>NC_142870.1:98530000-103530000 GCF_051225735.1 Oryctolagus cuniculus
CTCTCTCTCTCTCTCTCTCTCCTATCTCCCCCTCTTTTTCTGTGACTCTGTGTTTCAAATAAAATAAATCTTTTTTAAAATATTTTTAAAGATTGATTTGTTTATTTGAAAGGCAGAGCTACAGGGGCGGGGGGTGGGGGGAGGGGTCTTCCATCTGCTGGTTTACTCCCCAGATGGCAGCAACGGCTGGGGCTGAGCCGATCTGAAGCCAGGAACCAGGAGCTTCTTCTGGGTACAGGGGCCCAAGGACTTGGGCCATCCTCTACTGCTTTCCCAGACCATAGCAGAAAGGTGGATCGGAAGTGAAGCAGCCAGGACTCAAACTGGCGCCCATATGGGATGCCAGCACTGCAAGCAACGGGTTTACCCATTACGCCACAGCGCTGGCCCCAAATAAAATAAATTTTTAAAAAATATATGCACAATACTAAAAGGATCTCCTGGGTTAAATAAAATTGTGGAAACACTGATAAAGGGCTTAATTATACAAAAAATTATAATCATTACTGAAAAATAATTTTAATATTACAGAAAATGAATGACAAAATACATAAACTGGGATCAAGTTTTGTGGCACAGCATATTGAACCACTGCCTGTAATGCCAGAATCCCATATCAGAGCGCTGGTTCCAGTCCTAGCGACTCCTTTTCCAATCCAGCTCCCTCCTAATTCACCTGGGAAAGCAGCAGAAGATGACCCAAATAATTGGCTCCCTGCTACCCATGTGGGAGACCTGGGTGGAGTTCCAGGCTCCTGGCTTCAGATCAGCCCAGCCATGGCCATTGCAGCCATTATGGGGAGTGAACCTGTGAACACAATTCCTGTGTCTCTCCCTCTTTCTCTGTAACTTTGCCTTTCAAATAAACAAATTTAACCGGGAGATATATTTTATTCTAAAGAGGTCATGATAATGGGAAATCTCCAACTGAGTTCCAGCATTTTAGGTAAGGGTTCTTGAGAAGGTGAGCTTCAAAAAGACTGAGAGGATAGAAATGAGACAGTTTGACAAGCACAAAGGCAATCAGATGAGCCAAACTCAGATGACGATGTTCAGCCCTGGTGACAAAAGATATTTTTAAAAAGAAGGGAAAATATAGGAATGGAGGCAAGGGAAAAGAAAAGAGGGATGACAGGCGGTAGGGAAGATTTGGGGGAAGAAGGATCAGGGTTTGTTGCCTGAATCTGCCAACTACTAATTATGAATTCTTGGGCAAAAAACTCAGCCTTTCTGATTCAAATTTATTCATCTTAAAAAATAAGATGCAAATAAAATACCTAAGTATGTTATGTATCATCAGTTCTGACATTTTAACATCTCTGAAATTAGAACATGTCTTTTAGTCAATGGCATCTTACATTCAACGAAATGCAATACTACTCTACAAGCACTGAATAAGAAAATGAACATAAAACATCTAGCACCATTGTCAAAGCAATCTTCTTACTTAACCTCTTTGGCTACACTTGTAATTGTATTCATTTTCTTAAATTTAAAAAACCAAAGTTAATACACTTAGCAATTAAAACCAAATTTTGAAGAAACATATATATATATGTTTAATTATATATATATATATATATATATATAAAATTGGGGGGTTGTGAGAGAGAGAGAATTGACATAAAATTAAAACAAGAATTGGGGAAATAAGCTCTAATATTTATTGGAAAGAGAAATAAGAAAGCAGCTCCATGTATTTGGCTAGAAAAAAAGACTCAGAAGCCAACATGAAATACAAAGAACCAAAATAAACAATGTACTGTTGTACTACATTTGATCTTAGCCAAAAGGCCGAGAAGCGATGTACTGTTGTACTACAATTCAAAGTATAACATAAATATTAATATGTATGTATTAATGTATTAATATGTATTAATGTGTATAAAATAAATACTAGTATTATGATATAAATATCTGACTTAATAAATAAATAAACAAATAATTGGAAGTGAAACAAATTTTTCTCACAGATGAATTCCAAACAATATACATGAATATTCCTCCCTTTAAGAAGTGGAGCTTATGGGGGCAGCACTATGGCATAGTGGGTAAAGCCATCTCCTGTATTGCTAGTGTCCCATATCGGTGCCAGTTTGAGTCCCAGCTGCTCCAACTCCTATTCAGCTCTCTGCTATGGCCTGAGAGAGCAGTAGAAGCTGGCCCAACTCCTTGGGCCTTTGCACCCATGTGGGAGACCTGGAAGAAGCCCCTGGCTCCTGACTTCAGATCTCCCCTGCTCCAGCCATTGTGGCCATTTGGGGAGTGAACCAGCAGATGGAGGACCTTTCTCTCTCTGTGTCTGCCTCTCCTTCTCTCTCTGTGTAACTCTGCCTTTCAAATAATAAATAAATAAATCTTAAAAAAAAAAAAGAGCAGAGTTTAGGGGCTGACATGGTGGTGTAGAGAGTTAAGTTGCTGCCTGCAGCACTAGCATCCCATAAGGGTGCTGGTTCAAGTCCCAGCTGATCCACTTCCAATCCAGCTCCCTGCTAATGCACTTGGAAAAGCAGGAAAAGATGGCCCAAGTGCTTGGGCCACTCTACCCATGTGAGAAGCTCTTGGCTCCTGGCTTCTGTTGGCCTAGCCCTGTCTGTTGTGGCCATTTGGAGAGTGAACCAGCAGATGGAAGACTTCTCTCTCTGCCTCTACATCACCTTTTCTGTAACTCTGACTTTCACATACATAAATAAAGTAGAGTTTAGGCCAGCGCCGTGGCTCACTTGGCTAATCCTCAGCCTGCAGCACCGGCACCCCGGGTTCTAGTCCCGGTTGGGACACTGGATTCTGAACCAGTGGCTCCTCTTCCAGTCCAGCTCTCTGCTGTGGCCCGGGAAGGCAGTGGAGGATGGCCCAAGTGCTTGGATCCTGTACCCGCATGAGAGACCAGGAAGAAGCACCTGGCTCCTGGCCTTGGATCAGCGCAGCATGCCGGCCATAGCAGCCATTTTGGGGGTGAACCAACAGAAAAGGAAGACCTTTCTCTCTGTCTCTCTCTTTCTCACTGTCTAAATCTGCCTGTCAAACATAAAAAAAAAAATAAATGAATAAAATAAAAAGTAGAGTTTAATTTAAATCCCCTTGAGTGTGAGCTAGTCTTACTGTTTACTTTCCAAAGAATAGAGAAAGGAAAAGAGAAAATAACAATCTTCAGCACAGAAATCTGTCAGACACTACTCTAACCAAGTGATCAAAGTTTATATCATCAGTTATAAGTCAGGTTAATAACATGTACCACCTAGTACAAGGCAGTATAGTATTCTTCCCCAAAACCTATAACACCGGTCTAGTATTAGAAAATGTCATAACATAACAGACAAACCCAAAGTGAGGGTTTGATTACCTAATTTTGATTACCCAGCCAGTAACCTTCAAAATTGTAATAAATAAAAACTAAACATCCATCACAGAGCAGAGGAAACTAAAGAAACACATTGACTAAATGTATTATGATAGCTTTGATGGAATCCTGAAGTAGAAAAAGGATATTTTTGGTAAAACTAGTAGACAGCAAATAAAGTCTCTAATTCAATTAATAGTAATTCCAAATTAATTTCTTAGTTTTGACAAATATATCATGTTCATATAAGATGTTAACATAAGAGGAAACTAGATAAGAAGTATATAGGAACTTCATATATTTTTTCCAATTTTTCTTTATACCTAATTATTCTAACTTTTGATATTTTTTAAGATTTATTTATTTATTATATGAAAGGCAGATTTACAGAGAGGCAGAGGCAGAGGGGGAGAGAGAGAGAGAGAGAGAGGTCCTCCATCTGCTGGTTCACTCCCCAAATGGCTGCAATGGCCGGAGCTGGGGCAATCTGAAGTCAGGAGCCAGGAACTTTTTCCAGGTTTCCCACATGGGAGCGCCAGTCCCATGATATTATTTTTTAAATGAAAAAGAATAATGATTACACTTTACAATCCATTTAAGAAAATAAGAATGTAGAGGCCGGTTCTGTGGCGTAGTGGGCAAAGCCGCCGCCTGCAATGCCATCATCCCATCCAGGCACTGGTTCGAGTCCCAGCAGCTCTACTTCCAATCCAGCTCTCTGCTATGGCCTGGGAAAGCAGTAGAAGATGGCCCAAGTCCTTGGGCCCCTGCACCCACATGGGAGATCTGTAAGAAGCTCGTGGTTCCTGGCTTCAAATTGGCTCAGCTCCAGCCGTTGCTGCTATCAGGGGAGTAAACCAGCAATGGGAGACTCTCTCTCTCTCTCTCTCTCTCTTAGCTCTGCTTTTCAAATAAATAAATTAAAAAAAAAAAGAATGCAAAAGTACATACTGATAGTAAATATAAACGCATGAGTGAATAAATGAAAAAGTAGGAAATTCATTTTCTTTTTTTTTCACATTTATTTATTTGAAAGGCAGAGTTACAGAGAGAGAGAGAGAGAGAAAGATGGCGACAGAGAGAGGTCCTCTATCCGCTGGTTCACTCCCCAGATGGCTGACATGGCCCAGGCTGGGCCAGGCCAAAACCAGGAGCCAGTAGCTTCTTCTGGGTCTTCTATGTTGGTCAGGGACCTAGGAACTTGGGACATCTTCCTCTGCTTTCCCAGGCACATTACCAGGGAGCCACATTGAAAGTGGGGCAGCCAGGACTCAAACCAGTGGCCATATGGGATGCTGGTGTTGCTTTGGTGGCTATGCTATGTGTCGCTCCCCCTCTTCGTGGAGGAACGACACTAAACCCTGCGCTGTTCTTTCGTCTGCTCGGCCCTCCCCGGGTTTGCTGCTGGTTCTTCCCGGGTTGGCTACTATCCCTTCCACCTCCGTGGAAGGGCAGTTCCCCCTGGCCACATTCCCCACTTCCGCAGGGGAGCGGCACATCGCCGGCCGGCTCTCTCGGGGGGCTGCACAGGTGTTCCTTCAGCTAGATGTTCCCCTTAGATGTTCCCCATAGATGTTCCTGGTGCATGCCGTCTCTCTCCTCCTTTATAGTCCTCCTCCGCCAATCCCAACTCGGCTGCCCACACGCCGAGTACGCTGCTCTCCTCCAATCAGGAGCAAGTCCTACAGTTTATTAGCTGAACTGGAGGCAGCTGTGCGGAAGCTGTTTACTTCTCTCCCAGCGCCATATTGTGGGAGAGCAGATGCATAGAATAAGTCTTAATTCCAGTAACTCAGTCCAGTCCGGGCTGCTCCCCACACTATGGGTGGTGCTATTTGGTGGCTATGCTATGGGTGGCTTTACCCACTACATTACTGTGACATCCCCAGGAAATGCACTTTCTAAATGAAGAATGTCAATTATTAAATGTAAAATGAGTGGGGAGTTAGAAAATTCCATTTCACAATGAGAAAAAAATCAATTCAGGAAAGACTAGGAAAAGGATGCTACAAAACTATTGGACAAGATTTTAATGAGAACAGGATAATTACACAGCATCAGAAAATCTTCCCAGCCATCACTTACTAATTTCAAAGGGAAAAATGGTTAGCATCTTCAATAATAGGACAGCTGACATCAAGTACCTTATGATATAATGTACTGAGAAGAAAACCACATTGCTGATGTGTAATTTTCTATCAAAAATTCATACCTTGGATCCATTCAGGAGGAAATAACAGTCAAAACCAATGGACAGACACCATACAAAATAACAGGCAAATTCTTCCCCAAAATATCAATGAATGAAAGAAGAAAAAAGACTGAGAACCATTCCAGTTTAAAAGCATTTAGATAAGCATGGCAACCAAGTCCAATGCATAATCATGGATTAGATCTTTGGGGGGGAAATGCACTATTATCCTTGATCCAAAGTGATAAACCATTCATTTATAACTGAACTAGTTCTGTCACTCACATAGTCTCATTATTAAGAACAATGTTAAGCCTCCACCTGCAGTGCCAGTGTCCAATATGGACACTGGTTTGAGACCCAGCTGCTCCTCTTCCAAACCGTCTCTCTGCTTATGGTCTGGGAAGGCAGTAGAAGATGACTCAAGTTCTTGGGCCCCCACACTTGCACGCAAAACAAAGAAGCTCCTGGCTCCTGGATTCAGATCAGCCCAGCTCCAGCTGTTGAGGCGATTTGGGGAGTGAACCAGCAGATGGAAGACTTCTCTCTCTGTCTCTCCTTCTCTCTGTCTGTAACTCTGCCACTCAAATAAATAAATATGTATGAAGAAGAAGAAGGAGGAGGAGGAGGAGGAGGAGAAGGGGGAGGGGGAGGAGGGGGAGGGAGAGGGAAAAGAAGGAGAAGAAGGAGCATGGGGCTGGTGTTTTAGCATAGTGAGTTAAGCCCCACCTGCAACATCTGCATCCCATATGATTGCCATATGGTTTGAGTCCTAGCTGCTCCACTTTCAATCCAGCTCCACGCTAATGCACCTGGGAAAGCAATGGAAGATGGTCCAAGTCCCTGGGCCTCTGCACCCACATGGGAGACCCAGAAGAGGCTACTGGCTCCTGGTTTTGGCCTGGCCCAGCCTGGGCTGTAGTAGCCATCTGGGGAGTGAACCAGTGGACTATCTCTCTCTCTCTTTCTCTCTCTCTAACACTGCCTTCCAAATAAATAAAATAAATCTTTATTTTAAAAAAGAATCATCATAACTTTTGCTTTTAGGAATTAACACTAAAGAAATAGATACTCCAATGAGTTAATAGTGTATATATTTACTAAAACATTATTTATAATATCAAAAAATGAAAAGTAATCTAAATGTTTGTATTTTAGATTCTTTAGGTTGTCATTGTCTGAGAACCCAATTCAAAAGTGTTAAACAAAAAGAAAATGTATTGGGTCAAGTTACTGAAAAATCTCCAGGATAGACAGGCATGGGGGCCATCTTCAGGTTCCAACACTGTAACCAAAATCCATCTTTTGATTCAGAAGAATTTGAGAGTTATCTTCATCCTCTAACTGACTCTATTAATGGTTATCCTCTAAACACCACCAACCCTAAAGCATGAAAACATTTCTTCCGGAAGTTCTGACAAATACCTTCTTGAATTCTAATTTGATGACATTTCTACCTAAACCCAATCACTGTGGCTTTGCTAGAAAAAAACCTCACCCAAAACAAATTAAGAGAGGCTTTACCAAAGAAATGCAGGATACAATTACCAGTGAGAGGGAGAATTCATACTAGGCAACATATCTACTGTCACATTTAGTGATAAGTCATTACTATACTATTATATACAATGAAAATATATACAATGAAATATAAAATGTGTTTAATAAGTAAGTATTTTATGCAGATTTTCACAAATACATTAAGATGTGGCAACAACAGTAACTAAAAAATAGAGACTGTGTAATATTTTGTTATAACAAAATATTAATAGCAGTTACCTCTTTAGTGGTAAGACTTCATAAATCCTCTGAACTTACAAGAAAATTTTGTGTGTATAAATCATTTTTTATGCATAGTCTTCATAGCATACAACAGTTCTCAAAGGGTTACATTTCAAAAAGAGGATAAGAACAAATGACCATGGCAACCTTGCAATTTTGTAGGCAAAGAAACTGAGGTTTCGTAAGGTTAATTGCCCAAATCAAGGTCACAACAATCTGGTAATGACAGAACAAGGCAAGAATCCCAGTCTTCCAATTGCTGAACACATAGCCTTTCCACTTAGCATGCTACCTGAACTGAATTCACTGAGCAGCATGGCCCAGGCTACAATTGCTTTATGAAACACCTGAATTAAAATGATTCTAAAAGTTGAAGACTCGATAAAACTTTTCTATTTTCAAATGTATTACACAAGTTAGAAAGTTCATAATGTAAAAGGGGAAAACTAAAGGGTCAGTATTTCCCAAATTTAGACTCATAGACTTCTTAAAAAATACGTGCAGTTTCATAATAATCTAAAATTAATATAACTATATACTCTAAACCATAATAATGACTTCTAGTAAAATATAAGTTCTATGAAGACATAACACTGTTCTGTTTTATTCACTCCTGCATGGGACCTAGTACATGGAAGTGTTGGTATATAAATTACTGATGAACAAAGGAATAACTAATTTTTGCCTCATGACTTCAGTGCCTGTGTTAGTGTTACAGTCACATGGGTACTAAGTTGTACTGCCTTAATTGTTACAAGCTAAAGAGAAAAGATAGATTAAGTAAGTTATTTGTACTTAGTTGAAGCCAAATAACATCCCAGTTGGCTGCATAAATGAATAAAGGACATTTTTAAACAGCCAAGTTATGACATGGCATTATTAATTAAGCAAGCCAAAATCAAAGAAATCTACCCCATAACAAATATCAAATGCAACTTCCAACAAATGGATTAATTTCAGCATATTAAATTGACTTACAGTTTAGTTTTATGTTTATCAATTTTTTTCCATTTACAGGAACCATAATCATAAAAACATGCTTAAGTTTATATTTTAAAATATTTAGGTAACATACAATCCATAATTTAAGTCAACTAAGAATTTAAACTATTTTATCCTCTAAAACTTATATTTAGATTATTCAAGTTTTAAAACCAATAAAATTATGTTAATGTGGACTACGTGTTGTGAATTTAATCAGTTGGTTTAAAAAAATTTACTAGATAACTTTGTTTACTTGTTTAACATATAAAATTATAGACTTTTAGAAGTACACTGATGATGTTAAATAACTAGTACACTCAAGCTAATTAATATATCTATCATCTCACATAGTTACCATTTGTGTGTGTATTGAGGATACTTACAATCTATTTTCTTAACAAATTCAAGTATACAATACAGCATAATGAACTACAGTAACCATGTCATAAATAATCTCCAGAAATTTTCAACCTGATATAACTGAACTTTAAACCCTGCAACCACTAGTTCCCCATTTCACCCACTTCCAGGCCCCTGGAACCACCATTCTACTCTCTGCTTTTATGAGTTTGACTTTTTCATATTCCACAAAAAACTATTATTATGCAATTTTTTGTCTTTTAAGAATTTAAAATTTTTTATTTAAAAGTTAGAGAGAGAAAGAAACACATAGAGACAGAGACAGAGACAGAGATAGAGATCAACCAATCACTGGTTCACTCATGAAATGCTTACAACATTTAGAGATGGGCCAGGCCAAAGGCAGGAGCCAGGAATTCATTCTGTGTCTACCACGTGGGTGGCAGGGACCCAACTACTTGAGCCATCACTTGGTGCCTTCCAGGCGCACATTAGCAGGAAAACTGCAAGCAAGAATTGAGCCAGGACTTGAACCCAAGCACTACAATATGGAAAGTGGATATACCAAGCAGCATCTTAACCACTGTAACAACACCCTCCCTTCCTTTGTATTTAAGGCTGAGTAATATTTCATTGTGGGTATATAATACGGTATTTTCTTTACTCATTCATCCATCCACAGACACAGGTTTTAAGATGTTTTTTCTATTTCAATGAAAAACATCATTGGAATTTTGATAGTGCACTGAATCTGTAAATAGATTTGTTGAAGAGTACAATATTTATTTTTCTTTTTTTTAACTTTTATTTAATGAATATAAATTTCCAAAGTACGACTTATGGATTACAATGGCTTCCCCCCCATACCGTCCCTCCCACTCACAACCCTCCCCTTTCCCACTCCCTCTCCCCTTCCATTCACATCAAGATTCATTTTTGATTATCTTAATATACAGAAGATCAGCTTAGTATACATTAAGTAAGGATTTCAACAGTTTGCTCCCACACAGAAACATAAAGTGGAAAATAATAGATGATTTTTTTAAATGATGATGAAATCAGATCAGACCTATTGTCATGTTTAATCCCAGTGAGAGTCAAGTTGGGAATTGATAATTTCTTTTTTTTTTTTTTTACAGAAGATCAGTTTAGTATGCATTAAGTAAAGATTTCAACAGTTTGCACCCCCATAGAAACACAAAGTGAAATATATTGTTTGAGTACTCGTTATAGCATTAAATCTCAATGCACAGCACATTAAGGACAGAGATCCTACATGAGGAGTAAGTGCACAGTGACTCCTGTTGTTGACTTTACCAATTGACACTCCTGTCTATGGCATCAGTAATCTCCCTATGCTCCAGTCATGAGTTTCCAAGGCTATGGAAGCCCTCTGAGTTCTCCGACTCTTATCTTGTTTAGACAAGGTCATAGTCAAAGTGGAGGTTCTCTCCTCCCTTCAGAGAAAGGTACCTCCTTCTTTGAAGACCTGTCCTTTCCACTGGGATCTCACTCACAGAGATCTTTTTGCCAGAATGTCTTGGCTTTCCATGCCTGAAATACTCTCATGGGCTTTTCAGCCAGATCCGAATGCCTTTAGGGCTGATTCTGAGGCCAGAGTGCTATTTAGGACATCCGCCATTCTATGAGTCTGCTGAGTATCTCACTTCCCATGTTGGATCACTCTCCCCTTTATTTATTCTATCGGTTAGTGTTAGCAGGTACTAGACTTGTTTATGTGCTCCCTTTGACTCTTAGTCCTTTCATTATGATCAATTGTGAACTGAAATTGATCACTTGGAATAGTGAGATGGCATTGGTACATGCCACCTTGATGGGATTGAATTGGAATCCCCTGGTATGTTTCTAACTCTACCATTTGGGGCAAGTCAGCTTGAGCATGTCCCAAATTATACATCTCTTCCCTCTCTTATTCCCACTCTTATGTTTAACAGGGATCACATTTCAGTTAATTTTCAACACTTAAGAATAACTGTGTATTAATTTATTTTTCTAATCCATTAACATGGGGCATCTTTTTGTTTTCTGTGTCTTCTCCAACTTTTTCATCATTTTTATAGTTTTCAATGTATTTTACCTCCTTGGTTAGGGTTATTCCTAAGTATTTTATTCTTCTTAATGAATTTGTAAATGGGGTTACATATATAATCTCATCATTAGACACTGTTGTTAGTATATAGTGATGCAATTGATTTTTGTATGTTGATTTTGTATCCTGCAACTTTACTGAATTCATTTACCAATTCTAACAATTTTTGAGGGAATATTTAAGGTTTTACATACATAAGACCCATGTCATCTGCAAACAGACAGGTTTATTTCTTTCTTTACTTCTAGTCTAATTTGAATATTTTTATATTTATTTTTAACCCAACTTCCCTGGCTAGGACTTCTAGAATTATGTTGAATAGAAGTAGTGAAAGTCTTGTTCTTGATCTTTGAAAAAGTTTTCAGCATTTCACCATTGGATATGATGCTAACTGTAGGCTCATTATATGCAGTCTTTATTATGCTGAGGTGCATTCTTTTCACATCTACTTTGTAAAATAAATTTTATCAAGAAATGATTTTGAATTTTGTCAAAGTTCTTCCTGCATCTATTGAGGTGATCATATAATTCAAATAGTTCATTCTGTTAATGTAGTATAGTGTATATGTTACATTATTAATGTATATGTATAATGTATATATAGTATATATTAATGTATAATGTATATGTTACATTATTTCATGTGTTGAACCATTCTTACATTTAAAGGATTAATCCCACTTGATAATGAAGCATGATTCTTTGAATGTGCTGTTATACTTGGTTTGCTAAATTTTTTTGAGGATTAAATATTTATCGGGGATATTGGCCTGTAATTTTCTTTTCTTGTGGTGTGTTTGTCTGATTTGAAATCATGGTAGTGCTCACAAAATAATTTTGGAAGAATTTGGGGAAGACTGGTGTTAATTCTTCTTTAAATGTTTGGTAGAATTCACCAGTGAAATCATCAGGAGCTGGCCTTTTCTTTGTTGGGACTTTTTGATTATTAATGGTATTGGTCTATTTTCTATTATTATAACAGAATGTGATGCTGGGTGCTTTATAAAGAAAAGAGGTTTAATTTGCTTGCAGTTTTGGAGTCTGAAAAAGTCTAAAATCAGGTGGCACTATGGAGTCATCCTCAAGTGTGTGCTCCCTTGGCTGTATCACAAAATAGCACAGAAGCCAAAAGGAAATCAACCACATGAAGAGATACATCATCTGTAAATCTGGAAGCCAGAGGGACCAAGGGGACAGACCTCCTTTTCATAAAAACCACTGTCATGAGAAGCAACTGAGGTACCATAATAATAGCATTAATTTCTTCAGGAAGCAGGACTTTCAGTGACCCACTTTCCCCTAGGCGCCATTTCTTGAAGGTTCAACGACTTCTCTCTCTTTCTCTCTCTCTCTCTCTCTCTCTCTCTCTCTTTATTTAATGAGAGTATTTTTACATAGATACATCTTCAGGAATACAGTGGTTCCCCCTTGCCCCCCAACCTGTTCCCATCCCACCTCCCATTCCCTCTCCCATCTCCTTCTTCATTATGGATCATTTATATACAGAGGGCCAACTCTATGCTAATCATAGATTTCAACAATTTGCCCCCACATCCACACACAACATATAGAGTACTGTTTGGGGAGAGAATTTGCAGTTGATTCTCATATTGCAATTCAGTAGGGACAGAGGTCCTACCTGGGGAGCAGGTGCACAGTGACTACTGTTCCTTTAACAATTAACACTCTTTTTTTATGACGTCAGTGATCATGATCATCTGAGGCTCTTGTCGTGGGCTGCCAGGGCTATGGAGGCCTTTTGTGACCATAGATTCCGTCGGCATTTGGACATGGCCATAAGCAAAGAGGATGTTCTCTCCCATCAGAGAAAAGTGTCTCCTTTGATGATCCTTCCTTTCCTCTGAGGTCTTACAGAGATCCTCCGTGTAGGATTTTTTTTCCACAGTCTTGTCTTTCCATGCCTGAGATGCTCTTTCAGGCCTTTCAGCCCTACCAGGAAGCCTTATGGTCAACCACTTCTCAACATCAGCACAATGCAGACCAATTTTGTTGAACATTTCTATTGTTCTCCTATTCTCTATTTTATTCATTTCTGCTCTAATCATTATTAATCCTTCTCTCTTCTAACTTTGGATTTAGCTTGTTCTATTTTTTCTAGATCCTGTGGTATAAAGTTGAGTTGCTTGTTGGAGACCCTTTTATTCCTTTATATAGGTATTTAGCATCATAAACTTCCTTCTTGGCACCACTTTTGCCACATCCCACAAGTTTTCAAATGTGATTAAATTTAAATTTATCTCTAGGTATTTTTCTTTTTTTTAACTTTTATTTAATGAATATAAATTTCCAAAGTACAGCTTATGGATTACAATGGCTCCCCCCCCCCATAACTTCCCTCCCACCCGCAACCCTCCCCTTTCCCTCTCCCTCCGCCCTTCCATTCACATCAAGATTCATTTTCAATTCTCTTTATATACAGAAGATCAGTTTAGCATGTATTGAGTAAAGATTTCAACAGTTTGCACCCACATAGAAACACAAAGTGAAAAATACTGTTTGAGTACTAGTTATAGCATTAAATCACAATGTACAGCACATTAAGGACAGAGATCCTACATGAGGAGTAAGTGCACAGTGACTCCTGTTGTTGACTTAACGAATTGACACTCTTGTTTATGGCATCAGTAATCACCCTAGGCTCTTGTCATGAGTCGCCAAGGCTATGGAAGCCTCTTGAGTTCACCAACTCTGATCATATTTAGACAAGGTTGTAGTCAAAGTGGAAGTTCTCTCTCTAGGTATTTTTCAACCTCTTCATATTTCTTCTTTGGCCCACTGGTTGTTCAGGAGTTTGTTGTTTAATTTCCACATATGTGTGAATTTTCCAATTTTTTTCTTGTTACTGGTTTCTAGTTACCCACCATTATGGTCAGAAAAGATACTTGATATAATTTCAATCTTCCTAAACTTGCTAAGCCTTGTTTTATGGCCCAGTAAGTGATATATTCTGAAAAAATGTTTTGCATACACTTGAAAAGACAGTATTCTGCTGCTGTTGGAGAGAATGCTAGGTTCACTTATTCTATAGTATTGTTAAGTTATAGTATTGTTAAGTACACTGTTTCCTTATCAATTTTCTGTCTGAATAATCCATTCTTTATTGAAAATAGGGAACAGATGTCTCCTACAATTATTGTACTGTTTACTATTTTGCCTTTAGTTCTGTTAATATTTATATACTTAGTTGCTCCAATAGTGAATGCATATATATTTACAACTGCTATATCATTTTTATGAATTTATCCCTTTGTCATTTTGATCTTGTCTCTTTCGACAGTCTTAAAGTCTATTCTCTCTAACACAAGTAGCCACCCATTCCCTTTTGGTTACCATTTACACAGAATTCCACCCCTTCAATTTCAGCCTTTGTGTATCCTTAAAGCTATGGTGAGCCTCTTGCAGGCAGCATGTAGTTGGGTATTGGTTTCTTACCCACCCTACTACTTCATAATCTGTTTTAAAAATTTGTCACTTATTATTTTATTTGAAAAGGAGAGAGGGAGGAAGAGGAAGGGATTTCTTTCTCTCTCTCTATCTATATATATAGATATAGAGATATAGAGAGATATATCTCTCTATATAGATAGATATAGATATATCTATCTATCTATCTATCTATCTCTGATCTTCCATTCACTGGTTTACTTGCCAAATGCTTGCAACAGCCAGGGCTAGCTAGACTAGCAGCCAGGAACTTAGTCTAGGTTTTAATCACCACCTGCTTCCTTCCACCCCAGATGCTCATTCAGGAAGCAGGATCAGAAGTACAGCCAGGACTCAAACCCAGGAACTCAAACACAGGATGTGGGCAACATTAGCTTAACCACTGTATCAAACATCTCCATGTTCTTTAGATTGGAAAATTAACCAGCTTACATTTAAAGTAATTACTGATAGGTTTTTACATTTAAAGTAATTACTGATAGGTAAAGATTAACTATTGGTATTTCAAAAACTATATCTTGGGGCCGGTGCCATGGCGCAGTAGGTTAATCCTCCACCTGCAGCGCCAGCATCCCATTTGGGCGCCGGTTCTAGTCCCGGCTGCTCCTTTTCCAACCCTGCTCTCTGCTGTGGCCTGGGAAAGCAGTAGAAGAGGGCCCAAGTCCTTGGGTCCCTGTACCCACATGGGAGACCCAGAAGAGCCTCCTGGCTCCTGGTTTTGGATCGGTGCAGCTCCAGCCATTGTGTCTATTTGGGGAGTGAACCAACAGAAGGAAGACCTTTCTGTCTCTCCCTCTCATTGTCTGTAACTCTACCTCTCAAATAAATAAACATCTAAAAAAAAACTATATCTTCACTTTTGTATTTCTTTTTCTCCTTTTTTCTCTTACTGTCTTTGTGATTTGATGGTTCTGTAGTAGTGGTTGCAGTTGTTAATAGCAGACTTTGATTCCTTTCTCATATCATTTGTGCAGGCATTTTCTTCAGTTACCATGAGGCTTACATAAAACATCTTAAATAACTATTTTAAGCTGATAATAACTTCAATTGCATGCAAAATTCTATATTTTTGCTTCTCTTCCCTATATATTGTATGTTATTGATGTTACAATTTACATATTGTATAGTAGCTATAGTAATGTATAGTGGTTATAATCATTTTAATACTTTTGTCTTTCAGCTATTATTCTAGTTAAAAGTGATTTACATGCCCCCATTACAGTATTAGGATATTCTGAATTTGACTATATACCAAGCTTTACCAGTAAGTTTTATATTTCATATATGTTCATGTTACCAATTAGCATCTTTTCACATCAACTTGTAAAACTTTCTTAGTATTTCTTATAACACAGGTCTTGTGATAATGAACTCCTTAGTATCTGTTCATCTGTAAACGCCCTTTTTCTCTTTTATTTATGAAGAACAGCTTTGCCAGAAATAAGCTTCTTGATTGGCAATTTTTCTTCTTTCTTTACCTCACTCTCTCCTAGCCTGTATGGTTTCTTCAGGAATCCACTGATAATATTATGGAGGTCCCTTATTTGTGACAAGTTTCTTTTCTCTTTCTGCTTTCAAATTTCTCTTTGTCTTTGATTTATGATCATTTGATTATAATGTGTCTTGGTGCAATCTTCTTTGGGTTGTTTGTATTTGGGGACCTTTGAACCTCATGACCTGAAGTCCAAATCCTTCCCAAGATTTGGGAAGTTTTTTGTCATTATTTCTTTGAATTATCTTTCCCCTTTCTCACTCTCTCTTCTTTTGTAATTCTCAGGATGAATTTGATTTACGTGATGGTTCTGCTGTGGACTCAATTTGATTAAATTTTAATTTAAAAATTATTAGTTTTCATTTTTTGGAAGACAGAGATCTTCCTTCAGTGGTTCACACCTCAAATGCCCATAATAGCCAGTGTTGGACCAGATTGAAGCCATGATCCTAAAACCCCAACCAAATCCCCCAAATGAGTGCAGGGACCCAACTGCTGGAGCCATCACTATTGCCTCCTACATTAACAGGAAGCTGGATTGGAAGCAGAGCCAGGACTCACACACAGGCATTCCAATGTGGAATGTGGGCAACCCAAGCACCATCTTAACCACTGCCCACAACACTTGTCCCTCATTTTAAATGTGTTTTATTTTTTCTTCTCTGCCTGAATAATTTCCAAATCACTTGTATTGGGGTTTACAGATTCTTTCTTCTGCTTTATTGAGTAAGCCACTGAAGTTCTCAAAGACATTTTGCATTTGTTAATTGTATTCTTCAAGTCCAGAATTTTTACTTTTTATTTTTATATTCTTATTGAAATTCTCACTTTGTGCAGTTATTGTTGTCCAGATTTTTCTCAAGTTGTCTACCTGTGTTCTCTTGTTGCTCACTAGAACAAGAACAACTATTTTGAATTCTGCATCAGGTAATGTACAGACTTTTATTTCTCTGTGGTTAGCTACTGAAAAGTAGTATTCCTTTGGCGCAATCATGTTTCTGACTGTGGTGTGTGTGTGTGTGTATGTGTGTGTGTATGTGTGTGTGTGTGTGTGTTCCTTGAAGTCTTTCTTTGCTGTCTTTACATATGAATAAGTCACCTCTTTCAATCTCTACTTACTGACTTCAAAAGAGAAAGACTCATCAATCTTCCTGACTAGAGCTTTTGGAAATCCCTTAGAGTCTTCCTATGGACTCTGCTAGTTACCTTTAAGGGAAGTTTTAGGATTGTATAACTTCTCTCAGTCTTACAAAAAAATAGGTCTGTTGATGATTGCTTCCCATTTATTTTCCCTAGGGCAATGCTCTGAAGTGTTCAAGATTTAGTACCTTATCTCAATCAGAATCAAGCTGGATGTCTGTGTTTGCTTGTGGCCCATGGGTGCCATCTGTGGGACATGCATGGGGTGCCAGCTGGAGGTCAGGAAAGGCACGTATACCACTTGTGCTGCATATGGGCTAACTGAGAGGCCAAAGGTGATACACTCGATGAGGCTCATGGGCAGGCTGCTTGGAGTCTCTGAGGTAATTAGTAGTAAGCATGACCCTTTGTTGAGTTCCCTGGCCCATTTGATAGGAGCACCTTCCCCTTAGACCTAACCCTATCCGCTCACAGACTACTCAGCCAAGACCAATTTCTCAGTGTTCTGGCAAATGTAAGAAATATGTGAGCCTCTTGAGCAGCATCCCAAGCCAGGGACTCACAACAGTCTCACTTTCCCCTTAGGGAGAAATCAGGGCCAAGGAGTCTGTTTCGGCACTGAATTGTACTGTCTTGGGGAAGGGTGATGTGGGTAAAGTGAAACATTTTGTTACCACCTTCAATACATCTATTCTCAGTTTTTGTTTTTGTTTTGTTTTGTTTTGTTTGCTCCAATAGATTAGGAAGATCTCTCTGCTTGACTCTGGCACTCACACAAAAGTACTTTAATCTGTGGGTGACTGATAACACTGACATTTCTGTAAAAAATGAGGGATGAAAACTCAAATTCTTTCATCTCTATGACATTATTCCTAACTGATTTTTAATACCACTATGATTCCATTTTCACTTATCAAAGTCGAGGTTAGCTTGAAAAAAATTTCTGTAGAATAATTCTATTAACAAGAAAATTTAGGAACTGTAAGAATTTGGAGAACTGTAAGTCCAACCCCTCACTTTACACATAATGTAGCTTGGAGGCATAAGGACAACTTTTCCAAGGTTGCCAAATAAATCATGGGAAGAGGAGATGGAGAACCTAGATCTAATCACTTCATCCACTGAAAAATACTGAGCATTGTGAAAATACCTCTTAATGATAGTGATGCTTTAACTCAACAGCCTATTGTTCTTAAATTGATTCCTGGGCACTGTTCTTGCTACATTCTTTAAGCACAAAGAAAAGCAGCATACTGTTCTGGATTTATACAATCAGATCTGAGGACTGACATTATTGTAATTGCTTAGTCCTTGAGTCAATTGGCAGTGCATCAACCATTAAAATCAAAATCATGTAAGGCTGCAGGAAGATCTTGGCAAAGCATAAATGCATGTAGGAAGAAAAGTCAAATTTGAACCTATCAACCTTGGCAGTTTTCCTTTAAGAGAGCAAAAAAGAGTCTCAGTGGCCACGGAAATTAAAACTGTGTCCTAAATGAACGAGAGGTGTTGCAGATAAGAGAGGTTGAGAAAAGAATAACAAGTAGTTGAAGCCTCTATATTCCAATCAGGATTTTAAAGATATTTTTGGGATTCCATGTAACAGATGAAGCATTGGAATGAATAAGAACAAACTATAAGAATAATTCTATTCTTTTCCTAGACTCAGACCAATCAGTGTGGTAGTGCATAATTTATATTTAAATGTAAATTTCAAAACTAATTATAATTTCCAAATAGCAGAGAGTAATTCGGTTAGAATCACAATCAAAAGAAAGATTCATTCAGTTTGCTTAAATGTTTTTTGAAAACAGGGTAAAATACAAAGTCCACATTGGTCATAGGTCTCAGAGGATCTCATGAACTTCTAATGAACATTCAAATTAATTCATCAGATTTCTGATTGAACCAGAATCCTCAGGCTTCATTCTGAAGTTGTTCCAATGAATTACAGAATACCCAGAACCAACCTTTTCCCATAGAACTCCTCTCCAGGAGGCCAACAGACAATATTTTATACTCTGGTTTTCTTCACCAGGCATCTTACACCTGTCCTTATAATTCCCGTATACCACATTGTATTATGAACTAAACCTCAATTTTCTCTCCCACTATAAGGACCACGAGTCCCAGTATTTTGGTTATGTAGATAAGATCTTCATTTCTTGACACAAAAGTGAATCCATAAGGCCATTTTAGAGGGCTCACAAATTTTTAAAGCAGGCATACAATTTTGCATTAAAAATGAGTTTCTTATTCACATCATGTAGCAATTTCTTGGAAAGGGGATCATTAACTTTTTTAAAAAAGATTTTGAAACACACAGTTACAGAGAAATGGGGAGACAAAGAGAGACAGAGAGACAGAGAGGGGGAGAGAGAGATCTCCCACCTGCTGGCTCACCCTTCAAATGGCCAAAAAGGCCAGAGCTGGGCCGATTTGAAGCCAGGAGCCAGGAGCTTCTTTCAGGTCTCCCATGTGGGTGCAGGGACCCAAGCACTTGGGCCATCCTCTACTGCTTTCCCAAGCACATTAGCAGGGAGCTGGATTGGAAGTGGAGCAGCAGGGACTCGAACCCCAGTGCCCATATGGGATGCTTTACCTGCTACGCCATAGCATTGGCCCCAATCATTAACTTTGTTATCATTACTTTGCTTTTAAAGGGAACTAGTAATCAGCTGGAAATATTTAGTTCATTTTCATACAACAAGTTCTTGTTTGTACATGAAGGATAGCAAATTCAGGGACAGTTCTGGTATATCACTGCTACTCAGGCAGGCAAGAGTGGCCAGTGATACCCAAAATTCACATATTTTCTTTGGGAAGTTGATTATGTTTTCTTTCTTTTTTATTTTTAAATTTATATGCCTAACAAAAACAAGCACAGCTCTCATTGATCTCAATTACATTGTCATAGACCAAATTGTGACCATCTCAAAATTCTTACAGTGAAGGCCTAACCACCAATGTGACTATATTTGGACATAGCACCTTTAAAGAAGTAAGTAAGGGGGCATGAGCAGTGGCATAGCAGGTAAAGCCGCCACTATATGGGCGGCAGTTTGAGTCCTAGCTGCTCCACTTCCTATCCAACTCTTAGCTATGGCCTGAGAAAACAGTAGAAGATAGCCCAAGTAATAGGGCCCCTACACCCACATGAGAGACCCAGATGAAGCTCCTGGCTCCTGCCTTTTGATCACCCCAGCCCTGGCTGTTGTAACCATTTAGGGAGTGAACCAGTAGATGGAAGACCCCTCTATCTCCACCCCTCCCCAGCCCTGCCCCTCTCTGCCTTTGCCTCTGTAATTCTGCCTTTCAAGTAAATAAATAAATATTTTTTAAAAATAAAAAGCAAAGAAATAAAAACTGAAATAGAAAAATCCACAATTAGAGTGAAATATTTTAACATACTTCTCTTGTGATCTTATAGAACAAATAGGTAGATTATAGAATTTCACAGTTACCAAGCAATCTAACAATACATACCAAACAATGGCCGAGTATCCTTCCTAAATATCCTTCCTAAATACATATGAAATATTTATTAAAAGTGACCACATTCTGAGCCATAAAGCTGATTACAAGAAATTTCCAAAAAATCAAATAATATAGAATGTTTCCTAACCATGTTGAAATTAAGCTAGAAATCAACTGAAAAAATAGTATCTTAAAAGTCACATGTAAGAAAAAAAAAGTCATGTATAAAACTGACACAGCAAAGGAATAGCTTAAATTGAATTGAATGATAATGAGAATACTATAAATCAAAATTGTGGAATACTCCAAATGCAATGCTTGGAGGGAAATTTATGGTCTTAAATTAATACATTAGAAAATGGGTAAGGCTCAAAATTAATCAGTCAAGTTAATATCTCAAGAAGTTAGAAAATAAAAGAACCAAATATTTATAGACCCAAAATAGAACAAGGAAATAGCAAAAATATGAGTGGAAATTAGCTAAAGCAAAAGCAAACAAAGAATAGTGAAGATAAATCCAGTTTTGGATCCTCTAAAAAGTGGCTTAAACTGATATATCTAAAAAAAAAAAAAAAGACTGATCAAGATATATGGAAAAGGACATACTAACGCAGCCACTGCAAAGATATTAAAAGAATATCTTACACTAAGTTTAAAAATTTGTTAAATGGGGGTATGGCGGAGGAACCAGTGATGTGGCATAGTGGGTAAAGCCGCCAACTGCAGTGCTGACATCCCATATGGCACCAGTTCGTGTCCCAGCTGCTCCACTTCAGATCCAGTTCCCTGCTAATGCACCTGGGAAAGCAGCAAAAGATGGCCCAAGTCCTTGGGTCCCTGCTACCCACATGGGAGACCCGGAAGAAGCTCCTGACTCCTGGCTTCGGATCAGCTCATCTCTGGCCATTGTGGCCATTTTGGGGAGTGAACCAGTGGATAGAAGACTTTCTCTCTCTTTCTTTCTCTCTTTCTGTCTCCATAACTCTGCCTTTCAAATACATAAAATAAATCTTTAAAAAAATGTTAAAAGGTAAAATTTCTACAAAACCTATTACTTACCAAGGAGAAACAGAAAATGTCAACACTCCATAACTATTAAGGAAATTAAATCTATAATTAAAACCTTCCCCTAAAGAAAACCTAAGTCCAGAGGTCTTCATTGGTAAAGTCTACCAAACTCTTGAAGGAAAAACGACATCCATTTTTCACACATGCTTTCACAGGTTATTAAAAAAGGAATTATTTTCCTATGGCTTCTATAACAAATTATCATAAATTGAGTGGCCTTAATAGAAATTTATTCTTTCACAGTTATGGAGACCAGAAGTCCAATATCAGGTGCATGGGTCAGAAATCAAGGTGTTGGCAGGGCTGTTCAATCTCTAAAGGCTTTAGGGAAGATTTTTTTTCTTTGCCTCTTGCAGCCAGCATTTTTTTTTTT
This sequence comes from Oryctolagus cuniculus, assembly GCF_051225735.1. NCBI lineage: Eukaryota > Metazoa > Chordata > Mammalia > Lagomorpha > Leporidae > Oryctolagus > Oryctolagus cuniculus. The sequence goes on from NC_142870.1 coordinate 98,551,783, forward strand.
TGATGCCACATCACTCTAATTTCTATTGCTATGTTCATATTGCCTTCCCTTCTAGGTGTAAAATCTCCCTCTGCCTTTTTCTCATACAGACACTTGTGATGGTATTTAGGGCCCACCCAAACAGTCTCCCATGCAAGATCCCTAACTTATACACAATCTGTAAAAACCCCTTTCTGAAAAGAAGTAACATTCACTTGTTTTAGGGATATCCTTTGGGTGAGCATTTTTCTATTCTGCCATACTTCCCATATTCATTTTATGATACCAGGATAACACTGAGACCAAGACTTGAAAATGACATTATGAGAAAGGTAAATTGTAGGTCAATGCCACACATGAACATAGATATAAACCCTAAATAAAATATTAGCAAACTAAATCCAGCAATACTTAATAAGAAAAAATAGAATATTATCAAGTTGAGAAATGTAGAATTGCCCTAACATTAAAAATCAATGTAATTCTCTACATGAACGTTAACAGAAAAGAGGAAAAAAATAGAAACATATGCTTTTGTCTTCAACAAAGGAGAAGAGTTGTTTAGATGTCACCTTGCTCTGTAATTTTTTCCCTGAGGAAATATAATGAAAGGGCTTATAATGCCTCACATCCTCCTCCAGCACCTTCTTTGAATAGCAGACCATTGGACCTGTGATGCTTGAAAGCATCCCCTCTACCAACCACCTATAATTTCCAAGCAAGCCATGGTAACTGGAGCCCAGAGTTAATTTGATGACTGAAGAGTCTCATCTTTAGGTAAATGACCTAAAGGTCGTTATATGGTAGGTTATACCTAGGTTGTTTTATCAGGAAAAAGGAACATGTCAAAATTTTCTCACTGGTCTCTGATTTTGGTGACAAAATCTCCAGCTCATTGAAATCAAATAAAATCAATGTACAATGTAGTTCCGAAAATACAGTACAGTAGTTTTTTTTTTTTTTAAGATTTATTTTATTTATTTGACAGAGTTACAGAGAGGTAGCGACAGAGAGAGAGATCTTCCATCTGCTGGTTCACTCCCCAGATGGCTGCAATGGCCAGAGCTGCGCCTATCCGAAGCCAGGAGCCAGGAGCTTCTTTTGGGTCTCCCACGCGGGTGCAGGAGTCCAAGGTCTTGGACCATCTTCTACTGTTATCCCAGGCCATAGCAGAGAGCTGGATCGGAAGAGGAGCAGCCAGGACTAGAACCAGCACCCATATGGGATGCCAGAGCCTCAGGCCAGGGCTTTAACCTGCTGTGCCACAGCGCCGGCCCCACAGTAGTTCTTAATCTCAAGCGTATACCAGGTACAATTTGACAAGCTACTCAAACCTTTGCTCTACCCTCAGAAAGTCATCAGTAAAGGAAGACACTATTGAGATAGAAAGATGCCATATTCCTCATTTGTATTATTTGTGTATTGTAGTGGGGAAAAAAAATCAGGATCTCTCTTTTCACCAGATATTTCTGGACCTTATTAAATAAACCAAGTTAATGTTCATGCATTTATGTTTATTGTTATATAATAAATTATATAAATGTTTTGACTTAAAGTAACACTTATCATCTCACAGTTTCTATTGGTCAAAAGTCTAGGCATAGTGTAACTGGATTCTCTGCTTAGGATCTCACAAGGCTGAAATATGCGAGCAAGGGCTGCTATCCTGTCAGAGGCTTGGCGGGGGGGGGCTCTTCCAAATTCATTCACGTTGTCAGAATTCAGTTCCTTGCAGCTGTAGTGCTAGAGTCATGATTTTCTTACTGGCTGTCAGCTCGTTGAGGTCTGACATCAAGTGTTAGCCATAAGGCACACTCTCACAACATGACAGCTTACATCCTCAAAGCAAGCAGTAGAATCTTACTTTAGTCTGTTACAATGTTGTATTCCAAAAAATAATATAACTACAATAGTGAATGTTGCATTACCTTTACCGTAATATATAATCCAATTGAGGAAGAATATCTCATCATCGCCATAGTTCCAGCTCACACCCAAAGTGATGGGAGCATACAGAAGTTGTACACCAGTAGGTGAGAATCTTGGGAACTATCATATGATATGGCTATGACAAAGGATATTTCAGAAAGGGAGAGAAAATGAAAGAATGGGAGAAACCGTGAATGGGCAATGTGACAGAAAGAAGAGAATGAAATAGCTTGAGGAGTGGTGGCAAGAAGAAAAAGAGGTGAGCAAACAGCATTTGGAGAGAATTGAGAGCGTTATAGGAGTTTTGCCTGGCAACAAATTTTGTGTGAGGCAGACTTTAAGAAAGATGTAGATCATTTAGCTGACAGAGATGGAATGGGGGGAAGGACATTTGGAAAGGGGAAAATGATTTGGCTAAAAAAGCCCAGAGACAGTTGACTTCAGAGAACATTGGGAAAACAGCAATGACAAAACCCATTTGACAGGAAGACTACAAGGTTTATGAAGGGGAGAAGTAGAAGGGAAGTCTGGAAGAGTTGATTGTGGTGGTAGGGAAAGGATTCCAAGGATCTTTTCCAGTGGCTTCTCAAAGATTCCAATAATGAGAGTAAAGATGATTTTTCACAGTAGAGCACTGTAGTAACTAATGGCTTTATTCTGGCCACAAAGTAACTACAAAAGTAATGTACATCCCCCTACCTTTAGCCTAAGACAAACTGAAACTCCTAAACTGGTGTTGAAAGAGATCTCAATTTATCATTGCTCATTGCCCCAACCGTCTAGCTCCCTGAAAATGTGATTTAAAAAGGAACTTCAGACAGACCCTCCAGTATATCTTTGTTTCACAATGACATTATGCTATTAATGCACGACACTATATTATTAATAATATTCACCAACACATCTCAGGTCCACTATTTTACTCGCAGTTAGTGGCAATCTGCAGCAATCAAATAATTGTGCTTGTCTGAATGGCCCGGCCAAAAGATGCACTTACACAGATTATTCTATTGGTCAGTTCCATTTGTTGACAGCTCAGCAGGGAGGGCTAGATTTTTTCAATGCACAAAGCTAATGTATACAATTGGAACCCTTGCCAGGGAAGGGCAAAAAGGACAGAGAAAGACAATTGGCAAAGATATGCCAAGATGGAATGAAATGGAGAGTCAGCTGGGAAACCTCCATTTGGGAGAAGGATTCTGGGCTATCCCAATTATCAGACTTCTTCTGAAATCCTCAGTGCCTCCGGCTCTGTACCTCACAGCCAGAAAAATGTGATTCCTAGATGCTGTCACTCTGGTGAAACATACTCTGACCAACCCAACATCCACTTGCTTTGAACTTAGTAAGAACAATAGTTCTTAGAAAGGAAAGTAAAAAGTCAAATTAAAACAGATGCAATGAGAAAAAAATGAAACAAGTTAAATAAAAGGTAGAGAAAATCACAAGAGAAATTATTGTGAATTATTTTATAATGACACAGGGCAGGGTGGGGTCAATTGAATTGGGTATAGAAAGGTATAACTGGAGAAAAGATAGCTGAACTCTGGACCTTCCCTTCTGGCTTCTCATCATCTCCTTCTCTTCCCTAGTGGTTCTCATATGATTTCACCTGGGCCCATCCTCAATGTCTCTTGCTCTAAATCTCTTCTTTCTTCCCTCCTTTTTGTAACCCAATTAAAATCTTTTATTAGTTATAAGACCAAATAGATCTCTTAAAACACTTCACAGAGGAGTCTGTTGATCAAAGCTCAGTAACTCCTTTTGTCTCTTCTTTTTCTCTTTTCCTCCAATCTCCTGACAATCTACTATTAGGATTTCATCCTATTGTCCCCTATTTAAATACAGTCATAGTTCAGTATGATCACTTTCATTTACCAAGAATATTCCAGTGTAAATAAAGGACAAAGGACAAATAAAAATAGAAGGTAAGGAAATATACCTCTTAATGGCCATTTATGTTTAAGTAAAGAGCTTTTACGTATAGCATTATGTGAGTAGATACCTACAAAAAATTCCCTGGGAGGTGGGAGTTGTAGCACAGCAGGTTAAGCCACAACTTGAGATTCTCACATTTCTTATCAGAGTGCTGGTTCCAGTCCTAGCTCTTCCATGCTTTTGATACAGCTTTCTGCTAATACACTTGGTAGGTAGCAGATAATGGCTCAAGTGCTTCGGCCCCTACCACCCATGTGGGAGACCCAGATGGAGTTCCAGGATCCTTGCTTCAGCTTGGCCTAGCTCTGGTTGTTGTTAGAATTTGGTGAATGAACTGGAAGAGTAAAGTTCTCTGTGTCACTCTTTCAAAAAAAAATTAACAAATCTTAAAATAAAAAAAAAAGGTTCCTGTGCTTAATGGTTTTTAGTTTAGGAAGTTAGAGTTCATAAATCCAGATCTGCAATGAGCTTTAAAAACAATGTTAAGAGGCCGGCGCCGCGGCTCACTAGGCTAATCCTCCGCCTAGCGGCGCCGGCACACCGGGTTCTAGTCCCGGTCGGGGCGACGGATTCTGTCCCGGTTGCCCCTCTTCCAAGCCAGCCCTCTGCTGTGGCCAGGGAGTGCAGTGGAGGATGGCCCAGGTGCTTGGGCCCTGCACCCCATGGGAGACCAGGAAAAGCACCTGGCTCCTGGCTCCTGCCATCGGATCAGCGCGGTGCGCCGGCCGCGGCGGCCATTGGAGGGTGAACCAACGGCAAAGGAAGACCTTTCTCTCTGTCTCTCTCTCTCACTGTCCACTCTGCCTGTGGAAAAAAAAAAAAAAAAAAAAAAAAAAAAAAAAAAAACAATGTTAAGAAAACAGAGGTAAAGGCAATTCTAAAACTGTCTCATTTTATGATTTCAATCTTATACATATCTGGAAAACAAACAATATAGGTAAGTGATTATTAGGACGTTAGAAAATTCAGTCAACCACTCTGAGGCCCATTTTTCTCATTTCTTTTTAAAGATTATTTATTTCTGGGAGAGGGTGAGGGTGAGGGCGAGGGCAAAGGCAGGACCAAGTGGAAGCTCCATCTGGATCTCCCACTTGGGTGGTAGGGGCCCAAGTACTTGGGCCGTCTTCTGCTGCCTTCCCAGGAGCATTAGCAGGGAACCGGATGGGAAGTGGAGCGGCTGGGACTCAAACCATCACTCCAGTATGCTATGCGTCACAACGCCCACCCCTAGTTTCATCATTTCTAAAACAAGTCTACTAAGGGAAAGATTGGTGTCTTCATTTTCTTTTTGTCGAATTTTTCCCTTTATAGAAGCATATCCATAGCATGTAAACAGGAAGTTATTTCTTCCATTTAAAAAACAAACTAGGGGCCAGTGCTGTGGCATAGTGGGTAAAGCCTCTGCCTGTAGAGCCAGCATCCCTTATGGGTCTGGTTCAAGTCCTGGTTACTCCACTTCTGATCGAGCTCTCTGGTGTGGCCTGTGAAAGCAGCAAAAGATGGCCCAAGCCCTTGGGTCCCTGTACCCATGTGGGAGACCCAAAGAAACTCCTGGCTCTTGGCTTTGTATCAGTGCAGCTCTGGCCCTTGCAGCTGTCTAGAGAGTGAACCAGTAGATGGAAGACCTCTCTCTCTTCTCTCTCTCTCTCTTTCCCTCTCTCTCTGCCTCTGCCTCTATTTAACTCTGGCTTTCAAATAAATAAATAAATCTTTTTTACAAAAACTAAAAAAAACTCTTTTTATACTGCTTTCTCATCTACATACTGCCATTTCTCTAATTCCACTTCTCTCACAATTTCTTTAAAGGCATATTTTACAATCTATATCTCCACTTTTTCCTCCTGTGCTCTCTTGAGCAGATTCTAATCAGACTTTTATACTATAATGCCACAAAAATTTTTCACATCCATATTACCAATGATTTCCAGCAGTCAATTTGCAGTTGTTCATTTATTTGACTATTAGCAGCAATTGACACAGTTAAATCACTCCTTCCTCCACTGAACACTTTCTTCACTTGACTTCCAGGACAACACATTCATCTGGTTTCTGTCCATGCATTTTCAGGCTAATTTTCCAGCTTTTCGCTACCTTCTCAAATTCCAAACACAGAAGTATCCTAAAAGAGATCTTCATTCCTCTTCTTTTTCACTCCACACATGCAATGGATGACTTCATTTGTTAGATGGTCTTGAAGACTGTCCATGGGCTGATGATCCCAAGATCTTGTCTTTACTCATAAGTTTAAGGAATAAGATCTCTGTCTTGACATCAGACTTGTAGATTCAACTGTCTACCTGACAACACCACTAGGATATCTAGCTGGGAGCTTATTATAACAAAAACCATTTGTTCTCAGCTTACTCTTCTGGAAGTCTTTCTAGTTCTACTAAGTGGCAACTCCATCCTTTCTCCTGCTCAGGACTACAGCTTTGGAATCACTATTGACTCCTTTCTTTCTCTCACCCACTGGATCAAACCCATCAGCAAACTCCATAAGCCACATCTTCAAAATATATGCAGGAATCCAGTTACTTTATCTCCACTGGTACCATCATCTCTCACTTTATTATTGCAGGGTCCTCTTAGAAAAATAATCATCCCTATTGGAAACAGATGGTGCAGTACCTTAGTCTGTTTGGGTTGCTACAACAAAATTCTATAGAGTGGGTGACATATAAACAGAAGAAATTTATTTTTCATAGTTCTGGATGCTGGGAAATTCCAAGATCAAGGTGCTGGCAGATTTAGTATCTAGTAAAGGCTTGTTTCCTCACTCTGGGATCAAGGCAGATTCTACGTCTGACTCGGGGATAATGCATTCTCATTGTGTCCTCGTGTGTTAGAAAAGATTTTCTCTGGGGCCTCTTTTTTTAAGATTTATTTATTTATTTATTGGAAAGGCAGAGTCACAGAGAGGCAAAGGAAGAGAGAGAGGTCTTCCATCTGCTGGTTCATTCCCCAAATGGCTACAACAGCTGGAGCTGGGCTGATCAGGAGCCAGGAGCCAGGAGTTTCTTCTGTGTCTCCCAAGCGGGTGCAGGGGCCCAAGGACTTGGGCCATCTTCTACTGCTTTCCCAGGCCATAATAGAGAGCTGGATCAGAAGTGGAGCAGCCAGGGCTCAAACTGGTGCCCACAGGGGATGCCGACACTGCAGGCGGCAGCTTTACCCGCTACACCACAGTGCCAGTGGGGCCTATTTTATGAGAGTATTAATCACATTCATAATGGCTCTGCCTTCATAACATGATTGCACCCAAGGCACCATCTTCTAATACCATCACATTGGCAATTAGGTTTCAATATATCAATTTGGGGGATTGGAGGACAAAACCAGATCACAGCCAAACAGAAAATTTAACAAATGGACTGTGTACAAAGGTGTGGGCAGCATTAAGGGAAACTGATGAACAATGGTCAAATGCTCTGTATCTAGCAAGGCAAGCAGGGTTCAATAAACTCGTTACTACTGTTAGACTGAAGGAGCAAGAGGTGGCAGCAATTCCCAGAACGTACACATATGCAGAAGCTGTATTCTTCAGTGGACAAATTGATCCTATGGCAACCATCAGTCAGAGAAATGGAGAAATAAAGATTATGAACCCACTTTCCTTCTGCCTTCTGATCTATTGCTCATAGACCTAACCGAACACAAGCCACAATATAAGAGAGCTCTCTGATGCAGACCATTAAGGTCAGCCTTCTAACCTCTTGTACCCCTAAGGTGCACATAACAGGGAAGAAGAAGGTAGATAGAGGATTTAGAGGGGAAATAAAATGTGTTGACAAAATATTTCATCTGCAAAACAAAAATAAATACTACCGTAATGGAGTAAAATGAAATAAACTACATAAAGCATTTTGTACAATTTCTGGCATATAACTTTCAGTGGTGATAGTGGTAGGGAATGCTTATTTGCCTAGCATCATATTTCCAAGTGTGGCTTTTTGTCCAGTAATGCTTTCCAAACTTCAAGTCATCACCAATTAGTGGGTCATGAACTAAATAGATTTCCAAACATTTGAGAAAGATATATACATTTAAGGCTACTGTCCTAGTGCTGGATATCACTTTAAATCATGTGTTGAGAACAAATAACATCACAAAAGTCTTAAGGTTAGAAGAACTCTTGAAGGTCCAAATATAAACTGCTTTTATAGATGAAGAAAAGAAAGCCAATAAATTTTTATATTTGTCAAAAAAAAAAAAAACAACCAATTCATTCAAGCAGAACTGCACTACAGATTTTTGATACTTTGTGAACTCTAAATTTATTTTAATTATACAAATACTGCACTGTCAAACTTTCATTATTGCCTCCTTTATGTTTTTCTTCTCAAGCATTTATATAAAAATTATTTGAAAATGTTGCTCTGTTAAGAACAAAAATCAAACATCTACTTTCTATTTTAGGGGGAAGGAAAGAAATTTTAAGTACCAATATTCCGTTGTAGGATTTAACAACTCCTTAAACAGAATATTAACTATGAAGTGGTAATTAGCAGAAAGCCCTATCAAGTCGCACCTTTAAATAAAGTTCTTTTAAATAAAAGGATGTCATCGACACCCCCTGAAATGTGTCGTTTGTTCGTTTGGCTTTCTGCGATGTTTTCTGGTTTACTACAGTGAGTTGCTATGGTACGAGTACTTGCTCGGTTTCATGGTGGAAATCTGTCACAGTATATTTAACTATATTCACTACCCTTGACACTTGCAAGCAAAATAATCTTAAGTGGCCAAGCGAGGCGCTAGGAGGTAAGAAAAGAAAATCGTTTTAAGTAAGGTTGCACTGAATCTATCCGTGTCCTTCCCAGCAAGAACTTCCAAATAGCCACAGCCTGGAGCAAAGGGCAAGACACAGAGAAGCCCCACCCCTACACTCAAGGACCAGGCGATCCGCCCACCCTTCAACCAACCCGAAATCGCAGTCTTTGCCCGCCCACTGCTTGAGCGACCTTACCTCCATCTCCGCTGGTCCTTTTACGTCTTTTACGACAATTTTCCCGGCCTACTTTGCGACCACTTGCTGCCGTATTCCACGGGAAGTCTGTGCTTGGGCTTATTGTGCATGTAGCTGGTGGCTCCTCGCTTTCGGGTAAAGGAGTCTGGGTGGTGGCCGCGGCCTCTGGGCTGGGATGTACCGAGCTCCCAGTGAAGGAAGGGGAGCTGAGCCCGAGCCATGGTGAGTGCAACCTTCTAGTCTCCCGGAAGACCTCCCGCCTCGGCCCAACCTTAGCACCCGGCCCCAGAGGAGTAGAGTGTGCGCCTCTGGGCGAGAGGTTTAGGTCCCCAGGGCATCGTAGCCACCGGGGTACAGAGCTGTTGGCTCGCGCCTCTTGGGTTTTTGCATTCTTGTAATCCTTCCAAAGAGGGTTTTAGCCCTTGTCCGCTGCCCTCGGGCTCCGGGCACAAAGGCATTGCTTTCCTTGAATTCTTGCAAGGTCGGAGGCTGGCCCTGACTTCGACGTTAGTTGGAATGCATTTGAGTGTATGTGCCCTTCCCCTAGCACATCCTCACAGGATTTGCTCAATTTTGTTGTGTTCTTTGCATTTGGCTTTTGCTGAGACAGATGTCAAATCCCTGTTTTCTGAACATATTTTGACCTTTATCCTTTTCTTAGGAGACGACAGGACAGTTGGCAGGACAGAGAGGAAGGTGCTCTGTAAAGCTGGTTTCCTAGTTAGAATTGAAAACGACTCAGAATTCTGCAGGAAATGTCTGTTCCTTTAGCAGAAACCTTATTTCCACTGCTCTTGAATGTTAATGTGACTTCCTTCGCTGGAGGGAAAAAGCAGTTATCAAAGGGAGAGAATCATCCCTTTCAGCCATTGTATAAGTAAATAAAGCAAATCATCTTGCCCTCTTCTTCCATAGTGGAAATTCCACACCTTTACAGGGTACTGCATATAAAAGTTGAAGTAACTTCAAAGGATCATTAGGCACCTTAGAAGTTGTTTCTCCTTTTGAGAGGAAACTTGTGCAATGAGTTGGGTTACAGAAAGAGCCTAAGGAAGGGTGGGAATTTTAGTAGTAAATATTTACTTTTTCCCTTTACCAGGCCAGTACAGTGGTAGCGGTTGGATTGACCATTGCTGCTGCAGGATTTGCAGGTTTGTTTATGCTTTGGGGATGGAAGTGAAATAAGGGAAATTGGGAATTTATTTATTTATTTTATTGCTTTTGGTTTTAGGCCGTTATGTGTTGCAAGCCATGAAGCATATGGAGCCTCAAGTAAAGCAAGTTTTTCAAAGTCTACCAAAATCTGTAAGACTTACTAAACATTTTTGCTAGCTTTGCTGTGTTTGAAATCTAGTCCACACTTAAGGGTAAATTTCCACATATCTACAAAGTTCTGAGTGATCGCTTCCTACAGAAGGTATATAAGTTTTGAACATTGTAATGGTATTATCCTAAAAAAGTTGTATGTGATGCAGTTAGGGGTGGCAGGGGACAATTCTAGTATTGTGAAAATTACTTCACTGTTCACATGCTAACTTCAACATTTATGCTGTTATCACAAGTGGAGGGATGCAAGATCTGTTCTTACTGCACAGCCCTGGCCCTGTCAAAGGTAATGCTGCAGTTAGGCTGTTGGATAACTAGAGGTGATCATACTTGTGCGGTCAAAGAATGAATTTGGCTGTAACAGCCTGAATATCTTTATTAAATGTGACAGAAAGGCACATCAGGGGATGTGGGAGGAAATCATGTTGTAGTGGTCGCCTTGAATTTCCAAGTGCCCTTGAACATGCTTGTCTCAAAATTCCTCCAAATCCTCTTCTTGAAGCACTCTGGTTCTGAATAGTATTATCATGAGATCATATTTTTAGCTAGGATATGACTAACTGGGAATGAGCTTCCCTTCATTCCTGAAAGAACCAGCTTTAGGATCTTGTATCAAGACAGTTTATAATGGCTAGGAAAGAAATGTTTAATTATCATTAGAATAGTATTTATGGCAGCTTTTAAAGCTAAGAGTGCCATGGGAATTGCACTTAAATTTCTCTGCTGGTATTTTAATTTTTCCAGTGAATCTGAATCTGTCAATACTTAGACTTCTTTAGTACCAACTCTGTTTATTCTAATACTTTCCTTAGAGATAATATTTCCTCTTTCAGGCCTTCAGTGGCGGTTATTACAGAGGTGGATTTGAACCCAAAATGACAAAACGAGAAGCAGCGTTAATACTAGGCGTAAGGTAAAATAATTCCTAATATTATTCTATAATTCTAGGGCTATGAGGAAATGTAAGAGACTTTTCCTTTTATGAGGAAGGAGGTATTTGGGGATTTTGTCCCAAGATTAATGTTATCAATTCTACTTAATGGAGCCTTTCTGCTCCTCCCTCCCCTGTACGTTCCCAAGATCTAAAACTCTATAATAGAGTACAGAAGTGCTTTTTTATTCATTGAAACTTCTCAACAGATTTATCAGTGCTCAGTGTTCTCTGTAACTGGGTAAGATGTTTTCTGTGGTGAAATCCTGCCTTCATTTACAAATACTCAAACATGCTTTTTCAATAAAAGGACTAGTGTAATATTTTCAAATTGAAATTTTCATTTGAAAAACCATGAGAGCATGCATCAGACAGAGCACTTCCTTCTGGTGGTTCACTCTCCAAAGGCCTACAACAGCGAGGAACCCACTGAATGTCTTATCTCCCATTTGAGTTGCAGGGACCCAAGACCTTGAGCCATCACCTACTATCTTCAAGGGTGTGCATTAGGAGGACACTATTACAAGCAATATTTTTGAGAACCCCTTTACTTACATAGTTTTGTGATTCAGAATATGCATTTTCCATTAAGTGTTAAGAGGTTCCTAAACTACTTTTCATACTATTGTGCTTGCTATTCTCAAATCTTTAATTGGCCTTTATGTATGATTTTTTTATTGATCCATTAGTAACCTGAAGTGATACCTTTTCCTTTTTTAATTAGCCCTACTGCCAATAAAGGAAAAATAAGAGATGCACATCGACGAATTATGCTCTTAAATCACCCAGACAAAGGTTAGTAGTCATTAAACTCTTTTTACATGTTGTTGGAGTGATAATTTTAATTTATGAGCAAACCTTGTAACTGAATCTTGGATGTTATAAAGGAAAAACCTAAATCTGTGTGAGCAGTGTCTTCCCACACTGGATACTTTTGGCATCTGAAACAAACAGAATGAAACATTTACTTACAGGATGAAGAACAGATCTGAGTACTGTAGTGTAGCAATAGTAGGTAACAATATTTTGAGATCTACAATTGCGATAAAACGTGAGTTCCAGCAACTGCAGTCACAGATTCTGTTTTGATTAGATACTTTGGGATGTATGGGATATTGATTCTTTTCTAATACACTTCTTAGGAGCCTTAGCTGTGCTGAAAGCAGATCGATTCTTTGAATACCTACACAGACCACAAAGTCCATGTTCCAGTGCTCAAATTCTGTTAACTTGTAATCACTTTCCACTATTTCATATAAATACATAGTAAGAGCATTTTAAAATCGAATTTCTATTCATCTTTCCAAAATGGTACCATTTTTTGTGGAAATCTCCCTCATTAAATTACCTGATTTTACATTGGTCAACTATATTACCATATATTTGGTCATCCAGTTGTAGTGTAATAACTACTAGAAAAAAATCTTTCCTGCTAATTTCATCTCAAAAATCAACATTAGAATCTTGAAATTAAAAAATTGGCTTTTACTAAGCAGAAACTGAGAATACATATTTTAACTTTGTTTTTTCTTTCTTCCTCTAGGAGGATCTCCTTATATAGCAGCCAAAATCAATGAAGCTAAAGATTTACTAGAAGGTCAAGCTAAAAAATGAAGTAAATATATGAATTTTCAGTTCATGTTAGCATGTGTATATGAGTACCAACTTTTTATAATAAAATACCTCAGGTACAGTTTTTAAAAAACATCTAGAACTAAATCGAATCTTTGGTATAATTTTAAGAATTTTAAATCAGACTTTAGCTGAATATCCAGGAATTATAGACAGAACCACATCATCTGAATTGGAATCTTGTTCATGACTCATTTAGCAAATAATCTGGTACCTCTATGTACTCTAAAGGGCAGTTCCTTCTCAAAGAGACTCCCAGTCTAATGGAAGGTTAATAAAATCATAATTACACATGAAATGACGGAATTAGCATAGCACAATAAAGTAGGGATTTACAATTGGCCCAGGTACTCAGAACTGTAAAAGTGAATTTAACTATAACTTTTACCTACGAAATTGACAAAGGTATAACATTTAGTTATCACCGACAGCATTCGGATTTCACACATTAAAAACTACGATGGTATGATAAAGATTTGAAGAGTACAGGTCCTGGTTTTTTTATTTTTTTTTTTATTTTTTTTGACAGGCAGAGTGGACAGTGAGAGACAGAGACAAAGGTCTTCCTTTGCTGTTGGTTCACCCTCCAATGGCCGCCGCGCTGGGGCCGGCACACCACGCTGATCCGATGGCAGGAGCCAGGTACTTCTCCTGGTCTCCCATGGGGTACAGGGCCCAAGCACTTGGGCCACCCTCCACTGCACTCCCTGGCCACAGCAAAGAGCTGGCCTGGAAGAGGGGCAACCAGGACAGAATCCAGTGCCCCGACTGGACTAGAACCTGGTGTGCTGGCGCCGCAAGGCGGAGGATTAGCCTAGTGAGCCGCGGCACGGGCCCAGGTCCTGGTTTTTAATAAGTATTCATTGTATTCAGCTACCCCCTTAAACATACGAACATTTTATGAATCATTCCTTTGATGTTTTTTTGGATATAGTCAAAGTCTTGTTACAACCAAAATTAAACACTATTAACAAAACTAAAAACTGAGAGATGGCATTTAACACAATGGTTAAGATTCTGCTTGTGATGCTCATTGATTCCATATTGTAGTCCCTAGGTTTGTGTTTTAACTCTGCTTCTGATTCAGCTTCCTAGTGATGCACACCCTGGGAGGCAGATGAAGGCTGAAGTGCTTAGGTCCCTACCCCTGACATGGGAGATCCAGATTGAATTCCAGCCTCCCAGCTTCAGCCTGGACCAGCCCTGACTACTGCAGACATTCTGGGAATGAACCACCAGATGCAATCTGTCTCAAATACAATGAGTCACCCATTAAAAAAATTGATATACCAATAAATGTGAGATCTGAAGACAAATGATTACTGGTCTAACAAAATATATAGATCTTAACCAGAGGACCTGTAAAACATATATGCAGTTAAGTATCTGATCCCCAGTAGGAGCACTTACTATGTATAGCTTAGATATACCACCTACCATCTAAAGAGCACAACAGGGGATGTTTTCCTTGTACAGTGATCATTTTAGCCCACTAGGCTTACCTTTATCAAGAATCAGCATCTCCTTGAAGGCTCTTAGGCACATCAATATGTCATCTATGAGAGGTCTCTTGATGACAGTAATTGGTACATGTATGAGCTATAAAAGAGCCTTTATCCTTGAGTTGTATTTTCTTAAAAATACTTCATCTGTAATGTGATATTTACTGAGTACTTAAAGGTATTAGCACTTGTGCTAAGCATTCTCCCCGCACCTCAAATAGACTATTACATTATACATACGAAGAAACAAGTTTAGTAAGATCAAGTAACTTGCTCAAAGTGACATGCTGAATGAAAAAGGCTGTTCTTTCTCAGATCTCGAGTTCCATCTTGACCCTCTGTAATGTGGTATCTTACAATTTTGATAATCCCAAGTATGATGCTTTGGTGGTGCTCAGGTGTGAATCTAGTTAGACATCTAATTTGGATAGACTTTGGAAAAGGAGGGGAAGGCATGGCTGAACAGCAAAGTAAGTGTCCTTCAATCCCTTCCCTTTTGCTTTTCCTGGCCTCTGGGCTGTTATTAGGAAATGAACACTAAACTACTATATAAAACCTTTGTTGGTATTAGTGGGCTATGATGTCATGCTGGAAATGATCTTTTTTCACTTTTAGTTTTAAGCAAATCCTCTGAAGTATTTTCCAAATAATGGGAGTATTTAAGTGTAGCATTTAAATAGAAATAGTCTTGTCAGATCAGTATTAAAAACTTAAACCATTCAAGGAGTATGTAAAGCTTTGTGTGAAAACAGGTGGCAGGTAAACCAGTACATACATATTGACAGTTTGAGTTATCTGGTTTTCTCTGTCATCCTAACCTGTAAATTACAAGAAACAGAAGCAAATAGAACTCAGCTAGAAACAAAACCACTGAGAAGTAACTCATTGGGTAACTAACTTCCTTATACAAGATAAACCCCCTATGCCACACTGAAAACATATATTCATATACTGAAAATGTATGACTGCCATAAAAAAATTCTTAGACCAGAAACATTTAAAATCCCGGTCAGGAGAATGCTTCAAGGATTTTATAGCTTTAGGATTAGAAAATTGTTTAAATAGGATTTATAACCCAGTTGGACGGTGATCCATTAAGTTGTTTTGCAGTTCAGAAGTCTGTAGTAGGGACACATTTGGAGTGTAAATGATTCCACAAAGGTTAATTCTGATGAAAATACATTAGCTCATAAACTTCCAAGAATATAAAATTAGAGATAATGGACTTTTCTTTAAAATTTTTAAAATGTTCCAGTGGGCATTTGGTTTTATGAAGAATCCTGAGCCAAGAGTAACCATTCATACCAGAAACTTGGGCTTTTTATTCTTGCACTTTTGTGCAGAGTACAATGTGTATTCTTGAAGCCAACTGTTGCCCTAGCCAACAGGATACAGAAAGAACTTCTATCCTGTCACCTGTTATTCCTGATCCGATGTAAAATGTCCAGTGTTAGGGTATAATCAGGAACATGTTAACATTTTACTGCCACCTTAAATGTCTGAATTACTGTAAATTTTTTTTTAACAACCTGAAAACAGCAAGGTAGTTTGAAAGATGAAGCTCAAAAAGCTGAAGTATAAGCTCCAGGCAAAACTTAAGTATAAAGCAGTTTACCTAGAACAACTATTGAAAAATGCTTTTAATGAAATATGGTCTCTAAGCTGGAAAACTTTTACAATTTATCCAGTAAGTTAAAAAAAAAAAGAAGAAAAAGGTACATGCATGCAGAAAATACTTCACCAAAAGGAGGAGCATACCAATCACTGACAAATTCAAGAAGTTATTAATTGTATATTTGTGAGTCTATTTCCTGAGGAAGTAAAAAAAAAATTATCTTGGCTCTGTTTGGGCTATATTTAGATTGCATGTAGCATAGCTGGAAATGGCTGAGATAGATATGTATATACATAACATTTTAATTCAGCATTCACCTTATGAGAACATTTGGCCATTGGGTGATTACCCAGGATCTGACAAGTGACTAGATTCAAGTTATGTTAAAACAGTAAGGGCTTTCAAAATATCAAACTCGCCTGGCCCTTTCCAGTTAGATGAAATTGAAAAAGTTAGCAGAACTACAATACTGGCTCCCATTTCTGCACTTTTAGCAATAACATCGTTTCAAGTTATCAAAGGAAGAAACAAACAAGAGGACTATGGAAAAACTTTAAAAGTTGTACTATAGTTTTCCCAGGCAGATATTTAAACATTTCACTTCATTACTTGAAGTACATACAGATGAACCAGAATCTAAGGTAATATGATAAATCCCTTTAAAAACAAGAAGTATTTTCTTATAGATTATATGTGCTTCTATTCTTTAGTAATTAGGATTTTTCTGGATGTTTGATCTCTTTCTTGAATTTCTAAATAATTGTTTTAAAATATGTAATTAGGTTGAACCACAGCAAATAACCAACAGTTGAACATTTTTGACCCACAAACATGGGAATTTTCTATTGTTCAGCATAATACTCATTTAAAAATATGAAAGGCAGAGTTACAGAGACAAAAGTCTTCCATCCCCTGGTTCACTACCCAAATGGCTGCAATAGCTAGAACTCTGCCAGGCCTAAGCCAGGAGCTGAGTCTTCCAGATCTCCCATGTGGGTCCAGGGGCCCAGACACTTGGGCAATCTTCCAGTCCTTTCCCAGGCACATTATCAGAGAGTTGTACTGGAAGTGGAGCAGACAGGTCTCAAACTGGCACCTATATGGGATGCCAGCATAGCAGGCAGCAGCTTAACCTCCTGCACCACAATGGCAGCCCTGTGATGGTCTTATTTCAACCAGCAAGAGAGTACAATTTAAAATCTGAGACTGTAGCAGATTGTAATTAGGAGCTTTCAAATACTGTCATAGGTTCTGAGCTGGTATTCATTTAAGCACACATCCTAATAAAGAACTAAAATTTCTAAATAAAGGGTCAGCAAATTTCACTATACTAGATCCCTTATAAAAAGGTATAAAGGATCCAAACCATAATAGCAAAAATAATGTTGAGACTTTACAACATCCAACTTGTTTCTGAATTTTGCCAAACCCAGATTTAGCTATAAATCCAAGTTCCTTGAAACCTAGTAAACCTTAAGAGAAATCTTCCTGAACTGTCATTCCCAATAAACTATCCACTATCTGACAAAGGACCAGTTTTCCATTTATCTGTCCTTAGCTGTAAGCTTATTATAGACAGTCTAGGAATACTAACTGCTTGGTTTGGACCTCAAATTGTAAATCTGTTTGCACAAGACACAGTTAATCCCAACAGTTAACTTTACAGAGAACCTCAGGTTACAAAGCACCAGAACAGCAAACAGGTACAGAATTGATCAGCTTTAGCACAAAGATAATGGAACCCGGCCACCAAAAAATGGCTGCCACAAATGGGATCCAGAATACAAAACACCAGCTGCTTTTGACTCCCTGATCACAGCTGAGTATTTCCCTATTTTTCAGTCCTTTTTCCTATCTATATTTAATGTTGGTAACTCTTTCCCTGTATCCCTGGTATATTTGTGCCAGTGATGTTACCAGAGAGAACACTGTGCAGAAAGAACAATTTTAGGCCCTGTAAAGGCTTTAAAAAGGAGATGCTTAAACCAAGAACAAGGTTTCAGGAAAAGATCACTTTCGGGGCAGCTGCCTGTGGCCCGCATATGGTTACCAGTTCAAGTCCCAGCTACTGCACTTCTGATCACGTGTGAGACAAGGGTGGAGGAAACTCCTGGACCCTAGCTTCGGATTGGCCCAGCTCTAGCTATTGCAGCGCTTTGGGGAGTGAACCAGCAGATGGAAGCTCAGTCTACATCTAACTCTTTCAAATAATCTTTTTTAAAAATAATTTTTAAAAACTTTGTCCCCATCTAATTTCACCTATTTCATGTTCAGTTCAAGTTCCCTGTGATTCTGTACATACACATTGTGCATAGAATTTGCAAACCACATCATCCTTGAGAATACATTTAAGTCTGCTTTGCATATACTAACAAGTTCTTCCATAATGACATTTCATCTCATTAGGGTAGCAGGCAGAAATATGGACCCCTCTCAAGTTTGGAAAGCACCAGAGATTAACAGTTATCTTTGGAAAGCAGGCTTTTCACTCACATGTAGGAGTCTTTAAAAAGTTCATGGAAGACACATATTGTTTTATGCCAAAACAAACTGCATTTCCCATGAGCCTTTGAAGTACCTCATACTTCAGAATCTGAAATATGTACTATTTTAAAAAAAAGAAACTTGGGCTGCACAATCCCATTTTTCAGTATTTAAAGGACTCTGAGTATAGTCCTTTGTAAAATGACATCTTAGCAGCTACTTCTTAGTGTATGTTCATTAATTACTGATATTCCCAAGTATTTCAGCTATCCTTACTTTCTAAGACCATTTTATTTTTTTCTGAACTGAAGTTAACTTTCTTGGAGATTGGTTTTAGTGAATCTATCCACATATATAAGAAAAATAATTTTCTCTTATGACACATTTGCAATTTAGGGATTAAAGTTTCTTCTAATAGCTGATAAAATGGCCAACAATTTAACTTGTTTCTAGTTCTGAAAACATTTGAGGGTATTTTTTAAACTGGTATATAAAATTACGTGATATCTTTAAAGAGCAGCAATTCCACTATTCACACTATCTTTAAAATCCTTAGCTATCGGAGAAGAATGCAAGAAGCATTTAAGTACCAGTGTATTTTAACTTTTCAATTAGCATGAGACAGTTACATAAACAGATATGGCAAATTCTACTGTACCCAGAATTATCCTTCAATTCCTAGGAATTAAAATGCGCTATTTTGTGTACATAGCAAATTAACATAAATTATGCACAACACTTCTTAAGGGGCCAGCATTTTTACGTAGCAGGTAGAACACCTCCTGCAATGCTGGCACTTCAAATCCAGCTCCCTGCTAGTGCCCTGGCAAAAGCAGAATGTAGCCTAAGTGTTCAGGGTCCTGCCACCCATGTGACACACACAGATGTAGGCTCCTAGCTTCACTCTAGCCATTTGTGAATCAGTGCACTGAAGGTCCCCTCTCCCTTTTAATTCTTCCAAAATAAAACTTTAAAAAAAAAAAAAAAACCTTCAGGAACAGGATATCTCACTCAGTGGGCCATATAATATTGTGAAATAAAATTCTTCCCCCATGAGTTCACAATTATTTTATTTGGCCATTTATCATTATCATTTTACTCAAAATAATTTTATCTTTATAAAATTCTTTATAATATACAAAGAAAATGTTTGCTTTCAGTTATTAAGAACCTTTGAAATTAGTGAGAATCAAAAAGCAAATTCCTAGCCTATCCCTTATTTAAAACTGTTCATTTAAAAATATTTGATAAAGGGGAAAGTAAAATGCTGATTTCTATCCTCCAGTGTCTTCCAAACGTTGCCTTTTAGTTTTGTTACCATGACTTTTATCCTAACATTAAATGTACTATCAATTCTCTAAACCACCTATTTTTTGAAGTTTTTTTTTTTTTTAATTATTTAAGAGGCAGAGTTACAGACAGAAAGGTATTCCATCCACTGGTTTCAATCCCCAAGTGACTGCAATGGCCCAGCTCCCAATCCGATGTCAGGAGCTTCTTCCCAGTCACCCGTGTGGGTGCGGAAGCCCAAGCACTTGGTCCATCTTCTGCTTTCTCAGGCCATAAGCAGAGAGCTGGATCAGAAGAACAGCAGCTAGAACATGAACCAGCGCCCACATGGGATGCCGGCGCCACAGACAGAGGCTTAGCCTACTACGCCACAGTGCCAGCCCTGAAGGCTAAATTTCAGGTGTTTTAACTGCATTCACTAAAAAATAGCTAAATGGTCAACTGACACTTTGAATTGTATCCATGAGCAAATCTAGATGCTTTTTAAAAAGCTGTTAAAGATACTATTCTAGGCCTGTAAGTAGTTATAACTACTTTGCAACAGTTGGTGTATAAAGTAAAGTTAAAAATCAGCAAATGGAAGATCAAAGTTTATTTACTACCTGCATACAAAAACATATTGCACATCAAACAACCAAAATCAAAAAAAAAAAAAAAAAAAAAGTGGGGTGGGGGGGGAGATACTCTACTGAAGACTAACATGTAGTTTATACAGAATAAACCTTCTGGAAATTGATCTTTTCAGTAGTTCAGGTTATGTCTGAATGGACATGACTAATTCAGCTTAGTGTTTTTTAACTAAAGCTATGTTTGATTTTTAAATACTGTACACTTTAATAAATAAACCAAACAAAGCCTCAATGTAGAACAGTCACTGCCAATATCACCCAGTGTCCCTGCAGATGAGTTTAACAAATGTATTCCAGTGGTCTGCAGATTTTCATCTACATACAGCATTTAAAAAATACATTAAAACAGACCAGTTTCCAGACTAAACTAATGAAGAAATTACAATTCAGTGCAAAATATTTTAGACTGCATTTCATTCTAGTTTTCCTCAGGTGAAGAAGTGGTTGCATATTAAAAATGTAACAAAAGCAGCTAATGCTTTCATAAAGAATATTACGTTAGGGATCCCACCCCACCCACCTCCCCCAATCTCTGCCATATTTTGAAAACAAAATAACATTTCCTATAGCCAGCAACTTTTTTTTTTAATGTTACATATACTATTCTCAAGGCACATCTGATGATATATTTTATAACACAGTAGGTGTCAAAGTATGTTTAACATATGATTTCTTCAGGATCCCTCCCCTTTCTGAATTCCAAATGGAGGAACTGAAAGTGCGATGTAAAGACTGGCGATCCATATTCTATCTTTGGCAAGCTTGTACAAGCACTATTGTAAATGTAATGTAAAAGAACTGTAAACTAGGAACTTCTTCAGTTTATGAAACACCATTCAGGACTGCTGCTTCTTGAGTGTTTTCTTCTTTTAAGGTATTAATCTTTTCTTCTCCTGGAGTACGCTGTAGCTTAGGAATTTCATCGCCAGAAGCACTAGTTGGGCCATTTATTGCCTTTTCTGAAGGACCATGTTCTTCAATCACATCTTTTGCCTGCCAAAGGGAGACAACTTTTTCAACTTCTTTATAAATGAAATCTATAGCTGAGGAGGAAAACAGCTACATAAACATTAATATTTAGCTAATTAAAAAATTCCAGTTTTATATGTCACAATGAATCCAAGAATTAAAATGTTTATAAAATTCAAAATACCAAGGTACTCCGCTCTGTGCCCTTCAACTCCATTATCTCTAGTAACTTAGCAGTGTCCAAACCACAGAAAGCATCTGTACTGTTTAAGGAATTTTTTTGGATACCAACCACTGGAAAGCTCACCATGAACAATATAAGTTAATGCCTAAGTAAAGCAATCACTACTGTACTCACCTTTTTTTATGAAACTTATTATATCAAATACCTTAAATTATTTCAAAGAATCAAATCTTTAAAGGTCCATCTCCATTACTGCAAAGAGTGTACAGCCTATTGCTTCCCAGAAGTCAACAGTCTCTATGCCCAACATCTTTGGGCAGACTGAATTTTACAAATGCTATTTAAAGTTTTAACTGAAAAGTATTTCAGGCTCAAGCATGCATACTTTCAGTTACCTGGGGCCAAGAACAAAATCGAGTTGTCTTTAATTACTTGTCTACTTAGGGAAACAAATGATCATACAGTAAGAAGTGAAAAAAATAAAGCTAAACAATAACCAAAATAAAAAAGAAACCCTACAGGTTAAATTCTCCTTACCATTTCTTTCTTGTTTTTAGCCAAAGTTTCCCTTGGGAGGTTTCTTTGTCTGCTCTGAGACTCAGCTCTAGAAATATAATCTGCAACTGTGACTGTTAAAGATGAGAAAAAAATTACAGGTGTTGAAAAATTTTCTAAAGTTTATTTATGGATAAAGAGTAATTTCACTGTTAATATAAAGTACTGGTGGGCCACCCAATTTCAGTATTTTCTTAAGCTGGGCACCACCTCAAACCAAAAACAAAGCTTGAATAATCTACCTATGACTTTAGCGCTGTCAACTGAAGTTTCAAGCTGGAGATTGAGGAAGTCTAAATTAAAATCCTCGTTCCCAAAAATCCAGCTATTTCCACCTGGTTGAAACTAAAGCTGAGGGACAAATTCGAGGTAGAAAGCTACAACCAATAATAGGGAATGTGGGTGCAGTGTTCTAGGCCCAAGACAGTGCTTGCTATGTTGGGGTGGGTAAATTTAAATTTGAAAATGTCATTAAAAATGTGCTCAAATATTATTTTTAAAAGAAAAAAAAACAATTAAAATACAACATGACACTTTCTTTAACATTTCTCACTAGAATCTGATATTAAAGTAAGAACCTATAAGTCAAATAAGGATGGCAAACCACTACCTATTCTAAAAAGTTGAATAAAGAATCAGAATGCATTCTGTGACCACCCCTGCCCCTCCCTCACTGCTAATCTTGCTATGGACTATCCAGAATATGTCTATGTAAAGTAATGGTAAGTTAGCAAAAAGGTGAACTCAGTTATATACTACTGCCAATCCTAGTACAACAAATCACCTCTACTCTACGGGTATTATATACTGGCCTCACTTTATATCTCAATCCTTTCAAGTAATTATTTTCTATCACAAACTGGGTGAGAGCCCTGATACATGAAAATACAGTATGTATTTTAAATTCTGGGTGAAAATTAATTATGTGAGAATTCAAATTTTAAGTAATTTGCTTGAAACCACAGGGAGAATTGATCCATAAGGTTCAAATTATGTCAAAATAAGTCATTTTGATATTACTAAAAGAAAGCTAGATAGTATATATAACTTTTCTTAACATGCTAGTACTTTAATATCCAAAAGTCTTTTAGAATTATTACTTGAATGAATCTTTTAAAATCATGTGAAAATCACTTTAGAACTTTCATCATTTTTATTAAAAAAAAAAACTGTAAGGTCACTTTTTAATCTAAGACTGCCTTTTTTCTTCTGTAGGAGACTCAGTATATTCATTCTGAAGCATTTTAACTTGTTTAAATTCACTGCTGGAGATAACAGTTTACAGTATTGGGAAGGGGGATATAATAATCCACCACATTACTACTTCTGCATCATGGTAGTGAGACTATCCCTGAGAATGAATCTAGCCATCCTTTGGAGACTAGCTTAGTAAATACATTCTGTTTTCACAGTTGAAGCCTCACTAATGCCTGGAAAAACTAATCTACTTAGAAGCCCTGTTGTTTATACAGACTTGCTAAATTTAAATATACAGCGAAATAATTCTCAATAGAATCCTTTGCTATGTACACAGATATATGATAATATATTTTGATACTGATATCATTAAAAGGCACTTGGCTGGAACGTCCTCTCTCCAAATAAAAGGGAACCAAAAGAAACCTCAGTTAATTCAAAGAAAAAATGTCTATAGCCAGTCCTTCTAAAAGCTTCCTTCTTAAATGTTCACTGCAGACTAAGAAATATTTATGTTGAAAACTTCAGCCAACCTAAATCTACAATTTGCACTCTAGAATTTCTTATAAGAGGGCTGAGTCAATCAGCTGCACATGTGAATGCACTGTTACACTGTAAGTGTAAAGAATACTCAATGCTTAATTTACTGCAAGAATAAGAAATTTTAAATGATAAATGATGGATTTTAAAGAATGCTATAAAACTTTAGATGAAGATTGCCTCTCAAACAGCTGCCAGGAGTAAAAAGGAAGCTTTTTTGCTCATTTCACCCACTCTATCTACCTACCTGTTGAAGAAGGGGAAGCTAGCAAATGCTAGGTCAAAGAGAAAGTGCAGAAAACAAGAGCATAAAAGAAACAGAGGCAGTACAGAACACAAATTATTCAAAACTACATTACTTGTTTCAATTAATATATATAGAAATCTCTGCCTCTTCTGCAACAAACCCCATTACTTTATTAATCCTTTTAGGTCTGTGAACTTAGTAATAACACCATTCACCATGTTAACCCATTATATCCCATTGTCTTATATTTAGGACACTTACAAAGATTTAAACTTAGCAAGTAATATATCACTTACGATAATTCTATTGTGTCACTGAAATCGTCCAAGAATAGAAAACTTGAGACTTAATGGGTTAACAAGTTATACTGTGATTAATTCTATGTTAAGTCCAGGCTGATAGCCTGAAATTTCCTATTTAAAGTAGGGCCACAAAATCTAACTACTGTGCTATTGTCAAAAAAATGTAAAAGATTTTCTTCATCTAAAATGTACTAAAGGACTAGCAGAAAGAAAAGGATAAACATTTTCTGAACACTTTCTACTTTTTGACAGTGTTTAATGCCTTTTAAAATGCCCAACTATTTTTACAAGAACTGGACCTAATACCCTTAAACCAGCTTTCCCAAATATCTCTACAACCACTAAACTTAAAATGCTAAAAATGCTAGAATTTATATCTTTTATTTGGGAAAAACACATGAAAGAATTTGGTTTGGAAAGAATGCAAAAACTGATTAGTTTGAAAGGGGTTTATTTCTGGTGCACACACATTTCTTCATTGTGAATATACATGTGATACTCTATACACAGGAAATGAAATTATGTTCAAAATAATTGACACAACAAATTTTGTTGAAGTTACTATAAAGTATAACTACTTAAAATAAGTTAACATTCTAAAACTAAATACTATTAATTTGAATAGTTAGTAGGTGTAAGGAAAAAAATCATCACACTACAATGAAACAAAACCATAACATGCATTCCTCTTAAGAAAAAAAAATATATTTCTTTTATAGTTTTTGTTTGTTTAACAGTGGGTATTACAATTCCCACAAAAATGAGGTGCTGAATCCAGATATAGTACGCAGACACCATGCAAAAGCTGCCCAGTTTTGCCAATCAACCTCAATCACAATTTACAACATAGTCCCTGGGATGGCAGGCCTCACTCATCTCAAGTGTGAAGAATCTGCCAAGTGAACAAAATAATGATCTTCTCAACAGTATTTCCATGTAAAAATTTTAGACACAACATTAGTTCAATCAGACAGGTTACTAAACATTTACAGTATAAAGGAAGAATGCACTAGGAGTAGTAGTCTTATTAGTTGAACAATTTATGCAATGCAAATTTTGAATGTATATGCACACGTGTACATGTAAGTATAATAGATTTAGAATGCAGACACATGACATTTTTTTTCATGCTGTGACCTGATGTCATCAACAGGTCCACTCAAGTTACCTGGCTGTCTATCTTCTGCCTGACCCCTGAAACGACGCCTGCGGCTACGATTGCGTCGCTGGGGTTTTTTTTCACTATCATCTGCAATTGCAAAGTTTACCATGAACTATTCTGACAAAATAAAAGCAGAAACAAAACTTCTTCCCTTCAAGGGTTTCAGGGGACAAAGAAACTTTTAATTAAATATCAAATGAAACACAACACATTGCTAATAAGAAATACACATTTGTAACTTTAAGCATTTGTAATAGAATAAAACTGAAATTACCCTTTGGAAATTAAGAGTTTTACCTCAAAATAAACTGAACTCTCAGGCAATTTAAATCATCCTTCAAGAATAAAGCTTAACTCTCCAATACAGAATGGTTTTTACCAAACAATAAAATTTGGAAATTAATGCCCACTCCTGATAATACATACTTTCAATAATGTCATTTAGAGTAATTTTCAAGAGGCAAACTGAAAGCCCAAATTTTGGTTTGAGGACCGTAAGTATGGTGCAGTTTGAATTTGTATTTAGTTAATGGTATCAAAGGGCACTTTAATAAACACTTCAAATAATAAACAGCCTCAAACAATCTGACAAATCTGAGAAGTAGACATTTAAGACTGACAAAAAGCTATCAAGTTTATTTTGTTTAAACCCTAAAAAAATTCAATTTATGAATTACATATGTTTTTAGGAAAATGCTTGATACATTAATATTATATAATTATGTATCTTTCCCCTAAGTGCTTACATACCTAGCCCATTTTCATTAACTGAAGCTGTATCAGATTCAGTCATTCCATCCATCAGAACAGCATCTTCATCAGTCCTTCGTCTACGAGACCGCCTACGACGGTTAGTACTGTGATGAGATTCGCTGGCATCAGTGTCTGCAGTCTGATCTGATTCTGTATTATCAAGTAAGCTGTATGGATTGCTGTCTGGATCTTTGAGCACTATATTCATGTCAGAGGCAAGAAATATTTGTTTAAGAGGGCTGCAGTTAATGCTTTGATTATAAATGAACTCTATCAATTAATGGCAAATAAACTTCAATTTCCCACAATAAAAATATACTGTCTTCAAATAAAATGTTTTTCTTTATCACTATTTTTTCCTAGGAAATAGCAAACATGATTAAATATGGAAAACTTTAAATGGTGATGAAAAATTATAAAGCAGCAAGTGGACAGACATCTACATTTCCTAACAAAATATCTCCTTTGGTGTGTTTTTAAGACATATACAGTTGTACCTCTGTATCTGTAGGTTCTGTATCAAGATTCAACCAACTGGAGATTAAAAGCTTTCTTAAATATTGCTTGTACACTGAACATGTACAGATCCTTTTGCCTTACACATACAATGTAACAATTTATGTAGTATTTATTTTTATGGGTATTGTCAAGTCATCTGGAGATGTGTGTAGGCCAATTGTGCAAATAATATTCCATTTTATATAAATGGATTAATCATACCCAGAATCTCTTAACAGCTATGTGGACAGCGGAGCCCTGAAACCAATCCCCTACAGATCCTGATGGACAACGGTATATGAAATACTATTATTTTGACAGTCATGTTTCTAGGCAATCCTGTCCAGAGGCTAGAAAATAAAAGAGAAATATTCAGCTAATGTGAATTAATTCTAACAAACTTTTGTCCCTTTCCTGAGTCCCAGGTGACTACTGCTTCTTTGTGCTGATGTTAACCACTTCCAAATACTCAACACCTGCACTCTATGACGTAACACAAATCTGTAACCATATCAAAATAAGTCCACACAAAGCAGCAAACTTAAATAAGTTTGAAATTCTAACTGGTTATGAAAAGGAAAATGTCAAAATGAAATGCTGACTAGTATTCCATCTCAGGACACAAAGCATGAAGGTGGGGCAGGATGGGGTGAACATGGAAAAGTTTAAGACACAATTTGTAAGAAAAAGACCCATCTTACCTATGTGCATTTATTGCTTCCAACAATCAAATTATAGAAGAAATTCACCTAAATCACGATATTTTTCCTAAGTTTCCTTTGGTACAGCTAGCAAGCTAGCATCTTTGCAAGAAACACTAAGTTTATCCATTAATCAAACACTAAAGTACATTTATTTGCAATTCAGCATACTACAATTTTATAAACCTCAGTAACAGTACACAGTGTACTAAAATATAAAAACTATTTCCAAAGCCTATGAACTAAACTTATGACTCAAAAGAATTATTACTGTGCAACTAGAGAAAACCTAAAAATTAAAAAGATCCCTAAATTTTGTGATTTGTCTAAGCTCATTAAGCACAAAGCATATCTGGCATTATTTAATGTGTATACATATCCTCTGTGATACTTAAATAACACATAAGCTCTAATGGAGATAACATTTAAGAAAAGTGTTTTTTTTTTTTTTTTTAAATGATATACAATAAAGGTATATAAAGTTATATCCTTGGTATCATCTTGTCCATGTATCCCTGTCAGATACCCCTTCTGGCCAATTATGCTAAGAACATTCTGACAACTACAACACCATTTCACTTAAAGCATTGAAAATACTCAAAAGAAAAAGTTACTAAACCATTAGTGTAATCTAAACATACCTCTTTATAATTCAATTCCTCAAACAATAAAAAATTTTCTTTAAAAACTGACCCCAACATTTTTCCCTACTCACAAAAGTAGTACACAGTATGGCAAAAAATGCTATTCAGTTAATTTTCAAATTCAATTATATAAAAGTACTTATATTTAGATCTTTCTGTGCATTAGAATTCTCTGTGCCTGACTGGAAAACAGAAATACATAACTCAAAATTATAGGGAAAACAAAAACAAAAATTCTGCGTATCACATTAACACTCCCCAAAACTAAAGAGATAAACATCTGATTCTCAAAACAGAGAGATCAGTCAGCTGAAGTTCTGACCTGAATATTCTAAGTATGCCTTCACTGAAAAACACTCCACGGGGCTTTTCCTTACATAGATTACTTTATAAATGATTTATTATTCTCTATAAGACAGTGAGCGGAAAGAGAAATTTCCAAGAATGGGTGGCTCTGGGAGATGAGTTAACTTTTGTAAGGTTATAGTGTTTACAAAGAATGGATGCTGACATAGTATATAAAAAACTACCAGAACTGATGGAGGATTTGCCACCACGTGGTCCACCACGACCTCGACCCCCTGAAACACTTCTGCCTCTTCCTCCTGGGCGTCTCCTGCTGTCACGCTGATGTCGGCTCTCTCGATCATCTTCTCCTGCCAATGACCAATCACTCAGCTCGTCTTTACGTTCAGATTCAGTTTCAGAGGGGTTAGACAGCTCAGAATTTGTACCTGGAGAAAGAAGAGACATAGGCAAATGATATTCCTAATTTTAAAAAAAGAGTTGATATTTTTTCAAAATTATTTCTTGCAAAGTATTGTTTTAGTAAACGCACTGATTGGCTGCTTCTAGAAAAGCTAAATGAAAATTAAAATCAATTTGAAATACATTAACTAAGGAATCTTAACTAAGGAATAATAGCACAGTATCTAACTGTCAAGAAAGGCTAATATTGTTTTAATGTACAAAAAACAGCCAATAGAACTGTAAAAAACATGTAAAACACTATATATGTAATTTTAAAATGCAGGTAATGTGGAATGATTGTTAGTCAAAGTTTCTTCCCATTTTTAAGTTATAATAACCTAAATAACTAGTACAACAAATATAGCCACTATTCCATATCTTAAAGCAAATTCATATGTAGAAAACTGAATAATCATACAGTGATTCTACCACTTCTCTGAATCTACTGTACACATATTTCTTTCACATGTTAAATAACACTCCTGAAATCAGTACATTTCTCCTAATTTATGGTGTTATAAACTGCAGTGTTTTATATTTTGCTAGTGTCTCAAATTAGAACACAATATTTGAAATGATTGAACAAATTTTTTAAAAGTTTCAAGCAAAGACATCTCACCTAACAATCAATAAGAATTGAAGCTACAACCAGTGAAATTTAGCATGCCTTTAAAAGTTTACAGACCATTTCTAACATTCCAACAACCCGTTTTAATGAAGACCTTTCAAAACTTTACTGCAAAGATTTCCTAAGCAGCTTACAGTCTCACTGGGTAATTAAAGTGTCATATATGTATGACCCAATCACTATCATACTCATCCCCCTTTTGTTAGTTCTGATGCCTGGCAATGTGTATAACAACTTATTCTTGATAAATGAATATACTGTACAATTTTAAAGTTCACATGAATAAACTTGCAACTAAGTTATTTCATAAAATATCTCAAATTTCCCTTAAATTCTAGTCATTTAATAATAAAAACAGCTCTTCAGATATACTATACAAAGTTATAAGTAGTAAAGTACAGGGAATAAATTATGAAAGTTAAACTGCTGGAGTGAGTCTACCAATTTCTTTTCTTCTTTAAAAATAACTCTGCAAGGCCGGCGCCGCAGCTCACTAGGCTAATCCTCCGCTTTGCGGCGCCAGCACACCGGGTTCTAGTCCTGGTCGGGGCGCCGGATTCTGTCCCGGTTGCCCCTCTTCCAGGCCAGCTCTCTGCTGTGGCCCGGGAGTGCAGTGGAGGATGGCCCAAGTGCTTGGGCCCTGTACCCCATGGGAGACCAGGATAAGTACCTGGCTCCTGCCATCAGATCAGTGCGGTGCGCCGGCCGCGGCGGCCATTGGAGGGTGAACCAACGGCAAAGGAAGACCTTTCTCTCTGTCTCTCACTGTCCACTCTGCCTGTCAAAAAAATAAATAAATAATAACTCTGCAATATATCCCTTTTCTCTACATGTTGATAAATACAAGGGAATTTCAAAACATTCAGGAAAATGAAATTCAAAGTTTATTTTGGCACAAAAAATTTTTGAAATCCGTGCAGTTGTTCATAATATACATTTTCCATGGAATCTTTAAGACCCCTTATATGAATGGAACTCATCAATTACAGAAGAGATTTGGATACTGAATTAGGAGTATGTTCTAGAGAATGTCAAGTTTTTTACTACTCATTTTAAGTTTTTTGGGGGAATTAGAATATCATGAAGGAAATCAATCTCCTTTAACAGTATTTCTCAAGGTGGAAAAAACACATTTTATTAACTAAATGTCATAAATAAATGTAATGTCACAAGCAAGGAAATTCTTCCTAATTAAAATCTAGAATTTAAGAAATCTAAAGCATCTAAATCCTAAGATTTCAGTAGAAAACAGAAGTAAAAGGCCAAAAAGAAAAAAGGTTACTAAACTGGCTAGTGCTCAACTTCAGCTATATTAATTAATCTGGAATGTTTTTATGATGGCAAAAAGTACTTTGAGGATAAGGACCTGGAGGGAAGGGGGAAGAGTACACTGGATTATCCAGGTGAGTACAAATTAATCTTATGGGCAGAAAACCTTTCTCAGCTGTGGAGAAAGAGATGGCAGCATGATGAGGACTCTTTTTTTTAAATGAAAGGAGGGGGTCAGAAACGAAAAAAGTGATTCCTAAAAGCTGGAAAAGTAAAGGGAACAGATTGTCCCCTACAGCCTCCAGAAAGAAATGTAGCACAGCAAACAACATTTTAGCACAGACAGTCCCATGTCAGACTTCCAATCCATATAACTCACATACATGTATAGTTCAAGTCTTTACGTTTGTGGTAATTTAATACAGCATCAACAACAGATAATACTCTTCTGAAACCACTGAAACTATTTCAACCTCTCATTTACGCAAAAAGCTCAAAAAAATTTTTGAAGCTTTAAAAATGATTCATGACACTGCTTCAACTCTTAATTACTCCATCCTATTTTTAACCAAATTTTAAATCTTATTACCTATGAAACTTCTAAAATAACCTTATCGTGAAGATAGTTCACTTTAACAGTTAAAGAAAAATACATTCTATCATCCAAAACACTATCAACTTGAAGATTAATTGTGTTGGCCTCAGAACCAGCCCCTGAGACATTCAGATCTGGGTAAAAAGCACAAGAGAGTATCTCAGACATGGAAAGCCAAGACACTGTAGCAAAAAATGACTTAAATGAAACATCTCTGTGAGCGAGCTCCCAGTGGAAAGTATGAGCCATCAAAGAAGGAGGTACCTTTCTTTGAAGGGAGGAGAGAACTTCCACTTTAGTTATGACCTTATCTAAATAAGGTCAGAGTTCGTGAACTCAAAAGGCTTCCATAGCCTTGGCAGCCCATTACAAGAGCCTTGGGTGATTACTGACATCATAAATAAGAGTGTCAATTGTTAAATCAACAACAGGAGTCACTGTACACTGCTCCCCATGTAGGATCTCTGTCCTTAATGTGTTTTACTAGGTGAATTAACAGTAAATCTACTACTCAAACTGTTGAAATCTTAGTATATACCAAGTTGATCTTCTGTATATAAAGATAATTGAAAATGAATCTTATGAAGAATGGGATGGGAGAGGGAGTAGGAGATGGGATGGTTTGCGGGTGAGAGGTAGTTATGGGGGGAAGAACCACTATAATCCAAAAGTTGTACTTTCAAAATTTGTATTTATTAAATAAAAGTTTTCTACTAAAAAAAAAAGATGTAATTGTGTGTCATTTAAAAAGAGAAACTGGGGCAGGTATCATGGCACAACATGTTAGGCTATCAGTTGGTATGTGTGCATTTCATGTTGGAGTGCTCCTGCCTCCCATACGCTTCCTGCTAATGTACACCCTGGGAGACAGGAGATGCTGATTCGAGATGGCTAGGTTCCCTGCCATCTATGTGGGAAGTCCCAATACATGAGAGACCCCAAAGGAGTTTCCTAGCTTTGGCCTGGTCCAGCCCTGCCTATTGTAGGCCATCTGGGGAGTGAACAAACCAGTGGATGGAGGGTATCTGTCACTATGCATTTCAAATAACAAATAAACGTAAAAAAATACATAAAATGAGAAAATGGGGTGCCATCTGGTTTAACAGTTAAGCTGCTGGCTGGGATGTCCACATCCCAGAAGGCAGTCCTTATTATACTGAGTGCCTATAGTTGGATGTCCAGTTCCAAACTCCTACACTTCCTGATTTCAGCTTTCTGCTAATACAGATGCTAGGAGGCAGCCATGAGGCAAAGGCTGAAGGTGCTGTTTTCCTTCCCACCCATGAGGGAGACCTGGCATGAACTCCTGGCTTCAACACCACTGGCCACTGACAGCAATTGGGGACTGATCCTGTGGGTGGAACATTAGCTCCCTCTTTCTCTAATAAACAAAAATTTTTGGAAGAGAAAAATTTTAAGACATCATCCAATGAGTGTTAAGGCACATACCAAATTCAGATAATACACTGGGAAATGTTTCCTATAGAACTGATACATATTAACTAAAAATTCTGTTACAAGGTGCACAAGAACATTTATAATAAAATTCAAATGGTATTTAGTTCTCTTCAAAATTCTTCAAATTCAACAACTACTTAAAAAAACACAATGTTACTAGTTCTGCAAAGATTCAGAGGTAAGAGTGCCATCTACTGAACAATTTCGAAAGCAATCAGCTCTCCCAATGTTTCTCTGTCATTCATCTAAATTTATTCTTGACACAAGCATTTTGCCAGAGTGAATGACCTCCCATCAGTAAGAACAACTCAATTAAGACTAAGAAAACTTCTTCAATGAATTCATCAGTCTCATCATGTTTTTCTATGTCATGCTAATTTACAGTTCAAAATTTCATCAGAATATACTTATTTTCTATTGAGCTACTGGTTGTCTTTTGTACTAAATATATTTAAGAACACAATAATCGTTTGCAATTTTCAGCCCTTCCCATGTGAAAAGGTCGATTCTGGAATTTTGTTTCTCAGGTCTCAAAACAAGGCTAAACTAAAATCAAATATAACAAAATGAAAACATTAAGTATATATGGATATAGAAGGAATATTTTACCCTTACAACTCTACCACAAATGAAAAATAGTTTAAGTTTAATGTAACTGGCATCATTAGATGATCTCTCAATCATATATGAAATTTGGATCTGGAATGTTCACACTGGAAATTTGCATTTACTTCTGATTTCTTTAAATGCCTTGTATTTTAGAAAAGGTGAATGAAACATTTTCCAAAACCAGGATGTGTACAAAGAAGTAGAGAAAACAGTTGATACAAGTAAGAAAATGCGAAGAAAGTGAAAGAGGGTATTTAAAAAGAAAAAAAAAAACAAAAAAACCAGGTCACTTTTAAGATCCAAGTCCAAACGTTGAAAAATGGAAGAACGCCAAAGCTGAAGAAGAGTAAGTGAAAATTTAGGATTAGAGAATTGTTAATTATCACCACTCCTCTGGCCCCTTCCTATCTATATTAAGGCCCCATCTTCACAATGAAATACCTTTTAGAATACAATGTTAATTAATTTGACTTCTAAAGACTTCATTTTAGTGAAATGTTGTTATTACACGAATTCCACATGAGATGTTAAATATACTCAAATCTGCCAAATGAGTCAATAAAGCATATTTTTAAAACTAGTAAAGACTTTCTACATGCAACCTTAGCATAGTGATCAGTGTATTTTTCATTTTTACTTTTCTTAGAGTGGGAGGGAGTGGGCAAATAAAAGGTGATTTCTACCAATATCACTACTACTACTACTAGTTTGTAATTAGAAACATCTAAGACTATTGTAAGAAAATAGGAAAACAGGTTCTATATTATGTTCACTGAGTGTTCAGAACAAACATGATTATAAACTACCAACTTTTAAACACATGCTTCATTTCATTACAAAACTGCATGCCAATTAAATGCCTTTTATAGTCATTAATACAAAATATGACATCACTACTATTAAGACATGTACCTCAGGAACTGCCTTTTACTTGACTCAAAGTCAGGATATAGTGACTTAACCGTAAGTAAAATGTGTTGGAACACCTAAAATCAGAATTATTATTACTTGTACCAAAAAAAAAAAAAAAGTTTTTTTTTTTTTACCATAACCGGAGGTGTAATTAGGGCCCCGACGACCTCTGCCTCTTCCACTATAAGACCTAGAACCTTGTACAGAAGAGACGGTACTTTCATCAGTGGTATATCCTTTCTCTTTTTCAGGCCCTCTGGTGGAAGAAGGTCTGAAACCCATACCAATCTGTCGTAGCTGTTCATCAATCTGTAGGCGTTCCATTCTTAACTGTTCTACTTCCTATAATCAAGACAAAAAAAAGAGTTTAAGTCTTCTTATACTAACATACTGTCTTCTTAAAGTCTACAGCTAAAGCTGTATTCCTAACCAAAAAAAAAAAAAAAAAGCTATAACCTTGGGTAATAATTCTGTAAAGCAGCATTATGTTCCTAATAAATAGTTTGCAAGGAAACTTGTGATTTATTCAACCAACATTTACTGAATGCATTAGACTGTATGGCTAACCATGCTGCAACAAGCATACAAAACAAAGACAGACTCCACCCTTCAAGTGGACACATTAGCAGTGTTAAAACAACACATTTATCAATAAACTAGTAATTTTACATTACCAGATTTTACCTTCCAAGAGTTAAACCTCTAGTAAATGAGGTATAGATACAAGATATAAAAGGCATGAAGAAACTTTAAAATCTTGATGAAAATATATGTTATGAAGAAACTATGTTAAGTTCCATTTTCCATAAAATTTCTGAATTGACCTCATACTAGGGACAAGCTACTTTCCTATCAAAGTAGTAGCAGCTGAGTTGTGACCAAGACTGCTAGACCTGTATTCAGAAACTGACAGTCTTCACAAGATGTAAAGGCAAAGAGAGGTGGTAGAGCACCAGAAGATAAAGCATTGCCTTAGAAGGCTAGCATATTGCAATGACTTTCAAAAAAAAAAAAAAAGAGGAAAAAAAGGAAAGAATATTAGAGATACTTTCACAGTATTAGCACAGTAGCAAATGAAATAAGAGACGAGAAGAAAAATACACTAGAGGCAGAGAATAGTTGAGGATATTACTATACTCTAAAAACAGAGGAGTAAAAGAAAAAAAACTATGGAAAACAATTATAATGTGTAATCATTTATAGGACTTTTCCTTCACTAAAATCTTTATATCAACATAGGTTGTTTTGTAAAAATAATAAAGAATTATCAAGTGATGTCAATAAGGATAATGTAGTTTCTTCAAAAAACACCAGAGTTAGGAAGGAAGTCCAACTTCACTCGGTTCTGTATTATCCTTACATGTGAAGTACAAAAGTGAAAACAGAATGGCTCTACCATATACAGAGTGGTCAAAAGTGACCATTTCTTAAATAAGGAAATATAAAAGCTCAAAGGAAAAAAAAGGACAGATATGTACATAAGAACCATCATCTTATTAAAGCTAAGGACATTTTTATTATTAAATTCTTAC
Organism: Oryctolagus cuniculus; assembly: GCF_051225735.1. Classification (NCBI taxonomy): domain Eukaryota; kingdom Metazoa; phylum Chordata; class Mammalia; order Lagomorpha; family Leporidae; genus Oryctolagus; species Oryctolagus cuniculus. The sequence goes on from NC_142870.1 coordinate 98,587,506, forward strand.
CTAGAAACACTGGCAAAATCTGACTGAAATATAAACATTTGAAGACTTGAAATTTACTACAAATATAAAGTGCTCGATGTGTGTACATTTTATATTTACTTGTAGTCAACAGTTAATACATAGAAAATGTACCAAAAATGGTTAAGAGAATATGAACAGTATACAAACCTTTAGATAAGCAATATGATACTCTAAAAGAACCTGCACATTTCCAATGCTTTCTTTAGTGCCAACAAACACAAACGGAACCATTCCCTGTAAGAAGATAAACGTCCTTAGTATTTAATATTTTAACAAACCTCTATCCTGGGTTTGATAAATCAATATATAATTTGGAAAAGTTTTCTAATTAACACAGCAATTTACATCTAACAGCTTCAAATTATAAACAAATCTACAAACTTGGAATAATCAAAATTTAAGTAATTTCATTATTTGTGCTACAATTTAGGATTTTAAAAGTGCTAAAATTTTAAAGGGTCACCTTTTCAAAACTACCAGGTTTCTTAATTTCTAATTCAATATATAAACCAGCTTTAAAATGAGAAGCATGTCATTCAAACTGGCCAAGAGGGGCCAACACTATGGTGCAGCAGGTGGGCACCGGTTCTAGTCCCGGCCGCTCCTCTTCCGATCCTGCTCTCTGCTATGGCCTGGGAAAGCAGAAGATGGCCCAAGTGCTTGGGCCCCTGCACCCACATGGGGAGACCTGTAAGAAGCTCCAGGCTCCTGGCTTAGGACTGGCACAGCTCCAGCCACTGCGGCCCTCTAGGGAGTGAACCAGCAGATGGAAGACCTCTCTCTGTCTCTACCTCTCTGTGTAACTCTTTGAAATTAAAATATATCTTAAAAACACACACACACACACACACACACACACACACACAAACTGGCCAAGAACTTCCAGCTGGAAATAGATCCTTCAACATGGTGGGTAGTGTTATAGTATCACAAAGCAGTTAGCCAAGGTATCTATCTCTAAGATATGTGATCAGATTTTTAAACATCTTAAGTGCCTATTACTATAGGTGGTACTTCTTTATAATTAAGATAAATGTCACCCACGATGTGCTAAGCATACAATGTAAGATAAAGAAATTACTGGTAAGAGCAGACATACTTAATCACAGGCATTAATTCAAAGAATTAACAGATTTGGTTTACTTTGCTGAATTTCAGAATAAGAAGGTTTTATAAAAGTTGCAGAGTAGAAAAACATGGTAAAACGAGGATTTTTCTTCTAAAGAAACACACTTTCAACTTCCTAACGTCTGAGGACAATGCGAGTGAAGCCTAAATACAGTTCCCTAATCAATTTCACTGTCTCCTCATTTTCTTCATTTCTGTGACTCTATATGAATCTATGCTTTATCTTCAAAGTAATTTTTAAAAAATGATTTACTGGTGACTTCTAGATAATGTCAATGGTAAGGAATTCACAAGGTGGTAAGAGGGCATTCATAGTCAGTAAAAGAGGACAGTGGAAAAATTTTAACAATATGCTAGGTTTCAGGGACCATATTATGCATTCTATCTTACTTACTATTCATTAAAAAAATAGTATATCATTTTGACCAAAGTCATAAAATTAGCTGCTGAGCCAGGTAATTTTGTATCTGGTTACCCAATTTCAAATATCTATGAAATGCCAGTATCCATGCTATGAGAGAAAGACAAGTCCGTTTCTAAAGCAGTCACAATCTCAGAAAAGATAGTAAACATTATTGTAATAATGTCACTATATACAGCATTAGTGAATGAAAAGAAATTTTGAGAGGGCCGGCGCTGTGGCATAGTGGGTAAAGCCGCCACCTGCAGTGCGGCAATTCCATATGGGTGCCGGTTCAAGTCCCAGCTGCTCCCCTTCCGATCCAGCTCTTTGCTATGGCCTGGCAAAGCAGTGGAGGAAGATGTCCCAAGTCCTTAGGCCCCTCCCTGCACCTGTGTGGGAGACCCTAAAGACGCGCCTGGCTCCTGGCTTTGAATCAGCACAGCTCTGGCTGTTGCAGCCAGTTTGGGGAGTGAACCAACAGATGGAAGACCTCTCTCTCTCTCTCTCTGCCTCTCCCCCTCTCTCTAACTCTGATTTTCAAATAAATAAATTAAAAAAAAAAAAGAATTTTAGGAAGACTTTATTTGAAAATCAGAATTACAGAGGGTGGGAGACGGGGGGGGGGGGGGGGGGGAGTAAGAGATTTCACTCCCCAAATGGCCAAAATAGCCAGGGCTGGGCCAGGCCAAAGCCAGGAGCTTCACCCAGGTCTCCCACGTGGGTGTAGGGGACTGAACACCTGAGCCGTCTTCTGCTGCTTTCCCAGACACTTTAGCAGGCAGCTGGATCAGAAGATTACGTGGACCTCAAACCAGCGCCCATAGGGGATGCCAACACTATAGACCAGCAGCTTAACCCATGCCACAGCACTAGCCCCAGGAAGAATTTTATAAAACAGATGTAGAAACAAACAGAATTTTATCAAGTACTTAAAGACAAAAGACATTCCAAACAGATGGTCTAGAAGGAATAAGAGAAATACAATGCCTTGACCTCAACTGGGAAATGTTATCATCAATGGTTATCTCCAAAGTAAAGGAGAGGTACAAGGAATGCAGACGCATATTTAAAAAAATTTAATAGCTACCATAAAGCCATAAGAAAAAAATCTTACAGTGTAAATTGAATACAAGTTCTTTTCTTAGAGTTATTTTAATGGCTATCTTTAATAATATATTTACAACACCCAATTCTTGAGTCAGGATATTTACCTGAGCTAAAATCTTAGATTTTTTTTAAAAAAAGAACTTATCTTATCCATAAGTTATTAGCAAATTCCCCAAACAGTGCTCTATTGTGCAATAAATACTGAAGATCTAAGTGTACTTCTTTCTGGGAGATAATTCTGGGAAAAATCCTTGCCTTATTCTCAAGCACACAAAGCCTAAGTATACTACTAGAGCCATGAATGTTAAGTAAAATCCTTAAAGTGACTTTGGTGGAGAACAGAATTCTGAACAAAATAGCAAACAGGGTGAAAAAACAAACTGAAAGAAATTTCAGAAAAGCAACCTCAACACTGAAAGAAATTTCAATTAAAGAAACAGTCAATGCTTTCACATTCTACAAAAAGGTCAAGGACAGTGAGAGCGAGAATTCCTTTGCAACACTGTTTTGTTGAAAAGAACAAATTCTACAGCTTTACACTCTTAAGTATAAAGAGTATAAAGAAAAAATCATTTTTGATTTATCAGATGAAACCTTCCTATCAAGAATTTGATTTTTTTTAAACTATAGTACTGACAAAATAGAAACCAAAGGCCTACACAACTGAAAGATGACTTGTTTTCTAAGTGTGTAAAGCCATATTATAAGAACAGAATTTTTAAAAATAAGAAAAACGCACTGTATAAGTGCAAGTAGCTTAATAGATATGTTTCCTGAAAAAATTTCCAAAATATGAAATAACATTAAGTCAGTCAAGAACATGGTAAAAAAAAAAAAAAGACAAATAAATGACATACTAAATACTTACGTCTTCTCTAGGTAGTTTGTTTTCATTGTCTCCTTCAATTCTCACCCGAACCACGCCTGATTTGTCTACTATTTCTTGAATAACTTTGCCATTTTTTCCAATTACTTTTCCTTTAGTAAGAGAAAACAAATACAGTAAGTTAAAAACCAGCTGCTATCCTTTGATAAGTTATGACTTGCTACTGAATTATAACCACAAAGCAAAATGCTGATTTTACTTTAATAACTTGCGCTAAAGACTACCAAAGGTTTTTATCCTTGGCTTCAAACATCTTTGTCTTCTGTATGCTTAACAGTTATTATCAAGGTGTGACAATGTTGTTCATGTAGAAGAAATTTTCAAAGGCTAATTTTTTTAGTATGTCCTGTATCCTTTTTATACTTTTTAAAATAACACCCCAATTCATTTCAAGCTTTGGATATTTAGATAAAAAGCAAACTTTTAATTTAGCATTAATCATACCAACTTGTTTATTACTTGTATACGATATTCACAAGTAACAAATTCATCAAGTTTCTATTTCTTCAAAAGGTATCTATAATATTAACTTTAGAATGAATATTCTCTTCAGTAAAAATTTATATGTAACAAGTATCACATTTTAAATCAAGACTTTTTCACAGTATTTCACACAAGTAATGTGTATATGGTATGCTCACTCAAGTATATTTCATTCTGTAAAACAACAAAATTATTTACCTTCTCAACACTTAATTTATAAGTCTGCCAAACAGTAGTTATTAATGATATAATAATTGAAGAGGAAAATAAAAGACGTGAAGACATTCTTCTACTGGGGAACTATCTTGTTGTAAAAATTAACACATAACAAAATAATACCAGATAGTGTCACCCAGTAACAGAATCTTCAAGTAACCTTCAATATATGCAATGTAGGTATCTCTTTATAAAGTCCAACAACACAATATTTGTTAACAGTCATTTCTTTTACTAAATCACTTGCACAAAAGCTTAAATTACTTTTGGTTGAAAGGGATTAAAATGGAAGTTTTTCACACTGCTTGTCTAGAACAAATAAAGGGAAATTAACAGGAAACTGGTCAATATAGCAAAAGCACTACAATTAAATTTTATTTATAATCCTAGTCTTAAACCTCCTCTCTCAATAATAATCTTAAACATAAAAAGTACAGTAGCACAAGAAATTCACATGGTCTGTGTCTTCTCTGAGCAGCCCTAGCAGCAGCACATAAAAGCAACCTTCATTGTTAACAGAGTGAAGCTCAAGCAGCAACTCCATCCTTGACCCTGCTAAAAATAAGCAAATGTCTTTTTCGAAAAACAAAAAAATCAGGTTGGTAACAGCATAATCCCTCCCATAGAATCTTTGCCACTTCCTTCCTTTAAAATATACCAGTGTTCTATGAATATTCACCACCCTTCTGGGGTTCACAGAAGGAACCTGTCTACAAGTTCTATTTATTCCCACCAGACTGTCAATATTTTATTGATCATTTCCATAAATTCCAGAGCATATGGACAAACTGAAGCAGACCTGTAATACAAATTGATCAGTGAATAATTATTTTTTCCTTTGATTTGGGGAAGACAGGAATGGTCAAGCACTAGAACTCCTGGAATATGAATGTGAAAGGGAATTGCTCTGGAACTTACCCTCCAAGTGGTCCTCATTCCCTTTTATTCCTCAGTCCTCTTTTTCTCTTTCACTTGGACTAAGAATGCACTACTTTTCAAAAAGACTGCTTCACTCATAAAATATTTCAGAGGGAAATACAGCATTATTATACACGAAAACCAACAGAAATGTTTATACTACCTCTGAGTATTTCACCAATGTGCTGCTAATATTTAATAGCTGCTGCTAATGTATATTTCCTAAAAAGCACAAAAACCATCCCTTATCACCAAAGTCAACCAAAATGATGAGGGGGGGGGAAAAAGACACAGCAGGTACCCAAACATCATTGCAATGAAAAATAAAGAAACAAGTCAGAACTAAATATATGTTAAATTTTCTTGTTTATGAAATAGGAATTTTTACTCATAATTAACACTACCACCAAAGACTAAGACTATCTTAGAATTATTAGACTGGGAAGAAATCTGCTTGTTATTCACAAACCTGCCATTGAATTGCTTTTACAAGTGAAGAAACCTTACCAATATCTGTTCCACAGAGCAGCTACCACAATGTTAGTACCGGTGTGAATGACTTAGTAAGATTTAAATAAACAAACAAGGGGATCATTTTTAAAAGCAGCTTCCTTGTCAAAGGTGACTTCATTTGACAATGATAAATATTTCATAGCATTCATATCTTGACAATATTATTAAAATTGCACAAAATTCTTCAAACTTATTTCAATTTAAACATCTCAATTCATCTCTCCAGCAGATCAACCTACAGTAAATGATGATAAATCAAAAGCTGATAAAGTACAGTTTATGTAAGAACTGGAAGTCTGCCCTGCTATCCTCATCTTTGGACCACACTGAAAGGCTGCTTTTCTATTAATGCTGAATTCCAAGAAACACATTTTTGTGATGTAAACTGCTGTTTTTCACAGTACACTATTTGTTATTTAAGGCCAAAATAGACATGTTTTCAGGATGAAAGTTTTAAGTTTTCTACCCACGCTTGATTTATAAGACTTCACAAATCATTTCCTAAAGGCTAAACAGGCTTCATGATATAAACAGAGCCCAAGGAGCTTTTAAAAAAAAAAAAAAAAAGTGTTTCCTTACAGTCAAAATATTAAGAGGCCAACTGGAAACAAAGTACTTATCCTATACTATTAATTTCATTCACTACATTATGTTAGTTCTTCCTCTTTATTAAGAAGTTAGTAAAATCACTGATAACCAAAGCCTTCCCATTTCCCTCAAATAGTCATAAAGACATCATCAGGGATGTAGAGCATATTAGCAACAGGGATATTAACTAACTTATCTCATACAATGCTCATTTAGCCTTAACTTACAACTCAAATTTTTGTCACTTAAATAAAGCATGAGCATCCAAGTTTTCAAGAAAGGTGTCACACAATTAATAATGAAACCTCCCCGCATATCATCAGCAGCATCCTCTCCTGCTCACAACTTCTTACCTTTTTCTATGCCCTTTCAACAACCAATTATTATCTATTCAGGGCCTACACGGTAAATATTTATTACCCTGTTGTTAGTCCACTGTAATTTTTCTTCTCTACTGAAGAAATAAATTCAAACATTCCCAAAAAGTACTATGACAATTTCAAATATATAAGTGAAAGACAATAAGAGGCTGAGAAAAAGTTAAAAGTCAAAAGGAAGAGAATACTTAAAGAAAAACTGTTAATGACACACTGTTACAAAAAGTATGGGCATTATTATCCAATTACCCTGGACGAAGGAAAACATCTTTACTTTTTAAAAACAAGGTACGAGTCACATGTGTTATCACCAAAAACGTAAGTCAGCTTGCTATCTAAATACTGTAACAGATCATAAGAAGCAGAATTAGATATTACACTACATTTTCAACTAAGTCACTAAATGCAACTAAGTAACATTTTATTTAATAATTAGTAGAAATACCTACCGACAAGATTCCTAGGAACCTGAATAAAGTCCTCCACGAATTCCAAGAAACCTCTAGCCTTTTTTACAGCATCAGCACTCTGGAAGTAAGGGAAACATTAACATAAAATCCAGTTACAATCAACACAAAATCCAAAATAAAACTGTTACTGTGAATCATTACGCTCTACTAAGAGATTCTCCTCAGCCCACTACAGTGACATTTCAGGTAAAAAACTCATCAAGTACTTAAAAAACAAACTTTCCATCACTATTAAAACCAAGAAATTAAGAAACTGAGAAAACAGCAACAGTTTGAATTAGCTATGTTATATAGCTACACAATAGCCAAACTTCAAGCCAATTCTAAATACATACTGGTTTGTATTCTGATGTTGTATTTCTCCAGGTGATTATTAAAAACAAAGAATTCAAAGAGTTTAAATCAGCTGCATTTTTTACATACAGGCACTATTTTTAAATATATCTACTGATAAGAATATGAAAATCAAATCTCAATTTTATTTTTGCTTTTAATTGTGTTCTTTAGTAACCACAGCTCAAATTTATTGTGAATTTGTTGTCATCATATACCATAAACAACAAATACACTAGGCCGGCGCCATGGTCACTTGGCTAATCCTCTGCCTGCAGCGCCAGCACCCCAGGTCCTAGTCCCGGTTGGGGCGCCGGATACTAGTCTCGGTTGCTCCTCTTCCAGTCCAGCTCTCCGCTGTGGCCCAGGAGGGCAGTGGAGAATGGCCCAAGTGCTTGGGTCCCTGTACCTTAGTGGGAGACCGGGACAAAGCACCCGGCTCCTGGCTTCGGATCGGCACAGCGCCGGCTGTGGCGGCCATTTAGAGGAGTGAACCAACGGAAGGAAGACCTTTCTCTCTGTCTCTCTCTCACTGTCTATAACTCTGTCTATAACTCTAACTCTGCCTGTCACAAAAACGAATAAACAACAAATACACTGAAAAATCTATTCATTATCACTCTTATTTAACCCTGAGGACACATGCAGGGAAGTAATGTAACTTCTGCAAGCCCACCCAAAGTGGCAGAAACAAGAATTGAATCCAGGCTCTATAGCTCCAAAGACTGTCCTCTTAATTACCATTCTATACTCCCCCCACTTGTAAAGATTTCAGAAACAAAAATGATACTTTTAGTTGTATTTACTATATGAATAAAGCTTTTCATAAAAGCTATGTTTTAAAGTCAAGATTTGAAACCAAACCAGTTCCCAAAAAAATCATTTATACTATTTCAAAGGGTAGTCTCAACAAAACATCTGAATAATGTATTTTTTAAATAGTTTACAAGCAGCAGGCATTGTGATACAGCAAGTTATGACATTGCTTGCCAACACCAACATCCCACATCAGGGTGCAAGTCTGAGTCTCTGCTACTCTACTAGAGTAGTAGAGTCGGCTCTCTACTAATACGCCTCAGAAGACAGCAGATGATGAACCACATACTTGGACCCGAGGCCCATGTGGTAGTAACAAGGTAAAGTTCTTGGCTCCTAGCTTCAGCCTGACTCAGCACTGATTATTGCTGCCATGTAAGGAGTGAATAAGTAGATAGAAGATATTTCTCAAGCGATAAATAACTAAAATGACACATTCATTTTCTATCCCTGAAAATTTCAGAACTAGTGACAAAGTACTATCCAAACCTAAGTTATATAATAACTTTTATAGAACTTAGGTTACTGCTTGCCAGAGCCCAACACTTAATAAGCATTCAAAAGAATATCTGGATAAATTATTTTAATGAATATAAAACTGAATTAAACTAAGAAGCAGTTATTTAAGAAACTTCTCGGTTCTGGCACTGTGGTATAGCGGGTAAATCTGTCGCCTGCAGTGCTGGCATCCCATATGGGTGCTGGGTCGAGTCCTGGCTGCTCCATTTCCAATCCAGCTTTCCGCTATGACCTGGGAAAGCAGTAGAAGATGGCCCAAGTCCTTGGGCCCCGGCACCCATGTGGGAGACCTGGAAGAAGCTCCTGGCTTCAGATCAGCACAGCTCTAGCCATTTCGGCCAATTGGGGAGTAAACCAGTGGATGGAAGACCGACCGACCCCTCCCTCCCTCCCTCTCCTTCTTTCTCTGTGTAACTCTGACTTTCAAATAAATAAATAAATAAATAAATAAATAAATAAATCTTAAAAAAAAAAAAAAACTCCTCAAAATACTACATGTCACTTGATAAGTCTTTCACTCCCCCAAAACAAAAATAGCTTTAAACCATCTTCAGAATTAATGACTGCTGGGCAGTTTGATTTTAAATGAATAAATCTTAAGTCGAAAGTGTTTCACTAGTAAATTAAAGTTCAAGATAAAATGTAATCAAACAACAGGTGGTTAAAAGTGACAGTAAAATCAGTCAAGAAAGGAGATAGACAACATCTTACCTCTCCATAGATTCTAAATGTTCCAGTATCTTCATCTAGTTCAATAGCGGTGACTCCAGGAACCTTCCTAGCTTGCTGTATGTTACTACCATGTGTTCCTATTGCCAGGCCCATTAAATCTTCTCTCACAACAAATTCCTCATGAAAAGCTGCTGCAAGTTGTTTTGTGCACTATTAAGAAGAAAAGTGGAATTCATTACAAAGATCAAAAAACAGAATCGGGTTTTTTGCAATGCATGTTCATATCAACATTCTTTATTTAGTCAAGAGGCTGATGGAGCTGGTGCTGTGACGCAGTGGGTAGAGCAGCCGCCTACAGCACCGGCATCACATATGGGCGCCAATTCAAGTCACGGCTGCTCCACTTCGGATCCAGCTCTCCGCTATGGCCTGGGACAGCAGTGGAAGTTGGCCCAAGTCCTTCAGCCCCTGCACCCACCTGCATGGAAGACCTAGAAGAAGCTCCTGGCTCCAGATCAGCCCAGCTCTGGCCATCGCAGCCATCTGGGGAGTGAACCAGTGGGTGGAAGACCTTTCTCCCTCTCTCTCTCTCTGCTTTTGCCTATCTGCCTTTCAAATCAATCAATCAATCTGAGGGGAGGAGAATCGAGGGGAGGGGAGGGAAAAGAGAGAAGAGAGAGGAGAAGAAAAAAGAGGGGCCAGTGTGGCACAGTGGTTTAAGCCACCTGCGAGGCCAGCATCCCATGTGATTTCCAGTTTAAGTCCTGACTGCTCCACTAGCATTCCAGCTCCCTGCTAATGAACCTGGGAAAACAGTGTAAGATGAGCCAAGTACTTGGGCCCCAGCCACCCAAATGGAAGACCTGCATGGTGTTACAGCCTCCTGGCTTCAGCCTGGCCCAGCCCTGATCATTGCAGCCATATGAGAAGGCAAACAGCAGGCTGAAGACCTATCCATGACTTCCCTCCAGCCCCCAGCCATAACCTTGCCTTCCAAATAAATAAATCTTTAAAAAAGAAAGAAAGTGGGGGCCGGCGCTGTGGCGCAGTGGGTTAAAGTCCTGGCCTGAAGCAATGGCATCCCATATGGGCACCAGTTCTAGTCCCAACTGCTGCTCCTCTGATCCCACTCTCTGCTATGGCCTGTGATAGCAGTAGAGGATGGCCCAAGTCCTTGGGCCCATGCACCCACGTGGGAGACCTGGAAGAAGCTCCTGGCTTCAGATCGGCGCAGCTCTGGCTGTCACAGCCAACTAGGGAGCGAACCAACAGATGGAAGACCTCTGTCTCTACCTCTCTCTGTAACTCTTTCAAATAAATAAAATAAATCTTTAAAAAAAATTAAAGAAATCTGCAACACAACAATTTTTAATTTCATTTTCCATGAACTTTCTGAAGTACCCTTGTACATACAAAGAATTATCAAAAGCAAATTCTAACACATGCAACAACATGAATGAGCCTTGAAAACCCTATTATGTTAAGTGATATAACAGAAACAACTAATAGCATGTTATTCCAACTTATGAAACATCAGAAGCAGTGAAATTTACAAAACGGCAGTTGTCAGAAATGGGGAGCAGAGAGTTGAGAGTTACAACTTAGAGGGTAGTTTTCATTTTTCAAGATGCAAAACTTAAAGTCCTGTAAATTGGTTAACCAACAATGGAAATACATACTGAACTTTATAATTTTTTTTAAATGTGAAAACTTAAAAAAAAAAAAAAAGCCTTAAGCGAAAAAAGATCAAAAATCTTACAAGAATAGAAGAAGCTTATCTAGTGGTATAAATGCAAAGGGATAAAATGGTTTTATCTATTTAATCATGGTCAGAAAAAAACCAGTAGTTCTAACATAACACTTTGTTGCAAATACAGGCATTTCCCCATTTCATGTTTACTTCAAAATTCATTCACATATTCCTTGTTTGGCAGTTTTAAATTAAAGAGGACATTGGCAAATTTATCCTAAGAATAAACATACTTTGGTTTCTCTAAGTGAAGACAGTGTGTTTGTGTGTGCATACACATGTATTCCATTGGGGAAGTGTGAGCACAAGGGGAAAAGTAGTACAACAATAGCATGGGGCAATGATACACTTAATATTTTAAAAAACTTCATACTATATCTTGTTCTCCTAATCTCTTAAACGAGTTGGTAGACTGAACTAATTACTGATGTAAATGTGTTATGACTAACACGGTAGTGCAAAGAAACAGCAATACAGTTCTGAGTTCTTAAGTCCTAACAAAAGTCAATCAGCATTTGGCAAGGAAATGCTACATTTGATAAAAGTAAAATAGAAAAGCCATTCTTTTAATGCCTCACTCACTCCAGGTGTAACCACAAATCAAGTCTAGGCTGTCTTTTATCAGTCAAGTACAGGGAACTCCGAGAATATAATTCTGAAATTAAATGGGACAAACAAAAATCATTTTGTAAGTAAACCTACTTACTTCTAAATGCTTAGTGGCTTCTTCATTTCTGGACATAAGCATCAGCTTCGTACGAATACTTCGCAAATGCATGTCACTTAAAATATTTACTCTCTTCACAGTTGCTTCACTGGCAGACTGTAACAAACAAACAAGTTAATCAACCAAAAAGTTAACCATTTTTCAAAGTAACACAAAGCTCTGATTTTCAACTACTACACTTCTCTGTTTGTCTAACATTCTGCCTCCCTGGATAATCTTACTTTTCTTCGTAAATTCCTGTCATTATTTATATTTGTCACATCAAATAGCATTGGCTATGAAAGCATCTAGGATCCCACACATTACAAATTTTAGGAAACTAAAAATATCATTTTAAGAATTTTTATTTCCAGGGCCAGTGCTGTGGTACAGTGGGTTAACGCCCTGGCCTGAAGCAATGGCATCCCATGTGGGCACTGGTTCTAGTCCCGCTGTTCCTTTTCTGATCCCACTCTCTGATATGGCCTGGGAAAGCAGCAGATGATGGCCCAAGTCTTTAGGCCTCTGCACCCACGTGGGAGACCCGGAAGAAGCTCCTGACTTTGGATCGGCGCAGCTCCTGCCATTGCGGCCATCTGGGGAATAAATCAGCGGATGAAGACCTCTCTCTGTCTCTACCTCTTTCTGTAACTCTATCTTTGAAATAAAATATTAAAAAAATTTTATTTCCATACTTATTCCAAAAAAATCAAAATTAATATTATTGCAAAAAAAAAAAACTTTACATCAAGCTTACCATAGCTCTTATCTTTTGAAATATCTAACTATAAAATCTGTGCAATACTTATCAATACCTGAAAATATGTTATTGTTATCTTACCAGTATCATTAGCTGTGTGGTTTCTGGGTGGTAAAAAATTCTGCACGCACCTACTGCTTTCTTAAAATCTTTATGTGCATTTTCGTTAGCACACCTGGAGAAAAATTAATTCATGGGTAAAAAAACCTCAGTACTAGATTAAATTTAGAAGAGTTACAAGGACAATACAAATTTAGAACTTTAACATTCCCCATCAAAACCTTTAATATTTTCTATGAGAAGGTTTTGAATAGGTGTCTGAGAAAAAATATTTTGTAGTGCTTAAAAATCCTCTTAATCACCAAGCAATACAATAACAGATAAAATTACTCACGCCTCTCTCAAATCCTCAGGAACATCCACCGTGCATTTAAAGAAGGTATTTTTTTTGACAGTTTTATTTTGATTGACAGGCCGAAGTCGTTCAAATGTTACTATTTCATTGTAAGTGGCATCACAAGCAGCATATTCAATGACATAAAACTAAAAGACATTAAAATACTTCAAAAATTCCATCTGAACAAAAATAATGAACTTTAAAAGAAGTTCTAATTACCTTGCTCAGCTTTACCAGCAGACCCTCCCCTTTGTGACACAAATATTAAGCACAGCTTAGTTACATCAATCTAATTTACCTAAACTAGAACATAGGTTCTTACAAGCATGAACCTAGTGGTCCTTACATGCTTGAGGTGTACCTCTGGAGAGCAGCTTTGGTGTTTGCCAATACAGAACACAAACAGAAATTAATGATCTAGTGAATTTTTACGATGTCTGGTCAACTATTTCTCACAGGCTTTTAAAAACAAAAGTACAGTTGGAATAATATTTACAAAAACCAAGAGTTGAGATTATTTCCTTTAATACTATCACATAGCAAATGTCAAGATCACTTACCTCTCCTTTCATCATCCGAACTTTAGCCAACCACCATCCACATGGTTCTTGGTCGTTTGCTCTAGAATATACCTGAGAAAGGGGAAATATGCCTTTATCCATTCATCTGGAAAGACTCAAACTCTAAGTGATGGTTTGTTATAAATGCTAAATCCCACTAAACTCAATAATCAAAAGGTTATTTTACTGGAACTTTGCTCAATGTAGTTGAGTGAAAAGTAGTATGCACATTCAAACTTTAATAGCTGAATATAAAGCTGTATATGTTTTATTTTAGATTTATTTATGTATTTGAAATGCAGAGTTAGAGCTCTTCCATTCGCTGGTTCATTCCCCAAACCACAAAGTTCCAGGGCTGGGCCAGGCCAAAGCCAGGAGCCCAGAGCTTCTTCTAGGTCTCAAATGTGGATGCAGGGGCCCAGGTGCTTGGGCCATCCTCCGCTGTTTTTCCAGGCAAATGAGCAGCGAGCTGGATCAGAAGTGGAGCAGTCAGGACTTGAGAACTCAAATCTCAAACCAGCAATCATATGGAATGCCGGTGTCCCAAGCAGAGGCTTTACCAGCCACAACGCAGCCCCTAAACCTGAATACTTTTGGGCAGTGTGGCCTCCTAGTAAACTAATTTCAAATTCATAGGATTACTAAACCCAAATATATTAAAGCAAGCTGTTTACTACTCATCTTTACATAATGTCAAACACAAGTCTTTCAGTTTTTCTCATCAAAATTATGAACAGTGAAATAAAAATGTTTTAAAAAGTGTAGAAAGTGGTAAGCCCAATTTTAAATTCCTTCAATGATATGCCATTTAGATCCCTTAAGAACCTAGTGGCCAGCGTTATGGCATAGCAGGTTAAGCCACCACCAGTCCAGGCTGTTCCACTTCCGATCCAGCTAGCTCCCTGCTGATGCACCTGGGGGAAAGGAGAAGATGGCCCAATTCCTTGGGCCCCTATATCTACATGGGAGATAGAAGATAGATCTTTCTCTCCCTCTCCCTCTCCCCTTCTCCCCCTCTCCCCCCATATGGGCGCCAGTTCTAGTCACAGTTGCTCCTCTTCCAGTCCAGCTCTCTGCTGTGGCCCGGGAGGGCAGTGGAGGATGGCCCAAGTGCTTCGGCCCCTGCACCCGCAGGGGAGACCAGGTTAATCCTCCTCCTGCGGCACTAGCCGGTTCTAGTCCCGGCTGCTCCACTTCCAATCCAGCTCTCTGCTGTGGCCTGGGAGCTTGGGCCCCCGCACCCGCATGGGAGACCCAGAAGAGGCTCCTGGCTCCAGATTGGCGCAGTTCTGGCCGTTGCGGCCATTCGGGGAGTGAACCAAGGGACGGAAGACCTTTCTCTCTGTCTCTTCCTCTCACTATCTGTAGCTCTACCTCTCAAATAAATAAAATCTTTAAAAAAATTTTTTTTAAAAAGGATGGGGAATTTTAAGGTCCTTCAATATCCTAGAATATTATATTGCACATCCATCTTAGGCAAATCTAAAGAACCCTTCATTTTCTGATTACCTTCAACTTTACTAACTGAGCCAATTTTCTCAGCAATTTTATTCAGCAAACTTTTTTTTAAAAAAACAGCGTATTTAACAGAGATTAAGTCATGTTCACCAAAAAGGTAATTTAAGTTAGCAGTCTTAATTTGAGTTTTTTCTATCCACAAGCCAAAACAGTTTTAATAAATTTTTACAGACATGCAACCTGCACATACATAACACACATATACATACAAGACAGAACAACAAAGCAGTTTCACTGTTTTTTTTTTAAATCTTTGTTTTTAAAATTACCAATTAGAATTACTTTTTATTCTTAGTAACCTGAATTAACCATATCCTTTTAGTTGGAACCTGTAAACTCTTAGTTTTATCTGTTTACAGAGCTATCCCAAAGTATGGAATACATTAGAAGTCATGGAAGAAAGTCCTTTGGGGCCTACAAGAGGAAACATTTAAACAGAACCAACAATGTTTTAATTTTTATAAGCAGTTTGTTTTTTTTTTTATTGTTTTGTTTCAGAGTCTTGAAACTTCTTATTTAGAGAATATAAACCTATAGATAAAAGTTTTTAATTTTTTTTGTTAATTTTATTTAAGGTATATAAATTTCATCTATTTCCTATACACAGATTCAGGAACATAGTGATACTATCCCTCATCCCCCCTCCCTCCCAATTTTCTCAGCAATCTTATTCAACAAAATTATTACCAAAAAGATTAAATATTACTAATTTTAAAAGATTTGCCATCACTTTTGAAAAGTGACATAGCAACTATTTAAAGGTCTGAAAATAAGTATTTCCATTTCAGATCTTTTCAAAAGCAACATTCATCATACAGTGTCTTTTTCTTGAGACCACTACCAAATCATTCCACTGATTTATGTGATGTAACATCATGTAAGTCTGGGAAGCTGATTGGGAAAGCAAATCTAGTATTCAAATAGCCAAAAAATTTTGAAAACACAATGTAGTGCAAACCATATGAAACTGCTAATATTCAACCATTCTTGAACAACAAAAACAGAAATCTCAGTGTTCAACTCTTTAAAAATGCACGAAGACCTCAACAGAAAGTTACCTCTTGGATCATTTTTGCCCTAAAATTATTACTAAAAGACCAAATAAAAGTCACCTTTCCCTTCTTCAGAGAAGGATTTCTAGAACTGAAAAACAGGTCTGGCACGAAACTGATCCAACCCTGTGAATACAGCCTGATGTACTAGAGAACATTAGAAGAACAGAAACTAAACTTGTTTATCAGTTTCACAAATTCTTTGCTATATGAACTTAGTTAATAAAGTACATCAATCTGTCTGGATCCCCAATTAGACAGAAAATACTCAGAAAAAAAGTTTTTCTCATTATTCCCTAAATAATACAATGTAACTACTTACATAGCATTTTCATTATATCAAATATAAGCAATTTAGAAATGATTTAAAAGCATAAGGGAGGACTGCAGAGATTATAACCAAACATCATATCATTTAATAGGTGATTTGGGTGGGGGGAGGGCCCCTCTGGAACCAATGTCATGGGCATCTTTCATTCACTGGTTCACTCTCAGAATGGCCACAACTGCCAGAGCTGAGCAGATCCAATGCCAGGAGCCAGGAGCTGCCTCTGGGACTCCCACATGAGTTCAGCAGCCCAAAGACTTGGGCCATCTTTCACTGTTTTCCCAGGCATATCAACAGGGAGCTGGATTGAAAGTGGAGCAGCGGGGACTCGAACTGGTGCCTATGTAGGATACTGGCACCTCAGGTCAGGATTTTAACCAGTTGTGCCAAAGCGCAGCCCCAAGTTTCAGCTACTGTTACTGCTATCAGAGTATTCACAAATTACAGGTCTGGTGCGGTGGCACAGCAGAGTAAGCTGGAGGATATGATATCGACATACCATGTGATTCCAACCAGCTCCCTGGTAATGTACCTGGGAAAGCAGCAAAAAATGGCCCAAGTGCTGGGGTCCCCTAACACCCATATGGGAGAGCAGGATGAAGCTTGGGTCTCCAGGCTCCAGCCTTGCCCAGTCCCAGATGTTGCCACAATTTGGGGATTGAACCAGCAGATGGAAGGCCTCTCTTTGTCTATCTCTTCCTCTCACTCTATAACTCCGCCTTTCAAATAAGTAAATACATCTTAAAAAAAAAAAAAATGTGACTTGGGGCCAGCTTTGTGGCACAGCAGGTTAAATCATCACCTACAACAAAGACATCCCAAATTGGAATGTTGGTCCCGGCTGTTCAACTTCTGATCTAGGTCCCTGATACCACTCCTGAGAATGCAGATGATGACCCAAGTGCTTGAGCCCCTGCACCCAGGTGGCAGACCTGGATGGAATTCATGAATCCTGGATTTGGCCTGGCCTAGGCCCAGCCATGGCAGCTGTTTGAGGAGTGAACCAGCAGACAGCGGATCAATTCTCTCTCTAATCCTCCCCCCATCGCTGCCATTAACTAATTTTTAAATAAAGAAATCTTGGGGGGGTGGGGAGAATATGCTAACAGAAAGCAGTATCTGATAACTTAAATAATTTGATACATCAAAAATGATAAATAATATACTGTGTAATATATTACCCTAGAGAAAGACAGCAAACTCAATTAAAAACCTAAATACTTAAAATAAAAACCCTGTACTTGCAGAAGTATTACGAACTTGGGGGGTGGGTGGGCACTGTGCATAGCAGATAAGGCCGCCACCTGCAATGCCAATATCCTATGTGGGTGCCAGTTCAAGTCCCAGATGCTCCACTTCTGATTCAGCGCTCTGCTGTGGCCTGGGAAAGCAGCAGAAGATGGCCCAAGTCCCTGGGTCCTGCACCCACATGGGAGACCCAGAGGAGGCTCCTGGCTTTGGATAAGTGCAGCTCTGGCCATTGCAGCCAACTGGGGAGTGAACCAGCAGATGAAAGACTTCTCTCTCTCTGCCTCTCCTCTGTGTAACTCTAATAAATGAATCTTTTAAAAAAAAAAAAAGATACCCCAAGTCCTTGGGTCCCTGTACCCACGTAGGAGACCTGGAAGAAGCTCCTGGCTTCGGATCGGCCCAGCTCCAGCCATTTTGTGAGTGAACCAGCAGATCAAACCCATCTCTCTGCCTCTCCAATAAATAAATAAATCAATCTTTGGGGCGGGGGTGAGGGGGAGATGCCTGCATCTCTCGCCTGAATGCCTGGGTTGGATTCCTGGTTCAGGTTCCAAAACCCAGCTTTCTACTACTCGAAACCTTAGGAAGCAGCACTGATGGCTCAAGTAATTTGGTTCATGCCACTCACATGGGAGACAGAGACTGAGTTTCAGGCTTCTGGCTTTGGCCTGGCCCAGCTCTGGTCCTTCTGTAGGCATTTGGGGAGTAAATATATGATATATAATGTAGTTCCGACTTAAAAACTTTAAGAAAATATATACTCAATAAAAAGAAAAATCTGAACACTCAACTTTGGGAAATGAGATTTAAGTTGGCAATAACGGACAAGCACAGCCACGCTAAGGGAGAAGGTTAACTTACTACATTATAAAGTCTATCAATTCATTTTTACATTAAGCTTTATTTAAAGGGAGAAGGAGACTTAGAAAGTTACTTGGTTCAAAAAGTGAAGCACTAATAACTATAATTTTGAAATACATTATATGGATAGGTTCCTAAAAACTGGTGACCAAAAAAACCACCATCATCATAACAAACCAATCAAGATGCAGCTTAAACTTTTATTTTTAAGATTTACTTATTTATTTGAAAGGTAGAGTGACAGAGAAAAGAGAGAGAGAAAGAAAATGAAAGAGAGAGAGAGAGAGAATCTTCCACCCTTTGGTTCACTCCCCCAAATGACTTCAACAGCCAGGGCTGGTCCAAGTTCAAGCCAGGAGCGCAGAACTCCATTAAGGTCTCCCATGGAGGATGACAGGGGCCATCTTCTGCTGCTTTCCCAAGCACACTAGCACAAAGGTGGATCATAGCAAAGCAGCTAGAACAGCCAGGACTTGAACAAGCACTGCTGTATGGGATGCTGGCATCGCAAACAGCAGCTTAACCCCACTGCACCACAACACTGGCCCCAAAGTTCTTTTCCTCAAATCTTCAAAAGCCAAAAAGTACATGTAACTTGATTTCAGAGAATGATGTACAAAACTGGAAAGAACAAATTTTCCCAAAACTAAATCATAAAATTTTTATATAAATGCTACTTTTGAATCATCAATTCTAAATCAATCTCTAACATCAAAGTTTTGATCAGTCAGGAGGTGGGCCACAGAAATGAAAGGTTCAGAACAGGGCAGAACCTAAGAACATACTGAAATACCATTAGCACCTACTGACTAGTTTCTTCCTTTAATCTGAAACTTTATGCTACTTATAAATGAGCAACAACAAAAAATGTTGCCCTCCAAATTTAACACCACACATTTCTAATTCTAGAACACTTCCAAACCTAAATCTTGTTTAGCCTGACTCTTGCTTAACTCAGAATTCCAAAAGAAAAAACCTCCAACAGAAATTAATTTTGAAAAAAAAAAAAAAAAAAAAATCAAGCTCCTTTACCCACCCACACAGAAAGATGTTAATTAGAAAAGGTTGCAATATTGAGAAAAACTTTTTTTTTTTATTTATTTGAGAGTTACAAAGAGAGGGAGGGAGGGAGACAGAAAGGAAGAGAGAAACAGATCAATCAGTTGCTCTTCCATTCACTGGTTCACTTCACAGAAGGCCTCAACAGCTGTTATCTGGGTCTCCCATGTGAGTGGTGGGGGGCCCAAGCACCTGGGCCATATTCCACTGCTCTTCCCACGCTAACGTTAGCAGACAGCTGATCGGAAATTGAGCAGCCGGGACATGAACTGGCGCCCTTATGGGATGCTAAGGTCAGTGGCAGCAGCTTTACCTGCTGTGCCACAACACCAGGAAAACGTTTTCATAGGAATCTAAAATCCAAGTGAATGTGCTACAGTAATTCAGAGGGTCACTGTCAAAATCTAGTACCCTACTCCATACTTCTTGAGTAGTAATAGTTACTTCACCACTGAGTCTCCCCCATACCACCAGCAATAGCTCCCTCAAGAACATTAACACACACCCATCTAGACCACAGTTACAGGTCCCCTAGTAAAAAAATTCTTAGTATCTACTTTTGTTGAAAGTAAACTATAAAAGAAAAAGTAAAAGTGAATGTTGAATGTTGTATAATGTTGTAACACAAAAGGGTGGGTTCATGGTGTCCTGACACAAGTTACAACATACTTTGCTTTAGCAAAAGCAATATGGTGCACAGTGAATTAACTTATAATAATAATAATAATAATAATAATTAAAATCTAAGCAGAATTTTAAAGGGGAAGTTTAGGCTATCAGGGGTTAAAGCACTGTAATTATTTGGCTTCCTAGCATAATTTCTAAGAATAGGAGCCAAAAGAAAATTTATCATTAGGGGGCCGGCGCTGTGGCACAGCAAGTTAACGCCCTGGCCTGAAGTGCTGGCATCCCAAATGGGCGCTGGTTCAAGTCCCGGCCGCTCCACTTCTCATCCAGCTCTCTGCTATTGCCTGGGAAAGCAGTAGAAGATGGCCCAAGTCCTTGGGCCCCTGCATCCACGTGGGAGACCTGGAAGAAGCTCCTGGCTCCTGGCTTCAGATCAGCACAGCTCCAGCTGTTGCTGTCATTTGGGGAGTGAACCATCTGATGAAGACCCCCCCCCGCCCGTGTAACTCTGACTTTCAAATAAATAAAAAATACATTTAAAAAAAAAAAAGAGAGAATTTATCATTAGAACAAAAGACAACAAATGAAACTGGCAGATAAATCACATCAGGTGCTTAGAACAGTGTCTAGCACAGAATATGTACTGTTAAGTGTTTGCGAAACCATTTAGAGATAGCTTTTCATCAGTAAAGTTCTATTACACCACCACTTCTCCTACCTCAGTCATTTAAATTAATTATAAATAAGACCTGAAAATCTCATTCAATAGTATCAAGCTGACTTCCTATGAAAAATGTATTTGGCATATTTAAGGCTCTAGAAAGAATGCTTTCAATTTCAAAAACTGGATTTTCTATACCCATCAAGTTCATCATTGCACTTCTATTTGACAATTATACTCAAGTTTCTTTTTACTAACAACAGTCTTATTAATCAAAAATATACTGCAGATAGAAATCCAAGATCTTCTAAGTATGAAAAGAACAAAAAGAAAAGTGCAATATAATCCCATTTTATTAGGGGAAGGGGAAGGAGATGGCTAGGGAGAGGCTTAGAATCGACAAGAGTGATTTTCCATCTTTAAGCAAGAATTTTGCAGTTCTCTTTTTGCTCTTCTGTACTTTTAAATTTTTCCAGACACTTCTAGAATATTCTAACATGTTCTATAAAGCAGCCCTGTAATCACATTTCACACTACCTATGAACAGTATTAGTGATCACTATAATAAAGGATAACTATCAGTGTTATCCTTTAATTTAGTATGTTTTAAAACATACTAAAGAATCCCTAAACAAACTTTACAGCAACTATTTCATGAAAATTAGCAGAATAGTGACAACACTGTACTAGCTCCCTTAACTAATTATTTTCATTTTATTAGTAACCTTGAAATCCACAAAGCTAAAAATGGTACAGTTAAAACATGAATCCTATTCTGACTCCAAAACTCAAGCAATGTTGCATTACACAGCCATTATCAATAGAAAAAGAGACAAGCAATTAGATTTATCAGCTGAACAGATTTTGCTATATGAATATTTATTTGAAACAGGACCCAAGAAAATAAACACACATACCTCTACTTCATCTCCTTCGCTAATTTCTTTTTTTATATCAGGCGGTGGTGGTAATCTAACTTCATTAAATGGAACCTGGCGCTCTGGTTGCCAACTGAAGGATTAGAAAAGGAATTGATAGTTTTAAAATATACAATTGAAATAGCCATTATTTGGGAGCTATTATAGACTATGTTTAATGCTATGTATTTTTCAAGTTAGCTTATCATTTAACCTTCCTAAAGAGAAGAAAAACATCCTTTATAGTACATTAAGTTCCCAAGTAATTAGTTACAAGGTAGAACAGATTTTCCTATGACTCTTTAAGTTCATAAATAATTATCACTGAAAACATTACCTTCCAAATCACTCATCCTAAGAACAGTACAAATATTTCTCTGCAAATGAAATAAGCTAAGTTCACAGCAATGACTAATTTAAGATCTGAAATGTTTCATCTACATAACCAAATAGTAGGATCAATTTATTTCAAATACATTTACAACCTGTCAAAAAGGAAATACAATAGATTATAAAACATTATCTGCATAATTCCTTTAAATATGCTCACAGAAATAAATCAGCAACTGCTCGGATTTTGAATAAATTACAAGATTTCATTTTCTCATTTACCGATTTATCTGTTCTACAGTGAATATATGCATTATAATTAGAACCTAGGAAACTTTTTAAATCTTTGTAGCAAAATGAAAGGTATTAAACTACTACTAATTTAGCTTTTGATTAGCTGACATTTTTCATGGATGAGATAAACTTGTAAAGTGAAAAATTATTCCCTGCTCTTAAGTTCTCAACAGGTATATGTCTGGGAGGCATACTAGCACATAAAATGTTCCTAGGGATTCTATCTGCCAACGTTGATCAGAACAGCAGCTGACCAAGCAAAACATTTTGGGGTGCTTTTCAACCCTTCCTTTATAAATGACAGCTGCTCAAACATAGAAATCTCAACACTCGTTTCTATGTGAAGCAGCTGTTGGTTGAGACCTTATCTTTTCAGCCAGTTACAGAAGCACCTTAGAAACAGAAGTCAAATAGTTCTGTCAATTAACCCTTCATCAACAATCCCACTTTTAAACTACCTAGTGCCTTGGATGGATGTTGCAGCACAGCAGGTTAAGGCTCCAACACCCCACATTTGAGCACAGGATTGAGCCCCAGCTGCTCCACTTCTGATTTACCTGCCTGCTAATGCAGATGGGAGAACAGCAGAGGATAGTCTTAAGTACCTGGGCCCCTGCAACCCACATGGGAGACCACAATGGAGTTCCTGGACCATGGCTTTGCCCTCTCCCATTCCTGGCTGTTGCACCATTTCGGGACTGAACTAGCAGATGGAAGATTTCTTTCTCTGTCACTCCACCTTTCAAACACTTTTTTAAAAATTTAAGAATAAACTCCCTAGCCCTTGTAATAACTCTGAAACTGGTATGAGTCCTCATTAATATCAAGCAATTAAAGATGGCCTAATACTTTAATCTGACTACCACAGTCATTTGGAAAGCCTTCTAAAGTTATCATTTCACCATTCTGGACTTCCAAAACTGAAAGATTATAATCTCATTTGTGCCATCTATTTCTGTCAGAACTATTTACTTACTCTGAATTTATGTTTTGGCAAAAAAGAGCAGCGTCATGAAAAGTGATGAGTAAACTGTGGGCAAAAGTAAAGGTATCAAAACTAGACTTCCTGAACTCAAAGCATGTGCACTCAAAAGCAAAAACAATCTGGTACCACCAATATTTAAAATTAAGATCTGTCAATAAAAAATAACTTACTTATTTTCAAAAACAACGGTGAGGGAGTCTTCATGAACATCTTTGATAAATCCCTGCAATAAACAAAAACATTTAAAGCTTATCAACATTAAACATTCTATACTTCTAAAAAGCAGTATAAGAAATGGAAGACACTAGAAGCAGTCAAAGAACACAGGGTTTGGAATCAAGGCAGACTTGGGTTTAATTTCCCTCTCAACCATTACAAGACATATGACCTCATAAGTTATTTTAACTCCTCTAAAACTCGTTTTTCATTGATATCACCTACATCATTGTACATCCCTGGAATATATCATAGCAATTAGCTGAGTAGGCAGTGTTTAGTATTGTGACTAGAGACTCAAGCTCTAGTATCTGGCTGCCAGGATTCACATCCTAGTTCAATCAGTTTTATGTTCTGGAGCACATTTTTAGCCTAATGGAATTAAGGTATCCAACATCATGGAATTATGAGAAAATAATGCATGCTTCACAGTATCTGGCACCCATTAAGAATTCAACTTTATTATGTTATAAATATTAAGTTATAGCCCATCTGTAGTAACATGCATTAGTTCATTTTAAATGCTATCTTTGTCATTAACTTAATCGTTTTACCTATCTACCTCTCTCACCTCTCCCTTAATGCAGGGGTGGGGAACCGTTTTTTTGGCCAAGGGCCCTTTGGATATTTCTAATGTCATCCACCAGCCATCCAAAATTGTGTAGAATTAGCCTGCCATAGTTCTAATGAATTTCAAGTCCCACTTGCAGTTGCCTTAGTAGGGCCAGAGCAAAACTGCAGGCTGTATACAACCTGTGGCCAGACATTCCCCACCACTGACTTAAAGAAAAGTTGTGTTGCAGTTGAGTACAGTGCCCTAGGACCATTTTAGAAGACTCTCAATAAAAACTAGTGGTCATTTTCCAAACTTAAAATTATAAAATTAACCTTTTTACTGTATCTCCATTTAATTAGTACTCAAAGAAACCACAGACTTAACATATTCAAGAAAGAGTAAAGGAGGTAGGTATATACAGTTGATCAAGCACTCACTACATCAATTTATAACCTTGAGCAAGCAGTCCTTGGCATTTGTATAATTTTAGTTAATATTAAATGACACTGTCCATCAGAACCATAAATTCCTCAACCTTAGTCAAATGTACTAACACACTTTGAATCATAGTAATCAAGAAACACTTTTTCCTTGAAAGATTTATATATTTGAGAGGTTACAGACGGGGAGAGGAAGAGGCAAACACAGAAATCTTTCATCTGCTGGTTCACTTCCCAAAGGTCATAACAGCCACACCAAAGCCAGGAGCAAGAAACTTCATCCAGGTCTCCCACATGGTGCAAAAGTCCCAAGGACTTGGGACTTTTTCCACAGCTTTCCCAGCAGATCAGCAGCAAGCTGGATTTGAACTGGAGCAGCAGGGACAGGAACCAGTGCCCATGAGTTGCTGGGCATTGCAGAACCTGCTAAGCCGCAGTACCAGCCACAGAAACACTTTTTTTTTTTTTTTTAAGACTTATTTATTTGAAAGTAGGAGTTACACAGAGAGAGAGAAACAGAGAAAGGTATTCCATCCGATGGTTCACTCCCCAGTTGGCCGCAACAGCTGCAGTTGCGCTGATCCGAAGCCAGGAGCTTCTTCCGGGTCTCCCACGTGGGTGCAGGGGCCCAAGGACTTGGGCCATCTTCTACTGCTTTCCCAGGCAATAGCAGAGAGCTGGATCAGAAGTGGAGCAGCCAGGCCTTGAACAGGCACCCATATGGAATGCCAGCACTTCAGGCCAGGGCATTAACCCATTGTGTCACAGGCCGGCCTCCACAGAAACACTTTTTAAAAGCAACAATACTTAAATGTTTACAATGTGTCAGAAATTGTTTTCAACAAATTAAGTCTATGAAACATAATGGGCAGTGTAAACACCCAAAACCAAGCAAATCAGGACTCAAACTCCATATAATCTTTAGAATTAAAGAAAGTCAGTCTTGGAGAAGACGGGGTTAAGTTAAGCCCTGTCATTTTATTTTCATTAATAACTTAAAATCACCAACTACCTAATGCAGGTAATTCGTAAATCTAAAGTCTTAGTGGCCTCCCCCAACATTTCCTACTTAACTATATTCTTCTGTAATCTAACCTTGTTCTCTTCTCTAGCTCAACTGCTTATTGGCTAATTTACTTGTGTGTTATGGCACATTTCTATGCAAAATATACAAATGTGATGCCAAAAACTACTCAGGATATCGCCTCTCTTCAAGAATGTTGTTCCGGGGGACTGTGTTATTGCTTAGCTGGCTGCTCCACTTCCAATCCAGCTCCCTCATAATGTGCCTAGGAAAGCAATGGAGGATGGCCCAAGTGCTTGGGCCCCTGTACTCATGTAGGAAGAGACTCAAATGAAGCTTCTGGCTCCTTGCTCCTGGCTTTGGCCTGGCCCAGTCCTGGTCGCTGAGGCCACTTGGGGAGTGAACCAGCAAATGGAAAGTCTCCTTCTTTTAACTCTGAATCTAAAACTTCATTTAAAAAAAAAAATGCTTACAATTCCATAGATTTTTTTTTTAAATAACTCTTTCCTCACAATTTAAAAATTAAGACTGCCACTCAACTTCAGGCTCTGATTATCTAAGCATTCTGTAATAATGACTTCCTGGCCAGAGTCTCCATTTCTAATAGTACATAATTCACTTTCAGTAATTATTTTGGAAAGCAGTTAAATAGTTATATTATCAGTAAATCTATATTATATCATCTCATGCCATTTTTAAAACTTTTTAAATAAACTTAATATATCAGAGAAAAAAGAGATCTCAAATGCCCACAGCAGACAGGGCTAGGCTGGGGCTGAAACCAAGACCTGGGAACTCAATCCAATTCTCCCAAGCTGGCAGCACAAGAATTCTAACCACTTGGGGCGGATACTATAGCACGAAAGGTTAAGCCACTACTTGGGATGCCACCAAAGGCATCTAATTTTGCAGCACAGGTTCAAGTTCCACCTATGTTTCTTTTTTCTTTGAAGATTTATTTATTTATTTGAAAGGCAGCATTATAGAGAGGGAGAGGCAGAAGGAGAGGTCTTCCAATCGCTGGTTCACTCCCCAAATGACCTCAACGGCTGGAGCTAGGCCAATCCGAAGCCAGGAGCTTCTTCCACACCTCCTACAGCGGTGCAGGGGCCCAAGCACTTGGGTCATCTTCTACTGTTTTCTCAGGTCACTGCAGAGAGCTGAATCGAAGTGGAGCAGCCAGGACTTGAACTAACACCTATATGGGATGCTACACCACAGCACCTGCCCCCCAACCATGTATCTTATGCAGATTTCCACTAATGCACCCAGGGAGGCAGCCCTTGCTACTCAGAGACCCAGAGTTCCCATCCAGCCCTGGCTGTTGCAGGCTTTCTGCAGAGCAAACCAGTGGATGAAGGTGTCTGTGTCAGTCTGCCTTTCAGACAGATGAAAATAAATATCATAAAAAAGAAAGAAATCCAACCACTTAAGCCATCACAATTGCCTTGTAGTGTCTGCATAAGCAGGAACCTGAAAGCAGCAGCAAGAGCTGGTTATCAAATCCCACATACTCCAATGTGGGACAAAGGTGTCTTAAAACTCAATCAGTGTCTTAGTCACTAGGTTAAATGCCCATCCCTACCTTTGCTGTTTTCTAATATTTCAGAAACATTACTTCCAAGTTCATGAGTATTAAAACATCTCTTGCCATCAGAAGTAGTCATATTTTCAACTTTTACTAACATTTTCTAGACCTTCAACACTTCTGAGTTTAAAGTTTTTCAAATTTAATAGTTTTAGTGAAACTCAAACAGTGGATCAGTTCAAATCAGAACTCCAAAACACAAAAAAATTCTACTCTTTAGAACACTAAAAGTCTTTATCCTTATTCTAAAAATCAGTGTTTATATGTTTCCCCCATAACATTTACACTATAAACATTAGCATTAACACTGGGTGAATATTTTTCACAAACTTTAAGAGGAAACATAGCTCTAGATATATACTTTTATTGCTAGCATTTTTCCACTACAAGCAGTGGGTAAAACCGCTGTCCTATATGGGCACTAGTTCGACTCCCATCTGCTTCATTTCTGGTCCAGCTACCTGTTAATGTGACTTGGGAAAGCAGAAGAGAATGGCCCAAGTGCTTGGGCCCCTACACCCATGTAGAAGACTAGGAAGAAGCTCCTGGCTCCTGGATTCAGCCTGGCCCAGCCCTAGCCGTTGCAGCCATTTGAGAAGAGAACAAGCGGATCTCTCCTTCTAACTGATTTTCAAATAATAAATATTTTTTAAAAAATGTTCAACATGGCCCTAAAATTAACCTGTACTTTGGGATCCTGCCAAAATACTAAGAGTGTATGTACATGTTCAACTGAAGAGGTTAATTTTAACAAAATTAAACTTTTTTTTTTTTTGACAGGCAGAGTTAGATGGTGAGAAAGAGTGACAGAGAGAAAAGTCTTCCTTTTCCATTGGTTCACCCCCCAAATGGCCGCTACAGCCGGCACGCTGTGCCAATCCAAAGCCAGGAGCCAGGTGTTGCCTCCTGGTCTCCCACGCTTGTGCCATCCTCCACTGCCTTCCTGGGCCACAGCAGAGAGCTGGACTGGAAGAGGAGCAACCGGGACAGAATCTGGTGCCCCGACTGGGACTAGAACCCGGGGTGCCGGCGCCACAGACGGAGGATTAGCCTAGTGAACTGCGGTGCTGGCCCAAACTTTATTTCAAAAATAAAACTCACTTGAAACAAAATCTGGAGAGCAGGTGGGATAATAAGAATTCACTGTACCTAATAAATACTGAGCTTATTTTAAAACTTCAGCAATTAAGATAGGGAAAAAAAAAAAAAAATTTTAAGCACAGATTCCAAAAACACATGCAAGTCAACCAGTAATCTACATACAGGGGAAAGAATGGATTATTTTTAAAAAGATTTTAGGACATTTGCAGAACTACTGCAGAAGAGTGGAAATGGAAGTCTTCAACAGAATAAAAACAGAGGAATAAAAGATTCACTTTTTTAAATCAGTAAGATTCTAGGAGAATACAGAAGATTATGTATAATCTTGGAATAAGGAATATCTTTCTAATCAAAAATCAAAATCCAAAAGTCACAAAATTTATTAAGTTTACACTACTCAAAAGATAAAATATGATAAACACTACCACAAAGAAAGGAGGGCCTAAGGAGGGAAGTCAATATACAACAAAGAGATAACTTCCCAATTTGCAATATTCTCAGCTAAGAACAAGCTGAAGGGCCAGCACTATAACATAGTAAGTCAAGCTTCCACCTGTGGTGCCAGCATCCCATATGGAAGCCAGTTCAAGTCCTGGCTGCTCCTCTTCCAATCCAGCTCTCTGCTAATGGCCTGGGAAAGCAATGGAGGATGACTCAAGTGTTTGGGCCCCTGGCTTCAGCCTGACCCAGCTCTGGCCATTGCAGCCATTTGGGGAGTGAACCAGTGGATGGAAGACCTCTCTCACTGACAAAGAAAATATCAATGGATATGAACTATGTGAACCCTAATTCACAAAAAAATTCTAATTTTCCACTACATAATCTTTAAAATGTTACACATTTGCCACAGTTTGTTTTCAACTTTGCTTTTCCTTGGGCCCCTGCATCCTCCTGGGAGACCAGGAAGAAGTTCTTGGCTCCTGTCTTTGGATCAGCCCAACGATTATGACCATTTGGGGAGTGAACTGGCAGATGGAAGACCTCTCTCTCTGCCTCTCTGTAACTCTACCTCTCAAATAGATAGATATTTAGAAAACAAAAAAAGAAGAGAAGACACTAGGGAGAACTTGACATAAGAGGGTTCATTTAAAAAAAGAAAAATCACTAATGCTTTCCTATAATTGCACTTCCTTCCCATACATTATAAAGGGGTAAACTTAAAGGCCTTACTACTCAGCAAGCTATTAATTGTATCAAAAACTAAATGCCTAAATCCACAAAGTTTACAAAAGAAACCCAGAAGATGATCTGGCATAGTGGGTAAATCCAAAAACTGAAATGCCAGTATAGCATATGGGCGCCGGTTCGTGTCCCGGCTGCCCCACTTCCAACCCAGCTCTCTGCTATGGCCTGGGAAAACAGTGGAAGATGGTCCAAGTCCTTGGACCCCTGCACCAGCGTGGGAGACCCCGAAGAAGCTCCTGGCTCCTGACTCTGGCTTTGGATTGGTACAGCTCCAGATGTTGCAGCCAATTGGGGAGTGAAGCAGTGGATGGAAGACCTCTCTCTCTACTCCTCCCTTCTGTCTCGCGTAACTCTTTCAATTAAAAAAAAAAAAAAAAAAAAAAAAAAAAAAAAAAAAGACCAAAACTTTAAAAACATACACTTTCAAGTTTGAACTCTTATATTTCAAAATTCTTGTTTGAATTTACTTACAAAACAACCTACCAGTTTTTTACTGACAGCAAAAGAACAGCCAGTAAAGAAAACAAACCAGCACAATTTTTTTTTTTTTTTAATTTATTTGACAGGTAGAGTTATAGACAGTGAGAGAAAGAGACAGAAACGTCATCCTTCCACTGGTTCACTCCCCCAATGGCCGCAACGGCCAGCACTACACCGACCCGAAGCCAGGAGCTAGGTGCTTCTTCCTGGCCTCCCACGTGGGTGCAGGGGCCCAAGCACTTGGGCCACCTTCTACTGCTTTCCCAGGCCATAGCAGAGAGCTGGATTGGAAGAGGAGAAACCGGGACCAGAACCCGGCACCCATATGGGATGCTGGCACCACAGGCGGAGGATTAACCAAGTGAGCCACAG
Source organism: Oryctolagus cuniculus (assembly GCF_051225735.1). Classification (NCBI taxonomy): domain Eukaryota; kingdom Metazoa; phylum Chordata; class Mammalia; order Lagomorpha; family Leporidae; genus Oryctolagus; species Oryctolagus cuniculus. The sequence goes on from NC_142870.1 coordinate 98,617,974, forward strand.
CGCTGGCCCCCAGCACAATCTTCTAAAGTGTAAGGTAAGGCCTATCTGTGCCATGATGACTTAACTTTTTAATGACTCTAATCTCAAGACTCCAATCTATTAAAACTTTTCATAGTAAAACAGAGAAGGTGTCAGGAATCAAGCATTTAGTTCACATCTATTTCCTTAAGCAAATAATACTGCTTCTTCCAAACTTAAGCATTCTTATAGTACAGTTTTTTTATTTTATTTACTTATTTTAAAGTTAGAGTTATACAGAGGGAGAGGGAGAAGGAAAGGCAGAGAGAGAAAGGTCTTCCATCCGTTTTACTCCCCAACTGGCGCAATGGCTGGAGCTGCGACAATCCGAAGCCAGAGGCCAAGAGCCTCCTCCAGGTCTTCCCATGCAGGTGCAGGGTCCAAGGACTTGGATCATCTTCCACTGCTTTCCCAGGCCATAGCAGAGAACTGGATTGGAAGTGGAGCAGCTAGGTATCAAATGAGCTCCCACATGGGATGCCTACACTGCAGGCGGAGGCTTTACCTGCTATGCCACAGCCCCAGCCCCTTATAGTACAGTTTGTCATTCTGGCTTTAATATTTCAATCAAAACTTTTCGTGCAATATTTTTTCTCACAGATCACTTTCATGAAACAAGTATTTTATTTTTCTCTACGTTTATTTGGCATAACAGTCAAAAATAGCTTTAACATTTCTAATGCATTCTCAAATGTGTTAAAACACTCCAGTTTACCTTGTAATTCCTGGAACAAACTTGTGGTAAAGAGCAGCATTTCTAAAAATAAACTAATGGAAATACATTCTCTATTTAGAGGCATGAGGCTCAATTCATTAGATGCTCTAACAGCTTTTTCTCTAACTAGGTTAACACCTCATTTTTCATCAACTACATCAGCTGATTTGGTTACAAAAACATAACCCATGAATTAAAAAAAAAAAAACCTCACTGGGCGGGGCCAGAGAGATTGACCCCTCATGGCACAGCAGGTTAAGCCACTGCTGGTATCCCAAGTGGGTGCTGGTTCAAGTCCAAACTGCTCAACTTCTGATCCAACTCTGCAATAATGTGCCTGGAAAAGCAGCGGAAGATGGTCTGAGTACCTGGGCCCGTAACACCCATGAGGGAAGCCAAAATGAAGCTCCTGGCTTCACTGCATCCATTTGGGGAGTGAACCACCAGATGAAAGATCTTTATCTCTCCTCTAACTCTGCCTCTCAAATAAATAAATCCTTTTTAAAAGTCAGCAGCCAGCGGCTGGCACTGTGGTGCAGTAGGTTAATCCTCCACCTGCAGCGCCGGCATCCAATATGGGCACTGGTTCTAGTCCTGGCTGCTCCTCTTCCAGTCAGTCCAGCTCTGTGCTATGGCCTGGGAAAGCAGTAGAAGACGGCCCAAGTCCTTGGGCCCCTGTACCCACAAGGGAGACCCGGAAGAAGCACCTGGTTCCTGGCTTCAGATATCATAGCTCTGGCCATTGTAGCCATTTGGGGACTGAACCAGCAGACGGAAGACCTTTCTCTCTGTCTCTCCCTCTCACTGTATGTAACTCTACCTCTCAAGTAAATAAATAAATAAATCTTAAAAAAAAAAAAAAAAAAGTCAGCAGCCAAACTTATGCGAAACTCACCACCTAAGGTTTTTGTTTTTTAAGGACTGCCACATTGCTTCTTGGCCTTTTGGCTAAGACCAAGTAGTAGGACTCCCACAACAGATTTTATCATCACTTGTCCACTGATCAATTACCAACTTATTAACTGGTTCATTCTCTGGTTCCATTCTACTTTCCCAGCCCATTAATCCTAACAATTTAAGATCTCTGGAATCAGGGTACTTCTAAGAAATGATGGCATCTTCAAATAGCTCAGTCACTCACATGGCAATCAGGGAACATACATGTCTCTGTTCAGGCATGCTCAAACATGGTTTACTTGAAATTTTATGTGGCACTTGACTATAACCCTTAATATTTCCGTCAGCAAACAAAAAAAGGTCCACTTTAGAAAAGACTGGAGCTTCTTAACAGACTTCGGTTAATACCTTCTGACAAAACAAGAACACACAAACACAAAAACTTGCAGTTGGGGCCAGCACTGTGGCACAATGGATGGGTTAAGCTGCTTCTTTGCCAGCATCCTGTATCAGAATGCAGCTTCAAGTCCAGGCTGCTCTGCTTCCAATTCAGCTTCCTGCTAACACACCTGGGAAAACAGCAGATGATGCCCAAACGCCAGAGTCACTGCCACTCATCTGGGGGACTACAACAGAGATCCTGGCTCAGATCTGTCTGTAGTGGCCACCTGGGAATAAATCAGCAGACAGATCTGTCTCCCTGGCCCCTACCTTTCAAATACATAAATAAATAAATCTTGTGGGAAAAAAATGAGAGTTGTCTTATGTGTGGTATGTTTGCCAGCCAATGCTCTCCAAGGCAATGAAGATCACAAGAGATGAAAACATCTGAAGGTGAAAATGTTATGTTTTAACTTTATTTTCCTTGCATTTCCCATTTTATGTATGGGAATGTTTAAAGGAGATCTTTCATTCCATCTTTCAGTCCACTGCAATAGGTACATCCATTGTGCTATTTAACTTCTCTCTCAAGCATCTAGAATGGTAGAACTTATGTGCCATCAATGGGACAATTAAGAAAACAGTGGTTTTGTGTTTCACTGTTCAGGTGAGAAACTCAGGCTAAAAATAAATAACAAAATAAATAAGGAGCTGGCGCTGTGGCATAGCAGGTAAAGCTGCTGCCTGCAGTACTAGCATCCCATATGGGAGCCAAAGAAGCTCCTAGCTCCTGGCTTCGGATCGTCACAGCTCCAGCCACTGTGGCCATTTGGGGAGTGAACCAGTGGATGGAAGACCTCTCTCTGCCACTGTCTCTGTAACTCCACCTTTCAAATAAATACATAAATGTTACAAATAAATACTTAAAAAAAAAAAAACAAACTCAGGGCTGGCACTGTGGCACAGAGGGTTAAAGCCTTGTCCTGAAGCACCGGCATCCCAAATGGGCGCCAGTTCTAGTCCCAGCTGCTCCACTTTCGATCTAGCTCTCTGCAATGGCCTGGGAAAGCAGTACAAGATGGCCCAATTCCTTGGGCCCCTGCACCCATGTGGGAGACCCAGAAGAAGCTCCTGGCTCCTGGCTTCGGATCGGCGCAGCTCCAGCCGTTGCAGCCATCTGGAGAGTGAACCATCGGATGGAAGACCTCTCTCTCTGTCTCTACCTCTCTGTCTCTACCTCTCTGTCTCTACCTCTCTCTGTAACTCTTTCAAATAAAATAAAATAAAATAAATCTTTAAAAAAAAAAAAAGAAACAAACTCAGGCTAGAAAGGGTTAACTTAATGTCTCTCCAAATCTGGGTAGTCTTCATTACCTAAGCAACTTTAAATGGAAAAAAGCTCCCAACTTCTCAAACTGAGTATTCCCAGGCATTACAGATATGCCTAGAGTACTTGAAAATCTTTTATCTTGTTCACCAAAATACCACAATGAATTTTCCTGGATCTTACACTTCTGGACAGTACATAGTTAACAGATACACACACATAAAAATCCTCATTGGAGCAGGGGGAAAAGCCTCACTAAATGAAGACACAACGATACATTGGTATTAAAGTCTCAGATCCCCTAATTACTATGTGGTGGGTAAAACAAGAAAGGCAGTAAAGAAAATAAGACTCCTAATCGATTTTATTTTCCAGAAGTGAAATCACAACGCTCCCTCTCCCAGATCTCTATACAGTCTTCCCAAATCACTACACAGACTTTTTAAAGTCCTCCTATATGTCAAATATCATTCTCTCATTCCAATTTTAGAAGTTCGGGAGATGTGGTTAAAGACAACAAATTTCTGGGGCCGGCTCAGTGGCGCACTAGGTTAATGCTCCACCTGCGGCGCCGGCATCCCATATGGGCGCCGGTTCTAGTCCCGGTTGCTCTTCTTCCAGTCCAGCTCTCTACTGTGGCCCGGGGAAGGCAGTGGAGATGGCCCAAGTGCTTGGACTCCTACACCCGCATGGGAGACCAGAAGGAAGCATCTGGCTCATGGCTTCGGATCAGCATAGCTCCGGCCGTTGTGGCCATTTGGGGAATGAACCAACGGAGGGAAGACCTTTCTCTGTCTGTCTCACCGTCTGTAACTCTACCTGTCAAATAAATAACTTTAAAAAATCTTAAAAAAAAAAAAAAAAAAAGACAAATTTCTAATTCCCACAAATGCTCCCCCAAAAAATCCTTTCAAACACAGGTGAACTATTATTTCATACATGCTGCTAGCACAGCTGCCTATCCATGTTTACTCAAAGTAATTCTTTGAACATTTTCTTTCAGAATAGTTTTAAACTTACAAAACAATTTTTTTGAGGCAGTAATACAGAGAGCTCCTATATAACGTGTCACCCCATTTCTCCTATTATTAACATCTCTCCAATATAATCCCTGATGTAAATAAACTAAAAATAAATAGCATGCAAGAGCGTGGGCATTTTATCTAACAATTAAGATGTCTATTAAGATGCCCAAGTGCCAGGATTCAAGTCCCGGTTCCAGCTCCTGAATCCAGCTTCCTGCTAATAATGCAGACCCTGAGAGGCAGTAGATGGCTCAAATAACCAGTTTCCTGTCACCTACTTGGAAGACCAGGAGGGAGTTCCAGGCTCCTAGCTTTGGTCTGGCCCAGCCCCAGCCATTGTGATCATTTAAGTGTAAACCAGATCAAAAATCAATCCCTCTCTCACTCCCCCCACCTTTTTCTCTAACTCTTTCAAATAAATAAATCTTTAAAAAGAAAAAAAGATAACATAAATGAGTATAATCTAGGCATAGGCTGATTTAAATCAGACTGGAAATCCAGAAAGTTTAATGGGGCAAAAAAATTCAATCTGTAAAAAATAAACTTCTCTATGGCCAGATGGCAGAAAGTGAAATGATGGGGGGGAAGAAACACTCTTAGGTTAAGTGGAAGTATCAACATACACAATATACAAACAGATCTCAAAAAGGAGTAAAAGGATACAAGAGAAACTGAGCAAAAGACAGGCAATTTATAGGACAGCAAATCCAAATAGCAAACATTAAAATTTAAGTGGAATCTGCAAACTAAAGGTTCTAATGAGAGGCTGGCCCTGTAGCACAGCAGGCTAAGTAAACCACAGTGCCTGCATCCCATATGGTTGCAGGTTGGAATCTTGGTTGCTCCACTTCCAGTCCAGCTCCCTGCTAATGTGCCTGGGAAAGCAGTCCCAAATGGCCCAAGTGCTTGGGCCCCCACACCCATGTTGGGAGACCCCAAAGAAGCTCCTGGCTTCTGCATGGCCCAGCCCCTGCCATGAACCAGCAGATGCAAGATCAAATCAATCTCTCTCTGCTCATTCAAATACAAAATCTTAAAGAAAATTCTAAAGACAGGTACTCTGGAGAAGCTCTTTAAATAAAAGTTCTAAATACAGCCCTTTAGATCCAAAAGACTGACAAGTTATTAAAAAACTCATTTTTGACAGGGGTATAAAGAAAATATTGCTATTTATTGATGGAAATGCAAGCCATTTTGGAAAGAAATCTGTTAACATTATTAGAGATCATTTTTAAGTTTCCTTTACCAAGCTATACCATATTCTTTGAAATCAAATAGAAACACAGACATGCACAGTGACAAAAAATTGAGAATCAAGTGACCATCTGTCAATTGGAGGATGGCTTAACCTGAAATATTGTTCTGCAATAAGTACCTATTAAAGAAAAATTATGGGGCTGGTGTTTAGATCATTGATTAAGACACTACTTAGGACACTTATATTCCACGTGAGAGCCCCTGGGTTCATGTCCTGGCTCTACCACTGAACCAGTTTCATGCTAATGTGCACCCTGGGAAGCAGCAGATGATGGCTCAAGTACTTGGGTTCTGAGTTCCAGGCTCCTGGCTTCAGCCCAGCCCAGCCCAGCCCAGCCCCACCTATTGCAGGCATCTGGGGAGAATGGAAGAGCTCTCTTTGACTTTGATCCTTTTTTTTGGAGCACACTGGAAAGCCCAACAATTGTATCTGAATATCTATGTACAATTTTATGGACATGAAGAAATTGATTACACTTGACTATAAATGGGTGACCTGAAATAGAGAAGAGATATTAAGTGGTGAAGGAGGGCTAGGAAAAAAAGGAAAACAAATTTTAATAAATTTTAATAAATCAAGTATACACCTATTCATGTGGAAAAGTGCATATATGTAAATATATAAATATTTATGTAAGGGGTTGGCACTATGGCATGGCAGGTAAAGCCACCACGTGCAGTGTCCACATCCCAAATGGGCGCTCCACTTCTGATCCAGCTCTCTGCTATGGCCTGGGAAAGCAATGGAAAATGGCCAAAGTCCTTGGGATCCTGCACCCATGTGGGAGACCCAGAAGAAGCTCCTGGCTCTTGACTTTGGATCGACGCAGCTCCAGCCACTGCAGCAAACCAGCGGATAGAAACCCCGCCCCCCGCAACCCCCCCCACCCCCGCTTCCTCTCCTCTCTCTGTGTAACTCTTTCAAATATAAATAAATCTTAAAAAAAAAAAAAAAAGTTGAGATAAGGCCACCACTGTGGAATAGTAGGCTAAGCGTGCACCTGTAATGCCAGCATCCCACATGGGCGCTGGTTAGTGCCCCGGCTGCTCCTCTTCCAATCCAGCTCTCTGCTGATGGCCTGGGAAAGCAGTGGAAGATAGATGGCCCAAAGTGGAAGATGGGTGCTTGGGCCCCTACAACCACGTGGTGGATCCAGAAGAAGTTCCTGGCTCCTGGCTCTGAATGGGCTCAATGCCAGCTGCTGCTGCCATTTGAGGAGTGATCCAGTGGATGGAAAACCTTTCTGTCTCTCCTCTCTGCTGTAGCCCTGCCTCTCAAATAAATAAATAAAATCTTAAAAAAAATAGTTGGGACATATCTTAGGTATTGTATCAGCATTTTTTCCATTCAGCATATTTATATACATATCATCACTCTCCACATATTTGTAACTGTTCCATCTTTAGAAATTTTTTTTAAAGATTTATTTTTATTTATTTGAAAGACAGAGTTAGAGAGAGAGGCAGAGATAGAGAGGTCTTCCATGCGCTGGTTCACCCCCTAGGTGGCTGCAACAGCAGAAGCTGCACCAATCCAAAGCCAGGAGCCTCCTCCAGGCCTCCCACATGGGTGCAGGGGCCCAAGGAATTGGGCCATCTTGTACTGCTTTCCCAGACCCTAGCAGAGAGCTGGATCAGAAGAGGAGCAGCCAGGACTAGAACTGGCGTCCATATGGGATGTCGGCGCTTCGGGCCAGGGCTTTAACCCGCTGCACCACAGCACAGGCCCCTAGAAATTTCAAATTTACATTCTGAGCAACAAACTTGTTAGAGGTTTACAACATGTAGATCTGAATTGCCACCTGTTTCCAACAAGCAGCAAACATCCAAGACTAAAATCAAAAATTTCTTAATTTCAAATACTTTCCTTAATTTTATTTTATTTATTTGACAGGTAGAGCTACAGAGAGAAACAGTAAAGTCTTCCATCTGCTGGTTCACTCCCAATTGGCTGCAACGGCTGGAGCTGAGCCAATCTAAAGCCAGAAGCCAGGGGCTTCTTCTGGGTCTTCCATGTGGGTACAGGGGCCCAAGCACTTGGACCATCTTCCAGTGCTTTCCCAGGCCATAGACAGAGCACTGATTCAGAAGAGGAACAGATGTGACACGAAGCAGCCACCCATATGGGATGCCAACACCACAAGCCGAGGCTTAACCTACTACACCACAGTACCAGCCCCCAAATACGTTCTTTACAGACCTACACAACTAAATTAATAGAAGGAAAATTACTTCAAATAAATGGAACATTTATTTACAAGTATGTTCTAAAAACGCCTACAAATTTACTAATTATGTATCACAGAAATTACCGAATCATTATGGAGTAAGTTCTAATGAGGAAAAGAATTACTTGAGGCTAGTCTTCAGCATTCATTAGCATTAAGTACTATCGCTTCTCGGCCTTTTGGCTAAGATCACATGTAGTATTAAGTACTAAGCTCTTCTATATAGGAAAATAAAAGGCAATGAGGACATGACTTCATCTCATAGGAACACATAAATATTTTTACTAGTGCTTCCATACCAGTAATGTTCTTAGCTCATAACCAAGAGTTCTTAAAATGAAATGATTTTGTACAAAAAAACTTCAAAAAGTTCACAGAAAATGTGTATAATAAAAATACTCTGCAGGGATTTCAAATTCTTGTACACCACCATAAACTTTTTCAAAAGATTTATTTACTCAAAAGGTAGAGTTACAGAGAAAGAGAAATGCCATCCATCAGCTTGTTCACTCCCCTAATGGCCACAACACCCACAACTGGGCCAGGCTGAAGCCAAGAGCTTCATCCACATCTCCCCTGTGGGTGGTAGGGGCCCAAGCACTCGGGCCATTTTCTGCTGCTTTCCCAGGCACTTTGGCAGGGTGCTGGATCAGAAGTGGAGCAGCAAACTAAAATTGGCACCATATGGGATGCCAGCACTGCAGGGCAGCTTAACCCATTACACCACAACACCAGCCACAACTTATCTTTTAATCCCAACTTTCCACAGACTTCCTCAAGTATCCTTGTAGTTCTAAATGACCACCCAGAAATACCCTTTCCTATTTTGCAAAGCTTCAAATCATATTCAAAACAAAAACTGAGCTTAACCAGAAGTGATGCATAACCACTAAAAAAAAAGTTTGAAATAAAACCAAAAATACAGCTAGTATTATTTGTATGCTGTTACTAAGATTACACAATAAAGGATCCAGAAGCCGAGACTGATTCATTTCTTCATTCAGTAAATATATACAAACTCAAAGCTTACAAAGTGTAGATATTAAGTCTAAGAAAATTTCATTGTGGTGTAGCAGGTAAAGCAGCAACAGATACCAGTTCAGGCCCCAGCCATTCCATTTCTAATCCAGCTTCCTACTCTTGGCCTAAGAAAGGCAACAAAAGATGGCCCAAGTACATGGACACCTGTTACCTATGTGGGAGACCCAGAGGAGGTGTCTGGCTTCTGCCTGGCCCTAGCCATTACAGCCATCTGGGAGTGAACTAGTAGATAGAAGATCTCCAATGCTTTCAAATAAATAAAATTTAAAAAAGAAAAGTTAAGACCTAGAAAAAAAATCCTGTAAAATTATAAAAACAAAAAAATTATGAAAGTAAACAGATTGGGGCCAGCGCTGTGGTGCAGGTTAATCCTCTACCTGCAGCAGCACCCCATATGGGCACCGGTTCTAGTCCCAGCTGCTCCTCTTCCCATCTAGCTCTCTGCTGTGGCCTGGGAAAGCAGAAGATGTCCTGAGTGCTTGGGCCCTGCACCCGCATGGGAGACCCAGAAGAGGCTCCTGGCTTCGGATGGGCACAGCTCCAGCCGTTGCGGCATGAACCACGGAAGGAAGACCTCTCTCTCTCTCTCTGCCTCTGTCTGTAATTCCACCTCTCAAATAAATAAATACAATCTTTAAAAAAAAAAAAAAAGTGGCTGGCGCCGTGGCTCAATAGGCTAACCCTCCACCTAGAGGCATCGGCACACTGGGTTCTAGTCCCGGTCGGGGCGCCAGATTCTTTCCCGGTTGCCCCTCTTCCATCCAGACCAGCTCTCTGCTGTGGCCCAGGAAGGCAGTGGAGGATGGTCCAAGTGCTTGGGCCTTGCACCCCATGGGAGACCAGGAGAAGCACCTGGCTCCTGCCTTCGGATCAGCGCGGTGCGCCGGCCACAGCACGCCAGCTGTGGCGGCCACTGGAGGGGGAACCAAAAAAGGAAGACCTTTCTCTCTGTCTCTCTCTCTCTCACTGTCCACTCTGCCTGTCAAAAAAAAAAAAAAAAAAAAAATTTATAAAAAAAAAAAAAAAAAGATTAAGAGAGGAGCCAGTGGTGTGGCAAAACAGGTTAAGCTGCCACCTGAAGCTGGCTGCTCCACTCCTGATCCAGTTCCCTGCTAATGCACCTGGGAAAGCAGCAGAAGATGGCCCAAGTCCTTGGGTGCTTATACCCACAAGGGAAGACCCAGAAGATCCTGGAGCCAGCCTGGTCCAACCGTTGTGGCCATTTGGGGAGTGAACCAGCAGATGGAAGTGCTTTCTCTCCCTCTCTTGCCCTCTTTGTAACTCTGCCTTTCAAATAAAATAAAAGGAAGGGGCTTGCGATGTGGCGCAGCAGGTTAACGGCCTGCCCTGAAGCGCAGGCATCCCATATGGGCGCCAGTTCGAAACCCGGCTGCTCCACTTCTAAACCAGCACTCTGCTATAGCCTGGGGAAGCAGTGAAAGATGGTCCAAGTCCTTGGGCCCCTGCACCCACACGGAAGACCCATAAGAAGCTCCTGGCTCCTGATCGGCCCAGCTTCAGCCTTTGCAGCCAACTGGGGAGTGAACCATCAGATGGAAGACCTCTCTCTCTATGCCTCTCCTCTCTCTGGGTAACTCAAAAAATAAATAAATAAAAGAAAATGAAAAGAAAAAGAAGAAAGGGAGAAAGGAAGGAAGAAACGAACAAACGAAGAAAATGGAATTGAAGGAGAAGTTTAAAGAAAAACGAAAAGGATAGGAGCCAGAGAGATGAATTCACCCTCGAGATACCTTGAGAGGAGAGCACACATTCCTTTGCCAACAACTATAAACTTCATCAGCTATTACTGGGAAGACTTCTCTTTAATCCTGCCAAAATACAAAGGCAGAAAATGCTAAGGCTAGAGCTGACGCTGTGGTGTAGCAGGTAAAGCACTGCCTGCAGTGCCAGCATCCTATACAGGCACCAGTTCAAGTCCCAGTTGCTCCACTTCTAATCCAGCTCTCTGCTATAGCCTGGGAAAGCAGCAGCAGATGACTCAAGTCCTTGGGCCCCTGCACCCACATGGAACAGCTCTGGGCTCCCGGCTTTGGATCTGCCCAGCTCCAGCCATTGTGCCCATTTGCAGAGTGAACCTACAGATGGAAGACCGCTCTCCCTCCCCTTTTTTTTGACAGGCAGAGTTAGACAGTGAGAGAGAGACAGACAGAAAGGTCTTCCTTCCGTTGGTTCACCCCCCAAATGGCCGCAACTGCCAGCGTGCTGCGTCTATCCGAAGCCAGGAGCCAAGTGCTGCCTCCTGGTTTCCCATGTGGGTGCAGGGCCCAAGCACTTGGGCCATCCTCCACTGCCTTCCCAGGCCACAGCAGAGAGCTGGACTGAAAGAGGAGCAGCCAGGACAGAATCCAGCGTCCCAACCAGGACTAGAACCGGGGGTGCCAGCACTGCAGGCGGAGGATTAGCCTAGTGAGCTGCGGCGCTGGCTCTCTCTCCCTCTCTCTCCTTTCTCCTCTACCTCTGCAACTCCACCTTTCAAATAAATAAATAAATCTTTAAAAAAATGCTGAGGCTACAATATAGGAGACAAATTAAAATACTGATATGCAGGTTATCTTATAAAGAATCAACAGAGACAAACTTCCTAGTAAGTAAACATCAGCTTTGATAGGAGTTCCATTTTGCCAGTTTTCAGCCTCAGGACAAATGATAAGATTGCTATAAATGTAAATACATATGGTCAAATTAACAAAGTAATGTCTTACATTATTCTTGTTTCTCTCAAGGTGTTCTTCTGATAATGCAGTCCAAGAAAAGCCATCACAGTTTTTATTTTTTTAGCAGTTTCTTTCTATTTACTATTTGTACCTACCAAAGAATCTTCTAAAATCAAAAATAGCATCTTCCTGTAAGCTGCCTTAGGTGATCCATGAAAATGGTTCACTATTCACTTGATCCAGGAAACCCCACAAAATCATGCAAATCAAGATGTTCAAAGCTTCATGTTCACTTTAAGAACACCCAATAAACTGCCCAGGCTATCAAGGGCATGTGTATTCAAAAAGCCACCAAGAACCTGAATGATATCTCATTAAAGAAGCAATGTGTGCCATTCCATCCTTATAATGAGTGGATTTGATAGTACACCCATGACAAATAGTACAAAAAACCAAAAAGCATGAATTTCTGTTGCACATACTTAAGAAATGCAGAGTTCTGGATGTAAATTTTCTGTTCACCCAGGATGCACCACTGTCTCTACAGACTTCACAGTTGGATTAACCCCATACATGAGCTTCCCTATGCCACACTGAGATGACCCTCTCTGAGAAACAGCAAGCTGTTCCTAAACCACAAAAGGAAGTGGTACAGAAAAAATATCCATAAGAAACTGAAGAAACAAAAACTTATGGGTCAGGAATAAATTCAGCATAAAACAAATGCAAATTAAAAGAAAAATTAACAATGAAAACCAGTAGCAAGACTACTAACAGAGACTGGCATTGTGGCACAGCAAGTTAAGCTGCCACCTGCAACACTGGCATCCCATATCAAGAGTGACAGCTCAGTCCTGGCTGCCCAGCTTCCGATACAGCTCCCTGCTAATGCTTCTGGGAAAATGGCCCAAGTACTTGGGTCACTGCCATCCATGTGGGAGATCTGGATGGAGTTCCTGGCTCCCAGTTTTCAACCTGGCTCAGCCCTGGTTGTTGGAACCATTTGGGGGAGTGAACCAGTGGATGGAAGATCAATCTCTCTATGCCTTTCAAATAAGGTTAAAAAAAAAAAAAACTGAGAAAACAACAAATTATTTAAATGAGAAGTTTATATATGTGCATTTGTAAGTTCATGTAAATACATACAAATGTATTTAAGTATTTACAAAAATACCTTACATAAAAGTAACAATTGTGGATGTTATAAACCAGCACTATCAGAAATATAAAGTGACTGATGTCTTACGAAAACAAGTAAAAAGGAACAGGTAAAATTAACTTCAATAACAATTTATAACATAGTAAATCTAAGATATTGACACAAAAATCAATATAAAAATATGACGGAGATGTTTTACAATCTTTTTTTCTTACTACCTCTGGAAACCCAAGACAAATTTTACAATTAAACTTATCTTGGTATGGCAATTGGTACAGCAGTAAAAGCCAGTTGCGGTACTCACAACCCTGGGGGGTTTGAGTCCAAGCTCCAGCTGCGTGCTACACATCCTGGGAGGCAGGCATAATGATTCAAGTACTTGTGTCCCTGTCCCTGTTTGAGTTCTGGGCTCCTGACTTCAGACTGGCCCGTCCTTAGCTGTCATAGGCACTTGGGGGATAACCAGTAGATCACAGATTTCTCCCAGGCTGAGGTTGTGGTGCAGCAGGTTAAGCCACTGCCTATCATGCAGGCATCCCAAACAGGTGGGTCTTGGAGTCCCAGCAGCTCCACTTCGGAAAACAGAACAAACAGCCCCAGCAGTTGTGACCATTTAGAGAGTGAAACAATAGATTCTGGAAGATCTTTCTCTCCCTCCCTCCCTCTATTTAACACTGCCTTTCAAATAATTTTTTTTAAAGATTTTATTTATTTATTTATTTGAGAAGTAGAATTACAAACAATGAGGGAGACAGAGAGAAAGGCCTTCCATCTGCTGGTTCTCTCTCCAAATAGCCGCATCAGCCGGAACTGCGCTGGTCAGAAGCCAGGAGCTCCTTCTAGGTCTCCCATGTGGGTGCAGGAGCCCAAGCACTTGGGCCACCTTCCATGGCTTTCCCGGACCATAGCAGAGAGCTGGACTGGAAAAGGAACAGCCAAGACTAGAGCTGGTGCCCATATTGGGATGCCAGTGCCGCAGGCAGAGGCAGAAGATTAACCTACTGTGCCACAGCACTGACACCTAAATAACTCTTCAAACAAAAACAGATTTTTCTCCCTCTCTCAAATAAATAAAATATAAAAACAAAAAGTGAGCAATTTCAAACTAGCACATTTCAGCTCCCTGACTGGTGGCAACCGTATTAAAAGCACATTTTTATAAAATAGGAGACACAGCCTTTATCATTTGCCCATGAATCCTACTGATTTAGTCACTGTAATTCCTGCTGAATTAATCAGTCATAATTGTAATTAGTAATAATCTGGCAAACCATACATTTGTACTTCAAAAAACAAAAATCACAACATAATGGTTAATGAGATCAGCTCTACAGAGTCAAAGAACAGAGTATAAATTCTTAATCGGCCTCTAATTATCCTCAGTATCCTCAAACGGTGTTAACATCATCTGCCTCACTGTAGTTGGGAGGGTTAAATAAGAATTGCGCAAGTACCTATGCAGTCCACTAAGCAGTCCAGGTGTTCACTAAATATTACTAGTTGTTGTTAGAGCTCTAATGTGACATTAGTTCACTAACAGAACCTTGCTGACATTCCAACTCGATAAACGTTTGTTAAAACAAAAGCAACTGGGTGCTGGCATTGTGGCATAGTTGGTAAAGCCACCTCCTTACAACACTAGCATTCCAATAGGGAATTGGTTCAAATCTCAGCTGCTCCCATCCAACTCCCCACTAATGTGCCTAGGAAAGCAGGGGGAAGATGGCCCAAGTGCCTGGATCCCTGCACCCACATGGGAGATCTGGAAGAAGCTCCTGGCTTCAGCCTGGCCCAGCCCTGGTCATTGCAGCCATTTGGGGAGTAAACCAGTGGTCGAAGATCCATCTCTCCCTGCCTCTTTAACTCTGCCTCTCTAATAAATCTTAAAAAAAATAAATAAGCGGCTGACGCTGTGGTGCAGTGGGTTAATACCCTGCCCTGAAGCACCCACATCCCATATGGGCGCCAGTTCGAGACCTGGCTGCTCCACTTCCAATCCAGCTCTCTGCTATGGCCTGGGAAAGCAGTGGAAGGTGGCCCAATTCCTTGGGCCCCTGCACCCGCCTGGGAGACCAGAAGAAGCTCCTGGCTTCGGATTGCCGTAGCTCCAGCCATTGCGGCCAATTGGGGAGTGAACCATCGGATGGAAGCCTCTCTCTCACTCTGCCTCTCCTCTCTCTGCATAACTCTGACTTTCAAATAAATCAATAAATCTTTAAAAATAAATAAAATGCAATGCCTCATATTGCAGACAAAATTAAAAAGAAAAGTTATCACACTAGCTATTACAAGAATCAGGGCTCAGCTACAGAACGCTTACTGCTCTTCCCACTACAAAAGCTAATTTGTTACGTGCTTAACATTGTGATGGAGAACCCACTGAGTTATAGTCCAGTCAAGTGTGTACCCTTATCTCCCTAACTAAAATGTAACCTCCCTACCCTAAAATTTCCTTTTGAAGAACCACAAATACTATGCTACCATAGCCAACTGGAAGTATCAAGCCCTAGAGTTAAATACCATTTCAGTTACAGTGTAATCCAGGACAAATTACTTAATCACTACCATCAGCTTCCTATTATATAAAATGGGGACAGAAACGTAACTCAGAGTCTTTTAAAAAGGAAAATCAGTAACAGGACATCTAGTAAACAACAGGTTCTCATATTAAACTGTTTACTCAAACATATTAAACCATTTACTCAAAACTACACAAGTATCTGATGATATGGGAAATATATGGGTGTATAAAACTATGGAAAAACTGTTTTCAGGAAGTATATAAAACCAACACCTTGACAATATATCAACATATTCTTTTTGCTTTTCTGTTTTAAGATAATTTGCAATTATATATTGCTCTTCTAATATAAAAACAAAACTTTACAGGAAACATATTTTTAAAAGTTATGTGCTGAATAAAGACATATCCTTCCCTCACCACAAGAGCCACATCTGACAGCTATCCAGGAACAAAATTTAAAATTGTTGTAACTATGTATTTACTTCCACTTTATCTATGAAAACCATGTATTTAAATACGTAAAATCAAAAGTCATTAACACATGTGAAACTATATTTTTAACAGAACACTAATATTAAGACAGTGACCACCTTTTCCTCGATTACTAACCTCCACGTTCAACTAACAAAACTCTGTACTAACTCTGAAAAGACAGAATATCATCAGAACATAATTACTACAAGTATAATTCTACAGGTCATCATTAGTGAGGCATGGCTACTGCATAATGTAGATATTACAAATTTCATTTAATATTAAACACAGAAAATAATCACATATCGTACTTTGAGATTTTAGTCAATTACATAATGAAAGCAGAAATCCCAGAAGTCTAAAAGCAATTAATTATATCTTATATAGAAAACACCTTACATTTCTTTCATCTAACTTAAAAGATTACACACTTCCATGGAAACTTGCCTCTACAGAAGCCTGAAACTGAGTGACTTTCAACTTGTATTTAAAGTAAGTTTAATCCCAAGCTTGTGCAAGTTGCAATGCTATTCATTCTACAAAGCTACTATCACATAGGCTGGAGTTGTGGTGCAGGTGAAGCCACGACCTGCGATGCTGGCATCCCATATGGGCACCAGTGTAGGTCCCTGATACTCCATTTCTGATCCAGCTCCCTGCTAATGCACCTGGGAAAGCACAGAAAAATGGCCCAGGTGCTTGGGCCCTTCCACCTACATGGGAGACCTAAGGAAGCTCCTGGTACCAGACATACAGACACAGCTCCAAGTTCTGGCCACTGCAGCCATTTGGGGAGTGAACTAGCAGGTGGAAGCTCTCTCTCCCCAAAATCCCATAACTCCCTCAAATAAATAAATGTTCAAAAAAAGTATTTTCACATTTAACAGTTAAAAAGCACTTACATGTTGCAAATCAGCACTAGGTTTCTTTTTGGGTAATAGAAGAATGTTCTAAAATAAGCTGTAGCAATAGTTACACAATTCTGTCAATACACTATCATTCAACTGTACAGTTAGAATGGATGAATTCTGGGGCTGGCGCTGTGGCGCAGTAGGTTAAGCCACTGTTTGCAGCATAGCATTTCATATGGGCTGCTCCACTTCTGATCCAGCTCCCTGCTAAGGCGCCTTGGAAAGCAAAAGAAGATAGCAGAAGTCTTCTGGCCCCTGCACCCACAAGGGAGACCCAGAAGCTCCTGGCTCCTGGCTCCAGCCAGGCCCAGGCCTGGCCATAGTGGCAATCAGGGGAGTGAACCAGATGATGAAGATCTCTTCCTCTCCCTGTCATTCTGCTTTTCAAACACATAGCCTTTGAAAAGCAAAGGCTACAGTAATTTTAGGTAAAATATTCAGACCTTCACATTCAAATTAATTTGCAAAATAAAATTTCAGTTCATTTAATCAAAGTCAGCAAAGCACTGCCTTAAGGGATGAAAGCACATGCTACATGCCTCAAGGCATGATACCTGACTTTGAAACTCTTCAAAGGCAATCCACACTTAACAGCCAAGTGTGTGTCTGTAATATGGGGGGAGAGGGGGCCAAGATTTCCAAAATTCCTTCACTAACCTTTTTTTTTTTTTAATTACTGGGGCCAGCGCTGTGGCGTAACAGATAAAGTGCCAGCATCCTATATGGGCGCCAGTTCAAGTCCCGGCTGTTCCACTTCCAACCCAGCTCTCTGCTATGGCCTGGGAAAGCAGAAGATGGCCCAAAACCTTGGGCCCCTGCACCCACGTAGGAGACCCAGAAGAAGCTCCTAGCTCCTGGATTCAGATCTGCACAGTTCCAGCCGTTGCACCAAATGGGGTGTGAACCAGCAGATGGAAGATCTCTTTCTCTCTACCTCTCTCTCTCTACCTCTGCTTCCCTCTGTGTAACTCTTGACTTTCAAGTAAATAAATGTATCTTTAAAAAAAAAATTACTGGGATGCTGGTTTGAGTCCCGGCTCCTCCACTTCTTATCCAGCTCTCTGCTATGGCCTGGGAAAGCAGTGGAAGATGGCCCAAGTCATTGTGCTCATTTGGGAGACCAGAAAGCAGCTCCTGGCTCTGGATACGGCACAGTTCCAGCCGTTACTGCCATCTGGGGAGTGAACCAGCAGATGGAAGAGCCTTCTCTGCTTCTGCCTCTCTGTAACTCTGCCTTTCAAATAAATCTTTTTAAAAATTACTAAAATTAAATGGCTCCTATGCTAAACAGAAAAAATCAGACTCAGAACATCTTATAGTATAGTATGTAACACTCAATATAGTATATGACATTCTAGGTAAGACAAAACTATGAGGACAGAAAACACTCTAGGTACTGAGAATGAGGGGAAGTTAACTAAAAAAACAACATGAAAGAACTTTGGGAGATGTTACAATTATTTTATCCCCTTATTGTAATAATGGTGACACAACTGTCAGCATTTATTAAAACTCTTAACTGTACACCCAAAAAAACTTATTCTACTGTATATATATTAAATTTTTAGAAAATCGAATGGTTAAAAACAGTTGCTGTGTGACAAGTCAACTTGCTTTCTAAAAGCACAGTTTTGTGGAATAAAAACTGGGAATTATTGTACTACTTCAAATCTGCCATTTACACACAAGACAATAGCCTTAGACTAGTTCAGGGATCCACTGGAAGACAGTGGTAAACTTAATACAGACATAAATTCCTATTTATTTCAAATCCAGACACTCTACACTTTGCCACTATCCTTCCAGATTTCTAAAGATTACAACTTCCACAAAGTATATGTAGAAGTGGATTTATAGCAGAACATGAAATTTCCAAGGCTGAAAAGCAAACATTTCAGTACACATATGTAGCTAGTCTACTTCCCAACCTTTGCCAAAGTCACACCTCACTTTGTTGAGGCAAAATGGGCAATGAAATCTCAGAACGAAGATGTGTATGGATGAGGATCAGTAATCAACACTTCAGAGGTCCAAATGGAGACATGATTTAGTGGATTGAAAAGAAAAATACCACAAGAAACCAAAGACTAACCAATCTTATAAAATAAGTGAAGACTTATTATGTTGACAGGCTACCTGCATGAGGTAAAATGTTAAATCAAAATAATCGTTTTCAATTTTTCAATATGCAATGAAAAAAACACATGCCTCTCTTACACAAGAACTGCACAGCCCAACAGTGAGAATCTGAAACTTTTCCACTGGGGAAAGGGATGGTGATGATGCAAACTCCTCTAGACAGGAAAAGTATGGGCAAGTTCATTCTCTGCACCTTCTGCCCAAGCTTCCCATATCGGCTATCTGTTCAGAAAAGGAAACCACTTGGTTTCAGAAAGAAATGAAGTAAATGAAATATCTATTCAAATTTCACTTAGGTAGCTTCTCTGATACCTACTTTTAAACCTGAAATAACTAGACCTACATTACAGGGTGATACTAAACACTCCGTTTCAACGTGCACTGTTTCTACTTTATGTGAACCATCTAAGAAAATTTAAACTTGTTAAAGACTGTTGGGGGGGGGGCTTTATGATTTTCTGCTATGCTTTTACCTCGTGACAAGCTAAACCAAATACACAGAGCCAATCAGTAAATCAGGAAAGGAAAAACAAAATGCTGAAAATAGGAAATCATGACCACTAAGTAAGAATAAATTATTTATGGGATAAAGGGTTCGCCGAAATGAAGACCTATGAGAATTCACTCTGCGTAGGCACAATACTCATCTATTACAAGGCAGCCCTTCATAAAAATAGCCAAGACTCTCAAACATTTGAGATGCTGGCTTAGTGAGATTGACTGACAGACAACAGCTGGGGAGATTTTGTATTGATCTTGTAACCTCCTGGCATACTTTGGAAGAAAGAGAACTAAGAAAAAAAGGAGTGCTATAATGGTGAAAATTAAAAAAAATAATAATAAAAACACCACGGTTGTGATTAAATTTAATTTCGTAACCTTTTACATTGGAAGCCCCGACCAAATTCCTCCACTCTCAACCGCTCTTCCGTTTTCCAACCCGATTCCATAGTAATGCATCTCCTTCCTCCAAAGGCAACAAACAAAAAGAACCTCGTGGGGGGAAGAAAAAAAAAAAAGGCCGCACCTTACCAAATAACTGACAGAAATTAACCAGTCGCCTCCTCACCTGTCTCCCCCGTTCAGCTCACGTTTTAAAGCTTACTTTAAAGCCTCGAACTCTCGCCTTTTCTCCGGCAACAGAGGGGCTGAAGGCGCCGCCCAATTTTCCAGGCCGCAAAAAATATTTCAACCCGCCACATTTCTAGGTTTCCTACTTTTCTCTTCTCGATCGTACCCCTCAATCCAGGACCCCTTCCCCTCGCAGACACGGTTCAGACTGGGGGCCCCAAATCCTAATAATACAAAGGTGAATTCCTAGGATTCCGCGACGCACCCCCTCAGGAGGTGGGGAGGGGTCCGGAGGAGCAGGCAGAGGAGCTCCCGCTCAGCCCAGTCCGAGGGGCGGGGGAGCGGGTGTGACCACACAATCCCACCGCCTCCTTCCTCGACTGCCCACCTCCCCGCGCTCGGGCCTGCTCCCAGGGAGCTCCTCGCCGCCGGCAGCCATTGGGTTTGTCCTCGCCGGCCAGCCAAGGACAGCATGAAGACCCTACAAGAAGGCTCCTAAGTAGGAAACGGCAAGAGGCGTCCGATGTGTTGTTTCAAAACATAACGGAGCCCGGGCCCCCGAGACCGTTAAACCGCGGGTGGAGGGAGGAGAAGCGAGGAACCCAGCAGTCGCTGGCTTTGGCTTGGCCGCCCTCTTCGACCCCAAACCGCATTCTCAGGGATCACCAACCCTCCCCTAAGCCCGCTCCGGCCCCCAGAAAACCCGACAAAGCGGCGAAAGGGTCAGTACCTTGTAGAAAGCCCCGTTGGAGCCGCGAACCTCCACCGTCAGCTCCGCCATGTTGGAACCGCAAAGGCCGCTGGGAAGAGATTCTAGAAACTTTCCAACCAGAGGGGAGGAGGGGGGAGGGGCGAGAAGGAGGCGGGGGGAGGGGTGGGGCAAACAGGGCGGGGATTGGGATCCCCCGCCCCACACCCCTGGGGTCTCAGCGTGCCGCCCCGACTCTCCAGGTGGGATCCCTCCGCTCCTTACATCACGCGCCCCGGGCTCCGCCCGCCGCCGCCTACGCCCAGCTCGCCTCCCGACACAATCGGCCGACCTTTGCTGACCTGCGCCTGCGGCCCCACCCCGCGGCGCTCGCTGCTGGCCCGGCTCCGGCTGCCGGGACGCGAGCACCTCACGCATGCGGCGCTCAAACTTCTCCAAGTGCTAGCAACCCTCGAGTGGCTGCCCAGCTGGCGAAGAGCAACTTTCGGGGCTCCCGTTGCCCACTGGCGCAATTTCTTGAGGGGAGAGGGGAACCTAAAAAAGTGCCTATTATTGGGCTGTAAATTCTTTCGACCTTTTTTTTGTTTTGGTTAAATCTGACTTTTCTTCGCTCAAATTCCACAATTCCACACCCCCTCAGTTTGGCCAAGCGCGGTCCCCACCTGTTACCACTTCAGCTGCTTAAATGGCAGTGTTTTCCTTGCAACGTGGCTGTATTCACAGCCTGGAGCCGAGTTGAGGTTAATAGCCATTATTAGAGGTAGTCAGGGAAACTTAGAAGGGCGGGAAACGACGCTTTCCCCTGCTGCAACCCCTACCCAGTTTAACAGGATCAAAGCAGAATTATTTCGTGTGGCTTTTCTACCAGAACCTACCCTGCTTCTGTAAGCATTATACTAGAGATACTCTAGTGTTTTCACCACTTAATATTCAAACTTTTTATTTCCCCAAAGCAAGGCCTCTGGAAATAAATAATAGGGGCTCTTTTGTGTATGTGTTGGTACACTTGTTTTACCATGTTCACATGTAAGTTAAACAAGATGCTTTGCTGGCGCTCTGCTCCGGATGGAATGCCCAGTGTTCCAGCTTTTGGAATCCCTCACTACACACACAAATGTATAGGACATTTGATGAGCACTTCAACATCTCCAAAGGTTCAGGAAGGAAGCTGCAGTGGGAGGGTGGCTGCAAAAGGGTTCAATATCCCTATGCACGTGATGTTCCTTTTATAAATATTGCTCAGGTTAGGGCAGGCACTGTGGCACAGCTGGTGAAGCTGGGGCCTGGTTCCAGTCCCTGCTGCTCTGCTTCAAATCCAACTCCCTGCTAATGCCTCTGGGAGAGCAGCAGAAAATGGCCCCAATACCTGGGCCCCTGCCAATCACATGGAAGGCCAGCAAGGAGTCCCAGTCTCTTGGCTTCCAACTATACTGATCCCCCACGGCTGCAGCCATTTGGGGAGCAAACC
Organism: Oryctolagus cuniculus; assembly: GCF_051225735.1. Classification (NCBI taxonomy): domain Eukaryota; kingdom Metazoa; phylum Chordata; class Mammalia; order Lagomorpha; family Leporidae; genus Oryctolagus; species Oryctolagus cuniculus. The sequence continues at coordinate 98,639,993 of NC_142870.1, forward strand.
AGCAGTTGAAAGATCTCACTCTCTAATCTCTCTCTATTCCTCTGCCTTTCAAAATAAATAAATAAAACTTTTTTTTAAAATGTTAAGTAGGCAAAAATGTAAACTAAATGCCCATCAAACTAAATGAATCACACCATTTAAGGGCTTCGACCAACAAAGTGTATGTCATCTCATGATCCTTCAGGATTGCAACATTCTACTTTAATCTGTTTAAACAATTTTCATGTTATAGTGTACCATGTGTTAGTAAAATGGTGCAGTCTTATCTATGGCGTGATCTACACCCTGACTCCATCCTAGGCTCTAGCCCCTGTTGTCATTGCTGGAAGCCAGGTGGCCACATGGCCCAACCACTGGTGTCAGCCCCACCACCATCCTAATGGGATTTGCTGCTCCTACTTCCCTGCCCACTCCCCGGCTAAGTTTTAAAAAGGACCTTTTCCTGAACATGTGGCTCTCTCTTTCTCTCCGTCTCCTGATCTCTGTTCTCTCTGTGTGTGTCTCTTGATCTCTTTCTGGATCTCTTATGCTCTCCTTCTCCCTCTTTTCCTTCTTCGTCCCTTCCCTCCAGTCTGTCGGGTTTCCCCCAATAAACCCTTTCCTTTACTCCCGTGTTTGGCGTGTTTTGTAGCAGCCTTACACTGTGGTCACTTGGGGAGTAAACCAGTGGACGGAAGATCTCTGTTTCTCCTCTCTCTGTTACTCTTTCAAATAAATAAGTAAAATTTTGTAAAGTTCATATAGCATATATTATTATTTATTCCTTTTTGTCATTTATACTTTGTAGAGATACACCACATTTTATTCATTTATCAATTGATAGACATCAGGGTCTGTTCCACTCCTTGACCATTAGAAATAACAATGTTACAAAGATTCTTGTCCAGGCTTCTCTATAGACAAATATGGTTCATGTCTCTTGGAAATGGAACTATCATATACTTAGAAATGGAAAACCTGACTCATTATGGTAAGACCACATTTAAGCTGTTGAGGCATTGCCAGACTCTTCCAAACTGGCTGCATGATTTACATTCCCAACAGCTGTTTATGAAGGGCCTTATTTGCTTTATGGGCTAATTTCTTCTTTTTTCTTACTTGTTTTGGCATCTCATGCATTGTTTGCCTTTTGGTTCATTTGTTTGTTTGTCAATGTGAGTAGTTTGGGTAGAACTATGAAAGTTCCATTTGAACACAGGCCAAAGCACTTTACATTGTCTGAACTCTAAAGAATAAGGATTGGTCCTCTTCAGGCTTTGCAAACTGAAAACATTTGAATTTGGACCTCAGGCAACATTTACTATTCGTGCTAGGTGTACTTCAAGATTTCCATTAACCTACTGAGCTTTATAGCAGCCAATAACTCATCTAAGATCACTCAAATTCTAAGTGGTAGAATGCCCACCAATACAGACAATAATTTTAATGTAACTATGTACACTGTTTTGTGACTTCCTTTCCTTTCCTTTCTTTTCCTTTCTTTCTTCTTTTTTCTTTTTTTAAGATTTATTTACTAGAATAGCAGGGTGACAGAGATAGGGAGAGAGAAATCTTCCATCTTCTGGGGAGCTGCTCATATGGGAAATGCTCATATGGGAAGCCAGTAGCGTAAGCCATTGCACCACAACATGTTCCCCTCTGCACCACAATGCCAGCCCCCAGCAGTGCTTCTTTCAAGGCAGTGGCTTTGTGAATTTTTCTCCTTGTGCTTTTCTAATTTTTCTGTATTGAAAAATTTTTAAACTTATAAATTCTAGTTTTATACCTATAAATAGGAAAGTATTCTTTGAAAATACAATTAAACACTGTAAAACATTTGTTAAATAAAAATTATAGTTCATTGTTTTTGACTAAGCTTCTATACTGGGCACCAACTGATCTCACTAAAAGTCAAAATGGAGACACCCAAGCTAAATTTACAAATCACCAAACCTAAATTTTTTTTTTTTTTGACAGGCAGAGTGGACAGTGAGAGAGAGAGAGACAGAGAGAAAGGTCTTCCTTTGCTGTTGGTTCACCCTCCAATGGCCGCCACGGCCGGCACACCGCACTGATCCAATGGCAGGAGCCAGGTACTTATCCTGGTCTCCCATGGGGTGCAGGGCCCAAGCACTTGGGCCATCCTCCACTGAACTCCCGGGCCACAGCAGAGAGCTGGCCTGGAAGAGGGGCAACCGGGACAGAATCCGGTGCCCCAACCAGGACTAGAACCCAGTGTGCCAGCGCCACAAGGCGGAGGATTAACCTAGTGAGCCTCGGCGCTGGCCCCAAACCTAAATTAAATTGCCATCTAATCCTGTCAGGACAATGATAACCAAATTTCCAAACAAACCAAAAATCATGATAATGAAATTCCCTCTGCTTTAATTTGATAGCCTTCAATCCTTACAAAAAGCAACTTACAGTGATTTTGATGTTAATGAATCCCTTATTTTTCTATTGTTATGTACCCATGTTCCCACCTTAAGGAAAGTAACTTTAAAATAACCAATTTATGGCGTTGTGGTGCAGGTAGGTTAAAGCCTTAGCCTGCAGTGCCAGCATCCCATGTGGGTGCGGTTTGAGTCTCAGCTGCTCATCTTCTGATCCAGCTCTCTGCTATGACCTGGGAAAGCAGTAGAAGATGGCCCAAGTGCTTGGCCCCTGCACCCACATGGGAGACCTGGAAGAAGCTCCTGGCTTCTGATTGGTGCAGCTCCAGCCATTGCAGCCACCTGGAGAGTGAACCAGTGGATGGAAGACCTCTTTTCTCTCTGCCTCTGTTCTCTGTAACTCTGCTTTCAAATAAAGTAAATAAATCTTAAAAAAAAAAAAAAGTAGTCTATTGCAAGCACGAAGCAGAAACTGAATGAAAACAATTAGAGTGTCAATAAGATGAAATTAGATGTTTAAAATGTGGAAACAATGGGGGCTAGAGATGTGATTTTTAAAATGAGAGATTCAAGGATAAATTTTTACTTGTCCACTTGGGTACATAATGATGCCATTAATTAATATAGAATATAGAGGAAGGGCCGGCACCGCGGCTCACTAGGCTAATCCTCCGCCTTGTGGCGCCGGCACACTGGGTTCTAGTCCCAGCTGGGGCACCGGATTCTGTCTCAGTTGCCCCTCTTCCAGGCCAGCTCTCTGCTGTGGCCAGGGAGTGCAGTGAAGGATGGCCCAAGTCCTTGGGCCCTGCACCCCATGGGAGACCAGAAGAAGCACCTGGCGGCCATTGGAGGGTGAACCAACGGCAAAGGAAGACCTTTCTCTCTGTCTCTCTCACCGTCCACTCTGCCTGTCCAAAAAAAAAAAAAATAGAATATAGAAGAAGATGTCTTTACCTCTAGAGGGGAACAAGAAGTAGGAAATACAGTATTGGGAAATACTGTATTTGAAGTGTCTTCAAAACATTCAGTGAAGATTCAAAAAGATTAACATAGAGATCAAATTTACACTGATGAATATTTAGCATTTAAGATAGGAAATACAGGACAGGCATTTGGTGTAGTAGTTAACATGCTGCTTGGTTTGTCCTTATCCCTTATGGGAGTGCTTGGGTTTGAGTGTTGGCTCCACTCCAGATTCTAGCTTCCTCTAATGTGCATCCTAGGACTTAGCAGGAGGTGGTTCAAATAGTTGGGTCCCTGTTACCTTGTGAGAGACCTGTATTGAGTTTGCAGTTCCTAACTTTAGCCTGGTCCATTTCTAGCTGTTACAGGCATTTGAGTAGGAAACCAGCACATGGAAGATCTTTCTGTCTGTCTCTGTCTTTCTCTGTCTCTTTGCCTTTCAAATAAAATGGGGGAAAAAAATCAAGAAAGTAGCTGAGATTTCCTGGGTAAAGTTTATGAGAAGAGAAAGTAATATAAGAGCAAATGTAATTTTAGATGGGACTATTTGGAAAAAGAGAGAGAATACATTATCTTATTAATATAGACTTATTTGGCCGGCGCCGCGGCTCACTAGGCTAATCCTCCACCTTGTGGCGCCGGCACACCGGGTTCTAGTCCCGGTTGGGGCGCCGGATTCTGTCCCAGTTGCCCCTCTTCCAGGGCAGCTCTCTGCTGTGGCCAGGGAGTGCAGTGGAGGATGGCCCAAGTGCTAGGGTCCTGCACCCCATGGGAGACCAGGATAAGCACCTGGCTCCTGCCTTCGGATCAGCACTGTGAGCCGGCCGCAGCACACCGGCCGTGGCGGCCATTGGAGGGTGAACCAATGGCAAAAGGAAGACCTTTCTCTCTGTCTCTCTCTCTCACTATTCACTCTGCCTGTAAAAACAAAAACAAAAAAAGACTGTATTTAATAATAATATAAATAAAACATGGAGAGAAAAATACATGACTGATTTAGACTAGACATAAACTCCCTAAAGCAACTATTTATTTCTGCTTTTGTAGAACACATTACCTTTGTTTTCCAAGTTGAAAGGAGCATGAGAGATTGGTTGGTTTATACATATCTTCCCCAGCCATGTGCATGTGAGATATAATCATTGGCTTCTTTTTGTTTTTTAAGATTTACCTATTTGAAAGGCAGAGTTATAGAAAGAGAGGAGAGACACAGAGAGATCTTTCATCTGCTGGTTCACTCCCCAAATGGCTGCAATGGCCAGGACTGGGCTGATCAGAAGCCAGGAGCCAGGAGCTTATTTCAGGTCTTCCACGTGGGTGCAAGAGCAAAGCACTTGGGCCATCTTCTGCTGCTTTTCCCAGACCATTAGCAGGGAACTGGATTAGGAGTGGAGCATCCGGGACTTGACTGGCTCCCATAGGTGGTGGCTTTACACACTTTGTCCCAGCACCAGCCCCCAGAACACATTATCTTGCCCAGTACTTAGTACATTGTAGGCACTAAATAAATATGGGTGAATGCACACATGAGAAATGAAAACCAAAAAGAAACAATCTATGTAACAAGAAAATTATTTTTTTCTTAAGGATGTAGTTCTTTTAAAAAAGATTTATTTATTTGAAATCAGAGTTGCAGAGAGAGAGAGGGAGAGAGAGAGAAGTCTTCCATATGCTGGTTCATTCCATAGATGGCTGCAATGGCTGGAGTTGTGCTGATCTGAAGCCAGGAGCCAGGGGCTTCTTCCAAGTCTCCCACGTAGGTGCAGGGGCCCAAGAAATTGGGCCATCTTCCACTGCTTTCCCAGGCTATAGCAGAGAGCTGGTCGGAAGTGGAGCAGCCAGGACTCAAACTGGCACTCATATGGGATGCTGGTACTGCAGGCAGTGGCTTTACCTGCTACACCACAGCTCCAGCCCCAAGAAACATTCGTAATGTATGAGAAAAAAATAAAGCAGAATATAAAAGTTGGCCTTTGCTTTACTATAAAATTATATTTATGAAAATAAGCAATAGTAAGACAAGAACTTAAGTGAAAAGAGTTTTATTTGTAAGGGTGATTGGAATGTTGCTTTATTCTCCTATTTATTCAGTTCCACTTATAATTTACGAAGAAAGGGAACTGTTAAAGCACATTTGACCAGAAGGCAAGAGAATTCCCTTTCTACAAGACCCAAAAGTATTAGGGTTACCTTAGGCTGGTCATTCACTTCTCTGGGTAGTGCCTTATGCTGAACTTTAGAAAGATGATTTCAGACTTTGTCAAGTGGACCGAAGACAATAGTTAAATAGAAACAGTATTCTAGTCAGAGAAAAAAAGATTGTGTGAAGGCCTCCTAAGGATCAGAATGACTGGAGCCCTGGGGCAGGGTTTTGGTCCCATGGTTAAGATACTCCTTGGGATCCCACTGTGCAGTGCCTTGCTCATGCCCTGATAACTCTGCATGCAGTCTAACTTCCTGTTAATGTACATGCCAGGAAACAGTAGATGATGCCTCAAGTGCTTGGGAATCTCTACCACACATGTGAGAAAACTGGCCTCAGTTCCCAACTCTCGGCTTTGGTCTGATCCAGCCCTGGCTATGGTAGGCCTTTGGGGAGTGATCTCTCTCTCTCTCTCTCACCCTTTCAAATAACATTTCAAAAAATTAATAAAAAAATTTTAAAGAATGACTGGATCACATGGAAAAGAGGACATATGGCAAGAAATGAGTGTGGCCTAAAGATCCCTGGCAAACAACCAAGGTGTTTAAATTCTATCCTAAAGATAATGGAGAGTCATTAAAGGTAGAAAAAAAAAACAAAAAACAAAAAAACAAAAAACAAGCTGTGGCTCTTACAAAATCAGAAGCTCATTCAAGAAAGTATGTAAATTTTATCAAACTTTAGAAATTGAAGATGATCAAAAAAAAAACAGATACTGTTCATCTGATTTACGTGGCCAGGCTACCTAAGGAAAATTTTCGACTTCTCTGGGCATGAAGGACTGCAAATAGATGACCTTAAATTCTTATCATCTAAAAGCTGTGATAAACTTCCCAAGCATGTATACACCTTCACATTCTCTGAATATTTTTCAGTATTTACATGGAAAAATCATAGTCCACCTTATTCTAGAGTTCTTAGCTTTTGGTTCTTTATTAGTACTGTTACTATTAAATAATATTTGCTTATTTTTAAAATAAATTTGCCTTGGAGTAATTTAAAATGCACAGGAAAGTTGCAAGGGTATTTATAGAGAGTTCCCATGAACCCTTTTTTTTTTTAAACTTTTATTTAATGAATATAAATTTCCAAAGCCCATGTACCCTTAAGCATATTTCCTCCAAGGTTAGCATCTTCCATTACAATGGTACACTTGTCAGCACCAAGAAACCAATGGTGGTTTGGTTCCGTCAACTAAATTCTAGACTTTATTAAAATTTCATTAGTTTTTCCATTTATAATTTTTTATTGTCTCAAGATCCAAACCTGGATACCAAATTGCATATAGTTGTCACTTCTTTCCTATCTGCTCTGGTCCCTAACAATTTTCAGTCTTTTTTGCTTTAGAATGTTGAGGGTTTTGAAAGTAATTACGTCCCACCTCAAGAAGAAACAGGATCTAAGTATGTTATTTGAAATTTTTCAGTGAGGAAAAATTTGTCTCTTTGTTCCCATTTATTTATGTATTTAAATATTATTTATGTTAATAAGGCCTCATGATTCTTTATTTCACTTCTTAGGTATAATCTAATATCATGTAATTGTTTTGTTCAATTATTCCAGCTTTGACCACTGGGAGCTCTCTCAGGTTGGCTCCCATGTCCTTTGATATACTCCCACACTTTTAGTTTTTTTGTTTCCTTGCTTTCTGTCTCTATAAGACTGGTTCATTTTATATTTTCCCTGCACCAGACATAGGATAACTTACAAGGGCACTTCAACATGTTCGTGGAAAAACGAAATTTAAAGATACATTTAGGGGTGGGCATTGTAACACTAAAGGTTGAACCACTGTTTGGAACACCTGTATCCCGTATCAGAGTCCCTGGGCTGAGTTTTGCTTTCACTTCTATTCAAAGTGCTGCTAATGCATATCTTGAAAGGCAGGGAATGATGGCTCAAGTACTGGGTCCCTGCCATCCATATGGGAGAACCAGATGGAGTTCCTGGCTCCCGACTTCAGTCTGACCCAGCTCCAGCTGTTCAGGGCATTTGGGGGAATAAACCAGCAGATGGAAGATCTCTTAAACCAGCAGATAGAAGACCTCTCTCTCCCTACTTTTCAAATAAAGAAAAATAAATAAATGTCTCTTTTTAAAAAAAAAAAAAAAAAGACATTTTGAGGCTGGCGCCGTGGCTCACTAGGCTAATCCTCGGCCTAGTGGCGCCGACACACCGGGTTCTAGTCCCGGTTGGGGCGCCGGATTCTGTCCCGGTTGCCCCTCTTCCAGGCCAGCTCTCTGCTGTGGCCAGGGAGTGCAGTGGAGGATGGTGCTTGGGCCCTGCACCCCATGGGAGACCAGGAAAAGCACCTGGCTCCTGGCTCCTGCCATCGGATCAGCGCAGTGCGCTGGCCACAGCACGCCGGCCGCGGCGGCCATTGGAGGGTGAACCAATGGCAAAGGAAGACCTTTCTCTCTGTCTCTCTCTCACTGTCCACTCTGCCTGTCAAAAAAAAAAAAAAGACATTTTGGTGCAAAAATTTTTGAAATTCATGCAGTTTTTTCATAAAATACATTTTCTATGAACTTTGTGAAAACTCCTTATATTTCTCTAAATATATATGTATTTTTGATTCAAAATTTGTCCCAAATTTAGTTATCAGGTACTTCGTCAAACTGGCTTAGTGGTTCTTTTAGCATAGCCATTAGTGTTTCAGCAATATGTACTCTCTGGCACTACAGGTTTCAGCTTCATCTTGTATTCTCCTTCCCCTTGCATGGAGTCAGCCAGTTCTCCCAAGAGTCCTGATTCTTTTCACTGGGAACTATAGAAACCAAAGTCTGTGTGATGAGTATGTATCTGTTTCTTTTAAAGTATGAAATTTTTATCAAAGATTTTTATGAACTAAATAGGTCTTAAAAGGCTTCGGAATTTTACCTTTAAACATAAAAGATGAGCTTGGATGCCAAGACTCCCAAAAGTCCTTTGTTGGACTTTGTATTGAAAACATTGAAAATTAGAAGTTATATTTCTATATACATGGATTTGACTTTAAACTTTAGCAAGCATCATAATTTATCACAGCAGCAAATACGTTGGAAAACACATACAAGCACTCTTTTAAAAAAAAGATTTATTTATTTATTTGAAAGAGTTACACACAGAGAGAGGAGAGGCAGAGAGAGAGAGAAGGTCTTCCATCTGATGGTTCATTCTCCAACGGGCTTCAATGGCTGGAGCTGTGCCAATTCGAAGCCAGTAGCCAGGAGCTTCCTCTGGGTCTCCCACCAGAGTGTAGGACTTGGGCCATCTTCTACTGCTTTCCCAGACCACAGCAGAGAGCTGGACCAGAAGTGGAGCAGCCAAGTATTGAACTGGCACCCACATGAGATGCTGGCGCTTCAGGCCAGGGCATTAACCTGCTTTGCCACAGCCCCGGCTCCAACATATATACAAGCATTTTTAACGTATTTAATCTATCTTCCTATAACTTTGCTTTTATTTAAGAGAAGAAAACTGCCACTACCCTCAAATAAACCTTATGCCAATGTCTCTCAAACATTTACATAAATGCTTATTAGTGCAAAATACTCAGGTCTATTCTTACTACTTTATTTTAGGCTTTAAAATGTTGGAAGTGAGCCAATGAATTGATTTCTTCATCCAACAATGAATTAGGACTAGCAGTTTAAAAGGGAACAAAGAATCCATAGCTATTTCAAAGTAATGCATGTCATACTTAAATACTAATTCAGTCAGTAAAATGCTTCCAAAGTTTAATACTTACAATTGAGCACTTATTACACTCCAGACATTGGGTACTCAGCAGCATTACATGTCTGTGTGTTGCCCCACTTAATTCTGTCATTAGCCCTTAGAGGTGGACATTATCATTCTATATTTTATGAGTAGAAAACTAAAACTCAGAGATGCTAACTAATTAACCCAAAACCACAAAGTAAAGAATCAAGTCAGAATTCAAACTAGATCTTTCTGATTCTAAAGTTCATATAACTATGACATCATCTTAGAACAATCAGTTGCCTAATTAATTTGGAATGGGCATGATTAAGAGGATGATAAAGGAAGTTAACGCCGGTGCCATGGCTCAATAGGCTAATCCTCCGCCTGCAGTGCCGGCACACCGGGTTCTAGTCCCGGTTGGGGCACCGGATTCTGTCCCGGTTGCCCCTCTTCCAGGCCAGCTCTCTGCTATGGCCCGGGAGTCAGTGGAGGATGGCCCAAGTGCTTGGGCCCTGCACCTGCATGGGAGACCAGGAGAAGCACCTGGCTCCTGGCTTCGGATCAGCGCAGTGCGCCAGCCACAGCGCGCCGGCCGCAGCGGCCATTGGAGGGTGAACCAACAGCAAAGGAAGACCTTTCTCTCTGCCTCTCTCTCTCACTGTCCACTCTGCCTATCCAAAAAAAAGGACGTTTCATTAAAAGGAAATGAAGATGGCCTGGTGGTCTGGTACTGCCGGCTACTCCAAAAGCAGAGCCAAGAAGATGGCAGAAACCCAGGAATTCTGGCCGTTAGTGCGCTCTGACAAACACAGGTCCACATTAAAGTTGGCCTGAGTATGGTGACTTTCTGGGAGCAGGTTGCCTAAGGAGAGGTGAACCAGCCCAGGTTTGGAAGAGAGTTGGTTAAAACTCTCATGCTGATCAATAGTGGGGTTGCACCCTGTGAATGGCCACTTCACCATGCCTTGGGCAAAACAGCAAGATTTCTTACAAAAACAAATGTAAAAAACAACAGCAACAGCAAAAAAAATATGAAAATACGATATGATAGTGAGGACCTGAAATAGGAACTTAGATTCACTAACTGAGGCTTGGCTATTGACCCTCTGTAGTTGTTCACCTCTCTGTCACCACTTCTGCTACCAGATCGCACACTCTCAGTCCTGGGTTAATGCACTTTCACAAAGCAAGCAAGATAGTCTTCCTTTCTTCAGAAAAAAATTAAACTTTTTTTTTTAAGATTTATTTATTTCTTTGAACAGCAAGGGGCGGGGTAAGGGAGAGAGCTTTTTTATGCTGGTTCACTTCCCAAATGGCCGCAAACAGTGAGGGTTGGTCCAGGCCTGGGCCAGTCTGAAGCCAGGAGCCCAGGACTCCATTCTGGTCTCCCACATGGGTGGCAGAGACTCAAGCATTTGTAGCACTTTGCACTGCCTGCCCAGGACCTGCAGGGAGCTGGATCAGAAGCAGAATATCCCGTACTCCAACTGGTGCTTGGATATGGGCTGCCAGTGTTCCAAGTGATGGCTTAACCACACTGAGCCTAAATGCCAGCACTAATCTCTTCTTTTTATATTTAGTTTTTGTCAAAAATTATAAATAAAGAATCGATTCGCTTTCAAGGATTTTATTTTTGATTTTTAAAAGTTTTTTTTTTTAATTTTTTTATTTGAGAGGCAGAGACAGCGAGTGTTCTCCAAATGCCTGCAATGCCTGGGGCTGGATCAGAACCAGAGCCAGGAGCTGGGAAAGTGATGCGGGTCTCCCACGTGAGTGGCAGGATCCCAATTATTTGAGTCATTACCATAGCCTCCCAGAATCTGCATTAGCAGGAGGCTGCAATGGGGAGCTGAAGTCCTGTGTCAAAGCCAGATATTCCAATGTGGGATGAATTACTGTCCCTCAAGGTATTTTAGAAAAGTTTCAATGCCCCATTCACTGCCACAATCATTTTCCCTTTCCCAGAAAAAATTGTTTTTAACTTTTTAGCTTTTTTTCATAGGACTTTCCATCTTCCATATCTCTGAATAATGCATGAGCACTATCTATTCACTTTCCAATATGGAATTTAGCTCTCTCCCCTTTACTTCTTCCTCTACACATGCACACTTGTTACTACTCTTCCTTCACTTTACTCACATGGTAATTTAGGTTGCCTCAATATTTTGTATATTCATATATTTAGAGCTGAGCCATAAAATAAATGAAGAATAATTTTCTGGAATTATTTTTCATTTTTCTTAGAATTTTCAATAATCTTTTAAAATAGCTTAATGGTCTACTTATCAATAATCAGATCAAAATTCTCCATTAATTATTTAAATTTCCTCTCAAGAAGTTCTTTCATAGATAGCATTCAGTCTCACTTATCTTGAAACCATCTTTCCCAGAGGGTTTTTTAAAAATCTTATCAAAATTGGACTGGTTGCACTCTTAATACAGCTATCATTATGATGTCTCCCTTTACCTAGGGACTCACTTCATCTCTCTGCTGTATTAGAATCCCTTATTTATTTATTTATTTGAAAATCAAAGTTACACAGAGAGAGAAGGAGAGGCAGAGAGAGTGAGAGATCTTGCATCCGCTGCTTCACTCCCCAACTGACCGAAACAGACTTCTACTGTTTTCTCAGGCCATAGCAGAGAGCTGGATCGAAAGTGAAGCAGCAAGGACTTGAACCACAGCCCACATGGGATGCTGGCACTGCAGGAGGCGGCTTTACTGGATACACCACAGCGCCAGCCCCAGAATCCCTTATTTTTAAGGATCAGAATTTGGGACCAATGCTGCAGGTTAAACCAAGGCCTTCAGTGCCGGTATTCCATAATGGCGTCAGTTCAAATCCCATTTGTTACACTTCGAATCCAGCTCCTTGCTAATGAACCTGGGAAAGCGGCAGATGATGGCCTAAGTCCTTGGACCCCTGCACTCAGGTGGGAGACCTGGAATAAGCTCCTGGCTCCTGGCCCAACCTTAGTTGTTACGGCCATCTGGGGAGTGAATCAGCAGGTGGAAGATTTGTCTCTGTTTCTCCTCTCTCTAACTCTGCATTTCAAATAAATAAAATAATTTTTTTTTAAGAAAGAACCATAATCTTCAGTTGCATCCTCAGGAAGAAGGTAGGGAAACAATTTTTTTACATTCTGGGTTTTTGGTTTTTTTTTGAGATTTTATTTATTTATTTGAAAGGCAGAGTTACAGAGAGGCAGAAGCAGAGAGAGAGAGAGAGAGAGAGAGAGGTCTTCCATTTGTGGGTTCACTCGCCAAAAGGCTGCAACAGCCAGAGCTGAACTGATCCGAAGCCAGGAGCCAGGAATTTTGGGTCTCCCATGTGGGTGCAGGGGCCAAGTGCTTGGGCCATCATCTGCTTTCCCAGGCCATAGCAGAGAGCTGGAAGTGGAGCAGCTGGGACTTATACTAGAGCCCATATGGGATGCCGGCACTGCAGGTGACAGCTTTACCTAGTAAGCCACAGTGCCGGCCCCTACATTTTCTTACCTTAATATATATTGATTTTACTTTGATAGCTGATGATAGTTTGGCTGCCTATAAAATTCTAAATTGGAAATTATATTCCCTCAGAATTTTGGAGGTATTGCTCATCTTTTTAATTTCATCATTCCTATTGTAATGTCTGAAGCAATTTTAATCCTTCATCTTTTGAATGGAGCCATTCTTTTACTTCTAGAAACTTGTAATACCTTACTTTCATCTTTCTAGAATTGCTTGATGACATGCTTTTGTGAGTGTGAGTCTATTTATATATGTGTTAGGTTCCAAGTTGGGATCTTAAATCTGGCACAATGTGTCCTTCTCTTCTGAAAAATGTTCCTGAATTATTTCATTGATAATTTCTTCCCTTCCTTTTTCCCTAATCCCTATTGTGTCTCCAAGGCTGATCTTCTAATTTTCTTATCTTTTCTCTAATAGTGGTATTTCTTAATTTTTTTGCTCTATTTTCCAGAATACTTCAACTTTATCTTTTTTTTTTAAGATTTATTTATTTATTTGAAAGGCAGAGTTACAGAGAGGCAGAGGCAGAGAGAGAGAGAGAGAAATCTTCAATCTGGCAGTTCACTCCCCAGATGGCTGCAATGGCCAGAGCTGCACAAATCTGAAGCCAGGAGCCAGGAGCTTCTTTGGGGTCTCCCAAGGATGTGGGTGCAGGGGCCCAAGGACTTGGGCCATCTTCTACTGCTATCCCAGGCCATAGCAGAGAACTGGATTGGGAGAGGAGCAGCCAGGACTAGAACAGTGCCAGCCCCTGACTTCTCTTTTTAATATCATCTATTTGAAAGGCAGGGAGACAGAAAGAGACAGACAAATGAAAAGAGAGAGAGAGAGAGAAATCTTCCATCTGGAAGTTCACTCAAACAGAAAACACAGTTACAGAGAGTGGAGGAGAGACAGAGAGAGAGAGAGAGATCTTCCAATCCGCTGGTTCACTCCCCAAATGGCTGCAATGGCCAGAGCTGGGCCAATCTGAAGCCAGGAGCCCGGCTTCTTCTGGGTCTCCCATGTGAATACAGGGGCCCAAACACTTGGGCCATCTTCTGCTGTTTTCCCAGGCACATTAGCAAGGAGCGGGATCAGAAATGGAGCAGCCGGGATTGGAACTAGCGCCCATATGGGAACAGGCAGAGGCTTAACCTGCTATGCCACAATGCCGGCTGCTCAACTCAGGTTTTCAAGACTAAATAATATGTAACAAATTATTTAGGGGTAGATGAGACAATGTATAAGGAAAATGAAAAGAAAAATGAATGTAAGACAGCATAGCAATTTCTCTTATCTTGGGATAAGAGAAAGAAAGATTTTTAAATTGTGAGGGGCATAAAAAAGGTTGTTAAGGTTACTAGTTATGTTTTTATTTCTTAAACTAATGGATTTGTGGGTGTTTGTATTATTGTTTCTATTCTCTATATTACATGATTAAGTCTATATGCTTTTATGAATGTGTGAAACACTTATAAAAATTAAGTCTACCCTTATATACTAAAAATTTTTAGGATGACTCTCATAAAGTTAAAAAAAGGGGAGATTTTCAATTTTATTATAGAATTTCTTGTTTTTGAACATTAATTGTCCTTGCAAATTTTGATTTTACCATTTCTATGAGGCATTTTGAAAGATAACCATAGATATATATCCTTAGTAGTGCTTGTTTAACATAAGAAATAAAACTACTTAGAAACAGGTGAAATTTCATGTTTTCTCCAATTTCCTATATAAAGAAAATGTCAAAGCCAAAAATTTTACTGTCCAGTACTTTTAAGAGTTAACAAGACAGGAGAGGGAATTGGTTTTATAAAAGTATTTTAAAACATGTCATATCATTTCATAATGATATAAAGGTGCATCAAAGAAAATTATCCTAAACTCTATAAAGCATGGCAGTACCACAGTTCTGGTTGGTTATGATAAGAGGAATTGGCTAGAGCCCATATAATCTGCATGTGAATTTGATTAAAATTGTTTTGCTTTAAATATATGCTTGGTGATATTCAGAGCAAGATACATCCATATAAAGAACATTAAGTCAGGTATGGCAATTTGGGCAAAAATGAGAACGAAAACATCTGCTCCAATTAAGGGTACATAGAGAATTTGGATTTTTTTTTTTTAGATTTAATAAATCATTTGACCTGGTTTAACTGATTTGTTTGTGTGTTTGTTTTTCTTAGTGTTTTATTCTGTTCTGTGTGAATAGACTAGTGATTAAAAGAAGTTGTGGGAACATGCATTTGGCACAGTGATTAAGTCACTACTTGGGATGCCTGCATCCCATATGGAAGCACCTTTTTCAAGTCCTGGCTACTTTGCTTGCTATCCAGCTTCCTCCTAATGCCTTCCCTGGGAAGCAGCAGTGATGGCGCAAGTTCTTCAGTTCCTGCCGTCCGTGTAGGAGACTTGGATTGAGTGCCAGGCTTCTGGGTTCAGACCAAGTCAGCTGTGGATGTTGCAGGCATTTGGAGAGTGATCCGTGGATGGAAGATCACTCTGTCTCTTCAGTGACTTTTTTTTTAAAGATTTACCTATTTATTTGAAATCTAATTTTTTAAAATATTTATTTATTTATTTATTTGAAAGTCAGAGTTACACAGAGAAAGGAGAGGCAGAGAGTGAGAGCAAGAGAAAGAGGTCTTCCATCCGCTGGTTCACTCCCCAGATGGCCGCAATTGGCCGGAGCTGGTTCAATCCGAAGCCAGAAGCCAGGAGCTTCTTCTGGGTCTCCCATGTGGGTGCAGGGGCCCAAGGACTTGGGCCATCTTCTACTGCTTTCCCAGGCCATAGCAGAGAGCTGGATCAGAAGTGGAACAGCCGGAATTCAAACCGGCGTCCATATGGCATGCAGGCACTGAAGGTGGCAGCTTTACTGGCTTTGCCACAGCACTGCCTCTGGGTAATGTTTTTAAGTAATAATTCTCAATACTGAAAATAAGGTATCATGAAATGTAGAAAAACTTCAACTTTGGCTCTTTGTTCACTCTGTAAGTAGTTATTAGACTTTTACTGTGCTAGTCACATGTGGAATATTGTGGTGCAAAAGATGGATAGTCCTTGTTCTCTAAGAACTTTCTGTTTACCAGGCAAGAAAGGTGACTGAAGAAGCAATATAATAAAGTGAGGCAGGTTTCAGATGCAGAAAGGACTGGGCAGCTCAGAGCATCATCATGGAGAGGGCAATGCACTATTAACTAAGCATAGGAGAAGGCAACATGCTATTTCCTGTGGCATGCCATGTTTTAAACTGAGAGCCTCTGCTTGTTTCTTTTTTACAATTAAGTTTTTATTTATTTTTATTTATTTGAAGGCCAAAGAGACAGTGAGATCTTCCAACTGCTGTTTCATTCCTCAGATACCCACAACAGCTGGGAATGGACCAGGCCAAAGTCAACAGCTTGGAACTTAATCCGGCTCCCATATGTGTGGCAGAAACCCAACTACTTGAACCATCACTTGCTGTGCCTGGGTGCATACTGGCAAGGAAGCTGAGCTGGGACTGGAACTCAGGCACTCTGATAGAGGATGCAGATGTCCCAAACAGCAGCTTAACTTCTACAGAGTTTGAAACATTGGCCCCTAAACTGAGATGTTACAACAAGAAATTACAGTATACATCTATAGAAAACATGGAAATTATGATAATACTTAAAAACACATTCATAAATTTGACATTTGTTAGGGAATTAATTTTACAAACTCATTTACTAACAGAGGATCATTAGGTAAGCATCATGACCCTCCCCGCACCACTTAAAGAAAAGGAGATGTGTTTAGATGTTAGCTATAACTGAAATCCTTTGTTGTTTTTAATTCAAGAGGTGGAGAGACAGAGACAAATAGACAAACATAGAGGTCCTATCTACCGTCCATTCCTCAGTTGCTCATAGTGGCCCCAGTTCTCCCATGTAGTTGCCAGGAGCCCAATTTATGAGTCATCACCACTGCCTTTCAGGGTCTGTGTTAGCAGGAATCAAGAATTGAACCTGATACTCTGCTGTGGATATAGAACTATTAGCTACTAGACTAATGTCCCCTCCCTGTAATTGTCATTCTAACTATGAGTAAATGTATCAAAACAATGCAAATATATAAAGTTTAATATATAAAGTTTACACTTTCTTTGCACTTTAATTATTTTTCTGCTTTTGCAATTTATTTTCTATATTTTTTAAATATTTATTTTATTTAATTGAAAAGCAGAGTTACAGAGAGAGAGAGAGAGGAGAGAGAAGTAGAGACAGAGAAAGAATCTTCCATCCATTGGTTCACTTCCCAGATGGGTGCTATGTCCGGGGCTGAAACAGGCTGAAGCCAGAGGCTTGAAACTTGATCCAAGTCTCCTGTGTGTGTGGCATAGCACAAGTACTTGTGTCTTCTTCTACTGTTTTCTTAGGCACATTAGCAAGGAGGTTGATTTAAGTGGATCAGCCAGGATTCAAACTAGTGCTCAAATGGGCTGCCAGTATCATGGGTAGTAGTTTAACCAGCTGTGGCACAAAGCCAACCTAATTTTCTCTAATTTTTGTTTATTTGAGAGGCACAGAGAGAAGAAAGAGCGAGATAGCCATCCCTCCACTAATTCACTTCCCAGTGGCTCAGCTGGGGCTGAAGCAAGGATCTGGAAACTCAATCCAGGTCTCTCATGTGAGTGGCAGGGACTCAATCACTTGAGCCATCACTGCCACCTCCCAAGACAGGAAGCTGGAGTCAGGAGCTGGAGCTGGGAATCGAACCCAGGCATTCTCACACGGGTTCAGGAGTCTTCATCCATGTCTTAACTCCCGTCCCCTGCTTCTGTAAGTTTAGAACAGTAATAATGCTGACCACCTTGCAGATCTGTATATAGTGACCCACAAGATGGCCAACATATTAAGTAAAAAAAAAATTTTTTTTTAATGTTGCTGAGAAGTATACAAAGCTTGTATCCAGGAAAGAAACCAGTCACAAACGGATAAATACTGTGTGATCCTATTTTCGCAAGGTCTCCACAGAAGTCAGATTTAGAGATTCAGAAACTAGAATGGTGGCTACAGGGACTGTGAGGAGAGGGGGGTGAGGAGTTATCATTTAACTGGGATAGTACTTCAGCTTGTTGTTTTATTGTCTCCAACTATCTTATTTTAAAAAATTCTTTGATAAATGTATTACTTATACATGTTTATGGGGTACTGTATATTATTTCAAAACAATTACTAAGCATAAACCAATAGGCAACTAGCCTTTCTATTTAGAGTGTCATTTTTAAAAAGTTTTTCTATTTAAGAGTGACACATACAGAGAGGGGTAGAGGAGAGAGAGAAAGAGAGAGAGAGAGAGAGAGAGAGAGAGAAAGAGAAAGAGAAAGAGAAAGAGAAAGAGAAAGAGAAAGAGAAAGAGAAAGAGAAAGAGAAAGAGAAAGAGAAAGAAAGCGGTACCTTACAGCCACTGGTTCACTTCCCAAATGCCCACAACAGCCAGCGCTGGGCCAAAGAATTCCATTTGGGTCTCCCACATGAGTGGTAAGAATACAAGCATTTGGGCCTCCACCTGCTGCCTTCCAGGGTGCATACCAGCAGGAAGGTTGATCAGAAGTGGAGCTCGATCCCAGACAGGGTATGGGATATGGGAGTCTCCAGTGGTGGCTTAATCTGCTGTACCACGATGCCACTCTTTGGGATGCTGGAATCCCATATGGAAGTGCCTAGAACAAGTCCTGGCTTCTCCACACTGCCTATCCAGCTTCCTGCCAATATGCCTCATGCATGTTAATCAAGAAAGAAATGAAGTAATAATGTGAAATGTTCAGCTTATTAAGAACTTTTTTTATTAAATACTTTGAGGAAAGTATACTAAATAAGGCAAAGAGAAAAGTATAGGCTCATTTCATCACCACAGGTAATGTACAGTATTAATTTTTCCAAGATAAAAAGTAAGAGCTTTTTTGTGTGTGTTACCAAGGATCCCCATATTATAAAGTATTTTCTTGATTTTAACACTATTTTAACACTATTTTAAGGATAAGGCTACTTGTATAAAGAGTTTGAGGATAAAAAAGTAAAAAATATATTTGAGCTCTGCAATTTGAACCAAGTTATTTCAATCACTGCCAAAGCTTCCTACCTAACAGGTTCATTATGGGACAAAAAATGTGGCAATGTGCTTTGTAAATTCCTAAAAGTTCTTTAAATTTATTCTCCCTCTCCAACTTCAGTTTGCTCCCTAAATCCTGGTACCATATTTTAGCTCCCTTTCTGCTCCCAGCAGCAAGTAAATAATAAAGTAATCAAGCATCTCTGCCATACTAAATTGGTTTCAGTGGACTAACAATTGGCGCTGTTGGGTGGGGTAGGGAGTTTCTTGGCATTGCGGTGCTTGCCTCCATGATCAATGCTCATTTACCTCTTCTGCAATTCAAACTATCATAGCTAACCACAAGGAAACTGTTAGGTTTTATAAATTTTAGAAAACCACTTTAATGCCTAATAATTACTTGATGTATTATTCTCAGCCATTTTGACCCAAATTTATCCATTTTGGAGTCCATTGGAAAGAAGATGTTACAGGAATTAGGAGTTGGTTCTTTGTTTCACAATGTGGACAAAAAAGGGCAGGGTTGGAGAGCAAAGCAAGTAAAAGCACATTTTATTGAGAAAGACTCTTTTTTTTTAGACAGCTTTTATTTAATACATATAAATTTCATAGGTACAGCTTTAGGAATATAGTGGTTCTTCCCCCCTTCACCCTCTCACCCCCACTCCCATCCCACCTCCTACTCCCTCTCCCATCCCATTCTTCATTAAGATTCATTTTTAATTATCTTTATATACAGAAGACCAACTTTATACTAAGTAAAGATTTCAACAGTGAGAAACAGAGACTCCTGTTTGCCAGGAGGAGTCCCCAAGGGAGGGGTCCATCCATGTCTGGGTATTGGGAGTTCATATAGAGAATAGGTATTCGTTGATCAATTCTTCTACATAGTTTCAATACTCCAGGGGTCTGCTTTGTTTTCCTATGTATCTGGTATAGTGTTCATGGTTCCTGATCAGCTGACAAATGTTACTATGTCGACCACTTGGAAGATGTGACAGTTGAGAAATATTGTTGACTTGACCAATTAAGGCAAGTTACGCCTACCTGATCCATTGCTAAGCACTTGAGGCATGCTCCGTTTAGTGTGTCCTAGTAAGATGCCAGAGCCTTATTTCTCATATGGCTACATATGGGTATGGGACCCATTGTTTTCCCTAACTATCCATCTTTTCATTTTCTAGGGGCAACTTCTTTTCTCTAATCAGCAGAGTACAAACACCTGGTTCCTCATTTCCACAAAGGTCTTTTCTTAATTGCCTGTTAATCCTTCTAACTCCTCACAAAGGAAAGGCATATGAGCAGTGTTTTTTGGGGCTATTCCAGTCTTGTAATATAGGGACCATGACTTGGAAATGCTTTGTGTAACCAGACCTAACCTGAATTGATCTTCTGTCTTACTCCAGTAGTAGTTTCCATAAAATCCATTCCTCTAGCAGCTTATTTTGTCCAACCTTATGACATTCTTTAAACTTAGGGGCTAATTTCTAAGTTGTCACATTTTTTTGGTATTATCTTCTTTCTAGAACATGAGCTTATCCTAGGCAATAAAAAATAATTGTTGATTGATAAATGTGAATGTTATATCCTATGCCTCTTCAGAGATTTGACAAAGTCAACCACATAAAAACCTTATGCCTGATGCACTTGATACAGTAGAAAAGTCGTGAGCTTTCAATTCAAAGGGCTCACTCTAGTAGGATATCATGAGAAAAAAAATCACCTATTCATATTTAGAATTCAATCCTTTCTGTGAAAAATATATATTCTTTATAAGTCATGAACTCTTTGGGAGAATTGAGTATATATTATTCTCACATTTATCTTAAACATTCAGCAAAATGCCTTCCGTGGCATATAGTATATGACCAATTTTTTTCATTTAATTTAGTGGCATTGAAAAGCAGTAGTAGATCTTCTATAAATAATAAGATAAATCAGACCACTTATAATAAAATATTTTATTTACAGACTATTTCCAGCTGCAGTGTTTGTTTTTTTCTTTAGTTGTAGAGATGTCAAGATGATCAATATTTATTGGATCTTAGTACATTTTAGGTGTTAAGGCTTTCTGTAATGTTTGTTCAGCTGAACTGTAGAACTGTTGTTTATGCAAGAGCTAAATGACAAAGAGTCCTTTTCCCAAGCAGTTTGTAATCTGGTTGAAAATATAAAAGAAGTCCTTATGGAAAAAAAACTGAAAATATTTTTAAAGCAACAAATAAGTAATGTGAATGGCTTTAAAACTTTAAAGAATCTTAATCCAGAGTAAGAAATACATTTTTTTTTTGGTGGCCAAGCATTCATACACATATAAGTGACTGAAGAAATGCATACACTTATGTTATGGATGCATTCTGGATTTAAAAAAAGATTTACACACTTGAATGGCAGAGTGACAGGAGAGAGAGAGAGAGAGAGAAATCTTTTATCTACAATAGAATTGGGGTGTAATCCCCAATTGCCTTCAACTGCTGGGGCTGGGCCAGGCTCAGGCTGGAGCCAGAATCTACATGTGATCTCTCATCTGGGTGGCAAGAATTCAAGTACTTGAGTCATCATCTTCCGTCTCCCAGGTGCATTAGCAGGGAGCTGGATGGGAAGCAGAGAAACTGGGACTAGAACTGGAATTCTTACATGGGATGTGGTAGTCCTAAGTGGTGGCTTAATCTACTATACCACAATGCCCACACCATTTAGACATTTTTATTCCATCTTATTCTATTTTCTTTAATTTAAAAAAATCTGGAATTTGCCAACTAAATATAATTTATGATGCATAATGAGCCATGACCTGTAGTATTTTTTTAAAATATTTATTTATCTATTTGAAAGGCAGAGTCACAGAGAGGCAGAGAGAGAGAAAGAGAAAGGTCTTCCATCCGCTGGTTCACTCCCCAGATGGCTGCAATGGCCAGAGCTGTGTCTATCCGAAGCCAAGAGCCAGGAAATTCTTTCAGGTTTCCCATGTGGGTGCAGGGGCCCAAGGACTTGGACCATCTTTTACTGCTTTCCAAGGCCATAGCAGAGAGCGGGATTAGAAGTGGAGCAGCTGGGACTCAAACCAAAGCCCATATGGGATGTTGGCAGTGCAGACCGGGGCTTTACCTGCTATGCCACAGTGCCAGGCCCCTGACCTGTAGTTTTGAAATCATCAAATTTAAATTAGTAATAGTATGCTTCTATTTATGTATGATAACAAGCCTACTACACTTTCATTTTTTGGATCCACAAAGGTATAGATAATATATAAAATGAATAAGATTTAGTTATTTATTTGAAAGGCAGAATTACAGAGGCAGAGGCAGAAAGAGAGAGAGAGGATCTTTCATCCTCGATTCACTCCCCAAATGGCTGCGATGGCTGGAGCTGCGCCAATCTGAAGCCAGGAGCTTCTTCCAGGTCTTCCACGTGGGTACAGGGGCCCAAGGACCTGAGACATCCTCTACTGCTTTCCAAGGCCATAGCAGAGAGCTGGATTAAAAGTGGAAAAGTGGAGAAGCTGGGACAAGAACCAGAATGATGGCACTGCTGCCTGCAGTTTTACCTACCAACCCACAGGGCCGGCCCCCAGCAGTCATTTTGTGTGAGGTGTAAATTTATGGGAATAAAGTTGCTAAAGCTTCATGTGTGTAGAGGGACTAATTCATTGTACTAAGTGTGAACTAGGCAACTGTGGGAAAAATAATGATGAAGAAAGAACTGTCACTCAGAGCAGAGAAAATAAAGTGTTATTAAATGAAGCAGGGGCAGAGCTGGAGACAGAGAGCAGTGACTAGTTTAGGACAGTTGAGATGTGGAATCCTCCAGAAGGAGCCAGGAACAAAGTAATTTGACCTAATCTTGTGTTGCCTTGGAATGACCCAAAAAACACTTAGTAAAGTATCATGGGATGGGGGAATACAGTGATCAACCTAAACATATAAAGCAGATTTGGTGTGAAAACCCTTACTGTAAAGGTGGTTTCTGGGTTTATGTTGTTGCCTACAAATTGGTCACAGAGAAGTGGTGTTTCTATAAGGGATTTCAAGGTCACTTTTGAGTTGCTTGCAATACATGTTAATATATCCTTTCTCTTACATATAGCCTCCTACATCAGCCGACTTGCATCAGAGTCTAATCATTAATTTTTAGGACAATAATAAAAGCAAGCATTTGTTCAGTGCTTCTTCTGTGTGAGACATTGCTGCCACGACCTTCATCCTGTAAATTCATCTAACCCTCACACACAACAACCACTTGAGGGAGATGGCATCATTACCCTCTGTTTTATAAATAGGTGACATAGGCAGAAATAATCTCCCCAATATGAAGGAGTGAGTAAATAGCAGAGTCTGGTTTCAAAATCCATATTCCTAAGCAACAAGCAATAGAGGGTTCCTGAGACTCAAAACACAGTCTGGAAACCATAGCAGCTCTCACCTTTGTGCTACCTGGGGTCAGGATTTTGACATCTGACCTAGGAGACAGAGGCACATTTCTGCGATTCAGGAGAAGCATAGATAAGACACCCACATTATAAAAATTTAGCAACTATGATAACAATCATAAAAGAAAGGCTAAATTAATCAAGTACAGCTAACTCGATATTATTATAATTTGAACAAGAAAATGAACTGAATTCTGATGGGATTAATCAGGAAAAATCTATTTATTAAGCTATTTTTCCCTTTTTTATAGAAAGTTTTTATTTAATAAATATAAATTTCATAAGTACAATTTTTGGATTATAGTAGTTCTTCCTCCCATACCCGCCCTCCTACCCCAAAACCATCCCACCTCCTACTCCCTCTCCCATGAGTCATTTCATGATTCTTTGATTTTTACCAGGTAATGTTTAAAAGAATCATGTGTAAAAGAATCAGGAGTATTCAATTCAATTCGTAATATGTAATTCACCTTCACCTCACTCACAGGGAAATATGTTTCGAAAATCTGGAGTGTTAAACAGTAATTATTTTATTATAAATGTTTATTTATTTGAAAAGAAAAATTATAGAGACAGAGAGAGAGAGGTCTTCCATCCACTGGTTCACTCCCCAAATGGCTGCAATGGCTGAGACTGGGCCAAGCCTAAGTCAGGAGTCAGGAGCCTCTCTGGATATCCCATGTGGATGCAGGGGCCCAAGCACTTGGGCCATCTTATACTGCCTTCTCAAGTGCATTAGCAGAGAACTGGATAGGAAATGGAGCAGCCAGGACTCAAACTGGTGCCCATGTGTGATGCTGGTGTTACAGGTGATGACTTAACCTGCTACACCACAATGCAGACCCCAAGTGGCAATTATTAACACTTGAAAAAAGTATTAAATTCACCAAAGGTATTCATTACTTTCTTTTCATTACTAATACATTTTTCCCTAGTCTTATTTTGACTCTGCTTTATTTACTAGTTAAATAAATTAAGGAGAAAAGCATATACTAACAGTACCTGATCGGATGTTTTCACTTTTTGTCTTACTTTATCCTGGTATGAAAGCAACATGCATTCAACAGAAACCGTATTTTGAATTTTTTATCAGACTGGCGATACATGATACCATCTTGTTGTATGAGGCTGGGCAGCCACAGTGAGCCAGAGCTCACAGTCAGTCATGCGATCACAAGGATAAACAACTGATACTCTGCAATCTACTCTGTTCCTAAGCTATGATGTTCAATAGATTAGGTGAATTAAATGCATTTTCAACTTATAATTATTTACAGCTAACAATGCATTTATTAGGATTTAACTGCATTGTAAGTGGAGGAGCATATTATATAATACAGAAAGAACATCTGTATTATAAAGGTGATATATGAGGGCACTTCCAAAAGTAGAAAATTGAATTTAAAGATAAATTAATGTTGGTACAAAAACATTTGCAATCTGTTTATGGGGGAATCTTCAACAAGTTCATGGAAAATGCATGTGTATTTGTCAGCTTCTTTTCATCACTATCACTAAAATACCTGAGAGTAGTTACTTAAGGAAGGAAGAAGTTTATTTTAGCTTAGAGTTTTGGAGGTTCACAGACCAACATTTGGCAGCCCCACTGGTGTGGCATCTGTTGAGGGTGGTGGATGCCAGAACGTGGAATGTGTATGCTTGGAGGATCACATAGTGAGCTGGGAAGCAGAGAGAGAGCAAGTGAGCCATTGGGCCCAACTACACTTTTGTAATCAATATTCTTGCAAGAACCATCTTTTGAGGGCATGCTCCAATGACCCAAAAACCTCTCATGGAGTTTACCTCCTAGAAGCCATAATTAAATCAAGTCTCCACCCTTAATTCTTTTTTTTTTTTTTTTTTTTTTTTTTTTTTTTTTTTTTTTTTTTTTTGGACAGGCAGAGTGGATAGTGAGAGAGAGAGAGAGAGAAAGGTCTTCCTTTTTTGCCATTGGTTCACCCTCCAATGGCCACCACGGCTGGCGCGCTGCGCTGATCTGAAGGTAGGAGCCAGGTGCTTCTCCTGGTCTCCCATGAGGGTGCAGGGCCCAAGCACTTGGGCCATCCTCCACTGCCTTCCCGGGCCACAGCAGAGAGCTGGACTGGAAGAGGGGCAACCGGGACAGAATCCGGCGCCCCGACCGGGACTAGAACCCGGTGTGCCGGCGCTGCAGGCGGAGGATTAGCCTAGTGAGCCGCGGCGCCGGCCTCCACCCTTAATTCATCAACACAAGACTTTGGAGCTCAAATACCCAATACACAGGCCTTTGGGAGACACACCAACGATTACCTGAACCATAACAGTGTATTGGTTTCAAAAATACATATGCAAGTACTTTAAAATACATGCATTTTTAATATTTTTATATATTTTAGGATCCAATAGTAACAGAATGAAGGTATATCACAATTTATGTCATTTTATAGGCACGTAGCTATGATTGTTATGGGTGAGTACTTAAGTATTAGTCCTTTCTCTCATATAATTACCAATGTGAAATGTATATATAGAAGCTTGCAAACTTTGTTGTAGCACTCAAAATCAAATCCATATAAAATGCATTATATAGCAGAGAAAGATCTTCAATTATAAATTTAGGCACGAGGCCTGTGCCGTGGCTCAATAAGCTAATCCTCCCCCTTGTGGCGCTGGCACATGGGGTTCTAGTCCTGGTCGGGGCGCCGGATTCTATCCCGGTTGCCCCTCTTCCAGGCCAGCTCTCTGCTGTGGCCAGGGAGTGCAGTGGAGGATGGCCCAAGTCCTTGGGCCCTGCACCCTCATGGGAGACCAGGATAAGTACCTGGCTCCTGCCATCGGATCAGCGCGGTGCGTTGGCTGCAGCGTGCCAGCCGTGGCGGCCATTGGAGGGTGAACCAATGGCAAAGGAAGACCTTTCTCTCTGTCTCTCTCTCTATCACTGTCCACTCTGCCTGTCAATAAATAAATAAATAAATAAATTTAGGCACAATTATTAAATTAAAGTACACCATGAATGGTATAATAGTCACCTACATGTCTGAGTGACATTTGAAAAATATGCATGTGTTCATAAATAAGTATAAGAATCTTCTAAGAGTAAATTATTTAAGCCACCTTTTTTTATTAAAGGTTTTTTTTTTTTTTTTTTTAAGATTTATCTATTTATTTGAAAAGCAGGGTTACAGAGAGGCAGAGGCAGAGAGAGAGAGAGAGAAGTCTTCTATCTGCTGGTTCACTCCCTATATGGCCACAATGGCTGGAGCTTCGCTGATCTGAAGCCAGGACCAGGAGTTTCCTCCAGGTCTCTCACACAGGTACTGGGGCCCAAGGACTTGGGCCATCCTCTACTGCCTTCCCAGGCCATAGCAGAGAGCTGGATTTTAAGTGGAGAAGCTAGGACTTGAACCGTAAACCACCTTTTGGGTAATGGGAAATAGTAAATCAGAAATATGAGTCCCTCTTGTAAGAAATGATATTCTATTACAAACATTAACCCTATACTTGGCTTCCTTTAAGTTTCATAATTTATGCTTTAGACAATTTTGTGAAGTCATAAAATATGACTAGTATTGAAGGTAAAGGTACTTTATATATTGTGATATTATCTATCACTGAATTCTGTTTTATTCAACCTCAGCTGGGTCTTTTGTTCTCTCAGTCTTTTTATTTTTTAAGATTTTATTTATTTTATTTGAGAGGTAGTGTTACAGACAGTGAGAGGGAGAGAAAGAGAGAGAGATCCTCCCTCCATTGGTTCACTCCCCAAATGGCAGCAACTGCCGGAGCTGTGCCGATTCGAAGCCAGGAGCCAGGCCCTTCTTCCTGGTCTCCCATGTGAGTGCAGGGGCCCAAGGACTTGGGTCATCCTCTGCTGCTCTCCCAGGCCATAGCAGAAAGCTGGACTGGAAGTGGAGCATCTGGGACTAGAACCGGTGCCCATTTGGGATGCTGGCACCACAGGCAGAGGATTAACCTACTGCGCCAAGGCGCCGGCCCCTCTCCGTCTTTAAAAACAAACAGAATCATTATAACTTATGTTGCTGGAATAAATAGTTCCCTGTGTTAATTTTTTCTGTGGCAGTTTGAATTAAACTTGAATTAAAGGTTCTTCAGTCAAATTTTGAAACCCTTTATAACAGAAGTTCAATGTAAGCTTTATGGCACCAGGAATTTTTGTTTTATTTATTTATTTATTTATTTTTTTGACAGGCAGAGTGGACAGTGAGAGAAAGAAACAGAGAGAAAGGTCTTCCTTATGCCGTTGGTTCACCCTCCAATGGCCACCACGGCCGGCGCGCTGCGGCCGGCACACCACGCTGATCCGATGGCAGGAGCCAGGTGCTTCTCCTGGTCTCCCATGAGGGTGTAGGGCCCAAGCACTTGGGCCATCCTCCACTGCACTCCCTGGCCACAGCAGAGAGCTGGCCTGGAAGAGGGGCAACCGGGACAGAATCCGGTGGCCTGACCGGGACTAGAACCTGGTGTGCCGGCGCCGCAAGGCGGAGGATTAGCCTATTGAGCCGCGGCGCTGGCCTAGTTTTATTTTTGACATATCTCAATTGAAGTAGTAGCACACTGTAGAAGTTTAATAGATGTATGTCGGCTATCATACCTTTTGGACATCACAAATATAAATAAATTTACTAATCAGAATTTTCACAATCCTGATTTCCAAAAGCAAAAGTGGCATACATTATTACAGAGGTGTACAAAGGTGCTTTAAAAGTTCATAGAGAAGCAGGCATCTACCTTAGAAGTTAAGATGTTCTTGACCTACATTAGAGTACCTCGGTTTGATTCCTAGGTTCTGACTCTAACTTCCTGCCAGTGCAGACCCTGGGAGGCAAGGCTGGCTGCTCAAGTGTTTAGGTTCCTGCCACTCCTGTGGGACACTTGGATTGAGTTCCTGGTTTCAGTTCTGGCCCAGTTCCTGCTGTTGCAAGCTTTTGGGGAGGGAACCAGCAGATGGGAATGCATGCATGCTCTGTCTCTCTCTCTCTCTCCCCTTATTAAATAAAAATTGTTTTGGAAGAATGGAATTACAAGCATTTTAAATCAGTGTATACCAGGAGTCTTCAAAAAGTTCATGGATACTGTGTATTATGAAAATACTATGCATGGATTTAAAAAATGGCACCAAGATAAACATTACTTTTAATTTTCCACAGTTTTTGATTTTATCTACTTTTTTTAGTTCTTTACTATTTTTTATTATTTATTTATTTATTTTATTTTATTTTTTTGACAGGCAGAGTGGATAGTGAGAGAGACAGACAGAGAGAAAGGTCTTCCTTTGCTGTTGGTTCACCCTCCAATGGCCGCCGCGGCCAGTGCACCGCGCTGATCCGATGGCAGGAGCCAGGTACTTATCCTGGTCTCCCATGGGGTGCAGGGCCCAAGCACTTGGGCCATCCTCCACTGCACTCCCTGGCCACAGCAGAGAGCTGGCCTGGAAGAGGGGCAACCGGGACAGAATCCGGCGCCCCGACCGGGACTAGAACCCGGTGTGCCGGCGCCGCTAGGTGGAGGATTAGCCTAGTGAGCCTCGGCGCCGGCACTTTTTTTAGTTCTTAGAGTATATGCATTAGTACTTTTCCCACTGTATAACAAAATATGCGATCCTGGGTAATTTGTAAAGAAGAGAGATTTATTTATCTCACAGCTCCAGAATATGCTTGCTGGCCTCTTCTTGGCTCTGGTGAGAGCCCTATTGTGGTTGGCATCACAGCAGCAGGAGTGAGTGAGTGCATAGCAGGACAAGAACCCAGAGAGCAGGGAAGGATCAGGCTCACTCTATTGCTCTACCTATCTATTTATTTATCATCTATCTATCTATGAATCATCTTTCTATGTACTTATATTTGTTTATGAGAGATAAACACACACACACACACAGAACTCCATCTGCTTGCTCACTCTCCACATGCTTACAATGGTTAGACTGGGCTAGGACTAGGCTGGGGTGAAAGCTGGGAGTTGGGGCCTTACTCTGTTTTTTTTTTTTTATGTAAGTGGTAGGAACGCAATTATTTGGGCCATTACCACCTCCTTCTAAGGGCCATATTAGCAGGAAACCTGAATCAGAAACTGGAGTTGAGTATGGAACTCAGGTATTCTGATAATACAGAATGCAGGCACCCTAATGAGCATCTTAACTGCTAGGATAAATCCCATCTTAGACTCCTGCTTTTATATCTTTTATATGTCTGACAGCCAGAAGTTCCTGGAGTTCCAGAACTACATTAACAATTTCTAAAGACAGCACCCCAAGTGACCAAATTACCTTGCACCAAGCCCCACCTCTTAAAAGTTTCAGATTACTTATCAGAGTCACCACACTGATGTTTCCAACATATGAATGCCTGGGGGATACACTGAAACCAAACCCAAGCCATAGCAGGGTGTGTATTTTATATGCTAGTTCACCACTTCTATTTTTTATTATTTTTAGATATTTTCCCCTTGGTAGAAATGTTAAATATAACAAGATTCTGCCCTTTTCAGGCCCATGGCACCAACTACCACTCATTCCTGTCTTCAGTCACTGCCCTGGTATCTCAAGATCACTTTGTAGGTTAAATCACAACCTGAAATTTCCAGAAAGTTAATTTTGAATATGTCCAAAATGCTGTGTGGGCTTGGGCAAGTTGTTCAATATCTCCATGCCTTAGATTTCTTGTCTATAAAATGGAAATAGGGGCCAGCATTTTGGCACAACAGGTTAATCCATTGCCTTCAATGCCAGCATTCCATATCCCATATCCTGGCTACTCCGCTGGTGATCTAGCTCCCAGCTCTCGCACCTGGGAAATCAGTGTGTGATAGCTCAAGTGTTTGGGCCCCTGCAACCCACGTGAGATACCCAGATGAAGCTTCAGGCTTAGATTCGGCCTGGCCTAGTCTTGGCCGTTTTGGCCATTTGGGGAATAGACCGGTAGATGAGAGATCTCTTTTTCTCTCTCTGTCTCTCCCTTTCTGTAATTCAGTCTTTCAAATAAATAAAATAAGATCGTTAAAAAAAAAAAAAAAGGAAATTGCCAAAAGGCTAGAAATGGTTACTTGGCAACTACTTGGAAACCCTGATCATAGAAAATGAGTAACAAATGGAACTTCTACCCCTCAGGATCCAATTCCATGTTATGCCTGAGCAGGAATCAAATAAATTTCCTGTGCTACAACATTAAGACCTGATAATAGTCATTTTATTTTTACCTATATGATTAATGAAATTATTTTAAATGCACTTCTCAAAAATGTGAATAATATTAGAACATCACTTCATCCTACAATCTTTGAGAAAATACTTATACATGTAAATAAAAAATACTATAAAATACTTGCAACTATTAATTGATTATTTACAATGAATCATAGAGTGAAAATTTCTTTTGGATTTACTAAAACATTTAAAATTTCTTCTCTAATTTTGTAAGTGCGTTAGCAAACACAAATTCAAACTTGATTGTAACTACATAAAAATTAATTAATTTGGGAGACAGATAAAGAGAGAGAGGGAGACAGAGAGACAGAGGAAGAGAGCTCCCATTCACTGGTTCATTCCCCAAATGCCCTCAATGGCCAGGGCTGGGCCAGGCTGAAGCCAGGAGCTAGGAATTCATTCTCGGTCTCCCATGTGGGCAGCAAGGACCCAACTAGTTGTAACTCACTACATTAAAAAAAAAAAAGCACCAAAGTATGAAGAAATTGTGGTGGATGCTATTATAAAAATATTGAGAGAGTGCAATTCAGATTTGTTTTGTTTTGTTTTAAAAAAGACTCAACTGAAGACTTAAACCAGTTTTATATCCTTCTAAGAAATCTATTTACAAAGTCCCTGAAAGTTTTCTTTATTTAGTATGACTAAATTAAATTCAATCCTGCGGGAAATTTTGTGTAACAGACGTTCCTTAGACACCCATAAGGAATTTTAAATATTGCTACACTTGACTGATATCTAACCTGGCACTCACGCTAATTGGCAATGAATAACTTAGTGTTCATTCCTTTATGGGCTTTTATACTGCCAACTCACAGGAGCCTTTTACAACTGGCTGCCTAGGAAGACCCAAGGACACAACAGTAAACATGTTGAAACACTACTGAAAACAATGTTGGAATTAAAATTCAAGCTTATCTTTTGTAGTAACAAGAGATCTTTGGGGACTTGACAGCATTTTTCCTTAAGCTTTTTGCCTTAAGGGCTTTATGAAGTTTAGAAAACTAATTACTGAATTTTAATACATGAAATCAACACCTAAAAAGAGCAGATCATGACCCCACAGAAGTCTAAAAATACCCTCTGATGCCTTCAGACCTTGATTGTGTTACAATATTCTTCTTAGGTTGCCAAATCAAGAATTACTGCTAATGCAGACTGTAATATGTAAGGGAGATTTGGTGTCATCGTTCAGTTTGTTGACCCACAAACCAGAGGAATATTCAGTACCTTATATAAAACTTACCCTATTTCTGCTTCTCTTCTGCTGAATGAGAAAATCTATTTATAGACTACATAGCATGGAAAGTGTGGTAGGGTTTTCTTTCAGGCAATAAACGTAATGTGAGTCTTCCCTTGTAATGAGAAACAAACAGTTTGACAAGTGTAATTCTGCAACTGCTTAAAAGAGAACCACTTATCAAAACAATACTTAGTCTTCTAATGGGTTGTGAAAATTTGAAGCATAGCTTAGTAGACATCTGTACATTATCATTATCATTATCACACAGAAATGCCTCATCAGGTAATGCAAGTTGCAAGCCTCAAAAGGCATATTCTAACATATTTAATAAATGGCTATGGAATCCCATGAGATATCAATATGTATCTTGAAGAAAGAAGAAAGAAAGGATAGCAGAAGAGGAAAGGGACCTAATAAAGAAGGAAGAAAAAGAGGAAGGGAGGAAAAAAGGAACAAAACAAAGAAAGCAAGGAAGAATAATAAATGCACATAAGTCAGCTTGCATTCCAATTAGGTAAGTTATTTCATGAATCGGTCTGTTGCAGCTCCATTTTGAGATATGAGATAATTATTAAACATACTATTTTAGGTCATATCCACATATACAGCACTCTGCCCAAATGGCGTATTATTACTGATCTGTTAGATAATTCTCTGTGTGTAATTGTGCAAGAACTTTTCAGCAAGCATATACGTATGAGGCTGGCTAAGAGGAAATTATGCTGGACTAGGTATGTATTGTTTCAATTTTTAAAAATGCTATAGAAAGATACAAATAAGGCAATATTTGTTATTCATTGAAATAATATTTATAATTAAAAACTGTCAAGAAGGTAAAAGTCCACTAACTGACATGATTGACTAAATTATATACACATCACTATTGAATAGTACATAGCTGTTCAAATGTGCTATGTAAATCTACTTGAAGATTTTTCAGAAACAACATATCAACTAAGAGTGCAAACCACCAAACAATACTATTTATTATGGTTCCATTTATGTAATATTTTAAAGCTGCGTGTGGATGTATGTGAAAATACTTATAAAAAGGAAAGGAACTTTGAAACTGAATCCTTTGTATTAGAATTTCTTCATGAGTTAAATATGAAATTAGAGTGTCACCTGCAAATAACATACATAGTTGGATTCAGATTGGTTCATTGTCTATCTGGGTTTTGTACACAGCTAGGTACAAATAATGTTCTTGTTCTAGTTCTAGTTTTCCTGGCTTCTCAGTTTTTAAGGCAGACATCCTATACACTTATTGCCTAAAACATAGGGGCATTCCATTTAACTTCCAAAATAGAGTGAAAATAAAATCTGTCAATCTCAGAAAAACTCAGGGGCAAAGTCTAGAAACTCTGCTCTTAGTTTGGGGAAAGGCTCTCAAGATTTTTAAAAATAATTCTTGGGGCTGGCGCTGTGACACAGCGGGTTAACGCCCTGGCCTGAAGCATCCCATATGGGCGCCGGTTTGAGACCCAGTGGCTACACTTCTGATCCAGCTCTCTGCTATGGCTTGGAAAAGCAGTAGAAGATGGCCCAAGTCCTTGAGTCACTGCACCCACGTGGGAGACCTGGAAGAAGCTCCTGGCTCCTGACTTTGGATCGGTGCAGCTCCAGCCATTACGGCCAATTGGGGAGTGAACCAGCGGAGGGAAGACCTCTCTCTCTCTCTGCCTCTCCTTCTCTCTCTGTGTAATTCTGACTTTCAAATAAATAAAAATAAATCTTTAAAAATAATTATATGTTATAATTTTTACTTATGATCATAATCAGTTCAACAGTTTTCTCAATATTCTTGTATAAGAAGCTTTTCCACTGAGGCTCCGAAGTCACTAAGCTTAGAGCTTCCAAACCAGGACCACTGACATTTCCAAAGCAGAAATCAAAGAACAATCTGAAACTCCTCCCCCATAAAGTAGACAGACTCGCAGGAAGAGAAATATAAAGTGTAATACACATCACTTTATCAGTGAGAATGCCTTTGGCTGCTGGTAACTTAAAAACCATGGCTTGATTGATCTTAACATTTAAAAAAAACTATGTGATTTCACATATCAAGAAATTTTTCCAAGAAGATTGCCTGAGGAGGGGATGAGTCTCCAGCAGATACTCTGAGAAGTGGACTCTTGCTTCCAACAGCAGCTAAGGGTGGATCAGAAGCTATAAGAACAGAATGCCTGGCCCATGTCACTGGAGTTGAAGCTGGAAATGTCTAGTAGAATAGTGTCCAAAGAATCCATGGATCCATCTTTAAGAATGAGTCAGCTCTAAACACCTGCCAAAACCAGAGTGAAAAGCCATCTTAAAATAGTAGCAGCCAAGGAAGAGCATTCTGCTTCCCTTTCCTCTCCTTTCTGCTAGTGCTCCAACAAAGAGAGGTCAGCAATAGCAGCTGAGAATATGATAGGATCGGAGCAAACAAGAAAAATGAAAATGCCCCCTTTTGCCAGTGTGGGTGACCTGACTGAAGCTATTCCCAAACTGGGCCAAGGGATGAGTTGGGAACATGTGTTTTTTTTTTTTTTTTTTTTTTTTTTTTTTTTAAGATTTATTTATTTACTTGAAAGAGTTACACAGAGATAGAAGGAGAGGCAGAGAGAGAGGTTTTCCATCTGCTGGTTCACTCCGCAGTTGGCTGCAACGGCAGGAGCTGCATTGATCTGAAGCCAGGATCCAGGAGCTTCTTCCGAGTCTCCCACATGGGTGCAGGGACCCAAGGGCTTGGGCCATCTTCTACTGCTTTCCCAGGCCATAGCAGAGAGCTGTATCAGAAGTGGAACAGCTGGAACTCGAACCGGTGCCTCTATGTGTGCAGGTGGTGGCTTTACCTGCTACGCCACAGTGCCTGCCCCAGAACATGTTATGTTTAATGAAGATTTAATTGTCAATTAACATAATGTCCTGACATTGGAATTTCACTTTGTAGCCTGTGTGATTTGATTTGAAGTGGTGCTTTAACTTTTTTTTTTTTTTTTTTTTTTTTTTTTTTTTTTTTTACAGGCAGAGTGGATAGTGAGAGAGAGCGACAGAGAGGAAGGTCTTCCTTTTCCGTTGGTTCACCCCCCAATGGCCGCTGCAGCCGGCATGCTGTGGCCGGTGCACCGTGCTGATCCGAAGGCAGGAGCCAGGTGCTTCTCCTGGTCTCCCATGAGGGTGCAGGGCCCAAGCACTTGGGCCATCCTCCACTGACTCCCGGGCCAGAGCAGAGAGCTGGACAGGAAGAAGAGCGACAGAGACAGAATCCGGCGCCCTGACCGGGACTAGAACCCCGTGTGCCAGCACCACAGGCGGAGGATTAGCCTAGTGAACACAGAGCCGGCTGGTGATTTAACTTTGTATTACTCAAGCATGACGAGAAGAGTTAAAGGTAATCTTGTGTGGGGCCGGTGTTGTGTCATAGCAGGTTAAGGTGTAACCTGCAATGCCGCCTTCTCATACAGGCACTGTGTTTGTGTTTTGACTGCTTCACTTCCAATCCAGCTCCCTGCTAGTGTGCCTGGGAAGGCAGTGGAAGGCAGCCCAAGTGCTTGGGCCCCTGCACCCATGTGAGAGATCTCTATGAAGCTCCTGGCTTTGGCTAGGCCCAGTCCTGGCCATTGTGGCCATCTGGGGGAGTGAACCAGCAGAGGAAAGATCTCCCTCTCTTTGTAACTCTGACTTTTGAATAAATAAAATAAATCTAGGCCAGCGCCACGGCTCAACAGGCTAATCCTCCGCCTGCAGCACTGGCACACCGGGTTCTAGTCCCAGTCGGGGCGGTGGATTCTGTCCTGGTTGCCCCTCTTCCAGGTCAGCTCTCTGCTGTGGCCAGGGAGTGCAGTGGAGGATGGCCCAAGTGCTTGGGCCCTGCACCCTCATGGGAGACCAGGAGAAGCACCTGGCTCCTGCCTTCGGATCAGCGCGATGCACCAGCCGCAGCGCGCCAGCCGTGGTGGCCATTGGAGGGTGAACCAATGGCAAAAGGAAGACCTTTCTCTCTGTCTCTCTCTCTCACTGTCCCCTCTGCCTGTCAAAAATAAAATAAAATAAAATAAATCTTAAAAAAAAAGATAATCTTGTGTTATCTTCCATGGGTTCAGGAAGAAATTCTTTTATTGAAAGTATTTTTTTCTGAGGGAGCATGAGAAATAATGATCTCTTTAGATTATTGATTAGTCTCCATTCCTTCTGTGTCTGTAACTGCTCTTTCCCTTTTGGCTACCACACACAAACACATTCAATTCGCTTCTCTCCTCATTTCCATATTCTGCTCTAGCTATATTGATCTTTCTCTGTCCTCCTTGTTAGGATCAAACTTCCAGAATTGGCAGAATTTCAGAGATGTCTGTCCCAGAACCCTGAATCCCCAACCTCAGTAGTGGGCACATGATTGCCTCCACAAATTATAATAATCTATCTTTATGGAAACCATGAACAGTCTAAGGAGGTGGGTTTACAAAACAAGCAGTAATAATCAAAGTGTTTCCTAGAGATTACTACTCAGAATTTGTGAGGACTGGAGCTTGAGTAATCTAGTTTCTGCTTCCACTAATCCAGTGAACATGCCCTTGCAAGATTAAACATTCCAAATATTTATTATCACAAACTACATGTTATATCTATATGCCAGCATTACTGTAGCATATAGCAATACTTCAAAAAGTTCATGGAAAAAATGGAATTGAGGACCAATGACTTCACAGATGGATTCTACTTAACTTTTAAGAAAGTGCTAATGTCAATTCTTCTCAGGTTATTCAACACAATTGAAAGGGAGAGAACCCTTCCAAATTTAATCAAAGGGTCAGTATTATCTTAATCCTGTAACTAGATAAACATACAACAAAAAGACAACTATAGACTAATATCTTTGATGAATATAGCTGCAAAAATCCTCAATAAAACACTAGCCAATCAAATCCAACAACATATCAAAAAGATCATCCACCCTACCAAGATATATTTCAGGATAGCTCAACATATGGAAATCAATAATACGATGCATCACATTTCCAAAATGAAAGATAAAAAAATGATTATCTCAATGATGCAGAGAAAGCATTTGATAAAATACAATATCATTTCATGATAGGAATCCTAGAAAATTGGGTATAGAAAAAACATACCTCAACACAATAAATGCAATATATGACAAACACATAACCAACATCATGTTGAATGGGGAAAAACTAGAAGCATTTTTGCTGATATCTGGGATAAGACATGTTCACTATTGACATTTTTATTAAATATAGTCCTGGAAGTTTTAGCCAGAGCCATTAGGCAAGAAAAAGAAATCAAGGGGACCCAAATTGGAAAGGAGGAAGTAAAATTGTCCTTGTTTGCAGATGACATTATTTTGGTATATAGGGGAATCAAGAGACTATAAGAACTGATTCAGGCTATAACTAGTACTGAAACAGTATTTTTACACTTTGTGTTTCTGTGTGGGTGCAAACTGATGAAATCTTTACTTAATATATACTGAATCGATCTTCTGTATATAAAGATAATTGAAAATGAATCTTGATGTGAATGGAATGGGAGAGGGAGCGGGAGATGGGAGGGGTACGAGTGGGAGGGAAGTTATTGGGGGGAAAAGCCATTGTAATCCATAAACTGTACTTTGGAAATTTATATTTACTAAATAATAAAAAAAATTAAAAAAGAACTGATTCAGCAAAGTTGCAGAATATAAAATAAACACACAAAAATCAACAGCATTCTTGTATATCAATAATAATCTGGATGAGAAAGATTTATAAGATCAATCCATTCATAAAAGGTACAAAAATATTGGATTCTATTTAATCAAGGATGTGAAGATTTCTACAATGAGAATTATAAAACAGGAATGACACATATAGAAGATACACATTAAAAATGATACACCTTGGGGCTGGTCTGGTGGTGTAGTAGGATAATCCTCCGCCTGTGGCGCTGGCATCCCATATGGGCGCCGGTTCGAGTCCCGGCTGCTCCTCTTCCAATCCAGCTCTCTTCTA
This sequence comes from Oryctolagus cuniculus, assembly GCF_051225735.1. Taxonomy (NCBI): domain Eukaryota; kingdom Metazoa; phylum Chordata; class Mammalia; order Lagomorpha; family Leporidae; genus Oryctolagus; species Oryctolagus cuniculus. The sequence continues at coordinate 98,677,655 of NC_142870.1, forward strand.
TGGCCTGGGAAAGCAGTGGAAGATGGCCCAAGAGCTTGGGCCTCTGCACCCGTATGGGAGACCCGGAAGAAGACCTGGCTCCTGGCTTCGGATGGGCGCAGCTCTGGCCATTGCAGCCATCTGGGGAGTGAACCAATGGAAGGAAGACCTTTCTCTCTGTCTCTCCTTCTCACTGTCTGTAACTCTACCTTTCAAATAAATAAATAAATAAAATGATACATTATTCATGTTCATGGATTAGAAGAACTAATACTATGAAAATTTATACAATCCAATCAACTAATAAATTCAATACAATCCTCATCAAAATTCCAAGGATGTTCTTCACAGAACTAGAAACGGCAATTCTAAAATTCATAGAGAGACAAAAAAGACTCTGAAATAGCCAAAGCAATCTTTAACAATAAAAAAAAAAAAAGCCAGAGGCATCACAACACCAGATTTAAAGACATACTACAGGGATATTATAATCAAAATAGTATGCTACCAGCATAAAAATAAGCAAGTAGAACAATGGAACAGAATAGAAATCCTAGAATTGGTTCCACATATCCACAACCAACTGATCTTTTACAAATATACTAAAAACCTTCCCTGGAGAAATGACAGATCTCTTCATCAGATGGTGTTAGGAAAATTGGATTTTCAAAAATAGAAGTTTAAAATAAGAGCCCCTGGGGCTGGCACCGTGGCTCACTTGATTAATCCTCCACCTGCGGTGCTGGCATCCCATATGGGCACTGAGTTCTAGTCCCAATTGCTCCTCTTCCAGTTCAGCTCTCTGCTGTGGCCTGGAGGGCAGTGGAGGATGGCCTAAGTGCTTGGGCCCTGCACCCCATGGGAGACCAGGAGGAAGCACCTGGTTCCTCGCTTCAGATCGGCGCAGCTCTGGCCGTGGTGGTCATTTTGGGGGGGTGAACCAACAGAAGGAAGACCTCTCTCTCTCTCTCTCTCTCTGTCTGTCTATAACTGTCAAATTAAAAAAAGATCCCCCAAATTATGCCCTATACAAAAAATCAACTCAAAATAGACTAAGGATCTAAATTTAATACCTTTTTAAATTTAATACCTCACTGGGATTAAACATGACAATAGGTCTGATCTGATTTCATCATCATTTAAAAAAAATCATCTATTATTTTTCACTTTATGTTTCTGTGTGAGAGCAAACTGTTGAAATCCTTACTTAATGTATACTAAGCTGATCTTCTGTATATTAAGATAATCGAAAATGAATCTTGATGTGAATGGAAGGGGAGAGGGAGTGGGAAAGGGGAGGGTAGTGGGTGGGAGGGACGGTATGTGGGGGAAGCCATTGTAATGCATAAATCGTACTTTGGAAATTTATATTCATTAAATAAAAGTTAAAAAAAACTTTTATTTAATGAATATAAATTTCCAAAGCACAACTTTTGGATTATAGTGTCCTTTCCCTCATAACCACTCTCCCACCCGCAACCATCCCATCCCATCTCCCACTCCTTCTCCCATCCCGTTCTCCATCAAGATTAATTTTCAATTATTTTTATATATAGAAGATCTACTTAGTACTTACTAAGTAAAGATTTCAACAGTTTGCACCCACACAGATACACAAAGTATAAAGTACTGTTTGAATAGTAGTTTTACCGTTAATTCACATAGTACAACACATTAAGGACAGAGATCCTACATGGGGAGTAAGTGCACAGTGACTCCTGTTGTTGATTTAACAATTGACACTCTTATTTATGATGTCAGTAATCACCTGAGGCTCTTGTCATGAGCTGCCAAGGCTATGGAAGCCTCTCGAGTTTACAAACTCTGACCTTATTTAGACAAGACCATAGTCAAAGTGGAAATTCTCTCCTCCCTTCAGAGAAAGGTACCTCTTTCTTTGATGGCCCATTCTTTCCGCTGGGATCTCACTCACAGAGATCTTTTATTTAGGTCATTTTTTTTTGCCAGAGTGTCTTGGCTTTCCCTACCTGAAATATTCTCATGGGTTTTTTAGCCAAATCTGAATGCCTTAAGGGCTGATTTTGAGGCCAGAGTGCTGTTTAGGACATCTTTCATTCTGAGTCTTCTGTGTAATACCTTTTTTTAAAAAAAGATTTATTTATTTATTTGAGAGGCAGAGTTACAGGGGGAGAGAGAGGGAGAGAGAGAGAGAGAGATACAGAGAGGTCTTCCATCTGCTGGCTTACTCCCCAAATGGCCACAATGGCCAGAGCTGGGCCAATCCAAAGCCAGGAGCCAGAACCTTCTTTCAGATCTTCCATATGAGTGCAGGGGCCTAAGTGTTTGGGCCATCTTCCACTGCTTTCCCATAAGCACGCCATTAGCAGGGAGCTGGATTGGAAGTGGAGCAGCTGGGACTGGAACCGGCACCCATATGTGATGCCAGTGCCACAGAAAGAGCTTTAACTTACTATGCCACAGCTTTGGGGCCTAAAGTTAATATTATAAACTATCAGACCACTAGAGGAAAACATAGGGGAAACACTGCAAGACGTTGGCTTAGGCAAGGGCTTTTTGGGTAAACCCCAAAAGCACAGGCAAGAAAAGCAAAAACTGACAAATTGAGTACATCAAGCTAAGAAGCTGTTGCACAGTAAAAGAAGCAATTAACAGAGTGAAAGCCCCTGACAGAATGGGAGAAAATATTTGCAAACTATGTATCTGCTAAAGCATTAATATCCAGGTTATATAAGGAGCTCAAGAAACTCGGCACAACAAAAGAAACAATCTGGTTCAGAAATGGGCAAAGTATATAAATTAACATTTTTCAAAGAAAAAAATAAAAATGGCCAATAGACACTTGAAATAGTGCTCAGGATCACTAGTCAGCAGAGAAACACAAATAAAAAGTACAGTGAAGTATCATCTCACTCCAGTTAAAATGGCTACTATCCAAAAATCAAAAAATAACAAATGGCTGTGGAAACAATGGTACTCTGATATGCTATTTGTAGAAATGCAAATTACTGCAACCATTATGGAAAACAGCTTGGAGATTCCACAAAGAAACAAAAATGACCAAGATATCCCATTTCTGGGTATATGTCCAAAGGAAGTGAAATCAGCATATTTCTGATATAAGATACCTATACTTCCATGTTTATAGCAGCCCAGTTCACAATAGCAAAGATAGGGAATCAACCTAGATGTCCATCAACTGATGAGTGAATTAAGAAAATGTGGTATATATACAGGATGGACCATAATAATTAATGGAATCCTGACATTTTTAACAAAATGGATCATTATGCTAAGTGAAATAAGCCAGATCCAGAAAAATGAATATCGTATATTTTGTCTTATTTGTAGAAGTTAATATATATACAGAGTACAAAAATTGTGTAGATGTCATATTGTTTGGTATATAGTTACAAATATTGTTTCATTGAATTATACCATGTACATGACAATATATCCTAATTTCCCTACTTTATGATCTTCATGAATTCCATATTTTGTGATATTAATATTCCTGCTTTCAAGAAAAAATTGTCTATATACTGTCTACATAAGAACATGGAAAAATATAAAAAAATTTAAACCTTAAAATTAAAAAATCATGATATATTATCTATAATAATTATACAAAATTAAATTCATCTCCTAGGGAAACAACTAAGTTCTAGCCAAATCTAGTAAGTTTTCTATAGAATATTTTTGGCACCCCAAAAAGGTATTCTATGTCCCTTAGCATTTACTCCTCATCCAAGTCCCAGTACCTAGAAACCATTATTTTAGTTTCTATTACTATAGATTTCACTCTTTTGGGTGTTTCTGATAAATGGAATAAGGAATTCTTTTCTGATGGCTTCTTTCATTGAATATATGCTTTCAGGGTTCATCTGTGTTGTAACATGTATGAGTGGACTTCAAGAGTTTGTGGAAAATGAAATTAAAGAATATTTCTTGCTGGCGCCACGTCTCACTAGGCTAATCCTCTGCCTTGCAGCGCCGGCACACCGGGTTCTAGTCCCAGTCAGGGCGCCAGATTCTGTCCCAGTTGCCCCTTTTCCAGGCCAGCTCTCTGCTGTGGCCAGGGAGTGCAGTGGAGGATGGCCCAAGTGCAGTGCTTGGGCCCTGCACCCCATGGGAGACCAGGAGAAGTACCTGGCTCCTGCCATTGGATCAGCGCGGTGCACTGGCCGCAGCGCGCCAGCCGCGGTGGCCATTGGAGGGTGAACCAACGGCAAAGGAAGACCTTTCTCTCTGCCTCTCTCTCTCACTGTCCAGTCTGCCTGTGAAAAAAAAAAAGATATTTATTTTGGGAGTGGGCATTATGCAGTGGGTTAAGCCACTGCTTGAGATGCCTCCGTTCAATACCAGAGTGCCAGTTTGAGTCTCAGTTATACCACTTGCAATCCAGTTTTGTGCTAATGTACCTGGGAAGCAACAGACAATGGTTCAAGTACTTGAGTCCCTGCCATGCATATGGGAAAACTGGGTAGAGTTCCTGGATCCTGGCTTTGTTCTGGCCCCATCCCAGCTGTTGTGGACACTTGGGGAGTGAACCAAAATATGGAAGATTTCTCTCTCTCTTTCCCTGTTTCTCCCTCTTCCTCTGTAACTCTGCATTTAAAACAAACAAAACATAATTTTTTAGAAAAAGATGTTTATTTTAGTGCAAAAGATTTTGAAATCCAGAGGCAGGCAATGTGGTATAGTGGTTTAAGCTGCTGCTTGGTATGCCCATGCCCTGCATTGGAGTGCTTGGTATGGACCCCTTTTCACTTCCAATCAGAACTAGAAGACAGATTTCTGGAAATATTACAGTCAGACCAAAAAAAAAAAAAAAAAAAGAAGAAGAAACTAGAAAACTAAAAAGCATGGTTGGAGATCTACAAGATATTACAAAACAACCCAACATACGGATCCTAGGAGTTCTGGAAGGCATGGAAAGAGAGAAAGGATCAGAAGGCCTTCTTAATGAAATAATAACAGAAAACTTCCCCAATCTGGAGAAAGGAAGAGACATCCAAGTACAGGAAGTACACAGAACTCCCAATAGACATGACCAGAAAAGATCCTCATCACAAAACACTGTAGTAAAACTGTCCACAGTAAAAAATAAAGATCTTAAAATGTGCATGAGAGAAACACCAAATCACATTCAGAGAAAACCCAATTAGACTCACTGCAGACTTCTCATTAGAAACTCGACAAGCAAAGAGAGAATGGTAGGATATATTCCAAGTCTTAAAAGAAAAAAAAAAAAAACCGTCAACCCAGAATACTATACCCTGCAAAGATATCATTTGTGAATGAAGGAGAAATAAAGATCTTCTACAACAAACAGAAATTGAATGAATTTGTAGTTACTCGCCCAGCCCTACAAAAGATGCTCAAGGATGTGCTAAATGAAAACACAGAAAAAGGAACATCACTATGAAAGAAGACAAATGCAGAAAATAACCCAGTAAAAGTACAAAGGAAACCCAAAGTACAAAATTAGGACTATTTAAAAAAATATGGCAGGGCAAAGTCAGTACTTAACAATAGTCACCCTGAATGTAAATAGTCTCGACTCCCCATTTAAAAGACACAGACTGACTGAATAGATTAAAAAAAGAAAACCCATCTATTTGCTGCCTACAAGAAAGACATCTTACCAACAAAATGCATGCAGACTGAAAGTTAAAGAATGGAAAAAGATACTAGAAACCAAAAAAGAGCTGGTGTAGCCATCTTAATATCAGACAGAAGAGACTTCAACACAAAAACTATTAAAGAGATAAAGAAGGACACCATATAATTATTAAAGGATCAATTCAACAGGAAGATGTGACTAATATAAATGTATACGCACCTAATTACAGGATACCTGGCTATCTAAAAGAAATGTTAATGGATTTAAAAGGGAGATACAGACTCAAAAACAGTTGTAATGGGGGACTTCAATATCCCACTTTCAGCAATGGGCAGATCAAGCAGACAGAAAATAAACAAGGAAACAATAGAATTAATTGACACTATAGACCAAATAAACCCTAGGAGATATATACAGAGCCATCCAACTGACAGCCACAGAATATATATTTTTCTTACCAATGCATGGAACTTTCTCTAGGATTGACCACATGCTAGGCCAGAAAGCAAGTCTCAGGAATTCAAAAGCAATGAAATCATACCATGCATCTTCTCAGACCACGATGCAATGAAGCTGGACATCAGCAACTCAGGAGTCTCTAGAACATGTGAAAACGCATGAAGAGTGAACAACATGCTCCTGAATGAACAGTGGGTCATAGAAGAAATCAAAAGAGAAATCAAAAAAATTCTGGAAACAAATGAAGATGACAATACAACATATCAAAACTTATGGGACACAGCAAAAGCAGTGTTAAGAGGAAAGGTGCCTACATCAAAAAATTGCAATTGGTGCCTACATCAAAAAATTGGAAGGCACCAAATATATGATCTATCAATGCATCTCAAGGATCTAGAGAAACAACAGCAAACCAAACCCAAAACTAGTAGGAGAAAAGAAAAAATTAGAAGAATCAACAAAATTGAAACAAAAAATAGAAAAGATCAGCAAAACACAGAGCTGGTTTTTTGGAAAAATGAACAAAATTGACACAACATTGGCCCAACTAGTCAAAAAAAGGAGAGAGAAGACCCAAATCAACAAAATCAGAGATTAAAAAGGAAACGTAACAACAGACACCACATAAATAAAAAGAATCATCAGAAATGACTACAAAGAGCTGTATGCCAACAAACTGGGAAACCTAGAAGAAATGAATAGACTCCTGGACACATAAAACCTACCTAAATTGAGCCATGAAGACATAGAAAACTTAAACAGACCAATAACTAAAATGGAAATTGAATCAGTAATAAAGACCCTCCCAACAAAGAAAAGCCTAGGACCAGATGGATTCACTGCTGAATTCTACCAGACTTTTTTTTTAACTTTTATTTAATAAATATAAATTTCCAAAGTATAGTTTATGGATTACAATGCCCCCCCTCATAATTTCCCTCCCACTCGCACCCCTCCCAACTCCCACTCCCTCTCCCATTCCATTCACATCAAGATTCATTTTCAATTATCTTTATATACAGAAGATCAATTTAGTATATGTTAAGTAAAGATTTCATCAGTTTGCACCCACACAGAAACACAAAGTGTAAAAATACTGTTTCAGTACTAGTTATAGCATTACTTCACATTGGACAACACATTAAGGACAGATCCCACATGAGAAGTAAATACACAGTGACTCCTGTTGTTGACTGAATTCTACCAGACATTTGAAGAAGAACTAACTCCAATTATTCTCAAGTTATCCAAAATAATTGAAAGGGAAGGAATCCTCCTAAATTCTTTCTTTGAAGTCAGCATCACTTTAATTCTTAAAGCTGAAAAAGATGCAGCAGAGAAAGAGAATTACAGACCAATTTCCCTGATGAACATGGACACAAAAATCCACAACAAAATTCTGACCAATGGAATCCAACAACACATCAGACAGATCATTCACCTGGACCACATGGGATTTATCCCTGGTATGCAGGGATGGTTTCACATTTGCAAATCAATCAATGTGATATAGCACATTAACAATCTGAGGAACAAAAACCATGTCGTTCCCCCTCTTCGTGGAGGAACGACACAGAACCCTGTGTTGTTCTTTCGTCTGCTCGGCCCTTCCCGGGTTTGCTGCTGGTTCTTCCCGGGTTGGCTACCGTCCCTTCCACCTCCGTGGAAGGGCGGTTCCCCCTGGCCACTTTCCCCACTTCTGTGGGGGAGCGGCACACCGCCAGCCGGCTCTCTCGGGGGCTGCACAGGTGTTCCTCTTAGATGTTCCCTGATGCATGTTGTCTCTCTCCTCCTTTATAGTCCTCTTCCACCGATCCCAACTCTGCTACCCACACGCCGAGTATGATGCTCTCCTCCAATCAGGAGCAGGTCCTGCTGTTTATTGGTTGAACTGGAGGCAGCTGTGTAGAAGCTGTTTCCTCCTCTCCCAGCGCCATATTGTGGGAGAGCAGATGCATAGAATAAGTCTTAATTCGAGTAACAGTCTAGTCCGAGTTGCTCCCCACAAAACCATATGATTATTTCAATAGATGCAGAGAAAGCACTTAATAAAATACCCTTTCATGATGAAAACTCTAAGAAAACTGGTTATAGAAGGAAAATTCCTCAACACAATCATGGCAATTTATGAAAAACCCATGGCCAGCATCCTATTGAATGGGGAAAAGTTGAAAGCATTCCCACTGAGATCTGGAACCAGACAAGGATGCCCACTCTCACCATTGCTATTCAATATAGTCCTGGAAGTTTTTGCCAGAGACAATAGGCAAGAAAAACAATGTACTTCTTGGCCATTTGTATATCTTTGTGAATAAATCTAATTGTCATTTTGTCCACTTTTATATTGGATTATTTAACTTTTTATTGTGATTTAATGGTCCTTAATGCATTCTGGATACTATACCCATTTTGGATTCATGATTTGCAGGGATTTCTTCCTATTCTGTGGATTGTCTGTTTTCTTAGTATTACCCTCTGATACACAAGCATTTTTGTTAAGATTTATTTATTTATTTTGAAAGTCAGGGTTACACAGAAAGAGAAGGAGAGGCAGAGAGAGAGAAAGAGAAAGAGAGAGAGAAAGAGAAGTCTTCCATTCACTGGTTCATTCCCCAATTGACTGCAATGGCTAGAGATGTGCCAATCAGAAGCCAGGAGCTAGGTGCTTCTTCCAGGTCTCCCACGTGGGTACAGGAGCCCAAGGACTTGGGCCATCTTTTACTGCTTTTCCAGGCTTTAGCAGAGAGCTGGATTGGAAGTGGAGCAGCCAGGACTTGAATCGGCACTCCTGTGGGATGCCAGCACTCCAGGCGGTGGCTTTACTGGCTATGCCCAGTGCCAGCCAGGCTTTTTTTCTTTTCTTTCTTTCTTTCTTTCTTTCTTTCTTTCTTTCTTTCTTTCTTTCTTTCTTTCTTTCTTTCTTTCTTTCTTCTTTTCTTTTTTTTCTTTCTTTTTTTTTTTTTTTTTTTTGACAGGCAGAGTAGACAGTGAGAGAGAGAGAGAGGAAGGTCTTCCTTTGCTGTTGGTTCACCCTCCAATGGCCGCTGTGGCCGGCGCACCACGCTGATCCGAAGGCAGGAGCCAGGTACTTCTCCTGGTCTCCCATGGGGTGCAGGGCCCAAGCACTTGGGCCATCCTCCACTGCACTCCCGGGCCACAACAGAGAGCTGGCCTGGAGGAGGGGCAACCGGGACAGAATCCGGCGCCCTGACCAGGACTAGAACCCAGTGTGCCGGTGCCGCAGGCGGAGGATTAGCCTATTGAGCCGTGGTGCCGGCCCAGGCTTTTTTTTTTTTTTTTTTTAAACAGAGAAAGTTACATTTGTTTGGGGCAAGATTATAATCCCAGAACTCAGATTCCAACAGCCTAGAAATGCGCTCTAAAGTTTTATAAGATTGTGACTGTACTGAAAGTGTAAAACCATAAGGAAATTGTGGTTACATAATTTTCTTTTCTTTTTTTTTTAAAGATTTATTTATTTATTTGAAAGGCAGAGTTGCAGAGAGAGAGAGGGAGAGGTGGAGAGAGAATCTTCCATCTGCTGGTTCACTCCCCAAATGGTCACAACAGCTAAAGCTGGGCCAGGCTGAAACCAGGATCCAGGAGCTTCTTCCAGCCTTCCACGTGAGTGCAGGGGCCCAAGCACTCAGGCCATCTTCTTCTGCTTCTCCTAAGCACATTAGCAGGGAGCTGGATCCAAAGTAGAGCAACTGGGACTTGATCTGGTGCCCATATGGGATATCGGCGTTGTAGGTAGTGGTTTTACCTGCTATGCCACAATGCCAGACCCATATAATTGTCTTGTCAGTAACTGAGACTGATACTAACAAGAGTCAAGCTGTCTTGTAAGAAAGAGTTTGGTTGTTGTTTCTTCTTGAGGTAACCTGGGAGAGCCAGGAGGTTTTATAAATGGTTAACAAAAGTTGGTGAATTGCAGTTTGGCTCCGTCCAAAGGTAAACACGTAACCCAGTTCAAAGGTTCAGCTGTGGATCTGTCTGCTATCTGGTTTAACAATGGTCTCCCGGCTCCCTTTTAAGTGCCTCAAACCAGTACTGCTTCATTTAAATTTTCTTCCTCAATGCTTTCTGCCAAGCAACCAGTTGAGGCCAGCCTCACTGATGGAAGAATTCATCAAAACAGTCAAAATGAACAGAGATAGACTAACTGAACAGCTAGAAATGAGGAAAGAGAAAGCAGAACACAGAGTCTGACTACTGCTACAACATGGACTGTACTCTGAAAGTTTTTCTGTAACAATAGTCCCTTCTTAGTTAGGCTGATTGTTCCATATGCTCGTAAAGGAGCACTGGGCAGGACAGTGAGAAGCTGTCCATTGCAATACTTTTATCTGCAATAATTTTATCTTCTGCAATACTTTTATCTGCAATCAAAGAAGCATACTTTTATCTGCAATAATTCCATAGTTAGTAGGAGTTTCCTATGATTTGGCAAGTTTTCCTAGGTAGGTGATTTGCCTCTCTGGGCAGAGCTGGGGAGTTTATATCACCTTCAGCTTAGGACTCTACCAAATGCCCTGGGGCCTCCCCCACACTACCCACTGACGGACTGACTATGACAAATCTTTGGCATTTGGGTGAAGGTTTCATCTTCAACTGCTTTGTGCTAGACAGGGGCGTCACATTGGCTCTGCCTAAGATTGTTAGTCTGCCTAGGGTTGGTGTATTTCAGGGTCCTGGCTGCAGAAATCCAAGAGTTGTAACCTCAGAGAAAAGAGGGTGATTCATTCTGGAAATGTTTGCCCATTTTATCCATAGGATGTAGGAGGCCTCCTCTGGAGGAATTTAATGTCAAAGGAATTGATATCTTTATTATATCACCATTTGGAAATGGGTTTTTCTATTTTCTGGAGGAGAAAAACTGAATTAGTTTGTTCAAAAGAGGAGAACCAAGAGTTAGGCCAAGGAGGAGAGATATTACAGGAAGCACTAGGGGCAGGAGCTAAAACAGAATTTATATTTTGAAATGTGAATTATTTGTTTTTAGGAGTTCTTGGCCAGAAAACACAGGCACAAAGTATACCCAGAATTATTGGGGCTATATATACAACATTCTATTTTAATGTGGGCACATGTTTCCCCTGGGGCAGCTGTGAGGCTATCTACTGCCATTCAGTTTTAGAGAACTGTTTCTCTCAGTAGAAAAACTGTATTTAACAAGTGCTGTTTTCTGGTCAGAAGTGGCAACATATAATGAGCTGGCTGCATCATGGTGGGCTGCCCAAAGGTGACCAAATTTGTCTCCTGTGATGTGTCACAAGTGCCTGTTATTCTCAGATACACCGGCCAACCTTGTGTGACAACGTTACAGCATTATGTATGAGAATAACAAGCGTCATACTGAGATAGCTTCTGTTTGGAAATGGGATTCCTCTCTAGGGTGTGTAGTTTTGTAACAGTAACACTCAGGCAATCAAGCTTGAGCACCTTTCCTTCATAAACTCTTGGCTTTACCTAATTTTGTATAGGATTGACACCATTGATATCATCTTGATTTTTATTCACTCCTTGTGATCAAGGTCCTTTTCTGAGCATAGCACTGATCAGTCATGTAGCTACGTTCTGTTTGTCCCTCATTGCCAGATTGGATCTGACCTGGTTGTTGATATAATCCTATGTCAAGGGGGAATATTTGATCTCCAGGAGTCAAGGTCAGAAACCCTTTCAGCCACATTTGAGCGAAAAAGAAGTTTTAGAAGGAGTGGTCCTTAGGCTAACTTTACCTAGAGTTTGTTGTTAAACTTAACTGTATCTGTTCTGTAGGCATGGGTCATTGCAAAGTGCCAGGCAGCATTATCCTGCTGGGAATTGTACTTCTGTAGCACAAAGCTCAGAAAGGAAAATGGATAGGAAACAAAATATATAACAAGAACATAGCCAATCAAGCTTGCATCTTAAAAACATTGAACAGGGTTAGAATCTAACAGCAGACATATTATAATTGACTATTCATGTAAGTACAACAGGAAAATTGATTAAACATATAGTAATCTCAGACTCAGAAAACTCTCAAAGTCTAACTGTAATGAACAATTATACTCTCAAAGCAGGTGTATTTTAGTTTGTTGATCATTTGTGTTAAGTATATTAACAAAAGTTGCTTTAACATATAATAATCCTATTGTGAGATGAACATATCCTTTTTTAAAAAAAGATTTATTTTATTGATTTGGAAGAGTTAGAGAGAAAGGTAGAGACAGAGAGAGAGGTCTTCCATCAGATGGTTCATTCCTCAAATGGCCACAATGGCTGGAGCTGAGCCAGTAGGAAGCCAGGAACTAAGAGCTTCCTTTGGGTCTCCCATGTGGGTGGCAGGGGCCCAAGCACTTGGGGCATCCTCTGTTACTTTTCCAAGTGCACCAGCAGGGAGCTGGCTCAGAAGTGGAGCAGCCAAGATTCAAACCGGTACCCATAAGAGATACTGGCGCTCCAGGCTGGGGCTTTAACCTGTTGTACCACAGCGCTGGACCCAGAACATATTCTTACTGAACTCATGTAAACAATGACACTGCCACAAAAAAACAAAAATCAGAGTATGTGGCTGTTGCATTTACTAATATCTCTATTTTGTTTCCTGCTACAACCAAGGTGACTCGAGTTTAAGGTATAGAGATGGAAAATACAGGAGCTAGTAGAGTGGCTGGGATCTTTTTCAAAGTAATGATCTTTTTTTTTTTTTTAGAGATCATTTATTTGAGAGGTAGAGTTATAGACAGAGAGAGGGAGAGACAGAGAAAAAGGTCCTATATCCTCTGGTCCACTCCCCAAAGGGCCACAATGGCTGGAGCTGGGCTGACCTGAAGCCAGAAGCCTACTCTGGGTCTCCCATGTGAGTGCAGAGGCCCAAGCACTTGGGCCATCTTCCACTGCTTTCCCAGGCCACAGCAGAGAGCTGGATTGGAAGAGGAGCAGCCAGAACATGAACCAGAACTGTCGCTCCCCCTCTTCGTGGAGGAACGACACTAAACCCTGCGCTGTTCTTTTGTCTGCTCAGCCCTCCCCGGGTTAATCTGACGGATTCCAACCTGGCTTACGTGTCTCCGCATTTAGCTTTTCGCCTTTTGCTCCCCGGGCTGACTTGAAGAATCCCAACATAGCTTACGTCTCCGCCTCAGCCTGCCCCCACGGCTTCACTTTCCCTAACATATTTTTCTCTACCCGGTATGTTTCCCTAAATTTCTTCTAACAATATTCCCCTCTCATTTCTTCTGGCCTCTCCCCACAGTCCGTATCCGAGTCTATGCCTAGGCTTTCAATAGCTTCTTCCGGCACCTTTTCCGTCCGGCTTTTCCCTAGGCTCTTTGCTAGTCTCTCTCTCTGGTATTTTCCCGCTTCTTCCTGCTTCTTCCCTCCTAGGTTTCCTATCCGAGTCACGGCACCATTATGTCGCTCCCCCTCTTCGTGGAGGAACGACACAGGACCCTGCGCTGTTCTTTTGTCTGCTCGGCCCTCCCCGGGTTTGCTGCTGGTTCTTCCCGGGTTGGCTACCGACCCTTCCACCTCTGTGGAAGGGCGGTTCCCCCTGCCACTTTCCCCACTTCCGCGGGGGAGCGGCACACCGCCGGCCGGCTCTCTCGGGGGCTGCTCAGATGTTATTCGGATGTTCCCCTTAGATGTTCCTGGTGCATGTTGTCTCTCTCCTCCTTTATAGTCCTCTTCCACCAATACCAACTCTGCTACCCACACGCTGAGTACGCTGCTCTCCTCCAATCAGGAGCAGGTCCTACAGTTTATTGGTTGAACTGGAGGCAGCTGTGTAGAAGCTGTTTTTCCCTTCTCAGCGCCATGTTGTGGGAGAGCAGATGCATAGAATAAGTCTTAATTCCAGTAACAGTCTAGTCCGAGTTGCTCCCCACACAGAACCTATATGGGATGCTGGGATCACAGGTGGAAGCTTTACCCACTATGCCACAGCACTGGCTCCCAAAGTAATAATTTTTGCTCTTTCAGAGTCAGCCTTCCCAAGCAGTCAGAACTTAAAACAAGACAGCAGAGACCATAGAGCACCTTAAAGACTGTGAGAGAGGCCAAACTGAAGGATAGTGTTGTCTGTGAAAAGACTAGGTCTCCCATTCTACAAGTTGATATTGGGACTAGAAAAAGGAAGAGTAGACACTTCTTTTTTGGGTCTGCGGATTAAACTGATCCCAATTAAGGCCAGTGTCCCATTCGTCGAAATGACCTGAAAAAGGGACAAAAGATGGCACATCAAGGGGCAGGGAAAACAGGTGTCCACTTCAATGGGGCATCTTGCCCACTGAAGCAGAGCTACTGGCACTTCTCTGGCTTAAAGAAGGCCCAGCGCTTCCTCCAGTACAGTCTCTAACATGCAGTAGCCATTCCAGATCTGGAAGAAAGGGGCGAAAAGTTATACTCATCCTTTAAGTACCAAAGTCTCTCAGCCCAGGATGGCTCTGGACAAGGTGTTCAGGCAAAGAAGTAGAGAACGCAGTAGCCTTTGTGAAGGACAAAGGGATCCTGCCAATGGGTTGGAGGGGACCCTCACTCTGAGGGCAATGAGTACTGAGTATCCAAGGACAGGCACCTTCCAATTCCACCAGAGAGCCTCCCTAGCCACGAATCAGACAAGCTGTTCTCTGAGAATCGGAGAGAAAAAACACAGAGAAGCAGGGTCCTCACCCTTGAGGGCAATGGGTACTTAGTGTCTGAGAACGGGGTCCTTCTGATTCCATCAGAGAGTCTCCCTGGCCAAGAATCGTCAGTGGTCCCTGCATTGGTGAGCCACTCTCTAAGGACCAGAGACAGAGGAGCAGGAAGGGCTAAGCGTGATCAGGGAGCCAACAGCTTGTGTGGGTTTGCTCAGATGGCTGCTTCTGCCACTGCTGTGGCTATTGTGCCACATGCTGGAGCTTGGTTTCCTGTGATAAGAGAAGTCCTCACTCACACAGGCCACCAGAATGTTGTGGGAAGTAAATAATTGAGGGTGGTGTCATGAGTGGTGAAATAATTCACAGAGCAGTCAAAGTGAACAGAGGTGCATTTACTGAATACGTTGCAAGGAAACAGAGGGCAAACGAGATAGGTAGGAACTAACTACTCCTGCAACATGGACTGTCATTTGAAGGGCTTGTAGCAACAGTCCTGTCTTAGGATGACTGCTGCCATATCATTGCAAGGCAGCAGTGGGTAGAATAGCCAGACGCTATTGATTGCAATAAGGATTACAAGCCAGGAAGCCTACTTGTAACTGCAATATTTTCACACTTAGGGTGAGTTTCCTAGGGCCCAGCAGGTTTTCTCAGATAGATTATTTGCATCTATGTATGGACAGAGCTAAGGAATTTATACAGCCTTTAGCTTAGGGACTCCACCAAAGGCCCTGGGATCACCCTCTATGCTTTTCCCTTTAGACTGAAATCTTTTCCGTAGGAAAGTGTTGATTGATTTAAGAATTAGAGCTCCTATGTGTCTGGGGTAGATCTGTCTCAAGAAGTCGTGTCTCTCATTAGGGGTATATAAGGCAACTGTTCACAGCAAACATTTTGGGGCTTTAAAACACATTTGAGCAATAGGTGGTAATTGCAAAGCCAGAGCTGGTCAGAAGTAATTTGTAATGTGAGATGAACAAGAAGTCCAGTGAGGCTCAACATTTTCCAGATATTGGGCTACCATTATTGTTGTTTAAGCAGTAGTTGTGAAGAATTGAGATACACAAACAGTAAGCAATTAAAGGCAAAGACAAAACAAGCAATTATAATTAGCAAAAGAATCATTTGTAATCATGACTTCAGGAATGTCCCTATTCCTGACTTGGTAGGAAGGTAGACTAGCTAAATATGTCAGATAATTTAAGTTAGTTCTAGGGAACTAGATATAAAACTGGAATGTCCCTTTAGCAGTATGGTGAGTTTAAGGAAGTTAGTGGTTTCTAATTTAACCTGTGAGGTTGTATTAATCCAAGTACAACTAGAAATGTTAAAGAAAGTAGAAGTCAAGGGCTGGAGCTGTGGCGTAGCGGGTAAAGCCAACACCTGCAGTGCCGGCATCCCCTATGGGAACTGTTTTGAGTCCCGGCTGCTCCATTTCTGATCCAGCTTTCTGCTATAGCCTGAGAAAGCAGTAGAAGATGGCCCAAGTGCTTGGATTTTTCTTTTCTTTTCTTTTCTTTTCTTTTCTTTTCTTTTCTTACAGGCAGAGTGGACAGTGAGAGAGAGAGACAGAGAAAAAGGTCTTCCTTTTAGCCGTTGGTTCACCCTCCAATGGCCGCCACGGCCGGCACACCGTGCTGATCCAATGGCAGGAGCCAGGTGCTTCTCCTGGTCTCCCATGGGGTGCAGGGCCCAAGCACTTGGGCCATCCTCCACTGCACTCCCTGGCCACAGCAGAGAGCTGGCCTGGAAGAGGGGCAACCGGGACAGAATCCAGTGCCCCGACCGGGACTAGAACCCAGTGTGCTGGCGCCGCAAGGCGGAGGATTAGCCTAGTGAGCTGCGGCGCCGGCCCCAAGTGCTTGGATTTCTGCACATGCATGGGAGACCTGGAAGAAGCTCCTGGCTCCTGGCTCCTGGCTTCGGATCAGCACAGCTCCAGCCGTTGCGGCCATTTGGAGAGTGAACCAGAGGATGGAAGAGCTCTCTCTAACTCTGCCTTTCAAATAAACACATAAATCTGTGTCATGGCATAGCAGCTTAAGTTGCTGCCTACTATGCCATCATCCCATTTGGGTGCCAGATGGAGTAATGGCTGCTCACTTCTGATCCAGCTTCTTGCCTAATGGCCTGGTAAAGCAGCAAAAGATCAACTCAGTGATTGGGCCCTGGCCACCCACATGGCAGACCCAAAAGAAGCTCCTGGCTTCAGCCTGGCCCAACCCTGGGTGTTGTGACCATTTGGGGGAATAACTCAGAGGATGGAAGATCTCTCTCTCTTCTTCTTCTTCTTCTCTCTCTGTAATTCTGCCTTTCAAATAAATAAATGAGTCGTTAAAAAAAAGATGCAAGTCAATGAAGATATTATCAGAGCATTTATGAGAAAACCAATGAGTCTCACTGTAAAAGACTTAAGAACCAGCATTCCCAATATCACAAATGAATGTCAGAAACTGCTATTGTCTCTGACTTAGGGTAGTAGATAAACCATACATGCATGACTCCAAGTCTTTGGAAGAGCTGTCTAGTCAGATTTTGTCTGTTTCAAATCTAGATCAAGAAGATCTGAGGTCTGCTCTAGTTGAAGATCCCCAGTGCTTTGGGAAGTCCCCTCAGGACTGGGAGTGAGCATTCCCTGCAGGTCTGAGGAGACAGAAAAGAGAACAGCCTGAGAAAGGCTTCAGTAATGGATCCGTGCCCATATTTTCTGGGGTTCCCTCACCCACAAAAATGATACTGTTCTGTGTACAGGGATTATTTTCCTAGCTGTCTTCTTTTTTTCCAAAAGTTTTAATTTTTATGGTTTTGTTGCTTTTGCTTTTGTTGATGTATCTAAGAAATCATAGTAAAAATTTACTCATTTTTTTAAATATTTAATAAAATTCAATTTTTTGTTTTATTTATTTGAGAGATTCTATCTCTATCTCTCTCTATCTCTCTATCTCTATCTCTATCTCTATCTCTATCTCTATCTCTATCTCTCTCTCCTGTCCTCTGGTTCATTTCCCCAAAGCCTGCATGCAACAGCCAGGGTTGGGCCAGGCCAAAACCAGGAGCTAGAAATTCAATTCAGGTCTCCCACATGATTGACAGGGACCTGAGTATTTGAGCCATCACCTATGCCTCCCAGGGTGCTCACTAGCAGGAAGCTAGAATTAGGAGTGTAAATGGGACTGGAGCCCAGGTACTCTGATACAGGGTGCCGGTGCTCCAAGTGGCATCTGAATTACTGTGTCAAATGCTTGCCCCTTAACATTTTTATATCTTTAGTTCTACATTTATGTCAATGCTACCTTTTTAAAAAAGATTTATTTATTTATTTGAAAGAGTTTCACACAGACAGAAGGAGAGGCAGAGAGAGAGGGAGAGAGGGAGAGAGAGAGAGACTCAGTGAAGGGATGGGGGAAAACTATCTTTTATCTGCTCCTTCACTCCCCAAATACTGCAACAGCCAGAGCTGGGCCAGATGCAAGTCAAGGCCCAGAATTCGATCTCCAAATGTAAATGGCAGGGATCTAAGGACTTGGACCATTACTTGCTGCCTTCAAGGGTGTGTATTAGCAGGAATCTGGATCAGAAGTGGAGTAGCAGGGTCTTGAACCAGACACTCCGATAGGGGGTGCTGTGCCAAACACCCACTCCATGATATTTTTTCCTTTTTGTTTCAGACTATTCATTGACAGTGTGTAGGTACAAGTACACAATCTATATTTGTATATTGGTCTCATATCTTTACCTTTGCTGAACTTATTAGTTCTTACAGTTTTTTTTTACTGCATTCTGTAGACTCTTCTTGTCAAAGGAAAATGATAGTTTTGCTGCTTCCTTTCCAATTCAGATTTTTTTTTGTCTTGCCTAATTATTCTGGTTAGCACCTCAAGTAC
Organism: Oryctolagus cuniculus; assembly: GCF_051225735.1. Classification (NCBI taxonomy): domain Eukaryota; kingdom Metazoa; phylum Chordata; class Mammalia; order Lagomorpha; family Leporidae; genus Oryctolagus; species Oryctolagus cuniculus. The sequence goes on from NC_142870.1 coordinate 98,696,209, forward strand.
TAGATTGAATAAAAATGATAAAGCAGGTACAGTGTCTCTTCCTGATCTCAGGGAAAGCATCCAGTCTTTTCCCATTAAGTTGAGGCTGTGGGTTTTGTGTAGATGTCCTTTATCTGATGGAGGAACGTTTCTTCCGTTCCTAGTTTGTTAAGTGTTTTTATCACGAGAGGGTTTGATTTTGTCAAATGCTGTTCTTTTGCAACTATTTAATGATTCTGTGGGTTTATCCTACTTACAGGGCTTTCTCCCCCTCTCAGCTGCTGGGGTTCTGTGTTGTCTGTGCTGGTGGCTGCATGTCTGCACCTCCCACGCAGATCCACGGCGACCCTCCTCCTTCCACAGAATCTCCTCTGCAGTTTTCTCTCCAGCTCTCCTCTGAGAAGGCGCTGCCTCCACTTGTTTGGTACTATTTTCCTCTAGCCTAGAGCAGTACACCCTTTCCCTATGCCACCATCTTGGAATCTCCTTACATGTTTCTGACAGCTACTAAAGTTGAAGATGTTTTAATATCTCTTATTTAAGCACATTTTTAATTTTTCCATGTGCGTTGCATGTCGGTGCTCTTTGATCATTTCTTACAATCTCATTTGTCTTTCTTGTTAATTTATGGCAACTCCTTACATGTTGCATATCTATTTCATGTTACTTATGAATATTATAGATTTATGGTTTCCAAGTTCATAAAAACTAATGCTATGTAACTGCATTAAATTACTTTTGACTAAGATTTTAGCTTAAAAGGATATAAAACTCAGTGACTTTGTTTTTAGGTCTAAGGCAAAGTGAAATATTTCCCATCACAACTTTGACACATTTAAAATTATATTCTCAGATTCTACTGATGCTTTTTTGCTAAACAACTGATTATAAAGTAACTAAAAATTTCTGGTTGCTAAAGCGATCATTATGAATATGTTCCATAACTGTCCATGCTTGCTTCTGGTCTCCTTCAATTATACACTAAGCAGCTTCCGCCCACTGAGCAGAATTGCCATTTCCAAAGGAAATGCTTTGATAGTATGTGTCTCTCAGTGAATTTTAATGTTTCATTTAAGTTGTTGAATTTAATGGAATAAAATTATTTTAACATTTCCTTAATATATACTTAAATATCTGTAAAATCTTAAGTTAATTCCCCTTTTTGATCCTCTTGCTTTTCTCTCGGTTTTTGTTGATTAATCTGGCTATGGACTTGCCAACTTCATTGATCTTCCCACATAAATAGCTTTCATTTTTATATATTGTTCTGTAATGCTTTTTTTTTTAAAGATTTCTTTACTTATTTGAAAGTTGGAGTAACACAGAGAGAGAAGGAAAGGCAGAGGCTGAGGCAGAGAGAGAGAGAGAGAGAGAGAGAGAGGTCTTCCATCCTCTGGTTCACTCCCTAAATGACTGCAAAGGGCAGAGCTGAGGTGATCTGAAGCCAGGAGCCAGGATCTTCTTCTGGGTCTCCCACATGGGTTCAGGAGCCCAAGGGCTTGGGTCATCTTCCACTGCTTTCCCAGGCCATAGCAGAGATCTGGATTGGAAGTGGGGCAGCTGGGACTCAAACCGGCGCCCACATGGGATGCTGGCACTGCAGGTGGCAGCCTTACCCGCCACACAACAGCGCCAGCCCCAGTGCTTTTTTTTTTTTTTTTTTTTTTTTTTTTAAGATTTATTTACTTATTTAAGAGGCAGAATTACAGAGAGAAGGAGAGACAGAGAGAAAGATCTTCCATCTGCTGGATCACTCCGCAAATGGCCATAACAACTGGGACTGGGCCAATCTGATGCCAGGAGCCAGGAGCTTCTTCCAGGTCTTCTACGTGGGTACAAGGGCCTAAGCACTTGGCTATCCTCTGCTGCCTTTCCAGGTACATTAACAGGGACTGGATCAGAAATAGAGCAGTTGGACTTGAAATGACACATGTATCGGATACCGGTGCTGCAGCCCCGGCTCTAACCTGCTGAGCCACAGCACCAGTCTCATGTATTGCCTTTTTTTTTTTTTTTTAATTGTACCTTAGTGTCATTTAATATTTAACTTTTTATTTAAAAAAATTTTTAAAAACAGGATGCAACCAAGCATTGTGCACTGCATTTGGTGTTTTATTATTATTATTTATTTGAGAGGTAGAGTTCAGACAGTGAGAGGGAGAGACAGAGATAAAAGTCTTCCATATGGCTGGTTCACTCCCCAAATGGCTATAACAGCCAGAATTGGGCCGATCTGAAACCAGGAGCCAGGAGCTTCTTCCTGGTCTCACATGTGGGTGCAGGGGCCCAAAGCACTTGGGCCATCTTCTACTGCTTTCCCAGACCATAGTAGAGAGCTGGATAGGTAGAAGGGCAGCTGACACTAAAACCTGCACTCATATAGGATGCTGGCGGTGCAGGCGGAGGATTACTTACTGCACCACAGAGCTGACCCCCTTAATGTTTGACTTTTCAATTTGAGAAGCAGAGACACATAGAAAGACTGACAGAAAAGAACTCCCATCTGTTACTTCGCTCCCTAAATGACCACAGAGACAGATCTAGGCTAGGCCAGGGCCTAAACTGGGAAGTGGGAGTTCTACCCCCAAGTCTTCCACATGTGTGGCAGGGACACAATCACTGAAGCTGTAACTATTGCCTATAATTGAAGCTATAACTGTCCACATTAACAGGAAGTTGGAATAAGGCACTATAGCTTGGAATTGAACGGGCATTCCAATATCGAATGCCGGTGTCCTAATTGGCATCTTAATTAGGCTATATGTCCATCCTTATTGTCTAATGCTTTTCTTCTTTCTAGGAGATACTTCAACAAATTCACAGGAAATGGAATTAAAACAAATTTATTTTGGTACAAAAAAATTGACATTGTATATTGAAAAGTTCATGAATATGTATCAGGAGAAAACTATGCATAAATTTCAAATATTTTTGCACCAAAATAAATATATTTCAATTCCATTTTCTATGTTCTTTTTGAAGTATCCTCATGATTTGTTGATTTTTGCTGTTGTTACTGACCCCAGGTTCTTTGACTCCATTGCAATGGAAATTGACAAGAGGCCACACACACCACTTAGACACGGCTTATTGGGGGCTTATGCTTGAACACAAAGGAGATTGCATGGTGGGAAGAGGTTCTATTACCAACTGGATCTCCCACAGGAGCTGGACAAGGGTTTTTATTGAGTTGTGGAGACACAGCCATGCCCTTTCAGTCACCAGCTTGTCCCACTCAGTACACAGCTCTTTGGTTTGTGTCTGGCTTGGTGTTCTGCCCAGGTGTGATTGTTTTGTTTGAACATGACACACTAAAAATGATAATGTTGTTCGTTACCTCGGTGAGGTCCTATGTCACTTGTAATGAGCTATTCTGGGCATGTGTGCAGGTTGGGCAAGTCCCTATTAGGGCAGCAGGAGGTTTTTCATGGTTAGGGTCTGGATGCTTCCTGCTCCTGATTGGGTTGGGGCTGCGGATGGACACATATCAGGTTGGGTGGGTCTTGATTTTGTGAATTTGATTTCAATGCTTTCTCATTCTCCCTAAGAAATTTTATCCTCCTTGTTACTAAGGAGAGTGGCCTGAAAGTCTCATCTCTTGCAGCGGCTGCCTGCTGAAGAACAACAGTTGACCCTACATCCTGGAAGCATAAGAATGCCTTGTTCTCTGTTCTTTCTTTTTTTCTAAAATTTACTTGTTCATTTGGAAGAGAGGGGTCTTCCCCATCTGCTGGTTCATGCCCCAAATGGTGGCAAGTCAGATCTGGGCCAGACTGAAACCAGGAGCAAGAAACTCCATTTGGGTCTTTCACATGGGTGGCAGGGGCCCAAGTGCCCAGGACACCATCTACTGCCTTCCCATGTGTGTTAGCAGGAGTTGGATTGAAAGTGAAAGAGTCAGGACTCAAACTGACACCCTGGGATGTTGGCATTGTAAGCAGTAGCTTAACCAGGTGTATCATAATTCCAGCCCCTCACTCTGTGTTCTAATGACCAATAGTTAGTTACTTCTGCTGGAGGGATGAGTTGCAAGGCCCAGGCTAGACATGGAACTGTTTGAGCCTAGAAGATCCAAATCTTACCAAAAGGTTAAAAAGATATGTTTCAAAGACTGGTAATAGCAGGATAGCAACCAAGGGTCCTATAAGGGGTAAAAACCAAGTAAGACTGGTGATGGCCTTTTTAACAGTTTCCCAAATAGTGGAGTCTGCATCTTTTTGTTGTCTAAGCTTATGAAGCCATCTAGCCTGTTGTAGCTTTAATCTTCACCTTGACTTCCCTGTGTGTTTATCTAAGTACAATAAGAGATGTTAGTTACTGTGTAGATTCTACACTATTGAGGAAGAAAATAGTCCAGGGCTATGCAATTGTCTAAAACTCTGTTGGATGCGGAGTTGAACAATACTTCTACATTTTTGAGGTCTCAATGGTATGAGATGTTAGAATTTCTATAGACTTGATTAAATTTCAGATGATCAGTTTTTGGTAAGTGAAACCCCCACAAGGAGCCACTAACCCTGTTGTTAATTACAGCCAAATTTAAACCAATGACCTCCTAGTCCTTCCACTTGAAAATCAGAGGGTTATAGTTTGTGGGCTATGAATAAAGATTGCCTGAAACCCCAACACCCCAACAGTGGCTTGAGAATTGTTGAGGCATTGATGGATAGTTAATAAGAGTGGGGAAGTACATGAGGGCTGAGGCCTTTTGTAATATAGGAACTTGTTAAGAGAGGACCCAAAACAAGCTATTCCAGGCAAGTGTTCACACTCGCTTAGAAGAGGAAGAATTTAGGGCCTCGCTTAATTGAGTTCTCCAATCCTCTGAGTTGCCCTCCCGGATCTGATTACAACAGACTCCCATAATAGCTAAGCCTCTTTCCAGTAGGAACTCTCTTGGGAAGTTTAGGTACTCTGTATATCATTTCCCAAAATCCCTCTGGGTTGTTTGTTTCTGACCACATCTTACGTTGGCCAAGCCAAAGCCTCCTATCTTCCTTTGGGGTGCGAGTGAGTTCAGCTATGGCAACACTGGGCTGAAGCATTTAGTTGGATAGGATATATAGTTTCATTGGTATCACTGCGATGTGGGACACAAGGAGCAACAAGAGATGTCTTCTTATAAGGGGAAGAAGGGTATAAGCCTGGGGAAGGAAGTACTTTCACCACTAATTCAACAGCAATGGGAAAATCAGATCAGGATAAAAGACCACTGGGGCCCCAGAAACACATTTATATATAAAGCTATGGGAGCAAGGGCATAGAATGTCCAGCTATGACATGATTGAAGATAGATGTAACATATCCAACTGCTAGTTTTTTTTTTTCCCTCAGCTATTATGCAATAAAATTGGACAACAGAGTTAGTTTCCTCGGGGTGTCCTACAGCAGTGGCCCAAAGATTTAATAGGCATGTCAGAATTATAACCATTTTAGGCTCATCAAGGAAAAAAGAGATGCTTCCCAGGGCATGCCAGTTGAGAAAGCGAGCAAAATGATTAGTACTGGGAAGAAAAACATGAGGTGTATGGATCACCGTGCTTAGCTGTCCTTTTCTGGAAGCAGTAGTTCAGGTCCTCTCCTGGTTCACAGCAGCAGATGGTGTCCTAGGGAGGCGCCTTTAGGGCTTTAGAAAAGCACTGTTGTAGTCAGGAGAGGTGGACCCAGCTGCAGACCACTTCAAGTTTTACTGCAGTGGAGGTGGCCAAGAATATTTGAAAGGATCCTTTCTATTTTTGGATAACTTGTCTTCTTTTTTAAACTTTGGTTTAATAAATATAGATTTCAAAAGTACAACTTGTGTATTATAGCAGTTTTCCCCCCATAACCTCCCTCCTACCTGCAAACCATCCCAGCTCCTACTCCCTCTCCCATCCCATTCTTCATTAAGATTCATTTTTAATTATTTTTATGTACAGAAGATCAACTTAGTATATACTAAGTAAAGATTTCAACAGATTGCACCCACACAGACACACAAAGTATAGAGTACTGTTTGAATACTAGTTTTACTGTTAATTCTCATAGTGCGACACATTAAGGGATAACTTGTGTTTAGGGGACCTGTCTCTCCAAGATTTATGTAGAACCTGGTTCCCTAGCTGAACTCAGGTATTGGAAGATGTCTCCTTGTCAGGTGCTGGCAAAGCCCACTTTGCATATTCCATGATGGTTCTCTGGACCTGTCCTGGGTTAATTATATGGCTTAAGGTCTGATGCAATTCTCCCTTTGTGAGGAGGTGAGTGGTAAGGAAAGATCTTCCATTTCAAAGCAGCTAAGATCTAGGATTCTACAAGGAGCAGTGAGAATCCCAAGGAATGTTTGAGAGAGTATTTTGGTTCATGATTCATGGGTTTCTTGGCAGAACTTAGCTAATGTTCCTAAGGATGTGATTCCAGAAGTTAGGGTCCCATATCTAGGGAGGTGGGGAATCTGGGTAACATTTGCTGCAAAGGAAAGTACATTATTGCTTTGGAGGGATCTGGGGCATGCAGAAGGAGGGATTATCTCCCTTAAGAGAAGTTTACAAACTTCTATTGCCCTCTCAGTGCAGGTAGTGAAGGCCTCCAACCCTCCTGTGAAGTTATCAATGGAGGCATTGAATCCTGATCCAGGCAGCATTTGAGTAAAATCCATGAGCCAATCTTTTCCTGTTTTTTTCCCTCTGTGTTGAGCTGATTTTATCAATGAAGTCAAGATAGGATGATGGTTTGGGGGATTATTATAGGCATAACATTTCATAGGATAAGGTCACCTGCTTTCTGATCTTTCTGGGCCTTTCTCTGTAAGGATTTTATGGACCAGTTTCTACAGGGTAACTCCCCCTTCATGGGTGGCATCACAGAGGAGTTTAATGAGCTTTCCATTGATCTGGCCCTGGGATAAGAACCTTACTATTTTTAATGAAACATCTATCATCTTCCTTCCCATACCCTAACCTTTTAGCCTTCACACATTTTTGTTGGCTGTGCTGGGGACAGGTAAAGAGCTTGGAAGGGTCTATCATAAAAGCTAGCATCTATGAGGTCCCTGAGCTTGGTCTTATTTAGTGGCTTTGTCTGGTTCACAATGTACCCTTATTTGTGGTGGCCCACACAGTGAATGACAGCCACCTGTTGAGGAAGTTGAACTTCATCTGAAAAGGCAGTATTAGATCTTTTTGATTTATAGGCAACTTTTTGGCTATTAACTTTCCTCCTTTCTTCCATATATAGTATCATGGTCATGCAGTACTGGAAACCCTTAGTTAATTGCTTTGATTTCTCCCAATTGTAAGACCAAAATCATTGCTATCAGCTCTGATTTTGGGGCTGAAGTTTGAAATGGGAGTGTTTCTGAATCTATGGTATCAGTTAAACTCAACAAAACCGTCATGTGCCCTGGACTCTTCCCTTCACAAAACTCTGCCATTGGTGTACTACTCAGCATTTGGTTTCTTGAGGGGCTCATTCTAGAAGTGAAACCTGCTGGAATAGGTTTGTCCTATAGTCTCAACACATTGTTTGTAGAATCTCCTCATTTGTGTCCAGAAACAGTGTGGATGGGTTTAGAATTTGATAGACCTTTCAGGTAATGTTGGGTGTTTCTAATAGAAGACCTTGGTATTTAGTTAATCTGTCAGCTAATTATGTCCTCTGATCTCTAGTACTGTTTGCACCTTGTGAGGGATTGGTACCTCTATGGGTTGTCCTTGCATTAATTTAGAAGTCCTGTTGACCAGAAAGGCCATGGAAGCTATTGCACTTAGGAAGCTGAGTCATCCCTGAGCCATTAAATCCAACTGTTTTGAAAAGTAGGCCACTGGTCTCCGGAGAGGCCCTAGCCTCTAAATCTGAACTCCCAAGGAAATTCCTAACCTTTCATAGACATGAAGAATGAATGATTTTTCTGTTTGTGAGTCCCAGAGCCCAGAGGTTGGTCCAGCTACACCTTTTGGGTTTCAAAGGCCTGCTGCCATTCTGGGTTCCAGTACAGAGGTTCTTGATCTTCATCCTTTAGCATCTCAAGTAGGGGTCTTCCATGAACCTATATTTGGTATCAAAGGCAACAGAAACCTGGTATTCCCAGAAATCCTTGAAATTTTTTCCTAGTTTTGGGGACTTTTAAGGAAATAATTGCTTGTTTCTGTTCAAAAGCTAGGGCAGAACATAAGATCCAAGGTCAAAATAAAAGTTAGGCGTTAGATATTGGTAAGGAAATCAGAGCTTTTGGAGGAAGACTATATCCTTGTTCATCCAAGAAATTCAAGGTTTTTATACTGTAGTCAGAGTCTCACCAAGAGGGGTTGGCAATCAGCAAACCATCTACAATTCTACATATTATAAGAGAGTACAATTTTTTTTAAAGATTTATTTTATTTATTTGAAAGACAGAGTTACAGAGAGAGGTAGAGACAGAGAGAGAGGTCTTCCGTCCGCTGGTTCACTCCCCAGATGGCCGCATTGAACGGCCGGAGCTGTGCCAATCCGAAGCAAGGAGCCAGGAGCTTCTTCCGGGTCTCCCACGTGGGTGCAGGGGCCCAAGCACCCAGACCATCCTCCACTGCTATCCCAGGCCATAGCAGAGAGCTGGATGGGAAGAGGAGCAACCAGGACTAGAACCAGCACCCATATATGATGCCGGCGCTTCAGGCCAGGGCTTTTAATCTTCTGTGCCACAGCACCGGTCCCAAGAGAGTACAATTTTTATGGTGAACTTTCTTACTTCTCTTGCTAGGCCATTCCAAAATAGGTGAGGTCTGTCTTTGAAATTCTGAGAGGGCACAGTCCAGGTACATTGTGTGGCCGCCTATGTATCTGGGTTTTTCCACTTGAAGACACAAGTGTATTGGGACTCTGAATAAAGGGCAACATAAAAAAGTTGTCTTTTAAGTGAGCACACTATAGTATTTGGCCTCTCCAGGTATTTGAATGAGTGTCTGGGTCCTTGGTGACAAGGGGCCATCTTCTACACATAGTGGGTTGAGGTGCAGCCTGAGACATTGGTATCCAATATGGATGCCAGTTTATGTCCCAGAAGCTTTACTTCCAATCCAGCTCCCTTGCTAATGAGCCTGGACAAAACAATGGAGGATGGCTCAAGTGGTTGGGCCTCTGCATTCTTGTGTGAGGTCTGGAAGAACCTCCTGGCTCCTGGCTTCAGTGTGGCCCAGGCCTAGCTTTTGTGGTCATTTGGGGAGTGAACCAGAGGATCTATTTCTCTCTCAGTGTCTCTCCCCCTCTCTGTGTAAATCTGTCTTTCAAATAAATAAATTAAAAAAAAAACCCGCTTCTATTGGTGTGTAATGCTATAAATTCCTTCTAAATACTGCTTATGGTGTATTCTACAAATTTTGACATATTTTTAGAGTTTCAGTTCTAAATTTTTCTAATTTCCCTGTAGACTTATTTTATTCATTGGTTATTTACAAGTATGTTTTTAGTTTTCAAGTTTTTTTTTTATTTTGCAGATATCTCCCTGTTTTTGATATCTGATATATTAAAAACTTTTAAAATTTCTTTCATAATCCAGAATATATGGCTTAGCTTTGGCAATATTACAGTTTCAGTTAACAGAATGCATTTTATTGTCCTTGAATAGACTGTCCTATAAATGTTAACTAAGTCAATTTCATTAATAGTGTTGTTCAAAGTCTTCAATATCTTTATTGATTTTCTATCTACTTCCATTAATTATTGAGAAATGGGAAATGAAATCTCTGACTCTGAAAATGGGTTTCTATACTTGTATTTCTCCTAGAAGTTTGTCAGTTTTCTTCTCTTTCATTTTTGCCTATTTTCGTTTTTAAACTCTGCTTTTAATGCAGCAACTTCATGTGTAACAAAGCTTTGTTTTTAAATGTGTAAATGTTTAGGAATATTATGTGCTTCTGATAAATTGATCCTTTTATCATTATAAAACTGTCCTCTTTGTCCCTGAAACTATTCTTTACTAGGAATAAACCCTGATAGTACTAATGTCCCTACAGCTTTTTTTGGTTGACATTAACATGGTATTTTTAAAAAGATTTATTTAATTTATTTAAAATGCAGAGTGAGAGAGAGAGGGTGAGACAGAGAGAAAGAGACCTTCCATCCTCTGGTTCATTTTCCAAATGGCTGCCACAGCCAGGGCCAGGCCAGGCCACAGCCAGGAGCCAGGAACTCCATCTGGGTATCCCACATGGATTGCAGGGGCCCCAATTACTTGGACCATCTTCCACTTCTTTCCCAGACACATTAGCCAGGAGCTGGGTCAGAAGCAGAGCAGCCAGGACTCGAACCAGTGCCCTGATATGGGATGCCAACATTATAGGCCATGCCTGTAATATTGGCCCCAAGATAATATTTTTTTTGTTTAATCTATTTATGACTTTGCATTTAAAGTTGGTTTATTGTAAGTAGGACATTGTTGAGTATCATTTATTTTATCCAATATTACAATCCGCATATTTTAATTGGAGATGTTGAGATTATCCACTTTGATGAGAATTTTGAAATATTTGACCTCAAACCTATCATCTTGCTATTTGCTTTCTGTTTGTGCCAATTGTTCTATGTTAACTTTTTAATTTTTCTGGTTAGTTGAATATATTTATTATTCTATGTTGTCTCTATTGTTGGCTTATTAGCTAAAAGTCTTTGAATGTTTTTAGGCATTATTTCTTCTAATTTTTTTTCTGTTCTTTAATTGCCTCTCCTTTGGAGGTCTTTATTAATAACAATTATATATATTAGAATACTTGAGACTTTTATGCAGATTACAAATGGTCTCCTATTTTTTCCATCTTTTAAGATTCTTCTGTATTTTTAATTTTAGATAGTTTCTATTTCTAGTTTCCTCATTCATCAATATTCCCTTCTGCAGTATCTTCTTGTTGTTAATTCCATTCAATGTGTTTTTCATCTCAGCCGTTTTTAGTTTCATACATGTTCAATCTTTCTTCTAGCCTATTGAACACATGGAATATAGTTACAACATTTGAAATGCATGCTTTAATATCCTTCTCAACTAATTCTATCTTCTGCTTAATTTCTGTTTGGATTTCCATTAATTAACTTTTCCTCTGATTATGAATCATTATTTCCCTGTTTGTGTACATATCTGTAATTTTTTTTACTCATATAGAGTAGTTGTTAATATTGTTTTCTTGTTAACACTTAAACATAACTCAACAATACAGATTTGCATTTTGTATATAGTACTTAGCTTCTGAAAACCTTGCAAAACAAGTTATATATAACTAACACTCTTTCTTCCCTCTTTCATCTCAGATGGGGCTAATAGCTAGTAACTAAGGAAACATGAGTTCCAGTATGCACTAATTAGTTTCACTTTCTTGCTGTCAACTTTTGGTAAAGATACATAAATTAACTCCATTTGTATGTATTTAGTTGGATGTCTGCACTGGAGTGGCACATACCTGGTAATTAAAAAAAAATTATTTATTTATTTATATGAAAGGCAGAGTGACAAAGAAAGGGGGAGAGATGGAGAGAGATATCTTTCTCTGCTAGTTCACTCCTCAAATGCCCGCAACAGCTGGCACCAGGCCAGGTGGGAGCCAGTAGCCAGGAACTCCATCTAGGTATCCCATGTGTGTGGCAGGAACTCAAATACTTGAGTCAACATCTGTTAGCAGGAAGCTGAGTCAGGAGCACAGAGTAGCCAGAACTTGAACCAGGCACTTGGTTATGGGATGCAAGTGCCCAGGTGTCAACTTAACCCACAGATCCCACCTCATACAGTAATTTTTGACTCTATATCAGACATCATTTTGGTGTGGATTGATGGGTAGCTAGAGGGAAGATCTCTGGGTAACCCAAATGGCCACACAACTGCTGTTGGACAGCCTTGGTGCAGCCCACTGTGGGGTGGCTCTCATGGCATGACCTGCTCTCAGATGGCTCTGGTGGCCAACACACTCAGTGCACTTGTGGCTGACTCCTGTGTGGTAGCTTGGCTCTGCTCACATAACAGCCCCCTTTCTGTGCACCATCCAAACTCCCTTCTCTTTCTGTGCACCACCAAAACTTCACTTTCCGTATACCATGACACCCTGCCATCTTCTGTTTATCAGCAAGAGCAAGTTTCTCCATGCTGTGAAGTTAGAATCAGCACCAGCTGGAAATATTCAATATGGCTGTGTCTCCTTTAGGTCATTATAATGTCATGCTAATAAAATTACCATGGCAGGCGCTCCCATTCCCATCATGCGTCTGACACCAGGACACTTCTGATATTTTCAATATAGGGCAGGGAAATAGGTGGTACTTAAGCCATGTCCATCAAACTCTGCACCCTTTGAATATTCAATTGAGTGCCTCTCCCTACATCAACCCTTGTGCCACCCAGTAGTATAAAGGCCATCCTGAACCTTGTTAGGATTTTCTTTTTTTAGGGGGTGGGGGTGTTTGTATTGATTTTTTAATTGGAGTCTTTTTGTGTTTTGGCTATTCATTTTTTCTTTCTCTTGAGCTGGCCTAATTTGAGTGTGCACTTTTTCTTTGTTTCAAATAAACCCCGCTTTCCTGTATACCTTTATGTCTCCACTTCCAATTCTTTCACGTGTGGGGGAAAGAACCTGAAATAAGCCAAGCTGGGGGCCCTATTGCCCACAATTTTACCTTGATGGGTAAATTGGATTATTTCCTTTCCTTATGAATATTCTTGAACTTCGCTCTGGGATATGGTTAAGTTACCTGGAAACAATTTGATCCTTCTGGATCAGCTTTTGTTAAGCAATACCAGGCTAGGCTTACTTCCAGACTAATTGTGCCCCACTTCTGAAGCAAAAGCCTCATCTACTTAGGTTAAAGTATTTTTGTACTAACTTATTAGACCAGTTTCTTTCATCTTAAATATCTGATTAAGACCCTGGCCTGGGATGGATTGGTACAAGCATTTGGGGAGTGAACCAGTGGAAGGAAGCATGAATGCACACTCTGTCTCCTTCTCTGTATACCTCCAAAATAAATAAATTCACTTTAAAAGAGAAGGAAATCTTGTCATTTGCAACAATATTGATAAATTTGGAGGATATTACGTTAAAATAAGTCAGGCACAGAAATACGAATGCTCCATGATCTCACTGACAAATGGAGTATAAATAAGTTGAACTCATAGAAATAGAGTAAAATAGTGGTTTTAAGAGGCTGGGGGAGATACTGGTCAACCTACACAAAATTATAGTTAGAAACAATAATTTCAAGAGATCATTGTTGTGCAACATGGTGAATACAATAATAAAATATACATTTTGAAAATTGCTGAGAGTAGATTTCCAATGTTCTCTAAAATAAGAGATAAGTATGTGAGGTAATGCATACGTAAAATAGCTCGATTTTTCTATTCTACAATGTATATATTAGTGTAGCAAAACATCACATTACCATAATCATAAAATATTTACTTGTCAGATAGCTGAATAAATTAATTTTTAAAAATATGGTCAACTTGATGTGTTGATCCCTGGTGGAAAATAGAACTTGGATATAACATAAACTCAGCATTCTTCCGGTGTGTGCTGAATGACCTGAGAAAACGGATCAATGTACTTAAAAATTTGGGGCTTTCTCACTAGAGTAAATTAAAGTTGGTTTGAAATGCAATACTTCTGAAGAACATTTGTACTTTGTTATCTTATTAGGACTCATACTTCTTTGCCTTGCATTCTAGATAATTTATTTACAAAATTATGCCAAATTTGGGAATCTAAAAAAAAGGTATCTGATTTTCAGTTGGCAAATCTTGATAGCGTTTCTGACCTTTTAAAGTTATTATTCATTGACATGTTATGGTGTTTAATTTTCATATTTAGTTCAAAGGATAATATAAAGAGGCTGTGTTGAAGATCACTAATGGCATCTGCCTAAGAGACAAATGCAGTGATTGCTCTTTACACATAACTAGAAATCAGGAACAATATAGCATCTAAGGATTTAAGAATTTAAATCAGAAGTACATAAGGTTTACATCCTGATATACCTGAAACATGTTCCATACTCCTTTGGCTTTCACTATCTCTAATTTTTCTATTAGATGAGAAGTTATTCATTTTGTGGCAATAAAGAAATTTCAATTTGAACTGCCATATATCTTTTAATCAGAATTCTCCCAAAGCACAAAAGTAAAAGTGTAAAAGTTGCTGTGTTTCATTAGTTTCATTCTTTTGAATGTTGCTACACTGAAAGCTCTGTGTGAAATTATTAGAAGACAAGTTTTCAAATGGCTGTAAAGGAAGATGCATATATGGGGACTCTCTCAAAGGGCATTATTTAAAAAAGAAATTTTCAGCCATCCAGATCTCAGGGTAGCTATGGCCATTCAGGGATAGAGAATCCACCATCTGTATGATTATTTTTACATCTGAACTTTTTTTATACACCGGAGAGTCTCAAAACTTTCAGGGTCATTTGCCCAGCATGTAGTGGGATGTCCTGTGCAATAGATTCCAATTAACATGGCCATATTCAATGGTGCTGTACCACCAGTGATGTACAACTGCTTTCCCCTTGGCTTTATATGGCACTTCTTTGTTGCAGCAGCAACCAGGTCTATCGCCTCTTTGATAAAAATTTCAGTTACCCCAGAGAGACGCTTTCAACTTTATTAAGCATTGAAGTCTGCACATTTGTTCTTCTTTGGAAGAGCAGATCAAAAGCAAGCTTTCTAAGGAAGTAATCTGATAAATTAGGATAGTACTTGCAGACTTTGGCAATAATGTTTTTCTGTAATTGAAACCTAAGAACTTGTGTCAACTGGCTGGACTATTCTGAACTTCTTAGCATTTAACAAAAGTTTCTATCTTTTATTTTTTAAAAGTAAATAGAATTCCTTGATTCTATTTAACCAGTTCTTTTGCATGCTGTGTCCTTTGGTTGTGGTTAGGAAAACCTCTGTCTAGGTTTAGTGATGGGAACTGACAAGGAAAAAAGCAATTAGATCATCAGGTTGTGATATAGAGAAGAGCCAGGGCTTTTCAGTCCCATGTCTATAAAAAGTTGGGCAAGACAATTTTTCTGGGCCAGGGTTTCCTCATCTTTGAAAAGGGAATATTGATTGTATGACACGTAAGACCCCTGCTGAACCCAAAATTCTCTAATTTTAAATCTTGGGCGGAATGTGATCAGTCACTAACAATGTCTTATAGTTATGTAGAGCCATTTTTACTTTACATCTCCTTCCTGCTTCAATTCCAGGTTTGTTTTTGCAGTGGAATAATACAGTGCATTGTTACCTATGGGTTGGAATGAGATGGAGCTGGAACACCAGTTAAAGCCAGAGTAGTGCTGCTTTCACAAAGGAAATAAGGCAGAGCCCTGTTTCTCCTATGAACCAATTTTGGGAAAGGCATCTTGCAAACTCCTTCATATAAAATTGTCCCTTCTACACACACATAAACACATAGAGATTTCTCATTTCTTCCTTTTTTTTTTTTTTTTTTGACAGGTAGAGATAGATAGTGAGAGAGACAGACAGACAGAAAGGTCTTCCCTCCGTTGGTTCATCCCCCAAATTGCCGCCACGGCTGGCGCTGTGCTAGTCCGAAGCCAAGAGCCAGGTGCTTCCTCCTGGTCTCCAATGCGGGTGCAGGGGTCAAGGACTTGGGCCATCCTCCACTGCCCTCCCGGGCCACAGCAGAGAGCTGGACTGGAAGAGCAACCGGGACTAGAACCTGGCACCCATATGGGATGCTGGCACCGCAGGCAGAGGATTAACCAAGTGAGCCACTGCACCAGCCCCCTTCTCATATCTTTATCTGAGTGCTACTTCTGTTGTTGGCCCTCAGATTACAATAAGCTCTCATGGGTTTATATTTGACCTTTGAACTCCAATTTGTGGAATCTGGATCCTTGGGAAGGGTAGCCTGATTCAAAATGCACAGTACATATTATCTGTAGACCGAAAGTAATTCCTCCAGGTGTTTTGTTAATCGATACTTAAAATGAAAACACTATCCACATAAGTCCTGAAAATGTTTTAGCGTTAAAACGTTGGAAACAACTTTGTAGAATAATTCTTTCTAAATTTTAAGTTCTGATGATTGGGGATCAAATTTGGGCCATGTTCTTCAGGTCTTAATGAGGATAAATACCACTAAAACAGAAGTAATATTATTATAAACTTTTTTTTTGGGAGGTAGGGATTTGGAAGTTCAGTTACTAACCTCAGACCCTCAGTAATTTAATTCTGATATTTGGTAATTTATTTGTTCTCTCTATCCCTGTTTTCATAATTTTTATGTTATAACAACCTCTGTGAATGTTAATTTTTAACTTATTTTAAAAGATGTTTATTTCTATTTACTTGAAAGGCAGAGTAATACACACTCACACACACACACAGAGAGATTGAGATTGAAAAAGAGAGAGAGAGAGAGAGATATCTTCCATCCACTGGCTCACTCTTCCAAAGCAACAGTTGGGGGTGGCCCAAGTCAAAGCCAGGAACTCCATTCAGGTCTTCTCTGTAGGTGGTAGGGACTCAAGAATTCGGATCATGATTTTCTGCCTCCCTGGACACATTAGCAAGAAGCTGGATCAGAAGCAGAGTAGCAGAGACTTGAATCAGAACTCCAAAATGGTATGTGGGCTTCCCAAAGAGGAGATTCAACTTGCTGTGCAACAATGCCTGCTCCATTACTAGTTTGTTAGTGGTTAGTTGCAGTGTGGTATCCAAAATCATATAAATTAACTTTGTGTTCTCAGTTGTGTTGAAACCATTGATCTATCTCAAACTTTGAATCTTTTACTCAGGAATGAATTGATAACATCATCCATTGATTATTGGGAAAATATTGATTCACAGGATTATTCAGATCTTCTGAATATTGATCTATTTCATTATATAATTTTAAAACATTATTTTGTTAAAAAATCAACCACCAATCTAACTAGAAAAGTATACAAGTGTTAAAAACTGTGAAGCTCACAGTGGCAGATTCAGGTTTTCAAAAATTTTAATTTTCTCTTTAAGACTCAAGTTTTATCTCAAGCAATAAATACTATTTGTTGTTTTCCTTGAAATGCCAGGTTTGGAGCCCACTTTGTGGCATAGCAGGTTAAGCTACAGCTTGAGACACTGGCTCTCATATGAGCACTATTTGGAGTCCTGGCTGCTCTACTTCTGATCTAGCTCCATGCTAATGCACTTGGGAAAGCAGCAGAAAATTGGCCAAGTACTTGAGACCCTTCCATGCATACGGGAGACCTGAATGAAGCTCCTCGCTTCTGGTTAAACCCTGGCCCAACCCCAGCCATTGCAGTCATTTGGGGAGTGAACCAGTGGATGAATGGACTGATCTCTCTCTCTTGTTCTCTTTCTTTTTCTGTCTTTAAAATAAAAAAATATAAAAATTTAAGAACTTTTAATTTAAAAAAAAAGAAATGACTGGAATACTTTGTTCATTAAAAGAAAAAAAGTCTGACAAATACCCAATATGAAAAAATTCTTCATTTTTTTCATGTTAAAATTATGTTCCATGAAAACAAGTTGCTCTTAAAAAAAAAAAAGATTTATTTATTTATTTGAAAGGCAGAGTTACAGAGAGAGAGAGCGGGGGTGGGGGTGGAGAATCTTCCATCCACTGGTTCATTTCCCAAATGGCTGCAACAGGCAGAGCTGGGATGATCTGAAGACAGGAGCCAGAAGCTTCTTCCAGGTCCCTGATATGACTGCAGGCCACTGCTTTCTCAGGCAAATTATCAGGGAGCTGGATCAGAACTCAGCTAGGATCTGAACCTGTGCCCATATGGGATGTGAGTGTTTCAGGATTCTGTTTAAAAATGGGCAAGCTTACTTTTCCCTTTCCCATGAAGTTGCTTCATTACAAGTAAGAAAATAGGGCTGGTGTTTCGCTTAGTGGTTAAGATCCCTGCATTCCATATCAGAGTGCCTCAGCTTAATTTCCAGCTTCTGGCTTCTAATTCCCGCTTCCTGCCAATGAGGACCCTGGGAGGCACCAGGTGATGACTCAAGAAGTTGTGTCCCTGCCACCCACATGGGAGACCTTAATAGAGTCCTAGCTCTTGGCGCCAGCTCTGGCACCAGCCAAACCCTGGCTGTCATGGGCATTTGTGGCAGCAAATGGGAGCTCTCTCTGATCTGTCTCTGATTCTCTAATAAATGTTTTAAAAGTTAAAAATTATGGAAGTAAGGAATTACCGACACTAAGGCCCACTCCTCAGAAGCGGAGACCCACTTCTTAATGTCTTAATGCTGAGATTGTCCTATCTTGCTAACTGAGACAGAATTTATTAGTAGTGGGGATTTGAACTAACGTAGTAGGTACTTGGTAAGCAGCACATAGCTGCTTTCTTCTCACTTGTTATTTACGTCTTTTTCCAAGGTGGGATAGTAACAAATGGACAATTTAAGAAGTTTCTGACGCAGAGGGAAGGCCAGGATTGGGTCTGGTCTGAGGCCAAAGTCCATGTACTTGGTCACTGTCTTATAGTAATCTCTATGCTGCTAACCAGCTCTGAAAGTCAGCAATTATGAAAGATAAATATGTTCCAAGAGTGTAGACAAGGCTGCTGGCAGTAGAAACAGATCCTAAAGACAGGCTTGAAAGAATTTAGTACTAACACAGACCCAAAGGACTGGAGTGAAACTGGAAGGATTATAGCAGCTGCAACACACATTGAGTTTCTATCTGTATGGGATGCATAGCAGAGTCTAGTCGTCAGAGAGTCAGTTTTGAATGAAAACGGTTCAAAACCTAGAATTACCATTCACCACTGTGTGATTATGGATAGGTAACTCACTTTATTTTGCTTCACTGCACTCGTTTGTCATATGAAACAATGAGTGACAATGAAGATCATGTTCCTTATTATGGCTTCAATTAGCAATAGTGTGGTAAGTAGTAGAGCACATGGTTAACATTAGCAAATCTTGGCTATTAAAATTACTTGCAGTATGGGCACATGATAATTATGCAGTACAAATAAGCAGTTTTCATTTAATTTAGTGTCCTTGCTTCTTGATACTGGTACAGCACAAGCTTTGTAATTTATATGTTTATTCATTTGTTTGCTGTACAATGACCATCCACTATGTAACAGTCCTTGTTCTGGGAGATGAACCCATATTTATATAGGGATTATTTCTATTTCACTGTAGATACTGGGAAGAGAAGTAAGTTCATTTTTCATAGGCTTTCTCAAATCATGCAGTTCATGGCCAGTACATCACTATTTTTCTTTATTCTATTTTTTTTAATACCAGTCAGTCTACTAATAATTACATCTTGATCTTTAGGCCAACATTTAAAAATCAAACATACAAGATAGGATGTTCTTGTCTATTTTCTTGAAGATAGGAAAGTGAGTGTCTCCTATTTTCTGACGTTTTCAGAAAGCTTTTAAAAATTCAAGTAAAAAAATCATTTTGTGGGGCTGGCACTGTGATGTAGCAGGTAAAGCCACCACGTGCAGCTCCACCATCCCATATGGGCACCAGTTCGAGTCCCAGTTGCTTCTCTTCTGACCAGCTTCCTGCTAATGTGCCTGTGAAAGCATTGGAGGATGGCCCCTGTACCCATGTAGGAGACCAGGAGGAAGCACCTGACTCTTGGCTTCTGCCTGGCCCAGCCCCTACTACACCACAGTGCTGGTGCCTCACTATTATTCTCATCACAAATAAATTTCCTGAGATTGTGAAAATGATGCCTAAGAACTGTAACGCATGAGTGTTATTGATTTCTTCACTGAAAATGAAAATAATATTAAAACATTTAAAGGTAGGAGTGGCATTGTGGTGTAGTGAGGCACCACCTGTGATGCCGGAATCCAATATTGGCACAGGCTCAAGTCCTAGCTGCTATACTTCTGATCCACTTCCTGCTAATGCGCATGAGAAAAGTAGTGAATCACAGCTCAAGTGCTTGGGCCCTTGCTGCCAACTAAGAGACCTGGATGAAGCTCCTGGCTCCTGGTTTTGGTCTGGCTCAGCTCTAGCTGTTGTGGCCATTTGGGGAGTGAACCAGCAGATGTAATATCTGTCTCTCTCTGTGCCTCCCTCTCTATAACTCTGATTTTCAAGTTAATAAAATAAATCTTAAAAAATAATTTAAAGATAATCTTTGGTAGGAAAAACTAATTGTTTTTCTTTAACAGCCCAGGCTTCATTCGTCCTGAAAGTTTAAAGTCTTTCTAATCTTAGCAAACACATAGGAAAATCATAGTACAGCTATGCCCCGAATTTATCTTTTAGATCTCATGTCTGACAGATTTGAAAATTGAATTATATCTTAAATGTATTAGGAGGAATCCCCATACAAATGTTTCATAAAATGAATCATTTCAGCAAGGGATTCTATTGTTAACCTCTCTAAATTACATCTTGAATGTCTGGGTTTGTGAATTGCATGTTTAGCGGAAGCTATCATAAAAGTGTCTTTTTTAAATTCATCAAGTCAGAATCACATTATGTCAAGAATCTCGATGGAAATAAAATCATAATGTGAGTCATGGGCTGAATTTCATACCAGTGACAGAATTTTTAGTATGCATTTCCTTAGATCAATTTCCAGAATCATTCAGTGCCATTGGCCAATTCCTCTTTCTTGAAGGTGCTCTTGTTTTGAATTATATGGACATTTGTCTCAACTATTTCTCTCTCATCTCTTTGGCTGTTTCTTCTTCAGAATCTTCATCTCTACCTGTAGCTCTAGGTCTAGATATCAGACTCCTTCGATTAGGTCCTGGGCTGTTCTGTTTTTACAGATCCAGATCCTGCTTGCAGTGCTTGATTTCATTACATGAAAGACTTAAACTGAGTGCTTCTGTGTCCCTAATATATAAAAATTATAATGCAATAGTAACTACTTCATCAGGTTATTTTGAGGATAAGCACATTTTTTAAAAGATTTATTTATTTATTTGAAAGGTGAGTTACAGACAGGCAGAGAGAGCGAGAGCGAGAGCGAGAGAGAGAGAGAGAGAGAGAGAGAGAAAGAGAAAGTCTTTCATCTGCTGGTTCACTCCCCAAATGGCTGCAACAGCTGGAGCTGAGCTGATCTGGAATCAGGAGCCAGGAGCTTCTTCTGGGTCTCCTATGTGGGTGCAGGGGCCCAAGAACTTGGGCCATCTTCCACTGCTTTCCCAGGCCATGGCAGAGAGCTGGATTGGAAGTGGAGCAGCTGGGACTCAAACTGGCACCCATTTGGGATGCTAGCACTGTAAGTGGTGGCTTTACCCGCTACACCACAGCACTGGCCCCAAGTAAAGTCTTTGGGCACCTGCACCCATGTGGAAGACCCAGAAGAAGCTCCTGGCTTCTTCTTTCATTTGAAAGGCAGGATTAGAGAGAAAAAGAGAGAGGTCTTCCATCCACTGGGTCACTTCTCAAATGGCTGTAATTCAGAAACACAGACATTCAAGATATAGGTCATCTTCTGCTACTTACCCAACTTTTTAATATATATAAAAAAGACAACATCTGGTTTCAACAACTATCATTCTCGATCTTCTTTCATGTATTTATTTTAAAAGTGTAGAATTTATATTTTATTGCCATTTATAATGACAGTATGACACCTGGATATATAGTTTCCATATTTCCTACTTTTTGTAAATAAAAAAATTACAAGTCTTAAACAGCTGAAGGCTGGTTGTGTTTTCAGAAAACATGATTAGAGTAGTTCATTAATGGTGGTTTCAAACTTTTCCTTATTAGCTCCAGAAAATTCACCCATCTTTAGCCCCTTTTTAATAACTGGAAGGTTGGCATGCATTTGACTTCACATTCTGCAGCAATATTCTGGCAGTCATCCACAACTACTTTAAGGAACAACATGTTGTAATACTTTTTAGAGAGGGAATGAAAGAAAGGCTTGATCATTTTGCAGGGTCAACATGATGTGGCTGAGAAGTCAACCATGACAAGTTTATCTCCTGCAGTGTCCAAGGCTTCCTGAAAAGCAGACTTGCTGTCAGTCTGCTTCGCCATTTTGTCTGTTGGGTGTCTGACGAGCAACTGTAAGAACAGATGGAAAGAGATCCAAAGAGCTGGACCAAGCCTATCCATCTTCTTTCATTTATACTACCACCCACGCCATCATATCCCAGATTAGATTATTTGGAAGTGAACCTAAATCCTAAACACCATACTATCTATTTTCTTTCTATATCTAAAACTGCAAAGACTCTTTCTAACAAATTTTTCAAGATATCATGAAATGTCTTATACTTCTTTTCTTTTTTCAACTTTTAGTTTAAATCAGAATCCATATAAAGTCCATAAGTAGCAGTTGTTGACATATATCTTAGGTTTCTTTTAATCCTTATTTCCTCTGCCTTCCTGAAATATAGTTTTAAAGAAATAATGATTTTCCTTTCAGTATCTCTTTGCTCTCAGAATTTCCTGAAAAATTGGTTAGATGTAAAGGCTTGGCTTGGTTTTATGCAGGTCTGCTTTTTTTTTTTTTTTTTTTTTTTTTGACAGGCAGAGTGGACAGTGAGAGAGAGAGACAGAGAGAGAAAGGTCTTCCTTTTGCCGCTGGTTCACCCTCCAATGGCCGCCGCTGCAGCCGGCGCACCGCGCTGATCCTGGCAGGAGCCAGGAGCCAGGTGCTTTTCCTGGTCTCCCATGGGGTGCAGGGCCCAAGCACCTGGGCCATCCTCCACTGCACTCCCTGGCCATAGCAGAGAGCTGGCCTGGAAGAGGGGCAACCGGGACAGAATCCGGCGCCCCAACCGGGACTAGAACCCTGTGTGCCGGCGCCGCAAGGTGGAGGATTAGCCTATTGAGCCACGGCGCCGGCTCCAGGTCTGCTTTTTGACAAGGTATTTGGCTAGAAGTATTGGGCACTTTCATCAGGAGCCTGGTTGTATCTCTTTGTCATGTTCTTAATAGCTGTTAATGGTCATTTTTTGAGTACATTCATTTTACCATTAATGGTTATAAAATGTTAATAGTCTCTTCTTGTTTCATTTATTGGCAGAAATACTTCTCTCAAGAAAACCTTTCCATCACAACTTCTGATTATCCAGCTGCATCTTTAATATAGGAAAGAAAGACTGAATATTCTTTTCCCTTATTTATAAGCTTTCATCATAATAAATTGATTATGTATCATCCCCCATGGTTTTCAATGCATTTTTTTAAAAGATTTATTTACTTATTTGACAGTCAGAGTTACACACAGAGAGAGAAGAGGCAGAGAGAGAGAGAGAGAGAGAGAGAGAGAGAGAAAGTCTTCCATCACTGCTTCACTCCCCAATTGGCTGCAACAGCCAGAGCTGTGCCAATCCAAAGCTAGGAGCCAGGAGCTTCTTCTGGGTCTCCCACGTGGGTGCAGGGGCCCAAGGGCTTGGGCCATCTTCTACTGCTTTCTTAGGCCATAGCAGAGAGCTGGATCAGAAGTGGAGCAGCTGGGCCTTGAACCAGTGCCCATATGGGATGCTGGCACTGCAGGTCGTAGCTTTACCTGCTACACCACAGTGCCAGTCCCAAATTATACCATCTTTAGTAAGGGCTTCTTTACTTTGGCTCCTGAGTCGTTATGACAGACTCAATAGTTTTTGATAGCTTCATTGTTTTCTGGCACTATAAGGTATTCCATCATTTTAGACATTTCCCCTGCTCTGGTAATAAAATCAATAATTTCTCCAAGAAACTCAGTATTGGAAAATAATATTTAGAGATGGCTATCTGGATCTGAGGTAAGCCCACTACTGCAACACTGGTCATTGTTTCAAGGTTTGCTCAGTGAACCGATCCAGGAAACATGTAAATATTTTTATAGAGAAAACATGAGTTCATAGTATTCTAAATTTAAATTGAAATAACAATGTATTTATTTCATTTCTTTGGTTTTGTTTGCATTTTTTCCACTATTGTAAAAGAAATTGGTTCTTAATGGCATAAGCAAAATTACTTATTTTCCTCATCCTGGATTGTATATAATAGTTTCAGAATAACATAACCAATGTTATTACTAACAATATAATTACTGAAAATTGCTCAAGATTTTTATTTTTTACATTTATTTATTTTGGTTTTCAGGCTGTATCGTTCTTGTTAAATGAAACTCTTGTTTTCAACTCAATTTGAATAATTCTCCATATGACTGAGCCATCAACTCATTGCATAGATTGGTTTTGTTTTGTTTTACATTTTCAGGGATTTTAAAATTAAATTTTAAGGGTAAGCATTGTGGCACAGTGGGTTAAGCTGCAGTTTGGAACACTGGCAACCCATATGGGCACCAATTCGATTCCCAGCTGCTCCACTTCTCAGTCAGCTCCCTGCTAATGTGCGTGGGAAAGCAGCTGAAGATGGCTCAAGTTTTTAGGCTCCAGCCACCCATGTGGGAATCCTATATGGAATTCCAAACTCCTGGCTTTGGTCTGGCCCAGCTCTAACTATTTCAACCATTTGAGGAATGAAACAGCTGATGGGAAGATTCTCTCTCTCTCTCTCTCTCTCTCTCTCTCCCTCTCTCCCTCTCTCCCTCTCTCCCTCTCTCCCTCTCCCTCTCTCCCTCTCTCCCTCTCTCCCTCTCTCCCACTTTCCCTCCCTCTCCCTCTCCCTCTCTCTCTGTCATTCTGCCTTTCAAATAAGTAAACTCAATCTTTAATTTTAATTTAATTAAGTAAAACAAGCACATGGTTCCAAAGAAACCTACCACATGGAGTATATTCAAAGAAGTCTATCATCTGTGCCCAACTTTCCTGCAGTTTCTTTCCTCTATCATTATTCAGAAACTTTTTTCTTTAGTCTTTCATCTAAAATATAAAGAAACATATACATGTTTATGTATCCTCCCTCCTTTAAAAAAAATGGTGACAGGGGCTGGAACTGCTGTGTAAGGCCACCACCTGCAGTGCTGGCATGCCATATGGGCGTCGGTTCGAGACCTGGCTGCTCCATTTCCAATCCAGCTCTCTGCTATGGCCTAAGAAAGCAGTAGAAGATGGCCCAAGCCCTTGGGCCTCTGCACTCATGTGGGAAACATGGAAGAAGCTCCTGACTCCTGGCTTTGGATCAGCCCAGCTCCGGCCGTTGAGGCCATCTGGGGAGTGAACCAGCGGATGGAAGACCTCTCTGTCTCTCTGCCTCTGTCTCTCTGTAACTCTTTCAAGTAAAATAAATAAATCTTTAATATGTAAATAAATAAATAAATGGTGACATAGTTTTCCTTACCATGCTTTTTTCACTTGCCTGTATATCCTAGCTATCACCGTTATAGTTGTCTATAAAAATAGTCTTTCTTTTTATAGTTTCATAATACGTAATCGTGTGATCAGAATCCTCTCTGATGGATGTTTGTGTTGCTTCCAGTTGTGTACTGGTGAATGTTTAACAATCAACTCTCCACAGGAGAAAAAGTCCTGACTCAGAATGTTTGCAAATTTTTGGGGTATAAATACTCCCACTATGACGACTTCAAGCTGCCAACATAATAGTATGGAATGCAAAGTTGGGAGTGATGTACAGTAGCACACCATTACATACCAGTAACAGCATTTGGATATAATACAAGAGCATAGATCATAATAAAGTGTAGTAAATTAATTATGAAGTAATGAATTTTGAATACAAATTATCATTTTAAAATATAATTTGTCTAATTGTAAGTTTATATATTTTGATTTC
Source organism: Oryctolagus cuniculus (assembly GCF_051225735.1). Lineage (NCBI taxonomy): Eukaryota > Metazoa > Chordata > Mammalia > Lagomorpha > Leporidae > Oryctolagus > Oryctolagus cuniculus. Next base: position 98,721,773 of record NC_142870.1, read on the forward strand.
TAATAATGGCTATGTTTAGCAACCAGGTTAGAAAATTCCTGAAAATTTAGGAATCTGTCCTTGCAAGCAGCAAAACCAGCTCCAGTGTATGCACTAGTTACTATTACAAATGTTTCTGTGGTGAATAGCTTTGTACCCATGTTAATTTTTTATATTTGCTAGTATATATTTAGGATAAATTCTAGAAGTAGAATTACTGAGTCACAGGGTAATGGTCATGTTGCAAATTTGTTTTGAAAGACACTATGCCCTGGGACTACGCTGTGGCATATCAGGTAAAGCCACTGCCTGCAGTGCTGGCATCCCATATGGGCGCCAGTTTGAGTACCGGCTGCTCTACTTCCTATCCAGCTCTCTGATGTGGCCTGGGAAAGCAGTGGAGGATGGCCCAAGTCCTTGGGCCCCTGCACCCGCATGGGAGATCCAGAAGATGCTCCTGGCTCCTGGCTTTGGATCGGCACAGCTCCGGCTGTTGCGGCCTATTGAGGAGAGAAAAAGCGGAGGGAAGACCTCTCTCTCTCTCTCTCTCTCTCTCTCTCTGCCTCTCCTTCTCTCTCTGTGTAACTCTTTCAAATAAATAAATAAATCGTTAAAAAAAAAGACAGACATTGTGCCCTTGACTTGACCATCAACATTAAATGAGTGTTTCCTGTCTTACCAACAGACCATGTTGTTAAGATTTTAGAATTTTCCCCAAATAGGTGACAAATGTTATCTCACCATAGGTCTCATTTGTACTTATCTTATTATGGGAGAGGTTGATGATTTTTTTTTATATCTGCTAGTTATTACTGACACTTTCTTCCTTCCCCATGTCTAATGCATTATCATTATCAAGCTTTTTTTTTTATTGTTACCATCCCAGTTAAAGCTGCAATCCTCTAATCTAGATCAATATTTTGCCTTATTATTTTGTTTCCATGCATCCTTTTTGCCTTCTCTGATCCATTCTATACAGATAAATCATAGGACTCTTTCTATGAAAAACAGAATTGTGGGGCTGGTGCTGTGGCCTAGCCAGTAAAGCCACTGCCTACAGTGCCAGCATCCCATATGGGCCCCAGTTCGAGTCCTGGTGCTCTACTTCCAATCCAGCTCTCTGCTATGGCCTGGGAAAGCAGTGGAAGATGGCCCAAATGCTTGGGCCCCTGCACCCGTGTGGGAGACTTGGAAGGAGTTCCTGTCTCCTGGCTTCATATCAGTGTAGCTCTGGCCATTACAGCCAACTGGGGAGTGAACCAGTGGATGGAAGACCTCTCTCTCTCTGCCTCTCCTTCTCTCTCTCAGTAACTCTAACTTTCAAATAAACAAATGTATCTTTAAAAAAAACCCAGCATTGTATCACTCACCTGCTCGTGATATTTCAGTGTCTTCCCATTATAATTTAGGTTGCAAATACTTAGGTCTAATCCATGCAGGCCTTTGGAGAGCAGTTTGTCACAGAAGCACACTTAACTGTAAAGGAGGCTAGGAAATTTAGTGAGAAAGGTGGATGAAGGAGCACATTTTTCTTACATAAGCACAAGTTAAATATGTAATTATTAGACAGTGATTAAATAAGATTGGCATTTATTAGAGCAGGTGATGAACATTACTGGTGGAAGAATGTGTGTAAAGGCCAGTAGGAGGAATTAGCAGGGATTTCTGGCAATAGGAAACAAATGGGGGTGTTCTAAGTAGAGAAGGAACTAAGTCAAGTCTCAGAGACTGAGGAAGACTATCTCCAGTTTTTGAGGCTTCCAGCACATTACGATAGAAGTACATTCCAAAACAGGGTTTCAAAATTTATAGTCTATTCAAAGACATGCGTCTGATACTTGAACCATCATAAAGTATGATGCAATATAATTGTACCCTTCACAAAGTGATTACAGAACATTCAAAATGATATTATTTATAATAATCCACAGGTTATGTGCTGCAGCAATAAGACACATATTTTTAAGTTCTATGATGTGTGTTTCTTTTCAGTCTTGCTAGGATGTCCTGGATACTAACTTATGAGTTGAGTTATGTGCTGTTCCTTCCCCAATAAACAGAACTAACAAAAACAATAAGTAATTATATATAATTGCATACATATGCATACACGAACATACTACATATATATGTATACACATATAACCAATATTCTATATTATCAATTATATATACATGTAAATATATATGTATCCATGAATTATAAAGAATTTGTTATGTACACATATGTATACATGAGTTATAAGAAATTTGTTATAAAGAATTGACTCCAGTAATTAAAGTTCATAACTGCAGGTTAGCTAGGAGATCTGAAAGCGCAGATAGACTCTGGATCACTCGCTGAAGAAGCCCCTCTTACTCTGATAGCTATTTGTAAATTGATTGTGTTTATGTATTTTTTTTAAAAAATTATTTATTTGAAAGGCGGAGATACAGCGAGAAAAGCAGAGAGAGAAAGAAATAGGGAGAGGGAGAAAGAGATTGAGATAGAGATAGAGAAAGAGATAGAGATAGAGATAGAGATAGAGAGAGAGAGATCTTTCATCTGCTGGTTCACTCCCTAAATGGCCAAAATGGCCAGGGCTGAGCCAGGCCGCAGCCAGGAGCCAGGAGCTTCATCCGGGTCTCCCACGTGGGTGCAGGGGCCCAAGGATTTGGCCCATCTTTCTCTGCTTACCCAGGCACATTGTACAGAGCTGGACTGGGGAGTCGAGCAGCTGGGACTTGAACTGGTGCCCACATGGCTGCCAGCACTGCAGGCAGAGGCTAAACCTTCTGCACCACTGCACTGCTCAGTGTATATGTATTTTTAAGACTAATTTTTTTAAGACTAATTTTTAAGACTATTTTTAAGACTAATTAAAAATCAACTTCTATGAGATATAAAGTTGCTTTCTAATGTAGTATTACAGGTCCATAGACTGGTATCTGTGATTCCTTAATCAAAAATACCTTTAAAAATAAGTTTTTAAAAGTAATTTTAGTAAAGTTTGACTTGAACTGCTTGCAAACTATTCCACTAAACATAAATTTTCATTCATTTCACTGCAAAAGAGTATTTAACTCCTTTGTGCCATAGAAACCTTGAGAAAACCAAGACAATGAATAGTATAAATGAGATATTTAGGCTTCATATATTCAGGAGTTGAGTATGTGGTAAAATATATATATATAAAATATATATATATATATTCTATGTGTTATCAGGACAGGAATAAAATAACTGTAGATTCAAGTTCTACATTTCAGAAAGGTAACAATTTTGTTGGTGATTTATGGTATAATCAAATTTAACACAGTCTTTGTAATGGAGAAAGTACAGTTTCTGAAATGAACTCTAATTTTTATTGGACAAAGGAAAAGTAGCTCTGATTCTTCAGAACTTTTCTTTCATGAAAGTTGAACCATCGGATAATAAAGGCTCTGTGTGCTGGACGCTTACAACACCTTATCTCTTCATGAATTGGCCTCAAGAAGTATGGGATCATTGTCAGTCTTAAGAAATAGAAAATTTGATTGCCAGGAGTCGGATTGAACATAGAATAAGACTTCTATGGGGTTCTTGACCTCAATATTTGCTGTGCTGTCTTTCAAGGCTCTGCCTTGTTCCATCTGATTTTTACAAGGCACAACTTCCCAACCCTTGGTTCCTGCTCATCCAGTCTGTTTCAGGATAAGGTCAGAGTGCCCTGTGCTAATGTGAGAAATGCAGTCCTCGCTGCCAATCCCCTCCATAATGTTTTATTATTTTTCTCTTTCCAAAAAAAAAAAAAAAAAGGGAAAGAAAAAAGCTGTATTTAAGTCTTACACTATAGGTGTAAGCTCTTAGACACTTATTTAAAAATCTAAAATATTTTGAATGTTCAGTTCATCTGTCTTCTTTCACAGGGTCTTTTTACAGCATAAAAGAAAAATTTTTCTTCAATAAATATTATATTACTGCCAGAAGATATAAAAGCATTTCTAGTGAGCAAATAGCCACTGTAGGAAAGTGGTTAGGGACAGGAAGGTTAGTGTGCTAGAGACTGGATTCAACTCCCAGCTCTACCACACTTACTGGCTTTGTGACTTTGGGCAAAGGACTCAACCTCTTTGCCTCAGCTTTCCGACCCATAAAATGAAGATAATAGCACAGTGATAGATTGTTCTGGGTAATAAATATAAAAGAGTCACATTCCTGACATTATGTAAGAACTGAAGAAATGTTCATTTTGACCATGGTTAGTGGTGAATAAATCCATAATATTCCAAAGACTTGAGCTTGCGAAATACTCCCACATTGTGTGCCTCCATTTCACTACCATCTGTTTCAGTGGCTGCTATACCCCTCATGTTCTGTCCTCTGCACTGTCACACATGGTTGGAATCGTGTCCTTCAAAATCCCCAGCAGTTGTGGGGACAGCTCATGCTTCATTTATTCTAATGTCCCCACTTAGTGTTATCAAGGCTTTCTAGTTTCAGCTCTCTATTTTATGAATTTTTTTATCCTGAAATTTGAAAGTCTTAGTATATATGGTGATGCTCAGTCATTTTACTTGAAAATTTCCTGTTCTTACCTCCAAATTAGGGAAAGACCTGACAGGGCCTTGCCTGGTCACCACACTTTAAAAACCTTGTTGCTATATCATATATATGATATATATATAATATATATGTGATATATATTATATATAGCATCATATATTATGACATATATCATATATAAGATTATACATGATATATAATATATTATATAACACACCATGACATATTATATAATATACAATACATAATATATCACATATAACATATGCGATATATTATATATCATATATAGCATATGTGATATATGCAGTATATTATATATCATATAAGATACATATATCACACACACATATATATAATGGGGAATGATGAAATTATATTGATAAGCACCCAAACTCTCATGAGATTGAGCATGTCAGGTTTCAAGATAAAAGTATGCAATTCAGACATGCATAATGGCCTTTATGTTCATTCCATTTCAAACACACAACACATTATGTAAACTGAAATTAATTTCTGTATTTTTAAAAATTTATTTATTTATTTGAAAGTCAGAGTTACATAAAGAGAGAAGGAGAGGCAGAGAGAGAGAGAGAGAGGTCTTCCCTCTGCTAGTTCACTCCTCAACTGGCTGCTATAGCTGGAGCTGCGCTGATCCAGAGCCAAGAGCCAGGAGCTTCTTCCAAGTCTCCTACATGGGTGCAGGGGCCCAAGGACTTGGGCCATTTTCTACTGCTTTTCCAGGCCATAGTTGAGAGCTGGATCTGAAGTGGAGCAGCCGGGACTAGAACTGGCACTCATATGGGATGCCTGCACTGCAGGCGGCGGCTTTACCCACTATGCCACAGCGCTGGCCCCTTTTTCTTGTTAAACACCTGCTTTGTACTAGGCACTTACATTTTTTTTATTTCTTATAAATGATTTATTTATTTATTTTGAAAGTCAGAGTCATGGGGAGAGGAACACACACACACACACACACACACAAAGATCTATTCGCTGATCTGTTTCCCAGATGGCCTCAGACAAAAGACAAGAGCTTCATCTGGGTCTCCCACACAGATGGAAGGGGCCCAAACACTTGTGTCATCTTCTGGGGCTTTTCCCAGGCCATTGACCGGGAGAATGGATGGGAAGTGGAACAGCTGGGGCATGAAGTGGCTCCTATATGGTATAATGGCTTTGTAGATGGTGGCTTTACCCCACTGCAATACAATGTCCCTGAAATATTTTTTATTAAGGTATAATTCAGGTATAGTAATATTCATTCTGCAAGTTTTGACACAAGCACAAAACGCACCACAGTTAACTCATGGAACTGTTTGATTACTCCCTGAATTTCTCCATACCTCTTAAAGCCCTAGCAATCACTGATCTGCTTTCTGTTTCAATAGTTCAGTCAATATTACCTAAAATCTTCTCAAGTGGCAGAGACAGAGCTTACTGAATATCTTAATTTATTGTTTTGAGTGATAAATATTCTTATCATTCAACTTATTAACATAGAGATTTCCAGGTGTTGTAGTTACTATCAAGTGATTTGTTTTCTTTAATTAAGTTGATTACTTTCTTAAAGGGAAGAGAATTTTTTCTATCATATTGTTACAGTTTCCATAATATGAAAACTCTAACTCTTTCCTTATCACTGACCCGCTGAACTTCAACTGTGGCTAGGGAAAAGGAAGCAGTGAAATATGAATTTTATGAATTATTTTCTTTTTTTAAAGATTTATTATTTTTTGAAAGACAAAGTTACAGAGAGAGGTAGAGAAAGAGAGCGAGGTCTTCCATCCGCTGGTTCACTCCCCAGATGGCCGAAATGGCTGGAGCTGCGCTGATCTGAAGTCAGGAGTCAGGAGATTCTTCCGGGTCTCCCACATGGGTGCAGGGGCCCAAGGACTTGGACCATCTTCTACTGCTATCCCAGGCCATAGCAGAGAGCTGGATTGGAAGTGGAGCAGTCAGATCTCGAACCGGGGCCCATATGGGATGCTGGTGCCTCAGGCCTGGTTTTTTTTTTTTTTTTTTTTTTTTCTTTTAAGATTTATTCATTTATTTGAAAGAGTTACACAGAGAGAGGAGAGGCAAAGAGAGAGAAAGGTCTTCCACCCACTGGTTCACTCCCCAGATGGCCACAACAAACAGAGCTGAGCTGATCTGAAGCCAGGAGCTTCTTCCAGGTCTCCCATGAGGGTGCAGGGGCCCAAGGACTTGGGCCATCTTCTACTGCTTTCCCAGGCCATAGCAGAGAGCTGGATCAGCAGTGGAGCAGCCAGGACTAGAACCGGTGCCCATATGGGATGCCAGCGCTTCAGGCCAGGGCGTTAACCCGCTATGCCACAGCACTGGCCCCTATGAAAATATTTTTATGCTTATGTCAGACTCTCCTCGAGGACATTGTCTGCCTGAAGGAATTGACTAGGGAACACAGACATGCAAATGCACTCAGGGCTGCATCTATTATGACTTAAACAAGTTAGTTTTTTGAAAGCTAAAAATCTGGACTTTTTTTTAATAAACACTTTTTTATTATTTTATTTATTTATTTATTTTGACAGGCAGAGTGGACAGTGAGAGAGAGGCACAGAGAAAGGTCTTCCTTTGCCGTTTGTTCACCCTCCAATGACCGCCGCGGCTGGCCGCGGCAGGAACCAGGTACTTATCCTGGTCTCCCATGGGGTGCAGGGCCCAAGCACTTGGGCCATCCTCCACTGCACTCCCTGGCCACAGCAGAGAGCTGGCCTGGAAGAGGGGCAACCGGGACAGAATCGGCACCCCAACCGGGACTAGAACCCGGTGTGCCGGTGCCACAAGGTGGAGGATTGGCCTAGTGAGCCACGGCGCCAGCTAAAATCTGGACTTTTTAATCTCCCATCGTGAGCAGCCACCATAATGCAGAAACAAAGAAGACATACCATTTTCCAAAGTTGGAAGGTTCTTTTGATTCCCTAACTTTGATGGGAGTTCAGCCATGTGATGCTTCAAGCTATGGCTGGTCAGTTTATCTGTGTGGGAAAGATGGTGGATGTGCCTGGAACATTAGCAATCACTTTTCTAAAAAAAAAAATATTTATTTAAAAGGCAGAGTTGCAGAGAGAGGGAGAAACACAGACAGAGAAATCTTCCATCTGCTGTTTCACTCCCCAAATGAGTGCAACAGCCAGGACTAGGCCAGGCCAAGGCTAGGAGCCAGGAACTTTGTCCAGGTCTCCCACCTGGGTGCAGGTACTCAAGCACTTATACAGTCTTCTGCTGTCTTCCCAGGGCATTAGCAAGGAGTTGAATTGGAAGTGGAGCTGCCAGGACTCCAACTGGTGTCCTTATAGGATGCCAGCATTGCAGGCAGAGGCTTAACTTGCCATGCTATGTTGCTGGTCCCAGCAATCATGTTTAAACCAGAGTCATGGATTTAGGAGACACCTATTAATAATCTGTGCAGGCATTTCATTTTTTTTAAAATTTTATTTATTTATTGAGTGGTAGAGTTACTCCCCAAATGGCTGCAATGGCTGGAGCTGAGCTGATCCAAAGCAGGAGCCAGGTGTTTCTTCTGGGTCTTTGATGTGGGTGCAGGGGTCCAAGGACTTGAGCCATCCTCCACTGCTTTCCCAGGCTATTAACAGGGAGCTGGATGGGAAGTGGAGTAGCTGGGATACAAACTGGTACTCATATGGGCTGTTGGTACTGCAGGCCAGGGCTTTAACCCACTGTGCCACAGTGTTGGTGCTGGTATTTAATTTTTAAGTAGTATTTATTATTTCTGATTACAAAAGTAATTCTGAATATTATAGGAAATTTATGTGGGTATTTTGATTATCCATAACACAAATGCAGTCTACTCAGGAAGATAAGGAAGGTAAAAACAACTGAAGAGATGGCACAAATTTCTTTCTATTAAGACTCATTCATTCCTAAACAGAGCCTTGCTCAGAATCAATTTACTCTAAAATACAAAAGGGTAGGCATAAATCCAACCATATCTATAACTATAGTAGATACAATCCATCTAAATATACATTTTATTATTTTTAAAAAAGATTTATTTTTTTTATTTGAAGGGCAGAGTTATAGGTAGAGAAAGAGAGAGAGAGAGAAAGACACACACACAGAGCTCTTCCATCCACTAGTCTACTCCCCAAATGGCCACAATAGCTGGAGCTGAGCCAATCCAAAGCCAGGAGCCTGGAGCTTCTTCCAGGTCTCTCATGTGGGTGCAGGGGCCCAAGCACTTGGGCCATCTTCTAGTGCTTTTCCAGGATATTAGCAGGGAGCTGGATTGGAAGTGGAGCAGCCGGGACACAAATCAGCACTCATATTAGATACTGGAGCCGGAGGTTGTAGCTTTACTCTCTATTCCATGGTGCTGGCCCCAAGAAACCCACTTTAAACTTAAGCATGCAATAGTTTAAAAATAAAAGACTAAAAAAGGGTATACAATACAGACAATAGTAAAAAGAAAGATGATTGGCTAGACAAGTATCAGACAAAGTGGACTTCAGAAAGAAGAAAATTACTAGGGAGAAAGAGGGATATTGCATAATTATATAAAGGGTTAATTCACTAGATACAACAAACCTAAATGTATACAACTAACAACAGAGATCCAAAACACATTAAGCAAAAACTTATGGAACTGGGACAAATAAAAATTATAGTTGGGAGACTTGTTCAGTTTTCTAGTACTACCAACTCAGTAACTGAAAGAAGTAGAAAATTAGCAAATTTGCAAATGTTTCCATAAAACTTGGTCCCAAAGGTGGAAGAGGCTGAAAGAGTGAAGAAAGAAGCCAAGACATCCAGGATGGCGCAGAATTTGATTTTTTGGGGGATACTTACTGACAGAAGCACAAGACAGAAAAGAAGATTCCCACATAAGACAGGAGAAAAAGTTTTATAGACAAAGATCGGCCATGGCTAACCGGAATATACCTGGACCTTCCCAAGAAATAGTAACATTTCAGGCACCAGATATGAGTATCTGTGCTTGAATAATCTTTTAAAAAGATTTATTTATTTATTTGAAAAGCAGAGATACACAGAGGTAGAAAGAGGGGGATGGGGAAAGAGAGAGAGAGAGAGAAATAGAGAGATACAGAGACAGAGAATATCTTCCATTTGCTGGTTCACTCCCCAAATGGGTGTAATATCCAGCTGGGCCAAGCTGAAGCCAGAAGCACAGAATTCCAATCAGGTGGCAGGGGGCAAGCACTTAGGCCATCTTCTACTGCTTTCCTAGGTACATTAGCCGGGAACTGGATTGGAAGCATAGCAGCCAGGACTTGAACTGGTGCTCAACTGGGATGTTGGTATCACAGGTGCCGGCTTAACCTGCTGTGCCACAATGCTGGCCACACTGACAGGTTAACTTAAGGACTTTTTTGACCCTATAGAGTTTGATATAACTGTCACCATAAAGAGCAAGATGGGGATTATGACAAAGATGGCTATAGTCAGTTCAAGATGTATCTACATAGAGCTTAAATTACTATTAACCGAGGGTCTGATTAACATTCATAGTCTCCACTCCACAACAGCAGGATATCTATTTTATAGTTTTTAAAGATTTATTTATTTATTTGAAAGGCAGAGTTACAGACAGGCAGAGGGAGAGACACACACTAAGAGAGATCTTCCATTCACTGGTTCACTCCCCAAATGGCCGCAATGGCCGGAGCTGGATCAATCCGAAGCCAGGAGCCAAGAGTTTCCTTTGGGTCTCCCATGCCAGTGCAGGGGCCCAAGCACTTGGGCCATCTTCTATTGCTTTCCAAGGCCATAGCAGAGAGCTGGATTGGAAATGGAGCAGTCGGGTCTTGAACTGGTGCCCATAAGGGATGCCAGCACAGCAGGTGGTGGCTTTACCCGCTATGCCACAGCAGCAGCCCCCTAGAATATGCATTTTCTTTAAGTGTACCAAGAACATTAACTAAGATAGATAATTTCTTGTGTCATAAAACAAAATGCAGCACATTTTAAAAAATGGAAATCATACACTATAATGTCAGAATGTAATACAATTCGACAACAAAAAAGTACAGTCATCCTGGGTTTTAGCTGATAATGATAGAATTTAGTAGATAAGAGGTTGGGCTCTGGATACAAATAAAAATGGATTTAAATTCTGGTTCTTTTACTTACATGTGTGAAAACTTAGACAATTTAATTCCTGGTTATTTTCTAATTTATAAAATAGTCAATAAGTATGTATACCTTACAAAATTGTCAAGATGAAAGCATGAAGTAGACAATTTCATCATCTTTATGTGTTTAATACACCCATTATGAAGAGGAAGGAGTCTTTGTTTATAGCAAGATAATTGATAATAATAGGTGGCAGCAGTTATTTGATTTGAAGTACAGAAAAATGTGATGGATTCCATGCCATTGATCCACCATAATTTATTTTGACATTTTTCCTTATACATAACCCATTGTCATGGTGAAAGCATCTTTATTGTGGGTGGCACTGGGGCTTAATTCACATTCCAGAGGCCAAACTTTGCTCAGAACTGGTGGATTACACTCATATTTTCTGGAATTGGCTCAGACAGCTGCCCTTGACAACCCCTATTGATTAATTTTGATGATGAGAATAGGAGTCAGGATTGGGAAGGAGGATTCATTCATTTACTAAATTATTTTTCACCACCAACTTTTGTTGCAGTTACTATGTCAGATAATCGGTGAAAGACCACAAAGCTTAGGGTTTAGAGGCAAAGCAAATGTAACAAGTATTATAATACAAGGTGTTGAATGCTAGGGCTGTGAAGTATGATTTTATGACAAAGAAGAGCACTTTGAGTTGTTTCCATCTGGAGTTGCTGTGCCAGTGTCCATGCTGGTTGGTGAGCATGAGGGTAGAGCAAAGGAGTATTTCAAAGCAGCTGGCTGGGCTGGTGGACATCCCTCAGATTTGTCATAATGGTATCATAGACCCAAAGAAGATTAGAACACACTGTTATAAACTCACCACCCAGATTATCTTTCAAATTCAGAGAAGCCAAGAGATTTCACGATTCCAAAATTAGGATCTCCTTGGTTTTCCCAAGTGAACATGTTCACCAGCATTGCCAACATGATTTTAAGAGTTTGTCTAGAGCTGACCTGGGAGAAGATTTATGTTTTTGAAAAGGACAGAAGAGTTTTATTGTAAAGGAAATGATGGTTTATAACTAAACCTCTAATGTCATATTACAATGTGGCTCCAAATATACTGGAAACAGTTGTCTTATGAAGCTGTAAGAGATGGAGATAGAACTCAACAGATGAAATGGGGATTAAAGTAGTTCTCATAGTAAGCAAGTTTAAAAGTAATTTCTCAAATTAGAGAAGGCATAAGGAACTAGACTGCAAAAAAAAAAAAAACTCAAATCATTGACTTTCAAAAACTTGTGAGAGAAGAATGCCTTTAGTTTTGGATCCTTGGGCAAATAGTTAGAGAAAGACCAGGGATTTAAAATTAGAATGAAGATTATTTTTGACTATTCTGTCAGGCTTTGCATTTTGCTGAATTTATAAATAATCTCTATGAAAATATTGTTCAAAGATATAAATTTACCACAAGTTGATATATACCACCCCTCTTAAATACCAATAATTTATTTGAGTGTAGGTCACACCTCCAGATTTTTTTAACTTGATAGACAAATAATTAGATTATTAATTAATATCAATAAATGGCATTGTAAGTTCTCATTTTTGTTTTGTTTGCATATATAATGATCTTATTATAGACCAGTTTAAAAATAGATATAAACCAAAAGAAAGATTATCCAGCCCCCTAAATTCTTGACCAATTACTGATAAACTTCAGGGTATACCATTCTAGTATTTCAGGTAAATATATACAGATGCTCCTGATTTATGACAGCTTGACTTAATGATAGTTTTGACTTTGTGAATGTGCAAAATCCAGGTAAATTCAGTAAAACTGTGCTTCGAATTTTGATCTTTCTCAGGCTAGCAATATTTAGTACCACACTCTCCTGAGATGCTGGGCAGTGGCAGTGAGCTGCAGCTCCTAATTAGCTGTGCAATCACTGAGGTAAGCAGCCAACACTCTACAGGTGCTGTGTTGCTAAGCTACAATGTTTAAGACTTTAGGTGTATTAAATGCATTTTTTTTTTTGACAGGCAGAGTTAGAGAGAGAGACAGAGAGAAAGGTCTTCCTTTTCCACTGGTTCACCCCCCAAATGGCCGTTACGGCTGGTGCGCTGCGCTGATCAGAAGCCAGGAGCCAGGTGCTTATCCTGGTCTCCCATGGGGTGCAGGGCCCAAGCACTTGGGTCATCCTCCACTGCCTTCCAGGGCCACAGCAGAGAGCTGGCCTGAAAGAGGAGCAACCGGGACAGAATCTGGCGCCCCGACCAGGACTAGAACCCGGGGTGCTGGTGCTGCAGGCAGAGGATTAGCCAAGTGAGCCCTGGCGCTGGCCTTTTCTTTCTTTCTTTCTTTCTTTCTTTCTTTCTTTCTTTCTTTCTTTCTTTCTTTCTTTCTTTCTTTCTTTCTTTCTTTCTTTCTTTCTTTCTTTCTCTCTCTCTCTCTCTCTCTCCTTCCTTCCTTCCTTCCTTCCTTCCTTCCTTCCTTCCTTCCTTCCTTCCTTCCTCCTTCCTTCCTTCCTTCCTTCCTTCCTTCCTTCCTTCCTTCCTTCCTTCCTTCCTTCCTTCCTTTTTTCTTTTTAAGATTTTTAAAATTTATTTGAAAGCTAGAGTTACAAAGAGAGGGAGAGACAGAGAGAAAGGTTTTCTATCCATTGGTTTGCTCGCCAAATGCCAGCAATAGCTGAAGCTGAACCTATCCAAAGCCAGGAACCAGGAGTTTCTTCTGGGTCTCATGTGGGTGCAAGGGCCCAAGCACTTGGACCATCTTTCACTGCTTTCTGAGTCCATCAGCAGGGAACTGGATCTGGAGTGGAGTAGCTGGGACTAGAGCTTGCATCCATATGGGATGCTGGCACCGCAGGCAGAGGCTTAGTCCACTACACCACAGCACTGGCCCCTTAAATGCATTTTCAACGTGATGTTTTCAGCTTGCAATAAGGTTATTGGTATGTAGCCCACAGTAAGTCCCACAGCATCAAGATGCACATATATAATCATGTAAGTGTTATGTGAGGGTACTCCAAAACAGAAATTGAAAATGGAATGAAAGATAATGCACATTTGCCATGAATTTTTCAAAGACCCTTCATATATAAAATAAAGTATAGGGGCTGGCGCTGTGGCATAGCAGGTAAACCTGCTGCCTGCAGTGCTGGCATCCCATATGAGTGCCAGTTTGAGTCCCGGCTGCTCCGCTTCCCATCCAGCTCTCTGCTATGGTCTGGGAAAGCAGTGGAAGATGGCTGGCTCCTGGCTCCTGGCTTTGGATTGGCCCAACTCCAGTTGTTGCAGCTGTTTGAGGAGTGAACTGGCAGATGGAAGACCTCTCTCTCTCTCTGCCGCTGCCTCTGTAAATCAGTCTTTCAAATAAATAAATAAATCTTTTTAAAAAAATAAAGTATATACATAAAGTAAAACATCTGTAAAATATATACTACTAGTACACACTTAAATATATATACATTATTAATTTATACCTCACATAAATGTATTTGCATATGTACATATATAAAATAGGATAATTGACACTCTTTTATATATGCTGCTTATATTTAAAAACTTGTCATGGACATCTTCCCATTCAATAAGTATACTTCCACAATACTTTAAATTTTTTTTTAGATTTATCTATTTTACTTGAAAGTCAGAGAGAGAGAAAGGAGAGGCAGAGAGAGAGAGGGAGAGGTCTTTCATCTGCTGGTTCACTCCCCAGATGGCCTCAAAGGCCGGAGCTGGGCTGATCCAAAGCCAGGAGTCAGGAGCTTCTTCCACGACTCCCATGCAGGTGCAGGGGCCCAAGGACTTGGGCCATCTTCCACTGCTTTCCCAGGCCATAGCAGAGAGCTGGATAGGAAGTAGAACATCCGGAACTCGAACCAGCATCCATATGGGATGCCAGCATTGCAGGTGGTGGCTTTACCTGCTACGCCACAGCGCCGGCCCCTACAACACCTTTTTAGTGACATCATTATTGGATATTTTAGATTTTTATTATCAACATGCTGTGATGAACATCCTTGTAGTTACAACCTTGTCTAAATCCTCAGTTATTTTTGTAAGGCAAAATTCTAGGAGTGAGTTTTGATTCAAGTAGCAAATTGTCCTTCAGAGGAAGTGTTATTTCCACAGAAGTATACAAGATTTCTTGATTCCTCACACACGTATTAATCTAGGGTATTCCCAGCTTATCAGTTGATGTTTATTGCAGTTCCTACATGCTCATATTTCTTGGCTCCTGAGGATCTTATGTTCTAAAGGACCAACTGGTCCCGAGGTACATGTGAGTAGTGGAGTAACAGGCAGACCAGTTGAGATGCAAGGTTTAAGTAGCATCATCCCTGTGTGGCATGTGGCCGAGTGTCTGTATGCAGACAATGCTAAGTATATGGTAGCAATTGATTTTTGTTATTTTAGCTTGGAATCTCCCCCTTTATTTCCATCAGGGAAAGTCCTTTGCTTTCAGCATCCGAATGGAATGTAATTTACTTTTTGATGCTTTTCTTAATTTCTCCAAGGATGATTTAGATCTCTTTCCTCTGCACTCAGCAAGCCTTATATATACTTTTATTGTAGGAATATTATAATTATTGTAACATGATTATTCTTCTTCCCTTTGACTCTCTCAATACCCTGGGAACACCTATGAATAAGGATGGGCTTCTATATCTGCCCGCATCACGAAGCACAAGTCCTGACAGCAGCAATGCAGTACATGTTCATTACGTGAGTGAATGAATGAAAAAGTACAATGAAAGAGAGTTTATTCTGCAAATGGTGGATCCATGACTTCCTCATGACTCCTTATTGTAGAATTTAAGGTATAGAGAAATGGATAAGGTCTATCATCCTCACTCCCTTGAAAGCTACCAATAGAATTAAGAAAATATGAGGTCACTACTGGGAAAACTGTAACTGAGGGTGTCAGAGGAAGTTTCAGCACAATACTTAGGAGGTGGAGGTAGGAGTTCCTTCTTTTCTGTTCATGTAGCCAGAGTATTTCTTTGAAAAAGAGGAGGTTAGCAGGCACCGTGGCTAATTAGGCTAATCCTCTGCGTTGCGGCACCGGCACACTGGCGTTCTAGTACCGGTCGGGGTGCCGGATTCTGTCCCGGTTGCCCCTCTTCCAGGCCAGCTCTCTGCTGTGGCCAGGGAGTGCAGTGGAGGATGGCCTAAGTCCTTGGGCCCTGCACCCGCATGAGAGACCAGGAGAAGCACCTGGCTCCTGGCTTCAGATCAGCGCAGTGCCCCGGCCGCAGCGCGCCAACCGCGGCGGCCATTGGAGGGTGAACCAATGGAAAAAGGAAGACCTTTCTCTGTCTCTCTCTCTCACTGTCTACTCTGCCTGTCAAAAGAAAAAAAAAAAAAAGAGGAGGAGGGGAAGCTAGCAGATTGCCAGAGGGGTGTCTACTTGGACTACATTTCTTTTCCCACATATACAAGAGTGGGTCATTTTAGTACTTGTATTTTACTCCCTGATGGCCATATTGATTGAATCTGGGTAGACACCTGACTTGGGAGAAACCAATCCATTCATCATACTGAGACAAGCAGATTCTGTCCCTCAGGAATCAGGACTCGGAAGTGGAGGTACTGATTTGTTGCTCCTAAGAGCTGGACCTATGAAGACAAGTAGGAATACTCAGAGTGACAACTGTCTTTGGTTTTGTATAATGGAATAGGTGAAAGAGCAATTCTGCACAGTGAGAAAAACATGCAGATATGCACAAAGAAGCAGAGACAAGAAACTATGTGATGCCTTGGAGAAAGAGGAGGTGAAAGGGATAGAAAAGAAAAGAGAGAGGAGAGAGAGAGAGAGAAAGAATTTGTTGCTTGTGCTTTCCAATTTCGGTTCTGGTCCTATATAAGGCCTGGCTGGGCTCCAGGCTGTAAATCCCAGGAGATACCCTGGGATTAATTTCGAAAGTTTTCCCTTTTTGCTTGCTATTTCAGTGATGATTATTACTTCTAATTCAAAGAATGTTGACCAAGGCAGTAGGGCTTTACACACATAGAAGTGCTTTGGGACATATCACCTACCCTAGCAGTGCCACGGTTTTGTCAGAAGGTGTCTTAATGGCAGGGGTGTCATGTGCCCGTTACTGGTGCTTGACGCATAAATCAGCCTTAAGGGCACTTTAGCCTGCGGTCATGCAAGGTCTCAAAACTACTTTCTATCTTGACTGTGATCTAGATGAGTCTTGCTGTGTATCCTGGCCCCATGCTGACCCTGAGGCAGCACTGGGAATCCGAGTGTCTGGACCAGCCTTGCATCTTAGCACCTTGGCAGAGACAGGGCTAGGATCCCTTGCATTGGAAGTAGGCTGTTGAAACGAGGAAAAGTTGCGAGACTTGCTAACCTCCTGGGAAAAACTTTAGACTTCATCAATAGGATAACTTGTCATTCAAATTTTTGAGAGTAAAAGGAGTGTGATTCATATTTACACCAGAACAGCAGTCATAAAGTGGTGCTGTCTTTGGCAAACATGACTATATTGCTGCCATATTTTGGGTGATTTGTAGTGACTTTTACATATATAATTAATTTACAAAGGTTGCAAGAACTTGCACTTTATTTGGGAGTACTAATTTATCATTCTGTAGTAAAAACAAATCTTTATTGATGGTAGATAAAAAATTATAAAATATAGGTATGCAAAAATAAGGTAATAAAAATAACCTGTCAGTTACCTCTTATGGATAATGACTATTCATGTTTTGACATTTATCATTTTAGATTTTCTATTTATGCACATATTTAAATAAAAATTTGACTATATTTTTCATATGAATGTATAAATTGAATTTAATGTCTTTCCATGTCAACATCATTTATAACAGATATTTTCTAATTTGTTGTGTGCCATAACTCATTTAACAATTTCTGTTCTTTGCCATTTAGGCTGTCTCTAATTCCACTATTTGTGTTTTAAAAGTTCACTCAATCTTCTGCTGGTATTTAATGTTTGTGTGTGTGTGTGTGTGTGTGTGTGAAATAAATGTGGCGGGGGGCAGTGCTGTTGTGCAGCAGGTTAAAGCACCAGGCTGTAGCACTGGCATCCCATATGGGCACCAGTTCCAGTACTGGCTGGTCTACTTCTGATCCAGCTCTCTGCTATGGCCTGGGAAAGCAGCAGAGGATGGTCCAAACTTGGGCCCCTGCACCCATGTGGAAGACCAGGAAGAAGCTCCTGGCTCCTTGCTTTTGATCAGCTCAACTCTGGCTGTTCCGGTCATTTGGAGAGTGAGCCAGCAGGTGGAAGACCTCTCTCTGGCTTTACCTCTCTCTGTAACTCTGTCTTTTGAATAAATAATTCTTCTTTTAAAAAAGATTTATTTATTTGAAAGTCAGAGTTACACAGAGGAGAGGCAGAGAGAGAGAGAGAGAGAGAGAGTCTTCCATTGATGGCTCACTCCCCAGATGGCTGCAACAGCCGGAGCTGTGCTGATCAGAAGCCAGAAGCCAGGTGATTCCTCCTGGTCCCCACTGTGGGTGCAGGGGCCCAAGAACTTGGGCCATCCTCTACTGCTTTCCCGGGTCATAGCAGAGAGCTGGACAGGAAGTGGAGCAGCCGGGTCTCGAACCGGCAGTCATATGGGATGCCAGTGCTTCAAGGCCAGGGCGTTAACCCTCTGCGCCACAGCGCCGGCCCCTAAAATAATTATTTTAAAAAAAGAGAAAGAGGCCGGCGCCGCGGCTCACTAGGCTAATCCTCTGCCTTGCAGTGCTGGCACCCCGGGTTCTAGTCCCGGTTGGGGTGCTGGATTCTGTCCCGGTTGCCCCTCTTCCAGGCCAGCTCTCTGCTGTGGCCCGGGAGTGCAGTGGAGGATGGCCCAAGTGCTTGGGCCCTGCACCCCATGGGAGACCAGGAAAAGCACCTGGCTCCTGCCTTCGGATCAGCACAGTGCGCTGGCCGCAGCACGCCAACCGCGGCGGCCATTGGAGGGTGAACCAACGGCAAAGGAAGACCTTTCTCTCTGTCTCTCTCTCTCTCACTGTCCACTCTGCCTGTCAAGAAAGAAAGAAAGAAAGAAAGAAAGAAAGAAAGAAAGAAAGAAAGAAAGAAAGAAAGAAAGGAAGGAAGGAAGGTGGAGAAGTAGAAGTGGTTTGTACAGGAGACAATGCTCTCAGAGATCTCAGGTTAGAAAGGTGCTGTGGACTATATATGGAAGTCTACTAAGACATTTTAACTGGCCAGCACATCAAATGTAAGCTTTTTTCCTTCCTTTTCTTTCCAGAAAGACAAAGCATACGGAGCAGGGCCTATGCCCCCCTGTGTCACCTGGGGAGAACGTACTACCAGCATTCTTCCTTTGCCTAAGAACCCACCTGCCCAGTGCAGAGGAGGAAGTGAGTTTTGTGAAGGACACGTTGATGGAAATCAAAACATATGCACAGAAGACAATATCCACAGGGATTTTCTGTACTGTGAGGTGATCTTTACTTTGAGAACACTATTAAATAAGATTCTCTTGCCCATCTTTGGTTCCATATCATTTTGTGTAATTAAAGAATAATTTTAACAGTAACATATTCCTTGCAGAAAATATAGAAACATTGTATAAAAATTATAACACAAGAGGTATCAGTTATTCACATTTTTATGCATTTTCTTCTGGTATTTTCTCCATATATATATGTAAATTATGTAGTGGATAGTATACTATTATAAAGTTGGCTTCTTCCATATTTATTTGCTTGTTTGAAGGAGAAAGGAACAGGGGCAGGGACAAGGACAGGGACAGTGAGAGGGCTAGAGAGTGAGAGATCCACCTTTCATCCACTGGTTCACTCTCCAAATCGCTGGGCCAGACCAAAGCCGCAAGCCCAGAGCTTCATTCAGGTCTCCTAAGTGGATGGCAGGGATCCAAGCACTTGAGCCATCTTCCTCCACCTTCCCAGGAGCACCAGCACAGAGCTGGGTCAGAAGTGGAGCAGTTCAGGCTCAAATGGTGTTCTCATGTGGGATGCCAGAATTGCAGGTTGCAGCTTAGCCCACTGTGCCGCTATGCTGGCCTGAGCCTCTTGCTTTTTCAAAATTTCACACTAGAGGCCGGTGTTGTGATACTGTGGGTTAAGACACTGCCTGTGAAGCCAGCATCCCATGTGAGCGTGGGTTTGAGTCCTGGCTGCTCCACTTCTGATCCAGTTTCTTGCTGCTAATGCACCTAGGAAAGCAGTGGCCTGAGTGCTTGGACCCCTACTACCCATGTGGAAGTTCCAGGCTTCTGGCTTCCTTCAGTGTGGTGGAATGAGAAGGTGAAAAGGTCATGCCAAGATGGCCGCTGAGGTGAGAAGGTCATGCCAAGATGGCCGCTGACAACAGAAACTGCCTGGCAACAGGCCGTGATTGGATGGCTTCGGAAACCACATGACAACAGAGCCTGATTGACAGCAGGCCATGATTGGATGGTTTCAGAAACTGCCTGGCAACAAGAGCCTGACTGGCAACAGGCTGTGATTGGTTAGGGCATAGACTGCCCCTTGACTAGATTGGCTGCCTTGGCTATATAAGCAGCTACAGCAACTGAAATAAATGAGTCTGCAGGCTGCTTGCCTCAGGCCTGCTTTCACCCGACTCCCGGGGTCTGTGTGGTGACTCTGTGCCTCTTGCCCCCACCACGCTCCTCCTCTCAGAATGAATCCTCTCAGAAGAAATCTACTGCAACACTTCAGGGCAGTCATGGCCTTTTGGGGAGTGAGCCTGTGGATGGAAGATGGATCTCTCTCTCTCTCTCTCTCTCTCTCTCTCTCGCTTTCTTTCTCTCTCAACTGCCTTTCAAAAAATCAATAAATAGGCCAGCGCCGTGGCTCACTAAGCTAATCCTCCACCTGCAACGCCGGCACCCCGGGTTCTAGTCCCGGTTGGGGCACCAGATTCTGTCCCGGTTGCTCCTCTTCCAGGCCAGCTCTCTGCTGTGGCCAGGGAGTGCAGTGGAGGATGGCCCAAGTGCTTGGGCCCTGCACCTGCATGGGAGACCAGGAGAAGCACCTGGCTCCTGGCTTCGGATCAGCGTGCACTGGCCGCAACACACCGGCCGTAGCGGCCACTTCGGGGGTGAAGAAATGGAAAAAGGAAGACCTTTCTCTGTCTCTCTCTCTCTCACTGTGTAACTCTGCCAGTCAAAAAAATAAAAAATAAACAAATAAAATAAATCTTTAAAAACAAAATTGACACTAAGTTGTTTTTATAAGAAAGTCAGCTTCCATATCTCTAGTGCTCTCAGCCAATTCTCCCATGCTTGGCATATAGTAAATTCTTGACAAAGGGTTATCTCATTACTGAATTTTGCTGTCTTGAGATTCACTTAACCATTCCTCCCTGTACATCATTTCCGGTTTGTTCATTGTTGTAAATCACATGTAATAAGCAGCTTTATGTGTAAAGCTTTTTGCACATTACTGCCTTTTCCCCTCATGTAAGATTTTTCAAATGCAATGATTAGATCAAAGGGAATAAGAAATGTTAAGATTCCAATTACATGTTGCCAAACTGCTTTCTAAGTCACATTCACATCAGCGGGAAATGTGAGTAAATAGCAGAACTACAGATCCAGCTAAGATGTCTACTCCAAACCCTGGGTCCTTGACACCATTCTACAGTGCCTCCCTGTAGGACCCGCTCAATAATTGATTGGACAGCGGTAATCTGAAGATTCTTATAAATTAATCTGGATCTGTTACGGCAGTAATTCTGGCACAAAAAGAACAAGTTATTTTGATAGGGTTTTAACTTAATGGAGCCATTATGACTCATAACCATTTATCCAAATGTCACCTTTGTGTGAATTAGAAAAACATGACCCTTCTCTAAGATATTTCAATGTCCTGGGCAGGCAAATGGTCTTAAAATATATGAATCTACAAGTCTCGTAGTGGGAATTTTTGCATCTTCTGAGGCCATAAGGCACAAAACCTGGACAACTGTATTTTCTGAGCCCTTGGAAATTCTGTAATGTCAAGCTCAGGAACTGGTTTTCTAGAAGCCCCCGTTTGAAAATCAACAACTGTCACCCACTCTGCGTTCAATCTCCTGGCTCCTCTCTAGTTCTCTTTGTTTTTTACAATGTTTGCAGTGTTGCTGCTTTGTCATTTACAAATTCCTCCTTGCTTACAGAGCCATAGTGCAAAGTGTCATTTTATAAAAAGGATTTCTTTTAAAATACTTGCAAATTATCATTTTTAATGTATGTGAATACTACTTTCATGTGTGTATTTTTATTTGAAACAACTTTTAAAACTTAAGTTTACTAGAGAAATATTAAAGTTTTAGTACTCTAGTATATCCCATCAGAATTTCTATTATTATCCACCTGAGTATTTGGCCCTTTGTGTAAGTTTCCATCAATTTAAAAAGTATATTTGATATTTAACATTGCACCTCAACTTCTTTTTTGTTAAAAGATTTTCAAAATTTATTTATTTGAGAAGCAGAGCTACAGAGAAAGGGAGAAACAGAAAGATCTTCTATCCACTGATTCATTCCCTAAATGGCAGCAACGACCAGAGCTAAGCTGATCTGAAGCCAGGAGCCAGGAGCTTCTTCTGGGTCTTCCATGTGGGTGCAGGGGCCCCAGCACTTGAGCCATCTTCTACTGCTTTCCCAGGCCACAGTAGAGAGCTGGACCGGAAGAGGAGCAGCTGGGACTCAAACAGGCACCCTTATGGGATGCCGGCACTGCAGGTGGCGGCTTTACCCTCTATACCGCAGTGCCAGCCCCAGGACTCAACTTCTAAATGTGAACTTGCAAATATAAACAGTGAGTTTTTATAGAGGTATTATTAGAGCAAAAATTCTCTAACAATATCACATTGTCTGTGGCCTGAGAAATTGAATAATTATGATTTATGGGTACATTGATTTTACTTATTGAAATATTGCTGGGATATTTCTACACTGGAAGAAGCATTTTAAAGGGCGTATTTTGTTTCAGATAATATTCTGAGACCTTTTGTCCATTGGAGACATGGAAGAATACATTTCACGGAAAACAGAATTTTTTTTCTCCTCTATTTTGTTCTACTGCTGCCATCTAGAGTAAAAGTGAAGCAAAGGGAGCAGACCTCTGCCAAGCAATGCTTAGAATCCACTCTACCAGTAACCATCCTGAGGGTGCTTGTCAGATTCCATCCTAGCACAAGCGGCACTCGTCAGCGTTGGTGTGGGTCCAGCAATACTCACACCCTAACCTGTTTTAAGTGCAAGTGTGCATAGTATTTTCTTGGGCATTTTCTGCCTTCCTCTTTTATTGTCTTTTCTTTTACTTCAAAGTATATCTTTAGGGTTCCTGGCTTAAACATGTTTTCTTTTTCTTCTCATCAAAATGCGCTCTCTGGACTGTATCTGGAAAGGTACATCAGTCTTGGTGAGCCTGCAAGACGCCACCTCATTTGTTTCTTTTTTTTTTTTTAACTTTTATTTAATAAATATAAATTTCCAAAGTACAACTTTTGGATTATAGTGCCTTTTCCCCCCATAACCTTCCTCCCCCTACCCCGCAACCATCCCATCTCCCACTCCCTCTCCCATCCCATTCTCCATCAAGATTCATTTTCAATTATCTTTATATACAAAGATCAACTTAATATATATTAAGTAAAGATTTCAACAGTTTGCACCCACACAGATACACAAAGTATAAATAAAGACTAGTTTTACCGTTAATTCTCTAGTACAACACATTAAGGACTGAGATCCTACATGCCAAGTAGATGCACAGTGACTCCTGTTGTTGATTTAACAACTGATACTCTTGTTTATGGCATCAGTAACCACCTGAGGCTCTTGTCACGAGCTGCCAAGGCTATGGAAGCCTCTCGAGTTCACAAACTCCAATCATAATCAAAGTGGAAGTTCTCTCCTCCCTTCAGAGAAAGGCACCTCCTTCTTTAATGGCCCCTTCTTTCCACTGGGATCTCACAGAGATCTTTCATTTAGTTTTTTTTTTTTTTTTTTTTTTTTTGCCACAGTGTCTTGGCTTTCCATGCCTGAGAAACTCTCATGGGCTTTTTAGCCAAATCCAAATGATTCTGAGGCCAAAGTGCTATTTAGGACATTTGCCATTCTATGAATCTGCTGTGTATCCCACTTCCCATGTTGGATTGTTCTCTCCTTTTTAATTATATCAATTAGTATTAACAGACACTAGTTTTGTTTATGTGATCCCTTTGACACTTAATCCTATCATTATGATCAATTATGAACTTAAATTGATCACTGGGACTAGTAAGATGGCATTGGTACATGCCACCTTGATGGGATTGATTTGGAATCCTCTGGCACATTTCTAGCTCTACCATTAGGGGTAAATCTGAGTGAGCGTGTAATGAACTATACATCTCCCCCCTCTCTTATTCCCACTCTTATATTTAACAGGGATCACTTTTCAGTTAAATATAAACACTTAAGAATAATTGTGTGTTAATTAAAGAGTTCAACCAATGGTATTAAGTAGAACAAAAAATACTAAAAGAAATAAAATAGTAAGTTGTTCCTCGAAAGTCAGCACAAGGGCTGATCAAGCCATTGTTTCTTAGTGTCCATTTCACTTCTACAGGTTTCCTATTAGATGCTTACTTGTCACTGATCAGGAAGAACATATATTTGCCCCTTTGGGACTGGCTTATTTCACTTAGTATGATGTTTTCCAGATTTCTCCATTTTGTTGCAAATGATTGTATTTCTTTCTTTTTTTTTTTTCCTGCTGTATGGTATTCTATAGAGTACATATCCCATAAATCTTTATCCAGTCTTCTGTTGATGTGCATTTAGGTTGATTCCAGGTCTTAGTTATTGTGAATTGAGCTGCAATAAACATTGAGGTGCAGACAGCTCTTTTATTTGCCAATTTAATTTCTTTTGGGTAAATTCCGAGGAGTGGGATGGTCATGTGGTAGGGCTAGATTCAGCTTTCTGAGGAATCTCCAAACTGACTTCCATGGTGGCTTTACCAGTTTGCATTTCCAACAACAGTGGGTTAGTGTCCCTTTTTCCCCACATCCTCACCAGTAGCTGTTGTTAGATAATTGGGAATCTATTTTGGACTATGATGTGAGGAATGAATTGAGATTTATCCTCCTCCTCCCACTCCTCACCCACCTCCACAGATACTCAGATGGCTCATTGGATGTTTTTTAATTTTTTTTTTTTTGACAGGCAGAGTGGACAGTGAGAGAGACAGACAGAGAGAAAGGTCTTCCTTTGCCGTTGGTTCACCCAACAATACCCGCCACGGCCAGCACGCTGCCGCCGGCGCACCACACTGATCTGATGGCAGGAGCCAGGTACTTATCCTGGTCTCCCATGGGGTGCAGGGCCCAAGCACTTGGGCCATCCTCCACTGCACTCCCTGGCCACAGCAGAGAGCTGGCCTGGAAGAAGGGCAACTGGGACAGAATCCGGCGCCCCGACCGGGACTAGAACCCAGTGTGCCAGTGCCGCAAGGCGGAGGATTAGCCTAGTGAGCCGCGGCGCCGGCCGTTTTTTAATTTTTTAAAAAAGATTTATTTATTTATTTGAAAGTCAGAGTTACATATAGAGAGAAGGAGAGGTAGAGAGAGAGAAGTCTTTCATCCTCTGCTTCACTCCCCAGTTGGCGGCAACAGCTGGAGCTGTGCTGATCCGAAGCCAGGAGCCAGGAGCCAAGAGCTTCTTCCAGGTTTCCCATGTGAGTGCCCAAGGACCTGGACCATCTTCTACTGCTTTCCCAGGTCATAGTAGAGAGCTGTATTGGAAGTGGAACAGCCGGGACCCGAACCGGTGCCCATATGGGATGCCAGCACTGTAGACGGCTGCTTTACCCACTACGCCACAGCACCAGCCCCCTCATTGCTTGTTTTAAATCTGTTGACTTCAAGTGCCACTTTTGTTATAGATTGAATTTGTTTATGCTTTTTGTTCTATTTCTGGACTCCTTTTTCTGTTCTATTGAACTGTAGGACATTCAGAACAATGTAGAACAATGTGGAAACCTATTTATGCGTTTTTTTTTTTTGATACTAAATATTTGGTAGGTCCAGTGTTCTTCCTCTATTATTTTTTATTTTATTTTTAAAATTCCTATGTGTTTCTGCTACTGTATTTCCCAAATGAATTGGATCTTATTTAGTTCAAACATATCTGTTGATCCTTTCAGGAATTGCATTTTATTGAAAAACTAATTTTGAGAGAATTAACCATTATTCTGAAGTTCAACATCCTCAACCAAGAACAAATGTGTCCAGATATTTGTTCATGCTTTCTGTTCTGTTCCACAGTGATAGCTGAAAGTTTTCCTTATATACATCTTTCACATCTCTTAGTAAGTTTTACCCATTATTGTATCCTTTTAAAACAATTTTATTTTTTACTTGAAGGGCAGAGCAACAGAGGACAGAGAAAAAAATCTTCCATCTGCTTGTTCACTCCTCAATTGGCTGCAAAAGCCAGGGCTGGGCCAGCCCGAAGCCAATTGCCAAAAATTCCATCCAAGTTTCTCACATCGGTGGCAGGGACTCAAACAATCAGACCGTCTTGTGATTCTTTCCCAGACACATTAATAGGCAGCTGGATCAGAAGTGTAGTAGCCGGGACTTGGACAAATGCTCTGATGAGATGTTGGCCTCCTAGGTGGCAGCTTCACCTGCTGTGTCACAATGCTGGTCCCTATTGTGTCTTTTATTGGCTGCTGTTTACAACTTGTCTCTTGGTTCACTTTATGTTGCTTTTCATACCACAGATTTCCATATTAATGTAATATTTGTTAGCATGTATCAATATTTCCTTTTATGGCCTTGCAATTTATGTTCTATTTAGTTAAGAAGACTTGTCTTACTACAAACTTATTTACATATAATTTTCCTTCAAATTCTGAGAAAAGTATATTTGATTCTATAATTAAGTGGCATTTCAGTTCATACTCATCGGTTCATATACTTTTTTTTTTTTTAGATTTATTTATTTAATTGAAAGAGTTACACAGAGAGAGGAGAGGCAGAGAGAAAGGAGTCTTCTATCCGCTGGTTCACTCCCCAATTGTCCGTAACAGCCGGAGCTGGGCCAATCCAAAGCCAGGAGCGAGGAGTTTCCTCCGGGTCTTCCCACATGGGTGCAGTGGACCAAGGACTTGGGCCATCTTCTACTGCTTTCCCAGGCCACAGCAGAGAGCTGGATTAGAAGTGGAGCAGCTGGAACTTGAAACGGAGCCCAGATGGGATGCCGGCAACACAGGAGGAGACTTAATCTACTACACCATAACGCCGGTCCCTAACAGAGAAATATTAGAGAGCAAACTGACAGTAGTTAAATACACACTTTTAGGCTGGCGCCATGGCTCACTAGGCTAATCCTCCTGTCGGTCCCCGTCTTCGTGGAGGAACGACACAGGACCCTGTGCTGTTCTTTTGTCTGCTCGGCCCTCCCTGGGTTTGCTGCTGGTTCTTCCCGGGTTGGCTACCGACCCTTCCACCTCCGTGGAAGGGCGGTTCCCCCTGCCACATTCCCCACTTCCGCGGGGGAGCGGCACACCGCCGGCCGGCTCTCTCGGGGGCTGCTCAGGTGTTCCTTCAGATAGATGTTCCTCTTAGATGTTCCTGGTGCATGTTGTCTCTCTCCTCCTTTATAGTCCTCTTCCACCAATCCCAACTCTGCTACCCACACGCCGAGTACGCTGCTCTCCTCCAATCAGGAGTAAGTCCTATAGTTTATTGGTTGAACTGGAGGCAGCTGTGTAGAAGCTGTTTCTCCCTTCTCAGCGCCATATTGTGGGAGAGCAGATGCATAGAATAAGTCTTAATTCCAGTAACTTAGTCTAGGCCGAGTTGCTCCCAGTTGCTCCCCACACCTCCGCCTAGCGGCGCCGGCACACGGGGTTCTAGTCCCGGTTGGGGCACCGGATTCTGTCCTGGTTGCTCCTCTTCCAGGCCAGCTCTCTGCTGTGGCCCAGGAAGGCAGTGGAGGATGGCCCAAGTGCTTGGGCCCTGCAACCCATAGGAGACCAGGAAGAAGCACCTGGCTCCTGGCTTCGGATCAGCGCAGTGCGCTGGCCGCGGCGGCCATTGTTGGGTGAACCAACGGAAGGAAGACCTTTCTCTCTGTCTCTCTCTCCCACTGTCTAACTCTGCCTGTCAAAAACAAACAACCAACCTACCAAAAAAACACACACTTTTATCCATTTAAAAATTCAAATATGAGGAACACCATATTTGAGTCCTGGCTGCTCTGCTTCCGATCCAGCTCCCTGTTAATTTGCCTGGGAAAGCAGTGGAAGATGCTTCAAGTGCTTGGGCCCCTGCACCTACATGGGAAACCCAGAAGATGCTTCAGCTCCTGGCTTCAGATTGGCCCTGCTCCAGCTGTTGCGGCCCTTAAGGGAGTGAACAAATCAATGGAAGACCCCTTTCTCTGTAACTCTGTTTCTCAACTAACTAAATAAATAAAAAAGATTTCAAACATTGTGGATAAATCTGCCGTCTGCAATGTCAGCATCCTATATGGGCACTGATTTGAGTTTCTGCTGTTCCACTTCCAATCCAGCTCCCTGGATTGCACCTGGGAAAGCAGTGTAAGTTGGTCCAAGTGCTTGACCCCTTTACCCAAGTGGGAGACCAAGAAGAAGCACCTGACTCCTGGCTTCAGATTGGCCCAGCTCCTGCCACTGCAGCCATTTGGGGAGTGAATCAGTGGATGGAAGAACTCTCTCTCTTTTTCTCTGTGATTCTGCCTTTCAAATAAATAAATAGATCTTAAATTTCTTTTTCTCAGTGTATACTTTTACCAGCAGAGCATGTGGGTTGCCATTTCCCACATCCTTAACAACATCTGTATTATCTGATTTTCTAGTATTGGCCATTAGTATGGGTGTAAAATTATATATTATTTTTATGTGCACTTCTAAGAGAATTAGGGAAGTTGAACTGATGTTCAACTTTATTTATTTATTGTACTTATTTTTAAAATATATCTGAGTGTGTGTCTGTAAATAGCTTTTGAGCTATATGAAAGTAGGTGGCACACACCACACCTCTTTATCAGCTAATATTTCAGTGTGGACTTTTTGTAAACAATTATATCCTATTTATGTGACAGCTATAAAATGAAGGGACTTTAACATTGGTATAGTATTTTTTTCTAATATACTTTTTACATTCTGAATTTGTAAATTATCCCAATATTGTCTGTTAAAATATTCCTCCACCTCAGGACAGAATCCAGTCCAGGATTACATTCACATGGCATTTTGGTTGTTGGACTCCCTTTTTTTTTTTTTTTTTAAGATTTATTTATTTATTTGAAATTCAGAGTTACACAGAGATAGAAGGAGAGGCAGAGAGAGAAAGATCTTCCATCCATTGGTTCATTTCCCAATTGGCCGCCACAGCCGGAGCTGTGCAGATCTGAAGCCAGGAGCCAGGAGCTTCTTCTGGGTCTCCCACGTGGGTGCAGGGGCCCAAGCACTTGAGCCATCTTCTACTACTTTCCAGGCCATAGCAGAGAACTGGACTGGAAGAGGAGCAGCCAGGACACAAACAGGCACCCTTATGTGATGCTGGCACTGCAGGCAGCGGCTTTACCCACTATACCACAGAGACAGTGTCGGCCCCTGTTGGAGTCCCTTAAATCTGAAATAGTTTATTGCTTTTCTTGACATTAATGTGCTTGAAGAATACAGAATAACTATTTTCTTTTTTTCTAATAGAAAATTTTTATTTAATAAATATAAATTTCAGAAGTACAACTTTTGGATTATAGTGGTTCTTCCTCCATAACCACCCTCCCATTCGCAAACCATCCCATCTCCTACTCCCTCTCCTATCCCATTCTTCATTAAGATTTATTTTTAATTATCTTTATATACAGAAGATCAACTCTATACTAAGTAAAAATTTCAACAGTTTGCATCCACACAGATACACAAAGTATAAAGTACTATTTGAAGACTAGTTTTACCGTTAATTCTCGTAGTGCAACACATTAAGGACAGAGGTCCTACATGGGGAGCAAGTGCACAGTGATTCCTCTTGTTAATTTAACAATTGACACTTTTATTTATGACGTCTGTAATCACCTGAGGCTCTTGTCATGAGCTGCCAAGGCTATGGAAGCCTCCTGAGTTCACAAACTCTGACCTTATTTAGACAAGGCCATAGTCAAAATGGAAGTTCTCTCCTCCCTTCAGAGAAAGGTACCTCCTTCTTTGATGGCCCCTTCTTTCCACTGGGATCTCACTCACAGAGATCTTTCATTTAGGTCATTTTTGCCATAGTGCCTTGGCTTTCCATGCCTGAGATACTTTCATGGACTTTTTAACCAGATCTGAATGCCTTAAGGGCTGTGGAATACTTATTTTCAATAGAATGTCTCAATTTGGATTTGTCTGAAGCATCCTTTCTCAAATTGAGATCCTTAATTCCTAGGAAATTAAGATGTGGAGCATGGATTATATATCTATAATGAAGAATTGGAGAAAATAATCACTCAAGACATTTTCTGTAAGTTTTAATTCTGTTCTGAAACTTTTGGTTAGGAAGGTTGGTTGTTTCTTCATTTTTAAATTCAGGTTGTATGTTCAGGACCAGATTACGATATATGCAACATTTTAGCCCTCTTAAAAATATCACTTCTGGAGTCAAATAATAGCTGATGTTGATTTTGTGCATGCAATGAAGGTGTTGTCTAGATATTTCACCATACAGTTACTGCTTTCCTTCATGCAACTAATAAATAGTCTTAGAGGAGACCCACTGAGATAATTTTATTATCCTGATCCTCATCAAACTTTCCCCTGTGTGTTTAAAATCTGTTGATGGGGGCTGGCTCTGTGGCGCAGTGGGTTAATGCCCTGGTCTGAAGCGCCGGCATCACATACAGGCACTAGTTCCAGTCCTGGCTGCTCCTCTTCCAATCCAGCTCTCTGCTATGGCCTGGGATAGCAGTAGAAGATGGCCCAAGTCCTTGGGCCCCTGCACCCATTTGGGAGACCCAGAAGAAACTCCTGGCTCCTGGCTTTGGATTGGTGCAGCTCCAGCTGTTGTGGCCATCTGGGGAGTGAACCAGCAGATGGAAGACCTCTCTCTCTCTCTCTACCTCTCTCTGTAACTCTGTCTTTCAAATAAATAAAATAAATCTTTAGAATCTGTTGATAATACTTAACCTATTGTTTTTTGAAAGATTTATTTATTTATTTGAGAGTCAGAGAGAGAGAGGTCTTCCATATTTCTTAGATGGACACAATTTAACCCATAAAAGAGTAGTAGAGCTTTGCCAGCTTTTGAACTTTATATAAATGAAGGTATATGATATACACTCTTTTTAAAAATATTTATTTATGTATTTATTTGCGAGGTAGAGTTATAGACAGAGAGAAAGGTCTTCCATCTGCTAGTTCACTCCCCAAATGGCCACAACAGAGCTTCATCTAGGTCTCCTATTTGGGTGCAAGGGCCCAAGCACTTGGGCCATCTTCCACTGCCTCCCCAGGCCATAAGTAGAGAGCTGGATTGGAAGAGGAGCAGCAGATCTTGATCCAGCACCCGTATGGGATGCCATTGCTGCTGTGGAGGCTTAGCCTACTACACCTACACACAGTCTCCTACTACACAGCACTGGCTCCAGTATATACTCTTTTTTAGCATTCACATTTTTTCTTTCTAAAATTATAAAAATTCATTTTAAAGAAAGAAGAGAGAAACAGAGATTGTCCATCTTGCTGATTCACTTTCCCAAATGCCTGCAACAGGTAGGGCTAGGCCAGGTTGAAGCTGGGAGCCCTGCTCAACCCAAATCTCCCTCATAGATTGCAGGGACTCAACTATTGAGCAATCACCCACTGCCTCTGGAGCTGTGAATTAGCAAGCAGCTGGAATCAGAAACAGAGCTGGGACTCAAACCCAGGCACTCCATTATGGGATGTGGGCAATCTAAGTGGTGTTTCAAAAGCTCAATCTTATATTTTTTGTACGTGCTTTATGTCAATATTAACTTTTATGATCTTTTCACATGATATGAAGTTGCTATTTTATTCATTTTTCATTGTTTTATAGCTTTAAGTTTATTACTATACCACAATTTATTTATTCATTAATTTTTGATGACATTTCAGTTATTTCCAGTTTTTTTCTTATTATCATCAATGTTGCTATGAATATCCTGCACAAGTATTTTGATGCACATGTGCAAGAATTTCTTCAAAAGATATGTGTAGGAGAAAAACTGCTAGGATATGGAGTTTATTGAACTTTACTGATATTGCTCAACTCTTTCCCAAAACTTTGGAACAATTTATAGGCCCATCAGCAGTGTATAGAATTTCCTTTGCCTCACATCCTCACCAATCATTGATATTGACAGAAATTTTATATTTTTCCAGTTTGATAGGTATCCAAAGCTATTTCATGTTAGTTTCATTGTGTTTCCTAGATTACAATTCATGGTCGACATTTTGATTTTTTGTTGTCACTTGAATGTCCCGTTTTGTTTAAATTGAAGACTTTCCCCCATTATTTAAGAGATTTGTATTCTATCTTTTGTTACTAATTTTTACAAATTTCTTTTACTTATATTTACCTTTATTGAATATATAAATTGATGGAGGGAAATTTACAGCTTTAAATACTGAGTGTCCTACTCAATGAACGTGATATATATCTTTTTAGTTAGGACTTCTTTACGTCTACTAATAAAACTTTGCTAGCGCCACAGCTCAATAGGCTAATCCTCCGCCTTGCGGCGCCGGCACACCGGGTTCTAGTCCCGGTCAGGGCGCCGGATTCTGTACCGGTTGCCCTTCTTCCAGGCCAGCTCTCTGCTGTGGCCCAGGAGTGCAGTGGAGGATGGCCCAAGTGCTTGGTCCCTGCACCCCATAGGATACCAGGAGAAGCACCTGGCTCCTGCCTGCGGATCGGCGTGGTGCACTGGCCTGCAGCACGCCGGCCGTAGCGGCCATTGGAGGGAACCAACGGCAAAGGAAGACCTTTCTCTCTGTCTCTCTCTCTCACTGTTCACTCTACCTGTAAAAAAAATAAATAAATAAAACTTTATAATTCTTTCCATGGAGTCTCAAAAATTCTTCATCCTTACTTAGTTTCTTTAAGCTGTTATAAGTACTGTTTGATGAAGGCACATAGAAATAATACAACTTATTTCTGAAACTGATTTTACTTCCAGTAATTCTGTTAAACCCTTATAGTATAAAATAATATTCAGATACTTTTGAATTTTCTACCTTATAAATGTATCATGTGTAAAATAACTATTTTATTTCTTCCTTTCTGAACAATCAATTTTCAATTAATATGTGTGTGTAACTGTAAACCATAATACTTACTGAAATAAGTCAGTTTCAAAAAGACAGATATCATATGTTTTCCCTGATCTGAGGTAACTAATAGAGTACCTAAAATGTGATGTATTGGAGTGAAATGGACATTTTGAGATTTGATGACTGTTTAAAGGCCTAGTCTCTTTGATTGAGGAACAGTGTTCTTTTCCTTCATATTGTTTGTTGAATTCTTTTACTTACTGTAGGGTTAACTTCATGACCATTAAGTAAGCTGAAAATAGATCCTTGTAAAAATCAAGATGGAAATTGGAGATGGAGTAGGGGGGAAACTTGGAACATGGGCAGGAGATAGGGTAGGGTGGAAGTATCACTATGTTCCTAAATTTGTATATATGAAATACATGACTTAAATAAAATAACTTAAATAAAATCTAAAAAGTTGTGTGTGTGTGTGTGTGTCTTATTATGGTAGCTTGGAGTCTCATGAAATGTTGAGTTGCAGTGGTGATGATTGGAGTATTTGTCTCATTCCCAATCTCAAAGGGAAGGCTTTCAAAAACTTTTATTATTCAAAACATTTGAGTAGCTTATGTGTTTATTGATTTGTAAATACCCATTTTTAGGCTAAAGAGATTTTCTTCTACTGTTAGTCTGCAGTGACTTTTACTGCTCATGTGACATTGAATAATTTTTTAAAGATTTATTTATTTTTTATAAGAGTTACAGAAAGAGGGATAATGTATTAAGATGTGTCTTGCTCAAGCTGACTTGCCCCAAATGGTAGAGTTAGAAACATACCAGGGGATTCCAATTCAATCCCATCAAGGTGGCATGTACCAATGCCATCTCACTATTCCAAGTGATCAATTTCAGTTCACAATTGATCATAATGAAAGGACTAAGAGTCAAAGGGAGCACATAAACAAGTCTAGTACCTGCTAACACTAACCGATGGAATAAATAAAGGGGAGAGTGATCCAACATGGGAAGTGAGATACTCAGCAGACTCATAGAATGGCAGATGTCCTAAATAGCACTCTGGCCTCAGAATCAGCCCTAAAGGCATTCGGATCTGGCTGAAAAGCCCATGAGAGTATTTCAGGCATGGAAAGCCAAGACACTCTGGCAAAAGATCTCTGTGAGTGAGATCCCAGTGGAAAGAACAGGTCTTCAAAGAAGGAGGTACCTTTCTCTGAAGGGAGGAGAGAACCTCCACTTTGACTATGACCTTGTCTAAACAAGATAAGAGTCGGAGAACTCAGAGGGCTTCCATAGCCTTGGAAACTCATGACTGGAGCCTAGGGAGATTACTGATGCCATAGACAGGAGTGTCAATTGGTAAAGTCAACAACAGGAGTCACTGTGCACTTACTCCTCATGTAGGATCTCTGTCCTTAATGTGCTGTGCATTGAGATTTAATGCTATAACGAGTACTCAAATAATATATTTCACTTTGTGTTTCTATGGGGGTGCAAACTGTTGAAATCTTTACTTAATGCATACTAAACTGATCCTCTGTAAAAAAAAAAAAAAAAAAGAAAGAAAGAAAAGAAAAGAAATCAACTCCCAACTTGACTCTCACTGGGATTAAACATGACAATAGGTCTGATCTGATTTCATCATCATTAAAAAAAATCATCTATTATTTTTCACTTTATGTTTCTGTGTGGGAGCAAACTGTTGAAATCCTTACTTAATGTATACTAAGCTGATCTTCTGTATATTAAGATAATCGAAAATGAATCTTGATGTGAATGGAAGGGGAGAGGGAGTGGGAAAGGGGAGGGTTGTGGGTGGGAGGGACGGTATGGGGGGAAGCCATAGTAATCCATTATTCGTACTTTGGAAACGTATATTCATTAAATAAAAGTTAAAAAAAAAAAAAAAGAAATTATCAACTCCCAACTTGACTCTCACTGGGATTAAACATGACAATAGGTCTGATCTGATTTCATCATCATTTAAAAAAAAATCATCTATTATTTTTCACTTTATGTTTCTGTGTGGGAGCAAACTGTTGAAATCCTTACTTAATGTATACTAAGCTGATCTTCTGTATATTAAGAGAATCGAAAATGAATCTTGATGTGAATGGAAGGGGAGAGGGAGTGGGAAAGGGGAGGGTTGTGGGTGGGAGGGACGGTATGGGGGGGAAGCCATTGTAATCCATAAATCGTACTTTGGAAATTTATATTCATTAAATAAAAGTTAAAAAAAAAGAGTTACAGAAAGAAAGGGAGGGAGGGTGGAGAGAGAGAGAGAGAGAGAGAGAGAGAGAGAGAGAGAAATCTTCCATCTGCTGGCTCACTCCCCAAAAGGCTGCAATGTCCTCAGCCAAAGCCAGGAGACAGGAACTTCTTCTAGATCTCCCACATGGATACAGGGACCCAAGCACTTGGGCCATCTTCCTCTGCACATTCACAGGGGGCTGGATTGTAAGGGAAGCAGCTGGGTCTTGAACCAGTGCCCATATGGAATGCCAACATCTCAGGCAGCAGTTTTACCCATTACCTGACAGCATCAGACCTGATATTGAATTTAATGAAAAGGCTTTTAATGCATTTAGGTAGAAAATCAAATGTTATTTATCTTTTAATCTGCTAATATATTCAATTGCATTAATTGATCTTAAGTTAAAACATTCTGTATTTTTGGTATAAACTTAATAATATATTGTCATTTTTCATATACCAATAGGTTTAGTTTTTAATATTTAGTTTAGGAATTTGACATTTATCATATGTTAAAGATAATAAGAACCACTTTTTATGTCACTAAGAAAGCAAAAATGCTGTCAATTAAGCTGACTCAAAAATTTTTAATTTTGATTTTAATTTTATGCTTACTGAAATAATCTTTTTGCTTAAACATAGATTTTATGATGTATCACTCTCATACTTAGTTAGAAAAATATACAAGCAAGAAAAACCAGTTACATTATTCCTGAAACATCTGCACAGCACCTCTCATAACTGTATTATATTAAATTTAAAACTATACCTTAGTCAATGGTATCTAGTATATTTTATATGGTTGAAGTCTTCATCAACAGCCTGGGGTAAAGCTACATCCCTTTGTTTAGTCACATTTTTATTATTATAACAAAATACCTGAAGCAATTTGATTTTCAAAAGAGAAAGTCTTATTTAGTTCCCAGTTTTGGAGGTTGAACAGCATGGCATTTGCATACATCTTAGTTTTGGTAAGGACTTCTTGGCAAGGCAGATGGCAGTGGTGCGAGCATGCAGTGGAGCAAGCAGTTACTTCTTGAACCAGAAGCAGAGAGGAAAGGAGTAGCGAGGATATAACAACTCTTTCCTGAGAACTCAAGGGACCTCAGAACCTGCACCCAATGACCCAAGGATCTACCAATTTGTCCTACCTCCCAAAGGTTTAATCACCTCTCAATAGCACCCCTGTGAGCCTTTAATCACCCTGGACTTCTGAGATACTCAAATGCTGCCTGAACTATTATAAACCCCAAAATGGATTTGCTTTTGCTTCTGATATTGTGATAACTAGCCTTGGTTATTTTTAAATGCTTGATATTTATAATTTTTTAACAAAGACATTTATTTATTTGAGAGGCAGAGTTACAGAGAGAGAAGGAGACAGAAAGAGAGGTCTCCCATCTGCTGGTTCACTCCCCAAATGGCTACAGTAGCTGCAGCTGGGCTGGTCAGAAGCCAGGAGCTCCTTCCAGGTCTCCCATGTGAGTGCAGGGGCTCAAGCCCTGGGGCCTCTTCCGCTGCTTTTCTAGGCCATCAGCAGGCAGCAGGACTCAAACTGGTGCCCATATGAGTTGCTGGCACCGAAGGTGGAGGCTTAACTTACTAAGCCACAGAGCTGGCCCTGATATATATACTTTTAAAATCTTACTTTCAGTTCTCTCTGTTCCATCTTTGAATATCATGTATTTCCTTTTCTGACTAACTTGTCTCTAGTTGTAGATGGAATGGAATATTCTGGGAGTTCTTTATGCCTTCAAGAAGTTGCCATCTACACTGGGCACTAACATGCCTGTCTTGTCTGGAACCTGAGCCCCGTGCTGCTCCACATTAGATAATCAGGGACAGGATAGTAAAAGAACTACCGGGATGCTCTTTCTGTGAATCCCCAAATGATCATCCAGGTGTTTGCTCTAGGCTTCCTGCAGCTTCTCATGCATGCTGCCTGTGTCTTGGAGGGCCCTTTGGGTTGTTTCTGCATCTCTCTTATTTATCTTGAGTTATGGTTTCTTCTTTTGGTAACAACCTTTGCTTTCCCTATTTCAGAGATTCTTTTTTCTAAACAAACATAACCACTTATTGTCCTCCTAGGCTGTTGTTTATTTATTAATTTTCTTTTATGGGTAAGACCCTTCCCTCCCTCCCTCCCTCTCCTCCCTTCCTCTCTCTCTTTCTTTCTTTCTTTCTCTCTCTCTCTCTCTCTCTCTCTCTCTCTCTTTCTCCCTTCCTTCCTTCCTTCCTTCCTTCCTTCCTTCCTTCCTTCCTTCCTTCCTTCCTTCCTTCCTTCTTTCCTTCTTTTTCTTTCTTTCTTCTTTTCAAAGGCAGAGTAATGGAGAGAGATGAATAGACAGAGAAAGGGAGACAGAGAGGGAGAAGGAGAGAGGGAGAGATATCTACTGGTTCACTCCCCAAACATTCACAACAGTTGGGACTCACCAGGTCAAAGTAGGAGCCTAGAACTCCACCTGAGTCTTCTTCTTAGGTGGCAGGGACTCAAATACTGTTGGCTTTCCAGGCATATTAGTAGGAAGCTGGATAGGAAGTATAGATGTGGTGGGCAACACAAGCAGTGGCTTAACCTGTTGTGCCATGATGCGCACCCCGATATGATTTTTCTATTTGTAGAAATCTGGGATGGTGTGTGAGTTAGAGTGCACTTTCACACTACAGTATTTTTACCAGCATTTCGGCAGTGGTTATGTCTGGGTAAGTTTAAATTAAAATTTGATATATTTTTCTGCTTTCTATGGCATTTATATATTACTTTGCTTATAGTTTGAATTAGGAAAACAAAGTATGCTTATAAAACATCAAAAGTAAAGCTCTCTCTCTCCTCACGTCCACCTCCAATCCCAATCCTCGGAGTTAGCTACTATCTAAATCAGAATTTCTCAGTCTTGTCATGAATGGCATTACAGGCCTGATGATTCTTCGTCGTGGGGAGCTGTGTTGTCCACTGTGGAATGTTGTCCGCTAGATGCTTAATAGCAACTCCCAAGTTGTGAGAATCCAAAATCTCATCAAACATTGCAAAATATCCCTGGATGGGGTTGGGGTGGGCAAGATCATCTATGGCTAGGAACCGCTGGTTTAGATTCATGTCTATGAACCTATAAACAAGCACATAGATACATGCCTTTGAAGAAAATAATTTATTATTCAGAAATAGTAAATGATAAAACCTACTGGCTTATGAGCCTCTAGTGTCACTGTTTCCTGGAATGGGACTTTGGTGCAGTGATTAGAATGCTGCTTGGGACAACCACATCCCATTTAGAGTGCTAGGCTTGAATCCTGCCTCTGTGCTCTGTACCAGCTTCCTGCCAAGGCAAACCCTGGGAGGTAGCAGTCATGCTTCAAGTACTTGGTTCCTAGCCATTCATGTGGGAAACCTGGGTTGTGATCTTGGCTCCTGGCTGTGGCCTGATCCATCCCTGGCTGTTGCAGGCCTTTTGGGTAGTGAACCAGAAGATGGGTGATCTCTGTCTCTTTCTCCCTCTGTCTCTCTGCCTTTCAAATAAAATAAATAAATATTTCCTAAAGCATAGTCTTTGAACAAGAGCTTGATGCTCAGAATATTATATGAAGAAAACAATATTTGATGGTCAAATACATCAAGGTAACACTGAGTTAACAAAACTGAACAGGTTTTTTCTTTTTTTTTCTTTTTTTTCTGCAGGACTACTTGAAACTTTGTTTCTACTATGCATTGTGAATATCCAAGAGGGAGATATAGTTATACTATTTCCCAAGTTTATATGACTGTAGGATTTTAAATCACTGAGAATTTCATGGGACTAAAATTCCGTGGAAACCCGTTGGGAAACTTCACTTTGATCCTGTATGTATGAGAAAGTCCATGGCAGGTTTTAAACAAAGATAAAGCTGAAACAGGGGCAAGTATTTGAGCTG
Organism: Oryctolagus cuniculus; assembly: GCF_051225735.1. Lineage (NCBI taxonomy): Eukaryota > Metazoa > Chordata > Mammalia > Lagomorpha > Leporidae > Oryctolagus > Oryctolagus cuniculus. The sequence continues at coordinate 98,760,774 of NC_142870.1, forward strand.
GAAGTAGACACTGGGAAAACAAAACAACATTCAATATTGGAGCACCTGGGGTTTGGGTCAGAGCTCCGTTCCAGATTCCAGCTTCTTGCTTAAGAAGACCCTGGGAGGCAGCAGGTGATGGCTCAAGTACTTGATCCCTGCCACCTGGTTTTAGTTCCTGGCTCCTGGCTTTGGCTGTCCCACTCCCAGCTATTGCAGGCATTTTGGGGAGTAAACCAGCAGATGGGAGATTACTCTCCTCCTCTCTTTCTTTCCATCTGCCTCATGAATAAATAAATAAAAATTATAACAAAAAACTGAAAACAACAACAAAAGCAGTACTATTTGTGGCAGATTTTAAACAAATTTGGGCTGAAACACTGAAAAGCAAAAACACAGAATTATTTTGATTCCCATGTTGTTCTATATCCCTACTCTATGTTAGCCCACCTAAGGAAAATTTGCAGAAGCAGAGAGATTGTCAGGCTGCCTTTGCACACAGGAAGTGACTCTTACTCCTGGGCCAGTTGCATGTGGAATACCACAAGCTGTTGCCACAGAGAGAAGACACCAACACCATTTCTGATGAGGCTTGTCTCATGAGTGGCCATCACAGTCCTTCCTGTTTGAGATCCCTGGGCAGTATCTGAGTCTTTGTCTTTCTTTGAACTTGTGAGTGAAATTATTTTCACTGGAAGTATAATGGCACAAATCGCATTTTTTTTCCTTCAAAAGAGTTCTGATCCTTTTCTAAGGACTTTTTTAAATCTTACAACAAGAATATTTATTAGAATAAGACAAGGAAAAATCTTTCATGTGCCCTTCAGTTGATAGTCACAGCTCACGTGTGGTGGATCTTGGTCATTTCTGTGGTTAGAGGTTAGACAAAACTCAGATTGGAAACTAGGGTTTGGGGCAGGAGTCATTGCAAAGAGACACTGTCTTTAAATGAAAGGAGCCTGAAGTCAGCTGGGTGTTTTGCAGTATAAAATGCTACAGGGGGAGCCAGTGCTTTGGTGTAGCCCATAAATTTGCTGCCTGCAGTGCCAGCATACCATATGGGCGCCAGTTTGAGTCCCTGCTGTTCCTCTTCTGATCCAGCTCACTGCTAATGCACCTGGGAAAGCAGTGGAGAACTATGCAAGTCCTTGGGCCCCTGCACCCATGTGGGAGACCCAGAAGAAGCTCCTGGCTTTGGAACGGCTCAGCTCCCAGTGTAGCCATTTAGGGAGTGAACCAGCAGATGGAAGATTCTCTCTCTCTCTCTCTCTCCCTCTGAATCTCTGTAACTCTGCCTTTCAAATAAATAGTAAATCAAAAAAAAAAAAAAAAAAAAAAAAAAAAAAGACAACAGGAACACAAAGGAGCAACTTCCATGCCTTGTTTTCCTTTCTTGTCCTCAAGAGTAAAATAAAGGATGAACGCAGGTAGAAGTGGTCAATGGTGAATTTCATGGTATCACTGCAGCATTTCCAAGCCCATTATTTACTGTTCTGAATTATGAGAAATAGAAACAAATGGGAAAAAAGAACAACATGTCAGTGTACCTTGATTCATTCAGAGAGAAATTCTCTTCCATACTTCTCTAAATAATCTCAATTTCCATTTTTACAAAAGAAAAGCAGCAGAATGAGAAACAGGACTTGTGTCAGGTTTATTCTTAGGTGTGTTGTCACCAGAGGGCATTAGAAAATGTTTATGAAAAGCTGACAAAGACAACAGGGCACAAACCTGTAACTATGAATCCTGGTACAGTCTATTAGGCAATCTGAATGTCTTATTTTTTCATCTACAAACTGAAAAATTTACAGTGACCCCTAAGTGGAAGTCTCATAAACTGAAATTTTTATAACTATTCCCAAATGAAAGTCTCAATTATCTAATAAAAACTCTGTTTAAATTTGATATAACCAATTATCACAGGTTACAATGGCCATAGAGCTCTTGGTTAAATAAAAGAAGTTTGGCAATAGGCATTTAGCTTAGCAGTTAAGACACCAGTTAATACACTTGCACCCCACACCAGAGTGTGTGGGTTTCATACATGGCTCTGGCTTCTGTTTCAACTTCTTGCTAATGCAGACTCTTGGAGGCAGTAGGTGACGTCTCAAGTAGCTGGGGCGGCGTCCCCTACGTGGTTGAGTTGGATTGAGGTCCCAGCTCCTGGCTTTGGCTCTGCTGAACCCTGGCTGTTTTTTGCATTTGGGTAGTGGACCAGCAGATGGGCACTCTCTGTCTCCAAAAAAGGAAGGAAGGAAAGAAGGAAGGAAGGAAAGAAGGAAGGAAGGAAAGAAGGAAGGAAGGAAAGAAGGAAGGAAGGAAGGAAGGAAGGGAGGGGAGGGGAGGGGAGGGGAGGGGAGGGGAGGGAGGAAGGAAGAAAGAAATCTTATCTTTGAGAACCAGTGGTGGCCCCTTTATTAGTCCTCAGGTACCACGTGGCTGGAGCTTTACTTTCTTCCCCTCAGCTATCAGCCTGCTGTTACATCCAGACTGTGGATACATCTTAAAAATACTGCATGAGTATGTGGAAAGAAAAAGGTAGGGTGACATAAAGTTTAGCAGTATGGGACTATAAAATATCATGAAAATTTGAAAAAAGATATTCACTCCATAGAAAGAAAGGGGAACGGGGTAGATAGAATTGAAATGGTACACACATACTTCCAAAGAATATGCACAGAGACCTAGAAACACAATGCTGCTTTGCACGAAATTTGATTTCTTGAAAAGGTTTAGTTTGAAATATTGGGTATAGTTTGTTTAAGCTATAATTACAAGTTTACTAATTAAACTTACACATTGCATGCTTTACTTATTTATTTTTCCAAATGAAGGAAGGGAGAACGTGAACATTAAAGGCACTATCATTATTTTAGGAAAACAGAAGAAAGTAATTATGTGTTCAGGACTGGGTGTCAAGCAGATATAGAGAGGACTTGCTTTTTAGAAAGGAAGTGAGTGTGCTTGGTGGGAAGAAAAGAATACAACTAAAATTGAAAGCAAAGTTTGTTGAATGTAAACTTTGTCTTAGTCTCAGGAACAGTAGTAACACAGCATTTCTCCTACTTCTGATTCTAAATTCTTATCTTTACCATAGAAATTAGAAAGGGATTTCCCAGAGGAAAGCGTCTCTTCTTTATTTCTATGATAAGGTAAAGCTGATGAGAAAAAGTATAAAAGGCTATCACTTATAAGAATTGTTGTAGTCTTTAGAGCTATGCATATGAAAATGCCAGGCCAGTTCCAGCACCTGCATAACTCAAGATCTTTTCAGTCTGAAACCCTGAAACAAAAGCCAGACGCTTACTGACAATGTTCATCTGCATCAACTCCTGTATGTGTTTTGCCCGGAGCTAATCTTGATGCCTTCACAAGGAATCTGTTGCGCCAAGGCTAGTAAAGTGTTTGCTTTTTAATTTTTACTTATTTTTAAGAAAACATTTATTTTTATGTTATTTAAAAGGCAAATACACACACACGCAGAGAGAGAGAGAGAGAGAGAAATCTTCAACCTGCTGCTCACTTCCTAAATGCCTACAACTGCCAGGGATGGTCCAAGCTGAAACAAGAAGCCCAGAGCTCAATCCAGGTCTCTCATGTGGGTAGTAGGGACCTAAATTCTTGAGCCATCTTGCCTCCCAGGGTGTGCATTAGTGGGAAGCTAGAACTGAGAACAGAGTCAGAACTTGAACCAGGCATTCTGATATGGAATGCTAGCATCTCAGATGGTGCCCTAATTGCTACAGCAAACGCCTGCCCCAAATGTTTGCTTTTTTAGTGAAGATTTGTGAGATCACAAAAATGGGTCTTGCATACCAAAAACTCAAAAATTTCTTCAGAAAAACCTCCTTGAACCACCTCTTTCTCTGGAAGTCTCTTTCCATACTCTAGGCACCATTCCCTGTCCTGCCCGCCTCTAAGAAACTCTTAATTTTACTGCTTCTTCCTCTTCCCTATTTTATTTTTCAGAGTTGCTTCTTTCTTCTCATTAAAAAAAAAGTCATCTTCTTGTGAAAGCCTGGAGCTATCTGAGGTTTGTGTCTGCCAGAACTGGGCCATCAAAGCAATGTTTCAATACAGTTGGTGGGGCCGGCGCTGATGTGTAGTGGGTAAAGCCATAGCCTGCAGTGCCGGCATCCCTATGGGCGCCGGTTCAAGTCCTGGCTGCTCCACTTCCAATCCAGCTCTCTGCTGTGGCCTGGGAAAGCAGTAGAAGATGGTTCAAGTCTTTGGACCTCTGCACCCACATGGGAGACCCAGAAGAAACTCCTGGCTCCTGGCTTTTGATCGGTGCAGCTCTGGCCATTGCAGCCAATTGGGGAGTGAACCAGTGGATGAAGGCCTCTCTCTCTCTCTCTCTGCCTCTTCTTTTCTCTCAGTGTAACTCTGACTTTCAAATAAATAAAAAAATCTTTAAAAAAATACAGTTTGTCTCCCTGCTTGTTTTACTAAAGCAGTTTTCATTCCAGCTACTCAGAAATACTGTTAAATAAGTAAGTCATGCTCATACCAACACAAGAAAAAAGAAAGTCATTGTTCTTTCCCTGTGGAGTAGTGGAAGAGAAGGTGTAATTACTGAGAATTACTTGCTGTGGAGAGCAGATAACCCTATTGCTCATGGAATATTTTCAAAGACTTTATTTTTTTTCCAGATAAAATATTATAGGTTTACTTAAAACTTAATTTTCACCTTGAGTATACAAAATAAGAACTCCATTGAATGTTCTTTTAACTTTGTAGTTTACAAATACACAACATAGAAGTTTGCTTAAATTTATATTCTGTGTTTTATTAAGGCAAAGAACCATGTAAAAAAATTTGTTCTGTTTAAAGAATACTTAGGAATAAACCATTGTGAAACTATTTCTTTAGGGGCTGGCACTGCGGTGTAGTAGGGTAAGCCTCTGCCTGTGGCCTTGGCATCCCATGTGGATGCTCGTTCAAGACCTGGCTGTTCCACTTCCAATCCAGCTCTCTGCTATGGCCTGGGAAAGCAGTAGAAGATGGCCCAAGTGCTTGGACCCCTGCACCTGCATGGAAGACCAGGCAGAAGCTCCTGGTTCCTGGTTCCTGGCTTCAGATCAGCCCAGCTACAGCTGTTGCGGCTATTTGGGGAGTGAACCAGTGGATGGAAGATGTTTCTGTCTGTTTCTCCCTCTCTCTGTCTGCAAGTCTCTCTCAAAAATAAATAAATAAAATTTTAACTATTTAAAATTTTATTGATTTAATTATTTGAAGGGCAAATTGGAGTAGGAGGAGAGGCAGAGAGAAAGGGGCGTATTTCCAGTTTTTGGCTCACTCCCTAAAGGCTTACAATAACCATATGTAGTCCAGGTTGAAGTTAGGAGCCAGGAACTCCATGCAAGTCTCCCATGTGGGTGACAGAAACTCAAGTACTTGAGCCATCATCTGCTACCTCCAAGACGCATTAGCAAGGAGCAGAATTGGAAGCAGAGGCAGTACTCAATTCCAGGCTCTGATACAGGATGCAGGTATCCAAAGCTGTGACTTGACCCATTGCACCACAATGCGTACCCCAACAAGTTATTTTTTAAACTTTATTTGTTTGTTTTAATTTTATTTAAAAGGTAGAGACAGAGAGAGGACAAAGAAAGGTCTTACCTCATCTGGTTCACTCTCTCAAATGCCCACAATAGCTGGGCTTGGGATAGGTTACAGCTGGGAGCCAGGAACTCAATCCAGATTTCCCAGGTGGGTTGCAGGGACACAACCACCTGAGCCAATACATACCACCTCCCAGAGTGAGCATCACCAATACTCTGGAATCAGAAGAGGAGCAGGGACTTGAATCCAGACACTCTGATATGGGATGTTTGCATCCCAAGTGGCATCTTAATTGCTAAACCAAATGCCTGCCCATGTACAAATTATGCATATCTGAAACCACAGCACGTAACAGGCAGCCTGCATAAAAATGTTAGACATATCAGCTAAGACTTAATTTTGCTACCATCACCTTGTATAGGACTGAGGCACCTTAACTCCTGAAGTACAGACCCCTTTGACAAGTGTTCCTTCTTGTAAAACACACCACGCTGGAGGAGCCTAAGGATATTGACATCATAGTGGAGCCCAGTTTCAAGGATCTATTTTCTATTGCTTTGTAACAGATTGCCTCACATTCAATGCCACTAGAAAGAAACATACATGGCTTATTTCACAATTTCTGAGGGACAGGAATGTGGGCATGCCTTAACTAGATCCTGTGCTCAAGGTCTGGCAAGGCTGCAATCGGTGTGGTGAATGGCCGTGTTTCTTTATGGAGCTCAAGGTTCTCTTGCTGGCTTGCTTGCCAACAGAATTTAGTCTTTCACGGTTGTAGACCTGAGGTCATCATTGTTTTGCTGACTGTGAGCATGGGGCTCTCTCAGTTTCTGATGGCTGCAGGCAGTCCCCTGTGCCTGCCAGTTTCATGCTGGTGAAAGCCATGATATTTCTGGCCTATTACTCCAGGACAGTCTATTACTTATGGTAATAACAGTCAGCAGAGTATGAATCTTTGCATAAGTTCCCTGCACCCCAGTTCCTGTAGTGTCATGAAGAGAGAGCTCGAAAGACAGATGGCTGTAAATGCAATAGGTTGGGTAACAAGAAAGCAACTCTAAGCTTAGAGAAAGTGCATCTTCTGTAAAGGACAATAAGCATGCTGCCTTTTGCTCCAAGGGTAGATACAATCTCCTTCTTCCAAGATTGTTATATAAATATTCCTGGAAAGATAGTTCAAAACAAAGATAGTGCCTCGGTTCAAAATACATGGATTATCTCTCAACAATACCTCTCAACAATAGCTGTTGTACAGTTTTCAAGATCAAGACCTTAACGTTGATACAGTATTATTACTGTATCATACACCTTACCAAATGTCACCAGTTGTTCCTCTAATATCCTCTATTTGCTATAGGAACTTGTGTTTCATGAAGTTGTCATGTCTTCTTCACCTCCTTTAATATGGAATAGTTGGTTATTGTTGGTCTTTCATGTACTAGATATTTTTAAGTCAACAGGCTATTTTGCAGGAAGTGTCTCAATTTTGATTTATCTAGTATCTCTGTATTATCATTTAAAAATATGCTTTTTGACAAAAAAAATGCATTGTAGTGCATTATATAATGATAAACTAGTATCATTTTTTTCCTGTTGGTTAGTAATGCTCATCCTGATCTCTTGGGTAAGGTGATAGTTGATTTTCTCTTCTTTAGACATAATATTTCCCCTTTATACATAATAAGTCACTTATGGGGAGATACCTTAATGTACACAAATATTGTGTTTTTCATCATTATGCTGCCCATGAATTATTATCCATTGATGATTCTTACCTGAAACAATTATTGCTTTTGCCAAATGATGATTTCCTATTTCTATTTTCTTTTAACATTTATTAGATGGAGTTGTATGAACTAGTTTTTCTTCCTTCTCATTTATTAGTTCATTTTTTTTCTATCAGCACAGACTCATGGATAATCTTTTGTTTGTTTGAGAAGCAAAGAATGGGGGCCTGCGCTGTGGCATAGCAGGTAAAGCCGCTGCCTGCAGTGCGGGCATCCCATATGTGCACCAGTTTGAGTCCCAGCTGCCCCACTTCTGATCCAGCTCTCTGCTATGGCCTGGGAAAGCAGTGGAAAATGGCCCAAGTCCTTGAGCCCCTACATCCGCGTGGGAGACCTGAAAGAAGCTCCTGGCTCCTGGCTTCGGACTAGCCCAGCTCCAGCTGTTGTGGCCAATTGAGGAGTGAATCAGCGGATGAAAGACCTCTCTCTCTCTCTCTCTCTCTCTCTCTCTCTGCCTCTCCTTCTCGGTGTAATTCTGACTTTCAAATATATAAATAAATCTTTTTTTTTTTTTTTTAAAGAGAGGCAAAGAATGGTAGAGGAAGAGAACTCTCCCATCTATTGGTTCAATCCTCATTAGCCCTCAATGGCGAGGACTGGTTTGGAGACAAGAACTGGTAGTTCCATCCAGGACTCCCCTGTCAGGGATAGGGATCCATCTACCCTAACCATCACCTGTTGCCTGCTAGGATGTGCATTAGTTGGGAACTGGAATGTGTATCCAAAGCTGGTACTCACATACAGACATTATAATATGGGATATTGGTGTCTCATGGGGTCTTAATTTCATGGCTAAACATCTGTCCCTGGGTAATTATTTTAATTTGGCTTGTATAACCCATTGCTGCCATTATTCTGTTAATCAAGTTGCTCCATATTTGGTCTTGGAAACCCTTCAAGTTCCTTTTTTTTTTTCTCCTTTCAAAAGTTTCCATCCTTTTTTTTAGTACTTCCTTGCTTTCTGACAACATCCATTGGTGCTGAGGTGTAGGTTGATGAGGGTACTTCAATAAATTCATTGAAAACAGAATTAAAAGCTGTTTATTTTGATACAAAATGTTTGAAATTAATGCACGGAGCAGTTTTCAAAAAGTTCACAGAAAAAAGCATGCTATGAAAAAACCAAGCATGGATTTCAAATTTTTTGCACCAAAATAAATTTATTTTAAATTTTATTTTCCATGAACTTTTTCTTTTATGTATTTTTTAAGATTATTTATTTATTTATTTATTTGACAGGTAGAGTTACAGACAGTGAGAGAGAGAGAGAGAGAGAGAGAGACAGACAGACAGACAGACAGACAGAAAGGTCTTCCTTCTGTTGGTTCACTCCTCAAATGGCTGCAACGGCCGGAGCTACGCCAATCCGAAGCCAGGAGCCAGATGCTGCCTCCTGGTCTCCCATGTGGGTGCAGAGGCCCAAGCACTTGGGCCATCCTCCGCTGCCTTCTCGGGCCACAGCAGAGAGCTGGACTGGAAGAGGAGCAACCAGGACTAGAACCGGTGCCCATATGGGATGCCGGCGCCGCAGGTGGAGGATTAACCTAGTGCACCACGGTGCTGGCCCCTTCTATGAACTTTTTCAAGTACCCTTATGTATGTGCAACCCCCTCAACATACCCCTAATATCTATATATTGAAAATCAACACTTGATCTTAGCCAAAAGGTCAAGAAACTATATATATATATATATATATAAAATCAATTCTATTCTAGGCTGTCGCTCACTTGGATAATCCTTTGCCTGCGGCGCCGGCATCCCATATGGGCGCTGGATTCTAGTCCTGGTTGCTCCTCTTCCAGTCCAGCTCTCTGTTGTGGCCCAAGTGCTTGGGCGCCTGCACCCACGTGGGAGACCAGGAAGAGGCACCTGGCTCCTGGCTTCGGATTGGCACGGCTGTGGCCATAGCAGCCATTTGGGGGGGTGAACCAATGGAAGGAAGAGCTTTCTCTCTGTCTCTCTCACTGTTTAACTCTGTCAAATTAAAAAAGAAAAAAGAAAATCAATTCCATTCTAAACATACAGCAGTTATTCTAGCTTTTCCTCTTATTTTCAACAGATATTATCCTTTAAAATTTTCTCATGCTTTGCATAATTCCCTCCCCTAACCCCTAATTTCTATGGATCTGATTTCTTTCCCTGTACTAATACTGTTGACTTTCCAGAGTGCTATATAATTGGAATGCTAGTTTGTAACCTTTTGTGTCTGGCTTCTTTCAATTAACATAATGCTTTGATGTTTATACCTGCTACATGTACACATATTGGTGGCTTATTCCTTTTCATTGGTGAATAGAGTAGTCTTTTGTTTAGATATATCACAATTTGTCCATTCATCAGTTAATAGACATGTTTTTTATTGGTGGGTTTTAACAATAATGAATAAAGCTGTTATAAAATTTTATATAGGTCTTTGTGTGGACAAATATTTTATATTTGTCTTGGATACTTAGGACTGAGATTTTGGATCACATAATATACTCAACTTTATAGGCACTGCTAGACTTCCAAATTCCAAATTTCAAAGGGTTATATTATTTTACATTCCTACTAACAATGTTTGAATTACCAGCTGCCCCACATTCTTAACTGTGACTGGACATTGTCAGTTTGTTGAATTTAGCTAACCTATTACATGAGTATGTATTATTAGTCAGCTTTTTATTACTACAACAAAATATCTGAGACAAACTTCTCATGAAGGGAAGAGAGGTGTATCTAGCTTATGGTGCGGAAATACAGTACAAGGTCTAGGGGTCTCATCTTGTTATAGCCTTCTTTTTTTTAAAAAATTGTTTTACATTTATATAAAGGGAACCAATTCCATGTATTTCATATACACAGATTTAAGAGCATAGTGATACTTCCCACTCTACCCTCCCCCCTTCCCTCCCTTCCTCGCTCCCACCTTCTCCCTTCCTTTCTTTTAATTTTTACAATGACATACTTTCAGTTTAAAATCACAAGTTTAACCCTCCACTAAATAAAGAATCCATTGGTTTTAGTAAGCACTAAAAACCACTGTTCCTCAGGAGTATAAACAATAATGAAATCTCAACATGTAATTTTGCTCATATACATTATCATTTTTTATACTCTGCATATTACCACAACTCAGGGAAGGTGCTGTCTTGCTGGAAGAGTCCAAAGCAGCAGTGCATCACATCACAAACGCAGGCAGTGGCTGTGTCTATCTGTATCTCTCCTTATCAAGCCAGCAGGATGCACTCACTTCAGCTCCACCCTGGTGGGCTTCACCTTGTGGACCTACTGCAATCTAATTACTTCCCAAAGGTTTCATCTTTGAGTATCACAATTGGATTAAATTTCCACCCCCTTAATACCATTAAAATAAGACACTGGGGACTAAAATCCTGAATTTGGGTGGACAAATATTCAAATCATACCTATAAAGTATCTCATTGTGGTTTTAATTTGCATTTCCTTAATGACAAGTAACATGAAACATCTTGTTATGTATTTATGTGTCCTCTGTAGCTCTTCTTTAGCAAAATGTTAATCGAATGCTTTTTAAATTTTCTTTTGTTTAAAGTTTTAAGAGTTACTGTATTCTGGCTATTTCCCTCTTTAAAGAAAATTTTTTTTAGGAGCCAGCATTGTGGTGCAGCAGGTCAAGCCTCCACCTGCAGTGTCTGCATCTCATATGGGCGCTGGTTTGAATTCCAGCTGCTCCACTTACGATATAGCTCCCTGCTAATACACCTGGGAAAGCAGCAGAAGATGGCCCTGGTCCTTGGGCCCCTGCACTCACATGGGAGATCTGGAAGAGGCTCTCAGTCCCAGCTGTAGTGGCCAACTGGGAAGTGAACCAGAGAATGGAGGACCTCTCTCTGTAACTCTGACTTTCAAATAAGTAAGTAAGTAAATAAATAAATAAATAAATAAATCTTTTTTAAAAAGTTTTTTAATATTAAATGCCTCTGTTGTAATAATGTTGCAATAATTTCTTTTAATTTTTCAGCTGTCTTTTGATATTACTAGTGGTCTTTCTTGCCATGAAAAAATTTATTTTTAAAACTACTCAAATTTGTCAGTTTTTGATGTTGCCACTGGATTTGAGTCATAGTTAGGAAGCCTCTCGACAATGAGATTTTAGGAGGAATTCATTCCTACTTTCTTCTAGAAAATTCCATTTCTTCTGTTAATTTTATTGAAAAAAATTAAGTTTCATAATTCATAAAGTTTATTTTTGTATATGGTGGGAGCTCAGGACTTTTAGTAGGTGAGTTCAGCCTATTTACATTTATTTATATGACCTGTATGTTTGCTTTGAATTCTGATGTAATATTTATAATTTTTTAAAGGCTTATTTATTTATTTGAAAGTCAGAGTTACACAGAGAGAAGGAGAGGTAGAGAGAGAGAGAGAGAGGTCTTCCATCTTCTGGTTTACTTCCATCCTCTGGTTGGCCGCAACGGCCGGAGCTGCACCGTTCTGAAGCCAGGAGCCAGAAGCTTCTCTCCCACGTAGGTGCAGGGGCCCAAGGACTTGGGCCATCTTCTACTGCTTTCCCAGGCCACAGCAAAGAGCTGGATTGGAAGTGGAGCAGCCGGGACTTGAACTGGCACCTATATGGGATGCTGGTGCTTCAGGCCAGGGCACCTGTTGCACCACAGCACCCGCCCCAATATTTATAATTATTTGTGTTACACAATATTAGCTTTGTTTCTTTCTCCATATGTTATGTGTTCTTTGCTCTTTTAAAATTTTAATCATTATTACTTACAAGGATATTTTTGTTCTAGTGGTTATTTTTGCACTTACTTTTCTAGTTCCCTATTTTATCTCATACCTTTCACAACTTGATTTATGAGGTTTTCAAGTCTCCTTTTTTACTACTGCCTATTACCTACAGGATAGTGGCCATCAAGTGGAATGTTTTGCTCCCTTGGGAACAGTTGGCAATGAGGGAGTTTTCTTGGCAGTCACAGCTGGGGAAGCTACTGGCACCTAGTGGTCTGAAGTGAGAAATGCTCCTATGGTGCTTAGGGCAACCCTCAGAAGAAGACTATTTGTCGGTGCCGCGGGTCAATAGGCTAATCCTCCACCTGTGGCGCCTGCACACCAGATTCTAGTCCTGGTCGGGGCACCCGATTCTGTCCCGGTTGCCCCTCTTCCAGGCCAGCTCTCTGCTACGGCCCGGGAGTGCAGCGCGCCGGCCGCAGCGGCCATTGGAGGGTGAACCAACGGCAAAGGAAGACCTTTCTCTCTGTCTTTCTCTCTCACTGTCCACTCTGCCTGTCAAAAAAAAAAAAAAAGACTATTACTTTAAAAGTGCTAAGGTTAATAGATGGCGCTGCACATGAACCAGCTTCTCTCTTTCTCTCATTTTTGTATTATTTTTATTTTGTCATGGCATATAATATTTGCACATTACTACTTTGTTCACATTTTTTGTATTAATCTGGAATTATGCACATTTTCACCAGTGTTTTCTTGATTATCTGTTGATTGGATACAGGTTATCCTTTACAACTATGTTGGCTGACATGGTAATTGCTGGCTACATGTGTTATTGAGCACTTGAAATGTAGCTAGACTGAACTGAGATGTGCTAAAATACACACTGGATTTCAAAGATTTAGTACCAGAAAAAGGCTAAAGTATCTAATGTTTTTTTTTTGGTCATATACTGAAATTTTAATATCTTGGAAATAACTGGGTTAAATGATACATAGTACTAAAATTAATTTCACCATTTCATTTCTACTTATTAAAAAATAGCCAAGACAAGACATAATTTTTTTTTTTTTTTAGAAAACAAAGTATCGGCTGGTGCGGTGGCTCATTTGGTTAAATCCTCCACCTGCGGCGCTGGCATCCCATATGGGTGCCGGGTTCTAGTCCTGGTTGCTCCTCTTCCAGTCCAGCTCTCTGCTGTGGCCCGGGAGGGCAGTGGAGGATGGCCCAAATGTGTGGGTGTCTGCACCTGCAGGGGAGACCAGGAAGAGGCACCTGGCTCCTGGCTTTGGATCGGCGCAGTGCCTACCGTAGCGGTCATTTGGGTGTGAACCAAGGGAAGGAAGACCTTTCTCTCTGTCTCTTCCTCTCAATGTCTATTACTCTACCTGTAAAAAAAAAAAAAAGAAAAAGAAAAAGGTATCTAATAATTGTTTCTTTGTGTGTTATACTCAGGAAAGGGTGCCTAGGCAAATGGAAATACTCCTTGGTTGTTGGAATACCAGACACTGCTCCCAGTATGGTCTTTGAGGCCCTTTCAAGTTGCTTGTTTCATGTAAAAACATGTTGAGCATGATAACTGTTAAAGCTTTGCCACTGAGTTTCAAATCTATGGGACTCAGCAGTTGCATTTCTGTTTTGTTAGTTGGTTTCTGTTTGACTTAGCCAACAGAAGGTGTTAAAGAGAGACAGGAAGGCTGGAGGAAGAAAGGGACTTGATCTTCCTTCTTTTCTTTCTATTTGGCTTTTTAAAAAAAAAAAAAGATTTATTTATTTGAAAGTCAGAGTTACACGGAGAGAGACAGAAAGGCAGAGAGAGAGAGAGAGAGGTCTTCTATCTGTTGGTCCACTCCCCAACTGGCTGCAACGGCTGGAGCTGCACTGATCCGAAGCCAGGAGCTTCTTCGGGGTCTCCTACGTGGGTGCAGGGGCCCAAGGACCTGGGCCATCTTCTACTGCTTTCCCAGGCCACAGCACAGAGCCGGATTGGAAGTGGAGCAGCCAGGACTTGAACCGGCACCCATATGGGATGCTGGCACTGCAGGCCAGGGCTTTAACCTGCCTCACCACAGCGCCAGCCCCACCTAGAAGCTATTGTTGCTGACCTTTTCCCACAGTTTAGCGTTGGCCCCTCTATTTAGCTTTTGCTCCTTACTCTTTTTCATTGGTTTCAGAAGGAACCGTTGGTTCTAGTTTTTCCAAAACCAGCTCTAATGTAGCTTCTGTGACACCAGCCTCTACTGCCCAGGGCCCTTCCTCATAGTTACCAGTCCCAACTCTATCGGCCCCTCCTCTAGGCTCCCAAGTTTTAGTAATTGCATCCAGTTTCTTATTTATATTTTTTCTAGAAGAAATTCTAAAAAGTATTAGCTCTTTCTGAAGCAATTGCTCCTCAATACACCGGACAAGGTTACTTCTCTGCTGAATGCTTCCTGGTAAACTTTAAAAATAAAGCTTATATTATGACTATGAAAGGGATTTACATGCATGCCAAGATGTTTTCAGAAAGTCTTATGTCAATTTATAGTTCAAATTGCAGTGTATGGCACAGCCTATGTCAAATTGGAAGAATTTAAAAAGGAATAATATTCAGAAATGATTATAAAGTGACATAATTTTTGAGATTTTAGAAAACACATATATTAAAGAAGAAAATAAAAATCACAGTTATCCCATATCTTATTCCTTAAGCACTATTAAATTTTGGTATTTTTTTTTCACATTCTTGAGGAGTTTTGTAATTTCACTTAAAAAGTAAAAATGATGTATGTTGTTTGTAAAAATATTTTAACAGCTTAAAATTTCAAAGTAAAATATCCTTTAGCTTGTTTCCCTTTTTCCGTAATTTCAATTCCTGCACACCAACTTTGCTTTTAATAGTAGCATTATAATACATTGTCCCTGTTACTATAAACTTCACTATAAACACCTAATACAACACTGTATGATTATAACTGGGTTATTTACACAAAGATTTTAGTTTTTCCAGTATTTCCTGATTTACAGGTTGCAAAGAACCTCTTTGTACAAAAAATATTTTTTCTGAATTTAAATTTTTTTCCCAGAAGTGGAATCACGAGTTAAAGATCATTGATGCTTTTCAGTCTCTTGGTATTTAACATAAAATTACTTTTGAAAAAAGTAATTGTCCTTTTATATTTCCAAGAACGATAGAATTTCTAGTACTGGAATTTTGGACACCGCAACTGATGACAGGAGACTTGGAGCCCAGGACCTTTAGTAACGGTAGAGTCACCTTGCAGAGGTGCCTGTTGAGTTATTAACCACATGTCCTCCAAAATCAGACTGACTTCTAAGAAAGATATTTTAATGTCTGACAAAACAGTGTCCGTTCTATCCCAGATATCCTATTGGATAAAATCTCAGTGGTTGCCAAACTTCAGGGTGCATACCAATCCCAGGGATGGAGACAGGGTCCACATGCAAAGGAACTCATCCTCTAAGAGTCAGAGTCAGAAGCCTGGGGCTGGGGCCCTGGAACTCCCACTTTCGAGGAGGGATTCTGGTAGAATGGTTTCTCGCCCTGCTGAGGGCCACTCTGCTCTACGGATTCCATGACTGACTCTTGATCTTTTGCTTTATCGTTGAAAGTGGTTGTTGGGGTCAGCGCCGCGGCTCACTAGGCTAATCCTCCTCCTAGCGGCGCCAGCACACCGGGTTCTAGTCCCAGTCAGGGTGCCGGATTCTTTCCTGGTTGCCCCTCTTCCAGACCAGCTCTCTGCTGTGGCCCAGGAAGGCAGTGGAGGATGGCCCAAGTGCTTGGGCCCTGCACCCCATGGGAGACCAGGAGAAGCACCTGGCTCCTGGCTTTGGATCAGTGCGGTGCACCGGCTGCAGCACGCCAGCTGTGGCGGCCACTGGAGGGGGAACCAACGGCAAAGGAAGACCTTTATCTCTGTCTCTCTTTCTCACTGTCCACTCTGCCTGTCAAAAAAAAAAAAAGTGGTTGTTGGAAGAAGGGAGTCATACACTGGAAATAAACATGCGATGCTGAGTGAAACTTGCTCAACAAGCTTGAGCATATTCCTGAGAATTTTCAATATGCTAAGATGCTTGGTGACTTTCCAGTGAAGGTTTACTTTCTTGTAGGCTATTGCAAATATATGTAACTCACTGAGTTCGATGTAGTGTTTATATTATTTATATTATTAGCTTGTTTCATTCTGAGGTAGGCCAGCTATTAGTATGTAGTGTTCCAAGGAGCAGAGTTTGGAAATTCTGGATTAAATGATCTTATATTACAGTGTTTCCCATTATTCCTTTAATACTTTAAAAAATTTGATGAACTTTTCCAGGCACATGGCTTTTACTATATGGTTTAGGCAAAACACAATCATTGTATTTTGTAAATCTCAATTTTCAAGGGTAGTCTAAATGACTTCCTAGCAAACATGCATTGATTTTTTCCCTTTATATTCAAATGTTTTTTCTGTTCATTCTCTTAATGAAAAATGTACCAAAGAAACCTGTTTTGAGGCCCTTCATCTCCTATTATTGCCTATTAACTAAAGTAAGATGTGATCTAGAAGAACTTCATATAATAGAAATAAAGCCCACGTGACCAAAAATTTAACACTCATCCAACAACAACTGCTTTAGAAGTGGCAGGGTCCTTATTGTTTAGAATTTCTGATGTTGGGGTTTATTCAAAGGGTTATAATAAAGGTCTTTTGAAACACTCCTGTAGCAAATTATTTTGGCTGAATTATGAATCCTCAACAGTGGGCCTTTATTATAATAGAAACAAAGTTAGAATAAACTCTAACAGCATTTGTAGGCAACACTGTGTAATGAGGGTTGAGTGCATTGCTATATTATGACTGGAAGTGTATCTTTTCACCATCTCAGTAAAGCACTCCTAGCTTTTATACACGGTGCTACTGGTCAAGTGCTCTGTGAGCTTCCCTGTTTCTTTTCATCTGATTGTTTAACACAGCTTCTGCATATGAAGCACCACAATCCCAGATGACCTGTCAGGTTTAAATTATTAGCACTGGATCATTCTCCTGCTAGAAATGTTCTACATATTTATTTGTAGAAGCAAATAATAGCTTCAACTTAACATGTCAACAACTCTATAGAAAACGTTCTAGCCAACTTGGATGAATCTTATTTTGTTGATAACACCGTCTGAAATTTTGTTGGCTGATTAGATTAGGAAGGACAATGAAGGTTAACTCACTAACTTTGTACTGGTGCTTTATAATCTGCAAAACATTTAACAATGAGGGTACTTCAAAACTTCATAAAAAAAGGAATTAAAAGATAAATTTATTTTGATACAAAAAAATTTTGAGATCCATGAATAGTTTTTCATGATAGGTACTTTTCATGAACTTTTTGGAGACTCTTCATACATCATTGAGTTAGAGAAAGCTTGAAATGACCCTGTGAAGCAAAGTTGTTAAAATCTCCAGTTACAAGGATGGGAAAACTGGGATGCGGCTAAATTAAGTTACTCCTTCAAATGTCTTAGGAAATGATGCAGAAGGTAATTGATGTGAAAACTCACACTTGATTTTTTAAAGATTTATTTTATTATTTATTTGAAAAGAGAGAGACAGAGACAGAGAGGGAGAGAGATCTTCCATGTGCCGGTTCACTCACTAAATGGCTACAACAGCTGGGGCTGGGTCAGGACTAAGGAACCTGGGCAGGCGCCACGGCTCACTAGGCTAATCCTCCGCCTAGAGGCGCTGGCACACCGGGTTCTAGTCCCGGTCGGGGCACCGGATTCTGTCCCGGTTGCCCCTCTTCCAGGCCAGCTCTCTGCTGTGGCCTGGGAGTACAGTGGAGGATGGCCCAAGTGCTTGGGCCCTGCACCCCATGGGAGACCAGGAGAAGCACCTGGCTCCTGTCTTCGGATCAGCACGGTGCGCTGGTTGCAGCACGCCGGCCGTGGCGGGCATTGCTGGGTGAACCAACGGCAAAGGAAGACCTTTCTCTCTGTCTCTCTCTCTCTCTCTCTCACTGTCCACTCTGCCTGTAAAAAAAAAAGACAGGAATCTGGAGCAATATTTGGGTCTCTCATGTGGAAGCACGGGCCAAGCACTTATTCCCATCTTCTGTTGCTTTCCTAGGCACCTTAGCAGTAGAGCAACCGGGACTCAAACTGGCACTCATTTGGGATGTGACTCTACTCACTGCATGACAATGCTGCCCCTCCAACCAAAAAAAAAAAAACCCTCATTTTTTTCTACCAAATGAGTTTCATTTTTCTAAGCCATCTTCCATTCAGACTATGTAGATTCCAAGAGAATTTGTTTTTTTTAAAATCCATCATCCCTTTAAAGCTCAAAAAGGGACCCACCAACTTTCCAGCTAGAAATCTTTGCAGTGTAAGGTTCATGAAGGCAGTGGAGTGTAGAGAACTGAGTGACAGGGGGCCTGGGTTTAAGTATGTGCTGAATCCTTACTAGTTCCATGACCTTGAGAACATTACCTTGTATGAACTTGGTTCCTATTGGTGAAAATGAGAACTACATGGGGCAGGTGTTGTGGCGTGGTGGTTTAAGCCTCTGCCTGTGACGCCAGCATCCCATAGGAGCACTGGTGCAAATTCCAGCTGCTTCACTTATGATCCAGCTCCCTGTTAATGCACCAGGTAAAACAGTGCCTCTGCACCCACATGAGAGAACTGGATGAAGCTCCAGGCTCCTGGCTTTGGCTTGCCCCAGCCCCAGCTGTTGTGGTCATTTGGGGAGTGAACAAATTGATGGAAGATCTCTCTCTCTCTTTCTCTCACTCTCTCTCTCTCTGTCACAATGCCTTTCAAATAAATAAACAAATCTAAAAAAAAAAAGAGAGAGAACTACAGCATTTATTTTACTTCATGGTGTTCTTACAACAATAGAAATGTTAAGAAAGTAATGAAAATGTTTGTGGAATTTATCCAAGTTGGTACAAGGTTACTGAGTAGCTTCTCAAAAAATAAAACCGTCATATTTTTACCTTACTTGCAGAATTTGAGAATGTTGAATTTGACCTGAGCCTCTGATTTTGAAAAACAGTAAAGGTTAAGAAATCCTCCCATCTTTTCTGTTTTGAAAATGACTCAAGATGACTCACAGATACCTTCCTTGTTTATGTATATGAGTAGCAAGGCCAGACACAGATTCTCAAAATTCCTTATTTGTAGCATAAATGATTTACTGAACTGCATGTCCCCATTGATCAGTTGCAACAAAATGCTTCTTAACTGTCTCATCTCCCACCCAGCTTCAGCCTGAGCCAGCAAACACTCCTCTTAGTCAGTTGTCTGAGTCAGTTCTCAGGTGGACTCTGAACGCACATCAAACTGTCAACCTTTCATTCCACTTCCTCACACCTGGTTCTTTCTAGCCTTGTTTACTCCTCTTCATAAAAGACTAAGTTTCTTTGCCTAGGTCTTGAGACACTTGCAGATCTTATGGTCAGAGCTTATCCTTCCTCACTGCCTGTGTTGCAACAGCCCCTTTTCTCCTCTTGTAATAATCCTATTGAATAAAGTCTTTCCTTATGAGGTCCAGGCTTGTCTTTATACAACAAATACATAGAGGATAGTCTCTGAAAAAAATCTACAACCACAAACATCATATGAAGATAGCTCATAGAAGTAATTTTCTTTGGGTGATTTCTTAGGACACTGTGTTACGGTTCATCACTGGTCACTGTATAAGGAGAGAGATCAGAATGGGGTGCAGAAAAGCTGCAGGAAGATGAGGAATTCTTAAGATCAGTGATACAGTCTCTTCTATTTACAGCAAACTCTAGTATGACTATATTTTTCTGAACCTATTAAAAATACAAGGGAACTGAACATGTGTGTGGAAAATGGAATTGAAAGATAGAAATAAAACTTATGAACTTTATAAACATTAGTTCCATCAATTTCAAGACAGTTTTCTAAGGATACCAGCATTTAGTTTATCTCTAAAGAACTGAGGCTTTTTGGAATTTAACCATTCAATGAAGTCTTTTAAATTATTAACTGTAGAAAAACAGATATCCCTGAAAGATAATTTTTTTGAGATTAAGAAACAAAAAGAAGTCAGAATGAGCCGAATCAGAATGTAAGGTGGATGCCTGATGGTTTCCCATTGAAACTCTTGCAAAATTGCTTTTGTTTGATGAGGTATGAGCAGAAGCATTACAGGGAAGAAGGACCATCTGGGACGCTCCCCTGGGTGTTTTCCTCTTAAAGCTTTCTCAAAACACTCATAAAACAGATGTTATTCTTTGGCCCTCCAGGAAGTAAAAAAAAAATTTTTTAAAAAGATAACAGAACAAAATGCCTGAGCCTCCCAAAAAACCTGCTGCCATGACCTTTGCTCTTGACCAGGCTGATTTTGCTCTGACCGATCACTTCTGCCTCTTTGTAGCCATTGATTTGATTGTGCTTTGTTTTCAGGATCCTACTGGTAAATCCACGTTTCATCTTCTGTTGTAATTCTTCTTCAAACAAATGCTTCAGGATCTTGATCCCACTTGTTTAAAACTTCCATTGAAAGCTCCTCTCTTATCTGCCACTGATCAGGACACAACAGTTTTGGCACCCATTGAGCAAAAAGCTTGTTCCCCTTTATTTTTTCAACCAGAATTGTGTAAACTGAATTAGTTGAGAAGTCTATGGTGTTGGCTATTGTTTCTGCTGTTAGTCATCAGTCTTCTAATAGGGCACAAACAAGATTAATTTTTTCTTGCAAATTGATTTGGGTGGTCTACACCTTCAGGAATCTTCAGCTCCATCTCATTCCTTCTTCTTTTTTCAAAAGTTTGATTTGTGAATTTAAAAGGCAAAATTACACACAGGGGGAGATGGAGAGATAGAGAGAATGAGAGAGATCATCAATCCTCTGGTTCACTCCTTAAATGATTACAACAGCCAGGATTGGGCCAGGCCAAAGCCAGGAGCCAGGAGCTTCATTCTGGTCTCCTACATGGGTGGCAGGGGCCCAAGTATTTTTCAGGTCCATTAGCAGGGCGTTGAATCAGAAGTGGAGTAGCTGGGACAAGACTTGGTGACGGAATGCCAGCCTTGCAGGCTGTGGTTTCTTCTTTTTTTTTTTTTTTTTTTTTTTTTTTTTTTTTTTTTGACAGGCAGAGTGGACAGTGAGAGAGAGAGACAGAGAGAAAGGTCTTCCTTTGCCGTTGGTTCACCCTCCAATGGCCGCCGCGGCCGGCGCGCTGCAGCCGGCGCACCGCGCTGATCCGATGGCAGGAGCCAGGAGCCAGGTGCTTTTCCTGGTCTCCCATGGGGTGCAGGGCCCAAGCACCTGGGCCATCCTCCACTGCACTCCCTGGCCACAGCAGAGGGCTGGCCTGGAAGAGGGGCAACCGGGACAGAATCCGGCACCCCAACCGGGACTAGAACCCGGTGTGCCGGCACCGCTAGGCGGAGGATTAGCCTAGTGAGCCGCGGCGCCGGCCATGTGGTTTCTTCTTTAAACAAGTTATCCATTTGTAAACTACTGATTTCTTTGGGGGCGTTGTTCCCATAAACTTCATAAAGCATCAATGATTTTGCCATTGCTCCACTCAAGCTTCATCATCAATTTTGTTCTTGTTTCAATTTTAGCAGAATTCATATTGTTCTGATAGGCACTCTTAAAGCACTCTTATGCTTCATCTTTCTTCAAGCCTCAAACTACAATCTGTTCAAGCATATTATAACAGGTCATTGCAGCTTATTTTGGTGTGAAAATTTTTTGAAATCTCTGCACAGCTTTTTCATAATATTTATTTTTATGCACTGTATGAACTTTCCTTATATTATTAAGTAAGAATATTAAAGGATAAAAAGTTATTATTATTTTAAAAATTTATTGTATGTATTTGAAGGGTGGAGTTACAGAGAGAGAGAGGGAGAGACAGAGAGAGGTATTTTCCATCCACTTATTCATTCCCCAAATGGCTGCAATAACCAGAGCTGGAAGTTCTCTCCTCCCTTCAGAGAAAGGTACCTCCTTCTTTGATGGCCCCTTCTTTCCTCTGGGATCTAACTCACAGAGATCTTTCATTTAGGTCATTTTTTGCCACAATGTCTTGGCTTTCCATCCTTGGGCAACTTTACAAGGCAATTCATACAGATCTCTTTTATTATTCTTAATGACTACTTAGAATTGCTTTTGGTACCATCATTTATTAAAGAACACTTCTTTTATTCTCATTATTTTTGCTGATGTTACCTTTAAAAATTTTTAAGCAAAGGCAAAAATTAGTACATCAGTTGAATTTTTCACAAATAAAATATTACATAAAAAAGGATGAAAGGAAATAAACAGTAAGGGTGGTTATGTCTGAATGATGGAGTATAGATAATTTTGTTCTATTTTATTTATTTATTTATTTTTAAGACTTTTATTTATGTGTTTGAAAGTCAGAGTTACAGAGGGAGAAAGACAGACAGACAGAGGGACCAGAGAGGTCTTCCATCTGCTGGTTCACTCTGCAAATGTCCACAATAGTTGGGGATGGGGCTAGGGCAGTTCTAAGCCAGGAGCCAAGAGCTTCATCTGGGTCTCCTACCTGGGTGGCAGGGGCCCAAGCACTTCAGTCATATTCTACTGCTTTTCCAGGCCATCAGCACAGAGTTGGATCAGAAGTGGAGCAGCCAGGACTTGAACTATATTGGATGCCAGAGTTACAGGCTGCAGCTTTACCCACTATGCCACAGTGCTGGCTAATTTTTTTATTTTTAAAAAACAATTTGCTGTAATTTCTTTCACATTTGATAAGGTTATTGTGCATTTCTTTTTTTATTAAAAAAGATTTATTTTATTAATTTGAAAGACAGAGTTAGAGAGGTAGAGACAGAAAGAGAGGTCTTCCATCCGTTGGTTCACTTCCCAGATAGCCACATCAGCTGGAGCTGCACCGATCTGAAGCCAGGAGCCAGGAGCTTCCTTGGGGTTTCCCACGTAGGTGCAAGGGCCCAAGGATTTGGCCCATCTTCTATTGCTTTCCCAGGCAATAGCAGAGAGCTGGATCAGAAGAGGAGCAGCCAGGACTAGAACTGGCGCCCATATGGGATGCCTGCGCTTCAGGTCAGAGCTTTAACCTGCTGCGCTACAGCGCCGGCCCCTGACCATTTCTTTTTCCCAGACTCCATGTGTCTGCTGCAAAGAGGACAAAACTGTTTTGGAAGTTAGTTTACCAATATCACGATTAATTAAATTAATTCAATTGTATCATCATCATTATCAGTTTATTTACATAAAGCAGTAGCTTCTTTTAGGAGAAATTTGTGTGTCAAGAAGAATGTAAGCCGGTGCCACGGCTCACTAGGCTAATCCTCCGCCTTGCGGCGCTGGCACACCAGGTTCTAGTCCCAGTCGGGGCGCCGGATTCTGTCCCAGTTGCCCCTCTTCCAGGCCAGCTCTCTGCTGTGGCCAGGGAGTGCAGTGGAGGATGGCCCAAGTACTTGGGCCCTGCACCCGCATGGGAGACCAGGAGAAGCACCTGGCTCCTGGCTCCTGCCATCGGATCAGTGCGGTGCACCGGCCGCTGTGCACCGGCCACGGCAGCCATTGGAGGGTGAACCAATAGCAAAGGAAGACCTTTCTCTCTGTCTCTCTCTCTCACTGTCCACTCTGCCTGTCAAAAAATAAATAAATAAATAAATAAAAAGAAAAATGTATAGGTAAATTGTGTTTGATAGACTTATGTCTTAATTTTAACTGAATTTTATAACTTGGAAATGTTAACATTAAATTAGTTCACTCAGTTTTCTCAGCTGCGAGACAAAGAGCTGTGAGAAAGAGATCAAAGAAGTGGAGAGTCCATTGCACTTCTGCACAACAATGCTGACCCAGCCATTTCTTTCCCACCCCAATCTGCCAATGACCAGTAGAATCTATGGACTGTGTAATGTTCTTTGACTCTGTGTGACATTTTGAAATACATCGGAGTTCTCTTTCTGTCCCCTGTTCTCACAATGGTTGAGCCATCCTATGTCATTCCTTTCTTGGCTTGTGTTTTATTCTGTGCACATTTGCCCTTTTTCAGCTATGCAAATGTTATGAAAGTGACTTTGAAGGGAGGAATATTGTTAACTCCAGGCTGATTTTCAGGAGCAGATCATGGTAGAGCACCTCTGTAGGGCCCGTGTTGGTTCTGTGTAGTGGAAGAAGTTGGGTCCCTGTCTCAGGCTCAGCTACGTCTGTCCACAGACTTGGACTCTGGGTTGGGCTTGCAGAAGGCCCAGTTCAGTAGTGGAGTTTTCATGGGGGAGGGGTTTGCTTCCTGAAAATTTCCCCCAGAGCATCACTAAATGAACTGATGGAGATCATTCCAAATTCGAACCTAGTCAAATGCTTGGGGCACAGGATATTATTAGTCTTGGAGACAAACTTCTCTCCTTCAGCTCTTAAAGCAAAAAAGTAAACCATAGACATTGTAAGCTGTTAATTCAAGTCAAAAGTGAAAAAAGCAAAATCAAACCCAAACCAGAATATCTATTATATTTGCTCCTCTTCCCATTATTAAGTCAGTGTTAACAGCTGGATATAATACAAGGGGGTCTTCACATTGTTCATGGAAAATGCATATCCTGGGGTTTGGCACTGTGGCATAGTGGGTAAAGCCACTGTCTATAGTGCTGGCATCCCATATGGGTGCTTGTTTGAGTTTCAGCTGCTCCATGTCTGATCCAGCTCTCTGCTATGGCCTGGGAAAGCAGTAGAAGATGGCCCAAGTCCTTGGACCCCTGCACCCATGTGGGAGACCCCGAAGAAGCTCCTGGCTCCTGGCTTCAGATCGGTGCAGGACCAGTTGTTGCAGCCATTTGGGGAGTGAACCAAAGGATGGAAGACATCTCTCTCTCTCTCTGCCTCTCCTTCTGTCTATGTAACTCTGACTTTCAAATAAATAAATAAATAAATCTTAAAAAAAAAAGAAAGAAAGGGGCTGGCACCGTAGCTCACTTGGTTAATCCCCCACTTGCGGTGCCAGCATCCCATATGGGCACCAGTTCTAGTCCCAGTTGCTCCTCTTCCAGTCCAGCTCTCTGCTGTGGCCTGGGAAGGCAGTGGAGGATGGCCCAAGTGCTTGGGTGCCTGTACCCACGTGGGATACCAGGAAGAGAAAATGCACGTCCTGGAAAGACTGTGCATAGATTTATGCTTTTTTTTTTTTTGCATCAAAATAAACTTCTCTCTAATAGATTTCCCAGAAACTTTTAGATATAAATCTTTTTCACCCTATCATAATTCTATTTAGGGTTTTATACATGCACACTGAAATATATACCTGTAACCCTATATTACACACATACCCACATCTGTTGTTTACATACAATTTTTTTGGCAAAAAATAAATCCATGTATCAGATCATGTACGTGGTGCTAGCAAGGATGACTAAAATGATAGGGGCACTTTTGACTGCCATTACTTTAAACAGTAGTTCCACATGTATAAACTGCCTTCCCCCAGGCTGGCATTGTGGTATAATGGGTAAAGCCACCACCAACAGTGCTAGCATCCCATAGGGGCACCAGTTCAAGTTCCCGCTGCTCCACTTCCAATCCAGCTCTCTGCCATGCCCTGGAAAAGCAATGGAAGATAGCCCAAGTGCTTGGACCCCTGCACTCACATGGGAGACCTGGAAGAAGTTCCTGGCTCCTGGCTTCGGATCAGCCCAGCTCTGGCTATTGTGGCCATCTGGGGAGTAAATCAGCAGATGGAAGACCTCTTTTCTTTCTCTCTCTGCCTCTGTCTTTCTGTAACTCAAATAAATAAATCTTAATAAATCAATAAATGAATGAATAAACAAACTGCCTTCCCTGTTTCCACTCAGTCTGTCCTCATGCAGGTTGATCTTTAAGATATTTCCCCAGAAGAAAATGGCTCAAGTTCTTGGGCCCCTGCTACCTACATGGGAGACCTGGGTAGAGTTCCAGGCACCTGGCTTCAGCCTGGCCCAAACCTGACCATCATGACCATTTGGGAGTGAACCAGCAAATGGAAGATTTTTCTCTCTTTTCCCCACTTTTTGAAACTCTGACTTTCAGAGTTTAAAAAAAAAAATCAGATCTTTCTCTTGAGGGTTATGTTGTGGCTTAGCAGGTTGAGCTGCCACCTGTGATTCCAGCATCTCATCTGGGCACCAGTTCATGTCCTGGCTGCTCCACTTCCGATCCAGCTCCCTGCTAATGTTTCTGAAAAAAAACAGCAGAAGATGGCCTGAGTGCTTCGGGCTTTGCCACTCACGTTGGAGACGTGGATGAAGCTCCTGGTGTCTGTCTACAGCCAGGTCCAGCCCTGATCATTGTGATAATTAGGAAGTGAACCAGAGGAGGGAGGATCTCTCTCTCTCTCTCTCCATTTGTAACTCTATTTTTCCTAAATAAATCTTTAAGAAAAACTCTTTCCCTTGAGATTTGCCAACAGTTCCACTGTGACTAACTTTTTCCTAGACTTACTTAGGTAAATTGTCTTTTCCATTTCCTTTTCTTACTTCCTCTACTCCTTGACAGACTAATAGATCAAAGGGAAATTTCTGTTTTTTACAAAAGAAATAATCCAAGTAGCTGTTTTAAAAGTCTTTATTCTTGTCTGTGGTTTTGAATCTATTCAAACAGTTAGGGTTCAAGGTGAGGGACATAGTTCTTGTCCATTGTTAATTGAATTCTACCTCCACCCCCATAGCCAGGCATTTTATTTTTTTAAAACTTTTATTTAATAAATATAAATTTCCAAAGTACAACTTTAGAATTATAGCAAATTTTCTCCCCATAACATCCTCTCACCTACAACCATCCCATCTCCCACTCCCTCTCCCATCTCAGTCTTCATCAAGATTCATTTTTAATTATCTTTATATACAGAAGACCAGCTCTATACTCAGTAAAGATTTCAACAGTTTGCACCCACACAGAGACATAAGTAAAAAGTACTCTTTGAAGACTAGACTAGTTTTACCGTTAATTTGCACAGTACAACACATTAAGGACAGAGATCCTACATGGGGAGCAAGTGCACAGTGACTCCTGTTGTTGATTTAATAATTGGCACTCTTATTTATGACGTCAGTAATCACCCAGGGTTCTTGTCATGAGCTGCCAAGGCTATGAAAGCCTTGAGTTTGAGTTCACAAACTCTGACCTAATTTAGACAAGGCCATAATCGAAGTGGAAGTTCTCTCCTCCCTTCAGAGAAAGGTACCTCCTCCTTCTTTGATGGCCCCTTCTTTCCTCTGGGATCTCACAGAGATCTTTCATTTAGGTGGTGGTGGTTGTTGTTGTTGTGTGTTTTGTTTTTTTTTTTTTTTTTTTTTTTTTTTTTTTTTTTTTCCCACAGTGTCTTGGCTTTCCATGCCTGAGAAACTTTCATGGGCTTTTTAGCCATATCCAAGTGCCTTAAGGGCTGATTCTGAGGCCAGTGGGCTGTTTAGGACATCTGCCATTCTATGAGTCTGCTGTGTATCCCACTTCCTGTGTTGGATTGTTTTCTCCCTTTTAATTCTATCAGTTAGTATTAGCAGACACTAGTCTTGTTTATGTGATCCCTTTGACACTTAATCCTATCATTATGATCAATTATGACCTTAAATTGATCACTTTGACTAGTAAGATGGCATTGGTATGTGCCACCTTGATGGGACTGAATTGGAATCCCCTGGCACATTTCTAGCTCTACCATAAGGGATAAGTCTGAGTGAGCATGTGATGAACTGTACATCTCCTCCCTCTCTTATTCCCACTCTTATATTTAACAGGGATCATTTTTCAATTAAAATTAAACACCTAAGAATAATTGTGTGTTAATTAAAGAGTTCAATCAATGGTATTAAGTAGAACAAAAAAATACTAAAAGGAATAAAATAGTAAGTTGTTCCTCGAAAGTCAGGACAAGGGCTGATCAAGTCATTGTTTCTCATTGTGTCTATTTTACTTCTACAGGTTTCCTTTAGGTCATCACAGATCAGGGAGAACATATGATATTTGTCCTTTTGGGACTTAGCCAGGCATTTTAATCCTACATTGAAAGAAGTAACTCTAAAATAAGCTACTCATACTACAATTTAAGGCTTATGCCCCTGTGTTCCCTGAGGATGCACAGAATAGTTACTCATCCTCATGGTCCTTCTGATTAAGCCAATAATTGGGAAATAATTGTATGTGAATGGTTTCAGGATTTTGAGCAGTACTACTAGTGCTTGACCTAACAAGTATTTCTCCTCTAGGAAGCAGGTCATTGGAAAAAACACAGCACAAAATCTTGTGGCTGGGTTTTCCCAGCAGCCATGCTGTGTCTCCAAAGAGCAGTGCTGAGGAAGACTCATGGTGGGCTCAACAAATAAGATTCTGCTGTTCTGCCAACTTGGCCTCAGAATGATTTGTTGAGTTTTTTAGAATATAGGTATCGTTAAGTTCTGATTCACTGCCTATTTCCAGGTTGACTGTATATAAAGATCTGCCTTTCCCAACTAGCATGCTGTCCTTGAGAAGCTAGTGGCAGCTCAACCAGTAGCTTCCCATCAAGAACATACTTGCTCTTCTACCCTCTTCAAGATTCATTTGGTTATAGTCCCAGGTGAGCTGAGGTGAGTGGCAGTGATGAAAACAAAACACAACTTTGTAAAGTTTTTAAAAAGATCTATTTATTTAAAAGGCAGAGTGACAGAGGGAAAGAGAGGGGAAAAGACAGAGAAAGAGAGAGAGAGGGAGAGATATTTTTCACCTACTGGTTCATTCTCTAAATGCCTGCAACAGCCAGGTCTGACCAAAATTCCATCGGCGTATTCAATGCAGGTGACAGAGACCCAAGAACCTGAGCCATCATCTGCTGTCTTCCCAGAATTAGCAGGACCGTGTACTGGAAGTGAGTAGCTGAGACTTGAAATGGCACTGTGATATTTATGTGCATAACCAAGGCAGAGACTTGGCCCTCTACAGCACAACACCCACCCTTGCAACTACTTTTGCACCTAAATTGAACTTCATAAAGAAGTCACAGTAGATGTGTTATGCTCGTTAAGCCTCAACTGTTCCTACAGTATGTTGTGTTTTCAAGGCCTCTTGGTCCTTTTTTTTTTTTTTTTTAAGATTTATTCATGTATTTAAAAGAGTTACACACAGAGGAGAGGCAGAGAGAAAGAGAGGCAGAGATGCTTGTTCACTCCCCAGATGGCCACAATGACTGGAGCTGCGCTGATCCAAAGCCAGGAGACAGGAGCTTCTTACAGGTTTCCCATGAGGGTGCAGGGGCTGAAGGACTTGAGCAATCAGTCTTTCCAGGATGTTCATTTTCTTTCTTTCTTTTTTTTTTTAAGATTTATTTATTTATTTGAAAGTCAGAGTTACACAGACAGAAGGAGAGGCAGAAAGAAAGGGGGAGAGAGAGAGAGAGAGAGAGAGAGGTGTCTTCCATGCTTTGGTTCACTCCCCATATGGCTGCAACGACCGGAGCTGCACCGATCTGAAGCCAGGAGCCAGGAGCTTCTTCGGGGTCTCCCACATGGGTGCAGGGGCCCAAGGACTTGGGCCATCTTCCACTGCTTTCCCAGGCCATAGCAGAGAGCTGGATCGGAAGTGGAGCAGCTGGGTCTCGAACCAGCGCCCATATAGGATGCAGGCATTATAGGCAATGGCTTTACCCATTATGCCACAGTGCTCTCAGTTTTTATTTAAAACAATTGCTCAGTTATTGCTGCTGTTTGTTCCATTGTTTTACAGGGTCAAGGAAGGTAGAACTTTACTTTAGTCACTGCCACATCCCCAGTGCCTAGAACAGTGTCTGCCACACGGTAGTCCCTCAATAGGACTTGTAGAATGATAGCTGAAACTGTCATTTTATACATTTCAAGGATTTCATTCATAAAGAAGAGATTTAATATGAGTGGTAACTGCTAAGCTATTTTTAAAACTACCAAGGAAGAGCCGGTGCCGCGGCTCAATAGGCTAATCCTCCGCCGCAGGCTCCAGCACACTGGGTTCTAGTCCCGGTCGGGGCACCGGATTCTGTCCCGGTTGCCCCTCTTCCAGGCCAGCTCTCTGCTGTGGCCCGGGAGTGCAGTGGAGGATGGCCCAAGTGCTTGGGCCCTGCACCCCATGGGAGACCAGGAGAAGCACCTGGCTCCTGCCTTTGGATCAGCGCGGTGTGCCTGCTGCAGTGCGCCGACTGCAGCGGCCATTGGAGGGTGAACCAACGGTAAAGGAAGACCTTTCTTTCTCTCTGTCTCTCTCTCTCTCACTGTCCACTCTGCCTGTCAAAAACAAAAACAAAAACAAAACAAAAAACTCAGCTCAACCTCCCTAGAGGTAAGACACCTGTCTCCTGCCTCTTTCATGCATTACTCCAAAGCTTACTGGAAAGGAGCTCTCCATGGGCTCTCAGTGAAGGGTGTTGGCAACATGCTTCTTTCTAGCAACACTTGCAACACTTGGTTGAGGGACCATTCAAAGTCGGTCACCTCTCCTGATATGAATCACAAAAGCACCAATTAGTACCCACTCATTTGCATGGAACCAGGGATCAGGGACTCTGGTTTAGCCATTTTCTTGAATTGGTATCAATGAAATCATATCTAAGGATCACCTGCACTGTGAAGTGCCTCACACATGAACCACCAGTACACAAACAACTCTGCTGTGACCGCCTCTATCTGTTGCTTTGTACTTCTCCTGCTTTGTGCTATGGAAGTCTTTTGAATACCTGTCTGTGCCATTGTGACATTTTTGTGATAAGATGTATAAATAGGAAACTGGACTAGAAAAACAGATACAAAATAGGAACTGGAATAGGAATTATTGTTGTCTTAGGAAATATCATGTATAAAGTGTTGGTTACATGAAAAGTTCAAGAATTCTATTAACCTACCAAAATTCAGCTAAAAGTGGGATGAATGAATAAGCAAGCACACAGACAAATAGTTGCTAATGGAAGATCCATGTGTTTGGTAGTTATTAGATTCAGGAATCATGTGCTCTTCTCATCTCTATATGATGCTACTCTTAAGCCCCATGTACACATGTTTTAAAATGCTGTACACTGTGTTCATTTTCTTATATTACAATGTGCTTTACAATATTACTGCAAGAACAGCCCATGTCTCAGAAATTTCACTGGACGAGTGTCGAGGAAAAGTTAAACTAGTAAAGAGTGTTTCATTCATTCATTCATTCATTTGTCCACCTCCATTTGGTAATTCTTCATTGAATCCACTGCCAGAAAGGGTGCTAGGTTACAAAAGCTGGGTATTCAAAAACTATGTCCAGAGAGCCCCGTGGATTCTGGTCCTGCTGAGGGGTTTCTGATAAGGCAAGAAATGTCTAAGAACATCTAGTGCAGAGTACATGCTCATTTCTTTTAATAAAGGCTTGAATCATCTAAATATGATCTGTAGTGTTTTTCTTAACCAGAAATGACCATTTCATATGATCAAAAAGTGAAGTAGACTTTTGAGAGAAAATTTAACCCCCTTTTGAGAAATACTGATTTGCTTAAAGAGTTTTCGATTTTGTGTTTCATTTCTCTAATGCTCTGCTGTTAATTTCTAATGTTTCTTTTAATGAAAATAAACCCACCATAACATGACTTAATCAAGAAAAAGGCGTCAATGCACAGGAAACATGAGAGAAATTATATCACAAGACAGAGACAAACAAAACCAAAACATGCCCTGCATTTGAAACTCTTCAACACATGGTCACAAGCAAATACCTTACTTGCTCATCCTCCGTGCTGTAGACACTGTTCTTGTTGCCCCGACTGAATAGGATCTGTTTTGCACAAATGACTGGAGGTGGATGATTTCAATAATACTTAAAAATATACACACTTACACATATATGTTTATACATATTCATTTAATATTACTCTTTTTCCTGTAGGAATGACTTTTATTGTAAACTCCATCGCCAAGTAGCTTGTGTTTCTATATAATGAAGTACCACTGGAGAGAATAGTCACTTGTGGCAGGTAGCAAAGAAATTTCAATAAAGTAAACTCTTAGTATTATCAAAATTATACATTTGGGGCTGTTAGCATGGCCTAGAAAAAGATGAGGACAGGCTCATCTCATTAAAAGAGAAGAAATAGTGGAATTAGCTTGAATCTAATTACAAGCCACACTATCTAATGTAAAAACATGACTGTTTTTTCACTCCCATTCATTTTGACTAGTAATTAGTTTTGGCCTCTAAAATGCCACCCTTTAATCATCCAAACACAGATGTGATTTGCCGTGCAATTTAATCTTGCTTTAATGAAGAACTAATGGACGCATCGCAAATTACTTTCCCTGTTGGAGAAAAATTCTATTTCCTGCTTTTCAAAAGATCAAGAGTATCTTGTGATAATAGCCCAAGCGGCCCTGGCAGCCTCACCGCACAGAGCAAACAAGCTCTTTTACTCAACTCCCAATTCAATGGAGAAAAAGAGGCTACAATTAGCAACAAAGCAGGGGAAACGCAGCATTACAGCCGAATCACTTTCTGTAGCTCAACCCCCAGCAACCACTGGCTTGTTAGAGCCAGGTCTAAAGTGTCAGGCACGAACAATGCGCTGTGATAAATTACTCTCTTCAAACAGCTGCACTGCTAATTTTCAATTATACACACAAATGGCTCTCAGATTGGAAGAAAATGGAGTGCATGGGGAGAACAGTAGTAGATTTCTATGTTTGTTTGGTAGTGAGTGTGGAGGCGGGAGAATGACATCTTGAAAAGAAAGCCGTAGTGAGGAGTCAGTGTTTGAACCTCAGAAGACGAGCTATCTGGAATCTTAGGGAGACCTGTGGTTTCCTCGCTTAGCGCTGGGTTCTAGCAGTCGCGAAATTACGAGTTGCCTTCCCTGTGGGCTTCTTTTTTGGGTTTGTTTGTTTTGACCTGTCACCTCCTTTATACTGAAAAATCACTACGGATCTCGCTGCTGCGTCTTGGTGAACACTTTTGACTTCAGTGGCCATCCTATCTCCAAGTCCCCACTGATCCTTTCAGCTCCTTCCTTCCTTCCTTCCTCAGTTCCCCTTACACACAACTGTACTTGAACCTTCTACTCTTTCACTCTCATTTGCCCCTGTCGGTTTCTAATCCTCGTGGGCAGAACTCTTCACTTGATGCATGGACTCCCAAGAGACCTCCAGCCTCTCCCTCCACGCAAATCGAAAACATTCACCCTTTTAAACTAGAAGGAAAAATATTTAGAAATCTCACGTGTTTTTCTGAACAAGGTTTTGCCTTGAGGGATGTTAGAATTTGACCAGCCTTCCCTCTCACGAGAAGGGATGTTGTGAGATATTCCTTCTGACTTGATTTTGGAGGTGGAGATGAACGACGTAAACCAGTGTATACCATTGATGTTTTCTTTTCTTTTTTTTTTTTTTTTTATTATTATTGATGTTTTCTTTACCGTATGCTCTCCCTGGGTCCCATATGCCAGGCTGTTTTGGAGTTGATTTTAAAATTGGAGTTCAGGGAGGTCTGTGCTGCCTGACATTGCTGATTCTTTCAGGAAGGGTCCATGGTGCACCTGTGCCCAAATCTACTCCAGCCCAAATGATTAACACATACAGGGAATGTATCCATCTCACCTCCACTCCTATGTTTTTTAAATTTGTGTCTATTTCTCAAGAAATGAAAGGCAAGGGTTGG
This sequence comes from Oryctolagus cuniculus, assembly GCF_051225735.1. NCBI lineage: Eukaryota > Metazoa > Chordata > Mammalia > Lagomorpha > Leporidae > Oryctolagus > Oryctolagus cuniculus. The sequence goes on from NC_142870.1 coordinate 98,794,401, forward strand.
CTTTTTCATAGAAAGATACTTACTGAAGATATGAATGGTGGCCTGATTTTATTTTCTTATAGAAAACACAAAGCTAGTTCTTCTTGAATCTGTTTCTATCCTATTGTGTGTAAGAAAATATAGCCACAAGTGTGTTCTTCCTTTAGTTCACTTCATTGGAAATCAGTCTGTGACCAGAGTAGCTGATCTTTTGTCTTGCCGCAGGGAAGGTGTTGATGTGACTGCAGTTTTCATCTTGTAGATGTCACAAGTCTCTTGCTGCCATCAGTGTCTGTTCATTCTGTTTGCAGCAAGAATGGAATCATTCTTTGGGGAGCAGTCTTGGTAGACAGCCCCCAGCCCCCCGCTCTTTTTTTTTTTTTAGCATGCTGATTCAAGTCTGGAGCTTCCTTTGACTTCAACAGACAGGAAGAAGACAATAAGTGGGCCTCATCTGCTTAAGGGCCACACATTAATATGACACAATCATTTGGCCGGAGAGGATAATGGCCATTAAAATGTTCTGATTTCTAACCATTTTCTAGAAGATTGAATGCAATGTAAATGAATGTTCAAAAATGGGGCTTCCAGAATGGAATTTGTTTTAAAAAGAGCAGTCATTTTAGAAGGACGGAGTGGGGGACCTCTTTAAGAGCAGTCTCCTTCACCGTGGAACAACTGTGAGCATCACATATTTGAATTAAGAACATTACCATTCAGAAAAGACTACATGGAAAATTTAAAATCCCAGTCCATTAGAAGTTACTTTGCTTGATGCAGTGGTGCAGTGGGGAAAGGTTATTGGAAGATGGAGGATGGTTATGATATTGAGTGGAAATGCAGTACTTTTTTTTTTTTTTTTTTTTTTTTTGCTGAAGTGGGATTTTACTCCTTCTACTTTATAATCGTTACAGAAATTTAAACCTCAAACCATTTCAGCCCAAGCTTATACTAAGCTTGTTAGTGGTTTCTGATGCTGTGGACGATAATGCTGCAGCATTACCATAAATCAGCAGAATTAACTATGATCTTCAGAAGCATGCTTGAAAGTGGGTGACAGAAGTCTGCAATTTGGTGCTCTGAATATTATGATAACATTCTATATTAAATGTTCATAATCTACTTAAAGCTGAGCTTCAAGTACATTTTGTATTTGTGCTTTGCCCAATATTAAAAGTCAGTAACAATTATTATAACCCATGTGAGTGTTCATTATTTGCAAATGCAATATATAAAAATAATCATATATGTACCAAGTTGCTTTTAGTTTTTTTTTAAATGTTCTGTTTTTCATTTAAATGTAGTTATTGATTTGTCCACTTAAGAATTGGCTTAAAATTTTATTTTTATCACATCATAATTCATAAGAAAAATGATCTATGATATCTCAGATGCATTTCAGATACTATATAATACAAACTTCTAAATGTGCATTTTCTCTGCCTCCTGCATCTGATGTCAGTTTTTGTATAATCTTATGAGTCTAAAAGGAAGGACCCATATTGGGCATTAAGACTCAAAGAGTAATATTTTACTTTAAAATACATAGTAATTAGGGACCTTAAAATTTATTTTTAAAATAGCCCTCTCACCCTGAAGACATTTTTTCTGACTTGGTCTCAGATTGACCCTAATGAGCAAATCCAGGCTTATTTCTTTATTACACTAGTTATTCAGTGCTATACTGTACACATTGCAAAGCACATTGACCAGTGCTCAAGAGGTACACAGAAAATATTTCAGCAAGTAAGTCAATCTTAGCAAATGGATAGAAAATAATTTTTTGTAGTGTTGAAAATATACCTTTGTTTATTGTTCAAGCTGAAACCATCATCTATCTGTTCAAGCGTACCCTTCAACAGCACCCACTATAAGAGTTACATAGCACAGTGAATTGGCTAATTTAGCAGGTAAGGAAGTCAGACATAATGAGGAATTTTAATATGTGATTTATTAAAAATTAAGATCAAATAAATGATGCAAAACAGAAATGCAGCTTTATTTTTTCACTGATTTTGAGCAAGTGTAAGAAACATAGAATTTTGATTGTACTTTTCATTTACAATGGTTATATAGAAAAGAAGAGCTCAACTCAACCAGATCTTAAATGGGATTAAATATGATCTATTTTAAGTGGATCATCTTAGAGAAACCTGGTAAATTTTTAGCATCCAAATGCTCTCAGAGAAGCTCTGCCTCTCAGGTCTTGACTGGTGATGCAGGAGGAATCTGAGTCCTTGAGATTCCTCCGTGTACAGTGCTTTATGGCACTTACCCTCACTTCCTTAACAGCAGTGAACAGGGCCAGCAGCTCTCCTGTCCCTGTGCCCATATTTCATGCACAAGAGGAACATGAAGAGAAAAGATACATGGAAGCACTTTGAAAAGAGGAAATTGCTATGTGCATACAAGACACAAAGCAGAAACAGAATAATAATAACAATTGTAATTTATCAGGTACCTGCAGAATGCTGCAATATGTAAATGTTTTACATACAATGTTTTGGATCTTTACAAACAGCAAAGTATGGAATTTAAGTAGATGAGGAAATCAAGTATCCAGAGAAGTAAAGTGACTTACCATGATCTAGGATTTGAATTCAAGTGTCTGATTTTGAAGCCCATAATTTAAATCACTGGGCTACTCTAGCTCCAATTATTTAAAAATATCTACCATTTATTAGCATTATTTAAAAATATCTGCTAAAAAGAATGCTCCAAACTATATGGTCAATGTGTTTTATTTTCTCCTATGAAAAACTAGGATTTTCGATTAGTTTCCTACCTGTCCAAGAGACAAAATTTTGGAGATGGTTGTCTATTGTTGTCTATTGACCATATGATTAGGAAAGACAGAAAGAGTCAGAGGACTGGAGATCTCAAGATCATTCCATCACAAGTGATTATGAATGACTTTGGTATGAAGATGAGTTTTCTACTTTAGGTAGCTTCCAACAGAATTGTGGTGTTTTTGAAGGGAGAAGGATCACATATATTAAGTGATGTTTTCATCATTTTCTTTTTTTAGAATTTAGCAGTTGTATACAGTAGATGAGCACACAGGGCAAAGCTGGCTCAATAGTAAATGGGCATATAGGGTCTATATGGGTGCCCTGGCACCACTACTTATAACAGTCAAGAAAATTTAGCAAGAGAGCAATGTTTGGAGACTTGTTTCACAGCAGCAAAGCATATTACAAAGATCTGCTGATATACAATGTGGTATGCATGCAGGAATAGGTAAAGTCATCAATGGGAAAGAATGCAAAGTCTAGAAATCATAGTGTATCTGGGGGGAATGTAGTTGTGATTAAAAAAATTTTAAATCAGTGGAATAGATTAACTGTACAATCCATATGTTGGGACAATTGGTTGTCCATTTGTAAAAGAAATGCAATCAGATCTTCACTGTTAACAACAAAAATCCAGAACATTAATAATTTAATGTAACAAACGAACACAGAACACTGCCATTAAATGATACCATAAACATTTTAGAAAAGAATACAGGAAAATGTTTTTCATGACTTTAGCCAGGGAGGAAGTTTCTAAACAAAACACCAAACTGTCAAGTCATTAATGAAAGAATTGACAAGTTTATGTAAAGAGGAAAATCTTCTTTACAGTTAAACAAAGACCCATTTTTTTTTTTCAACAAAGCTAAATGATTGGCAATGGAATGCAGAAAATACCTGTGAATTTCTACAAGTGTACTTCAAAATGTTCATGGGGAGGAAGCATGTTTTATGAAAAAAACTGCATTGATTTCAAAATATTTTTGCACCAAAATAAACCCTTCTTTTAAATTTCATCTTTAGACAAACTTTTTGAAGTATCCTTGGAAAACATTCAAAGAGATAATAACCACAACATGTAAAGGCCTCTGACAAATTCAACAATAAAATGAAAATAATCTAATGGAAAAATTTGAACAAAAGATATAGAGAGACAATTCATTCTTGGAAGATGAAATTTAATTATGCAGTAAATTTAGATGTATAATCTTACTAGCATTCAGGGAAATGCAAATGGGAATCAATTTTTATAGCATTAAACTAGCAGAAATTTAAGACTGCTTATGTCCATTGTTGGTGAAGATGCAAAGAAAGGGATACACTTGTAGACTGCAGTGGAATGCGCATCGATACAATATCCTTAAACATTAAAAACCCATAAACTGACTCTTTCTAGGCTTGGAGTTGGTTTTTGCTTGCAAGGAATGCTGCTAGGTGTGGATGTAGCATGGCTCTTGTTGGTCTTTTACAAGTATGCCCAAAATATATAGAGAGGAATCCCATTTATATAAAATTTGCATATATATGTGTATGTGTAATACATAGAAAAACTATGAAAGAATGCACTTCCAAATTGCTCATAATGAGTTGTAGATTAAACTGAAATTGGCTGGCAGGGAAAATAGAGAGAAGAACTGTGTGTGAAATTTTTATTATTTTTTTCAACTCTATTTTAAAGATGATAATATATATTACAGTGTACAACATGTTTTGCTCTACATAGATACTATGATATGATTACATCAAGCAAATTAATATACCCATCATCTGACATTCTTACCATTTTTTGTAGTGAGAACATTTAAGATGTTGGCAGTTTTCAAGTGTACCATGCATTCTTGTCAACTGTAGTTGCCACTTTGTACAATACATCTCCAGAATGTATTCATTCTAACTGAAAGCAGTATATCTTATCACCATTTTATTCTCCTGTTCTATTCATTCATGAAGATTTTTGCTCTTTGTGCTTCTGTATTGTTTGGATTTTTTATTTACAATGGTTTTGCAGTAACAATAACAATAACAATAACAAGAAACCCAGCCACTGCCTAATTCATGTAAGTGAGGAATGCTGCAGGGGTGACAAGGGTCCCCACTAACATTTCCTTTCTCCTATTTACCTAAAAGCTATTGTTGCTGACCTTTTCCCGCAGTTTAGCACATCATAAACAGAAAGGGTTTTTGAGTCAGAAGTGTAGTTCCAATGGTGGGGCTAGAGCTGTGAAACAGTAGGATAAGCCTCCTATTGTGGTGCTGGCATCCCATATGGGTGCCGGTTTGAGTCTCAGCTTCAATAGCTCAAGTTGAGCCAATCAGAAGCCAGCAGCCAGGAGCTTCTTCTGGATCTCCCACGCGGGTGCAAGGGCCCAAGCACTGGGCCATCTTCTATTGCTTTCCCGCGTGCATTAGCAGGGAACTAGATTGGAAGTGGAGCAGCTGGGACACAAATCAGCACCCATATGGGATGCTGGCACTGCAGGCGGCGACTTTACCTGCTAGGCCATAGCACTGGTCCCTTAATCTACATTTTAGATACTACTACTTTCACTTGTGGAATGAAAAATATGACTTTTCATTAAAAATTGGCATTGAGGAAACAATGACAATCATGAAGCCCTCCAGTAGCTCTATGAAGTGCCTGATCGAATGTGGAAATACCTGTCGTACGGAGACCCTAGAGCAATGAAACCGACAGAATCTACTCCATTCTGATTCAAAAGATCTCTTCTCCCAGTCTCTCATTTCACCCTGTGTAGCCTGCTCCATGCTTGAATCTCAGCTTTTTCCTGTAGTTGGTTACCAATCCCATGGTGTTTGGCTCACTTGCAAATAGAAACCGAAAATGTGCATCCCAGACAAGGTTTATGGATAGCCTATCCTTGAATACAAGCAGGGGGCATTCCAACAACTGGCTCCCAGACAGGAACTGAGCAGGTGCTTTTTGGAGCTGGGGAGGCATGGTGGGTCCTGCTTGGTACATGGCATTTTTGACCTGTACTCGGTCTAGAGTTCTGGCTTGTCCCCTTTGACATGATTCCTTCTTTTGCACACAGTGCACTCTGGAGGGCGAAGTTGCTCACTACTGCTACCCCAGGAAGGTCATTATGTCAACTGTACTGACTGGGCTATTCTGGGCATGCATTCAGGTTGGGGAAGTGTCTAACAAGGTAGTTGGGGTTCTTTCTTGGTTAGGGTCTGGATACTCCTCGCTCCTGATTGGTTTCCAGCTGGAGGCGGGTACATGTTGAATCAAAAATGGGGCGTGGATTTCTGAGTTCTGTTTCTGTGCTGTTTTAAGTTGCAGAGCCCTCTGGCCTGCAGCTCCTCCCTCTGTCTCTCTGGTGCCACTCTCTCTTCAGTACTCATCTCCGACCTTTTGCATCCTCATTCACCCTTGTTGCTTTTTCCACATGTGGGGCTCTCGCACTAGCTCAGCCCTGAGGACAGATGGTTTCTTTGATAACTTATAAAACAAAAACAGGTAGAGCTTTGAAATACTGTCAGAGATATGCAAGAAAATATTAAAATATGAAATGCTAAGATATTTTTGAACATTTTCCAAAATGTGCTCCAGATCAAATTGTTCCTCAGTGACTTTATTTTTCCGGAGCTGATCCAGTGCCATACAATTAATATTCATTCAGTGAATGCATGATTCTGGAATTGCACACACCCTTTGTTTCTAAGAAAGAAACATTTAATAATGGGACAAGTTGTCTGGAAAGACTCAAGGACCATCTCTCAAGGATGTGTGCTATGAGTATGAGACTAGACAAGCTCTTATATAATATCTCTCATTAATTCTGGGATTCTGCGATTCTGGAATTTTAAAATAAATGTTAAGTATTTGGTTTTGTCTGTTTTCTTTTTATACCAGATGCATGGATACTAAGATTAGGTGAAGGTGGTAGCTTTTCAGTTTTCCTTCCAGAACTACAAACTTAAGGAATCACTGTTAGGACTGGAGGTGGGTGGGTAGCTTAGGAGCTGTTCAGGGAAGACAGCTAGGCCCTAGAAACTCTACATACTTTTGGAGTGGTGCAGACACTTATAAAAAGTCTAGCTAGTCCAACCACAATATCCAGAGAGAATGGAGACCTCAACAGGTGATCATAATTAGACAGTATTAAGTGGCACAGCAAGAGGTCGGTGTTCTCAGAGATGAGTACAGAATCCCAGACTAGGAACTATGTGGAGATTCAGGGGGATGCATTAGCAAAACGGGAAGCACGTGGCTGATCTCCATCTCCAGAGTGACATTCAGGAATAATTCTCCAGGGCCCCAGATGAATGGGGAGAACCAGGCAGGATGTGGAGGAAAGAACACAGGATGAGGCATGGAGTCAGGGCCTGTTCAAGGTACAAGGTAGAGGTCTGGTCATTGAAACAAGATAGAAGGCCAGTTGCTAGAAATGGAGCTCAAAGTCAGAGCTAAGTCATTAAGATGATCAACTATGATGTTTAAATTGGTCCTTCCTAAGCCAACCTTGGTAGTTTTAAAACAGGCTGAGCCCAATCCTGAGTTTTTCTAAGAAGCATTTAAGGAACTCTATTATTACAGTTGGTAGCCAGGACATTGTATTGAGTGATAAACTAATGTGGACAATAGTTTTTAAAAGTAGTTGAAAGACACACAGCATCTAATTATTAAAAATGATTCCTTGGTTCTCCCACTCCCAATTTGTTTATAAGATTGTTTGCGGTGAAATTTCATTTAAATGTTACTTTGACATCACTTAGAGTAGTAGTAATTTTTTAAAGGATTTATTTATTTATTTGAAAGTCAGAGAGTTACACAGAAAGGGAAGGAGAGGCAGAGAGAGAGAGAGAGAGAGAGAGAGAGAGAGAGAGAGAGAGATAGGTCTTCCCTCTGCTGGTTCACTCCCCAATTGGCTGCAATGGCTGGAGCTGTGCAGATCCGAAGCCAGAAGCCAGGTCTCCCATGTGGGTGCAGCGCTGGCCCTGTAATGTTTCTTCTGTATTTCTTCTGTAGTAATTATTTTGTAACTGTTCCTTTTCTATGACACTAATTTCTATGGTGAAATTATTTGCTTAAAAGTTATGCTTATGGGGGCTGGCACTGTGATGTAGTGGGTAGAGTCACCACCTACAGTGCCAGCATCCCATATGGGCACTGGTTTGAGTCCTGGCTGCTCCACTTCCAATCTCACTCTCTCTGCTATGACCTGGAAAATCAGTAGAAGATGGCAGAAGTCTTTGGGACCCTGCATCCATGTGGGACACCCAGAAGAAGCTCCTGGCTCCTGGCTTTGGATGGGCGCAGCTCAGGCCGACTGGGGAGTGAACCAGCAGATGGAAAACCTCTCTCTCTGCCTCTCCTTCTCTCTTTGTGTAACTCTGACTTTCAAATAAATAAATAAATCTTGTTTAAAAAGTTATGCTTATGCAGATAGAAAGGAAATGTATTGGCTGCCATTGTGGTGTAGTGGGTAAAGCTGCTGCCTACAATGCTGGCATTCCATATGGGCTCTGGTTCAAGTCCCTGCTGCACCTCCGATCCAGCTCCTGCTAACCCATCTGGGAAAGCAGCTGAGGATGACTCAAGTGCTTGTTTGGCCCTTGCACCCTTGTGGGAGGCTGGGAAGAAACTCCTGGCTCCTGGCTTGTGCCTGACTCAGCCCCATGTGTTGCAGACATTTTGGGAGTGAGCCAACAGATTCTCTGTCTCTCCCCTGACTCTTCGTAACTCTGCCTTTTTTTTTTTTTAATTTTTTAAGATTGATTTATATATTTGAAAGTCAGAGTTACATAGAGAGGAGAGGCAGAGAGAGAGAGGGCTTCCATCCACTGGTTCACTCCCCAGTTGGCTGCAACGGCCAGAGCTGCACCCGATCTGAAGCCAGGAGCCAGGAGCTTCTTCCAGGTCTCCCAGGTGGGTGTAGGGGCCCAAGGACTTGTGCCATCTTCTACTGATTTCCCAGGCCACAGCAGAGAGCTGGATTGGAAGAGGAACAGCCAGGACTAGAACTGGTGACCATATGGGATGCCGGCGCTTCAGGCCAGGGCGTTAACCTGGTGTGCCACAGTGCCAGCCCCATAACTCTGCCTTTCAAATAAGTAAATAAATCTTTAAAAAAAAGAAATGGCATGTTGTGTATTAATAGTTACAAGATTACTATTAGTGCTATGCAGTTTTTTTTTTATTTTTTTATTTTTTACTTTTTGCCAGGCAGAGTTAGACAGTGAGAGAGAGACAGAGAGAGTTATAGACAGTGAGAGAGAGACAGAGAGAAAGGTCTTCCTCCCGTTGGTTCACTCCCCTAATGGCCGCCATGGCCGGCGCTGCGCCGATCTGAAGCCAGGAGCCGGGTACTTCCTCCTGGTCTCCCATGCGGGTTCAGGGACCCAAGCACTTGGACCATCTTCCTCTGCCCTTCCGGGCCACATCAGAGAGCTGGACTGGAAGAGGAGCAACCGGGACTAGTACCCGGCACCCCAACAGGACTAGAACCCACGATGCCGGCAGAGGATTAGCCAGGTGAGCTGTGGTGCCAGCCAGTGCTATGCAGTTTTTATGAACACTCATCTCTTCTAATATTCTTTCATTGTGAATCTGGCAATACTACTTTCACAAAAAGTCCAACTAATCAGGTGGTCTTATCAGTGCAGAAAATAAAATGCAGAAATTTGGGGTCTTCAGTTCTTGCCACTGGCCATGGGACTAAATCCAGATTCCTAACAAAATCATTTTGATAGACACAGAGATGGGATGAGCTTTCTTTTGATTCTTTTTTTTTTTTTTTTTTTTTTTTTTTTTTTTTTTTTTTTTTTGACAGGCAGAGTGGACAGTGAGAGAGAGACAGAGAGAGAAAGGTCTTCCTTTGCCGCTGGTTCACCCTCCAATGGCCGCCGCTGCAGCCGGCGCACCGCGCTGATCCTGGCAGGAGCCAGGAGCCAGGTGCTTTTCCTGGTCTCCCATGGGGTGCAGGGCCCAAGCACCTGGGCCATCCTCCACTGCACTCCCTGGCCATAGCAGAGAGCTGGCCTGGAAGAGGGGCAACCGGGACAGAATCCGGCGCCCCAACCGGGACTAGAACCCGGTGTGCCGGCGCCGCAAGGTGGAGGATTAGCCTATTGAGCCACGGCGCCGGCTTTCTTTTGATTCTCTTACAGAGACAGTTTTCTTCAAGGCTGTGTTTCAGGAAGCCAGTAGGGGCTGGACACAAGTTTACGAGGGCTTTTGATTTCCATTAAGTCTCTTGCACACTTCTGAGCACAGGATGGGAGGGGGTGTTTTCCATGAGGAGATCTGTTGAGTTTTTGTGCCAATTGAAGACTATGAATTAATGCTTTTCTGATATTCCTAAAATTAAAACCCCATGAACTAACCATTTTAGGGTATTAAGCTTTGCTTCAAAATGCATTCTCCACAGATGAATCAAAGGGCCTAATGCATCTGCTATTTGGGAATAATAAAGCATGAAATGGGGTGTAGGACTTATATATTTACATAAGAAGAAAGAGCTGGAAAAGTTTCGGAAAAACAACAACAGAAGGTGCCCCTGTGAGACTTGCTCTGAAAACGCAGACTTGCTATCTGCTTCTCTTCAAACCACTCCAGTTTACGGCAGCTGAAGCATGCGGAGATGTTTGGAAGCCTCAACCTTTCCTGTCCTTGAGTTTCCTAGACCACAGTCTAGATTTTGCCTTTACCTTGCCGTTGCTGTGCACTCCTGGGCACATAGAAACAAAGGAAAGGAGAACCAGGTGTGTTTCCCGAGTTTTCAGTACTGATCAGGTAGCACAAGTGCTATGAGGAAAAATGTCTTTGAAGAAGGGAAAAAGTTAAGGAATCAAAACTTTATGAACAGCAGTTTTAAGTTCTGACTTAAACTTGAGTCAGTATAGATTTTGCATTCTGGAAGCAGGAAAGAGTTGTCCAAATCACATGTAAGTGTGCACAGTCTCTCTTTTTTTTAAGAGTATTCTTTTTTATTTTAAAATTAATTCATTCATTTTAAAAGGAATACAAATTTTATATGTACAGCTTTAGGAATATGATTATTCTTCCCACCATACCTGCCCTCTCACCACACTCCCACCTCTCCTCCTCCTCCCTCTCCCCTTGCCAGTCCCATTCTCCATTAAGATTCATTTTCAATAAATTTTGTACACTGAAGACCAACTCTGTACTAAGTAAAGATTCCAACAATTTGCACACACACACACAAACTGTTTGAGACAAGTTTTACAGTTAATTTTCATAGTACAACTCATTTAAGACAGAAGTCCTGCATGGGAATTAAGTGCACAGTGATTCCTGTTGTTAATTTAACAATTAACAGTCTTATGTATCATATCAGTGATCACCTGAGGCTCTTGACATGAGCTGCTTAGGCTATGGAAGCCTTTTGTGACCACAAACTCTGTTAGTATTTGGACAAGGCCATAAGCACAGTGGAAGTTCTCTCTTCCCTTTAGAGAAAAATACATCCTTCTTTGATGGCCACTTCTTTCCACTGGGGTCTCACTCACAGAGACCCTTCATGTAGAACTTTTTTTGCCACAGTGTCTTGGCTTTCCATGCCTGAAATGCTATCATGGGCTTTTCAGCCAGACCAGAATGCCTTAAGGGCTGATTCTGAGGTCAGAGGTACACATTCTCTTTTACAATCTCTTGTACTGCCTTGTGACCCTGAAGTCCCTCCATTGAAGAGTCATGGAATCACATTGCTTTGTAACTGTGAGTTGACTATCTTGAAGATAATTAGAGTTTTTGAATGAAGAAATAATTATAGGCAGAATCACTTTTGTTTCACCTACATGGAAACAAATTAAGGATCAGAGTCATCCTGTATACAGACCTTGTGACATAGGCCAGGAAGTAGCTTACGGGAGAAACTGAGGTCACCAGCACCCAACAGCCCCTCCTGAGCTACAGTGCCCCCTGTACCACCCAAACTGCACCACAGTCTCTGTACAGTAGAAAACTGCAGCTTCCAGTGTTTTGCCACTTACAACCAGCACCAACAAAAATAACCAATATGGACACTGATTACATCCTTGCAATGAGGTTTAGCTCATTATAATATCATAATAAAATTACACACCTACTCCCATCATGTACCTAATGCCATAATTTCTTTTCAAATTTTTTTTATTTTTAATTAGTTTTTTAAAATATTTATTTATTTATTTTAAAGTTAGGAGTTACACAGAAAGAGAAGGAGAGGCAGAGAGAGAGAGGTCTTCCATCTGCTGGTTCACTCCCCAGTTGGCTGCAAAGGTCAGAGCTGTGCCTATCTGAAGCCAGGAACCAGGAGCTTCTTCTGGGTGTCTTACGCGGGTGCAAGGGTCCAAGGACTTGGGCCATCTTCTACTGCTTTCCCAGGCCATAGCAGAGCTCAATTGGAAGTGGAGCAGCCGGGTCTCATATCAGAGCCCATACGGGATGCCAGCATGGCAGGTGGCAGCTTTACCCGCTACACCACAGCGCGGGTCCCCATAATTTCTGAGTTTTCCCAAAACACTCCAAATAAATGGCTGATACCAAACCCCATCTCAAACTCTACCCTGCTTTGAATTTAAGTAAACCCAGTGCCAGACATCACCCCCTTTGCCTCTAGGGGGGATAGACCCAGATCTCATGGAGTGCAGCTCTCTCTCTTGAACATGTCTGCACTCCTTCCAGAGTCTGCACTTAGGCTTTGTGTGTAAATAAATCTTTCTTCTCTGCTGACCTTTCTCTACGTCTCATTCTTGAATTCTTTTTTGTGTTGGAAACAAGAATCTGGACTCAGCTACCCCATGACACTGGTGAGTATAAAGGCTCTGTCAGGTAGCATAGGTTTGGCTGCATGTGACAGCAAGCCCGAAGTTATAAAGCTGTTAACAAGAGGGAACATTAATTTCTTTTTCAAGTAAAAATTATTCTGAAAGTTAGGTATAGGGCTAATGTGGTGGTTCCATGGTCATCAGGTTGCTGCTAATCTGAGCTTACCTCATGTCTGAAAATGGCATGGCTAACCCCAGTCATCATATTTGCATTCCAGTATAGCGCTTCCTATGGTACATGCAACACCATTACTTAACTTCTAGTTACACTTAGCTGGAAGGGAGGCTGGGGATGTATTCTTTATGGTGGGAAGTAATGTGTCCAGCTGAGCATAGAGCTTTATTTGTAAGGATGGTGAGAATAAGTATCAGAGTAGACAGTCATCAGTTTGTGTCTGCATACCATCCATTTGCCTACTCTAGTATCTTTCTCACTCACCTTGCTATGTACATTCTTTAGCAATTTTTTGCTTATTTCTTGGCTAGAGAACTTCACTGTATAGTTGGAAATATTTCACACAACCCAAGGAAGAGAAGAAAGATAATGACATGGCTTTTTTGCTTTTCATGGTAGACCATTTCACAGAAAGGACAATGGTTTGTTTAGGGAGTCAGTAAAGACAGAAATGGTAATATTGTATGTCAAAGACATCAGCTAGAAAGAAGCAAATTTTTTAAAACAATCACTGTTTACCAAAGAAAGGTTTTTGACTATTTTGGTTATTCTAAATGCTACCTTTCATTAGAAACCTTCTACTCCCCAATTTTTGCTAATTAAGACCATCAGAAGTAATGGTTTCAACTGTAACACTAATTGAAACAACACATTGATTTGTCATCTAATTCACTTTCCGGGTATGATCTCTGCCAGGGGAGTTATTTGGTAACATTTGAGGACAATGAAGAATGAAGACTATTATTCTGGCCTTGACAGTGGAGCAACCTAAGGACCAATATTATATCATATTGACTGATTGATTAGTTGGAAGATAGTAATACGATATGGTAAAAAAAAATACACCTAAACTATGATTCTTTTTATTTTTAAAAAATATTTATTTATTTATTTATTTGAAAGGCATAGTTACAAAGAGAAAGGGAGAGACAGAGAAAGAGAGATCTTCCATCTGCTGGTTCACTTCCCAAATGGCCACAATGGCCAGGGCTGGGCCAGGCCAAAGTCAGGAGCCAGGAGCTTCTTCTAGGTCTCCCAAGTAGGTGACAAGCGTCCAAGAACTTGGGGTATCTTCTGCTGCTTTCCCAGGCACATCAGCAGCAGCTGGAGGGCAAGTGGAGCAGCTGGGACTTGACCCAACACCCATATGGGACACAGGCACTGCAGGCTACAACTTAACCCCTTGAATCACAGCACCAGCCCCTAAACTTAATCTTTATTGTGTGTGATTATCAACTGAAGAACTTGTTACAAATATCTATTCCTAATCCAATCCCCCTGATTCACTATGTCTGGAGTAGTTCTTGGGAATCTAAATTTTCTTTCTTTCTTTTTTTTTTTTTTTTTTTTTGACAGGCAGAGTTAGACTGAGAGAGAGAGAGACAGAGAGAAAGGTCTTCCTTTTTCCGTTGGTTCACCCCCCAAGTGGCCGCTATGGCCGGCGCATTGTGGCCGGCGTGCTTCGCTGATCTGAAGCCAGGAGCCAGGTGCCTCCTCCCGGTCTCCCATGCAGGTGCATGGCCCAAGGACCTGGACCATCCTCCACTGCACTCCCGGGCTACAGCAGAGAGCTGGACTGGAAGAAGAGCAACCAGGACAGAATCCGGCACCCCAGCTGGGACTAGAACCCAGGTTGCCGGCGCCACAGGCGGAGGATTGGCCTAGTGAGCCATGGCGCCGGCCCAGGGAATCTAAATTTTCGACAACCAATCTTTGGAAAATACCAACCTAGAAAGTCAGGTAGTATGAATACATTAATAGAGCATGATATTTAATATTGTAGAAACTGGATTTGAATCATCTTCACTATTTATTAACTCTGTTGTCTTGGGTGAGCTGCCTATCTTCTGAATTCACTTCCCTCATTTTAAATTTTAAAAAATTTTTATGTATTTGTTTTTTAAATGGAGACCCCATTCCTGTGTTTATGCTTTCTTTTTTCTTTTAAAAGATTTGTCTATTTATTTGTTTGTTTGAAAGAGAGAGAGAGAGAGAGTAATCTTCCATCTGCTGGTTCACTCCCCAAACGACTGCAATGGCCCTGGGCTGGGCCAGGCCAAAGCCAGGAGCCCAGAGCTTTTTCCGGGTCTTCCACATGGGTGGAGGCCCAAGCACTTGGGCCATTTTCTGCTGCTTCCCCAGGCACATTAGTAGGGAGCTGGATTGGAAATGGAGCAGACTGATCTCGAACTGGTGCCCACAGGGGATGCCAGTGTCACGAGCAGAGGCTTAACTTGCTACGCCACAATGCTGGCCCCTTCTTTCCTCATTTTTAAAAGGGATTCATTTGCTTATTTGAAATGCAGACTATTGAGAGAGAGAGAGAGAGCGATCGAGCTAGCTTTCATTCTCTGGTTCACTCCCCACAGTGTTGCAACAGCCAAGTCTGGGCCTGGCCAATACCAGGAGTGAAGAGGTCCATCTGGATCTCCTATGTGGGCCCAAGTACTTGTTCCATTATCCACTGCCTTCCCAGGTACATAACTAAGAAGCTAGATCAGAAGAGAAGCAGCTTGGAATTGAACTGACACTCCCATATGGGATGTTGGCATCCCAAGTGTTGGCTTAACCTGCTGAGCTACAACCCAGCCCCATCATTTCTCTTTTTAAAAATTGATCAAAATATAACTAATCCGCAGGATTATTTTTGATGTTAACTGGAAAACAGATATGTGAACACATGTAGTATGTTGCTTGGCACTTAATAAGCATGTAAAAAATAATTGTAATCTGAAGTCCTCCACAAAGACTATTTACCCAAAAGCTCCATCACAACTAAGTGCCTGAAATTCCTGCCATAAAATCAAGCCTTTGGGTGAAAACACTGTCCTTTTTTTTTTTTTAGAAAACTTTCATTTAATAAATATAAATTTCTAAAGTTCAACTTTTGGATTACAGCGGTTTTTCCCCCTATAACCTCCCTCCCACCTGCAAACCATCCCATCTCCCACTCCCTCTCCCATCCCATTCTTAAGATTCATTTTTAGTTATCTTTATATACAGAAGATCAACTTAGTATATACTAAGTAAAGATTTCAACAGATTGCACCCACACAGATGCACAAAGCATAAAGTACTGTTTGAATACTAGGAAAACACTGTCCTTTAAAAATGCATATTGCGGCTGGCACCGCAGCTCACTAGGCTAATCCTCTGCCTTGCGGCGCCGGCACACCGGGTTCTAATCCCGGTTGGGGCGCTGGATTCTGTCCTGGTTGGCCCTCTTCCAGGCCAGCTCTCTGCTGTGGCCAGGGAGTGCAGTGGAGGATGGCCCAAGTGCTTGGGCCCTGCACCCCATGGGAGGATAAGTACCTGGCTCCTGCCTTCGGATCAGCGCGGCGCGCCAGCCGCAGCGCACCGGCCGCAGCGGCCATTGGAGGGTGAACCAATGGCAAAGGAAGACCTTTCTCTCTGTCTCTCTCTCACACTGTCCACTCTGCCTGTCAAAAAAAAAAAAAAATGCATATTGCTGGGGCGGGCACTGTGGCATAGCGGGTAAAGCCTCTGCCTGCATTGCCGGCATCCCAAATGGGTGCCTGTTTGAGTCCCGCTGCTCCACTTCTGATCCAGCTCTCTGCTATGGCCTGGGAAAGCAGTGGAAGATGGCCCAAGTGCTTGGGCCCCTGCACCTGCGTGGGAGACTGGACGAAATTCCTGACTCCTGGCTTCGGGTTGGCACAGCTCCTGCTGTTGCAGCCATCTGGGGAGTGAACCAGAGGGTGGAAGACCTCTCTTTGCCACTGCCTCTATATAACTCTGACTTTCAAATAAATAAATAAATGACTGACTGAATGAATGAATGAATGAATCTGCCTGCGATGCTGGCATCTCACATGGGCACTGGTTTGAGTCCTGGCTGCTCTACTTCCAGTGTAGCTCCCTGCTAATAGCCTGGGAAAAGCAACAGAAGACAGCCCAAGTGGTTGGGCCCCTGAGCCCACTTAGGAGAACTGGAAGGAGTTCTGGGCTCCTGGCTTTGGCCTGGTCCAGCCCCGGCTGTTGCAACCAGGGTACAACCAGTGGGTGGAAGATCTCTCTCTCCCTCTCTGTTTTTCCCCTTTCTCTGCAACTCTGCCTTTCAAATAAATAAATAAATAAATCTTTAAAATAATTTTTTAAAAATTAAAAAAAAATAAAACCACAAATACGTATTGCCAGGATGGCCATTATGGCATAGTAAATTAAACTGTCACTTGGGATGCCATATCCCATATCAGAGTGCCTGGGGTCTAGTCCCACCTTGTTTCTGATCCAGCTTCCTGCTAATGTTCATCCTAGGAAGCAGCAGATGATGGCTCAAGTACATGGGTTCCTGTCATTTGTGTGGGAGACCCGGATTGTGTGCCTGGCTCCTGGCTTTGGTCTGGCATCTACCTGGTTGTTCCAACCATTTGGGAAGTGAACCAGCATGTGGAAGATCTCTCCTTCTCTCTCTCTTTGTATCTCTCTCTCTCTCTATCACTTTCTCTCTCTCTCTCTCTTTCCCTCCCTCTCTCTCTCTCTCACACACACACACACATTATGCCTTTGAAATAAACAACAATGTATATTGCCATCCAAATAAGTCACTTGGAAATGCAAATCCTTAATTAGTGCTTTTTGGGTGGGTTCTGTGAGACATTAAGTGGTGGTAATAAGGAAAAAAAGATTTATGATAAAATAAAATTTGTTGAAATCTTTACTTAATGTATGCTAAACTGATCTTCTGTATATAAAGAGAATCGAAAATGAATCTTGATGTGAATGGAAGGGGAGAGGGAGTGGGAAAGGGGAGGGTTGCGGGTGGGAGGGACGTTATGGGGGGGGAAGTCATTGTAATCCATAAGCTGTACTTTGGAAATTTATATTCATTAAATAAAAGTTTAAAAAAATAAAATTTTGGGAATTACTGAATTAAACAAATTTTATAGTTTCTTTAGTGCAAGGCTTCTCTGAGCTTTTAATATGTTCATATATTTTTTGAGTCTGCAAGAGGTGGGAAGTCATATAAATGTTTTCCAAATTTAGTAGAGAAATCATTTTTCGTGAAGTGCCTCTAAAGTATGTTTGCAGAACACACTTCAAAACACAATGACATATTTTCCACACTTAAGTTTTAGATTTGCAGAGAACAGTAGGCTAAGAGAGAAGCTAGAGTGGTGGATTTGGGAAATAGTAGGAAAATGTGTCAGACTTGAAACTAGCCTGGGGAGGGCAGGTCCAAGACAGAAGGTCACGGCTGGCGGAGACATCAGGAGGGCACCTGAAGTCCTGGAAGTTGAGACCAGAAAATGGGGTTAAGAAGATATGAAAGTCAAAATGCATGTCACAATTTAATCTAATACTGCTTGGCTAAGGGAACAGTTTCCTTACTTTTGTGCTTTCTTAGTTCTTATATTTTCCTTCATGACTTCTGATTTGCCTAATTGATGTCACCTGGGTATGCACAAGGAAACGTTCATTCCTCCTACCAGCCCCCACCCTCAAGAGACTTTGTGTATTTAACACATGTCATGCACCGGGCAAGATGAAGGTGTTGTTTATGTCCTGTGAGAAGAACAGTAAAGGAAGAGAGAAATACAAGTGAAGAGATTCTCACAGTCATGTGAAGATGTTCACTGTCATGCAAACTTCTCCTGAGTATAGTGAACCAGGTTCAATGTTTTAGGGTGTGGAGATGTTAGGAAGATTTCACACATGAGGTTATGGTTGAGTAAGTTCTTGAGAGAATAAAGCTTGCCTGAAATACAAAGACTTAGAATCAGAGAATTCTTGGGGGGACAAAACCGCAGGTAGAAGCAGGGCACACAAATACAATTTGATAGTGGTGCGTGACCCTTTTAGTAGGTAAAGGGCTAAGGATAAATTTTGAAAACAATTATGCTAAATCTTCCCTGTTTTTGGAGCCACTTTCCACCCATGACATAGTGACACTGGAAAATGCCAGCCCTTAGTATCCTGTGACTAGAGAGCCACCAAAGGGCTTCTTGAGCACCCTGATGGATTCCTCTCAGGTGGGTCATCTTGGGAACCCACATAGCCACTGCTGGGCCCTGGCTGTTGTCCATGCTCTTTGCTTAGAGTTGTTCCTGAGTCAGAATGCCAATGTTTTCATCTGAGCTCCAAGGAGAAGTACAAATCTCATGCATACTCCATGCCAAACTTCACTCACTACTGTGGCCCGAAAGGCCATCTCTTTTCTGAATTAGCAAAGTCTCTCTGGTATAGAGAGAACATCAGACAATTCACTCACTAAAGCAGTGTCTCAGTAGTCGATCAGTCCTGGAAATTTCCTAAATTCCCACTTAAATTGAGAAGATCCAAGCACTATAAAGTTTAAAAACTAAGAATGATCTAATTCCCCCCCCCCCCCCCCCGTCTTTTCTTCTGTATCTTTTTCCTGGGGCAATGGAGGTCAAGGTTTCAATTTAACTATGGATTGACAAGCAGAAAAAATGGGAATCTCTCCCTAAGTAAGGGAGACCATGAAATTTGAGACTAAGGGACATGACTAATTTACTTGGTTTCTAGTATTATTTCTCCTGGCTTGTTGATTAGTTTGGGGAGAGAACATCCTACGTAGAATTATCACTAGGAAGCTGCTGTCCTGGTTAAAACTGGCTACTTGAGGCAAGGGCAGCCAGAGATATCCCGTTTATGCCTCAGGCAAAATGACTCTGATAAATGAGTACAAATTACCTGTAAGACTGTATGTAGTTTAATATATTTTAAAGGAAAAAACAGGGCTGGCATTGTGGCATAACTGAATAAGCCACTGCCTGCAATGCCAGCATCTCACGTGGGCACCAGTTCAAGTCCCGGTGGCTGCTCCACTTCTGATCCAACTCCATGCGGATACACCTTGGAGAGCAGCAGAAGATGGCCCAAATACTTGGGGCCCTGCACCCATGTGGGAGGACCCAGAAGATGCTCCTGGTTTCTGGCTTCAGTCTGTCCCAGTCCTGGCCATTGTGCCATTTGGGGAGTGAATCAGCAGATGGAGAATCTCTCTCTCTCTCTCTCTTTCTCTCTTTGTCCCCCTCTGTCTTTCTGTAACTCTGCCTTTCAAATAAATAAATCTTTTTTAAAAGAAAAAAAGAAGTAGATAAAATAAAGCTATTTTTCCTGACATTCTGGAAATAGGAGCTTTTAAATATGTACAGATAAAATGGAGATCAAAGTCTATAGACCTATTAATAATTTTAAGTTCTGATAGGAAAAAAAATCTATGCTTTTACAGCAGTAATGTTAAAAGCCACTATTGTGTGTGCCTCTGGTGCTGCCTGACAGAACGTGCAGGAGAAAAGCAGAAGGCTGACTCTTTCCAAGCGCTGTGGCTTTAGGCAAAACTTTGGCCACAAGGTCTGGTGCTTTACCTCCTTGATTTTCTTACTTCAACAATTGCACTAAATTCCAGGGAAATTAATTTTCCCTCAAAGTGAAAGGTTCTTTTAATAATTCCTTGAATGTTCACATCGTTGTCATTAATGGGCTTTGTTCTGTTCGCTGTGGGATAACTTCTTTATATACTTGTCTTTTCAAAAGCTTTCTTCCAATGAATAGACATCAGAGTAAGTCACTTGAAAAATCTCCTGTAAATATGGATTTTTTTCAATATTATCAGTCATTGTCTCATAATTTTCTTTCATAATTCTGACTTAGAATTACCGAAACCCTGGTCATGAATACCAGGTCAAATTCTATACTTGTAGCTTGAAAAAGCGTTTTGATAATAAATACAAAGCTTATTGTAGTTTAAAAAATAGAACATTTATATGAGTTAGAATTCTGAAGAATTTATTATTTAAGCATCTTTTGTTCTCACTCTATACTGTGAGGTTTAAACTGATGCTAGAAGATGAAAATGTGAAGAGTTAAAAGTTTAAAGGAATGTCACTTTGAGGATGACATTACTGAGGAGAAATTTTGAAAATTCTTATTTTAATTACCAAGAAAGGGAAGCAGAGTACAGTGTTTGGAAGCGTAGGGGCAGACAGTGATGGGGAAAGGTTGATTAACAGGTACTAAGTTGTAGTTATATAGGAATGAGAAGTTCTGGAATCCTACTGCACAGTAGGATGACTATAAATAATGATGATGTACTGTACATTTTTCTAAAAAACACACAGAAGAGAGTATTATGAATGCTCCTACTTTACAGAGATGTTAAGTGAGGAGGTGCATATGTTTATCATACTTGGATATTACATAATATATACACATATTGAAACATCACATAGCATTCCATAAATATGTACAATTTTTTATGTGTCAGTTAAAAATTGTAAAAATTATATTTTAAAAAGTGTGTGTACCTAAATGAGCGTCATCTGACTGAATTAAACTTTTGGCTCTTCTACTTACAAGGTATATGAATTTGGTTTTCTCATCTAAAAGTTAGGGGTAACAGGAGCTTTGTAGAGGCTTTTATGGAAAGTAAATGAGGTAGCTCATACAAAATGTTCAGTGTGGCATCTGAGACCCACCAAGATACCTATTCTTCTTCTTCATATTATTATTATTATTATTATTATTATTTCCCATTACCTCTTATTTTGGCATTGTATGAAATTTAAAACTAAGGAATAAACTAATCCCAGCAGTGAGACTTTGGAAGTTTCTCTTTAATAGAGCTCAAAGGAGCTGTTTGTAGTGGTGATGGTTTTTTCTTTTGGGATGAGTAGCTAAGAACACTTTTCCAGGAGAGATAAGCAATTGACTATCACTTCCTCTCTTCCAAGAGGCTGTGCAGCCATGCATAGCAGTACAAATACACACTCCCAATTCTCAGGCTAGAAAAATGAATCAGCAAATGGACTGAGAATAAATGGACAGGCCACAACCCCAGGTGTATTAAAAAAAAAAACCACTTTTTTTTCTACAGGCTAAATTAATATCTGTTTCATTCACCAAGAGGTGAATGAAAGATGTAGGTTTGCATCTTAATTCTGAAGAGTATGCATAGCATTCATGACCATGGACCAAACATACATGTTGCCCTTTCTCCTGTCTCCCTCCCAGAAATTCTTATGTTGAAGGCCCAATCCCCTGTGAGTGAATATATTTGGAGTAAGGAAGTAATTAAGGCTAAGTGAGGGGCCGACGCTGTGGCATAGCGAGTAAAGCTGCTGCCTGCAGTGCTGGCTTCCCATATGGGCTCTGGTTCGAGTCCCGGCTACTCCACTTCTGATCCAGCTCTCTGTTATGGCCTGGGAAAGCAGTAGAAGATGGCCGAAATCCTTGGGCCCCAGCACCCACATGGGAGACCTGGAAGACGCTCCTGGCTCCTGGCTTTGGATCGGCCCAGCTCTGGCCGTTGCAGCCATTTGGGGAGTGAACCAGAGGATAGAAGACCTCTCTCTCTCACACTCTTCTGCATCTTTGTAACTCTGCCTTTCAGATAAATAAATGAATCTTTTAAAAAATTAAATGATCTGATGGGATTAGTGTCCTTACGCAGAGACATTCCAGAGATCTCTCATTTTCTCCTCTGTATCTGAGGACACAATGAGAAGACAGCAGTCTACAAACCAGGGAGAGAAAGGAAATCAGCTAGCTTTTTTTTTTTCAAAGATTTATTTTTATTTATTTGAAAGTCAGAGTTACACAGAGAGAGGACAGGCAGAGAGAAAGAGAGGTCTTCCACCCGATGGTTCACTCTCCAGGTGGCCCCAATGGCCAGAGCTGCGCTGATCCGAAGACAGGATCCAGGAGCTTCTTCCAGGTCTCCCACGTGGGTGCAGGGGCCCAAGGACTTGGTCCATCTTCTTCTGCTTTCCCAGGCCATAGCAGAGAGCTGGATTGGAATTGGAGCAGCCAGGTCTTGAACTGGGGCCCATATGGGATGCCAGCGCTTCAGGCCAGGGTGTTAACCTGCTGCACCACAGCACCAGCCTCTCAGCTGGCATTTTGATCTTGGACAGCCCAGACTCTAGAAGTGTGAGAAAATAAACATCTGTTATTTAAGGCACGCGGTTGATGGTATTTGTCATAGCAACCAGAGCAGACTAACACACTCAACAAGAGCTCTGGGGCTTGGTTCCAAGAGTTGGGGGCAGGACCCATTTTCCAGTGCCTCTTAAACATCTAACACTATAGCTTTCCTCCTCCACTCCTCTGCTTTCCTTAGTCTAGAAGGCCTCTCTTTATTTAGCCTTTGGGGTGAGATGGTATGTCTCTCCAATATATTTTTTTTTTTTGACAGGCAGAATAGACAGTGAGAGGGAGAGAGACAGAGAGAAAGGTCTTTCTTTTTGCCGTTAGTTCACCCTCCAATGGCTGCCGCAGCCGGCACGCTACGACTGGCGCATCGCGCTGATCCGAAGCCAGGAGCCAGGTACTTCTCCTGGTCTCCCATGTGGGTGCAGGGCCCAAGCACTTGGGGCATCGTCCACTGCACTCCCTGGCCACAGCAGAGAGCTGGCCTGGAAGAGGGGCAACCGGGACAGAATCTGGCGCCCCGACCGGGACTAGAACCCGGTGTGCCGGCGCCGCAAGGCGGAGGATTAGCCTAGTGAGCCGTGGCGCCGGCCCAATATTTCTTTAATGGATGAACTTCATGTCTTGAATTCTTCAGAGACTAGATTCTTGAAACACTTTAAACTCACATATCACTGGTAAAAACCTGAGTTTCATTATAAAGCAGTCAGTGAATATGACTGATAATATTTGATAACATTCAGGAATTATTTAATGTTTTAAAGTGTGATAAAAATATTGTGGTCATACTTTTAAGAATGAGTCTTTTCCAATGAATACATTGTATACAACAAGCTTGTATAGAAAGAAGGAGTTTCAAAAGAAGTTTTTATCTTTTGTAGACGTATGTTGTATGGAATATTTGCAGGTGAAATAATGTAATTGCTGGGATTTGCTTCTAAAACTTTAGGGGAAGGGAGGAGACTGTTAGGTATAAATAAATCAAGATTGACTTAGAGTTAATAATTAACACTGGGTGCATGGTGAACGTTTATTTTTTAATTTTTATTTCTTTTAAATATTTTATTATTTGAGAGGTAGAATTACAGACAGTGAGTGGGAGAGACAGAGAAAGTCTTCCTCCTGTTGGTTCACTCCCCAGGTGGCCTCAATGGCCAGAGCTGGGCCGATCTGAAGCCAGGAGCCAGGTGCTTCTTCCTGGTCTCCCAGGCGGGTGCAGGGGCCCAAGGCCTTGGGCCATCTTCTACTGCTTTCCCAGGCCATAGCAGAGAGCTGGATTGGAAGAGGGGCAGCCGAGACTAGAACCTGCGCCCAAATGGGATGCCAGCACCACAGACAGAGGATTAACCTACTGCGCCACAGAGCTGGCCCCATGGTGGACGTTTAGTTTAGCATTTAAGACACAGCTTGGGATTCCCTCATCCCTTATCAGAGTGTTTGGGTTAGAGTCCCAGTTCTGCTCCTGCATCCAGCTTCCTGCTAATGTACACCTGGGAGGCAGAAGATGATGGTTTAAGTGGTGGAGAACTGCCACACATGTGGAGATGGGGATTACATTCCCAGTTGCTGGCTTAGCCTGGCCCAGCCCTGGTGACTGTGGGCATTTGAGGAGTGAACCAGCAGGTGGGAAATTTCTCTCTCTCTCTCTCTCTCTCCCTGTCTCTCTGTCTCTCTCGCCTCTGCCTTTCAAATAAATAAAATAAATGATTTTTTAAAAAAAAATATATTAGTCTCTCTTCTTTTGTATTTATTTAAGAATCTCCATAATGACAGTGTTTTCTAAAAAGTTATGAGTTCTAGGAGCTTGTTAGGGTAATCAGAAAACAAGAACTGAATGCCTCTGTAATCTACATTCTTCTATTTCTTCCCTTCTTCCCTGAAATAATGCATAGTTCTAAGTGAGGAGAGTTACTGGGTAAAGTAAGGTTCTTGGAAGGGATAAATCTTGTTATTGTATCAAATTTTCATCCTATTACACAATCCAGTCACTCAAGCCAGACTTTGGGTATGGATAAATTTAATAATAAAATTGCGAATCATTGGTACTTCCCTAATATCCTTTAATTATTAATTCACCACGTTAGAAGTCTTAGTGTTGTGGAAAGTTTGTAACTATCAAAATATTTTGGAACCTTGCTGAACTTTTTGTTTGTCTCTTGTGAAGTCAATTGGTTAGCCAGCAGGTTTGAGGGTAAGAGCGTGGCAAAAATTTTGCCACATGAGGTATTCTGTACCTAATGGGAAATATTTACCAAATTATCACCTCTTTTGCCTAGAGTTTGTGGCAGTTGATCTAGCTATACTCTGGAAAATATACCAAGATCCTGGAAGAAGTTGGTTAAGTATAGGGGGCCAGTGCTGAGGCGTAGCAGGTAAAGACCCTGCCTGCAGTGCCGACACCCCATATGGGCACCAGTTTGAGACCCGGCTGCTCCACTACTGATCCAGCTCTCTGCTGTAGCCTGGGAAAGCAGAAGAAGATGGCCCAAGTCCTTGGGCCCCCTGTACCCATGTGGGAGACCCAGAAGAATCTCCTGGCTCCTGGCTTTGGATAGGCACAGCTCCGGCCGTTGCAGCCAATTGGGGAGTGAACCATCGGATGGAAGTGCTCTCTCTCTCTCTCTCTCCTCCCTCTGTGTAACTCTGACTTTCAAATAAATAAATAAATCTTTAAAAAAAGTTGGTAAATATAAAACAAAGAGTCAAAGTAAAGTAGTGGTGATGTTTATGGCAATATTGAAAATGATAAAGGCAGCTACTGTGCAGGCTATAGAATATTAAGCATTTTAGTGGCTGATTTCATGTCTGATTTGGATCCTCATGCAAAGAATTTGCTTGCAAAACATTTGTTAAGCACCTATTCAATACAAAGCACTGGGCAGCGGACTCTAGTCTAGAGCTCATGGTATTGTAGGAAGCTAGGGCTGCAGCTTGGATTTCCCCTCTGATTAGTCTCTCATACTCTCACTCTTCTAGCATTTATGTATTAAGATTGGGGTGAGGGTGAGAAAATTCTGTAAAACTTTGCTTATATTTAGTTTGAATTATTTAGATACACATAGATTTAGTGTCCTTACTGACAAAAGGTAGTGAAGATGAACCACGATTAGATCTTGTAATTTGGTGAATTAGTTATCTTTGATGACTATGAAATTCAGAAGAAAGTGTGAGGGGAGAAGTTGTTTTTCTTCTCAATTCATTTATTCTCCCACTCATTTCTTCTTTTCTTTGCCGTCTATCAACTTGCTAGAGTCACAGTAAGAATTATTTTAATTTCTAAAAGGCACTTCTGTGAAAGAGAAAAAAAATGTTACAGTGGAAATAAATGTTAGAACAGGCAGAGTGCCCTCTCTGAAGGACACTGAAGTAGCTAATAGTTCCCCTAAGAGATTACCAGTGGAGTGGTCTTGCATGAAAGAGAGGTGGCATGAAAGATCATTGCTTCAGTTATTATTAATGGATTGCTATGCCTGCAAAGATCATCTAGGGAATGGCTCTGATTGGTTGGCTTGTACCATCAAAGGTAGTTTGTTTAGCTGTGTGACTAATGCCACTGTTTTCAAGGTCTGCTCATGGTACTTCAATTAGATGGAGGCTGTGGCAGTTAGAGAAGCTTTCTTGAACTCTTTGCTGAGTTTCAGGAAAGGAAAACTTTTCCATTAACTGTGAAGTTAAAAGAAAATCCTATAATGTATTTCTTAACCAGATTAGAAACCAGAACCCTGGTAGGCTTTTGTTTAGCTATTTTGCTAAGGGTGTTCTGCTAAGGCCATGCAAAGAATGAATAATTCACATTGAAAACCTTAGCATTTTACTTAAAAGCCTTATTTTCATTTTTGGAAAATGTGACAGCAAGAATTAGTACTGGCACTTCTGTTTCAATAATGGTGGTGATGTTTAAATGACAACAAATACATAATTGGACTTACATGCACATTTGTGGACACAAAAATGTCATTACCTATTTTGGTGGAACATTTTACCCTTAGTCTATAAACAAGAAAAAATCAGCTTAAGCTGTTTTTATCTATAAGCAATGAATCAATGTGAGAAACCCTCCGGCACTCGTATTTTGAGAAAAATATTTCATTCCCTCAAATTGAAAGGATGAAATTGTTTATCTTAAATAAGACCCTTGATGAATCTTCCTAAAATAAATGGTAACTCATTTTTATAATATTCCTAAAGGTCTTTTGAAGATCAATAATTACACTCCTCCCCAAATTAGAAGATAGAGACAAACTGTAGCATAAGAATTCCATGCTTCCCTCAGTTTGATTGAACTGAAATTGTCTGAATATTAGGAGGTACGAGAGTTAGCATTGTGTGGTGAGAACAAGGAAAACGGATTAAGAACCTGAATGATGGGGGAACACATTGAAAGTATCTTGGATGCCAACTGTTTTACCCATAGAAAATCGGGATAGATAAAATAATATAAAACAATGAGGTTATCAAGCACTGCTCTTCTTTCAAGTACTGCATAGATTTCCGTTCTAAAGTAAGGATAAAATAAATTTAAGTCTCAGTAGGAAATATGGTTATGACCTCAAAGATTTGCTATGAACTCCCAGTCTACTCAACCCCAAACAGTGAGGCTTGAGTTTTTCCATGACTCCCCTGAGTTTTCTGAGGCACATAAGAGTTACAAATACTCTTGCTCTTCTTTGTCAGTCTGTTGTCATTATAGTGTATGTTCTATTTATTAACTTGAATTAAGTTGTCTTTAAAAATATGGTGCCTTCTTAGAGTGTTTCCCAAGATGTTGGATTAAAATCATAAATACTGTTAACCTTAAAGGTTATACTTGCAAGATATTTCAGAGTGGCCATTAATCATTGCTGGCTTTCTCCTTTGGACTCTTCTAGTCCTTCTATTTCTGGGGACATATGGGTAAATTTTCAAATTCAGTATATAAAACAACCAGCTAGAGATATGTTAAGACCCATTGTCTTGTCCTTAGCATCTATATGAAATTAATCTATTTTTTCAGTAGCAAGAATATGGCTACTGCTGTCTATTATCTACAAAGTGGCTTTAAGAAGAATTAAGAGATAAATTTATTTTGGTGAAAAACAATTTTGAAAGCCATTAGTTTCTTCATAGTTTTCATGTTTTCACAAACTTTTTGAGTGCATTTCTATATTCCTTTTTCAGTCTCATGTAATTCTCTATCCTATTTGACCAGGTGCCTCCAGAACTTATGAGTCCTCAGTGATTCCCATAATGAGTATTCATACAACTAACACTCTTTCAGTTAAGTGGTTCAGTACTGCCCATGTTGATCTTGGCTTCTAACCAAGAGCTCCAGCTGTCTCATAGGAAGTCTCCAGTATACTGCTGACCTTTTTGGTCCCTGATATTTGGGCTGAAGACTTCTCTCTAGTCCTACTTCCTTACCCCCCGATTTTTCCTATCAAACATTACCCTAAGAAAGGAAATTTTAAACTCATAATATGGTTTAAATAAGCTATGTATATAAAGAGTTATATCTCTTAACCAGATTGCTTCAGGTAATAAAATTATTCTTTATGGGTAAAACGTGAGGACTCAAAAAGCATCCTGGGAAAGTTTTGGGGGAGTGAGAGTGCGGTGAGTCCAGGGATCTGTCTGGCACCTTGGTAAATAGTAGCAGTCTCTGACTTTGCCTCCTTATAAGATTAGTTCTGGTGAGGTATAACTCCCCTTCTCCAAACCATCTCTCTCTCTCCACCTTTATAGTGAAGATCAGGGAAACCTCCACTAAGAAGCTTTTCTTGATTAGTCTCACCATGCTTCAGTCAGCCTCTTTAAATTCTGGCTCTCTGTTATCAGGCTAAGACCTCTGAGGGCCCAGGAGCTCCCACTTTTGCAGACCCTACCCTACTTTATATCACTCAAAATGCATGGTTATCTCATATTAGCTCTCTATTTTTTTGATAAAAGTAATTTGAAGGCATGTTAATACTTTTACATTCAAAGTTATTTGGCTGTGTTTAATTCATTTTAGATTGACTATAGTTTCTTGGTAATCATGATATTCTCAGAAATCATTGTGATGAGAAAATGTATCTTTCATTTTTCATGTAGTGAAATTTTTATGAATATTAAACTTCCCAGGTAATGAAGAAGACAATGGGATAGTTTGTGGAATTTTAATTAACACATTTATTTTCTATTTGGCACTAAAAACTTTTTTTCCAATCTCAAATTTTTTGTTTTGAGTTCATAGAAAGCTTAACACTTTCAGTTTAGTGATTCTATGTATTGTCAGTGTTCAGGTCGCTGGAATTGCAATTGGAAAGACAGTCTCCTTCTTCAAATAGTTCAAGAAGGATGATGTTTGAATAAATAATACCAAAGTGACGTGATAAGATGCACTAATCAAAATACCATTAGGTATACACAGAAAACTGTGAGTAACTCTGCCAAGCCAAGTTCTGAGATGTGTTTTGAAAATTTATTGATTTATTTATTTGAAAGAGAGAGCAAGCAAGCAAGAGCAAGCTTCCACCTAATGGTTCATACCCCAAACAGCCACAAGAGACAGAGCTGGATCAGGCTGAAGCCAGAAGCCAGGAGCCAGAAACTACATCCTGGTGTCCCACATAGGTGGCAGGGGCCCAGAGCATCTGGGACTTGACCTGGTACTCCAATATGTGATGGCAGCACGGCAAGTGGAAGCTTACCCCCTGCACCACAATGCTGTCCCAAAGAAGCGATTTTTTGAAATAAAGATGACTGACCTGGTTCATTCCTGGACTGAAGGGTCATAATCCTTCAGGGAGGACTGTCTCATTGGTCCTTTCCACATTCTATTTCTTTTTTTTTTAAACTTTTATTTAATGAATATAAATTAACAAAGTACAGTTTATGGATTACAATGGCTCCCCCCCCCATAAGGTCCCTCCCACCAGCAACCCTCCCCTTTCCCACTCCCTCTCCTCTTCCATTTACATCAAGATTCATTTTCATTTCTCTTTATATACAGAAGATCAGTTTAGCATACATTAAGTAAAGATTTCAACAGTTTGTTCCCACACAGAAACATAAAGTGAAAAATACTGTTTGAGTACTAGTTATAGCATTACATCTCAATGTACAGCACACTAAGGACAGAAATCCTACATGAGGAGTAAGTGCACAGTGACTCCTGTTGTTGATTTAACAAATTGACACTCTTGTTTATGGCATCAGTAATCACCCTAGGCTCTTGTCATGAGCTGCCAAGGCTATGGAAGCCCCCTGGGTTCACTGACTCTGATAATTTTTAGACAAGGCCATGGTCAAAGTGGAAGTTCTTTCCTCCCTTCAGAGAAAGGTACCTCCTTCTTTGATGACCCGTTCTTTCCACTGGGATCTCACTCCCGGAGATCTTTCATTTAGTTTTTTTTTTTTTTCCACAGAGTGTCTTGGCTTTCCATGCCTGAAATACTCTCATGGGCTTTTCAGCCGGATCCGCATGCCTTAAGGGCTGATTCTGAGGCCAGAGTGCTGTTTAGGACATCTGCCATTCTATGGGTCTGCTGTGTATCTCACTTCCCATGTTGGATCATTCTCTCACTTTTTGATTCTATCAGCTAGTATTTGCAGACACTATTCTTGTTTATGTGATCCCTTTGGTTCTTAGTCCTATCATTATGATCAATTGTGAACAGAAATTGATCACTGGGACTAGGGAGATGGCATTGGTACATGCCACCTTGATGGCATTGAATTGGAATCCCCTGGTATGTTTCTAACTCTACCATTTGAGGTAAGTCAGCTTGAGCATGTCCCGAATTTCACATCTCTTCCCTCTCTTATTCCCACTCTTATATTTAACAGTGATCACTTTTCAGTTAAGTTTCAGCACTTAAGAAGAATTGTGTATTGATTACAGTATTCAACCAAAAGTATTAAGTAGAACGAACAAAAAAAATACTAAGAGGGATAACGTATCAAGTTGCTCATCAACATTCAGGGTGAGGGCTGATCAAGTCACCATTTTTCATAGTGTTCATTTCACTTTAACAGGTTTCCTTTTTGGTGCTCAGTTAGTTGTCACCTATCAAGGAGAACACAACTCCACATTCTATTTCATAAGTAGCATCATCACCAGTTTTGCTGAGAGAAATGACATCTGCCAGAATCGATCTCAAAATTGTTTTAACCTGTTAGACTTCCCAGTGTTTCCAGGTGCATCCTCTTCGACTGTAGAGATAGAATGTGAACTGTAAGACAATTTAGTTGCATACGATCATCACAGACAGCCTTTGAGGCAGAGTTATCATCATCCCACTTTATAAGCGAGGGGGAAAAATTCAAAGGCAAAAGTCATTTGTCTAATGGCAAATGGTGGTAAAATGGCAGAACTGGAATTCAATCTCCCATCTGACTCCACAGCTCTAACTTAACCTTACTGCTCCATGGATGGAGACACTGAGCATCACCTTCCAAAACACATTCCTGGGCTGCTGTTCTCTAGGTAATTTTGTGTGTTCATTTTCTCATCCATTTCCTTTGCAATGATGAATTGTGAAAGGACTTTAAAAATGAAAAAAAAGTATCCCACCTTCTCTAAATCTAGGAAGAGGTAAAAAGATAGGAAAGGAAAAATATTGAGCACAAAGTCATTCTCCAAATACTCCCAACTTTTCCCTTAGTTCATTTTATAAAGTGATAAGCATTTCCATCTTCACTCTGTTTTTGCCTACCTTAGCAAGAAATATTTTTGCTTGATACATAATTTTTGATAAGGGAAGATCCGTCAGAATAAAAAAGAACTATAGTATTCCATAGACTAGAATGAATTTTAGGATGGTATTTAAACAGAACAATGGAAGTTTTCATATTGTAATTACAATTTTTAATGATCCAATTTTAAATTTTGTTAGAAGTTGAGAGTAGAACCCACATAAACATTAAGTGAGTGAAGGATACTAATAGTAGAAATTCCTCAGTGCCCACTAAGATTAGTTTTTGCTGGAAGTCAGGATAATATTCTGTTAGAAGAATTCTGACTTTGGTATTGTGTAAGCTGTTTTCTTAATACATATCTACCGTCTGCCTAGGTGATATTCATGAAATAAGGCATAGATAATGCATTTAGTAACACTGAGCTGAATCATGCAAAACATAATTTGTGTGCAATTTTGGGGAGTATAAAATAAAAGTTGCTTTAAATGTCAAGAAAAAATTCATAAAAATAACGCATTCTAATCAGAGAAAAAATTTCAAAAGCTTGTGTCATAAAGGAAAACAATTTACTTGTACTGGCACCCTTAATAAGTGCCCCAAAGCGTTCCAGTGCTGTTACATTCTCTAATGATATTACAGTATGTGGCACATCTCATCTAATCTGTTAGTAAAATCCTAAAGTCACTTATGTCAGTCTCTAATGCAAGCCAAATGAGTCTTTCCAGTAATAAGAAGCTTCGCAGAATTAGTTTTCGTTTTGCAGAAAATTGCCATTGGGGCTGGCACTTTTATCTAAAAATTTCACTCGTGCATAAGCAAAAAACTCATATATTATTTGGTTACATTCCATCAGTATGAGAAATAACATTGTGAGAATTCTATGCATGCTAATGATATATAGAAATCCACCTGCTTTCAGATAAAATGAGTTTAATTTTCTGTTGCCCACTGCCTGGTTGGCCTTTCATAAATTACTTATGCACAGCTATTATTAAAATAGAGGGAAAGCAAATTAGAAAGTCCTCCTATCTCTCCACTGGATTTAGCCAAGGCAGGGCTGTGACAGCCGGAGTCAGCGTTTTTGAAAAAATTCTGCTCTCTTGAAAAATTTTGCATCTCTATACAATTCTATACCACTGTTGTAAACGTTCTGACCTGCCTTCTTACCAAATTAACCTAAATCCTTTCTATTTTTCAACATTAATGGAATCCTCTAGAGTCCTGCTGATATATATTAAAATATATTTATTGGTTAATTTGAATTCCAGCATTTTTGTACCTCGTTTCCAGCACTCCTGTTATATCTGAACAGGCTTGAGCTTTAGCATTAAAAACTTACAAATTAAGATACATACAGAACATCTTAGAATTATCAGATCTAAACAACTTAACTTTATTGGAGTATAGAATGGCAAATTTAACTTTCTGATAAAATGGAAAATGAAGGCTCTCTTGTACAAGAGTTAATTGGATTTCAAAGGGTGTTTTCTAGTTGATGGGGGCAGTGGTCTTTATTGGTCAATGAATACTTGACCTCTTAGCTTAAGGACAGGTGAAAAGCTTTTATTTTCAGAGGGTTTTGAAGTCCAAAGTTCCCAATCACCTAAGATGAATTCTTGTTAAGTATTTTCTTTTGCTTAGTTATGATTACAATTTTCCTAGGATGTATCAGGTGATGAGGTCTTGAAAGGCTGAGCAAAAAAATCATTGATGAGGCACTGCTCCTTCAATGGTGTGGTGTTAAAACATTGTTGCAAATCAACTTCAACTGTAGATTCTATTGAAAAAGATAAAGAAAGCTTTGAAACCATGTTATCAAATTTCAATGTAAACATGACTTTTTAAGACAATTTCCAGGGGAATCATACTACTCAAATGGCAATTTAACCCAATCCTGGGAAAAAGTGTGCTCAACAGTTTTTGTTAAGATCCTTCTTCATATTGTTCTGACATAACGTTTGTCCATAAATAAAGGGAGTGTTTAAAAGAGCATCTTGATAGTACAAGGTACTGATACAAATAAAATTACAAAGGAGTTCCTGTAGTGAATGTGTGAAGTGAGAATAATGGTGTCTAGGGTAAGTATAGAGGGATGGGAAAAGGAGACACACCTCTTTTTCTCCTCTCTGAATCCTACTTTGAATTTTCTTCCTTTTTGGGAGGAATCTTTCAAACAAAGGTAACAAACCTTCAGTACTTTAAAACTGGCACTCAAAAACGATATCAAGCAACACAACTCAGAAGACTAGAAATTATTCTGAAAATGATGCTGCTGTAAGATCATTTTCTGATCTGTCCACAGCCATTTTCAGTGTCATCTTTTCTCCTAGAGTACTTGATAAAAAATACTACTTATGTATTCAATATTATTATTTCTGATGTTTTCAGCATGTAATTACATAGTCTTAAGATGGATGCTTTCAAAAGAAATATCTTCTAAAATTTGCAAGTTGAAATTTATTAGATACAGAACTTTTTCAAAAAGCCTTAAAAAGATACAACACAGAATTTGAGGTCAGCTGACTACTAAGACCATGATATGTTAATCCTTTGTTTATAAAATACTTAACTAACTGAAGCCTCTTAGATGTCTTGTTTTGACGTTGGTAAGGGTGATGTGAACAGGAAATTGAATGGAAGCCAATAATCAAAGTGTCGTTATTCCCTAGGAGTCTGTATAAACTCTAGCACCTGCATGAAAGTGAGACATCCAATCCTTTATCAAGTTTAATGCCTCAGCTCGGTTGGCATGGTAGAGGCACAACTTCCTGCCAGTTCTAAGAGTTTGGGAATTGCAACAAGCCTAAATATAAATTAAAAGTAGAAAAGAAATCAAATTATCAGGGGGTTGGTGCCATGGCGTACTAGGTTAATCCTCCACTTGCAGCACTGGCATCCCATATGGGCACCAGTTCTAGTCCCAGTTGCTCCTCTTCCAGTCCAGCTCTCTGCTGTGGCCCGGGAGGGCAGTGAGGATGGCCCAAGTGTTTGGGCTCCTGCACCCGCATGGGAGACCAGGAAGAAGCACCTGGCTCCTGGCTTTGGATAGGTGTAGCTCCGGTTGTTGCGGCCATTTGGGGAGTGAACCAACGGAAGGAAGACCTTTCTCTGTCTCTACCTCTCACTGTCTGTAACTCTACTTGTAAAATAAATAAATAAAAAGAAATCAAATTATCAGGATAATTAATGCAAAAATACAGACTAAGATTTTGCAAATGGGCTATTCTTTAAAAACTTAAGGCTGATTTTCCAGACTGATTCTTTTAATTAGTTCACTACTTCATTGGTCTGTCTTGCCTGAGAAGCAGCATGCATAGAGTCATGAAGACTATAAACTTCTGAATGTACCAGACTGATATGAAATGTGACTATGGCATTACTTAGCTTCATTATTCTAGCTCAGTTCATAACCTCACTTGAACCTCAGTTTATTTTTAAAAATGGCATGATGATCCCTTTCACATCTGTACTGAACATTTTAAACAAGACAAAGTATTTTATTTGTTTTGGCTAAATTTATTTTTAAAATGAAATGTATATTTGTTTTCATTAGGACTTTTATATTGCTGATGAGTTTGAATATTTTTCTTCTATGTTTACTGAGATTGGAATGTATTTTTTAGTTAATCATCTTTTCTTATTTTTGGAGGGTTTATCTTCTAGTAAGTTTATTTTTTCCTCTTGAATTATGAGAACTCTTTATATATTAAGGCACAAATCCATTATCATTTTTCACTTATTGCAGGTCTTCTATTATAACGTTTTAAAAATGAATGACATGGCTTTACATTTTTATAGTGGGAAATAAATTTTTTCCTTTGTTTCTAATATAAATGTCAGTACTTTTATAAATGTTACTCCCTAATATTTTACTCAGAGAGAGCAGAATAATTACTTCTTAAAATTAATTCTACTTTTTGTAGCTTTATTTTTATATTTTACACAAACTACTTGAAATTTATTTATTTATTTATTTTTATTTGACAGGTAGAGTTCCAGACAGTGAGAGAGAGAGAGAGACAGAGAGAAAGGTCTTCTTTCCGTTGGTTCATCCCCCAAATGGCCACTACTGCTGGAGCTGTGCTGATCCTAAGCCAGGAACCAGGTGCTTCCTCCTGGTCTCCCATGTGGGTGCAGGGGCCCAAGGACTTGGGCCATCCTCCACTGCCCTCCTGGGCCACAGTAGAGAGCTGGACTGGAAGAGGAGCAGCCGGGACTAGAACTGGTGCCAATATGGGATGCAGGTGCTGCAGGTGGAGGATTAACCAAGTGAGCCATGGCGCCGGCCCCTGAAATTTATTTTTGAATTTAGGAAAACATAGGATGTCACTTTTATTTTTCTACAGAATATTCCAGGTTTTCCAAATCCTTGTATTAAATAAGTGCCACTGATTTATGCCACTTTCTGACCTCTTTCTCAACTATACATTTGGATCTACCTATCTGTAAGTATTTCCCCCTTATATTGTGCTCTATTAAGCAACACAAATATTGGTTATTTATCACTAGTTCAGTAATAATAACAGTTAAAATAAATGATAAACATAGTGATGAAAAATATCATCATTTTGGTCAGCTCAATGACTCATTTGCCTTGGGCAATTTACTTACTCCATATGGGATAAGTAAAATGGAAGAAATCTGTAAAATCAGAATATTATCTAGCAAACATATGGTTGACTTCTCAAAAGTCATTCTACCCCAATGTCTTGATGACTAACTGTAGTCTTATTATACTTAAAAGAAGTTTGCATAGAAAATGTCCTAAGACAATTTTTGCCAATAAAACTTGAATAAAGTCTTGCTTGGGACTTAGGAGAAGGAAGCTTCCTGTCTCTTACAAGATAGGCAGGAGTAGTTTCCTTCTTTCTGCTGTTTCTCTCCCCACCCTGCCACCCACACACATACACACACACACGTACACCCACACACATACACACACACACACACACACACACACAAAACCACACTGATCTTAAATATAAACAATTAATCCTGTTGCCCTGGCTACTATTGGTAACCACCTTGAGATAATGAGGCTAGCCATCCTGAAGACTAAAGCTGACCAAAGAGAAGAGAAAGCTGAGAAAATATGTTGATAATAATGATGTTGAGCCCTAATATTGCTTTGCCGGAAATCCATACTGCCAATGGTTGGTTTTTGTTACTTGCAACTGAAAGCATCCTGACTGATATATATTACTTCTTCCAAGTTGCATGTGATAAACAAGTAAGAGCATGACTCTATAGTGCTTCAGGATATGGCCATGAATGTAACAATATGTGGTTGCTATCAATAAGATATCTTTAGGTACAGAAGTGTTGCTGTGATTATGCATGAGTTGATCACACATCTCTATTAGTAAGAATAGTTGATTACACACACACATATATATATATTATATACTACATATATTATATATTACACATCTCTGTTAGTAAAGAGCAGTTGTAATATGTTTATTTACTAGAAACATTACAATATATGTATATAGAGTATATATTAGATGTAATATGTGTAGCATTGCAAATTATAACTATTATACATTCAGGAAAATATAAAAAAGGTGAGAAGAGAGAAAGATGAAATAGCTAATTTTAAAATACTCATAATTTTATTTTTTCCCTTGTTACATAGAATGATTTTCCCCCAACTAACATCATGATCTTCTTCATTCAATTCTTTATTTTATAAAAATAAATGCTGGGTAATACCCAGTGCCAAATATTTTTCATCTCAGAAAAGCTTGACAAATTTAGGACAATTGTTTCTTTTTTAAAGTCACAGCTAATCTTTTTTTATTTTTAAAAGATTTATTTATTTATTTGAATGTCAGAGTTATACAGAGAGAGAAGGAGAGGCAGAGAGAGAGTGTCCTTTTGAGTTTTTGCTTTATTTTTAAGATGTTTCTGTCTCTTCTTTTTCCCCTATTCTTTCATTTCTTATTAATAGAGGAAATATTCTTAGCCAGACTTTCCCTTACTAATTTGCTGCTTCAAATCAGCTTTGGCCTTGAAATGAGTTAGAAATATCCATTAAGGACTAGATTGGTTTTGACTGCTGGGTCTCTCTTATGAGCACAGTGTGTAAATTTTATTACCTGGGTGTTATAATTTTTGTTCAATTACTTAATGTTCATTTTCTCCCCTTTGAGGATTGGTGAGGTCAGAGATCCAGGTTTCAGAATGGGTAAACCATCACTGAGGCACTCACTGCTTTTCTTTTTTTTTCTTTTTTTCAAGATTTATTTATTTGTTAGAAAGTCAGAGTTACACAGAGAGAGGAGAGGCAGAGAGAGAAAGGTCTTCCATCTGTTGGTTTACTCCCCAGTTGGCCGCAATGGCTAGAGCTTCACTGATCCAAAGCCAGGAGCCAGGAGCTTCTTCCGGGTCTCCCATCCAGGTGCTGGGGCCCAAGGACTTGGGCCATCTTCTACTGCTTTCCCAGGCCATAGCAGAGAGCTGGATCAGAAATGGAGCAGCAGGGACTTGAACTGTCACCCATAAGGGATACCAGCACTGCAGGTGGTGGCTTTATCTGCTATGCCGCAGCACCAGCCCCACACACTGCTTTTCACTGTTGTTTTTGATTCACATCAGTGATTCCTTCAAATCTCTCACATTTGAAGGATAATTATAATGCATTTCTTCTTTTCCCAGAGTCTCAGATTTTTATCTCAGAATATAGGATTTGGAAAAACAGAATCATCTTAAGAAATAACAGAAAGTAATCTAGCACTGAAACACAAATGGTACACTCTGGACTCTGTAATTCCTTATTCTTTTTTTTTTTTTTTTTTTTTTTGACAGGCAGAGTGGACAGTGAGAGAGAGAGACAGAGAGAAAGGTCTTCCTTTGCCATTGGTTCACCCTCTAGTGGCTGCCGCGGCTGGCGCGCTGCGCTGGCGCACCGCACTGATCCGATGGCAGGAGCCAGGAACCAGGAGCCAGGAGCCAGGTGCTTATCCTGGTCTCCCATGGGGTGCAGGGCCCAAGCACCTGGGCCATCCTCCACTGCACTCCCTGGCCACAGCAGAGAGCTGGCCTGGAAGAGGGGCAACCGGGACAGAATCCGGCGCCCCGACCGGGACTAGAACCCCGTGTGCCGGCGCCGCTAGGCAGAGGATTAGCCTAGTGAGCCGCGGCGCCGGCCTGTAATTCCTTATTCTAACATCAAATCTCAGGGGTTGGAATTTAGCCTGGCAGTTCAGACGCTGGTTAAGATGAAAGCATCCTGCGTTGGAGTGCCTCAATTTGATATCTGGCTCTGGCTCAAGACCTGTATTGAGTTTCCAGTTCTTGGCTTCAGTCCTGGCTTAGTCCCAGCCTTTGTAGCTGTTTGGGGACTGAAATACCAGTTGGAAACTCTCCTGGGGCTGGTGCTGTAAGTGTAGTAGGTAAAGCACCACCTGCAGTGCTGGTATCCCTTATGGGCGACGGTTCAAGTCCCAGATGCTCCACTTCCGATCCAGCTCTCTGCTATGGCCTGGGAAAGCAGTAGAAGATGGCCCAAGTCCTTGGGCCCCTGCACCCATGTGGGAGACCCAGAAGAAGCTCCTGACTCCTGGCTTCGTATCGGCACAGCTCCGGCTGTTGTGGCTAATTGGGGATTGAACCAGCAGATGAAAGACCTCTCTCTCTCTCTCCCTCTCTCTCTCTCTCTCTCTCTCTCTCTGCCTCTCCTTCTCTCTCTGTGTAACTTTGACTTTCAAATAAATAAATATATCTTAAAAAAAAAAAAGAAACTCTCCTGTTCTCAGTTTTTTTCTCTTGATGTCTCTCTGTCTCTCAAATAATTTTTTTTAAATAAATTGCAAAATACTAACTGGTGATTTTTTCTTGTTGACTTCTGGAGACTTAAAGTGATTGCCTAAATTTTTGGCTGAGATAAATTACAGGTAAATGAAGCTAAGATTATTATACATTCATGAATGGCATATCCTACAGATTTTTAAAAAGGAGAAAACACTTCATGTAATATTATGAAGTGATTCTTGCTAAGTGAAAAAAACAAGGTGCAGAACAATACTATAAAATGCCATTTATATGAAAGAAACAGATATAAAAATAGTAGAAGCATATGCACTTATATAAGCATAAAATATCCCAAGAAAAGAAAATAATTAGTAACATCTACTGATTTTGTAGACTGGGTTTGACTGGGGACAAGAATGACTGGGAGACTTTTCACTGAATATCTTTTAAATTTTGAATCATGTGACATAATTTGATTATTTAAAAATAAATACAATTAGGGACCAGAGCTGTGGTATAGTGGGTAAAATCACTGCCTGCAATGCTGGCATCCCATATGGGTGCCTGATTGAGTCCCGGCTGCTCCACTTCCAATCCAGCTACCTGCTGATGTGCCTGTGAAAACAGTGGAAGATGGGCCAAGTGCTTTGGCCCCTGTACCCATGTGGTAGAAGAAGCTCCTGGCTCCTGGCCTCAGATGGGCCCAGCTCCAGCCATTGCAGCCATCTGGGGAATGATCCAGCTGATGGAAGATCTCTCTGTCTCTCTCTGTCTCTCTCTCCCTCTCTCTATAGCTCTGCCTTTCAAATGAATAAATGAATCTTAAGAAAGAAACAAATAAAATAAATAATTTTATTATTTATATAACAACTTTAAAATTATTTGAATATGTATCAAAATTGGAGTTGTTAATATTTGCCTGAAATTTGAAGTACATTTTATAATGGTTTTTGTTTTTAAAATGCAAAAAAAGACTTTTTCTTTGAGAAGTTACAAAAATTTGTAGTCATACAGAATGAAGTCATACAATATATCGCTTTCAGCTAAATATGAGGTTTCTTAAGAAAGTTTTTAGAAAAATAGAATCAGAAGTTCATTTTTGTGTCAAAAATTTTTGAAATCCACACATAATTTATTCATAATAGGTCTTTTTTTCACAAACTTTTTGAAGATCCATTGTGTTTTGCAGTTCCCAAAACATTCCCTTCATAACTTACTTAATTCTGAAAATAATGCCTGGAGCTAAATGGGGCAAGTGTTATAACTATTTTACAGAAGAGAAAACCGCGTTGCCATAAGATTGTGACAAAGGCCATGTGGATGGCTTGCCACTGGCATAACTGGATGTGCGAACACTGAGCGTAGGCCAATGCTTTTTGCCCTGCCAGTGTGAACAGTGGACCTTGTCCAGTGCTTTTTGCCCTTCAGTGTTCCATCTTAGAGTACAGCTCATGGGTCTCCAGATATGAAAATGAGTGCTTGATGGATTGACTGATGGTTGATTGATTGATAGGGGAGCCAGACGTCCCTAGTTGAAATAAGAGACTGCCAAGTACCTCATAACTGACCAGGAGAGGATCTGGGATGTGTCTGTGTATTTTCACTCTCACACATGGCAAAGGGAATCCATCATCTCCCTGTTAAATATGCTTAAAAAATGGTCAAGATTCAGGGGCAGGTCTCTGCCTCCCTTTCCATGTGGAAAGTGAATGCTGGAACAAATAAGGATTTCTACTTTCCCTCTTTGAATCTTGAGAGTAGTCTTTAGGATGATACACCACCTATCAGTACTAAAACATTTCATAACAAGCTGTCCCTGGCGCCTAGAAGCTAATTTCCTTTTTTTTTTTTTTTTTTTTTTTTATTTTGCACAGGACATATCCTAGAAACTTAGTAAAGGACATGCTACAATATTAAAAAGTTCTATAATTAATGTTGAACAGGATTTGAATTTAAATCCTTTACTTTACAGGGTCTAATTAAAGTCACACATTATTGTGTGTGGAATGAGACATTTTCCTGACCAACCGTATATTAATGGTTTAATGTGTAAGGATTTTGTGTTAAAACTCTAAAACATATTTGGAATAATGTGTTTCCCTTTGAAGTCAGGAAGAGTGAAAAGTTATCTTGCCTTAACATAAAAGGAAAACACCTTTGATAAAAGTGACCCTCCTAGGGAAAATATTATTTTATCTTTTTTATAGTTCTCAGTAGCTCTGAAGTACACCATGAGATTGTAAATATAATTATAGACACTATACCAAGATAACTACTGTGGTTTAGTGGCCTGTGGTTTTAAATTATTAATTCATTTTAGATCACATTTTTCGCCATTAAATTGAACTCTTTGGGGAATGATGTTCAGATTCACAGATAGCTTAACTGCAAAAGCGTTGATACAACGTAATTGTGTACTCAAGTGCTTAATTTCAGTTTCTCTTGGACTGTAAAGGGTAGTTTAATATATGTCTTGGGAAGTAAGCTGTAAGAAACTAATCATCTGTTGATGTTTATAATGTACTCCAGAAAGGAAATACTGTTCATTTTCAGTGAATAATTTTTCCCAGCATTACAAATTACATATAACAGCATTAATACCTTAAATGTCAATGATAACTTTCCTTTGAATAATTCAAGTGTTTTTATATATATTACTTCATAGTATTTTTTATTTCATAGTATTTTAACATCACTTTGTGCTTCATTGTATTTCAAATCCACAAATCAATGTTAACTGAAAATAGCATTGAAATTTAAACCTATGAGAGAAATGTATAATCACTAAACTCTGTGAACTATAAGCATTATAAAAAAATCTAAGACTATTGTTTCATAAAAGAGTATGATTACAATTTCACAAAAAGGAAAATATTATTATTGGGTGAAATCTAACTAATATTGAATGAAATCATCTGGCCTAAAGAAAGCACCCCAACATGCTATTAAATGAGCTTTCAATTTTTGTGTAAAATGAAATTGTGTTTCATGCTCGCATAAGCTATAATTTTTTTCTGCTCTATGTCTTCCCTGATCTTAGGAAGAGAAGATCAAGTCCTTTGTTTTCTTCTCTGTTTGATCAAAATAGCAATCATAGATATGAGAAGCGGGCCAGGAAGTAAAACAAAGGGCCACACTTAAGGCCAAGTGGGCCGAAAAGAAGGCCGAATACATCCCCTCAAATACTACATTCTTTCTCATTGGCTTCTCAGTGTCTTTGTAGTGGTCACACAATTATAACTCATTTCTGTATTTTTCCTGAGAAATGGCCTATTAATTTTAGGAACAAGATAACTACCACCAAGGTAGTGCCCAGGGCATGAAGCAGATGCATGAGCACTCAGAAACCTATGCCTCACCTTAAGACTGAACTTGGATAATTTACCTTTTGATTGCCACCACCAGCAAATCCTGAAGTTGGATCTCTTGAAACCTACTATGTTTGATATCAGCAGCCTGGGGGTTAAGTTTCCTTCCAACTTGCCCTAGACTCTGCATAGGAGCTGGGAAAGCAGTTCCTCCAAATCCCAAGTCAGTTATTCAAGACAGCATAAGGCAGAGCTAAATTCTTCTGTTGAATTTATCACAAGTCAAACCACAAGGAAATCTAAAGCCTGGCAAACTGCTTTACTGCTGCCCTCCCCCACCAAGAGAAGAGATAAAATGAAAGATTTACAAAGCAAACTACAGTGTACAGAATATATATATATATATATATATATTTAACCCTACCACTTTGTCTTATTTGCATGAGCACAAATCGCTTTCAACTTAATGCCAGAGAAAAAGGCAACATTCCCTGTGATGACTTGCTGAAAAGCTCACTGTATTTGTTTGATAATGGATTTTAGTTCATTGTCATGTACTTCACTCTTCATCAGCAGGAGCACTTCAGGGTAAAGAAACAGGCTTTTACCACACTGGAACAAAAGCTATATAAGGAAAAAAAAATCCTGAGCAGATGGAATATTATTTGCATTTGCACAAATAGTGCTTTTTAGCACAATTCATATTACTCCATTGTGAGCTAAAGGAAGCCAGATGTGTCTACAGCATGCTGCAGACTCAAAATCGGCTTTTTGTTTGTCAGACTCAGAGGTCCCAACCTTATGATATCTTTGGACTTGTATATCCATTAGTTTTATTTCAGTTACTTATCAGAAAGGAAAAGAAAGAAAATGGCACTATGAATTTAAGAGGACCATTGCAGAGAGGGCCAAATTAACTATTTTTTATTTTCATGAAAGAGGATCAAATAGGTTTCAGGTATCTGAATGTTCACCAAGAGATCAGGATGATGATGCAAAATTAAAATGCAGAATGTAAGTGCAATAAAATTCATTTCTTCATGATTACATTAAGTAATCTTTGACATATCTTTCCTTAAGTATCTCTTATAAAAATAGATTAACTTGATTTGACATTATTAAAATAGAAATTTAAGTCTAAAAGAGGTCTTTGATGCAAGTTCAATCATTTCATTCTACAAATCAGGGAACTGAGGTGCTGGAACTGAAATGACTAGTAGGATATATCTTAGGCAGCAAAGGAAATTGTTACTCTGACCTTGAATCCAGCTACCTCTCATATATCAGCATTATCTATGGTGTTTGACTTTGGCTCTAGCTCAAACAGGTTTGATAATTCAAGTTTCAAAAAAGTCAACAGGAATCAGCGTGGCACGCAACATCAGCATCCCATATGAACACTGGTTCAAGTCCCAGCTCCACTTACAATCCACCTCCCTGCTAATGTGCCGGAAAGCAGTGGAAGATGACCCAAGAACATGGGTTCCTGCCAGCACATGGGGGATCTGGAAGAAGATCCTAGCTCCTGGCTTTGGTCTGGCCCAGCCCCAGCCATTAAAGACACTTGGGGAATGAACCAGTGGATGGAAGGCTTCTCCCTGTCTGTCTCAGTGTCTGTCTGTCTCTCTCTCTTTGTAATTCTGCTTTTCAGATAAAGAAAGACAAAATTTAACAAATTTTTCCAACCCCTGATGTGTGCTATCTCCAAGAACAGGAAATAGTAAGCCAATTTTTCCAAAGTTATGCAGTGCAGAACCTTGTTTTACCACGATACACATGAAGGGTCTGTTGTCCTGTACGAAGTTTTTAAAGATTGCAGCTGTGGAGTACTATATACCCTTTACAATGAGAAGACATTGAACAAAATTAAGGAAAGTACTGAAGATAAAACAGAGATGACTTCAAATTCTGATAAAGTAAAGGAACACCACTGAATTAAAGGTGATACATGGTATTTTTAAAGAGTGCTAGGAACTGTTTTACTAATGAGCATTTGCTTACTTCATTTCTTAATGAAATCTTTCATTTCCAGACTATAGAGTATATCTTCTAGAAAACTTGCTTATCTTCCTGTTGATAGTGAAACTCTGCTCATGTTTGGAATAATGACCACCCTCTATTTGAGCTAACTCGAGGATTAGTGGGCAAACCGAGTGCTTTTTATTTATATTTGAGATGCCCTCATTAATTTGTCC
Organism: Oryctolagus cuniculus; assembly: GCF_051225735.1. Lineage (NCBI taxonomy): Eukaryota > Metazoa > Chordata > Mammalia > Lagomorpha > Leporidae > Oryctolagus > Oryctolagus cuniculus. Next base: position 98,838,979 of record NC_142870.1, read on the forward strand.
ATTCAATCATTCCAGGATATGATTGAGCTCCTACTACCGTGACTACAGAATTTAATAGAATTGAATACTTCTCCTTAAAGAGTCTACAGCACAGTTAGGAAACCACCAGAAAGTAACAAATGAAAAACCATAAATAAGTAATTAACATGTCAAGGAGAAATACATAGTCATGATAAAATATATTATATGATATTCTATACCATCTATAACCATGGCATACTTTAATGATGCCATAAAACACAATGAGTGTCTTTGATAGGTGCATGGGAGCAGAAAAGGGATACTACACAGACTGGAAGATCAAGGAAAACTTCCTGGAGAAAGAGATATCCACACTAAGACCTGGAGCACAACTATATGAAAGCTATTGTTAGACACAAAGAGCAAGAAAGAAAGAAAAAGCTTTGTAGACAGAAGGGACTCAGACAGAAGGGACTCAGGAAGAGATGAGTGACATATTCTAGGGATTCTGGTGCGAGAGTTTTCATGAGCTGGGTTACAGAGTGTGACAATGACAACAATAGCTTTAAGACCACAGGAGTAAGCAGATACCTGAAAATGAAGCCATCACGAGCCATATTAAGGAGCTATCCACTGGAGAATGTATATGGGAAGTCTTGGAAAGTTTTTATTTTGTCAGATTTACACTTCAAGATGATTGCTCTGCTTGTAACATAAGTTGAAGGGAAGGAGGGCAAGGTTTGGAGAAGGCAAGAAAGTTAAAAGGCTGTGAAATAATCCAGGAGAAAGGTGGGAGTGAACTAAAATAGCTTAGTGGTAGTGATCAAAAGAAGTGGACAGATTCAAGGACAATCAGGAAAGGAACATGTATAGTTCTTAGAGATGGAGGCCTTGTGTGGACAAGAGAGAACACTCTAAATGACATATGATGGGGGTATTGGGAGGTTACTTAACTACTTAGTTACACTGAGTTTGGGTTATTACTCTACCCACATGACAGCAAAGGAAAAAAAAATTGCCTTAACAGATTTGAAATGATATGGAGTCACAGGGATGCAGAGGAACTCTTGTTTCTTTCCTAAAAGCTGAAGTTAAAAGGAAGCATTTTTTCTTCTTGTTATAAAAGTAGAAATATTTGTATCTTACTTTTTAATGATAAAGAAAGCATTTTAATTTAGCAAATGTATATGATTTAAAAAATGGAATAAAACCAAAATAATCTCTCATTCTTTCACACAGAGATAGGATAGGTACTTTCATTATTATAATATGCAAGTATTCCTAACAGCTAACCTCTTATTAAGTGAATTCAGGAAATAAAGTAGATTTGGAAAGCTGGAAGTTTTGTATCACCTTCCAATATTTTACATATATATTTCACAAAATTGTCTATAGATTGTATGTGTAGTTCTGCTGTGATTTTCTATTTATGTTGTATATATTTCCCTATGTTATAAGATAATCTTTAAAACATGATTATACTGACTGGACAACCACCTATTATACTATAATTTATTGAACCATTCCTTACTGAAGAATACTTGGCTTACTTTGGTTTTCTTTACCATAATAAATACTACAGCCATGAGCATAATTTATGCAATATTAGCATTTGATAAATTCTTTAGGGTAAAACCCTAAAGTGAAATTGCTAAATCAAAAGTTATTTCCACCTTTAAGTCTCTTAGTGGATAATGCCATATTGAACCTATAGTTTGTGTCAATATTTTGAATATCCCCCCCTATTTCCAGAAAACTGTTTGATTGTTTCCAAAAAACCAATAGATTTCAGAAAATGTCCCTAAATCAGGAATATATACCAGATATTTGAGAAAAGGAAATATGTAACCATTTGTTTTGCCAGTCATTTCGAATGTGGTGGTTGGTGTACTCAGCATAGTAAACAAGTATTAAGTATCTCACCACATCAATTGAAAAAAAAAAAGCAGTTATCATAGCCCAATAGAATGGGGGATGCTGAAAAAGACAGTATGGGAGAGCTCATCATTTTATGAAATAGTGGGGAATAAATAAGACAGTACGTGATCAACCATTCTGACTCCTTATCTGTTCATACATGCCTCCAGCACACATTTCCTGAGTGATTATCAGATGCGAGATAAGGAACAGAGATTCAAAGATGAATGGCACACAACCTGTGTTGAAGTCTGGGAAGTTGAAATAGAAAGAAGTGATATCTACCATAAGGCTAATGCTTTCTACATGCCAGTCTATACTAAAAGCTTTCCAGTTATCTGCTTTATTCTCAAAAAAACAAGCTTCAATAAGTTAGGCAATTTGCCCAAGGCATCAAAACCAGTGGATTGTGAGTGGAAATTCAACCCAGGTCTATATGAGGTCTGAAGTTTGTTCTCTGGTTCCCAGTATTATTGAATAAGAACATTGTGCAAACTATGGTCTGGGGCTGGCGTAGCATAGCAGGTAAAGCCACCGCCTTCAGCTAAAGTTGAAGTAACCAGTTCTGCTGGAGAATGGAAGATCTCATAAAGCCTGCCAGAGAAGCTATGACAATGTTGTGACAGTCAGGTGAATATGCATTCATACAAGAGACTTGGTGGAGGGATTAGCAGAAGAAAAGGCTTCTCCTTAGATGCTGATGCTTTAGAATAGAGAGGATCCGTCTCTACCATCTTTTACTTCTCACTTTAGGGGTTGCCTGTGAATAATCTCATCTTGCATGGATTTTACTATTAAACCTATATATTTATTGTGGCATGAGTTTTCAAGGTGAACAAACATTTAGAATGCCATTTCTAACTTCTAATAGTTACCGATAACACTTTGGAAGTTACTTCACTTACTTGAATCTTCATTTTCCCCTCTGTACAGTGGACAAGCATAACATCTACTTTTCACAGTTATTATATGGTTTTGATGTGGTGATGTGCATCTTGGCATATAATAAGTGTTCAATAAAAATCAGGTACCTTTCATATGAATCAGTACATTTTTATTTTATTGAGTAAAAGAGATGCAGTTCAAATCAGCTTTAATATAAGAAGAATGATATTGCCACACATAACTGGGAATTTAAGGACCCCATCAATCCAGGTCTAAAGCAACATTAGCAGAGCTCTGTCTCTTCCTCTTTCTACTCTATTATTTCTCTTGTGTTAGCTTCAATTTTACAAACTCTTTCTCTGTAATGGTAGGATGGTGGTGGGATATTACATGTTTAGTTAGTTACGTATTTAGACTATACTGTCTGAAAAGATCAAAGTGTTCAACCTCAAGAAGGAACTCAGGTTGGTTCTGCTTGAGTCATGTGCTTATCCATGAACCAATCACTGTGTCCTAGAAAATGTATCATTAACATTGGTCCAGCCTTGAGGTTGTGTGGGACACTGATTGTCATTTTCAGCAGGACCTAACAAAGGGGAGAGTAAGTTCTACCCAGGAAATGAATATTTTCAGATAAAAATATTCTCTTCATACCTTTACTACCTAACTCTTTGTCAGTAGCATTTTTGTCCAGTATATCCTCCACAATATAATCAGATAATCAGAATCTCTTTCTAAAATGTATTTGCAAAATATACCATCTGATTCTCAACACTCAAAAGTCTGCACCTTGCTCAGAGAAGTAGTGCATACTTCTTTATAGGGATAAAATATGCATGACTATACGACCCTAAGCAACCCTTAATCTCTTCCTATTATGTTTCTCTAATACCATTCCCCCAACACAAACAGTTTCCCCTCTTTTTTGCTTTTGCTTAAACTGTCTCTTTTACTTGGAATGGATCTATTCTCCATGTTAGCTTAAGGGTGGCCAATGTGTCTTTCCAAACTGCAGTGGAATTTATTCTGGCTTACCCAGAATCCTTCTTCCCTTATGAACCTGCTTCTGTCCCACAGCAATAATATTTTCTGGAACACTTGACAATCCCAGCAGTGATGCAATTCTGGCCACACAATACAGGCTAGACATGTCACCATGTTTGTGGCCATAATGATTGGTAAGGATGAGATGGAAACCCAAGTAGGGTCAACTGGAATTCTTCCTAGACTGCTGATAGGCAAGAGACAGTCTCTCTGAGTCATTACTTTGGAATGATGTTATTCCAAAGGTGCCAGTGACCATGTTCTCTAACACAGGGAGAAAGCCCACATACAGTTGAAGACAGTGAGGATAATATATTAAAAAATCAAAGAGATATGATTAAAGAGCCAAAGAGATACTGAGAGAGGCAGAGTGTTCAAGACCTTGTTCTTACCGTGCCAACTCATAGTCTCTTGTTTTGTTTTCTCTTAAACTACTTTGAATTGAACCTCTGTCACTTGAGAATAATAGTCTTCCAGATCCAGCTTAAACATTTCTTTCCCTGAGAGGCCTTTCTGGACTGTGTCTTTGTAGATTTCTTTTGTTATAGTGATTACTGTCTGCTTTTTAGAAAGGACACATAAGTATTCATTCTACTGGGTGCATTCATCGTAACATTGGCCAAATTTTACCATGTTTCTGACTGTGCCAGACTGGGGGCTTGACTCCTATTCCACTCATCACAAGCCTGGTATACAATGGAGTTTCAAAAAGATGTTTATTGAATTGAATTGCCATAGGTCATTGAAAGAAGGGATTTTTTTCCCATTGAGCCTGAAGACATTTTTTTTTTCTGTATTCTACACTTTGCATTTATAACTGGATCACAGATGATCTAAAATATTTTAGTGGAAATTTAATATGTTAAAATATGTGAATAACTTGAGAGCATGAGCTATATTCAAAGTGGAAAAAGGTTACATTTTCAAATAAGGAACTCAATTCATTTCTGTGTCTTACCTCTAAATAGCAGGTACAAATTGGTTTATTTGCATTTTCTTGGTTAATTACACATTTTGGAATGATCTTTCCATGTGGAAGTCATTGATAACAGGATCTAATTCCAGAGACCAAAGTGCCTTTAGTTTCATTGAATTGAAGCATTTTCTGAGGTTGGAGTCAGAGCCTGGGAATTAGAAATCGTGGGTCTTAATTACATCTTGGTCACACATTCATTGTTTTCTTGGAAGCACATAACCTCAAAAAAACTCAAGTTCCTATAAAATGTAGATGAGAATCTTTTTCTCTTTCAACATCAGATATTTGTGTAAGTTTAGTGAAATATGCCTATAAATGTCTATGAGATACTAGGATGAGGTGGATTTACTTTCCTAAATCCTTTAATAGATGGACTACTTTACATGACAGACTTATAGCTAAATGGGACTGGGCCCTTATTGACTTCTTCTATTATCCTGATTGCTGTCTTCTTAAGATCTTTGGTATAGTGGTATGCAAAATCTAGATGTTTACAATGAAGGTATGGGACTAAGAAAGGAAATCAAGCCAGCCCAAATTGGGTGTTTACTTTATACCACGTTGGTGTTGGGTAAGGCTCCTTACCTACTTTTAATCCTTAGAAAATTTTTATGAGATAGAGAATGCATTTTATCCATAAGGGAACTGAACCCCAGACAACATAAGTAATTTTCTTTGGAGTGATGCAACTAACAACTGGATGATAGTTTGTGAGCTGGTTTTCTGTAGGATCAATTATATTGTAAGAAGTGCTAAACCTTTGTTTCTGGGTAACTAACTTATAACACTGAATGAAAACTAAGCACCCATTGTGGGTACCTTATAAAAAATAATGGTATACATTTTATTGTTCACTGTCAGCTGTGAGGGGAACCTTGAACTTTAAGTGTTTTTTGCTCTGCAAGAGTGGTTCATAAACTTAGAAAGTTAGTACTTGAGTTTGTCTGTTGATGGAGCTATAGGAATTCTGTGGATAATTATATAGTCAGATTTATTCATGAAGCTACTTGCAAGAACCTGATCCTAGATTCATTTTGGTAGACTCTGAGTCTGAAGGGTGTATGCCTGTGTGTGGGGATTTTACAATCTCTTCTCTGAGAAACGAGATAATGATTCAAGAATGACAGATTTCCTTGGAAGACTAAAGGCAGTCAAGTGGAGGTACATGGGGGTAGAAACTACATAAAACCCAGGTTCTCTTTACGGTAACTTGGAGTCCCTAGAATCACTGTACAGTTGCAGACATTTCTAAATTCTCTTCAGAACTGACCTGCTCTTTCAAAAACCCCATTTAATAGTCATTATCTGGTCTTAATTTGTTCTCATATCTCATTCTGGAACAGGCAGAGCCAAAACAGTTAAGAGGTGAGGAGGTAGCACCCTGGGTGGATGTGTGAAACAGTTAAAGTGAGAATCCTTTGGCAACAAGCCAGAAACCTTACCATGAGGGAGGCTGTGCCCCATTCAACCAGATAAGGCAGGATAATACCTTCATGTTTCACTTGGCCAGTTCATAATGTGCCACTCGAAAGGAAGAAAGTCTGTCAAGCTTGTGTCTGTGTTATCTGATTTTTCCCCACACTGCTCCCACCAGCCTTGCATTGTGTTAGAAGTGCATTACTTGTTGGAGCACTGAGGCTCAACCAATGTGGAGAGTGGGTCTGGGAGGATTATGGTGAAGAGCAGTGAGGCTCAACTAATGTGGGAAGTGGGGAAAGGCAGAGTCATGTAACAACACAGCTCTGCTTTGCCTCACATGACCACATTCTGTTGAAAAGCTGGCAGATTTTGGTGTAACAACTCTATTGGCAAAAGACAGCAAGAGGTTTTCCAAAGCTTTTTCTTTTGAGTTCAAGGAAGTAGTATTAAGTGGCGAACATCACTCTCTTAATTTCATTTGTGGAAAAGAACTGCATGCATGTGTGTGTGTATTTGTGTGTGCGTGTATGCATTAATACCTGTACTGGAATGAAAACATGGATGAAATCTCTTTTAGAAATAGCCATGGAGAGCTATAGAACAAAGCTATTTAATGGACATTTTTCTTGCCCATAAGACATACAATTTAAACAGATATTCATTTCTCATGAAAACTGGGCAGAAGTCAACTGAAATACTAAGGTTGTTTGAAGAGGTTTAGACTGAATGAGGATTCACATTTTGATTTGAAAAAGCAGCCTATGGCATAGTATTAACTGACTATGAGTACTTTTGTAAAAATTACTATTTCTTAACCAAAACAGGTATAGTAATCCCATTGACTATAAAGACAGCACTTAGAAAACCACAAAGACCATTTAAAATATTGACAATTCAACAAACTAAAATAGACCTGGCCATAGATGACACCATACATTTCCTCAACTCCCTGACAATTTTTTTTAAAACTTACAGGTGAAAATATCACTTAAAAAGTATATGGTAACAATTACTGGAGAATTTCTCTTGCACTTTTTGCAATATTTATAATAACTTGAACAATAACAAATAATAATAGCTGTCACTTACTGAGTAGTTACCATGTGCTCGATACACAATTAAGTGCTATTTTCATATACATTAAAACATTACATACATACATACTTTACACGTGGTTATTGTCTCAAAATCCCTGTATCATGAGGAGTAAAATAAAGCCTAAACAGTTTGAGGTCACACAGCTAATGTTACTTGTGAATTTAGGAATGGGACCAAAGAAGCCTGATGCTTGAAACCTAGCACTTAACTACTACTCTATCCTAGAATCATGAACACCTCCTCCATTACCCAAAGATAAAGCAAGAAGAGTTAAATAGATTGTCATACTGATCCATCGAGGACACAGTTTTTAAAATTCATAAGATAAGAGTTGTCATTAGATTATATAAGAGTGGTCATTAGATTATATAAAATTAAAGCAAATCGAGTAGTCTTTCTTGCTTGCTTACCAGGATTTCCAGGTAATGTTTGTTGGTATGGCTTTTCATATAAACTTAACCATTCTGCTGTCAAGACTTTCTTAATACTATTTTTAATTAAGGATAGCTCTTTAGAAGTATACTTTCATTAGTTTACAAAAGGAAAAATACAGATATATTCAAGAAAAAATCACCCATCACCTCATTACCAAGAGACCACTGTTTACTTTTTGTTCTCACAATCTTCTAAGTTATTTTATGTTCCCATATATGTGTCTATTTTTAAAAATTAAAATAAAAATATTCCATAATATTCTTCTAATTACTATTCTTTCTTATCAATATATGAGTATATGACATCAGTACATCATAAACATGATGTTATTAATTCTTGCTTCCTTTACAAAAACATATTTATTAATTACAGAGTATCAGATGGATTTCCTAGCCTACCCTGTTAGAGAATTCTTTCCACATTATTGATTATATGAGCGGAGTTATAGATTCTTGTGTTTATTCATAATAACTTCTCAAGAATTAATTCAAATAATAAAACTACTCTATAGTGCAGTGATTAAGGGCATAGTTTCTACAGTTGCACCAAGTGTCACTCCTTATGGACTTTTTGAAATTTTGGGAAAATTATAGTTTCTAAGTGTCTCAGTTTGCTTTTCTATAAAATAGTATAGTATCTATATAGTATACTAGTATCTACCTCTAGTGTTATCATAAAAGCTCTTATTTTAATATTTAAAAATGTTTAGAGCAGTGCTTGTCACCCAGTAAATACCATGCAAAGGTTTATTAGATGAAAAAATTAACATTGGGTCGGGGAGAGTTGATGTCTTGGTGTAGTGGGCAAAGCCACCATCTGCAATGCCCACATCCGATATGGGCAACAGTCAGTGTCCTGTCTGCTCCACTTCTGATCCATCACCCTGCAAATGTCTTGGGGCAAGCAGTAGAGGCTGGCCCAGGTGTTTTGGTCACTGCCACCTACGTGGAAGATCCTGATGAAGCTCCTGGCTTGTGGCTTTGCTCTGACCCAGTGCTGGCCTTTGTGGCCAACTGGGAGTGAACCAATGGATGAAAAATCTGCTTCCCTCTTTCTCTGTAACCCTGAATTTCAAAATAAATAAATCTTTAAATAAATAAATTTTTAAATAAATAGATAAATACTGGAGCCAAAAATATGCACTTATGTAACGACTTTGATTCATGTAGCCAAATTATCTTCCAAAAAGACTCTAACAATTTACCTGCCTTACGGCAACATAGAAGTAGAGAACCATTTTCCTGAACTCATGCCAAAATGGTTAAAAGTATGAGAGATAAATCACATTATCGCAAAAGCTGATTCTAACATCCGGTAGCTGTGTTATCTTAGGAAAGTTACTTGACTATGCTAAGCTGTGGTTTCCTTTTTCATAAAGTGGAGCTGACAATAAATATCTACTTCATAGGATTGTTGAATAGCTGAAATAAGATGATATAAAGTGCTTCACATAGGGCCTAGCATAATTGAGAGTAATTAATGCTATTAGTCTATTTGCAGTTCCTTCACTTCCAACATGAGGAATAGTAGAATAATATAAAGGGGTTGAGAGATTATTAAAAATGCAATTATTAGTGTGTGGCTATGAAATGTAGAAGTTCTATGACATGTGATGTAGAATCTTGAAAGTATTGCATTCATGGTTGAAGAACTAAGGTAATAGATCAAAGTGACACAAGAGATCAAGAAGAAGAAGAAAATATTTGGCTCTAGGTGATAAATATTTTGTGCCTAGCTGAACAATGTGTGTGTGTGTGTGTGTGTGTATAATTCCAAGATGCTTTCTTCCTTCTAGTACTAAACATATGTAAATTAATAAATGGAATTGGACTAGGAGGTATGCTCATTAAACCTGCCAGCCTGAGTCCAGAAGGGGCAGAAGTACATCCTGAAAGAAAGAACCAAGAAAATATGATGGTATAAGGAAAAGTAATCATAATTGTCTACTTGAAGAGTAAAGTAAGCTGCCCATGTATCAGATGTAGAATGAGTGACTCTGCTCAAACAAGGTAGAAAAATTTGCATTAGCATTCTGTGTAAAAATTCTACAAAAACCAAAACCCAAAACCTCAAACAAACAGACAAACAATTGACAAGGAACACAATTATAGATAAAATTTATCCAGGATACCTGAGTAGACAGATTGACAGCTGCATGTGTCCTGTTCTTTCGGGGTACCGGTGTTTAGCCTTCTATGTGAGTTAAGAGGCAGCAATGGATTCCATAATTAGAGATGAATTTGCAGGGTATAGGATACACCAGAAATGTTCTACAATACCAGTGACTGGAAAGTTAAATGGATCTGGCAGTATTTACTTTGGGGAATTTAATACACACAATTTTGTTATTTTTTTTTCATGTATAGGTAAAACTTTTTTAGGAAGGAAAGCATACAATTGTTTACTTACACTGAGAATGGACCTGTAGGAAGTGAATTTCAAGAGATAGTGTGAAAGACTTAAGTTAGAATTATTGAAAAAATTTATTTGCAATACACACTATACAACTACAAATAATCAATCAAAGAAAGCTATGTAAGTTCTTTTAGACGTATTTAAAATAGGACTTTCTCTTTTCATATTGGTTTCACATTATTTTAGTGGGCCTTAACTAAAGGCAGGAGAATAGGCTAGATTCTCAAGGTTCCTTTCTACGATTTGATGATAAAAAACTTGATCCTATGAAGATTGCTCTGGCTTCTTTTCTGTTGCAGCTACCCAAGGAACAGCTGTTGCCTTGACAACAAGGAACATTCTTAGGTTCCTCATATGCTAATAGGAAAACGGCCAATTTTCTTGTTCATAAAAGAAAACTGTTGGTTAATGTGTGCATCTCTCTCTCTCCCTCTTTTTCTCTCTCTTCCCTACCATTACTTGCCACCTGTCAACGAACCTTGGTGAGAAGCAGAGTTAAAAGGAAACAAGAAAGGATAAAATAGTTTGTATCTTCAAAAATTCTCATTGAAACTTAAGAAACTTATTCACAAAGGAGTTTGGAGGGAGATAATGATAAGATGGTTGATTTTTTTCTTGAATATATCTGTAAATTTTCCTTGTAAATTAAGAATTCAGCATTGGGTGTGTAGATAAAAAAACAATTAGTAGCACAAAATGCTTAGCCTACTGTAGGCTATGGGTAGGCATATAACAGGTTCCAAGACTAAAGAGTCATTGTAGCTTCATAGAAGTCTCAACGTGGGTTGACATCTTAAGACAGCTTCTCAAATGAATACTTCTGACTACCTACATACATACATATACAGATATATAGGCACATACATATACAGATTCCATTCACTTCTATGTAAACTGACTCGATTGTATACAAATCTGGCTTCACACAGTATGTATGTGACTAATACCACAATATAACAGAAGAACAGCAATTACAACCACATACAATTCATCCAAGTAATAAGCAACAATTAGTTCCCCCAGGGCACAAGCCCTGGAATAATCCCTGCTTTCTCATTTGCTACCTGAAATGTAGCCAAATGCAGGCTAAGAAACAGATTGACAGCTGATAAAAAGTGCTTTGAGTAAACTTACCCATATATTATGTGGAGAGCTATAGCTCATAGAATAAAAGCAAGCCACGTCTGCAGTCTGCAGTGTCTCTTAAGGATTTAACTATAAAAAAGCCAAGTGTCTTAGCTCCATAGAGGGGTGCTTTTTCCCCACAGCAGTACAGAAGATTCAAGCTGTAGCTTCATACCAGCCTAGTTTTTGTGCTGTGCTCACATGGATGGTGTATACCGTATCATGACGAACATACATTTCCTTCTCTCTTTACCTTACATTGTTCAAGTTTTTTTTTGTTTGTTTGTTTGCTGTTTTCACCCTTCCTCATTACTGCTGAGATTTTTTTGCACATTATTGTTGTCAGAAAGTCTTTTTTTTTTCTAATTTCAAAAGCAATTAGTGGTCATTGTGAAGAATATGAAAAAAAAAATTCAGAAATAAAAGCAAGGATGCCGCATTATTTTGAAGAGCGATAGTGAATGCAGAGAAAGCCGTTGCCAACTCATGCTTCTCGTACTGCTAGAACAGTGTAAGGCACAGGATGTATACTTTCTGCCCCTTTTCTGGGTCTATTCTCTGTGCTGAGACCTGTGCTTCCTCTAGACCCTGAGAATAAGAGAGACACAAACATATGGGTGTTTATATAAATTCTGATGCATTAAACTGTGTGGATGTCAAGCACCCTGAAGAATACATGTGCATTTGAAAAGCTAGGGAAAAACACATTTACACTTCAACAGGGTAATCCTAAGGAGGTTTTGAAAACTTTACTCTTTTACTTCTTTTTTTTTAAAGATTTATTTTATTTATTTGAAAGACAGAGTTACAGAGAGAGGGAGAGACAGAGAGAGAGGTCTTCCATTCACTGGTTCACTCCCCAGATGGCCACAACAGCTGGAGCTGCACCGATCCGAAGTCAGGAGCCAGGAGTTTCTTCCAGATCTCCCGCATGGGTGCAGGGGCCCAAGGACTTGGGCCATCTTCTACAGCTATCCCAGGCCCTAGCAGAGAGCTGGATTGGAAGAGGAGCAGCCGGGACTAGAACTGGTGCCCATATGGGATGCCGGCGCTTCAGGCCAGGGCTTTAACCCGCTGTGCCACATCGCTGTCCCAAACTTTACTCTTTGTGGCACAATACTGTTGGCAGGTTGGGAGTTTTTCTCCTTGCAAGCCCTCTGGTCCCCCCTGTTATTTCCCACAAAGCAGAAGATCATCATCTTGGTCACTAAGTCTTACCTTCTGCCTCTTTTCTCTTCACCTATTTCATATCCTAATTACCCATCTCTTTTCCATTCACTTCTCCCAATTAAAATTATCCAATGGATCCCTATTGTCTATATAAAATATTCTTGTGATCTTTGTAACTTTCACCTTTTCCTGTTTCATCTCATTTCACTATCCCGGACAAATGCCACTCCATGCCCAATAGTGCTGAAACTACTTGTAGTTTCCCCTAACTACCTCTACACCCCAGCCACGTTTTAGGATCTTCCACGTTATTACATTTTTATTGTGATTCCAGTACCTAGAATGTGGTTTGGCCTCATCTTTTCACCAAAAATTCCAGCCTCCCTATCTTTAAAGCTTCAGGAAAGAGCCTTTTCTTTGTGGTGGCTCCTCTGCTCCTGTTTCCCTTCCACCTAGAGATGTAGACACGCTCTCCTAGATGAGCCCTGGTATTCTCACACACACCCTGATAATGTGTGTACTTGGTTTGCTTTAGTTGCTTGTCAAAAGCTCTGGAAGGCAGCATCCTAGTCTGTTTTATTTCCAGATATATGTCCTCCTTACTCATCATAGAACGCATGCCACATTTTGGGTGCACAGTGACTATCAACACAACGTATGAATGAATATCTACTGTGTAGTTGGGATGGGGTAGCCAATGCTAATAAGACAGACAGTGTACTTTGTTGCTTATCATGTATAAGGGGACCTGGGGAAATAAAAAGTGAGCAAGTCTCATGGTAGTGAAATTATGATGTAAGGAAACACACATGAGTCAGAGAAGGTTGACATTAACTGGGCAAATACAGGAAGAGAATCCAGGCAGAGGAAATGACAGATTAAAGCTTGATGTGAGGGAGAACTTGAGAAACAGAAAAATTAAATTAGTCTAGAAATTCCAGTGCAAGGTGCAGGACAGTAAAAGAAGAGGCTAGGGAGGAAGCAGGGTCCAATTCATGAGGACCTAATAAGGAAAGTTAGGGGTAGCATGGAGTTTCCATAGGAGGGGAAGGTGTGTGTGTGATGTGCTCAGATGTGAGGTTTAGAAAAATTATTTTGGCCAAGGTGCAGTGATGATCTATAAGAGGTCAAGAGATCAGCTAAATGGGAGCTTCTGTGGTCACTTCTCTACTTGATGGTGAACTGTTTAAAGGAAATGATAATCATTTTTTCAATGCTGTAGCTTAAGGGATTATGCCACTGTTTTTTTAAAATATTATTTATTTATTTGACAGGTAGAGTTACAGACAGTGAGAGAGAGAGAGAGAGAGAGAGAGAGAAAGGTCTTCCTTCCATTGGTTCACCCCCCAAGTGGCCGCCATGGCCAGCGCTGCGCTGATCCGAAGCCAGGAGCCAGGTGCTTCCTCCTGGTCTCCCATGCGGGTGCAGGGCCCAAGCACTTGGGTCATCCTCCACTGCCTTCCCGGGCCACAAAGCAGAGAGCTGGACTGGAAAAGGAGCAGCTGGGACTAGAACCTGGTGTCCATATGGGATGCCTGCGCTGCAGGCAGAGGATTAGCCAAGTGAGCCACGGCGCAAGGCCCCTATGCCACTGTTTTAACAAATACAATGTTCCTTTTATGTAGGGAGAAAAATCTGCTTATATCAATTATCATATCCCAAAATATAAGAATAAGAAAGCTACTTGGCTTTGAGAAGTCTTATCTTGTACAACTCGCTTAGTCACTTGGTCAGTGTTACTGCCTCCAGGTAGGCTAGTTATACAAAGGAGATATTAGCAACATCACACCTCATCTCCCAAGAGACATTTCAGTTGATTTATTTTACTCTCTTTGCCTATATTACAGGGACCACTGCCATCTTGGATGTAATAGCTGTCTTGGCTTCTAGATGAGGTTCATTCCAAACCCTTTGGTAGGGTAAACAAAGTCAGTAAGACAATCTGCTGCTGTGGTATGAAATTCATCTGATTCACAGAATGTCTTTATCTGACTCCTAGAAAAAGTCCAGGTGCATTCCAATTAGCCACAAGCCACCTTTGTCTGTATAAACCTTTTCATCCTGCCTGGTGGAACAGGGATCCATTGTTTTATGGTGGATGGAAATCACACTTTGTCCATCAGCTCCCCCAGTAAACTGCTTTGTATAATCCTGGATTTGCTACTCTTTCTTTAGTCTCTTGACCCCTTCTATCTTTGGCAACCAGTTTTTTTTTTTTTTTTTTGCATGAATTTTCTCAAGACAGACCATTTGATATGTCTTTTTCATTAAACTGTCTTTCTCTGGTTTTTCTTTGTTGTGTAACACATCTAGAAATAATCAATTCAATCCTTCCTCCTTTAGTTTATTCAAGTACTGGTGAAAGAGTTAATGAACCTATGAGTGAAGGAAAGCATAAATGATGAAATAATCTCTTGAAAGGTTTCTTCTGGCTTCCCTGTATTTGTATCAGAATCTAGTCCCTAAAAAGGTACAGGTCATTGAACAAAGCCATTCTATTAAGACTTTGGCCAGCAGATTATGAATACCTATATTATGTAGAGCACTCATTAGTGATCACAGCTTTCATGTTTCTTTTGATACAATGAAAAGAGTAAAATTTCCAGAGAATGTTACAGAACTTCATGCAATCACATCACAGTTAACTAAATCAAAATGTAATACAATAAACTGCTCTGATTTTTATATTAGTAGTTGTCACCTTATGCTTGATTTACAAGACCATGATATTTTAAATAACTTTGAATATGTGAGCTAATAACATTATGACTCTAGAAAGATAAAGGAACTCAAAATGATAAAGGAAGCAAAAAGTGGGTAACTTTTGATTCACATTATATGTCAAATTTAGTTGCACTTAGAATATATAAGTAACAAATTAATCACTTGTATGTTGCTGGATGATATGGATTAGTTGTGTTGGTACTTGAATATGGTCCTTACTTTGCTAAAGTTTTCATTGTTTGATGATTTATAAAAAGCCATTAAGGTAAAAGGAAAAGAAAAAGAATTATTATATTTAGTTAGCTTAATCACTGATCCAATGACAAATTTCATGGCTATAAATTTCCAAATATCTAAGTTTTTAAAATGTATGTTATTTACATGGTAATCTATTCACTACCATCTTAAATTTAAACTTTCATTGTTAACTATTATCAATATTATGGTTGTTTCACAACGATAGCAACTGGCAGTGTTTAGCAGAAGTCCTCTGATTTTGTATCTGGGTATTTTAAATGGACCAACAGAGTTCTGTGGGAAACCAAACATATTGTTATTTTAGAATAAGAAAGAGCCATGGCAAGGGGGAGGGGATGTTAATAGGCTTCTGTTGTATTTGGTCTACAATTATTTCTGGTTTTTTTCCTTAAATACATCTCAAATGCTGCATCCAGAGATTTGGCTCAGATGTAAAGAATAATGATTTTCATTGTAATAGTAGACCTTGATGAGAGTTCTGGCTCAAAAAAAGGAAAAAGGCACTTGTGGTACTTCACATAGACAGACATGTAGCACCATCTACTGGATTACAGTAAATGAATAAAATCAGTAAAATATGTATTTCTACCAGCAAAAGCATGAAATTCTGAATGGCAAAACTTCCTAAAGTATTATTTTAGCCAATTCACTTAATTTTTAGATTTTTTTTATGAATAGGTAAGAATACGTTGATGTAAAAGACCTTCTTTTCTCACTGGAAGTAGTCACAGAAATTGTTAGCTATTGTTTAAAGTCACTCATCTACAGCAATTGATTAGACAAACACGCACACATGCATACACACTCTACTGTAGTTAACTTAATTACATATCAACATACATATACACACATCCCATTGCACCCAACTCAATTGCATAATTTTTTTTATCCAATTCAGTGGTTGTCACTAGCAAAAACATCTTTTGAGTTTCCAAGAAAAGGATGTTAGAAAGTCTGCAATTACAGAAGTCTTTCCTCCACTACTCTTTGCACTGGAAGATGTTTTCTTTAACACAGTTATGGCCCCTCATTAGTAGGAGAAATAAATCTTTAGGAACAATCGATTCATTAATTAATTTATTCACGAAGTATTAATCAAGAGATTACTATATGCCAACAACAGTTATCTAAAACATTGAGGAAAGCAAGAATATTTCAGAAATATTGCGTAATATAAGGGTTATTCAAAAGTTCATGGAAAATTTATCACATGAAAAAGCTATGCATAGATTTCCAATGATTTTGCACTAAGATGCTTAAATTCCATGAAATTTTTGAAGTGCCTTTGTATTTTGCTGAGGGTCCAACGCTCCTTTATGAGGACTTATATCCATCTCTTTCATCAACAATGCCCAACACAGCAGCCAATTTTCTTGATACAGCCTTGTGAAGTTGAATGTTTTCAAAGTGCTATAGAAATTGGGTAAGATACCCAGCTTTAAAACATATTTTGTGTAGGTAAAAAAACTATGGAACAGGAAAATTACAGAACCTCTCTGATACTGTCCTTATGAAACTTGTTCCATTATCCAAGTCATTATCTATTTCTCTATCCATTGTACTAAGATACATTTCCTCAGGAGGTAGTGAGTACCTAAACAGAATAAACACTGTATGTTGCTGATGTACATCTTGTCGTCAGAGCAATCTTGGAAATTTGCTTTTTAATTCTTGTAATACATAACTTTCCTGAAGCTATTAATATTAAACTATATTAAGAACTAATTACCGGCTGGTGCCGCGGCTCACTAGGCTAATCCTCCACCTTGTGGCGCCAGCACACAGGGTTCTAGTCCTGGTCAGGGCGCCAGATTCTGTCCTGGTTGCCCCTCTTCTAGGCCAGCTCTCTGCTGTGGCCAGGGAGTGCAGTGGAGGATGGCCCAAGTGCTTGGGCCCTGCACCCCATGGGAGACCAGGATAAGTACCTGGCTCCTGCCATTGGATCAGTGCAGTGCACCGGCCGCAGCGCGCCAGCTGCGGCGGCCATTGGAGGGTGAACCAATGGCAAAAGGAAGACCTTTCTCTCTGTCTCTCTCTCACACTGTCCACTCTGCTGTCAAAAAATTTTAAAAAAAGAACTAATTACTTAAAAAATCTGAATAAATAGAGACATTTATCATATTTCTGGGCAGAACGATAATACAGTGAAAGTTTCAGTCCTTAAATTATTCTCTCTATTCAAGGACAATTCAACTAGCTTCCGTCCTCTTTAAACTTGATGACTTGATTCCAAAATTTTAAAGTTCTTTTAGAAGTATGTTTAAGGGGCCGGTGCTATTAATGTTTATTGCAGCTCAATTCACAATAGCTAAGACCTGGAACCAACCCAAATGCCCATCAACAGCAGACTGGATAAAGAAATTATGGGACACGTACTCTATAGAATACTATACAGCAGTCAAAAACAACGAAACCAGGTCATTTGCAACAAGATGGAGGAATCTGGAAAACATTATGCTGAATGAATTAAGCCAGCCCCAAAGGGACAAATATCATATGTTCTCCCTGATTGGTGACAACTAACTGAGCACCAAAGGGGAAACCTGTTGAAGTGAAATGGACACTATGAGAAACAGTGACTTGATCAGCTCTTGTCCTGACTGTTGATGTAAAATATAATAGTTTATCCATTTTAGTATTTTTTTTTGTTCTAGTACTATTGGTTGAACTCTGTAATTAACACACAATTATTCTTAGGTGTTTAAATTTTAACTGAAAAGTGATCCCTGTTAGGAATCTGGAAAACATTATGCTGAGTGAAATAAGCCAGTCCCAAAGGGACAAATATCATATGTTCTCCCTGATTGGTGACAACTAACTGAGCACCAAAAAGGAAACCTGTTAAAGTGAAATGAACACTATGAGAAACGGTGATCAGCCCTTGCCCTGACTGTTGATGAACAATTTAATACGTTATCCCTCGTAGTATTTTCTTTGTTTGTTCTACTTAATACTTTTGGTTGAATTCTGTAATTAATACACAGTTATTCTTAAGTGTTGAAACTTAACTGAAAAGTGATTGCTGTTAAATATAAGAGTGGGAATAAGAAAGGGAAGAGATGTACAATTTGGGACATGCTCAAGCTGACTTGCCCCAAACGGTAGAGTTAGAAACATACCAGGGGATTCCAATTCAATCCCATCAAGGTGGCATGTACCAATGCCATCTCACTAGTCCCAGTGATCAATTTCTGTTCACAATTCATCATAATGATAGGACTAAGAGCCAAAGGGATCACATAAACAAGACTAATGTCTGCAAATACTAACTGATAGAATAAAAAAGGAGAGAACAATCCAACATGGGAAGCGAGATACACAGCAGACTCATAGAATGGCAGATATCCTAAATAGCACTCTGGCCTTAGAATCAGCCCTTAAGGCATGTGGATCTGACTGAAAAGCCCATGAGAGTATTTCAGGCATGGAAAGCAAGACACTCTGGAAAAAAAAAATGAACTAAATGGAAGATCTCTGTGAGTGAGATCCCCGTGGAAAGAACAGGTCATCAAAGAAGGAGGTACCTTTCTCTGAAGGGATGAGAGAACTTTGACTGCGACCTTGTCTAAATATGATCAGAGTCGGTGAACTCAAAAGGCTTCCATAGCCTTGGCAACTCATGACAAGAGCCTAGGATGATTACTGATGCCATAAACAAAAGTGTCAATTTGTAAAGTCAACAACAGGAGTCACTGTGCACTTACTCCTCATGTAGGATCTTTGTCCTTATTGTGTTGTACATTGTGATTTAATGCTATAACTAGTACTCAAACAGTATTTTTCACTTTGTGCTTCTGTGTGGGTGCAAACTGTTGAAACCTTTACTTAATGTATGCTAAACTGATCTGTATATAAAGAGAATCAAAAATGAATCATGATGTGAATGGAAGGGGAGAGGGAGTGGGAAAGGGGAGGGTTGTGGGTGGGAGGGAGGTTGGGTGGGGAAGCCATTGTAATCCATAAGCTGTACTTTGGAAATTTATATTCTTTAAATAAAAGTTAAAAAACAGAACAAAACAAAACAAAACAAAAAACAAAAACCAAAACCAAAAAAAGGGGCTTGTGCTGTGGCACAGGGGGTTAATGCTCTGGCCTGAAGCTCCGGCATCCCATATGGGCGCCGGTTTGAGACTCGGCTGCTCCACTTCCCATCTAACTTTCAGCTGCGGCCTGGGAAAGCAGTAGAATATGGCCCAAGTCCTTGGGCCCCTGCACCCGCACAGGAGATCCGGAAGAAGCTCCTGGCTCTTGGCTCTGGATCGGCGCAGCTCCGGACATTGCGGCCAATTGGGGAATGAACCAGTGGATAGAAGACTTCTTTCTCTCTGCCTCTCCTCTTTCTGCGTAATTCTGGCTTTCAAATAAATATATAAATCTTTTTTTTTTAAGAAGTATGTTTGAGAATAGACAGAAGAACAGCTCTGATAGTGGTGACAGATGGTGTGTTTGACTCTGACATATTAAAAAACCATGCTGCTCAAAACAGTATGACACTTCTGCAGAGACAAATAATCAATGAAATACCAGACATCTAGAAACATAAATATATTGGTATATAAAAATTTAAATCTCATTTTTTCATTCTTTTATTCTCTCAACAGATTTTTTTTTTATTTTTTAAAAGATTTTATTTATTTATTTGAGAGGTAGAGTTATAGACAGTGAGAAGAGACAGAGACAAAGGTCTTCCTTCCATTGGTTCACTCACCAAATGGCTGCAACGGCTGGAGCTATGCCGATCCGTAGCCAGGAGCCAGGTGCTTCTTCTCAGTATCTCACATGGGTGCAGTGGCCCAAAGACTTGGGCCATCTTCTACTGCTTTTCCAGGCCATAGCAGAGAGCTGGATCTGAAGAGGAGCAGCTGGGACTAGAACCAGTGCCCATATGGGATGCCGGCACCGCAGGCAGAGGATTAACCTACTACACCACGGCACCGGCCCCTCTCAACAGATTTTTACTGAGAACTATTATGTTCCAGACATTATTCTTGTTTCTGAATATAAGGTGAATAAAATGTATACAGTTTCTACTAATTTGCATCTTAGAGTCTAGTGACAAAGATAGAAAATTAAAAAAGACCAGCAAATAAATTATGATAACTGTGGTGAGTTGTTTGAATGTCATTACTAAATGTTAAAAGGTTGCTACCAGAGAATGTAACAGGGAAACATGACATTGGATTGAATGAACAAGGAGGGCCTCTAAGTGTATCTATAAACTGAAGAATAATATAGAGTCAGCCATTAAGGGGAAAAAATGATTAAGGCAGAGGAACCAGCATATCTGAACACCTGAGGCTCAAAGAGGTTTTGGTTGTTTGAGGCTTGTTTCAGCAAGCCAGGGTGGTTGAAACATGGTTAATGATGGGAAAGATGGCAAAGATAGCATTGGAAAAATAAGCAGGGGTCATATCACAAAGAACTTTGTAGGCCAGTTAAAGGGCTTGCATTTAATTCTAACTCAACTGTTGGAGGTCTCTTTATTGATTATTTCCTTTGTTGTGCAGAAGCTTCTGAATCTGATACAATCTCATTTGTATAGTTTCATTGCTGTTGGCTGTTCTTTTAGGATCTTATCCAAGAAATTATTGCCTACAACAATGTCTTAAAGTATTCCTTCTATGTTTTCTTCTAGCAATTTCATAGTTTTCAGTTTATACATTTAGGTCTTTGATCATCTTGAGTTTTTTCTGTGGTGAGGGGTAGGGACCTAATTTCATTCTTTTGCATATAAGGTAAAGTGTGATCCTGCAAAGAAACAGAGGAATGGTGGCAGGGTTCCCTGGTAATGTGCCTGGGAAAGCAGTGGAGGATGGTCCAAGTGCTTGGGCCCCTGCACCCATATGGGAGATCCAGAAGAAGTTCTTGGCTCCTGGCTTCAGATCAGTGCAGCTCCAGCCATTGTAGCCAGACCTCTCTCTATGTCTCTACCTCTGTCTTTAACTTTCAAATAGATAAAATAAATCTTAAAAAAGAAATTTCACTTGCAGATGTTTGTTCCTCTACCCATCGGAAGCAATCTTTCTCTAAGAAATCTAAGGGGTTCAGTCTCTATGCTAAGTGTCAAAAACCATAATCTTCTTCAGGAGCTGGTTTGGAATTATATGTGTCCCATCTAAACTAGTGTTAAGCAAAATAAAACTATACTAAACACACAGAACCCAAATCTAAGAACCAGAAATTCAAGCCATGAATCTACTAGCTCAGGTAGACTGATAATTTACATATTTTTATTCTCCAGAAACCCCAGAGGAAGAAGCAAAAAAATCAATTTATATATATTCAAGAAAGGAATTTTATCTACTATGCAAATCAAAGGCCATTGGACTTCCTAGAATATTCTGGAACCCATTAAGACTGTGCATTTCACAACTCTCACACCAGTTCTTTTCAGACATTAAAAGAGCTACAGAAGCCTGAAGTCATGGGCACTGTGTCTCTGGTGTTAGTTGTGTGGGAGCTGTGAATGCTTGTCTCCTGGTTCGGCCTGAGGTTCTGCAGTGGACCTCAGTTGGTTTAAGAGTGTAAGGTTGCTGTCTCAGGGTGGCAAGGGCAGGGCTGGGAGTCAGTTCCATTTATGCTGGATCACTGCCATCTTAGCCCAATCCTGCTCACTCCTATTTGGGATTTCCAGCATTCTCATTAGGCCCCCATTCTGATCTTGATACAGTATTTGCAACAGCTTTGAGACCAAGTCCTTCACTGTGAGCCAGAAGTCAGCCATGAGCATGGCTGTTTCATTGGTGTCTTCAAGTTTCCCATGGTAGATGAGTTTCTTGGCATAGCACCACTTCACGTCCATGATGCTTTCATGACTTTGTGCAATGTCAGACTGGATCCAAGACTCAGGCACCAGAATATAAAGCCATGAAATATGGCAGCAGTGGCCAGCAGATGCATGTTCCCCGGGAATGGGAATTCTTTTTTTTTTTTCTTTTTTTTAACAGGCAGAGCGGACAGTGAGAGAGAGAGACAGAGAGAAAGGTCTTCCTTTGCCATTGGTTCACTCTCCAATGGCTGCCGCGGTTGGCGCGCTGCGCCGGCGCACCGCACTGATCCGATATGGCAGGAGCCAGGTGCTTCTCCTGGTCTCCCATGAGGTGCAGGGCCCAAGCACTTGGGCCATCCTCCACTGCACTCCCTGGCCACAGCAGAGAGCTGGCCTGGAAGAGGGGCAACCAGGACAGAATCCGGCGTCCCTACTGGGACTAGAACCCGGTGTGCCGGGGCTGCAAGGCGGAGGATTAGCCTAGTGAGCCGCAGCGCCGGCCGGGAATTCTTGATTTCTCTTTCAGAAAGATCATTATTGTATAAAAATGCTACTTTTTAAATGTTGATTTTGCATCCTGTGACTTTATTGAATTGATTTATCAGTTCTAATAACTTTTTGGTGCAGTGTTTAGGGCTTATTTGAAATTTTAAAAGACAGCAAACTAATTTGTGATAGAAATAAAAACTGGAACAATAGTTGCCTCAGGGAGCTAGGGGAAGTGAGAGCAGACATTGGAAAAAGGAAAGACAAACTGTTCTGTGATAATGGTAATGTTCTACATCTTGAGAGTAGTTCTGAAGAATCAGGCATACGATTTTCTTATTTCTTTGCATGTAAATTTTGCTATAGGGGACAGATGTAAACAAAGGCAAACACAGGCATGGTGAAGTAGTTAAGGGGAAGTCTATTGATTATGGTAGTTTCTTTTAAAATGCCTCAAGAAATAATATGGAGTAATGGATGAATAGAGAGACTGAGGTATGGTAACCCCAAAATAGTCAAATGTTAATGATAGGGTCTCGGTACCACCGGTATGTAGGGCCATTGGTGCTTATGAGAACAATATTTCAGCCTTTCTTTATGTTACAAACATTTTAGAATTAGATGTCAGGAAGAAAAGATATCCTTAACTGCTGAGGAGATGGTAGACTTTCCAAGCAGAGTGGAAGTGGGCAGCTGGGTGAGAAGGAGATTTTGGAAGAGCAGCAAGAGATGATGAAACCCTGAATTAGCGTGGTGGTGGTGGAAGTGGAAAGAAGTAGAATCAGTATTGCTTTGGGGCATGGGGTGAAATTGAAATGTAACAGTGATGTACTGGAGATGGGAGGTGAAAAAGAGGAAGGAATCACAGATGACAGTCAGGATTTGATTTTATACAGTTGGATAGATGGCCATGTATTTGCTGTAGTATAGAGACTGAAATAGAAGTAGGTTTGAATTATTTGTAGAGTGAAATCAAGAATTCTGTCTTAGACATGTGTACCAGGTTTAAGATACGTATGAAACATATTAATGGATCTCTCAAGTAAAGAGTTAGACATATATTTGAAGGCAGACGAGAGATCTGGGTTAGAGAAACGTTAATGGAAGCCATTAATAAAATAAGCTGTTTGGGGTGGAATTGTGAATCCCTGCACTCTCCCAGATTCGTATGTTGTAGCCCTAATTGCCAGTATAACTATTTAGAAATAGGGCCTTTAAGGAGGTAATTAAGGTTAAATGAAATGAGAAGGGTAGGCTCTAATCCAATAGTAATGTGTCTGTACAAAAAGAGGAAGAGACACCAGGACTGCACAGAAAAGAGACCATCAGAGGACACAGTGAGAAAGTGGCCATCTGCAAGACAAGGATAGAGGCCTCACCAGAAACTATCCCTGCTGGCACTTTGATCTTGAACTTTGAGCCTCCAGAAAGGTGAGAAAAAACATTTTCTGTCGTTTAAGCCATCCAGTTTGTGGTATTTTGTAATGACGGTCCTAGTATATTAATATACCAGTCATAGTGTTTAAAACCACGAAAATGGACATGATCACCTAGAAAGCAAGTGTAAGATGAGAAGAGTAGAGTAGAGCGATTTCCTTTGAGTCCTGGGAAATACCAATACTATGTGGCAAAACAGGGCAAAGAAAAAGCAGCAAAAGCAATTGAGAAAAGATTTCTCTTATGACAGAGAAAGAATAACACAAGTCAAGAGAAGAAAATGCTTTAACAGGGAAGGAACAGCTGTGTTGAATGCTGCTGCTAGATCTGCTAAGTCGATGATCAAAGTGTGCTCTTGAATAACAAACTTGATTATGGCACCAAGAATAGTTTCTGAGGTATATGCAGCAAAATATACTAAAAACAAAGTTAAAATAAGACTCCAAAACATACTGGTAGAAAAATAGCATTTATACACAAACACTGTACAATAGAAAGCCCTACTATGGTTCAGCAAGACAACTGAATAGGGAGGAATGGGTTAAGGACAAAATAAAGAAATTCTTAGAAGAAATGTGATGCTCTGTTTTGTCATTATGGAAATGTCAATTAACAATGAGACACTGCATTTTGCTCTTTAGATTGTGCAGTGTTTAATACCTCATAATATCCAGGGCGCTCAAGGACACTCTCATGTTGTTGGTGAGTATGTAAAGTCTTTTTGGAGGGTACATTAGTGTTACTTATCAAAATAAAATGGCTTACATGAGGGGTTTTCCAAGAGTTCATAGAAAACATGTATTATGAAAGAGCTTATAAAAATTTATCTTTTAACTCCACTCTTCCATGAGTTTTTGAAGTTCTCTATACCTGTTTTCCATTAATTTTACCTCTAAGAATATTAGGTATGTGAGATTATACCTTATTTCACTGAATTTAAGATACAATTGATTTAAAAGTACATCCCAATTTCAGAAATATTAAAATGTGAAAATAAGTATACCCTAGCATTGATGAAATGCAGTATTATTCATTGTAGTATTGTTTAAAAAGTTATAATTGATTGATAATACTGAATTTTAAGCTTCCATTAAAAGACCAATGTAGATCTAAATGAACTGACTTGGAAATACGGACACTATTGTTAAGAGAAATAAATGAATTTTCTGAAGAATAATTCTAATAGTTTATTTCTGTAGGATAAAAACTCTTATATGTATATTTTTATATCTTCATTTAAAAAATACGGGTAAACACCAAACAGTGGTAATCTCTTGGGAATAGAACTGGCATACAGGTAAATAATATCTTTTGCTTGATTTGTATATGCATTTTTCTATTTTTAAAAAACAAAGATAACATTTTTGCAAAGGAAAAAAATCTTTGTGGTTTAGCCTGGGTGAGGTTAATGACTGGGGAATAAGACAGTAAAATGATAACATCTAATTTAGCATTTTGGGCTTGAGTATTTCATGTTGAGCAACAAAGCTTGTAAAACTGGCTTGTTCTCAAATTTAGGTCTGAATGAAAAACAGGGTTGTGATCTAGAACTTGTAGAATTTTAAAGAGAGTAATATAGGATGCTGTGGTGATGAGGTGAAGCAGAGATATTATTTTCAGGCAGAACTGTAGAATTTGGAAGATGTGTGGATATTTTGTTGAGAATTAAATATTGTATAATTGTCATCCTTAAATTCAGGAAATAGAATCCTTGAGACACAAGCTATAGGACTCCCTGCAGGGCTGCAGCTGCTGGACTTATGCCTGTGGTGGGAGGGGAGGACCTACTGAAGACAGCTGCAGTTAAGCATTTGGTAGCTGCAGCTGCCATGGAGAAGCCCATTTCAACCAGCTGGCACAGGCCAAGGCAGCTGCCTCAGTACTCACTTTAGGAACTGTGATGAGAAATAAGTAAGCAAATGCTTAAGACACACAGGCAGTAATAACACCAATGAATTTATTTTAAAAACTAATTAATTAATTTTCATTTTATTTGGAAGGGATAGAGAGAGACAGACAGCAAGATATATATAAAGAGGAAGATCTTTCCTCTTCTAACTCACTCCCAAAATGCCTGCTGTGCCAGGCAGCAGCCAAGAGCCAGGAACTCATTTTGAGTCTCCCGTGTGTGGCAGAGACCCCAGTATTTGGTCATTACCATATGCCTCCCAGTGTGTGCATTAGCAGAGAAGAGAACAGGAAACAGACTGGACTCTAACCAAACACTCTGATATGGTATGCAGGCATTGCCAGCAGTGTCTTAACTGCTGTGCCAAATGCCTGCCCCACTAATAATTTTAAAAAGTAGCATTGCCACAGTTCTCAAGTATGAGGAACTCTGTGTCATCTGAACATAAGCTAGATATTAACATTTTCATCAGTAGGAAATACAAAACTGTTATACAAAAGTGATTATCTTCTGTAAGGTATTTTAGCTAAAAAATCCCATTATTCCATAAAGGACAAAATTTCTTTTCCAACATGTCTTCCTCCCTAGCTCCACAGGGATTCAAGCATTGTAGAAATAGAGATTAAAGTGCCTTGCCAATTCTAGTCTTTGAAGACACTACTTCTAAATCCACTTCTAAATTTATGGAAAACAATATAGGTACAATGACACAAAGCTACCATTGGAGAGTTTCAAAAGTATACTAACATGTCAACCAGAAAAAGACACTTTCAGGACAATTGAAGAAATACGAACACAAAATGGTTATTAGATGATATTGAAGAATTATTATTTTGTTAGGTGTGATAAGGATACTGTTCTTATGTTAGAATATATTAACCATTCTAGCATTGCTTGCTGGAATATTTTAGGGATGCAATGTCATGATTTCTGTGATTTAAAGTACTTCAGCAAAACATACAGATGAAGTCAATATGGCAAAAATATCAAGTTAAATTGAGATCGCTATTCTTATATACATTAGAAATTTTTATAATAAAACTTTAGTGAGTCTTGGTAAAATAAAATTCAATATGGCAAAAAAGTTACCAATTGTTACGTTTTGGATATGTTAAATTTATAAACATACATATACTCTCCATCACTTCACCTCAGAGAGCCTCAGATTTCTTATCTAGAAAATGCAAAGATAAGATATTTTTTTCTTTCCGGTTCTGAGATGGTATACAACAGACACTTAAATGCCCCAGCAGATAGTTCAAAATAGTTAATTGGTGAAATGCTTGTCAGTCTAAAGGGGGTGCCTCTCTAGCAGAAAATAAAAGTAAATAAGTAAATAAGGTTTAATAAATAGCCTTTTGATATTGGGGCCTTTGTCTTTTTTTTAAAGATTGATTTATTTGAAAGGCAGACATACACACAGAGAGAGACAGAGAAAGAGATCTTCTATCTGCCGGCTCACTCTCCAGACGGCCGCAAAGTTCAGGGCTGGGTCCGGCTGAAGCCCAGAGCCTGGGACTCCATCCAGGTCTTAACGTGAGTGGAGAAATTAGCTGATCGCTGGCTTTGAAAGCGAGGGGGCATTTGATTGCAGGCATCCGATAGGCCGTGGGATATGGTTCACCAAAGCAACCTTCTTAGCTGGCTAACTTTTTTCGAGAGGGGAAAATACAGATTTTTAAGAAATTCCATAGTTCTAAATGTTAACAAGTGAAAACGTGAAGACCAACCAAGGCACAAAGCGGCGTGCAGGTCACCAATCCGCAGTCCATCCTTTGGGGTCAAAAGAGCACTGAGACTAGTAGAATTAAACAGACCAAGATCAGAACACCCAACAAGGATTGTAGGGAGTGAATTGTTTCTAACCACGTCCGCATCTGCCTACTTTGAATTCCAGTAGTGACTGGAATCCCAGCAAATACTGCTGATAAAGAAAACCTGGCTTCATTAGCTCTCATCGTCACCAGGACACAGGACTGCTGTGTGGCGCGGGTGCCTCCAAAGCAAGCTGTGGGAACCCTTCGGCCGGATTTTACACCCACAGGGAACGCTGGGAGGAGGGGTGGCCTTTTGACAGAGAACTTTGCCACCTCCTGGCCGCTCCCGAGAACCAAAAAGAGAAAGTTTCTTGGAACCTGAGGTAGAGTTCCCGACCGGAAGTCTCGCCTCCCCGCCTGAGCGCTTCCTGTTTGGTAACTAAGGACGCGGGACGGTTGCTAAGGGCTGTGGTGGTCCCAGCAGCGGAGCTGTGCGGCTGGCGCGGGGGTATCAAGTGCGGTTCCGTCGGTGCAGGGCAAGGCCAATATTTCTTCTGCACCCCGTCGAGCGTTTCCTATGCGTCTGCCATGAGCAGTGAGTTCCTGGCGGAGCTGCCTTGGGAGGACGGGTTCGCCATCCCGGTGGCGAACGAGGAGAACAAGCTACTGGAAGATGAGGTGAGGCTCAGAAGTAGGCGCGAACGCGGGAGAGTTTGTTGGGGGACGTTTTCTGGTTGGCAGCGTTACCTCAGTCCTTTTATTTCCCTCCTTTTCTTTCCTCATCGGGACCCTTCCCTGTCTAATGCGCCCCCGGTACCGTTTCCTTCCTCTCTCACCCGGCCTGCCCTTTTCGGTAATTGTTAAGCATTGAAGCATTTTTAGTGGAACAGTAATTGGTGTTCAGGTTTACAAAGCCCGAATGGTGATTGTCTTCCCGCGCACACTCTGTTTCCTCCATTCTCGCCTCCTGGGCAGGAGGAGAAAGACTGGCTCTTGTGTATTGTTTTCCTTCCCAGAAATTGCCTGGGCTTTGCATGGCAACAGTTATTGGCATTGCCTATTAACGAAACACGTTCTGCTTGGTACTTCTTTGTGAGTTTCTGCCTATGAGGAGTGAAGCTAAAAGTGACATTAGATGTTTTCAAGAATGTGAAAGGTTCTATCCTCACAGAATGACAAGGTATTTTACGTTGTAAGAGCACACATAGACCTACTACAATTCAAAACAGTTGTTTAAAAAAAAAAGTCCAACTACGCAGCAAACTTTTAAAACCATTTAGCAGCCAGTTTAAAGTTACATCCTTTGGTGATGTGTTGTGTAAAGAAAGGTCCAAGAGTAGAGGTTTCTTAAGCAACTTTAAAAATAGAACGTTAAGTTTTCTAAATGAAAATCCCCTGGCCCTATCTTTTAAAAAGAATTGGAAATGCTTTTCCAAATATTTTGACCTATTTATTCAGGTGTAATTTAGGAGGCTGCATTTTTCTTTTCCCAAAGACAGGCAACATTACTAATAAAAGAGAACCAGCCCTGAGGACTGAGGGGTGGCAATAATATTAAGTATCTAACGCTGGGTTCAATTCCTACTTACTAGCCCTAATCCTGTTTCTTCTATAAAATGTGATAAGTAAAATGATTACCTCCCTGGGTTGTTTTAAGGCTGTAAAGACATATGTAGGCTAAAGTTCATTCAAATGTTAGTTTTTGGTATTGTTTCCACGATGTTTGTCTCATAGGATTTTATGTACATTATTATATGAATATTAGCTACTTTGAACAGAGTAGTAAAAAGAAGAAAAATGAAGACTAATTGCTTCTCCTGGATAAACTCTGACATTAAAAAAACAACTCTTATAAGTAACTCAACTAGAATACAAGAGTATAAAATAAAAATATGAGATATTCTCTCCCAGAAGTGTCCACTCGTGGCCACAGAAGTGACAATCATTTATTATTTACAGTTGTCAAAGCTTCAGAATGAAAGATCAAACTTGCAAGATCAGCTACGTGACTATGAAGATCGAATTAATGCTATGTCTTCTCACTTCAAAAATGTTAAGCAGGAGTTCTCATTTACACAGGTACAGTAATATTGAAATATATGTTGACTATGTCATGTGTAGTTATGGCATATTTCAAAGTGAATTTCTATCTGTGATTTTGTTTTATAGCTACAATGAGAAATGTTAGTGTGATTAAATTATTGTGAGCATAACCTTGAACCTGAAAATAGATAGGAAAGAGTTTGAGAAACTAACCACTGCTACTAATTATAAACAAAACTAGTTCACATGAAACAAATCATCATTTAAAAACAATCTAATACAATATTAGGCAGCAGTTTATATGAGAAGGATATAGTGATGGCAGTGAAAAATAATGGCTAATAACAGAAACACAGCTAATATATTTTGTTTCTGTGTCTTTAAATTTTCAACACAACCCAATAGTGCCATTTTGAGTGGAGACTAATAGTCTGTATACTTCAGGAACCCCTTGGACATCATAGTATTTTAGCATACTTCAAGGATTGAAATTTGTAATGACAAAAACTAAAGTGAGGGTCCTTCAAAAGTTCATGGAAAATGGCTATTATGAAAAAATTATGCATGGATCTCAAAATTTTTTTGCAACAAACTAAACTTATCTACTATAAAGTCAATTTTTCTTCAAACTTTTGAACTCTCCTTGTGTTTAGGAGACACTATATTCTGTATTTATGAAATACATGAAATTTGTTTACCTTAAGTAAAATTAAAAATAAAATAATAAAAATCATCTGAGAAGGTGTGTTGCATTTTAAAATATTAGCACAATTACAATAAAATTAAGTTGAAGTGATTAAGAAGCTCTGTTTTATGAACAATTTTTTCAAGGATAGGAAGTCATTCCCTGAGGGTGCCTAACAAACCAAACAGCTTAGCAAATCAGCCCTGACAAGTTTACTAGCTTCTGTCTCAAACTATGTTTTTTTTTTTTTTAAAAATCTACATTTCTGAGAAAAAGTATGTAAATCTTAAGAATGAACAAAACCTTTCAGAAATAGTTTGTAATATTGATAAGTAACTATTTCATGGATTATACATGTCGCTAGAAACTTATAAATTTAATGAACATTAAAAAACAATATTCAGGATTTCTGAATCCTGATGTGAATGAGTAGTTGTAAATCTGAACAGCATTTTCCCTCAAGGTATTAAACTCCTCAGTTGTGGTTTGAGAGAGTATTTGTCTCTTTGTAGGTATGTCTGATTACTATCAAACTTCAATAGTTTAATATAGACAAAAGGCAATAAATCTCTTACCACATTATCAGCTTTAATTCTGTAAAATTAATACTGAGAGTATTAACTTTGAAGCACTACAAGATCAATCATCAACAGATACCCTTTTATTAAATGAAACTTAAGGCATGTTATATACTAAAATATTTTAATTATTTTAAAATTGTCTCTTTATGAGAATGTGTGATTCAGTCATAGAAACATCTCATTTTCAAATAATTTTTTTCATCGATATTTCTTACTTGTAGATAACCAATGAGTTATATCTTGTAAGGCTCACCATAAAAACTTCAGTTTTCTTTCATTTTCATAGAGAAACATAATATCTGAAAACTGCTGACTCACAGTCCATTGACTAACTTTCTTAAAGCTAGGGGGCAACATCAATTACCATGTAATCACAGTCTAATTTGCTATAGATGTCAGAGTGGTGCAAGTAATAGAACTTAATCTAAGTGTTTTGTGGGAACTTTGTATTTTTTATCTAATGTATTATTATAAATGTTTTATAATATTAAAAATTTATAAGTCTTTCTGTTTTGTATGTTCTTCTGTAGTCTCTTTACAAAGCAAGGGAGCATGAGATTGAAAGTGAAGAACATTTTAAAGCCATTGCTCAAAGAGAATTGGAACGAGTGAAGGATGAAATCCAACGACTGGAAAATGAGATGGCTTCAATACAGGAAAAGAAGAATGATAAGGAAGTATGTGTTGCAATGTGATTTCAGATTTTGTTCTTCTTCTTTATTGTCCGTTACCAAACAAGCATTGATTTTTTTTCAGTATAGGAAAGGCATTCATTAATTTCCTGGCTTTTACCTACATTGTGTTTTTTGAACAATGAAAGGCACATGGAGTTGTGATTTTAACAGAACAATGAGAATATTGCATTCCTCCACATCCCTGCCCCATATTTATTCAGCAGTTACTTACTGAGACTTAATAAGTGCAAAGTATCCATGTTGGACACCTGTTACAAAATACTAGGATAATTTGTAAGTGCTACCTATGTTACAGCCACAGTTTACAAATCACTTTTATTTTTGAATTTCATTTGAAAATTTCCCTTTCATGTTAATTTGTCAGCTTTGTGACTCTAATATTAAACTGCTTTAACCTATTTTTCTCTTTTCTTTAGTTTTTTAAAAGATTTATTTATTTGAAAGGCAAAGTTAGAGAGATAGGGAGAGAGAGAGCGAGCGAGCTTGCTTCTATCTGCTGGTTCACTCCGCAAATGACTGCAATGGCAGGCCCAGAGCTCAGTCAGGCCAAAGCCAGAAGCCTGGAACTCCATCTGGGTCTCCCAAATATGTGTGGCAGTGGCCCAGTCTTTTGAATCATGATCTGCTGTTTGCCCAGGCACATTATCAGGGAGCTGTTCAGTAGTGGAGTAGTCAGGATTCAAACTGGCACCTATGGGATGCTGTGATTACAGGTGGCAGCTTAATCTGCTGTGCTAGAATGCTGGTCCTCAGTTTTCTTTAGTTTCAGATACTTGATTTGAGAGCTCTTTCTGCGTTCTGATTCTTGTCTTTATACATACACACGCACACACGCACACACGCACACATACATATAAGTGGAAATATACATACATATGTTCAGTTACATAAACATTTATTGTAGTTTTATAATATTTATAAATGTAATGTTATTTTCTTTTATTTATACATTGTTCTGTTTTCTTTTATAAATCTGGATTTGTTAAATAACTAAAGAAATAGTTTTCTCTCCTTTACGATTTTTAGTTCATTTCGAAATGCTTCTGAAGGGATCTTGTCAAGCACGATTTTTTAACTAACACTGTCTAGTGATATGCGATGGCTTTGGTACAATGACTGGGGTTGCTAGGAGGGAGCTAACGTAAGCCTCCAGCCTTTTTAAGTGGCCTTTGGCTCAACTACTATTCTCAACTAGTACAATCATCTCTCTTTTCTTTTATAAATTCAATTGTAATAGTTGTGCAGTAAAATATATTATAAACATATGGAAGACAGGAATAGAACTTCTTAATGTTTTGTAGTGTGTAATGTGTTTTATTTTCTTTATATAGTAAGTAATGTTTTGTAATCTTTCTTTCTCTCTCATTCTTTGGAAATTAGAATGGCATATTTAAAGCGACTCAAAAATTGGATGGTTTGAAATGTCAGATGAACTGGGACCAGCAAGCTTTGGAGGCCTGGTTAGAAGAGTCAGCTCATAAAGATAGTGATGCTCTCACTCTTCAGAAATATGCAAAACAAGATGATAATAAAATTAGGGTGAGAAATTATAAGTTATTTGTTAAAGTCTCTGTGAATCTGCGGTATATCAACAATTTTATCTAAAAATATAATTAGTGGTTTTTTAAAGCAGTAATTCTTAAACTTTTGGGATCTGGGACTCCTTTGAAAATCTAATAAAGCCAAGTATCTTCTTTTTAGGAAAATATACTCAGATACCCACAACATTTTGCTAACAGTTTTACAGATCCTCCAAAGCCTTTTTAGTGATCCATGCATCTCTTGTTAAGAACCTCCTGATTTAGAAGGATTTTTGAAAGCATTTCAGGAGGGAAAGTTTAATATTAAAATTACTTATTTGCTATGTTAGTTATTTTGTCTATATAGTTTGAATGTTATATGTAGTTTTTACTGATTTGAGAATAGTATTATTGATTGCTATTTTATAATCATCACTTAAAAATTACAAGAAATACTGCAAGCCGGCATCGCGGCTCAGTAGGCTAATCCTCCACCTTGTGGCGCCGGCACACCGGTTTCTAGTCCCGGTCGGGACGCCGGATTCTGTCCCGGTTGCCCCTCTTCCAGGCCAGCTCTCTGCTGTGGCCAAGGAGTGCAGTGGAGGATGGCCCAAGTACTTGGGCCCTGCACCCCATGGGAGACCAGGATAAGTACCTGGCTCCTGCCATCGGATCGGCGCAGTGCACCGGCTGCAGCATGCCGGCCGCGGCAACCATTGGAGGGTGAACCAATGGCAAAGGAATACCTTTCTCTCTGTCTCTCTCTCTCTCACTGTCCACTCTGCCTGTCAAAAAAAAAAAAAAATTAAAAAAAAATAAAAGTAATACTACAGAGTTATAATTATAAAAATGGTATTTTCTAGTGAATGTAACTCTAGAAGCATTGAAGTAATTTTAAGTAATAATTTAATCTTTTTTCTGAGTTGCTGTAAAAAGTAATAAAAGTCATTTTGGAAGTAATAGCATGTCACTAAGTTATATGCAAGTATATTAGATTAGCCCTTTGAAGTTAAAAGATAATGAAAAATATATTGTTTTATAGTTGTTTAGGTATCAAATGAAAAATGTAAAAATAGTTAATATTAGATGTGTTAATAGCTTTTAAATTAATAGCGTGGTAAATATAAATATTTTTGCATGTAATTATATCATAGGCACTGACTCTACAATTAGAAAGATTAACTTTGGAATGTAACCAGAGAAGAAAGGTACTTGACAATGAGCTTACGGAGACTCTAAGTGCACAGGTTGGTTTAATAAGGATTTTTATTTCTTAATTTTTAAGATGATGTTTGAAAAGGCACTTAAATTCACAGAAAATGTTGTTTGCCCTCTGTTTGACAGTTAGAATTGGATAAAGCAGCCCAAGATTTTAATAAGATTCATAATGAAAGACAAGAACTCATCCAACAGTGGGAGAATACAATAGAACAGATGCAAAAGAGGGATGGAGACATAGATAACTGTGCCTTGGTAAAGTAGTTGTTTGGTCTTTGTAATGTTCAGCTCTATTTGTTTCTTTTGTATTTTAACCCATTTCAAGTGTGTAAGTCATATTATTATTTGAAAGTCACTTTTGTAGCATGATTTTGGTAAATGTTTCTTAAAGCAGACTATATATACATTTAGAAATGTGATTTTTATGAAAATATTTGCTTATGGTATAATAATCCTCAAAGACTAGATTCTGCCGTCTCTGAATTGTGGAACAAGAGAAAGTCAACAGCTAATGTTTATTGCAGTAAAACTGATGCCCAGAGTTACACATGGGTACCCAAGGTGACTTGGATTTAACATATATCATAACTGGCAGTGAGTTACTGGTGTAGAGAAATGAACCTTTTTAGATAACCAGACACAAAGAGGAAGAGTCAGACAAGAAATCCGGACTACAGTAAAATTTCACTTTTAAAGCTGGGACCCCGATAATGACATAAAAGCTCAGGATGGGGTGGGAACAGTGGGCTGATATTACAGAGCTAACATTAGCTCTTGTTACTCAAGAGGTAATTTAGGAACATGTTTTTGGAAACCATTTAGGAAAGAAATAATGGTGAGTAAAGAATATTAGGATGAGTTAGAAAGAAGAAATTGAAGAGGAAAGAAAGTTGGTTGAGGTGTGTTAAGTTTCTTTTTGAGTCTACTCCATGGAAAGACATTTGTCAAGTAGCTCAGGCCACTCTGAGCTTGAAATTCTGATATCTGTATGTGATTTCTTGTGATTCTCATATTTTAAATTTCTGTAAGTAATGAACATTTTGTCGACAAAATGGGCCATCTTATCAGGAAGGACAAGGGAGAGTTGATCTTTTTTTTTTTTTTTTTTTTTTTTTTTTTTTTAAGGATTGATTTATTTATTTGGAAGGTAGAGAGAGAGAGGATCATCCATCTGCTGGCTCACTCCCCAGGCAGCCAGGGCTGGGTCAGGCTGAAGCTAGGAGCATGGAACTGCATCCAGGTTTCCCATGTGGGTGGCAGGGCCCAAGTACTTGGGCCGTTATCTGGTGCTTTCTCAGGTGCATTAGCAGGGAGCTGGATTGCAAGCAGAACAGCCAGGACTCAGACTGGTGCTCAGATTGCAATGCAGGTGTCTCAGGTTGCTGCTTAACTTGCTACACCACAACTCGGGCCCCAAGGAGAATCAATCTTAACTATGAGGTCCTCTGAATTCTTAGTGCTGGTAGTGATTTCTATTTCTTAATTTCTTACTGCTTTCAAACATCAAGTTCTGCCTGTTTCTGCTATGGAATTCAAATGCGTCAGACCAGAGAGTATAGATTCAAGATCAGAGTTCTCATACAACCCCATGTCTAAATTGACTAGGCTTGTGGACTTGGTGGAATACACAACTTGTAGCTCCCTTTTCTCATTCACAGGGCTCCTTATTTAAAGGTTAACATCCCCTGACTGTCAGAGGTGGTTCTGTTGGGTGGAGGGATGCTTCTCAATGTTGAACAACTGCTTTCTGAGAACAATCAAAACAGAACAAATAGTTCTCCAGCCCCCATTCCTATGGTGTTAGTAAATGGGTTCTTATAGATCAGTGAGAGGGGGTTCACACTACTAGAACAGGGGAGGTGAAGTTCTTCTCTATACTCTGAGGGTTTCTGACAGAAGGATTAGCAGGAGAAAAATATCCAAATATACAAATTTATTTACATGTACATGGGAGCTTTCACAAGAAAAACAAAAACTCAAAAGAAGTTGCAAGGTCTAAGTGCTTATATTTAAGGTGGAACAAAGAGTGGTGATTGAGGAGAAGGAATGAGGAAGGTAAGGGTTGGTTTAGGGGTGGGCATTGTGGTACAGCAGGCTCAGCTGCAGCCTGCGATGCCAGCATCCCAAAAGAGCACTGGTGTGAGCCCTGGCTGCTCACTTCCTACCCAGCTCCCTGCTAATATATCTGGAAAGCAGCAGAAGATATCCCAAGTAATTGGGCCCTTGCCACCCACTTGGAAAATCCAGAAAGAGTTCTCGGCTCCTGCTTTCTGCTTGATGTAGCACTGGTCATTGTGGCCATTTGGGGAGTGAACCAGAGGATGATTTTCTTTCTTTCCCTCTGTTTCTCCTCCTCCTGTGTAACTCTTGTCTTTCAAATAAATGAATAAATAAATAAGTAAATAAATCTTTAAGAAAGGGTTGGTCTAACAAAATTCATGCATACAGATTTCTCTTGGCCTTGACTCTCTGTGGTGATAAGAATGTCTGTCTTTCTTTCAGTTAGGAATTTTACTTCCTGCTTTTGGGGAAGAAGAGGAAGGTCAGAGTAGCCTTCTTGCACCTGCTGGTATCCAAGTGCCTTTAACTCAAACTGATCCGTGTGCCAAACCAGAGTATTTTGCAGTGGCATATTTTGATCCCCTGCAATTGAATTTGTATGCCTTTGCTCCTCATACTCCAAAACAATTCCTGCTTTCTCAGTGACTTCTTGGAAGGAGCCTGACCATATAATCCTGAAGCTGAGCTCCTAAAAGAAGCGATATTTAGAAAAGGAAAAATAGGCTGGCGCCGCGGCTCACTTGGCTAATCTTCCTGTGGCGCTGGCACCCTGGATTCTAGTCCCTGTTGGGGTGCTGGATTCTGTCCTGGTTGCTCCTCTTCCAGGCCAGCTCTCTGCTGTGGCCCAGGAGAGCAGTGGAGGATGGCCCAAGTGCTTGGGCCCTGCACCCGCATGGGAGACCAGGAGAAGCACCTGGCTCCTGGCTTCGGATAGGCGCAGCGTGCTGGCCTTGGCAGCCATTTAGGGGGTGAACCAATGGAAAAAGGAAGACCTTTCTCTCTGTCTCTCTCTCTCTCTCACTGTCTAACTTTGCCTGTCCAAAAAAAAAAAAAAAAAAAAAAAGAAAAAAAAAAGGAAAAATAGTTTCTATCATACTTTTATTCTAATATACAGATTTTGATATATTATTTACAAGTGTAACCTAAATGGAAAACTATGACTAGCACTATTAAGAAATATGAATGTTAAAGTGCTTTTAAAGCATCTAAGTGATAGAAAAATCAGTATAATGCAGGAAACTTTAGAATGATCATTTAGAATATTTTAAACTTAGGAAGTTTTGACATGTCTCAGTTGAATGAACACAGTAAATAAATAGAACACTAAAACTAAAACTATGTTAATTTTTATGGAGAACATACGAGAATATTGGATTGAATAAACAAAATATCTTAAAATATTTTACATTTCAGATATGTATGTATTTAGTATGGTGATATGTATAACATTACATGCAGCATTTCTAAAACTTACTTATTTCAAAATATATATCCCCTCTCCCAGTCTCCAGGAATCAATTGTTTTGTAGGATCCCATTTAGGAAAAATGTTTCTATTTAGAAAAAAAAATAGAAAGAAATACATTTAATGTAATTTTTCCTTCTAATTCATTCAGCCTAGCTACTAGCATTGCTTGTAAAAACATCTCAACTTTTTCCCCCAGCTTTCAAATTTTCGTTTCACATTGCTTTAAAAGTTGATTATCTTTAACATGGTATTTGAACATCTTCACAGTTTATTCCCCAATCCTTTTTCGAGACTCAATCCTTTCATGTGTACCCTACTCTTTCTTAATATAGTCCCTTCCCATATTATCCCTTCCCAAACCTGCCATCTACCCTAGACTTAACACATTAGCGTATTTATGTATCTTTATTCACCTTGTAGGCCTGACTCAAAAGGTGCCTCTTGGACAGTATCTTCTAATGACTCATTCCTCTTACAGAGGATTCATCACTTCTTTGCTCCCATTGTATTTTGACTACATTTTAGTTGTAATTCGTTGGGTATTTTATTGTTGTATCTCTAAGTCCAGCAAAAGGACTGTGAGAAGACATTCTTATTGAAACCAATAATTAAAATGTCCTTTTCAACAGATGAAAAAAACTGCTCTGTGAAATTTGGAAAATTTCATTGAAAACCAACTTTCTGCGAGAAAAATATTTAGCACTGTTACATTTTTAAAGGTGTTATCCTTCATGTATAAAACTTGATTTTTTCCCCCATCTCTTTAAAGTTCTAGATTGATTAAAGAAAATAGCAATCTGAGTTTATAGATATTGTTATGTAAAATATAAGTATTTTTGGTTTTATTCATACAGAAAGTCTTTTTAAAATGTTAACAGTAAAATAAATATTGACTGTAATAATAGAAAAATAAGCAGTAAATTCCTTTTAGTTTTGTCATATTAAGCATATATTTAAGTAAACAGATTTCTTTTAATCTCAGGAATTAGCAAGGATAAAGCAGGAAACAAGAGAAAAAGAAAATTTGGTTAAGGAAAAGATCAAGTTTTTGGAAAATGAGGTTGGGAATAACACAGAATATGAGAAGAGAATTTCTGCTGCTGATCGTAAACTTTTAAAATGCAGAACGGACTATCAGAATCACGAAACTAGTAGAATTCAGCTGAAAGATGAGGTATGTCAACTGGAAAGACTGGTTTGTGTGTTCACGACAAATGCCTAGAAAAATAAGCATACAGCCTTTTCTTCTGTTAAGGAATGTGTTTTTAGTTCTTTTTGTTATGTCGCTCTGTTTTGTGGAACTTTCTGCATCCTCTGTTGGAGCCCTGAAAGGCGGGGTTGTCATTCATATCACAAGTGGTGTGAAGAGCTCCTCTGGGGTTGTGCAGTGCCCAACCTGCCTGCCATGTATGGTGTTCTGAAAGGGGCTCAAGACTAAATGCTGGCTAATGGTCTATGTGGGAAATCATAATGACAAGAGTAGGTAAACATTGGGATTAATTATTTAGTGATAACTTGAGGAGTTTTCCCATTACTACATGTGTAGTTGTGGTTTTAACGCTTACATTCTACTTGGAGCTACCTGCTTACATTTAGTTTCTTTCTTAATGGATAATATTTAAGACCTGTGGTGATGAAATACCTTGGGAGGGAACAAGGGAGAACAAAACTTCTGCCACCGTGAGATCTTTCCTTCTTTTGCAGGCATACATATCAACTAGACTTTTCCAGTCAGAGAATAAGTGGATTAGGGAAACTGAATTTTCTGCTTTGAGGCCATTGTATCTGAAGTTACCACTGTTTAGGTGGGAAAAGAATAGTTACAGGAAATCCTAAAAAAAGGCGGGGTGGGGAGGATTTCTTGCCTAAATTGCATGTCATTGCTGATAGCTTATTTTTGTTTTTAAAATTCACAGCATAGGGACCGGAATGTAGCATAGTGCATAGTGCCTGCAAGGTAGGCATCCCACATGGGTGCTGGTTTGTGTTCCAGCTGCTCGAATTCCAATCCAACTCCTGCTAATGGCTTGGAAAAGGCAACAGAAGATGACACAAGTGTTTGTG
The DNA here is from genome assembly GCF_051225735.1 of Oryctolagus cuniculus. Classification (NCBI taxonomy): domain Eukaryota; kingdom Metazoa; phylum Chordata; class Mammalia; order Lagomorpha; family Leporidae; genus Oryctolagus; species Oryctolagus cuniculus. The sequence continues at coordinate 98,879,098 of NC_142870.1, forward strand.
CCCCTGCTGCCCACTTGGAACACCTGAATGAAGCTCCTGGCTCCTGACTTTGGTCCAGCTCAGCCCTGGCTGTTGCAGCCATCTGGGTAGTGAACCAGTAGATGGAATATCTCTCTCTCTGTCTCTCTTTTTGTTGTCTATACCATCCCCCCCCCCCCCTTTATGATGTAATTCAGCTTTTTTTTCTTTTTAGATATTTTATTTTTTCAAAGACAGAGTTACAGAGAGAGATAGAGATAGACACAGAGAAAAAGAGGTCTTCCTTCTACTGGTTCACTCCCAAAATGGCCACAATGGCCAGAGCTGAGCTGATCCAAAGCCAGGAGCCAGGAGCTTCTTCCGGGTCTCCCATGTGAGTGCATGAGTCCAAGGACTTGGGTTATCCATTTCCCCTTTCTCCCAAATTCCGATGGCTACTAATATACTTTCTTTCTCTTTGGAATTTCCTATTCGAGACATTTCATATAAATGAAATCCTACAATATGCAGCTTTTTGTGTCTAGATTCTTTAATATAACAAAGTTTATTTACATTATAACAAGGTCCCTTTTTTAAAAAAAATACATGTGTTTCTTTTTTAGTTTTACTGTGGTATTATTGGCACAGGAAAAACTCTATATATAATTTATAACATGGGATGTTTTAATAGATATATTCAATGTGAAATGATTAGCACAATCAAGCTAATTAATATAGCTATCACCTCACATAGCTACTTTCTTTCTGTGGTGAGAATGCGAAAAGATCGAATCTCTTAGCAAACTTCAAGTCTAGAAGGATCTTCCAAAAGTTAATGGAAAATGTGTATTTTGAAGAAATGCATGAATTTCAAAAGTTTTTGCACCAAAATAAACTCACATTTTAATTCCATTTTCTACAGACTCTCTGAAGTTTCTTCATGTAACATATTTAAACTATAATAATTTCAAGTATATATTACTGTTAACCTATAGATTAGCTGTATATTAGCTCTCCAGAACTTTTTCTCTTATAGATGAAGGTTTGTACCCTTTGACCAATATGCAGCCCCTGTTAACCATCATTCTACTCTGCTGAGTTTGACGTTTTCTGGATTGCAGATATGAGATCATGCAGTAATCTTGTTTTTCTGTGTTTGGCTTATTTCACTTGACATAGTGCCCTCATAGTTCATCTGTGTTATTGAAAATAGCAAGATTTTGTTGTTTTCAAAGTCTTAATAATATTCTAGTGTGTGTGTGTGTGTGTGTGTATACACATTGTGTTTTCTTTTTTGTTATTGCATTACATGAATTTCTTATGTATTCTGGAGATTAATCCCTTATCAGGTTTACATATAATTTATCCTAAAATTTTTCATTCGATGTAGTTCTACTTTTTCTTGTCTTGTCTTGTCTTGTCTTTGCTTTGAATTGCAACAAATCCAAAAACATCATTGTGGAGACTAGCATCAAGGGTCTTTTCCGTTATGTTTTCTTCTAGGAGTTTTATGGTGTCGTATCTTTAATTTGTTTTACATTAATTTTTTTGTATGGTGAAAGAAAAAGTTGCAGTTTCATTATTTTGCATGTGGATATCCTGTTTTTCCATCACCATTTATTAAAGAGTCTATCTTTTCTTCACTGTATATTCTTGGAAACTTTGTTGAAAATTAGTTGCCTATATATATATATATATATATATGTGGATTTATTTCTTAACTCTCTATTTTGTTCCATTTGTTTGTGTGTCAATTTTTCTATCAGCTCTATATTTTGATTTTCTAGCTTAGTAATATAGTTTGGAATCAGGAAGTGTGATCGCTCCAGCTTTGTGCTGCTCGATCAAGATTGCCTTAGTTGTTTGGAGTCTTTTGTGGTTCCAAATGAATTTTAGGATTGTTTTTTCTATTTTTGTAAAGAATAATATTAAAATTTTGATATGGATTTTATTGCATCTATAGATAGCCTTGTGTAGTATGAGCCATTTAACAGTATCATTTCTTCCAATCCTTGAACACAGGATATATTTTTATTTAGTTTTGTTCTCTACAATTTTTTTTAATAACTGTTTTATGGTTTCCAGTGTACAGATCTTTAATTTTTGGCTAAATTTATTCATATTTTTTCTTTTTTAGTACTATTATAAATAGGATTGTTTTCTTGATTTCTTTTTCAGAAGTTTGTTGTTATTATATAGAAATGAACTGGTATTTAAAGTTGATTTTGTATTCTGAAACTTTACTAATTTATTTACTCATTCTAACAGGTTTTTTTTTTATGGCATCTTTAAGAGTTTTTGAAAAGGTTCTAAATTATGGACAAGATTCATGTTTTAGATTTTCTGTTTAACACTTTAGACTGACAAAATATGTGTCATTAGTTAGGAGGATGATACAATAGTCTTGAGATTTTTCCAAATGCAGTTAAACTTAAGATTTTCATGAGCACTTCATATATATATGTTAATTTATCTTCAATCTTATGATGTGTTCCCCTGAATAGGTCTAGTGATAACAGATGTTTTTGCATTTTCTTTCAATATATATGTAGATAATTATAGTTTGCCAATATGATAAAACAAAACCATTTAAAGTTTGATAGCAGGTCAATAAGAAAATCTGTTAATGTATACTGATTATAGAAAAATGGTTACTATCTTTATAGATGTTATATAGATTGAAACTTAAAGTGGGAAGACTAGACCTTCCCAGAAATGAAATGATATGATATAGAGTAAATATATACTTTTTATCTGTTAAATAATAAATAGCTGGATTCTTTGAAAGCCATGGTGAACAGAACTTCTGGCGATTTAGAAGCTCTGAGGAAAAACATTTCCAAAATAAAGAAGGATATTCATGAAGAAACAACACGGTAAGAAAAAAGATACTTAAAAATGTTGATGGTTTTTAGAATTTCTTCTAGAAAATCATTAACTACTTAGCACTTTTTGTGAAGAATAATCTCTTGCAAAATTGTAACTAAAAATATTTGTTTTTTTTTATCACAAGGACTCAGAAGCAGTATTTTAATGACCTATTAATGCACAATGATAACAAAAGGCTTATAGCAAAAGCAACTTTCAAGTTATATAAAGAAATCTTAGGATAAACCATACTTTATTTTCATTAAGAACTTTGAAGGCGTATTTTCTATCTTTTCCTCATAAATCCTATTCAGGTTACAGAAAATTAAAAATCATAATAACATCATACAAAAAAAATTAAAGCAGATTACTGAGAAAACCATGTCTGTAGAAGAGAAAGCTACCAATATGGAAGATATGCTAAAGGAGGAGGAAAAAGGTGCAAAGGTAAAGTGCTTTTAATTTTTAGAAATTTGTAACAAGTTCAACAAGTGTGAATTAATTAGACTTAGGATCAGAGGACTAAAAGGCCTTGTAAGAGGCTTTTCTTTGGTATGAGCGCATTTATAATTTTGGACCTCTTTTTATGTCTTTTTGGTATGATTACATTGTTATTCTAGTTTTAGACCTCTTTTTATAAGTTGCTTCAGAACATATTCTCAACCTCCTCTCCAAAGCTACTAATTCTCTACTTGCTCTACTTTCAGCATTTAACTTTGATGTTTCCTTTTGAAGGTAGCCCTTTCACTGTGCCCTGAATTCCATTCTTTCCCTATGCCTACTGTGCCCACGACCCTGCCATCATTCATACATCTGAATGTATATTGTATACGTACCTTGAAAAGTGCCCTTGTTTTACAACTCGTTTCTATTTGATGATCATTTTATGTTTTCATTTGTGATCAGATTCCTCTGGTGATCTACATTCACTATCCATATTTCTTCATCATCAATTTTCTCTTTAACCCTTTATAACCTGGCATCAGTTTTTTGAGGAAATGGGCTCTGAAATGCTATCACTTTCCTAACTCAGCTGGCATTTCCCCTTCTACCTCAAGCTTTTTGACATATAGGTAGCAATGTTAAAGCCAAGTTTTGGGGAACTAAAAAGGCTGCTTTACCATTTCCTCCTTAGAAAGTTAAAAATGATTACAGGTAAGTGTGACTGGGCACCATGGTCATCACTTCTTGCTTTTACCGTTTTTTAGGGGTGGGGACAAGGATAGCTGAAGATGGGGGACAAAGTCCCTAGATACTTTCTGAGACTTGTATGAAATAGGATTTCATTTATACTTGGATGGAGTCCCACTTCCTCAGTTTTCTGGGTAATTGCTGAGTAATGAATTATGTAGCAATCTTAACTTGAATGGTATTTGAGTCCCAATTGTACAGCAGTATTTTAAAAATAGGTATTTTTCCCCCCAAGAGCATCCTTTCCTGAAGCACTGGAGATGGGACTGTGAAATTCATTTCAATTAGACATTTTGATGTCAGGGAACATTATAAACTTCTGAATTTTTTGAATACATTATCTAAAATACATAATGAAAAAGATTGTCAGCAGGGATCTCACAACTTTTTTTTTTTTTGAGATAGTACTCAAAAGATGGTAAGTCGTTGATGATGTGATTTCTCCGCAAAGCCCACTAGACTTGAGAATACTTTGTGAACTTACAAGCATGTCTACAGCAGATTTTATTTTCTGAGGAAACCAATGAAATGGCCAAGTTCTGAGGCTAGAGCAATGTGGGCTGGAATTAAGATGATTGGTCAAGGTGCATTATAATAAAGTTGCCAGAAAAAAAGTTACGACAAGAAATATTGGAAGATTTGTTGAAATTGAGGGGGAGTCCTTTATATTCTTAAGGGCTGCAATGTTGAGAACAAGGGCTCAAGTTTATTTATGAGCTCCAAATTATAATGTTCACTTAAATAAAACATTTCAAGATATCATAATTTCATTAACCACTGCCATTCTTATTATTAGGAAGTGGAAGTTCAATTGAACATAGTGAAAGATGTGCTGTTTAAGAAGGTTCAGGAGTTACAGACAGAGAAAATGAAAGAAAAAGCTGTTATGTCAGAAATTGAAGGAACCCGTTCCTCTCTGAAACATCTAAATAATCAATTACATAGACTGGATTTTGAAACGTTGAAGCAGCAAGAAATTATGTACAGTCAGGTAAGGTGGTGCTTTTGTGGCTATGTTCCCTATTAATTTGTTGTAGTTGTGATGATCAATATACTCCAATATCCTAGGAGAAAGGTTTGTAAGCACTCTTCCCAAAGGATAGATGCAGAGAGTGGACTCTCAGATCAGATCAGTAGTAGGGGGGAGGAGCTTTAATTGCGATTTTTTCCCATCTGAGATAAATGGGCAAGAAGATGAACAACTCTACTGAGGGAGAACCATGATTTAAAGGAATCTAGGGCAACTGGACCCAGAGTAAAACAAAAGAAGGTGTAGGATAGAGGAGACTTAGAGAAATTGTAGGTTTGAACCTTAGTTGTGCAAACAGGCACCCACATCTCTACCCTCAGGGCAATAGTATTTTTTGGTTTTTCCTTATTCTCTTCTATTTATATATTCAGGTCAATTATTTTTTTAAAAATTATTTACTTGAAAGAGTAACAGAGAGAGGGAGAGAAGAGGAGAGAGAGAGAGAGAGAGAGAGAGAGAGGTCTTTCATCCACTGGTTCACTCTCCAGATGGCCACAATGGTCAAGACTGGGCTAGGCTGAAGCCAGGAGCCAGGAGCTTAATCCAGATCTCCTATGTGTGGCAGGGGCACAGTACCTGGGCCATGTTCCACTGCTTTTCCCGGGCACAATAGCAGGCACCTGAATCAGAAGTGGAACAGTGGGGATATGAACCAGCGCAGGTGTTGGTTTTATCCTTTATGCCTCATCACTGGTTTCAATATTCAGATTAATTCTTAAAGTCATTTATCTCCATATCCTAATTTCCTCAGTTGATGTATCCTTTGTTTTCTCTTTTTTATTTTAAAAATTATTAATTTTCTTAGTTTTTAAGGTGAACAAATTTCATGTATGTCATATGTACAGATTTAGGAGCATAGTGATACTTTCCCCCACCCTCCCTCCTGTCTATGCTGCCACCCTCCCTCCTTCCTTCCTTATTCTTTCTTTGAAATTTTTTTTAAAGATTTATTTTATTTATTTGAAAGACAGAGTTACAGAGAGAGGTAGAGACAGAGAGAGAGGTCTTCCATCTGCTGGTTCACTCCCCAGGTGGCCGCAACAGCTGGGGCTGTGCTGATCTGAAACCAGGAGCCAGGAGCCTCTTCCAGGTCTCCCATGAGGGTGCAGGGGCCCAAGGACTTGGGCCATCTTCTACTGCTATCCCAGGCCATAGCAGAGAGCTGGATCGGAAGAGGAGCAGCTGGGACTAGAACTGGCGTCCATATGGGGTGCCGGCGCTTCAGGCCAGGGCGTTAACCCACTGCACCACAGTGCAAAACCCGTTCTTTGAATTTTTACAATGATCTGCTTTCAGTCTATTTTATACTCATAAGATTAATTCTACACCAAGTAAAGAATTCAACAAATCATAAGCAGAAAACAACACTGTTTCTCAGCAGTAGAGACAAAGGCTATAAACAATTGCCGAATTCAAAACGTCAGTGTTCCTCACACACATTACATTTTTTTGTACTTTATTTTAGTTAACACAAATCAGGGAAAACATATGATATTTTTCTTTTAGGGATTGGCTTATTTCACTAAATATGGTACATCAATTTTGTTGCAAAAGACAGGATTTATTTTATTTACTTGATAGGCAGAGTTACAGAGAGGAAGGGACAGAGAGGTCTTCCATCTGCTGATTCACAGAAATGGCCACAACTGCTGGGGCTGGGCCAAGATGAAGCCAGGAGCCAGGAGCTTCTTCTGGTCTCTCACATGGGTGACAGGGGCCCAAGAACTTGGGCCATCTTCTACTGCCTTCTCGGGCTCATTAGCAGGGAGCTGGATCAGAAGTGGAACAGCTGGGACTCGAACCAGGCCCATATGGGGGATGTTTGTGCTACAGGCAGCTGCTTAACCCACTACACCATAGCACCAGCCCAGCCCCTCTTTTTTCTTTTTTCCTTAAAAAAAAAAAAAGATTTATTTTTTTAATTTGAAAGGCAGAGTAACAGAGAGAGAGGATGAGACAGAGACAGAAACAGAGAGAGAGGAGAGGAGAGAATCTTCCATCTGTTGGTTCACATCTGCAAATGCCTGTTGTCAAGGCTAGACCTGGCTGAAGCTAGGAGTCAGGAACTCCATGTAGGTCTCCCACATTGGTGGCAGTTACCCGAGCACCTGGGTCATTATCCACTGCCATCCCAGGAGCAGTAGCAGGAATCTGGATGAGAAGAATGGAGTAGTCAGCACTCGAACCAGGCACTCCTATATGGGATGGCAGTGTGCCAAGCGGTGGCTTAATCTGCAATGCCATAATGCCCTATCCCTATTGTTTTGTCAAAATTACAAATGCTAAAGTATAATTACAAAATTCATTTGAAGTTCATTATGCTTGAATATTTCATAGCTAATAATTTGTGACTGTCTTTTTTGCATCCCCCTCAAATACATGTACCCTCAAAAAGCCATGTCCATATAAATCCAGTGGATTTAGTGTGAGGTTCCATTGTGGTAATAGGGTTAAAACTCCCTGATTTTGTTATCTTGTCAGATTTCTTCTGTGGCACTGTTATGCACTCTGATTATTGAAGGATAGGTTGTTGTTGCTCCCCTTAGAGTGAGAAGGATTTTGTCTTCAATTAATGAAGGATTAAAGTGATCATATTAAATGATGACATCAAAGCCATACTTTTTTTTTTTTTAATTTGACAGATAGAGTTAGACAGTGTGAGAGAGAGACAGAGAGAAAGGTCTTCCTACCATTGGTTCACCCCCCAAATTGCTGCTACGGCCGGAGCTACGCTGATCCAAAGCCAGGAGCCAGGTACTTCCTCCTGGTCTCTCATGTGGGTGCAGTGGCCCAACTGCCTTCCTGGGCCACAGCAGAGAGCTGGACTGGAAGGGGAGCAACTGGGACTAGAACCTGGTGCCCATATGGGATGCTGGCGCTGCAGGCGGAGGATTAACCAAGTGAGCTACAGCGCCGGCCCCCAAAGCCACACTTACAAGAAAGTATTCACTATGGTTTTTTTTTTTAATGTTTATAAAGGTGCTTTTAATTATTTCTTTGTACTAACTCCTTTTTAAAAACTGTAACAGGATTTTTATATTCAACAAGTGGAACGGAGAATGTCACGGCTAAAGGGAGAAATTAATTCAGAGGAAAAACAAGCCCTTGAAGCAAAAATCGTTGAGCTTAAGAAGTCACTGGAAGAGAAGAAAGCTACATTTGGCCTTTTGGAAACACAGATCAAGAAACTTCATGTAACTTACCCCAAGAACTTCTTATCTTTCAGATATCCCACTTATTAGTCATTCTCTTATAAATCAAATTATTCCTAAAACGACTTTACAGTAGTCTTACTACAAAGGCCAATTGCCAAGCTACCCACATACATAAAAAAGTATGGAAAATGTTGCTATTTTTTTTAAAGATTATATTTATTTGAAAGAGATACAGAGAGGGAAGAAAGGGCAGAGGGAGAGGGAGAGAGAGAGGCGGGGTGGGGCAGAGGGAGAGAATCTTCTATCTGCTGGTTCACTCCCCAGATGGCTACAATGGCCAGGGCTGGGCCAGGCAGAAGCCAGAACTTAATCTAGATCTCCCACATGGATGGCAGGGGTCCAAGCACTTGAGCAATCTTCCATAGCCTTTTCCAGGACATTAGCAGGTAGCTGGATTGGAAGTAGAGCAGCCAGGACTGGAAGCAGTGCTCATATGAGATACTTGGAATCACAGGTGGTGGCTTAACCCATTATGCTACAGTGCCAACCCCAAGGTTCATATTTCTATGCTGTCAGAATGTAAAGCTACCTTTGAATCAAGCATTGTCTATAAGCTAAATATTGTATTACATGCTTCTAATATTTTCATTTAATCCTTATAAATGTCTTTTGAAGACATTATTATTTGTCTTATAGATTAAATAACTTATCCAAAGTTACACAGCTAGTACATGGAAAGCTAAGATTTGATCTCTGGTCCATTTGACTTAAAATTTACATTTTAAGATTATTTAGAACATTGATGAATTCCAGTTTCCTGTTATGTATCTGCCATAATAATTTGATTGCCCCATCACTGAAATGCTAATAGAAGTTGCTCTTTCATGGGTCATTTATTGTTACTCAAATATTATTTAATTGCAGTGTTCCAAAAGACTAAATTCTATTAATAATGTGGGACCATTCTTCATCTTTAGGAATTTTTATTATTATTATAAAATTTAAGTTAAAGTTTAACTGGAATGTAAGAATGAGGGATTGAAAGTGTGGACATAAATGGGATGAGAACTTGACAGCTGGAAAGTCTAGTGATGAGCGTCCTCTAGTGGTTATATATAGAATTGCCCCAATTCCTTGAAGGCTGCTTAAGATGAAAGGAGCTGTTACCTTTTTAAAAACTTTTAACATGGCCATATTTTGGTTTGGAGTAGTTTACAGTCCAAGGAATTTTTTTTTTAGCTCTTACTTTTGTTTACTGGAAAATAACATGTTTTTGGATCAGAGAGAACCTGTTCTTTATTTTTGAAATTAAAAGTAAATTTATTTTGTGCAAAACATTTTAAAGTCTTACATAGAGTAAATGGAGCTAAGCTATAAAGTAAAGTAAGAAATTATCAATAGATTAAAAGCTGTAATCTCCTCTCAAGGGGAGGTGAGTAGTGATCAGGAAGGGGCTCTTGGAGCTTCTGGGGTATTTTGCAATATCTGACTTCCTGCTGTTGGTGGTGGTTGTGTGGATTTTTGCTGAATAACAAATGTTAAGTTGCATGTCAACGTTTTATCCATTATATTTAAAAAAAAAACATTTATTTTATTTGAATGGCAGAGTAATAGGTGGGGTGGGGGTGGTGGAGTGATTGATCTTCCAACTGCTGGTTCACTCCCCAAATGGCCACTGGGCCTGGGATGAGCTAAGCCAAAGCTAGGAGCCTGGAACTCTATCTGGATTTCTCAGGTGGGTGGCAGTGATTGAGCCTGTTTTGAATTTCAAAACTGTACCATTTTAACTTCCTGAGCCCTAGTTTACTCATTTGTTAAATGAAGAAAATCATTTTAGGGCTTTTGGGAAAACTAGAAGCAATGTATACCTTAGAATAGTGCTTTCAATAGGTAGTCAATAAATGGTGGATTTTATTACTTAGCATATGAGAATATTAATGCTACAGAAGTCATATGGGGATGATTTTTACAGTGAAATGTGTCTCTTGACCCCTCCTTGGATTATATCTGTTTTGCTATGTAAAGATGGTTATAGTTCTTCTGTCTTTTAACCACCTTGACCTCTCTCTCCTTTATACAATTGATTGGTGCTTATGCCTGCCCCAACTCTGGTTTAAACACACAGATAAATAAGTTAATAGAAATGTAAGTAAATTTTAAAAACATTAAAGCCAGTTAGAAGATTTGCTCTTTTCAATACTAGCATCAGATTGTAAAGTCATTCTGTATGCCCTCTCCCATACCACTCTATCTCTATTTTACATAAATCGACACCAGTTTCTTCAGGTTGAATGATCACATGAACTCTTAATACTAAACTTGATTTTATAAAATCACATCTTTATGTAAAAAATTTTCTTCTGTCTTGTTGCTATATTAGGTCCTGATACTTCAGAGAAATACAAGCAATGAAAAAGACTGGAAGGGAGGGGGAGAGAGAGAGATGTTTGGAACTAGGAAGTTTTGATTTAGAAACTATGAAGGGGCTAAGAGCACAAAGCCTTATTCCGGGTGGGAAGAGGTATATAATTAGTAGAAAATTGGTATCTGGGTAGGTAGGACCTATTTATTCATCTGAAGGAATTAGATCTTATCAGATATTTTTCTCTCTGGGAATATGTGATTTTATATATATTATATATATATATAATACTAATAAAATAATAGCTGACATCTATATGGTACTTCTATGTGTTAAACTTTGCTGTCTATACTCTTTGACAGTAGCTTTTAAAATTTTCCCAACAACCCAGGAAGGTATGAATTGTCCTTATCTCCATTTTAGAGATGAGGATACCAAGGATAAATATGTTGCCTGCCACAGCTGGCTGGCTAACATGTAATTGAAACATCTGCTTCCAGAGTTGGTACTAACTAGCACCCTGTACTTTCCCAGACTTCTTTGTTTTTAACATCTATGGCTTGGATAGAATCAAACAATGAATTCCAGAATGGGAGTGGTGAACCATGTAGTGCACCACAATATATGTTCTCTTCTCATACATGATGATCACCTAATAATTCATGTTGAACTTGAGCCATATATATGCATATATATACATATAAACTTGTATTTTCCAAACTCAAACTAAAGTCTAAACATAAGTAATAAAAATGAAAAATTTTCTTGTGAATTTCCATGTATATTAAGTTGAAGACATAGCATGATGAGAGATTAAACCATATGATTAATAAAGTATTTAAGAGAATATAATTATAAGATGTTTATATAGTACGTTCAGTTTCTAATATTGTTATTCAAAGCATACATTAATATAACTTTTTTCTTTTTACAGAATGATCTTTATTAAGAAGTCTTTCTAATATTGTTATTCAAAGCATACATTAATATAACTTTTTTCTTTTTACAGAATGATCTTTACTTTATTAAGAAGTCAAACAGTAAAAATTGTGATGAAAAACAGTCCCTTATGACCAAAATAGATGAACTAAATCTTTTTATTGACAGATCAGAGAAAGAACTTAACAAAACCAAAGCTCTTAAACAGGTATACTAAACATTATATTCAATGCACAGTATTAAAAACCAGAGTTTTATGTTAATTGTAGAAAATCTTAAGAATAAGGCAAATTGTGAAGAATAAGTCACTATAATCACTTTACCAAGATAAACAGTGTTAACTTTTATTTCCCTCTAGGCTTTTAAAGAAAATTGACTTATATGTTATATTTAAATAATTTTTATTGTTATTGTTTCCTAAAACATTATTCTTTAAACAATATTTAAAAATTTTCCTACAAATTCATTTCATGAAGTTGCTATGATTTATTTAACCATCTTCTAGTTTTCTGATGTTTGCTTTTATTCTCATTTGACTTTTTTTTTTTAAGATTTATTTGAAAGTCAGAGTTACACAGAGAGGGAAGGAGAGGCAGAGAGAGAGGTCTTCTATCTGCTGGTTCACTCCCCAGTTGGCTGCAATGGCCGGAGCTATGCTGATCCAAAGCCAGGAATCAGGAGCTTCCTCCAGGTCTCCCACGCAGATACAGGAGCCCAAGGATTTGGGCCATCTTCTACTGCTTTCCCAGGCCATAGCAGAGGGCTGGATCAGAAGTGGAGCAGCCAGGACTTGAACTGGCGCCCATATGGGATGCCGGCACTGCAGGTGGTGGCTTTACCCACTATGCCACAGTGCCGGCCCCACTCTCATGTTAACCATTATAAATAGTGCTATTGTGTTCAATGGACACATATCATTGTACAATTATTCAATTAATTTCTTGGGATAAATTCCTATCCATACAATATGGTTCAAGAAGAAATGAATATTTTTAGTGTCTTAAAACTATTTTAAAGCCCAATTGCCCCCTAGAGGGTTCCAATAATACTCCTACCAGCAGGGTGTACACATTCTTTTGTAGTCACAACTGCTGAGGCTGGATATTTTAATTTGTATAATTGTTGCCAACATGGTCTGTAATTGTTTTAGTCTATATTTACAAAATTGGTGACATTTAATTTTATTTAAAAATATTTATTTGAGAGGCAGAGGGAAAGAGAGAGAGAGAGAGAGAGAGAGAAACAAGTTCCCATTTGCTTGTTCATTCTTCAAATGCCCACATCTGCCCACCAGGAGTAGGCCACAGCTGAGGCCAGCGGCCAGAAAAGCAACTCAGGTATCCCATGTGGGTAATAAGAATCTAACTACTTGAACCATCACTGCTGCTTCCAAGGTTTATATTAGCAGGAAGCTGGAATCAGGAGCCAGTGGTGGGTATGAAGCCCCAGTACTCTGATGTGGGATGTAGGTATCTTAATTGCTAGGCTAAACATGTGCTTTTTAAAAACATTTTGCTTTAAAGATTAACATTAAATTATTCAAAAAGCATTCTGTTTAAAGATAAAATGTAAAACATGGATGTTTAAGTAAAAATGTTTAAAAGATTTTTTTCATTATGTTATGTTCCATAGTTTTTTTTTTTTTTTTAAAGATTTATTTATTTATTTGAAAGTCAGAGTTACACAGAGAGAGGAGAGGCAGAGAGAGAGAGGTCTTCCATCTGCTGGTTCACTCCCCAGATGGCCGCAATGGCCAGAGCTGCACCGATGTGAAGCCAGGAGATAAAAGCTTCTTCTGGGTCTCCCACATGGGTACAGGGGCCCAAGGACTTGGGCCATCTTCTACTGCTTTCCCAGGACAAAGCAGAGAGCTGGATCGGAAGTGGAGCAGCTGGGTCTTGAACCGGTGCCCATATGGGATGCTGGCGCTTCAGGCTAAGGTGTTAACCTGCTGTGCCACAGTGCTGGCTCCTCCACAGTTTTTACTTTTGGAATTCGAGTTTATATTCTTGGCCCACTTTGCCATTGGGATGTTTATATTTTTAAATTGCTTTGTAAAATATTTTCATATGTAAAGATATCTTTGTGTCATAGTGTCACGTTTTCAATATTCCCCATCTGCTTTTAAAATTTTATTCAGTGTTTTTGATATGAACTTTTAAAGATATCAACTTCTTTTTCCCTTTATAATTTTTATGCTTAGAAAGTTGTCACATTAAAAGTCCAGTGTTTACTGTTTTTATGGTAGTTGCATTGGTTCCATGACTTACATTAAGCATTTTTTTTAAAATCTGAAATGTATTTTCAGTACATGTGAGATAGGGATCTAATCTTTTCTCTAACTGAAGAGCCATTATGAAAGAGTAAATCTTCCATTCTTGAGTGTTTGTTTCAGGGTTCTCTGAAAATTTATCATGTTATGTACTTATCTATTCACGACTAAGCTGTTTTAAAGTAAAACCTTACTTCAACATTATTTTGTGAGATTTAGTTAAAAGTATATAAAGTCCATCTGCAGAATTATATATTTTTCTGGACATTTCAAGTTTTAATATTAAGAATAACTTTTTTAAAAAATAAAGCTTGAATTTAAAATTGAATTATAAAAATTGATTTCAAATAGCCATACACATTTTCTTGGCCAAATTAGAAAAAGGTATACTTTCAAGTTTGGCATATTTGGCAATACAAATAAATATTTTGGTTTAGTTATAAAAATAATGATTTTGGTACTTACAATTTTTTATGTTGGTAGGATTTGATGATAGAGGACAATCTTTTAAAACTTGAAGTTAAGCGTACTCGAGAAATGCTTCACAGTAAGGCAGAAGAAGTTCTTTCCCTGGAGAAGAGAAAACAGCAGTTATATACAGCCATGGAAGAGCGAACTGAAGAAATCAAGGTTCACAAAGCAATGCTTGCGTCACAAATAAGATATGTTGATCAAGAACGGCAAAGCATAAGGTGATTATTAGAGTTTTAAAATACTGCTAAAATTTTTGAAAGGAAAATGTAAAGGTGATGTTAGCAGAACAGATTGCTCCCTTTTCTACACTGGGTGTTAATCTTTTTCTTATTGGTTTGAAAAGGCTTTTACTATAAGTATTTAGACTCTTTTCTTTGCTTAAGTCTTTACTCATTAGTTTCTCCTTTGACATTAAGATCTTTAATTCCTTTAGAATTGATTTTGGGCATGGTTTGTGGTGAGAACCCAGTAACATGTTTTTCCTTAGAGATACCTGGTAGCTGTATTTATTGAAGCCATTTTCTCATAGAAGTTTTGCATATTTGTTTTAAGATTATTATTGGTTAAATTTTTTAAAGATTTATTTATTTATTTGAAAGAGTTACAGAGAAAGGGGGGTTGGGGTGTAGAGGTCTTCCATTTGCTGGTTCACTCCCCGGATGGCCTCAATGGCCAGGGCTTGGCCAGGCCAAAGCCAGGAGGCAGGAGCTTCTTCTGGGTCTCTCACAAGGGTAGGAGGGGCCCAAGCACTTGGGACATCTTCCGCTGCTTTCCCCAGGCAGTTAGCAGGGAGCTGGATCAGAAGTGGAGCAGCTGGGACTCAATGGGTGCCCGTATGGGATGCTGGAATTGCAGACAGCAGCTTTACCTGCTACGTCACAATGCTGGCCCCTGAATGTTAATTTTTTATGTCACTGTCAATGTTACTGCATTTTAAACCATTTTATTTTTGGTTTGTTGATGGTATATAGAAATATCACACAGCTAATTTTTGTTTATTAAACATTCAGCCAACTTGCTTAAACTCTACCAATGCATCTTAGATTCTTTCTAGGTATTTTATTTGTGTCATTTTGAATAAAACTAGTTTTATTTTTCTCTTTCTTATCTTTATAACTGTTCTTTTTCTATTGTGTTTGCTAGGATGTCCAGTTCGATAATGAATATAAGTGGCAATTACAAGTACCATTGTCTGTGCCTGATCTCAAAGGGAAAGCTTTCATTGTTTTATCATTAAGAAGTTTGCTGTAGTTTTCTGTTATAAGCTTTCTTTGCATTCATTGCTATACTGTAACTCCTTTAATATATGTTAAGCATTATATTTGACTGATTTTCCAAAGTTTTCAACCTTATATTTTTGGAATTAACCCAACTTGTCTTCCATATATTATCTTTTGTATACATATATTTTATTCAAAATATTTTTATATAATTTTTATACTATGCTCACGTGTATAAACAACATGGTTTTCCTTGTCCTACTGCCCTTTTCAGGTTTTTAAAATTACATCTACTTTCATAAAATGATATGTTTCTTATTTTTCTATACTCTAGATAAACTTGTAGAAGAGTAGATTTTTATCTTGTTATTTTCAAAAATCTCATTGGTAAAACCATTGAGGACCTGGAGTTTTCTATGGGAGATTTGCAGCTATTGGTTTATTTATTGCTTATGAGACAATGCAGATTTTTTATTTTGTCTTGATTAGTTTGGTGAAGTACACTTTTCTCCAGGAAAAAATCCCCACCCAAATTTTCAAGGTTATTGCCAAAACATTGCTTATAATATCATTTTATTATAAACAGTTGTATTTGTAGAGATTATCCTTTTTCATTCCTCATATTGGTTATTTGTGCCTTCTCTCTTTGGGGTGGTATAAATCTTAGAGAAGTTAATCTTTTTTAAAACAATTTTTAAATGCAGAGAGACAGATAGAGCTAAGACATACAGAAATTTTCCACTTGCTGGTTCACTCTCCAGATGCTTGCAACAGCCAGACAGGAGTCCAGAACTCAGTCTTGATCTATCCTGTGGGTGGCATGGACCCAAGAATTTGAGCCATCATATGCTGTCTGTCAGGGTGTGCATTAGTAGGAAGTGGAGATGACACTTGAACGCAGGCACTTCAGGGTGGGATGTGGGCATCCTAAGTGATGTCCTAACTGCGATGCCGAACACCTACACCATTAAATAATTTTTAGCAGTATTTATTTTTTTTTTATTTGACAGGTAGAGTTACAGACAGTGAGAGGGAGAGGCAGAGAGAAAGGTCTTCCTTCCGTTGGTTCACTCCCCAAATGGCCGCTACGGCCAGTGCTGCGCCGATCTGAAGCCAGGAGCCAGGTGCTTCTCCTGGTCTCCCATGGGATGCAGGAGCCCAAGTACTTGGGCCATCCTCCACTGCCCTCTCTGGCCACAGCAGAGAGCTGGAATGGAAGAGGAGCAACCGAGACTAGAATCCGGCACCCATCTGGGATGCTGACGCTGCAGGTGGAGGATTAACCAAGTGAGCCACGGTGCCAGCCCCAGCAGTATTTGAAAACAGTCCACTCACTGATCTTTCCTAGTGTACATGTATATGTTATTTCATTAACTTCTGACCTCATCTTTACTATTGCTCCTTCTTTTGTGCGGTATTTTTAATGTTCTTTAAAAAAATATCTTGAGATAGATGCTTCATTTATTAACTTTAAGCTTTGAAGCCTAAAAATGTCCATCTAAATATTGTTTTAGCTGCATTCCACAAAAGTTAAATTCTTATTTTCTTTATTATCTTTCCTGCTTTTCATTGTCGCGTTGAAATTTTATTTTAAAATACTCTGAGATATAATTGATATAAGTTGATACATTTTGATAAACATCATCACAATCAAGATAGTTAATATATCCATCATTCCCATAAATTTCCCATTCTGATTTTTCCCTCTAGTCCTGGGGTGGGAACCTTTTTTCTGTCAAGGGCCATTTGGATTTTTATAACATCATTCATGGGTCATACAAAATTATCAACTTAAAAATTAGCCTGCTGTAGATGTATTGAATTTGGGTCCTGCCTGCGGTTGCCTTGGCAGAGCCAGACCAACTGATTTCATGGGCTTTATATGACCCAGGTGCTGGATATTCACCACCCCTGTGCCTTCGCATATACCCATACCAGATGATGGCTGATCTGCTTTTTATCTGGATAGTTTAGAATGCATTTTTAAGAATTTCGTATAAATGGAATTCAATAGTAGGAACTTTTCAGTTTTCTGGCTTCTTTTATTCAGAGTAATTCAGGTTCATCCATGTTGTATATATCAATAATACACTCCTCTTTAATGGGAGTTGGTACAATTTATATATGAGGGCTAGATGATAAATATGGTAGTTCTTGTTTCAGTAACTCAGCCCTGTCATTGTACAGTGAAAGCAGACAGCAGTGATCATGCTGTGTTCCAGTAAAACTGTATAGACATTGAAACTGAATTCCTGTATAATTTTCATTTTTCATGAAATTAATTTTGTTATTTTTCATAAAAGCCATCCTTTGCTTGTGAGCTTACAAACACAGGTGGCAGGCAGCATGGTTTGCTGACTCTGGCTTTTTATTGCTAATAGAACTATTTCATTGAATATGTTTACTCCAATTTGTTTATACATCTACCTGCTGATGAACATTTATTTCCAGTTTGTAGTTTTTATAAACAAATATGCTATGAACATATGTTTTCTTGGTAAGGACATATGCTTTCTTTTCTCTTGAGTAAATAGCTGGGAGTAGAATTGCTGGGTCTTAGGGTAGGTACATAACTTTTCAAGAAACATTAAGAAATTGCCATACTTCTTTTTTTTTTTATTTTTTTAAATTAAATTTTTTTTTTTGACAGGCAGAGTGGACAGTGAGAGACAGAGACAGAGAGAAAGGTCTTACTTTTGCCACTGGTTAACCCTCCAATAGCCGCTGCAGCCGGCGCGCTGTGGCTGGTGCATTGCGCTGATCTGAAGCCAGGAGCCAGGTGCTTCTCCTGATCTCCCATGGGGTGCAGGGCCCAAGGACCTGGGCCATCCTCCACTGCACTCCCGGGCCACAGCAGAGAGCTGGCCTGGAAGAGGGGCAACTGGGACAGAATCTGGCGCCCCGACTGGGACTAGAACCTGGTGTGCCGGCGCCACTAGGCAGAAGATTAGTCTAGTGAACCACAGTGCCAGCCCATACTTATTCTTCTTTCATTGGTTTTACTAAATTTCATTTTCTCTTTCTCTCTTGTTGTTTGGAAGTTTTATATTTTTTTTCTTTTTTCTTTTTTTGACAGGCAGAGTGGACAGTGAGAGAGAGAGACAGAGAGAAAGGTCTTCCTTTGCCGTTGGTTCACCCTCCAATGGTTGCCGCCGCCGGCGCGCTGCGGCCGGTGCACCACGTTGATCCGATGGCAGGAGCCAGGTGCTTATCCTGGTCTCCCATGGGGTGCAGGGCCCAAGTACTTGGGCCATCCTCCACTGCACTCCCTGGCCACAGCAGAGAGCTGGCCTGGAAGAGGGGCAACCGGGACAGAATCCGGCGCCCCAACCGGGACTAGAACCCGGTGTGCCGGCGCTGCAAGGCGGAGGATTAGCCTAGTGAGCCGCTGCGCCGGCGGAAGTTTTATATTTTTAATATTTCAAATTCTCTGAATTTTGAAGATTAATTTTCTTTCCTAAAGAAGAGTCTTAGCACATTTCACTTCAACATTTCCTCTCCCCAATTTTCATGTATTGTTAAAACCACTGATTATATTCTTCTGGATTAAAATATTATTTATGGGCAGTCTCTGGTTCCAGGTTAATTGAATTTAATAATAAAATGAGGAATTTGTTTTTGTTGTTTTCTTTCTGGAAGCTTTGAGACAATCTCTTTATCCTTGATTTTTCGTAATTTCCTCAGATGTGTCTGAGTGTTTTGTCATTTTTTGCTTTTCTTGCTTGACCCTTGGTGAGCTTGCAGTTGTTTCATTCAAGTCTTTCCCCAGGTCAGAGGAATATTTTCTTTCTTTCTTTCTTTCTTTCTTTCTTTCTTTCTTTCTTTCTTTCTTTCTTTCTTTCTTTCTTTCTTTCTTTCTTTCTTTCTTTCTTTCTTTCTTTTTCTCTCTCTCTCTCTCTCTCTCTCTCTCTTTCTCTCTCTCTCTCTCTTTCTTTCTTTTTCTTTCTTTCTCTCTTTCTCTCTTTCTTCAGACAGTGAGAGAGACAGAAAGGTCTTCCCTCCATTGGTTCACTCCCCAAATGGCTGCTACGGCCAGTGCTGCATTGATCCGAGGCCAGGAGCCAGGTGCTTCTTCCTGGTCTCCTATGCGGGTGCAGGGGCCCAAGCACTTGGGCCATCCTCCACTGCCCTCTCTAGCCACAGCAGAGAGCTGAACTGGAAGAGGAGCAACTGGGACTAGAACCTGGCACCCATATGGGATGCTGGCGCCGCAGGCAGAGGATTAACCAAGTGAGCCACGGCGCTGGAGCCAAGGAATATTTTTCTATTTAATTTTTTCCTCATAACCGTTCTTATTGTTTTCCTCATTTGTTGCTCATTTTTAGTGGACTTTGGCTCTCCTAGATATAGCCAGGTTTTTTCTCTCATTTTCAATGTTCTATTCTTTTTATTCTGATTTCTCAGATATTCTCTCCCTAGTGCTATCCACTCTGCCTTGCTTCTGTCTCTCCATTATGTTACTAACTGAATCTTTATTCTTCCCTGATGTTAAACTGAAAATTTACTTGCAAGAATTATTCTTTCACAGCTGCTTTCTTTTCATAGCACCTCATCTTGTTTCATAGGTGTTTTTGGAGGCAACATCCTTCCACATTTTAGAGGGTACTAATTAAATACTTTGAAACTTCTGCTTTATTCTCTGCTTATCTCTGTTTTTCCCAGGGTCTGTTCCTTGTTTATTTTTTTTTTTTCCATTCATTCTGTTGGCTTTCCATATATGATGATGCTTGGCTTTTGGTTTGTATTTATTAATAAATGCTTAATTAACAATCAGCGGATATTGACAGATCTGCCGGTAAGGGTCTTCCCTGAATTAGATAGATCTCTTTCTCCAACAGATCTCTCCCTGAAATGGGGTCCAGGCTAACTTGTCACATAAGGACCATTGAGATGTATTAGGCAGTTATTAGTTACAAAAAGTTAAGAAATACTTATTTGAATGATGAAGACTTTATTTTATTCCCAGATAGAACTGCTTTTTAAAACTTATTTCCACTGTTGTGAAAGCCTGGAAATAGTACGTCTGTTTTCACTTCTCACTCTAGCTCCAACATACATACCAGGAATTCTGGTTACTTTTAGATTACCAGCAAAGTAGATATCATTCATGTCAACAATCCTGTTTACTTTGAAGGGTAGAGGGGAGTGACCCAAATTTTCTGTGGACAACTCTCATTAGCCACCCATTGACAGCAGTCTCACAGATTACTCTTGCTCTTTTTGTCATTTCTGAGTTTGGATTTTTTTCACTTCAGTAGTAGAAAACTGCTCTTGCTTCTATATATTTTTCCCCATTAATCTTATCCCTCTGGTTTCTATTTTTCCAGAAGTTCATGAAAAAAAAATTCTTTTTTTCCCAAAGCTATTACATTTTTTTTCAAACTCAGAAAGGGGAGAGATATACTTATACTCAATCCATCATCTTAAGCTTGTAGGCCAGAAAGTCTTTTATAATCATGTAAAGGATGAGTGAATATTTTCTGATGAAACAACAGTGATAATTAAAAATAAAAAAATAACTTCTGACACTAAATATATTTTGCCATTGGTTTTCTCTAAATGTAGGAAAACTGGAAGTTTGGATGGCTGACTTTCATGAGGTTGTACTGGACAAATGCATCACTTTCCATATTGTCATGCATATATTAGCATTAGTATTGTTATTAATCAAGTTCTAAAGATAGCTCAGATATAAACTTAATAAAAAAGGAACCAAAAAATTTAGAAATCTGAATGTTGGGAGACAATTTGCCATTAGTTTCTCATATTTCTGTCTGCCTTGCAATGAGAACCACTCACTGCCCTGTTGTTCATTATCTTTTAGAACATGTTTTTATAGTACACAGCTTGAAAAACTCTCTGGAGCAAAAGTTTGACATGTTTGCTTATTTTTCATTATCAAATATTTCAGTTACTTAAACTTGAGACTCCTCACCTGTCATTTGAATTACTGTGTGTGCAACATTCATTTGAATCCCTCTTTGTCCCCAACCGATGAGGGGGCAAAAAAGAAACTCATGATACTTGATGCTTCACGACTAATAACCATTTATCCCTGCTGCAGAAAAACTGTCTTCTGCCAGCATCCATGAATCTATGGCAGGTAGAATTTGAGACCCCTTATAGTGATTATTAAATATGAAATGAGGGGCTGGTGTTGTGGTGTAGCAGATAAAGCTCTGCCTTTAACATTGGCATCCCATATGGTCACCAGTTCCTATCCTGGCTGCTTTACTTCTGATCCAGCTCCCAGATAATGGCCTGGGAAAAGCACTGGAAGATGGACCAAGTGCTTGGACCCCTGTCACCCATGTGGGAAACCCAAATGAAGCTCCTGACTCCTGGCTTGGGTCTAGCCCAGCACTGGCTATTGTTGCCATCTGGGGAGTGAACCAGTGAATGGAAACTCTGTCTCTCCTTCTCTGTGCAACTTCAATTAAACAGATCTTTTTTAAAAAATGAGAACACATTTAACCTGTTTGACAGTAACACAAATCCAAATGTCTTAAATAAGAACATGAGAAGTGTTTTTCCCTGTGTGGTTTTTTTAATTGTTTTCTTTTCATATTAGTGCTGAGTATCATGAGCGACTAAGTAAAATTGATAAGCTGAAGAACAGATATGAGATTCTTACTGTTGTTATGATGCCTCCTGAAGGAGAAGAGGAGAAAACACAGGCCTATTATGTAATAAAGGTAATGTTAACTGATTTACAGTTGTGATAGTATGAAGTATAAGCCTCTGGATTTAAAAGAACCAAAATGGCATCCTCCCCACCCCTTTCCTTACCCCATAAAATCTAGCAACTATTTATTTCACTTAATTAGGGTCATTAACTATTGCACTTAATAAGAGCCAGAACATTAGTTTCTAGCTGAAGCTGACTGAAGCACTACTAGGCTATACACTTCCAGTTGAAGTGGTCGGAACATTCACTACCCTCCAGTGCCCAAAACCAGCTAACTTGCTCCAAAACCCTTCATTTGAGTTTGGGTCATTCTACTTGATCATTCTTAGACATTCCTTTTAGGCTATTTTGTGTCATGTCATTTTCCCTCAGTTAACATTCATAATCTGTTTTACTCTAAAGCCTGTTATCACTCAGGGTGGCTTGCTGTTCAGTGTCAAAGCTTGACTTCACTATAGCTATACAATACCCTGGACCTCATCACACTTTGGAGCTATACCACCTCTGAATGTTAAAGTCCAGTATGCCACTTCAGTCCAGGTATGGCAGTTCTTCAGAGAGGAAGTGTACTGTTCTTCTCCCATCATACATGAAAGAGATATCAGGTGAAACTTTCGTGTTCCAGAGTTGTTTGCCATCCCACGGTTGTCTTCACCTAGTAACTCATTAAGGGAAATTCAGAAGTGATCAAGAATTGAGAGAAATTCCTTCATTAGTACTGTGGTGGCATTAATTCTCCCATGCAGAAAGCACGTTTAGCAAGTGTAATTTCCATTATGGAAAGGTCTGGGAAATTACTCAAAACACTACAAAGGAGGAATGGAAATTCTGTGACTCATTGTCCTGTACATGGATAGGATTGAGATCTCTCACTTCACATCTTCAGAGGACAGCCCTGGTGATGTTCTCCTCCCACCCCACTGCCTCTTTTTAAAGACTTATTTATTTGAAACATAGTTACAGAGAGACATCAACTGACCTTCCATCCTCTGGTTCACTCCCCAAATGGCCGCAACAGAGCTGGGCCAATCTGAAGCCAGGAACCAGGAGCTTCTTCTGGGTCTCCCACGAGGCTGCAGGGCCCTAAGTCCTCGGGCCATGTTCTGCTGCTTTGCCAGGCGCATTAGCAGGAGGTTGGACTGGAAGTGGAGCAGCTGGGACTCAAACCAGCACCCATATGGGATGCTGGAGCCACAGGAGGCAGTTTTATGCACTATGCCACCACGACACCAACCCCACTTCCCCTCTTTTACCTATCTCCTTAACCTCCTGAATTGTAGCCTTTCTTCAAGTATGCCCCTAACATATGCACTAAATGTGATGGTTGTCACTTTGGCCCTGGACATTCTAAGTTATGAGAAATCAGTTCCAGGTGTCAAAGCTTTCTTGTAGTTTGTCAACCTGTATTTGCCTCAGGCTTCTGCCCAGGAATAATAGGACTTTTCCTCCTTCAGGTTTTAAAGTTTCCTAAAGGGTGAAGGAAAGGCTGCAGACTCTTAGGGGTTGGAAAGGTAGATGTTGGAATTCCAATTAAGCTTCTCAGTCAACAAGGGCTGTGGTGGGCTACCTAAAATTACTAGTATTTGGAGTGCCTTGATCATATCCTAGTTTTACCACCAACTAGGTAGGTGATCTTGAATTCAAGTTATGTAACTTTATCTTTGCAAAATGAGGATCATAACTTGATAGACGTGGATGCAACAATCTACGTAAAGCCCTTAGGACAGTGCCTGGCACAAAGTGAGTCCTCAATTAATGTTAATTATCACTATTGCTGTAATAAGGCTTATTAACCTACTTCACAAGTTTTTTATGATAGAGCATTCCTTTTTACAATGAATTTGCCAGATAAATATCAGTATCAAGAATATATTAACTGAATTGAGGCTATCAGTTACCATTCTCAACTTCCTGATGCCAGACTTCTTTATGTGGTCTTCTCTGTTATCCATAGCTTGCCCCAGTTATTTCAGTTTTTTGTTATATAGCATATTTAAGCCTTTTCTCATAAGACTTTGTAATTTGCAGATGTGTAACAATAAAGCTTTATAACAAAACTCAGTCTAGTTTTTTTCACAAAGAATTATCTATGGCCTGAAAAGCAATCACTGGGTGTAATGATGCTACTGCAGGGTGACATCAAAGTCTTGGTATTTTCTAGCAGGTTCTCTAGGATTACTCGATCCTGTGGGAGTGCATGCCTTTGACATTCTATTGACTTATAACTCTGTAGGGATAATAACTTATAGATTAGCTGATAGCAACACAAATACATCTTAGAATAATTTAATCACTTTTGGATTTGTAGGATAATCCAAGCATCAGTATGTATTCCCTAAAAAATATTAATTTTGTATCTATTGGCAAGTTAATTTCAGCATCTTTTTGAGGCTGCATGTCCATATATGAAAATTTTCAGTTCTTTGAATACCTTACTAGTTGCTTAGTTATAAGCTCAATAACATCTTTGACATGTGTTCATTAATATTTTTACCAGACTGTTTGACCTTTTGGAAATAATACTTGAGCAGTTTTGTAGCAAGGAAAAACCCTAAACTTGCTAATTTTCTCAATGTGGTGATTTAGGATTTAGTCAAACTCAAGATTCTCTCCCTTCCCTACATTCTCCAGAAAGGGATCTTTCCTGATAGACACATACATGTATGTATATAGTTCTGGGTAAGGGCTACAAACAGTACTAGCCAGTGTTGTTTTCTGCACACTATAGATCAGGGACCAGAAAACTGGACCCAGTCCAAATACTGTCTACTTGTTTTGTTAATTATTGGGAAACATAATACACTCATCTCTCATTCAAGTATTCTCTATGGCTGTTTTCAGACTACAATGATAAAAGCTGAGTAGTTTTAAAACCAGTGAATGGCACAGAAAACCCAGAATATTTACTATCTTGCTTTTACAAAGAAAATTTGCTGGCTCCTTTAACTAATTTCTTATGGGTACCCTAACAAAAGTATTACAAACTAGATGGTTTAAACAGAATTTATTGTGCTGTACTTTTCAAGTCTAGAAATCCAAGATGGAAGGTATTGGCAAGGTTTGTTTGCTCTGAGGACTATGAGGGAGAATCTGTTCTCTTCTACCTTCTGGTGGTTTGCTGGTGGTTGCTGTTCCTTCGTTTGTAGTTGCACCACCCTTGTGTCTGCCTTTAACTTCATGTGCCATTCTGTCTTTTCACACAGCTTTCCTTCCATGTCATGTCTGCTTAATTTTCCTGTTTTTGTTAAGTCTACCAGCTATATCGAATTAAAGCCTGCCCTAGTAACCTCATGTAAACGTGACCTCACTTACAAAGACCCTATTTTCAAATCAGGTCACATTCTGAGGCATGGTGGTTAGGACCTCAATTTATTTTTTTCCCCCTGCTATGGACACAGTTCAACGCATAGGCTCTGTTTTGGTCCTACAATGCCCTTGGTGTATGGAACACCAATGTCTTTTTTCTTTGCCAACCCTAGTATCTTATGATATTTGACTACTAAAGGCCAGACTGAAAAATATAATCAGTAATCAAAGAAGGACTGGCATCTTTCAAATCTCATTTCCAATTTCCTCTTAGTCTTTATGATGAAATAGTCTAGTTTTCATCATAATTAATGGAATTTTCCAATTAAAGTACTTGAAAATGTTTTGAAATGTCGAAGTTTATAAAAATTTCTTCTAAATACCAGCTATTTTAACCCAAAATAAAACTCTGCATTATGTAATCTGATTCAAAAGCAGATGGAATCATAATTTTGGAATTTAAAAGTAAATGTGGGGGGAACAGTGCTGTGGTGCAGATTAATCCTCGGTATCCCATAAAATAAAATAAACAAACAAACAAATAAATAAATAAATGCCTGCTGTATATAGGCCCTACAGTAAACTAGCATTGTTGGAATTAACTATTTTCTGCCCCAAAGACAGACAATTCCTCCCATGCTAGTAACTTTTCTATTCTGTACTTCATAGGCCGCTCAACAAAAGGAAGAACTTCAAAGAGAAGGTGACAATTTGGATGCTAAGATCAACAAAGCTGAAAAAGAAATCTTTGCTCTAGAAAACACCTTGCAAGTACTGAAAAACTGCAACAACAATTATAAACAATCTTTTAAAAAAGTGACCCCTTCTAGTATGTTGGTGTTAAATTTTTAAAAATAAATATATACAATGAAAGCTGTATACATAAAGAAAAGGAACAACTTTATAAGACATGGATAGCAAAATTATCCTATTGGGTCAAACACAATTCAACCTTTTTCCCCACTCTCTTTTTTATTTGAAGTAGTCTGCTAAGATATGACTACATTATGGGGGTATGGTTTATTACTTTTCTAGGGAATTTTAAATTTGTTAAAAATGCAGCATATTGCTGCTCTTTGTTGGCAAAATAGGTACTATATGACCATATAATTTTCCCTCAAGAGATACAAGGAATTTAACCTTTCATAAAGAATTAGATGTTGAATACTATATACGCAATACTTTGTTCTCTAAATAGTATGTTGAAAGCTCATACTAAAAATTTCTGAATTCTAGGTGATGAGTATGAGCTAAAAATTCAACTAGAAGAACAAAAACGAGCTGTTGATGAAAAATACAGATACAAACAAAGACAAATCAGAGAACTTCAAGAAGATATACAGGTAAATACTAAGAGTTCTAAATAAGCCCTCAATAAAAGTTAACTACCAATATACTACAGCTGCTCTCTCGAGTGTGCACAAAGAAGGTAGTTATTTAGAGAACCTTTTCAGGTAAGTAGACTGTAAGACAGATAATAGTCTCATTTAAAGGAGAGAAAAATAAGTGACCCAAGTATTAATTAGTTAAAATCTCAATGCTAGACCCTGACAATTACTTGTACTTGGTTGACATACCATAGCTAGCTAATTATGACCTATTTTAATGAACTTTTATTCTATAAAAGTTGTATTGCTCTATAAAACAAAATTTAAAAGGTAAATATAATAAAGTAGAAAGTAGTTACTAAAAATTGCTGGTAGACAAAAGAACACAGTCACTATATAAAAATATTTTTAAACAAATAAAGCTGAAGAAAGATATGAATTGTGAATCTTTGAAAACTGCGTGCTTTCAATAGTCACCATGTCTATCATTTTTTTCTCCAAGTAACATAAGAATACTTCCCAGTGGAATAATATACAAAACTTAATCCATAAAACCATTATATCTATTATCTACTGAAAAGTGCACATGCATTATATAGAGAAATAAATAATTAAATGACAAATGGCAAGCATATTAGTCTGTTTTTCATTACTATAATGAAATACTTGAGGCAAGCCCACTTTTTGGAAAGTGGTTTATTCAGGTCAAAGTTTTGGAGGTTCAAGGGCATTGTTCTGGCATTGGCTCAGATCTGCTGGTGGCTTTCTCGGTGGCAGAGTCCTGAAGTAGCGCATGACATTTCATAGCAAAGGACAGGGAGCACACATGCCTGTACTGTGTTGGGTATGTCATTCCTCACAAAGACGCTAGGATTCAACCATAGGAACTTTACTCTATTGACCTTATCTAAATCTAAACATGTTCTAAAGACCCCCAGCTCTAAACAGCAGAGTTGCATTGTTTCTACCCTCTTACTACCATTAACATATGATTTGTGGATTAAAATCCTGCATGAGTTTAGGGGAATAAATCATATTCAAATCACAGGAGCAAGCAATAAAAATCAGCTTTTGGTTAAAACCAGTTAAGTATGTTATTACTTTATTTCTGCAGAGCATGGAAAATACTTTAGAAGTCATAGAACATTTAACAAATAATGTCCAAGAAAAACTATCAGAGAAGCAAGCCTATTCATTTCAACTACGTAGAGAAACTGAGGAGCAAAAGCCAAAATTAGAAAGAGTAACTAAACAGGTATTGATAGCTTTTAAAAACTGACCTGTCATATTTACATTTTTTTGATGTACCAAATGGTAAACACAAATCTTCCTTTATCCTTTAAAATTTTTAAGTTCTGGAAAATAGGCTTATATAATAATTGGCTGTTGTTTGCCAACAGTGCGCAAAACTCACAAAAGAAATCCGTCTTTTGAAAGGAACAAAAGATGAAACGCTAGAAGAACAAGACATCAAACTTCGTGAAGTTAAACAATTTCATAAGGTCATTGATGAAATGATAGCTGATGTCATAGAAGAAAATGCTGAGATCCATCTTATACTACAAACATATTTTCAACAGGTAGTACATACCCTCTAATAAGAATCTAATACTTCATGAAAAAATTTATAGCATCCATCATAAAATGAAATCTGTTTTTCTTCTACAATGCAGTAGGAGTAATGACTTGCTATTAAATATCATTCCAGAATGGGTTAGAACTACCTACAGCTGGTACTAAAGGCCGTCGCCACAGTTCTAGATCTGCTTCACAGACTTCCCTGTTATCAGCTAGGTAAGTGGAAGATTAAAAAAAAAAAACCTCAACCCCCAGTTGACAGCATGTGAACCCAGTCACTTACCCATAAGCACAGCTGTTGGATTGGCCAGGGCACAGCCTGTGCTCATTTCAACTTCAACTGCCTCCCTGTGTCAGACACTGATTAGATACAGAAGCAGGTGACAGAGCCAAGATTTTCCTTCTGATTTCAGCTGCTGTCCTCATATCTACTATTGCACAAATGCTGATTATCAGCTATTACAGTAGGACAGAGTGAAATCTGACGGTTGGAGTTAGCATTTGGGGTGAACTCCAAGTAGGGGAGGTTTTTTTAAACCACAAAAGGGCAACTTAGATGTACAAGCAAACAGGAGTTTTCTGATTAAAACCACATTCATGAAATTTTACATCAGGATTTGATTTTATAATGCTTTATTTTACTAAAAAAGAAATGAATTTTTTCCTTCTGAAGTTTATTGTTATCCAGAATTCTATTATCAGAGATGTTTCAATTAACATGCTTATTCTGTTGAGAAAATAAAAATTAATGATGATGTTCATTTTAGAATTCAATTACCTAACAGTCAGCAATTGTTTATTACGTTCCACTAGTTCATGTTGATATCATGAGGAAAAAGTGTTTCACTTAGATATTCTACATAAATACACTGAGTACCTACTGAATATCTCTACACTGCCATGAAATATATTTTTAAAACATAGCATTTCAAAACTGTATGGATAGTTTACATATGATCCCACCACTTTATTCCTCAGCATGCCTCTCCCCTTCCACTTCAACTTAAATTTCACATACTATCCTTTTAATTACCATTTTAATTACTCCTGCCATAAATCCTCATCTTTCATTACAATCTTGCAAACCTTTAATGTTTAATGATTCTAAGAAATTGACTGCAATTGCAAACACTTTTCTCACATAAAATATACTGCATTTATTGAAGTATTTATTGAAACTATTAGTTTTCTTTTCCTTTTTTTTGATATTTACCAATGGTCACACTTTTAAAATATATTAGCACTATTAGTATGTACTTTTTGATTTCTTAGGTAGTTATGGTATCTTTTGCCAGTAATGGGAGAGTCTATATTAATATAAAAAATTTGTATTACATTTACAGTATTCTGCTTTCTTCTAGGTCATCCAGCAGTACAAGTTCTTTGGCTTCTCAGACTTCAATTAAAGTACTAGAGCTCAGCTTCCCAGACTCCTCTGCACTAGCAGACAGCAGTGCTAAGCAAGCTAGTGCTAGTAGTAGCTTTAGTAGCAAAAAGAGCAGCAAATAAACTATTTTGAACAAGTTGTAAACACAAAAATCTCATGTTAAAACAGTAAATCTTTTTCTATGCTTTTGTGTGCTTTACAATGATATATGTATCTAGTGAAATGGTGTTGGAAATAGAAAATGACCAAAAGTTTTATCCAGCAAAAAAGTACTGGTAGTTTAAAAATTAGTTTTCCTACTATTTTCTTCATACAAAAGGAAAGTAACAGATTTCAACAAACCTACATGTTTTACAAGCATAAGGAAAATGGTGTTTTTTATTGTATTGACATCTGTCAGGTTAAAAAACACACTTGTTTAATGAAACTACGCTCACATAACAATCTTTCTGGTAGAAATTTCTTAACATTCATTGTACTAGTAAGTGTTTCTAACAATAACAAGAATCCCAAGTTGTTTTCTTTATTCAAAGAGATATTTCCTGATTTTGAGTGGGGGAGAACCTGTTACAAGCAGTTTCTCCTTTTGGTATAATTTTCAACCAAGAAGTTCTGTTACCTCCCTTCTACCAAAGGAAACAATTCATAAGGAAAAAAACACTATCAATGAAAAATGCATCTTAAATTTCTGAGAATTACTCCATACTGTGAAATAAATCATATGCATTAAAGAGTTTATTCTCAAAATATAGCCACCCAAGCATACATTTTTGAAATTTTGATTTAATAAATAAAATTGGATGTGATTTTATTTGTAATAAGAATTCTATAAATTTACAATGGAGATAGACCATCAGATCTAGAATTAGTTTTTCCAGTTAATACTTTATTGTAATGTATCCAACATTTTGAACTCTTGGTACAGAGTGCTGAATACTAGGCTATAAAACTGGATTCCAAATAAAGAGATCAGAATTCATATCCATAAATGTCTTCTTCAAACGTTGGGAAATATATGTTGTGACAGCTGTCACTGTTTTAGAACCATAATTTTTACTTCTTTCTGAAAAGCAGTAGTGGTAATAAATGTTTCTCCTATCATTTTTTGTTTTGTTTTAGAAACAGCAAATAACAGGTGTAGTGAAGTCCAGTAAGTAAGATGAGTGAAAAGATAATTCTGGCTAAAATGCTGCTTTGTAAATTTTTTGGAAGTTGAAATATTAAACACTGAATTCTACGAAGGTGGGGGTTGTGTTTTATTTGCTCTGTGATAGTTACTTCTTTAAGATTTCCCCCCTTGGAATTTATGATACTAACAGTGACCTACAAGTTTGTTGAAATAATTGGATAATATGAACAATGCACAGGTCTGGGCAAACAGTAACTGCACTATTAAAGATTTCTATTACTAAGTCATAACCATGAACCTAGCATTGTTACTTGCTGGGTAAACAGAATCTTTGGATCAGCACACAGGTCTACATTTAATCCTTAAACAGTCGTGACTTCAGTGTAATAATGCTGAATGGTCAGATAAAGGATCAATCCCTCTATCTCCTAATATGGAGTTATCTTAACATCCAAAAAACCATGCTTCATCTACTTCTGGAAATCACAACAGTAAACCCGTTTATGTACAAAATATAGATGTACTATGTTGACAAAAATTGTTGAAGATGTCACTGCAGATTTTGGACAATGCAAACCTCTAATAGGTTTTTGCTGTAATGAGATTCTTGAACATACACTTAGAAACTGGTTAAGTTTAATATGCCCCAGGAAAGAGGTCTTGGGAAAGTTGGAATTTTTAAATTCCGGCAGCCTGTATACTAAGGCATTATCCTAACTTTAAAATAAAATTGTGTGGGGCTGGCACTGTGGCATAGTAAGTTACGCCTCTGCTGTGGTGCCAGCATCCCATATGGCCACCAGTTCGAGTTCCAGTTGTTCCACTTCCAATCAAGCTCCCAGCTGATGGCCTGGGAAAACAGTGGAAGATGGCCCAAGTGCTTGGACCCCTGCACCCACATGGGAAACCTGCAAGAAGCTCCTGGCTCCTGATCAGCCCAGCTCTGGCCATTGAGGCCATGTGGGGAGTGAACCAGCGAATGGAAGACCTCTCTCTATAACTTGGCCTCTCAAATAAATAACCTTAAAAAATTAAAATGTGATAAAATGTATGTAAAATAGTAAACTGTATTATGCATTCCAAAAGGTCAAAGGCTGCATCACCGGGCAGTTATCAGTCTTTAGCAGCATCACTAAGTAGATGACACTAAGTTATTGATACACAGAAATGAAGACTCATCTTAAGATGTGTTTCTGGGTGCAAGGAATAATGCCTAACTAACTGACACATTTCTATTTCCACTTTCTATTGCTTCTGACAAGGGTTTCTTTTCCTTGTTTCCTGGCAAAACAAATTTTAGACTTTCCATGAGGCTCCCATCACTGGAGTTTGAAGGACATAAATAGTAAGCTCAGAACTTAAAATTCTGGTATTTTACTGTTGGCAAGAACTGCAACATGGAATAAGGAGATGCAAGTTTCTTCTCATTCTACCTCATGTAGACCTCTGTAGAGGGATACCTGTTTACCCATCCACCTGTAACACCTAGTGTTATGAATAACAGGATTCAAAGCCCATGTGATCAACAGCTTGTGACATCTTATTATGGAAAGTTTCTACAGTTGTTATACACCCAATACCTGTGATTTCTATGTGTATCTCCCAAGAGTACACTATACTGTTTTCAGTAAATCTGGGAAGCTATTTACAACTCAAGTTTCTTCTTTAAACTCTACTTGCTGAAATTTGAGTAAAGCCAAGCTCTGGCTGGTCAAGTTATTTATTCAGATCCTGAGAAAGGAAGACACTGGGGAAGCATCAAGGAAGAAGTTAAAAGAAAAGCATAAATGCAGGCCAGCTCTAGCTTATTTAAAAACATGCCTAGTGCCTTCTTGACTGAACATTTGCAGTACTAAAATAGTTTCCCAATATTTTTTCCCTAAAAGAAAACCACAGTTAGAGCATGCTTCTCTGCCATAGCTCTCTATGTGCTAACAGGATTCTTTTCTATTCTTATTTACTGTCACTTGGAATATGGTCTTTAAGAGTCTTGCCAATATTTAAGGTTAAAAACTTCCTTATGGCTGTAATATCAGCAATAACATGAAATAGAGCAGTGAGGCGGGCTCCTATTTAGCTTTCATGGTCCTATTTCTAAGGTACTCACTAAGCTGGATAGAAAAAACCATTCCCCACTCATTTTAATTAAATCAGGCTTTAGAGGGAAATTAAGACATCATTTTAAAATATAAAAAATTTAAACAAATGATGGATATAAACTAGTATTCAAGGACCAAACATATAACCTCTTTCAAAAACTGTGGGCTTTTAATTTAACAGAAAAAAATTAAAATAATGTTTGATGAAAACAGAGTTCAATACACAAAATTTAATTTTTTTCAAACAGTGAGTTCAGGTGAGCCCAGGAATTCTCATACCCCATAATACAATGAAGCAGCAGTACATTCAGAGAATTACCTTTAGGTGAAGCGGTTTATACTGTCAGAGTAAGAAATATACTATACATAAACTTATGAAATTCCTAAAAATCAAGCTGTGACAAGGGGACCTACAACTGTAACATAAAATCTGAGAAAAGCTAAAAAGCATTTGCTTTCTGTAATCTTTGCACCGGACTACTAATAACTAAAACACCCCAAAGTTTTTATTAACAGCATTTAGTATAATGGTGCTGATTTTTGGCACCTTAATTTTTTGGCTTATTTCCCTTTTCTTTCTCAAATTCAGCTATCTGATTAAATATATTGAGAAGATTTTGAGGTAAATCTTTTTTAATTCTGCTTTCTGATTGCTCTTTGTTATTTAGTTCCTCTTCTTCTGGAACCTCTGTTTTGTTTTCCTCCCCGTAATTGTCCTGTCTTTCATAGTCTCCTTGATTTGTATTTAATCGATACCTTTGCTCATGTCTACTGAAATCACGTGATCCTGAATAAGTATACTTTTTATATTTTTCCACTGACTTCCAAGAGTATTCTGAGCTTGCTGGTGAAGTAGAATACCTCCCAGAACCTGGTTCCCACCTTCTATAGTGCTCTTTTCTTCCCTCTGTATCTTTTTCAAACCTCCTATAACCATACATTTTTGTCTTGTCCTCTGAATTCCTACAGGAGGAATCTGAGGAATTTCTTCTACCAGAAAAGTATCTTTCTGATTTATATGGCTTTTCAGTTTTGCTGCTACTTGCCTGGGTTTTATAGCTATTATAAAAATCTTTTGAATCTTCAGACCTACCTCCATAATCATCCGGAATTTCAACTGAAGATGAAGAGAGCGGGCATCTTTCTTTCTCTTTTACCTGTGTCTTTTGATATTGTGACCTATCTTGCTTTTCCAGCAGTTTTTCCACTTCTTGCTTTTGGTTAAGGAAAGATGCTGAAGTATTAGTTGGAACAGGGTAGCATTCATCTATCCTATTCTGATCTACCTGATTTGAGGATGCCCTAGATGAATGCCTTTTCGAACTTCGAGAAGACTCTGAACGGTTCCTCTTATGTTTCTTATGCCTTTTGTGACCAGAAGATGAAGAGGATGATGAAGAAGAAACTGATTCATCAGCAGACGAAACACTTGAAGATGAAGAAGTCGATTTTCTTCTTTTCTTTCTTAGCCTAAAAAAGGTAGTTAACTCATCAGATATGTTAAATACAAAAATTTTCCTAAATTAGCCATAAACTTTCATCCTATTTTGTTTCTTTTAAAGATTTTATAAAAACTGTGGCTCAGATAAATGACATAAGAAGTCATCAAAAAGTTCAAGGAAAGTGTATATTGTGAAAAAACCAGGAATGGATTTCCATTTTTGAGTATCAAAATAAATATCTTTTAATTCCATTTTTCTAAGGACTTTTTGAAGTACTCTCATAAAATAATCTGTTATTACAAGATCCAATTTTACTACCAACTGTGAATTTTGGGGAAAAGATACTTGTGCAGCTAGGTGTCACTGTAACAAATTCACGGTTCTGAAAGTCTGACAGTGACATTTCTAATACTATCTGAACACCTAAGTAGAGGATTAAAGTTTTTTAACTGCTATTGTCATAGTTTTTGTACCTCAGCATGACTGGCATTTTGGCCAAATAATTCTTTGTTGACGGAAGGAGTGGGGGCTGTCGTGTGTGTGTGTGTGTGTGTGTGTGTGTGTGTGAGACACAGTGTTTCATAGCTCCCCTGATCTCTACCCACGAGATGCCAGTAGCAGTTTATTAGTTAAGACAACCAAAATTATCACCAGACATTGCCAAATATCCTCTGGGGAACAAAACCTCTGCCAGCTGTGAACCACTGCTCTAGTTTTCCCTAACATAAAAATAATTAGAATAACTTATCTTGTGTTTTATTTCTAAGGTTAATGTGTTTTTTTCTTTTAAGGACTGAAGCATTAGATTCCACTTTGTTTAATCTCTTACAGGAAAATGGACAAGCATATTTGTTAAAAATTTTAAGTCACTGTTTAAAATTTGAAATACTTTTTATACTTACTTTACCTCCATGTGGTACTTTGGGTTCTAACTAGTAGTTGCCTTAAGTTAAAAAACACTGAATGTCATAGTTTACCTTTTCTCTTCTTTTAAGAGCTTACGCAATTTTTCTGCACTTGTTTCTATTTTCTTTGTTTTCTGTTTTTCTTCCTTTTCAGCTTGTTTTTCTCTTAATTCCAAAGATTTCTTTTAGAACCCAGATATCGGAAAAAACCACACGTTAAAAATAGCAGAATATATAAAACCCAGCATTCAAAAGACCACCCCCCAACCAGAAACCCAATTCAATATTACCAATCACCATATAGCCAGCATTAAACAGGTATTTTTTTTAAACATTAAAAAAAAATCATACAGATGTTGGCATTAATCATTGGGATGGCCAGTACAGTATTGAGGACCATATTGCAGTTGGTATCCCATGAAAAAAGGGGAAGCCATTGCAGTGGTACCCCATGACCCAAAGTGCAAGAAAGGTAAAATATAGAACACAAGAAAGTCATTTTAAAAAATTAAAACAGGACACAAATTTTACAAATAAAATTCAAATAAAGACATGCCATTAAGGTGAATTGAGGAGGCAATCATCATGTTCAAATACAAACCATTTTAAAAATAGCACAGCCCAGTTGGATGCATGATTACATAAGAAACCATTTTCCAGTTTGTGGATGGGGATGAGCAGCACCAGATGTCACAGACACAGCAGCAATGGTCCAGTTCAGAAGAAAATGCATGAGAAAACATCATCATCAGTATTACAGGAAAAGGAAGTTTAAAATATGTCTCAAAAAGGTTTTTTAAGTTGGCTCAATTACAGTAGCAACACTGATAATTTCATAACCAGCAGGTAAGCTCACTACAAGGACAGTTCTCAAAACCACAAACCACATTTAGGCAACAGGAATCTTCTCATGGGATTATTTTTACTTTTAAGGGTAAATAAGAAGAGGCACTATAAGGCAATGTCAGGCCCAATTAGGAAAAGCTAGATCTAGAAAGGCACTTTTCATAATGCCTCACTTCTAGAATGGTTTTCTGTAAAAGACAATTAAGTTTTGGTATTAACTTTAAATATCATTCTATTTCTAAGAGGAAATAAAGAATCACCTGCATATATTTATGGAGTTTCTGCAAAGCATCCTCTGCATCTTTAAAGGTCTCATCCAGAGCCAAAGCTTTCTTATAGTAACTTTCAGCATTTAAAAACTTTTCTTCTTCTTCTAACCTAAATTTGAAAGAAAGATTTTTTTTTTTTTTTTGTAAAAACAAAAGTACTCAAATATACTTATAGATCAGAGTGTTATTTAAGAGAACTTTATCATGGAAACATCATGTTTACCAAGACATTCCAAAATGAACAATACTTAAGTAACATGCTTTTTACTCTATTTGGTATTAATATACTACATACACAGAAGTCCATTACTAGTAACTAAAACCATACTAAGCATCCAAAACAGGCACATTTCTGTAATGATACATAAAAGCATATGACAAATCAATGTCTGGAAACAGTATGACCTTGAGCGTAAGTCTGTTATGAAAAATCAGAATTAGAAAATTTAACTATAGGGTGGTAAAAGGACTCTGTAAAATGCTTTTAGTTCTTAGACAAACTACTATAAAATAAAAACGATGGGATCACCTTTGCGTCAACAGATTGGATGCTGTAAGGAATGAGTCAAAGATGAGCAATGTTTATGGCTTGTGTAACTGGTTGGTGTAAGCTAAGTGACATTGCCAGCATCTCAGGACAGTAACATAATTATAAGTTTGTTCTTAATGATCTACTTTTCCATTTAATCTAAATTTATGGATTTTACTGGACTAAATGGAGTAATAGGATAATATGACAGCAAAACCTTGGAACCACAGAACACTCTATTCATATTTGACTTTGTGCTATTAAAATGATGAATTAAGATTAAATTCACCATTAAAACAAAAAATTTTAATGCATATTCAGAAAAAGAATGCTTACCTAATCTCTTATCCTTTTGCATTTATATTTCTTTTTTTTATGATTTTTAAAAATTTGACAGATAGAGTTAGTGAGAGAAAGAGACAGAGAGAAAGGTCTTCCTTCCCTTGGTTCACCCCCGATCCGAAGCCAGGAGCCAGGTGCTTCCTCCCAGTCTCCCATGCGGGTGCAGGGGCCCAAGCTCTTGAGCTATCCTCCACTGCCTTTCCGAGCTACAGCAGAGAGCTGGACTGGAAGAGGAGCAACCGGGACTAGAACCCGCACCCATATGGGATGCCGGCACCACAGGCGGAGGATTAACCAAGTGAGCCATGGCGCTGGCCCTGCATTTATATTTCTATATAATGAAAACAGATATTCAGAAAAATGAACTTCAGACATTAAAATATCTCCAATCTTAAAGAATCTCAGCAACTAGAAGATTAAAATGGACTATATCTAAAACAAATTGTCAACCAATATTAAAATGAAGATTTTACACGACGTGAAGCTAACATTACTATTTCCTACATTAAGATTTTATAGTACTTGAAGATTAGACGTCTACTATTAAACAAAACCCAATACTTACTGCCCTCCTCTTTCTACAAGTGTCTGGCAGAGGTATTTTCTTGCATTTCTGTGAGTAGGACAGTTTTCTAATGCAAGCTCAAAATCCTCTATTGCTTTGTTCAGACTTCCTTTTGTTGCATATCTAGAGACATGAAATAAAATTAGATGAATGTAGCATGTGAGGTAGTCTTAAATGTTAGTCACATTTATCTTGTAAATGTTCCTGAAAATCCACAATTCACTTACAAGGCTCCACGTGCGACTAAAGCTTCCACATTTTGTTTGTCGATTTCCAAAGCTTTATTATATTCATTCATAGCATCCACATGTCGTCCAACCTTAAAATAATCAACTCCAATCTTCACACTAAAGAAAATGTTAGTGCAAACACATTTTAAAATCAAATGTCATAAAATTTGAATTATTTTAGTTTTCAAAATACTCCCAAGATATGTAAGATGCATTTTGTCTCTACATTTTTATAAAATATACATTATAAAGTATATACATTTTATATGTTTATGAAACAGCTATTAACTTTTATAAAACATACATTATAAAATATATACATTTTTATATGTTTATGAAACAGCTATTAACTTCTATTATGTTTACAACCTAAGATGACTTACTCTCATAAAAACCAAATGTCCAAAAGACATCATCTTAATTCATTTTTAACAAATTTTAGTCAAGATGATAAGCATGCCTGCTTTACCCCAACCTTTTAGACCAGAAATGTAATATTTATAAATACATTCTTCATACCATTTTAAAGCCCAAGATGCAGATTGTTTCTTTCTCAATGCAGAAGCGAAATCATCTTCAGAGAAATTTTTGCTATAAAAAAAATTAAACTGTAAATTAAATACTTTTTAAGTAACTACACTTCATCATACCTGATAAATTCACAGAAAAGGAGTAAAACCCAAATTTGTATGTAGCAAAATCCTTGTACCACAAATGATTAATGTGAAACAATATTTTTCTTTACCTTAAAAAAAAAATCCTCATAAGTTTCTTCATTCTTCTCTACTTGTTTATGTGTCACACATCTAACCATTTATAAGAAATTCCAGGCCAGAAGGAGATGGGATCACCTTGTTCAACTTTTGGCATTTTCTTGCTGCTAGGCTTTGAATAGTCAAATATGGCCTTTTCAGCTTTGCAGCTTAAGCTCAGCACCATTATCCTTACCACCCATGAGAATAACACTGATTTACTATACCTTTGCAGGCCTCTCATTAAAGATGGTGGATTAGATTCATCTATTCCTAGTTTTTCAAGAAGGAATTCAACTACTCCTGGATTAACAAATCCCAACGAACTCTGCATGATATTTTCATAGGAATCTAAAGAATTGCTACTTAGTTCAACACTCCTCCTTAAAACAAAACACAAAGACAAAAACATAGTAACTAACTTATTACATTTCATTTCTACTAAAGAAATAACATTATCATTTAAAGTTTAAATACTAATAACATTTTATATGATGGCACAGCAATATATGACTCCTTCTACCAAGCTAAAGTAATTAAAAAAAGAAAAAATTTGCATTAAGAGAAATTAAAATTTCACTTGACTGTCAGATATTTAACAAAATTTGCTATTTTATATCCAATAATTTTTATAAGAAATTATATTGAAATAACATGGATAAATTACCTATAGTACAAAGGAAGTTCTTCAGAGCTAATTACACCTAATTTAATGCCAGACAGGTGTGGTGGAAGAGATGAGCTATACAGAGATACTGCAAGCTTTTCATGGTATCTGTCAATATCCTTGATTCCAGCTAAATAAGAGAGAGAGAAACTATGCTGATTTGTAAGAAAATGTAAACATCAAAAGCAAACTTAACAAATACTACCTGAATAACACTCAATTTTTAAATTTAACAAAAAATACCAACATCGCTACTTAAAAAAATTATTTTCATTTTATTTAAAAGACAGGGAGAGACAGACAATTGGCTCAATACTCAAATGCCTGCAACGGCCAGGGCTGTGCCAGCTTGAAATCAAGAGGCCAGAACCCAGAACATGTCTCCCACATGAATGGCAGGACTCCAACTATTTGAACTATCACTTGCTGCCTCTTTGGGTATACACAGAAAGCGGAATGGTGAGTGGAATTAAACCCAGGCAATCCAGTATGTGATGTGGGAATCCCAAGCCATATTTAAGCACTGTGCCAAACACTCGCCCCAACAGTTGTTAGGTTTTTATTAGCATGATGAAGCTGATCACCTCGAATGATGTCACCAGTTTGGTAATATGATAAAGGATCCCCATGGTTACTGTGAGAAGGTACATCTCTTAAAGGACAAAGAGCCTGCAACAAAAAGTATTTTAAAACATCAGGTATTTCACTCTTTGGTAAGAACAAGGTCTTCTTTGATTTTAAATGTTCAACATGGACAGCTAATTGTTGACATAAACTTTAAAAACAACCAACTCCTTAAAGTCTAAATTTAAATGAGAATTTTAGTTACAAGTAATTTCTGTGTCCAAACAGTAAAATATGTCTTCTGGTTCAGTTCAAAAACTAAAGTCTCAAAAACAAAACTAAACTACCAGGATTCTAAATATCACATCTTTTAAAGTGATATGTTATTTCAAATTCAGGACTATTTATCTTGGGCAAAACACAACATACAGATCACATTTTTTTTATCATAAATATACTGACAACAGCAACTTTTCTCTAAATTATCAACATATAAGAGCCTAATGCCAAATATTCAATAATTAACACTATGTTCAACTGAAGTACAAAAAATCAATCAACCTCATCTTGTCCGCTGATGTTATCCTTGAGTATTTAAAAAGGACAATGCTCTGCCAGAGTC
Source organism: Oryctolagus cuniculus (assembly GCF_051225735.1). Lineage (NCBI taxonomy): Eukaryota > Metazoa > Chordata > Mammalia > Lagomorpha > Leporidae > Oryctolagus > Oryctolagus cuniculus. The sequence goes on from NC_142870.1 coordinate 98,919,815, forward strand.
CAAAACTAGAAATCAAGAATGTAACTCTGCAACTCTTTCGCTAACAACTTTTGCAAATAAAAAGCTATTTTGTTTTTTTTCCAATTACTGCTTATTTAGTTCTCAAAAGTATCTGGACAGATACTTAAGCACAATTGGATTGAAAGATATAATTCCTGCACTGCGGAGACTTTATCAGAAACAGAAGTAATCCACATAACTGAAAAATGAGTAACTTACTGTGATTTCTAAGTGGGATATATCTCTCATGATGCCACTTCCTAAACAGATCAATACCATGAAAAAACCGAATTCTCGAATGGAACTGATTCTACCAATGACTATATCACCACGCTCAATATCTCGGAAAAACAGCTCTCTCCGGTCCATGCTAGGTATCTCCATGAACTGCTCTAAAGGTGGCATGACTGCATAATGATCTGAAAAAAAAAGTTAATAAAATCAGTAACAATAGCTCCGAGTCCCGTTTCAGCCCGAGTATTGTTAAACGAAGCTGCAATTTTTACAAGATCTTAAGACTAAACTCACCTTCATTGTCTTCATTAACTTCGGAATTTGCAGGTGTGTCTGACTTCCAGGAAAGCGCAAAAAGCAGATCTGCTTTCTTGGAAATGAATTTTTGTATTTCAATGTTGTCAACTCTCTTCTCTTTCCTTAAAAAAGAAACAAATGCTATTTAAACTGGTGCATGTGAGAGGCGAGCGTTTCCTTAAGAGCTTTCCTGACCCCATCCGTTCCAGGCGCGACACCTAACCCCCGGGAGAAAAAGTGTCCAGACGTTCCCTCATTCGCCAACCAGGGCGTGGAAGGCGGGGACACTTAAAAAATGACGCCTCCAGCAGCAGACGCCAAAGCTAAAGTGCCACAAAGTTCAGAGGGCAGCCCGCGGAGACCCGCACCAGGGGCGCCCATCTTCCCGTCGGCCTTCCGCCCCGTGGGCGCGGTGCCGCGGTCCTGGAGCCTCCAGCGGCCTCCCCGACTCCCGAGCGGCAGTGGCGCCGCAGTCCCCTTACCTGCCCTGTAACTGGGGCTGGAGCGGCGGGCCCCGGGCAGGCTCGGCCGCCGACCCCAGGAGGCTCCGGAAGTGCGGATTGTCCTGCTGTTCGCTCCGCAGCAGGGAGAGCAAGGACGGGCCATGGCAATTCAGCGACTGCCGCAGAAGGTCCCGGTCCATGGCTGCAGGGACCTGCGGGGCTTCCGGGGCGCTGCTAGTATTTTGCCCCGTGTCCGCTACTTGAGCTCCGAAGCACAGTTGAAGGCAGCCCGAAGGCGGCCGGAAGCACACATCACAGCCACTTACAGGGTTGCCTCCCGGAAGTGTTCCGGGGCCGCCCCCAGCGGCGGGGCGGCGGAGCTCAGTCCAGATCTCGCGACGCTGAGCGAGACTACGGAAGCCCGAAGGACTGGGCAAAGGATTTCCTGAGCTAAGAGCTGACTGGGGTTCCGGTGATAGATGTGTGTGAGAATCTTACTTTTTAAGATTCGTGTGATAATATTATATAGAAATAGATTAAAATGCAGGAGAAAGGAAGGACGCTAGCGTTTATTAAGCAGTCGGAATTGTATTTTGTTTTCATATCTCGTTTACTCCTAGTGATTTTAGAGTTGTAAGACCAGAATGACTTTAACGTCTGGACATGAATATGTATCTACACATATACACATACTTTCTTTAGTTTGTCTCAGTGGTTTCTCAAGACTGAGTGTCCTTAAGACTTACTGTATAATATAATGTGCACAAAAGTCAGTATACCATACTCGAGGGTAATTCAAGTGACTTTTAAAAGTAATTTTGACGTTGGTGCCCCGTTCCTGCTTACTGACTTAAGATCCTAACCACAGAATCTCATTTCACTTCGATTTTAGAGATTGAGGAACCAGGCTCAGAGTGTCTGAGTAAATTACTAAATGTCACCTAACTAGTAAGAAGCTAGTGTTTGGATTCCAGCTTAGGTCTTGATAGATCTTGACAGAGTTGCTAGAGAGAATATCTTATCATTAACTTTAATTTTGAAGTAATGTGGCTCTGTTTTATTTCAATGTAGTGAAATCTGTTACCATTTTAAGTATGTGTAGCTCAGTAAAGTCTTCTTGAAAAGAAGTAAGTGGTAGCAGATAGTCTTCCTTTCTCTAGTAACGTGTATTTAGGGCAACTAATTTGCTAATTACCATCTATATGGGGAATCTCAAGTATATAATATAATGTTTGACCTTAAGATACTAAAGAACAAACTAAACACAGGGTTCTCAGAGAAAGGAAATGATGTAGTTCAGAGCAGAAATCTATCAAATAATGAATAGAAAACTATAAAAACATCAATGAAAGGAAGAGTTGATGTTTTGAAAAAATTAAAATCAACAAACCCTTACTAAGAAAAAATAGTGTAAAAACTCAAATACAATCAGAAATGAAAGTAATGAACACCTCAGAAATAAAAAAGGATTTTAAGAGATTATTGTAAACAATTATGTGCCAACAAATTGGATAATCTAGGGGAAATGGACAAATTCCTATAAACACAGCTCATAAGATTGAATCAAGAAGTAGAAAGTCTGAATAAACTCATAAACAACTATGAAAAGGAACAACCCAATTTAAAAATGAACCAAAGACCTTAACAGACGCATTACCAAAGATGATATACTGATGGCAAATAAACATATTAAAAGATGTTCATATCATCCATCAAGAAAAAAATGTAGATTAGAGCAGCAGTGAGATGCAATTACACAGCAATTAGAATGGTCAAAATCCAGAATACCGATAATATCAAACATTGGTGAACATGTGGGATAACAGGAACTCTCATTCTTTACTGATGGGAAGGCAGTTTGGAGCTTTTCCACAAAGCTAAATATATTTTTACCATATGATCCCAACAATCACACTCTTTGGTATTTACACCAAATAGTTAAAAAGTTATGTTTACCAAAAAAAAAAAAAAAAAAAAGCCCTGCACATGGATGTTTATAGCAGCTTTATTTATAATTGCCAGAATTTGGAAACAATCAAGATGTCCTTGAGTAGATGAATGGATAAAAAAATAGCTGTATTTCCAAATAATGGAATAATACTCAGCATTGAAAAGAAATGAACTATTAAGCCATGAAAAGACATGGAGGAAATTTAAATACATGGTGCTGGTGAAAAAAGCCAGTCTGAAAGTACCACATACTGTATGATCACAAGTATATGACTTTCTGGAAAAGGGAGAATTATGAAGACAGCAAAAAGATCAATAGTTGCCAGGAATTCTAGGGAGGGAGGGAAGAGCACAGAAGACTTTTAAGGCAGTGGGACTACTCTTTATGATATTGTAATGGTGAATACATGTCATTTTATTTGTCTAAATCCACAGAAGGAACAGCACCAAGAGTGTATTCTAAGATAAACTTAGAACTTGGGGAGATAATGATGTGTCTAGGAAGGTTCATAAAGTAACAAATGTGCATTGTTTCATATTCCTATTTACCATCTGCGTATCTTGTTTAGTATGGTATCTGTTAAAGTCTTTGGCCTATTTTTAAAATGGGTTGTTTATTTTATTGTTGAGTTTTGACAGTTTTTTGTATGTGTGTTTTGCAAATATTTTCACCAATATGATGCTTGTCTTTTGATTTTCTTATGGTATCTTTTACAGAGTAGATAATTTTAATTTTTATGAGGTTTAGCTTATCAATTCTTACTTTCATGAATTATGCATTTGGTATTATATTTAAAAAGTCAGCACCAAACCACAGGTCATCTACATTTTTTCCTATGTTACCTTCTAGGAGCTTTATAGTTTTTCATTTTATACTTCTATCTATGATCCAGTTTGGTTTTATTTTTGAGAAGAGTGGAACATTTGTGTATACATTCTTTTTTTCCCATATGCATGTTTATGTGTTCCATCTTCATTTCCTGAAAAGATTGTCTTTTATCCATTGTGATGTCTTTTCACCTTTATCAAATGTCAGTTGACTGTCCTTTCATGGATCTATTTCTTGGCTGTCTAGTCTGTTCCATTGAATATTTATTTATTTATTCTTTTGCCTATATATACTGCCTGGATTACTAAAGCTATATAACATAGATATTGAAGCCAGGTGTTCTCCAACTCATCTCCCTTTTTTTCCTTGAAAAAGAAAATTGCTTTTTTGTTGCTTAAACCAACTTGAGTAAGCTTACGGTTTGAAAGCAAGAGTCTCGATTAATATACTAAGAGGCTACTAACTAGTAATTTCTTTTTCTACTCTGCCACCTAAAAAATGAAGACACAAATATGGAGATATTAAAATTGTTTTTGTTGTTCAAAATGCCATTTTAGAATCCACACTATTGTCTATCTAGTGGTCTTTTCACCAAACCTTGCAGTTAGAGGGTCAGTGGAAACCATACTCCTTAAGGATATGGTCTTAAAATATGTATGTATGGGACTTACAATATTTTGAAAATATTGTGATTTTTTCTGTCACCTCGACTAGGTCAGGAAATGTTACCATAGCTGGCTAAAAATTTATGGTTGTGTCTATAAGACTGTTTTTTGGACAAGTTTAACATTTGACTCAGTGGACTCTGTATGTGGATGGCTCTCCTTAGTGTAGACTGGCATTATCAATTGAGTAGCTGAATAGAACCAAAGACAGAAGAAAGAGGAATTTACCCAACTTTTTTTCTGCCTCACTGCTTTAGTTGAGACATCACATTTCCTTTTCTCCTGTCTTCAGACTGGGACTTTGTGCCATTGGCTGTCCTGGTTCTCAGGCCTTGGACTCTGACTGTATTACACCATCAGCTTTCCTGAGCCTCCAGTTTACAGATGACAGATCGTGTGACTCCATAATCCTCCATAATCATGTGAGACAACTCTTCATGATATACATACAAATAATTCTTTCTCTGGAGAAATCTGACAAATACAAATATCTATTATTAATATCCAAAGATAGCCTTGAACCTTTTTTTCCAAATAATGGAGCCATTTCGTTTTATTTTTAAGTATTTGGTAGGAGATGTTCAGATTATAGCTTTCCTTTTTTTTTTTTTTTGACAGGCAGAGCTAGACTGTGAGAGAGAGAGACAGAGAAAAAGGTCTTCCTTTTCTGTTGGTTCACCCCGCAAATGGCCGCTACGGGTGGCACGCTGTGCCGATCTGAAGCCAGGAGCAAGGTGCTTTCTCCTGGTCTCCCTTGCAGGTGCAGGGCCCAAACACTTGGGTCCTCCTCCACTGCCTTCCTGGGCCACAGCAGAGAGCTGGACTGGAAGAGGAGCAACCGGGACAGAATCTAGTGCCCCGACTGGGACTAGAACCCGGGGTGCCGGCGCTGCAGGCGGAGGATTAACCAAGTGAGCTGCGGCGCTGGTCAAGATGTTCGATTATAGCTTTCCTACATATAAAGGTAGTTAGCTATGTTCTATACAAAGCCACCCTAAAGTGACTCAGAAAAGAGTAAGCAAAAGTAATGGAAAGTATGGTTATATCAGCCAAAAACCCATCCCTGTTATTAAAGGAATAGTTCAAACCATAAGCCGTGCTAACAGTTGGTACATCGTCGTTAATACAAATAGTCTTTGTTTGAAAGGATTCTACCACCTTCTCTCTTTTTCATTTCACAGACCAATTACATTTATTTGACAATAAAAACATTGTCAGTCTAATCCACTTGAGGGTGCTATAAGATTATTGTGATACAAAATTTTAGCCCCTTTACCAGAAAACCTGCTAACTAAACAAGGATTCAGGGATGAATTATACTGACCTATCAAATAGAGTCATTTTAAGTTAAATGTGTCTCTAAACTTTCTCCAATTTTTAGTGACTGGTAAATGTTTTGAAGCCATTAATTTAATGTAAATCACCTCATATCTCATTGCCTAGGGTTGATTATCTTAGTAACTTGTAGTTACTTTTTAAAAAGAAAGATTACTGATTTCAGTTCCAGCCTAGGCTGATTAGTTCTGAAAAGACCCAGAGGTATCAGCCTCTGGTGAGCAAGCAGCATGGTGGTGCATTTTATAATCCATGTATGATGTATGTGGCATTCCTGGAGATGTGCAGTGCTTGACCAAATGTAGTGACCATCTGCAGTACTAGATTCAGCCAGATTTCTTGTATGTTTGTCTTTGTTTACAAAAAGGACTGAGAAATAGAATGAAGATATTCTAGAATAAATATATGATGATTGTTCTGGAAAACAAGGAGTTGAAAGATGTGTGTAGTACTAATAGTTTAATGTGCTTATTTTCAGGTACTTGATCTTGACTGTTGATAAGGGTACACATATTCACACACACACATACACTATACATACACATACACACTTTTTGAATTCTCATTGTGTGCCAATTTCACAGGATACAATTCCAGAGAAAATGTCAGGATTATAACCAAGAAAATTTGCAAGTTTAATACTATATAAATAGTATTCTTTGTCTAAACATTCTAGATTGCCTTTTTTTAAATTAAGATTTATTTAATTTATTTGAAAGAGTTACACAGAGAGAGAAGGAGAGGCAGAGAGAGAGAAAGAGAGAGAAGTCTTTCATCCGCTGGTTCACTCCCCAGATGGCTGCAATGGCTGGAGCTGCGCCAGTCCAAAGCCAGGAGCAAGGAGCCTCTTCCAGGTCTCCCATGTGGGTGCAGGAGCCCAAAGACTTGGGCTATCTTCTACTGCTTTCCCAGGCCATAGCAGAGAACTGGATGGGAAGTGGAGCAGCTGGGACTTGAACTGGCACCTATATGGGATACTGGCACTGCAGGCGGTGGCTTTACCTGCTATGCCACAGTGCCGGCCCCTCTAGATTGCTTTAATACTCATTTTAAATGCAACCTAGACATTTCTGTAAAATAAGAGTAATTGATCAGTTTTCAATTATTAAAGTAATTTTATATTTTATTTGACCCCAGCACTAAAGGAGAACTTCAGGGAGTAGACATGTATTAATTTCCTTGATGGGGGGCCAGCACTGTGGCACAGCGGGTTAAAGCCCTGGCCTGAAGCGCTGGCATCCCACATGGGCGCCGGTTCTGTTCCTGGCTGTTCCTCTTCCGATCTAGCTCTCTGCTATGGCCTGGGAAAGCAGTGGAAGATGGCCCAAGTCCTTGGGCCACTGCATCCACGTGGGAGACCTGGAAGAAGCTCCTGGCTCCTGGCTTCGGATCAGGGCAGCTCTGGCTGTTGTGGCCATCTGGGGAGTAAATTATTGGATGGAAGATCTCTCTCTGTACCTCTCTATGTAACTCTGTCTTTCAAATAAATAAGATAAATCTAAAAAAAAAATTCCTTGATGGAATCCATTGGAAGATCTGATACATCAGGGAAAGGATTTACTTTACCCTGATCATTTTACTTATTTTTTTTAAACAAGATTTATTTATTTGACAGAGAAAGAGAGAGAGAGCGAGCGAGCTGTGTTCTGTCTGCTGGTTCCAAAGTCTCACAACAGCTAGGGCTGGGTCAGGTGGAAGCAGAGTCAGAAACTCCATTTGGGTCTTGCATATGATTGGCAGCAACCCAAGTACTTGGATTTTCATCTCCTGCCTCCCATGTGGATTAGCAGGAAGCCAGATCAGAAGTAGAGGTTGGACTTCATGCCAGATACTCAGATATAGGATCTGGACATTCCAAGTGGCAGCTTAAGCTGTTGCATTACAATTCCTGTCCCTATCCTAGTCACTTTCTATATGGCATTTGATTGTCTGTATACACAGAGTAGTCTAATTATCAAATGAATGAATGAATTCATTTAACAAATTTCTAGTGAGTTAGATGCTGTTTATTTATTTTTTTAAAAGATTTATTTGAGAGTCAGAGGTACACAGAGAGAGAAAGGTCTTTTATCCTATGGTTCACTCCCCAGTTGGCTGCAATGGCCAGAGCTACACTGATCTGAAGCCGGGATCCAGGAGCTTCTTCTGGGTCTCCCACATGGGTACAGGGGCCCAAGGACTTGGGCCATCTTCTACTGCTTTCTTAGGCCATAACAGAGAGCTGGATTGGAAATGGAGCAGCCAGGTCTCAAACCGGTGCCCATATGGGATGCCGGTGCTTCAAGCTAGGGTGTTAACCAACTATGCCACAGTGCCAGCACCTAGATGCTGTTTAAAAGGATAGAGATGGGGCCGGCGCTGTGGCGCAGTGGGTTAATGCCCTGGTCTGAAGTGCCAGCATCCCATATGGGCGCTGGTTGAAGTCCCGGCTGCTTCACTTCTGATCCAGCTCTCTGCTATGGCCTGGAAAAGCAGTGGAGGATGGCCCAAGTCCTTTGGCCCCTGCACCCACGTGGGAGACCCGGAAGAAACTCCTATCTCCTGGCTTTGGATCGGGGCAGCTCTGTCCGTTTTGGCCAATTGGGGAGTGAACCAAAGGATGGAAGATCACTCTCTCTCTCGGTCTCTCCTCTCTTTGTATAACTCTGACTTTCAAATAAATAAATAAATAAATATTAAAAAAAAATAAAAGGATAGGGATATAATAGTGGAAAAAGACACCAAGATCCTTGCTTTTTTGAGCTTACATCCCCAAGGGAGACAGATAATGAGCAACAAACATAATAAGTAAATGATGAAGTATATTTTTTTCTGATAGATAGAGAAGTAAATCAAGGCAAGGGACAATGGAAGTGTAGGATGAATGTAACAGTTTTTTTAAGGGAAAGTCTCATTTCAAAGGTGACATTTAAGCAAAGATTTGAAGGAGATGAAGAGTTAGTCATTCTAATTATTTGAGAGAGAAGAATTCCAGGCAGGGTGCATAGTCAGTCTAGAGATCCCAAGTTAGATGATGTATCTGAAAAGTAGGAAGTAAGTACGGCAGTGATAGAGTGAACACAGAGACATAGGACTTTTAAAAAAACATTTAATATTTATTTCTTTATCTTTTGAAAGGCAAGGAGAGAAAGAGAGAGAGAGAGAGAGAGAGAGAGAGAGAGAGAGAGAGATATCCCATCCATGGTTTACACTCCAAATACTTGCAACATCTGGGGCTGGGCCAGACTGAAGCCAGGAGCCAGAAACTCAATTTGGGTCTCCCATGTGAGTGGCAGGGACCAAAGTACTTGAGCCATCGCTTGCTGCCTACCAGGATGTGTATTAGCAGGAAGTTGGAATCAGGAATGAGATCAGAACTGGAACATTGACACTCTGATATGTAATGCGAGTGTCCCAATAATCATGTCTGTTGCTCAACATCCACCATGGTTTAGGGATTAATAGGAACTCGGCTTTTACTACTGATGATTGAGAGTCATTTCAGTGTGTTAAGCATGAAAGCACATTATTTCTTTCTTACAAAAGGATAATTTTGGCTGCTACTCAGGCTGGAATTGACTGTTATTCAAAAGGATGAAGTTTTAGAGAAAGCTAAGTATCTGTTCTTATTTCTTAGGTAACATAATTTCATTATTTAATTTGTCTATCATTGCACATAATGAGAATATTACATGTCAGTGTATACAGAAAGATTTAGAGTGTGAGCTACTATTACTCTGGGGTGGGCACTTACCATAGTGAGAAGATCATTAGTCCTGGAGTCCCAGCTGTATTTTGGGGGAATTATCTGATCTCTCATACTTCTCTTGTCACCTTTAAAACTAAGGGGTTGGACACAATGAATTTTGAGATCTAACCCTTAACATTTTCTGTTCTATGATAAAAACAGTCCAAGTACTGAAACTACATGTCAATCTTTAAGCCACTGTGCTTCTTTTTCTATGAAAACAGTATGAAGTTATTTTTCTATTGTATTGCAGTGCCGGTTAAGTGTGGATTCCTACTGTGGCTGGTCTCTTTAAGTGAATGAGATTCTGTAGTTTCTTTACTTGTAGTTAGAAAAGGCCCAAGCTACACAAATTGTAGAGAGAGATTGGTTGGTCACTGTTAAGAAGTCTCAGTGTAGTAGTTCCATGAGGTTTGTAGATTGTATTCTGGGCATTGATCCTCAGTTTTCCAAGTGCAGACATGGAAGTCATTTTGGATAGAGTGGCACACACTAACCAAACCAGATACAGATTAGAAATCACATTTATGATATATTGATGATGAAATATAAATGCTGCGTTAGAAACTCATATTGAGGGTCAACGTGGTCTCTGATGGAAAGTCAGCTTTAGTTAGAACTTTGTGTGTCTGGAATAAGGGCAAAATCATTCTGTTGGGTGATGTTAATGACTAATTTAATCAAACTAAGTAATCTTGTGCATTCATTTCCTCTTTATGGGAATGCCTATTTAGGGATCAACTGTTCTGCTAATCTGGACACTGCTCCACCCATACATATAATATATATAATATAATATACAATATATACTGTATATTATATATGATATATGTAACATAAATGTGATATATGCACATGAGGGCATTTCAGAAAGTTTGAGAAAAAAATGAATTTACAAGATATGTGGGAATGGTGCTGTGGTGCAGTAGATTAAGCTGCCACTGCAGAGTCAGCATTCCATATGGGCGCCAGTTCAAGTCCCAGCTGCTCCACTGGTTCAGCTTTCTGCTAATGTGCTTGGGATAGAAGGGGAAGATTATCCAAGCACTTGGCCCCTGCCACCCATGTGGGAGACCCAGATGAAGCTCCTGCCTCTTCACTTGGGCCTGGCCCAGCCCTGTCTGTTGTGGCCATTTGGGGAGTGATCCAGTGGCTGAAGATCTCTCCCTCTATGCTTCTGCTTCACCCTCTCTTAAAAAAAGATGTGTTTGGTGTGGGGAGCAATCCGGACTGGACTGAGTTACTGGAATTAAGACTTATTCTATGCATCTGCTCTCCCACAATATGGCGCTGGGAGAGAAGTAAACAGCTTCCGCACAGCTGCCTCCAGTTCAACTAATAAACTGTAGGACTTGCTCCTGATTGGAGGAGAGCGGCGTACTCGGCGTGTGGGCAGCCGAGTTGGGATTGGCGGAGGAGGACTATAAAGGAGGAGAGAGACGGCATGCACCAGGAACATCTATGGGGAACATCTAAGGGAACCCGTGCAGCCCCCGAGAAAGCCGGCCGGCGGTGTGCCGCTCCCCTGTGGAAGTGGGGAATGCGGCCAGGGGGAACTGCCCTTCCACGGAGATGGAAGGGATAGTAGCCAACCCGGGAAGAACCAGCAGCAAACCTGGGGAGGGCCGAGCAGACGAAAGAACAGCGCAGGGTCCTGTGTCGTTCCTCCACGAAGAGGGGGAGCGACATAATGGTGCCGTGACTCGGATATGAAGCCTAGGCAGGGCTTAGTGTCATTCCTCCACGAAGAGGGGGAGTGACATAATGGTGCCGTGACTCGGATAGGAAACCTGACTCGGATAGGAAACTTAGGACGGATAGGAAACTTAGGAGGGAAGAAACGGGAAGAACTGGGAAATTACCGGAGAGAGAGACTAGCAAACAGCCTAGGGAAAAGCCGGACGAAAAAGGGAGCCGGAAGAAGCTATTGAAAGCCTAGGCATAGACTCAGATACGGACTACGGGGGGAAGCTGGGAGAAATCTCTAAGGTCGAAAGCGAAAGTGAAAGCTAGAACAGACTCGGATGCGGACTGTGGGGAGAGGCCAGGAGAAATGAGGGAGGAATATCGTTGGAGGAAAGTTTGGGGAAACATACCGGGTAGAGAAAAATGTTAGGGAAATTGAAGCCGTGGGGGGCAGGCCGAGGCGGACACGAAAGCCACTTTGGGGTTCTCAAGTTAGCCCGGGAATAGGGGGCGAAAAGTTGAAACCAGAAGCTGAAACGTAAGCCAGATTGGGATCCGTCTGATTAGCCCGGGGAGCAAAGGACGGGAAGCCAAACCGTGGGGCGGAGACGTATGCTGGGTTGAATTCGCCAGGCTAGCCCGGGGAACTTAGATTGAATGCTAGTGGCGGACACGTAAGCTACGCTGTGTTACTCGCGGAAGCCGCCGCGTGCAGAGAGAGCGTGCGGGGCACAAGTAGATAGGGAACGGGGCTGGCGCGAGGCCGTGGTGCAGACGCGAAGGGCGTGGAGACCGCGGAGCGCGTGAAGCCAAGCCGCGCAAAGCCGAGCCGCGCAGATGAGAGAGGCTGAAGCGGCTCAGAGCCGGCGAGGCGCCGAGAAGCAGCCTCGGGGCGGGGCGAGGCGCCGGGAAGCTGCGCGGAGCCGTGAAGCTGCCGACAGCGCGAGGCGCCAGAAAGCTGCAGGGATAAGAGAAATAGAAGTTTAGAAATAAAATGAGAGAAATAAGAATGCTGGGAGATAGAAGTAAAATGGGAGAAATAGGAATGCCCGGAGATAGAGAAATAGAGAAATAGAAAGGCCTCCCCTCAACATGGCAACGAGAAAGTTTGGATTCGGTCTGCCTGATTAAGTGAGGCGATGAGCACGATGAGCACCTGCGGGCAGCTAGCAGCTTATGCGCCGCAGGTCACCGAAGACAGGCACGAATTAACATCAGTAAGGCTTCCCCACAATACAACAATGAGAAAGCTTGGATTCGGTCTGCCTAATTAAGGCGGTAAGCGCCAGCAAGCAGCTCGACCAGAGTATGAGCTGCAGGTCACCGAAGATAGGCACGAACCAACACTAATAAGTCTCCCCCACAATAAGGCAATGAGAAGGCTTGGATTCGGTTTGCCTGATAGGGCTTGTAAGCCCCTGCAGGCTCGACCAGAGCATGCGCTGCAGGGCACCGAACACAGGCACGCATCAGCGCCTAAAAACCTCCTCACAACATGGTGGAGAGGACCCGGATTCGGTTTGCCTGATTGATAGGACTTGTAAGAGCCTGTGGCAACTCTAGCAAGTAGAGCAGAGTGTGTGCCACGGGGCACCGAAGACAGGCGCGTATCAACGCCAAAAAATAAAAAGAAAGGGGGATCTGTGGGGAGCAATCCGGACTGGACTGAGTTACTGGAATTAAGACTTATTCTATGCATCTGCTCTCCCACAATATGGCGCTGGGAGAGAAGTAAACAGCTTCCGCACAGCTGCCTCCAGTTCAACTAATAAACTGTAGGACTTGCTCCTGATTGGAGGAGAGCGGCGTACTCGGCGTGTGGGCAGCTGAGTTGGGATTGGCGGAGGAGGACTATAAAGGAGGAGAGAGACGGCATGCACCAGGAACATCTATGGGGAACATCTAAGGGAACCCGTGCAGCCCCCGAGAAAGCCGGCCGGCGGTGTGCCGCTCCCCTGCGGAAGTGGGGAATGCGGCCAGGGGGAACTGCCCTTCCACGGAGGTGGAAGGGATAGTAGCCAACCCGGGAAGAACCAGCAGCAAACCTGGGGAGGGCCGAGCAGACGAAAGAACAGCGCAGGGTCCTGTGTCGTTCCTCCACGAAGAGGGGGAGCGACAGTTTGGCTGTAAAAAACTTGAAATCCAGACATAGTATTTTTCATAATGTTTTTCCATGAACTTTCTGAAGGTCCTGCTAATGCATGGATTTCAATTTTTTTTTGCATCAAGATAAATGCATTGTAACTTCATTTTTCATGAACATTTGAAGTATCCTTGTACATGTATAAATAACATAATAATTATAGCATAATATTATAAACATAATTGTAAATATGTGTGTTTGTATTTGCTCAATTTTCAAAAAGCTTTCTCTCTCTCTCTCTCTTTTTTTTTTTTTTTGCAGGCAGAGTGGACAGTGAGAGAGAGAGACAGAGAGAAAGGTCTTCCTTTGCCGTTGGTTCACCCTCCAGTGGCCGCCGTGGCAGGCACGCTGCAGCCAGCGCACCGCGCTGATCCGATGGCAGGAGCCAGGTGCTTATCCTGGTCTCCCATGGGGTGCAGGGCCCAAGTACTTGGGCCATCCTCCACTGCACTCCCTGGCCACAGCAGAGAGCTGTCCTGGAAGAGGGGCAACTGGGACAGAATCCGGTGCCCCAACCGGGACTAGAACCCGGTGTGCTGGCGCCGCAAGGCAGAGGATTAGCCTAGTGAGCCGTGGCGCCGGTGACAACTAACTGAGCACCAAAAAGGAAACCTGTTAAAGTGAAATGAACACTAGGAGAAACGGTGACTTGATCAGCCCTCACCCTGACTGTTGATGAACAACTTAATATGTTATCCCTCTTAGTATTTTTTGTTTGTTCTACTTAATACTTTTGGTTGAATACTGTAATCAATACACAATTACTCTTAAGTGCTGAAACTTAACTGAAAAGTGATTGCTGTTAAATATAAGAGTGGGAATAAGAGAGGGAAGAGATGTGCAATTTGGGACATGCTCAAGCTGACTTACCCCAAACGGTAGAGTTAGAAACATACCAGAGGATTCCAATTCAATCCCATCAAAGTGGCATGTACCAATGCCATCTCACTAGTCCCGCTGATCAATTTCTGTTCACAATTGATCATAATGATAGGACTAAGAACCAAAGGGATCACATAAACAAGAATAGTGTCTGCAAATACTAGCTGATAGAATAAAAAAGGGAGAGAATGATCCAACATGGGAAGTGAGATACACAGCAGACCCATAGAATGGCAGATGTCCTAAACAGCACTCTGGCCTCAGAATCAGCCCTAAAGGCATGCGGATCTGGCTGAAAAGCCCATGAGAGTATTTCAGGAATGGAAAGCCAAGACACTCTGGCAAAAAAAACAAAAAAAAAAAAACACACCTAAATGAAAGATCTCCACGAGTGAGATCCCAGTGGAAAGAATGGGTCATCAAAGAAGGAGGTACCTTTCTCTGAAGGGAGGAGAGAACTTCCACTTTGACCATGGCCTTGATCAGAGTTGGTGAACTCAGGGGGGCTTCCATAGCCTTGGCAGCTCATGACAAGAGCCTAGGGTGATTACTGATGCCATAAACAAGAGTGTCAATTTGTTAAGTCAACAACAGGAGTCACTGTGCACTTACTCCTCATGTAGGATATCTGTTCTTAGTGTGCTGTACATTGAGATTTAATGCTATAACTAGTATTCAAACAGTATTTTTCACTTTATGTTTCTGTGTGGAAGCAAACTGTTGAAATCTTTACTTAATGTATGCTAAACTGATCTTCTGTATACAAAGAGAATCGAAAATGAATCTTGATGTGAATGGGAGGGGAGAGGGAGTGGGAAGGGGAGGGTTGCGGGTGTGAGGGACGTTATGGGGGGAAGCCATTGTAATCCATAAGCTGTACTTTGGAAATTTATATTCATTAAATAAAAGTTAAAAAAAAGCTTTCTCAAAATGGAAGCCCAATATACAAATAAGATAGCAGCAGATTTACCTTCATTTTTATTTTTGCTCTGTCCTCCCGTGTGCATACAAAATGGTGGCTGGAGAGATACATTTAAGGCATATCTCAGGCTTGTTAACAGATTTCCTCCTTAAGGCAAGGTTCTATCTTATTGACTTTGTTTCATTTTAAGTTGCAATTATTTTCTAATTCTTCTCAATGTCTATATACTAGTCACTTTGCATTGTACATTTCTCAAATTCTGAAACAATAAGCATACGTGTACTTTCTTTTCTGCTTTTAGCTGCTTTTGTACATGGTGATTCATGTTCATAATGCTTTGATCTTCTCTAGTTTCACTTTCTCAGAAGGTAATCTTATTTGTAAGTTCAGGAGGGTTCCATTCTTTGCCCAGATAAATTTGTTAAAAAGCCTTTCATGATCTGGTAACTGCCTTTATTTCCTAATTCTTTTTTGACCCTCTCCATCAATCATCAGGCTTTAACTACATATATTTTCTTATACTTTCTAAATACTCCAAATTCTCTTTACTACATACCTTTTGTACTTGCTGTTTTCTTAAATGCTCATCCCTCGCTTTACTTTCTTTTTATATTTAGGTCTTAGTTTATCTTCACTGTTTCAGCACTCCAGTTACTTCCATCATAACACCTATCATAATTTTTCCCTTATTATTTGTCTCCCACGCTAAAATATAAGATCCATGAAAACAGGACTGTATCATACCTTGACACTGTACTCAGTAACTAGCTTAGTGCCAGGTACGTGTCAGATCTTAAATGAATTTATCTGAATAAATGAATGACTGCATATACATATACACTTTTTTTTTTGACAGGCAGAGTGGACAGTGAGAGAGACAGAGAGAAAGGTCTTCTTTTGCTGTTGGTTCACCCTCCAATGGCCACTGTGGCTGGTGCGCTGCGGCCAGCGCACTGCGCTGATCCGCTGGCAGGAGCCAGATACTTATCCTTGTCTCCCATGGGGTGCAGGGTCCAAGCACTTGGGCCATCCTCCACTGCACTCCCTGGCCACAGCAGAGAGCTGTCCTGGAAGAGGGGCAACTGGGACAGAATCTGGCGCCCCGACTGTGACTAGAACCCGGTGTGCCGGCGCTACAAGGCGGAGGATTAGCCTAATGAGCCGCGTTGCTGGCCACATATACACTTGTTGATATCTAATTCATTCAGAGTAAGGGATGGGGCACAGGATGTCACAAATATGACTGAGTAAGGCTTAGTTAACCAGATTAATGGAAGAAGACCTGAAAAATAAATTCCCATTCTGGCCAGTGGGATCATCTGTTGGCTTACAAGGTAGTTTTGGTAAATAAAGCATTTCATTTGGAAATTGTAGCAACATACGAAGAGCAGTATTCCAGAAAAGTAGCCTATATTGTAGGTTCAACCTTGAATCAAAGTGCTTCCTTTTTTTAAAAAAAAATTATTTTATTTATTTAAAAGGCAGAGTGACAAAGATGGATAGAGAAAACTCCTATCCACTAGTTCACTCTGCAAATGCCCACAAAAGTCAGGCAGAAACTGGGAACCATGAACCAATTTATGTTTCCTTGTGGATGACAGGAATCCAAATAAGTAAGCCATTACCTGCTGCTTCTTAGGGTTCACATTAGCAAAAAGTTGGAGCTAGGAGCAGAGTTGGGTCAAACTGAGGCACTCCAATGTGGGCTTTGAGTATCCCAAGTGACATTTTACCCACCACACAAAATGCCCAAATCTAAAAATGCTTTCTGAACAAATGCAGCAAACATAGTGAGTGGATACTCCAGAAGCAGATAGATTATTTTTTTTTAAACTTTAAAAGACTTTTTTTTTTGGTAAGGACAAGTGAATTAATTGGTGTGACAACTAAAACAAATGTAATCCTTCTGTTTCCTCCTTTTGTTCTCTCCCTAACCTCATTTCATCTACACTGAGGTTTACATTTCTTTTTGTCTTTTAACTTTTGTTAATAACTGATTGCCTTGGATCTGTTACTAATGATAATTTCTATGTGGTGTTTGTGCTTATAGAACAAATATCTGCATATTTGTTGTATTGATTAGGATTGTTCAGAGAAACATGACTAATAGGATGTGTGTATATATACTTAAAAAGGATATTTATTTTAAGAAGTTAGTTCATGTGCTTTTAGAAGCTGCCAAGTCAATATATACAGAGTGGGCCAACATGCTGTAGTTCAAGAAAGAGTCAATGGTGCAGTTGTATTCTGAAGGCCATCCGCTGCAGGAATTCCCTTTTGCTTATAGAAGGTCCATCTTTCTTGTTCTATTTAGGCCTTTAATTATTTGAACATACTCTCCAGATTATTGAGGGAAATCTGAGTAAAGCAAAATCTACCAATTTAAAATATTAATTTCATCCAAAACCAGCATCCTGGAGTATCTAGAATAATGTTTGACTGTATGTCTGACCATCATGGCTTGGACAAGTTAACATAAAATTAACCACCAAGGGACTGGCATTATGGTGAGTAGATTAAGCAGCCACCAGCAACACCAGAATCCCATATGGGTGCCAGTTCCTGTCCTGGTGGCTCCACTTTCTATCTAACTCCCTACTAATATGCTTGGGAAAACATTGGAAGATAGCCTAAGTGCTTGGGTCCCTGCACCCACTTAGGAGACCCAGAATAAGCTCCTGGATACTAGGTTTGGCCTGACCTAGCAAAGGCTATGTCACCATTTGGGTAGTAAATCAGCAGATGGAAACATTGCTTTTTAAGTAAATAAATCAATCTTTAAAAAATTAACTGTCATAGTTGTGTTGCATTTCAGTGTCCCATTTTAAGGCAAAGAAAGGAGAGAGAGAGAGAGAGAGGGAGGAAGAGGAAGAGAGAGAAAGAAAAGTTGTCTCCCACTTGCTGGTGGGAGACAAATACCCTCAACAGCCAAGGCTGGGCCAGGCTAAAGCCAGGAGGCTAGAACTTAAACTGGGTATTCTTTGTGGATGACAGGAAAACAAAGAATGAAGTCATCATCTACTGACCCACAGGCTGTGCATTAGCAGGAACTGAGAGCAGAGCTGGGACTCTCTTGGCATCCATCTGATATGGGGTGCTGATATATTAAGAAGCATCTTTTTTATAAGATGTATTTATTTATTTGAAAGTCAGAGTTACACACAGACACACAGAAACACACACACACAGACACACACACACACATATCCTCTAACAACTGGATCATGGACTAGATGGCCACAGTGACTAGGGCCAGGCCAGTGGAAGAGCCTGGAACTTCATCTGGGTCTCCCATGTGGATGGCAGGGACCCAAACAGTTGGGGCATCTTCGGCTGCTTTTTCCAGGCCATTATCAGGTAACTGGGTTGAAATTGGGGCAGCCAGAACAGGAACCAGTGCCCATATGGGACGTTATTATCACAGGCAGCAGCTTTATCTGCTATGCAACAGCCACCCCTCAAGTGACATCTTAACTGCTATGCCAAATGCCTGCTCCTGAATCATAATATCAAATCATGGTATATCATATTAGATTTGTAATATTAATTACAAAGATTTTTTTATAGTCTCTTGGTTTAAAATTGCTTTAATTTTATTTAAAGGCTTTTATTAGCAGGGTTTCTATTTTTTTCCCCAAAGAAACCTTTTATTTTATGAGTACAAATTTCATAAGTACAACTTTAAGAATATAGTGATTCTTCCCACCATAACTACTCTCCCATTCCCACCACTCCTCCTCCTCCCTCTCCCATTACCAGTCCCATTCTCCATTAAGATTCATTTTCAATTAACTTTATACACAGAAGATCAACTCTGTACTAATTAAAGATTTCAATAATTGGCACACACATGCACATACATAAAAACTGTTTGAGAACATGTTTTATAGTTAATTCTCATAATACAACTCATTGAGGATAGAAGTCCTGCATGGGAAGTAAGTGCACAGTGACCGCTGTTGTCAATTTAACAACACTCTTATGTATGACATCAGTGATCACCTGAGGCTCTTTCAGTGAGCTGCCAAGGCTATGGAAGCCTTTTGAATTCACAAATTCTGTCAGTATTTAGACAAGGCCATAAGCAAAGTGGAAGTTCTCTCTTCCCTACAGAGAAAAGTTCATCCTTCTTTGCTGGCTGCTTCTTTCCACTGGGGTCTCTCTCACAGAGATCCTTTATGTAGGACATTTTTTTTTGCCACAGTGTCTTGGCTTTCTATGCCTGAAATGTTCTCATAGGCTTTTCAGCCAGACCAGAATGCCTTAAGGGCTGATTCTGAGGTCAGAGTGCTATTTAAAGCGATTGTTATTCTATGAGTCTGCTGTGTGGACTGCTTCCCAAATTGTAATGTTCTCTCCTTTTAAATTGTATTATTATTACCAGACATTTGATCTTATTTGTATGATCCCTTTAACACATGATCCTATCTAAATGATCACTTTAACACTTAATATGGCCACTTTAACACTTAAGATAATATTTTTATGACCAAAGCTTAATGGGACTTGGGGTCCCATGGCAAGTTTTTAAACTGTACCCTTAGAAGTAAGTCTATAGGAATTTATGCAGAACTACATGCTTCATAGTTATAAACTTCCTTCTCCCTCTCTTAGTGCCAATCTTATTTTTCTTTTTTTTGACAGGCAGAGCTAGACTGTGAGAGAGAGGGAAAGAGACAGAGAGAAAGGTCTTCCTTCCATTGGTTCACCCCCCAAATGGCCGCTATGGCCAGCATGCTGTGCTGATCCAAAGCCAGGAGCCAGGTGCCTCCTCCTGGTCTCCCATGCAGGTGCAGGGCCCAAGCGCTTAAGCCATCCTCCACTGCCTTCCTGGGCCACGGCAGAGAGCTGGACTGGAAGAGGAGCAAGCAGTACAGAACTGGCGCCCCAAATGGGACTAGAATCCGGGGTGCCAGTGCCGACCAATCTTATTTTTTACTGACAGCTATTTTCAATTGACTTTATACACATATGATTAACTCTATGTTAAGTAAATAATTCAATAAATAGTATGAAGAAGAGAAGAAAAATAAACTGTTCCTTGACAGTTAAGATAAGGGCTGTTCAAGTCACTGCTTCTCTAAGCGTCAATTTCACTTCTAAGGTTTCCTTTTAGGTGCTCTATTAGTTATCACAGATCAGGGAGAACGTATGGTATTTGTCCCTTTGGGGCTGGCTTATTTCACTAAATATGATATTTTCAGATTCATCCATTTTCTTGTAAATTACAGGATTTCATTTTTTTTTACTGCTGTGTAGTATTCCATAGAGTACATATCCCATAATTTCTTTATCCAGTCTTCAGTTGATGGACATTTAGGTTGATTCCATGTCTTAGCTATTGTGAATTCAACTGCAATAAACATGGGGGTGCAGATAACTCTTTTATTTGCTGATTTCATTTCCCTTGGGTAAATTTCCAGGAGTGGGATGGCTGGGTCATATGGTAGGTCTATATTCAGATTTCTGAGGTATGTCCAAATGCCTTCCCTAGTGATTTTACCAGTTTACATTCCCACCAGCAGTGGATTAGGGTTCCTTTTTCCCCAAATCCTCACCAGCATTTGTTGTTTGTTGATTTCTGTATGAAAGCCATTCTAACTGGGGTAAGGTGAAAAATCATTGTGGTTTTGATTTGCATTTCCCTGATGGCTAGTGATCCTGGACATTTTTTCATGTGTCTGTCAGCCATTTGGATTTCGTCTTTTGAAAAATGTCTCTTTAAATCCTTTGCCCATTTCTTCACTGGGTTGTTTGTTTTGTTATTGTAGAGTTTCTTGATCTTTTATATATTCTGATTGTTAATCCTGTATCAGTTGCATAGTTTGCAATTAATTTATCCCATTCTGTCAGTTGCTTCTTCACTTTCCTGAGTGTTTCTTATGCAGAACAGAAGCTTCTCAGTTTGAAGAAATCTCATTTGTTAATTTTGGCTTTGATTGCTTGTGCCTCTGGGATCTTTTGCAAGAACTCTTTGCCTGTGCCAATATCTTGCAGGATTTCCCCAATGTTCTCGAATAATTTGATGGTATCATGTCATAGATTTAGGTCTTAAATCCATTTTGAATGGATTTTTGTGAAAGGTATAAGGTAGGGGTCCTGCTTCTTACTTATGCGTGTGGAAATCCCAGTTTTCCCAGCACTATTTGTTGAAGAGACTGTCCTTGCTGCAGGGATTCACTTTAGCTCCTTGGTCAAATATAAGTTGGTTGTAGATGCTTGGATTAATTTCTGGCATTTCTATTCTGTTCTATTAGTCTATTCATCTGTTTTTGGATCAGTGCCAGACTGTTTTTATTATAACTGCCCTGTAGTATGTCTTGAAATCTAGTATTGTGATGCCTCTGGCTTTTTTTTTGTTGTTGTTGTGTAAGATTGCTTTAGGTATTCAAGGTCTCTTGTGTTTCTATATGAATTTCAGAATCCTTTTTTTCTAGATCTGAGAAGAATGTCTTTGGTATTTTGATTGGTATCACACTGAATCTGTAAATTGCTTTTGGAAGAATGGACATATTGATGACATTGATTATTCTTCCAATCCATGAACATGGATGATTTTTTCTTTTTTTGTATCTTTTCTGTTTTTTCTTTAATGCTTTATAATTCTCATTGTAGAGATCTTTGACATCCTTGGTTGAATTTATTCCAAAGCATTTATTTTTTTTTCTAGCTATTGTGAATGGGACTGATCTTAGAAGTTCTTTCCCAACAATGGCGTTATCTGTATATACAAAGTTTGTTGGGGCTGGCACTGTGGGCTAGCAGGTAAAGCCACTGCCTGCAGTATTGGCATCCCATATGGGCATTGGTTTGAGTCCCACCTCTACACTTCCAGTCTGGCTCTCTGCTATGGCCTGCAAGGGCAGTGGAGGATGGCCTAGGTCCTTGGGCCCCTGCACCCACATGGGAGAACTGGAAGAGGCTCCTAGCTCTTGGCTTTGGATTGGCACAGCTCTGGCTGTTGCCGCCGATTGGGGAGTGAACTGGTGGGTGGAGGACCTCTCTCCCTCCCTCCCTCCTTCCCCACCCCCCCTTCTTCTCTGTCTTTGTGGCTCTGACTTTCAAATAAATAAATTCATCTTTAAAAAAACTTAAGGCAATAAAAGTCATCATGACTGAGCAATGGCAAATTCATAAAAATATGTAAAAGTTCATAAAAAAAGGTTGTTGATTTTTGTGTATTGCCTTTATATCCTGCTACTTTACCAAATTCTTCTATGAGTTCTAATAGCCTCTTTGTGGAGTCTTCAGGATCTCTTCTGTATAGAATCATGTCATCTGCAAATAGAGATAAGTTTGATTTCCTATTTCCCAATTTTTATCCCTTTGATTTCTTTTCCTTGTAATGGCTCTGGCTAAAACTTTCAGGACTATATTGAGTAGCAATGGTGAGACTGGGCATCATTGTCTTGGTTCTGGATCTCAGTGGGAATGCTTCCAACTTTTCTCCATTCAATAAGACGCTGGCTGTGGATTTGTCATAAATTGCCTTTATTGTGTTGAGGAATGTTCCTTTATACCTAATTTGCTTAGAGTTTTCATCATGAAGGGATGTTGTATCTTATCAAATACTTTCTCTGATCTACTGAGATAATTATGTTGTATTTGTTCTTCAATTTGTTAATGTGATATATCACATTGATTGATTTGCAAATGTTGAACCATCCCTGACTACCAGGGGACATCCTACTTGGTCCAGGTGAATGATCTTTCTTATGTGATCTTTCTTATTGGATTTGATTGGCCAGAATTTTGTTGAGGATTTTTGTGTCTGTGTTCATCAGGGAAATTGTTGCATCTTTTCTGGGTTTAGGAATTAAGGTGATGCTGGCTTCATAGAAGGAATTTCCCTTTCAATTGTTTTGAATAACTTGAGAAGAATTGGAGTTAGTTCCTCTTTAAATATCTGGTAGAATTCAGCAGTGAAGCCATCTGGTCCTGAGCTTTTCTTTGTTGAGAGGGTCTTTATTACTGGTTCAGTAGCTGTCTTGGTAATGGGTCTGTTTAGGTTTTCTATGTCTTTATGGCTCAATTTAGTTAGGTTGTGTCCAGGGATCTATCCATTTCTTCTAGGTTTCCCAGTTTGTTGGCATACAGCTCTTTGTAGTAACTTCTGATGAGTCTTTATTTCTGTGGTGTCAGTTGTTACATTTCCTTTTTCATCTTTAATTTTATTGATTTGGGTCTTCTCTCTCCCTTTTTTGATTAGTTGTACCAATGGTGTGTCAATTTTGCTTATTTTTTCAAAAAACTGGTTTTTCATTTTGCTGATCAATTTATTGGTTTTTTGGTTTTAATGTTGTTCACTTTTTCTCCAATTTTAATTATTTCTTTTCTCCTACTTGTTTTGGGTTTGGTTTGCTGTTTTATTTCTAGATCATTGAGATGCATTGATAGCTCATTTATTTAGTACCTTTCCAAGTACTAGATGTAGGCACCAATTTCTATAAACTTTCCTCTTAACACTGCTTTTGCTGTATCCCATAAGTTTTGATATGTTGTATTGTCATCTTCATTTCTTTCAAGAAATTTTTTGATTTCTTTTGATTTATTCTATGGCCCACTGTTCATTGAGGACCATGTTGTTTAGTCTCCATGTGTTGCAATATGTTCTGGAGATTCCTGATTTGCTGATTTTCAGCTTCATTGCATTGTGGTTCAAGAAAATGCATGCTATGATGATAATTTTTTGAATTTTCTGACATCCTTTTTGGCCTAGCATGTGGTCAAGCCTAGAGAAAGTTCCATGCACTGGTGAGAAGAATGTGCATTCTGCAACTGTAGCATGAAAGGTTCTGTAGATATCTGTTAGGACAATTTGGTCAATAGTGTCAATTAAGTCTGCTGTTTCCTTGCTGATTATCTGTCTGGTTGATCTGTCCATTGCTGAAAGTGGGGTATTGAAGTCCCACATTGTTATTGTATTTGAGTCTATGTCTCCCTGTGGATCCCATAACATTTCTTTTAAATGTCAGGGTCCCTGTAGTTAGTTGTATATATGTTTATAATAGTTATATATTCTGTTGAATTGATCCCTTAATCATTACATAGTGTCCTTTGTATCTTTTAACAGTTTTTGCATTAAAGTCTATTTTGTGTGATATTAGTATGGCTACACCAGCTCTTTTTTGGTTTCTGTTAGCAATGAATAACTTTTTCCATCCTTTCACTTTCAGTATGCATACATCTTTGTTGGTGAGGTGTGTTTCTTGTAAACTGCAAATAGATGGGTTTTGTTTTTTAATCCATTCGACCAGTCTATGTCTTTTATCTGGAGAGTTGAGGCCATTTACATTCAAGGTGACGATAAGTAATGAGTTTGCCCTGCCATTTTTCCATGAATATTCCTAGTTTTTACTTTGGACTTGCTTTGACTTTTACTAGGAGATTTTCTTCCTTTACCTTCTTTCATAGTTAATACCATGTTTTTGTGTACAGCACATCCTTAACCATCTTCTGCAGGGCTGGATGGGTTGTGACAAATTCTTTCCATTTCTGTTTGTCATAGAAGGCCTTTATTTCACCTTCATTCATAAATGAGAGCTTTGCAGGATATAGTATTCTGGGTTGATAGTTTTTTTCTCTTAAGACTTGTAATATATCTCTCCATTCTCTTCTAGCCTGTAGGGTTTCTGAGGAGAAGTCTGCTATGAGTCTAATTGGAGATCCTCTGAAAATAGTCTGATGTTTCTCTTATGCACATTTTAGAATCTTTTCTTTATGTTTTACTGTGGAGAGTTTGATTACAATGTGTTGTGGTGAAGACCTTTTCTGGACTTGTCTATTAGGAGTTCTATGTGATTCCTGTACTTGAATGTCCCTTTATTTCTCAAATTAGGGAAATTTTCTGTAATTATTGCACTAAAAAGGCCTTCTAATCCTTTTTTTCTTTCCAGGACTTCACAAATTCCTAGAACTCATTTGTTGGGTCATTTGATAGTATCCTGTAGATTACCAACAGTGTTTTTTATTTTTCTAATTTCTTCTTCTTGTGTTTGGTCTGACTATATAATTTCCTGTGCTTTATCTTCTAAGTCACATATTCTTTCTTCTGCCTCACCAATTTTGTTGTTAAGGCTTTCCACTGCATTTTTTATTTATTCTATTGAATTCTTCATTTCCAAGATTTCATTTTGATTTCTCTTTAAGATCTCAATTTTGTGGGTGAAATTTTCTTTCATGTCATATAGATTTCAGTAGTTTGTGCATTTGCATCTGATTACTTCTAAGTAATACTATGATCATTTTTGGAATTCCGTTTCTTGCATTTCTTCAATCTCATCATCTTCACAATCTAGTTTTGAAATGTTATGTTCTTTTGGGGGCATCATATTGTCTTCCTTATTCTTGTTTATTGAATTGGTGTGTTTATTATTCAGCATTTGTGGAGATACTCCTTGGCTTCTTTGTTTTTTCATTGTGGTAGCTTTTATTTTTGGGATTAGTGGAGTGTCTGCTTTCAGGGGATTAGTGGAGTGTATGCTTGCAGGGGATACCTAGAGTCATGTGGTGGGTGTGGCCAAGGAGCTCTCTTCAGTGCTCCAGGTTGAAGGATGTGTCTGAGGTGATATACCCAGGTTTGGTGTGGTAAATCTCTTTTTTTTTTCCTTATCATAGGGTAAATTTGTTCTTGTCTGTTGGCATAGACTCAGCTGAGCGCCTCTCCTCAAAGGAGTGCCGTGTTGGGGGCTAGCCCCACTGGGTATATTATTTGTCTGCTCTGTCACAAGGACCACTACAAAAGATCTGTTCAGTCCTCAGTGTAAGCTCAGATTCCCCACCAATGTCTCTCACCAGGTATCCAGGGAACCCTGACCGTGTAGAGCCTCCCACAGTGACTGCCAAATCCCAGCCCCATGCTGAGTTCTCCCACACAGCCTCAGTGTTTTCACAGTCCTGGCACATAAACCACTCATGGTCACAAGAGCCCAGTCCCATCTGTTCTTCCCACCAGACTCAGGATTCTCCATTTGGCTGGTTGCTAGATGAAGACATGAGTTGTGTAGCTGTTATGTATGTCTAAAATCTTGCCTGCTGTCTATCAGGTTCTTATAGGATGCTGTTGTAGGGTGATTGGAGAGAGAGAGAATGTGCTCCCCCTTTGATTTTTCTCCTCTAGTTTGTCACGTACACTCTCCCCCACAGGGCTCTGAGCTGGGTTCCCTCAGGCTTCCTGCAGCTTTTTCTCCAGTGGCTTGGGCTGCTGCAATCTGGTCTCACCTCACTCTCCAATGCTGGTGCGGAGGCTCTTGGCTGCTGGGGTCCTGAGTTGTGTGTGCTTGCCCTCCATGTAGGTCCACTGTGTCCCTCCAATTTGCCTAGAGTTTCCTCTATTGTTTATTCCCTAACTCTTCCCTGAGACTGCACTATTTCCACTTTTTAAAAACTATCTTCTCCTATAGTAGAGCAGCAAGCTCCCTCCCTACTCTGCCATCTTGAGTTATCCTATCAGTAGGATTTCTTAATGCTTTTTTTCCTTCAAGATCTGGAATTTAAGGATATTACTTGTCCTCCATGGTGATTTCTAAAGAATAACTTTGGTTTGGAGAACTGAGTAAAGTCATTTCCTATTTCATGTGTTATCGACGCTCCATGACTTCTCTTTTTGAGCTATCAAACGTCGGCCCTAATTGTAGCAGCCTAGAATTTTGCTTTTAACTACTTCATTTCCATTTTTATGGTCACATTTCAACTCTTCTTCCCCAACAAGAACAAACAAAACCAAATACCATCAAGTTAGGGAATATATATATATATATTTTTTTTTTGACAGGCAGAGTGGACAGTGAGAGAGAGAGAGACAGAGAGAAAGGTCTTCCTTTTGCCGTTGGTTCACCCTCCAATGGCCGCCTCGGCCAGCATGCTGCGGACGGCGGCACCGTGCTGATCCGAAGCCAGGAGCTTCTCCTGGTCTCCCATGGGGTGCAGGGCCCAAGGACTTGGGCCATCCTCCACTGCACTCCCTGGCCACAGCAGAGAGCTGGCCTGGAAGAGGGGCAACCGGGACAGAATCCGGCGCCCCGACCAGGACTAGAACCCGGTGTGCTGGCGCCGCAAGGCGGAGGATTAGCCTGGTGAGCTGCGGCGCCGGCCCAAGTTAGGGAATATATTGACATTGTTTTTATTGTTATTTTTTTCTATAAATTTTCATTAGATGATAACCAAGAATCATGGCAACTAGCATGAATGTGAGAGTGGCAAATATTTATTGAATATCTTCTTATTCCAACCATCTCTAAATATTAGGAATTCAGGTATGAATAAATTGCTAGAAAATCTCAATTGCTATGAAAATTGCTATGAAAAACATAGTGTGATCTTTGTTGTTGATGTTTTATTTTCATCCTGACGACTCTTTTGTAGTTCCAAACCTATAGGACTCGGAGATGAAAAACAAGTAGATTATCTTATAGCTTATGTAACTCCATAGAATAAAAGAACTAACAGCACGTTATAATTTAAAGAGTCAGGAAAGATAAAAATTCACAATGATAGCGTATCACATTGATTAGCTCTATATAATTAAAATATTTCCAAGCCTTTGCTATATCCTCTTATTTCTGATCAAATTAAACACCATTCGTTTCCTGAGCTATATAGCCAGAAAATCTGTCAGACTCTTGAACTTAACGATGTAGAACTGTGCTGGAGAAATTTTTGTACCACTTAGATATTTATTTAATAGAAAATTCTGGGTTTGCATGACCTATTTTCCCATTGTTCAAAGAGCAAGGGTGATAAACTGTGAGATAAGTATTTTTACTTTTTGTGATATTCTATTCTTGTGATAAATTTTTTTTGCCTTTCTCACAGCTTTATTGGGGCCTTTATCAAGCTAGCTTTTTAAGATTTATTTATTTGAAAGGCAGAATGACAGAGAGACGAAGAGAGAGTGAGAGAAAGGTCTTCCATCGGCTGGTGCACTCCCCAGATGGCCTAATAGCCAAGGCTGGGCCGATCCGAAGGCAGGAGCCAGGAGCTTCTTCTTGACTCTCCCACGTGGGTGCAGGGGCCCAAGGACTTGGGCCATCCTCCTCTGCTGTCCCAGGTGCACTAGCAGGGAGCTGGATCACAAGTGGAGCAGCTGGTCATGAGCCGGCACCCATATGAGACGCCGGTGCCACAAGTGGAAGCTTACCCTGCTAGGCATCCCGATGGCCCCAACAAGCTGTCTTCGAAAGCACTTGGAGAGGGGAACAAAATGGCCGCAAGGGGAGCCTCTGGGCCAGGGCGCAGGGGGCGCCTGTTGCTGCTGCTGACCGTGGTCCTGACCGGAAGCTCGGGCACTGCCTCTGCTGAAGTGCTGGGCTCGGTCTTGGGCCACATGGCGTCTTTGCGCGGGGCCTGGCAGCCGACCTGCGCACTGCACAGCTTCCCCGAGGAAGAGGAGCTGCATGTGTGACAGAGAGGAGGCGGCTGTTTCCAATTTTCCAGCTCAAGGACGATGGGATTGATTCAAACCGCGATCAGATTGGACAGTGAATCCGCCGATTCCCTGTCTGACGAACACTATGCTTGCCATCCTGGTCGCCAGACCAGCCACTGTCTGCCGAACCGAGATGAGAACAACTCACATCCCCAACGTCAGAAACGCATCTACCATTCCCCCAGCCCTGCTGGAGGGGGCGACGGAGCCCTGCACCAAGCTCTGTCAGAAACTGATGAGAGTCCAGTCTAAGCCAGAATGGAGTGTGCAGCCCTGTGGGGGCAGGACCCCCGAAGCTGGGAGAATCTCACCTGTTGATGAGAAACCAGAAGCACTCAGAAACCATCTTGAAGGTGGAGGACGCGAGGCTTCCTGGATGTGTCTCTTAACTCCTGGTGATCCTAACCACGCCGCTGGTCCCCTGGGTGATGGGGCTGCCCTGCATCTGCTGTGCGGCTGTGGCTGTGGCTGTGGCTGTGGAACAGCTGAGTGTGTATGGGGACGTGGAATCTGTGGGTGACTATCCAGGCTCATGTGCTTGTGAGGTCTAAGACTGGTGCTCAGGGAGAAGAGGGGCCTCTCCCTGCCTCCGGGAATCCCTGCTCATTCACAAGTCCAAGCTGAAGAACAACTGACAGACGTCTAAGTTTCCATTCCTCACAGCGCTGGTTAAAATGGTTTCACTGGAGTTAGGCCGGCAGACGTCGCAGACAAAGCAGTCGGGGTGGTAGGTCCTGCCCAGCGCCGACACCACCTCGCCTCGATGTACTGGTCGCAGCAGAAGCAGTGGGTGCGGTACAGGCGCTGGTAGTCCAGCGTGCAGATGTACTCACCCTGACGCATGAAGAAGCCACCCTCCGCCAGGTCACAGCCGCACGCCTTGCAGACGAAGCACTTGATGTGGAAGTACCTATTCTGCACCCGCAGCACCTTACCTCTGCACACATTCCCACACGTGCTGCACAGGATCCCCGTGCTGGCCAGCTTCTCTGGGGCGCTGTGCGCGGCCCGGGTCTGGGACACCCGAACAAAGCCGCCAAGGCCCAGGCGCCTCCTTGGCTGGGGTCTCTTGGGCAGGGGGCTCCCTGTGCACAGCAGGCAGCCAGGAGCGCGTGGGACGAAGCATGACCCCTCCGGCCGGCGTCCCTCCGCCTCACGGGCACTGGTGATAAATTTTATTAAAATGTTTAAATAAAATAAATTTTATTTCATTAATTAAAAAATTTTTTTTGTTTTATACCTTTATTGAACTTTATACTACATTAGTTTTAGTGATCTATGATTACTTTAAAATTTACTGTATATGTGTGAAACGGTGATTTTTCCAATTACTGTTTTTACCCATTGTCTATAGTTCCACTAAACGAGAGTATTTTTGCACTATACTTGTTAAACTTCTTATTTGGTGAAGTATTAAGCCTTTCTACCATAATGTAAATTTCAAATACATTATCTCAAAAGCTTAAAAAAAAGAAGGGATCAAGAAGGAGAGTGAGAGGCAGAGTGGGAGAGGGAGGGGGAATATCATTATGTTCTTAGAATTGTATCTACAAATCACATTGAATCTATTAAAAGCTAATTTAAAATGGATTTTTTTCTTTTTTAAAAGAAAATCCCAAATGCTTGCAATTTCTGGGGTTAGCTAAGACTGAAGCTGGGAGCCAGGAACTCAATCTGAGTCTGTATGTGGGTAGTAACAACCCAACTACTTGAACAATCACTTGCTGCCTCTGAAGGTGTACATTATCTGGAAGCTAGAATCAGGAATGGAGCCAGGATGTAAGCCCAGGCTTTCTAATATGTGATATAGGTGTCAGCCATTAAGCCCAACACCACCTATCCCTTTATTTTTTTAACTTTTATTTAATAAATGTAAATTTCCAAAGTACAGCTTTAGGATTATAGTGGCTCCCCCCCCCCATAACTTCCCTCTCACCCACAGCCATCCCATCTCCCACTCCCTCTCGCAGCCCATTCACATCAAGATTCACTTTCAATTATCTTTATATACAGAAGATCAATTTAGTATATACTAAGTAAAGATTTCAACAGTTTGCACCCACACAGAAACACAAAGTGTAAAGTACTATTTGAGTACTAGTTATAGCATTAATTCACATTGTACAACACATTAAGGACAGAGATCCTACATGGGGATTAAGTGCACAGTGACTCCTGTTGTTGACTTAACAATTGACACTCTTGTTTATGGGGTCAGTAATCACCCTAGGCTCTTGTCATAAGTTGCCAAGGCTATGGAAGCCTATTGAATTCACCAACTCCAATCTTATTTAGACAAGGCCATAGTCAAAATGGAAGTTCTCTCCTCCCTTCAGAGTAACTTACCTCCTTCTTTGATGGCCTCTTCTTTCCTCTGGGATCTCACTCACAGAGATCTTTCATTTAGGCCATTTTTTTTTTTTTTGCCAGAGTGTCTTGGCTTTCCATGCCTGAAATACTCTCATGGACTTCTTAGCCAGATCTGAATGCCTTAAGGGCTGATTCTGAGGCCAGAGTGCTGTTTAGGACATCTGCCATTCTATGAGTCTGCTGTGTATCCCACTTCCCATGTTGGATTGTTCTCTCCTTTTTAATTCTATCAGTTAGTATTAGCAGACACTAATCTTATTTATGTGATCCCTTTAATTCTTTTTTTTTTTAAATTTTTAACTTTTATTTAATGAATATAAATTTCCAAAGTACAGCTTATGGATTACAATGGCTTCCCCCCATAACGTCCCTCCCACCCACAACCCTCCCCTTTCCCACTCCCTCTCCCCTTCCATTCACATCAAGATTCATTTTCAATTCTCTTTATATACAGAAGATCAGTTTAGCATACATTAAGTAAAGATTTCAACAGTTTGCTCCCACACAGAAACATAAAGTGAAAAATACTGTTTGAGTACTAGTTATAGCATTAAATCTCAATGTATAGCACACTAAGGCCAAAGATCCTACATGAGGAGTAAGTGCACAGTGACTCCTGTTGTTGACTTAACAAACTGACACTCTTGTTTATGGCATCAGTAATCACCCTAGGCTCTTGTCATGAGCTGCCAAGGCTGTGGAAGCCCCATGAGTTCACTGACTCTGATCATATTTAGACAAGGCCATGGTCAAAGTGGAAGTTCTCTCCTCCCTTCAGAGAAAGGTACCTCCTTCTTTGATGACCCATTCTTTCCACTGGGATCTCACTTGCGGAGATCTTTCATTTAGGTTTTTTTTTTTTTTTTCCCCCAGAGTCTCTTGGCTTTCCATTCCTGAAATACTCTCATGGGCTTTTCAGCCAGATCCGCATGCCTTTAGGGCTGATTCTGAGGCCAGAGTGCTGTTTAGGACATCTGCCATTCTATGGGTCTGCTGTGTATCTCACTTCCCATGTTGGATCATTCTCTCACTTTTTTTATTCTCTCAGCTAGTATTTGCAGACACTATTCTTGTTTATGTGATCCCTTTGGTTCTTAGTCCTATCATTATGATCAATTGTGAACAGAAATTGATCACTGGGATTAGTGAGATGGCATTGGTACGTGCCACCTTGATGGGATTGAATTGGAATCCCCTGGTATGTTTCTAACTCTACCGTTTGAGGTAAGTCAGCTTGAGCATGTCCCAAATTGCACATCTCTTCCCTCTCTTATTCCCACTCTTATATTTAACAATGAT
This sequence comes from Oryctolagus cuniculus, assembly GCF_051225735.1. NCBI lineage: Eukaryota > Metazoa > Chordata > Mammalia > Lagomorpha > Leporidae > Oryctolagus > Oryctolagus cuniculus. Next base: position 98,952,023 of record NC_142870.1, read on the forward strand.
CACTTTCAGTTAAGTTCCAGCACTTAAGAAGAATTGTGTATTGATTACAGTATTCAACCAAAAGTATTAAGTAGAACAAACAAAAAATACTAAGAGGGATAACATATTAAGTTGTTCATCAACAGTCAGGGTGAGGGCTGATCAAGTCACCGTTTCTCCTAGTGTTCATTTCACTTTAACAGGTTTCCTTTTTGGTGCTCAGTTAGTTGTCACCTATCAAGGAGAACAAGTGGTATTTGTCCCTTTGGGATTGGCTTATTTCACTCAGCATAATGTTTTCCAAATTCCTAACAGGGATCACTTTTCAGTTAAAATTTAAACACCTAAGAATAATTGTGTGTTAATTACAGAGTTCAACCAATGGTACTAGAACAAAAAAATACTAAAATGGATAAAGTATTACATTGTACATCAACCGTCAGGACAAGAGCTGATAAAGTCACTGTTTCTCATAGTGTCCATTTCACTTCAACAAGTTTTCCCTTTGGTGCTCAGCTAGTTGTCGCTGATAAGATCCCTTTAACTCTTAATCCTATCATTATGATCAATTATGAACTGAAACTGATAACTTTGACTAGTGAGATGGCATTGGTACATGCCACCTTGATGGGATTGAATTGGAATCCCCTGACACGTTTCTAACTCTACCATTTGGGGCAAGACCGATTGAGCATGTGCTGAACTGTACATCTCTTCCCTCTCTTATTCCCACTCTTATATTTAAACAGGGATCACTTTTCAGTTAAATTTAAACACCTAAGAATAATTGTGTGTTAATTAAAGAGTTCAACCAATAGTATTAAGTAGAACAGAAATTATTTATTTGAAAGTTAGTGAGAGAGAGATAGAAAGAGAGATATCTCCAATTAGCTGATTCACTTCCCAAATGCTTGCAATGGCTAGGGCTAGGCCACACTGAAGCCATAAACCTGGAATACCACGTGGATCTTCCACATGGGTGGTCAGGATCCAAGTACTTGAGCTATTATCTGCTGTCTACCAGCATGCATATTAGTAGGAAGCTGGAATTGGAAGCAGAGCCATGATTTGAACCCAGGAACTCCTACATGGGATACATGCATCTCAAACGATCTCTTAACCACTAAGCCAAATACCTGTCCCCAAAAATCATTTTAATAAAGATGACTTGATAGCATATTACTGCTATAATTTTCTGGGTAATCTATCTATTCAAAACTATTTGCCTTTTTAAAACATTGATATTTTATTTGTCCTCAGAATCCCTATGTGAGACTGTTTGTCATGCTTGTCCATGTAGTGTATACAACTTTCAAATTTTCCAAAAACTATTATAGTGTCCATTTCAGTTTCTCTTAAGATTCATGCAACACCCCTGCTTACTTAAAGCATGTAACACACTTCTTATCATTGGCTGGTCCTGCTGTATCACATCTTAAGTCTAGGTGGGTGCTATGAAAATCCTTTTAGATATTCTTCTGAGGCTCAAGTGCAGAGAAGGGAACATAGACAGAACATGGTAGCCTTGCTGGGATGAGGAGATAGATATCAAAGTTTGGAGATGCTTAAACAATGGGAATTTATGGGACAGAGAACCAAAAGAGGAAAGAGCCAAGCAAGGAAAGAACTCTAGACATTTGCATAGAAACCCACTGGGATATTTAAGTAGTAAGGTATAAATATTTGGGAGTACTTGAAAAGTTTTTGGAAAGATGAAATTAAAAGTATAAATTTATTTTGGTGCAAAAAATCTTTTTGAGGAAACTTTTTACAGCATTGAAGATTTGTGTTATTAAAAATATGCATATATTTAACTTTTTTCATCAAATTGAAGTCATATTTTAACTCCATTTTTCCAAAATATTTTTGAAGTACCTTTATATGGTAAAGAACAACTACTAGGGAGCTATAAGCTGAACAAATATCAGAATTTCCTAGGACTGAGAGATGTTTGAATTCTGATCAACTGGAATGAAAGACCTTTATGAGCATTCAGACAAGTCATTAAATTCCCTAAAGGCCATAGACCTAAGAGGAAGGGCTAAAACTATCCAGAGTTTAAAATCTACTGTAAACCCTTAACACAGTTGAAAAAGAAACATCAAGGGTCTGGGGTACTATGGCATAGTTGGTTAAGCCACCACCTGTAGCACCAGCATCCCATGTGGGTAGCAGTGCCTGTCCTGGCAGCTTCACTTCTGACCCAGCTCTTTGCTAGTGGCCTGGGAAAGCAGCAGAGGATGGCCTAGTGCTTGGGACCTGTGCCTGGGAGACCTGGAAGAAGTTCTTGGCTCCTAGTTCCTGGCTTCAGCCTGGCTCAGCCCTAGCCATTGAAGCCATTTGGTCAGTGAACAAGCAGATGGAATACCTCTCTCTCTCTCTCTCTCTCTCTCTCTCTCTCTCTGTGTGTGTGTGTGTGTGTGTGTGTGTCTTTTTCTCTCTCTGTAACTTTCCCTTTTGATTAAATTCAAAATATAAATCTTTAAGAAAAAATAAGCATCAAAATAATCAAGTTTATGTCCAAGTAAATTTTGCTAGAACAAAACTCTATTTAATAAAACACATAAGAATCACTCAACAATATAATTCACCAAGTCTAACATTCAACAAACATTATTAGACATGCAAAGAAGCATGAAAATGTGACCCATATCCATGTGAAAAAGCCTTCAATAGAAACAGTCCTAGAAATTAAAGAGATGATGGAATTAATAAACAATGGCTTTTCAACAACTATCATATATGTGCATATAGATTTAGAATAGGAATGAAGATAGGAAAATGGAAAGGGAGCTTTGGCATTTTTTTCTTGGAAGAAATTTTTTCTCGGAAAAAATTCTGGTGCAAGTATAGGAAGTGAGTGGAAATAAATTCCTTTTCACATTCTTCCTTTCATGGTTTAAGCTTTATGCTTTACCCTTTCTCTTTGGAATTGTGATAGTCTTGCTGAGGTTCACCATGCCATAGCAACTTGAAAGCAATGAATCAGAGAATGCTGGATGGATGATTTGCCACAATGAGTGGCTGCTGAGGACTCTAGGGTCTTTTGTTGTAGGGGAGGTGTATGACAAAATGGTGAACATTTCTCTGAGTCCTCAGGAAAGAAAGGGCACAGAATATAGGACTCTTTGTAGGAGGCTTATTTGTCTCAGCTAGATTGAAGATGCCTAGGGAAGATGGAAGATCAGAAGAGGATGTTGCCATATTTCAGTAGTTTACCAACACAATGGGGGAAACCATTATCTCCAAGGATGCCAGTTCCTAAGAATGAGACCAGTTCAGATCCAAAGCAGTCTTCTATGTGAAAGTCTTCGTAGCATTTAAGTCTGCAAGGTCAGTAACAATGAAATATAAGAGGCAAAGAGAAACCAGTCTTAAAGAATGCTGCATTTTCATTTTGATACATCTCAGTTTGTGTCTTGTTAAACAGGCTAAAATAAGATGATTTCCTGCTCCCCAATTGCTCTTCTAAGCATGTAGCATTAGATTCGTTAGTGGATAATTTTAGAGATGTTCTTGTTTCTGTACAGGAATAAACACAGAGGCAGCCTGCAAACCTATGAGAAGCTAATGTACTTTGTGTAGGTAAGCGATTTAAAAACTAACATGTAGGTATATTACTGACAGGAAAAATAAAAAAAATGCAGTATACAGCTAAAAATAAACAGTCTTCTCTATAATTTTAGGGACGATATGATGATTAAGTACTTGCATAGTTCATTTTGTCTCATCAGCAAGTACACAGCTGCATAAAATGTTCCACATCTACCCTATCAATATGATTTGAGAAAACAGTTCTGTGTCTACCTGGTTAAAGCTTTCCTTTCCTAAACATCAGGATGACTTAAGGGATATATGAATAAACATTTAGGCTAGGTCCTAATATTCTCTTGCCATTCACTTGATAAATTTCACTGTGTGTTACAAGTCCATGTGATATCACTGGTTAAAATTAGCAGTTATATTCACTCCTGTTACCACAGCATACTGTAATTTTTCTGGGACAAATAAGTAGATTTTAATTTCTTCAAGGTTGGCTAGTTTTATATTACTTGAACTTTGTCTGTCATTGTGATTCTTTAGGTTTAAAAACCATTTATCTTGGATAAAAGTGTTATTTCTGTCGCTCCCCCTCTTCGTGGAGGAACGACACAGGACCCTGCGCTGTTCTTTCGTCTGCTCGGCCCTCCCCGGGTTTGTTGCTGGTTCTTCCCGGGTTGGCTACTATCCCTTCCACCTCCGTGGAAGGGCAGTTCCCCCTGGCCACATTCCCCACTTCCGCAGGGGAGCGGCACACCGCCGGCCGGCTCTCTCGGGGGCTGCACGGGTTCCCTTAGATGTTCCCCATAGATGTTCCTGGTGCATGCCGTCTCTCTCCTCCTTTATAGTCCTTCTCTGCCAATCCCAACTCGGCTGCCCACACGCCGAGTACACTGCTCTCCAATCAGGAGCAAGTCCTACAGTTAATTGGTTGAACTGGAGGCAGCTGTGCGGAAGCTGTTTACTTCTCTCCCAGCGCCATATTGTGGGAGAGCAGATGCATAGAATAAGTCCTAATTCGAGCAACTTAGTCTAGTCTGGATTGCTCCCCACAGATCCCCCTTTCTTTTTATTTTTTGGCGTTGATACGCGCCTGTCTTCGGTGTCCCGCAGCACACACTCTGCTGTACTTGCTAGAGTTGCCACAGGCTCTTACAAGTCCTATCAATCAGGAAAACCGAATCCGGGTCCTCTCTTCGCCATTGTGTGGAGGTTTTTAGGCGCTGATGCATGCCTGTATTCGGTGCCCTGCAGCGCATGCTCTGCTCTGCCTGCAGGGGACTTACAAGACCTATCAGGCAAACCGAATCCAAGCCTTCTCATTGCCTTATTGTGGGGGAGACTTATTAGTGTTGGTTCGTGCCTATCTTCGGTGACCTGCAGCTCATAAGCTGCTAGCTGCCCGCAGGTGCTCATCGCCTCACTTGATTAGGCAGACCGAATCCAAGCCTTCTAATTGGCATGTTGAGGGGAGGCCTTATTTCTCTCTATTTCTCTATCTCCGGGCATTCCTATTTCTCCCATTTTACTTCTATCTTCCAGCATTCCTATTTCTCTCACTTTACTTCTAAAACTTCTGTTTCTCTTATCCCCGCAGCTTCCCGGCACCTCGCCCCGCCGGCGGGTTCCCGGCTCTGCGCCGCTTCAGCCCGCGTCTCTCATCTGCGCAGCTTCCCGGCTTTGCGCGGCTCGACTTTGCGCGCTCCGCGGTCTCCACGCTTAACCCTTTCGCGTCTGAACCACGGCCTACGCCAGCGTTCCCTATCTATTCACGCCCCGTGCTCTCTCTGCACGCGGCGGCTTCCGCGAGTAACACAGCGTAGCTTGCGTCTCCGCCACTAGGATTCAATCCAAGTTCCCCGGGCTAGCCTGGCGAATTCAACCCAGCGTACGTCTCCGCCCCACGATTTGGCTTCCCGTCCTTTGCTCCCCGGGCTAATCAGACGGATCCCAACCTGGCTTGCGTCTCAGCTTCTGGTTTCAACTTTTCGCCCCCTATTCCCGGGCTAACTTGAGAACCCCAAAGTGGCTTTCGTTTCCGCCTCGGCCTGCCCCCCGCAGCTTCAATTTCCCTAACATTTTTCTCTACCCGGTATGTTTCCCCAAGCTTTCCTCCAACGATATTCCTCCCTCATTTCTCCTGGCCTCTCCCCACAGTCCGCGTCCGAGTCTGTTTGTTCTAGCTTTCACTTTCGCTTTCGACCTTAGAGATTTCTCCCAGCTTCCCCCTGTAGTCCGTATCCGAGTCTATGCCTAGGCTTTCAATAGCTTCTTCCGGCACCTTTTTCGTCCGGCTTTTCCCTAGGCTGTTTGCTAGTTTCTCTCTCCGATATTTTCCCTAGTTCTTCCCGTTTCTTCCCTCCTAAGTTTTCTATCCGTCCTAGGTTTCCTATCCGAGTCACGGCACCATTATGTCGCTCCCCCTCTTCGTGGAGGAACGACACAGGACCCTGCGCTGTTCTTTCGTCTGCTCGGCCCTCCCCGGGTTTGTTGCTGGTTCTTCCCGGGTTGGCTACTATCCCTTCCACCTCCGTGGAAGGGCAGTTCCCCCTGGCCACATTCCCCACTTCCGCAGGGGAGCGGCACACCGCCGGCCGGCTCTCTCGGGGGCTGCACGGGTTCCCTTAGATGTTCCCCATAGATGTTCCTGGTGCATGCCGTCTCTCTCCTCCTTTATAGTCCTTCTCTGCCAATCCCAACTCGGCTGCCCACACGCCGAGTACACTGCTCTCCAATCAGGAGCAAGTCCTACAGTTAATTGGTTGAACTGGAGGCAGCTGTGCGGAAGCTGTTTACTTCTCTCCCAGCGCCATATTGTGGGAGAGCAGATGCATAGAATAAGTCCTAATTCGAGCAACTTAGTCTAGTCTGGATTGCTCCCCACAATTTCCATTTCAGAGTGGAATATCTCAAAGCATCATTTTATCATTAACATAAAATTGACTCATTATTTCATTCTCCTATGTCAATAATTTGGGAAGAAAGTTTAACAATAGATAAGACAGAAATGACTCCTCTTTTTCAAGAGTTAGCCTAAAGAGAATGCTTATGTTGTAGGAAGTACTTATAGAGTCCAGAGCTAATATAAATATTTTATTGCACAACAAATTATTACATAATGGGAAGTTTCATATACATACATATGAATATATGTCTATATATGTTTATACTAATATGCAGATATAAATATATATTTCATAGCTTCATTGGCATTAAATGTGGAATTTAGGAGATAGAAATTGTTACTATATCTTTTAATGCTACTTAGGCCAAAGTAGGCAGGATCACATTATTTTTGATCATAATGATAATTGAGAGCTAAGAGGGAATTGGCTTACTAAATATCTTAGTGGTTTGTTGTCTTTTGGACGCCTAGAGTCCATTTCTCCTCATTTTGGTAATAGTACTCTTTTTTTTAAAGATTTATTTATCTATTTGAAAGGCAGAGTTACAGAGAAACAGAGGTAGATAGATCGATCGATCGATCGATCCTCCATTTGCTGGTTCACTTCCCAGATAGTTGCAATGGTCAGAGCTAGGCTGATCTGAAGCCAGGAGCCAGGAGCTTCTTTTGGGTATCCCACACAGGTGCAGAGGCCCAAGGATCTGGGCCATCTTCTACTGCCTTCCCAGGCTACAGCAGAGAGCTGAATTGGAAGTGGAGCAGCTGGACTCAAACCAGTGCCCATATAGGATGCTGGTACTATAGGCAATGGCCCTACCCACTAGGCCACAATGCTGGCCCCTCAAGGGATCACCCTCCTCACAGTCTCCATCATTTGGTCTTGGGTGGCCTCTAGCATTAAATCTACAGATAGATAAGTAACTTCAGTACAGGTTAATCATCATGTTTGATCTTTGTGATTAAATTGAGTAGTTTAGGCATGGGCAGGTAACTTGATTTAGGCTAGTGAATGTCATGCCTAGGAACCATGATTGAACTGTTGAAGGGACAATTTTTTTAAATTATTTCCTGAACTTTAAGTTGAAACTGCTATGAGCTACTTTGCTACTACATGGAAACTTTGAATGAAGTCTCCATGGGAAAGACCAAAGCTTAGAGATGGAAAGATAGAGTCCCAGTGATTTGTTTTGAAATGGTGGATCAAGCTGGGCATGAAGGTAGAACTACCCCTAAACTTTCCATGTACATGAGCCAATAAACTCCTTATTTGCTTAGACAAACTTCAGGTAGATTTTTATAATACGTAGAGCAAAAGAACATTATATTGAATATTTACAATTTGCCCTCCAGATTCACTTTGTACTCTTCTTTACCCTGCATTGTGCTGCTGAATAGACGGCCTCAAGGAACTTATTTGCCCTCTGGTGTCTGATAGTGGTTAGCCAATAGAAATCACCCTAGAAAGTGAGGTCCACACATTTATTCTCTACAGCTTTTCCCTGCAAGATCACAACAGGTTGGCAGATCCCTCTTAACCCTACAGATGCTGTCAAGGATCCTTTTCTCCTCTCTTTCACACTTCAGATCCAGGGAGTAGCATCTCTGTACAATTGCTAGCATGTGATACAATAGTCTCTCTAATTGATTTTCCTTAACCCTTCCCCTACTTTTGTCAGTAGTCCCTCTGTTAAATTCTTTGCCATTGCCCAGTTTGAGTGAGTCATCTCTTTCTGCTAGGACCTAAAGTGATACAGACTCTATCCATCTTGATCCTCAAAATAAATAAATTTAGAAGATTTAGTCAGATTTATCATATGTATAATTTATATTGCTTGGGAATGAATGCTCGGTTGAGTGTCAGCACAAGACTTCAGATGTTTTCCAGTGTATGGAATTTTAGGAAGTTTTTAATGAAGGGAACTGATGGCTGGGACTGTATGAACTGGGGCTTATATTTAAGATTTCAAATTATTTTCCAGTACCACTCCCAGAAAGTACATTTTAGTGGAATCCTGGTGAAATCCTTCTTCCTTGTTATCCATTATAGCTCTACATAAGCATTGCTGTACTCTCATGAATCTATATTTTCACTTCTACACGTCTTATAAATCGGGCTATTTGAATTTATGTGAATAAATGAATAAATAAAATAATTCAGATGTGCACACCACATTCAGAGGCAAGCCTATATGCAAGTGAAGCATTCATCTGCGCTCAGTAAATTTCTGCCTCATGATTATTTGCTCAAAGTTTTCTCTTACATCATCTACATAAAAGGATTTCCTAGGCAAATTAATATATTAACAAAATTGCAGATTAAAAACTACTTCTGAAAATAAACTTTCCCTGGGTCTTCGCATACTTCAGAAAGACAGTTACAAATATGCCAATTGCAAATTTATTCATAAAGCAATTTCTGAAAAATTCAACTAGGTGTAATTTCTTTGTATATTTTAAGTATTAAGATTACTTTAGGATAATTTACTATTCAGTCTTTTCCTCATATTAGCCTTTTCTTCTGTCAGTCTGAGTTTACTGGTGAGCTTTTAAAGTGACACAACTTTTAAAAAATTAACCACACTGACTATATAGAATGAATTAATAACAGTGGATATTCAATATTAGCTTGAGGGAAAGAGTGCATTCGATAGTTCAACATAAAGTAAAATGTTGTTTATACTTTGAGTTGAGAATAATAATCAATAGAGGTACTTCAATTGGATTTTTCTGGCTCTTCTCTTACAGCAGCATATTTCTACATTGGATAACAGTTCAAAACTAGTAACAAAGATATGGTTGCCACATTTTTCTACTTATTTATTTGGGTGACGGTGTTTGAGGTGTGGGAGTGAGCTATTAGGTACTTCCATCTGTTGGTGCACTTCCCAAATGCCTGAAGTAGCCAAGCCAGGCCAGGTCAAAGCCGGGAGCTGAGAATTCAAATGACTGCCTCTGCCATATTTTTTGGAACCATGAAATCTACTGATAGTGACAGTCAAGCAAATTATTTAAAATTGCCTCTGTCCTAATAAAAAAAAATCTAAGCCATAAGGTTGCTAAGTGTGTCCTATCCTGTCTTTTTCAACAGCAAAAGCTTAAAAAATAGGTGCAGATTTCTGAGAAATCTAATAAAAATGTTTAAGAAAAGAGACATTATAATAATAGTCAATGCTACACAAGAACTCTGTGCAAGATTTAGTGCTTCAAATAACCTATTTTTACTTTTCAATGTAAAGACAAGACTGAAACTTGAAAAATACTCATAAACTAGGCTATTCCTCCCCCTCCTCTACTCAGTTATAAAGCAGAAAAAATATATATTGAATTCTTACATTATGGAAATTTGCTAGGTACCTTTCTGATTAAAAAAGTGCAATAAGACATAGTTCTTTCTCTTAGGGAATGTGTAATCTAATTTAAGGAAGTGAACTATTAACACAAGGCTGGATCAGAAGCTATGACATTGCAGAAGGTATGATTAGTGGAGGACTGTTGGACGAAGAAAGAGGCAGTGTGTGTCAAATGCTGGCCTTGGCTATAATCTGGGCTTTCATCCTTATTGCATCACATGATAGTTGTTTGACCTTAGCTAATATCCTGAGACAAGATTCTCAAAGAGAGTTAACTGACTATGTCACAAAACCACTGAGAGGATCTGTATACTCAACTTTTCTTCACAATATTTTTCTCTAATTTCCTTTGATATATTTCCTAGAATTACCTACTTAGCCGTCTTAGTTTTTAAATTCTGTGCTGTTTCCCAAAGTAACTATGGTATATAGCATTGGTTCCTTAAGCCCCACATATCTCAAAACTGTAGAGCATTTTAAAGATGATAGCAGAGTTATCCCAGTTGTAATTTTCACACTATAACTTCAGTACATCTGAACTAGGAAATTAAATTGGGAAAAATATTCTTTGTATAATTTAATTGAGATATATTTTAAAGATAAAATATTGGCAAAGAAATCTTAAGCTTCTCTCAATAGGATTAATGTTATTAGTAATATTGATGTAATTTTGAAAGTTCAATATTGCCAAATTATTTTATGTATTATAGGGTAAAACATATACTTAAATGTAAATTAATATAATTAGGAACCAATATTTTATTTTCGTTTTTTAAAGATTTATTTTATTTATTTGAAAGAGTTACAGAGAGAGGTAGAGACACAGAGAGAGATCTTCCATCCACTGGTTCACGCCCCAGATGACCACAATGGCCAGAGATTCGCTGATCTGAAGCTAGGAGCCAGGAGCTTCTTCCGGGTCTCCCACGTAGGTGCAGGGGCCCAAGGACTTGGGCCATCTTCTACTGCTATCCCAGGCCATAGCAGAGAGCTGGATCGGAAGAGGAGCAGTCATGACTAGAACTGGCGCCTCTATGGCATGCCAGTGCTTCAGGTCAAGGCTTTAACCCATTGCACCACAGTGCCGGCCCCAGGAACCAAGATTTTCAATATGAGTGAAGAGTGACAAATATTACATCAAAGAAGTTAATTTAAAAATATATGCTAACTTGAATTAGAAATATCCATAGGAGATTGGCGCTGCTGCTCACTAGGCTAATCCTCCGCCTGTGGCGCCGGTACTCCGGGTTCTGGTCCCATTTAGGGCACTGGTTCTGTCCTGGTTGCTCCTCTTCCAGTCCAGCTCTCTGCTGTGGCCCAGGAGGGCCGTGGAGGATGGCCCAAGTGCTTGGGCCCTGGACCTGCATGGGAGACCAGGAGGAAGTGCCTGCCTCCTGGCTTCAGATCGGCGCATCATGCCGTCTGTAGCGGCCATTTGGGGGGTGAACCAACGGAAAGGAAGACCTTTCTCTCTGTCTCTCTCTCTCACTGTCTAACTCTGCCTGTCAAAAAAAAATTTTAAAAAAGAAATATCCATAGGAACCCATGTCCTTTTTATAAATGTACTTTATTTTTTTGGAGCAGTTTTACATTTACAGAAAAATTGAGTAGAAAGTACAGAGAGTTCCCATATGCTTCCTCCTCCTACCTCTTCTTTCCCAGGATTAACATTTTGCATTAGTGTGATAAGTTGTTTATACCTGTTGAACTGATACTGATACATTATTTTAAACTAAAGTCTATAGTTTACTATAGCTATTAGGGTTCACTCTGGATTGTAAATTTTATGTTTTTAGAAACTGTGATGTCTTGTATTCACATTTAGAGTAACATGCAGAATAGTTAAATTTTACTTCGTTCATTTCTCCCTTCTTCCTCCAAATCCAGCAACTGCTGATTTTTTAATTGTTTAGAGAGTTTTGTCTACTCCCTAGTGTCATATCATTAGAATCATGTAGCATGTAGTCTTTTCAGAATGGCTTCTTTCCCTTAACACAGATTTAAGTTTTCTCCATGTCCTTTTGTGGCTTGAAAGCTCATTTTTTTTTTAAAAAATCACTGAATATTACACTGTATAGATAGTACAGTGTGTTTGTTCATTCACTTTCTGAAGGACAGCTGGGTTGTTTCAGCAACCTGGTGCTGAGTGGTCGATGCTTTGAGAGAGATATGCAACATACTTTAAGGAAGAATGAATTTGGCATTCAGAGGAGACCTCATGGAAGAGTTGACACAAGCTGAGTCAAGAAATAGAACAAGTACATTGGAGGCAAGGGGAACAGAACACTCCAAATAGAGAAGAAAGAGATTATGGAGCTGGTGTTGTGATGCAGCACATAAGAGTCTCTGCTTGCAGTGCTGGCATCCCAAATATGCTCCGGTTCATGTCCTGGCTGCTCCACTTACAATCCAACTAATGTGCCTGGGAAAACAGCAGAGGATGGCTCAAGTCCTTGGGTCCCTGTATCCAGTGGAAGACCTGGATGAAGCTTCTGGCTATTGGCTTCCACCTGGCCCATCCCTGGCTATTGTGGCTGTTTGGGGAGTGAAACAGTGGAATAAGAATCTCTATCTCTCTCCTACTTGCCCCACACACCTTCTTTCTCTCTGTGAAGCTCTACCCTTCAAATGAATAAAAATAAAATCTTAAAAAAAGAGCTCAGAGGTGCAAAATAGGATGGCCAATAAAGGGTCTGCAGAAACTCAATATGGCTATGACATATGGCAGATGGGAGCTGATTTAGGAGAATAAGACTCCTTGAAGGATGGTGTATGTCATTCCAAAGAGTTTAGATTTTATTCTTGGTAAATGTAGAGCTGCTGAATATTTTTTTGTTTGTGACCAAGAGAGACAGAGACATCTTCTGTCTCCTGATTCACTACCCAAATGCCCACAATAGCCAGGGCTGGGTAGGCCAAAGACATGAGCCAAGAACACCATCTGGGTCTCCCATTGAGTAACAGAAACCCACGTGCTTCAGCCATTATCTGCTGCCTCCCAAATGCATTAGCAGGGAGCTGGATTGGAAATGGTGAGCAGCCAGGACACAAGGCATCCCAAGAGATGGTTTAATTTGTTAACCCAAAATACTTGCCCCTGTTGAAAAACTTTAAAGAGAGAAATGATGTGGTCAGGTTTTCATTTTCAAAATGGTAGCATTCTAGGATGACAGTACAGAAATATTAGAGGAAGAAACCATGGAGAACCCAGATGAAAAATCATGAGATTCTGAGCTTGGGTAACGAGTGTGTGTGTGGAGGATAGGGAAAGGTTCAAGATGTGTTTAGGAGGGCAGATGGTTAAATTTTTACCCCTCTGTTTTTTGGAACACAGAAATATTGAAATATTCTGGTATTTGGAGGTTTGCAATAATTCCCTGTGAAACCATTTTGGCCTATGTGCTTTTTGTGGATTAGTGTTTTTTTTGTTCTTTTTTTTTTTTAAAGATTTTATTTATTTATTTGACAGGTAGAATTACAGACAGTGAGAGAAAGGTCTTCCTTCCGTTGGTTCACCCCCCAAATGGCTGCAATGGCCGGCGCTACACCGATCTGAACCCCGGAGCCAGGTGCTTCCTCCTGGTCTCCCATGTGGGTGCAGGGCCCAAGGACTTGGGCCATTCTCCACTGCCTTCCACAGGCCACAGCAGAGAGCTGGACTGGAAGAGGAGCAGCCGGGACTATAACCCGCTGCCCATGTGGGATGCAGCACTGCAGGTGGAGGATTAACCAAGTGAGCCACAGCGCCGGCCCATGGACTAGTGTTTTTTGTTTTGTTTTTTTGTTTGTTTGTTTGTTTGTTTTTGACAGGCAGAGTGGACAGTGAGAGAGAGAGACAGAGAGAAAGGTCTTCCTTTGCTGTTGGTTCATCCTCCAATGGCCGCCGCGGACGGCTTGCTGCAGCCGGGGCACCGTGCTGATCCGAAGGCAAGCAGGAGCCAGGTGCTTCTCCCGGTCTCCCATGGGGTGCAGGGCCCAAGGACTTGGGCCATCCTCCACTGCACTCCTGGGCCACAGCAGAGAGCTGGCCTGGAAGAGGGGCAACTGGGACAGAATCCGGTGCCCCGACTGGGACTAGAACCCGGTGTGCCAGTGCTGCAAGGCGGAGGATTAGCCTAGTGAACCACGGCACCGGCACAGGACTAGTGTTTTAATAAATAAACTATATCTGTTTCTTTAATGGAAATTAGTCTGAATTTTTTCTATTTTTAAAATAAATTTCATTGTGTATATCTAAGGTATACAACACAATATTATGGGATACACATATATCATTAAAAGGTTGTCATGAAGCAAATTAATATGCTCATCATCTCACAGGGATTGTCTTCTCATTTAGCGGGAATCCCAAATATAGTAAAATTTTTATTACCTTTTATTACTTTTATTACCTTTTATTACTCTACCTCATGTTATACATTAGCTCTCTAGATTTGTTTGTCCTACATTATCTGCTACCATAAACACTCTGATCTACATCAGACACCCTCTCCAACCACTGTATTGTTGTCTCTTTATACTTGAATTTTTCTTTTTAAGATTCCACATATAAGTGAAATCATGTGATATTTTTCTTTTTGTATATTGCTTCTTTCATTTAGCACAATGTCTTCCATGCTCATCCTTACTGTAGCAATTAGAAAGATATCTTGCAACTCAATAATAGAAAAACAACCTGATTTTAAAAATGATTAAAGGACAACAAAGACATTTTTCCAAAGAGGGCATAGAACTGGCAAACAGGACTATGAAAAGGTGATTATCACCACTAATCATGAGGGATATACAAGTTAAAACCACAATGAGATATAACTTCACACCTTTTTGGATGACTGTTAACAAAATTCAAGAGATAAATGTTGGTATGGTGTGCAAAATAGCGAACTCGTGTACAGTTAGTGGGAATGTAATTAATTGGTGTTGTTGAAGTAGACAGGCATTCAGGTTAAAATCGATTAGGTTTGTGAGCTGGAAGACCATGCCTTTGCCACACCCCTTTGTGACCTCATGCCCTACCTGATGCCTTCACCACGGCCCTGTGTGGCCTCATCCCTCTACCTGGCCACACCTGGGTGCCTGCCAGCCAATCAGGTTAATTAACCACTCCCCTTTGGAAGTGGGTTAAAAGCCTGGGACACAGTGTATCCAGCCCTTCTCTTTTGCCTGGCCTCTTGCCAGGAGGGGGCTTGCTGTAGCCCTGCACCTCCAGGGCGCATGGCCTTCGGGCCACGTGCCCTAGGCTTCCTGGCCTATATACTCCTCATGTGGCTGGTTCCTGGTGCTTGGTATGAACCCAGATTTACTTCTCTTAAATAAAGCTCTCACTCTCCTATGCATCTTTCTCACTGAATAAAAGCTTAAAACATACCATGCTGCCTCATTTATCTGTGCCGGCATTTAGAATTCTTCTCTAAATATTAGGCAAGAACCATCTTGGGCTTATTAATATTGGGGATTTATTAATAAGCCGATGGTGAAATCGTATGGCACCCCAAATTCTGGTAGCACATGTGGCACCCCAGATAGCACTTCTGGGGAACTTTACGGGGCCACATTTTTGTGTAAATTTTAGGGGGTCATGTCTGATTTCATTGTCATTATGGAAACCAATTAAGATGTTTCTAAAGAAATTAGAAATAACCCCCCTATATAGCCTAGCAATCCCTCTTCTGGTCATATATACACAAAGGAACTGAAAGCATTATCTCATAAAGATATCTGTACTCTCATGTTCATTGCAAAGTTATTAATAAAGTATTCATAATAGCCAAATTATAGAAACAACCAAGGTATCCCTTGACAGATTAATCAATAAATAAAGTGTGATATATATTTATAAATATGCATGTATATATATGTAAACTGTCATATATATGCATGAGTATAATATATATAAAACTGTTATATATGTGTGTATTATGTGTATATGTTTGTGTGTATATATATATATACACATATATATAAAAGAATATTTTTCAACCCTAAACAAACCCCAAGATCTCATTTATTTGATTTTTTAGAACTCATATATTCTATCTAGGTTTTACAATTTATTTGCTTAGAGTTCTGCCATGCAATCTCTTACAACTATTTCATTTTGTTTTCAAATTTTTACTTATTTTCTGTTTCTTGAAAGGCAGAAAGAAAACGATCTTCCATCTGCTCATTCACTCCCAAAATGTCCTCAACAAGCAGAGCTGGGCCACTAAAGCCAGGAAGCTGGAACTCAGTATGGGTCTCCTACATAGGAGGGAGGGACCCAAGTATTTGAGCCATCATCTGTTGCCTTTCAGGATGTGAATTAGTAGGAAGTTGGATTGAAACTAAGGAACTCCAATATGGGAAGCAGACATTCCAATCAGCTTCTTAATCACCAATGAGTGCTCCTCATTGTTATTTTTTATTATGTATATTTGTGCTTCTTTCTTCTTTGTTTCTTTAATTAGCTTATGGGTTCTGTGTTTTGTTGTTTTTCCTCCAAAGAACCAGTACACTGACTTATTTATTAAATTTACTGTTTTCTGTTTCTAACATTATTTTTGTCATTATTTTAAATATTCCCTCTTTTTGTGTTTTGTTTATTTGTAATTACTCATAAGTTAAATTGTGTGTCATGCATGAAGAATTACCATTTTTGTTATGTTAAAGAAATCCTCTCCAAGAATGATGGATATATTTCTACAAACTCAAGTGGATATTTACTTATTTTAATCCTTTCAATATTTTGTATGACTATTTAATACTATGAGTTTTTCCTCTAGTCTATGCTTTAATTTTATCTTGTTGATTCAGGCATTTATTGTTTTTATTACTTTTTTTTATAAGTAATTGTGACATTTCAGTTTTTCTTTGACTGAAGAGTTGTTTATTGAAAAGTATTTTAACTTCTAGATAGAAAAGTCTATGTTTTGATTTCATTATTAATTTACATATATTTATTTAAAGATTCATTTTGAAAGAGTTACAGAGAGAGGGAGAGAGTTATCATCCATCTGCTGGTTTACTCCCCATATGGCCACAATGGCAGGGGCTGGATGGACCAGGCTGAAGTTAGTAGCATGAAACTCCATCTGCGTCTCCCACATGAATGGCAGGAGTCCAGGCTTTTGGGCCATTTTCTGCAGCTTTCCCAGGTGTGTTAGCAGGGTGCTGGATTGGAATTTGAGCAGCTGAGACTTAAGTTGCAGCCATGTGGGATGCTTGTATGCACTAGGCAAATTAACACACTATACCACAATGCCAGCCCCTGGTTTCTATATTTTTAATATTAGAAAATTATCTTTTTATCATTTCTACTTTATGAGACTCATTGAGATATTTTTTAGGACAGAAGCTATAGTGTTTATGAATTTTTATGTATAGTTGATAAGAAGATATATTTTCTATTTTGGGGATGCAAAGTTTGATATTTTTGTATAATTTATTGTCTATGCTATTTAAGGATTAAATATTCTTTTTTAAAAGATTTATTTATTTATATGAAAGAGTTACACAGAGAAGAGAGGCAGAGGCAGAGAGAGAGAGAGAGATCTTCCATCTAATGGTTCACTCCGCAATGGCCGCAGCTGTGCTGATCTGAAGCCAGGAGCCAGGAGCTTCTTCCCGGTCTCACACTTTTTAAAAACTATTTATTTCAAAGGCAGAGTTACAGGGAGATAGAGAGGGAAAGAGAGAGAAGAGAGACACACAAACACACACAGAGAAACAGTAAAAGAGGGAGAGAGAGAGATCTTCCTTCCCTTTCATCCGCTAGTTCACTCCCCAAATGGCTGTAGTGGCTGGAGCTGGCCTGATCTTAAGCCAGGATCCAGGAGCTTCTTCCGGGTCTCTCACATGGGTGCAGGGGCCCAAGCACTTGGGCCATTCACCACTGCTTTTCCAGGGGCATTAGCATCGAGCTGGATGGGAAATGGAGCACCTAGGACTTGAACTGGTGTCCATACGGGATGCAGGTGGCAGGCATCAGCTTTACTCACCTATCCACAGTGCTGGTCTCTATGTTTAAGTTTTTAAAATAACTTTGTTATAGGAGTTTTTATTGCATACAGCATTGTTTGGTTTTGTTCTGTGAGCTAAAATGGTATAAGTTAAGTCCATCTGAATTTGCTAATATCACTGATAATTTTGATCTAAACTACATTTTGATCATCTACATTTTTACCACACTTCCTTTTTTCTATTGCTTTTTGTATTTAGGGAGATTTATACTTTGTGTTCTAATGTCTACCTTCATACTAATTATCAATACCTATACATACACGCATGCACACGCACATACATCCTTAATATTCCTTATCCTTACTTAGGCTTCTGTTTAGTTCATGATTTTCAGATTACTTTCCTTGATTCCCACCTATAGCCTGTGTCGACACATAGAATTCTTGTAATTTAATCAATTGTTGACAAAATTTTGTCTTTTTTCCCTAATTGATTAACTACAGCTTCATAGTTTTCTGTTTACAGCTTCATATTTGCTTCTAGATTATGATCTGCAAGTTCTAATTTGTGTTTTAAATCTATAATTTATAGCTTAAGTATATTTAATTGATATTGAAATTTTATTAGTTTTCTCTATATCCTGGTTAAATTTCCTCTCTCCTTCCCTCCTTGCCTTCATTTCTTCTTCCCAATCCTTCTTCTACTTCTTTCCTTCCTTCCTTCATTCCTTCCACTGTCCACTGTCTTTTTCTTCCTTTCTTTAACTTCCATATTGTCAGCAGCTAAAAACTCTTGATATCCTTTCACTTGTGGATGAATAAATTTAAGTACAAAGAAGTTTGCTGATCAATTTAGGTTCATACCACTAATTGTTGACAGAGTGGAGATTATGACCCAAGTCATTTGGTTTCAAAAGTGCAATCTTTTGTGCTACTTGAAGTTCAAAAGTAATAATGAATAACAAAAGCAAGTTTCTAAGAAACTGAACAAGAAATGGACAATGGCCAGACCACATGTACAAATAGAATTGTGACTGATAACTTACAGCAATCTGTGCATTCTCTATTTAAGCATCCCTGTAAAGCAGGGTGTTATACATGACAAAACAACAGCTAGTAACAATGCTGGAAGCCAAATAATAAACCCTATAACAATTGGCCCCAAATGGCCATGTCTTAATTAATAACTATCAACTTTATGAATTTTTATCACTAATTCCAATTTCAGACCAACCAGAGAAAGCCAAATATGCACCCTGACCAACCAGGTAGCCTGTATAAGGTTTCCCTTGCCATCAGCCTCCAATCATAGCATTCCTGAAGACTTCCCTTTTTTCACTATTACAACTGATAGTGAAATCCCTGGGAATTTGTTCTATCTATGATGAAGTATGAGGCAGATGAACAAACCGAGAAGGCAATTTTTAGCAAAAGAGTTTTATTTTAAAGAGCAAGCAGATTAAAAGAGCAGAGGGAAACCTCCCAGGAAAGCAGCTGGGAGGGACTTCTTCAGAGGAAAAAGCTGTTGAAAGGAAGCGATCTGGGGTTTAAACTCATCGGAAACTTTGTGTGAGGTCTTGTAAAAGAGTGTTTCCTTGTTTCATGAGTTCATCCTGACTTTTATTTCCCATTCCTCCCATTTGCTTGTGACTTTTTACAGGACAGAGAAAAAAATCCAACTTGGGGCCTATTGGGGTAGGGAGCTGTTTGTCTTTACTGTACTCCTGAGTCTGGGTACAGATAACTCCAGCCACCTGGCCTTTTGAATGGCCTTGTTGGCACAGCCTGCATTTCTCATAATGGACAAAACTCTTTATGTCTCATTTATTATCACACTTGCTTTTAGCTCAGGATGGTTTCCCAGCTGTTAAGTATTCCACATTATGGCAAGGGACTCTTTGTTCTCTCCAGCTTTTTACCATTCCTACCGTGACTCCTTTCACTGCTATAAGGCTTTCCCACTCCTCTGCATTACTTTTAGTCTCTACCAATCAAATGATAGTGGCTGACTCCTTTGTAAACTGAATGGTCATTACCTTTTATTATTTGATATTCATTTATTCTACACTGCTGTTTTCCTTAAAAAACCCAAATCTGACTATTTTTCTGATAGGACAACCTTCCCTGAATCCTCTCACAGTTGATATCATTTCTTATGCATCACCCAGTGTCTGCTTCTGTTCTCTCATGTTATTTCTCGGACCTTATCTACCACTATTGCCTCCTTCTCATTTGAGATTCAGATAATCCATTTTAGCTGCTGTATTCCCAATTCTAGTATTAGTAACTACTGGTTACACAACTCATTTTTGTCTTTCATGTTTCATAAAGTATATTTTCTGACTTTGAGTTGTCTGATACGGAAGCCACCATCTGAAGGTAGCATTTCAAATGTCGTCGGCCAAATTCAAATGAACTGTACATGTAAAACAAACCATAACTTTTGAACATTTAATACAAATGATAAAAGTGTGGGCTCGCTCGCTCTCTCAACTCTCGGCGGCGCTGTGGCCCTCGCTCCAGCCTGTCCTCGAGGCACTCGGCGCGGGGCTCGGGCGACGCCCGGAGGAGGGCCTGACGGCCTGGGTCGTGCCATGGTGTGAGCGCCGCCGCTGCCACCAAAAAAGAAAAAAAAAAGATAAAAGTGTGAAATATCCCATTGTTGAAATTTCAGATTAAATACAAGATGTTATTAAAATTAATTTCATCTGTTTATTTTTAATTTGGATATAAAAGAATTTTTAAATTACATGTTAGTACATATTTCGTTTCTGTTGGCCAATTTCTATTTGGATATTCTATCATCAAATTGAGAATTTAATAGCTAAAATGCAATTCATCACTCTGCTCTCAAAACCAGTTCTCTTTTCAATGTCTGCTGATGGTGTCAAAACCCATCTTCCTACTACCTCTTTCTTATAAACTCTGGCTCTACTAAAATATAACAATAACTTCCTAACTTTGAAACCTAAGTTTTTCTTGGTTTCATTTTCACTGATATTTTTCCTACTGTTCATGCAACTGAAATCCCCACTTTCTTGATTCTTTTTTCATTCGATTTCTGTAACTCTGATTCACTACAGTTTCTATCCAATGTCTTTGATTACTTTTCCCCTCCTCCTTTCACTGACTTCCTTATATCTTCAAGTCCCAGCTACAAGCTCTGCCTTATCCCTGAAGTCTACTTCAAATATTTTATTCATGATAATGATTAACATAACTATTGCCTAAATGAAAATGATCAAATCATCACCACTAGTACTGACCCTTCTCTTTAGCTGGATACTGCACCTGTAGTTACTTGCTAGATGTTTCTATTTGGATATCTTCTCATCAGTTTGAAAATTCCATGTCTAAAATGAAGTGCATCATTTTGCTCTCAAAATCCTTTCTTTTGCTTTCCATTTTTTCTGGTAGTGTCATGAATCTCTTTATCACCCAGCTTGACACCTGTTTTAGGTTGGAGTCTTTCCTTTCTATCTTATGCCATTCATGCAGTCATGAAAACATAAAGGCTCTTTATTCCTTATGTCTCTTGATTTCCTCAGATACTTCACTTGTGCTTTCTGAAACCAGGGTAGCTGGGAATATAACATAAGTATGAGACATCAAGGTATGGGATGGGGAATGATGATATCAGTCACCTAGATAATTGTTATAAGGTGATTTATTCATGGTTAACTCTTTATGTCATAAATTAGAGTAGTAATACAAAAATGAAGCTGTTCTATATAGTCATAGTCAGAGATGCCATTCTTTATGAAGAGTTAAGTGTGGACATAGGCAGAAAAAAAACCAGAATGAAAACATGGTACAAACATTAGGAGAGTTGAAGAAAAATGAGTCTTATCACTTAAACCACATTGTCTGTGGAATATATTGAAGCTATAGTGTTTTGAAATTCTTATTGTAGGGTACCTACCAAGACTGCCAAAGAAGTGTGAATGCTAAGGTTTTTGCATTATTGACGATTTTGTAAATGTTTATTTACTTATTTATTTCCATTTAATTTGAAAAGCATACACATGCATGCACACATTCAGAGAGACAGAGAGAGAGACTTAGAGACCTCTCATCTGTTTGTTCACTCTCCAAATTCCTGCTGGTTCACTCCCCAGGTTCTTACAATGGGCCAGGCTGAAGCCATGAGCCTGGGACTCCATCTTGGTGTCCCATATGGGTGGCAGGGATTCTAGTACTTGAGCCATCATCTGCTGCTTCCCAGGGTGCTCATGAATAGTAAGTTGGACTGAAGTGAAGCAAGGACTGAAACTCAGGCACTCTTATATGGAAATCAGGCATCCCAAGCAGCAACTTAACTAGTGCTCCAAATACCTGCCACATTGACAATATTTTTAAAAAATTTTTTAAGTAACACAAATTTCATATATTTTATATATGCAAATTTAGGAACACAGTGACACATCCTCCCAACTACCCTCCCTTCTGCCCATGTTCCAACCCTTCCTCCATATCCATCTTGGATTCCCACTCTTAATTTTTGCAATGATCTATTATCAGTATATTTATGATCATATGGCTAACCTTACTCTTGTTCAACAAATAGTAAGAAGAGAAAAACAAACAACAACAACAATAAAACACTCTTACTCAATGGAAGAGACAAGGGCTATAAATAATCATCGATTCTCAAAATGTCTGTTTTACTCCAATACATTACATTTCAGGTACTCTGTTAGTTGCCTCAGATTTGGGAAAATATATGATATCTGTCTTTTTGGGACTGGCTTATTTCACTAAGCATAATGGCTTCCAGTTGTGACCATCTTGTTGCAAAGGACAGAATTTCATTTTTTTTACACCTGAATAGTCCTCCATAGTGTATCTATACCATAATTTCTTTGTGGAGACAGCAGTTGATGGACATCTGGCTTGATTCTACATCTTACCTACTGTGAATTGTGCTGCAATGAACATGGGGGTATAGATAACTCTTTCATATGCTGATTTCTTTTGGTTTGGGTAAATTCCCAGGAGTGGGATGGCTGGATCATATGATAGGTCTATATTCAGATTTCTGGGGTAGCTTCATTCTGTCTTCCACATTGGCTGCTCCAGTTTACATTGTTACCAACAGTTGATTAGGGCACCTTTCTCCCCGTATCCTTGCCTGCATTTGTTGTTTGTTGATTTCTGCCTGAGAGCATTCTAACTGGGATGAGGTGAAAACTCATTGTGGTTTGGATTTGCATTTCCCTGGTGGGTCATGATCCTGAGAATTTTTTCAAGTTGTTGCCATTTGAATTTCCTCTCTTGAAAAATGACTGTTCAAGTCCTTTGTCCATTTCTTAACTGGATTTTTTTTTTTTTGTGATTTAAAAAGCAAGATTGTGGCTGGTACTGTGGTGTAGTGGATAAAGCTACCACCTGCGGTGCTGGCATCCCATTAGGATGCCAGTTCAAGTCCTGGTTTCTTCACTTCCGATCCAGCTCTCTGCTGTGGCCTGGGAAAGCAGTAAATGGCCCAAGTCCTTGGGTCCCTGCACTTGTGTGGGAGACCCAGCAGAAGCTCCTGGCTCCTGGCTTTGGATCAGCACAGTTCAGCCAGTTGCAGCCAATTGCGGAATGAATCAACAGATGGAAGACCTCTCTCTCTGTGTCTCTCCTTCTCTCTTTGTCAAACTATGACTTTCAAATAAATAAATAAATCTTTTTATAAAAAAGCAAGATTTATTAGTCAAAAACCTCCAGCCAGAGTGGAGGATGGGGGTTTCCAATAGAGGAAAAAACCCAAAGTTGTCCTTGGCGGTTGAGTTTTTAAGCACAATTTTGATTGACATTCATTTACAAGGTGGGGGAAAAACCCATCAAAAGACCTGAATTAAAATCCTTTATCCTATCTGGCATGCTCGAGATGAAACAAAAAACCATCTAGAAGGGTGGGATAGGTAACTTTGTTTTCACAATAAACTGTAAGCTCAGGAGGATGGAATCCACTCTCTTGCTATTCTCATGGTAAATCTGGAGATTCCTAAGGAAGGAGAACTGACATTTTTAACCTTGGTAAAGATAATTTTTTGGGGGGAACATTTTCCACCCTCAATTTCCAGATTGCCGATTAACTCATTTGACCCCTCACATTCCTCCCTCAACAAGATGAACCCTAACTTCCGTTAGGGGAACTGGGTGATGATCACTCTGGCTGCTTCTTGCTGAAAATGGGCGTCGTTGGGAATGGGAGTCAAGGCAGGTTTCCAGCAGGAGGTGGTTTCTTAGCAGCAGATGGCTTCTCAAAGGGGATGACAGTGCCAGCTTGCAGAAACTGCTTCCATCTGAGGTTTCATGTGCATAGCCATCTAGAATCTTACTGTTTCAAGTCTAGAGAAAACAAATCTAACAAGCAGTTTAAACTCACAGAGTCTAAAACTAAGTACAGAGTCATTAGTAGAGGACTGAAGAAAGGTGCTATCTAAACCATGAGCAAGTTTTCCCATTAAGAGACAGAAAATGACAGGAGGGACCTGATAACAATCAGGTAAGCTAAGGCCTGGCCAGATAAGAAGTCCAGAACTCTTCACATGGGGTACTAGAAGAGGCACCATAAAGGAGGTGTGAACCTCCTTCAGCATGGCACCCTGTTGACTTCCATTACCTAACTGGCCTAGAAGGAGAGCTGGCTTGAAGAGAAGGCAGGTGGCATCTCTAATAGGAAACTTACAGTTTCTGCATGCAATATTGCTTACTCTTCGACAGTGGTGGTTACTGTGGAAGCTGGGCTGAGTAAAGGGCTTTTCAGCTTAGGGCCAACAAGGTCTGTGGCTCACACCTGAGAGTCCTTCAACTCCAGGGCAATTCCGTTTCCAGTGACCTAGCCCTTGGCTGATAGAGCTGCCGGGACTCTCCACAGCTGACTTCTACTGAAGCCCTGGCTTTCCATATTAAAAACCAATGCAGTGGATGAACCTGTTGGGTCTCCTTACGGCAGATCTCTGTGTAAAGCAGACATTAATTGGCCTGCCACCTACCTTAACATTATTTCTGCTGCCTAGCTGCTTCTTCCTCCTGGCTGGATTGTTTGTTTTGTTGTTGTTGAATTTCTTGAGCTCTTTATAGATTCTGGATATTAACCTGTTATCAGATGCACAGTTAGAAAATATTTTCTCCCATTCTGTTAGTTGACTCTTTGCTGAGTGTTTCTTTTGTAGTACAGAAGCTTCTCAGCTTGATGTAATCCCACTTGTCATTTTGACTTTGATTGCCTATGCTCCTGGGGTTGTTTCTAAGAAGTCTTTGCCTATGCCAATGTCTTGCAGAGTTTCCCCAGTATTCTCTAGGAATTTGATGGTATGAGGTCATAGATAGAACCATTTTGAGTGGAGTTTAGTGTCAGGTGTAAGATAGGGGTCTTGCTTCATACTTCTGCATGTGGAGATCCAGTTTTCCCAGCACCATTTGTTAAAGAGACTGTCCTTGCTCCAGGGATTGGTTTTAGCTGCTTTGTCAAAGATATTTTGGTTGTAGTTGCATGGATTGATTTCTTGAGTTTTTGTTCTGTTCCATTTGTCTATCCATCTGTTTTTGTGCCAGTACCAGGCTATTTTCATTATAACTGCCCTTTAGTATGTCTTGAAATCAGAAATGATGTCTTGAAATCACATATTGTGATGACTCCATCTTTGTTTTTATTGCTGAAGATTGCTTTATCTATTCGAGGTCTCATGTTTCCATATGACTTTTAGCATCATTTTCTCTATATCTGAGAAGAATGCCTTTGTCCTTTTGATTGGGATTGCATTGAATCTGTAAATTGCTTTTGGTAGTATGGACATTTTGATGATGTTTGTTCTTCCAATCCATGAACATGAAAGTTTTTCCATTTTTGCGTGTTTTATTTCTTTGTTTAGTGTTTTGTAATTTTCATTGTAGAGATCTTTGATATCCTTCATTAAATTTATTCCAAAGTATTTGATTCCTTTTGGAGCCATTGTGAATGAGAATGATCTTAAAAGTTCTTTTTCAGCCATGGAATTTTCTGTGTATGCAAAGGCTATTGATTTTTCTTTGTTGATTTATATCCTGCCACTTTACCAAACTCCTTTATGAATCCCAATAATCTCTCAGTGGAGTCTTTTGGATCCCCTATATATAGCATCATGTCATCTGCAAATTGGGATAGTTTGATTTCCTCCTTTCCAATTTTTATGCCGTTGATTTATTTTTCTTGCCTAATGGCTCTGGCCAAAACTTCCAGGACTATATTAAATAGTAATGATCAGAATGGGCATCCTTGTCTGGTTCAGAATCTTAGGGGGAATGCTTCAAGCTTTTCCCTATTCAATAGGACGGTGGCTATGGGTTTGTCAAAATTACCTTGATTCTGTTTAGGAATGTTCCTTCTGTACCCAATTTGCTTAAGATTTTCATCATGAAAGGATGTTGTATTTTATCAAATGCTTTCTGTGGATCTATTGCGATAACCATATGGTTTTAATAAGTTGTTAATGTGATCTATCACATTGATTTCCAAATATTGAACCTCCCTGCATACCAGGGCTAAATCGACTTAGTCTGGTGAATGATCTTTCTGATGTGTTGTTGGAATCAATTAGCTAATATTTTGTTGAGCATTATTGCATCTATGTTCATCAGAGATATTGGTCTATAGTTCTCTTTCTGTTGCATCTTTTTCTAACTAAGCAACTAACATGATACAGGCTTCATTGAAGGAATTTTGGAGGATTCCCTCCCTTTAATTGTTTTGAATAGCTTAAGAAGAATTGGAATTAGTTCTTCTTTAAATTTCTGGTAGAATAGAGCAGTGAAGCCATCTGGTCCTGGGCTTTTCTTTGTTGGAGGTCTTTATTACTGATTCATTTTTTTGTCTTTGTTATCTGTCTGTTTAGATTTTCTGTGTTTTCTTGACTCAATTTTGGTAGATTATATGTGCCTAGGAATTTATGCATTTCTTCTAGGTTCCCAATTTCTTGGCATAGAACTCTTTGTAGTAATTCCTGATGATTATTTTTATTTCTGTGGTCTGTTGTTACATTTCCTTTTTCATCTCTGATTTTATTGATTTGGGTGTTCTCTTTTTTTTTTTTTTTTGTTAGTTGTGCCTATGGTGCATCCATTTTGTTTATTTTTTCCAAAAACTTTATCTTCATTTCACTGATTTATTTTATTTTTTTTGGTTTCAATTTTGTTTATTTGTTCTCTGATTTTAATTATTTCTTTCCCCCTACTAATTTTTGGTTTGGTCTGTCGTTGTGAATGTTGAGTCATCCCTGAATAAATCCCACTTGGTCTAAGTGTATGATCTTTCTGATGTGTTGTTGGAATCAATTAGCTAATCAATTGAGATGCATTGATAGCTCATTTGCTCATTTTTTGATACCTTACCACTATCTTCATGTAGTCACCCATTGTCATAAACTTCCCTTTTAACACTGCTTTAGCTGTATCCCCTTATGTTTTGATATGATTTATTGTCATCTTTATTTGTTTCCAGAAGTTTTTTGATTTCTCTTTTTATTTCTTCTATGGCCCTTTGTTCATTCAGGAATATGATTTTTAATCTCCATATGTTTACATATGATCTAGAGATTATTGATTTGTTGATTTCCAGCTTTATTTCATTTTAGTTGGAGATGATGTATAGTATGATTTCTATTTTTTTGAAAAATTTTTTTTGTTGCTTTGGATTTTAAGTTCTCTTGCTCTCTTTTTTATGAAGGCAAAGTAGTTTTGAAGATACCAAAACCACTTTATGCATTCTTTTAATTGCTTTTAGGTTTTACATATGATATTGTTTTAGAAGGAAGATATTCCATAATTTTCAAAGATGTGAGACTGAATATTGAGAGGAAGCAACACATCTAGTCTTTGTGTGGTCCTGGATGGAAGTTACTCTGGAAATTTAAATAAAATATGAACACTATATAATATAAAGTCACTTCTGAGTTTGGGCCTCTTAACTTACCATGACACAGGACTCAGCATACAGTCCCTACAAGTTCTCCAAAACACTATACAGATTGTTTTCTTCAGTGCATCTCCCCGTAAAAGCTTTTGCTTCTTTGTATTTTTGTTATGATGTCTGAGACAATCTGATGTTACCTATGTTATCTGACGGGCAGCACAAATTTGTTATAACTTTGATTTTGGTGTGCCAAGTCCTATGTTCATTCCCTCAACTTAGAATCCCATTATCCTATGCTTTTCATTTTTCCTGCTTTTCTCAGGAAAGATATCTTTTATACATGCATTATTTGCTTACTTTTTAGTTTCCTGCTACTTAAACTTTAGTGTGCACAAATATAACCTAGAGGAACAAATTCAAAAAGCATGTTACAGATCCTTGTCCCTAGAATGCGGATTCATTGTGTTTAGAATAGGTCTTTTTTTTTTTTTTTATTTTGACAGTTAGAGTTAGACAGTGAGAGAGAGACAGAGAGAAAGGTCTTCCTTCTGTTGGTTCACTCCCCAAATGGCTGCTATGGCCCAAGCTATGCTGATCCAAAGCTAGAAGCCAGGTGCTTCCTCCCAGTCTCCCATGCGGGTGCAGGGACCCAAGTACTTGGGCCATCCTCCGCTGCCTTCCTGGGCCACAGCAGAGAGCTGGACTGGAAGAGGAGCAACTGGTACTAGAACCTGGCACCCTTATGGGATGCTGGTGCTGCAGGCGGAGAATTAACCAAGTGAGCCACAGCGCTGGCCCTATAGAATAGGACTTTTTAAACAGGTTTATCCAATTATTATGATGCAGCACATTGCAAGATCATACTTTGAGAAACACTAGCTTAGTAAATTTAAGACAGTATCTCTTCTCTTTCTTAAGTGATTGTGTGCATGTTAATTCCTATTTCATCTGTTAAAATGTATGGAATATATTTAAGGTTAATGTAGTAAAAACCTACTCGGTATATGAAGGTGATTTTAAACTTAAATTGTTGAACTATGGTTCTTCTGGATAATTTCTTTTTTTTTTTTTTTTTTTTTGACAGGCAGAGTGGACCGTGAGAGAGAGAGAGAGAGAGAGAGAGAAAGGTCTTCCTTTTGCCGTTGGTTCACCCTCCAATGGCCGCTGAGGCCAGCACGCTGCAGCCGGCACACCGTGCTGATCCGAAGCCAGGAGCCGGGTGCTTCTCCTGGTCTCCCACATGGGTGCAGGGCCCAAGCACTTGGGCCATCCTCCACTGCACTCCTGGGCTAGAGCAGAGAGCTGGCCTGGAAGAGGGGTAACCGGGACAGAATCCGGTGCCCTGACCGGGACTAGAACCCGGGGTGCCGGCGCCGCAGGCGGAGGATTAGCCTAGTGAGCCGTGCCGCCCGCAGGATAATTTACTTTCTTATTATTTAATACCTTAAGTAGGAAATAATCAGGAGTCCATCTTCTTTGTATAAGCAATAGGTGGAACAGTGAGGCTGAGGTTAGCCAATGAAGAAATAGGCAGTGTTGCCTTCTCATTTTTTCATCACTTTTGAGGAAGATAGAAGTATTTATATTGACCAGGAAGGCCTCTGCATTTTATTGTACCAAAATTCATAACATAACATTTATTATTTTTAGCATTGTTAAGTGTTCAACTCTGTGGCATTAAGTATATTCAGAAGTGGTATAACCATCAACACTATCTATCTCTAGAAAGTTTCCATCTTCCATAGCTGAGAGTCTAGCTCCATTACACACGCATACCTCATTCCTCTTTCTTCCCATCCCTGACAATCACCATTCTATTTTCAGTCTCTATAACTATGACAACAATGGGTACCTTATTTAGAAGGAATTATTTGCTAATTGTCATTTTGTAACTGGCTTATTTCATTTCACAAATTGTTTTTAAGTTTCATTCATGTTGTGGTGTGTGTCATAATTTCATTTCTCTTTAAGGCTGAACAATAGTGAATTGTATGTATATAAAATGTTTTTTTCATTTATCCACCTGTCAATGGACATTTGCATTGAATATTCTTTTGGTTGTTATGAATAATGCTGCTGTGTACTTGGGTATACAAACATCTGAGTGAGAAAGCCCTTTTTCTAAGTATGAAAAAGCCCTTGAAGTTTATTTCTGTGCTTTTTAGATACATAAAGTTGCTCCATCCTCAGCCACCTACTCATAAAGTAGGCTTAATACTAGCTTTTTCTTGCAAAACACAAAAGTCTCTGGTTGGTATGTCTGTTGAATTATTATTTATTCATCTGTTCTGACACAAATAACATACTTGTTCAATAGAGGGTGAAGTCTACAAGTGAAATACCATTCTAGAATTGGAGGACAGCCTTCCTAGCCAGTGACTTGGAACCAATCCATATGCAGTAGCATTCATAATGCAGAGGTATAAAGGAGAAATAAAAAATATATCAGAGATTCAATTAAACCTGCAGCAGATTTGCTTGTATCTCACTTCTTTCTGCCATCACAAGAAAGAGAGGAGGTCTTATCAGTGATATAGGACTGAAAGGATTGAGTATCAAGTATATATACTCTCAGGAAGATAGGTAAGTTGTCCAGAAGAAAACAAGAGAGCCAGAGCCTCTCTGGATTATTGGTTTGGAAGAAAATTGCTGGACATTGTTGCTTTGGGGTTTCTGCTCTGGGGTGGTTTTTCCTCTCTCCCTCAGTCTGTGTTCATATACTCACAGTGCCTGCTGACTATCTCCTGATAACTCTTCTCTCCCTATTTTTAAAGGAAGTAAAGCACTCTCCTATCTCCTTGGCCTTATATACACTGATTGTAGAGAAGTGGGCCAGTTCCATAAAAGCAAGCAACCAAGATAATGATGCTACTGAGGAAATGATACAGGCTGATGCCTTTGAAAACCAACTCTGGCTGAAGGTGACGTGAGAGGGCCTGGTCTGTAGTTGTAAGAATAAGTAGTATTTGTTATATCTTAATGTTAGCCGTCGCAAAGCACACAGGACACCGGAGTAAGGGAAAGGGTTTATTGGGGAATACCCTACAGACCGGAGTGAAGGGGCAGCGAAGGAAAAAGAAAGAGAATATAAGAGAGAAACAGAGAGGAGAGGAGCTAGTAAGGAGAGAAGAGAGAGCAGAGAAGAGGAGAGAGGAGAGCAGAGCCAAGAGCCCAGAGGAGGAGGCTAGAGAGGGGAACCAAGAGAGAGCAGGAGAGAAGGGCCAAGAGAGCACGTGTTCAGGAACAGGCCCTTTTAAAACTTTGCCTGCGGGCGGGCAGGGAAGCAGGACAGCGAATCCCATTAGGATGGGGGTGGAGCCTGGCTCAGGTAGCTGGGCCATGAGGCCACCTGGCTACAACTGCACCAGTTTCCTAACAGTATTTGGATAGGTAGAGTGAAGGAGAGGCTCTCTGAGAGAGATTAACTTATAAGAATTAAACCAAACTTGAAAGGAAAAATTGAATAGATTTTTTTGAGTTGGGAAACAGAGAGAAAATACTAAAATGTTCTTACCAGAAAAAGAAAAAACCCCTGACACTTTTAATTCAAACAGTTCTTCCTTTCTTCTCTTTGCAAACACTTCAACACTTACAATACAAAAAGCTCCTTTACCTTAAGGGCTTTTTATTTGTTTGTTTATTTGAGATAACTAGAAACCACAAGTTGACCAGATTAACTAATTTCAAGGATGTGTTACTGTGTCAGAAACAATTTAGCTTCCTCTTTTGACTTTACAACTTGGGACAAACTGTGTAAAATTTGCAGGTTAAGTTCTGAACACTTATCAGAATAGCTGGTTGGGCTTTGACAGAATTAGGCCTTTAGATTAGTTGATAATTGCAAAAGGAGGTAGAATATAAAAGACTTCAGGATTCTCTACATCAGGTGAACTTATTGGTAGTTCTGTGCTTTCCTCTTATCTCTGAATCAGCAATTTTAGAGAGCAGCTTGCAAAATGTGCACAAGAAATAGTCACTAAAAGAGCAAATTAGAGGGCCAGGGCTGTGGCGTAGCAGGTAAAGCCGAGGCCTGCAGTGCCAGCATCCCATATGGGTACCCATTAGAATCCCTGCTGCTCCACTTCCTATCCAGTGCTCTGCTGCGGCCTGGGAAAGCAGTAAAAGATGGCACAAGTCCTTGGGCCCCTGCACTCTTGTGGGAGACCTATACGAAGCTCCTGGCTCTTGGCTCCTGCCTGCTGGCTTTGGATCAGCTCAGCTCTGGCCATTGCCATTATTTGAAGAGTGAACCAGCAGAATGCAAGCCCTCTCTCATTCTGGCTCTACCTTTCTGTAACTCTTTCAAAGAAACAAAATAATTCTTAAAAAAGAGTGCAATAGAATAACTATTAACAATCAATGAAGAGGGAGTTTACACATTTACGTAAAGTAATTAGCACTCCTGTTACTTATTTTAAGTTTTGTTTTTACCTAAGTTACCTTAATGTTACCCTTAGTGAAAGAGTTTAAAATGATTTTCTGGAGTAGGATCTTTTTTGATTAAGCTCTACAAATACTGAGATTAATTAGACCAAATACAAGTCAATGGTCTGGGAAGCCTTTCTCATGTCTCACAGTAGGACGGGATTTTAAGACATGGGAAAACACCATCATCTCTAGAAATCCCTTCTGTACACACATTTTTTTTTAACTTTTATTTAATGAATATAAATTTCCAAAGTACAGCTTATGGATTACAATGGCTTCCCCCCCCCCATAATGTCCCTCCCACCCGCAACCCTCTCCTTTCCCACTCCCTCCCCCCTTCCATTCACATCAAGATTCATTTTCAATTCTCTTTATATACAGAAGATCAGTTTAGCATGCATTAAGTAAAGATTTCAACAGTTTGCACCCACATAGAAACACAAAGTGAAAAATACTGTTTGAGTACTAGTTATAGCATTAAATCACAATGTACAGCACACTAAGGACAGAGATCCTACATGAGGAGTAAGTGCACAGTGACTCCTGTTGTTGACTTAACAAATTGACACTCTTGTTTATGGCCTCAGTAATCACCTTAGGCTCTTGTCATGAGTTGCCAGGGCTATGAAAGCCTTTTGAGTTCACTGACACTGATCATATTTAGACAAGGTCGTAGTCAAAGTGGAAGTTCTCTCCTCCCTTCAAAGAAAGGTACCTCCTTCTTTGATGACCTGTTCTTTCCACTGGGATCTCACTCCCGGAGATCTTTCATTTAGTTTTTTTTTTTTTTTTCCAGAGTGTCTTGGCTTTCCATGCCTGAAATACTCTCATGGGCTTTTCAGCTGGATCCATGTGACTTAAGGGCTGATTCTGAGGCCAGAGTGCTGTTTAGGACATCTGCCATTCTATGGGTCTGCTGTGTATCTCACTTCCCATGTTGGATCATTCTCTCCCTTTTTTATTCTATCAGCTAGTATTTGCAGACACTATTCTTGTTTATGTGATCCCTTTGGCTCTAAGTCCTATCATTATGATCAATTGTGAACAGAAATTGATCAGCGGGACTAGTGAGATGGCATTGGTACATGCCACCTCGATGGGATTGAATTGGAATCCCCTGGTATGTTTCTAACTCTACCGTTTGAGGTAAGTCAGCTTGAGCATGTCCCGAATTGCACATCTCTTCCCTTTCTTATTCCCACTCTTATATTTAACAGCAATCACTTTTCAGTTAAGTTTCAACACTTAAGAATAACTGTGTATTGATTACAGTATTCAACCAAAAGTATAAAGTAGAACAAACAAAAAATACTAAGAGGGATAACATATTAAGTTGTTCATCAACAGTCAGGGCGAGGGCTGATCAAGTCACCGTTTCTGATAGTGTTCATTTCAATTTAACAGGTTTCCTTTTTGGTGCTCAGTTAGTTGTCACTGATCAGGGAAAACATATGATATTTGTCCCTTTGGGACTGGCTTATTTCACTCAGCATAATGCTTTCCAAATTCCTAATTGGGATCACTTTTCAGTTAAAATTTAAACACCTAAGAATAATTGTGTGTTAATTACAGAGTTCAACCAATGGTACTAGAACAAAAAAAAAAATGCTAAAATGTGTAAAGTATTACATTGTACATCAACAGTCAGGACAAGAGCTGATCAAGTCACTGTTTCTTTTCTTTTTTTTTTATTTAATGAGCATAAATTTCCAAGTACAGCTTATGGATTATAATAGCTTCCTCCCCCCCGTAACTTCCCTCCCACCCACAATGCTCCCCTCTCCCACTCCCTCTCTTCTTCCCCTTCACATCACGATTAATTTTCAATTATCTTTATATACAGAAGATCAACTTAGCGTATGTTAAGTAAAGATTTCCACATTTTGCTCCCACACAGAAACAGAAAGTGTAAAATACTATTTGAGTACTAGTTATAGCATTAATTAAACACCCAAGAGTAATTGTGTATTAATTACAGAGTTCAACCAATAGTTTTAAGTAGAATATAAAATGCATCTTTTGTATTGTTGTGGCTTCCCCCCCGACCTCCCTCCCTCCCATGGCCCTCCCCTCACCTACTCCCTCTCCCATCCCGCCCTTCATCACGTTTCATTTTCAATTACCTTCATATACTGAAGATCAACTTAGTATATACTAAGCAGGGATTTCAACAGGTTGCACTCACAAAACCGGACCAGGTATAGGGTATTGTTCGACTAGTAGTGTTGTTTTTGAGTTTCATAGTTAAACATATTAAGGACAGAGATCCTGCGTGGGGAGCATGAACCCAGTGACTCCCGTTGTTGATTTAACAATTGGCACTCTTATTTATGACGTCAGCAATCACCCAAGACTCTTGCTATGAGCTGTCTAGGCTATGGAAGCCCCTTGAGTTCACCAACTCTGAATTTGTTTAGTTAATGCCATATCACAGTGGAGGTTCCTTCCTCCCTTCAGAGAAAGGTGCCTCTCTCCTTGATGGCCTGATCCTTCTGCTGGGGTGTTGTTCACCAGGATCCTTCATTTAGATTTTTTTTTTTTTTTTTTTTTTTTTTTTTTTTTGCCACCGTGTCATGGCTTGCCATGCCTGTGAGACTCTCATGGACCTTTTAGTCAGATCCGAATGTCCCAAGGGTTGATTCTGAGGCAGGAGTGCTGTTTTGGGCATTTGCCATTCTATGAGTCTGCTGTGTGTCCTGCTTCCCCCGCAGGATCATTCTCTCCCTTTTGATTCTATCTTTCATTATTTGCTTACACTGGTCTTATTTGTGTAATCTCTGCGACACTTACCCTGTCTTTTGGATCAGTTGTGTATTTATATTTGTCTCTTTACCAAGTGTGCTGGCATTGGTACCTGCCTCCTTGGTAAGGTTGAGTTGAAATCCCCTGGCACATTTCTAGTTCCACCATTGGAGGTAGGTCTGAGTGAGTAAGTGCTGTCCTATATATCTCCTCCCTCTCTTATTCCCACTCCTATGGTTCACAAAGATCAATTTTCTGTTAATTTTTAAGTGCTTAAGAATGGTTGTGCATTGATTGCAGAGTTCAACCAGTGGTCTTGTGTAGAGCAAACCGAGCAAAAACAACAACAACAAAAATACTAAAGGAACAAAATAGTAAGTTGTTCCTCAACAGTCTAGACAAGGGCTGCTCATGTCATTGTCTCTCATAGTGTCCATTTCACTTCAATGGGTATCATTTTAGGTGCTCGTTTAGTTGCCATTGATCAGGGAGAACATGTGATATTTGTCCCTTTTGGACTGGCTTATTTCACTCAGCATGATGTTTTCCAGCTTCCTCCATTTTGTTGTGAATGCCCGGATTTCATTGTTTTTTACTGCTGTATAGTGTTCCATAGAGTACATATCCCATAGTTTCTTTATCTAGTCATCCGTTGATGGACATTTAGGTTGATTCCATGTCTTAGCTATTGTGAATTGAGCTGCAACAAATATTGAGGTGCAAATGGCTTTTTTCACCTCTTTAATTCCATTTGGGTATATTCCAAGGAGTGGGATGGCTGGGTCCTGTGGTAGTGCTATATTCAGGTTTCTGAGGATTCTCCAGACTGTCTTCCATAGTGGCTTTACCAGTTTGCATTCCTACCAACAGTGTATTAGTGTCCCTTTTTCTCCACAACCTCGCCAGCATCTGTTGTTGGTTGATTTCTGTATTTAAGCCAATCTAACCGGAGTGAGGTGGTATCTCATTGTGGTTTTGATCTGCATTTCCCTGATGGCTAGGGATCCTGAGCATTTTTTCATGTGTCTGTTGGCCATTTGGATTTCCTCTTTTGAAAAATGTCTGTTAAGGTCCTTGGCCCATTTTTTTATTGGGTTGTTTGTTTTGATTCTGTGGTGTTTTTTGATCATTGTGTAGATTCTAGTTGTTAATCCTTTATCTGTTGTGTGGTTTGCGAATAACGTCTCCCATTCTGTTGGTTGCCTCTTCGCTTTCCTGACCGTTTCCTTTGCTGTTAAGAAACTCTTCAATTTGAGGTAATCCCATTTGTTTATTTTATCTTTGATTACCCTGTGGGGTCTTCTCCAGGAATTCTTCGCCTATTCCGATATCTTGAAGGGTTTCCCCTATGGTCTCAATTAGTTTCATGGTGTCGTGGCGCATCTCTAGTTCTTTGATCTATGTTGAGTAGATTTTTGTATAAGATGTAAGGTAGGGGTCTTGCTTCATACTTCCACATGTGGACATCCAGTTTTCCCAGCACCATTTGTGGAAGAAGCTGTCCTTGTTCCAGGGGTTGGTTTTAGGTCCTTTGTTGAATATGAGTTAGTTATAGATGTTTGGCTTGATCTCTGGTGTTTCTATTCTGTTCCATTGGTCTATCCATCTGTTTTTGTACCAGTACCAGGCTGTTTTGATTATAAATGCCCTGTAGTATGCCTTGAAGTGTGGAATTGTGATGCCTCCGGCCTTGTTTTTATTGTTAAGGATTGCTTTAGCTATTCTGGGTCTCCTGTTTCTCCATATGAATTTCAGCATCATTTTTTCTAGGTCTTTGAAGAATGACTTTGGTATTTTGATTGGTATTGCATTGAACTTGTAAATTGTTTTTGGGAAAATGGACATTTTGATGATATTGATTCTTCCAATCCATGAGCATGGCAGGTTTTTCCATTTTTTTGTGTTGCCTTCTATTTCTTTCTTTAGTGTTTTGTAATTTTCATCATAGAGGTCTTTGACTTCCTTGGTTAAATTTATTCCAAGGTACTTTATTGTTTTTGTGGCTATCATGAATGGGATTGATCTTAGTAGTTCTTCCTTGGCCCTGGCATTGTCTGTGTATACAAAGGCTGTTGATTTCTGAGCGTTGACTTTGTATCCTGCTACTTTACCAAACTCTTCTATGAGTTCCAGTAGTCTCTTATAGGAGTTTATCGGGTCCCCTATATATAGTATCATGGCATCTGCAAATAGGGATAGTTTAACTTCCTCATTTCCCATTTGTATCCCTTTAATTTCTTTTTCTTGCCTGATGGCTCTGGCTAACACTTCTAGGACTATATTGAATAACAATGGTGAGAGTGGGCATCCCTGTCTTGTGCCAGTTTTCAATGGAAATGCCTCCAACTTTTCCCCATTCAATATGATGCTGTCCTTTGGTTTATCATTGACTGCCTTAATTTTGTTGAGAAATGTTCCTTCTAACCCCAATTTGCTTAGGGTTTTCATCATGAAAGGGTGTTGTATTTTGTCAAATGCTTTCTCTGCATCTATTGAGATAACCATATGATTTTTGTTTCTCAATTTATTAATGTGATGTATTACATTGATTGACTTTCGAATATTGAACCATCCCTGCATACCTGGGATAAATCCCACTTGGTCCGGGTGAATGATCTTTCTGATATGTAGTTGGATTCGGTTTGCCAGAATTTTGTTGAGTATTTCTGCATCTATGTTCATCAGGGAGATAGGTCTGTAGTTTTCATTCTCTGTTGTGTCTTCTCCGGGCTTAGGAATTAAGGTGATATTGGCTTGGTAGAAGGAATTTGGAAGGATTCCCTCTCTTTCAATCGTTTTGAATAATTTGAGAATAACTGGGGTTAGTTGTTCTTTAAATGTCTGGTAAAATTCGGCAGTGAAGCCATCTGGTCCTGGGCTCTTCTTTTTCAGTAGTGCGTTTATTACTGATTCAATTTCTTCCATGGTTATGGGTCTGTTTAGATTTTCTATATCTTCACGGTTCAGTTTAGGAAGGTTGTATTTGTCCAGGAATCTATCCATTTCTTCCAGGTTCCCCAATTTGTTAGCATACATCTCTTTGTAGTAGTTTCTGATGATTCTTTTTATTTCTGTTGTGTCTGTTGTTACATTTCCATTACTATCTTTGATTTTACAGATTTGGGTCTTCTCTCTCCTTTTTTTGGTTAGTTGGGCCAATGGTGTGTCGATTTTGTTTATTTTTTTCAAAGAACCAGCTCCTGGTTTTGTTGATCTTTTGTATTGTTTTTTTTTGTTTGTTTCAATTCTGTTTATTTCTTCTCTGATCTTTAGTATTTATTTCCTCCTTTTGGATTTGGGCTTGATTTGCTGCTGTTTTTCTAGATCCTTGAGGTGCATGGAGAGTTCATTTGTTTGGTTCCTTTCCAGCTTCTTGATGTAGGCACTAATTGCTATAAACTTTTCTCTTAGCACTGCTTTTGCTGTGTTCCACAGGTTTTGATTGGTTGTGTTATCATTTTCATTTGTTTCTAGAAATATTTTGATTTCTATTTTAATTTCTTCAATGACCCACTGCTCATTTAGGATCAGGTTGTCCATTCTCCATATATTTGCATATGGTGTAGAGATTCTTGGGTTGTTGATTTCAAGTTTCACTGCGCTATGGTCTGAGAAGCTGCATGGTATAGTTTCAATTTTTTTGAATTTGTTGAGGCTCCCTTTATGGCCTAGTATATGGTCAATCCTAGAGAATGTTCCATGTACTGGGGAGAAATAAGTGAACTCTGTGTCTGTGGGGTGGAAGGTTCTGAAGATATCTATTAGGTCTATTTGGTCTATGGCGTCAATTAGCTCTGATGTTTCCTTGTTGAATTTCTGTCTGGTTGATCTGTCCATTGGTGAGAGTGGGGTGTTGAAGTCCCCTGTTACTATTGTATTTGAGTCTATATCTCCCTTTAAATCCTTTAGTAATTCTTTCAGGTAGCCAGGCACCCTGTAATTAGGTGCGTATACATTTATAATAGTAATGTCTTCCTGTTGGATAGATCCTTTAATCATTATATAGTGCCCTTCTCTGTCTCTTTTAATAGTTTTTATGTTAAAGTCTATTTTGTCTGATATTAGGATGGCCACACCAGCTCTTTTTTGATTTCCATTAGCTTGGAGTATCTTTTTCCATCCTTTCACTTTCAGTCTGCGTGCATCTTTGCTGATGAGGTGTGTCTCCTGAAG
Organism: Oryctolagus cuniculus; assembly: GCF_051225735.1. Classification (NCBI taxonomy): domain Eukaryota; kingdom Metazoa; phylum Chordata; class Mammalia; order Lagomorpha; family Leporidae; genus Oryctolagus; species Oryctolagus cuniculus. The sequence continues at coordinate 98,990,957 of NC_142870.1, forward strand.
GCAGCATATAGATGGATTCTCTTTTTTGATTCCAGCAGCTAGTCTATGTCTCTTTGTCGTGGAATTAAGACCATTCACATTCAATGTGATTACTGTTAAGTGCTGTCTTTTCCCCTTCATGTTTCCTGAAACGAGCTGTTTATGTATTTTGAACTTTGTTTGTGGGTTACTCTACATTCTCTTTTTTTTGCAGTGAAGTTCTTGTTTTTGTATTTCTGTGTGCAGCATGTCTTTGAGCAAGTGTTGTAGGTTTGGACGTGTGGATACAATTTCTTTCAGTTTCTGTTTGTCGTGGAAGATCTTTATTTTCCCTTCATTCATAAAGGATAGCTTTGCAGGGTATAGTATTCTAGGCTGGCATTGTTTGTCTTTTAAAACTTGAAATATATCATGCCATTGTCTCCTTGCCTGTAGTGTTTGCGATGAGAAGTCTGGGGTGAGTCTGATTTCACTTCAACAAGTTTCCCCTTTGGTGCTCAGTTAGTTGTCGCTGATCAGGGAGAACATATATTTGTCCCTTTGGACAAATTCACTCAGCATGATGTTTTCCAAATCCCTCCATCTTATTGCAAATGACTGGGTTTCATTGTTTTTGACTGCTGTATAGTATTGTATAGGGCAAATGTCCCATAATTTCCTTATCCAGTCTACTGCTGATGGGCATTTGGGTTGGTTCCAGGTCTTAGCTATTGTGAATTGAGCTGCAATAAACATTAATGTGCAGACAGCTTGTTTGTTTGCCAATTTCATTTCCTTTGGGTAAATTCCAAGGAGTGGTATGGCTGGATTGAATGGTAGGGTTATATTCAGGTTTCTGAGGAATCTCCAGACTGACTTCCATAGTGGCTTAACCAATTTGCATTCCCACCAACAGTGGGTTAGTGTCCCTTTTTCCCCACATCCTTGCCAGCATCTATTGTTGGTAGATTTCTGAATGTGAGCCATTCTAACTGGGGTGAGGTGAAACCTCATTGTGGTTTTGATTTGCATTTCCCTGATTGCTAGTGATCTTGAACATTTTTTCATGTGCCTGTTGGCCATTTGGATTTCCTCTTTTGAAAAATGTCTATTGAGGTCCTTGGCCCATCTCTTAAGTGGGTTGTTTGTTTTGATGTTGTAGAGTTTCTTGATCTCTTTGTAGATTTTGGTTATCAACCCTTTATCTGTTGTGTGGTTTGCGAATAACGTCTCCCATTCTGTCGGTTGCCTCTTCACTTTCCTGACTGTATCTTTTGCAGTACAGAAACTTCTCAATTTGATGCAATCCCAAATGTTAATTTTGGCTTTGACTGCCTGTGCTTCTGGTGTATTTTCCAAGAAGTCTTTGCCAGTACCTATATCTTGCAGGGTTTTTCCAATGCTCTCTAGTAATTTGATGGTGTCAGGTCGTAGATTTAAGTCTTTAATCCATGTTGAGTGGATTTTTGTATAAGGTAGAAGGTAGGGGTCTTGCTTCATGATTCTGCACGTGGAAATCCAATTTTCCCAGCACCATTTATTGAATAGACTGTCCTTACTCCAGGGATTGGTTTTCAACCCTTGATCAAATATGAGTTGGCTATAGATGTTTGGATTGATTTCTGGTGTTTCTATCCTGTTCCATTGGTCTATCCGTCTGTTTCTGTACTAGTACCATGCTGTTTTGATATCAACTACCCTGTAGTATGTCCTAAAATCTTGTATTGTGATGCCTCCAGTTTTGTTTTTGTTGTACAAGATTGCTTTAGCTATTCGAGGTCTCCTGTGTCTCCATATGAATTTCAGCATCATTTTTTCCAGATTTGAGAAGAAGGTCTTCGGTATCTTGATTGGTATTGCATTGAATGTATAAATTGCTTTTGGGAGAATGGACATTTTGATGATATTGATTCTTCCAATCCATGAGCATGGAAGATTTTTTCATTTCTTGGTATCCTCTTCTATTTCTTTCCTTAAGGTTTTGTAATTTTCATCGTAGAGATCTTGAACGTCCTTGGTTAAGTATGTTCCAAGGTATTTGATTGTTTTTGTAGCTATTGTGAGTGGGATTGATCTTAGCAGTTCTTCCTCAGCCATGGTATTGCCTGTGTATACAAAGGCTGTTGATTTTTGTGCATTGATTTTATACCCTGCTACTTTGCCAAAATCTTCTATGAGTTCCAATAGTCTCTTGTAGAGTTTTTTGGGCCCCCTAAGTAAAGAATCGAATCATCTGCAAAGAGGGATAGTTTGAGTTCTTCCTTCCCAATTTGTATTGCTTTAATTTCTTTTTCTTGCCTAATAGCTCTGGCTAGAACTTCGAGAACTGTGGGGAGCAACTGGGAGCAACTCAGACTAGACTGTTACTGGAATTAAGACTTATTCTATGCATCTGCTCTCCCACAATATGGCGCTGAGAAGGGAGAAACAGCTTCTACACAGCTGCCTCCAGTTCAACCAATAAACTGTAGGACCTGCTCCTGATTGGAGGAGAGCAGCGTACTCGGCGTGTGGGTAGCAGAGTTGGGATTGGCGGAAGAGGACTATAAAGGAGGAGAGAGACAACATGCACCAGGAACATCTATCTAAGAGGAACACCTGAGGAACATCTGAGCAGCCCCCGAGAGAGCTGGCCGGTGGTGTGCCGCTCCCCCGCGGAAGTGGGGAAAGTGGCTAGGGGGAACCGCCCTTCCACGTAGGTGGAAGGGTCGGTAGCCAACCCGGGAAGAACCAGCAGCAAGCCCGGGGAGGGCCGAGCAGACAAAAGAACAACGCAGGGTCCTGTGTCGTTCCTCCACGAAGGGGGGGAGCGACAGAGAACTATATTGAATAGCAGTGGTGAGAGTGGGCATCCCTGTCTGGTACCAGATCTCAGTGGAAATGCTTCCAACTTTTCCCCATTCAATAGGATGTTGGCCATGGGTTTCATAAATTGCTTTGATTGTATTGAGGAATGTTCCTTCCATACCCAGTTTGCTTAGAGTTTTCATCATGAAAGGGTTTTGTATTTTATTGAATGCTTTCTCTGCATCTATTGAGATAATCATGTGGTTTTTCCTCTGCAGTCTGTTAATATGGTGTATCACATTGATTGTTTTGTGCACATTGAACCATCCCTGCATACCAGGGATAAATCCCACTTGGTCTGGATGGATGATCTTTCTGATGTGTTGTTGCATTCTATTGGCCAGAATTTTATTGAGGATTTTTGCATCTATGTTCATCAGGGATATTGGTCTGTAATTCTCTTTCAATGCTGCATCTTTTTCTGGCTTAGGAATTAAGGTGATGCTGGCTTCATAGAAAGAATTTGGGAGGATTCCCTCTTTTTCGATTGTTCTGAATAGTTTGAAAAGAATTGGAGTTAGCTCTTCTTTAAATGTCTGGTAGAATTCAGCAGTGAATCCATCTGGTCCTGGGCTTTGCTTTGTTGGGAGGGCCTTTATTGCTGTTTCAATTTCTGTCTCAGTTATGGGTCTGTTTAGGTTTTCTATGTCTTCCTGGTTCAATTTAGGTAGGTTGCATGTGTCCAGGAATCTATCCATTTCTGATAGGTTTCCCTGTTTGCTGGCATACAAGTCCTTGTAGTAATTTCTGATGATTCTTTTTATTTCTGTGGTGTCTGTTGTTACGTTTCCTTTTTAATCTCTGATTTTATTGATTCGGGTCTTTTCTTTTTTTAGTTACTTGGCCAATGGGGTGTCAATTTTGTTAATTTTTTCAAAAAACCAGCTCCTCATTTGGCTGATTTTTTGTAATTTTTTTTGGATTCAATCCTGTTGATTTCTTCTCTGATTTTAATTATTTCTCTTATCCTACTAGATTTGGGTCTGGTTTGCTGCAGATTTTCTAGATCCTTGAGATGCAGTGAAAGCTCATCTATTTGGTGCCTTTCCAATTTCTTGATGTAGGCACCTATTGATATAAACTTTCTTCTTAATACTGCTTTTGCTGTATCCCATAAGTTTTGGTATGTTGTGCTGTTATCCTCATTTACTTTCAGGAAATTTTTGATTTCTCTTTTAATTTCTTCTATGACCCATTTTTATTCAGGAGCATCTTGTTCAATCTCCATGCATTTGCATATGCTTTAGGGATTCCTGAGTTGCTAATTTCCAACTTCATTCCTTTATGGTCTGAGAAGCTGCATGGTATGATTCTAATTCTTTTGAATTTGCTGAGACTTGCTTTATGGCCTAGTATGTGGTCAATCCTAGAGAAGGGCCCATGTACTGCTGAGAAGAATGTAAATGCTTTCTGTGTAGGATGAGAAGTTCTGTAGATATCTGTTAGATCCATTTGGGCTATAGTGTCGTTTAAATCTACTGTCTCCTTGTTGATCTTCTGTCCTGTTGATCTGTCTATTTCTGAGAGTGGAGTATTGAAGTCCCCTAGTACTATTGTATTGGGGTCTAAGTCTCCTTTTAAATCCCTTAACAAATCTTTTAAATAAACCGGTGCCCTGTAATTAGGTGCATATACATTGATAATTGTTATATCTTCCTGTTGAATTGATCCCTTAATCATTATATAGTGCCCCTCTTTGTCTCTCTTAACAGTTTTTGTGGTAAAGTTTATGTTGTCTGATATTAAGATGGCTACGCCCACTCTTTTTTCATTTCTGTTGGCATGGTATATCTTTTTCCAGCCTTTCACTTTCAGTCTGTACGGATCTTTGTTGGAAAGATGTGGTTCTTTAAGCAGCAAATAGTTGGGTTTTGTTCCTTAAGCCAATCAGCCAATTGGTTTCTTTTAACTGGACAGTTCAGGCCATTAATGTTCAATGTGACTACTGATAAGTAGTAACTTTGTCCCGCCATTTGCCAAAGATATTTTCTAATATATGTTTTGAACTTCCTGTGATCCTTTGGTGTGAGGTTTCCTTCATTTACCTTCTTTCATATTGATGGCCATGTTTCTGTGTTTCTGAGTGTAACACATCTTTAAGCATCTTTTGCAGGGCTGGACAAGTGGCGACAAATTCTTTCAATTTCTGTTTGCTGTGAAAGGTCTTTATTTCACCTTCATTCACAAATGAGAGCTTAGCAGGATATAATATTCTGGGCTGGCAATTTTTCTCTCTTAGTACCTGGGCTATATCTTGCCATTCCCTCCTAGCTTGTAGTGTTTCTGATGAGAAGTCAGCTGTGAGTCTGATTGGAGATCCTCTGAGAGTAATCTGACGTTTCTCTCTTGCACATTTTAGGATCTTTTCTTTCTGTTTCACTGTGGTGAGTTTAATTACAACGTGTCGTGGTGAGGATCTCTTTTGGTCATGTTTACTAGGGGTTCTATGAGCTTCCTGTACTAGGATGTCTCTGTCCTTCTCTAAACCTGGGGAATTTTCTGCTAATATCTCACTAAAAAGGCCTTCTAATCCTTTCTCACTCTCCATGCCTTCAGGAACTCCTAGAACCCGAATGTTGGGTTATTTAATAGTAAATTGAAGATTCCCGACAATATTTTTCAGATTTCTAATTTCCTCTTCTTTTCTTTGGTTTGACTGTATATTTTCCTGTGCTCTGTCTTCTAAGTCTGATATTCTCTCTTCTGCTTCACCCATTCTGTTTTTAAGGCTCTCTAATGTGTTTGTCATTTGATCTATTGAATTCTTCATTTCATTATGATTTCTCATCACTATCACAGTTTCATGTTCTACTAATTGTTTCATTTCATTTTGATTCCTCCTTAATATTTCATTTTCACAAGAGAGATTTTCTATCTTGTCCATTAAGGATTTCTGTAGTTCCAGAATTTGTTTTTGAGAACTTCTTAATGTTCTTATCAATTTTTTGAGATCCGCTTCTTGCATTTCTTCTATCTCATCATCTTCATAATCTTGAATTGGGGTGTCTATTTCATTTGGGGGCATCATAGTGTCTTCCTTGTTCTTGTTACCTTGGCTTTTGCATTTGTTGTTTGGCATATTGGAGATATTCTGTGTTTTTTTTTTTTGTTTTGTTTTTTTTTTTTTTTTTTTGGTGTGGTGTTTTTTCTCGTTATACTGTGACTCTAGATTAATAGGACTGTCTGCTTTTGATGGATCCTTAGAGGCTGTGATGGGTGTGGCCAGAGAGCTCTCTTTGGTTCTTCAGGGTTAAGGGTGTGCCAAAGGTGATTCACCCTGATTGTTCTCTTGCTTGCTCTCTCTCTCTCTCTCTTTTTTTGACTCAGTTGGGAAGTAATTCCACACAGCTGAGTGGAATTGAGAGTAGTTGATGTATGAAATCTGGCCCCTGTGGGTATTCATTTGCTTACTGCTGGGACCACACAAAGAGTTTATGGAGCCCTCAGTGTGGTCTCAGATTTCACCACAGTCTCTCACCAGGTTGCCCAGGTTATGGAGTCTGTGTACTCGGTGAGTTCTCTCACCCCCCCTCAGTTTTTCACAGTCTCAGCTGGTTAGCTCCACAGTTTCATTAGGTGTTAACCTCCTGTTATTTCTCCCCACCAGAGTCAGGTTTTTCTGCTTGGCTAATGAGGGGCACCCACTTTACATATGCAAAATGGTGCGAGCTGCTTTACTTACGTAAAATGGCACCTGCCCTTTGTCTTGCTCTGCTTTGTAAGGTGAGTGGAGAGAGAGGCTAATTTCGTGCCAGTTCCCCTTATTTATTCGATTTTTCCTCTCCTCCAGCCAGCCTGATGAACTTTCCCCAGTGAGGTTTCAGGCCTCGTTCTCTGCAGGCTTTTTCTGTCTTTCCCCACCAATGTCTCGGGTTACCGAGAGGTTTTTGTCTCACCTCCCCTTCCAGCTCTGACGTGCAGACCCTGTGGCTCCTGCAGCTCCGGTGGCTCCCAAGGCTCCGGTGGCTCCCGCAGCTCAGCTTCCATGCGGTGGGCGACCTTGCTTTCTCTGTAGGTCCTCCGTGTCACAGCCACTAGATCCGGAAGAGTTTCCTCTGCAATTTTTTCCTGATCCTTTTTCTGAGGCTACCATAACTCCACTTTTATTAAACTATCTTTTCCTGGACTATCAGTGCGTACCCTCACTATTCCGCCATCTTGGCTCTGCCCCCGACACTCTGTATACAGATTTGTAAAAGCAGAATGCACACAGACCTATTGCTTTGGAAGTGTTACCTTGAGATTGGGACTCCTTTTTCCTCATGTATTGCCTTCAACATAACTAGTACAAATTGCATCTCTCAAGTAGAGCTCAGGGGAAGGCAAGGAGAAATGTTCTGAAAGTCCAGTCTTGAAATAGGAAAGAAGAATTTCTTTTTTTGTCTTAAAAATTTAAGTTATACAAATTTCATGTATTTCACATGTACAAGTTTTCCTAAATATAGTGATGCTTCCCTCCTACTGTCACTCATGCTTGGACTCTAACATTTCTTCCTTCTCCCTTTCCTATTCCCACACTTAAATTTTACAAAAATCTACTTTCAGTTTATGTAATGATTGTAAAATTAACTCTACACTAAGTAAAATTATTCAACAAACAGTATGAAGAATAAAACACTTCAACAAAGAGACAAGGGCCGTAAACAATCACTGAATCTCAAAATGTCCATTTCATGCCAATGAATTATATTTAGGCATTTTATATGTTACTTTAGCACAGGGTAAACATATGGTATCTTTTTGGGACTGGCTTATTTCACTAAGCATAATGGCTTCCAGTTGTGACCATCTTGTTGCAAAGGACAGAATTTCATTTTTTTTACACCTGAATAGTTCTGCATAGTGTATCTATACCATAATTTCTTTGTGGAGACAGCAGTTGATGGACATCTGGCTTGATTCTACATCTTACCTACTGTGAATTGTGCTGCAATGAACATGGGGGTATAGATAACTCTTTCATATGCTGATTTCTTTTGGTTTGGGTAAATTCCCAGGAGTGGGATGGCTGGATCATATGATAGGTCTATATTCAGATTTCTGGGGTAGCTTCATTCTATCTTCCACATTGGCTGCTCCAGTTTACATTGTTACCAACAGTTGATTAGGACACCTTTCTCCCCGTATCCTTGCCTGCATTTGTTGTTTGTTGATTTCTGTCTGAGAGCATTCTAACTGGGATGAGGTGAAAACTCATTGTGGTTTGGATCTGCATTTCCCTGGTGGGTCATGATCCTGAGAATTTTTTCAAGTTGTTGCCATTTGAATTTCTTCTCTTGAATAATTTGCCCATTCCTAACTGGATTGTTTGTTTTGTTGTTATTGAATTTCTTGAGTTCTTCATAGATTCTGGATATTAACTGTTATCAGATGCACAGTTAGAAAATAATTTCTCCCATTCTGTTGGTTGTGTCTTCACATTGCTGAATGTTTCTTTTGCAGCACAGAAGCTTCTCAGCTTGATGTAATCCCACTTGTCAATTTTGACTTTGATTGCCTGTGCTCCTGGGGTTGTTTCTAAGAAGTCTTTGCCTATGCCAATGTCTTGCAGAGTTTCCCCAGTATTCTCTAGGAATTTGATGGTATGAGGTCATAGATAGAACCATTTTGAGTGGAGTTTAGTGTCAGGTGTAAGATGGGGGTCTTGCTTCATACTTCTGCATGTGGAGATCCAGTTTTCCCAGCACCATTTGTTAAAGAGACTGTCCTTGCTCCAGGGATTGGTTTTAGCTGCTTTGTCAAAGATATTTTGGTTGTAGTTGCATGGATTGATTTCTAGAGTTTTTGTTCTGTCCCATTTGTCTAGCCATTTTTTTTGGTACCATTATCAGGTTGTTTTGATTTTAACTTCCCTGTAGTATGTCTTCAAATCAAGTATTTTGATGCCTCTGGCTTTGCTTTTGTTGTATAAGATTACTTTAGCTATGTGGGTTTTCCTGTGTTTCCATATGAATTTCATCATTTTTTCTACATCTGAGCAGGATGTCTTTGGTATTTTTATTGGTATCACATTGAATCTGTATATTGCTTTCAATATTTTGGACATTTTGATGATATTGGTTCTTTCAATCCATTTAATGTCTTCCATTTCTTCCTTTAACATTTTGTAGTTTTAATAATAGAGATCTTTGACAACCTTAGTTAAATTATTCCAAGGTATTTAATTCTTTTTGTAGCTCTTGTGAATGAAATTTATCTTAAAAATTATTTTTCAGACATGACATTTTTGTGTATACATAGGCTATTGATTTTTCTCTGTTGATTTTATATCCTGCCACTTTACCAAACTCCTTTATGAATCCCAATAATCTATCAGTGAAGTCTTTTGGATCCCCTATATATAGCATCATGTCATCTGCAAAATGGGATAGTTTGATTTCCTCCTTTCCCATTTTTATGCCATTGATTTATTTTTCTTGCCTAATGGCTCTGGCCAAAACTTCCAGGACTATATTAAATAGTAATGATCAGAGTGGGCATCCTTGTCTGGTTCTGGAACATAAGGGGAGTGCTTCCAGTTTTTCCCATTCAATAGGCCGTGAGTTTGTCAAAATTACCTTGATTCTGTTTAGGAATGTTCCTCTGTACCCAACTTGGTTAAGATTTTCATCATGAATTATGTTGTTTTTTTAAGTGCTTTCTGTGCATCTATTGAGATAACCATATGGTTTTTGTTCTTCATTGTGTTAATGTGATCTATAACATTGATTGATTTTAGAATATTGAACTACCCCTGCATGCCTGGGCCAAATATCACTTAATCTGGTGAATATTCTTCCTGATGAGTGGTTGGATTTGATTAGCTAATATTTTGTTGAGGATTTTTGCATCTTATGTTTATGAAGGATATTGGTCTGTAGTTTTCTTTCTTGTTTCATCTTTTTCTGGCTTAGAAATTAAGGTGATGCAGGCTTCATAGAAAGAGTTTTGGGGAATTCCCTCCCTTTCATGTTTTTTTGAATAGCTTGAGAAAAATTGGAATTGGTCCTTCTTTAAATTTCTGGTAGAATTGAGCAGTAAAGCCATCCGGTCCTGGCCTTTGTGTGTGTGTGTGTGTGTGTGGGAGGGCCTTAATAACTGATTCAATTTCTGTTTTGGTTACTGGTATATTTAGGTTTTTATGTCTTTATGATCCAGTTTTGTTAGATTGTATTTGTCCATTACTATTGTATTAGAGTCTATTTCTCCCTTTTATATCCATTAACATTTCTTTTCAATAACCAGGTGACCTGTAATTAGGTGTGTAATTCATTTATTATAGTGACATCTTCCTGTTGAATTGATCCCTTAATCATTACATAGTGCCCTTCTTCATCTGCTTTAACAGTCTTTATGTTAAAGTCTATTTTGTCTGCAATTAGCATGGCTATATCTGCCCTTTTTTGCTTTCCATTAGTAAAGAATATCTTTTCCATCATTTCACTTTCAGTCTGCATGTATATATGTTGTTGAGATGCATTTCTTATACACAGCAAATAGGTGGGTCTTATTTTTGATTCCATTCAGCCAGTCTGTATATTTTAACTGGAGGTTATTTACATCAAGGTGACTATGGGTAACTAACAACTTGGCTATATGTATTTCCACATATATTCCCATTGTTTATTTTGTATTTCTTTTGTGCTTTTACTGGGGGATTTTCTGCCTTCACATTCTTTCATAATGATGGATATCTTTCTGTGTTTCTGTGTGTAGCACATTTAAGCTTCTTTTGTAAGGCTTGATGAGTGGTGACAAATTCTTTTTTTTTTTAAAGATTTATTTGAAAGCCACAGTTACACAGAGAGAGGAGAAACAGAGAGAGAGAGAGGTCTTCCATCCGATGGTTCACTCCCCAGTTGGCTGCACTGATCCAAAGCCAGGAGCTAGGAACTTATTTTGGGTCTCCCACACAGGTGCAGGGGTGTAAAGACTTGGGTAATCTACTGCTTTCTCAGGCCATAGCAGAGAGCTGGATCAGAAGTGGAGCAGCTGGGACTCGAACTGGTACCCATATGGGATGCTGGCACTGCAGATGATGGCTTTACCTGCTGGGCCAGAATGCCGGCCCCAACTTCTTCTTTTCCTGATGGCTTTTATCTTTGAACTATTCCTTTGTGCATTGGTAGAATGTCTGCACTTTCAGTGTCCTATCCCCACTCTTAATTTTATACAAAGGTCTGCTTTCACTTTACTTTATATTCATAAGATTAAACCTATGCTAAGTAAAGAGTTCAACAAATTGTATGAAGGAAAAAACACTATTTTCTTATTTATTTATTTGAGAGGTAGAGTTACAGACAGTGAGAGGTAGATACAGAGAGAGGGGTCTTCCATTATCTGGTTCACTCCCCAATTGGCCACAATGGCTGGAGCTGCACCAATCCAAAGCCAGGAACCAGGTGATTCTTTCCTGTCTCCCATGCAGGTGCAGGGGCCCAAGTACTTGGGCCGTCTTCTACTGCTTTTCCAAGCCAGAACAGAGAGCTGGATTGGAGAGGAGCAGCTGGGACTTGAACCTGTGCCCATATGGGATGCTGGCATCACAGGGGGAGGATTAACCTACAGCGCCTCGGTGCTGGCCCCAAAAAACACTGTTTTCAACAGTAAAGACAAGGTTCTGTAAACAATCATCAAATTTCAAAATGTCAATTTTACTCCAATACATTTTAGATACTCTATTAGTTACCACAGGTCAAGGAAAGCATATGGTATATATCTTTTTGGGACAAAAAATTTCTAAAGCTGAAATATTCATGACCCATAAGCCAGAATATCATAGTGTCAATTAGATGATATATATCCCTGTCATCAACAAGGGACATCTCTTGCAAATAAACTGGGCTCTCAGTCATTTTGATGATTTTCTACTAGAGGTTACAGTAATGTATCCCTGTTACTGGTTCCCATTCCCCCGACCCCACATCCCAGGAGACATCTTTATATTCCTGTAGCTATTTTAACATGGAATTGTGAATGATCATATGAGATCCACATTTCATTATTTTCTTAAAGATAGATAGGGAATTGCAGATTCAAAATACTGCTCCCACAAACATACATATTTATAAATACTGGGATAATCAAACAGCCATCAAAAAACTGGAGTAATAATGTGGAACCTAACTGAAAAAATCTGTATAATTAACTAGCAAAAATTGCAGCAGCTAACATAAGAAGCAATTCATCCATTCAGCTCACAAACATATGCATATAAATATGAAGGGTCTTCAAAAAAATTCATGAAAATGCATATTATGAAAACATTTTGCATGTATTTTAAAATTTTTTACCAAAATATACTTACCATTTTTTGGAAAAAGATTTATTTTATTGATTTATAAAGCAGAGTTACAAAGATAGGGAGAGATAGAAATATATAGAGATGGAGATGGAGATGGAGTTGGAGACAGATCTTCTATCTGCTGGTTCACTCCTCAAATGGCCACAGTGCCTGGAGGAGGGCCACTTTGAAACCAGAAGTCTGGAACTCCATCCAGGTCTCTGATATGAGTGGCAGGAGCTAGTACAAATTGCTACTTTCTCAGGTGCATCACCAGGGGGCTGGATTGAAAGCAGAGCAGCCAGAACTCACCAGAGCTCTGATATTGGATGCCAGCATTGTAGGCCGATGATTTAACCCATTGTGCCACAAGGTCAACATCTAAGCTTATCTTTTAATTCTACTTTCCATAAACTTTTTGAAATGCCCTTGAATACCTACAATGCCCTGAACACATACAATGTACAGGAGATGCTCTGAGCTGGGTTTATAATGGTGAAAAATCATAGTCTAGGAACAGACTTTCAACAAATGAGTTAATTGCAATGATAATAAATGTTATGGACTAAAAATACAGTGTGTTATGATTAGAATGGTGCATAGTGTCCATAATGTTACTTGAGGAATGTAGCATGTAATCCTAGTAGAAGCTAACCAGGCTGAGATGGGGAAAAAAATTCCAATTTTGAATAAGTTCTGTTTTCTTATATCCAAATTTAAGTAATGCTTAATAATCTATTGGTACATTATTAACAGGTGGTTTGCAGCTACATAAAAATTAGTATATGACTTTTCAAGTCATTTCTCTAGTACTTAGTAACCAAAGAAGACACTCACAATTTTGAATCAAATGCCACATGGGGAAACCTATAGCTTTGGGACCAGCCAGTTTTGCCTCCTGGATTGATTTGTATGACATGGTGAGCTAAGATTGGTTTTTACATTTTCAAATGTTCAAAAATAAATGAGGGGGGATATCCAAGATGGCTAAATAGTGAAAAGCCATGATGACTTTGACCATGGGAAGATAACAGAAGAAAAGCAGATTGAGGGAGACTGCATTCCCAGGGACAGTTGGAGAGAATTTTGCACTAGACATTCTTTTTTTTTATTTATTTGAAAGACAGAGTTACAGAGAGAGGTAGAGACAGAGAGAGAGGTCTTCCATCCACTGGTTCATTCCCCAATTTGCCACAATGGCTGGAGCTGCGCAAATCCAAAGCCAGGAGCCCGGAGCTTCTTCCAGGTCTCCCCGTGGGTGCAGGGGTGCAAGGACTTGGGCCATCTTCTGCTGCTTTCCCAGGCCATAAAAGAGAGCTGGATTAGAAGAGGAGCAGCTGGGACTTGAACCTGCGCCCATATGGGATGCTGGCTCTTTAGGCCAGGGCTTTAGTTTGCTGTGCCACAGCACCAGCCCCACTAGAAATTCTTCAGAAAGAAGAGAAACACTGTGGAGCAGTGTAGACAGTGTAATTACGCAGCAGTGAGCAGGAAACCACTGGTGACTCCACAAGTGGTGGCTGGAGGGTAAGCCAGGGACGCCATCTTCTTGGAGTGAGGTGAGAGGAACCTGTGGCAGCCTGTGCCATTGGTGATATTGCCTGAGGGTGAAACTTGCAGTCCCCACTGACTTTGAGTCTGGCCCCAAGTGTTAGCTGGGGGCAGGGTGCCCAGCTAACTCCATGAAGGAAGAGCACACTGCTTTCTTTCTTTCCCCCTACAAAGGAACCTGATGATTAGCAGGGCAAAAGTGCCATCTTAATAAGGTGAGCAGAGGCTTCTGTGGCCTGAGCACAACTGGGGGAATTTTTCAGAGGGATAAATCTGTGATCTCCCTGACTTTGAGTCTGGCCTGGAGGGTTGGTGGGGGGCAGGGAACTCACTTAAGCCAATGAAGTGTTCCCTTCTCCTCTATGAAAGCTCCTGGATTCAACTTGACAAGGTGGAATATCTAACAACTTCTGTCAGGCAGACAGCTGACTCTGGGAACAGTTCCAGGGTAGAATCATGGTGTTGAGAGTGGATCCCCTGCTCTCTGTGACTGTGGGAATTCTGTGATTGTGTGGTAAGGCATAGGATGTTTCTGGGTCTTTGGGAAATCAATGTGTCTGGCTTCAGAAGCTCAGAGTTCTCTTAGTGCCTGGGTTGGGTCACTGCAGAGGGTTCTGTGCTCACGCTGAGGAGAGCACAGATCCTTTATGTGGTTCTCGCCCCTGTATGGGTAGGTTGTATAGCCACTGTGGGCTCACCCTGGGCTATAGGTTCACCTTGGCACATAGTGGCTGAGGCTGCAGTTCTTCCAGCTGATGCAAACATATCCTCTCCCTTGCTGGTAGATATGATCTACTATGCCCAACTTGGATGTCATTCAGCACTCTTGCCCCAGCTTCAACATATGCCTCAGGATATCCACTAAGAGAGCAAACACTTCACTAATAGAGCATATTTCAAAGAAAGGTCAACACAGTATAAAACCAACAAGTGTTTCCAAAAATGCCTAAAAATAAAATGTATAAATATAAGAAACCTGAACATGAACGACGATATGACTCTCTGAAAGGAACACATCACTTCATATTACAATGTGAAGACAAAGAGATTGATGAAATGCCTGAAAAGGAATTCTAAAGAATGATCATAAGATTACTGAAAAACACAGAGAACAAATACATGAGCTAAAGAAATTCATATATTACATGGAAAAGAAATTCTGCCAGGAGCTAGAGATATTGAAGAATTCAAACTGAAATATTAGGAATGATAATTCAATATGTCACATAGAAAATATAATGAACAGCCTTAACAACAGATATGGTGAGGCAGAAAAACGATTATCCAAGCTAGAAGAAAAATCTTTGGAAATATCTCAGATGAAAAAAGAAAAAGAAAAACTGAAAATAGTTTTTATGATTGATGGGGTACCATCAAACTACCAAACATACATGTTATGTAGGAGTTTCTGAAGATGTGCAGAGACAGAATGGATTGGAAGACTTATTCAGTGAAATGATAGAGAATTTCCCTAATTTGGAGAAATATAGAGATATCAAAGTATAGGAAGCACTTAGAACTCCTGGTCGATGCGATCAGAAAATATCTTCACAATGATGCATTATAGTCAAACTTTCAAAAGTAAAACATAAAGAAAATATCCTAAAATTTGCACAAGAGAAATGCCAGTTTACTTTCAAAGAATTTCCAATTAAGTTGACAACTGATTACTTATCAAAAATCCTAGAGGTAGTAGAGAATGCAGAGACATAGTACAAGTCATGAAAGAAAAATCTGTCAACCCAGAATTCTGTACACTCAAAGCCCTCATTTGTAAATGAAGGTGAAATAAAGACCTTCTGAGACAAACAGAAATTGAAATAATTTGTCACAACCCATACAGACCTACAAATGATAAATAAGAAAGTGCTAAATACAAAAACAGAGATACACAAACTATGCCACGGTTGAGAATGAACTTATAATGTTAGTCTCATTTACAATAGCTACAAAATTTTAAATTCCTAGGGATAAATTTAACCAAGGATCTGAAAGAGCTCTACAATGAAAATTATAAAACATTAAATAAATAAATAGAAAAAGACTCAAAAAATGGAAAAACCTTACATGTTCATGGATTGGAAGAATTAATATCATAAACGTGTCCATTCTACCCAAAGCAATTTATAGATTTAATGAGATCTAAATCCAAATCCAAACAACATTCTTCTCAGATCTAGTAAAAATAATACTAAAATTCCTAAATATGGAATCCCAAGAGACCCTGTATAGCTAAAGCAATGCTAAAAAATAAAAATAAAGATGGAGAGATCACAATGCCAGATTTCAAGACATATTATAGGACATTAAAATAGTTTGATATTAGCACAAGAATAGAAATACCAACCAATAGAGACCCCAGAAATTAATCTATGCATCCACAGCCAACTAATATTTGACAAATGAGCTAAAATAAGTCTCTGGAGAAAGTACAATCTCTTCAATAAATGGTGTTGGGAAAATTGGATCTCTGTATGCAGAAGTACAAAACAAGAGCCCTCCCTTACACATTACACAAAAATCAACTCACAATGGAACAGGGATCTAAATCTATGACCTGACGCCTTCCAATTTCTAGAGGAAAACAGGGGAAACACTACAAGATATTGGCATAGGCAAAGACTCTTTGGAAAAGACCCCAGAATCAAGGCAATCAAAGCAAAAATAAATTTAGAAAGCTTCTGCATTGTGAAAGAAACACTCAACAAAGTTAAGAGGCAACTGACAGAATGGGAGAAGATATTTCCAAATTATGCCTCTGATAAAGGATTAATATCCAAGATATATAAGGAGGTCAAGAAACTCAACAAACCAAACAAGCCATCCAGTTAAAAAATGGGCTAAGGATATGAACAAACATTTTTTCAAAGGATGAATTCAAACCACCAACATGAAAATATGCTCAGAATTTCTAGCTATCAGGGAAAGGCAAAAAAAAAAAACAAAAAAAATCACCTCACCCCAGTTAGGATGGCCATCATTCAAAAATAAAAATATAACAAATGCTGGCAAGGATATTGGGGAAAAGGTACCCTAACACACTTTTGGTGAGAATGTAAACTAGTATAACCATTATGAAAGGCAGTATAGAGATACCTCAGAAACCTAAAATAGATCTACCATATGACCCAGTCATTCCACTCCTGGGAATTTACTGAAAACAAATGAAATTAGTTATTTGAAAGAGTTATCCATACCACCCATGTTTACAGCAGCTTAACTCATAATACCTAAAGATATAGAATCAACCCAGATGTCCATCAACTGATGACTGGATGAAGAAATTGTGATGTGTATGTGTATACACACATGCACATATATGCAATACTACTCAGCTGTAAAGAAGAATGAAATTCTTTCACTACAAAATGGAAGCAACTGGAGACCATTATGCTTAGCGAAATAAGCCAGTTCCAAAAAACAAATATATTTTTCCTGATTTGTGGTAACTAGTATACAAAGTACAAAAATGTAATGCACATTAGCAAAACAGACATTTTGAGATTTGATTATTGTTTATAGCCCTGTATATACTTTTGAGGAATAGTGGGTTTTTCCTTATGACTTGTTGATTTTTTTATTTAGTCTAGGGTTAAGCTTATGATTATAAAGTGAATTATAGGAATGTCATTTAAAAATTAAAAGAAAAATAAGATTAGAAGGAGGACAGAGTGAAGGAGTGTATGGTGGGAAGTATCATTATACTCTTTAAACTGTATATGTGAAATACATGAAATTTGTTCACTTTACATAAATAAAAAAGTAAAAAAATAAAAAAATTATTTTTGTCACCTGTAAAATTTACAGGACATTAAGATTTCAGTGTTTACAAATAAAGAGTTTTTGTATCACAGCCACATCTGCACTTCTTTGTTTACATGTTGTCTATTTATGTTTTTGTGTAGCATGGCAGAGCAGGGTTGTTATAGTGGAAATCTTATGACCTGCCTAGCCCTAGATACCTACAATATAGCCTTTTACATAAAAAATGTCCTGCCCCCTAGCCTAGACTGTAACAATGTAAAAGGCCCCATCTTAGCAGCATCAGTCCTCAAAACCTTTAAAAACCATTCTCTATTAGAGTTCTCCAAAGAAATGCAGCCAGTATTATACACATAAACATACACATACACACAGAGATGGACAAAATGGCAGAGAAAGAGAGAAGGAAAGAAAGAGAAGTGACAGAAGGAGAGAGCGAGGGAGATTTATTTTGAGGAATTGCCTCACATGATTGTGGGGACTGGCAAGTCCCAGATTTGCAGGGCAAGTCAGCAGGAGGAAGATTTGGGGAACAGTTCATGCTACAGCTCAATTCTGAAGGCAGTGTGCAGGCAGAATTCCCTCTTCCTTGAGCAACATCAGTCTTTTCCTTAAGGCCTTCAACTGATTGGGTGATGCCCACCTACATTATGGAGGATACTCAGATTTACTCATTTAAATATTAACCTCATCTAAGAATACTTTAACTGAAATTCCTAGGGTGATACCATGGCCTAACGAAATTCACACATAAAATTAACCATCTCATTTTCTTCATATATCTTAGAAATAAGATTCTCAGCATGATGAGCAAAATTTGTTTGTAACTACTAATGACTGGAACAGATAATCAACTGATGCTGGGCCAAAGTAATTAAGGGTGAATTTTTAAGTGTGTGTTTTGATTCATGAAGGGGAGAACTTTGCTGCATGGATGCATAGTCAACCAGATGCAGTATAAAACTGATTCTGAACCATGCAGAGATTTTGGCAGAGGCATTTCTTAGTGATATGAATTTCCTTAGAATTTTTCTGTGGGAGGGTAGGAGTTGAAAATATACTTTACTCAGGACTTCAGGATGCCTGCCTTTGGGAACCGTCTATTTAATGGACTTGGGGACCTGCGGCCTTCTCATAGATGTTCCCAGACTTCTCATGATTGGCCACATGAGCCTAGGAGGGTAGAGAGAATCTTTCTGAGATTCCATCTCTCTGACAGTTAACCTTGAAGGGGACCTTTTGTCTTTTCTGACTAGAGAGCTCTGTCTTAGATTCTCCCTTTGGTTTTACTATTCAATGGGCCATCTTTTTCATGCATCAATTTCTCTTCTGAGCCTTAATTACAGCACTAAAAATTCACACTTGCAGACTTATACTGTAAAAGAAGCAGTTATCAGACTGGTCCTTACCCCAGACCCAGAATTTTCTTTCCAGATTTTCTCTCCACAGCCTCACCTCTCACTCTACTATTTACCTCCTCTCTGTTTCCTTGTGATTGCTCCAAACTGAGGCTCTGGATGTCTCAGCCCAAGAAGAGATACCTGCTTTTCCTAATCCTCCTTCAGTTTAAAGCCTGCTCCACTCATAGGCCTGGTCACTCTGGATCCTCAGATCTAAAATCAAGGCATATTTTAATGATGCCAAGCTTTGGGATGGTTTGGATATTTAGCTAGCATTTATTAAGTGCCTACTATTTTTCAGGACCTTTATTTGAGTCTTACAACAACCAGCAAATTAGGCATTTCTGTATGACCTAATTAGCAAAAATTAAAACATTGTTTAAGATTACATAGCACATAAGTAGCAGGCTAAGTTTGTGAACTCAGGCTTGTTTGATGCCGAAGTCTATGTTCTTTTTTGTTGCACTATGATATCTGAAAAATCAACTTTATTTTCAACATTTGAGTTCCTTGTTAGGAGATGCTTTATGGGACCAACTAGAACAACTTACTGATATACAAAGCCACCATCGATGAAACTTTGTCAGCTATATTTCTTTTTTGGTACATAGAGTGGAATATGGCAGATGTCAGGAAGCAACAGGCATCTGCTATAGCCAGAAACCGGCACCCACATAAACATCAGTTGCCTAAACATTTTCTTTCATATATCCTGATATTTCTCAGAAGTACACCATCTGCTCATTGAATAGATAACCAGAAAATGTCTGCAGTAGCTTTTCTTGTTAAATTATCTCTCTTATAATTCTTATAATTACTTTAGTTCTTATGCATACTTAATCCAATTCTGTACTGGAGCATGAAATATCTGCAAGTTTATATACCCCAAAGGAAGTAGTTGGATATAAAATGGATTAAATATGAGAGGCAGAATGGATGGAGATTAAGAGCTCATGCTGTGGCATTTAACATTTGAAACTTAGCATTTTAACTGTCCCATATTAAAAACTCAAAACATGCTAAATATTTTTATTATTATTATTTTTTTACTTGCAGGATTTTCTCTGTTATTGTGAGTGGACTAATTATGAAGCCAATTTAACTGATCTTTCATTTTGTGTTATGTAGCATGTAAGTTTTTAAAAGTGACATGAATCTCTCCATTTATTTGTTTATTTCAAAATATCAATTACACCTCAAATATTTTTCTAGTTGTTTTGAAGAAAATAGTGAGCAAAAAGACATAGTCCCTCTGCCCAGGCATTGTACTCTAGTGTGTGAAAGAAGATAGTAAGCACATACTTTGCTTTCTCCTGCATACACGTAATTATTTTGAGTAAGGGATGAGGAAAAGCAGGGTGGGGTTTGTGTTGACAATGGATATTTGACCTTGTACTTGACATTTGAATTGAGACCTGAAAGATGGGTAGGCTCTCACAAGGGAAGAGAGGAGCAGGACAATAATATTTTAGAGGGAGTGATGTGTTTGTTGCTCCTCTTTTTTCTTCCTTTCCTTCTTCCTCAGTTAGAAGCTCATGAGTGTGTGCAGGGTAACATTAAATTGACATGTTTTATATGGTTCTTCCAGTTGTTTAACATATTGAAGTAGTTTCTTACTGGTTGGCAAATAGCTTCTGTTCAAAGCTCCTTGAATGGCTCCATTGACTCCAGCCTACTGCCTTGGTAGCCTTAGACTTTCCCCAGGAAATCATCAGACCTTCCCACCATCAGCAACTAACTTCCTGCCACAAAAGGGGACCTCAAGGAACTACTTCAGCAGTCAGATGGGTTGGAGTCTATTCTGCCAGATCAGTGCTGTTTCCACATTAGTTGAAAAAATATTTCTTGAATGCTGCTCTTTAATACAATACCCACAGGTGAATCTGTATTTCACCTCCTAGAAAAGAGATGAAGTGATATATTGACCTAAATCACTCTTAAGAATTATGTTCTTCTTTTTTCAGTCTGATTAGAGTTTCTAATTTGTTATCTGTAATCTTTGAAGCTAACAGCAGAAATTAACTTGTTCTTTGAATGAATTACTAACAGTATCTCACCTCAATTTTTTGATACACTGTGATTGTGTCTTATTTTCAGGTAGCTTATTTTAATGACAGAGTCACAGTATGTAATCTATTATATCCTCTAAATAGATATTGAGATAGATATAATCTCAGTAGAAGTTTAATAGAAGGGACAACTTCAAATCTGTTTCTAAAGAATTAAATGCACAATCTTGGTTAGGAAATAAAAAAGGCTATGTTACTCTTTTTTTTCCAGCAGAAACCTTTTATGTAAAGAATACAAACTTCATGCATTTCATAATAAGAACCATAGGAATATAGTGATTCTTCCCACTGTAACCGCCCTCCCAACCACACTCTCACATTTCTTCCTCCTCCCTCTCCTATTCTCATATTTTACTATGACCTATTTTCAGTTAACTTTATACACATATGATTAACTCTATACTAAGCAAAGAATTCAAAAAATATTATGAATAACAAAACTGTTTCTCAACAATCTAGACAAGGGATGTTCAAAGTCATTGCATCTCAAAGTGTCAATTTCACTTCTATAGATTACATTCTAGGCACTCTTTTAGTTATCACCCATCAAGGAGAACATGTGGTATTTGTCTTTTTAGGACTGACTTCTTTCACTAAGTATGAAGATGTTCAGATTGATCCATTTTGTTGCAAACGACCAGATTTCATTTTTTACCACTATATAGTATTCCATAGTGTACATATTTCATAATTTCTCTATCCAGTCTTCAGTTGATGGACATTCGAGTTGATTCCATATCTTAGCAATTGTAAATTGAGCTGCAGTAAACATGGGGATACAGATAACTCTTCAATATGTTGATTTAATTTCTCTCGGGTAAATTCCCAGGAGTGGTGTAGGTCTGAGGTATCTCCACACTGTTTTGTACAGTGGCTGTACCAGTTCACATTCCCACCAACAGTGGATTAGGGAACCTTTTTCTCTAAATCCTCTGCAGCAGTTGTTGTTTGTTGATTTCTGTATGAGAACCATTCTAACTGGTGAGGTGAAACCTAATTTTGGCTTTGATTTGCATTTCCTTGATGGTTAGTGATCCTGAGCATTTTTTCATGTGTCTCTTGGCCATTTGGATTCCCTCATTTGAAAAATGCCAGTTCAAGTCCTTTGCCCATTTCTTAACTGGGTTGTTTGTTTTGTTGTTGAGTTTCTTGATCTCTTTATATTTCTGGTTATTAGTCCTTTATTAGTTGTGTAATTTGCAAATAATTTCTCCCATTCTGTTGGTTGTGTCTTCACATTGCTGAATGTTTCTTTTGCAGTACAGAAGCTTCTCAGCTTGATGTAATCCCACTTGTCAATTTTGACTTTGATTGCCTGTGCTCCTGGGGTCATTTCTAAGAAGTCTTTGCCTATGCCAATGTCTTGCAGAGTTTCCCCAATATTCTCTAGGAATTTGATGGTATGAGGTCATAGATAGAACCATTTTGAGTGGAGTTTAGTGCCAGGTGTAAGGTAGGGGGTCTTGCTTCATACTTCTGCATGTGGAGATCCAGTTTTCCCAGTACCATTTGTTGAAGAGACTGTCCTTGCTCCAGGGATTGGTTTTAGCTGCTTTGTCAAAGATATTTTGGTTGTAGATGCATGGACTGTTTGGTCTATCTATCTGTTTTTGTGCCGGTGCCAGGCTGTTTTGATTATAACTGCCCTGTAGTATGTCTTGAAATCAGGTATTTTGATGCCTCTGGCTTTGTTTTTGTTGTATAAGATTGCTTTATCTATGTGGGGTTTCCTGTGTTTCCATATGAATTTCAGCATCCTTTTTTTCTACATCTGAGCAGGATGTCCTTGGTATTTTGATTGGTATCACATTGAATCTGTATATTGCTTTCAGTACTATGGACATTTTGATGATATTGATTCTTCCAATTCATAAACATGGAAGACTTTCCATTTTGTGGTGTCTTCTATTTCTTTCTTTAATGTCTTATAATTTTCACCATAGAGATTTCTGATATTCTTGATTAAATTTATTCCAAGGTATTTTCCTTTTTTGTAGCTATTGTGAATGGGATTGATCTTAGAAGTTCTTTCTCACCATGACATTGTCTGTGAATATAAAGGCCATTGAGGGGCGGAGCCAAGATGGCGGAATAGTGAGGGCGCGCACCGATAGTCCGGGAAAATTTAGTTTAATAAAAGGGGAGTTACGGTAGCCGCAGAAAAAAGAACCAGGAAAAAATTGCACGGGAATCGTGAATCGGAGGACCTACTGGGAGAACAAGGTCGCCCACCGCGCGGAAGCCAAGTCGCGGGACGGAGCCGCAGAAGCCCCAGTGCTCCAAGGGGAGTGCATGCCACACAGACAACAGCGGGGAGACTTGGGACGCTCCACACATCGGCGCTGGAAGGGGAGGTGAGCTCAATAACCCGAGACATTGGTGGGGAAACGGGGGTCAGAATCTAGAGGGGGGCCGGAAAGTGCAGCAAACTCACTACCGGAAAGAAGGAAAAAAAAAAGCTTCGGGGTTTCTCTTCCCCCTAACCTTCCAAAGGTTACAAGGCTGGAAGGCTAGAATTCCCAAGAGACAAAGAGCAGGCCTGCGCTCTGGATTTACATATCAATGGGGGAGAGCTAAGGAACTGAGTCATTACAATTCAGTAGCCTAGGCAACCCAGTGGGAGTCCAGAGGAGCCAAAGACTGGAAGCTAAATACCATCAATTCTGCACAGCCGTGCCCTGCGGTGTTACTTACCCCCTGAATAAATAAAATAAATAAATAAATAAAAAGAGAGAGATTTACCACGCATAACCTGAGGGTGTCACCTTTGCACACCCTTAACCTGGAAGAACCAGGCAGAGCTCTCAGGCCGCACCCATCTCAAGCCTCCAAGGCTCCTCCAACAGCAGGCAGTCCACTTAACACGGACACAGTATAAATAAAAAAAAAAAAAAGAAAAGAAAAAAAAAAACGCACAGTGACGCAAGAAGAATTAACTATGCCGAGTAACAAACACAGAAATAGAGGGAGCAAGATCAACGATGACACTATGATGCCTCCAAATAAGCAAAACACCCCAAGCCAAGAGTATGAAGATGATGAGATAGAAGAAATGCAAGATACGGATTTCAAAAAATTTATGATAAGAACATTTAGAAGTTTTCAAAAGCAAATCCTTGAACTACAGAAATCCTTAATGGACAAGATTGAAAATCTCTCTCGTGAAAACGAAATTTTAAGGAAGAGTCAAAATGAAACTCAGAAACTAGTAGAACAGGAAAGTGTTATAGTGAAGAGAAATCAAAATGAAATGAAGAGCTCAATAGATCAAATGACAAACACATTAGAAAGCCTTAAAAACAGAATGGGTGAAGCAGAAGAGAGAATATCGGACTTAGAAGATAGAGCACAGGAAAACATACAGTCAAACCAAAGAAAAGAAGAGGAAATTAGAAACCTAAAAAATATTGTTGGGAATCTACAGGATACTATCAAAAAAACCAACATTCGAGTTCTAGGAGTTCCTGAAGGCATGGAGAGAGAGAAAGGATTGGAAGGCCTTTTTAGTGAGATACTAGCAGAGAACTTTCCAGGTTTGGAGAAGGACAGAGATATCCTAGTACAGGAAGCTCATAGAACCCCCAATAAACATGACCAAAAGAGATCCTCACCACGACACGTGGTAATTAAACTTACCACAGTGAAACATAAAGAAAAGATCCTAAAATGTGCAAGAGAGAAACGTCAGATTACTCTCAGAGGATCTCCAATCAGACTCACAGCTGACTTCTCATCAGAAACCCTACAAGCTAGGAGGGAATGGCGAGACATAGCACAGGTGCTAAGAGAGAAAAATTGCCAGCCCAGAATATTATATCCTGCCAAGCTCTCATTTGTGAATGAAGGTGAAATAAAGACCTTTCATAGCAAACAGAAATTGAAAGACTTTGTGGCCACTCGTCCGGCCCTGCAAAAGATACTTAAAGATGTGCTACACTCAGAAACACAGAAACACGGCCATCAATATGAAAGAAGGGAAGGGAAGAACACCTACCAGTAAAAGAGCATGGGAAGCTCAAAGCATATACTAGAAAATATTTCCGGGAAAATGGCAGGGCAAAGTCACTACGTATCAATAGTCACATTGAACATTAATGGTCTGAATTCTTCAGTTAAAAGACACCGTTTAGCTGACTGGCTCACAGAACACAACCCAACTATTTGTTGCCTACAAGAAACACATCTCTCTAACAAAGAGGCATGCAGACTGAAAGTGAAAGGTTGGAAAAAGATATTCCATGCCAACAGAAACCAAAAAAAAGCAGGTGTAGCCATATTAATATCAGACAAAATAAACTTTAATACAAAAACTGTTAAGAGAGACAAAGAGGGACACTATATAATGATTAAGGGTTCAATTCAACAGGAAGATGTAACTATTATAAATGTATATGCACCTAATTACAGGGCACCGGTCTATTTAAAAGATATGTTAAGGGACTTAAAGGGAGATTTAGATTCCAATACAATAGTACTGGGGGACTTCAATACTCCACTCTCAGAAATAGACAGATCATCCGGACAGAAGATCAACAAGGAAACAGCAGATTTAAATGACACTATAGCCCAAATGGATCTAACAGATATATACAGAACTTTCAACCCTACATCTACAGACTTCACATTCTTCTCAGCAGCGCATGGAACCTTCTCTAGGATTGACCACATACTAGGCCATAAAGCAAGTCTCAGCAAATTTAAAAGAATTAGAATCATACCATGCAGCTTCTCAGACCACAGCGGGATGAAGCTGGAAATTAGCAACTCAGGAAACCCCAGAAAGTATGCAAACACATGGAGACTGAACAACATGCTCCTGAATGAACACTGGGTCATTCAAGAAATCAAAAGAGAAATCAAAAACTTTCTGGAAGTAAATGAAGACAACAACACAACATATCAAAACTTATGGGATACAGCAAAAGCAGTATTGAGAGGCAAATTTATAGCAATAGGTGCCTATACCAAGAAATTGGAAAGGTACCAAATAAATGAGCTTTCAGCGCACCTCAAGGACCTAGAAAAACTGCAGCAAACCAAACCCAAATCTAGTAGGAGAAGAGAAATAATTAAAACCAGAGAAGAAATTAATAGGATTGAATCCAAAAAAACATTACAAAAAATCAGCCAAGCGAGAAGCTGGTTTTTTGAAAAAATAAACAAAATTGACACCCCATTGGCCCAACTAACTAAAAAAAGAAGAGAAAAGACCCAAATCAATAAAATCAGAGATGAAAAAGGAAACATAACAACAGACACCACAGAAATAAAAAGAATCATCAGAAATTACTACAAGGACCTGTACGCCAGCAAACAGGAAAACCTATCAGAAATGGATAGATTCCTGGACACATGCAACCTACCTAAATTGAACCATGAAGACATCGAAAACCTAAATAGACCCATAACTGAAACAGAAATTGAAACAGTAATAAAGGCCCTCCCAACAAAGAAAAGCCCAGGACCAGATGGATTCACCGCTGAATTCTACCAGACATTTAAAGAAGAACTAATCCCATTTCTTCTCAAACTATTCAGAACAATCGAAAAAGAGGGAATCCTCCCAAATTCTTTCTATGAAGCCAGCATCACCTTAATCCCTAAGCCAGAGAAAGATGCAGCACTGAAAGAAAATTACAGACCAATATCCCTGATGAACATAGACGCAAAAATCCTCAATAAAATTCTGGCCAATAGAATACAACAACACATCAGGAAAATCATCCACCCAGACCAAGTGGGATTCATCCCTGGTATGCAGGGATGGTTCAACATTCGCAAATCAATCAATGTGATTCACCACATTAACAGACTGCAGAAGAAAAACCATATGATTATCTCAATTGATGCAGAGAAAGCATTTGATAAAATTCAACACCCTTTCATGATGAAAACTCTAAGCAAATTGGGTATAGAAGGAACATTCCTCAATATAATCAAAGCAATTTATAAAAAACCCACAGCCAGCATCCTATTGAATGGGGAAAAGTTGGAAGCATTTCCACTGAAATCTGGCACCAGGCAGGGATGCCCACTCTCACCACTGCTATTTAACATAGTTCTGGAAGTTTTAGCCAGAGCCATCAGACAAGAAAAAGAAATCAAAGGAATACAAATCAAGAAGGAAGAAGTCAAACTATCCCTCTTTGCAGACGATATGATTCTGTACTTAGAGGATCCAAAGAACTCTACTAAGAGACTATTGGAACTCATAGAGGAGTTTGGCAAAGTGGCAGGATATAAAATCAATGCACAAAAATCAACAGCCTTTGTATACACAAGCAATGCCATGACTGAGAAAGAGCTGCTAAGGTCAATCCCATTCACAATAGCTACAAAAACAATCAAATACCTTGGAATAAACTTAACCAAGGACGTTAAAGATCTCTACGATGAAAATTACAAAACCTTAAAGAAAGAAATAGAAGAGGATACCAAAAAATGGAAAAATCTTCCATGCTCATGGATTGGAAGAATCAACATCATCAAAATGTCCATTCTCCCAAAAGCAATTTATAGATTCAATGCAATCCCAATCAAGATACCAAAGACATTCTTCGCAGATCTAGAAAAAATGATGCTGAAATTCATATGGAGGCACAAGAGACCTCGAATAGCTAAAGCAATCTTGTACAACAAAAACAAAGCCGGAGGCATCACAATACCAGACTTCAGGACATACTACAGGGCAGTTGTAATCAAAACAGCATGGTACTGGTACAGAAACAGATGGATAGACCAATGGAACAGAATTGAAACACCAGAAATCAACCCAAACATCTACAGCCAACTTATATTTGATCAAGGATCTAAAACTAATTCCTGGAGCAAGGACAGTCTATTCAATAAATGGTGCTGGGAAAACTGGATTTCCACGTGCAGAATCATGAAGCAAGACCCCTACCTTACACCTTACACAAAAATCCACTCAACGTGGATTAAAGACCTAAATCTTCGTCCTGACACCATTAAGTTATTAGAGAACATTGGAGAAACCCTTCAAGATATTGGCACAGGCAAAGAATTTCTGGAAAAGACCCGGGAGGCACAGACAGTCAAAGCCAAAATCAACTATTGGGATTGCATCAAATTGAGAAGTTTCTGTACTGCAAAAGAAACAGTCAGGAGAGTGAAGAGACAACCGACAGAATGGGAAAAAATATTTGCAAACTATGCAACAGATAAAGGGTTAATAACCAGAATCTACAAAGAGATCAAGAAACTCCACAAAAACAAAACCAACAACCCACTTAAGAGATGGGCCAAGGACTTCAATAGACATTTTTCAAAAGAGGAAATCCAAATGGCCAACAGGCACATGAAAAAATGTTCAAGGTCACTAGCAATCAGGGAAATGCAAATCAAAACCACAATGAGGTTTCACCTCACCCCGGTTAGAATGGCTCACATACAGAAATCTACCAACAACAGATGCTGGCGAGGATGTGGGGAAAAAGGGACACTAACCCACTGTTGGTGGGAATGCAAACTGGTCAAGCCACTATGGAAATCAGTCTGGAGATTCCTCAGAAACCTGAATATAACCCTACCATTTAACCCAGCCATCCCACTCCTTGGAATTTACCCAAAGGAGTTTAAATTGATAAACAAAAAAGCGGTCTGCACCCTAATGTTTATTGCAGCACAATTCACAATAGCCAAGACCTGGAACCAACCTAAATGCCCATCAACGGTAGACTGGATAAAGAAATTATGGGATATGTATTCTTTAGAGTACTATACCGCAGTAAGAAACAACGAAATCCAGTCATTTGCAACAAAATGGAGGAATCTGGAACACATCATGCTGAGTGAAGTAAGCCAGTCCCAAAGGGACAAATACCATATGTTCTCCCTGATCGGTGACAACTGACTCAACACCAAAAAGGAAACCTCCTGAAGTGAAATGGACACTATGAGAAATGGTGACTTGATCAGCATAGCTCTGACTGCTAATGGACAACTTAATACATTATCCCTCATAGTATTTTTTTTTGTCTGTTCTACTTAATATGACTGGTTTAATTCTGTAATTATCACACAGTTATTCTTAAGTGTTGAAAATTAACCGAAATGTGATCCCTGTTAAACATAAGAGTGGGAATAAGAGAGGGAAGAGATGTATAATTTGGGACATGCTCGGGCTGACTTGCCCCAATTGGTAGAGTTGGAAACATACCAGGGGATTCCAATTCAATCCCATCAAGGTGGCATGTGCCAATGCCATCTCACTACTCCAAGTGATCAATTTCAGTTCACAATTGATCATAATGAAAGGACTAAGAGTCAAAGGGAGCACATAAACAAGTCTAGTATCTGCTAACACCAACCGATAGAATAAATAAAGGGGAGAGTGATCCAACATGGGAAGTGAGATACTCAGCAGACTCATAGAATGGCGGATGTCCTAAATAGCACTCTGGCCTCAGAATCAGCCCTAAAGGCACTCGGATCTGGCTGAAAAGCCCATGAGAGTATTTCAGGCATGGAAAGCCAAGACACTCTGGCAAAAAGATCTCTGTGAGTGAGATCCCAGTGGAAAGAACAGGTCTTCAAAGAGGGAGGTGCCTTTCTCTGAAGGGAGGAGAGAGCCTCCACTTTGACTATGACCGTGTCTAAACAAGATAAGAGTCGGAGAACTCAAGGGGCTTCCATAGCCTTGGAAACTCATAACTGGTGCATAGGGAGATTACTGATGCCATAAACAGGAGTGTCAATTGGTAAAGTCAACAACAGGAGTCACTGTGCACTTACTCCTCATGTAGGATCTCGGTCCTTAACGTGCTGTACACTGAGGCTTAATGCTATAACGAGTACTCAAACAGTATATTTCACTTTGTGTTTCTATGGGGGTGCAAACGACTGAAATCTTTACTTAATGTACACTAAACTGATCTTCTGTAAAAAAAAAAAAAAAAAAAAAAAAAAAAAAGAAAGAAATTTTCAATTCCCAACTTGACTCTCACTGGGATTAAACATGACAATAGGTCTGATCTGATTTCATCATCATTTAAAAAAAATCATCTATTATTTTTTACTTTATGTTTCTGTGTGGGAGCAAACTGTTGAAATACTTACTTAAGGTATACTAAGCTGATCTTCTGTATATTAAGATAATCGAAAATGAATCTTGATGTGAATGGAAGGGGAGAGGGAGTGGGAAAGGGGAGGGTTGTTGGTGGGAGGGACGGTATGGGGGGGGGAAGCCATTGTAACCCATGAGTCGTACTTTGGAAATTTGTATTCATTAAATAAAAGATAAAAAAAAAAAATGAAAAAAAAAAAATAAAGGCCATTGATTTCTCTCTGTTGATTTTTTTATCCAGCCACTTTACCAAGCTCTCAGTCTTTACCAAACCAATAGTCTCTCAGTGGAGTCTTTTGGATCCCCTATATATAGGATTATGTCATCTTCAAATAGGTATAGTTTGACTTCCTCCTTTCCAATTTGTATTCCTTTGATTTCTTTTTCTTGCCTAATGGCTCTGGCTAAAACTTCCGGGACTATATTGAATGGCAATGGAGAAGGTGGGCATCCTTGTCTGGTTCCAGATCTTAGTGAGAATGAATCCAATTTTTCCCCATTCAATAGGATGCTGGGTGTGGTTTTGTCATAAATTGCCTTGATTGTGTTGAGGTATATTCCTTCAATACCCAATTTGCTTAGTTTTCATCATGAAATGGTGTTGTATTTTATCAAATTTTTTCTCTGCATCTATTGAGATAATCATATGGTTTTGTTCTGTTTGTTATTGTGATGTATCAGATTGATAGATTTGCAAATGTTGAACCATCCTTGCATACCAGGGATAAATCCCAATTGGTCTGGGCAGTTGATATTTCTGATGTGTTGTTGGATTTAATTGGCTAGTATTTTGTTGAGGATTTTTGCATCTATGTTCATCAGGGAAATTGGTCTGTAGTTCTCTTTCTCTTCTTGTATCTTTTTCAGGTTTAAGTATTAAGGTGATGCTGGTCATAGAAGGAGTTTGGAAGAATTCCCTCCCTTTCAATTATTTTGAATATCTTGAGAAGAATTGGAATTGGTTCTTCTTTAAATGTCTGGTAGAATTGAGCAGTAAAGCTATCCTGTCCTCGACTTTCCTTTGTTGGGAGGGTCTTTATTACTGATTCAATTTCCATCTTGGTCTTTGGTCTGTTTAGGTCTTCTGTATCTTCATGGCTTTATTTAGGTAAGTTGTATGTCTCCAGGAATCTGTTCATTTCTTCTTGGTTTCTTGACTTGTTGGCATATAGCTCTTTTTAGTAATTTCTGATGATTCTTTTTATTTCTGTGATCTGTTGTTAGATTTCCTTTTTTCACTTCTAATATTATTGATTGGCGTTCTCTCTTATTGATTAGTTGGGCCAATGGTGTGTCAATTTTGTTTATTTTTTCAAAAAAACCCCAGCTCTTTGTTTTACTGATGTTTTGTATTTTTTGGTTTCAATTTTATTTATTCTCTATTTTAAATACCAGTTTTTGGTTTGGTTTGCTGTTGTTTTTCTAGGTCCTTGAGTTGCATTGATAGTTCATTTATTTGGTGCCTTTCCAATTTCTTGATGTAGGCACCATTTGGTATAAACTTCCCTCTTAACACTGTTTTTGTATTGTCATCTTCATTTGTTTTCAGAAGTTTTTTGATTTCTACAATGACTCACTGTTCATTCAGGAGAATGGTGTTCAGTCTCTGTATTTGCATATGTTCTAGAGATTCTTGAATTGTTGATTTCTAGCTTAATTCCATTGTGGTCCAAGAAGATGCATGGTATGATTTGATTTTTTTGAATTTGCTCAGACTTGCTTTATGGGCTAGCATTAGGTCTATGCTAGAGTAAGTTACATGTACTGGTGAGAAGAATGTGTATTCTGCAACTATAGGATGAAAAGTTCTGTAGATATCCATTAGATCCATTTATTGTATAGTGTTGATTAATTCTGTTTTTTCCTTGCTGGTTTTCTGTCTGGTTGATCTGTCCATTGCTGAAAGAAGGGTATTGAAGTCCACCATTGCTATTGTACTGGAGTCTATTTCTCCCTTTAGATCCGTCTTTTTAAAATAACTATGTGCCCTGTAACTAGGTGCATATGCATTTATTTTAGTTACCTCTTTCTGTTGAATTGATTCCTTGATCATTACATGGAGCTCTTCTTATCTCTTTTAACTGTTTCTATGTTAAATTCTATTTTATCTGATATTAGGATGGCCACGCCAACTCTTTTTGGTTTCCATTAACCTGGAATATCTTTTTCCATCCTTTCACTTTCAGTCTGAGTGTATATTTGTTGGTGAGATGTGTTTCTTGTAGGCAGCACATAGATGATTCTTGTTTTTTAATGCATTCAGGAAGTCATATCTTTGAACTGGAGAGTTAAGGCTATTTAATTCAAAGTGATTATTAATAAGTAACAACTTGTCCCTGCCATTTTCCATAAATATTCCTATTGTTTATTTCGGATTTCCTCTGTACTTTCACTGGGAGATTTTTGGCTTTCACCTTTCATATTGATGACCATGTTTCCATGTTTCTGTGTGTTGCTCATCTAAGCACCTTTTGTAATTCTGGTTGCTGTAGAATCTTTATTTCACCTTCATTCGTAAATGATAGCTTTGCTGCATACAGTATTCTGGTTTGACAGTTTTTTTCTCTTAAGGCTTGAAATATATTTCCCCATTCTCTTCTAGACTGTATGGTTTCTGATGTGAAGTCCACTATGAGTCTAATTTAAGGTCCTCTGAAAGTCATCTGGCATTTCTCTCATGTACATTTTAGAATCTTTTCTTTATGTTTTATTGTGGAGATTTGATTACAATGTGTTGTGGTGAAGATCTTTTCTTATGATGTCTATTAAGAGTTCTATGTGCTTCCTGCATTTGGACATCCTTTCTTTCTACAAATTAGGGAAGTTTTATATAATTATTTCATTAAAAAGGCCTTCTAATCCATTCTCTCTTTCCACACCTTCAGGAACGCCTATGTTGGTTTATTTGATAGTATCCCAAAAACTCCAGCACTATTTTTTAGTTCTCTAATTTGTTCTCATTTTTGGTCTGACTGTAAAATTTCTAGAGGTTTGTCTCCTAATTCAGGTATTCTTTCTTCTGCCTCACCAAGTTTGTTTTTAAGGCTTTCCACTATACTTGTTATTTGATCTATTGAATTCTTCATTTACAATATTTCATTTGGTTTCTCTATAAAATCTTAATTTCATGGGAAAAAAATTTCATTCATGCCATGTATGGATTTCTTTAATTCATGAATTTGCTTCTGATTACTTTTTTAAAAGATTTATTTATTTATTTGAGAGTTAGAGTTACAGATAGGGAAAGGTAGAGATAGAGTTACAGACAGAGAGAGGGAGAAACAGAGAGGTCTTCAATCCTCTTGTTCACTTCCCAGATGACCTTAGTGTCCAGAGCTTTGCCAATCCGAAGCCAGGAGCCAGGAGCTTCTTCCGGGTCTCCCACATGGGTGCAAGGGCCCAAGTGTTTGGGCCATATTCCACTGCTTTTCCAGGCCATAACAGAGACCTGGATTGGGAGAGAAGCAGCCAAGACTAGAACCGGTGCCTATATGGGATGCTGGTGCCACAGGCATAGGATTAACATACTATGCCACAGTGCCAGCCCCTGCTACTGATTACTTCTAAGTAATCCTATGATTTTTTTGAATTCTGTTTCTGGGATTTCTTCAATCTCTTCATCTTCACATTCTAGTATTGAAGAAGTATTTTTGTGTTCTTTTGGGGGCATTATGTTGTTTTCCTTTTTCTTATTTCTTGAATTGCTGTGTTTATTTTTAGGCCATTGTGGAGATACTTGTTGGTTTTTTTCCTCCTGTGATGCCGTTTATCTTTGAATTTATATCTTTTATCTCTGTGGCTTAGTGGAGTATCCACTCTTTTAGTGAGTACCCAGAGGTGTGTGCTGCATGTGGCCAGGGAGCTCTCTACAGTGAGGGGATTATCCAAGATGACACCCAAGTTGAGTGTGAAATCTACTTCTTTTTTTTTTTTATCAGAAGGGTGGTTTGATCAGCTCTGTTGGTGTAGTCTTATGCTCACCTCTCCTCCAAGGTGATGAAGCCTGGGTGCTAGCACCAATGAGTACAATGTTCATCTGTGCTGCCACAAGAACCACACAAAGGATCCATACAGTCCTCTGTGTGAGCACAGATCCTGCAACAATGACTCTTACCACGAAATCCAGGAGCCCTGAGCATGTGGAATTGCCCACAGATGCAGTGAACACCCTGAGCACCATGCAGCCACAGTGTTTATGCAGTCCTAGCACACAAGGCTCCCAAGGTCACAAGCACCAAGTCCCCTGTCAATTCTCCTAGCCAGATTCAGGCATCTTCTCTTGGTTGATTGCTGGGTGTGGAAACACAAGCTGGCACAGCTGTTAAGTATGTCTAAAATGGTACCTGCCCTCTCTGCTTGTTATAGGATGCCAGTACAAGGTGGCTGGGGATTGAGAAACATACCCCATTTTTACCCCTGTAGGTTGGCAGGTACACTATGCCCACACAGGGCTCCAAGCTGGACTCACACCAGGTTCTCTCACAGCTTTATCACCAGTGGCTTGGGCTGCTACAGTCTGGTCTCACCTTACTCTCTGAAGCTGGTGCTGAGGTTCTTGGCTGCTGGTGTCCTGAGCTGTGTGAGTCCACACCCTCCATGTGGATCCACAGTGTCCCTCTATTTTGTGTGAAGTTTCCCTGAGATTGCACTCTCTCCACTTTTTTAAACTCAAGTGTATATTTCTTTTAATACTATTTTGGAAATTGAGTGTTGACTCCTATGGTTGAACTGAGGAATCAGCCAGTATAGAATTTTGTTTTTTTTTTTTTTTTTCATTATTCAAGCATATGGATGTGAAATCATAGATGTTGAAATTGAGTATTTAATGAAAACAAGATATATGCAGTATATGAGTAGCTTTCAAAAAGTTCATAGAAAATGTGTATTTTGTGAAAACTACACATGGATTTCAGGGTTGTTTTGCACCAAAATAAAGTTATCTTTTTATTCCACTTTCCATAATGTTTTTGAAGTACCCTCATACTACTTTTTACTAGATAATCATTACTTCCATAGATTTTTACAGTGAGGAATTAATTTTTTCAAGACATGAACATGGAATCTTCAGGTCTTTCCTGAACTGTCTTTAGAAATAAGGGCTTCTTTCTCAATGCCTGTTTACTGGCTAGATTTGATCTATTTGATTTTCCATTGTGAGGAAGTAAAGTTCCTTTCCTTTCCATATATTATGTATGCATGCCACCTAAATAGCCACAGGTTTTAACATGAAAGGTTATCAGTAATCACTCTAAAATTTCTATCTGAGCTAACACACTTCAGTCTTAGGCAGCAGTTTATTATTTGTAATGATGAATAGACAATACTAAGAATAGAAAACTGCTGTGCAGATAGCCTTTATCACATAAAAGAAAAAAAAAACAGGAATTCTCAGGCAGCCTAGAAAGTTTTCAGATTTCAGTGAGCAAGGGAAGCAGGGGGCAGCATTCATTTCTGTATCTTCAAGTGATATGAGATTTTAAAGCAGTAATTACTTTAGTGTTTAATGCTAATGAATTTAACTCATTCAACACATAGCAGTTGTATTTTGGCAGGAAAAATACAGAAGTTTGAAGACTTCAGGAAGTTCTATCACATAACAAAATACATTCTAAGAAAAACCAAAAAGGAGTGGATAAGGAGGCATGAGGAAATGTGTCTACCTCAAAGGAAAAAAGAAAAAGTGGAAGCCTGTCACATCATCACCAGGAAGGAGAAAGCAAGAGGAGTAGACCAAAGATGGAACATCTACCCTATTTGGAAGGAATGATGCAATTATGGGAGCTAATTCCAGGCAATTTTCCCTAAGATAGCCGAGTAGTGAAGTCCCCAGTGTAATCAGAATCTGTCAGGGTCAGCATGCAAATCTACTCCACTGATCCTCTGAGTACCATAACATCAGAAAATGATGATGCTTGGAGGAATTAATTCATCTGCTTAATATTTATTGAACACTTATCATTATAGCAGGTGGTATCCAGGCATTGAAGATGAAGCAGTTAACAAAGTGCCCTAGGTCTCTGTGTTCAAGAATGTTATTATCAAATAAATTATAATGTAATTATATCAGGTAATGGCAAATGAAGACAGAGTGTGGGGATAGTGAAAAAATGATCGAGTTGTTCTAAATAGCGTGGTCAGGAATTGCTCTTTGTGGAAGATACTTAATCAGTAATCTGAATAGTACGAAAGTTTCAAACATAACAGTGTCTTTGGGAATACCATTCTAGGCAAGGAGAAATGAAAACACAGAGGGCCTGAAATCAGGGTGAGTTCACGTATTTGAAAAATAGCCAGAAAGCTAGTGGAGCAAGTTAGGGAGGGTGAGTGAGAATAAACTGGGAGACATAGGCTCAGGAGTATTAGAGTTTGGATTTTATGTTAGTTATGGGGAAAGTCATTAGATGGTGTTGAGTAGGAGTGGGGTGATGTGATTTGTTCCATGTTTTTAAAATAATTACTCAGTATGCTATATGGAGATTAGACTATAGAAGGTGATTCCTTTATTATATGAAGATGGCAGCAGTAGAGTGGTGAGAAATTGTTGGATTCTGAATCTAGTCTGCTGGTAGAACTAATAAGACTTGTGATAGGCTAAGGGAAAGACAAAAATAAAAAATAATTCCTTGATTTTGAACTTGAAAAATAAGGTAAATATTTGTGCCTCCCTACTACAAACTAAGACACCAATCCCAGGACAGATGTTCAAATTGTAAGCAATTAATCATTTTACCCTAACAACAGTCAAGTTATCTTAATGTCTTTCATCAACAGCCACCAAGCCAGTCAAGTTATTCATCATCAGAGGGGCATAGTGCTATAAGTGCTAGCCTCTGGAGCCAGACTGAGTTCAAACCCTTGTTATGGCATTTTCTATTATTAGTGTCCTTAATGAGTTACTTAACATATCTGTGCTTCAGTTGTTTCCTATCTGGAAAATGGAGGAAAAAAATGGTGTTTATCATGTTGAGTTTGTATGACAGTTATTCCATGAATTCACATATAGCTCTAAGAAGAATGTGGCATATGAGCATATTGTTCTCTAAAAATTAGCTGTTAATACCATCACACAAGCTTATGTTTATCCATAAACTATGCTTATGTCTTAGACTCTATTTTTATTGCCAATAATAGGAGTACAGTTTATGTGGGCTTCTGAAAGCTTCATTTAAATACAAGAATCTTTCAGACTATGTAGTTTGCACAGTTACTATTTATTTAAAATTTTTTTTAACAGATGTAGAGTCTAGACCACAGAGAGGTTAAATGAGTTGACTGAAGTTATGGAAATAATAGGCCTACTTGGATAATTTTATTGCATTTTTCATATTTATGTCTGCATTTTTAATTTTTTGAGGGAGAAAGGAGGATTGGGAAAAGGGAGAGAGAGCAAGAGAGCAAGAGAGAGTGAGTGAGCTTCCATCCACTAGTTCACTCCCCAAATGCCTACCACAATTGGTGCTGGGAACTCAATCAGGTCTCCCATGTTGGTAGCAGAAAATCAATTTCTTGAACCATAACCTCCCAAGGTCTATATTGGTGGGAATTGGGAACCACAACGAGGAATTAAACCCAGGCACTTTGACGTGGGACATTGACATCTTTAAAAAAAAAACTTTTATTTAATAAATATAAATTTTTAAAGTACAACTTTTGGATTATAGCGGTTTTTACCCCCATAACCACCCTCCCACCCACAAACCATCCGATCTCCTACTCCCTCTGTGGGGAGCAACTGGGAGCAACTCGGACTAGACTAAGTTGCTGGAATTAAGACTTATTCTATGCATCTGCTCTCCCACAATATGGCGCTGAGAAGGGAGAAACAGCTTCTACACAGCTGCCTCCAGTTCAACCAATAAACTGTAGGACCTGCTCCTGATTGGAGGAGAGCAGCGTACTCGGCGTGTGGGTAGCAGAGTTGGGATTGGCGGAAGAGGACTATAAAGGAGGAGAGAGACAACATGCACCAGGAACATCTGAGGGAACATCTATCTGAAGGAACACCTGTGGAGCCCCCAAGAGAGCCGGCCGGCGGTGTGCTGCTCCCCCGCAGAAGTGGGGAAAAGTGGCAGGGGGAACCGCCCTTCCACGGAGGTGGAAGGGAGGGTAGCCAACCCGGGAAGAACCAGCAGCAAACCCGGGGACGGCTGAGCAGACGAAAGAACAGCGCAGGGTCCTGTGTCATTCCTCCATGAAGACGGGGAGCGACACCCTCTCCCATCCCATTCTTCATTAAGATTCATTTTTAATTATCTTTATATACAGAAGATCCACTTAATATATACTAAGTAAAGATTTCAACAGTTTGCACCACACAGACACACAAGGTATAAAGTACTGTTTGAAGACTAGTTTTACCATTAATTTTCATAGTAAAACACATTAAGGACAGAGATCCTACATGGGGAGTAAGTGTACAGTGACTCCAGTTGTTGATTTAACAACTGACACTCTTATTTATGACGTCAGTAATCACCCGAGGCTCTTGTCATGAGCTGCCAAGGCTATGGAAGCCACATTGACATCTTAACCGTTGTCTTCACTGCTAGGCTAAGGACCTGCCCTTGGATCTTTATTTTAATATGAATTTTTTGTTTTCTGTATCCTATCAAATTTCATATCCCAATCAATATGGCACTTAAAAATTTTTGTAGTGCTATTGTTCATCATTGACAGTAATTATCATACAGAAATTGTACTGACACTTTTTGAGACAGTCTCAGTAATATATAAATTTATTAGGCATGGAATTTTTGTTTTTATTTGTATTATTGTTAGTTTTGACAAGCCAAACTCAGAAGTCCAACAAATAAGATAGTCACTTCAGTGACAGACTCAATAAGCAAGTTATTTGGAAAATACACCCTGGGAAAATATTTCATGAATATTATTATTATTGAATATTACTTCATGAACATAGGAAACTGTAAGAAAGAAAAGCAAAATATGTTCATATTATAATAGAATCAGCACTGTGCAGGGCAATGACATTGAATTGCTTGTGAGTTCATGGCATACAGTCTAGTCCGATTGCTGCCTCTGCCTAGTTGTGTTGTGTCAAGGAACTCACTCATTCCCCTTCATCTGGTGCTTAGTGTGTAAAACAGAAGAGAGAGCCAAATAATCTAAGGGTCTATGCTGATCACTGGACTACTGAGGTAAGTTTTAAGTGATCTTGTCACTAGCTTCATTGTGTCCATTGAGTCTTATTCAAAGGAGTCATCTGTAGAACAGTTTGAAAAATATTGGCTATAGATAGCTTAAGAGTTAAGGGAAAGAGTTAAAAATAGAATCAAATAATGGATTTTCTCTGAGCAAAAGGCAGGAATCAGTTTAACAGAATCTGAGGACTGGTATAAGGAATGAGCAGCAGGGTGATTTTAAGAGCTCTTTCTGGGAAATTTCGTGACTATCAGACTCAACGTTGGTCTAACCTTGCTGTGTCCTGCTCTGACCTTGTGTGCTATTTGTAGTTACTGCCTCTGGTGTCTGATATTCTTTTCTCAAACCCAGATTAAGACTTTACTTGGCTGAAGACTTCCATGAAGTCCACTGCCATCAGACTCTCTGTAAGTATGATCTACCTGTTCACAGAAGAGGGTGAGGCTAACTGGTTACTTCTTCCAGAAGCCTCCACCTGCCCCACTTGCCTTCACTCTTCATCTATCGGGCTTTCTAGGAGACCAGGTGCATTGTGATGGTGGTATTTCCTTTCACTTCCCAAAGTCAGCTTTGTCTACCAGTCTGCCCACTAGATGGCTCATCTAATCCCTGGACTCTGCTATGCTTGCTGGAAACTGAATCCATTGTGAATCCATTGTGGCAGTAAGGCTCTGGTTCTTCTTCTTCCTCTTCCTCTTCTTCCTCTTCCTCTTCCTCTTCCTCTTCCTCTTCCTCTTCCTCTTCCTCTTCCTCTTCCTCTTCCTCTTCCTCTTCCTCTTCTTCTTCTTCTTCTTCTTCTTCTTCTTCTTCTTCTTCTTCTTCTTCTTCTTCTTTTTTTTACCTTCTCCATAGTTTCTAGTTTTACAGAACATCCCAGCACTGCCACTCAGCAGTTGTTTGCTCATCATGTGCTGCCTGGTGGGAAGCTGGGTCTATAGGGCTTGCTCTGTTTTCCATTGTTTTTAGAAATGAGCTGAAAGCCACTAGTGCTATACTAAGGAACATCTGGTGCCATCCCTTAACACCTCAGGGATCCGTTCAGCTCCACCGATGCCCAGGGAAGCAGTCAGTTACTATAGCTTGTTTGAAAAATCAGATGGCGGGTTTGACATATTATCAAGAGTAGAATCAGGGCCTGTGATCCACAGGCTGCATATTTTTTTTTTTTTAAAGGAAGCTCCTGAAGGAATTGAAACAATAGAGAGTTCAATTACCCAATTAACTTGTTATTGTAACACAAGCTATATGCAAGGTATATACATGAGGCCGGAGTTAAAAAACAATGGAAAAAAACCTCCTGGTAAGGTCTGAGTTACCCAGACAACCTGGGAATGGTTAGAGATTCTGTTTGCATGTGTTCCTTAAAGCACTGATGTAAACTGAGTTACAGAGATGGTCCTAAATATGCTGTAGTTGCTCAAGGTAGACATGCAGCTACTATTGGTTATATTTTCTTCAGATATATGAGATCATTTTAAAAGAAATGAACAAAATTCTCTGTCATGTGGATTATATTAACAGAGACTCAATGTGAGTTTATTATATAAGTAGATTAATAACCAAATTTAAAAAATTATTTGAGACAGAAAAGGGAGAGAGAGTTTTCCATTTGTTGGTTCATTGTCTAAAGATCTCCAGCAACTGGGACTGAAGTGGGCACTCAATCCAGGTTTCCCACATGGATGACAGGAGTCCAATTACCTGAGTCATTACCCCTGACTCTGGGGGTCCACATTACCACAAAGTTGAAATCAGGAGCTGAAGCTGGGCATTGAGCCCAAGCTCCCTGATATGTGACTAAGTCTCTTTTCTGATACCCTTACCTCTTGTCTATATGTCTGCCCTCATAATCAAATGTTTTTTGAAATGATTGTGTTCAAGTCCACTACCATGGAAATCAAAATAGGAAAACTGAGTCGATACAACTCCTGGCTGTTATTTGGCAAACATATAGAAAAGAATTCCATTGTGAGTATTCTGTAGGCTTCAGAGTTTTTAGAGAAGGAACTCCAATTTCAAAACTTGCCAACGAGGAGCCAGCAGGAAAATTTCCACAGTGACCAAAGCATTGATAGTTTTCCTGTTACTCCTATAAAATCTATCATGATGTTAGCTGTTGGCAAGAGCTGCACATGAGATTGGGAAATGTTGCTGTCAACAGCAAAAATACTTTAATATTTATGCTTTTGACCTCAAATGAAATTTAGATGACTAACTTAAAAATGATTCATATTTACTTTAACAGAGTATTGATTTGTACATTGTTACGGATTCTAAATATTTACATCCTTTCAATCTTCAAATGCTTTTAAGCGGTTCTTGTGTGGTGTAATAGAAAGAAAATAGATTCAGATGTAAATTCAAATCCCAGCACTGCCAACTCGGAACTTGAAGAAGTTACTTAACCTCCTTAGCTTCCTGTATTTTTTTCCTATAGAGTGTAAAACAATACTTAATTCATAATATCTTTGAGATAATGTGTGTAAAATATCTAGTGTAGTATCTGGCATATGATAAGTGTTCAATGAATATTATTTATATTAATGTAGTTACTTCATATAATAATTTCTTATACTTTTTATTATTTTTTATTTTTTAAAAGATTCATACTTTTATCTACTTGAAAAAGAGAGGGAGATATCTTCCATCCACTGGTTTACTTCCCAGATGCCCACAACAGTCATAGCTGAGCTAGGTTGAAGCCCAGAGCCAGAAAATCCGTCTGGGTCTCCTATATAGGTAGTAGGGTCCCAAGTATTTGGACCATCTTCTGATGCTTTCGCAGATGCATTAACAGGGAGCTGGACTGAAAGTAGACAAACTACTTCAAACCTAAAATCCGAAATTGGATGCCAGCATCACAAGCAGTTGCTTAACCTACAGCACCACAACACCAGACTCATGAATTATTATTGAATGGATGAAAAAATGTTTAACTTTAGTGTCACAGGACCTCAGGAATATTTTACCATTTACTATAATTTTAGTCAGCTGTTTTCCATAGAACAAGGTATCATGTCTTCTCTCTTGTGGATATGTATCTTCTTTTTAAGCCTCAGCTCTTTAGTGTCATGCCAGGGAAGTCTTAGAATATTTTGTTTCTCAGAACAGGCTGCAGTTGGCTCTTTATAGATACCCCTTCCTTCTTCTAAAAATGAAGTGGACAATGAGTTACTGCCCTCAGAGTTTGGGGGGTTCCCATCTTGAGCTAAATTGTAAACACTAAACCTGGGAAGAAACAAGAACATGAAGTGTCCTTCATATTACTCATATCTTGCCTTACATTGTGAGGATTTTCTTTTCTTTGCTACTTTGAGATATTTCTATTGAGGAAAGTGGAATGGACATTTTAGGGCCTGAAATGAGACTGGAAAAGTAGCGTTGGGATATTGTGTTCCAAATGAGAGAGGGAGGCAGATCACCTCAGCTCCAAGGAAGCAATGACCATGGACAAATCCTTGCCTTTCTGCCTCTCTTACAATTAGATGTGTGTGTTGGGAGTAGGGAGTCATCACTGTTGGGACATTTTAAACAATACAGGACAGGGGCTCTCACAAGAAAGGGCTGTGGAAGCAGTGTATTATTTTCTTTAACATATGTTTATTTATTTGAAAGGCAGAGTGATGGGAGAGATGAGACACAAGAACACACACACACACAAACATACACATTTTTTATCCTCAATGTACCCTTGAGCTCAAATGTCTATTGGGCGGCTGGCGCTGTGGCTCAATAGGCTAATCCTCTGCCTGCGGCCCCGGCACCCCAGGTTCTAGTCCCGGTCAGGACACCAGATTCTGTCCCGGCTGCCCCTCTTCCAGTCCAGCTCTCTGCTGTGGCCTGGGAGTGCAGTGGAGGATGGCCCAGGTGCTTGGGCCCTGCACCCTCATGGGAGACCAGGAGAAGCACCTGGCTCCTGGCTTCGGATCAGCGAGGTGCGCCGGCTGAGCGGCCATTGCGGGGTGAACCAACAGAAAAGAAAGACCTTTCTCTCTGTCTCTCTCTCTCACTGTCCACTCTGCCTGTCAAACAAACAAACAAACAAACAAAGAAAACCACAAACAAATGTCCATTGGGCTAGGCTGAAGCCAGGAACCAGGAACTTCATCTTGGTCTCCCCCGTGGGTGTCAAATGCCAAAGCATTTGGATTATCTTCATTGCCTTCCCAAACACATTAGCAAGGGGCTGGATAAGAAGCAGTGTAGCCAGGACTCAAATTGACACTCCTTTAATGGAAGTTGGTGTCACAAGCAGTGGCTTATCCCACTGCAACACAATGCCCACCTTGTAGGTTACATTTGATCACTTCTTAATACTGTACTGAATGAAAAGTGAAAAGGGCTTTATTGAAAAACTTCTGAGTGATGTTTTTGTCTGGGAGCTCTGAATCTTTCCTGCAGTACCTCATACAAAAAAATCAATTGATTAATTTCCCATCTATCAAGAAGAAGGTCTCCATGGTCAGTGGTCAAGTTGTTCCCCAAGAAAGTGTCTCACTTTTATTGTCCAATTTCATATTCCTTCTGGATTTCTTCAGTAATTTATACTATATTAACATTTATTCCAATAGTTGCTTTTTTCCATCACATTAATTTAATTTATTTTAAACAGTCCTTTACTTTTCAATTCTAAATTGACTAAATGGCATTGGTTCAAGGCAGGATATCATTGAAGAAGATTAGTT
This sequence comes from Oryctolagus cuniculus, assembly GCF_051225735.1. Classification (NCBI taxonomy): domain Eukaryota; kingdom Metazoa; phylum Chordata; class Mammalia; order Lagomorpha; family Leporidae; genus Oryctolagus; species Oryctolagus cuniculus. The sequence goes on from NC_142870.1 coordinate 99,034,738, forward strand.
ACCTTCAAAAGAAGCGTGTCTGGATGCATTCATTTTGGTTTACATCAGGCTCTTCTTGAAAGAAAAGAAGTCTGAGAATGTAGCAAGTTACACAATCAGAAAATGCTGATATTTGGGAGTGGCATTTGGTGCAAAAGTTAAGTAGCTTATGGGAATTCCCACATCCCATAGCAGAATGCCTTGTTTGAGTCCTGCCAATTTCTCTTCCCATCCAGCTTCCTACTAATGTGCATCCTGGGAGGCAGCAGATGGCTCAAGTGTTTTATTCATGTTACCCACATGGGAGACCTGGATGATGTTCCTGTCTTGTGACTTCAGCCTGGTCAAGCCCTGGCTGTTGTAGGCATTGTAAAAGTCAGTCAGTGGATGGAAGATCTCTGTCTCTCTGCAATTCAAATAAAATGAAAAAAATTAAATCAAAAAAGTAAAATGCTGATATTTTAATGCTTTTGATCTATAGGATTGGTAATATCATGTGGTTAAACTTTATTCATCAGAATGGAATCCTGCCTCAGGGAAGAACCATTTAAATCAGGTTGATAGACATCTGTGTTGAAACCAGAATCATTTGTGATGGCCATAGCAACTGCTGTGGCAGACAGCTATTAGTATATTCTGGCCAGGGTTACGGATCTGCCCTATGGGTGGATCTACACAAGAAACCAACCGGTAAGCCAGTCCTTGTCAAAGCTACAGAATGCATATATTTCTTTTGAAGCAGAAAGAAAATTTTTAAAATTAAAAATACCATTAAAATATGTTGAAATATCAACCTGAAACAAAATCTAGAGACAGACTTTCCTAAGAAAAGGTTTTTTTTTTTTTTTTTTTTTTTTTTTTTTTTTTGGCAGTAAGGGACTTATGTAAGGCAGGAATTGATGTTAGGTCATCAATGGGTATAGTGTGTCAGGCAAGTGTTTTTGTGCCTCTAGCTAGCAGTCCTTGTGACTCTCCAAGAGAGCTGACATTGGTGAAATTGCCTTAGTTCCTGTGATCAGGATAATCCTGCATGAGGCCCTTCCTTTCCTGACCTGCTAGCTCTGTGTAGGCAGATATGACAATGGAGATTCCATTAGGATTCTGACAACTTTCACCAATGCAAAACTAAATAGAAACTCTTCAGATATAAATGTTTTATGTAACAATAAAGCAAATAATAAACAAAAACACCCCTAAATGAAATACAAACAGAAGGACAAAACCATTAAAATTTAAATGAGCCTAACTGATTTAATATGACAGGTTTGTTTATTTATGCTCTTTCTGAGTTGCTATCTGAATTATTGATGTAGTGCTGACTTCATTGGTAGTGAGTCTTCAAGTCTGCATGGGTAACTGGCCACATGAATGTGATCATTCAGTTTTCTCCACACTCATGACTACTGTGAAAGTTTCATTTCCATAGCATGGAGAAGAAAGCCATCCTGTTTTCCCTTGACGTGGATGTGTCATTCAAACTCTAAGACTACCTTTGCTGTTTTGGACAGAGGTTGAATATTCCACAACTGCAAATAACTTACACTATTAAAAGATATTCTTTGCTTCCAGAATCATCCTAACAGAAATACCTCCTTATTTCTCCATACCCTAATATCTCAGAGGGTAGATCTTTGGAAACAGAGCTTTTTGGAGGGAACTTCTGTACAGGGAAGGCTATGCTTTATCTACAAGTTTGCTTGTCTTGATATGGAGAGCTATGTTAGGATATCTAATGAATAAAATGGCTAGAAAAGGAAGTTTTTAGTTGCTATTATTTTAGTAATGAATCAATGTTTCAGTTTAAATCTTGCTCATGATGAGATTACATCTTTCTGTTTTTCCTTCGATGGACATTTTTCCTGTTAAATTTCATTAGATGATAATAATACCAAGCTTCTATCCAAACATTCCATTTCATAATTGCTGACAAAAGATGATGGACTTCTATCTTTATAGCTATAAAAAATTACATAATGACTCAAGAATTAAATAACTTTATTATTTTTATTTCAAGGATTCATTTATTTTTTTGAAAGGGAAAGTTACAGACAGACAAGAAGAGGGAGAGGGAAAAAGAGATGGAGAGGGAGAGGGGGAGAGGGGGAGAGTGAGAGAGAGAGAGAGAGATCTTTCATCTGCTGGTTTGCTCCCCAGATGGCTACAATGGCCTGGGCTGGAGCCAGGAGCTTCTTCTGTGTCTCCCACGTTGGGAGCAGGCGCTTAAGGACCTGGGCTATTTTCTGCTGCCTTTCCAGGCTCATTAACAAGGAGCTGGATCTGAAATGGAGCAGCTGGGAAACAAACCAGCACACTCATATGAGATGCTGGGCATGGCAGGCAGCAGCTCAACCTTTTATGCCACGGTTCAGCCCCCACATTATTATTTTAAGAATAAACAACAGACGGCGGCCATTGGAGTGTGAACCAACGGCAAAGGAAGACCATTCTCTCTGTCTCTCTCTCTCTCTCACTGTCCACTCTGCCTGTAAAAAAAAAAAAAAGAAAGAAAGAAAGAATAAACAACAGAAAAGAAATCTTTTTGAAAGAAGCCTGAAGTATATCAAAGATCTCTTTTTTTATTTACAGGCAGAATTAGACAGTAAGAGGGAGAGAGAGAGAGAGAGAGAGAGAGAGAGAAAGAGAGAGAAAGTTCTTCCTTTTTCCGTTGGTTCACCCAAGTGGCCGCCACGGCTGGTGCATTGCTGCCGGTGTGCTGCGCAGATACAAAGCCAGGAGCCAGGTGCTTCTCCTGGTCTCCTACGCGGGTCCAGGGCCCAAGCACTTGGGCCATCCTCCGCTGCCTTCCCGGGCCACAGCAGAGAGCTGGACTGCAAGAGGAGCAACCGGGACAGAACTGGTGCCCCAACCGGGACTAGAATCTGGAGTGCCAGCGCTGCAGGCGGAGGATTAGCTTAGAGCCAAGGCGCCGGCCTCAAAGATCTCTTGTGATAGGAATTTTTTTTTTTTAAGAAAAAGTATCACATATTAATTTCATTTACATTTAAAATTTATAACTGGGATAGAAAGAGGGGTTTGTGCCTAAATGTTTTTTTAATAAATCTTTTTTTAAAAGATTTATTTTATTTATTTGAAAGACAGAGTTACAGAGAGAGGTAGAGATAGAAAGAGAGGTCTTCCATCTGCTGGTTCAGTCTCCAGATGGCCGCAACAGCCGGAGCTGCGCTGATCCGGAGCCAGGAGCTTCTTCCGGGTCTTCCATGTGGGTGCAGGGGCCCAAGGACTTGGGCCATCTTCTACTGCTTTCCCAGGCCATAGAAGAGAACTGGATCAGAAGAGGAGCAACCAGGACTAGAACTGGCACCCATATGGGATGCTGGCACCTCAGGTCAGGACTTTAACCCACTGCGCCACAGCGCCTGCCCCCTGAATGTTTGCTATTCCTTAAAATATATGCTAAGAAATTAGAATTAATACTCTGCAATGATTGACTCTCTATGAGGTCTTCCAAGATTAACTGATTCTGCATCAACCATGTGGAGTTCAAGTACTGATGAGGTTAAAGAATCAGATGATTTTAAAAAGTCAAGTCATAAAAATGCAACTAACATGACATTAATTGATTTGGAAATCCTCAACTCCTGTGATCTGAATGTTGGTGTCCCCAGCAATTCCTGTCTAAACCTAATACCTAACGTGATGGTGTTTAGAGGTGGGGCCTTTTGGGAAGTGATAAAAGAGTTAGGGGCTTTGAGCTAATGGATGAGGTCACGTATAAAAGAGGTTGAGGGAAAGGCCCCTGTTCCTTCTGCCATGTAAGGATGTGGCAAAAGGTGATATATACAAAGTGGAGAGTAAGATTTCTCCAGACGCCGAACCTGTTAGTGTCTTGGTCTTAGACTTGACAGCCTCTAAAACTAATGGAAATAAATTGGCATTATTTATAAATTACTCATTCTAAGGCTGTTTATTTATTTTATTTATATAAGGTGAATAAATTTCATGTATTTCATATATACGGCGATATTGATCTATAGTTCTCTTCACTGTATTTTTTTCTGGTCTTTAATTAAGTTGACATTGGCTTCATAGAAGGAATTTGGGAGGATTCTCTCCCTTTCAAATATTTTGAATAGTTTGAGAAGAAATGTAATTAGTTATTCTTTACAAGTTTGGTAGAATTAAGCAGTGAAGTAAGGCAGTTTATTATAGCAGCCTGAATGAAGACAGAAATATATCATTGTGTTGAATTAATAGTCTTTTAGTGACTTACATATAGAAGGCAAAGGGCATTCGGAGTGAAAAAAAGCACATTTCTTTTCAATTCATTCATTACTATATTCAGCAAACATTAATTGAACTAGGTACTGAATTCCATGGCTCTGCAAGTATTATTATGTTACTTCTTCCTCCAACAATATCTTTCTTCTTATTTTCCATCTGGAATATTATTCATTCTTGCAGATTTAATTTAAGGGATATTCCATGATCAGAGAAAATTAGTTGATAAAGCCTGTGTGCTTTAATATAGTACCTATACATGGTGTATTTCTTGCAGATTACTGATTACTAATACTAAATTTGTAAATACTGATAAGTAAACACTTAAGTAATATTCAGATATCTACCAACTCAAGAGTAAACTCTGCTCAGTTACCATTATGAACTTTTTAATATCTTTCCTTCTTACTTTCTAATGTACACTATTTTCTGATATTTAATTGTGATAATGTTTTTGTCTTATTCTTAAATGTTATATAAGTAACACTTATTCATGTGGGTAAGTATTCTTCATAACCATGGGTTTTATTGGCAACATAATATCACATGGGTATATCAAATTGACTTAGTCGTTACTCCATTTTTTCTTCGAAATTAGGCCATCTTCAATTTCCTAGTATTATAAGTAATGGTGAACTCCTCCAAGATAAATACTCGTCATGTTCTGCTAATTTATTTTAACATTTTTAGCAGTGATATTACTATGTTACATAATATGAACACTGTTCAGGTCAAATTACTTTCTAAAAAATCTGTTTCATGAGTATTAAATGAGCAGATTTTACCCACCCCTTGCCATGGCTAGACATTATGGTTTCCATAACCTTTACAAATTTGGTATGAAAGAAATGTCTTCTTATTTATTCAATGATTATTATTTTTATTCTGCCTTTGTTCTTGAGACAGTTGTGTTTACAACCATTTGACTGTTTTCTGTACTCTTTTTAGTAAAAGAAAAGTTAAAAAAGTTAAAGGAAAATAAACTTAAAATACGCCTTTGCAAAAGAGTGAGGATATTGAAGTAGCATACATCATAAGCCATTTTTTTAATCAAGTACAAATAGTAAAGTATTACCCATTGTGGTGATAATGACTTGTGAAAAAACACCATTGTCCTTGTTCTTCAGTCATATATGACATCCTTATATGTCAATTCTTTTCTCCCAATTTGCAGAGTAACCAAACTTTATCAAGACAATCCAAGATGAAAAAATAGGGAAACCTGGGAAGTGGTTCATTAATTGTGACAAATAAACTAATATGAGATGTTAATAATAGGGGAAGGGTGTCGCTCCCCCTCTTCGTGGAGGAACGACACTAAACCTGCCTAGGCTTCATATCTGAGTCACGGCACCATTATGTCGCTCCCCCTCTTCGCGGAGGAACGACACAGGACCCTGCGCAGTTCTTTTGTCTGCTTGGCCCTCCCCGGGTTCGCTGCTGGTTCTTCCCGGGTTGGCTACCGACCCTTCCACCTCCGTGGAAGGGCGGTTCCCCCTGCCACTTTCCCCACTTCCACGGGGGAGCGGCACACCGCCGGCCGGCTCTCTCGGGGGCTGCACAGGTGTTCCTTCAGATAGATGTTCCTGGTGCATGTTGTCTCTCTCCTCCTTTATAGTCCTCTTCCACCAACCCCAACTCTGCTACCCACTCGCCGAGTATGCTGCTCTCCTCAAATCAGGAGCAGGTCCTGCTGTTTATTGGTTGAACTGGAGGCAGCTGAGTAGAAGCTGTTTCCTCCTCTCCCAGCACCATATTGTGGGAGAGCAGATGCATAGAATAAGTCTTAATTCCAGTAACAGTCTAGTTCGAGTTGCTCCCCACAGAAGGGTGTGAGTGGTATATGGGAATTCTTTATATTACTACTTCACAATTTTTATTTTGAAAGTTTTGGGGGCTGGTGTTGTGCTGCAATGGGTAAAGCCACCACATGTGACCCCAGCATCCCATTTGGGTGCCAGTTCCTGTCCAGCTGCTCCACTTTCTACCTAGCTGTCTGCTAATGCACCTGGAAAGGAGCAGAGGATGGCCCAAGTGCTTTGGCCTCTTCCACCCGTGTGGGAGATCCATATGAAGCTCCTGGCTTCTCATGTGGGCCTTGCCCAGTGCTGGCTGTGGCAACTATCTGTGGAACAGATCAGTGAATGGAAGATCTCTCCCTTTGTCTTTCCCTCTCTCTTTCTGTAATTCTGACTTCCAAATAAATAAATAAATCTTCAAAAAAACAGAAGAAAATTTAGAATTTTTTTATTTTTTGACAAGCAGAGTGGACAGTGAGAGAAAGAGACAGAGAGAAAGGTCTTCCTTTACTGTTGGTTCACCCTCTAATGGCTGCTGCAGCTGGCGCGCTGTGGCCGGGGCACCGCACTGATCTGAAGCCAGGAGCCAGGATCTTCTTCTGGTCTCCCATGCAGGTGCAGGGCCCAAGCACTTGGGCCATCCTCCACTGCACTCCTGGGCCACAGCAGAGAGCTGGACTGGAACAGGAGCAATCGGGACAGAATCTGGCGCCCCAACCGGGACTAGAACCCAGTGTGCCGGCGCCGCAGGCGGAGGATTAGCATAGTGAGCCGCGGTGCCAACAAGAATTATTTTAAACAAAATATTTAAAGAAAGAAAATCCAAGAGGTTAAAATAATAATTTTTGGAATGGCATATCCTTAAAATAATTAAAATCAAATAAAAAACAATAACAAAAATAGAAAAATGCACCATGGCAAGTTTTGCTAAGTTTTAGTAGAATAACTAGACTGCTAGACTGTCGTGATGATGGAAATGTAAAAAGGTCTAACCATTTTGGAAAATTGACAATTTTCAAGTTGAATATATATCCATTATTTGACTCATTCTGTTACTAGATATTTACTTATCAGAACAAAAACAAATACTCAAAAATCTGCATATTAATGTTTATAGCCACTTTAGTTATGGTATCCTAGAACTGAAAATAGTGTAAGAGACCATCAGTGGGTAACTGAATAGACAGCATGTGATATATCCATGTAGTGCAATACTGCTCAGTAATAAAGAAAAATGAACATTGATACATGTAAAACTATAGCTCAGTCTCGAAACTATTATGTTGAGTGAATTTAGGCCAAAAAGGGTACCAAATACTGCATGACTTCATTTATACAAAATTTTAGAATGTTCAAATAATCTACAGTGACAAAACAAATCAGTGGCAATCTGAGGATAGGGTGGAGGAAGGGATAGAATAAAAATCTCGATGAAACATTTTTAAGTGATGGAAAATGTCTTGATTGTGATAATGAACATATACATGTTAAAACTTATCAAATTGTATACTATAAATTGGTAGTTTATTGTGTTTCAAATTGAAATTTTTAGAAAAACATTAGAGATAGAGGAGAATTGAATTCTTAATCTGAGCACTTGTTCTGAAGTGTCTGAGACATAGCTCCCTGAGACATGCTTTTCTATTTGTAACAAAAAAGATTTGGTTAACCAAGAACCACAATCATTTCGTAAAAAAATCCTGGTTACTGTTTTATTTAACTATAATAATTTTAAGAAGGCAACCCATTTTATTTATCTATAGGGACTGATTAATAACATATTTAGACTTATTTTAAAAACCTAAACTTCCAATATTTCTTGAAATATTAAAGAATTCTATACTCTTCACCCCCCATTCAACTCTACTTGGATAAGAGATAAAAACTGAATTGCCTTTAGAGATTGTCTTTTAAATGAACCCCCTTCAAATGAAGTGCCAAATTTAATTTATGATGTTCATTGGAGATTCTGCATAAAATGTATTGGGGATTTAATTCTAAATGTTTAAGTTTATCAAACAACTTTTTTAAAAAGAAAAACATAGATAAAATCACTTTATTTTCCAAGATACTAAAAATATATAAGTCATGCACTATACTTTTAACCTAAGTTGTTAGTAATTTGACATGTTTGGACATAGTGACAGGTAGTGATCCATCATGGTCTCTTCTTTTACAAAACAATTATTCACCAGATGTTATCCATTGACCTAAATCTGCCAAGTGAACATCATGCATTTGATTTCAGGTAAGGTATGTATGAAATCTTAAATCTTCACTCATTATTTGTTTTAATTGCTTAATTGAATTATGGAAGCTGAGAACTGATGGAGATCTTGTAAATAACTTAACATAACCCTTCTTTTTAAAATGAAGATGGTGACATTTGCATAAGAGTACACATCAGTTTTGGAGATTGGAGTTTTGAACTATGGTTTCTTCTCTTTTTAGATAGCTTTTTACATTACCTGGAATGCTGTAGATGTTTAATAATATCTGCTGACTAAATGAATGAATAATTGTAACAAAATACTTTAACATCACAAGTTTATCCTTATAAGATAATGGACGTAAAGGAAAGAGAACATAGTGGAGAATTAACTTTTAGTTTGAGCTCATTCCTGATGAATTTGGAAGTCATTTTACCTTTGAGTCTTAATTTCTTTATCTCTGAAATAAAGTGGTTGGCCTTGTATTCTCTAATATACCTTCATTTAAAAATGCATACTGTTTAAATTTAAAGACTAGTGACTACATTATGTTAATTTGAAAGTAGATTTAATGGTTGATATGAACTTTGTAATCTGTGATTACTGAGTTTGTATCTTACCTTCACATTTTTTACCAAATAATATTGAGATTTATCCTGGACAAGCCCTCTCAGTATTTAAGTAAATATTTGCATACAAAATGCTGACTAAATTATTTTTAATATAAAGTTATGTCTCTAATATTTCAAAATGTGCTATTAATTAGTTTTAAAATTCAGGGTTAGCAAACTCAAGACTTGAGCATGTGGAGGTATTGCTTTGCTCTCAGTCTTCCAATCCCATCCTCATCTTTGCCTGGGATTTGGGTCAGACTGACATTTATGAAGGATGAAAAATGGCTTCATTAGGGGTCTTTGAAGGAAACCATAGTGAGATAAGAGATCAAAGCACTCCTAAGAGAAGAGAATTATCATAGTTAATAAAAGAAGGTCAAAATGAAAAGAGACAATTAGTGTATGATACAAATATGAGGCTGTTTTCAAGTTTACCCAGCGCAGACTACTATTGGCGCTTATGACCTTGGAGAAGAGAGGGTTGAATGCAAAAGTTGAGACTACTTTATCATTGTGAATCCAAATATTTCTGCTGTGGGAATACCTTTGCCTTTAATGAAAAGAATGAAAAAGTAGAAGTCATTTCTCCACCAGTCAGAGAAAGGTGAGGACTGAGGGTTTCAAGGATGGGATTAATACCAATGTGTTGGTGACCAGAATAGAGTTGCAGGGTATTTATGACAGGAAATTGGTGACAGGTAGGATGTCTTTCCAAGCAGCAGAATTTGAAGAGCTATACACTCTAAGGGATGTTAAGGACCATTACCACATATTGGTTTCATGTCAAGCAGAATTAGCCAAGAGGAATAATAAGAGCCTGAGCAAATGTTCAATAGAGGCACAGGAGGCTGTGCAAATTCTTTGGGAGGTAGTCCCTATCCACCTTGAAATATATGAGACACTGGAAAGCTTGAAATCCATACTTTTTGGAGGATAGGGACTATTAATCTAGGATTGTGAAAAAACATTGAAGTGGCTATATTTCCACCATGTTGCCACAAACAATTGAGAACTATGGAGTCAGTTGAGTTAAACTATAACTTATAAAAAGAATTTTAAAAATCCTAATCATGTAAAAATCATGATTTATATAAAAATCTATTGTTAACCAAAATTGGAAGAGCAATTTCTTTCACATTACAAGTATGATTCACTATTTTAAAGTTTATAGCTTTGGTCCATGCTTTGAAACTGGAAGTACCCGTTTAGTCAAAGGATTTCAGATCAGATACTCCTTGGGGTTGCTAATCACCTACATCTCATACTTTAGCCATTTAATTCCAAGGTTTCTTTGCAATGTCATTTATTACTGCTCTCTGCCTAGACTAATTTAGTGAGCTTCTTGTCCCCTGGTAATTTTACTGCCATCTCTCTTTGAACAGCTCAGTGGTTTTATACAGCCATTCTACCTGGGCTATGGGACAAGTTTGCTCTATGTGACTTATTGCCATTTAACCATTTGCTAGTGGGGTCTCCTTGAGACCAGTTGTAGAACTTTGAAGGAGTTTACTTACATTCATTTGGAAATCCTGAAAAATCACTGCAGTGTTCATTAAATTTTGCTCTCTTTAGGGCTCTCCCATTTGTTTATGTTTGGTGGAAGGGTGTGTTAGAAGGAATTTGGAGCTGGTGCTGTGGCTCAGTTGGCTAATCCTCTGCCTGCGGCACTGGCACCCAAGGTTCTAGTCCCGGTTGGGGCTCTGGGTACTAGTCCTGGTGGCTCCTCTTCCAGTCCAGCTCTCTGCTGTGGCCTGGGAGGGCAGCGGAGGATGGTCCAAGTGCTTGGGTCCCTGTACCCGCATGGGAGACCAGGAGGAAGTACCTGGCTCCTGGCTTCGCATCGGCATAGCGGAGGCTGTAGCAGCCATTAGGGGAGTGAACCAATGGAGGAAAGACCATTCTCTTTGTCTCTCTCTCATTGTCTATAACTTTCTCTCTTGTCTCTCTCACTGTCTAACTCTGCTTGGCAAGAAAAAAAAAAAAAAAAGAAGGAATTGCGGAACTGAGGAAATAATTTCTTCCTTAATCTCCATTTGAGAATTTAAGAAAAGACATTAAATAAAATAGTTCAATTTCTTAATCAGAATTAACAGATTCAGCTCATGGTAAAAAATCAATTTGTAAAACAATATTTCAGTAATTTTAAAGTAGAGTCAAAAATTTTTAGGGGTTACTAAATGGATCTAAACTTTTTTTTTAAAACTAGACTTGACAAATGCTTTTGAAGGTTTACTCTGTGCCAGGGTTTTCAGATGTTAATAAGTAATCAGAATTGCAGAACATCCTTGATTTTTAAAAATTGTTTAATCTTACTTCATAGATAAGAAATGGAGGGGAAATCTAAGATAGATAATAATAATAATAAGCAGAATCAGGATTAGAGCTCAGATCTATACATTTTTCTCCTGTTGTTCCCCAGCCCAGTACTTTGCTGTCTTAATCCAATTTGTGTTGCTAAACATAACACCCCAGACCGAGTGATTTATAATGTACAGGCACATATTGGCTTTAATTTTGGGGACTGAGATGTCCAAGAGTAGAAGCCAGTAGATGGTGAAGGCCTTCCTTCTGCATTGTCCAATGGTGGAAGGTGGAAGAGAGAAAGAGAGAGAGAAAGAAAGAGAGAGGCCAAACTCTTTTAGTAAGGAACCCACTGCTAGTATAACAGCATTAATGCATTTATGAGGCAGAGCCTGTGGCCTAGTTACTTCTCATGAGTTCCTAACTCCCAACACTGTTGCATTGGGGATTAACATGTGAGTTTGGGAGACACATTCAAACCATAGCATTCTCAAAGTGTATTCCGCACATAAATCACCTAGGGGGTTTGTTAAACTGGTTTGTACTGCAGGAAGTCTGGGGTAGTGTCTCAAATTCTGCTTTTCACAGATTCTTGGGCAAAGTAGAAATTGCTGGCTCACAAACTGCACCGAGTGGCAAAACCTTCAGACTTCAAACTTTGAGAAATAAAAAGGTACTTCTGTGATGACAAGTGAAGGTAGAAAAATTATTACACTGATCAATTTGCTCATTCAGTATTTTATTTTTTGTAAAATCTTAACCTTGTTTTCCATACAATTCCAGCAGATACTAATGTGATCCAGAAAGCACAGAGCTTACCTTGGGAAAATATGTAAAGTAGCAGATACTAGCAAGAAAATTACTTAGTGCTTTTCCAGTGACCTTTTTTGAAATAACTGTTTAAAAAAAACCAGGTTATAAAATGTGGAAGAGCAATTATGGCAAAGAGGGTTGGAGTGACTCCTGGGAAAATCACTTCCTAAATCAGTTGTATAGAAGATTTAATTGAAGAAAAGGAGTATGCCTCCATCTTTCTCTTTTTGTTTTTAGGCTTTAAATAGATAATGGCCAATACCTGTTGTAATCTAATTAAAGTCAACAGTCCCCAGGTATTCAGAGATGCTGCTCATTCAGTAAAAAGTTTCCAAATCAAGTCTTTCATGAGATAAGCCCTTATGAGGTCCCTAAGATTGAAGTCTATTTCTTTTCAGTGCTCCTAGATTAGTGAATTCTTTTCTTGTCACTAAGTACACAAATAAAATTATTTTAAAATGTAATTTAATGATGATAGTCAAGATTTTGCTGATAATAAAAGCTTTAGCAGACAGTCCACTTCTAAATATCCTAACCAAATTAAAGTTAGAAGGACTCAGATGTAAGGCTGTGTCTTTAGCTCCTTTCCTGCAAAGTCAAATGAAGACACTAAGTCCAAAATAGATTTACTGACTTGCTTAGCAACAGTCAGCTTGATGATAGTATAACTTTTATTAGAAGTTGATCAAAAGCCACAAAATCAACTGATTCATGGGAAAAGTAGGAAGAATGATTAGGTTACAAAATATAATGTACAATGTGTCACAGGAAATATAGCAAGTAGCATAAAGGAAAGTGTGTACATAAAGGAAAAGCTGTACAGATGTGGCTGATTATTTACATAGCATAGCCATATTATATATAAATAAAGGCTTGAAATCTAGAATTATATATAAAATATTTTAAAATTTTGGCAAGAAATGAAAACAAAAACAGTGTGAGTAAGAAAAAACATGCAAAGAAGATTAGCCAATTGGTTGTATTTGTACAATCTCTGCTGAGTCTTTTGTCCTCCCAGTCCAGCCTGCCTGCAACAGTTATTTCTGGCAGCTCCCTAAATGTCTGGTAGTTCTTCAGTGGCTGGTCTAGGAAATGAGGCGAGACAGGTGGGTGGAGTTTTTGTTCTGCCAACCCTATATCAAGGAAGCAGTTTGCATGGTAAAAAGGGTTAGACTGATATATCTGTTTTACTCCTACCTCCTTAAAAGATGAATAATAAATTAAAGTCCCTCCCATTGTTCTTGAGGCAAAACCATTTTAATTTACTAGACTAGAAAAATGAAATAATAAAAGAGGAATTCCTACTTCAAGAGGAGCTATCCTGATGGGCATTGGTTGAATTGCCCTAATACAGCAAATTAACCAGTTAAATTTGGCACTATTGTTGAACATTACCTGTGAAATATACATATATTACATATGTGTGTAAGAGAGAGGTTAGGTTACTTTATGTAAGATTATGTTTTTCTTTCTCTTCATGCATTGAAGGAGAACTGAGGGTAGTCATGAAGATTGATGAACTATGGAGTGCTAACATTCATTTGACATGGAAGTGGGGGTATGTGGATTTGAGGGAGCTTATCATTATTACCAACTTTGACATTCATTCTAGGTCTTAACCATTTGTGATCTATGTTTTTAATGTCAAACTTAAATTGAAGTCCTTGGTTGCTGTAGAGAATAGGGACAGTTATCTGGTGGATAGACTACTACTCATCATTTACAACTATTAAAAAGGTGAATACAAATAGAAAATGGTGTGAGTATAGCTACTACTGTCAGTTTTGGTTTCCATTTGCATGGTAGATCTTCTTCCAACCCTTTATACAAAAGATGTTTATTTTGGTGTAGCAAAATATTGAAACCTGTGCATTTTTGTATTAAATATCTTTTCTTTTAAAATTAACAACAATTGCACATATATAGGCTGCAGTGAGAAGGAAATTGAATTGTAATTTTCTTTTTGTGTTGAACCTTTGTTTCATTTCGGTATCAGAGCAATGCTGGCCTCATAAAAAGAGTTTGGTAGAATTCCATCCTTTTTAATAGTTTGGAATAGTTTCATAAGTATTGGAATTAGTTCCTCTTTAAATATTTTGTAGAATTCTGTTGTAAAGTCATCACATCTTGGACATTCTTTGATGGGACACTTTTAATTACTGCTTCAATGTCTTTACTTGTTTTAGATCTCTTTAGATTTTCTGTATCTTCTTGATTTAATTTTAGTAGGCCATATATATCTGGGAATTTATCCATTTCTTTAAGGCTTTTTAATTTGGTAGCATATAATTGTTCACAATTGTTTTTTATGAGCCTTTGTATTTCTGTGGTATTAGTTGTAGTATATTCTTTTAATTTCTTTTGAAGACTTATTTGTTTATTTGAAAGGCAAAGCTACAGAGAAAAAGGGAGAGATGAGAGAGATCCTCTATCCACCAGTTCCCTCTGGAAATGGCCACAATGGTTGAGTCTGGGCCAGGCTAAAGCCAGGAGCTTTAGGTTTCTCTTCCATCTAGGTTTCTCATGTGAGTGGCCATGAGAATGACGCTTGAGCCGTCTTCACCTGCTCTTTCAGGCACATCAGCAGGGAGCTGCATTGAAAGTGAAGCAGCCAGGCCTCAAACATGGGATGCCTGCATTACAGATGGAGGCTTAACCAGCCGCACCACTACACCAACCCCAATATCTCTTTTTTTCATGTTTAGCTTTATTTATTTGAGTTTCTACTCTTTTATTTCCATTAAGTAAACATTTATCTGCTTTATCTCTTCAAAATAAAACCACTAGCTTTTTACTTTGTTGATCTTTTCTATTAGATTTCTAGCTTTTATTCCATTTACTTCTTCTCTGATCCTTATTTATTCGTGCCACCTGCTAATTCTGGATTGGATTTTTTTCTTACTTTTCTAAGTTCCTGAAATCATCATTAAATTTTTTATTTGAAATATTTCCTTTTTAATGTAAAGTATTTACATTTATTTACATTTAATTTACATTTAATTTTACATTAATTACATTTAATTTTACATTTACATTTAATGTAAACTATTTTCATTTATTCAATGTAAACTATTTATTTATTGCTATAAACTCCATCTTAGTATTGTTTTTGTAGTATTCCACAAATTTTGATATATTACATTTTCATTTTCATTTCTTCAAGATTTTTTTTAAATCACATTTTTAATTCCTTTAATGATTCATTAGTCATTCAGGAGCATGTTGTTGATGTATTTGTAAATTTCCTGTTCTTCTTGTTGAGTTTTAGTTTTATTCCTTTGTGGTATGAAAAGATGCATGGTATGATTTTAACTTTAAAAAGTTTACTGAGATTTGATTTGTGGCTTAATGTATGTCTATTCTTGAAAATGTTCCATGTGCTAATGAGAAGAATGTTTGTTTTGTAGCTCTTGGATTAGATGTTCTGTAAATGCTTGTTAGCTTCATATGTTCCCTAATACGCTTCATCACTGATGTTTCTCTGTTGATTTTCTTTCTGTATGAGCTGTTCCTGATGACAGTAAGGTGTTGAAGTCCGCCACGGCTTTTGGATTGGAGTCTATCTCTCCCTTTAGTTCTAATAATACTTTTGTTGTTTTACAGAATTGAGTGGTCATGTGTTGGGTGCATATGTATTTATTTATTTATTTTTTTTACTGAATTGATCCTCTGATCAATATATAATGTTCTTCTTTGTCTCTTTTTACATTTTTTAAATTTAAGGCCTGTTTTATCTGGTGTTAGTATAGCTACTTCTGTTGGTTTTGGTTCCATTTGCATGATATATCTTTTCCTAATCATTTAGAGGAAGCATATAGCTGAACAAATAGTAGGTTCTTGGTGTTTTTTTTTTTCATCCATTTGGCTGACCTGTATCATTTAATTGAATAATTTAATTCATTTGATCTCAGAGGTAATACTGATAAATAAAACAAACTTTTATCATTTTATTGATTGCTTGCTGTATGTTTTATATATTATCCATTTCTTACTCTTATTATTTATCTTTGTGTTTTGGTAGCTTTCTGTTACGAGAAGGTTAAATTCTCTTCCATTTCTTTTTTCTTTTTTGTATCTGCTCTTTGAGTGAATTTGGCATTGTCATGTGTTTTCATGGTGATTGTTATATTCCTTTTACTTCTAATGTAGAACTACCTTCAGGATTTCTTGTAATGCTTGGTTATGAATGGAGTTTGGCAATTGCTATGCCATAGCAGCTTGGGTTTGGGACTTTGAAGGAAGTATAAGGCATTCTGGGTTTCTTTTTTTGAGTAAAGCAGTCACTCAGACCCCATTCAGCTTTCTAGACTGAGCTGAAAGCCACATGTATTTTTCAAAAGCTTTTTAAAATATGTTCTTAATAAATCCTCTTAGGCAGAGTGCTAGTGCTTTTTATCTTTAAGGCCTGCCTTTTCCTTTGGGCAAAACCCCTTGCTCCATTATACTGTGGCTTGGAGCCTGCACTTAATAAAGTGACACATCTACTCTTTGAATGGGCACAAGGCAAAAGTGATAGTCCAGGTCTTCTTAACTTACCCTTCCTTTGTGGAATCTCTGCTCTTTGAGCAGGCTGGGGTGAGGGTCATCTGAGTCTGCCATGCCTGGAATAGAGCTTCCACTCTGTGATTAGGGGCATGGAGATCTGGCTCTCTTTGACACACTCCTGGATAAAGCTGTACTGAGGAGTCAAGTGCACGAGAAAGCTGGAGCCTATCCCTCTATTCTCTGACTAGGTGTTGGAGTAGACAGAATTTCCATCTTTTTGACTGCACCTATCTGGAATATAGTACTTGGAATAGAGCTTCTATAATATAGATGTAGTGTGGAGGAAGTGGAATAAATCATGACTCAAATACTACAGATTTTGCATTTCGCAATGAGATTTAGTAGATTTTCCTAATTAAATGTTTCATCATTTTCTGTATATTCATAGTACAATTTCCAGAGATATTAAGTGAAGTTTGTGAATAAGAATAATTTTCATGAATTAAATTGCTTTTTGCTTTCCTGGAAGGGAGGGTCTGCTGAACAGCCCTGTGACTCAATTGTAATCCCTAAGCAGAAGACCTAGGTAGTCTGTGTCTGGATTCCTGATCCGCTGAAATTCACTGAGATGATACATGTTGCTTTAAGCTGCTAAATTTATTGTAATTAGTAGATAACTAATAGGTAACTAGCAGATTATTGATTCCTTAAAAATAGTGTCTGCAAATACTAGCTGATAGAATAAAAAAGGGAGAGAATGATCCAACATGGGAAGTGAGATACACAGCAGACCCATAGAATGGCAGATGTCCTAAACAGCACTCTGGCCTCAGAATCAGCCCTTAAGGCATGCGGATTTGGCTGAAATGCCCATGAGAGTATTTCAGGCATGGAAAGCCAAGACACTCTGGGGGGAAAAAAAAAAACCTAAATGAAAGATCTCCACGAGTGAGATCCCAGTGGAAAGAATGGGTCATCAAAGAAGGAGGTACCTTTCTCTGAAGGGAGGAGAGAACTTCCACTTTGACCATGGCCTTGTCTAAATATGATCAGAGTCAGTGAACTCAGGGGGCTTCCATAGCCTTGGCAGCTCATGACAAGAGCCTAGGGTGATTACTGAGGCCATAAACAAGAGTGTCAATTTGTTAAGTCAACAACAGGAGTCACTGTGCACTTACTCCTCATGTAGGATCTTTGTCCTTAGTGTGCTATACATTGAGATTTAATGCTATAACTAGTACTCAAACAGTATTTTTCACTTTATGTTTCTGTGTGGGAGCAAACTGTTGAAATCTTTACTTAATGTATGCTAAACTGATCTTCTGTATATAAAGAGAATTGAAAATGAATCTTGATGTGAATGGAAGGGGAGAGGGAGTGGATAAGGGGAGGGTTGCGGGTTGGAGGGACTTTATGGGGGGAAAGCCATTGTAATCCATATTCTGTACTTTGGAAATTTATATTCATTAAATAAAAGTTAAAAAAAATTAAAAAATTAAAAAAAATATTCATTTATTTCTCCCTATGTTTTCTGTAGCCTTGGTTTCTGAGCTTTAACCTTATTGACCTTTTGGCCCAGGTATTTCTTGTTTTGTGGGGCTGTCTTATATGTTGCGGGATGTTTAGCAGTATCCTTGTCTTCTACCTACTATATGTCAATAGTAATCTCCCAATTGTGACAACCAAACGTATCTCCAGACATGGACAAGTGTTCCCAGTGGAGATCATTTCCTCCATTGAGAACGACTGCTTAAAGACATTTATCTATCAGGTTTGCCTTATGATCTCTTATGATACAGATAAAATGTTACATCCACTGATACTTTGACTGAGGAACATTGTAAGTGCACATTATTTTGCTATAGACTTCTCCAAATATTTCTATTCCTATCTTTATCAGGTGGATTGTTACATTATATAAAATTTTTAGTATGACCTGTTATTTATATTATTATGTTTTATTATGCACAGGATTGTAAAGGATTATATAAACATTTCCTGTTCCCCAAGGTTTATAGAATAGTGATTTAAAATCATGATATGTCACCTCAAATAATCAATTTATGTAGCTAATGACTTAAATAGTCAAATTGTAGTAGGAAAGGGGGCAAATGAAACAATTGCCATTGGACAAAATTTCATAAAAGTTATACATTTTAAAATATACTCCTTGTCAAAAATAGTCAAATTTGTTTTCTTTTTTCTGTATTTTCTAACAATTTTGTATATGTGGACTCTATATGACATTTTAGTTTTGACATCAAAGCAGTAATATAACTCAATTCCATACATAATTTATTTTGTTTTTGAACTGTGCCTTCATAAGCACATTTTAATGCATAATTAAGCTAAATTTCATTTGGCTTATTTTATTCCAATTTTGAATATCATCTATTCTATCTCTGACTTGCATTTATGAATGCTTAAGTAACTCAGTAATGAGAAATTTGAGTCAGTTTCTTATAAAGTAAAACAGCAAAAAAGTAATGTCTTGTGGGAAAGGGGAATGAAATATTCTTGAATTTCTGAAATGTTTGCTTTTCTAATTGCCTAGAGGTATTTTGAAGACAACACTTACGATCTTACAGCTATTCTGGAAGCCACCTTGAGTTACAGGATGGTTGCCTGTCAGTCAAATTCAAAGACTTTTCATAGGCATATTTGATGGAAGCCAAACTATTATATCACTATATAAATTAAGATAAGATAAAATGAAAGTCACCTCCACTTTCTCTAACTTAGTAAATTAAACAGATAAAAGTTTTCTCTAGTAACAGTTTACAGTTTATAAAAACAAAGATCATTGTTTGAAAGGAATGCGTTCTTTTCACTTGATGATTGTAGACATTGATGGACTTGTAGATTAGACTTTATTGCTTTATTAACTGGAGTCCTATGTTGGTTGTGTTTTGATTGTTTTTTTAAAATCAGAAGCAATTCATTGTTTCTTTCTTATAAATAGCTTAGAGATGGTATAGCCCCTATACTTTACATATTGATGCCTTGTATCCATTAAGACTCAGATTACAAGCCTCAGAAAATGAAGCTCAGATTGATATAAGCAAAATAGGGGATTAAATACCTCAGAAAACTAAAAACTTCAAGAGGCACAATTGTTTTTCAGGTACAGTTTATTCCAAGGACTCATATGATGTTATCAGGACTAATTCTCTCCATTCATTTACTCTGTCTTTGATAGTTTTCTACTACAACTAGTGAATGAGTGTTTAAAAATATGGTAGTTGCTATGAGCATGTGATTGGGGTAAGGTAAACAGATCCTTGAAGAAGAAGGTTTAAGGTGTATGGAGTTCTGGTCAGAAGAAGAGATGAGTTTGGGACAGACTAAAAATTGATGTCTACTCCAGAAGTTAAATTTTAAACATGTAACATGGTAAAGAGTCTGTAATGAGAGGGAAAAGAATTTGAATTTTTGATTGCATCATAGTTTAACAATTTATTTCATGAATCTCAGGAGTAGGGAAGTACATTCCAGGAAGGTCTGATGTTGATTTTCACTGGACATCTTTCTCCTTGGGTAATAGTTGAATGGTCTCTACCTGTGTTTATCTGTAATACTACTTTTTTTTGTCCTAAGTTTGAATGGACACATTGCTTAGATTCATAAATACAGTTTACATTTTGTTTCTTTAAGATTATTCTGCGACCTTTCTTTCTGTCTCTCTCACTGTCCACTCTGCCTGTCAAAAAATAAAAAAAAAGATTATTCTGCTATGTTGCATTAGATTTCATTGCTTCATTATCAGAAGAAAATGTTTGATTTCAGTTTCTGGGCAGGAAGCTCATTTTGTCCTATTTATCACCTAATCTATTCATAATTTTGGAGTGTTTTGTACTTATTTGAGGTGACAAAAGTAACTTCAGCAATTTCATTTGCAAATACATTCTTAAGTACCAAATTTACCATGAAGTGTTGCTTTTATTATTAGACAACAAGCTGTATTCTGCACAAAACTTGGTTTGGCCATGTATAAGGAAATTTAGATTAGGGAGCAATCCATGTTCTCACCATCTCCTTTTGATGTAGAAAGGTATCATAGAAACTTCTGGGATTTTCTTTTACTAAAGATTTATTTATTTATTTATTTATTTGAAAGTCCGAGTCACAGAAAGAGGGGGAGAGATCTATCTGTTGGTTGACGCCACAGATGGCGGCAATGGCCAGTGCTGGGCTAAGTTTATGCTAGGATATTCAGCCACGACTCCCACATGGATGGCAGGGGCCCAAGCACCTGGGAAATACTCTGATGCTTTTTCTAGGCTATCAGCAGAGAGCTGGATGGAAGAAGAGGAGCCAGGACTCAAACCAGCTCCCATATAGGATGCCAACATTGTTAGTCAGCAACTTGACCTGCTATGACACAACATTGCCCCTGTGATATTCATCACTTTTCTCCTCTTTCACTTTATTCTTCCTTTCTCATAATGCCTTATCTCTTTAACCAACACTTAGCATATGTCACCATGATGCTCTTATTAATCCAGACCACAAACCTGAAGTTATCACAAATGCCTCTGTCTCCCTCAGCACACATTAGTAGTCACTTTATAAGTAAGCACTTTGTCCTGTTGATTCTACTTCCTAAAATCTCCTAATCTATCTATTCCTTTTTTTTTTTTTTTTTTTGACAGGCAGAGTGGACAGTGAGAGAGAGAGACAGAGAGAAAGGTCTTCCTTTGCCGTTGGTTCACCCTCCAATGGCCGCCGCGGCAGGCGCACCGTGCTGATCCGATGGCAGGAGCCAGGAGCCAGGAGCCAGGAGCCAGGTGCTTTTCCTGGTCTCCCATGGGGTGCAGGGCCCAAGCACCTGGGCCATCCTCCACTGCACTCCCTGGCCACAGCAGAGTGCTGGCCTGGAAGAGGGGCAACTGGGACAGAATCTGGCGCCCCGACCGGGACTAGAACCGGTGTGCCGGCGCCGCTAGGTGGAGGATTAGTCTAGTGAGCCGCGGCGCCGGCCTTATCTATTCCTTTTTGACTCACTACTACATGTCTTCACAATTCTTCACAACTGTGTATTGTCACTCTCCAAACTGGTCTCTCTGCTTTATGTTACTCCACACTCTAACTCTCCCTGCAGTTTGAACTCTGCAGGCAAGGTTATCATTCTAATATGCTAATTGATTATGAAACTTCTTTTAGATGAATTCTGATAACCTTCACAAAGCAATTCGGATGTTATGGCTTGGAACATTAAGCCTGTTGTGTTCTAGCATCTGACCATTTCTTCAGCTCAGCTTTCTCCCCATAATCCTGTATAAGTCTTTATACATATCCTTATAGAGGATTATGGGACATATTGAATAACACAAATTCTCCTTTATGATGTACGTTGGTCTTATCCAATCAACTGAGTTTTAGAGTGAAACAGAGGTACCTGAAGAAGTTATTTTGCTTCAAGACTATAACATAGACATTCTTCTTGAATCTTTCTGGCCTGTTATACAGATTTCAGGCTCAATATTAAGACTTAAACTCTTGGCCGGTGCCACGGCTCACTAGACTAATTTTCCGCCTGCGGCACCAGCACTCCAGGTTCTAGTCCTGGATAGGGTGCCAGTTCTGTCCCGGTTGCTTCTCTTCCAGTCTTGCTCTCTGCTGTGGCACAGGAAGGCAGTGGAGTATGGGCCAAGTGTTTGGGCCCTTCATCCGCATGGGAGACCAGAAGGAGGCACGTGGCTCCTGGCTGTGGCAGCCATTTGGGGGTGAACCAATGGAAGGAAGACCTCTGTCTCTCTCTCTGACTGTCCAACTCTGCCTGCCAAAAAAAAAAAAAAAAAAGACTTAAACTCTTGCCTGAGTATCCAGCTGGATTTCAGACTTCCAGTGTTCCTAGTCATATAACCTAATTCTTTAAAATCTCTCCTTTCTCTCTCTCTCTCTCTTTCTCTTTCTCTCTCTTTTTCTCTCTTTACCCCCTCTCCCCATACATTCTACCTCTTGGTGCTACACTCATATATGAGGTTACTTCAAAAAGCTAATGGAGAATGGAATTAAAGGTCTTACTTTTGTTATTATTAGATAATTTTAACTTGATCCAACAACTTTGCAGCTACTATAATTCATACCTTTCTAATATTTTCTTTTTTAACTTTTATTTAATAAATATAAATTTCCAAAGTACAGCTTTTGGATTACAGTGGCTTTTCCCCCACATAACTTCCCTCCCACCTGCAACCCACCCATCTCACACTCCCTCTCCTATTCCATACACCTCAAGATTCATTTTATTTTCTTTTTTGACAGGCAGATTCATTTTCAATTATCTTTATATACGGAAGATCAATTTAGTATATATTAAGTAACGATTTCAACAGTTTGCACCCACACAGAAACACAAAGTATAAAGTACTGTTTGAGTACTAGTTATAACATTACTTCACATTGGACAACACATTAAGGACAGAGATCCTACATGGGGAGTAAGTGCACAGTGACTCCTGTTGTTGATTCAACAATTGACACACTTGTTTATGGCGTCAGTAATCACCAGAGGCTCTTTTCAAGGGTTGCCAAGGCTATGGAAGCCTTTTGAGTTCGCCAACTCCAATCTTATTTAGACAAGGCCATAGTCAAAATGGAAGTTCTCTCCTCCCTTCAGAGAAAGGTACCTCCTTCTTTGATGGCCTGTTCTTTCCACTGGGATCTCATTCACAGAGATCTTTCATTTAGGTTTTTTTTTTTTTTTTTTTTTTTTTTGCCAGAGTGTCTTGGCTTTCCATGCCTGAAATACTCTCATGGGCTTTTCAGCTGGATCCGCATGCCTTAAGGGCTGATTCTGAGGCCAGAGTGCTGTTTAGGACATCTGCCATTCTATGAGTCTGCTGTGTATCCTGCTTGCCATATTGGATCTCCTTTTTAATTCTATCAGTTAGTATTAGCAGACACTAGTCTTGTTTATGTGATCCCTTTCACTTTTTTTTTTTTTTGACAGGCAGAGTGGACAGTGAGAGAGAGAGACAGAGAGAAAGGTCTTCCTTTGCCATTGGTTCACCCTCCATGGCCGGCATGCTGCAGCACACCGAAGGCAGGAGCCAGGTGCTTCTCCTGGTCTCCCATGGGGTGCAGGGCCCAAGGACTTGGGCCATCCTCCACTGCACTCCTGGGCCACAGCAGAGAGCTGGCCTGGAAGAGGGGCAACCGGGACAGAATCCAGCGCCCTGACTGGGACTAAAACCCGGAGTGCTGGCACCGCAGGCGTAGGATTAGCCTGTTGAGCTGCAGTGCCGGCTTGACTCTTAATCCTTTCATTATGATCAATTGTGGACTGAAACTGATCACTTTAGTGAGATGGCATTGGTACATGCCACCTTGATGGTGGGTCTTTTCTTTTTTTAGTTAGTTGGGCCAATGGTGTGTCAATTTTTTTTTATTTTTTCAAAAAAAATCTCTTCATTTGGTTGATCTTTTGTAATTTTTTTTTTGGATTCAATTCTGTTGATTTCTTCTTTGGTTTTAATTATTTCTCTTTTCCTACTAGTTTTGGGTCTTATTTGCTGCAGTTTTTCTAGATCCTTGAGATGCATTGAAAGCTCATTTATTTGGTGTCTTTCCAATTTATTGATGTAGGCACCTATTGCTATAAACTTTCCTCTTAACACTGCTTTGCTGTATCCCATAAGTTTTTTTTAAGGATTTATATATTGGGCGGGTGGAGAGGTCAGTCTTCCATCTGCTGGTTAACTCTCTAAATTGCTGCATTAGCTGGAGCTGGGCTTATCTGAAGCCAGGAGCCAGGAACTTTCCAGGTTTCTCACATGGGTGCAGGGGCCCAAAGACTTAGGCCATCTTTTCCTGCTTTCCCAGGCCATAGCAGAGAGCTGGATTGGAAGAGGAGCAGCCAAGACTCAAACCAGTGCCCATATAGAATTCTGGCACTGCAGGCGGAGACTTAGCCACTATGCCACAATCCCGGCCCCTCCCATAAGTTTTGATAAGTTGTATTGTTGTCTTCATTCATTTCCATGAATTTTTTGATTTGCTTATTTGTTTCTTCCATGATCCACTGTTCATACAGGAGTATATTTTTCAGTCTTCCTGTGTTTGTGTATTTTGTAGAGATTCTTAGGTGGTTAATTTCCAGCTGACTGTCCTTGCTCCAGGGATAGATTTTAGCTCTTTTGTCAAAGATAAGTTGGTTGTAGATGCATGGATTGATTTCTGGAGTTTCTATTCCATTGGTCTACCCATATGTTTTTTTTGCCAGTACAAGACTGTTTTGATTATAGCTACCCTGTATTATGTAATGAAATCTGATATTGGGATACCTCTGATTTGTCTTTGTACAAGATTGCTTTAGCTTCAGGATTCTTGTGTTTCCATATGAATTTTAGCACTATATTTTTCTAATTCTGGGTAGAACATCCTTGGTATTTTGATTAGAATTGCATTGAATCTGCTAATTGCTTTTGTCAGTATGGATATATTGATTATATTGATTCTTCCAATCCATGAACATGGAAGATTTTTCCATTTTGTGTCTTCTTCTACTTCTCTGATGCATTGTTGGATTCAATTAGCTAGTATTTTTGTTGAGGTATTTTGCATCTATGTTCATTAGAGATATTGATCTATAGTTCTCTTTCTCTGTTGTGACTCTTTCTGGTTTAGGAACTCAGATGATGCTGGCTTCATAGAAGGAGTTTGGGAGGTTCCCTTTCAATTGTTTTGAATAGCTTGAGAAAAATTGGAATTAGGTTTTCTTTAATGTCTGGAAGAATTTTCCATGAAACTATCATTCCTTGGCTTTTTTTTGGGGGGGGAGCGGTCTTTATTACTTATCTTGTTTATTGGTCTATTTAGGTTATCTATGTATTCATTACTCAGTTTTGGTAGACTGTATCTGCCCAGAAGTCTACCCATTTCTTCTAGGACTTCCAATTTGTTGGCATACTGCTATTTATAGTAATTCCTGATGATTATATTTATTTCTGTGGTATCTGTTGTACATTTCTTTTCTCATCTCTGATTTTATTGACTTGGAGCTTTTCTCTCTCATTTTTGCTTAGTTGTTCCAATAGCATTTCAATTTTTTTTTTCAAAAAGCCAGTTGTTCATTTCACTGATCTTTTGTATTGTTTTAATTTCACTTTTCTTTATTTCTTTTCTAACTTTAACTATTTTTTCCTCCCAATTTTTGGGTTGGTTTGTGTCGTTATTCTAGATCTTGGAGATGCACTGATAGCTCCTTTATTCAGTACCTTTCCAATTTCTTGATGTTGGTGCCAATTGCTATAAAGTTTTCTCTTAACACTGTTTTCATTGTATCTTATAACTGTGATATGTTGCATTTCCAACTTCATTCATTTCCATAAATTTTTTGATTTCCCTTTCAATTCCTTTTATGACCCACTGTACATTCAGGAACATATTCTTTAATCTCATGTGTTTGCACATTTTCTAGAGATTCTTGAGTTGTTATTTTCTAGCTTATTCCATGGTGGTCCAAGAATATACATAACTATGATTTCAATTTTTTGAATTTGCTGAGACTTGCTTTATGGCCCAGCATTTGGCCTATTCTAGAGAGATTTCCTTACACTGATGAAAAGAATGTGTACTCTGCAATTGTGGGATTAAAAATTCTGTAGATATTGGGTCTGTTTCGTCCATAATATTGATTAGCTCTGTTGTTTCTTTGTTGGTTTTCTGTCTAGTTGATTTATAAATTGATGAAAATGGAGTGTTAAAGTACCACATTACTATTTTATTGGATCTATGTCTCCCTTTTAGTCCATTAATATTTATTTTAACCATGCATCCTGACGTTGGGTGCATATATATTTTTTTCTTATTAAATGAACTAATTTTTATTGTTTTATAAAGCTTAATATGAAAAAAATCAGTTTACATGTAGTAAAGTTATGAATAGATAGCTTTAGATAATATAGCCATTAGAAGAAAAAGCAGAGCTAAATAATATGATAACAAAAGCAGTAAGCAGCAATAAAATTAATACCTACATAAAAGTAGCAGTGCAATAAGATAAGCAGGAAGCAGCTTTACAATTTAAAAAAAGTTAATTTAGGCCAGCCCCATGGCTCAATAGGCTAATCCTCCACCTGCAGCGGTGCTGGCACACTGGGTTCTAGTCCTGGTTGGGATGCCGGATTCTGTCCCGGTTGCTCCTCTTCCAGTACAGCTCAATGCTGTGGCCCAGGAGTGCAGTTGAGGATGGCCCAAGTGTGTGGGCCCTGCACCCGTGTGGGAGACCAGGAGAAGCACCTGGCTGCTGGCTTCAGATCAGCACTGTGCACCGGTCGCAGCAGGCCAGCCGCAGCAGCCATTGGGGGGTGAACCAACGGCAAAGGAAGACCTTTCTCTCAAAAAAAAGAGTTAATTTAAATACAGAAATAGCACCTTACAAAAAGGAACTGAGAAATGTAGACTTGGTAGGTAGATTGAAGTATAAAAGTTATACCCCCAACTCTTGTACCAGAATGAAGGGGTTTCACAAACACTGGACAGTGTAGGGCACATACGACCCCAGTGCCAACTCAAAACTGTATGTCCTTAGCAGGATCACCAACAGTGATTTTTTATTTCTTTCATTAAATTATACAAGAGTGCATATACATTTATTATAGTCACATCTTCCTGTTGAATTAATCCCTTAATCATTACATAGTGCCCTTCTTTGTCTCTTTTAGTAGTTTTTCTGTTAAAGTCTATTTTGTCTGATATTAAGATGGCTATACCTGCTCATTTCTGCTTTCCATTAACATAGAATATCTTTTTCTTCCTTTCACTTTCAGTCTGTGTGTATCTTGTTGGTGAGGTGCATTTTTTTAAACAACAAATAGATGGGTCTTTTTTAAAAAATTCATTCGCAGTCTGTATCTTTTTTTAAATTTATTTGACAGAGTTAGACAGTGAGAGAGAGAGACAGAGAGAAAGGTCTTCTATTGGTTCACTCCCCAAATGGTTGCCATGGCTGGAGCTATGCTGCTCCAAAGCCAGGAGCCAGGTGCTTCCTCTTGGTCTCCCATGCGGGTGCAGGGGCCCAAGCACTTGGGCCATCCTCCACTGCCCTCCCGGCCACAGCAGAGAGCTGGACTGGAAGAGGAGCAACAGGGACTAGAACCTGGTGCCCATATGGGATGCTGACGCCACAGGTGGAGGATTAACCAAGTGAGCCCCGGCACCGGCCCCAGCAGTCTATATCTTTTTAACTGGAGGGTTGAGGCCATTTAAATGCAAGGTGACTATTGATAAATAATGACTTGACCCTGACATTCTTCCATAAATATTCTTATTTTTTACTTTGGATTTGCTTTTTACATTTACTGTGAGATTTTTCTGCCTTCACATTCTTTTAGAATGATGACTGTGTTTATGTGTTTCTGAGTGTAGCACATCCTTATGCACTTTTGTAAGGCATGAAGATTTTTGAGAAATTCTTTCCATTTCTGTTTGTTGTGGAAGGTCTTTATTTCTTTTTCATTCATGAATGTGAGTTTTGCAGTGTATAGTATTCTGGGTTCACAGTTTTTTTTTCTTTTAAGACTTGGAGTATGCCTCTCCATTCTCTCCTAGCCTGTAGATTTTCTGATGAGAAGTCAGTTCTGCGTCTAATTGGAGATCCTTTGAAAGTAATCTTGTGTTTCTCTAATGCACATTCCAGAAGTTTTTCTTTATGTTTTACTGTTGAAAGTTTGATTACAGTGTGTCGTGGTCATGTCTATTAGGAGTTCTATGGGTGTCAAGTATTTTAATGTCCCTTTCTTTCTCCAAATTAGTGAAGTTTTCTGTAATTATTTCACTAACTAGGTCTTCTTATACATTCTCTTTTTCCATACCTTCAGCAATGTCTATGACCCATATGTTGGATTGTTTAGTAGTATCCCATAAATCTCCAAATGTTCTTTTAATTTTTCTAATTTCTTTTTTTTTTTTTTTTGGTTTGACTAAGGTATTTCCCAATACATGTCTTCTAGTGCGAATATTTCTTGTGTCTCACCAATCCTGTTGTTAATGCTTTCCACTGTATTTTTGTTTGGCATATTGAATTCTCATTGCTTGTATTTTTGTTTGATTTTTCTTCAAAATCTCAATTTCCTGAGAAAATTATTTTCCTCCATGTTATCTATGGGTTTCTTTAATTCATAAATATGCTTCTCTTGGCTTCTGTGGAATTCTATGATTATTATTTTGAATTCCTTTTCAGGAATTTCATCAATCTCTTCATTTTCACATCCTAATACTGAAATTATGTGTTGTTGTATTCCTGTGGGGGAGTCATATTGTTCTTATTCTTGTTCTTAAATTTTTTCATTTATTTTTAGGTATTTGTGGAAATACTTGTAGATTTTTTTCTTCTGATATATTTTGTCTTTGAACTATACCTCTGTGGTTTAGTGGAGTGTCTCCTTCCCAGTGAATACCCAGTGGCATGTCCTGGGTGTGGTGAGGGAGTTCTGATCAGTGCTCTAGTGTGCGGTGAGTACATAGGATGGCACCCAATTGGATGCAGTAGATTTCCTCTATTGTCAGCAATAATAAGTAAGGTATCATGACACCTGTTGGTGCAAAGGAACCCTGCAGTACTCATTGTGAGCACAAACCCTCAGCAATGACCCATCCTGAACTCTGAGTCCAGACACAGTGATTGCCCAGAGACCCAGCTGTACCCCAAGTCCTATCATGCAGTCACAGGAATCTCAAAGTCACAGCACACATGGATTCCACAGTCACAGGTGCAGAAGATCTCCTTCACCTTTCTAGCCTGTCCCATTCATGGATAGAACAGAGATGTTCTCAGAGCCAGCTGCCTGTGGGTGGTCTGCTTTGGCAGTTTGAGTCACAGAGCCTATGATATGTTGAGAGGATAAGGGCACTGCACAGTTCTAAGTAGGTACCTAGCCCTCTGTCAACCCTCCCAACCAGAGTCAAATTCAATGGGGAATGCAGATTTTGCCATTGGTAAAATCCCCCATCACGTGGATGTACCAGAGCTGTTGTAGCCTCTACTTTTGTCAAAATGGCACCTTCTCTCCACCTGTTTCTATTTATCCTTGTGGGCTCATTGGAAGAAAGTAAGGTGCTTTTTCTTCAGTGGATTAGGCAGGTACCTTGCCTCCTGTTAGGCCCCAGGCTGGACTCAGGCAGTGTGGTCTTCACAGTTCTTCTTCTGGCAATATGACCAGTAGCACAGACAGCTGCAGTATGCTCTCACCTCGCTCTCCAATGCTGACATATACTCCAGTGTCTGGCTGCTGGGATCATGTGTGGTGTCCATGCTTCAACACCTTCTATGCTGCTTTATGGTATCCCTCCTTGTTCTATAGAATTTCCACAACAAAATTCACTCCAACTCTCCTCTGGGAATGTACTTCCTCAGCTTTTATTCTGGTATTTTTCATCATCTAAAGCAGTACATCTTTTCCTTATTTGGCCATCTTGAATCTATGCATATAATTTTAAGAGATAAATTTTTAATTGGAAGTTTTCCATAAGTGTAATTAAGCTTTTATTGTAGCTAAGGTGTATTTTTTTCTTTTCCATAAATAATAGGCTATAATTTTAATAGTATTTTCCAAATGCTTATGATAACATATTCAGAACATCTTCAATTTGTTAATTATTATATGTCAATCAGAGTTCAGAAAAATTGTAATCTAGTGGATACACACACACACACACACACATTTGGGATCTTCATAAAGTAAGACTTTTTGATGTTACCAGGTAATTTTTGACTTGATTCAACATCATGCCATTTGAAATAATATTTAATTTAGCATTTATTATGCCCCTGTGATGAGTAAAGTATAATTCCAGATGTTTTGGGTGACTAGAGGTTATTTGCAACTTGAAACAGACTGATAAACATGATAACATGATATGGTTTAAAAATTGGTGTCTCCTTCCTTCTTCCTTCCTTCCTTCCTTCCTTCCTTCCTTCCTTCCTTCCTTCCTTCCTTCCCTCCCCCCTCCCTCCTTCCTTCCTTCTTTCCTTCCTTCCTTCCTTCCGTCCTTCCTTCCTTCCTTTTCTTCTCCCTCCCTTCGCGGCCCCCCCCCCCTTTCTTTCTGTCTTTCTTAGAGCTAAGATTACTAAAGACTGAGAGTAATGGCAAATGATAAGAGCTGGTTATGGTTCATGAAACTGGAATTTGAGTATTCAAGCTGGACAACAGAAGTGATCCAGTATCTTGACTAAACAGATATAGCAGTTAAAGAGAGGTTTCCAAGCATCAAAGCAATTTGAGCCTCATAATGAAGATTTGTAAGGCCAAGAAACTCAAAACCATTTGAGCAGGGATCCAACACCAGGTAAATGTTTCAAAAATGAAATCTTGGCATCTAGGAGACCAGTTTAGGGCCATTTCAGTGATCCAAAGGAGCTTTGATAAGACTCTGAGCTCAAACAATGGTGGGAGGAGAAATAAGGGGATGCCTATGAAAGGCCATAGGTAGATGTATTTGATATTTTATTGCCTTAGATAGTAACCATTTTAAGAATGAAATTTTACCTCTTCATAAAGAGTTGCTAGAATCCAAACTAAAATTGAAGAGAACAATTCAAATCTTGCTGAAATTTAAATATTTAATCATAATAAAATACATGAATATCCACCTCGTCATATACTAGTGGAAAAACTGAATCTTCAGGAAGAATATAGATTTAAAAAGCTATCAAAATTTAACTAACATAGGCCTGGACTATTTTAAGTTCAGATGTTCGATCTTCATTAAATTTAAAAGTTATGGTCACAGGCTGATTATTTGTGATCTTTGAAGGGCAGTGCAGAATGGGGATGAACAGAATGCAGAGATGGATGACAATTTATCAATTGGCAATGATTGTGTGTGTGTGTGTCAGTCTGCATATGCACTGGATGTGGGTGGGGGTATATTTTCTAGGGTTAGAATGATGAATTTAACAATAATTATGAAGAGTTCTGACATTTACAATAAAATAGATAGAACTAGAAATCATTATCCTAAGTGAAATAAACCAGACCAAGAAAGAGAGAGATCATATTTTTCTCTTATTTGTGAAATTTAATATACAGAAAGTATTAAAATTATTTGGATGTCATATCATTTGGTACATAGTTATAAATATTGCTTCACTGAGTCATACCACGTGTATGACAATATACCCTTCTTTCCCTGTGTTATAAATCCTTCATTCTGTGATATTAATCTCTGTTTTCAAGAAAAAAATAGTATATATGTGTATGTATGTAATGTCTACACACAATGAATGTGGCTAAATTTAAAAATTGCTGGCTTTTAAAAATAAAAGAATATAAAATGAAAAATTTTTCATTATACCAGTAATATATGTTCATCACAGGCTTTTGAGTCACTCGGAAAGGTGTAAAAAAAAACCAATTTAAATATATCCCTAATAAAAAATCTGAAATCCAAATTGCTTCCAAATCTGAAACTTTTGGAGTACCAACATTACACCCTAAGTGCAAAATTCCAAATCTAACCTTATGTGACAGGTTTGCTGTTAAAGCACAGGTATATCTGAAGCATTGTGTAAAATTACCTATAGGCTTGTGTATGTAACATATATATGAAACAAATAAATTTTGTGTTCAGACTTGGGTTTCATCTCCAAGATAATTCTTTATGTATATGTACATATTCTGAATTACCCAAAAATCCAAAACTTGAAACACATATGATCCCAAGTATTTTGGAAAAGGGACACTCAAAGATTTTGTGTATTTCTAGACCATCTTTTGAGTCTTCTATGTTGTGTAATGTATTTAGAGGTAATTGTTATGTGTAATTTTTATTAAATACAAAAAATGGAAATAATATCTTTTAAAGGAGGTTAATTGTTTTATTTGTTTATTTGTTTTTATTTTAGAGGCAGAGAGACAGACATACAGAGATCTCCCATCACTGGTTCACTTCCCTGCAGCCTGCAGTACCCAGACTGGACCAGGCCAAAGTTTGGAGTCAGGAATTCCATTGAGGTCTCTGTGGATGGAAGGGACTGAACTACTTTAGCCATCATCTGCTGCCTCCTAGGGTGCGTATCAGCAGAACTACCTAGAACTGGTAGTAGAGCCAGAACTTGTACCCACCCACTCTGATATAGAATGTAGATGCAGGCTAAGTACCTACACTATATTATTTGGTTTAAAGAGATTTTGTCAAATAGTTCTTCAGGGCTTGCAAAGAAAATTAAAAGTTCATTGTCCTATCTCTTTCAACCCAAGAAGTAACTAGTTTTGGCTTTTTAAACTGTTTCTTGTGGAATTTACTATGTTATTTATAAATAACAAACAGGAGTGTCAATTTGTAAAGTCAACAACAGGAGTCACGGTGCACTTACTCCTCATGTAGGATCTCTGTCCTTAATGTGCTGTACATTGAGGCTTAATGCTATAACGAGTACTCAAACAGTATATTTCACTTTGTGTTTCTATGGGGGTGCAAACTGTTGAAATCTTTACTTAATGTATACTAAACTGATCTTCTGTAAAAAAAAAAAAAAGAAATTATCAATTCCCAACTTGACTCTCACTGGGATTAAACATGACAATAGGTCTGATCTGATTTCATCATCATTTAAAAAAAATCATCTATTATTTTTCACTTTATGTTTCTGTGTGGGAGCAAACTGTTGAAATCCTTACTTAATGTATACTAAGCTGATCTTCTGTATATTAAGATAATCGAAAATGAATCTTGATGTGAATGGAAGGGGAGAGGGAGTGGGAAAGGGGAGGGTTGTGGGTGGGAGGGACGGTACGGGGGGGGGGGAAGCCATTGTAATCCATAAGTCGTACTTTGGAAATTTATATTCATTAAATAAAAGAAAAAAATTATAAATAACAGATTTTACTGCAATTGCATGATTTTTTCCCCCGGCCTATTATCTTCCTATGGTAAAAGATGAGAATTTGCTCTCTTGCTCCAGAATTACTGTGCACCATATCCTAAATGTATGCACATACCCACACTTTGTTTTCTCCCATGTTCTGTACACTTTTTTGTTAAATATTCCCACTGTGTATTTTTATGAGGTTTCTATAAATCATATTACCTCCTTCCACACACAGCTCTTTAATGTTCTATGATCATGTTTCTTTTCTTGTAAATCTTTTTGTTTTCCATGGAGTTAATATTTATTGCCTAATTTTTAGCATACTTTCCTTTAAGTAAATGGTTTATCAGTTCATTCAAACACACAAACAAGTCCGTTGGTTTCATTACCTTCTCTGTGATGTGTCTGGCTGATCTAAGACTCCCATTTGGGCAAACTTCTCTGAGCTTGCAGCTCGAGCATGGTTCCTAGGCTCCTTTCTCCTCACAGCTGTCCTAGGAATTACATTTGTCCTGAATTGCCTCCCCTCTCTTATTTCATGTTTTCCTATTTCTAGTTTTATCCTCTTGTTTTGATGGAACATATTCTTCTGTAGCTCCCTGAGAAATAATTCATGGAAATACAATTTTGAAGTTTCATATATCTGAAAATGTCCTTATTTTACCTTCAGTTCATAATTGTTAGTTTCCAGGCATAGAAATCTAGATAGGGAATATTTTTGCCTCTCAAATTTGAAGGCATTTCTCAATTTTTTTGTGTATTGATTTATTCCTTTATCTTTTAAAATAGAAGTGAATAAAAGGAAATATGTACATATGCATAGGAGTACATACAGAATATATTTATAAATTCCAACTAATCCTGTTTTCAGTGTCATCTGTGCTCCTAACTATCTTCAGTTTCTGAGTCTTTCTGGGATTATACAGTGTAAATCAGTTGACATTTTGACTTTCTCAGGAACATTTGTTTTGTTAAACTGGTTATTTTCCAAATTCTAAATTCAATTTTATCATTGTTTGTCTGCAGTCTTCTTTGTTAGCATATTCTTTTTCCTTTTGTTTTTTTTTTTTTTTAAATAAAAATTACTGACTTTGCAAAGGAATTTTGGGAGGGAATGGAGGTGAACTCATGTGTTCAATATAGCATTAATCTTTTTTTTCCTACTTAATATTCTATTTTGTGACAGTCTTCATATAATTACATACACTTGTGTAAACATCAGTTAAATAAACATAAAATACTTGCTTTACATTGCATGAAATAAATGTGCCATCTGATAACATGGACCAGAAATTGAATCCAATATCTAAAATCTTATTTTTGACGTCTGTATTGAACCATTACCATTAATGATAGCAAGTTAGATAGATAACTCACTTAGATTTGTTGTTTGTTTCTGTAGTCAGATGATTAATGACCTAATTTGTTTTAGCAGTGCTTCCCATGGCTCTATCTTTTCTACCCTATAATCGCAGGCAATTGTTCTCTACTTAATGCTGATTACAGAAAGAGGTTTTTTTTCCTTCTCTGTGTCTTCTTAATTTGGCAGAATCATTTCATTTTGGTCATCCTTCTGCCAAAATAAGAAAAAATAAAATTACTTTATATTTTTTAGCATATTCCTTTTTCCCAAATTATTTTATATTTTTAAATTACAAATATTTTGTCACCTTATATGTTAACTTCTTTGCAAGCATATTTGCCTTTTTTCCTTAATATGTATATTTGGCATAAATAATCATCATTATTTTACATTATTCACATGGTAAGAGTGGCCTACTAATGATATGGAATTTTTATATTGCAAAATTTTAGTTATTTATATGTTATCTATTACTCTTAGTGTAAATCTCAAAGTTATAATAATTTGTCCAGCCCTGAATAAAATGTAAACATTGATACTCTCACCTTGTATTGCTGAATGATCTATTTGGTTTCATTGCCTTACAAAGGTAATTTCAAAATTGAACATAGAATTAGCAATTCATAAAAACATTTTCTAGACCCTTTTAAATAAAGTTCATCTAAATATTTACACTCATAGAACTTGGTCTTGACTCCTTTACATTATTTATCCCTTTTGGCCTTTGTTTCCATAGTCAGATGATTAACAGTCTTTGTAATGGCTAACAAGAACTAACTTTCTTAAGGGCTGGATCCCTAATTGAGTCTTTTGAATTTCTAGAAGACCTCCACATAGAGCTGGATAAATATTTGTGAAATAAGTTAAACTAAGTATATCTTTGAATTCACATTATTTGGTGATAAAAATATTTTATAAGTGTGATAGAGAAGACATAATATTTTATTAATCTTTTTTAGTAAAGAACTGCCTTGTATAAAGACTTTGATAAACTGCTTTGTCAGGTGAAAGGTGATTCCCTTGGGAAAGCTTTTTGACTAAAATAAAATATGGAATTTTGAGTGTAGATGAGAGAAATAAGGGAAGTGGGGAGATAGAAAATGTATCTGTGTTGGAGGCAGAGGCTACCAAATCCCATGGCAGGAGGCTGCAGACTCAAGTAAGTGACAAGTTCCAGCTTTGGGGAAACTAATAATTCAAAGTATACATGACAACTGTTTTGGTTGAAATTGTGTTGATTTATATAAACTCCCAAGGATCATGGGCCACTGAGGATAAAGAACACAATGATTTTGAACTTGCCACCATTATCCCAAACCTTTATAGGTGGTTTGGAGAAACAGTAAACAAGAAAATTGGGCTAACAACCCTATTCATGTTGGTACAGAACTAAATTAAAAGGATTAGCCATAGGAACTGAGACAAAAATCTATTTTGAAGTCATTGCTATCTGTGAGAATTAGAAGTTTTTGGACATCATATAGTACTTAGAATAAGAGGTAGTCTTTTAATTTTACTTACAACTCAAAAAACGTGCTATGAACTCAGATGATACCTAAGTTTAACAGGTGTGGCTGAGATTATCAGACATAAATCCTTCAGTCTTCATCTCCTTATAATAGGAAATCTGATTTTCTGTCAACTGCTAGAAATTCAATAAGGGCCTGAAAGTTACAAAGTCACTTAACCTATAATATCATGAATATTTAAATTAGTTGCTTCAGATAAACTAGCACTATTAGAACAAAGTGAATATGTATCTGGTACTGTTTAAGACCTTACATACATCATATATGGAATCTATCAATCTATCTATCTATCTACCTACCTATCTACCTACCTATTCATCCATCTGTCTATAAAATTTATGATGAGAGAGCATTGTTTTGGATTGAGCTCTTGCACTAGGTCCTCACAGACCAGAACAAACAGGATTAAGTTACTCATAGTTGCTAAATAATTAAACTGAACTTTCATTTTTTGGACAGGTAAAGTTATAGACAGTGAGAGAGAGAGACAGAGAGAAATGTCTTCCTTCCATTGGTTCACCCCCCAAATGGCCACCACGGCTGGAACTATGCTGATCCGAAGCCAGGAACCAGGTACTTCTGGTCTCCCATGTGGGTGCAGGAGCCCAAGCACTTGGGCCATCCTCCACTGCCCTCCCAGACCACAGCAGAGAGCTGGATTTGAAGAGGATCAACCGGGACTAGAACCAGCCCCATATGGGATGCCGGTGCCAGAGGTGGAGGATTAGCCGAATGAGCCATGGCGCCAGCCCCATAAACTGAACTTTCAATCTGGCCAAAAATCAATAGATTCACAAAAGTGAATCAGAAGGAATCCAGTTTATCTGCACCAGCACAATAAAGATATCCTTCTGTTTTAATCTCATAAGGAAAGTAACCTTGTAGCCACAAGTCCACCATTAGTTCCTTATGTCTACTTTCTGCAGCATTTTTCTGCCTTTGAAGTCCACCTCCTCTGCTCAGTTCATTTGAGCATCTTTCTCCTTTTATAGAAGGGATGCTGTTTAGTTCATGAATTGCTAATAAAACCCAATTAGATCTTTAAACTCAATTTGTTGAAATTTTGTTCTTTGATAGATACTAAAGCTTAACAATAAGCAAAAATATAGAATAATTATTATTATTTGAAAAGGAAGAAATATATATTATTTTGAAAAGGAAGATATATATGTATATGTATATGTATATACATATATATGTGTGTGTGTGTGTGTGTGTGTGTGTGTGTATACATGAGAGAGAGAGAGAGAGAGACAGAATCCATCCATTGGTTTTGTCCCCAAACGCCCACAACAGCCAGGTATGGGTGAGGTATTAGCCTGGAGCCCAGAACTCAGTGTGGTTCTCTGAAATGCTTGAGCCATCACTTGCTTCCTCTGATAGTGGATATTATTAGCAGAAAGCAGTGACTGAAGAGGTGGAGCCAGGACTTAAACCAGGCACTCTATTATGGGGTGAGGTATCTCAACAGTTTCTTAACTGCTGAGCCAATGTCCACCCCCAGTGGCTTGTTATTCTAATTTGGCATAAGGGAAACTCAGACCTGGAGATATTAGTAAGTTGCCTACACTTCCAGAGGCAGTAAATAGCAGGGCTAAGATTTTAACCTGGCTAGTTTGGTTTCAGGGGCCATGTTGTTAACAGTTATACATATTCTGCATTAGCATACTTTGTCGGCATATTCAAAACTAAACCACTCAAGAAGGTGAAACTATCCTAATAATTTTAAAAAAGAAGGGTAGGTCAGCAAGTGAGAACAACCCAGTTTTGGAGTCCACACTGCTGATAATGAAACTGCTGTGAGATATTTAATGCTTTGTTTCTTCAACTTTAAATGAGAACAATACCTAACTTTGATGCCTTTCATAGAAAACTTTTAAGAACAAATGAATAAATAATTGAATTACTTTAGCAATGTAAAGGAAGGAATTGTATAAATATTATACAGTCAGTATAAATACAAACATAAAGTGAGTCATCACATAATGGTCCAGTGAAACTGGATAATGCTACAAAGAGTTGAGTTGAAAAGTGGAAACTACAAATAATTCAAAATTTGAAGGATATTTGTTATACCTTGGATATTTTCTTAGTGATGAAAAGAGCTGTGGGGAAAAATAGATTCTGGGCTGGATGACCCCTTCGCCTTAGCCATACTTTAAAGAAATTTATTTTCAATTTATTGTTTTAGCATGTCACCTATGCACCCAAAATTCATCATATAAACAGGGCTTAGGATAGTCTCCATTGATATTGATCCTAGTGTGGCCAAAGGCAGGAGTCAGAGAGGAATAGGCAACCAAATTAAAGGCATTGGATCAGAGTGTGTAGGAAGCTGAATGGTGACAGTTCATCCATCACCCACAGTCTGGCAATTTCAGTGCAATTACCCTAGGCTCTAGATACTAAATATAACGTGTTACACAGATTTAAAGCAGGTAAGATGGAAGCCTATATGGTACTTTGCTGGCATCAACACAATAGGCACTCTGAAGAAGCAGAAAGAGTCCCAGTGTATGTTCAGTTGCCCTCCAAAAACCAACAATTTGAGCAGAAGCTCCACAATGTAATATAATAGCATTAGTTTCCGCTTACAGTTTAAAAGAGGGTGTTGCTTCCCAGAAGGGCAGAGACCTTTGCAAAATGGAATGATTATTGTGATAAAAGCAAACTAAAAAAGAAAAAAAAAACAAAAACAAAGCGAAGACCATCAAAATTTACAAATTTGTGAAAAATATACTTGGTCTGTATTCTATTATTTGTTTAAAAATTATAATGATGGCCCTTGAGAGGAAAAAGATGTTAGAATAGAAGGAGGAAAAACATGGAAAAACATTGATCCTGCTTAATAGTTCTGGGTTACAGGTAGTTGATACTAAGACCCAGGAGATTTCATCCAATTTTATCCAAGAAGATTAGTAAATTTTAAAAAATATTCTTTAAAAAAGTTTTTAAGCCACCAATAGAATGCTATTTACAGGAGGCGCAGCTGTGGCTTAGTAGCTAAGCCTCCGCCTGTGGCATGAGTATCCCATCTTGGCACTTGTTTATGTCTTGGCTAGCCCTCTTCTTATCCAGCTCTGTGGTGTGGCATGGGAGAGCAGTAGAAGATGACCCAAGTGCTTGGGCCCCTGCACCTTTCTCTGTCTGTAACTGTACTTCTCAAATAAATAAATAAATAAATAAAATCTTAAAAACAAGAATACTGTTTACAATGTGGGCGTTTAGCTGGTTTTGTACCAGCTTGGTTATGTGGTTTCTGTTGGAAGGGCCCAGTGCTTGACTACCTGAGGCTGTAGAAACAAGACTTACTCTGTCCTTGGGAAAGGGACATGATCTGTACATACACTAGTAAAAAAAGGTGGAAAATGATAAAACTTAAGATAGATTCCTGTGGAGACTCTGATGTGGCAAGATTACATGTGTCATCGCACATGTAAGAAGGATATCTGGGGAATTCAGTAGGCAATGTTCCAAGAAAAGTGAAAAATTGTATTTGTCTAGAAACTTGGGTATGATATGACAGAATTTGTGGTGGTTGACATTTAGGGTTGCAAAATGGTGTCTTCTCTGTGGTGGACTGACATTTTGGGGGATGCACTGGGGCTGACTTAACAACATGTAAGCCTGATTCAACCTTCTTATAAACTGTCACTGTCAACCACTACCCACCATTTTGCCTTTCCTAGGGGAACTTCACTTAGATGTATTTCACAGTGCTGCATTAGGACCCAGAGGCATGGACTCCTTTTATTGAATTACACTCCATGTTATTCCACTCATAGCTTTTATTTATGAATTTGCTTTTACTTAGAAATTAGTTGTAAAAGGTAGAGATTTGCTTTTTAAAAAAAGCCATGAGGGGCACTGAGGCATAGCGGGTAAAGTCGCCGCCTGCAGTGCCATCATCCCATAAGGGCACCGGTTCAT
Source organism: Oryctolagus cuniculus (assembly GCF_051225735.1). NCBI lineage: Eukaryota > Metazoa > Chordata > Mammalia > Lagomorpha > Leporidae > Oryctolagus > Oryctolagus cuniculus. The sequence continues at coordinate 99,074,816 of NC_142870.1, forward strand.
ATCCTGGCTGCTCCACTTCTGATCCAGCTCTCTGCTATGGCCTCGGAAAGCAACAGAGGATGGTCCAAGTCCTTGGGCCCCTGCACCTGCGTGAGAGACCCAGAGGAAGCTCCTGGCTCCCGGCTTCGGATTGACGCAGCTCCCCAGCTGTTGTGGCCAGTTGGGGGATGAACCAGCAGATGGAGGACCTCTCTTTCTCTCTCTCTCTTTGCTTCTCCTCTGAGAAAGTTACTATGTTCCTGAATCTGTGCATAAGAAATTCACGTAATTTGTATACCTTAAATAAAATAAAAAAGAAACGAAAAAACAATTGAGTGATATATATTAAAAGAAATTCAGTTTATTTTGAAATATTTTATATCAAAAATTAATAACATTGGCTTTTTATGACATTGTACATACACACATACATGTACATAATTACAGTGAAAAATCAGAGGATCCCTGATTATATGAAATATTTTAAAGAAAGTTACTCTTAAATTTTGCCTTAGATTTTTACCTTGCAGATACTGCTTAAATAATAATTCAATGTGTAAGAGACCCTCAAACTGGAGATACAGATACTCTTCAACCTATGATGAAATTACATCCTGATAACTTCTTCTTAAATGAAAAACATTGTAAGGCAAAAACACATTTAATATACATGACCTAACAAATATCAAAGTTTTGTAGCCTAACTTAAAGGTGCTCAGAAAACTACCATTAACTTGCAGTTGGGACAAATAATCTAACACAAAGCCTATTTTCTAAGAAGGTGTTACTATCTCATGTACTACTGTAGACTGTATTGTAAAATATTGGCTATTGACATGGCTATTGACATTACCAGGCTAATGGAGCTGCAGCTTGCTGCTGCCTCCCAGCATAGCAGGAGAGTATTCTAGCAGATATTGAAATGTGGTTTCTACTGAATGTTTTGCATTTGTGCCAGTGTAAAGGCAAAAAAAATAACAGAACCATTATAAGTTGGAGGCTTACATATACATACATACACATATATATGCACATACATACACACATATATATACATATATAATACATATATATGAATGTATGTATAAAATAACACATATATTTTCTGTGTATGTCTGTATAATGTGAAATGTAAATAAATATAAAAGAGATAGGTTTTTGGAGAAATTTGTGACAGGAAAACAAAGCTGATAAACCTTAAAGTTCCTAAGAATTTAGTGATTTGTTCCTCAGTGTCTCCAGCAATCATGATCTGTTTGTAATTATCCAAAAAGTATAAAATTTTTACCTCTTAACTGGGAAATAATAGTGAATACCTCCTTAATATTTCTCTTACTCATTGCCTTCTTTCTCTAATAAGTGCCCCAGATTTATCTCACTCTCATTTTTGGGGGGCTGTAATATGAACCTTCTAATTGCTTTCACTGTGTTCAATTTCTGTCCTGTGTAATCCAACCATACTTAAGACTATAATTTTCCCCAAAGAATCATGGATTAGTCCATCTTTTTACACAAAATTCTTTAGGAATACCCTATTGCAATGTGATCTTAGATCAGATAGCGTTTCTTGATGTGCAAGGGCATCACAAGCCATTTCCTTCATACATCTCATATTCTAGTCAAAATTCACAATTTCCCCGTAAACCTTCTTACCTCCTCATTGAAGCATGTGTAATCTGGAAAGACCTCCCTATTATTTCTAGCTGAGCTATCCTAATTATCCTGCAGAGTCTGATCTTAACAAGTGCTTTTTACCCATGCTGTATCATGCACAATTCCCTTTCAATCTAGTAAAAAGGGAATAAATTATCCTTTCTCTGGAAATCTAAACTCTTCCTTTCAGTGATCTTTATTGAAGTTACCACTTTCTGCCTTGCGTCATAATTATTTGCATTCTCAGTTTTAAGTCTCTCCTATACTGTGAAATCTACAAAGACCAAAACCTTATCTTAGCATCCTTTTATCTTCCATAGCACCTATGAAGTGGTCTATCCATTGTTGCCTAATAAAATTCTGTTTCTTGGAAGATGTCTTTAACACAGAATGACTTGCCCAGAATTTATGATTGCCATACCTCTTACTTGCAGGAATTCTTTGAGTCATTTTTCCTGAAATTCCTGATGAATTTTAGGTTATATTTCAATGTAAAATATTCAAATGGAGTTGATAAAACTGGACACAGTATGAGAAGAGTGGCAGAAAAGGAAATGCCACAGATTGTACTTGTGAGTTTGTTGAGCTGAGGATAAGGAAGCAGCATCTGTTCCAGAAATATCTACTAGTTAAGACCCAAGAAGTCAAATATACCTACCCATGATGCATATCATGTTCTTTCACCAGGAGGTGCCAAGAAGAAAAGGAGCAATCTACCATCTGCTAGGACATCTGTTTCCTAAGACCTATTCCTTATTTAGTGCCATTGGGGTTTTGGTGTCTTAAATAAATGATCAGCATCATCAAAAACCCTAAATAAGAGCATATGATGACATTATCTAATAGCCATCGTAGTTAGCAGCAGCTTCTATTTTCCCTCATGTTGTTTCCCTGTTGGGCTATGTCCTTCACAGTGTGTGGAATGTGGAAAGAGTACAATCTGTGGATCAGAAGCCCTGAGACTGAATTCCAACTCTACTTCTACTGACTTATCTGGGGCAATTCCTGCCTCCCTAACCTTAAAACTCTCCCCATATATAAAGGAAAGAATATTTGCTCCACAGAATATGAGCCAAAATCTGAGCTCTATTAAGGCAGTGATGTTCATCTGTTTTGTTCTCTGATGCTTCTGAAATTCCCTCAACACTACAGATTAAAAAAGGGCGGGGCCAGCACTGTGGTGTAGCAGGTAAAGCCGCTGCCTGCAGTGCCAGCATCCCATATGAGCGCTGGTTCGAGTCCTGGCTGCTCCACTTCCTATCCAGCCTTCTACTATGGCCTGGGAAAGCAGTAGAGGATGGCCTAAGTTCTTGGGCCTCTGTACCCGCGTGGGAGACCCGGAAGAAGCTCCTGGCTTCTGGCTTCGGATCAGCGCAGCTCCAGCCGTTGCAGCCATTTGGAGAGTGAACCAGCAGATGGAAGACCTTTCTCTCTCTGTCTCTCTCTGTCTGTCTCTCTTTCTCTGTCTGTCTGTCTCTCTCTCTCTCTCTCTCTCTGCCTCTCCTTCTCTCTCTGTGTAACTGTGGCTTTCAAGTAAAATAAATAAATTAAAAAAAAAAAAAACGAGGACCAGAAAGATTGACCAGCACAAGGTGCTACAGACACATAGTTAATCTACAGAGCAATCCAAGTGTCCTAAATCCCAATTTAGTTTTATTCCACTGAGCTATATTTTTCATTTTTAAAATTGTTTAATCAATCCATTGCATTGGTACAATGAACTTAGTCTCCCATATATAACCTTCTTTATTTTCACAATATTTATATACTTTATTAGAGAGTTAAATTATTAGGCTTAAAGACATAATTTTGCCTTGCCTTGTCTTAAATGAAATTTCATCTCTGAAATAACAATTTGTTGTGCAAGTAATATTTTTTCAGTACTACATGCTGATATTAAAATATATACTTACTAGCCTATTTCCAGTAGCATGTATTCCATGCCCTTAGGGAAATATTGCCTGGAACTATCTGTGATGTATTATGACTATATGAACATGAACATTCATCATGGAATGAAATAGCAAACAAATTTCCAATACAATCAGCACAAAAGTGTTTATTTTAGAGGAATATGTAGATAACTGAAAGTATCAAAGAATCAGCAAATTAGCATAATTTTTTCCTCTTTTTCTGTTTCAATGGAGATGGACACATCATGCCACAATAGTGGGCACACATTTCATAAACATGAACTTGCCTGTGCAAAAATCATAATTTATGTATTTATAATTGAACTCAGGTCTTGAGATACCATCCTTGATATTGTTGGAAAATTTAATTTAGTCACTCAGAGGTCAACATAACACAGACTCTAGGAGACTTTGTCTCAATTTTTTCCCTTAAATACATAAATGCTTAATCAGTTAAGACTCATCTCCCTTCCCCCTCTTTCCTTCTCCTGCAGGGGAATTAAAGTTCAGCCTAAGGCAGTATGGGTGGAGTGGGTGGTGTTCTACTGGTCACCCTGGCATTGGCCTTAAGGTACTTTGTAAGCAGCTGTTCTCCTTCCTGCCTCTGACTTTCTCTAACCTGGCACATCTGCTGTTCAGGGTCTGCCATAATCTCTGCTTTGGGTGCCTCTCACTTGTATGCTCACTGACAGAGTCCTCTTACCAAAACCATTCCCTTCACTTTAGCTCAGGCATTCTCCACAGACCTCTTGTGCCACCTGTGCCTAAGGAATGGGTATTCTCTGATTCCAGATCTGGCCTGGGGAGGTGCCCTCAGACCTTTTTGCTTGAGACCTAGATGTTCCATACTACCCTATGCAGCATGTGCTGTTTCTCTAAAAGTCCCACAGCCTGCCTGGCTGCACTCTGCTAGTTATTTTGTTTTTTTATTCCCCCAACTTGGTAGGGATTTCTCTTTGCAGAAGAGCCCCACCTTTCTGAGGCTTCTTATTCTGAGCACAAGTTTCTTCTCTCTCTCTCTGTGTGTGTGTGTGTGTGTGTGTGTCTTGACTCATTTTCCTCTAGTTCAACGTCTTCTTTTTAATCGTTTACATGTGTGGGAAAACTGTGATTTTGCACCATCATTCATTATTCCACACTCTGTGATTGATTATGGGAATGCTAACCTGAACCCACCAGGCTATTAGTCTTTTGGATCTCATAAACCACTTTTCTTTTCCCTAAGATCCCAGCTCTTACAACTGAAAACCTTGCTATTGAAGCCTATTTTCTTTATTATGGAGCTTTTTGGAGGTAAAAACCTGAACCCTGACAACTCCTAATCTTATTTATGTGGACAGGGTCAAGAGGGGAGAGGCATAGTAATTGATTTTTTTAAAAACATTTTTTTAAAAGATTTATTTATTTGAAAGATTTACAGACACACACACACACACACACACAGATAGAGAGAGAGAGAGAGAGAGAGAGAGAGAGAAATATTTCATTTGCTGGTTGGTTCATTCCCCAAATGGCCTCAATGGCTAGAGATGGTCTGATCCGAAGCCAGGAGCCAAGAGCTTCTTCTGGTTCTCCCGTGTGGGTGCAGGGGCCAGGTTCATGGGCCATCTTCAGCTGTTTTCCCAGGCACATTAGCAGGGAGCTGGATTGGAAGTACAGCAGCTAACACTTGAACTGGCACCTATATGGGATTCCAGCATTGCAGGGGGCAGCTTTACCTGCTATACCATAGTGGTAGTCCAAGTAATTGGCTTTTAAAACTCCTGAAACATTATACACAAAAATCATAATATATTATGCATAAAAATCCATCATCTATGTATACAATGTGAACTCTTTATTATCTTCATTTTTCAGGCAAACATAAATAATCCTCAATTTTTTTAGTTCTAATTCAAATTAAATCTTTTAAAAAATTTGCTGGCTAGACAGGTCCTCACATCATTTGACTATATAGCTATAAGGTTGAAAAAACATCTATACATGTGTGATATTTCTACTTTTGATTAGAAAACATTTTCTCATAAATATCTCTATTCTGTCCTTTATTAGGGAATATTATTCACAAAGACAAGGAAACTGGAGCTTAGAGAAATGCAACTATAAGATAATAAGATTAATTGTTAAAAATATTAATTTAAAATTAAAAATAATTTTACATAGTATAGTTATGTATGCATATGAATATAAATGTAGATGGACATATATATAATCATAAGTGTTGTGCTAATAGTATCAATTACACAATACTAATTTCATTTTAAAATTAAATTTTTTACCCAAGTGATACATGCTGATAGTTTAAGCAGTGAATTTGTAGTATAAAGTTCCTGACTCATCCTGTTTTCTACTTCAGATGGGATTATTTTCAAACATTAGAGGAGTTTCATCCTTCATATTTATAAAAATACTTATATTTCCACTTCTTGGCCTAGCAATTTTAGACAATAGGTACTAAGTTCCTGTTAGAATAATTGAAAGATTATCATCATTTGAACAGTGTTATTTACTGTACTGCTTAAATAAATGGTTGGTATTTTATGTAAAGTGACATGCTGATGAACTGAGTGGTCCACTAATCCTATATATTTTCTCATAAAACTTTTTGTAATTCTAGAGTTAGTAATTATTTTTCTCATTTTTTAAAATAGTATTTTTGGGGACAGTTCTGTGGCCTAGTAGGCTAAGCCTCCACATGCAGCACGGGCATCCTTTATGGATGCTGATTCGTGTCCCGGCTGCTCCTCTTCCGATTCAGCTCTCTACTTAGGGCCTGGGAAGAATATGGTCCAAGTTCTTGGGCCACTGTAACCATGTGGGAGACCCAGAAGAGGCTCCTGGGTCCTGGCTTTGATCGGCCCATCTCTGGCCATTATGGCCATTGGTTTGTTGTTGTTTTTCTAGGTCCTTAAGATGCATTTATAGCTCATTTATTTGATGCCTTCCCAAATTCTTGATGTAGGCACCAATTGCTATAAATTTCCCTCTTAACACTATTTTTGCTGTTCCCATAAGTTTGATAAGTTGCATTGACAACTTCACTTGTTTCCAGGAATGTTTTGAATACCATACCCTCTTGCATTATTTTATGACAGACTGTCATTCAGGTGTGTGTTGTTCCGTTTCAATGTGTTTGCATATTTGCTAGAGATTCTTAGGTTGTTGATTTTCAGCTTTATTCTGTTGTTATCTAAAAAGAACATGGTATGATTTTGATATGATTTCAATTTTTTCTTGAATTTGCTGAGACTTGCTTTATGGCCCAGCATATGGTGTATCCCAGAGAAAATTTCGTAAACTGAGGGAAAGAATGTATAACAACCATGGAATGAAATGTTCTGTAGATATCAGTTAGGTCCATTTGGTCCATTGTGTAGATCAGCTCTGTTGTTTCTTCATTTATTTTCTGTCTAGTTGATCTGTCCATTGATAAAATTGCAGTGTTGAAGTGCTACATTACAATGTACTAGAGTCTATGTCTCCCTTTAAATCCATTAACATTTGTTTTAAAGAGCCAAGTGCCCTGGAATTGGGTACATATACATTTATTAAAGTCACATCTTCCTGGTGAATTGATCATTTAATCATTACATAATTCCCTTCTTTGTCTCTTGTTATGGTTTTCATTAAATTCTTTTTTTGTCTGATAGTAGGATGGCTATACCTGCTCATTTTTGCTTTTCTTTAGTATAGAATATCGAATATCTTTCTCCATCCTTTCACATTCAGTCTGCTTGTATCTTTGTTGCTGAGATATGTTTCTTTTAGGCAGGAAGTAGATGGGTCTTGTATTTTAATGCTTTTAGCCAATGTATGTCTTTTAATTTGAGAATTTATTCCATTTACATTCAAGGTTACTGTTGATAAGTAATGACTTGGTCCTGCAATTTTTCTGTAATATTCCTATTGTTTGCTTTGGATTTTCTGTATACTTTTACTGAGGCATTGTCTGCCTTCACATTCTTTTTTTTTTGGGGGGGGGATGCAACAGCAAGAGGATTTTGTTACCAGCTGGCTGGGGCTCTTACCGGCACATACGATGTAGCGCAGTGCTGAGGCGAGAAGCCCCATCCCACCCCCTGCCAGTATTTTTATGCCCTCGAGTAAACAAGTACGTATGTCACTGCACACGTAGGTGAGTTCCTTATTCCTTAGATGGCAGTTACCTAAATTTTTTTTGTACATCTTATTTTTTTAAACTTTTATTTAATGAATATAAATTTCCAAAGTACAGCTTATGGATTACAATGGCTTCCCCTCCATAATGTCCCTCCCACCCGCAACCCTCCCCTTCCCACTCCCTCTCCCCTTCCATTCACATCAAGATTCATTTTCAATTCTCTTTATATACAGAAGATCAGTTTAGCATACATTAAGTAAAGATTTCAACAGTTTGCTCCCACACAGAAACATAAAGTGAAAAATACTGTTTGAGTACTAGTTATAGCATTAAATCTCAATGTACAGCACACTAAGGACAGAGATCCTACATGAGGAGTAAGTGCACAGTGACTCCTGTTGTTGACTTAACAAATTGACACTCTTGTTTATGGCCTCAGTAATCACCCTAGGCTCTTGTCATGAGCTGCCAAGGCTATGGAAGCCTGCTGAGTTCACCGACTCTGATTAGACAAGGCCATGGTCAAAGTGGAAGTTCTCTCCTCCCTTCAGAGAAAGGTACCTCCTTCTTTGATGACCCGTTCTTTCCACTGGGAACTCACTCGCGGAGATCTTTCATTTAGGTTTTTTTTTTTTTTTTTTTTTTTTTTTTTTTTTTTTCCAGAGTGTCTTGGCATGCCTGAAATACTCTCATGGGCTTCTTAGCCAGATCTGAATGCCTTAAGGGCTGATTCTGAGGCCAGAGTGCTGTTTAGGACATCTGCCATTCTATGGGTCTGCTGCCTTCACATTCTTTCACGATGATGACTATCTTTTTGTGTTTCTGTGTGTGACACATCCTTAAGCATCATTTGTGACACTGAATGAGTGGTGATAAATTCTTTCAATTTCTGTTCATTTTATGGCAGGTTTTTATTTCACCTTCATTCATAAATAAAAGCTTTGCAGTTGGTAGTATTATGGGTTAATAGTTTTTTCTTTTAAGACTTGGAGTATGTCTCTCCATTCTTTCCTAGCCTGTAGAGTTTTGGATGAGAAATCAGTGGTTATTCTAATTGGAGATCCTCTGAAAATATTCTGGCATTTCTCTTATGCACATTTCAGAATCTGTTTTTTTATGTATTACTGTTTGACTACAATGTTTCTTGATGAAGTTTTTTTCTGGTCATATATATTAAGAGATCTGTGTGTTTTCTGTACTTGGATGTCTTTCTTTTTTCATATTATGGTCATTTTCTGTTATTATTTTCTGAATGGGTCTTCTAATCCATTCTCTTTCCACACCTTCAGAAACTTCTAAAACACATATGTTTGGTCATCTGATAGCATCCCATAAATCTCAAACACTGTCTTTAGTTTTCTAATTTCTGTTTTTTTGGTCTGAATAGATATTTCCAAATATTTATCTTCTAGCTTAGATATTCTTTCTTCTTCCTCACCAAGTCTATTGTTAAAGTTTAGCACTGTATTTCTGTTTGACATATTGAATTCTTTATTTCTAATATTTCAGCTTGATTTTATTCAAAAATCTCTTATCTCACAGGAAAATTTTTCATCTGTGTCATGTATAGATTTCTTTAACTCATGAGTTTGCTTTGATTTGCTTCTAAGGAATCCTATGATTTTTTTTGAATTATTTTTCAGGGATTACATCAATTTCTTTGTCTTCACATTCTAACATAAAAGTGTTGTATTCTTTTGGGGGAGTCATGTTGTCTTCCTTGTTCATGTTTCTTGAATTTCTGCATTTATTTTTAGGCATTTGTGGAAATATTTGTTGGTTTTGTCCTCTGATAAGTTTTATCTTTGGACTATCTCTCTTTTGCTTAGTGGAGCTTCTGGCCCTTCAGTGAATACCCAGAGGCATGTGCTAGGAGGGATCAGGATGTTCTTGTCAGCCTTAAGGGAGGGGATAGAATCTAGGTTGCCACCAAAGGTGAGCATGATAGATCTCCTCTATTGTCATCAACGGAGAGGGTGTGACCACACTTGTTGGTGTAATCACAACCTCATTCACCTCTGTCTCCCAAAGTGGTCAATAACTAGGGTTAGCCCACAGTGGATATAACTCTCATCCACACTAGTGAATTGACTGCACAAAGGATCTGTTCAGTCCTCAGTGTGAGCACCGAATACTTGGCAATGATCCATGCCAGATGACCAGGTAGCTCTGAGCCTCTGATGCCAGAAACAGTGGTTGCCTAGTGACTCATCTACACCCCATGCCCAATCTTCCAGCCACAGAATTTGCACAGTCACAGCACACAAGGCTACCACATTCACAGGGTGTACGGGACCCCTTCTCTGCCTAGTGAGCCTGTCCCTTCCACGGAGAGAGCAGAGTCATTTCCAGGGTCAGCTGCCAGTGAGTGTTCCACCTTGGGAGTTTGAGTCCCAGAGTCTGTGATAAGTTGAGAGCATGGGGACATCTCACAGTCCTAAGTGGGTGCCCAGCCCCTGTTAACCCACCCAGTCAAACTGAAAGTCAGTGGGAAACACAGATTTTTCCCTCTGGTAAAATCCCCTAGTTATGTGGGTGAAAGCTGCCACAGCTTATACTAGTGTCAAGATGGTGCCTTCTCCCCGCTAGTTGCTGATTGCTCTGGTTGGGGCATGCGGAAAAATAAATGTGCTTTTCCTTCACTGGATTAGGTGGGTATGCTGCTCCTTGCTAGTGCTCCAGGCTGGACAAAAACTCAGTGTGGTCTGCAAGGATCTCCCTCATGCAATATCACCAGTGGCACAGGCTACCACAATCTGCCCTCACCTAGCTCTCAGAAGGTGGTGTCTCCTCTAGCCCCCTACTGTGGGACTTAGGTATGGTGTCCTTACTCACTGCTACTTGTCTGTTCTTTCCATGCTGCTCTGAAGTGCCCCTCTTTTTTTTTTGTAGAATTTCCACTGCAAACTTCTCTCCAACTCTTCTCTGTGAATATACTTCCTCTGCTTTTCTTCTATTATCTTCCACTCACCAAAATTAGCACATCTTTTCCCTACTCAGCTGTCTTGGCTGTTCTCTATTTTTTTGGTATTATTATGGTGATTTTTTTCTTCTGAGTTTAATAGGGGTTTAGATATTGAAATAATCCTTTGTAACTTTGAATTTTAAACTAATGTGAGACCTTCTGAAGATACAAATGGTAAAACCTTAAGCCTTTAAGTTCAATTTACATCTGTTAATATTAAAGTCAAGAATTTTTATATAACACTTTAATAAAATTTTTATATTAAAATTTAGTTAACTCAATTTCAAGATATTAAATTCCTTTAAACAACTTGTTTCATTATTATAAAGTTCATTGTATTGCTTTAAGCATTAAACCTTCATTCATAGATTTAGTTTATTTGGTCATTTAGCCCTTCAATTGTCTAAGACAATATAGCAAACAAAATTTTCTAAGCATTTGAGCAATTCTTATAAACCTAAGAAATTACAAATATGGGTAATTATACCCTAAATATTCCAATATTATTTACAAAATTGAAAAATTCTCCTGTATTTGAAATCCCTAAATTACAACTTACTGTGTTAGTTTTTTTTACATATTACTAACATTTAATAAAATAATCACACAGATCAACTTAAGTTGAATATAAAAATATTACTGCTTTTTTAAGATTTATTTGGTTTATTTGAAAGAGTTACAGAGAGAGGTAGAGACATAGAGAGAGGTCTTCCATCTGCTGATTCACTCCCCAGATAGCTGCAACAGCCAGAGCTACGCCAATCTGAAGCAAGGAGTCAGGAGATTCTTCTGGGTCTCCCACGTGGGTGCAGGTGCCCAAGGACTTGGGCCATCTTCTACTGCTTTCCCAGGCCATAGCAGGGAGCTGGATTGGAAGTGGAGCAGCCGGGACTAGAACCGGCGCCCATATGGGATGGCTGTGGTTCAGGCCAGGGCTTTAACTTACTGCACCACAGTGCCGGCCCCAACATATTACTGTTAAGAGCTTATCATATCCATGACTTCTGTACTGAAGGTTCCCAGAGTTGTAAAGTTACTTAACTGAGTTAAAAGGCTGCAACATTTGTTATTTGATTATGTTTACTTAGAGGTCAGACATTAGAGACTGGGTATCAGGGCCTAAGTACTATAAACTTCTCAAATTTTGTGATTCTGCTGAAATCATCAATAATTTCCCCGGAATGATTCTTACAGTCTCTGTCCTTGAGGGCCTGGAATTCTAAACTCTCATCGGGTGTTAGTCTTGCAACTCCTACTCAGCTCTCTTGTAGCTTTGTTTCATGCTTAATCCACCAATTTGGGTGGCTGGAAATCAACCCTCATCTGGGTTGCAGTTAATTTTCTTCATCACTTGATTGGATTCAGCTTATATTTTTACACCCTGATTAGCATTTACGTTATTTTTTAGTCCAAGTTGTTCCCTAACAACCTTTTTCACTCCAGAGCCCTTATAATGGGTTTAATTATGGTGGCCCTCTAGCCACAACTTTATTGTCATTTTAATGACAATTATTTTTCATGTGCCATTTACTAATTTTTAAATGCTTCATCAGATATGTGAAGTTGATTAATAATTTTTCCAAATGTTTAAGCACAATTTCTTATACTCAATTCCTTTGTCTTTGCAGCCGTGCAGAGCTCTCCCTTTTAGGTATCTGGCCATTGTGGCATCCTGAGCAGGCTTCTTTGGGCCTGGTGTAAACTTTCATCCTGAGATTTCTCTGTGTTGCTCTCCTGCTTCTGTTCCCTATTTTCTAGGTTTCCATTTCTTCCTATTTTTGCTTTATTTGAATCCTTATGTCACTGAAACACATTGCCTAATATTTTTCTGTTTCCTCATTGTGGACCTCTATTTAGGGAAATTGGCTTATTTCTTGTTATACAGCCATGTAGCCAGCCACTGAGATTCCAGTGTGTTTAGTTACTTAGCCAGGCACTATTTCTCTGTTGGATTTCCCTCTTTCTCCAGAACTGTGAGAAATGACTTTCTGTCGTTTAAGCTACCTGGTCTATGTTATTTTGTTATAGCAGCCCAAATAACAATGATGGATATATCTTGTCTACTTTGGTGTCCTCCACTGTCATTTTAATGGACGTTTTACTTAACTAGAAGTGTCTATTTTCATTTTTAACTTCTTGATCTCATTACTGCCCCCTCCCCACCAAACTCACACCCCCATGCCTAGCAAAGTAATTGACACGTATTGATCCTCAAAATTTGTTAAATGAAAGAAACATGCATGAGGTTGTTGATATTCTTACATGATTTGACAGGAAAAAGTTCAACTGATTTCACAGAAAATGTGTGAGTTCCAAAGGAAAGTTGTTTTATTCTTTCCAGGGGACTATTGTTTTAAAGGGCTTTTTTGGTAGAGGCGTTGAAGGTGCATTAAAAACCTGGGATTTTTATCCAAAGGAGTGAAATTTAAGTAGTGCTCATAGATGAATTCTGCAAGTAACTAAAATCAGACATGTGTTCAAAAGAAAGCCCAAAATATTTCTTAGAAAGTTTCTCTTTTAGATCAGGAAATTTGACAGCAGTAAATATTAGTGACTGTACCTGAAGCTCTCATGCTCTTTATACAAAGGAAACCATATAATTCTTTTAAACTGGGACTATTTCAAAAGTAAAGAAGAGGAGGCTATCAATTATGGAGCAACATTACATATAAACCCTAATTGTCCTGGGCAATCCGGTCCACATATTCTCCTCACTGATACTGTAGATTAGATTGGGAAAGAAAGACTGTCTTTATTTGAGCTGCTATAACAGAGTACCATAGATTAGGTAGCTTAAACAACAGAATATTGTCTTCTCACAGCTCTGGAGAATGTGACAAGATCAAAAGGCCAGCAGCTCTGGGGTCTGGAGAGTGTACTCTTCCTGGTTGGTACATGGCCATTTCATATTCTCACGTGAACCAATTACCTCCTAGTCCCCATTGTATTAATGGTTAGGAGTTCAAAACGTGGATTTCAGGGAACAAACATTCAGTCTATAGCAGAAACTCAGGCCTGCAACTTACAGAGGCAAAAGTTAGGGTAAGATTAGTCAAGGGATATTCAGGACACTGACAGATTTGTCAAAATACTAAGTTTGAGTCTATTTGAAGGGAAATGCATTCAATGAGTAAATCAGAGTAATGGTTTTTGGAAGTTTAAGATTAACCATTAATCAGAACAGAGTTTAGACTTACTGCAAATAAAATATTTACTCCCTACTTATCTTGGTTAATCAAATGTGTCCTAATGAGAAGCAATACCGTATCCCAGTGAGGAAGTCTTCTGTACATTGCTTCCACTAGCAGTGAAGAAAAATTAACAGAACTACCCTACCCCCATCAAAACATCTCAATGTAAAATGTAACATGTCCTCTTTCCCTCATTATACAAGGAGCTATTGTGCTATTCATAGATATTACCTTCATTTATAATCAAATATCTGTTTTGATAAAACAAAATGTTCTTCTATAACTCTAAACTTTATTATGAGAATATAACTAATAAAAAAATTTCATATTAATATAAATGACTTCATAAATGTCAGGCAAACAGAATCATTGTCATGATTAAAACATTAGCAAAATTATTTATGTTTTTGTCATTTCTATTCTATTTTAGCTACTTGACTGATGTTGAGCTGATGAATTTAACATTTGTTCACACTGCTTCTGAAATAATTTTTTGATAGTTTTAATTTGAAGAGAAAATACTGTTTATGCAAACAGAAACACACCCACTTACAACTCCCTCCCATATATACATTTTCTCCTTCCTTCCTTCCTTCCTTCCTTCCTTCCTTCCTTCCTTCCTCTCTCTTTCATTTTCTTCATTGTTTCTTTCTCTCTCACTGTGAAATAATAGTTATCTAGTTAACAAAAAGGCCAAAAAATTTTAAACACAAATTCAGAAAATAGCATAATTGAAGGAAAAAAGCTTCTTAGATTGCATAACCAATGTCTCAGTTTTTAAGCAATCAAAGATCCTAATAAAGACAATATGAAGCACTAGAAATTATTTTCATAAAATACCATTAAGACTAAATGTAAATAATGGCCTTTCATTATTGATTATCAAGAGAATAGGCCAATATTCTAAGAAAATCTTCTTGTTATAACAGAAAGGATCATATTCAAATTTGTACCTTCATTTTATATTCTTTTTTGACATTAAAATTGTTATTTTACTTTTTAAATATTTTGTTAATACACTTCAAATGCAGATATTATATACCTATATTCTATTATTTTTAAAACAAAAATCAATAACAGTGAAGAATCCATGACAATAATAACGTGAGAAAAGAATATATTGTCATTTACATGTTATGATTCAATGAAACAATATTTATAACTAAATAACAAATTTTATGACATTTACCAATTTTTATACTCTCTATGTTAACATTCACAAATAAGAGGAACTATGTGATATTTGTCTTTCTGGGTTTGGTTAATTTCATTTAGCATAATGATCTCTACTTCCATCCATTTTGTTGCAAAAGTCAGGATTTCATTCTTTTTTATGGCTGAGTACTATTCTATTTTTTTTGTATATATATCTATATACATATATATGTATATATACATGTATATCACATTTTCTTTCTTCAGTTATCAGTTGAGGGACATCTAGTTGTTTTCATATTTTGGCCATTGTGAATTGAGCTGCTATAAACATGGGAGTGCAAATAACTCTTTCATATGTTGATTTCATTTTCTTCGAATGTATTTCCAGGAATGGGATTGCTGGGTCATATGACAGATCTATTTTTAGTTTTCTGAGGAGTCTTCAATAAAGGTTGTATCAGTTTGCATTCCTACATCCTTTTTCTCCACATTCTTACCAGCATTAGTTATTTTTTATTTTTGGATAATAGCCCTTCTAACTAGGCTGAGGTGATACCTCATTTTTTGTTTATTAAAATTTCCCTTTTTTTATAGTGATCCTCAGCATTTTTTGGTACGTTTGTTGGCCATTTGTATTTCATCTTTTGAAATACAAATCCTGAGCCCATTTCTTAACTGGATTGTTTGCTTTGTTGTGGTGTTTTTTGAGCTCCTTATATATGCTGGATATTAATCCTTTATTTATGCGTAGTTACCAAAATTTTCTCCCATTCTGTCAGCTGCCTTTTCACTTTGTTAATTGCTTCCTATGCTGTGAAGAAGCATCTTAACTTGATGCAATTCCATTTGTCCATTTTTGCTTTTATTTCCTGTCCCTCTGGGATTTTATCTAAGAAGTTTTTGCATAAGCCAATGTCCTGCAGCATTTCTCCTATGCTTTCCTCTAATAATTTGATGGATACAGATCTTAAGTTTAGATCTTTGATCAATCGTGTGTTGATTTTGGATAGGGTATAAGATAGAGGTTTTCTTTCGAACTTTTGCATGTGGTGATTCAATGTTCTCAACACCATTTGTTGAAGAGATTTTCTTTTCTCCAGGGAGTTATTTTAGCTTGTTTGTGAAAGAGTACTTGGTTGTAGATATTTGGATTAATTTATAGCATTTCTAATCTGTTTCATTGATTTATCTATTTTTGTGCCAGTACCAGGCTATTTTGATTATATCTGCCCTGTAGTATGTCTTGAAATCTGGAGTTGTGATACTTCCAGCTTTGCTTTTATTGTTTAATATTAAAATTATTATCCAGGTTCTTTTGTGTTTTGGTATGAGCTTTATGATTGATTTTCTTAGTTCTGTGAAGAATGTCCTTTGAATTTTGTTTGGAACCACACTGAATCTGTAATTTTCTTTTAATAGTATAGATATTTTAATGCTTTTCTTCTAATATATGAACATGGAAGATTTCTCCTTTTTTGCTTTCTTTTGTTACTTTCCTTAATTTTTGCAATTTTCATTGTAGATTTCTTCTTTTTTAAAAAAGACTTATTTATTTACTTGAAAGGCAGAGTTCCAGAGAGAGAGAGAGAGAGAGAGAGAGAGAGAGAATCTTCTATCTGCTAGTTCACTCCTCAAATGACTGCAATGGCAAGAGCTGAGCCTATCTGAGGCCAGGAGCCAGGAGCTTCTACTGGGTCTCCCATGTGGGTGCAGGTGCCCAGGTACTTGGGCCTTCTCTCTCTGCTTTCCCAGGCACATTATCAGGGGGCTGGATTAGAAGTGGACCATCTAGGACTTGAACTAGAACTCACATTGGATGTCTGCACTGCAGGTGGTAGCTGAACCAGATACACCACAGAGCTGGCCCTTCATTGTAGAATTCTTTCACATCTTTTATTAAATTCATCCCAATATATTTAATTTTTTAGTAGCTGTTGTGAATGGGACTGATTTTAGAAGTTCTTTCTTAGAGCATTGTTGGTATATAAGAATGCTATTGATTTTTGTGTGTTTATTTTATGTTCTGCAACTTTGCTGCATTCTCCTATGAGTTCTGTTGGTTTCTTAGAGGAATCTTTTGGATCCCCTACATAAAGGAGAATGTCATCTGCAAGCAGAGATAGTTTGTCTTCTTCCTTTCTAATTTATATCCCCTTAATTTCATTGTCTTGCCTGATGGCTCTGGCTAAAACTTTTAGAACTGTATTTATAAATAGTGGTGAAAGTGTACATTGTTGTCTGCTTCTGGATCTTAGTGGAAATGTTTCCTGCTTTCTTCTAATTAATATAATACTATCTGTAGATTTGTCATATATTGCCTTAAATGTGTTTACTATGTTCCTATTATACCCAAAATTTTTAAGGTTTTTATCATGAAAAGATGTTGTAGTTTATCAAATGCTTTTTCTACATCTATTTGGATAATCATATGTTCTTTAAAATTTTAACAGATTTATTTTCACAGAGTTACAGAGAGATGGGGAAAAGGAAGATTATCCTTCTGTTGGTTCACTTCCGAAATACTGCAACCTGGAGCCTGGAGCCGGGGCTTCATCCGGGTTGCCCAAGTGGGTGGCAAGGGCCCAAGCACTTGGGCCATCTTCTGCTGCCTAACCAGGAGCATTAATTGGGCATTGGTTTGGAAGTACAATAGCCAGGACATGAACTGGCATTGCAGGCAGCAGAGATGTGCCTCTATGCCACAATTCTGGCCCCTCATATATATATATATATATATATATATATATATATATAAATTTATTTATTTATGTATTTGAGAGGTAGAGTAACAGACAGAGAGAGAGAGGGATAGACAGAAAGATCTTTCATCCACTGGTTCACTGCCAAAATTGCCACAATGGCTGTAGCTATAATGATCCAAATCAGGAGCAGGAAGCTTCTTTGGGGTCTCTCACAGGGTGCAGGGTCTCAAGCACTTAGACCATCTTCTGCTTTCCCAAGTTATAACAGAGTGCTGGATTGCAATATAAGCAGCTGGGATATGAACCAGTACCCATATAGGATGCCATTGCTGCCAACAAATAATTAGTCTACTATGCCACAGCACCAGTCCCCTCATGTGGTTTTTGTCCTTCATTGTTTTGATATGATGTCAATGTTTATTGATTTGGATATGTTGAATCATTCCTGCATTTCTGGCATACAATCCTACTTTGTCAGGATGGTTGATCTTGATGTGTTGTTGGGTTAGATTTGTTAGTATTTTGTTGAAGATATTTGCATCTATGATCATCAGGGATATTTGTCTACAGTTCTCTTTTTTGCTATATTTTTTGTCTTGTTTTCAAATTAAGGTAATGCTGGACTCATATATTGAGTTAAGAAACATTCCCTCAATTTCTTTTTTGATTTTTGATTTTTATTTATTTATTTATTTTTTGACAGGCAGAGTTAGACAGTGAGAGAGAGAGAGTTATAGACAGTGAGAGAGAGAGAGACAGAGAGAAAGGTCTTCCTTCTGTTGGTTTACTCCCCTAATAGCCGCCACGGCTGGTGCTGTGCACAGATCAGAAGCCAGGAGCCGGGTGCTTTCTCCCAGTTTGCTATGTGTGTGCAGGGACCCAAGTACTTGGGCCATCTCCACTGCCTTCCTGGGCCACAGCAGAGAGCTGGACTAGAAGAGGAGAAACGGACTAGAACCCGGCGCCCCAACCAGGACTAGAACCCGGGGTGCCAGTGCTGTAAGCGGAGGATTAGCCAAGTGAGCCATGGTGCTGGCTGCATTCCCTCAATTTCAATAGTTTTGAATAGTTTAAGGAGACTTGATATTAGTTCTTCCTCAGAAGTTTGGTATAGGGGCTCGCACTGTGGCACAGCAGGCTGAAGCCCCGGCTTGAAGCTCCAACATCCGGTATGTGCGCTTGTTCTAGTCCTAGCTGCTCTTCTTCCTATTGAGCTCTCTGCTATGGTCTGGGAAAGCAGCAGAAGATGCGCCAAGTCCTTGGACCCCTACACCTGTGTGCGGGACCCAGAGGAAGCTCCTGGCTCTCCTGGCTTCAGATCAGCACAGCTCTGGCTATTGCAGCCATCTAATGAATGAACCAAAGGATGTAAGTCCTCTCTCTCTGTCTCTGTGTCTGCCTCTCCTTCTCTCTCTGTGTAACTCAGACTTTCAAATAAATAAAGAAATGCAAAAATGTAATTCAAACATCATTAACTCTTGGGTGTGAAGACAACAATGTTCATTTTATATTAAATCATGACTATAATGAGAATTTTTATTTTGTTTCAAAGGCTGCTATATATAAACTAACTTTTTGTTAATTAAACAATTGTCTTTATCTTTGTTAATAAAAGATTATGACTTTTTTTGTCTAACAAGAGTTGTCTGAAATATTACCAGGGTTTTTCATGGGGATTTATATATGCCTGTCATACTGACAAATATATATATATATATATATATATATAGTAATTTCATTGACTTTAAAATGATCTGTGAGATTATCTTTAAATCTTAAATCTTATTCCATTTTTGTAAGATAAAATATTCACAGAGTAAATTTAATAAGTGCAGTCATCTATTGTGATATTGTTTTAATAATCATCTTTATATTTTCTTCATTATAATGTAAGTTTGGCATGCCTACTATTAAGAGTTATAAGAGCTACAGAATAGCTGTTAGAATAATTTGGAAATGCTCAGGAAATAGAACATCAATAAAATTAACATCTGTGAAATTTCATCTGTGTTGTCATTGAAACTCAATACTAAAGCAAATTTTATGTGCTGTAGATTGTAATAGCAAAAACAACAACAACAACAAAGAAACAGATTGATCACTCATTAATAAATTGTGGGTAAAATTTGTGGGTTAAATACTTGGGAGAATATCTCTCAAAGCCAATGATAAGTGATAAATGACAAGTTGTAGAATACACATAGGTTTAAATTTATTTAAAATACTCTGTGTGAATATATAACCTTGTTCTTGCACAGAAAATTTCCAGAGAGAGGTATCTGAAGTGGAAGAATGGTTAGGGGAAGGGAAAAAGGATTTTTATTAATTTTTAAAATTTTTCTTTATGACTTGATGTTTTAAAAAAGCCCTGAGCATTCTTACCATTATTGTTTTAAAACTAATTAATTAAAAAAGAGGCTCTTGCAAAGAAATGAATATATATTTTATACAGAAAATAAAAATTGCCAAAAAACTTTCAGAAAAATATATGTCAGTATCTTAACATTACAGCCAATGTTTTTAAAAAGTCATGCCAAAAATGAATTTTGTTTCAAGAAAAATTTTTGGGGGATTTGTAATGACCTCATACTGATTTGAAATTATAGCCTAGTCATAGTCATTACCATAATCAATATAATTAAAACTTTTGATTCTTATGAGTGCCAACAAAACTGCATTGGCAAGATCAAAATTTCACTACTGATTGTATGACAAAAAAGTGTAGGGTAAATATCACTGAGTTATGCAACCAAGAGAAAACAGAACGCATTGTTATCTGTGGAATAACATTTTACCTCTACTTTGTTCAAAATACTGAGATACTGAATTTTATCTACATTTATTGTGTAGGGACTTCTACCAAAACATATAGCAGCCCACATTTCTAAAGAAATAAATTATTTACAATAGGACTGAAACAGAAAGCATTTCTCTGTAGATTCTTCCAATTGATGTGTATAGTGTTGGCTTTATTTCACTTTCAGCAAACTTTGCCAAATCCAGCCATATGAAACATAACCTCCAGTTTCACAGGACAGTCAGCACTTAGCACATATTTCAGTCTGTACAGTTATTGATAACTCCCCCTGTAGACAGTGAAAGAGTTTCTATCCTCCTTCTAACAATTTTTGTATTTGATACAGCTCTTTAAATAATTAGACATGTTTGAGCCATTCTAACTGGGGTGAGGTAAAACTTCATTGAGTTTGTCTTTGCATTTCCTGATGGCTAGTGATCCTGAGCATTTTTTCTTGTGTCTGTTGGCCATTTGAATTTCCTCTTTTGAAAAATGCCTATATAAGTCCTTTGTCCATTTCCTAACTGGTTTATTTGTTTTGTTGTTTTTGATCTCTCTTGAGCTCCTTATAGATTCTGGATATGAATCCTTTATCAGTTGCATAGTTTGCAAACATTTTCTCCCATTAGTAGGTTGCCTCTTCCCTTTGCTCAGTGTTTTCTTTTCAGAGCAGAAGCTTCTTAGCTTGATGTCTTCCCATTTGGCTATTTTTGCTTTGATTGCTTGTGCTTCTGGAGTCTTTTCCAAGAAGTCTTTGCCTGTGCCAGTGTTTTGCAGAATTTCCCCAATATTCTCCTCTAATAATTTGATAGTATCAGGTCGTAGATTTAGATCTTTGATGCATTTTGAGTTGATTTTTCTGTAAGGTATAAGGTACAGGTCAAGCTTGTTTCATACATGTGGAGATCAATTTTCCCAGCATCATTTGTTAAGTAGACTTTCCTTTCTTCAGGGACTGATTTTAGTTCCTTTGTCAAAGATTAGTTGATGGTGGATGTGTGGATTCATTTCTGGAGTTTCTATTCTGTTCCATTGGTCTACAGGTAATTTGTGTGTGTGTGTGTGTGTGTGTGTGCCACTAGAAGGCAGTTTTGATTATAACTGCCCTGTATATTGAAATCTGATATTGAGATGGTTCTGGCTTTGTTTTTGTTGTATAAGATTTCTTTAGCTATTCAGGGACTCTTGTGTTTCCAAATGAATTTTAGCATCATTCTTTCTAGATCTGACAAGAATGTCATTGGTGTTTTGATTGGGATAGCATTTATCTGTGAATGGCTTTTGGTAGCATAAACAATTGGATGATATTAATTGTTCTAATCCACAATCATGAAACAATTTTTCAATTTTATTATGTCATTTATTTCTTTAATACTTTATGTAATTTTCCTCATAGTGATATTTCATCTCTTTGTTTAAATTGATTCCAAGGTATTTAAATGTTTTTGTAGGTATTGTGAGTGGGACTGATCTTACAAGTTCTTTCTCAGCCCTGGTTATATATATACAAAATCTATTGCTTTTTGTGTGTTAATTTTATATCCTGCAACTTTACCATACTCTTTTTTGAGTTTCAATAGTATTTTAGTGAAGTCTTTTGGTTTCTCTCTGTATATAATCCTGTCATCTGCAATCAGGAATAATTTGACTTCCTCCTTTCCAATTTGTTTATCTTTGATTTTTTTTTTCTTGCCCAATGTCTCTGAAACTTCCTAGACTATCTTGAATAATGATGGTGAAATTGGGCATCTTTGTCTGGTTCTGGATCTTGGTGGAAAGGCTTCCAACTTTTCCCCATTAAATATGGTGTTGGCTGTTAGTTTGTCATAATTTACCTTGATTATGTTGCGGAATCTTCCTTCTATAGCCACTTTGCTTTAAGTTTTTACCATGGAAGTATGTTGTATTTTATTAGATGATTAATCCGCATCTATTGAGATAATAATATGGTTTTTATTCTTCAATTTGTTATTGTGATTTATAACATTCATTGATTCTCATATGTTGAAGCATCCCTGCATACCAGGGATAAATCCCACTTGGTCCGGTTAGTGATCTTTCTGATATGTTGTTGGATTCGATTAGCTTGTGCTTTGCTGAGGATTTTTGCATCTATCTTCATCAGGGATGTTGGTCTATAGTTCTCTTTCTTTGTTGCATCTTTTTTTCTAGTTTAGGAATTAAGGTGATGCTGGCATCTTAGAAAGAGTTTGGAAAGATTCATTCCTTCTCAGTTTGAATAGTTTGAGAAGGATTGGAATTAATTCTTCTTTAAAAGTCTTGCAGTATTCAGCAATGAAGCTATCTGTTCTTAGGCTTTTCGTTGTTGGGAGGGTTGCTATTAATGATTCAGTCTCTGTATTGATTATTGGTCTCTTTGGTAGATTGTATGTTTCCAGGAATCTATCCATTTCATCATATTTGATATTTGTTGGTTTTAGTCATTTTTGGCAATTTCGGATGATTCTTTTTGTTTATGAGGTATCTAATGCAGCATCTCTTTTTTCATCTCTGATTTTATTAATATTAGACTCTCCCCTCCCACCATTTATTGGTTAGTTGTACAAATAGTGTGTCAATTTTATTTATAAAAGGAGTCCTTCATTTCTCTGATCTTTTTATCTTTTTTACCTTCTATTTTATTTATTTCCTCTCTAATTTTGATATCTCTTTCTACTAATTTTGGGTTTGGTTTGTTATGGTTTTTCTAGGTCTTTGAGATCCATTGATAGCTCATTTATTTGAAGCCTTTCCAATTTCTTGATGTAGGCTCTAATTTCTGTAAACTTCCCTCTAACACTAGTTTTACTGTATTTCTTAAGTTTTGATATGTAGTTTTTCCATCTTCATTCATTTCCAGGAATTTTTTGATTTGTCTTTTGATTTACTTGTGATCACTGTTCATTCAGGAGCATGTTGTTCAGCTTCCACGTGTTTGCATATTTTTAGAGAGTCTTAAATTGTTAATTTCCAGCTTCATTACATTGTGTTCAGTAAGATACATGGTGTGATTTCATTTTATTTGAGTTTGCTAAGACTTACTTTATGTACTAACATATGACCTATGCAAGAGAAAGCTCCATGCACTGATGAAAAGAATGTGTATTCTTCAATTATGAGGTGAAATGTTCTGAGATATCAGTTAGGTCCATTTGATCCATATTGTAGTTAGCTCTGTTGTTTCTTTGCTAATTTTCTGTCGAGTTGACATGTTCATTGAGGAAAGTGTGGTTTTGAAGTCCCCATTACTATTGTATTGGAGTCTGTGTCTCCCTTTATATCTATTAACATTTGTTTTAAAGTGCCAGGTGCCCTGGCATTGGGTACATATACATTTATTATAGTCACATCTTCCTGTTTAATTTGTCTCTTAATCATTACATAATGCTACTCTTTGTCTCTTTTAGCAGTTTTTGTGTTAAAGCCTGTTTTTTCTGGTATCAGGATGGCTACACCTACTCATTTTTGGTTTCCATTAGCATGGAATATCTTTTTCTATCACTTCAGTTTCAGTCTGCATGTATATTTGTTGGTGATTATGTTTCTTGTAGGCAGCAAATATATGGGTCTTCTTATTTAATCCATTCAGCCTGTCTGTATCTTTTTAAAAAATATTTGCTTATTTATTTGAAAGTCAGAGTTACACAGAGAGAGAGAGGGGAGTCAGAGAGAGAAAGAGGTCTTCTGTCCCGTCCCACGGGACAGCAACTGGGGCCGAGCACCTAGAAGGAGAAATGAAAGGGACAGGAGACACAAAGATGGCAGCAAGACAGGTGCCGATCAAGCTGTGACTTTATTTTTCAACCACACACTTATATATCATCGAGGCAGGGTATCGAGAGGGGGAAGGAGGGGGGGGCTTATCTTGTAGCTGCAATGCTAGTGCAAGTAGGGGAAAGGTTACAAGGCCTTAAGGCACAAGGTCACACAAGGTTGCGTTATCAGTACTATCAGGTCTGGCCTGTCCAGCCCTGTCTCTCAACTAAGAGGTCACATGCTGCGTGGTCCCCGACATATCCCCCTTTCTTATCAATTAAACAGAAATGGCTACCGGTTAGGCCAAGCATGATGAGCGAGCAGTGCCTGTCTTAGGAATCGACCCGGGGCTCCATCACCTCTTACCCGTCATTGGATATCCTTGCCAGTCCCCAAGGACTCCTGTCTTAGGTGGGTGAGGTTCCGGGAAGGTGCCCGTCATTGGCTTACTGCTCATTATATTGATAGGCCTGGGGCCCTTCCTGGGCTCCCAACTGGGGCAGCGGCAGACCGAAGGGGAGAGTCAGTTGTTGGAGGGACTGTGACCTCACTGGCCAGACTTCACCGGCCAGAGAGAGAGATAACGTTTTCCATGGGATCTTCCATGGCCAGACTTTGGTAATGTATTTGAATTGGTCTGGCTGCTAAATTATCTACTTGTTGTCTGATGAAGGTCATCAGCCTATTGAGGAGACAAGGACCTATAGATAGCACAACAAGCAACCCAACAATGGGGCCTAAAAGCGGCAGCAAATAGGGAAGCAGTCCATTCCATCCCGTCCAAAGGGGATTTTCAGCCATGGCACGTCGACGACGCTCCAGATCTTCTTGAAGTGTCTTGATTTTATCACGAACAATGCCGGACTTGTTAGCATAAAAACAGCATTTTTCCTGTAAAGCCAAGCAAATACCTCCCCGTTCAGCAGTAAGCAAGTCTAAGCCTCTACGATTTTGTAGAACCACTTCCGCTAGGGAATCAATTTGATCTTGAAGGTCCTGAATGGTGGTGGATAGGGTCTGCACATCATTAATAAGTTGTTGGGACAATTCTCTATATTTGTGGACCGCGATTCCTAGTCCTGTGGATCCTGTAACCACAGCTGAGGAAATTCCCAATGTGGCTAATAAAGGAATAAATTGAATAGCTCGTTTTTGTCTCCCTGCAATATAATCAAGAGAGGGGATAGGAACAGGGGTATCTCCATTGATAATCTCTATATCAGGAAAAAGTATAGCATGCATGCAATTACCGGTCCAATTTGTTGGTAAAATGGTATAAGCAAAATTATCCCTACATACAAAAACGGTGGAATTAGGGGCATAAAGAGGGCAGTTTACTGTTACATTATTTGTACAGAAAGGAGCAAGGCCTACATCGATATCAAAGGGATTGTTGTTGGGAGGTTTATAAAGGCAAGTGATATTTTCCGTTGGGACAGGAAGAACAGGAAAGGGCTGCATAGGGGGGTGGCCCAAGAAACTATTGAACTCAAGGGTATTATTAAGCGGTAGAAAAATGGCAAGAGGAAGGGGGGGTCCCTGGCGTAAACAGAGCCAGCAGTCTCTTGCAAGGTTTGGGGCAGAAAGATTAAGCAGTTTATGGGTGTTGGTAAGGATATCGA
Source organism: Oryctolagus cuniculus (assembly GCF_051225735.1). Lineage (NCBI taxonomy): Eukaryota > Metazoa > Chordata > Mammalia > Lagomorpha > Leporidae > Oryctolagus > Oryctolagus cuniculus. The sequence goes on from NC_142870.1 coordinate 99,100,672, forward strand.
TGGTATTGACATCCAAGTCTTTATTTCCTCTGGAATGAACTTTAGCCAGGGGGTGGTATTGGAGGGAAGGGTAAAGGTTTTCAAATACGGTTTGAGTACCTTTTGTGTTTTTAATTTAGTAAGGGTATCCTGAGGGCCTCCACCATCAGACACTCCCACAGGGGCTATAGGGTACCAGCAGGCTACTTGTCCCTTAGTGGGGCAGGAGGGGGAGCTGAAGTGTGAAGAGGATAACTCTCCTCCGAACGTTCCCTCATAATCTCCTGACATAACAGCAAACAATAAACGCTGATTTCCCTTGTTACAGGTTTGATACTGTGTATAACAGGAGGAGTGCACGGAGTAATGGATAGTTTTATTGCACTCTGATGGGCACTGATCCCCAGTGCGGTAAGAGTCTAGCTTAGGTTTGGGAACACAGAACCATCGGGAACCCGGGATGGTCAGATAAGCAGTTTTATCTCCGCAGTCTTGTGTAAAATGCGGCTTTTGAGCACGGCCACGGGTTCGGGTTCGTGGGAAGGATACTATTATGCCCCCTGAGCAGGTACAAGGGTGATGCTGTTGAAGGTGTTTTTGAATGCCCTGAGGGTTGTCAAGCCCTGCAAAGACTGGTGGAGCCCAATGGATGGTGTAGATTGCCATCATCAGGAGAGCAAGGCTGAGGGCCATTGTATTAGGGCCCTTTGGAGGGGTTAATCAGTGAGCCCTCAGGAAATGTAGCAGGGGAGGAGAGAATAGAGAGAAGATAAGATACTCAAATAGCAACAATGACAACAATTCCAGCAATAATAAGGAGTCCTGTAATGAGTCCCAGTAGCGTCCAGCCGGGTCTTTTCATTCCTGTGGGTATAAAGAAAAGGCGTTCTCAGGGCCAAGTACAGGCTCTGGAACAACATCATTATTTGTAGGAATTGGTGGATTAACTTGTTTAATTAATCTTTCAGGTAGCCATCTTGGTGCCGATTGTTTTTGGTCCAGGATGCAGGCTGAGCCACGTCCCCAAATGAGTACTGGATCTGGGCCGTGCCAGCTACTGGTGAGGGGGTCTCGCCACATTACCATAGGCGGAGCCGTATCAGGGGAAGGGTGCCAATGACGGTCCGCAGCTGAATGATTCTTATTATCCAAGGTCAGGAAGTTTAGCACAAAGAGCGCGTGATTCAATCGGTCGCGGGGAGAGGCAAAAGACAAGGAAGTGGCTTCAAGCCGAGTGAGCCAAGTTTTTAGTGTTTGATGGGCTCTTTCAATGATTCCCTGTCCCTGTGGATTGTAGGGAATTCCTGTAATGTGGTTAATATGGAGCGCCTCACAAAATTGTTTAAACTTAGTGCTGACATAAGCAGGACCATTGTCTGTCTTAATCTTAACAGGTTTTCCCAGTACAGAAAGAGCTGTGATAAGGTGCGAGATAACATCCTTAGCAGCTTCTCCTGTGTGGGGGGAGGCAAAGACAAAGCCACTATAGGTGTCTATAGAGACATGGAGATACTTTAGTTTGCCAAATTTTGGGAAGTGTGTGACATCCATTTGCCACAGTTGATTAGGGAGAAGACCACGCGGATTGACTCCCAAATGCGGTACAGGTTGGCTTATAATGCATGAGGGGCATTTTTTGACTATTTCACGAGCCTGTTCTCGTGAAATTTTACAAAACAAACGGAGAGATTGAGCATTTAAGTGATGCAACCTATGCAAGTTTTGAGCTTCCTGCACTGATCCCACAATTATGGGGAAGGTAAGCCTTGTAGCAGCATCTGTCTGGGCATTACCTTCTGAGAGTGACCCTGGTAGGCTTGTGTGTGCCCTAATATGTCCCAAATAAAAGGGCTGTTGTCTTTCTCGTATTAGCTTTTGAATTTGTATAAACAAGGGCATAGCGTTGGAAGTTGTTTTAAGAAAAGGAGAAGTCTCAAGCAACGGAATGGAGTGAACTACATATGCACTATCGGTATAAATATTTACAGCCTGACTGGAAAACTGTGTAAAGACTTGAAGTATGGCATACAGCTCAACCAACTGGGCCGACTGATAAGATGTTTTAAAAACGTGGGAACGGTTATCTGCCACGAAGGCAGCCATTCCATTGGAGGACCCATCTGTAAACACCGTAACAGCCTTTGGAATGGGGTTACTTTTTGTATTTTTTGGGAAAATAAAGGAATAGGATTGGGCAAACTGTAACACGGGGTCATCAGGGAGGTGATTGTCAATGACTCCCATAAATCCTGACATGGCTATTCCCCAATCATCAGAAGTTTGAAGAAGGAACTGGGTCTGTTCTTGGGTATATGGCACTACTACAACATCGGGGTCTTTTCCAAAATATTGGCGGGAAAGGAAACGAGCCTTGATGATTATTGAAGCAACCTGAGACAAATATACTGCAATTACCTTAGATGAGGAAATGGGGAGATGAACCCAGAAAAGAGGTTGACCCTTTTTATTGGGCATGAGGGATTTTTGCCAAAAAACTCCAGTGGGCGTATGTGGTGTGGCTAAAACTACAAAAAGCAGGGGGAGAGTATAAGAAATCTGTGAAACAAACTGTTGGCTGATGGCTTGCGCTACTTGGTTTAATGCATCTCCCGCAGCAGGGGTGAGCTCGCGGGGGGAAGAGGGATCTGGGTCTCCTCGCAGAATGTCATTGAGGGGCAAAAGGACATTATTAGATATTTTTAAATAGGGCCTGAGCCATTGAATATCTCCTAGAAGTTTTTGAAAATCATTAAGGGTATGGAGGCAATCCAAGCGGAACTGGATGCGGGGCACAAAAACCAAATCCTGTTGTAATTTTAAACCTAAATAGGTAAAGGGGTCTTGTAACTGGACCTTATCAGGAGCAATTTGTAAACCAAGGGTAAGAAAGGCTTTAGAAAGTGCTGTAAAGCAATCTTGTAGGTCTGACTTGTTTTGAGCTGCCAGTAAAATGTCATCCATATAATGTAGAATATAAATGTGCGGCCAGTGTAAACGAACCGGGTCCACTGCCTGTGCTACAAACTTTTGACAAAGGGTGGGGCTATTGGCCATTCCCTGGGGCAAGACTTTCCAATGAAATCTTTGCATCGGTCCCTGGAAATTAACACGGGGGAGGCTAAAGGCAAAATAAGGACGGTCATCAGGGTGTAGAGGAATAGTGAAAAAGCAGTCTTTGAGATCTATAATTATTTTGTAATAACCATTTGGGATGGCCACGGGGGTTGGGATGCCAGGTTGGAGGGCACCCATGGGTGCCATGACCTTATTAACGGCGCGCAAATCCTGTAAAAGGCGCCATTTACCAGATTTTTTGTTTATGACAAAAATGGGCGTATTCCAGGGAGAATTGGAAGGCTCTAGGTGTCCAGCCGCGAGCTGCTCCTGTACAAGCGCTGTAGCGGCATTTAGCTTTTCTTGAGTAAGCGGCCACTGATCCACCCAAACAGGAGTTTGAGTATTCCATGTGATTTTATCTGCATAGGGTACAGGAAGGCCAGTGGCCGTTTACTAAAAATCCGAATATCCGAGCCCATGTCTATCTGTTTTAGAGGGGGCTGTAATAGGTTGAGTTATGCCCTGTCTCATTTTTCCAAGTCCTGTGCCAGGCACATAATCCATGCGCAGCATTTGTTGTGTGACCACAGCATTAGGGCTGCACAGGATAACTTCCATTTGGGAGAGAATGTCACGTCCCCACAGGTTAACAGGAAGGCCTGGTAATACAAAAGGAGTCACAGTGCCCTGATTGCCTTCCTTATCTTTCCAGCGTAATACCCTTGAGCTGACTTGGGGGTTATTGGACTGGCCTATACCTCGCAAATCGGTGAGAGATGTGGTCAGCGGCCAATGGGCGGGCCAATGATCTTGAGATATGACCGTGGCATCTGCCCCTGTATCCAAAATGCCCTTGAAATCCTTTCCTTCAATAGTAAGGGTTAACACAGGCCTATTTTTTGTAATTGGCTGGACCCAATAAGCATCCGAGGAGCCCAAAGGGGTAATGCCTCGGGGCCTGAAAGAAATTGAGGATGTACTTCCAGTAATTAAAGGCAGAAGAACCAGTTGTGCTAGACGGGTGTCCTGTGGAACGGCAGCTACTCCACTGATAGCAGCTGCTAGGATTTTTATTTCCCCGGTAAAGTCACTGTCAATAATACCGGGAAAAACTTGAATGCCTTTAAGGGTGGCTGATGCTCGGCCAAGAATAAAAGCACAGGTACCCGAAGGCAAGGGGCCCCACACCCCTGTAGGGATAATTTGTGGGCCCTGGGTGGAATCTAATATTGTATCGGAGGCGGCACAGAGGTCAAGTCCTGCACTACCTGGGGTTGCTCGTTGGAGAGAAGCAATTGTTGAGGTATTTGCTGAGCCTGAGGCTGGGAAGGGACAAACCGTACTGCCCCAGGGTTTGTCCTTTGAGAAACTGGGGCCAGGGGCTGGCCCCTCTGGGAGTTTCCCGGCACACTAGGAGGGAGGGGTTGGCCTGAAGAATTAGTCTTTGACCTGCATTCATTTGCCCAGTGATAACCCCTATGACATCGGGGGCATGGGGTGGAGGGGAGCGGCCTACCTGGAGGAGATGGAGCCGCGCCTTGGGCCATGGGCCTGTTTGATAAGGCAGTTGGACATTCGCGGGCAAAATGTCCAGGCTGTTTACAGGCGTAGCAAGTGGAGGTCCCCTTGGAGGGATTTTGGGTCAGTTTGAGTGCGGCCCCAATTGCCAAGCCCATGGCATGGGCCGATCCCACACCAGCGCAGAGCCTCACATAGTCTGAAAGATCACCCTTATGTTTATGAGGCCGAAGAATATCTTTACAAGCTGGGTTGGCATTTTCAAAGGCGAGGTGTGTAACAAATGCACTTCCATTTTCTCCTGGGCCAACTAGTCTCTCAGCTACAACATTAAGGCGCGAGACAAAATCACTATAAGGCTCGTTGGGCCCCTGCTGAATCTTAGCCAAAGAGGTAGTGACTGCTCCCCTTTGAGGAAGCTTTCTCCAAGCCCCTAGTCCGGCAGTTTTAATTTGCGCCAGAAGTCCAGCAGGGAACTGGGCTTGTGAATTGTTGGAATTATACGGGGCATCTCCCAAAAGTTTTTTGAGGGTCCAATTTTTAGATGAAGCTTTAGCAAAATTTTGTTGGGCTATTTCTTTACAAATTTGAACATAATCAGCCCTCCACAGGACATAGTCACCTCCGCTGAGAGCAGCTCTGGCGAGGAAGTCCCAATCATTAGGTGTAAGCCACCGGGCACTCTGGCTTTCCAATAAGGCCTGAGTATATGGGGCAGTGGGACCATACTGGGTGCAAGCAGTTTTAAGTTTTTCAATAAATCTGAGACTAAGTTTTTTATAGGGTGGCGGCTGTCCATTACCAGGTCCTTGATTGGGGACCTGATCTTCCTCCTCCGACCCAGGTTCCTCACTATCTTCCTCAGAGTGGTGGGGCGAATTCTCTTCAGCCTCATTTTCCCCATCAGCGGCAGGCTCAGAATGACCTCCGGCTTGCCTCCTGGTTACAGGGAAAGCTAGAAGGGGTTGGGTTTTGGACCTGACTTTACCTTGTTTAGGTTTTGGAAGGGGCTGCTCTAAGGCAAGGTGGCGGAGCTCCTCGTCAAGGGATTTTATTTCCTTAAGGAGCTGGATGTGCTCTCGTCTCTGTTGAAGTGACTGTCGCAAGGCCGACACGTCACAGGAGGATTAAAGTCATAGAGAGCCGGGGCACAAATGGGAAGGTGCGGGTGAGTATTGTATGGCGGGGGATTTTTAACATTTTGGGGCCAATTGGAATTATGATAGTGCACGACCTCTTCCTCTGGGGCAGCTTCCTCATCTGAATCTAATTTGTCTCGGATGGCAGGATATAGTCGGCTTGCTTCGTTGGTAGGGGCTAAAGTGGGCTCTTTAATTTTATTGTTGGGGTCATCATCAGTGGAGGGTATATCTAGAATGACAGATGGGCATTTAGATGCAGGTCGGGAGGATTGCTGTAACGTCTCCTCACCATCCCTTACTAGGGCATCAATAATCTTATCTAGGTGACGGGTTTTTAGAATGTCATTAATCAGGTTCCAATATGAAAAAATCGTAATAGGCACTTTTGCAGGGCCAAAGGTCTCATGAAAATCCTTTAAACAACTTCCAACTCTTTCCCACTTGATCTCGTCAATTGTTCCTTCCTTGGGGAACCAGGGACACAATCTTTCTACATACTCAAAAAATGCCTTTAGATCCTTATTTTTAACCCGAACTCCTCGTGTCTTGAGGGCCTCCCTGAGACCCGAAATGAACATTTCCCGTGATGATAATGCCTGTCCCATGGCTGTCACTTACTTTGCGCTGTCTTCACTCCGCAGCGTCGACCGATGCTGATGATCTCGGGTGGGCAGTTCCGAGCCGGTCACACAATCACTTGGATCCAAGTTTTCCTCCTGGAAGGCGGCGTTCCTCCAATCTTACAGGCACTCGAACCCCAAGGGCCGCACTGGAGCCCCACGTTGGGCGCCAGTTGTCCCGTCCCGCGGGACAGCAACTGGGGCCGAGCACCTAGAAGGAGAAATGAAAGGGACAGGAGACACAAAGATGGCAGCAAGACAGGTGCCGATCAAGCTGCGACTTTATTTTTCAACCACACACTTATATATCATCGAGGCAGGGTATAGGGAGGGGGAAGGAGGGGGGGCTTATCTTGTAGCTGCAATGCTAGTGCAAGTAGGGGAAAGGTTACAAGGCCTTAAGGCACAAGGTCACACAAGGTTGCGTTATCAGTACTATCAGGTCTGGCCTGTCCAGCCCTGTCTCTCAACTAAGAGATCACATGCTGCGTGGTCCCCGACAGTCTTCCATCTGATGGTTCACTCCCCAGTTGGCCACAATGGCTGGAGCTGCACTGATCCAAAGCCAGGAAAGAGGAGCTTCTTCTGGGTCTCCCACTTGAGTGCAGGGGCCCTAGGACTTGGGCCGTCTTCTATTGCTTTCCCAGGCCATATCAGAGAGCTGGATTGGAAGTGGTCTCGAACTGGCACCTATATGGGATGCCAGCACTTCAAGCTGTACTGGCCCTCTGTCTGTATCTTTTAATTGGAGAAACTAAGCTGTTTACATTCAATGTTACTATTGATAAGTAACAACTTAGCCCTGTCATTTCCCCATAAATATTCCTTTTGTTTGCTTTGGATTTTCTTTGTACTTTTACTAAGAGATTTTCGGCCTTCAGATTGTTTCATAATGATGACTATCTTTCTGTTTCTGTATGTAGCACATCTTTCAGTATAATTTGTAAGACTTATTGAATAGTGAAAAATTCTTGTTTGTTTATTATGGGAGGTCTTTATTTACCATTCATTCATAAATGAGAACTTTTCGTTACAGTATTCTGAATTGAGAGGTTTTTTTTTCTTTTAAGACTGAACTTTGTCTCTCCATTTTTTCCTAGCCTGTAGGGTTTATGATGAGAAATCATCTGTGATTCAAATTGGATATCTTCTGAAAGTATTCTGGCATTTCTCCAGTTCACATTTTAGAATCATTCCTTTATGATTACTGTTGAAAGTTGGACTACAAAGTGTCATGGTGAAGATCTTTTCTTGTCATGCCTGTTAGGAGTTTCATGTGCTTCCTGTACTTGGAAGCTCCTTTTTTTCTTCAAATTAGGGTTGTTTTCTGTTATTATTTCACTGAATAGTCCTTAACCCATTCTGTATTTTCATACCTTTAAGAACTCCCAAGACCTGTATGTTGGGTCATTTGATAGTATCCCACAAATTTTGAATATTGTTTTTAATTTTTCTAATTATATCCTTTTTTGGCGTGACAATTTCCAAAGATTTGTCTTTTAGCTTGGATATTCTTTCTTCTCCCTCACCACATATGTTTCTTAATGCTTTGCACTGTATGTTTCATTCGATATATTGAATTCTTCATTTCTAGTATTTCAGTTAGATTTCTTTTCCAAATCTCAATCTCATGGTAAAACTTTTGAATTCCTTCTCAGGGATTTCACCAATCTCTTCATCTTCAAATTCTGATATTTATTTGTTGTTGTGTTTTTTTTTTTTTGTGGGAGTCATGTTTTCTTCTTTATTCTTGTTTCTTGAATTTTTGCATTTATTTTTAGGTATTTGTGTAAATACTTGTTGGTTTTCTCCTCAAATGGATTGTCTTTGTTCTATTCTTCGATGGCTTAGTTGAGTATCTGCTGTTTCAGTGAATACCCAAACGCATATGCTGGATATTGGCAAGGAGCTCTGGTCAGTGCTCCAGTGTAGAATGAGTATGTAGGATGACACCCAAGTTGGGCATGGTAGATCTCTGTTGTCACCAGGCAGAGGATATGATCACACCTGTTGGCATAAATTCAACTTCACCTCCTCTCTTCCAAGGTGATCAATGTCAGTGGTTAGCCCCAGTGGGTACAACTCCCATCCATGCTTACACATGAATTTCATAAAATTCTGTGTGGTCCTCTGTGTGAGCAAAGAACCCTTTGCAATGACTCACTCCAGGCCTCAACGGATCTCTGAGCCTCTGATACCAGACACATTAATTGCCCAGAGACCCAGCTACACCCCACACCCTTTTTTGCAGTCACAGAATTGCCACAGTCACAGCATACAAGGCTTCTACCATTATGGGGTACAGAAGAGCCACTTATCCACAGAGCTTTCCCCTTCCATGGAGAGAGCAGAGTTATTGCCAGATATGGCTGCCTGTGGGTACTCCACCTTGGCAGTTTGAGCCCCAGAGCCTGTGATTTTTTGAGAAGATGGGGGCACCAATTGGTGCCTAGCCCCCTCTCAACACTCCCAGACAAACTTAACATCAGTGAGGAATGCAGCATTTTCCCTCTGACAAAATCCCCTGGTTACAGATGCATACAAGTGCAGCCCCAGCTTTTACTGGGGATCAAAACCAATTGTCAGACACCCTAATGGGGGGATGAGGAAAGAGATGTGCTTTTCTTTTGCTGGATTAGATGGGTACCTTGTCTTCTGCTAGGGCACCAGGCCTGACTCATATACAGAGTGGTCTGCAAGGCTCTCCTTCAGGCAATATCACCAGGGGCATGGGCTGCCACAGTCTACTGTCATCTTACTCTCCAAAGCTGGCATCTCCATCAGCTCCTGGCTGTGTTGGTCATGTGCGGTGTCTGTGCTTGTTGCTATACATTTCAGCTTCTACACTGCTCCAAGGTGTCCCCCGTCCTTCTGTAGAATTTCCACTGCAAACTTCTTTCCACCTCTCCCTTGGGAATGAACTCTCTCTGCTTTTTCTCTGATGTTTTCCTCTGTTTGAAAGCAGCATATATTTGCCCTCTTCAGCCATCTTGGAATCTTCTGGAAATGCTATATTTTTTAACTTTCTTAGTTCCTTCCCATTTAATAGTGTTAAATTACAATTTTAAAGTAACGGAGAGAGATTTACAGAGATCACAGGGAAGTAATATCCCTAATCCTGATAGTGTAGCATGAAATTTTTGTAGAATATTTTAGATCTGTCCATTACTTATTGTAATTTCTGAGCTTCCAAAACAGTTCATTAATCATGTAGTTATCAAATTACTATGGAAATGTAGAATACACTTGTTGAGAAGTGCTGGATGTGTCAGATTGTAGAACTGGATCAAGACTAGAAATTATTAGTAAAATTTTGTTATAGGTAACAAGAAATTCAGAACTAATTTTGATAATCAAGATCCCATCTTTATGTCTTCTAAAGTTAAATTATGAAAATTTTTGAAAAGCAGTTTTTAGTCTTTAAGAAGGAGGTAACCCATCCTCCAAAACTCAAATATCTTACAAGCAATCTTAATAAATCTGGGAGGAGGATTAGTGAACCAGAGGTTTTACATTTAGTTTTCACACTTGCCTCATTCCAATTGGGAATTTTCAGGAATTCTTCAGTATAGTCTATAATATTTTGAGTATAAAAGAAGCTTCAAACACTGTTCCTTTAAAAGTTAGGATTCTGCAGGCACTGATAGGAATCTACTGACCTAATTCCTCCAAGATGGGGTGTAGCTTGATTGGTCCCATTCTTGGCATGGGTAGATTATGAGCTCCCCAAAACAACTTTCTTGGGAAAAGAATGACTTTAGAGAAGTCAGTAGGCACCCTGATAGTACAAAAAAATTACTGTTAATCACAGAATCCGCCCCCCCTTTTTTTTTGGTTTTATTAACAAAGTGAGACAGTGAGATGGTCAGCATATTCTATTGCTTGCTTAAACATTTAATTACTTGGAAACAAGATGCTGAAAATTAAAGCCATTTTAAACTTTCTATTCACCTACCCCTGGTTTTGCCCTTTCTACTAACCTTCACTAAAAGCAGGAAGCAATGGCTGTGCAGTATAAAACAGCACATTGCTCAGAAATGTCAGGGCAACAGAGGAGAGAAAGGAATCTTCTCATGTTATGAGCACCAATAATGCTGCCCAAACTTTGTACATTTACTACATGCTCTGGCATTGCCCAAGTAATTCACAATCATTATCTCATGTAATCCTTGCAATACACTGAAGGATTACATGTATTTATTTTTCACTTTATAAATGAGCAAACTAAAGCTCCAAAAGTAGGTTGTCTAAGATATTGATACTAAAATATTAAAAAATAAATAAATAAACTGTAATTGAAATCCAGTCTTTTCTTCAGTATATTTTAAGGGTGTTTAAGGGCTACATTACATTGATTTTTCTCCAGGGACATCAAATTTCCATGATCCTCACTTTTACATTGTTTACCACCTTGCTGCTTAACATTATTGGCATCACCTCCGAGCTTGTTAGACCTGCAGAATCTTTTTTAAAAAATCCTACTCATCCATTATTTTTATTTTTTAAAAAGATTTTTACTTATTTGAAAGTCAGTTAATGGGACAGGGAGGGAGAGACAGGGAGGTCTTCCATCAGCTGATTCAGTCTCCAAATGGCCTCAACCGCTGGAACTGGGCCAGGCCAAATCCAGGAATGAGGAGCTCCTTCTGGTCTTCCACATGGGTGAGCCATCCCATGCTGCTTTCCCAGACACAGTAGCAGGGAGCTGGATTAGAAATGGAGCAGCCAGGACTTGATCCAGCAGCTATTAGGGATGCTGGCACTGCAGGTGGCAGCTTAACCCGCTATGTTACAACAGCCCTGAATTGCAGAATCTGCAGTTCTACCCCAGACCTACTGAATCAGAATTTTCCTTTTTTAACATATCTCCAGGTTCTTTGTACACTAAAACATGAGCATCTGAGGCTATCTACAGCTGATTTTCATCTTGTCATTAGAGGCTCAGCTGAACTCGTTGTTTCATGCATTCCATGTTCACGGCCATTCCATTTCTCACAACCTGGAATGTCCTCTGCTCTTTACTCTCTCTGTATAAACAGTCATCACATTCCCAAGAAACTCGTATCTCAGTGGTCAGTGGTCACTTTTTTCCTTTTGGATTCTGAAAGGTTGAAATTGATAATTCTTTCTTCTGAAGTACCACAGTCCTTAGCATATAGTTTTCTTAAAGCCTGTGACTCCCTCGAATTGAAAGCAGGACTGAGCCAATGTGTCTCCACAGCCCCAAGTGCCTGGCAAAGTGCTTTCATTGCCATTCATCGCAGGTATGACTGTTCATTGGCTAAATGAATCAATGGTGTGGCGTGTTCATCTTCCATGCTCTATGGAAAGTTTATCATAAATATTATTTTCTAAGTAATTAATGTTTAATTCTGGACAATTTTTAATTATATATTTGCATTTTTGTTGATTCAATATAGACACTAATTTTAGGAACTTGTAGCTAAGTACATGGTAGATTTTTCTTTTTAAGTGAACAGAAGATATCAAAAAAGTACTATTGAGAAGTGAAAAGTTTTATACATATTTATGCATGTATTTATTTTTAGATTTTTATACATTTTTTTGAAAGGGAGAGTTACAGAGAGGGAGAGACACAGAGCAAGAGAGAAAGAAAGTTCTTCCATCCACTGATTCATTCTTATATCCAATTCCACCATGTCATTACCTTTATTACAAAATCTAATTCTGAAAGTAGTTTATTGATATTGTGTATATATACTATTAGTATATATGAGTAAAAGCAAATGTAGATTTCTCAGGATTTAAATGTATTTCTTGAATGTGGTGTTATACAAGAAAGACTTTTTTTCTTAAACTTTCTCATCCTAACCTGAAACTGTAAAATTTTGAACTGACAAGTACTATGATGTCATTGTTTGGTTTGTACTATAATTCTACTGTGCATTTTCCTTAGCAGCATTGGCATAATTAATAGATCATACTTAATTTGCCTGATGAAACAATCTGATATTCCTCAATCTTCACCCACAGCCCTGAATTTTTCTTAAGACAGACATGAGAGTATTAACAGTAATGTAATCTGTCTTTTCTTGTCATGAAATTAGTAACAATTCAGAAGGTGGAGTGATTTGGGAAACAGTGTCAAAGATTTATAAGATGAAAGGGAATATCACTCCCCTTGCTACAGGATTAGCAGGAGAAAAATGCTTGACTCTCTCTCTCACTGTGCCACCTTTGATGTCCCTGAGTTCCATATTTTGAGTTGCTCGTGTGGTCTAACATCTGTTTGTTTATACGTGAAGAGGAATGAAGCAGGCAGGTTTGGGCTGGCCCAGGTCATCTCGTGGACTGGGGTCTACATTCCTGGACTCCCTGGAAAGGACAGTAGAGGGGAAGGCAAATTGAATAAAAGGAGGGGTGTTCAGCACACATCTGTGAGATGTGACCTCACATAATAATTGAAGAAAAGTGTTAGCTCCTGCTGCCTAATTGTGTTTGGTTCATTTCAAAATTCTGTTTACTTTAATTAGATTCACTGCAGAGTGGGAAGCTTGTGAGCTTGAAAATCTCCTGTTTCTCAAAATAATAGAAGAAGTCTTGCTCCCCTGGTATTTCCCTGCCACTCACTCACTCTACTCCTCATCCCATAATTATTTTCTATATTATTTTGTATATTAGTAGTTTGCTCTCCTGAGATCATCAAAGTTAAATGCAAATTATAGTTAGGCACTTGCTTATTTCCTTGGACTCAGCTCAAATCGGTATAACCATTGTTTAACCAGCTCTTGAAAAGAAACCAAGGTGGAAGGGAAGGTGTCCACTGAAATCTTCATTTCACAGCCAACAAAGAAAAGCTGGCATTTTAAGCTCGTAACTCAATAATCTTCCTTTTTGTCATAAATACTCTCATAACCTCTAATTCTAGTCCTTTACTTCTTCTCAGTAAAGATCCTGGCAAGAAATAGATGGCATATGCAAATTTATGGTTTTTTTTTTGAATACAGCTTAATGAGGCAACAATTTGCAAAGGTGTAGGTGCATAATGTGGTGAAAATACAAGGGGTAATGCAGTAATCTTTGTGCATTAACAATGACCTATTGCAAACAAGAACTGTGGTCTTTAGGTGAGGGTCACAGTCTAGGCCATGGAAACCAAGAAGATGGAGGGAGTCAGAGGAATAAATATCCAAGCCTCCTTTCTCTTCCATTTGCTAGTGCACTTTCCATTGATCACACCCAGCGGGAAGTAAAAGGATAAGAATTCCATTCCATTCAGGTATGTTTGTGTATATATATATATATATATATATACACGCACACACACACACACACACACCCATTCTCTTACCAGAGACCCTGTGGATAGTGGATTTGGAGGGGATAGGGAATATAAGCATTCTCTCTGACTTATGATTCTCTGAATCTTTTTATGGTTCCCATGGCCTCTCTTTCGCCCATCTTTCACCACTGACTTTTCTTACTCAAATTACTTTTCCCTGGGGAATCTTACTGTCTTGAACTTTCTCATGACTACCGAATCTCAGTCAGTATTTTCTGAAACTTCAAGTTTATCTCTAGCTGGGTTAGCTTTCAGATTTTCTTGAAAAATCAAAACTTATAGATTTGTCTTCCTTCAGGGCTCACTGCTTATTATGACTGTACTTAGCAGTATAAGGACTGTGACAATCTACATTCTATTCATTGAGAAAATTAGTCAACTAAAGAAATTTATTTTCCCCCTGAGGAGAATCAGATCATATCCATTCTTCAATTCAGTGCCACTATGTTAGTTTTATTTGGTTAGAATTGTGCCTGAAACTTCTGGTGTCACTAGCTGTTACAACCACACTTTCCAGAATGTGCATGGGTTTGAGACGTAATGTGCAATCCAGAGCATGGCAGTGAAAGCAGTTAGAGTCCTGTAACACTGTTCTAATATACTACTCAGGTATTCTGAAGCTAGATTGAATGCTTTTACAACTTTAGTATCTTGGGCATGGAGTTGAACAGAAAGGAAAACATCAAATATGATTAAGTTTTCAATTCCAAGTGATGGGGAGGATGATAATTTATAAAGGCACCACATTTTGAGGGGAAGATGAAGAGTTTCACTTGAATGTGAAAGGAAGAGTCCTTTAAGCAATTGGATTGGGGCAGGGATGAGCTCTGGGAGTGTGGAATTTTTTAGAAAAGAAACCACACCTACAGAGATTTGGGAGTCATAAGCATAGAAGTGGTAATGAAACTGTTGGTAGATGAGTTGTCAAACATGTAGAATCAGAAGGAAAAGGGACTTGGTTTTCCTCATTTTTACTTCTTTATTTTTATTTTATTTTTAAAACAATTTTATTTATTTATTGAAGAGGCAGAGTTATAGACACAGAGAGGGAGAGACAGAGAGAAAGGCTTTCCATCCACTGGTTCACTCCCCAAATGGCTGCAATGGCTGGAACTGTGCTGATCCAAAGCCAGGAGCCAGGATCTTCTTCTGGGGCTCCTATGAGGAAGCAGGGGCCCAAGTGCTTGGGCTGTCTTCTGATGTTTTCCCAGGCCATGGCAGAGAGCTGGATCAGAAGAGGAATAGCCGGGACTAGAACTGGCACCCATATTGGAAGCTGGCAATGCAGGTGAGATGTAGCCTACTATGCCACAATGCCAGCAAGATCAACTTCTTTGATCTGTGATTGTCTTTGTACTGTTCTCTATTTCGGCTTCTAGTCAATCCATTCTCCTGCCCAACTGCTAGCCAAAGGGGTCTTTTTAAATCTGGACTGTTGAAGTTTAAAACATTTGTTTTTCTTATTATGCTTGGAGTAAGATCCGAACATCTGCCTTGCAAAGTTGACAAGGCCATGGGTATCTATAAGGCAGTGCTCTACCTCCCATCTAGCTTTATCTTACACTATTCCCCATTTTCCACTGTAAGCTCCTGTTGTTATAACTCTCTTTAAATTCCTGGCAAACACCAAGCTCTTCCCCATAAAAGCCTTTGCTCCAATTCATCTGCTGATCCTTATTATCCTTCAGTTGTCATGTTGAATACCACTTACTCAGAGAAGTTTCTCCTAACTCCTAAATGTCCAAACTCTCCATCACTACCTATTTTCCTCTGCTTCATAGCAATTGATTTTGAATAATGTAAAGATTTCTATTGAATTGTAAGAAATCTGTTCACTGATTAGTTCTAATATGTAATAAATGCTCAGTAAATGCTTGTTGAAAGAATGAGTCTACATTCATTTAAGTCACATACATTAATCAACATGGTAATCATTCATAGGCTCTTATCAGTTGTTTTTATATCATTTATCTATCAATTACCTACATAATTATCCATGCATTAGGTACTAAATGAGTGGATCTCTACAGCCTCATTTTTGCTCTTCCCATTGATTTAAAGAGATCCCTGTTACCTTATGCAAACAACCACAGATGAATTTCTGTCAAGATCAAATACAGACAGCAGATTTAGACGGAAGACAGGGATGACCTTCTTTCTGTATGTTATGTTTAGAAAAAGCCTCATTTCCATAATTGGCAATGGTGTTGTCTATAAATATTATGCAAACTACCATGAGTCTTTATAATGCAAGTTAGGTTGTAATGAGAAGTGAGTAGTAATGGCCCTGTGACAAGCTGTCCTCTGGGTTTGAATTTTTCTAACATGCTTTTGGAGCAGTACAGCAAGGTAAAGGTTTTAGAAGTAAGGCAGGTGGAGCAGAACTTGTTCTTTAACAAGATATTTACATTTTTTGCTCCTTTCCTGTGTTTTCTGTTTCTTCCAGGGTAGATGGTGAGAAAAGGGAGCATAAAGGACAAACGGGAAAGATTTCACAGGTCATCTGAATTTAAGAGCCTTCTAATAAAAGAGACTATAAAAGCCTCTAGTATGGAAAGTATTATACAACCAGTCTCTCCAGGTTGACCTCTTAACGACCCAAACTCAGTCCTTATCCCTAGAGGGACACTCTCTTTCTTGTGGGTTTCTCTCAGTCTTCAAAAGTGGTTCTCCAGAAGCTGATTTTGCCTTCCTTGGGAGAAGAGGAGAAGGCAGTATTTTGTTCATTTCTGTGGAAATTAGGTTATATGCGGTAACTTGAGCCATGTTACTTTCTATGACCTCTCACTGGCTCACAAAAGCTCATGTTGTAACCTTTCTGTTGGGGGAGGGTAGGCTGTCTGCTTTGCCTTTTTCCATCTTTATGCTTTTGTGGACTCTAGTTTTCACATGTACCTTCTATTCCCAAATACCAGATTCTTCCAAGAACTATTTCTGAGTTCCAACCTTGGTGGTCACACCAAGATGGACCTCTTGGTTTTGTGGTTCCATCCCTAGAAGTGAGATTTGATTTATGTTCCTGAAGCTTCTCTCAGTCTTCAAAAGTGGTTCTCTAGAAGTTTATTTTGCCCCCACTGGGAGAAGAGGAGAATCAGTATGCTATTTATTTCTGAAAATCAAATGACCTTTATTCTTCTGTCCTTTCCTCTCTAAAATCCCTTTCTAAAACAACAACCAGAATAATCCTTTTAAAAACTCAAGTCACTTTAGGTCACTTCTTTGTTCAGAATTCTCCAATGGTTTCTCCTTTCACTCAAAATCAAATTGAAAGTTCTTATCATGGTCCATACTCTGCCTTGATTGGCATCTCATTATTTCTCTGGCCCCATTTTCTGCTGTCCTATTATTTTCATTCATTCTGCTCCATGCTTTTCCTTGAACACACAAGGCATGCTTCTTGCCATATACTCAACCAGAGATCCACATGGCTCTTTGATTTGCTTCCATGCAGACATCACTTTCTCAGAGAGGTCATTGCAGACCACACTCTGAAACAGCCTTCCAGTTCTGGCAGCTGGTCAGTGCTGACAGTAAATATATTGAGTTTTAAAGTTGCAGCCATGATTTTAGTTGAATCTAACACAAATATGATTCTTTTCACTTCACTGATAAGATTAATATATCCATTCATCCATTTAGCTCATATGTTCTAGGGAAGGCAGGATCATGACCCTTAAAATTAGTTCCACAGCAAATAGGTACTTAAATGTTTTTTGAAGCCTGGAGGAAAATCCAGATAGGCTGAATAGTTTTTGAAGTTCTGTAAAGCTCACTGCAAGATGAGTAATTTTTTGATTTATGTAGTTTGGTTGTGGAAAATTCTGTTGAACTTCTGAAAAATAACTGCTTATCACTTTCCCTGTTTTCTTGAAACATTCAAAATCATGTATATGTGGTTGCATGTATGTACACATGTGTGCTGTGTGTATCTTATTAAGCCAAGGCTTGTTTGCTCCATTCATTCTTCCATCCTCTCTCCCTTCTTCTCCCCTCTTCTGCCTCCCTCCCTCCTTCCTCTTTTTTCTCCATCATTTCATGAGCACCATGATATTGTAGGTATCTTTTAGGTATTTTACCTACAAAATATCCCTGTAACACCCTCTCAACATCTTGCAAGGCTCGGTTATTCTTGCTTTACAGAGGAGAAAAGCGGGCCTTATGCTAGTTAAGTAGCCTTATTCAGCTATCTAATGTCAAAATTGCAACTGGGAGCTAAGTCTATCTGTTCCAAAACTGCTGTTCCATTGTTTCTTCAAACTTAAGAAATGTACAGACACTTTTGTTTATTTTTGTTTGGATTTCATTTTCTCCATTGAAACATAATATACGTAAAGTACACAAATACTGTGTTTAGCTCAATTAATATGTTAAATATATGTTGATCTGGGTAACTACCGTGTAGATCAAGATACAGAACATTTCCAGTGACTAAGACATTTTACTTTTAAAGGAAAATAAAATTTCTCATTAATGGTCAGACCTGACTTAAATTATTTTTAAGTTAAAATAAGCAAATAGAAAACTACATATAAATTTGTTTTGTACTTCTTATAAAATATAGAAAAAAATTATAATTTTCATATAAATCAAACTCAAAATTTAATAAACTTTCAGTTAGCATAAATTTATTGATACAGATAATGTTTTGCTGAAATCAAATCTCTGCTCACCATGTGAATATTGATTTTATAGACACATTAGACACATTTTTTGCATTTGTTACGCTGATGTCATTTTTTTCCATTTAAGTTGCTTCAAATCCCTTATTCATAGATCACTATATGATGTCATCTAGACCTTGTTTGGTAGGAAATATATTATGCTTTGGGACAACCTCTACTTTGTTCTCAGAAGCGCTTACTAATTAAAGTAGTTGACACCAATATAATCCCACATATACTCAAAAGCGGGCACAGAATTATTTTATCGGTACTTGGCATTAAAGTGCTATTCTGGATAAATCTTTGCCATACTATGTGTGTGTGTGTGTGTGTGTGTGTGTGTGTATACAAAAATATATATACTTACATATATTTATATATACTTATATACTTATATATTTATATATACTTGCTTAAATAAATCAATGAAAAAGATAAAAATTTTTATAGAAAACGTGTAGACTTCAAAAGTTAAGCCTGTGATTTCACTTGGGAAATATTGCTGTGCTAGACTCACTCTGAGTGCTGAGCCTCAAGGTCTGCCATGTTGTAAGTTCTTTCCCCTGGTGACAGCATGTGCCTTTTGTTTTCATTAGCTTGGTGTCCTTGTCTTGGGAAAATTACACGGGTGTTCCTAGTATGTGCACTAAACTCCCAGAATAACCCCCGTCAAGGGGCTGCCTGTGTAATACTGTTCTTCAAGTCTCAGTTAAGTTGAATTCTACCTTCATCATGAATCATTCTAATCTCTTCAGTTACTGTGAATCTCATTTCCTATGGTATGGCACCCATGATTTTGAGCTGACCTTATTTAGCTCATAATGAATTTTACAAATTAGCATAATACACAATACAGTCTTTTGTATTTTATTTACTCCATACGTGTACTATTGTTTCCTAAGTAGATTTTGAAAGTTTGAGGTTAGGAGTGATTTGAATTCTATGATAGTGTGGTGCAGCAGAAATGACAATGGCTGTTCATTATGACTACATTACTCATTAACTATGATTTGTAGCCTCATTGAAATTATTTTCACATTTAAAAATTGACGTAAATTCAGAGGAATTAATATATTCAAGGAAGTATACAATGGCTAAGAACAATCTGAATAGTGTCTGTTTATTCTGTGTTGAAAAGGACGTTGAATGTGGCTGCATAGAGACTTTTGGGAGAGTCGGAGAATCTGAACAATGCTGAAATTTCTGACCACTACCACTTTTGGCAATAAAGGGAACTATCAAGAGAAACACAAAGTAGTTTTTAAGTAACTGTGGAGTCCTGGGTACACAAATGATGAAAAAAAGGGAGATACTGGTAGTAACATGATTCAGAAATCAGTTTTACAGGTTATGTGGGCACTCGCAAAGAGTTGGAATATATCTTGCAAAACTTGGAAAGAACTTGAGGGGTGTCCAAGGATTTTAAACTCAATTTAAAAGGACTTTAGAGATAATGTTTATCAAAAACTTTAAAACTAACTTATATATAAGACAGCAGGTCTAACACTGAAAGGTCAAAAAGTGGAAAAAAAATGAATTTTCACTGGAAAAAATAAGGACGAGTACATTAGTAACATTCTTTTTTTTTTTTTTTTTTTTTGACAGGCAGAGTGGACAGTGAGAAAGAGAGACAGAGAGAAAGGTCTTCCTTTGCCATTGGTTCACCCTCCAATGGCCGCTGCGGCAGGCACGCTGCAGCCGGCTCACTGCGCTGATCTGATGGCAGGAGCCAGGTACTTATCCTGGTCTCCCATGGGGTGCAGGGCCCAAGGACTTGGGCCATCCTCCACTGCACTCCCTGGCCACAGCAGAGAGCTGGCCTGGAAGAGGAGCAGCCGGGACAGAATCTGGCGCCCCGACCGGGACTAGAACCCGGTGTGTTGGCGCCGCAAGGCAGAGGATTAGCCTAGTGAGCCGCGGTGCTGGCCTAGTAACATTCTTAGCTTACATACCTCCAACACCAAGACAGACCATAAGTAATGAAGAAAATGAATTCAACATGTTAAGACAAGGATGCAATAATTGTCTTAGGATCATTGGGATGCTGTTTGGCAATAAAATTGAGTAATCAAATAATATAAAGAGACATCTTATTAAAAATAAAACAAAGTACCCAAAGAAAGGCAATGGACTTCTGAATTTTTTTTTCCTTCAAAAGGTTGAGGATGCAGTGAAGTAAATTTCCTGTCTAAGCTTAATCTGATCAATGAGAAATAATTGCTTGGAGATGTGAAAGTGTTAGAGATCATGATCTACAGTGACTACCTCATATTGGAGTCTGTAAAACCAGAGGAAGAGAATGAGGAAATTTCTGGATTACTAAGTCATTCCAAATAATAAACACTCATATTTAGTGAGTAGTAACCACACAAAAGGCATTATACCAAGTGTTTTGCACTGAGCCATCACAGCAAGTATAATTATAAATTTACAGAAGAAATGACATTCAGAATGGTTAAGACTTTTGCCCGATATCACATAGAAAATATCGGTAGGGCTAGAAATGAATTTAAGCAGTTATTTAAATATAGTGAATATTTAAAATATTTATTCATGGATTTAAGAGAGCATGCAGATAGTCTAAATTAATTCAGGCAGCCTGATTTTAGACCTGCTTCTCTACTAAAGGTTTTTAGGAAACCCAGGTGGGCTCTATTGACTAGTGAATTTAAAAGTCACTAGTGCCCTTCACATGACAAGTTGTCTTTACAATCCGAGATTGCTACAATGAGGGAGAGGAAGAAAGCTCCAAGTAAACTTATGCGGTAACATAGGAATTGGTCAAATGGAAGTGGGGTGCCAATACTATCTTTACTTATTCTACTTGAACTTTATGATTTTTGAAGAGAAGGAGGAAGACTTTAAAATTTAAAAGGGATATCATGTCAGGATTGGGTTTGATGGCTAAGAACCCAAAGTGACAACAGTAGTTCAAACAGGACAGAAATTAATTTCTTTTATTAACATCTGAAGGTGAGTAGTCCAAGACAGGTACAGTATCAATGCGCCAAAAAGTTCTCGTGGACTCAGGTTTCTTTATGGCTTTGCTTCCTGAGGACACAATCCTTGAGGTTACCTCATGACCCAGTATGACTATTTGTGTACCACCACCATTTCTATATTACAGCCACAAAAAAGGAGGAAGGGGAAAATGTGTATGCCTTTTTCCCTTGAAGATACTCTTACATTGCACATAGAAGTTCCTCTTACTTCCCTTGGTCATATTTAGTTAGATAGCATTACCTAGCTATAATGAATAATGGGAAAAGTAAAGTGCATTTTAAATATTTGTGTTTCTACCTAAAACTTGAGAATTATATAGGTAAATAAATAGGAGGAAGCAACCATATACTTGGAGACATCTAGAAAATTTTGACATAGGAATATAACCAAATTCAAATAAAAATGGTAACAGAAACCTGTAATAATAGTGTCAGGAAAGATAAAATTCAGAACATTCTGAAATTTATGAAAGATGCTACAAAACCATAGCTTTTTTAAAGATTTATTTTTATTTATTTGTAAGACAAAATTACAGAGAGAGGTAGAGAAAGAGAGAGAGAGATGTCTTCCATCCACTGGTTCACTCCCCAAATGGCTGCAAAGGTGAGCTGCGCCAATATGAAGCCAGGAGCCAGGAGCTTCTTCCAGGTATCCCACATGAATGCAGGGGCCCAGGAATTTGGGCCATTCTCCGCTACTTCCCAGACACATTAGCAGTGAGCTGGATTGCGCAGCCAAGACTTGAACCAGCA
The DNA here is from genome assembly GCF_051225735.1 of Oryctolagus cuniculus. Classification (NCBI taxonomy): domain Eukaryota; kingdom Metazoa; phylum Chordata; class Mammalia; order Lagomorpha; family Leporidae; genus Oryctolagus; species Oryctolagus cuniculus. Next base: position 99,122,707 of record NC_142870.1, read on the forward strand.
TCCATATGGCCAGGGTTTTAACCCACTGTGCTACAGTGACAGCCCCAACATAGCTTTTTAATCTTTAAAATATTTTATGAAATTGAAAATAATATGAAAAGCAAGAAAGTGATAGTTCTCATTTGGGAAACAATCTAACACTAAAATGTGATAGAGAAATTGTAGAAGTAATTCTCTGTTTTTTTCATCTCCTTCATCAAAATAATTATTAAACTAGAAGCAGATAATGTTGATGAAGAAGTGAAGGCCATCATACAGCGGTATCTTGGCTGTGGCACTCATTATTTACTATTTGCATTCTCTCTGCACCCTTCAAAATTCTTCTTGCTGCTTGATATGCATGTTCACTCTCCAATCTGGTAAATACAACTTTGTGTGTGTGTGTGTGTGTGTGCGTGTGTATGACTTTTATTTACTTATCTGTTAAGGATTTTTTAATTTTAATTAATTCTTAACAGATTCAATAAAGTTTGTAGATACAAATCTGAGACTGTAGTGATATTTAATGATATTCCATTCTTCCCTCCTCTCCTTCCTTCTCTCCTATATTCCTTCTTTTTCTTTTTCATTTTCTTTTTCTTTCCTTCTCTCTTTCTTTCTCTTTCCTTCTTTCCTTCTTACCTTCTTCTCTTTCTTGCTTGCTTTCCTTCTCTCTCTCTAATATGATATAACTGTAGTTTTAATGATCTATGATGACTATAACATTCACTGTATGTGGGTGAATTGATCATTTTTCCATTCAATTATTATTAATAGAGATTGCCTGTATTCCTACTAAACTAGGTCCATTTACTTTTTTAAAAAATTTATTTAATAAATATAAATTTCCAAAGTACAGTTTTTGGATTACAGTGGCTTTTCCCTCCCACCCGGAACCCTCCCATCTCCTGCTCCCACTCCAATCCAATCCCATTCACATCAAGCTTCATTTTCCATTATCTTTATATACAGAAGATCAATTTAGTATATACTAAGTAAAGATTTCAACAGTTTGCACCCACACAGAAACACAAAGTGCAAAGCACTATTTGAGTACCTGTTATACCATTAATTCACATAGTCCAACACATTAAGGACAGAGATCCTATATGAAGAGTAAGTGCACAGTGACTCTTGCTGTTGATTTAACAATTGACACTCTTGTTTATGGCATCAGTAATCACCCAAGGCTCTTGTCATGAGTTGCCAAGGCTATGGAAGTCTTTTGAGTTCACCAACTCCAATCTTATTTAGACAAGGTCATAGTCAAAGTGGAAGTTCTCTCCTCCCTCCAGAGAAAGTTACCTCCTTCTTTGATGGCCCGTTCTTTCTGCTGGAATCTCTCTCACAGAGATGTTTCATTTAGTTTCTTTTTTTTTTTTTTTTTTTTTTTTTGCCAGAGTGTCTTGGCTTTCCATGCCTGAGATACTCTCATGGGCTTTTCAACTGGATCCGAATGCCTTAAGGGCTGATTGGTAGGCCAGAGTGCTGTTTAGGACATCTGCCATTCTATGAGTCTGCTGTGTATCCTGCTTCCCATGTTGGATTGTTCTCTCCTTTTTAATTCTATCAGTGAGTATTAGCAGACACTATTCTTATTTATGTGATCCCTTTGACACTTAATCCTATCATTATGATCAAATATGAACTGAAACTGATCACTTTGACTAGTGAGATGGCATTGGTACATGCCACCTTGATGGGATTGAATTGGAATCCCCTGACACATTTCTAACTCTACCATTAAGGGCAAGTCCGATTGAGCATGTGCTGGACTGTACCTCTCTTCCCTCTCTTATTCCCACTCTTATATTTAACAGCGATCACTTTTCAGTTAAATTTAAACACCTAAGAATAATTGTGTGTTAATTAAAGAGTTCAACCAATATTATTAAGTAGAACAAAAAATATATTAAAAAAAGGATAAAGTATTAAGTTGTTGTTTGACAGTCAGGAAAAGGGCTGATCAAGTCATTGTTTCTCATACTGTCCATTTCACTTCAACAGGTTTCCTTTTAGGTGCTTGGTTAATTATCACCGATCAGGGAGAACATATGATATTTGTGCCTGTGGGACTGGCTTAATTCACTTAGTGTGATGTTTTCCAGATTCCTCCATTTTGTTGCAAATGACCAGATTGCATTATTTTTTACTGCTGTAGAGTACTCTGTAGAGTACGTGTCCCATAACTTCTTTATCTAGTCTACTGTTGATGGGCATTTAAGTTGATTCCAGGTCTTAGCTATTGTGAATTGAGCTGCAATAAACATTAATGTGCAGACAGCTTGTTTGTTTGCCAATTTCATTTCCTTTGGGTAAATTCCAAGGATTCGGATGGCTAGGTTGTATGGTAGGGTTATATTCAGTTTTCTGAGGACTCTCCACACTGACTTCCATAGTGGCTTTACCAGTTTGCATTCCCACCAACAGTGGGTTAGTGTCCCTTTTTCCCCACATCCTCGCCAGCATCTGTTTTTGGTAGATTTCTGTATGTGAGCCATTCTAACTGGGGTGAGATAAAACCTCATTGTGGTTTTGATTTGTATTTACCTGATGGCTAGTGATCCTGAACATTTTTTATGTGTCTGTAGGCCATTTGGATTTCCTGTTTTGAGAGATGTCTGTTTAAGTCCCTTGCCCATTTTTTTAACTGGGTTGTTTGTTTTGTTGAGGAGTTTCTTGATCTCTTTGTAGATTCAAGTTATTAATCCTTTATAAGTTGCATAGATTGCAAATATTTTTTCCCATTCTGTTGGTTGCCTCTTCACTTTCCTGACTGTTTCTTTTGCAGTACAGAAACTTCTCAATTTGATGTAATCTCAATTGTTGTTTTTGGCTTTGACTGCCTGTGTCTCAGGGTCTTTTCCAAGAAGTCTTTGCTTATATATATATATATGGTTTTCTCCAATGTTCTCTAATAGTTTGATGGTGTTGGGTCATACATTTAGATCTTTAATCCATGTTGAGTGTATTTTTGTGTAAGGTGAAAGGTAGGGGTCTTGCTTTATGCCTCTGCATGTGGAAATCCAGTTTTCCCAGCACCATTTATTGAATAGACTGTCCTTGTTCCAGGAATTGATTTTACATCCTTGATCAAATTTAAGTTGGCTGTAGATGTTTGGATTGATTTCTGGTTTTCTGTTCTGTTCCATTGGTCTATCCATCTGTTTCTGTACCAGTACCATGCTGTTTTGATAACAACTGCCTTGTAGTATGTCCTGGAATCTGGTATTGTGATGCCTCCGGCTTTGTTTTTGTTGTACAGGATTGCTTTAGCTATTCGAGGTCTCCTGTGTCTCCATTTGAATTTCAGCATCATTTTTTCCAGATCTGAGAAGAAGGTCTTCGGTATCTTGATTGGTATCGCATTGAATCTATAAATTGCTTTTGGGAGAATGGACTTTTTGATGATGTTGATTCTTCTAATCCATGAGCATGGAAGATTTTTCCATCTTTTGGTATCCTCTTCTATTTCTTTGTTTAATATTTTTGTAATTTTCATCGTAGAGATCCTTATGTCCTTGATTAAGTTTATCCCAAGGTATTTGATTGTTTTTGTAGCTATTGTGAATGGGATTGATCTTAGCACTTCTTCCTCAGCCATGGCATTGCCTGTGTATACAAAGGCTGTTGATTTTTGTGCATTGATTTTATACCCTGCTACTTTGCCAAACTCTTCTATGAGTTCCAGTAGTCTCTTAGTAGAGTTCTTTGGATCACCTAAATAATCATATAATCTGCAAAGAGGGATAGTTTGAGTTCTTCCTTCCCAATTTGTATCCCTTTAATTTCTTTTTCTTGTCTGATTGCTCTGGCTAAAACTTCCAGAACTATATTGAATAGCAGTGGTGAGAGTGGGCATCCCTGTCTGGTACCAGATCTCAGTGGAAATGCTTCCAACTTTTTCCCATTCAATAGGATGCTGGCCATGGATTTTTCATAAATTGCTTTGATTGTATTGAGGAATGTTCCTTCTATACCCAATTTTCTTAGAATTCTCATCATGAAACGGTGTTGTATTTTATTGAATGCTTTCTCTGCATCTATTGAGATAATCATATGGTTTTTCTTCTGCAGTCTGTTAATGTGGTGTTTCACATTGATTGATTTGTGAACACTGAACGATCCCTGCATACCAGGTAAATCCCACTTGGTCTGGGTGGATGATCTTTCTGATGTGTTGTTGCATTCTATTGGCCAGAATTTTATGGAGGATTTTTGCATCTATGTTCATCAGGGATATTGGTCTGTAATTTTCTTTCAATGCTACATATTTTTAGGGATTAAGGTGATGCTGGCTTCATAGAAAGAATTTGGGAGGATTCCCTCTCTTTTTGAATTATTTTGAATAGTTTGAGAAGAATTGGAGTTAGTTCTTCTTTAAATGTCTGGTAGAATTCAGCAGTGAATGCATCCAGTCCTGGGCTTTTCTTTGTTGGGAGGGCCTTTATTACTGTTTCAATTTCTGTCTCAGTTATGGGTCTGTTTAGGTTTTCTATGTCTTCCTGGTTCAATTTAGGTAGGTTGCATGTGTCCAGGAATCTATCCATTTCTTTCTTTTTCTTTTTTTTTTTTTTTTTACAGGCAGAGTGGACAGTGAGAGAGAGAGACAGAGAGAAAGGTCTTCCTTTGCCGTTGGTTCACCCTCCAATGGCCGCCGCGGCCGGCGCGCTGCGGCCGGTGTGCCACGCTGATCCGAGGGCAGGAGCCAGGAGCCAGGTGCTTTTCCTGGTCTCCCATGGGGTGCAGGGCCCAAGCACCTGGGCCATCCTCCACTGCACTCCCTGGCCACAGCAGAGAGCTGGCCTGGAAGAGGAGCAGCCGGGACAGAATCCGGCGCCCCAACCAGGACTAGAACCCGGTGTGCCGGCGCCACTAGGCGGAGGATTCGCCTAGTGAGCCGCGGTGCCGGTGGAATCTATCCATTTCTGACATATTTCCCTGTTTGCTGGCATAGAACTCCTTGTCGTTATTTCTGATGATTCTTTTTATTTCTGTGGTATCTGTTGTTACATTCCCTTTTTCATCTCTGATCTTATTGATTTGGGTCTTTTCTTTTTTTAGTTAGTTGGAATAATGGTGTGTCAATTTTGTTTCAATTTTAAAAAAAAACTGTTTGGCTGATCTTTTGTAATTTTTTTGGATTCAATTCTGTTGATTTCTTCTCTGATTTTAATTGTCTCTCTTCTCCTACTAGATTTTGGTCTGGTTTGCTGCAGTTTTTCTAGATCCTTGAGATGCATTGAAAGCTTATGTATTTGGTGCCTTTCCAATTTCTTGATGTAGGCACCTATTGATATAAACTTTCCTCTTAACACTGCTTTTGCTGTACCCCATAAGTTTTGATATGTTGTGTTGTTATCCTCATTTACTTCCAAAAGGTTTTTGATGTCTCTTTTGATTTCTTCTATGACCCAGTGTTCATTCAGGAGCATGTTGTTCAGTCTTCAAGTGTTTGCATATGCTCTGATAATTACTGAATTGCTAATTTCCAGCTTCATTCCACTGTGGTCTGAGAAGCTGCATGGTATGATTCTAATTCTTTTGAATTTGCTGAGACTTGCTTTATGGCCTACTATGTGGTCAATCCTAGAGAAGGTTCCATGCACTGCTGAGAAGAATGTAAATTCTTTATGTGTAGGATTGAAAGTTCTGTAGACATCTGTTAGATCTATTTGGGCTATCATGTCGATTAATTCTGCTGTTTCCTTATTGATCTTCTGTTCTGTTGATCTGTTTATTTCTGAAAGTGGAGTATTGAAGTCCCCCAGTACTATTGTCTTGGAGTCTAAGTCTCCCTTTAAGTTCCTCAACATATCTTTTAAATAAGCCGGTGATTTGTAATTAGGTGAATATACGTTTATAATAGTTACATCTTCCTGTTGAATTCATCCATTAATCACTATATAGTGCCCCTCTTTGTCTTTCTTAATAGTTTTTGTGTTAAAGTTTATTTTTTCTGATATATTTTTTTTAAAATTTTTTAGACAGGCAGAGTAGACAGTGAGAGAGAGGGAGAGACAGAGAGAAAGGTCTTCCTTTGCCATTGGTTCACCCTCCAATGGCTGCCGCGGCCAGGGCACTGGTGCCGGCTCATGGTGCTGATCTGAAGCCAGGAGCCAGGTGCTTCTCCTGGTCTCCCATGTGGGTGCAGGGCCCAAGCACTTGGGCCATCCTCCACTGCACTCCCGGGCCACAGCAGAGAGCTGGCCTGGAAGAGGGGCAACTGGGACAGAATCCGGCGCCCCGACCAGGACTAGAACCCAGTGTGCCAGCGCCGCAGGTGGAGGATTAGCCTATTGAGCTGCGGCGCCGGCAGTTTTGTCTGATATTAAGATGGCTACACCAGCTCTTTTTTGGTTACTGTTGGCTTGGAATATCTTTTTCCAACCTTTTACTTTCAGTCTGCATGCATCTTTGTTGGAAAGATGTGTTTCTTGTAAGCAGCAAATAGAAGGGTTTTGGTTTTTGATCCATTCATCCAGTCTGTGTCTTTTAACTGGAGAGTTGAGGCTATTAATATTCAATGTGAGTATTGATAAGTAGTAATTTTCCCCTGCCATTTTCCCAAAGATATTTGTAATATATGCTTTGAACTTCCCGTGATCTTTTACTGGGAGTTTTTCTTCCTTTACCTTCTTTCTATTGATGACCGTGTTTCTGTGTTTCTGTGTGTAACACATCTTTAAGCATCTTTTGCAGGGCTGGATGAGTGGTAACAAATTCTTTCAACTTCTGTTTGCTGTGAAAGGTCTTTATTTCACCTTCATTCACAAACGAGAGCTTTTCTGGATATAATATTCTGAGCTGAAAGTTTTTTTTTTTTTGCTCTTAGTACTTGGGCTATGTCTCACCATGTAATGTAAATTTAAAATGTGTTATCTCAAAAACTAAAAAGCAAAAGAAAGAAAAAGGAAGAAAGAAAGTAAAACTTCTTTATGGTCACAAATTATGTCTCTGCAAATAGATTTTGTCATTCTTTTCATAAGAACTTAAAAATATTCTCTATAAACTTCTAGGATTAAATGCAACCTTTTTCTTTGGTATATAAGGCCCTTCATGGTTTATTTGGAGTTTTTTTTTCATCTTATCTCTCCATTCCTTTCATATTTTTTTGAGTTACAGCTTTGCCAAACTTCTTATTGCTTCCTGAATATTGAACTTATTAATCTCTTGGTTTAATGTTCATCTTTTCCTGGCATATTCATGAGCAATCTTTAAGACTTAACTCACATATCTGCACATTTTAAAACTCACAAAGGTGGATAATTTCTTCTCTGTAACCACAAACTGTTCTATACATATTGCTATTGCAGCACTTGCCTTGTTGTCAATAAACAGGTGTTTATTTATATATCTGTCTCCCCTGCTAAAACAGAGTCCTCCAGGAAACTGTTTTAAGCACATTGCTCTACAGGTAGTGAATGTTCAAAGTGTTTATTGATGGATTGATGTGAGTATGCAGATGGTCTAAACTAATTTAAGTCATTAGAGTCAAAGGAAATACATACATGCTAGAACAGAAAAAAAATCATATGTAATTTGGAGCTGTTTTGATATTTTGGGAGATTGGGGATAGTGGAGATATCAAAAGTCTAGAGGTAGGCAATGTACCAATTTTCATAAGGGTATATTAGTATATGTAGCAAACCAGATTCTCAAGGTTGAAGCCATACACAAATGTAGAACATATTATTAAACAGATGGCTTGTGAGTACTTTAGGAAAAAATACTGAAAAGTACATTTCTATTGTTATATTTTAGCTCTGCCTACCATGAAGATGTTAATTACTAGGAGTCTGTAAAGGTTTACTTAGGAGAGTAAAATTAGGTAAAACTTTTTAAGCTTGATTTGTTTGAAACTTGCTGAATGAGAATAGTGGCTGTCTATTCTGTAAGGTACATGTATGTAAGACAGTATATGATGTTTGTCATATACTTCCTGTTGTGGTTTTATGTGGGCCAGCAATTTGTACTTTGAAAAGTATAAAACTCTATATAATTTGTCCTAATTTCAGTCATTTGCTTAACACCTTTATATTTTTTGGACATATTCATACGCCATTTGTACTTTCATGTACTTAAACATTTTCTTTTAATGAACTTATTGTTCTAACTTAAGTAAACTTAGCTCAATCTACAGGTTAAAACCTTAGACATCAGTAACCTATAGACATAGGAGGACAGTATGTTAAATCTGAAGTGACACAACATGGAAGGAACAGATAATATACTTGGTAATAAAATTGATTCAAGAAACTTTTGAATTTTTGATAATACACATTTGGATCATAGCCAAAATATTCAGAATATGATGGGAATTAACATAATACAAAATAAAAGTAAACAAGAGTTCCAATATAGAAGGGAGAAAATCTGCAAAACTGTTTAGGAGTTTTAAATGTCTGAAAACTCATTGGTAGACAGTTATTAGATACCAATATCCTTGAAAGTGAATGCAGATTTAGGTTCCAGGAGATAAACTCAAGAAAACACTTTAAAATTGAAGTGCCCAAATTAAGAGAATTATTCTGTCATTAATTAGTCTGATCAGTCTAGATCTGGAATAATGTGTTCAATTCTATGATATCGTCCTAGATACTAAAAATGGGATAGTTGTAAATCCAGTCATATAAGAAATCTTTGGAGAAACTGTGCATAGTAAATCTAAAGAAAAAACTCTAAAGTGCATGTGCTCATTAACTTCATACGTCAGCTTACAGGCCTAAGCGATGCCCAGATAACTAGTAAAACACTGCTTCAGGGTATAGGTGTAAGGCTATTTCTGAGTTTAACATTTGAATAAATAGAGTTTATAAAGATCACTTTCATCAATGTGTACCAATATCATCCAATCTGTTGAGGCCCCAATTAAAACAAAGGCATAGAAAAGTAAATTCTGTCTGTCTCTCTCTCTCTCTCTCTCTCTGTCTCTCTCTGCCTCTGCCTCTCTGTAACTCTGTCTTTATAATAAATAAATCAATCTTTAAAACCATTAAGAAGAGTGTGGTTGGAAAGGACTCACCTGTGTAACTTAATATTCCTATGTTTTTCACTAATTCCTTGACTTCCTGAGACTGAAGTTCCTCAACCAGACAATGGATATGAAACTCTGCTGAATGCTCGTGAAGATTAAATTAATGTAATCAATAAAGATTCCTGCCATAGTGGGACTTTAGTGTGTATAGTTTTATTTTCCTTATGCTTGGCTTTGGATTTCCTATTGGAAAGAGTAGGCCAAAATTGAGTCAGAAATTTAGACCTAATTTTAGACTTCTAGCAGTTCCATCCTAACTTGTAATTTGGAAGCTGTGTGGTATGGAAAAAGTAATATAGAAGAAAGAGAAAACCCTGAGACTTGAAAATCCTTCTAGTTAATGTTCCCTTCCAGTCTTCACTGGTGGGTCCAATATTCATTATTTTCTTGACTGTTTTAACTGCCAATCACTAAGCAATAAATATGCTGGCCACATGTTCTATCCAGTTTAGTTGCAAAAAGAATGAAATCATCCAATTATCCATTTCATAGCCTTGTTAATTGTGCTTTCATTATAATTAATTTACTTGCTTATTTAATGATCAAACTTACTGCTCTACAAAATGACCTGCAAATAATTTTGTAGTTTTCACCTAAGTAAAGTAAACACAGTTAAAGTTTTAGGCTAGGTGTGGCGCCGGCATACCATATGGGCACCGGTTCTAGTCCTGGCTACTCCTTTTCCAATCCAGCTCTCTGCTATGGCCAAGGAAAGCAGTAGAAGATGGCCCAAGTTCTTGGGCCCCTGCACCCGCATGGGAGACTGGGAAGAAGCACCTGGCTCCTGGCTTCAGATTGGTGTAACTCCAGCTGTTGTGGCCATCTGGGGAGTGAACCAATGGAAGGAAGACCTTTCTCTCTATCTCTCCCTCTCACTATCTGTAACTCTACCTTTCAAATAAATAAACAAAATCTAAAAAAAATTTAGGCTAGGTTATTAAATGCTTCTCTCAAATTTAACTAATTTGGGGCTTGAGGAGTAAATGAAGGAAAATTTCAGACAACTATTTCATCATTCAACTACAGACCAAAAATATATGCCTTGACAATTCACTAGATATCTGTTTATGTCTTTACCTTTAGAGTCTTTATTTAAAAAATTAATATCATTTCTCATAAAGTTTATTCTGCTATCTTGATACTCTGCCACCAGGTTACAATAGGTACTATTGCTATTAGTTCTGTTGAGCTCAAATAATGTTAAACCACCCATGTTTGAAAGATAATAATTTAGAGGGAGAAAAGTATAGGAATAGATACATGCTTAAGGTACAAGTCATTGACTTAACACTACATCTCCTCTTGGTTTCTTTCAACCCAAAGAAACTGAAGTGTGTCATCAAAGCCCTTCCTGGCATGTGATGTGTTTGGGATGTCTGGGCTTCACTGCCTGGCTTGCTTCTTCCGATAAGCAGCTAGAATCTCCCTCAAGAACAGCAGCTCATGGTCCTTTTTCTTTTCCTTCCCAGACTACACACACATACATCAGAGAAAACATTCGGTTAAACTTTGTTTACTTGTGACTTTAGGATTTCCTTTTCACTTTTCTTTGATGTATACTAAGAGCAAACTGTAAGCATATTTCTTTCTAAGGAAATAAGCTCAATTGAAAACAACCCTCAGAGTTCGTACTAACATTTCATTGTAGATTTTTAATTTAAACCATAATCTGCAGTTTCTTTGCAATTTCTATAAAGTACTTAAATTACTAAAGATGGATTATAGTAATTACCACTAATTTTAGCAATTAAAGTGGATATAATTTTCTTGGGAAAGCTGACTTTAATTCTTTTAATTCACTTGCCAACATCAATAATCTTCATGCTGCTGAGGCTGGAGGTAGGAGAGAAAGAGGATAAAGTAATGGAGACTGCAGTAGTGCAAGCACTGCGTTTTCTTTCACAGTTACTAAGGTTAATTGTCTGCCACTTACAAATCATTTTAGAATATGAACTCTGAAAATATGCACTTAAGAAATTCACTGAAACCAGTTATGCAAGTCGCCTGGCACTTGCTCTGTTGCTCAGGCACTCAGGCACTGAAATGACCTCAATCCACTGTTGGCTCTGCATGATGTTACAGTATTTTTGAGCAAGAAGAAATTGCTTGGGGCTAGCCTTCACAAAAAAAGCAAAAAGAGATTGCATGTAGGAGAAAAATTCCATCGTGTTTAGCTGACCATGCTACCAGTTACAAGAAAGGTTTCTTCTCAGTAGCATTAACTGTCAATGAAGAAGTAAGAAACACAGAGTAAGGCTTTCAAAATGTTAAAGATGAGAAAATAATATATATTATACAAAAATGCATTTATGTATGAAATTTATAGTGCTAACAGTTTGTACATTTTTGTAAGAGACATTTAGAGGAGGCAAAAGATCATTCAGATTAGCAATCTTTCTTCCAGAAAGTCAACAGGATAAATTCTTTATATGTTACTGCATGTATTTTTTTTGTCCTGAAAGTAAATTCCCTTCTAATGGTTAGTGGGGTTAAATCAATTGCCAAATAATTTCTCCAGTACTAGATGAAAATATCTTTTGATTTTGTATCACATAAAAGATTGTTAATAGTTTTCTTTTACTTAAAACATTCAAAATTGGCAAAAGAGCTATGGAATCAATGTAACATGGTGGAACGAATAACAGACAGGGAATGAGAAAATCTAGATTCTAGCCCAGGTTCTTCACTTGAATAGATCTGTGGTGTTAGGAAACTTTAATTCATCAGCAACTACTTTTTCACGAGCAGTGAAGAGGGTAAAAAGGTCTGCCCAGCCTTCTTCACAGTGTTTTTTTCTTTTATCTTTTTGAAGGCTTTCATTTAATAAATACAAATTGCATAGGTACAGCTTTAAGAATATAGCAGTTCTTGCCACACATATTGCCCTCCAACCTCAACTCCTATCCCACTTCCTACTCTCTCTCCCATCTCTCTCTCCCATCTTCTTCATTAAGATTCATTTTTAGGTATCTTAATATACAGAAGACCAACTCTATACTAAGTAAAGATTTCAACAGTTTGCACCCACACAGAAATACAAAGTATAAAGTACTGTTTGAGTACTAGTTATACCGTTAATTCACATAGTACATCACATTAAGGACAGAGATCTTACTTGGGGAGTAAGTGCACAGTGACTCCTGTTGTTGACTTTACCAATTGACACTCCTGTCTATGGCATCAGTAATCACCCTAGGCTCTTGTCATGAGTTGCCAAGGCTATGGAAGCCTTTTGAGTTCACCGACTCCAATCTTACTTAGACAAGGTTGTAGTCAAAGTGGAAGTTCTCTCCTCCCTTCAGAGAAAGTTACCTCCTTCTTTGATGGCCCGTTCTTTCCACTGGGATCTCACTTGCAGAGATCTTTCATTTAGGGCCTCTTTTTTTGTTTTGCCAGAGTGTCTTGGCTTTCCATGCCTAAAATACTCTCATGGGCTCTTCAGCCAGATCTGAATGCCTTAAGGGCTGATTCTGAGGTCAGAGTGCTATTTAGGACATCTGCCATTCTATGAGTCTGCTGTGTATCCCGCTTCCCATGTTGGATCGTTCTCTCCCTTTTTTTTTTTTCTATCAGTTAGTATTAGCAGACACTATTCTTGTGTATGTGATCCCTTTGACTCTTAGACCTATCATTATGATCAATTGTGAACTGAAATTGATCTCTTGGACTAGTGGGGTGGCATTGGCACATGCCACCTTGATGGGATTGAATTAGAATCCCCTGTGTTGTCTGCCTTCCTACCATTAAATAAGAACTCAAGAATGGCCAATTTTTCTGAAGACCCAATTAAGATGATTCGCCTGCTTTTAAATTTCCCACTTTAATTGAACATTTGCTATTCAGACCTTGTGTCAGTATTTCCTCAAGAAAATTTAGTCTTAAAACTTTTGAATCCCTGCTGCAACAAAAGAGTGTTGGTTTATTTGCTTCAAGTTTGTAAATAAGTATCTTTTGTTAGTCTTGTCTTGGACTTAGACTTACCTTTGACAACATGTATACATCAGCACTTCCAATGATCATGTTAGATGAATGCAGGACTGCTGAGGCAGTATTTTACATTTGTTAAAGAAGATAGAAAAATTGAAATTAAAATGTGAGGTATCAAAATTCACTTGGGATAAGCAAGCTGTAAGGTGAATGGCTGTTTCCATACTCCAGAATTCAAGCTAATAATACTCAAAACTAACATTATTTGTAAGTTCTTTTTGAGTAGTATTTTAGAGAGAGCACAGTGTTTTTGGAGGCTATCTACCTTGATCCCCAATTCCCCCACTATAAGTTGGGTGACTTAGACAAGTTGTTCAGTAAGTGCCAAAATTTGTGGAGCATCTACTACAAGTTAGGCATAGTGATAAAAATCTTACGTGGATTATTTCACAGAATCATCAGTGAGGTAGGTATTATTTTCGTTTTACTTTTAGAAAGACCCAGAAAGCTAAATAATTTGGCCAAGATCACATACCCAGCAATTTCCTCATCAAGAAATCAATAAATGTTACTAGTACATAGATCAAACATTGTTGAAATGATTACATGAAACAGAACATGTAAAGTGTTTGCTTAGAAAATTGTCTTGTACATAGAAAGTATTTAGGAAATGTTTATTAAAAGATGAGTAAAATTTTACGAAGTCACAATGAAAATATATCATTAATATAACATATAATATATAATTACCCTATAAATATATTTACATATAATATATTATATATAACATATAATGATATCTACATTATAAAGAAGCTTTAGCTGACCTTAAAAACAAAACAAAGTATAATATTAGGAAGAATGAATGACATGTTAGTATTCTAAATAGAGACTTTAGATTAGCTGGAAAGCAATTTATGAGTTCTTTCTGTATCTAAAGCTAAAATATCTCTTACTTGAAACTTTGTCATTGACAAGAAAAATGTCAAGGATAAAAGGGGATTGATGGGGGCCAGTGCTGTGACATAGTAGGTTAATCCTCTGCCTGCAGTACTGTCATCCCATCTGGGTGCCTATTTGTGTCATGGCTGCTCCTCTGCTGATCCAAGTCTCTGCTAATGGCCTGTGAAGACAGTGAAAGATGGCCCAAGTGCTTGGGTCCCTTCACCCATGTGGGAAACCTGGAGGAAACTCCTGGCTCCTGGCTTCAGGTCAGCCCAGCTCTGGCTGTTGCACTCCATCTGGGGAGTGAACCAACAGATGGAAGACCTCTCTCTTTCTCTCTGTCTCTCCTTCTCTCTGTCTGTAACTCTGCCTCTCAAATAAATAAATAAATTTTTTAAAAAATAAATGGGGCACTTATAGTTACTAGTGGGAGACCTGGGCATAGTTGTAGAACATAGGAAATAATTATAATAATGATGGTACACTATTGAGGGGTTGAATTTGGTGAAGGTACATGGCCAGCCATGTGCCATTGCTATTCTAAAACTACTCCAATCAAAACGTCAACTTTTAAAGGTATAGGATTTGAAGGACTTTGTATCTCAATCTATTCATACCTCAATGCTTGGAATGCTACAAAATTATAGATAAGAGAGTATTTTGAAAGACTCAGGAAAATAGTGCTGGTCTTCACACTATAGTTTACTGCAGTAGGGCCCTGGTACTCTAGATGGATAGACATGAGTTAAATAAGCTTGGCTAGTCAATGAAGTAATGCAGAAATATCTGGGTCACTTCTGGGAATAAAAAACCTCAGTATAAATGAGGCTAGGAAGAGACTTCAGAAGCTAAGGATGCCTGTGAGGCAGCAAAAGAAACAAGCAAGAGGATGAAAAAGAGGTGGAAGGGAATATCAAAGACAAAATGTTCTTAGTTCATAATTTGTTTTTCATTCCAGTCCCAATTTAACAATGCCCAGAAGAGAACAATGATTCAACTTATATAATCCCTATTGATTAATTAACATAAGTACTTTAAGTGCCAATCGCCATCTAACTGATGGGCATTTTAGACCAGGTAGGTGAGGGCTAAGGTCATTGCAGGTCAGTGAATGAGCTGCTTTAAAGTTTGCAAAGCCATTTAAGTTGCACTCTGTACTTGTTGCCTAGTTGTTTAAATTCTGGGCCTCAGTTACTTCATCTGTAAAATAAAGATGTTGAACTATATGATCTCTAGGGAACTTTGTGGTACCCAAATTTTCTTATTCTCTTTGGCTTACTTTTAAGGAAAAGACATGACCCTCTTTGCTTCAAGAAAAAAATCAAAAAAGAGAAACTCCGATCTTGCAAGGATGGATGCAGATGGATATCTGCATACTTATGTTCATGCATCCACATGTAGTACTATAAAGATTATCATGAAAAATACTGACAAAAGTGGAGTGACATAAAATTGAAGAGATACCCAACTGTAAAACCTATTTTTATCTCTGCAACATGAAAGAACCTAGTAATATAGATGCTTATATAAAGAAAGTGTTCTGATAAAAGGTGAGATGATATGGCAATTCATCTAAGTAAAGTTCAAACTCTATCAACTCAGAGACTAAGAGCATCCTTTGCTTTAACAACATAAAAAGAGGCAAGCATGTGGCATAGTGGTTAAGATTCCTCTGGGGACACCTGTATGTGTTACAGTGTTTGGGTTTGAGTCTTGTCTCCACTTCTGAGTCAAACTTCTTTCTTACATACACCCTGGAAAGAAGCCTATAATGCCTCAAATGATTTGGCCACTGCCACCTACTTGGATTGGGTTGCTGGCTCCCAGCTTTGACCCAGCCCAAGACCAGTCATTGTGGGCAAGTAGGTGAGTAAACCAGTGGGCATTTAGGGGGGAGTAAACCAGTGAATGTGAGCTCTCTTTCTTTCTGCCTAAAAAAATAAAATAAAGAATATAACAAAACATTCCCTAATTTCTGTCCTATAGTTTTAAAATGCCTTTTTCCTATGGATTTTTAAAATTTGATTAGTATTTCTTGAAGAACAATTTATGTTAGGATTCTCTAAATCCACCCTTAGGAAGTATTTTAATTAATTTTTTTCAAATTGATCAGCAACTACTGATGTTATTTTGGCAATTTCTTATGCAAAAACTTCTTCAGTAAAGTTTTAGATGTGCCCAGCAGACTTGTGCTCTTGCTGTATGGTATTTAAGGTGATGTGACACCATTGTTATTACTGGAAGTGGCAAGATTTACTGAAAACTCAGACAATTGGGTCAACGATGAAACAAAGAGAAAATTTAAAAAGCAAGACTGGGAAACCATCAGCCTAAACCAACAAAAGCATTAATGAAATTTATAAAGACATGGCTACAGTTGAGGTTTCTGAGTAACAGAACATTATTTAAAAGACAATGCAGCTGATTATAAAAAGCTACCCACAAAGATAGGAAAGCCAACAAAGAGAAGACCAGAAAAGAAATAAAATCTTCATTTGTCTTGTACAAGTGGATGCCCTCCATATTTTTCAATATGATTCATGTAATCTTCTTGTGGTATCAGTAAGATCTACATGAGAGAGTGAAAAAGAGAGAGAGAGTGAGAGGCAGAGAGAGGCAGAGAGAGAGAGAGAAGGAGAGATAGGCAGAGAGAGAGAGAGTTTTAAGATTTGCAAAGAGTTTAAAACCTTGGTTATATCTACAGACCGAACAATAAGCACATTGAATACTAATAAAAAGCTTAAGATACTTCCTATGCTTGTAATTTTTAATTACAATAATTATTAATTAATTATTTTATGTGAATGACTACATAATTTGACTATCTTGTATATTTCAATCACTGGATAAAATACAATGGAAAAAAAGTGACCTTGCCATTAAGGAGTTTAAAGTCTATTTGGCTATAAAATATAATGCTTTTTAAATCAATTACCCCTATTGCTCTAAGAAAGCAATTCATAAGAAACCTGAAAAATCGACAAAGCTTTTTCCTTTGAAATGCTTAAGGAGGATTGATAATAGTGTTTCCTTTATATAAAAATTGGCTAAAGGATAATGCAGTATGTTTTATCATGCTATTAGAGCCAAATTTATTCATCTTCAATATGCTGTAATTTTATTCAGAACCTATTTTTATTCTGCTAGATATTTCAATCTTAAAATTCACATGGCCCAAGGGAAAAGCACCCTGGGAATATATCGTCTGTTCTGCTCTGCAGTTAGGCTGCTAAAGTTCCAACAGCTGGAACGTGGGCCTGCTTTGCATGATCTCACTTTATCCCCACGGAGCCCTTTAGAGTTGTTCTCATTCCCCAACTGTCCTCGGGGGGAAACTTCTAGCATCTGGGAGCTGAGACTACATGTAACTTAGAAGTAGATGATTTCCTCTGTTTGTTAGGACCAGCAGTACAGTTTTCTAGTTTGGTCTCGGCATGTAAGGTGTGGTGTAGAGGTGGCAGTAGAGGTTTCTAAGTTGTTCAGGTAAATGGGAGTGTCAGTAAAGTTGAATGAGGTAGTATGGGACTACACACTATATAATTATTGGGTAACTTAGATATATATACATATATATTGAGGTTGCTTCTACTGGAGCGGAAAGCATTCTACAGGGAACATAGTAACTGTCTTCAAACATGTGAAAGATTGACATGTGGAACAAAAAAGCATTGTGGTGGCTCTTGAAGTTCCAATAATGTCTCAGGAGTTAGAGGTGATAGCAATCAGCTTTTGACTCAACTTAAAGAAGTTGGAAGTTTCTTACCTTACTAAAGCGAAACTAAATAACTGTTTGTACTATTGGAGAGCTCAAGTGGAGGGGATTAGATCAGACAATGGTACTTGAGTAGAACATGGGATAAAGATGGTGAGTGGGTTCAATTCCTGTGCAAGTGTTATCAAGTTGTTGGAGTTGCCTGGAGTTTTGTGATATTCTGAAACTATCCAAATTCAGAAGCAAGGAGTGCTATAATTGAATTGAAAGATGGGCATGCTATTCATTTTTTTCTCCCTGGGATATCCTTTCATTATTCTCTCTTAGATTCTATGATGGTAAGTAGTATTCAGCCCTATTATTCACCCAACATGTCTACCCTGCTCTCTAGATTCAAATAGCAGTTTTGGATCTACATTCCTTACTATTGTACACAATTTCAGGTAGTTTGCTACACTTGAGTGTGGTGAAGTGGTGTTATTTAGTAGCAAAATTATGAGAATTTTGCTTTCTGCTATAATAAAATTGTAAGGAGACATAGCATATTCTGGAACATAATTTGGTTTCCATATCTACTACTCCATTGAGATTGCCTCCACCAATGATGCCATGAATGATGTTTGTGTTGCTAAAAGCAAACATACTTGACAACATCTTAAAAACATTTTTATCTCTTGACTCTTCCTCTTCCTTCTTTCCTGGTATTTCCTCTTGAGTTTCTACCATTTTACTAACCACTCCTTAATATCCTTTACCCTGATTCAAGAACCAGAACAATATCCACTTGAAGACATGATCACCTACCCTTTACTGTCAATTACATACTATTTGTATATTAATAATTCCAAACATTTCTAATTTACTACTTATAAAGACTTTAATTTTACTATCCTATCTTATGATTTGATTGAAATTAGTATCAATTGCTTACAGTATCACAAATTTACCACTCAATATGGACTTTTGGTCTACCCTTAATCTATTTTTCTTCCTCTCTTGATCTCGTTGTCCCACCAGACAGCCACTTGATTATCCAAAAACCCAAAGATTATTCTTGATTGTTTCCCTCCTCCCACCTTCCACTTCCTCATCCAGTCTATCATCATAAATATTTTTAAACTACATTTTGAGTGAGAGATGATGGAAGTTTAGAACAGAGTGGTTATGAGAGAGGTGGTGTAAGGTTAGATTTTGGATATATTTTGCAAATATATCCTCTTGATTTCCATTGTAGAGGTTTTTCACTTCTTGGTTTAAATTTATTCCTAAATATTTAAAATTTGAAAGTAGCTATTGTTAAACCTACTGTTTCTGTTTCTGTATATTGATTTTGTATCCTGTGACTTTAATGAATTAATTAATTTGTTCCAACAGCCTTTTGGGGGAGTGTTTTGGAGGAATGTTTAGATTTTTGCATGTACAAAATCATATCATCTGCACACATATATTTTGAGTTCCTCCTTTCCAATTTTGTTGTCCTTGTTTCTGTATCTTCCCTAACTGCTCTTGTTAATATTTCTAATACTGTATTGATAAAGGAGGTAACAAAGTGAAAAAATGACATTTACCAGAAACAAATAAAGAAAATTAGGTTTAGCGATAGTGTCAAGGAGTTAAGGGGCCCTTTACAGGAGCAGTTTTGTTGGGGCCGGTGCTGTAGGACAGTGCATTAAAGCCATGGCCGGCAGTATTGTCATCCCATATGGGCATCTGTTTGAGACGTGACTGCTCCGCTTCTGATCCAGCTCCCTGCCAATGTGCCTGGGAAAGCAGAAGAACATCAATGACATAAGTGCTTGATCCCCTGTACCCACGTGGGAGACCTAGCTGAAGCTTCTGGCTCTTGGCTTCAGGCTGACTTAGCCCTGGCTGTTGCAGCCATGTAGGGAGTGAACCAGCAAATGAAAGAGTTCTCTCTCTCTCTTTCTCTCTCTCTCCCTCTCTCTTTCCTTCCCTCTCTCTCTTTCTCTCTGTCTCCCCTTCTCTCGCTGTAACTCTGGCTTTCAAATATATAATTAATTCATTTTTTTTAAAAAAATAGTTTTGTTTAAGAGGAAAGACTATTCTCTGTGAGTTGAAGACGGAAAGGATCACCAATGAAGTGTCATCAAACAAACAAAAAGAACTTGAAACAGATCTAGTTTCTGGATCAATATAACAGTTTTTAGGAAAGGCATGTAATAGAGGAAAAGCATGAGATGTATTTAGCAAAATCCAGACTGTGTGAAACTTGACAGAGCAAAGAAACTTTTTTTCTTCAACAAATACATTGCCACAGGGATAAGGGTGGGACAAAGGGAGAAGGGAAAGAGGTCGGGGAGTCACTGAGATTAAAACAGATTTAGGAAGATGCTGATTGTGCCTCTCGGCTTATAATCCTGCTTTGTGCTTGTTTTTCAGCATAATTATAAATAGTGCCTCCTTTTGCTCTCATATATGTCCCAATTTGGGAATAAATTATAAAGTCACCACATTTATAGTATATGATAAGAAGATGTAAATAGAGAATTTTAATAAGCAACACATTGTGAAAGAAATATTTATGATGTAATTTGGAAAATTGAAAAACTGATTATGTATTTGGTGGTATTAAGGAACATATTAAATCTTTTGAGGTGAAATTGCAAATTTTTAAAAGAAATTATCTTTAGATATTTGAAGATAAAATGATGTGATGCCAAGGATTGGCTTCAAAATCATCTTGTGTGTGTTGAAAGTATAGGTAGTAATAGTGGTGAAATCATAATTATGAATCATAAATTTAATAATTATTGGATCTGGTGACGACATTGTGAGGCTTAGTTTTGCTGTTCTCCATTCTTTTGAATTTGTTTGACATTTACTCAATTGTTCTATCACCATTTGTTGAAACTATCATCCTGGGGCCAGCACTGTGGTACAGTGGGCTAAGCCTCTGCCTGTGGCGCCAGCATCTCATAAGGGATCTGGTTCATGTCCTAGTTGTTCCTCTTCAGATACAACTCTCTGCTAACTCTGCCTCTCAAATATGTAAAAATCTTTTTTCCAAAGGAACTATTTTGCCAAAATTAACCACTGGGATTGCATCAAATTGAGAAGTTTCTGTACTGCAAAAGAAACAGTCAAGAAATTGAAGAGGCAACCAACAGAATGGAAAAAATATTTGCAAACTATGCAACTTATAAAGGATTAATAACCAGAATCTACAAAGAGATCAAGAAACTCCACAACAACAAAACAAACAACCCACTTAAGAGATGGGCCAAGGACCTCAATAGATATTTTTCAAAAGAGGAAATCCACATAGCCAACAGGCACATGAAAAAATGTTCAAGATCACTAGAAATCAGGGAAATGCAAATCAAAACCACAATGAGCTTTCACCTCACCCCGGTTAGAATGGCTCACATACAGAAATCTACCAACAACAGTACTGGCGAGGATGTGGGGAAAAAGGGACACTAACCCACTGCTGGTGTGAATGCAAACTGGTAAAGCCACTATGGAAGTCAGTTTAGAGAGTCCTCAGAAAACTGAATATAACCCTACCATACAACCCAGCCATCCCACTCCTTAGAATTTACCCAAAGGAAATTACATTGGCAAATAAAAAACATGTCTGCACCTTAATGTTTATTGCAGCTCAATTCACAATAGCTAAGACCTGGAATCAACATAAATGTCCATCAACAGTAGACTGGATAAAGAAGTTATGGGACACGTACTCTACAGAGTACTCTACAGCAGTAAAAATTAATGAAACCTGGTCATTTGCAACAAAATGGAGGAATCTGGAAAACATCATCCTGAGTGAATTAAGCCAGCCCCACAGGCACAAATATCATATGTTCTCCCTGATCGATGACAACTAACCGAGCACCTAAAAGGAAACCTGTTAAAGTGAAACAGACACTATGAGAAACAGTGACTTGATCAGCCCTTGTCCTGCCTGTCGAGGAACAACTTAATACTCTATCCCTTTTAGTATGTTTTTCATTCTATTAATACCATTGGTTGAACTCTTTAATTAACACACAACTATTCTTAGGTGTTTAAATTTGACTGAAAAGTGATCCCTGTTAAATATAAGAGTGGGAACAAGAGAGGGAGAAGATGTACAATTTGGAACAAGCTCAAGCTGACTTGCCCCAAATGGTAGAGTTAGAAACATTCCAGGGGATTCCAATTCAATCTCATCAAGGTGGCATGTGCCAATGCCACCCCACTAGTCCAAGAGATCAATTTCAGTTTACAATTGATCATAATGATAGGTCTAAGAGTCAAAGGGATCACATACACAAGAATAGTGTCTGCAAATACTAACTGATAGAATAAAAAAGGGAAAGAACCATCCAACATGGGAAGCAGGATACACAGCAGACTCATAGAATGGCAGATGTCCTAAACAGCACTCTGGCCTCAGAATCAGCCCTTACGGCATTTAGATCTGGCTGAAGAGCCCATGAGAGTATTTCAGGCATAGAAAGCCAAGACACTCTGGCAAAAAAAAAAAAAAATCTCTGCAAGTGAGATCCCAGTGGAAAGAACGGGCCATTAAAGAAGGAGGTATCTTTCTCTGAAGGGAGGAGAGAACTTCCACTTTGACTATGACCTTGTCTAAATAAGATCAGAGTTGGTGAACTCAAAAGGCTTCCATAGCCTTGGCAACTCATGACTAGAGCCTAGGGTGATTACTGACGCCATAAATAAGAGTGTCAATTTGTTAAGTCAACAACAGAAGTCACTGTGCATTTACTCCTCATGTAGGATCTCTGTCCTTAATGTGTTGTTCAATGTGAATTAATGCTATAACTAGTACTCAAACAATACTTTATACTTTGTATTTCTGTGTGGGTGCAAACTGTTGAAATCTTTACTTAATATATACTGAATTGATCTTCTATATATAAAGATAATTGAAAATGAATCTTGATGCGAATGGAATGGGAGAGGGAGCGGGAGATGGGAGGGTTGTGGGTGGGAGGGAAGTTATGGGGGAGAAAACGCCATTGTAATCCATAAGGTGTACTTTGGAAATATATATTTATTAAATAAAAGTTAAAAAAAACTGATGAACTTCGACAAATAAAATATCAGAGTTGAACAAAAAAAAGGAACTATTATCCTTTCTTCTTTCTACTACCTTTGGATGTTTGGTGAAAATCAATTGGCAATCAATTCTCTCTCTCTCTCTCTCTCTCTCTCTCTCTCTCATGTGTATATAGTTCCATTTCTGTAACTCCTGTTCTATTCTATTTGTTCTATTTGATATAACCCCATTATGAATCTTCTTTTAAAGATTTTATTTACTTATTTATTTGAGAGGAAGAGTTGCAGAAAGAGAAGAGAAACAGAGAAAGATCTTCCATCTGCTGTTTGGGAGTGAACTCCCCATAATGGCCACAACACTTAGAGCTGATCTGAAGCCCGGAGCCAGGAGCTTCCTCCAGGTCTCCCATGTAGGTGCAGGGGCCTAAGCACTTGGGCCATCCTCTTTTGCCCTCTCGGGTCATAGCAGAGAGCTGGATTGGAAGAGGAGCAGCCAGGACTAGAACCAGTGCCCAAATGGGATGCCGGTGCCACAGACAGAGGCTTAGCCCACTACACCACATCTCCAGCACCTTAATATCTCTTGAAATAAAAGAATATTAGTTTTCCAACTTTATTCTTCATTTTTGAAATTTTGGCCTGTTGGTATTTTGATTGAAATTGTGCTGAATCTGTAGATCAGTTTAAGGAGAATTAGCATGTTAATATAAAGTCATCTAATTCATAAACATAGTAACTTTCTCCTTTTATTTATATATATTTTTATTTCCTTCAGCATGGGTTGGTGATTTTTAATGTAAAAGTCTTGCACACATTCTGTCAGTTACATTCTTAGATATTATATATTTTATGTTATTATAAATGGTTAAATGGTTTTTTTTTTTTTTCTTAACAGGCAGAGTGGACAGTGAGAGAGAGACAGAGGGAAAGGTCTTCCTTTTCTGTTGGTTCACCCTCCAATGGCTGCTGCTGCTGGCGCACTGGGCTGATCCGAAGCCAGGAGCCAGGTGCTTTTCCTGGTCTCCCACGTGGGTGTAGGGCCCAAGCACTGGGCCATCCTCCACTGCCTTCCTGGGCCACAGCAGAGAGCTGGACAGGAAGAGGAGTGACCAGTTAGAATCCGGTGCCCCGACTGGGACTGGAACCCGGTGTGCCTGCCCCGCAGGTAGAGGATTAGCCTATTGAGTCACGGCGCCCGCCGGTGTTGGTTTTTAATTTTACTGCTAGTACATGGAAATGCGGTTGATTATTGCATATTGATGTTGTATTTGGAAGTTTGCTAAACTCATTGATTCTAGCAGATTTTTTTATGAATTATATAGTAATTTCTACATAGACAATAGTCTAACTTTCTTATTTTCAATTTGTATGTTCTTTTTCATCCCTTATTGCTCTAGTTAGAGCTGCCAGTCAAAACGTTCAGTAGAAGTCATGTGAGTGAACACCTTTGCCTTGCTTCTGTTCTTAAGTGAAAAATAACCAGTATATCTCCATTAAGAATACAATTGACTATAGTTTTTGTTTTACAATGTTTTAATTTTTTAATATAAAAGTATCAGATTTCATGTATTTCATAGATACAGTTCCAAAAAGATAACCATACTTCCCTCATTACCTCAATTATGCAGTTGCTCTTTATCAGATTGAGAAAATCTCTTTTTATTTCTACTTAACTGAGAGTTTTCTATATTTCTCCTTTATCTATGCTATTTTTCTTTTTCAGCCTGTTAATATGATGAACTTCATGAATTTATCTTTTAACACTAAGCCAACCTTGCATTATTGGGACAAACACAAAGTGAGCATTACATATTTATACTTTTAATATATTTTTGATGTTGGATTTGATTGGTAAGGTTTTACATCTATACAAAATGTTTACACCTATATTCAGGGTGGGTATCAGTCTATAATTTTATTTTCTTATCATGTCTCTGGCTGTGATGTCAAGGTAACATTGACCCTGTAAAATAAACTGGAAAATATTATCTCTTCTTCTAATTCTGGAAAAGATTGTATAAATTTGTATTATTTTTCTTTTTTAAAAAATATTTATTTATATATTTATTTGTTTATTTGGAAGTCAGAGTTACAGAGAGGGAGAGGGAGAGGGAGAGAGACAGACATAGACATATCTTCCATCTGCTGGTTCACTCCCCATTTGGCCTCAACAGCCAGGGCTGGGCCAGGCCAAAGCCAGGAGCCAGGAGCTCCTTCTGGGACTCCCACATGGGTGACAGGGGCCCAAGCACTTAGGCCATCTCCTGCTGCTTTTCTCAGGCCATTAGCAGTGAGCTGGATTGGAAGTGGAGCAGCTAGGACACGAACCAATGCCCATGTGGAATTCTGAAATTACAGGTGGCAGCTTTACTTGCTACTCCACAATGTCGGCCTTATCTATTCTTTAAATATTTTCTTGAGTTTAATAGTGAGATCATTTAGACATAATGAGTTTTTGTTTTTGTTTTTTAAAGAATATTTTTAACTACAAATGTAATTTTTAAAAAGACATGCAGTTATTCAGATCATGTGTTTCTTCTTGAATGAGGTTGGGTATTTTGTATATTTTAAGGAGTTTATTCATTTCATCTAGGTTGTCAAATTATTGGATTTGACATGCTAGAATAAAATTGTTGAAAATATTACCCTATTTTTCTGTTTAACATTTGTAGAATCTAGGCCTTTGGTTTCAGTTTTC
Source organism: Oryctolagus cuniculus (assembly GCF_051225735.1). Classification (NCBI taxonomy): domain Eukaryota; kingdom Metazoa; phylum Chordata; class Mammalia; order Lagomorpha; family Leporidae; genus Oryctolagus; species Oryctolagus cuniculus. Next base: position 99,148,033 of record NC_142870.1, read on the forward strand.
ATTCCATTAGTAGTGTTTTTTACTGAACAAATTTTTTATTTAGATACATCATAACTCGTTAATTTTTTCTTTATAGAGTATGCTTTTCAAGTCATATCTAAAACCATACCTAACAGAAGGTCACACAGTTATTTTATTGTGTTTTCTTCTCAAAGTTTTATAATTTTATGTTATACACTGGGATATTTGAGCCAGGATGTATGCACATTATTCATGTTTTGAAATTTATTGATTTATACTTAGAAAATGCCTTGTGGAAGGTTTTACTAACTTCTATTCCACCAGCAGTGCATGACAATATTTCCACAAGTGCCACTATACTGAATATTACCCTTTATTTATCTTTATATCTCAATTGTTTAATAATGGTAATTGGGAGAAATTATTTTTAAACTATGCAACTAATAAAGAATTACTATTCAGACTCTATAAAGGGCTCAAGAAACTCAACAACAACAAAACAAATAATACTGTTAAGAAATGGGCAAAGGACTTGAATAGGCACTTTTCAAATGATGAAATTCAAATGGTTAACAGACACATGAAAAGATACTTAGGATCACTAGTCATCAGGGAAATGCGAAGCCAAACCACAATGAGGTTTCACCTCATCCCAGTTAGAATGGCTCTCATACAGATAAAAAAAAAAAAATCCTTTGAGAAGTGTGTATGCGGGGAATTGTACTCTAATCCTCTCTTCTTGGAATGTAAACTAGTACAACCATTATGGAATACAATACGGAGATTCCTCAGAAATCTGAAAATAGATCCTCCACATGACCCAGCCATCCCACTGCTGGGATTTCCCCAAGCGAAATGAAATCAGCGCACGAAAGTTATTTTTACCCCCATGATTATTGCAGCTCAATCCACAAGAGCTAAGATATGGGATAAAGTCAGATGTCCACCAATTGTGACTGGATAAAGAATATGTGGTGTATATACACTATGGAGTAATATTCAGCCATAAACAAATTAAATCCTATCTTTTTAATAAAATGGATGTAGTATTCTGAGTTGACAGTGTGTTTTCCTTTAAGACTTGTACTATGTCTCCTTATTCTCTCTTAGGCTGTAAGGTTTCTGATGAGATATCAGCTTTGAATCTAATTAGATATCCTCTTTAGGCAACGTGACATTTCTCTTGTGTACATTTTAGAATCTTTTCTATGTTTTACTGTTGAAAGTTTACTACAATGTGTAATGGTGAAGATCTTTTCTGGCCCTGGTTATTAAGAGTTCCATGGGCTTCCTGCTCTTGGTTGTCCCTTTTTTCCCCCATGTTAGGGAAGTTTTCTTCTGTTATTATTTCACTGAATAGGCCTTCCAATACATTCTCTTTTTTCCAGACCTTTAGGAACTCTTAAGATCTGTACGTTGGGTTGTTTGATAGAATCCTTAAATCTCCAACACCTTTTTTAATCTTTGTAATTTCTTTTTTCTTTTTGGTATGATTGAAATATTTCCAGAGATTTGTCTTCTAGCTCAGATATTCTTTCTTCATCCTCACCAAGTCTGTTGTTGATGCTTTCCACCATATTTTTTATTTGACACTTTGCATTCTTCATTTCGAATTTTTCATCTGGATTTCTCTTCAAGACCTATTTTACGGAAAGTTTTTTCTGACATGTCATGTATGGATTCCTTTAACTTGTGAGTTTTGTTCTCATTGCTTCTAAGTAATCCTATGACATTCTGTTGATTTTTTTCAGGCAGTTCGTCAATCAATTTATCTTCACATTCTAGTATTGAAGTGTTGTATTCCTTTTGGGGAGTCATGTTGTCTTCCTTGTTCTTGCTTCTTTCTGTTTCTGCATTTATTTTTAGGCATTTGTGGAAACCCTTATTGGCTTTCTCTACTGAGAGTTTTTTTTTTTTTATTTGAACTGTGGCTCTGTGGCTTAGTGGAGTATTTTCTCCTTCAGTGAATACCCAGGGACGTGTGCTGGGTGGGTCAGGATGCTCTGGTATAGGCAGTCCTCCAGTGTGGTTCGAGAATTCAATGTGTCACCCAAATTAGGCATGGTAGATCTCGTCTATTGCCATCAAGGGGAGGGTATGATCATGTCAGTTAGCAGAATCACAGCTTCACTTCCTCTCTTCCAAAGTGATAAGTGTTAGCCCACAGTGGGTACAACCCTCACTCACGCTGGTGCATGAAATGCACAAAGAACTGTCCAGTCTTCAGTGTGAGCACAGAACCCTCTGGAATGACCCATCCCAGACAGCCAGGGAGCTCTGAGCCTCTGATGCCAGACACAGTGATTGCCCAGAGACCCAGCTACACCTCATCCCCTATTGTGCAGTCACAGAGTTCCAACTGTAACAGTGTCCAAGGCTCTCACAGTAATGGGGTTCAGAGAATACCCTCTCAGTCCTGTGAGTCTGTCTCATTTTTGAGGAAGCAAAGACATTTCCAGAGTCAGCTGCCTGTGGGTGTTCTGCCTTGGCAGTTTGAGCCTGGAATATGTGATAGGTTGAGAGGGTGGGGGCATCTCACAGTCCTATCTGGGTGCCCAGCCCCCTGTCAACCCTCCCAGTCAAACTAAAAGTCAAAGGGAAATGCAGATTTTTCCCACTGGTAAAATCTCCAGGTCGCTTATGTGAGAGCCACCACAGCCTCTACTGGTGTCAAGATGGTGCCTTCTCTCCACTGGTTGCCAGGTATCCTTGTGGGGGGGATGGAGAAAAATAAATGTGCTTTTCCTTCACCAGACTAGGTGGGTACCATGCCCTTCAATAGGGCTCAAGGCTGGACTCAAAGTGGTATTCAAGGTTTTCTCTCAGGCGATACCACCAGTGGCATGGGCTCCAGTCTGCTCTATCCTCGCTCTCAGATTCTGGCTTCTCCTCTATCCCCTTGGCTACAGAAATTGTGGGTGGTATCCTCACTCACTGTTGCATGTACATTCTTCACACCTTTCCTTGGCGTCCCTCTTCTTTCTGTAGAATTTCCACTGAAAATTTATGTCCAATTCTCTAGGAATACACTTTCCTTGCTTTTCTTCTGCTATTTTCTTTTTCTTTTTTTTTTTTTTTGACAGGCAGAGTGGACAGTGAGAGAGAGAGACAGAGAGAAAGGTCTTCCTTTTGCCGTTGGTTCACCCTCCAATGGCCGCCGCGGCCGGCGCACCGCGCTGATCCAATGGCAGGAGCCAGGAGCCAGATGCTTTTCCTGGTCTCCCATGGGGTGCAGGGCCCAAGGACCTGGGCCATCCTCCACTGCACTCCCTGGCCACAGCAGAGAGCTGGCCTGGAAGAGGGGCAACCGGGACAGAATCCGGTGCCCCGACCGGGACTAGAACCCGGTGTGCCGGCGCCGCTAGGCGGAGGATTAGCCTAGTGAGCTGCGGCGCCGGCCTCTTCTGCTATTTTCATCAGGTAAAATCAGCATGTCCTTTCCCTATTCAGTCACTTGAATTTCCCCTTTTTTTATTTTTTTGACAGGCAGAGACAGACAGTGAGAGAGAGACAGAAAGAGAGTTATAGACAGTGAGAGAGAGACAGAGAGAAAGGTCTTCCTTCCATTGGTTCACTCCCCTAATGGCCACCATGGCTGGTGCTGCGCTGATCCGAAGCCAGGAGCCGGGTACTTCCTCCCGGTCTCCCTTGCGGGTGCAAGGACTCAAGTACCTGGGCCATCCTCCTCTGCCCTCCTGGGCCATAGCAGAGAGCTGGAATGGAAGAGGAGCAACTGGGACTAGTACCTGGCGCCCCAACTGAGACTAGAACCTGGGGAGCCGGCACCACAGGCGGAGGATTAGCCAAGTGAGCCACGGCGCCGGCCTCCCTTTCTTTTTATCCTTGCCTTTTTCCTGAAGTTAATCTTAACTTTCATTTTGAGTTTTTGCCTTGTCCAATCTGTTATGTATAATATTTTTAATAATTATGAATTTCTTCCTTGAATATTCTACTATGTCTGCATTGGTCATTAGTATCCACAGAGAATTTAAGTACCTCCAAATATCACTCCAGTATCTCATTATTGTTGTGTCTGTTCAGATGGAAGCCTTGAATTACAGAATGTGAGGTATGGAGATCAGTATCTTCCATATTCCTTTAGCTTTTGTCTGGAACACAACCCAGCCTCCTCTCAATGGAGAATCTGGGTGAAAGGCAATTTCTTAGTAACACTGTCATGAATACTTTAAGTGTTGTCTTTGTTTCATTTATGAGGGGTAAAGGAACCCATATATTCTTCTATTGTTAAAAAAGGGGTAAACAGCCTTCTCTATATTGGAGATGTGGCTTTAAGTTTCTTTTTTTTAATTTTTTTTATTTTTTACAATGGCTTCCCCCACATAACGTCCCTCCCACCCGCAACCCTCCCCTTTCCCATTCCCTCTCTCCTTCCATTCACATGAGGATACATTTTCGATTCTCTTTATATACGGAAGATCAGTTTAGCATACATTAAGTAAAGATTTCAACAGTTTGTACCCCCATAGAAACACAAAGTGAAATATACTGTTTGAGTACTCATTATAGCACTAAGCCTCAATGTACAGCACATTAAGGACAGAGATCCTATATGAAGAGTAAGTGCACAGTGACTCCTGTTGTTGACTTTACAAATTGACACTCCTGTTTATGGCATCAGTAATCTCCCTATGCACCAGTCATGAGTTTCCAAGGCTACGGAAGCCCCTTGAGTTCTCCGACTCTTATTTTGTTTAGACAAGGTCATATTCAAAGTGGAGGTTCTCTCCTCCCTTCAGAGAAAGGTACCTCCTTCTTTGAAGACCTGTTCTTTCCACTGGGATCTCACTCACAGAGATCTTTCATTTAGGTTTTTTTTTTTTTTTTTTTTTTTTTTTTTGCCAGAGTGTCTTGGATTTCCATGCCTGAAATACTCTCATGGGCTTTTCAGCCAGATCGGAATGCCTTTAGGGCTGATTCTGAGGCCAGAGTGCTGTTTAGGACATCCGCCATTTTATGAGTCTGCTGAGTATCTCGCTTCCCATGTTGGATCACTCTCCCCTTTATTTATTCCATTGGTTAGTATTAGCAGGTACTAGACTTGTTTATGTGCTCCCTTTGACTCTTAGTCCTTTCATTATGATCCATTGTGAACTGAAATTGATCACTTGGACTAGTGAGATGGCAATGGTACATGCCACCTTGATGGGATTAAATTGGAGTCCCCTGGTATGTTTCTAACTCTACCATTTGGGGCAAGTCAGCTTGAGCATGTCCCTAATTGTACATCTCTTCCCTCTCTTATTCCCACTCTTATGTTTAACAGGGATCACATTTCAGTTAAATTTCAACACTTAAGAATAACTGTGTATTAATTACAGAATTAAACCAGTCATATTAAGTAGAACAGACAGAAAAAACTACTAAGAGGGATAATGTATTAAGTTGTTCATTAACAGTCAGGGCTATGCTGATCAAGTCACCGTTTCTCATAGTGTCCATTTCACTTCAGCAGGTTTCCTTTTTGGTGTTCAGTCAGTTGTCACCGATCAGGGAGAACATATGGTATTTGTCCCTTTGGGACTGGCTTATTTCACTCAGCATGATGTGTTGGGAAAACTGGATTTCCACGTGCAGAAGCATGAAGCAAGACCCCTACCTTTCACCTTACACAAAAATCCACTCAACATGGATTAAAGACCTAAATCTACGACCTGACACCATCAAGTTATTAGAGAACATTGGAGAAACCCTTCAAGATATTGGCACAGGCAAAGAATTTCTGGAAAAGACCCGGGAAGCACAAGCAGCCAAAGCCAATATCAACTATTGGGATTGCATCAAATTGAGAAGTTTCTGTACTGCAAAAGAAACAGTCAGGAGAGTGAAGAGACAACCATCAGAATGGGAAAAAATATTTGCAAACTATGCAACAGATAAAGGGTTAATAACCAGAATCTACAAAGAGATCAAGAAACTCCACAAAAACAAAACCAACAACCCACTTAAGAGATGGGCCAAGGACCTCAATAGACATTTTTCAAAAGAGGACATCCAAATGGCCAACAGGCACATGAAAAAATGTTCAAGGTCACTAGCAATCAGGGAAATGCAAATCAGAACCACAATGAGGTTTCACCTCACCCCGGTTAGAATGGCTCACATGCAGAAATCTACCAACAACAGATGCTGGCGAGGATGTGGGGAAAAAGGGACACTAACCCACTCTTGGTGGGAATGCAAACCGGTCAAGCCACTATGGAAGTCAGTCTGGAGATTCCTCAGAAACCTGAAGATAACCCTACCATTTAACCCAGCCATCCCACTCCTTGGAATTTACCCAAAGGAATTAAAATTGGCAAACAAAAAAGCGGTCTGCACCCTAATGTTTATTGCAGCTCAATTCACAATAGCCAAGACCTGGAACCAACCTAAATGCCCATCAACGGTAGACTGGATAAAGAAATTATGGGATATGTACTCTTTAGAACACTATACCGCAGTAAGAAACAACGAAATCCAGTCATTTGCAACAAAATAGAGGAATCTGGAACACATCATGCTGAGTGAAGTTTCTTTTTTCAAAGATTTATTTATTCACTTGAAATGCAGACAGGCAAAGATATCACCCACCTGCTAAAGTCTGGAGCCTGTAACTTCAACTGGGTCTTCTACAAAAGTGGCAGGGTCTCAAATATTTGAGACATAATTCACTCTCTTCCAGGCACATCAGCATGAAGCTGTGTTGGAAGCAGAGTATTGGAGATTCAAATTAACACTCCAATATGGGATGTGGGCATCTCAATCAGTTCCTCAACACCCACCCTGTAGTTTACTATTCTATATTCCTAAAACTGAATTTATTGGCTATTGTTAGAACAGTATACAAGAAACTTTAACTATATTACAAATAACATCCCTTGATTTTGCCATGCATATTTTCACATCTAAATGGGAAATTCTAAAAAATTCCAATCTAGCATGTTTCATCATGAAGTTATTAGAGAATACATTTTCTTCCTAACCTATCCTTATGGATCAATCAGAATATAATTCACTTTAGAAATAGGCCATAAAATGCTTAAAAATGTTTTCTAATGGATTGTATGGGTTCTTTTATACAAATAAAAACCAACAGAATGATTCTGTTTGCAAACAATGGTAATATAACTCAACATATCTTATTAAATAAGGTATTACGCTGGCTCGTGACCTGAAGAGTCTGGCTTGGTTTGGAATGGTTTGATCCAGAAGTCTATGATCAGATCTATTATCAGATCTCCAGAACCATTTTTTCTGTAATTCTTTTGACTCTGCTCTCCTCCTTATGCCAATTCTACTCTAAGACTATGTTCTTTCTGACAGTAAAACTGGACATCATGCTTTAAAGTCTCACAATCATATTCCACACTTTCAATTTGAAGATTGTATTAGTTCCAGTAATGTCTGCAAAATTTTAAGGTTCACTCAATTCTGAAAAATTATGAGGCAAATGGATGGCATGAATTGGCCTACCAAATCAGTAAGAATTGGCAATATAAGCATGCTTAGAGCTACAAGGGTCCTTAACATGGGTATCCAGGACCATTGGGAAAGGAAGATTGTATGTCCATTACCCATTTCTTTCATATATACTGCGACATTTGTATACTTATTATAGTTACCTAGGGAGTTTCAAATATTTTTTCAAAAAAATTATTAATGATTAATGATTACTGTAACTACCTCTAAATGTAGAGTATGCTCATGTTGAAGTTACTATCAGGCATGCCCATAAATTTCCACAGATGAGTAAGAACTCTATGTCTGGCATACTTGTTCTTTAAAGTATCTGGAGCCTTAGGGTTCACAAGACAGAATATGGGTACTTATAGTACTAATTAGAAAATTTTGCCATAATATTTCAATACCAATTTGTGTGTCTTATACTTCAAAGAAACTTTTTATTGAATAAGCTAGTTCTCTATTCCTCTAGATTTCTACCTTATCTAAATTAAAATTAGGTCATCAGAAGGCAATATAGCTGAATGTCATTACTACAGATATCTGGAGATATAATTTCATGGAGACAAGATTTGATGTTAGCAAGGATCTTAATTTTTTACACATTTTACTTATAAAAGTACATATTATATACTTTTTACTTTATATATATTATATGAGTGTTTCTCATTTATGCTTATAGACATACCATAATATTTTTTAATATTGAAGCCATTCAGAAAGAAATGAACATTTTTATAAGAGTCATTTATTTATTTGAAAGGCAGAGTTTACACTCAGAGAGAGGGAAAGATCTTCCATCTGCTCTTTCACTTCCCAAATGATTGCAATGGTTAGAGATGGACTGATCCAAAGCCAAGAGCCAGGAGCTTCTTCCAGGTCTCCCACAGGGTGGCAGTGGCCCAAGGACTTGGGCCATCTTCTGCTGCTTTCCCAGGCATATTATCAGGGACCTCGATCAGAAGTAGAGTAGCCAGGACTTGAACTAGCACCAATATCGGTTGCCAACGTCATAAGCAGTGGCTTTACCTGCTACACCACAATGTCTGCCCCCAAAATGAACATTTTTAATGCTGTCATTATATATTCCTTTTTAATTTTAACTTCCAGAAAATCCAGAATAAATATAGGGCCCCATTTTTATGAATTAACTGCTATTAAATGGTACAGTGACATCGTTCACCCTCCAACATTAGTGACATATCTGGCTTCTAATTGCATAGTTTTGATCTTTATGAAGTTTTTTTTTTTTGAAAATAAGGGGAATATAAATCTTATATACAGATATAAATGACAAATAGTGCAAAGTATTTTCAGTTGAATGATTTTTTTGTTTTTATATTTTTGTTTTTGCTTTAAAGTACTTCAAGAGCTTATTGATAGATCCTAAGCTTCTCATGCTGTTCTTTTGAACTGTGTAGTCAGCAAAGCTCAGATTTGGTAATTGTAGTTATCAAATGAATTGGGTTGCAGCTTCACAAAGCACAGCAGCTACCCAAGTTAAAGCTTCATTGTGGGGAAGAGCACATTGATGCTAAAAACATCATCAAAGCACTTGCTTCTGGATTTGTTTCTTGCTTAAAATCCTAGTATGGAGAAAAGGTAAATGAGTCAAAATGCTTGCATGCTCTGAAACTGCCCATAGTTTTCTTTTTTAAAAGAAGAGTCCTAGTAATTTGTTTTGCCCACAAAGGAACAAATATATATATATATATATATATATATATATATATATATATATATATAATACTAGTTCATTCCTCATGCAGCTCTATCTAGCAGATAGAGTTTGGGAGCTTACAAATGGTGTGTTCACGGTGGCAGTGGGTGAGCTGGAGTGTCTGGGGAGCTGCTGGTGGGTGAAACTCAGATCTCCTTCAGAGGCTTGGCTGACATTCCTCTTTCATGATTATTAGTACTGGTTTCTGTTATGCTGCAATAAATGAACAAACAAGCATGAAATAGCAACAAAAAGAAGAGTGCTACCTAGTTGACATCTAATCTCCATCATTTTTTCCCATATTTTAGTAATTTGAAATTGTTTTCTATTTTTTAAAATAGATTTATTATAAGCATAATGAAAGTCCCTTAAAATTATTCTACCACTTGTATTAGTTTCCTCTTGATGCTATACCAATTTGCCACAAACTTAGAGACTTAAACATTAGGAATTTACTATATTACAGATCTAGAGATCAGAAGTATAAAATGGGTATCAAGGGAGAAAAGCCACAGTTTGGATTGTAGGCCTTTTGTAGGCTGTAAAGGAAAATCCATTTCCTTGCATTTTCTCCTTTACAGAAGCTGCTAACATTCCTTGACTTGTGGCCACCTTCCTCCGTATTCAAGCCTGTAACAGGGAGCCAAGTGCTTCTCATTCTGCAGCTCTCTGACTCTCTTCTGTCTTTTCCCCCTCTTTTTTTAAACTTTTATTTAATAAATATAAATTTCCAAAGTACAAATTTTGGAATATTTATGGCTTTTTCCCCCATAACCTCCCTCCCACCCGCAACCATCCCATCTCCTGCTCCCAATCCCATCCCATTCACATCAAGATTCACTTTCAATTATCTTTATATACAGAAGAACAATTTAGTATATACTAAGTAAAGATTTCAACAGTTTGCACCCACACAGAAACACAAAGTGAGTAATACTGTTTGAGTACTAGTTAAACCATTAATTCACATAGTATATCACATTAAGGACAGAGATCCTATTTAGGGAGAAAGTGTACAGTGACTCTTGTTGATTGAACAATTAACATGCTTATTGATGGCATCAGTAATCCCCCTAGACTCTTGTCATGAGCTGCCAAGGCTATGGAAGCCTCTTGAGTTCACTGACTCCCATCTTATTTAGACAAGGCCATATTTGAAGTGAAGTTCTCTCCTGCCTTCAGAGAAAGGTATCTCCTTCTTTGATGGCCTGTTCTTTCCACTGGGATATCACTCGCAGAAATCTTTCGTTTAGTTGTTTTTTTTTTTTTTTTTTTTTTTTTTTTGCCAGAGTGTCTTGGCTTTCCATAACCTGAAATATTCTCATGGGCTTCATAGCCAGATCTAAATGCCTTAAGGGCTGATTCTGAGGCCAGAGTGCTGTTTAGGACATCTGCCATTCTATGAGTCTGCTGTGTATCCTGCTTCCCCTGTTGGATTGTTCACTCCTTTTTAATCCTGTCAGTTAGTATTAGCAGATACTGGTGCTGTTTATGTGATCCCTTTGACACTTAATCCTAGCATTATGATCAAATATGAACCAAAATTGATCACTTTGACTAGTGAGATGGCATTGTTACATGCCACCTTGATGAGATTGAATTGGAATCTCCTGGAATGTTTCTAACTCTACCATTTGGGACAAGTCCAATTGAGCATGCGCCAAATGTATATCTCCTCCCTCTCTTATTCCCACTCTTATATTGAACAGGGATCACTTTTCAGTTAAATTTAAACACCTAAGAATAATTGTGTGTTAATTACAAAGTTCAGCCAAAACAATAAAATACTAAAAGGAATAAAGTAGTAAGTTGTTCCTCAACAATCAGAACAAGGGCTGATCAAGTCACTGTTTCTCATAGTGTCTGTTTCACTTTAACAGGTTTCCTTTTAGGTGCTTGGTTAGTTGTCATTGATCAGGGAGAACATATGATGTTTGTCCCTCTGGGGCTGGCTTAATTCACTCAGCATGATGCTTTCCAGATTCCTCCATTTTGTTGCAAATGACAGGATTTCATTTTTTTTTTTTTTTTACCACTGTATAGTTTTCTTTAGAGTACATTTCCCATAATTTCTTTATCCAGTCTTCTGTTGATGGACATTTATGTTGATTCCATGTCTTAGCTATTGTGAATTGAGCTGCAATAAACATTGAACTGCAGGCATCTCTTATTTGCCAATTAAATTTCCTTTGGGTAAATTCTAAGGAGTGGGATGGCTGGGTTGTATGGTAGGGTTGTGTTTAGTTTTCTGAGGACTCTCCAAACTGACTTCCATAGTGGCTTTACCAGTTTGCACTCCCACCAGCAGTGGGTTAGTGTGCCTTTTTCCCCACATCCTCGCCAGCATCTGTTGATGTTAAATTTCTGTATGTGAGCCATTCTAACCGGGGTGAGGTGAAACCTCATTGTGGTTTTGATTTGCATTTCCCTGATTGCTAGTGATTTTCCCCCTCTTTTTAAGAACCCTTAAGTATATTGAAGATATAAGATAATTGGAACCAATTTTCTTTTTTACAGTTCAGCTGATAAGTAAATTTAATTCCTTCTGCAGTCTTTGCCATGTAATCTTACACATGTTCCAGGGATTAGGGTAGGAACATCATACCCTAATTAAAATCAATTTTAATTAGTTTTTAAAATTCAATGTGCTTTGTAGATACAACTTTAAGAATAGTATTCCCTTTCTGCTCCCTCCTTTCTCCCCTTCTCTTCCTTCTACCATTCTTCTTTTTCCTTTTCTTTCTCTTTTTTTAGTTTTTGAGATAATATATCTTTTATTTATTTTATTTTATTATATTATTTTATTTTATTTATTTGACAGGTAGAGTTATAGACAGTGAGAGAGAGAGACAGAGAAAAAGGTCTTCTTTGCTTAGTTGACTCACTAAATGGCTGCCACGGCCGACACTGTGCCTATCCAAAGCCAGGAGCTGGTTGCTTCTTCCTGTTCTCCCATGTGGGTGCAGGGACCCCAGCACTTGGGCCATCCTCTACTGCCCTCCCAGGCCACAACAGAGAGCTGGACTGGAAGAGGAGCAACCGGGACTAGAACTTGAGCCCATATGGGATGCTGGCGCTGCAGGTGGAGGGTTAACCAAGTGTACCATGGTGGCTGCAAGAGAATATATCTTAAATTTACTTTATAGAAAAGAGCTTAGTACTTCATCAAATAAGTTTAGCAAGTAAAAAGCAAAAAGGTCCTAGTTTAGTGGGAATAAAGAATAGCTGTCAATAATAATTGAATGGAAAAACCACCATTTTACCCAATATCATAAATATTAAAGTAATTACAAATCATTACAACTATACTGGTATAACATTCTCATCCATTGGTCTGACAAAGATACAAAACAAAGTTTTAAGTCCAGCGCTGCGGCTCACTAGGCTAATCCTCCACCTTGCGGCACCAGCATACCGGGTTCTAGTCCCAGTCGGGGTGCCGGATTCTGTCCCAGTTGCCCCTCTTCCAGGCCAGCTCTCTGCTGTGGCCAGGGAGTGCAGTGGAGGATGGCCGAAGGGCTTGGGCCCTGCACCCCATGGGAGACCAGGAGAAGCACCTGGCTCCTGCCATCGGATCAGCGTGGTGTGCCGGCCGCAGCCCACCGGCCGCGGCGGCCATTGGAGGGTGAACCAATAGCAAAGGAAGACCTTTCTCTCTGTCTCTCTCTCTCTCACTGTCCACTCTGCCTGTCAAAAAATAAAAAAATTTAAAAATATATAAATAAAAAATAAAATAAAAATAAAACAAAACAAAGTTTTACAGAACTATATTTGCAATAATACTGATACACACATACGTTTCTTTCTTTTTTGTTTGTTTTTTTAAATTTCATCTCTCACATATAAGGAAGAACATGTGGTATTATTCTGGGTCTGGCTTACTTCACTCAGCATGATGTCTTCCACTTGCATCCATTTTGCTGCCGATGGTAGAATTTCATTCTTTTTAATAGTTTAATAACATTCCATTGCATATATTTTTTCTTTAACCACATTTTCTTTAACCAATCATCTGACTATGGGCAGCCTGGTTGATTTCAAATAATGGTTATTGTGAACAGTGCTGCTATAAACATGGTAGTGTAGGTATCATTAATACATTATGTTTAAGTCTTTTGGGTATGCCAATAAAGTATCAGGTTACAAAATAAACATACAGAAAGAGAAATCAAGAAAGAAATCCCATTCACAGTAGCCACAAAAAGTCAAATATTCAGGAATAAATTTAAGCAAAGAAGTGAAAGATCTCTACAATGAAAATTATTAAACATTGTTGAGACTATGAAGCTGCTAGAAAAAAAAAACATAGGAGGGCTGGCACGGTGGCTCACTAGGCTAATCCTCCACCTTGAGGCGCCGGCACACCGGGTTCTAGTCCAAGTCGGGGCGCCGGATTCTGTCCCAGTTGCCCCTCTTCCAGGCCAGCTCTCTGCTGTGGCCCGGGAGTGCAGTGGAGGATGGCCGAAGGGCTTGGGCCCTGCACCCCATGGGAGACCAGGATAAGTACCTGGCTCCTGCCATCGGATCAGCACGGTGCGCCGGCTGCAGCGTGCCGGCCACGGCAGCCATTGGAGGGTGAACCAACGGCAAAGGAAGACCTTTCTCTCTGTCTCTCTCTCTCACTGTCCACTCTGCCTGTCAAAAAAAAAAAAAAAATAGGAGAAATACTCTAAGACATTAGTACAGGAGATAACTTCTGAGCAAGACCCTCACAGTCCTGGCAAGAAAAGCAAAACTAAACAAATGGACCAATGTCAAACTTAGAAACTTTTGTACAGAAAAAGAAATCATAAATAGAGTGAAGAGACATCTAACAAAATGGGAAAAAAAAACTATTTGTAAATTCCCTGACAAAGGATTTATATCCCAAATATATCAGCCACTTTAAAAAAGATTAAAAACAACAACAAAATCAAAATCAAAAAAGTTGAGAAATGGGCAAAGGACTTTAATAGACAATTCTCAAAAGAAGAAATACAAACTATATGTTCCTGTTGATATGCATATATTTTCATAACCTCAAAGGAAAAGATCTGGAAGGAATATACCAAAGGGATATTAAAATTTACTTCTAGGAATTGGATGAGTTTAAAGAAAGGCAAAATATGGCAAGTTTATTTATTGTTTTTTAAAGAAATCTTCCCACTGTTTTCCACAGTGGCTGCACTAATTTCATTCCTACCAGCAGTGTATAAATGGCTCCCGCCCTTGTCTACATCCTTGACAGCATTTGTTACTCTGTGTTTTGTATTTTAGCTATTCTGACAGGGTGAGGTGTTATCTCATTGTGATTTGCATTTCCCTGATGGCTAGTGATATTGAGGGTTTCTTCACATATCCACAGGAACATGTATTTTGTATTTTTATTATGAACCCGAATCTTGCTTTGATTTCACAGTATGTATTAGGAAAGAAATATCTGAATTCATATTATTAATCTATAATTTATTTTAACTATGACATAAGAATACATAATATAGAGAAAGCCTGGTTCATTGTCTGTATACCCTTATTTTTAGACTCTTTTCTAATTTCCAATATTCTTATCACAATTTGTTATGAGCAACATTGAACACATCTTCTAGAGCAAGTATAATTTTATGGGTGAGATACTGACAGTTATTTGGATGTAGATATGTATTATTTGATATTTGAACAAATGCCAAAAAAATTCTTCTGAACAGGATGTAATTTCAAACTAGCAGCATATACTACTACTCATTTTTAATGACAATTTTAATTTTTGCCAAGTTGCCATATTTTTGATAGGCATTTCAATGATTACCTGTAAGGTTAGGACTCATTTTTCTTCAGGAACATTACCATTTATATTTCCTGTTGCCTGAACTTTACTCATATTTTAGAGGGGTTCTATGTGTCATTTTCTTATTGATTTAGAAGTCCTGTATGTACTCAGAATACTAATCCTTAGGCTTTCAGACAGTTTACACCATCTTTAACAATACAATGTTTTTTAAACTTTAGGACTTTTCTTCTTACATTATGTTGAAGAAGTTTATTCTTAATTCAAATCAGAAAGATATTTACTTATATTTTTCTTACATATTTTATATTTGGAAGATTGTTAAAAGGTTGAGGATTAAATATGATTTGAAGTACTAACTTTGTAAAATCCTGTATTTTCTCCTTTATATACATGTTTCTACTTCAGGATGACCTGTTTTGCTCCACTGACTTATTCTTTAATAAATATGTTTCTATATTAAAATATCATGTTATATAAATTCCATCATTAGTATAATACATTTTATATTATTTTTATTTTAGCTTTAGAACTTATCTTGAAACTTAATTTGCATAGATATCTCTCCTATTTACATTCAAGATGATGATGACTTTTTCATTAATTTTGAATTTTAAAATCCAGTGAAATATGGTACAAATACACAATTGACTATTACTCAGTCATAAAAGAAAGATTAAATTTTGTCATTTGCAACAACATGGCTAGAACTGGAAGTCATTATGTTAAGTGAAATAGGCTTAGAACAAAAGGACAAATGTCACATAATCTCACTCATATGTAGAATATAAAAAAATAGGTGATCCCATAGAAGTTAAAAATATAATAATGGTTACTGAGGCTGGGGAGGTAAGTGAGGATGGAGGTTGATTGATGGATACTAGGTTATAGCTAGGTAAGGATAAGAAGTTCAGGTTCTATTGCATAGTCAGATGACTATATATAATGTTAATGTACCATTTATTTTATTCAAAAAACCTTTAAGATAGGACTTTGGAATATTAAATCCTTGACTGAATATTACACAATTAATAGATGTAATAAAATATCACATAATATCCCATAAATATGCATAATGTTCATATATCTGTTAAAATTTTCTTTTTGAAAAAATTTGATAACCCTTCACTAAGTAAAGAGTTCAATAAATAATATGAAGAAAAAAACACTGTTCCTCAATAGCCAAGACAAGGGTTGTAAACAATCAAGAAACTTCAGTTTTGAAAGTTACATCATTGTGAGATTTTTAATATAAAAAAAATGAGCCATGAGGCTGGTGGATGACAAGTATAAGTAAGCATTGCTCCTTATTTAATAACTGTCCTTTTACAGTAGTTCCTTTTTATTAATGGTTTTGCATTTCATTGATTCAGTTGCCTACAGCTTAACCACTATCCAAAAATATGAGATGAAAAATTCCATAAATAAATAATTCATAAGTTTAAAACTAACACTTCTGGTAAGCTGATTGTGGTTTGTTAAATTCATAAATTAAACTTGAGATTACTGATGTCATTCCAATAAAAATGTTGCTATCTATGAATGTGTTAAATTTCTACTTATCAAATCCATCCTTTATGTATTTCACAAAAGTTTTCCAGTTTTTTCAACAAATGCTTGTGCTTTTCCTATTAGGTATATTCCTAGGAACTTAATGGTTTCTGTGGTTATTGTGAATAGGTTTGTCCTTTGTTTCTCTTGTATTTCTTATTTTATTTATTAAATTGGATATAAATTTGAGATTTTTTATCTTTACTTCCAATCTTTCTATCTCTTCAACCTATTCATTTATTTATTCACTTTTCCCTGCTGCAGTCTACTGTCTTAACTTATAGTGTTATATTTTGGAATGGCAGTGTCATTATCTTATTCCTGGCTTTAATGTAATGTCTTTAAAATTTTGTTGTAAAATGAATGTTTGCTTAATTGTTCTTAATGGCTACTCTATATGGTGTTAAGAAAATTGCTTTCCCTTCTTAGTTTACTAAGATTTTGAAAATAATATTTGCATGTTACAATTTATTACCTTAAGAAATATATTAAAATTTCTATATATTAGTTAATATACTATATACATGATTTATTCTATAATGTTTAATTATCTTTGCATTAAAGGGTTCACCAATAGTTCACTATTTTTATGATTCATTTATTAGCTGTATTCAATGTATTAACATTTGATCATTTAATGTTATTTCATATATACATATTTGGAAGCAGAGTAGTACCTCCCATCCTGCTGTCCCTACTGAAATGATCCCACCATCCTTCTTACCTCCTTTCTGATTCCTTCATTTAATTTTTAGAATGATCTATTCTTAGTTTATTTTATACTCATAAAATGAAGCTTACACTAATTAAAGAATTCAACCACTAGTAAGAAGAAAAATACAATGTTCCTCAACAGTAGAAATAAGGGCTGTAAATAATCATTTAATCTCAAAATGTAGTTTCACTCATATACATTAAATTTTTGGTACTCTATTAGTTACCATAGATCAGGAAAAACATATGGTATTTGTTTTTTGGGTGGACTGACTTATTTCACTAAATAAAATGGTTTCCAGATTCATCCATTTTGTTGCAATAGACAGGATTTCATTTTTCTATAGCTTAGTAACATTCAGCTGTCTGTCTATCTATCTATCTATATTTCTTTATCCAGCCATCAGATGATGGACATCAGGCTCATTCCATATCAGCTATTGTCAACTGAGCTGCAATAAACATGAAAGTACAGATAACTCCTTCATATGCTAATTCCATTGCCTTTGGGTAAATTTCCAGGAATGAGATTGATGGGTCATATGGTATATCTATTTTCAGCTTTCTGAGGAATCTCGATACTGTCTTTCACAATGGCTGTACTAGTTTACATTCCCACCAGTAATGGATTAAGGAACCTTTTTCCCACATCCTCACCAGAATTTATTTTTTTATTAATTTCCATATGAGAATCATTCTAACTGGTGTGAGGTGAAACCTCATTGTGATTTTGATTTGCATTTCCCTGATGGCTAGTGATCCTGTCACATTGGTTATTTGAATTTCCTCTTTTGAAAAATGCCTCTTCAAGTCCTTTGCCCATTTTTTAACTGGATTGTTTTGTTGTTCTTAAGTTTCTTGAACTCTTTATATAGATTTTGGATATTAATCGTTTATCAATTGCATAGTTTAAATATTTTCTCCCATTCAATTGGTTGTCTCTTAACTTTGCTGGATGTTTCCTTTGCAGTGCAGAAACATGTTAGCTTGATGTAATGCCATTAGTCTATTTTTGCTTTTATTTTCTGTTCTTCTATTCTTTTCCAAGAAGTCTTTGCCCATGCCAATGGATTGCAGAGTTTCCCCAATATTCTTCTCTAGAAATTTATTATCAAGTCAAAGAATCATAAATTTATATATTTGATCCATTTTGAGTTGATTTTTGCATAAGGTGTAAGGTAAGGATCTTGTTTCATACTTCTGCATGAGGAGATCCAATTTTCCCAGCACCATTTGTTGAAGAGACTATCCTTTCTCCACGGATTGCTTTTAGCTCATTTGTCAAAGATTAGTTGGTTGTATATGTGTGGATTGATTTCTGGAGTTTCTATTCTGCACCATTGGTCTACCTGTCTTTTTATTCCAGCACTATGCTGTTTTGATTATTACTGCCTGTAATATGTATTGAAATTGGTATTCTGATGCCTCCAGCTTTGGTTTTTTGTTTAAGACTTCTTTAGCTATTTGGGGTCTCTTGTGTTTCCATATGAATTTTAGCATTGTTTTTTCTAGATGTGAGAAGACTGTCATTGATAGTTTGACTGGAATCACATTGAACCGGTAAACAGATTTTTCTTTTTTCTTTTTTCTTTTTTTTTAACTTTTATTTAATGAATATAAATTTCCAAAGTACGGCTTATGGATTACAATGGCTTCCCCCCCATATCGTCTCTCCCACCTGCATCCCTCCCCTTTCCCACTTCCTCTCCCCTTCCATTCACATGAGGATTCATTTTCGATTCTCTTTATATACAGAAGATCAGTTTAGCATACATTAAGTAAAGATTTCAACAGTTTGCCCCTACACAAACATAAAGTGAAAAATAATAGATGATTTTTTAAATGATGAAATCAGATCAGAACTATTGTCATGTTTAATCCCAGTGAGAGTCAAGTTGGGAATTGATAATTTCTTTTTCTTCTTCTTCTTTTTCTTTTTTTTCTTTTTTTTTTTTTACAGAAGATCAGTTTAGTATACATTAAGTAAAGATTTCAACAGTTTGCACCCCCATAGAAACACAAAGCGAAATATACTGTTTGAGTACTCATTATAGCATTAAGTCTCAATGTACAGCACATTAAGGACAGAGATCCTACATGAGGAGTAAGTGCACAGTGACTCCTGTTGTTGACTTTACCAATTGACACTCCTGTTTATGGCATCAGTAATCTCCCTATGCACCAGTCATGAGTTTCCAAGGCTATGGAAGCCCCTTGAGTTCACCGACTCTTATTTTGTTTAGACAAGGTCATATTCAAAGTGGAGGTTCTCTCCTCCCTTCAGAGAAAGGTACCTCCTTCTTTGAAGACCTGTTCTTTCCACTGGGATCTCACTCACAGAGATCTTTCATTTAGGTTTTTTTTTTTTTTTTTTTTTTTTTTTGCCAGAGTGTCTTGGATTTCCATGCCTGAAATACTCTCATGGGCTTTTCAGCCAGATCCGAATGCCTTTAGGGCTGATTCTGAGGCCAGAGTGCTGTTTAGGACATCCACCATTCTATGAGTCTGCTGAGTATCTTGCTTCCCATGTTGGATCACTCTCCCCTTTATTTATTCTATCAGTTAGTATTAGCAGGTACTAGACTTGTTTATGTGCTCCCTTTGACTCTTAGTCCTTTCATTATGATCAATTGTGAACTGAAATTGATCACTTGGACTAGTGAGATGGCATTGGTACATGCCACCTTGATGGGATTAAATTAGAGTCCCCTGGTATGTTTCTAACTCTACCATTTGGGGCAAGTCAGCTTGAGCATGTCCCTAATTGTACATCTCTTCCCTCTCTTATTCCTACTCTTATGTTTAACAGGGATCACATTTCAGTTAAATTTCAACACTTAAGAATAACTGTGTATTAATTACAGAATTAAACCAGTCATATTAAGTAGAACAGACAAAAAAAAACTACTAAGAGGGATAATGTATTAAGTTGTTCATTAACAGTCAGGGCTATGCTGATCAAGTCACCGTTTCTCATAATGTCCATTTCACTTCAACAGGTTTCCTTTTTGGTGTTCAGTCAGTTGTCACCGATCAGGGAGAACATATGGTATTTGTCCCTTTGGGACTGGCTTATTTCACTCAGCATGATGTGTTACAGATTCCTCCACTTTGTTGCAAATGACTGGATTTCATTGTTTCTTACTGCGGTATAGTATTCTAAAGAGTACATATCCCATAATTTCTTTATCCAGTCCACAGTTGATGGGCATTTAGGTTGGTTCCAGGTCTTAGCTATTGTGAATTGAGCTGCAATAAACATTAGGGTGCAGACCGCTTTTTTGTTTGCCAATTTAAATTCCTTTGGGTAAATTACAAGGAGTGGATTGGCTGGGTCGAACGGTAGGGTTATCTTCAGGTTTCTGAGGAATCTCCAGACTGACTTCCATAGTGGCTTGACCGGTTTGCATTCCCACCAACAGTGGGTTAGTGTCCCTTTTTCCCCACATCCTCGCCAGCATCTGTTGTTGGTAGATTTCTGCATGTGAGCCATTCTAACCGGGGTGAGGTGAAACCTCATTGTGGTTTTGATTTGCATTTCCCTGATTGCTAATGACCTTGAACATTTTTTCATGTGCCTGTTGGCCATTTGGATGTCCTCTTTTGAAAAATGTCTATTGAGGTCCTTGGCCCATCTCTTAAGTGGGTTGTTGGTTTTGTTTTTGTGGAGTTTCTTGATCTCTTTGTAGATTCTGGTTATTAACCCTTTATCTGTTGCATAGTTTGCAAATATTTTTTCCCATTCTGTCAGTTGTCTCTTCACTCTCCTGACTGTTTCTTTTTCAGTACAGAAACTTCTCAATTTGATGCAATCCCAATAGTTAATTTTGGCTTTGGCTGCCTGTGCCTCCTGTTTTTTTCCAGAAACTCTTTGCCTGTGCCAATATCTTGAAGGGTTTCTCCAATGTCCTCTAATAACTTGAGGGTGTCAGGGCGTAGATTTAGGTCTTTAATCCATGTTGAGTGGATTTTTGTGTAAGGTGTAAGGTAGGGGTCTTGCTTCATGATTCTGCACGTGGAAATCCAATTTCCCAGCACCATTTATTGAATAGACTGTCCTTGCTCCAGGAATTAGTTTTAGATCCTTGATCACATATAAGTTGGCTATAGATGTTTGGGTTGATTTCTGGTGTTTCAATTCTGTTCCATTGGTCTATCCATCTGTTTCTGTATCAGTACCATGCTGTTTTGATTACAACTGCCCTGTAGTATGTCCTGAAATCTGGTATTGTGATGCCTCCGGCTTTGTTTTTGTTGTACAAGATTGCTTTAGCTATTCGAGGTCTCTTTTGCCTCCATATAAATTTCAGCATCATTTTTTCTAGATCTGAGAAGAAGATCTTTGGTATCTTGATTGGTATTGCATTGAATCTATAAATTGCTTTTGGGAGGGCCGGCGCCGCGGCTTACTAGGCTAATCCTCGACCTAGCGGCGCCGGCACACCGGGTTCTAGTCCCGGTCGGAAGCCGGATTCTGTCCGGTTGCCCCTCTTCCAGGCCAGCTCTCTGCTGTGGCCCGGGAGTGCAGTGGAGGATGACCCAGGTGCTTGGGCCCTGCACCCCATGGGAGACCAGGAAAAGCACCTGGCTCCTGGCTCCTGCCATTGGATCAGCACGGTGCACCGGCCGCGGTGGCCATTGGAGGGTGAACCAACGGCAAAGGAAGACCTTTCTCTCTGTCTCTCTCTCTCTCACTGTCCACTCTGCCTGTCAAAAAAAAAATTGCTTTTGGGAGAATGGACATTTTGATGATATTGATTCTTCCAATCCATGAGCATGGAAGATTTTTCCATTTCTTGGTATACTCTTCTATTTCTTTCTTTAAGGTTTTGTAATTTTCATCGTAGAGATCTTGAACGTCCTTGGTTAAGTTTATTCCAAGGTATTTGATTGTTTTTGTAGCTATTGTGAATGGGATTGATCTTAGCACTTCTTCCTCAGCCATGGCATTGCCTGTGTATACAAAGGCTGTTGATTTTTGTGCATTGATTTTATACCCTGCTACTTTGCCAAAATCTTCTATGAGTTCCAATAATCTCTTAGTAGAGTTCTTTGGGTCCCCTAAATACAGAATCATGTCATCTGCAAAGAGGGATAGTTTGAGTTCTTCCTTCCCAATTTGTATTCCTTTAATTTCTTTTTCTTGCCTAATAGCTCTGGCTAGAACCTCCAGAACTATATTGAATAGCAGTGGTGAGAGTGGGCATCCCTGTCTGGTACCAGATCTCAGTGGAAATGCTTCCAACTTTTCCCCATTCAATAGGATGTTGGCTGTGGGTTTTTCATAGATTGCTTTGATTGTATTGAGGAATGTTCCTTCCATACCCAGTTTCGTTAGAGTTTTCATCATGAACGGGTGTTGTATTTTATCAAATGCATTCTCGGCATCTATTGAGATAATCATATGGTTTTTCTTCTGCAGTCTGTTAATGTGGTGTATCACATTGATTGTCCTGCGCACATTAAACCATCCCTGCCTACCAGGGATAAATCCCACTTGGTCTGGGTGGATGATCTTTCTGATGTGTTGTTGCATTCTCTTGGCCAGAATTTTATTGAGGATTTTTGCATCTATGTTCATCAGGGATATTGGTCTGTAATTCTCTTTCAGTGCTGCATCTTTTTCCAGCTTAGGAATTAAGGTGATGCTGGCTTCATAGAAAGAATTTGGGAGGATTCCCTCTTCTTCGATTGTTCTGAATAGTTTGAGAAGAATTGGAGTTAGTTCTTCTTTAAATGTCTGATAGAATTCAGCAGTGAATCCATCTGGTCCTGGGCTTTTCTTTGTTGGGAGGGCCTTTATTACTGTTTCAATTTCTGTCTCAGTTATGGGTCTGTTTTGGTTTTCGATGTCTTCATGGTTCAATTTAGGTAGGTTGCATGTATCCAGGAATCTATCCATTTCTGATAGGTTTCCCTGTTTGCTGGCATACAAGTCCTTGTAGTAATTTCTGATGATTCTTTTTATTTCTGTGGTGTCTGTTGTTACATTTCCTTTTTCATCTCTGATTTTATTGATTTGGGTCTTTTCTCTTCTTTTTTTAGTTAGTTGGGCCAATGGGGTGTCAATTTTGTTTATTTTTTCAAAAAACCAGCTTCTCGATTGGCTGATTTTTTGTAGTGTTTTTTTGGATTCAATCCTGTTAATTTCTTCTCTGATTTTAATTATTTCACTTCTCCTACTAGATTTGGGTCTGGTTTTCTGTAGATTTTCTAGATCCTTGAGGTGAATTGAAAGCTCATCTATTTGGTGCCTTTCCAATTTCTTGATGTAGGCACCTATTGATATAAACTTTCCTCTTAACACTGATTTTGCTGCGTCCCATAAGTTTTGGTATGTTGTGCTGTTATCCTCATTTACTTCCAGAAAATTTTTGATTTCTCTTTTAATTTCTTCTATGACCCATTGTTCATTCAGGAGCATGTTGTTCAATCTCCATGTATTTGCGTATGCTCTAGGGATTCCTGAGTTGCTAATTTCCAACTTCATTCCTTTATGGTCTGAGAAGCTGCATGGTATGATTCTAATTCTTTTGAATTTGCTGAGACTTGCTTTATGGCCTAGTATGTGGTCAATCCTAGAGAAGCTTCCATGTACTGCTGAGAAGAATGTAAAATCTTTAGCTGTAGGATTGAAAGTTCTGTATATATCTGTTAGATCCATTTGGGCTATAGTGTCATTTAAATCTACTGTATCCTTGTTGATCTTCTGTCCTATTGATCTGTCTATTTCTGAGAGTGGAGTATTGAAGTCCCCCAGTACTATTGTATTGGGGTCTAAGTCTCCCTTTAAGTCCGTTAACAAATCTTTTAGATAAACTGGTGCCCTGTAGTTAGGTGCATATACATTGATAATTGTTATATCTTCTTGTTGTATTGATCCCTTAATCAATATATAGTGCCCCTCTTTGTCTCTCTTAACAGTTTTTGTGGTAAAGTTTATGTTGTCCGATATTAAGTTGGCTACGCCCTCTTTTTTCATTTCTGTTGGCATGGTATATCTTTTTCCAGCCTTTCACTTTCAGTCTGTATGGATCTTTGTTGGAAATATGTGTTTCTTGTAAGCAGCAAATAGATGGGTTTTGTTCCTCAACCCAATCAGCCAATCAGTGTCTTTTAACTGGACAGTTCAGGCCATTAACATTCAATGTGACTAATGAAAAGTGGTAACTTTGCCCTGCCATTTGCCAAAGATAAGTTCTAATATATGCTTTGAATTCCCTGTGATCTTTTGCTGTGAGGTTTCCTTCCTTTATCTTCTTTCATATTGATGACCGTGTTTCTGTGTTTCTGTGTGCAACACATCTTTAAGCATCTGTTGCAGGGCTGGACGAGTGGCGACAAATTCTTTCAATTTCTGTTTGCTATGAAAAGTCTTTATTTCACCTTCATTCACAAATGATAGCTTTGCAGGATATAATATTCTGGGCTGGCAGTTGTTCTCTCTTAGTACCTGGGCTATATCTCGCCATTCCCTCCTAGCTTGTAGAGTTTCTGATGAGAAGTCAGCTGTGAGTCTGATTGGAGATCCTCTGAGAGTAATCTGACGTTTCTCTCTTGCACATTTTAGGATCTTTATGTTTCACTGTGGAGAGTTTAATTACAACGTGTCGTGGTGAGGCTCTCTTTTGGTCGTGTTTATTAGGGGTTCTGTGAGCTTCCTGTACTAGGATGTCTCTGTCCTTCTCCAAACCTGGGAAATTTTCTGCTAATATCTCACTAAAAAGGCTTTCTAATCCTTTCTCCCTCTCCATGCCTTCAGGAACTCCTAGAACCCGAATGTTGTTTTTTTTTTAATAGTATCCTGAAGATTCCTGACAATATGTTTTAGATTTCTAATTTCCTCTTCTTTTCTTTGGTCTGACTGTATCCTTTCCTGTTCTCTGTCTTCTAAGTCCAATATTCTCTCTTCTGCTTCACCCATTCTGTTTTTAAGGCTCTCTATTGTGTTTTTCATTTGATCTATTGAATTCTTCACTTCAGTCACTATCACAGTTTCCTGTTGTACTAGTTGTTTCGTTTCATTTTGATTCCTCCTTAATATTTCATTTTCACGAGAGAGATTTTCTATCTTGTCCATTAAGGATTTCTGTAGTTCAAGAATTTGTTTTTGAGAACTTCTTAATGTTCTTATCAATGTTTTCTGTGTATCTATTGAGATAGTTGTATGCTTTTTATTCTTCAATTTGTTAATATGATGCATCACATTTATTAATTTACATATGTTTAATCATCCTTGCTTCCTTGGAATAAATACCTTGGACTGGGTGAATGATCCTTCTGATGTGTTAGATTCAATTAGCAAGTATTTTGTTGAGGATTTTTGCATCTATGTTCATCAGAGATATTGATCTATAGTGCTCTTGCATCACCAAGAAACTTAACAATTTTTTTCACTCTATCCTTCTTTAAAAAATATGTGAACCCTCCCCTACTAGGTAAGGAGGGTTTATGTTATACTGATTCTAGGTACAATGATCATAAATTTCTTTGACTTTCACTGTCACAAAATGATGTCCACTGTGCTTTCTAGAATCAGTTGTCCTGTCATGAATCCACACATTTGGCCATTTTCCCATATTTTCTACATCTTTATAATGCACTATAGATGTTCCTGTGGCTTCATGCTTTGGATAAACATCTTTTTGACTCATTAACATTGAATTCATGGCCAATGTGCTCTAACTCATGCCTAAATGTGGCTTATATAACATACGCATTTTCTCCACAAAGCACATCACTGTCTTCTTATGCTTAGGAATAGTAGACAGCAATTAATACTATGCTTGGGGGCTGTTTTGAACAGCAAAATCACCAACAAAAACCACAAAAATGTGATACTAAATGGACTGCAAAAATGATATTTGTTTATAGAATGAGAGCTGAAACAAGAAGATAGACAATCTTCCTGTTCTGCCTCAGCTGGAGATATAAACCTCAACAGACTCAAATTTTTAAGCATTCAGCTCATGCCTATGAAAGCCCATTGACAGAGCCTCAAGCATTGATTGTGAGATAATAAATAAATTTTAGCAAGTAGGTGAATCTGTAAAAGTAGGATCTTCGAAAGGAAAATAATGTATATTCTTTCCATGCCAATGTGGTTATTGAATAGGATCATTTGCCACAGATGTCCCATCATTCATTGTATACCATCAGTCCTTAGTGGATTGTTGTGCAAAGCATCAAAGATCAAATTTTCAACTAATATACATGAAGGAAGAGGATTTTTTTGAGAAGCTTAGGACCCGAGACCTCTCATTGATGGGAGAACAATCCTCTTTTTCTTAAAGAGAATCTACTTGGGGACAAGGGTAAGTTGTAGGGTGCTTATATTTGAGGAGAGGGACTCCTAAGAGCAATCTAAGTTGGGAGTGGGCAGGGGAGAGGAACAGACTATTCAGATGCCAGAGTGTCTGAGTTTAGGTGGCATCTATTTTCAGATTTCTGTGAAATTCATTGACCCAGCATCTCAGCAGGTTGGAGCCTGTGGGAAGTTAAAGACCCTTCTACAGTTGGACAAGTCACAGATTTAAAGAGTTGGGTTCATATGTAGCCCTGCCTGCTAGGAAAATGCAGGAATCCAAGGTCACTGTAAAACAGAGTGAGTGTCTGTGGTCACTTAAAGTCAAATTTTTGTGGTAGTTGAATTATTGTTTGTACTAATCTGATTTGCAGATTAGAAAAAATACCATTATTATTTCTTAATGCAATTTTTAATTATGCTATTCTTATTTTTTCCCTGGAGACTGGAATAAGATGGGAATGAATTGATCTTAAGTAACCTGGCCAGGGAATATTAACTTTATATTGAATATTCTATATTCAAAGTTGTTATACAGTACAGCATTATTCAGTCTATATTATTTAAGTCTGCTTTACATGTTAGTTAAATACATTAAGTAACTTCCTTTAAAAATTGAAATAAATCTATTACAAATAAATCTATTACAGCCTTTCTGAAATATCAGTTCTGCAGACTTGACCTGTGAGGCCTGTGCACTGTCAGGATGGTGGGGTGACAGCATACTTCAACAAGAAGCACCAGAGACAAGTTTCGGTGAACATGTCTGTTTATTAACTATCAAGCACACCTGTTAAAGGGCAGGCAGAGGGGGCATAGCTAATTCAGGGCAACACAAATTCTATAGGATAAATCCAATATTGGCGCCGCTATGCTTCTCCAATCAGCTTGAAGTTCACGTAGCCTAGTAGCCTCCCAGGTGGTCCTAACAGGTGGGGTCCACAACCGGAAGCTGTTTACCTGATTGGTAATTACAAGGCCCTTCCACAGGGGAAATGTGTCTGGGGCTCCTGCTGCCTGCCAGCAGTCAGGCCATTCCGGGAGGCACAGTTTGCCACACCCTTCTAACCTCAAGCATGTGCTAGGCAGGCAGTTTCCCACCCAGACACAGGGTCACCCACACAATTCAATTCTTAGCCAAATGAATTAGATTAGCCAAATGAATCTTCAAGTTAAAAAAAAAAATCTAACCTATATAATTGTATTGTATCATACATTTCTACAACTTTTAAATTCTTTAATTTTAGAGATTTTAAATTTTTAATAGTTTAAACCTTCAAAGTAAAGGATCTGTCAATTTTTTAGTTGTAAATCCCTAAATAATTATACTACTATTTTATTAGAGAAGATGAGGAGGATGCCAGGACAATTCTTCAGCAAGAAATCACAGATTTTACAGCTTCAAACTAAGATTCCCCTAAAACATTGGCCTTGAAAAATAATTCTTGGATAACTATTAATAAGTACATAAACCCATGCAGTGATTTTCTTCTTTTACCCATTTTTCACTCTTCCATAGTCCAAATTACCTTTTAAACCAAACTTAAGCCAAACATACAAAAAACTATGACTTAAAACACCTCAATTTACAACAGAGCAATCCTTTAAGATAATCTCAGTTCAGTGTTGTTGGTAGCAATGATTCTTGAAAAAGGAAAAAAAATGTGTAACTGTAACAGTTCATATAAATATAGCCCAAACACAAGTATTTCTTTTTTGTATTACAGAGAAGTTTCAGAAGTACTTTGACATTAGTTATAACAATGGAAATTCTGTGTCTCCATTTAGAAACAACAAAATCTTATAAATTTTATTGCACTTGGCCCTCATTCTTATTTTTTTTTAAGTTTTTTGTTTGTTTGTTTGTTTTTTACAAGTAGAGTTGTAGACAATGAGAGAGAGAGACAAAGAAAAAGGTCTTCCTTCCATTGGGTTCACTCTCCAAATGGCCGCTACGGTCGATGCATGCACCGATCCAAAGCCAGGAGTCGGGTGCTTCTTTCTGGTCTCCCATGCAGGTGCAGGGCCCAAGGACTTGGGCCATCCTCCACTGCCCTCCCGGGTCACAGCAGAGAGGTAGACTGGAAGAGGAGCAACTGGGACTAGAACTGGCACCCATATGGGATGCCGGCACTGCAGGTGGAGGATTAACCAAGTGAGCCATGGTGCCAGCCCCGGCCCTCATTCTTTCGAATATTTAGAAAGCCTTACGTACTAAAACTTGTCTCTTTAAAGAGAGATTTAAGTTACATGTATTAACAAAATATAAAAAAGAGTTACTCAGAGTTTAAAAGTTTGTCTTGTAACTAACACTGCACTTAGAGTTTCAAAACTTTTACAAAAGCTTTTTTGACAAACATCCTACTTGACATCAACCTTTTTTTAGGTTGTTCCATCGTGGAGGATCAATAAAACAGCAGCATTTTCCCACTCTCACCTCTTAAGCCTTTGGTGTTCATCCAGTTTCCCTTGTTTTCAAATCTTTTTATTGCTGACAATTCCCAGAGATTCTTCCTAGTTCTTCTGATGGTAGGTCTCTCCACAAAATAGGGAGGTTATCATCAGAAATGTCTTTTATTACTTTAGCCACCCACACATTTTTTTTGTCCTTTATGAGGGCAGCGCAATGATCCAGAGGTAGGATCCAGGTCATTTGTAGATAGTCTGGCCATCATCTTTGATATATCATCCTGGGGTTACGAAGGTATCCACAGAGACAGCCATGGCATAGAGACATGGGTATCTGTTTTCCTGTTGGTATATCACTATTTACATCCACTTTTCTTACTGAGGAGTAGTAAGAGAAGGGGAAAGCCCTTTCCTTGTTTTGTGCTTGAAAGTCTCATTTTGACATGTCTACCATTTCCTCTATATTAGCTGCTTTTCTGTTACGTCCAGTACTAAAATTACCTGTGTGTAGTTTGCATTAATGATCTATTACATCTATGCAAGCTTTCTTTTCTCTCTTGGTCCTTTTGGATTCATTAATCATCTTGAACAACCCTGCTTATGTACCCACTGATCTTAGCCCTTGGCTGCCTTTACCCTTCCCTTTACTTCTGCAAATGACTCCAATTTTATTAATCCATACTTTTAAAAAGGGGTTTATTTTTATTTGAATGGCAGCATTACAGAAAGAGGAAGAGAGGAGAGGAGAGGAGAGGAGAGGAGAGGAGAGGAGAGGAGAGGAGAGGAGAGGAGAGGGGAGAAGAGGGGAGGGGAGGGGAGAGGAGGAGAAGGGAGGGGAGGGGAGGGGAGGGGAGGGGAGGGGAAGGGAGAGGAGGAGAAGGGAGGGGAGGGGAGGGGAAGAAGAGAAGAACCTGAAAAATTTCCCAGTTGAGTTAGCTTTTGTGAAACATTTCCAGACAGCACTATGTAGAAGGTTAAAAAGTACATGGTTGGCAGTAAGAACAAGCACAAAAGGTTGCAGGAGATGGGAAGTAGTGGAGTGTAGCCGGATGGAAGAGGGAAGTAAGGCATACAGGAAAAGGCCTGGAACATATGCTAAAGACTATGTGCTTCAACATCATTGTCTGGTAAGCAAGTTAGTAGCAGCTGAAATACATGAGGGGGCCTTAAAAGTTTATGAAAACTGGATTTAAAAGACAAGTTATTATGTGCCAAAAGTTTTGAAATCTATGCCTATGAAGGGTCTTCTTGGAAGGGGATTCCAAGATGGCTGAATAGGGAAACGCTGATTTTGACCAGGGGAAGATAATGGAAGAAAAGCAGGGAACTGCATTCCCAGGGGAGAGCTGGAGCTAGGCTTGCAGTAAACTCTATAGAAAGAAGAGAGATGCTATGGATCAACGTGAACAGTACAAACACAAAGCAGCAAGTGGGGACAAAACTCAGCTTCTGAGAGTGAGTGAGCACAGCCTGTCACAACCTGTATCACTGGTGGTATTTCCTGAAGGAGA
Organism: Oryctolagus cuniculus; assembly: GCF_051225735.1. Taxonomy (NCBI): domain Eukaryota; kingdom Metazoa; phylum Chordata; class Mammalia; order Lagomorpha; family Leporidae; genus Oryctolagus; species Oryctolagus cuniculus. The sequence goes on from NC_142870.1 coordinate 99,178,428, forward strand.
ACCTTGCAGACTGCATTTACTGTGAGTCTGGCCTGGGGCCCTGGAGCAAGGCACCACATAATCTCATGGAGAAAGACCTTTCTTTCTCTCCATCTCCTTGGCAACTAGCAGGGAGAAAGAGCCATCTAAAAATTAGTGGAGGCTGTGGCAGCTCTTGCAAGTGCATATGTCTTGGGGATTTTATGAGAGATAAATCTGCATTCCCCACTGACTTTGAGTCTGGCCTGGAGGGTTGAAGGGACACCCCCTTAGGATTGTAGGCAGTCCCATCTTCCAATCCTATCACAGGCTACAGGGCTAAAATTGTCAAAGTGGAGAACCCACAGGCTGTTAGCTCTGGGAATATCTCTGCTCTCTTCATGAACAGGGCAGATGTGGAGGGCTGAGTGGAACCCCTGAACCCTGTGATTTTGGGAGCCTTGCATGCTATGACTGTGGGAATTCCATAACTGTATAATACCATGTGGTATGTAGCTGGGTCTCTGAGCAATTACTATGTCTGGCTTCAGAGGTCCTAGATTCCTGATTGCCTGAGGTAGGTCACTGTAAATGGTTCTGTGCTCATACTGAGGACAGCACAAATCCTTTGTGTGGTTCATGTGCCTGCATGGGTGGGGTTTGTAGCCACTGTGGGTGACCCCTGGGCATTGATCACTTTGGAAGAGAGAAAGTGAGGCTGTGATTATGTCAGAAGATATAATCATATCTTCCCCCACGCTGACAATAGAGAATATCTACCATTCCCAAATTGTGTGTCACCCTGGACTCTCCCCCAATCCTTGAGCACTAACCAAAGCCCCCTGGCCCTACCCATCATATGCCGCTGGAAATCCACTGAAGGAGGAGACACTACACTAAACCACAGAGGCATATTTCAAAGATAAAAGCCATCAGAAGATAAAGCCAAGTATCTCCACAAATGCCTACAAATGAACACAGAAATATAAGAACAAGAAGGTAATTTGACTCCAAAAGGAATACAACACTTCAAAATTAGAATGTGAAGATTGATAAAATGCCTGAAAACAATTTAAAGAATGTTCATGGGATTACTCAAAAGCACATTGAAACAAACTAATGAGGTAAGGATATCCAAACACGATATGGGTGAAAAATTTTGCCAAGAGATAGATATTGAAGAGAAACCAAGACTGAAATATTAGAAATGATGAATTCAATATGTCAAGTAGAAAATACAGTGGAGATCCTCAAAAACAGATTTGGTGAGGCAGAAGAGTATTCAAGCTAGAAGACAACTTGGCAATATCTCAGTCAGACAAAGAAAAAGAAGAAAAAATGGTAATAGTGAAAAGAGAGTTTGAGATTTATGGAACCCTATCTAATGACCAAACATACAGGTCCTAGGAGTTCCTGAAGGTGTGAAAAGAGAGAATGGATTAGAAAGCCTATTCAGCAATAATAGCAGAAAGCTTCCCTAATTTGGAGAATCAAAGGACCATCCAAGTATGAAAGCACATGAAACCCCTAATAGACATGATCAGAAAAGATCTTCACCAGGACATTTTATAGTCAAACATTCAAGAAAAATATAAAGAAAAGATTTTAAAATGTGCATGAAAGAAACAAAAGCTTACTTTTAGAGGACTGCTCATTGGAATATCAGCTGATTTCTCACTGGAAACCCTATAGGCTAGGAGATAATGGAGAGACATTGTCCAAGTACTAAAAGAAACTGTCAACGCACTTATGAATGAAGTTGAAATAAAGACCTTCCAAAACAAATAGAAATTAAAATAATCGGTCACCACTTATCCAGGCTTACAAATGACTCCTAAGTATATGCTACATACAGAAACACAGAGTGATAGTCAACATTATGAAAGAATGTGAAGGTAAAAAATTTGCTAATAAATGTACAAAGGAAGAGGTCAATATTGTGGACTAGTACGTAAAGCCACAGCCTGAGATGCCAGACACCTGTGTAAACATGGGTTTGAGTCCTAGCTGCTCAACTTCCTGTCCATTTCCTTGCTAATGAGCCTGGGAAGGCAGTGGAGAATGGCAGGAGTGCTTGGGCCCCTTCACTCACATTGACCTGGATTAAGTTCCTGGCTCCTGGCTTAAGCCTGGCCCAGCACGGGGCCATTGCAGCTATATGGAGCATGAACCCTTAGATGGAAGATCAATCTCTCTCTTTCTCTCTCTCTCTGCCTTTCCCTCTATCTCTCTGAAAATCTGTCTTATAAATAAATAAATAAATAGGAAATCCAAAGCAAACAATAGGAATATTTATGGAAAAATGGTAGGACCAAGTCATTGCTTATCAGTAATAACCTTGAATGTAAATGGCATAAATTATTCAATTTAAAATATACAGACTGAGTGAAGGATTAAGAAACAAGACCCTGTTATTTGCTGCCTTCAAGAAACACACCGCACAAACAAAGATATACACAGACTGAAAGTGTAATGGTGGAAAAAAGATATTACATGCTAACAAAGCAGCAATAAAGAGCAGGAATAGCCATCCTAATATCAGAAAAAAATAGACTTTAACACAAAAACTTTAAAAGAGAAAAAGAAGGGCATTATGTCATGATTAAAGGATCAATTAAACAGGAAGTTGTAACTACAGTAAATGTATGTGCACTCAATACCTTGCTATTTAAGTGTTAATTGATCTAAAGGGAGACATAGACTCCCATACAATAATAATAATGGACTTAAGCACCCCACTTTCTGTATTAAATATTTTAAAGATTTATTTATTTGGGAGACAGCGTTACAGACAGATAGAAAGGTCTTCCATTCACTGGTTCACTTTCCAAATGGCTGCAACACCTGGAGCTGGGCCAATCCTAAGCCAGGAGCCAGGAGCTTCTTCCAGGTCTCCCACATGGGTGCAGGGGCCCAAGGACATGGTCCATCTTCCACTGCTTTCCCAGGCCATTAGCAGGGAGCTAGATCATAAGTGGAGCAGCCAGAACATGAGTAAGTGCTCATATGGGATGCTAGTGCTGCAGGTAGAGACTTAACCTACTATAGCACAATGCCAGCCCCTCAACACCCCAGATCAACTAGACAGGAAATAAAAAAAGAAACAATGTAGCTGATCTACACTACGGACCAAATGGAGCCAACTGTTAACTACAGAACATTTCATACCACGTTGCAGAATACAAATTCTTTTCATCAGTGCATGAAACTTTCCCTAAGCCGTAAAGCAAGTCTCAGCAAATTCAAGAAAACTGAAATCATACCATTTATCTTCTGACATCAAAGGAATGAAGCTTTAAATTAACAGCTTTAGAAAGTCTAGAAAATGTGAAAACACATGAAGTCTGAACAACACATTCCTGAATCAACAATAGTATGTCATAGAAGAAATCAGAAAATTCCTGGAAATGAATGAAGATGGCAATACAGTACATCAATACCTATAGGATACAGCAAAAGCAGTATTAAGAGAGAAGTTTATATCTATCAGAGTCTACATCAAAAAATTGGAAAAGCATCAAATAAATGGCTTGACAATGCATATCAAGGGCAGGACAAACAAGAACAAATAAATTAGTAGGAAGAAAGAAATAATATTAGAGAAGAAATAAGAAGAAATAAACAAAAAGAAATAAACAAAATTGAACCAAAAATGATACAAAGAATCAGTGAAGAACTGTTTTTTGAAAAAAATAAACAAAATTGACACGCTATTTACCCAACTAACCAAGAAGAGAGAAGATCAAAATTAATAAAATGAGAGATGAAAAGGAGATGCTAAAATCGATATCACAGAAGTAAAAAGAATCATCATTAATAACTAAAAGAGCTATATGCCAACAGAATGGAAAATCTATAAGAAATGGGTGGATTTCTGGAAACAGAGAGTTGCAAACTCTGCAACTGATAATGGATTAATAACCAGAATCTATAAAAAGCAGAAGAAACTCTACAACAACCAAACAATATATTTAAGAAATGGGCAAAGGACTTGAGCAGGCATTTTTCAAAGGCTGAAATTCAAATGGCCAACAGATACATGAAAAATGCTCAGAATCATTAGCTATCAGGGAAATGCAAATAAAAACCACAGTGTGGTTTCACCTCACTGCAGTTAGAATGGCTCTCAAAAAGAAATCAACTAACAACAAATGCTGGCAAGGAACTAGGAAAAAAGGCACCCTAACCCACTGTTGGTAGGAATGTAAACTAGTGCAGCTGGTTCACTCCCCAAATAACCGCAATGGCCAGAGCTGAGCTGATCCAAAGCCAGGAGCCAGGAACTTCTTCTGGGTCTCCCATAGGATTCAGACACTGCAGGCTGGGGCTTTAACCCATTGTGCCACAGCACCAGCCACAAAACCATTATTCTTAATGAAATAAGCCAGTCCCCAGAAGACAAATATCTGTTTTCTCTGTTCTGTGATAACAGAGTACAAGAAATGTAATATGTAAGAGAAAATGACATTTTGAGATTTACTTATTTTTTTACTGTCCTTGTCTGTACCATTCAGAAAAGTGTATTTTGTTCTTTTTTTCCTCTTATAAATTGTTGAATTTTTAACTTACTGGATTGTTAAGCTTATGAGTATAAAAATAAGCTGAAAATTGTCATTGCAAAAGTTAAAAGAAAGACTAAGAAAGGAAGGAGGAGTCAGGGTAGGATTGTGAGCAGGAGAGAGGGTAAGGAGGGAAGTGTCACCATGCTCCTAAATCTGTATATACAAAACACCTTATATAAATAAACATTATTTAAAAACTCCAGTTTTACAAAAAACATTAACTTTATTGTAATAGAGAATTACATTTAATAATTTAAGACTTCATGTAACGGAAAAGTAGAAACATACTATCAGTCCATGTGACTTTCCTGCTCAGCAGCAGGCTTTAACTGTGACTGATATAAGTCTGCAGACTTACGGAAACCACATCCCTGGGAGAGCACATCTGTTCCTGTAGGTTGTCAATTATCATGGACATTAACACCGCTTGGAATAACCCCATTCTCCTCTGGTCTTAGTGGTAATTACTGGGTCCTTTCTTCTTCTCACCCCATGCTGGGATGTTTTTGTTCTTGGGAACAAAGGAAATACTCTATGCTCCTGAGCCCTGTAAAGACACAGGGATCTCCTGTCCCACACAGCCATCTTTTCTATGTGTACATCAGGAACAATGTGGAAACATTGGAGCTTTACTACTTTTCCAGGGTTTTCCCAATAATTGGGGCATAGATTCTACCCAAACTCTCCTGGATCTGGGTATTTAAAGGCCAAGTCTCAGGGCTGGTGTTATGAAACAGTGGGTTAAGGTTCTGCCTGTGATACCAGCATCCCTGGCCATTTCAGCTATTTGGGGAATGAACCCACAGATGTTCTCTCTCTCTCTCTCTCTCTTTCTGTGTGTGTGTGTGTCCCTCTCTCTATGTAGCTCTGCCTTTAGAATAAATAAAATAAATATTAAATAAACAAAATAAAAGGCATGATCTCCTACCTCTGACCACTCTAACCCTAGGAACTCTTATTCTATAGCTTATTTTTTAACCTTTTAGCTTTTATAGATTGTTTCCTCATAATAAGCACTGTTTTCCATCCTCTGATTCCAAGTTTTGAAATTCAGCATCCAAAAATAAGAAATTTTTTCTTTCTCTTCTTTTCAGGGCTATTAATGCTTTTGCTTAATTATGGTTGGAGACCAGAATCAAGAAATGACTAAATGAAGGAGCAAATAGTGAACTTTGTTGCAGTCACTTCATTTTTTACATTTTCTCTGGTTAAACTATCACACTTTATTTTTCCTATTTCATATTATTTTACATTGATATTTTACATTGTTTGAAATCATTTTCTTTTCATTGCCAAGAAAATCCTTCTGCAGTTGACCATGATAAAGTAAGAAATAGAAATCTAATCTTCTGGTCCATTCAGCATATCATGAAAATAGTTTTGGATTAAATTGATGAGTCATTTAAAATTAATGTACATATATACTTTGCTATGGACTGTGTTTTCAAAGACTGTAAAATGGTATAATGAAACTAACTATTCAATCATTTAATTTAGGGCACTATTAGGATGAGAATTTGAGATCTTTCTTTTAGCCCAGTTAACTAAATTATAATATTGTAGTTTTGGTCTAAAACCAAAGTCAAAAATGAAAACTCAATAAATGCCAGTATTTTTTTCTTTTTATAAGTGTCTCAAATTTTAGAGGTCCATTCTAAAACACAGAACCTATTAGCAATTGGCTTTTCCTAGATGTTAATTTTGTTTATAAACACATCTATAAATGCACCTCATATAAACGTTGAGTAATTTAGTTTGTTGGGCAAAGGTCAGCAAGAGCAATGTTTTAAAATCTGGTTTCCCAAAGGAATAATTTCAGTAAATGAGAACTAAGAATAGAGCTTATGAATGGAATTAAATAAAACTTTTGGTCTTTTTATTAGACCATCATAATCAGATGGTTCCTTTAGCAGAATAAAATGTCTATGCCTGAAATAAATCTGGCATGCCATAAGAATATAAATTGAATCTGTGATCACTTGGAACATAAATCTTTAACACTCATTTTTAGGCAAAGTCAGTCAAAAGGTCTTTCAACTTGATGTCTAAATTGATTTAAAAATTACTCACAATTTATGGTCAGCCATGTCAGAAGGCAGTAAGGTTGTTGAACTTGAATTTGATGTTTTGCCTGGAATACAGTGAGTTGAAAATTTTCCTAATAGGTAACTTATATTTAGGACTTACTGAATACAGGGTTTCCTACATATTCTGATGTCTCCAGCTCTTCATAAAAAAACTTAAGCAAAGCAGATTAGTACAGCAAATTATAGGGTTCTTTTATAAATAGAACATCTATATGTAGAGATGTGCATCCTTCATCTTTAATGCACAACTTAAAATCATTTTGTTGATATAGTGATAGGAGACTGAAGCCTTCCTCTACTCAACATTCTTAGCACTAACAATGTTTGGGAGCTAAAAGTCAGAAAATATCGAAATAGAAAGAACTGTAGATATCATTCAGTCTAACTCCCTTGTTTCACAGAAGCAGAAGTTAAGGGATTAAGCAGCTTAGCAAGGGATACGCAGTTTTTGAATCTTCCTGGTTCACACTGGGATCCTGAGCTTCTTGACTCCCGGCCTCTGACCATTACAGCATTTTTCATTTCTTGCTTCTTGTGGGATTGAGATTCAATGATTTTCAGTTTAATCACCTCAGTCACGAGAAATACAGAAGGAAGTCTATGAAATTATTTCACCATATTATTTTTACTTCAGTTAAAGTTATTTTATGATTATGCTCATGAGAGTTTTTTAATAAATTGAACCACAGTTTTAAGTATAGAACTCAACATACAGTATCCTTTTTTATCCCCACTTGATTTATATATTCAACCTGTAAAAATAAAATTGCATTCTAACTGTTAAATGTTTTTCCATTTAGCTGTGAACCATTTGAAATTAGCTATTGTGTTTTATTCAGAATTTATTCCTAAATTTTATTGAATGGATGTTATATCACTATTTTCTTGTAGGTAGTAGTCTTGTTTTGTGTTTTTATCTATTTTGTACTGTAAATATTTTATATTTGTTTTTTAATGAATAGTGTAATGAATGAGTGAGCAAATGACCATGTAGGGTCCCTTTGTAGACATTTTTTATGAAAACATTGGTTTTCAAGGAAACAAAACTACTTTAAAAAAGTAGTGAACTGGAAAGTTCTTACTTGTTAGTACTTATGTTTGGCATGATGGATGTCTGAAAAATTTGTAGCCCTGAAAATGATTTAAGCAAGGTAAGATTGGAATGGGACCCATTGCTTGAAATCAGACTGAATATCTCAGAGAAAAATGTACCAAATTCATTTAACTACACAGGTCACTGACTGAAGTTTCAATTTCATGTGATTCATATTATTCTTGGCTAGAAGGTTGGGTTTTAGTACCAAAACTTTCTTAGCAGAGAAATAAAATTGGCTGGGAAAGATGGGAACACCATTTTAAACAGAAATAGGAGAGCCTTTTCAAGATTTTGTAATCTGTTCCTCACCCATCTCCTTGTTCTCCTCCTGTCAAGTTTACATATATAGTAAATGTAAAAAAATAAGGTGAGTGCTTCCTCTTTGAGAAGAATATGGAACTTTATTTAGTTTGGCACTTAGAGAGTGCCAAAGAATAAACTGAGAGAAAAAAAGCCCAGAAGATTTTAAGTACAGCCTTTGTGAGTTAATAGGAAGCAACATAGTTAAATAGATGAGAATTTATATTAAAAGCTTGGAAATTAAAATCTAAAGTTATTTAGAGAAATATAAATGTATTATTCCCACCACTCTGCCAAAAAATTGCCACATTTGCCCTCAACTTGTTGTTAGGAAGGGAAGGGAGTAGAAAGGGTTTCTGTGCTGTATCTGTTCTGTTCTTTTTGCTTCACCAAGTTATAACATTTAATCTTCAATAATATTTGTGGGATAAATGTTCATCTTTATCTCAAAATTCAGAAAGTAAACACTCAGTTAAGTGAAATAACTTGTGGAAAGCTGCCGGCCTCCTAGCTACTTCTCTAGTCTCACCTTCTACCATTCTCTACTGTACCTACTCTACATGGCCACAGCAGCATCTTTGTTTTTCCTTGAATATCCCAAAACATGCTCTCCTCTGTGGCTTTTACCTTTGATATTTCTTCTTCTCATGGCTTTCTGACCTTAGCTATTTACTTGTTTGGATCCTTCATTTCTTTTTTTTTTTTTTTTTTTTTTGACAGGCATAGTGGACAGTGAGAGAGAGAGAGACAGATCCTTCATTTCATTCATATCTCTGATTGCATGTCATTGCAGAAAGACTGTAAAAAAATCTTATTTCAACAGTCAGGACAAGGGCTGATCAAGTCATTGTATCTCATAGTATTCATTTCACTTCAACAGGTTTCCTTTTAGGTGCTCAGTTAGTTGTCACAAATCAGGGAGAACATATGATAATTGAGCTTTTTAACTTTTATTTAATAAATATAATTTATAATTTTCTGAAGTACAACTTTTGTATTATAGTGGCTTCCCCCCGCCAATAACCACCCTCCCACCCACAACCATCCCATCTCCCACTTCCTCTCCCATCTCATTCACATCAAGATTCATTTTCAATTCTCTTTATATACAGAAGATCAATTTAGTATATACTAAGTAAAGATTTCCACAGCTTGCACCCACACAGAAACACAAAGTATGAAGTACTGCTTGAGTACTAGTTATACTGTTAATTCACATAGTACAAAACATTAAGGACAGAGATCCTACATGGGGAGTAAGTGCACAGTGACTCCTGTTGTTGACTTAACAAATTGACACTTTTGTTTATGGCATCAGTAATCTCCCTAGGCTCTAGTCATGAGTTGCCAAGGCTATGGAAGCCTCTTGAGTTTGCCAACTCCAATCTTATTTAGACAAGGCCATAGTCAAAGTGGAAGTTCTCTCCTCCCTTCAGAGAAAGGTACCTCCTTCTTTGATGGCCTGTTCTTTCTGCTGGGATCTCACTCACAAAGATCTTTCATTTAGGTCATTTTTTTTTCCAGAGTGTCTTGGCTTTGTATTCCTGAAATACTCTCATGGGCTTTTTAACCATATCTGAATGTCTTAAGGGCTGATTCTGAGGCCAGAAAGTTAGTACTAGTAGACACTAGTCTTGTTTATGTGATGCCTTTGACACTTAATCCTATCATTATGATCAATTATGAACTGAAACTGATCACTTTGACTAGTGAGATGGCATTTGTACATGCCATCTTGATGGGATTGAATTGGAATACCCTGGCACATTTCTAACTCTACCATTAGGGGCAAGTCCGATTAAGCATGTGCCGAACTGTACATCTCCTCCCTCTCTTATTCCCTCTTTTATATTTAACAGCGATCACTTTTCAGTTGAATTTAAATACCTAAGAATAATTGTGTGTTAATTAAAGAGTTCAACCAATGGTATTAAGTAAAACAAAAAATATACTAAAAAGAATAAAGTATTAAGTTGTTCCTTGACAGTCAGGACAAGTTATTTGAACTTGATTGGTCATCCCTTGTCCTGGTCAGCCCAATAAACTTGATTGGCCAGCCCAATATCAAGACTGTATTTCCCAGTCTCCTTTAGTTAGGAGTAACCATGTCATAAATTCCTGTACAACAAAAAGATATCTGGAAGTGAGATAGCCACTGCCCTTCACCTTCACCAGGCCTGTTGTGTAAAACCATCTTTGTAATTCGCCTTATTTCCTCCTCTCTCTTGCAGTCACAGGCAATCAGAGCCACCAAATGGAAGAAACTCATATCTCAAAATGACAGTGATAAATAAAGCCACCTCCTCACAATTCAGCTGCATTGACTTTCATTGGATTGTGATATGAGTGAGAAATACTTACTCATTTTAAAAAATATTAAAATTTGGGCTTTTTGTTGCGTCAACTAATATGTTCTAATACATTGTTTTATATGCAATGCCCAAATTTGTGTCTGTCACATAGTAAGCTTTTAGAAATTTATAAAGATAGAAGAAATAAAAGGAAGAGTAGGTTTGTGGAGAAAGATGGTTAATGTTGGGTGGTACATAGGCATTTTCATGGGCGAGTGTTGTTATCATCTTGTTATTCCACTTGGCTCTGGTACCTGTTTCTCCTTCTATGGAAAATGAAAGACTAGGTAAACTGCTCAGAGTTCTATTCACAGATCTCTCTTCACCACTGTCTTTCAGGGATATCCCAGAGAGTGGCTGTAGTGCTGCAGCACATACTTTTGGGTAGATCTTGAATATCATGCAAGACTATCTGTAAACCAAGATGGGTTTTTTCTTCATCAGTCAACAGATTATATGACCCATATCGTGTCATATGTGCAGGCTGGGAGAGAGATGGCAGTATAGTGGAGACCATGGGGCAATTGGGTCACTTCTTCATGTAACTAGCATGTGCCTTTAGAGCCTGCTCTGGCTTTTTCATATATAAAACATTTGATGATGGAGGGTTGATGTGCTTGCCCAGATTTACAGCTTGAGGGGTCAGATAATACCAAGTAATACCAGGTGGCATGGTAACTTGGTAGCCCATGATTAAGTATTCAGTCTTCACTAAAGCCCAACTGTAGGCCAAGAGTTGGTTCACAAAAGGAGAGGAATTGACATGGGAGATAGCTGGGTTTTCACCATTGTCCAGCAATGTTATCAGCAACCCATCAATCTCATAATTGTCAGTTTTCCCAATGTATTTGAAAGTATTGTATGAACTGTCACCTACTTCTTTGCTTCTTAATTAGGAATACTTAATGGATATACCTTGCACATGTCTATAGCCAGGTCACACCATAGGAGATCAGTGCTCTCTCTAATATTGGAAATAAAGTTATTAGTGTCTTAAAATCTAGTCAATGGGAGAGCCAATACTGGATATCCCAAAACCAATTTATAAACTCTGTAGAACACTCTTGATACCAAAATCTGTAATAGTTTGGATTCTCTAGAGAAACTGAGCTGACAGTACATATGAAGACTCTTTTAAGTTTGTTGGAAAATAAAACTAAAGGACAAGTTTATTTTGTTGCAAAAATTTTGAAATGTATGTATTTTTTCATTATATTTTTTCTGTGAACTTCTTTTTTTAAAAAAAGACTTATTTATTATTTGATAGCATTACAAACAGAGATGGAGGAGACAGGAAGATTTTTCGTCCACTGTTTCACTCCCCTAATGGCCCTAATGGCCCTAATGGCCCTAATGGCCCTAATGGCCCCAATGGCAAGGACTGGTTCAGGTCAATGCCAAGAACCAGGTGCTTCCATCCTGTTCTCCCAAATGGGTAGAAGGTACCCAGGCACTTAGAACATCTTCCACTGATTTCCTAGGTGCATTAGCAGAGAACTGGATCAGAAGTGGAGCAGCTGGTACTCAAACTGTTGCCCATGAGGTGTTGGCATTACAGGCAGCAGCTTAACCTGCTGTACCATAGTGCTGACCTCTCCTTGAACTTTTTGAAAACTTCTCATTTGCACATATTTAAGCATTTTTTTCACAGAAATAGACATCCTTTAATTTAACTTTCATGAATTCTCTGAAGTCCCCATACGTGTGTGTGTGTGTGTGTGTGTGTAGAGAGAGAGAGAGTAGGAATTGGCTCATGTGGTTATGATTAAGGAAGCTGAGAGGGCCCAAGGTCAGCTGTAATGAAGCTGTTGTCATAGGAGGGCCAATGCTATAATTCCAGTCCCAGTGACAAGATCTGAGAACCAGGAGAATCAATGGGGTAAGTTTCAGTCTGAGTCCACATCTGAAAGCCGGAGACAACCAATGTCCCACCTGGAAGACAGACAGGCAGAGAGAGTGAAATCTCTGTTGCTGAACCTTTGGTTCTACTCAAGTTTCAGCCAATTGGATGAGGGTCACCAACATTAGGAAGGACAATGTGCTTTACCGAGTCAACTATTCAAATGTTAATCCCATTCTGTCATCTAAAAACACACCCACTTACACACCAGAATAATGTTTTACCTAATATCTGGGTACACAGTCAAGGTGACACATAAAATTACCCAATTTTTTTTCACACAGTCTAGTGTTCAATGTACATTTTCAATTCCTCCTTTTTATATTAGTTTTGTCAGTTTCTGGACATTTGACTATTGATAAGATATGTGTGTGTGTGTGTGTGTGTGTGTGTGTTATAATACAAAACTCCTCTATAGGTAGTTATAGTCTGCTCCAGAATGCTGTTCAATGAACTTCCAGTCTTCCTCCCTAATTTACCTTAATTTTCTTGCTCCTACTTTTGAAAGAAGAAAAAATGATGATGTCGAGAAGAGAAAAAATATTTTAGTTACCCTCTTCCTTGCTATATGAAAAGTTTAGTTTAAGAAATATTTTCAAGGTTGGGGAATCTCAAGGACCTAAAAATAGGATTAATTTCTTTCTTATCTTTGCGAATTTAGCTTAGATACTATCTGTTCTTGGAAATACAGTAAAGTCACAAGGTTGGGTTGAGTGCCTGCTCCAGTGATTCCCCCACCATTTCCTTTGTGCACCGAATCTCAAAAGATGGACTCTACCTAGGGAGAAAATATTCAGAATATTCAGAATCTGCTGCCTCATTTTATCTCTGTGTCCTATCATGGGGATTGATAAAATGTTCAGTGAATGTCTTTTGAGCAAAAGACTAAATGAGGCTGTGTTTCTGGACAACAGAATAATCACTAGAGACAGTGATTACTTCATGTCAAGTATTGCTAACCCATATTTAAGCATTTTTAAAAAGAAGAAGGTTTTAACAAAAGCAAACTACTCAGAGATGAACATTTATTTCCAGTCAAATGTTCCTTTCCTTATTTTTCTTCATTATTCCCAACCTACTCAGTATGACTTTATTGGAATCAGCTCCCTTCTAATTTGTAACACATATTGAATAGACATTTGGCACAGCTTCATTATAATCCATTTTATCTGCTAAATTTGCAGATTTTATCATCCTTGGCTCTTCTTAGTTTTCTATCTAGTGCCATGGGCTTCAGGCCATTGTAAGAGTTTCAGTTAAGGAGAAAGTTTGAGTTAATTACCATCCTGGGAGAAAACTGCCTTGATTTGATATCTTAAACCTATCAAGTATATCCCATTCATACTAGTCATGAGGAAATAATACTGCCTCCTTAAATAAGAACTTGGATCAATGGTAGCCTAATGCTCTTTGATCTTTCCTGAGGCAAGGTGAGAGGGCCTGGCCTAGAGTCACTGGACCCATCTATCAGGAACATGAGAATGAATGTGGGATATAAATGGGGAGAGTGTGGTAAGCATTAGAGAGAAGCAGAGTAGCTGGATGAAAATATTGTCACCAGGACTGGGGAGCAATGAAAAGGTAGCATTGATAAAAAGGAAAATGAAAAGATTAACTGATGTTGTGCTCTTACAAATAAAATTGACACACACACACAGGAAATAACATCCTTCCATATTTACATTTATCACCTCAACATAGAGTATTTGCAGAGTGATAAAGAGTTGCCAGTTGTTGCCAGAATGGCACAGAAAGAACATGAGTCTGGTATGAATGATACTATAGATCAAAAAGCTAGGTAAACTACAATTCACTATAATTCAGACGACATCACAGAGCCTACTGCATGTCAGCTGCTCAGGAAGTACTGGATCAGTATTCTTGAATTTTGAATAAAGTACAATTTAAGTTAAGAATAAGAGAAGATGAGATCTAAGATGGCTGAATAGTGAGAAGCTGCACTGACCTCAGCTACAACCTCAGAAAAACAAAGGAAAATAAAAAACTGATTGAAATAAATTTTCAGTGGAGAACTGATCAAACAGAGCAAAGACTCACTGGGACAGTGAGGAGAGAAGCTGAACTGCCACCACTGACTATTCCACCTGCATCTACACGACTGGCTTGCAGTTGGGAAATGTCATCTTGCCAAGACAAGGTGGGAAGAAACTGCAGTCACTCTTGCCACAGGCAGCTGTAGCTGTGGGAGACTTGCACAATCCCCACTGACTCCAACTCCAGCCTGGGGAGGTGACAGGGATCTGAGCAACTTCTTTGTTTGGTAAAGGGAAGCAACATTGCTCCCCAATTCACCCTCCTCCCCCAACTAAAACACCAGACTTAGTTTGCTCTGGTAGAGTTGCTGTTGAACTTATTCCAATTCAGGACAGCAAGAATCCTCATTGCTATCAGAAACCAATAGAACCAGAAATACAGCAACTTACAGAGAGGACAGCAGAACCCCTGCATTTTGTGACTTTGAAAGTTCTGGCATAAGCCACAAAGGTAGAAAATCACAGGTTGAAGTTGGGTTCCCATGCCCCTGACCAGCTTGAATGCAGAGACCCAGAGTTCCCTGAGCAGTGGGGACAGATATCACTGTGGAGTTAAGGGACACACACTACAGAATGAGTTGGTGCCCTGCACAGTGTGCATGCCAGGATGCATGAAGTATGCTGACTCTCACACTGAGCTCAACATAAGCTGTGAATTAGCTAGTTCCCAATGGCAAAGAGAAAAACTGGAACTGTGAACAAACCAGTGGGCTCCAACATCCACTCCCCTCATTGACTGTAACCAGAGATGCTCCACCATGCCCATTTAAGGTGTCACTCTGGACTCTTGCTATACAACAAATAGTAGCAAGAGCCCCTTGGCTTCACCCAGCACAGGCCTCTGAGCTCAAGTGTAAGCTTTAGGAACTTCAGTGAGTCCCAGGGGCAAATCTCCAGGAATAAATCCTTCAAGTAAAAAAAAATCCTGCAGGTGGCTGGCATGGTGGCACACTGGGGAAAACCACCACTTGTGATGCCAGCATCCCATATGGGCATCAATTTATGTCCCAGTTGCTCTACTTCCAATTCAACTTCCTGTTAATGGCCTGGGAAAATCATCAGAAGGTGGCCCCAGTGTTTTGGGCCCTGGCCACCACATAGGAGACCTGGATGAAGCTGCTGGCTCCTGGTTTCAGCCTGGCTGTTGTGGCTGTCTGGGGAATGAACAAATGGATGGGTGATTCTCTCTCTCTCTCTCTCTCTACCTCCCTCCATCCCTCCCTCTTTATCAATGTAACTCTCTTTCAAATAAATAAATAAAGCTTAATATCCCGCAGAAGTTATAGAAGCAACAGATCCTCTAGATGCACAAAAATCAGCCTTTAAATGCAAGACACTTGAACAAGGATGTAAAAGATCTCTACTATGAAAAACAGAAAATATTAAAGACATAGAAGACACAAAAAAATGGGAAAATCTTCTGTGTTCAAGGATTGGGCAAATTAATATCATCAAAATGTCCATGCTACCCAAAGACATTTATAGATGTAATGTAATCCTAATAAAAATACATTCTTCACAAACTAGAAAAACCAATCCTAAAATTCATATGGAAACACAAAAGACCGTGAATAACCAATGCAATATTAGTCATAAAAGCAGATACATAAGCCTTACAACACAATGTTTCAAGACATCCTACAGAGCATTTATTATCCAAATGGCCTGGCACTGGCACAAAAATAGACTTGTGGATCAATGGAACAGAATAGAAACCACAGAAATTAATCAATTAATCTACACATCCACAACCAACTAATCTTTGACAAATAAGCTAAAATCAGTCCCCAGAGAAAGAGCAGACTCTTCAATAACTGGTGTTGGGAAAATTAAATTTCCAAATCTCAGGGTTTGAAACAAGGCACTATCTTACACATTATACAAGAATCAACTCACCTTGTGTTAAGGATCTAAACTTAAACATGAAACCATCAAATCACACAGGAGAAACACTTCAAGACATTGGCCTAGGCAAAGACTTCTTGGATAAGACCACAGAAGCACAATAGATAAAAGCAAAAATAGCAAATGGGATTATATAAAGCTAAGATTGTGCACAGCAAAGGAAACTATTAACTAAGTCTAGAGGCAACCAACTGAATTGGAGGAAACTTTACACACTATGCAACCAGTAAGAGATTAATACCCAGAATATTTAGGGAGCTCAAGATATGCAATGACAACACACAAACTATCCAGTTAAAAATAGGCAACGGATAAAAATAGGCATTTTTGAAAGATGAAATGCAAGTGGTCATGTGACATGAAAAATGCTCAGGATCACTAGGCAATTAGAGAACCACAAATAAAAACCATGATGAGGTATCATCCAATTCTAGTTAGAATGGCTATTATCCAAAATATCAAAAAATAAATGATGGTGAGCTTTTGGAGGAAAAGGTTCCTAATATACTGTTGATGGCAATGCAAATTGGTACAACCATTATAGGAAACAGTATGGAGATTCCTTATAAAACTAAAAATATATGTATCATATGACCTAGCTACCTCACTCCTGGGAATATATCCAAAAGATATGACATAAGCATTTAAATGAGATAGCTACACCACCACATTTATAGCAGCTCAGTTCACAGTAGCTAGATATAAAAAATTGGATGCCCATGAACTGACGAGTAGAAAAATAAAATGTAGTATGTGTACACAATGAAATATTACTCAGGTATAAAAAGAATTCAATCCTGAGATTTGTAATAAAATAGATGCAACTGGAGATCATTATATTAAGTGTAATAAGCCAGACCTAGATATACAAACAATAAATATCAAATATTTGTGATAGCTAATAGATAGAGGGGAGAATAAAATAAATAATAAGAATAAGAAGAATAAGAGGGAGAACTTCCTGTGACTTGGAGCTTTATTAATACCATAGAAATTAGTGAAGGGTAAGTGAGTTAAGAATTAGATAATTATAAATCTCAATTTTTTGACAGATATTGTAAATGTAATTTATAGTTACATTTTACATTGTCATAATCTATTTATCTCAATTTCAATTCCTATTCTGGAATCCCACATTACACAGCTTTTTCAGAAATTGTTTAAAAAGAATTACATGATGTTCACTGTAGTGAATTAGGAATCTTAATGATTTCTTTCTGCTTTCGCAGAAACCAGCTCCGACTGGTAACCAGGCCTCCAGGTCTCCATTACCCAAGAATGCCTGTTATATTTTCTTTAATAAGTTAATATAACTCACTGAAGGCCAGCATGTGAGTAATCATTGGCATGAGCATCATATATACCTCCTGGTGATGGAATTATATCTCTTTCCTTAGTAATCCTATATTGAATTTAGCTGCTTTAAGAGAGAATTTTTTATTCTTCAAAAAAGCACTGTTATAAGCTACATTTTGCTATATAGCTTTGTCTTATTTTTAGCTAAAATTGTCATTTAAAGGAACAGATAAGTTGATTATTTAGTCTGTCTCACAAAGATTTAATCATATGAGCACCTGGCAATCTGTCATCCAATATTTTCAACCAAAAAGTATCAGATACAGACAACTACTGCCAATTCAGTAGCATTACACCAAATCATTTCTCTCTGAAATTTATGAGTGAGCCTTTTAAAATGTTACCTTTATGATTTGCCTCTTTATATTGTCCAAACTTATATAAAAAACAAACAACATACAATATGCTGTAAAACCAAGGCATAGGCGGGTGCTTGTGGCACAGGGGGATTAGCTACCACTTGCATGCATCCAATTACAGAGTACTGGTTTGGGTCCCAACTGCTCTTCTGCCAGTCCAGCTCCCTGTCAATGCTCCTGGAAAGCAGAAGGCAAAGGCCCAGTTCCTTGGCCTTTTCCACCTGTGCAGATACATAAGCCTTACAACACAATGTTTCAAGACATCCTACAGAGCATGGATCTCCAGTTCTAGCTGTTGAGGCCTTCTGGGGAGTGAATCAGCAGATGAAAGTTCTCTCTTTAACTCTTTCCATCTCTCACTCTCTCACTGTTGCTCTTTCTCTCAAATGAATAAATAAATAAATAAATCTTCAAAAAAGGAAATTAGAACAGTTGAAGGTATTTTACAAGTCTAATAAACTATACATAAATCAAGTGATACTTTTCCTCTTATTTTTCTGTTTTCTCTTGAATTAAATCTCACAAAGAATTCTCATTTAAATGAAATTGTTTGCACTCATTTACAGTTTGGATGATGTTCAGGACATGTAATTAACTCTGAATCAGTTTATCTGCAAATTATTTGAACATTTCTAGCTCCTTTTCAACAGTATTGGAGTACTATTTATTAATGCTTTTAGGTCATTTATGAATACAATCTTGCTTTTACCTGAAAGCTTTAATTGATGATATCTTTGGTTCATGGATTTTTAAAAAATTAACTTCAATAAAATTGTAAAATCAAATTGCAAAGAAAATTTTGGAAAAATCTCTCTTCTCTTTTGTTGTGAAACACAGACAGCTGAATAAAAGTACCTAAAATGAAGGCAGAGGCACAGGAAGAGAGAGAGAGAGGTCTTGCATTCACAGTTCACTCCTCAAATGGCTGCAACAGCTGGAGCTGGGCAGATCTGAAGCCAGGAGCCAGGAGATTCTTCTGGGTCTCTCACATGTGTGCAGGGGCCCAAGGATCTGGGCCATCTTTCGCTACTTTCCCAGGCCATAGCAGAGAGCTAGATTAGAAGTGGAGCAGTGGGGTCTTGAAGCGGTGCCCATATGGGATGCCGCCACTGCAGGCAGTGGCTTAGTCTATGCCACAGCACTGGCCCCCTACAATATATATTTTAAAAAAACACTAAAATATTCAGATGGTGTTTCTCTGTATATTTCTTTGTCTTCCCTGTTTCTTTTGGATTCATCACTGTATGTGTCTACAGACTTTGAGCAATTAATTCTTGTATCTTACTCTTGAGAAGGGTAGGCAAATATTATCATTCTACTATTAGCTTTACAGTATTTGACATGCCCCGTAGTTTTATAGTTGAGAAAGCTAATAATTAGGCTCTAAACTCCAAGGGGTGGAGAAATTAAGGAATTGTTCCAAAATCATAATGAATGTCAGAGTAATTATTATCTTAGCATTCACAAGTTCTTGGCTCTCATACACAAAACTCATCTCCCCATTTTTTTTTTTTTTCGGTCTGACGTTCTCCTTCCACTAATACTGCTTGCTGTTCTCCACGCTGTGAAGTTTTCCTAAGAATTTGCCATTCTAATCTACTGATAAAAACACCTCTTATTTTAAAACTCAAAATATATTTCTCAAGAAAAAATATTCTGTTTAAGTTACAGAAACATTAAGCATAGGTGATTATTTTTAATAATAAGTAAACAATCTCTATTTTTTTTTTCCCTCAATGGCAAACTCCAGTTCTTCACCCAATATTCCCTTTTTCCTTTGTGTTTTAGGGGAGGGGCTGCTCCACCTCTGCTTCTGGGCTAATTTTGAATCATCTTTACCTGTTTCTCCCTTTTGTTTTCAAGTATGCTCAAATTTTTCCCACCCACCCTAAAAGCAAGGGCAAAACACACCTTCTGTTTTCCTCTTAAATCACTTGCTATCTTAATATTCTCTTATTCACTCATGGCATTGAACAGCCATCTAAATTTCCTGTCTCTTTTCCTTCCCAACCCATTTACTCTTCTACTGATTGAAATATGGCCTATGTTCTTGTCACTTGACATAAATTACTCTGACAGAAATCAACAAGGACATAGTTATTTGTCCAATAACCACATTAAATTTCTCATCCTATTTTGCTTTCCTGCAACATTCAGCAATCACATCCTCATTTATTAAAACTTTCCTCCTCTGGCTTCCTACTCAACTGCATATTCTTTGATTCTCTTTTAAATAATGATTTCCCTGCTCCCTTTCTTTCCAGGTTTATTTCTATTTTAATAACATATAAATGTCTAGTTCATTTATCCTTGAATTAGCATAAGATATAATTTCTTTTAAGTATATTATTCCATAGCCAGTCTCTCTCGAATTTTATCTACGTTTTTAATTGTTTGTCTGTCGCTCCCCCTCTTCATGGAGGAACGACACTAAACCCTGCCTAGGCTTCCTATCCGAGTCACAGCACCATTATGTCGCTCCCTGTCTTCGTGGAGGAACGACACAGGACCCTGCGCTGTTCTTTTGTCTGCTCGGCCCTTCCCAGGTTTGCTGCTGGTTCTTCCCGGGTTGGCTACTGTCCTTCCACCTCCGTGGAAGGGCGGTTCCCCCTGGCCACTTTCCCCACTTCCGCGGGGGAGCGGCACACCACCGGCCGGCTCTCTCGGGGGCTGCACAGGTGTTCCCTCAGATGTTCCTGGTGCACGTTGTCTCTCTCCTCCTTTATAGTCCTCTTCCACCAATCCCAACTCGGCTGCCCACACGCCGAGTACGCTGCTCTCCTCCAATCAGGAGCAGCTCCTGCAGCTTGTCAAGTTGGTGAAAGGCAGCTGGGTAGAAGCTGTTTGCTCCTCTCCCAGCGCCATATTGTGGGAGAGCAGATGCATAGAATAAGTCTTAATTCCAGTAACTTAGTCTAGTCCGAGTTGCTCCCAGTTGCTCCCCACATTTGTCATTTCCTCTTCAATAGCACTGTCTCCATTTTTCTATATGACAGAATTCATTATATATTTCCTGAACTTTTTTTCCCCTAGGTCTATCTCAGTTAATGTTTATTAAACACAAAATTGGTTGAAACACAAGAGTTATAATTCTTAGGATCAAATCTTGGTTCAGGAAAATATTAGTTTTATGATTTTGTGTGAATTTCTCCATCCCATACTCCATTTACACATGTGCAAAATTATAATAATTCAAAGAGTTTAAAAATAAATGAATAAATATTAAAAGTGAAAAAGTGAAATCTCCTTTCAGAAGATGTACAACATCTAGGGCTGGACCTTGCTGAAGCAAAAATCCTTGGATTTACAAGTGTTCCACATGGGTGGCAGGGACCCATGTATTTGAGCCATTACCTACTGCCTCCAATGGTGTGCGTTAGTTGACAACTGGCATCAGAAGCAAACATGGGAGTTGAACTCAGGTGCTGTAATATAGGAAGTGGGCTTCCCAGGAGACATCTTAATCACTGAACCAGTGCTCCCAACTTTACTTTTGCCTAACTTTTTTTTTTTTTACAATTAAATTAACTTAAACTCCAATACTTTTCAACAGAAAGTTGTTTGTATTTTAGAATGTTCATTTGACTAAAAGTTTTGGAATTGTTATGGGAGATTTATAAGTTCCTAATAATCTATATTTATTGGAGTATCCTATACAGAACCCAAAATAATGCCTGTTTTCATACTTCCTTTCACATGATTATTTTTCTTAACTAAAAAATACATACTGATTTCAAATAGGGAAACAATCCAAGATGTAAAAAGTAAAAATTAATAATCCTTGCATGCACGCCTCCTGGCTCCCACTTTTTTTTTTTTTTTTTGGACAGGCAGAGTGGACAGTGAGAGAGACAGAGAGAAAGGTCTTCCTTTTGCCGTTGGTTCACCCTCCAATGGCTGCCGCGGCCGGCGTGCTGTGGCCGGCGCACCGCGCTGATCCGATTGCAGGAGCCAGGTACTTATCCTGGTCTCCCATGGGGTGTAGGGCCCAAGCACTTGGGCCATCCTCCACTGCACTCCCTGGCCACAGCAGAGAGCTGGCCTGGAAGAGGGGGCAACTGGGACAGAATCCGGCGCCCCGACCAGGACTAGAACCTGGTGTGCCGGTGCCGCAAGGCAGCGCCGGCCGTCACCTTGCTTTTAAGATGACATTTCCTCCAGCCCCCAGCTGTGGGAGTAGTTGGTGGTGTCCTTACTGCTGCATATTCATACTGTCCACACTGCTTCATGGCATCTACCTCCTTTAGAATTTCCACTGCAAATTTAACTCCAACTCTCCCTTGGTAGTTCAGTTACTCTGCTTTATTCTGTGATCTTCCCATGGTCAAAATCAGCACATCTTTTTCTTATTTGGCCATCATGGTTTCCGACTTCTTCTTTAAGAAGCAAACAAGCTGGTACTGTGGCGCAGCAGGTTAATGCCCTGGCCTGAAGCACCGGCATCCCATATGGATGCCGGTTCGAGACCTGGCTGCTCCACTTCCAATCCAGCTCTCTGCTGTGGCCTGGGAAAGCAGTAAGATGGCGCAAGTCCTTGGGCCCCTGCACCCATGTGGGAACCTGGGGTAGGCTCCTGGCTTCGGATGGGCGAAGCTATGGCCATTGCGGCCAGTTGGGGAGTGAACCGTTGGATGGAAGACCTCTCTCTCTCTCTGCCTCTCCTCTCTCTGTGTAACTCTGATTTTCAAATAAATAAATAAATCTTTAAAAAAAGCAAATAAGATGTCACAAATTGGATATACTGTTATTTATTCAATCATTCCTCTGTTGGTAAAAAGTCATGCTGTTTCCAATTACATTTTTCTCACTATCCACAATGGTTCAATTAACATTCTAGTCTATTTAGGTACTATTGATTTTATGGGTATTTATATAGAAGAGATTACCAAGAGTTAAATAGCTTGGTCACATGATATTTGTAATGTTAGCTTTAATAACGAGATTATGTAACACAGAGTTAAGCATATTTTCTTGTTTATTGCTCAGTTGAATTTCATATTTTTGAATTACATAATCTTATCCTTTACCCATTTTCATTAATTTTATCTCTTTAATGATAATTTTAGGAGTTTTTTATATTACCTTTTTTAAGATTTATCTATTTATTTGAAAGTCAGAGTTACACAGAGAAAGGAAAGGCAGAGAGAGAGAGAGAGAGAGAGAGGGAGGGAGGGAGGAAGGGAGGGGTCTTCAATCCTCTGGTTCACTCCCCTATTGATTGCAACGGCTGGAGCTGTGCTGATCTGAAGCTAGGAACCAGGAGCTTCTTCCAGGTCTCCCATGTGGGTGCAGGGGCCCAAGGACTTGGGTCGTCTTCTACTGATTTCCCAGGCCACAGCAGAGAGCTGGATTGGAAGCAGAGCAGCTGGGTCTCAAACTGGCGCCCATGTGGGATGCTGGCACTTCAGGCCAGGGCATTAACCTGCTGCGCCACAGCCCCAGCCCCTATATTACCTTTTGACTGTTAGATATATAATTCATATTCCTCTCTATTTCTTGCTTATTCTCTTTCATTAATTATAATATCTTTACCCTGAAACATTTGCTATTTTTATAAACTTAGTTATGTATATTTATTCCTTTATGGATTTTGTACTTCTTATTTTTATTTCAAATTTCTCCCCATATTCTAATTTATGCATATGATCTTCTGTTTTTCCTTATATTTTTATTATTTTATTTTTTACATTTAAATATTAAATAAAATTAAGAATTTAGTTTTGACTCCTTCCAGATGAATAGCCAATTAGGTAAACGGAATCTATTATGTAAACTATTATTTTCCCAGTAAATTGAATGTGACTTGTGTCGTATCTTAAGTCATTACATAAATTTAGAGATGGGTAAGGAAAAAATAGGGTGTCCTGTGTCCTTTACTAAGGGAATAGATAAGAGAAATATAGTGGCTGCATAGTAGGGAACATGGAATTAGTGCTGAAATAGGTACTGTATTGGATTCCAATATAATTTTTAATTTTCTTTTTCAGGTTCTTTATTTCTTCTTAGTTATAGCATTTTAATAATACCCTGTTGTGACTACAGTACATGACTGAAAATACTTACAACAGGTTAACACAATTGTTTTTTGATGTTGACTTTTTTTAAGGATTTGTTTATTTTAAAGTCAGAGTGAGAGGGAGACAGAGAAAGAGGACTTCCATCCACTGGATTGCTCCTCAGATGGCCAAAATGCCGAGGCCTGGGCCAGGCCAAAGCCAGGAACCAGGAGCTCCTTCCAGGTCTCCCACGTGGGTGGCAGAAGCCCAAACATTTGGCCATCCTCTACTGCATATGTTTGGTTTAATGTTTTAGAAAGGACAGGTCTTGAAACATTATGGATGATGTATTGGGATGAGGAGAAAGGAAGACCCATTGAAAGGCAATTGCAGCAATTCCATTAAAAAATAGTAAAGCAACAATAGTATGAATCCTCCAAGATAAGAAATTTAAAAGAAAAAGCTGATTTGCTTTGGATGGGTGGTAGAGATGATCACTATCATATTGTATATGCTGAATTCAAAACAGCACTGGGGGATTGGCTTTCAGAGGTGTGACCTTAGCTAGAGATATCAATTTTAAATTCCATACATATGGAAATAGAAGTTATCAACATAACTTCATGTTCTTTTTTAAAAATACCTTTTTCTGTGAAGTAATAGGAATCATAAAGGGCACCTCTAAAATCTAATAAATAAGTTATAACTATTCGTACTCAGAAAGAGTGATTTATCTTTGTGTTGGCAAACACTCACCTCAATGATGCCTGTCTGAAAGTTGGCAGATCCACCTCTTCTAATATCACACGGTGTTGTTCAATGGGGGGTGTAAGAAGCTATTCGAAAAGCAGAAAGCAAGCATATGGACCAAGAAGGAACCCATTAAATGCAGAACAGAAAACTTTTAGTTTTAGAGCTTTTACTCTCAGCACAATGCAATCGTGCATTTTTTCTCTTTTTAATTTTATAGAAAGCTTTTATTTAATGCATATAAATTTCATAGGTACAACTTTTAGATCATAGCAGTTCTTCCCCCCAAACCCACCATCCCACCCCCAAAACTGTTTCTTTTCTTTCTTTCTTTTTTTTTTTTCATAATGGAGCTGTTATTATTTTCTGGCTTTTCTGGCAGAAAATGTAGCTTTATCCTACTAAAGGTCAATGCTGAGTGCACTAGAAGCACTGCTCTTCACACCCAGACTTGAAATAGTTGATTCAAATTAATATTATTTTCAAAATGCAAACAGAAAAGATACCACATGATAATCTTCCCCCCATTTTTTCTTTCTTTAAAAATAAAACCAAGTAAATACTTTATATTTTATAGAGTAGCATTAGGAACTCTCTCACTTGCTAGGAAGGTCAATACTAGGATTTTGTTTGCTGATGAAAATAAATGCTACAGAGACAAATAATGAAAATTATAGTTTTTAATTTGCATATATTTTTCCTAAGACATTTCTCAGTTTAATTACTCACAGCCTGTGAGGTAAGCATGGAAGCTGCTATTACCACCACTTTATAGATGCTCAATGTCCTTCAGACACAGCCATTTTCAAAACTAGTGAGTTGGAGACTGGAGATGATGGCCCACAAGAAGTATGATAGAATTTCCAGGAGATGACAAGAATTATGAAGCATAAAGATATTTTAAATGGCATATCTCTCTAGCTATAAAATGAAAGGGTTGAACCAATGTTCTCTAATGAGAAATTTATATTTATATAATACTTACCCCATCAGCAAATACTGTTCCCACTTTGTGTACTGCTCCTATTATCTAGAAATATAGTGAAGCATTTCAAGCCATTGCATATTTTGCTCCATTATTTATTCCAGAGACAAGTATTGAGAATATCATATAAATTTCATAATTCCCTATATTATTCTATCTTCAGATAATATTTGTTTTGGACTGAAATTAATATTACCATTAATTTATAGTTTATATATCAAATATCCAAACATTATTTGATGAATAAATAATAGCTGTAACCTGAATTAGCTGAGATCATATTTTTTCCCAGTATGTACTAGGTAGTTTTTTGTTACTACAATGAAATACTCAAGACAAGCTTGAAGGAAAGAGGTTTATTTTGGCTCACAGTTTTGGAG
The DNA here is from genome assembly GCF_051225735.1 of Oryctolagus cuniculus. NCBI lineage: Eukaryota > Metazoa > Chordata > Mammalia > Lagomorpha > Leporidae > Oryctolagus > Oryctolagus cuniculus. The sequence continues at coordinate 99,204,467 of NC_142870.1, forward strand.
ACTCATAGTCCAAATGAGCAGTGCTATTGGCTTGGCATCTGTTGATAAGTTCTTGCCAACAGAGTTCGGAGGGCACAGAGCATCACAGGTCAAGAGTGAGCACATGTCCCTGTCTGTGTCTCTCATTATAGTCACCATGATGCAATCATAGGCAATCCACTCTAACAACCTAATCAAATCCAGTCATTTCCAAAAGGCCCAACCTGTGCACAACATAATTCAATTAAATTTCCACCCTTTTACTATCATTAACATAAGGCTTTGGAGATCAAGAATCTAACATATCTAACATATGGGCCTTTAAAGGCTCTCTAACTAATATGCAAACCATAACATGAATTGTATTTGCTCTACAGGTATTTTATAACTTAATCATCCAGCAATGCCCGAGATGGGTAATTGAAGTGTTCTTATTACACTCATTTGACAGATTAAGAAAATTATGTACAGAGAAATGATATCACACAGTGATGAATGTAAGGACAAATCTCCTATCCAGACCTGTGATCTTCAAATGCCACCTGCTATGGATTCTCCCGAACATACATATGGGGGTTGGGGTGGAGATGCTGGGAATCAGAAGGAAAGGGTTTAGAGGGAAGCTATAGACAGCAATGACTTCATTGCTACAAGTACCCCACTATATCTGGCTCCAAGATGCTTGAACAAAGTACAAAATATGAACCTGTTTGAGCTGGAAATCCTCTTCATCAGATAAGTAAAATATGCGTCAGCTTTTCCTGACAACAAATTTTACAACTATCTACCATATATCTATATGCTAAAGATATTGGGTAGCAATGGTCCATATGTCTTATAAAATATCTGCCAACAATATAGAAATCTAAATGGATAAGTGCCTTGCTTGAGAGTTCATGTTTCTTGTATTAATTATTTGCTATTTTTGATGAAACTTGGAATGTTTTCAGTCAATATTCTCCACGTGTGTTTCTGCCCATTCTCACTCTCCTTATCTTCATGGAGGCTCTAATTTGATATATTTTGCATGGTTTGATGATGCCTCATATGCTTCTATTTATTTGTCTGTGTTTTAGTTTGGATGAGCTATTGCTGTTGACCAAGACTGAGGTTCACTGAATTTTTTTCTGTTGTGCCCAATCAGTCGTTATTCTTGTCCAATAAATTTTTGATTTTATATATTGTGTTTTTCAGTCCTAGAAATTTCATCTCACTATTTTATGCAGTTTCTAAATTTCTTCTGAAATTCCCTAGTTATTCTCCCTCTAGGTCCGCTTTTTCGCTTTTTCATTTACATGTGTTAGCATATTCAATGTGTTTATTGTAAAGTATTTATATTTCCCCTGATCTGAAGTAAGCAATAGAGTACCTAAAATGTAATGTATTGGAGTGAAAAGGACATTTTGAGCTTTGATGATTATTTTCAGCCCTGTCTTTTCTGTTGAGGAACAGTGTGTTTTTTTTTTTTTCTCTCCAGACTATTTGTTGAACTACTTTACCTAGTGTAGGGTTAAGTATACAATCAGTAAGTAAACTGAAAATAGATCCTTATAAAAATTAATATTGGGAATGAGGGAAGGAGGAGGAAGAAGGGTTGGAGTGTGGGCAGGAGGGAGGGTTGGCGGGGGAAGTATCACTGTGTTCCCAAATCTGTATATATGAAATACGTGAAACTTGTATTACTTAAATAAAATTTGAAAAACTTAAAAAATAAAATGGATGTATTTCAACCTGAGTAAAAGTACTTATATTCCAATAACAACTTTGGATTCTTCTGTGGATTTTTTTCACTGGCTTATTTTTCTTTGTTCTCTGTGTTTCATATTTCTATTTGTTCATATGTCTAGTTTTTTATACCAGTTTTACATATTGTAATAGCATTACTGAGTAAGTACTTACTGGATTTTAATGTCTCCCTCTGGAAAGTGTTGGACTTCCTTATAACAATTTTTAGAACAATTTACTAGATGAATGTAGATTTGACCTTATGCTTTAACCAGGAGGGTCTATTTAGATTTTTCCCTTAATCCTAGATCAAATATTTTAGGTCTCGAATTTAGTTTGTATTCCTAAAATGTGACCATTCTGTGATATCAATGGAAAGCTTAAAAATTTTACTAAAAAATTCTAACTTAAACTTCAAACTCTGTCTTGTCTGTAATGGCAGAAAGTGAAACATTTGCTTTGATGTTTTAAACCTAAGGCAAACTATCCTAATGCATGTTCTCTACTTGTCTTGTCTAAACCACATGCTAATGAAATGTATACTTCCCCTTAAAAACTGCTACTTGGTTCAAGTGTGATAACTTGAGTTGCACAAGTGTTTTTCTTGATGTTTCCAGAGAGCTATGGGTAGGCCGTGGTGGGACTGAGGTAGAGCTAACAGAGCTAACACATTCCATTTGTCCTCTCCTTGGTTATGCTTCAGCACTGCCAGATGTCCAACCATAATGAACTCTGTGTTTTCCACATTCATCTGTCACCTTGCCTACTAATTTCCCCAGGGGTTCTGGTAAACTTTTGGAGGAGCTGAAGTCAGGCTATGCCCCAGAAATTCTGTTCACTTTATCTTCTCTTGGGAACCTTGCTCTAATAGTGGCAATATTGATTTTTCTTATAGAACCAGATTTATTTTTGCAGTTAGTTGGTTCAAAGTGGAATAAATGTGTTAAAGGATGTATGCATGGGTACCAAAACTATAAAGAAACACCAAAAAATGACTGAGTAGAGTGATGACCTCTGTACGGAAAAGAGAAGATTATGATGAAACAGGGACATGCTCCTGAGGTGCCAGGAATGTGCTTTTGCTTAATCTGGATATACAAGAGTTCTTCAAAAAGTTCATAGAAAGTAGAGTTAAGACATAAACATAAAATAAAACATAAACATAAAAAATATGTTTATTTCAGTGCAAAACTTTTCAAAATACAGTTTTTTATAGTACATATTTTTCCATGAATTTTTTGAAGAACAATTTTTGTTTATTATTCTTTAAACCTTGCATACTAATTTTACATGCACTGTTATATATCTGTGTGCGTAATATATTTTACAATGGAAAAAGTCTGCATAAAAGAACCTATAAAGAATAAGATACTAGAAAATAACATCTAGCTATCTACCATAGGAAGACTAATGTAGTATTTTCAGACAATATCTTGCTCATCAAATAGTTATTGATGATAATTCAAAGAAACAATTAATTAAATTGTGCATTTGTCCTAGTTGTTAAGATACCAGCATCTCCTATTGGAGTGCCTGGGTTTAAGTCTTCATTGTGTGACCCTGAGAGGCAGTAGGTGATGGCTCATGTAGTTGGGTCCTGCCATCCATGTAGGGGATCTGGATTGAAAGTTCCCAAATCTTGGCTTCAGCTTGTCCTAACCTCAGATGTTGTCAGCATTTGAGAGTGAATGAGATCAAAACTCTCTCTTTGTTCCTGTCTGTCTTTTTCTTTTGTTTCTCTTCCTTTTAAAAAGAAAGATGCATTAGTTAAAATAGTATCATTTTCTATGGGAAAAAAGTGTGAGTATAAAGCCTGACTCATCAGGGTTCATGTCTTCTGGCAAATTCCAGTAGTGTGATATTGGGAAGATTATTTGATCTCTCAGTTGAGGAGTGCTTAGTTTCATTAATTGTAAAATGGAATAAAAGCAACTACTTTGCAGACATATAATAAATGCAAGGATTAATGATTCAACATTTGTAAAGAACTTCCTAGTCTATCATCTGGCACACAATATATCCTCAATAGAGATATCTACATGCTCTCATCCAAAAATGTATTCCCATGGATATTAAGAAAATAGAGACAGAATACATAATCAAAATTAGGTTCTTCAAACATTTATTATGTGGTGCCTTTCCCACTCAGCTTCCCTGGAACTCATCTTTCATTCTACAGCAACAATCACTCATCCCATTTTTATTACATACCAAATGCCTTATCTTCCGATGTACTAAAATCTAATGCCCCAGAAACTTTCTCTGGTTATAAAAGCCCATGGGCTTAGAGCACTTAGGCACAGGGATGAAACAGATTGGATGAAAGCAAATGAACTGTGAAAAAGAAACCTACAGGAAGACTATAAAACATCCTCTCCATTTTAATTATTCTAATGGTAGAATTCCTTTGTATTAATTGATGGTATTCCAGGAATATAATAATATGAAGAAGCACATAGCCCCAGTATATATTCTTTACCTAAAATAAATCTTTGATGAACACAGAATATATTATTTGCAGGCTAGCAAATACATGTATAGGCACATAGAAAAATCTCTTCAAATTTTTTTCTAAGGCTAAGCTTACAGAAAAGCCTTTTATAAACCACACAAAAAAGGAACAATTTGTTAATGAAGTTATCACTTCTAACTAAACTTGACACTAAAAGCAAGCTATTCACTTTTCAGAAGAGTCTATATTTAGTTTTGTTTTCCAATCTTTCATGATGAATAGACATTTTCTTCAGTACAGTGGTTCATACCCATATCTCTCACATAAACACAAAATAACAGTTCAGGAACAGAATATTCCTGTGATTAAACATTTATTTTGATATTTTTAGTACAATAATCGGTTAAAATGTTAAGGATACAAAAATTGGGAGTTAGGCAGAAGATACTGAGAGCTGGAATAGCAAAAGTGGACCTGAAATTAAACAGATCGAGCTTTGAATTCAGGATCAATCATTATCTAACTTTGCTATGCAAAATGATCCATTTAATTATTCTCAGCATCAGTGTATTCTTCAGTAAGTTAAGGGTTGCCTGGCACAGGACATCTTTCTTGCCTCAGAATCTAGATCATGGCAGGAGACAGATCCAAGGCTTCCTGAGTCCCCCAGGGACTATATTTAAATGCTCACCACTCTCCTCTCCAGTTCTTTTTTCCTCACCATTAACAGTGCTTATACAGTGCAACTGTAAGGATCAGCTGATTTTCTCTAATCACCCTGCCTCCAAATAGAAAACCGCTGTGACAAATCAAAGCCAGATTCCTAAAGATTGGCGATGGAAGGACAACCCACACAGATGGAGGAATTTATCTTTCATCTACAATTCCTTTCTCTTTAAGAATTTATTACCAGTAGTGCTGTTTGCATCCTCTGGCCTTAGGAACACTATTTCCCTAAAATATGGATCAACTATGACATACCTAAGTATGACTATTAGGAAATTTCCCTAATTTTCCAATAACATAGTGATCCCAGTCATTCATGATTAAATATTTATTAACTGCCTAGTGTGCCCCAATTTCTATTCTAGACATAACAGGAGAAGCACCAGTAATAAACACACATCTCTACCCACATAGAGCTTGCATTCTGGTATAGACCAGGAAATAAAAAAAGGTGTATCAAATACTGGGAAAACACAAAGAAGAGGGTTAGAGCTGACAATGTTTAACTTCATAATATGGCTCATAAATTTGATTTCCCATCTCTCCTTAGGCTGTGAGCTACACCAGAATGTTCTCAACTGATTTTTGTCTCATAGTGTCATAAGATTCTGTTCTCTAATATCTAGGAGTGTCCTTAATCTTGGCTTGCCCTCTTCAAGTCCAGACAAGAAGATCATGGAATTCAGAGAAATGTTTTCTGAAAAATGAGCTTCTTGCCTCTGGGTAAGCCCCTCTGCTTCTGCAAGAGGAGGGTCTCAACAGCTGCTCATAGGGACGTTGTCCTTTCCAGTCTTCTCAGAGTGCCACCATTATTGGAACACACACCAGCAAGCACAAAATGAGCACTGGCTCTAGACACACTTTGCAGTCATGGATGGATTGGAGAGAACGAGAGGTATATAATCACAGGAAGATACACATAAGCAGACATGACAGTTAAGTTGCTAGCTGTATGCCAGGTTTTACTGGTGACAAGATAACATGAAAAGACCTGCTTCCTTTCACAGAACAAATCTTGAAAAGTAATATATTCTGGAATATGTTGAGATTTGTTATGAAGATGAAATGCATAGTGATTACACACATAATTTGTAAAGAAACGATTTCACTGGGTTAGCTGGGTTCATATTCAGGTGGTAAGGATAACATCATCTTCCTACTGACTTGATTTGGCAAGTATTTTAATCATACAAAGCACTTGGACATAAGAAAATTTATCTTCAGTGTGCATGTTTTTTAGCCCTAAGGATACCTAAGAATAAATGTTAGGTAATTATTATTTCTTATCCTATCATTTGGTGGAGCATTGTTTGACAGATGCTTTATACATATTTTGAGAATTATTTAAGAGAGATAGTTCCTTTAGTTGATATAGAAAAGAGCATTTTAAAGGACAATTCTCTGGAAAGCACTTCTCCAACTTTAAATACCATGAAAAATTGTCAGGTTCTGCTGCATTCATTTTTCAAGTGTCAGTACTATGGGGATATGATCAGTCTGTGTACGCTCTTCAGTGGTACACTGCCTTTGGGGACGAGTGAAAACTGTAGGTATCCATGTTTCTGTCAAGTCTTGTTATATTGCTACCTTCTTAAAGCTCACTGAGCAAAGACTTTGTTCTAGAATAGTATGAAAGCATTCATAATACTCCATTAGCTCTGCTTCATGGACTTGTTTTCTTAATATAGTTGGAAACACTTACTGCTACTTCTCTTCCTCATACTTTCAAGAGATTTCATTGAAGATTTTAAAATGAATATGAAGCTCTTGAGCATGAAGACTTGGGAAATTCTGTTCTGTTCACAACCAACAGCCTCAGGTTTGGTGATATCCCTCATATCTCCTTCAGCTCCTATGCATTCCTTATCCTGAGGCAGAGCTATCCCAATCCCTGATTCTATGCACATCACATATTTGGAGTATATTTAACTTACATCTTTTTAAATTTTATTTAGGTTATACAAGTTTCATGTATTTCATACCTACAGATTTAGGAACATAGTGATACTTCCCACTGTACCGTCCCTTTTTCCCACACTCCAACCCTTCTTCTTCCTTCTTCTCCCATTCCCACTCTTAATTTTTACAAAGATCTCTTTTCAGTTTACTTAATGATTGTAAAGTTAACACTACAGTAGGTAAAAGAGTTCAACAAATAGTGTGAAAGTTGATTGTGGATATGTGGATTGGCTTCTCGAGTTTCTATTCTCTTCTATTGGTTTACACATCTCTCTTTTTGCAAGTACCAAGCTGTTCTGATTATAAATGCCCTTCAGTATGTCTGAAAACCAGATATCATGATGCCTAATGCTTTGATTTTGTTGTATAAGATTTATTTGGCTATTCGGGGTCTCTTGTGTTTCCTTACAAATTTTGGTATCATTCTTTCTAGATATGTGAAGAATATCATTGGTATTTTTGTAACTTTTATTTAATAAATATATATTACCAAAGTGCAGATTTTGGATTACAGTGGCTCCCCCTGCCCCGCATCACGTCCCTCACACCCGCAACTCTCCCATCTCCCACTCCCTCTCCCATCCCATTCACATCAAGATTCATTTTCAATTATCTTTATATACAGAAGATCAATTTAGTATATACTAAGTAAAGATTTCAACAGTTTGCACCCACACAGACACATAAAGTATAGAGTACTGTTTGAATACTAGTTATACCGTTACTTCACATAGTACATCACATTAAGGACAGAGATCCTATATGGGGAGTAAGTGCACAGTGACTCCTGTTGCTGATTTAACAATTGACACTCTTGTTTATGATGTCAGTAATCACCAGAGGCTCTTGTCACAAGCTGCCAAGGCTATGGAAGCCTCTTGAGTTTGCCAACTCCAATCTTATTTAGACAAGGCCATAGTCAAAGTGGAAGTTCTCTCCTCCCTTAAGAGAAAGGTACCTCCTTTTTTGATGGCCCATTCTTTCTGCTGCGATCTCACTCACAGAGATGTTTCATTTAGGTCTTTTTTTTTGCCAGAGTGTCTTGGCTTTCCATGCCTATGAAACTCTCATGGGCTTTTTAGCCAGATCCGAATGCCTTAAGGGCTGATTCTGAGGCTAGAGTGCTATTTAGGACATCTGCCATATTATGAGTCTGCTGTATATCCTGCTTCCCATGTTGGATTGTTCTCTCCTTTTTAATTCTATCAGTGAGTATTAGCAGACACTATTCTTGTTTATGTGATGCCTTTGACACTTAATCCTATCATTATGACCAATGATGAACTGAAACTAATCACTTTGACTAGTGAGATGGCATTGGAACAGCCACATCTTACACTTTAAACAAAAATCCACTCAACATGGATTAAAGATCTAAATCTATAACTTGACACCATGAAATTATTAGAGAACGTTGGAGAAACCCTGCAAGATATAGGCACAGGCAAAGACTTCTTGGAAAAGACCCCAGAGGCACAGGCAGTCATAGCCAAAATTAACAATTGGGATTGCATCAAATTGAGAAGTTTCTGTACTGCAAAAGAATCTGTCAGGAAAGTGAAGAGGCATTTGTTGAAACTATCATCCTGGGGCCAGCACTGTGGTACAGTGGGCTTAGCCTCTGCCTGTGGTGCCAGAGTCCCATATGGGCTCTGGTTCATGTCCTGGTTGTTCCTCTTCAGATACAACTCTCTGCTAACTCTGCCTCTCAAATATATAAAAATCTTTTTTCAAAAGGAACTATTTAGCCAAAATTAACAATTGGGATTGCATCAAATTGCGAAGTTTCTGTACTGCAAAAGAAACATGAAAGTGAAGAGGCAACCAACAATGGAAAAAATATTTGTAAACTATGCAACTGATAAAGGATTAATAACCAGAATCTGCAAAGAGATCAAGAAACTCCACAACATCAAAACAGACAACTCACTTAAGAGATGAACCAAGGACCTCAACAGAAATTTTTCAAAAGAGGAAATCCAAATGGCCAACAGACACATGAAAAAATGTTTAGGATCACTAGCAATCAGGGAAATACAAATCAAAACCACAATGAGGTTTCACCTCACCAAGGTTAGAATGACTCACATACAGAAATCTACCAACAACAGATGCTGGCGAGGATGTGGGGAAAAAGACACTAACCAACTGTTGGTGGGAATGCAAACTGGTAAAGCCACTGTGGAAGTCAGTTTGGAAAGTCCTCACAAACCTGAATATAGCTCTACCACATGACCCAGCCATCCCACTCCTTGGAATTTACCCAAAGGAAATGAAATTGACAAACAAAAAAGCTGTCTGCACCTTAATGTTTATTGCAGCTCAATTCACTATAGCTAAGACCTGGAATCAACCTAAATGCCCATCAACAGTAGACTGGATAAAGAAATTATGGTATATGTACTCTATAGAATACTATGCAGCAGTAAGAAAAAAATGAAATCCTGTCATTTGCAACAAAATGGAGCAATCTGGAAAATATCATGCTGAGTGAATTAAGCCAGTTCCAAAGGGACAAATATCATATGTTCTCCCTGATCAGTGACAAATAACCGAGCACCAAAAAGGAAACCTCTTGAAGTGAAACAGACACTATGAGAAACAATGACTTGATCAGCTTTTGTTCTGAGTGTCAAGGAACAACTTAATACTTTATCCCTTTTAGTATTTTTTTTGTTCCACTTAATACTATTGGTTGAACTTTTAAATTAACACACAGTTAATCTTAGGTGTTTAAATTTAACTGAAAAGTGATCCCTGTTAAATATAAGATTGGGAATCAGAAAGGGAGGAGGTGTACAGTTTGGGACATGCTCTTTATTGGTTTTCTGTCTAATTGATAGGTCCATCGATGAGAGTGTGGTGAAGTCCCCTGTTTTTACTATTGTATTGCAGTCTATACTTATCTTTAGATCCATTAACATTTCTTTTTTTTTTCGGGTTTTTTTTTTTTTTTTTTGACAGGCAGAGTTAGACAGTGAGAGAGAGAAGGGCAGAGAGAAAGGTCTTCCTTTTCTGTTGGTTCACCACCCAAATGATTGCCACGGCCGGCACAGTGTGGCCGGTGCACTGTGCCGATTTGAAGCAAGGAGCCAGGTGCTTCCTCCTGGTCTCCCATGTGGGTGGAGGGCCCAAGGACCTGGCCCATCCTGCACTGCCTTCCTGGGCCACAGCAGAGAGCTGGACTGGACGAGGAGCAACCGGGACAAATCTGGCACCCCAACCAGGACTAGAACCTGGAGTGCTGGCACCACAGGTGGAGGATTAGCCTAGTGCGTCACGGCGCCAGCCTAACATTTCTTTTAAATAGCCAGGCACCCTGTAATTGAGTGCATTTACATTTATTATAGTCATACCTTCCTATTGACTTTTTCCCTTAATCTTTACATTGTGCCCTTCTTCATCTTTTTTTTTTTTTTAATATTTTCTGTGTTAAAGTCTACTTTAATCTGATAGTAGGATGGCAACATCTGCCTTTTTTTGCTTTTCAATAGCACAGAATAACTATTTTCATCCTTTTACTTTCAGTCGGTGTGTATGCTTATTGGTGAAATGTGTTTCTTGTAGGCAGCAATTAGTTGGGTCTTGTTTTTTAACCCACTTGGCTAGTCTGTATTTTTTAAAAAGATTTATGTATTTATTTTAAAGTTAGAGTTACACACAGGGAGAAGAAAAGGCAGAGAGAGAGAGAGGTCTTCCATCCACCTATTCACTCTCCAAATAGGCAACAACTGCCAGAGCTGCACTGGTCTGAAGTCAGGAGCCAGGAACTTCCTCCAGGTCTTCCCATGTGCGTGCAGGGGCCCCGGACTTGGGCCATTTTGTACTGCTTTCTCAGGCCATAGCAGAGAGCTAGATCATTAGAGGAGCAGCTGGGACTCCAACCCATGTCCAAATGGTATGCCAGTGCTTCAGGCCAGGGCTTTAACCCACTGCATCACAGCACTGTCCCCCAGTCTGTATCTTTTAACTGAAGAGTTGAGGCCATTTACATTCAAGGTAACTGTTGAAGTAATGGCTTAGCCCTGTCATTTTTCCATAAATATTCCTATTGTTTACTTTGAATTTTTTTTGTACTTTTCCTTCAGGATTTTCTGCCTTCTCATTCTTTTTAAAATGATGGCCATCTTTCTTTGTTACTTTGTAGCACATCCTTAAGCATCTTTTGTAAGGCTGGACCAGTGATGACAAATTCTTTCAATTTCTGTTTGTTATGGAAGTTCTTTATTTCACCTTCATTTATAAATGAGAACTTTGCAGGTTACAGTATTCTGGGTTGACAGTTTTTTTTTTTCTCTTAGGACTTGGGTTATGTCTGTCCAATCTTTTCTAGCCTGTAGGATTTCTCATGAGAAGTCAGCTGTGAGTCTAATTGGAGATCCTCTTAAAGTAATCTGGCATTTCTCTTGTGCACATTTTATTATCTTTTCTTTATGTTTTACCGTGGAAAGTTTGACCACAGTGTGTCATAGTGTAGATCTTTTCTGGTCATGTCTGTTAGGGGTTTAATGTGCTTCTTGTACTTCAGTATACTTGGATATACTTTCTCCAAATTGGGAATGTTTTTTCTAATTATTTCTCTAAATAGGCCTCTGATCCATTCTCTCTATCCACATCTTCAGGAACTCCTAACATCTATATTTGGGTCATTTGATAGTATCCCATAAATCTCCAGCCCTGTTTTTAAGTTTTTCAATTTCTTTTTTTTTTCTTTTGGCTTGACTGACACATTTCCAGAGATTTGCCTTCTATCACATATTCTTCCTTCTGCCTCACCAAGTCACTTGTTAAGGCTTTCCATCACAATTTTTATTTAATCAGTTGATTTCTTTTCTAATATTTCATTTTGATTTTTCTTTGAAATCTCAATTTCATGGGAAAAATTTTCCTTCATGTAGTGTATAGTTGCCTTTGGTTTGTGTATTTGTTTCTGATTACTTTTGAGTAATCCTATGATCAATTTTTTTGGATTCTGTTTCTGGCATTTCATCAATCTCTTCATCTTCCCATTCTAATATTGAAATGTTGTTGAGCTCCTTTGTCAGTGGGGGGAGTCATGGTGTCTTCTTTATTATTATTTCTTAAATTTCTATGTTCATTTTTAGGCATTTGTGGAGTTAATTGTTGTCTTTATTTTTTCCTCTGATGGTTTTTATCATTGAGTAATGCCTTTGTGGCTTAGTGGAATTTCTGCACTTTCAGTGAATACCAAGTAATGTGTGATGGGTGTGACCAGGGATCTAGAGTAACACCCAAGTTAGACATGGTAGATCTTTTGTTAACAGAAGAGGGGAAAGGTTACCTCCATCAGTGTGAGCACTCCCTCTCCTGCTTCCCTACAAGCTGACTAATGCCTGGGTGTTAGCCCCAACTGTGTTCAGCACTCATCCATGCTACCCTATGAACTGTACAAATGATCTGCACAGTCCTCACTGTGAGCATGGTACCCACTGCAGTGACCCACAGCAGGCAACAAGTAGCTCCGAGCATGTGGAGTTGCACTCACTGATTGCCCAGAGAGCCAGCTACACACTGCACAAACTCATGTAACCACTAAGTCCCCACCATCTTATCCTACAAGGCTCCCACGGTTGCTGGGTGCAGAGGTTTTGTTCTGCTTTTGCCAGCCTGTCCAATCAATAGAGATGCGGATCTTCTCTGAGCCAGCTCCACCTGGGTGTCTTGATCCCAGGAGCCTGTGGTATGTTGTGAGGCTGGGGGAGCCTCACAGTCCTTCATGGTTGTCCTGCCACCTGTCACTCCTCCCAGCCAGACTCAAAGTCAGTGAGGACTACAGGTTTTTTCCCTCTGCTAGAATCTCTGCATCACATGCATACACAAGAACCACTGGCTGAATTTTGCTCTTTTCTCGCTACTGCCACCAGTACTGTTGAGAAGATGATGTCCTATTATAGCCAGTGCTGTGTCCATGCACAAAAATTCTGAAACTGCCATCTAAACCCAAAATGGTGCCTGCCCTTTCTTAGCCAGGCAGTGGGTACTGTTGTGGGTGGTTGGAGTGGGATAAACTTCTACTGGGTCTGCAGGCAACCACTAGCTCCCGTATGGACTCATGTCATGCTCTTCCTCTAGCTACATCACCACAGGTTGCTGCAGTCAATCTCACCTCTGTCTCCAAATTACCCCCTGCTCTGGCTCTCTGCTGCTGTAGTTGTGTGTTGTGTCCGTGTTCATGTTGTGAATCCACACCTTCCACACAGGTCCATGGCATTCATCTTCTTCTCGTAGTATTTCAGTGTGGTTTTCTCTCCAATTCTCCTCTGAGAATGCACTTACTACATTTTTTTTACTATTTATCCCTAGCCTGGTTCAGTATGTTATTCCTTATTCCACCATCTTGGATCCACTCTCATTTATTTTTAACATGAGGAGAAAGTTTCATAGCAAGGAAACCAGACATGGAACTTATACAATTTGATCTCAGTTATAAGGCTTGTTATTGGATACATTTTAGCTATATTTCTGGCTCATCGAGCTTTCCTGGTCCTAAGAATTAAGATACTCTTCAATGACATTTATTTTTTCTTCTTAAAAGTGTACCTCTAAAAGTTTGCAAAATTTTTTTAATAATATACGTAGAAGTATATTTTGAAAAAATATGTGGCTTTCAGAATTGTTTCTGCACCAAAATTAACTTTATTTCTATTTTGTTGGTATTTCACTAAACAATCAGTATTATTTAAAAGTAAAAGCTTCAAGGAGATAGTAATTAGATGGTATACATGAAACCATTTGTAATTTCTCTGCAAATGACTCTATTTGCATATCTTTTTAAAAATTATATTAATTTTGTGATAAGGTATTTTTAATTTACATTATAGTCAAAGGTTTGCTGGCTTAACCAAATAAGAGTTCAACAAGTAAGGGGAGCCTGTGCCGCGGCTCACTAGGCTAATCCTCCACCTTGTGGCACCGGCACACTGGGTTCTAGTCCTGGTCGGGGCGCCGGATTCTGTCCCGGTTGCCCCTTGTCCAGGCCAGCTCTCTGCTGTGGCCAGGGAGTGTAGTGGAGGATGGCCCAAGTCCTTGGGCCCTGCACCCCGTGGGAGACCAGGAGAAGTACCTGGCTCCTGCCATTGGATCAGCGCGGTGCGCCGGCTGCAGCGCGCCGGCCGCCGCGGCCATTGGAGGGTGAACCAACAGCAAAGGAAGACCTTTCTCTCTGTCTCTCTCTCTCACTGTCTATTCTGCCTGTCAAAAAAAAAAAGTAAGGGGTAGGGGATGGTACTGTGGTGTAGTGGATAAAGCTGCCACCTTCAGTGCCGACATCCCGTATGGGCACCGGTTTGAGTCTTGCCTGCTCCACTTCTGATCCAGCTCTCTGCTGTACCTGCATGGGAGACAAGGAAGAAGCTCCTGGCTCCTGGCTCCTGGCTTCAGATCAGCAACCATCTGGGGAGAGAACCAGTGGATGGAAGACCTCTCTCTTTCTCTCTGTCTCTCTCTCTCTCTCTCTCCGCCTTTCTGGATCTCTGCCTTTAAAACAAACAAATAAATCTAAAAAAAAGAGAGATAAAAAACATGAATTCAGCATAAAAAATAGGTAGGGGCTATACACAATAATCAAAGGAAAAGAGGTACAATTTCAGTCATACAAAATAAATTTTAAAAGTCACAACATCGGCCGGCACCGCAATTCACTAGGTTAATCCTTTGTCTGCGGCACCGGCACCCCAGGTTCTAGTCCCAGTCAGGGCGCTGGTTCGGTCCTGGTTGCTCCTCTTCCAGTCCAGCTCTCGGCTGTGGCCCAGGAAGGCAGGGGAGGATGGCCCAAGTGCTTGGGTCCCTGCACCCACATGGGAGATCAGGAGGAAGCACCTGGCTCCTGGCTTCGGATCGGCACAGTGCGCCAGCCGCAACATACCAGCTGTAGCGGCCACTTGGGGGTAAACCAATGGAAAAGGAAGACCTTTCTCTCTGTCTCTCTCTCTCACACTGTCTAACTCTGCCTTTAAAAAAAAAAGTCACATCACCTAAACTATATATTTCCTATAAACTCTCTCTCTCTCTCTCCTCTTCCTCTACTCCTTCTCCTCCTCTTCCTCCTCCTTTTCCTCTTCCTTCTTCTTCTTCTCCTCCTCCTCCTCCTCCCTCCTTCTCCTGATCTTCCTTCTTAAAATTCAGCTCTCACATATAAAAGAGAACACCTGGTATTTGTCTTTCTGTATCTGGCTTAATTTACTGAACACGATGCCCTCCAATTCCAACTGCTTTGCTGAAAACGATAGAATTGTACTGCTTTATAGCTGATTAATATTCCACTGCATTTTAACTTTTATTTAATAAATATAAATTTCCAAAGTACAACTTTTGGATTATAGTGGCTTTTTTCCCCCATAACCTCCCTCCCACCCGCAACAATCCCATCTCTCACTCCCTCTCCCATCCATTCTTCATAAAAACACATTTTCAATTATCTTTTTATACAGAATATCAATCTAGTATATACTAAGTAAAGATTTCAAGAGTTTGCACCCACACAGACACATGAAGTATAAAGTACTATTTGAATACTAGTTATACCGTTACTTCACATAGTACATCACATTAAGGACAGAGATCCTATATGGGGAGAAAGTGCACAGTGATTCCTATTGTTGATTTAACAATTGACACTCTTGCCTCTTGAGTTCACCAACTTTGATCTTATTTAGACAAGGCCATAGTCAAAGTGGAAGTTCTCTCCTCCCTTCAGAGAAAGGTACCTCCTTTTTTGATGGCCCGTTCTTTCTGCTGCGATCTCACTCACAGGACATTTTTTTTTTTTTTTGCCAGAATGTCTTGGCTTTCCATGCCTATGAAACTCTCATGGGCTTTTTAGCCAGATCCGAATGCCTTAAGGGCTGATTCTGAGGCTAGAGTGCTGTTCAGGACATCTGCCATATTATGAGTCTGCTGTATATCCTGCTTCCCATGTTGGATTGTTCTCTCCTTTTTAATTCTATCAGTGAGTATTAGCAGACACTAGTCTTGTTTATGTGATCCCTTTGACACTTAATCCTATCATTATGACCAATTATGAACTGAAACTGATCACTTTGACTAGTGAGATGACATTGGTACATGCCACCTTGATGGGATTGAATTGGAATACCCTGGCACATTTCTAAATCTACCATTAGGGGTAAGTCTGATTGAACATGTGCCAAACTGCACATCTCCTCCCTCTCTTATTCCCACTCTTATATTTAACAGGGATCACTTTCAGTTAAATTTAAACACCAAGAATAATTGTGTGTTAATTAAAGACTTCAACTAATAGTATTAAATAGAACAAAAAAATACTAAAAGGAATAAAGTAGTAAGTTGTTCCTCGGCAGTCAAGGCAAGGGCTGATCAAGTCATTGCATTTTATCCATTTTCTTTATCCATTCATATGATGATGGACAACTTAGTTGGTTCCATATTTCGACTATTGTGGACAATGATGCTATAAACATGGTGGTACAGATATCTCTTTGAAGCAATGTGTTCATTTCTTTGGATGTCTCCCCAGTAGTAGGATTGGTGGATCATGTAGTAACTCTATTTCTAGCTTTAAACTTATAATTTTAACTCTGTTGTTCCACAAACTTTTGGAAGTTCTCTTATATATTATGAAGTAGTACATATTCCCTTGAATTTGCTGATATAATACCTTTACTTTTCATTAAACTTATATGATTCCTTTTTCCAATAGAATACACCCTCTTCAATGCATCTCTCTTAATTCCAGTAGTGGCAATGATTGCTTAGGTGAGAAAAGCTTTCTGTAAGGGAAACAAATGTTCTGTGTTTCTCTACTCTCATCTCTTTGATCCAAAAAAGTTTATTACAGAGATAATTCTCATTAAAACCAGCTTTTATTTATATATTCCAGAAACAAGGTTAATTAATGTTTTATACATTAAGAATAATGAATTAGTTGAGAGGAAAATCTATTCCCATTATAGCATTTTCAATTAAAACTATCAAAAATTAAAAAATAAAATTTGCAACAACAACAGTAAAAGGATAACAGGGATTTCTTCAATTTCTTTTTCAGAATAAAGAATTACAATTCTGGTAGTAAATATATTGTAGTTTTTGCAGATCCTTTGGGATAGTACAATGAAAATATCCAGTTTTATAACATTTTTCATCTTTATTGATACCAGTGAAGCATACAAAATAACTTTAAAGTTTGCTCATCATTAGGTTTGGATGCCAATTTTTCTGCCTCTCTTCCTGTTAACACCACAGAATCATAAGGAGCTTCCCAATAACTGTCATCTTGACAGATTTTTGCCAATCACTGGGCAGAGTTCTGCTGAGAACACTTGATTAACCTAAACACTTCTCCATGACGAAAAATCTGAAGGGGATTAAAAAGATGGACAGGTTTTTGAGACTCAAGTACAGATATTTTTCCTTGTACTTTTCTGCTTACTCAATATCTGCAAAATATTCTTCAACTGAATTTGTCTGCTCTGTAGGATCCATAAAACCAGATTTACTTCCTGCTTCTACCAAGAATGAGGGACCTTTCCCATAAGATTTTTTTTATTTCATGTGTTAATTTAAACCATGGCTGCTATTATTTTTCTTTTACTTAGTTCACACATCATTTTGATTATCCAGATATTAATTGTGTTTTAACTTTTGAAGTGGTATTTTATTTGTGCAGTCTTTAAATATTTTTGGAAACAGGGAGGGTATTTGAAAACTAAAGATTATATGCATAACAATTGATTAATATTATTTAAACTGTTGGAGTGTTTTATATGTATTAGAACATATAATCATCACAACCTTACATGGTACATTTGTAGTATTAGTAGCATACCATCTCATTTTCAGAAGATGAAACTGAGGCACAGAAAAAATTGAGACACACAGTTTTTACCATATTGGGCAAGATACCCTGGCTCGAAAGTATGTGACCTATTTTTATATTATATTACTTTATGTATTTAAAATTTTTTCTCTATATTTTTGTCATATGACTAATCGAAGAATCACTGATTATATTACTGCACCTTAGTTTAGAGTATAATTCATTTTAACCATTCAACATTTATCAAGAGCTTATTATTAATTGTTTCTAAGGCAGCTGGGATTATTAAGGTGAAAGACCAACATTTCTCTAGTGGATAAATCAGGCAAATTACAAGATTAGGAAAATCTTTAGAGATGATCCTCTAGGAGGCAAATGAAGGATGAACTTCACCTGTAATGGAGCTGTCCTGGGAGTGTCTCTAGCACATGTTCATGTACTCAAAAAGTTTTGGTAATTTTTGAAAAACAAGTAATCTAACTTCAATTCATGAAGACTCCCATTTCCTTATGCTCCAACCTCCTCTCATATTTGTCATGTCAGGTAGCATTGAGTTGTCAGGCATATTTTTGGGATCCTACTAAAGAGAAATTGAGTTAGGAGTGAATTTAGTTTGACTTCTGTGAAATATAGAAAGGGACTTCAAAAAGTTTACGGGAATTGTGTGTTACAAAATAATTATGCATGCACTTCTAAAATGTTTTTCATGAAAATAAACACCATTTAATTCCATTTCTATGGATCTTTTGAAGTCCCTTTGTATTTATATTACTTGTGATCATGTTCCTATATAATGAAGTTATTGCTACCATCCCATCATAGGAATAATTTCTAGCATAAAATTTTAGTAGAAATAATGTATTAGGCCTTTGGATTATTTAATAACCCAATTAATAAAGAATGATTCATCATGTGGACAGATTGAGAAATATTTTGCATTCTTGCTAATTTGATATAAGTGCCACCAAAATTGATGAAGATGACCTGATTCTAGGCCACATTAATTAATGGATTTCAGTAAATCAAAGGATATTTTAGGTTAGTTCATAGACAAGATCTTGTGAGATTTTAATCACATACAAAAGATAAAAAATATGTTTTTCCAAACATGAAAATTTGAAAAATGTATAGGATAGTGCCTAAAATAAATTTTGAAGCTCAATAAAGCTTTGAAAATAAAATGTTAGGGGGAAGTATGAGTAATTTTTTGACATTTTTGTTAAAATTTTATTATAAAATTTTCATATGAAGGGATGTTTAAGAATATGAGCCACAATGCTGTGGTGTAGTAGGCTAGGCCTCCACCTGTGGTGCCGGCATTCTA
The DNA here is from genome assembly GCF_051225735.1 of Oryctolagus cuniculus. Taxonomy (NCBI): domain Eukaryota; kingdom Metazoa; phylum Chordata; class Mammalia; order Lagomorpha; family Leporidae; genus Oryctolagus; species Oryctolagus cuniculus. Next base: position 99,223,448 of record NC_142870.1, read on the forward strand.
TATGGGTACCCACTCAAGTTCTGGTTGATCCTCTTCCAATCCATCTCTCTGCTATGCCTGAGAAAACAGTAGAGGATGGCCCAAGTGCTTGGGCCCCCACACCCACATGGCAGACCTGGAGGAATGTCCTGGCTCCTGGCTTTGGATTGGCCCAGCTACAGCTATTGCAGCCATTTGGGGAGTGAACTCAGTGGAAGGAAGACCTCTATCTATGTCTATTCCTGTCTCTATCTTTAACTCTACATCTCAGGTGAATAAATAGAATCTTTAAAAAAATATGAGCCCAAAGTATCAGGAAAACATTATATCCATGTGTTGTGTTAGGTTGTTAATTAATAAAGACATATTGCTACTCTCTTCTTAGGCTGCCTCTCAGGAGAAACTGCTTAATCTCAACCAAATTGGTTGATATTTTACTGGTGCCTGACTGTCTTGGGTAAGGGAAATACCCAAATCAGCCAATTCTAGACTTTCATACTGGAAAAGAGAAAGACACAAATCTAGCCCATTCCAGCTATATAAGTAGGGGGTGAGAAGAGCCTGACAGGGCTTGTGAAGTTCACAGTCCAAGGGTATAGGCTCACTAAAATACTGAGACCCAACCATAAAACTTTAGAATGTGTCCTTCCCCCACATTTTTTACTGTGTTATTACAGGTCTATTTGTTGCAGTTATTTTTACATGGTGAATTTTACCTGTTCAACATATCCTACTATAATAAAAAATTATGAGGCATATTAAAAGGTAAAAGACATATTTTGAAGAGACAAATTATGTTTTGGAAGCAGACAGGAAAGAGATACTGGAATAATGAGACCAGAAACTTAAAACAAAATAATCACATTTGCAACAAGATGGAGGAATTTGGAAAACATCATGCTGAGTGAATTAAGCCAGTCCCAAAGGGACAAATATCATATGTTCTCCCTGATCAGCGACAACTAACTGAGCACCAAAGGGGAAACTTGTTGAAGTGAAGTGGACACTATGAGAAACAGTGACTTGATCAGCTCTTGTCCTGACAGTTGATGTACAATGTAATACTTTATCCATTTTAGTATTTTTTTTTGTTCTAGTACCATTGGTTGAACTCTGTAATTAGCACACAATTATTCTTAGGCGTTTAAATTTTAACTGAAAAGTGATCCCTGTTAGGAATTTGGAAAACATTATGTTGAGTGAAATAAGCCAATCCCAAAGGGACAAATACCACTTGTTCTCCTTGATAGATGACGACTAACTGAGCACCAAAAAGGAAACCTGTTAAAGTGAAATGAACACTATGAGAAACGGTGACTTGATCAGCCCTCACCCTGACTGTTGATGAGCAACTTGATATGTTATCCCTCTTAGTATTTTTTTTGTTTGTTCTACTTAATACTTTTGGTTGAATACTGTAATCAATACACAATTCTTCCTAAGTGCTGAAACTTAACTGAAAAGTGTTCGCTGTTAAATATAAGAGTGGGAATAAGAGAGGAAAGAGATGTGCAATTCGGGACATGCTCAAGCTGACTTACCTCAAATGGTAGAGTTAGAAACATACCAGGGGATTCCAATTCAATCCCATCAAGGTGGCATGTACCAATGCCATCTCACTTATCCCAGTGATCAATTTCAGTTCACAATTGATCCTAATGATAGGACTAAGAACCAAAGGGATCACATAAACAAGACTAGTGTCTGCAAATACTAGCTGATAGAATCAAAAAGGCAGAGAACGATCCAACATGGGAAGTGAGATACACAGCAGAGCCATAGAATGGCAGATGTCCTAAATAGCACTCTGGCCTCAGAATCAGCCCTTAAGGCATGCGGATCTGGCTGAAAAGCCCATGAGAGTATTTCAGGCATGGAAAGCCAAGACACTCTGGGGAAAAAAAAAAAAACCTAAATGAAAGATCTCTGTGAGTGAGATCCCAGTGGAAAGAATGGGTCACCAAAGGAGGAGGTACCTTTCTCTGAAGGGAGGAGAGAACTTCCACTTTGACCATGGCCTTGTCTAAATATGATCAGAGTCGGTGAACTCAGGGGGCTTCCATAGCCTTGGCAGCTCATGACAAGAGCCTAGGGTGATTACTGAGGCCATAAACAAGAGTGTCAATTTGTTAAGTCAACAACAGGAGTCACTGTGCACTTACTCCTCATGTAGGATCTTTGTCCTTAGTGTGCTGTACATTGAGATTTAATGCTATAACTAGTACTCAAACAGTATTTTTCACTTTATGTTTCTGTGTGGGAGCAAACTGTTGAAATCTTTACTTAATGTATGCTAAACTGATCTTCTGTATATAAAGAGCATCGAAAATGAATCTTGATGTGAATGGAAGGGGAGAGGGAGTGGATAAGGGGAGGGTTGTGGGTTGGAGGGACGTTATGGGGGGGAAGCCATTGTAATCCATAAGCTGTACTTTGGAAATTTATATTCATTAAATAAAAGTTAAAAAATAATCAGTGTACTGAGAGATCTAATGAATAAAGTAAACAGAACAAAGATGCATGCAACATTATCACAGAGATAGAAACTCTGAAAAAGAAGAAGAAAGAAGTGCTAGAGATAAGCAAGCATTGTCACAGAAATGAAGAATGTTTCTGTAGGCTTAGTAGTATATTGGACATGTTTGAAGAACGAGTTAGCTTAAGGAGATATCAACAAAAACCTCAAACTTAAACACAAAGAAAATAAAGCTTCAAAAGAAAAAAAATAACAGAATACTCAAGAAGCATGAGATAATACAAAAGATCTAACATGTGCATAACAGGAATATCATAAAGGAGAAGAGAGAAAGGAACAAAAAATTATTTGTAACAACAATTACTGAGAATTTTCCCCAGATTAATATCAGAAACCAACTGAAGTCAGGAAACTCAGAGAACAGCAATCAGAATAAATGCCATGCCATACATGCACGTACACACAAGAAATAAAGAGGAAGAGAAACAAATAATCCACAAAACTGTACCTAGGCATACGTGGGATGTTCTAAGTGACATTTCATGGTTATATGAGTCTTGAGAGCAAAAATATCTAATTAAGCATCTTACAAGGTCATTACTACATGTCACTTAATGATGGTTAGTAATGCTACCCAGGGGACTTTATAGATATCCATGGCAACCAGAGCTGGGTTTTTTTGCAGCGTCCCCACCAGGATGAGACTCCTTATACCCTCATAGCAACCAAACCTGGAGATTACCAGGTCTCTATGACAACAGGAACTAAAAACACTGGTTGCCCTAGAGACAAGATCACCACCATACAGATGCAACTTGCATGAACCTTAAAGCAAAGTTTACCCTTATAAGAATAGATTTAATTGCCTTTATAAAAGAAACACATGGTAGCTGATCCAGATTAAATATAGATATAAAAGGAGAAATAATCCCCTAAACTCTAATAATGATCTCCAGATTGGCAACCCTTCCCATCAGTTGGCCATCTGAATACATGACTGTATCTGCCCTACGTCCCCAGCCTGATCCTGCTTTTTTTTTTAAAAGAGATCTATGAGGATTAATTGTGTGAGCATAAAACAGTGTCTGAGTCTCATATTTGATGCCAGTTGGCCCAAAATGGAGAAGCGATTCCTGGAAAAGTTGGTCAACTATGAGAGCCCTGGATATACAGCAAATCATTTTCAAACTACAGAAGATCAAAGATAAAAAGAAAATCCTGAAACAAACCAGAAGGAAAAGGCACATTACCTGAGAAAAACAAAGAATTACAATCAACTTCTTTTCAGATGTTATGAAAAAAAGAGGAGTGTGAAGTGAAATATTTAGTGTTCAAAGAACAAAACCATCAACCTGAAATTCTGTGCCCTGTACCTTCAGAAGTGAAGGCAGAAAATCACTGAGGATGTAGTTGAGTTCAAAAACACCCTCAGTCAACCGGATTGAATTGACATCTGTAGACAAATTCATCCAGCAGTAAAAGGTAAAGAATCTGCAAAAAGTTCATGAAAATGCATAGTATGAAAAAACTATGCATGCATGGACTTCAAAATTTTTTCACCAAAATAAACTTATCTTTGAATTACATTTTCCCACAAACTATTTAAATTTAATTTTTAAAATTTTTAACAAAGTCAATATAGTTTATAAGTACAATTCCAATTCAAAGAATATAAAGAAATATCTCTCGCCCACCCTAGCTAAACTTCTTTTACTTTTCTGTTTTTCTTTCTTTCTTTTTTTAGATTTGTTTATGTATTTATTTGAAAAGCAGAGTTAAAGAGAGGCAGAGAGTGAATGAGAGAGAGAGAGAGAGAGAGAGGAATCTTCTGTCCACTAGTTCACTCTCCAAATGGCTACCACAGCCGGAGCTGGCCTGATCCAAAATCAGGAGCCTCTTCCAGGTCTCCTATGCAGGTGCAGGGGCCCAAGCACTTGGGCCATATTCCACTGCTTTCCCAGACAATAGTAGATAGCTGGATTGGAGGTGGAGTAGCTGTCACTTGAAATGACATCCATATGGTAGGCGATAGCTTTACCTGCTACACCACAGACCCAGTCTTTCTTTTCTTTCTTCCTCGCTTCTTCTTTCCTTCTTTCTTCCTTCCTTCCTTCCTTCCTTCCTTCCTTCCTTCCTTCCTTCCTTTCTTTCTTTCTTTCTTTCTTTCTTTCTTTCTTTCTTTCTTTCTTTCTTTCTTTCTTTCTTTCTTTCTTTCTTTCTTTCTTTCTTTCTTTTTCTTCTTTCTTTCTTTCCTCTCTTTCTTTCTGTTCTTCCTTCCTTCTCTCTATCTCTCCCCTTCCTCCCTCCCTTTCTCCTTCCCTTCCTCCCTTCTTTCCTTCTTTCCTTCTTCCCTCCCTCCCTCCTTCCCTCTCTCTCTCTGTCAGATAACATATTCTTAATTTACATTACAGTCATGGGCCTAATGTTCCACCAAAATCTTTCACCTGTATACATTACATTTTAAAGTAATCACAGATCAATATCACTATACTAGTATAATGTTCTTAATCATTGGTTTAACAAATGTATAAAACAAAGTGTGACAAAATTGTATTTACAGCAAAACAGGCACACACAGTCATTTATTTCTTTTTGTTGTTTTTTTTTAATATTTATTCTTTTTAAATTTAGCTCCAAAATATAAGGAGGAACATGAGATATCTGTCTGGCTCATTTCACTCAATATGATGACCCCCCATTGCATCCATTTTGCTGAAAATTGTAGAATTTCATTCCTTTTTATAGCTAATTAATATTTCATTGTGTATATATACCATATTTTCTTTATCCATTCATCTGATGGTAGACACCTCTGTTGATTCTGTATTTTGGCTACTATGAACAGTACTGCTATAAACATGGTGGTGCAGGTATCTCTTTATACAACATGTATATACCCAGTAGTGGGATTGCTGGATCATACAGCAAGTGTATTTCTAGTAGTTTTAGGAAATCCCCATGCCATTTTCCATAATGGTTACACTACTTTATATTCCCACCAACAGTCTATAAGTTTTCTCCTTTCTCCACATCCTTGACAGAATTTTAACCGTCCCAACTAAGGTGAATTGATAGCTCATTGTGGCTGTGATTTGCATTTCCCTGATGGCAAGTGATACTGAACACGTTTTCCCATAATTGTTGGTCTTTTGTATCTCTTGTTTTGAGAACTCTCTGTTGAGGTCTTTTTCCTTTTTCTAAAAAAAATTTGTTGGTTGTTTTTTGTTGTTATTGTTGAGTTTTTTAGTTGCTGATATATTCTAGATATTAATCCTTTGTCAAATAGGTAACTTGCAAGTACTTTCTCCCATCTTGTTAGATGTTTCTTCACTCTGCTGATCATTTTCTTTGCTGGGCAGAGGCTTCTGAGTTTGATAAATACCATTTGTTTAGTTTTGCCTTTGTTGCCTATCCTTGAGAATCTTATTCAAGAAGTCATTGTTACATACACCAGTGTCTTATAATGTTTCCTCTACATATTCTTCCAGAAACTTCAGAGTCTCAGATCTTAAATTTAGTTCTTTCATCCATCTGGATTTTTGTATATGGTGAGAAATATGGATCTAATTTCATTTTTCTAAAATGTATATCCGGTTTTGTCAGAACAATTTTTTGAAGAGATTATCCTTATTCCAATGTAAGGTCTGAGCACTTTTGTCAGAAATCATTAGGCTGTATGTATACCAATTAATTTCTGGTCATCTGGTCTATGTCAATTTTTATGACAATATTATACTGTTTTAATTATTATAGTTTGATAGTATGCTTTGAAATCAGGTATTGTGATGCCTCTGGCTTGATTTTTTTGTCCCCCTCAGGATCACTTTGCATATTCTGTGTCTTTTGTGATTCTATATGAATTTTAGGATTGTGTTTCTAGTTCTGTAAAGAATGTCATTGGTATTTTGTTATGGATTGCATTAAATCTGTAGCTTGCTTTAAGAAGTGTAAACATTTTAATGATACTGATTCTTCCAACCCATGAAAAAAGAATATCTTTCCAATTTTTGTGTCATTGATGATTTCTTTTATAAATATTTCATAATTTTCATTATAGAGATCTTATGGATTTTTTGGTTAAATTGATTCCTAAATATTTATGTTGTTTGAGGTCACTATGAAAGGGATTTCTTTCTTGATTTCTATTTTAGTGAATTCATCATTATCATATTAAAATAGCTGCTGTTTATACCCTACAACTTTACTGATTTTGTTTATCAGTTCTAACAGCTTTTGGTGAAGTGTTTGGGCTTTTCCATATACAATTTCATGTCATCTGCAAATATGGATATTTTGACTTCCTCTTTTCCCTTTTTGATGCCCCTTATTTATTGTTCCTCCCTAATTTCTCTTGTTGATTCTTCCAGTACTATATGATTAGAAGTGGGAAAAGTGAACATCCTTGTCTTATTCCAGATCAGAAGGGAAATGCTTTCAGCTTTCCCCATTCCATATAATATTGGTCATTGGTTTGTCATAAATAGCTTTATAATTCTGAGGTATTTTCTTTCTGTGCCTAGTTTGTGGAAGTTTATATTTTATCCATGAAAATGTTTAATCTTGCCAAATGCTTTCTCACTCTTATTGAGATGACCATACTCTTTTATTTCTTTATTAAATTGAGAAGTATTGGATTAGCTCTTCTATAAATGTTTTCTAGAATTCATTCGTAATGTCATTAGGTCCTGGACTTTTCCTTAATGGAAGACTTAATTACTGCTTTAATTTCATTGCTTGTTATGGGTTGGTTTAGGTTGTCTATATCTTCTTTATTTCATGTTGGTAGACTATATGTATCTAAGAATTTATCCGTTTCTCAAGGTTTTTAATATTTTCGCCATTTTTCAACAAACATTTGTGAAGTACCCTTGTACATATTCTTTTCAAGCTCACATGGAACATTCACCAAGATAAAGCACATTCTGGACAATAAAATACCTTAACAAATTTGAAAGAGTAGAAATCATACCGTGTCTGTTCTTAGACCACCATGCATTTAAACTAGACATTAATAACAAAAAGATAACTAAAACATCCCAAAATATTTGGAGCTAAAATAACACATTTCTAAGTTACACATTGATCAAACAAGAAATCTCAAGAGAAATTTGAAAAAAGTTTGAGCTTAATGAAAATGCAAACATAATTTATTAAAATTAATGAAATGTAGAAAATTAGTACTTAACAAGGAAATTTATAAGCATGTGAGTGCATATTGTGGAAAAGAAAAAATATTTAAAATCAATTATCTAAGTTTTCATCTATGAAAACTAGGAAAAGAAGAAACTAGAAGAGAAAATTAAGTTCAAAATAGCCAAAGAAAAGAAATAGTAGGGATGGGCATTTAGCTTAGTGACTAAGATATTGGATAAGATGTCTATTACCGTACTGGGTTGGGTAACTGGTTCTTGCTTTGTCTCCAGCTTTATGCTAATGCAGACACTGGGAGTCCGCAGTTTTGGCTCAAGAAATTGGATTCCTGACACCCCAGGAGAGACATGAATAGCAATTTTAGATCCCAGGTTTTTCCTCCTGTCTCTTTCTGTCTGCCTAGCAAATAAATAAAGTGTTTTTTTAAAATAAGAAATAATACAAATGACAGAAGAAATCAATAAGATTAATAGGAGATCATTATCCTGCAGGGGAAGCAGGACACACAGCAGACTCATAGAATGGCAAATGCCCAAAACAGCACTCCTGCCTCAGAATCAACCCTTGGGACATTCGGATCTGGCTAAAAGGTCCATGAGAGTTTCACAGGCATGGCAAGCCATGACACAGTGGCAAAAAAACAATCTAAATGAAAGATTCTGGTGAATAAGACCCCAGCAGAAGGAACAGACCATCAAGGAGGGAGGCGCCTTTCCCTGAAGGGAGGAAGGAACCTCCACTGTGATATGGCCTTGACTAAACAAGTTCAGAGTTGGTGAACTCAAGGGGCTTCCATAGCCTAGACAGCTCATAGCAAGAGTCTTGGGTGATTGCTGACGTCATAAATACGATGCCAAAAGTTAAATCAACAATGGGAGTCACTGGGTACATGCTCCCCACGTAGGATCTCTGTCCTTAATGTGTTTTACTATGAAACTTAAAAACAACACTACTAGTCGAACAATGCCCTATACCTTGTGCGGTTGTGTGAGTGCAGCCTGTTGAAAACCTTGCTTAGTGTATACTAAGTTGATCTGTATATGAAGGTGATTGAAAAATGAAACTCAATGAAGGGCAGGATGGGAGAGGGAGTGGGAGAGGGGAGGGCCGAGGGAGGGAGGGAGGTTGGGTGGGGAGCCACAACAATAAAAACTTGCACTTTGTAAATTCACATTTACTCTTGAACTACAGAAATCCTTAATGGACAAGATAGAAAATCTCTCTCGTGAAAATGAAATATTAAGGAGGAATCAAAATGAAACGAAACAACTAGTACAACAGGAAACTGTGATAGTGACGAGAAATCTTAATGAAGTGAAGAATTCAATAGATCAAATGAAAAACACATTAGAGAGCCTTAAAAACAGAATGGGTGAAGCAGAAGAGAGAATATCAGACTTAGAAGACAGAGAACAGGAAAGGATACAGTCAGACCAAAGAAAAGAAGAGGAAATTAGAAATCTAAAACATATAGTTGGGAATCTTCAGGATACTATTAAAAAAAACCAACATTCGGGTTCTAGGAGTTCCTGAAGGCATGGAGAGGGAGAAAGGATTAGAAGGCCTTTTTAGTGAGATATTGGCAGAAAATTTGCCAGGTTGGAGAAGGACAGAGAAATCCTAGTACAGGAAGCTCACAGAACCCCTAATAAACACGACCAAAAGAGAGCCTCACCACGACACGTTGTAATTAAACTCTCCACGGTGAAACATGAAGAAAAGATCCTAAAATGTGCAAGAGAGAAACGTCAGATTACTCTCAGAGGATCTCCAATCAGACTCACAGCTGACTTCTCATCAGAAACCCTACAAGCCAGGAGGGAATGGCGAGATATAGCCCAGGTACTAAGAGAGAAAAACTGCCAGCCCAGAATATTATATCCTGCTAAGCTCTCATTTGTGAATGAAGGTGAAATAAAGACTTTTCATAGCAAACAGAAATTGAAAGAATTTGTTGCCACTCGTCCAGCCCTGCAAAAGATGCTTAAAGATGTGTTGCACACAGAAACACAGAAACACGGTCATCAATATGAAAGAAGGTAAAGGAAGGAAACCTCACAGCAAAAGATCACAGGGAATTTAAAGCATATATTAGAACTTATCACTGGCAAATGGCAGGGCAAAGTTACCACTTATCATTAGTCACATTGAACATTAATGGCCTGAACTGTCCAGTTAAAAGACACCGATTGGCTGATTGGGTTAAGGAACAAAACCCATCTATTTGCTGCCTACAAGAAACACATCTTTCCAATAAAGATCCGTACAGACTGAAAGTGAAAGGCTGGAAAAAGATATACCATGCCAACAGAAATGAAAGAAGAGTGGGCGTAACCATGTTAATATCGCACAACATAAACTTTACCACAAAAACTGTTAAGAGAGACAAAGAGGGACACTATATAATGATTAAGGGATCAATTCAACTGGAAGATATAACAATTATCAATGTATATGCACCTAATTACAGGGCACCGGTTTATTTAAAAGATTTGTTAAGGGACTTAAAGGGAGACTTAGATCCCAATACAATAGTACTAGGGGACTTCAATACTCCACTCTCAGAAATAGACAGATCAATAGGACAGAAGATCAACAAGGATACAGTAGATTTAAATGACACTACAGCCCAATTGGATCTAACAGATATATACAGAACTTTCAATCCTACAGCTAAAGATTTTACATTCTTCTCAGCAGTACATAGAACCTTCTCTAGGATTGACCACATACTAGGCCATAAAGCAAGTCTCAGCAAATTCAAAAGAATTAGAATCATACCATGCAGCTTCTCAGACCATAAAGGAATGAAGTTGGAAATTAGCAACTCAGGAATCCCTAGAGCATACGAAAACACATGGAGATTGAATAACATGCTCCTGAATGAACAATGGGTCATAGAAGAAATTAAACGAGAAATCAAAAATTTTCTGGAAGTAAATGAGGATAACACCACAACATACCAAAACTTATGGGAAGCAGCAAAAGCAGTGTTAAGAGGAAAGTTTATATCAATAGGTGCCTACATCAAGAAATTGGAAAGGCACCAAATAGATGAGCTTTCAATTCCCCTCAACGATCTATAAAATCTACAGCAAACCAGACCCAAATCTAGTAGGAGAAGAGAAATAATTAAAATTAGAGAAGAAATCAACAGGATTGAATCCAAAAAAAACATTACAAAAAATCAGCCAAACGAGGAGCTGGTTTTTTGAAAAAATAAACAAAATTGACACCCCATTGGCCCAACTAACTAAAAAAAGAAGAGAAAAGACCCAAATCAATAAAATCAGAAATGAAAAAGGAAACGTAACAACAGACACCAAGAAATAAAAAGAATCATCAGAAATTACTACAAGGGGCCGGCGCCGCAGCACACTAGGCTAATCCTCCGCCTAGCGGCGCCGGCACACCGGGTTCTAGTCCCAGTTGGGGCGCCGGATTCTGTCCCGGTTGCCCCTCTTCCAGGCCAGCTCTCTGCTGTGGCCAGGGAGTGCAGTGGAGGATGGCCCAGGTGCATGGGCCCTGCACCCCATGGGAGACCAGGAAAAGCACCTGGCTCCTGGCTCCTGCCATCGGATCAGCGCGGTGCGCCGGCCGCAGCACGCTGGCCGCGGCGACCATTGTAGGGTGAACCAACGGCAAGGGAAGACCTTTATCTCTGTCTCTCTCTCTCTCTGTCAACTCTGCCTGTCAAAAAAAAAAAAAAGAAATTACTACAAGGACTTGTATGCCAGCAAACAGGGAAACCTATCAGAAATGGATAGATTCCTGGATACATGCAACCTACCTAAGTTGAACCAGGAAGACATAGAAAACCTAAACAGACCCATAACTGAGACAGAAATTGAAACAGTAATAAAGGCCCTCCCAACAAAGAAAAGCCCAGGACCAGATGTATTCACTGCAGAATTCTACCAGACATTTAAAGAAGAACTGACTCCAATTCTTCTCAAACTATTCAGAACAATCGAAAATCAGGGAGTCCACCCAAATTCTTTCTATGAAGCCAGCATCACCTTAATTCCTAAGCTGGAAATTGATGCAGCATTGAAAGAGAATTACAGACCAATATCCCTGATGAACATAGATGCAAAAATCCTCAATAAAATTCTCGCCAATAGAATGCAGCAACACATCAGAAAGATCATCCACCCAGACCAAGTGGGATTTATCCCTGGTATGCAGGGATGGTTTAATGTGTGCAAAACAATCAATGTGATACACCACATTAACAGACTGTAGAAGAAAAACCATATGATTACCTCAATAGACGCCGAGAAAGCATTTGATAAAATACAACACCCTTTCATGATGAAAACTCTAACGAAACTGGGTATGGAAGGAACATTCCTCAATACAATCAAAGCAATCTAGGAAAAACCCACGGCCAACATCCTATTGAATGGGGAAAAGTTGGGAGCATTTCCACTGAGATCTGGTACCAGACAGGGATGTCCACTCTCACCACTGCTATTCAATATAGTTCTGGAAGTTCTAGCCAGAGTTATTAGGCAAGAAGAAGAAATTAAAGGGATACAAATTGGGAAGGAAGAACTCAAACTATCCCTCTTTGCAGATGACATGATTCTTTATTTAGGGGACCCAAAGAACTCTACTAAGAGACTATTGGAACTCATAGAAGAGTTTGGCAAAGTAGCAGGGTATAAAATCAATGCACAAAAATCAACAGCCTTTGTATACACAGGCAATGCCATGGCTGAGGAAGAACTTCTAAGATCAATCCCATTCACAATAGCTAAAAACCAATCAAATACCTTGGAATAAATTTAACCAAGGACGTTAAGGATCTCTACAATGAAAATTACAAAACCTTAAAGAAAGAAATAGAAGAGGATACCAAGAAATGGAAAAATCTTCCATGCTCATGGATTGGAAGAATCAATATCATCAAAATGTCCATTCTCCCAAAAGCAATTTATAGATTCAATGCAATACCAATCAAGATACCGAAGACCTTCTTCTCAGATCTGGAAAAAATGATGCTGAAATTCATATGGAGACACAGGAGACCTCGAATAGCTAAAGCAATCTTGTACAACAAAAACAAAGCTGGAGGCATCACAATACCAGATTTCAGGACATACTACAGGGAAGTTGTTATCAAAACAGCATGGTACTGGTACAGAAACAGATGAATAGACCAATGGAACAGAATAGAAACACCAGAAATCAATCCAAACATCTATAGCCAACTCATATTTGATCAAGGATCCAAATCCAATCCCTGGAGCGAGGACAGTCTATTCAATAAATGGTGCTGGGAAAATTGGATTTCCACATGCAGAATCATGAAGCAAGACCTCTTCCTTTCACCTTACACAAAATTCACTCAACATGGATAAAGACTTAAATCTACAACCTGACACCATCAAATTATTAGAGAGCATTGGAGAAACTCTGCAAGATATAGGTACTGGCGAAGACTTCTTGGAAAACACCCCAGAAGCACAGGCAGTCAAAGCCAAAATTAACATTTGGGATTGCATCAAATTGAGAAGTTTCTGTACTGCAAAAGAAACAGTCAGGAAAGTGAAGAGGCAACCAGCAGAATGGGAAAATATATTTGCAAACTATGCAACTGATAAAGGGTTGATAACCAGAATCTACAAAGAAATCAAGAAACTCCACAACATCAAACAAACAACCCACTGAAGAGATGGGCCAAGGACCTCAATAGACATTTTTCAAAGAGGAAATCCAAACGGCCAACAGGCACATGAAAAATGTTCAAGATCACTAGCAATCAGGGAAATGCGAATCAAAACCACAATGAGGTTTCACCTCACCCCAGTTAGAATGGCTCACATTCAGAAATCTACCAACAATAGATGCTGGTGATGATGTGGGGAAAAAGGGACACTAACCCACTGTTGGTGTGAATGCAACTGGTTAAGCCACTGTGGAAGTCACTCTGGAGATTCCTCAGAAACCTGAATATAACCCTACCATACAACCCAGCCATCCCACTCCTTGGAATTTACCGAAAGGAAATTAAATTGGCAAACAAACAAGCTGTCTGCACATTAATGTTTATTGCGGCTCAATTCACAATAGCTAAGACCTGGAACCAACCCAAATGCCCATCAACAGTAGACTGGATAAAGAAATTATGGGACATGTACTCTATTGAATACTATACAGCAGTCAAAAACAACGAAACCCGGTCATTTACAACAAGATTGAGGAATCTAGAAAACATCATGCTGAGTGAAGTAAGCCAGTCCCAAAGGGACAAATATCATATATTCTCCCTGATCAGCGACAACTAACTGAGCACCAAAGGGGAAACTTGTTGAAGTGAAATGGACACTATGAGAAACAGTGACTTGATCAGCTCTTGTCCTGATGTTTGATGTACAATGTAATACTTTATCCATTTTAGTATTTTTTTTGTTCTAGTACCATTGGTTGAACTCTGTAATTAGCACACAATTATTCTTAGGCGTTTAAATTTTAACTGAAAAGTGATCCCTGTTAGGAATTTGGAAAACATTATGCTGAGTGAAATAAGCCAATCCCAAAGGGACAAATACCACTTGTTCTCCTTAATAGGTGACAACTAACTGAGCTCCAAAAAGGAAACCTGTTAAAGTGAAATGAACACTATGAGAAACGGTGACTTGTTCAGCCCTCGCCCTGACTGTTGATGAGCAACTTAATATGTTATCCCTCTTAGTATTTTTTTTTGTTTGTTCTACTTAATACTTTTGGTTGAATACTGTAATCAATATACAATTCTTCCTAAGTGCTGAAACTTAACTGAAAAGTGTTCACTGTTAAATATAAGAGTGGGAATAAGAGAGGAAAGAGATGTGTAATTTGGGACATGCTCAAGCTGACTTACCTCAAACGGTAGAGTTAGAAACATACCAGGGGATTCCAATTCAATCCCATCAAGGTGGCATGTGCCAATGCCATCTCACTAGTCCCGGTGATCAATTTCTGTTCACAATTGATTGTAATGATAGGACTAAGAACCAAAGGGATCACATAAACAAGAATAGTGTCTGCAAATACTAGCTGATAGAATCAAAAAGGGAGAGAACGATCCAACATGGGAAGTGAGATACACAGCAGAGCCATAGAATGGCAGATGTCCTAAACAGCACTCTGGCCTCAGAATCAGCCCTTAAGGCATGCGGATCTGGCTGAAAAGCCCATGAGAGTATTTCAGGCATGGAAAGCCAAGACACTCTGGGGAAAAAAAAAAAAACTAGATGAAAGATCTCTGTGAGTGAGATCCCAGTGGAAAGAACGGGTCATCAAGGAAGGAGGTACCCTTCTCTGAAGGGAGGAAAGAACTTCCACTTTGACCATGGCCTTGTCTAAATATGATCAGAGTTGGTGAACTCAGGGGCTTCCATAGCCTTGGCAACTCATGGCAAGAGCCTAGGGTGATTACTGAGGCCATAAACAAGAGTGTCAATTTGTTAAGTCAACAACAGGAGTCACTGTGCACTTACTCCTCATGTAGGATCTTTGTTCTTAGTGTGCTGTACATTGAGATTTAATGCTATAACTAGTACTCAAACAGTATTTTTCACTTTATGTTTCTGTGTGGGAGCAAACTGTTGCAATCTTTACTTAATGTATACTAAACTGCTCTTCTGTATATAAAGAGCATCGAAAATGAATCTTGATGTGAATGGAAGGGGAGAGGGAGTGGATAAGGGAGGGTTGCGGGTTGGAGGGACGTTATGGGGGGGAAGCCATTGTAATCCATAAGCTGTAGTTTGGAAATTTATATTCATGAAATAAAAGTTCAAAAAATTCACATTTATTAAATAAAATAAGAAAAAAATAGGAGATCATTAGGTAAAATTTTAAAAAAAGCTAGTTTTTTTGAAAAAAAAAAAATAGACTCTTGCCAGGCTAAGAAAAGGAGAGGACATACATCACTGATACTAGAAATAAGAAAAGGTGCATCACTACAGATCTAATGGACATTAATATGAACTATATAATGACCACAGATTTGATATCCTAAATGAAACAGGCCAACTTCTTGAAAGAAATCTGACAAAATTCCCACAAGAAGGAAGACAAGCAGAATAAGTCCGAATCTACTAAAGAAACTGAATTAATAATTAATAACTTCCAAACCAGAAAGCACTGAACCAAGATAGTTTCACTGGTGAATCTCACCCAATGTCTAATGAAGAAATTATAACAATTCTTTACAATCTCTTTCAGAATAGTAGATAAGGATTACTTCCTTAACTCATTCTAGAACCCAACATTATCTTAATACCAAACTAGATAAAGACATTACAAGAAAAGAAAATTGCAACCAATATCTCTCACAAATATAGTTGCTAAGATCCTCAACAGAGGTTGCTGCTGTGGTGCAGCAGTAAGCCACTAACTGTGAAACTAGTATCTCACAAGAGTGTTGGTTTGAGTCCCAGCTGCTCCACTTCTGAATCATTTCCCTACTAATTCACCTAGGAAAAGAGCAGAAGATGGACAAAATGCTTGGGTCCCTGCCACCCACATTGGGAACCTGGATGAAGATTCTGCCTTCTGGCATCCTTCTGGCCCAGCCCTGGCAATGGTGGCCATTCAGAGAGTGAAGCAGTGATACAAAATTCCCTGTCTCTCCATCTCCATCTCTCCCCTCTTTGTAACTTTGACTTTCAAATAAATAAATAAATAAATCTTTAAGAAAAGATCCTCACCAAAATTTTAGCAAATCTAACCCAATCATGTATAAAAATAATTATACACCAGGAACACACAGGGTTTATCCAGTTATGCAAGACTGGTTAACCATGTTACAAATCAATGTGATAGGTCACATCAACAAACTAAAAAGTAAAAATAACATGATTTTGTAATGGATGCAGAAAAATATTTGAAAAAATCCAACTTTCATAACAAGAAAATCTTTGTAAAATAGTAATAGTGGTATACTCCTAAATTGATAAATAATATCTGTAATAATTATAAGCTAATATCATACTTCACATTAAAAATCCTAGAAGCTTTCCAATTAAGATTGGGAACATGACAAGGGTGTCTTCTCATATCATTCCTTTTTGATGTTGTGTTAGAAGTCCTAGGTAATACAACAAGAAAAAGAAGTAAACTGTACACCATTGAGAAAGGAAGAATTAAAACTATTTTTGTTTGTAAATTATTTAATCATTTTTGCATAAAATCTGATAGAACTGACAAAAATTCTTGGAACTACCAAGAAGTTATAGCAGAATTGTAGGAGACAAGGTCAATAAATAAGTCAATCCTGTTCCTATGTACCAGCAAAGAACAAGTGGAATTTGAAATTAAAAACACACTACCATTTACATTAACACCTCAAAAATAAAATGCTTATGTACTAATGTAGCAAAATAGTTACATAATATATATGCAGATAGCTACAAAACTCTGATGGAAGAAACAGAGGAAAACTAAAAAAGGAGAGATATTTCAAGTGATTAACTATTACTATTAACTATTGATTAAATAGGAAGATCCAATGTCAATTCTTCCCAACTTGATCTACAGATTAAATGTAATTCAAATCAAAATCTCAGCACTTTCTCTCTGTCTCTCTCTCTCACTGTCCACTCTGTCTGTCAAAAAAAAATCTCAGCAAATTTTTTTGTGGATATTGGCAAGTTCATTATAAGTTTTGTATGGAGAGATGAAGTATGCAAAATGCCAATGCAATATTGAGGGAGGAGAACAAAGGTGGAGGACTGACCCTACTAATATATAAAGCTACAGTAACCAAAACATTCTACCAGTAAAAGAATACACAAATAGATTGATGAAGTATACTAGAGAACCCTGAAGTAATCCCACATAAATATAATAAAGTGATCTGTGACAAAAGAGAAAAAGAATAACAATAGAGAAATAAAGTTTTTCCAAACAAACTGTCTAAACAACTGAGCAGCTGCAGGAATTAAAAGAATCTGGACATAGATCTGACACTGTTCACAAAAATTACTCAGAATGCATCATAGATCTAAATGGAGAATCATATAACTTGTAAAAGGTAACAAAGTGGAAAAACTAGATGACCTTGTTTATGACAATGACCTTACAGATACAACACCAAAGGCATGATTCATGATATAAAGAATTGATAAACTGGACTTTATTAAAATTAAAAACTCTGCAAAAGACACCATGTGAAGACATGCCACAGACTGTGATAGAACATGTGCAAAAAATGCATCTGACACAGGGTTGTTATCCAATATACAAAAGGAATGTTTTGGTCAACAATAAGAGAAGGAGCAACCTGATTTAAAAAGTGTGCTAAATCCCTTAACAGATACCTCACCATAGATGATGTGCAGATATTAAAGGAACATATAAATGATGCTCTATATCATTTGTAATCAAGGAAATATAAATTAAGGTAGAAATGAGATCCCACTACACCACAGATACAGGTAGATACCCATATACCTATTAGAAAAGTCAAAATTTAGAATGCTAGCAATATTAAATCCTGGTGAAAGTGTGCAGTAACAGGAACTCAATTACAGTGCTGTTGGGAATGAAAAATAGTACAGCCATTTTTGATGCCAGTTTAGCAGCTTTTATAGAATTAAACATACTCTTACCATTTGGTCAATGATATCTAATAAGTAGTAGAAAGCTTAAGTTCATACAACAACTTGCACACAGGTGTTTATAGCAGCTTTATTTACAGTTGCTGAAACTTGGAAGCAATCAAGATGTCCTTTGTTAGCTGAATGGAAAAATAAACTTCTATAGACCCAGTCAATAGAGCAGTATTCAGTGCTAAGAATAAATAAGCTATTAAGCAATGAGAAGACATTGATGAATATTTAATATATATTGCTAATTGAAAGAAACCAATCTGAAAATGTTATATTTGTATAATTCCAACTGTATGGCATCCTGGAAAAGGGCAACCTCTGGAGACAGTAAGAAGATCAGTGGCTGCCAGAGCTCTGGAGTGGCTGTGAGGAAGGGCTGGGCATTCAGAAAACAGGATTTTTTAGGGCAGTTTCCAAAACTACTGTATATACTTTAATGCTGAGTACATGTTATACATCTGCCCATGGGTATAGGGAGCTTATTATGTGCTGGATTTCGTGATATTAATGGTATGTATCAGTATCTTAACATTTATAATTTGTCATGGTTTATTTTCTTATTCTAAATGGACATATACTTCTGTGTCTGATTTTATGTTCGTAATTCTACATTCTATTCTAATAGAGGGCCACAGACTTAGAATAGCCTCACAAAACCTGGATGTGTACGTGAATCTTTGCATAGTATTTTCAATTTACAAAATATTTCCACATTTGTTTTTCAAATTTTACCCTTACTTTCTCAATATGGATAGGGCAGCGCTGAGGGCTTCATTGATTTGCCCAAATCCACTGAGGTCTAAAGTTCAGAACAGAGAGATCAGATGAGGTTGCCTCATTCTCCTGTTTTCTCTCCTATACCTCACTGCATTCCATGCCTAAGATTTTGTTAATTAAAGCAAAAACTTCTAGACATGTATGACTGAATGAAAGCAACACCAGACTTTAATTATTAGCATGAGTTTCTTAGTCTGTGCAACTGCAGTAAAATGCCACAGAATGGAAAGCTAATGAAAAAGAGAAATTTACTTCTCATAGTTCAAAAGGTTGAAAATTCATTATCTGGATGCTAGCAAGTTTGGTGTCTGAAGAAGGCACCATCTCCATTTCCAAGATGGTGACTTGTTGCAGTGCCCTCCAGAGGAGATGGATGGTAAATCTCCAAAAAGTGGAGGGGGAAGAAGACATGAACTCTGTGAATGAAGCCCTTGTGTGAAGTCACTTTGATCCTACTCATGAAGGCTGCCTGCTCTGACTCAATCATCTTTGAAAGCTCCATCTTTAATTTCACCACCCTAGCAATTATGCTTCAATATATAAATTTTGGGGGCATTCAGATCATAACACCTTGTTAGGAAAACTTATTTGAACATCCATAATGCTTTAAAGATCTAGCTGAACACTTGATAAATAAGTCTAAACTTCAATTTCACAAGTTTGTGGTTTGGAAGCATTCAAGGATTTGACAAAGGGACAGCCTTATTCAGGAACTGAGATGTGTACATAAGGGTGAAAGGGAGCATGTAAGGAACAGAGCAGAGCAAGCTCTTTGTTTTACTTTTATTTTATTTGACCCCTTTCTTTCTTTAGGATTGACTAATTGCATTAGGCTTTAGAGTTAGTTGATGTACTAGACTGAAGGATGCAAATAATCATCAAGCTATAATTCGGTTTTGCATATAAATAGAACATCTCATTGTTTTTCTTTTGTTTCCAAACATAGCTATTGTTTTTAGTTAATATAAGATTTTAATATTTATTAACCCAAGTGATAGTCACATTAATGTTATGAGGTTGATCTTAGGACTATTCCCAGATGAAAACTGAAACATAGAAAAGTTAAATGACTTATTCAAGGCCACATGTCTCGTGAAATAGCCCAGCTTGGACTGAAATTCAAATTCTTATTTAACCAGACACTATGCTGCTCCTCCTATCATGTATCAGATTAGTAATGTTGTTTGCAATGCTTCACCTGAGTGTCTGTATTTAATTTGAAGGCTGAAGCCCTAGACTACTTTGATATGCAGTTAGGTCCATTTTTTGTCCTTATTTCTACTACATTTGAAAATTTTCTGGCCGGTGCTGCTGCAGCTAACTAGGCTAATCCTCCGCCTGCAGCACCCACACCCCGGGTTCTAGTCCCGGTCCGGGAGCAGGATTCTGTCCTGGTTGCCCCTCTTCCAGGCCAGCTCTCTGCTGTGGCCCGGGAGTGCAGTGGAGGATGGCCCAAGTGCTTGGGCCCTGCACCCCACGGGAGCCCAGGAGAAGCACCTGCCTTGGGATCAGCGTGGTGCGTTGCCGCAGCGCACCAGCCTTGGCGGCCATTGGAGGGTGAACCAATGGCAAAGGAAGAAATTTCTCTCTGTCTCTCTCTCTCACTGTCCACTCTGCCTGTCAAAAAAAGAGAAAGTTTTCTGTCATAACTGTAGGCTCTTAGAAATGGCAGTAAGTGTCTTTTGGCTCTGTCAGATAGTTCTAGATTTTCAGACTAAATGTGGATCATGAATTATGCAGAAATTTTCCATTGAAGTCTACTTTGAACATTCTAAAAATGCAGTTAACATATATCGACACTGACTGCTGCTGCTGAGGATACATGGCCAATGGTTTCCAATCCACACTTTATGTGGTAGTCATCTTTTAAAGAATTAACCTATATTCTGTTGCAGGATTTGGGTCTAGTTTAAAGACAAGCCCAATTTCTGTTTATGATAAGCATTGGAAAAGAGACAAACCCTTGTCAATCTAGTTGCTTGTCCTAGTTGCCTCATCTGCTTAAGAAATCTTGATACCCTGAGTCTCAATATTAAATGTACGTCATTTTGGCCATGAGGTGATAGGCTAGTCTATTCAAGGTACTGGATATATCTTTGAGACATATAGTGTAGACAAGTCAGTGCATGCTATCCTTCCTGGTATTACAAATTCATGAAGGAATGTTTTTATCTTGCACATCTTTTCAAGGCCTCCTGTGAGCACCTGTTCTTTGAAGAGATAGCTTTCTTTAAAGAGAAAATAGTCTGATGTCTTGGCAAGTTTCTCTGCAAGATGCACTGAGCTGGTCACTTCCCTGAAGGCCTCCCTTGACTCCTACTACCCTTTCCCTCACTCATACCCATCTCCAAATGCCCTATCCTCTGCCTTGTTTATACATCTTATTGTGACTTAACATCTAAAATATCAAGTTGGACTATAGGAAATTTTCATTCCTGTAGAGAAAAAGCTGTCAGATTTCAACCATCTAATTCACTCATTGATTTGGTTTATTGTCTGTTTCCTTCTTCATTGTGTAGAACAGCAGAATGAGGCAGTATTTTGTCTGCTTTTATCACTGATTATTCCCCAGCTCTCTGAATCCATATCCATCAGATACAATAAAAGCCTGTTGAGTTAATTAGGCCATATTTGCAATTTGAATTATTTCCTTCAATACTGAGACAAAGTGAGGAGACAAGTTGATGATTGCCAACAGTTCTCTATGTTTAAGGCCTGCCATTTAGGTGCAATTTTATTTGGCCAGGAATACCCCTCCCTACACAAACACACACACACACACACACACATACATCACACAAAGCTAACACATCAGTTCTCATATTAGTGCACATTTTCTTATGTCATAGCATTTTCTCCCTTATTGTATTTAATTAATACTCATAGAACCACTTGATAAAGGAATTTTATGTATAGTTTACTTTCTTGTGAATGTGATATTTGTTAATGTTGTAGCTATTTTAACAAGTATCTCAGTGGCACTAAACTTGTACCCTCTTTTCTATAAGGAGTACAACAGTGAAGCATGCCTCTGTGATTTTGGCCACTTTTTTTACTCAATTTCATGCTGGGAATATTACTAGTTACTCATTGTAGAAAAATGTAATCAATTTTCTAAAAAGATCACTGTGCTTTGAAATGAACTTCTTAACCTTTACATTACTATTTCACATAGTCTCACAGCATGTAGCGTACTGAGAGATAGAAATAGCTGGATCTCTTGTAAGATAAAGTAAACATTTTAGATGTTTGTAGTTGTGTTTTTTCAATATTTTTCCATGTTTTGTTTATTTGAGAAGGCAGAGAAACAGAAAAAGAGACAGAGTTTTCATCTGCTGATTCACTACCCAAATGCCTGCAACAACTGGATCTGAGCCACCAAAGCCTGGAGCCTGAAACTTAATACTGGTTTTCCTCATGGGTGACAGGGACCCCAAGTATCTAGACCATAAACTTGTTGCCTCCTATTGCGTGAATTAGAAGGAAGTTGGCATAAGAAGCAGAGCAAGGACTTGACCCCAGTAACTCCAACAAGGGACATAGGGTCCCAAGGGGCATCTTAACTGCTGTATTAAACACTGGTCTCTAGTTGTAGTTTTTATTTGCAAGCAAACATTCATAGAATCTTTTCAGAACACACACATTTAATTTCCATATTTTAACTGGAATACTGTTTATATACATCATGAACAGAAACATTTCTAACCCTTTTCATTATTACTTTTATACCTTTCTGAAACTATCTTGAGTAACTGATCTATTTTTGTAGATACTATAAAACACTATGTTAACAATTTTTACATGCCACTTTTATGTAGCTGATTTGAAAATTCATTAGCTGAGACTGTTTCATCTTGTTAACTTTGTAGGTTTCCTTGTTGCTTTTGAATATCATTTAAGGAAATGATGTTATCTCAAAAGCTAAAAAGAAAAAGAATGAAAGCCAGAAGGAAGGAAGGTAAGAGGGAAAGTGGGATAAGGAGGAATGGAGGGAGGGAATATCATTATGTCCTTAGAATTGTATATGAACACTATGAGAAACTGTGACTTGATCAGCCCTTGCCCTGACTTGATGAACAACTTAATATGTTATCCCTCTTAGTATTTTTGTTTGTTTGTTCTACTTAATACTTTTGGTTGAATACTGTAATCAATACACAATTCTTCTTAAGTGCTGGAACTTAACTGAAAAGTGATCACTGTTAAATATAAGAGTGGGAATAAGAGAGGGAAGAGATGTGCAATTTGGGACATGCTCATGATGACTTACCTCAAACGGTAGAGTTAGAAACATACCAGGGGATTCCAATTCAATCCCATCAAGGTGGCATGTACAAATGCCATCTCACTAGTCCCGGTGATCAATTTCTGTTCACAATTGATCCTAATGATAGGACTAAGAACCAAAGGGATCACATCAACAAGACTAGTGTCTGCAAATACTAGCTGTTAGAATCAAAAAGGGAGAGAACGATCCAACATGGGAAGTGAGATACACAGCAGAGCCATAGAATGGCAGATGTCCTAAATAGCACTCTGGCCTCAGAATCAGCCCTTAAGGCATGCGGATCCGGCTGAAAAGCCCATGAGAGTATTTCAGGCATGGAAAACCAAGACACTCTGGGGGAAAAAAAAAACCTAAATGAAAGATCTCCACGATTGAGATCCATTGGAAAGAACGGGTCATCAAGGAAGGAGGTACCCTTCTCTGAAGGGAGGAGAGAACTTCCACTTTGACCATGGCCTTGTCTAAATATGATCAGAGTCGGTGAACTCAGGGGCTTCCATAGCCTTGGCAGCTCATGACAAGAGCCTAAGGTGATTACTGATGCCATAAACAAGAGTGTCAATTTGTTAAGTCAACAAGAGGAGTCACTGTGCACTTACTCCTCATGTAGGATCTTTGTCCTTAGTGTGCTGTACATTGAGATTTAATGCTATAACTAGTACTCAAACAGTATTTTTTACTTTATGTTTCTGTGTGGGAGCAAACTGTTGAAATCTTTACTTAATGTATGCTAAACTGATCTTCTGTATATAAAGAGAATCGAAAATGAATCTTGATGTGAATGGAAGGGGAGAGGGAGTGGGAAAGGGGAGGGTTGCGTGTGGGAGGGACGTTATGGGGGGGAAGCCATTGTAATCCATAAGCTGTACTTTGGAAATTTATATTCATTAAATAAAAGTTAAAAAAAGAATTGTATCTATAAACCATATTGAATCTGTTAAAAACTAATTAATATTTAAATTAAAAATAAGTAAAGATGGTGGGCATTTGAAAAAAAGCAATAAATCTTGACATTTGTCACAATAATTAGGGCACTGTTGGATTGCCTATATCCTGTATTAGTACCTGGGTTTGAGTCCCAATTCAAGCTTCCTGCTAGTGCACACCCGGAAAAGCAGCAGGTGATGGCTCAAGTACTCAGGTTCTTGCCACCACGTGGGAAACCCAGATGAAGGTCCTGGCTTCTAGCTTTGGTCTGGCTCGGTCCTGGATGTTGTGGGCATTTGGAGGAGTTAACCAGCAGATGGAAACACACACACTCTCTCTGTCTTTCTCTCTCTCTTAAGTACATAGAAACTCTATCATTTATTTTGTTGTTATTGACTTTTCTTGAACTCTTTATAGATTCTGGATATTAATGTTCTATCAGTTTCATAGTTTGCGGATATTTTCTCCCATTCTGTTGGTTGCCTCTTCACTTTGCTGCGTGTTTCTTTTGTGGTGTGGAAGCTTGATGGAATCCCATTTGTCAATTTTGGCTTTGATTGCCTATGCTTCTGGTTTTTTTTCCAAGTAGTCCTTGCCTATGCCAATGTCTTGCAGAGATTCCCCAATGTTCTCTAGTAATTGGATGGTATCAGGTCATAGATTTAGGTCATTGATCCATTTTGAGTGGTTTTCTGTATAAGGTAGAGGTCTTGTTTCATACTTCTGCACACAGAGATCTAGTTTTCTCAGTACCATTTTTTGAAGAGTGTGTCTTTGCTCCAGGGATTGATTTTAGCTCCTTTGTCAAAGATAACTTGTTTATAGATGCATGGATTGATTTCTGGAGTTTCTATTCTATTTTGCCAATACCAGGCTGTTTTGATTCTAACTGCCTTGTAACATTCTTGAAATCTGGTATTGTGATATCTCAGGATTTTGTTGTTGTTGTTGTATAAGATCGATTTAGCTATTCAGGGTCTTTTTTGTTTCTAAATGAATTTTAGCATCATTTGTTTTTCTAATTTTAGAAGAATGTCATTGGTATTTTGATTGGAGTTGCATCAAATCTGTAAATTTTTTTTGGTAGTTGGACATTTTGATGGTATTAATTCTCCCAATGCATGAATGGAAGACTCTTAAGTAAAGATTTTCAGATAATAAAAATTGTACTTCAGAAGAGCACCTAATTTTTTTGTGAATTTAACTTTTCATTTTTTGAGAGCTTAAACTGATGTTTTCCATAATAAAAATTAGTATTCTATGAAGAATTTTAGCCTCCCATATCTTGTTGAAACCTCTCTCTCTCAGAACTAATTATTACATCTTAAAAATGTCAACTATTCCAGCTGAACGAAAGTCCATTTTCTCAATTTTATACTAATATTTGGGGCATGCATGTTTAGCTTCAGGGACAAAGGTGAAGTGGCTTGTTTTGCCTAGTGTCATGCTGTCATTAAAGTTTGTAGAAAAGAAGAAGCTAGAAACAACTTCTGGACAATGTACTACATCACATAGAGGATGAGGTTAATTTATTTTGATTCTTTATTGCTACCAATTGAGATGGGTGACAGTTTACATTATTCAAAGGCACAATCCTCAGCAGAGGGCTAAAGAAACAGTCACAGTACCTGAGTAAGAGTAAAGAGTCCAGAGGCTTTGAGAACATGCCACAGAACTGGGACAGACAAGGTCTGTCTGTGCAGTGAGCAAACCGGTGAGGGATAGCATGATAAGGAAAATGAGAGGAAAACTCAAGAAAGCAACTTTGCGGCCCAAACTGCTGAGGGAGCTAGGTGGTGCTCATGCAGCAAGATGGCTGGATTCACAGGATAGGTTTACAAATATTCAAGTAAATAATGTCAACTCAGCAAAATATCAAATATATATTTCAATAACATATAAACTATTTATATAAAGGAAATATATTTCTTGTATTTCATATATATATACATATATATATATATACATTCTTAAGAACATAATACTTCTGTTTCTCCCTCACTTTAACTGTCCCTCCTACATCTCTTCTTATTTTTTTTAAAGATTTAGGTATTTATTTGAAAAACAGTGTTACAGAGAGGTAGAGGCAGAGAGAGAGACAGAAGGCTTCCATCTGCTGGTTCACTCCCCAGGTGGCCACAATGGCTGAGCTGCACCGATATGAAGCCAGGAGCCAGGAGCTTCTTCTGGGTTTCCAGCACAGGTGCAGGGGGGGCCCAAGGACTTGAGCCCTTTTCCACTGCTTTCCAAGGCCATAGCAGGGAGCTGGATTGGAAGTGGAGCAGCCAGGACTTGAACTGGCACCCATATGGAATGCTGGCACTGTAGTCAGCGGCTTTACCTGCTACGCCACAGTGCTGGCCCCTATTTTTCTTTTAATTTTCACAATTCCATAATTTTGATTCATTGAATAATCACAAGCTTAACCCTCCACTAAATAAAGAATTCAACAAGTTTATTTACTAAATAAACTTTAGTAAATTTAGCAAGAAGAAGAAATTAGACATTAAATAAATCTAGCTATGAGGAGTAATTGTGCCTAAACTCAATTTATGGAAAATGAGTTATTGAAGAATTAGAGGGTAAACACTGAAGTTCATGCATGGTTGAAGAAATGGGGCAGAAATCCAAAGACAGAAATACAGATGAATACATTTCTTCATAGGCAAAGGATATAAGGCTTCTTCTTAAGGATAGTTGTTCTATGCAAATTTTAAGTTAAGAAATAAAAAAATAAACTGAAAGGAGGAGGGGGTTGTCGATATCCATTTTGCTTTTGATCCGTATTGTTTATGAATTGAATATCCTGGTGAATTGACACCTATTCAAATATTTCAGTCTATGTTGACAGAAATAGAGCAAAGGAATCTCCCATTTTAACTAGGCCTTAATATTTTTACAAACCAATTGTGTTTAATATAGTTTAAAACCACAATAGTACTAAGAGTTTAGCAGATTGTGCCTAATCTTTTGCCTTCTCAAATGTCCATATGCAAACCCTTGAAAACATTAACTATAAAGACTTTGACTTTAGACCATGTTCAGAAATTTATCAAACACTAATTTTTCATAGTTAAATAGAATTCATTATCATCCTATTTTAAAACAAAGTAAAATATTCTCTTCTAGCAAAGGCCTGCCCCAAAGGTGTTTCCATAGAAACCTGAAGGCAAAAATAAATGGCTGTGCTCAGGATGATCTACAGCACCCAGGGATTTAAACTTGGCTTGAGATACTATTATCCATAGTCATTACATGGATAGTTAAGAAGAAAACTAAGCAAAGAACTTGAACAGACATTTCTCCAACAAAGGCATATATTGTCAATAATTATATGAAAAGATACTCGATGTCACTAATTATCAAGGAAATGCAAGTAAAAAGTACACTGTGTATCATTTCTCACCTGCTAGAATGGCTTCTATCAAAAAACCACTGGAGGGGCTGGCATTGTGCCACAGAGGGTTAAGCTGCAGCCTGAGATGCCAGTATTCCATATCTGAGTGTCAGTTTGCATCTCAGCTGCTCCACTTTCAATCCAGCTCCATGCTAATGCGCCTAGGAAACCAGTGGGATAAGGCCCAAGAACTTGAGTCCTTGTCATTCATGTAGGAAACCCAGATGGCTCCTGGCATTGGCCTGGACATCTCAGCCATTTGGGAGTTACTCAGCAAATGGAAGATCTTTCGCTCCCTGTCTCCCCATCCCCCTCTCTAGCTCTCTCTCTTTCTGTCATTCTACCTTTCAAATAAATTTTTAAAAACTTTAAAAAAAATATAAGGGTTACTGAAGATTAGGAGAATTTGGAACCCCTATACACTCTTGATTTGAGTATAAAATGGTGCAGCATCTATGGAAAACACTATGGAGAAGCCTCAATAAATTAAAAATAGAAGTATCATATCACCTGGTTGTCCTATTCTTATATGAGTACATCCAAAATTGAAATCATGATCCCAAAGAATTTTATAAATTCCCATATTCTTGCAGCATTATTCAGAATACCCAAGATAGAGAAACAACCCAAGTGCTCATCGACAAATGAACAAAAGAAGGGAAATGTTTATACATACTCAATCTTTAAAAAGAATGGGTTTCTGTCAAATGTGACAATATGGGTGAACCTGTAAGATAATATGTTACATGAAATAAGCTAGCCACAAAAGGACAAGCATTGCATGACGTTCCTTATATGAGGTATTTATAAAAGTCAAAATCCTAGAGATAATATAAACAGAGACTGTAATAGTGTTTTCTAGGACCTGAGGAGTGGGGGAAATGAAATGGGAAGCTGTTGTGTGCAATGGGTATGAAGTGTCAATTATGCTAGATGAATAAATTCTAGAAATAGCTATAAAATATAATGCCTATAATTGACAGTATACTGTTGTGCATTTGAAAGGGTAATCTTATGTCAAATGTTCTTACTACAAAAGCAAAAACGAAGGGACAGAAGGAAACTTGGGGATGTGCCAGACATGTCTGTTACTTTGATTACAGTTATGGTGTCATGGCCACTTGCATATGTTCAGATTCACCAAAGTGCACATTAAATATGTGCAGGGTTTTGTATATTTTTCATTTCAATAAAGCTGTTTTTAAAGTTTTTAGAGATATTTATTTATTTATGTATACTTAAAGTATACATGAGCAAGAAATTATAATTGGAATTAGAGCTGGAACTTGACCCCAAGCACTCTGTTATGGGATATGGACATCCTTGTCATGCCCACCCCAAACAGATTTTCTTTCTTTTTTTAAGAAGCAGAAATTTATTTTGTAAACTATGTGTACTATACTAAAAGAATGGTAAGTAATTTCATTTAATGAGCCAACATTGGCTTAGGGGTAGTACTCCCAGGAATATTGCAAAGTACCCTTATCTAAGCTCAGCAGGTAAGAGCAATGAGTTTGATTAGCAATGTCTGTCAGAAGTTCAGAATCGAGAAGTGACAGCCTGTGCACTATATATTTACTGTGTCTAAAACTCTGGATTCATGGTTGTATTCAACAAATCATGACTTGCATGTATCATACTTACTGTTTTTTGCTATTATTATGTTGCAGTTTGAATCTCTATTTGATATGGTATTAGAAATATTTTTGGACAATCATATATTCAAAATATTTCAGACCCAAAATGAAATTTTAGATTTCACTTCCCATAAATCAAGGGTCTAAAAAAAATTCCATGGCTTCCTTGCCAAATTGATCTTTAGACTTTCTAAATAGGAACTGAAATTGGAAGCAGGATTTACAATTGGAATTGAAAGATGATAGAAAAAATTGTAAAAAAAAAAAGAAAATAAGTATAAATATAAAAAATGAGGCAGTAGTATGCATAGCTTGATAAATGATAAAGTGCCTCTACTCTTTGAATTTCTATATTGAACATATAATACAAACTCATATATATTTACCAGAACTAGATATAGGCCCAAGGCTGTCATTGTGAAAAATGAGAACAAGCAAGACAAGAGCTTATCACTTTTAAATGCTGATTAGCAGCATGAAAACAGAAAGACATCATTTTCTAGTGAAATCAGTCCATGTATTAGCTTGTGAACTTGTTACTACTGTAAAATAAGTCAGTCAAATATTTCCTACTTTAAGCAGACATGTCTAAGCATCATTTTAAGGGAGGGAGGATAAAAGATGTTTCTAAATTACCAGCACAAACTATTTCCCAAAGTCTTGAAATGATAACGGGAATCAATCAAGAAGAGTATCCCTCAGGAACAGAAATAGGCAGGGACTAGCAGTGTTTCAGCAACAGGTAAAGTAAACACCATGGATATTCTCATAATTACAATAATTAATTTTAAATTTGAGAAGCTTAGTGTTTAAGACAGGATAGAGAAAGCAGGACTCTCTCCTATATAGAAATTTCATTCTAAATGTGTCATTTAGTTAATTGTGTAAGATTATATATTTCCACAACTGGAAGCAAGCTAGAAGAAATGTATACTTTCTTCCTTGTAATTAAATAAACAGTGCAAATATATTTTTTCTATTAAAAAAAACATTTATTTAAAGATAACAGATTTCTTGCATTTAATAGATAAAATTCTAAGAAGAGGACTTACTTTCCTTTCTCACTTTTTCCCTTAGTACTCCCTCCTTCTTTTATTTTTTAATGTTTTGCAATAAAATACCTTCAACATATTTTATCATCATGTGTTTAATACACCACTAAACATAATGTTCAACAAGTAAAAGGTAAAAAGACTACTGTTCCACAGGAATTTAGACAAGGGATATAAGCAATAATCACAACATAAAATGTCAGTTTTATTTCTTTTTTTTGACTTTTTTTATTTTTTTATTTTTTATTTAGTAAATATAAATTTCAAAAGTACAGTTAATGGATTACAATGGCTTCCCCACCCCATAATTTCTCTCCCACTCACACCCCTCCCATCTCCCGCTCCCTCTCCCATTCCATTCACATCAAGATTCATTTTCAATTATCTTTATATGCAGAAGATCGATTTAGTATATATTAAGTAAAGATTTCATCAGTTTGCACCCACACAGAAACACAAAGTGTAAAATACTGTTTCAGTACTAGTTATAGCATTACTTCACATTGGACAACACATTAAGGACAGATCCCACATGAGAAGTAAGTACACAGTGACTCCTGTTGTTGACTTAACAACTTGACACTCTTGTTTATGGCATCAGTAATCTCCCTAGGTCTAGTCATGAGTTGCCAAGGCTATGGAAGCCTTTTGAGTTTGCCAACTTCAATCTTATTCCAACAGGGTCATAGTCAAAGTGGAAGTTCTCTCCTCCCTTCAGAGAAAGGTACCTCCTTCTTTGATGGCCCTGTTCTTTCCACTGGGATCTCACTCACAGAGATCTTTCATTTATGTCTTTTTTTTTTTCTCCAGGGTGTCTTGGCTTTCCATGCCTAAAATACTCTCATGGGCTCTTCAGCCAGATCCAAATGCCTTAAGGGCTGATTCTGAGGCCAGAGTGCTATTTAGGACATCTGCCATTCTGAGTCTGCTGTGTATCCTGCTTCCCATGATGGATCGTTCTCTCCCTTTTTGATTCTATCGGCTAGTATTAGCAGACACTAGACTTGTTTGTGTGATCCCTTTGACTCTTAGACCTATCAGTGTGATCAATTGTGAACTGAAATTGATCACTTGGACTAGTGACATGGTGCAACTTGAGACTATTATGCTTAATGAAATAAGTCAGTCACAAAAGATAAGTATGTTTTCTCTGACATGCAGTAGTTAATATAGAATACAAAACATGTATAGAAATAAAACTGATTCAATAAAACTGACTCAATAAAACTGACTCAATAACTCAATAACTACTGCATGTCAGAGAAAACATACTTATCTTTTGTGACTGACTTATTTCATTAAGCATAATAGTCTCAAGTTGCACCCATTTTGTTGCAAAAAGACAAAATTTTATTCTTTTTTCTGGTTGAGTACTATTCCATCAGGTATATATACACATTTTTATCTAGTCATCAGTTGACAGACACCTGGTTGGATTCCATTTCTTAACTATTGTGAGTGAGCTGCTATAAACATGGGGGGTACAAATACATCTTTCATACACTGATTTCATTCCTTTGGGTAAATTCCCACAATTGGGATGACTGGGCCATATGGTAGATGTGTTTTTAGATTTCTTAGGAATCTCTGTACTGTCTTCCAGAATGTACTAGTGCACAATCCCAGCAGTGTATTAGGGTACCTTTTCCGTCATATACCTACCATCATTTCTTCCATTTTAATTTTTGG
The DNA here is from genome assembly GCF_051225735.1 of Oryctolagus cuniculus. Lineage (NCBI taxonomy): Eukaryota > Metazoa > Chordata > Mammalia > Lagomorpha > Leporidae > Oryctolagus > Oryctolagus cuniculus. Next base: position 99,255,425 of record NC_142870.1, read on the forward strand.
ATAATAACCATACTAACTGGGGTGAGGTAAAACTTCATTGTGGTTTTTATTTGCATTTTTTGATGACTAGTGATCCTGAACGTTTTTCCTTGTGTTCATTGGGCACCTGTATTTCATCCTTTGAAAAATACCTTTTCATGTCTTAACTGGATTGTTTTATTTCTTGAGCTCCTTATATAACCCAGGTATTAATATTTTATCAAAGTCACAGTTTGCAAATATTTTCTTTCATTCTGTTAGTTACCTCTTCTTTTTGTTGAGTGTTTCCTTTACCATGCAGAAGCTTCTCAACTTGATATATATGTGCTGCCAAAGTGAGCACTCTCAGCTTGATGTTATGCCATTGATTTATTTTTGCTTTTATTGCCTGTGCTATAGGGGTCTTATCTAAGAAGTCTGCCTATTCCAATATTTTGAAGTTTCCCCAATGTTTTCCTCTAGTGATTATGGTGCAGATCATAGATTTAGATCCTTGATTCACTGTGAATTGACTTTTGTGTAGGGTGTAAGGTAGGGGTTTTGTTTCATACTTCTATATCCCCCACACCATTTTTTGAAGAGCTATTTCTCCAGGGAGTGATTTTAGCTCATTTGTCAAATTAGTTGGTTGTAGCTGTGTGGATTAATTGCTGGGGTTTATATCCATTGGCCTACATGTCTATTTTTGTGCCAGAACCAGACTGTTTTGATTAAAACTGCCCTGTAATATGTCTTGAAATCTGGTATTGTGATGACTCTGATTTTTTTGTTGTTTAAGAGTGCTTTAGTTATTTGGGATCTCTTGTGTTTCCATAATCAATTTTAAGATTTTTTTCCTGGATCTGGGGAGAACATCCTTGGTATTTAGATTAGGATCCCAGTGAATCAGTAAATTGTTTTGTGTAGTATGAACATTTTGATATTAATTCTTCCAATTCAGAAACATTGAAGATTTATCCATTTTTTTGTGTTTTCTATTTATTTCATTAATGTTTTATAATTTTTATTGTAGAGAATTATTACTTCCTTGATTAAGCTTATTCCAGCTATTTAAATTTTTTGTAGCTATTGTGAATTGAACTGTTCTTACAAGTTATTTCTCAGCCAGGGCATTTTTTTGTGTACACAAAGGCTGTTGGTTTTTGTGTGTTGATTTTATAACCTGCAGCCATGCCAAACTATCTTATTAGTTCTAAAAGTATCTTAATGGAGTCTTTTGTTTTTCCCATATATTGGATGATGTCATCTGAAAACACAGATTTGACTTCCTCCTTTCCAATTTGTATTCCTCTGATTTCTTTTTCTGGCATAATGGCTCTGGTTCAAACTTCCAGAACTTTGAATAGAAATGATGAGAGTGAGCATCCTCGTCTGGTTCCAGATATTAGTGTAAATGCTTCCAGCTTTTCCCTATTCAATATGATGCTGATTGTGCGTTGTCATATATTGCCTTGATTGTGTTGAGATACATTCTTTCTATACTCAATTTGCTTAAAGTTTTATCATGAAATGATGTTATATTTTATCAAATGCTTTCTCTGCATTGGTTGAGATAATAACATGGCTTTTATTCTTCAATTTGTTATTGTGATCTATCACATTTATTGATTTGCCTATATTGAACCATTCCTTCATCTAGAGGATGAATCCAACTTGGTCCAGGTGCATGATCTTTTAGATGTGTTGTTGGATTTGATTAGCTAGTATCTTGTTGATGATTTTTCCATCAGTATTCATCAGAGATATTGTTCTTTAATTCTCTTTGTTGTGTCTTCATCAGGTTCTGAAATTAGGGTGATGCTGGCCTCATAGAAAGAGTTGGAAGGAGTTCCTCCCTTTAAATTATTTTGAATAGTTTCAGAATTATTGTCATTAGTTTTTTAAATTTTTTGTAGAATCCAGCAGTGAAGACATCCATCACTGCTTTTCTTTGTTGGTTGCATCTTGTTTCTGATTCAATCTCTTGGTTATTAGTCTATTTAGTATTCTATGTCTTTGTGTCTCAATTCTGGTAATTTTTATGTGTCCAGAAATCTGTTTCTTCTTGATTTTCCCATTTGTTGACAAATAGCTAATTGTAATAATCCCTGATGATTCTTTTCATTTTAGTGGTATCAGTGGTAACATCTCCCTTTTCATCTTTTATTTTATTAATTTGGATGTTCGCCCCTTTTGGTTGTTAGTTGGGTCAGTTGCTTATCAATATTGTTTATTTTTTCAAAAAAACTCTTCTTTTTACTGATCTTTTGTATCATTTTTAATTTCATTTTTATTATTTGTGCTCTAAGTTTTATTATTTCTTTCCTCCTACTAACTTGGGCTTTTGTGTTCTTTTTCTTCTAGGTAATTGATATGCAATGTTAAGATCATTTATTTGATGCCTTACCAATTTCTTGATTTAGGCACTAATTGAAATAAACTCTTTTCTTAACACTGTTTTTGCTGTATCCCATAGTTTTGGTATGTTGTATACTTATCTTCATTTGTTTCCAGGAATTGTTTGATTTCCCTTTTGTTTTTTTCTATGGCACACTGTTCTTTCAGGAGCAAATTATTCAGTCTCCATGTGTTTGTATATTTTCTATAGTTTCTTAGGTTGTTGATTTCCAGCTTTATTCCTTTGTGTTCAGAAAAGATACAATATTTGGCCGGCGCCGCGGCTCACTAGGCTAATCCTCCGCCTAGCGGCGCCAGCACACCGGGTTCTAGTCCCGGTCGGGGCGCCGGATTCTGTCCCGGTTGCCCCTCTTCCAGGCCAGCTCTCTGCTGTGGCCAGGGAGTGCAGTGGAGGATGGCCCAGGTGCTTGGGCCCTGCACCCCATGGGAGACCAGGAAAAGCACCTGGCTCCTGGCTCCTGCCATCGGATCGGCGCGGTGCGCTGGCCGCAGCGCGCCGGCCGCGGCGGCCATTGGAGGGTGAACCAACGGCAAGGGAAGACCTTTCTCTCTGTCTCTCTCTCTCACTGTCCACTCTGTCTGTCAAAAAATAAATAAATAAATAAATAAATAAATAAAAGAGATTTATTTAAAAAAAAAAAAAAGAAAAGATACAATATGATCTTTTCTAGAGAATGTTCCATGCTCTGAGGTAAAGAATGTGAATTCTGCAGCTGGGGAATGAAATGTTTTGCAGACATCACTTAGATCCATTTAGATGATAGTGTAGATTAGCATTGTTACTTAATTGTTGTATTTGCCTAGTGGATCTATCCATTAATGAAAGTGGAGTGTTGAAGTCTTCCCTTATTATTGTATTGGAGCAAATGTCTCCCTTCAAGATCCCTTAATATTTGCTTTAAATAACTTAGTTCTCTAGCACTGGGTGCATATATATTTATTATAGTCACATACTCCTGTTGAGTTGATCCCTTAATCATTACATAATGACCTTCTTTGTCGCTTTTAACAGTCTTTGTGTTTAAGCATATTTTGTCTGATATTAAAGTCTATTGTTAAAGTCTATTGGTTTTTGCTCATGTTTATTTACATTTGCATGGAATATTTTTTTCTATCCTTTCACTTTCAGTCTGTTTGTATCTTTGTTGGTGAGATGTGTTTCTTGCAGGAAGCTTGCAGATGGGTCTTGCCTTTTAATCCATTCACCCAGTTGCATATTTTAATTTGGAAGTTTAGTTCATTTATATTTTGGGTTATTGTTAATAATTGATGACATTTTCTTGCTAATTTCATTTAAACTTTTCTATTTTTTTGTTTTGGATCTCCTTTGTACTATTACTAGGAGGTTTTCTGCCTTCACATTCAATCAATCATAATACTGTTTATCTTTTTCTGGTTCTATGTGTAGTACATCCTTAAGTTTCATTTGTAAGGCTGGCTAAATGGTGATTAATTCTTTCAATTCTTGTTTTTTGGGATTTTTTACATTTCACCTTCATTTATAAATGACAGCCTTGCTGTGCACACATTCTGGTCTTACAGTTTTTTCTTTAATGGCTTGGACTATATCTCTCCAATTCTTTCTAACCTATCGAATTTCTGATAAGAAATGTTTTGCCAGTCAAATTTATTGCATTTCTCCCTTGCACATTTAGGATCTTTGTGTTTTAGTTTTGAGAGTTGAACATAATGCATTATGGTGAAGATTTTTTTGATCACATCTATTTCTATTTCTATGTGCTTCTTGTACTTGGATGTCTATATCTTTGTCTAAATTGGGGGAAATTTTCTGCTATTATTTTACTGAATAAGCTTTATAAGTCATTCTGTTTTTCAACTGCTTCAGGAATGCCTAAAACATATATATTTGATTGTTTGGTGGTATCCTATAGATCCTGAACCCTGTTTTCAGTTCTACTAATTTTTTTCTTTCCTTTTTGTTGAACTGATATATTTCAAAAGCTTGTCTTCTAGCCTGGGTATTATTTCTTCTAGCTTACAAATTCTGTTGTGTAGGATTTCCGATACATATTTTTCATTAATATTTCTATTTCCCAACAGAGTTTCTCATCCATGTTAGTCACAGGTTTCTTTAACTAATGTATTTGCTTTTCTGTGTTTTTCAATAACTTTAGAATTATTCTCTTGAATTACTTTTCAGGCATTTCATCAATATTTTCATCTTCAGTCCAATATTGAAGTATTAGTCTATTCATTTTTGGAGGTTGTTTTATCTTTCTTGTTCATGTTTCTTGTATTTATGTGGTTATTTTTATTCATCTGGAGAAACACTTGTTGGTATATCCTCTGAAGTCTTTATTCCTGAAAATGTGCTTCTAGACATAGCAGAATGCCTGCACTTTCAGTGGAAGTCCAGAGCTGTGTGTCTTGTGGTGCCAGAAAGCTCAGTCCTGCATTTGGGGTGGAACAGCTAGGCTAATGCTTAAGTTACTCATGGTAGTTCTCTGTTGTCAGTAGGTAAGAGGGGATGATCACTGTGGCTGGCTTAAGCCCTCCTCTGTGCCAAAGTGAACCCCCTGTTCACTCATGCACTTGAAACTCACAAAGAATCTATATATTCTGTAGTATAAGCATGAGACCTTCCATGATAGCTGTTCTCAGCACTCAGGAAATTCTGAACTTAGTAGTTCCCTATAGACTCAGCCATATCCTATGCCATTATCGGTTTCCTGGCCAATCCTACAGTCACAGGATTCCCACAGTCACAGAGTTCAGGGTTATCATAGTCACAGGTTACAGGGGACCCACTCTCTGCCTATGAGCCTCCCCATCCAAAGAGAGAGCCTCCCTGTCCTTGGAGCTAGCCACCTGCCTGACAGAGTTAGGACAGTGCTCCACCCCAGCAAACTGAGTCCAGCTCTTTTGTGGGAGGAAGGGAAGAAGCAACATGCCAAGTAGGCACCCTGTGAACTCTCCAGGCCACACTCCACTTGCCTTGTTCTGGGAAGATAATGCTTCTTTTTTTGGGTGCCTTGGTGAGGAGAGAATAGGGAAGCAATGTGCCTCATTTACATGGTTAAGTGGGCATTCTGTCCCCTACCAGCTCATCTGCCCAGGCTCAAAGTGAGTGGGGATCACAGATTTCTCGGTCTGACAATATCCATCAGAAGTGCATGGGGCACTGCAAAGTCTCTTGCCTTATTCTGGGAATATGGAACTTCCTGTTCATCACAGGGCATCCTGGTAGTGGGGAGGGTGGGTGCACAATGTGCCCTCTGTCCACAGAGGTAAGCATGCACCTTGCTCACCACCAACTTGTCTGCCTGGACTCAAAGTCAGTAAGAATCACGGAGTTCTCTCCCAGACACAATAATGGAGCACAGGTTCTGTAGAATCCTCTTACTTCGCTTTGGGAAGATGGATTCCCCACAAGCTGCCAGATGCAGGAGTCAGTGGTGGTGTCTTATGAGCTGCTGTGTGTGCAATTTTTGCTGCTCCATGGAGTCTCTCTTCTTTTTTAGACTTCTGACAGCTTCCCTCCAAGTATCTCCCAGGAATGCACCTCCTTCTCTATTTTTCTAGTATCTTCCTGTTATCAAAAAATCAGTGCATCTTTTATCTATTCAACCATCTTGAAGTCCCCAAACAACAAATACATTTTTAAAGCAGCCTGATGTTGATCTTACAATTAACTTTCACATTAGTCAGTTTAGTACAGTCTATAGCTAAAACTTGCTTCTCAGTTGTCTCTGAATACTTGCAGAACCCTCAGGTAGAGAAAATATCTATAGGAGTCAATGTTTTTGAAATACTAATAAAATTAATATATTGCTAATGATTATGAATTCAATTTAGCATGTAGTCTCAAACATTTTTCTAAGGTTAATGAGGAACTTAAGCAATTTGAGGGAGAATAAGGAAGTCCCACACTATAATTTATCCTTAAATATTGCCAAAAAAATCCACCATTTTCTTTGTCTCAAATAGGCATCTTTTATATATATATAAAAGAACCATTCTTGTGTGAAAATGTGACCTTTATAGGATTATAAATGTCAAAATATGGCCTTTTAATCCTCCAACTTTCTGACAGGAAAATGTCTAATTTATTTACTGTCAGCTTTTTTACTTTTGTGCTGTTCTTAGCTCTTAACCTGGTACTTGACACATAAGTGTGTAAGGAAAATGTCTAATTTATTTACTGTCAGCTTTTTTACTTTTGTGCTGTTCCTAGCTCTTAACCCGGTACTTGACACATAAGTGTGTAAAAAGTGCTAGTTGAGTTTAAATGAGTTCTCTGAAAAAGTTCCGTCCTTTAGGTCAGAGATCCATTTTCACTGCCAACATCGGAATTTGTTTTAACAATCCTTTGTCAAAGTAGAAGAAAGTCTTGTCTGGGAAACCATGTAATAAAGGGTCTTGCAATGTGAAAACTTAAACTGGAAAATAAACAAGGTTGATGAAAAGGACATGCATTTTTCAGGCTCTGTCACTACAGAAGTGATAGGATTTCTGAAACCCAGATTTTAATTTCTGACATGTAACCGACATTGCTCCAGAGGCATACACAGAGGCAAGGATTCCAAAGCAAAGAAAGGAGGAGAAAAATGAAAAAGGGAAGGGGAGGAGGTTGATAGAGTCCATTATCTTGTAACTTACACTGTTGCTAACTTGGAGTTCTGGGACTCAATGAGAAATGTATACCTCTGAGCTATCCCACTGTGAGTGGATTAGAGGTTGGGGTACTTATATTTAACTTCCTTGAATCATTGGTTGAGGGATGACTGCAGAAGTCATCAATTTCCAGAACCTTTCAATCTGCCACTCAGAAAATGGAACCCGGCCACCAGAAAAATCTCTCAAAGGGAAGCATGCAGGCATTTGGAAAGAGTATTGATGTGAACTGAAATAGTAAGGAAAATGGGAAAAGGTGAGTCAGAGATTTGTATCAGACACAAATATTATTCTCCTCCAAAAGGAATCCAACACTGTAGAATAGCTTATTCCAAGTCCTGGAATCAGAAAAATTTATAGTTTGGAAAAAATTATTGCCATAAAATAGGGAAATTGTCAAGTATACTAGATACTGCTAACAGGAAAAAGTTGTGGTATTTCAACCATCATAATGATGATAATCATGGTTAATTGGAATGTGTGAAGTCTGTTCAAGGCTATGACTTCATGCTACTCTAAAGTACACAAAAATTGTTTAACATCCAGAATTAATAGACTAAGGTATGCTTGATCTCATTTATTTTAATGGATAAGGGGACACTAATCTATTTAGGTGTGTAATTTAATGTACATATGTTTGGGAAGTATGGATAGGTACTTATTTCTATTACAACTCTGGGAATTATGATGTGGATCTGGTAAAAGTAGTGATAACATCAAGGACTAATCAGCCCTGTTGGTAACACATAACCAAACAGGAAGGAATTGAACTGTGAATCAGAATCAGTGAGCGCACACCACAAATAAGAAGGAAAGGGGGCCGGCGCCATGGCTCACTAGGATAATCCTCTGCCTGCGGTGCCGGCACCCTGGGTTCTAGTCCCCGTTGGGGTGCCAGATTCTGTCCTGGTTGCTCCTCTTCCAGTCCAGCTCTCTGCTGTGGCCTGGGAGGGCAGTGGAGGATGGCCCAGGTCCTTGGGCCCTGCACCCGCATGGGAGACCAGGAGGAAGCACCTGGCTCCTGGCTTCGGATTGGCGCAGCGCACCGGCTGCAACACACTGGCTGTAGCGGCCACTTGGGGGATAACCAACGGAAAAAGGAAGACCCTTCTCTCTGCCCTTCTCTCTCTCACTGTCTAACTCTGCCTGTCAAAAAAAAAAAAAAAAAAAAAAAAAAGGAAAGGGATCTAATGGTATGTTCAAGATGACAAATTAGTCAAATGAGCTAAAGAGAATCAACCATCGAAACTCAGTCATTCCCCAACTCCAGGTAGACACAACCCCAAGACTCATGGAAATATTTAAATTCTGATATCTTAATGTTAAAGCTTGATGGATTGATGGTAAAGGCTTGATCTAATTATGGTGTCTGAGAGGTGGATCTGGTGGGAGGTTTTAAGGTAATTGTGTGTATGCCCTTTGAGGGTGGATCTCATGAGAAGGTTGATTATTCTTTGAATTCAAGCATGGTCTCACTGCTCTCTCTCTCTCTGCTCACCTTGTGATTGTTCCTCTGTGCCCACCAAGAGCAGCTGCCCAGCCCTAAACTATAACCTCCAAACTATAAGCCAAAATGAACTCTTTCTTTTCCAAGAAGCTCTTTTGAGAATTTTAGTCAAAGTAATGAAAGGTAGACTAATGTACAACCTCTAGTGGCTCTATTAATAAATTAGTAATGAAAAATATATAAAAAACAAATAACTAATAACATGGCCAATATTCTTAGGACATATGATGGATTTTAGTAATCTTGTCATAATTTAAAAGTACATTGTGTAACATAACCATCTGAAGAACGTAATTATTACAATTAATACAATTACTACAATTTGACTACAGATCCTGAAGTACAAAGAAACCATAATTTACAGACCACATTTTTTATTGCTAAAGTAATATTATCATTGGCCTTTTGAATATATACATATACCTGTATATGTATATTATAGGATAAAGCAGCATTGAATATTGTTAGGAATCAACATTTTTAGAGAAAGCATGAGACAGAAAGAAAATCAAAGATGTTAAATAAAAACATTGTGACTTTAAATTTAAATCAGAAATATGTGGTAGAACTCATTATTTTTTTTCTACTCTTATCGTTATAACAAAAATACCTATTTCTTTTTTTTCTTTTTTATTTATTTTTTATTTAGTAAATATAAATTTCCAAAGTACAGTTAATGGATTACAATGGCTTCCCCACCCCATAATTTCTCTCCCACTCACACCCCTCCCATCTCCCGCTCCCTCTCCCATTCCATTCACATCAAGATTCATTTTCAATTATCTTTATATACAGAAGATCAATTTAGTATATATTAAGTAAAGATTTCATCAATTTGCACCCACACAGAAACACAAAGTGTAAAATACTGTTTCAGTACTAGTTATAGCATTACTTCACATTGGACAACACATTAAGGACAGATCCCACATGAGAAGTAAGTACACAGTGACTCCTGTTGTTGACTTAACAATTTGACTCTCTTGTTATGACGTCAGTAATCTCCCTAGGCTCTAGTCATGAGTTGCCAAGGCTATGGAAACCTTCTGAGTTTGCCGACTTCGATCTTTGGTTTCTTCACTGTGGTGTTTTTTCTTGTTATACTATGACTCTAGATTAAGTGGACTGTCTGCTTTTGATGGAGCCTTAGAGGCTTGAGATGGGTGTGGCCTGAGAGTTCTGTTTGGTTCCTCAGGGTTAAGGGTGTGCCAAAGGTGACACTCCCAGTTTAGGCATGGTAAATCTCTCTCTCTTTCTTTCTGTCTTTTTTTGATTCAAAAGGGAAGTAATTCCGCACAGCTGAATGAAATTGGAGGTAGTTAGCAGGGGAATGATATACCCACAGGAGCCAGAGATTGGAAGCTCTTTCCCAAGGACCAGACAGGGAATCTGTGCTGCCCTCAGTGTGGGCTCAAATTCTCCTTCAGTCTCCCACTGGGTTGCCAAGGTTACCAAATTGTAGCGTCTCTGGAGAGTACTCATGTGAATTCCGTGAGTTCTCTCCCCCACCGTCTCTTTTTTCACAGTCTCAGTTCAGTAGCACCACACATTCACTAGGTCCTAATCTCCTGTTATTTCACCCCCCACCCCCCCAAGTCAGGTTTTTCTGCTAGGCTGAGGGCCGGTGCAGACCTGAGGTCACCCTGGTTATGACGTATGTCCAAGATGGCGCCTGCTCTTTGTCTTGCTCGCCTTTGAGAGGTGAGCGGAGAGAGAGAAACTCATGTCCGTATCGGTCACTTTTTTTTTTTTTCCTCTCTCTTCTAGTTAGCCTGGTGAACTTTTCCCCACGGGATTTCAGGCCTCGTTCCCTCTAGTCTCCTCTTTCCGCTTGCCTGCCAGTGTCTTGGGCTATTGAGGTTCGGCTCACCTCACATTCCAGTGTTGGTGTGTTGAGTCTGCCGCTGGTGTCCCGAACTATGGGCTCCCTGGCTCTCCACACAGGTCCACTGTGAATCACTAGTTTCGGAAGAGTTTCCTTTGCTGTTTCTTCCCCTACTCTTCCTTAAACCTTCCGTTCTCCACTTTTATTAAACTGTCTCTCCCCGGACTATCAGTGTGCTCCCTTCCTATTCCGCCATCTTGCCGCTCATCCAAAAATACCTATTTCTAAAACTGAATCCACTAGTTAAGTCGCCTCATTTTAACTAATAGATTCAGGGATTGACCAGCTTAATTTTTTTATTAAAGTTCTCTATCAACATTTCACCTAATAGTTCTAGCATTCAGTTTACTTCATCGGTGTTTGCAAAAGGGTAGTTCTGTAATTCTTTTATCCCTCTGTGTTAATTAGTTGGAATTTCCTTGAATATCTATTCACTAGGACTATATGATTACCCTTATATAATATCCATAAAGAAAAGTAGGATAAATTTTTAGTTCTTTCTTTTTAATTGACAAAATTTATAGTAATGAGTTGATCTACTTATAACTTCTAAAGGTTTCTCACGAGCTTGTTATATTTTCACTCTCTCCTCTTCATTCTTCCTTCTCTTCTTCTTTCTTAAGCTTTTAATGTTCAATATTTTTTAACAATTTATTTATTTATTTGAAAATCAGAGTTACACAAGGAGAGTAGGAGAGGCAGAGAGAGAGAGAGAAAGATCTTCCATCCACATGTTCACTCCTCAATTGGCCACAGCTGCTGGAGCTGCTCCCATCTGAAGCCAGGAGCTAGGAGCTTCTTTTGGGTCTCCCCACGTGGTGGGTAGGGTCCCAAGCACTTGGGCCATCTTCTACTGCTTTCCCAGGCCATAGCAGAGAGCTGGATTTGAAGTGGAACAGCTGGGACTCAAACCAGTGCCCAAATGGATATTGCCACTGCAGGCAGTGGCTTTACCTGCTAAGCCACAGTGCCGGCCCCAGTGTTCAATATATTTTAATGTTCAATATGTCATAATCATTTGCAATCTTAATTTTGAAAAATGGAAGCTTTTAATGTGGGCTTCTACATTTTTTGGCAATGCCATCCTCTGATAGATTCCTTGCTTTAAAGAAGACATTTTGTAAACAATAGTAATGATAATTTGAATATGGGCCAAGAATTGATCATAGCAAAGAATTATTAATTAATATTGTTAGCTGTGATAATGATATTGAGATTATTTATACTGTCTCCCACTTTTAGATATATATTGCATTATTTAAATTTGAAATGACAAGATGATTTAGATTTGTTTTAAAATATTAAAGAAAAAAGGAAGTTGTAACAAATAAAATAATTATGGCAAAATATGAATGTGTGCTGAAGGGAGGTGATTCATACATGAAAGGTTATTTTGCTTTGCTATGTTTTTGTTTGGAAGTCTTCATTGGTAGTTTTTTTAATTCTGTTTTTATTTTTTGGAAAAAACAAATCACATAAAAGTGAAGTCTGAATTAAATATATGGATTGTGTAGCCTGAAATTGAATCATTTTAACAAACCCTAGAAGGTATCAAAATAGGCAAAAATCCTGAGAAGATATTATGCAAGTATAGCTCTAATCCTATAAACATAGAAAAATATCAGGTGAAGAAATCAATTAACCTAGTGTTGATATTTTATAATAATTTAAGTGTCTGTTTAGTAGCACATTTTGTAATTATTGCATCTGTTTGTGTTTTGTCTGATGTGTAGGGATTTGATGTATTCAAAAGAATCAGTCATGGTGAATTATAATTGCAACTTTGCACAGAAACAATACAATTTGTAATCAATATTTAAATGCTCAAGGAAAAATTGATTTTCAAATTTTGTTTATTAGATACATGATTTTAATAAATTGAACATTAACTAAATTACAAGTAATTATACGATTTTCATTAGATGCACCAAAGACCTTGGAGAGTTTTTGAATTAATCAACATAAACCAGGCATTGCAAAAACACCATGAGAATTAGTATTTCAAAGATTTTTAGAGTTTTTACTAAAGGAGAATAAATATTCTTCATCATGTAAATTGAGACAAACAGAATTTTATTTTACTCATAAATTCTTTTTCACAGAATTTCATGCATTTAGTGCAATTCTTTTTTTTTTTTTTTTTTTTTTTGACAGGCAGAGTGGACAGTGAGAGAGAGAGAGACAGAGAGAAAGGTCTTCCTTTTGCCGTTGGTTCACCCTCCAATGGCCACCTCGGCTGGCGCGCTGCAGCCAGCGCATAGCGCTGATCCGAAGGCAGGAGCCAGGTGCTTCTCCTGGTCTCCCATGGGGTGCAGGGCCCAAGCACTTGGGCCATCCTCCACTGCACTCCCGGGCCATAGCAGAGAGCTGACCTGGAAGAGGGGCAACCGGGACAGAATCCAGCGCCCCGCCCGGGACTAGAACCCGGTATGCCGGCACTGCAAGGTGGAGGATTAGTCTATTGAGCCACGGCGCTGGCCGCATTTGGTACAATTCTAATACCTTACCTCCACAGAATGAAAACACAGGAATCGTGACGTTGAATTTTTTAGAACAACTGGTATAAATTTATTTGGTTGTTCAGTGTTTAGAATACACGAAATTGTGTGTGTCTATATCTTGCTCGTGCCAATGGACAGTATTATAAGAGAACAATTCTATTTGCAATTTGGACCACTGATTCTAGATAATGACAATATCAATCAAGAAAGATATAATTGAGTTATGTTGATGGAAAGTGCAATCTCGTGGGATAATAGAAGGAATGTTTCTAAACTACAGGACTTAGTGGTCATATCTGAATTATACTAAAGTGAAAATATAGGGATCATTTGTTCTGTCACATGTCTTTTCTGAAAAGCTCTGTGATATACTGACAGTCTTAACTGCAAAACAGAAGAATATGTAGTTCCTATCATTAATGCATTTTACGTTTCTGGAATCCTAAAAACTGAATGTAAAGTTTCCCTCTACCTTACACCCAAAGATACTAACAAAGAGAAAGATATTACTGTCTTCTTAATTCTCACAGCTATAACATCTTTTAGTCTTTAGCAGGAATGGCAATCTTGGCAAAGATGTCAGACTTCAGATTGCTATAATAGGCTTCTGTGACATGCAAATGGCTATCGATGTTTACGGCTTCCAAAATAAGTTGTCTTTTGAGTTTGTGGAACATTGGTACAATCATATCCAAAAAAGCCTCATGCAGTGTTGTGAAGTAGAAGTCCTTCCACGCCCTTTCGCCTCCTTCTGGCATCTTATTTTGCCATGATGCCCTTGTTCATGAGCTCTCCTGTATTTTCCCTCACACAACCTGTTCTCTGGAAATAACTGATTACGGACACATTTTCTATTGGGACCATGACTTTATTCCTTGCTACTCTCATACTCAGGATTCCAAATCTTGACTAGTAGTATAAAATCAAGTGGCTATAGTTACACCAGGCATTTCTGGATACATAACTTTATGTTCTGCTGTTTCAAATAGAAAGTGTCTGTAATTAGATCATCTATTCATTGAGACAGGGCCATAGTCTTCATATTCAAAGTACCTGGTATGTTGATTTTCAATACAGATATCAGTGAGTTTATTAGAATAAATAGGTGTAATAAAAAGTAAATAATAAATAAAACTAAAAAATGCCCTCAGTTACCAAATTCCCATCAGTAGTAGTATTAATAACTTTATTGGTGACCACCATTGGTTGAAGTACCTGCTATAAACTTGATGTTTCCTGTATATTATCTTATTTAAGCCATCCACATATACAGATTTAACATTCCTTAACTGAAATGCTTGGGAATGGATTTTTGGATTTCAGCTTTTTTCACATTTTGATATCTATACATACATAATGAAATATCTTGGAGGAGAAACCCAGCTCTAAACATGAAATTAATTTGAGTTAAACATGCATCTTATATTCATAGACTGAAGGTAATTTTATGCAATGTGGTTAATATGCATGCAATTTGACCCTGACCTGTCCCATTTTCAGGTGTGAAATTTTCTGACATGTGATGTTATGCTGATGCTCAAACAGCTTCAGATTTTGGAACATTTTGGATTTTGGACTTTTAGATTAGATATGCTCATTCCACACAAATTCTATAATGAAGGTATCATTGTTCTCAGTTTAGAGATAAAAAATAAGGACTAATTTATCTATGATCATGTAGTAAGTCATACAGCAGAGTATTAAACCCAAAATAAATGTTACCTTCAAAGCTCATATCCTTAATTGTTAAGCTAATTCCTGTAATTTGTCTCTCCTCTAAAATGGAACATGGTAGAAAATCAATGTTCAATAATTTTTTAAAAAATACATAAAATAACCAATACACCACAGTGAACAATGCTTTCTTGGGCCCAGAGAACTTGCTTTCACAGTTGATGCAGACAGGAATGATACATGATTAGTAGATGTACTATGCATAAAAAGGTGATTTTAAATCAAGGAAATCTAAACCTAGAAGAGTTTAAGAATGTGTAGGATATGGAGTTGAGTTTCAGACAGTTGTGAAACTAGGGTTATAGAGAAATATTAAATGAGAATGTACTCATCTAATAAAAGTACAAGATAAGTGGAAAAGAAAGAGGAAAATTGTTACATGTAGGGACCATGCATTCCATAAGCAATTGCCTCAGGTTCTGTTTTCACTGTTATAAGATCATCTCTCATTTATCTTTCCAAATTGAAATCATTCCTACCATGTCTGAATTTATATATTATTTAAACACCAGTTTTAAAAAATAAAACTGAAGTTTTGAGTAATTAAGTTTATTCTCCTTATCTTCTTCAGGGAATGCTAATTGTGTTAACAAATTATGTCTAAATCTCAGTGATATAAAAGCAAAAATATAGTTATGGCTCTTCTTACATTATATAGGCATGGGAGTTGGAGGAGTCTGTTCCATATAGTCACTCACAGATCCACTTATTCCATTTATTGTAACCATTGTCCCTCAGATTTCTGGATTCTCCACATCCAGCCAACAGTTTAAGGAAAAACAAGTAAGGATGTTGTTAGGATGTGATAGTGGCCAAGAATGAAGATGGTGTGGAGTCTACCTGTAGTCCCCTGGCTAAACTCAGTTCCATAGTCTAGGACATAACTGTAGGGGAACTCTGATTTTAGCTTAGTAGAGAGCCAAGGAATATGAGAAAAGAGATATGATAATATTAGTCCCTCCCACATTCCCCAGCTATATTGTTAGTTCATAAGAGATAGAAATAATGTTTTATAGTCATTTGCAGATAATAGAGGTTTGGCCCAAATAGGCTCTAAACTGATTGTTGAATGAGCGTCTGGTCTCTATGGCCTATTCCTTGGATTTAGGACCAGATAAACACTTTCATAGGCCCCAGGCACTCTATGAGGCACCAAAACTAAGTAATATCAAATTGTCTTTATACAGTCACATTTAACTATAATTTTACCATCGATGTTTAGAAGACATTAAAAATTCCAATTTTGGCATTATTTGTAAGTTAAAAGAATTAATAAGAAAGAGAATTTCTTATGTTAAAGAAAAGTAATTTGGCTCTAGTATTATGGAATAGCAGATAAAGCCAGAACCTGTGATTCAGGCATCCCATATGGGTGCAAGTTCAAGTCCCGGCTGCTCCATTTTTGGTCCAGCTTCCTACTAATTTTCCTGGGAAAGCAATAGAAAATAATCGAAGTCCTTGGGCCCCTGCCACCAATGTGAGTGACCTGGAAGAACCTTCTGGCTTCTAGCTTTGGACTGGCCCAGTTCCTGAGGCAATTGAGGCTTTTGGGGACTGAACCAGTGGACAGAAGATTCTCCCTCACTTTCTCTCTCTCTCTCTCTCTCTCTCTCTCTCAACTCTGAATTTCAAATAAGTAAATAAATCTTAAAAAAAGAAAAAAATATTTTGAGGTTTGACAGGTCCAAAATAAACTCAAGGAAAAGTAAATGAGTTGGAAATATTTCTAACAGCATATAAAGTATGAAGAATAAAATGTAAACTGCAGTATTCTTGCCATCACAAGAATGAACTAAGAGCACAGCTGGATTTTGGTTAAACAGAACAGATTTTGGTTAAACAGAACTAAGAATATGCTATACAAGCATCCCTTTGGTTACCTTGAAAATTAAATTCTGTACTAGGACATTGTTGTATAGAGAAATGACCATATAAAAAGAGCAGATTAGTGATTAGATATGGAGCCATACATGAACCAACTCTCCATACCCAATCTGGAGGGTTTTTTGAGAAGCTTTCATACTGTTTTCCATGATGGCTGTACTAATTTACACTCTCACCAACAGTGTGCAAGAATTCCCTTTTCCACATCCTTACCAGATTTTTTTTTTTGTCTTTTTAGTACTGGTCATTCAAATTGAGGTGAGATGACATCTCACCCTGATGACTTGTGATGCTGGTAATTTTTAAAATCCTCATTAAATGTTTATATATATTCTCTTGAGAAATGATGTTACAGATCTTTTGCCCATTTTAAAAATTAGATTTTTTTTGTTTTGTTTTGTTTTTGCTGTTGTGCTGTGTTCCTTGTATATTATGAAACTTAGATCCTTTTAGGATGAATAGTTTATAAACTTATTCACCTGCTCTATTTTTGCCACTTTACTCTGTTCACTGATTCTTTTGTTGTGCAGAAGAATTTTAATCCTATGTAATCACATTTGTCAATTTTTGGCCTTTGATGTCTGTGCTTTTGGGGCTACATCCAAAATAGTTTGTCCAGACCGTAGAAGTGTTCCTTCTATGTTTTCTTTTCTTTTCTTTTTTTTTTTTTTTCTGGACAGGCAGAGTCAGAGAGAGAGAGAGAGAGAGAGAGAGAAAGGTCTCCCTTCCGCTGGTTCACCCCACAAAGGGCTGCTTGGCCGGTGCGCTGCGCCAATCCAAAGCCAGGAGCCAGGAGCCAGGTGCTTCCTCCTGGTCTCCTGTGTGGGTGCAGGGACCAAGCACTTGGGCCATCCTCCACTGCCTTCCCAGGCCACAGCGGAGAGCTGGACTGGAAGAGGAGCAACCGGGACTAGAACCCAGTGTGCCGGTGCCGCAGCAGAGGATTAGCCTAGTGAGCCGCGGCACCAGCCATCTATGTTTTCTATCACTAGTTTTAACATTTGAGTGCTTACATTTTTCTTTAACTCATTTGGAGTTGACTTTTGTATTCAATGAAAGCAGTTTAGTTTCTCCTCATGTGGATGCCAAGTTGTCTCAGACTATTTATTAGAGAGATTTTTCCTTTCCCCAATCTATATTTCCTGCCTTTGTAAAAATCAATTCACTGAGAATATGCAGATTTATTTCTGGGTTCTCTTTTCTGTTCTGTTGGTCTATGTATCTGTTTTTATTTCAATGCCAAACTATAGGATACTATAGATTTTTAATATGTTTTGTAGTCAGGTATTGTGATGCACCTAACTTTTCTCTTCTTGCTCAGGATGGTTTATATGAATTTTTTTTTAGTTCTGTGAAGAATTTCATTGGTATTTTGATAGGAATTGCATTAAATCCACAGATTACTTCGGGTAATGTGGACACCTAAAAATATGAATTCTTCCAATTCATAAACACAGGATGCATTTCCATTTTTATGTGTATGTCTCTGATTTCTTTCATCAGTGTTTTATAATTTTCATGGCCAAAACTTTCACTTCTTTGGATAAATTTATTTCTAGATTCTTGTAGCTATTGTGAATGGGATTCCTTTCTTGATTTTTTTCTCAGCATAATTGTTATATATTAAAAAGCTACTGGCTTTATTTATTTTGTATCCTAAATTTTTGCTGAATTCGTTTTTCTTATTTTTTTGTGATGTATATAGCTTTTTCTGTAAATAAAATCATGTCATCTACAAACATGGAACATATTACCTCTTTCTTTTGAATTTAGATATCCTTTATTTCTGTCTCTTAACTGCTTGTTGTAGCTAAAACTTCAGAATCAGTATTGACAAAGAATGTTAGACATTCTTGCCTCATTCCTAATCTTGAAGTGATTTTAGCTTTTTTCCATTCAATATGATGTAGACTGTGGGTTATGTCATATACAGTCCTTATTGTGTGCGGGCACATTTCTTCTATACCAATTTTTTTTGAAAATTTTTATCACGTATGTTCAATTTTATCAAATGCTTTATCTAGGTGCATTGAGATAATTGTGTGGTTTTTATCCTTCTGTCTCTATTTCATTTATTTCTGTCCTGATCTTTGTTATTTGTCTTTCTTCTAATTTTGAGTTTGTTTTTTTCTTGTTTTTCTAATCCCTAGAGTTGCGTTACATTATTGCATTATTTAGTTGATTTGCTATAAACGTCCCTCTTACTACTGTTTATATCATATCCCATAGTTTGGGGGACACTGCATTCTTATTCTCATTTTCACTTGTTTTAATAACCTTAGTAACTTTCCTTTTGATTTCTTCATTGACTTATTGGTCCTCCAAG
Source organism: Oryctolagus cuniculus (assembly GCF_051225735.1). Lineage (NCBI taxonomy): Eukaryota > Metazoa > Chordata > Mammalia > Lagomorpha > Leporidae > Oryctolagus > Oryctolagus cuniculus. The sequence goes on from NC_142870.1 coordinate 99,274,273, forward strand.
AGAATGTTGCTTAACTTCCATCTATTTGTCCAGTTTCAAGTGTTCCTCTTGTTGATTTCTAGTTTTATTCCATTGTGGTCAAAAAAGGTACATATAATTTCTGTATTTTTGTGTTTGTTTAGAATTGTTTTTTGGCCTAACACATGAGCTACACTGGAAAATGTTCCATGTGCTGATGATAAAAATGTATATTTTGCAGCTGTTGGATAAAGCGGTCTCCATGGTTGTTAAGTCCATCTGTTCTGTAGTACATGTGTGTTTTAACTGTGACATTTCCTTTTTTTACTGTTTTGTCTGTATAATCTATTGGCTAATGAAATTGAATATTTAAGTCCCCAGTAGTTATTTTATATATTCAGTCTTCACTTTTAAATCTAGAAATGTTTGTTTTATTATACTTGAGTGCTCCTGTGTTGGATACATGTATATTTACAATATTATTTCTTCTTGTTGAATTGATCCCTTTAGCATTGTATACTGATTTCTTTGTCTCTTTTTACAGTTTTGGGTAGAAGTCCATTTTATCTAATACAAGTATAGCTTCTTCTGCTGTCTTATAGTTTCGGTTTAGATGTCATAACTTTTCTCATACCATCACTTTCAGTCTATGTGCATCTTTACTGATGAAGTAAGTTTTTTTTCCTAGGCAGCATATCATTGCCTATTAAAAAATCTACCCAGTTGATCTACATATTTCCACTGAAGAATTTAATCAGTTTAAAGTCAAGGTTATCATTGATAAATTAAAGATCCTCTTGTCGTTCTGTAAATGTTTTGGTTGTTTTGTATAATCTTTGTTCCTTTCTTCATCTCTGGTCACCTTTGTGGTTTGGTGACTTGCTGTATTGAAAGACTTTGATTCTTTTCTTTTTTGTGTGTATTTCTGCTCTACCATTAAGATTTGTACTTTTGGGTCCAGCACTGTAGTATAGCAGTTAAAGCTGGCCCAGGCAGTGCCAACATCCCAAATGGGCGCTGGTTTGAGTCCCAATTTCCACTTCTGATCTAGCTCCCTGCTAATGTGCCTGAGAAAGCAGCAGAAGATGGCCCAATTCCTTGGGCCCCTGCACCCACGTGGGAGAGTCGGAAGAAGCTGGAGGCTCCTGGCTTTGGATCAGCCCAGCTCCAGCAGTTGCGGTGATTCAGGGAGTAAACCAGCAGATGGAAGGCCTCTCTCTCTCTGCTTCTGCCTCTCTGTAACTCTGCCTTTAAAATAAATATATATATCTTTAAAAATAGATTTGTAATTTTGTGTGTAGTTATCATCTTTCATTTCTAAAATATGTTCTTATATATTTCTTATAGGGCTATCATAATAGTGATGAATTCCTCCAGTTTTTCCTTGTCATAGAAAGTACTCATTTTTCCATCATTTCTAAAGGACAACTTTGCTGACTAGAGCATCTTGGCTGGATTTTTTTTTCTCTAAGACCTTGACTACTTCATCTCATTATCTCCTGATCTGGAGGGTTTCTATGGAAAAGTCTGCCTTTAATCTAATGAGAATTCCATTATAAAATACTTGATATTTTTCTATTGATGTTTTTAGGATTCTCCCTTCATCTTTTTTTTTTTTTTTTTGACAGTTTGACTATAGCATACCTCTTTTTTTTTTTTTTTTTTTTTTTTTTTTTTTTTTTTGACAGGCAGAGTGGACAGTGAGAGAGAGACACAGAGAGAAAGGTCTTCCTTTTGCCGTTGGTTCACCCTCCAATGGCCGCCGTGGCCGGCGCACTGCAGCCGGCACACGGCGCTGATCCGATGGCAGGAGCCAGGTACTTCTCCTGGTCTCCCATGGGGTGCAGGGCCCAAGTACTTGGGCCATCCTCCACTGCACTCCCTGGCCACAGCAGAGAGCTGGCCTGGAAGAGGGGCAACCGGGACAGAATCCGGCACCCCAACCGGGACTAGAACCTGGTGTGTCGGCGTCGCAAGGCAGAGGATTAGCCTAGTGAGCCGCGGTGCCGGCCTATAGTGTACCTCTTTTGTGAAATATATTAGGGGCCCTTTGCACTTCCTGGACCTGAATGTCCATTTCCTTTCCAAGATTTAGAAAGTTTCCAGCAATATTTCATTGAGTTGGTTTTCTATTGCCCTTGTCTTTCTTGTTTCCTTTTGTAATAGAATACTCATTACATTAATGTTTCCTTATTTAGTGGTGTCTCACAACTCCTAAAAGCTTTCTTCATTTTTCTTATTTTTCTTTCTCTTCTTAATCTGGCTAGGTTATTTCAAAAGACCTGTCTTCAAATTCACGTTCTCTTTTTTCTCAATTCTGCTATTGATATGCAACTGTTCTTTTTAAATTTGTTTATATAAGAGACATATTGACAGAGAGAATAAGAAAGAGAGAGAGAGAGAGAATCTTCTATCTGCTGACTTACTCCCCAAATACCAGCAGCAGCTGGTAATGTGCTGGGCTGGGAGCTGAATCCGGGTGGACAGCAAAGATCCAACTATTTGAGCCATCACCTGCTGTCTCTCAGGGTCTGCATTAGCAGAAACATGGAATCAGGGGTAGAAGCCATGAGTTGAATCCAGGTACTCTGTTACGGCATGTAGGTGTCTTAACCAATTTCCTAATCACTAGGTCAAATGCCTACCCCTGTACAGTGTTTTTAGTATACTTTGTTGTGTTCATTATTGCCAAGATTCCCAAATGACTATTTTTATCATCTAAATCTCTTTGTTTTTCTCATTCATAACATAAATTGTCTTTCTAATGTTGCTGGCTGTCTATTTGTATGCTCTTCTTTCTTCCTTAATTTCCTTAAAGTCATTCTTTTGAATTCTTTTCCTAAGGAATTAATTTTATTTTCTTTGTGAACTGCTGCTATAGTTATTGGGGTTCTTTGGAGGTATCATGTTACTATGTTTTCTTTTCATGCTTGTTGTCTTCCTGCATTGTTTGTCTGTTTTTTTTTTTTAGAGTCCTAGAAGCATACAGAGATTTTATTTGTTACTACTTAACTGTCAAGCATTTTCTTTTTCTTTTTTTAAGTACAACTTTAAGAACATAATGATTCTTCCCACTGTACATACCCTCCCAACCACACTCCCAACCTTCTTCCTCCTTCTTCTCCTTTTCCCATTCTTATTTTTTACTCAGATATATTTTCAATTAACTTTACACATAGATGATTAACTCTAAACTAAATAAATAGTACAACAAATTGTATGAACATAAACAAATTGTTCCTCAACAGTTGACACAAGGGCTGTGCAAAGTCATTGTATCTCAAAGTATTGATTTCACTTCTATAGATTACCTTTTAGGTGCTCTATTAGTTATCACAGATCAGGAAGAATATATGTTATTTGTCCTTTTGGGACTGGCTTATTTCACTAAGTATCATATTTTCCACTTTTATCCATTTTGTTGCAAATGACAGGATTTCCCTTTTTTTTTTTTTTTGTGCATTTGATGGGTCAATTGAGTCTACCAATTTTATAGCATGCATCACAGTACACGAATTTCTGCTGGTGAAAGCTTCCAGAGTGTTTTTGGTTAGATGTGCTATATTGATTTTGGTTCCAAGTGGGTACTTTAGTGTAGTATTTGTGTGAGTTCTTTAATCACAACCAATATTGGCAATGTGTGTGGTGCCTCAGGGGTCTTGGTCTTTCCCTACGATGCAAAGTCTCTCTTGGTTTAGCATGTTCTCAAGAGACAGAATAACAAATACTATGTGTTATTCCTTCTTTATAAAGGGAATTAATGTGGTAGTTAGTACTGTATTAAATTTCCTTCTCGACTTCTCAGCTGATAAAATCTCCCTTAATGCTGCCTGTGGTTGGAGGTGCGAGGTGGAGACAGTTCTTTGACTGCCTGCCTAATGCAGCTTGAGAGGCTCAGTCTTTAAGTACTAGTCTAGGAGCAAGGGCCATGGGGCTCTGCTTACCACTGGGTTTCACCATAGTAGGCCTCCTATGGGATTTCAGTTCTATAGGCAGGATTTGATTCCCTCTTCGCCTAAGCATGTGACATCTCTCTTTTGCTCTTAATTGTACTTATTTCAGTTGGGGATTGGCTTACAGACATTCTAACTCCTCAAATTTTTGCAATGACTGGGCAAGAGCCAAAGCCAGAAGCCAGGAACCCAATTAGGTCTCCAACATGTATGATTGGAAACCAATTATCTGAATCAACACCATTGCCTCCCAGAGTTTGTCGGGATGCTAAAGTAAGAGCTAGAGCTGGGTAGAGAACCACCAGTATCAATGCCTACTCTAGCAAATGTCTTTCTTCTTGCTGCATTGTGTATAGTTGGTGAAGGAGTAACATATTCAGCCTTAGACTTTATTCAGTGTATCTTTTCTTATTATCATACTAAATTCAGGTGTGGTATTTCAACTGGCTTCCTCATATCTTCTAAAGATATTTTAGAGCATGAATAACTGTTTAAATTGCTGCTCTTTGGGATCCAATCAATGGAGAATCTTAGTCAGTAGCCATCTTGCTCTATTCAATAAGGAAAGGGCACATTATAAGTGACCATTCATTATCTTTCTTGCAGCCCTGACTCTTCCACAGAAGATATTATTTTAAATTGGCAAATATCTGTTAAGAAACATTTATTAAGCTTATACTGCATATTTCCTGGGCACTGAAATATAGAGATCATTCAGATTATTAATGTCTACTGAAAAAATATATTGTCTGGTGACATAAGGAATCCATTGAGGTTGCTCCAGACCTGAAAAGTACTTGAGCAGATGTGTTTCTCCATTTAACTGCAATAAAAGACAGATGTTCTTGTTTGACTAATGATCAGTACATTTTCATGTTCATTTTAAAAGATAATGCTGCCAATTTGGCTCTGTCTTCAGTAGTTAAATGTAAAAATAAAGTTTCTCACTTGAGAAGCCTATGAATTAGTTTCTGTACGTGAGTGTGAAAATCCATTATTGAGGGGCTGTGGTGTAAATAATTTTTAAGGTGGATCTAGAGTTATATGACATCTAATGTGGACTAAATGAAAACCATGGGGCCAGTGATCAAATTACATGTTTCATTGTGTATTAGAAAGCAGTAAAGAAGAAACAAAGTATTTTGAATATTGGTGATTTTTTTCACGAGAAATTTAAATTGTGGGAAAGGAATTAATACAAAATTATTTTGTCACACATTTTTCCTTCCTCTGTTGCAGCTCAATTCCAAGAGCCTTTGCTCTTTTCATACCCTAAATCAAGTCATTGCTTGTTTCTGTTGAATTCACTGCACTAATTTGTTTAAATTCTCCACTTGCTTTAACTCCTAGAGAAAACTAGAGAATAACTATGATGTCATGCATGTCCATTTAATAATCAGATATTTATATGACATTTTCCAGGAATCCATGCCTATAAATTCATAGATTCCAAATATGTTTACCACAAAAAACCTAACAGGTATATCTTGCTATAGATGAGTACCCTCATGCTAGCAAGCACTACGAGCTTGTTTTTAGGAAGTGTTATCCTTAGCATGCTTATAAAGATGTTGGAAGCATCATCTTTATTTTTTCTTTCCTGGAGGTTTCTCTGTCAGTAGGAGAGAATGAATTGCAAACTGTCTATTTAACTATTTACCAGTGGTTGGAATTGAGCCAAATTCACTCTTTCCTGACATTTGGATTACTTTTGGAACTTGACTTAAGGGCAGAACTAGCAAGTGGGAGGAATATAGAACTGGAGAAATCTCAAAAAAACTTACATAATTATGGTATATTCAATTAGTCAATAAATATATTTCATGTCATTAAGGTTTATAAGGAATTAAATAGACATACTAGATAAAAAGTACCTTGAGAAAAGGGTATTGGGAAAGGGGAGATCAGGTAAATTGGAGTAACTGCAGCGGGCTTTGTGACATTCTTAGTTTCCTTTTTGAAAATTTAACAGTTTCTCTCTGCTTGTGATATAATGACAACAACTTCTGCAATTCAATAATGAGTGAAGTTCTGCCAATAAAGTCAAGCCTTATTCACCCAAAGTCCCAAATAGAAGCATTCAAGTAAAAGAGGACTTAACTACAGGAGGAGCTATTAATAGCTAGGTGGTTTCTCGGTCCCGAGCAGGCTCCATTTAATTTATTATTAATACAAGGCCATTTTCAAGCCTAGAGGTCTCTCCTAGCAACATCTCACATCAGCTGGAAATAGTTCGTAAAGTGATCATGGTCCTTCTATTTTTACCATTAGGCTTTCCTTCCTATTCAGGCTTTGCTTGCAGTTAATAAATATGAATTGGAGATCCTTCAATATACCTTAGTGAAAGAGGTAGAGAAAGGAGGAAGTTAGACAAGCAAACATTGATTCCATCCTTATCCAACAGATATTGCCATGAGCCTGGCTAATGCTACATCCCCAGCACAATGGGCTTTGGTACTCAGTACCAAAACATTGAGCAGAGCTAATTAACAATGGGCCAAGGGATATTCAGAGCTGCTGACATGAAGCAGGGGAAGTGTATGTGGAAAACCCTACTGCTTCTCTGAGACTTAACAAATAATGTAAGGAATGAATCATCTCCCCTGCAGCATTATATATATGTTGCTTTTTAAAAGATTTATTTTATTTATTTTAAAGACAGGGTTACCGAGGCAGAGCGAGAGCGAGAGAGAGAGAGAGACGGAGAAGTATCCCATTCTGTTGGTTTACTCCCCAAATGACTGCAATGGCCAGAACTGAGCTGATCCAAAGCTAGGAGTCAGGAGCTTCTTCTGGATCTCCCAAGCTGGTTCAGGGGCCCAAGGAGTTGGACCATCCTCTACTGCTTTCCCAGGCCATAGCAGAGAGCTGAATCAAAAGTGGAGCAGCCAGGACTCGAACTGGCGCCCATATGAGGTGCTGGCACTGCAGGCTGGGGCTTCAACCCACTGTACCACTGTGCTGGGCAATATATTGTTGTCTCTAAGTATTATTTAAAGATATCATATTGTTTTCTACATTGTCTTGCTTATATTTGTCTTACAAATTGAATTTTAAGTTTCAAACACATATAAACAGTATAATGCTCAATACATGTTTCTTGATTAAATTTCCAGATCTAAGTGACCTTGTGAAGATATTTGAAAAATTAATTCTGTGGTAACCCATCTCTGCTAAAGTATCTTTTAAGTCTATCAATATGGGCCAATACAATTTCTAAAAGATAATTAATGTTTTGTTATTGGTGGGTATTCATTATTTCAAACTTCATTTTAAGAGATTCTACAGTAGTTCAAAAATAACATTAGGTTTAAAGAAAAAAAAAGATAAAGAAAGAACTTCATACACTATTAGAAAACCATTAAACTGCAATCAAATAATAGTTCTAGAGTATAATTTAAAATAGATTCCAAGAGAAAGGTTTGAAAAACCTGCCAATCTTTGAATAGGTTTTAATTTTTACCCCTAATCTATTGTTGTAAGTAGTTCCAAGAAAAGCTCAGTTCTTAAGTAACATTACAAATATTGCCCCTGTGAGAGTACTTCCAAAAGTTTGTGGAAAAACTGAATTAAAAGAGAAGTTTATTTTACTTCAAAAAATTTTGTACACATGCAGTTGTTTCATATTTCATGTTTTCTGTAAACTTTTTGAAGTACCCTCTTATGAGTCAGATTTCAATTTGAAAAATAGTCTTTATACTAAAAGTATTGGGAATGGATCTCAAAGTGGATGCTTCTTAGGAGTTTGGGCAGAGGCCTCTGCCTTTGCCCACACTGTACCAAGGACTACTGGCTTCTTCTCTTTCACCTTCCAAATCCATCTGTTGTGTCTCTCATCAAGATCTGACTCAGATAGATGGCTAATGATTCTTAAAAGCACAGTCTGACTTCTTACCTGTGATGCAGAAGGGTTATTGAAAGACAATAGGCCACAATGACCAGGAAACCATAGATCACCTTGTACATGGGGTGTTCTGCATTGAAATATTCAAAAAAGCAGTTCTAACAACTTGTATGTTCATATACTCACCTCAAATGTCATGAAAATTATCCTCAGATAGGAAAGAGGCATATTTTAGATATATAGTCAAGAAAATTAAAGTTGATTTTAAGTCTCACTTAAGCACTCTAGGGAAAAGTTTTTGTTAATTCTCTTTGTCATAAAAGCCTGTACTGATACTATAGAACAGCAAGTAGAACATTATTTCTTTTGTTTCATCAACTATGTTTTATTTTTAGTGTCACAAACATGACTGCAGCAAAACTATGGAGTGTCCAACTTTTTTACCTTTTCTTTCGTGGGGAAAATCTTGGAAATGAGGGGAATACATAGGTACTTACTTTAATTCATAACTCCATTGAAGGATATCTAAGACTTTTTAAAGAGGATTTATTGAGGTAGAGTGACAGAGAGAGAGGACAGACAGACAGATGTCTCCCATTCACTGGTTCACTCTCCAAATGTTCAAAACTTCGAAGGTGAGATAGGGGCAAAGCCATGCACCTGGAACTCCTTCCAGGTCTTCCTCATGCATAGCACGAGTCCAGGTATTGGGGCCATCACCCCCTGTCTCCGAGAGCCGGGATACAAAGCACTGAGTAGCTGGGACTTGAACCATGTACTCCGATATTGTACGGGAACCTCCCAAGCAGAGGCTTAACCCACTGATTTTTTTAAAACTTTTATTTAATAAATATAAATTTCAAAAGTACAACATTTGGATTATAGTGGTTCCTCTGCCCCCATAACCACACTCCTGCCTGCAAACCATCCCATCTCCCACTCCCTCTCCCATCCTATTCTTTATCAAGATTCATTTTCAATTACCTTTATATACAGAAGATCAACTTAGTATATACTAAGTAAAGATTTCAACAGTATGTACCTACACAGACACACAAAGTATAAAGTAATGTTTGAATACTAGTTTTACTGTTAATTCACATAGCACAACACATTAAGGACAGAGATCCTACATGGGGAGAAAGTGCACAGTGACTCCTGCTGTTGATTTAACAATTGACACTCTTATTTCTGATGTCAGTAATCACCCGAGGCTCTTGTCATGAGCTGCCAAGGCTGTGGAAGCCTCTTGCGTTCACCAGCTCCGATCTTATTTAGACAAGGCCATGGTCAAAGTGGAAGTTCTCTCCTCCCTTCAGAGAAAGGTACCTCTTACTTTGATCCCAATTGTTAATTTTGGCTTTGACTGCCTATGCCACTTGGGTCTTTTCCAAGAAGTCTTTGCCTGTGCCTGTATCTTGCAGGGTTTCTCCAATGTTCTCTAATAATTTGATGGTGTTGGGTGATAGATTTATATCTTTAATCCATGTTTAGTGATTTTTTGTTTAAAGTATAAGGTAGGGATCCTGCTTCATGCTTCTGCATGTGGGAATCCAGTTTTCCCATCACCATTTGTTGAATAGACTGTCCTTGCTCCAGGAGTTGGTTTTAGCTCCTTGATCAAATATAGTTGATTGTAGATATTTGGATTGAGTTCTGGTGTTTCTATTCTGTTCCATTGGTCTATCCATCTGTTTCTATACCAGTACCATGATATTTTGATTATAACTGCCATGTAGTATGTCTTAAAATCTGGTATTGTGATGTCTCCAGCTTTGTTTTTGTTGTACAAGATTGCTTTAGCTATTTGAGGTCTCCTGGGCCACCATATGAAATTCAGCATCATTTTTTCCAGATCTGAGAAGAATGTCTTTGGTATTTTGGTTGGTATTGCATTGAATCTTTAAATTGCTTTTGGGAGAATGGACATTTTGATTATATTGATTCTTCCAATTCATGAACATGGAAGATTTTTCCAATTTTTGCTATCCTCTTCTATTTCTTTCTTTGAAGTTTTGTAATTCTCATTGTAGAGATCTTTGACATCCTTGGTTAAGTTTATTCCAAGGTATTTCGTTGCTTTTTTAGCTATTGTGAATGTTAACCTACTGAATCTCAGCACCCACACCTCCAGGATATTTAGGAAACAAAATTTATTGTTGATTTATTAACTTCTTTCAACAAAGTGCACATTATTATTATCATGGGTATAACTATTAATTACTTACTTTTAGAACTCTTTGTCCATGCTGGGCACAGTGTTTTATGTGTATAATTAAAAAATGGTACTCTGTATCATGAATTAATATAAACATTTCATAGGTAAGAAAAACCAGCTAACTTTACAAACAATAAGTGACATATCAAGGAATTGGACCCACCAGGCTTCTGCTCTTAACTAATCCCATGAGCATTTATATTTAAGAGGAATCTTTTAGAGAACTAGTTTAAACCATAAATATTTTTATTCCAGTAAACTAAGAGCTAAAAAACTGAGGTGTCCTATCTTTGGTTGTACTGTTAATAGCAGTTGGAATCATGACCCAGTTACAATAAACAGGTTAGGCTAAGCTAGGCTGTCATGACAAATAGCTTGAAATCTCAGTGGTTTTAATACAACAAAGGTTTGTTTCTTTGAAAAACTCCAGTAGGAGTCAGGCAGCCCCACTCTGCGGAACATGCATCCTCTACTCACTTTGAACCGCCTCAGACTGGAAGTGACACATTAGATTCCATGAGAGAATTAATCAAATGACCTCAACCTAACTGCTGGGATGCCTGGGAAGATATAGTCTTTCCACTGATAAGACAAACACACAACTTTGTCCCTGTGATAGCAGGAGTTGTGATACCCAGTGTTATGCTCTTATCATGACACTAGTCTGCTTCTCATCCCAGATACTCTTCAGCTTTGAAGTTAGCTTAATGTTCTTCAATAATAACATCTTTAGCTGAAGCATATTTGTGTCCATAAACTACTTGTGCTGGGCTTTTTCTTTATTAACTGAGGATTCTTATGAAGGGGATGAGTTGCTTTTATACAAATTTCTTCTTGACATGAAACAACAAAACATATATGAAAAACTCAAAATAATGAGCCCCTGTTCAAAATAGATGGGGAACTCATCAGACCTTATGGAAGTAACACAGGTTTCACATTGATTCCTCTCGGTTTACAATGTAAATGTGTACTTCACACATTTCATATTCCTACTTTCTTTTTTTAATTTTTTCAACTTTTATTTTAAGAATATAAATTTCCGGGCCAGCGCCGCGGCTCACTAGGCTAATCCTCCACCTTGCAGTGCCGGCACACCGGGTTCTAGTCCCAGTCGGAGCGCCGGATTCTGTCCCGGTTGCCCCTCTTCCAGGCCAGCTCTCTGCTGTGGCCAGGGAGTGCAGTGGAGGATGGCCCAAGTGCTAGAGCCCTGCACCTGCATGGGAGACCAGGAGAAGCACCTGGCTCCTGCCATCGGATCAGCGTGGTGCGCCGGCCGCAGCGCGCCGGCCACGGCGGCCATTGGAGTGTGAACCAACGGCAAAGGAAGATCTTTCTCTCTGTCGCTCTCTCTCACTGTCCACTGTGCCTGTCAAAAAAAAAAAAAAAAAAAGAATATAAATTTCCAAAGTACAGCTTATGGGTTACAATGGCTTCCCCTCCCCATAATGTCCCTCCCACCCATAACCCTCCCCTCTCCCACTCCCTCTCCCCTTCCATTCACATCAAGATTCATTTTCAATTATCTTTGCATACAGAAGATCAATTTAACATATATTAAGTAAAGCTTTCAACAGTTTGCACCTACACAGAAAAAAAAAAGTGTAAAACACTGTTTGAGTACTAGTTATAGCATTAAATCACAATGTACAGCACATTAAGGACAGAGATCCTACATGAGGAGTAAGTGCACAGTGAAAAATGTCACTTTATACCTCTAGCTGCACAATCTTAGGTAAACTATCCACAGAAATGTCTTTGTAGTAAATATGAGAATTTGGCCAAGAATTGACATTCTTTGTGAAAAATGCTATTGCAAAAAGCTAAACAATGTATTTAACATTTAAAATATAATGAACAGAAGATTTTTATGTTGCAATAAATTTAAATATTTATTGAGCAAAAGTTACATCAAAAGAACATGATGTGGACTGTGTTCCATGATATCCAAGAATAATAAAATATGACTGGGCAGCTAAATATTATCAATCAAGCTGCGTGTAAAGGATTCACTTAGCAGGCATGGTATGCTTAAGCTTTGATATCCCAAAGAAAGGATTGACCCTAAACTGACTCCTTTAAGATAACCACAGACACCTTAGAATATCCTGTCTGATCAGGGTGTCTTTGTACAGGACAAAGTGAAACACACCAAGCAGTTTATTCTCATAATGAAACTCATGGTGAATGTCTGTTTTTATGGGGGGTTTTGTTGTCATTGTTGTGTTGTTTTATTTCTGCAGGAACCTTGCACTATGCTATATCAGTTTGATCTCTGAGAATTCTGGTGAGGGAAAATTAGATACTAAATAGTTAGAGTCAAATGTGTAGGTGACTCAGTCCTATGTGTTTGACCCTCAGTAGAAACCCTGGACACCATGGTTCTCTCTAATAAATTTCTCTGACATTGTATATTATACATTGCTGCTGGAAGAATTAAGTGTTATCCATGCCACTCCATTAGTACAGAAGAACTAGAAATTGACTCATTGATTCTCCTGAACTCTATCTTTTGTGTCTTTTGTTCTTGCTGATTTCCATCTGTAGCCTTTCAGTGCAGCAAACTAAAAATGTAGCTGTAACACCTTTTCTGGGTTTTGTGAGTCCTTCTAGTAAAACTGGGTGAATGAATGGTTTTGAGGATTTTAAAGCACTAAGTGAATAAAAGTTCATTACAAAGAATTTTCCAATTGGATCAAGAGATACCAAGTGGCATAATAATATCTTAAGCAATTCTTAAGCATTTAGCATTTATAAAACTTTCCCATAATTTACTTTATCTGTTATGGGAACTCAGAAGGGGCAAGAATCACTTTAAACTATAGCAGTCGAGAAATATTTTTGCGAAAGAGAGTGTGGAAGTGGAGTTGAATCTAACAGGGTTCAGGAGAGGAGAGAAGGCAGAGCAAGTTGAGAAAAACGCAGCCCAGGCTCAGAAGTCAATAACTCTTTTGTTGAAATGTGGATTTGAGGAAAGTTAAGTAGAGAGTTATGAAATGTAGGCTGTGGCCAAAATGCAGATTTTGATGCTTCTGTTGTTTGCTAACCATAAAGCTAAAAACAAACTTTCAAGAAACTTAAGCCATCAAACTTCTAAATGTTCCTGTGTGGAGGACTCCCTGTAAGAAATCTGTACATGCTGAAAATCTAATAAAAAATGGGTCTTCCTGCCAGAAAAAGTTACTGTAATAATAAAAATCGGTGGGGTTCCATGCATATCCTCCTACTGTGATGTCCACATCAAATTTGCACAATTTATTACTGAAAAATTATATTATCTTCAGCCAGAAATTGTATGCTCCACCTGTCATCTGAAAATCCAGCTGTGTTCTTTTTGGATTATTGTAACATCACAGTAATAAAGATTTTGCAGTCAGAATTTAGCTCACTGTTTTGGTAATGATTCATGATACAAAGCCATCTCCAACTCAGCTTCCCTGTGGCTTCACTGGCCCTAAAGCCCTCAAAACTGCTGCTGTCAGGATGACACACTCGTATTACTTTAGTTATTATTCACTGTATGCCCTAAATACTCACTGTTTTCTTTGGAAGTCAGTTGTGGGGAATGGGGTGGGCTGGTGGGATTTATAAGAAGAATGGATCAAGTTTATACAAACATTTGGATTACAGAAGGGCATGAAACCCTTCTGTTGAGCTTCTTCCAGGTATCCCACATGAGTGCAGGGACCCAAGTACTTTGGCAATCCTCTGATTCTTTCCCAGGCACATTAACAGGGAGCTAGATCAGAAGTGGAGCAGGCCGGTGCCACGACTCACTAGGCTAATCCTCCGCCTTGCGGCGCCGGCACACCGGGTTCTAGTCCCGGTCGTGGTGCCGGATTCTTTCCCGGTTGCCCCTCTTCCAGGCCAGCTCTCTGCTGTGGCCAGGGAGTGCAGTGGAGGGTGGCCCCAGGGCTTAGGCCCTGCACCCCATGGGAGACCAGGAGAAGCACCTGGCTCCTGCCATCGGATCAGCGCGGTGCGCCGGCCACGGCGGCCATTGGAGGGTGAACCAACGGCAAAGGAAGACCTTTCTCTCTGTCTCTCTCTCTCACTGTCCACTCTGCCTGTCCAAAAAAAAAAAAAAAAAAAAAAAAAAAAAAGAAGAAGAAGTGGAGCAGCAGGGAGTTCAACCAGTGCCCATATGGCACCCATATGGGATGCTGGCACTGTAGGCAGAGGCTTAACCTTCTATTGCCACAGAATCAGCCTCTATTTTATATTTGTGATGCTGTTGTTTGTTTTTAGATTTATTGTATTTATTTGAAAGGCAGTCATAGAAAGAGAGATGGAGAGTCAGAGAAAGAGAGAGAAAGAGAGTTCCTCCATCCACTGGTTTACTTCCCAAATGGCAACAACAATCAGGACTGGGCCAGGCTGAATCCAGGACCCAGGAGCTTCAGACAAATCTATCTCATGGGTGCAAGGGCCCAAGCACTTGGGCCATCCTCTGCGGCTCTCCCAGTCGCATTAGCAGGGAGCTGGATCAAAATTGGAGGAGCTGGCACTCCAACCGATGCCCATGTGAGATGCCAGCATTGTAGGTGGCAGCCTAATCCACTATGCCACAACACCAGTCCCATATATTTATTTTTATAATAAAATATGTACCAACAAGCTCACTTCCTTTTCTACCACCTATATAAAAGCAAAATGGTGAGAATGGCATGTGTTGTTTTGATTCAAGGATGCTTTATTATATCAGCAATAGGGAACAAAGGGATCCTATATATGATGATCCTTGGTTTAGTTCAGTGGAAAATTCAGGCCTTTGAGCCATAATATTTTATGTACTAATTTTCTCATAACTACATACTCTTTAATATTTAAAAAACTTGTCATCATCTGTATTTAATAACTTGAACATTTTTTCCAATTACCTCTTAATGTCTAGCAGACATGAACTTGCAGTATGACTGAAATTAAAACTCTTTATTTCTTCTCCAAAATTATGTGTATTCCCTAACTCAATATCAACAGTATCCACCCAACCTTATAAGTTAGGCTTGAAATCATCTTGACTTTTCTCATACCTTCATTCTTTACTTCCAATTAATCTCCAAATCTTACATAATTTTCTACCCTGTCTACTTTTTTCTATTCTTACTACTATTCCTTAGTTAGGCCACTATTATTTCTCATATGAATTACAGAAATGACCTTTTGGTTCACTCCTGTTTCTCATCTTTGTCAAATTAAAGTTTCTTTTTGATAATTTATCATGAGATGTTGCACCAAATTTTCAGAATACAAAGCTATAAACATATTACAGTCAAAAAAAATCATTCATGCTACCCTTCCCCCCTCCCTGTCCTGCTCAAGTAGGAGCAGGCCTGTACTTGGAAGAGGAAAATGTTATCTGGAACATTTTGGGATACAGGATGGAGTTCTGATATTGATATGATACATTTAATATATATATTGGGATCTGTATGGAGATGTTGAGTAGGTAGTTGAATTCATGAATCTAATTTAAGGCTGGAGATATGTATATGGAAGTCATCAAGATATTGCTGATATCAGAAACTGTAAAATTGGATAAGAGCATAGGTAGAAAAAAGGAGAAGATCAAAGACTGAGACTCAAGATCTCTCAAAATTTAGAGAGTGGGAATTTGAGGGGAAAAAACAGAAGTGATAGAGAAGGAGCTTCCAAAGAAGTGGAAAGAAATCCAAACCAGTTGTGTTGCCCTGGAAGCCAAGAGATATGGTGGTGAAAAGGAAGCAAGGTGAGAGATCAGAATTAACTGTTCTACTTAGTGACATGGAGGTTATTGGTGATCTTTCAATTTCAGTAGAGTGGTAAGGGCAAAAACCAGATTTACAGGGGCTTAGAGAAAGTTGAGGGAGAAGCATGAGGGTTTAAGAGTCTAGGCATACTGTATAGGCATTCTGTCCTAAAAGGAAGCAGAGAAAGGGAGTATTTGCTGGAGGCAGAAGTGGACTCTAAGAAGATTTTTAAGATGTGATATGTTTACATACCACTGAGCAAGAGAAAATTGATGACACAGGAAAGTGACTGAAGTAATGTTCTTGAGTAAGCAAAGAAATTGGATGTGGTGCCTAAGTGGAGGGTTTGGATTTATCTAAGTGCATGGAGAGTTCTTCTAAGTTCACAGGAGAGTGGGCAGGGTATACAGAACAAATATCAATAGATGTAGGTTTGTGGAAGTTCTTTTATGATTTCCTCACTTTTTTCAAAGACAGAGAGACAGATATATAGAGAGAGACAGAGAGAAAGAGAGAGAGCAAGTTCATCACTTGAGAGGACATTGGAAATCTTCAAAGACTCCGTTCAAATGAGGTCTTTCCTCATCACTCTGTCTAAAACTCAGCCTTCTTATCACCACTAAAACACTTATTTTGCTTACTTGTCATGTTTTTTCTATCTCCCCACCATAATATGAGCCCCCTGAGAATAAAGTTTTATGTATGATTTATTAATACCAGAACCTAGAATACTACCAAGTAATTTTTATTAAGATAATTAATGGAAGCAGTTTGTGATTATTAGAATAGGGCAGATTGGGCTTTTTAATTCAAAAACAGTATCTGTCTTGTCATATAAGGCAGTCTGGAGCATGAAACTTTGAAACTATTAGAAAAGAGCATAGGGAAAACACTTAAGGACATTGGAATGAGCTAGGATTTTGTAGGTCAAATCCCAGAAAACATAGAAAAAGCAACACTACACAAATCTTGAAATGAAATTTCATCAAACAAAGGAACTTCTGCACAGCAAAAGAAACAGTCAACAAAATAAAGAGAAAATCTACAGAATGAAAGAAAATATTTGGAAGCTATACATCTGGTAAGTGATTAATATCCAGGATAATTTCAGGAATGCAAAAAACTCACAAGAAAAGCATAATTCAATTTAAAAATTAGCAATGACTATAAGCAGTTGTTTCTCAAAGGAAGACATAGAAATAACCAATAAGTATATTTAAAAAATGCTCAACATCATTTATCACCAGGGAAGTGGAATCAAAACCGCAATGATATATCATCTCCTTCCAGTAAAATGGGCTATTATAAAAAAAAGACAAAACAAGTGCTAACCAGGATGTGGAGAAAAGGGAGCCCTTGCCAATTGTTGTTGAGATTGTCAATTAGTGTAGCCATTGTTAGAAAAAAAGTATGCATACTGCTCAAAAAAACTAGAAATAGGGGCTGGTTTTGTGGCATTGCATGTAAGATGCCATTTGAGAGGCTCACAACATATATTGGAGTGTTGGCAGAAGACTCACCTACACACTTCTGATCCAACTTCTTGCCAATATGCCTGAGAGGCAGAAGATGATGGTCCAAGTACGTGGGTTACTTTTTGGAAACCCAGATGGAGTTTCTGTATCTTGGCTTTGGCCTGGCCAGTCCTTACTGCTGTGGGTATTTAGGAAGTAGACTAGTGGATGGAAGCTCTTCCTCTGTCTCTGTCTTTTCAATTCTCTGTTAATATGCCTTTTAAATAAATAATTTTAGAAAGCTAAAGATAGAACTGCCGTATAATCCAGCAAACTCACTTATGCATATATCTGATAGAAATTAAATGACATTTGTAGATGTCAAAGAGACATCTACACTCTCATGTCTAGTGCAGCACAATTGACCATAACCAAGAAATGAATGAATGGATGTTAAAAAAGTGTTACATACACACAATAGAGAAATAGTCATAAAAAGATTGAAATTTGTCATTTGCAGCAACATGGATGAAACTGGAGGTCATTAGGTTAAAGGAAATAAGCCAAGCACAGAAAGACAAATATCACTTGATCTCACTCATGTGGAGTCTAAAAATAGGTAATAGCATAGATGTTAAAATGCTATGATGATTATCAGAGGCTGGGAAGGTAGGTAGTGTGGGGGAATGGTACTAGGTTATAGCTAGATAGTGGTAAGAATTTCTGAGCTTCTATTGAAAAATAAGATGGTTATAGATAATGTACCATATATTATTTTTAGGTTATAAAAGAATTATATTCATTTTTTTGGTTTTTTATTCTTTATTTTATTTAAGGTATACAAATTTCAAACATAAAGATTTAGGAACATAGTGATACCTCCCATCTGCACCCCCACCTTTCCTCTTTCTTCCTCTCTTATCCCATCTCTTAATTTTTGCAATGATCTATTCTGTCTACTTTATTTTCACAAGATTAACACTACAGTAAGTAAAGAGCTTAACAAATAATAATAAGAAAATATATGGTTCTTTAGCCGTAGAAACAAGGGATGCAAACAATCATTGAAGCTCATAATGTCAATTTCATTCCTATAACATTACATTTTTGGTATTTGTCTACTGAAAAAATTAAAGGTAAGACTTTGGATGCTTTCACTATAAAAAAAAAATGTTAAATGCTTGAAAGGATAAATATATTTACCCTGACTGTATATTATACAATGTATACATGTAACAAAACATCACATAATATCAAAGCCTTAGGACTTACAAGATGTATCATCTCAAGAATGAGAACCAAACAAGTTACTGAAAGGGTTTGAAGGGGGAAAAATGGTTTCTCCTGGCACCCAACTGAGTCCAGCTCATTCCCATGTATTGATTATAACTATCCATATGTTTTACAAGATGAAGCACCTTAACATAGCTGAAAGCTTTCTAAAGTCCGAAGAAAATGGTCTTAGGCTGCTTCTTGGTTAGACAATTATGATTGTTGAGTCTCCTTCCCTTTGGTAACATATAACAAAGCTTCAGGTTCAGCAACTGGCAAGATGACAAATTACAGGACTGGTGGTCAAATAAAATAAGTCTTAATAAAGCATTAAAAATCATGGTTATATGGCATACATGAATGTGATAAGATATCAAATCATCAGGTGACATATGAAATAGAGTCAGAAAAAGAAATTATTTTATGTTAACATCCGTTGATAAAATATTTGTTCTCCTTTTGTTGTAATGTGCTATTATAAATCTACAGAAGGAACTTGGGATGGGAACCACATTTACATTTAAATGTTTATTAGTCAGGAACAGAGGAATCAATCCAGGTATTTTCTTTTTTTCTTCTTCTTTATGTATATTTGTAGAGGGTTTCAATGCAGAAGATTGTTTACTCAGTTGATGACAAGGCTGAGAAGCATGTGGCAAGAGGGCAGAGATGGGCAATTCATGGATTAGCAAAAATAAAAAACAACTACAAACCCTAGACAGATGCAGCAAGAATAAGGTGGATTATCAGAGCCCCAGAACTGAGGTCATCCAAACCAGATCCATTAGACCTGGAGCCAGTGGGGAGATGGAGCTGCTTCTGGAAAGGTTATTTCAGGAAAAGCTAAAGGGAGAGGGTATCTAGTCTCTTAGTTCCCAGTCTCTAATAGGTTGTCGCCTTCCCATCCCTTGGAAGTCACCATAAAGGAACCTGGGAATTGTAGCTCCCCCAATACAGAGCAAGTCAGGGACAGGACAGAGAATGCATCCTAAAGCCAAGAAATACCTTAGAAACCCTGTGCAACTTTTTATCAGTATGAGTCTTTGAGTGATTGCTTTAATACTTAGTGGCTCAATTTCTTCACTGGCAATGTGAGAGAAGGGATGCCTATCTCACCAGGGTTTTCTAATTCCAAATGCAATAATGTGTGTACAGTGCCCAGTGTACAACAAAAGCTCAAAACAGGTTCTCCCCCTTTCCTCATTTAGAAATATTTCTCAAAGCATTGTTTTCCTAATATGATAAAGTAATTTATGGCTCTGAAGAGAATTTGACCAACAAATCTTATCTTCAGCAATGTCTTAACTTTAGTAATCTTCAACAAAACAGCACAGAACCAAAAATGATTCAAAGGGGCAGCCCCCTCAAGGTTCATTTTTATCTAGAATTATTTCTCTATAATCTTGGTCACTTCCAGGGACCCCTGACAAGATAGTGTTTGTAGTAATGCCACAAAAATCAATGAACTAGTGTTTCTAGAAGAGACAAAAGTCAATAGCCCTTAATCTTTGAAGCTAAAATAGTATGTTGTAATTTTTCATAGATCTAGGAAGGGAGGGTATTTAATGGATGCAATAAGATCTTGGGGAAAACATGTACCTTGACAGTGAATCTTGCTCTCAAGGTTAAGAAAAGTGCTTACAAAAGTTCACAGAGTGGTGAGTTGGGGTTGGTATTTTGTGTAGCAGTTAAAATGCCACTTGGAACATCATTTCATGTTGGAGTGCCTTGAGTTCCAGCTCCACTCAGAATTCCAGCTTCTTGTTAATGCAGATTCTGAGAGGCAGCAGATAATGGCTCAAGCACTTAGGCCCTTGCCATACATTTGGGAGACCTGGATTGAGTTCCTGGCTCCTGTTTTTGCCTGGCCCAGCCTCAGCTTTTGAGAGCATCTGGGGAATGAACCAGTGGATGGGAGATCTCTGTTTCTCTCCCTCTCTTCTCTCAAATTACATAAGTGAAAACCAAAACAAAAAAAATCCTTAATTTGAAATTTGGGGTAATTTGGTCTTAGATTTAAGTCCCTGCTGAAGGATCCAATGAATTCAATCCAACAAGCTTGTATTGAATACCTATGGTTGCTTCTGACCTAGAGCAGGGTTCAGGCTGAAAATGATGCATAAATTTTAACAAATTTTTGACACCAAAATAAACTTACCTTTTAATTACATTTTCCACAAACTTTTCAAAGTGCAATTTTTATAGCATTGTCTCTCCTTTCAAGGTGTGTGTTTCTTATTGCTTGTAAATTATGATTTAGGCAGAAAATTATTTAATAAAAAGCTGTAACTAAGCAAAATGTGTGGCGCACTATAAATAATGTTTATCTCTTGATTGAAGCCAAACCTGAAGCGCTCTCTGTCGCTCCCCCTCTTCGTGGAGGAACGACACAGGACCCTGCGCTGTTCTTCTGTCTGCTCGGCCCTCCCCAGGTTTGCTGCTGGTTCTTCCCGGGTTGGCTACTATCCCTTCCACCTCCGTGGAAGGGCAGTTCCCCCTGGCCACATTCCCCACTTCCGCAGGGGAGCGGCACACCGCCGGCCGGCTCTCTCGGGGGCTGCACAGGTGTTCCCCTTAGATGTTCCCCTTAGATGTTCCTGGTGCATGCCGTCTCTCTCCTCCTTTATAGTCCTCCTCTGCCAATCCCAACTCGGCTGCCCACACGCCGAGTACGCTGCTCTCCTCCAATCAGGAGCAAGTCCTACAGTTTATTGGTTGAACTGGAGGCAGCTGTGCAGAAGCTGTTTACTTCTCTCCCAGCGCCATATTGTGGGAGAGCAGATGCATAGAATAAGTCTTAATTCCAGTAACTCAGTCTAGTCCGGATTGCTCCCCACAGCTCTCATTTTGCTAAAAGAGAGATTTAATTTTTTTAAACTTTTATTTAATGAATATAGATTTCCTAAGTACAGCTTATAGATTACATTGGCTTTCCCCCCCATGAATTCCCTCCCCTTTCCCGCTCTCTCTCCCCTTCCATTCATATCAAGATTCATTTCCAATTTTCTATGAATACAGAAGATCAGTTTAGTATACATTAATTAAAGACTTCAACAGTTTGCACCCACATAGAAACACAAAGTGAAAAATACTGTTTGAGTACTAGTTATAGCATTAAATCTCAATGTACAGCATATTAAGGACAGAGATCCTACATGAGGAGTAAGTGCACAGTGACTCCTGTTGTTGACTTTACAAATTGACACTCCTGTTTATGGCATCAGTAATCTCCTTATGCTCCAGCCATGAGTTTCCAAGGCTATGGAAGCCTTTTCAGTTCACCGACTCTTATCTTATTTAGACAAGGTAATAGTCAAAGTGGAAGTTCTCTCCTCCCTTCAGAGAAAGGTACCTCCTTCTTTGAAGACCTATTCTTTCCACTGGGATCTCACTCACAGAGAAATTTCATCTTTCATTTAGGTGTTTTTTTTTTGTTTTTTTTTTTTTTTTTTTTTGCCAGAGTGTCTTGGCTTTCCATGCCTGAAATACTCTCATGGGCTTTTCAGCCAGATCAGAATGCCTTTAGGGCTGATTCTGAGGCCAGAGTGCTGTTTAGGACATCCACCATTCTATGAGTCTGCTGTGTATCTCGCTTCCCATGTTGGATCGCTCTCTCCTTTATTCTATCGGTTAGTATTAGCAGGCACTAGACTTGTTTATGTGATCCCTTTGGTTCTTAGTCCTTTCATTATGATCAATTGTGAACTGAAATTGATCAGTTGGACTAGTGAGATGGCAGTGGTACATGCCACCTTGATGGGATTCAATTGGAATCCCTGGTATGTTTCTAACTCTACCATTTGGGGCAAGTCAGCTTGAGCATGTCCCAAATTATACATCTCTTCCCACTCTTATTCCCACTGTTATATTTAACAGGGATCACATTTCAGTTAAATTTCAACACTTAAGAATAACTGTGTATTAATTACAGAATTAAACCAGTCATATTAAGTAGAACAGACAAAAAAACTACTAAGAGGGATAACGTATTAAGTTGTTCATTAACAGTCAGGGCTATGCTGATCAAGTCACCATTTCTCATAATGTCCATTTCACTTCAACATGTTTCCTTTTTGGTGCTTAGTTAGTTGTCATCGATCAGGGAGAACATATGATATTTGTCCCTTTGGACTGGCTTATTTCACTCAGCATAATGTGTTCCAGATTCCTCCATTTTGTTGCAAATGACTGGATTTTATTGTTTTTTTACTGCGGTATAGTATTCTAAAGCGTACATATCCCATAATTTCTTTATCTAGTCTACCGTTGATGGGCATTTAGGTTGGTCCCAGGTCTTAGCTATTGTGAATTGAGCTGCAATAAACATTAATGTGCAGACAGCTTTTTTGTTTGCCAATTTCATTTCCTTTGGGTAAATTCCAAGGAGTGGGATGGCTGGGTTGAATGGTAGGGTCATCTTCAGGTTTCTGAGGAATCTCCAGACTGACTTCCATAGTGGCTTGACCAGTTTGCATTCCCACCAAGAGTGGGTTAGTGTCTTTTTCCCCACATCCTCGCCAGTACTGTTGTTGGTAGATTTCTGTATGTGAGCCATTCTAACCGGGGTGAAGTGAAACCTCATTGTGGTTTTGATTTGCATTTCCCTGATTGCTAGTAATCTTGAACATTTTTTCATGTGCCTATTGGCCATTTGGATTTCCTCTTTTGAAAAATGTCTATTGAGGTCCTTGGCCCATCTCTTAAGTGGGTTGCTTGTTTTGTTTTTGTGGAGTTACTTGATCTCTTTGTAGATTCTGGTTATTAACCCTTTATCTGTTGCATAGTTTGCAAATATTTTTTTTCCCATTCTGTCGGTTGTCTCTTCACTCTCCTGACTGTATCTTTTGCAGTACAGAAACTTCTCAATTTGATGCAATCCCAATAGTTGACTTTGGCTTTGGCTGCCTGTGCCTCCTGGGTCTTTTCCAGAAACTCTTTGCCTGTGCCAATATCTTGAAGGGTTTCTCCAATGTTCTCTAGTAACTTGATGGTGTCAGGTCGTAGATTTAGGTCTTTAATCCATGTTGAGTGATTTTTGTGTAAGGTGAAAGGTAGGGGTCTTGCTGCATGATTCTGCTCGTGGAAATCCAGTTTTCCCAGCACCATTTATTGAATAGACTGTCCTTTCTCCAGGAATTGGTTTTAGATCCTTGATCAAATATAAGTTGGCTGTAGATGTTTGGGTTGATTTCTGGTGTTTCAATTCTGTTCCATTGGTCTATCCATCTGTTTCTGTACCATGCTGTTTTGATTACAACTGCCCTGTAGTATGTCCTGAAATCTGGTATTGTGATGCCTCCGGCTTTGTTTCTGTTGTACAAGATTGCTTTAGCTATTTGAGGTCTCTTGTGCCTTCATATGAATTTCAGCACCATTTTTTCTAGATCAGAGAAGAATATCTTTGGTATCTTGATTGGGATTGCATTAAATCTATAAATTGCTTTTGGGAGAATGGACATTTTGATGATGTTGATTCTTCCAATCCATGAGCATGGAAAATTTTTCCATTTTTTGGTATCCTCTTCTATTTCTTTCTTTTGTTTTTTGTTTTTAACTTTTATTTAATGAATATAAATTTCCAAAGTACGGCTTATGGATTACAATGGCTTCCCCCCATAACGTCCCTCCCACCCAGAACCCTCCCCTTTCCCACTCCCTTTCCCCTTCCATTCACATGAGGATTCATTTTTGATTCTCTTTATATACAGAAGATCAGTTCAGCATACATTAAGTAAAGATTTCAACAGTTTGCACCCACATAGATACACAAAGTGAAATATACTGTTTGAGTACTGGTTATAGCATTAAATCTCAATGTACAGCACATTAAGGACAGAGATTCTACATGAGGAGTAAGTGCACAGTGACTCCTGTTGTTGACTTTACCAATTGACACTCCTGTTTATGGCATCAGTAATCTCCTTATGCTCCAGTCATGAGTTTCCAAGGCTATGGAAGCCCCTTGAGTTCTCCGACTCTTATCTTGTTTAGACAAGGTAATAGTCAAAGTGGAGGTTCTCTCCTCCCTTCAGAGCAAGGTACCTGCTTCTTTGAAGACCTATTCTTTCCACTGGGATCTCACTCACAGAGAACTTTCATTTAGGTGGTTTTTTTTTTTTTTTTTTTTTTTTTTTTTTTTGCCAGAGTGTTTTGGCTTTCCATGCCTGAAATACTCTCATGGGCTTTTCAGCCAGATCCGAATGCCTTTAGGGCTGATTCTGAGGCCAGAGTGCTGTTTAGGACATCCACCATTCTATGAGTCTGCTGTGTATCTCGCTTCCCATGTTGGATCGCTCTCCCCTTTATTTATTCTATCGGTTAGTATTAGCAGGTACTAGACTTGTTTATGTGCTCCCTTTGACTCTTTGTCCTTTTATTATGATCAATTGTGAACTGAAATTGATCAGTTGGACTAGTGAGATGGCAGTGGTACATGCCACCTTGATGGGATTCAATTGGAATCCCTGGTATGTTTCTAACTCTACCATTTGGGGCAAGTCAGCTTGAGCATGTCCCAAATTGTACATCTCTTCCCTCTCTTTTTCCCACTCTTATGTTTAACAGCGATCACATTTCAGTTTTTAACTTTTATTTAATGAATATAAATTTCCAAAGTACAGCTTATGGATCACAATGGCTTCCCCCCCCATAACATCCATCCCACCCGCTACCCTCCCCTTTCCCACTCCCTCTCCCCTTCCATTCACATCAAGATTCATTTTCGATTCTCTTTATATACAGAAGATTAGTTTAGCATACATTAAGTAAAGATTTCAACAGTTTGCTCCCACACAGAAACATAAAGTGAAAAATACTGTTTGAGTACTAGTTATAGCATTAAATCTCAATGTACTAAAGTACACTAAGGACAAAGATCCTATTTCTTTCTTTAAGATTTTGTAATAAGAGAGATTTAATTGCAATAGAAAGAATGAGTTTATTTTTTAGCAGATAGTTCTGGCATCAAAATATGACTTTGTTACACACCAAAGTGACTTGGGACAAGCTACCAGTCTACGGACTCTAAGGCCTGTTCCACAGAATTTGCCAGTGGTTAAGTAAGGAAATGTGTGAGAATATTTGCTCCATCATCTGATTCCACAGTCTTAAGAAACATTTGATAATTAACAAATTCCAGTTACTCAGTTACTAAAAGAGTAATAAAATTATTTTAAGTGTTTTCTGTTTCAAAATTATAATCAACCATTTCCTATGCAGAGTTTGTTTTTAAAAAGGGTTTTGTTTCATGTTTTTGACACACACACACATACACACACAGATACACACACAAAAGCAATACTGAGAGTGGAGAAATAACCAGTTTAATACAGGAATTTTGAAAACATAGAAAAAGATAAGGAAGCAGAAATTTTCTTAACGTCATTCCCTTGGGCATCACTGCTATATTTTTGATGTATTTTCCATTTTATACACAGTTTATTTATGTAATTACCTTTATACCATACTTGATGTGCATTTTGTTATCCTACTTTTGGGGGGTAACATTTTATTCTGAGCACTTTTCCATGTCATTCAAACATACTATACAGTACAATGTAGCCTTGTAATAAAACACCACAATTATGTAAGTTATGCATTGCTTTACTTTTGGGCCCTTGACTTAAATTCCAATTGATTTAATATAAATAGCACTGTAAATAAATCTTTGCACATGGTTATATACATGTATCATTGGATTATTTACTGAGAATTAGATACTTAATTGTGCATTTACATGTAAAAGTTTATAAACATTTTATTGTTCTTTAAAAATGTATTTATTTATTTGAAAGAGTGACAGAAAGAGGGACCGAGAAAGAAAGATTGTCTATCTTCTGGTTTACTCCCTAAATGGCTGCAATGGCAGGGCCTGGGCCAGGCCAAATCCAGGAGCCTGGAACTCCAATCAGGTCTCCCGTATGGGTGGCAAGCTCTTCGGTTGTCTTCCCAGGAGCATTAGTAGAGAGCTGGATTGGAATTACAGCAGCTGAGTCACAAATGTGGCCTAATATGCAATGCTGGCATTGCAAACAGTGATTTAACCTGCTGTGCCACAACACAATTTATAAACATTGTAAAAACACTTGACAAAATGTACAAAATTGAGAGCATCAGCCAGATTTTTTGATGTTTTAAGATATTTATCTTTGGGGCTGGCACTGTGGCATAGTAGGTTAATCCTCCGCCTGCGGTGTCTGCATCCCATATGGGTGCTAATTCTAGTCCTGGCTGCTCCTCTTCCAATCCAGCTCTCTGCTATGGCCTGGGAAAGCAGTAGAAGGTGGCTTAAGTCCTTGGGCTCCTGCAACCACCTGGGAGACCCAGAGGGCCTCCTGGCTCTTGGCTTTGGATCAGCCCAGCTCCAGCCATTGCAGCCAATTGGGGAATGACCCCAGCAGATGGAAGCACTTTATGTTTCTCCATCTCACAGTCTATAACTTTACCTGTCAAATAAATAAATAAAAATCTTTTAAAAATATTTTTCTTTGTGTATTAAAATAATGTGTATTATTTTTGCTTTCAGTTGTTGAAATAATGATTTTTTTTAAAAAAATATGCTTGGTGGTAATCTGAGTTTCTTTGACAAATTGCTTGTTAAGGAACAGTGTTGTCATTTCTTTACAGTAAATATTTCTTGAGAATTTTCCATGCTCCACACATTAGAACAAGAGGAGTTAGGTGTATAGAGATGAATAAAATATAATCCTTATCATCAAGGAATTCTAAGCATCAAGGGAGAAAAGGAAAAATACAGTGCCATAAACTCCACAATGGAAACAGAGAGAGAAAGTTGTGATTAGTCTTTGAGCCTCTGGAAGTCCTAAAAGAAAAAATGGGAGTTTCCAGACAGATAATTAAGGAAAGAGTTTCTCAAAACAGAAAGTTAAGGACATGTGGAAAATCTGGATGTTTAGAGAAACAAATACACAGGGATGAGAAATAGTTATTGGCTGCCAGACTATAAAATAGGTTAGGAGTGGAAGGAGTAGAAAGAGATGGGGATGGGTAAAGGAAAAAGTTTGCAAGATCCAGATGTATTTTATGCTGAGCAGTGTGACTTGACCCTGACTGTGATGTGTACATTGCTCTTGGAGTTAGCCTTTATTTAATAATTTCTAATTTCATGGCTAAATAATTAGATGGCAATTTGAGCTTTTTAAATGTCCCATCTGTAAGCCAGAACAATCTGTTTATACTTTTGCTATGCTAAACATGTTATGGAAAAAACAGCACTGATTATGTGACGTTACCTTGGAGACATGAATGTTATTTTAGGAAGCAGACTGATTGCCTTGTCCATAACTCAATCCCACTAGGGCCCAATTATTTTCCTGATATCATACACATCTTTTATCTACTTAGTTCTCGGAAACTGTGACATTTTTCATGCCACAGCAAAATTATTTGTATTTAATACTGTCAAGCAATTTTCATTTCACATAGATTCTGCATCCTTTTTTTTGTTGTTGTTGTTGGTTTTTTGTTTTTTGTTTTTGGTCCCTTACCGAGCCATTGCATGCCCTTTGATTTAGGGATGCAAAGAAACCACACAACCCTTTTTCTATGCTAAGTATTGAAAGCATAGATGTTAATTTGGTAGCTAAACATCACCTTTATCCTAAAAGTCAAGGAGTCCCAAAGGGCCTCAGGTCAAATCATGAAGGGAATCCTCTCTCATTCTGTAGTTCTATCAATACTGCAAATGCAACTATATTTGACAGGTGAGCTTCAGGTGGCAGAAGTGTAGGGAACTGTTTAAGTAGAAACTGAGGTCAAGTTACTTCCAAGCACTTCTTTAAAAATAGTCTTTTTAACAGAGGTACAACATATATGTAGAAAAATAAAAAATTTTTGTAAATATATAATTAGGTGAGTTATAAAATAAGCACTCCAGGTAACCACCACTCAGGTCACAAAAGAAAATATTACCTGCACCACTTCATAGCCTCACTTTCTCTGACTCCCATTTCCAACTTACTGCCATCTTTCTCTACCGACAGGTAGACACAATTCTTATTTTTATCATCCTAGATTACCATTCTTCCACCCTCAAATTTCCTATTAAATGGTGATAAATATTCTTTGATTCCCTCTTCAGTATCTTAACATCAACAATGACTTTGGCTATTGGTTGGAAATAAATTCCAGTTCTACTCACATATAGAAAATGTGTTATGTTCCTGGATCTGGCACCATGGCATAGCTATTGAAGCTGCCACCTGGGGTGCTGGCATTCCATATGGGTTCCAGTTCAAGTCCCAACTGCCACACTTCTGATCTGTTCTGCTAATGGCCAGGGAAATTAGTGGAGGATGGCCCAAGTGCTTGGGTACCTGAACCCACATGGGGGGACTGGAAGAACTTCCTGACTCCAGCCTGGAACAACCTGGATTTTTGAGGTATTTGGGTAGTGAACCAACATGAAAAAATTTGGTTAAGTTGCAAGATACAAAATCAACACAGGATAATCAATAGCCTTTATATACACAAATAGTGCCATGGCTGAAAAGGAACTTCTAAGATCAGTCGCCTTCGCAATAGCTCCAGAAAGAATTAAATATCTTGTAATAAATTTAATTAAGGATGTCAAAGATCTCTACCATGAAAATTATAAAACACTAAAAAAAGAAGAGAACATAAAAAAAATTGAAGAATCTTTTGTGTTTATAGATTAGAAGAATAAACATCATCAAAATGTCCATACTACCAAAAGTAATTTACAGGCTCAATATGATCCCAATCAAAATACCAACAACAATCATCACAGATCTAAAAAAATGATACTAAAATTCATATGGTAACACAAGAGACCCTGAATAGCTAAAGCAATCTACACAACATAATCAAAGCAAGTGGCATCACAATACTTGATTTCAAGACATACTACAAGGCATTTATAATCAAAACAACCTGGAATTGGCACAAAAACAGATATGTAGGCCAATGGAACAGAATAGGAACTCCAGAAATCAATTCATGCATTTACAACCAACTTATTATTAATAAAGGAACCAAAATCAAGTCCTGGATCAAAGACCACCTCTTCAACAAATGGTGCTGGGAAAACTGGATCTCTACCTGCAAAAATGTGAAACAAGACCCATACTTTATACCTTACACAAAATCAAATCAAAATGGATCAAAGACCTAAATCTATGAACCAATACCATCAAATTATTAAAGAACATTGGAGAAACTCTGCAAGACTTTGGCATAGGCAAAGACTTCTTGGAAAAGACCCCAGAAGCACAGCAATCAAATCCAGAATTAACAAATGAGATTACCTCAAGCTGAGAAGCTTAAGCCCTGTGTAAGAAACAACAAATGAAGAGGCAACTGACAGAATGGGAGAAAATATTTGCAAACTATGCAATTGATAAAGGGTCAACATCCCAAATCAATGAAGAACTCAAGAAATTTAACAACAATGAATAATACAGTTAAGAAATGGGCAAGGCATCAAGGTGGCATGTACCAATGCCATCTTACTTCTTAAAGTGATCGGTTTAAGTTCGTAATTGGTCAAAAAGATAGGATTAAGTCTCAAAGGGATTACATAAATAAGACCAGTGTCTGCAAATAATAATTGATAGAATTAAAAGGAGAGGGGCCGGCGCCATGGCTCACTAAGTTAATCCTCCACTTGTGGCACTGGCATCCCATATGAGCGCTGGGTTCTAGTCCCGGTTGCTCCTCTTCCAGTCCAGCTCTCTGCTGTGGCCTAGGAGGGCAGTGGAGGATGGCCCAAGTGCTTGGGCTCCTGCACCCACATGGGAGACCAGGAGGAAGCAAGCACCTGGCTCCTGGCTCCTGGCAGTGCCGGCCATAGCGACCATATGGGGGGTGAACCAACAGAAGGAAGACCTTTCTCTTTGTCTCTCTCTCTCACTTTCTATGACTCTAGCTGTCAAATAAAAAAAGGAGAAAATGATCCTACAAGGGAAGCAGGAAACACAGCAGACTCATAGAAAGCAAATTGCATAAACAGCACTCTGGCCTCAGAATCAGCCCTTAAGGCATTGGATCTGGCTAAAAAACCCATGAGAGTTTCCAAGGCATGGAAAGCCAAGACACTGTGGCAAAAAAATGATCTAAATGAAAGATCTCTGTGAGTGAGATCCCAGCAGAAAGAACAGGCCATCAAAGAATGAGGTACCTTCTCTGAAGGGAGGAGAGAACTTCCACTTTGACTATGGCCTTGTCTAAATAAGATCAGAATTGATGAACTCAAGAGGCTTCCAAAGCCTTTGCAGCTCATGGCAAGAGCCTCACGTGATTACTGATGTCATAAATAAGAGTGTCAATTGATAAATCAACAACAGGAGTCACTGTGCACCTGCAACCCATGTAGGACCTCTGTCCTTAATGTGCTGTACTATGCGAATTAACAGTAAAACTACTACTCAAACAGTACTCTATACTTTGTGTGTCTGTGTGGATGCAGTCTGTTGAAATCTTTACTTAGTATATACTAAGTTCTTCTCTTTATAAAGATAACTGAGAATGAATCTTGATGAAGAATGGGATGGGAAAGGGAGTGGGAGATGGGATGGTTGTGGGTGGGAGGGAGGTTATGGGGGGCAAAAGCCACTGTAATTCAAAAGTTGTACTTTGGATATTTATATTTATTAAATAAAAGTTGAAAAAAATAAATAATTCACTAAAAAATGGGCAAGGGACTTGCACAGACATTTTTCAAAAGAAGAAACCCAAATGGCCAATGGACACATGAAAAAATGCTCAGGATCACTAGCCATTAGGAAAATGCCCTTAAAACCACAATGAGGCTTCACCTCACTCCAGTTAGAATTGCTTTCATACAGAAATCAACAAACAAAAAATGCTGGCAAGGATATGGGGGAAAAAGTACCCTAATCCACTGTTGGTAGGAATGTAAACTGGTGCAGCCACTGTGGCAGACAGTATTTAATACCTCAGAAATCTGAATATAGACCTACCATATGACCCAGCCATCTCACTCCTGGGAATTTATCCATAGGAATGAAATCAGCATATGAAAGTTATCTGGACCTCCATGTTTATTGCACCTCAATTCACAATAGCTATGATATGGAATCAGCCCAAATGCCCATTAACTGAAGGTTGGATAAAGAAATTATGGGATATTTCACTGTGGAATACTACACAGTGTTAAAAACAAAATGAAGTCCTGTCATTCACAACAAAATGGATTGCACCTGGAAAACATTATACCTAGTGAAATAAGCCAATCCCCAAAGCACAAATACTATATATCCTTACTGAACTGTGGTAATTAATAGAGCACCTGAAAGAAGTGGCATTGACACTTTGAAATGCAATGGCTTTGAATATCCCTTGTCTCAATTGTTGAAAAACAAGATTTTTTTATATTATTTGTTGAACTCTTTACTTAGTATAACCTTATGTGTATAAAGTCAATTTAAAATAGATCTTAGTAAGAAAAAAAAAAAAAAAAGAATGGGAATAGGAGAGGGAGGAGGAAGAAGGGTGGGAATGCAGGTGGGAGGGCAGGGTGGGAAGAATCACTATGTTCCTAAAGTTGTTCTTATGAAATGCATGAAGTTTGTATACCTTAAATATAAGGTTTCTGGAAGAAAAAAAAATTTCTGTCTCTGTCTCTGTAAAACACTCAAATAAATAAAAAAATCTTTACTTAATGTATACTAAACTGATCTTCTGTTTAAAAAAAAAAAAAAAGAAGAAGAAATTATCAATTCCCAACTTGACTCTCACTGGGATTAAACATGACAATAGGTCTGATCTGATTTCATCATCATTTAAAAAAATCATCTATTATTTTTCACTTTATGTTTCTGTGTGGTAGCAAACTGTTGAAATCTTTACTTAATGTATGCTAAACTGATCTTCTGTATATAAAGAGAATCGAAAATGAATCTTGATGTGAATGGAAGGGGAGAGGGAGTGGGAAAGGGGAGGGTTGCGGGTGGGAGGGACATTATGGGGGGGAAGCCATTGTAATCCATAAGCCGTACTTTGGAAATTTATATTCATTAAATAAAAGTTAAAAAAACAAAAAATAAATAAAAAATAAAAATAAAATAAAAGAAAAAGAAAAGAGAAACTATGTTATTTCCCTGTTTAATTGAGAACTTTAATCATAAATAAGTCTTAAATATTAAAAAATATTACCTTTTTTATTTTGGATTATTTTAGTATTATTGTTTGTCTGTTTTCCCTCCTTCCAACATAAAATTAGTCTATCATATCCATGTTGTTATAAATTTGTCACAATTTCATTTTACTGTATTTTATATTTTTATTTGTCTATATAAACAGATTTCATGTATTCCATATGTATGATTCTAAGAATGTGATTCATTCCTCCTTTACTACCTCCTCTTTCTTTTTGTCTTTTTTCTTTTAATTTTTAATAACATACTTTAAATTTACTTTATAACCACAGGTTTAATGCTCCTCTATATAAAGAGTTCTACAAGTAAAAAGTAGAAAGACCACTGTTCTGCAGGAATATAGGCAAGGAATATAAATAGTAATTAAATCACAAGAAATCAATTTTGGTCATATACATTAAACACGATTTTTTATACACTAAATATTAACTACCACAAATCAAAGAAAACATGATATTTGTCTTTTTGATTCTGGCTTATTTCATTAATCATAATTGTGTCAGATGCATTTATTTTCTTGCAAAAGACTGGATCATTATTTTTTATGATTGAGGAATATTCAGTTGTGCATATTTTCTTTATCCAGTCTTCAGTTGATGAAGATCTGGGTCAATTTTATTTCTTAGCTATGTGAATTGAGCTGCTGTTAACATGGAGGAACAGATAACTCTTTCATATGCTGATTTCATTTCATTTGGATAACCCCCAGGAGTAGAATGATTGCATAAATGATAGTTCACTTTACAGATTTTTGAGGAAAATCCATACTATCATCCAATTTTAGTATATGTGCTGCTGAAGCAAACACAATCCATACTGTCTTATACAATGGTTGTACTAATTTGCATTCCATCAACATTTTATAAGGATAACTTAATTCATATACTTCCCAGAATTTGTTATTTTTGAGTTTTAGGTGATAACCATTCTAACTGTGGTAAGATTAAACCTCACTGTAGTATTTATTTGAATTTCCGTTGTTAGGAATCCTGAGCATTTTTTTTCCCATGTATCTTGGCCATTTTTATTTCATTCTTTGAAAAATGCCTATTCATGTTCTTTGCGTATTTATTAACTGGTTGTTTACTTGATTGTTATTTCAAGTATATATAAGTAATTATATAATTAATATATAATATATTATAATTGTTATATATAATAAATATAATATATAATTATTTATAATATAATATATATAATGTCCTTCATATCCTGGGTATTAATCCTTTATCAGATATGTAGTTTCCAAATATTTTCTCCCATTCTGTCAATTGCTTCTCTACTTTATTGAGTCTTTCCTTTACTATACAGAAGTTTATACTTAAGTTGATGTAATCCCATTTGTCTATTTTTGTTTTTATTGCCCATGCTTCAGCAGTTTTATCCAAGAAGTCTTTGTCTATGGTGATGTCTTGCTGTGTTTCCCTATGTTTTCCTCTAGAAATTTGATAGTAATAGGTCATAGATTTAGGTCCTTTAGCCATTGTGAGTTGATTTTTTTGTATAATGTGTAAGTTAGGAATCTTGTGTCATACTTTTGCATTGGAGATCTAATTTTTCTAACATCGTTTGTTGAAGAAACTGCTCTTTCTCCAGGGATTGATTTTACCTTATTTATCAAAGATTATTTGGTTGCAGAAGCATGGATTAACTTCTGTGGTTTCAGTTCTGTTCTATTTGAAACACATGTCTATTCTTGTGCCAGTACCAGGCTGTCTGGATTATAACCGCTCTACAATGTGTCTTGAAATCTGGTGTTGTCATGCCTCCAGTTTAATTTTAATTATTTATGGTTACTTTAGCTATTTGAAGTCTCTTGTGCTTCCACATGAATTTTAGGATTTTTTTTCTAGATCTGATCTGAGAAGAACATCTTTGGTATTTGGAATAGGATCACATTAATCTGTAAATTGCTTTAAATAGTATGGATATTTTGATTATACTAATTCTTCCAATCCATGAACATGGGAGATTTTTTCCATTTTTTGGTGTGTGTCTTCTATTTTTTTTTATTTGAAAGATTTATTTTATTTATTTGACAGAGTTACAGAGAGAGGTACACACACACACACACACACAGAAAGAGAGAGATAGAGAGAGTCTTTCATCCTCTGGTTCACTCCCCAAATGGCTGCAATGGCCAGAGTTGAGCCCATCTGAATCCAGGAGCCAGGAGCCTCTTCCTGGTCTCCTATGAAGGTGCATGGGTCAAAGAACCTAGGTCATCTTCTACTGCTTTCCCAGACCATAGCAGAGAGCTGGATTAGAAGTGGAGCAGCCAGGTCTTGAACCGGCACCCATATGGGATGCCAGCTCTGCAGGGCAGGGCTTTAACCCATTGTGCCGTAGCACCAGCCCCTTCTTCTATTTCTTTTCTTGATGTTTTCAAATTTTCATTGTGGAGATCTTTCACATCCTTGGTTAAATTTATACCAAGGTGGTGCCAGTATTGTGGCGTAGTGAGTAAAGCTGCTGCCTCAGATGCCAGCATCTCTTATGGGCATTGGCTCAAGTCCCGGATGCTTCACTTCCAATCCAGCTCCATGCTAATCACCTGGAAACCAGTGGAAGATGGCTTAAGTGCTTGGGGCCTGGCATACAGGTGGGAGACTTAGAAGAACCTCTTGGTTCCTGGCTCAGTCTGGCCTAGCCCTAGCCATTGAGGCCATTTGGTGGCAACCCAGCAGACGGAAGAACTCTTTTTTTTTCTGTTTTTCTGGAACTCTGAATTTCAAATAAATAAAAATTAATATTAAAAAATTTATACCAAGATATTTAAAATTTTTGTAGCTATTCTGAATGGGACTGATTTTATAGTCCTTTCTCAGCCATAATGTTGTTTATGTGTACAAATGCTATTGATTTTTGTT
This sequence comes from Oryctolagus cuniculus, assembly GCF_051225735.1. Taxonomy (NCBI): domain Eukaryota; kingdom Metazoa; phylum Chordata; class Mammalia; order Lagomorpha; family Leporidae; genus Oryctolagus; species Oryctolagus cuniculus. The sequence continues at coordinate 99,309,727 of NC_142870.1, forward strand.
CATGATTTTATAAACTGCAATTTTGCCAAACTCTCTTTGGGTTCCAATGGTCTCTTAGTAGAATCTTTTTGTTCCCCTATATATAGGATCATGTTATCTGCAAACAGGGATAATTTGACTTCTTCCTTTCCAATTTGTATCCTTTGATTTCTTTTTCTTACCTAATGGCTCTGGCTAAAACTTTCAGAACTATATTGAATAGTAATGGTGAGAATGGGCATCCTTGTTTGGTTCTGAATCTTAGTTGAAATACTTCCAGCCTCTCCCCGACTCAATGTAATACTGGCTGTGAGTTTGTTATTTATTGCCTTGATTATGTTGAGATATGTTCCTTCTAATCAAATTTGCTTAAAGGTTTTATCATGAATCAATGATGTATTTCATAATGCTCTGTCTGCATCTATTGAGATGACCATATATATGGTTTGTATTCTTTAATTTGTTAATGTGATGTGTCACATTGATTTGCATATGTTTAACTATCCCTTCATAGAAGAAATTAATTCCTCTTTGAGTGGATGATCTTTTTTTTGTGTTGTTACATTTAATTAGCTAGTATTTTGTTGAGTATTTTTGCATTTATGTTCATCCGGGCTCTTGATCTATAGTCGTGTTTCTTTGTTGTATCTTTTTCTGAATTTGAAATGAAGGTAATGCCGGCCTCACAGAACGAGTTTGAGAGGACTCTCTCCCTTTCAATTATTTTGAATAGTGTAAGAATGTGGAATAGTTTTTCTTTAAAAGCTTGGTAGAATTCAGCAGTGAGAGCATCTAGTCCTGGGTTTCTTTGGGAGTGGAGGACAATATTGGTAATTCAATCTGTCTTGGTTATTGGTCTATTCATATTTTTCAATATCTTCAATATTTTCAATTTCAAAATGCCTCAATTTTGATAAACATTATAATGTCTATAAAGTCATCCATTTCTACCATATTTTACAGTTTGTTGTCCTATAGTTGTTTGTAATAATTCCTGGTAATTCTTTCCATTTTGGTGGCATCAGATATAATGTCTCCTTTTTCATCTCTGAGTTTATTAATTTGGATCTTCTCCCTTTTTTGTTAGTGATGTATATACCGTATCAATTTTGTTTTAATCTCAATTTTTATGCTTTTCTCTAATTTTAATTATTTCTTTTACTAATTTTTGATTGGGTTTGTTCTTATTATTCTAGGTCCTTGAGATGCATTATTAGATTCTCTATTTGATATCTTTCCAATTTCTTGATGTTGGCACTAATTGCTATAAACTATTCTTAACACTGCTTTTGCTGTATCCCCTACGTTTTGTTATATTGTTTGGTTGTATTAACTTGTTTCAAATAATTTTTTTTATTTCCCTTTTGGTTTCTTCTATGGCTCACTCTTCATTTAGGAGCATGTTGGTCAATCTCCATGTAGTTGTATCTTCCTGCGTTTCTTATGTTAATTTCCATCTTCATTCCATCTTCATTGTAGTCAGAAAAGATACATGATATCATTTAAAGTTGTTTCAATTTGCTATGATTTGTTTTAGGGCCTAACTTATGGTCTACCCTAGAGAATGCTTCAAGCACTAAAGAGAAAAACGTGTATTCTGTGGCTGAGTGATGAAATGTTCTATAGATATCAATTAGATGCATTTGTTCAATAGTGTTGAATAGCTCTGTTGTTTCTTTCTTGATTTTTTTATTTAGTAAGTCTGATAAAAGTGGGGTTTAAAGTCTCTTATTATTATTTTATGATAGTATAAATATCTCTTTTTAGATACATTAACATTTGTTTTATGTAGCAAGATGCCCTAGCATTGGGTGCATATATATTTGCTAAAGTCATATCTTCCTGATTGTGTAAACATCCTACAATAACCTTTGTCTCTTTTAAAGTTTCTGTCTTAAAGCCTATTTTGTCTGATATTAAGATAGCTACTCCTCATTTTTTTTATTTCTATTTGCATGGGATATCTTTATCCATCCTTTCACTTTCAGTCTGTGTATAACTTTGTTAGTAAGATGTGTTTTTTGTAGGCAGCATATATATGGGCCTTGTTTTTTGATCCATTCACACAGCCTGTATCTTTTATTGGAGAATATAGTTCATTTACATTCAAGATTATTATTTATAAGTAATGACATGGGAGACCAGCACTATGGTATAATAAATTAAGCCTCTGCCTGGGGTGCTGGTATCCTGTAAGGATACCAGTTCTAGTCCTGGCTTCTCCATATTTAATCTAGCTCCCTACTGGTGGCCTGGGAAAGCAGTAGAAGATGGCCCATGTGCTTGGGTCCTGGCACCCATGTAAGAGACCCAGGAGAAGCTCCTAGCTCCGGGCTCTTGGCTTTGGTCTGCCTAGTACTGGCCGTTGTGGCCATTTTGGAAGTGAATGAGTGAATGGAAGACCTTTCTTACTGTCTCTCCCACTCTCTGTAACTCTACCTTCTCAACTAAATAAGTAAATCCTTTAAAAATTAAATAAATATTAAATTAAATAAATAATTCCCTTTTTTGATTAATTCATTAACTTTTGATCTTTTGATTTGGAAGGCAGTTACAGAGAGTGAGAGAGGGTAGGGAAAAGAGAGAGAGAGAGAGAAAATCTTCCATCCACTGGTAGAGTCCCAGATTGCTACAAGAGCCAGGAGAAAGGAGTTTTTTCTGGTCTCCCATGTGGATGCAGGGGCCCAAGTGCTTGGTTCCTCTTCTGCTGCTTTCCCAAGCACATCAGCAGGGATCTGGATTATAAATGGTGCAGCAAGACCCCTACCAATCACCTTACACAAAAATTCACTCAACATGGATTAAAGACTTAAATCTACGACCTGACACCATCAAATTATTAGAGAGCATTGGAAAAACCCTGCAAGATATAGGTACCGGCAATGACTTCTTGGAAAACATTCCAGAAGCACAGGTAGTCAAAGCCAAAATTAACATTTGGGATTGCATCAAATTGAGAAGTTTCTGTACTGCAACAGAAACAGTCAGGAAAGTGAAGAGACAACCGACAGAATGGGAAAATATATTTGTAAACTATGCAACTGAAAAAGGGTTGATAACCAGAATCTACAAAGAATTCAAGAAACTCCACAAGATCAAAACAAACAACCCACTTAAGAGATGGGCCAAGGACCTCAGTAGACATTTTTCAAAAGAGGAAATCCAAATGGCCAACAGGAACATGAAAAAATGTTCAAGATCACTAGCCATCAGGGAAATGCAAATCAAAACCACAATGAGGTTTCACCTCACCCCAGTTAAAATGGCTCAAATTCAGAAATCTACCAACAATAGATGCTGGAGAGGATGTGGGGAAAAAGGGACACTAACACACTCTTGGTGGGAATGCAAACTGGTTAAGCCACTATGGAAGTCAGTCTGGAGATTCCTCAGAAACCTGAAGATAACCCTACCATTCAACCCAGCCATCCCACTCCTTGGAATTTGCCCAAAGGAAATTAAATTGGCAAACAAAAAAGCAGTCTGCACATTCTTTATTGCAGCTCAATTCACAATAGCTAAGATCTGGAACCAACCCAAATGCCCATCAATGGTAGACTGGATAAAGAAATTATGGGACATGTACTCTATAGAATACTATACAGCCCTCAAAAACAATGAAACCCAGTCATTTGCAACAAGATTGAGGAATCTAGAAAACATCATGCTGAGTGAATTAATCCAGTCCCAAAGGGACAAATATCATATGTTCTCCCTGATTGGCGACAACTAACTGAGCACCAAAGGGGAAACTTGTTGAAGTGAAATGGACACTGTGAAAAACAGTGACTTGATCAGCTCTTGTCCTGATGGTTGATGTACAATGTAATACTTTATCCATTTTAATATTTTTTTTGTTCTAGTACCATTGATTGCACTCTGTAATTAGCACACAATTATTCTTAGGCGTTTAAATTTTAACTGAAAAGTGATCCCTGTTAGGAATTTGGAAAACATTATGCTGAGTGAAATAAGCCAATCCCAAAGGGACAAATACCACTTGTTCTCCTTGATAGGTAACAACTAACTGAGCACCAAAAAGGAAACCTGTTAAAGTGAAACGAACACTATGATAAACGGTGACTTGATCAGCCCTCACCCTGACTGTTGATGAGCAGCTTAATATGTTATCCCTCTTAGTATTTTTTTTTGTTTGTTCTACTTAATACTTTTGGTTGAATACTGTAATCAATACACAATTCTTCTTAAGTGCTGAAACTTAACTGAAAAGTGATCACTGTTAAATATAAGAGTGGGAATAAGAGAGGGAAGAGATGTGCAATTCGGGACATGCTCAAGCTGACTTACCTCAAACGGTAGAGTTAGAAACATACCAGGGGATTCCAATTCAATCCCATCAAGGTGGCATGTACCAATGCCATCTCCCTAGTCCCAGTGATCAATTTCTGTTCACAATTGATCATAATGATAGGACTAAGAACCAAAGGGATCACATAAACAAGAATAGTGTCTGCAAATACTAGCTGATAGAATCTAAGAGGGAGAGAATGATCCAACATGGGAAGTGAGATACACAGTAAACCCATAGAATGGCAAATGTCCTAACAGCACTCTCGCCTCATAATCAGCCCTTAAGGCTGAAATGCCCATGACAGTATTTCAGGCATGGAAAGCCAAGACACTCTGGGGGAAAAAAAAAACCTAAATGAAAGATATCCGTGAGTGAGATCCCAGTGGAAAGAATGGGTCATCAAAGAAGGAGGTACCTTTCTCTGAAGGGAGGAGAGAACTTCCACTTTGACCATGGCCTTGTCTAAATATGATCAGAGTCAGTGAACTCAAGGGGCTTCCATAGCCTTGGCAGCTCATGACAAGAGCCTAGGGTGATTACTGATGCCATAAACAAGAGTGTCAATTTGTTAAGTCAACAAGAGGAGTCACTGTGCACTTACTCCTCATGTAGGATCTCTGTCCTTAGTGTGCTGTACATTGAGATTTAATGCTATAACTAGTACTCAAACAGTATTTTTCACTTTATGTTTCTGTGTGGGAGCAAGCTGTTGAAATCTTTACTTAATGTATGCTAAACTGATCTTCTGTATATAAAGAGAATCGAAAATGAATCTTGATGTGAATGGAAGGGGAGAGGGAGTGGATAAGGGGATGGTTGCGGGTTGGAGGGACGTTATGGGGGGGAAGCCATTGTAATCAATAAGCTGTACTTTGGAAATTTATATTCATTAAATGAAAGTTAAAAAAAAAATAAGTGAAGCAGTTTAGAATTGAACAGGATCCCGTATGGGATACCAGAATTGCAGACAGTTACTTTACCAGCTACACAACAGTGCCAGCCCCAGTCCTGACATTTTTTTCCATAAATATTCCACCGTTTTTGTGAATCTCCTTTTCTTTTTCTAGGTTTTCTGCTTCCACATTCTTTCATGATGCTGGTTATTTCTATCTGTTTCTCTGTGTACATACTTAAATATCATTTGTAAGGCTGGCTGAGTGGTAACAAATTCTTTCAATGTCTGTTTATTTTTTCATAGAAGGTCTTAATTTTACTTTTATTTATAAGTCAGAGCTTTGTTGGGTACAGTATTTTTTATTTATTTTTTCCTTATCAACTCAGTTATTAAGGCTTTCCTTGGTATGAATGTAATCTTAAAACTTATGATTCTCTTCTACAGTCTCCCATTAATAAGTAAGAGCATATTTATGAGAGTTCTATTTATATTATAGGGCATCAGCATAGGGATGACTTTGTGGTATAGTGAGTATAGTGGTATAGTGGTATAGTGACCTTGTGGTATAGTGAGTAAACCACCACCTGTGATGCTGGCATCCTATATAGGAGCCAGTTTGTGTCTTGGCTGTTCCACTTCCTATTCAGTTCACTGCTAATGGCTTGGTAAAAGCAATGGAGGATAAACCAAGTGTTGGGCTCCTGAATCCTGTCTTTAGCACTGCAATTAGAGCAAGGTAGGAAGTGAAACAGCAGATAGGAGGTTCTCTCTCTCTCTCTCTCTTCTTAGTTTTAAATAAATAAATAAATATTTTTAATGAAGGCAACAGCATTGTATTCCTCTAGGTAAGAAAATATGTGAGTCTATCTTTTTTACATCTTCATTATAAATTATCAGCAATAGCATTTCAGAGCTACTGACACTATTCCTTGTCACAGACGAGAAGGCTAAGGTATCTAAGATTCCTGTTTTAGTCTTAAGCAGAACATTGTTCGACCATAAGGAAGTACCTGACTGTAGTTGGTAGTCATTCTCCACATCGGTAGCCAAGTATGTGTGTTTTCTATGCCTTTTATCAGATGAAACAGCCTTGATGAGCTTTGGGGCCTCCTAAAGAAAGCCTGGTGAAGGAGTTACCTGGCACCATTGGTCAAAATTTTTATCAACTGCTCCCTATAATTTTCATTCCTGTTACCATAACTTTCTTTCCCCAGTTTCAGTTATTTCCTGTACCAAATAACAGCCTTTGGCACCTCCTGGCTTCAGTTACCATCAGCTTACTACGGACTTTGGTTGTTCTTGGGATCCTTCCTTTTGGGTTGTATGCTGTACTGTCAACTGTTTTGTAGGACTACAGATTCTCTCTACCTATGGGCAAGTAAGGTCCAAAAATGTTATCTACTAGTAGTGGAGGGATGGATAACAAATGCTTGTTTTCCACCACTTCTACTTGTCTCTCTACCACATGCCATCCTTAATTATACTGAACTATGTTTAGGCATTTAACTACTTCTCCCACCTCCCATCACTTTCTCTGCTGCTCTGCTAGGTGATGGTGACCTACGTACAAACAGCATTGTGTGCTTTCATATCCCTCTCCTTCCTTCATCTGAATGCTCATAATCATTCCTTTCCATTCACTTTAGGCATCGAGCCTCCAGAAGCTTTCCTACTCCCTCTCATCCCAATACTTATTGCCTAAGTTGTCTCAGAATGCTTTTCCATGGAAAAGCTCACTGTGTGTGTCCTACTGGACACTCCTCACACTCTGTGTAGTTATATTCCTACTCTACTCATCTGTCCCTCAGACTAGGCTCCGAGTTTCTTCAAGCCAGAAAATCCATGATTGATTCATGAATTACAACTTCAAAGAAGGAGGTCTTCAAATAGCAGAATGGCTTATAGATTAACATTGAATATTTTGAAACTAATTTGTAATTTCATTTCAGTTCTTTTCAAACATTTACCCTCAAACTCTACTAACACTTCTCTATAAACACCCTAATAGAGGAAGAAACTGGGTTTCAGAAATCATTTTAATTGAAAAAACACATTAATTTTCTTCGCTAATTTCAGATTTGTGAAAATTTAGACAAGGACAGGCTCAAGTTAACAAATGTGTCTTCGAAAATAGCAAAAACATAAACTTGCAGATAAAATAGTTTAAATTATTCAAAGAATTGATGCTATTAGTATTAATTACTTAATTTTAAAGTATCTATTGTATTTGAAAGACATAATTACAGAAAGGGAAGGACACAGGGAGAGAGAGAGGTCTTTGATCCTCTTATTCACTTCCCAAAGAGTTTTAACAGCCAAGGTTGGGCCAGTCCAAATCCAGGAGCCTAGAACTCCATCTGGCTCTCCCATATAGGTGGCAGGGACTTAGGTACCTGGGCCACCTTCCACTGCCTTACGAGGCACATTAGCAGAGAGCTGGATTAGAAGTGGAGCAGTCAGGGAGTTCGATCAGTGCTTATATGGGATGTCAGTGTCTCAGTAAGTGGCTTAACCTGCTACACCACTCTGCTGACTTCTAATTACTTAAATTTTTGATTGACATATAATCATAAATATGTATTTAGAGGGCACATTATGTTGTTTTGATAAATGTATCCATCATGTAATGAATAGGTTAGAGTCACATATTCATCACAAAAATTTACCATTTCTTTGTCAAGAAAACATTAAAAATCATCTTACAGCTATTTTTCGTATACATTATTACTAATTTCAGTACCTTTCTGTGCAGTAGACCACCAGAACTTGTTCATCCTAATTGTAATGCTATATCCATTAATTAACTACTCCTCATTCCCTCCATCCCATTCTCTACCCACTTCTGATAACCATTATTCTACCCTCAACTTCTATAATTTCAACTATGTTTAGAGTTCACATATGATTGAGATCATGTAGTACTTCTATTTCTGTGCCTGCCATAGTTCACCTACTATATTGTCCTCTGTGTTCATTTGTATTGTTGCAAATGACTAGATTCCAACTTTTTAAATGGCAGAACAGTATTCCTTTACCCATCTATCTAATGATGTACACATAATTTGATTCCATATCTTGGCTATTGTGAATAGTGCTACAATAAACATGGGCATGCAGATGACTCTTCAAAAGACTCATTTAATTTCCTTTGGATACATACCTGTTAGTGGGAATGGTTTATCATGGGCTAGCCCTATTTTAATTTTTATGACTGTTAAACAATTTTATGTAACAGCTTGGATACTTAAATAAAATGCACATATTTTTTCAAAACATACAAATTTTGAAAACTGACTTGGAAAGAAAAAAAATCATTGAATAAACTCATATGAATTTAAGAAATTAAAATGATTTTTAAATTCATTCTACACAGATAACTGAAGGCCCAAATAGTTTCACTAATAAATACTACTAAACATTTATTAACTTAAAAGATTTTTTGTTCAAAAGAATTATACATATTTATGGGGTGGGGTACATTGTGACATTTCAATGCATGTATGCAATGTGTACTAATCAAATCAGATCAATGAATAATCTTTCTTTTTAAAATCAATTTATGATTAGAGCCTTGTAATTCCTTTCTTGTATTTGCTCATAAAATATATATTTGGTTATTGTGAACTGTAGGCACCACACTATATTGTGTAGCACAATACTACTTTCTTTCAGGAAATGGAGAAATATCAAACACTGTCCAACTCACTTTAGGAGAACAACATAATCCTGATATCAAAATCCTATGAGTACAAGAAAAATAGTTACAGAACTGTAGTCCTAATTGATATAGGTAAAGAATCTCTTACCTACATGTATAATATAATCTCTTCATACATAAATAATATATCATTACATATAATATATTATAAAATAATATAATTACTAAATGTGAAATATAATTAAGTAAAAAGTAAAACAAATAAGAATTACTAATTTTTTCTTCTCTTTATTTTTATATATCTGTTATACTGTTGGGATTTGTATTTTTACGTTTTCTTGACAGTAGTTATAATTTCACTTCAAATGTAGGACTCATTTAAGCATTTCTTATTAGGGCTCGTCTGGTAGTGATAGATTCTTTCAGATTTTTCTTGTTTGGAAATATTTATTTGTCTTTAATTTCTGAAGAATAGCATTGTTTGTTGTAGTATTCTTGATTGCGATTGTTTTTCTTCTAGGATCTTGAATATTTCATCTCATTCTCTCGTGATCTGTAATGTTTCAGCTAAGAAGTCCACTGTTGATCTAATCGAGATTTCGTTGTAAGTGACTTTGTATTTCTATTTTTAGAATTCTCTCTTTTGCAGCAAATGGATGCAACTAGAAATCATTATACTTAGTGAAATAAGCCAGTTCCAAAAAGTCAAATATCATAGGTTTTCCATGTTCTGTGGTGACTAATAGAGTACATGTAACATGTAATTATTTGCATTGTAATCTGCATAAAATTATTCCTATGCATAAAGTGTTGAGAGGAAATGGCTTAAAGTCTAAATGAACTTAATTATTATAACCACACAGGAAATACTGAAATGTTACATTGTCATTGGTAGTATTTCATTGAAAAATACAAATGACTAATTGACCAAAAAACTGTAGATGAGTGAAATGGTCATTTATACATTCAATTATTATTAGCCCTTGTCTATACTAGGGTTGTTATACTAGTGGGTTGTTAGCCCACTAAACTAGGGTTGTTTTGCTTTTTCCTTGTTAAACCTCTTATTTTGTGAAGTATTAAACCTTTTTACTGTAAAAAAAAATATCTTTTCATCTTGTCTTGCTTTTCTGAAGTCTGTCTATGTCATGCTGCAGAAAGATTCTTTCTTGCTTGAATCTATTAGAGGTCCTTTTTGAATGTCTGTGTCTTTCCCATGTTTTTGGAACATTTTCAGCGATTATTTCATTGAATAGGTTTTCTACGTTTGTTTCCTTCTCTTCTTCAGAAATACTTATAATGCAAACAATTGCTTGCTTAATCATGCCGCATAAGTCTTAAAAGCTTTCTTTATTTTTTTAAATTGTTTTCTTTAATTTCCCCTTTCCCTTCTCTTTCTTCACTACTTCCTCCTCCTCCTCTGTCATATGACTGGGTTATGTCAAAAGATTTGTCTTTAAACTCAGAAATTTTTCTTTCTGCCTGCTCAATTCTGCTGCTTTTGCTCTTAATTATATTTTGATGGAGTGTCCTAGGCTGTTTGTTCTATATGCTGTGTTGGCTTTTGTTTCCGGGTGATCACCTTAGTGCAGTGTCCCTGTAGGTTATTCAGCTGTAACAGACATTTATAATATCTGTGAGTTTCTCAGTGGCCTAGTAGAGACTAACTGGGAGCACTGGGCATGATATACTTGGCTGCAGGTGTGGGGCTCCCATCTGTTTCTGAATGTGGAACCACCCCTGTCAGCTAAGGTGGATGTAGTGCATTATGGTCAGTAGGAGAGTGGGGTGCTTGTCAGTGTCTGATTGCTGTGCAAGGACTGTGCCACAACAATGTATACACATGCAACACCTGCCAGTATTTGAGGGACACACAGTCAACCTCATGGGCTACCTGACTGGCTTGTCCAGGGAGGTCAACTCAGTTGCTGATTAGCAAAGTAATTTGTTTCTCAGTGCCTCAGTGGATAGGTCTTTGAAAATGGGCTGCTGAACTGCTTCTTGGGGACACAGGAGGGTGGGTGGGACCACTGAGGTACTTTTGAGGGATCTCAGGAAGCTGAGTCACTCAAGAAAGGCTGTCTGGTTCCTTTATGGGCTTGTAGGTGTGGTTTCTTCTTTAGTTCTGTGTGCCTCTGTGGGCAGACTGCCCAAGGGAATTGTGTGGTTCTTCCTGGCATTGAGAGGTGGTGGAGGGGGCAGCAATCTGCGGCTTCCATTGTGGTAGGAGAGTGGGCAGGGCTGCCCTGCTGTTTTCTGGAGGCCTCTGCAAGTCCTACCCAAGTTTTTTCAGGTTATTTGAGAGAAGGCAGTTAGGGCCTCCAGGCTAGTTCACAAGGATGGGTCTATTGAACTGCTAAGACTGCGGCTTCACAGGATATTGGGTGAGTGGAGCTAAGCTGTCTCCACAAGGCAACAGCCTGGGTAAAGGGGAGGCAGTGTGGAATGACTTTTTTTCCTCCTGGGTTACATGGCAATGTGGTAACCCAGCACATCCTCAAACTGAACTTAAGGACTTGCAAATGCTTCAGGGTTCTCCAGTGGTAAATGCTTCAAGAGTCTGTGATGGGACCGCGGAGACCTCCTGCTTACCTTTTTCCCACTGAGCAAAGCCCTTCTTTGTTCACAGTTGAGCACAGATGACAGAGTAGCAGATGTTGTGTTCTTATTTACCTTCTTTATAAAGCCATCATGTACCTACGTGTTCTGCAATATGAAGTCTTGTGCTCACTTTCCTGTCCTACTTCACAGTCGGCAGAACTCCTTCCATGCTGTGCTGCCCAGTGTTGGGGGAGGGTGCTGGCGGTAGTACCTTGGTTACCTGACACAAAAACCTGTGGGGTCTGGCACCAGGTTTCGCTATGGCAGGCCCTGGACTGGGCCTAATACTTTGGCCAGGACTTAATTCTTTCTCCCTTTTTCAAGCAGGAGGGATCTCTGCCATGCTGTGCTGCTGCTTTGAATTGGGGGAAGGATGGCAGGGGCACCTTTTCTCCCTACCTTTTTCAATGCATCTTTTCTTATTATACTGAAACCAAGCACTGTAGTCTCTCATCTGACCTCCCCAGCACTTGTCAAGATGATTGGACTGGGAACAGCTGTTCAACTTGGTGTCTGTTGGGAAAGGATTAGTAGAGGATCTTAGCCACAGCCTTGCTCTGCCTCCTTTAATATTAATTTAGAAGAAATGAATTCATGTAGTAATTGTCAGTTATGTATTTATTAAATTTATAAAATACAAAATACAATTTATAGAATAAAAAGAGATCCCAAAGACTTGTGCTAAGTAAACTTTCTAGCTGTTAGTTTATATCCTTGAAAACAGAATTTCAAAATGTTTCAGACATCTTGATGACATGAGCAGATTTCAGCCAGTTAATGATAATGAATCTTACTGTAAACAGCTATGCTTTATAATCAGAAGAGTTCTGTCACAGGTAAACCATGTGACGGTAAGCAACTTGACCTCTGTGAACCCCAATTTCCTAATTTGAAATATGTAACTTCTGTATGGATTACATTTAAAAAATAGTAAGCCTATTAAAATATCTGGCCAACCTGCCTCTTTTCGCTCTTAACTATATTTTGATGGAGTGTCCTAGGCTGTTTGTTCTATATACTGTGTTGGCTTTTGTTTCGGGTGATCACCTTAGTGCAGTGTCCCTGTAGCTGAATGTAACAGACATTCACAATATCTGCGGGTTTCTCAGTAGCCTAGTTTGCAGAGGTTGAGACTGAATAAGCTATTTAGCTCTCTTACATAGTAGAGACTACCTGGGAGCATATTATGTCTTCTAGGTTTTCTAGTACTTACTAATATAATAGCAATTATATTCTCTTCAAGATTGGTAATAATAATGTCTTTATATTTTTAAGTCTTAGTGTTTACGAAATAGTGATTTGTATTATGAGCAAATATCTATCTTTGATGTTACTATTTTCCTTTCTTTCGTTGTCTTATTTGGGAGCTTCTTTCTTTTTGTATGGTTTAGGTGGGCTCCATCCTGCTCCCTCCCATTATCCACAGGTGTGAGCTCCATATCCAGTTTATTTAACAGGGATAGTACATCACCCTTCCGTGACAGATTCATACCCCAAACATAATCCTGGTTGCATAATATCATTGGTGAGTAGTTGAAACTGTGTAAAAACTGACTGGCTCCATATTTCTTGGTATGTAACAAAAATATGTTCCTATTTGTTTAAGGTAATGTTAGTTAACTTTTTTTTAATTTGCAATGAGACCCAATAGTAATGCTCACATATCCTATTTAGTCCTCCCCTCCTTAAAAGACTGGCAAAATGCCTTACCACCTTGTGTTGCATGTCACCATTTCTGCATGTCCATCTGAGCATGGTATCTGTGTCTGTCTCTTCTGAGTTTACCTATCCCCTCTACTGGACATCAGGTATCCAGCATAACAGTCCTGATGATGTTCTTCTTGCTCATGTTATTAAAAACAGGTAGCTTTACTACATACAGTAGAAAAGGCCAGTCACCTAAGTAAATATTCTGCAGATGCAAGGTGTATCTAGTCTGGAATAAGAGAACATAATGATTCAGGTTTGCATGGCAATGATTCCCATAAAAATGGGCATATAGTTTCCAGAAATGGTTCAGGACTACACTCAGAGAAAGATCGTTCCCCTTTAAGTAACAAACATTCATTTATTAAAAATAAAGAGATACTGATTTCCTTTAAATAAAACTTACACACCAAAAAAAGGAAACATACTAAACACTTCTCCCCACTGAAGCAGATTTAATCTTCTGAAAATAAAAATGAGAAATGCATATCCTGGTCTTTCCTCTCTCTCCTCCCACTCTCCCTCTCCCTCTAGCTCTCCTGTTTTACTCTCTTCACTCTCAATTTTTCGAACCATAAACTTTCTATGAACTCTATTTAGGGATTTAATAATTGGCTAATAAAATATATCAAGTATTCAGTCTAAATAGCTTTGTGTTATACATCCTTTCATTTCAGATGTTACCCAAGATTGCTGATTTCAGATCCAGGATTTCAACAGAACAGACAGGCACCATCAAGCAGGGTTGTTTTTATTTCCTCTTGGCAGAGCAGCACCAGTTTGTATTTTGCCAGTCAAGTGCAGGTGGAAACCTGAGTTAATCGGCACCTGTTTTCTAATTTATTCTGTTTCTGTCTTAGCTCTTAAAGACTGATGTCATCAGCAGTTGTGTGGTTGGCATGCCTGTTAAGATACTTCTAACTGAGTCTAAGTTGTAGAAGTGCAGAAATAGGGAGAAGACAGAAACCCATGTGCAATGCCCAGAGGGAAATCGCGTGGTGAGCTGAGGGCTGAGCTCTTTCCGTGTAGGTGTTTCTGTCTGCAGGCCTGAAAGGAATGAGCACAACTCCCAATAGAATATATCACATCTCTGCAGGGTACATCTTGATTCAGTACAAAATCCAGAATCCTCAACTAAATCAACAATAAAATATTACCTTACCTTTTTATTCTGCTTCATTTGAAAATTAAGAAAGCCAAAATTTTATTGTCATCTACTATATATTAAGCACTATTATAAAAAAGATGCTGAATAAAAATATCTCTTTGTTACCAAATACCACAGAATTGAAATTTAAAATGAGAGTAAAAATAATTTTATTAACTATTATTAAATTATAATAAAACACTACTAATAGCTTAACAGAAATGAAAATCCTCACACTCAAATTAAATATGAGGGCATGTCAAAAAGTTTCTGGAAAAATAAAATTAAAAGTTGTTTGTTTTGGTGCAAAAAATTTGACATGTATGCACAGTTTTTCCATGAACATTTTGAGGAACCCTCTTATGTGCATTATCCATTGTATGCAATGACAAAATGCCACTCTACATGCTGTCATATTAAACTTAGTACTATGATCCTTTATCAACCTTTATCTAACAGCAAGAAGAATAAAAACGATTTAGGCCCACTCAGTATTCTAGATGTGAAAAATAATGTATAATATTTTAAGAAGTGAATTGCCGAAAACTTTCAAGAGCTGAACTGACATTCAGCAAACAAGTCCACATTTATTAGACCTCAGGAAACTATTGTAACTGGAGGGAAAGCAAAATCAAAGATACACACTTTTAAACTTGAGCAAAATCTGAGAGGTGTCAATTTGTTACTAAGATTTATGGCCAGAATTTTAAAAATGTATTTTCATCAAACTAGTTCTGACTGTATTGGGTCAGAGAGAAAGCATGGTTCTATCACAAGTAAAGTTAGGAAAAAGAATATCTTCAGGATTTTAAACAGATATTGCTATTATATGGAAACAAGGATGTCTATCCCATGGAGATTATTGGATCTTTGAATTGGCATCATGAACACCTTCTTGAAATAACTCACAGAGTCACAAGAAATGTTTTAAGTTTTCCTAGCATGAAAAATTTAGTAGTAGTACACCCTTTGGAAGGAATCTAGGAATGATTTTCTTCTACTAGACAACAGAATAACTAATATGGCTATTTAAACTATATATCACTGTAAGTCACTCATATCATATACATTATATATTAAAGATCCACATTATATATCAATGATTATGTTATATATTAATAATTATGTTATCTATTAAAATATACAATAATAATATAATCCCCACTTTATAAGATGGTTGAGTTTGAATAAGATCGGGTTAAATATTTATAGAAAGAATCATTTCCACGGTTTCCTTAAAATTAGAATAAATTTCCTTTTGGAGGGAAATAAAATGTCCAAGAAGACTTATTTTTGACAGAAAAATGAAATCTAATGCCAAAGTCTATGCCAGACAATCCATTATGTTTTCAAAAAAAGTAAAGATCTATGGAGAGATAAACTTCTTAATTAGCAATGCACTCATATTCTTTTAATATCTAATTATCTGTCTTCTGTTCCTTCACAGTTGTACAGAGACTCCTTTAGGTACTTTGCAATTCTGCTCTCCCTGCTACCTCAGCCTGTTTATATGTTCTCCCTGTTGTCTCTGGGATTCTTTCAGTGCTGCCTTCAAGGATCCCTGACATTACACGGTAGTTTTTCAGATTTTTGATTGCATTGTCTGCAAATGCATGTATTTAGTTAGGTAATCTATAGCTGCTTAACAAATAAATTCCAAAACTTCAGTAGCCTAACAGTATATGTTTATTTGATGCTCACTTACTGTTCTTGTTCCTGGCTAAGAGTGTTTCTTCTGTAAGATGATTCAAGAACTCAGACTTGGTCCATCACAAAAGCATTTTTCTTTTTCCTTGAAAGCTTTGCCTCGAATTGAGTCATATTTCTGCCCCCTTTCCATTGACAATACCTTTTCCCGCATCAAAAATTTTATTTATTTATTTATTTATTTATTTATTCATTTGTTTATTTTTATTTGAAAAGCAGAGTGATGGGCTGGGGAGGGTCAGGGGAAGGGAAGACATCTCCCATCTGTTGGTTCATTCCCCAGATGGCCTCAATAGGCTGGGCTTAGCCAGGCCAAAACCAGGATTCAGGAATTACATTCAGCTCTCCCATGTGGGTAGCAGAAGTCTAAGCACTTGGGCCATCATTTATTGTCTTACTAGGTGTGGTAGCATGGAACTGGATCTCAAACAGAGTAGCCAGAACTTAAACTGGCACTTTAGTATGGGATACAGGTATCCAAAGTAGCAGTTTAACCTGCTAAGTCACAACATCCACAGAAATACCTTTTCTTATGGTCAAGGGGCAGGCAACTGCTTCTCAATCATCATCTGCAATAAGGGAAAGTCCAACTTTTATTAAACAGCTAGATGTCTCTACCATCAACTTGTATAGAACTAGACTACAGTTATACAATTTGTCAGGAGGTAGCATCATTGTTAATGTCTGACTCCTTTATATCTGAGAATCTGTTATTTTGAATTAATTCAAGATGAGGACATATGTGGGAACTTCAAAGTTCATGAAAAATGTGCACTGTGAAAAATCCATAGATTTCTAGATGTTTTTACACCAAAATAAACCCATTTTAACTCTATTTTTCATGAATTTTAGGTACACTCTTTAAAATGATTTATTTATTATGAGTACTCCTATGATTTAAAATCTATTTGTAGTACCTCAGCTTCCTCTGTTTCAGCAGATCAATAACATTGAGAAAACAAAGATGCCTATAATAAGAAAAAATAATTCATTTATAAAATAAACCCCTATTGTATTAAGGATTTGAAGACCTAAGGTATAGAAAATAAGAAATGTAAAACACCATCCATGCTCTTGAATTCTCCTAGGAAAGCAAGAAGAGAGCTTTATTGTGGAGGAAGGAAGTATTTCTTTGCCATATTTCTCCCTACAAACATGTGAAGGCAAATATTTGATTCTCACTGGCTCCATACCCATATATACTTTACAAAAATTTCATCCCATAAATCTTGGCACTAATTCTTAAACACATTTATGTATCTTGTACAAATTTTAAAAATAGTATATATTGCTCTTGTGTCAGATTCTTTATTTAGTATTATTTGTATTGCTGACTCTAAATGTCAAGCATGTCTCAGTTGAGCCAAGGTAGAAATTAGATATGGCTGAATTGCGATCCTCTCATCTGGGTATTTCCATCAACCTCTGACATAGGAAAATGAGGCATTTACACTTTGCCTCCTAGAAGAGTTGGCTCAAAGGAATTCAGATTGCCATATGGTATGGATGTCCCATTAGGAGAAAAGGGATTTGAGTTTTCTTTGCTGAACTCAGAATGGACCTGGAAGCTAGGAGGGAGCATAGGTTCTGAGTCACGTATGAAGTAATGTCATGTTGTGGAAACATGAGCATATGTGAGCCCTGGTGAGAAGGTGTGGTCTGCATGTAGCATCTTACTAAGTATGATCATATGCAACTCCCCTGTGGGATCCTTACAAATGAGCTGCTCTCACTTAACCCTCAGTCCTGCCACCCTGTTCCATCATGTCTCTGCTGATGTATTAGAGCTCTCACCCTGACAAGGTGCAGATCTCACTATTTGTGTTAAGTATCAGGGAGGTCTACGCTAGAATAGTCAGTAGTCATTAGAAAAGTAAGAATTTTCTCTCTTTTTGTATAATGTTCATTTGGCAGGGAAGTCCTGTAGCCCAGATGCCAATATTTTATTCTTCCTTGTCGGTGGAACATCATATTTGGGATACAATGTCAACTTCACTAGATATGGAGTCAAATGTAGGTGCAAATAACAGTTCTGCCACCTCCCCTGTTTTCTCATGTTTAAATAGGTATAACAACAATACTTCTTTATAGATTCTTTCAAGAATCATGTGAAATAATATTTGTGGAGGTATATTTTGAAGTGTAAAATATTATAAAAATTTGAGTGAGTTGTTTCCTTTCTTGCTTTTGACATCAATTTGTAAGGGCAATGAGAAAAAAATTTGAGAATAAAAGCCCCTTGGGGATATTAGTCAAATATATTCCAGAGCTAATTCATTTTCTCTTCACTGAAAGCAGCATTTGTTTTCTTCTAGTGAGGAGCAGAGGCAATAGGGTTAAGACAGAAGCACTGACAGAGAAAGCACTGAAAGGGGAGGTCCTTGTGTGGGCATTTCTCAGTGAACAACATTAGAGAGATGGTCTAATGAATGTGAACTTTGTAGAAAATGGTCAATGATCCTTGAAGTGACAGGTAATACATTTTGATATACTCTGGTAGGGAATATCTACTTTTACATGAAATGATTTGAGGTTCTATTTTTGACTTGAGAAAAACCTATAATTCACAAAGGTTCATCATAAATCACTAGTGTTTAGAATTTTGTGTGCAGCTAATAAAGGAAATTGGAGGCATTCTTTAAGAACATCTTTTATTTAGTTATAAATTCATTTAAGGAAGTACAGAATGAGTGGCTGCACTACTGGCATAAACTTGGATGTCACCTTCAAATTTGTACTTGACAATTTTAAAAGAGAATATACATTTTGAGAAGTCCAACAGTTAAGAATCTTTCTATTTCAGCATTAACAGAAAAAGTGGCATGCTAATGACTTAAAATAATTAACTGGCTCATATTATGTCAATTCTTGAGCTTGAACTTATTTCTACTGAACCCATGGTTCTTGTTGACTGAAACAAGAGATTGAAGTGGAGTTTACTCAGGGTTTGATCACAGTTACATTCTAATCAAGGAGCCAGTTGAAGAATATGAATGGGTTGTCAAAAGCCAACACCATAACTAGAAAAACATCTCAAAATGAATATCCTACTGATGATGATTCATTAATATCACCTTACCATACACAGATGTACTCTAAAGCTGCATTCTCTTTCCTCTGCTTTTATTTTAAAGAATTTCTCAGTGAACAAATTCATTAATAGCTTATTCCCCCATTTTATTTACATGATACTGCACAAAATTTAAAGGTGATTTTTTTAAAAAAATAGGAGATAAGAAATTTACAAAAAGAACATTTCTTTTCCAGAAAGTTACTGTAATTTTCTGGTGAATTAAAGATAATTTAAAATGCAATGTGTGAAACAAAAATGAGGTGAGAAAAGGAGAAACAGGTAAATTAATTTTAAATAAAACAACCCATCTTTCATTCACAGCTGGTTTATCCAAGAATTACAAATATTGTAGAATTTACAAGACAATCAACAAACTCTCATATCTTATTATAAAGAAAAATCACATTAATACTATTTTTCTAACTATCCCAAATCCCCTCCTTCCCCCAACAGTTTCCATTGTCCCTTACCTAGTTCAATCTTCAGTGTCTGCACCACTACTGTAGCCTAGTTCCTTCTCCTCTCATCATCCTTCCACAGACGCCATCTGATCACAATTCTACCCTAATCAAAATTCCACAGATGCCACCTGATCACAATTCTACCCTAATCAAAATGGAGATGATACTGCAAGTGAGATCCCAGTGGAAAGAACGGGGCCATCAAAGAAGGAGGTGCCTTTCTCTGAGGGGAGAAGAGAACTTCCACTTTGACTATGACCCTGTTGGAATAAGATCGAAGTCGGCGAACTCAAAAGGCTTCCATAGCCTTGGCAACTCATGACTAGAGCCTAGGGAGATTACTGATGCCATAAACAAGAGTGTCAAATTGTTAAGTCAACAACAGGAGTCACTGTGTACTTACTTCTCATGTGGGATCTGTCCTTAATGTGTTGTCCAATGTGAAGTAATGCTATAACCAGTACTGAAACAGTATTTTACATTTTATGTTTCTGTGTGGGTGCAAACTGATGAAATCTTTACTTAATATATACTAAATCGATCTGCTGTATATAAAGATAATTGAAAATGAATCTTGACGTGAATGGAATGGGAGAGGGAGCGGGAGATGGGAGGGGTGTGAGTGGGAGGGAAATTATGGGAGTGGGGGAAGCCATTGTAATCCATAAACTGTACTTTGGAAATTTATATTTACTAAATAAAAGTTTAAAAAAATGGAGATGATTTCTGCTGTCTATAGATTTAAATCTCAATTACTTTGTCTATAGCGAGACATCTCCCAATCTCCCCAGTCCATGCTCTTCTTGGATCCTATATCAGTACTCTAGTTTAGGCTTATTAGAAATAAGCATTTGATTAGATTTTATTAAAATAGGTATAATTAGAAACAAAATCTCTAAAGCTTCTTGCATAGTTCCTAAAAAAAGTAGGCATAAATAGGCACTCTTTTTTTTTTTCATTTTTAGTGCTATTATTACTTATTATCTCTGCCTGGACTGCTTTCTGAACTCTTGATTCTTCTTTAAAACTCCTCAAGTCTAGGACCCACTCTCTTTCTCATTGTCCCACAGTGTGATATTCTAACTTTTTTCTAACTTATGTGTATTACAGAGTGTTTTTTTCTTTCATTGTCTATCTTTTCATCATGATAATGAACTTCCCAACAACAGAAACTGTGTTTCTCCCTTAGCCTTCCTCATAGTTTGTACAATAAGTTTTTTTGTATAACAATTACTCAATAAATGTTTTTTTTTTGGGTGGAAGGTACAACATAGGAAAATCAATAGAACTATACAATGTGCTCAAGTAAGTTACAAATTCCTGATAGTATGACTATTGTTACCAAATAATGAATGGCCATTTTGAGAGAAAGAGATGATATTATTTTAATCAAATGGGAGCAACATTGGAATGTATAGTTATCTGAGTATGAGAAAACTCTATGTAAACAAAGCCAAATACTGAAAAATTACACTGTTACATTACCTTTTCTTTTTTATCATTAGTCCAATGCTGTTAGAATGAATGTTGGGTACAATCAGGTTTTAAAAGCAAGGAGAACTATTAGTACAAAGGTTCTGCAAAAAGTTTGTAGAAAATGTGTATTATGAAAAAAATTGCGCGTGTATTTCATGAGGTTTTGCACCAAAATAGCATCTTTTAATTCCATTTTTCCATGGCACTTTTGATGTTCCCTCATAGAAGCACTTAGAGTAGTGCCACAGCTTGAAGGTCCTTGGGATTATCTTTCATCGACCAGGCTGCTGAGAGTTTGAAATGCACTTCCTTCTCTTGCGTGCCTGGAATAGAGTTATAACAAGCTTTTTACCTTTATCTTGGTTTTGGATGGGCAGGTAATCAAGGAGTGTCCTAGTGCATGGGGAGTACTGATTCTTGTGTGTAAGAACCTTGTTGTGGCTCCCTCCCTACTCATTTCTGGCCTCCTCAAGCTGTGGGCTTCATAGCTGTGTGCATCACTGGTTTCCAGCTTCATCTCTCCTTATCTTATATAAGTGACCACATTTAAAAGGTTTTATCCCACACTCTGCACATCCTAAGTGGCCATGCTCTCAGCACAGTGGTGTTGGCCATGGAGTGTGAAGGGAGGGCATTTTCCAAGGATGGATGTGGTAGTCCCTGATAGACATGGCCCTGTGGTGGGTAGGAGAGGAGGTTTGGTAAGTGAGAGACCATAGGCTAGAGTCAGGCTCTAAGGAAGTAGTGAATGACACTTTCTGTCCCAGTTCTCACAGGGACAGGACCTCAACTGAGGCATTTAGTGCTGTTCTTTATACGCACTGGTTGAGTAGCAGGCCTGTCAGCTAGCATCCACCAAGAACTCAGAGTTACTGTATCACACATGGGTCCATATGGGGCCATTGATATGGTGTGGAAGAAATTCTGAATTGAAACCTAGGGGACCAAGCACGAGAACCTAATCTAAGCAGGATCACCAACCATCTGTGTGTCTCTAAACACTTCATCCTGAAACCTGGTGTCTGAAGTCATGTAAGACAGTGATGACAACTAAACACTTCATATTAAGGACTCCATGTGAGCAAATGTGAAATTACTGTAAAACTGTAAGTCACTTTAAGTGTGCTGCCCTTCATTTTTATGGAAGGCTATTTTATTCCCTAAGCATGATGTTTGGAAGTCTTTGAAATATAATTGTTTCTTTAAGTACTGTTCTGAGTGCAATTAAACTGTTTCATTTCAGGACTGCAACTTTTTTTGGCCACATCACCTCAAGACAAGTATTATTACTTAATGAAAAACAAGTAAATGGACTTTGCTTTTCAAATTAAGAAAATTAGCTTGAGATGACAAGGCATTTGACAGCAATAATGTGAGAGCCAGTCCATCTGATTTGGAATGCAAGAACACTCAGCTGCGTAGGATTTAATTGATTCTGGAAAAACTACATTTTTTGAACCACTCTGGTGTCTTAATGTATCTTATTTCTTTAATAGTTTCAAGGAAAAGTACCAGACTTTTGATCCAGTTCAGCTGCTTGATTCTGTTGCTCTATGACCTCTGGCAAGTCATTTAACAATTCTAGATTTTAATTTTATTTGCAAATCTCTTGGAGTAGATAATCCATACAATTTCACAACCACTACACTTCTAAAAGAATTTTTTCTGTGTTTTTTTCCCTTTTGTTCAAACTCATAAATGCTTGGTTAGGATTAATTTACCCAGGACATTGAGCAAATGACAGCTCAATGACAGTATTCATAACATAAAGTTGTCAAAATGAAAGAGTGACTTTTCAGAAAAAGAGTATTAAAGTGCAATTGACTTTGAAATAACCTGCCTAGGCATGGCTCACAAATTCTACACAAAGCAACATTCATGAAACTGTTTGCTTAGTATGCAAATTAAAATCATTGTTAAAAGACCAGTGACCATGTGGTGGTTCTATGATTAATGATTTTCGTGGCCAAAGGGAGAGATTGTAGTTAATTACGCTGCCTGATCTTTTGCTCTTTGTACCTCTTGGGATAGAGCTGAGTACAGAGGTAGTGCCTTGGAGGAAAGGGAGGGATCCTCAGTCATGAAAGCTGGTGTCTTCTTCCGACCTCAGCGATCTCATCCATCAACTTACTCCATCCTCCTAGTTGAAGGAAGGGCATTCCTGGAAACACAAGGTAATAATGATTCCAATGAGAGAAGCAGAGTTATTAGGTCATTATACAGGAAATTTTCAAAAAGCACATGACAAACACTTACTAAAAATATGCAAGTGATTCTGCAGCAAATAAACATTTTTTAATTCCTTTCTTCCACAAACTTTTGAAGTACGCTTTTTTATTTTTATTTTTTATTTTTTGACAGGCAGAGTTAGACAGTGAGAGAGAGAGAGAGAGAGAGAGAGAGAAAGGTCTTCCTTTTCCGTTGGTTCACCCCCCAAGTGGCCGCTATGGCCACTGCGTTGTGGCCCCTCACACTGCGCCAATCTAAAGCCAGGAGCCAAGTGCTTCCTCCTAGTCTCCCATGCGGGTGCAGGGCCCAAGCACTTGGGCCATCCTCCACTGCACTCCTGGGCCACAGCAGAGAGCTGGACTGGAAAAGGAGCAACCGGGACAGAATCCGGCGCCCCAGCCGGGACTAGAACCTGAGGTGCCTGCACTGCAGGTGGAGGATTAACCTAGTGAGCAGCGGCACCAGCCTGAAGTACCTTTTAACATAATCCCTAGCGAAATAAAAGTAATAACTTGTGGAAATAAAAACACCAAGGAAGAATTAAGAAAAAATTAATGCAAATTCTATAATTTTTCCTTTATAAGGACAAAGTCCACATACTCTCTTTTTGAGCATCTCCCGCTCTACTTTCACCTCTTCATTTCAACCTTGTGGCAGGCATTTGTGTTTAGGGGAAAAACAGTTCCTTGACTTTCTCACTGACTTCTTTATAACCTTGGAGAGTGAGCACATCCCTGAGACTCTTTCTTTGTATGCAAAACATTTCCAACTCTAAAACTTCATCAACTCAGTGACTTCATAACTCCTTTAATATTACGGAAAAAAAGGAGACCAAAAGAATATCCATGATGTCTCAAGGCCAGGACAATTGTAGATCAGAAACTGGTAAAGCAAAAGAAGTTCATGATATGGCATAGCAGGTTAAGCCAACACCTGGGATGCCAGCATCTCTAAAACGAAAACTAGCTCAAGTCCCAACTCTTCCATTTCCTATGTAGCTCCCTGCTAATTCTCCTGAGAAAACGGTTGATGATGGCTGGAGTTCTTGGGTCATCCATGTGAGAGTGCCAGGCTCCTAGCTTCAGCTTGCTCCCACCCTGATCATTGCAGCCATCTGCGGAGTGCACCAGTGGGAGGAAGACCTCTGTGTTTTCTCCTCTTCTCTCTCTATAACTCTTTCAAATAAATAAATTGGTCTGAAAAGGAAAATAAGAAGAAAAGGTAGAAATGGTTGAGGACTTGGGGCTTCCATGAAATAGTTTTTGATCAGATCTGCAAGGCTCAGCAGAGGGTAATGAGGTATGGGCTCTTTGCACTTATATCTGGCAACTGTGATATCTCCCCTGGACTCTTATTTATCAAATTAGTCAATTATGGAAATTTGAGCCCAGTCCCTGATTACTCCAGTCATCTTTTCCATGTCTGTTTTTCGATTTCTGAGCTCTCATGGCAAAAATCATGTAATCACTTAGCCTGATACCACCAAACATCTATGCTCTCCAACCATTTCCCAACCACATTAAAAGCCACTCCACTTTCACTTTCTCACTCATCCCACTGAGCAGATAAGTTACCCTAACATCACACAGAATACTAGAGATTTTTAACAATCAGAATGTTTTCAATGTTTCCCTTTTTTCATAGGTCTTTCTCCCTAGCATATAAACAAAATTGCTTACTAAACCCTTTTGAGTTTATTTACATGTTTGTTTCTCTCCTTTCAAGGCCAAAATCCTAAGAGAAAGTTTGTCATCCTTTCTTCATCACCTTCTATTTACTTCTCAATTTCTATCTTGGTTTGGGTTCAAATGCAAGTAACTTTCTTGTATGATATTCCTAGGAAATCCATTAAGAATAGGGTAAAATGTGTAACCAAGTAATCTTTTTATACTGATGATTCTCAAATCTTTATCTCCAGATCATATCCCAAGTACTAACCTCATGAATTTACTAAATGCTAAATGTCCCCAAAAGGAATCTATGACACTTCAAGCACAACGTCTACAAATATTGCTATCATAGATTCAAGGCCTGGCTCTGTTAATTCCTACATAAGTGACACTGAACAAGTTAGCAAGTTGTTTAGCCTCTAAAAGTCCCAAATTACTTTTCTATAAAAACAAATATAATAGTAACATCATCAATACAAGTTGCTTTGAGGATTAAATGAGGTTCTTTGTTTTAAGCACTGAACCCAGTGCCTAGTTTATGGAAATGAGCAGTAATCATTAGCTGCCATCATTGTTGTATAATGACTTCTTTCACGAACTAGTATCATAACATGCACTCCCCACCTTTGTTAATGGCACTGCAATCTACACACTTGCATCATAAATTTTCAAATCACCCCAGAATTTATCTCACTGCCAATATCAGGCACCATATTCTGCCAAATGCAACTCCTACACATTCCTTGAATTTGTCATTTTCTCTTCATTCTTCTCCCATGGCCTTAATACCAGTCCTCACTGTCTCTTGCTAAGATTAGAATTTGTGGGGTGGGTGTTTGGCCTAACAGTTAAGTTGCTGGCTAAAACATCTACATCCCATACCAGAGCTCTTGGGTTTAATACTCCAGCTTCCCGCTAATGCAGGCCCTAGGAGGCACCTACAATGGCCAAGATGATTGAGATCCTACTACCCATGTGGGAGACCTGGATTAAGTCCTCTGTTTCTAGCTTCAGCCTGACCCTCTCTGAAGCATTGTGAGCATTTGGAAAGTGAACCAGCAGATGAGAACTCTGTCTCTGTCTCTGTATAACTGTCTCTCTCAGCCTCTCTCTCTCTCTCCATCTCAAATAAATTATTTATTAATTTTTAAAAATAACCCCTTAGGGAATTCTCCCTGACTACAGTGTTGGGCATAGTGTCAGACACAAAATAATCATTTAATATGATTCAAACTGTATCTATCACAATAAAGGTGCTATAATCCTCCTAGGTTAGGAGTTCTCCTTGATTTCATTTGTTCCCTCCAAAGCCTACATTTAATCCATGTATGTGTAATCAATTCTGTTACCTCTATCTCCAAAGTATATCTACACTCCAAGCATTTCTCGGCTTGCTACACGCCTAACCCAAGACCAGACTCTTACCTATCCACCTAAACTCTTTATCTTGTCATTCTCTATGCTTGCTACACAGCAACTGGGATCATCAAAGCACAAAATAGATATTTACCCTACCTCTGCTTACTAGCTTCTTGTGGTTTCTCAACAAATTCTTCATTACCAACTACAAGAACTCTGAAGTCCTTTTGACTTCTGCCATATTATCTCTTTTATTTGTCCCTTCACTCACTTCACTTTGGCCTCAGTGGCCTTTGCACTTGACCTAGAACCCCCAAACCTACACACTTTGCAAATGCTATTTTCCTGCTTGGATCATTCTTTCCCCTGGGTCTTCACACAGCTGCAACCTTCTTTCATTCAAGTGTCAACTCTTCACACTCATATCATTACCTAATCTATATCTTTGCAATTTATTATCCATCTTTCTGACCCCACTCTTAGAATCTAAGTAACTTGAGGCAGAATTTATATCTCAGTTATCACTTTCTGCAAGATTCCAGAACAGTGCCTAACACATAATAACAGCTCAATAATTATTTACCAATAAACATTTATTAAATACTAGCTATATTCAAAACTGGGCTGTTTTGTGCACTAAAAGAAGTAAAACAAATGTTAAAAGATACTGACAAGAACATCAATAACAATACAACAAAACCCGAAGATAAGGAAGGAAAATAACTATAATAAATTGGAAATAGCTCATTTATTAAGATAGCAAGATTATCTGTTTTTCTTTTTGAAAATCTTTAATTATCATTAAAATGTGGGAAGGAAAATGCAGTACAACACCTTAATACAGAACAATTCATGAAAATTGCTGAGTACTATGGTAAAATGTCCCACAGGAACTCCAAGAAAGAAATATTTTATGACCAGAGTGAACTGAAAAGACTAACTTCTGTTACTCAAGTCACTTAGTAGACAAAAACCATTTGACTTTGCAAATAATGGATTTTTTTAAATTCCCCAATAGTCCAGGAAGCTTTAAAGTTAGAATGATGTCAACAACTTCATGAAATACAGCTTTTAAAATTCTGATTTTTTGGTGGACTGAGCTGAAATAAGATGTGTTGTGTGGGTGTGTGTGTATGTGTGTGTGTCTATGTTAGTGTGTGTTGGGGTAATTAGCAGATAATGAGGTAAGTACATCTGATTTAGGGGCCTCAGGCTACTCATTGAACTGCGGATAGTACAGCCACTTGTCACAGTCTCCCCATTCCACTTAACCTGGAAATTCTGAGCAAGTTTCTGAGGCTCTCTTGATTTCCCTTGAGAATTCCCAAACTGAAAACAGCTCTTATGGTAAATTTGAGCTAAGAAAAAAATTGGTCTGAGAACATTCCCATGATTCCAGAGAATGCTACTTTTAATTATAGCACAGATTTTTCAGAGTTATATTTTGAGACAAAAAGGAAAAAAAGGTATCAGAATAGATAGATAGATAGATAGATAGATAATTTTACAAAGGAAGAAGTATGAGAATAAGTTCATCATGATTTGGAGTTTTGGTGATTGAGGGGGAGATTCTGGGCAGTCTATCTATGACATACTTTGTTATCATAAACCAGTTCTTGAGTACTACTTAGGTCGTTGATGATAAAGTGGGATACACTAAATCACTTTATAGATTAAAAAAAAAAAACTCAAGTTTATATGGCTTAGACAAATAAAAATGCAGATAATGTTGTCAATAGTGATTGAAAACATTCTCACTGCCATTCCCCTGAGATAGAAAATGACAAATCATGATCCTTAGTAATATTAGTGCTGATGGCTTTCTATTTCTTTCCACTAATTATTGGTGAACAGAAAGTTTCTATTCTTTTAAACTTTTACCTTGATGTTAAAGTGTAAAGCAGTTGGTTGTTGTGGCAGAAACTGCCAGCTGATGACATATGTCCTCTTATTTCTGGATATCCAAGCAGACTTTGTTTTTCCCAGCCTCCTTCACAGTTAGATGTATTCATGAGACTGAATTTTGGCCAGTAGAATAAGAGCAACTGTGATATGTAGCCTCTTGGGTCTGGTTTATAGACCCTCCAATGTGTATTTTCATTTCTCCTTTCCCTTTTGGCACAATGACCCCAGAAGCCTGATATTGATGTTGTTAAGAGACACAGAAAGGAGAACCCAGGTCACTGAATCATTTGGTGGAAAGCCATTTCTCACCCAGGATTTAACATAAATGAGAAATAAACCCCTCTCATGTTAAGCCTCTGAATGTGGGGAATCACGCTGATACTCACTAGCATTACCTTAACAAGTACAGCTGATTACACATGTTGCTTAGATATCCTATTGGTTTTGTCACAAGATTTTCATTAAAAGCACTGAGAATTTAAAAAGTATTTTCTAACTCATCATCATATTTTATCATTCTATTTGTCACTTTCTAACTGTAATTTCCAATTGGGAAAATTCTGTTTCCACTGATATTGTGCATTCCATAATTGGCAAGAAAGCGAGAGCTTCCTAACTGAACTTGTTCTTAGTCGTACATATTTGTGAAATGATAACTTTTTAGGCCTGTTAGATAACAATGAAAGTTGAATACTTACATGGTTCAGAACTGTGGGCATATAGTACAAAGGAAATAAGGATAGGTTACATTTGCTATATTAAGGTTTACAATTATTATCCCCAAATGACATATCAAAATAAACACTTTTCAAAAATACAGTTCTGAAATCAGTTCACAGGTCATCACTTTCAATCAGATGTTAAATACATATTTTAATAACAACATGAAAGGGACACATGGTCAGTTGCCCAAATGGTGAAAATGTATGTAGGTAACTTTCCATGACCGCATAGATTGATATCTTCATATATCCACTTACTAAAGGAAGAAAATATATCAAGATTAGTTCTATCCATAAACACAATGATAATACAATTTATGGATGGTATAATCCATAAATATAATAAGGTACAATTCTCAACATAAGAGCCTTTCATTCTTTTCCTGTATAATTTTCTTTTAAGCTGGACATATTTTGTTATTTGTTCCAAACCAAAATTCTCTTCTTAAGGAGTTAATCAATCATATTTCAAAAACTATGCTGTGTAGATGAGAAAACAAACTGCTTTCTCGTTTACAGATTGAAGGTTATGGAAATAAATCCCAAGGTGTTGACTCATGCACGCAGTTATATCACTGTATCCATGTTCAATTTGTGTATGTGAATATTTATGTACCCCTAGTGGTTTAAGTAACGTAAATGAGAATTCTCAGTAAAAAGGGTAGAGAAGGTCTCTTTAGCAAAAATTTGAGGAAGGACAATACTCTTAAATGTGACAGACAACTTTGTATGGAACAGAGATCATAAAACTCTGTTCAAAATATTTTTTAACCAACAGATTCATTGTTAACTATGCTTTCTCTCTGGATAAATCCAGTCATACATATGATGATAACACAGTACTGTTTTCTTTAGTGTTCCCACTGCTGACAAAATGGAAGTGAGCATTTAAGAGCCCTCAGTAATAAATTATCATTTGGCATGAAGTTCCAAACTGCCTCTTGTGCCAAACCCTTTTTTTGCTTTAAATCCATCAAGGATTTCATGCAAGTGCAGTTTTTCTTCCTTTACTCTGCTTTCTTTCAACTCTACTAGTTCTAATCAGCCCCCAGCTCCCCACACCTTTACATCCTAAAAGGATAATAGTTAATACAGTCTTTGTCATGATGTTATAGCCAGTTCTTCCCTTCAGGCCTCTCCTCCTGTTGTGTGCTCAATCAAAGCTTACCTGGTGGATTCCAGGATCACTGTTCCCAAAATTTTGTCACTAAAAGTAGATATCCTCAATTATCTTGGCTTTGAATATTTTAAAATCTGTACAATGAACACAAACATACCCATAGAAAAAAATAAATAATATTTGCAAAATCACCTAATAGAGTTCCTGGCACCTAATGGTCACTCAATAACATATTATTAATTTATTTAGTTTTTTGTTGCTTGTAAACCACCCCAATAACTTCTAATAAGAGTTCCTTGCACGTAGTTTTTTTACATAGTGAGAACTTCATAAGTATTAGTGTCTTAGTTAGTTTTTGTTGTATGTAAACCACCCCAAAACTCAACAGTTTTAAATAACCATGATAGAGGTTTGTGTTGTGGCTCAGTTGGTTAAGCCACCACTTGTGATGTCAGCATCCCGTACAGAGCACTGGTTCAAATACCAGCTGCTCCACTTCTGATCCAGCTTCATGCTAATGCATCTTGAAAGACAGTGGAAAATGGCCCCTGTTATTCATGTGGAAGAATGTAATAGAGCTCCTGGCTTGTATCCTTGGAATGGCCCCAACCTTGCTATTGCAGGCATCTGGGAAATGAACCAGCAGATGGTAGATGAATATCTTTTTCCCCACACCCTCTCTCTGTCACTCTACTTTCCAAATATTTTTTTTATTTTTAAATTTATATAAAGGGAACAGATTTCATGTATTTAATATATACAGGTTTAAGGGCATAGGGGCCAAGTGCTGTAACATAGAAGGTTAATCTTCCACCTGCAACACCAGTATTCCATATGGGCACCAATTCAAGTCCCAGCTGTTCCACTCTTCTAAAGCTCCCTGCTGATGTACCTGGGAAAGCAGTGGAAGATGGCCCAAGTATTTGGGCTCTTGCACCCAGGTGGAAGACCCAGAAGAAACTCCTAGCTTCTGGCTTTAGCCTGGCCCTGTCTCGGCTGTTGCAACCATCTGGGGGGTGAACCAGTGGATGGAAGATCTCTCTCTCTCTCTCTCTCTCTCTCTCCCCTTCTCTCTCTATACCTCTGCCTTTAAAATAAATAAATAAATCTTTAAAAAAAAGGGAACACAATGATTCTTCCCACCCTACTTTCCTGCCCTCCCTTGCTCCCACCCACCCTCCTCCTTCCACTCTTATTTTTCATTTAATTTTTGCAATGACATACTTTACTTTCAATTTACTATATAATCACAGTATTAACCCTTCACTAAATAAATAATTCATTTAATAACTGTGATAGCTTTTCATGTATCAGGATTTCTGTGAATCAACAAGTTAAGAAGGGCCTCTCTGGTCTTGCCTTGCTTAGAGTCTCTCAGGAAGTTGCAGTCAGTTGTCAACTAGGATTGAAGTCATCTGAAGAATGGAAGTCCCACTTCCAAGGTTGTTCACTTGCATCACTAGCAGAGTTTACCACAAAGTTGCTTGAGTACACTTGTGGTCCTTTGACTGGCTTTCCCTGGAACAGTTGATCCAAGAATCCCACCAAGGTAAAAACTAGTTATACAGTACTATTTCTATCACATTCTGTTGGCTACCCAAGGGACATCCCTGATTTAATTTAAAAGTACAAATCCCAAGAGATGTGGACCTCTGAAGTGCATCTTGGAGGCTGACTATCACTGGCAGACATTGATTTTCTTAGAGAAAACACTGACCACCTTGTCTATACTCAAATTAAGTGAATTATTTTCCAATTTGACCTTGATGTATTCTTTTGTAGGATAATCAAGCCCAACCTACCCCCCAACCTGCCTCCCTTGACCTTTCTTGTTTCTTTCTCTGTCAACTAACATCTATGTCTAAATTTTGCATAAACCATCTTTCAAATTGGAATAACATCTTCTTGGAAAAAATTTTTTTTAAATTTATAGTAGCTTTATATTTATAGAAAAGTTGAGAAGAGAGAACAGAAAGTCCCCACATTTCCCACATCCAGTTTCCTCTGTTACTTTAGGCAGTGCCTTGAAAGATATAAAGGATTTTGATTGGTAAAGATGGAATCATGCAAACGAAAGTTCTAATTTGGACCAGGAATTAATTTCCTTCAGTAACTTGCAAGTGGCAGAATTCAACATTCAAGGAGATATTTAGAATGATGTAAACCAGAAAACTAATTGAATCTGATGATATAGTTGTTCTACTTATTTTGGTTGTGGAAAGAAATCATTGTTATTATTAGAGAAATCATTTTAAGAAAATAATAAAATGAGGTAAGGATGGGT
The DNA here is from genome assembly GCF_051225735.1 of Oryctolagus cuniculus. NCBI lineage: Eukaryota > Metazoa > Chordata > Mammalia > Lagomorpha > Leporidae > Oryctolagus > Oryctolagus cuniculus. The sequence goes on from NC_142870.1 coordinate 99,342,032, forward strand.
AAACAATTTTACAATTTCATGGTCCAAAAGAGCCAATGCTGAATGATATGTTTTCTAACACAATTACAATAAAGTTGAATTTTAGACCTTTATAAGGCTTCTACCATGAGATTAAATAAGAAAGTAGTGTTCATATATTTAAGAAAAGATTCAATTTAATAGTGATATCACTTTTGTGAACAAATACTTCATCTCACAGAAGTAATTATTTTTAAATGGAATGAGACTCTTTTGGTTGGAATAGAACAGCAGTTTTGTACTGCCAATTTTCAGATGAGCAAATTGAGTCTCAGGAGAACACTCCAAACTGGGCCAGATAATAGACTCAGTGGTGTTAGAAGTAAAGGATCACACAGTCAAAAGGATCACAGTCCACGAAACAGTTTCTGTAGGTGAAAGAAAGGGGTCTAGACCCCTTGAGGGTCTGGAGGATCTATTTCTGGTTTTTAGCTCTTCAGTGTACACAGCAAGACGGGGCATTAAATTTGAGTGGCACTGACTGAAGAAGAGGAGCTGCTGTTCTTCCTCCTCTCTCCTCCCCTCTCCTCCCCTCCCCCTTCTTCTCATCCTTACTCTCCTACCCGCCTCCCCCTCTCTTTCTCCTTCTTCCCCTTCCTCTCCCTCCTCCTCCTCCTCCTCCTTCTTCTTCTCCTCTGCTCCTCCTCCTCTCTCTCTCTCTCTCTCTCACACACACACACATCTAAAATTCAATCACACTTAATAATTTTAATATTTTTTCAGTGTTTTGAAAATGTTGAGAAGCAAGGAGAATGGAAGAAATCCTCCAGCTGACCCCAAAATTCTTCCTGAAAGATCTTCCTGGCCCTCAGGTCATAGTCCTCTAATCTACTATTCTTAGCAACTCCAGGTTGTTGTTTGCTCTACCCCAAAAGATCTCATGTTTGAACACATCAATGCCATCCTCACTTAACCCCAAAATGTACCTCTCACCCTATCATTTTTATATCTGCATAAATACCTTTCATGTTTTTCTCCTGAATAAAAATTGTCTCTGACTGTCAGACACATCTTTTTTTTTTGAAAACCAAATATTTTTTTTATTTCTGCTTTCTTTTTTTTAACTTTTATTTAATGAATATAAATTTCCAAAGTACAGAATATTGATTACAATGACTTCCCCCCCATAACGTCCCTCCAACCCGCAACCCTCCCCTTATACACTCCCTCTCCCCTTCCATTAATATCAAGATTCATTTTCGATTCTCTTTATATACAGAAGATCAGTTTAGCATACATTAAGTAAAGATTTCAACAGCTTGCTCCCACACAGAAACATAAAGTGAAAAATACTGTTTGAGTACTAGTTATTAGCATTAAATCTCAATGTACAGCACACTAAGGACAAAGATCCTACATGAGGAGTAAGTGCACAGTGACTCCTGTTGTTGACTTAACAAATTGACACTCTTGTTTGTGGCCTCAGTAATCACCCTAGGCTCTTGTCATGAGCTGCCAAGGCTATGGAAGCCCCCTGAGTTCACTGACTCTGACCATATTTAGACAAGGCCATGGTCAAAGTGGAAGTTCTCTCCTCCCTTCAGAGAAAGGTACCTCCTTCTTTGATGACCCATTCTTTCCACTGGGATCTCACTCGTGGAGATCTTTCATTTAGGTTTTTTTTTTTTTTCCCCCAGAGTGTCTTGGCTTTCCATGCCTGAAATACTCTCATGGGCTTTTCAGCCGGATCCGCATGCCTTAAGGGCTGATTCTGAGACCACAGTGCTGTTAGGACATCTGCCATTCTATGGGTCTGCTGTGTATCTCATTTCCCATGTTGGATCGTTCTCTCCCTTTTTGATTCTATCAGCTAGTATTTGCAGACACTTTGGTTCTTAGTCCTATCATTATGATCAATTGTGAACAGAAATTGATCACTGGGACTAGTGAGATGGCATTAGTACATGCCACCTCGATGGGATTGAATTCGAATCCCCTGGTATGTTTCTAACTCTACTGTTTGAGGTAAGTCAGCTTGAGCAAGACACATCTTTTTAAATAGCAGCTCCGAAAGTTCTCTAACAGCTCCATTGTCACTAATTGACATCATGATTACTCCACTCTATGGACACTAAATTCCCATGTTGAAGGAAGTGCCATGTTGGGCCTTGGTCTTCAGGTGCACACACAAAACTTTGACATGCCTGGAATAGTTATAGTCACAATAACTGCTCTATTTTTTGAGTCTCAACCCTGTAACAAGCACTGAACTAGATACTTTGCATATTATATCTTTTTTAAGATTTATTTTATTTATTTGAAAGACAGAGTTACAGAGAGAGGTAGAGACAGAGAGAGAGAGGTCTTCCATCCGATGGTTCACTCCCCAGATGGCCGCAACATCCAGAGCTGTGCCAATCCGAAGCCAGGAGCCAGGAGCTTCTTCCAGGTCTCCCACACGGGTGCAGGGGCCCAAGGACTTGGGCCATCTTCTACTGCTTTCCCAGGCCAAAGCAGAGGGCTGGATTGGAGGTGGAGCAGCCAGGACTAGGACTAAAACTGGCGCCCATATGGGATGTGGTGCTTCAGGCCAGGGCGTTAACCCGCTGCACCACAGCATCGGGTCCAATGCATATTATATCTTAGTCTCACCTTATAACAAGTCTTCCACAGAGTAATTTTCCCCAATTTCAGTTGAGAGAACACATTTAGAGATTAATTTCCACTCAAGGACACACAGTTAATACAGTCAAGGATTCAAGCTCAGATGTGTCTCAGAAGCCTATTTCTGTTCTTCTATATTGCACAATGTCACAAAGAACTAGACTCTGGGTTTAAATCTCAGCTCTGTCATTTGCACACATAATAGCCTTATACAGATTGATCCATTTTTCCAAATCCTAATTTCCTCATTTATAAAAATTAGGATATTAGCAAACCATTATTCCATATTCTATTCCATAGAACTTTCATGAAAATTAAAGAAAGCAGGTCTAAAATGTTTAGCTGCTAATATTACTGAATTACTTACAACCTTCACTTGGCAAACTCTAACTTATTAACATCTAGTTCAAGTATCATCTCCTAAACTGATACCTTAACCAGCTATGACAGATGGAATCGTTGTCTTCCATGTTCCCTAAGACTTATAATCATTTACGTATCTGTTCCCTATTAGACAAGAGATTCTGGAAGGCATGCATTATGCTGTCTTAGCTGAATTCTCTCCAAAGCAGACTCTGAGCCAAGAATTTGAGTCAAGCAGTCTTTTGAGAGGTACAAAAAACATGGGTGGATAAAAGAGGTGACAGTCAAAAAGAGAAGGCAGCATTGGGAGCTTTGTTATTAAGTCTACTACTATAGTGGGTAATCAATATCTACTATCCTGTAGATAAACTCTAGGAAGTTGCAAAACTGAGTACTCAGGATTATCTCATTCAAGAACACAGAATCTGGATATATATATCCCTACGCTGATTAGTCCTTGGTTATGAGCTATTCCTGTACATGTACAGCATTTCTGGTTTGCACTACACAAAAGCATAGTGGGGTTCTTGAAGCCTAAAAGCAAGCTCTAGCAGAGGTGCTGGTGGTTCCTTTGAGGGCCAGTTTGGTGTTTGGCAAGGGGATCTGAGAGAATGGGAGGTCCACACTGGCAGATCTGCACTCTTCCTGTCAGGCTTTAATGCATTCACTCATTGGCCCTGGATATTTATCTGTCTCCTTTCGCCTGGACTCCAGTTACACACAGACTAGCAAACAGTGTGTGGACAATAGTTGATTCCAGGAAGAAGGAAAGGAGAAAGAAGAGAAGAGAAGAGAAGAGAAGAGAAGAGAAGAGAAGAGAAGAGAAGAGGGGAGGGGAGGGGAGGGGAGGGGAGGGGAGGGGAGGGGAGGGGAGGGGAGAAGAGAGAGAAGAGGGAGAAGAGGGAGAAGAGGGAGAAGAGGGAGAAGAGGGAGAAGAGGGAGAAGAGGGAGAAGAGGGAGAAGAGGGAGAAGAGGGAGAAGAGGGAGAAGAGGAGAGGAGAGGAGAGGAGAGGAGAGGAGAGGAGAGGAGAGAAGAGAAGAGAAGAGAAGAGAAGAGAAGAGAAGAGAAGAGAAGAGAAGAGAAGAGAAGAGAAGAGAAGAGAAGAGAAGAGAAGAGAAATGAGGGGACCTAAGGGAAAAGAGGAGAAAGGAAAGGATGAGAAATGCTTGAAAGGAGGGAAGCCTGAGAGAAAGGAGAGTGAGAAGATAGCGAAAGGGGACAAAAGGAAGGGGAGGGAGGGTACAGAAAGGATGGGGCCTACACTATGATTCAGAATGGACAAGTCTCCCTTCTTTTTATCTTTGAAGGAAGGAACAAATAAAATGCATATAGATACTAAAGAAATAAAGAATGCTCAAGATGGCTTACATAAGACTGTCTAAATGTCAATTCCAGATATTTAATATGAAAATGCACTGTAGAATCAGTTTCTTATTTTTCTATACCAGATAAAAAGCCAAAAATATTACTATGAGAACGGTAAGAAGTTCAGATGCAAAGCATGTGTACTTTGATAAAAGATTCTGAAAAAGACAGGTGAAGATTTTTTTTCTTGCTGTACTAGGTAATGAGTTTTATAATGGAAACACAATTGCAAGTTACATAATCAAGTAGGTCAGAGCTATTGATCTGTCCAGTGACAAGACTTCCTGAGTGAATTGCATTATTCCAAAAGGATAGTTCCAAAGCTAACAGTGGCAAAAAGTGTTACCTGAATTTGTTCCTTCTATTAGGGTTAGGCTCATTGATTCTGCATGTGAAACGTCAGGCCCAAGCAGCTTTGAGAAGCAGTGTGGCATGTGGACACTACAATAGCAACCAAGTCCAACATTACCTCTTGCTGCCTATGTGACTTTGGAGTCACTGTGGAAACTTCCTGGGTCTCAATTTCAAAATCTGTAATATTAGGAAATCGGAGTAAATCAGAAGCTACAAATTCAGCTATCAATCCCTAATGAATGATAATTAACTCCAGAACACACACCCTATCTAAAGGACAGCCATTACTCAGAACCACCTAATGGCTGTCAAATTGATATTTGAGTTGTCAAGTCTCCCTATATTTCTTGAGAACCAAGATCAGACAGTCATCTGAAACACAGTGCAGTTATTTCCATAGAAAAGGACAGCAGGCCATAATAGAAGATGGGATTAGAGTTAAGCTATAAACAAACAAGAAAAAAATTATGACAAGAAGCAGTTTTGAAATCAGACAGAACTGGGTTTGAATATGCAATGCCATTGACTAGCTGCAGGGGTTGATACAACTTTGGAAGGCTTTTTATTAGAAAAGTGACACAAAATATGAAAACTAAGTGAGGTGAAAGAATTTTTAAATTATTATTTTGAAAGAGAAAGAAGCCACAGGCTAAAGAAAGCTTATCAACATGACAATAAAGTCCCCAGGTTTTTGGTCATCTCTAGAATAGATAAGTCTCAAATGTCCCTTCAGTTCTTACTTTTTTTTTTATTTTTTGACAGGCAGAGTGGACAGTGAGAGACAGAGAGACAGAGAGACAGAGAGAAAGGTCTTCCTTTGCTGTTGGTTCACCCTTCAATGGCCGCTGCGGCCGATGCACTGAGGCCGGCGCACTGCACTGATCCGAAGCCAGGAGCCAGGTGCTTCTCCCAGTCTCCCATGCAGGTCCAGGGCCCAAGGACTTCGGCCATCCTCTACTGCTTTCCCAGGCCACAGCAGAGAGCTGGCCTGGAAGAGGGGCAACTGGGACAGAATCCGGCGCCCCGACCGGGACTAGAACCCGGGGTGCCGGCGCCGCAAGGCGGAGGATTAGCCTAGTGAGCCACAGCACTGGCCCAGTTCTTACTTTTAAACGTGATATACTTAGATGGACGTATTCAAAGACTGGGACACTTGCATTATGCTGCCGGTCCCTGCTCCTGCTCCTGCTTTCTTTGCCATGGTTATTCATGTATCATGGCTTAGGTCTGAAACAGTAATCAGTAATCTTTGCCAGTGAAATAGTTGTGTAGCAGCTTTGGAACACTTCAAAAATGACCTGTGTATACGTCCCTGGACCCTAAAAGTTGTTAGGAATAACTACTCTCAGTTTGGAGAAATTTCTGTGACTTACCACGCATAGATAATTTGGGTAGACCCTTGTCTTTCTCTGCACTCTGGAACTTGTTGAGGTGTCCTCTAACATCTTGCCATCATCCTTGATCTTTAACTAGTACAGACGAAATTAACATCATTGAGATACAAGATGTACCGTCAGTTCTCAGAGACACCACTGAAATTTGGTTAATTGTTTCAAGCAAATTATACAAAGTATAATCTGGACATAGGAGAAGGATTCAGGGAAAAAGACCAACAGAAAATACAAAAATAGATGGGGCATGTTGTCAGAAAGGGTGGAATGATCAAGAGAGATAGAGTCCCCCTTAAAGAGAGGCCTTGATCAGCTCTCTGCTGTGGCCAGGGAGTGCAGTGGAGGATGGCTCAAGTACTTGGGCCCTGCACCCCATGGGACACCAGGAGAAGTACCTGGCTCCTGCCATCGGATCAGCGTGGTGCACCGGCCGCAGCGGCCATTGGAGGGTGAACCAACGGCAAAGGAAGACCTTTCTCTCTGTCTGTCTCTCTCTCTCACTGTCCACTCTGCCTGTCAAAAAAAAAAAAAAAAAAAAAAAGAGAGAGAGGCCTTGAAGGAATTTCTCTCTTAGAGAGATAAGACAAAAAAAATTGTGATACCAAATTGTTGAGAAGGAGAAAGATGATTAAACAGGAGTTGCCTTCAACTTTTCCTGTAAAATAAAGCCTAGGCATTTATTTGGAAGTGAATAACAATAGGGTAATTTTGAGGAGGGAGGAAAGATTGAGAAAATGTTCTTTGGAGAATGCTGTGAGTAGATGAATGTAGACAACTGAATATATTTGAGGTATCAAGAACCTCACCTAAGACTGAAATCAGTAGCTTTAGGTTAATGAAAGAATGAAAGAGTTTAGGGTGGGAGAAGGAAACTTTTAGTTTCATAGATCTTAGATGTAGAGCTACTCTGAAGAATGCCAACTTGCAGGGTGTGCTCATGTCTATAGGTGGCTCCCATGGAATAGAAAGGATGCATGTATTAAGAAGGTCAAAGAATGGTGAGACCAGAGCAGACAAAGCAAAAATAATAAAAAAAGGAACACAGCTGAAAAGAACATTGTGAGACAAGTACTAAAATATTTGAAGAATATATGAGATTGTTCTGAAAGTTTACTTGTGCTTGGGGATGGGACAGGTACCAAGGAGCTCACTGTCTTTGTGTTGAGAATTTTGACAGATAGCATAAGGAATGGCCTCCTGAAGAGAGAATTATCAGGGAAATCGAATTGCTAGCAAGAAAAAAAAAAAAAAAAACTTCATTTCGGTGGGAAGTTAAAAAAATACAAAAAGTTTTCTGACAACAGGGAAGTAATTTCCATAGAAAATGGCAATAGAAGATCATAGAACAGAGAACAGACGGTTAGAGTTATGCTAGAAACCAATGAGAAGGGGGAAAAAAACTATGGCCAGAAGAAGCTTTGAAGTCAGACAACTGTTTAAATCGCAGCCCTGCCACTGACTAGCTACAGGGGATGATATGACTTTAGAAAAATTTTTATAAGAAAAGCAACACAGAATATGAAAATAAAGTGAGGAACAAACATTTCATTACTTTAGTATGATAAATAAATCAGAAAAAATTTCTAGAATTGTTAAAAACTAATGAATACCAAAATACCCCATATTCATAAGAATAATATATTTATTATCTATCTGGATATTATTCATGCTGCAAAGCTTTTATATGAATTTTCTTACTCATTTTGTAGCAAATCATTAGTCGCCATTTCACATGACAATGATTTTGCAAAATAATGTTTTGTTGTAACTGTAAAATGATAACTCAGTCTCAGATATAGGATGGTTGGCATACTCGTTTTTTAATGATAGTTATGAAAAAATGTCTTTTAGCTACATAAGTTAATATTAGTAATGCCATATAGATTTTTGAACTTGTCACTTTTGGGAAAATATATAGTAAACTCCATTCAAATGTGAATTTTAAGATTTGAAAGCATCTTCCATAGACAGACTTTTGACTCCACACAGTTTGAACCTTATCTTTCTTCTATTCTCTATGTATGCCAAGTGCTGGGTGCTTCAGGTCAGTTTAATACTGTGATGCAACTTCAGGTTCTGTACTCTTTGATACGATTTTGAATGAGTTCCTACACAGAAATGGTTAGCAATAACTTAACAAAACATGAGTGTGCCACTAAATCCAAACTCAATGTATTTCCAACTCAACTTGCCCTTAGCCATCACCCAAAAAGTCCAAGGCCACTTGAATGCTATGATAGTGAGTGTGATGGAGAGAAAGTTGAACTGGAAAGAGAACACAGTATTGGTTGATCTTTGTTAAAATATCTTAGTTTTACAAATGTTGTATAAACAGTAAATCTATGGCTGACTATTGTGACCTCAGGACAGTTAAATGACTTCTCTAAGTATCCATTTCTCTTTTTCACTGGATTATAAGGCAAATGAATTAAAGGAATGTTTTTATATTATCACTAGATTTTGCAAGTTAGTGACATTTTACTTGTGTATTTGATTATAGTTGGTGCCACCTGAACTTTCAAAGACTATGAGGAGCTTTTTGTTTTCACAGTTGTCTTTCATGTAAAGGAAGGTGGAGTGGGATGCTTGGTTATTTTTTACCACTCTGTAGAACTGGGAAGACCTTAGGGATTGTAGTGGAGATCTTGGCATCACCAGGGGATGGAGACAGTTTTAGAGCAGAGCAATGAAGTTACCACAGCTTCCCTCTATGCAGAGACACTGCCTCAGGAAGGCTGTCCTCTCCTCTTACCCTACCAGCTACAGCATGGCCATGGCCTCAGCTATGATCATTCACCATATATTTGTACATTCAGTATGCAAGAGCAGACATGTGAACAACTACATCCACATTTTGAGCATTTTGGTGTGTCAGACATTGTGCCATCTCATATTCACCGTCTCATTTAAGCTTCACAAAAATTCTTTGTCTGTGAATATCTGGAATATACAGATGAAAGAAACAAACATGGAGAGAGGACACAAGCCTCTCAGACCTCCCTTGGAATATTTTATGTACAAGTGGAAAGCCCAGGGAGGTGGAAGCTCTGCTCCATCTGTGCAGTTCTCAGTTCTGTTGTACAAGAGCCTGACCCAACTAACTGGGCCACTCACTTGCCTCCCGTTCTGGGGAGAAGTCAGAACTCTAAATCGATCTCCAGGATTCTGTTTGTGAGGCCAAGGTGGACAGGACTGTGTTTGATTAAAAAGAGAGTTAAAGTCAGAATCAGGTGGAAGTGGGAACTAGGTAAAGGGTAAGGGAAGAGGAAAGAATGGTAGTTCATAGAGAGGGATGGCCAACTCAGAACACACATGCATCCTAGCCCCCTGTCTCATTATCCTGCCTTTACTTGTTTTCTCTCTTTGAATATTTCCTTTTCTGTGGAATCCTAGAATTAAACTCACTTAGATTCCAGTAAATCTGATCTTTGGAAACAGCTCGGGCCTCTGTTCCAGGTACCTTTTTTATTTGCAATCTCTGCACAGTGCACACTTCATTCATCTACTAATACAATTACCGGATAAAAGCCATACATCTCATGCACTTTGCTGTTCACTTTCCATCTCAGGTGCCCTCTGAAGCTAACCTTTCAAGAGAGTGCCTGCTGTCATCATCAAAGGGTCCCCAAAGCTCTGCTAGAGAGTAATAACCTTGACAGCACTGTGCCTGGTGCCAAATCCCTCTCCTTGGCTATTTACAGGATCTGGTCCTCTTAGGCACTCTATCACCAGTAACACGGAAGCTGCCCTTCAGGGACCTTCCCATTTTTAATTTCAGTCTTATTTTCCCTCTCCCATTATTTCTGTTCTTCTCTTTAGCCTCTGTAATGCCCTGTTTCAGGTCAAGCTCAGCTCAACTTTGACTTCCTTCATTTAGCTTCTCAATTCTCCTGACAGCTCATCTTTTCCTCTGTTAAAGCTGCTCTTTACAGAATATTCTCAATTTGTAAAAAGACTTTGAGTTCATACTTAGGAAAATATGTATTTTATTTGTAATTACAAAGTAGCACTCTATAATTTGAAGGAAAAATACCCATTGTGCAGGGACTGCTATAAGAATTAAGGGGGGGGGGGGCAAGTGTTGTAGCATAGGAGGTTAAGCCATCTCCTGCAATGCTGGCATCCCGTATTAGAATATGTTTTCCACTCCCACTGCTTTGCTTCTGACCCAGCTCTCTGCTAATGTGCCTGGGAACAGAGCAGAACATGGCCCACGAACTTGGACCCTAGCCACCCAATTTGGAGACCTTGATGGAGTTCCTGGCTTCTGACTTTGGCCTGGCCCAGCCTTATTGCCAGAGCAATATGGGAAGTGAATGAGCTGATAAAAAATGCTTTCTCTGACTGGCACCGCGGATCACTAGGCTAATCCTCTGCCTTGCGGCGCTGGCACACCGGGTTCCAGTCCAGGGCGGGGCGCCGGATTCTGTCCCGGTTGCCCCCCTTCCAGGCCAGCTCTCTGCTGTGGCCAGGGAGTGCAGTGGAGGATGGCCCAAGGGCTTGGGCCCTGCACCCCATGGGACACCAGGAGAAGTACCTGGAAAAGGCCATTGGATCAGCGCGGTGCGCCAGCTGCAGCGTGCCGGCTGCGGCGGCCATTGGAGGGTGAACCAACGGCAAAGGAAGACCTTTCTCTCTCTGTCTCTCTCTCTCTCACTGTCCACTCTGCCTGTCACAAAGAAAGAAAGAAAGAAAGAAAGAAAGAAAGAAAGAAAGAAAAGAAAAAAAATGCTTCTCCCTGGCTCTCCTTTCTCTCTGTCATCCTGCTTTTCAAATAAATACAGTAATTCTTTTTTTTTTTTTAAATTAAAAATGGAGCATTGAACAACTCAACTGAGCTGACATTCTAGAGAGGATGATTTATTTTATAAATAAAAATATTTTCAATAGAAATGAGGTTGTGGTAGTGGTTTGTGGGAAAATAATAAGGATGGGAGACACAAAGAACATGAGAGCTAAAGGGGAGAATACATTTGGTAGAGTCAGCATAACTGCTGTGAGGTTTGATGTTGAGCAGATGGGAATGAATTGAGGAAGAGACTTTGCAGAGACGTGGAAGAAATATGTGTGAAAAGAGGGACTAGGTGGGAACAAATGCAGAGGTCTCAGCTGGGAACAAGCATTCTCACAATGAAGAAGACTTCAGGGACCTGAGAAAACAAGCAAGAGGGGGAAGATAGAAAGCTAGAGAAGTAGGTCAGTGACAGATCTCACACCAACCAAAGTAAAGACTTGGGGAAACCATTGAAGAAGCACAAAATGGCATGGTCTGAATGGTGTACTGAGGATTATTCTGGGGGCTGGCTCTGTGGATTAGTGGGAAAGGCCGGCATCCCATAAGGACATCCATTCAAGTCCTGGCTGCTCCACTTCTGATCCAACTCTGCTATTGGCCTTAGAAAGCAGCTGAAGATGGCTCAGGTCCTTGGGTCCCTGCACCTGCGTGGGAGACCCAGTGGAAGCTCCTGACCCTTGGCTTTGGATTGGCCCAGTTCTGGCTATTGCAGCCTTTTGGGGAGTGAACCAACCGATGTAGGAACTCTCTCTGCCTCTGCCTATCAGTAACTGCCCTTCAAATAAATAAAATTACTAGGGAATTCAAAAGATGCTTGGATGCAGGTGCCCAGCATTGTCTCCACCTCCACACAGAACTAATGTAACAAGTAAATAACTACATTTCAAGGTGATTTCTCAAAGGAGAGAACTGGAACTTAGCAAGGAATATACATTAACCCCATAGGGCACAGAAACCTGGGTTTGTAGTATAAAGAAAGAAGAAAGTACACTGGCAGCTGAGACCTTGGCTCCACATCCCATAGCAATACAAATTGCTAGGGAAAATGTAAATGAAAGAGTCCCAGCAGAGCTCATCTCCAGGGACACTGAACATCAGGAACACTAGCTACAAATGGATCCAAGTCTCACTGGCCTGGAGCCCAGTAAGTGGAGTTACCTGCAACACACACAATAGCTTTGCTTCAGAGAAGGAACTCAGTTTGTTTCCCTAGAACCATCAGAATACAGACTGCAGCAGTATGATGCTATCTTGATACAGAAGTCATTGACAGAATATGCATTGCCCTAGAGGACAGCAGACCCTGTATACCCCTATCCTGGGAATCCCATAGACATTCCATCACAGTAGCAAAAATGGACTGTAGCCTCACAATTTGAATGGGACACAGCAGCAATAGTGACTTCATCACCTTAGTCTAAGCAGTGCCTGCATGGCACAGGGCATGTAGTTTAGCACAGAAGAGCAGGTTGTACTTCCAGAACCTCAGAAGTTGAGGTATTTGCTTCTGCAGACTGAACTCCCTCCTTCCCATCTTGAGAGCTGTGCACATCAGACCAGACACAACTGGGCACCATTCCTGCTGGGGATCCTTTCTTCAGGAGCTCTTCTTGGAGGGTTTAGTTGTACTCAGCCACCTGGGTAGTGCTTCTGACTTCTGCCCTTCCTTGCTTTAGTAAGTACCACAGACACCAGCTGCATGACATCCCAAGCCCATTCCAAATTTGGGGACTTCAGGGATTGCACAGCTCCATTCTTCAGCAAGTCACAGTTTTGGCAACTGTTCAGAACATCAACCACATCATAGCCCAAGACCACCGTGGTTCTAGGTGGTGTAGTTGGTTGCAAACACTTGCCTAGGCTGTGTGACTCTCTTGTCTAACTTTTATGAATTCCCCAGTCTCCAGCCCTGCTGTGACTTGGCTTCCCCAGATTTTGTAGATGAAGTTAGTCATGCACAGCTACCTGCACTGCAGAGTTCCCTTCTCTAGTCCATCAAAGCTTTGATGAGTGCCCTGGACTACAACCCCACTGAAACCAGAACTCAGCCCAACTTTGGTGAAGGAGGTGGAACAGCACACATGCCCTGGAACTGGGCCCAGAACTGCCATGACACTATCCACCACCAAGATGTATGCACCCCTTCCAAGCCTGAAAAGAGTCTCCCATACCCCTGCTTCCATTGCCATCATTAACATTGGAAGACTACACTTTAGTGTCCAACTGAAACTAAAGCCAAGGAAGCCTACCAAAACAACACGCAAAGACACATATTCAGGAAAAGTCTTCAATTCACAAATGCCATGCATTAAATGTGGTAGAGATAACTGACCCTCCTGAAGCACAGATATCAACTCAGGAACACAAGTTTGAAAATGAAGGCAATATAATACCCCACAAGGAATCTAGTAAGACTTAGGGATGGACTACATAGAAAGGGAGATTGATGAAATATCTGATAAAGAAATCAAAAGAATGATTGTAAGGATACTTAGAAACAAGAGAATATACTTAAACAGTTAAGTGAAATTAGAACATCCGTGCATGATATGATGAGAAAATCAACAAAAACAGTGATTTTGAAAAAGAGACAAACAGAAATCTTAGAAATGAAGAACAGAACACAGTCAAAAGCCTCAATAGCAGACTATATCAAGCAGAAGAAAATAATATATGAACTTGAAAATGGGTCTTTTGAAAAAAATTTCTATCACACACACATGCATACATACACACAAAGAAAAAGAATAAAGACAGCCTTCAAGACCTTTAGGACACCTTTTAAAGAAGTAATAGTCACATAATGGGAACTCCTGTAGAACAGAAAAGTAAAAAGTATAGAAAACATATTCAATGATACAACAGCTGATAATTTCCCCAATCTGTAGAAATACATGGATATCTCAGTATAAAAGACCCACAAGACTCCACATATGTGAAACTAGAAAATGCTTCATTGCTCCCGGGATCTAGTCCCAGTTGAGGTGCCAGGTTCTGTCCCGGTTGCTCCTTTTCCAGTCCAGCTCTCTGCTGTGGCCGGGGAAGGCAGTGGAGGATGGCCCAAGTGCTTGGGCCCTGCACCCGCATGGGAGACCAGGAGGAAGCACCTGGCTCCTGGCTTCGGATCGGCACAGCACACCGGCTGTAGCAGTCATTTGGGGGGTAAACTAATGGAAAGGAAGACCTTTCTCTCTCTCTCTCTCTCTCTCTCACTAACTCTGCCTGTCAAAAAAAAAAAAAAAAAAACTTCATTGTAACATATCATTGTCAAACTCTCAAAATATGGACAAAGGAAGAATTTTAAAATCTACATGAGAAAAGCACAAAATCACTGTTACAGGAATACTCATTAAAATAAATAGATTTTTCAACATGAACCTTATAGGCCAGAAAAAAATAGAATAATATAGTTCAAGTACTAAAAATGAGTTTGGAAGAGCTCCCACCATTTCAATTGTCTGGATCAGTTTGAAAAGAATTGGTGTTAGTTCTTCCTTAACACTTTGACAGAATTCAACAGGGAAGCCATCTGGTTCTGGTTTTTTCTTATTTGGGAAACTTTTGATTACTGATTCAATCTCATTATTGGTCTGTTTAGGTTTTCTATTTCATCACAATTCAATTTCTGTAAGTTATTTGTATCAAGAAACACATCCAGTTCTTTTAGGTTTTCCAATTTGTTGGTGTATAATTGTTCATAATAGTCCCTAATAGTCCCTACTGATACTTTGCATTTCTCTCATATTAGTTGTAATCTCTCCTTTTAATTTCTAATTTTATTTAAGTCTTCTCTCATTATTTTTTGCCTACTAAAAATCTACTTTTTTATCTTTTCAAAAAAGTGACTCTTCATTTCATTGATATTTTGTATTTTTTTTTTAGTTTCATTTTTCCTCTCATCATTACTTTCTTCTTCCTTCTGATTTTGTGTTTGGTTTGTTCTTGTATTTCTGGGACTTTTTTTTTTTCTTTTTTTTGACAGGCAGAGTGGACAGAGAGAGAGAGAAGAGAGACAGAGAGAAAGGTCTTCCTTTGCCGTTGGTTACCCTCCAATGGCCGCCGCAGCCGGCGCGCTGTGGCCTGCACATCGCGCTGCGGCCAGCGCGTCGCGCTGATCTGAAGCCAGGAGCCAGGTGCTTCTCCTGGTCTCCCATGCGGGTGCAGGGCCCAAGGACCTGGGCTATCCTCCACTGCCTTCCTGGCCACAGCAGAGAGCTGGCCTGGAAGAGGGGCAACGGGGACAGAATCCAGCACACAGACGGGGACTAGAACCCGGGGTTTGGGTGCCGCAGGCGGAGGATTAGCCTAGTGAGCCGCGGCACGGGCCTTTTCTGGGATATTAAGATGCATAGTTAGGTTGTTTATTTTGTAGCTATTTTTAAAAATTTTTTTGATTGAGAAACTGAAAGATGAGAGAAATAAAGGGAGAGAGCAAGATACTGACATTACCATCCCCTGCTTCACATCCCAAATGCCCACAATGTTTAAGCCAGGATCTAGACGCAGACCAGGTTTCCAACCTGTGTGGTAGAAAGCCAATTATTCAAGCCATCAGTGTTGTCTCCCAGGATCCGTTTCAGTAGGAGAAGCTGAGGTCAGGAGCTGAAAACAATTATCCAACCCCGGTACTCCATTATGAGATGTGAGCATACTAACTGTAATTTTAACTGCTAGACTAAATGCCTGCGTTTTATTATTTTTTTTTAATAATGAAAGGCTATAAATTTCCCTCTTAGAATTGCATTTGCTGTCTCCTATGAGTTTTGGTCTTCTGTATTTTTTTCATGTATTTTAAAATTTTGCTTTTGATTTCTTTAGTAATCCATTGTTTGTTGAATAACATTATTACATCCTCACTTATATAATTTCTAGAGCATCTTTTTTTGTTTACATCTACTTTTATTCTACTATAGTCAAAAAAGATAGGAAGTATTACTTTGATTTTTAAATTTGTTGAGGGGCTGGCCCTGTGGCATAGCAGGTAAAGCCACCACCTGTAATGCCGGCATCCCATATGGGTGCCAGTTGGCTACAGTGAAAGTTAGGATAGCCATCATGGAGAACAGTACAGTGGTTCCTCAACAAATCTAAAGTATATCTACAATATGCCCATCAAAGGAAATAAAATCAGCACGTGAGAGTGATCCCTGCACTTCCATGTCTCTTGCAACACTATTTGCGATAGCCAAGATATGGAATCAATCTAGGTGCCCATCAATAGATGAATGGATAATAAAACTATGATGTGTATACATAATTGAACATTATTCAGCCATATAAAGGGAGAAATGCAGCAAAATGGATAGAATTGGAGATTATTATGTTAGGTTAAATAGGACAGACACAGAAACACGAATACCACATGTTCTCTCTTATAGGTGGAAGTTAAAAAAAACCTGGATCTGAACATAGTACAGCAATTACTAGAGGCTGAGAAAGGTGGGGAATGGTGGACTAGCAAAGGTTGGATAATGGGTGCCATAGCTTGGTCAGAAACAAATAATAAGTTCCAATGTTATATGTAACAGTGGGGTGGCTATCATTCACAATAATGTATTGTATAAAGAATTGGAAGGAGTTGCTCATGTCCACAAATAAAGTAAAAATAAAGAAATGAAAGGCTGATTGATCAGTTTATGCTATGGCTATGTGTCAAAAAATTGCACAGTACCCCATAAGAATATTAGCAAGTATTATATTTTATTAAAATTTAAACAAAATATTTAAATAAGAATGACTCCTGTGTTTTTGGCCTGAGCAAAAGGAAAATGGAGAAGCCATTAATGATTTGTGGAAGTTTCCGTGTACACCTAAATCTGCCTTGCGTAGTTGGTAGGGAAGAGATTCAAGAGTCTGATTAAATGTGAGTTTGAGATGCTGGACTTAGAAAATTCAGAACAATGAAAAAATTTTTAAATTGCATTCTTAGTGTTATAACTGAAAGGAAAATCACAATTAATATTATGTGTTTTTCCTTTCTGAATGTGTGCACTTTGTATTTTTCACTTCGCTTAAATCTGCCTTAATTCAGAAGAACTGTATCCTTTAAAGTCATGTACAATACTCTATTGTAATAAATAATGTTTTGAAGTATAAAGGAAGTTTTCTGAAAAAATCTCTTCATACAGACTGAAAATGCCTATGCACTGTATAATTATACAAGACCGAGAAGATGCAAAGAAAAACCCAGTACTTTAAACTTGAAAAGGGAGCCAGTCTTCTCCCAGTGTAAATGCAGTGCAGAAACACTGTTAGTAATAGGTGGATGTGTGAGCCTCGCTCCACTCTCTCAGCTTCTTATGGTTAATGTTAATAAGAGACAGAACAGGATGAGGTCAGCTTCAGAAGAAGCTCTGAGTCAGTAGGAGGAGAGAGCGTATTGATTTTTAGAAACTTAGAAGCTGCAGTGACTTGCAATAAAAATACTCTGTGCTGAGACGGAAGGGACCTGTCTTACAGTCCAGTCATGGTCACTTCACTGCTTAGGACCTCCAAGGAATTCATGTTCCACACGTTTGAAGTAGGGTCCACACTGCAAAGGTGATAGGACTATTTTGGGGATTTCTTAAAATAATATCTAACAGAACTATATATTAGTTAAGGACTATCTAATGGAACTATATATATATATATATAGAGAGAGAGAGAGAGAGGTGTATATAGATATATGTACATATATCTATATATAGAGAGATATATACATATTTAAATATATTGTGTTTTGAATTCTAAATATCTGTGAAAAAACTACAGAATTATATACTTTATGAGTAAATTTGAACTAAAAAGAGATTTAAGGACAGTGCTAACTCATTTATACAGTTAAGGAAATTTATAAGTCTTAAAATTTATTAATTTTATATTACGGCCTTACTAGAGGTAATACAGAGCCTTTTTTTTTAAAAAAGATTTATATATTTATTTGAAAGGCAGAGTTACAGAAAAGCAGAGGCAGAGAGAGAGCTAGAGGTCTTCCATCTGCTGGTTCACTCCCCAAAGGGCCGCAATGGCTGGAGCTGGGCTGATCCAAAGCCAGGAACCAAGAGCTTCTTCCGAGTTTCCCAAGTGGATGTAGGGGGTCAAGGACTTGGGCCATCTTCTGCCGCTTTCCCAGGCCATAGCAGAGAGCTGGATTGGAAGTGGAGCTGCCAGGACTCAAACCGATGGTATAGAGCCTTTTTACAACAGACTCCAACTGAAACATGAGAACTAACTTGTCACTCAATAAACTGTACCAAGTTTTCAGAAAACAGTATGTACCTGTACTAGCAGGTACATTGAAAAAAGAATATGAAATTTTTTTGTTTACTTAATACCTTATTTCTGAAAAATAGAAATGATACTTGAAACATTTTCAGTTAAATGAAAGCTATTTAAAAAGAAAATGAAGAGGCAAAGAACAAGAAGCCAAGAAGTGCTGTTGTTTAAAAAAAAAAAAAAGCAAAGCTGAAAGACACTTGCTAGGGATTGCTCATGATCTGGTTCCTAGAAGGCCCAGCACAAAAGGAAACATGAGGAGCCAGCACTGTGGCACAGCAGGTTAAAGCACTGGCCTGCAGTACAGGCATCCTATATGGGCACTGGTTCAAGTCCCAGCTGCTCCCCTTCCAATCCAGCTCTCTGCTCTGGCCTGGGGAAGTACTGGGAGATAAACCAAGTTCTTGGGCCCCTGCACCTGAATGGGAGACCTGAAACAAGCTCCTGGATCCTGGCTTGGGATCAGCCCAGCTGTGGTCATTGTAGCCATTTGGGGAATGAACCAGAGGATGGAAGACCTCTCCCTCTCTCTGCCTCTCTGTAACTCTGCCTTTAAAATAATAAGTAAATAAACCTTTAAAAAAGGGAAATATGAGTTATGAATAGCAGTGTCAACTTTATAAAAGCAAAGCAATTTGTTGCAGTGTGGGAGATGCCTTTGTTTTGTTTTTTCTTTCCCCCAAACAGACAAATTTGTGCAAGTAGATATAACTGGAATGATCAAAGCACACCATTTCTTTTTTATACTAAAAATGCTGAATTACACATTGGATAATAAGTATTCAAATTAAGATACACTTGATGATAAGTATTCAAACCCATGCAACCTGCTGGTGCCAGAGATCACCTGTGACTTCATAGGCTCTTCTAAGTGCAATCTAATTTGACAAAGTAGGTAAATCTATGGTGAACAAAATGCATGAGACGAGGGGAGTCCTGCAGTGGAAAAGATGTCAGGTTCAACTCTCAAGCTGTGGTTTTAAATCTGACACGGTTGCTTACCACCAGCTGTATTACTCATGCCAAGAATATTTCATTAGCCTACTTTTTGTTGAACCTGAAAAAAAGTTCAATTTTGAAATAGGTAACATTTCTTCTGCCTTTCTAGCTGTGAGAATCTGAGCATGCAATAATATTCTGGAATCATGTAAACAAGGTAGCTTATCTTGAAAAAGGACAACAGCACACTCAAGATGATAGAGAGTACAGAGTGCCAGAGAAGACAGCATGCCATAGCATTAAGTCACAACAATGACTTATCAGTGCATTTATGGATTAATTCTACAAGGTTTGATTGTACCTAATTTTGGTATAAAGATTTTAGGTATTTTTTTCCTATATTGCAACTCTTCATTTTTAAATGCTTTCTCTAAGCTTTTTATGCTGGGAAACTTACAGACACAAATGGATGAAACATCAAACTTTTCAAATTCTCTCCTGCATCACAAGGCCCAGGCACCCTCAGATTCCCTCACCTTACCATAACAATGAAGGCAACTGGAAGCTATAACAGTATAATAAGGAATGAATTATCTGGAATTTTTTTCAAGCTGTCAAATAAATAGAGGATCCATTAGCTGGAAGATAAATTAAAGGCAACTTTTATACTTCCGTTTCTTTTTCTGAACAATAGAATTATAATATTATTTTATGCTTATATAATAAATACATGTTCATTGTAAAAAAACAATTGGAAAGCTCTGAGAACTATAAACGGAAAAAAAATCCATAACTACATTTCCTAGGGAAAAAAACCACAATTACTATTTTGGTGAATAGTAATATTTTCTATCTAGCATTTTTTTTGCATATCTCTGCTATGATAGCACAAAATGTTTATTGAAATCATTATGTACCACCAACTAAGCTAAATATATGTATTTACTATTTAACTATTTCAATACCCTGTGTGTGCACACCTTTATACACACATGCATACATGTATATAGAATATATGTATGTATATATTTGCTATTTATATTTATATGTAAGAAACTTTGTCATGTCCCACTTGTACTACTTTAAACCCTTTCCTTTACTCTTAAGATTTAATGATGAGCAGGACCTCCTGTGCACTACTAGGGAGGTGCCCTCATGGCCCCCTCACCCACAGCCTGCAAGGGCCAGGATTAGGACCACATGTTCCCTCCTCCCCAACTGAAAGAACATTGAACTCTTCCAAGCAGGGCCAATCTTGTCTGAGAAAGTGGAATCAAGGAACAGAAAAGGAACCAGCAGAGAGGGGTCTGAGCTGGAGCATGAGGCCATTTTCAGTCCATGGCAAAGTTAGTAAGTAGAGTCCAAGCAGTAGAGAAGCAAGGGAGTGGCAAAGACACAGTGAAAGGAATGGCAAGAAACTGGCCCAGCCTGTGTACAGGGAAAAAACACAGAGAGAGGGCAGCAAGAAGCACTGGTGGTATTTCTTAGTGCAGGAAGATCTGTCTTTTCCCTCCAATGAGATTCAAATTTTTTTCTCTGTATCTGTCTTCTAACACATTCTTTAACCTCAGTTAATTTGTGTATGCTTCTGTTCTTAAGGTATCATGTTACTGTGTTTTATAACGGCTAACTTCCTATGTGCAGGGCATCATTCCAAACATTCAATGTTCATTTACCTCAATGAATGTCCTTTTGTCTTTATATCAACCCTACGAGGTGAGTATTATTATCTCAGTCTTACATAACGGCAAAGTGAATCTTTGAGAACTAAGGCAGAAAATACTAATTAGGAATGACAATTTCCCACCCTCTCCCTCGCTTACTGGAATCCATATGCTTTTTGGCTTTTGTCACCTCATTAAACAAATACAAAAAGAGAAGTTTTTGAAAAGACATATATACACTATGACCAAGAATTTAAGAGCAGTAAAATGCTGGTGGATAAATATAATTGAATAAATCTAAGAAAGTTGGGTTCTAGTAGGAAAATTCAAAAAACAACACATGTTGACTTTGCAACTAATTTTAAACTTTGAAATGAGGCCATGAATTAAGGGGCAGGTGTGACCACAAACTCGAGATAAGTCCACTAGTTGTTGAAGTTGCAGGTCAAACCCCAGATCTGGAAACATGTTCCACACAGGGAGAGACATTTTCCTCCCTTTATTCCTCCCTCTCCTGCCTGTGTCCTATTCCAGCCCAGCCTGGCCTGCCACAGCAAGACAGGGAGGTATAGTTGAGGGTAGTGGTTGACAACGGGGTTCTTCATCTAAGAGACACCAGTGCACTTAAGGGCATGAGTCAAAAACAGGAAAATTATGTTTCCTGTGAACACTCACTGCTCACTCAGAAGAGCTGCTATACATCCAAAGTGCTGGTGGCCAGACTCTTCATCTTCATGCCAGAGACTGGAATGCTTATCTTTCATGAATCAGCCCTATCCCAGAGAGCAAACTAAAAGTAACTGACATCACGTACTGCCCACGGAAACAGCCCAAGCATTTCACTACACAAAGGCCAATCAACAAACTCCACCCAACTGCACAAAGCTTGAAGTCAGCTTTCTAATGCAAATACCTTCTGACTACCATACACTGCACAGATAAAATAAAAGGGAAAACAAAACAACTTGGATGAATTAAAAAAAACCAAAATATTCTGATTGATGTGAATATGAATCTAAGATATATTTGTGAAGTAAAAGCTATGAGAAAACAAACCTATGAGAGGAAAACTCAAATGTTTTTAAGAGAAATGTCCAGAAGGAAAAGGAAGAGCTCTTAGATCTTAAAATATAACAGAGATTTAAAAATTCAATGGAAAATTCAGCAAACGATGTTGAAGCAAGTCATAGAAAGTAGAAATAAGGTAAAGCTATAGTATAGAAAGTAAGTAGGGCCAGACCATGAACTCCAAAAACAAGGAAACGAGAAAATGGAAAGGAGAGAATTGCCACATAAATAATTGAAGAACTTTTTCCAGAACTGAAGCACTGAATTTCCGGCCTGAAATGGCCCTCTTTGTGTATGTGATAATGGATAAGAAAAGATTTGACTCTAAGACATAACATTGTGAAGTTTCCGAATTCTAAATACCACATAATAAAAACATTAACAAAAATATCCAGATAAAAAGTTCCCCTTCTATTGAAAGTGTCAGCAATCAACATGGTAGCAAGGCCTGGATATTAAAAGCAAGAGCTGTCAACCCAGTTCACCTGGATTCCAAATCTAGACTCTATAATTACCAGCCCACAACCCTGGGAAAGTAACTGCAATCCTGGGCCATTCCTTCTTCATCTGAAACTCACAGGGATATTGAAAAGATGAAATAATAGCCATCAACACACATTGGAATGTAACTAATACACAGTCAGCACTGAGGAAATGTTAGCGCTAGTTATTGAACTTTTTATTGGCAACTCTAGAAGCTAGAAGGCAATAAATAAAAGCCTTCAAAATTCTGAGAATACACAATTTCAAGTCTAGAATTCTATCTCCATCCAAATATCCATTAAGTGTAAGATTGAAGTAAAAATATTTCAAATATATACAGTCTCAACTCCCACTACACACACACACACACATAAACCTCCAAGTTATACCTTCTCAGAAAGCTGTGTTCTGTCAAAATAAAGAAGAAAACCCACGGAGAGAAGGATATGGAATCCAGATAAAATAAGTCTTAAGCAAAACATGAAAAGGTCATGAGGGTAATGTTGGGAAGAGAATCCTGAAGAATGGTCAGTCTTCAACCAGTCCTGATGTGGACAGGTCAGAAGACTCCTGGGAGACTTCCCCTAGGAAACTGAAATGGATGCTTACTATATATTAGTGTATACGAAGATTTGCATAAATGGGGAACTATTCATGAATACAAGAATGACAAATAATTAAGCTAAGATTAAACAGTAACACTTTTAAAAGGAAAAAGTCCTTAAAAACAATTGATGAAGACCAAAATTTGTTTAGAAAAGGCAAAATAAAAATAGTATCAGACATAGAAATGACCCTAATACCACAAACAGTATCCCTAAATAACCACAATTACAACACAACTGTGCTGGGAAGAAACAAGAAAGAGAAAAGGTGCATCTGTGTGTTCTGGGGACAGAGGCAGCAAAGAAAGCTGAATTGTAATTTTCTGTACCAGGTAGTTAAAAGATAATGCCTAAAACTGAAAATCACGCTTGTTTATTTGTCTCTGCTGCTATTTGGAATGGCAAACAGAAATTGGAAAGTAGTAGTCAGAATCCTGTTGTTCTTTGAAATAAACATTGCACAACTATTTGACTCTCTAAATTGGGACCATGTGCAACATTCATAAAAATTTAAGATGAAATTTATTTTTCAATTCTAACATAAATATTACATTAAAATTAGAACACAATAAATAACATAACACTCAGCTTCTACATACATTGGATAATACATTTTAAAAGAGATGAATAATGTTCTATTGAGTGAATATTTCTTAGATTATTTAGACAAATTTCTATTATTAATCATTAAAGTTGCTTCAAAAGTTTCAGTATTACTTACCAATAACAATATCCTCAAACTCTAATATATGACAAAATCTCTGATTATTTCTTTTAGATATATATCGCAAAGTAGAACCTCTTCTCTTTAAAAAAAAAAAATATTTTTTGTTTTTTTGAAAGTCACATTTACAGAGAGAGGTAGAGGCAGAGAGAAAGGTTTTCCATCCACTGGTTCACTACCCAAAAGGCTGCAACAACTGGAGCTGAGCTGATCTGAAAACAGGAGCCAGGACCTTCCTCTAAGGCTCCCATGTGGGTGCAGGGGCCCAAGGATTTTGGCCATCCTCTACTGCTTTCCTGGGCATATCAGCATGGGGCTGGATTGGAAGTGTAACAGCCAGGACTCAAACTGGCGCCCATATGAGATGCTGGCACTGCGGGCCAGGGCATTAACCCACTGAACCATAGTGCTGGTCCCCTGCTTACCTTTTTTTTAAGCTGTAAAGTCTTCTAAATGTGTTTGTATGTATTCCTTAATTACTTTGCAGAAGAGTTGTATCAAATGCTTTCACATCAGTAGTAGTGGACAGAAATTCTCCTAACACACTTTCACAAGAGTAAGTATTCATTTTCAAGCCATTTTGTTATTTAATACCAAGAGAAAACATATTCTTATTGACTCATCAAAATAAAATTTGTTTCTCTTCATACAAATGTAAACAAATGTTAGTGAGCTCTTGAACACACATTATAGAAATCAATCACAGAGAACCTTAGGGTTCTTGCCTTCCAACAGGATTTTTGGAAAAAGAAATGTGACAACACTCAAGTTGCATGATATAGGCTTGATGGCATCTGATCGTATATTTAAAAAAAAATTCATTGAAGGAAAATAATGAGTATAGGCTTTAGACATGATGCAGCTGTATATTTTATGACTCACTTATGCAATATTTCTTTCTTAAAATCACTTATTTAAAATTCATTCATGTTCATTGCATGTATACAGCATTCCAAAATGTATCATTTGATAAACACTTCATAATGTATACAGTGTTCCAGGATGTACTACCTGCTGTGACACAGTGGTAAACAAAAGAGAAACAGTCCCTATCCTGAAAGCTCATTTATATAGCAACTATGGGAAGCCCAGATAATCTCAGCAATTGATGGGAGAAAATGATTTCTGAAAACATAAATGTCTCCATAGTATGAAAAATAGGGCGAAAAACAAACTTTCTGGCTGCCAGTTAAGAGCTGTCTAATTAAAAGTCATGTTGTATTCAAACAATAATGTCTAATATTAACTATATTAATGTGATTACAAGTAAGTATATGGCATGCACATGTGACTCAGCAAACAAGAAGTCTCTATTCTCTTTATGAAAATGGATTAAGATTTATTTATATTCACAATAGCTAAGACCTGGAGCAAACCTAAATGCTCATCAACAGTAGACTGGATAAAGAAACTATGGGACATGTACTCTATAGAATACTATACAGCAGTCAAAAATAATGAAATCTGGTCATTTGCAACAAGATGGAGGAATCTGGAAAACATTATGCTGAGTGAATTAAGCCAGTCCCAAAGGGACAAATATCATATGTTCTCCCTGATCGGCAACAGATAACTGAGCACCAAAGGGGAAACCTGTTGAAGTGAAATGGACACCATGAGAAACAGTGCTTTGATCAGCCCTTGTGCTGACTGTTGATGTACAATGTTTTTTTTTTAACTTTTATTTAATGAATATATATTTCCAAAGTACAGCTTATGCATTACATTGGCTTCCCCCCCCCCAGTGACTTCCCTCCCACCCACAACCCTCCCGTTTCCTGCTCTCTCTCCCCTTCCATTCATATCAAGATTCATTTTCAATTTTCTATATATACAGAAGATCAGTTTAGTATACATTAAGTAAAGATTTCAACAGTTTGCACCCACATAGAAACACAAAGTGAAAAATACTGTTTGAGTACTATTTATAGCATTAAATCACAATGTACAGCATATTAAGGACAGAGATCCTACATGAGGAGTAAGTGCACAGTGGCTCCTGTGGTTGACTTTACAAATTGACACTCCTGTTTATGGCATCAGTAATCTCCCTATGCTCTAGTCATGAGTTTCCAAGGCTATGGAAGCCTTTTGAGTTCTCTGACTCTTATCTTATTTAGACAAGGTCATAGTCAAAGTGGAAGTTCTCTCCTCCCTTCAGAGAAAGGTACCTCCTTCTTTGAAGACCTGTTCTGTCCACTGGGATCTCACTCACAGAGATATTTCATTTAGGTCCTTTTTTTTTTTTTTTTTTTTTTTTTGCCAGAGTGTCTTGGCTTTCCATGCCTGAAATACTCTCATGGACTTTTCAGCTGGATCCGAATGCCTTTAGGGCTGATTCTGAGGCCAGAGTGCTGTTTAGGACAAATGCCATTCTATGAGTCTGCTGTGTATCTTGCTTCCCATGTTGGATCACTCTCCCTTTTATTTATTCTGTTGGTTAGTATTAGCAGGCACTAGACTTATTTATGTGATCCGTTTGACTCTTAGTCCTTTCATTATGATCAATTGTGAACAAAAATTGATCACTTGGACTAGTAAGATGGCATTGGTACATGCCACTTTGATGGGATTGAATTGGAATCCCCTGGTATGTTTCTAACTCTACCACTTGGGGCAAGTCAGCTTGAGCATGTCCCAAATTGTACATGTTGATGTACAATGTAATACTTTATCCATTTTGGTATTTTTTTTTTGTTCTGGTACTATTGGTTGAACTCTATAATTAACACACAATTATTCTTAGGTGTTTAAATTTTAACTGAAAAGTGATCCCTGTTAAATATAAATATAAGAGTGGGAATAAGAGAGAGAGGAGATGTACAATTTGGGACATGCTCAATCGGACTTGCCCCAAATGTCCCTGATTGGCGACAGCTAACTGAGCACCAAAGGGGAAACCTGTTGAAGTGAAATGGACACTATGAGAAACAGTGACTTGATCAGCTCTTGTCCTGACTGTTGATGTACAATGTAATACTTTATCCATTTTAGTATTTTCTCTTTGTTTTGTTCTAGTACTATTGATGGAACTCTGTAATTAACACACAATTATTCTTAGATGTTTAAATTTCAACTGAAAAGTGATCCTTGTTAAATATAAGAGTGGGAATAAGAGAGGGAGGAGATGTACAAGTTGGGACATGCTCAATCGGACTTGCCCCAAAAGGTGGAGTTGGAATCATGCCAGGGGATCCCAATACAATCCCATCAAGGTGGCATGTACCAATGCCACCTCACTAGTCCAAGTGATCAATTTCAGTTCACAATTGACCACACTGATAGGTCTAAGAGTCAAAGGGATCACACAAACAAGACTAGTGTCTGCTAATACTAATTGATAGAATCAAAAAGGGAGAGTACGATCCATCATGGGAAGCAGGATACACAGCAGACTCATAGAATGGCAGATGTCCTAAATAGCACTCTGGCCTCAGAATCAGTCCTTAAGTCATTCAGATCTGGCTGAAGAGCCCATGAGAATATTTTAGGCTTGGAAAGCCAAGACACCCTGGAAAAAAAAAAAAGAAGACCTAAATAAAAGATCTCTGCAAGTGAGATCCCAGTGGAAAGATTGGGCCATCAAAGAAGGAGGTACCTTTCTCTGAAGGGAGGAGAGAACTTCCACTTTGACTATACCCTGTTGGAATAAGATCGAAGTCAGTGAACTCAAAAGGCTTCCATAGCCTTGGCAACTCATGACTAGAGCCTAGGGAGATTACTGACGCCATAAACAAGAGTGTCAAATTGTTAAGTCAACAACAGGAGTCACTGTGCACTTACTCCTCATGTGGGATCTGTCTTTAATGTGTTGTCCAACGTGAAGTAATGCTATAACTAGTCCTGAAACAGTATTTTACACTTTGTGTTTCTGTGTGGGTGCAAACTGATGGAATCTTTACTTAATGTATACTAAATCGATCTTCTGTATATAAAGATAATTGAAAATGAATCTTGATGTGAATGTAATGGGAGAGGGAGCGGGAGATGGGAAGGGTGCGAGTGGGAAGGAAATTTGGGGGGGAGCCATTGTAATCCATAAACTGTACTTTGGAAATTTATATTTACTAAATAAAAAAGATTTATTTATAGGAAATATTTAGAATGTCCCTAAATTCTGTTTTATCTTTATACATTCTTTGTTACTTGGCTTTCATCAAAAGAGAGATTAGATTAGAAAACCTAACTCAGTGGTGTTGCATGGTCATTTCTGTCTTTGAACTCATTGTCAATAACACTTCAAAAGAAAATAGGTATGAGACATACCGCATACTTTAAAATGTCACCATTGAATTATATATTTCCATGATAAGAAAGAAAAACCTTGAAAATGTTCACCCACTAGACAAATACCGTTCTGTTCCTCTGCTTTTCAACATTGGTGAGTTTTCTATTTTGTACAGAACTTTTTCTGTGGTAGGAACACACCTTTTCCTGATGAGGCAGATTTGGGCTGATAAGTCTACATGAAAATCACTGCTAAGAAGCGTCTCCTACTCATAAAAATGTGGACAGACTCATTTCCATCCTCTTCGCCCCACGTATAGTGCTCCAAGTACTTGGTTTCCCCTTTGAAACATGACATTAGAATGAAGTCAGGGCATATTTGTAGATCGGTAATTAGGTCATCTCCACAATTACTGGATAGTATTATAAACAGGAAGGAGCATTCCAACTTTGCAGACACACTTTTGTAACAACTTAAGGAATCAGGTATCAAGGGGTATGCAATTCAACACACTTCTGTAAAACAACTAAGAGATATAACCTATATTTTCTGAACGTTTCTTGAAGCTATGCTTCTTTTGCAGAATAAATAGTTCATATGTCAGAGGACTTGAGTTTTAATCTTAATTCTGTTTACTAACTATATTGCTTGGGGCCTAAACCTATTTTTTTAAGATTTTATGTATTTGTCAAAAAAATAAATAAATAAAAGGCCGGCGCCGCAGCTCAATTGGCTAATCCTCTGCCTGTGGTGCCAGCACGCTGGGTTCTGGTCCCGGTTGTGGCGCCGGGTTCTGTCCCAGTTGCTCCTCTTCCAGTCCAGCTCTCTGCTGTGGCCTGGGAAGGCAGTGCAGGATGGCCCAAGTCTCAGGCCCTGCACCTGCATGGGAGACCAGGAGGAAGCACCTGGCTCCTGGCTTCGGATCAGTGTTATTCTGGCCATTGTGGCCATTGGAGGGTGAACCAATGGAAAGGAAGACCTTTCTCTCTCTCCCTCACTGTCTAACTCTGCCTGTCAAAAAAAAAAAAAAAAGATTTTATGTTTTTTTTTTTTTTTGAGAGGTAGAATTACAGACAGAGAGAGGGAGAGACAGAGAGATCCACTGGTTCACTCCCCAAATGACAGCAATGGCCAGAGATGGGCTGGTCTGAACCAGAGCTAGGAACTTCTTCCTAGTCTCCTACACAGGTGCAGGGGCCCAAGCAGTTGGGCCGTGTTCTAATGCTTTCCCAGTCAACTGCAAACAGCTGGATCCGAAGATGAGCATCTGGGACAAGAACCAGCACCTACATGGGATGCCAGCGCCACAGGCAAAACAAAGGGCTTTATCTACTATGCCACAGCACTGGCCCCAAGGCTTACACTCTTAAACCTTAGATTTCTCACCTATAAATTGGGGAAATGCCCCCATGAAAGTGCAAGTGAAGGAATCTATACTGTTAATGTGTGAAATATGCAGAGTAACTTCCTTACAAAGAATAGAAAGGGGGTGGCAGTGGTGGAAAGTAATGTGACAATGGAGAAAACTGGCAAACCCTTCCCCAAGGTTAGCACCAGTAGCAGTGAGGCATGTTGATAGCATATGTGCTTGATATCATGTGGTGAGAACAGTGTTTTCCTTGCTGTGAAGACTACAGTTATTCCATAACTATGTCCTGTTGCCTGTTCAGAATGTACATTCCCCTGTCATTGATGCGGGGCTTGTCTGGGTGACTTGCTTTGACAAAGTGGAAGTCGAGCAGAAGTGAAGTGAGTGCCTTCTGAGCCCAGCGGCTGTCTTGGGCTTTCCATGCTGTTTTCCCTCTGAAACACCCATGAAGGCCTTTCCGTTAGCATGAATCTTACAGCACAGACATGAACCGCTGTCCAGAGGCGATTGACCAAGGAGAGACAGAGCAGGAGGTGGCTGCTCTAAGTTTCCAGGCACAGTGGGCTTTCTAGGACCCCGTGCTAGTCAGGTGCTGATGTTCATTGCTTTTCCACTTCCGGCTTCCTTCCCTTCTCCCTCTGCCACCAGGCTCCCTCTCATTCCCCCTTCACAAGTTACACTCACTGATTTCTGAGTTTCTGCTTTCACTAACAACTGTCTTTAAACTTGAGCACTCCAGTCTCTCTTCTTAAATTTGCTCTTAGCTGTCTCTATCTCTTTTGTTTTTCTTGTGTTTTCAACCAGAGTGCCTGTGAGTGACTGAGGCTCAGCTAACCCCCCACTGCTGCTACTCTGCCTTGCCCTTCACTTCTGCATTGCTGTCCTGATGAGATCAGATTAAAATTAAGATCCAAAACCTTTTGGATGGAAAAAGAAACCACCATAAGGGAAATTGAGGGCTGATTTTTTTTAAAGGTTAGGAGCTGATTATAGGCAGTAAGTCTTGTACTTTCTTTTTTCTTTTTTCATCAGCTCTCTCCTGAATCACTGCCCAGTTGCCAGCTGCAAGTCTTTGCTCCGAAGTAAGTTTGGCCAATTCTGCAATTCTTGTTGACTCATCCACCCTCTGTGCTCACCCAGAATTTACTTAGGCATCCAAAATGACTTAAAATACAGATTTCCTAATCCTGAGATACATGCACTTGTGAGATAATGCACAGGAAAAATAGAAAAGACTCATTGTAATAAGCTTCAATTTCAATTTCACATGTATGTAACTCTTATGAGAAAATAATATTATTAGATTCACACGTCCTTTACAAAATCAAAAGATCCAAGCAATGATTTTTGCAGAAAGCAAATGCCCACAGAACGAAGCTGGAAGCATCTCAGAAGGAGTGGTGCTGTCAGACAGTGGCAGAAGGAGTCAGTGTTCTGAAATCAGACACATCTCACATCAGCTTCAAGATTAATTCATTGGCACAGAAAGCAAGAGTTGCTCACTGTCATCAGGTAAGCATGCACACTATTTTTTTCTGGTTTTTAGTAAAAAAAAAAAAAAAAGATTGAGGACTTTGATTTTGCTTCTCAATTTCAATCTTCAAATTCATATTGCCCTCTAAAGAGGTCATTTGTCTCTTTCACCTAAAGGTATAGGACACGTCTGCCCAGGCGGATTCTCTGGGCATCTTGGAGCAAAATTTGAAGAGTCACTGCACAAGATAACTGGCTGCTCAGGAACAGCCCATCTAGTACCTGTTGTGTGTTGGAGGTTAAAGAAGATTGTCTGTAAATGCAGAAGATGGGGTATTACAGATGTCACAGCATTGCAGAAACAAATGCAGAAGAAATGAGAATACTTTTTCTCGAAGGAAGGTTCTAGACAATAACCTGGACTAGGATACATTTTTCTAGTATAAAATACTGTCTTGTATAGTTCAGAAAGACAGAAAATTATCTTTTTTTTTTTTTTACCACAATTGGCAACCAGACAAAATTTGGATAAATCTGATTCTAAATCCTGTTAAGCCCTGATCATGGTTAGGACTCCATAACTTCTGAATACTGATTGGGCAATTTTTACAATGTTGAATTATTTCAGTGCTGACCCCTTCCAGGCCATGAAAGATAAAGAATTGGAGTGCTGGATGGGACATTCAACATGGAAAATCCTTCATTGCCTTATTGGATTAATTCAGCAAAGTCATCCTAAATTTTTCTCAGCTTACTATGGAAACCCTTGGTGGTGCTAACATTTCTATTTTTTCTCCTTTAACATTGCTTAATTGATTTTTTAAAGATTACCGTACTATATATTTTAAATATAATTTTCAAAATTTATTTTATGGGATCATAAATCAATTTGCCTAATATGTTGTTTTCATATACAAAGTTAATAAAGCTGTCTCTATAAGGATTTGTAAAAACACAGTTTTGAGGGAATGGGCATTTGGCCTAGTGGTTAAAAATACAACTTACAGCATCGTATATTTGAGTACCTGAGATTGACTCCTAGGCTTGGCTCCTGACTCTAGCTTCCTGCTAATGCAGATCCTGGGAGGCAACAGTGAGGGCAGCAGTACTGGATTCCTGCCACCTGACAGGAAGACCTGGACTGGGCTCTTGGCTCCTAGCTTTGTCCTGGTTCATTTCCTGGCCCTTGTGGGCATTTGGGAAGTGAACCAGTGGATGGAGATGTGCATTTTCTCTCTCTCTTTCTCACTTTCTGTCTCACAAGTAAGTAAATAAAAGTTAACTTGACTTACAACATCTTCTTGCAAGTGAAAAAGTCGTGTATTAAATAATCTGATTGCTACATGAAACTACTAAGAATAAATCAGTATAAACAATTAAAAATGTGTCAAACATAATAAAAAGAAACAATTACCTGTCAAACAGATGCTTATCATCTTGACAGTTTGAGATGAAGATTAAGCTCTGACAGTACAGCATTTGAATTCATGAGAGAAAGCAATGCACCCTTGAAATATTGAAAGGTAGATCCCAGTACTTCTCAGAACATATTGATTCCTATCTTGCTATGACTTGACATTAGCATTCATAGAATCTAGAGTAAATTCAAGCAATTCCTAATATGGTATGTACTAGTGGTCACTTCTAGAGTATTATTACTTAGAAATCTTCAATTTTCAAATATTAGCCTATTACCAATAGCCAAGAAAACTTGTTAGGCTCATTTTAGGTTTAAAAACTATGGCTAGACAAGATCTTTGAGTTTAAAGAGAGTGAAAAAATAGGCTGTGATTTGGAGGGTAGAGTGAATACACTGTTTGCAGGAATGAGCACTTTACACTGCCGAAGGATGCTATTTATTTTCTTGCATAATATCCAAGTATTGATGGTTACTGGATAAGTAACAGTCAGGTAATAGATAAATAATAAACACTATAAAAATAGAAATGCATGGAGAAAGTGTGTTCCTGATATGTTTATGAAGACAATTGATTTAGTCATATCACAGGATTAACCTGTAAATTTATTTAAACTAAATGTACATATTTTTGCTAGCAACTTGCCTCAAGTGTCAAGATTGAATCATCTTCTATAAAACCCAAAACTCTCACCAAAAACAAACAAAAATTCAAGACCTTTTCTCCATTCTACCAGTACTCCTGAGAAGTGCTTATTCTAACCTAAATTAAGCATTGTGTTCTTCTGATGGAATAACAAGTATTTGGCACATTTTCTTGTTATTGTGTACTTTATACACCTGGAATGCCCATGGATCTAAATTTAACAACTACTTCTCTTCTTTCAAAGTCCTGCTCATTGGCATCTCCTTCTTAAAGTTTACACCATAAACGGTAGAGAAATCCAGGCTCCTCCACTCCAATATTTTGTTTATCAGTTGTTGCTTTCTTTCTGTAATGTCTTTCTTTCCCATTACTTTCTGCAGTAGTAAAAGTAAGCTTATCTTTATGTGTGTGGCTTATTTTACCATGGTTGTTATTTTCTAAGAATTCAACTCATATAAATTAACCCTGTGAAATATCATAATCATATCTGTCAAATCCAGGAGCTATTCTTCTACTTCTTTATTGCAACTCATGTTTTTCAACAATGAAAGAAAGTATTTTACTAAAGGAATTTTGGCTTTTGATAGTTTTTTTCTTTAAGATAAATCTTTTGTTTCCAATGTCATTTTGGTCATTATTGGAGTTCCCCATACAATTTTATTTTTGTAAATAAATTGCCTGAGATGCTCTCTTAAGCTTCCAAAGGACCATCTAAGCTTACTTACTAGTTTGTGTTGAAGTCACCAAAAGAGTAACTTCCAATTAGCAAGATATTAGTGCATTAGATATGAAATGAGCTTTTTAAAAAGTGTGTGTTCATGTTGATATCTAATTTTCTCTCAGACACAAGTGTTTTTGGAAAGAAACTACCTGGTGATGTGAAAGATGAGTTCTAACGAAAATGTGGAAGGAAATACAGGGCAGTATTAGCTATACTGTTCAGTATCGGAAACTACCACAAATTTGGGAGTTTATTTTTCAGGAGGAGAAAAATTAAAGAAGACTTAATCAGAGAGAATTGGCCAAATAATATGGCAGAAAACTGAAATCTTAAGAGAAGTCATTGAATAATTCCTGGTAGCAAGACTATTGCAGATGTTTCAAGACAATGGATCATCTAAGATTAAATTTTAAGGCATTTTCTATGTAATTCTCTTCTGTTACCTTCATCTCCACTTCCATTGTCTTAAAACTTCAAAAAAGCCACTACACACATGATTGACATCATTTGGGGGACATTTTCTCCAGCCTATGTTAAGACAGAACAAGAAGATTAATCATTGGAGATGGAATGAAAGTAAGTCTGAAAGTTCAGTGACAGTAGGAAATGAGAACTATTGGTCCCCATGAAACCATGTTTTATATCTGTCTATCAGTCTGTAAGATGTTGGTAAAAAATTTTTATGTGGGTGAGTAATTGTAAATTTTTATTCTTACTTTAAAAATTAGGCAGAACTATCAATTCAGGATAAAAAGACGGTGTATCACCATTTACTTTGTAAGCATTCCAACTTAATTATAGAATGTCATGAGCAACCATGCATGTAAATTAAGCATATTAAGTGAAAGAAACATCTTCTTCAAAGGACATGAATTGCCAAAATCCATCCAGGATAAAGAGAAATTTCAATATCCCAATATTTTTGAAAAGATATATTCATCCTTGTAAGCCAACATATATAGTCATCATTACTGATAGTTTGGATCAGATCATTCTTGGTTGTGAGAGGTGTCTTGTGCACTTTAGGATGTGTCTGATAACATCCCTAACTCCACTCTACTGGATACCAATAGCAGCTAGCTGTTGATGCTGACCAAAAATATCTACAACCATTGCCAAATGCTACCAGGGTTAAAATCACCATTATAAACCTTTTAAAAAGAGATTTTTTTTTTTTTTTGCCAGAGTGTTTTGGCTTTCCATGCCTGTAATACTCTCATGGGCTTTTCAGCCAGATCCGCGTGAGATCCCAGTGAAAAGAACAGGTCATCAAAGAAGGAGGTACCTTTCTCTGAAGGGAGGAGAGAACTTCCACTTTGACCATGGCCTTGTCTAAATATGATCAGAGTCGGTGAACTCAAAAGGCTTCCATAGCCTTGGTGACTCATGACAAGAGCCTAGGGTGATTACTGATGCCATAAACAAGAGTGTCAATTTGTTAAGTCAACAACAGGAGTCACTGTGCACTTACTCCTCATGTAGGATCTCTGTCCTTAATGTGTTGTACATTGTGATTTAATGCTATAACTAGTACTCAAACAGTATTTTTCATTTTGTGTTTCTATGTGGGTACAAACTGTTGAAATCTTTACTTAATATATGCTAAACTGATCTTCTGTATATAAAGAGAATTGAAAATGAATCTTGATGTGAATGGAAGGGGGGAGGGAGAGGGAAAGGGGAGGGTTGCGGGTGGGAGGGAAGTTATGGGTGGGGGGGAAGCCAATGTAATCCATAAGCTGTACTTTGGAAATTTATATTTATTAAATAAAAGTTAAAAAAAGAGATTCTTTAAAAGCATATAATTTTAAAATACTTTATTTATTTTTATTATTTATTTGAAAGTTAAAGTTACATAGAGCAGGAGAGGCAGAGAGAAAGGTCTTCCATCTGCTGGCTCACTCACCAAATGGCCACGATGGCTAGAGCTGGGCTGATCCGAAGCCAGGAGCCAGGAGCTTCTTCCAGGTCTCCTGCATGGGTGCAGGGGCCCAAGCACTTGGGCCATCTTCCACTGCTTTTCCAGGACATAAACAAAGAGCTGGTTCAGGAGAGGAGCAGCTGGAACAAGAATCGGTGCCCATATGGAATGACGGCACAGCAGGAGGAAGCCTAGCCTTCTACGCCACAGCACCAGCCTCAGACAATTTCTTTGGTGACTTCTATTGAACATCAAATTTTTTGTAAAAGAAATTCTACAAAAAAAAAGAAATAGGAGGAAAAAAGCTTCCCAACTCCTGAGATAAGCATCCTACTTATTCCAAACCCAAGATAGCAAGAAAAAAAGAAGAAGGTTAAAGAAGAGTCAGAGGATCAAATTTACAAAAGAAAAACTTTAATCCAATACACATCGTGACGCAGAAGGCAAAATCTTCAAAAAAATTAAACACAAAAGAGTGAAATACCTGACAAGTCTGTTTATTCTAGGAATGCAGGACTGGTTTTATATAGTCTAACATATGAATATATCACTTTTTTCTTCATATATTTGAAAGTGTTTTGCATGTCATTATGTAATATGACTTCATCTGATAAAAGTAGCATTGACATAATTCTACTTTCATTCTTTTTTTAAAAAAAGATTTATTGATTTATTTGAAAGAGTCACACAGAGAGAGAAGCAGAGGCAGAAAGAGAGAGAGAGAGAGAGAGAGAGAGAGAGAGAGAGGTCTTCCATCTGTTGGTGCACTCCCAAGATGACCGCAATGGCTGGAGCTGCACCAATCTGAAGTCAGGAGCCAGAAGCTTCCTCTGGGTCTCCCACACAAGTGCATGGGCCCAGGGAGTTGGACCTTCTGCTGCTGCTTTCCCAGACCATAGCAGAGAGCTGGTTCAGAAGTGGAGAAGCCAGGACTCAAACCAGCACCCATGTGAGATGCCGGTCCTTTAGGTGGCAGCTTTACCTACTATGCCACAGTGCTGGCTGTCCCTTCATTCTTCATAGCATTTCTTCTGAATTCCACTTTATCTGATGTGGTAAGATATATTAAGTCCAGCTTTTTGATTAATGATTT
The DNA here is from genome assembly GCF_051225735.1 of Oryctolagus cuniculus. Taxonomy (NCBI): domain Eukaryota; kingdom Metazoa; phylum Chordata; class Mammalia; order Lagomorpha; family Leporidae; genus Oryctolagus; species Oryctolagus cuniculus. The sequence continues at coordinate 99,378,531 of NC_142870.1, forward strand.
CATAGTATATCATTTCCTATCCTTTCATTTATGTCTTTACATTTATAGTTTGTTTTCTGTGGAAACAACATCCATGTCTTGTTATATTCAATCTAACAATTTTGATTTTTAATGATTTTGTCTATAACAATTTATCTATAATGTGATTATTATCTTTGATGATCATATCAGTACACTAATTATTGTATTTTTCCATTTTTAATATTTGTTCTTTTTTCCTGCCTGTTTTGGTATCTTTTGAGTAATTTTTATGAATTCATTTTCTTATATTTTTAAGATTTTATTTATTTGAAAGTCAGAGTTACACAGAGAGAGGAGAGGCAGAGAAAGAGAGAGAGGTCTTCCATCAATTAGTTCACTCCCTAGTTGGCTGCAATGGATGGAGCTGTGCCAATCCAAAGTCAGGAGCCAGGAGCTTCTTCCAGGTCTCCCATGCAGGTGCAGGGGCCCAAGGACTTGGACCATCTTCTACTGCTATCCCAAACCATAGCAGAAAGCTGGATCAGAAGAGGAGCAGCCAGGACTAGAACTGGCACCCATGTGGGATGCTGGCCCCTCAGGCCAGGGCTTTAACCCACTGTGCCACAGCACTGGCCCCTTCACTTTCTTTTTTTTTAATTTAGTAATATAAAAAGAACACATTTTATGAATTACATAGGTACAGTTCTAAGAAGACAATCACACTTCCCTCACTGCCCTGATCCCACCCAGTCTTCCTCCTTGCCTCTCCTCTATCAGTTTTTGAAAAGCAATAATTTTAATCCACCATGTATTCACATGGCCTAATTCAACTAGTAAAAATTAAGAAGACCACAGTTCCTGAAGCATAGGAAGATTTAGTCAATTTATGATAATCTTAGACAGTAAGGGTCAATTTTGTTGACATTTTGATATAATTATGAATGATCCCTACAAAACTCATAAACATTATTCTTTATGGTGCTGGCATTGTGGTGTAACTGGTAGAGCCACCACTTGTGACGTGGCATCTCACATGGGTGCCAGTTCAAGTCCCCGTTTTCCGCTCCAATCCTGCTCCCTGATTATGTGCCTGAGAAAGCAGTAGAAGGTGGTCCAAGTCCTTGGACCCCTGCACCAAAGTGGGAGATCTGAATGAGACTCCTGGCTCCTGGTTGGCCCAGCCCTAGCTGTAGTAGCCATTTGGGGAGTGAACCAGTGGATGGAAGATCTCTTTCTCTCTCTCTCTCTCTTTCTCTATCTATCTATCTTTCCCTCTCTGTCTCTGTAACTCAGCCTCTCAAATAAATAAAACAAATCTTTTTTTAATGATTATAAAAATGAAAGATAATACTACTAATATAAACATGGTCTCTTTGTCAACTGATTTTTGTCAGCTGATTATAGGGTGTATCTTACCTCCTCTGTATGTGTGTAAATTAGATTATCTTATCAAGATGGCATATCTGGGATATGAAGATGGTTTGTGACTTTTTGAAGACCAGCTTAGAAGTGGAATATAATAGAATTCAGAATTCATTACTCAATTTTCAATAAATGATTTGCAAACACTGCCATGAGAATAGTTAATACCTGGCTCTTCGTTAGCTGTATGACATTGAGCAAGTATCTCAATATTGTTGTACCTCTGTAATTTTTCTGTGAAAATAAATACTAGGTGGTTTTGACAATTAAATAGTACACTATTTGAAAGTCATTAAGGATGACTAAAACCAAGTACACATTCAATAAATACTACAGTTTTTTACTTGTTCTTTATTATTTGAAGCATAAGGATTACTAACAATAAAATTATTCATATTACCTTCAATTCTAGTCAGCTTTTCATTATTTTTTTAATTTTTATTTCATTTTATTTTATTTTAGACAGGCAGAGTGGACAGTGAGAGAGAGAGAGACAGAGAGAAAGGTCTTCCTTTTGCCGTTGGTTCACCCTCCAATGGCCGCCGCGGCCGGCGCACCACGCTGATCCGATGGCAGGAGCCAGGTGCTTATCCTGGTCTCCCATGGGGTGCAGGACCCAAGCACTTGGGCCATCCTCCACTGCACTCCCTGGCCACAGCAGAGAGCTGGCCTGGAAGAGGGGCAACCGGGACAGAATCCGGCGCCCCAACTGGGACTAGAACCCGGTGTGCCGGAGCCGCAAGGTGGAGGATTAGCCTAGTGAGCCACGGCGCCAGCCAGCTTTTCATTATTGCAACCAAAACGAAGAGGAGCTATTTTGTAGAAAGGAGGGATTGTTAGCTTATGGTTTTGGAGGTTCACAATCTAAAGTCAGGCAGTCCTCATTGGTCTGACCATCTGGCAAGGCCAGCAGAGCATGTGCCAAGAAATCATCACATAGTGCAACAGGAAGCAGAGACAGTAAGCATGCCCACTGACTGTGTTCATAGGGTCTCTTTACAAAGCTACATGATGAAATCATGGGGCCCAGCCCAATGACTTAATCTAATGCAATCACTTATAATAAGGTCCCAATTCAGATACCATAATTTAATTAAATTTCCAATCTTAATTCATTAACCATTAATGTGAATCCATTAATCATTACCATAAGACTTTGGAGAATAAGACTTTAACACATGGGCCTTTGGAAGACATCCAAACTGATATTCCATAGAAATTCCTATTATTCCAGAAAACATTATCTGTATACATCTGAGAAGAATTTCTGTAACAGATTTTCCAAATATTCTGATTTACCAGCCCACAGCAATTTCAATAGCATGGGCACTGTCAACTTATACTACCTGGACAAGCTCCTAAGGGGAAATCTCAAGTGACCCAGAGTCTTCTACTCCTTGAATCATCTTGAGAGTTGACCATCAAGGCACCCAGTTGACTTTGCATCAGTAGTAATCTTCCATGGCTGCCTCACAAACTGGGAAATCAATAAAACAATAGCAGTTAATGGTATAACATTCAGTCACACAATCTATCAAATTATAATACAGTATATCAAATTATAATGTTGACATTCCACCTTATCTCAGTATTGTTTTAAATTTTATCACAGGATTTAAGTAGCAGAATCTAAGACTTTCTCTGTCTTTTTGAGTATGATTTATATATATTATAGATTAGCAATGATAAAAGAAACCTTTTATCAAGGCTGAAAGCCACCCTAATTGAATTCCAGAGATGTCGGTGACTTGCTGAAGATCCACTTCAAGTCATGAACTTCTATGTAATTAAATAAAAAGATTAATATTAACAAGGCCACCAAAAATGACAGATAATTAATTTTTGTTATAATGCTACAGAAATAAAATTGAAATACATTAAACAGCAGATAAAGATTGTATTTTGACAAATTTTTACATATTCAAAAGGTTTGTGAAAAATGGAATTAAAAGATAAAAAATAAAAATGCAAACTTTGTTTCTCAAAATAAATTCCATTAAGTTCAAGGCACTTGTGTAAGTAAAGATACTTGTCTTGTGTAGGCATTTAGTTTATCCCCAAAGAAATGTGGTCTCAGGAATTTAATCTTGTCAATGCAATCTTTGGCATTAGTAGCTGAAGAAAGCTGAATGTCCTTTCTTTCTTTCTTTTTTTTTTTTTTTAAGATATATTTATTTGAAAGGTAGAGTTACACAGAGCAGAGGTGAGGGTGAGGTGATCTTCCATCTGCTGGTTCACTTCCCAGATGGCCGTGACTGGAGCTGTACCAGTCCAAAGCCAGGAGCCAGGAGTTTTTTCTGAGTCTCCCACTCAGGTTCAGGGGCCCAAGGATTTGGGCCATCTTCTACTGCTTTCCCAGGCCCTAGCCATAGCAGAGAGCAGGATCAGAAGTAGAGCAGCTGGGGGACTCGATCCGGTACCCAAATGAGATTTTACCACTACAGGCAGTGGCTTTACCCACTACACCACAGCACCAGACCCTGAATGTCCTTTCAAGGCTTTTTAAGGATAAGAAACAAAGACAAGTCAGAAGGAGCCCAAAAAGGACTGTAAGTTGGGTACCCCATGATATCTCATTAAAACTCTCCAAAGTTACACATGTTGGATGAGAAAAATAAGCAAGAACATTGTTGTGGTATAGAAATGATGTCTATTGAAGCTTTCCCATCCATTTTTCTGCTAAAGGTCTGGGTAACATTCTCAAAAAGCTCTCCTAATAGGCAGATGTTATTATTTTTTGGCCCTCCAGAAAGTCAAGTAAAATGTCTTAAATACTCAAAAATTGTCATGACTTGTCCTTTTCTTTTTAAAGATTTATTTATTTATTTGAGAAGCAGTTACAGACAGAGAGAGAGAAAGAGAGAGAGAGATCTTCCATCTGTGGATTCACTCCCCAAGTGATCACATTGGCCAGAGCTGGGCTGATCTGAAGCCAGGAGCCAGGAGCTCCTTCTGCGTCTCCCACATTGAGTGCAGGGACCCAAGCACTTAAGCTGCCTTCCACTGCTTTCCCAGGCTATTAGTGGGGAGCCGGATCAGGAGAGGAGCAGCCAGGACAAGAACCAGCGCCCATATGGGATGCTGGCGCCACAAGTGGAGGTTTAGCCTACTAGGCCGCAGCAATAGCTTTGACTTTTGTTCTTGACTATGCTATTTTTGCTTTGATGGGACCACTTCCATCTCTTGTAGCCATTGCTTTGATTGTGTGTTTTCTTCCAAATCATACTGGTGAAACCCTGTTTGATCTCAGAATAAATGTTTCAGGATCTCCTACAAAGCTTTGCTTCTGTCCACACCTAATCTGAGTCCAACAGCTTTACCTCCCACTCAGAAGGAAGTTTGTTTCACTTGAATTTCTCAGTCAGAATCATGGGAGCTGAACCAATTAAGATGTCTGTGGTGTTGACTACTGTTTCTACTGTTAATCATGGGTCCTTTTCAAAGAGAGCATGAATAAGATTAATGTTTTCCTTTGAAGTTGATATGGATGATCCACCACTGTAGCTTCATTTTCAACACCCTTTCATCTCTTCTTAAAATGACTTATCTTCTGTAAACTGCTGATTTCTTTGGTGTATTGTGCCAATAAATTTTTCATAAAGCATCAGTAGTTTCACCATTTTTCTACCCAGACTTCGCCATCAATTTGTTGTCTCTCACTGCTTCAATTTTAGCAGAATTCATCTTGTTCTGTTGAGGGCTCTTTTCAAATTGATGTCTTATCCATCTTAGTGCCTCAAACTATATCCTGTTCAGATGTGTTATAACAAATTATCAGTTTATTTTGGTACAAAAGAAATTGAAATCCAGGGATATATTTTTAATAATGTGCATTTGCCGTGATCTGTTTGAAGCTCCCTTATATGTATGCACTCATGAAATCATCACCACAATAAAAATAATGAACATAGTTATCATCCAAAGAAGTTTTTCATGCTTCTTTGTAATTCTTCCCTCCTGCTCCTCCTTGTTTTCTGATCTGCCAACCCCTGCTGTCATTCCAAGGCAATTACTAGGCTACTTTCTATTCCCAGAGTTTAATTTGCCTTTGCTATCATGATTTTGAATATAAGTACTTACTATACCCATTTTTTGTATCTCTTTCTCTTCAAACATTATTTTGTGATATATCCTTATTTTTTCCTTTACCAGCAGCTGCACTTTCCAGAAAACATCGTTCATATACATTTGAAAAAAGTTTCTGTAACATAATTTTTTAAAAATTCTGAATATTAAAATATTGCTGAAGAATATTTCATATTATGGCTATACCACAATTTATTCATTCATGTGGTGGACAGGCGATGTTAGTAAATATTTGTGATTTTTTTTGTTTCCTATTTTGGGGCTATAAGCATAATGTAAATGTCTTTGAGTGGCACTTTATTTTGTTTTAGGTAAAGACCCAGCAGTGAGTGAAATGGCATTGTTATATGGTAGGTATATGTACACACATTCATATACATGTGAGTTTAAAAGTGATTACCAGAAGCTGAGAAGGATGCAGGAAAGAAGTGGGGGACAGTTGAATAATGGGTACTAACTTTAATTTCAAAATTAGTGCACCAATTTATATTTCCACAAGCAGTGTATGAGAGTTCCAGTTCCTCCATGTCTTCAACAATACTCTGCATTGTGGTTTTTACTTACATTTTAAATGACTAATGAACAGAGTACACGTTCATGTACATATTTGCCATCTATATATCTTCTTGGATTAACTGCCTGTTAAGTAATTTACCCATTTTCAGATAATGCTATCTTATTACTGACTTGTAAGTATGCCATTATATGTATATATGAAATGTATGTATAATGTATAAAAGTCCTTTGTGAGCAATGTTTCTTGCTTTCAAGAACACCCAGCACATTATTGACTAGAAGTGGTGAGATAAGACATCCTTACCTTGCTCCTTAACGTAGGACTAAGTCTTTTACCACCAGGGAGATAATTTTTATTAAGCTAAGGCAGTTCCCTTACATTTATTTTATTTTATTTTATTTTATTTTATTTATTTTTCTTTTTGACAAGCAGAATTAGACAGTGAGAGAGAGCGAGACAGAGAGAAAGGTCTTCCTTTCCATTGGTTTACCCCAAAATGGCCACTACAGCCAGTGCACTGTGCCAATCTGAAGCCAGGAGCCAGGAGCCAGGTGCTTCCTCCTGGTCTCCTGTGTGGGTGCAGAGCCCAAGCACTTGGGCCATCCTCCACTGCCTTCCCAGGCTATAGCAGAGAGCTGGACTGGAAGAGGAGCAACCGGGACAGAATCCAGCACCCCAACCAGGACTAGAACACTGGGTGCCGGCACCGCAGGTGGAGGATTAGCCTATTGAGCCGTGGCACCGGCCCCTTACATTTATTTAAACAAGACTTCTTTCTCCTAGGACAGAATTCCTTTGGTATCAAAAGAGAGAGCTCAGCTGTGACTTTTAGTTTTCCCTACAGGCACAGAATCCATGTGTAACAAAATAAAAGTTGGAGGGATGCTTGTGAACCAAATTTTACTGCCCATGCTGGAAGCAGATTTTGCTTCTAAGAGAAAAAACAAATATGATGTGGGTGACTGAATTCTTTCTATGTTTATGGCAGTAACTAACAGTTGATCACAACATTGTTTCCCAAGGAATGCAAATACATACATAGCAATGGGATCATCACAGGATCCAGGAAACCACTAGAGTTGGCATGTGTGATGAATATTTTCCATCCATTTCTAGAATATGTCCGAAAAAAGAAAGAAAAGAATATCCATTTTGTGACAGAATACAAATACACATATAAACACCTGGTATCTGGATATGGTCAGTAAGCAATTGTAGTGAATCAATTTTCAGGAACTTTTTCATAACTACTCCTCCAGGACAGGGATAGAATAGTCAAGAAGGAAGTTTCTTTTGAGACAATGTAACTCTAGAGTTTTCCCCTTTTACTATGTTTATGGTTCAATAGCTGCACATCAATAAACACAATAAATTATAATCGAATGAAGAATAAAAGCAATATAATCATCTCAATAGTTGCAGAAAAAAGCGTTTGATAAAATTTGACATGTCATAATGATAAAAAGTCCCAAGAAATTAGATACGGAAGGAACATACTTCAAAATAGTAAAGAGTACATATATATTGTGTGTGTGTATGAGAAACTCACAATCCGTCAATTTCATACTGAATAGAGAATGCTGAGTTTTCCCCCTCAGATCTGAAACAAAACAAGAACGTGCTTTCACCATTCTTGTGCAGTATAGTAGCCAAAGTCTTATCATGAGCAAACAAGAAGAGAAAGAAAGAAACAGCACCCAAATTGGAATTGAGGAAGTGAATATCCATATTTGCAAATGACATGATTTTGGAAAAATCTAAACACCCATCAAAAAGCTGTTCGAGTGGTAGGTGTTATGGCACAGTAGGTTAAGCCACCACTTTTGAGCCTGCTTCCAGTATCAGAATGCCTGGTTTGAGTTCCAACTAATCCATGCTTCTGATCTAGCTTCCTGCTAATGCACCTGGGAGCCATCACATAACACAAATACTTAGGTTTCTGCCACCCAGGTGGGAGACCCAGATGCTGCTTTTGGCTCCTGGTTTTGGCCTGGCCAGGCTGTTGCAGGTGTTTGAGGAGTGAATCAGCAAATAGAAGAACACACATTCTCTCTTCCTATCTCTTTCTATCTTGCTGCTTTTCAATTAAATACACAAGTCTTGAAAAAGCTATTAGAACTGATAAAGCGATTCCATAAAGTTGCAGGATACAAAATCAACCTACCAAAGCAGTATCATTTTTACACTCCAGGAATGATCTTGCTGAAAAGGAAATCAAGAAAGTAATTCCATTCATGATAGCCACAAAAATATCTAGAAATACACTTAAACATACAAGTGAAAGATTTCTACAATGAAAATTATAAAACTGATAAAAAATCAAACAGGACAAAAATGTGAAAGGAAAGAGACAGCAGTATTTGCAAGCTACTTTTCTGTCAAAAATTATGAATATCAGCAATATATAATAGCTAAACAGGGCCAGCGTCATGGTGTAACAGATAAGGCTGCTGCATGTGACACCAGCATCCCAAAAGGGATCCGGTTCTTATTCCAGCTGTCCACTTCTGATCTATTTCCCTGCTAATGGGCTGGAGAAAGCAGCAGAAGATGGCCCCACTGCTCATGCTTCTGCCACCCAAACAGGAGAACTGCATAAACCTTTGGATGAAGGATTTTCTCTCTCTCTTCCTCTCCCGGTCTCTCCCTCTCTCTGTGACTCTGCCTTTCAAATAAATCTTTAGAAAAATGTAGAGATTAATAAATGCTGGAAAGGATGAGAAGAAAGAACTCTTATGCACCATTGGTGGGAATGTAAATTAGTACAGCCATTATAGAAAATAGTAAGGAGATTTCTTTAAGAACTAGAAATAGAATTGTCATATGATCTAGCAAATCCACTCCTGGGTGTATATTCAAAGACATAAACTCATGGTATCAAAGAGATACCTGTTCCACCATGTTACTTGCAGCACTATTCAAAATAGCTAAAATATATAATCAACTAAAATGTCCATCACTAGATAAATGCATAAGGAAAATGTGGCATATAAACACAATGGGATATTATTCCGCTATAAAAAGGATGAAATCCTGTCATTTGCAGCAGGATGATGAAACTGGAGGACGAGCCAGACACAGAAAAACAGTTACCACATTCTCCCTCATATGTAGAAGATTAGGAAAAAAAAAAAAAAAAAACTCAATCCAAGCACAGAACAGTGATTAATTCAGACTGGGAGGAGTATGGGGATAAAGGGAGCTTGAATAACAGGTACTGAATCAGAGTTAGATCCAACGAATAACTTGCTGGTGTTACACAGCATAGTGGGGTATCTATTGTTCACAATAACATCATATATTTTATGAACAGACAGAAGAAAGGTACTCTGAAGCTCCAGTCTTAAGTAACGTCAAAGAAGGGGAAATGCTGATTATTCGGATTTGATCAGTACACATTGTCTACAGTATTGAAAAATTGTGCCACAGTCCAGAAAAATGTACAATTTCCACCCATTGTTTTTTAGTTTAAAAAAACCCTCTATAACACCTTCTTTTAAAAACCTTATTAATAATTCTAGTACATAGTTGCAATGGACTGAATGTTTTTGTCTCCCCCAGATTCATATGTTAAATTCTTATCACCAATGTGATTGTAATAGGAGGTGGGGCCATTCAGAGGTGATTAGCTCATGGAGGTGAGACTCTCAAATAGGAGTGGAGCTTTAGTGAGAAGGACCCCAGAAGGCTCTTGCTGTCTTCCCACCTAGTGAGAATACAAGAAGTTGTCAGTCTTCAGACAGAGGAGAGCCTCCACTCAAACCAACCATGCTTAGACTTCCAGCCTCCAAAGTTGTGACAAACACATTTCTGTTTTTTGTAAGGCACCCAGCCGATGGTACTTTGTTATGGCAGCTCATTTTTCCCCTGTTGACTCAGTACACATTTTTTGTGCTGATTTTTAGGATCACTTTTTATCCTATCCATGAAGGGGCCACAAATATTTCTTCAGGATATATTGTGCAAATTATCTGTAATGGAATTGCAGGTATTGGCAGCCAAAGAAAATAAAGTCAGCAATCTAGAAATGATAGCCACCACCCAATTTCCGGGTAGTTGATCAATTAAACAGGAATTTACTGTGTGTCTGTGTGCTTTGCACTGTGCTAGTTATCTTAAGACTACAACAATAATAGAAAGTCTCTCTGCTTGAACTTGCTCAGTCTCTAGTGTGCTCCTGTTTTGTTCAATTTATGTTGCCAAGAACAGAATACCATAAAAAAGATTAATTGTAAAGAAAAAGGAATATTTTGGTTCATACATAGCTCTGGTCTAGTGTTGAAGAACCACATCGGGTGAAGGCCTTCTTGTTGCCAGAGTTTCCATACAGCACCAGGCATCACATAGTGAGAGACAGGGAATGTGTGAGAGATCCAATCAAACTGGCTCCAATAGCAGACCCACCCCCAAGGTGTTCATTAATCCACTAATTACATGAATGGACTAGTCCATTCATGAGGGCAGAGCACTAACTCCTTTCTTAAAGGTCTCACCTCTTAATGTCACGTAATGGGGATGAAATCCCAACATAAGTTTTGAAGCAAACAAACCATATTCAAAATATAGAAGCCACCTAGACCCATATGAAGGAATTATTCAGACATATTTGCAACTCAACTGAGGGATGAATAGACAGCTAGCAATTGGGCTCTGGTTCTAGTCCTGACCGCTCCTCTTGCTATCCAGTTCTCTGCTATAGCCTGGAAAAGCAGTGGAAGATGGCCCAAGTGCTTGGCTCCCTGCACCCACATGGTAGACCCGGAAGAAGTTCTTGGTTCTTGGCTTTGATCAGCCCAGCTCTGGCCATTGTGACCATTTGGGGAGTGAACCAGAGAAAGACTTTTCTCTTTGTCTCTCCTTCTCTCTGTCTGTAACTCCACCTTTCAAATAAATAAATAAAATATTTTAGAAATGTGTAATATATGACCTTGAATTTATAAAATGTGTGTTTGTGTGTGTGTGTATATATATATATATATATATATATAAAACAATTCTAACCCTATTGTTAATGGGGGTATATTTCAATGTCTGGGGTGAGAGATTATGAACATTTACTGTAAGGAAATGAAAAATGTTTGCTTATCCATGTTCTTTAATTTTGATTTAAATTGCAGTTTTTATACAATTATAAGCTTTGAAGCAGCCCAAGCAAGTCATAAAATTCTAATGCATCCTGTCACATTATGTTGTGTTATTAGTTAGAAGGGACTATGAGGGGAACATGTGCACATGAGAACTTGATTAAACCCCTAGGGAAGGTTTTGCAAAGAAAAGAGGGGCCAAAGTTGGCTAAAGAATCACTGTAGGCAAGATCCTGCTCATATGACAAAAGCAAGCAGACTCAGAGCAGTTACATCATTTAAAACTATGTAAAGTCAGCTATGGTTTGCATGATGGCCAAACTTCTCCATTCACGGAAATAAACAGCTGTGACAAGGATGAAAATTCTGGAACACTGGATCACTGATGATACCAGCAGGACATGGTGACAAGAGCCAAAATGAATGACACACAGATTTGGGGAAGATTCCACACATAAGTGAAAACTGTGTGCGCTCTGCATGCTTCCACTTCTTAGTCTGAGGAAATTAGGCGGCCTAGGTGCGCCACTAATAGAAACCACAGAAACTAATTGTGGAATGTAAAGATTGCGTGGGAAATATATTCAGCATGACATTTAATGAGTGCATAGTGCAGCTCACTAGGTGCATCTCAACTTATGTTTCGCCTCTTTCTTGAACACTAAGGATCAGATCTTGGTAGTTCAGTCTATTTTTTCCAGGATTAATTCCAGGAAACTCTAGAATGGTGACTAAAACTTCATCACATAGTTCTTGGAGTCTTATTTCTTTATTAGGCTTACTGAGTGCCAATGGCATTATAAAACACAGGAACCCTAACTTTTCCACTAATTCCTAAAATGCCTAGTGCAAGCAAAATCAAAACTCAACAAAAGAAACAACTCAGAAACAGTGCAAAGATCTCTGTGGTATATTGACACCAGGAGGAATTAAAATGCCATATGCAAATATCAAATGACATTTACAAAGCACATACCCTGTCTAATTCTTCTGTGAGCTAATGTGGTAATTACAGATTTATACTTTCCAACAAAATCACCATTGAGAATACAACAGCAAGCCAGGAACATTTTGATCACAGTGGAAAAGCCACAAAGAATTACTGAAACTATCACCTACTCAGACATAAAGCTCAGAAGGCTGACTGGGCTAATACTGACAGATATTTTTCCTCCTAGAGAATAAATGTGAGGAGTTGAATATTTGTGTAGAGTAAATATGCATGATTTTATCTGTTCTTTCTCTACACACAGATACACACACATACACACACAGAGATCTGTGGCTTTAATCTGACATTTTGAGTACCAACTCTAGATGAAATCCAGTTTATAATCAAAGACCACACCTCAACAAGCAAAGCCACACTGATAGAGTTCTGTGTAATAGGAGGTTCTGTGACACTGGAAAGAGTCTATATCTGCATTGTCCAACACACTAGCCACTACTGCATGTGGCTTTCAAGCACATAAAATGTGGCTGGTGTGACAGTGGGACTGATTTTTAAATTTACTTCATCTTAGAGAATTTAAATTAGAACTTAAATAGTCACATTTGTCTGTTCACTAATATATTAAGCAGCCCAGCTCTAAAATAAGAAAAATCATGAAATGACAGTGATGAAATACAATCCAAATGAGGGTGCCTCCTTTCCTTACCAATTTCTTTCATATGAATAACCTGAACTTCTCTTCCCTTTGTAGAACTGAGCCCTCCACATGGGTAAATAGAAAGGAAAAAATGGGGGAAAATTAAATACAAGCTTTTACAATTAAAACCACTTCTTGTAGGTGAGGGCTGTGTGTTATTCTTCTTTGTAAAAAAGAAAATTGCAAAATATACAGAAAGACTACATGGTAAAATAATGTGTATTTCTAATATTTTGCATACATGCTTCTGTTTATCAAATGGGAAACAAATTCAGACATTGATATTCTTTTTTAAATTATTTAAATGTCAGTTTGTTTTCATCAACTAAAAAGGTAGAGAGACATCTTCCATCCACTTATTCAGTCTCCAAATGCCCTGGTCAGCCTGAAACAAGAGCCTGGAACCCTATGCAGGTCTCCCACATGGGTGGCAGGAGTCCAAGTACATGGTCCATCATATGTTGCCTCCCAGAGCACATCAGCAGGAGGCTGGATGAGAAGCCACTGGCACTATGCTATGTGAGGCAGGTGCCCTAAGCAGAGGTCCAACCTACTGTGCCACATTGCCTTATCCTCAAAGGCATATATGAAGGGATAATAGCAATAGCAATGTGGAGAAACAGGAAACTCCTGACTCTCTTCCATCTACAGAGGGGCCGTATATACATCTATCCACATTTCAATTGCCTCTGAAAGTGGATAAATAAAATGTAAGTCTCTTACGCAGCAGGCAACTGAGAATGGTAGGAAAAGCTGAGTCATACTTGGGAATGGGCCCTGCCCAAGGCATTGTGCCATACAAGCGGAAAGCAATTATATAAATTTAAAAAATATATAATTGCCTGAGTTTTTGTCTTATCCTAAAGATTAAGCTCCAGCTATTTGTATATACCTTGTAAATATTAACTTTGAAAATCAGACATTTAAGACTATTATTTTGAAAATACATAGAATGTTTTCATATAAGTATCTTTTCAGAGATTTTATTTAATTCTTCCCCTGATTTTTCACATCATTTTTATGGTATTAAAAATGATCATAAAAAGTCCCCAAATGTGTAAAAAAATCTGGGCATATTATCTATTATACACTGTTTAATTTATGTTCTATGTAAGATTCCAAGTGCCAATCTCATCATTTAGGACTACAAAGAAAGAAGCTAATCTTAATTGTCATGCTCTGTTTGGAAGGAGAACTATGTATTTATTAGGAGGAATGGTGTGCCTTCTGCTGTCAGTAGCCCAGAAGCTCAAAATAGTAAAATGAAAGGCATTGCTCATTTGTGCGGATGATTCCATGACTCTGCCGTGTTTCTACATGTCTTCAAGTGAGGCATCCCTCATTACTTGTCTGGATTATCTTTCCAAGGAGCTTTTTACAGAAAGCACCCTTTATCATCTAGAGCAAAGTAAAGGCATGCCAGTGCCTGTTCTAAAATAATACTTCCGTGAAGAGTTCTTTGAGATGTAGTCCGTGGTCTGTGTACGTATGACCTGGCCTTTTATGTATAAGTCTGCAACACCTGGGGCTCAGGCAATCAGTGTGAGAAAATATAGACATTCCAGCTACTGCTCTGCCATCTGACCCAAGAGTATAGTGAATCTTCCAGCATCCATGAATATATGGCATGTTAATTATTCACTTGTGAGAAGGTTAGATCTGACTCTTAACAAGTGTAAACACTAGTAAGTAGCAAAAATCCATAAACTAGGATCTCAGTGTGATTCACTCTCCTGAAATACAGCTCTTGATTGTCATTTTATCAATCTTATTTTGTCTTTACAAACAAAGAGTCAAATTTTCTCCACCACTCCAGAATTAACTGAATTACCAGAGATTTTATAGCAGCAAATTTCTACAGATTTTCAAAAACAAAGCAAGTTCTGAGGTAAGCCTCAAGTCCTTTGTTGGAAGATGGGGTGGAGGTGAGAGATAGGAGAGTAGAATTAGACAGAAAGGTAAGGTAACCTTTTAGAAGCTTTAGCTCATTGTGGCAAACTCCAAAGTGAGAATTAATATGCAGCAAAAACCATGGATTATAGTTAAAGGACTCAAGAAAATGCTGAAACCAATCATGGGAGTAATACACAAGGCAGCAGGCATCAAAGGGCACAGTCATGGCCAGTGTTGTGGTGTAGTGGGTTAGGCCTCTACCTCTGCCTCCAAAGCTAGTTCCAGTCCTGGCTGCTCTAGTTCTGATTCACTCTTTGCCAAGGTGCCTGTGAAGGTAACAGAGGATGGCCCGAGCCCTTGGGCCCCTGTGGGAGATCTGCATGAAACTCCTTGCTCCTGTCTTCAGCATAGGTCAGCCCTGTCATTCCTGCCTTTGGAGAGTGAACCAGCAGATGGAAAAATCAACCTCTCCCTCCCCCATCCCTTCCTCTGTGTAACAGCACAGGATAGTCCAAGTATTTGGGCCCTTGCACCCATGTGGGAGACCTGGATGAAGCTTCTGGTTCTTGGTTTCATTTCAGCCATTTGAGGAGTGACCCACTGGATGGACAACCGCCCCACCTCCCAGGGCTCTCCTTCTGTCTCTCCTTCCTTGTGTCTAACTGTGACTTTCAAGTAAATAAATATTTTCTTTAAAAAAATAAAGATACAGTCAATAGTGAACAAAAAGGCTACTCACAGAAGGGGAAAAGTATTTGCAAATCATATATTTGATAGCATCTGGAATATTTAAACAACTCCTACAACTCAACAATGAAAAAATAATACTTACTTAGTTGTACAAATGACTTGAACTCCAAATTGTGGCCATTTGGGGAGTAAACCCTCTCTAACAATACTTTTTGAATAAATACATAAATCTTAAAAACAACTGCCAAATTCATAGGGTCAGTAAGTTGAATGGTGATTGCCAGGAGCTGTGGGTGAGAACACAAAGTTGCTGTTTAATGGGTATAGAGTTTTAGTTATACACGAGGATGTAGTGTTGGCAATTAGAGTTCCACAATAATGTGAACATACTTAACATTACTGAACTGCATACTTCAGAAATGATTAAGATGATAAGTTTTACATTACGTGTATTTGACTACAGTTTTGAACAAACATAATACAGAAGAGAACTTGGTTTGATTGTCAAAGTGGGGTAGGGTACAGCTTAGGAGTTTATAACCCTGAGTCCCAAAGCTAATCTTAACTGAAGTCTTTGAGGCTGTTTGCATTCCTCCTAAGCACAGTGGGCTCAAGAGGAATACTCTGGTTACTTCTTGTGTGAAATTTATAGTCTGCAAGTCAATTAGGAACAAATCAAAAGTATCATAAACTTTCCAATGAAGTAGTATCTCAGAGTTATCGCATTTCTTAAGCTTCAAAATGATTTTTAGTTACACAAATAATACATAAATTAATTGTCTTTGCAAAAGAGTAAAACATTACAGGTAAGAGAAAATACGTTGAATAACAGTGGCAAAAGGCCTCAGGTGCCTACCCCAATGTCCAGTTTTCCCTTCTGCCTTAGTAATAATGAAACTTATATTAATCAGAGATGTGGGCAGACAAAATAGTGAAAACACTTCCCAGACTCCCTGGCAATTAAAATCTGTCACCTGACTTAATTCAAGCCAGTAAATTGCAGATGGAAAATGTAATATGACAGCATCTAGGAAATCGTCTTGAAACATAGCAGACACTTGTGATGGGTTCTTTTTAATTTATTTTTTCTGTTTTTCCACCTTATTCCCTGCAACTCAGAAGTACTGACTGGCACTCCAGTGCTCATATTGGGCTATGAGAGTAAGGATCATATCCTCGGAGTGACAAAGAAGAATGCTGGAAAGAGCTTGTCTACATAGAATCATCAGGTACTGTCTACCTCTGGGCTGCCCCAATATTAAAGAATAAGTCATTGTTATTTTGTTCATTAGTCATATTCTGCTTAAACTAACCCTGCTAGATTCTCATCTCCACTTGGATCTCGTCTTTGAGATCCTCATTGCAGAACTATATGGTCATCAGACTGGTGTATAACCTTCCTTACTTGTCCTGTGGATTGATTTGCAAACTATAAAATATGTAGTATCACTTTTGGAAGTTTTATGATTTTTTTTTTAATTTTTGCACCAAAGTGTCAACCAGATTATATATTATATGCACTGCTCTGCTATTAACACCTTACTCAATCTTAGTTTTAGTGTATTCTTTTTTTAAATATTGATTTATTATTTATTTGAGAGGCAGAGTTGCAGAGAGAGAGGGAGGGACAGAACAAGAGGTCTTCCATCAGCTGGTTCACTCCCCAAATGGCCACAACAGCCAGATCTGGGCCATTCTGAAGCCAGGAGCTTCTTCCATCTCCCACATGGGCACAGGATCCCAAGCACTCAGGCCATCCTCTGCTGCTCTCCCAGTTGCATTAGCAGGGAGCTGGAGCAGAAGTGGAGGAGCTGCCAGAAGGTGGAGGCCTAACCTACTAAGCCATAGCACTAGCCCCAGGTTTAGCATATTCTGAAAGATATACTTACCATTGTAAAATCATCATATTCAGTCTGAGTTAAATTCATCATATTCCTTCCAAGAAAACTATTTTTGCACAAGAGAAGACTTATGACTGCTAAAATAATAGTATTAATAATAATAACCTTACAAATAGCTGGCTAAGCATGGCTTCTACTGGTATAGTGACTTCAGAAATGTGGTCCTTTTATTACTCTTCCCTAGGTTTGCTGAAAATATGTTAAAATGCCAGCCTACCACTGGCAGCTGGAAATCAGATTGGAAATGGAGAAAGTGCACTATTGTTTCAAAGTAGCTATTTAAATATTCAAACCCTATGTCACTCTAGAGCTTTGTGGATGGTAGCAGAAGCAAATATACTGTGACAGATACATATATATCCTTTCAGTACTGGAGAGCAGTGTGCCCAGCTAGGGTTGTTATTGGGGTAATTGCATCCAACAACCTAAAGCAATGCACTTAATTTTTAATTTTCATACCAGATATGGAAATAGCTAGTTAAACCTCTAGCTGAGTCAAGCAACCATTCTGCTATTTCTTTTTTCCATAATGCTCCTCGTTGGAATTTCTACAGCATTCCAGAAAAATAGAAACTATGTACTAGGTTACCACAGGGCCCGCTTCACTTAAGCTTCTCAATAACTGCTCCCTGAGTGAATGAAAAATGATTGAATGATTAGTTACTCCAACAAACTAGTGTCTTAGAAGCATTTTTTACAGTTTTGTAGAATAAAGACATATTTCTTTCCTTCTCTTTGTTTTGCAATGGAAATTGAACCATTTTAAAGCTGAAAGATCTTGCTTCCCCCACAAGGCATAGATCAGGTTCATTGACACTTGCTTTCTCCACACAGAGACTTTCTGTCATATTCAAGGAACATCAACAACTCCAATTCAGTGCATTGCTCAGGCCAGACGTTAATAGAAAAAGACACTCTTTGTGCTAACAGTACCTTGGTGGTAATTTGTCATTTGTGCGGAGAAGAAATGTATAGCTTCTCTGCTAATGAATGAAATTACTCAGCAACTCACATCACATCATGCAGTGGCTCCAACAGCCCAGTTCTTGCTCCTTCAAGGTCTACATTCAGTTCCATGATTTTGCTGGTCTCTCCTTACTTGTCCTTCAGGGTCCAGGGAGAGTTGCGGCATGCATCAGAGAGGTCTTCATTGAGCTTAGCACTTCATTGTTTGCAAAATACTTCCCCTTCCCCATGCTCCTTCTTATAACTACCAAAGGGGAAATCCTGACTCCCATGATAGTATGCTAACTCTCCACTAGGCAAAGTGCTAAGTGTTTTTGTCCACCATCCTGTTTTTTGAGGCTTTACTGTCTGAGACAGAACTTCAACTCTTTAGATAAATACTTGAGTAAGACAGAACTTCAATTTTATAGGTAAATACTTGACTAAGTTTCTTAAATTCTTAAAGGCTGTTGCCATTGCACTGCCCTTCTGAGTGCTATGGGACTGCTGGGAGTATTCATGGACACCGAGTAAATGAACATGAGCAAATCATAATATACATGCTCAGAGGTTATTTTTTTAACATGCAAAATGTTTCTTATTTGAAGAAAACCATTGCTTTGGTTTTTATTTTCACTATTAAGATTGATATGATGGCCAGCGACATGGCTCAATAGGCTAATCCTCCACCTGCAGGGCCGGTACTCCGGGTTCTAGTCCCGGTTGGGGCTCTGGATTCTGTCCCGGTTGCTCCTCTTCCAGTCCAGCTCTCTGCTGTGGCCCGGGAAGGCAGTGGAGGATGGCCCAAGTCCTTGGGCCCTGCACCCACATGGGAGACCAGGAGGAAGCACCTGGCTCCTGGCTTCGGATCGGCACAGTGCGCCAGCTGTAGCAGCCATTTAGGGGGTGAACCAACGGAAGGAAGACCTTTCTCTCTGTCTCTCTCTCCCTCACTGTCTAACTCTGCCTGGAAAAAAAAAAGATTGATATGAAATCAGGTTTGGTGCCATATTATTTCAAATCCATCCTGGAGACAAATTATGTTTGATTTTAGTCCCCATCAAGATAATATAATAGACTGAAGAAAATAAGAGCAAAGTAACCAAATGATGTGTAGTGTTTGAGATCCCAAAATAACATTCATACACCCCTTTGTCCTTCCTCCCTTCTTCTCCAGCACATTTCCAGGGTCTTTACTTAGCTTTGGAAAGATAGTTCTTTTCCATGCTTGCCTAAAACCCACCCTCATTTCTAAATTCAGCCTTTTTATTCTCAGACTGAGCACTAAGTGAGGGAATGGATCTACTCATTGACCGGTAGCTGTTTCCTTCCAGCTAGTTCTGAAGAGCTAAAGGACTACAGATATTTAATGTAATCAACACCTATACTCAGTTAGAAGGGTTAAAAGATAGAGAACATGTCATTTACCATCCAAGTGTTACAGTGGTAGGCAGAAGGGATACATGGCTGGATGAGAACTCTGCACTATGGGTCTAGTTAGGATAAGTTATGTCTAACCTCTGTAGACCTCAGAGGAACCACAATGTGTAAGACAGAATGGGAGTCTGCACTGTGTCATAGTGGGTAAAGCTACCACCAGCAATGCCGGAATCCCATCTGGGCACCAGTTCAAGTCCCGGTTGCTCTACTCCCAATCCAGCTCTCTGCTAAGGCCTGAGAAGGCAGCAGAAGAAGGCTCAAGTGCTTGGGCCCCTTAACCCACATGGGAGACCTAGAAGAAACTCCTGGCTCCTGGCTTTGGATAGGCGCAGCTCTGGCCATTGTGGCCATCTCGGGGGGTGAACCAGCAGATGGAAGATCTCTCTCTCTCTCTCTGCCTCTGCCTCTCTCCAGCTCTACCTTTCAAATAAATAAACAAATCTTAGGAGAAGAGAAAAAGCAAAAATAAAAAAAGACATAATGGGCCAGTGTCGTGTAAGAAGCAGGTAGCTTTTTTTAAAGAAGTTTTTATTTAACAAATATAAATTTCATAGGTACAGCTTTTGGAATATAGCAGTTCTTCCCCCCATACACGCCCTCTCACCCCCACTCCCATCCCACCGCCTGCTCCCTCTCCCATCCCATTCTTCTTGTAGAGAACTTTACTATTTAGCTATTTTAAAATGTTAGTGCTTAAGCTTTTTGCTATTCTATTTTGCAAGGAAACAATGTATTGTGTTTAAATGACTATTTAATTCTTGGGCAGGGAAAGAATTCATTTCAATGACCAAAATGACGTATTTATGAAAATTTTTGTTTAGCAGCTAACAGTATTTTAAGCTTCTGGAAATGGATGGTTTTGAGAACAACAATGACAATAATTTTTAATGGTGTTGCTATTCTTAAAGCCCACTTTACATGTATTTTCTACTGACTATGTGGGAAAATTAAAAATAAGAAATGTCTTTGGGAGTGAGAAATTCACAGTAGACAGATTGGAGAAAATATTTTAACCAAAATTTATCCTCTTCTTCCTCATCCCTTCTTTTAATTTTTTGTGTTGCCTTTATGGTCACAGATTATGTGAGGAGTATTGGAAGAGTTCATATAAAGTTCATTTTATGAAAAACTAATCCATGATTTTGATTTTTGTCATCAAATCAAGTTATGTTTTATTTTTATTCATCCATAATTTTTTGAAGTAACCTCATATGAGTTTAACTGGTACATGTTTTCCACAACTTTAAACATTTATAGGTTTCTTCTCCTTAAAAATTCTTAATTCACATCCTTTATCTTCTTGACTTACATTTAGCTTGTCTGATACATTTAAATACACTTTATCAGATGATTTATATTCTGTTCTGTATTTGGTCTTCAGTATTAAGTACATGTTATCCCAACTAATTGGTTTTTCATATCTTTACTATTCCAGAGTTTTGGCAAGTCACTCTGGATTTCTTTAAATAATATTTCTAAAACTCTTGAAAGGTGCAAGAACCTATCATCTGGGTTCTGAGAGTACTTTCCCTACATCTCATGCTTTGTGGACCAAGTTTTGAAATACTCGTTTACAAGAGTTTGTTTTTCTTAATCATGGCATCTCCTGTTCATAACCTTTATCTGTTTTTCATTTATTTCATTCTGTTAATCTGTCACTGGACAAAAACTACGGTGGAAACATGAACAGACTCATCTTACTGTTGATTCAAACTCCTTATCATGAATATATCTGTATCTCTGGGGCTGCAGGTTGTCCCCCTGTGCTCTGATCACACATTTTTAGGCCAAGAGTTTGAATGTAGCTCTAACGAAGTCGAGGTTCTGAGTTCAGTCCTCTTGCAGGCAAGTTAGAAGACCTCAGACCCTGATCTAGTCAGACATTTGCAAATGATCTCCATGTTACAAGGAAGCAAGTGAGAGATCCAGAGCATTGTTCCAAATCCATCCCCACTGGTGACAAAATGAGCCACAGCTCAGGTCCAACAGGCAGAAGAATCACTTTTAACCATGAGGCGGCCCTCACAGGTTTATGTTACACAGTCAGTGTTTTCTGGATGAAGAAAGTCGATCCAGAGTCTGTGCCCTGATGTGCATACGGGGCATGGAAGGCCTGTCTGCATCAGGGCAAGAGAAGTCATTATGTGTGGACATTACATAGGTGGTTGTTTCAGTGTGAGATCTAGCGAAACAGAGCTAGTGAGCTCTAGTTTCAGAGAAAACAAGTGCCCGCACCTGGCCCTAGCCCTGGGCCTAACCCTGAGCACAGGGGGAGATATTAAACCAGCCCAGCAAGGCCTGTGGAATCTGTGGTCATTTTCTTGTGCTTTCAAAACCTGAAACACAGGAAAACTCTCTGTCTGTGGAGACGCAAATCTGAAATACTGGAGGGGGCAGATTTGCATAGAGTCTTGCCTGGTCCTGCTCTCTGCTTCTCTCCTTAATTCATCTCACTCAGTACTGTGATAGTTGGCTTATTTGTTTATTCTCCCTTCTAAATTTTTGGCTGCTTGAGATCAAGGATCTCTAACTCCAGTGTTCTGACCTGGTACTTAGAAGCTCCTCAGTAAATATTTGCAGACATCAAACAGGAGCTCAGAGGAAATAAGATAACAACCTGCTAGAGACAAGCCTGATGATGACAGCTGGTGGGACCTCAAGGAAACTCTAAGTGAATCTGCGATGAGATGCATGCTAGAGGCTTGGAGGGAACCAGTGGCAGCAGCAATGCTGCACAGTGTTCGAGCCAGACTGCCAGGGCTGGAAGTTCCTGTGGTGGTTTGGGGAGTCGAAGTCAGCATGGAGTGGACTGAGGACCTCAGGAATCCAGACAGACAGGAGTGCAGGCATCAGCTATAAGAGTGGAAATATAGGTCAGAGGTGGCTGTGACCCAGTGGAATTAACTCCACAAGAATGGATGGAATTCACACTCTCAAACACTAACTTAGAAAATCATTGTACCAGGGACTTCCACAAACATAATCTCAATCAACCCTTCACACAGCCCTTTGCAGCATTGTTAGACACGTTTTAGAGATGAAGAAATGGAAGCTCGGGAACCTGCAATAATACATGAGCAGAGAGTCAGGACTCAGATTTAAAGCCAGGTCTTACAACTCTAGGTTCAATGCTACTTTCAGTACAACACACCTGCCCAGACCAACCCACCTAAGCCATATTATTTGGAGCAGAAGGTGTGTGTTTCTGTTTCAAGGAATAGGGGTTTTCCTTCTAATTTTTTTGAGCACCTGAATTGGTACCTCTGGATGACAAAGACAACATCTTCTCCATGTCTAGGGAGTAGAAGCCCCAGGACTCCAGGTGGAGGGTCATATATTAAACAACATGGTTTCCATCACACATTGTAACTTTATGTTAACTTTTTGTAGAGAAGAGCTACATTCATATAAATGAGACAGTGGGGGCTGGCACTGTAGCTTAGCAGTTAAAGCCACCACCTTCAGTGCCAGCAACCCATATGGGCTCAAGTTCGAGTCCTGGCTGCTTCACTTCCGATCCACTCTCTGCTATGGTCTGGAAAGCAGTAGAAGCTGGCTCAAGTCCTTGGGCCCCAGCACCCATGTGGGAGACCTGGAAGAAATTCCAGGCTCTTCATTTCGGATCAGCACAGCTCCGGGGAGTGAACCAGTAGATGGAAGACCTCGCTCTCTCTGCCTCTCCTTCTCTCTCTGTGTAACTCTTTTAAATAAATAACTAAATAAATCTTTTTAAAAAATGACAGTGATTGTATTATGTTTGCCATAATCTAGATTTTCTGTTAATTTACATTGTTTATGTTGGATTGTTTGTCATTCAGTTGACATTCTTTCCTTTGAATGTTATCATTTAAGGCTTAAACTACTCTGTCTTCTATGTTGATAACATCACTTACAATTGTTCTCATTCATGTTACATTTCTTCCTTTAGCAGTGAGCAACAACAAAAATTAATTGAAAACTGAACTAGACAGCACCCTTGTTCATTTCAAAATTTCCTGATCACATAATAGTTAGTCTATGTCTTCAAAGAACTTACATGTAAACAACTAAATCAGTTAAAGACTTTGCTAATTAGAACTACAAATAATATGGCTATGACAGTTCAGAGAACCAATTTATCCTAACTATGCTGGGACTCATAATAGGAGTCATAATGATTCCTATCTTAGTGGAACCTTGAACTTGAAGATGAGAAAGATTCCAAAGGTTAGAAAGAATAGAAAAAAGCGCACCAGCCATTTGCTTGCTGGAAGGCATTTCGGCTGCATGCTGCATAGTTAAAGTGCACAGACTCAAGCCAGAAATCCCTTGTCTGAATTCTGGCTTCTGTCACTTAACTTGAACAAATCATTTTTTCCCTTTTTTGGTTTTCTCCTCTACAAAATGAGAATATTGACACCCACCTTTTTAAGGTTGTTATGAAAAATCGAATCTTTCACTATGTAGAAAAAGTATTGGAAACATTGCCTGAAAAATATGTAAACCTTAGCAACTGTTATTCTCCATGCGTTAGTTTCCTTATATTTAACACAGAGATAGCAATACAGATCTCACAGATTTGTCATCAGGATAGATTAAATGAGAGCTTTTTTAAATGTTACGTTCCTACCATGTAGTAAAAATTGAATATCAGTTTCTTTCTTGCTTTCTTAAGGAAAAAAATGCATTTTTCTCAGTTTAAATTAGGCAATAATATGCATACAAAAATGCTGGCTTAAGGATTGCCATTTCAGTAATTATCATAGTGAAGTGTTAAAAACTTGCGAACTTGCAAATGAAAGCATTGGCTCAAGTTTTGCTTGGTAATGCATTATTTACACCCAAAGTCCAAGAGTTATGAAGTTCCCAAAACTGACATGGCAGTTTCCATGATCCATTTAAGGAAGCTTTTGAAGAGGCTTATTTATGTCATCATTTCAGAAGAAAGCAATCCTATCAATGTCTAGAAAGTTTAGCAGCACTCATTTCTTCCACCCACTCTACTGGCTTTCAACTCTGTGAGCTTGTCAAGAAACTGTTGTTTTTCATTTCACTCTGGAACTCTCCATGATAATAAATGAGAAGGCTTACATTAAAGGGCATTTATAATAACAGTAATAAAACAGTCATACATTTGGTGATAAACTAGCTTTAAAAATGAGTTTTGGCTGTAAAATTATTCTTTCACATTATCATAGAGTTTGAACAGGGCCCTTACAGTAGCATGCAAATGTTTGAGTGTAGGCAGTGGTATTTTCTTTAATAGAAAACTTTTTTAGAGCAGATTTAGATTTAAAGAAAACTGAATAAAATGTACAGAGATTTTCGGTGTAACCTCTGCCCCACCCCCCCCCCACATGCATAGCCACCCCATTTTCAACATCCCCTGCTGGAATGGCACGTTCGTTATAACTAACGATTGTGCATTGACACATCATGATCACACAGAGTCTGTTTTTTAAATTAGAGTTCACTCTTGTGCCATGTATTCCATGAGTTTGAATACATCTACCCAGCATTGTCTATCACACAAAATGATTTCACTGCCTTAAGCATCAAATTTATTTTGCCTATTCATCACTGCCCCCACCAAGCCTCTGGCAAAACCACTGAACTTTCTGTTCTCTTCATAGCTCTGCCTTTTATTTCATAAAGTTGGAATCACACAGCCTGTAACTTTTTTGGATTAGCTTATTTCACTTAGTAATATGCATTTACAGTTCCTCCATGCCTATTCACGGCTTGAAAACTCATTTTTTAGCACTGAATAAGCTATTGTCTGGATATACAAGTTTATTTATCCATTCAGACACTGAAGGATAATTTGATTGTTTCCAAGTTTTGGTAATCATGAATAAAGCCACTATAAACATTCATGTGCAAGTTTTTGTGTGGATGCATTTTTAAGCTCCTTTGGATAAATAACAAGGAGCATGATTGTTGGATCATATGGCAAGGATATGTTCACTTTTGTAAGAAACCACCAGTCTTCCAAAGTAGCTGTGCCGTTTTTTGCTTTCTTCCTAACAAGCAATGCTCCACGTCCTCACCAGCATTTGGTGTTGTCAGTAGTTTGGATTTTGGTCACTGTAATAGGTATAAAGTGATAGTGTTAGGAAAAGGGGCACAGAACAAAGAGGAGACAGGATATGAACTCATAGCCAAAACAAATATATCCCAGAAAAAATAAGTCTGTAGAGGTGGCCAACTGCCAGCATGCACACAGACTGAACACATGGCAAAGGGCATAATCTTCCAGTGGGCCAGGCCTTGTATATCTTACGCGGGGCTAAGAGTCCAGAATGGGTAGGGGCAGTAGATGGAGGTTAATTTCTCCATACAGGCTTTTCAGGTTTCAAACCTGGAAAAGAATGCAGGGGAAGGGTAGGGAACAATACAGGGCATGAGGCTGAGCTGGTCTCTTGAAAGAAGGCGGGGGGAAGGAGTAAAATGGGATTTTATCAACTTTCAGGCCAGGAGCTAGAATGGCTGAGGCTTATGTCCTCATTCCATCAGATAGTCACCTTTGTTTTAATTTCCGTTTCTCTGGTGACATATAATGTGGATCTTATATTCAAGTTTATTCAGAATCTAATTTTCATATTTATATAAAATAGATAAATATAAATATCTTTATAATTATATAAGTTTTCTAAGTTTTATGTTAAGGTCTTGGTCCATCTGTAATTGAGTTTTTCATTTTCTTATTGTTGAATTTATTACTACTACTATTTTGGAAGAGTTTGAGAAGGATTGGTAATAATTCTTCTTTGAATGTTTGGGAGAATTCCATTATAAAATCATATGGTCCTGCACTTTCTTTGTTGGAGGTCTTTATTTATTACTTAAAACAGACATGAAGGGAGAAACAGGTAGCAATTTATCCTTTAGGAAGTTATCTGTTTCTTCTACATTACTCATTTTTTTGGGATAATGCTATTGGTAACAGTTATTTATGAACCTTTTTAGTTCTGAGGTACTCATTGCAATGTCTCAGGGTTGGTTTTTAGTTTTTAACTTTATTTATTTAACTCTTTTCCCTTTTTCTAAGTAAGTCTACCAAAGTATCAATTTTGCTTATTTTTCATTTTTTTTTGACAGGCAGAGTGGACAGTGAGAGAGAGAGACAGAGAGAAAGGTCTTCCTTTGCCATTGGTTTACCCTCCAATGGCCGCCGCGGCCAGTGCGCTGCGGCCGGAGCACTGCGCTGATCCGATGGCAGGAGCCAGGAGCCAGGTGCTTCTCCTGGTCTCCCATGGGGTGCAGGGCCCAAGCACCTGGGCCATCCTCCACTGCACTCTCTGGCCACAGCAGAGAGCTGGCCTGGAAGAGGGGCAACCGGGACAGAATCCGGCGCCCCGACTGGGACTAGAACCCGGTGTGCCAGCAACGCAAGGCGGAGGATTAGCCTAGTGAGCCGCAGCGCCGGCCATTTTTCATTTCTTCATTTTGTTTAGTTTCATTTTTCTATAGTTTTCCTATTCTTTATTTTATTTATTTTTGCTTTGATCATTATTTACTTTCTTCTACTAGCTTTGAGTTTAGTTTGTTCCCTTTTAATGCCTTTAGGTGAAATGTTAGGTTGTTTATTCAAAATTTTTCTTCTTAATTAATATGTGCATCTATCACTCTGAACTTCCCTCTTAGAAATGCTTTTCACTCATCCTATAAGTTTTGATATGTTTTGTTTATATCTTAGCTTATCACAAGATAATTTTTTGATTTATTTTGATTTCTTCTTTGGCCCATTGGTTGTTCAGGATGGCTGCTTAATTTCTTTTTTTTTTTTTAACTTTTATTTAATAAATATAAATTTCCAAAGTACAACTTTTGAATTATAGCAGCTTTTTCCCCCCATAATCTTCCGCCCACACACAACCACCCCATCTCCCATTCCATTCACATCAAGATTCAATTATCTTTATATACAGAAGAAGATCAATTTAGTATATACTAAGTAAAGATTTCAACAGTTTGCACCCACACAGAAACACAAAGTGTAAAGTACAGTTTGAGTACTAGTTACACCATGAATTCACATAGTACAACACATTAAGGACAAAGATCCTACATGAGGAGTAAGTGCACAGTGTCTCCTGTTGTTGATTTAACAATTGACACTCTTATTTATGATGTCAGTAATCATCTGAGGCTCTGGTCATGAGTTGCCAAGGCTATGGAAGCCTCTTGAGTTCACAAACTCTGACCTTATTTAGACAAGGCCATAGTCAAAGTGGAAGTTCTCTCCTCCCTTCAGAGAAAGGTACCTCCTTCTTTGATGACCCGTTCTTTTCACTGGGATCTCACTCACAGAGATCCAATATTTCTGTACTTTTTTATGGGTTATCTATCCATTATTCATTGGAGTGCTGAAGTCTTCTAGTATTACTGTAGTACTGTCTATTTCTCTCTCTATGTTTGTTTGAAGTAAATATCTCCTATAAAGAAAAGTCCAGGACCACAAGACTTCATGGCAGAATTCCACCGAATCTTGAGAGTAGAACCAATACCAACCCTACCTAAACTCTTCTAAAATCTGGAAGCGCAAGGAAAGCTTCTAAAATCATTTCAGAAGGCCACAATCATCCTATGTCAAAGCTGGGTGAAGCAGCCAAAGGAAAAGAAAACTATGTCTCAATATCCCTGATGAACACAGATGCAAAAGTCTTTAATAAAATTGTCATTTTGAGATTCGGTGATTTTTTCCAGCCCTGGTCTCAACTGTTGAGGAACAGTGTTTGTTTTTTTTTTTCTTCATACTATTTGTTGAACCCTTTACTTAGTGTAGGGTTAATCTTATGAGTATAAAGTAAACTGAAAAAAGACTTTTGTAAAACTTAAAAGTGGGAGTCGGAGAGGGAGGAGAAAAAAGGATAGGCAGGAGTAAGGGTAAGGTGGGAAGTATTACTGTGTTCCTGAATTTGTATGTAGGAAATACATGAAGTTTGTACACTTTAAATAAAATTTAAAAAGAAAAAAATAACACCAAATGAATTGAACAGCTCAAAGAGAGATTAAACATCATACCCAAGTGAAATTTGTCCCTGTAAGGGTGTAAGATTTGTTAAACATAGGCAAATTACTAAATGTGGTACACAAAATTAACAAAATGAAAGGTATAACCCACATGATCATCTTGACAGATGTAGAAAAACATTTCATAAAATGCAACATACATTCTTGATATAACTCTCAAAAATCTAAGTATATAAGGAAATTTCTTCAACATAATAAAGACCATTTATGAATGTCCATAGTGTTGACTGTAATCAATGGGAAGAAACCACAAGCTTTTTTTCCCCCTGCTTTCCATCCAAAGATGCTCATTATTACCATCTCTATCCAGTGTCCTATTATAAATACTGGTGAGATCAATCAGAAAAGAAATAGAAATAAAGCTTACCCAAATGGAAAGGATGAAGCATATGACACAATCCTATATACAGGACACTGTAAAGACTACACAAAAACCACTTGCACAGTGAGGTGACTACAGCTCATGGTGACAATGACATACTAGATTCTGCATGAAGAGCCAGAACAGAGTAGCCTGTTGGCTCTGAACCACAGGAATGGATAAGGAAATGAAAAGCCTGAGTTGCCTGATGAAAGCCGGTTACAGTTATCTACATGTGTTATAATGTTGCATTGTACTCCTCATAAATGTAGAAGTACTACATGTTAATACAAAATTCTAAATGGCTGTTAGAAATCGTATTTTCAGAAAAGTTGAATGATTCAAAATTAACATAAAATTCTTTGTATGCATTTATTTATACCAATATTGATTCATCCAGAAAAGAAATAAAGAAAATTATCCTATTAACAATAACAACAAACAAAAAATCATTTAGGAATCATTTTAACTAATAAATGAAAGATCTGTACATTTAAAACTTTAAAATATTTTTGATAGAACTTGAAGACACAAACACATGGAAAGATATTTTGTCTTCACGGAATGGAAGAATTAATAGTGTTAAAATGTTCACACTACCCAAAACAATATAAAGATTGGGCTCAATTTCCATCAAAACTTTAATGACATTTTCACACAAGTAGAAAACATAATTTTAAAATATATATGGAACCACAAAAGACCTTGAATATCGAAAATCATCTGGAGGAAGAACAATAATGTTGTAGGCATATCCTGACTTTAAAGTGTATTACAAAAATGCAGAGATCAAAACAGCACAGCACTGGTACAACAACAAGCACATAGAACAACAGAACAGTCAGAAAGCCCAGAAATAAACCCAAGCATATACAGTCAACTAATTATCAGCAAGAGCTCCAAGAAGACACATGGTCTTTTCATAAACGGTATTGGAAAAATTGAATATCCACACACAAAAGTATGAAATTAGACCCTTATCTCATACCTCCCATAAAAGTATACTCAAATGGATTAAAAACTTAACTATAAATTAGAAACCATAAAACTCCTAGAAGAAAATATAGGGGAAGTTCCATTTTCTTGGCCTTGTCAGTGATTTTTTTTTGAAAATCACACCATAATATCTTATGACAAAATAAAAAATAAATATGGAACTACTTCAAACTAAAAGGCTTCTGTATAGTAAAGAAAATAATCAACAAGATGAAACCATAGCCTACGGAATGAGAGGGAACCATAAATCATATTGTTGAGTTTTTAAAATCCTCATATTATTTTGAATAACAGGCTTTTTAATAAATATTTTCCCACAATCTGTGCGTGCCTTATAGTCTCATTCTCCTGATGGTGTCATTTGCAAAGGAAAATTGTTTAGCATCAGTGAAGTCCAAGCCATAAATTCTTTCTTCCATGGATTATGTCTTTGGTGTTGTATCTAAAAAGTCATCACCAAACCCAAGGTCATCTAGAAATTTCCCTATGTTATCTTCTAGGTGATTTATATATTTGCATTTTACATTGCAGTCTAAGATTCATTTTGTGAAGGGTATAAGATGAGCATCTGGGCCAGCACCACGGCTCAATAGGCTAATCCTCCTCCTGTGGCGCTGGCACCCACGGTTCTAGTCCCAGTAGGGGTGCTGGATTCTGTCCAGGTCGCTCCTCTTCCAGTCCAGCTCTCTGCTGTGGCCCGGGAGTGCAGTGGAGGATGGCCCAAGTCCTTGGACCCTGCACCCACATGGGACACCAGGAGAAGCACCTGGCTCCTGGCTTCGGATCAGCACGGTGCACCAGCCGCACCGCGCCAGCCGCAGTGGCCATTGTGGGGTGAGCCAACGGAAAAAGAAGACCTTTCTCTCTGTCTCTCTCACTGTCCACGCTGCCTGTCAAAAAAAAAAAAAGTGTATCTGGAATTCCTTTTTTTTTTTTCCTTTTGGCTTGTGAATGTGCACCTGTTTTAGTACCATTTGCTGAGAGACCATCTTCATTGTATTACCTTTGCTCCTTTGTCAGAGATCAGTTAAGCATATTTCTGTGGGTCTAGTTTTGGGTTCTTTATTACATGGAATCAGTTCTCTTCTTACACCAATACCACACTGGCTTGGTGACCATGTTTTTATAGTAAATCTTGAGGTCACATGTTGTGGGTCTCCAACTTTGTTCTTCTTCAGTACTCTGTTGGCTATTCTGGGTCTTTTACCTCTCCATATAAATTTTAAAATTAGCTCCTCAATATCTATGAAATACCTTGCTGGGATTTTGATTGGAATTGCACTAAATCTATAAATCCAGTTGGGAAGAACTGACATCTTGACAGTATAGAGTCATCCTATCCTTGCATATGGAATATCTCTCCATTTATTTATTTTTATTATATCTTTTATCAGTTCTTTAACATTCTTCATATAGGTAATGCATATATTTTGTTATAATTTTGTCTAACTATCTTACTCTAAGGGTAGAAATTCAAATGGTATTATATTTACAATTTCCATTTATGATAAGTGAAAAATTGATTGGCTTGTATATATTAGTTTTATATCCTACCACCTTCCTATAATTGATTATTAGTTCCAGGAAAGATTTTTTGGTCATTTTTTGGACATTACACACAGTAAATCTTGTCATCTTTTAAATTTTATTTATTGCTTTCCAATTTATATACCTTTTATTTACTTTTCTTATTGCCTTAGTTAGGAATTCTGGTATGTTGTTAAAAAGCTGTGGAGAGAGGAGACCTCCTGGTATTGCTTGTTATAATTAGTGGGAAAGCTCCTAGTTTCTCACAGTAAGCGTGATGTTAGCTATTTTTTTACTTTTTGTTAGATGTTTATCAAATTAAAAAGATGTACTGAGAGTTTTTAATCATGATGAATGCAAGATTTTGTTAAATGATTTGTCGGCATCTATTTTATGATTATGTGGGTTTTTTCTTTTTGGCCTATTGATGTTTGAGATTACATTAATTATTTTCAAGTGTTGACTCATCTTTGCACACCTGGATTGACTCTCACCTGACCATAGTGTATAATTCTTTTATGTATTGTTTGATTTGCTGATTTGATTTGCTAATATTTTAAGGACATTTGTGTCAACATTCAGGGGAAATATTGATCTGAAGTATTCTTTTCTTAGAATGTCTTTGTATACTATGCTGGCCTCATAAGGTCACTTTGAAAGTAGTCTTTTTGTTTCCATCTTCCTAAAGAGGTTGAAGATAATGGTATAATTTCTTCCTAAAATGTTCGGTGCAATTCACAAGTGAATCCATCTGGGTTTTGAACTTTCTGATTTGGAAGGTTGTTAATTTTCTTAGTCAATTCAGGTTTCTACAACAAATTACTTCAGATCATATATCATATAAACAACAGAAATTGATTTCTCAGAGTCTGGAGACTAGGAGGTCCAGGTAACATTATTGGCATGGTCAGGTTCAAATGAAGGCCCGCTCCCAGGTTGCAGATCACTACCTTCTTACTGTGCCTTCACAGAAAGGTACAGGAGAGCCCTCTGTAATCTCCTTAATATTGGCACTAATCTCATTTTTGAGGATTATCCCTTCATGACCTATCTACTCCTCAAATGTCCTACTTCTTAATATCATCACATTAAAGGATTAGGGTTTTTGTGTGTTTCTTTGTTTTAAGATTTATTTAGTTATTGGAGGGTCAGAGTTACAGCAAAAAAGAGAGGTACAGATAGACAGAGAGGTCTTCCACTCCCTGGTTCATGCTGCAAATGGCCACAAAGGCAGGAGCTGAGCAGATCCAAAACTAGGAGCCAGGAGTTTCTTCCGGGCCTCCCACATGTGTGCAGGGTCTGAAGCCCTTGGGCCATCCTCCACTGTTTCCCAGACCATTAGAAGATACCTGGATTGAAAGTAGAGTAGCCTAGGCTTGAACTAGCACCCACATGGGCTGCCCGCTCAAGAGGTAGAAGCTTAACCTACTCCACCACAGTGCCAGCACTAGGATTAGGGTTTATTTTATTTTACTTAAGTTATATTCGTTTCATGTATTTCATATATACAAATTTAGGAACATAGTGATACTTCCCACTCTACCTCCCTCCTGCCCATGCTCCAACCCCTCTTTTTCCTCTCTCTCCCAATCCCACTCCATTTTTGCAAAGATTTATTTTCAGTTTACTTAATGGTTGTAAAGGTAACCCTAGGCTTTTAACACATTGAGTTTTGGGTGGACAGAGATATCCAGTCCATAACTTGAAAGACTGATTTAGTTTCTTTATTAGATACACGTCTGTCCATACTTTCTGTTTTTTCTTGTGTGAGAATTGCATATTGTGTCACAACGGATCGATTTTTGTTTTGTTTTGTTTTCTTTAGGTTTTCAAATGGGTGGATATAGAGGGGTTCATTGTGTACTTCTCTTTTCTTATGTCAACAAAGTATGCAGTGATGTCCCTTTACATATTTAGTATTTAGTAAATTATGTCCTCTCTTTTTCTTAGCCTGGCAAGAGCCTTATTGCTTTTATTGATGTTTTCAAAGAACCAGCATTTGGTTTCACTGATGTATTATATCATTTTTCTGTTTTTAATTTCATTGATTTCTGCTCATATTTTTGTTACTTCTTTTCTCTGGCTTATTTTCAATTTCTTTTGTTCTTTTTCTAAGGAGTAAACTTAGATAATTTATTTTAGATCCTTTTTTTCTGCTATATGAGTTCAGTATCCTAAATTTCTCTATAAATACTGCTTTTGTTGCACCCCACAAATTTTTGTAAGTCATGTTTTCATGTTTTTCCAGGTCAAGATATTTTAAAATTCCTCTGATATTTCTTCTTTGAGTCATGTTATTAAGTAGTGTGATTTTCCAGTTACCTTTCTGTAATCAATTTCTAGTTTAAGTTCACAACAGTCTGAGAGCATTGTTGATTTATTTTCTTTTAGACTTGCTGACATATGTTTTATGGCCCAGAATGTGGTCTGTCTTGAATGTTCCATATGTGCTTAGAAGAATGAATGTGCTGCTATTATGGAGTGAAAAACTCTATCAGTTTCAATTATATTCAGATGATTGATGTTTTGTTGAGTTCTACTATTTTCTCCTGATTTTGTGGCTGCTGGATCTTCCATTTCTGATAAAGAAATGTTAAGTCCCCAACTATGATAATAGATTCACCTATTTCTTCTTGCATTTCTCTCAGGTTTTGCCCACGTAATTTGATGTTACACTTTTAGGCAATACTTGTTAAACATTGTTGTGTCTTCTTACAGATTTGACCTCTTCACTATTATGTAACCACCTTTTTTTGAGGGAAAAGTGAAATAAGTTTTTTTCAGTTTTAAAATGTAACAGATTTTTAAAATTTTGCCACATTCATTTCAAATGTAGACATTATGTGCATACACATTTATACTATTTTTCTTGAAATGCATACACATTTATACTAAGTTTTTAGTATCACATAGTAGGGGATTCATGACAATGAGGAAAGAATACATTATCGTTTCCATTATATGATTCAGTGAAGCAATTTTACTTATAGTACTAGTTATTTATTATATATATTGCTTCACTATAACCACCTTTTTATACTTATAACTTCCTTTCATCTAAAAATAGTGACACTATCACTATCTTTTTGAATAATATTAGCATGGCATGTCTTTGCTGATTCATTCACTTTTTTATTATTATATTTGTACATTCTTTTACTTATTTTATAATTTTTATTTATAAAATTTTATAATTTTTATTTATAAAAGTTTTTCATAAAGTGAACATATATCATGTATTTCATATACACAGATTTAGGAGCATTATTTTCAAAAAATTGTATTTGTTTGAGAATCAGACAGAGATAGAGAGAAACAGACAGAGACAGAGGAAGTGTTCCTATCTGCTGTTTCACTCTCAAGATCCCCACAACAGCTGGGGCTGGGCTGAGTTGAATGTAGAATATAAGAACTGGATCCAGGTCTCCCATGTGGATGGCAGGAATCCAACTACTTGAGCCATCACTGCTGCTTTCCAGGGTCTGCAATAGCAGGAAGCTAGAATTAGGAGCCAGAGCCAGGTATCAAGCCCATGTACTTCAGTATGGGACACAGACATCTTAACTGCTAAGCCAAACACCCAACACCTCCACTTACTTTTAATATTAATATATCTTTATATTTAAAGTAAGTTTCTTGTGTACAACATATATTTGGGTATTATTTTTTAAACCTGACAGTCTCTTTCAATAGGTGTGCTAGGACCGATGATGTTTAAACTTATTGTTGATAAAATAGGAATCCTATACAGCATGTTTGTCTCTGTCTTAAATTTGTTGCCTTTATTCTTTGTTAGTATTTTTTTCTTTGTTAGGATTTTTTTATTCCACTCTTTTTTTCCTTTTATAATCTTAACTGAATATTCTTTGTGATTCTATTTTCTCTCCTGTTTTAAGATTATTGGTTATACTTCTTTTTCTCCTTTTTGAAGTGTTTGTCCTTTAATTTGAGATATACACTTATAACCAATCCAAGTTCACTTGTAGTAGTAGGAGTCCATTTTAATTACAAAATAACTCTAAATTCACCCATCCCTTATATAATTGTTGACATTCATTTCACTTCTTTATAACCAGACAAACACACAAACACACAATTGGATTTATTGTTGCTTTTATTGTTTTGAACAAATTATTTGTTAGTTCAATTATAAGTAAAAAAGAAAGAACATTTTTTAACTTTTGTTACTCCTTTTCTGATGCTCATATTTTCTTTATATAGGTTCAACTTTCTGACCTGTATCACATTCCACCTTCTTAAATAACTTTTTTTTTTTTTTGACAGAGTTAGACAGTGAGAGAGACAGAGCGATAGAAAGAAAGGTCTTCCTTTTCCGTTGGTTCATCCCCCAAATGGCCACTACAGCTGGCTCTGCGCCAATCCAAAGCCAGGAGCCAGGTGCTTCCTCCTGTCTCCCATGCGGGTGCAGGGCCCAAGGACTTGGGCCATCCTCCACTGCACTCCCGGGCCACCACAGAGAGCTGGACTGGAAGAGGAGCAACCGGGACAGAATCCAGCGCCCCAACCGGGACTAGAACCCTGGGTGACGATGCTGCAGGTGGAGGATTAGCCAAGTAAGCTGCGGCGCCAGCCCTAAATAACTTCTTTTAATACTTGCTGCTAGGTGGAAATATGAAAGGACTTCAAAAAGTTTATAGAAAATGAAATTAATTGATAGTATACATTTCCATAAACTTTTTGAAGGTTGCTCATATTTGCACATTAGAGAAAACTTCATTTCTCCTTTGCTTTTAAGGGATAATTTTGCAGGGTAAATGGTTCTAGGCTGTGAGGTTTTTTTACCCCCCTCAACACTTGAACTATTTCATTTCATTCTCTTCTTGCTTGCATGTTTTCTAGGGAGAAGTCTCATGTCACTCTTTTCTTTGCTCTTCCATAGGAAATTGATTTTGTTCATATGGCTTCTTTTAGAATTTAGTATTTATTTTTTAATTTATTTAAGTTACTTGTGTACTTACTTACCTTATCATTTATTTATTGGAGAGACAGGGAGAGAGTGAATTCCCATCTACTGGTTCACTGCACAAGTGCCTGCAGTGACCAAGGGGCCAAAGCTGGGAGCCAGGGACTTAATCCAGTCTCCACATGGGTGGCAGGAATGCAAGTACTTGAGCTGCCAATATTGCCTCCGAGAGTCCACATTGACAGGAAGGTAGAATCAGGAGCCAAAGCCAGCAATTGAACCCAACTACACCAATGTAGAACATTGGTGTCTTAACCAGGGGTATACTTGCTAGACACGACACCTGCCTCATGAATCCCCTTAATTTAAATATATGTGCAAGTGTCTTTTTTTTTTTTGCATTTATCATGATTGATATTCACTGACATTCCTGGATTCTTAGTGTCTGACATTAATTTGAAGGACATTATCAATCATGATATTCTTCAAATATTTCTGCTAGCTCTTTCTTTATTCCTTCTCCTCCTGGTATTTGCATTATTTGCTTTGTTGCACCTTTCTTAGTTGTCTCACAAACCTTGAATATTCTTTCTCTTTTTCGTATTTTTAATATTTAATCTTCAGTTTGGGCAATTTCTGTTGAGGTTTATTTTTTGATTTGTTTATTAATTTTAATTTTTATTGAGAGAACAGATTCCACATATTTCATAGATACAAATCTAAGGAGATAATCATCTCAGGTCAGAGATGCTTTCTCTAGCTATGATCAGTCTATTAACAGACAAGTCAAAGACACTCTCCATTTCTTAAATTTTTTTTTTATTTCTGACATTTCTTGAATTCTCTCTTAGAATTTCCATCTCTCTATTGACATTATTGAATGCTATCGGTTTATGCATTCAAACCCTTACCAGAGTAATCATAACTGTTTTAAACTCCTGGTGTAATAGTTTTAAATTCCTGGTCTGATAGTTCCAAGATTCCTATTATGTTTGATTCGGGTACTTTCTCTGTCTCTTGACACTGTGTTTTTTGCTATTGCTGCTTTGTGTTTTCTTTATACCATGTCTTTTCAATTGGTATTCAGACATGTTATATTGGGTAAAAAGTAAGGAGGTCTTTAGGATGTAGTGGTAAAGTATAGGGAAGGAGTGAGAAGTATAGTTTGTTTACATCGTAGTCTTTTAGTGATCCTAAATCTATGGATTGTGAACTTCACAAGTGCTTCTCATTCCCCTATTTCTTTTATAGAAAAAGGTGGCTATAGTGGGCTGTGAGTGTTTCTTTTTTCCAATGTGGAAGATTAGAATGGCTGGTGTTGGATGTTTCTCTTCTCTCAAGTCAATTGGACTATGCTGACATCACAGCATAATAAGCGCTGGTGAAAGAGTTTCTCATAGATCAGAAACTAGAAGTAGCTAGTAATATTTTAAACTTCAAATCTATTTCAAAAATTTCTGTCACTTTACATATCAGAATTTTCATTAAATAAGATCACCATTTTGCTCTTCTGAGCAATAGTAAATGCCCTGTTTGGAGTATTTACTGGATTTGCTCTCCTCCATCTATAAAGCATTCCACATCCTTTTGCTTGCTTTTTTATTCTTTCTGTCAAAACTCTTCTTAGAAAAGTTTCTCAAATCAGCATTCAAATATTGTAGAACAAGAAAGCATCACAGATAGGAACAACCTGAAAGATCACTTTTTGTGTAACTATACATCAACTACTTAAAATTCTCCTACAATGTTGGAGACAAGCTATCACCAACTCCATTCCCTGCTCATGCTAGTGGTGAAGAACTAACCACGACCTGTACTCCATATGTGGAACAATACTGCTCATAGAATGTAGTCAAAACACAATTTCATGTCTTAGATCCCACTGATACTTTACAATGTATTCAATGGGGGAAGCTTTCTTTGGCCCCTGAACAGAAATTATGGCAGAACCCATGATGTTTCTAGTCATGTGTAGGTTATGTAGAATGAGATAGTCTTTTTAGGTGTCTAAATGACATTCTCAATCCTGTAATTAAATATCCAATTCAATATATTAGACCACATTTCAATATGTATGCAAAAGCAAGACTCTTTTCCACTCACCCCACTTCAACTATGCCCTGCGGTGGGGTGAACTGTCTCTGTCTTCCTGATCCACCTACTTAGCTTTGGTCTTAGATCCTTCTAGAGTTGGAATACAAGAAGAAAGAAAAAATGGGAAACTGAGCATAGCATTTGTACTTCAGGACTTACTATCCAGCTACTGAACTCAGAGTCTTTGAAAAGACCATTTCCAAGACCTTCTACTGACTATATTTGTAATGCTTTATTCTTTTCTTAAAGAGAACGTCTCAAATTCTTTAAGCATAAAATCTCACAGAACGTGACTCTGCCCATGTTGCACAAGCACTGCCTTAGGGTGGTTCCACAGTCCAGGGTTCTCACTAATGATTAAAACTGGCAGTCCCCAAGCAGACAGACCTAATGGGTTCTTTAGAGGCTGTTTGACCAGACCTTTCTGAGGTGACACCCAGGCTGTCGGCAGCCCCATACTTTGGCTGGCTGCTCTACCTCCCTCCTCGGTTATAGATTTTCCAGTGATCCCCCCCAGTCCTGGACCTCACTGTGCTCCCCTCACTTTATAGCTGCAGCCTTCTTAGGAAGATCCATGCTGCAGATTCCACAAATGTTCTCTGAGCTTCAGACACATTTCAGTCACCATTAGAGAAGGAGCAGGTGCATCTGACACAGAGCAGCTCTTTCTTTAAAAAAAAATATTATTTTATCTATTTGAAAGGAAGAGTTCCAGAGAGAGGAGAGAGAGAGAGATCTTCCATCTGCTGGCTCACTCCCCAAATGGCCACAAAGCTGGGGCTGGGCCAGGATAAAGGCAGGAGGAGCTAGGAGTTTCTTCTGAGTTTCCAATGAGAGTGCAGGGGCCCAAACATTTGGAACATCTTCCACTACTTTCTCAAGCACCTTAGCAGGGAGCTGGAGAAGTGGAGCAGCCAGGACAGGAACTGGCACCCATATTGGATGTCAGTGTCTCAGGCAGCGGCTTTACCCACTATGTCACAATACCAACTCCACAGCTGTTTCATTCTACATAACCCATGAAGATTGATAACCTCTTGCTGTGCGTGTCACATACCTGTATAAGGCACCTCTGTACTTTTAAAGAGATCTTGTTGAAGCCCATTCCCTCTAGGCTGATTGTGAATGCATGTACACCCTCTCAGAGAGAGGATAAAAGTCCCCTCTAAGGAAATATTTCCCTAAGTCCTCCTCCTTCCTCAACCTCTTAACCAGTCCCAGTTTCCATGTGGGGCTATTTTTCTTTTAAAACTGGTTTTCTGCCTAGTACTTCAATTTAGAATGTCCCAAATGTTTTATTGTGCTGCCATGGTTATAATTACTGTTTAACATCTTCTCACAGACCCAAGGGAATCATCTCTACTTTTGGAAAGTGCTGATAATCTAAAACGCTCTTTTTCAAAACTCCATCTTGCCACGATTAATCATGTTCACAAAAAATATGATTACTTCTCTTCTACGTGCTAGCACTTTGTGGCAGGCTGAATAATGTGCATTATCCCACCTCCCTAAAGATTTCCCTGTCCTAATCCTCAGAACCCATGATTATTGTATGTGGAAAAAAATAACTGCAGATCCGATTAAAATCTTGAGATAGGGAGATACCCTGGATAATGCAAGTGGTTCTTTTTTTAAAATATTTATTTATTTTACTTGAAAGTCACAGTTATGCAGAGAAAGAAGGAGAGGCAGAGAGAAAGAGAGTCTTCCATCCTCTGGTTCACTCCCCAAATGGCTGCAACAGCCAGAGCTGAGCCAATCCAAAGCCAGGAGCCAGGAGCTTCTTCTGGCTCACACGTGGATGCAGGGGCACAAGGACTTTCCCAGGCCATAGCAGAGAGCTGGATTGAAAGTGGAGCAGCCAGGACTCAAACAGGTACCCACATTGGATGCCGGCACTGCAGGTGGGGGCTTTACCCGCTATGCCACAGCACCAGCCCCAAGCAAGTAGGTCTTAAATGTAACCATGTGCATCCTTTTAAGAGGACTCAGAGGGTGATCTGCCACAGAATAGAAGAGGTAATATTATAATGCAAAGCCTGGGATTATATGCTTGAATGATGGAGGAAGGAGCTACAGGTTGCGCCAGTTGCCGCTAGAAGTTCAAAAAGGCAAGATAATGGAAAATTTCTTTAGAGCCTTTAGTAGGAGTCTCTCTGTCCTACACCTTAACCTTAGCCCAGTGAATCTTACAACACTTCTTCAGAATTCTAAGAATGTAAAATTGTGTTGTTTTAAGCCGCTAAATATTTGTGCTAAGTTT
Organism: Oryctolagus cuniculus; assembly: GCF_051225735.1. Taxonomy (NCBI): domain Eukaryota; kingdom Metazoa; phylum Chordata; class Mammalia; order Lagomorpha; family Leporidae; genus Oryctolagus; species Oryctolagus cuniculus. The sequence goes on from NC_142870.1 coordinate 99,419,299, forward strand.
TTATAGTGGCGACAGAAAGCTAATACACCCTTTGAATAATTGAAGAGCATCACAGTAAAGGAGTCAAGTCACCCAGAAGAACTGTGTCTGCCATTAAGCCAAACATGAACAAAAAGAAGTGGCCCCTTCTGGTACCGTGGCATCATCCAATTTAAATAATCATCAGTGTTCTAAAATGATTGCTTATGAGTTTGGTATTTTTGAGGTGAGTCTTCCAACATAGACCTATCAGTTACTTTTTATCAAGTCAGTTTTATGCCCTGAAATTTAGTACTTGGGGCCCCTGTTAATTCTGAGAAAATAAAAATGAAAGAACAAAACTATTGTTTAGCCTATTGCTATAGATAGTTTCAAAGTTCTCTTTAAATAAAACATAACTTCTTTTATTCTAAGAAGTTCAGCAGGCTGCATTACTGCCTTCTGCTAAAGAGTTTTAAATAATTCCAGACCAATATTATTTTTGGTATCAAGGACAATAGATTATTATAGGCAAAAGAGAAATTTAGGGCAGTACTCCAAAAATAGGACATCTCATTTTGAAATGAATTATCTCTTACTTGGTCCCAAGTATCTTGCAGAGACAAAAAAAAAAAAAAAATCCCAAGGGAAGCAAAGCAAGAACCTTGATAGATTTTGGGGTGGCAAGTTTGGGTTGATTCTATTTTGTTTATTCTTTATGTTTGACCAATTTCCTGTATTATTTGCACAATTCTACATCTTAGCGAATTCTCCCAATAACTAAGTATGTTGGCAATTTCAGTGTAGCATTCTTAATATAGCTCTTACTTTCTTCATAAAGCTCAAAATGCAAAGGAAATTTCAAGCAGCATAGTCTGTACTCTCTCCATTGCTATGTGTATTATATTATTTATAAGTTAATAGATGTTTGAATTTATATATATATTATTCCATTTGCAAACAAAGATGCAGCAACAGCATTACAACTGTTCAGTTTGCAGTGTTATGCTAAACAGTTTTGTTGGTGTCTCTAATTATACTATATATAAGCAAGCTACATTTCTTGACTTATCAGAGAGATGGTGGAGGGGCTGAAATTGGAACTGATCACTGACATCGAATGATTTAATCAGTCATGCCTAAATAATGATGTCTCCATCTGATCCCAAAGGATGGGATTCAAACAGCTTGTGGGATGGTGAATACATGCAGAGGTCATGGAGATCCACACAACTTGCCCCATACCATGTCCCCAGCATCTCGTCCATCTGGCTGTTTCTGAGTTTCATTTTTTAAAATAATTAACTAGTAGTAGAATGTAAACATTCTTCTTAGGTTTGGTAATTGAGTTGGGGCAAGGACTCTCCAGTAGTTAAGGGCTTCTTATTTTCTCTAGTTCTCTTGCTAGGGCTGGTGGGCTAGGGGGCTTATTCCATGGAGACCACATATACTATACAGTCATGTTACTGTACCAAAATTCATTGGTGTACCAGGAAATGAACTTGACAAAGGGGTCGTTGAGGGCAGTGAGAGCCCCAATATTGAAGGTGGGAAAGTGAGTATCACTATTAAGGTTGTAGGAGACAAGTGTATGCATTAATGTGATTCTCAGTGTCCCCAGGGTGCCCTTTATTGGGTTCTCCAATGTGTGCTTTACCACCTTCTTAATGTCACCATATTTGACAGGTCACATCCATGGAGGCTTGAAGGCCATGACAGTGTACTCCTCATTCAGTTCAGGGATGTTCTTGTTCATGGCCTTTGCAGCACCAATAGATACAGGTATGATGTTCTGGGCATCCCTATAGCCTACACAACACAATTTCCCAGATGGACCAACACTAGGTATTAATGATGGTGTCAACTGCAGTCATGAGTCCCTTGGCCAGAAGAGCTAAGCAGTTGATGGTGCTGGATGCATTTCTGACAACTGTAAAGGAGTGTCACACTTATGGTTCACACTCATCAGAAACAGGAAGACATCAGAAGAGGCAGAAATGATGATGTTTCTGGCTCCATCCACCAAAAAATCTCACCCTTTTCTGGGTTAATAAAAAATATTAAGGACAATGCAACATGTGCAGGACCAGCATCACCTCATTTGATGTCACTAGGATTTTTTCTGGAAGGTGGATATGGATTTTCCATTGAAAACAAGATTATGTTCTCAGGCTTGACCATCCTGTTGAACTTGTCATGGATAGGATTCTATTGGAACATGTAGGCATTGTAAATTAAGTTAATAAAGGGATCATTAATGCCAATAGTATCCACTTTGCCCTAATTAGCAATATCTTTTGTAACCAGAACCAACACAGCCAAATCTATTTATTCTGATCATAACGATCATGTCTCAGAAATTCAGATGACATTGCATGAGAAGAAGCATCTGTCTGTCAAATGGGAGGAACAGAGTCTACCAGTTAAAAAATCCCATTAGATGTTATATAAGTTACATGTGTTATCTTCAATTCTCACACCAATCCTGGAAAATAAGACTTATTTGTCTCATCTTTCAAATGATAAAATAGAGGCAAATGAAATTAAACATTTTTTTTTCTCAAGGCTACAGACCCAGAGAATGAAGAGTTTGGATTGGAATTTACTCAAAGTTGTGCTTCTCACTCCAGAGATTACCAAATGAGATGAAGTGCTCTATTGTTTTGGAAGTGGAGGAAATAGTCCCCAAAGTTGAAGTATTTTGACTTTTGTCCAATTAACAATATTGCTCAGAGATTCGGAAAACTCATTGTGAGCTCCTAAGATTATCAAATGAAATCATCTAGGTAAACGAAAGTATTAGGGAACCACAAGTATTTCGTTATCCTATAACCTGACCTGTAGATCTTGGTATATAAAATTTTGACTTCTGCTCTGCTTGTCACATGTCAAGTGGGATTAAATGTAAGGAAGCTGATGTACATTGCCTGGTAGGGGTCTGTACCATTGCTGAGAATCCAATGGAATCTGGTAGTGTGGCATGTGACAGTAACTGATAGCTGGTAACAGAGTGAGGAAGTCATTTCCTTTTCAGTTTTCTTTCAATACATCTGGACTACATCTGGGCTACATCAAGGAGAGAATATTAGTGCCATGCTATTTTTCTTTAACATCTCCTTAGTTCTTGATAACCTGTTTTTATCAAAGAAAGAGCAGATTCAGGCTCAGGTCTTTCAACAGGAATCCTTATCTAGATAAGAGCTTTTATAAGATAACTCTATTTTTGTTTATTTTCACAGTTATTCTCTATTTATGGTAACAGATTCCAGTGTTCTACTTATGGCAATGACCTCTAGCTTGTTTTTATAACAATTTATAACAATTTTACTTGAGTAAAACAGAAATGACTAAATTTAAGGAAATATTTCGTAAGTAATAATGTGCACAGTATTTATTGATGGCAAAATTCATCCAGATGATTTGCAGATCACTAAAGTTTGTGACATTATTATCTATTCCAATATCAGAATTTACAAATAAGGCTCCAAAATGAAGAACTGTTGTGTGGCAAAATGTTGACCTAGAGTCCATCTTTCCATTATCATTGTTGTCTTCACTACACTCATCTCCCTCCCCAAGTTCTGAAGCTGTTTTTCTCTACCTTCTTTCCTCTCTAAAACATGCTTTTATATTGGGGAATTGTTTCTTGAACTGAAATTTAGGTGACACTTATTTCTATTGTTCTAGTCACAACATTGGCAGATATGTCTTTTATTTATTTATTTATTTATTTTTTTGACAGGCAGAGTGGACAGTGAGAGAGACAGAGAGAAAGGTCTTCCTTTGCTGTTGGTTCACCCTCCAATGGCCGCCGTGGCCGGCACGCTGCAGCTGGCACACCACACTGATCCGAAGGCTGGAGCCAGGTGCTTATCCTGGTCTCCCATGGGGTGCAGGGCCCAAGTACTGGGGCCATCCTCCACTGCACTCCCGGGCCACAGCAGAGAGCTGGCCTGGAAGAGGGGCAACCGGGACAGAATCTGGTGCCCCGACCGGGACTAGAACCCAGTGTGCCCGCACCGCAAGGTGGAGGATTAGCCTAGTGAGCCGCGGCGCCGGCCGGCAGATATGTCTTAACTGGGTTATCAAGAACTGGGTTCGCTGTCACTTGAACTGCATAAAAGCCTGCATGCAACTGAAATCCACATGTTCACAACTGCAGACATTTTAATTACTAAGTGATACACAGATTTACAATGCTATCTTTTATATCAGCAAGTTCTAAATATCCCTATTCTTAATTTTAAGGAACTAAGTATGAAAGATTCATTATCTAACATCAGAAGTGCTAATAGGCAAAGCTAAATATTGAGAAGATAAATACAGCTTAATTTAATTAAAGATTATTAAATGCCAAATACTTACCAGTCACTTTGCTCAGCATTGAAGATACAAGATAAATTTAATATCCTAATATCTATACTTTGCTGCATACATTTATTTCATTATGCCATTTTGTTCCTACAGCAGACTTGTAAGATGGAAGACTGTCATCCATATTTTATGAATGAAGGGACTGTGGGGTTCACAGAGTTTCAGTCACTTATCCAGTAGCACATAGTTCACAAGAGGCAGAATCAGAGCTTTAATCCGTTAAAGGCTATTCCTCGTGTTCCTTACATTTTACTTCTTTGTCTCAGAGTCCCAAACCCAGGTACCTCACAATTTGGCTATATGTGTATAAAGTGACAGTCTGTTTGGAAAATAAACATAGAAAGAGCAACAATTTAAAACATTCTGCTTGCCATATGAGCATAACATCCTTACACATGACTAGCATTTGAAACTGCACTGAAGTTGACCCCATTAGAAGAATTGCCCTGCCTTCGTTGTAAAGGAAGTCCAGGGTTTGAAGAACCCTAGATGTCTGAGGCAGAGAAATAGAAATGTGCAAAGGAAAAGGAGATTAGAAAGAGAAGTCAGGTAATAGTTAATTGTCCATTACAGTTAGATCTCAGAATTTGTTAATAAGTAGAGGAAGAGGAGAAGAAAGGTTGACTTGGATCAGGTCCCAAGGAAGTTCAATGTTAACCTTCAGGCTTTATTCTAGAAAAGAGGGATACACTGAAGATCTGTAAGTAGAGAAAATGTGTGAATTGTGTTCTAAAATCTGGGATGAGTATGCTGGTGAGTCAGAGGCAAGAGGAGCAAGGAAAGGAAGCTGTGGCCATGAAACTGCAGTAGCCTCATGATTATGAAGCCTTTGACTGAGAGGAAGTCACGAGAGCAAGATAAGGCTCCTCTGGCCACTCACTACCCAGAGGTATGTACCCAAGTTCTGGGTCTTAGATCTCCTCTGTAATAAAAAATCCACAATATGGGTTTGGAGAAATGAGTAGAGTAGCATATCACCAAGTAAGAGACAGCAAAGCAAAGCAGCTAAAATATTCTTAGATGAGATATTTCACTGCTAAATGAAACACTGATGTAGGTGATATTCAAGGCAGTATTTCAGGGAACTATCATGAGGGGATGATGAAAGTCTTCAGAATGAGACTAACCCATAACTATGAGCTGGATGAAGAGGAGTGTATTTAGGGCAACCAAAGATTGTTCTGTAACGGTTTGAAGACCTTCTGAAACTCAGACTATGGAAAAAATTTCACACCTTTGGAATCCTACCTCAACATGGAATTATCTGCAGAGTGCTTATTGCATAATGCCTGCCAGGAAAGCATTGTGTGGATTAAAAATGGCTGCCTGTTCTGACATGTAACTACTGGGTAGTAATTTGCAGTCATGTATATTTTGTGTTTGCCTGATTATTTGACTATCCATTTATGAAGCATAATGAGGACCTAGTAAGCTATAAATAAGGTAGAGTTATACTTTCTGGCAAATTCTTTAATGTGACTGATTACCCTTGGCACAAAAACTACAGTTGCATGAGCTTCTTAAATAAAAACCGCATAATGATCTTTCCATCTGTCAAAGTCGCATAATTAAAGGCATCAGCAGTGCATAGAATTAGCACTTCAGGTTTTGTTCACAGGTTTGGACAGCATCCATCATCAGTTTGACAGATGGAATTGTTTTTTTTTTCTTTATTTCTCCATTTTGCTCTCATTTCTGCAGCTACACCATCCCTATTGAGGGACCCTTGAAATACTAAGAATTGTGGACTGGAATAATTGACTTCAGGAAGGATCTGTTAGCTTGCTTTATTATTTATCACCAGACGTAAGCTGAGATTCTAACTGTGTGCCATTAGAGAGGGGATCAATCTGCCTCATTATTCCCTTGACACAGGAGAAGGCAATTATAAGGGCACACGAGGACACCTGGCATTGTTTAGATGGTAAGAGGAAAGGATGACTTCTTTACTTTTTGGTAGCATTTTTCTCAGCACCTGCTATGTACTCAGCTGTTGGTGTTACTACAAGAATTGAATTATAGATGAATCATCATTTTTACCTGCATAGTCTAGCTCTAGTTCTCAAATTTAGTAAAAAAAAAATTGATAGCATTATTAAGTGCCATGTCACAGGTTTAATGCTCATGTATTTTCTCTTTTATAGATGAAGAAACTGAGACAGAGAGAGCAAGAACCTCACCTAGAGTCACAGAATCAAAATTTTACTTTCTACTCAGAATAGTCTATGTAAATAGAACAATGTGGTTATGGAGTAGGCAGAGTGATTTATTTCTTTCCCATACACAAATAATATACATAAGGAAGTGAGAGTAGAAAATTAATAAGTCCATTATTCAATTTGATATGGAAAAACAGGCAATCTTCAAATCAATAGAGGATTTTGTTCTAAAAATGTATTTGTAAATTAGTTATTTGGCATTTATCCATGAAATGACATTATGTCTTGGATTTTTTCAAAATAATGGAGGAGGGTGAAGATTAAATAAGATTGGTTATGAGTTGATAATTGTTGAAGCTGAATGATGGGAAAACAGTGGTTTATAATTTATTTTCTCTACAATTGTTTATTTTAAACCTTCCATGTAGAAAAAGCAAAAGGAAACTTATGGAAATTTAGCATCCTTGGTATGAAAAAATGGATACATGCCTATATAAAATTGCATATATGGAACATTCCACAAAATGTTCCCTAGGGCCTTTGTTGCATTGGCAAACACTGTTTCTGTTTGATCTGTCTCAAATTTTAGGAAACAAATCAAATATCTGATCACGTTCTTAGAATTTGTTAAAAGACTAAAATGGTTTCTAAATTCTCTATCATCTCTAAAAGGCATGAATATGTGAACATGATTTCCATAAGGTGCATATTTATAAAATGTTTATTCATTATAAAGAATTTTCTCACGTAGTTATGGAGATTGAAAGGTATCCGGATCTATAGTTGGCAAGCTATAGATCAAGGGAAGATTATGCTATAGTTCCAGTTCTGATTCAAAGGCCTGAGACCCACAAGATCCAATGATGTAAGTTCTAGTCTGAGTCCAATAGCAGATGCAAGTGCTATCTTAGCTCAAAAACAGAAAAAAATTCTTTCTTATCCCACATTTTGTTCTATTCAGGCCTTCATGGGCTGGATGAGACCCACTCATATTGGGGAATAGCAATCTTCTTCACTCAATCTACCAAAATTTAAATATTAATCTCATCCAAAAATACCCTCACAAACAGAATGAGAATAATGTTTAATCAGATATATATATATATTCTGTGTTCCAGTCAAGTTGACATATAAAGTCAACTATCACAATGCCTAGTAAATCATAATATATCCAGAAGCAGAAGCAATAGGAAGAACCAGATAAATCTCTTAATGAAAGTTCAGGTACCTTAGTTAATCCATGGTCACATGAAATTTAGTAGAACCACAATGACTTGAATCTGTAAACGCTAAGTAAAAACCCTCTGAATGGAAAGCTGCCCGCTTACCTCACAACAAGCTACATCTCAGACATTTCTATGTCAGGTAATTGGTTTTCCTTACAATCACAATGACTTCGTCTTTCTTCCCTCCCTACTTCTTTCCTTTCTTCTTACTTCCTTCCTTTGTTTCTTGCTTGCTTCTTTCATTCCATAAAAATTTATTGATCAAATGCTATTTACCCGGTCAGGTACTAGGTACCAGGAATACAGCAGTGAATCACAGACATTGTCTAGGTAATAATGAGCTTTATGCTTTCTGTGTACAAGAAAGTTATAGGTAAAACCTGGTTGAAGGAGCTCAAGAAACTAGTCTTCAATATTGTTTTGTCTAACATGTGACACAGCATTAATGAATGTCGATTATACACATGTGGAATATTAGAGGGAGATAAGTACCTCCCCTTTATGTTGATATTGACCCTATCCTCACCCCTTCTTCCCCCAGACCTTAAAATTCTCTGAGGGAGACAGACAATTAACAAATATATATGTATATCATTGCCAATTGTGATAATGCTATGAAGAAAAAATACAGGACATTCTAAATATAATAAGGAAGCTTAATTTAGATTGGGATGTCTTTCTTTTTTAAAAGAGACATTTAAATTAGATCTTGAATGAGACTATATTAGTTTTCTATGGCCGCCATGACAGAATACCACATACTAGATGGCTTAAACAACAGAAATTTATTTTCTCTCAGCTACGGAAGCTGGAAGTCTAAGATCAAGATGTTAGCAAGTTTGGTTTCCCCTGAGGCCTCTCTTCCTTCATGAAGGTAACTATTTTTTCACTTTGCCCAGATCTGTAAACCTGTTTGGTCTGTAGGTTATCTTTGTCCTAATCTCTTCTTCTTATAAGGTCACCAGTCACATTGGATTAGAGCCCATTCATGTGACCTGATTTTACTGTAGTTACCACTTTAAAAGCTCCTAATCCCCAACTAGAGTCACACTCTGAGATACTTGAGGTTAGAATTTCACTATATGAATTTTAGAGGGGCAGAATTCAGCCAGTAACAGGGATCATTCAGGAAAAAAAGAGTTGGAAGTGATATAGAGAAGTATATTTAGAGTTGGATAACAAAGTATAAAGAGACTCCAATCTGATAACTTCTATTTTGTCTGCAATGTCATTGGTCCCGTCATTGGCGGAAAATGGCAGTCATGGGAAGACAGGAGGGTAATTCAGAGAAGAATAGAGACGATATGAGCCATTATTTACTATGGATGGAACATAAACCCTGTTGGTAAACACATCTCTGAGCAATGTAAAAGATTTGACTGAGATAACTGAACAACATAAGCCTACAGGCAAGTGTAGTCTTTCTCTTCCATCCACTTAACTGCCCTGCGGAAGGTTCAGTGAAAATGGCCGTTGGGTTCATTCAGGATGGAGTTTGATCAGGGAGTCTGTGGAATGTAACCAAATAAGGAGGTGGTGAAGGAAGATAGGGAATGATGGACATAGAGGAAGAAGATGGACAAATGAATTACAGGTAGGAAATTTCATTTAGTGATATTGTATTTCCTAGGCTATTGGACACTCAAAATCACTTGGCGTCTTTCAGAGACAGTAAGTTGTGATGAACCCCAGCGTCATTTCTAAAATGGATATAGAAATACTTATCAAGAAAAGTTATTCTGCTGTATATCCCTTAGTCAAGATGCTGAAATATGTCCCCATTATTTTCCCAAATAATCTCTGAATAGGAAAATTCAAATTACTTTCTTATTTTTGTTAGCATGATCCCTACACTCCATTTCCTACCTCCATTCTCCTCTTCATTAATTATCAGTTAAAATTACATCAAAATAACTCTAAAGGACTACCTTTGCTTCTCATAGATTCAAGGAAAAGGAGGTTGGGACCTAGAAACCTTGCACATGTTAAGTAGGACTATAGATGTTAAAAACCAACAGAAATTCATCAAACAGTATGGTTTATAACTAGTAGAATTCATTATTTTCAGACTGTTGGTTACTTATTAATTAAAATTCTGGCATCTCTCTGCATCATAAACATATGTAAAATTTATTTGCACAAGTAAGTCAAGGAATGATTTGTGACCAAACCAAACCAACATGATTTAATGACTACAGGGACATTCCCAGTCCCAACTGCATTAACTGGTAAAATATTTATAATCATAATGTATGTACAAATTTAAGTGTTGTGTTAGGTGACCCAGATACCAACTGAGAATGCCTTCTGTATGATTGGATTAAGTGCTGTAGACCAGATTCTTTGATAGTGTTTACTGTTGACAGCTAGACAGAAACTCCAGAAAGGGGATAAGAAATAAACATCTTGGAAGAACCCCTCAAGGTCATGTGCCTAAAACTGAGACACAGCTTATCTTCTTTAAGCAGAGATAGAAAAAGGCACATCAGTTTGCCTTAAGGTTCCCTGACATCCACCATTCTGTTATTCTTAAGATTAACACTGCAAGATAGATATTTGATGATCAGAAAACTACATTCAGTGAGGATAAGTGCTTTGTCCAAAGTCATATGCCCAGTGTGGGTGACAAAACTTAGATCTGTCTGGTCTTTACAGCTCTTTTTTTTAAGATTTATTTATTTCTCTTGAAGGCAGAGATGCAGGGAGAGAAGGAAATAGAATCTTCCATCGGCTGGTTCACTCCCCAAATGGCCACACTGTCTGGGGCTGGGCCAAGCCATAGCCATGAGCCAGGATTTTTTTCCATGATGCCCATGTGGGTTCAGGGGCCCCCATTTTTCCCAAGCACATTAGCATGGAGCTGAATCCTAAGTGCAGCAGCTGGGTCTTAAACCAGCACCCATATGGGATGCCAGCACCTCAGGAGGAGGCTTAACCTTCTACATCACAGTGCCAGCCCTTGTGAAAGCTATTTTCCTCAGTGATCTTTCCCCACTTCAAGCTTATTTAAGATCAGCCTTTTCCATATACGCATGCCTGCTCTTCCATCCGCCCTGGGGGATTTTTATCTCCGTAAAGGCTGCTCATTATGTCCTTGTAACCTGTTTTCATCTGGATAAAAATGTTGGAAAGGGCAAGAGATGGCACATATCCAAAATGGTTTTCTTGGTGCTCACTGTCTTTTTTGGCAAAATGTCCTATAAATTATAATCAATTCATTTATTTTAAATAAATAAATAAATAACTGGCGCATGAGCCAGTAGCCCTCAATATTAATTTCTTTATTTTAGTATCATTTTTTCACTCTAACAATAAATCCAAAATACAAGATTCACTGTAATCATCAATTTAAAATATTTAAGAAAGAATGAGATAATATGCACTAAAAACTGCAGCGCTTGTAGGAAAAGTAGTGAATGAATTGTGGTAGTAGAGTTACAAACAACATTCAGTCTATGCTAGGTTTTGTAAGGCCTTGCTGCTGAAAGTATGGTAGCCTTGGAAATCTGATGGAGTTTATAATATACAGAAGCTCAAGTTCTCCCTTAGACCTCCTGACCAGAATCTGCAGTATAACAACTTCTTAGGTCATTTGTATATATGTGTTATAGTTTGAGAAGCACTATTCTAATGTACATATTTTTAGTGTCCCACACACACAAATATACAGGAAATGACTCTTGCTGGAAAAGCTTTTGAGATAATAGAAAGAGTAAGCGTTTTGGTATTAGGTGAAATGATGCCAATACTTACTAGTTGTGTGACTTTGGACAAGTTATTCAACTCTCTGTGTCTGGGAGCCTTCATCTGTGTAAGTGAAGGGACAGGCAGAGTGGCAGCCAAGAGAAACACTACGACAGAAGAGAGAGAGAGAGAGAGAACAAAATATTAGAGAGGGAAATGGATCTTGACGTGAGGTTAGCCAGAATGAAATAGAACAAAGTTGTTTGTGTTCCTTCACCTGTTTCTGAAAGTATCTGCCTGTAAGATTTGGTTGACATTTTGGAAATAATGAGATAAATTTTGGCTTTGGTTTTACTATGGCTATTTGCCTTTAAGCAGTAAAAGTTTTGGATAAACAGTGATATACTGTAGGAAAACAAAAGAACTGGTGAAACAGAGGTGATGTAGGGATAGGCAATCAATTTAATGGAAAAGTTCTTACAAGCAAAGCAAAACAAGAAATGTCTACAAAATATATCTGCCTGAGATATCTCTCACAATTACTCTTGTGATCAAGTGGGTTAGGCTTTTTTTCTATCTCCAAGGCTATAATTTTTTAAAATGTATTTTTTTAATTTATCAAGGATATTATCTTTTTCATGTCAAATAATGATTTAATCAAAATGTGTCTAATTTCTTTGATATAGTGATCTGATTTCAAAAATAAAGGAAAGAAGCAGAGTTCTCCTATTTTTAGCATTGATTAGACAAATGGTGAATCTTATTTTATTGGAGATATTATTGGTATAGTTTCCCAGACATTGTTTTTTTAAATAATCTCCTTGTCAAAAATATGGATGTGTTAGATATTTACCTGAGTATAGATTGCAGAAAATATAATTAAGTAGTACTTTATAATGATAATTAACACACAACAAATTATAAAATACTCCTCCTACTATATTTGGTTTGTGTTTTCCCATCCTTTTTGTTAGAATATCTTACAAATTTATACTACCTAGAGTTCAAGGCATAAGTAACAGATGATTCCAAAATAGCATGGAAAAAGCAAAGTAAGCCTTATTATTATTTGATATTTGTTCAAACAAAAATGCAACTTATGCAGTATTTTCAATATTGAGATTTATATGGGTCAGCTTGGATATTGGCATGTTGATGATTATTTTTTCTGAGCATATGAGTTCCATAAAATGAAACCTAATATATTTGAGCAGACCAGTGACAATTCTGGGCCAAAAAAAAAATGCCATTACATGATACTGGTGCTTACACTTATAAAGAAAAACAACAAAAACAACTTGGTATGACTTAAGACATTTTGAGGTTTTTTTTTTTTTAATGCTTCATTCTATTTTCTAAATCATCATGCTTTGTTTATAGATAAAACTAGGGCACAAAGATAATTCAAATGAAAATATATCAAAAACTAGTGGAATCAAGGCAAGATTTATAGCACATATTTCAAAGTAAGAGATTATAGAAATCTAAAACAATGCATTATTCATAGCAAATCTTGGCATATTTGAAATGTCCTTGAATATTAATTAGGTACTCAAATAGAAGAAGTCTCTATAAATTCTGTTCTAGGATGAATCTACAGAGAACTTTTCATATTTATACAATAATTCAGAAGTGCCTCTGCAAAGACAAAACTTTTCGTTGGTGATTTTCTAATGTCAAGTGTGCGCTCTTAATAGAGAGATTGAATTGAAAAGTTGGAAGTGCCTGATAAGCATGACTTGTCCTTCACAGGTATACTTTTTACAATTGAGAAAAAAAGTAAAACTTGCATCTGAATAATGGCAGCAAAATTCTTGATATGGGGCTAAAAATTAACAACATTAAAATACTGTCATTCATTATTCAATCTCTACAACGTCACATTCCCCTCCCTGTCGCCAACAAAATCTGTGGACCAAACTAGTCTCTCTCTTCCAAAGCTATCCCAATCTTCAAATCTCTGTGAGCTCACTAGGTGTTTTGGATAGATTTACACCATAGTCCATTCGCATATCCAGCTTAAAGCCTATAGGCAAGCAATTAACTATCCAAGTAATGCGAATGACAGACTGGAGCCAGAAAATTGCAAATGGTAAATAAGAATTTATTTTTAATGAGGTCTAATGTTTGAAAATGTGATTTGTGCAATGACACCATTTATCTCTCAACAATTATGTAATGTTATAGGCCTAATGCCTTAAGTTGCATACGTTGAGAAATGATTTAGATGAAAGTGATTGACAGAAAGCAGAAGAAGATTTAGACAGTTACGTAGGGTTGAAATTACATTGTCTGGGTGGGCATTTGGAATAGTCATTTAAGATGCTGCTTGGGACATCCACATCCCTTATCAGACTACCAGGGTTCAATTTCTAGCTCCATTTCCAATTCCAACTTCCAGGTAATGCATACCCTGGGAAACAGCAAATGATGACTCCAGCATTCGTCCCTGCCACCCATATGGGAGATTGAGTACTGGGATCCTGGCTTCAATCTGACTCCACCCTAGCTGTTGTGGGCATCTGGAGAACAAACCAGCCAATGAAATTCCTCTTTTTCTGTCTCTGTATCTCTTCCTTTCTCCACCTATCAAATAAAATTAAAATAATTTTTAATTTAAATTATATTATCTAAGACATAATAATTGCTAATAACTCTAAATAGATATTATTGTTTCCCTTTATGACAGTAAAGAAGCCTCTACTATAACAGAGTTAATTTTCCAATCATTCATATTAAGTCAAGGTAAATCAATTTCTCTCTAAAATAAAATTTCTATACAAAAAGACTAAGCTCAAACAGTGATCCCATATATCATCCCAGACATGTGCCACACTGCTTGAGACCCAGGCTGTATTAGTGAACTAGAATTGGCATAACAAATTAGTGGTTTACAATAAAAGAAATTTATTCTGTCACAGAACTGGAAGCTAGAAGTCTGAAATCAAGGTGTCTGGTCAGGCTATGCTCCTTCCAAAGACTGGGGCAGGGGGGACTCCTTCCTTGGCTCTTCCTGCTTTTGCTGTCGGCTAACAGCCCTTGATGTTCCTTGGCTTGTACATGCTTTTGTCTAACCTCTCCTGCTTTCTTGAGGTGGCCCTTTGCTGTCTGCCTCTATGTCCAAATTTTCCTCTTCCTTACAAGGCAGCAGTCATCAGATTAGCATCTGCCGTAATGCAGTAAGCCTTGTCTTAATTGGATTACATCTACAAAGATTCTATTTCCAAATATGGTTACATTTTGAGATAGCAGATAGAACTTCAGCATGTGTTTCTAGGGGACACAGTTCAACCTATAACACTGGTCTACTGCTAATTACACCAGGAAGAATCCATTCATTTTCAGATATTTATTGAAAGTCTACTATGTCAGGCAATGTGATGAACAAAATAGACCAAGTTCCTGCCCTTAAGAAGCTACTGTGCTGTATTCAAACCGTATCCTATAGCTGTATATACTTTATAATTGAAAATTACATGCAGTTTGTAGTGTATCAAAATATTTTAATCCACATTTATATAATAAATCTTCAGAACAGTTCTTTCACGCTTGCTGGGAAATATTGGTAGCTGCACTTTCACATGAGGAAATTAGGCTTATAGTGGTTAGTACTTTTCCAAAACTGTCTCTCTGGTAAAGCAAAGCTGGAACCAGAAATGAAGTCAAAATATAACAGCATACAACATGCTAGATGACATCTATTTGCTGTTTATTGTGAATACAAGGAACATTACTGTATATTAGGGTGTTTGTAATATATCATATGGAGATGTTTAAAAAGTAACATACACTAGTTCACAAGACAAAATGTGTCTACTTCGACAAGTCTATTTTATCTCTTATTTCTCATGTCACTCCAGCAAACCTTCTCTGATGTATTTTCAAAACAACAGTAACCAGAAAAATGCAAAAGGCCTTTACGGATATTCACTGAGGAACAAAACGAAGCTAAATTTTATTGTGAATTCACAGAATCACAGTTACATTGGAATTTCCATGTTGAAAATGCTTACTCAAAATTCATTTCATTCAATCTTTTTGTTTGTTTGTTTTTTGTTTTTTGTTTTTTTTAAACTTTTATTTAATGAATATAGATTTCCAAAGTACAGCTTATGAATTATAATAGCTTCCCCCCAATAACGTTCCTCCAACCCTCAACCCTCCCCTTATCCACTCCCTCTCCCCTTCCATTCACATCAAGATTCATTTTCGATTCTCTTTATATACAGAAGATCAGTTTAGCATACATTAAGTAAAGATTTCAACAGTTTGCTCCCACACAGAAACATAAAGTGAAAAATACTGTTTGAGTACTAGTTATAGCATTAAATCTCAATGTACAGCACACTAAGGACAAAGATCCTACATGAGGAGTAAGTGCACAGTGACTCCCGTTGTTGACTTAACAAATTGACACTCTTGTTGATGGCATCAGTAATCACCCTAGGCTCTTGAAATGAGCTGCCAAGGCTATGGAAGTTCACCGACTCTGATCATATTTAGACATGGCCATGGTCAAAGTGGAAGTTCTTTCCTCCCTTCAGAGAAAGGTACCTCCTTCTTTGATGACCCGTTCTTTCCACTGGGATCTCACTCGTGGAGATCTTTCATTTGGGTGTTTTTTTTTTTCCCCCAGAGTGTCTTGGCTTTCCATGCCTGGAATACTCTCATGGGCATTTTAGCCGGATCCGCATGCCTTAAGGGCTGATTATGAGGCCAGAGTGCTGTTTAGGACATCTGCCATTCTATGGGTCTGCTGTGTATCTCACTTCCCATGTTGGATCATTCTCTCCCTTTTTGATTCTATCAGCTAGTATTTGGAGACACTATTCTTGTTTATGTGATCCCTTTGGTTCTTAGTCCTATCATTATGATCAATTGTGAACAGAAATTGATCACTTGGACTAGTGAGATGGCGTTGGTACATGCCACCTTGATGGGATTGAATTGGAATCCCCTGGTATGTTTCTAACTCTACCATTTGAGCTAAGTCAGCTTGAGCATGTCCCGAATTGCACGGCTCTTCCCACTCTTATTCCCACTCTTAAATTTAACAGTGATCACTTTTCATTTAAGTTTCAGCACTTAAGAATAACTGTGTATTGATTACAGTATTCAACCAAAAGTATTAAATAGAACAAACAAAAAAAAATACTAAGAGGGATAACATATCAAGTTGCTCATCAACAGTCAGGGTGAGGGCTGATCAAGTCACCGTTTCTCATAGTGTTCATTTCACTTTAACAGGTTTCCTTTTTGGTGCTCAGTTAGTTGTCACCTATCAGGGAGAACAAGTGGTATTTGTCCCTTTGGGATTGGTTTATTTCACTCAGCATAATGTTTTCCAAATTCCTAACAGGGATCACTTTCCAGTTAAAATTTAAACACCTGAGAATAATTGTGTGTTAATTACAGAGTTCAACCAATGGTACTAGAACAAAAAAAATACTAAAATGGATAAAGTATTACATTGTACATCAACCATCAGGACAAGAGCTGATCAAGTCACTGTTTCTCATAGTGTCCATTTCATTTCAACAAGTTTCCCCTTTGGTGCTCAGTTAGTTGTCGCTGATCAGGGAGGACATATGATATTTGTCCCTTTGGGACTGGCTTAATTCACTCAGCATGATGTTTTCCAAATTCCTCCATCTTGTTGCAAATGACCGGGTTTCGTTGTTTTTGACTGCTGTCTAGTATTCTATAGAGTACATGTCCCATAATTTCTTTATCCAGTCTACTGTTGATGGGCATTTGGGTTGGTTCCAGGTCTTAGCTATTGTGAATTGAGCTGCAATAAACATTAATGTGCAGACAGCTTTTGTGTTTGCCAATTTCATTTCCTTTGGGTAAATTCCAAGGAGTGGGATGGCTGGGTTGAATGGTACGGTTATATTCAGGTTTCTGAGGAATCTCCAGACTGACTTCCATAGTGAATTAACCAATTTGCATTCCCACCAACAATGGGTTAGTGTCCCTTTTTCCCCACATCCTCTCCAGCATCCATTGTTGGTAGATTTCTGAATGTGAGCCATTCTAACTGGGGTGAGGTGAAACCTCATTGTGGTTTTGATTTGCATTTCCCTGATTACTAATGACCTTGAACATTTTTTCATGTGCCTGTTGGCCATTTGGATTTCCTCTTTTGAAAATGTCTATTGAGGTCCTTGGCCCATCTCTTAAGTGGGTTGCTTGTTTTGATCTTGTGGAGTTTCTTGATTTCTTTGTAGATTCTGGTTATCAACCGTTTATCAGTTGCATAGTTTGCAAATATATTTTCCCATTCTATCGGTTGTCTCTTCACTTTCCTGACTGTTTCTGTTGCAGTACAGAAACTTCTCAATTTGATGCAATCCCAAATGTTAATTTTGGCTTTGGCTGCCTGTGCTTCTGGGGTGTTTTCCAGAAACTCTTTGCCTGTGCCAATATCTTGAAGGGTTTCTCCAATGCTCTCTAATAATTTGACGGTGTCAGGTCGTAGATTTAAGTCTTTAATCCATGTTGAGTGGATTTTTGTGTAAGATGAAAGGTAGGCGTCTTGCTTCATGATTCTGCACGTGGAGATCCAATTTTCCCAGCACCATTTATTGAATAGACTGTCCTTACTCCAGGGATTGGTTTTGGATCCTTCATCAAATATGAGTTGGCTGTAGATGTTTGGGTTGTTTCTGGTGTTTCAATTCTGTTCCATTGGTCTATCCATCTGTTTCTGTACCAGTATCATGCTGTTTTGATAACAACTGCCCTGTAGTATGTCCTGAAATCTGGTATTGTGATGCCTCCAGCTTTGTTTTTGTTGTACAAGATTGCTTTAGCTATTCGAGGTCTCCTGTGTCTCCATATAAATTTCAGCATCATTTTTTCTAGATCTGAGAAGAAGGTCTTCGGTATCTTGATTGGTATTGCATTGAATCTATAAATTGCTTTTGGGAGAATGGACATTTTGATGATATTGATTCTTCCAATCCATGAGCATGGAAGATTTTTCCATTTCTTGGTATCCTCTTCTATTTCTTTCTTTAAGGTTTTGTAATTTTCATAGTAGAGTTCTTTAACGTCCTGTGTTAAGTTTATTCCAAGGTATTTGATTGTTTTTGTAGCTATTGTGAATGGGATTGATCTTAGAAGTTCTTCCTCAGCCATGGCATTGCCTGTGTATACAAAGGCTTTGATTTTTGTGCATTGATTTTATACCCTGCTACTTTCCCAAAACCTTCTATGAGTTCCAATAGTCTCTTTGTAGAATTCTTTGGGTCCCCTAAATAAAGAATCATGTCATCTGCAAAGAGGGATAGTTTGAGTTCTTCCTTCCCAATTTGTATCACTTTAATTTCTTTTTCTTGCCTAATAGCTCTGGGTAAAACTTCCAGAACTATATTGAATAGCAGTGGTGAGAGTGGGCATCCCTGTCTGGTACCAGATCTCAGTGGAAATGCTTCCAACTTTTCCCCATTCAATAGGATGTTGGCTGTGGGTTTTTCATAGATTGCTTTGATTGTATTGAGGAATGTTCCTTCCATACCCAGTTTCCTTAGAGTTTTCATCATGAAAGGGTGTTGTATTTTATCAAATGCATTCTCGGCGTCTATTGAGATAATCATATGGTTTTTCTTCTGCAGTCTGTTAATGTGGTGTATCACATTGATTGTTTTGCGCACATTAAACCATCTCTGCATACCAGGGATAAATCCCACTTGATCTGGGTGGATGATCTTTCTGATGTGTTGTTGCATTCTCTGGCCAGAATTTTATTGAGGATTTTTGCATCTATGCTCATCAGGGATATTGTTCTGTAATTCTCTTTCAATGCTGCATCTTTTTCCGGCTTAGGAATTAAGGTGATGCTGGCTTCATAGAAAGAATTTGGGAGGATTCCCTATTCTTCGATTGTTTTGAATAGTTTGAGAAGAATTGGAGTTAGTTCTTCTTTAAATGTCTGGTAGAATTCAGCAGTGACTCCATCTGGTCCTGGGCTTTTCTTTGTTGGGAGGGCCTTTATTACTGTTTCAATTTCTGTCTCAGTTATGGGTCTGTTTAGGTTTTCGATGTCTTCCTGGTTCAATTTAGGTAGGTTGCATGTGTCCAGGAATCTATCCATTTCTGATAGGTTTCCCTGTTTGCTGGCATACAAGTCCTTGTAGTAATTTCTGATGATTCTTTTTATTTCTGTGGTGTCTGTTGTTATGTTTCCTTTTTCATCTCTGATTTTATTGATTTGGGTCTTTTCTCTTCTTTTTTTAGTTAGTTGGGCCAATGGAGTGTCAATTTTGTTTATTTTTTCAAAAAACCAGCTCCTCGTTTGGCTGATTTTTTGGAATGTTTTTCTTGATTCAATCCTGTTGATTTCTTCTCTGATTTTAATTATTTCTCTTCTCCTACTAGATTTGGGTCTGGTTTGCTGTAGGTTTTCCAGATCCTTGAGGTGAATTGAAAGCTCATCTATTTGGTGCCTTTCCAATTTCTTGATGTAGGCACCTATTGATATAAACTTTCCTCTTAACATTGCTTTTGCTGCATCCCATAAGTTTTGGTATGTTGTGCTGTTATCCTCATTTACTTCCAGAAAATTTTTGATTTATCTTTTAATTTCTTCTATGACCCATTGTTCATTCAGGAGCATGTTGTTCAATCTCCATGTGTTTGCGTATGCTTTAGGGATTCCTGAGTTGCTAATTTCCAACTTCATTCCTTTATGGTCTGAGAAGCTGCATGGTATGATTCTAATTCTTTTGAATTTGCTGAGACTTGCTTTATGGCCTAGTATGTGGTCAATCCTAGAGAAGCTTCCATGTACTGCTGAGAAGAATGTAAAATCTTTAGCTGTAGGATTGAAAGTTCTGTATATATCTGTTAGATCCAATTGGGGCTATAGTGTCATTTAACTCTACTGTATCCTTGTTGATCTTCTGTCCTGTTGATCTGTCTATTTCTGAGAGTGGAGTATTGAAGTCCCCCAGTACTATTGTATTGGGGTCTAAGTCTCCCTTTAAGTCCCTTAACAAATCTTTTAGATAAACCGGTGCCCTGTATTTAGGTGCATATACATTGATAATTGTTATATCTTCTTGTTGTATTGATCCCTTAATCATGGTATAGTGTCCCTCTTTGTCTCTCTTAACAGTTTTTGTGGTAAAGTTTATGTTGTCCGATATTAAGATGGCTACGCCCGCTCTTTTTTCATTTCTGTTGGCATGGTATATCTTTTTCCAGCCTTTCACTTTTAATGTGTATGCATCTTTGTTGGAAAGATGTGTTTCTTGTAAGCAGCAAATAGATGGGTTTTGTTCCTTTACCCAATCAGCCAATCTGTGTCTTTTAACTGGACAGTTCAGGCCATTAACGTTCAATGTGACTAATGATAAGTGGTAACTTTGCCCTGCCATTTGCCAAAGATAAGTTCTAATATATGCTTTGAATTCCCTGTGATCTTTTGCTGTGAGCTTTCCTTCCTTTACCTTCTTTCATATTGATGACCGTGTTTCTGTGTTTCTGTGTGTAACACATCTTTAAGCATCTTTTGCAGGACTGGACGAGTGGCGAGAAATTCTTTCAATTTCTGTTTGCTATGAAAAGTCTTTATTTCACCTTCATTCACAAATGATAGCTTTGCGGGATATAATATTCTGGGCTGGCAGTTGTTCTCTCTTAGTACCTGGGCTATATCTCGCCATTCCCTCCTAGCTTGTAGAGTTTCTGATGAGAAGTCAGCTGTGAGTCTGATTGGAGATCCTCTGAGAGTAATCTGACGTTTCTCTCTTGCACATTTTAGGATCTTTTCTTTATGTTTCACTGTGGAGAGTTTAATTACAACGTGTCGTGGTGAGGCTCTCTTTTGGTCGTGTTTATTAGGGGTTCTGTGAGCTTCCTGTACTAGGATTTCTCTGTCCTTCTCCAAACCTGGGAAATTTTCTGCTAATATCTCACTAAAAAGGCCTTCTAATCCTTTCTCCCTCTCCATGCCTTCAGGAACTCCTAGAACCCGAATGTTGGGTTTTTTAATAGTATCCTGTAGATTCCCGACAATATGTTTTAGATTTCTAATTTCCTCTTCTTTTCTTTGGTCTGACTGTATCCTTTCCTGTTCTCTGTCTTCTAAGTCCGATATTCTCTCTTCTGCTTCACCCATTCTTTTTATAAGGCTCTCTATTTTGTTTTTCATTTGATCTATTGAATTCTTCACTTCATTATGATTTCTCGTCACTATCACAGTTTCCTGTTGTACTAGTTGTTTCGTTTCATTTTGATTCCTCCTTAATATTTCATTTTCACGAGAGAGATGTTCTACCTTGTCCATTAAGGATTTCTGTAGTTCAAGAATTTGTTTTTGAGAACTTCTTAATGTTCTTATCAATTTTTTGAGATCTGCTTCTTGCATTTCTTCTATCTCATCATCTTCATAATCTTGCATTGGGGTGTCTTTTTCATTTGGGGGCGTCATAGTGACTTCCTTGTTTTTATTACCTCGGTTTTTGCGTTTGTTATTTGGCATATTGGAGATATTTGGTTTCTTCACTGTGGTGCTTTTTCTTGTTATACTATGACTTTAGATTAAGTGGACTGTCTGTTTTTGATGGAGCCTTAGAGGTGTGAGATGGGTGTGGCCTGAGAGCTCTGTTTGGTGTGCCAAAGGTGACACTCCCAGATTAGGCGTGGTAGATCTCTCTCTCTCTCTTTCTTTCTTTTTTTGATTCAAAAGGGAAGGAATTCCACACAGCTGAACGAAGTTGGAGGTAATTAGTAGGCAAATGATATACCCACAGGAGCCAGAGATCGGAAGCTCTTTCCCAAGGACCACACAGGGAATCTGTTCTGCCCTCAGAGTGGGCTCAAATTCTCCTTCAGTCTCCCACTGGGTTGCCAAAGTTACGGAATTGTAGCGTCTCTGGAGTGTACTCACATGAATTCCGTGAGTTCTCTCCCCCACCGTCTCTTTTTTCACAGTCTCAGTTCAGTAGCGCCACAAATTTACTAGGTCCTAATCTCCTGTTAATTCGCCCCGCCCAGAGTCATGTTTTTCTGCTAGGCTCAGGGCCGGTGCAGACCTGAGGTCGCTCTGCTTATGACGTATGTCCAAGATGGCGCCTGCTCTTTGTCTTGCTCGCCTTTGAGAGGTGAGCAGAGAGAGAGAAACCCGTGTCCGTATCAGTCACTTTTTTTTCTCTCTCTCTCTCATTTCTAGTTAGCCTGGTAAACTTCCCCCCCACCCGGGGTCATTCCCTCTAGTCTCCTCTTTCCGCTTGCCTGCCAGTGTCTCTGGCTGTTGAGGTTCGGCTCACCTCACGTTCAGCGCTGACGTGTGTTGAATCTGCCGCTGGTGTCCCAAACTGTGGGCTCCCATGCTCTCCACGCAGGTCCACTGTGAATTACTCGTTCCAGAAGAGTTTCTTCTGCTGTTTCTTCCCCTACTCTTCCTTGAACCTGCAGTATCTCCACTTTTATTATACTGTCTCTCCCCGGAATATCAGTGTGCTCCCTTCCTATTCCGCCATCTTGCCACCTTTCCATTTCATTCAATCTTATATCCCCTCCATAGCAGGTGTCCAGAAAGAAAAATATTTAAATGAAGAATGAAAAGATATAATCTGATTAATTTAGGTCATATATATATATATATGTTTTATATACCCTGCACTTTAATGAATAGTATAATAAGTAGTTAAAATATGCCATCTCTTAATGAACCATAATCAGAGTCTGATGATGTGGTAGTGGTGGTGAGTGTGAGGAGATGGCAAAAAGTGGGAGAGCTCTGATCCTTTCCATGGTGGTTGTTTTCGTAACTTTCAGTATTGCACCTGACACACACACACACACACACACTTCTCAGAAATGCTTCAGCATTTCAGCAGCTCTCAGTCCTAAAACCAACATTAAGAAGGGGAGAAGAAAGACATTTAAAATTGAAACCAAGATGCTGGAGACGCATATCCAAAATCAGCCAAGTAAGACAGATGACAAATGGAGCATACACTCGCTAAGCAAGCGCCTGCATTGTATAGCAAAAATAATGTCACACTAGCAAATCAATAACAGAAAGGAGAAGTAGAATGGATAAGTGAGAGGAAGCTAAAGAAAGACAAATTTGTTGAAAGGTAAGCTGCAGCTTATAGACAAACAGTACATTCTGATTAATTTCAATTACAGAAGAAGCTACTCTAATGACAGTGGTCTTGGGTCATCTGCATACACAAATGAGAACATGTCCTTCTATTCCTCTCCCAGTGCTGAAGGACCTCCTTGTGAGAAAATTATCCACTGAGGGAATATGAATCCACATCTCACAATATAGAATTTTTTCACTCTTCTAAAAATAACAAAAGCAGCATTTTCTTACAAATAACACATCATCCACTCTGCTCTCTGAGGTCTTTTTTGTCACATATGCAGGGAGCGAACCATTCCTCACACTGTTGGTGTGTGTCATTAGCTAGACTCTCATTTCTCATTCATGCTAAGAACTTTAAAAAAGAATTCATGCCTCCATGCCTCACACCTCCACATCTCTTAGCATAATTTCTGTTCCATTTTCCTGCCCATTATTCATCTCAACTTCTGCCGTCAGCAGCCTTTAGCAAGTTCCTTACACTTTCTGCTCCTGTTCCATTCTCAGAGATGTTCTGGGCTGAGGGCAGTAGGGGGGAGGGCAGGCAGACATAGCTAGTCATAGCCTTCGATCTCCTGGGATCACCGATTCTTTGGGTAGGTGCAGAGCTAAAGTGAGGTCAAAGGGAGCTGGGTGGGATGTTAGCTTGAGAATGCAGTGGCCATTTTGATGCTTGAAAATTAAGCCCAGCTAGAAAAGAGTGGAGGCAAGAGATGAACAGAGAAACACTTCCAGTGTTAGTATTGAAATACCTTGAGCATTTCAATCACTTTGGAGTATAAATTACCTTTATTCGTAAGCCAAATCAAGTCCAGTTTTCTATTGCTTTCAGCAAAAGATTTCTGATTACTCTGGTATTCAAGATTCAATACAATGATCTCAAGTTCCATAGCCCTTTCTTCCAAAACAACACACTGCTTGCGAACATTTGCTGTCATCAGCCCTCAGTTCTTCCATATTCTGCCCATCCATAACCACATTTTATCTAGGAAAGGTGGGTATTATTATTAAGACATAATTTAATATTAAGTTATGTCATCTTTGTCTTAAAATATCAATCAAAATATTAATAAATGAAGCAAATATATATATTAATCCCCTTTTCTAGTTTATCTCATTTTATGATTTAGCCTGTGGGTAGATCCAGAGATTTTAAGCTCAAATACAAAAATGTGTGTGTATGCGTATGTGTTGAATAAGAAATAAATGTTAAAAGCACAAACACAACTGTCACAGGAGGTATATCCACTAGTATTCATAAAATATCATAAGCTCTTAAAAATAGATGTATTTCATATAAATAAATTTTAATTAAATTCACCACCTCACCTTTAAATTCTGCCCACCATTTACTGAGAAGTTGAAATACTAATTTATCATCTATTACAATTCTTTACTTATTTCAGTGTTTCGCATTGTGGAGAGTCACCTAGATTTTTGACTAGTTTCTGAACAATGCAAGGAATGCGTTGGATTCGTCTCTGTATTCCTAGGATTTAATCAGTGCTTAATTTACATTTTTTAACTTTTATTTAATACATATAAATTTCCAAAGTACAGTTTTTGGATTACAGTGCCTTCCCCCCCATAACTTCCCTCCCACCTGCAACCCTCGCATCTCCCGCTCCATCTCCCATTCCATTCACATCAAGATTCATTTTCAATTATATTTATATACAGAAGATCAATTTAGTATATATTAAGTAAAGATTTCAACAGTTTGCACCCACACAGAAAAACAAAGTATAAAGTACTGTTTGAGTACTAGTTATAGCATTAATTCACATTGTACAACACATTAAGGACAGAGATCCTACATGAGGAGTAAGTGCACAGTGACTCCTGTTGTTGACTTAACAAATTGACACTCTTGTTTATGGCATCAGTAATCATCCTAGGCTCTTGAAATGAGCTGCCAAGGCTGTGGAAGCCTTTTGAGTTCTCCAACTCTGATCTTATTTAGACAAGGTCATAGTCAAATTGGAAGTTCTCTCCTCCCTTCAGAGAAAGGTACCTCCTTCTTTGATGGCCCCGTTCTTTCCACTGGAAACTCACTCACAGAGATCTTTCATTTAGGTGTTTGTTTTTTGTTTTTGTTTTTTTTTTTTTTGTTTGTTTGTTTGTTTTTGCCAGAGTGTCTTGAATTTCCATGCCTAAAATACTCTCATGGGCTCTTCAGCCAGATCTGAATGCCTTAAGGGCTGATTCTGAGGCCAGAGTACTGTTTAGGACATCTGCCATTCTATGAGTCTGCTGTGTATCCCGCTTCCCATGTTGGATCCTTCTCTCATATTTAATTTATCAGTTAGTATTAGCAGACACTAGTCATGTTTATGTGATCCCTTTGACTCTTAATCCTTTCATTATGATCAATTGTGAACTGAAATTGATCACTTTGACTAGTGAGATGGCATTGGGACATGCCACCTTGATGGGATTGAATTGGAATCCCCAGGCATGTTTCTAACTCTACTGTTTGGATAGAGTTTGAGCATGTCCCAAACTGTACATCTCCTTCCTCTCTTATTCCCACTCTTATATTTAACAGGGATCACTTTTCAGTTAAATTTAAACACCTAAGAATAATTGTCTGTTAATTAAAGAGTTCAACCAATAGTATTAAGTAGAACAAAAAAAATTCTAAAAGGGATAAAGTATTAAGTTGTTCATCGCAGTCAGGACAAGGGCTCATCAAGTCACTGTTTCTCATACTGTCCATTTCACTTCAACAGGTTTCCTTTTTGGTGTTCGATTAGTTGTCACTGGTCAGGGAGAAGATGTGCTATTTGTCCCTTTGGGATTGGCTTATTTCACTCAGCATAATGTTTTCCAGATTCCTCCATTTTGTTGCAAATGACCAGATTTCATTTTTTTACTGCTCTATAGTATTCTATACAGTACATATCCCATAATCTCTTTATCTGGTCCACTGTTGATGGGCATTTAGGTTGATTCCAGGTCTTAGCTATTGTGAATTGAGCTGCAATAAACATTAAGGTGCAGAATGCTTTTTTATTTGCCAATTGCTTAATTTACATTTAAATTTACCCTATGAATGAGTGATTAATATGTGATAAGAGATCTCATTGATAAGGTTTTCCTATTGTAGTTGAATTACAAAATACCCATGCAGAAATTTTCCTGTTTTTTTTTTTTAATGTAAGCTCATCCTCTCAGAGTTTATTTTGTATTAGGAACCAAACAAGTTCCAAACATTCTGGGATAGCAAATTCTAATCTGAGTTCATCTTGTGCTTAATCCCTGTAGAATGACAACAGCAAGGAGAAAAAAAGATATATTGGTTGAATCTGTAATTAACACACAATTATTCTTAGGTATTTTTTTTAACTTTTATTTAATGGTATTTAAATTTTAACTGAAAAGTGATCCCTGTTAGGAATTTGGAAAACATTATGCTGAGTGAAATAAACCAATCCCAAAGGGACAAATACCACTTGTTCTCCCTGATAGGTGACAACTAACTGAGCACCAAAAAGGAAACCTGTTAAACCTGTTAAAGTGAAATGAACACTATGAGAAACGGTGACTTGATCAGCCCTCACCCTGACTGTTGATGAGCAACTTAATATGTTATCCCTCTTAGTATTTTTTTTTGTTTGTTCTATTTAATACTTTTGGTTGAATACTGTAATCAATACACAATTCTTCTTAAGTGCTGAAACTTAACTGGAAAGTGATCACTGTTAAATATAAGAGTGGGAATAAGAGAGGGAAGAGCTGACTTAGCTGACTTAGCTCAAATGGTAGAGTTAGAAACATACCAGGGGATTCCAATTCAATCCCATCAAGGTGGTATGTACCAACGCCCTCTCACTAGTCCAAGTGATCAATTTCTGTTCACAATTGATCATAATGATAGGACTAAGAACCAAAGGGATCACATAAACAAGACTAGTGTCTGCAAATACTAGCAGATAGAATCAAAAAGGGAGAGAATGATCCAACATGGGAAGTGAGATACACAGCAGACCCATAGAATGGCAGATGTCCTAAACAGCACTCTGGCCTCATAATCAGCCCTTAAGGCATGCGGATCCGGCTGAAATGCCCATGAGAGCATTCCAGGCATGGAAAGCCAAGACACTCTGGGGGGGGGGAACTAAATGAAAGATCTCCACGAGTGAGATCCCAGTGGAAAGAACAGGTCATCAAAGAAGGAGGTACCTTTCTCTGAAGGGAGGAAAGAACTTCCACTTTGACCATGGCCATGTCTAAATATGATCAGAGTCAGTGAACTCAGGGGGCTTCCATAGCCTTGGCAGCTCATGACAAGTGCCTAGGTGCCGGACGCTCGCCCGCGAGAGTCCAGCATAGTAAAGACATGATTGCTGCTTACTCAGTTCTCATGGAATTTTATTCATCCAGATGCAAGGCAAAAGAAAAGAAGCCAAGCCCCCCTTACACAATACTATCCCCATTATATACCCAAGGTTCCCCTAGCAGGACGCTCCCAGCCAATGGCAAGTCTGTTCACATGCAGTCCATGCAGGCACAGTCCAATCAAGTCGAAGGGCACATAGTGCCTCTGGTCGAAAGTTCATCTTGCTCCATCGAGGTTGTTTGTGTGTCTTCAGGACATCCTGTGGTTAGCACTTCCTTGACTTGTTTTTCTCAGCAGCCAGCACTTCCTTAACTTGTTTTGCACAAGTTGTTACAACAGGCCATGCAAACAGCAAAGTGAGAAAGTTCCCACAAGTGGCCAGTCTGCGGTTCCCCACACCTAGGGTGATTACTGATGCCATCAACAAGAGTGTCAATTTGTTAAGTCAACAAGAGGAGTCACTGTGCACTTACTCCTCATGTAGGATCTTTGTCCTTAGTGTGCTGTACATTGAGATTTAATGCCATAACTAGTACTCAAACAGTATTTTTCACTTTATGTTTCTGTGTGGGAGCAAAGTGTTGAAATCTTTACTTAATGTATGCTAAACTGATCTTCTGTATATAAAGAGAATCGAAAATGAATCTTGATGTGAATGGAAGGGGAGAGGGAGTGGGAAAGGGGAGGGTTGCAGGTGGGAGGGACATTATGGGGGGGAAGCCATTGTAATCCATAAGCTGTACTTTGGAAATCTATAGTCATTAAATAAAAGTAAAAAGTTTAAAAAAAGCAAAAATTAAATTATAATATCTCCTGGAATATTCAACCTGGACTTCAATTAGTTAGCTAGACTTTTAAACCTATGCCCTAGTGACTTTCTAACCTTAACCTTATGCTCAACTAATAAAGAGTTCTCTGCTTGTTTTCCTGTGCTTAAATTTCTTTCTATAAACTTGCCTCACACCTCATTTCTTTCCCTTCATTCCAAGGTTGGTAACTGAATTTGCAGATTGATGAATGGTGACATGTTAGGGGCCACAGATTTTTACCTGCTTGTTCAGATTTCAAAATATTGCTGGTCCAGGGATCCTATCAGTTCTGTTTGGTCTCAGTACATACTGCCAGCTGCTCTTTGTCTGTCGCCCACCTCACAGGGGGAATATAGTATAATAGGTAAATAACCAATTCTAGAATGAGGCCTGCATCCAAATCCCAATTCTGCAACATGATAGCTGTGGGATTTCTAGACTCACATTTCCTATAATATCAGATGTATAATTGTACATTCCTCAAAGCTGATAGAAGGGAAAATTTTGATGCCCCATTTCACTTGCATTTGTTCCTTGTACAAATTATTTGTCTTTTAGCTCTTAGCTCCATCTTTCCTTCTGTGCTCTTCCTAATATCAGAGTTGGCAAAAAGTATATGAACTTCGTTTTCTAGACTCACTTGCCAGCCTATTTCTAGTTATTTTGCACAAGAGGAGTCTCCAGTGGTTCTGCTAAGGTATTGGAGGAAGACAAGAGTTATTATCTTTACATTTCTGGTGGTGTACTGAGCAGCAGTAGCTGGCAGTCTGGGCTGCAAGAGAATGGCAGTTTCTGTAGAATTCAACAGGACTGCAGGCTCGGCCAGCAGAAGTTGTCGGCTCCCAAGCAACAGCAGTAGCATCCTTGCCTCCAGTACATCTGCTATACATTTTGAAAAGTTGAGAATGAACCTGACCAAATATTATACTCAAGAAATAGAAGAACTAATAAGTACATAATGCTTGTTCAAAAGAAAAACTTTGAAATATGAGTATCTACAGAATGAATTTCATAAAAAGGTGATGAGATAAATTTGCTAATAGATACAAATTTGATTAACATCCCACGTAGCAGTAAAACCTAATTTTGATGCTATCTTTTTAACTGAAATGAAATTGTTTGCATTCCTACTTGATATAAATCTACAACTTATTACATAATATATATCTTCACTAAATCAAAATGTACAGTCCCCTAAATTTCCTTGGGTGAATCTGTTAAATTGTTTCTTCATAAGACAGTGAAAAAATGTGCCATGCTACATTTTGCCTCATTTTCAATGTCTGGATAATGTTTTTGAACAAAAAAAAAAGAGAGAGAAAACAAGAATGTTCTCATTATGCAAATGGAGTTTAGTACAAATCCCCACCAATCCAGGCAATAGTTCAAGGGCAATCTGGAGACATTGCTGTTCAGAAGAACTATTTAATGCCTGGAACACATTAGGTGTGTGGTCATAAATAAATAAAATTAATAATATATGCCACTATTTTTATTATTTTAAATAAAAATTAGCATAGAGAACTGGTTCTTCAGACTCTGACTTATTTTCATGGTTTACTATAGTTTCAGAACTATTAGACCATTCCTTCTATGTCATCATGCAGTGTCCTGAAGTATCATATGGATGAATACAGAAATAACTGGTAACTTGCTTAAGAAACCAGTGTGGCAAGGAAAGAATCATTGACTCATCCATTTTGGATTTTGCTGTGTCTTTGGGAAATGTACTGTGAAATCAGTGCCAGATGGAGGAGCTACTGCAAAGACTGCATTATGCACTTGTGTAGGGAAGACTGCATTCACAATTGGTCAGTAGAGTTCTGCCAGGTGGCTCCCTCTTGTCATATTTGTGTGGCCCAGATTGCAGCTCTGTAATTCCTAGCAAAGCGTGGGTACCTACAGGTTCTATCTGGATTGAAAAGATTCAAGATAATTATTTTTTTTCCCTTGAAGATTTATTTATTTATTTGAAAGCAGAGTTACAGAGGGGCAGAGGGAGAAAGAGAGAGAGAGAGGTCTCCCATCCTATGGTTTACTCCCCAAATGGCCACAATGGCCAGAGCTGAGCTAATCTGAAGCCAGGAGCCAGGAGTTTCCTCCAGGTCTCCCATGCAGGTCCAGGGAAACAAGCACTTGAGCCATCTTCCACTACTTTCCCAGGCCATAGCAGAGAGCTGGTTTGGAAGAGGAGCAACTGGGGACTCAAACTGGTACCCATATGAGATGCCAGTGCTGCAGGCAGTGGTTTTACTCACTGTGCCACAGCGCTAGACTCTCAAGAAAATTCTTGACCCATAGCTCTAGAATATTTCAAGAGGATTGATTCAATGTGGATGTGAAGAAATGTGTTAAGTGATAAGAGACCACTCAAGTCTCTGAATTGCATTAGAGAATGTTGGCCTTTCTTCTCCAACAATTTATTTCAGGGCATTTAAAAGCATTAGGACTTTACTTTTAGTCTGACTCTAATAGAATTTTAGACCCTTTGTCTCTTATCAGCCCCCTCCATTGCTGGGTGCACATTTAATCACCAGCTGAAGCTGCATGTGTATGACCCACCCTCGTGAATTTACCAGTCCTGTTCTAAATCAGGCACATAACTCAATGAACTCGAGATTTCCAGGTTGAACATCAGCACTAGATTCTGCCTAGTGCATTTTCAGCATCATATTAACATTAGCAAACCCCAAAATTTGCTGCCTACTTTATTCCTGACTTCCAAAAGGATGGCAAAACCTGCTTTTATTTTTAAGATTTTTTTATTTATTTGAAAGTCAGAGTTATGTAGAAAGAGAGGAAAGGCAGAGAGAGAGAGAGAGAGAACGAGAGAGAGAGAGAGAGAGAGCGAGAGAGAGGTCTTCCATCCACTTCACTCCCCAATTGGCTGCAATGGCCAGAGCTGCGCGGATCCAAAGCCAGGAGCCAGCAGCCTCCTCTGGGTCCCCCACGTGACTGCATGTCAACTGAATGAGAAACAATCCAACATAAACAATGTAAATTGACAGAAAATCTAGATTATGGTAAACATAATAAAATCACTGTATATTTTTTTAAAAGATTTATTTATTTATTTGAAAAAGTTATACAGAGGGAGAAGGAGAGGCAGAGAGAGCGAGGTCTTCCATCCACTGGTTCACTCCCTGGAGCTGTGCCGATCTGAAGCGAGGAGCCTGGAGCTTCTTCCAGGTCTCCCACGTGGGTGCAGGGGCCCAAGGACATGGACTATCTTCTGCTTTCCCAGGCCACAGCAGAGTGCTTGATTGGAAGTAGAGCAGCTGGGACGCGAACCGGCACCCATATGGAATACCAGCAGTGCAGGCGGAGGCCTCATCTACCATGCCACAGCACTGGCCCCCAGGACCTGCTTTTTCTAGAATCAGACACTTCACTCAGTGCCATCCTCTTGTTGGTTCCCTTTCTGCACAAGTTTCCTAAAATTCAGCTGTATTCTTGAATCCAGAATCAAGAATTATGTTTGCTTCTAGACATCTGTGGTCATTCCTCGTCTGCCTATTATGAAAAAACAACCTTACCAATCTTTGCTGTTTGCTTCCAGGACCCATGCTTATTTGAGACTTTCTAGTTGTCATCCTCTGCCAGCCAAATGGATTTCCTCCATGCTTCCTTTCTGACCAAGCCTAAAACATCCCTGTGGTGACTCACTGGTTCTGATTCTCCATAATGCAGCTTTTTCTTTCCAAAGAAAGAACAGGAATAATGATTGTTTGTACACAGTTCTTAGTATACTGAATACGGTGTACTTAAATGCAGGTATACTTGATATACTTAAATATGGGTTTCCTAGGTAACATAAAGGAGTGACTCAAGCTAGATGCAAGTCAAAGACCAGAATACTGTGTTTCATTGTTTCATCGTTCCCTTTTGGCCAGAGTGGATGGCATCTCCTGGTGCCACACAGAATGCTGGTCTTCACAGGGATTCAGATATCACACATGATTGTTGCCAGTTCTCTTTCTGAAAAACTTGGAAACTTTTCTTTTCTTAATATCACAATTTTTAAAATGATAACAACGTGTTCAAGAGGTTGCCAACACTGTGCTACTGAAAGAAAATATGCCGGTCAGCAGGATTCCAGAGTGTGAGTCAGACGCCAAATGGTCTCTAGCAATGAAGATTGTGGTATATGGGAGACAAGGTATGTTCCTCCAAATCTAGCTACTTTGTCATGGTGATAAACATTTGAGTAAGAGTTGCCTATCTTATAGTATTCCCCTAATCATCAACGTTTTAATTCAGATTGGAATGTTAGTTTTTGATCAGTCATTCAACACGGTTTCCTCTTAAAACTGATCTATTGGGTTTGTGGACAATTACTGCACTTTTCCTACCACATTTTGAACAAAACTCCTTGAATGGAGTATATTGTGATAAGACAATTGATGAATGTCTGACTAGTTGGTTCAATTTGTTTCACTTTGATATCTTTGTAATGTCTGATAATCTTGTACATACACAAGCAAACAGACTACACCCAACCACTCTTACAGTGAAGTACTATTGCATTGTTTTGTTTATATGTTGTACAGCATGAAGTAGTTCTTGAAGTCTGATATAAGGTCCACAAAGTACAATGTTTTACACTTGAGACGATAGAGCAGTTCTAACTTTTTATTCCAAAGCACATCTAAATGCCATGAGACTGGGGGTTTGGCCCAAAACTGCTCACCTCAAGTTTACAATATCTTGTCATAAGTCTAAAAAAAATCAATTTTGTAATACAATCCATAAGACATTTGTGTGTAACCAGATAACCATGGATAAAACAGATTAACTGAGAATTTAGGAATAATATAGTTTAGGTGTAAGATTTTTCCTGGAAAAAAGGACATTCTCACTCTATTATACCAGAAAGGTTAGTAGAGCATGAAGTTCTGCTCTCGAAACTCAAAGCTATCTTTCAACAGGCACACCTAATGTGAGCTAGTGCTTCCCTCCTGGGAATCAGTGGTGACAGATGCTTCATAAAGTTTCTCTGTCACAACAATATCCTTTATCCTTTGATATGCAAAACTTTGTTGGGAAAGTGAATCAATTTAAATAAAAGTTAAAAGACTTCCTGAAGAAAATTAATGAACCCTTTCTGGTTTGGAAGTTCAAATATATTGCAAAAAGAAAAATCCTCATGGGTTGGTTAGCCCCTCAAAAAATCTGTTAATTGGGAATCCCACCACCCACAAAAGGCCACATTATCCAAGAATACCTCACTATGAGGAAAAAGGAAGGTAGATTGGGTCCAGAAGCGTGTAGGCTAGTGTTGGCTTCAGCACTATTTGGCATGGAAGATTATACATATTCAGCTACCAGGCATAGGAGCCAGCACTGTGGCATAGCAAGTTAAGCCGCTGTCTGCAGCATCGGCAGCACAAATGGGTGCCAGTTCATGTCCTGTCTGCTCCACTTCTGATCCATCTCCCTGTTAATGAGCCTGGGAAAGCAGCAGAGGGTAGCCCAAGTGCTTGGGCTCCTGCCCTCACATGGGAGACCTGGATGAAGCTCCTAGCTCCTGGCTTCAGCCTGGCTCAGACCTGGCCATTGTGGCCATTTGGGAAGTGAATCAGTGGATGGAAGATTTCTCTCTTCTCTCCTCTCTCTTCTCTCTCTCTTTTCTGTTCTCTCTCTCTCTCTCTCAATTGCTTCCTCTCTCGCTGTAACTTTGACTTTCTAGTAAATAAATAAATCTTCAAAAACAAACAATCAAAAAATCTACCAGTCATAGAGTCATGTTTGGAAGAGTAATGGCTGACTTCAGGTGCATAAACTAAGATGTTAGTAACCTTGGAGGCCAGGCTTGAGAGCCATTGTACACTGTGCAAAGAACAGTGACATTATACCTGGACAAGAACCTTTGAAATTAGGGTCCCACAGCAATGTATTATGGTAGTGTTCAAACCAATGATACCAGTAGTCCAAAAGGCTTCCTATTTTAATTTGTATGCCATTTGGAGAAGAACTGATTCCTATGGATAAGAGTAGACCCTAGAACTCTTCTTAAATGAAACAGAGAAAATATGCACAATTTATTTAAAAATAAAAAAGTACTTGTTTGTAAAATACATCTGTACTATATTTGCCATGTTATTTGGTAAGGTAGTTCATGTCTGTCACTTGTAGAGAACCTGGGAGAACTCCAGTCGTAGGAGGTAAGTAGCCCACAATCACATGGATGCAGTCTGGAAGTGAGATGAGATCTGCCTGGGGAGAAGTCAAACATTTCTCTTACACAAGGTGATAGGCCTTGGACCCAGAGGACAAACTGGGAATTTGGGAGATAATTAGTGCAGATCAAGAGAGGGGTATCTGTCTATTGAGTACAGAGCGAGGAAAGGCATCCAGAGCCAATGGGGCATCTGTAAAGTGCCAGGGCTGCAGAAGAAGATGGCTCAGACAGGCAGACAGAAAGCAGCAGCCACACTCAGCATATATGCTAAGGCTAGACAGCAGCAGCAGCAACAGCAGCAGCACAAAAGTGGCCAAGTTCTGGGACACTCAACCACCTCTGTCATTCAGGAATGTCTGAGATCTGAATCAACTTGTGGAAGGTAGGAGCAAACAAGACCAACCGTTAACCCTCTGGACCAAAATGAGCTCTCTTGGAACTCTGAATTGTATCAGAAATGCCACTAGAAAATATGAGCATCCTTTTAAAGTGGGCAGGCCGAAGTCTCCGAGTTGTCACACTCTGGAATTATGGATGCGTTGACGTTTCTATTCCAAGGGGATCAATTTGGACTTTCCCATGATGTGTGTTTGTCTAATACAGTATGTTTTCCTCTAAAGAGTGTAGTAAAATTTACATTCCAGTAATATGCAGCATGTGACCCTAAAGAGTTTCTGTCACTTTGCTACGAATCCTCATGACCCTGCTTGAGATGCATGATCCAAGTACAAGGTTAACAACCTGAGTTTTACCCCGTCTCTGCTCTAAAGCAGCTGCAGGTTATCTCAAGGCTCTAAACTTTAAATTTCATCTATAAAATGGGAATGAAGTTGTCATCCTTATAAAGTTGTTGTGAAATAAAGCACATAAAGTTCTTAGGACTGTGCTTATCAACATCCTAACAGATAATTCTAATTCGTCAACTGCTGTGGGTTATTTTTATCAGTAGATGCAGCACATGATTTGCTGTATCAGAAATTTGAGTCATTTGGAGATATCTTGTACAATCAAGTTGTTCCCAGGGAACTTTTCTGAAAAATAAGTTCATGGTAAAAGACACAAGATGTTTCTGAAAGCATTTTGTGTAGAGACAATTTTTGAAAGTTGTTGGCTGCTGTTAATGGCAATCACAGATGCCATGAGAGTCCTTTTATGTAAATGCACTATAAATAAATGATGAGAAGCTGAAAGAGGTCTTTATAAAAAAAAGCAGAGGTAGTCAAATGGAGAGCTGAAGTGTTAAGAAAAGTGGTATGGGAGCTATGTGCAGTGGGGTAAGAGTCACTTTGACTGCTAGTCCAATTCTATCAGAGGCAAAATAGAAAAGGAGGGCTGTAATGAGACTCCTGTCCTCTACCGCTCCACTTCCTTCAGGCTGACAAATGTCCCTGTGTATTCGACTCTTCTTTTTCCTTCAGTTACACCTCGGAGCTGACAGGAAGAATTCCTTCACTTCCTCCCTCCCTCCCTTCCTCCCTCCCATCCTTTTTTTCTTCAAATGGTTCTCAGACCATCTCTTGTCAGTACTTGGTCCCTGGCCTCACTTCTAGAGTGCCCGCAGAGGTCCACTTTATCTGCAGTGTACAATCTGAAGACAATCCTGCCCTTAGACTGCGGAAGGGGTGTTACATAGGCATAAACCCAAAAGTTTAAATTGTCGTCCTCAACTGAGCCTGTGCTGGTTCTACATCCTTAAGGAAACAAGAGAATTAGCAGGAATGAAGGAACAGGTATGGAGTGAAGGAAATATGAGAACACAAGACATCCTTTCTCAAGTCTTCCAGGGCAAGAAATCCAAAATCAAAGTGCCGTCTCCATGACTGAAGCTCTACTACTTAATCTAGCTTCACTGAATTCAAAACATAAAAGATAGGAGAAAAAGGAGGGGGAAAAGGTTTAGTGTAGCATCATATATAGGAGCGCCTGGATTTGACTTTTGGATTCACATCTTGCTTCCAGCTTCCTGCTAATGCATGCCCTGGGAGGCAGCACATCGTAGCCCAAGTTCTTGGATGCCTGCCACTCAAATGGCAGCAGCATGACATTGAGTTCTAGGCTCCTGGTTTCAGCCTGGCTGGAACTTGACTGGTGTGGACATTTAGGGAGTGAAGCATCAGATGGAAAATCTCTGCCTGTATGTTTTTCTGTCTTTCTCTTGTTCAGCTTCCCTGCATTTCAAATAAATAAATAAAATTTTAAAAATTAAAAACTGGGGCTGGTGCTATGGTAGGCTAGCCCTCTGACTATGGCCCCAGCATCGCATATGTGCACCAGTTCATGTTCTAGCTGCTCCTTTTCTGATCTAGCTGCCTGCTTATGACCTAGGAAAGTAGTGGAGGGTGGCCCAAGTGATTGGGCCCCTGCACCCACATAGAAGGCTCAGTGGATGGAAAGCCTTTCTCTGTCTCTTCCTCTCTCTGTAACTCTACCTCCCAAATAAATACAAGCTGCTAAAAACTGTACAAAGCATTTGATTTGCATTTTCTCATTTAATTTTCAGAATACCTCTCACAGGCCAATTGTATCATTATTTTCATTTGAAGTTAAAAAAATTGAAAATAAAATAGATATGACATTCCCAAATTCTTTTTTTTAACGCTGATTGATTTATTTGAAAGGTAGAGTTACAGAGAGGCAGAGGGAGAGAGAGAGAGAGAGAGAGAGAGAGAGAGAGAGATCTTCCCTCTGCTGGTTTACTCCCCAGATGACCACCACTGTGCTGATCTGAGGCCAGGAGCCAATAGCTTCTTCCGGGTCTTCCATGTGGGTGCAGGGATCCAAGGACTTGGGCCATCTTTCACTGCTTTCCCAGGCAATAACAGAGAGCTGGATTGGAAGTGGAGCAGCCAGGACTTGAACCAGCACCCATATGGGATGCCAGCACTGCAGGCGGTGGCTTTACCTGCTACACCACAGCGCCAACTCTGCCCCCCTCCCCCAAATTCTTACAAAAAAAAAAAATACTTGACAAATGAAAGCTGCATATATTTATGGGGTACCATGTGATGTCTTAAAACTGATTCTTCAGCAGTTTCTCATGTGATTTATTAAGTAACGTTACCAGTGGAAAGGGAGGAGAGGAGAAGCATGCTGACACCAAATTGTCAGTGGAGATGACACACGGGATTCGGGCTCCGCTGCAGCAGCAGGTTCAGAACCATCCTTCGGCATTGTTCTCGCAAGCTCACAGAAAAGCATGCGGCCTCGCAGTGCACAAACCACTCCATCTTCCCGGAGCCCATTAAGGGTCTAGACTTCATTTTAGTAAACAATCTTCAAAAGACTGTGAGAAAGTAGAAACAACCAGTGAATAACCATAGAGGTACTGATGGCTCTAGGTTAAAATAAAAAATACTTTCAATGTTGCCACATTAAAATATCCATATTACAGAAGAGAAAAAAATATCACCTAGGATTCTGCTCCCCGAAGAAACTACTTTAATATCTTGGTGTGCTTTTCATGTTTTTGCTTTTGCTTTATTGAAATAATAAATTGCCATAAAAGATAGAAGAGAGCAATTTGTATCAATGCAAATATAAGTGGCCAATAAGCATACTTCACTGGTAATCAAGAAAATTAAAATTAAAATAATGATACATTATTTATTAGCAATAATTAAACATATTTAAAGTATTCCCTTTTGGGTACAAGCACTTGTATATTCCACTTGTTGGAGAATATAGTGGAAGAAGACTCTGGGGGACAATTTGGCAATACCTATTAAAATTCTAATTTTAGCTTTCATCCTCCAGAAATATTCACATAAGCTCATAAAGATGTATCTGCAACAGATACATCTTTATGAGCTTATGTGACTATTGATTAATTCTTTGTAGAGTTTTAAGAAACAGAAGCCATTTAAATTTGCATCCATAGAAAAATACCTAGCTAAATTACAACATATTCATACTGGGAAATACAATATTGTTTAAGCATATGAAACATTAATAATAGCAGTGTCAGGGAAAAGATTTCCAATATATGTCATTAAACAATAAAACATGTTGTAGAGCACTAGATTTAATATAATCTCCTTATGAAGAAAATGACACATGAGGATGTATATGGAAGGTGACAAGGGAAGCATACCAAAGCATTAACAACGATTATACCTGGAAACAACAGTGAGATCAGAGAGCACTGTAAAGAGAGATTATAACTTTGCTGAGTTTTTCAGCATGCTAGTAATAAGATAGCATGTGTATTTGCATTTTATAAATGACTATGTCTATATTTGTCATATTGTAATGTTAAAACAAATTATATTATTCATGTAGATTTAAATATTATTCATTTCATTCAAAATTGATAATCATCTTCCCTGTTTTATTTTTAATTTTTTAACTTTTATTTAATAAATATAAATTTCCGAAGTGTAACTTTTGGATTATAGCAGCTTTTTCCCCCATAACCTCCCTCCCACCCACAACCATCCCATCGCCCACTCCCTCTCGCATCCCATCCACATTTAATAATATTTTAGTTTCACCTAATCTTTTGTTCACCTAACGATTGTGACACTTTATACAATAGTACCCTAATGTAGGACTTTTACATTGTTATCACATTTTCACTACTGATAATGTTGTGATATATATATCCTTTTTAAGAAAAAGAGTGCTTAATTTCTTCATTTTCAAAAAAATTATCAATTACAACCCTGGGATGAGATTTTCAGGTGGCAGATTAAGAATTCTAGCAAATGGAAGAATGCTACTGACAAGAGAAAGACCCTATTTTGATCTTAACTTCTACTGCCAAAGTCTCCTACTGCCAAGAAGTCTCCACAAACAGCAAGAGCAAAGCTTGTTTGTCAATTTTCCCCTTATCACCTTTGTCTAAGTGACTTGGGTTTTTGAATTGACAATTTAATAAACAATGTTTCTGCCATCTCAAATTTTGTGGCTAAACTCAACTCCAACACAGTAAGGGGAAGCAAGGTGGCAGGACAACGCCTTGTTTTTATCCTAATGTGCCAGCACACAAACTCGCACATCAATAACTACTTGCTATTCCAGAAAGCATTGTCTGATTGGTGAGGACAATGCTGTAGAACATCTTTCCCCAGAAGGCAAGGAAGTTTCTCAGCCAAGGCTGCCTTTTGCAGAAGCAAAACATGATAAAAATTGAATAGCCTCAGGGAAGCTGCACTTTGCTTTGGAACAAGGTGTATCTTGATGTAGTACAAGATAACATAGTCACCTTTTTATATTGTGGTTGTTACTTTCCTCTGGATGGCTGATGCTTTAAATATAACAAAGGCATCCTTAAAACAGTTCCCTTAATTCGTTCTCTGAAAGGATTATGATTTGGAAATAATTGAGGTGGAGCACCATATTTGGAATCTTAGGAAGCAGTTTTCATAATACAACAATATATGTCACCAGCTGAATACATCTATATTACAATATACCTAGATCAGAAATGATTGCTTGGTGAAAATTATAAAATGGGAAAACTCTAACAGTCTGCATAAAGGTAGGTGTTGAATACTCATCCTGATGTTTTGGGTACCAAAGGCATGTGGCAACAGCACTGTTTGACACTAGCCTTACTTGAATCATCTCTCCGAAGGCTCTCCTCTTTGTCCTTCTCCACCCCATCCCCCATGAGAGCTTTCTACACGTAAAATCCACTGGGGATACCTCTACTGCCACCAAGCTACCATCTGTTCTCTTGTCCTAGGCCTCCACTCACTCTCCAGAAACAATAATCTAATTCTTCCTTAAACCCTCTGGAGAAAATCCCAAGAATGATTAGGAAAATACTTTAATTAAGTTACCAGTCAAATAATACTTACAGAATTAGAGTGTGTATGTAATTAACAATTACAAGTATATAATTAACAATTATATATAAATCATTTACAGCATTAAAATTACTTGGTAGGCACTTAATTCTCCCAAAAAACCTGCAAAACGTTTTTTTTAATCTACAGATTACTAAATTGCATGAGGTCAAATATTACCATTTGTGGTAGTACACTGTATTTTCTAAAAATGTCTACAGCAGAATTCCTGGTTCTACATTCTCTTCCAGAACATTGTCAGAACCCCATCAAAAGATGCAGTCTAAATTCATTCCCCTTGAAATGTGAAAATATGGCCTTGTTGGTGTCCTCAATGAACAGAGGTGACAGAAGCACTAAGTGATGAAAAGCAATGTGGTTTTCCCAGCCACCATCACCTTAAAGCTTGCCCTGGACATAGCCTCCAGGTCATGAGAAATTGCATCATTTTGGAGAGACCATGTGTAGGCACTCCAGATTACACAATTGTCTCAAGGTACCAATCAAGTCAGCATCAACTACCACACATATGAGGGAACAGACTTCAGTTCTCTCCATGGACAGTTTTCTACCCATTTACCCCCAGGAGAGGACATGTAGCAATTTCTGGAGACATTTTTGGCTGTTACCAAACAATCAAAAGAGGGAGAGTGTTTGCTGGCATCTGGTGGGTAGAGATCCAGCTACTGCTAAATATCCTAAAGTACACAGCCCCTCGCCACAAAGGACATTCAGCTCATAATGTCTATAGCTCTGATGTTGAGAAAGCTTGCTTTAAATGACTCGAGTCTTTGAGCCACACCAGCTGATCATAAGTGGAGCAGAGACAAGCTGTCCCTGCAAAATGCTGTCCAAATTGCTGTTTCAGATTGGAACACCATCAAATAAGTAAAAGAACTGAGTCATATCCTCAGGTCTTTGTGACTCTGAAACACATGCATTTTCTCATGCTGCTGTGCAGGGACACAGTGACAAAGAGAAAAGCAAAGTAGCTTCAGCCAAAATGTGACAGAGCCCAAGGCAAGGGTGAAGGATGGGAAGATGAGTATTACAAAAAGGAAGTGAAAGAATATTTCTCAGTGGATAACTGTATCCCAGATTTCTCTCTCAAACACAACACCATCTTTTATTTTCTCTGGAAAAGCTGGGAAGAGAATGCTTGTTTTCCTAATGAATGCATCCTTGATATTTGTTTCTTCTGATGGTCCCAAATATTCCTGTAATAACTTATAGCATCTAAGAGATCCACAAGAAACTCAAGTTTCTTGAAACTTCCAAACTCTCTCTTACATGCTAATCTTCTCATCTTCTGTTCCTCTGTGGAATTTGTACACACACACAAATGTGCACACACACACATCACACCAAATCCAACATTGCCCATGTGGTGATCATATAAAACTATCTCTCACATCTCCTGTAGAAGACAAAATTGATTCCATTACTGCATTCACACAAAGACCACGTTCAACACAGGCTTTTCCAAGTCTTTAGCATACCCATTCCTGCTAGTCGTGAGATTCCTTTGGTAGGTGAGTTTGAATCAGGAACCCTGTCAGTCTTGCCACACTGCCTTAGAATTGTACTTAAGTCAGGGGGCCGGCGCCGTGGCTCACGTGGTTAGTCCTCCACCTGCTGCACCGGCATCCCATATGGGTGCTAGGTACTAGTCCCGGTTGCACCTCTTCCAGTCCAGCTCTCTGCTGTGGCCCAGGAAGGCAGTGGAGGATGGCCCAAGTGCTTGGGCATCTGCACCCGCATGGGAGACCAGGAGGAAGCACCTGGCTCCTGGCTTCGGATCAGTGCAGCACTGGCCGTGGCGGCCATTTGGGGGGTGAATCAATGGAAGGAAGACCTTTCTCTCTGTCTCTCTCTCTCACTGTCTATAAATCTACCCTATCAAATAAAAAAAAAATTGTACTTCAATCTAAGACTTTTCTTCTTTCCTTCCCTTTCTTCTTTAGAGAAGCACTGACATTATGGTCTAAGGACACTCCAAGCCTCCTCAAAATCCCTCCCTGTTATCCCTCTTAGACATCTAGTCCAATCCTAATATCTGCTCCTCAGAGGACTAATGCAACTTGTACTGAGAATGGCCTTAGAAAACAGAAGGTGAATTGAAACTGGCTCTCTCATTTCCTGATGGGAATAGAAGACAACACTCCATTTGGTAGATGGGGCATGGTTAGTCATGGATAATCCCCAGCACAAATTGGAAGCTCAATTGATGACCATCTCACTGATGGAAAGTAATACTATTGCAACCATTTATTGGCTATGAGGAACATTCCTGAAGCTTGGACTTTATCACCCTGTCAAGGACCACAGGAAATATGGCAGAATCACTGCTAGGGTGGCTATTGAACATATAGGAAAATGATGACCAATCTCTAGGAACGGTGGATATCTGAGTTGTCCTAATGGGTGACAGAAAAAGGAGAAGGAAGCTGAGAGAAATGGACAAACTGCAACAGTACACTAGGAAAGTGCAGAATATCTATCAACAGACTGTGTTCTAATGAGAACACATTATCCACAAAGGCCATTAGAAATCTGCCACTGAATTTAGTGGAGTCTGTCATCTCTAAGGCAGTACTGATTACAGTAAAGACAGTTGTAGAATTAGAGTCTTTCGTAACCATGAGAGTATCCCAAAGTGATGGCAAGCAGGTGTCCACCAGTATTGCTATTGACCAGAAGTGTTGGGAGTTGCTAGTAGTCAGTTGGCTTTCTTAATCAAACCACTTAGCTCTTCAGTGGTGAGGAATTTTTGTCCATACGTTATTAGCTAACCCACTCCTTCCTCCCCTATTTGTTCTCAATTTTCCAGGATTCATTAATTCAATGTTATTTTTCCTGGATTGATCTTATTTTTTTTCTATACTTTTATATATTACATATGACTTTTGGATTTGTACATTTGCAATATTTCCTTAACTTTATCTTCATATCTTTTCATTGATTTTGTTGTTCTTGTTCTCTGGTTCTCAATTTTTGTTTTGAAGAATTCTCTCCTGTTCAGATTTTATCTTTTATATATTATATATACTGCCATTATTATATTCAGATAATTATTTTCTCTTATCCTTTTGAGAATATACATTTTATGAGTTGTATTTTTAACTTTTTAATCATTTTTATTTATTTGAAAGGCAGAGTGACAGAGAGTTAGACAGAAATAGACAGATAAACAGAGATCTTCCATATGCTAGCTCATTCCCCAATGC
Organism: Oryctolagus cuniculus; assembly: GCF_051225735.1. NCBI lineage: Eukaryota > Metazoa > Chordata > Mammalia > Lagomorpha > Leporidae > Oryctolagus > Oryctolagus cuniculus. Next base: position 99,463,151 of record NC_142870.1, read on the forward strand.
CTTTCAAAGCTGGGGCTAGGCCAGGAGAGCCAGGAACTTTATCCTTATCTCTTATGTGGATGACAGGGACACAAATACTTGACCCATCATCTGTTGCCTTTCACGTACATTGGTACGAAGTTTAGTTGGAAGCAGAAATGGTATCAATCCAGGTACTCCATCTGATATAAAATGTTGGTGTCCGAAAAGGCATTTAACACACTGCACCCCAACAGTTGCCCTAAGGAGTTGATTTTTCGAATTTTTGTTTCTCTTCCCTCTGAAGATTTAAAGAAATTGTTTTTAATTTTTTTTTTTTTTGAGAGAGAGACAGAGAGAAAGAGAGTGAGGCAGACAGAGAGGGTGAGAGCTCCCATTCTCTGGTTCACTCCCCAAATACCTACAACATTCAAAATTTAGGAACTCATTCCAGGTCTCCCTCATGGATGGCAAGAACCCAATTACTTACTTGAGCCATCACCACTGTCTCCCAGGTTCTGTGGTCTGCAGAAAGCTGGAGTCGGGAGCCACAGCTGAAAAGTCAACCCAGGCCCTCTGTTTTAACAAACACCCAATTCCTTTCCTGAGGATTTTATTTGTTTATTTTCTGTTTGCTTTGGCCTCTTTGTTTTGAGTTGGACATTTTTCTCTATTTGCCAGTAATCCCTGCTGTGCCACAGACATTAAGAGAAAGACTGCAAAGAGCAGGTTAGAACTTTCCTAGGGAAACAGGGAGGGGAGATGCACTTTTAAATTGTTAGTCTTCATTTTAGAGTCATCAAGCAGCAAATTGGCTTTTTAAATAGGAGAACCAAATGTACTTGACATGGGAGGACATTCTCAGTTTCTCAGGAAAATAATCCTCTTGCATTCAGCCTGGGGCAGGTAAAGGACTGACTGGTGTTAGAGGAAGGGAGTTGGAGGGGATGCATGACTTAGGATCTAGGCATCCTCCACTCCTTCAGTTTTCAGCCTTATCCCCCATCCACTGTGTCTGGACTTCACGTCAGTGTCACCTGGGTTATGCCTTCCTCCCTGCTGCTGCTAAATTAACTTCTATTCCTCCATTTGCACTCTGTCTTTCAAAAAATGTATCATCTCTTGTCTGCCTTTGTTTTCTCTCCTAATCCATTTATACTCATAGTTCTATGCCCCTTTAAAAATTCTTTCACTGCTATTTTGGTAGCATTTCCAGGGGGAGACTTGAAATTTAAATTTTGCTGATTTTTTCTAGTAGAATTCCTTTTGAGTGCCTTAGGCTTTCTAATAATAAGTAGTACTATCTGCAAATAATGCTAATAACTGTTTGGCTTCCAAATATTATTTTTATTCATTTTTCCTATCTTATTACATTACATATCTACAACTTGAGAGTTAACCTTAGTAATGGGGATGACAATGGCTATTATTTTCTTGTTATAGTTTTTACGGTAATGTTTTTGAGAATAAAAGTACCTGTCAGTTTCAAATAAATAACTTTTATCCTAGCAAGAAAATCATAACACAGTACTGAGGATTCTTTTAGTAAATATCCCTGCTGCCAGTCAATGAGTTCTTCACTCTTCCCTTTACCTGCCCTAGTTTGAATCTGCCTTTCTTTCCTCTTGACTGCCACTGTCTTAGTCCATGCTGTCATCCTGTCTCCTAAGTCACATGAAGTTTTAACTCTCTGCCACCAGTGCTGAGCCCCTCCAATTCATTACCACACTGCCATTCAAATAAACTTTGTGAAATGCAAAACTGGTATGTAACATTCCTCTCCACACATCTCACCTCCACCACCTAAAGATTTCATTGGATATCTATTGCACTTAGAATAAAATTCAATTTCCTTAATGTGGCTTATATAAACTACCTCATTTATAATGTAGGACACCCTTAAGCACTTCTTAAGATCAGTCAGATGATGAAGAATTCCTTTAGTTTTTTGCTTGTTGTGGAAAATCTTTTTTTTTTATAAGATTTATTTGAAAGGCAGAGTTACAGAGAGAGAAGGAGAGGGAGATACATGCATCCAGAGAGAGAGAGAGAGAGAAGGAAACCTTCCATCCACTGGCTCACTCCCACTGGCCTCAATGGCTGGGACTGGGCCAGTCTGAAGCTAAGAGCCTGAAACTCCAGCTAGGTCTCCCACATGGGTGGCAGAGGCCCTAGCATTTAGACCATCTTCCACTGCATTTCCAGGCACATTTGCACATTTTCTGGGGATCTCTTCTGGCTAAGCTGCTCAGGGTGTGATTCCCAGATTTTTCCAGGGACCAGGGAGGCATAAGGAAGGTCTTCTTTCTGCCTCACAGAGCTGAGTCTTTGGAGCTGCTGGGAGCAGCTACTTACTGGACCCTAGGTAAGAGGGGTCAAGATGGCTCTGTGCAGCAAGAGCGTCCATGGGAGAGAATTCAAGATGGGCTGGGCTCTGTCTTGGTAACCCAGCAGTTTTCAAAACTGGATTCAGGATTGATCTTGAGAGAGAATGGCAGATGCTAGGTACTTGCTCCCTTGTTTATAAGACCATCATGTATCTCCTTCCCCTGCAGTGCCTAATCCTGTGCTCACTCTCCAGCCTCACTCCCCAGTGAAGGGGCTCTTCCCCTACACTGTGCTGCCAAATGTGGTGAATGGGTGGCCAACACAGTTCCATATGCTCAGTCCATGGGTGCGGGCTTGAGGACATGGGCCCATGGCATTGTGCCTGCACTAGGTTTCACTATCATGGATGTGGTTCTGGACCTGTTTTTAAGGCCTGACTTAATTTCCTCTTCTCCCAAGCTGGAGCAATCTCCACCTTACACCTGGAGTTGGGGCAGGGGTAACATAGACAACTATTTCCTTCCAGCTTTCTTCAAAGTATCTTTTCTTATTATACTAAAGTTAGGCATTGTAGTCTCCCTCCTGGCTCCCCTGGGTCTTGTAAAGGTATATTGGCACATGAGCAACTGTTCAACTTCCTGTTTCTGTGGGGAGCTGATTGCTAGAGTATCTTACTCAGACACCATCTCGCCCCACCTCTTCCCTATTTTATTTGTAGTTCCTGGTAGGACATCTGAAATTAGTGGCTACCAAACATTTACCAAATAAATTATATTGTATAAATATTGTATTAACAATTGGAAGAAGCTCTCAGTCTTCAATCATAATAATGTCATGAGGTGGAAATGTTGATTATTCTGATTTCAGCAATACACATTGTTTGTCATCTTCCCATGTAGTCCAGAAATATGTACAATTATTCCTTCTGATTTTTAAAGAAATGCGTAAATCATTTTAAACAGTGCATTGTGGGGGCCAGCACCATGTTGCAGTGGGTTAAAACCCCGGCCTGAAGCACCAGCATCCCATATGAGCACTGGTTGTAGTCCTGGCTGTTCCCCTTCCGATCCTGCTCTCTGCTGTGGCCTGGGAAGGCAGTGGAAGATGGCCCAAGTCCTGGGACCCCTGCACCCACATGAGAGACCTGGAAGAAGCTCCTGGCTCCTGGCTTTAGATCAGCTCAGCTCAGCTCCGGCCTTTGCAGCCATTTGGGGAGTGAACCAGCAGATGGAAGACCAATCTCTCTGCCTCTACCTCTCTCAGTAACTCTTACCAAAAATAAAAATAAATCTTAAAAAATAATAGTGCATTGCGTCTTGTGTCTTTACTGTTTCTCATTTCCTTTCCATGTTTATGTAACTTGCAGTGGATGCTTACTTCTTTTATTTTAGTTCTTTCTTTTGATAGCTTATAAAACTATGAATTTCTCACTGAATTCATTTTTGATCAGATTCTAGATATTTCTGTGTACTTTGCTCATTGTCACTATATGATACATAGCTTTTGAATTGAAGGTGTTTTCAGTGTGAAACATGCACAAGGTCAGATACTAAAATCATAAAAATATATACTGTTTTCTTTTATTTGTTAGTTACTTTTAACAGATTCAATGTGATGTATATACACAATTCTAAGAACATAATGATATTCCCTTCATCCCTCCCTCCCTAAGAAAATCAACAACTGTGGCCGGCACCGCGGCTCACTAGGCTAATCCTCCACCTTGCGGCGCTGGCACACCGGGTTCTAGTCCCGGTCGGGGCGCTGGATTCTGTCCCGGTTGCCCCTCTTCCAGGCTAGCTCTCTGCTGTGGCCAGGGAGTGCAGTGGAGGGTGGCCCAAGTGCTTGGGCCCTGCACCCCATGGGAGACCAGGATAAGTACCTGGCTCCTACCATCGGATCAGCGCGGTGCGCCAGCCACAGCGCGCTGGCCGTGGCGGCCATTGGAGGATGAACCAAGGTCAAAGGAAGACCTTTCTCTCTGTCTCTCTCTCTCTCACTGTTCACTCTGCCTGTAAAAAATACAAAAAAGAAAAGAAAAGAAAAAGAAAATCAACAACTAATACCCTATCACTCTTCACTCAAATTCCACTTATGTTCATTTAATTAGGATCATTATACTTTATTTTTCACTATTTATGTAATTTAGGTATCATCTGTTAACTTCCTGTCTTAATAAAGACTTAACACATTTCTATCACTCCACCTTCCTTCCTCTTTTCCCACTAGTGTTTATACCATTATTCTCAAATTCCATTTACAGCAACATTCTTAAACCACCACACTTTTTCCCCAAAACAACAAACACTGGTTTTTAATGATTCTTTTTGTTTGATATTAGCATTAGTATCCATCTTTCTTTGTCCTTCCAAATTCCAAGACTTCACCTTGGTTTCATGTTGTCATTTCTGATAACATTTTCATTTTCTTCTGTAACCTTACTTCTTCTACACTGTACCTTTAAACAATAAGATCCTAAAAGTTGAAAATCAATAAATAGTGATTACATTCCAATGACTAGGCAAATTTTTCAATTGATTTTCTGAACAGTTTCAAGTCAAATCCCCTATGCCACTCAAAGGAAAATATTCCTAGGCAAAGTTCAAACTTATTTACACTCAACCAAGTGATCTAAGTCACACCCCAATTTAGATGTCTGCCTCTTTTGATCATGCCTTTCTTATATGGTTTTCTTTTATTTGTTTTGCTTTCATGGAACCTCTGCATGTATATATGCACTTTTATCATATGAGATATTCCCAAGCTCTACATCACAGTACATGTCTCATCACATTACAAATGGTTCTGCTGTTTCCCGGAGGCCTGTGTCCTCCAACTCTTCAATCTGTAGTATCCTAATAGTACACATGAATGTATTTCAGAAAGTTCATGGAAAAATGGAATGAAAGATATGGTTGCTTTGGACCAAAAATTTGAAAACCATGAGTTTTTTCACAGTACACATTTCCCTGCACTTTCTGAATCACTTCCTCCTCTTTGCTCTCTGTCCTTCTCTAACAGTTCATAGCCTTAATTTAAAAAGACATATTCTTATAATAAGAATTTTAATTAATTTGTTTATTTGACAGGCAGAGTGACAGAGAGGGAAGGAGAAAGAGATCTTCCATCTGCTGATTCACTGCTCAGATGACCACAATGGCTAGCACACTCCATGCAGATGACAGCAGCCTAGAACTCTATCCACATCTCTCACATGGGTGGCAGGAACCCAAGAGTTCAGGTCATTTTCCTCTGCCTTCCCAGACATATTAGCAAGGAACATATAGGAATCGGAGGAGCTGGAACTTGAACTGGCACTCCAATATAGATTGCTGGGTTTGCAAGTAGGATCTTTATCCACTGTGCCACAACACTGGCCCCAACTACATCTTGAAAACATCCAGCTTTCTGTGAAGCTTGATTTCTGTTGGATTCTCATCCCTTTGTTGATTATCTTTCCTTCTCTATGGAAGTGTTAGGACTAGCTTCCTCTGCTTGATCTTCTAATGCTCCAAACAGATAAATCTAAATGTGAGGCTTTTTATTCATCCAAGTTGGCAGTGCTTGATGAATTTTACTTGTTCAATTCTAGGATAAGTTGATAATGATAACATTTGCATTTATAATTTAATAACTTTCTTTCCAGTTCTTTTCAGGCTTCTCTTTTTGGAAAGTCTAGTAATTGATGTTGAACTCCTAGAATTGCTCATCCTTGTCTCTTATCTTTGTTCACATTTTATATGTTTGTCTTTTATTTCACATCCTATGTTAGTTCCTTAACTTTATCTTTCAACCATACACTATCTCTTAACTACAACAATCATATATTTAATTCCCAGGGGCTTTATCAGGTTATCTAAATTGTCCTTTCCCACAGAAGACAGTACTATTTTTATGCATGTAATACAATCCCTAATCTTCCCGAGGAAACTAATTGAACTTTCTTTCTGAAGTTCTCTTCTTCTCTGTAACTTACTTCTGTGTTCGCTAGATACAGTGTTTCCACTTTATGCTCTTGGTTTCCTTCTATCGTTCTATAGCATTATAGCATTTTCTTATATCTGTTGATTCTTATTTTTTCATTTATATTTAATATATTTATGTTAATTGGATTTCCTCATTGATATGAAATTGATTTTTTTAAAATTAAACCATCATTCGTTGATATCTTTTGATGTGGATGTGTGAATTTAACTTTCCTCATTAATTGCTTTTTGATTTCATTGATGTGAAGGAATGTTACCTTTGCAATTTTTATTTTGGAAATAAATTGAGATACAATTTTTGGTTTATATGATTATTTTAATAAATAATAAATATTTCATGAATATTATATATGCATATATATTCATGTTTGTTAGTAGTATATTCAAAGTATTTAAACCTTCCTTTAATTTTTGCTAGCTTGTTCTGTCAGTGATTAAGTGATATCTAAAAAATTCTCACTCTACAGTAGTGTTCTATTTATTCTCCCATGCATTCCATTTTTAATTGGTAAAATATTAACATAGGACTAAGAGTAATATTTTATATTGCCTATGCAGATCCAGAAAGAACATGTAATATTATTTATGATATTTTCTGCATGTTCTAAAAAATAAAAGCATTTTTTCATTTTCTCTATTCAAATAAAGTGCAATAGATTTCCAGTTCATTTAATATGTAATTAATCCCAGTCTCTCTTCTTTCTCCCCCTGATTACAAGAATAAATTTACTGTATTCCTTCAGTCCATATATCTAGTCATGAACTATATTAATATGCAAAAATAATAGATACATATATAACTGTGTTTTGAAAGCCTACCTAACATATTACACTATATATTTTAAGTCAATTATTTAATCAGGTTTTAATTTTTTAAACTAAAAAAAATTCATTTATTTCATATATAAGATACACTATTTCTTTCTGACAGTTATACTTATTTTAAATTCAAGTTTACCTGCTAGAGACAGTTCATTCACACATTTTTATTTTTTCAATATGTTTTTTCTAGAATTATGTTGAGAGTCTTGGTCTCTCCACTTCTGGGAAATTTCCAAATGAGACTTTTATTGATGGAATTGCATGCAATTTGCAGGTAAGCATGAGGAAAACTAACCTTGATAGGATTTAAAAAAAAAAACTAGAGTATGATATGTTTCATTTTTATTTAGATTATTATAATGGAAATGTGCCTCTTTGAAATATCAGATACATGGATACTAATTTACCTTTTTCTCAGATCTCAGGATCATTCTTTTAATTAGTGATTTTTTTCATTAGTTTATTTGTTACTATACATATATTTTGCTTGTTTCTATCATGCTATTGGCAGGTATTAGTTATACTTTGAAAATTTAAAAGAATGGCTTGGGTACACACTTCAGGTAAAACATCAGGAAGAAGCTACACTTGCCTAGATACAGCAAGTCAGATAACTAAAGAAAAGATGATGACAGAAATGCAAGTGAAGCCCAAAGTGCTGACTACAGTAGCACCAACAGACAGTCACCATTGCTATTGAGCTGTGAAAAATTAAAACACTCAGAAAAAGTAAAGCAAGGGAAGAGAATAAGAGTCTAGGATTCCAGCCGGCGCCGCCGCTCACTAGGCTAATCCTCCACCTTGCAGCACCGGCACACCAGGTTCTAGTCCCGGTCAGGGCGCCGGATTCTGTCCCGGTTGCTCCTTTTCCAGTCCAGCTCTCTGCTGTGGCCCGGGAGTGCAGTGGAGGATGGCCCAAGTCCTTGGGCCCTGCACCCCATGGGAGACCAGGGTAAGTACCTGGCTCCTGCCATCGGATCAGCGCGGTGCGCTGACCGCAGTGGCCATTGGAGGGTGAACCAACGGCAAAGGAAGACCTTTCTCTCTGTCTCTCTCCCTCACTGTCCACTCTGCCTGTCCAAAAAAAAAAAAAAAAAGAGTCTAGGGTTCCTACAGTTTTGTCAAATGGGCCTTGAGTATCTTAACAGATCATTACAGAACTAAGGACATTTTTGTTAAATTTACACTCTCTTAAAATATTTTTTAAAGTAAAAAATAAAAAAGAAATCATGCTTCCCGAGCAGGGGAACAAGTGATGTGAACTGAGGAAAAGAAGGGAAGTATCATTATATTAGAATTTTCTCTATGATATATATCGAATCTGTTCTCTTTATATCAATATCACATTAACATGAGAATTGATGAGAATGGTGTTGTACTAATTATTATGCCTTTGCTATGGCCCTGAAAATCTAATTTATTACTAAATTCCTTTAAAAAGATTTATTTTACACAACTAGACACTCATTGACAAAGGAAAATGAAAGATTGCCTCAAAAACTCAGAAATGTCTAACATTTTTCTGAAAATTCTGCTTTAAGATACAATCCAACTTGTTTAAAAATAAATCAACTAATTAACTCACAAATGGAGAAGAAACAGCAAGAAAAAGAATATTGGCAACAAAGTCTGAATCCACTTATACATGTCAGTAACAAAGTAGTACAAAGTAGTCATTATATTGTGGAAATTAAATTCCATAATGTAAAAATCATGATGTTGTGGACATAATAGGATGGAATAAAATAAATATTATGGAATAACAAATTCTCAAAAAATGCCAATGAAAATGAGTTGTGGGAAGACTTAAGAAGAAAAATGATGAAAGAGAGAGGTAATATAAGATAGGAATGTCTATATTCATATAAGGAAGTTCAAAAACAGATAAAATTTTATTACTTCCACTTTCCTCTGGTTAGTGATTATCAACCAATTTTTTTTTTTAAATATGTGGCTTTTTAGTGATTTTGACCCTCCTCCTTTCATGGCACCCATATTCTGCTTCATATGTTTAGGTCTTGTGAGAGAGTGAAATTCCTGCTCTTTTACCAATAGCAGAACAATTCTAATGATTTGGGACAGGAAAATTTTCTACTGCCTACTCTCAACATAGAATATGTTTTCTTGTTTGTTTTGCCTGCTTCCACCGTTTATCCAGATGTGCTGAGTTATCACCTACATCCTAGAGGTCAAAGGATTTGCTTCCCTTTGCTCAGAGGCTTAAGACTTTTCACTGAGGTCATGTGGACCCCAAACAGAATCTCTGTCTCTCCCACAGGGAAAGACATTCATTTTTCCCCTAGGACTGCAGTGCCCACAGAAATTCTCTCTTATCTCTCACTCAGGCTCGCTCATAAGTGCCTGCAATAGGCATGTGAGAAGACACTATAAGCTGGTGCGAAATCCCCTTCCATCTGTGACTCCAGGAATTCCATTTCCTCATGCTAGCCTATATTTGATCATTAGCTATTTGTCGGAAAGTTTTACTGAATTATTACCAGCTGACATCTCTTACTCATGTACTCTGCCAAAGGTGAAGCAGTGTTCACATCCCATCTCCTTGGAGAAATCTATATTTCCTTAGATTGCAGGCTACTTGAATGACCTAAAATTCCAATTTCTGTCCAATTCAAGAGAAATATTATTTTACAATTTATTGGTTTTTTTTTTCATGTTATAAGAGTATAATTCTCTACATCCTAGGTAGAAATAAAACTTTTTAAAAAGCGCTCTCTAACAGTTCCTTCAGCTTTAATATTTTCTTGCTGCTTCCTTTACCTCCTCTTCCTTAATAGTTTTATTATTTTCCATTTTTAGTTTTATGTATTATATTATATGTATTGCCTCTAGTTCTTTTAGTATAGTTGTTCTCAATAGAGACATAACACTCCTTAGGAAGGGTATTTTGAAAAATTTGTTGTGACAATGAATATTTTCTGTCAGTGACTCAAATTGCTTATTGTTCTCTTTTTTCAGTTTTTATAGTGATAAAATACCTGAAGCATAAAATTTACTATGCAAACCACTTTAAGTGTATGACACCACATACATTCACAATGTTGTATAAGCATCACACCAGCTGACTCCAGAACTGTTTCATCCTTTAAAACTGAAACTTCCTACCTGTTATACAATGACTCATTTCCCTCTTCCCCAAGCTTTGGTAACCACTGTTGTACTCTCTGTCTCTCTAATTTTGACTACTTTAAGTACTTGATATAAGTGGACTCATACAATATTTACAACTCTTTTCTTTTATGACTTGCTTGGTTTATTTAGCACAATGTCTTCAAGTTTCATCCATGATGTACTGTATGTGAGAATATCTTCCATTTTAACACTGAACAGTATTCCATTGTATACCACATTTTATTTAACCATTCATTCATTGATGGGCACTTGGGCTGCTTACACATTTTAGCTATTCTGAATAATGCTGCTATGAAATGGGTGTACAAGTATATCTTAAATATACTGGTTTCAGTTCTTCTGGGTATATATCCATAAGTGCAATTGTTGGATCTTATGATGCACATCACTTAATGCCCTAACATGATTTATTTTTCCTAGAGAAAAATTTTGAGTCAACCCTCTTTCCTATCTCATTTGCATGGCTTTATTAATAGAAAATTCTTGAGGCTTCTAGAATGTGAATGACACCACTTCTCATTTCCAGAACAGATGCAGATGTATCTCTGCATATTTCTTAGTGGATTATGTCCATGGAAATCTTAGTGAATGGGAGAGAAACATGCTGACTTCTCCATTTTACACACAAGGCTTCCACCTTCAATGATTCTGGTTACCTTGCCTCACTATGCTCCCCAGACTCTTGGGGGAAGACTCAAGACCAGAAGAAAGTGGGCAATATGGATCCAGACCAACTCCATTTCCTATGAATGTATAAAATTGGAGATGGAAACAGGATATTTTAAAAGGCTCCCCTAAGAAACAAAATTGGCCCTTTACAAGGCCTCACTGGTTTATTCATCACAAATCCATTTTTTAAATGTAGCTTGTTACTGAAAATAAAGCCCCATTCAAAGAACTGAAAAAAATTCACACACTCTGGAAAGCCAGATGGTCTTTTATTCATAAAATTCTATCACTTCAGAATATTTTAATAGTTTTAAACAAACAGAGGCCATAAAGTATACTGGATTTCAACTGGAAAGGTATTTTTAAAATGTCAATACATAAACTATCTTGCACAATAGTCAATGAATATGGATAAGTTAACTTGACTTTAAACTGCTATAAGGAAGAAATTGGCTCCTTTTATGTTATGAACATTTTTTTGGCTCTTTGAGTGACAAGGCAAAGGACAACTGAAATGAATTGACTAGAATTAAGAAATAAAAGGAGAAAAGTGACAAATGATTTGACTAGCTTTGGGGATTTAATATTTTTACTTTGCTAAACATTTCTATATGCTATTTGACATGGTAATACTCAGAATTCTCATACCTATAGGAAAAAAATGTTTTAGCTATGAAAGAATCAGGAAGAAGAATGTAGAGTGGAAACTATATCTAAGATAGTAAAGGATTAAGGGATGGTATAAGAGGGAAAGTGAGAAAGTAAGGGAGGAAATGAAAGAAGGAGAGAATGAAGGAAGCCAGGAAGGAAATGAGAAAGAGCATGGACAAGGGCAAGAGAAAGGGAGCTGAGTGGAGGAACCAGAGAAGTAGAAAGGACAAGTAAAAAAGAAGCAAAGTAAATTTTCCCTAGACAAGCTTATCCAAAGTTTTAGGACAACTGTATTTTGTAATTATAAAGGGGTTGTTCTGAAAGTAATAATCTGCAAAAAATGTTACTTTTATTAAATGTTCTATTGCAGTTATAAATAGAGTACTATACAATAGAAGCGTGAACTCTTATGTAGTGATTGAAAGGCTTAAATGGGAACAGTGTAAATTGGAATGTATAAGTGAATGCCTGGCTATCATAATGTACAATCATCAAGTGATGAAAAAGTTGGTGCCAAGTGCCTTGAATTTTAAATTTTAATATAGAAATTTTTAATAATATGCTTTTCATTTCTAATTTGATTGTGAATTATTTCTTCTGTGGTTTTATTCTGTGACGTGACTCAGGAGAGGTTTTTGTGAGTTTGGTTTTTTTAAAGCACAGGTATGAGAAGAATGAGGTGAGACAGAGATAGCTACTCCACTTCCCAAATACTATCAACTACCATGGCTGGGTCAGGCTAAAACAAGGCACCAGAAACTCTACCCAGGCATCCCACATGAGTGACAGGGACTCGGTTACTTGAATCATCACCTGCTGCTTTGTAGGGTAATATTAGCAGAAAGCTGGGTGGGAAGTGGAGCCAAGACTTGAACCTAGACACTCTGATATGGGATGCAGGTATTCCAAGTGGCAGCTTAACCCACTGTGCCTCAGCATCCTCCCCTAGAGTATTTTTATTATATCCGAAATATAAAGGCATTATCATCTCTCTACTTTATCACCCTCTCAAGTTTTATTCTAGTCAACATGAATACTTGTGCTCCCTAAATATATATCTCTTTGATTCTGAACCTTTGCTCATTCTTTCTTTGCCTAAAATGCCCTCCTCCATCACTACTCCTTCTCCCCAGTTATACACTTCTTAATCTCATAATGCAATTCATTTTACAGGACTCAGTTAAGGCACCACATTCTCTGGGGTGATTTTGTTGCCTAGCTTTTCTTGAATGAGAAACATATATCAGATTTGCTGTGAATGCACCTGCTATAGTTCACAATACATTAAAGTTACTATTTATTTACATCTGTCTATTTGCAGTCTCTGAAAGCAAGGAATAATTTGTTCCTATGATTAATGCCTGGCACATAGTTTTTTAAGCAATGTTGTTTGGCTTTGCTAACAGTTCTTCATAATCATTTTCCCTTATTATATTCAACTTTCCAATTCCCTAGCAGCTAAGGATGAACATTGGTCAATCAGATGTAGGTATAAGTTCCTATGATTAGCTTCTACCCTGAAATAAAAATAAAGTTTCAATAAATTTGGACATTTTAAAAATCACCACATATCTTTTGACATTTCTCTGATAAAAACATGGGTTCTAGTACCCTCACCACTTAAATCTGGGATAACTTGAGATGGTTTTGACAAATACAATATGATAGAAGCAATGAGTCTTTCATTCTAATGAGAATCTTTATTGTAATTATCCTATGGCTGTCTCACCATTGTATGCTGGGTTATGGGGAACAGAGAATTTCTCTGTAGCTCACAAATCTTTAATTTGACAGGAACTACAGAAGCCTTATCTTCTTCTGGATATAATATATATTATGAGATCCTAGGCCTTGAACTTGAGCCTGATTTCACAATAGAATGAGAATTGTTGGGTACATAGAGGAGGTAATGTATTTTTTTAATGTGGAGGAAATGTAAATAATTTATGACAAGAGGTCAGACTGTGGTAAAGTTGGAGGTTAATTCTTTGACATTCCTTCTGTTGAGACTTTGATGAGAGAGAGAGCTTTACATTTTCCCTGGAATCTGGTTTTAACAAATAGAACACAGTAGAAGTAGCGCCATGCCACTTCCATGCTTAGCCTTGATGATGCCTAGAATTCTCTTCTTCCTTTCTTTTGGAACCCTGAGCCACATAAAAGAAATCTGGTACCCCAGGAGACTCTGCTATGAGGAAGCCCAAAAAGCCATGTAGAATCACTGTATAATAGGGTGAAAAAAAGATTACCATCCGGCCGGCACCGTGGCTCACTTGGCTGATCCTCTGCCTGCGGCGCCACCACCCAAGGTTCTAGTCCTGGTTGGGGCGCCGGTTCTGTCCCGGTTGCTCCTCTTCCAGTCCAGCTCTCTGCTGTGGCCCAGGAGGGCAGCAGAGGATGGCCCAAGTGCTTAGGTCCCTGCACCTGCGTGGGAGACTGAGAGGAGGCACCCAGCTCCTGGCTTTGGATCGGTGCAGCGCCGGCCGTTGAAGCCATTGGGGGGGGTGAACTGGCGAAGGGAGGACCTTTCTCTCTGTCTTTCTCTCACCGTCTGTAACTCTACCTGTCAAATAAAAAAAAAAAGATTACCATCCAACCCCCAGCTAGATCAGCTGCCTAAACCAAAGAACTAAGACACACAATATTCAAATTTTGGTGTTTAAAACCACAACATAAAAGGGTAATTTGTTATGCAGCAATACATAATTGGAACATATGAAAAAAAGCACTTTTTTTTGGTTCTATGCTTTTTTGTCCTTTTCATGACTAGATGTGGACACAAGACTTAGAAGTCTAAGAGAACTCTGAAGCTATCTCTCTCTGAGGCTGGCACTGTGGCATAGCAGGTAAAGTTTCTGCCTGCAATACTGGCATCCCATATGGTCCCGGCTGCTCCACTTCCAATCCAGCTCTCTGCTATGGCCTGGGTAAGCAGTAGAAGATGGCACAAATTCTTGGGCCCTGCACCCGCATGGGAAACCCAGTGGAAGCTCCTGATTCTTGGCTTCGGATCAGCACAGCTCCAGCCATTGTGGCCATCTGGGGAGTGAACCAGTGGATGGAAGTCCTCTCTCTCTCTCTCTCTCTGCCTCTACCTCTCTGAAACTCTGCCTTTCAAATAAATAAATAAATCTTTTTTAAAAAAGATCTCTGTCTCCTCTTTCTCTTTTTTTCTCCACCTCTTTGTTCCTCTGCCTTTCAAATAAATAATTTTTAAAAAAAGATAGTTTGTGCGAAATTTGTATTTTGAAAAAGTTATGAGGAATTCCAAGATGGCAGAGTGAGTGAAGTAAAACACTAGACTAGGGATAAACAGTGAAAGAAGAGGGTGTAGTCAATGCACATTCAGGGGAGAATTGGAGAGAAAATCACACTGGAGATCCTACAAGAGAAGGAGAACCCACATGAACCTATGTGAAGGGTGCAGACATGCAGCATGAACACAGGCACAATGCAAGACTGCAGTGGCCAAGAACTAGAGGGGGGTTGCAGCTTGGAGACAGAGGTGAGATCAGACTGCGGTAATCCATGGTGATATAACTGGAGGGAGAGTATGGCCTAAGTTTGCACTGGAGCCCTGGGGGCTATCAGTTGCTAGTGGTTGCCTGCAGACCTAGTGGAAGTAGAGGGGGCACGTTAGTCTCAACCAACATGCCCACAACAGTACCCACTGCCCGGCTGAGAAAGAGCAGGTGCCATTTTGGGTCTGGGTAGCAGCTGTGCAAGCTCTGTGCACATGCAGAGTAACTGGCTGAGGCAGGGTGGAGCAAAGGTATGAAATCTCCCCAGATGTCCATCAACTGTTGACTGCATAAAGAAATTATGGTACATATACACTGTGGAGTACTATTCAGCTGTAAAAAAAATCCTTTGTTTTGCAAAAAAAAAAAAAATGGACACAACTGAAAACCATTATATTTAGTGAATTGAACCAATCAAAAAGGCAGATATCGTGTTTTCCCTGATCTGAAATTACTAATAGGGTAACTGAAATGTAATGTATTGGAGTGAAATAGACATTTTGAGATTCAATGATTGTTTACAGTCCTTAGCTGTTCCACTGAGGAAGGCTTTCTTCTTTATACTATTTAAGTCTTTTATTTAGTGTAGGGTTAACTATATGATCATTAAGTAAGCTGAAAATAGATCTTTGTAAAAATTGGAGGGAAAATGTGAGAGGGAGGACAAGGATGGGTTGAAGGTGGGTGAGAGGGAAGGTAGGAGGGAAAATGTCACTATGTTCCTAAATCATGTGAAATACATAAAACTTGCATAACTTAAATAAACTTTAAACAAAAGTTATGCATTCTTCAATAGTTTTTGCACCAAAAAAACCTGATTTTTTTAATTCTAGAAAAAGTGTCTCTCAGACTAGAAAGACAGAAAGATCTTTGTGGTTTTTTGTTTGTTTGTTTGTTTTTGTGGACAGGCAGGGTTAGACAGTGAGAGAGAGAGAGACAGAGAGAAAGGTCTTCCTTCCGTTGGTTCACCCCCCAAATGGTCACTGCGGCTGACGCGCTGCGGCCGGTGCACCACGCTGATCCGAAGCCAGGAGCCAGGTGCTTCCTCCTGGTCTCCCATGTGGGTACAGGGCCCAAGGACTTGGGCCATCCTACACTGCACTCCCGGGCCACAGCAGAGAGCTGGACTGGAAGAGGAACAACTGGGACAGAATCCGGCACCCCAACTGGGACTAGAACCCGGGGTGCTGGCGCCGCAGGCGGAGGATTAGCCTAGTGAACCGTGGTGCTGGCCCAATCTTTGTTCTTTGCTCATACTGGCTATCAGCCAACTCTAACTTGGCTTCTCTGGTGCCCAGGCCAATGCTATTGTGGCTTTCGATTACTTGCCCCGACAACATTCAGAACTGACACAATTATTGAAAAATAAATAGAATTTAAAATTAAAAAAAAAAGATTGTCTTTATCTACAAAATGTCGATTCTGTATTCTTCAACAAAATACTTTAAGATGTGGGTAAACCACAAAAATGATATTTTTGACTTTTAACAATAACTGGATTTGTTCAAGTTTATAAAAGGTGTGAAAATTTGGTGATGGATTGAAAAATAAATAGAATTTAAAATTTAAAAAAAAAAGAACTGACACAATTATCAATAGATATTTGCTGCTTGATTGACTCAGTCTATTCCATTGATATTCTCCAGCTTCATTTTTATTACAAGTATTCACATTCAACAATGCAATCTCTTTGGGATTTATGGGTGGTTTCTAAATAACAAATCCCCTTTATTGGCACTTTTCTCAGAGAAGCTAAAATGCAGTTAGTTGGTCTCCATCCAACTCTGGTCACTTCCCTATCCTTTATTAGAAAAATGTTTTGTTTTGCTTCATATGTACCCCTTTGATTCTTCAGTCCGAAGTCTGTGGCTCTAGCATGCAGGGTCATTTTGCATTAAAAATCTCTGATTTTGACACAGTTGTGAATTAAAATGAGATCACTTTGGATGAAGGAGACTTACTAGTACAGACAGAAGTTCCTGTTGCATTGACCTTCTGTATTTTAAATTCTTCCATTTATTGTGGTTTCTTTTAGAAAATCATGAGAAAGAAATCACAAAGAACAAGATAAAGATTCCGTATAAAATCACCTTTTTTGAGTTTTCAAACACTGGCATGTATGAAATAATAATTAGGGAGAAAAAATGTCAATTACACCAGATACCCTCTCCTAAAATAAATATGTCTCCCTTCCCCCATTCAAGTCTTATGAATAAATGAGTAAATATAAATAAAAAATGAACTTGTTTGTTTTGCCTTTCAAGTAAATAAAAATAATTAAAAATATATTACATCCAGAAAAGCTAAGAGTTGACAAATACAAAGTTAAGAATAATTAACCTCATAGTAAAAGGAAATCAAGAAACAAATTAAAATTATGGCAGCTCAACAAATAAAAAATAACAAGTATTTCATGAGTCAAGGTGGCTAAAGTGATTGGCTAACCATATGACTTCCTCAATTTCTACAGTATAAAGACTCGGAATATTTGTAGTTTTAGAAAATACCATATAAAAATCAATGCATCCTCTTGAGCTACAATTTTACAAGGAGTGAAATAAAATGTAGATGGTACATTTAGTAACAGACTACAAGAGGATGTCTGAACAAGACTTTTTGTTCCTCAATTTAATATTTATTTGGACCTGATCACCCATGTGAGAAGTTAAAGATTTTCTACTTAGTTTACACAAATTACATTCCCAAAGATAGCCCATTCTTGCTAAATGATATTGTGAGGCCTAATTATTTGCTTCACAACTCAAGTCTTCACCACAGAATCACAGCAGGCACACTTGTTTCTTATAATGACAGGTGGCTGCTGAAGTTTATGTCTTTTCGAAAGGGGGTGGGTTGAGGGGAGTGGGTATTATCCTCATTCCTTCATGTTTTTCAGGACCAGAAAAGGGGGCATTGAATAAGGCATTTTCAAGATAATTATCCTCAAAGTGACTTTTGAGATATTACCTTTAGAAATAACACTTGGAAAAAGACACAGTAATTTTCACATAATGGACATTCACTGTATAAAATTTTTACTTTCTGAAGAAAGACTTTTAGATATGAAAAGCCAGTCCACAAATGTACTTAAAATATAGGAGATTACTGATTGATTCCTCCTTATTAAAAATGATTGAAAAGATTTACTTGCCAGATTATTCATCAAATTGGTGATTTTTTAAATGGCATATCTGATTCTGTATGCAAGCTTTTAGAGTGGTCATTTACTGGGGCAAGAACATCTTTGTACAAGTCCTACCATAAATAATGACAGTCCACAAACACTCTACAAAAACCCAAAATAACAGAAAAACACCAAATTCCACAACTACTTTTGAACATCTCATTTACATTGACAGTCAAAGTATAGGAATCATGTAATGTGCATTGTGTTACAGGTGTTGGAGTTTGAAAAATAAATTAAATCATCTTTAATCTTGAGAGATACAAGTTCAATGACAATTGCAAGTGCAGTTTTCATTTGCTTCCTTTGGGTAAGACCTAAAACTGCAAACCATCACTTACAGTTTTATTGCTCTGGGACCTCATCAACTCTCTAATCAGAAACAATGAAAATAAAGTCTTCCTGAAATGGAAATCTGTAAAACATTTCATGAGTCCAGATGGCTAAAGTGATAAACCAGTATCATTTTCCCTATCTTCAAGGAACCTTAAATGGTCAATTTCCTCTAGCCCATGAGGAAGAGAGAGAGGATTTGACTCCTGTCTTCCTGAACTCTCTATCCTACTACATAAATAGTATTCTTTTTTTGAAGGTTTTTATTTAATGAATACAAATTTCTTATGTACAGCTTTTAGTGACAGAATGTTTCTTTCCCCATACCCACCCCTCCCACCCTCACTTCCATCTTACCTCCTATTCCTTCTCCCATTCCATTTTTCATTAAGATTCATTTTTAACTGATTTTATATAAGAAGACCAACTCTATACTAAGTAGAAATTTCAACTGCTTGTACCCACACAGACACACAAAATATAAAGTACAGTTTGAAGACAAGTTTAGTCAACCCAACCTAAGTAAAAGTGTTTCAAATAAGACTACTTTCTTTGATCATTCCTCATCATCTCAGGATTTCTGTAATGGCCTCTTAGGGTGAGTATTTTCTAACTTTCCCAGGTGTTTACAACGTAGTGCTGTCCATAATAACTCCATGGAGCATGGGGAATGTTGTATGGGTGAGAGGTAGAGGTAGGATGAAACAATACAGGTGGGCTTTGGAATTCCTGGCCTGGAAGAATTTAATGTTTGGTGCTTAGTCTTTGGTTCTCTTATTGACATGTTCATTAATGTATAGTGTAATATGTCCCCTCTAATTCCCTTTAATTTCATATGCAATTTCTGTTCTTCAGGGTATAATTTTTTATTAGAAAAAATCACCTCAAAGTGCACAGACACCACACAGAATACTTAAGGAATGAATAATTTTCAGAGAAATAAGGAAAGAATGACCAAATAGAGATATCCAGAGATTGTCTTCTCTTCAAAGAAGAGACAGAAAAAAAAGACAAATAATTAACTGTATTTTGAGATAAGTGGTACTAGAACACAGAGAGAGAAAGACAGGAACACTGTAAGACATGAAGATCTGAGAAGCAGACAGAGAGAGCACTAAAGCATACCAGAAAATAGCAGCCCAGGTTTTCTATGTAGGGGACTCCCCATTGCTAACAGTGAATGGGAGATGGCAGCAGGACCTATCACTGTGGAGGCTGGCAAACCTAAGAATAGGCGAGCTCAACAGAAGTCACTAGCGTGAAGCCCAGTTAGAGAAGCTACTTGGATGGTGCATTATAGCTTTGCTTCAGGGAAGTTCCTCATGTTGCATCCTCTAGTCTTCAAAGCCCAGCTACTCAAGTGTGGTGACCTACTAGAGGCAGATTAATGCTACTGGCCAATCATTAACCTGCACTACTGTTGGACTTGAGCATTCTAGGCCCAAGTTACAGACCACCGCAGACGCACAAGTGGCCAGCTTGCAGTCAGTCCCAGAAGCTGGCAAACCACACACTATCTGTAGCCATGATTGCGCTCCAAAGGCATGCATTCTACCCCACACTCCCTGCTTCTGCAACCACAGCTGATATACAGTTAGCCTGAGTTCTGCTGTGTGCAAACATTTTCTTCCATACCACACACTTCCAGCAGATGCTGCTGTGAAAGATTTGTGTTCCACAATACATACTTCTCATAGCTATAGCTATTTCCTGCCCAAGTCAGCCCCAGCTGATGCTGAACTGTAGGAAATGTATTCTATGGAACATGTGTTCCAGAATTGGCCCCAGCCACTGCTAAGCTCAGGGAAATGTATTCCACACTACATATCCTTAAGCATCATTACTATGGATGATACACGGTCAGCCTAAAGTGCTGCCACACCCAGTGGCTTGTGATCCATGATACACATTCTCTCCTGACACATCGCTGAGTAGCCCGGAGTCAGACTGACCTTGGTATAGGCCAGAGGACATGTGTCTTATGCTACACATCCCAACCACCATCTCCAGCCCACCAATGCCCATGTCTTCCCTCAACCCAAGTACACACAACAAAACTGCCTCCATTATTGTTGGGGAAAAATCTACTACAAGTTTTCAGCACAACCATTAACACTGGCAGAGTAGCACAACAGTGGGGGCCCCACCACCACTGTTGTGCACACGTCACCAATATGGAACATTAAAAAATACCCCATCTCCCATGTGGCTCCCAGAATAAGAGGGCTCTCCAACACTGATACTGCATATACCATGCTCAAAATAATTTATTATGACCAAAGAAACTATAGAAATGGTGACATTAAAATGTTCAAATGAAATCAAAGCCAACATAGCTTCCTAACACAATACCTTAAGATGTGTCTTAGAGAAGTTAATTACCAAAAAAAAAAACCCTTATAAAAGTGATAGAAACAACTGATCCACATTGCTCCCATCTTAATGTAGAGAAAAAAATTATGCAAAATTAAAGTAACATTATGCCTCCAAACAAAAACCAGAACTCTCAGAATAGATGCCAAAAAAGGAAAGAGATGAAATATCTGATAAAGACTTCAAATGAAACATTATAAGAAAATTCACTGAGATGCAAGGATATTCAGAAGACAGTGTAATCAAACTTAGGGAAACTATTCATGATTTATATATATATATACATATATATATAAATTAAATGAAGAGATAGAGATTTTGAAAAATCAAGCACAATTCTTAGAACTTAAGAACTCAATTAGTCAAATTTTAAAATACAGCTTAAAGCCTCAATAACAAACTAGGTCAAGTAGAAGAAAGTATATTTGAAATTGAAAACAGATTTTATGAAATATCCTAGTCAGACAAAAAGGAAAATGTGGAAGAATGAAGACAGTTTGAAACCTTTGGGATACAATTACATGAAAAAATATCCAAATTTGTGGCATTATTATAGATTAAGAAAAGGTCAAAAGCATATAAAACTTACTCAATGAAATAATAACTGGAAACTTCCCAATCCTGGGAAATTTATGGATATTGAGGCATAGGAGGCCCAAAAGATCCCAAATAGATGTAACAAGCAAAGATCCTCATTGCATCATGTTGTAGTCAAATGGTCAAAAGGGCAACACAAAGAGAGAATTCAAAACACTGCAGTTAACTCTTTACTAGAACACAGGGAAGAAGAATGAATGGAGAATATGTGGTATGACATTCAAAAATCTATGTTAAATTATATTCACAACAATAAAGTGTCACTATGTAAAAAAATTATACACACTTATCAGTCACAAGTTCCAAACATTCTTTGAAAATGTGGTAAAATGAATAAAATTAGGAGTTTTTCCTATAAAAAAAAAAAAACAAAGGTCAAATCACATTTAATGAAGCCACCATTAGACTAAAGGTAGATTTCTCAGCACAAACCTTACAGATCAGCAGAGGGGGGCATGACATTTTTCAAGCTCTGAAAGAAAACATCTGTCAACCAAGAATGAAATATAAAGCAAAGCAATCCTTCACAAATGAAGGTAAAATAAAGGTTTTTAATACAAGCAAAACCTCAGTGAATTCATCACCATCAGGGCTGTCGTACAAAAGATGCTTAATAAAGTCCCATTTCCAGAACAAAAGAAAGATGACTAATAAGGAAAACATCAAAGTATGAAACCTACTAGATCAGATACACAAAAGGGAAATAGTAAAAATAAAAACTTATCGATACATTAAACATTCAAACCACAAAGATGAACCAAAAGGGGAAAAAAAGGATTATTCAAAACAAACAGAACAAAACTTTTTTTTTTTTTTTTGACAGGCAGAGTGGACAGTGAGAGAGAGAGAGACAGAGAGAAAGGTCTTCCTTTACCGTTGGTTCACCCTCCAATGGCCATTGCGGCCAGCACACTGCAGCCAGTGCACCGCGCTGATCCGAAGCCAGGAGCCAGGTGCTTCTCCTAGTCTCTCATGGGGTGCAGGGCCCAAGGACTTGGCCCATCCTCCACTGCCTTCCCGGGCCACAGCAGAGAGCTGGCCTGGAAGAGGGGCAATCGGGACAGAATCCAGCGCCCCAACCGGGACTAGAAGCCAGTGTGCCGGCACCGCAGGCGGAGGATTAGCCTATTGAGCCGCGGCACCGGCCCATAACAAAACTTTTAAGATAGTCTTTACTTACCAATAATATCTTTGAATATAAATTCCCCAATTAATAGATACAGACTGGGATAAATGAATAATAATAAAAAAGATTCAGTGATATGATGCCTACAAGAACTCACTTTAGCAGTAAAGACAAAAAATGGATCATTGAAAAAATCAAAAAGGAGGTTGGTGCTGTGGCATAACGGGTAGAACAGCCACCTGTAGTGCCAGCCTCCTATATGGGCACTGATTTAAGACTCAGTTGCTCCACTTCCAATCCAGCTCTCTGTTATGGCCTGGGAAAGCAGTGGAAGATAGCCCAAGTCCTTGGACCCCTCCAACTGCATGAGAGACCTGGAAGAAGTTCCTGGCTTCTGGCTTCACATTGGCCCTGCTCCAGCTTTTGGGCCATTTGGGGAATAACCTAGTGGATGGAGGACCTCCCTCTCTCTCTCTCTGCCTCTGCCTCTCTGTAACTCTGCCTTTTAAATAAGTGAATAAATCTTAAAAAAAAAAAAGGAATTTAAAAATTTCTTTAAACAATTGTAAACGGAAACAAAATGTACAAAAACTTATAGAATACAACAAAAGCAATACTAACAGGGAACTTCATAGCAATAGCAATCTACATCAAAACAAATAGAAATACCTCCAAAAACTGTCTAAAGCTGTATCTTAAACATCTAGAAAAGCAATAACAAACCAACTACAAAATTTCTAGAAAAAAGAAACAGCAAAGATCAGAACTGAAATAAATGAAATAGCAATACAATTAAATTAATTAAATTAAAGTGCAATACAAACAAAATTAAATGAAATTAAAGTGTTATACAAAAGAGAAAGAATTGATTCCTTGAAAATATAAACAAAATTGACAATTCTTTAGCAAAACTAATCAAGAAAAAAGAGAGAAGATGCAAGTACACACAATCTGAAATGAAACAGGATGCACTATTTTAATCAACAACATCACAGAATACAAAGAATCGTTGAGGACTATTACAAACAACTAAATACCAACAAATTAAAACCTAGAAGATGTGGGTAAATATAGAGACATGAAGCTTGAAAATAATATAGATACATGTAACTTATCAAAATTGAAATATGAAGGCATAGAAAACTTGAACACAGCTAAGGAATCTGTTCTAGCCTCCCACAGTACAGTGGAGGCAACTCTAATCCACAATACCATTATACATTCTATGAGTAACTACAAGAGAGAAGCTTAAAATCTCCAAGCACAAAGAAATTATAAAAAGATGGAAACACTAATTGCAGTGATTTGATCACCACACACTGCATAAATGTCTTGGAAATATCACAACATACATCAGATACACACAATTATCATGTTAATTAAAATATTGTGAATATAAAATATTAAAGTTGTTTTTAAAATGAAAATACAATCACTTCTCAACAGAAACACAATTTTCAGAAATACTACAAACTAAACTCACATTCCTGAAGAGAAACCCTTTAACTAAATTCAACAAAATCTGCAGAAATTTGTTCCATTCAAATGAGATGAAGGTATATGGTATTAGGCACAGTTATCCAGATACTTAAAAGAAAATAAGGAATGAGGAACACTACCAAACTCTGCCAAAGAATAAAACCATCCTGATGTCTATATAGGAGACCAGAATATCCCAGCTCAAAATATACCTCTTTGGCATAGAAATTATTTTGAGTCAATTATTTTGAGAAACTGTGGACACAAGAGAAGCTGCAAAGAGTAGGAGTTACAAATTCTCATAAATAAAGAGAATCTCCCTTTGTAAGGGTGTCTCCCATTATTACCTGGAAGAGGATAACTGTAAATCATTACAGACTACATTCAGTAGAGAATACACCAATTTAAATCCACATAACTAACTTTACCATGTTTGCATTGCTTTTCCTGGCCATCTTCCCACAATGTAGCCTTCACCACATCCTTCTTTCTTCATTTTATCAGAGTATAGTAGTTTAGGCTGAGCTCTGAGCCATCTCTTTGACATTTAGTCATTTTTCTGCATATCTCATCTACAAGGTAACTTCAAAAAGTTCATAGAAATGCATATAATGTAAAAACTATATATGGATTGCAAAATTTTTTGCACCAAAAATAGACATATCTTTTGATATTAGTCCGTTTCTTGTTACTACAATGAGATTCCCAAGGCAGGCTACCTTTATAAGGAAAGAGGTTTATTTGGTTAGAGTCTTGGAGGTTCACAGTCAAAGACTGAGCAATCCCTACAAATTTGCCCTCTGTTGGGGATTTTCCTGCCAAAAAAGTCCCAAAGTGGCATAGAACCTCACATGGCGAAAAGCAAGGACTGTGCATGTGTGTCTTTAAATCTCTATATAGTGTCTTTTTTTTTTTTTTTTTTTTTTTGACAGGCAGAGTGGACAGTGAGAGAGACAGAGAGAAAGGTCTTCCTTTGGTTCACCCTCCAATGGCCGCCGAGGCCGGCGCGCTGCAGCCAGCATACCGCACCGTTCTGAAGGCAGGAGCCAGGTGCTTCTCCTGGTCTCCCATGGGGTGCAGGGCCCAACCACTTGGGCCATCCTCCACTGCACTCCCTGGCCACAGCAGAGAGCTGGCCTGGAAGAGGGGCAACCGGGACAGAATCCGGCGTCCCGACCGGGACTAGAACCCGTTGTGCCCGTGCCGCAAGGCGGAGGATTAGCCTATTGAGCCACGGCGCTGGCCTATATAGTGTCTTTTAAAGCCACCAATATTTTATTATAAGTGCTCCACCCTAATGATGCAATCCAATGCAATCACATCCCTAAGACCCTACCTTTAAACACTATAACTGGATTAAATGTCCAGTCGCTGAGTACCATTATGCAGATCTTGGGAGCCAAAGGCTTGAGTCTGAGTGGACAAGTATTCAAACCATAGCACTTTTGATTCTGTTTTTTCAAGGAACTTTCTGAAACAGTCTCATGCATATGAGGTTTAGATGTGACTATACTTCTGTTTGTTTCTGTTTTGTTACAGAGGCCCATCCCAAATAATAATTGTGCATGGTAGAGTGGAAATTAGTTTTCCCTTCTTCCACCTACTCTGAGTTGTTCACAAACAAAAACTTTGAAAGAGACGCAAATTTGTCTGTGTGTCCAGCCCTGCCCCCTCCAATCTGTTAACAATGAAGCTTTATTTCTCTATACAGACAACCTCTCCATGGAGAGGTGAGGTGAGTGCTGCTACAGAAGTCACACTACTACATGTGTTGCTTCTACATAAAATATGGATTTATCCATAAAATGGTGGACTACAGAGGGTGGAAGGATGTAGCTTCTCATGTGTTTCAATCAGAAGCTGTTAGATTCACTTTGAATTCTATCAGGCCTGGAGGGAGAAAGGTTCCATAAGATAGATTATGGAGGGAGCTAATTTACACACACTTTGAGGATTTTATTTACAAGGGTGGGCTAAAATTAAGATACAAGAATTCACCTAAAGCTTATGTGAATAAGTGAGTTTCATTACAATAGTATATTGTGAAAGATTATGGTTATATCAGTCTCACAATTGTTTCTTCCCAAGAGATGTTGACTTTTAGTTAAACAACTGAGTATCCACATAGCTGTTTCTTGTTAATTTTTTGAGTATAAAAAAAAAAGAGAAACTGTGTTCATGATCACAAGAAACAGGATGAATAGTTCTAAAATCATGTAAGATGTTTACCATAATTATCTAGTTTCTAACAATCTCTTCATTCATTGTAGGTTTATGGTCCCTGGAATACTAATATTCATTTTCCTATAATTTTTATTTTGCTACAAATGATGATAAACACCACAGTTCTGGAATTATCAGAATTGCCTTTTGTCAAGTTTATATTCGCCAATAATTTCTCATCAAGTGTCATTTTAAGTGTTTTAATCTTAACCAAACTTAATTCCAATTTCAGGTTTACAATTTTGATTCCAAAATGGAAAGTTATTGAATAGCAGTTAAGTAAAAGAAAAATCTATTCCAGGCCCTGAGGCTCCGAACGCAGCATCCCAAAGAGTGGTGCTTTGGTGTGTTGAACACTTTGAACCAAAGATTGAAGGGCCTAGAAGCAAGCCGATTCTGAACATAGTCCATCCTCTTATCTCTTGCCACATTTTCTCCCCTAAAGCAAGTCATAAAAAACATAACTCCAAAGCAGATCTTAGGAACTATAGTTCCTCTGCCCTCTGGTTGCTGCAAAACCTAGAGGAGTCACTTTCTCCCTTCTCACTTCTCTCCAAAAGAACATCATTCCAGAGGAGTCCTGCCCCTTTCCTTAGAAAAAGGAACACTACATACAGAGATCAAGAAGCATGTAAAAAGAGGGTTAAGCTTGTTATTATAAAATAAACTGAAAGTATGCCATTGTAAACATTAAAAGAACAAATAATAAAGGAGGGAGGAGGTTGAGTAGGAGTGTGCGCAGGAGGGAAGCTCAGGAGGGAAGTATCATTATGCTATTAAATCTGTACATATGAAAACATGAAATTTTTGCACCTTACATAAGTAAAAATTTAAAATTAAGAAAAAAGAATCTAAATAAAGAGGCCTTGCTGCCTTTCACACTTCAGTAGTATCCCCTTATTTAATCACATTTCTATACAGCTGTTCATTTTCATCAAATTTGCACATTAAAAATGTACTTTCCCCTGAGTTTTTAGCTCTTGATTTCTGAAGGTTCTCACATCAAGTAGAACTTTAATAAATTTGTTATGTTTTTCCTGCGCTAACCTGTTGTATTAGTGTTGAGCACCACCCTTATGATGGTTGAGAATTGCATCATATCTTCCTGCCCCCACTGTAGCTATAGGAAACACAAGGAGTTTTGCAGGTAAAAATTTAAATGTATCTGGAGGGATTCCAAGATGGTGGAATAGCAACAGGGCTGACTGCTCTAGGCTAGGCTAAAAGAGAAAAAAAAAAAAAAGGAGAAAATGCATTCTCAAGAGAGTTGGAATGGAAACTGCAGTGGAGATTCTGCGTTAGGAGGAGAGACACACTGAACTTTTGTGGAAGGTGTAGACATGAAGCAACAGGCAAGAACACAACCAATGACCCCATGAGCCCTGAGCCAGAGAAAATGTCAGCTTTGGAGTGCAAGATGAGATCAGACTTCAGCAGCCCATGCCAGTACTAATATAGTGGGAAGAAGAACAGACGGAATACATGTCATTGAGTCCAGCCCAGAGCCCTTACAGGAACAGGTAAAAAAGAAAAAGGGCATGTCTCTCTCTCCCCATTCCTCACCACAGTTGTGCTCAGCAACTGGCTCTGAGCAGGTAGCTGCCATTTTCGACATAAGTAGGTACAGGTGCTGCAGGTCTTATGTGTGCACCCAGCAACTGGCAGGGCCAGTCTCCATCTTGTGAGCAGAGGCAACTGCAGCAGCTCTGCTGCACCCTCCCAGCAATGGGTGGGGACAAGGAGCCATTCCAGCATTAGTACTACCTGCAGAGACCCTTGTACTCACCCAGCACAATTGTGAAATAAGTAGGGCTGCAATCAGTGGGTGTTGTGAATGTGTGTGATCCAGGGATTTTACTGGAGGTGGAAAATCTGCATTTCCTCAATGACTTTGAGTCTGCCTGAGAGGATTGAAAGGGAATTGGAGACCCACATAAAACAGTGAGGTGTGAGGCCTGAGTGCTGAGACTGTAGGAACACTGTGACTACATGAGAGGGCACAAGGTATAGCTGGGTCTCTGGGCAATGACTGTGAGCAGCTACACATACTCAGAGCTCCATGGTTGCCTGGGGTAGGTCACCACAGAAGGATCTAGGCTCACACTGAGGACTGCACAGATCTTTGGACAGCTAATGTGGAAGCACAGGTGAGCATTGCACTCACTGAGGGCTAACACCTGGCCATTAAACGCCTTGGAATAGAGGAGGTGAGGGTACGATTAAGGAAACAGACAAGACCATAGCCTCCCCTTCTGATAACAAGAGGAAATCTTCCTTGAAGAACTTTGGGTGTCTCCCTGGATACTAGCTCCAACCTAGAGCACTGACCAGAAATCCTTGGCCATACCCAGAACACACCTCTGAGTATTCACTGAAAGAGCAGACATTCCACTAAGCTGCAGAAGCATATTTCAAAGACAAAAGGCATCAGAAGAAAAAAACCAACAAATATGTCCACAAATGCCTAAAGTAAACACAGAAATTCAAGAAATAAGTCTAAAGAAGACAACATGACATCCTCAAAGGAACACAAAACACACTTCAATATTAGAATGTGAAGATGGGGGCCAGTGCTGTGGCTCACTTGGTTAATCCTCCGCCTGCAGTGCTGGCATCCCATATGGGCTCAGGGTTCTAGTCCCGGTTGTTCCTCTTCCAATCCAGCTCTCTGCTGTGACCCGGGAGGGCAGTGGAGGATGGTCCAAGTGATTGGGCCCCCGCACCGGCATGGGAGACCAAGAGGAAGCACCTGGCTCCTGGCTTTGGTTCGGCGTAGCTCTGGCCTTGGCAGCCATTGTGGGCTGAACCAATGGAAGGAAGACCTTTCTCTGTCTCTCTCTCTCATGTCTAATTCTGCCAAATAAATAAATTAAACTAAAAAAAAATGTGAAGATGGAGATACTGATGAAATGCCTGAAATGGAATTCAAAAGATTAAGCTTAGGATAACTCAGAAGCAATCAGAAACAGATCCACAAATTAAAGAAATTCACACATGAAATTAATTAAATTTTTCCATGAAATTGAGATTTTAAAGAGAAATAAAAATAAAATATTAGAAATAAAAAATTCAATAGATCAAATAAAAAAATGCAGGGGAAAGTGTTAACAGCAGACTCGAGAGAAATTAGAAAAATTAAAAACAGTGTTGAAGATTTATACGATACTATCGAAGGATCCAACATGAAGGTCTTAGGAGTTCCTGAAGGAGTTCTTGAAGGAAACAGGGAATGGATTAGAAAGCCTTTTTAGTGAAATAATTACAGAAAATTTCCCCAATTTGGAGAAAGAAAGGAATGTCCAAGTACAGAAAGCACATAAGCCTCCTACTAGACATACCCAGAAAAGACCTTCAACATGACACATTGTAGTCAAACTCTACACAGTAAAACATAAAGAAAAGATTCTAAAATGTGCACAAGAGAAACACCAGATTGCTTTCAGAGGATCTCAAATTAGACTCACAGCTGACTTCTCATCAGAAACTCTATAGGCTAGGAGAGAATGGCAAGACATAGCCCAAGTCTTAAGAGGAAAAACTGTCAATACAGATTATTACCCTGCAAACCCTTTTTTGTGAATGATGGTGAAATAAATACCTTCAATAACAACCAGAAATAGAAAGAATTTGTAACCACTCATCCTGCCTTACCTGGGTGTGTTAGCTTTGGCACAACCATAACCCTGAAGAACTGAACAGAGCTCTCTGGCCACACCCACACAAGCCACTAGAGATTCACTAAAAGCAGACAGATAACTTAATCTAGAATCACAGTATAATGAGAAAACCCATCACAGGAAAAAAAAAAGAAGAAGAAGAAGAAACCAAGAATATATCCAAATGCCAAACAACAAATGCAAAAACCAAAGAAACAAGAACAAGAAAGACAACAGGAACTCCCAAAAGAACATGACACTCCAATACAAGATTATGAAGATGAGGAGATAGAATAAATGCAAGAAATGGAACTCAAAAAATTTATGATAAGAATTTTTAGAAGTAATCCAAAACAAATGCATGAACTACTGAAATCCATGCAGGATAGGACAGAAAATCTCTCTCATAAACATGAAATCTTAAGGAGGAATCAAAATGAAATGAGTAATTTAGTAGAACATGAAACTGAAGAGAAATCAAAAAGAAATGAAAATTCAATAGAACAAATAAAAAAAATTTGAGAGCCTTAAAAACAGAATCAGTGAAATAGAAAAGATAATATCAGACTTAGAAGACAGAGCACAGGAAAGGATACAGTCAAACCAAAGAAAAGAAGAGGAAATTAGAAATCTAAAAAATATTGTTGGGAATCTACAGGATACTATTAAAAAACCCAACATTCAGGTTCTAGGAGTTCCAGAAGGCACTGAGAGAGAGAAAGGATTAGAAGGCCTTTTTAGTGAGATACTAGCAGAAAACTTCCCAGGTTTGGAGAAGGAAAGAGACATCCAAGTACAGGAAGCACACAGAACTCCCAATAAACATGACCAGAAGGGATCCTCATCATGACACATTGTAATCAATCTCACCAGAGTGAAACATAATGAAAATATTCCAAAATGTGCAAGAGAGAAATGTCAGATTACTCTCAGAGGATCTCCAATCAGACTCACAGCAGACTTCTCATCAGAAACTACAGGCTAGGAGGGAATGGCAAGACATAGCCAAGAACTAAGAGAAAAAAAACTACCATCCCAGAATATTATATCTGGCAAAGCTCTCATTTGTGAATGAAGGTGAAATAAAGACCTTCATAGTAAACAGAAATTGAAATAATTTGTCACCACTCACCCAACCCTGCAAAAGATGCTTAAAGATGTGTTACACACAGAAACACAGAAAAACCACCATCTAGAAAATCTTATAAGAAACACATCTTTCCAACAAAGGTGCATGCAGACTGAAAGTGAAAGGTTGGAAAAAGATATTCCATGACAACAGAAACCAAAAAAGACCTGGCATAGCCATTTTAATATCAGACAAAATAAACTTTAACACAAAAACTGTTAAGAGACAAAGAGGGGCACTATATAATGATAAAGGGATCAATTCAACAGGAAGGTATACCTATTATAAACGTATATGCACCTAATTGCAGGGCACTGGGTTATTTAAAAGATATGTTAAGGAACTTAAAGGGAGACTTAGACTCCAATACAATAGTACTGGGGACTTCAATACCACACTTTCAGCAGTAGACAGAACAACCAGACAGAAGATCAACAGGGAAACAGCAGATTTAATTGACACTATAGCCCAAATGGATCTAACAGATATCTACGGAACCTTTCATGCTACACTTGAAGAATTTACATTCTTCTCAGAAGTTCATGGAACTTACTCTAGGATTGACCACATAGTAGGTCAAAAGCAAGTCTCAGCAAATTCAAAAGAATCAAAATCATACCATGCATCTACTCAGACAACAATGGAATGAGCTGGAAATTAGCAACTCAGGAATCCCTAGAGCATATGCAAACACATAGAGACTGAAAAACATGCTTCTAAATGAACAATGGGTCATAGAAGAAATCAAAAGAGAAATCAAAAACTTTCTGGAAGCAAATGAAGATAACAACACAACATATCAAAACTTATGGGATACAGCAAAAGCAGTGTTAAAGGGAAAGTTTATAGCAATAGGTTCCTACATCAGGAAATTGGAAAGGCACCAGAAAAATTAGATCTAAATCTATGACCTGACACCATCAAATTATTAGAGAACATCAGAGAAACCCTGCAAGATATAGGCACAGGGAAAGACTTCTTGGAACAGACGCCAGAGGTACTGGCAGTCAAAGCCAGAATTAACAATTGGGATTACATCAAATTGAGAAACTTCTGTACTGCAAAAGAAACAGCCAGGAAAGTGAAGAGGCAACCACAGAATGGGAAAAAAATATTTTCAAACTATACAACCAATAAAGGATTAATAACCAGAATCTACAAAGAGATCAAGAAACTCCACAACAACAAACAACCCACATTAGAGATGGGCCAAGGACCTAGACATTTTTTAAAAGAGGAAATCCAAATGGCCAATAGACACAAGAAAAAACGTTCAGGATCACTAGCCATCATGGAAATGCAAATAAAAACAATGAAGTTTCACCTTACCCCTTTTAAAATGGCTTATATACAAAAATCAGACAACAACAGATGTTGGTGAGGATGTCAGGAAAAAGGCTCACTAATCTACTGTTGGTGGGAATGCAAACCTGTAAAGCCACTATGGAAGACTAGTTTGGAGATTCCTCAGAAACCTGAATATAGCCCTACCACATGACCCAGCCATCCCACTTTTTGGAATTTGCCCAAAGGAAATTAAATTGGTAAATAAAAGGGCTGTCTGCACCTCAATGTTTATTTCAGCTCAACTCACAATAGTTAAGACATGGAATCAACCTAAATGTCCATCAACAGAAGACTAGATTAAAAAATTATGGGATATGTACTCTACAGAATACTATACAGCAGTAAAAAATATGAAATCCAGTCATTTGCAATAAAATGGAGGAATCTGGAAAACATCATGCTGAGTGAAATAAGCCAGCCCCAAACTGAAAAATACCACATGTTCTCCCTGATCTGTGACAACTAACTGAGCACCTAAAAGGAAACCTGTAGAAGTAAAATGAGATGACACTATGAGAAACAATGACTTGATCAGCCCCTGTTCTGAGTGCCAAGGAACAACTTACTACTTTATCCCTTTTAGTATTTTTTTTGTTCTACTTAATACCATTGGTTGAACTCTTTAATTAATACACAATTATTCTTAGGTGTTTAAATTAAACTGAAAAGTGATCCCTGTTTTATATAAGAGTGGGAATCAGAGAGGGATGAGATATACAGTTCTGCACATGCTCACTTGGATTTACCCCTAATGGTAGAGCTAGAAAAATGCCAAGGGTTTCCAATTCAATCCCATTATGGTTGCATGTACCAATGACATCTTAATAGTCAAAGTGATCAGTTTAAATTCATAATTGATCATAATGATAGGTTTAAGTGTAAAATGGATCACATAAACAAGATTAGTGTCTGCTAATACCAACTGATAGAATTGAAAAGGAGAAAATGATCCAACATGGGAAGCAGGATACATAGCAGATTCATAGAATGGCAGATGTCCTAAACAGCACTCTGGCCTCAGAATCAGCCCTTAAGTCATTTGGATCTAGCTAAAAAGCCCATGAGAGTTCCTCAGAAATGGAAAGCCAAGACACTGTGGCAAAAAAAAAAATGACCTAAATGAAAGATCTCTGTGACTGAGATCCCAGCAGAAAGAATGGGCCATCAAAGAAGAAGGTACCTTCTCTGAAGGGAGGAGAGAACTTCCACTTTCAGTATGCCCTTGTCTAAATAACATCGGAATTGGCAAACTCAAGAGGCTTATGGAACCCTAGCCTTGGCAGCTCATGATAAGAGCCTAGGGTGTTTACTGACGTCTTAATAATAAGCGTCAATTTGTTAAGTCAATAACAGGAGTCACTGTGTACTTACTCCCCATATAGGACCTCTGTCCTTAATCTGTCGTACTATGTAAATTAATGGTAAAACTAGTACTCAAACAGTACTCTATTTCATATGGGTGCAGTCTGTTGAAATCTTTACTTAGTATATACTAAGTTGATCTTCCGTGTATAAAGATAATTGAAAATGAATCTTGATGTGAATGGGATGGGAGAGGGAGTTGGAGATGGGATGATTGCATGTGGGAGGAAGGTTATGTGGGGAAAAGTCACTATAAGCCAAAGTTGTACTTTTGAAATTTATATTTATTAAATAAGAGTTGAAAAAAAGATGATAATCCTACCAAAATCCTGCTAGGAATCTAGCATGCCTTAGTTCCTAAACAAGCAAAAAATACAACATGGTGTCAGATCTATAGACCAATATCCCTGATAAACTTAGATGCAAAAATCTGCTATAAAATAATAGCTAATCAAATGCAATAACACAACAGGAAGACAATTAACCTGTACCAAGAGTGATTTAACCCTTGTATGCAGGGATGGTTCAACATTTGCAAATTGATAAATGTGATCCATCACATAAACAAACTGAGGAACAAGAACAATATTATTAACTCAATAGATGCAGAAAAAGCATTTGATAAAATACAGCATCCTTGTGTAATGAAAACCTTAAGCAAATGGGGTATAGAAGCTACAATCCTCAACACAGTCAAGACAATTTATGAGACAATCACAGCCAGCATCTTATTAAATAGGGAAAAGTTGAAAGCATTCTCACTGAAGTTCAGAACTGACAAGGATATGAACTCTCACAACTGCTATTCAATATAGTCCTGAAAGTTTTCACCAGAGCCATTAGGCAAGAAAAAGAAATCAAATAGATACAAATTGTAAAGGAGGAAGCCAAGCTGTCAATATTTATAGATGACATGATTCTATATGTAAGAGACACAAAAGAATCCACTCAGAGACTATTGAAACCCACAAAAGAGTTTGGTAAAGTCATGATAAAAAATTAACACTCAGAAATCTGTAGTCTTTGTATACACAAATAATGCCATGGCTGAAAAGAATTTTTAAGATCAATCCCATTCGGAATACCTACAAAAAATTTAAACACCTTGGAATATATTTAACCAAGAATGTCAAAGACCTTTATTATGAAAATTACAAAACATTAAAGAAATAAAAAAGACACAAAAAATTGAAAAATCTTCCATGTTCACGGATTGGAAGAACTAAAATCATCAAAATGTTCATACTACATACTACCTGAAGCAATTTATAGGTTCAAAGTGATCCCAACCAAACTACCAATGACATTCTTTGTAGATCTAGAAAAAAAAAGATGCTAAAATTCCTATGGAAATACAAGAGACCTCAAATAGCTAAAACAATCTTATACAACAAAAACAAATCCGGAGATACACAATACCAGATTTCAAGGTATACTACAGGACAGTTATAATCAAAATATTCTGGTACTGGCAAAAAATTTGATAAAATACAACATCCTTGTATGTGCATCCTTAGATGTGTAGAGCAATGGAACAGAATAGAAACTGCAGAAATCAATCCATGCATCTACAACCAATTCACTTTGACAAAGGAGCCAAAATCAATCCCTGGAGCAAAGACAGTCTTTTCAACAAATTGTGCTAGGAAATCTGAATCTCCACATGCAGAAGTATGAAATAAGACTCTATCTTACACCTTACACAAAAATCTACTCAAAATAGATCAAAGACATAAATCTATAACCTGATACCATCAAATTACTGAAAAACATTGGGGAAACTCTGAAAGGCATTGGCATAGGCAAAGACTTGTTGGAAAAGACCCCAGAAGCACAGGCAATCGAAGACAAATTGACAAGTGGGATTATATCAAGCTGAGAAACGTTCAACAAAGTGAAGTGACAACCAACAAAAAGGGAGAAAATTTTTGCAAACAATGCAACTGATAAAGGGTTAACATCCAGAATCTATAAAGAGCTCCTGAAATTCAACAACAACAAAGCAAACCATCCAGTTAACAAATGGGCAAAGGACTTGAACAGGAATTTTTCAAGAGAGGAAATCCAAATGGCCAACATACACATCCAAAAATGCTCATGATCACTAGCCATCAGGGAAATGCAAATCAAAACCACAATGAGGTTTTACCTCACCCCAGTTAGAATGCCTCTCATACAGAAATTAACAAGCAATGAATGCTGGCGAAGATGTGGAGGGAAAGATATCCTAATCCACTGTTGGTGAAATGTAAACTGGTGCAACCACTGTGGAGAACAGTACAGAGATACCTCAGAAAACTGAATATTGACTACCCTGTGATCCAGCAATTCCACTCCTGGAAATTTACCAAAATGAAAAGAAATCAGCATATGAAAGAGTGATCTGTTCTTCACGTTTATTGTAGCTCAATCCACAATAGCTAAAATATAGAATTAACCCAGATGTCCATCAACTGAAGATGGGATACAGAAATTATGATGGATATATACACTATGGAATACAACACAGTGGTAAAAAAAATGAAATGAAATCCTGTTGTTTGCAACAAAATGGATGCAATTAGAATCTATTAAATTTAGTGAAATAACCAAAAAAGACAAATACCGTATGTTCTCCCTGATCTGTGTTAACTAATAGAGTACCTAAATGGTATTCGATAGAAGTGAACATGATACTTTGAGATGCAATGACTTTGAACAGCCCTTTTCTCAACTGTTAAGGAATAGTTTTTTTCATACTGTTTTTTAGCTCTTTATTTAGTGTCGGGTTAATTTATGATACTAAGTTAACTGAAAATAGATCTTTGTAAAAATTAGAACGAGAATAGTAGGGGGAGGTGGAAGAAGAGTGGGAGTATGGGTGGGAGGGAGGTTAGGGTAGAAAATCTTACTAACTTCCTGAATCTGTGTATATGATATTCATGAAATTTGTATATGTTAAATAAAATTTAAGAATTTTTTAAAATTGTATTTTAAAATAGAACATTTAAATGTATCTGCCAGGACTGATGTTGTGGGATAGCAAGTAAAGCTGCTGCCTGCAATGCTGGAATCCCATGTGGGCACTGATTCATATCCTGGCTGCTCTACTTCCATTCTAGCTCCCTGTTATTGGCCTGGGAAAAGCAGTGGAAAATGACCAAAGTGTTTGCGACCTTGCCACCCACATGGGAGACCTGGAGGTTCTTCCTAGCTCCTGGCTTTGTCCTGGCCCAGCCCTGATCATTACAGCCATCTGGGGAGTGAACCAGCA
Organism: Oryctolagus cuniculus; assembly: GCF_051225735.1. Taxonomy (NCBI): domain Eukaryota; kingdom Metazoa; phylum Chordata; class Mammalia; order Lagomorpha; family Leporidae; genus Oryctolagus; species Oryctolagus cuniculus. The sequence goes on from NC_142870.1 coordinate 99,500,298, forward strand.
GATGGAAGATTCTGTGTGTGTGTGTGTCTGTATGTGTGTGTGTGTGTCTATATATGTGTGTGTGTGTCTGTGTGTGTATGTGTCTGTGTGTTTAAGTCTTACCTTCAAGTAAATAAATCTTTAAAAAAATGTATCTGCCATTTCAGGGTTTTCTGGACAACTTTTTCATTTACAAAGAAGGAAGAATGTTCTGCTGTCAATTGTAAGAAAATAGCTTTAGAAAGTTAAGATTGGCCGGCGCCATAGCTCGTTTGGCTAATCCTCCGCCTGTGGCGCCAGCACCCGGGGTTCTAGTCCCGATTGGCGTGCCAGATTCTGTCCCGGTTGCTCCTCTTCCAATCCAGTGCTCTGCTGTGGCCCCGGAAGACAGTGGAAGATGGCCCAAGTCCTTGGGCCCTGCACCCGCATGGGAGACCAGGAGGAAGCACCTGGCTCCTAGCTTCAGATCGGCGCAGCACGCTGGCCATAGCGGCCATTTGGGGAGTGAACCAACGGAAAAGGAAGACCTTTCTCTCAGTCTCTCTCTCTGTCTAACTTTGCCTGCCCCCCCCCAAAAAAAGTTAAGATTTACAACAAACCAAAATGCTTCTGAACAGAAAATGAAATAATCAACAGAATAAATAAAGATACATACTTTGAGAAAATATTTATAATCCATGTTATATGTTAAGAGGTTAACATGAAAAATATTTAGGAATTTAGACAACTCAATAATAAGGAAACAATACCCCAAATAAAAATGGGTGAAGAACATAAATGGACATTTCTCCAAAGAAGACATACAAATTGCTAACATGTATATTTAGAAAATACTCAATATCACTGATTATCAGGAAGGTGACAATCAAACCACAGTGAGATATCACCTCACACTTGTTATTGTCAAAAAGTCAGCAGATAGCAAGTGTGGATTTCCTTATTGAGATAAGGGAGCCCTTGTACATTGTTAGTGGGAATGTAAATCTTTATAGTCATTATGGAAAACAGTGTGGAGATTGCTCAAAAAAACTAAAAATACTACTACCACATGATCCAGCAAGTCTGCTACAGGATATAAATCCAAAAGAAATAAAATAAGTATGTTGATGAGCCGGCGCCGTGGCTCAATAGGCTAATCCTCCACCTTGCGGCGCCGGCACACCGGGTTCTAGTCCCGGTTGGGGCGCCGGATTCTGTCCCGGTTGCCCCTCTTCCAGGCCAGCTCTCTGCTATGGCCAGGGAGTGCAGTGGAGGATGGCCCAGGTGCTTGGGCCCTGCACCCCATGGGAGACCAGGAAAAGCACCTGGCTCCTGGCTCCTGCCATCGGATCAGTGCGGTGCGCCGGCTGCAGCGGCGGCCATTGGAGGGTGAACCAACGGCAAAGGAAGACCTTTCTCTCTCTGTCTCTCTCTCTCACTGTCCACTCTGCCTGTCAAAAATAAAAAAAAATAAAAAAATAAAAAAAAATAAGTATGTTGATGAGAAGTCTGTACTCTCATCTTCATTTCAACACTATTCACAATAGCCAAGGTGCAGAAACAAGTTCATTGATTAGCAATTATGAATGGATAAAGAAAATGTGACATACATACACAATGGAATACTATCCAAAGACTTAAAAATGAAGTAATTGCTATCACTCATGTTAGGTAAAATAATCCAGGCACAGAAAGGTAAATACTGCATAATTTTTCTTATATGTGGTATCTAAAAATTTTCAATTCATAGAAACAAAATATAGTGGTGGTCATCAGATGGAAATGCATACAGGAATTGGGGAGATATATTTCAAAGGACCCACATTTTCAGTTACATGGGAGGAATAAGTTTGGAGATCAATTACACATCATGGTGTCTAGTTTATAATAATCAAATGTACACATAAAATTTTCTAAGAGAAGAAATTTGTTTATCATCATGAATAGAAAGATAACTAAGAGATATAATTTATATGTTAATTAGTTGATTTAACCATTCCACAACATACACATATATCAAAATATCATTTAGTATGCCATATACAGCTTTTTGTTATTAAAATAAATTTTTAAATAAAAATATTTTTAAATGTTGCATTTAAGATATATTTTCAAGATAGAACATGGCATGCTCAATTATATGGAAAATATGAGGAAAAGACATGAGTCAACAACAACTCTCAGATTTTTCAAAATATTTCATTTACTGAACTGTAGAGTGATGGGGTTGGGTGTGGGGAAACGAAGTGAGAGAGGGAGAGAGAGAGAGAGAGAAAAATCTTCCTTCCAATGGTTCGCTCCCCAAGCAGCTGCAAAGACCAAGCCAGGAATCAGGAACTGTATCCCGGTCTCCCACATGTGTGGCAGGTACCCAAGCACTTGAACCACCTGCTGCTACTTTTCCAGGAGCATTGGCAGGGAGCTGGATAGGAAGTGAAGCAGCCAAGATTTGAACCAGCACTCTGATATGCAATGCCAGCATCACCACAATGCCAGCCCCCAGGTCCCAGATTTTTATAATGAGAAAAAGGATGAACAGGTATGCCCCCAACTGGAGAGGCAGAGTCTAGAGAGATAATGAATTAAGGACTCAACTTTAAATATGTTAACATTGACATGACAATTAGATATCCAATGCCAATGTGCAGTAGAAATAAAAGGCTAGAGCTCAAAAGAGATCTAGTTAACATGGCTAAAAGTATTATGCATAAATAATCACATTTAGGAGATATTTAAAACCATATGACTAAAAGAGATTGAATAAGACTACACGAGGGAAGACACTGAAAGATTTAGGAGCCTTGAGGCATTTCAGCATCCAGAAGTTAGGAAGATTAGGAGAAATTAGCAAGTACATGTTTAGACAGATGGCACATAGAAAAACCCAAGGACTCTGAAAGAAGAAGCAAAATACTGAGTTTCTGTAGGTGAAATGAAGATATAACCTTCCATATTCACCTATAGTCTCACGGATTTCCATATGGTAATGTGCATTGTGAATCTCTGAGAAAAGGTAGTATACAGCCCTTCTCAAGCTTACCTGTTCAAAAATATTCTTTTTATTTTTCCCTTTTCAAATAGAATCTTCTTTGACTAGTTTTCTGGTTAGCAAACAGAGAATTCATGGGATATCTTTCTACCCAGATATGGCACATGAATCAGCAGCATGGACATCAGCTACTGTATTAGAAATAATGAACCTCAGGTCCCTACAGGACCTTCTGAATCAGCATCCGCAAGATTCCCAGTTATTCTTTGCATATTCAAGTTTGGGAAGACTTGAGCTAGAGGATAATTTTAAGTCAAAGTGACAATTTATGTTTAGATAATCATATGCCATAAATATTTTTCTGGAAAGTAAACTTCATGATAAAATGAATTAATGAATTTTTTGACAAACAAGTATATTCTAGGCTCCTGGAACAGTATTTGTGAGACACAATAGGTATTTAAGAAGGGTCTGTGAATGGGAAGACCCTATGTAACTCCTTAATTATCCATTGTATCCATTTTAGTCCATCTAATTCCTTAATTATCCGTTGTATGCTCGCCAAACATTTAATCTTAGTGAATATTACCTTTTTTCATGCCTTCATGGATTTGGAATTTCCTTCTGAAGCCAGGAGCCAGGAGCCAGGAGCCAGGATCTTATGGTCTCCTACATGGATGCAGGGTCCCAAGTGCTTGAGCCATCTTTGACTGCCTTCCGAGGCCATTTAGCATAGAGCTGGATCAGAAGAGAAACAGGTGGGACACGAACCATATGGATGCCAGTGCTGCAGGTAGAGGCTTAACTTAATATGTTACTGCATCGTCCCATGGGGTTTGCCTCTTTAGAGGAGGCACCACTCCAAACTAGCTTTTATTCTCCCAGAAAGACTATAAATTCACTGCAAATATTACAGAGGATAGTTGAAAAATCTGTCTATGAGGCATTACTAGGAAGTAATAAGCCATGCCAATGTTTAGTCACTCTGAAGTGTGATCTCTGGGCCTCTTTCTTCCTCTCTTCTTTCTCAAAGTCACATTTCTGTAGAGAGCAAGCTTTATATTGCCACATTGTTTCTAACACTAATGTGATTTGCAATTAAGCTCCTGATATATTTGTAAATCGAGATAACAGATTTAATTCCTATTAAGGACAATTGTGGACAGCTTGAAGGAATTATAAAATATGCACATATTTGCTGATTTAATAATGTGAAATTTTAATATCTAAAAATAAAAGCATAATTCAATATAAATTTGTAGTTAATGGAATTAAGGTAAATAGAGAATTGCTCATATATGGACTAAAAGACACAGAGAGGAACCTCCTTTTCTCCACCATCACTATATAATATAATTTTATATAATATAATGTAACACAATTTTAAAACAGACTTAAAATTGGCCATTAGTTACTTAGGAAAAACTCTTCACCTCTGGCCTCACAAGCTCTTCCAGTGTCTGTCCTTTCCAGATACTCCTTTCATACTCTTACGTTCCAATCAACTGAGCTGTTTGATATTCTTCAAAAGCATTTCATTCCTGCAGACCTTTGCTCAAGTCAGTCCCTGGAGTATCCTACCCACTTTCCATCTGCTCACTTCTATGCTTGGCAAATTCCTATAAAGTATAACTTTTTTGGAGCATAGCTTCCACGATTAACTCTTGGTAGGATTCCTTGACTTCTAAGGCTGAACTCTCACTGGACTAGTTAACATGGCTAAAACAGGTGGTTATCTCCATCCAGACAAATCATTTCTATCTGTTGGGAGTGTGTTTGGCAATGTCTCACTACATATATCACATTAGGTCATATTAGACTGTGAACTACTCAGGGATAAATGGCTCAGATTTTTAATCTGCATATTCCTACTACCAGTAATTAATTCATCCAATAGACTTTTTTAAATTTTTTTTTATTTGGCAGAGTTAGACAGTGTGAGAGGGAAAGAGACAGAGAGAAAGGTCTTCCTTCCGTTGGTTCACCCCCAATGGCCTCTACGACCGGAACAACACCAATCTGAAGCCAGGAGCCAAGTGCTTCCTCCTGGTCTCCCATGCTGGTGCAGGGGCCCAAGCACCTGGGCCATCCTCCACTGCCTTCCCGGGGCCACAGCAGAGAGCTGGACTGGAAGAGGAGCAAACGGGACCAGAACCAGCGTCCATCTGGGATGCCGGCACCACAGGCAGAGGATTAGCCAAATGAGCCACGGCACCAGCCCCCAAATAGACATTTTTTAAAGATTTTTTATTTATTTGAAAGGCACAGTTACAGAGAGGCAGACACAAACACACACACACAGAGTGAGAGAGAGAGAGAGAAGGTTTTCCATCCACTGTTTCACTTCCCAAATGGTCACAGCAGCCAGAGCTGGGCAGATCCTAAGCCAGGAGCAAGGAACTTCTTCATTTCCCCCTGTCTCCCACACTGTGCAGGGGCCCAAGAACTTGGACCATCTTCCACTGCTTTCTCAGGGCATAGCAGAGAGCTGGATCAGAATTGGAGCTGCTGAGACTCGAACCAGTGCCCACATGGGATTCAGGCACTGCTGGCTGCAGCTTTACCTGCTACGCCACAACAGCAGCCCCTCAAAAGACATTTTAAGGAACGCAGTAAATGAAGGATAAGTGAATCAGTGAATAACTTGACCATTAAAGGAACTAAGCAATTATTGTGTTAGAGACTTAATCCCCAGTGGAATAATGCTGAGAGGTGAAATTTCTAAGAGGTGATTAATGTCATTATTTTGGAAGTGTGTTAGTTGTCACAGGGTTGGGCTCCTGACAAAAGTATGAGGTCAGCCATCTCCTTCTGTTGCCATATGATACATTCCACCATATTATGTACAGCAAGAAAGTCCTCACCACATACAGCATCTCCATCTTGGGCTTCCCAGCATCCAAAATTCTGAGCCAAAAAATCTTCTATTGTTTATAGATTACCCACTCTTTGGTTTTCAATTGCAGTAATACAAAACTATGACAGTAGAGCAACTTTTCTAAGTAAGATATACCCAGATCAAATTTAGTATGCTATTGCTTCCTTCATTCAGTCTTCAAATTCTATAATAGTCTATTATATTAACAGCCACAGTTTATCAAACAGCTATTGTTAAGCAGGAACTTTGTGAGGTCCGTTGATGGAGAGACAGATTCCTTTCTCTGAAGTACTATGACTTTCTGAATATATAGAACTTTATATGTAAAGTCATACACTTAAGACTTTCTCTTATATAACTTCCTCGGGTGCAATACTCAGTAATCTGTGTCACTTATTGCCTTTTTCTCTCACTCAGACTCTTCACCTGCCCCACAGCTTAAAACATAACAATAGTTGGCTCTTACACATTTCTCTAATTCTTACGCTAGCTTTGGCTTGGTTCATTTGTGGAGTGAATCAGCTGATGCGAGATCTACCCCTACCCAATAGCCCTTCAAATAAATAAATAAATAATTTTTTTAAAACTATGTTTTTAAAAGAAAGCTAATTTGGGCCAATTGTGATGCAGTGGATAAAACCACACCCTGTACTTATTAAAAATGTTTTATTCATGATAACAATTTCTCATCAACAACCAAACAATTCAAAAGACAAAGATGTGACTTCTTTGATACACTGAAAGAAGTAATAGTCAACTTGGGATTCTACACCTCATAAAAATCTCTTTCGAAATAAGGAGAAATAAAGATGTTATCAAACAAACAAAAAAACAAAGAATATTAACAACAGAGCTCTTCTACAAGAAATGTTTACAAAAAGTTCTTAAAGCAGAAAGACTACGACAGCAGACTGAAATGTGGACATGCACATAAGGAACACTAGAAGTGGAGTAAGAGAAGGTAAAATTAATTTGAAAGGTAGAGAGAGAGAGAGAGAGAGAGAGAGAGAGAGAGAAAATCTTCCATCTGCTGGTTCATTTCCCAAATGGCTGCAAAAGCTAGGGATAGGTAAAGCCAAAGCCAGGATCCAGGAGCATGCTCTGTGTCTCCCATGTATGTGCACATACCCAAGTGCTTGGACCATTTTCCATTGCTTTCTCCAAGTGTATCAGCAGGGAACTGGATCAGAAGTGGAATAGTTGGGTCTTAGCTGGAGCACATATAGGATGCTGGCATCACAGGCTGTAGCTGTATTCACTTCATCACAATCCTGGACCAAATTCGCTTTCTTTTAAAAATGTGATTAAAAAAAGATTTATTTATTTTTTACTTATTTATTTGAAAGGCTATTGGGAGAGGGGTAGATCTCCGATCAACAGATTCACTCTACAAAAGACCAAGCGAAAGCTAGAAGCCCAGAACTCTATTCTGATCTCCCACATGAGTGGCAGGGGCTCATCTGCTGCTTTCCCAAGCACATTTGCAGAAATCTGTATCAGAAGTGGGACAGGCAGGACTCAAAGGGACTCTCCAATATAGGATGCTGGCATCACAGGCAGAGGCTTAACCTGCTACACCACAATGCCACCCCCCAAAATTTAATTACTCTAAAATAATGTCTGAGTAATAACAGTAATGTATTATGTGTATAAAGCATAGGTAAAAGTAATAACAAAAATAACAATAATACTAAGAAACAAAAAGGAGGATTGAAACTTTAAGTTTTAGGTTCTTATAATTACATATTAAGTTGTACTAATATTATCTGAATGTTGATCCTGATTGATTAAAGAAATATATTCTGAAAGCTATGGCAATCATTAAAAATACTTAAAGGTACAATTGGTAAATCATATGGGAGAAGGGATAGTGTCATAAAACATGCTCAGTTGGGGCAAAAACTGATAGAAACAAAAAGAAAAATCAACACTGACAGTTATGGTTGGAGACTTCAATAGATAATTAGCAAAGATAAAGATCTAATCAAGCACTATCAACCAACCAGTTATAACTAGCATCTGTAGAAATAGTAATATGAAAAATATCAGAAAACATTCACCATTACAGCCCTTATCCTAGGGCATTAAGCAATCCTTAACAATTTCAAAAGAGTGGAAATCTACAAAGAATGTTCTAAGAGCCTAAAGGAAATAAACTGGAAATCAATAACTAATGGAAAATACTTCTCACTGCTTGCCAAGTATTTGGAAATAAACATCACACATCTAAATAAGCCATGGAGAAAAAAGGATGTCTCAACGGATATCTTAATGGAAGTTTAAGAATATTTTGAACTGAATGCAGATGAAAATACAACATATCCAAGGTGTGGTATGCAACTAACTCAGTGCTTGGAGGAAAATTTATAGTATTAAATGCTTGTTTTAGAGAAGAAAAAATCTCAAGTGAATAATTTAAGCTTCCACTTTAGAATTAGAAAAAGAAAAGTATACTTAAATACAAAGTAAGCAAAATGATTGAAATAAAGATCATAGCAGAAGTATATTAAATTGAAGACAGAATTATCAGTATAGAAAATGAATGAAATCAAAACTAACAATCCTTTGGAAAGAACAATAAAGTTGATAAACATGAAAAAGAACAAAAAGATTTCACATCACTAATATCATTAACAAAAGGGAAGCTCTAACAGCAAACCCCACAGACATTAAAAATAAGTTAAAAATTGTTAATAATTCAAAAATTGAACTATATGAACCAATTTATTGAAAGATATGAACTGCCTATACTCATGCAAGAAGAAATAGAAAATCTGAATTATCCCATATGTACTAAAGAAACGTAATTCATCATTAGACCCTTTCTTTTTTTCTTTCTTTTTTTTTTTTTTTTTTTTTTGGACAGGCAGAGTGGACAGTGAGAGAGAGAGACAGAGAGAAAGGTCTTCCTTTGCCGTTGGTTCACCCTCCAGTGGCCACCACGGCCGGCGCGCTGCGGCTGGCGCACTGCGCTGATCCGATGGCAGGAGCCAGGTGCTTCTCCTGGTCTCCCATGGGGTACAGGGCCCAAGCACTTGGGCCATCCTCCACTGCCTTCCTAGACCACAGCAGAGAGCTGGCCTGGAAGAGGGGCAACCGGGACAGAATCCGGCGCCCTGACCGGGACTAGAACCCGGTGTGCCGGCGCCGCACGGCGAAGGATTAGCCTAGTGAGCCACGGCACCGGCCCTAGACCCTTTCAAAAAAGAAACTGAGCCTAGATCATCGCATTACTAAATTAAGAAGAAATACTTAAGAAACAAAAATACATGTATGGTACAGAAATAAAAAATAAATTTCTTTTGGTGAAAAAGGTGAAATCCAAGTATAAGGTTTATTACAATATATGTTTTCCATGAACGTTTTGAAGATGCTTGTGTATGGCTTGTTTATGGTTGGTAATTGAGGAAGGCTTTCTCCAGCATATGTGAATTTTTCCCTACAATATATATACTTGTATTTTATTTTAAAATAAATGGAATATTTGCAATAACTTAAATATTTTTATAGGTAAAATTTATAATAAGTAAACAAAGGTACAGCAGCTCTCAAAGCTCATAATATCAAAAAGTACTTTTGAACCAACAAAGGCCTGAAGGAAGGATCCAGTAAAATTGCAATTGGGAGTTTGTCCACAGCCTCTCCTCACCTCAAGGCTTTGAACGACTCCTTCCCCCACCCAACCCCCACTCCCTCATTGCATCACAGCACAATAACAGTTACAAAATTTTGAATGCATTGAAATAAATTTAATCAAGGATGTTGGAGATCTCTACAATGAAAATTACAAAATATTAAACAAAGAAATAAAAGGACACAAAATATGGAAGAATCATTCATGTTCATGGATTGGAAGAATTAATATCATCAATATATTCATACCACTGAAAGCAATTTAATGATTCAATGTGATCCCAATGAAAATCCCAACGGCATTCTTCTCAGAGCTAGAAAAAAAAAATAATTCTAAAATTCATATGGAAATAAAAGAGACCCCAAATAGCTATATAAATATCAAACAACAAAAATGAAGCTGGAGGCATCACAGTATCAGATTTCAAGACATATTACGACCTGCGCCGCGGCTTAATAGGCTAATCCTCCACCTAGCAGTGCCAGCACACCAGGTTCTAGTCCCCATCGGGGCACCGGATTCTGTCCCGGTTGCCCTTCTTCCAGGCCAGCTCTCTGCTGTGGCCAGGGAGTGCAGTGGAGGATGGCCCAAGTACTTGGGCCCTGCACCCCATGGGAGACCAGGAGAAGCACCTGGCTCCTGCCTTCAGATCAGCGCAGTGCGCCGGCCGCAGCACGCCAGCAGTGGCGGCCATTGGAGGGTGAACCAACGGCAAAAGGAAGACCTTTCTCTCTGTCTCTCTCTCTCTCACTATCCACTCTGCCTGTCAAAAAAAAACAAAGACATATTAGAGGGCTGTTATTATCCAAACAGCCTGGTACAGGCACAAAAATAGGCATGTGAACCAATGGGATACAATGGAAACACCAGAAATCAATCCACACAGCTACTGCCAACTAATCTTTGACAAAGGAGCTGAAGTCAATCCCTTGAGAAAGGACAGTCTCTTCAAAATAGATGTTGGGAAAATTGAATCTGCATGAGAAATATGAAATAAGCATTAAACAGAAATCAACTCACAGTGGATCAAGGATCTAAATCAAAGACAAAATTTCATCAAATTACCAGAGGAAAACATCAGGGAAATTCTGCAAGACACTGACATAGGCAAAGACTTTTTGAAAAAGAACCCAGAAACAGGAAATAAAAACAAAAATAGAAAAATTGGATGACATAAGCTAGGAAGCTTCTGCTCTACAAAGGAAACACAACAGTGAGGAAGCATCAACCAGCAGAATGGGAGAAAATCTTAGAAAACTATGAAACTGATAAAGGATTAATATTCAGAATCTATTAAGATACTAAGAAACTCAACAACAATGAAACAATAGTTAAGTAATAGGCAAAGCGCAGGCACAGGAATTTTTCAAAGTTGATTACAAATGGCCAAGAGACACATGAAAAAAAGCTCAGGATCACTAATCATCAGGGAAATGCTAATAAAAACTGTGCCTCATCCCAGTTAGAGTGGTTATCATCCAAAAATCAAAGAATAGATGTTAGTGAGGATATGGGGGAAAATGTACCCCAATACACTATTGGTAATATAAACTGGTATAATCATTATGGAATACAGTATGGGGCCAGCGCTGTGGCATAGCTGGTAAAGCTACTGCCTGCAGTGCCGACACCCCATAAAGGCACCTGTTCAAGTCCTGCTTGCTCCACTTCTGATCCAGCTCTCTGCTGTGCCTGGGAAAGCAGCAGAAGATGGCACAAATCACTGGGCCCCTGCACCCACATGGGAGATCCAGAAGAAGCTCTTGGCTCCTGGCTTCAGATCAGGACACCTCTGGTCATTGCGGTCACCTGGGGAGTGAACCAGCGGATGAACAACCTCTCTCTCTCTATCTCTGCATCTGCCTCTCTGTAACCCTGCCTTTCAAATAAATAAAATACATCTTTGAAAAAAGGCAGTAATGGATATTCCTTACAAGTTCGAAATTATCTACCATATGACCCAATTATCCCACTCCTGGGAATTTACCAAAGCAGAATGAAATCAGCACATGAAAGTTTTGAACCACCATGTTTATTGCAGTTTAATTCACAATAGCTAAGTTATGTAATCGACCCAGATGCCCATTAACTGATGACTGGATAAAGAAAATGTGGCATATATACACTATGTAATACTACTCAGTCATATAAAAGAATAAAATTCTGTCTTTAGAAGAAAATGGATGCAACTGGAAATCATTGTGCTTTGTGAAATAAGCCAATCCCAAAAAAGGCAAATATCATATTTCCTCTTATATGTAGCAGTTAATATACAATTAAAAATGTGTAGGAATATTAAAAAAAATGTGTAGGAATGAGAAGGAAATTTTGAGATTTGATTGTTGTTTTTTTTTTAACTTTTATTTTGCAAATATAAATTTCCAAAGTACAGCTTATGGATTACAATGGCTTCCTCCCCCCCCCGTAACTTCCCTCCTGCCCGCAACCCTCCCATCTCCCACTCCCTCTCCCATTTCATTCACATCAAGATTCATTTTCAATTATCTTTATATACAGAAGGTCAATGTAGTATATATTAAGTAAAGATTTCAACAGTTTGCACCCACACAGAGCATAAAGTGTAAAATAATGTTTGAGTACAAGTTATAGCATTAATTCACATAGTATACATCACATTAAGGACAAAGATCCTACATGAGGAGTAAGTGCACAATGACTCCTGTTGTTGATTTAACAATTGACACTCTTATTTATGACGTCAGTAATCTCCCTAGGCTCTTGGCATGAGCTGCCAAGGCTATGGAAATCTCTTGAGTTCACAAACTACAATCTTATTTAGACAAGGCCATAATCAAAGTAGAAGTTCTCTCTTCTCTTCAGAGAAAGGTATTTCCTTCTTTGATGGCCCATTCTTTCCACTGGAATCTCACCCACAGAGATCTTTCATTTATAAACTTAATATTAAACAAGTACAAAAGTAGAAAGGCCACAGTTCTGTAGAATATAAACAAGGATTAAAAAGTGTCAATTTGTTAAGTCAACAACAGGAGTCACTGTGCACTTACTCCTCATGTAGGATCTCTGTCCTTAATGTGTTGTACTATGAGAATTAATGATAAAAATAGTCTTCGAGCAGTACTTTTTACTTTATGTGTCTGTGTGGGAGCAAACTTTTGAAATCTTTACTTAATATTTACTAAATTGATCTTCTATATAAAAATAATTAAAAATGAATCTTAATGAAGAATGGGATGGGAGAGGGAATAGGAGATGGAATGGTTTGTGGGTGGGAGGTGGTGATGGAGGGAAAAACCGCTATAATCCAAAAGTTGTACTTTCAAAATTTATTAAATGAAAGTTTTCTAAAAAAAAGATGTATAATCTTATCTACATGCTACTATTTGTGCAAAAAAATTGTTAGAGGATGAGAAATTGATGCTTGTGTTTCTGGAAGAATTTAGAAGAAAGTCATAGTGTTGTTATCTCTTGGATGAGTAAAAGAAAAACTGGATAGCGTGGGTTAAAGGGACAGAGAATTATCCCTAATTTGAAACAAAACATCAAATCTGTTTGAAATACTTACTATATACACATATCACCTATTTAAGAATGATAATAAACCTGAATAAGTAAATATACACAATATATTTTTAAAATTATGGAATTGACTGAAATTATGTTTTTGCAATAATTAAAGAAAAAAGGAAGGAAAAAAGGAACGGGATTGAAGAAGGGAAAGTGAGTGTGGCAACTATGATTATCTTAGAGAACTGTACCATGAAATAGGTGAAATCTGTTCTCTTTATATTAATAAAAAGTTTTTTAAAAAAAGAAAAAAATGTTCAGGGGGTCATTAATGTTCCTTGGCCATTGCCCAACTTCTTGCCACCAGTCCTGCTTGGACTCTGTGGAGGTTAGCACCGGGGCTCTCATCTGCCTCTGTAGCTCCGGTGCTCTGTAGCCCCAGTGTTGTTCTGTACACGATCCCTTCATTTCCCTCAAGATGCTCATTTTTCTGGCTTCCTGCAATTTGATTATGATGTATTTTTGGTATGGATTTCTTTATGTGCATGCCGCTTGGTGTATATTGAACTTACTTGCTTTATGGCTTTATAATTTTCACCATATTTCAAAATCGTTCATCCATTCATTCTTTAAATATTCATGTTCCTCCACCACTTGTTCTTACTCCAGGAACTTAAATTTAAAAACTTGGTTGTCCACAGGTCACTGAGGCACTATGCAAATTTGTTGCTTTCTTTCTGTTTCATCATGGATGTTTGCACTGAAATATCTTCAGGTTAATTTTTTTATCATCAATGTCCAATTACCATTCCGTGAAGTTTTATTTCATGGCTTTTTCACCTACAGAAATTTTGTTTAATTCTTTCTTACATCTTCCACTTCTGTCATTGTGTTGATATTTTTCTTCAATATTTTAGCACATGGATAATAGCAATTTTTGTTCGTTTGTTTTTTGACAGGCAGAGTAGACAGTGAGAGAGAGAGACAGAGAGAAAGGTCTTCCTTTGCCTTTGGTTCACCCTCCAATGGCCGCCGCGGCCGCGCACTGTGGCCAGCACACTGCGCCGATCCGAAGGCAGGAGCCAGGTGCTTCTCCTGGTCTCCCATGGGGTGCAGGGCCCAAGCACTTGGGCCATCCTCCACAGCACTCCCTGGCCACAGCAGAGAGCTGGCCTGGAAGAGGGGCAACAGGGACAGAATCCGGCGCCCCGACCAGGACTAGAACCCGGTGTGCTGGCTCCGCAAGGCAGAGGATTAGCCTAGTGAGCTGCGGCGCCGGCCGATAATAGCAATTTTAAAGGCCTTGTAATTAATGTCACAATCCCAGTCACTTTTGTTTCTACTTATTGATTTTTCACCTTGTTATGGGTTCCATTTGATCAGTTTTATTGTTTGCATTTCTAATGATATTTAAAGGATGCCATCCATTGTGAACATCAGGTAGGTGAATGCCTAATTTTGTCTTCTTGCTTTCAAAGGTATTCACAATTCATATCTCTTGCAGCGGACATTTTGGCTACCTGCGGATGAGATTGGTATTTTTAAACACTTGCTTTCTGGCTTTGTTCAGGTAAAGTTTTCTCTCTGAACTCTGAGGGTCTTGCCTGCTAACCTTCAAAATGACTATCCAATAAGCCTAGCCAGAACTCACTTTTCTTTCAGTCATGTGTGTTCTGGGATTTTTCTGCCCACAAATTCTCAGTCCTTCTTTGTTCATGCTCATAGATCTTTACCCTCTCCATACCTCCCAGTATGAGGACATAGACTCAAGAAGACTCCATATCCATGTCCGGGCTTCTCTTTCACTCTCTGTCTCTCTGTCTCTCTCCCTCTCTCCTGTCCTTCCTCCTTCAATCCCTCTATCTCTTTTCTCTAATACACTTCTCTAAAAGTGTTCGGGTTCCCTGACTCCCTAAATCTAATGTGCATTTCCTCAACTTAGCAATACTTGCAATACTCAGCTAGCCTTCCTCTTCCTTTCATGTTTCAGAAAGTGCCTCAGAACAGATGTTTAAGACAGTTGAGGACTCACTTACATGGTTTCTCTTCTCTTGGGAATCACAATCCAATGCAACTTGTCATCCAGATTTGAAAATAGTTACTGTACATATCATGTCCAATTTTCTAGTTGTTACTAACAGAAGAACAAGCTCAGTCATAATCACTCCATCCTGGCCAAAAAATCTTGTTTTATTTTGTACTCTATTTTCCCCTGTATCATCTCTTCCAAATAATGATTAACTCTCTACCACTTAGAATTAGACTGAATTGGGTGGTGATGTTCTATTTATATTATTAATGGATAGAATTACATTATAGAAGTAAATCATTTCTATTTTTTAATCAACATGGTTTTAAAGAGCTGTCCTTATTGCTGTAGTATATCTCTTCTATGTTTGTAGCTGGTACCTAGGTGTCTCACAAACATAAGATGTGTATCTCATTTATTAATATTTTTGTGTGCTATAAAATAGATTTAATTTTCATCTTATTAAGGATTTCATGCATTCCTTTTTAAATAAATTCATAATGTAGTTTATTGTTGGGGGAAAAAAAGTGTAAGATGGGCCCGGGTGGGGGGGATTACTACAATGCAGGGAAAATCTCCCACAGCTCTTCCAATGGGAATTCCTGCCCCTCCCTTTCCACCAAGCTCTCCTTAGCATCGGACCACAGCAGTTCTTTACCCTGCAGCCTCCACACAGTGTTGGGGGAGAACTCCACAGCTTGGCAAGGACCCTCCTATATACAGAATGTATAAAAAGCAGCTCATCACCAGGGGTCCCCAGGGAGACTCTCCCTCCTCTGTGTGACTCCTGAGTTTGGACCTGTTTTCGTAAGCTTTTCTGTAAACAATTCTCAGGAGCTATGATGTTTAGACAGTTTAGATAAACATCATCCTTTAGGATGGACAATTCTTTTTTTTTTTTTTTTCTAAGAGGGATAATGTATTAAGTTGTTCATTAACAGTCAGGGCTATGCTGATCAAGTCACCGTTTCACATAATGTCCATTTCACTTCAACAGGTTTCCTTTTTGGTGTTCAGTCAGTTGTCACCGATCAGGGAGAACATATGGTATTTGTCCCTTTGGGACTGGCTTACTTCACTCAGCATGATGTGTTCCCGATTCCTCCATTTTGTTGCAAATGACTGGATTTCGTTGTTTCTTACTGCGGTATAGTATTCTAAAGAGTACATATCCCATAATTTCTTTATCCAGTCTACCGTTGATGGGCATTTAGGTTGGTTCCAGGTCTTGGCTATTGTGAATTGTGCTGCAATAAACATTAGGCTGCAGACCGCTTTTTTCTTTGCCAATTTAAACTCCTTTGGGTAAATTCCAAGGAGTGGGATGGCTGGGTCGAACTGTAGGGTTATATTCAGGTTTCTGAGGAATCTCCAGACTGATTTCCATAGTGGCTTGACCAGTTTGCATTCCCACCAACAGTGGGTTAGTGTCCCTTTTTCCCCACATCCTCGCCAGCATCTGTTGTTGGTAGATTTCTGTATGTGAGCCATTCTAACCGGGGTGAGGTGAAACCTCATTGTGGTTTTGATTTGCATTTCCCTGATTGCTAATGACCTTGAACATTTTTTCATGTGCCTGTTGGCCATTTGGATTTCCTCTTTTGAAAAATGTCTATTGAGGTCCTTGGCCCATCTCTTAAGTGGGTTGTTTGTTTTGTTTTTGTGGAGTTTCTTGATCTCTTTGTAGATTCTGGTTATTAACCCTTTATCTGTTGCATAGTTTGCAAATATTTTTTCCCATTCTGTCGGTTGTCTCTTCACTCACCTGACTGTTTCTTTTGCAGTACAGAAACTTCTCAATTTGATGCAATCCCAATAGTTGATTTTGGCTTTGACTGCCTGTGCCTCCCGGGTCTTTTCCAGAAATTCTTTGCCTGTGCCAATATCTTGAAGGGTTTCTCCAATGTTCTCTAATAACTTGATGGTGTCAGGTCATAGATTTAGGTCTTTAATCCATGTTGAGTGGATTTTTGTGTAAGGTGTAAGGTAGGGGTCTTGCTTCATGCTTCTGCACGTGGAAATCCAGTTTTCCCAGCACCATTTATTGAATAGACTGTCCTTGCTCCAGGAATTAGTTTTAGATCCTTGATCAAATATGAGTTGGCTGTAGATGTTTGGGTTGATTTCTGGTGTTTCAATTCTGTTCCATTGGTCTATCCATCTGTTTCTGTACCAGTACCATGCTGTTTTGATTACAACTGCCCTGTAGTATGTCCTGAAGTCTGGTATTGTGATGCCTCCGGCTTTTTTTTTGTTGTACAAGATTGCTTTAGCTATTCAAGGTCTCTTGTGTCTTCATATAAATTTCAGCACCATTTTTTCCAGATCTGAGAAGAAGGTCTTTGGTATCTTGATTGGTATTGCATTGAATCTGTAAATTGCTTTTGGGAGAATGGACATTTTGATGATATTGATTCTTCCAATCCATGAGCATGGAAGATTTTTCCATTTTTTGGTATCCTCTTCTATTTCTTTCTTTAAGGTTTTGTAATTTACATCGTAGAGATCCTTAACGTCCTTGCTTAAGTTTATTCCAAGGTATTTGATTGTTTTTGTAGCTTTTGTGAATGGGATTGATCTTAGAAGTTCTTCCTCAGCCGTGGCATTGCCTGTGTATACAAAGGTTGTTGATTTTTGTGCATTGATTTTATATCCTGCTACTTTGCCAAACTCTTCTATGAGTTCCAATAGTCTCTTAGTAGAGTTCTTTGGGTCCCTTAAATAAAGAATATCATCTGCAAAGAGGGATAGTTTGAGTTCTTCCTTCCCAATTTGTATCCCTTTAATTTCTTTTTCTTTCCTAATAGCTCTGACTAGAACTTCCAGAACTATATTGAATAGCAGTGGTGAGAGTGGGCATCTCTGTCTGGTACCAGATCTCAGTGGAAATGCTTCCAACTTTTCCCCATTCAATAGGATGTTGGCCGTGTGTTTTTCATAGATTGCTTTGATTGTATTGAGGAATGTTCCTTCCAAACCCAGTTTGCTTAGAGTGTTCATCATGAACGGGTGTTGTATTTTATCAAATGCTTTCTCAGCGTCTATTGAGATAATCATATGGTTTTTCTTCTGCAGTCTGTTAATGTGGTGTAT
Source organism: Oryctolagus cuniculus (assembly GCF_051225735.1). Classification (NCBI taxonomy): domain Eukaryota; kingdom Metazoa; phylum Chordata; class Mammalia; order Lagomorpha; family Leporidae; genus Oryctolagus; species Oryctolagus cuniculus. Next base: position 99,518,365 of record NC_142870.1, read on the forward strand.
CACATTGATTGTTTTGCACACATTGAACCATCCCTGCATACCAGGGATAAATCCCACTTGGTCTGGGTGGATGATCTTTCTGATGTGTTGTTGTATTCTATTGGCGAGAATTTTATTGAGGATTTTTGCATCTATGTTCATCAGGGATATTGGTCTGTAATTCTCTTTCAGTGCTGCATCTTTTTCCGGTTTAGGAATTAAGGTGGTGCTAGCTTAATAGAAAGAATTTGGGAGGACTCCCTCTTTTTCGATTGTTCTGAATAGTTTGAGAAGAATTGGAGTTAGTTCTTCTTTAAATGTCTGGTAGAATTCAGCAGTGAATCCATTGGTCCTGGGCTTTTCTTTGTTGGGAGGGCCTTTATTACTGTTTCAATTTCTGTCTCAGTTATGGGTCTGTTTAGGTTTTCGATGTCTTCCTGGTTCAATTTAGGTAGGTTGCATGTGTCCAGGAATCTATCCATTTCTGATGGATTTCCCTGTTTGCTGGCATACAGGTCCTTGTAGTAAAATCCGATGATTCTTTTTATTTCTGTGGTGTCTGTTGTTAGGTTTCCTTTTTCATCTCTGATTTTATTGATTTGGGTCTTTTCTCTTCTTTTTTTAGTTAGTTGGGCCAATGGGGTGTCAATTTTGTTTATTTTTTCAAAAAACCAGCTCCTCGTTTGGCTGATTTTTTGGAATGTTTTTGTTGATTCAATCCTGTTGATTTCTTCTCTGATTTTAATTATTTCTCTTCTCCTACTAGATTTGGGTCTGGTTTGCTGTAGGTTTTCTAGATCCTTGAGGTGAATTGAAAGCTCATCTATTTGGTGCCTTTCTAATTTCTTGATGTAGGCACCTATTGATATAAATTTTCCTCTTAACACTGCTTTTGCTGCGTCCCATAAGTTTTGGTATGTTGTGCTGTTATCCTCATTTACTTCCAGAAAATTTTTGATTTCTCGTTTAATTTCTTCTATGACCCATTGTTCATTCAGGAGCATGTTGTTCAATCTCCATGTGTTTGCGTATGCTCTAGGGATTCCTGAGTTGCTAATTTCAACTTCATTGCTTTATGGTCTGAGAAGCTGCATGGCATGATTCTAATTCTTTTGAATTTGCTGAGACTTGCTTTATGGCCTAGTATGTGGTCAATCCTAGAGAAGGTTCCATGTACTGCTGAGAAGAATGTAAAATCTTTAGCTGTAGGATTGAAAGTTCTGTATATATCTGTTAGATCCATTTGAGCTATAGTGTCGTTTAAATCAACTGTATCCTTGTTGATCTTCTGTCCTGTTGATCTGTCTATTTCTGAGAGTGGAGTATTGAAGTCCCCCAGTACTATTGTATTGGGGTCTAAGTCTCCCTTTAAGTCCATTAACAAATCTTTTAGATAAACTGGTGCCCTGTAGTTAGGTGCATATACATTGATAATTGTTATATCTTCTTGTTGTATTGATCCCTTAATCATTATATAGTGTCCCTCTTTGTCTCTCTTAACAGTTTTTGTGGTAAAGTTTATGTTGTCTGATATTAAGATGGCTACGCCTGCCCTTTTTTCATTTCTGTTGGCATGGTATATCTTTTTCCAGCCTTTCACTTTCAGTCTGTACGGATCTTTGTTGGAAAGATGTGGTTCTTGTAAGCAGCAAATAGTTGGGTTTTGTTCCTTTACCCAATCAGCCAATCGGTGTCTTTTAACTGGACAGTTCAGGCCATTCACGTTCAATGTGACTAATGATAAGTGGTAACTTTGCCCTGCCATTTGCCAAAGATAAGTTCTAATTTGTGCTTTGAATTCCCTGTGATCTTTTGCTGTGAGGTTTCCCTCCTTTACCTTCTTTCATATTGATGACCGTGTTTCTGTGTTTCTGTGTGTAACACATCTTTAAGCATCTTTTGCAGGGCTGGACGAGTGGCAACAAATTCTTTCAATTTCTGTTTGCTATGAAAAGTCTTTATTTCACCTTCATTCACAAATGATAGCTTTGCAGGATATAATATTCTGGGCTGGCAGTTTTTCTCTCTTAGTACCTGGGCTATATCTCACCATTCCCTCCTAGCTTGTAGGGTTTCTGATGAGAAGTCAGCTGTGAGTCTGATTGGAGATCCTCTGAGAGTAATCTGACGTTTCTCTCTTGCACATTTTAGGATCTTTTCTTTATGTTTCACTGTGGAGAGTTTAATTACAACATGTCGTGGTGAGGATCTCTTTTGGTTGTGTTTATTAGGGGTTCTGTGAGCTTCCTGTACTAGGATTTCTCTGTCCTTCTCCAAACCTAGGAAATTTTCTGCTAATATCTCACTAAAAAGGCCTTCTAATCCTTTCTCCCTCTCCATGCCTTCAGGAACTCCTAGAACCCGAATGTTGGGTTTTTTAATAGTATCCTGAAGATTCCTGACAATATATTTTAGATTTCTAATTTCCTCTTCTTTTCTTTGGTCCGACTGTATCCTTTCCTGTTCTCTGTCTTCTAAGTCCGATATTCTCTCTTCTGCTTCACCCATTCTGTTTGTAAGGCTCTCTATTGTGTTTTTCATTTGATCTATTGAATTCTTCACTTCATTATGATTTCTCGTCACTATCACAGTTTCCTGTGTACTAGTTGTTTCGTTTCATTTTGATTCCTCCTTAATATTTCATTTTCACGAGAGAGATTTTCTATCTTGTCCATTAAGGATTTCTGTAGTTCAAGAATTTGTTTTTGAGAACTTCTTAATGTTCTTATCAATTTTTTGAGATCTGCTTCTTGCATTTCTTCTATCTCATCATCTTCATAATCTTGCATTGGGGTGTCTTTTTCATTTGGGGGCGTCATGGTGACTTCCTTGTTTTTATTACCTCGGTTTTTGCGTTTGTTATTTGGCATATTGGAGATATTTGGTTTCTTCACTGTGGTGCTTTTTCTTGTTATACTATGACTCTAGATTAAGTGGACTGTCTGTTTTTGATGGAGCCTTAGAGGCTTGAGATGGGTGTGGCCTGAGAGCTCTGTTTGGTGTGCCAAAGGTGACACTCCCAGGTTAGGCGTGGTAGATCTTTCTCTTTCTTTCTTTTTTTGATTCAAAAGGGAAGTAATTCTGCACAGCTGAACGAAGTTGGAGGTAGTTAGCAGGCAAATGATATACCCACAGGAGCCAGAGATCGGAAGCTCTTTCCCAAGGGCCACACAGGGAATCTGTTCTGCCCTCAGAGTGGGCTCAAATTCTCCTTCAGTCTCCCACTGGGTTGCCAAAGTTATAGAATTGTAGCGTCTCTGGAGAGTACTCACGTGAATTCTGTGAGTTCTCTCCCCCACCGTCTCTTTTTTCAGAGTCTCAGTTCAGTAGCACCACAAATTTACTAGGTCCTAATCTCCTGTTAATTCGCCCTGCCCAGAGTCAGGTTTTTCTGCTAGGCTCAGGGCCGGTGCAGACCTGAGGTCACTCTGCTTATGACGTATGTCCAAGATGGCACCTGCTCTTTGTCTTGCTCGCCCTTGAGAGGTGAGCGGAGAGAGAGAAACCCGTGTCCGTACCAGTCACCTTTTTTTTTTTCTCTCTCTTTCTCTTCCAGTTAGCCTGGTGAACTCCCCCCCCCCCGGGGGGGTCGTTCCCTCTAGTCTCCTCTCTCTGCTTGCCTGCCAGTGTCTCGGGCTATTGAGGTTCGGCTCACCTCGCGTTCCAGTGCTGGTGTGTTGAGTCTGCCGCTGGTGTCCCAAACTGTGGGCTCCCATGCTCTCCACGCAGGTCCACTGTGAATCATGCGTTCTGGAAGAGTTTCTTCTGCTGTTTCCTCCCCTACTCTTCCTTGAACCTGCAGTATCTCCACTTTTATTAAACTGTCTCTCCCCAGACTATCAGTGTGCTCCCTTCCTATTCCGCCATCTTGCCCCCCTGGACAATTCTTTTTTAAAAGATATTTATTTATTTATTTGAAAGTCAGAGTTGCACAGAGAGACAAGAGGCAGAGCGGGAGAGAGAGAGAGGTCTTCCATCTGCTGGTTCACTCCCCAATTGGCTGCACCAGACGGAGCTGAGCCGATCTGGAGCCAGGAGCCAGGAGCTTCTTCCGGGTCTCCCATGTGGGTGCAGGGGCCCAAGGACTTGGGCCATCTTCTACTGCTTTCCCAGGCCACAGCAGAAAGCTGGATCGGAAGTGGAGCAGCTGGGACTCAAACCGGTGCCCATATGGGATGCCGGCACTTCCTGCCAGGGCGTTAACCCACTGCACCACAGTCCTGGCCCATGGACAATTCTTATCAAGGGCTAAGAACCTACAGTCAGAAATGGTCCACTTACATACATTTGCTCAATCTTGCTTTGAACTTAACTGTGAGGTGAGAGCTACTAAAACCCCCATTTTACAGATGAGAAAATCATAGCTTAGAATTGTTGACTGATTGTCCAGTTCATTTGATTAGCGAGTAGCAGAGTTAGGATTTAATCTCGTATTTAAACTCAATTATGTCTAGTTCCTAACCCTGTATATTTAACTACTGAACAAGAACTAGTGTGGGATCAACAAGAAAACTGTCACTTTGAGAAAATGCGACCTATGCCTTAGAACCTTTTAATGCAAGTTGTTTGTTGAATTGTGAGAAATTTACACGACACAGGCTACATGAAATAGCAGGATTAGTTCCAAATTGTGGACATTGCTCCCAAAAGTATACATGAACATTACCAATGTCACCTTCTTTTTAAAAATTTATTTTTTTTTCATTTATTTGAGAGAGCCAAAGAGATCTTCCATCTACTGATTCACTCTTCAATAACTGGGGCTGGGTCAGGCTAAAAGCAAAGCCAGGAGCCAAGAATGTAATCCTAGTCTCCCATGTGGCTATCAAAGACAGAAGTAGTTGAGCCTTCATCTACTCTCTTCCAGAGTCTGCATAAGCAAGAAGATAGCAGAGGTGGAATTCAAACCCAGGCACTCCCACATGGAATGCGAGTGTCCTAAGCAGTGTCATACTGTCCCACAAACACCTGCCCTCAATTTTATTTTTTAAAAACTGCCGGTGTGACAATATCAATATCATCATTCCTTTTTTTAAAAAGCAAGTAATGCCAGTCAGCAGTTTTAAAACCAGACCTGGATATTGTTGTTCATGATTCATTACATTGTTAATATTCCTCTTACAGCCATCAGTGGAGATAAGATCTTCTCAAAGGAACCTTCAGAAATTCTATGCCTGAAAGTGGGTCTCCAAGTGTGTTCAGATTTGAAATGCCTTCCAATTTGGGGCAGATAAGTTTTTCCTCTCACCAACAAGGAAGTCAGCAGCACCGTGACTGTCTGGCACCATTCCAGACTGCTATCAGGAAAGCACATTGCTTTCCACTTGCTTTGGGCTGCAGATCTGAGAAAAGCAAAGAAACACTTTGCCAGAGCCCAGTGCAAAGAAGCATTCATGTCTGCTGCCCAGACATCCTCGCCTGCTCCTCGAACTATATAAAGTACAGATTTAATGAGAAGAAACTGGAATAAATGAGCGAAACCTCCACATTTGAATGACTTAATACTTTTATTTCCAAGCCCATAAACAACTCCTACCATCTGGCCTCACTTTATTTTTTATCACACTGGAGGGAATCTCAGCCTACTACGTGATAAAGGGAAAAAAATCAGTATCAAATTCCTCCTTTCTCCCTAATCCCCACTTTCAGCTCTGAGAACAAAACAAATCTTTTCTATTATTCTTACGGAGATGTAATTCTGGTGTGGATGAAAAGAACTCAGAGGAAGACACACACAAAAGATGTTTTGTATCTTGGAAATCAGGGTAATTTACACAGCTCTGTGTAAGAGCGAAACTGTTATAGGGGAACAGATCTGAGCCCCACGAGGGACTTTTGAGCCTGGACACTATTCTCTGAGAGAGAGAGAGAGGAGAGAAATGTCCCATCCCCTGATTCATGATCCAAATCCACAATAGCCAGAGCTGGGCCAACCCTGAGCCAGAAGGTGGGAACTCCATCTGTGTCTCCCATGTGGATGGCAGGAATCCAACTACTTGGACCATCACCTGTTGCCTCCAAGGGTGTGTGTTAATAGGAAACTGGAACTGGGAATGGAGCCAGGACTTGAACCCAGGTGCTCCAATATGAGGTCCCAAGCAGCATCTTAACTACTCTGCCAAGCATCCCCCCACCCCTCTGCAATAAGCACCACTTTAATTAAAGACTAGTGTACAAATGAGAGCACATTGTCTCAAATTCTTTTTTTTTTTTTTTTGATAGGCAGAGTTAGACAGGGGGAGAGAGAGAGAGAGACAGAGACAGAGAGAAAGGTCTTCCTTGTTCTGTTGGTTCACCCCCCCCCCCCAAAGTGGCCGCTATGGCCGGCGTGTTGCAGCTGGCGCGCTGCGCCTATCCAAAGCCAGGAGCCAGGTGCTTCTCCTGGTCTCCCATGGGGTGCAGGGCCCAAGCACCTGGGCCATCCTCCACTGCACTCCCGGGCCACAGCAGAGAGCTGGCCTGGAAGAGGGGCAACTGGGACAGAATCTGGCGCCCCAACCAGGACTAGAACCAGGGGTGCCGGCACCGCAGGCGGAGGATTAGCCTAGTGAGCCACGGCGCCGGCCCCATTGTCTCAAATTCCGTAACATTTGGCTCTTTGTTGGTGTTTCTGACAGAGACTGGAGTTTGGGACAACTCTTACAGGGGAGGAAAAAGCAGATGGAATAAATGAATCTGTTGAATGAGTGTCCTTCCATCGTTATCGCTTGTGTTCAAACTGATAAGCATTTGTTAACACAGGTTGAGTCTGCATGTCAAATACTCCTGGTCCTTATAGTTTCATTTCTCCACCTTTCTTTTAAGTTATCAGTGCCCTTCACCTCCAAACCATTTCCATTATGTATTAAGTAGATATCCTTATTGATTCCCTAACTCTCTCTGCATCACCACCATAAAGAGGGTTTATGAGGCATGGTAAAATTAAAGACAATTCAGACTCATCGAGTGCTGTTGATGCGTCAGAGAGAGAGACTGAAACGTTCTCTGGGAAATGGAACTATAAGGACCAGGAGTAGTAATCATTTCATTCCCACAATGGCCCTACTGAATGCCAGTTAATTATTTTAAGGAAATTGAGCTTCAGAAATGTAGAATTTAGATATTCAGTAAGTGGTAGTGCCTCTGTTTAACAGCCCAATCTGCCTTTTGAACCTGTGCCCTTAATTATAATATGGCAATCTCTAGAGTAATCTAGATCTTTTGGTCAAAGCCCAGGTGGGTCTTTAATAGCTCTGTGATATCAGGAAAATTTCTTCAGTCCTCTGAAGCTTAGTTTCCTGAACTGTAAATAGATATAAAAAGACAACCTTATAGGATAATCTGGAAGTTCGGGAACAGTTTAGCAGAGATTCTAAGTCACAGGGGATTCTCATTATGTTGAGGCTATCATCCTAACTTTTCTTAATGATATTGAAGAAACCATTAATCGTGAATAGTCTGCTCAATTCCAGTAGCTCATGACAATTTGGAACTTACGACACTAATTTTCATTTCAGGTATGACCTTTAAAGGCTAGTGAATTTTTGAAGAACATTTCAATGGTAAATAGGTTAAAATCACCTTTCTGGGGCTGGTGCCGTGGCTCACAGATTAATCCTCTGCCTGAGGCACCGGCATCCCATATGAGCACCAGGTTCTAGTCCCGGTTGCTCCTCCTCCTGTCCAGCTCTCTGCTGTGGCCCGGGAGTGCAGTGGAGGATGGCCCAGGTGCTTGGGCCCCTGCACCCACATGGGAGACCGGGAGAAAGCACCCTGGCTCCTGGCTTCGGATCTGTGTAGCTCCGGCCGTAGCAGCCATTTGGGGGGTGAACCAATGGAAGACCTTTCTGTCTCTCTCTCTCTCTCTCTCTCTCTCTCTCTCACTGTCTAACTCTATCTGTCAAATAAATAAAAAAAATTTTTTAAAATACCTTTCTAACTTTTCAAAAGAAAATAAATTTCCATGGAGGAAATTCCCATTTTCATATTTAAGGTTTGAAGTAAGAGCTGCCAAGTATTTTCTAGAATATCTTCTCCATATAATAGTGGAATATAATATTCTCTTGGAATTCCACTTCCTTTCCCTCTTGAGAGTAGGAAGGCAAGCAATAGCATAGTATCAATTAGCACAGGGCAGCAGAAATGTTCTTTATTTCTATTCTGTACATGAAAATTAAATTTAATTATTCCCCAACATGTCAAAGGTACTCAACAAGTTAGGCTGGTTTATGCTGAGCAGAAACTGCAAATAAGGTTTAATTTGGAAATATTTGTTTCCGCAAATCTTCCTGAACTCTGAGGAATGATGACTATTTGTGGCAATACATGTGGGAAACCTACTGTGCTGACTAAGAAATATCATTTGAAGTGGAAAATCTGAGAAATGTGTTGCCCTTATTAAATCCCTCATGTACTTAATCCTTCAATGAAAAGTTATGGAAAATGGAGTTTTGTCCCTCCTGCCCCCAGGAGGCTATGCTTGCATTAAAGAAAGCAACAGGGATTTACAGAACATATCAAGCTTCTCCAAGTTGATAGAATCACATAAGGATTTTGTTTTTAATGCTGACAGGCAAAATCACAGTCATCAGGCATATCCTGGCTGCTGTGAAGATGTTTTACAAAATACCAGAGGACACCATATGCCCAGGGTATAATAAATTGATTTGAGCCTGAGTGGCTTAGACAGAAAAAAAAATATCTAACTATGGGAAGCACAAAAAGGTATATGGGAGCAAGAGATTCTGTAGTAGTTAAACCCACACAAATTTTGCTATTGGGTGGCGCTGAATCCAGTTCTTAGTTACAGTGGTTACTGTATATCCTGGAGTAAGTTACTTGCCCCTGTAAGCCACAGTTTCTTCATTTTCAAAAGGTGAAAAATAACATCAGCACTGTTAGTTCATAAAATACATGAATGTTCCACAAGAGGTGAATACATAGGAGCTACCACATTTGTTGGTTTGGCCATTATATTGTTGCAGGTAGAGGGAACAGAAGCCAACGTCTGGAAGTGACTTCACTGAGAACAATTGTGATTCAGATGCTGCAAGCAGAGGATTAAAAATATTTTTTTTTAATCTATTTGATTGCTCTTGGGACACCAATTGCTTTAGTACAATTTCATCAAGACATCCCTTGATGCATTCCCAACAAGATAAAATTTTTCACAAACATTCAAAAGTCTTGATACCTAAAGAAATTGCATGTCATGTCAATCACTGTGTCTCCCTTTTGTGCTGGTACCACTCCCACTTTAACGGCACAACTTTGTAGGGACTGAAAATAGAGTAATCCATGTCACTAGACTTTGAAGGTGGAATTATGTAGTATCAAAAGGAGGTAGTAGACTTTAAATAGGTTTCATTTGCTCACATTTCAAGACAGTATCTGTAGACTCTAGAGATTCTGAATAGCAGTTTCTTAAGATCATATGTTGGGGCCAGCGCTGCAGTGTAGCAAGGAAAACCACTGCCTGCAGTGCCAGCATCCCATATGGGCACCGGTTTGAATCCCTGGCTGCTCCACTTCTGATCCAGCTCTCTGCTATGGCCTGGGAAAGCAGTAGAAGAAGGCCCAAGTCATCTTGGGCCCCTGCACCTACACAGGAGACCCGGAAGAAGCACCTGGTTCCTGGCTTCAGGGTCTGCTCAACTCTGGCTGTTGTAGCCAACTGGGGAGTAAACCAGCAGATGGAAGACCTTTCTCTTTCTCTGCCTCTGCTTTTTTGTAACTGCCTTTCAAATAAACAAATAAATCTTTAAAAAATAAAGACCATATGTTATCTACAGTATCTGGATTTGTGGTACTTGTTTTCTTGATTGATGAAATATAACTTTGTACTCAAGAATACATGTCCACAACATGCAACATGCACATACATACACATACACAAAAGTACAATCACATATGTCCCGGTTGCTAATTGATTTCAATTAGTTTTGGTGACAACAAACTAATGTGGCTACAAACTGTATAAAGAAAATAATAACTATAGGTTACAAATACATTAATGGCTTATAATGTGCTTATTAATGTTCAGAGAAATTCATGATGGCAGAATGACTTTTAAATTATTTTTAAAGATTTATTTATTTATTTGTCTGTTTATTTGAAAGGCAGAGATAAAGAAAAAAAGGAGGAAGAGAGGGAGAGAGAGAGAGAGATCTTCCATCTGCTGGGTCACTCTTAAAATGGCCACAATGGGTAGGGCTGGGCCAGGCCACAGCCAGGGACCAGGAGCCAGGAGCTTCTTTCAGATCTCTGACATGGGTACAGGGGATCAAGTACTGGGGCCATCTTTTGTTGCATTCCCAGGCTCAGTAGCAGGGAGCTAGATTGGACGTGGTGCAGCCAGGACTTGAACCAGTGTCCATATGGGATGTCAGCACTGCAGGTGGGAGTTGTCATAGCACTGGCAACTATGACTTTAAAAACTTAAGATTAGGTTACTTTGTATCTTATGTTTAGAAAACCTTAGCACTTCATAGACAATACTTAAAATTTTTAATTCATTTTCTATTATAGATTTTTCGTTAATATTCTATTGATTTTCTTTAAATTAAGGTAAAAGAAACTCGTGTATTTAATATATAAATGTTTAGGAACACAGTGATAATTTCCACCCTACTTTCCCTCCTGCCCGTGTTCCCACCATTCCTCCTCCTTTCTCTCTATTCCCTCTCTTGATTTTCACAATGATCTATATCCACATTGGTTTTTATATAGCACTACTCTACTTGAAACTCTTTTTTGACTCAGTATACACCAACATAAGCATTCCCTGTTCAGTTTCTCATATTTTCTGCCACATTTCTGTGTTGTGTTGGATACACAGTAATCCATTTCATGAGCACTAATCTACTATGGGGCTTCAAAATGTTTGTGGGGGTTGGTGCTGTGGCATAGCAAGCTAAGCCTCTGCTTAAGGGGCTGGCATCCATTATGGGTGCTGGTTTTTGTCCTGGCTGCTCCTCTTCAATCCAGCACTCTCCTGATGGCCTCGAAAAGCAGTGGAAGATGGCCCAAGTCCTTGGGCCTCTGCACCCACATGGGAGACCTGGCTCCTGACTTCAGATTAGCTCAGTTCTGGCCATCACTGCTATTTAGGGAGTGTACCAGCAGATGGAAGACCTTTCTCCCTGTCTCTCCCTCTCTCTGTAAATCTACCTCTCAAATAAATGAATTTTAAAAAAAAGTTTGTGCAAATTGTTACCTCTAAATTCTACTTACCCATGATTTTTTGAAACCCTTCACACAGACCATAATTTTGTGTAAATGATGCTAGTGAATGATCAGGCACATCATTGCATGTCTTCACATCCTACCATGCACAAAATTTTCAAAAGTTCTGTCAGAAACTACATTGAATTCTTCAGGCAAATTCATTAGAGGCTCCTGAAATTTCATCAGCTAACAGGGGTGGGGAAATCTTCATAATGCCATAAGCCATTTGTATATTTGTAACATTATTTGCAAGCCATACAAAATTATCAACCTAAAAATCAGCCTGCTATATAGATTTATTGAAATTCAAGTCTCGCCTACAGTTGCCGTGACAAATCCAGACCAAATGACTTCACAGGTCTTATATGGCCCATGGCGCATTGGTATTCCTTGAGGAATGCCAAATGATGCAATTTTTAAAATTTATTTATTTGAAAGACAGAGTGACAGTGTGAGAGGGAAATACAGGGAGAGTTTTATCTTCCACCGGCTGGTTTGCTCCCCAAATGTCTGCAACAGCCAGAGCTGGTTCAGGCCAAAGCCAGGAGAATGACTCATTTTTAAACTCCATTTGGAATTGTAATTTTGAGGATTCTGCAAGAACTCTGGGGAATTTAAAATTTGAGATTATGGCATCAGGGGTTGTGTTTTTGGGATTATGATTTACTGCACAAGTCACCATTCATATGCAGTGTGAAAACTGGATCTTAACCCAGATTTACACATGAATATCTCAATATTTCATTTTGAGGTGGTTTGTTAAGGCCTATCATTGCTATGCCAACCCTCATCTTTAGTTACACTTTAATTTCACTCTTATGATTGAAAATTAGGTAGAAAAAATTCTCCATCTTTATTCAGTGTCATATATCATGCAAGCAGTTTCCTACAGTGGTATTTTCTACAATGATTTTAGTCTATCAAAAAGCCCTGTCTGTGGTCCAAACTGTCCTGCAGCCTGGAAATGACATTGTCAGTGTAGTAAAGAGGAAAGCAAAGGACTTTGCCAGCTATGGCCAGACAAACCCTTGTAAGAAAAACTGTAAGACAGTTCCAGGATAGGAGGAAGATACCTAATTTTTTTATACCCTTATTATGGAAGAAAGTGGGTGTCCATGTACCATCCAGTAATATCCAGTTTTTCTTATTTTTTTTTATTTTTTTGACAGGCAGAGTGGACAGTGAGAGAGAGAGACAGAGAGAAAGGTCTTCCTTTGCTGCTGGTTCACCCTCCAATGGCGGCCGTGGCCGGCGCGCTGCAGCCGGCGCACCGTGCTGATCCAAAGGCAGGAGCCAGGTGCTTCTCCTGGTCTCCCATGGGGTGCAGGGCCCAAGCACTTGGGCCATCCTCCACTGCACTTCCTGGCCACAGCAGAGAGCTGGCCTGGAAGAGGGGCAACCAGGACAGAATCTGGTGCCCCGACCGGGACTAGAACCCGTTGTGCTGGCGCCGCAAGGCAGAGGATTAGCCTAGTGAGCCGCGGCGCCGGCTCTCCACTTTTTCTTTATCTGGAACATAAAGGGATGAATTCCTCTCTGATTTATTTGCACATATATGTGTGTATGTTTGTATGTGTATCACAACTACAAGCAAGCAAGGTTTAAAGCAGGTGTCTGTGGCATTATATCTTTTCCTTCCCCATTAGAGAGACAGTCTTTCCTTTTGAAAAGGATATATTGCCTGGCTTTACTTCAAAGCAGTAAATCATGGCCAACAGTCTATCTATCCATCTTCTTCCTATGAGAAAAAAGAAATCAATCTTGAGTCCCACAGAGAAGGTTTTTCCACTGTCTTCTATTAATGGAAGAATAATCACATACGAACTCTCAGTGCTTGTGCACACTTGAGGTTGCATTTTTCTTTTGATTAAGCATCATTCCGATATTATTTACCATTCTTTCCCATGATCATTTTTATTGCTCAGTATTTATTTAATTATTGCCTAATATGTTCCAGGCATTCTCTGGGAGTATTAAAATAAGACATATGACCCCTGTCTTTAAGCACCTCATTCTCTTATAATAGTGATGAGTTGGTAAACAAATACTTGTCTGTGTGTGTGTGTGTGTGTGTTGACAAATAACTCAAGTTTCTTTTTTTAAATTTTTATTTAGTAAATATAAATTTCCAAAGTACAGTTTATGGATTACAATGGCTTTTTCCACCCCCCATAACTTCCCTCCCACCCACAACCCTCTCATCTCCCGCTCCCTCTCCCATTCCATTCACATCAAGATTCATTTTCAATTATCTTTATATACAGAAGATCAGTTTAGTATATATTAAGTAAAGATTTCATCAGTTTGCACCCACACAGAACATAAAGTGTAAAATACTGTTTCAGTACTAGTTATAGCATTACTTCACATTGGACAACACATTAAGGACAAAGATCCTACATGAGAAGTAAGTACACAGTGACTCCTGTTGTTGACTTAACAATTTGACACTCTTGTTTATGGCATCAGTAATCTCCCTAGGCTCTAGTCATGAGTTGCCAAGGCTATGGAAGCCTTTTGAATTCACCGACTTTGATCTTATTCCGACAAGGTCCTAGCCAAAGTGAAAGTTCTCTCCTCCCTTCAGAGAAAGGTACCTCCTTCTTTGATGGCCCATTCTTTCCACTGGAATCTCACTTGCAGAGATCTCTCATTTAGGTCCTCTTTTTTTTCCAGAGTGTCTTGGCTTTCCATGCCTAAAATACTCTCATGGGCTCTTCAGCCAGATCTGAATGCCTGAAGGACTGATTGTGAGGCCAGAGTGCAGTTTAGGACATCTGCCATTCTATGAGTCTGCTGAAATAACTCAAGTTTCAAAACGTCTACAGCTTTAACAACTCTCACATTGTTCTGTGTTATGTTCCTTTACTGGTACACTGCAGTATTTATCCTGTTTTGAAGCAACAATATCTTTTAAATGTTCTTTATTACCTAACATGCTGTGTGTTTGGGACAGTGCATGTCTTCTCAGCTTGAACTTGAAATCATTCTAAATAGGAAAAGATGTCTTAATATTTGTCATGCCTTTAAATATTTTTAAGTATGGGAATTAGATGCTTAAAATTTAAAAGATAAAGTTAAATTGCTTGTTAGAAAAATTTCATACAAAAGTAATTTAATGAACCTGTATGCATTTTCTTAGGAATATCTTTTCAAGGATGCTATGTGACTTCTATTGCTTCCTATCACAAGACACATAATACCTATTTGGTCTATGTATGATGACATTAAGCTTAATTAGAGGGCTCAGGTGGTATCTGCAGATTCATCCATTGTAATTTTTAATTAACCATTCACATAATGGTTTTTGCAGTCACACTTCATTAGGTTTAAAAAATTGTGATTTTTCTAATTCTATCATTTGTCCTGCATGTGTTAGCTGTGATTCTTTTATCGAAGAATGATTTTCCTTCAACAAGTATTTGGTAAATCCTGAAACACAGTTTGTAGAGGAAAGGAAGAATGGATGTTTTTCTTTACCTTTACTTATATCTTTCCAGAATAATGAGTTGAGGCTCTTTTTCTTTTCTGATGGATTTCCACAGTGGTTTAAAAAACAGCAATATATCCTTTTACCTCCTTTATCTTACACTGTTCCTTTTCTATGATATCATGCTCTGATTTTAGAAAGGAATTTTCTCTTAAATCTTAAATCTTAAGTCCATAAATCATGAATCTCTTTAAAATTTTGCTTTGTGAAGGTCAGTAAGGAAAAGAAGCCATGCCAGGTTTTTCAATCAGTAGAAATTTAATATAGAACATTGTTTCAGTTCATAGGAGGCCTAAGGTAAAAAGAGGAAGATGTTAGGAACTCCAGGAAGCCACTACCCATCTTGGCTGAAGGACAAAAGGGGAAAGAAGGTGTGCAGTGCTCACAGTGACTTTATTACTAAGGCTACTGAAACTCCTGCTATCACCATGGGAACCCTTGCTGCTGCCACCATTACCAAAAGCCAGAAACTTGCTTTTCCTCCAATGCTGCAGTAGCTTAGAAGAGTTCTGTCACTGCTGCTGTGGGAGCCAGGGCACTGGAGCACTGGGCTGATGGGCACAGCAGAGCACTCTCTTTGGCACTCCTGCTGTAACTGTAGAACCCCAGAGCCAGCATTTTCCCTGTGCATCTGTCACTGCTGAAGGAGCCACCCAAAACAAAAAAATAGGAAGAAAATGTGACTTCTCTTCCTCCTGTCTCTGTCTAGTCTCTACAGCACTTCCCATTAACGGAACCTAACCAGAGGACCATGCTGGCAAAGAAGTGTATGAAATGTAGTTGTTGGGCTCTTGTCTCCTACAATATACAGCAAAACATTGAATGGTGGGATGAAGCAAACAGAAGACAACCATATATGCTTCTTTTAGTGAACTGATGACTGCAGAGGGAGCCACCTCCAAGTTTCCAGTAAAAACATGATGTCTTCAGGTGTAGAATTTTCTTGTAAGTCCTATAATTTTCATTCTTTGCTGATCCATAAATTGTAAGTTTTCTGTCTATTGTTACAAAATAGTCAAGTAATAGTGAAATTTAATTCAGAAATTCCAGAGAGTCTTTGCTTCTAGATAAATGGCATAAAATTCAGAAAAATATAAATATTGACATCAGCTCAGTTTGGAGATCAGACCATCCAGGTAACAAAAGGAACCAAACCCATGGCCTTTACTGAAATTGTCATATCCAGAATAAATAATGGATAGAATCTCTAAGGAAATCTCCCTCATATACTGCATGTCTGCTAAGTGGCAATTTACGTCTGAATCCATGTTGGTATCTTTCCAGATATTTTTTAAGTTTTTTAGAAGATTTATCTGTTTATTGAATGGCAGAGTTACAGAGGTGGGGGAGGAAGGGAGAAATCTTCCTTCTGCTGTTTCACTCTTCAAATGGCCACAGCAGCCAGGCAGAGCCAGGACTAAACCAGAAACATGGAACTCCATTTGTAGGTGGGCAGGAACCCAAGCACTCGGGTCATATTCTGCTGCCTTTCGAGGTACATTAGCAGGGAGCCGATCAGAAGTGGAGCACCCGGGACTGGAACTGCACCATTTGGATACCAGCATCCCAGGTGGCAGCTTAACCCACTGCTCCACAATGAGGGCCCCTACTTTTAAATTTTTTAACTTTTATTTAATAAATATAAATTTCCAAAGTACAGCTTATGGATTGCAGTGGCTTTCCCCCACCCATAACTCCCCTCCCACCCACAACCCTCCCATCTCCCGCTCCCTCTCCCATTCCATTCACATCAAGATTCATTTTCAATTGTCTTTTTATACAAAGATCAATTTAGTATATATTAAGTAAAGATTTCAACAGTTTGCACCCACACCGAAACACAAAGTGTAAAATACTGTTTAGGTACTAGTTATAGCATTAATTCACATTGAACAACACATTAAGGACAGAGATCCTACATAGGGAGTAAGTGCACAGTGACTCCTGTTAAAAAAAAAAAAAAAACTTTTCTTTCATTTTAGAGAAAGAGAAATACAAACAAACAAAAAGAGATCTTCCACCTTCTGGTTCATTCCCCAAATGCCTACAACAGCCAGGGCTGTGCCAACTCAAGCCAGGAGTTTAGAATTCAATGCAGGTTTCCCATGTGGGTCTCAAGAACCCAATTTGAGCGTATGCATGAAAGAATTTCAGCTTTGATAGGTAAAGTCTTTACTCTCTGTTCTGAGGAAAAAAGCAATAGAGAAAAATTCTTTAAAAACCTTGAGGGGCCGGTGCTGTGGCATAGCAGGTAAAGCCACTGCCTTCAGTGCTGGCATCCCATATGGGTGCTGGTTCGAGTCTCGATTGCTCCACTTCTGATTCAGCTCTCTGCTATGGCCTGGGAAAGCAGTGGAAGATGGTCCAAGTCCTTCAGCCCCTGCACCTGCATGTGAAGACCTGGAGGAAGATCCTGGCTCCTGGCTTTGGATAGGTACAGCTCCAGCCATTGCAGCCTATTGGGGAGTGAACCAGTGGATGAAGACTCTCTTTCTCTCTCTCTCTCTCTCTCTCTCTCTCTCTGTCTCTCTCTTTCTCTCCTCTCTGTGTGTAACTCTGACTTTCAAATAAATAAATAAATAAATCTTTCAAAAAAAAACTTGAAAATCCCAAATAAAATCATCTCAGTGAAAAGTTTTTCTGGGTTCTTTCTAGCTGTGCCATTTTGGCAAGGTGCATAAACTCTGCATGTGAAACCCTTCTCCTCTACTTTTCCTACACATAATATGTAAATAATAGTAGTTCTACTTCATCACTTTTCCTGAGGACTAAATGAGGTCATACACTGGGCACTAAAGACAGTCCTAGATGCATATTACATAATACATAAAGTTACTGTTAACTATAATGATGATCCTCAGATCATTTATTGTAACTGCTTAGCATTTACATGATCTAATAATTGTTTTTATTCCCACTTTACAAAAGTAACATTTTGTGTCTCCCAATTTCCATTGTCAGACTGTTCCAAGAAGCAAGGTGAAATTCAGACTGTTTTCAATGTAATCCCATGAAGCTAACTAATTTGTAGCTCTAGATCCTAAAATTATATAATGTTTTCTAAGTTAATCCTGCCCAATGTAGAGATCTCCCTTCTTCTCTATGTGCCTCTTTCTATTGATTTCTTCTCTGGGCAATATTGACTGACTTTACTGGCAAAACTGATTGTCACATTTGTATTCCTTTACTTCAACACTTTATTATATCTCCTAAATCAACCCCTTCAAATAGTAAAACAAATACCATTAGTTATAATTGTATCCTAGAACATGCAGTTAATTTTGAAACAAAACCCTGAGGCTTTCTACCAAAGTCTTGGGTATTTCATTTCTTGTTCTTGTTCCTTGCAAAAAATTAATAAAAATGAAATCACAACTGGAGTTTTAACACCAAAAAGAATACCTTACTCAGCTTTTTATTCTTAACTATACCTGCAACTAATAAATCTATTTTTTTCCAGATGAAGAAACCCAGCATCAAAAATGACTAATTTCTCAAAGCTTTCGTTATGTCAGTGTTGCATTTTCTAGACAGTAGAACAATTAACTTGACTTGTTGACCTACAATATCTGGGCTCATATAACCCTCTGAAGAAGTTCAAGAGGCTGATTAACTCTTTCAGTGCCATGCTGAGCACAAGAAGATGACCTGCCTGGCCTCTTAGGGCTCCTTGTGGAAGGATGGGTACTGTAGCATATGGTTAAAGGACTCATTCCTTTTTAGGGCCCATTATTTAGGTCTCTGCAGATTATCTGTATCTCTACTTATTTACCTACTGATTAATTTGTTTATACATTCTAACTTCTCTAGGGGAAAATGGCATGGAGATTTGCCAGAATATACTCTGAACTAATTTTTCAAAAAGCATTGAAGGAAACATGGGGTCAACATTGTGGTGTAGCAGGTAAAGCTGCCAACTGTAATGCTGGCATCCCATATGGGGAGCAGTTCATGTCACGTCTGCTCTACTTCTAATTTAACTCCCTGTTAATGGCCTTGGAAAAGCAGTGGAAGGTGGCCCAAGTGCCTGAACCTCTATCACCCACATGGAAGACCCAGATGAAATTCCTAGCTACTGCGTTTGGCCTGGCAAAGCCCTGGCCATTGTGGCTATTGGAAAAGAGTATCAGTGGAAGTAAAATCTCTGTCTCTTTCTCCCTTTCTCTCTATCTCTCTCACGTCAGTGGAAGTAAAATCTCTCTCTCTCTCTCTCTCTCTCTCTCTCTCTGTAACTCTGACTTTCAAATAAATAAATGAATATTTCTTACAAAAAAAATGAAGGAAACAGTACAAGAGTCGAAGTTGCAAACTCAACTCAAACTGATCAATTAATTAGGTATCCATTAGCTCACATAAATAAGTCCAAAACAGAGCTGGAATAAGTATCCAACTTAATTCATCTGGAATCTTTTTTTTTCAGTCTTGTTTCTCCTTTGTTATGTACTACATATTTGTGTCCTTCCAAAATCCATAAATTGAAGCATTAATCCCCAGTGTGATGGTTCTTGGATGTGGGATCTTTGAGAAGTAAATAATAGGATTAGTGCCCTTATAAGAACAAATATGAGAGAGCTTGCTTCCCTCTCTCTTCTCTGCCATGGGAATATGAGCAAGAAAGTAGTCATCAGTAAATCAAAAAGAGAGTTCCCCGAGAGCCCAACCATGCTGGCACCCTGAGCTCACATTTTCCAGCCTCTAGAGCTATAACAAATACAATTTCAATGTTTAAGTTGCCCAACTGATGGTATCTTGTTACAGCAGCCAGAATTGATTAATACTTTCTTCTGTACTGGTTTCATAAAAATAGCCAATAAGCTATCCTCCTATGTGGCTGTGTTGCTGCCAGAAACTACAAGATTAGATTTATTATCCTACCAATCACAAAATAAATAGAGTAACTCCAGCAAATGTTCCAAGATTCCATCTAATTGAACCAATTTTTTTAAAGATATGTCTAATTGTGAATCACTGGGCCAATAGAAGGAAATATGAGTTTGACCAGTTCTTGGGGTTATGGTTGAAATCAACTTTGACCCTACCACACCCCATGATATAAAATACATGAATTGAGAGTAGAGAAGGGGTGGCTCTTCTAATGGGATAATGGAAGTGGAATTACCAGAAAGAGGAAAGAATGGCAGGCTGGCAAAAGTGAATGTTTATTATGCAGGATCAATAATGCAGTGACACACACACACATTCCATTGTTTCATTTGTTCAAATATTAAGAAAGCAGAAAACATTAAAGCACAATCCTTATCCTTAATGCAGTCACAGACTGTTGAAATAATCTTACCAAAATGTTTTTGTGATATATTAGATTAAAGACATACAAACAAAATAAGATATGGAAATACAAACTAAGGGTATCAATTAAATTTACAGAGACCTGGGCCATGGTTTTATAGTTAAGATTCACATTAATGCCACCAGTAGCAGATGTTGAACAGAAAACTAAAGCAGAAACTTCACTCACAATTCTTGCTGTGATGACCAGCTTCATTTTAGATGTCTGAAATGAAATCAACAGCTGAGGTACTGCTTTCCTTATGATCTGCTGCTGCTTGATGCTTTTAAAAAAGAGTAAGCTGGCAGCATTTACAACAAAAATTGGTTAACTCCATACTCTGCAATTTACTTTTTGATATACAATGCCACAACTATTAAATCTCATACCATGGCAGGTAGTTATTTATTAGATAAGAAACAGTTCTCTTTAAAAAACTGTCTTTCACTCTTCTGACTCTTGGAAAACACTGCAGTTTAATTGAAAATTGTCTAGTCAATGTGCTGTTGGCTCCTGAGAAATAATTTGTGTGAATAACTACCACTGAGTGTCCCCAAGGAAGATATTTCATTAAGGCTGAGAACACTTTCTGATGATTCTAATAATTACCTTTCTTTCAGTTACCAGCTCACCAGTATGGTTGTCATAAAGTGCTCTGCTGATTTTCTTTCATGTCTCTTGCCTTTATAACAAAGTTCCCAAGACACAGGAAACTGTGTGGTCACGACATGAATGTGTATTAAGAATTGCTTCGCATGAAGTGTCTATTGAAATTCTTAAAAAACAAACCCCCCAAAATATTCTTCTAGAATATAAAGGGAGATGGCCCTAATGCATGTTGTTAAGTCCCTGAAGTAAGGCTATGGGAGTGTGGAGGTAGAATCCTTGGAGACAGGAGATCTGAACTCTACTTATCTTGAGTTCTGTTTCTACATAAACTAGAAGGTTAGGTGAGCATAATAATACCTGTGTCTTCCTATGTATTTTTATAAGATTTAATAAGGTAGGATAGGGCCGGCGCCGCGGCTCACTAGGCTAATCCTCCGCCTTGCGGTTCTAGTCCCGGTCAGGGCGCTGGATTCTGTCCCAGTTGCCCCACTTCCGGGCCAGCTCTCTGCTGTGGCCAGGGAGTATAGTGGAGGATGGTCCAAGTACGTGGGCCCTGCACCCCAAGGGAGACCAGGATAAGCACCTGGCTCCTGCCATCAGATCAGCGCAGTGCGCTGGCCACAGTGCACCGGCCGCGGCGGCCATTGGAGGGTGACCAGCTCTCTGCTGTGGCCAGGGAGTACAGTGGAGGAAGGCCCAAGTACGTGGGCCCTGCACCCCATGGGAGACCAGGATAAGCACCTGGCTCCTGCCATTGGATCAGCGCAGTGCGCCGGCCACAGCACGCCGGCAGCGGCAGCCATTGGAGGGTGAACCAAGGACAAAAGGAAGACCTTTATCTCTGTCTCTCTCTCTCACTGTCCACTCTGCCTGCCAAAAAAAAAAAAAAAAATAAGGTAGGATAGAGAAAAATATCAAGTGATGTGTATGGCATGTAGGAAGTACTCATTTAGTTAAATTTGAATGAGTGGTAAAGCAATTAAGTTGGAACTTACGTTTTCTTATATTTGCTTTTTGGGTGGCAAGAGTCAAAACAAAATAAGAAGAAAAAAAAGACACATTAGTCTCTGCACTGGT
Organism: Oryctolagus cuniculus; assembly: GCF_051225735.1. Lineage (NCBI taxonomy): Eukaryota > Metazoa > Chordata > Mammalia > Lagomorpha > Leporidae > Oryctolagus > Oryctolagus cuniculus. The sequence goes on from NC_142870.1 coordinate 99,540,012, forward strand.
GTCTGAAGGAGAGACGAAGGCATATACGTTTACAACATGTTGAGTATTATGACAGGTGTATGAACAAGGATCCCTGAAAGCATGAAGAAAGATCCCCTAAAATTTTCCAAGGAAATAAGAAAAGAATTTCACAGACTGAACAACAGTTGAGTGGAGGCATAATAAGAGTTTACCAGATGGACAGAGTTAAAGCAAGACAAGTAGATACCCACAAACAGAAGACAGCATATGCCAGGTGTGAGGAAAACGTGGTTTGGTGAGAGAAGTGGAAGCAGGTTGGTAAAACTGGGAAGAGGCTGCATGAGGAAGAAAGCCAAGAGATAAGAGAATACAACTCAGATCATGAAGACTTTGGTTTCCCTTTCTAGGAATTTGGACTTTATCTGCCGGGCAAGTGTTTCCCAGGCTTCCAAAATATCCCAAAACATTTGCATATCTTTTAAAGAATATAGATCCCATAGAACGACTCTACAAAATTTGGAATTACTAAAGATTAGAGTTGAGCCAAGATAAATAAACACACATATACATATGTGTGTGTATACACACAAAATATATATTCATCTGTGTGTGTGTTTTAAGTATACTAGGTAATTTTGATGAAGAAACATGTTTTGAAAATTTCTGTGTTGTTAACGGACAATTACTTCAAGATATTTAGCAAGAGAATAGCATGATGGAGATAGTATTATTTTCGTTGTCTTTTGTTTTGATTTATTTGGTTTCAGAAAGACCATTCTGGCATCAGAATTGAGTTCAGATAAGGACTGGATATCTTCCTAGAAATCCACACTTTGGGGCCTGGTGCTGTGGCTCACTTAGTTAATCCTCCGCCTGCAGCACCACCATCCCATATGGGCACCAGGTTCTAGTCCCAGTTGCTCCTCTTTCAGTCCAGCTCTCTGCTGTGGCCTGGGAAGGCAGTGGAGGATGGCCCAGGTGCTTGGACCCCTGCACCCACATGGGAGACCAGGAAGAAGCACCTGGCTCCTGCTTCAGATCTGCATAGCTCCAGCCATTGTGGCCGTTTGGGGAGTGAACCAACGGAAGGAAGACCTTTCTCTCTGTCTCTTTCTCTCTCATTGTCTGTAACTCTACCTGTCAAATAAATTAATGAAAATATTTTTAAAAAAAAGAAATCCACACTTTTCCAGTCCCCAAATCTATCTTAAATCCTGAACCTCTATATATGAGGCATTGTATTCTTTAGCTATTACTGTGTAATGAAAAATCCTCAAATCTGGCAGATTTACTATGTCATAAGTTTGGCAGCAGACTAGCTGGATGGATTAGCTGAAGTCTGTTATGATGTTGAAGTCAAGATGGTGGCCAAAGATGCTGGCATCTTAATGTTTGCTTGAAGTTGGGGAGTCTACATCCAACGAACCTCTCTCACATGGTTGTTGACAGGAAGACTTAATTCCTTGTCATATGGCACTCTCTCTAGTACTGCTTGAGTGTACCTGACTTCCCTCCTCAGCACAAGAATCTCATGTTTGGATGCAATGGAGAGAGCAAAGAGGAGAGCGCCATACTATTTATAATCTGGTCTCAGAAGTCACATTTGATACATTCACCATTCTATTACTTACAAGGGAAAATCTAGTCCATAATCAAAGTGAGGAAGATTGGGTTTTACCTGTTAAGCAAGGGAGTATTGAAGAAGTTTCTGGAGAATTGTTTTCAAACCACCAGAGTTTCTGCTCCAATTTCACACCTGCTAGATGTAGTCTGGTTCCTTGTAAACCTGCTTGTTCATGTTATTTGTCACTTCTCCAAGGCCAAGCATATAGAGATATCCAAGCCCCCATATTGGCAATTTCATCTCAAACTTCGCTCTTTTATTCTCAGACACTATGATCTATCTTAATGCCTGTCATATCTCAAGATATAACAGATACTCTCCAGATCTATTCCATGGACTCATGGAAAAAATCAACACGGTGTATACAGTTTTCAGACTGGCTTCTTTCACTTAGCAAGACGCACTTATGGTTCTTTGATGTATTTTTGAGGCTTGATTGTTCATTTCTTGTTATCACAAGATAATATTCCATTGTGTGGATATGCTACGATCTATTCTTTCATTGAAGGATAACTTGTTGGCTTCCAATTCAAAGTGATTATGAGTCAAGCTGCTATAAATGTTTATTTCTATGGATTGGTGTGATTGTAAGTTTCTAATTCATTTGGGTAAATACCTGGGTGCACAATGATTCGATCATATAGTAGGGCTATGATTAGCTTTTTAGGTATCTGCCAAACTCTCTTCCAAAGTAACATTTTATATTCTCACCAGCAATACTGACCAGCATTGGCTGGTTTCAATGTTTCAAAATTTGGCTATTGAGATAAACTGTAGTGCTATCTCATCACTGCTATCATTTGCAATTCCCTGATATTATATGATATGGAACATCTTTTCACATGCTTGTAACTTTCCTCGTTTCCTTAGACCGTATATAGATATATCAATTTTGTTGATCTTTCCAAAGAACCACTTTGGTTTCTTTGATTTACTCTCTTGACTTCTGGTTTTGTTATTCCATCTCTTGTTTTCACTATTTCTTGTCTTCTGCTTGTTTTTGACTTGAACTGTTCTTCTTAATTTAGTTTTCTAAGGTGGAAATTTATATTGTTCAGACAATTCTTTCATAATATATGCAATCCATGCTAAAAACTTTGCCATAAGCATTGTTTTTGCTGTATCTGACAAATTTTGATAGTTTTAAACTTTTTAAAAATTTTTTGCTGAAACTTCTTTCATGTACTGACTATTTAGAATGTGTTGCTAAATCTCCAATTATTTGGGGGTTTTCCACAACTGTCTTTCTGTCATTGATTCCTAGTTTAATTCCATTTGGATCTGGGAGCATACTACATATGACTTATACTCTTTTAAATTGTCAAGCTGTGTTTCATGGCTCTGAATGTTGCCCATCTTAATGAATGTTCTGTGTGAGCTTGAGAAGAATATGTAATCTGCTATTATTGTGCAAAGTCGTCTTATAAATGTCAATGTGATTCAGTGGATTGATAATGCCATTCCAGTCCAAATATATTCTCACTGATTTTCTGCCTGAAGTATCTTTCAATTGCTGAGAGATGAGTGTTGAAGTCTCCAACTACAACAGTTCACTATCTATTTCTTCTTTTGATTCTTACTGAATGTATTTTGATATTCTGCTACATGCATACACATCAAAGATTGTGATAACTTCTTGTACATGGAGATACAAAAAACAGATTTCATTACATACGACATGACAGTTATAATTAAAACACCCTGGCACTGGCACAAAAATAGACATGTAGATCAATGGAATGGAATAGAAACCTCAGAAATTATTTTACATATCCACACCAACTTATCTTTGACAAAAAAGCTAAAATCAATTCCTGAATAAAGGACAGTCTCTTTAACATATGGTGTTTATAAAATTGGATCTATGCATACAGAAGTAGGAAATGAGACCCCTACCTTACACCCTATAAAAATTAACTCAGAATGGATCAAGGATATAAATATATGAACTGATAACATCATTAATAGAGAAGACCATTGGGAAGACATTGCAAGACAGTGGCTTAGGCAAAGAGATTTGGAAAAAAAACTCAAGAAACACAAGAAATAAAAGCAAAAAAAATAAAAATGGAATTACATCAAGCTTAGAAGTTTCTACAATGAAAAGGAAACACTCAACAATGTAAAGAGGCAACAAGTAAAATGGGAGAAAATATTTGCCAGCTTTGCAACTTATAAATGATTAATATCTAGAATCAAAAAAGTTCTCAAGAAATTCAACAGCAACAAAGCAAACAATCCAGTTAAGAAATGGGCAAAGGACATGAACAAGCATTTTTCAAAGGATGAAATACAAATGAACAGCAGACACATGAATAAAATGCTCAGGATCACTAACATGCAGAGAAATGCAAATAAAAGCCTCAACTTGCCCCAGTTATAGCTACTACCATCCAAAAATCAAAATACAAGAAATATTGGCAAGGATGTGGGGGAAAAAGGTATCCACTACACTGTTGCTGGGAATGTAAGCTAGTAGAATCGTTATGGAAGACAGCATGAAGATTCCTCAAAAATTTGAAAATACATCTGCCGTATGACCCAGCTATCCTGCTCCTGGAGAATTTACCCAAGTGAAATGATACACTTTTTCTTTTTTATCAATTTACTTTCTGTAAAAAACTATCTTTAATAATTCTTACTGGAAAGATATTCTGGTGAATTAAATTAGTTTTCATGTGTCTAAGAAATTATTGATTCCTGCTTCATTTTTGAGAGATGATGTTTCTGTATACAGATTTCTAGAATGATAACTCTTTTTTATTTTCTGTCAGCACTAAATATTTCACTACACTTTCATTATGCTTGCATGTCCTGAAAGAAATCTGATATAATTCTTATACTTATTCATCTAAAAATAAGATTTTATTTTTGCTCAAGTTACTCTTAAGATTTTCTGGTTTTCTGAATTTGAAGATTATATACCTAAATTTTAATTTTCTTTTTCTTCTCCTCATGCTTCACCTTCTTCCTCTTCCTCTTTGGGTATTTATCTTACTTGGAATTCTATGATCTTACTGGATTAGTGGTTTGTTGTCATAATTACCTTGGAAAAAATTTCAACCATTATCACTTCAAATATTTATTCTATTTCTTTACCTCTTTCTTCTCCTTTTTATATTTACTTTATACATATTTTACCCCTTTAGCCATTTTCCCACAATTCTTAGCAAGGCTCTTCTAATTTTTATTGGACTTTATTTTTCAGAGCAGTTACAATATCTAAACAGCAAAATTGAAAGAAAGAAATAGAGATTGTCCATGGAACCTTTGTACCTACACATGTGCAGTCTCCCCCATTCCCAACATTTCCTACTGCAGTAGTACCTGCAACAATTGATGAACCTACATTGATCATCATCATCAATGCAGATTCCAAAGTTTTCACTAGGTTTCTTCTTGGTGTTAATACTTTATATGGCTTGATGACATTAAAATGAAGTATATTCACCATTATAATATCAAAAAAGAGTAGTTTCACTGCTCTAAAGTTCCTCTGTGTCCCACCAGTCTTCTCTTCCCCAACCCCGCCAATCCCTGGAAAACATTGATCTTTATTTTTGCCATAGTTCTGCTTTTTCCAGAGTCTCATATACCATGCAGAATTTTCAGGTTGGCTCTTTTTTGCTTTGCTATTTATCTCGCTTGGCATTTTATAAGCTGCCTGAATCTGTGGCTTTTTTTAAATCTATCATTATTTTTGGAGAGTTTTCAGCCATCATACCTTTAAATATCTCTTCTTCTTATTTCCATACTTCATATACTTTCGTATATTTTCGTATACTTCGTTTACTTTCACTTAGTAATTGGACATCCCTCTTTCTTTTCATGGTTTCATGGTTCATTTATTTATTTTTTTTAACTTTTATTTAATGAATATAAATTTCCAAAGTACGGCTTATGGATTACAATGGCTTCCCCCCCCATAACGTCCCTCCCACCTGCAACCCTCCCCTTTCCCACTCCCTCTCCCCTTCCATTCACATCAAGATTCATATTTGATTCTCTTTATCTACAGAAGATCAGTTTAGCATACATTAAGTAAAGATTTCAACAGTTTGCTCCCACACAGAAACATAAAGTGAAAAATAATAGATGATTTTTAAATGATGATTAAATCAGATCAGACCTATTGTCATGTTTAATCCCAGTGAGAGTCAAGTTGGGAATTGATAATTTCTTTTTTTTCTTTTTTTACAGAGGATCAGTTTAGTATGCATTAAGTACAGATTTCAACAGTTTGCACCCCCATAGAAACACAAAGTGAAAAATACTGTTTGAGTACTTGTTATAGCATTAAATCTCAATGCACAGCACATTAAGGACAGAGATCCTACATGAGGAGTAAGTGCACAGTGACTCCTGTTGTTGACTTTACAAATTAACACTCCTGTTTATGGCATCAGTAATCTCCCTATGCACCAGTCATGAGTTTCCAAGGCTATGGAAGCCCCTTGAGTTCTCTGACTCTTATCTTGTTTAGACAAGGTCATAGTCAAAGTGGAGATTCTCTCCTCCCTTCAGAGAAAGGTACCTCCTTCTTTGAAGATCTGTTCTTTCCACTGGGATCTCACAGAGATCTTTCATTTAGGTTTGTTGTTGTTGTGTTTTTTTTGTTTTTTGTTTTTGTTTTTGTTTTTGTTTTTTTTTTGCCAGAGTGTCTTGGCTTTCCATGCCGGAAATACTCTCATGGGCTTTTCAGCCAGATCCGAGTGCCTTTAGGGCTGATTCTGAGGCCAGAGTGCTGTTTAGGACATCTGCCATTCTATGAGTCTGCTGAATATCTTGCTTCCCATGTTGGATCACTCTCCCCTTTATTTATTCTATCGGTTAGTATTAGCAGGTACTAGACTTGTTTATTTGCTCCCTTTGACTCTTAGTCCTTTCATTATGATCAGTTGTGAACTGAAATTGATCACTTGAACTAGTCAGATGCCATTGGTACATTTATTTTTGCAAAGATTTGTTTGTTTACTTGAAAGTCAGAGTTAGACAGAGAGTGAGAGAGACAGAGATCTTCCACCCACTGGTTCACTCCCCACATGTCCACAAGGTTCAGGGCTGGGCTAAGCCAAAGCCTGAGCCAGGAGCTTTCCAGGTCTCCTATGTGGGTAGCAGGGGCCCAAGCACTTGGGACATCTTCCACTGCTTTTCCTGGGCCATTAGCAGGGAGCTGGATTGGAAATGGAGCAGCTAGGTCATGAACCAGTGCTCATATGGGATGCTGGCATTGCAGGCAGCAGCTTTACCTGCTACACTACAGTGCCAGCCCTGACTATTTATTTCTTTTTTGCACTGAATAATCCCTTTGTCTGAATTGAACACAGTACATTTATCTGTTCAGCTACAAAGGAGATTATGAATGCTCTCAGGTTTTTGCAGTTATGAATAAAACTGCTATGAATATTCAAATTTTGTTTTTTATGTGGACGTACATTTTCAGCTCCTTTGGGCAAACAACAAGGAACATTTTTGCCAGATCATATGGTAAGAATATGTTCAGTTTTGCAATAAAATGCTAAACTGTCTTCCAAAGTGATTATAATAATTTGCATTCCTACTAAGAATGAATGAGAGTACCTATTATTGCTTTACTTAATCAACAGCATTTGGTATTGCAAATACTCTGGATTTTGGCTATTATAGTCAGTGTTTAGTAGTTATCTCATTACCATTTCAAGTTTTATTTGATTGATGAAATATGATGTGGAGTATCTTTTCATGTGTGTATTTTCATCTGAGCATCTTCTTTGATGAGGTTTCTGTTAAGGTCTTCATTTTTTAAATGAGTTGTTTATGTCTTGTTGTGGAGTATTAAGTCTTTGTATAATGTGAATGAGTCTTCATCTGAGACATATTTTGTAAATATATTCTCCCAGTTGGTCATTTGGCTTCTTATTCTCTTGACAGTGTCTCTTTCAGGAAAGAATTTCTCACTTTGAATGAAGCCCATCTTCTTAATTTTTCATTCATGAGTCATTCTTTTGGTGTTATGTCTACACAATCATCATCAAACCTAGCTTTATCTTGATTTTCTCCAATGTTGTCTTCTATGAATTTTATGGTTTTGTGTTCACGTTTAGGTATATTGCCATGTTGAGTTAATTTTTGTGAAGTATTTAAGATCTGTATCTAGGTCCTTTCCCCCTTTTAGCATTTGAACATCCGATTATTCCAACACCTTTCATTGAAAAGATTATTTTGAAAAGACTATTTTTTTCTTCATTATACTACCTTTGTACCTTTGTTAAAGATCATTTGACCATATTTGTGTGTGTAAGGATCAATGTGGGTCAATGACCTGTTGGCTATACTTATGGGGCTCTACTCTTGGGCTCGCTTTTCTGATACATTAATCTATGTTTCCATTATTTCACCAATGCTGTAACTCTCTCAATGTCTGCAACTTTATATTAAGACTTAAAGTCACATATTGTCAATCCTTTAATTTTGTTCTTTTCCTTTAAAGTTGTGCCATCTACTTCGGATCTTTTCCTTTTCCACATAAACTTTAGAACCACTTTGTCAATATTCAAAAAATTAATCTTCTAAGATTTTCATTGGCATTTCCTTGTGTCTGTGAACCAAGTTGGAAACAACTGATCTCTTGATGGTATTGAGTCTTCCTGTTCACTAACATAGAATATCTCTCCATTTATTTAGTTCTTCAAAATTTTTTACCAGTATTTTGTAGTTTTTTTCCCTTCATGTAGGTATGATACATATTTTGTTAGGTTTACACTTCAGTATTTCATTTTAAAGGGTTCTACTATAAATGGTATGTTTATATTTCAATTTCCATTTTTTAATAGCTGGTATACAGGAAAGCAATTGACTTTTGTGTGGTAACCTTGTATCCAGCAGCCTTGCTATAATGACTTGTTTCCAGGAGTTGTTAGCTTTTTAATTCCTTTTGTAGACAGATCAACATGTCAGCTGTGGAAAAAAGGCAGCTTTTTTTTTTATTTGATAGGCAGAGTGGACAGTGAGAGAGAGAGACAGAGATAAAGGTCTTCCTTTGCCCTTGGTTCACCCTCCAATGGCCGCCACAGCCGGCGCACTGCGGCCGGCGCACCGCGCTGATCCGATGGCAGGAGCCAGGTACTTATCCTAGTCTCCTGTAGGGTGCAGGACCCAAGCACTTGGGCCATCCTCCACTGCACTTCCTGGCCACAGCAGAGAGCTGGCCTGGAAGAGGGGCAACCGGGACAGAATCCGGCGCCCCGACCGGGACTAGAACCCGGTGTGCCGGCGCCGCAAGGCGGAGGATTAGCCTAGTGAGCCGCGGTGCCAGCCTAAAAAGGCAGTTTTATTTATTCATTTTTAATGTGTATATCTTTTCTTTCCTCTTCTTAATGCATTAGGCAGACCTTTCAACACAATGGTGAAAAGCAATAGTAAGGGAGAAAATGTTTCTTTGTTCCTTGTATTAGTGAGAAAACTCTAAGTTTCTCACCATTTAGTATATTAGCTGCTTATTTTGCATGTTTTTTGTAAAGTTAAGGATATTCCCTTTTATTCCTAGTTTACTGAGCACATTTTGCACATCTTTTCTTCTCCTTTCCCTTCTTCATTTTGCGTTTAAGTTTGGGAAATTTTCATGGACATACATCAAGCTCATAGATATTTTCTTGTCTGTGTATAATCCACTGATGAGGCCATTAATTGCATTCTTCATTTCTTTTGCAAATATTTTGACATCTAGCATTTACTTTTTATTCTTTCTTAATTCCCATCCCTTTTCTGAGATTATTCATCAGTTTTTGCCTGTTGTCTATATTCCCATTAGAGTCTTTAATATGGTCATAATAGTCATTTTAAATTCCAAAACCTGTGCAATATGTGAGTCTGTTCTGATGCCTACTTTGTCCCTACAAATTGTAATTTTTCTTATTTTTTATCATGCCTTGTAACTTTTTGTTGAAAGCTGGACACAATGTATTGAGTAATCGGAACAACATTGGTTACATTTCTGGTGTGAGGTATTGTGATAATCTGTATAACAAACAGCTCAGCTGTTTGTCATATTTACTGTGACAAAGGCAAAAGTTTTGACTTCTAGCTTTCTTGTATTCCTGATTGTCTTTGTTTTTGGCTAAGAACTTCTTATTAAAGTGAAACTGTACATTATAGTTCTTTCTGAATTAACCAATTGACATTATCCTAAAGCCCTGCTGAGGTGATGATAAGATGTTGTGGAAGAGGACTTTTCTGTTCTCTTATAATAAAACTCTACTTTGGTTTGTTTCCCTAAATCTGTGAGCTGTGACTTTCATCAGTTGTTATTAGTCTTTTCATACCCATCACTTAACTGCAGCAAGGAAGATAGAAGAGGCTATATCTGGTCAATTTTCCCTACACTAGGTCAGATAAGATTCTTGTAATGCAGTTTCCATTTCATTGACATCTTTTGCTGTGGATAATGTCTGGGCATATCTCAAAATGATGCCTTCCCATATCCATCTGCTCTACACTCAGAAAGGGCTTTTTCCCCTGGTATTCAATGTCAGAACTTGGTAAGCTTTCTGGAGGTGAGTTTAGGAAAATATGGAGCTCTCCCAATACTAGGCCTTCAGGAGTTTCTCATTCTCAAGATAGTCCAGCAGTCTCTAGAACGTCATTAAAATTACCATGTAAGCATTCTGATTTATTTATGTATTTAATAGTTTCCTTCAGGTGCTATGATTCAGTTTCTCTAGATTTTGAAATGGCAGTTTTCCCTGTAGTCTCAATTCACTGACAGATTTTCCAAAAGCCACTGTTGTCCTATGAGGAATTCGAAAGAATAATTTTGTGGAAAATTAATGAGATATTTCATTACATTAGGAAAACAATTCATAATATGAATGAGAAATTCTGCAAAGAGATTAAAAATAATAAAAATGAACCAATTAGAAAACTTAAAGCTAAGGAACCCAATAAATAAATTTAAAAATATAGTTGAAATTCTCAACAGTAGAACTGAGAAGGCAGAGAAAGAATTTCTGAGCATGAATACAAGTCTTTTAAAATATACCAGTCAGACAAAAAAGAGAAAAAAATATTAAAAAGAATGAAGAATACCTCCAAGACCTATAAGATATCACTGAGTGAGCAAACATTCACATTATGGGTGATCTAGGTGTAAAAGAGAAAAAAACCTGTTCAAGAAAATAATTGCTGAAAGCTATTGAAATTTGAGGAAAGGTATGGACATTCAGCTCCAGGAAACTGAAAGGGCCCTTAGTAGATCTGATAAAAATAAATTCTCCCTGGGGCTTACAATAGTCAAAAATATGACAGATAATTTTAAAAACATCAAATCACTTATAAAGACATTCCTATTAGATTAATGGCAGACTTCTGAACTGAAACTTTATAGGCCAGGGGAAAATGTGACAGAATATTCAATGTTCTTAAAGAAAGAATTTTCCATCCAAGAATATTATAAAAAGCAAAACTACCATTCAGAAATGACTATATAAATAGGATCAAGTGTTGAGAAATTATAATAGACAGAATTAAAAATGAGTGAATGTTCCAACATGGGAAACAGTTCACACAGAAGGCTGATAGAATAACAATTGCTTTAAGTAACACTCTTACCTCATGAATCAGCACTTAAGGTTTCCTGGTCTGGCTGAAAAGCCCATAAGAACATTTCATGTTATGGAAAGTCAAGACAATGGGGCAAAAAATATTCTACATGATGGATCTCTGTGAGTGCGATCCCAACGGAAAGAAGTGGCCATCAAAGAAGGATGTGCTTATGTCAAGAGCCTCAGCTGGTCACTGATATCATACATAAGAGTGTTAATTGTTAAATTAATGACAGGTATCACTGTACACTAACTCCCTATGCAGGACCTCTGTCCTCAAATGGTTGTATTATGAGAGTTAACTGTGATACTTATTCTCAAACAGTTTTGTGTGTGTGTGTATGCAAATTGTTGAAATCCTTACTTAGTATAGTGTTGGTCTTCTGTGTACAAAGTGAATTGAAAATGAATCTTAATGGAGAATGGGACTGGGAAGGGTAGATGGAGTAGAAGAAGGGGTGTGAGTGTAGGTGGGAGAGCGGGTATAGTGAGAATAACTACTCTTAAAGTTGTAGAAATGAAATTTTATTCCTTAATTAATTAATGAATGAATAAAAATGTTTAGTAGAATTTACCAGAAAAACTACTTATGGTTTTAGTTACCTCTGAGATAAGATTTTTAAAATGAATTTAATTTCTCAATTCATATAGGACTATTCAAATCTTTTTATCTTTCTTTGCCAGTTGTGACCAGAGAGCTACATTTTTTTCACTCTCCTTCAACCTTTGGTAGACAGAAAGGAGCCACAGGACTATGTCTTGGGACTAAGTGCTGGGCTGGTACAGCCCAACAATGGGAAGATCCTAATGATTGCTGTCCAGAGGCAAGTGCCTGTGGACCAAGTCTCTGGATTTCCTCCAGCTTCAGACAGAGAGAGGGCAATACCCTGGTGGTACAAACTTTCTTGTGCATACTTCACCACCAGGCAGGATTAATGTGCACCCTACAGGGCCTGGTGACTATAGGACTTGCCTGAGTAGCAAGGCCTTCCCTATCAACCTGGTGCCTTGGCAGAATACAAGAAATTATGGGAATGTTTGGGGATTTAGTGTCAGCACTGAGCAGATCCCAACAGTCCCTGAAACCTAGGTCAGTAAGTGTAGAGATACGCTGTACTTGCTTTAGTGTTCAAAGGAGTTTTTTGATCCTGGTTGAACATCTTACTCTTCAGCCATTGTCACCATTGATTGGTAGGTGCAAGTACCAAGATCTGAGGCCATCTTAGTAGCAGAAAAACCATATTATAGTGAGATTTGGTCCTATTTTCAGGCTGAATTGGTTTTGGTGGGCTGAGGGCTCTGGATGTGATATAGATGTGTAGCATTTGTGGACATGGATCAAGAATCCTAAGCCTATCATGGCCAATAGAAAGGCTTGCAAGGATAGGTTACCTCTATTCAGGCCCTTTCCCAATGTGTAATAAACAACATATCAACTGCAATTTGGGACACATTTGAGTTTGAATAGTATTGTAGGACAGAATCAATAAAAATACACTAACAGCAGAACTGGAGCAAACTGCAATTTAGGGTGCTGTCTGGTACTGAAATAGCAGAAGTGTCTATAGGTTCTGAGAAAAACAGACTACTTAGAATATCCAGGAAAGCCACAGATAAAGCCAGATTACTAAAATGAACGTTTCAATGCACAATTGACTATGTATACCAACAGGCATCAAAAAATTCAGGTAACCTCGATCTCACTTAAACAGCAAAATATAGTGCCAGAAGCCAAACATCTAGGAATTGAAATTTCCAGATTCTTGGATGAAGATTTCTAAATAGCTGTTTGAAGGAGACTCAATGAAATTCAAGAAGACAAAAGAAATTATTCAGTATTCTAATCGATTTTAACTAAAAACAGGAGTAATTAAACAAAATCAAGCAGAAATTCTTCAACTGAAAAGTACAGTAAGTGAAATTAAAAACACAATAGACAGCATCAAGAGCTGAATAGGTATAACAAGAGAAAGAACCAGTGAGCTCAGAGACAACTTATTTGAAAACATACGGTTGGAGCAGAAAAGAGAAAAAAAGACCAAGAAGAATGAAGTTTATAGGAAATATGAGATCTCATGAAAAGAACAAATATTCACTATTAGGGTTCAAGTGGAACTCAAGAATGCCAAAGGGATAGAAAGTATATGTAAAGAAATAATTACATAAAACTTCCCAAACTTAAAGAAAGATATCCAGGTACAGGAAGGTCAAAGATCACTAGTCAGTTTCAACCCAGCCAAGTCAACCCCAAGACATATTATAGTCAAGAATCTCCAAAGATAAAATTAAAGAGAAGATTCTCAAAACCGTGAAAGGAAAGGAATATCTCAAATTTCTCAGCAGAAACTTTACAGACCAGTAAAGAGCATTGCCAGACAAGAATACCGTATTTAGCAAAGTCATCTTTCAGATATGAGGGAGATTGGCCCTTGTCCTGTTGAGGAACAATTTACTATTTTATTTTTTTAGTAATTTTCTTGTTCTACTTAATACCATCGGTTGAATGCTTTAATTAACACACAATTATTCTTGGGTGTTTAAATACAATTGAAAATTGTATTTAACATTGTATTTAAAAATAAGAGTGGGAATAAAAGAGGGAGGAGATATACAATTCAGCGCATGCTCACTCGGACTTAAACCTAAGGGTAAAGCTGGAAATGTGCCATGGGACTCCAAATCCCATTTAGTTGGCAGGTACCAATGCCATCTTACTAGTTAAAGTGATCAGTTTAAGTTCATAACTGACCATAAAGATAGGATTAAGTGTCAAAGGGATCACATTAATAAGAGCAGTGTCTGCTAATAATAACTGATAGAATTAAAAAGGAGAGAACAATCAACATGGGAAGTGGGATACACGGCAGACTCATAGAAAGGCAGATGTCCTAAATAGCACTGTGGCCTAAGAATCGGCCTGTATGGCATTTGGATCTGGCTAAAAAGCCCATGAGAGTTTCTCAGCCAAGCCACTGTGGCAAAAAAAAAATGATCTAAATGAAAGATCTCTGTGAGTGAGATCCCAGTGGAAAGAACGGGCCATCAAAGAAGGAAGTACCTTTCTCTGAAGTGAGGCAAGAATTTCCACTTCCTTGTCTATATAAGGTTAGAGTTGGCGAACTCAAGAGGCTTCCATAGCCTTGGCACTCATGACAAGAGCCCTGGGTGATTACTGATGTCATAAATAAGATTGCCAATTGTTAAATCAACAACATGAGTCACTGTGCAGATTTTCCCCATGTAGGATCTCTGTCCTAAATATGTTGTGCTATGAGAATTAATAGTAAAACTAGTCTTCAAGCAGCACTTTATATTTTGTGTGTCTGTGTGGGTGAAAACTATTGAAATCTTTACTTAATAGATACTAAGTCGATCTTCTCTATATAAAGATAATTAAAAATTGAATCTTAATGAAGAATGGGATGGGAGAGGGAGTAGGAGATGGGATAGTTTGCAGGTGGGAGGGTTTTTATGAGAGAAAAAACTGCAATAATCCAAAAGTTGTACTTTCAAAATTTTATATGTATTAAAAATAAATTTTCTTAAAAAAGAAGAAAAAACAAATGTAATATCAAACATTCAAAATGTATGGAGTAATGAAGCAAAAATGTACAATTTTTTATTAGGATTTCTTATCTCTCTTTTTTTCTGTTTCTCTAGCTTTATAATCAATATTAAGTGTTTGTCATTTCAAGATAGCTTGTTATACCAAAAGTTTTTGGTAAACCTCATAGATTCTACAAACAAGAACATATACCAGATTTGCCAAAAATAATTTACAAAGAATCAAGTTTCACACTAGAAAAAACCATTTATCTACAACTAAAGATTGAAAGACAGGGAAAAAAGAAAACTAACTACAAAAAAATACGGAGAAATAACAAAATGGCAGTAGTGAGACTGTCTATCAACAACTCCCTTAAATGTCAATGATTTAAATTCTCCAATTTAAAAATATAGTGATTAAATGGATATGGAGGATGGAATTCTTCCAAATTCTTTATATGTGATAGCATTGCCTTCATACCAAAACCAAAGACACAACAAGAAAAGAAAGCTACAGGCCAATATCATTGATGAAGAGATACAAAAATCCTCAATAAAATGCAAGCAAGCAATTTATAAAAAACCCACAGCCAGCATCCTATTGAATGGGGAAAAGTTGGAAGCATTTCCACTGAGATCTGGCACCAGGCAGGGATGCCCACTCTCACCACTGCTATTTAACATAGTTCTGGAAGTTTTAGCCAGAGCCATCAGACAAGAAAAAGAAATCAAAGGAATACAAATCAAGAAGGAAGAAGTCAAACTATCCCTCTTTGCAGACGATATGATTCTGTACTTAGAGGATCCAAAGAACTCTACTAAGAGACTATTGGAACTCATAGAGGAGTTTGGCAAAGTGGCAGGATACAAAATCAATGCACAAAAATCAACAGCCTTTGTATACACAAGCAATGCCATGACTGAGAAAGAACTGCTAAGATCAATCCCATTCACAATAGCTACAAAAACAATCAAATACCTTGGAATAAACTTAACCAAGGACGTTAAAGATCTCTACGATGAAAATTACAAAATCTTAAAGAAAGAAATAGAAGAGGATACCAAAAAATGGAAAAATCTTCCATGCTCATGGATTGGAAGAATCAACATCATCAAAATGTCCATTCTCCCAAAAGCAATTTATAGATTCAATGCAATCCCAATCAAGATACCAAAGACATTCTTCGCAGATCTAGAAAAAATGATGCTGAAATTCATATGGAGGCACAAGAGACCTCGAATAGCTAAAGCAATCTTGTACAACAAAAACAAAGCCGGAGGCATCACAATACCAGACTTCAGGACATACTACAGGGCAGTTGTAATCAAAACAGCATGGTACTGGTACAGAAACAGATGGATAGACCAATGGAACAGAATTGAAACACCAGAAATCAATCCAAACATCTACAGCCAACTTATATTTGATCAAGGATCTAAAACTAATTCCTGGAGCAAGGACAGTCTATTCAATAAATGGTGCTGGGAAAACTGGATTTCCACGTGCAGAAGCATGAAGCAAGACCCCTACCTTACACCTTACACAAAAATCCACTCAACGTGGATTAAAGACCTAAATCTACGTCCTGACACCATTAAGTTATTAGAGAACATTGGAGAAACCCTTCAAGATATTGGCACAGGCAAAGAATTTCTGGAAAAGACCCGGGAGGCACAGGCAGTCAAAGCCAAAATCAACTATTGGGATTGCATCAAATTGAGAAGTTTCTGTACTGCAAAAGAAACAGTCAGGAGAGTGAAGAGACAACCGACAGAATGGGAAAAAATATTTGCAAACTATGCAACAGATAAAGGGTTAATAACCAGAATCTACAAAGAGATCAAGAAACTCCACAAAAACAAAACAAACAACCCAATTAAGAGATGGGCCAAGGACTTCAATAGACATTTTTCAAAAGAGGAAATCCAAACGGCCAACAGGCACATGAAAAAATGTTCAAGATCACTAGCAATCAGGGAAATGCAAATCAAAAGCACAATGAGGTTTCACCTCACCCCGGTTAGAATGGCTCACATACAGAAATCTACCAACAACAGATGCTGGCGAGGATGTGGGGAAAAAGGGACACTAACCCACTGTTGGTGGGAATGCAAACTGGTCAAGCCACTATGGAAGTCAGTCTGGAGATTCCTCAGAAACCTGAATATAACCCTACCGTTTGACCCAGCCATCCCACTCCTTGGAATTTACCCAAAGGAGTTTAAATTGATAAAGAAAAAAGCGGTCTGCACCCTAATGTTTATTGCAGCTCAATTCACAATAACTAAGACCTGGAACCAACCTAAATGCCCATCAATGGTAGACTGGATAAAGAAATTATGGGATATGTATTCTTTAGAATACTATACCGCAGTAAGAAACAACGAAATCCAGTCATTTGCAACAAAATGGAGGAATCTGGAACACATCATGCTGAGTGAAGTAAGCCAGTCCCAAAGGGACAAATACCATATGTTCTCCCTGATCGGTGACAACTGACTGAACACCAAAAAGGAAACATCCTGAAGTGAAATGGACACTATGTGAAATGGTGACTTGATCAGCATAGCCCTGACTGCTAATGGACAACTTAATACATTATCCCTCATAGTATTTTTTTTTGTCTGTTCTACTTAATATGACTGGTTTAATTCTGTAATTATCACACAGTTATTCTTAAGTGTTGAAAATTAACTGAAATGTGATCCCTGTTAAACATAAGAGTGGGAATAAGAGAGGGAAGAGATGTATAATTTGGGGCATGCTCGGGCTGACTTGCCCCAATTGGTAGAGTTGGAAACATACCAGGCGATTCCAATTCAATCCCATCAAGGTGGCATGTGCCAATGCCATCTCATTATTCCAAGTGATAAATTTCAGTTCACAATTGATCATAATGAAAGGACTAAGAGTCAAAGGGAGCACATAAACAAGTCTAGTATCTGCTAACACTAACCGATAGAATAAATAAAGGGCAGAGTGATCCAACATGGGAAGTGAGATACTCAGCAGACTCATAGAATGGTGGATGTCCTAAATAGCACTCTGGCCTCAGAATCAGCCCTAAAGGCATTCGGATCTGGCTGAAAAGCCCATGAGAGTATTTCACGCATGGAAAGCCAAGACACTCTGGCAAAAAGATCTCTGTGAGTGAGATCCCAGTGGAAAGAACAGGTCTTCAAAGAGGGAGGTACCTTTCTCTGAAGGGAGGAGAGAACCTCCACTTTGACTATGACCGTGTCTAAACAAGATAAGAGTCGGAGAACTCAAGGGGCTTCCATAGCCTTGGAAACTCATGACTGGTGCATAGGGAGATTACTGATGCCATAAACAGGAGTGTCAATTGGTAAAGTCAACAACAGGAGTCACTGTGCACTTACTCCTCATGTAGGATCTCTGTCCTTAATGTGCTGTACACTGAGGCTTAATGCTATAACGAGTACTCAAACAGTATATTTCACTTTGTGTTTCTATGGGGGTGCAAACGATTGAAATCTTTACTTAATGTACACTAAACTGATCTTCTGTAAAAAAAAAAAAAAATTATCAATTCCCAACTTGACTCTCACTGGGATTAAACATGACAATAGGTCTGATCTGATTTCATCATCATTTAAAAAAAATCATCTATTATTTTTCACTTTATGTTTGTGTGGGAGCAATCTGTTGAAATCCTTACTTAAGGTATACTAAGCTGATCTTCTGTATATTAAGATAATTGAAAATGAATCTTGATGTGAATGGAAGGGGAGAGGGAGTGGGAAAGGGGAGGGTTGTGGGTGGGAGGGACGGTATGGGGGGGGAAGCCATTGTAACCCATGAGTCGTACTTTGGAAATTTATATTCATTAAATAAAAGATAAAAATAAATAAATAACTCTTTTAAAAAAAATAAAATAAAATAAAATGCAAGCAAGTTGAATCCAATACCACATTTCAAAATATCGTGCACAATTAACAAATGGGATTCATCTCAGGAATGCAAGTTAGTTCAACATGAACAAATCAATAAAGTATCACACTAGATCAACAGAATGAAGAATAAAAATTGAATGATATCTTCAATAAATGTAGAAAAGGCATTTGACAATATTTAACATCCATTAGTGATTAAAACAAAAATACCTCTCTGACCAAATTTGGTATCAAAGGAACATATCTCAACATAATAAAGACTACACAGAACAGCTAACATTGTTTTGAATGGGGAAAAATTAAATGCTTTCTCTGTAAGATGTGAAACAAGGCAAGGATGCCAACACTCGCTACCTTCACTCAACATAGTGCTGAAAGTTCTAGCAAGAGCATTTAAGCAAGAGAAAGAAATAAGGAGTATAAATTCAAATTGGAAAAAAGGACGTCAAGCTGCCACTGCTTTGTCACTGTTTTCAGATAACACGATCATGTGATCATGATGCACACACACACACACACATATATATATGCCCAAAGACTGCACCAAAATTCTGTCAAAACTAATAAATTCAAAAAACTCACTGTATACAAAGGCAATCTGTAAAAATCAGTGAAGTTGTTATACATCTGTACAGAATCACTTGAAAAAAAAAATGAAGAAAAATTCCATTTCCAATAACTATAAAAAAAATCCTGTGGTTAAATTTAGCCAAAGAAGTGAAAGATCTCTACAAAGAATCTGCTGCACCAAGTTACTGGCAGTCCTATACTCTGTGACTGTGCATATTATGCATGGGTCAAGAAACTGAAAAAGGTGGTGGTTTAGTTGGGTCCATTGGGACTTTCCCAACCCAACTCCAGAAGTCCAGAACTCCTGAGTGCTGTGGAAAGATCTCATGTATGGCTCAGTGCTCACACTCTAGAATACAAAGGTGCTCTATATGGTTCTTGCACCTGAGTGAATGCGGTGCTCAGTTGGTTCACCTTGGCACAGAGAAAGGCTAAGGCTGTGAACATGCAAGTCAACATGACCATCCTCTCCACCTACTGATGGCACTCCTATATCTATATTGCCAATTTTGGTGTCAATCTTCACATTTTCTCCAACCAAAAATGCTGGCCATAGCTCCCTGGCACCACATAGCACACACCTCTGGAATTCTGTAAATCACAGACATTTCACCAAATCACAGAGGGACAATTCTGAAGACAAAGCCATCAGAGGAGATACAACAAGTGATTCCCCAAGATGCACAAAAATTAACATAGGAATACAAGAAACATGAACAAGGAAGACAAGATGACTCCCCAAAATGTACACAATTATACATCAATATTAGACTGGGAAGATGTGGAGACTGATAAAATGCCTGAAAAGGAATTCAAAGTAATGGCTGAAATATTACTCAGAAACACAGAAAAGCAATTGCATGAAATAACTATATATGATATGTTTGAAAAATTATACAAGGAGATAAAGATATTAAGGAAAAAATCAAACTGAACTATTATAAATGAAGAATTCAATAGGACAAATAAATATAAGCTGGAAAGCCATGAAAACATACTCACGAGGCAGAAGAAAGAATATCTGACCTAGAAGACAAATTTTTGGAAATATCTCAAACAAAAAAAATGAAAAAGTTAGAAAAACCAAAAACAGTGTTCAGGACTCATGGGATATCATAAAATGAACAAATACATATGCCTTAGAAGGTCATGAAGTAATGGAAAAAGAGAATGGCTTAAATGTATTCACTAAAATAATAGCAAAAAAATCCCCCCAATTTGGAGGAATATTTAAACATCCAAGTACAGGAATTTCATAGATCCCCAAATAGGCTTGATCAGAGAAGATCTTTACCAATGCACAATATAACAAAACTTTCAAAAGAAAATATCTTAAAATGAGCAAGAAAGAAATTCTGGATTACTTTTAAAGTATCTCTGATTAAGTTGACTTCAGATTTTTTTCATCAGAAACCTTACAGGTCAGGAGACAATGGAGAGATATTGTTCAAATCCTTAAAAAAAAAATCAACCCAGAATACTAATACTATACCCAGAGAACTTCTTATTTATAAATTTAGGTTAAAAAAAAAAAAAAACCTCCCAAGAGAAAAAAATTTAATTTGTCACTATACAGATTGCCTTACCAATGATATTTAAAGATGTACTACACACAGAAATTTGAGAAAGATAATCATCCTCATGAAAGAGTGTGAATGTAGAAAGCCTTATAGTAAAAATATAAATGAGAACAAAAACAAACAATAGGATGATTTAAAGAAAATGTCAGCATTGGCCGGCGCCATGGCTTAATAAGCTAATCCTCCGCCTGCGGCACCAGCACACCGGGTTCTAGTCCCGGTCAGGATACCAGATTCTGTCCCGGTCACTCCTCTTCCTGCCCAGCTCTCTGTTGTGGTGCAGGAAGACAGTGGAGGATGGCCCAAGTCCTTGGGCCCTGCACCCGCATGGGAAACCAGGAAAAACACCTGGCTCCTGGCTTTGGATCAGCGCAGTGCACCAGCCATAGCACGCCGGCCGCAGCAGCCATTGGAGGGTGAACCAACGGAAAAGGAAGATCTTTCTCTCTCTGTCTCTCTCTCTCACTGTCCACTCTGCCTGTCCAAAAAAAGAAAAGAAAATGTCAGCACCAAGTCATTACTTATCAATAATAGCCTTGAATGTAAGTAAACTAAATTCTTTAATTAAAACACACAAAGTATGGATGGATTAAAAAACAAAACCTATCAATATGCTAACTATAAAAAAGCACACTTCACCAACAGAAAAGATTGAAAGAGAAAGAATGGGAAAAGGTATTCCATGTTACCAGAAACCAAAATGATCATCCTAATATCAGGCAAAATATATTTAAAGACAAAAACAGTTAAAATAGACAAAGAAGGCTATTCTTTTCATTGGTGCATGGAACTTTCTCTAGGGTACACCGTATACTAGGCCAGAAAACAAGCCTCAACAAATTTGAAAAAAAATGAAGTCAATTGGTGTATTTATTCTGACCAAAAAGAAAATAGGCTAACACTTGGTGACTAAACAACTTGCTTCTGAATGGAGAGTCACAGAAGAAATTAAAAGGGATATCAAAAAATTCTGAAAAATAAATGAAGATGAAAACACAATGTATCAAATATATGTGATACAGAAAAAGGAGTTTTAAGTGGGAAGCTTAAAGAAGTTAGTGCCTGCATCAAGAAACTGGAAATGCATCAAATAAATGATCTACCAAAGTATCTCAAAAACCTAGAAAACCACAAAAAAAATCCCAAATTTGTAGAAAGAAAACAATAAAGTGATAAAATAGAACCCAAAAAATATACATAGTATATATAATATATATAGTATATACATAGTATATATGTATATACAGTTTTTGCAACAACATGGGGGCAATTGGAAATCATTATCCTGAGCAAAATAAGCCAATCTCAAAAAGGCAAATATTTGCTTTCTCTGATATATGGCAGTTAATATAGAATACAAAGAAATGTATAGGAATGAAATGGGATTTTGGAATATGATTGTCTCTTTTACCCCCTGTTTATACTTTTTTGGAACTGTGGTATGCCTGTTTTTTGTTTGTTGAATATTTTGGTTAGTGGTAAATTGAGACTTTGAATATAGAGTGAATTAACATTATGTCTTTGCAAAAACTGATGAAAAGAGGGGAGGTAGGAAGGGGGATTGGGGAGGAACAGGTGAGTGAAGGAAGTGCGGTTGTCTTCTTGGAACTGTACTAATTGAAATCCATGAAATCATTTCTCTTCATATTAATAAAAATTTTTAAAGAGAACATCTGGAATAAATAGACCTCTGGCCACATGCAATTTATGAAAATTGAGGCACAAAGACATAGAAAACATAAATAGACCAATAACCAAGACAAGCATTGAATCAATAATAAAGACACTCCCAACAATGAAAAGCCCAGAACTGGAGGCTTCCCTGCTGAATTCTGTCAAACTTTTAAGGAATGAATCCCAATACTTAAACTATTCAAAACAAATAAAATGGAGGGAATCCTCCCAAAACAAGAAAAAGATTCTACAAAGGGCTGGCGCCGTGGCTCAATAGGCTAATCCTCCATCTGCGGCGCCAGCACACTGGGTTCTAGTTCCGGTTTGGGTGCCGGATTCTGTCCCAGTTGCCCCTCTTCCAAGCCAGCTCTCTGCTGTGGCCCGGGAGTGCAGTGGAGGATGGCCCAAGTGCTTGGGCCTTGCACCCTCATGGGAGACCAGGAGAGGCACCTGGCTCCTGGCTTCAGATCAGCGTGATGTGCTGGCTGCAGTGGCCATTGGAGGGTGAACCAATGGCAAAAGGAAGACCTTTCTCTCTGTCTCTCTATATCACTGACCACTCTGCCTGTCCAAAAAAAAAAAAAAAAAAAGATTCTACAAAGAAGAAATCAATATCCCTGATGAAATGTAAATGCAAAATTCCTCATCAAAATACTAACTAACTGAATCTAACAACACATCAGAAATATTATGTACCCAGAGTAAGAGATTTTTCCTTGGGATACAGGGATGGCTCAAGATACATATATCAATAAATGTGATTCATCACATTAACAAACTAGAGAATAAAACCATGTTTAAAAAAAAGACCTTAAACAAATTGTGTACATAGGGAACATACCACAACATAATAAAAGCAATATATGACAAACCCACAGTCAGCATCATATTGACTGGGGAAAGCAGGGATGCATGTCCACTAAGATCTACAACAAGATAAGGGTGCCACTCTTACTATTACTATTCAATATAGTTCTGGAAGTTTTAGTCAGAACCATTAGGCAAGAAAAAGAAACCAATGGGATACAAATTGGAAAGGAGGAAACCCAATTATCCCAGTTTGCAGATGACACGGTCTTATATACACCACTAAAATACTATAGGAACTTGTCAGAGAATTTAGCAAAGTTGCAGGATATAACATCAACACACCAAAGTCAGTAGTACTCATATACACTAATAATTCATTGGCTGAGAAAGAACTTGTAAGATCAATTTCAATGACAGTAGCTACAAACATTTAAATAGCTTGGAATAAACTTAGTCAAGGATGTAAATGATATACAATTAAAATTATAAAACATTAAGAAAAAATAGAAGACACACACAAAAAAGGAAAAACATCCTGGGTTTGTTGCAGTAGATTTCTCAACAATGTTGCAGTGGATTCATTTCTGAGAGGAGTAGCGTGGTGGGGGCAAGAGGCATGGAGTCACCACACAGACCCCGGGAGTTGGGTGAAAGCAGGCTTGAGGCAAGCAGCCTGCAGACTCGTTTATTACAGTGGGAACAACATCTTATATAGCCAAGACCAGCCAATCTGGTCAAGGGGCGGTCTATGCCCCAACCAATCACAGCCTGTTGCCAGGCAGGCTCCATTGCCAGGTGGGTTTCAAAGCCATTCCTGAGTAACTGACACGCGCTTGCCAGTGGCCACCTTGGCATGGCCTTCTCATTCCACCACATTTCCCCCTTTTTGTTTATTTTTGAGCAACAGGAAGCATGATTCTTGGCCATACCATTGTTGACCCAGTTTCCATGTGGTCTCCGTATGCAGCTGTGCTTGTCTTGGGTTGTCCCCCAGGGGATCTTACCCATCATTGACTAACCAGCGCTCAAATCGAGAGACCATGGGATTGCTTGCTCAGATAGGGGTAGGAATGAGGAATAATGGTTATCAGGAATGGCATGACTGCACACAGGCTGTGGGCCATTTGAGTGGCTGACCAGAGCAAACACCAGAGTGTTTGCATTGGCTCATTGTTAGCTCTGGGAAAAGCAATTTTATGCTGCTTCCTGACATATGAAATTTTTGGTGTAAAATATGGGCTTGTTCTAAGTGTCCAAATGGAAGCCGTGTTGCAGGAGATAAGATGATCAACTTTTCTGTTGCCTCGGGAAATAAAGCCAGGTAACCCAGTATGTGATCTTACGTATGATATATACCATGGGTATTTTCTGTTTTCAGTTAGCTCTTTAAGTGTTGTGAACATCTGGTCAATTGGCTTATTGGTCGGGTTAAAGACTGCAAAAGGGATCGTCTTTGCTGCCTATACTGAGTATTTGCTGTCCGAAAATATATTTACCGGTCCATCTTGGCTAAGGAGTAGAACTTTGACTATTGCTCTTACTTCTCCCAAGTGTACTGATCCCCCGTGGGGTTCTACATGGATCTTGTCTTTTTCTGTTAAGATTTGATCACTATTCCAAAGAGTGACTTGTTGGCATCCATAAACACACATGGTGACATGGGTATAGGTTGATTAGAAGGGAAAGCATGTTTTGGATAGTCTATTTCTAAGGTTTTTAGTGTCTGGAGTAGCCTGTATGCTGGCAGGTGATTGTCAATCTGTCCTGGAAATTTTATCATTAAAGTTTGAAAGAGCGTGCTATTCTGCATCAATGTCAACAATTCTAATTGTGATAGTGGTAGGACCACTATGTCTGGCTCTGTGTTAAACATCTTATTGGTATAATATCTTAATTTAAGTCCCATCATAAGGATGGCATCTACTTTGTTTACTATTTTATGACAATCTCTCCAGGCTATGTGCACCCAAAAAAGTGGTCTGTGTTGTTGCCAAGTAACTCCTAAGGGGGCCTTGAGGGTAGATATGGTTATGGCAAATAGAGGTACCTGAGGGTCATATCTAAAGGTTTTTAAATTTAATAACTGGGTGTTAATCTTTTCTATAGTGGATTTGGCTGCAGGTGTCAATGTGATTTTTGAAGAAGGGCTGTTTCCCTTAGTCAGTAAATCGTATAGCGGTCTAAGTTCTGCAGGTGTTAGGGGAAGGAAGGGCTTCAGCCAATTGATTTGGCCACATAGTTGCTGAAGTTCATTAAGTGAGTATTTATGGTTGACTTTTAGGTTTGGACCCATTGGAGATATATGGGAGGAGATTTGATAACCCAAGAATTGAAAGGAAGGAAAATGTTGTACCTTTTCTGTGGCAATAAACCCAGGAATTGTAAATTTCTTACTGCCTCACTTAGACAGCCATTCAGAATTGCTGCATTCTTGTGAGCAAGTAAGATATCATCCACATAATGTATGACCAAGCACTGATCTTTAAGTGTGCTGGTCGCATGAGAAACGTATCTTTGGCAAATGGCTGGACTTGTGGGAGTACTGTCCACTGGAATCTTTTTGCAGGGAGCTGGAAATTGGGCTCCCATACTGTAAAGGCAAAGTAAGCCTTATCCTGTTCCACAATGGGAATGGAAAAGAAGCAATCTTTGATATCAATGGTAACTATGTGGTATCCGTTAGGAATGGCCCCTGGATGGGGAATGCCAGCCTGGAATGTTCCCATCTTTTTTATATTGTTGTTATTGGCTCTCAAATCCTGTAGAAGCCGATATTTTCCCTGTTTTTTTTTTTTTTTTTTTTTTTTTTTTTGGTATCACAAAAATGGGCGTGTTATGAGGGCTAGTGGAGGGTTCCATGTGTCCCTTTTCCAATTGTTCCTGTACTAATTCTTTAAGGATGCTAAGTTTGGGTTGTAATATTGGCCACTGCTCTACCCAGATGTTTCCTGTTTTTTCCCATTCAATGGGGATTGGGATTGGCTTTTGTATGAGGTGAGCGGTGGCCCCTAGAATTGGGGGTGAATCTTACTTGCAGGTTCTCCATTAAAGCTGCTGGCTTGTGGAGATTTGTGATCCATAGTAGGGACCGTTTGCATTTGTGAGAGCACATCTCTCCTCCATAAGGTCATGGAAACCTCAACAATTAGTGGAAAGATGGTTCCTGTATCTCCATTGTCATCTCACCAAGTTACAGGTATGATGACCTGATCAGCCAATTTTAATCCTCCAACACCTTGGAGGTCAGGTCCAGGTGCTGTCTTCCAGTGTTGTATTTTTCTTGCATCCCTAGCTTTTAAGACAGTAACATCTGCCCCCGTATCAATTAAACCTACAAAGGCAATGTCATCTAAATATAGGGTCAATTTCAGCCTCAGATTGAAGATAGGCATTGACCAGTTAATGGTGGTGGGACTCCCTCTTACTTGCTGGGCTGAGGGCCACCCCACTGGGAGTTTAAAGGTTTGGTCTTGCAATCTTTTGCCCAATGAAAGCCTTTTTTACATCTGGGACACAGCGTTTTTGGCTTGCCCCATTTTGCAGCATTTGGGCAGTTTCGCTGTAGGTGTCGTATTTCCTGACATCCCCAACAAACTGGAGGGTCATTAGACTTCTTTGTGCTCAATTTGTTAATGGCTGCAGTTAGGGCCTGTATGGGTGTATCAGCAGGGTTTACCTCCTTTGTGGCTACTATCCATTTAGAAATGTCTTCATTAAAGACTGGGGCGATTGCTGCTTTTGCCTCTTGGGTAGCACCTTCCCAAGCTAATCATTTGACCAAATTGTCTTGATGGTGGCCAGGCAGCAGTCTTTTCTCTACTGCCTCCAAGACTCTGGCAAGGAAATCGGGGAACCATTCACCTGGGCCTTGAACTAGATTTCTAAAGAGCTGACTATAATCAGGAGGATTTATATTCTTTAAGGCTTTAATTGCCAAATCTCTGACCTGATCAAAATAGGCAACTACTCCAATGCAGGCCTGTTCTTGAGGATATATGTAGGTGCCACGGCTTGTAAGCATACCAAAGGCTACTGCTATTCCATAGGCAGCATTATTCCTTGCCACAGTTTCAGCCTCTTCTTCCTGATAGGAGGCTTTCCACTGTAAAAACTGTGGTCTCTAGACTTGTGTATGTGCTTCCTTTGACTCTTAGTCCTATCATTATGATCAATTGTGAACTGAAATTGATCACTTGGACTGGTGAGATGGCATTGGTACATGCCACCTTGATGGGATTAAATTGGATTCCCCTGGTATGTTTCTAACTCTACCATTTGGGGCAAGTCAGCTTGAGCATGTCCCAAATTGTACATCTCTTCCCTCTCTTATTCCTACTCTCATGTTTAACAGGGATCACATTTCAGTTAAATTTCAACACTTAAGAATAACTGTGTATTAATTACAGAATTAAACCAGTCATATTAAGTAGAGCAGACAAAAAAACTACTAAGAGGGATAATGTATTAAGTTGTTCATTAACAGTCAGGGCTATGCTGATCAAGTCACCATTTCTCATAGTACTAACTGATAGAATAAATAAAGGGGAGAGTGATCCAACATGGGAAGTGAGATACTCAGCAGACTCATAGAATGGTGGATGTCCTAAACAGCACTCTGGCCTCAGAATCAGCCCTAAAGGCATTCCGATCTGGCTGAAAAGCCCATGAGAGTATTTCAGGCATGGAAAGCCAACACACCCTGTGGAAAAAAAAAAAAAACCTAAATGAAAGATCTCTGTGAGTGAGATCCCAGTGGAAAGAACAGGTCTTCAAAGAAGGAGGTACCTTTCTCTGAAGGGAGGAGAGAACCTCCACTTTGACTATGACCGTGTCTAAACAAGATAAGAGTTGGAGAACTCAAGGGGCTTCCATAGCCTTGGAAACTCATGACTGGTGCATAGGGAGATTACTGATGCCATAAACAGGAGTGTCAATTGGTAAAGTCAACAACAGGAGTCACTGTGCACTTACTTCTCATGTAGGATCTCTGTCCTTAATGTGCTGTACATTGAGACTGAATGCTATAATGAGTACTCAAACAGTATATTTCGCTTTGTGTTTCTATGGGGGTGCAAACTGTTGAAATCTTTACTTAATGTATACTAAACTGATCTTCTGTAAAAAAAAAAAAAAAAAAAAAAAAGAAATTATCAATTCCCAACTTGACTCTCACTGGGATTAAACATGACAATAGGTCTGATCTGATTTCATCATCATTTAAAAAATCATCTATTATTTTTCACTTTATGTTTGTGTGGGAGCAAACTGTTGAAATCTTTACTTAATGTATGCTAAACTGATCTTCTGTACATAAAGAGAATCGAAAATGAATCTTGATGTGAATGGAAGGGGAAAGGGAGTGGGAAAGGGGAGGGATGCGGGTGGGAGAGACGATATTGGGGGGAAGCCATTGTAATCCATAAGCCGTACTTTGGAAATTTATATTCATTAAATAAAATTTAAAAAAAAAACTGTGTTCTCGACGAACATGCTTTGAGCAGTGCAACCCAGTCAAAATGAGTTTGAAGGTTTGCTGCCCATTGTTTGAGCACTTGTTCAAAGTAGGGAGAGTCAGGACCTGACTCTTGAGAAGCCTTTTTTAGCATAGTAAGGTCATTTATGGGTGTTGGAATCCAGGGCCTGAATTCTGCATCCGCTCCTACATTAACAGCAAATGTGCAGGTGGGATGGGGTCTATCGGCTGCCCTGAGAGCTTGGGGTGTCTGAGTACTGCCACAAATGTGGGGATCCTCACCAGGGTGGATGGGATGACCTCGAATGAGTTGTTGTCTAGAGGTCCTTTAGTGCATCCCTCGGGTATGTGGGGGGTGGCCGACTAGGCATTGCTACCTTGTTTGCTACCTTGTTTGTTACCTTGTTTGCTACATTGTTTTTTCACTGTCGGAGCTCTCTCTCCCTAAGTCATCAACCATTGTCTGTGAGACAGGGACCTGGAGTGTCAGGCTCTTATCACTCACAGATTCACTATCTTTGATAATCTGCACAGGATTCTGAGAGGGGAGTATCTTTCCCATGTCTGAGCACTTAAGAGCGGCACGACATGCCAACTCTAGCCAAAGGAAAGACATGTACAGCACTGCTGCCATAACAAAGCAAATTCCTAGCACCTCAGCTGTTGATGGCATCTTGCAGGAGGTTTCCCTGTGTTAGACAAACAGATAGTGGTGTATCAGATCGTAAGTATGTCCTGTGCTTAGTGGGGGACTTCCTTGATTCATTACATCAAGGCCGTATGCCCACACGGTGTTTCCAGAGTGTCATCTCTCTCAAGTGAGGGAAGATGACTTGGTTCTGAATTCTGGGATGATCAGTCCCTTATATGAATTCGCCGGGTGAACCGAAAGTAAAAGCAGGAGCCGAGAAGCGACGTACATTTCTGGGCAGTGTGTGCCTAACCTGGGGTCACTTAGACCGAGGACAAGGACAAGGAAAGGGGCATGGGGGGGGGGGGTTTCTGTGCTCACCCTCACAGAACCAAACAGCACACAAAACACCGAAGGGCCTTGCCAAAACCCAGGGGGGACCTCACCGGTTCCGACACGCTGTCTTTCTCTCAGTCACGTTAGCACACCAGATGTTGCCATTGATTTCTCAACAATGTTGCAGTGGATTCATTTCTGAGAGGAGCAGCGTGGTGGGGGCAAGAGGCGCGGAGTCACCACACAGACCCCGGGAGTCGGGTGAAAGCAGGCTTGAGGTGAGCAGCCTCAGTTGGAACAACATCTTATATAGCCAAGACCAGCCAATCTGGTCAAGGGGTGGTCTATGCCCCAACCAATCACAGCCTGTTGCCAGGCAGGCTCCGTTGCCAGGTGGGTTTCAAAGCCATTCCTGAGTAACTAACACTCGCTTGCCAGTGGCCACCTTGGCATGGCCTTCTCATTCCACCACATGTGTTCATAGACTGGAGGCATTAATGTCATCAAAATATCCATAATATCGAAAGCAATTTACAGATTTATGTGATACCAATCCAAATCCCAAGGACATTCCTCTGTGTTATAGAAAAACTGACCTAAAACTCATATATAAACACAAGGGAACCCAAAGAGCTAAAGAAATTTTAAACAATAAAAAATAAACCCAAAGGCATCACAATACCAATTTGCAAAAACATACTACAAAGTCATTATAATCAAAATAGTTATTATTGACAAAAAATAGTTATGTGGAGCAATGGAACAAAACAGAAATCCCTTAAATTAATCCATGTACCTACAACCAACTAATCTTTGACAAATGACCCAGAATTGCTCCCTGTAGAAAGGACAGTTTCTTCTACAAATGGTGTTTGGAAAATTGGATCTCTGCATGCAAAATAAGAAACAAGACCCCTTACATTATAACATATACAAAAGTTAGTTGACAGTGGGTCAATGATCTAAACCTAAGACATGAAACCACCAAATTACTAGAGGAAAACAATGAGGAACCACTTCAAGACATTGTCATGAATAAGATAAATAAGAGATGTTGAATAAGACCCCAGAAGTGCAAGTAATATAAGCCAGAGAGCACAATTCAGCCATTAGAAAGAAGAAAATCCTGTCTGATGCAAAAAGTGGATGCAACTGGAGGCCATTATAACTTGGAGAAATTAGCCAGACCTCTAAAGTCAAAAAATATTTTCTTCTATTTGTAGCTGCTAACATAGAGAGTACAAAAAATTTCATGTGTATGAGTAAAATTAACATTTTGGGATTTGATTATTGTTTATTTGATGTTGTTTATACTTGTGTGAAATAGTGGTCTCTGCATTTTTTCTTTGATGAACACTTTAGTGGAGGATTAAGCTGTGATTATAAAGTAAATTAAAAAATATCTTAGTATAAAAATTAAAAAAAAAACAAGAGAGGTGGGAAGGAAGTATTATTGAGCTCTTAGGATTGCATCCACGAAATACATTAAATTCATTCTCTTTATATTAATAAAAATAATTTAAAATAAATGAACTGTTCTCTTCTAGAACTCTCCGAAGTAATTCTGAACTTGTATTATCTCTAAGATTTGTTTTCAAATTTTAAAGGTGCAAATGGACACTTACTGCCTTTACCACCATACAGAATTCACTTAAACTTTGGAGACATTTTTGAGGAAATAAAACTGTAAACATTTAGCCTGTAGGTATAAATCAATCCTCTGCAACTAAAAAAAAATTTAAGTATATTTCAACCAATAAATATTTGTGAATGGATGACCTTGGATACTTCAATAGTCACAAAATAATACAGTTAGAATAATTGGAGTGTATAATACACGGGTCTATCCTTGTATTTTTGAAAGGTAAGTGACAGTGCATGAACAAATTGGAGGGATAGCCTTCATGAGATTTTTGAGGGGATCAAGGACCTAAAGGTTTAAGAATAGAAAATGTGATATCCAAGGATTTTGACAACTCAAACACTGTAAGTTAATGTATAATTAGTAATTCCTCTTTCTAATTTAGCATTTTTATATCCCATATGTTATAGTATTAAGAGTTTTTTTTATTTAACAGTGTTCTTCTGGGGACCAGTGCAATGGCATAGCGGGTAAAGCCACTGCCTATGGTGCTGGCATTCCCATTTGGGCACGGGTTTGGTGCAAGCTTCTCCACTTCCATCCCAATCTCTGCTGTGGCCTGGGAAAACAGTGGGATATGACCAAGTCCTCGGGCCCCTGCACCCGCATGGGAGACCCAGAGGAATCTCCTTGCTCCTGGCTTCAAATCTCTGGCCCTTGCAGCACACTGGGAAGTGAACCAGGAGGACCTCTCTCTCTGCCTCTCCTTATCTCTCTGTGTATCTCTGACTTTCAAATAAATAAATAAGTCTAAAAAAACAGTGTTTCTCTTTTAGGAAAAATAGGGTTACACAGTAAAAATTTTCTCTGATTAAGCACATACCCATATGCTTTTTTAAAATTATTTAATTCACTCTTGGCTCCTCTTTCTGTTCTATATTCATTTCAGGAACTGAATTCTAAGCTCTATGAAAAATTCTAATGAAATTTCCTTGCAATTAGACTAAATGTATCTTTTTTTAAAAAGTTTTTTTATATGTTTATTTGACAGGCAGAGTTACAGAGAGAGAGAGAGACAGAGAGAAAAGTCTTCCTTCCGTTGGTTCACCCCCCCCCAAATGGCCACTACGACTGGTGCTGTGCCAATCTGAAGCCAGGAGCCAGGTGCTTCTTTTCGGTATCCCATGTGGGTGCAGGGGCCCAAGCACTTGGGGCATCCTCCACTGCCCTCCTGTGCCACAGCAGAGAGCTGGACTGGAAGAGGAGCAACCAGAACTAGAACCCGGTGCCCATATGGGATGGTGGTGCAGCAGGCGGAGGATTAACCAAGTGAGCCATGGTGCCAGGCCCCCCTTAATGTATCTTAAATAAAATGGATGGGGCTGCTTGTGATGTTGGAATCCCATTTGGGCAGTGGTTCTAGTCTTCACTGCTCCACTTCCTATCCATGTCTCTGCTAATATGTCTGGAAAAACAGTAGAGGATAGGCCAAGTACTGGGGCCCCTGTACCCAATATGTCTGGAAAAATAGTAGAGGATAGGCCAAGTACTGGGGCCCCTGTACTCATGTGGAAGACCTGGAAGAAATTCCTGGCTGCTGGCTTCAGACTGGTCCAGCTACAGCCATTGTGGCCATTTAGGGAGTGAACCAATGGATGCAAGATTTCTCTCTCTCTCTCTCTCTCTCTCTCTCTCTCTTTGTGTGTGTGTGTGTGTGTACCTCTGCCTTTTAAATAAATAAATAAATCTTTAAAACAAAAATGAGTGCAGCACAAATATAATATTTATTTCCTCAAAATAAAGTCTTATAGTTTCATTCATAAAAAATTTACAGTCTTTGTTAAATGCATTATTTTTAAAAGTTTTATTCAAGGTAAACAAATTTCATGTAATTCATAATACAGATTCAAGAACAGAATGATATTTCCCATCCTACCCTTCCTCCTGCCCATGCTCTCACCTTTCCTCTTCCTTCCTATCTTATTCTTCTCTTATTCTCTTATTAGCAAGAAATGCAGTTAGTAGCTGATCCTACAACTGCATCTTATTGTCATTTGATATTTTTAATTATGAATCATTTGCTAGTAGTCTCTAAATATGAAAATAAGTTCTAAAATAATCTTACTCATAAACAGATAAACCATTAGTATCCTAGGACAACCTTCTACCCATCTGCATGGCTGAAGTGGGAGACCAAGTCATAAATAAAGTTGCTAAGAATCTCTTTCACAGCCAAAACAAAATAACATTGAGCATGGTTTATTTTTCCTTGACATATCAGAATGTTTACCAATCCTGGAAACCAGCTAGATTAAAACTTAAAAATGTAAATTCCAGACTCCCATTCCTAAAGATTTTAATTGCATATTTCTTGGCTCTAACAAGCACTGCAGTTGATATAGATATGTGAGTTGAACTATATAAGCAGAGGTCAAATCTATAAAAAGAAAGTTAACATTCATTTAAGTAATACAGAAATATATTCAGCAAATATGATACGAATAAATCATTAATATCTATAAAGCCCTATATTTAAAAGGACTACCGTGATTAATAAAAGTTAAGACCAACTTTTTTTTTGCCTGGAAAACTTGAGGAGAAACCATGACCTTTCACTTTTTTGACAATATTTCTATAGTTTTACTTAAATAGTTATGTGAAGTTAAATTAATTATAAAACCTCTCTAGCAGCTAACACATGCTGATACCTAAATTCTCTCTTCTGTGAATTCTAGTAAGAAAAATCAACACCAATCTATATAAATAACTTCAATTCAAGAATAATTATATTTACTAAAACATAAATTATAAAGACTAAAGAAGATGACTGAAATTTTCAATAGTTATAATAAGTCCTTGCAGCCTATTTAAGAGATGGGCTCATGAAAGAATAAAAATTGGCATAGTCTCTGATATCCATATGTTGAGTAAATATTAAATGGGTAAACAGAATTGACTGCCTAATTAACTATATGAATCATCACAAATCATCTGGGTTAATTGGCTTTCAAATTTTTATTTGCAATGCACTTTTTACAAATATACATCTTGGAACCACCTACGTGTATTCACATTCTCTCTACATGGCAAAACTGACATCATGGATCTTTATGGCTTCCTGGAAAACAGTCTGAAAAACACTGTTGAGAAGGAAAATAAAATGACAGAAAGTGATCAAAGAGAAAACTGACACAGAATTATTTAGTAGAAGTAAATCTAACCATTTTCTTATTAGTAATTACATTGAATATAAATGAACTCATTTCTGCTTCCAGTTAAAATGGAGTAAGATAGAAACCAGGTTTATTTTACTCACATTAAACAACCAGAAAACAGAAAAAATAATACACGGAACTGTGGTTTTTAGATATTGGACAAGCAGCAGACTAGGACTCTGATTTCAGGGAGAAGGAAAGCAAACACTTCTGCACCGGATTACTGCTTGAGGTACTTTCTATACTGTACATTGCACAAGGGGAGGAAGTCCAACCAGAGCCCTTCATTCTAATGAGTGGGCAGAAAGAGGCTGAAGTATAGAGAGGAAACAGTAGTGAGAAATTATGGGGAAAAGTACTGTAGAAGAGAGAGCTTTACAAAAGACAAGAGAGAACTAAAGACTTGCATAGAATTCCACTGAGTCTCTGCCTGAGTACTCATATATGCACATATAACTGAGGAATGAGAACACTAATGAGACTCAACCAGAAGTAGTTCAAAATGTGTAGAAAGTCATTCATCTGTTAAAATCATTGACCCAGGAATCTTACTTCTGAAAAATGTTATAGGCATTCATGTATCCAGAGCTACTCTACTTACAAGAGGGAAACACTAAAAGAAGTCTAAAAATTAGGTCATAATCATGTAACCTGTGTCATATACTGCATTACAACCTGGGTCATTGAATCTAGAGAATCCATGAACCCTACTATTTTACAGTACATTTTAAGAGTGTATATATATATATATATATATATATATATATATTTGGGGGGAATATCAGTGGTTCTGAATCTTGCATGCATTAGAATTTCAGAGGTTTCATTTTTTATTGTTGATGCTGGGGCCTCATTCTTGTCTAACAGGATCTGTATTTCTGAAGTTCAGACCTGTGTAGTTGCCTTTTTAAAGACTGTGTTTTTCAGAAGCACACTGTAGGGAGGGTGGATGAGAATCACTGCAGTCAAAGATTCATCAGAGATTCCAAGATGACTTCATAGATAGGGACCTTATTGCTCAAGGCTAGGGAAAGATAGCTTTTTTTAAAAAGTGGAGGGAGTTCAATCTAATGGAAGAGTTAAGCAAACACTTTAATGGAAATTCCACAGAAGGAAGAACAATTCTTTGGATCTGCATGGAAGTTGTAGATGCTCAGCACAAGCATATATGCAGCACAGGAACCCAGCAGCTGAGAACCTGAGAGCCAGCTTTGAAGAATGAGGTGATACCAGACTGCAGCAGCCCAAGGCACTAGGGTTATAGTCTCAGGGAGAGCCTAACATGATTCTTGCCTGGCACCCTGTGGGAGATAGGGTACTGGCCAACTGAGAGGGGAAAAAAGGTCATATTTTTTATTTCCCTGTCCTTGTGTTTCACCCAAAAGGATGGGCACCAGCTTGTGTCCACACTTCAACAACCAGCTGGGAGGAGACATCTGAGTCTGGCTGGGAGAAGGGACAAGGGGCTGGGCACCAATGTAGTACTGTGAAGTGTCCGCAAGCTCCCAATACATCTCAGGCTCTGGAACTCAAATTGCCTAGAAGGACCACCCACAGGCAGCTGGCTCTGGTAGCGTTTCTGCCTCTCTGTGGACTGGACAGACTAGGAAGGTGGAGCAGATACTCAGCACAGCATGACTATGAAAGCCTTGTATGGTGAAATTGGGAGCACTCTGACTGCTCCCAATTGAGAGGGTGCAGGATGTACTTGGGTCTCTTGGCAATCATTGTGAGCATCTCCAAATGCTCAGAGCTCCCTGGTTGCCAGTAATTGGTCACTGCAAATGAAACAATGCTCACACCGGGGACTGTTCAGATTCTTTATGTGGTTCTTACAACAGCATGGAATAGTATTGCACCCACTGTGGACTAACACCCGGGCATTGATCACCTTGGAGGAGAGAAGGCTACTATGCCAACAGAGGTGATCAAAGCTTCACTTAAAACAAAAAAAGAGAAGCCGGCGCCGTGGCTCACTAGGCTAATCCTCCACCTTGCGGCGCCGGCACACCAGGTTCTAGTCCCAGTTGGGGCGCCAGATTCTGTCCCGGTTGCCCCTCTTCCAGGCCAGCTCTCTGCTATGGCCAGGGAGTGCAGTGGAGGATGGCCCAGGTGCTTGGGCCCTGCACTCCATGGGAGACCAGGAAAAGCACCTGGATCCTGGCTCCTGCCATCGGATCAGCGCGGTGCGCCGGCTGCAGCAGCGGCCATTGGAGGGTGATCCAACGGCAAAGGAAGACCTTTCTCTCTCTGTCTCTCTCTCACTGTCCACTCTGCCTGTCAAAAAAAAAATCAATTTAAAAAAAAAAAAGAGAGAGAAGATCTACCATGCCCAACTGGGTGTCACCCTGGATACTCACTTCACCTTGGAGCACTTACCAGAGATTCCCTGGTCATACCCAGCACACATCTCTAGGTATTCACTGAAAGAGTAGAAATTCTATTAAGTCAGAGCCATAGTCCAAAGATAAAAATCATCAGAGGAAAAAAACAAACAAGTATCATCACAAGTTCCTAAAAATATATGTAGAAATTCAAGAAACAAGAATAAAGAAGTCAACATGAACCTCCTCACACACAAAGGAACACAGCACACTTCAATAGTAGATACTGTTAAATTACAAGTTTTTTTCTCATACTATTTTTTGAACTTTTTACATACTATAAGCTTAATTTAATGTGTATAAAGTTAATTGAAAATAGATCTTAGTAAAAAATGAGAATGGAAATTGGAGAGGCAGGAAGAAGAATGATAGAAGTGCAGGTGAAAAGAAGTGTAGAGTGTAAAGAATCACTATGTTTATTCATCTGTATATAAGAAATGCATGAAGTTTGTTTACCTTTAAATAAAAGGTTTCAAAAAAAGAAATCAAACTGAAATATTAAAAATGAAGAATTCAATACATCAATAAAAATATGGTAGAAATCGTTAACAACATACTTGGTGAATCAGCAAAAAGAATGAGCTAGAAGAAAATATTTGGAAATTTTACTGTCAGATTAAAAAACATAGAAAATAGAAATATTTAAAACAGTATTGTAGATTTATGGAATACTATCAAACAATATAACATAGAGTCTTAGGATTTCTGAAGGTGTGGAAAGACAGAATGGAAATGAAGGAAAGAAAGGAACATCCAAGAATGGGAAACACAGAAAGACAAAATTAGAAATCAACTTTACCATGATACATTGTAGTCAAAATTCCCACAGTAAAACCTGAAGACAATATTCTAAAATAAACATGAGAAACTTGCAAAATTACTTCCAGAGGACCTCCAAATAGACTCACAGCAGACTTCTCAACAAAAACCCTACAGGCTAGGAGGGAATGATGAGATATAGCCCAGGTACTAAGAGAGAAAAACTGCCAGCCCAGAATATTATATCCTGCAAAGCTCTCATTTGTGAACGATGGTAAAATAAAGACCTTTCATAGCAAACAGAAATTGAAAGAATTTGTCGCCACTTGTTCAGCCCTGAAAAAGATGCTTAAAGATGTGTTACACAAAGAAACACAGAAACACAGCCATCAATATGAAATACGGTAAAAGAAGAAAACCTCAAAGCAAAAGATCACACGAAGTTCAAAGCATATATTAGAAAATATCTTTGGGAAAATGGCAGGGCAAAGTTACTACTTATCAATAGTCACATTGAATGTTAATAGTCTCAACTCTCCAGTTAAAAGACACAGACTAGCTGAATGGATTAAGGAACAAAACCCATCTATTTGCTGCTTACAAGAAACAAATCTTTCCAACAAGGATGCATGCAGACTGAAAGTGAAAGGCTGGAAAAAGATATACCATGCCAACAGAAATGAAAAAAGAGCAGATGTCGCCATCTTAATATCAGACAAAATAAACTTTAACACAAAAGCTGTTAAGAGAGACAAAGAGGGACACTATGTAATGATGAAGGGATCAATTCAACAGGAAGATATAATGATTATCAATGTATATGCACCTAATTACAGGGCACCGGTTTATTTAAAATAAATGGTAATGACTGAAAGGGAGATGTACACTCCAATACAATAGTACTGGGGGACTTCAATACTCCACTCTCAGAAATAGATAGATCAACAGGACAGAAGATCAACAAGCAAACAGCAGATTTAATTGACACTATTGCCCAAATGAATCTAACAGATATCTACAAAACTTTTCATCCTCCACATAAAGAATTTACATTCTTCTCAGCAGTGCATGGAACCTACTCTAGGATTGACCACATACTAGGCCATAAAGCAAGCCTCGGCAAATTCAAAAGAATTAGAATCATACCATGCAGCTTCTCAGACCACAGCAGAATGAAGTTGGAAATTAGCAACTCAGGAATCCCTAGAGCATATGCAAACACATGGAGATTGAACAACATGCTCCTAAATGAACAAAGGGTCATAGAATAAATCAAAATAGAAATCAAAAACTTTCTGGAAGTAGATGAGGATAACAGCACAACAACCAAAACTTATGGGATACAGCAAAAGCAGTATTAAGAGAAAAGTTCATAGGAATAGGTGCCTACATCAATTGGAAAGGCACCAAATAAAGGAGTTTTCAATTCATCTCAAGGATCTAGAAAAACTTCAGGAAACAAGACCCAAATCTAGTAGGAAAAGAGAAATAATCAAAATCAGAGAACAAATCAACAGGATTGAATCCAAAAAAACATTACAAAAAATCAGCCAAGCGAGGAGTTGGTTTTGTGAAAAAAAAAATGGCCCCCCTTTGGCCCAACTAACTAAAAAAAGAAGAGAAAAGACCCAAATCAATAAAATCAGAGATGAAAAAGGAAACATAACAACAGACACCACAGAAATAAAAAGAATCATCGGATTTTACTACAAGGACCTGTATGCCAGCAAACAGGGAAATCCATCAGAAATGGATAGATTCCTGGACACATGCAACCTACCTAAATTGAACCAGGAAGACATAGAAAACCTAAACAGACCCATAACTGAGACAGAAATTAATAAAGGCCCTCCCAACAAAGAAAAGCCCAGGACCAGATGGATTCACTGCTGAATTCTACCAGACATTTAAAGAACTAACTCCAATTCTTCTCAAACTATTCAGAACAATCAAAAAAGAGGGAATCCTCCCAAATTCTTTCTATGAAGCCAGCATCACCTTAATCCCTAAGCCAGAAAATGATGCAGCATTGAAAGAAAGTTATAGACCAATATCCCTGATGAAAATAGATGCAAAAATCCTCAATAAAATTCTCGCCATTAGAATACAACAACACATTAGAAAGATCATCCAAACAGACCAAGTGGGATTTATCCCTGGTATGCAGGGATGGTTCATTGTTAGCAATCAATCAATGTGATACACCACATTAACAGACTGCAGAAGAAAAACCATATGATTATCACAATAGATGCAGAGAAAGCATTTGATAAAATACAACACCTTTCATGATGAAAACTCTAAGCAACCTGGGTATACAAGGAACATTCCTCAATAAAATCAAAGCAATTTGTGAAAAACCCATGGCCAACATCCTATTGAATTTGGAAAAGTTGGAAGCATTTCCACTGAGATCTGGTACCAGACAGGGATGCCCACTCTCACCACTGCATTCAACATATTTCTGGAAGTTTTAGCCAGAGCTATTAGGCAAGAAAAAGAAATTAAGGGGATACAAGATGGGAAGGAAGAACTCAAACTATTCCTCTTTGCAGATGATATGATTCTTTACTTAGGGATCCAAAGAACTCTACTAAGAGACTATTGGAACTCATAGAAGAGTTTGGCAAAGTAGCAGGATATAAAATCAATGCACAAAAATCAACAGCCTTTGTCTACACAAGCAATGCCATGGCTGAGAAAGAACTTCTAAAATCAATCCCATTCATAATAGCCACAAAAACATCAAATACCTAGGAAAACACTTAACCAAGGACATTAAAAATCTCTATGATGAGAATTACAAAATCTTAAAGAAAAAAATAGAAGAGATCCTTAATGTCCTTGGTTCGCAATAGCTACAAAAACAATCAAATACCTTGGAATAAACTTAACCAAGGACGTTAATGATCTCTACGATGAAAATTACAAAACCTTAAAGAAAGAAATAGAAGAGGATATCAAGAAATGGAAAAATCTTCCATGCTCATGGATTGGAAGAATCAATATCATCAAAATGTCCATTCTCCCAAAAGCAATTTGCAGATTCAATGCTATACCAATCAAAATACCGAAGACATTCTTCTCAGAACTGGAAAATTCATATGGAGACACAGGAGACCTCGAATAGCTAAAG
Source organism: Oryctolagus cuniculus (assembly GCF_051225735.1). Taxonomy (NCBI): domain Eukaryota; kingdom Metazoa; phylum Chordata; class Mammalia; order Lagomorpha; family Leporidae; genus Oryctolagus; species Oryctolagus cuniculus. Next base: position 99,580,786 of record NC_142870.1, read on the forward strand.
CAATCTTGTACAACAAAAACAAAGCCAGAGACATCACAATACCAGATTTCAGGACATACTACAGGGCAGTTGTTATCAAAACAGCATGGTACTGGTACAGAAACAGATGGATAGACCAATGGAACAGAATAGAAACACCAGAAATCAATCCAAACCTCTACAGCCAACTTATGTTTGATCAAGGATCCGAAACCAATCTATTCAATAAATGGTGCTGGGAAAACTGGATTTCCCCTTAGAATCATGAAGCAAGACCCCTACCTTACACCTTACACAAAAATCCACTCAACATGGATTAAAGACCTAAATCTATGACCCAACACCATCAAATTATTAGAGAGCAATGGAGAAACCCTGCAAGATATAGGTACTGGCAAAGACTTCTAGTAAAATACCCCAGAAGCACAGACAGTCAAAGACAAAATTAACATTTGGGATTGCATCAAATTGAGAGGTTTCTGTACTGCAAAAGAAACAGTCAGGAAAGTGAAGAGGCAACCGACAGAATGGGAAAAAATATTTGCAAACTATGCAACAGATAAAGGGTTAATAACCAGAATCTACAAAGAAATCAAGAAACTCCACACATCAAAACAAACAACACACTCAAGAGATGGGCCAAGGACCTCAATAGACATTTTTCAAAAGAGGAGAAATCCAAATGGCCAACAGGCACATGAAAAAATGTTCAGGATCACTAGCAATCAGGGAAATGCAAATCAAAACCACAATGAGGTTTCACCTCACCCCTTTTAGAATGGCTCACATTCAGAAATCTACCAACAACTGATGCTGGGGAGGATGTGCAGGAAAAGGGACACTGACCCACTGTTGGTGCAAACTGGTCAAGCCACTATGGAAGTCAGTCTGGAGATTCCTCAGAAACCTGAATATAACTCTACCATACAGCCCAGCCATAAGACTCCTTGAAATTTACCCAAAGGCAATTAAATGGGCAAACAAAAAATGGTCTACCCCTTAATGTTTATTGCAGCTCAATTCACAAAGCTAAGACCTGGAATCTACCTAAATGCCCATCAGCAGTACACTGGATTAAAAAGTTATGGGACTTGAACTCTAAAGAATACTACACAGCAGTAAAAAACAATGAAATCTTGTCTTTTGCAACAAAATGGAGGAATCTAGAACACCTCATGCTGAGTGAAATAAGCCACTCCCAAAGGGACAAATATCATATGTTCTCCCTGATCAGTGACAACTAACCGAGCACCAAAAAGGAAACCTGTTGAAGTGAAATGAACACTATGAGAAACAATGTCTTGATCGGCCCTTGTCCTGACTGTTGATGTACAACTTAATACTTTATCCCTTTTAGTATTTTTTGTTCTACTTAATACTATTGGTTGAACTCTGTAACTAATACACAATATTCTTATGTGTTTAAATTTAACTGAAAAGTGATCCCTGTTAAATATCAGAGTGTGAATAAAAGAGGGAGAAGATGTACAATTTGGGACAAACTCAAGCTGACTTGCCCAAAATGGTAGAGTTAGAAACGTGCCTGGGATTCCAATTCAATCCCATCAAGGTGGCAAGTACCAAGGCCATCTCACTAGTCAAAGTGTTCAGTTTCAGTTCATAACTGATCATAATGATAGGATTAAGTGTCAAAGGGATCACATAAACAAGACTAGTGTCTGCTAATAATAACTGATAGAATAAAAAAGGGAGAGAACGATCCAACATGGGAAGTGGGATACACAGCAGACTCATAGAATGGCAGATGTCCTAAACAGCACTCTGGCCTCAGAATCAGCCCATGAGAGTATTTGAGACATGGAAAGTCAAGGAACTCTGGCAAAAAAAAAGAGGATCTAAATGAAAGATCTCTGCAAGTGAGATTCCTGTGGAAAGAACGGGCCATCAAAGAAGGAGGTACCTTTCTCTCAAGGGAGGAGTGAACTTTCACTTTGAATATGACCTTGTCTAATTAAGATCAATGTCTGCCAACTCAAAAGGCTTCCATAGCCTTGTCAACTCATGACAAGAGCCTTGTGAGATTACTAATGCCATAAATAAGAGTGTCAATTTGTTAAGTCAACAACAGGAGTCACTGTGCACTTACTCCTCATGTAGGTTCTCTGTCCTTAATGTGTTGTTCATTGTGAATTAATGCTATAACTAGTACTCAAAGAGTATTTTACACTTTATGTTCTGTGTTCATGCAAACTGTTGAAAACTCTACTTAATATATACTATATTGATCTTCTGTATATAAAGATAATTGAAAATGAATCTTGATGTGAATGGAATGGGTGAGGGAGCAGGAGTTGTGAGGGTTGTATGTGGGAGGGAATTTATGGGGGGGAAGCCATTGTAATCCATAAACTGTGCTTTGGAAATTTATATTTACTAAATATAAGTTTAAAAAAGAACTCCCATCCACAATATCCACAAAACATCAAATATGTAAGAATAAATTTAACCAAAATGAAAGATTTCTACAAAAAATCATAAACACTGATGAAAGAAATAAGCATTGACTAAAAAGTGGAAAAGTATTCCTTGCTCATGGATTGAAAGAATCAGTATAAAATGTCCATAATATCTAAAGCAATCTGCAGATTTAGTGCAATTCCTATTAAAATATCAAGGACATCTTTTGCAGAATTAGCAAAAACTCTAAAATTCATATGAAATCACAAAAGAACAAAGTGATTATGAGAAACAAAAATCATGTGGGAGGCATTACAATACCTGACTTCAAAGCATACTATAATGCTATAGTAATTAAATCATGGTACTGGCATTAAAACTGACACAAGGATCAATGGAACAGAAATAGAGTGACCAAGATTTTTGACAAAAGTGCCCAGACTATACTCTGGAGCAAGGATGACCTCTTCAAAAAAGGGTGCTGGCAAAATGGTTCATAAGAATGAAATCAGGGAAGATGGTGGAATAGGGAGGGAGCACACCGAAGGTCCGGTAAGGGAAGGTTCAAAGAGGGGTGAGAATTTGTAGTTTTTAAGGAACGAGAAGCCCTTCACGAAACTGGGGAGACAGGGTGGACCCGCGAGGAGGACGCAGACGCCTGAGGCGCAGGACACCAGCAGGAGTGTGTACGCACCAGCGCTGGAAGCCGAGGTGAGACAGGGTGCTCACCCAGCACAGCGGCAACAGCCGCTGCCGCCCCTCCCCAACCCACCCTGGGACGGACACTGAGACACACACATACTGAGTGGGAGAGGAAATAGAACACAGAACAGAGTGAATGGTGCCTGTGGAAAGAGTGCACGATTCAGGGGTACAAATTGAGAGACTGAGTAAGCCAGTATCTCTTGGCACCTCCTTGGAGCTGCAGCGGGCAGAAGCAGCCATTTTGTCTGTTTACATTTGGGCTTAAAGGAGAACTGTCTTTGCCTCAACACTAACCTTTGGAGGTGGAGCCCAAAGGTGGAGCGGAGCGACGGGACATTTCTTGCGCAGGGGTGGGCATCGAGGGAGGGCAGATCAAAGCCCTGACGTCCGACTACTCAAGTTACAAGAAAAAAAAATTGAATAGCTCCTGCGGGGGGGGGGGGAAGGGCAGGATCCAGAGCTGCAGTGGGCAGAGAGCAGCCATCCTGTCTGTTTGCGTTCAGGCTGTGTAGAGCAGCCTGCTTACACTGGATATTGGTACAGACTCACAGCAGCCTATAGCAGAGGGAAATCAACCTGAAAAACACCCAGACGGAATGCCAAAAACAAAACAAAAACCCACAATAAGAATAAAGAAGAACGGAGAGGAGGCAAGATGGCGGTATAGAAAGGGAGCACATTGATAGTCCGGGGAGAGACAGTTTAATAAAAGTGGAGATACTGCAGGTTCAAGGAAGAGTAGGGGAGGAAACAGCAGAAGAAACTCTTCCAGAACACGTGATTCACAGTGGACCTGCGTGGAGAGCATGGGAGCCCACAGTTCGGGACACCAGCGGCAGCCTCAACACACTAGCACTGGAATGCGAGGTGAGCCAAACCTCAATAGCCGGAGACACCGGCAGGCAAGCGGAAAGAGGAGACTAGAAGGAACGACCCCCGGGGGGGAAATATTCACCAGGCTAACTAGAAGAGAGAGAGAGAGAGAGAAAGTGACTGGTACAGACACGGGTTTCTCTCTCTCCGCTCACCTCTCAAGGGCGAGCAAGACAAAGAGCAGGCGCCATCTTGGACATATGTCATAAGCAGAGCAACCTCAGGTCTGTACCGGCCCTGAGCCTAGCAGAAAAACCTGACTCTGGGCAGGGCGAATTAACAGGAGATTAGGACCTAGTAAATTTGTGGTGCTACTGAACTGAGACTGTGAAAAAAGAGACGGTGGGGGAGAGAACTCACAGAATTCACGTGAGTACTCTCCAGAGACGCTACAATTCCGTAACTTTGGCAACCCAGTGGGAGACTGAAGGAGAATTTGAGCCCACTCTGAGGGCAGAACAGATTCCCTGTGTGGTGCTTGGGAAAGAGCTTCCAATCTCTGGTTCCTGTAGGTATATCATTTGCCTGCTAACTACCTCCAACTTCATTCAGCTGTGCGGAATTACTTCCCTTTTGAATCAAAAAAAAAGAAAGAGAAAGAGAGAGAGAGATCTACCACGCCTAACCTGGGAGTGTCACCTTTGGCACACCAAACAGAGCTCTCAGGCCACACCCATCTCAAGCCTCTAAGGCTCCATCAAAAACAGACAGACCACTTAATCTAGAGTCATAGTATAACAAGAAAAAGCACCACAGTGAAGAAACCAAATATCTCCAATATGTCACAAAACAAATGCAAAAACCGTGGTAATAAAAACAAGGAAGTCACCATGATACCCCCAAACGAAAAAGACACCCCAATTCAAGATTATGAAGATGATGAGATAGAAGAAATGCAAGAAGCAGATCTCAAAAAATTGATAAGAACATTAAGAAGTTCTCAAAAACAAATTCTTGAACTACAGAAATCCTTAATGGACAAGATAGAAAATCTCACTCATAAAAATGAAATATTAAGGAGGAATCAAAATGAAACGAAACAACTAGTACAACAGGAAACTGTGATAGTGACGAGAAATCATAATGAAGTGAAGAATTCAATAGATCAAATGAAAAACACAATAGAGAGCCTTACAAACAGAATGGGTGAAGCAGAAGAGAGAATATCGGACTTAGAAGACAGAGAACAGGAAAGGATACAGTCAAACCAAAGAAAAGAAGAGGAAATTAGAAATCTAAAAAAAAAAAATGTCCGGAATCTTCAGGATACTATTTAAAAACCCAACATTCGGGCTCTAGGAGTTCCTGAAGGCATGGAGAGGGAGAAAGGATTAGAAGGCCTTTTTAGTGAGATATTAGCAGAAAATTTCCCAGGTTTGGAGAAGGACAGAGAAATCCTAGTACAGGAAGCTCACAGAACCCATAATAAACATGACCAAAAGAGATCCTCAACACGACACGTTGTAATTAAACTCTCCACAATGAAACATAAAGAAAAGATCCTAAAATGTGCAAGAGAGAAATGTCAGATTACTCTCAGAGGATCTCCAATCAGACTCACAGCTGACTTCTCATCAGAAACCCTACAAGCTAGGAGGGAATGATGAGATATAGCCCAGGTACTAAGAGATAAAAACTGCCAGCCAAGAATATTATATCCTGCAAAGCTATCATTTGTGAATGAAGGTGAAATAAAGACTTTTCATAGCAAACAGAAATTGAAAGAATTTGTTGCCACTCGTCCAGCCCTGCAAAAGATGCTTAAAGATGTGTTACACACAGAAACACAGAAACACGGTCATCAATATGAAAGAAGGTAAAGGAAGGAAACCTCACAGCAAAAGATCACAGGAAATTCAAAGCACATATTAGAACTTATCTTTGGCAAATGGCAGGGCAAAGTTACCACTTATCATTAGTCACATTGAACGTTAATGGCCTTAACTGTCCAGTTAAAAGACACAGATTGGGGCCGGCGCCGTGGCTCACTAGGCTAATCCTCCGCATAGCGGCGCCAGCACACCAGGTTCTAGTCCCGGTCGGGGCGCCGGATTCTGTCCAGGTTGCCCCTCTTCCAGGCCAGCCCTCTGCTCTGGCCAGGGAGTCCAGTGGAGGATGGCCCAGGTGCTTGGGCCCTGCACCCCATGGGAGACCAGGAAAAGCACCTGGCTCCTGGCTCTTACCATCAGATCAGCGCGGTGCGCTGGCCGCAGCGCGCCAGCCGCGGCGGCCATTGGAGGGTGAACCAACGGCAAAAGGAACACCTTTCTCTCTGTCTCTCTCTCTCTCACTGTCCACTCTGCCTGTCCAAAAAAAAAAAAAAGACACAGATTGGCTGATTGGGTTAAGGAACAAAACCCATCTATTTGCTGCTTACAAGAAACAAATCTTTCCAACAAAGATCCATACAGACTGAAAGTGAAAGGCTGGAAAAAGATATACCATGCCAACAGAAATGAAAAAAGAGCAGGCGTAGCCATCTTAATATCGGACAACATAAACTTTACCACAAAAACTGTTAGGAGAGACAAAGATGGACATTATATAATGATTAAGGGATCAATACAACAAGAAGATATAACAATTATCAATGTATATGCACCTAACTACAGGGCACCGGTTTATCTAAAAGATTTGTTAAGGGACTTAAAGGGAGACTTAGACCCCAATACAATAGTACTGGGGGACTTCAATACTCCACTCTCAGAAATAGACAGATCAACAGGACAGAAGATCAACAAGGATACAGTAGATTTAAATGACACTATAGCCAAATGGATCTAACAGATATCTACAAAACTTTCAATCCTACAGCTAAAGATTTTACATTCTTCTCAGCAGTACATGGAACCTTCTCTAGGAGTGACCACATACTAGGCCATAAAGCAAGTCTCAGCAAATTCAAAAGAATTAGAATCATACCATGCAGCTTCTCAGACCATAAAGGAATGAAGTTGGAAATTAGCAACTCAGGAATCCCTAGAGCATACGCAAACACATGGAGATTGAACAACATGCTCCTGAATGAACAATGGGTCATAGAAGAAATTAAAAGAGAAATCAAAAATTTTCTGGAAGTAAATGAGGATAACAGCACAACATACCAAAACTTATGGGACGCAGCAAAAGCAGTGTTAAGAGGAAAGTTTATATCAATAGGTGCCTACATCAAGAAATTAGAAAGGCACCAAATAGATGAGCTTTCAATTCACCTCCAGGATTTAGAAAACCTACAGCAAACCAGACCCAAATCTAGTAGGAGAAGAGAAATAATTAAAATCAGAGAAGAAATCAACAGGATTGAATCAAGAAAAACATTACAAAAAATCAGCCAAGCGAGGAGCTGGTTTTTTGAAAAAATAAACAAAATTGACACCCCATTGGCCCAACTAACTAAAAAAAGAAGAGAAAAGACCCAAATCAATAAAATCAGAGATGAAAAAGGAAACGTAAAAACAGACACCACAGAAATAAAAAGAATCATCGGATTTTACTACAAGGAAATTTGAAGACAAACTTCCAGAAATAATACAGTCAGTTCAAATGCAGGAAGAAGAAATTAAAAAAGTAAAAAATACGGTCGGAGACCTACAAGATTCAATCAAACAGTGTAATGTTCGGATATTAGGAGTCCCTGAGGGGGTGGAAAGAGAGAATGGATTGGAAGGTGTCTTCAATGAAACAATATCAGAAAACTTCAAACAAAGGCAGCTGGATAACAACACACAAATACAACAGATAGCCAGGACTCCGAACAGAGTAGACCAGAAGAGAAATTCACCACAACACATTGTGGCAACACTCAGCTCAGTGACACACAAAGAACAAATCCTAAAATGTGCCAGAGAAAACTGACAAATCACATTCAAGGGTAAGTCAATCAGACTCACGCCAGACTTCTCATCGCAAACACTACAGGCAAGGAGACAATGGCATGATATATTTCAAGTTTTAAAAGACAAACAATGCCAACCTAGAATACTATACCCTGCAAAGCTATCATTTATGAATGAAGGGGAAATAAAGATCTTCCACGACAAACAGAAACTGAAAGAAATTGTATCCACACGTCCAAACCTACAACACTTGCTCAAAGACGTGCTGCACACAGAAATACAAAAACAAGAATTTCACTACAAAAAAAAGCGAATGTAGAGTAACCCACAAACAAAGTTCAAAATACATAAACAGCTCATTTCAGGAAACATGAAGGGGAAAAGACAGTACTTAACAGTAATCACACTGAATGTGAATGGTCTTAATTCCACTACAAAGAGACATAGACTACCTGATTGGATCAAGAAAGAGAATCCATCTATATGCTGCCTTCAGGAGACACACCTTATCAGCAAAGATGCACGCAGACTGAAAGTGAAAGGATGGAAAAAGATACTCCAAGCTAACAGAAATCAAGAAAGAGCTGGTGTGGCCATCCTAATAGCAGACAAAATAGACTTTAACATAAAAACTATTAAAAGAGACAGAGAAGGGCACTATATAATGATTAAAGGATCTATCCAACAGGAAGACATTACTATTATAAATGTATATGCACCTAATTACAGGGTGCCTGGCTACCTGAAAGAATTACTAAAGGATTTAAAGGGAGATATAGACTCAAATATAATAGTAACAGAGGACTTCAACACCCCACTCTCACCAATGGACAGATCAACCAGACAGAAATTCAACAAGGAAACAACTGAGCTAATTGCCGCCATAGACCCAAAAGACGTAATAGATATCTTCAGAACCTTCCACCCCACAGACACAGAGTTCATGTATTTCTCCCCAGTACATGGAACATTCTCTAGGATTGACCATATGCTAGGCCATAAAGGGAGCCTCAACAAATTCAAAAAAATTGAAACTATACCATGCAGCTTCTCAGATCATAGTGCAGTGAAACTCGAAATCAACAACCCAAGAATCTCTACACCATATGCAAATATATGGAGAATGGACAACATGATCCTAAATGAACAGTGGGTCATTGAAGAAATTAAAAGAGAAATCAAAAGATTTCTAGAAACAAATGAAAATGATAACACAACCTATCAAAACCTGTGGGACACAGCAAAAACAGTGCTAAGAGGAAAGTTTATATCAATTAGTACCTACATCAAGAAACTGGAAAGGAACCAAACAAATGAACTCTCCGTGCACCACAAGGATCTAGAAAAACAGCAGCAAATCAAGCCCAAATCCAAAAGGAGGAAAGAAATACTAAAGATCAGAGAAGAAATTAACAGAATTGAAACAAAAAAATACAAAAGATCAACAAAACCAGGAGCTGGTTCTTTGAAAAAATAAACAAAATCGACACACCATTGGCCCAACTAACCAAAAAAAAAGGAGAGAGAAGACACAAATCTGTAAAATCAAAGATAGTAATGGAAATGTAACAACAGACACAACAGAAATAAAAAGAATCATCAGAAACTACTACAAAGAGATACATGCTAACAAATTGGGGAACCTGGAAGAAATGGATAGATTCCTGGACAAACACAACCTTCCTAAACTGAGCCGTGAAGATATAGAAAATCTAAACAGACCCATAACTGAGACAGAAATTGAATCAGTAATAAACGCACTACCGAAAAAGAAGAGCCCAGGACCGGATGGCTTTACTGCCGAATTTTACCAGACATTTAGAGAACAACTAACCTCCGTTCTTCTCAAGGTATTCAAAACGATTGAAAGAGAGGGAATCCTTCCAAATTCTTTCTACGAAGCCAATATCACCTTAATTCCTAAGCCCGGAAAAGACACAACAGAGAAATAAAACTACAGGCCTATCTTCCTGATGAATATAGATGCAAAAATACTCAACAAAATTCTGGCAAACCGAATCCAACTACACATCAGAAAGATCATTCACCCAGACCAAGTGGGATTTATCCCTGGTATGCAGGGATAGTTCAATATGAGAAAGTCAATCAATGTAGTACATCATATTAATAAATTGAGAAACAAAAATCATATGGTTATCTCAATAGATGCAGAGAAAGCATTTGACAAAATACAACACCATTTCATGATGAAAACCCTAAGCAAATTGGGGTTAGAAGGAACATTCCTCAACACAATTAAGGCAGTCTATGATAAACCAATGGCCAGCATCATATTGAATGGGGAAAAGTTGGAGGCATTTCCATTGAAAACTGGCACCAGACAGGGATGCCCACTCTCACCATTGCTATTCAATATAGTCCTGGAAGTGTTAGCCAGAGCCATCAGGCAAGAAGAAGAAATTAAAGGGATACAAATGGGAAAGGAGGAAGTTAAACTATCCCTATTTGCAGATGACATGATACTATATATAGGGGACCTGATAAACTCCTATAAGAGACTACTGGAACTCATAGAAGAGTTTGGTAAAGTAGCAGGATACAAAGTCAATGCTCAGAAATCAACAGCCTTTGTATACACAGACAATGCCAGGGCCAAGGAAGAACTACTAAGATCAATCCCATTCACGATAGCCACAAAAACATTAAAGTACCTTGGAATAAATTTAACCAAGGAGGTCAAAGACCTCTATGATGAAAATTACAAAACACTAAAAAAAGAAATAGAAGATGACACAAAAAAAAATGGAAAAACCTGCCATGCTCGTGGATTGGAAGAATCAATATCATCAAAATGTCCATTCTCTCAAAAGCAATTTACAAGTTCAATGCAATACCAATCAAAATACCATAGTCATTCTTCAAAGACCTATAAAAAATGACGCTGAAATTTATATGGAGAAAAAGGAGACCCAAAATAGCTAAAGCAATCCTTTACACTAAAAACAAGGCTGGAGGCATCACAATTCCAGACTTCAAGGCATACTACAGGGCAGTTATAATCAAAACAGCCTGATAGTGGTACAAAAACAGATGGATAGACCAATGGAACAGAATAGAAACACCAGAGATCAAGCCAAACATCTATAACCAACTCATATTTGACAAAGGACCTAAAACCAACCCCTGGAACAAGGACAGCCTCTTCAACAAATGGTGCTGGGAAAACTGGATGTCCACATGTCGCAGTATGAAGCAAGACCCCTACCTTACACCTTATACAAAAATCCACTCAACATGGATCAAAGAACTAGAGATGCACCACGACACCATGAAACTAATTGAGAGCATAGGGGAAACCCTTCAAGATATTGGAATAGGCGAAGAATTCCTGGAGAAGATCCCACAGGCATGGGTAATCAAAAATAAAATAAACAAATGGGATTACCTCAAATTGAAGAGTTTCTTAACAACAAAGGAAACAGTCAGGAAAGCAAAGAGGCAACCAACAGAATGGGAGATGTTATGTGCAAACCACACAACAGATAATGGATTAACAACTAGAATCTACACAATGATCAAAAAACACCACAGAATCAAAACAAACAACCCAATAAAAAAATGGGTCAAGGACCTTAGCAGACATTTTTCAAAAGAGGAAATCCAAATGGACAACAGAAACATGAAAAAATGCTCAGGATCCCTAGCCATCAGGGTTGATGTACAATGTAATACTTTATCCATTTTTGTATTTTTTTGTTCTAGTACCATTGGTTGAACTCTGTAATTAACACACAATTATTCTTAGGCGTTTAAATTTTAACTGAAAAGTGATCCCTGTTAGGAATTTGGAAAACATTATGCTGAGTGAAATAAGCCAATCCCAAAGGGACAAATACCACTTGTTCTCCTTGATAGGTGACAACTAACTGAGCACCAAAAAGGAAACCTGTTAAAGTGAAATGAACACTATGAGAAACAGTGACTTGATCAGCCCTCACCCTGACTGTTGATGAGCAGCTTAATATGTTATCCCTCTTAGTATTTTTTTTGTTTGTTCTACTTAATATTTTTGGTTGAATACTGTAATCAATACACAATTCTTCTTAAATGCTGAAACTTAACTGAAAAGTGATTGCTGTTAATTATAAGAGTGGGAATAAGAGAGGGAAGAGATGTGCAATTCGGGACATGCTCAAGCTGACTTACCTCAAACGGTAGAGTTAGAAACATACCAGGGGATTCGAATTCAATCCCATCAAGGTGGCATGTACCAATGCCATCTCACTAGTCCCAGTGATCAATTTCTGTTCACAATTGATCATAATGATAGGACTAAGAACCAAAGGGATCACAGAAACAAGACCAGTGTCTGCAAATACTAGCTGATAGAATAAAAAAGGGAGAGAACGATCCATCATGGGAAGTGAGATACACAGCAGACCCATAGAATGGCAGATGTCCTAAACAGCACTCTGGCCTCAGAATCAGCCCTTAAGGCATGCGGATCCGGCTGAAATGCCCATGAGAGTATTTCAGGCATGGAAATCCAACACACCCTGTGGAAAAAAAAAAAAAAACCTAAATGAAAGATCTCCACGAGTGAGATCCCAGTGGAAAGAACGGGTCATCAAAGAAGGAGGTACCTTTCTCTGAAGGGAGGAGAGAACTTCCACTTTGACCATGGCCTTGTCTAAATATGATCAGAGTCAGTGAACTCAGGGGGCTTCCATAGCCTTGGCAGCTCATGACAAGAGCCTAGGGTGATTACTGATGCCATAAACAAGAGTGTCAATTTGTTAAGTCAACAACAGGAGTCACTGTGCACTTACTCTTCATGTAGGATCTTTGTCCTTAGTGTGTACATTGAGATTTAATGCTATAACTAGTACTCAAACAGTATTTTTCACTTTATGTTTCTGTGTGGGAGCAAACTGTTGAAATCTTTACTTAATGTATGCTAAACTGATCTTCTGTATATAAAGATAATTGAAAATGAATCTAGATGTGAATGGAAGGAGAGAGGGAATAGGAAAGGGGAGGGTTGTGGGTTGGAGGGACATTATGGGGGGGAAGCCATTGTAATCCATAGCTGTACTTTGGAAATTTATATTCATTAAATAAAAGTTAAAAAAATGGAATGGAGCTACAAAAAAAATAATAATATATCCATTCATCATGAAAACCTTAAAGAAATTGGTTATTGAAGAAATATTCCTCAAGACAATCAAGGTAATCTGTGAAAGACCACAGCCAGCATCTTTTTGAATGAGGAAAAATTGGAAGCTTTCCCATTAGGTTCTGGAACTAGACAAAGATGTCAATTCTCACCATTACTATTCAATATATTCCCAGAAATTTTAGCTAGAGACATTAGGCAAGAAAATAATCAAAGAAATACAAATTGGGAAGAAGGAAGTCAAACTATCTCTATTTGCAAATGGCATCATTCTTTTTTTGTTTGACAGGCAGAGTTAGACAGTGAGAGAGACAGACAGAGAGAAAGATCTTCCTTTTTCCGTTGGTTCACCCCCCAAATGGCTGCTATGGCCAGGTGCGCTGCGCTGATCTGAAGCCAGGAGCCAGATGCTTCTCCTGGTCTCCCATGCGGGTGCAGGGCCCAAGAACTTGGGCCATCCTCCACTGCCCTCCCAGGCCACAGCAGAAAACTGGACTGGAAGAGGAGCACCAGGACAGAATCTGGCACCCCAACCAGGACTAGAACCCAGGGTGCCAGTGCTGCAGGTGGAGGATTAGCCTAGTGAGCCACAGCACCGGCCCAACAAATGTCATGATTCTATATATAGGGGATCCAAGAAACTACACTAAGAGATGTTGGAACTCAAAAAAGAGTTTGGTTATATGGCAGGATATAAAACTAACACACAAAAATCTATAAATTTTGTATACACAGACAATGCCATGGCTGAAAAAGAACTTCTGAGATAGACTCATCCACAATACTACAAAGCAAATTAAAAAGTATGGTATAAGTTTAACCAAGTATATCAAAGTTCTCTTTGATGAAAATTCCAAAACATTAAAAAAAAGTAAAAGAAGACATTGAAAAATGGAAAAGTCTCCCATATTCATGTATTGGAAGAATTAATATCCTCAAAATGACCATACTATCAAAAGTAATTTACACATTCAATGCAATCTCAACAAAATATCAAGGATATTCTTCTCAGATATGGAAAAAAATGATGCTGAAATTCATATTGAAACAGAGGAGACTTCAAATAACTAATGAATCTTATACAAAAAAAAAAAAACAAAGCTAGAGCCATCACAATACCAGATTTCAACAAACTACAAGGCAGTTATAATCAAAACAACCTTATACTGGCACAAAAATAGACTTGTACTGGCACAAAAATAGACTTGTGGACCAATGGAACATAATAGAAATTCCAGAAATCAATCCACGCATCTACAATAAACTTATCTTGACAAAGGAGCTAAAATCAATCCTTTGAGCAAAGGCAGTCTCTTCAACAACTGTTGCTGGGAAAATTGTGTTCTTGTATTTTGAAGTATGAAGCAAAACCCTTCTTTACACCTTAAACTAAAATCCACTCAAAATAGATCAAGGGCCTAAATCTACTAACTTAAAACATCAAAATACTAGAGAACATTGGGGAAACTCGTTAAGACATTGACATAAGCAAAGACTTCTTAGAAAAGACCCCAGAAGCATAGGAAACCAAAGCCAAAATTGACAAATGGGGTTACAACAAACTGAGAAGCTTCAGCACTGCAAAATAAATACTCAGCAAAGTGAAGACAAACTGACAGAATGGAAGAAAATGTTTGCAAACAATGCAACTGATAAAGGATTAATTTCCAGAATCTACAAACAGCTCAATAAATCAACAATAACAAAACAAACAATCCAATCACAAATGTGCAAAAGGGTTGAACAGCCATTATTCAAAAAAGGAAATTCAAATAGCCAACATGCTCAATCAGACTTGCCCCTAACAGTAGAGTTAGAAACGTGCCAGGGGATTCCAATTCAATCCCATCAAGATAGCATGTACCAATGCCATCTTATTAGTCAAAGTGACCAGTTTCAGTTCATAACTGATCATAATGAGAGGATTAAGTGTCAAAGGGATCACATAAACAAGAATAGTATCTGCTAATTCTTACTGATAGAATTAAAAAGGAGAAAACGATCCAACATGGGAGGCAGGATACACAGCAGACACATAGAATGGCAGAGGTCCTAGGCAGGACTCTGGCCTCAGAGTCAGCCCTTAAGGCATTTGGATCTGGCTAAAAAAGTCCACGAGAGTTTCTCAGGCATGGAAAGCCAAGACACTCTGGGGAAAAAAAAGACCTAAATGAAAGATCTCCACGAGTGAGATCCCACTGGAAAGAATGGGCCATCAAAGAAGGAGGTACCTTTCTCTGAAGGGAGGAGAGAACTTCCACTTTGACTATGGCCTTGTTTAAATAAGATCAGAGTTGGTGAACTCAAGTGGCTTCCATAGCCTTGGCAACTCATGACAAGAGCCTCAGGTGATTACTGATGCCATAAATAAGAGTGTCAATTGTTAAATCAACCACAAGGGTCATTGTGCAACTACTCCCCATGTAGGATCTCTGTCCTAAATGTGTTGTACTATGTGAATTAACTGTATAACTAGTACTCAAACAGTACTTTATACTTTGTGTTTCTGTGTGGGTGCAGTCTATTGAAATCTTTACTTAGAATATACTAAATAGATCTTCTGTATATAAAGATAATTGAAAATGAATCTTGGCCAGCACCACAGCTCAATAGGCTAATCCTCTGCCTGCGGCGCCAGCACCCCAGGTTCTAGTCCTGGTCAGGGTGCCGGATTCTGTCCCAGTTGCTCCTCTTCCAGTCCAGCTCTCTTCTGTGACCTGGGAGTGTAGTGGAGGATGGCCAGAGTCCTTGGGCACTACACCTGCATGGGAGATCATGACAAGTACCTTTCTCCTGGCTTCAGATCAGCGTGGTGCACCAGCCCCGGTGCACCTGCCACAGCGCTCCGGCCGCAGTGGCCATTGGGGGGTGAACCAACGGAAAAAGGACGTCCTTTCACTCTGTCTCTCTCTCTCACTGTCCACTCTGTCTGCAAAAAAAAAAGAAAGAAAGAAAATGAATCTTGATGTGAATGGGATGGGAGAGGGAGTGGGAGATGGGATGGTTGAGGGTAGGAGGTAGTTTATAGGGGAAAAAGTCGCTATAATCCAAAAGTTGTACTTTGGAAATTTATATTTATTAAATAAAAGTTAAAAAATGGCCAATGACATGTTTAAGTATGCTCAGGACCACTAATTATCAACAAAAATATAAATTAAAACCACAAAGAGGTTTCACCTCACCCTTTTTAGAATGGCTTCCATATAGAAATCAACAAACAACAAATGGTGATGTGGATATAGGGGGAAAGGTACCCTAATCTACTGTTGGCAGAAATGCAAACTTGTGCAGCCACTGTGGATGGCAGTATGTAGATACTCAGAAATCTGAATATGACCCAGCCATCTCACTCCTGGGAATTCACCCAAATATAAAGAAATCAGCATATGAAAGAGTTATCTGTACCCTTATGTTACTGCAGTTCAATTCACTATAGCTAAGATATCGAATCAACACAAATGCCCATCAACTGAAGACTGGATAAAGAAATTATAGTATATATACACTATGGAAATCTTCTTCAGAGTGGTAAAAAAAATGAAATTCTGTCATTTACAACCAAATGTATGCAACTGGATACCATTATACTTAGTGAAATAAGCCAATATCAAAAAGACAAATACCATATGTTCTTACTGATCTGTGGTAACTAATAGAGTACCTAAAAGGTAATCTATAGAAGTAAAATTGACACTTTGAGATGTGATGATTTTGAACAGCCCTTGTCTCAACTGTAAGGAACAATGGTTCTTTTTTTTTCTTCATACTATTTTTTTAACGCTATACTTAGTGTAGAGATAATCTTATAAGTTTAACTGAAAATATATCTTTGTAAAAAATAATAATGGGGACCCGGCACTGTGGCACAGCAGGTTAACACCTTGGCCTGAAGCGCCAGCATCCCATATGGGCACTGGTTCAAGACCCAGCTGCTCCACTTCCTATCCAGCCCTCTGCTATGGCCTGGAAAAGCAGTAGAAGATGCTCCAAGTCCTTGGGCCCCTGCACCCACATAGAAGAAGCTGCTGGCTCCTGGCTTCGGATCAGTGCAACTCTGGCCTTTGCAACCAACTGGGGAGTGAACCAGCAGATGAAAGACCTCTCTCTCCCTCTCTCTCTCTAACTCTCTCTCTCTCTCTCTCTCTGCCTCTCCTTTCTCTGTGTAACTCTTTCAAATAAATAAATAAATCTTTAAATAATAATAATAATGGGAATAAGAGAGTGAGAAAGAAGAATGGTGGGAGTGTGGGCGGGATGGATGGTAAGTTGGGAAAAATCACTGAATTCCTCTGGCAAAAAAAAAGACCTAAATGAAAGATCTCTGCAAGTGAGATCCCAGTGGAAAGAACAGGCCATCAAAGAAGGAGGTACCTTTCTCTGAAGGGAGGAGTGAACTTCCACTTTGACTATGACCTTGTATAAATAAGATCAGAGTCAGTGAACTCAAAAGGCTTCCATAGCCTTGCCAACTCATGACAAGAGCCTAGGGTGATCATTGATGCCATAAATAAGAGTGTCAATTTGTTAAGTTAACAGCAGGAGTCACTGTGCACTTACTCCTCATGCAGGAACTCTGTCCTTAATGTGTTGTTCATTGTGAATTAATGCTATAACTAGTACTCAAACAATATTTTAACTTTGTGTTTCTGTGTGGGTGCAAACTGTTGAAATCTATACTTAATATATATTAAACTGATCTTCTGTATATAAAGTGAATTGAAAATGAATCTTGATGTGAATGGAATGGGAGAGGGAGTGGGAGCGAGGAGGGTTGTGGGTGGGAGGGAAGTTATGGGGAGGAAAAAGCCATTGTAATCCATAAGCTGTACTTTGGAAATTTATATTTATTAAATAAAAGTTAAAAAAAGAAATACATGAAGTTTGTTACCTTAAGAAAAAGAATTTCTAGGAAAAATAAATAAATAAATAAATATATTGTGAAAATGAAAAAAATCATCATGTCTCCTTTGTACCATTTCTTTAAACAATGAACAAAGTTCTTCACATATACACATTCTCAAAGGGATTTTTATCTAAAATACAAGAATTGCTTTATTAAGGTAAAATCAAGAATAAGTATTAAAAAATCTTTTTAACAGGTATTTTGGCTATGGCACTGCAACTGGAAAAGTGACACCAGCATCCCACATATGAATGCCTATCAAAGTGCTGGCTACTCAGCTTCCAATCCAGCTTCATGCTAATGCACCTAGAAAGGCAGTGTGGGATGGCCAGAGTACTTTGGCCCTTGCCACCCACATGGGAGCCCTGGATGGAGTTCTTGACTTTTGGTTTCAGCCTGGCCCTGGTTAGGCTGCTCATTTGGGGAATGAACTTACAGATGAAAGATCTTTCTCTCTCTCTCTCTCTCTCTCGCTCGCTCTCTCTGATACTCTGCCTTTCTAATAAATATATGTTTTTAAAAAATCTTGGGCTGGCACTGTGGCATAGCTGATTAAACCACAGCCTGCAATGCCATCATCCCATATAGGCGCCAGTTCGAGATCTGGCTGCTCCACTTTGGATCCAGCTCTCAGCTATGGTCTGGGAAAGCAGTAGAAAATATTCCAAGTTCTTGGGCCCCTACACCCATGTGGGAGACATGGAAGAAGCTGCTGGCTCCTAGCTTCAGATCAATGCATCTCTGGACATTGTAGCCAACTGAGGAGTGAACCAGCAGATGGAAGACCTCTCTCTCTCTCTGCCTCTCCTTCTCTCTCTGTGTATCTCACTTTCAAATAAATAAATAAATCTGTTTAAAAAATTTAAAAATCGTGTTACTAATATTATATAAATATATACAGTAAGGGTTTTGGTGCAGTACTTGAGACACTGCTTGGGACACTCTTTTTTTTACAGGACTTTTTAAAATTATTGTTATATTATATTATTTGAAAGACAGAATTATAGAGAGAGGTAGAGCCAGAGAGAGAGTGAGAGGTCTTCTGTTCCACTGGTTCACTCCCCAAATGACCACAATGGCCAGAATGAGCTGATCAGAAGCCAGGAGCCAGGATCCTCCTCCAGGCTCCCATACTGGTGCAGGGGCCCAAGGAATTGGGCCATCCTCCACTGCTTTCCCAGGCCATAGTAGAAAGCTGGATAGGAAGTAGAGCAGCCAAGATTTGAACCAGAGTCCATATGGGATATTGGCACTGCAGGATGGGGCTTTCACCTGCTGTGCCACAGCTCCGGCCCCATGGGGCATTCTTGTTGAGGCAATCTCTGCTTCCAATCCAGTTTCCTATTATTATGTAGCCAGGGAAGTAGAAGTTAGCGGGATGCCTTCCACTCACATAGGCAATCTAGGTCCAGTTTATAGCTCCTGGATGATGCCTGGCCCAGCCCCATCAGTTGCAGTTATTTGGAAACAAATCAGCATCTGGAAAATACCTGTCTCTGTCTCTCCTCCTCTCCTTCCCCCTTCCTCTCCCTCTCCCTCTCCCTCTCCCTCTCCCTCTCCCTCTCCCTATTTCTGCTATTCAAATAAATAAATAAATCCATAAAGGTTTAAAATGCATAAATATGTATAATATTGAAGAATACAATGCTAAACCATTTGCATATAATGACTACAAGTATGTAAAGAACATATGTCAAGCTAGAAATACTCAGAGGGTGTGACAACATATGACCAAGAATGATTTTATTAACCCACAGCATCATCTTCCTTATTTTCCAAATTTTCTGATTCATATATTAAGGGGTATGTGTGTGGGTATGTGTATGTGTGTGTGTCTTCAAAGACCAAATAGTGAGTGATAGGTAAAGAGACACTACTAGATTTCCCTTTGGGGCCCTTCTGTGTCCCTCCAGTATTCATAACCTTCTACCATGCCCCTTCCAAACTCAATATGCTTCCAAGTCACTGTGTAGCCCACATAAATCGGAGGGCTATCTCATTAAAACTAAGAAATATGATTGCCTAATGTAAGGAATTCCTTGCATGATGTCCTTCTATAACCATTGCCCTTCCTATATGACTTGCAATCTTTTTATGCCTCTCAAATCTGACACTTCAGAATTAACATTTCTTCAGGGTGAATATTATAAAATCACTATTTTCTTTCTTGTTAGAAACCTAATTTTAAAAATGAACATTTGGGTTCCTAAACTCTTTGCCCAAAGAATGTGGAAAAATCTCCCTGTGTGAAAGAAAGAAAATAGCTGATGCTGCACATAACAAGGCACGAAGCATGCAAATTTTAACTACCACAAGACTAATGGACTGATTATGACCTCTTTCCTGCTGGGCCCTAAGAACCTGCAGTCATTCTTCTTTTTCAGAAATTAGATAATAGCCCATGTTGTTCCTTCTTTTAATTTCATAAAAAACCAAATCCTTCTAGCCCTTAGTGAATTATCCAAGTAAGCAATTACAGGAGATTGCTGGATCCATCTGCTTTTCCCCCAATAGACTTGAGGATAAGAATAATAATGTTAAGTTTTTCATTCTTCCAAAAGTCAATCAAACCCCTACTGTTTTGTAAGGTCATTGAATACCTCCTACAGGCTCCTCCTAAAGTTCTGGCTGCAAAGCTTCTTAAAACAGCAGCCCAGGCCAACTTTATTAGTCAGGTATTCTTTGCTTGCATATTGTAGAAACCTCTCAAACTAGATTATGTAAAAAATAAATAAATACATGGGAGGAGTAACTATTTAATAGCTCATGTAAATAAAAAGTTTATGTATCTCTCTCTCACTGTGTGTGTGTGTGTGTGTGTGTGTGTGTATCTCAAGATTACTTTCCTCTGTGCTACTCCAGTCACCAGAGACTCCCTCCAAATAAAGGCAAAGAAGACTGCTCCAGCTTATGATATGCTGGTATAAGATCTCAAAAAGAAATTGATCCTCTCTTCCCAGCATGCACATAAGTTTTTACAAAACTATTTGGCCGTGCTTAGGTCACACACAGACTATGTGCTACAGGCTTAATGGATACCATAACAATTGCTCAAGCTCAATCTAATCCCTTTATTTTCAATGAAAATCTAATGTTGAGGGTGATGTTCTCATCAGGTGAAGGGAAAACTGTGCCTCTACCATCATGCACATCCAAAATAATAATTATCCCACTGGACTAGATGAAAGCAAAAACAAACCATAAAGAGTGGATTTTAGTTAAAAAATAATTTTAGTAATAAATTGTTACAAAAAGACAGAGGTAGCACAATGAAGAGAAATTTTAGGAAGTAAACGTAAACAAAAAAACTTAGACTAAGTAATCAAATAATCAGTTCTCAATTCTTTTTACCCTTTATGGTCATCTTTGATTCACTATGTTATGATGGTTTATATTATAGAGTAATTCAGTATATCCTTAGAATTTTTGACTTCTCAGTGCATATGTATCTATTAAGCAAGCATCATGACAGTGTTGCTATGCCTTGATTATTTGACCCATGAACTCATACAGAAATTTAAACTTTAATTTAAATTTAAAATTTAAAGTTGTAAGCTAGTGATATTACAAGGGTGAAATTTTAATTTTGGTGTTTAAAAGTGGATCCTTTAGAAAATGTTGAGATTGGATTAGGTTACTAACGTGGACCCCATGGCACCATGAGGCTCTGCTAGAAAGAGCATCATACCAGAGACCAAACCAATGCAGACTGCTTGATCTTCTACTGTGAGCCTCACAAATACAAACCAAAATAAATATTTCTCTTTATTAGTTTTGTACCTCAAGTATTTCTATATAGTGACAAGAATCTGACTAATTTTGGGTTAGTGAACATAGCACTAACCAAAATATTAATTCCATGAAAAATACTCATAATCCAAACAAGAATGATTTGATTTAGTCTTATGTCTTTCCATTGTTCATTCATGTATTATCTTAGTCTGATTGAAATTTAGATAGAATTTCAAATTCTTATTTTTACACATAGCATGTTTTGTTTCCACAGTGCTATTTAATATTCCTAATTATAATTGTGATGCCTATATAATATTTGGTTAACTATTCCATATGTTATTTAATCTACTCTTAATTTTTAATATGAGATTACATTTCATTAATAATATAAATAACATCATAATAAACATCTCATGGATGAAGCTTTAACCTTCTTTTAAATTATTTCCTTAAATTCTAAAAAATAGAATTGTTGAAATATGTGAGTACACTTTTACCAAAACTACACTAACATTGGATATTTAAACTTTATATATCACATTTATATAATGCATTTTCTTTATCCATGCATCCATTGGTAAGGTCCTAGATTGATTCCATGCATTGATTCCATGCATTGTGAATAGTGTCACAATGTGACATGCAGATTTCTTTTTAACATACTAATTTCAATTCCTTTGGATATATATCCAGTGGTAGAACTGCTGGAGACTATGGTAATTCCATTTCCAATTTTCATAATTGCTGCATTAATCTATGTTTCTAACAACAGTATATAGAAGTCCTTTTTTTCTCTTTTTGACAATAATAATACTATCAGGGATGATACATACATAGACACACACACACATACATATATATATACATAAATACATAGAGAAAGAAATATCTAAATATGTCATTTTCCCATTTTTAAGTCATATATTTGTTTTTTGATACTGAACACTGTAAATCCCTTATGTATTCTGGAAATTAATACTTTGTCAGATGAATACCTTATGAAATTGTCTCCCATTCTGTAAGTTGTCCCTTAACTCTGTTGATTACTTCCTTTACAGTGCAAAATCTTTTCAGTTTGATGTGTCTCAATTGCCAACTTTGTTTTTGTTGCTTAGTCTTTAGTGGTCACATTTAAAAAATTATTTTGCAAACCAATGTCCTGAAGTATTTATCTTATATTTTCACTAGTATTTTCAGAGCTTCAGGTCTTACAATTTATTTTTATACATTTTGGATTGATTTATCTTATATGGTAAGAGATAGAGATTTAGTTTCTTTCTTCTTTATATAGATAACTGATTTTCATGGCACCATTTATTGAAGACACAACTTTTTATACAATGTATAAACTTATTATAATGTATAAACTTATTGAATTTGTCAAGAATCGAGGAGCCAAGATGGCGGAATAGTGAGGATGCACTGATAGTCCGGGAAAGATAGTTTAATAAAAGTGGAGATACTGTAGTTTCAGGGAAAGGTTCAGGGAAAAAAACTGCAGAGGGAACTCTTCCAGAACTAGGGAGGCACGGTGGACCTACGTGGAGGGCAAGGGCACTCACAGCTCGGGAGCCCAGCCATGGAGACTATGCACCAGCACTGGAAAGGGAGGTGAGGCGAAACCTCAGTAACCCGAGACATTGGCGGGGAAACTGCAGGAAGAGCCTAGAAGGAATGAGGCTTGAAGCTCCGCTGGGGAAAGTTCCCCAGGCTAACTAGAGGAGAGAAAAAAATAAATAAATAAAAGGGACCAGCACAGACATGAGTCTCTCTCTACACTCACCTTACAAAGGCGAGTAAGATAAAGAGCAGGCGCCATTTTGGACATACATAAAAGTGGCACCCGCCATCACCCAAACAGAAAAACCTGACTCTGGTGGGGAGAAATAACAAGAAGTTAGGAACTAGTGAATGTGTGGAGCTAATGAACTGAGACTGAAAAACTGAAGGTGCAGGAGAGAACTCACAGAGATGTGAGTACTCTCCAGAGTACACAAACTCAGTAAACTTGGCAACCCAGTGGGAGACTGCAGAGATACCCACAGGGGCCAGATTTCAGACATTGACTGCCTTCAATTCCACTCAGCTGTGCAGAATTACTTACCTTCTGAATTAAAAAAGAGAGAAAGAGAGAAGTTTTACCACTCATAACCTGGGTGTGTCACTTTTGGCACACCTTTAACCCTGAAGAACCAAAAAGAGATCTCTGGCCACACCCATCACAAGCCTCTATGGATCCATTAAAGGAAATAGTCCACTTGATCTAGAGTCATAGTATAATGAGAAAAACAACTGCAATGAAGAAACCAAAGAATATATCCACAATGCCAAGCAACAAATGCAGAAACCGAGGAAACAAGAACAAGGAAGACATTATGATGCCCCCAAATGAACAAGACACCCCAACTCAAGATTATGAAGATGATGATATAGAGAAATGCAAGAAAAGGATCTCAAAAAATTGACAAAAACATTAAGAAGTTCTCAAAAACAAATTCTTGAACTACAGAAATCCTTACTGGACAAGATAGAAAATCTCTCTCATTAAAATGAAATCATAAGAAGGAGTCAAAATGAGATGAAGAAACTAGTAGAACATGAAATTGTAATAGTGAAGAGAAATCAAAATGAATTGAAGAATTCAATAGATCAAATGAAAAACACATTTGAGAGCCTTAAAAACAGAATCAGTGAGGCAGAAGAAAGAATATAGGACTTAGAAGACAGAGAAAAAGAAAGAAAAGGATATAGTCAAACCAAAGAAAAGAAGAGGATATTAGAAATCTAAAAAATATTCTTGGGAATCTACAGGATACTATTAGAAAACCCAACTTTCAGGTTCTAGGAGTTCCTGAAGGCATGGAGAGAGAGAAAGAATTAGACGGACTTTTTAGTGAGATACTAGCAGAGAAATTCCCGGGTTTTGTGAAGGAAAGAAACATCCTAGTACAGGAAACTCATAGAACCCCTAGTAAACATGACCAAAAGAGATCCTCACCATGACACATTCCAATCAAACTCACAACAGTGAAACACAAAGAAAAGATGTGCAAGAGAGAAATATCAGATTACTATCAGAGGATCTCCAATCAGACACACAGCAAAATTCTCATCAGAAACCCTACAGGCTAGGAGGGAATGGCGAGATATAGCCCAGGTACTAAGAGAGAAAAACTACCAGCCCAGAATATTATATCCTGCAAAGCTCTCATTTGTGAATGAAGGTGAAATAAAGACCTTTCATAGCAAACAGAAATTGAAAGAATTTGTCGCCACTTATCCAGCCCTGCAAAAGATGCTCAAAGATGTGATATACACAGAAACACAGAAACACGGCCATCAATATGTAAGACAGTAAAGGAAGAAAACCTCAAAGCAAAAGATCACACGAAGTTCAAAGCATATATTAGAAAATATCTTTGGGAAAATGGCATGGCAAAGTTACTACTTATCAATAGTCACATTGAATGTTAATGGTCTCAACTCTCCAGTTAAAAGACACAGACTAGCTGAATGGATTAAGGAACAAAACCCATCTATTTGCTGCTTACAAGAAACACATCTTTCCAACAAAAGTGCATGCAGACTGAAAGTGAAATGATGGAAAACAATATTCCATGCCAACAGAAATGAAAAAATAGCAGGTGTCGCCATCTTAATATCAGACAAAATAAACTTTAACACAAAAGCTGTTAAGAGAGACAAAAAGGGGCACTATGTAATGATGAAGGGATCAATTCAACAGGAAGATATAATGATTATCAATGTATATGCACCTAATTACAGGGCACCGGTTTATTTAAAATAAATGGTAATGACTGAAAGGGAGATGTACACTCCAATACAATAGTACTGGGGGACTTCAATACTCCACTCTCAGAAATAGACAGATCAATCAGACAGAAGATCAACAAGCAAACAGCAGATTAAAATGACACTATTGCCCAAATGGATCTAACAGATATCTACAGAACTTTTCATCCTACACATAAAGAATTTACATTCTTCTCAGCAGTGCATGGAACCCACTCTAGGATTGACCATATTCTAGACCATAATGCAAATCTCAGCAAATTCAAAAGAATTAGAATCATACAATGCAGCTTCTCAGACAACAATGGAAAGAGCTGGAAATTAGCAACTCAGTAATCCCTGGAGCATATGCAAACACATGGAGAATGAACAACATGCTCCTGAATGTACACTACAAAGAGATCAAGAAACTCTACAACATCAAAACAAACAACCCACTCAAGAGATGGGCCAAGGACCTCAACAGACATTTTTCAAAAGAGAAAATCCAAGTGGCCAACAGACACATGAAAAACTGTTTAGGATCACTAGAAATCAGGGAAATGCAAATCAAAGCCACAATGACGTTTCACGTCACCCCAGTTAGAATGGCTCACATTCAGAAATCAACCAAGAACTGATGCTGGGGAGGATGTGCAGGAAAAGGGACACTGACCCACTGTTGGTGGGAATGCAAACTGGTCAAGCCACTATGGAAGTCATTCTGGAGATTCCTCAGAAACCTGAATATAACTCTGCCATACAACCCAGCCATCCCACTCCTTGTAATTTAACCAAAGGAAATAAAATTGGCAAAAAAAACTGTCTGCCCCTTAATGTTTATTGCAACTCAATTCACAAAGCTAAGACCTTGAATCTACCTAAATGCCCATCAACAGTAGACTGAATAAAGAAGTTATGGGACATGTACTGTAAAGAATACTACACAGCAGTAAAAAACAATGAAAGCTTGTCTTTTGCAACAAAATGGGGGAATCTGTAACACCTCATGCTGAGTGAAATAAGCCAGTCCCAAACGAACAAATATCATGTGTTTTCCCTGATCAGTGACAACTAACCGAGCACCAAAAAGGAAACCTGTTGAAGTGAAATGGACAATATGAGAAACAGTGACTTGATCAGCCTTTGTCCTGACTGTGATGTACAACTTAATACTTTATCTCTTTTAGTATTTTTTTGTTCTACTTAATACTATTGGTTGAACTCTGTAATTAACACACAATTATTCTTAGGTGTTTAAATTTAACTGAAAAGTGATCTCTGTTAAATATAAGTGTGGGAATAAGAAAGAGAGATGTACAATTTGGGACAAGCTCAAGCTGACTTGCCCAAATGATAGTTAGAAACGTGCCTGGGATTCCAATTCAATCCCATCAAGGTGGCATGTACCAATGCCGTCTCACTAGTCCAAGTGATCAGTTTCAGTTCACAACTGATCATAATGATAGGTCTAAGAATCAATGGAATCACATAATCAAGACTAGTGTCTGCTAATACTAACTGATAGAATAAAACAGGGAGAGAACGATCTAAAATGGGATGCAGGATACACTGCAGACTCATAAAAGAGCAGATGTCCTAAACAGCACTCTGGCCTCAGAATTAGCCCTTAAGGCATTCAGATATGTCAAAAAAAGAGGACATAAATGATAGATCTCTGCAAGTGAGATCCCAGTGGAAAGAACAGGCCGTCAAAGAGGGAGGTACCTTTCTTTCTCTGAAGGGAGGAGAGAACTTCCACTTTGACTATGACCTTGTCTAAATAAGAACAGAGTCGGCGAACTCAAAAGGCTTCCATAGCCTTGGAAGCTCATGACTAGAGCCTAGGGAGATTACTGACGCCATAAACAAGAGTGTCAATTTGTTAAGTCAACAAGAGGAGTCACTGTGCACTTACTGGTCATGTAGGATCTCTGTCCTTAATGTGTTTTTCAATGTGAATTAATGCTATAACTAGTACACAAATAGTATTTTACATTTTATGTTTCTGTGTGTGGGTGCAAACTTTTGAAATCTCTGGTAATATATACTAAATTGATCTCCTGTATATAAAAAGAATTGAAAATGAATCTTGATGTGAATGAAATGGGAGAGGCAGTGGGAAATGGGAGGGTTGCGGGTGGGAGGGAAGTTATGGGGAGGAAAAAGCCATTGTAATCCATAAGCTGTACTTTGGATATTTATATTTATTAAATAAAAGTGAAAAAAATAAATAAATAAAAAGGAGGAATCAAAATGAAATGAGGAATGTAGTAGGACATGAAATTGAGATATTGAAGAGAAATCAAAATGAAATGAAGAATTCAATAGAACAAATGAAAAACACATTTGAGAGCCTTAAAAACAGAATCAGTGAGGCAGAAGAGAGAATATCAGACTTAGAAGACAGAGCACATGAAAGTACACATTCAAACCGAAGAAAAGAGGAGGAAATTAGAAATTTAAAAAATATAGACACTAATCCACTGTAGGTGGGAATGCAAACTCGTAAAGGCACGATGGAAGCCATTTTGGAGATTCCTCAGAAACCTGAATATAACCCTACCATACAACCCAATGATCCCACACCTTGGAATTTACACAAAGGAAATTAAATCGGCAAGTAAAAGAGCTGTCTGCACCCCATTGTTTATTACAACTCAAATCACATTGGCTAAGACATGGGATCAACTTAATGCCCATTAACAAATGACTGGATAATGAAATTATGGGATATGTACTTTATAGAATACTATACAGCAGTAAAAAAAATGAAATCTGTTCATTTGCAGCAAAATGGAGGAATCTGGAAAACATGCTAAGTGAAATAAGCCAGTCCAAAACGGATAAATATCACATGTTCTCCCTGATTGGTGACAACTAACTGAGCACCTAAAAGGAAACCTGTAGTAGTGAAATGAGATGACACTATGAGAAACAATGACTTGATCAGCCCTTGTCCTGACTGTAAAGGAACAATTAACTATTTTATTAATTTTAGTATTTTTTGTTCTACTTAATAGCATTGGTTGAATTCTTTAACTAACACACATTTATTCTTAGGTGTTTAAATTTAACTGAAAAGTGATACCTGTTAAATATGAGTGGGAATAAGAGAGGGAGGAAATGTACAGTTTGGCACATGCTCAGTTGGACTTACCCTTAATGGTAGAGCTAGAAATGTGCCAGGGGATTCCAATTCAATCCCATCAAGGTGGCATGCACCAATGCCATCTCACTAGTCCAAGTGATCAGTTTCAGTTCATAATTGATCATAATGAGAGGATTAAGTGTCAAAGAGATCACATAAACAAGATTAGTGTCTGCTATACTAAGTGATCAATTAAAAAGGAGAAAACGATCCCACATGGGAAGTGGGATACACAGCAGACACATAGAATGGCAGATGCCCTAAACAGCACTCTGGCCTCAGAATCAGCCCTTAAGGCACTCGAAGCTGGCTAACAAGCCCATGAGAGTTTCTCAGGCATGGAAAGCCAAGACACTCTGGCAAAAAAAAAAAATGACTTAAATGAAAGATCTCTGTGAGTGAGATCCCAGTGGAAAGAATGGGCCATCAAAGAAGGAGGTACCTTTCTCTGAAGGGAGGAGAGAACTTCCAGTTTGACTATGGCATTGCCTAAGTAAGATCAGGGTTGGCAAACTCAAGACGCTTCCATAGCCTTGCCAACTCATGACAAGAGCCTCTGGTGATTTCTGACATAATCAATAAGAGTGTCAATTATTAAATCAATAACAGGAGTCACTGTGCACCTATTCCCCATGTAGGATCTCTGTCCTTAATGTGTTGTACTATATGAAATAATGGTAAAATTACTGCTAAAACAGTACTTTATACTTTGTGTGTCTGTGTGGGTGCAAACTGTTGAAATCTTTACTTAGTTTTTACTAAATTGATTTTCTGTATATAAAGATAATTGAAAATGAATCTTGATGAAGAATGGGATGGGAATGGAAGTGGGAGATGGGATGGTTGTGGGTGGGAAGGAGGTTATGGGGGAAAAAGCCACCATAATCCAAAAGTAGTACTTTGGAAATTTATGTTTACTAAATAAATGTGAAAAAAAGAAATATCTATATGGCTTTCCACAGTGGTTGCTCTTATTTACATTCCCACCAATGGTGTATATATATATATAAATAAACTTTCATTGTTCATTTGTATACTGATAACAAAACCAATGTACAAAAAATGGCGCATTTGATCCTCAAATTACTCTCTATTTTATTTAAGGCATGCAATCTCATGAACTTCATATTACAGATTTAGGAACATAGTGCTACTTCCCACCCTATTGGCTCTCTTGTCCATGCTTCCAGCCTTTCTCTCCTTCCTCTTTTATCATTTCCATAATGATCTAATTTCAGTTAACTTTTTACTAGTGAGATTAACCCTACAGTAACTGAAGAGTTCAAGAAATAATGATAAGGATAATACACTGTTCCTCAACTGTAGAGACAAGGGCTATAAATAATCATTGAATCTCAAAATGTCAATTTCACTTCAATACATTATATTTTGGTACTCTATTATTTTCCAAGATCAGGGAAAACATTTGGTATTTGTCCTTTTGGTACTGGCTTATCTCACTGAATAATTATTGAATGTTTTCAATGTATCTGTTTTGTTACAAAAGGCAGAATTTCATTTTTTACCACTGTATAATATTCCACAATGAATATATACTATAATTTCTTTATCCAGTCATAGATGGTGGACATCTGAGTTGATTCCATATTTTAGCTATTGTTAATTGAACTGCAGTAAACATGGGGGTACAAATTACTCTTTCATATGCTGATTTCATTTCCTTTTGGGTAAATTCCCAGGAGTGGGATTGCTGGGTCATATGGTATATCTATTTTCAGCTTTCTAAGGTATCCCTATTTTTTCTAATACTACTAATAACTAACAGATAAGATGGGAATAATGACAAAAATTTAAACAATACTTAGATGTCATAAGAACATGGTTACTATGGGATGATCTTTTTCCTTTTTCTTCTGGGTTATGATGCCTCCTCGGTTCTCAGCCAATACTATCTGCATTCAATACGCTGGGAAAGAGCTTAAGGTATAGGAGAGAACAAAGAATCCAAACATCTTATTCTAGTTTTCCGTCTTTTGCTGTAAGACCATAGGTGGTTTCACTGAACTTCTTCGGTGTCTTGGTTACATCAATTATAAAATGATGGTGTCAGTGTAAAGAAAAATAGCATCTAACATTTATTGAACACTTTCTAAATATCAGGTATCATAAAGAATATTTTAGTGTCATGTGACCTTCATAATAACTTAAAAAATAAATATTATTATTATCTCATTCTGTACTTGACAACTGAGGTTCAGTATTGTTTAGGTTATCTTCTAAGTGTTAAGGGGAAGAGCCATTGTTAGATTTAATAATCAGATTCCTAAACCCAAGCTGGTAACCTCCACATCTCCAAATAAAACATATCCCTAACCATTCTTCTTTATAGTATTAGATTTAACATCTTATTGAGAAAAATCTTACATGAAAGTTGGAGAGCCTCGTAACTCCACCTTCTGTTGAGTATATTCCAAGCCTGTGCTATGTTTGCACATTGTCTGTCAAATTTAGTTTCCAAGCAGAAACTTCGTCTAACACAACATTCTGCCTAGAGGTTCACACATTGCTAGCACTCAGTAAGTGTTTATAATAATATGAATGGCATCTGTTTAATAAAAGGAATTTGCCATTAGTATTTCTTTGTATTAGCTACATAATACTTAGAAATCCTAAATGCTAAAAATATTCTATTGTTTACACTATATATATAGTTATAAGAATATTTATGTATGTATTAGGCCAAAATAACCCCAGTGTAGCATAGTCTGGTGCTACACAAAGTTCATTCCTAGTAAATATCCCTAGCTAAGATCTATTCTTCATTTATTCATTCAAGGAGTATTCAGCATTTAGTGAATATTTAGGTATTTTATTTGGCTAGCATTGTGTTGAATGCTAGGAAAATAAATAAAGATAATCTTGGACTTCTATAATTTGTAGAGAAGTGGGGCTGGGTTTTAGCATATAGAAAGTAAACAGATAATTACCATATAAATAATAAGTACTGTGAGGTAATTATGCCACAGTGGACACATAAATCTGAATTGGGATCAAAGAAGTCATTCTACAAATGATATTACAGTGAAAGCAGGAATCTTCTCACAAATTAGCCAGGTGAAAAGCAGATAGAAAAAGATTTCAGAAGAAACATGTGAGTGAATACATTATTCCAAAAACTGAGAATAGTTCAGAATGGTGAGATTACCAAAGGAAAGTGATAAGAAATTAAATTGAAAGATATCATCTAAAGGATGCTTTATTCTGTGACAAAGTATTTGGGTCTTTTATTTGGAAATAATAGGAGCAATTTAAGTGGTGAAGGGAGATGATCATGTTTACATGATAGAGATGACCACTCTGGCTGCAGGGTAGAAAACAGAAGGCAAGGAGGGACTGAGAAAGGATAATTGATCTTTTCACATAATTATATCTTTAGTTAGGGTCAGTAATTAGAGCCAATTGAGGAGGTAAAATCGACAGGACGTGGTGAATTGTTAGCAGAGACATAGTTGGGACGGAGTCAAGGACACACTTCTGTTTTGATTTAAGAACTACAATCACTGATAATTCTACTCCATTGAGATAGGGACAGGGAGAGACAAGCAGTTTTGGGATCAGAAAAACTGAACAACTCAGTTTCTGTCAACTCCAAAAATATAGCTTTGTTGTTGTTATTGTTGTGGCACTATATTAGTTCTGACGTACTCCTAGTCTACACCACAAATTAGTCCCTGTGAACCAGGATTGAACCAGTTTTATCTTTCTCCACAAATTCAATGAAAATGGCCCTTTAGCTACAGAAAAGATAATGATAGGAAACGAAGGTTACTCATTCTGCACAATGCTGATTCTTGAAGAGGGTAGATGTGGAAGGAATGCACTTCCCAGGCTCGCCCAGATCTTGTAAGGGAGGTACTATTCTGGGCTGGTCAGCAGGTTGTGTACAATCTTATGTGGTGGCCTGGGCACATATACTACAATACAACTTCTGTGGGAAATAGTTGGGGAACAAAGCCCTGGAAAGTTGCAAGGTAATTTCAACTAACAGAGTGTTTCTGAAAAAAAGGTGTCTGCTTTCATTTAAATAAACAAGAAACTTGGCAATATAGAACACTTAATCGGGCATCCCTATCCAGTAGTTTTCACTGCCCACACCACTGAATCCCCCAGAAGTCTGGATCCATTCATTGAGTAACAATTAGAGAAATTGCTACTATATTGCCTAACTACTAAAAAATAAGGACTATTCCCAGTAATTCTGCTTCTACATTAAGAAAAAAATAACTTGAATGTTGCCCATAGCACACCATTTTGCTGCTGCAAGATTGGGTGGTAAAAACGTGAAATAAAAGATTTAATTGGCAACCTTAAACACCTGGAAACAAAAGGTTTCTGTGCCTCAAGGCAAACATATTTTAGACCCTGTAACAGATTTTTAGACCTAGTAACATAGGAGTGCTACAAACCTCAGGACTATGCAAATCACATCATCAACCAAGTGTCAGAGGAAGGCAGAGAAGTCTCTAATAAGGTGCTAAAGCTAAAGACTTTATTGCAGAAGAAGATTACATAAAAATAATAAGTAGTGTTCTATTCTGATAGTCTAAAGTTTTGGGGAAAAATAAGAGAAGGTGAGGTTTTTGTCTTTCACAAGACCTCAAGTCCAGACAGTCAAAACCTCAGGTAAGAGCTAATTTTTACCATTTCTAATAATCAAAGCAGAATATAGAGTTGATTTCCTCTTAATAAAAAAACACCTAGTTACATTAGATAAGAGCAAAAAATGGTTAAGAAAGTACTAATCTTAGAAATTCATTGTGTTGGGACAGAAGGAAGGATGAGTTAAGTAGGGGAAAGAGTGAAAACAGTAAACTAAAAATTTCCTTGGCAGATTTCTGGTATAGCTACAAGACTGAAAAACTAGTTGGTAACCAAGGCAACTTTTTCCACCAGGGATGAAAGAAAATATAGTCAATTGACCAATATGACTTATGGTCATGGTTCCTTTAACCTGTAAAACAGCTTTTAAAACTTAAGGCCAACACACACACACACACACACATGCACACACACATGTCCTTGAATAACATGGAGGCTTAACACCATTGAGTCTATTGATTATCAGTGCTCTTAGAATGTGGTCTATGCTCCCAGCTGTCTACATTTTCCATCCAGGCTAGTCTATTCATTACCTCACTTCTCTAACAGTCACATACAGCTATCTGTGACTCCACTACAAGACTGGGCTTAAGACTTTAGCCTAGACATTTTCAGAAAAGGCATTAAAACCATTCCATAAAATTGAATTATCTAGTGAAATTTCAGCATAAGTTAGCTACAGGTGTCCATTTCTCTAAAGATTTGCTTATTTATTTGAAAGGTAGAGTTACAGATGGAGAGGGATAGGGAGAAGCAGAGAGAGAGAGAGTGAGATCTTCCATCAATTGGTTCACTCCCCAAATGGTCACAACAGCCAGAGCTAGGTTGGTCTGAAATCAGAAGCCAAGAGCTTCTTCCAGATCTCCCACATAGGCACAGGCACCCAAGTACTTGAGCAGTTTTTCACTGTTCCCCAAAGGGCATTAGCAGGAAGCTATATGGAAATGGAGCAGCCAGGACTGAAGCAGCCAGGACCTGCTATGCCACAGCAGCAGTCCTACAAGTCTTAATGAGCTGATGTGATATAAGATGTCTGCCAAGAAATATTACTTTGGCTTGATAGCAACTGATCTTAGATACCTCTTTCTGAAAATCATTAGATAAGATATCATTTGGCCATTATCTATTGAGTGACTATGTTGTCAATTTCAATAGAAAATCATCATCTATTTCTATATTCTATGACACAGAACATTTATAGCTCTTAGGAAAGTGGCTTAAAGTTACCAAAGTTAAAGAGAAAATTGAAAGATGCTCAAGAATATCCCTGTTTATGCTTCTTTGAGTTGTAATCTTCAAAGTTACTACTTTTTCCAATCTGAATTCTGAAGACAGCACTACAAAATTTAAAGAACATCTTTGTCATTACTCCCTTGTATTAAAATTCTAAAATAGGATATTCTAGGTCAAATAGTTTTCTTGTTTACAACTTGTTAGATATATCAAATTACTTACAAAAAGAACTATCTACTTAACTCCCATTAATAAATCATGAAACATTATTCTCCCATAGCTTTGTGAATAAGGAATTTAGCCTATATTTCATTCTATGCTAATTGAAAAGTTAAAATATGTTTCATAAATTATTATTTGCTCTTTTGTGAGCAGTAATGTTGTCAGATGGTGATTCTTCCCACCATGCCCACCCTCTCACCCATACCCCCACATCTCTTCCGACTCCCTCTCTTATTCCCATTCTTATGTTTTACTGAGATCTATTTTCAAATGATTTTAGATGCATATGAGTAACTCTGTGTTAAGTAAAGAGTTCAACAATAGTATGAAAAAAAACTGTTCCTCAATAGTCAAGACAAGGGCTGTTCAAGTCACTGCTCTCAGAGTGTCAAATTCACTTCCACAGATTGCCTTTTAGGTGCTCTATTAGTTAACACAGGTCAGGGAGATCAGATGGTATTTGTCCCTTTGGGATTAGCTTATTTCACTAAGTATCACGTTTTCTAGATTCATCCATTTTGTTGCAATGACCAGATTTCATTATTTTTCACTACTGTGCAGTATTCCATGGTTTACATATGCCATAATCTCTTTATCTAGTCTTTAGTTCACAGGCATTTGGGTTGATTCAGTGTCTTAGATATTGTGAGTTGAGCTGCAATAAACATGGGGGTAGATAACTCTTTCATATGCTGATTTCATTTCCCTCGTGTAAATTCCCAGGAGTGGGATGGCTGGGTCATACGGTAAGTCTGGATTCAGATTTCTGAGGAACCTCCAAACTGTCTTTCATGGTGGCTTTACCAGTTTGCATTCCCACCAACAGTGGATTAAGGTATCTTTTCCCCCACATCCTCACCAGCATCTGTCCTTTGTTGATTTCTGTATGAAAGCCCTTCTAACTAGGGTGAGGTGAAACCTCACTGTGGTTTTGATTTGTATTTCCCTGATGGCTAGTGATCCTGAGCATTTTTCTGTCTGTTGGCCATTTGGATTTCCTATTTTGAGAAATGTCTGTTTAAGTCCCTTGCCCATTTTTTAACTGGGTTGTTTGTTTTGTTGTTGTCGAGTTTCTTGATCTCTTAATATATTCTGGTTATTAATCATTTATCAGTTGTATACTTTGCAAACAATTTTTTCCATTCTGTTGATTGCCTCTTCACTATACCGTGTGCTTTCTTTTCAGTACAGAAGTTTCACAATTTGATGTAATTCCATTTGTTAATTTTGGCTTTGGTTGCCTGTGCCTCTGGGGTCTTTTCCAAGAACCCTTTGCCTGTGCCAATGTCTTGCAAGGTTTCCCCAATGTTCTCTAATAATTTGATGGTATCAAGGCATAGATTTAGCTCTTTATTCAATTTTGAGTGGATTATTGTGTGAGGTGTAAGGTAGGAGCGCTCCTTCATATTTCTGTAATGTGGAAATCCTATTTTCCCAGCACCATTTTATGAAGAGACTGTCCCTGCTCCAGGGATTGGTTTCAGCTCCTTTATCAAATATAAGTTGGTTGTAGGTGCTGGGAAGTATTTCTGAAGTTTCTATGCTATTCTATTGGTATGCCTGAGCATTTTTTGGTAAGTACCAGGTTATTTTGATTTTAACTGCCCTGTAGTATGTCTTGAAATCTGATATTCTGAAGCCTCCAGCTTTGTTTTTGTTATATAAGATTGCTTCAGCTAATCATGGTCTCCTGTGTTTGCATAAGAATTTCAGTATCATTTTTTTCTATATCTGAGAAGAATATGCTTGGTATTTTGATTGGTATCATATTGAATCTGTAAATTGCTTTCAATAGTATGGACATTTAGATATTGAGTCTTCCAATCAATGAACATAGAACATTTTTTCCATTTTTTGTATCTTCCTCTATTTTTTCTTTAATGTTTTATAATTCTCATTGTGGAGATCTTTGACATCCTTGGTTAAATTTATTCTAAGGTATTTGATTTATTTTGTAGGTATTGTGAATGGGATTGATCTTAGAAACTCAATCTCAGCCTTGGCATTGTTGGTGTATATAAAGGCTGTTGGTTTTTGTTTATTGACTTTATAACCTTCTAGTTTACCAAACTCTTCTTTGAGTTCAAATTAAGGTGATTATGGCTTCATAGAAAGAATTTGAGATGATTCCCTCCCTTTCAATTGTTTTGAATAGCATGAGAAGAATTTGAGTTAGCTCTTTAAATGGCTGGTACAATTCAGCAGTGAAGCCATCTGGCCCTGGGCATTTCTTTGTTGAGAGAGTCTTTATTTCTGATTCAATTTCCATCTTAGTTATGGTTCTGTTTAGGTTTTTCTATGCCTTCAAGGCTCAATTTAAGTAGGCTTGATGTGTCCAGGAAACCATGTGTTTCTTCTAGTTTCCCAGTTTGTTGACATATAGCTCTTTGCAGAAATTTCTGATGAGTTCTTTTTTTATTTATTTGATGTCTGTTGCTACATTTCCTTTTTCATCTCTAATTTTAATAATTTGTGTCTTCGTTCTCCTTTTTTTGGTTATTTGGGTCAATGGAGTATCAGTTTTGTTTATTTTTTCAAAAAACCAGCCCCTCATCTTGCTGATCTTTTATATTGTTTTTTAATTTCAATTTTGTTAATTTCTACTCTAATTTTATTTATTTCTTTTGGGTTTGGTTTGATATTTTCTAGATCCTTGAGATGCATTGATAGCTCATTTATTTGGTGTCTTTCCAATTTCTTGATGTATGCACAGATTGTTATAAGCTTTCCACTTAATACTGCATGTGCTGCATCCTGTAAGTTTTTTTTTTATTTAATGAGCATAAATTTCCAAAGTACAGCTTATGGATTACAATAGCTTCCTCCCCCCATAACTTCCCTCCCACACACAACGCTCCCCTCTCCCACTCCCTCTCCCCTTCCTTTCACATCAAGATTAATTTTCAATTATCTTTATATACAGAAGATCAATTTAGTGTATATTAAGTAAAGATTTCCACATTTTGCTCCCACACAGAAGCACAAAGTGTAAAATACTATTTGAGTACTAGTTATAGCATTAATTAAACACCTAAGAATAATTGTGTATTAATTACAGAGTTCAACCAATAGTATTAAGTAGAATATAAAATGCAACTTTTGTATTGTTGTGGCTTCCCCCCCAACCTCCCTTCCTCCCATGTCCCTCCCCTCTCCCACTCCCTCTCCCATCCTGTCCTTCATCACATTTCATTTTCAATTACCTTCATATACTGAGGAACAATTACCTTCATATACTGAGCATCACAAAGCAGGGATTTCAACAGGCTGCACTCACACAACCGAACCAGGTATAGGGTATTATTCGACTAGTAGTGTTGTTTTTGAGTTTCATAGTTAAACACATTAAGGACAGAGGTCCTACGTGGGGAGCATGAACCCAGTGACTCCCGTTGTTGATTTAACAATTGGCACTATTATTTATGATGTCAGCAATCACCCGAGACACTTGCTATGAGCTGTCTAGGCTATGGAAGCCCCTGAGTTCACCAACTCTGAATTTGTTTAGTCAAGGCCATATCACAGTGGAGGTTCCTTCCTCCCTTCAGAGAAAGGTGCCTCTCTCTTTGATGGCCTGATCCTTCTGCTGGGGTCTTGTTCACCAGGATCTTTCATTTAGATTGTTTTTTGCCACTGTGTCATGGCTTTCCATGCCTGTGAGACTCTCATGGACCTTTTAGTCAGATCCGAATGTCCCAAGGGTTGATTCTGAGGCAGGAGTGCTGTTTTGGGCATTTGCCATTCTATGAGTCTGCTGTGTGTCCTGCTTCCCCCACAGGATCATTCTCTCCCTTTTGATTCTATCCTTCATTATTTGCTTACACTGGTCTTATTTGTGTAATCTCTTCGACACTTACCCTACCTTTTTGATCGGTTGTGTATTTATACTTGTCACTTTACCAAGTATGCTGACATTGGTACCTGCCTCCTTGGTAAGGTTGAGTTGAAATCCCCTGGCACATTTCTAGTTCCACCATTAGAGGTAGGTCTGAGTGAGTATGTGCTGTCCTATATATCTCCTCCCTCTCTTATTCCCACTCCTATGTTTCACAGAGATCAATTTTCTGTTAACTTTTAAACGCTTAAGAATGGTTGTGCATTGATTGCAGAGTTCAACCAGTGGTCTTGTGTAGAGCAAAGCGAGCAACAACAACAACAACAACAACAAAAATACTAAAGAAACAAAATAGTAAGTTGTTCCTCAACAGTCTAGACAAGGGCTGCTCATGTCATTATCTCTCATAGTGTCCATTTCACCTAATGGGTATCATTTTAGGTGCTCGTTTAGTTGCCATCGATCAAGAACATGTGATATTTGTCCCTTTTGGACTGGCTTATTTCACTCAGCATGATGTTTTCCAGCTTCCTCCATTTTGTTGTAAATGCCCGGATTTCATTGTTTTTTTACTGCTATATAGTGTTCCATAGAGTACATATCCCATAGTTTCTTTATCCAGTCATCTGTTGATGGACATTTAGGTTGATTCCATGTCTTAGCTATTGTGAATTGAGCTGCAACAAATACTGAGGTGCAAATGGCTTTTTTCTCCCCTTTAATTCCATTTGGGTATATTCCAAGGAGTGGGATGGCTGGGTCCTGTGGTAGTGCTATATTCAGGTTTCTGAGGATTCTCCAGACTGTCTTCCATAGTGGCTTTACCAGTTTGCATTCCCACCAACAGTGGATTAGTGTCCCTTTTTCTCCACATCCTCGCCAGCATCTGTTGTTGGTTGATTTCTGTATGTAAGCCAATCTAACCGGAGCGAGGTGGAATCTCATTGTGGTTTTGATCTGCGTTTCCCTGATGGCTAGGGATCCTGAGCATTTTTTTCATGTGTCTATTGGCCATTTGGATTTCCTCTTTTAAAAAATGTCTGTTAAGGTCCTTGGCCCATTTTTTTATGGGGTTGTTTGTTTTGATTCTGTGGTGTTTTTTGATCATTGTGTAGATTCTAGTTGTTAATCCTTTATCTGTTGTGTGGTTTGCAAATAACGTCTCCCATTCTGTTGGTTGCCTCTTCGCTTTCCTGACTGTTTCCTTTGCTGTTAAGAAACTCTTCAATTTGAGGTAATCCCATTTGTTTATTTTATTTTTGATTACCCATGCCTGTGGGGTCTTCTCCAGGAATTCTTCACCTATTCCGACATCTTGAAGGGTTTCCCCTATGCTCTCAATTAGTTTCATGGTGTCGTGGTGCATCTCTAGTTCTTTGATCCATGTTGAGTGGATTTTTGTATAAGGTGTAAGGTAGGGGTCTTGCTTCATACTGCAACATGTGGACATCCAGTTTTCCCAGCACCATTTGTTGAAGAGGCTGTCCTTGTTCCAGGGGTTGGTTTTAGGTCCTTTGTCAAATATGAGTTGGTTATAGATGTTTGGCTTGATCTCTGGTGTTTCTATTCTGTTCCATTGGTCTATCCATCTGTTTTTGTACCACTATCAGGCTGTTTTGATTATAACTGCCCTGTAGTATGCCTTGAAGTCTGGAATTGTGATGCCTCCAGCCTTGTTTTTAGTGTAAAGGATTGCTTTAGCTACTCTGGGTCTCCTGTTTCTTCATATGAATTTCAGCATCATTTTTTCTAGGTCTTTGAAGAATGACTTTGATATTTTGATTGCTATTGCATTGAACTCACAAATTGCTTTTGGGAGAATGGACATTTTGATGATATTGATTCTTCCAATCCATGAGCATGGCAGGTTTTTCCATTTTTTTGTGTCATCTTCTATTTCTTTTTTTAGTGTTTTGTAATTTTCATCATAGAGGTCTTTGACCTCCTTGGTTAAATTTATTTCAAGGTACTTTATTGTTTTTGTGGCTATCGTGAATGGGATTGATCTTAGTAGTTCTTCCTCGGCTCTGGCATTGTCTGTGTATACAAAGGCTGTTTATTTCTGAGCGTTGACTTTGTATCCTGCTACTTTACCAAACTATTCCATGAGTTCCAGTAGTCTCTTATAGGAGTTTATCGGGTCCCCTATATATAGTATCATGTCATCTGCAAATAGGGATAGTTTAACTTCCTCCTTTCCCATTTGTATCCCTTTAATTTCTTCTTCTTGCCTGATGGCTCTGGCTAACACTTCCAGGACTATATTGAATAGCAATGGTGAGAGTGGGCATCCCTGTCTGGTGCCAGTTTTCAATGGAAATGCCTCCAACTTTTCCCCATTCAATATGATGCTGGCCATTGGTTTATCATAGACTGCCTTAATTGTGTTGAGGAATGTTCCTTCTAACCCCAATTTGCTTAGGGTTTTCATCATGAAATGGTGTTGTATTTTGTCAAATGCTTTCTCTGCATCTATTGAGATAACCATATGATTTTTGTTTCTCAATTTATTAATGTGATGTACTACATTGATTGACTTTCTCATATTGAACTATCCCTGCATACCAGGGATAAATCCCACTTGGTCTGGGTGAATGATCTTTCTGATGTGTAGTTGGATTCGGTTTGCCAGAATTTTGTTGAGTATTTTTGCTTCTATATTCATCAGGGAGATAGGCCTGTAGTTTTATTTCTCTGTTGTGTCTTTTCCGGGCTTAGGAATTAAGGTGATATTGGCTTCGTAGAAAGAATTTGGAAGGATTCCCTCTCTTTCAATCGTTTTGAATACCTTGAGAAGAATGGGGGTTAGTTGTTCTCTAAATGTCTGGTAAAATTCGGCAGTGAAGCCATCCGGTCCTGGGCTCTTTTTTTTTATTTTTTTTTTATTTTTTTATTTTTTTTTTTTTGCAGTAGTGCGTTTATTACTGATTCAATTTCTGTCTCAGTTATGGGTCTGTTTAGATTTTCTATATCTTCACGGCTCAGTTTAGGAAGGTTGTATTTATCCAGGAATCCATCCATTTCTTCCAGGTTCCCCAATTTGTTAGCATATATCTCTTCATAGTAGTTTCTGATGATTCTTTTTATTTCTGTTGTGTCTGTTGTTACATTTCCATTACTATCTTTGATTTTACAGATTTGTGTCTTCTCTCTCCTTTTTTTTTTTTTGGTTAGTTGGGCCAATGGTGTGTCGATTTTGTTTATTTTTTCAAAGAACCAGCTCCTGGTTTTGTTGATCTTTTGTATTTTTTTTTTGTTTCAATTCTGTTAATTTCTTCTCTGATCTTTAGTATTTCTTTCCTCCTTTTGGATTTGGGCTTGATTTGCTGCTGTTTTTCTAAATCCTTAAGGAGCATGGAGAGTTCATTTGTTTGGTTCCTTTCCAGCTTCTTGATGTATGCATTAATTGCTATAAACTTTTCTCTTAGCACTGCTTTTGCTGTATCCCACAGGTTTTGATAGGTTGTGTTATCATTTTCATTTGTTTCTAGAAATCTTTTGATTTCTCTTTTAATTTCTTCAATGACCCACTGTTCATTTAGGATCATGTTGTCCATTCTCCATATATTTGCATATGGTGTAGAGATTCTTGGGTTGTTGATTTCGAGTTTCACTGCACTATGGTCTGAGAAGCTGCATGGTATAGTTTCAATTTTTTTGAATTTGTTGAGGCTCCCTTTATGGCCTAGCATATGGTCAATCCTAGAGAATGTTCCATGTACTGGGGAGAAATACATGAACTCTGTGTCTGTGGGGTGGAAGGTTCTGAAGATATCTATTACGTCTATTTGGTCTATGGGGTCAATTAGCTCTGTTGTTTCCTTGTTGAATTTCTGTCTGGTTGATCTGTCCATTGGTGAGAGTGGGGTGTTGAAGTCCCCTGTGACTATTGTAATTGAGTCTATATCTTCCTTTAAATCCTTTAGTAATTCTTTCAGGTAGCCAGGCACCCTGTAATTAGGTGCATATACATTTATAATAGTAATGTCTTCCTGTTGGATAGATCCTTTAATCATTATATAGTGCCCTTCTCTGTCTCTTTTAATAGTCTTTATGTTAAAGTCTATTTTGTCTGCTATTAGGATGGCCACACCAGCTCTTTTTTGATTTCTGTTAGCTTGGAGTATCTTTTTCCATCCTTTCACTTTCAGTCTGCGTGCATCTTTGCTGATAAGGTGCGTCTCTTGAAGGCAGCATATAGATGGATTCTCTTTCTTGATCCAATCAGCTAGTCTATGTCTCTTTGTAGTGGAATTAAGACCATTCACATTCAGTGTGATTACTGGTAAGTACTGTCTTTTCCCCTTCATGTTTCCTGAAACGAGCTGTTTATGTATTTTGAACTTTGTTTGTGGGTTACTCTACATTCACTTTTTTTAGCAGTGAAGTTCTTGTTTTTGTATTTCTGTGTGCAGCACGTCTTTGAGCAAGTGTTGTAGGTTTGGACGTGTGGATACAAATTCTTTCAGTTTCTGTTTGTCATGGAAGATCTTTATTTCCCCTTCATTCATAAATGATAGCTTTGCAGGGTATAGTATTCTAGGTTGGCATTGTTTGTCCTTTAAAACTTGAAATATATCATGCCATTGTCTCCTTGCCTGTAGTGTTTGCGATGAGAAGTCTGGGGTGAGTCTGATTGACTTACCCCTGAATGTGATTTGTCGCTTTTCTCTGGCACATTTTAGGATTTGTTCTTTGTGTGTCACTGAGCTGAGTGTTGCCACAATGTGTTGTGGTGAATTTCTCTTCTGGTCTACTCTGTTCGGAGTCCTGGCTATCTGTTTTATTTGTGTGTTGTTATCCAGCTGCCTTTGTTTGAAGTTTTCTGATATTATTTCGTTGAAGACACCTTCCAATCCATTCTCTCTTTCCACCCCCTCAGGGACTCCTATTTTCCGAACATTACACCATTTGATTGAATCTTGTAGGTCTTGTATTGTATTGTATTATTTTTTACTTTTTTAATTTCTTCTTCCTGCGTTTGAACTGACTGTATTATTTCTGGAAGTTTGTCTTCAAATTCTGATATTCAGTCTTCTATTTCGTCTGTTCAATTTTCAAGGGATTCCACAGTGTTTTTTATATGGTCAATTGAGTTATTCAGTTCTAGTATTTCATTCTGTCTTCTCTTTAGGATCTCTAATCCTTGGGCTTGTTTTTCATTCAGCTCTTGACACTATTTCTCATTATTTCTAAGTATTCTGATTATTAATTTTCTGAATCCTTTTTCTGGCATGGTTTCAACTTCTTCTTCTTCAGCCTCTGTTATGGTTGGTTTAGCCTGCTCCATTGGCAAGTTTATATGTTCTTCTATATTCTTATTGTGGGTTTTTGTTTTGTTTTTTGGCATTCCGTCTGGGTGGTTTTTCAGGTTGATTTCCCTCTGCTGCTGTGAGTCTGTACCAATATCCAGTATAAGCAGGCTGCTCTACACAGCCCGAACGTAAACAGACAGGATGGCTGCTCTCTGCCTTCTGCAGCTCTGATTATGGGTTGGGCGGCTCCTGTTGATCCCTCAGTTCTGGATCCTGCCCTTTTACCGCAGGCGCTATTCAGTTTTGTTTTTTTTTTCTTGTAACTTGAGTAGACGGGCGTCTGGGCTTTGAGGTGCCCTCCTTCAATACCCGCCCCTGCGCAAGAAGTGTCCTGTCACTCCGCTCCACCTTTGGGCTCCGCCTCCGAAGGTTAGTGTCGAGGCAAAGACAGTTCTCCTTTAAGCCCGAATGTAAACAGACAAAATGGCTGCTTCCTGCCTGCTGCAGCTCCAAGGAGGTGCCAAGAGATACTGGCTTACTCAGTCTCTCAATTAGTACCCTTGAATCGCACACTCTTTCCACAGGCACCACTCACTCTGTTCCATTTTCTATTTCCTCCCCCTCTCAGTAGTGTGTCTCAGTGTCCGTCCCAGAGTGGGTTGGGGGAGGGGTGGTGGCAGCTGTTGCCTCAGTGATGGGCAAGCGCCCCGTCTCACCTCGGCTTCCAGCGCTGGTGTGTACACACTCCTGCTAGTGTCCTGCGCCTCAGGCGTCTGCGTCCTCCTCGCGGGTCCACCCTGTCTCCCCAGTTTCGTGAAGGGCTTCTCGCTCCCCCAAACTACAAATTCTCACCCCTCTTTGAACCTTCCCTTCCCGGACTTTCGGTGTGCTCCCTCCCTATTCCGCCATCATCCCTGCCTTCCGTAAGTTTTGATATGTTGTATTGTTTTCTTCATTTGTTTCCAGAAATTTTTTGCTTTCTCCAGTGACCTACTGTTCATTCAGGAGCATGTTGTTCAGCCTCCATGTGTTTGTATATGTTCTAGAGACTCCTGAATTCT
This sequence comes from Oryctolagus cuniculus, assembly GCF_051225735.1. Lineage (NCBI taxonomy): Eukaryota > Metazoa > Chordata > Mammalia > Lagomorpha > Leporidae > Oryctolagus > Oryctolagus cuniculus. The sequence continues at coordinate 99,625,541 of NC_142870.1, forward strand.
TGATTTCCAACTTCATTCCATTGCGGTCCAAGAAGATGCATGGTATGATTTTAATTTTTTTGAATTTGCTGAGACTTGCTTTATGGCCTAGCATGTGATCAGTCTTAGAGAAAGTCCTATGTACTGGTAAGAAGAATTTGTATTCGGCAACCATAGGATGAAAAGTTCTGTATATCTCTGTTAGGTCCATTTGGTCTATTGTGTTGATTAACTTTGTTTTTCCTTGCTGATTTTCTATCTGATTGATCTGACCACTTCTGATTGTGGGGTATTGAAGTCCATCATTACTATTATATTGGACTCTATGTCTCCTTTTAGATCCCTTAACATTTCTTTTAAATATCCAGGTGCCCTGTAATTAGGTGCATATACATTTATAATAGTTACATCATCCTGTTGAAGTGATCCATTAATCATAACATAATGTCCTTCTTTTTCTCTTTTAACAGTTTTTGTGCTAAAGTCTATTTTGTCTGGTATTAGGATGGCTACACCAGTTCTTTTTTTGTTTGTTTTTGTTAGCGTGAAATATCTTTTTCCATCCTTTCACTTTCTGTCAGCAATTATGTTTTTTGGTAAGATGTGTTTCTTGTAGGCAGCAAATAGATGGGTTTTGTTTTTTAATCTTTTTTGCCATTCTATGTCTGTTAAGTGGAGAGTCGAGGCCATTTACCTTCAGGGTGACTATTGATAATGACTTTTCCCTGCCATTTTTCCATAAATATTCCTATTTTTTATTTTGTATTTCCTTTGAATTTTTACTGGGAGATTTTCTACTTTCACTTTCTTCCATAGTGATGACCATGTTTCTGTTTTTCTGTGTGCAACACATCCTTAAGCATTTTTCACAAGCCTGGATGGGTAGTAACAAATTCTTTCAATTTCTGATTGTTATGGATGGTCTTTATTTCACCTTCATTCACAAATGAGAGCTTTGCAGGGTACTTTATGCTGCATTCACAATTTTTTTTCTCTAAGACTTGGAATATATCTCACCATTCTCACCTAGCCTATAGGGTTTCTGATGAGAAGTCTGCTGTGAGTCTATTTGTAGATCCTCTGAAAGTAATCTGGCATTTCTCTCATGCACATTTTAGAATCTTTTCTTTATGTTTTACTCTGAACAGTTTGATTGCAATATGTTGTGGTGAAGATATTGTCTTGTCATGTCTATTAGAAGTTCTATGTGGTTCCTGTAGTTTGATGTCTCTTTCTTTCTCCAAAATAGTGAAGCTTTCTGTTTTATTTTACTAAGAAGACCTTAATAATTCTTTCTCTCTTCCCACACCTTCAGGACTTCTATAACCTGTATGTTGGGTCATTTGATAATATCCTGTAGATTCCCAACAGTGCTTTTTTAGCTTTCTAATTTCTTCTTCTTGTTTTTTGTCTGACTGTATAATTTTCTATGATTTGTCTTCTAAATCAGATATTCTTTCTTCTGCTTCACCAATCCTGTTAAGGCTTTCTACTACTTTTTTTCATTTGTTCTATTTAATTCTTCATTTATAAGATTTGATTTTGATTTCTCTAAGATCTCAATTTTTGTGGTATAAATTTTCTTTCATATCATGTACGTATTTCTCTAGTTCATGCATTTCTAAGTATTCCATTGTCAATTTTTTGAATTCCATTTCTGGCATTTCTTCAATCTCTTCATCTAGTATTGAAGTGTTGTGTTCTTTTGGGGGCATCATGTTGTGTTTGTAATTCTTGTTTCTTGAATTGGTGTGTTTCTTATTCAGCATTTGTGGAACTACTCATTGGTTTCTTTGTTTTTTGTTTGTTTTGCTGTGGCAGCTTTTATCTTTGGAAAATTCCTCTGTAGATTAATGGAGTGCCTACCGTTTCAGTGAATATCTAAAGGCATGTGGTGGGCGTGACCGGGGAGCTCTGTTCAGTGCTCCAGGGTGAAAGGAGTGTTCAAGGTGACACCCAGGTTAGGAGTGGTAAATCTATTTTTTTATCAGATGGAGGTTTGTTCTGCTCTGTTGTTCTATATTCAACTCACCTCTTCTCAAAGGAAACTAGTGCCTGGGTGAGAGCCCCTGTGGGTATAATATTCATCTGCACTGCCACAAGAACCACACAAAGGATCTGTGCAGCCCTCAGTGTAAACACAGCTTCCACAGTAATGTCCCTCACCGGGAACCAGGGAGTTCTGAGCATGTGGAGCCTCTCACAGTGACTGCTCAAAGTCACAACCACACCCTGAGGCCTCCCATGCTGCCTCAGTGGTTTCAGAGTCCTGCAGCCCCAGTGTTTTCACCATTTAGGAGCACAAGCCTCCCACAGTCATGCACATCCAGCCCCTTGTCATTACTCCCTACCAGAGTCAGGTGTCTCCACTCGGGTTGTTGCTGGGAGCAGACACAAGCTAGTACATTTGTTACATATGTCCAAAATGGCACCCACTCTGTATCCACTTGTTACAGGAGATTGAGGAGAGAGAAAGGTGTCCCCTGCCTTTGTTTTTCTCTTCTGGTTTGGAAGGTACACTATTCCCCACAGGGCTCTCATCAGATTCCCTCCAGGCTTTTCCTGCAGCTTTATCACCAGTGGCTTGGGCTGCTGCAGTCTGATCTCACCTCACTCTCTAAAGCTGGATGGAGGCTGTTGGCTGCTGGGGTCTTGAGTTGTGCATGGCCACATCCTTCAAGTAGATCCTCGGTGCCTCCTAATTTGCATGGAGTTTCTTCTGCGATTATCTCCCTAACTCTTCCCTGAGACTGCACTCTCTCTGCTTTTTTTAAGCTATCTTCCAGACTAGAGCAGTAAGCTCCCTCTCTACTCTGTCATCTAAATACAATCTCCTTGCATATCTTCTATTGATCACCTATGTGACCATTGTCCATTATACTTATTTTTATGGATCTCATTCTTTTCTATTGATTTGTAAATTTGTAATGTTTGTAATATTACTATATTCTCATTATTACCACCCAGGAATAAGTTTTGTTTGATATTAATATAATTACTCCATACTATCTTTTTACCTATATTTATCTGGTATACTTTTGTCATGTGCATTTTTCTATCAATCTCTCTAACAAACTCTAAAGTGATTCAGCTTTTCTAACCTCTCAAATACAGATCTTTAGTACTTTTTTATCCTATTTTTCTAGAACTTGTTAACCAGATTCTTTTGTTCCACTTTTTTTAATGCCCATATAAAAATATATCTTACACTTAGCAACTAAATACCTATATCAATATGTTTATGAGTTTCTAAACTCACTAGGTCCTTGCACCCTATTTCTTTACTTCAGATGTGTTGTTGTAGACTTGTATGCAAAAATCTCTGAGTGGTAAAATTTCTAGATCATGTGTTTGAAAACAATGATATATAGGCCATTTCTGGAAGGATGTTTTATCTGTATTTAGAATTCTAGCTTAATGGTTTTTATTCCCTCAACTATTTGAATCCATTCTTCTTTTGTCTTCTGAAAACTCTTGCTGCTAATCAGAATTCTGCCTCTCCTTTATGCTTATCTAGCTCTTTGATTTTCTGAATTTTTACTTTATTTTTCTGATAAGTACATGGTGAGGGTTATAGATTGAATTCTATCCCTGCAAAATTAATTGTTGATGTCTTAACACATAATATCTCAGAACACGGCTTTTTTTGAAAATGGGATCTTTACAAGGGTAATCAAGTTGAAAGATTACAAGTGTAAATACTAATGTAATATGCCTAGAGTCATCAAAAAGGGAAATTTCAATAAAATTTCAATAAAAAGATAGATATGTACAGAGGAAAAAATGTGAAGAGACAGAGAAGAAGGGCAAGACCATGTAAAGATGAAAGCAGAAAGGGTGATGCATATACAAGACAAAAAGCATAAAAATTCTAAGCAAACTTTACGTTGTTCTACCATCTTTCATGTATCTGATAATAGTCAATAAGCCAGTATGTGGATTGACCAGATCTGTTTTTGGTAATTAAGTCTTTCAAGAATACCCAACACTGGGAAACTGGTAAACTAGGAAATTGTTGGTTTTCTCTTTTCTAATCTGTTTCCATGATTTACAGAGCTCCAACACATCCTCTGTTTTTAAGCCATAAGTCTTGCCCTAATCTCCTGTCTTACAAGAGCCATGCTTAGTCCCTGTTGCTCCATCCCAGTTTTTTTATGTCAAAATCCAACAGCCTACAGTCTACTGTTTGGAGTTTCCCCTTGGAATTTTAGATGCATAGATAATCCTTCAGTTGGTCATTTGTTTCCATTCTATTTTTTATTTTAGGGTTAATCTATTGTTAACATACCACTAGAGTGGCACTCATATCATCTTGAACAGAGGCCATGAATTACTTTCCAACTTTACACATTTACTAGCCATATATTCCACCCCAATGATCTTTTAACTTTCAATACACAAGGACTCTCCTCATGAGCAGGGCTTGGTTACTTGATGTATATCTGACTAATCAAGGTCAATTATCCTTTCTCCTGGAGTGGAAGAAGTAATGAAGAGAAGCCTTTATTTACTTGCTTAATGAGTAACAATATCTGTTTTCCACAGACATTTTTAATGTTGTCCTATTATCTTACAACTTCCAATAAGTCTAAGACTTAGGTCATACTGACTTTTCCTTCATGATAAATGTCTTATTTCAGCCAACCTTACCAAGGGACTTCCTATTTGTTATTACTGAACTTCAATAAGAATCTGTGGTTTATTTATTCCCCCTCACACTTTGAACTGGAAATCTAGCATTTAAGCCTACAGTCCTTGTCAATCAGTTACTAGAGACCATGTGAAGAGTAAGCTGGGGAAACTGCATCTACCTACTTCTGCAAGAATTTTTTCATGACCTTGCTAAGGGAGCTCTTAAAATTCTAAAGAAATACTTTCTTGTGTTCAGGTATTCTCCCAGTTTGGATACCCTAACCAATCTTTTACAGATTTCACGAAGTAGCCACAAATCTACTCCTTCCTCCTACCAAGAAACATTACTTATTATCTCTTTTTAGACTTAAACTTGTCTCCAATTGTGCACCAGATTCCTATTAAAAACCCATCTAGGAGGTTAAAATGGTAGTAATATACTTTTCCCACTAGATCTGCTCCTCTCCTGTTCTCTGGAGAAAGAACAAGTTTCCTTATGTCCACCCAAGGGAAGCAGCCAAAGATACTAAGGAGGACTCAAGATATTTGGTTCCACTAAAACATACATTACATCTAAGTACATCATATTTACTTCTTTTATTTTAAAGATTTATTTGTTTTATTTCAAAGAGTTACAGAGAAGCAGAGGCAGTAAGAGAAAGACAGTGAGGTCTTCCATCCACTGGTTCACTCCCCAAATGGCTGCAAAGGCTGGAGCTGTGCCGATGTGAAGCCAGAAGCCGGGAGCTTCTTCTGGATCTCCCATGTGGGTGCAGGGGCCCAAGGACTTGGGCCATCTTCTACTGTTTTCTCAGGACATAGCAGAGAGCTGGTTGGGAAGTGAAGCAGCCTTGACTCAAACTGTTGCCCCTATGGGATGTTGGCTCTGCAGGCAGCAGCTTTATCTGTTATACCACAGAGCCAGCCCCCATACTTACTTCTTAGCACCTTATAAGAAGGAATCATAAACAAAAATAATAAATATCAATATTATTAGACATGTTATTGTTCATTTATCATAGGACATTGCATTTGGCAAAAATAGAACATTTTTCAGAATTGTTTATTTATTTGAGAGGCAAAGTTGTGACAGGGTGTCTTTAAGTTTGAGGTTTTCCCATAGGACATAACCTGCCTGAGTGGTTATGGGTTATCTTGGTTGGTTGTTTCAGAGAAGGGACTGTTTCTCTGAGAGAAACAAGTTATAAATATCAGTCTGCTCTTCCAGCTGTAACCAGAATATTTCTGGCTCTTGTACTTCTGCTTGCTTGATAATGGTCAAGGCTACCAAAATGTAATTTCTGCCTTTAAGTTCCCCCCCCCCCACTGCAACTCGGGGCTGTCTTCTCCAGAATTGCTCTATGAGAGGGCAGTCGCCAGCTGGCTAATAAACACTCTTAATTTGACTTCAAAGGTCTCACTGTGTTTTAATCCATGCGCCCCACAAAGACAAAGTTACACATAGAGATAGGGAGAGGCAGAGAGAGAAAGATTTCAATCCATTGGTTCACTCCCCAAATGGCTGCAACAGTCAAAGCTGGGCCAATCTGAAGCCAAGAGTCAGGAGCTTCTTCTGGGTCTCCCACATGCACAGGCCCAAGCACTTGGACCATCTTCCATTGCTTTTCCAGGTCATTAGCAGGGAGCTGATCAGAAGTGGAGCAGCTGAGACTTGAACCGGTGCCAATATGGGATGCTAGTGCCCCAAGTGGAAGTTTAACCTACTATGCCACAGTGATGGCCCCAATAGAACTCTTTTTTGGGGGAATAGACAGAAGCAAAGGTGAAAGAATCATGGGAACTTTTTTTCACTTTAGCCTGGAAACAGTTACTGTTATATCATTGTTATCTCACAATGTGTGCTTAAATGTGACCCCCTAACATATCTGGAGCTCATTTGCTGAAAATGTCAAATAAGAGATGCTCTCTCTCTTCTAGGATTACTTCAGGATGCATTCATTTATGCACAAATGTGGACAAATGACTTTTTCTTCTAGGTGAAGACATATTCCTGCAGACAACATATTTCTATCCTGCCAAGATCCTCTCTTCAGAATTTTGGCATCCATGACATCACAATCAACTACAAGAAAAGTAATTGGGAAAACTTAATTGAACACATTCAAGCCTCTTCAAGCAGAACCTAGAAGAGATTTCAAATTACACTCAGATAAAAGGTTTATCTTTTTTGAAAAACTTCTATTTAAATGGAGTTTGAAGAAGAGCTGTGTTTTTATTCAAAAATAGAGTCAAGATGGTCATGATTAATATTGTTTGGGGAATAAATCATTATAACAAAAAGTTCAGAAAGGGCCTTTGGTAGATTCTTAAAGATCCTTTCTAATTATTTTCTCCTACTCCTGAAGTGAAGGGAATTTTACATCAGCACAAAATGGGAAAAATTATAAGCAACCATGGTTATTAATAGAAAAGCAGATGGCATTGATTAAAAGAAAACATTAAAAGATGACAATCTTTGGAAATAATTTTATAATTACGTGCTATGGATTAATTTAGTGTGGAAACGACTATAGGAGAGTAACACAAATTTTTCTGAGCTTTGTAATCATAAAGCATTTACGATGAAAAAATAGCAGCCTAATCACATGATCCTATACACTGGAGTATATGGATAGATATTCTTGCAGTTGAATTCCTCCTCAATTGGTATATACTATCTTCCAAGCATTGAAATTTACAAGAGGTAAATAGCTGTGCTATTTGAAATTCTATTCTGTCTTTCAAATACCTACTCTACAATGAATGTTCAAATCCTGATCAAGAATATCATTAATGAAAATTCAGATTAAAATGAATGTTTTATTACTAATAATCTGTCCTTTGAGCACAGTGGAGTTAGTAGTATCAATATTTATATATAAGTCACAAATTGTGCAAGCTTGGGCAATTAGCTTATATCAACATTTATATTTTCAATGTTGTAATGAATTTTCCTTAGATTAAAAAAAGTAGGCTTTTGTTAAAATGCAAACCTTTCTGACATATTATAATTCATTAAGTGGAAATATTTCAGATTTTTAGATAATATCACCTTTGGCCAGGGAAATGACTGGATAGCAGAGAAAACAAAAATCTCCCCATTTTGCTCATCTTTTGTAGGTCATTCACCTTTGCAAAACTATGCATGCCTAGTTCTAAAAATTAATTGTGAATAAGAATCATCTAAGAATATTGAAAAAAATTCTGATTCCTGAATTTGAACAAAACAGAGTCTAATCAAGTAGGAGATTATAGCTCCTTTGATCATTTCATTGGACTATGGAATAATAAATGTAAAAGATTTCTTTTCCTTTTGAATTATTTTTATGGATATTAAAGTATATTATTGTTGTTATTATCAACACCTCAAGAGAGAGTGTTTAGGAAAAGCATCATTTCACTATTTTCTAATTAAAGGAGTATTATATGCTCATCATATAAAATCTGGAAAATAACAAAGGGTATAAATAATAATCAAAAATTTTCCCATACTCCACTATAAAGAAACAGTATTAACTTTTTTCCTTATTGCAATTTTTTAATTACATAGACATACAAAGGAAATTTCAATGATCGTATGTATTTAGAGCAGTGAATTTTCACAAAAATCACCTTGTAACAGAAATCAAGCTCTAAGATCAAGAAATAGTAAACTACCTACAACTTAGAAATCTTCCCAATAAATATGTACATATATATATATATAAATTAAGTAGAGAGAACATGGGAGCTTATGATATGTATTTATATTGTTCTATACAGTTATAATTCATTCAGTCTCAAAGAGATGAATATACCACTGATATGTCTTGACATAACTAAAAATAATTCCACAATGAATATTCTTGTATATGTTTTGTATTCAGATTATATACATATATTTGTTTAAATTTTTTTGTTTTATAAAAAAGAAACAAAATATATTTATTAAATATATACAGTTTTAAGAATATGATACATTCTACCCTACCCTCCCACACTCACTCCAACCCTCCCTCTTTTTTTTCTTATATTTCTTTTATTTTTTACAATGACATACTTTCAATTTTCTTTATGATCACAAGCTTAACCCTCTACTAAATACAGCATCCAACAAGCACTAAATAGAAAGACCATTGTTCCTCTAGAGTAAAGACAAGGGCTATAAATAAATCTCAAAATGTCAATTTCACTGACATACATTACATTTTTTGTCTTCTGTATGTTAGTTACCACAAATCAGGGGAAACATATGCTATTGCTCTTTTTGGGACTGGCTTACTTTACTAAGTATAATGGTCTCCAGTTATATCTATTTCTTTGTGAACGACAGGATTTCATTCTTTTTATGGCATAAGTAGTTTCCATCATGTATATATACACCATAATTTCTTTATCCAGTGATCAAATGATCGACATCTGGGTTGATTTCATATGTTAGCTATTGTGAGACAAGATTCAGTAAACATGTTGTTTGTTTTGCTGTTGTAGAGTTTTTTTTGAACTCTTTGTATATTCTGGTTATTAATCCTTTATCAGTTGCATAGTTTGCAAATAGCTTCTCCCATTCTGTTGGTTGCCTCTTCAGCTTCTTGAGTGTTTCTTTTGCAGTATAGAAACTTCTCAATTTGATGTAATCCCAGTTGTTAACGTTCCTTTGACTGCCTATGTCTCTGGAGTCTTTTTCAAGAACTAATGTGCTAATGTCTTGCAGGGTTTCCCCAAAGTTCTCTAATAATTTGATGGTGTTGGGTTGTAGATTTAGATCTTTAATCCATGTTGAGTGGATTTTTGTGTAAGGTGTTAGGTAGGGGTTTTACTACATACTTCTGCATGTGAAAATCCAGGTTTCCCAGCACCATTTGTTGAAGAGACTGTCCTTGCTCCAGGGATTTGTTTTAGCTCCTTGGCAAAAGAAAAGTTGGTTGTAGAGGTTTGGTTTCATTTCTGGTATTTATATTCTGTTCCATTGATCTATATAACTGTTTTTGTACTAGTACTAGGCTATTTTGATTATAACTGCTTTGTAGTAACTTTTGAAATTTGGTATTGTGATGCCTCTATCTTTTTGGCATAAGATTGCTTAGCTATTTGAGGTCTCCTGTGCCTCCATTTAAATGTCATATGTCGCTCCCCCTCTTCATGGAGGAACAACACTAAACCCTGCCTAGGCTTCATATCCGAGTCAGAGCACCATTATGTCGTTCCCCCTCTTCGTGGAGGAACGACACAGGACCCTGCGTTGTTCTTTCATCTGCTCGGCCCTTCCCGGGTTTGCTGCTGGTTCTTCCCGGGTTGGCTACCGTCCCTTCCACCTCCGTGGAAGGGCGGTTCCCCCTGCCACTTTCCCCACTTCCGCGGGGGAGCAGCACACAGCCGGCCGGCTCTCTCGGGGGCTGCACAGGTGTTCCTCAGGTGTTCCTGGTGCATGTTGTCTCTCTCCTCCTTTATAGTCCTCTTCCACCAATCCCAACTCTGCTACCCACACGCCGAGTACGCTGCTCTCCTCCAATCAGGAGCAGGTCCTACAGTTTATTGGTTGAACTGGAGGCAGCTGGGTAGAAGCTGTTTCCTCCTCTCCCAGCGCCATATTGTGGGAGAGCAGATGCATAGAATAAGTCTTAATTCCAGTAACTTAGTCTAGTCCGAGTTGCTCCCAGTTGCTCCCCGCAGTCATAATTATTTTTTCAGTTATGAGAAGAAAGTCTTTGGTATTTTAACTGGTATCACATTGTATCTGTAAATTGCTTTCAGTAGTATGAACATTTAGATGATATTGATTCTTACAATCAACGAACATGGGAGATTTTTCCATTTTTTGTATTTTCTATTTTTTTCTTTAATGCTTTATAATTATCATCATAGAAATCTTTGACATCCTTGGTTAAATTTATTCCAAGATATCTGATTTTATTTTGTAGCTATTGTGAATGGGAATGATCTTAGAAGCTCAATCTCAGCCTTGGCATTGTTGGTGTATACAAAGGCTGTTGATTTTTGTGTATTGATTTTATATCCTGCTACTTTACCAAACTCTTTTATGAGTTCCAATTGTCTCTTAGTGGAATCTTTTGGATCCCATATATATAGAATCATGTGATCTGCAAATAATGATAATTTGACTTCCTCCTTTCCAATGTGTATCCCTTTGATTTCTTTTTCTTCCCTAATGGCTCTGGCTAAAACTTCCAGATTATATTAAATAGCAGCAGTGAAAGTTGGCATCACTGCCTGATACTGGATCTCACTGGGAATGCTTCCAACTTTTCCCCACTCAGTAGGACACTGGCAATGGGTTTGTTATAAATTGCCTTTATTGTGTTGAGAAACATTTCTTCTGTACCCAATTTGCTTACAGTTTTCATCATGGCTGGGTGTTGTATTTTATCAAATGATTCCTCTGCATCAATTGAGATGATCATATGGTTTTTCTTCTGAGGTTTTAAATATGATGTATCGCATTAATTGATTTGTGAATGTTGACTTGTCCCTGCATTCCAGGGATAAATCCCACTTGGTCTGGATGGATGATCTTTCTGATGTGTTGTTGTTTTTGATTGGCTAGAATTTTGTTGAGAATTTTTGCATCTATGTTCATCAGGGAAATTGATCTGTATTTCTCTTTCTCTGTTGCATCTTCTTCAGATTTAGGAATTAAGGTGATGCTTGAGTTCATAGAAAAAATTTGGGAGTATTTCCCTCCTTTTTTAACTTTTATTTAATGAATATAAATTTCCAAAGTACAGCTTATGGATTACAATGGCTTCCTCCCCCATAACTTCCCTCCCACCCGCAACCCTCCCCTTTCCTGCTCCCTCTCCCCTTCCATTCACATCAAGAATCTTTCATGTCCTGTAAAGATTTCAGTAGTTCATACATTTGCTTCTGATTACTTCTATGTAATATTATGATCAATTTTTTGAATTCCATTTCTTACATTTCTTCCATCTCATCATCTTCACAATCTATTACTGAAGCGTCACTTTCTTTTGGGGGTGTCATGTTGTCTTCCTTATTCTTGTTTCTTGAATTGGTGCATTTATTTGGCATTTGTGGAGATACTTGTGGGTTTCTGCTTTGTTTTTGCTTTGGTTTTTTGTTTGTTTTTTGGTTTTTTGCTGTGACAGCTTTTCTCTTTGTACTATGCCTCTGTAGATAAAGGGAGTGTATGCATTCAATGAATCTCTAGAGGCTTGTACTGGGTGTGGTCAAAGAGCTCTGTTCTGTTCTCCAGGGTGAAGGGCATGTCTAAGGTGTCAAACCCAGGTTTGGTGTGGTAAACTCCTCTTTTTTTCAATAGGAATTGAAGTTTATTCTGCTCAGCTGAGCTCATCTCCTCAAAGGATACCAGTGCCTGAGCACTAGCCACAGTGTGTTTAATATTCGTCTGCTCTGTCCCAAGGATCACACAAAGGATCTGTGTAGTCTTCAGTACAAGTCCAGATTCCCCAACAGTGATTCTCACCAGGTAATCAGGAATCCCTGAGTATGTGGAGTCTCCCACAGTGACTGTCCAAATTCTAAGTCACACCATGAGTTCTCCCACACAACTTCAGTTTTTTCAAAGTCCTGAAGCAGAAGCCTCCCACAGTCACAGCTCACAGCCACCTCTTAGTTCTCCCCACCAGAGTCAGGCATCTCCACTTGGCTGGTTGGTTGGCATGGACACAAGCTGGCACAGCTGTTATGTATGTTCAAAATATCACACACTCTATTGGCTTGTTATAGGATGCTATTCTTTTATTTTTTTTGATATGCAGAGTTAGACAGTGAGAGAGAGAGACAGAGAGAAAGGTCTTCCTTCCATTGGTTCACTCCCCAAATGGTCGCTATAGCCAGCAGGCTGCGCTGATCTGAAGCCAGAAGCCAGGTGCTTCCTCCTGTTCTCCCATGCGGGTGCAGGGCCCAAGCACTTGGGCCATCCTCCACCACCTTCCTGGGCCACAGCACAGAGCTAGACTGGAAGAGGAACAACTGGGACAGAATCTGGCACCCCAACCGGGACTATAATCAGGGGTACCAGTGCCACAGGCGGAGGATTAGCCAAGTGAGCTGCAGCACTGGCCCTATAGGATGCTATTCTAAAATGATCTGGGAGAATGAAACATATCCCTCTTTTTTTTTCTCCTCTAGTATGGAAGGCACACTATCCCCACCAGGCTCCAAGCTGGATTGCCTCTAGGCTCTTCCTGCAACTTTAAAGCCAGTTGCTTGTGCTGCTATGAACTGGTCTCACCTTGCCTTCCAATGCTAGTGCATAGGCTCTCAGCTGCTAGAGTCCTGAGTTGTTGGTATCCATGCCATCCACATAGGTTCACCATGTCCCTCTAATTTGCATAGTTTCTTCTGCCATTTTCCCCCTAACTCTTTCCTGATACTGTACTCTCTCTACTGTTTTAAAGTATCTTCTCCTGGACTAGAGCAATAGGCTCCATTCCTATTCTACCATCTTGAAAACTGACCACAACTAATCTTTGACAAAGAACTAAAATCATCCCTGGAGAAAGGTCAGTCTACATAAAAAATTGTGCTGGAAAATTGGATCTATGCACCCAGAAATATGAGTCAAAACCCTTACCTTATACCTTATACAAAAATCAAATCAAAATAGAATATGGATCTAAATCTATGACCTGATACCATCAAATTACTAAAGGGAAACATTGGGGGAAATTCTTCAAGACATTGCCATAGGCAAAGATGCATTGGAAAATACCCCAAAAGCTTAGACAATAAAAGCAAAATAGACAAATGAGATTGCATCAAGCTAAGAAGCATCTGCACCACAAAAGAAATACTCAGTAAAGTGAAGAGGCAACCAATAGAATGGGAGAAAATATCTGCAAACTATACAACTGGTAAAGAATTAATATCCAGGATCTATAAAGAGCTCTAGAAATTCAACAATAACAAAACAAACAATCCAGTTAAGAAATGGACAAAAGTCATGAACAGGCATTTTTTTTTTACCCATTTATATTTTATTTCACTTCTGGATAACCATAAATTCTAGAACACCTTTTTTTTTAGAAAAATTTCATTTAATAAATATAAATTTTGAAAATACAAATTTTGTATTATAGCAGTCTTTCCCACCATGATCACCCTCTCACCCGCAAACAATCCATTCTCCTACTCCCTCTCCCATCCCATTATTCATTAAAACTCATTTTTAATTATCTTTATATACAGAAGATCAATTTAGTATATACTAAGTAAAGATTTCAATAGTTTGCACCCACACAGACACACAAAGTATAAAGTATTGTTTGAAGACTATCTTTACCATTAATTCTCATAGTACAACACATTAAGGACAGAGATCCTACATGGGGAGTAAGTGCACAGTGACTCCTGCTGTTGATTTAACAATTGACACTCTTATTTATGATGTCAGTAATAACCCAAGGCTCTTGTCATGAGTTGCTAAGGCTATGGAAGCCTCTTGAGTTCACAAACTCTGACCTTATTTAGACAAGGCCATAATCAAAGTGGAAGTTCTCTCCTCCCTTCAGAGAAAGGTATCTCTTTCTTTGATGGCCTGATAAACAGGCATTTTTCAAAAGATGAAATTCAAATGACCAACAGACACATGAAAAAATGCTGAGGATCACTAGCCTTCAGGGAAATGCAAATCAAAACCACATTGTTTCAGCCAGTTAGAATGGCTATAATCTGAAAATTGAAAGACAATAAATGTTGGTGAGTATATGAGGAAAAGGGTGTTCTAATCCAGTTCTGGGAGCAGGGGTATGTAAACTAGCGCAGTCATTGTGGAAAACAGTGTGGAGTACCTCAGAAAGATAAAAACAGATCTACAGTATGACCCAGCAATCCCACTTCTGGGAATTTTCCCAAAGTAAATGCAATCAGCATATGAAAGAGTTATCTGTACCTTCTAGTCCCTGCTGCTCCTCTTCTAGTCCAACTCTCTGCTATGGCCTGAGAAAATAGTAGAAGATGGCCTACGTCCTTGGGCCCCTGCACCCACATGGGAAGACTGGGAAGAAGCTCCTGGCTCCTGGATTTGGATTGGCATGGCACCAGCTGTTGCAGCCATTTGGTGAGTGAACCAATGGAAGGAAGACCTTTCCCTCTGTCTCTTTCTCTCACTGTCTGTAACTCTACCTAAAATAAAATAAAATAAAATATAAAATAAATAAAATATATAGAGGCAGCCCACATGTCCATCAAGTGATGACTAGATGAAGAAAATGTGGTGTGTATATAGGTGTGTGTGTGTGTGTCTACACATACATGCACATATTTTATACCTTTAGTGGTTTGTTTTTGTGCTTCACGAGTTTACTCTTAACAACCTGTACTTTCTTACGTAAGCCTAGGTTCAGTTACTATCAGTCTGCTTTTTCCAGATAGTAAATGCTTTCCCATTTTTCCACTTTATTTGTGGATTTTTATATAATTTTGACATTCATATTACCTATTGATCTAGTACATGCAACTAAGCCACATGGTAATAAGATGTTGGGACCACCTAGGTTTACATAGTGACATTATCAGAGCTATTAATATATGCTGTATGTCACAAGTCACCCATAACTCACTAGAAAAGATAAGACTATCAGACCAAAATCCCAAATGCAAACATTTCTGAATTTGTAGCAAAGATCATATTTACATTCTTGCTTATCCCAACCCTCCTGAAACCTTCTAATACAGTCAGATATGTATTATTATGGTGACAGAGGACAGAAAAGAGTATAGTCAGTGCTTCTCAAAATATGAATCAAAAATCTCCTGTATTATATCACTTGAAATGCCCCACCTGGAACTTCATAGTGAGAATCTCTGCAGACTAAGGCAGTAAATCTAGATTTCTATTAATTTCCCACAGTGGTTATTATGCATGCCAAGTTTGAACATCTCTTCCATAACAATATTGATCAGAATTAACTCCATGAAGCTGGGCTTCAAACAACACTTGGACTACTAGTATAATAAGCAGGGAGCATTATGAGCACAGGACATAAAATTTTCCCAACATTCTTCAAGTCAACCTCTTCTCTGTCATCATTACTTTGCTCAGATACTCCCTGGAGAGCTAGACTATTAACATCACATCCTGATGTTAGTAACAATGCATTCCAGTAAAACTCATGAATTCATTTGTAGTATAACTCTCCTTTTGGAGTACATGTGGAGGTACACACATCTATTTATGTATAAGGCTCTATGAGGCAGTGAAAAATAATGTGGAGTCATTAGAAAATTTGACTTTAAGTCTTAGATTCAGTACTTAATGTTTAGTTACATCATTCCTTACTGCCTCCAGTCCTAAGTCTTTTCTATGTGATAATTTAAATCTATAAACCTTATTTTCCTCACTAGAGATGCAGGGATTCATAGAAATCACTTCACAAATAAAAGGAGGGGCTGGCACCGTGGCACAGTAGGTTAAACCTCCACCTGCAGCACCGGCATCCCATATGGGTGCCAGTTCTAGTCCCACTGCTCCTCTTCCAATCCAGCTCTCTGCTATGGCCTGGGGAAGCAATAGAAGATGGTTCAAGTGCTTGGGCTCCTACACCCACATAGGAGACCAGGAAGAAGCACCTGTCTCCTGGCCTCGGATCACTGCAGCTCCAGCCATTGTGCCATTTGGGGAGTGACCCAACGGAAGGAATACCTCTCTCTCTGTTGCTCCCTCTGTCTATAACTCTACCTCTCAAATAAATAAATAAAATCTTAAAAAACAAATGGGGGATTAAATGAATACCAAACTCAATTCCTGAAATTCAGTACATACTGGACAAGTCTTACTCAACAAATTCTCACATAAACACATGTGAGATATAGTGTGTGGAGTCAGAATTAGCTGAATGCATGACAAACTAGCAATAGAGTTCCAGCTCTGGAAACATGTTATCAAATTATGCTAGGTAAGCCTCAACATTTCTAAGCCTGTTTTCTCATTTGTAAAATGGGTATCATAAAAATAACTATCTTGGGGCCAACACTGTGGTACAATGGGTGAAGGCCTTGGCCTGTAGCACCAGCATCCCATATGGGCACTAGTTCAAATCCCAGCTCCACTTCTGATCCAGCTCTCTGCTAATGTGCCTGGGAAAACAGTCAAGGATGGCCGAAGTCCTTGAGCACTTGTACCTATGTGGGAGATCCAGATAAAACTTCTGGCTCCTGGCTTCAGATCAGCTCATCTCTGGCCATGGCGGCCATTTGGGGAGTAAGCCAGTGGATGGAAGTCCTCTCTCTGTGTGTCTCTACTTCTCTCTGTAACTCATTCAAATAAATAAAATAAATATTGTTTTTAAAAAGTAAAAGTAAAAAAGGCATTTACAAAATCCGAATAAACAAATATATGTAAATCCCTTTGTAAAGAGTCTGATACATTTTAAACAGTCAAGTAATGTTGACCATGTTTATGTTAGTAGTATAAAATACTCAGTGATGATTGTATGATATAATCATTATGTTAATTGATGTTCATGATGACTCCATCAAACAAATCAGAACTTAATGTCCTCATTTTGCAGATGAGAAAAGGCTCAAAGGGTCTAAGAGCACTGACCATCATCGCACACCCAGTAAATGGCAGTGAAGATAGGAACCTTAGGTCTTCTGACTCTGAAGTGGTTCTACCTTCTTCCCTGCTCCTTTACCTTAAATAGCAGAAAGATTGCTTCAATTACCTAGACACTGTTTTCCAGATCAATTTTACTTTGGCTAAACCTAGTTTAGAACTAGTAAAAAAAAAATTTAAAAATTATTTTCAGAAAAATGTTTTTCATTAGGAGGGTAGTGAGAAAATCCTTAGGACTAGACAGAGGGTGCCGGCGCTGTGGCGTAGTGGGTAAAGCCACCGCCTGCAGTGCCGGCATCCCATATGGGCGCCAATTCAAGACCCGGCTTCTCCACTCCCAATCCAGCTCTCTGTTGTGGCCTGGGAAAGCAGTAGAAGATGGTCCAAGTCCTTGGGCCCCTGCACCCACATGGGAGGTCTGGAAGAAGCTCCTGGCTCCTGGCTCCTGGCTCCTGGCTTCAGATCGGCGCAGCTCTGGCCATTGTGGCAAATTGGGGAGTGAACCAGCAGATAGAAGACCTCTCTCTCTCTCTCTCTCTCTCTCTCTCTCTCTGCCTCTCCTCCCTCTGTGTAACTGTGACTTTCAAGTAAAATAAGTAAATCCTTAAAAAAAAGACTACACAGAGCAAATCAAATCCCTAATTTGTTTTAGAGACATTTAATCAACATTTCCATTTTTAAAGAGTCTAGGCGTTATCTCTATCTTGAAGGCTTCCTACTTTCCAAGGACCTTTTGTAAAACTGCATTTATCAGGTTATGTCATGAAATTAGTGTTTCTTACACACAGCTCTCTCCACTTCCATTGTCCCTACTCTGAGTATCTCATTGTAACTCCCCAAGACTAGTCTTGGGGACAAGTCTTTCTGTCCCCATCATTTCTCTACTCCACTCCCAGAAATATTCTAAGAATTAAATCATGCAACTATTTGTTTTAAATATATTCAACACTTACATTGTCTACATTAAAAATTGATATTACCCTAGATAGCCATTAAGACCTTCATAACCTACATGCTCTCCCCTCCTACCGTAGCCACACTGAACACACCAGAAGTTTTTACTTGTGTTCCCTATGACTGAAATGCCCTTCCCTTCAAGACCCCTTCATCTGGAAAACTCTATTTATCTGTCAACTCTCGGTTCATATAGAATCTTCTTTATAAGGCATTCATGCAGGACTTCATTATACATGGTAAAATGTAAAGTGTATCATGTTGCTTTAGTGTATATGATAATTCCTTCCCCTTCTGCCCTATGGCCTTTCATCTCTTGATACAATCCCCTAGTAGCTTTGATAACTCTGTCTGCCACTTAGTAGATGCTCCACAGATATTTAACACGTAAATTATTAGGCCCTGGGAGCAAGTTTGAGCAACACCTTACAGAAAAAGATCTCAGGATTGGAGAAAGAGAAAGTCAAGGATGCTGGAAACAGGAGGCAAGAAATAAATTGATTTTGTTTTGCTGGCATTCAGCTCAGGGCTTATAATCAGTGAAGGCACTCCCTCATTGTGTACATAAATCTTCTTGAACTCTGGTTACATGCTTACTTTCCCCCACCTCCCCCCAGGTAGATTTGAGTTATAAGTGTTTGTTGAGAGTCTCTAAACAAGTTCCAAAATTAATAGATGGGAATAATGTTGAAAGGTTAGCATAGAAAGTAGTTGCATAATTTAGCAAACAAAAACACAGAAAATCCAATTAATCTGAATTTCAGATAAACAGTTAATAAATTTTAGTGTATGCCTGATACTTATACCCTGTATATTATCTGCCAAATCTAATACAAAGCCATAAGTTTAATTTGCAATAAAGCATATTTTGATGAATTTATTAATGTCCCACTTTGCTTCATAAAAGATTTATACCAACTTACATGAAAAGACATAAAATAGGCTAGCAAATTAGAAATAGAAAATCATGAACAAATAAAATCTATGATTAATGTACTTATGTGTTAAATTTTGCCCTAAGGCTTCTGAAACTGTGACAAGTTATAATAAACTGCACAAATTTCTGGATTAAAAAGACTATTCCTTAGAGAGAAAACATTGCTACTATAAAGGTTTGTGGTATATAGACAATATTCTAGTAAGAACATTTGGATTCAAGTCCTGAGCCAAGCCACAATAGCTCTCTGAAGTTCAGTTCATAGTTCATCTACAAAACAGAATTATTATTGCCTGTTCCAGTTATTTACCTATACAAATTAGTGGCTTAAAATAACAAGCATTTCATTATAACTCATGACTAGGCAGATCAGGAGATTAGGCAGGCTTGAGTTCTTGTGGCATTGACGGAGGTCACAGAGTGGCCTTCAACTTGGGAATGAGTTAGTCTGAAGATGCAAAGATGCTACCATTCGTATCTGTCCTTAGCAGTGTTGTAGAGAAGACCAGGCTCAGCTGATACTGTGGTCGAAAGTTTCAGAGCACCTGGATTTCTAAAATGACACTTCAGTGGCCTCAGAGAGAAATTGTCCCAAGGGACAAGAAAAGAAAACTGCTCATTGTTAAGGCCTGGGCCAAAAAATGGATGCAGCACTATCTCCTTCGTGTCTTAGTGGTTAAAACTGTCACAAGGCCAATCTAGACTAAAGAAGAAAGGACAGAGATCATGTCACCTCTCAAAGAAGCACTGCTAAAGAAAATAAGAAAAGTGTAGTCTTCTATGATCTGAATGTTTCTGTCCTATCAAAAGCCATTGAAACCCTAACCCCCAAGGTGGTAGCATCAGGATGTGGGACTTTGGGGAGAGGGATTTGGCCATGAAGGTAAGACCATCATGAATGAGATCAGTGCCCTTAAAAAAAGGCTCACAAGGGAGCTTGTTTTCTGCTCACACCAGTGAGGACAAAGCAATAAGGCACCAGCTATGAAGCAGAGAATAGGCCCTCAGCAGACACTGAATCTGCCAGTGTTTACTCTTGGGTTTCCCTGCCTCCACAATAGTAATGAACAGATCTCTGTCCTGTAGCAGTCCAAAAGGACCGAGACACCATTTCTAATCTGCCGCTCTGTCTCTTTACCAGGTTCCTGGAAAGATAAGGTAATGTATACAAAAGTGTAGATAAATTAAATGACCCTCAGATTCTACGGTATCTGTCCTGTCAGAGTTTCTCTTAACTATGGCCATGCTAAATATAATCCTTTAAGCCAGGGTGGCAAAGGGCCATTTGGATATTTATAACATCATTCATTGGCCACAGAAAATTATCGACTTAAAAATTAGAGGTTTACTGAATTTTAATTCTTGCCTGCAGTTACCTTGACAGGGCCAAATTCATTTCCCAGGCCTTATACAGCCTGTGGTTTGGATGTTCCCTACCCCAGTAAGCCAAGGAAATATTATAAATTTCCAGGTAAATCAGATGATTAGGACCTTCCCATATACTGTGTGGAAAAAAAGAAGAACCCTAAATAGTAACAGTTCCTGGTAAGTCAGATAGGATTTACAGCTGTTTCTAAGGTGCTATGGTTGGGATCTATTTGAAGGTGTCCCCCAAGGTTCATGTATTGAAGCTTTGGTCCTTGGTGTGCAGTGTAAGGAGGTGATGTAACTCTTTAAGAGGTGGGACTTAGTGGGAGGTCTTGGGTCAAGGATGCTGCCTTCAGAAGAAACTAAAATAGCTCTTGGGAACCTTTTGGTTAGTTCTCACAAGATGATTCTTATAATAGGATCAACTCTGACAGCGAGATAGGAGGAAGCCAAAAGAGGGCCATGTCCTGGGAGTGGGATGAAAGAAGTATTTTTAGAAAAAAATACAGGGGGCTGGCGCTGTGGCATAGCAGGTAAAGCAGCTGCCTGCAGTGCTGGCATCCCATATGGGTGCCAGTTCGAGTCCCAGCAGCTCCACTTCTGATCCAGCTCTCTGCTATGGCCTGGAAAAGCAGTAGAAGATGGCCCAGGTCCTTGGGTTCCTACACCTGCATGGGAGACCAGGAGAAGTCTCCTAGCTCCTGGCTTCAGATCATCACAGCTCTGGCTGTTGCGGTCAATTGGGAAGTGAACCAGAAATGGAAGACTCTCTCTCTCTCTCTCTCTCTCTCCCCCCTCCCTCTCTCTCTTTCTTCCTCTCCTTATCTCTCTGTGTAACTCTGACTTTCAAAAAAATAAATAAATCTTTAAAAAAAAAAAAAGAAGAATACGAGGCAATGTGTATCAAAAGCTGCCAATGGGTTGAGTAATTTGAGGATTGAGACTTGATCATCAGATTTGGTGACATAGAAGTCACTAGTGACCTTGACAAAAACAGATCAGGAGGTCAATAGGAGGACAGAAGCCTGAATAGATTATATTCCAGAAAAATCAGAGAAAATAGAAACAGCATACTCAAATCTCTCAAGGAGTTTAACTGTAAGTTATCAAAGAAAATGATTGGTAGATGGAGGACAATGAAAGAGGAGGGGAATGTGGTGTGGTGTTTTAAGGTGGGAGATATTATACATGTGATTAGGCTAATGGAGATGAACAGTAGAGAGGGCACAAATTATAAGGCAGAAGAGAATGGAAAATGAGTAGGTATGAAGTGCTTCAGAGATAAGAGGAATGGGATATAGTTCACAGGAGGAAGGGTTGACCTCAGGAGAAAGAAGTTTGTCTTTTGAAATAAGAAAAGGAAAACCTCCAGGCATGGATATGAATATATTAATGAATGTAGTGGTAGGAGGGCACGGAAAATATCTTCTCGGTTTTTTCAATTACCCAGTGAATTTGGAAATGAAGTAACTCATTGAGAATAAGAGAAAGAAAGAGTGCTTAGGTCAGTAGAGTAAGACAATGGATTGACTAAGGTAATATAGATGATTTGCTAAGAGCAACATCACAATATACTTGCAATTGGTGGTCTTGAATTTAACATGAGTCTGGCAATGTCTTACAGGTATGAAAATAGTAGAAGTTTGAAACTAGAGATATATTTTTGCCAAATGATTATGACAGAGGAATAGAAGATCAGGGGAGTTACAGGTCTAATTTTCATCATCATAATTATAATCACAATAGTCATAATTTATCTGTCATCTATGACGTACAAGACACCATGATCAGTACTTTATACAATTTTCCTATAATCTTTGCAACAAATCTCAATGTTAGACATAGTTATCTCCATTTTACAGATGAGGAAACTAAGGCCCAATGCGATTATGTTTAGTATGTGTAAGATCTAACAAGCAATGATATTTTCTGTATATTAAATTAGCAATAATGATAATAATATTATTGATTTTAATTTCTCATCCAAGGCACATTAGAAATTAAAATTTAGAAATTACAATCATAATAGGGGAAAAGGAAAACATGACTGCTGGAGTCTGCTTTGGAAAATATCACCTCATATGTACCTACCCCAACCAACCAACATTAGGAGTGCTATGGACATATTAATTCACATGTTTAGGCAAAGTTTCCTCTTCACATAACTTTTGAGAGAATGAGAACAGAATAGAGTGTATGACCAGATTATTTTTTAAAGATTTTTATTTATTTGACAGGTAAAGTTACAGACAGTGAGAGAGAGAGAGACAGAGAAAAGTCTTCCTTCCATTGGTTCACTCCCCAAATGGCCGCAATGGCTGGAGCTATGCCAATCCAAAGCCAGGAGCCAGGTACTTCTTCCTGTCTCCCACGTGGGTGCAGGGGCCCAAGCACTTGAGCCATCTTCTACTGCTTTCCTAGGCCACAGAAGAGAGCTGGATCAGAGGAGGAGCAACCGAGACTAGAACCAGCTCCTATAGGGGATGCTGGTGCCACAGGCAGAGGATTAACCTAGTGCACCATGGCAACAGCCCATGACCAGATTCTTTAAACTTGAGTTAACCCAAATTATTGTAAGAGTTTTAAAACTTTTGAAAGATCTCATAAACTCAGCTTCAGAAATTCGTTACTCATTGCGGGATGGGGGGCTTGATTTTATCCTTAAGGCTCAGGGATCTGCTTTGAGAAAAAAAAATAATTCAATGGGCCTTTGGCTAGACAATGATTAGAACAAGATCCTGATTTAAATAGGCAACAAGGAGCTATACTGCTCTGTATAACAAATAAAAGGCCCTCCTCGTTGAGTATCATTTCTGGAAGCCATAATGTGTCTAGATTTAGGGACTCTGGGCTCCAGAACAGAAAATAGCTTGTTAAAGTCACCCCTAAATGATGGGGAAGAGCAGTACCCTCTACCATGGTATTAAAAAGGAAAAAGGAAGAATGCTCAGTTAGAAATAGTAACATCCAACCACCACCTGTGTTTTCCTTCTCCACTTTATGAACTTCACAAACTCAATCCCTTTAACCTCAAGCCTTTGATAAACTTTATTTAAAAGCCTCAACCTGGAGGAGGGCATCTCTCATGGTGATTATGATGCTGCCTGGGATGCCTATAACCCATTTTAGAATGCCTGATTTGAACCTTGGCTCTACTCCCAATTCCAACTTCCTGTTAATGCAGACCCTAGGAGGCAGCAGGTGTTAGGGTGCTAACTACCCTTGTGGGAGACATCGATCAAGATCCAGACACCTAGTTTTGTCCTGATCTAGTCACAGGCACTTGGGTGACTGAACGAAAAGAAATGGGGCTCTCTCTGTGTGTCTCTCCCTTTCTACCTTTCAAATAAATATTTTTACAAGATAAAAATTACAACCTTGTCTTAAAGGTTTGGGGGATTTAGGATGAAAACTATGTCCATGTGTAGGACAAAGTGTTGTGTAATTTCTACAGAAGCCTGAAGAAATGGTTTTGAGAGAGCAAGAAGCCTTCCAGATGAAGAGGAGAAGGTAAGTATTATACGGAGAACCTCAGAAAGAAGAGATAACAAGCAGGACTTCCTATTGATCAAGTAAGATAAGAAACCTCCACTGCTGTACCTATAGGCAGAGAACTGAAAGCTGGGAACTTGGGGATGGATGAATTACAAAACTCTGTATTTCTATACTACATGGTTTTAATGATATTTGCCAATATTGGTATCTGGCCCTTACAAATAACATAAATGTAGGACATTCATGCTAAAGTTAAATGCCTTTGTGAAAATTTGTTACCTAGAACTATAGATCCTATCCTCTGTCTCACAATGCCACTCGAAAGACTCAAGTGACATGAATGCTTAAGATGAGAAAAAAGGGTCTTCTTACATAGTTATTAACAAACTCCTTTCTCAGAACTCATGTCATATACTCTAGGTTTTTACCATGATAATTTTCTGGAAAAAAAAAAAAAAACCTTCCAACATCCCTTAAAAAATATGCCTCAACTTCTCATGTCCTAACATCATGAAATAAATTTCTGAGGCCTTCATTTATCTCTCTCTTCACTTATTTTATTGGCAAAATTTTATGACAAGCCTCATTTTATCAAATTGGGGAATAGGGTAACACAATGTAAAACTCAACATAAAATCATAGTGTCAAAGTGAAGACACTGGTAACATTCCACAGATGCTTAACTCCACAAGAAAAATCAACCACAAATACTCTCTCACACACAGAAGCACCTTTCATTATTATGTGTATATGATCTGCTTGTGTTTTTTTCTTTTTTTAAAACTTTTATTTAATAAATATAAATTTCCAAAGTACAGTTTATGGATTACAATGGCTTTTTCCCCACCATAACTTCCCTCTCACCCGCAACCCTCCCATCTCCCGCTCCCTCTCCCATTCCATTCACATCAAGATTCATTTTCAATTATCTTTATATACAGAAGATCAATTTAGTATATATTAAGTAAAAATTTCAACAGTTTCCACCCACACAGAAACATAAAGTGAAAAATACTGTTTGCTTACTAGTTATAGCATTAATTCACAATGTACAACACATTAAGGACAGAGATCCTACATGAGCAGTAAGTGCACAGTGACTCCTCTTATTGACTTAACAAATTGACACTCTTATTTATGGCATCAAGTAATCTCCCTAGGCTCTAGTCATGAGCTTCCAAGGCTATGGAAGCCTTTTGAGTTTGCCGACTCCTATCTTATTTAGACAAGGTCATAGTCAAAGTAGAAGTTCTCTCCTCCCTTCAGAGAAAGGTACCTCCTTCTTTGATGGCCCGTTCTTTCCACTGGGATCTCACTCACGGAGATCTTTCATTTAGGCTTTTTTTTTTTTTTTTTTTTTTTTGCCACAGTGTCTTGACTTTCCATGCCTAAAATACTCTCATGGGCTCTTCAGCTAGATCCGAATGCCTTAAGGGCTGATTCTGAGGCCAGAGTGCTGTTTAGGACATCTGCCATTCTATGAGTCTTCTCTATCTTGTTTCCCATGTTGGATCGTTCTCTCCCTTTTTAATTCTATCAGTTAGTATTAGCAGACACTAGTCTTGCTTATGTGATCTATTTGACTCTTAATCCTATCATTATGATCAATTGTGAACTGAAATTGATCACTTGGACTAGTGAAATGGCCTTGGTACATGCCACCTTGATGGGATTGAATGGGAATCTCCTGGCACATTTCGAACTGATGAAAAGATGAACATTTTGAAAAGATGTTGACTAGCAAATTTTCAGTTAACTGGAGCCTATATTTCATTGCTCTCAGAAAAAAAAAAATTTAATGAAATATCTTCTCAGCACATCAAAACCCTCGAAAGTAATTACCTCAAATATCACTAAAATACTCTTAAATATCAATGTAGCCTGCCTTCAAAAACTTCTGCATATTGCAAAGCATTTAAAACACTAATTACCTAATTATTAGATTTTTAATGAATTCATTAGCATGCACATTTGCATTCAGTACACATGCAGACTATACACTGGAAAATACAAATTACTTTTTCCCTCTACAGCACAGGAAATATACATGGTAATGCAAACAATGAAGGAATGAATCACATAATAAAAATAACATCTGAGTTAAACCTAGGCTGGTAGAACACTTAGGTAGCTTACAAAAGAAATCTCTGGTACCCTTGAAAGTCTACAACCTCAGGGAACACGTGGGGAAGATGACAGCAATAATGTACACATGTTTTGACTCTTAAAGAGAACAGGTAAAATAAGACTACAGTGTTCTATTCATCCTCTTGCCAGAGTTCAGGGGCAACTTAAAAAGTTTTCTCTAGCAAGGTTGCAAATTCCTCATATTTTTTAATTGAATAGTTAAATTGGTAGTCAGTTTTCAGTCATCTCTTTTACCAGTGATTAGTGAATATTCATATAGGGAGAATCAGAGAATATATATATATCTATGTATATATATGCACACACATATATATATATAGATAAATACATAGTACACATCCAATCCATAAATGTATACACACTTCAGTTCATATTTCTTTTTAAAATTTTATTTAATGAATATAAATTTCCAAAGTACGACTTATGGATTACAATGGCTTCCCCCCCATACCGTCCTTCCCACCCACAACCTTCCCCTTTCCCACTCCCTCTCCCCTTCCATTCACATCAAGATTCATTTTCGATTATCTTAATTTACGGAAGATCAGCTTAGTATACATTAAGTATGGATTTCAACAGTTTGCTCCCACACAGAAACATAAAGTGAAAAATAATAGATGATTTTTTAAATGATGATGAAATCAGATCAGACCTATTGTCATGTTTAATCCCAGTGAGAGTCAAGTTGGGAATTGATAATTTCTTTTTTTTTTTTACAGAGGATCAGTTTAGTATGCATTAAGTAAGGATTTCAACAGTTTGCACCCCCATAGAAACACAAAGTGAAATATATTGTTTGAGTACTCGTTATAGCATTAAATCTCAATGTACAGCACATTAAGGACAGAGATCCTACATGAGGAGTAAGTGCACAGTGACTCCTGTTGTTGACTTTACCAATTGACACTCCTGTCTATGGCATCAGTAATCTCCCTATGCTCCAGTCATGAGTTTCCAAGGCTATGGAAGCCCTCTGAGTTCTCTGACTCTTATCTTGTTTAGACAAGGTCATAGTCAAAGTGGAGGTTCTCTCCTCCCTTCAGAGAAAGGTACCTCCTTCTTTGAGGACCTGTTCTTTCCACTGGGATCTCACTCGCAGAGATCTTTTGCCAGAGTGTCTTGGCTTTCCATGCCTGAAATACTCTCATGGGCTTTTCAGCCAGATCCGAATGCCTTTAGGGCTGATTCTGAGGCCAGAGTGCTATTTAGGACATCTGCCATTCTATGAGTCTGCTGAGTATCTCACTTCCCATGTTGGATCACTCTCCCCTTTATTTACTCCATCGGTTAGCGTTAGCAGGTACTAGACTTGTCTATGTGCTCCCTTTGACTCCCAGTCCCTCCACCATGACCAACTGTGAACTGAAATTGATCACCTGGAACAGTGAGATGGCATTGGTACATGCCACCTTGATGGGATTGAATTGGAATCCCCTGGTATGCTTCCAACTCCACTACTTGGGGCAAGTCAGCCTGAGCATGTCCCAGATTATACATCTCTTCCCTCTCCCATTCCCACTCCCATGTTCAACAGGGATCACATTTCAGTTAATTTTCAACACTTAAGAATAACTGTGCATCAATTACAGTTCAGTTCATATTTTAATAGGAGCTTTTAAATTATTTACAAACACATTTTCCATGCATTAGTTTCCAAATCATTATTTTTAATAATAAGTAGTGTCTCATTATTCCAAATTAATAAATCTTCATTTCCCTCTGGTTGGTCATTTAAGTTGCTTCATATTATCCTTTATTATAAATCAGGGTTTGTATACAAATCTTAGTGAAACCAGTGATTATTTTTAAATTCTTAAAAATGGAAATACTAGGCATAAGCATGCTTGAAGCTCTTGATTCCTTATTGCCAAACCATCCTCCAGAAAATTTGCATTAATAAAAATATGCCCCTAAAATGTCAGAAAGGGTATGTCTCAAAAGGCTTTCCAAAACTGAGCATTTTCTTTCAACAGACTTTGCCAACTTGACAAGTGACAAAGATATTCTTTTGTTTAATAACCATTTGTCATCTCATTAGTTTGCTAACTTCTTAATTTAATTAATATTTTATATTTATTATCCATGTATACTTCTTCATTTTATGAATTTACTGTTCACGTTTTACCCACGTTCCTGCTGGATTGTTTATCTTTTAAAGTTTTATTCATAAAAGTTATTTCTATATTAACAATAATTGCTCAATGCCTGTCATTTATGTGGAAAAATATTTGAGGGGCTGACATTGTGGCATAGTAAGCTAAACTCCTGCCTACAATGCTGGCATCCTGTATCAGATGCTCTGCTTCCAATACAGCTCCCTGCTAATGTGCCTGGAAAGGCAGCAGAGAATGGCTCAACTGCTGACCCCTGACACCCATGTGGGAGACCCGAATGGAGTTCCACACTCTTGACTTCAGCCTGGCCCAGCCAAAGCCACTGGGACTACTTGGGGAGTGAACCAACAGATGGAGTTTCTCTCCCTTTTTCCCCCTCCCTCTTTCCCTATTGAATTTTCATCTATCCCATACCACCTCAAATCTTCTCTTGTTCACATTGAGTAAGTAAACTCCATCTTCCACAGGGATCTAGGCTTCTCCAGGAAGCTGGAAAGGAAAGTCCAACAAGGTGGTCAGGTGTTCCTTTCTTTTTTTTTTAAAGATTTATTTTATTTACTTGAAAGTCAAAGTTACAGAAAGAAAGAAGGAGAGGCAGAGAGAGAGAGAGAGAGAGAGAGAGAGAGATAGGCCTTCCATCCGCTGGTTCACTCCCCAGATGGCCTCAACAGCCAGAGATGCACAGGTCCAAAGCCAGGAGCCAAGAGCTTCTTCCAGGTCTCCCATGAGCGTGCAGGGGCCCAAAGACTTGGGCCACCTTCTACTGCTATCTCAGACTATAGCAGAGAGCTGGATTGGAAATGGAACAGCCGGGACTGGAACCGGCGCCCATATGGAATGCATGCACTGCAGGTGGTGGCCTTACCCGCTCCGCCACAGTGCTGGCCCCAGGTGTTTCTCACTCCTTTTCCTGCAGGACACAAGCTCTGGAATTCCAACTCTTTCCAGTTGGACAAGGAAAGTTGGCCAGAAACAAGGCTCTCATCAAGTTAGTTGCCTGAATTATCTATGACTCAGATACTTCACTCTGTAAGGCAAAGTGCAAGATCCAAGTGATTTCCAACATCCTTTCTGGGAAATCTTTCCAAGGGTCTCTGAGTTAATAGTGCACATGCCTGGAAAATAGCTCTTCATTAGAATTTAAAAGATTGCACTGATTTTGAATGATGAATTTCCCATTTTTTTCAAGTGGATAAAATCATTATGTCTTTTTTTATAGTTAACATGTCTCTTGCATATTTTCTCCCTAAAAATCGACTGTAGCACTTTAAAATGGCAGACATATGGAACCATGGCTGTTACTCCCACAAGATACACACTCTCAGTGTGCCAGATACTGTGCCTATCCCTGAGGAACAATCGTCTATAGGAAAAACATCTTTGCTTGCTAGAACCTCACAGCCTAGAGGAAGAGGCAGATTTGAAGTACATTATACTCTTGTGAGGTAATGCTGATGACACATGCTTAAAACTACTATGCAATCACGAACAAAGCACACAGAATAAAGGAAAATTTCACAGTGCAGCTGACACTTGAGCCAAGGCTGAAGCAAACAAATAGATCCCCTAACACCTGAAGAAGCAGCAAGGAGGAAAGTAGAAGGACAGAAAGTACAAAACCCAAAGATGTGCTACTGTGACCCAGTGTGGAACGTGCCTGAGACCGCGATCAGCTAAATAATCCTGGATGATACTTGGGGATTTCTGGAAAGAGAAGTTTGGAAGCAAAAACAGTGAAGAGCTTTGACTGTTCTGGGAAAAAAGTATAAATTACATCCTCCCGCCACTGGTGAAAAGTTGATTTATTTTAAATACATAATTTAAGTGTGTATATTCTATTTTAAGTGTTTATTTTTACTAATTTGAAATACAGAAAGATAGAGAGAGATCAATCTTCCATCTGCTGGTTCACTACCCCAAATGCCTGCAATAGCCAGGCCTGAGTCAGGCTGAAACCAGGAGCCAGGAAATCCATCTGGGTCTCCCACAGTGGTGGCAAGGACCCAAGGTACCTGTCTTCACGGGTTCTCACATTCTTTATTTACCAAAGAATGAACATTTTGTGACTCCACGTATAATCAGCAATAGCTTCATTAGTGTTTTATTAACAGAATTATATCTGAAATTTGTCTTCAGATATTTATTTTCAAAGTTTTCATATTGTTACAAATACTGCCAAATCATATATGTTCTCAATTATTACTGAGGATTTTCTACATATAAGATATTACAAGTTACTTAAGAGGAAAAAGAGAATGAGAACAAAACAATGTTCTTGTCCCCATCTTACAGGGAGTAAAAAAAAGCACAGAACTCATTAACAAAGGAAAAAGTACTAATGAAGAGAAAGTCATAGAATAAAGACTTCTCAGCAAGGGTCAAGAAAATCTTCATGAATGAAATGCAATTTGAGAACAAATGCTCTCTCATTCAAAAGGAGTGTGAAAAGATAATCCATCTTAAGAATAAAGAGCATGGGTATTCTTGGGCTGAAGTTGGGGTAAACACTATCAAAGTAGAGTTATTGTAGAAGTTTGGGAATTCACAGAACTGAAAAAAGACAGGAATCACTTGGTGGAAGAGCATTGTATTCACAAACATTCCTTTGGTTTTAAGGGATGAAAGCTACAACTCAGCCAGAAAAAAAAAGTTCAGCTAAAATTAATAAAATATTACTTTAGGCTTAGCTTTAGGTGTGATTTATTTAATGGCTCAAATTTTGTCCCCTGGAGCCTGTCCAGACTTATCCTCCCCAGGCTGGTTTCCTTTTCAATTTGGAGTGCTAGATGCTGGCAGCTTCAAGATTCCATCATTACATAACCCACGGCAGAAGAGGAACCAGTCTGTTCCCGGACAGTCCTGGGGCTGAAGCCCCTTTACCCTGATTAGCTGACTTGGATCATGTGCCTATCCCCAACTGTGACCAATGGGGTAGGAGTACACCGGTCATATGCTCTACTTACAAAGCCTGGTAGCAGAATTTTTCCCATCATGTAAACAACCAGAATCACCTCTCAAAGCAAAGAGCCCCTGAGGGAAAAAGGCCTCCTGCCAACGGAAGAGGACATGGCTTTGAGTAGAAAACTAAATTCCACAGCTATGAATAAAAAGCCAAAGTGTATGGATATTAGTAGGCAATCGGCATCCATTAAAGACTTTTGAGCTGGGCACCAATATAATTAATAATAGACTTCATGAAATTAATCTGGCTGTTGTGTATATGATAGGTTGGAGTACCAGATGGATGGAGGTGATAAAGCTAGCTTTGGGTGTGGTAAGAGATTTAGGGAATCTGTGCTGTGATAGTGGTGGTAAGAGGAGAAGGGAGGAGTAAAAAGCAAGAGAAATTTTTGTTTGCAAATGTCTTCTCACCAGGACTAAGAAACTCTGGAAAGCACATTTAATATTAAAAAGCAATATTTGGTTGCTGAAAGAACACTGTCATAAAGAATAAATAAAAGCCAATTATTTTACTGTAATTTCTCAAATTGGCTTAACAGGAGGCTAAACTCTGAAGCACCCAGCTTGTTTGTTCATTTGGAGGAACACTGCTGCCATCTCCTAGTCACTTGAATCCACAGATTTTTCTTCATTCACAATTCCCTCTGGCAGCCTGGGGTCTGTTGTGTGGGCTTCCAAATTCTTTCCAGGCCTAATGTTCTGAATACCAGCTAACCCCATTCAATGTGCCAGAGACAAAAAGGGCAAGCAGACAAACTCTCACAAAATGTTCCTCCCTCTGACTGAACAATAAAAACCAATTAGTCATTTTAATTTGGGTCTACAGTTATTTTGACTTTTATTGTCTCCCACACCATCTTTCGGCAGCAGGGTTTGAATTGTACAGATTATAAAAGAATGGTTGAATCACCAAAAAACTATTATCTCTGATTTTTTAAGTCCTCAAGAACACTAACCTCATTATTATTCAGCTTTTTCAAATATTTAATAAATCTTGAATTTTCAATACCCATTTAATACCATTTAATATGCAGGAAGAATCACTACCTAATAAGCAAAATTTAATTTGGTCAATACAAAATAGATTCTACTGCTACTTTCCAACACTTTAATTTTATTACAGTGATTAAAATTGCAGTGGTATTAGCACATTACTGCAAGAAATCTTGGTGTTCTGTTATTTTATGTCAAGTCCACTGGCAACTCAAAAACAGTAAGATTATTTTATAAATGGACCAAGAGTTGCATTCTGCCATTCTGTTACTGTTGTTGCCCAGGTACTAACACTGCAAAGCAAAAGCTAGCTTTGCTATATCTTTCTATAAATGAATAAATGTTACAGACTATAACTCTGCTCAAATTCTATTGTGTATACAAAACACATGAGGATCTTGTTGAAATGCAGATTCTGCTGCAGTAGGTCAAGAAGTAGGCAGAAGGAGGCCCAAGAGTGTGGATTTCTCTTAGGAGACGCCAACTCTAAGTAACAAGAATCTTTAAATCTAATTACAAAATGAGAAATATTTTATGGACTTGGGATCTGGAATTAAATCATGTCCATTCTAAATCTGTTTTTATTTTTGTTTACCTATCTATTTTACATATTTAAAAGTCAGAAAAATAAAGAGAGACAGAGAGAGATCTCCCATACTCTGGTTCACTCTACAATGTCCCCAACAGCTGGGGACTCCAATTTTGGATGCAGACATCCCAAGCAGTGCCTTACTGCCATGCCAAACACCTGTACCTATATCATATCCATTCTAGGCTGCAAAACAACAACATAAAATAAATAAGATATATATTATATTTACTTTCCAAATAATGGAAGCCTTAGTAATATGAATTACTCTATGTTTAGCTTTGCAGTTATAACCCAGCCACTTTTAAATCTGATGGCCACATTACAGCCAGTGAGATACAAAGCTAGGCACAGGTATAATTTTAAAAAATTCATTAGCAACTTTTCCTTCCATAATGTATGTGGTGACATTCTTTTCTTGATTCTCATTACAGCTGCAATTGTTGAAGTTTGGCACATATTACAAATTCATCTTCAGAGTTGTTTTTAAGTGATTCACGTTATTAATATAAAAATCAGAAAATTCTATGAAAGGTCAAATAAAGTAGTTAGATGTTTGGCATAGATTTTCCTTTTTATTCAAATATTTCTGGTGCAAAAAAGCAGACATATAGCTGCTGTCACTTGTCTTTGTTCCAAGTGAATCACACCTTTTCCTTACTTTTGTGTCTCCAGTTAGTTTGCCTGCCTTCTACTAGTTTAGCAAAAGGATTCCGGGGATGGGAGGAAGGGTGGACAGAAATTACACAAAAGGTGTTTTTCTATCATTACGCAGGCATAGAATAAAGTTATGCATATTATTTTCTTTTCAAGAGCTGTTACAAACAATCTAATTTGCAAAAAGGATTATGACCAACACAATTATATCAACCAATAAATATATTGACCTATTGAATCAGAATCTGCATTTCAACAAGATTCGCATGCGTTTTGTGTGCATGATAAAATTTGAACAGCTTTTTTATTTCGTATACCATAAAAATCACAGGATTCACCAGAATCCAGTTCACACCTAATCATTTTTCCCTTTGGTATATCTATTTTAATGTGAGGCTTCTTTTTGCACCCAAACACCAAATTCCTTGAGCTAAAAGTCTAGATTTGAAAGAACATTTTCAGCGTAAGTAAATGAGATGTGTAAGTTTTTTGGTGGTTTTGTGAATCAACAGTATTGGTACACTGACCCTGGAATTGAAAATCAGCAAAGTGGCTTTGCTCACAAAGCTCATATTTATAGGCTTTGCCATATGTATTTGTACCACAGACAAGATTAAAGTTCAGAACTGAGGGGAGAATGTTTATCAATAAGTGGTTGGATGCAAACTCTAAAATAGGGGAATTGTGAAATCACTGTAGAGGTTATTTGTTTTCCCCTGGGAAAAATAAAATATCCTCCTGTCAGGAAGCTTAATTGTGGGTTTCATGGGGATAGAGACCACATCTGCCTTATTCATCAGTGTATTTTATCACTTAGCACAGCACTCACATATACTAAGTTCTCAATAAATGTTAGTGAATAAATGATTAAAGTAATTAAACTGAGGCAGCTCTAATGCACTAGGAACCTACACAAGCAAATCAACACCAGACTCACCATACACAGTCCTATTCTAGGAAAGTAAATATAAGCTTAACCAATCAGAAACCAACCAAATCTAACCACATATGGACTTTCCATTGGAACAATCCAAATAAGGACACTGTTCCACTTTAAGAAATCACATCATTTTTTGTTCTTCTTCCACAGTTACCCTATAAAAGTTTTCCCTCCAAACACCTCTGGCAGAGTCCCCCACCACTTACCTCTGCTGCTGCCTGACTCATGAATAGCTGTTTTTTCAATCTTTTTAAAATTCTAATGTGCCTCAGTTTAACTTTGAACTGAATGAACCAGGAGAGAAATGCCTTCACAGAGGCGAGGTTCTTGTGAATGTAAAAACTAACTAAATGAGTTACTTGTAAATAGGATATATTGAGTTAAATAAGGCACATTGATTTCTAGCTTCAACACCAAGTGGTTGCCCTACTAGTACAAATACACCTATATGACTGTCTCTCCTTGAATCTGTCATTAGATACAATAAACATGTAATATTTTTAAAAGTTTGGCCCCACTGTTACTTCAAAGTAGTTTCAAATCAAAACATGATAATTTCTCCAAAGTTTTTATAGCAACATGCTAGTGTTTTATAATAAATAGCTTCCTTTAAAAATTTCAGTGCTTGAGTACTCATGCTTTCTATATTGAAAAACAAGTCTGTCTACCATTACAGCTCCCTTTGCATGCATCAAGTCAACAGCCCTGGGCAGAAGACTGGGCAGATATCCTCCTACTTCAAAAGTGAAGATAGAATCAGTGAGGTAGTGAGATGGAACCAGCATCTCTATTGGTTGATTCTGTCGGTGCACTGTTTAGAGAAGATGGAGAAAACAGAACGGGATGCTACTCTACAGTTTACAGTGCCTATGAGCATGTCTAATTTTCAGTACAAAACAATGAGTTTATCATGCTGGGTTTAAACATGAGAAAACCGAAGTCCACAAAAGCCAAAGACAATTGTTCATGGTTAACACCTGATGAAATCTTATGAGTATTCATTTCTCCTGCCTGCAAGTCTCAGTCTTTTTGTGTTTATTTGTTTGGTTTGTTGCTTGAGGACTAGAGAGTCATTGAATTAAATATTTGTTTCGCATTCTCACTGTACCATGCATGATTCTGTTGTATTTTGTTGTGTAATATCATTAATATGTTGTCCTACAAATCATCACCC
This sequence comes from Oryctolagus cuniculus, assembly GCF_051225735.1. Taxonomy (NCBI): domain Eukaryota; kingdom Metazoa; phylum Chordata; class Mammalia; order Lagomorpha; family Leporidae; genus Oryctolagus; species Oryctolagus cuniculus. The sequence continues at coordinate 99,661,023 of NC_142870.1, forward strand.
ATCACCAAGTCTAAGGCTTTGACAATACACCTTCATGTAAAAGTCTTCCCCATTCCTCTCCCTAGCCTTTCCTCACCCAGTGTCACTGACATTCTACCATATTCATTGGTCCACTGCTTTCTTTTTCTTTTTCATACAGATCAATCTATATGACTACTTGAATGCTTATTTATATGCCTAAGGAGTGTATCATTTCATTTTTCAAGTTTCTGAAAAGTACATTATGCAATATTTAGAAGATTTTAATGCACAGACTACATCGAACTATCCAGCCTCATCAACTTCAGACATAATTAAGAGCACTCTACCTATATATTATGTAGCAAAGGCCTATTCATTCAACAAATACTTATTGAGTGCCTGTCATGGCAAGGAAGCACTATACTGTACTGGAATACATCACTGCAAAAACAGACACAATACCCCCTCCTCTGACTAAAAAAATAAAAATAAAAAAGTCCCTAATCTCATGGAATCCTATAAGAGGAGAGGACAATATATATAATACACATGGGAAATACACAGCACGTTAGGTGAGTGCTAGAGACACAAACAAAGCATGGAAGGACCTTAGATTAGGTACTGTGGGTTGCAATTTTGAATAAAATGCTCAATGATGAACTGAGGTGGGGTGTACAAAGTCCTTCCTGAGCGGGAGACACAGAGGTAACTTGCGAGCGCTGATCAGAACCGAAGTAAACTCTCCGGATCCCCTACCCCCCAACGCGGCGTGCCTGGGATCCTTGCGAAATCCCAGCTCCGGGTCCATGTGAATGGCTCTCCGAGAGACCATGCCTTGGCTTCCACTTTTCTTCCCATTGAGCGTCCCCTCAGCTGGCACCAATGCACTTGGACGCACCAAGCGTTCCACAGCCGCACGACCACCGCCCGTGGGCTCTTTGCCTAGTCCGGCGAGCGCGCGCCGCCGGGCACACGCGTGGTGGAGGCGGGGCACGCGCCGCCCGAGGCCGCCCGAGGCCCGCTCCCAGGCCCGTCGTGAACGCGCGCGCGTGCCCGGCCGCGCGGTCTCTGGGCTGGGACGCGGCGGGCAGGGCGGCGCGCACTCCGCTCGGCGGCTGCGGCGGCGGCTTGGTGTGGGCGCTCACGTCAGGGCTAGGAGGAGGAGGGGGTTCTCAGCGAGTGGGGGAGAGAGACATGAGGCAGCCTAGCAGGAAGCGAGGAAGAGTTGGGCAGAGGAGTGAGTTTTAGAGACGCTCGGCGAGCAGGACCTGCGCTTGCAGAGAGCGTGGCCGGGCTCCTCGCCTCCGCCGCGCGCTCCGCGTGTCCGCTTTCAGCACCGGAGCGGAGAACAGTTCCCGGCAGCCTACGGAGCTGCCCAGGGCCGCCGCCGGCACCTGCCGCCTTCCGGGGGCTCGGGCCCCCAGCGAACCCGGCGAGCACACCGCCCTCTCCTTCTGTAGGTGCGCTGGTGAGCACCGGGGGAAGCATCTGGCGGCCGTGGGGAACCCTGAAGAAGTCGAAGCAGAATGTACCAGGGACACATGCAGGTAAGGATTGCCCGGGAGCTGGGGGCTAGTTCAGAAGCCAGGCAGGCTACCAAGTGAGGGTGGTCAAGCGCTGCCTTCAACAACTCAACAAGTGAAGTGGTGCACCATGACCCCGGCATTTCTGTGCGCTGCTCTCTGTGACACTAGACGGGCTTCCGAGGGTGGGAGTGGGAGCGAGAGAGTGGAAAGCAGCCCTGGGAACTTGGACTGGGGAAGTTTGGCGTCTATGCCTTCTCTGCGCCTGTTTCTTTAAACAGGCTCAAGGAGCCCCAGCAGAGGAAACCCCGAGCCAAGCGGGTTTCCTTGTAATCCTATTGATGCATCTGGGCATGTATGTCAGCTGAAGGGCAGACAATAACGGGAGAGACAAAGCTCTGCCTCTACCTAACTGCAAAGGTCCCTTAACAGAACACTTTGTCATTTAGTGCTATTTTTTTAAGTGCTACATTTTTTTTATGGTTTTTGCTATTCTTACCCCCTCCGGTTGATGGGACTTGGTTATCTATCTTAATAGTCACAGGGTGGATTTGAGGAATAGATTTCAAACACAGGTCTCAGGGGCTCTAATGTTTTTTGGAGGGAGGTTCTTTCCCTGGTTGTTCCCCTGGTTCGTCTGAGCTGAGCCGCAATGAGTCCAATGCAAACAACCGACTCTTTTGGACAAGATTTCTTTAACCTTGATTCCAGTTCTCATTCACATGGTTGATTCTTCCTTACAAAGGCAGGGGTATATGTTTTGGGAGACAAACGAAACCCTAACTTAGCTTCCTAAAGTAAGAAAGGAGCTCTTTCTTGTTGTCCCTAAACGCTTTGGTCATCAAGTTTGATGTTAGGGCTTTCTTTCCATTCCAAAGATAACCAAATGCAGCCAACACCATGTGGTACCTTCACTCTAGAGTGTAATGTGTAAATACTAGGAATGTTGCTTGTGTGTCATTAAGGGCCACTGAAAATAGATAAATGTGTTGTTGTATTCATGATTTAGTATCACTCAATATTTAATTTCCAGGTCCTGGAGAAATTCTTTTGGATTATTATTTTTATTAAAAAAAATATTGTATCACATTCCTAAGTTTTGTAAGAATTCTGAATCAGTACTACCAGATTTTCAAAAGCATTTCCCACATTACTGGTATAATGTCTTGAAAATTATTAATGGTATTAAATCACATTTGATTGGCAATAATTAGTGACTGAAGTATATTTTTAAATGTATGTATAAAAAAGATCTGCCTTGTTCATATAAAATCTACACTACTTGGACAGTTTAGTAACAAAAAAGAAGCATTTAAACAATACGCAAAAATTAACAAAAGATTATTGCTGAGTTTTATGCTTCAATTTCACCAAGAGTGATATTTAAATTTTTTATATTATCTATTTATTAGCCCTAAGCAGTTTCTTCACAGAAAGGTTTTGAGAGAGTCAATTCTCAGAAAATTGCTCATTCACACAAAATTTATAATTAATTACTAAAGGACATTTACAAAAACTTTGCCCAAATATTTTTGCTTGAAAAACATGTTATTGTGAATGAAGAGTTGAAGCAACAATCTGGTAAACTTATGTCCCCCAACCAATTTAACTCAATTTTCTGAATATTTCAAAGGAGGGTGTTATGAGATTTTGAATCGTCTAGACAATGTCTGAGGGTTTAATTTCATTTTGAGAGAAGAGACAAAATACAAGACTCTGCATATGCTCCCAACTTAATGTTTTTTGCTTGTGCACTGCTATAACAGCAAATATGATGCTTGCAGTAAAACTCACAAATCTTTGCTGCCAAGCTTAACTTGAAAACGTTGCTAAATAAAGACTCCAATCAATATGCTTGCCAAGATTTCAGAGCACAATACTTTTTTCCTATATATTATTGACCATTAATGTTAAACTTAAAGCTCCCAAGGCTTTAGTCGGTATGTTTAGTAAACATTCCATGATATGACCACCTGAATGGGAAGTCCCATCCCCACAAAGAAACTTGATTTATAATATGCATGTTTGCTTATGTTTTTGAACTCCAATATATTTCCCAAAGAATATTATTAATCCTGTAAATAAAATGCCACTATGTTGGTCTAGTTTGATTAGATAAAGAATGTTTTCCCATCAGAGATAGCATCACCTCTGATGTGTATCTGACTAATCAGACCAGAAGAAACATAGTCCAAACACTCCAAAATGTTTGTGGTTAAAATTGTAATGCATATTTGGTGGACCAGAGATGAGACTATTTCGTAACATTTCTGCCAACTTTGGAGTTATTTGGAAGACTGGTGTTATTTGGCTAATACCTTAAAAGAGGAATGAAATAGAAAATATTTTCAATCATTTGCTATGCCTTCTAATTCTTCTCTTTTCTGTATCCAAGATAATTTAAGAGAAAGTGCTTTGTAAATAAGCAATCTGGAGTAGGGGAAAGTGTTCAGATGAAGCCTCTAAAATAGTCTAATGTAAAAGGTCTGTGTTGCCTTTTTTTCTTACAACTTAATGATTTTGTAAATAAAATATATTAATCTTTATGCACATGGATAATCCATATACTTTATGGTAGAATTTAAATTCATTTTAGAAGCCATAAACTTTTTAAAAACACACATTTGCTTTACTCTGCTAGGTCATCAGAAGATAAAAATTGGCATCTCTTACAGATATAACATAGAGTAGCCACGTTTACTTCTTGGCTTCATAGTAAATGCCACAGGTATATTTCTTACAAGCAAAGTCCTGGTACTGTGTTGTTTTCCAACTGCCTCATCAGTTATTTCCAAGGGGAATTAATCACACGAGCAACTAAAGCAGAGGTTATTTATTTAGAGACTGTTTTAGATATAGTCCTCTTCCCCTTTTGACCAAGGGTGCTGTTAATGATTAAATAGACTTTATCACCAATTCTTACAAAACCCTAGTACTCAAGGATGACTGTGACCTAATCCCACCAACACCTCTGTATGCTCCGTACGTGAGCCTGAGATAACACTGCCTAATAGAGCAAGCTTATTGTGTATCATTGAATACTTTCTTAACTGAACTATTATTTCTGGGGTGGTATAAATACAGAGAAATATAATTTCAATTTTAAACTAAGATTTTTTATTATTAATGAGGAGTCCATAGTATTTTTTGTTATACAAGAAAAGTTATTTCATAATGCTATCAAATAAGAATCCATTTAGAATTGTAACTGATCTTTATTTTAGGCCTTCATGCAGGCTTCTTTTTTTTACTTTTTCAAGCCATATGAGGATTATTTGATACCTTCTAGTTTCACAAGATAGAAAATAAAAAATGTTTAAGTGACAAAAATTATATCATTTAACAGCTCTAAGAACTAGTCATTTTATTGTATTTCCCCCCAAATAGATTTTGTATTTGTATTTGGTTTTAATAACTTTACATAAGCTTTTAGTTAAAACTTTTCACAAAGGGGAACAGCTTTAGTAATATAAATTATGTGAATGCATTAGATCTGTCCACAGGGAATTCATTCAGATTCACTAGACACAACACGTAGAAGAAACCAGCCCAAGGTATGATTATAGAATGTTGTTTTCAGAGTTGTTAACAACAGCCTGTCATAATGGAGATGATAGTTACACCCGGTACTTCCATCTCTCTAAAAGGTGCATTTTCCCCTCCACACTTTTCTATCCTGTGTCATTCTTTATTAACTCTGGAAATACGTTAACTGCAAACAAAGACATAACTAATACCATTACATCACGTGTGCACACACATACACATACACACACAAACACAAAAACACACATACCAGAGTGGTATTTACATTCTAAAAGGAGAATATTTGAGACTAGTTTGGAGCTGGGGGGAAGGAGACATTTAGGAGAATGAAAAATGCTGGGGTTTGCTGCATTGCTTTTTGTTTGTTTGTTTGACAGGCAGAGTGGACAGTGAGAGAGAGAGACAGAGAGAAAGGTCTTCCTTTGCCATTGGTTCACCCCCCAGTGGCAGCCAGGGCCAGCGCACCACGCTGATCCAAAGCCAGGAGCCAGGTGCTTTCTCCTGGTCTCCCATGGGGTGCAGGGCCCAAGCCCTTGGGCCATCCTCCACTACGCTCCCAGGCCACAGCAGAGAGCTGGATAGGAAAAGAAGCAACCAGGACAGAATCTGGCACCCCGACTGAGACTAGAACCCCGTGTGCTGGCGCCACAGGTGGAGGATTAGCCTATTGAGCCACAGCACCAGCCTGCTGCATTGTTTTGATCAAGGGTACCTGCTGCCTCTCCCTCTGCCCCTCGGGTCACATGGCACCCTTTTAAAAAATTTCCTATGAATAATCATGAGAACAAGTAGTACAATGAATATATTATCTTAAATATTACCTAGAACTCTCTTCGAGGATATTAGTGTACAATTAAATTAGTGTTCAAAGAAGCTTCAAGGGGCCAGCATTGTGCATAGTGGGTTAAGTTACCACCTCGACTCTGACATCCCACAAAGGTGCTGGTTTGAATCCTGCTGCTCCTCTTCTGATCCAGCTCCTTGCTAATGGGTCTGGGAAAGCAGTGGAGGATAGCCCAAGTCCTTGGGCCCTGCCATCCACATAGGAAACCTGGATGGAGTTCCAGGTGCCTGACCCCGCTGTGGTTGTCGGGGCCATTTGGGAAGTGAGTCAACAGATGGAGTAGCCATCTCTCTCTCTCTCTCTCTCTCTCTCTATCTCTATCTCTATCTCTATCTCTATCTCTATTTCTGTCTCTCCCTCTTTCTCTTCATCTGTAATTCTGCCTTTCAAATCAATAAATGAATCTTTTTTTAAAAAAGAAGTTTGAACAAGACTTGCTGTGTCTTACTATATATACACAAGGAAATCATGTTTAGTTAGCTTGGGTATAATATTGAGCTGTTATCATTTATAAATTACAACAACCATGATATAATATTACATAATATTTATTTAACCTGAAAATTTCCTTCCCCAGCCAAACTGCCCAATAGATTATATTACATAGTTAACAAAAGAAACATAACATGGATTTTATGGATTTTTTTATTTATGGCTTATAAACATTCTTCCTAAAAACTTGCATTTGAAAGTAAAAATTCCAACATATAACTGTTTTGACTATAAAACATTTTAAAGTAAGAAATAAGAAAAGTTAAAATAGAACTTGTTAATTTTAAAATCCTGAATCTCTAGTATCATTACTGCCAACATTGGAAATGAGAAGATGTGCTGCACCATATAGTCACAACATCTGGCAGGCTGCTTTGTTATGCTTTTCATTGCAATCACATGTTTCCAACACAGGCATAAGCTAGAGCTGTTTAAAGGTTTTATATTTTAGAATTAATTTCTTGATAGGCTTATAGAATAACCAGTATGTATTTCCTTTATCAAAAGTGAAGATAAACTCCAGCCTAGTGTTTCCTTAAGATACTTATATCCAATCTGAGTGTGTGGGACACCTAAAAAAGATTTAATTTCAAACATGCTGATAGAGAAAAAGAGTTGGCAAGTTTCTGAAACATTCATCAGCTTTTTATTTTGAACTTGAGCGTGGAACCCACGGATGTAGAGACCACAGTGCTCTCAATTTAGGCTAAACTTCTTCTAGTAACTCCTTTCATTTCCTCCATCTCACTTATTGGTTCCCCACCTCAAAGAAGTTACCCCTGTTAGTAAAAGAATACTTCCTTTCCTAGTCTCTAAGAAACATTATTATATCTTATAAATATGTTATCTCAATATAGGAAGATAGCTCTACTGGCTAAATATCAAGACAACTGCTGATAGTTCAGAGTTGAAAGTATAATACAACATATGCCAATATTGCTTTATACGGTCATGTTTGACTGATCCTTATTGTTAACCAGTGTACCGCTTCTCCTATTAAAAATTCATTAAATAAATAACCCATATCATACTCCACATGAGGTTCCATTAAATAAATCATTTGCATTGTTTTCTTAGACAGTCACTGTTAGAAATTGCACAGATGAAAAATAATGAGCTAATTTAGATAGGAAGAGACTGTTTATCCACCATTTCACTCACAAGAAACACACAGAACTCTGCCAGCCCCTCTGAAATGGGATAAGCCCAAGCTGAGTGGGATGGTTTGCATTGCAGGTGCATAAGCATCTCCCTCAAGTCCTTGCTCATGTGTGCAGATACCACTGGAAAACCAGACAAACCTTGTAAATGAGACTGGGTGTAGCAACATTCCCCTCTCCCGCCAAACAGAATGCCATATGGTGATCTATGAATCATGGAGATTCTAAGAGAGGACTGGTACTGTTGTGATGCCAGAAACCTACCTTGGGAGTTACAATATTCCCACTCCCAAACACCCTCTTAAATATCATGTTCAGCTAGTTTGGTAGAGGAACGCATAACCGTGTTATATGAGTAATGATTAAAAGAGCAGAGGATATTTGTCTTAGAATGCAAAAGCTCAAATTTGATGACTCATCCATGTAAGTATGTGAAGGGCTGCTGTTTAGGAAAGGGATAGAACTGTTCTGTACAACCTGAGGGTTAAACATGGAATCATATGATCAGGGTCAGGTAAAAGTGTCCTGAGGGGTGGATATGCAGCCTAGTGGCTGAAATGCCCATATCCCATTTCAGAGTACCTGGCTTCAATACCCAGTTCCACTCCTGTTTCCAACTGCCTGCTAATGAAGAGCTAGGGAGGCAGGGGTAAAGACTCAATGATGGGTTGCTGCCTCACACATGAAAGACTTGGACTAAGTTTCCAGCTCCTAGCTTTTGAGAAATGAAGCAGTGGATCTCTCTCTCTCTCTCTCTCTCTCTCTCTCTCTCTCTCCCTCTCTCCCTCTCTCCCTCTCTCCCTCTCTCCCTCTCTCCCTCTCTCCCTCTCTCCCTCTTTCCCCCTCTCCCTCTCTCCCCCTCTCCCTCTCTCCCCCTCTCCCTCTCTCCCCCTCTCCCTCTCTCCCTCTCTCCCTCCTTCCCTCCCTCTCTTCTTCTTGCCTCTTTCTCCAGTTTTGGCATGATGCCCACATGGAGATGAAAGAAACTTAGGATGAAGGGAGAGCTGTTGGCTGAAAGCAAAGCATGCTTCCCTGTGCACCTAGAGGCCCCTATTCTCAGACCATAATATCTCATGGAAAAAATCCAGTGAAAAGCACCATGAGAAAGACCCTGAGCACTAGGTATATGTGAATTTGTCACTGTATGTCTGTGTGCATAAAATGATTGTAGTTGACTGAAACAATGACCTAAAAGAAGTAAAATCCAAACTTTCTTAAAGAAATATTTCTTGGTTACTTGGCAGTATGGGGTGGGCATCAGACAGAGCCCTGCCAGTATCATGATTAAAAGTGAACAGAAACAGTAGGTCAGAAAATATGGAACCCTAAGGAAATAAGAAAGAGGTAAAAATTATACTGTGAGAAACTGAAGTAACTAAAGTTCACATGAGTATTAACTGTCACAAGCCTGCTGGCCCCCCAAAATATGCCCTGATCATGGAGGGATAGAACATTTCAACAGAGTATTGTATACATATGAAAAACCTAGGCATTTTTTGGAAATGCAGAATCTCAGATCACCCTTGACCCACTAGAGCAGAAACTGAATTTTTTCAAAGTACCCATTGATTTATATGCACATTAACATTTAAGAAACATAGGTCTGAAAAACCTCCGCATAGAAAACAGTAAAAATATGTTGAGCAGCTGCTTTCACAAAAACCATGATTCTTGGGTAGCTGCCTGACATCACAGAGGCATGATGGGGGTACTTGAAAGAGGAACTGAAAAGAACACTGAACTATCACAAGTGTTCTTGAATAAAATATTCCTGTTATATTGACATTCAGTTTGTTGTAGGTTTTCCTTCTGGGTAAATGCACAGCAAACATGTTAAGTTCCACCTAAGTAAAACAAACTTTCAAATATTTGGAGAGCTATTATTGTCTTCATCCCCTTAAATCTTTTCTTCTGCAAGATAAACAGCCCCGTTAATGCAGTCATTTCTCATTATGACATTTCTAATGTTTTAATGGCTCCATGAAAGTATCATCCTCCAAACAAGATATCCTGCTCAAGATCTGACCAGTGCCAAGTAGTATGAGATGATTTCTCTCTCAGGAAAGACATCTTTTCAGATAGCCTAAAACTATGTTAGCCTGTTTATGCTAAATTGTCCTCTAAATTGTTCTGCTGTTTCTATTCTCTGAATCACTTGAGAGTTATTTCACAGGTGTTTGGTTTTTATACCAAAATAATGTTGGATACAAATGTGCTGATTAGAATAGTCTAGGTTAACAGTTCCTTATGTCTCCAACAATCATGCTACTGTTTGGGTTTTTAAAATTACTCTTTTATTTGAGAGGCAGAGAGACAGAGAGAGAGAGCCATATCTACTGGTTCACTCTAAATGCTCACAATGTCTGGGACATTGCCAACAGCCAGCAATGTTATCTGGGTCTCTCACATAGGTGTCAGAGACCCAACCATTTGAGCCATCACCTGCTGCCTCCCTGGGTGCACATTAGCAAGAAACTGGAATTGGAAGCTGGGTCAGGCACTTCAGTATGGAATGTGGGTATCCCAAGTAGCATCTTAAACACTAGGACATACAATTGCCCCATAATGTTCAGTTTTCAAATAATAGAAGTTTTAGTTTAAAAGATGCTTGATAAAGTTTTGTTCAACTAGCTAACTTCACAGATGAAACACTGAGGTTTGAAAAAGTTAAGAGACTTTGTCAGAAAGGCCACACTTATTAATCTGTGGATCTAGCATAGAAATGAAATCTACTTTTTCCTTGTTTACTATTTCCAATATCCTTTTACCCTTTATTTTGAGTTTATTTACATTCAAAAATCTAAGTGAAAAGTAAACATCGTATTAAACCACTAGATGTTTCTAAATATCCAGGTGTTTGGCATTTAGTCATGAGGAATCATATTTTTCTGCCTTTTGGTTGTGCTATAACTATTTAATATTTTATATAATCTATTCACCCACAGTGGGAATGTTTTGAAGAGTGCAATGAAGTGCTATGAAAAGTTGCATCATTTCTTTTCTTAACAATGTGCACCACTGGCAAGACTGACCATTTGGAAGAACTGAGTTGACAGATTCTTGGAAGCAGTTGCTTAAATGTACAAACAAATTGATCGGTAATTCCTAGCAGTGGATAACAGAAACCAACTCCGGCACATATAAGCAAAATGGAGATTTATTAAAAGTATATTTGAACAACTATTATGCAAAGAAGGAGTTATAAAGATAGAAAAATGATTTTACAACCATCATAGTAAAAATTGATTCAAATACGAATTATAAATGGAAGCTAAATTTGAGGATGAAGGCAGTTTGACTGGGAATAGGATATTTTTACAATGTCAAAATATCATTCTTAAGTTAAAAGAGAAAAAAAAAACAGTAACTTTTCAAGGGTAAATTGAACAACATTGAAACTAAGTAATCAAAAGCAACGTCACCAATAAGGGACAGAAGGATAACATGATGATGTGGCATCATTTGGATAATTTTTATGCCCAAAATGCACAACCTTAATCTAATTATGAGAAAACCACAGATAAATGCAAAATGAAGGGTATTCTATAAAATCAGCAGATTGTGTTTTTACAAATAATCAATGTCATGAAAAAGCTAAGAAGTGTTATAGATTTAAAAGGACACTAAAGAGATATAGCAGCTAAATGTAATACACTATTCTAGACTGGATTCTGGACTAGGAAAGAATATTGCTGCAAAGGACACCATTGACACACGCTACTAATAAAATTTGAATAGGGATTGGAGATTCGAAGAGCATTATTTATTTCAGTGTGAAATGTCCTGAATTGAGTAACTATATTGTGGCTCTGGAGAAGAACATCTTTGTTGATAGGACATACATGCGGCAATATGAAAGGATAAAAGGGCATAGACTGTGTAAACTACTCTCAAATGATTTAGAAGTAGTTATAAGAAGAATGTGTGCAAAGAAAGAAAGAGGCAAGGGAAAGAGTAAAAATAGGAAGAGAATGATAAAGCAAACACAGCAAAATGTTAAAAATCAGGGTAAAGGGTTTATGGGAGATCCATTGTTCTAAGTTTTTCTGTAGTATCGAGAGATTATTTCAAAAAACAAAATTATTTAAATGTAAAAAGGAGGGGCAATCATTGGACCCACCAGTAAAGATGCCCTCATCCCACAAGATAATACCTGAATTCAGACTCCCAACTCAGGCTCCTGATTCTAGCAGAACCTGGGAGACAGTAGTGATAGCGCAAGTGATTAGATCCCTACCATAGACGTGGTAGATCATGAACTCCTGGCTCCTGTCTTCAGCTTGGCCCAGTCCTAGTCACTTGGAGCATTTGGTGGTGAATCAGTGAATGATAGCTCTATCTCTTTCTTTCACCTTGTCTGTCTGCCTTTTGAATTAAGAAAAAGTAATTTTAAAAAGTACATTAGAAAATTAACAGATTCCTAAAAAGGCTAGGGATAGAAAAACTACGCATCAGGCAGGGGTCTCACCAAGTCAAACCCTGAACCAAGCTAATGTGGACCTCTCCATTGCTCTTACAAAAGAAGAAATATCAGAACTTGTCCATAGCAACATAGACTTAGACACTGGTTCAGCCACAACACCACTACTGCTGTTACCCATGGAAAGCCCATATTGGAGCTTCAGTTGATGCCCCTCACTGACGGGATAGATTCTCTACCATATCTGTTTCTATGTATCCCAAATCCCATGTCAAAGAGACAGATGTGTACAGTTAGTGGGATCCATTCCTTAGCTGCAAAAGTGTGTATCTACTTCCAATAAAACTCAAAAAGTCGATAATTTACCAGATTTTCAAAATGATATTATATTTGGAAAAGTTGTTTTTTTTTTAAAGCTAAATGTCCACTGTACCATGTTATATAGTAAAATACTTAGTTCTCTGTGTTGACTAGAGTCTAGTCTGCCCAGAAGAATATGAGTGAAAATAAATAATTCTCTTGAGCCTATGCTTATTTAGTACTACTTGACCTTACATAGAGGCCTCTAGGAGAATATGGTAAAACTAGAGTTATTGGCTTATTAAATTATACAACAAAGAAGAGCCAAATGAACCCTTCTGTCATTCATCAACGTCCATCTATTGCTCACTCCTATTCTTTTTGAGAAATTGGAGAGAGCCTTGTGAAAAATTCAGTAATTAATCAAGGAATTAAAATATATATCATGTACCTCAGTGATAAGAACATCTTTTTCCTCCTTGTGCAGGAATTTAATGTGGAAAACTGGACACATTAGTGTTTCATATTCATTCGAAACTTGATTATAATCAAGATGCCCTGTGCTTTTGAGTCATTAATATTGATATGAAATTACTTATATAAGTCTTCAGAAGACTTATGTAAAGCAAAATAGTGTTCTTAAGCTTGGGGGAAAATTAAATTAAAATAGAATCTTGGAGGCATAAAGGTCTTTAGAGTTCACATAGCACAGCTTTGTCATTTGACATATGAGGAAATTGAGGGCTAAGCATTGATGGCCCAGAATTCTTGAATTAATTGCCTCTTCCTAAAATTAAAAAATAAAGTAAAAAGAAGTTGATAGGATTTTTATGATAGTCACCACATATCACTTAATAATTCCTTACATTTGAAAAACAGCAAATCATATTGGTTAAGAATTTCTGCTCCAAGCTCAGAAAGTTCTAAGTTCAAGTCCTGGCATCACCACAGAGTATCTGCATGATATTGGTCTAATAAACTTATTTTAGCTTATATTTTTATTTGAAACCCAGAACAACAGAGAGGTAGGGTTGAGTGAAAGAGAGAGAAAGCATTCATTGTTTTACTCCCCAGTGCCTCTAAAAGTCAGGGCTGGACCAGGCTAAAGCCAAGATCCAGAAACTCCATCAAGGTATCCTACATGGGTGGCAGTGACTTAAGTACTTGAACCATCATCTGTAGTCTCCTAGGGTGTATATAACAGGAAGCTGAATCAGAAGCAGAGGCATGACTGGGTCCAAGGCATTCAATATAGAATGCAGGCATCTAAAGTGGCAGTGTAACCCATTGAACCATAATGCCTTCCCCTTGCTCCAATAGCTTGTCCTCTCTAACCCTCACTTCCCCTGCCTATGACATGGAGATAATAAAGGAATTCACACACTGTAATGGCATGATAAGGATTAAATGGGATCATGAAAAAGCATATAATAATAATTTCCCACTTGATGCTAATTCTGATGTTTTTATAGAGTTGGTAAATTATTCCCTATATGTCATGCGTGGAAGAGGAAGTTTAGTCACAGTGGTGCCTGTTATACCAGGATGGTGGCAGAGCCTTATTTTTCTTGTTCTCTTGTAGTTCTGGATTTTTTTCTCATTTCCTCATCCTCAAGCCTTTGCCTCTACACACACTAATTATTCCACTCAAATATTACCTACTCAGTGAGTGTTTCTCTGGACCGCCACCACCCCTTGCCCAGCAATGCATAATTAAGGATGTCTTTCTCAATGTTAGGATACTAACACTTTATATGCAATGCTAATACTGTAATTAACATAGAAATTTAATTGATTATCTTTGTCAGAATCCCCAACTACTTGTCTATGGCAAGAATTATATTCAAATAGATTCGTTTTACATATTTAAAGTCTAGGAGTGCTAGGAGCATTATATTGATGCAGTATTTTTGAATATATGAATAAATGGATGAATGGATGAAAGAAAGAATTATTGAGTGAATGAATTAATGAAATACTAAGAGTGCCTTAAGAATGAAGATTCCAAAGTACAGTTAGGATGGTATCCCTGGTCCTAAGACTCACACAGACCCAGGATCTGGTCTACTCTCATGAACTTTGGGAGCAAGTTAATATCAAGTGAAGTTTCCCCACACCTGAAAAGGAATCAATTAAAAGGGAAACCTTATAAACCTTATAATCAGATTGCCACTGTAATTAACCAACACTCCACTATGAAACAGTCTACACAGTTTAATAATTTCAACCTCTGTAATACCTGAGGACAGTCTAGGGCTGCAGACTTAGAAATATAATAGATAATTCCAAGTTTCCAACTATATTTCTAATCAAAGCCATTTAGAATTAGAATGTGTCCCTCTAAAGTTCTAGGCATTTCCTCATCACTTCAGCTAATGGTCACTAATAATTTGATAAGAATGCTAACAGGAGGTCCTTAAGACTGCAGCAAAATATCAGTTGAATCTGCTCTAAGAGGAACCATTTCTTTACACCCAGTTTTACAGGTTTCTTACACCTCCAATCCTGACTTCTACACACACACACACAGAGTTTTCCAAGGACCTAAGGAAGGAGCTGCACTCACAAGGGACATCCAGTGGATGTGCCTATTTGTGAGTCTAAATCTCGAGGTCTTCTCCTTAGGCTGCCACAGTTTCTCCATGTGAGTCTATGATGCAGAGGAGGAGTTCTTCCCACTCAGATACAGGTGAAAATGATTCGAAAACCACTCATCAAAGCAGAAGTCTCTTTGACAGGAAAGAGGAAATAACCATGACAGTGATGTGAACCATCTCTGGTCAGATGATGAAACAGCACCCTCTCTGGGTAACCGAATACACAAGGATGGCTGTTTTCCCGGGAGGACACAGTCCCACAGGCTACAGATAGGGCAAGCAGCCTAGGGGATTGGAGTTCAGACCTAACCCTTGCACAACCTGTCTTCATAGCCATATCTAGGGCTCTGAAGGGAATTTCCTCTACTAAGGATCTAGCCCATGTGTGGCTAAACTCAATGAAATCAGTTCTGTTTTATGGACTACAGAGTAGACATATTTGCTAAGGTCTTTATGGAAGTTGATCGGTTTAAAGGATTACTGGCTTTCCTTCTAGCTCTAGGATTCTGTTATTTTCAAGCCCTTAATTAGTGATATAATACATTTGGGGATGCATGATCAGGGCAGAGTTCCCAAGTTTACTACTAATCATATTATGGAATATAAATGTTGAAACTTTCCTAATATTGAAACACTTGCTATTTCTACTGAATTCAAAGCTCAACCATTCCTAATTCTTCAAACAATACTTTGGTTGGAAGGATCCTGTTGTTCTTCTCTCCCCCATCCATCACCACCCTCATTCTGCAAATAACAAGAGGTACTTTCCTATCTCTATAGCTATGCCTGCTATAGCAGATCCTTGGTTCTAACAAAATACAGATATCTCTGCTGTAACAGTCATTTCTAGTAGAGACCCATAAAAGTTCATCTTTACACTTCTTTAGTGAGGTTAACAAAGGATAGATATTTTACCTCTGTCTTGCTGATAGAATACAGCACACAGAGTTTGACTGTGTCACCAAAGTTGCTTGTCAAGCTGTTTTGGACTGAGGACCAGAATCTGGGTCTGATTTTTTTTCTCTATCATTGAGCTTCAGCAAATTCAGGCCACATCCCCATGCCAGTACCTTAGCTACTGCAAAATGACTCAACTAACAGGGACAAGAGATTTTTCAAGTTTTCTGACACATTGTAGTACCCTTGGAGGGTAGAAATCTCTGATGCATTCTTTCTACCATTTGCTCAACACAGATGCGAAACCCATGCAGCTTTGTCAATTCTCTGAACTCACCATCTGTCTATTTAGTATCTTCAGAGTACCTTTCTGTGTACTTTAGTGGAGTACTGAAAAGCAATGAAACATTCATCTTTTCTAAAAAAAAAACCTTCCTGGAATCAGAAATTCCCAAGAGGTCAGAACAATATTGAAGCTAGAGAGTTAACCAAAGCTCATAAGCCCACAGTAGAGTCACTGTATGTTGTGTATGGAGAAAGAGAGCCATGAGTATTATGTATCAACTAAGCCAAAATATGATCAGTCCCAAATCTGTCACTTACATGAATATTTTAATTTTCTACTTTATTGTGTACTTTTTTTTTACTATTAGAAAACATTCAGAAATAATAAGGTGCTGAATCAACTATTTCATGTTTACTCTAACATTTAGCTTCCATTAAATCTATTTTTAAATACCTGACTTTACCATTGAAAAATTATTTGATAGTTATCTGAAGGGATTTTCTTAACTTCTTATGCTTTTAGACATCCCCTTTATGCAAGGAACAAGAATACACAAACTTTGCTGAAAATAGACAACTTATCAATGGTAGAATCAGGTTTACTGTGGTGAAAATATGCATAACTCTTGCTAATATCAATTCATATTAAAATATCTGTTTAAATTGAAAAACTTTTCCATAATTTTTAATTTAAACTTTCAATTAATTTAAGAATTAAAGAACCAAGAAATAACAGTATAAATATCAGAATGTGATAGATGGACCAGCTAACCCAATATAAAATTTTAAATACCAAAATAAATATGTTTTCTTTCATAACTGACTTTCTTAAAATTAACATTTTAGGTATCAATTTCTACCACATTTATCAGTTTATGTCCTGGTTTTGGAATCAATGAATAACAGAACTAAAATGTTCTATATTATGTCAAAGAAGCATTACTCTAACTATTCTTCTATACTAAGAACTAAGGTACAAATATTCTGCACATCATTTGTCAAAACTTATAATTTTAGCTTTGATTTGTACTGTAAATAGTTCTGTTTTCATAAATGTTTAAATAGATAGTCAACCTGGGGCCAGTGTTGTGCCACAGAGGGTAAAGCCACTGCCCGTGACACTGGTATTCCATATGGGCGCCGATTCATGTCTCAGCTGCTCCACTTTCAATCCAGCTCCTGGTTAATGGCCTAAGAAAAGCAGTGGAAGATGGTCCTGTGTGCTTGGGTCCCTGTCACCCATGTGAGAGACCCAGATGAAGCTCCTGGCTAGTGGCTTCAGTCTGGCCCAGCATGGGCTGTTGCAGCCATCTGAGGAATGGACCACTGGATGGAAGATCTTTCTCTCACTCTCTCTCTCTTTCCCTCTCTCTTTGTAATTCTGACTTTCAAAATAAATAAATGTTTTTAAAAATATAGAATCATCTTGTTTATAGGTAAGGAAATGTTGAAGTAATTAAACTGGCAATATAATCTAGCACTTATGCTCATTCTCAGTATTTATCTACAAACCAGTTACAATCTCCCCAGCTAACCATGACTGCCACTAATTGACCACTTCTACTTGTTCCCACACAGTCAACATGTTCAAATATGGACTCCTTAGCACCATCACCAACCTTCTCTCCTGGATGATTCAGTAGCACCAACACTCACTGAACCATCCTTCCCTCTTTCTCCCTCACTTCCTGCATCAAATCTCATTACTCTGCCACTTGCTTTCTTTTTTTTTTTTTTTTTTTTTTTTTCTAATTTTTTTTTTTTTTTTTTTTTTTTTTTTTTTTGACAGGCAGAGTGGACAGTGAGAGAGAGAGACAGAGAGAGAAAGGTCTTCCTTTGCCGCTGGTTCACCCTCCAATGGCCGCCGCTGCAGCCGGCGCACCGCGCTGATCCTGGCAGGAGCCAGGAGCCAGGTGCTTTTCCTGGTCTCCCATGGGGTGCAGGGCCCAAGCACCTGGGCCATCCTCCACTGCACTCCCTGGCCATAGCAGAGAGCTGGCCTGGAAGAGGGGCAACCGGGACAGAATCCGGCGCCCCAACCGGGACTAGAACCCGGTGTGCCGGCGCCGCAAGGTGGAGGATTAGCCTATTGAGCCACGGCGCCGGCTTCTGCCACTTGCTTTCTAATTCACTCCTGCTCTGCCCTCTGTCTCTAATCTCATAGCTACCTTTGTAGATCACTTTAGCATCTTTCCCTGAAAAGCCACTCTAAGTTCCCAGTTCTTTCAATGCAGGGATCATGTGGATCTCATCACCTTCCTTGCTATAATATTAAGTTGATCATATCACTCTTCTATTTAAAATCCTTTCATGATACACCATCATCTATTAAAAAAATTAGGTGCAATGCTTAGAATAGTTATCCAGATAAAGCTTGTTAAAATGCAGATTCCTGGGCCCCACTGCAGCTCTGTTGAATTGGGCTTCCTGAGGACCAGGCCTCTACATTTTAACTCTTTGCCAGTGAACTCAATGCACACTGAAGTGTGGAAAACGCTGCCTCCAGGATGAGATAGGATTTCTAAGGCCCACCTAGCTGGCCTTCTCATCTCCAGTGTCCCCATGTGTGCAGTGGGACTCCAGCCTTACTAAATTTTGAATTGTCCTCCAGATGGAACCAATCATTCCATGCCTCTGACCAGAACACCCATCCTCACAACCCCCTGTATGACCCCTGCTTAGCCTTCAGAAGACTGGGTTAGACACCTTTCTTCACACTCTCCTAGGGCACAGAACCCAGGCAGAGCTCAGCTGCAGCTGCTCATTCATTCTCCACAGAGGTGGTTTCCATGCCTGTACTTGCTCGCTCTGGTGCCGAGCACAGGGTCAGCTCCTGGTGGGTGAGCAATATGTATTGGATAAAATCATGAATCGCTGAACTACTTCATCTTTTAATTAGTCTTCTCAGTTGATTTAAACTTCTGAAGATTCCCATAGACCAGTATAAATTGAGTATTTTATCTAAGATCTTTGAACATGAAATTAAATTATCACAAATAATTACCACTCCCTTTAAAAATAAAATTTTCCTAAGAAATGCATTCATATTTCTGTCTGGTTAAAAAAAAAGGCTATGTGAGTGACCAAACAAAGAACATGAGCCAGCAGGTGGGAGACTTGAATCCCAAGTTGGTTTCTGCCCTAACTGGTGTGTGACGCAGGGAGCACCACATAATTAATCTCTGTGGTCCTGATTTTCTCACCTACAAAATGACTAGAGAAAATCCTCCTCTTTCCCTGGCAGGATAATTTGATTATCTCAAACTAAAATTTTGTAAATTAGCATTTTGAGATATTTAAAAAGCAGTTTTAATAAATGATATCTAGCATTTATCATGTTTACAAATATTTTTAAAAGATGTTATTTATTTATTTGACATGTAGAGTTACAGAGAAAGAGAGGGAGACACAGAGAGAAAGGTCTTCCATCTGCCAGTTCACTCCCCAGATGGCCACAACAGCTGAAGCTGGACCCATCCAAAACCAGGAGCCAGGAGCTTCCTCTGGGTCTCCCACATGGGTACAGGGGCCCAAGCACTTGGCCCATCTTCCGCTGCTTTCCCAGGCCATGGCAGAGAGCTGGAAAGGAAGTGGAGCAGCTGAGCCTCAATCCAGCACCCATATGGGATGCAGGCACTGCAGGCGGGGGCATAGCTCACTATGCCATAGCACCGGCCTCCATATTTACAAATATTATAAACATAAATAATTGGATTTTGGAGGACAAACTGTTCATCCAACTTTACTATAACATTGAAGAAACATTTTATTTATTCTAATGTTTTCTACTCAGCTGTACTATTTTGTTGTATGAGTTTGGATTTTTCTTTTAGCAGTTGATTTCATGATTTGCTTATTACATGAAATGATAATCATCTGTTATTCATCATCATGAATTATATTCTTATAAGTAAAATTAATGTCATGGAGTTATTTGAGAGGATGGTCTTCACACTTTTCTTCTGGCTTTGAAAGACATGAGGAAAAAATGAGGATGAAAGTTTAAGCCAAATTGTGGCACTTCCTACCTGTATGTCCTCAGACAAGATTTTTAGCCTCTCTGAGCAACTCAAGTTAGAAAATTAAAATACCAGCAATTAATTCCAATGCTTTAAATGAATTTCTGATTCACGACAATAAGAACACAGATTAGTTGCCAATTTTTTATAAAAGATATATTTATTTGAAAGGCAGAGTGGCTGAAAGGGAAAAACAGAAAAAGAGAGATCTTCCATTCACTGGTTCACTACCCAAATGAACACAATGACTGGGCCTGGGCCAGGCCAAAGCCAGGAACATAGAATTCAAACTAGCATTCCAATATGGAATGCTGGCAACTCAAATGATAGCTTAATCCATTGTGCCACAACTCCAGCCCCTATTGCCAAATTTTAATACTGGATTCTCTGCTTAAAAAACACCTTTATAACAGGTGGACAGTAGCTTAGCTGTTAAGACACGCACGTTCCACATCAGAGTACTTGTGTTCAATTCCTGGCTTCCAGCTCTTGACTCCAACTTCTTGCTAATGATCCCTGAGAAGCAACCGTGATGCCTAAAGTAATTATGTCCCTGTCGCCCACGTGGGAGGCCTGGATTGAGTTTTTGGCTTTGGGCCCAGCCATTGGAATGTTTTGGAGAATAAACCAGAAGAAAGGAGTATATTTGTTCCTTCTCTAGCTCTTTCTTTTTTGCTATTTCTCAAATAAAAAATGGAAATATCTGTAAGTTTATATAGGGTAACCATTATTCAGTTAATAAAGGTTATATCATTAAAACACTGCCCATTGTTTAACATTATATAATAAGGTGTTCATAATGGAGATTATACCTTTAAGCTAATTAAATAAATTAGTTGTGATAGAAAGCATTTCCATTTCTTTTTATCTATCTGATTTCCTTCGTTTCAAGGAAATACAGATATTCTCGTAGAAATCAGTATCAGATACAGGCTCTTTGTAAAGTGCCTTTCCTATATCCATGTAGAATCAAAGGGAGATGATCAATGAAAATGGTAAACTTGAACCTAAAGTGATGTTTCTTCCTAAATCTCTAACATCTTCTGGTTGAGAATTTAAGTTAGATTTAAAATAAGGTGGCTCATAAGTCAAAGTTAAGACCAGAAACTAAAATTCTAACCAAAGTCAAGAGAACCTTCTTACTGCATACTAGAAAATTTAATGTCTTAGGGGCAGTGAAAGTTGAATTAACTAACATTGAATTACTAGAAAACAAAAATTCCATCAGGGTAGGGAGGAATATTTATGCATTTATTCATGCATTTTTTTAAGGTTGTATTTATTTGTTTGAGAGGTAGAGTTACAGACAGTGAGGAGAGACAGAGAGAAAGGTCTTCCATCCTCTGGTTTCCTCCCCAAATGGCCACAACAGCCAGAGCTGAGTCGATCTGAAGCCAGGAGCTAGGAGCTTCTTCCAGATCTCCCACGCGAGGGCAGGATCCCAAGCACTTGGGATCCTTTGCTGCTTTCCCAAGCCACAGCAGAGAGCTGGATAGGAAAAGGAGTAGCCAGGACTAGAACCGGCGCCCATATGGGGTGCCAGCATGCAGGTGGAGGATTAACCTACTGTACCACAGTGCCAACCCCTATTCATGCATTTTTAAGAAAGCAGGATTATGTGTGAATCACAATGTATATAAAAAACTAAAATCATAGAGACTTGAAGTTTAAATTATTGACATTATTCTCAGTTGTTACCCCATAAGACCTTAAATTTCCTATCCACTGCCTGTCAGATGCTAACCCACTTAGTAATGGAAAAGATTGTCTCTTCTTCCTTCTCACTCCTCACTCTTTTATGCACGCAATTAAAATAGACATCAATATATAGAGCAAGGAGGAATAGCTTTCTACATATTGACCTTTCACACCTGACTATGAAGTGTAGCTGTTTGAACTGATCTGTGTGGCTCCAAGGTGCCTAACAGAGTTGCCCAAAAACTCAATTGCTCCTCTCCTGGACAGCAAAGAATACCAGAGCGAGCTGAATCTGCAGCAACCTTTGAGAGCCATCCCAGAGGCAGGGGGAGCCCTTTGAGAAGCTTAGCAATTAGATGTTACTAGGCAGACAGGCAGGGGTGGATGGCAGGCTTCCTGGGAGCTGTCAAGTACTGTACTTCAAGCCTTCTGCGACTCCATGTGCTTCTCCGCAGAGCAGCAGCGCCTTCCTCGTAGAGTGGCCAAGGTTCCCAGGCCAGCAGAAGCTGTCCTCTCCAAAATCAGACCAAACAACAGGCAGTTTGGAAATGGTTGCACAGCTGCAAATACTGGCATTCTCTTTCATCCAAGCTTCTCACTTCAAAATAGTCATATTTTATTTATTTCGTAGATTATATTCATGATATCATTATCAAGTCAGAAGGACAGGCCTTATCAACCAACCAAGGCATAGGCTGCTAGTTACTCAGTAGTTACTAACTAGTTAATACCAGTTACAACTGGTTAAGAGTAAAACAGGACTAGCCTCCACTGCCACATTTGGCATTAGTTCTTTTAGAATATCTGTACAGGAGGTACACACTGGCCAAAATGGGTTCAGTTCACTGTCTAGTAATATTAACACAGACCAAAAAATGCCGGAAAAAATGCAAGCATAAAACAAATCATAAGATAGCCCATATGTGTAATAATGTAACATGAAGCAGTGTAATGTACATGCTTTGCTTTTACTCATATGAGGTCTGTGGTGCACAGGTGAGGAATCAGAACGCTGTCTTTGGAGGGAAAGGGCATTCTAACATAATGTCTATGTTCTATACAATGCCTGACACACTATACAACCGTAATAAATATAAATCACTGAAATCCAATTTGTTTTCTGGCCACACTCCCAGGAAAGCTTATCTGATTTCCAAACTGTGAGTGCTAAAATAAAATCTGAGAAACACAGAGCAGAATAAGAAGTAGATCTCTTCAGGGAGTGGGCAATTGGCCTAGCAGTTAAGACACCTACATCCTAGTCAGAGTGCCTGGGTTCAATTCCAGCTACAGCTCCTGCTTCCTGCTTCCTGCTTCCTGCTAATGCAGACGCTGAGAGGCAGCAGTGATGACCCAAGTAATTGGGTTCCCACCATCCACATAGCAGACCCGAATTGAATTCTGGTATCCCAGCTCCATAGCTCAGCCCTTGGCCATTGCAGTCCATTTGGGGAGTAAACCCTTGATGAGAACAGATACACTTTCTCTTTTTCTCTCTCTCTCTCCTCACCCTAATCTCAAATAAATTATTTTCAAAAATAGGTCTCTTCAGTGTATCTGGTATCAGCCCTGCCTGAGTTTTCATTCTTCATCTATTTTTTTTATTTAAAACCTGATGCGTTTCTCTGAAGCTGAAAAGTGCTTATACAAATCACGTTTATATAAATAAATATTCATTTACTTAGTATTATAAACAAGGCTTTATGCTATTCCTCTCAACAGGAAATTTAAATTTTAGTTGAAAAGACACAAGCAAGCCTATATAAGAAGATAAAATTTAAATAAAATTTTCATAAGATAAAGTAATTAAGGTAAAATGTATGGAAAAACATTTAAAAATGTGTGTCAGTTGTACATGGATTTTAGGCTACTCAGTTTGAGAGTAAATATACAGATCATACATACAATGTTTTGAATAAATGGTGAAAAACAGCCCCAATCAACTAGAATATATTTTTTAAATTTCCTCTATTGAAAATGCCGGCTTTTCTCGTAGTTCAAACTGACCCCAGGTTTAAAATACATTTTAGGAATGTATAAAAGGAGAGAAACTTGCAAAGGCATCCTGGGGCTTCAATCAGTAATCCATATATTCCTTTTTACAGTGTTATTTCATAGCCTAGATATTATGTGAGAAAATGTCCCTTTCCCAAAACAGCAGAGAGAAAATCATAAAAGATATTTCCGTCTGGGGATGGGTAAACATTTAAGTTTGCTAAACAGCCATTTGAAGCTATTCATAAGTCAAAAATATAGTGGTATAGTGATTCTCCCAATTTCCTTCATGCCAAAAAAAATTTGCCTCAAATCCATAAACAGATCATTTTTCCTTTTATCATGACATAGCAATTTACCCAGCAGAGAAAATCTTTTATAGATGTTAATCTAGTCTAAAATTTTGTAACTTCATGTACAAATATGCCATGTTAATGAACATTACTCACACATTTTACAAAAGAGATTTCATAATAAAACCATAACCTAGACATTTGACTTCATAAATCAGTAATGCTTCCTTTTTCAAGATCTCCATGGACTTAGCTGTGTTTGTTAACAAAACAAATGTCCCAGAGCAAAAATGGAAAAACATTTATATTTATAAAAAAGTTCAGGCATTGATGCAAATAAGTTAACCAAAATAACAGCAACATTTAAGAATAATGCTTTATAAGTAAATACAGCTTTTACATCAGAAAATAATGAAATCCACCAGTAACCTTGTGGCTGAGGCTTTGGAAGCTCAGCATTGTTCACTTCATGGATGATCAAGGCCACGTGCTTACTGAAAACATTGTCACCTTCGATCTAACTCTGTACCCAGCTACTCTCGTGGTACACTACTGTTGACAAAGATCAACAAGAATTTTCTGCATTTTTCTTTCCTGCGTGATAATCCACTGAGGTATACTCAAGGACAAAGCAGAGAAAATAAAGGTCATTTGAGGATAGTAGCTCTGTGATAGTATCTTGTGAATCTCATCTATTTTAAAAGTTCCTTAGAAACTGGAGCAGGATCTTAAAAATTCGACTAGAGAAAGACAGATATAGATATATAAAAATATTTCATAGCACCGAGCTCACACTAGTTAGTAGGAAGTTAGCTTAAACATTAAAGATAGCAATGAGGATTTCTATCAAACTTTCAATGCTATAAATTAACCATCCATCAGAATCATTCTTCTCCATGGTATGATCTGACCACATTTTCCTGGGGAGGAGATTGACACAGTAGAATAAAATAAAGGATAGAGTTAAAGACAAAAAATGGGATATTGTGTGCTGTTAGTGGCACTAGTGTTTGTTGCAGTACTTCCTTGCTTTATACAGAAGGTATTGTTTTTTTCTCATATTTCTCATGCCTATTTGTTGTGGCCTAAATCACTCTCATCTATTATTTTACCATCTCTGTAAATATAAGCCAAAATATCCTATCACACCTTTGTATAATTTCATACGTTGATTGTTCATTCTACATTTTTTTCTTGTATTTATTTGTTATACATTAGTTGAGTACCTACTAGGTGTTGAAGGAAGTCCAGACAAATTAGTTAAGAATCTCATTCCTCATCACCTTCCTCTCTTCTGATCGGATCCTCCTTACAGTTTGCCCTCCTCAACAACAGTGAAGAGAATAACCTACAGAATGGACTGAGGGTTCTTCTATCTCTGAAATTCTACTTCATGAATAATCGTTGCCACCTGAGTTTATGTATTTTGGGAACACACAGAAGTCCTTGAGAACAGTAAGAACAATTTGCCATGATTAGACATCAAGGATATTCCTGTATTTTGGCTTTTAAGAACACAGGATGATCATTTTAAGATTTATTGATTTATTTGAAAGTCAGAGTTATACAGAGAGAAGGAGAGGCAGAGAGAGAGAGAGAGAGAGAGAGAGAGAGAGACTTCCATCCTCTCCCCAGTTGATTTACTCCCCAATTGGCTGCAATGGCCAGAGCTGCGCCAATCCAAAGCCAGAAGCCAGGAGCTTCTTCTGGGTCTCCCACATTGGCACAGGGGCTTGAGAACTTGGGCCATCTGCTACTGCTTTCCCAGGCCATAGCAGAGAGCTGGATCGGAAGTGAAGTAGCTGGGACTCAAACCAGTGTCCAGATGGGGTACCAGCACTGCAAGCAGAGGCTTTACCTGCTACGCCACAGCACTGGCCCCAGGATGATCATTTTAAAGAATATCTCATCATATGAGACAATTATGGAAGTTCCTACCATGACTGGAATCCTCAGTAGAAAACTTGTTTCCTTCTGTTAAACTGAGAACATGATATCACAATTCTCACACATTCACATTTCAGTACTTCATTTTGGAGAAAACAAGTTTCCTATCCATTGTAATTAAAATATTGAATTGAAATAGCTCATTCCCTAACATAAGCCAATAAAATTCCTTAACATAAAGCCAATAAAAGCATTAACATTCCCTAAGATTTCAAAAATGAGATTTAAACTCCAAAAAATAGTTTCTAGAATGCATTCATTTGTGCACAATACTATTTTTTAAATGTGTGTGTTTTAAGTATTTATCAAAGGTTGACTGGACAGGACACAAAGTGAATAAGGTATGGTCCCTGTCTTCAGGGGATCTAACAGAGCCCACTCATCTTTCAGCAAAGCAAGTCTATCAGGATCTGCTGAGGAAGAAAGCAGAGCCCTTTCTGCTTGGAATTCCAATGGCACATCTATCTGTTCCTTCCTCACAGCACTTACACATGTGTGGTATTTCCATTGGAGATCACTTCTCACATCTCATTCTTAATAGGGATATACCTTTTTCAGGTTTCTATTTTATGTTGATACTGAATAAAATGATTTTAAAATAATTGAAATAAAGCCCTGATGCTTGCATGTAGCAAACATCTTATGGTAAGTACAGTGCAAGGTATAATAGCTACAGCTACAGGCTCAAAATCAACTTAACAAAACCAATTCAGATTTCAAGGCTTCTTTGTGTTTATTTTTTTTTCCTCTATAATAAGAAAAAAGAATTCTTCAATAAGTACATATAAAATGGGGCACATTTTTTGTTAAGAATTTTTTTTTACCTTTTATTTAATAAATATAAATTTCCAAAGTACAACTTTGGGATTATAGTGGCTTTTTCCCCCCATAACCTCCCTCCTACCCTTAACCATCCCATCTCCCACTCCCTTTCCCATCCCATTCTTAATCAAGATTCATTTTCAATTATCTTTATATACAGAAGATCAACTTAGTATATACTAAATAAAGATTTCAACGGTTTGCACCCACACAGATGCACAAAGTATCAAGAACTGTTTGAGTAGTAGTTGTACTGTTAATTCACAAAGTACAACACATTAAAGACAGAGATCTTACAAGGGGAGTAAGTGGTGACTCCTGCTGTTGATTTAACAACTGACACTCTTATTTATGACGTCAGTAATCACCCTAGGCTCTTTCATGAGCTGCCAAGGCTATGGAAGCCCCCTGAGTTCACTGACTCTGATCATATTTAGACAAAGCCATGGTCAAAGTGGAAGTTCTCTCCTCCCTTCAGAGAAAGGTACCTCCTTCTTTGATGGCCCATTCTTTCCACTGGGATCTCATTCACAGAGATCTTTTATTTAGGGTTTTGGTTTTTTTTTGTTTTTTTTTTTTTTTTTTGCCACAGTGTCTTGGCTTTCCATGCCTGAAATACTCTCATGGGCTTTTCAGCTGGATCCGAATGCCTTAAGGGCTGATTCGAGGCCAGAGTGCTGTTTAGGATATCTGCCATTCTATGAGTCTTCTCTGTATCCCGCTTCCCATGTGGATCGTTCTCTCCTTTTTAATTCTATCAGTTAGTATAAGCAGACACTAGTCTTGTTTATGTGATCCCTTTGACACTTAATCCTATCATTATGATCAGTTATGAACTGAAACTGATCATTTTGACTAGTGAGATGGCCTTGGTACATGCCACCTTGATGGGATTGAATTAGAATCCCATGGCACATTTTTAACTCTAACATTAGAGGCAAATCAGATTGAGCATGTGCTGAACTGTACATCTCCTCCCTCTCTTATTCCCACTCATATTTAACAGGGATCACTTTTCAGTTAAATTTAAACACCTAATAATAATTGTGTGTTAATTAAAGAGTTCAACTAATGGTATTAAGTAGAACAAAAAAAATACTAAAAAGAATAAAGTAGTAAGTTGTTCCTCAACAGTCAGGACAAGGACTGATCAAGTCATTGTTTCTCATAGTGCCCATTTAACTTCAACAGATTTCCTTTTAGGTGCTCAGTTAATCCTATCTTTACATGACTAAAGAGTTTTGCCTCTATTAAGCCAAACTACTTTCTATTTTATTTTGTTTGCTTGAAACAAACTCTCAGATTCAAATCTTAGACATACTTTCTGGAAATTATGAACCTCTAAGTTTGTTTTTAAAGTTTTGATTAAAGTAATAGCTCTCCTTGCCACTAATTTGGGAATTTTGTGTCTGAATTCTCTATCTTTTCTTAGCTCTAGAGTCATATGCACCACACATTGTGTCTTATTTGAAGCACAGAATTCAGGAGGGTGGTTCCTTCCTCAACTAATAGTTTCTTAAGAGAGACCTGCTGCCATGTCACAGGAAACATAAAATACATTTCATTAATTTTCACTCTGCCCTGACACTCTTCAAGGGCTTGAGCTTGGATGCATTTATCCCAGTTCCCATCTGATAGTGCAGATTCCTCAGAGCCATACATCCACAGGGTAATTCCGACAGCTTGTGATAGAATATGGCAAACAGAACTGCTGAAAAAGTTAAATGAAATTTCAAACACAATGAAAAAATTTTAATTTAGTTTTCTTCTGATTATTAAAGTCACCTGTGTTCTTTGTAGAAAATTTAAACAATAAGAATGGTGAAAAAAAGTTTTAAAACCATCCATAATATGATAACCATTAATATTTTCCTACACTAGATTTTCCTGGGATTTTTTTTCTAAAAATGGAGGTATATATCCTCAGGGAAGCATGAACTACAAATTATATTTTATTCTATTATATTCATAATGATCATAATAGCTAAATTTTATTGAATGCACTTTTCAAAAGATTCACGGAAATGCATATTATGAAAAAAATTATAGATTTCTACATTTTCTGAAACATTTTTAAGAAGTCACCTACCAGGCACTCTACTAAGCATTTCACATTCATTACTGAACATAAATGCTCCCTGAAAATGACATCAATTCTAAAAATATGGTGGAGCATATCAGGTAGAGTGAAGACTAATGGGGTCCTTAGTCACAAATGATCCAAATATTATGGAAAATAAACATTCAAGTAATAAATTAGTCATTGAAATGTTGATTTAATGGAACTGTTTTATAATAAAAGTAGGAATTCTAAGCATAGTAAACATATTATTGTTACCCAGATATGTTCTCTGACATGATTTTGATTTACTGAGACTTAATCTGGGTGTGAGAAAAAATAAAATATTGAAGGTTAAAAAGCACACACGCATGCATACACATATATGTATTGTATATAACACTTTAACATTATTAAATATATCATGAACAGTCATTGCTGTTGCATTTGCTTCATTGAAAACCAATTGTTGGCCGGCGCCGCGGCTCACTAGGCTAATCCTCCGCCTAGCGGCGCCGGCACACCGGGTTCTAGTCCTGGTCGGGGCGCCGGATTCTGTCCCGGTTGCCCCTCTTCCAGGCCAGCTCTCTGCTGTGGCCAGGGAGTGCAGTGGAGGATGGCCCAGGTGCTTGGGCCCTGCACCCCATGGGAGACCAGGAAAAGCACCTGGCTCCTGGCTCCTGTCATCGGATCAGCGCGGTGCGCCGGCCGCAGCGCGCCGGCCGCGGCGGCCATTGGAGGGTGAACCAACGGCAAAGGAAGACCTTTCTCTCTGTCTCTCTCTCACTGTCCACTCTGCCTGTCCAAAAAAAAAAAAAAAAAAAGAAAACCAATTGTTGGCCGGCGCCGCGGCTCACTAGGCTAATCCTCTGCCTTGCGGCGCCGGCACACCGGGTTCTAGTCCTGGTCGGAGCGCCGGATTCTGTCCCGGTTGCCCCTCTTCCAGGTCAGCTCTCTGCTGTGGCCAGGGAGTGCAGTGGAGGATGGCCTAAGTCCTTGGGCCCTGCACCCCATGGGAGATCAGGATAAGTACCTGACTCCTGCCATCGGATCAGCGTGGTGCGCCGGCCGCAGCGCACCAGCCGCGGCAGCCATTGGAGGGTGAACCAATGGCAAAGGAAGACCTTTCTCTCTGTCTCTCTCTCTCTCACTGTCCAGAACTCTGCCTATAAAAAAAAAGAAAGAAAGAAAAAAGAAAACCAATCGTTTGTAGTTCAGCACTTGTATAAAATAATTCATACATGTTTAATTTAATAAAAAATAAACGCTAATTTTCTCTAAAGAACAAGACTAATCATTTCTCCTAAATGAAAACAGTATAGAAAAGTATTGCTATGAAATCTACAGAAAGCTCAGTTGAGAAGCATTAGCAGATTTTCACTAAAGATGAACTATTAAAAGAAAAAATATCTTTGTAACATAATTGTGAATACAATTCTATTCTTTTTAGTTCCCTAAGTGAATACTTGTGTTTGCTGTGTTACTCACAGACACTTTTTAAATTATGTTTTAAAGATACTTTTTAAATTAATTCTGAATCCTGAAGAATAGTGATTACATAAAGTTAGGAAATATTTAGTACAATAAAAGCACTAAAAAATAATTGTTATAAGTAGTCTACTTTATTTTTTCCATATGCTATATAATCTATATGCTGGAAGTTATCTTTCTCTTCTGTAATATATATTCTATAAAATAAGTATCATTAACCTTTGTATTTCCTCCTTATTGTTGAAATCCTTTGTCTATTACCTTATTCCAATGCCCTATTAGGTGGATTATGTTCAAGATAAAATTAAACATAATTTAATGGACAGGAAGAGAAAGTGCTGTGCCTGGCCTTGTGGGAGGGGCTCTCATATTTACATAAGTTTAGCATAAAATTTCTCACATTTATATGAATTTAACATAAGATTAAACATAATTCAACCAAGTTTTTGTAATACCTGAACCAAGATCAATATTGTAGACATCAGCTTTTCTTGCTGAGTGCTATAATCATATAATTCTTCTAAAGAAATATTGGGTTTCAGTTGCACTGATTACCAGAGAAATCTGCCAGTTGAAAACTGCTGCTTTCTTTTTTTCCTCAATGAAATCTCTATTATCAGTTCGCTGCCATAAGATGGGAGAGGGATAGTTCTTTGTCACTTTCCCATAAAAAGAGAATGTACAAAAGTACTCTGCTTCTTGGAATATTATTTTATATTAGTGTTCAGATAACCCTAAATGGACTGTGTGATAGATGTGAGCATAAGCATAGAGAAGGCAAAATATCTATCCATTATAATAATATTAACAAATAAATTAATTTGGAAACCTGTTCCTCCTTGATCGTCTCAGAGTAGTTTTTCAAAGCCTAATTACAGATTGTATCACTACTCCGTGAAGGGCGATTTACCAAACCAGGGGCAGATGGGGTAAGGATGATATAAAATCATTTAAGGATTAAGTTATTTTAGGCTCCATGAGTCCCTTCTACTAGGCAAATTGCCATGAGATGATAAGAAGGGAAAATAAAATTAAGGGGCAAGTTTGCTCTCCTTCTTTAAGGATACCAACTGCCAAGTTAGATATTGAATGTTAGAGTTTCCTCTCACACAGGCAGTGCTAACAAGCTGGGTTCATAGTCATTCTTCCCTTTCAATGTTCAGTGCCTGGTTGTTTTCTGTCTTTGAAAAAGTCTTGCTTTTTTCCAGCCTTCTAGAGTTTAAAAAATAGCCCTCTAAATGTGGTGTGTTATCATTTCTTTGAAAAATATAAAAAGAGGAGGGAGGAAGAGACAAAACGAGTGAGGGAAGCTCCCTACCTGGTCCTGGGGGAGAAAAGTGCATTGGAAAACTATGTATTATCTGTCTTCAAAACCAAACATCCTGTTTCCTTTAAAGTCACTTAAGCAAATTGTGGCAAAGATCTACACAACAATGCTCTTTGTAAGTCTCTATAATAGTAAAAGATGGGGAAGAAGGAGGTCACCTTATAAAAATGTCAGGCAATCCCTGAATAATTAAGTATATTAGTAACCAAAGTCACATGTGTTTCCCCAGTCCTCTTTCCAAGAGGAGGATGCTACTGTTTTCTTAAAACATAGCTTACCCTGCCCTTTTTGTTAATTAGCGTAATTTGGCACATCTTCAGATAATGAAGCTACCTGTTCTGAATAGCTAAATCACCATTAGTGCTTAGACACTTTTCTCTCAGCAACCAAAAAGATACACACACACACACACTCACACACACATACACATGAACAAAGGAACTGGTGATCCAACTTTGCTTTTGAGGTTTCATCTCTCAGAGAATTTTTAGAATCATCATGATTTGAATTTCAATAATACATTTTAATTGACAACCAACCTAGTTTGTAGATGATCCCAAGGAAATTGTTCAAGGTGTATCAGTTTCATGTAATTCATAGTGTGTTGATGAACAGGAAGAGAAAATGCTCTGCCTGGCCTTGTGGGAGGGGCTCTCACATTTACATCTCATTTACATGGTACATCTTGCTCAAGACTACATAATCAATATGAGACCCTGTATTTGAACACAGGCTTTCCACTGACCAGTGCCCTTCCTGCTACTTCTTGTCAATTTTCTTTTTATGTGTTAATTCATTTCATAAGTGAGCTTTTTAAGTAATAATATCAATTTGTTTTTAAGGACTTCAACAAAACAAACTATTGATGCTGCAAAATTTACACAAGAAAAATGTCAGTTAGGGCAATGGAAAATGGAAAAGATGAAAAGAAATTACTTTATTGAAGTGTTTTATTAATGAAATGACAATTTTACGTAGATAAAAGTGTAAGATTGAAACTGGATAAGAAAAAAAGTGCTGGGATATGTACATTGGCTTACTTCTTTCTACCCATGGTCGCTGCCAAGGAAGCATCATCACATTCTCTCTTCCTACTGCTGTTGTGTCTAAGTCTCCTGAAGGGTCTGAAAAGCTGCAGAAGTTCATCATTGGAGGGCTGAGTTTCGAAACAACCAATGAGAGTCTGAGGAGCCATTTGAGCAACAGGGCACTCTCATGGGCGGTAATGAGAGATCCAAGCGCTCTCGCAGTTTTGGGTTTGTCACCTATGCCACTGTGGAGGAGAATGCAGCCAGGAATGCAAGGCCACACAAGGTGGATGAAAGAGTTGAGGAACCAAAACGGGCTGTCTCAAGAGAAGATTCTCTTTTTTTTTTTTTTTTTTGGACAGGCAGAGTGGACAGTGAGAGAGAGAGACAGAGAGAAAGGTCATCCTTTGCCGTTGGTTCACCCTCCAATGGCCGCCGCGGCCGGCGCCCTGCGCTGATCGGATGGCAGGAGCCAGGTACTTCTCCTGGTCTCCCATGGGGTGCAGGGCCCAAGCACTTGGGCCATCCTCCACTGCACTCCCTGGCCACAGCAGAGAACTGACCTGGAAGAGGGGCAACCGGGATAGAATCCGGCGCCCCGACCGGGACTAGAACCCGGTGTGCTGGCGCCGCAAGGCAAAGGATTAGCCTAGTGAGCCGCAGCGCCAGCCAAGAGAAGATTCTTCTAAAAAAAAAAGATGCCCATCTAACCTGAAAAAGATCTTTGCTGGTGGTATTAGGGAAGACATTGAAGAGCATCACTTCAGAGACTATTTTGAACCATAGGAGAAAATTGATGTGACAGACACGACTGAGGCAGTGGCAAGAGGAGGAGTTTTGCCTATGTGACCATTGAGGACCATGACTCTATGGATAACATTATCATTCACAAATACCATACTGTGAATGGTCACGGCTATAAAGTAAGGAAGGCCTTGTTGAAGCAGGAGATGGCTAGCATTTCATTCACCCAAGAGGTCAGAGAGGTTCTGGAAACATTAGTCGTGGTTGGAGCAATGGTATTGGTGGTAATGATGACTTCGGTCATGGAAGAAACCTTAGCGGTCATGGCGGCAGCTGAGGTGGTGGTCGTTATGGTGTCAGTGGGGGTGGTTACAATAGATTCACTAATGATGCAAGCAATTTTGGAAGCAGTAGAAACTGCAATGATTTAGGCAGTTACAACAACCAGTCTTCAACTTTTGAACCCATGAAGGAAAGAAATTTTGGAGGCAGAAGCTTAAACTGGTGGCAGCTAATATTTTTCCAAACCAGGAAACCAAGGTGGCTATGGCGGTTCTAGTAGCAGCAGTAGCTATGGCAATGACAGAAGGTTTTGGTAACTGCCAAGAAACAAAGCTTAGCAGGAGAGGAGAGATAGAGAATTAACAGGGAAGTTACAGGTCACAACAGACTTGTGAACTCAGCCAAACACAGTAGTAGCAGGGCCCAGCTGTTATAAAGAAGACATGTTTTAGGCAATACACTTATTTGGGCAAAAAACACTCAAGGACTGTTTGTGACTACTTGTGTATAGGTTATTTTAGCTTCTGTTCTTTGGAAAGTGGAAAGCATTCCAACAAAGGGTCTTAATGCAGTTTTTTTTTTTCTTTTAGAGCACCCATGCTGTTGATTGCTAAATGTAATAATCTGATCATGATGCTGAATAAATTTCTTGTCAAAAAAAAAGATCCTAAAGAAAATAGGTTTTAGACTTCTTTTAATTTTACATACTATAAAAGTAAGTGAACTTGGAGCAAACACTGTAATTCAGTTTGGCCTCATGAGACTAATTTGTTGCGTTTTCTCAGTCAATAATATAAGTAGATGATAAAACAGGATTTCTCCATCTAGGTATTCTTCACATCTTAGGACAGATATTTCTCTGTTGTGAGGGGCTGTCCTGGGCATTGCAGGTTGTTTAGCAGCATCCCGGGTGTCCACCCACTAGATTCCAATATCATCATACTTACTCAGACAGTTAAAAATATCTCTAGACATTGCCAGATGTCCCCTGGGGCAAAAATCACTCCCTTTTGGAGTGATTATTGACCACTTACTATGGGGCAGGCACTTAGAACTGAACTAAACAAAGTCTGTGCATTCATAGAATTTCTTTCTTAATAAGGGAGGCAGAAAAAAAGAAAAAAATACTATACAATGCAGTCATTACTGTTGAAAAGAAAAATAAGACAAAGGGAGTACGTAAAGAATACTGTGGAAAACATTTAAATATGCTCTTTTGAAAGAGGTGCCTTTTGAGCAGAGATCTGCAGTGAAACACACACACACACACACACACACACACACACACGAGCATCAGTGTTTCGGGTGGCGGAACAGCAAGTAGGTGAGGGCCCTGATGCAGGACCACTTTGGAAGTTCTGACCACAGCAAGGGGACAGTCCTTGTGACAGCTGATTGAGAATGATGAAAAGCGAGGTGCTGGAGGGAGATAAAGGTGAGATGATGCAGAGACTTGTAAATCAGCTCTGCCCAATAGAACTTTCTGCCACAATGAATATGATGTATAATATTGTGCTGCTCAAAACAACAGCCATTAGCCACATGTGGCTATTGAGCACTTGGAGTGTAACTATAGTGACTGAAAACTAGAACTTTTAATTTTATTGACTTAGTATGTATAATTTGTAAGTATACTTAGACACATGTGGTGAGCACGTGACCATAATGACATGGGATAGAAAATCATCAGATAGTTTTGAGCAAAGGAGAGACAATCATCTTCCAAGCATTAAAATGACAGTGAAAAATAGAAAATCCAGTAAGATTCTTTTTGTTGTAAGAGATCATACATAAATCTAATAAGAACCTCAGCTGAATGACTTATCCTGGTTTCCCACAATCTACTTCTGTGATCCATTTAATTGATTTCCACTCTATTCATTTTCTAAATTTTAATTGATTAAATTTGTGAAACTCACATCCCTTTTGGAGGCAGTCTGAATTTAATGTAATACATGGCAAGATACTATCTAAGCATAATTTCCATTAATTAGTGATTGGAAGACAAGAATTAAGTAGGCTATTATGCTTTGCGAGAACGTATGAGAAGATACAACCAAACATTGAAAGATAGAAGAGAAGGAATATGATTAGAAAACAACCCTCTACATCTAAACCATTGTAATTTCTTATTATCAGTTTAGTAAATAAACCCATAATGAAATGCAGACCACCTCAACTCTTGTGACCAAGAATATCATGAAAGTGAGCATAATATGTGAAGGTGAAGCCCCTGTGGGTGAGAAAAATAAGTTATATAAATATTGGCTCTTAACAAACTGGAAATCACAACGATGAGTAAAATTATCATTTACCCATCAACACTATGTTTGTGCAAAATGAAATGAGGTTAAGCTTTGGCAATTTGATTAATCTGAAGTATATAAACATATTAATCAAAACAGTTCTTCTACTTGTCAATCATTTGAGTGAAGAAAAAGCAGAGAATGGTTTCAAAAGAAACTACCCGTTGGTGAACGTGACTTGAAGGTTCATTTCTCCTTCCCATATTCTCCTTCCAGTGGCTCTCACCCCACCTTCCTTTAACACTTTAATTTTTAGTTGACACATAAAATTGTACAGATTTATGTATGATATTTCAATTCATTTCAATTCATGTGTACTTTATGTATTATCCAGTCAGGGTAAACATACCTAGCTCTTCAAACACTTAATATTTCTTTGCTACGAAGACATTCAAAATCCTTTTTTTTTTTTTAAGAAAAACAGTGCATTATCATTATCTATAGTCCCTTTATTGTGCAATGGAAGGTCACAATTTCACACTCCTATCCAAATTCAGAAATAGATATGTTTGTTTTGCACAGGTTTAGGGCATAATTTTGACCTCATGTAATATTTCTTAACTATTGCAGGGCTTGGGTTTATCTACATTTGTAACAAAAATAATTGATAAGTAAGAAAGGTAGTGATGAAAGCAATAGAAGACCTTGGAATGAATGGAAATGAGGTTGCTGAAGCAATTAATAAAAAATGTCACAGACTGCCGTCATGGGAAGGCTCAGCAATTAAAGCACAGAAGTTTTGTTAATTACTCAAGGTTGACACACAGAGTAATCTGGGAGCAATGAAAAAAGTATTGTTTCAGTGGAAAACTGAGTATTTTTGTGTCACTTGATTGAGGTTGTACTGATAACAGCTGGCAGCTTCTAAATTATAAACATGGTAAGATAGATGCTCATATGCCTAGATATTTCATGTCCTGTAGTGACATACCACATTTGTAAAACTTTAAATTTTGATCAGATAAGAAAGGAAAGCATACTTGTGTGAGGAGTAAATTAAGACTCATCAACTTGTTTAGAGTTAGCTGTTCTGAACTGTATATTTCTGTCCTAAGGAATAATACTTTAATGCAAAATAATTTATTTTCATTTCACCATTCTCTATGCTATTTTTTAGCTTTTTAAACTTTTATTTAGTAAATATGAATTTACAAAGTACAGTTTATATATTACAATGGCTTTCCCCCCCATAACTTCCCTCCCACCCACAATCCTCCCATCTCCCGCTCCCTCTCCCATTCCATTCACATCAAGATTCATTTTCAATTGTCTTTATATACAGAAGATCAATTTAGAATATATTAAGTAAAGATTTCATCAGTTTGCACCCACATAGAACATAAAGTATAAAATACTGTTTGAGTACAAGTTATAGCATTAATTCACATTGAACAACACATTAAGGACAGAGATCCTACATGAGGAGTAAGTGCACAGTGACTCCCGTTGTTGACTTAACAAATTGACACTCTTGTTTAAGGCATCAGTAATCTCCCTAGGCTCTAGTCATGAGTTGCCAAGGCTATGGAAGCCTTTGGGTTTGTTGACTTCGATCTTATTTAGACAAGGTCATAGTCAAAGTGGAAGTTCTCTCCTCCCTTGAGAGTAGGGTACCGCCTTCTTTGATGGCCCATTCATTCTACTGGGATCTCACTTGCAGAGATCTTTCATTTAGGTCCTGTTTTTTTTGTTTGTTTGTTTGTTTGTTTTTTTTAAACTTTTATTTAATGAATATAAATTTCCAAAGTACGACTTATGGATTACAATGGCTTCCCCCCCATACCGTCCCTCCCACCCACAACCCTCCCCTTTCCCACTCCCTCTCCCCTTCCATTCACATCAAGATTCATTTTCGATTATCTTAATATACAGAAGATCAGCTTAGTATACATTAAGTAAGGATTTCAACAGTTTGCTCCCACACAGAAACATAAAGTGAAAAATAATAGATGATTTTTTTTAAATGATGATGAAATTGGAGCAGACCTATTGTCATGTTTAATCCCAGTGAGAGTCAAGTTGGGAATTGATAATTTCTTTTTTTTTTTCTCTATGCTATTTTAACATTATTTCTCTTCCAACCAGAGAGATTCCAGTCAGATAGATTACTCCTGCAATATATTATGGAATCATATTACTGTCTTATCCTTTAACATTAATATTATGGTAGATAAACTATTCATGAACTAAACTTTTATTTTAAAAATATTTTTAAAAACCTCTGGCAAATTTTCCGAAATTATTTTAAAACAATGTATTGTACATACCACATTAACAAAACTTTTAAACAAAATTTTGTGAAAGACTTATTTATCTACTTGAGAGGCAGAGTGACAGAGAAGGAGAGAGAGAGAAAGAGAGAGAAAGAAAGAAAAAGATCTTCCATATGTAGTTTCATCACCCAAACGCTGCAATAGCCAAGGCTGTGCCAAGCGGAAGCCAGAAGCCCAGAACTCCTTTTTTCTAGTTTCCAACATGAGTGGCAGGGACCCAAGTACTTGGACCATCATCCAGTGATTTCCCAGAAGTATTAGCAGGGAGGCAGATCAGAGCAAAGCATCAGGACCCCAAGCAGCACTAGGATATGACATGCTGATGTTGCAAGCCATGGCTTAATCTGCTGTGCCACAATGCCATCTCCAAAGCAAACTTTTAACTTGTTAGATTAATAAGAAATACCAGAGCCGGAGCTGTGGTGCAGAGGGTTAAAGCCCTGGCCTGAAGCGCTGGCATCCCATATGGGCACCAGTGCTAGTCCTGGTTGCTCCTCTTCTGATCCAGCTCTCTGCTATGGCCTGGGAAAGCAGCAGAAGATGGCCCAAGTCCTTGGGCCCCTGCACCCACGTGGGAGACTCAGAAGAAGCTCCTGGCTTCGGATCATCGCAGCTCCGGCCGTCGCGGCCATCTGGGGAGTGAACCAGCAGGTGGAAGACCTTTCTCTCTCTCTCTCTGTCTCTACCTCTCTCTGTAACTCTGTCTTTCAAATAAATAAAATAAATCTTTAAAAAAATAAGAAATACCTAATTTTTAGTTCTAGTTTGTATTTCACCTTTCTTTTATTCAAATTCTTATAGTGTGATTCAGCTCAAACAGTTGATGAAAGCAACTAGATTTTCTGCTGTGTCTAGATCAGGAATGTTCAAATTTCACTGCATGAGTGAATGTCACTGCAGAGGCTTTTGATGGTGTTGTTCCTGAGGCCCCATCCTGGAGGCTCAGTTTCAATCCATCTTGGGTGAAGATAGGGATGTCGTAACAGGTAGTTCTGGTACCGCAAGACTCTGAACCTGTGTGAAATCCTCATGTTAGCTAGCTGAGTACTAAGACCCTATCTCATCTTGTTTGGTACATGTTTGGGTCCCAGAGTAGAACTGACACCGTTTTATTCATATTAATATTCTCAGCTGTTCAGACATCAGTTCAATATTTTGAGAAAGAGATTCAGCTTCCATTATTAGCTTGATCAAGAAGCTTTATCTACAGTTTGAATCTGATTGCCACTTTATTTCCAAACTTCACTAAATTGTAATGATAAAGTAAATATTTTTATTTTTGAGATAGTTTATTTTTAATTTGCATTATAATCAAAGGCTTAATGCTCTACTAAATAAAGAGTTTGACAAATAAAAAGTAAAAAGACCATAATTAAGAAGGAATATAGGCAAGAACTATAAACAGCAATCAAATAAAAATATGTTGATTTCATTCAAATTCAGTAAATTTTTAAATAATCAGTTTAAAATTATAGTAATGGGGTCAGCACTGTGGTATAGCGAGTAAAGCTGCTGTCTTCAGTGCTGGCATCCCATATGGTCTCCGGTTCAAGTCCCGGCTGCTCCACTTCCTATCCAGCTCCCTGCTATGGCCTGAGAAAGCAATGGAAGATGGCCCAAGTCCTTGGGCCCCTCCACCCATGAGGGAGACCTGGAAGAAGCTGTTGGCTTCAGACTGGCCCAGCTCCAGCCATTGAGGCCATTTGAGGAGTGAACCAGCAGATGGAAAGCATCTCTCTCTGCCTCTGTAACTCTATGAAATAAATAAATAACTCAAAAAAATCTATAGTAGTGCATCATTTTTTATTTGACAAAAATATAAAATTTGACAAGCTATATTTGCAACAATACTGTTACACCAGGCACATTGTAAGAATGATAAATATTCTTAACAACCAAAAAGGAATTCGGATTGCCTGTTGTGAATATGAAACTGCAAAAATATAATCTGAAATGTTTACTAACTTTGACCACATTGAAGTAGCTAGCAGCAGAGGTCTCTAAACATTAAATATGAGGACCATAGACTCCTACTGGTAAAATATTCAGGATTTCATTTTCCAATCAGGTTTCTTTTAGTCAGCTAAAGAGCAAAAGACAAATTTATAGGATGACCTTTCTAAACTCCTACTATGCAAATAATATTGCTTCTGTTTTGGAAAAGGGTATTCCAGATATCACTCTCTGTTCATAGCTGAAATTGTCAGATCTCTTGGGAAAGGGAAAAATATCAGATGTCCTGTATAAAAAGTCAACTGTAATATTTATGCCTCATTCATAAGTAAAAATGACTATTGTGCAAATCCTCTTCATTTATTTGTCTTACAGATTTCTGCTGGATTTTAAAAGTTTAAACACTGTTAATACCACTTAGCAGTTGGGGCCGGCACTATGGCATAGCAGATAAAGCCACCTACTACCATGCTGGCATCCATTAAGGGCACCAGTTCAAATCCCAGCTGCTCAAATTCTGATCCAGCTCCCTGCTAATGCACCTAGGACATCCCAAGTGCTTGGGCCCCTGCACCTATTTGGCAGACCTGGATGAAGTTCCTGGCTCCTGGCTTCAACATGGCTCAGTCCTGACCATTGTGGTCATTTGGGGAGTGAACCAGCAGATTGAAAATCTCTCTCTCTTTCTGCCTCTGCCTCTCATTCTCTGTAACTCTGACTGTCAAATAGATAAATAAATCTTATACATATATATATATAGAACCTTGTATATATAATCTTATATATATATATACATATATATATATAATATATATTACGTGGTAGCCAAGGAAGCCAGGATTGCCCTTTAAGGAGCATTAGGTAAGGTGTAATTATTATTTAGTTGCTTTTATTCTTCTTGTAATTTTCCAGTTTAAATTTGTAATATTTTCATTTAAAATAAGTAAAAATATTTTCCAAATTGAAGAACAGTTACATCGTAATTAAACTTGCATCAAAAATGACTCTGGAGCTTTTAGATATGTGAGGCGAAGGCTACTTTCATTTTATTAATGTCTTTTATTTTATTAGTTTAAAGATTTATTTATCTATTTGAAAGGCAGAGTTACAGAGAAGCAGAGAGAGAGAGAGAAATCTTCCATCCACTGGTTCACTCCCCAAATGGCTGCATTGGCCGGAGCTGAAATGATCTGAAGCCAGGAGCCAGGAGCTTCTTCCGGGTCTCCCACATCGATGCAGGTCTCCAAGGACTTGAGCTGTCCTCTACTGCCTTCCCAGGCCATAGCAGAGAGCTGGATCGGAAGTGGAGCAGCCAGGACAAAAACCAGTGCCCATATGGGATGCCAGCACTGCAGGCGGTGGCTTAGCCCACCATGCCACAGTGCCGGCAACTTATTAAAGATTTTTAAATAAGAAAGAACTACACCTATGATTTCCAAGCTTTAATCCCTTATTTAAGGGATTAAAATATCGGTAATATAAATTTGTTTAAATGATTGTATTTTGATTCTCTGCAGTTTGCTATTAAAATATGTGGCCAGTTTCTTTTTCCTTTTCTTTCTTCTTTATTTAGTTTCCAGGCTACATAAAGCAGACAGTTTTTTGAAAAAAATTTAACACACTTTCATTTAGTACTACATAAGCTAAGGACATAATTCAGATTGTTCAAACAATTGATTAAAACTCAGATGATTTCTATGTTTCTCATGGTAGAATGGAGTAAGCTGAGCTCCCTTAGAGATTGAGTTTTCTGAACCAGCTTGTTTACAGAGCTGTTAGGACTTCTGGCTTTATTTTAAAAAGTCTCAATAGGGTATTTGATGCCAAGCCCCAAATCCTCACTTGAATTGTGTCATTTTTCATCTCCATTAATAATCCAGAATGGATTTGATTTGTATCACGTTTCTCCATTTGAAAAGAGAGCCTCTTTGCTGTCATCTATCAGTTTCCTTGCCTGTGAAATAAGAATTTATCTAGAGATAATACTTAAGCTCCCTTCCAGATTGAACCTGCTATGAAAGCATAATTTCGATTTCTGTGGGATATTCTGTACTGCTATTGCAATTGTTTCCTAATTTAGTGAGATTATTAACTACACTTATCAAATTTGTCAGAAAAGAAGAGATTAAGTTTGCCATTACTTCAATCATCCTTTGTAAAATATCTTTACTAGGAGTCTCTCCATATTTCTGGCAGTGACAAATTTCTAGTAGCAGTAGAAGCCGAAGAAAATGTATTTCTTGATGGAAATCTCAAGAATGTGCCCCTCAAAGAATCATATTCATAGACAAATATAGATTTGGAAAGATCTTCCCAACGTAGCTGACTAGGGGTTAATTGTCCTCACAAATTTCCAATAACCAGACCAACAACCCAGTTAAAAACTGGAGATGAGATACAAGTGGGAGTTTGCTTGGGGCAAATTCCAAACCATCACCAAACATACAAAAAGTTGTTCAAATGA
Organism: Oryctolagus cuniculus; assembly: GCF_051225735.1. Taxonomy (NCBI): domain Eukaryota; kingdom Metazoa; phylum Chordata; class Mammalia; order Lagomorpha; family Leporidae; genus Oryctolagus; species Oryctolagus cuniculus. Next base: position 99,703,749 of record NC_142870.1, read on the forward strand.
ACTTAAAGGCAACACAATGAAAGATACCTTTTTACACCCATCAGACCAAAAAAATTAACAATTTAAAAAAATTAATTGTTGGCTGTGAAGGATTGAGGAAAAGCATAGCTATATATTGCCCAGAAGCATTGTATAGCAATTTAAAAATGAAAAGTGTGTATACTCCATTAATCAGTAATCTCACCCCTAGGACTCTATCCAGTGGAACTCAAACACCAGAACTTAAGGAAGCATGCACTAGTTGGTTCACTGTAGCATTGTTCAGAGTTAGGATAAAACAGAAGCCAAGGGTATATCCATTTGAAAAATGGTTGGAAATGTCATGGTATATCCATGCCTAGACTAATGTGTAGGCATTTAAAAGAATTAAATAGAGCTATGAAGGTTGACTGAGGTGGTTGTTTATGAAGTATAGCTGAGAGAGAAAAACAGGACAAAGAACAAGCATAGATCTTACTATTTCTAAAATAATGTCATGTAATATATATGGTTAAATGCATTTCCCTAGAAATATGTGTGTATGACTATGTATAAAATAGAGAAAATGTACATTACATTCATAATTATGCATGAATGGATAGAAGGTGTATTTAATGATATGAATTTATTGAGAAGCAGAAGAGGTAGGCAACAGAAGACTCACAAGATATTAGCACATTACAGTATTTATGTCAAGTTGAATATATGTATAAAATATATGCATAAAATATTTAATCAAATTTATTAAAAGTCAGTGATTCCAATTATATGATGTGTACATAAGGTTTAGATAGAAAGATGGGACGTGAAGCTTTGTTTTATGGGCAATGACAACAAAATTTCTTTTTACAGATTTATGAATAGTTTACTGACCAGACTAATTCTCACCAGAGAGACGATGGTTCTGGGTAACAATAGAGAAGTGACAGATCATAAGACTGTCTTCACATACTTCCCTAGAAGATGTGATGGAGTGGATTCCCACAGCCTGAAGACTTTAGATGCTAGAAGCTAGCAAAGGCCTCATAGAGGGTCAGAATTTGCATCAGTAAAATTCTTGCTGAGTAACAACCCATACAAAATTGTATGAACTTAAAATCTCACACATCTGTTAACTCCCTTATGTTTTGTGATTGAGTCAATAGTTCTTCTCATCTGGATCAGCTTATCTTGTAGCTTGTCTTGTAGCCTGATGGTCTTTGAAGGCTATACTCACTTATGTGGCAGCTGGACAACGAAATTCTCTAAAAACCTAAATGTCCACCATTAGCAAACAACTAGTTAACACTACACAGATGGACAGATGGTGAAAATGTTGTTGTGGATGTACACATATTTACAGGAAGACAAAGAGTAATATATCAGATTTAAAAGTGAGCTATAAAAATATATATTCCATATTATATATTTCAATATATATTTATATTCTTAAAATGTCCATGAAAATGGAGGTTTTCTTCATACAAAGAATTTCAAAATTATGACAATTTTTTCGTAATATACATTTTTGTTGAGTGTTTTGGAGACCCACTATATGCATGGATTTCAAAATTTTGCATCAAAATAAACTACTCTTTAAATCCCACCTTCCATGAACTTTTTGAAGTGTCCTCATATACTACTTTTATTTTTTAAAATATACAGAATTGGTAATTAGATAGCAATCAGAATAAAGCCTAGCATTGTTTTGTTGTGCCAAACACAAATTAAAGAGGGGCAAGTGTTATGGTGCAGTAGATTACATCGCTTGGGATGCTTACATCCCATATCAGAGTGCCTGGTTCAAGTCCCAGCTCCCTCGCTTCCAATTCAACCTCCTACTAATGTATCCTGGGAAGCAGCAGATGATTGCCAAAGTATTTGTGTCCCTTTCACCCATGTGGGAGACCCAGATGGAGTTCCAGGTTCCTAGCTTTGGTGTGGCTCAGAATCGCAGATGTGGGCATTTGGAGAGTGAACCAGTAGATGGAAGATTCTCTCCTTCTCTCCTTCTCCCTCTCCCTCTCTCCCTCTGCTCCTTTCTCCCTCTGTCCCTCTGTCCCTCTGTCCCTCTCTCCTTCCCTCCCTCTCTCTCTCTCTCCCCCCTCCCAAATAAATATACATTTTTAAGAACGTAAAGAAAGCCACTAGCATCCAATAATGAAGTGTCAGTTTGAGTCCTGGCTGCTCTTTTGCCAGTCCAGTTCTCTGCCAGTTGTGCCTGGGAAAGCAGGGGAGTGTGGCCCCAGTACTTGAGCCCCTGCCACCCATGGGTGAGATCCAAATGGAATTCCTGGCTACTGGTTTATGTCTGGCCCAGCCCCAGCTATGTGGACAATGGAAAGTGAATCAATAGATGGAAAATTTCTGTCTCTCCCTCTCTGTGTAACTTTGCCTCTCAAATAAACAAATCTTTTAAAAATATTTTTAAAAGGTAAAGAAAGTATTATTTTTATGTTTTTGGTATTATGGAGGATTGTGAACACTTCTTTAAAAAGAAAATACTGTGTGTTTTAGAGGAAGGAGGAGAAAGAAATAGGATAGGATGGCATAGTCATAGGAGGTAGTTAGGCAAGAGAGGAGCTGCACCTGTGTAGGCACAAGGGCAAGAACTGAGGGAAAGGGAGAGATTGGAGATGCTGGTGAGTAATTAGTTAGGCAAAGTAGCAAACACAGTGTGAAGGAGAAATGAGATCCAAATGCAGGTCAAAAGTTTCCTCCTCCCATATAAGGTTTCCTCCTAAAAATCAGGCTAAAAGGAAAAACCAAAGAACGAAGACAAGTAGAATAGAAGGGGGAAGAGAGATTGCTAAGTCCTTGAGGATCTCAGCAAAACAGCCAGGGCTTTCCGAAAAAAGTCCAGTTGGAAGAGGATCTCATTCTTTGTGGTAAGAAACAGCCCAGCGACTATGAGGACCGAGCTACTCCACAGTAGCATAGGTTGGCTGTGGATACAATCACATTGTCATGGTGACTGTGCTTGTAAAATTTGATGATCTGGAAGTTGCAATGTATCCAGGATGCAGTAAGCTTATCATTGCAATGACTTACGGGCATCCCTGATGCTATACAAAAGGATGCCAGAGGTTAAATGGACATGTCCAAGGCTCCAAGTCTGATTGAAGACAGAGTCAGTTCGGTGCTGCTTCAGTGGATGCAAAGAAACAGGCTGGCCAAAGCCCAAGCTGTTATGATGCAGGAGAATCCAGGAGGAGTTCACACTGTTCGCAGATCCACCCGGGATTGCACTGAGGATTCCAGGAACCAGTTTTCCCCAGAACCCAGATTTTTGTCCAGAATCAGGAACTACAGATCTTCTGTCCATTAGGACTATTATAAAGCTGTGAATACAGGGGACAAAAATTGTATAAATGGCTTTGCATTATGTATGCAAAACTGACTAACCAAGTATACTGATGGAAATATACCCAGTAACTTTGTGTGGTAGTTTCCTCATCAGTAAAATAGAAATAACAAGAGTGTTTATCTCGGAGGTTATGAACATTGAATAAAATAATGTAAACAAAAATGCTTAGCAATGCTTTTAGTCCAAGATAAGCACTCAATAAATTATTATTACTCACAGCAGTGAAAATACCAGAATTATAGAATGTGATGAGAAATAGGAACTATGGGAATGATAAAAGATGGAGATGGACATTTAGCTAACAGTTAAGATGCCCATTAGGATGTTCATGTCTCACACTGGTGTGCCTGGGTTCAATTCCTGGCTTCAGTTCCTGACTCCAGCTTCCTGCAAGTGCAGACCCTGGAAGGAAGCAGCGATCGCTTAAGTAGTTTGATTCCTGCCACCCACGTGGGAGAACCTAATTGAGTTTCCAACTCCTGGCTTCAGATCTGTGGCACGCCTGGCCATTGTAGTCCACTCTCTCACCCTACCTCCCTGCCTACCTCTCCCCTCCCTCTCAAGTAACTAAATTAATTAAAATTAAAACAATTATTTTAACAAGTTTAGTATTACTTTAAAATATAAGGAAAATTTGCAAGAAAGAGGACAAGATCTTTTTCTCTGTTGAAAATAACTGGATAGTAAAACCTGTATGAAATGTCTAAATGCTATTAAAGAAATGTTCCTGGGTTGGATTAAGATGGCAGGGTAGGGAGAGAGCTTACCACTCTATTCTAGGACAAGATAGTTTAAAAGTGGAAAGAATGCAATAACAGGGAAGAGTTAGGGAGAAAATGGCGGAGGAAACTCCATGCAAATTAGAAAGACACAGCAGACCTATGTGGAGGCTGTGGACAAGCAGAAATCAGAGCCCCAGCAGCTGAGAGACCACCAGCTTTGTACAGTGAGGTGAGACCAGACTGCAGCAGTTCAAGCCACTGGCAGTAGAGCTACAGGAAGAGCCTGGAGGGAATCTGGCTTGGAGTCCTGTGGGGGATAATGTACCTGCCAAACTAGAGGAGAAGAAAAACGGGAGGACAAGTTTCTCTCTCCCTGATCACCCTGCAATGGCATCCTGTGACAAGCCGATAGAGAGCAGGCACCATTTTGGACATAGGTAACAGCTGCACCGGCTCATGTCCATGCCCAGCAATCAGCTGAGCAGAGACTCCTCAAACTGGCAGGGAGAACTCGCAGGGGGCTGGGTGCTCATGAATCGAGGAAGCTCGTGTGCCAGAACTGTGAAAACACTGAAACTGCAGGACTATGAAAACACCCAGGCTGCATGGGATGACACAGGGTGTGACTGGGACTTCGGGCAGTCATTGTGGGAGGCTCCACACACTCAGGGCTCCCTGGTTCCCTGGTGAAGGACATCGCAGGGGAATCTGCTAATATTGAGGACTGCACAGATCCTTTGTGTGGTCTTTGTGGAAATGTGGGCAACTATTATTCCCACTGGGGCTAGCGCCCAGGCACTGGCGTCCTTTGAGGAGAGGAAATAGGATGAGTCTACACCAACAGAACAGAACAAACCTCCCCTCTGATGAAAAACAAAAAAGGACATTGACATTTACCACACCCAACCTGGGTGTCACCTTCACACTCCCTTCACCCTGGAGCACTGAACAGAATGTTTACCCACTACTTGCCTCTAGGTATTTACTGAAAGCAGACACTCTGCCAATCCACATATAGTCCAAACATAAAAGCCACCACAGCAACAACAACAACAACAAAAAACCAAGTATCTACACAAATGCAGAATAATAAATGCATCAAATCAAGAAACAAGAATAATGAACACAGCAAGCATGACACCTCCAACAGAACAAAACACTTCGATACAAGGTTGTGAAGAAGAGTTTGAAGAAATGCCAGAAATGGAACTCAAAAATTGATCATAAGATTACTTTAAAGTAATCAGAAACAAATGCACAAACTAATGAAATCTGTACATGACATCAAAGACAATTTCTACCACTAAATTGAGATCTTAAAGCAAAATGAAATCTTGGAAATGAAGAATTCAATAGAACAAATAAAAAATGCAGTGGGAAGCCTTAACAACAAAATTGGTAAAGCAGAAGAAAGAACATCTGAATAGAAGACAAAGCACAGGAAATTATACAGTCAAGCAAAAAATAAGAAGAAATTAGAAAACTAAAAAACACTAATGGGAATCTACAAGATACTACAAACAAAATACATACAGGATCACAGAAGAGCCATTCTGTGTCTTTTAACTGGAGAGTTGAAGCCATTTATATTCAGGGTGACTATTGATAAAGCATGACTTTTCCCAGCCATTTTTCCATAAATATTCCTATTTTTAACTTTGGATTTCCTTTGTACTTTTACTGGGAGATTTTCTTCCCTTACCTTCTTTTGTAGTGATGACCCTGTTTCTGTGTTTCTGTGTGAACACATCCTTAAGCATCTTTTAGAGCTGGATGAATGGTGACAAATTCTTTCAACTTCTGTTTGTTATGGAAGGTCCTTTTTTCACCTTCATTCATCAGTGAGAGCTTTGCAGGGTACAGTATTCTGGGCTGACAGTTCTTTTCTCTCAAGACGTGGACTCTAGCTCGCCATTCCCTTCTAGTCTGCAGGGTTTCTGATGAGAAGTCAACTGTGAGTCTAATTGCAGATCCTCTGAAAGTAATCTGGTGTTACTCTCATGCACATTTTAGAATCTTTTCTTTATGTTTTACTGTGATGAGTTTGATTACAATGTGTCGTGGCAAGGATCTTTTCTGGTCATGTCTATTAGGAGTTCTGTGTACTTGGATGTCCCTTTTCTTTCTCCAAACGTCAGAAGTTTTCTACAATTATTTCACTAAAAAGGCCTTCTAATCCTTTCTCTCTCTCCATGCCTTCAGGAACTCCTAGAACCCATATGTTGGGTGTTTTTATAGTATCCTATAGGTTCCCAACAGTGTTTTTTAGATTTCTAATTTCCTCTTGTCTTTGGTTTGACTGTATATGTTCTTTGTCTTCTAAGCCCAATATTCTTTCTTCTGCTTCGCCAATTCAGTTTTTAAGGCTCTCCACTGCATTTTTATTTGTTCTATTGAATTCTTCATTTCATTTTGATTCTTCTTTAAGATCTCAATTTCATGGGAGAAATTTTCTTTCATGTTCTGTATGGATTTCAGTAGTTCATGCATTTGCTTTTGATTACTTCTGTGTAATCTTATGATCGATTTTTGAATTCCATTTCTGGCATTTCTTCTGCCTCATCGTCTTTACAACCTAGTATTGAAGTGCCGTGTTCTTTTGGAGGCATCATGTTGTCTTCCTTATTGTTCAGCATTTGTGGAGATATTCATTGGCTTTTTTTTTTTTTTTTTTTTTTTTTTTTTGCTGCGGCATCATTTATCATTGTACTATGACTCTGTAGATAAGTGGAATGTCTGCTTCCCGTGAATCTCTAGAGGCTTGTAGTGGCTGTGGCCAGAGAGCTCTGTTCAGTTCTCCAGGGTTAAGGGCATGCCTAAGGTTACAGACCCAGGTCTGGCATGGTGAATCTTTTCTATTTCCTTTTTTTTTTTTCAATCAGAAGGGAGGTTTATTCTGCTCAGCTGAGTGCCTCTCCTTAATGGAGACCAGTGCCAGAGTGTTAGCCCCAGTGGGTATAATATTCATCCACTCTGTCCCAAGAACCACACAAAGAGTCTGTGCAATAGTCAGTCTAAGTTCAGACTCCCCAGCAATGTCTACCAGGTAACCAGGAACCCCAGCTTGTGGAGTCTCTCACTGAGACTGCTCAGACTCCCAGCCACAGCGTGAGTTCTCCCACACACCCTCAGTTTTTTTCACAGTCCCGGTACAGAAGCTTCACACAGTCACAAGCTTCTGGCCCCTGTTAGTTCTCTCCACCAGAGACAGGCATCTCCACTCAGCTGGTTGCCAGTTGCAGACATGAGCTGGTGCAGCTGTTACGTATGTCCAAAATGGCACCCGCTCTGTCAGCTTTTTACAAGACACCATTGCAAAGTGATCGGGGAGAGAGAAATATGTCCATCCCGTCCTTTTTTTTTTTTTTTTTTTTTATTCTCTAGTTTAACCTCGTTCCCTCTATGCTCTTCTGCCACGTTTTTGCCAGTGGCTTGGAGCTACTGCAGTCTGGTCTCACCTCATTTTCCAGTGCTGGTGTGTAGACCCTCAGCTGTTGGAGTTCCGAGCTGTGGGCACCCATGCCCTCCACGTAGGTCCACCGTGTCCCTCTAATTTCAGTAGAGTTTCCTATGCCATTTTCTCCCTAACTCTTGTCCAAGACTACACTATCTCCATTTTTTTTAAACTATCTTCTCCTGGGCTAGAGCAGTAAGCTCCCTCCCTGCTTTGCCATCTTGGAACTTCCTATGATGTATGTCATAATATAGTTACTTTGATAGGAATACTGTGTTTTGTAGTTTGATTTGGTGTACTCGTTGTTTGATATTTATGTTTTAATTTTTTCTACTAAAAATAAAAGAATATGTGTTCCTCCTCATATCTACTTAATGAGAAATTTGTAAGTAGAATTTTGAATATATAAACAATATTGGGAGCATTTTTTTGAAAAGTTAGACATAAATATAGCAGCTCTGTTCAAATAAGGATTAGCTATAGTCTCATTTTAAAATGATATCATGCTCACCTAGCAGATTGTAGTGATTATTTATATAACTCTATAAAACATCTATACTTTCCTGGATATGCAAATAAGATACCAGACACCATATATGGTTCTTCTTTGCTAAGATTATTGGATGAAAATTGTATTTATATGAAGATTCTTGGGTTCAATTCATAGCATGATGACATAGCATTAGAACAATGACACTTAAAAATTTTAAAAATTTCATTTTTTATGATGTGGGGGCACATCATTTTTGAAGAGTAAGATGGTTGAGGGGCAATGGGTAATGGTAGCTGTGGCACCACTAAGCTTTCATTTGATAATTAAATTATAATCCGCACCTAGATGCTCATGGCTCCCTCATACTGGGATGCCATTTTATTGCTCTGGAGTGTAGGAGGGGGCTCATTCATAAAATCCAAGGTAAAGACATCTAAAAATATCACTTAGCCCTCTCTGGACTAATCTGGTTTCTGGTACTTTGGTTTGGCCAAATATTCTACTGTAATTTATAATTTAGGATTGTTCCTCCTTCTAACCTAAATAATGAAGAAAACTGAAGACCTTGGATGTAAGAATTACTAGGGGTTTCAATGTGAACACAGTCCTTCAAATGGGAAATACGTATGAATCATGTTAGACCTAAGAAATTTTGGCTGCCTCTGTATCTGAATCCTAGGTCCCCAGCTGAGACTCTTTGCTTATGTCTGTGCTTGTCTCTGTGTGCAGGCAACCCAAATCTGGCATTCCACTCAAATTTCCAGAGATGAACACTCTGATCTCCACATTTGATTTGGTTTCCCCCTTCTCTGACCTACCATGACAGTGCCTTATTTTCATAAAAGAAGAATTTTATTTCTAGCCACTGGTTCACTCCCTATATTCTGTGACAGCCAGGGCTGGCCAGGTGGAAGCCAGGAGCCTGGAACTCAGTCAAAGACTCCTACATGAGTAGCAGAGACCCAATCACTTGAGTCATCATCCATTATCTCTCAGTGTGGACAGCAGCAGGAAGCTAGAATTGGAAGAGGAGCTAGGACTCAAACCCAGGCACTTCCGTATGAGACATGATTATCCTAAACAATAGCCTAACAGCTAAGTCAAACATTCACTCTGACAGTTATTCTTATTTTTTTTTAAATTTATTTATTCAGTTCAAAGACACAGTTAGAGAGAGACAGACAGAGAGAGACAGAGAGAGAGAACACAAATAGAGAGAGATTCCCATCTTCTGGTTTACTCTCCAAATGGTGGCAATGTCTGGAGATAGGCCAGGCTTAAGCCAGAAACAGGAGCTTCTCCCCGGGTCTCCCAGATGAGTGCAGGGGCTCAAGTACTTAGGTAATCCTCTGCTAATTTCCCAGGCCATTAGCAGGTAGCTAGATTGGAAGTGGAGCAACTGGATCTCACCCCATATGGGATGCCAGTGCTACAGGAAGCAGCTTTACCAGCTATGCCATAGCACCAGCCCCAACAGTTATCCTTGACAACATCCTATGTCACAACAGATAGGAGCACCCTCAAATTGCACATCCCCAGAGTTAGGAATATGTGTCGAGAATAATTTAGTATGTCAACTTATAATTTTTTGGACTGCTATTATATAGGGAGCAGTTGGACCTAAGGACTTCAAATGCTAAAGGGGACTATGCACTCCCTTTTCCCAGTTTTTCAGCTCTTTACCATAGGTATTAGCCAATCTTTGTAATTCATAACATAGTAGACTTATATAGTAGACTCCTGGATTAAATGAGGTCTCTGACATGATCTTATAGATTTCCCTAGATTTAATCATTTTCTACTCAATTGGGGGCACTAGTTTTGACCTTGTAATTTTCAACTTTTAGAAAATAACCTGAGGAATTTTTAGCTAATCACATATTTAAAGTAGTACTGATGTCTGAGCCCACCCCAGATCAATTGTATTAGACTTTCTAGGAGTGAGACCTGAAAATTTGTATATATTCCAACCTTAGATCTTCCTTGGGAAAGTTGCTCAACCTGTTTTTTCTTAGTTTCCTCACCTATACCATGAGAATAATAAAGTTTTCATATTTTTATAATAGAAAATAAATGAGTGTTATATATAAAACATTTAGAACGTGCCTGCTCCATCATACTCAATAAATGTTAGTTATAATTATTACAGATAGAGTCATCATGAGAATAAAATGACTACAAGTACTCAATAAGCATTAAACAGATGAATAAAGGAATTTTGTAAATATAAACTTGCCATTCAAATGCAAAATATTTATGATATTTTGTTTTGTATCTAATATATTTCTGAATATTACAGAAATTAGGATTTATTTAAACCTTGCATGATTATCATGACAAGCAGAAAATATCTGCTTAGTAACAATTTAAAATTGATGTGGGTGCATTTAAAAGGATTATGACCACCAGAAGTAATTTTATAAAGACTGTTGACAATCTCTGAACAATATATGGGAATGGTAAATTTTTGCAAATAGCTACAACTAGATAGTGAGATCTGTGAGGGTAGTGGATTGATTCACTTCTATGTTTCCTGAGTAGAGTGACTAGGACATATTAGGAATTCAATAAATAGAAGGAAGGAAGGAATTGGGAGATGAGGGCAGAGCAGGTGTAGATCAGTTAACCCATGCACCCAAAAGGAAAATTTAGAGATTTGTGCTTAAGTACACATAGTTTCCATTTTTATTAACACTGATTTTGAATGAGTTAACCTATGTGATTTGAATGCTTCCCTCTTAATGTTAACATCAGTATATGTTATTAGTACATATACTAATCAAGTAGTACAGCTGTTCTACTTGATTTAATGAACTTGAATGTATTTTTAAGTTTAAATAGTAGGCGATAGCATCAAAATAGAGGCTACACTGATTTCATTTAATTTTGTTGCTCTTCATCAAATACCACAGGGTTAGTTCAGCTGGGATGGATGGTGCTGATCCCAAATGATCAAATAATTAACTTAAATGATTTATTGAGCAACTGCTTTGTGCCAAAACTCCCATGAGTGCTGGTTGGACAGATTAGGCAAGTAGTAGCCTTGGTCTTTTACTGCACTTAGTACCTACAGTGAGACACCTTTCTTCCATTCTATGGTTCAAAATTATTCTGAGCGCTGATTTCTGTTGCTGTCTTTGAAGGCTTATGTAAGAAATTACTCATGGATTCAACCAATTCCAAGCCTAATTCAAGAAAAAAACATTCCAAGTCTATCTCCCATTCTTTGTGACATAAATGTATATTTGTGACTTAATATTTTATCTTGATAATGGCATTTTATTGTTTTTTCAGTAAAGACTCTTCCAAAATAGCAGAAAGAATATTTACCCATGTTTATTTCAGAAGAATCACCAACTTGCCAAACTGGAAATTCTGTTCTTTTTACTGATGCCTTCTTTTAGGTTTGTTACTGTGATTTGACCCCTAACTACATTGGGGTCTCCACTGTTTTTGGTAAAATCTACCCCTTGTGGTCCAAACAGAGTTCTTTTGTCTATTTTTTAATTGTTTAAAGTAAATAAATTTCATATATTTCATATATATATGCAGATTTAAGATCATAGTGATACTTCCCACTCTACTCTCCCTCCTGCCCATGCTTCCACCCTCCCTCCTCCTTACTTTTCCATTTCTTGTGTTATACTCATAAGAGATTAACCCTACACTAAGTAAAGAGTTCAATAAATAGTAAGAAGAAAGAAACACTGGTCCTCAACAGTAGAGACTAGGGTTGTGACAATCATCAAATATCAAAATGTCAATTTCACTCCTATACATTCTGTTAGTTGCCACAGATCAGGGAAAACATACAGTATTTGGTGGGGGGGGGGGGGCAGTGAGAAGAGATGTATAACCCCAGATCAATGACTGGGGTTTGCCCACAGTGGGTACAATTCCCATCCATTCTGGCACATGGACCACACAAAGGGTCTGTGTGGTCCTCAATGTGAACAAAGAACCCTGTAGAATGATTCACCCAATTTCATCAAGGAGCTCTGAGCCTCTGATGCCAGACACAGTAATTCCCCAGAGACCTAGCTACACCCCACACCCTATTGTGCAATCTCAGAATTCCCACAATCAGAGCATGCAAGGCTGCCACAGTTTTGGGGTGCAGATGACCCACCCAGCCCTGTGAGCCTGCCCCATCCACAGAAAGAGCAAAGACGTTCCCAGAGCCAACTGCCTATGGATGCTCTGACTTGGCTGTTTGAGCCCCAGAGCCTGTGACATATTGAGATGATGGGGGCACCTCACAGCCCCCCCTCCCAAACAGATTCAGTCAGTGGAGAATGTGACTTTTTCCCTCTGGTAAAATCCTCTGTTTATATATGGGCACAATAGCTTCTGCAGCCTCTACTTGTGTCAAAATGTCACCTTCCTCCCACCAGTTGCTGGGCACCCTTGTAGGGAAATGGGGAGAAAGAAACATGCTTTTCTGTCACTGGATTAGTTGGGTATACCCTGTTTCTCTACTAGGACCCCAGGCCAGACTCAAAGACAGTGTGATCCACTAGACTCTCCCTCCTGCAATATCACCAATGGCAATATCTGCCACAGTCTACTCTGATACCACCCTCCAAAGCTGGTGTCTCCTCCAGTTCCTGGCTGTGGGGGTCATGGGTGGTGTCCTTGCTTGTTGTTCCATGTCCACAGCTTTCATGCTGCTCCACGATGTCCCTCTTGTTCTGTAGAATTTCCACTGCAAATTTCTCTCCCACTCTCCGCTGGGAATGCGCTTCCTTTGCTTTTCTTCTGCTATTTTCCCATGTTCAAAAGCAACATCTTTTCCCTATTCAGCCATCTTTGAATTCCTGATTAGTTTTCATGGAGCAGGTATTTGCGCATTCACTGTAAGACAAATGAGCATCAGTATATTCCTTCCTGAGAAATACATTTTCACACTAAACTTCAACTACTTTCAACTGTTGCATTAGCATGAAGACTTAAGTTTATTGTAGCCATTTGAGTTGGTTTTTAAGAAATATTATGTTTAATGTATATAGGGAAAGTATACTTAGAAGCTTGTAGAAGACACTAAATTCTCTTCAGTATTTTATTTAATGATAAATGTATATAAATCAGTTAGCTTCTTGCTTTAATGAACAATGGTCCTCTTTCTTTTTTTAAAGATTTATTTATTTATTTGAAAGGCAAAGTTACAGCGAGGGAGGGAGATCTTCCCTCCACTAGTTCATCCCCAAAATGGCAACAATGGCCAGAAAGCCAGGAAATCCATTCAGGTCTCCCCTGCTGGTGCAGGGCCCAAGAACTTGGGTCATCTTCCACTGCTTTCTCAGTCTATTAGCAGGGAACTGGTTCAAAATTGGGGCAGCCTGGACTTGAACTGGTCCCCAATAGGATGATGGCATTACAAGTGCTAACTTATCCCACCGCATCATAACACTAGTCTCAGTGGTTTTTCTCTTAGTCACTATCACATTACTCATTGACTGACTTCCCAATGGTTAAAAAAAGACATCACAGAATTTAGCAATGTTAAAGATCACCTAGTATAAACCTTTGAAAATGAAAAAACTAAGCTCAAAAAAAAAAAAAGTTGAAATGACATGTCCTATAAGAAACTGTGATAAAAACCAGATGTTGACACAAACCAAAGTCCTCCCTACCTACTTTCCAAATGTGCCATCTGTGGTCATTCTTTTTCTGTATCCTTAATATCTGGCACCATCTCTAAAACATATTATAAAAAAAAATCCAGTTTGTGTTAAAAAGAAGATTTAACAAAGAGGTGAACTTCAGAAGGGCTAGCAACAGAGGCTCGCTGTTGGGGTTCTGCTCCATTTGGTTGACAGCAGCACCTGAATTTGGTTTGATTGGCTTTTGTAAGGTTGGGGGTGTGGGGCTGATCAGGCCAGAACCCTTACTGTGGTTCAGTGTTAGTTCACAAGAAAGCCAGTCATCTAGGGGATGCTCAGATGTAACCATGAACTGCAGCTAAGCCATTCAGGGTCTTCTTAAAATAAAGCTCTGCTGGGTTTTCTCAGAACAGCTTTCTAAAAGTTGACACAGCAAGATTGCTTCTCACCAGGCTCTATTTTTAAATCCCACTCAAAAAAAAATTTGTTTTAGCTTCAAGATTGAGTGCCCGAGCCATCATTGGTGAATTTGGCCATCTTGTTAGAGAGATTGTTTTGTGGTTACACACTGTCTACTCAACCTGTTAGGAAAAGGACGGGAATGAGGAAAAGGAGGAAGGGGAAATGGAACATACCAACTAATAGCATGTATTTAGTATTACTGAATATGGTGAGTACTATTATAAGCACACATACTAATTAAATTTTTTCCTCAACAACTCGAAGAGGAGTAAATTTAGGCTAGGAAGGGTTAAGTAACTTGCATAGAGCCATACAGCTGATAAAACTGCAGTGCTTGCTTTGAACCCAGCAGTCTTTGATTTCAGAGACTGACCTTTTATCAGCTCACTACATCTCCAAACTGGATGTTCGTTTGAAAAATTGCTAAAGGAATGTTGGCTTTTTTAATTTTTCCCCTTTTATTAGTTAATCAAACATGCAATTTTGCATTATGTCATCCCAGTTTTCTAGCAAATGGAAATGTGGCTAGAGGCAGGAAATTGAGCTGAAAGGAATCCAACCTTTGGGGTCAGAATATCTCAGATTCCCATTCTTCTCTGCCACTTACAGGTTGTGTGACTAAAAACTTACGACTTTTCATTTCCTCATTCCTCAACCAGGGAAAATATAAACAAACTATCACAGTATTATTGTAAGAATTAAATGTGATAAAATATGTAAAATCTTTATTCCAACCCAGGCAGATCATCATCCCCAAGGAGGATGACTTACTCTAATAAACCCAAATATTAATGGCTCATTCTCATTTTATGATTGTAACATAAAACTGTACAGAGCTATGTAGAAAACAAACCCTGAGATCATTTCTATGAGTGTTATTGTTGTTATTATTATCTTATTTAATACCCTTGCATATGAGTTTTATGTTGGGATAAATTTGTAATGAGACCTAAATGAATACATTAGAATTCCTTGGTTGATCAACTGTTTCCTTCAGAAACTCTTAACTTCTTGACTCTTAGAACTTGGTTCATCTTCTATGTCAACCCCCAAGCCAAATTTTACCAGCGTAGACCCTTAATGTTAGGTAGTTGAAGGGCCCTACCTGACCATCAGGAAGTCTGGCTCCCTGCTTTCACACTGTGGGCCTCCTTTTGGCCCTAGTGCTGAGTCTTCTTGCTTTCCTCGTAAGACCCAGAAGCCTGGGTCAGAAGTAGGAAGCCTTGTGTGGAACCAAAGTGGGACTGAGATAAGACAAAGTGCCTCAGAGTGGCAATAATCAACATCCCACAGTAGGGAGGGAGGGTATCATCCAAATGGCACCTCATTCTGATGGGACCGGGCAGAGGGAAGTTCAAAGTAGGAAGCCAGCCGGCGCCGCGGCTCACTAGGCTAATCCTCCGCCTAGCGGCGCCGGCACACCGGGTTCTAGTCCCGGTCGGGGCGCCGGATTCTGTCCCGGTTGCCCCTCTTCCAGGCCAGCCCTCTGCTGTGGCCAGGGAGTGCAGTGGAGGATGGCCCAGGTGCTTGGGCCCTGCACCCCATGGGAGACCAGGAAAAGCACCTGGCTCCTGGCTCCTGCCATTGGATCAGCGCGGTGCGCCGGTCGCAGCGCGCCGGCCGTGGCGGCCATTGGAGGGTGAACCAACGGCAAAGGAAGACCTTTCTCTCTGTCTCTCTCTCTCACTGTCCACTCTGCCTGTCAAAAAAAAAAAAAAAAAAAAAAAAAGTAGGAAGCCAACAAAGTCCCAAACTAAGAAAATGTGCAGAAAATCAGGTTTTGAGCTAAGACCTGAGAATTCTCAAGCTTTTTTAAATAGCTCCACCAACTCCAAATGGAAACAGAAGATGCCATTAAAGTTGGTGATGACAAGCCTTGCAAGCCATTTTGGACCAGTGCTGGACAAGCAGAAGAATGATGTGTTGACCCATCTGGTCCACCTCCAAATTTGAACACTCAGTTGAGGTGTAGGTCAATAGCATATGTCGCTCCCCCTCTTCGTGGAGGAACGACACAGGACCCTGCGCTGTTCTTTCTGTCTGCTCGGCCCTCCCCGGGTTTGCTGCTGGTTCTTCCCGGGTTGGCTACTATCCCTTCCACCTCCGTGGAAGGGCAGTTCCCCCTGGCCGCATTCCCCACTTCCGCAGGGGAGCGGCACACCGCCGGCCGGTTCTCTCGGGGGCTGCACAGGTGTTCCCTCAGATGTTCCCCTTAGATGTTCCTGGTGCATGCCGTCTCTCTCCTCCTTTATAGTCCTCCTCCGCCAATCCCAACTCGGCTGCCCACACGCCGAGTACGCCGCTCTCCAATCAGGAGCAAGTCCTACAGTTTATTGGTTGAACTGGAGGCAGCTGTGCGGAAGCTGTTTACTTCTCTCCCAGCGCCATATTGTGGGAGAGCAGATGCATAGAATAAGTCTTAATTCCAGTAACAGTCTAGTCCGGTTTGCTCCCCACAGCATATATAGAATGAACTTTGACTTCCACCTTGGAAAAGACTGCAGTTCTGTTGTTCAGACCTTCAACTGTCCCAAAGCTTTTGCATATGCCATTCAGCTATTTCTGGTTTATTGACTAAGCCCTTTCATATTTGACCTAAGAGTTGGGTAAAACCAAAGCTCTTCTAGCCTTATGTAGGATTATGTTTTTATGCTAAGTAGGAAAAATAATAATAATACAGACTACTATATACCAAGCATTGTTCTAGATGCCTTGGAATACATTATTTCCCACAGTCCATATAAAACAGAGGAAAGAAGTCTGGAAGAAATCAAGAGCTGTGCACAACTCCAAAAAGTATCTCAATAATCAGCTCTTCTATTGCACAAGAGCTGAAGTGCATTGTCTATGTTGATGATAACCAAAAGGCTAATTTTTTTTTCATCTAAAGTTAAAAACAAGCACAGAAACACAAGGTCAGCAGACCTGAATTTGATTCTGTGTTCTATCTCTTTATAGATGGACAAAGCACTTTTCCTCTCTTAGGAGCTATTTCTTCAGCTATAAATGAGGAAAATAATACCTACCTTCATAGGATTGCCAGAGACAAATGATGTAATTCAAATATAAATGTTTGTAGACTCTAAAGCTTAAACCATTAAATATAATTCATTAAATATAATTTAGATATATACTGAGTAACAAAGCTATTTATCATAAGATAATTGTATAAATTTTGACATTATGGAATGTTCCATCATAATATAAAAAATTGACATTATGTTTATTACAAAGATGAAAAAGGAAAACAAATTTTCCAAATGCAAATTGTGCTACTACCTCAGAAAAAGTTTGCATTCTTTCTAGTGTAATGGTTTAAGTGTACATCTCAGTGCCTCTGTATTCTCTTTAGAAATATTGATGATGTCCAGGAGCTTGCCTTTGTGTGGATCATTTTCCTGGATCATAATATATTCAATATATTAGAAAAGAAAACTAAGGAAAAATTTAACTATTATGTATTAATGCATGGAAAATACCAACAGTGAATTCATTATATAACACAAATACAGTATTCAATTTTTAAAAATTTACATCTTCAAAAAAGAATTCCAATGAGAAATTTGGCATTGTTTTACATTTTGCAAACCAATTTAATAAAAAGCTTAATAAAAGAAAATTAGATTCTCATCTATTTCTGCATTTAATGTCTTGCAGTATGTTTTTTCTCATTGAAATAAAAGAAAAATCTATCTTTACACAAATATATATGCTTGAGAAGGAAAGAGTATTTTAACAATCTTACATAATTATGGATATTTTTTGACAATATACCAAAGCTTGGCAAATGTGATTTCTAAATGTTTGGTAGCTATATGAAATCTGAAATCATTTCAATGTGCTTAGTATACTTTTCACAGTATGTTGGTCTGCCTTACACTTTGACTGAATCTTTAACTCATGCCTGATTTTGGTAGCCTGTCAAATATTGTTCATTTGGAAAATATTGGTTCATTGAGGAATTGGCGAACTGATTCATATCTTCCAATGTTGCCATATTTCATTAGATAATAATAAAAAACTATCATAAATATTACCACTGCTGTCATCAGAAATGCCTTTAACTACACAGAAGCTATCAAACTCTCAGTGGCAGATAAAGTTTTGTGAATCACTGATTTTCATTGAAATCTTGAATTTTGGCAAAAAAAAAAAAAAGCTGATTGTTTTCTTTGAAATAAATAACTTTCATTTTCAGGAGCCAAAAAAAATGCCAGATTCCCAAGTCTTACTCAAATATCTGTCAGTTATACTTCCAAGTTGAAAAATGGTATTGTACTGTTTCTAAAAAAGAATGTACATAAAAGGCACAGTAACAGGTGAGGGAGAGAAAGAGAGACAGAGCCAGAGAGACAGTTCGGCCAAGTTGAAGCAAGGAGCCCATGTGGATGGCAGGGACCCAACCACTTTGGCTATATCACCTGTTGCCTCCCGGGATCCCATTAGCAGGAAGCTGGATCAGAAGTGGAGTAGCCAGGACTCAAAACAGGTAATCCAATATGGGATGCAGGTATCTCACATGGCAGCTTTTAATCTGCTGCACCATAACAAGTGCTGCAGTGTTATATTTTTCAAAGTGGTTAGTCAGTTCAGTTTCCAACTAGTATAGCTGATGCCACCACCTGGATTTGTGCTAACATGCTCACAGTTTGACCAGCATTGTTTTTATGCCATCAATACAAATGTCATCACAGTGAAAAAGACAGTAACAACTTAGTACTATTATAAAAACAGCCTTCACTTCAGAGGCCCCTGAAAGATTCTCCAGACCTGCCAGGTTTCTGCCGACTTTTGTGTGCTACTGTTGTCTCTTACATGTTAAATGGATTCTTCATTCTGATGGTTTCCAAGATCTCTTACACTTTCTTAATAAAAATGCTAATGTAAGGTGGGCTTAGATGTATGAAGACAATCTGGGCATGTATTTAGATGAAAAGGTATTCAAAATCTATTATTGAGTAAAAAGAATAGTTTAGTACTTACGCTACAATCACAGGTATTTAAAACATATATGCACCGGCGCCACGGCTCACTAGGCTAATCCTCCACCTTGCGGCACCAGCACACCAGGTTCTAGTCCCGGTCGGGGCGCCGGATTCTGTCCCGGTTGCCCCTCTTCCAGGCCTGCTCTCTGCTGTGGCCAGGGA
The DNA here is from genome assembly GCF_051225735.1 of Oryctolagus cuniculus. Lineage (NCBI taxonomy): Eukaryota > Metazoa > Chordata > Mammalia > Lagomorpha > Leporidae > Oryctolagus > Oryctolagus cuniculus. The sequence continues at coordinate 99,722,955 of NC_142870.1, forward strand.
GTGCAGTGGAGGACGGCCCAAGTATTTGGGCCCTGCACCCCATGGAAGACCAGGAGAAGTACCTGGCTCCTGCCTTCGGATCAGCGCAGTGCACCGGCCACAGTGCGCCGGCCGCAGTTGCCATTGGAGGGTGAACCAACGGCAAAAGGAAGACCTTTCTCTCTGTCTCTCTCTCTCTCACTGTCCACTCTGCCTGTCAAAAAATAAATAAATAAATAAAAATAAAATAAAAAAACATATGCATGGATATATTTATGTATAAATATAAATACATACTCATGGATCTGCATATAAGCACAATAGTTTGAAATGTGTTATCCAGCTTATTTGGTGGTAATGGCACAATCAGAAAACAGATAGGGGGATTAGGGCTAATATTTTCCTTTTTGTTATAAAGCAAAACACCTACTGGGACCAGTGCTGTGATGTAGCAGGTAAAGCCATCGCCTGCAGTGCTGGCATCCCATATGGGCACCGGTTTGAGTCCCAGCTGCTCCACTTCCAGTCCAGCTCTGTGCTATGACTTGGGAAAGCAGTAGAGAAGGATGGCCCAAGTCTTTGGTCCCCTGCACCCGCGTGGGAGACCCAGAGGAAGTTCCTGGCTCCTGGCTTCGGATCAGCACAGCTCTGGCCGTCACTGCCTTCTGGGGAGTGAACCAGTGGATAGAAGACCTCTCTCTCTGTCTCACACGCTCTCTCTCTCTCTCTCTCTCTGCCTCTCTGTAGCTCTGCCTTTACAAATAAATAGATAAATCTTAAAAAAAAAAAAAAAAAACATGATATGAAAGGCAAACTTTTGTATTTTAAAAGAAATTTTAATGTTTCTTATAAGGAGAAGCTGCTACTTCTGTAATTTTGAAATGTTTTCTCCATTTGGGCATGGTTCTATCCATGGCAACTTAGCTGTTCTTTATGAATGCCTTGCTTCATATCTCTTTAAAACCCCCACACTCGCCTACCCAGGACAGTTTTACAGGAATGCTGAGTTCTGGAAAGACTTTCTGTTAAAGTCTGCATGTACTTCCCAAGGATGCATTTGAAGTAATTCAGTGCCTCAGCCATTCTTCTCTCTGTCCGTACTCTGTCTTCAATAATGTGGGGTACTCGTCAAAGACAGGAAGTAGCCTTCAAAGGAGCCCTCGTAGTGTTCTTGACTTAATAGGAGCTTCATTTTCTTCATCACTGAAAACTCTCTGTATTGTTCAAAAATTGTTTTCACTATCTATAATTTTGTGACAGCCTCCCTAATGGAAGATCTACAATTTGGGATTTTATTCTTAAAAAAGGAAATAATGCATGGATTAGAATTGCAGGTAGAAGGAGACTGTAGTCGTCTGTACTCAATAGGTTGCTGTGGTCTTGAATAAGTCTATTTTATACCTCTGACTTGTGTTTACATGATTCTAAAATCTTCCAAAATTCTGCATGTAAGATGTGATTATTTTTTATTTGAATAAGACAAATGTTTCACCAAAGACCAAGAATCCCAAACTTTGAGTAACGTGATAAATATGATCAAATCTCCTTTACTCTACCTTATCTTACTCAAACTTTTCCCCCATTGTAAAGTTTTATTCTCTGACAAATTAAAAACAAGTAAAATGCAATAGAAGCAACTTACATTTTAAACCAAGCCCCAGATCTGCCATCTCAGTTCTTGCACGAACACATTAGATTTAATGATATCTTAAATACACTTAAGTAAATACATTTCAATATTTTATACTCCCTGAGCTGCTCAGTTCTTAGATTTGCATAAAGAATTCCTGTTGTTGGTGTCCAAAAGAACACAGTAAATCCTTTCACATGTTCCATAGCAGTGAACAATTCCACATTGTATCTTTTTAAACAGATTCCCTTTGTTTGGTCAAATGGCAGGAAACACAAGAAAAGTTTAGATATTGCTTTAGGATTTTTACAGAATGCAAAAATATGTATTCTTTAATAAATACAAAATGTTTCCTGTTAATCAAAATCCCTCTCTCTCTCTTCTCTTTCTCTCCCTCTCGCTCTCTTTCTCTCTCTCTCTCCTTTCATTGACTTTATCCTAAATATTATTATGTTAAGTGAGTGCTTAGGTTGTGTCCTTTGCCAGCCTGTTCACTGCTCATTTAATCCCTGACTATAGAAAATATGGACGCTTTTACCACTTAGAGTAGCCAGTACTGAAAAAGTCGTTTCACAATACACAAGTGATGAATTAAATGTGTCACCATAGCATTGGTGTGTGAGCAGCTATCTCTGTCAACTTGTGCATTAGCAGGCCCTGGCTGTCAAGCAATGACCACTTCAGTAATTCCCAGCTGCTTGCCTTGCCTCCAGCCTTCTGTCCTCCAATCCATTTCCCACCCTTTAGCCAGAATGAGCTTCCTACAGCACATATTTAATAATGTCTCTTCTCCTGCTTAAAACCCTGCAATGGCTCCACATTGCCCTTAACAACAAAAACAAACTCTTTAACCTGATTTTCAGGATCCTCATCTGGCCTCAATTCTCCCAACCCTAGCTCTGCTGCAGTCGTACCATCCTTCAGATGCCACAAAGCCCTGCCATCTCTCACCTTAAGGTCTTTCTTCTGTATGGCTTTTCTCCACACCTACCTCCCAAATCCACACACAGACACACACTAACCCCCTACCCTACCTGAATAGCTTCTACTCTCCATTCACATGCCAGTGTCTCCTCAGTGAAGCTTCTCCTGACAAAGGCCAGCACATTCTTCACATTCCTATTCCTTTCTCATGGGTCCCTCATGCTTTTGTAATTGTTCATTTAATTACATGCCTTTCCCAGGAAGCATAGAGCTTTCTGAGGGCTAGGACCATGCCTGCCTTTTAAAGTGTAGGGCCCCGGGGCCAACGCTGTGGTGCACTAGGTTAATCCTCCTCTTGTGGCACTTGCATCCCATATGGGCACTGGTTCTAGTCCCTGGTTCTAGTCACTGGTTCTAGTTGCTCTTCCGAACCAGCTCTCTGCTGTGGCCTGAGGAAAGCAGCAGAAGATGGCCCAACCGCTTGGGCCCCTGCACCCATGTGGGAGACCTGGAGGAAGCTCCTGGCTCCTGGCTTCAGATCCACTCAGCTCCAGCCATTGCAGCCATTTGCGGGGTGAACCAGCAGATGGAAGACCTTTCTCTCTGTTTCTCCCTCTCATTGTCTCTAACTACCTCTCAAATAAGTAAATAAAATCTTTAAAATAAAATAAAATAAAGTTTAGAGCCCCAGGATTTATCATGTATATAGTTGGTGATCAAAAACATTTATAGAATAAATAATCAGTCTCTGACCTAAACCTTACAATAAAGACATACAATATACCAAAAGTAGGGCAAAATCTGTTTCATTATCACCTTATTCATGGCACCTGAGTCTCTCCTATGGGGAGAAAACAGCTATTTTCAGTCTATAGGATGCATTAACAAATAAAGGTTTGGTAATTCATGTTCACTGTAAAACAGAAATATATAAAATGCTTAAAATACAAGAATGAAATAAATATAATTCATATGCATGCCAAAGGAAAAAATGTAGTTACTATGTTTAAGAAGTTCCCCTTATCTCTTTATCTGATCACCACTAAAAGGAGGTTTTCCATTTGTTTGTTTAAGATAATTTTGTGCTTATTAAATCCTCTGGAATTTCCTATAAACATCAGCAAAGTACCAGAACGCCATGTATATTCAAATGCATTAGTGTTTATTGTTTTTTAGTAATGGGTGTTACATTTGCTCAAAAGTTCAGAGGAAACCCACAAATTACGTTTTTTATGATACTAACACATAATCATACTGAATCTAGCATCCTGAGTGATCATGTATGAGCAGGAAGCAACCCTTATTCCATTTTAATATAACTTTGCCTAAACAAATTCATGAGATACTTGAACATCTGACACTGTGATCCACTCCACTTTGCATCTTCTCAGATTATTCATACCTTCATGACTCAAAAGCACAATTTCAAGGCATCAAACAAACTCCTTTTTATTTAAGTCAAGAATGCTCAGAACATTTTAACTCAATCAGTTGATGGCAATACTTTATATAAGTGAATTTATTTAAATTTTGCCTTTAGCTTCTTTTGATTAACAGTAATATTAACAGTAATATCAAGCAAGGTGTTAGTTGGTGTTTCTGAAAAAATAGTGTATGTGACCTGGATTTGGCTGGACTCTGTTGTTTCAGTTTTTTAACTTACTGTCCAGTGGATAAGCAAGCTGTCTGTGGTCCCAGACTTCCTTGTCCCTGTACATCCTGTGGCTTACAAGAGCTCCCTAGAAACCCTTGTTCATGTTGACGATGAATAGGAACCCCAGACGTGCTCATCTTCCAAGAATTATCATGTCTAATCTATAACATTTTCGTCATGAATTTCTTAGCCATTGGAGAAAAAGGATGTAGAAAAGAATCATGGATTCTGTCCCGGTTGCCCCTCTTCCAGGCCAGCTCTCTGCTGTGGCCAGGGAGTGCAGTGGAGGATGGCCCAAGTCCTTGGGCCCTGCACCCCATGGGAGACCAGGATAAGTACCTGGCTCCTGCCATCAGATCAGTGCGGTGCGCCGGCCGTGGCGGCCATTGGAGGGTGAACCAACGGCAAAGGAAGACCTTTCTTTCTGTCTCTCTCTCTCTCTCACTCTCCACTCTGCCTGTCAAAACAAAAATTAATTAAAAAAAAAAAGAAAAGAAAAGAATGATGGAAACTCAGGTGGAGAAACTATAAGAATGGTGGTGCCATGAGAGGAAGCCTGTGAGGCCATGGCGATAGTGGTTGGGGGAGGGTGAGATGGGACAGGTCATAGGGGAGAGTAATGAGGGTTAGGTTATAACACCAGGAAATATCTTCATCCTCAGGAACAGTCAAGATTTATTGCAAGATGTCCTGGTTATGTATAGGTCCAAATGAAATTTTAAAATAGTAATAATAATCATCTTCAAAAATCATTTGAGTCATAATGGAAATACTGATTAAAAGACACTCTGTCACACAGGTAGAGCTTAGAAGTAAACAACTTTAACTTTCTCCATGAATTTTATTGCTGAATTACAAAAGTTGATTGATGCTCATCAGAAACAAGATTTCATAGGCAATTTTTTAAGCATGTCTCAAAATGTCAAAAAAGGGGCTTGCTCTAAGGAGATATGAAAATAGTAGAATAGTATATTTGATAAACAAAATGCTTATAGAAATAGCTAGTTTCTATTTTATTCAAGAAAAATATGACAATTTTATTTCACAAGGTCATAAAATCATGCTGTCCTGATCAGTTGTTTAAAATGTCAGCAGCAGGTGTGGGATACCAGGTGTGCTGACTGCCAGTGAGAAGGAAAAGGAGCCACTGGAGAAGCCAACGATAAGTGCACCTGTGTTTGAGATTGGTATGACAAGGCTTCACCTCCATCTGACAGGGCTAAAACTTAGCAAAATAAGGAATAATATCAACAAGGATCAGAAACAGAGCATAGGGCATTAAGTTTTAACCTTAAATACATTATTTTTTTTATTTTTTTCCAGCTGCAAGGGTACAGAATACACAGTTTACCCTTTTTTTTTTAAGTTCCTTGAGGAATGGAGTGTGCATTTATGTGAAAATAGTGTCCAAAACTGTAAATCAGTTGTCTTACAATCCTTCCTATCTTACTGCAACAACTACTTCATTCCTGTTGTGTGTGTGTAAGGATAGGAATAAAGCCACCAGTGGGAGTGTGTGCTGTTTCATTTGCCTTGGAAATTTCCCCAAGACTCCATGATGCTGAGATTAGCAGATGAAAATATACAATTTACAATTTTTCAACCATTAGTGTCTTCATAAGGCAGAAAACAACTTGTATACCAGTCATTGCACACTATACTTGTACATTTTACAGCTTCTAGAACCAAGTCTAGAAGAAATGAGAGGTTGATTTTTGTAGATAAAAGAAACTTCCAGTTAAAAGGAAAAATTGTACTCTAAATTTTCCACCAAAAAGATCATTTTTTGGCTTGTTTTTTTATTGGTATGTGGTCTTGTTTAGTTCTGAGGACACAGAAGGCTTAAGAAGGGTTTGTTTATTGTCCTCAAAGTAATGTGGAACATTGCTGAATCTGTCAAAATTGACGTTTCAAGTTATTTTTGTTTTCTGCCTACTTGATCTCTATATGCCACCCAAATATAAGCACTGTTCTTTAACCTCTCTGGGAGGCCACCAGCCATCCTAGCCCTGCCTGTTCTTAGGCTACCTTTCTTGCATAAACCGGAGGTGAATACTTCATAGGCAGCCTAAAGTGCAGTTGTTTCCTGTTTTTCATATATGCAGGAAACACTGATGATCAAAGGATATAAAATTGTAAGATGGAGTAATTAACATTAACTTCAACTCCCTGTCATACCATGGATTTGTCTCAGAAAGTTGAGTTGTTTGATCACTTGCTTTTGATTCAGAACTATAAAAATCCCAGCCCTTTGATCAGAAATCCTCCTCCCTAATCCTAGGGATAGGACTGATCGCTAGCACTTAATGCTGCAAATATAGCTCACTGATTTCTTTTTCAAATGAAAACAACGATTTGCTGTAGGAAAACAAATCCTGAACTTTTAGTACTGTTATTTTGGAAGCTTATTGAAACAGTGGCTTTGCTATTCTGAGTTTCTAAAGTAAATCAAATAAAATAAACCTTGGAGGAAAGGATGTGTAGAAAAGTCACAGTATGCACTATCCTTTAAAAAACGTATCACAGCAGGGACTGGCCTCGTGGCCCAGTGGGTGAAGGTGTTGCCTCTGACTCTGTCATCCCATATTGTACCTCTGGTTCAAGTCCTGGCTGCTCCACTTCCAATCCAGCTCCCTGTTAAAGCACATGGGAAAGCTGCAGAAAATAGCCCAAGTACCTAGGTCCTGGCCACCCACATGGGAGACTTAGATGGAGTTCCAAGCTCCAGGATTTGGCTCAGACCAGCCCCGACCATTATGGCCATCTGGGGAATGACCCAGCAGATGGAATCTGTCTGGGAATCTGTCTCTCCCTCCCTCTCTGTCACTTTGACTGTCAATTAAATAAACTTTAAATAGGTAAGAAAAAAAGCAAGCATAATAACATTTTAGTGGTGGAATCTAGGTAGTAGATATACAGGGGCTTACTGTAAAATTCTCTTACCTTTGTGATTTTTTTCAAAAAGAGTTTTGTGATAAAATTCTAGAAAAGATACGTAAGAAGTTTCATAACTAAAATTGTATTTGTGTGCATAAGAAAATGTTGTTGCACAATGACATGTTATTAACTAATCGTAATGGATTTTGATGTTGGGGAATTCTTATTTTTAGAAAGTTTGGAAAATAGAAAATATTTTTAAGAAACCTTGTAAACTCTTCGGGTTATTATCTTACAGACCAAGAGTCACTCCAAAGATAGAAACATCAGCATGAGGAGGGACTGCCAGACTAAAATTATACTGTGCATCCTTGCCATTTCTTACCAAACTAGGAAGTAACTGGGTTATCTATTTTCTTAATTAGGTTTAACCTTAAAGTAAAAAAATTCCTAAATATCATGGTTCATGCATATGACATTTCATGTAGTTAAAATAACACAAGACATTTTTTTGTCTTTCAATTTCTTTTCTCACCCAATAATATAACTTTCAAACTGAGTGTGTATCAAACATGTATTGTTTGCTCATGCTTGACTCAAAACTACAAAAGGGAACCCTCTGGCTACTGTTTTACTGTAACATAATCATGGCTAAAAGGGGAGGAAATCCTGTGAATGTCTTTTTAAAAAGTTCTCAAAAATATCAGATGATATTATCAAGTCCTTCTACAAATGATTTTTCCTGAAGGTATCATTTTTTATTTTTGCTTTTGTGGTCATGAAGACTTAATGTATGCTTTTTTTATTAATTAGAGAGTAAGTAATGACAGATACTGTTAGATGTATTTTGAATTTTGGGAAGGTCACTTGTTCAGGGTTACTTTTGACAACAGAGTAGAGAACTCCAAGTTTTAAGCTGGTATTTTCTTAGAAGAAAATAGAATTGTGGCAACTCTTCCCATGACATAACTGGTCTTATGACAGTATCCTTCATCTACTCTAACCAGAACACCCACTCATGAAAAACAACACAAGACTTTAGTAACAAAACCTTTGAGTTACAATTATTGCAAATATATTGTTATTTTTTTGATGAACAGTTGGAAATTTTGAAAATTGTCAAATGTATACAATATACTTAATATATGATATGGACACTTATTAAGTATGTAATATGTATTACTTATATACTATAAAAATAATCTCTAGTGTTTATTTTGAAACTGGAAAATTATGGAAAGATAGATTATTTTTCAGGATAAGGAGTAAAATCACCATTTCAAATCATGGTAGTCCTTGTTTAATAGTAAAAGATATTCACCATTTATCCTCATAGAAAGCAAGATCAGGGAATTCCCACTAAGGTCAGTGGGCACCGGTGAGAAGGAAAGGCAGGCCTTTGGCAGATGCTGCATGCGCCTGAGCTCATACAAGGGCTGTTGTTCATTTTTCAGTTAAGCTGTCGTTTCTCGGCCTTTTGGCTAAGATCAAGTGTAGTATCAGTGAAGCTAAAGTCAGAAGAGAATTTTTGTTAACGACAACATTGTCCCTTCCGGAAGCTGATTTCCCCTGTACATAAGAGAAATAGAATGGAACACTTGCAAATTGCCCTTTTAACGGTAAGACAATTACTCTCTATTTAAAAGGTCTGTTCAGAGTTCTGTCCTAAAAAGAGGGAAACACGCAAGGTGCCCTTCCAGGCCATTTGGGAGACACTTGTCTTTCTCCTTTAGTTCCTGCTTTCTCTTCTCATTGCCTCTTTGGCTTCCACCGCAGTGGTGTCTGTGGCTGTGCTGACATAGTGGATTTTTAAGAAAAGAAGAGCTACGGGACCAAAATGTTGTCAAACAACTGAGAAGGTTAATATTAAAAGGGGCATATTAAATGAAGTAAACGATACATTCATTCCACTACCCGACCACTCTTCCCACAAGGGACATAAGTAATAGCTGTAGCTTGAATCTCTACTTTTTAAAGAAATACAAGTTTATTCCCAGAATCATAATAAAGGAATAAAGCCCTGACCCAGTCCTTTTCCTGCAAAGTAGTCTTCCAATGAGTCATTTTAGTGGCAATTTTGTAGCTCTCTAAAGCAATCACACTTTATTTACTTTGTTTTTAATTATAAAAGAAATTCATTTTTATTTCAAGAAGTACTGCTAAGTATAAAGAGAAAAGCATAGATCATGCATAATTCCCTCTGCCAGGGGAAAAAAAGCCTTTAGTATTTGATATGTATTCTTGCAGATGTTTTGCTATGAATATATAGCACATAATTTCAAATCTTAAAAGAGAAGCACACTTTTTTTCCAAAGGGCCTTTGGTCTTACTTTCTTCATTCATGAATTATCCTCCTTCACTCTCTGGTATCTCCATTTTCACTTCCCTTGTTTTTGGTTTTTCTTTTATGAGTGCCTTCTTGAACTATAAACCTACTCGATACTTTTACATAAGGGCAAGAGGGAACAAACTACCATGTTCCTATTGTATTGCCCTGAATTGTTTTGTTTCCCTTTTCATTCCAGGTTTCCTAAGGAAAGTTAGTCTTTTCTCACTATATTCACTCCTAACCACCAGTGAATTTCATGATTTACTCTGACTCCCAACTTCACACCTCTGCTCCTAACGTCATCAATGATGATTTCCACAATAACCCATACAATGAAAGTTTGCTGTTCACGTTACTGTTTAGCCTCTCATCAGTCTCTGACCCTGTCTGAAACTCTCTCTCCTTTGGCTGCTTCCATTGGTTCTCCTCCTGCTCTGGCACTCACTCCTACCATCTTCCTTGACTGAGTTCTTTTATATGTTTCTTCAAATCTAAACATTCTCCAGGAATCTAACCCTACCTTTCACCTCTTCTATCTCTACTTTTCTTCTTTCATGAGCTCATCCACTCCTGCAATTTTAATTATCCCAGCAATCTATATGCCCCATCTTTGCATTTTTTCTTATAAATCCATATATCCAAATGGCTGACTCATCTTTACGCTTGGATGAACTTTCCACACTCAGAAAGTATCTGCTCAGCAAATTATCTTCCTTCTCAATTCTCCTTATTGCTACTGTATTTAATTCCTTCTAGGAAAGGATTGCTAGAGAATTTGGTAAGTGAGAATTCATTGGTGACTATTAGGAAAGCAATTCGATTGTGAGTGGTTTAGAAGGGAAGAAAAAAAATAAGAAACTGTTGCCTATGACTGTAGATCCTTTCTTTCAAGTTTAACAATGAAGAGGTAACAGAGGGATTGAAGTTGTTACTGGTGAATGGCAGGGTTCTTGTCTTCGCACAAGAAAGAATTCAGGCGTGAAACAGAGTAGTGGAAAGTAAAAAGTAGCAAAGTTTATTAGGGTAGGGACATCCGTAAGAATGGATGGGCACCTCTCCACACAGGACCTGAGGGAGAGTGCCCAGTCTACATTTAGGCCAGGGGTTTTTAAGGAGATGGGTCTCTGTCTTCACACATCTCCTCCTGAAACAAAGGATTTTATGGATGTAAATATTAAGAAGCTCCTATCTGAGTTTTCCCTTGAAGGTATCAGACAGGAGGAAGCCTAGCTGGTGCCATCCTGGGTTTAGAGGAAGGGTGAGCAGGACCCCCTAGAGAATCCAGATCCAGAGCAGGGTGTTTGAAATGCAGATACTGGGCTCCATCTGGGAGTTTGTGGAAGATTTGTCAGGCAGAAGGGGCGGGGACCCCCACCTGGCAGGTTATCAGGTAGAAGGGAGCAGGGCAGGATGCGAATACCAGGCTGCCCCTGAAACATTATCAGGATGACTTTGAGATGCAGATGCATATGCTGGACATAGACGTCTTCTCTTTAGGCCTGTTACACACACATAAGCTCATATCTGACTTCCTACCTAACAAAGTCATTGAGGAAACGAAATGAATAAGTCACCTTTATGTCAGGAAAACCAGGGAAATTTTGCAAGCTCTGGAAAGCTGCATAATGGAGAAGAGATTTAAGATTTAAGATAGGAAAAATAAGAAGATAGCAATTGAATTCTGACAACTATGAAGACAGTAGCTTCTTCCAGAAGCTAAATTATATATTCCGTATGTGACATTTGCTTTAATATATTCATGTCTACAATGTATCATTCATGGAAGCATTGAATAAATCATTAAAAATCACTAGCAATATTTATATGCAATAGTTAACCTTTACATTTATTTTGACATCTTTAGTTAGGCAAAAATTGCAATTGGTGCTAATTTGTACAATTAAATAAATCAAGTCTTCCTTTTCATTTCAATACTCCCTTTATAAATTCCATTACTAATGAGTGTGAAGAAATCTTTTAGTTGAATTCAATAGAACTATCTTAATAAACTAAGATTCTGAAATGAACTTAAGTTGCTTCATTTTTCAGATATCTATCCCATCAGATTTTTGTCATTGTTTTTTCTTACTTGCAAAACTCTCCAATAATGCATTTTATATCTGTGGCTCTATAGCCATATACTGTTTTCCTATACAACTTTAAAGTGTCATGGCTTAATTCAAGCGAATAAACTCACCTTTCTGTTCTACTTCTATGGAGGACAGAATGAAAGGGAAGAAGACAGGAAGAAGATAGGGTTAAGGAGAGATGGTCAAGTCTTCAGTGAGGAAACATTACTGCCAAGGCTCAATGCTTTTAAGGAAACTTCAGATTTACTCCAGCATTTCAGAGTTATAATTTAAAAAAATTATCAGCACTAACAAAGAACTAGATAATTCTCTCTCAGGTTGGTCAGAAAGGATTCAGAATGGTGCAGGAGGATAGAAGATGCTGCGTTAAGAGTTTCAGAGATAGGACACAATACCCAGAGACAAAAGCTTCTTCCAAAGAGAGAGATACTGTTAGTAAATGGTAACTACTTCCATTCTGTCTTCCCTCATTTCTCCCACCTTAAAGCCCTCACCAGTTTAACCCCATTGCACTAATACTCCCTCCTCTGTTGCACACAGGTGTACAGTACACAGAATCGCCCATAAGCACCAGCACGCTAGGGCTGGGGTGGAGAGGGGCCTAATCTCGTTGCCTCAGTTCAAATCCTCAGCTCCAGTGTCTGGCCAGCCGAGGTGGGAGGAGCACAGGAAGTGGTTACCCTCTGGCTTCTCCTCCCACAGAAGCCCTGCCCCCTCACACTTGGACAGTGAAAAGACTGGCTTGCTTTCTCCTTCTAGTTCGGTCCTTTGGCTAATAGGAAAACCACGCAGAAGCTATGGACTTGCTTTTTTGTGCTTGAGAAAAGTGCATAGATAGAAGACAGGGCTTCCCGGCTGGGAGGAGGGAGGAGAGCTGAAGATTCCTGCCTGGGTTGGCTGAGCTAAGCAGTCCAAGTGGGAAGCTGAGTGCTTGAAAGAGGATTATGCCCGCACTAGAAATAAGCAGTAAGTGAGTGAATGCCATTATGACTTAGAAAAGGATTAATCCCCCCGGGGTTATGGGGTGAACTGGGAAATATTGCTTGATTCTAGAGGAAAACTGTAAGGCTTCTTGCTCTGTGTCTGTCTGTGCTACTTGGAGACGAGGGGCTTCGAGTACAAAACAAGAGCTCTAAATAGTTCTCCCAGTCTTGGAAAATGCCAACTTCTGTTTAGAATAGTTGGGAACAAAAGTCTCCTTCCCTGACCTAACCCCTTACCCAGAAAATTCACAGCTGAACTGGATCAGGAGTTGCACTTAAATTGGAGTCACTGATTTGGGCATTGGCAGATATTGTAATATTAAATTATGTTCTGTGAGTGCTGACATATCTATTAGTAATGATGTTCAAGGAAGTCTGAAGTGGGGGATTAAAGAGAGAAAAATCAGAGCTTTTATGACAAGAAGACTGAGTAGCACATATGCATGGGGTTAAATACAAAAGTTATATAATTAGTAATAGATTTTTTTTAAATATTATATAGGTACAGCATTTAGGAAGACTGAAAGGGCATAGACAAAAATTAGAAAAAGAAATTTTCACTTCAGTACTTTCTGTGGCAGCCAAAAAAATTTCAGAGTGTTTACAAAGTCAAAACAATGATTCAGGAATACTTCAATTATTGTTGTACATTATTAATACTGTTGCTGGGCAAGATCTGTGGTTATCTGGTCAGCAAGTTCTGGCAATAAAGCCACTGCCGCCGGTGCAAAGAATTCTGGGATGTCTGACAGTGAAATGGATGGAAGGACTCACATTCCATCTCTGCTTAATGTCCTTTTGTCCAGAAATCGAGTCATGCAAATGAGCTACTTGGTACGTATACAGATCAATATTTGGAAAGGTATTTCTAAATGTGCTGCATTACAGGGTCTGTGGAAAATATCTTATGGCAACCAATGGACTAAAAGGATACAAAAGCAAAGTGATGGGAAGGAAGTCAGCTTGATTGAAGCCAACCTTGTTCTTTTTGTTTTCTATCAATCCTGAAATGGAATCTCAAATGAGGACAAGAATAATAGTAGAGAGAAAAATGCTGTGGCCATCTGTTCTCTTCTGAGTGGCTAAGTTCATTAATGTATGAATGAGAACTTGGATTTTACTTATGCATCCTAATACAGATTCAGAAATCTCTTTAATACAGTTAAAAGCATAAAAACAAGAAGTCTGTTTGTTGGGGAGGAAATATGTATATCCAGCTTTAAAATGTTATAAGGGGAATAACAGATAAGGGAAAAGACAATTTATCTCATGTTCACTGAAGGATGTATTTCTTCCCCCACTAAGATGGGGATACTAATATGAGACTGTAGATACAAGCATAAGAAATAATTTGAACTATCTTAACTCTAGTTGATGTAGCTAATATCTAAAACAAGGACTTTTAAAATAAGTTATTTTGGACTAAAATATATAGGAAATTTTATTTTCCCTTTGATAGTGATATGAAGAAGCAATCTGACATTACTAGTATTCCCATCAGCCATTGCATTGGGAGGTAAAAAAAAAAAAAGATATGTTATATTTCTCCTGTAGCACAGCTCAAAAATGATTATCATGATCTGTGTCCTTATCTAACGTTGGATCTTATAGATTTTGCTATGGGAGACATAGATGGAGAATGGTTATAGGGACAAATATGACAAAATGGCAGCAAGTCCGTTTGCAAAGATGTTCTGTACTCTTCCAACTTCTCCAACTGTCTAATTTTAAAATTACTTATCTTTTTAAAATTATTTCTAGGTTCTGTTTTCCAACATTTGTATTCATCTGGCTTCTAAACAAATGTTGAAAATTTGAAGATTTGTTGTGTAATAATTCTGTCTTAAAATATATAGCAAGGCACTGAAATAAAACATTTAATAGCTGGAAATGTAAGCATAGCATAATACCAAATGAAGTTTCAGTCTTTGAGAAAAATGTGCTAGGACTTTTCAAGGAATTGCTTATTTATATCAAAGTATTAAAAATCTTTTCTGAAACTTCAGAATAAAAAAGAAACATAAGAATATGGAAAAAAGAATTAAAGGCATAATTCAAATGGGAGAGACTAAGTAGAAAGACTTAATGAAAATTATAAGCCAGCAGTTTAACAATAAAAGCATTTGACTGGTGTACATGAGAGACTGACGTAAAGACTGATGCATCATGACTCATGAACAAGGTTAAGTAAATAATGGTATCTTTAAAAGGCATTAAGTGGGAATTAAGGCTATGTTTAACGAAAAGAAACTAAATGATCATTTAAAATTATTCTTTCACAAGAAAAGTAAAGAACAAGGATATGGAAAGCTAAGCAGTGATGAAGACCTCGAAATAATTGTTGATCAAAAACAGGTAAGTGAACACTTACATACATTTTCTGTTATTGCACTGTACAGTTTTGACAACCGAAGCCCTCAGGGGTGTTCAGCCTTTCCCTGGCAACTGTCCTGGCCTGGCTAACTGAGCCTGTACAACAAGACAGATTTTTTTAAGAGCAGTTAAGCCTCCACGTATGATGATGCCTGTGATCCACTGACTTCTGCATGATGCCAACATATATGTTCTGTATGTAAGAATGTTATAAATAATGCTGGAACAGGATAAGAGAGTTTCTGGAAAAATTGGAAGCTCAGCTTGATAAAATCGGTCAAAACAGCAATGATAATTTGATTGAAATAAAGATTTAAAGAATAAGATAGTATATTATTTTGAAAATGAGAAACACTAAAATTAATGCATCATGTGAAACTATATGAGTGTGATTTAGATGGAAGGATGTAAAAGATTGAAAAATTGTCAACTTTAAAACATACATATTGCCCAATTTCATTTCTCGTATTGCCATTTTGTAAACAAAACAGAAAGGCTATGTAATAGTCTGTAATACTGCCCGTAATTTGAGAAGCCACTAGCTTGGATGTTATATGGGCCCATAAGGTGAAATGAAACCTGCTTAATAGACCATAAACAATGACATTCCAGGTAATGGAAGGTGTCCAGACTACACCATTGAAATGGCATTAGCCCTTAACATCCTTGTTAATTGTGAAGAAGACAAAATAACTGCACATTTATTTAGTGTATAAGTGGCACTGAATCTGAGAGTGATGTAAACTCAGGTGTAGATAAATAAAAGAGAGTAGAAAAAAAAAGCAGGCGCTCATTTACAGAAAGGCAGCCTAAATTTGGACAATCCCCTAATCAGGCAGTTTGTTTTGCATCATAGTGATTGCATTGTGTCCATTTCTGACAGAAAGGAAATGGCCATCAGAAGGCAGCAACCAGAAATAACTGACTGAGAGACTTGCTTTTTAGGCCTGGAATAACTGAGATAACTGAAGGGATCTTCTGTACAAACTGCCAAACACAACACCTCTGTGGAAGGGCAGAATATATTGATCTTTTGGGGTTCACACACACTGCCTCTGAGTATTTCTTGTCTCCTAATCACTCTTATGCTTCTGAGTAAAACAGGGTGGGGGTATATGGATTTGCCCCCCTATTTCTGCAACTTAGAGCCAAATTTTCAGTTTAGTTAAAAAGGTAAGTGGGGCTGGATCCCAAGTGCTCTGCTGGACTGTTAATTACCACTTTAATAGTGCCAGGTTTCCTAGGACATGCAATCCATGTCTCCCATTAACCCTACCTATCAACTGGTATTCTGATTACAGGACTGTTCCCACCTGGTGAAATAAACTACTCATATATAATTGAGTATATTATAGGAACACACATCTGAACACATTTCTCTATTAAGGTGAAAAATGCGTTATTTCTTTATTTCCTCCTTAATCATGTAACATAATTTTTTTTACTCTTTATTTGTCCTTACTATCTTCTTATCACAAAGTTTTTATTTTATTACTTTTTTTATTCAATGTTTGTGTTTTAAGTACATGCTGGTGTTCAGAGGTGTGTAAAATTGTCTATTGAGATCTTCAGGGTAGGCAGCCCAAGGAAGTTATTGTTCTTTTTTTCTCATACTTTCCCCAAAATTTATATTGTTGTGACTAAGTGAATTTTATTAACTGCTAAGGAATCTTGAAAAAAAAAAAAGTAAACCAACTTTCCTGCATCTTCAGGAAACATCATGCATAGCGCTTTCATTACGCCTACCAAATGAAGGTGGGTTCAGTTTTCTTACAGTCATGGTTTCCTCTGTAGCTGCACGTTGCTTCCACTCCCATTGCCCAAATTGCTACCCTGTCACAGTGACCCAGCTTTGCTGAGTCATCCATGCCAAAACTTTTTGTTTCAAGTGATGAGTAATTATGAAGACAAGTTGGTTTTTGTGTTTACTGTTTTCCTTACAGAGTCCTTCCTGTTTCGACAGGTTTATTTGGTGTTGACGTGAGCAAATCCTAGTTGAAACAAAGTATTGATACTTCAAGAAGAGTCAAATATTTGGGAAAACACTGTAGTCTTTATAAAACATGGTCTTTAGGAAACTTCCTTGCTATTCTTTCAAGAATCTATATGTTCAGTTTATTCTCCCTATATCTTTTCAGAAACATGGTAGAAATCTGTTAGTCGATCTGCATATAATAGCAAACAGCTCTTTTAGTGAGCAATGCCAAAAGAAAATCTGAAGAAGATAAATAAAATAATTGGAATGATGTGATTGGCAAGAATCTGTTGAGTCTCATTAAATTTGTCATTCAGAAACTGTCCCTCTATAAAAGCAGGCTACATGCCCGTTTATCAGTCATGTGACTATCAAGTCTTGTACTTCTACTTCCACAGAAAGCCCGCCATCCTGCTTATATACGCACATTAAGAGCAACAGTAGCGCCAAGTTTGTAGATTTTGTTCTTCCTGGCTGCCCCATTTAATGGGATAATATCTGATTTCTGTGTTATTTCTACATGAAAACTACATGAAGTTTGGAAATGTGTGACGTTTTATTCTTTTTTTTAATTTTATTAATATAAAGAGAATAGACTTCATGTATTTCATAGATAAAATTCTTAAAATAAAAACCACACTTCCCTCTCACCCTCCCTCCCTCCCTCCATCTCCCCTCCTTCCTTCTTTAATGGCAGTAGTATTGTGCTTCTATATTTCTGAAATTTTGTTTTTCAAAATTTATCTGAGTGGTATATTAAAATATCCCAGAGAATCCTTAAATTAGCATTGATTCTTACAATAGTAGGTGCCATATAAATATATATACAGGTTGAGTATTCCCTATCTGAAATACTTGCAACTAGCAATGTTTCAGATTTTGGATTTTTTCAAATTTTGGAACATTTGCATACACATAGTGAAATATCTTGGACAATGAACTCTAAACACTAAATTCATTTATATTTCATACACATTAGCTTGAAGATAATTTTATACAATATTTTTAGTGCACTTGCATCTTGAATGCAGTCTGTCACATGAGGCTGGGTATGCAAATTTTCACTTCTCATGTTGGTGCTCAGAAAGTTTCAGATTTTGGATTTTCCAATTATAAATACCATATATTTATATAAAATCACACATTTATATATGTACATGTATAGTCATTTAAGTGCAAATGGATCACATTGGAACAAAAGTCTACATTTTTCACCAAAAATCCCCAGGATTTTTAAAACTTCAAACATAGGAAATTAAAGGCAAATTATTGGATTAAAAACTTAATGCCTCTAAAACCCAGGCACTTGACATAAAAAAAAAATGTCAAGTGTAATTAGTGAATACTTTGGCTTTCTAGGACAAATATTGAGAGACAAATTTTTAAATACACATTTGGATCATTTCTGTTATTTATGAGAATATTCTTCCCTCTTTGGAGGAAGTGAAGATCTGTTTAGGACTAGGTTTCGTGGATATGTGAGTTTCCCTCTGAAGTTACTGGCATTTCAGGGTCAGAACATTGGAATAGTCAAGTACCTTAAGTAAGGGATTAAAAACATTAACACTTTGAATAAATAATAAACTTGTTCTATTTTAAATTGCTATTTTTAACGAGAGTCAACTCAAGGCTTATGATATGCTGGGTTTGGTTTTTTTCCTAAAATACTTCAAATTCCAAGTAGGCTTAAATGCAATAACAAAGACTAACACAAAATTACAGAATACTATGATTATATGCAGGATACAGTTACAGCTTCAAGCACTGCAAAAATGAGTTTAGCATACATCCTGGATGTTGCTGCTTACAGAACTCAAGGTTGTACCTGTGTATCCTTCAGTGCAATAAGGTGGGAAAATGCCGAATGTGAGGCAGTTATCAGGAAAACGTGTCTGTTAGGTAAGAGCAATAGTTTTCCAGTGTTAGCTGCCTCCAGGTCTTGCTGGGACGCCAGTGGCTGGGCCCTGACTTGGAGGTTTCTCAGTCTGTCGACTGGGGTAGAGTTAGAAAATGTGCATTGGGAAGTCCACAGCTGCTGCAGCTGGTTCCAGACCACACTTTGAGAATCCCTGGGTCAGGCAGATAACGAATGCAATTCAAAGGGAACCGGGACGGAAGAACAAGTGAGTTGTGGCACATTTGACATTCTACAGCTTGGCATTACCCAGTAATCTAACAGCTAGAATTCTTAGACACTTGACGTGATGCTGCTGAAACAGAGTCACAGCCACTTACAAGCAAAGGTGCCTTTAAAGGGCCCATGTTTGCAGGTGGCTGAATTCCGCAAGGTAGCCTTGTGATCTTGAATCTGTCTGAGCTCAGTTTCCTTATTTGTAAAATAATAATCTGTTCTTCCCATATCCTAGAGTTTCTTTGAGATAAAATATGTGCAAGTGCTTTATAAAGTATAAATCAAATTTGTCATTTTAATTAGCTAGTATTCGTGCTCATGCTGCCTTCCACCTCTCCCATACCCAATTTAGCAAGCAGGAACTTTGAGATCTAGAAAGGCAAATGGAGTTGTCTGCATCTCTGCTTAGGTATAGAGAGAGCACTGGAAGCCAGCCCTCTCCTGACATTCAGGCCAATGCCGTCTCTGTCATCCCATTGCCCATTATTGGTGATCCTATAAATGGGTTAAGAATCTATTTAGGCCAGCACCGTGGCTCACTAGGCTAATCCTCCGCCTTGCGGCTCCAGCACACCAGGTTCTAGTCCCGGTCGGGGCGCCGGATTCTGTCCCGGTTGCCCCTCTTCCAGGCCAGCTCTCTGCTGTGGCCAGGGAGTGCAGTGGAGGATGGCCCAGGTGCTTGGGCCCTGCACCCTCATGGGAGACCAGGAGAAGCACCTGGCTCCTGCCATCGGATCAGCACAGTGTGCCAGCTGCAGCGCGCTGGCCGTGGCGGCCATTGGAGGGTGAACCAAAGGCAAAGGAAGACCTTTCTCTCTGTCTCTCTCTCTCTCACTGTCCACTCTGCCTGTCAAAAAATAAAAAATAAATAAATAAATAAAAAAGAATCTATTTAGTCTCCATGCTCTCATTAGATAAAATAACCTCCCACTGGAAATTATCATAATTTCCAATATTCACTTCCTGAGCTTCCATGAGGATAAACTTTTTCATAAATATCCCTTAACTGTTTACCTCCCTCTTTGCCCCCATGATTTTATCAAAAGAGAAGTGCCTTTCCAATCAAATATGTACAAAATTAGACCTCACAGATGACTGTTGACGCCCGCTGGCCTTTCTCACAACCTCCACATTGAGAACCCCTTCCAGCTATGAGAAGCACCATGGAGAATGACAACATTTTTCTCAGCCTATAAACTTCCTGAGAGTCTCTCTTCAAACTTGTATGAATATCCTGAGCAGAAAGCAGCAGTATCTAGATTTTCTGTGATCTTTTTTATAAAGAAAACAAAGAGACAAAGTAGAGCTCCCTTTGGACCTGCATTAGCACATAAACAGTTGCGTATGATGGCAGATCTCTCCTGGTGGTCTTTGTGGGAGTGTATCTAAAGAGGAAATTATAGGCCAACATCAAATAAAAGTGGAAAAACAAGACAACAGATCAATGTGAAAGATACTCAGCTTCCTTCTGGTATTAACAGACAGGGCGGTCCTACATCTAGGCAGCTGATGTGAGTCTCAGACTCATAAATGGCGAAAAAGATGAGGGCAGTACATGTCACTGCCTTGACCTCAGCACCATCTGGTCCCTGCTGGCCACTGCTGGCTCAGCTGTAACAATGTGGTGACTTCATGTAAGTATAATTCAGATCCCATTTACCTCTGAGATTTATAAGGTATGAGAGCCTGTCTCTCAGCACTCCCCCTGGGCACCTTCTTGGAACTCTGTACTTGGTCAGCAAGAACAGAAACCCCTTCTAGAGTTGCAAGAAAGAGACGGCCTGCGCCGCCTGGACATTGTGAGGCAGGGCACTCGGACTCTCAGAGGAGAAAGCAGGATATGCAGCCGCGGTTGCCCTGATCATTCTCGAAACAGATGTAGGCTCATTAGTGTTTTACTGGAGAAAGACACAGATGAGAAATGGTTCTATGAAAAGGAGCCAGATTTATTTGAGACAAGATCAAAGCTATTCAAATTTGCTATCTGAAATCAGCATTAAAGTAAACAGATTTACTACTGTAGCTCAATCAATTCCATCTTATCTGTGAAGCTTTTTATCATCAATAAATATTGAACAAGCAAAGGGGAAAGTATTTCACTAGGTTAAATTAAAAAACTACTGAAATGAAAGCATGATCACTCTGTATTTTATTGCTAAATATTCACTATTCATATCAAGTAATATGAAAATAACTGTTACTAATACTTTAGGGGGAAAACACATAGTAATGCAAAATATCTTACTTTGTATTTTCCTTGTAAACTCACAATGGTGCAAATTTTTTTTGTTTAACTTCATGTATTTCAACTTAGTGTATGATTCCTCTAAGCATCACATGACCCTGGGCCGATCTAATTTTTTTTTTAATTTGCAAGGTAGAATTACAGACCGAGAGAGGGACAGAGAGCGGTCTTCCATCCACTGGTTCACTCCCCAAATGACCACAATTGGGCCAATCCAAAGCCAGGAGCCAGGAGCTTTTTCTGGGTCTCCACATGGATGCAGGGGCCCAAGCACTTGGGCCATCTTGTACTGCTTTCCCAGGCCATAGCAGAGGCTGGGTCAGAAGAGAAGCAGCCAGGACTCGAACTGGTGCCATATGGGATGCCAGTGCCTCAGGCGGAGGCTTAGCCCACTGCGTTACAGTGCCAGCCCCCAGATCTAATATCTTAATTTCAGAATCTTATGACAGGTCGCTAAGGTCTGAAGGTCAAAGGTCAGAAAATCTGGAGGGTTACTATTCATAGGCTGACTCAGAGGTGGGCGAAAAAACTGAAGGTGGAAGTCGTTGTCCCGGTTTTTAGTGTTAGCTTTGCCACTTACTAAACAGGAGATTTTGGAGAAGTCTTTTAACTCTGCTAAGTTTCTGCTTCCTCATCGGTGCGGTGGAGTCATACCATCTGGCTCTGATAGTTGTGGTGTGGCTCAAGTGGGATGTCTCCTTGGAGAGCCAAATGCCCCGCTCAGCCTGCTTTGGTCAGTGTCAGGAGTAGATTCCAAGGCCACTGCTGCTTTGCCTGTGGCTCTTCCCATTGGCATCGCATGCCTCCTCAATGGTGAGTTGGAGGTGGTCTCTTCATAATGTTTCTGCTTTGGGTATTTCCACTGCCTTACTGTTAAGTCCTCTGAATACCTTCTGTGGGACACTTTCAGGTACTCCCATCTAGTGTGTGTTCAGGGATGTCAGCTCCCCCACCATGCCGGGAACTCTGTAGCGTGTCACTCCCACACAGCTGTTAAGAGGGCATGGCCTTTGCAGTCAGAACTATGAGTAAAAACAGGCTGTGGCCATGTGGTAACTGTGTTACCTTGGAAAAATCAACCAGCCTCTCTGAACCTCAGACTCTTCCACTATAAACTGAGGAAAATAAGTTCACTTCCTATGCTAGTTGGGAGAGTAAATAAGTTTCTTTATACAGATGCTTAGCCAAATGCATGGCATGTGATAAGAGCTTCCTACATGGCAGGTGCTAAGGTGAATGGGTGCTGAGAGTTGATGACAATGCCCTTGGATTTTTTAGTGTAACCCACCATCCCTTGGATTTGTGGGGACTACACTATAATGATTCCAAACAATAAAGTCTGTCTTGGGGACATAGTGGCAACCACCTCCTACAATTAGCCAGATACTGAAATGAGGGAAGTAGATTATATGTGAGAAAAACGGGGTGAGGGAGAAGGAGGGAAAGTGACTGGTTCCCGAGAGCTGCTCCCGTCGGAGGGGCTGCACCTCCCAGCTCCAGCTGGTGGCCCTCTTCCTGACGGTGGGCTCACATCACAGTACACACTCACTTTTCAAGAAAGCAATTAATCTGATGCTCTTTAAAATTTTGAAACAGCATATAATCTAAACAGTGTGAGTCTGTGCACAGTTTTGGGGTTCCAGTTTGTGACCTGTTATGCTCATGAGAGTCTAAGACCTAAGGAGAGCAGGGTGTTGACATGGGCATAGGCAAGTCTCAGCTCTCCTCTGGTTTCTCTCCTGTGTCATATTTTCCGCTTCGAAAATGAAACTAACACGGTTGATCTAATTAAAATAATTGCCATTAATGTGGAATTGGTATTAAGTCAGCTGGTATTAAACAGTATTTACCAAAGTGTAAAAAAAAAAAAAAAGTCCCCATTTTATGAAATGAGCTGGGCAGATACTTATGAGCAGGAGATATGTCTGATGTTCCTTTGTCAGTTTAGGACTTTTATTTTCCAGCTTCTACTCCTGCCAACCTAGCATCTCCTCAGTGAATAAACAAAGCGCCCACATTGGTGACTAGTAAGCATGCACCTGACTTTCCTGTAGCAGTCCTTCTTTTCCCGTTTTCCAGACAGTGCTGCAACTTACAGGACTCAGTAGAAAATTAATTTCCAAGAGAGAGACCATGAGTTACCTGAAGTTCAACAGATATCTGAAATATCACTATACAGCTTCAAGATATTAATGAGAAGCCTATGTTCATTACATGCAGCACAAAAGTAAAAGGTGGACTTTCAAGTTGGAAAAATGTGTGGAAATTAAGTCATTTTCAAATATCCAGTGGGTTTTTTTTTCTTTTTAATCTAGTAAGGCAAAGTGATGGCAGCATGTTTAGTCAGTGAGAAAGTGAATGCATAATTGAAATGACGTGAGCTGACACACTGAGTGTAAAAATGATGTGAGAGATGAAAGTAACAGGCAGAGACAGTAGTGCTTAAAAGTAGACTTAGCCATTTGGAATGCAGTGTGAAAAGAAACCCTCTCAACTGTTCATTGGGTTTCACTGTTTAAACTTTTTATTTTTTCTTGTTTGGAGTTGGTTTAGTTGATCAATATGGAAACCATAGACATTAGACCTGGAAGGAACTTTAGAAGGTAATCTAATCCAGAGATTTTAAAAATCATGCTGTATGAAACCCTTCCCCACCTACCTTAAATGGGGGAGAGGTGTCTATGCACAAGTATATGATTCCACCCTTCAAGAAGCAACTCAGGAGTGCAGGCAAGTTTTGTTAGATAAAAGGGTGTTTCTTCTAAGTTTAATTACATTGATTCTAGTTAAGTAAAAATAAGCTAAGTAAGTCATAGAATAGGGAACTAAACAGATAATACTAGCAATAGGGAAGTAGCTTAAATGTGCACACCAAGTTATTAAATCCCCGTCTATTAAAATGTGGGTGTAAGGGCTATAGTCTTGGGTTCATTTGTCCACCCCTGTAATTGGCTTCCTAAACTACAATGCTCTTTTCCTTTCTTCTAAAGTATCCCGTGTTATTAAGTATACATTACATTTAGCAATCAAGCCAGAATATTCACTTGAGAATTTCAAGTGCAAGCTGAAAGTCCATTTGTCTGATAGATTTTTTTAAATGTCATTAATATAAAGAGAATAGATCTCATGTGTTTCATAGATATAATTCTAAGATAACCATCATTCCCTCCTTTCTTCCCTCCCTTCCTCAATGCCCCTCTTCCTTCCTTTCTTTGTTTTCTTGAATTTTTGAAAAAACATAATTTCAACTTACTTTATAATCACAAGCTTAGTGCCACACTAACCATAATGGTCAAGGAGTAAAAAGCAGAAAGACCACTCTTCAACAGTAATATAGACAAGGGTTAAAAATAAACAAATCATAAGATGTAAGTTGCATTCCTACACATTTTGTCAGTAGATTTTTACTAAAAGAATGTTTATGTGAATACTTCCTAAGTCCTCATTAAAAGGTTCTCACAAACCTCACAGTTTCCCAGTATACATGAGGATGCAGTTATTAAAGATTTTAAAAGGTGACTTTGAAATCTCCTAAATTATCTCCAGTGAGATTAGCAAAGGCTTCCAGTGTGTTGACGCAGACAGGTTTTCTGCAGTTCACCTCCTGGGGCTTCTCCACCTGGGAGGGTTTCTCATCTTCCCTGTAGACTGTGAGCTGTATCCCCCATTCCACATCTGCCTCTAGTCCATCCATTGTGAAGTCTTCGTTAAATGAACCCCGCAGGTGACCTCCCTGATGACTGATTGAATCAATGCCTATTGTGATAAAGGCTTTGAAAACCAGTTGTAAGTGGAAATGTTTGTACTAGGATGATTTATGTTACAACTTCAAAACCTGGGAAAGATAACAAAAGGAACAGGCAGGTCGCACTAAATTTCTTTCTTATTTTTCTACTTAAGCAGCAGGGAGAGTTGAGAGAGTAAACTTTGTTCCTTCTCTTCTGTCTTTGTACCTGGGAACCTGCCCTGCCATTGCCTTGACCTTGTCATGTCTGTGGTTCTGCTTTGTTTCCCTTCCATCCACACTTTGCAGTCATGTCTTTTCTTCCCTGCTCAGCACCACTCTCTGATCCCTGCCTCTGGAATGTCTCTTATTCTGACACTGCATATATAAGGTTTGACAGAAATGCAGTTCTTGCAAACCTACGTTTTAAAAAATGCTTAATTGCTTCCCTTCTCTTCCTCCAAAACAACTCAGTATTCTGTCATTTCCATTTTTAGTCATTAATATTTCACATGGTCTACTCCCAACCAGAATGGGTAACACTTCCTTCCTATCTTGTGATCTAGGAAAAACACACACACACACAAGTGATCATTCAGTACAATTTGTTATTTATTCCTCATCATAGTATTTTTTTTTGCCAAATGATCTCATTCTTGAAATATATGAATAAGTGACTTATTAAAGAAATGGTGAGAGAAAGTACCATCTCAGCTTTGTGCTGGGTGTTCTGAATAGAAAAAAACATTCATTCATGACTTGTTTCTAACAAAATTATCTCATTTGTGTAATTTGTGAATAATTAATGATTTTTGTTGTAGAAAAACAGTAATCATAGAAGTGGTTTTCTTCCAATCAAGGATTGTCCAATTATCTCTTCATTCTCAGATTCTGTTTTTAAATTCTAAAAATGCCCCCAAAATTGACATGTTAATTTTTGTGAACTCTGAGGGTAGTTCCAGAAACAAATAAGTGCTGGTGCATCTGTTGATGAATTTTATTAATCAAGTCAGAATAAAACAAATCAAACTCACAAACATGGTTGGATACCCTAATGCTTCAGCTAAAGGTGTCAAACCTTGGAAAATTTAACTTTTGGGGGGCTGTTTTGTTTGTTTTTTACTTTTATAAACTTTTATTAATACAAAGAGAACAGATTTCATGAATTTCATATATACAATTCTAAAAAGATAATCATACCCCCTCCCTCTTTCTTTTCCTCTCCCACCTCCTTCGTTCCTTTTTATTCCTTAATTTTTGCAAAAACATTATTTCAGTCCACTCTATAATCATAGGCTTCATGCACGACTACCCATAGTATTCAACAAGTGAAAAAAGAGAGACACCACAGTTCCACAGGAGTATAAACAAGAGCTGAAAACAACAATTAAAATTCAAGGTGGCCGTTTTGCTCCTATACATTTTTTGTATTCTGTATTAATTTCTCAGAGAAAACATGTGATATTTGTCTTTTGTGTACTGGCTCATTTCACTAAGCATAATGGTTTGTTTCTTTTTTAAGATTTATTTATTTTACCTGAAAGACAGAGTTACAGAGAGGCTGAGGCAGAGAGAGAGAGAGATCTTCTATCCACTGGTTCACTCCCCAGATGGCCGCAATAGCCGGATCTGCACCCATCCCAAGCCAGGAGCTTCTTCCGGGTCTCCCACGCAGGTGCAGGGGCCGAAGCACTTGAACCATCTTCCACTGTTTTCTCAGGCCTTAGCAGAGAGCTGGATTGGAAGTGGAGCAGCCGGGACTTGAACTGTTGCCCATACCTGCTCCACCACAGCACCGGCCCCAGCATAATGATTTTAAAAGGAAGCTATCTGTGTATAAATGAATGAGAAATTTGACCCTTCCATTCAAACTCCACAGCACTTAGTTTAAACTCATACCTTACCCTTGCATTCAGGACTTTTATTAACAGCAGTGTCTAGGCCCCATGGATCAACACTGCTTGGCTTAGTGGTGAGCACCTAAGACATGAAGGGAACTGACAGTTGTAACTGTTCCCCAAATAAAATGCAAACTCCATGGATGGGCTGAGAGGTCATGCATGGTTATCTAGCTCCTGCCTACCCCATCATCCTCAGGTCATACTGTCTCAACTCCATGTCCATTCCTGCTCAGTACGCAGTACCCAAGGGGGTGATGTTCTTCCCCCCATCATGCCTTTGTCCTTTTTCTCCTTCGGGGCTAACATATAGAAAAATGCATCACAGACATTTTGGTGTATCCACTGGGAGTGGAAGGCCCTAGAGTGAAGGGAAGGAGGCCTCTCCACAGTTCTGATTGAGAATCCAGGGATGAGGGAGTAAGAAGGGAAAGAGCGATTTCCCTTGGCTCTGCAGATGAGTAGACTTCTTAAACCTTCCAAGTGTAGGTGGAAATCAGAAGGAAGAAACAAACAAAAATAAAACCTGCTCCTGAAGAGAGAGAAAATGGAGATACATTAAAAAAAAACCTGATAATCTATTATCTACAGAAATTTGACACATAAATAAAATTTTGCTATGTGTATTCTGGGGCATGTTTAGAAAGTATAATCATATTTCATACAGTAATACTTCTTGCAGTTCTCAAGAAAAAATGGGCTGCATTCTGCCCTGTTCCGCAGGTCTTTCTTCCCGTGTGGCAAGCTAGGGAAAGCAGTGGTGAGACCGCAGAGCAGTTCAGGGGACGCTGGTGACATTCGACTTTCAGTTTTCAACTAGAGAACTAAACAGGGAATCGTATTTTTAGAAACTGGTTCTAAGAGAAACTGTGTGAACAGGATTAAATTTTGTCTTATTTTTCTTTATTCTTAAGTAACTTAAAGTACTTCAAGGGAAAGATAAGACGCTGCTTTTGAAGAAAAAGAACATAGTTTTGATGGAAGTGATATGACCTATTCCTTTCATTTATTTTACACACAACTTATTTACCACCTAGTGTTTGGAAAGGTGTTTGCTAGATGCAGGCACACAGAGATGCCATAACCACAGTCAAGGCCCTTCGTAAGCCCACAGCAGTGTGTGAACCTGCTGTTAGCGGACAGCTAAGCTGCTGGTGCCATCAGGAGCTCCAAACTCTAAGATCTCTAAGTTGTGCATCATTTCCTCTGCTGGTCACAGTCCCAACAAAGCTATAGGATCCTCCTAGCACACAGAGTATTCCCAGGAGGAGACGTGGCATCGGGAACATATTCCAAAACTGTTCTTCAGGGCTTGCCTATTCCGTGAGTGCCTCCTGGGCTGGAAGCATCCCCATCACCTGGAACTCAGGAGAAAGTCCAGCTCCCAGCTGCAGACTCAGGGCCAAAGCCCAGGAATCAACTTTAACAAGCCCTGCAGGGGAACACACCACACTTGGTGCCTCTGGAGAAGCACGATTTCGGATTATTCCAATTTTCAGTGTCAGGAGAGGATCATTCTATGACTTTGGTAAAGACATTAACCTTTTGTTTTTTAGGCCTACAAAAGAAAGGGAGTTGAGGCAAATATCTTAAATCTGTTATCTGAATATCTCTGATTGCAAATATTCCCACCCAGCCACATTCATTAAAGCGAACTTGCACAATAATCAATCCAAAGTGTTCAGAAAGAAAGTATAAATGATGGAGACCAATAGGAAAACTTACTAACTCTATCTTTGTCTTAAACTTTTCTAATCTTAAGACCTGTTTTATTAAATGACTATGATGACACACATGTATTTAGCGTATGCTATTTGCTATGTCTCATTCCAAAGGCTTTTTGTTATCTATTGTTCATCTATGCCTCCATAGCATAGGTACTTTTCATCCCCATTTACAATACACACCAAAGCATAGGAAACTTTTTTGCAGGCAACCCTGGGTGCTATGCACAGCCTTTGTGGCAGGACACAGCAGCCCTGGGTCAAGGGAGCATCCTTTCGTTATACTTCCCTGATCTATCAGAGAGATCGGTTACACCCTTGACTATGATAGGAAATAATGGAATATGGTAAAGTCTGAGAAAGACTCCCCATCTGTATAGAAAATATATGCAAGCTTAATAAAAGGAGCAAAAACTGAGATGGGTGAACTGGGAAGTAGGTTTCCTTAAAAAATTTTTTTGAATGTCTATGTGTGTGTGTGTGAGAGAGAGAGAGAGAGAGAGAGAGATGGAGAGAGAGAAAAAGGGGGGGGGGAGAGAACATAACCAGACTAAATAGCCATAAACATATATCAAAAGCAAACCTGCACAAAAGGGCAGTTTCTAAGTCCTTGAGGCTGTGGGACACTACAAATACTAAACAACCAAGACCAGGCAGCCAGACAGCCCTATAAGGTGATCAGCATTTCACTGGGGTTGTTCTGTGTGTTTTGAGACCTCACATTTGAGGTGCTACTTACAGTAAGTTAAATCCTTACTTTGCACTAGAATTTCCTCTGTACCCATCATTGAAAATTCCCACACCTGGCACAAAATCAGGAAGTCCACCTCTTCAGCATTTGTCAAGCAGCCTTCTGTTATGGGAGTGGATCACTGTGCTCTGAAAATGTCACTCCGCCAGTGCCCTACAGAGGCTGACCTTTCATCTCAGGCTGAAGTCCCACCTGAACTGCTCACAAATATGGTACATCCCACGTCACTGGCGGATCTCCAGTGTCACTCATGCTCATCTAGAAAACTGATCTGAGAATTAATATTCAGCCTCCTCTATAGACTTTCTCCTGACACAACTCTGCCACGACTCCCACCCCCAATGCAGCTGGGGACTCTTTTTGAGACACTCCCCAAAGCAGTGCTCCAGCCTTCCTCCATTTCCCTGGCAGTGCTAGAGGACTGACAGTCATCCTTGAGGCCCCCTCTCATTGGATGTATTATGCTTATGATTTTACAAAGTCCTCCCCCAGAAATTCTGGACAAGAGAAAAAGTATAACCTATGATCCCAAGGACTCTTCCTTTTTGCATAATCTCTCATTTTTGTACAATTGCACAGATAATCTTAAATTTTTTGCCTAGTTGCAGTCAATATCATTCAATTTTGTATATATTTCTTTGTGTAACATTATGGCAGGCTCATTTTTCCACAATACAGTTTAGTTTTCATAAATTTCATTTTAATGATTGCCTTATACTAAATCAAGGTGATCCTCAGGCATTTTTTTTCCCAGTGATTTTTCCTGTCAGTGACCATTGAAATCTTTCCATTCTTTTAGGATGCAAGCTACCAGATTAAAAAGGAAAAGAAAGAATTGCAGGAAAATCATGTCCATTACTTTGATTAGACATATGCTGATTGTCCATGAATTATGCATGATCTTTATGGGAATTCGCACCATGTCATCTTTTCAAATACGTGCCGCACCTTTAAGCTTCACTGGAGATGGCACCGTGCATATTGCTTTGCTCCGTAAAACCTCTGGTTTAAACCACATTCCACGAGGCAGTTACACAGCATTCTGCTTCCCAAGGCTGATCACAGCCAAACCACAAACATGGATTTGAATAAATTCAGTTTGCATGAATTTTTAAGTTTGCCCAGAGAGGAAACTGACTAAATATTGTTAGGGCCACGAATAACTTAGGAGATAATTTGCTTTGCTACCATGTACGAGGATGATGCAGATGCTTCATCTAGTTGATGCATATCAACTAGAGTATTCTCATGCAAAAAAAAATGAACTCTAAAATATTGAAGTTTAAGGAACTTACATGATGTAAGTGCCACAAAAAGAGTCATAGAATTAAGCTTTCCTTTACATATAAGAAGCATTATAAAAAGAAATAAATTTGAATGTATTTTTGAATATATAGTTTTATAAATATTCTAGATTTTAAGTATTCCTAGGATCCCAAAATGGAAAATTCTTAAATACAGAAGCAAGGGTACAGGGAGTTATTAAGTTCCATGAGGCAGAGCTAAAATGCAAGTGAGGGTGGTAGGATCCAAGTTCCTGACTCTCCAATGACTTTCTGTCTGACCTTGAGCAAATCTCCAAGCCTTGACTTCCCTATCAGCAAAGTGATGATAGTTTGCCTATGTCTATCTCACAAGAATTCTGGAAGAATTTTGTAAAGAAAACTGTAAAAATCCTTTGAGCCACTCGATAAGATTACTTCCTGCAAATAAACCCACGATGGTATCATCTGTAAGGAAACCACCAATGCCCTGGGGTTACAAACATCTACTTGTGTGGAAGAGGAATTTAAAAATGCAATCCCCTATAGAAAAATGAACACATCCACAATGGTTACTTTGATGTCAGCGTTACTTGGGGAAAGGGACAAAGTATGGCATGAGTTTATGAATTTATAAGTGATAGAGTTACATTGGATTTCTTTTTTTGAGAGGTTGTTTAGATAACTTCCTAATCATAATGGGAAAAATAGTCACTAAGTACTTCTATTTGTATTTTAATGGCCTCAAAAAGATTATAATGCACAGTTCTAAAGAAATAATATTCATAATTTCTTCACTGTTGATTCTATTCTTTATGGACAAAATTTTTTCTGGAAAAGTGGAATATATGCTGAGGTTTCTAGGCCATACTTAATGTACAGAAAATTGTGTAGTTCAAATAAAAACAATGTATTTGTCCCCCAAGACTAGAAAAATGCCTCACAGATTAATTTTTCTTAACACCTGAGTCTTTTTGAAAAAAACTGAAAAGCGTGCAGAATTCATAGAGCCTTTAGCAAAGTCACAAAACATCTCTCCAAGCACAAAGAAACTCAATTAGCTTCAGCAAGGTGCCAAAGAAAAGAAGCTTTTCTCACAAAGTGAGTTGACATTTACAACCACTCTGTATAGTTTTTAAAAGGAATTAGGCCCTCTATCAATAAGCTGCCGTCAGAGAAATTATTTCAGGCTGCACTTGTCCCAAAAGTTTGTAACCGTAAATGAGTCCTCATTATTTTCCCTACTTAGAAATCTGCTTCTGTGACAGTGCAGGGAGGCTTGCACCCAACTTTCTCAGAACCTCCAGCCTATTAGGAAGGAGAAATAACCCCAAAATACAACTGCTAAAGTTCACGATGGGGCCAGATGATAGAACAGGGAACATGGAGGGGGTGGGGAATGTATAGGTTATTTTAAACACATACAAAAACATTGTAGACAAGATCTTGGGTTGAATCAGTCAAACTTCATGATCCAACTGTCCAGTTTAGTCATTTTATAAGAGGGGTGGGAGGAGGTGAGTTTTTCATGGTTTCAGTTATCCATGGTAAACCATAGTCCAAAAATGTTCAATTGAAAGTTCTAGAAATAAGAAATTCATAAGTTTTATGCTACTCATCCTACTGAGTAACATGATGAAATCTTACATTATCCTTCCCTGAACATGAATCATCTCTTTGCCCAGTGTATCCCCAATGCATACACTACCTGCACGTTAGCCACCTAGTAGCCATGTAGGTTATCAGATGGACTGTCACAATAGGGCAGGACTTCCATTCAAGTAACCCTATTCTATTCAATAATGCCACCATAGTGATGGTGGAAATTTGGATATTCTAAAGAGAAATCATAAAGTACTTCCCTCAAGAGAAATGGTGAAAATTTACCATAAGGTGTGTATGTGTAGGAGAAAAACGTAGCATGTGTAAGGATCAGCACTATGTGGTTTGGGGTATCCGCTTGGGGTCTTAGAACATATCCCTCAAGGGTAAGGGAGGGGCTACTGTAGAGGGAATTCACATTTTGAGTATCTACTGTGCACCAGACACCAACCTGGGAGACTTTACCAGTATGCCAGTTTTTCAGAGTGGGAAAAAGAGAAGGGGAGGGGAGGGGAGGGGAGGAGGGAGGGAGGGGAGGTAAAAAGGAATGGTGGGAAGGAAGGAAGGAAGGAAGGAAGGAAGGAAGGAAGGAAGGAAGGAAGGAAGGAAGGAAGAAAGAAACCTCAGAAGGATTGAGAAACGTGAAAAGAATCCCATGATGAGTAAACACATTGAAATTGAGTTTGTCTTCCTCCAAAGCCCATGTTCTCCTCTGTCATCTGCCCTCCAACAAACCATCAGGAAAATTAAACTGAACTGCATTTTGTATCATTTGAAATACAGTCAGTAGCTGCTGATCAATGTCCAACACCCATGGGAGTTTAAATAAAAGGGCCTTCTTTAACTCAAAAAAACAAAAAAGTCACAGAAAGCAAATAGAAAGGTGACAGTGGGTTGAAACAAACCTGTCACCTGCTGCCACTTGCCGGTTCCTTCCTGGTGACTCTTTGGAAGAAACCAAGTGCTGAATAACGGAACAGGGCAGGCAGAGGGTTCTCTTGAAACATAGAAGCGAATAAAAATGAAGAATGCATTGTCTTGTTGCCTACTTTGCACACAAATGTGACTGTATTTCACTCATAATTGGCCTAGAGACAGATTCCATGGAAAACAAAATGCCTTATATTTCACCAGGCCTTTCCCCCATCCTAAGGGGGCAAAAATCTCCTTTATTCATGGCAGTTTTTTCACTAGCGGTTCATTCCTGGGCTTGTTTCGTAACACATGAACAGTGAAGGTATCCAAGCCAGTGGCAGAAAAGACAAAAGGCATCTCTTTGGAACTTGAGAAGCAGCCATTTCCAGTACTCAGATGAGTTCATCTTCTCCTCCCTTCCTGGATGCACGGAAAGAACACTGGTGACACCTTTAAGAGTTCAAACCTGCTCTAATTTTTCCAGAGGACTAAGGTAGAGGGGAACCTGAGCAAAGCATTTTACCTTTGGGGACATTTTGATTTCCTCACCAACTTTCAGTGGCATTCGTTACTGAACATTTGTTTCCTCACTGTATTTGTGTGGTTGATCATGGTCTCTCTTTTCAGCTCTTCCACTTACATTGTGATTCACCCACATGCTATCCTGTGCCTCTGCTGTTCTATCTGGCAAGAGAGGCTGCTTTCCCCTCATTTTTTTTTTTTTTTTTTTTTTTGGTGAGACTGCTTTTCTAACGACATTCCACCATTTCCATGCTAAGTCATGGCGAGGCTGCCACCCACTCTTCAAGGTGGCTCCGTCACTGAGGACGGACATTCACAGACATGTTTCACAGCACCATGGGAGCTCACTTAGTGATAGTCATGACTGATCCAGACTTCCTGATTCTCAAAAAAAAAAAAAAAAAAGCATAATAATAATAATCTTTTAATGTTAAGTTGACCAAGAATTTTATTAAGCAATATAAATCTCAGTGGTTGTATCAGCATACAAATCAATTGAATATAGCTTCAGCAACAGAATTATTAAATAAAAATAACTATGCACAACTATGCACAGAATTTAAAGCACTTTGGTTTCTTGCTTTTCATTTCATCATAGTCATTGTCATCATCAACATCAATGTTAAACGCCCACTATGTACCACTCGGCATAAGCATTGTTCCTGCTGTTGAAGAGTGTATACTCTATGTATTTATGAAAGCAATGCCTATTCAAAGTAGCTTAAACAAGGCAACAGTTTATTTCTCTCATTTAAAAGAAATCTGGTATTAAACCATTCAGGGCTGCTACAGAAACCCCCAAAGCCATCTGTCAGATGTGTGAGCCTCTTCCAGCTCTTTGCTCTGCTGTACTTTAGAAGTTATCCTAGTCTTCATGGTCCAAAATAGCTGTCGAATCTTCAGCCATCATCTCTGAGGCCAAGGCAGCAGAGTGAGAAAGGTGAGAAAGGAAGAAAAGCGCCAAGGAACATCTACCCTTCCGGTTTTTTAGGACACTTCCTAAAAGTCCATAGGAATCTTTTTTTTATTTCATTGTCATAATTTAGTTGCATATTCAAAGCTGATTACTAGAAAGGGGTTGATCTTGGTGAACAGAATCATTGATTCTGCCTGGTACTGTATCTACCCAAAAAAGTATTTCACTAAAGAGGAAAGACTAGGGTAGAAGTCTAGCGATCTCAGCCTTAATTGTCATTCTCAAACTATTGAAAATTAATTTCTCTTCTAAATTCAGCCACAAAGGAAAATAACTGTACATCACACATGTTCCAGGTTTTTCTTAACAATTTTATTTTACAGAGTCACAAAGCCCAGTGTTGTTTCATCAAGGTAAAGGAGGGGGTAGGGGTCAGGAAGAAATGTTTGAGGGGGATATGCAAAGTCTCTGTTGTAATAATCTTCAGCATTTAGCTGAGAAAGGGGAATAGACCGTGCATTTTCTAAAAGAAAAGGACAACAGGACTTAGATTTTGTGGGATTAATAGTTTCTGTACAGCCTAATACTCTTCCACTGGGTACCACACGTACGCCTCCCACACACACTTTGTTCCAAGCCCTTTCCACTTTCACCAGCTCCCTGCCAGCCTTTCATATCCATCATTCACTTAGCCAAGAGTCCTTTAAATAATCTCCCCTGCACAATAGCCTCCCCTGCTTTGATGTCCCAGGATTTGCAAGCAGTGTCAGTGAGACGCATGTTATCATGATCAGACTTTTGTTTCTAATACCTTTATTGTGTCTTTTGAGCTAGACTGTGGGTGCCTCCACATCATTCCAGTGTTTACTGAGCATTAGCCTCACGGTGCTCTCAGGGGCTACTGTGGGCAGCAGGCCTTCAGTCAGCGCTATCACATCAGACAAAACATGGGAGAAGTCAGGAAAGAAGGGTTGTGCAAATAAGGCTTCCCTAATGCCCAGCACATTTTACTAGGAGGCGTGCCGGCACCCAGCACCACATGGTCGTGGGAAGGGACTGAGTTGAGCCTAACCATCAAGAGGCTGTCCCTGCAATGCCATTCTCACTGACCAGGAAAGTCCAGGTGACTCTGGATTTCAGGCAGTGTGCTGTCCTTATGCCACCGGACGGGGCTACCAGTCCACTGAGGCTGACAAGTGGTAGTTGAGGTGTGAGCAATCTCAGCCAAGATGAGAACAGAGCTTCAGAGCGACTGAGGTGAACCCAGTGGTGCAGGCCGGGCCAATATTGCCAGCCCTTGTCATAGTTCATTTTTGTATTCCAAGTACCTGGCATTTTCCTGCTCATAGTAGATATTTTTACATCACCTTTTAAATTTATTTATTGTAATTTTCAAGTTTTTAACAGATTCAATATAGTTTTTAGATACACTTCTAAAGAATATAATGATATGGCCTCCCTCTCTTTCACCCTTCTTCCTCCCTTCTTTCTTTTTTTCTTTCTTTTTTGATGTATTTTTTCCTTTTTGAGATAACATGTTTTTAATTTTCATTACAGACAGGGCTAAAAGCTCCACGAGTAAAGAGTTCAACAAGTGAAAAACAAAAAGACCCTAGTTTAGCAAGAATATAGGCAAGTTCTATAAACACTAATAAAATGGATTTTAGCTGTTCTGACAGGGGTGGGGTAAAATCTCATTGTAGTCTTGATATGCATTTCCCTAATGGCTAGTGACAGTGATCATTTTTTCACATATTTGTTGGCCATTTGTATTTCTTCTTTTGAAAGCTGTTTATTAAGGGCCTTTGCCCATTTATTAACTGGATTGGTTGTAGTTTTGTTGCTGAGTTTTTTAAGTTGCTGATATATTTGGGATGTTGATTCTCCATTGGACAAATAGCTTACAATTATTTTTTTCCCATTCTCTTGGGTGTCTCTTCGCTCTGTTGATAGTTTCTTTTGTTGTACAGAAGCTTCTGAGTTTTAAACCATTCCATTTGTTTGGTTTTACTTTTGTTGCCTGTGTCCTGGGGTTCTTCTCCAATAAGTCATCCCCTACACCAATGTCTTGGAGTGTTTCCCTACATTTCCTTCCAGAAACTTTATAATCTCAAGTCTTAAATTTAGGTTTTTGATCTATCTTGAGTTAATTTTCACATATGGTGAAAGGTATGGATCTAATTTCATTCGTGTGTGTGTGTGTATGTGTGTGTTTAGTTTTGCCACCACCATTTGTTGAAGAGATTATCCTTAAACCACTGTGTGGTCTGAGCACTTTTGTCAAACATCAGTTCACTGTATGTATGTAGATTAATTTCTGGGATTTCTGTTCTATTCCATTTATACATGTATTAGTTTTTATGCCAGTACCATGCTGTTTTAATTACTATAACTTTGCAGTATACTTTTTAATGCTTTATTGAGCTTTTATTTTCATTTTACTATAGTAGAGGCAGAGTTTTCCTATAAGTAAAAATTAACATTTTAATTTTAGATTACCTAAGATAGGTAATTACCTAAGATAGACAATTTTAGATTACCTAAGAGGTTTTATGGGGTATAAGCTGACAATAAATACCTTATATTTACTTTAAATGATGTTCAGTAATATATATTATGCTACAGTAACTCTCCAAATAAATAGATTTTAATGTTCTTTCCCTGTATTTTGATAAAATTTACATTTTTTTTAAAAATGAGCTACCCATAATTCGAGTCACCAAATAATTGTGTTTCTTTCTGGTTTTTCTTCAACAAATGTTCCTAAATTTTGGTTGATCAAAAGGGGAGTTTTGAATATTAAGTAAGTATGCAATATTTCAATGATGTGGTTCATTTTGCCAGACTATTTACTTTCATGTTACATAGAAGTAGTAGCAGGTCTATAGAACTTCTCAATGATATTTACTGCTTCCCTTGCATTTATATATTTGTGTTTGTTTGTTATAGAAACAAACAATTTTAGTT
Source organism: Oryctolagus cuniculus (assembly GCF_051225735.1). Lineage (NCBI taxonomy): Eukaryota > Metazoa > Chordata > Mammalia > Lagomorpha > Leporidae > Oryctolagus > Oryctolagus cuniculus. The sequence goes on from NC_142870.1 coordinate 99,760,426, forward strand.
ATAGGAACCATCAAACAGAACAGAGGCAGCTTTTCATTAATCCCTGTTTAATCAACCTCCTGTATTAACAAACACTTTCCATTTATTTAATATAATATGGTAAATTATTTCTCTAGTGCAATAAACTCTTTTTGTTAGCAGGCTACTCACTAGATTTTCTGAATAATTTTGTTCCTATTTAATTCAATGTCATGCTCACTTATTGTCAGTTGTATTTAGTCCAAACTTCTTAGAGCTTTGGAATTAGAATTTATGTATTCATTATTTATTTTTAATTATACTTGAATTGCAGAGAGACAGAGAGAAAGAGAGAGAGAAACAGAAGTATTTTCCATACCCTGGTCCACCTGCAACAAGGGCCTGCCTGGACTTAGGCCGAAGCCAGTATCTAGGAACTCACTCTGTGTCTCTCATGTGGGTAGCAGGAACCCAAATACTTGAGCCATTATTAACTGCCCCCAAGGGTACACAGTAGCAATAATGCTGGATGAGAAGCAGAACCAGGCTATCCAATATGGGATGTAGACATTCCCAGCAGTGACTTAACTGCTGCACCAAATGACCACCTCTAGAATTGGCTTTCATACTTCTATGTATGTATGTAACTTGAAGAAATGTCAGTGAATAAGTGATTTGTATAAAAATGGACTTGAGAGGCTGGCCTTGTGGTATAGCAGGTTAAATTGCCAGCTGCAACACTGGCATCCCATACAAGCACCGATATTCATCCTGGCTGCTCCTCTTCCTATACAGTTTCCTGCTAATGTACCTGGGAGAGCAGTGCCAGATAGCCCAAGGTGGTGGGCCCCTACCACCCATGTGGAAGATGCAGAGTTCCAGGCTCCTGGTCTCGACCTGGCCCATCCCTGGCCATTGTGGCCATTTGGGAAGAGATCCACTGGATAGAAGACCTTCCTCCATCTCTCCCTCTCGTTAGTAACTCTGCCTTTCAAACAAATGAATAAATCTTTAAAAAGAACAATAGAAACACAAGATAAGCACTTTAAAATTGAAATCATTTAGCCAGAATTGTTGAATCTTACTCAGCTTCAACGAACTTGGAATGACAAGAAACTATGCATCAAGAAATATGTTTAAAGACATAATGATATATTTATAATTGAAATTGTTGGGTGTTTATTTACAGAAAAGTCCTTGTGCCCATTTTACAAAATTGGTCAGTAAGTATACACTTATAAATCTTATATCCTTTTATGGAGTATTTGATATCATGCTTTAATTAACTTTGTGGATTCAGAAATGAATTCTGCTCCCCATAACATTGACTAAAAACACTCCTTCTAGAAAACATGTGTGCAATTCTAGAGGCATAAATTCCAGAGTTACAACATTACGTATCAAAAATACGTGGAGGGCAGGGTACATATTTGGCTTAGTGCTTAAGACCATGGTTGGAACACCTGCAACCATATCCGAGTGCCTGGTTCCAGTCCTGGCTCTGCTCCAATACTACTTTCCTAGTAATGTGTACCCTGGGAGGCAGCAGGTAATGGATCAAGCAGTAGGGACCCTGGAACCCGTGTAGGCTCCTGTTAGTGATCCAACAAGATCTCAGTAGAGTATTGTTACTTGACAAGAGATCACACTGAATTGTCAGAATTGTGTAGAAAAGAAACTGAGATGAAGAGCATTAGCAACTATAGGCCTTGCTATTCTCCTTGATACAGTGGCCCCAGGAAGTTTTAAATGAAGGTTCTCCATGCAGTACGCTTTGAAATCAGGTAATATGATGCCTCCAGCTTGATTTTTCATGCTCAGGACCACTTTGGTTATTCTGTCTTTTGTGATTCCATATGAGTCTTAGGATTGTTCATAATTCTGTAAAGAATGTAATTGGTATTTTGGTTGGGATTGCTTTGAAACTGTGTAGATTGCTTTAGGTATAGACATTTTAATGATAGTGAGTCTCACAATTCAAGAGCAAGGAATGTCCCTTTTTTGTGTATGTCCTGGCTGGCTTCTTTTATTACAGGTTTTTAATAGATGTTTGTCCCTTTAGATAACTTATCCATGATCACATGACTGTTCAGATTCTACCTGCTTCTCGGATTCCTCCTGCCTTTGAGAATTTGTTTGGTCTCGCATTGCATGAGGAAAGTGGTAGCTTGGAGTGGGACCATTTTGGTTTGGTTCTTTGTGCTTGGAAATAGAGTATGATACTCCAAGCTCTGCACAACAATTCAGTGTTGACACAGGCAATTTTGTGTGCAGTTCTACCAGATGTTTTTTTATAAAAATAATATTTAATGGGCTCTATGCTTAAAAAGTAACAATGGGTTTGTCTTTTAATTTTTTAAAGGGAAATGATTTCTAATGCATACATACTTCGGAATACTAGGTACGGCTTAAAATCATGCTGCCAGAATTTATATTGATATTTTAAAAGTACTTAAAATATATTAAGTGAAAAAAAAGGCAAGACAAAATTTTGGAAAGATCCAACTGTGTTAAAAATATGGTTAGCCAAGGCTGGCGCTGTGGCTCAATAGGCTAAGCCTCTGCCTTGTGGCGCCAGCACACCGGGTTCTAGTCACGGTCGGATTCTGTCCTCGTTGCCCCTCTTCCAGTCCAGCTCTCTGCTATGGCCTGGGAGTGCAGTGGAGGATGGCCCAAGTGCTTGGGCCCTGCACCCGCATGGGAGACCAGGAGAAGCACCTGGCTCCTGGCTTCGGATCAGCGCTATGCGCTGGCCATTGGAGGGTGAACCAAAAGGAAGACCTTTCTCTCTGTCTCTCACTCTCTCACTGTCCACTCTGCCTGTCCAAAAATATATATATATATGGTTAGCCAAAAAGACTAAGGGAACATTTCAGAATGCTAGCAGTTATTATGTATGGATGCTCAAATAATAAGTGATTTTTAAATTTACTTCTTTTACCATTCTGTACTTTAACAATCATTAATTCTCCCAAAAGCAATTTTTCTTTTTTATTTATTTCTTGTTTTAAAAGATTTATTTAGTGATTGATTTTAAAAGCAGAGTTAGAGAGAGACAGAGAGATAAAGAGAGAGTGAGAGAGAGAGATATCTTCCATCTGCCCTTTCATTCCCCAAATGGCCTCCACGGCCAGAACTGGGCTGATACAAAGCCAGGAGCTAGGAGCTTCTTCCAGGTCTCCCGCATAGGTTCAGGGGCCCAAGCACTTGGACCATCCTCTGCTGCTTTCCCAAGCACATTAGCCAGAAGCTGGACTGGAGGTGGAGCAGCCAGGACTAGAACCAACACCCATATGAGATGCCAGCACTGTAGGCAGTGTCTTTACCCACTATGCCACAGCGCCAGCCTCACCAAGATCAATTTTAAAAAATAAAATATTGCAAAACTGACTAAAAGTAAAAAATAAGATGTGGAATTTATCAGTTTAGAAATAATGGTATTTCATAAATCAGCAACAAATACAGCATGGGTTTCATCTACACAGAAGAGACAGTGAAATTACAACCAGGAAAGCTTGTCATGGGATTTGCTTACTCTTGTGTGGCCTTTAATTAAATATTATTGAAGACCTTTCCATGAGTGTCAATGTACTGAGTGCCTGTATTGAAAATAAACAACAGAAAAAATGCTCTAAAAAAATCTTCATTGCCCATTTATGCAACTGTGTTAAAATTGCATTTTAACAATGAGCATCTGTAGCATTAGAGACTTCAGATTAATAAACAAGTCCAGGGCTTCCACAGAAAGAAAATCTGAGGTAGGCATTCTTTTTGTTTATCCAGTGCTTTGTTTTCTCAGCGGCTGATAGGGACTGGGGATTGGGCAGAAGAGCAGAAATGTAGTATGCACCTGCCCAGTTTTAAAAGTGATAGTCTCATTTATAATTTTACAAGATTCAATTGGTAGCTTCTGCAAGGAGGAAATTTTGCTGAGCCGTGATCCCCTCCTTGGCGTCACACATCTAATTGTGTTCTCCCATGCTGCTTTCCTGTCTGTCTGCCCATTCATCTTCTCCAGTCAGATGACAACTCTGTTAGGATGCATTTCCAATTCTAATGCCCCATCATAACTTCTCACCTTGCTGACCACAGTCAAACAAGAAAGAAAGCAAGGCTGGTGTTGGCAGAATCTTTAGATAAATTCCAGATAGATGCTAACATCATACAGGAAGGAAGGCAGTTTGCAAGCAAGGATTGCACCTGCGTGTTCGTTTGTTGCTTCTTTGGTGAAGGTTGACCCTTCAATTACTTTAGGAGATGTCTGCCTCAAATGGGAAAACAACAATATAAAAATGTGGACCACACCTCAAGGTTCAGAACTGTTGACTGTAACATAAAATTTATTTATAGTCATAGAAAGTGAAATACCTTTTACTGATTATTGGATGCTAAAACTTTTTTAAAAGATTTACATATTTATTTAAAAGGCAAAGCAACAGAGGGAGAGACAGATAGAATCTTCCATCCATGGGTTCACTCCGCCTAATGGCCACAATAGCCAGGTGTTAGTGAAGCTGAAGCCAGGAACTAGGAACTCCATCCTGTCTCCCACATGGGTGGCGGGGACCCAGGCACTTGGGCCATCATCTGCTGCCTTTCCAGACATGTTAGCGGGAAACCAGATCAGAAGTGGAACTGTCAGGACTCAAGCCAGCACTCTGATACAGGATGCTGGGGTTACAAGTGGCAGCTTAACCAACTGTGCCACAACACTGGCCTCATTATATTTTGAATTAAGAAAATGTATTTGATGAATAACAATGTTCTAAATAGTAGATCTGAGTCCTGTTCTTACCAATCACCTTTTTCTCCTTTAAAAATAACTTTTAATCATAACATTTAAAATTTTGCTATTATAAAAGACAAATTGCAAACCCACACAAAAAATGTGTACTTTTTATCAGTACTGTCATCATTTCTTTCCTCCTTTGTTTTGGAGTGTCAAGCTACAAAGCAGAAGAAGCTTGTGTTGTAATATTACTATGTTATATATATATACATATATAAAAACCTGGATTTTAATTCCAGCTCTTTCACTTCTTAGCTGTTATTATGAACAAGCTTCTTAACCTCCCTAAAACTCTTTTGTTGAACTAAAAAGTAAGACATAAATCTGCCTTTGCAGTGTTGAATTTGAAATAATGTATCTTTGATACATAATGGGTATTCAGTTAATGGTAATATTAATAATTATTTCAGCTAAGGTAACTTTAATATTTATTACGCTTCCTATCTTTTAAATATCTGATTAAAGTCTTTGGTAGCATTTTTTACTGCTTTAAGAATCTCAGAGCTGCTTCTGAGAGATGAAGGAACATAGTCTGTGGAACGGAGGGAGGTCACAGCATTCCTGACATGAGCACAGGTTCTCAGGGCCTCTGTAGGGTGCCTGCCACCTCTGCCTGTTCATTTAAGTATGAGAGCCTCCATTAAGCTCAAAATTGCCCAACTAGCAAGGGGGTCCATGTCTCATACACTGTGAAGCCCCAGGTAGCCACACTGCTCAATACATATCCACTGCTACTGGCATTGCCCACAGAGTTAATAATACACATTAGATATTGTTCATTGATTTTTCTGTTACGTGAAGGCAAAAATCCATGTATATTGCAGTTCTACTTGACAGCATTTAGAGGTGGGGTCTTGGTGTTCAGGAGAGCTGCCTCCGCGAATTGAGAGTGTTTCTGGCTGTGCAGCTGTGTGCTATATGAATGGAGCAGCCCCCAGTTCCTGGGTTCTAAATTGTAAATGCACACTGGAATAATATGAACATCTTTCTCTAATACTCATGCCTGGGCCCCAACCCCAGGAACTCTGACTTAATTGCTCTGGAGCTCAGCCCCAACTCACATCACGCCAAGCTTTGCCTTGTAAGTAGCCATTGAAACCTAATTACTGACTTTACAGAGGTGAGTGCATGTGTGCTTCATGGGTTGGTTGTTTTAGCTGCTTCTCCTTCTCATCACTCTTAACATAGCTCTTCATTGAACTTTTCTATCACTGATATTTTTGTTTCTTCACTCTCCACGTACAACCTGCACACAAGGAATTTTAATTGGGAAATAAGGACTGTTATTCAGTGAATTAAGGTTCCTGATGTCCCTGCCCTGTGCCCTACATTATTCTAGGCTCTTGATTTCTTATAATCTTTGCAGCAATTTTGGAAGGTAGTGGTGGCACCCACCTACCACTAAGGAATCTGATTCGTGGAAGTGCTTAGTTCACTCACTCTGTATTATACAGCCAGAGAGCACCTGGATTCAAGTTCAGATTTTTCTAATTTCAGAATGTTTGTCTCTTTCCACTCTCTGTGAATCATGAAATCTGATACACTCGATGAGGCTACGAGGTGCTAGTGGTGGTCACACAGCAGAGTGAAGCTGGCCTGTGCACAAATAGCAGGAAAGAGAAATATGGACAGTGGCAAACGTAGAATCCATGTCCCTAGAGCATTCAGAAGCAAAAAAAAAAAAAAGAAAAAAAGTGTTCAATACTACAGGCCATCAAAACACATCTACTTCTACACTGAATTTGGCTTGCATGCCACTCACTTTTAGCCATTTTTTCCCCAACTTTGAAAAATAAGTCATGGAAGTTCACTCTGCAACCACGAAGAAGAGGCAGAAAATATACTGTGGGACACCGAATGGCTTAAGTGAAACCAGTGGGAGGAAGTAACTAGAAGGGAATTCTGGGCCGGCGCCACAGCTCAACAGGCTAATCCTCCACCTCGCGGTGCCGGCACACCGCGTTCTAGTCCCGGTCGGGGCGCAGGATTCTGTCCCGGTTGCCCCTCTTCCAGGCCAGCTCTCTGCTGTGGCCCTGGCCCGGGAGTGCTTGGGCCCTGCACCCCATGGGAGACCAGGAGAAGTACCTGGCTCCTGCCATCGGATCAGCGCGGTGCGCCGGCCGCGGCGGCCATTGGAGGGTGAACCAACGGCAAAGGAAGACCTTTCTCTCTGTCTCTCTCTCTCTCTCTCTCTCACTATCCACTCTGCCTGTCAAAAAAAAAAAAAGAGAGAGAGAGAAGGGAATTCTGATCTCCTATGTTTCATAGACTTTCTGAGCTGCCAGGAAGGCATGGACCAAATGACTCTCAGCCCTTCTGAGGGAAGTTTCTTCCCCTGGATAGAAGGGAGAAGTCTGTCTGACATTTCCTGAGCCCCCAGTGTGTGCCATGCACTATCCTGGCCTCTGTGGGAGTTGTGCAATCTATAGTCCCGTGTGATGCCTGGCATCATGCTTAGAAGCTCATGCACACCGCTTCTTTAACCCTTATCATAACCTTGAGTGGTTGGTGCCATTAACCTCAGTTAAGTGAGGAGGAAATTGACACTTGGAGAGATTGAGAAAGTTGTTCCAGGACACAAGATATTAAATGACAGAAAATGGACTTCAACCAGGAATTTAAACTCTGTTCTCTTAAATGACTGTTCCAAATATTCTCCCTCTATGTGGGCACCAGCACGGAAACCTAAGCCATCACTCAGGGTGTCTGTCCCAGCCCTGGTGTAAGCATGCTCAAGCTGCAGGCCATTACACACTCTCCCAGCCAAATCAGGAGAGAGTCAGTGGGGAATCTCCATTCTACCAGTCCCACCCCAGTTAGGAAGATGTGACTTAAGGGCTGCTGTTAACTTGGCTCCATCCATCAATTTTTCATGAAGGGACCGACTGCAAACTGGCTTCTGTTTTTCACTCTGTTATGTACAAAGCAGACTGTACAGCAGTAAATGTTCTGTGTGTAAGAATTGCATAGCTTACAGCATTAAAATTAGATATCAAGAAAGAAACAAATGGAGAGCCAGCCTTGCACAGAGATCACAGAGGCAGAGCTGAGGCCCTCTCAGGCCCAGTCCTGACTCTGTGCTTACTAGTTTTGTAATCTCACATTCCACTTCACTCTGGTGAGTTTCTGTTTCTGTGTACACACGGGGCTCACAGATTGTTACAGGGAAGCACTTTATGTGTCATAGGTGCTCAGCAAATGTTTGCATTTCTTTTTGAATAATGGAAAACTGCTAAATGTGCCTTACAATGGGCAGGAATTGGAAACTTAAGATTTACAAGAATCGGTTTCTAAGTTCAATATAGAGGTAACATGTGAGAAGATCATCTTAAGAAATACAGTTTTTTAAAAAAATTTAAATTTTATTGGAGAAGAATAGGAAAGCAGTTGACATTTATTAAGCTCCTAGTATATGCCAGGCTGCATTATACTTTCCCAGACATTTTATTTAATCCTCATAATATCTCTGTGCGATGGCCACTTTTATCTCTACTTGTGTAAATAATGAACCATAAGACTGAGTGTCTAACACTGAATTTGAACTCAAGTCCCTAGAATGCTTGAACCTTTCTAGTAAAGACCATAGTGCTTCTTGATTACCATTGAGTAAGCTTTTTTTCTTAGAAGGATGCTTTGAGTATAAATCATCCATCCTTGATACATCTCTGAAGGTAGCAGTGAGTTATTAGTTAACTCAGGGAGTTATTAATGATTAATTCCTCTTCCAACAGAGGAATACATATTTATTTCTAACATTTCTGAGGTATCCCCTCCACTCCCTAATATTTGGAATGTCTCCTGGTACAAATACACTGACGTTATAAGCCCCTGTTTTTTATATGAAAACATACATGGTTCGCACTGCAATTTGAGCTGTTTCCCTCTTACCATTTCTTTGGGAGGGCGTATTCTTCTGATGAGCTTGTTGAGAGAGTCCCATTTAAAATTAGCATCTCCTGCCCTAAATATTGGAGCTACCCAGTTTTATCAGGAGCCTTTTTCTGATCCTGTTTCCTTCTGCTTTGCATAGGAATTTGAATAGTTGGTGTGGAAAGGAAAAAGGAGATGGAGCACAATTGGTAGAATTAAGCATTGTGTTGAGGATTGTGACTGAGCCCTTCAAGAGACCTTTGTCTGACTTAACATCTAAGAATTCAAGCCTTGTTTTTCTCTCTGGTATAAAATGACGGCAGTTGGCCACAGAGGTCACATGCTTAGCACTCACCGCCTCTTCTGTCTTATTGTGATTTTCCACATAGTAGGAAAAGCATTGCTCATAAAATTCAGGCAGCATCCAGCTTCCTAGAGAATTGGTTTCCAATGAGCAGAACTGAGTTTTCATATCTAAACATTATAGCAAAGAATTTGACTAATTGAACATGAGTTTTTGTTCTCCTCATAATAATTCACTGCAGGCTAATTGTTACACATTTAAATACTTTGAATAAATGAATTAAAAGCCAGTTTTCATCTCCATTCACCCAGTTCATTAGATGATTTCATTTTAGGAAACAGGGAAGTAGATGTGAATCATTGTGCCACAAATGAGCAATTCACTCATTTATGCAACCAATGAGTATTGACTTGGCTACCCTTGTGCTGAGAGATGGAATGACTTGTTTTCCCAACGCCAGGATGACCACTAGGCACTCCATGAGTGACAGCCCAATACAAAGATGATTGCTGGAGATTCAGAGCAGACTTCATGTACCAAAAGTAGAAAATCCAGCGAGGTTCTAAAGCAGGCGTGTGTTTTTCTGAACATGGTAAAACACAAGCAACTCATGTGCAGAGCTTTAATTTTGTAAGTGCTTTGGTGTATGTTACATCACTTGATTGCCCAGTAGCAACCCTGGGTGACAGTATGATCACTATCCCAATTTTACAGATGACAAAACTGAGATGAAGGTGATATTAGCACATGGCTCAAGGACACAGCTCATAAACAGCAGAGCAAGAATTGGAACCCAAGCCTCCTGAGGCCAAAAAATCATTCTCTTCCCATCGTATCTGCTATAATTCAGATAAAAGGACATATTAGAGAGGGAAAGAAAAAGTCAGCCTAAGGCTGTGTCCTTTGGTTGCTCTAGCTTATGTGATCACATAAGTTCTCTCCCTGTTCTCATCAAGAGGCAGCTGGCTTCAGGAGACTGGTGGAGGGTGTGGTAGCTGGAAGACTTAGTTGAGAGAGAGCTTTGTCCTCGTCCATTGCCTGCATTTTGTGTGCCCCAGGGTAGGCAGAGTGTTGGGAAGAAAGTGTCCATCTCACGTGCCTGGGTATAGAAGGAGAATCTGGGCGCGGTGTTTGGCAGGCTACTCAAGAGGATTCAAGAGGGAAGAGAATTAGGGAGCCGGCGGGTTCAGCTGCCTTGCACACGGGCTGGGAGCTTTAGGCATGCGCAAGGAGGCAGCAGCGGCTCCGGCCCCGCCCCTCCACCTGCGCGGTCCCTGTCGCGCCATCATCGCTGGCTCGGGTGGCTGCGGCCACAGCTCGCTTGAGAAGGACCAGGAGGGGCGCGCCCGAGCGGCGCTGCTGCAGGTGCAGAGTGCCCTGAAACAATCAACACTTCAGAATCAGCGGCCTGGAAAGGAGCCCTTGTTTGTTCGTTGCAGACGCAGGAAAGGCTGGCACAGTCCTTTCCGGTGGAGCAGCCTGGCTGTGAAGGGTTCAGTCCGCTAAAAGACGGCCCACAAAAGCAGCGGTGTTCCCCTCCCTGAACAAAGCACAGTGAACCCCAGATCCAGGCCCTCTTCCTCCTGACAGTTTCTCTTTCAGATTGCTGACTAACGATCCTGTTATTTTTTTTTTTTTTTATTTTTTTTTAATTCTTGACAGGCAGAGTGGACAGTGAGAGAGACAGAGAGAGAAAGGTCTTCCTTTGCCATTGGTTCACCCTCCAATGGCCGCCGCTGCAGCCGGCGCACCGTGCTGATCCGATGGCAGGAGCCAGGATCCAGGTGCTTTTCCTGGTCTCCCATGGGGTGCAGGGCCCAAGCACCTGGGCCATCCTCCACTGCACTCCCTGGCCATAGCAGAGAGCTGGCCTGGAAGAGGGGCAACCGGGACAGAATCCGGCGCCCCAACCGGGACTAGAACCCGGTGTGCTGGCGCCGCAAGGTGGAGGATTAGCCTATTGAGCCACGGCGCCGGCTCGATCCTGTTATTTTAAAAGGAGAAAAGTTCCTATGCTTTTAGCAAGTGTGAGCTACACCAAAGTTTTCCATTTCATTTTTTAAACTACTCCCGACTCCCCACTTTTCCCTGTCAGATTTGTATTGAGCACAAGAGCTGGTGCGTTGGTGCAATAGGTACTAGGGTTCAAATCCAGACTATGCTTTTTATTAACTGTGATTTTTGAGCAAATTACTTCTTTGCTCCTGAGCTGCGTCCTCTGTCACCCGAAGGAAATGTTATCAACCTGATTGAGTTGTGAGGATTATGTGAAGTGCCGCTCGGCCAATTCTTGACAGAGCATCCTGCCAAGTGAAATAAGCCATGCACAAAAGGAAAAGGACTATGAAGCCACATAGGTGAGGGGCCTCGAGAAGGCAGATTCACAGAGAATTGGGGGCTGAGGAAGAAAGCCATGGGAGTTCTTGTTTAATGGCTGCAGAGTTCCAGTTCGGGAAGATGAAAGCGGTGTAGACGGATAGTGGTGACTTTTGCACAACAATGGCAGTGTATTAATGCCACTGAGCTGTACCCTTAAAAATAAAATACTAATGTTTTCTGTGTATTTTCCATAGTAAAATAAATAAATTTTCAAACATTTAGCATAGTACTCGGGCATGCAGTATGTAATAAATAAATAACTCTTCTAATCCTGTGTCCCACCCTTTGGATCCATCTAACATGTCCCTTTTCACACTCTTTTTGATCTTAGGTGTCTACCACTACTATTATACTTCAATCTACTTGAAAGTAAAGGTTCAGGGATGTTGTATGAATTATTTTTCCCACCTCCAACCCAGCAATGTCTGGCACAAGGTAAATACTCATTAAATCATTTGGAGGAAGACAGAATGTTGCTAAATACCCTTCCCCATCCTATTTTTTATGTCTGGAAATCTCTAAATGTTATAATAGGTCACTTATTCCTCCTTGGGTGCTAGAAGATCGTTATTCTGATGTTAGCCAAATAATGAGCCCATGCTATGGTAGTAGATGTTATTAGATTCTTCCAGCTTCAATAAATGAGGGGGAAATTTCTCTAAATGAGGTCTCTAGTGGTTGAATCCATGTTGTTCTTTAGGAATTATATCTTGCTCTAAAAATACAGCCATAGCAGGAATGGAGCATAAGGTTGCTGTTCCTTTAAAGGGAAATGAATACTATTTATTCCTTAGCCAGGATATAACTGGAGCCTCAATCCAGTCTATGTTCAGTATCATTTCAAGGAAACACTGGCAGATGCCATCTGCTTTGAAGAATATTGCAGATCATTAATGCAGCTTCCTGACAGTAGTGACTGGGGATGGGGGGCTCCCAAAGCACCTCACTCAGGAGACCTCTCAAAAGCCTGCTGTCAATCTTGTTCACTCTCATTAAACTTTTCCACTCACAGTAACGGCTCAAGTCAATTCCCCCCACACACACACACTTCTACTTCCAACCTTCTCTCTTTCTCTGCCCATCTGCCTCCCACATGCTCTCTGTTCATCCATCTCTTCCTCATGCACACTCCATTTCCAAAGTCCAGGCTCTTTGTGCATGGTGGTCCCCTCTGCACACAGTCCCTGGAAGCAAAATCAGGCCCCCTGCCCTATGAACAACCAACAGGAACAACATGTATTTCATCCATCTCTGAAATTCTTGTGAAAAACAAATTAGAATTGTGCACTTTGTGAAAACCTGAGGAGCCCCAAGGTTAAGACTTTCTGGGGTGCAATCATGGAGAACTGTTTGGCTATCATCTTACCACTCTCATTTTACTTTTAATCCATGCTCACATATAGAATTGTGAGTTGGTAGAAATTATAAGTGCACACTGTCTCCCACTTTGCTCAAACGATGTGCACCACCAGACTCTGCTCTTCTCAGACCACCAAGAGAAGATATGACCACCCAGACCTGCCTGGTCACCCAATGGGGATCAAGGACCACTCATGGCACAGCTGTATTCTCTTCATGGCTCAGGAAGCAGTTAGTTGAGATGCATGACTCTGGGTAGCGGTAGAAGGCTATGAATGTGAATTGTCAACCTATGTGACAGCTATGCCACTACATAAATGAGGGGCTTAACTAGGCTTGCATGTTCTAAGTCTCTTCCAGTACTAAAAGCCCACGTGCTGTGGTTAACACAAAAAGGCATATGCAGTCACACTTGCAGCCCCAAGCTCCCCTTCCTTCATGTTTCCTTTGCAACTTCTATTTCTAAGACCTAAGTATTTTATTTCCTCTCTTCTGAAACCTTACTTCTCAAGGATGTCCATCAGCAAAAATTACAGGACTCCCTCCCAGAGTTTCTGACCAATAGAGAATTTGTATTTCTGACAAGTTCTTAGGGATGCAGGTGCCTCTGATCCAAGGATCACATTATCATAACCACTGAACTGAGAAACCTGTTCCAAAGTTTTTTATGAGAGATATTACTCCAGTTCCTCAGAGAGATTATCACTGCTGATTTCTTTTGTAAGTATCCTCATTTTAAAATACATCTATTCAATCAAAGAATATTATCCTGGAACTCCCACCTGCACCAAAAGGCGGCCATCTAGAAAGCCCAATTTTCAGGACAAGGAAACTCGAGTGTAATTTTTAGGTGTAGTTTATTTCCCAAAGGAATTCAAATGGCACAATTCAAATGAGGCCCAATTTCAGGGGCACAAAGTAGTGTTTTCCCCCAATCCTAAAACCATTCACTAGACCAGTGCAGACCTTTCAGGGCTCGTGTTTTAAGGCTTGGGTGAAGAAACTACTTCTGACAATCACTATCTTGGAACTTAGCCTCTAACGCAATAAATAGACAACTGTACGCTGAAGTGCAGAAGAGATTTAAGACTGAGGTCTAATGGTTTCAGACAGTCCGGCACTGGCGTCACACCCTGCAGGTCCTAGAGCTCTTATAAAACGCAGCATGGCTCTTGAGTCAGTTTTTGAAATGGAGAGATGTTTTCTGTGCATTTGAAACACTCTAGGAAAGGAATTTACAGATCATACTCACATCCTCTCCTTGAGGCATGACTATATTAAAAATTTCTTTACTCTGGCTTAAGCATTCACCTTTTTTATTGTCTTTCTGTATAACACTTCCCCCATACACTCCTATTTTGTGTGGGTATGTTAATTCCAATACCAATTGATGCAGACAGTTTTATTAAAAATGCTATTTCCCTTACCCACCAAAGCATTAAATGATGATTTAGAGGTTTGGATTCATCCTGTTGACCTAATTACACTAAACAGCTCTTGTTGAATCTCCAGAGTAACCAGATTTGAAGGCCTTCTGGGGAGATGCACAATTTTAAAGAAATTAGTAGATTAAATGCCTTCTAACCTCCCATCCATCCACACAGGAATAGGCACAGTGCATCTTTTAGCATCTAAACTCCACTAAACATAGTGGGGAAAAGTGGAGATCAGCTTGCCCACATTTTAAAAAGTGAAAGAAGAGATTTCTTACGTGGATAGTAGGAGCAATTTCATCTTCTTTATTCTTTATTTAAGAGAGATTGCCCCCACTTTTTCTGCTCAGTGTTACAGAGTTCATCATAAAGGTGTTTATGTCTTCAGAATCAATCTTTATAATATCTAGTAAGCCTTCTGTTTTTATAGTTGTGTGTTGATGGGTATGGTAGTGGTGGTGGCAGCAATGAAGATGATGTTGCAATTGCACCTCCACCAATTGGGGCAGTTGGTTCATGGTGGTGGCAGTAGAGGTAGTGGTGAAGGTCGAGATAAAGGAGGTCATAGGGATGCTGGAGGTGTGGGGGATGGAGCTGATGGAAGTTGGATGGAGTTGGAGGTGCAGGTGCAGGTAGTGCTGGCTCTATCTTGGGCATAATCAGTGGGAACCAAACAATGCTAGAACTAATAGATACCATTACCTTTCTAAATAAGAAAATTTGAAGCCCAGAGAGGAGACAGCTGCATCATTTAACACATGAGAAACCACAGTTTCCTGCCTTCTTCCTATTCCAAATGCACAAACCCTGGTGACTATTGAGTATTTTTGAGAATTAATGCCAAAATTGTTTAACTAAGATCCCAGTATTACCAAATTCTTAGAACCAGATACTCAGAAATGTCAAGGGCATCTTGTATTCAGTTTCTCTACTGTTAACATCTTACATGACTAGAATACCTTGGTACCATGTAACCCAGCTATCTCACTCCTGGAAATATATCCAAGGGAAGTGAAGTCAGCATATGAGAGAGCTACCTGTACCCCCATGTTTATATAAGCTCAATTCACAAAAGCTAAGATGTGGAATCAAAGTAAATTTCCATCAACTCATGACTGGATAATGAAAATATGGTAGATATAAATGATGGAATACTACTCATCCATAAAAAAGAAGAATCTTATATTCTGTAACAAAATAGATGAAAACTGGAAAGCTAACATTATGCTTGGGGACATAAGTCAGACCCAAAAAGACAAATACCACACTTTCTCTGGTTTGTGGTAGCTAATATGTAGAATACAAAAAATTACATGAGTGAAATTAGCACTTGAGATTTGATTATTGTTTATAGCCTTTGTCTATATTTTTGCTGAACTGTGATCATTCTACTTTTTACTTGTTGAACTTTTTATTTAGTGGACCATTAAGCCTTTGATTAAAGTAAATTAAAAATTTATCACAAAAATTTAAAAAGAAAGGAAAGAAGGAAGGGAGGAAGAAATGAAAGAAGAAAAGAAGAGAAAAAAGGAAGGAAGGAAAGGATGGAGGGAGGGGGAGGAGAAGGGGGAGGGAAGTATCATTATATTCTTAGAGTTTTACCTGTGACCTTCATGAAGTCTGTTCTCTTTATATTAATAAGAAAAAGGGGAGAGGTAACCAATGACCCAGTACTGGTCCTTTGTGCTTTACTATTAAGTAGACTGCATATTTTCTTTGCATTTCATTGGTCTCTCTAAATAAGAAACAATATGAACTTTTTACTTTTGCAACTCAGTAAACTCTATCACACAGGATTGCTTGCAGTTCCTTGAGGGTAGGGTTTACTATTACACATCCGTTTATGTCCTTTCACCACTATTTATAAATTATATATAATATGCATGTATTTATGTGTATGTATATATATATGTATATATATATATATAGACACACACACATACATATGACCACAATTGTATGTGTTCCTTCCATTAAGAGGCACCATAAACGTGTGCTAGCTGCTTAGGTTACTGTAGTATCACATTGATCCCATTTTAGTCAAATATAATTCACCAACCTTACTCAGTCCAGTGATAGTTTTATATGCCTGGAAGATAAGTAGATAATGGGCTAACATCAAGTGTGTTCCAATTACCTTTGTTTCAGAAAGGCCTGTCCATGTTTCAGAGCTGAGGACAGTGCTGACAGCCGTGGTGGAAGAGCTAAGCCTTTCAAGATGATGTCAGAGAGAACACACAGAGAAAGGCTGCCAGTTCAGAACTATATAAATCCCTATTCTTCTTGATTGTTTTTCTTGGTCATTAAGCTCTTGGAAAAGCATATGACAGCCTGTCCCTTCTCTTTCCAAGCAAGTGCACCTACACATAATTGTGTCCAGTCCTCCTAGGAAAGGCCTAATTCCTTGGGAGCTCAGCTTCTTTTGCAAATTGCAGATTTTCTTGAAAGTTAACAGGGCAAATTAGATTACCTGGAAAGGACAAAAAGGGGAAACTCATTAGAGCCAAAGCTTAAGTTAGAAACAAGAAGTAGCTTCTTTGGATTCCATAATAATAGTTAACATTTCGTGACTACCAGGGACTGTTTTGTTTGATTTATTAACTCATTTTATCCTACAAGAATCCAAGAAGTAAATTCCTTCTTACACAGAAACTTGCTCTAACATATGTTCAAATGAGTAGATGAATCCCAGATGAAATGTATTAGCATCTTTCATCTTGAAATATGGTGAAGTACTTTGCCAATGTGTGAACCTAATCTCAGGACCCTTGAAAATAATGACAAGAGGAAAATGTAAGCAATAAGGAACTAATGGCCCATCTCTACCACCCTCATTTCCTGGCCCTTCTTCCACTCTTTTATCCACACAGATACAAACATACATACCATGGAAGTTGGGATACATGATGGCTACAAAAACAATTTTACTGCAATTTTGAATAAATAATTTGGATAAATCGTTTGCAAATGTTGATAGGTAAGGAAAGAATTAATAGGCTAACTAATATATATGTATTTCTTGTTACTAAAATATGTGCTCATAGTATAAAATAAATGATAAATACATTCAGAATGCTAAAATAGAAAAAAAAGATACATAAGCAAATCCCAAATAGTCATCACTGCCATTTTGTTGTAGTTCCTCCAAATCCTTTTTCTATGTACACATATATGTCGTTTTTCTTAACTGAAATTACACAGTATATATAGTTTGATTCTGACATTTTTTCACACACCATTATAAATTATCTTTTCTATATCATAAATTCTTCAAAAGTATCATTTGTGATACGTATCACATTGTAAATTAGAGTTCAAGTAAATCTCCTCGCCTCAGTAGATCGCTCAGATCCTCCACTACCATTCACAACCCTTTTTATTTTTAATAACCACTTAGTAACGAGATAGAGCACTTTCATCAGCTTGGCTTCCCTTTTGAGTTTGATTCATGGCCAGGTTGCTTCTGCCAACATCTGGCCCTCTGTTATCCAAAATCATTTAAAATAAACATCTGATCACTTATAATAGATAAGCACATGAACATAGAGATGCTTTAACTTATAAAATCACATGGGTAAAAAAACACTACTTTTTAAAGATTTATTTATTTACTTGAAAGTCAGAGTTACACAGAGAGAAGGGAGGCAGAGAGAGAGAGAGAGAGAGAGGTCTTCCATCCAATGGTTCACTCCCCAATTGGCCGCAATGGCTGGAGCTGCGCTGATCCAAAGCCAGGAGCCAGGAAATGCCTCCCGGTCTCCCACGTGGGTGCAGGGGCACAAGCCCTTGGGCCATCCTCTACTGCTTTCCCAGGCCATAGCAGAGACCTGAATCAGAAGAGGAGCAACCAGGACTAGCACTGGCGGCCATATGGGATGCCAACACTTCAGGCCAGGGCTTTCACCCTCTGCACCACAGCTCCGGCCCTGGTATTTCTTATTAATCTAACAAGTTAAAAGTTTGCTTTGGAGCTGGCATTGTGGCCAGGGTGTGAACCCACTGCACCACAGTGCCAGCCCCAAAAAACACTATTTTTTAAAAGTACATTAGTGCAACCCAGTGCTACTACCTAGGGCAATCAATGCTTTAGAAATGATGGTTTCCAAACCATAAAGTATTACTACTGAGCTCTTTTGTGCACTCAGCAACCATATAATCATAGTAGCAAATGGTCTAGAGAATACAATTTGTTTTTAAATTCATAATAATATTTTTGGTTAAGTAATTTTTACTGTTCCATACTATATCAATGGTAATAAAGTGAAGAGAATATAGACTTTAAAGACAGATGTAACTGAATGGAAATTCTAGGTCATCCATTAAGTAATTTCATTTTTATGAGGCAGATGGCTTAACCTCTGATATTCAGAGAACTAATCCAAAAAATAAGGATTATAATCTCTACCTCATCGTGTCATTTGTGCTAATGATTAACTGAGACAATATGCATGAAGGTTTTTAACAGTTCAGGGAACATACAGGAGTCTTCATAACTACTAATCAGCATGACCATTTCTTTACCTTAAATAGCATGGTTTACCCAAAAGACGTCTTTCTTAAGTCCCTGGTTCAATATACACAATCTTTCCAATCTTCCTCCGTATCTACACATAGACCTTGCCATACCTACCTGCATAGAAATACACTATATGTAAATGTAAAAGTTATTCTGTTGCAAACACATGTAGGATAACCTCCAGAGTGGCAGTTGTTCATATGTGTGACTTGTATGCCAGTCTGCTCGATCTGGGTAGAGCTGGTGCAGACTGGATGTGAAAGATGTGAAAGCAAGCTGGCCAGGGCATCTGCTATGCTCATTGGTTGCCAGGCTGGATTTGGCGGATCTGCCTTGCTGATCTGAGAGGACATCCCCTTCTTCTGTTGTGTCCCGTTGGGTCCTTCTGAGTTCTTGAACAACCTTCCCAGATAGAGCAGTTCTCTGCATCCGCTGCACATCAGAGTGGGCCACAATTCAAACTCTCACATTTTAGATAAGATCAGAAACAGGCTGAAATGTAAAGCAAAGTAACTGAAGGTGCTACTACGACCAGTAAATCAGAACCTCCTACAAGCAAAGTCAGAGACCCCAAGAAAGCCTACTGAAACAGGTTTTGTGGGTGTGCAGCTCTTCAGGCAAGCCTAACACAAAACTTTAACAAAAAGTGAAACTACATTCACTCAGCAAATGTCTTTCAAGCTCCTGCTCTCTATACGCCTCACTAACAGCAGACACACTGGCCTTCTTGCTTTACCTTGAAGCAAGAGAGTGAAAAGCAAAGACTTTTTCAACATAATTAACTAAAACTAAGATTCCATTTATATTTTATCAGTGTCCTTCATTCCAATTTTCAGACTACTTTCCCATTTTGATCATTCATTTGAAGTGCTTGCTTTTTTGATAATACATCTTCCACTAGTGTTGAAATTAGGTTTCTCAAGAAAGGGAATTGTGCATTGCTCCAATGCCTGCAGCCACTTAATCTAGGGCAAGCTCTCTGCAGCACCAGCATTAACAACAACAGCTGATGCAGTGGGTGACAGCTCCTGCGTAGAAGGCACATGTGCACATAGCAGTTATGCAGCAGGTAGCCAAAGTCATTTCCATGACTGGCCATAGATTATCTGGTAACAAGAGTCACTGGGTATGTGAGCAAGAACACACTTGGCTCAGAATAGCCATCACTGCTGAAAACAAACACAAGATGAAGGTGGAGAAAAGTCTGGGGTCCTTCATAAGCCAGGCACAGAAAGACAAATACAATATGATCTCATTTATATGTGGAATCTAAAAGTTTCTCTCATAGAAGCAGAAAGTAGAATGGGGGTCATGAGGGACTACAGATTGGGATAGATGGGAAGATAGAAGTTAAAGGAGATAAAATTCCAGTAGATGGGAGAGTAAGTTCAAGCAGCATACTGAAAAGCATGATGGCTCTGGTTAATAACTATGTATTGTACTCCTGGAAACTGTGACGAGACTAGATTTTATGTGTTCTCACCACAGAAAATTGTAAGTATGATAATAATGCATTGTTAACTAGCTCACTCTACAATGTATACATGCAGCAAAATATCATGTTGTACATATTCCCCACAATTTTATTTGTAAATTTTAAAAAATAGCTAAGAAAAAGTGTGGTTTCATGAATTATTTCATCAAAGTTATTTTTTTAGAATGTTAAGGATGTAAACGGAGCCTCATTTATCCTTTGTTTTTCCAGCTTGGAATACAAATCAAATCAACTGATATTTGAAATCCTTTTCTTTTGTGGCTTTTGAAATATACTTGAATGCATTTACCTAGGACTCATTCCTCAGAATAGCATAAAGCAGAATTTGGCAATACTAACCACACATGGGGGCTTCAAAAGTACATGGGGAGGGGCTGGCGCTGTGGCATAGCAGGTAAAACTGCAGCCTGTGGTGGTGGAATTCCATGTGGGCACCAGTTCATATCCTGGCTGCTCTTCTTCTGATCCAGCTCTCTGCAATGGCCTGGGAAAGCAGCAAAGGATGGCCCAAGTGCTTGGGCCTCTGCACACATGTGGGAGACGTGGAAAAAGCTCCTGGCTCTTGGCTCCTGGCTTCGGATCAGCCCCAGCTCCAGGCATTGCAGTCATCTGGGGAGTGAACCAGCAAATAGCAGACCTTTCTCACTGTCCCTCTCTCTATCTGTAACTCTACATCTCAAATAAGTAAATAAATCCTTAAAAAAAAAGTCCATGGGAAAATGGATTTCAATATAATGTGAAATTTTCATGAAATTTTGGAGTTCCTTTGTGTTATTTGGATTCATTTTATTTAAAACACGAAGATAGATCATTTGAGTTTCTTACTTTAAAAGGTTATTTGTTTAAAATGCAGATCAACAGAGGAGGGGTGGGAGACAGAGAGATCTTCCATCTGCTGGTTCACTACCTAAATGCTGGCAACAGTTGGGGATAGAACAGGTTGAAGCCAGGGCCTGTGGTGGCAGGGCCATCATCCACTGCCTTCCCAGGCACATTTGCAGGAAGCTAGATTAGAAGCAGTGTAGCCAATAAGCAAACGTTTGCTGCAATATGGGTCACCAGTGTCACAAGTGATGGCTTAACCTGCCGCAACACATTGCCGGCCCCTAGGAGTTTTTCTTAATTATAAGGTTTATGCTTGCTCATGTATAAAATCAAGAAGACATACAGAACAAAATAAAAAGTAGCCTAGGTTCATTGTCATAGCTAAGTACTTGTTGCCATTTTTTTAAAAAGATTTATGTATTTATTTGAAAGGCAGACCCACAGAGAGAGAGAGAAACTTTTCCATCTGCTGGTTCACTCCCCAAATGGCCGCAATGGCCAGAGCTGGACTGATCCAAAGCCAGGAGCCAGGAGCCAGGAACTTCTTCTGGGTCTCTCACATGGGTGCAGGGGCTCAAGGACTTGGGACATCTTCCACTGCTTTCCCAGGCCATAGCAGAGAGCTGGATCAGAAGTAGAGCAGCCTGGACTCAAACCAGAACCCATATGAGATGCCAGCACTGCAGGCAGAAGCCTTACCTGCTACAGTGCCGGCCCCACTTGTTACCATTTTAAGGGACATTTTTACACGTGTTTCTAGAATCACAAACACACACACACACATGATTTTAAATAAGTAGGATCATACTATACCTGAGATTTTGAGCTGCGTATTTTTCCTCTCCTCCCTGTATTCTGGAGATCTTCCAATCTCAATAGATATTATTCATCTTTTTGAGTAGCTACATAGCATTTTGTTTTATAGATTATAATGTATATGATTAATCCCTTACTTGTAAATATTTAGGTTGGTTTCAGGTTGGTTTTTTTTTTTTAAGATTTATTTATTTATTTGAAAGGCAGAGATACAGAGAGAAAAAGAGAGAGAGAGATCTTCTACTGGTTCACTCCCCAAATGACCACAATGTCTGGGGCTGGGCCAGGCCAAAGCCAGGAGCCAGGAGCTCCTTCCCGAAAGTCTCCCATACAGGTACAGGGGCACAAGCACTCAGGCCATCCTCTGCTGCTTTCCCAGGTGCATTAGCAGAGAGCTGGATCTGAAGTAGAGCAGCTGACACTCAATCTGATGCCCATATGGGTTGCCAGCACTGCAGGTAGAGCCTCAACCATCTCCTCCAAGCACTGGCCCAGGTTCAGTTTTCACAACTCTAAATAAGACTGGAATAAAAGTCATTGTACATGAACTTCTTTGCACTCTTCTAATCTCATCATTTGCAGAAATAACTAGCAGTGAATTGGTGAAGGAAGGTGATATGCATTTAAATGTTTGATTCCCATCACTTTTCAGCCTTTTGGCTAAAATCAAGTGTAAAACTTTATTTCCCTCAGCAAACTTCCTCCAAAAACATTATCCTTTTTGTAATGTTTGCCAATCTGACAGACAAAAATTTGTATTGTTTATTTCTGCTTCTTTCATTACAACTGAAGTTACAGAAAATTGAGTTTAGGATACTTGTGAACTTAATTGATCATCTCAGAAACCCTCTGGTTAACATTTGAGTTAATTGGACTGTGCTGAATCCAGGAAATTTTTCATTTATAAGCTCAGAAACATTGCATCTTTGAACTTCTTTAGAAAAAAAAATAGCAAGTTCCTCCTAAAGGAAACAGATAGGAATAATTTAAATACATCAGAGCATACGGCTTTAGGCATCTTGTCATTTTTTAAAGATATTTATAATCTTGAAAAAAGTATTTGGGAAAAAGTCATCCTTTCCAATGCAGTTCTATCATTATAAGTAATTGCCAAAAGCTATTTCAAAAGCAGACTGTGAAAAGATGGAAAGTCAGGAAGCCTGGGCTCTCTGTTCTAGGTCTACCGCCAACCAACTCAGTGACCTTATAAAATTGACGTCACCCCTGTAATCCTCAGTTTTCTCTGCCAAAAACTGAAAGCGCTTGAATAGATGTTCTTTGAGGTCTTTGCAGCCTAAGAGTGATGACAGTCTGCATTCTAGGACACAGTTCCAATAGGCCCTTTCTTGACAAAGATCCCAACCCTGACGTTAATTAACTCCAGCTCCTCATCTTGAAGATACAAATAGGTAATTAAAATAAATTCTGGTCAGATATAAGTAATATATTTTATTTTAGTAATATTTAACAATCTAGACCAGCTGGAGCAATGTATCTTTTGTTTGTGTGTGAGTAGGTTGGAGGGGCTAACTTTTTGCATTAATTCATTTCTCAAACACTGATTGGGCATCTGCCCACTTACGTGCTAATAGTGAAAATACAAAATTTACAGCCGGTGCTGTGGCTCAATAGGCTAATCCTCTGCCTGCAGCGCCAGCACACCGGGTTCTAGTCCCAGTCGGGGCGCCAGATTCTGTCCCGGTTGCTCCTCTTTCAGGCCAGCTCTCTGCGGTGGCCCAGGAGTGCAGTGGAGGATGGCCCAAGTGCTTGGGCCCTGCACCCACATGGGAGACCAGGTGAAGCACCTGGCTCCTGGCTTCGGATAAGCGTGGCGCGCCAGCCGCAGTGGCCATTGGAGGGTGAACCAACAGCAAAAAGGAAGACCTTTCTCTCTGTCTCTCTCTCACTGTCCACCCTGTCTGTCAGAAAAATAGAAAATACAAAATTTACTTCCTTGAATTCAACCTTTAGTAGGAAAATGGACAAATAAGCAAGTAGGTGCCATTTCTTTCTCAACTTCACATTTGTATGAGATGGCATTTCCCTATTCTTCCATTTCACTACACAGATGAAAATTATGAAAGATTTGAGCAAGTACTAAATGTCTTTCCAAAAAAAAAGAAAAAAGTTGGGCCATTTTTAGAGTAAAATTATACACTTTGAATGACAGAATCTAAAATTTCCTCTTGTTTTAACTTCTCAAATATAATTTTCAACAACCTGGAAAGCATGCAGCATGTTTCAAAAGCAAAGAGGACCAGTTGTAGTATAGGACAAGTCTTGAGGGTTAAGCCAATTAACAGGGGTTCATGTACGTAGGTAAAGCGCCAAGTTCACAGGGCACCACCTCCAAGTGCAGTCGATACCAAGGGCCAGCTTCATGGGTTCTAACAGGTGGATAGAAGCTAACATTTCCGAACCCAGAGTGGCTGAAATTAGTATCCAAGGAAGTTAGAATTTGGTAACTGGGAAGTCATTCCCTACATAGCAGAGACCCCGCTAAAAGTCTGACATTTAGCTGAATTTTAAACTGCTGGAAAAGAAATGAGAAGCTATTCAGAAAATGAAGGTTCTACAAGGCTGTTAGTAACAAAATAAAAATCAAAGGAAAGGGGCAGGCATTTACTCGAGTAGTTAAGAAACTTACGTCCCACGTTGGAGTACCTGTGTTCAAGCCCCAGCTCCAGCTCCCAGCTCCAGTTTCCCACCAGTGCAGACCCTGGAGGCATCCGTGATGGCTCAAGTAATCGGGTCACTATCACACACGTGGAAGACCAGGACTGAGCCCCCAGCTTCAGCCCTAGCCTTTGCAGGCATTTGGAGAATAAGTCAGCAGATATGAGCTCACATTCTCGCTCTCTTTCTCTCTCTCTCTCTCTCTCTCTCTCTCTTTCCCTCTCTCTGTTTCTTACAGCATATTTTCTAAAAAAAAAAAATCAAAGTAGAAAATAAATTTTATGAGTTAATCCGATGACTCTCAAATTTCAGGATGCATCAGAATCAGCAGGAAGGCTTATAAAAAAAAATAAAAAAAAAAGGAAACAGGTTGCTGGACCCCATGCCAAGAGTGACTGATTCAATAGGTTTTAATAGCAACTAAAGATCTGACTTTCTTTCAGGTTTCCAGGTGATGGTGATATTTCTGGTCCAGGGACCACACTTTAAGAACCACTATACCCTAAGCCCTAACGTGAAGTCACAGAGTTCCTACTGTTACAGAGAAAAAGGCTCCCACGGTCCTGGGATGCAGAGCATCTGCCCCACCCTTCTAGCCTTCCCTGTCCATAGAGAGAGCAGAGACGCTCCCAGAGCAAGCTTGCCTGTGAATGCTCTACCTCAGCAGTTTGAGCCCCAGAGCCTGTACTATGTTGAGAGGATGGGGGCACCTCACAGTCCTACAAGGGTGTCCAGCCACTTATCAAACCTCCCAGCCAGACTCAAAGTTAGTGGGGAGGGGCCGGCGCTGTGGCGCAGCAGGTTAACACCCTGGCCTGAAGCGCCAGCATCCCGTATGGGCGCTGGTTCTAGTCCCAGCTGCAACTCTTCTGATCCAGCTCTCTACTATGGCCTGGGAAAGCAGTAGAAGATGGCCCAAGACCTTGGACCCCTGCACTCTTGTAGGAGAACTGGAGGAAGCTCTGGCTCCAGACTTCGGATCAGCTCAGCTCTGGCCATTTGCGGTCATTTGGGGAGTGAACCAGTGGAATGGAAGATCTCTCTCTCTCTCTCGCTCTCTCGCTCTCTCACTCTCACTCTCGCTCTCGCTCTACCTCTCTCTGCAACTCTGTCTTTCAAATAAATAAAATAATTCTTTAAAAAAAAAAAAGAACCACTAACAGAATAGACTACAAACCCACACAAAGTTGGGAACTCCAGACATAGAAACGTATAGGAGTGAAATTGACATTCTGAGATTCTATGATTGTTTACAACCCTTGTCTCTACTGTTGCAGAATTCTTCACTTAGTATATGATTAATCCTATGAGTGTAAAGTAAACTGAAATCATTGTAAAAATTAAGAGAGGGAATAAGAGAGAAAGAGAAGAAAGGATGGGAGAGATGGTAGGGTTGGAAGTATCAATATGTTCCCAAATCTGTACGTATGAAATATGTTCATCTTAAAATTTTTTTAAAAAAAAAAAAAGAAGCCTTGTATTCTAAATGTGAGTTCTGCAAAGGAAGGGAAGGACTAGGGAAGCCCACGATTTTACCCCAGCTGTGTTCTTACTGATGAGCAGTAAGAGGACAGGAACAGCAAGACAGGTACTCATGGGATACCAAGGACACAATAAAAACATGGCAATGGGGTGAGTGAAGCAGGAGATACTACTAGTTTGGGAACAGACATGATGTGGATTGAAAGTTATCTATGATCCCACTTGTGGAGACCAGGGAGTGGCAGGGCCAAGGGGTTTAGATAAGGATCTATCACTGTTCTACTGAAGCTAGGGCTGTTGCTGCGTGCAAACTTGTGCTTGTCCTTTATGTATAATTGAAGTTCTGCCTGCACTCTGCACCAAACTATTGAATTTAACCCTGTGAAACTGCCCATGCTCAAAGGTTTTGACTCATAAAAAAATGACTATTTTAATAGGTATAACCTAATACAGTATGAGCTGATGGATAAATACAATATAGGATATGAATTTAAAATAAATGTAAAGTTCCTTATACCAAACCCAGCTCTCTTCTTTTGTAAAAAATAAATTTAAAATGAGGCGTCAACTCTTAGGTTTTCCATATTTAGATTTAAGTACTTTGAGGATTTTTCCATCTCAAAATTTCCATCTCTGAAACACTCTCACAAAACTGGCTGATCTGCTGCCCCCTGCTGTCAGCTAGGGGAGATTTGATTTTAACTGCATTTAGGAGGCTAGAGCTATTCTTTAAAAATAAAATTCAGGATTTCTAAACATGTCATTTAGGATTATCCCTTGTTTCGAGTAATCCTTGCTGCTGATTTCCTCCATTAGAAGCTTATTGAGCCTTGATGGGATAAGTCATTATCGCATGAGCCCTACTGGCATGACAGGCTTCCCTTTGGATGTAACTTAAGAGTTAGAAAGGGATGGAATTACAATTGGACTCTCAGTAACTCACGCTAATGACAGGGACAACTGCTTACATATTTCAGTCTTCAGGCTAATATACTGAAAGGTAATAGAATAAAGGGACTTCAAGTCTGGATCTTGGTGATTTTGCTGGCATGAGTGAGCATTTAATTACCTTCAATAGAAACTGGGGTTTGTGCTCTGGTGGTTTTATTCTCTGTGTGATAAAATAGAGCAAGTGTAAGCTGACTCTAGTCCTTTGCCCTCAATTTTTCTCTGTCACATCAAAAGGGAATGCTGGGTTTTTATAAGAATCACTGCATTTTAGAGCCAATGCAGAATTGTGTGCTGCTGGGGGTAAATGATGGTTGCTTGTGGGGATTGAAGGAAAGTACTTAAAATTTAACCCAGAATCAGTTGGAAAGCAGAGATTGTAACTCAAATACACAACCCTTCAAATGCCATTGCCTTGCCACCTACCATTTGTTCTTCAATGTTTTAAAAAGTCACTCTCAACTGTTTGAAGCTTGAGGTGGGGAGGGCATGTGAACCATGAGGCAAGGTCCCTGTGCCTTACCCCAGGGTCACCAGTTTGTTGATAGTGCTACTTTATCCTGAAACAGTGTGCCTTGGAAAAACCAGAGGTCCAAAAGGGAATGGTCAGATGCTCCCACTTGGGTCACTGCTAAAAACTTTGAGAATGGTTTTCTAAGTTGTACTTGCAATTTTACTCAGCAAATATTATTGAGCATCTCTCTAATAAAGTAGGTTTGGAAAATACATGAATACAAAAACTATCCAAAGGCTCTCAATCCAGTTTCTTATAAGGACATATAGGTTGGTTTTTCCTGGCTATTACTAAAATAAAGGAAATTCCTTTTTTTAATTTTACCTTATTTTTTTATTTTTTTATTTTTTTAACTTGTATTTAATGAATATAAATTTCCAAAGTACAGCTTATGGATTACAATGGCTTCCCCCCCATAACTTCCCTCCCAACCGCAACCCTTCCCTTTCCTGCTCCCTCTCCCCTTCCATTCACATCAAGAATCATTTCGATTCTCTTTATATACAAAAGATCAGTTTAGCATATATTAAGTAAAGATTTCAACAATTTGCACCCACATAGAAACACAAAGTAAAAAATACTGTTTGAGTACTAGTTATAGCATTAAATCACAATGTACAGCACATTAAGGACAGAGATCCTACATGAGGAGTAAGTGCACAGTGACTCCTGTTGTTGACTTAACAAATTGACACTCTTGTTTATGGCATCAGTAATCCCCCTAGGCTCTTGTCATGAGTTTCCAAGGCTATGGAAACCTTTTGAGTTCACCGACTCTGATCATATTTAGACAAGGTCATACTCAGAATGGAAGTTCTCTCCTCCCTTCAGAGAAAGGTACCTCCTTCTTTGATGACCTGTTCTTTCCACTGGGATCTCACTCGTGGAGATCTTTCACTTAGGTCTCTTTTTTTTTGCCAGAATGTCTTGGTTTTCCATGCCTGAAATACTCTCATAGGCTTTTCAGCTGGATCCGCGTGCCTTAAAACTGTGAAACTGGGGCTGATTCTGAGGCCAGAGTGCTGTTTAGGACATCTACCATTCTGAGTCTGCTGCGTATTTCACTTCCCATGTTAGATTGTTCTCTCCGTTTTTTATTCTATCAGTTAGTATTAGCAGACACTAGTATTGTTTATGTGATCCCTTTGGCTCTTAGTCCTATCATTATGATCAATTGTGAACAGAAATTGATCACTTGGACTAGTGAGATGGCATTGGTACATGCCACCTTGATGGGATTGAATTGGAATCCCCTGGTATGTTTCTAACTCTACTGTTTGGGGCAAGCCAGCTTGAGCATGTCCCAAATTGCACATCTCTTCCCTCTCTTATTCCCACTCTTATATTTAACAGCGACCACTTTTCAGTTAAGTTTAAACACTTACGAATAACTGTGTGTTGATTACAGTATTCAACCAAAAGTATTAAGTAGAACAAACAAAAAAATACTAAGAGGGATAACATATTAAGTTGCTCATCAACAGTCAGGGTGAGGGCTGATCAAGTCACTGTTTCTCATAGTGTTCATTTCACTTTAACAGGTTTCCTTTTTGGTGCTCAGTTAGTTGTCACCTATCAGGGAGAACATATGATATTTGTCCCTTTGGGAATGGCTTATTTCACTCAGCATAATGTTTTCCAAATTCCTAACAGGGATCACTTTTCAGTTAAAATTTAAACACCTAATAATTGTGTGTTAATTACATAGCTCAACCAATAGTACTAGAACAAAAAAATACTAAAATGGATAAAGTATTACATTGCACATCAACCGTCAGGACAAGAACTGATCAAGTCACTGTTTCTCATAGTGTCCATTTCACTTCAACAAGTTTCCGCTTTGGTGCTCAGTTAGTTGTCGCCAATCAGGGAGAACATATGATATTTGTCCCTTTGGGACTGGCTTATTTCACTCAGCATGATGTTTTCCATATTCTTCCATCTTGTTGCAAATGACCAGGTTTCATTGTTTTTGACTGCTGTATAGTATTCTGTAGAGTACATGTCCCATAATTTCTTTATGCAGTCTACTGTTGATGGGCATTTGGGTTGATTCCAGGTCTTAGCTATTGTGAATTGAGCCGCAATAAACATTAATGTGCAGACCGCTTTTTTGTTTGCCAATTTCATTTCCTTTGGGTAAATTCCAAGGAGTGGGATGGCTGGGTTGAATGGTAGGGTTATATTCAGATTTCTGAGGAATCTCCAGACTGACTTCCATAGTGGCTTGACCAGTTTGCATTCCCACCAACAGTGGGTTAGTGTCCCTTTTTCCCCACATCCTCTCCAGCATCTATTGTTGGTAGATTTCTGAATCTGAGCCATTCTAAAAGGGGTGAGGTGAAACCTCATTGTGGTTTTGATTTGCATTTCCCTGATTGCTAGTGACCTTGAACATTTTTTCATGTGTCTGTTGGCCACTTGGATTTCCTCTCTTGAAAAATGTCTATTGAGGTCCTTGGCCCATCTCTTAAGTGGGTTGTTTGTTTTGATGTTGTGGAGTTTCTTGATTTCTTTGTAGATTCTGGTTATCAACCCTTTATCTGTTGCATAGTTTGCGAATATTTTTTCCCATTCTGTCAGTTGCCTCTTCACTTTCCTGACTGTTTCTTTTGAAGTACAGAAACTTCTCAATTTGATGCAATCCCAAATGTTAATTTTGGCTTTGACTTCCTGTGCCTCTGGGGTATTTTCCAACAAGTCTTTGCCAGTACCTATATCTTACAGGGTTTTTCCAATGCTCTGTAATAATTTGATGGTGTTGGGTTATAGATTTAAGTCTTTAATCCATGTTGAGTGATTTTTTGTGTAAGGTGTGAGGTAGGGGTCTTGCTTCATGATTCTGCATGTGGAAATCCAATTTTCCCAGCACCATTTATTGAATAGACTGTCCTTACTCCAGGGATTGGTTTTGGATCCTTGATCAAATATAAGTTGGCTGTAGATGTTTGGGTTGATTTCTGGTGTTTCTATTCTGTTCCATTGTTCTATCCATCTGTTTCTGTACCAGTACCATGCTGTTTTGATAACAACTGCCCTGTAGTATGTCCTGAAATCTGGTATTGTGATGCCTCCGGCTTTGTTTTTGTTGTACAAGATTGCTTTAGCTATTCGAGGTCTCCTGTGTCTCCATATGAATTTCAGCATCATTTTTTCCAGATCTGAGAAGAAGGTCTTTGGTATCTTGATTGGTATTGCATTGAATCTGTAAATTGCTTTTGGGAGAATGGACATTTTGATGATATTGATTCTTCCAATCCATGAGCATGGAAGATTTTTCCATTTTTTGGTATCCTCTTCTATTTCTTTCTTTAAGGTTTTGTAATTTACATCGTAGAGATCCTTAACGTCCTTGCTTAAGTTTATTCCAAGGTATTTGATTGTTTTTGTAGCTTTTGTGAATGGGATTGATCTTAGAAGTTCTTCCTCAGCCGTGGCATTGCCTGTGTATACAAAGGTTGTTGATTTTTGTGCATTGATTTTATATCCTGCTACTTTGCCAAACTCTTCTATGAGTTCCAATAGTCTCTTAGTAGAGTTCTTTGGGTCCCTTAAATAAAGAATATCATCTGCAAAGAGGGATAGTTTGAGTTCTTCCTTCCCAATTTGTATCACTTTAATTTCTTTTTCTTGCCTAATAGCTCTGGCTAGAACTTCCAGAACTATATTGAATAGCAGTGGTGTGAGTGGTCATCCCTGTCTGGTACCAGATCTCAGTGGAAATGCTTCCAACTTTTCCCCATTCAATAGGATGTTGGCCGTGGGTTTTTCATAAATTGCTTTGATTGTATTGAGGAATGTTCCTTCCATACCCAGTTTGCTTAGAGTTTTCATCATGAAAGGGTGTTGTATTTTATCAAATGCTTTCTCGGCATCTATTGAGATAATCATATGGTTTTTCTTCTGCAGTCTGTTAATGTGGTGTATTACGTTGATTGTTTTGCACACACTGAACCATCCCTGCATAACAGGGATAAATCCCACTTGGTCTGGGTGGATGATCTTTTTGATGTGTTGTTACATTCTATTGGCCAGAATTTTATTGAGGACTTTTGCATCTATGTTCATCAGGGATATTGGTCTGTAATTCCCTTTCAATGCTGCATCTTTTTCCAGCTTAGGAGTAAAGGTGATGCTGGCTTCATAGAAAGAATTTGGGAGGACTCCCTCTTTTTTGATTGTTCTGAATAGTTTGAGAAGAATTGGAGTCAGTTCTTCTTTAAATGTTTGGTAGAATACAGCAGTGAATCCATCTGGTCCTGGGCTTTTCTTTGTTGGGAGGGCCTTTATTACTGATTCAATTTCTGTCTCAGTTATGAGTCTGTTTAGGTTTTCTATGTCTTCCTGGTTCAATTTAGGTAGGTTGCATGTGTCCAGGAATCTATCCATTTCTGATAGGTTTCCCTGTTTGCTGGCATACAAGTCCTTGTAGTAATTTCTGATGATTCTTTTTATTTCTGTGGTGTCTGTTGTTACATTTCCTTTTTCATCTCTGATTTTATTGATTTGGGTCTTTTCTCTTCTTTTTTTAGTTAGTTGGGCCAATGGGGTGTCAATTTTGTTTATTTTTTCAAAAAACCAGCTCCTCATTTGGCTGATTTTTTGTAATGTTTTTTTGGATTCAATCCTGTTGATTTCTTCTCTGATTTTAATTATTTCTCTTCTCCTACTAGATTTGGGTCTGGTTTGCTGCAGTTTTTCTAGATCCTTGAGATGCATTGAAAGCTCATCTATTTGGTGCCTTTCCAATTTCTTGATGTAGGCACCTATTGATATAAACTTTCCTCTTAACACTGCCTTTGCTGTATCCCATAAGTTTTGGTATGTTGTGATGTTATCCTCATTTACTTCCAGGAAATTTTTGATTTCTCTTTTAATTTCTTCTATGACCCATTGTTCATTCAGGAGCATGTTGTTCAATCTCTATGTGTTTGCATATGCTCTAGGGATTCCTGAGTTGCTAATTTCCAACTTCATTCCTTTATGGTCTGAGAAGCTGCATGGCATGATTCTAATTCTTTTGAATTTGCTGAGACTTGCTTTATGGCCTAGTATGTGGTCAATCCTAGAGAAGGTTCCATGTACTGCTGAGAAGAATGTAAATGCTTTATGTGTAGGATGAAAAGTTCTGTAGATATCTGTTAGATCCATTTGGGCTATAGTGCCGTTTAAATCTACTGTCTCCTTGTTGATCTTCTGTCCTGTTGATCTGTCTATTTCTGAGAGTGGAGTATTGAAGTCCCCCAGTACTATTGTACTGGGGTCTAAGTCTCCCTTTAAGTCCCTTAACAAATCTTTTAAATAAACCGGTGCCCTGTAATTAGGTGCATATACGTTGATAATCATTATATCTTCCTGTTGAATTGATCCCTTAATCATTATATAGTGCCCCTCTTTGTCTCTCCTAACAGTTTTTGTGGTAAAGTTTAGCTAAAATTTTTTAAAGATTTATTTATTTGAAAGTCAGAGTTACACAGAAAGAGGAGAGGCAGAGAGAAAAAGAGAGGTCTTCCATCCACTGGTTCACTCCCCAGTTGGCCACAATGGCCAGAGCTGAGCCAATCTGAAGCCAGGAGCCAGGAGCTTCTTCTAGGTCTCCCACACGGGTGCAGGGTCCCAAGACATGGGCCATCCTCCACTGCTTTCCCAGGCCACAGCAGAGAGCTGGATCAGAAGAGGAGCAGCCAGGACTCGAACTGGTGCCCATATGGGATGCCAGCGCTTCAGGCCAGGACGATAACCCACTGTACCACAGCGCCGGCCTCTAAAATTTTTTCTTCCCATTCAAATCCATCAACTAGTATGAGAATGCACTCAAACTATTTGCACCTAAGTAAACTTATCTTTTAATGCCATTTCCACAAAATTTTTAGCCCTTGCATGCTAGCCAGCTACATGAGCATTTCCTGCAATTTACAAATTGATCTCACAAGGTGAAGACCAAAATCTTTAACTTGTTCACAAGACCTAGCCCAGAACCACACAAACTGTCTATGCTAAAGGTCCAGGGTGGTTTTTTTTTCGGGGAAGGGGGGAGCAGTTAACACCCAATTTCTTGCAAGTCAATAATTTTATAAATACAAGAAAAATCCATTACTTAAATAAATGAAATTAAAACAAAAGAACCATACAAAATGTAAGCCCAGGTGGTTTATTATTAGATTCAACAAACACAAAACTGCTTTGTGAAATTGCTATAAAATTTTTGCAACATTCACTTTCAGTGTCTATATTTGCTTTATCCACAGCATGACCAAAAACATTTCACAATCCACATACCACATTCAGCAGCACAGTCAGCCCCTGCCTGCCTCTCCACGTCACTTCCTACCAGCAACCACATTTCTTCTTCTTAGAACATGTTACTGTCTGTACACCGAAAGTTCTGTCCATTTGGCCTGGATGGCTTCCCAACCCTGCTGTGTCAGATTAACAAACCATTCTTAGTATCTTAAGCCACATGTTTCTCTGTTCTGACATCAAACCTTGATCAGGACCCCTGCTCTGTGTCTCATTGCACCGTGCACCTCTCCTTAGCACATATCTCACCATTTGGAAGAATCTGACACCTGCACTAAGCCGGAAGCTCTAAAGGTAGAGTGCTGGCACTTAATGCTGCCATCATCAATGATGCCGCATGCCTAGGACTTTCTGCATTTCCAATAAATACTTGCTCAGGTAGCAGACAAACAAGTTCAACTGTTCCACAGCATAGTTGGGTGACTATCAATGTATTATATACTGTATAAAGAATGGTATAGTCGCTGTAAATTTTATATTATATAAAGAACTGAAGAGAAGGCTGATAGGCTCCAAACACAGGGAAAGGATAAGGAAATGGAAAGACTGACTGCCTAGCTTGATTGTATTATGCTGTGTATGTGTACTGAAGTATTGCACTGTGCTCCGTAAAATTGCACAAGTATTGCATGTTAATAAAAACTTTCAAATAAAAAAGCAACAATAAAAAAACAGGAGTTTATTAATCAAACTCTTGCTTTACAAATGAAAAGACTGACCTATGGAGAGCTTAAGCAATTTTCCCAAAATTTCCAGACATGTATATTCAGAACTAAAATCCAGATCTTACAAATTCCAACCAGTGCTTTTTTGCTATACACACTATAATGGAACATTACACAGACATTATGAAAGCTGCCTTGCATGATAAACAGTTCTATGAATTGAAGTTATTTCCACACTATCCAAGAAGTTTGCACAATTGAACAAGATTGTGTTTATAATCCATGTATTTGTTAAGCAAACATTGACTGTCAAGTACCACCCTATGTGATATGGATATGGCAGTTTAGGAGAAAACCCAGGCTCTGAGAACAGAGGCTCATTCTAAAGCACACATTTAGGGAAATATTCATAATTGATGATAAGTTTTACAGACAGAATAAGCACAAGACAAAGGGATAGAGAGTTTTGGAGTGTTGGAGGCACTACTTTTGATGTGGTCAGGAGTCCAGTCTGACCTGATTCTTGAGTTGTGACCCAATATGAAAAGGAGTCACAAAGGTCTGGTAAAAAAAAAAAAAAAAAAAAAAAAAAAAAAAGACAACAATTGCACATGCACAGCCTTGAGGTGGCAACAAGACTGGTCATCTTCCAAGAACAACTACAGTGAATGGACAGGAGGAGGGTCTGACTCCAGTTTGGAAAGGAAAGTAAGAGCCAGTCATTTTGGGGTGGGATGAGAACACTGATGTTATCTGATTGGCTTTTTCAGAAGACAATATTGTTCTGGGAGTACAATGGGGCCAGAGATACAGAGGACATTTCAACAGAACAACTTCAGTAGTCCAGGGGAAAGACACGAGCAGGGAATAGCAGTGGTGGTGGTAAGTGGTCAGATTCAAGATGTATTGAATCTACTGATGTGTTGGATACTGGAAGTAAGGGAAAGAGATCACTTCAATGTAGTTATAGATTTCGGGCTTGAGAAGCTGAGTGAACACTAGTGCCTTGAGTAGAAATATTGGAAGATTCCAGAGGAGCACTTCATTGGCTTGAAAAGGTGTAAGACCATGTGTGGAGTAAATGATACAGATTATACCATAGAGGGACCACTGCTGTGGCGCAGCAGGTTAACGCCTTGGCCTGAAGTGCCAGCATCCCATATGGGCGCCGGTTCAAGTCCCGGTTGCTCCAATTCCTATCAGGCTTTCTGCTATGGCCTGGAAAGCAGTAGAAGATGGACTTTCCCCACATGGGAGATCCAGAAGAAGCTCCCAGCTTCTGGCTTCACATCGGCACAGCTCCAGCCTTTGCAGCCAATTGGGGGGTGAACCAGTGGATGGAAGACCTCTCTTTCTCTCTCTGCCTCTCCTCTTTCTGTGTAACTCTGACTTTCAAATAAATAAATAAATCTTTAAAAAAGATTAAATCATAGAGAGAAAAAAAGTCAATATAATCCATCATAAACCTCACAATGCTGACATTTTATAGATAATTTCATCTGTGTTGATATGCTACAATTTAACTATTACATGCATAAAAGAAGATTTTGAGTGTAATAGAATAAATTAAGTGCAAATAAATCAGTGTAATAGAATAAATTAAATCATAGAAACATTAGTACTCATAGAATATTGGTATAATTTGAAGATTTTGTTTTTATTTTTCCTAAAATCAAAATAATTTTCCTAAATTTAGGGATAGTGAGTTATAAATCTCTCCTTGAAAAGAGGTAGCAACAGATACAAGTTACTTACTATAGCAATGATTCTAATGGCAAAAAATAGAAAATAATTTAAATTATAATAAAGTACTAAAGATATATCCTTATAACTGAATATTATGTAGAAATAATAAAAAAAATTCTCTATGCACTGTCATAGGACAACCTTTAAGATGTATTAGGTTGGGGCCAGCATTGTGCCGTAGCATGTTTAACCATTTCTTGCAATGCCAACATCCCATATGAGCACCAATTCAAGTCCTGGCTGCTCCACTTCCAATCCAGCTCCCTGCTAATGCACCTAGGAAAGCAGTGGAAGATGACCCGAGTACTTGAACCCCTGCACCCACATGGGAGACTCAGATGGAATTCCAGGCTCCTGACTTCAGCTTGGCTCAGTTCTGGCTATTTTAGTCTTTGGAGAGTGAACTAGTAGATTAAAGAATTCTCTCTCTCTCTCTCTCTCTCAGTAAGTGCCTTTTGCATAAATAAATAAATTTTTTAAATGTATTAAGTGGTAAAGGTAAAGTGCAAAAAACTTGATATACTGTGTTGTCCCTTGACACTAATGGGTGAGAGAATAAATAAATATATATATATATATTAAATGTATTTGTTTACATAAGGAAGCTCTAAAAGGACAGACACAGGGACTTCAAAAGTTCATGGAAATTGGATTTGAAAAATAAGTTTATTTTGGTGCAAAAAATTTTGTAACCCATACACAGTTTTTTCATAATAGGCATTTCCATGAACTTTTTAAAGACCCTTCATATGCATAGATTCCAAAATTTTTGCATCAAAATAGACTTCAATTCTATTTTCCACTAGCTTTTTGAAGTGTCCTCCTATACAAATCAATCATAGTGGTTTCTTGTGGATTGAGCAGGAAGGATGGGTTAGCTAGGCAGACGTGGAATGGGGGTGTGGTGGAGATTTTCCACTTGGTATATTTTTTTATTTCTGAAGCATTCAATGTAAGGCCTTTCAAAAAGATATATTAAGAAAAAGAATATTAGGCCAAATTGAATGAATGAATGATACAATTGTTACTGAAAACACATTATGCTGCCAATGAAACTTCAAAGCAAGCCCTTTCCTAGCATCTAAGCATCCTCCCTGGATAAAAGGAGGAAGAGTTTCTACAGCGAACTCTTCCCTCTGCTGGATTCCCCTGACCTTATAGCTCAGATTCTGCATATAACCTTTCAATCTGAGTAAGAAAGAGAGCTAGAATGTCTAGCCTCCAGGATGAAAGTGATAAATAAGTCATCTTATTATATTTGCTTGATTGCTTTCTTCTTGCTTTACCCTCTTAAGTGCCTGTTCTTTCATTCATTTATTCAACAAATATTGATTGAGCATCTCTTAAGTGCAATGTACTGCCCCATATCCTAAAATATAAATCTTAACCTAATTTTCTATTTATCCTCTTGATATTTTTAAAGCCTAAGGGGCAAGGAACTACCATCCTCTTTGCCGATGGAAAATCACACAGGGCTTAATAGGAACAGCATGTGCATGTGCCAGTCACATCTAGGAGGGGAAATCCACTTGCTTCCATTGCTTTTTGTCAGTAATGATAGGGCTCATTTTCACTTCTGGAGAAGATAAAACAGTTTGTCTCTCTTTTTACAGTGAATGCTTGTCTACTGTAGTAAAAGTATGAAGTGCATTTTTTAGCTTCGCACTCAACTTTGAAAACATTCATTTACTCATTTCTTTATCCCAGGAGCTAGGTATTGATGGTTGGAGCTGATAGAAGTATGAAGGTGGCTAAGATTTGGACTAAGAAGGTACCCTTTAGTTGGAAAGTAATGACATGCTCATAAATAACTAAAGTGATCAGTGCCTTAGGAAAGGTTCAGATAAGGAGTCCTAAAGAAATAGAAGCTGGCAAAGCAATAAGGAAGGTCTCGTCTCAGAGTTCCAGGTGGAGGTCACTGATATGGTCTAGGGCAGACCTAGCCCAGGAAGACTTTAAGCCTGTGAGAACCACATATTTTGAAAGCTGCTTCTGTACCCAATGTTCCCAGTATCATATCCAAAGGATATTTCTTGAATGTGTTTTTGAAATACATTGATAGGCCTGGTGCCTATGTAAGTTTTGCTGCCTTGAGCATGATTTCATCTGATTAGAAATAAATATAGCTCTACTTTGTCCTGCAAGTAAACTGAACTAATAACCCCCATTAGTTCAATCACATAGATGAAAAACAGCTAAACCACATTAAAAATAACAGCACTTTTCAAAACTCTCTATGCTTACTTTCTTTTAGAAGCGTTGCTTCATTTAATCCTGACATCAGATTTATAAGATAGATGGTTATTAATGTGCCCATTATACATCTCAGGAAATGGAGGATTAAAGAGATTTTTTGTGGGTTCAGTGTTGCGATGTATCGGAGTTGCTGTCTGTGATACCAGCATCCCACATGGGCACCACAGTTCATGTCCCGGTTGCTCCACTGCTAATCTAGTTCCCCCTAATGGCCTGGGAAAGCAGAAGATGGCCTAAGTGCTTGGTTTTCTGACACTCACAAGGAAGACCTGGATGGAACTCCTAGCTCCTGCCTCCAGCCTGGCTCAGCCCTGGCCCTGTCATTGCAGCCATTTGGGGAGTGAATCAGCAGATGGAAGATTTCTCTCTCTCTCTCTCTCTTTCCCTCTTTCTCTCTTTCTCTCTCATTTTCCCTCTTTCTCTGTAACTCTGGATTTCAAATAAATAAACCTTTAAAAGATAGAAAGAGGTTATATATAGTCACACAGATAATAAGTGGTAGAGCTAGGAGTTGAATCTACATCTCTCCAATTCCAAATATGTGATCTTAACCACCATGTAAGTGCCTATGCCAAATGTTTTGTGTCTTTGTTGTTTACCTGAGTCACCCAGAGAGCTTGTTGAAACACAGCTTGATAACTACCCACAGAGTTTCTGACTCAGTGGGTTGAGACTGTAGCCCAAGAATTTGCATTTGTAACAAGTCCCCAAGTGATAATGCTGATGTTGTTGGAGCAGGTACTGCTACACTACTACCAATGGTCGCTTTCCCAGTGTTCACTGGAGGAATTTGAATCCAATTTCACTGGATAAATGCTGATGCCAATTCCTCCTTTATTGGAATATTCAAAAATTCACTTGAAGTCCTTGAACAGACTAATTCACTGAGAAGTTAAAGCAAATAACCAACATATTAAACTTCCTCATTATATAATTCACTTTCTATGAAATGAATATGCAGTTCTTTTTCATTAAGGACAAGGCTGATCTACCTACATGAATTATGAAGATTTTTTAAAATTAGCTGAATAGCATTCTGATCAGCAGCATAGAATAGTTTCAGTGAATATTTTGTCCTTCCAACAGACATATGGCATAAGAGCTAAAGGCAGGGAAACTCTCATACTCTAAAAGCAGCACCAGACACTCAAGATAAGAAGGTATTTTCCTGACACATCTTTGCTTTAAAGTTTATTTAAGTTATACAACTTTCAGGTATTTCATATATACAAATTGAGGAACAAAATGATATTTCCCATCCTAACCTCCCTCCTGCCATGTTCCAACCCTTCTTTCTCCTCCCTCTCCCATTCCCACTCTTAATTTTTACAAAGATCTATTTTCAGTTTACTTATTATAAGGTTAACCTTACACTAAGTAAAAGTTCAAAAAATAGTGTGAAGAAAAAAAAAAAAAAAACACTGTTCTTCAGCAGAAGAGACAGAGGCTGTAACGATTACTGAATTTTGAAATGTCTATTTCACTCCAATACATCACATTTTAGGTACTCCATTGTCACTCCCCCTCTTCGTGGAGGAACGACACCAAGCCCTGCCTAGGCTTCATATCCGAGTCACGGCACCATTATGTCGCTCCCCCTCTTCGTGGAGGAACGACACAGGACCCTGCGCTGTTCTTTCGTCTGCTCGGCCCTCCCCGGGTTTGCTGCTGGTTCTTCCCGGGTTGGCTACTATCCCTTCCACCTCCGTGGAAGGGCAGTTCCCCCTGGCCGCATTCTCCACTTCCGCAGGGGAACGGCACACCGCCGGCCGGCTTTCTCGGGGGGCTGCACAGGTGTTCCCTCAGATGTTCCCCTTAGATGTTCCCGGTGCATGCCGTCTCTCTCCTCCCTTATAGTCCTCCTCCGCCAATCCTAACTCGGCTGCCCACATGCCGAGTACGCTGCTCTCCTCCAATCAGGAGCAAGTCCTACAGTTTATTGGTTGAACTGGAGGCAGCTGTGCGGAAGCTGCCCACTTCTCTCCCAGCGCCACACTGTGGGAGAGCAGATGCACAGAACAAGTCCCAATTCCAGTAACTCAGTCCAGTCCGGATTGCTCCCCACACTCCATTAGTTACCCCAGATCAGGGAAAACATGATATCTGTCTTTTGGGACTGGCTTATTTTATTAAGTATAGTGGTTTCTAGTTGCATCCATTTTGTTGCAAAAGACAGGATTTCATTTTCTTTTTTTTTTTTTTTTACAGCTGAGTAGTACTCAATACTGTGTATATATATATATATATATCATATATATATATATATATCATCATTTCTGTATCCAGTTTTCTGTTGATGGACATCTGGGTTGATTCCATATCTTAGATATTGTGGGGACCACAGATATTTCCCTCCACTAGAATCTCTGGGTCACACATGTACACAAGAGCCACTGGCCAAATGTTGCGCTCTCCCCATCACTGCTGCCGGTACTGCTGAGATGATGGTGTCCTGTCCCAGCCAGTTACTGTGTGCATATACAAGGACTTCCGTAGCTGCTGCCCAAGCCCAAAATGGCTCCCACCCTCTCTCAGCCAGGTGCTGGGGCCATTGTTGGGAGGATAGGGTGAGAGAAACAAGCCCCTTTTGTTTCCACTGGGTCTGTGTGTACTCACTAGCCCTAGGCTAACCACTAGGGCTCCAGGGCTGGACTACGCTCTCCCTCCAGCTATATCACCATGGGTTGCTGCAGTCTGGTCTCATCTCCATCTCCAAGGTGCTGCTGCTCCTGCTCTCAGCTGCTGGAGTCACATGTTGTGTCCATGTTTGTGCTGTATGTGCACACCTTCCACAAGGTCCATGGTGCTCCACTTCCTTCTGTGGTATTGCAGTTCCTACACTTTTTTTTTTAACTATTTATCCCTAACCTAGCACAGATCAATGTTCCCTATTTCACCATCTTGGATCTCCTTCCTGGCACATCTTAAAGAAGTACTTACCTTACATCCTGCCCCTTCCCTTAGCACTTGTGCTTCTGCTTGATGCCATTTCCCACACTTGAAATCATGTGAGTGATATCTCTCAATCCTTTCAAATTTTAAGCTCCATGAGGACCATGTTTAGCTGTCCTATTGCCCATGATCTCCCCAGCCTTGTACAGTATTCAGCTAACTTGCTGATCTGTAATCCATCATCTTATAGGCAATAATTCATAATAGTAGTCACAATTCTGTCTAGCTAGTTCTAGAGGCAACTTTTTATAGAATATACATTGTGGGAAACAAAGTAGGGAGAATTGTGCGAATGCACCATAAGACAGAAGCAGCAGGCTTTTGTTACCTGTTCCTAAATCTTTTTTCTGAAGCACATTTTTAAGATGCCTTCTTCCTGTTAAATGAATTCTGGACTGGACTATAAAGAAAACACACATTGCTTAAGGGAAACTAGAATTTAATGAGCCAAAAATGTTTTTTTAAATCCTATGAAACCAATCCAGCTGTGTGGGTATTTTGTGCCAAAAGGTGTGGGAGCTGGAGTAGTAGGAGATGTGCATGAATGTGAATGTGAATGAGATTTAGAGACCCAGATGGGCTGTAGGCTGTGTCAGGAATATGCAATGACTGTTCTCTTTGTCATGCTCCAGGTGACACAATAGCCAGCCTCCAAGGGAGAGGATTCTGAGTCAACTCTCACAAATTCTTTTTCACATGTGTCTCTCTTCACTCTTGTTGCTGTTGTGATGACACTTGGTGGATTGGAAAGTACTGGAAGAATATCCATAATGATTGAGGGCATGGATGCTAAAATCTCAGAAGAACCCCAGGCAGGTTAATTTTTTTTTAAAGATTTTATTTATTTATTTGACAGGTAGAGTTACAGACAGTGAGAGGGAAAGACAGAAAGGTTTTCTGTCCTTTGGTTCACTCCTCAAATGGCCCCAATGCCTGGAGCTGCGCCCATCCGAAGCCAGGAGCCAGGTGCTTCTTCCTGGTCTCCCATGTGGGTGCAGACCATCTTCTACTGCTTTCCCAGGCCACAGCAGAGAGCTGGATTGGAAAAGAAGCAGTCGGGACTAGAACCTGCGCCCATATGGGATGCTGGTGCCGCAGGCAGAGGACTAACCTACTGCACCACAGCGCCGGCCCCCCAGGCAGGTTATTGAACAGAATATGTTGCAAGTTGCCAGCATCAGATAATTCAGTACCACCTATGCCAACTGATACCTTAAGAAAATGTCTTAATTCTGGAAGTTCCTTAAGTTCATATCTGATTGACATAATAATACTTGTGCGATGCTCTTGTGTGGTGCTATTGGCTAATGAGGAAAGACACACTAAGAGCCTGAGAAGACTCACTTATTATCCTGTCTCCCTTAAATTTATTCTTCAGGCCTTATTTGTTATAGTATCTCTCTTTTAAGGTAGAATCTAGAAGAGCTGTACATGTCCTGAGAAATTTGGAGTTTTTTTCCTATCTTAAAGAAGCTAAAAATTATATAACTGGTTACAATTGTGTTCTTAGTGGTACTAAAGAACTTAGGAAAATAGAGATTATGGTGTTCTTTTTCAAGACTTTTGGTTTTGTATTATACTACCTTGGTTTCTCCTTTGATTCTATGTAAATATATTACATGTTTTCCTTCTCTATATTATTAATTTTGAAGTCTAAATTTTACCATTTTAATAGCAAGTAAGTTCATTCAAATACTTTCTCAGCATCTACTAAGTGCCAGGAACTCTTCTAAGTGATGAAACTCCATGAAGAAAAAAACCTAATGTGGTTCCTATGTTTATGGAACTCAAGCTATGAATACATGAAAAGTTAATTAAGACATCTAGAGGATAGATATGTATTCTGCCAACGATCTTGGGCAAACAACTTAACCTCTGTAAGCTTATGTCCTTTCTATTAAATTTGGACAGAATAATACATTCATTTTGTAAGGTTTTTGTGACAGTTAAAATAGGTCAAGCACATAGTAGCGTATGCATGTCACATAACATGATCTTTGTTAATACCCACCCCTTTTACCACTTAAGATCATAATATAGAAAAAAAAAGATCATAATATGCTTTGTTGAGATGCCTCTAATTTAAACTCTGCCTCAGAAAATAGATGTATCAGATCTACCATCAAATCTAGGGGAAATGGATGCTTATGACAAAATCAAAAGAAGTTTAAGAAGAGAATAAGAGGGCAAAAAAAAGAAGGATTAAGAAATAATAATCCGTCTGGAAAACAAAGAGCTGATTCTGAAAGGGAAGAAAAAGCCCACAGATGAGCACCAAACTCCCCCAGATCAGAGCCTTCAGTCTCTTCCCACCCATTTTGTTTTTGCTTCCAGGGAATAAATTTGCAAGGAAGGAATAAGGAGGGATAGTTCCTCCTTTTTTCTGACGGACATTTTGTCAGATCTCTCGAAGGAGAGTTAAGAAGCAAACACTTCCAACACTTATCCACTTTAAGAAAATTATTTGTTTATTGGGGGAGGGTTTTTTGTTCATTTCAAAGATAAGACAATTGAGTGAGAGTGCCTTTCCCATTCATCACAGGAATATGATACATGTATGTCTTGGCTATGAACTCCTGCTCAAGGCACAGCTACTGCTCACCTAAGGCAGCCTGTCCTGTTTCACACAACTTACCCAAGAGAAAATAAACAGCCAGCTAAATGCAGGCCCCGAAGCCTTGACATGTGAGCAGCCGAGAGGGTAAGTCAGGAAGTAGTGTCCGGGCCTTCCTTGGCTCTTACAATTAACCATCCAGTGAGAACCACCGTCCAGGGATATACCCCCAATGACCTAAGGACTTCCCACTAGATCCCCTCCTAAACACCATGATAGGATTAATTTTCACCCTCTCAATACCATTAATTTACTCCCGTGTGAGTTCAGAGCCAAACTATGTTCAAATCATAGCACTAATTCTTCCTATTTTCTCCATGTATAAAATGGTGTTGATAAAATTATACACCTTGAAAAGCTGATTTCTAGATGCTATCAAAATACATGTAAAACATTCAGTAGAATAATTGATACATTTTAGATGTTCAAGAAGCTACTAAAGGGGCTGGCACTGTGGTGTAGCTTGTAGTGCCAGCATCCCATATGGGTGCAGGTTTGAGTCCTGGCTGCTCCACTTCCAAACCAGCTCTCTGCTATGGCCTGAGAAAGCAGTAGAGGATGGCCCAAATTCTTAGGAAGATTCTGCCTCCTAACTTCAGATTAACACAGCTCCAGCCATTGCAGCCATCTGGGGAGTGAACCAGTGGATGGGAAACCTCTCTCTCTATATCTCTACCTCTGCCTCTCTGTAACTCTGCCTTTCAAATAAATAAATAAATCTCTTTTTTAAAAAAAAGAAACAATTATAGTCAGCCCTCTGTATTCACAATTTGCACATTCTATT
Organism: Oryctolagus cuniculus; assembly: GCF_051225735.1. Lineage (NCBI taxonomy): Eukaryota > Metazoa > Chordata > Mammalia > Lagomorpha > Leporidae > Oryctolagus > Oryctolagus cuniculus. The sequence goes on from NC_142870.1 coordinate 99,805,107, forward strand.
CAGCCATCCACAGGAAGATATATGAAAAGTAAACTGCATTAGTGCTGCATATGTGTAGATGTTTTGGACTTTGTTCCCTAAACAATGCAGCGCTGTAACTCTTTACATAATATTCATATTGTATTTGGTACTGTAAGTAATCTAGAGATGACTTAAAGTATACAGGACATTATGTACACATCCCTTACCATTGTTTTTGAAGCTCTTAGAACTTGTGGATTTTGGTATCTGTAGTGGGTCCAACAACCCATCGACACTGAGAAAGGGGCTGTACCAATTTTACTACCTATAACTTGCACCGGTCTTTGAGAAGACTATTCTTTCTGGATTGCAAATGCTTCTTCTGTAAAATGGGTACATAATTACATCCAATTCAAGGAAGTGTTTGTGAGATTCAACTGGAAATTGTTGGTCACGTACTTAATTCCGTTTTGGTAGCTACTTTTGTCAACTCGATGCTCTGATGCTCACCTCTTCCTTGGGCTATGACACTTTTCAAATAAGTTTACAGCTCTGGGTAGTTTCCTTAGAAGTAGAAATTGTTATATTCATTGTTACACATCAAACAAAAAATTCTGTATTCTGAGAGGCTTCAAAGTAGAGCCATTTTCTCCAGGGGTGACACTATAAACACTCTCCCTGCACCTCCCTTATTCTTATATATTGTTCAAAAGATTGTTTAACTCGGAAAGTCAGCTAATATTCTCTGCCTTCCTCTAGGCAGAACACATAATCACACTACATTTGCACATAAAACATCACTGCAATTTTCAACTTTTTCCAGTGATCTTCAAAAGTTGTATGACTTTTCTGCACATCTCTCATCCCTAAGTTAACTTGTGTTCGTCTCAATATCACTGAACATAAATGTACTAGCCCTTCCTTAAGCAATCTTTTATTAAAGTTATAGCTTCTTCTTTTTCTTTCATTTAACCTCTATGCCACCTGGGTCTCCTTCAATCTTAGGATCAGATAAGATTGACCGGAAGCACTCCTGCACCAGGACTTTCAACACCTTCCCTTCTTCAATCTACTTCACAAGATTCCTGTGGATTCTGGGTCATACACACTTCCTGGACTCCTGCTTCTGCTTTATCAAAGTTGATTGTGGATTTTGAAAAATTCATTCAATGATTATCTTAGTGCCTACTCTACACCAGGCACTTTCCTGGGCATTATGTGTATGGTATGGAGCAAAACATTGAAAGTAGTCACTTCTCTTCTCTTCTTCCACACCCTGTCAATTTGGATGTGGAACTTGGTTCCATTTCTCAATTACAGCCAAAAAAGCTGCATCTGACTGAAGATATCACTGCAAGTATGGGCAGATAATTAAGAGCAGAAAAGAGGGAATTGGACAGAAGATCAAATTGCCACATACACACACAAAAAAAAAACACCTTTTAATTCTATAGAGGTTGTTGAACTTTTTCTCTCATTTCTCCCTTTCTATATTGCTATTATTTTAATCAAAAGTATATGTGATTTCTGCCATGCTCACAAAAGCTTTACAAAAAATATATGCTATGTCTAAGCCATAAGCTCATAAAAGCCTTTCCCTTAGCTACAGAAATGAGATCAAAAGATCACTGGCAAGTATCCCACTAAATTCTTAGCCAGGCGCCATCACCATCCCTGGTCTGTGTCTAGTTCACTGCTGGAGAGGTTTGGGAAAGTGCTCATTTTAGCCTTCTGTAAGACAGGTTTGTAAAAAGCTTCAAGAAACGTTAGGCAGGGCTACATATCTAGCTATCCACCCATCCATCCATCCATCCATTCATTCTTCCATCCTTTCTCTCATTCAGACAACACACCCCCATTTAACAACTCTGTACCCTCAAGACCCTGTGTTTATGACAACACAAAGCAATCCAAGAAAATCGTGGTCTAGACTTCAATAAGAAAAGGTGGTGGTGGAGCAAATCTGGAAGAAGTAGAATTCAGCAGATAACAATGAGTAGGAAATCCCAAGGGACGAAAACACTCTGCAGAGAAAGACCCAGCAACCTGGATCTATAATCAGTATGATGAGTGGTGCAGTAAAGTGTGCAAGCAGGGAGCTGCAGGGGAGAAGGCAGAGAAGCAGCTGTGTGGCCCTCAGCCAGGAGAGGACCAAGTGCCCCTTCCTCCGTGAACATTCCATGGTGTCCTGCAGCTGTTGCAGTGTGTATTGCCCTCTATAGGAAGTTTGGTGACCCCGTAGGAGGGTTTATATTCTAACGACCATTTTGCATTTAAGGAGATCAGCTTTCAGTTCATCAAAGGAAAGATCCTGTCCATGTGTATTTGTCAGTCCTTGCTCTTGCCTCTGCAGCCGCATTACCAGATATAAAGAAATCATATTTATAAAAGATCCCAGAGTTCTAAAGAACTGAATTTCATTGTTGATTTTGTGTAAGAGGATAAAGATAAAAACAGATACATGGGTAAAATTATACAATATTAATTAAAAGAGACCTATAAAGGTACTCAATTTTGTGATAGAAGAATACAAGTTAAATTGCTCCAAAAACTGTCAGATTGTTTACTATGAAAAAGGTTTCTGTTTTATTATTATAAATGAGAGCTTAATGGAATAAAATATCTAAACTTGAGAAATATATTTCTATTTCCAATTAAATCTTCAGTAAGAAAATAAGATTTTTAAATGAGGAAAAAATACTAACAACTTCATTTTCACTTTTCAAAGGCAAGGTCAAACTCTAAAACTACTGAACAAATTGTATTTTAAGTTCTTAGCAAAGATAGGCAGAAAAAATATTTCCTGAAATATCTAAATCTTGGCTTTAAAAAAGCTCTACAGGGCCAGCACTGTGGCGCAGCGGGTTAACGCCCTGGCCTGAAGCACCGGCATCCTGTATGAGAGCCGGTTCGAGTCCCAGCTGCTCCACTTCCTATCCAGCTTTCTGCTATGGCCTAGGAAAGCAGTGGAATATGGCCCAAGTCCTTAGGCCTGCACCCACTTGGGAGACCAGGAAGAAGCACCTGGCTCTTGGCTTCAGATCGCCGCAGCTCTGGCTATTGTGGCCAATTGGGGAGTGAACCATTGGATGGGGGACCTCTCTCTCTCTTTCTCTCTTTCCCTCTCTCTCTCCCTCTCCTCTCTCTGTGTAACTCTGACTTTCAAATAAATAAAAATAAATCAAAAAATGAAAAGCTCTACAACATAATATCTTGGGCATTCTAAAAATTTTAAATTTCTAAAAATAATTTGCAATGAGGCCTTTAAACATATTTATTATAAATGGAAAACAGACAACCTTTTTGTGTTTTTTAATTAATTACACATTAAACATTTATAAGTTATAACTGAAGCAACTGTGATGGTCCAAGGTAAAAAACAGGATGTAACCTTTAAAAATAACTGATCCACAGGACAAGCATTGGAGCAGTGGTTAAGATGACACTTGGGCACCCACATATCATATCAGAGTGTCTGGTTTCAAATCCTTACTCTGCTTCCTATTCTGGTTTCCTACTTTGTGCATCCTGGGGGGCAGCAGTGGTGGCTCAAGTACTTGGGTCCCTGCTGGCCACATGGGAGAATCAGCTGGAATTCTAAACTCCTAATTTCAGCTTGCCCAGCCTCAGCTGTGTAGGCATTCAGTGAGTGAATTAGCAGATGAAAGATCTCTCTCTCTCCCTCTCTCTCCCCGTCTCTCAAATAAAAATAAATAAATGAATAAATAAATAAACTTCAAAATAATTGATACTTCTGTGACCTTGGTGGTAACATTTTCGAAAAAAAGCCTTTAAGTATAAGAAACTAAAAAGAAGTCCTTGTGTTCTAGTGTTTTAGATTTAGTGAAATACTATAACATTTCAATTAACTAGAATTTGCATTTTTTTAATTTTTTAAAAAAATTTTATTTAAAGTTATACAAGTTTCATGTATTTCATATATACAGATTTAGGAACATAGTGATACTTCTTCCCCTACCCTCCCTCCTGCCCATACTCCAACCCTTCCTCCTCCTCCCTCTCACATTCCCACTCTTAATTTTTACAAAGATCTACTTTCAGTTTACTTAATTATAGTATGGTTAACCCTACACTAAGTTAAAGAGTACAACAAACAGTACTGAGAGAAAAAAATTGTTCCTATATGGAAAAGACAAGGGCTCTAACAATCATCACATCTCAAAATGTCCAATACATTACATTTCAGGTACTCTATTAGTTACCTCGGATCAGGGAAAACATATGACATCTGTCTTTTGGGGACTGGTTTATTACTCTAAGTATATTGGTTTCCAGTTGCGTCCATCTTGTTGAAAAAGATAGGATTTTATTTTTTTATTACAGCTGAGTAGTACTCCATAGTGTATATATATCATAATTTCTTTGTCCAGTCAACAGTTGATAGGCATCTGGGTTTATTCCATATCTCAGCTATTGTGAATGGTGCTGCACTGAACATGGAGGTAAAGATAACTCTTTCAGATGCTGATTTCTTTTGGTTTGGGTAAATTAGGACAGGGATGGCTGGATCATAATATAGGTCTATATTTAGATTTCTGGATATTGCCTTCCACAATATCTACACCAGTTTACATTCCCATCAACGATAGACAAGGGTACCTTTTTCCCCACACCATTGCCAACATTTGTCATTTATTGATTTCTATATGAGAGCCTTTCTAACTGAGTGAGGTGAAGTCTCACCATGGTTTTGATTTGCATTTTTCTGATAGCTAATGATCCTGAGTATTTTCTCAGATGTCTGTTGGATATTTTAATTACCTCTCTTGAAAAATGCCTGTTCAAGTCCTTTGCCCATTTCTTAACTGAATTGTTTGCTTTTTGTTGTTGAATTTCTTTTTTAAAAAGATTTATTTATTTATTTGAAAGAATTACAAGGAAAGAGAAGCAGAGGCAGAGAGAGAGAGAGAGATCATCTATCCGCTGATCACTCACCAACTGGCCACAATGGCCAGAGATGTGCCAATCTGAAGCCAAGAGCCAGGAGCTTCTTCCAGATCTCCCATGTGGGTGCAGGGGCCCAAGGATTTGGACCATCTTTTACTGCCTTTCCAGGCCATAGCAGAGAACTGGATAGGAAATGGAGCAGCCGGGACTCAAACAGGCTGCCATATGGAATGCTGGCACTGCAGGTGGTGGCCTCACCTACAACACCACAGCGACAGCCCCTATTGTTGAATTTCTTGAGCTCTTTATAGATACTATATGTTACCCCTTCCTCAGTTGTTTAGTTTGCAAACATTTTCTCCAATTCTATTGGTTGCCTCTTCACTTTGCTGAATGTTTCTTTTGCAGTGCAGAAGTTTCTCAATTTGATGTAATCCCATGTGTCAATTTCAGCTTTGATTGCTTTTATTTCTTGGTCTTTTCCCAGAAGTCTTTACATATGCCAATGTCTTCCAGAGTTTCTCCAGTGTTCTCCAGTAATTTGATGGTATTCTGTCCTAGATTTAGGTCATTGATCCATTTTGAGTGGATTTTTGCGGAAGGTGTAAGGTAGAAGTCTAGTTTCATACTTCTTCACATGGAGATCCAATTTCCCCAGCACCATTTGTTAAAGAGACTATTCTTGCTCCAGGGATTGATTTTAGCTCCTTTGTCAAAGTTAAGTTAGTTGTAGATGCATGAATTTATTACTGGAGTTTCTATTATTTTTTAATTATTTTTATTTTGACAATTAGAGTTATAGACAGTGAGAGAGAGACAAAGGTCTTCCTTCCATTGGTTCACTCTCCAAATGGCTGCTCTGGCTCGAGCTACGCGGATCCAAAGCCAGGAGCCAGGCGCTTCTTCCTGGTCTCCCATGCGGGTGCAGGGCCCCAGCACTTGGGCCATCCTCCACAGCCTTCCCTGGGCCACAGGAGAGAGCTGGACTGGAAGAGGAGCAATCAGGACAGAACCAGCACCCCAACCAGGACTAGAACCTGGGGTGCCAGTGCCTCAGGCAGAGGATCAGCCAAGTAAGCCACGGTGCCGGCCTCAGCCAGTCTATCTTTTAACTAGATGGTTGAGGCCATTTACATTCAAGGAGACTATTAATAAGTAACGGCTTGACCCTGCCATTTTTCCATAAATATTCCTATTGTTTTCTGTGGATTTCCTTTGCACTTCTACTGGGGGATTTCCTGCCTTCACATTCTTGCATAATGATGGATATCTGTCTGTGTTTCTGTGTGTAGCACATCCTTAAGCATCTCTGTAAGGCTGCACAGGTGGCGAGTATTTCTTTCAATTTCTGTTTGTTGTGGAAGGTCTTTACTTCACCTTCATTTGTAAATGAGATCTTTGCAAAGTAAGGTATTCTGGATTGACTTTTTTTCTTTTAAGACTTTGACTATATCTCTCCATTCCCTTCTAGCCTAGGGTTTTTGATGAGAAGACAGCTGTGAGTGTAATTGGGGATCCTCAGAAAATAATCTGGCATTTTTAGAATCATTTCTTTTTGTTTTACCATGGAGTTTGACTACAATGTGTCATGGTGAATATCTTTTCTGGTCATGTCTATTAGGAGTTCTGTGTGCTTCCTCTATTTGAATGTCTCTTTCTTTCTCCAAATCAGGGAAGTTTTCTATAATTATTTCACTAAATAGGCCTTCTAGTCCATTCTCTCTTTCCACACCTTCAGGAACTCCTAAGACCTGTACGTTGGTCATTTGATGGTATCCCATAAATTTCCAATTCTGGTTTTAAGTTTTCTATTTTCTTTTTTGTTTGTTTGGTTTTTTCATCTGACTGTAAAATTTCCAAATATTAGTCTTCTTGTTCTGATATTCTTCCTTCTTCCTTGCTCATCCTGCTTTTAAGGCTTTCGACTGCATTTTTTTTTTAAGATTTTTATTTATTTATTTGAAAGAGTTACAGACAGTGAGAAGGAGAGACAGACAGCAAGGTCTTCCATCTGCCAGTTCACTCCCCAAATGGCCAGAGCTGCGCCGATCCAAAGCGAGGAGCCAGGAGCCTCCTCCAGTCTCCTACATGGCTGCAGGGGCCCAAGGACCTGAGCCATCCTCCCACTGCTTTCCCAGGCCAAAGCAGGGAGCTGGATCGGAAGAGGAGCAGCCGGGACCAGAACCGGCACCCACATGGGATGCCGGCGCCACAGGCAGAGGATTAACCCACCACACCACAGCACCAGCCCCTCCACTGCATTCTTATTTGACTATTGAATTCTTCATTTCTAATATTTCATTTTTTTGTTTCCAGGATTTTATTTCTTTTTTTAACTTTTATTTAGTAGATATAAATTACCAAAGTACAGTTTATGGATTACAATGGCTTTTTACCTCCCATAGCTTCTCTCCCACCCGCAACCCTCCCATCTCCCACTACCTCTCCCATTGCATTCACATCAAGATTCATTTTCAATTATCTTTATATACAGAAGATCAATTTAGTATATATTAAGTAAAGATTTCATCAGTTTGCCAAATACTGTTTGAGCACTAGTCATATCATTAATTCACATTGAACTACACATTAAGGACAGAGATCCTACACGGGGAGTAAGTGCACAGTGACTCCTGTTGTTTTCTTAACAAATTGACACTCTTGTTTAAGGCGTCAGCAATCTCCCCAGGCTCTAGTCATGAGTTGCCAAGGCCATGGAAGCCCCCTGAGCACGCCAACTTTGATCTTATTTCGACAAGGCCATAGTCAAAGCCAAGTTCTCTCCTCCCTTCAGAGAAAGGTACCTCCTTCTTTGATGGCCCGTTCTTTCCACTGGGATCTCACTCACAGAGATCTTTCATTTAGTTGTTTTGTTGTTGTTGTTGTTGTTGTTGTTGTTGTTTTGCCAGAGTGTCTTGGCTTTCCATGCCTAAAACACTCTCATGGGCTCTTCAGCCAAACCGAATGCCTTAAGGGCTGATTCCGAGGCCAGAGTGCTGTTTAGGACATCTGCCATTCTATGAGTCTGCTCTGTATCCCACTTCCCATGTTGGATTGTTCTCTCCCTTTTTGATTCTATCAGTTAGTATTAGCAGACACTAGTCTTGCTTATGTGATCCCTTGACTCTTAGTCCTATCATTATGATCAATTGTGACCTGAAATTGATCACTTGGACTAGTGAGGTGGCATTGGTACATGCAACCTTGATGGGATTATATTGGAATCCCCTGGCACATTTCTAACTCCACCACTTGGGGCAAGTCAGTTTGAGCATGTCACAAATTGTACATTTCCTCCCTCTCTTATTTCCACTCTTATATTTAACAGAGATCACTTTTCTTTTTTTTAAACTTTTATTTAATGAATATATATTTCCAAAGTACAGTTTATGGATTACAATGGCTTCTCCCCCATACTGTCCCTCCCACCCGCAACCCTCCCCTTTCCCACTCCCTCTCCCCTTCCATTCACATCAAGATTCATTTTCAATTCTCTTAATATACAGAAGATCAGTTTAGTATACATTAAGTAAAGATTTCAACAGTTTGCACCCCCATAGAAACACAAAGTGAAATATACTGTTTGAGTACTCGTTATAGCATTAAATAACTTTAAACACCTAAGAATAATTGTGTGTTAATTACATAGCTCAACCAATGGTATTAAGTAGAACAAACAAAATACTAAAAGGGATATAGTATTAAATTGTAAATCAATAGTGATGATAAGGGCTGATCAAGTCATTGTTTCTCATAGTGTCCATTTCACTTCAACAGGTTTCCGTTTTTTGTGGTTGGTTAGTTGTCACCAATCAGGGAGGACATATGATATTTGTCCCTTTGGGACTGGCTTATTTCACTCAGCATGATGTTTTCCAGGTTCCTCCATTTTGTTGCAAATGACCAGGTTTCATTGTTTTTGACTGCTGTATAGTATTCTATAGAGTACATGTCCCATAATTTCTCTATCTAGTCTACTGTTGATGGGCATTTGGGTTGATTCCAGGTCTTAGCTATTGTGAATTGAGTTGCAATAAACATTAAGGTGCAGACAGCTTTTGTGTTTGCCAATTTAATTTCCTTTGGGTAAATTCCATGGAGTGGGATGGCTGGGTTGAATGGTAGGGTTATATTCAGATTTCTGAGGAATCTCCAGACTGACTTCCATAGTAGCTTTAGCAGTTTGCATTCCCACCAACAGTGGGTTAGTGTCCCTTTTTCCCCACATCCTCTCCAGCATCTATTGTTGGTAGATTTCTGAATGTGAGCCATTCTAACCGGGGTGAGGTGAAACCTCATTGTGGTTTTGATTTGCATTTCCCTGATTGCTAGTGATCTTGAACATTTTTTCATGTGTCTGCTGGCCATGTGGATTTCCTCTTTTGAAAAATGTCTTTTGAGGTCCTTGGCCTCTAATATTTCATTTTATATTTTTTTATTTTTTATTTTTTGACAGGCAGAGTGGACAGTGAGAGAGACAGAGAGAAAGGTCTTCCTTTTTGCCGTTGGTTCACCCTCCAATGGCCGCCGCGGCCGGCGCGCTGCAGCCAACACAGTGCGCTGATCCGAAGGCAGGAGCCAGGTGTTTCTCCTGGTCTCCCATGGGGTGCAGGGCACAAGCACATGGGCCATCCTCCACTGCACTCACTCCCGGGCCACAGCAGAGAGCTGGCCTGGAAGAGGGGCAACCGGGACAGAATCCGGCGCCCCGACCGGGACTAGAACCCAGTGTGCTGGCGCCGCAAGGCGGAGGATTAGCCTAGTGAGCGGCGGCGCCGGCTCTAATATTTCATTTTGATTTCTCTTTAAAATCTAAATTCCATAGGAAAAATTTTCAATCATTTCATGTATGATTTTCTTTAGTTCATGGATTTGCTTCTAATTGCTTTTGAGTAATCCTGTGATTAATTTTTTGAATTCTGTTTCCAGCATTTCCTCAATCTCTTCATTTTCACATTCTAATATTGAAATGTTGTGTATTCCTTTGGGGGATTATGGTGTCTTCCTTATTCTTGTTCCTTGAATTTCTGCATTTATTTTTAGGCATTTGTGGAGTTGATTTTAGTTTTTTACCTCTGTTACCTTTTATCTTAGAGTGATGCCTCTGTGGCTTGGTGGGATATGAGTACTTCCAGTAAATACCAAGAGGTGGGTGGTGGGTGTGGCCAGGGAGCTCTGGTCAGTGCTCCAGGGTGGGGCGAGCACTCAGGGTCCACCCAAGTTGCGCATAGTAGATCTCAATGCCCAGGTGTTAGCACCCAGTATGTTCCGTGCCACTATATGAACTTTACCAATGATCTTTGCAGTCTTCACTGTGAACACAGTTCCCTCTGCAATGACCTGCTTTAGGCAACCAGTGAGCTCTGAGCATTTGGATCTGCACCTAGTGATTGCCCAGAGATACAGCTACACCCTGCACCTACTGATGTAACCACCGAGCCCCCACGGTCTCAGCACACAAGGCTCCCAAAGTTGCTGGGTGCAGAGATTTCTCTCTTCCCGCCAGCCATTCAGCAGAGGAAGATGTTCCCCGAGACATCTATGCCTTGGCATCTTGATCCTAAGAGGCCGTGGGAGTCTCGCTATCTTACGTGGTTACCCAGTCCCCTCCCAGCCAGGCTCAAAGTCAACGGGGGCTGTAGATTGTTCCCCCAGCTGGAATCTCTGGAGCACATGCACACACAAGAGCCACTGTCCAAATGTTGTTTTCTCCCAGCCACTGCCACCGTGTTGATGAGAAGATGGCGTCTTGTCTCAGCCAGTGCTGTGCACTTGCACAAAGCCTTCTGCAGCTCCTACTCAAACCCAAAATGGCACCCACTCTTTCTCAGCTGGGCAGCAGGTGCTGTTGTGGGGAAGCTGGGGTGAGATAAATGTGCCCCCTCTACTTCCACTGGGTCCGTGGACAACCACTAGCCCCAAGGCTCCAGTCCAGACTCATACCAGCTCTCCCTCTGACTGTGTCACTGAGGGTTGCTGCAATCCAGTCTCACCTCCATCTTCAAGCTGCCACCTGCTCTGGCTCTCCTGCATTTTTTAATTCATTCAAATGTTTCTTTATCTCAAGATGGACTAAAGAGGGGGAAACCTCTTTTTCATGGTAGCTCTTTCTAACATGTGTTGACAGTATTTTCTTTGAAAACCTGGGATACTATAGGCCTCCAGGACATCATTCAGTGTACCTTTCCTTATTCAGTCATTTCCCAGATACAGTAGTCAAAGATTGAGCTGAAAACATTTTAACTGAGAGATGTAACTTGAAATCTTTGCAGCCCTTCAGATGGATGTGTGTTTAAATTTTGTCTTCTAAATATGAGTTCTTTTTGGTCTTATTGTAACTAAACATGTTAGAAGTGGCTTGGGACCACAAAGCATAGCAGGTAAAGCCACTACCTGCAACACCAGCATCCCAAACGGGCACTGGTTCGTGTACAGCTGTTCCACTTTCCATCCAGCTCCCTGCTGATGGCCTGGAAAGCAGCAGAAGATGGCTTGAGTACTTGAACCCCTGCTACCCATGTGGGAAATGCAGATGAAGCTCCTGGCTCCTGGCTTCAGCCTGGCCCAGCCCTATCTTTGAGGCCATCTGGGGAGTGGACCAGTGTACAGATGATCTCTTTCTGTCTCTCCCTCTGTCTGTGTAATTCTTTCAAAATAAATAAATAAATCTTTTTTTTAAGTGGCTAAAGAGAAATATGGTGATATTATTAATAGAGGTGGGGGAATTGAAATAATTATGAATTTCAGACATAAATTTCTATAGGCTGAAACCATAGTGAATTCAGTATTTATAAAAATAACAAGTGGAATATATAAAATTCCTACTGAGAACCTTTTAAACATTTAATGAAAAGTAGCCTTAAAAATTAGGATTTTTAAATACAAGTAATTAATTTTTTATAAACCAGTGTGTCCATTTCACTCTAATATCTGTATCTTGTAGTTGCCTTTGTCTTTGGACTTAAATAGCCATGACACATTGTTTAGCAAATTGAACCAAATTAAGCCCACATCGCTTTAAAATGTTAACCTAATCACATAAGAAAAAAAAATGAGAATTATATATAATATATGAACCTCATAGCCCACTTAAGATTGACATTATCAAATTACTCTTCAATCTATTTAAGTAGCAGGGAACACAGAGTGTGGACATAGTTCCAGAACGGGAGATATAAGCAATCATGTGTGATTCTCGGTAGAGTGGAAATGACCCAGGACCTCCATGAATAAAATGGTCCACCAAACTGTCTTAGTTCTTCAGAGTGGGACACAAGATATGAATGTGTTGCCTGTTTATAATTCATCAAACAGATCTGCAAGTTAGTAGAAATGCGTACTTTTGGATCTGATGAACATGTTTCAATAATCTCAAATCTATGTTGAATTTGTTCTTAGACATTGAAAATTCCAAGTCATCTTTTTATTGTGATTATTTAACTTTAGTTGGATAGATTTATTAAAATGGATCTATATTTGTGACTCCTCAAGTACATAAAACAGTCTGTGAATTCATTAACAATTCTAGAGTAACTTGGAAGTCTGAAACTGCAATGACAAGGGGCCATATCCAATCTTGCCCTGGATTTCTACTGTTAGAAGTCCATTAACTTTTTCATTTCCTTGTAGTGTAGTGTTATCAAATTACTATTTTTAAATAACAAATAGATCTTTCAGATACTACAGACTCCAAAATATATGTATAGAAAATAATTTGCTCTGCTAATAAGGTTTTTGCTGGTTCGTAACATTATTAGAGCATATTAAATGCCCATTTTTACATATATGATGTATTTGATCCTCACAAAAAACCTGCAAAGTCAGTGAGACAGTTATTGGTAACATTCCCATTCTCCAGCTTAGAGAAAATCCAGTTCCCCACCCAAGGTCACACAGAAAGGAAAGTGTTGTCTCTGCATCTTAAATTCCCTAACTGTATGTCCCATGCTCTGTCAACACAGACCCCACTTAGCCACAGTAACCACATCCACATAAAGCTGTATTGTCACACATAGCTGGTTAGGGCATCCCTCAGCAACTCAGCGTTGATAGGCATAAATAGCAATAATGCCTGGGAAAAGGCAGAAACTTAGCATTTTATTCCCCTTCTGGTTTGTCTGCTGAAGGAGAGCATCCAAGAAAAAAAATATTTAGAACATTGGAGTGAGCATTTGGCAAAGTGGTTAAGATACTGCTTAGGATGCATACATTCCATAGCAGGGTGACTGGGTTTGAATCCTGGCTCCATTTCAACTCTAGCTTCCTGCCAATGTGCACAGAGGGAGTCAGCTGATGATGGCTCACGTAGCTGGGTCCACAATACCCACGTGGGAAATCTGGATTGAGTTCCCAGCTCCTGGGTTCGGTCTGCCTCAGTTCCAGTTAAAGTAGATGGAAGATTCTCAATAATCTACCTACTTTTGTAGACTAGCCTCTCGTCTTCATGGGTGTCTTAAATATGGTGGAGGGGAGAATTGGGAGGTGTTTTAGGTTCTTGTTTTACATACAATTTATTTGTATTCAAGGATAGTATAACTATAAAAAATTGTTAAATTAAAATTAGAATGCAGTTTCAGTTCACCTTCACTGGTTTTTTAACTCTCTTTTTTCTTTTATTATTTATTTATTTTTAATTCTCTTTAAGATGAACAAATTTCATGTATTTCATATATACACATTTAGGAGCATAGTGATACTTCCCATTCTACCCTCCATTTCTCCCACACTCTCACACTTCCCCCTCCTTCCTTGCTTATTCTTTATCTTAACTTTTACAATGATCTACTTTTGGTTTATTTTATACTCATAGGATTAACCCTGCAAAAGGTAAAGAGCTCAACAAAGAGTAAGAAGAAAAAAATCACTTCATGAACAATAGAGACAAAGAATGTAATCATTGAATCTCAAAATGTCAATTTCATTAATATATATTATATTCCTTGTACTCTATTAATTACCACATAACAGGGAATACATATGGTATTTTTCTTTGTAGGACTGGCTTATTTCCATAAGTATAATGGTTTCCAGTTGCATCTATTTTGTTGCAAAAGACAGAATTTTGTTTTTTATGTCTGAGCAGTATTCTGTATTTTATATATATATATGTATGATATAAATACAGTATATATGGTATATGTTGTGTGTGTATATATATATATATATATATATACCACAATTTCTTTATCCAGTCATCAGTTGATAGACATCTGGGTTGATTCCATATCTTAGCTATTGTGAATTGAACTGCAATAAACATGGGGGTACAGAAAACTATTCCATATGCAGATTTAATTTCCCTTGACTAAATTTCCTGGAGTAGGATGGCTGGGTAATATGGTATATCTATTTTCAGCTTTCTGAGATATCTCCATAGTGTATTTCACAGTGGCTCTACTAGTTTACATTCCCACCAACTACAGATTAGGGTACCATTTTACCCACATCCTTACCAGCACTTATTTTTTGTTGATTTCTGTATGAGAGCCATTCTAATTGAGGGGAGATGAAACCTCACTGTGATTTTGATTTGCATTTCTGTGATGGCTAGAGAACATGAGCATTGTTTCATGTGTCTGTTGGTCATTGGAATTTCCATTTTTGAAATGGAAATGCCTGTTCAGATCCTTTGCCCATTTCTTAACTGGATTATCTCTTTCGTTGTTCTTGAGCTTCTTGAGTTTGTTATAGATTCTGGATATTAATCCTTTACCAGTTGTATAGTTTGCATATTTTCTAGCATTCTGTAGGTTGCTTCTTCACTTTGCTGAGTGTTTCTTTTGTAGCAGAGAAGCCTCTTAAAGGCTTGATGTAATCCCATTTGTCTATTTTTGCTTTGATTGCCTGTGCTTCTTGATTACAATGTGTCATGGTGAAGATCTTTTCTGGTCATGTCTATTAGGAGTTCTATGTGCTTCCTGTACTTGGGCATTCCTTTTTTTTCTCCAAATTGGGGAAATTTTCTGTAATTATTTCACTGAATAGGCCTTCTAATCCATTCTCTCTTTCCACACCTTCAGGAACTCCTATCCCCTGTATGTCGGGTCATTCAATAGTATCCCATAAATCTCAAGTATTCTTTTTAATTTTTCTAATTTCTTTTTCTTTTTTCTTTTCTTTTCTTTTTTTTTTTTTTTTTTTTTGGTTTGAGAAATTTCCAAAGATTTGTCTTATAGCTCAGATAGTCTTTCTTCTGCATCACCAAATCTGTTTTTAAAGCTCTTCACTGTATTTTTATTTGACATATTGAATTTTGCATTTCTAATATTTCCATCTGATTTCTCTTCAAAATCACAATCTCATGGGAAAATTTTTCTCCCATGTCATGTATGGATTTCTTTAACTCATGAATTTGCTGCTTCTTGTTTCTGAATAATCCTATGATCATTCTTTTGAATTCCTTTTCAGGCACTTCATCAATCTCTTTGTCTTCACATTCCAATATTGAAGTGTTGTTGTGTTCCTTTGAGGGAGTCATGTTGTCTTCCTTAATCTTGTTTCTTGAATTTCTGCATTTATTTTTAGCATTTGTGGAAATATTTGTTGGTTTTCTCCTCTGGAGGATTTTATCTTTAAACTATGCCTCTGTGGCTTAGTGGGGTGTCTGCTCTTTCAGTGAATACCCCAAGGAATGTGCTGGATATGGCCAGGGAGCTCCGGTCAACACTTCAGAGCACGGTGAGTATCCAGGGTGACACCCAAGTTGGGCATGATAAATTTCCTCTATTTGTCAACAGGAGGAGAGTATTATCACCTTTGGTGGCGTAATCACACCCTCACCTCCTCTCTTCCAAAGTGATCAATGCCCGGGATTAGTCCACAGTGGGTACAGCCCTCACCCACGCTACCACATGAATCACACAAAGGATCTGTGCAGTCATCAGTGTCAGCATGGAACCCTCTGAACTGACCCACCCCTGGCAGTCAAGGAGCTATGAGCCTCTGGCACCAGACACAGTGATTGCTCAGAGACCCCGCTACACCCTAAGCCCTATCATGCAGTCACGGAATTCCCACAGTCACAGAGAAAAAGGATTCCCATGGTCATGGGATGCAGAGGATCTGCCCCACCCTTCTAGCCTGCCCTGTTCATAGAGCAGAGACGCTCCCAGAGCCAGCTTGCCTGTGAATGCTCTACCTCAGCAGTTTGAGCCCCAGAGCCTGTAATATGTTGAGAGGATGGGGGCACCTCACAGTCCTACATGGGTGTCCAGCCACTTATTAAACCTCCCAGCCAGACTCAAAGTCAGTGGGGAATGCAAATTTTTCTCTGTGGTAAAAGCCCCTGGTTACATACATGCACAAGGTCCATCACAGCCTCTACTTGTGTCAAAATGGTATCTTCTCCAACCAGCTGCCAGGTGTCCTGGTGAGGAGGATAGGAAGAAAGAACTGTGCTTTACTTTCAATGGATTAGGCAAATACTCAAAAGACATTGTGTTCACGAGGCTCTCCCTCAGGCAGTATCACCAATGACACTGGCTGCCACATTCTGCTCTCATCTCACTCTCCAAATAGGGCATCTCCTCTGGTCCCGGCTGTGGGAGTCATGTGTGATTTCTCCACTCATTGCTTTGCATCCATCCGCACCTTCCACACTGCTCTACAGTGTCACTCTTCCTTCTGTAGAATTTCTACTGCAGTCTTTTCTCTAATCCTCCCCTGGGAGTATACTTCCTCCACTTTTCTTCTGCTATTTTCCCCTCATCTAAAACATCACTTCTTTTCTCTATTCAGCCATCTTGGAATATGTTTGTTTAATAAGCACTTAAATGGTAGCTCCCAAAGCAAATTTCCTACATCTGTTGGTATTTATAACAAGGTCCCACATTTGGAACTAATCAAGGCTGTGATTATAGCCATAAAGTTTGATAGAAAAGTAAAATAAGTTGGTACATCATCTGAATACCAGTAGAAATGTGAGTTTTAGATTTGTGGTAATTAGGAAAAGAGAAATTGTCTGCATTTAAAGCATTCATCCACTCTAGTGTTCTAATTCATTTAAACTCCTTTATGGACATCATCCTAAATTACATCTTCATACATAAATCAAAACAGCTGAGACTGTGTTGGATGGCCAGAGACAACATGTAAGGCCTGCCCCAAAATATCCTGCAGACATATTATGTGAAGTTTTTTTAATTAAACAAAACACTATGGTACATGATTAATTTCCAAATATTTTTATTTTTAATCATTCTGTGTATATGTACCTATTTGATTTCTATATTAACTACTTGAAGTCTCTAAAATATGTGATTTAATAAACTTTTTTTTTTTTTTTTTTGACAGGCAGAGTGGACAGTGAGAGAGACAGAGAGAAAGGTCTTCCTTTGCCGTTGGTTCACCCTCCAATGGCTGCCGCAGCCAGCGCGCTGCGGCCGGCGCACCGCGCTGATCCGATGGCAGGAGCCAGGAGCCAGGTGCTTTTCCTGGTCTCCCATGGGGTGCAGGGCCCAAGCACTTGGGCCATCCTCCACTGCACTCCCTGGCCACAGCAGAGGGCTGGCCTGGAAGAGGGGCAACCGGGACAGAATCCGGCCCCCCGACCGGGACTAGAACCCGGTGTGCCGGCGCCGCTAGGCGGAGGATTAGCCTAGTGAGCCGCGGTAAAATATGTGATTTAATAAACTTTTAATTTGAGCTAACTTCCTTGGGACATTTAGATTTGGAAACTAAAAAAAAGAATTTTGTTTTTTCATGAAAAATTCTTTCTAAGGAGCTCCAGACTCTCATTTGAAGTCATGGAGCTTCAACTCAGTTCAATTTGGGAAAGCACAGTTCCTGTGATCACTGGCCAACCACTCCAGGCTCAGTCTTCATTTGAATTTCTTTGGGGCAACTCTCCTTGACAATCAAGTTATGGTCCATTACAGGTAGTGAAGGGCTCAGAATTTCTTGTTTCATTGTCTGTGACATCCTTTCCATCAGATTGGAAACCACATAAGGAATTAGCTGAGAAGACTCAAAATACAATGTTGTCAGTGGATTGTCTGGATTTTTCTAACCTGTTTACTGAAATACAACTGTCACAGATGACTTTGCAGTCATTTATAGGTGGTTGTTTGGTTCCTGTATTGGTTTGCTGAGCTTTTATAACAAAGTGCCACAACTGGGTGGCTTAGATGATAGAATTGTATTTTCTCATAGAGGCTGGGAGTTTGAGATTAAGATATCAACAGAGTTGTTCTCTTGTGAGGCTTGTCTCCTTGACTTGTTGATGAACATCTTGTCCCTGTGCCCTCACAGTCATCTCTTGGCACATATCTATGTCCCAATTTCCTCTTCTTAATTCTGGTCATACTGAATTAGGATCCTCCACAGTGACTTCCTTTTAACATAATTACCTGTTTAATGAACCTGTGTATGAATACTCACATTTTGAAGTACTGGGGCTCAGGATCTTGACATAAGAATTTTAGCAGACCACAACTCAGCCCATAACAGTTGTCAGTCACAGCACACTGGAAATTGGCTTCTCCTGGTGGCTAGACTCAACATCCTGGCCTTGCTTCTGATCCTTAATTTCTGTGCCCTGTTAGTGCCTTTAGATTTAAGTCTTCCCAAACCTGTCTTTGCTTATTGGTTGCAGAGTTTCCGACTTCATCCTAATTTACTCATGGATCACATCTTTCACCTATACTGTGATGATTCTCTGTCTCTGTTACTGGTGTTGAAGTCTCACTGCCCTTTTTACATCTATTTTTCAGTTTTTGTTATTTGTCCCTCTGATGTTCCCTTGACTTCTAAATTCAAATTCATTGCATTGTTCTCTAGAAGAGTCAAAAACTGGAACTACCCAAATACCTATCCATGTCTGTATGAGTATACTGTGGTGCGTTCTGATGATGGAATACTGTACAACAGTAAGAATGTAACTATCAATACTTACTCAGTGGAAGAATGTAAGCATAATATTAGATTCTACCTGCCTCATAAGGACCATTAGGCCAATAGACCCCTGGAACTCAGTTGTCACAGTTCATAGTCAATATTTATTGGGTACTTACTATGTGCTAGATGTTTCAGAGAGCACTTTCACATAGTATATCTTATTTCATTCTCATAAATTGAAGAAGTGTCTATCCTATTTCCAGGGGGAGTAAAATGGAGTCTTAGAATAATTTATAAAAGTAAAAGCTAGGGTTGAAACTTCTGTCTTAATTTTAGTCTCTTTGCCAACATGCCACATGGCCATTCTTCTTTTTCCTCCACTGAATATCGAGGCTGTACTGGCTCCATTAGCTGGTAATCACCTTGGTCATACCTGACTACACCCTGACTGCAACTTACAAGGTGAAACTATTCATCAGCTCCCAAGGAACCCAGTGGCATTAGGAGGAACCAACCTGTACATTGCCAGTGACACCCCAGGAGAATGCCAAGATAAGCAGAGATGATGAAGTCAGATCTGAATTTTAGAATAGGAATTCCCTAGGCCTCTGTGTCTCTCTTGGAGCTGTTTTGGGGAAGTCAGGCAGATGGCATACCTTAGCTTCAGACTTTCTTGGCTAATACCTGTGAATTTGGCCTAGTTTCTGTAATTTACTTTTCCTAAGTTCTGTCGACAAAACTGGAGCATTTGGTGATGGAGGAATAGCAGGGATAAACACTTGCACCTGCCAGAAAGTGAGGAAGGCCACAAAGAAGGCTGCTGAAGAGTCAGGCTCCAAAACTGCAATTCAGGCTCATCAATTAGAAATAGAATTTGCTTTAAATATTCATAAAGAGGTTGGGTTTCAATTCACTAGCTAATAATCTTCCTCTACAATGAAAACAAACACAATGTAATTCTACCTTATGACCTTAATGGCTATCCCATATTCAATCATTTGGTAGCATATTAAGCATTTGGTCTTTCCATATTTTTTTAAATAGGAACACAGTCTCCTTGCTCCAAGATAATGACCTTCAACATTTAAAGGTCCCCTGGTCTCTTCTACTTCCTTCTAGGGAAAGAGCTTGTTTCACTTCCTTATATCCTCAAAACACCATACATTAAGCAGCTCTCCAGGCTAATGAGGGCTGATCTCACACTTTACTTTTCCTCGAGTATTGGGTTATGGACCCATCTATGCAAGTAAAATACAAGCAACAAGGAGTGTTGGGCAGGGAATTCCTTGAAAAGAAAAAACATTAATATTTGGGTCTTTGTCTTTTTACTCATTTTCCTTTTCTTAAAAATAAATCATAAAAAGAATCTATTTGCTCTGCACTAGACTGCAAAAGAAAAATCCCTGTGGTTTGTCTTAGTGGCAGCTCAGGTTGAATTAGGAATTATATTTGTAGAAAAAAATATTACTGCAGTTTAAAAACCTTTTCTTTCACTCAATAAATCTCTTATCTATGTAAAAAAAGATACCTATTTGTAAAGTGATCTGAAATTTTTGACAATGAATTATTTGACAGTAACTCTTTCATTGAGGCCATATTTTTGATGACATATTTTATGGAATTATCAAAGGCTTCTAAAATTATAACATTTAGAATTTACAATACAAAAGAAAAAGCTCATTCTATATTTACTTCATATCAAGTGCTGTTTATGCTATCCTCAGTATAAGCCCCAAGTCAAAAGAAAAAATATATTTAGGGGCCAGTGCTGTGGTGTAGTAGGTTAAGCATCCACCTGCAGCACCGGCATCCCATTTGGTCACTAGTTTGAGTCCCAGCTGCTATACTTCCTATCTAGCTCTCTGCTGATGGTCTGAGAAAGCAGTAGAAGATGGCTCAAATGCTTGGGCCACTGCATTCATGTGGGAAACTGGAAAGAAGTTGCTGGCTCTGACTTCAGATTCGCCCAACTCCAGCAGTTGTGGCCATTTGGGGAGTGAACCAACAGATACAAGACCTCTCTCTCTGTCTCTCCCTCTCTCTGTAACTCTGCCTCTCAAGTAAATAAATAAATCATATATATATATATATGTATGTATTTTTTTAAGCTAGGCCACCCTAGAAAGAAAAAGTTGTTTGCAACTGCATAATAGAGAAGCTCATCCTTGAAATGAAAATAAAGAGAGGCAAGTAGTTTAGAGCCACACTGATCAAATTCAGTCTGATAGTAAAACTTCCCCAAACCAGAGCTTGTTGTGATGAATGGGGACTGCATGCTATTACCTTGACCATCTGTGATGAGATCACTGCTAAGTAAACTAGACAAATAAGACTTAGGACATGGTGAGAATAAGTGTTTGGTCTTCTCAGAAGAGCAAACACATAGTAAATTGTTTGTGAGCAAATGGAACTGTGAATCAAAAGAATGTCTTCATCTATCCTTCAGAGCCAATTTTAGGCATCTTTCCCAGGCAATGCTTTCTTGATTTTAATGAATTTTTACTTAGATGCTTGAAATTATTTCATTCCCTTAAAAGTATAATTAAACCTTTTGTTTACTTCAGAATAACCTTATATTAATCTTGGCAATATTATGTGATATCAGTAACGTAGATGATTCTTAAGATATACCCAATAAATATACATAATGAGTGCACTTGGGTGTCTGCCATGTGCCACAGAGAACTATGATATATGAAATAATGCAAAATGGTTCAACAGAAATAAATAGGATCTGTGCTGTCCCAAAGCAGCTCATTAATAAGACATAACCCATGAACATTTTACAAAATAAAAGATTAATAAACAAGGTTCCAGGGAGGAGCTTGTTCTTCATTCGCAGATTCTGGATGGTTCCATTCCTCAAGTGATCCACTGGGTAAATCAGGAAACATGGGCAAGAATGCTCTGGAACAAAGCTTCGATTCTAATAATTATAGATGATTTTTTTTTTTCATAAAAATGGAGACTTGGAATGACTCAGCTTCCTCAGAAGTGCTCCTTGACGGTCAGTAAAGAACCATCAGGCAGAGGGGAAGGAGTTGCTGAGGCCTGTCCTCTGGCACAGAGGTCACATCTGAAGACCAGTCCTGGATACACACACACACACACACACACACACACACCAGTGCTTTCTGCCTCTGGACCAGATGCTCTAAGTTTGTGACAGGGTGCTTTAGGGATTATAAGATGCTGCCAATTGAGCACCCAATAAGATTTGTGAATACTGACAGGGAAGACTCCCTGAATCCTTAACAAACAAATAGTGAGATGAGCAGCACAGACCCAGGGATCTGCTGGGGGAGAGCAGCCATGATGGAAATGCAACATATGGAAGCAGCCACCACCAAAATATCCCACCTAAGGTGACAGAGACAGAGTTCCAGGGACAGCACAGCAGTGGCAGGTGTGCCCCATGGACTTGAGAACACAAGAGAAGAAAGACCAATTGACCCACCAGGCACAGAGGTGACAGTACTTTCAAGGACCCAGGAAAATGTTTTCATATTAATCTGTCTTAAAGTCAGAACCTATCCCTTCAAAATAACTATTTGGCAGTAATTAATGTGTAATGTCAAGTGCGGTCTTGATTACTTTTCTCTTTCTATCAAAATGGTCATTAATTATGACTCCTTTTCTGAACAGCAGAGTGGGCCCGCGAAAGTCATGATGTCACCTTGCACCAACCAGGCCAACAAAAGGTAGTTTCGTGGGTTTGGGATCCCAGTGGCTTTCTTGGGTGGTGACTGAGAGTCAAACACCATGGAGATTGCTCTCCATGACTTTCTCCCACCCACTCCCGTATCACCCATTCACAGCATGGCAGGGTGCACCAAAAATTGCCAATTGGCACATAACACAAACTGAAATCACAGGAGTTGGAAAGTAGAATGTAATTTGAGCCATCCTCATTAATCACAGAAAATTTCTAACAAAGGTGATGGCTTGAAGAAGTGTGCACCTGTCATCTAGAAAAGCAACGCTGCAAAAATAAAAATAGTAACAGAGAAGCATGTGGAGGGCCAAGTTGAAATCTGCCTTTTAAATGCCCTGTATTGTTAATTTAGATAGATGGGCACCAATCTCTTGGCTGCAACTTGACTTCCCTTATTAAGGAATCAGAAATCACATAATTTCCCTCTGTAAACAGGTCATTGAATTCCACATATGAATCTCTGCTTAACAGAGGGGATACTATCCATTCTTCCCAGTCATTTACACCTGGGTCTGTGCTCCTTCAGATCACTTAGATACTCAGAAACAAGAATTGAGTGGTGTACCACTTTAAACACTTTAAAACATTCTGTGGGAGCGGGAATGAGTTAAGAAAGAACTAGCGGCCAGTGCCACGGCTCACTAGGATAATCCTCCGCCTGCGGTGCCGGCACCCCGGGTTCTAGTCCCAGTCGGGGTGGCAGATTCTGTCTCAGTTGCTCCTCTTCCAATCCAGCTCTCTGCTGTGGCCCGGGAGTGCAGTGGAGGATGGCCCAGGTGCTTGGACCCTGCACCCGCATGGGAGACCAGGAGAAGCACCTGGCTCCTGGCTTCAATCAGCACAGCGCGCCAGCCACAACGCGCTGGCTGTAGCTGCCACTTGGGGGATGAACCAATGGAAAAAGGAAGACCTTTCTCTCTGTCTCTCTCTCTCTCTCACTGTCTAACTCTGCCTGTGAAAGAAGGAAGGAAGGAAGGAAGGAAGGAAGGAAGGAAGGAAGGAAGGAAGGAAGGAAGGAAGGAAGGAACTAGGTACTAGCTTGGCCTGAACCCTACCTAGTTCACATTGGAAGACATCTACAGGAGTACCCTTAAAAGGAAAAGGACACAAGATGGTAGGCAGAGATTGCCAGCAATCAGAGGCTACTTAAAACATTGCCCTGACATTTTCCCATGTTGTGAGTTTGAAGAGAACACGCCACTTTCTGTGACATTTACTTTCCCAAGTGAAAGAAAGATATCTTGGTTGTGCATATGAGAGACAAGAACAGCCATCAGAAATTAGTCTTTTTGTGGCCAGTTTCCCACAGGTGCTTAAGTCCAGGGTACGGAATTTGTGATACATAATTTTTATATGCAAAACTGAATAACATTTCATTTAAAACAGCATTGCTAAAATTATGTAGAGGGAAGATATCTGTTTGCATATATGTACATATAAAGGAATATATGTGATAGATTGACACTTTAGAGTTTGGTGGTAGTATGCCTAGCCTTAAAACATTCATACTAAAAACTGCTTAATCACCAGTATTGCAAAATGAAACATAAAACATAAACATAAATTTGGGGGGAAATTCATGAAAAAATCAAGATTTTTGAATTTTCTTATTTTTTTGAATTTTGACAGTGTTTTTCAATTTTTGTAATTAAGACAAAAGGAAGATTACTTTTTAAAGTCATGTTATACAGTTTTTGGTTTGCAGAGCTATCTACTTTCATAGCCATTTAATATATTTCCATTTCTTCCATCAATATCTAATAAAGAGACTAGATTATTGTTGATAGATTAAGTATAGAAATAATTTTTAAATTACAAACTCCATGGTAGTAGTAATAAAATCTGCAAGTAGGAAATTGCTTACAAATGGACTTGTGTGACTGTGAAATTGCATACTTTAAGTATTTCATGAGACCAAAATAGAGCTGAGGAAAATCTGAGTAATGATGGCATGGCATTTAATGAGAATTAGACAGATGCTAAAGCATATAAACCTAAAAAGACCTATAAAATAAAAAAGAAGTTGTCATACATGAAATGCTTAAGTTCGTTTTCTGTGACGACAAAAGAGACAAAAACATTTTATTAGAAATGTGTTCATGAGCAAAGTTATGAGTGGCAGTGCTTACTGATGGTTGCAGATCTCAGGAAAAAACTTTTCTCAAAAAATGTTTGCTTAGAGCCACTCTGTGTGATTATACTGAAAAATAGCTGCCTCTGGAAATCGGAGTGATGTCATAAACAACCCACGTTTAAGGCAGTCAATGAGGGTGGCGAGGAAACCCTCAAGTCTCCAGCCTCACTAAGGCAGAAAAGCAGATAACGATGGCGTGCCAGGCAAATCGCACCAAATCTGAGCTTCAGTGTCCTCCACTGCCAGTGGAAGATAACATCTGCATACACAGAGTCATTATACGATCAAAAAGTAAAATTACATCAAACAGCTCACAGCATGCCTAGCACATGGTAGCTTCTCAGAAGAATTTAATTCCCTTCCCTCTGAGGCGAGCCTGGAGCCAGCATCACATTTGAAGACAGCCGGTGATTCCACAGCCTGATAACCAGCCTGAGAGAATCCTGTGATGTCCAATATGTCATTCTCTATTTCCTACATTCTATGTTAACAAAGAGAAAACAAGTGAACAAATAGAGTTTTCTTATTTAATGTTAATAACACAAAAACACTTCCTATTCATCACTTATGCCTGCTCTGATAACAGAACTTAAGAAAAAGTTATTCTCAAAGATTATTTGTATAAAAACCTATTGTGTTAAGCATTTCATTGATGAGGAAACAAATGATAAACAGAAAAATATTAAAAAATTTTATACAGTAATGCACCAGACAGATAGAAATTCCCCCCTAATATTGATGCTGTTTTTCAAATAGCAAAAAATGCCTCAAGAAATTCAGCAAGGAAGTGGGGGATTGGAATATTGATGTGAAAATAAATAGGCTGAAACAATTTCTGGCATATGTTATATTGCAATAATAAGCTTTAATGTTTTGCTCTTCGGTTGTTGCTAAGAATGATGTAGAAATGTATAGGTTTAATTAATATAATCAAAAGTATATAAACCACTTACACTCTTGAGTATTTTTTTTTTTTTTTTGCTGTCTTCATGTTGTTTGAAATAGTAGATCAATACTGACCCATTAGTGGGGTTATATTTAGATCATTGAGTTTGGAATCTGAATAATTCTGAATATGTATTTCTTACAATATCTTAAGCCAGTGACTTCAAAGAAGAAAGAAACCTGCATGGTTGTATTACTTTCAGCTCTGTTGCACTTCTGCTAAGTAAAATTGTAGTCTCATGAATTGCTGAATCAGTTAACAGCCAGGTACTGAATTCTATCCCAGAAGATAAATGGACCAGGATTTAAAAAAAAAAAAAAAAGTGATTAGAAGATACCGGGTAGAGGTGACAATGTGATATGTGAGTGTGTTCACTTGATCTGGCGGTGGTTTCAGAGGTGCTGCCTGGAACCATGGAGACGTCATTGTGGCAGACCTTCCTTTTTGTTCCCTGTACTACACTTGTGAAACGGTGAGGCTCATGGGGTATTATCTCAAAGCCAAAAGGCTGTAAAGAAAGAAGTTGCTAGCGGGCACTAACATGGGTGTCATGACTCTTTTCAGGTAGTAGGTGTAACCTTGAAGAAAAAGTGGCACTGTCTTCAAAAAAGTGACCTGACCCTGGCTTTGGTGGGTTTTTCTGCAAGAAATAAAAAGCACCGCATGTGTTTATTATACATCCTTTCTAGCTGACCACTGCTTTGTTCTAGAGTTCAGCATGAAAGGACTAATTTTTATTTTGTTTTTGTTTCTGTTTTAGTGAAATGGCATGTCCGTTGCTAATTCTAGCTATTATAGTTGCACCTGTAAAAAATATATATCTCTATGTAGTTTATGGATTGGTAGCATTTCAAATAAATGATATATTGAAAATTTGGCCTGAATTTTTTTGAGATGCTTATCAATTAACATTTTCTTCTTAGCCCAAAAAAATAAGAGTTTGAATTAATTTTAATTATATATTTAACATTAGGTTTGTTCTTTTAAATATAGTAGGAATTTGAATATAAGCATGCCACTTTGTTTATTGCTATATTATTAGAGCCACTTGGAGCATGGAAAGAATTCCTCACAAATGATTTTGCTCTTTTGAAAAAAATAAGCTGCAAGAATATTTATTACAAACCATATTTAGCCTATAAATGAGTATAGATTTTAAAGGTGTACTGATCTTATAACGTATAATGTTTTATCCAAAAAAAATTTTTTGATAAGATGCTAAGCAGTTTAACAGTACCATAGCAAATCTTTTTCTCTAAGGATTCAAGTTGTATGCATCCATATTTTAGGAAGTCCACTTGCTATATTAAAAAAAAAAAACCAGCATCATTATGCATCCCCGCTTTTTATGCAAGGAATAATTAATTTCCCTTTGTTTTTTAAGAAGACAGCTATTTCAAGCAGTGTGACCATGTAAACTTCACAAAGTACATATAGAAATCACTACCTGATAGACCTAGTGAAGAAATCTCCAGTATTTCATTTCTTGGAAATAGCACATAATCATTTAGCATGCTAGTTTAAAATCTAAAGAACGCAAAGAAACAAACTTTCAGCATTGTAAAACATTCACAAATTTTAAAATCTATTAACTGTATGGAAAATTTTTCTATGTTCTGATAAGTAAAAGCTGCCACTGACTACATTTTAGAAAGTTAACACCTGAGAAAATGGACAAGGTAACCCTATTTTCTAAAGAATAAAAGCCCTGGGAAAGCCCAAACTAATGATGCAATGTTATCCTTTTTTATTGCAAGGAAACTCAGTATTCATTAGGCTCTGTAATTAATTTTGACCCCATCTATTAATTTCCTTTTCAGACAAAGAGATTCCCCACGTGCTCATTTTTGTCTCTTTGCCTAAATTTCTCTGTATGCTACATGTGTGTTTTAAGTAGATTTACAAGGCAAATACTCATTTGTCCTCTTAGAATAAAATTATTGTTCTATAGAGACACTACCCAGAGACCTAAGAAGATGGAAGGATTTTTTTGTTTTTTAAAGAATTTAAAAGATGATTTAATTTTTACATAGAATGAGATATTTCTAGTTGGATTGGGAAGGTGATATTTTGTTTTTGTTTTTCCCATTATGCTATATCTACCCAAATTTAAAAATCTAGTGAACTCAAAAGACAGAGAGCCAATGTACTGCTTTACAATCCATGATTCAGATTGGATGAATTTATAATTCAGATTGGATGAGATGATGGAGGAACACATATACACATACACACATGCACAATGCACATAGATGTGCATACAAAAAATATCTCAATGTAGTTTATGGGTTTATAGCATTTCAAATAAATGGTATATTTAAAATTTGGCTTGAAATTATATATATATAATTCATATTTATTATATATATAATATCTCAGTGTAGCAATATTGATCATCCTTTACTTACATCTGGATTTATGAGGTGCTCCAATTAAAGATAATTCTACAATTCTATTAAAATTCCTTAATCTCCAAAACAGTGAGAGTTGCACACCTTTTTCACCAAAGCTGTGATCTCTCCACAAAACAAGCAGGGTGAATACTTGATATGTCAAGCAATTGAAAAATTTTTAGAGATTTAAGGACATTTTTATTCTTTTATGCCCAATCCACTCAAAACAACAAAGACTCCCAGCAAAAACCCGCTGTGCCTATCCCAAACTCCTCACTGCCATTCAAAAAAGTTAGGAATTATTTACATAGTAATCATTTGTAAAAGAATATAACAGACCACCCATAGTGTTTTTAAATTGATATTCATAAAAAGTATGTTCATGTCATGTTAATTGCCTTCAAACATATTATACATATAAAATACTATGTTAAAATTAATTTGTCAGCCGTAAAGATGAAAAAGAAGCTAACTAAAAGTTCACAAGTAATCTTTTTTCAGATTTTGTGTGTTTTCTCCTCAGCCAAAAGCCTCAAGATTCACTTGCAGCAGCCTACTTCTTCATTTATGTTGGATTGCTCTTTAAACATTAGAATATCTTGTAATAAATAATAAGTTAAAGATTTCTCCTGACACAAGTCATTGTTGATTTCACTGTTATAGGGAAAAGGCTCTAGGGCGGCAGATAAGGCTGTTGCCATGGTGATGAAGGAGATACCGAGGGAGGAGTCTGCTGAAGAAAAGCCCCTCCTTACTATGACATCACAGGTGGGCAGACCCATAGGGTTCCTGTAGGAAGCTGACATATGTTAATATATCAGACATTGTGAATTTTAACTAGAAAAAAACTAACTGGAACCAATTTTTTAAAAGATAGTGTTAATGAAATGATTATACAAATATAAATGAAAACCAAAATTGCTAAAAAAAAAAGAGAGAAAATTCATTTAGTTACTTATTTGGATATTAATTTCCATTACTCAACTTTAGTTAAAAAAGAAAGTGTACATGTACTTGTAAATAAAAGATGTTGCTTCTTTATAAAGGAGTCTTATTAACAACTTTGGGAAAGAAATAACAATTAAGCTAATGGTGCATTTGAACAGAAACAATCCAAAAGACAAATTACTATGAATAAATCCAAGTTTTATTGTATACATATGTCAGTTTGCCAGTAGAGTATCTAAATTTTCTTAAATGTTAAATATATTTATGTTGTGACTATGCATACTACATATATGTCTATACATATTTATGGGGATGACTAATTTACAGGGATGAGCCAGAAGTCCCTGATCCTCATGCAGAAAATGGCATTTTGACCTCTCTCATACTTAGTGACCTTGACAACAAAAATATCATCGCTATTACAAGCACATAAAGGCCATTTTCAGCATTTATTGTAACAAATATAGAAAAAAATTTGCACTTGTATGCAAAGACACACTGAGACTGTGACTCCTGTATGTCCTCAGGGACTTCTGAAACACCCTGTAAAATCTACATAAATATGTATAATATACTCATCACCACTCTGTGGAACTACCAGTTTTAAATTCTTAAATGGAAAATATTTTACTTGCATTTATCTTATAATTTAGATTAGATTGTTATTTTAAACATTTCATTTTTCCATAATGCAATAGTAAATGCAGCGATTCAGTCCCAATTATATGAACACAGCTAGAATTAGAAAAATGTCCATTTACAGTCCTCATGAAAGGCATTTATATCAAAAGCTAAATTATAGCAACTTATTTTTAGAATATCAGCAAATCTCATCCCCAGCTGCTGCCAACATGTGTGGTTTTATTTTATTCTAAATACTATGTTATAAGTAACAACAATTATAACATATAATATCAAATTGAATAATTTTTAAGTTATTATGGATTCCCAGAACTTTGAGATAAATTTTATATTGTTGGGTTTTTTAATGCATAAAGAAGAGATGCTGCTTCCCAATGACAAATTTTTGCTTGATATTTACCAAATGCTCCATTCTTTATGCAGTTTACACAGTAAAACATACACAGTTTTACACTGACCTTCTGCCTATCAGAGTTAGACCTTCGCAGAATCTCACATGCAGAATATTCAGTCCACACTCCCTCAGGTGAATGCTAAGGGAGGTGAGAACTGCTTGGAGCTCTGAGCTCCCCACATAGCCATATACATCATTTAGAAGTCCCTTCCGAATTTACAGTTGGCACAGTTGTGCTCCAACATTATCATCTCAGGATATTACAATTTAGGACAGGCTCCAGTCTGAAAATTCATTTTCCTCAAAACCATGCATTGCTACATACATTGAAGTAAACCATTTCAAATATCAAAATTAACCACGAAAATCTATGCTTGAATTTAAAATTTAAGGCAAAATGATATTTTTCATCTTTTAATTCAGAAAAGAAGTTGTGATATTACCATTTTCTCACATTCAGAGCATTTGTGTGTACCAAGTTCCTACTTTAATCCCTGTCTAATGTCGCATTAACTGTTTTGAAATACTAGTTACAATACTGCATGAAGATTAGATAATCCTTTCTTTGATGCATCATATTCTTGTTGCATACTGGCCAGTTTATGAATCAGTGAGCAGATTCATAAAATGTAATGCACCTATTGTGTTGGTCATTTTACAAAATTCAATGACAATTGTGATACAATTATTTGTCAGTCAAATGCAGTTTTATTAGTTGATAAACTTTTTCCACTATACACAAGTGGCTTCTTCCCTGCTATGCACCAGTGGCGTGCACAAGCCAAAAAGAAGCAGAATGATCTGAAAAAGTGAGTACTTCCCATGACAACCACAGTATCTGGTCCATGTACCATACCACATTCCTACTCGTTCTCCTGTGTGAGTGTATTAGTGTATGTCCAGTGTCTCCTGTAAAGGCCCTTATGACACGGTACTACATAATGCTCATCTTCATCATGGGTATGTTGATGCCAGCTGCTCAGGCCATAGAGTCCAGATACGTTTGAAGCTAATTGCTGCTCTCTCAGTAGTGTCTTTGGGAAAATGATAAAAGATAAAATAGAGGAAAAATCTCTGAAACATTGAGCCCTTCCCTTATTTAATAACTGTTCACTCATAGATTATAAGTACAGGTTAGTCTTTTTCCAGCATTTCTGTATTATGTGAATATCATGGTACATTCTTCAACTTTTAGAGGGATTTAATCAAACATACTCCCTTGAAGTCATCTGTAGTACACCGAACAAATTGAACCAGGCAGAAAAGCTGGCCAGATAACCTGAACTCAGAAATTGGTGGACCCCTCAGAGTTGTCCTGGCTGTTTCACATAATTATTAATTCTGAACAAAGAATGTGCAGAGAAAGAGTAAGTCAAGCACTTCATAGAAGCTCAAGTTCATGCTGTCTTAAGAATAACACGTAAACAGTGCATGAACAAGTGTGCATTGATGAAAGAGCTAAAGAAAAAGTAAGTGAATAATCACATCTTTGAGGAAAAAAGCTGCTCTAGGCCTGTGCCGTCCAATTTGGTGTCCTGCAGCCACACGGGGCCGTGGAGCATTTGTGGCAACTCCAAACTGAGATGTGTTGTAAGCATAAAATACACACTAGAGTCAGACGATCTAATCCAAGAAATTTTTGGTGTAAATTAATTACATTAATAATTTTTGTATAGATCACATGTTGAAGCAATAATATTTTGGATATATTGAGTTAAAATATAATATTACAATTAATTTCACTTGTTTCTTTTCACATTTTTACAAATGACTATCAGAAAATTTTAAATTATGAGGCTCTTATATTTATATTGACAGCACTGCTTTAAAATGTAATAAAATGTACAAGTCCAATTTGAGAACAGAATGGAAAACTATGTGCCAAAACATTGCCTATATCGTAGGAAAAGTGTATTATCATTATGAGAATGAAATGACTTTGGGGAATATTATTCTCTCATAAAGAAACTTCAGATATTTTCATTTTGATGATATCTCCAGGGTACTTTTCTTAATTTTTTTTTTTAGTAAAGTATGTCCCATTCATTTTGCCTTTAGTGCATAGTGTCTTAAAACTGTATTCCAGATCTCTTTCTGTGAAGGGACTTTATTACTTTTCAAATTCGGCCTTTGTTTTTTTTAATCTATTCCCACCCCTTCCACATCAATATTTATTTGATTTTTGTGTCTGATGAAGATCAAAAAGAGCAATGTCCTTGATGAGAAAAACATTCTCAAGGCTACTAAATATGGCCTTCTTTGAATTTCTATTACTGTTTAGAACAACTGCCTTAGGGTTAGTACTACTTATGCTGCAAACAATGGTAATCCATTTATTTCCCCATGAATGCATTCAAATCTTATATGTCTAACTATCATGTTACTGTGGGATACAAAAAATAATTGGATCATAGTCTAGCAAAGGGAAAAGGAGATAAAACTAAGATTCTGATACTGGCTAGAGCATGGGGATGGAGGTGCTATTAAAAAAAGCACTCACCTCCTGACACTGAAGACGGATCCCGGACAATGTGCTGTTTGTAATGGGGTCCCAAAAGAGAAATTAGAATCTGTCAAAATTAGAAGGGTCTTTGAACTGATCCAAAGATGGAGAAGAGGGCAGAAGAGGCTGAAAAAAAAAAAAATTAGGTGTAAATTAACTGATACAAAGGCCATTGTAATTAATGAAGTGATTTATTTTAGCTGAGCTATGATAATCTGATTAGGCCAAAATTGCAATTGCTCCAACTCAGTTATTCCAAAAGCAAAATTGGAAGACTTTGACTCTCCTTTTATTATATTTACAGCATCAATGTACTCTGTGCCCAAAGGATGAGGTGAAGGAAGTTCGTAA
The DNA here is from genome assembly GCF_051225735.1 of Oryctolagus cuniculus. NCBI lineage: Eukaryota > Metazoa > Chordata > Mammalia > Lagomorpha > Leporidae > Oryctolagus > Oryctolagus cuniculus. The sequence goes on from NC_142870.1 coordinate 99,837,835, forward strand.
AGGACTTTCAGACTGGAGGAAGTAATTCTCAGAGAAGGCCAACAAACCTTATCCACTAATGAATCAGGGTAGAAGAAAGGACATGCAATTTGGGAGCTTTGTTTAAACTTTTCCTTTATGACCTTAAAGATTAATTTATTCTCATGTAACCAAAGAAAAAAATCACAAACTTATTTAAAAATGAGGGAGCATAAGAAAAGCTATTCTAATCTGTACAAGTAAAATTAAAATGGGACTTCCACTGACTAAAATACTCATATCTAAATTCATCCAACCAGCGACACGATTTAAAATTGGACTGTTCAAGGCAGATTTTTTTGTCTGCGATTTTAGCCATCATCGTCTCATTCAGTAGTCAGGTATTGAACCCTTTTTAGATGTGGACATTGTGCTTGAGACATTGTGAAGAAAATAAATATAAATAAGATATATAATCTCTGAACTCACAGCTTGTAAGAGGAAATTTCTTTTTCTTCACCATATCTCCTATTTCATCTTCCATATCTTCATCAAAGCCAAAAAGCTTTCAGTCTAGTGTCAGTAACCTTTCCATGCTAACCATCATCTGGCATTTCCTCCTCTTAACTGGTGAGCCCTGCCACTCTCCCAATGCCAAACTGTGCTCCAGCTCGAAAAACAGTGGTTCCAAAAGTGGTTGATTACCCTGTGACTTGTGGAAGGAAGTCACTGGAGCACCTTAGACAGAGAAATTGGACAGCCATGACAATTCTGTCGGTCCTGGTACCAACTCTAGGGTCCAAAACAAGACAGTCATGGGAGAGACACAGACCTCAGAGGACTAGGAGTTGGTAGGAGAGGCTGTGCCTCTGTCATGAGCGTCTCAAGGTCTCTTGGAATATGCTACTGAGTAAATCTGAGAGTGCACCCGATGCTTTCTCCAGAAACTACAACTAAAGGTTAAATGAGGAGACATTTAAAAAAAAATCCCATTATCTTTGACAAAGCAGACTTGCCTAAAATGAGACAGGCCTCACATTGAACCATGTCTTATCTTTTGTTTTTCCATTTTAATATTAATGGGGACAGAAGTCTGTCTTTCTCGAATTCTTTGATCAAATTTAGTTTTTTCAAGGTTCACAACTAAAAGTGTCTACAGCATTCTAACACCCCAACCTAAATACATACACAAGGCAGCTTCAAAATGTTCATGGAAAAATGGAGCCAAAAAATAAGTTCATTTTTAAAAAATTAAAAATATATATAGTTTTTTCACAATGCAAATTTTCTGTGAACTTCTTGAAGACTTTTCATATGTATACAGAGTTGGGATTTAGGGAAGCATTCTTAGTCCTTTCTTTTTAAAGAAATATATATATCTTTGTATCCAAAGTAAAGAAAGTGTAAGAAAACTTACAGAATATAATTTGGATTTATCTACATAACAATTGATATAGGTTGAGCATCCCTAATCTAAAAATCTGAAATCTGAAATGCTCCAAAATTTGAAACTTGTTGAGTGCTAAGATAAAGCCACATGTAGAAAATTCCACACCTGATCTTGTGTTCCAAGTCATAGTTAAAACACAAGTACACTAAATGTGCAAGTACTGTATAAAATTACCTTTCAACTATGTATAAAAAGTATATGTGAAATATAAATGAATCTTGTGTATAGACTTGGAACTCATGCCAAAAATATCTCATGGGTGTGTAAATATCCCAGAATTCAAAAAATTCCAAAATCAGAAAGACTTCTGACCCCAAGAATCTCAGATAAGGGATAGCTAAGAGAACTCAGTAATTCTTGGTTATCTGTCAATGAAATTAGATTTTTATTCTCAGAAAAATAATGGTTATCAAAGAGATAGTTACTATGTAATACATACGTATTCACTTTTCAAGATGCCATTGTTTTGTGTGATTTTGAGTTTAGAACCTCAGACACTTTAGCCATTGGGGTCAGCATAGGACCCATAGGCAGAAGCCAGCAATCAGAAGGCACTGCTTGGTAAAGGCAAGCAGCCTGTACAGAATTCTGTGAGTGCCATATTTGATGGTGACCTTCATCTTCATTGAATGCTTGTAACATGGCAAAATTGAGGTCTCCTTTCAGTGCCAAGAGAGTGCCACAGCCTGGATGTAGGTACTGTTTGTGAAGTTAGAATCACGTCACCATAGAGATACTGCATTAGAAGGGCTATTACAGTAAGCACATGTGATTAAAAGAACAAGTTTTACCAGTAAATACACATTAATGTATAGTTCCTTTGGAAACTATTATATGTCCATAGTCTGTATGTGAACTAATTATCAATGAAATAGAGATTCTGAAATACTGATTTTTTGGAAGAGCTCACAGATTCACTCATATTTAGCCATTTCTTCATTTTCTGGAGTATTATATTCTATATCAGCACTAACATTTCTAGATAATAAAAGTGACTTTTATGCCAGGAAATATCATGAATCATGGCTAAACTCAAATAGACCATGACATTTACAAGAATTTACATTTTATCTCAGAATCATGGAAGATTCAAAGTCCCCCAACATTTGAAAATATTTCATTATAAATAGAATTGGTGGCACCCAACAGTGGTCAAATTCAAAACAAAATGCAAAAGAACTCAGAGTTTTACTTAGGTTAAAGGAATAGCCTTTAAAAAGGTTAAAACTAAAATAGACTTTAGATGATTTTCTTCTTAAAAATCTTTGAGTCTTGATATATAATAACATTTAATTCATATTAATTGAAGAAATATCTATCAATGTAACTTGAACATTGAACATTGAGGATACTTATCCCTCAATAATATCTATAAACAAGAATGAATGAAAATCAAATTGCCAACTTATGTCAAAATCTTAAACTCTGATGGAGATCATACATTTATCCATGTTTAAATAATAGCATGGCTATCTTAAAGTACCAAGTGTGTTTCTTGGTTTCCAGTTTTTGAATGCCCACCAAATGCTTTAATGCTACTCTTCTGGAAATCATAGAATTACATTTTGTCTTTCCATACTTAACATTAGGTTCCTTACCATCTTCCATCAGCTCTAACCCATGACACCACTGACCCTGTGCCAAAGAAACAATGAAGTGAAAGTGAGTAGAGTTATATAATTATTTTGATTTGGCAATACTCCAAATAACTTCATTTGTTATGTTATATGTCTCCTAAAATAAAACTTTAAAAATGGGTACTTAAAAATCTGGAGATTTTGAGACATATCCTTTTCTTACAACACATAGAAAACTGGTGCCGGCGGTGCGGCTCACTAGGCTAATCCTCCACCTTGCAGCGCCAGCACACTGGGTTCTAGTCCCGGTCGGGGCGCCGGATTCTGTCCCGGTTGCCCCTCTTCCAAGCCAGCTCTCTGCGGTGGCCCGGGAGTGCAGTGGAGGATGGCCCAAGTCCTTGGGCCCTGCACCCATGGGAGACCAGGATAAGTACCTGGCTCCTGCCATCGGATCAGCATGGTGCGCTGGTCGCAGCGCGCTGGCCGTGGCGGCCATTGGAGGGTGAACCAACAGCAAAAAAGGAAGACCTTTCTCTCTGTCTCTCTCTCTCACTGTCCACTCTCACTGTCCACTCTGCCTGTCAAAAAAGAAAGAAAGAAAGAAAGAAAGAAAGAAAGAAAGAAAGAAAGAAAGAAAGAAAGAAAGAAAGAAAGAAAGAAAGAAAAGAAAGAAAGAGAGAGAAAACTGGATGGCTATGTCTATCTTAAGTAAGGTCAATATAAAAACTCCCAAAGAATTAAAACAATTAATTTAGGAATAAACCAATTATGTATCAAAAACAAATTTTCTCTCTTAACCATAGAAATGTAATTTGAACAAATCCAGATTCAAAGAGGTACAGAATAACTAAATAGTTGGCTGCCACTGAAAATCAGAGACCCACTAAAAATGAATCTGAAAGCCTGCTGAAATTAGAGAATATGCTTAGGGAAAATAAGATTGAATTTACAGGAACCTATTTTACACATAGGTTTCCACAAACATATTTACTAGGTACCTGTAGAGTTCATGTAATGATGTTTTCTACTCTCCCAAGATAATACTTGTTATGCACTACAAAAGCATTCCAAGGAGATATAGAGGGTGGGTTTTAGGTGACTTGAGTTTTCTGAGAGAGCAAGAAAAGGCAAGTGCTAAACCACAGATAGATCCATGTGCTTGCACTGGCTCACCACATAAACAATGCCTGACCAGTCTTTACCAGAACCTGCCACCTCAGAGTTTGAAGTCACTGTTCTGGGTCTTAGGAATTTTTTGGCCAAGTGAGGAATGAGATTGGCCCTTAGCTGCTATAATTCAGTAGGTATCATTTTCTGCATAATGGAATTACAAGGTAATTCTGAAACAGTTCCAGGAGGGGAGGGAAAGGCTTGGGCTTTGAGAATTGAGGTTGGCTGCGTCACAAATACGTTGACAGTGCTAAAAGGCTCATTCCCACGCCTTGGTACTTTTTTCTTTCTTGCCCCTCCCCATGATTTATTTATGTATGTGTTTATTTTGATAGGCTTGCTATTCTCATTTTGTTGCAAGGCTGCATTTTAACCCATCTTATTCTGCAGGTTAACAAAACCCTTTGACACCTGTGTTCATTTGTTCTCAGCTGGTGAATGAGCAACAAGAGAGCAGACCCCTCCTGAGCCCCTCCATCGATGACTTTCTGTGTGAAACCAAATCGGAGGCAATAGCAAGACCAGTAACGTCCAATACAGCCGGTAATTCCTTCACTTCTAACTGTTCCTCAAGGAGAGTTGACGTCAATGCACATGTTTCTCCTTAAGGCATTTTAAGTGGAGAATGATTTTTGCAACCAATTGAAACTTTAGAAAACATACTGTTCTGAGTACACCAATAAATCATTTTTCATTATATAAGAAACTGCCATGCATATTACCCAATCAATTCTGCTGAACGTAAGAGTACAACTATGAGCACTGAATCACTTTTCCATGCGTATTTTCACATTTACTTGTTTATATCTCAAGCCATATCACATTAAGAAATCTTTAAGACAAAAGCACCTATTTCAGAGTAAGGTTATTCGAGTTCTCACTGATGGCTCAGTTACTTCAGCAAATATGCTATATAAAAGAAGTCCAATAAAATAAAAATGTATCCATCTTTTCAAGTGGATTTAAATGACAATGTCCTACAGCTTAAAGATAGACAGGGTCAGTTTTATTCTGCCATGTAAATGTGTTACTTTCTCCCTCTTACTGCTGACTTGAACATTCTTCTAGAGGTAAAAATACTCCTACGGTGATGATCAGCTGCTCAGTGCCATGGCCCATGTAGGAAGAGGCCTTCGAGCAGGATCAACCCAGTGAGCGAGTGCAGGACACCACTGGCGTGGATGACGCTTCTCCAGCACAGGCTGCCTTTCTCCATTGATTTCACTTAGTCAACATTCACATTCAAAAGCATGTTTTTCAAATAAGAATTTCTGAAATGATGTTCAGAATCAAAGAACAGAGGTTATATTGGAAAAAGAAGAAGGTAATCACATACTGTCTTGTTCAGCTTGTTCCCTTATGACCTCATCTTGCTATGGGCTTGCAAATTTTCATTTTACTTCTAAGTAAGTGATGAAAATCACAAAGAGAAGGCAATTGTGACTTTTCCACAGTGCTGAAAATTACAACAAGAGTAACTAGCATGAGATTGAGGCACTTTATGTGGGAGTACAGTCTGAATTCTGGGGTCAAACTCCAGTAGATCAAATGCAAGCTTGTGTCTATGAGCAAGTTGTTTAAGCTTCAGTTTCTCCATCTGCCTACTAATGTCAAGATCTATATCTATTAGTTAACTATAAAGATTAAATGAAGCAATTTATGAAAGTGCTTAGAACACGTAAATTCTAACTGATGTGACTGTTTCCATTGGATATTTCAGGTAAAAACCATATTCTTTAGACTTTCCTTTTCAACTGTTCCAATTTTTTTCATCTCACACCAAAGCAATCATTCTCTATATTTTACTCTGGCGTTGAGTAATCATGGTCGTACATTCTAAGCAGAACAGTGAACAAGTTCAGATACAATCAGGTCAGACACATACTCCTGATCCATGAAACTGAGCTCAGCCTTGGAAAACTGCAGAGCTGCCCCAGGAAACAGAGCCTTGTGTTTCTATCCACAGGCAAATCTAAGAGATTGGGATGTACTGAGGAGCTGGGCTTCACTTTCCAATTCTCACTGATGGGAGAACTAAGTCACTAAAGTGCAGGCCCACACTGAGAGAGCAGCATGAGGTTTGACTGCAAAGCTACTTGTCACTGTGATTTTCTAACAAATAAAAGAGAAACTTAAGAAATATCTGGAGGAGAAAAAAAAGGAATGTGTAAGTTCTTGCAATCCCAGTACCTATGGCTGCTGTGACAAAGTAGATTAAAAACAGAAATTTATTGCCGCACAGTTCTGGAGGCTGCAAACCCAATATTAAGGTGTCAGCAGGGCCAGTTTCCCTCTGACAGTGCTTGGGGAGACCTGTTTCAGGCCTCTGACATGATCTCTGATGGTTCGTTGGCTACTGGCAGCACAACTCAATCTTCTCTGAGGGTTTGCTCTGTGTGCATCACCCTATGAGCATGTCTGTCCAAACTTCTCCTCTCTGAGAGGCCGCTGGTCAGAGTGGAGATCTCCAGTATGACCTTGTCTTTAATTACACCTCCAATGCTGTTATTTCCAAGTAAGGCCATATTGTGAGGTACTGGGAATTAGGACTTCCATATGAAAATTTCAGAGCAGGGAAGGGGTTCAAAAATCAGTCTAAAGAACCCTCTGGGGGCCAGCACTGTGGTACAGCAGGTTAAGCTGCCACATGCAGCACTGGCATCGCATATGGGCACTGGTTTGAGTCCTGGTTGCTCCATTTCCAATCCAGCTCCCTGCTATGTGCCTGGGAAAGCAATAGAAGATGGCTCAAGTCCCTGGGCCCTTGCACCCACGTGGGAGATCCAGAAGAATCTCCTGGCTCCTGACTTTAGCCTGGTCCAGCCCTGGCCATTGTGGCTTTTTAGGGAATGAATCAGTGAATAGAAAATCTCTCTCTCTCTCTCTCTGTCTGTCTGTCTGTCTCTCTCTCTTTGTCTTTCCTTTCTCTTTAACTCTGACTTTCAAATAAATAAATAATCTTTAAAATATTTTTTTGAAAAATCTTTAAAACAAAAACAAAAAGAACTCTCCAAAGTAGGGGATCTGGGAAAATGGTGTGCTGAGAGTAGACTTACTGTTCTCAGCCTTAGTATTCACTGCATCTGATTCACATGAATTTTAATCCTAAAGACTCTTGTTTAATCTTTTTTTGTTTCATCTTAAAAATATATCTCAGGGCAGGTATTTGGTGTAGCAGTTAAGATGCCAACAGAGTACCTGTGTTCAACTGCTGGCTCCAACTCCTGATTCTGGATTCCTGCTAATGCAGACCCTGGGAGGCATCAGGTGTTGGCTCTCAAGTGGTTGGGTCCCAGTCATCTGCATGGAGGGCCTGTATTGAGTTCTTGGCTCCCAGCTTTGGCCTGGCCCCTCAGTCACTGCAAGCATTTGGGTAGTGGACCAGTGGATGGGAGTGCCCTCTCTCTCCCTCTCTCACCCTCTCTCTTTTAAAAAAAAAAAGTATATCTCAAGGCAGAAACATTTTTTATATTTTTAAGGAATACAGTTTCTATGTATGAGTACTTCAAGAGTTCACAGAAAAATAGAATTCAAAGACAAGTTTATTTTGTTGCAAAAAATTTTGAAATCCATGCAGTTTTTTCATAAGATGCTTTCCATGAACTTCTTGAAGCCTCTTTGCAAATCAGCACATAATAAACAATATAGGAACTACAAGTATTATCTTTTCCTAAGGCCAGTTATATAATGGGATTTTTTTCCCTAAAAACTCTAAAAGTTTGTATATTTTGCCTCATAGAAGTTCTAAGTTATCTTTTTTCTTCAGTGTATCACTGATCTTTATTGCTTTCTCCTTGTTTCTCCATTAAGATGAATTTTTGTCATGTAATAATTATAAATAAATAGCTTCAAACTGATCAGTAAAAATGTTTCCCTTTTTCTCCATTAACATCCTGAATTCTCTTTAATTCACCTATAGTTCAGGTAGTCAACTAATTCCTTGGCCTTTTTAAACTTAATCCCTAGGTGGCAGGTAAGCTAGTAGTTAATATTACTAATTTCAAAATGGCAAATAAATCTGGATTATGCAACTTTATATAACAAATGCCCTGAAACTAGTCAATAGATATATTTTAAGACAGTGACTATTATGGCACAAGCAATACTATAAAATGTGTAGCAATGACTTGTTGCTCTGTGATGTCCCAGTAAATCTAATAAATGTCTAAATCAGGATGGATTCTTTTTTTTTTTTTTTTTTTTTTTTTTACAGGCAGAGTGGCCAGTGAGAGAGAGAGACAGAGAGAAAGGTCTTCCTTTGCCGTTGGTTCACTCTCCAATGGCCGCTGCGGCCGGCGCACCGTGCTGATCCGATGGCAGGAGCCAGGAGCTAGGTGCTTTTCCTGATCTCCCATGGGGTGCAGGGCCCAAGCACTTGGGCCATCCTCCACTGCACTCCTTGGCCACAGCAGAGAGCTGGCCTGGAAGAGGGGCAACCGGGACAGAATCCGGCGCCCCAACCGGGACTAGAACCCGGTGTGCCGGCACTGCTAGGCAGAGGATTAGCCTAGTGAGCCACGGAGCCGGCTGGATTCTTTTCTAAAGAGCAAAAAAGCAGAGGGTCCTTGGTTTTCCTTTATCATACATCATCTAAAAACATTTTATCCACAAGAGTCAGCCATAATGAACAGTTACTATAGAAGAAACACTTATCACAGTTTCAAAAACATGTAATCTCATTCCTTCAAATGCAGATAATATGAATCTATATCAGAAAATATGTACCTGTATGAAAAAAGCTGTACTTAACTACATTCACAATCCTGCCACTGCCAGCTAATGAAACATCGTAGCTATAAAATTAGCATATTTGCAAAATATATCTTTTATGAAATCCAAGTGGCCATGAGCTTAATGGCATGCCTCTTGAGAGAGATAGAAATTTGAGAAATAGTTTTAATTGCATATTCCCAATAAAGTAGGAAAGGTTGATTGAATCAGTTACATCTAATTTACCTATTTGACACCCTGGCAAAATTGTACCTAAAGGACTTAGCTTTGTAGCCACTGTGTTAGAGAATGCCGACTAAACCTCCTGAGATGCCAGGGTAGAGTGCAAAGCGGAACAGAGGCCCCAGCAGCTCCCTGAGGCCACATCCGCTGCCTGTGCTAGTCGAGGTTGCCCCAGCGACCAGTCTGTGGAGAGAAAGTCACTCCAACCTGATGCACCCTAACCTGTAGTGGCATTAACAGTACTGTGCATGCAACCAAAGGGCTAAGACAGGCCTTCCTAACAGTTGTGCTTTACTCCACCTCATTCAAGCGGCCTCACTTCCCAGGGCCCAGGTCATCAACCATTTATATACATTTCCAGTGCCCTGTGGGAGCCTTCCGGCTCAATAGGCTGCAGTCTTCAGTCAGGTGTTCTTGAAGAGTTGGAAACAAATGCTTTGGTGATGTATTATCTTTCCTCTTGAGGAGATTCCACCCAATAGAATTAGGTCAACAAAAACAGTGGTGCTGAGGTTGCCAGTGATTTAAATCATGCCTCAGCCTACCCAACATGCCCAATAATCAGGAGCTAAGCGTGAGCACCGTGTGGAATCAGCTCACTGCCCCAGGTTCACACAAGGTCCAGAGAGGAGCAGAGAACACAGGCTTTGGAGGGAAGGACCTCCATTTGAAGCCTTGCATGGACACTACAACACCAGCTGCCTCAGCTGAAACAAATTATCACAAATTCACTGGCTTTTAACAGCACAAATTCACTAGCCTCAAGTTCTGGAAGTCACAAATCCTAAAATCAAGAGAGCAGCCATAGTTCATTGGCTTATAGCTCCTTCCTCCATCTCTAAAGCCATCTCCAAGCCTCCATCCTCGGAACCAGCCTGTCTCTCTTTCTCTCTTTCTCTCTCTCTCTCTCTCTCTCTCCCTCCTTTCCCCTCCCTCTCTGTCTCTCCTTTTCTCCCCTCAATTTCCATCCTCATGTCTCCTTCTGTGACTCTCACCCTCCTGACTCCCTCTTACAAGAATACTTATAATTATATTTGGCCCACAAGGATAATCCAGATTAATTTCCCCATCTCAAAATCCTTAGCTTAATTACATCTGCAAAATCCTTTTTGCTGTGTGACATGTCACAGTCACATATCCACCAGCATCCAGGGGAGGGGGCATTATTCTACCACTCCTGCTACGTGGCTGTGGACATGTTACTTACTATCTCCAAGTCCCCCATTTCTCACATGTCAAATTAGAGTATTAGAATCTTTTTCACAGAGATGTTATATGGGTTAAACAAGGCATTCGTAAACACTTAGAATATTGTATATACTCAATAAATAATTTTTGTACTCATTTCCATTCTCATGTGTCTAGGACTGCCTCAAACATGAATGCCTTCAGTAGAGTCCCCTAGTAATAATGAATAATTATTTGAATTATTATTATGCTCCTAACACTGTTGGAAGGGCTTTAGTTAAACATCTCATTCAGTGCTTCACTCTGGGAACTGGAGTTGTGCCCTTTTTTTGGACAAGGAGAAACAGGCTTAGAGAGACTAAGTAGCTTTCCCAAAGTCACACAGCCAATACATGACAAGGTCAGGATTTGAATCCAAACTATCTTAACCTCTGATGTGTGCTGCCTTATTTTATGCACAGCAACTCCATAGCATAAAGACACTAAAGTGGGTCGGAGACACTAAAGTGACTAAGATAGAACAAAGCACTACAATGGGTGACTGGGAAATACAGATCTGTTGAGCCACCACAGAGCTGGGAGTCCCGCTTTTACAGCACCCAGAAGTAAACGGAACCCTCTGGGCAATGGGATCCCACAGCCGACGACTGACATGTGATCCAGGTAGAGAGGTCTGCATGGTGAAAATGAGATTATAACTGAAAGATATTTTATTGACCTTACATGTACTTATACACATTTGTGCATGCACACACACGCTAAAATGAAATTTGTTTTCCTTGAAGACGGAAAAGCTGCCTTACTCCCTCTCTGCTTTTGAAATTTGGGTCCCCAGGGACTGTCTCAGCTTCAAAGCTTTCCATTCGCCCTCCAAGCCTCCTCTTTCATCAGCTGGGTAAAAACCAAGGCCTCTTGTGTGTGCCAAGCATTCGCTTTACATTTGCAGAGAAAAGTACAAAGAGATAGAGAGCTCAGAACAAACACAGGCAGCATCCGTCCGGGACTCTTTGCAGGGGGAAGAACTATTACTGAGCCAAGTTTGAACTCACAATTCACTCTTTCAGAAATTCCTTTATTCTGAATAGTGAGAAGCACATGCAGAATTAAATTAGCACTCAGCAGTTATTGCTCTGTAAGAAATGCACTTATTATATACAAGCAGACAATTCCCATATCATTTGTTTCCAAAAGAAGTCCAGGGCAAGTGGTTGATTCTTCAGTGTTTGTACATTTATGGCATTCCAGAGACCATCATCCACCTCCTTCCTTCTGCTGCAAGGAAATCATATTGGGCCAGGAATCCTTGCCAACAGAACAGTGGTCTGGAAATTTCTATTTAAACTTTCAAGGGATATGAAGTGTGTGGCATCCTAGCCTGTCTTGGCTGCCTGCCATCCTAAAATTGTAGACAGAAAGCCGAGCGACTTGGTTCTGAAAGCCACTTCTCCAGCGCCTGCCGGCCACAGAGTGCCTCTCACGCCTCGGAGCACCTTGGCAAGTGGCTCTCACTCCTCCGTGAGACTCAGCTGAGAGCCACAGAGGATCCCAGTCTGTTTATGATACCTTTGCCCCATAGGAGCCGCTGAGAATCAGTGTCTTTGTGTGTTCCATTAATGCCTTCTCTTTCTGTCAGTGTGTTCATCTGATTCTTGACCAAGATAGAAAGGAATGGGAAAAATTGAAGATCAATATAAAGAAAAGGAAAGATTAACTTCACAGAGTGGGCACTAAAGAATGGAAATAATGTCTATTGAGTTCCTATTTTATGCCCGGCATTTTACACACATCAGGTCATTTAATCCTCATCTTACATCTAAAAGACAGACTATGAGGCCGGCGCCGCGGCTCACTAGGCTAATCCTCCGCCTAGCGGCGCCGGCACACCGGGTTCTAGTCCCGGTTGGGGCGCCGGATTCTGTCCCAGTTGCCCCTCTTCCAGGCCAGCTCTCTGCTGTGGCCAGGGAGTGCAGTGGAGGATGGGCCAAGTGCTTGGGCCCTGCACCCCATGGGAGACCAGGAAAAGCACCTGGCTCCTGGCTCCTGCCATCGGATCAGCGCGGTGCGCCGGCCGCAGCACGCAGGCCGCGGCGGCCATTGGAGGGTGAACCATCGGCAAAGGAAGACCTTTCTCTCTCTCTCTCTCTCACTGTCCACTCTGCCTGTCAAAAAATAAAAAAAAAAAAAAAAAAAAAAAAGACAGACTATGAATTCTTCATTTTTCAAATGAGGAAGCTGAAACTCAGAAAGGCTAAGAAACTTTCCTTAAGTCACACAGCTAAGCAGAGGTAGAACCAGATTTTCCTACTTCACCAACAGTGTCTGACACTGTGACTTGGACGTGCAATCAGAAAGTAAAATGTTTGTTAAGACTAAAGCCTAGGGTGGTTGTTAGGTGCAGCGGTTAAGACGCTGCTTGGGACACCTGCAGCCCATATCAGAGTGCTAGTTTCAAGTCCTAGTTCTTCATCTGATAAGCTTCTTGCTGATGAACAGCCCAGGAAGCAGCAGATTATGGACCAAGTGCTTGGGTCCCTGCCATTCATGTGGGAGACCGAGACTGAATTACAAGCTGCTGGGCTCCTGGCCCATCCCTGGTTTTGCAAGCACTTGGGAAGTGAACCAAAAAATGGAAAAAATCTCTCTCTCTCTCTCTCTCTTCCCCACCCCCCATTTTTTTCTCTCTCTCCCTCTCTCTATCTGACCTTATCTTCCTCTATGCCTTTCTAGAGAATAAATAAATACATTCATAATCTTAAAAGACTAAAGCCTGATGCAGCACTAAGGCTCCCAGAAGGGTCCTCCAGCCATTCGGGCAGTGCAGTACTAAAGAAATCCTGGTTGCAAGCACTGCTGAGCTCTGACCCTGCCTTGAGTGCAAGGCAGAAATAGATGGAAGAGTGGTGAGACATCAACAAAAATCGGTTCCCCCCTTGCAGAAAAACTGGGTCCTTGAGAAAAGTGATGCAATTACTGCTTAAACTACGCCAGAGAAGGTTACTGCAAGGAGTTTCTTGGTCTGGTCCTTCTTCAGCTTCCCTAAGCTACGGAGGTGAAGAGAGCCTAGGTCAGGGAGCCTCCAGGCCTGCTCAGAAACCAGAGGAACAGCAGGGGTTGGTGGACAGGTGGGGTTGGAGGGACCTTGTCGCATGTGAATGCTCTACCTCTCACCATGAGCTAGTCACTTCTACTTGCACAGTAAAAGCAACCTTGAAGATTGCAAAGCTTGTCTTTTTAATCTCATTTTCCCAGTTTGCATTTGAACGAATTATTTATTATTTGTGCCTTAGTTAGAATATTTAGTACAATATAAGCAATCTTCTAGGAAGCAAAAATATAACTGTTTTATACTTGGTTATATTGAAATTTAAGTTTGCTTATTAAACAGCAAAGGCAGTAACGTGTATACCTATTCATCAACTATGGTTATAAAATACTTCTCTAGTGTGAGACCAAACAGCATGCCATTCTCTGATTGAATTACTTAATTAAATAAAAGATTATTAACAGCATTCCTTTATGCCTCATATACTTGATCACTTAAAACCAAAACACAAAGACATTCAGAAATGTCACTAAATCCCTGAATATGATAGATTGACCATCCTTTGGAAAATCACAATCCAAAATAAATTTTCAAGCAAAACAGTACACAGTACATGAACTCAGATTCAATTTTATTTTCATTTTATCAAAGCTTCATCACTGCTGAGGCCGATCTAAGTCCCCTGTTCCTGGTTTGCTTCTTACCAAATGTAGGGAAGCATGCAGCAAGCTTCTCAGTCTAACACACTATCTTTTTAAAATTATTTCTTCATTTATTTATTTCAGCAGCATAGAGACAGAGGGAGATAGGTTCTGTCTACATGTTCACTTTTGAAATGCCCACAATGGCCATGGGATCCATAGTAAGGGACTCAATCTAGGTCTCCCAGGTGGGTAGCAGGCACTCCATCACCTCAGCCATCGCTGTTGTCTCCCATGCGCTGATAGGAAGCCGAAATCAGGAACTAAAGCCAGATGTCAAATCTAGGCACTCCAATATGGGACCCAGGCATTTTAACTAGTATAATTTTGTTTTTAAATTTACTTCTTCAAATTTTTTTATTTATTTATTTGAAAAGCAGAGTGAGACAGAGCTCTTCCATGTGCTGATTCACTGCCCAAATGCCAACAACAGCCAAGGACTAGACCAGGCCTAAACCAGGAGCTGGGAACTCAATCTGGGTCTCCCATGTGGGTGTCAGGGAGCAAGTACTTGAGCAATCACTTGCTGCCTCCCACATTGCACATTATCAGGAAGCGGGTGTCAGAAGCAGAGCCAGGACCTGAGCCTAGGCACTTCAATACACAGATGTGGGCATCCCAAGTACCATCTTCTCTACAAAATGCCCATCCCTAAGAAACTGCCTCTATAAATCAATAATGAGTTAAGTAGGTGTTTCCATCCTGTCCTACAAACACAAAATCCTTCTGTACTCAACTCCAATCAATTTTTGAAAAGTAATTGCAAAGCAGAAAAAGGGCTTATCTTAACCTTTTCCATTTCTGATAGTATTGACCACAGGCTTAGATCTCCTTGACCTGAGTGAACCAGTCTCTCAAACCCAAACCAAAGGCAAGAAGTCAGAGCCTTCATCAAAAACTTCATCCCTCAAGAAAAAGGCTGACGGACCCGACCTCATCAGTGCAGATGCTGAGCAAAGAGGCCAACCTCTCCGAGCTCCCGAGACGTCATCCTTAGATTTAGGTAAGGCAATAGCTTGCACTCCTGCTGCTCAACCTTGCCCTGCTGGGGTCGAAATAACAGAGACTTTCTGCAAATGGCACTAAAACAGTGAACAAAGGAGTACAAAAGATGAATTACATGTAGGAACCTGGGCAGGACATAGCTTATTCTGTGCTTTGATTGCATAGCTATTGGGGAGCTCAAGTTTATATAACTCATGTTGATTTGTTCACTTACTGATTCAACTGACACCTATTGCGCTCGATAGATACCAGGCATCTTGTTAGTCACTGGGGTCACAGATACAAATAAAATGTGAACTTTGCTTTCTAGGGGCACTCAATCTAGTGCAGGAGAGAAAAATGTGTGAGTGAACAACTGTGATGCAAGGCGTTGGGACACCAGACCAAGCAATAGTTCACAACACGATTGGGAAGGCAGGCAACACAATGATAACAGCCATTAGTGCTGTCTCACAATTTCCAGAGGCTCTGCTCCATGGTTTGCATAGATCACCCCATTAAATCATCACAACTCTTTAATATACATGTGTGATGAACCAGGCTTTAAAATTTAATAACTTGCCCAAACTCTCACAGTTTGGTTTTTGAGTCTAGCTCTAGTTTACTTCCAAGCTTATCCTCTACACCCTCCTGAGAAAGGAAAGCTTACACCTCAGCTCACAGAACCAGTCAAATAAAGATCTCCTTCCTCTGAAGACAGTAAGGAGCCAAGTATTTCAGAAAGCCAAGGCGAATCTCCTGGCTATGACTCACTTGTGTGTGGGGGGGTGGGGGCATAGATATGTCCATAAAATGAGCATATTAGTAACCTGCCCATAAGCTTGTGAAGAATAAATAGAACATATATATGAAAAATCACTTACCATTGTGATATATGTATTACATGGTCATAAATTAATTTATTCATTTGTACAGTAAATGTTCCTCTGAGTGCTTACTGTGCTGCAGGTAAATACTATCTGTTAAGAATACAAAAATAAACAGTGTAAGCTCTCTGACCCTTAACAAACTTACAGTCTACTGGAGATATAGAAAAATTATTAAATAATTATAATAAAGTATCAACTCTATGCTGCAAAAAATGGAAGCCTATACTGTTACTACCCAGCCAGGGAGATGGAAAAGGTGTCTCATAGAAATTACTGCATGAACAGCCTTAAGGGATGGGTAGGAATTTGTCAGATGAAAAAAAGATGGACCAAGAGAGATGTGGGGATGATGGAGCAGGGCATTCCTTATGTAGAGGAAAAGGGAGTCACACACAAATAGACAGCTAAACACAGGAAGATGTCTTCCCAAGTAAATGCAAGTGCTGCAGTGGTATCAAAGGTTGGTGGCATAGTGATCTGACCAGTAGTTAGATAATGGGACTCCTTGGATAGCATGTACTCAGGATTGGAGGAGAAAGGGTGAAGTTTGAAGGGTTTAACACCAAGAAATTACAACAACAGATTCTGTTTTGCAAAAATCCTTCTCTGGTGGATGTGTGAGGAAAGGAATTAAGGCAGAGAAACCAATACAGAAATTCAGTAGTGATAAATGGGATCACCAGGTAGAGACAGATTCAGAAAAAAATTAAGACTTGGGCATTGAATGAATGTGTGTATGTGAGCATGAGTGACATAATGAATGCATCTACCTCTGTGATGGAGGATACAAGAGAGGAAAGAGTGAGTTCCACTTTGGACCTGATGTAGTTGAGAAAACTGTGAGACTTTCCTGTGGATTCATCCAACAGACAGCTGAGTATGTAGGCCTAGGACTGAGGAGAAGCAGCTGAGCAGGACATGGAAATTTAGAAGTCAGAAGCCTCTGAATGTATATTGCAATCATGGGATATACATGAGACCATCCTAGAACAGATGCAGGGAAAGGGAAGAGAACAAACCGTTGTTCAAAACAGCTGGAAACACAGGATCCTCCCTACCCTGCCGTCTCCCTCTTTGAGGTCTTTATTTGGAGGAAGATTTTATACCTATCTCTATTATTTCCTCACCATTCATATGCTCTCACTTCATTCAATTTTACAAATAAGTAAATGAAATCTACATGATTATTTAAGGATATTTTACTCAAAATATTACAATGTACCACAATAAGCATATGAGTGAACATTTTTTTTCTCTGATTCTGAGATACATTTGAAGAGGTTGTAAAAATACTTAGTTTAACGTGCCATCAAGGTGGCATGTACCAATGCCATCTCACTAGTCCCAGTGATCAATTTCTGTTCACAATTGATCATAATGATAGGACTAAAAGTCAAGGGATCACATAAGCAAGACTAGTGTCTGCTAATACTAACTGATAGAATCAAAAAGGGAGAGAACGATCCAACATGGGAAGTGGGATACACAGCAAACTCATAGAATAGCAGATGTCCTAAATAGCACTCTGGACCCAGAATCAGCCCTAAGGCATTCGGATCTGGCTGAAAAGCCCATGAGAGTATTTCAGGCATGGAAAGCCAAGACACTGTGGCAAAAAAAAAAAAAAATGACCTAAATGAAAGATCTCTGTGAGTGAGATCCCAGTGGAAGGAACAGGTCATCAAAGAAGGAGGTACCTTTCTCTGAAGGGAGGAGAGAACTTCCACTCTGGGTACGACCTTGTCTAAATATGATCAGAGTCGGTGAACTCAAAAGGCCTCCATAGCCTTAGCAACTCATGACAAGAGCCTAGGGTGATTACTGATGCTATAAACAAGAGTGTCAATTTGTTAAGTCAACAACAGGAGTCACTGTGCACTTACTCCTCATGTAGGATCTCTGTCTTTAATATGCTGTACATTGTGATTTAATGCTATAACTAGTACTCAAACAGTATTTTACACTTTGTGTTTCTGTGTGGGTGCAAACAGTTGGAAGCTTTACTTAATATATGCTAAATTGATCTTCTGTATATAAAGATAATTGAAAATGAATCTTGATGTGAACGGAAGGGGAGAGGTAGTGGGAGAAGGGAGGGTTGCAGGTGGGAGGGAAGTTATGGAGGGGGGAGCCATTGTAATGCATAAGCTGTACTTTGGAAATTTATATTCATTAAATAAAAGTTAAAAAAATACTTAGTTTAAAATCACCTTGGAGAACAGCAGTGTCATTCACAATAGTCAGGAGGTAGAAACAACAATGAATGGATAGACAAAATGTGGTTTCCACGTATAATGAATTGTTATTATTTAACCTTAAAAAATAAACAATTGCTATAACATGGATTAATTTGAGGGATATTATGCTAAGTGAAATAAGCCAGATGCAAAAGAATGAATATTATGTGCATTCATATGAGGTAATTAGAGCAGTCAAGTTCATAGATAGAAGAAAGTAGAGTAGAAACTAAAGGGATTTAGGACAGGGGATGGAGAGCTGTTGTTTGATGGGTACAGAATTTCAGTCTAAGAAGTTGAAAAAGTTTTGGAGACACATGGTGGTGACAGTTGAAGGTATAAATTGCCACTGCAGCATACACTTTTAAATGGCTAAAATGGTAAATTCTGTTATATAGATATAGATACAGACTTATACATATAAAATCTAGCACAGTGTTTTAAAAGAAGGGAGAAAAAGGCCTTGGAGGATACCAGCTGCAGACCTACCTTTACATGAATGAAAACAATGTGGACCACAAGATCATATAAATGATAACAGTTACACACCTGTAAATGAGAGAAAACCTAGCCAATTCCTTATCTGTAAGAGTTAAGCCTCAGGGAGAAGTGGTTCTGCCATTCTCTTGGCTTTCTTCATAGCTTCCTTTCTCTCTATTCCCCATTATAAATTCCCTCCTTTGGTGAAAAGTGAAGTAGTCTATTAAAAAGCTGTGAAAATGTTCTGGTTTCTTCCTACCTCATTTTAACATCAGAGCTCATATTTTTAAACAAGAGTTTCCAGTTGACATGTGCCAGAAGTTTCCCCCGTAAGAAGCTACGTGCTTCATGTAGACTGAGAGGAGAGTACTCCACGTGCACATTCTACATCAGATCCCATAGCTATAGAAATAAATTAAACAAGTTGATGTTTTAACTGTAAAAGCAACCTGATTTATCTTAACAAATCTCATTTTTATTTAGCTGCGCAGACTTAATTAATTTCCAGCCTACACTGAAAAGATAAAAATTGGACTGGGAGTTTGAAGGCTTCGTTTGAGTAAAGTTCACTTGGAGAAAACTTCTCAGTCAATAAATGTCTCTTTTCTCTCTGCACTTCATGCTCTCCCTGAACCCTGTGCCCCTTCCTCTCTAGCAGACATTCAAACTCAACTGGAAAAGTGGGATGATGTGAAGTTTCATGGAGATCGAAATAGCAAGGGTCATCCAATGGCAGAGAGAAAGTCATGCTCATCCAGAACTGGATCAAAAGAACTCTTATGGTGAGACATTGTGATACCTGGAAATGTGCCTGTTTTATGGGTATTCCTCTCCATATCCTGAAAGAGCCAGTGAGTTCAGTCAGTCCAAATACTTGGTGTCAAGTATAATTCTCTATTTTTATTGTGACCTCTACAAATTCTAAATTGTTTCAACTGGATTATCAGAAATTAAGCAAATGTAGTTGAGAAGGATTTGAGGAGGTCCATGATTTAACATTTGTTGATAATTTTCTGAATGTGTAACCAAACTGATGTGTCAAAATAGGTACACATGTGTATTCATAGAGATGTACAAGTATACTTCAAAAGTTCATGGAGAATGTAATTAAAAGATAATGTACATTATACAGCAGACTCATAGAATAACAATCACTTTTCTGGTCTGCCTGAAAAGCCCAGAAGAGCATTTCAGGCATGGAAAGCCAAGACACTTAGGCAAAAAATGTCCTACATGAAAGATCTCAGTGGGTGAGACCCCAGCAGAAAGAAGTGGTCATCAAAGAAGGAGGTACTTTTCTCTGAAGGAAGGAGAGAACTTCCACTTTGCTTATGGCCTTTTCTAAGTACTGACAGAGTTTGTGGATTTGAAAGGCTTCCATAGCCTAGGCAGCTCATGTCAAGAGCCTCAGATGATCACTGACATCATACGTAAGAGTGTTAATTGTTAAATTAACAACAGGAGTCACTGTGCACTAAATTCTTATGCAGGACCCATGTCCTCAAAGAGTTGTATTATGAGAGTTAACAGTAAAACTTGTTCTCCAAGGTTTATTTCATTTTAGTGTATCAAGTGAAGGATATTCTTATGTCTCATAAGTTTTATTTATGCCTAAGTGTCTAACTCCATTGCATGTTTTCATAGGTGCTTCCTTAATTAATGATAAAACTTATTCTCAAGGACTTACTTTCTTTTAATGTATTAAATGTAGGATATTCTTATATCTCCTAAGGTATAGTTATGTCTAAGTGTTCACAAAAGATGTGGGTGTTACTTTAAAGTTAATTAAGTTTCTCAAAAAAAAAAAATAAAGTGAAATTAACTTCAAGATGCAATGACTTTGCACAACACTTGTCTCGACTGTTGAGGAAGTTTTTTTTTTTATTTTCGTGCAAATTGTTGAACTCTTTATTTAGTATAGAGTTGGTCTTCTGCATATAAAGTTAATTGAAAATGGATCTTAGTAGAGAATGGGACTGGAAATGGGAGAGAGAGGAGGAGGAGGGGTGGGAGGGCAGGTATGGTAGGAAGAATCACTATATTCTTAAGGTTGTACTTATGAAATGCATGAAGTTTGCATTCCTTAAATAAAAGGTTTCTTTGTGAAAAAAATAAAAATAAAATAATGTACTTTTTCAACGAACTTTTTGAAGTACCCTTGAATGTCAATGTATTCAGTATATTATGCAGATGATAGTTAACTTAAAATCTGTGGCTTTACATGTAACCTTTTCTGGTTTTCTCAACCATTCAGCATCAAGTAATGGAATAGTTTAAAACTATCTGTGGATGCCCATGAGAAAATCTGGCCCCTCTTATTATTGCAACTTTCTAAAGGGCAAGGTTCTATTTCGATCTCCTATTGCCCTCACCTATCTCCCTCATTTTCAAGTTCTATATAAAGATGACATTGCACCTGAGTATGTAAGGTCCCCCCCCCGAAAAACACAATATTTTTTAAAGATTTGTTTACTTATTTGAAAGGCAGAGTTACAGAGAAGCAGAGGCAGAGAGAGAGAGAAAGAGAGAGAGAGACTATCTTCCATCTGCTGGTTCACTCCCCAAATGGCCACAACAGCCAGAGCTAGGCTGATCCAAAGCCAGGAGCCAAGAGCTTCTTTCAGGTCTCCCACGTGAGTCCAGGGCCCCAAGCACTTGGGCTATCTTTTGCTGCTTTCCCAGGCACGTTAACAGGGAGCTGGATTGAAAGTGGAGCAGCTGAGATTTGAACTGGAGAACATGAGATGCCAAAACTGCAGACTGGAGTTTTAACCCACTGCGTCACAGTACCAGCTGCATAGTGTTTTTAATAAAGCAAAATGTTCTGTAATAAAAATGGTATTACATTTATTTTCTTTTGCATGTAACTGAATTCTCAGAGACAATAACACCTAGCATATTGTTAGCTACTTAAATTCCAAATGTGATCAGTGTTACATGAGCAAATCTAACACTTCTTTTTCATCGGGATTCTGATGAGAGCTTTCTTATGATGTCTTTCAATAATCCAAATTAATCAATTGTCTTAGCTGGATTTCTGGCTGAATTTGTCTCTTGTTGTACATTAATTTCCTCTGTGCCTCCATTCCAGGTCCTCAGAGCACAGATCTCAGCCAGAACTGAGTGGTGGGAAAAGTGCCCTCAACTCAGACTCAGCTTCAGAGTTGGAATTAGTGGCTCCAACCCAGGTAAGAAAACTGACTAAACTAACTATTCAATGAATTCCTGTTCTAATATATTGTATGCATCATAAATATTTTCTTTAAATTTTTCACAAAAATGAAGTATTTTTCTGAACTTTGCATTTCATGTGCTTTCTCACCTCATAGCTGTCTCAATGCTTAAAAATATACATCTGCCTAGAAAATGTGTTAATGAAATCCCAGTGTACTTAGCACTTTCTCCTTGTTCTACCATTTACTGTACCATTATTTTGAAATATAAAATCTGTTCTGCTCCAACATTAGCACTCTTTATGTAACAGAACACAAAGAAGAGGAAGTCACACCTTCAGTTTTCATTCACATCTATACCCTGTGGAACAAGAGACTACATACGCATCAGCATCTTGTAATACAAAGGTCAATTTCATGCTAATAAGTGTATTATTATAGTATTAGCAGTAATAATGATGATAATAATAATAGATAGTGTTCATGAGTGCTCACTAAGTGTTAGGGTCTTTGCTGTATGCTTCGTGTTTTATACGTAATACGTAATACTTAAATAGTCCTGTGAGTTATTATTAGCCTCACCTTAAAGATCCTTCAAGATACTCCCTAGAGCCATGAAGTCAAAAACATTTTCCTGGGGCACATGAATCATCGCAGGTTGTGAAGCCGGCTGGTCTGTCCTCCCACGTGACCCTCAATTCCAGCATAACTACTCTGTCTCTAACTGGTTCTGTCCTATGATAAGACCACATCTCCTACAGTTAGAAGAAGGCAAAAGACAGGCGCAGTCTTTTTTCATTCCCTCAAACATTTTTCAAGGCGACAGCCTTGATGTAAAGCCACAAGGATCTCTTACAAAGTGTGTTTTATTGTTTGCGTATTCTGCAGTCTGTATGAGGTGGGACCAAGTGCTTCAGGAAAGTAAGTGAGATGAAGTGAGCAAGAGAGATTCTCTTGCGGTCCCTGGGCGAAACGGGAAAACTCAGAGGAGAAATAGCTTACCTGAGCTGAAATGAGGAACGGGTATGAAAAAGCCAATGTTGCTGACTGCTGTGATTAGAGGCTGTAATGTGTGTTACCTCCCTTGATCTTGACCAAAAGTTGAAGAGGTGAGTTCTATTATTATTGCCATCTACAGAGGGGGACACTAAGGCACCATGAGATGGTGAGACTTCACCATGGCCTCACAGCCAGTCGGTGGCGGGGAGGAAGCAGAAAGTCTCTGGAGCTCTTCAGGCCGCCAACAGTGCCCCTGCCAGACCCCTCCCCCTCCACAGGAGAGGGCCTTACTCTTCCCAGAATCCAGCTGGAAAATAAGTCAGCTAACTTCCTGAACAAACGGCCCAGCAAACCTTAATGAATTGTAAATGTAGCATGTGAGCGTATTTTCTTCCTTTATGCTATTTTTAAATGTATCTTCTCAAAAGAAAATGTATAGCCTTTATTAGAAAAACATTTCTTGATAAGTGCATTAGAGACATAGACTCGGGTAAAGTGGTACTGTTTCATAAACTGGAATCCTTGGAACAATCTAATGTAGCAATAACACCTTGATTTCTAAAGCAGAGTGGGACTTGACATAGGTGGGTTGTTCTACCCTGAGCTGGGGGGCAGAGGGACAGCTGGGGTCCCTGGTTGCCATGGAAACCCACAGTGCATTTATCTTATTATTCCAGTGACTGCAACTCTCGTGCTGGTTGTCTGAGTCCATCCCACCACGCTGTCCTGCCGCACACCCCCAGCGTGCTTTGCTTTGAGCAAACACAAAGTCCTCTGGAAAATCTCCATGAGACTCCTTGTCTTCCAAAACATAGTTGAAGAAGCATCATGAGTGCTCTCTGCCAAGATACATCTTAGTGAATACTTTTAGAGGGTTGTCGCTTATTTGCAAGGCATTTATCATTTAATTTAATCATTTTAAAGAAATATTGACTGTATATCTAGATTTGCCTCAACTGTGGAAACTCACAGTCTCCTAGTTTTAATTCCACCCAGTGATCAAATTAGCAAAATTGCATAAATTGGGGATTTAATACTACATCTGGAAGATAAAATAACTCCAGCAGAGCAGCAAGAAAACAGGCTGATTAATCTCTTTGTAATAAGAGAGAAAAGGATATGTTTACTTTTAGAAGCATGCTACTTTGAGATACTGGTACATGATCTCTTTATTCTGGTACAGGATTATGATGATGAAGGTGATATAAAAATTCAACTTAAAACTGACTCACACATCATTCAAATAAACCAATTCAGCTCATCAACACTGCTCCACTATCACTCAGATGGTTCACTGGAAAATGAAGGAAATGTTTTCTTCTCTCTCAAGACAACACCAATTATCCTAGGTGGTAGTTCAACAGATGATAGGCTATTTACAAGCCCCATTTAAAAATAATACTTCAGGGGCCAGCGCTGTGGCATAGTGGATAAAGCTTCATCCTGCTGTGCCAGCTTCCCATGTGGGCGCTGGTTCTAGTCCCAGCTGCTCCACTTCCAATCCAGCTCTCTGCTATGGCCTGGGAAAGCAGTAGAAGATGCCTAAAGTCATTGGGCCCCTGCACCCATGTGGGAGACTGGGAAGAAGCTTCTGACTCCTGGCTTTGGGGTGGCTCCTGGCTTTGGATCAGCACAGCTCTGTTGCAGGCAATTGGGAAGTGAACCAGCAGATGGAAGACCCCTTTCTCTCTCTCTCTCTTTCTCTCTCTCTCTGCTTCTCCTCTCTCTCTCTGCCTCTCCTTCTTTCTCTGTGTAACTCTGACTTTCAAATAAATAAATAAATCTTTTAAAAAAAATACTTCAGAATCACAAGGAAAACCGGAAGATCACCATATGAAGAATTCTTATTTTTTCATTTTCATTTTCAAGATAGGAAAAGAGAAAAACATAAATACAGTCTCTTTCAAATAGGGTTTTGAAGAAACAATTCAGTGGCAGGAAATTATAATAAATATTTTAATCTCTGTATACTTAAGAATAAGCTTTCTTGACACATGTAGACTTTGTGATCAGTGTTCCCTGTGGTTAAATGTTTAAGGAAACCATGCGATCTGAAAAATTAGAATGTATTTGAAGAATTAAAGAAAAACACAGAAGGAATCATGTAAAATTAGATTTTTCCATAAGTAGGTTAAGAATCCAGCTCTTGCTGGAGCATGATAGTTCAACATTTCTTTTTCAAATCTGGACACTGGAAGAGTTGCTCCAAGATAGCTCTTGCAAATCTAAGTTAGATTTCACCAGAAGGTGCTGCAGCCAGGCTCTCCAAATGCTTAGTCACAATTATATAATTTGCTGATTTTGCTGACTTTGGCACAGCCAAAGCTTCCGTTCACATAGTCATAATTCCAAGCCTGAACAATTGAAACTTCAGCCCAAATCAGAAAAAAATAAGTTTTATGTACATATGCCTTCTGTGTTGTTTAATGAGTAATGTTAAAGGAAATACATGTTATTAGCTGTTATCTATTACATACTTTATGTGTGTAATATGAGATGATATTTCGTATGTATTATTTGAAATACTTACAATAACCTTGGGAGCTAATAATATCCCCCATTCCATCGGTGAAAAATGCATCTTAGCAGAAATAATGTCCCCAAGGTGATGCAACTGGAGAGGAGTGGCCAGGATTCAAACCACACCTCTCAGCTCTAAAGCCCTGGTTCTTAACCACAGACCAGCTCCTGTCAGCCACATCTTGCTTAGCCACCCGGAATGAGTCACAAACTATTTCTCTGCTCATTGCAAACTCTGGTTATTACTTACTACCTTGAATAGTGCTGGTATGAGTCAAGTAATTTTAAAGAATATTTGTCATTTTCTTCCAGAAACTTTGTAAAACAAATTATGATTATTATCTATTATCTATTATGATGAGGCCAGTCACAATTTTGTGCCTTCCCCTCCCAAGGTCATTCACCATCCCTTACTTTTAGAAATGCTGATGTCTTCCCTTTCATTCCATTTCAGTTCAACAAATGGGTTATATGTCTACTATGGGTAAAATCACAAGGAAGACAGTGAAAAAAGATGAGTTAGATTATAAGTATCAAGATCTTTATTCTAAAAGAGACAATGAGATACACTATTAATATTAGTTGTTTTGTTTGTTGGAAGACAGTCCAGGAAGCATATCAACACCCCTTTCCTCTCTAGTCCCCTCCCTCAAACACACACACACACACACACACACACACACACACACACATTGTGCTCTCAGTGAGAACAGAAGGAAACAAAGGCAGAAAGAAAGGACAAAGAAAAGACGGCAGTAAGGACAGGAAGAAATCTGAGAGATCATTCTCAGCATAGCAGAAAATCTGGACATAGTACGTCCTCAACAAACATTTGTTGAATAAAAAAGAAAAGTAAGGGAATGCTGACCAGAGGAGAAAATAACAACATTTGTCAAATTTAACAGTTTGAAGTAACAGCTGATGATCACATAAAGGGAAGGGGAAATAGGAGAAATTTTATTTTTGGCAAGTCTAAGCTAGTTTTTCAATAGTAGCTTTTAGTTATGACTGATAGTAGATTATCCATTGCTTTTTTGAAACAAGTACTTATTTACCTTGATCTTCTGCAATGTAGAATTTTGTAGTTGAATGGAGACAAGGATCCTGTGTTGCCACACCTTATGCAAAGCTCTAGGAATTTGCTCGTAACACATGAGGGACAGCTTTTATTGTATCCTTTCCATCCTTACACGTCTTTTGACTAAGAAAAAAAAATTCTGAGCATCTCATGAGGTAAAAATTTAAATTATCTGGTTAAGTATTTAAATAATCTGGTTCATCAACTAAGAAGCAAAAAATTCTAAACACAGAGATTTGTTAGTGATTGCTAGACACATCTAAGAAACACTAACAGACAGTATTAACCAAAGTCAAGTTTTATTGCACATTTATTATGTACCAGGCACATGTGTTGGCATTCATTATTGTACTTAGTTCTTATAGGGACTCTACTAGTGAATATGCACGTTGCAGATGAGAAAACAGAGATTACTTATAATTTGTCCAAGGACACTGGCTAGTCGTAAATAGCAAAGTAGGATTTGGCCTTTGATAATCTCAGCCCAGTTACTGTGCATTTTTTTATTTAAAAAAATATTTATTTATTTATTTATTTATTTGAAAGGCAGAGTTAGAGAAAGGCAAAGAGACAGAAAGAGGTCTTCCATCTGCTGGTTCATTCCCCAAATGGCCACAAAGGCCAGAGCTGGGCCAATCCAAAGCTAAGAGCCTGGAGCCCCTTCCAGTTCTCCCACGTAGGTGCAGGTGCCCAAGGACTTGGGCCACCCTCTACTGTTTTCCCAAGCCATAGTAGAGAGCTGGATCAGAAGTAGAGCAACCGGGACTCGAACTGTTGCCCATATGGGTTGCCGGTATTACAGACAGTGGCTTTACCCACCAGGCCACAGTGCCATCTGTCGCTCCCCCTCTTCATGGAGGAACGACACTAAACCCTGCCTAGGCTTCCTATCCGAGTCACGGCACCATTATGTCGCTCCCCGTCTTCGTGGAGGAACGACACAGGACCCTGCGTTGTTCTTTCGTCTGCTCGGCCCTTCCTGGGTTTGCTGCTGGTTCTTCCCGGGTTGGCTACTGTCCCTTCCACCTCCGTGGAAGGGCGGTTCCCCCTGGCCACTTTCCCCACTTCCGCAGGGGAGCGGCACACCGCCGGCCGGCTCTCTCGGGGGCTGCACAGGTGTTCCTTCAGATAGATGTTCCTGGTGCATGTTGTCTCTCTCCTCCTTTATAGTCCTCTTCCACCAATCCCAACTCTGCTACCCACACGCCGAGTACGCTGCTCTCCTCCAATCAGGAGCAGGTCCTACAGTTTATTGGTTGAACTGGAGGCAGCTGTGTAGAAGCTGTTTCTCCCTTCTCAGCGCCATATTGTGAGAGAGCAGATGCATAGAATAAGTCTTAATTCCAGTAACTTAGTCTAGTCCGAGTTGCTCCCCACAGCCATCCCCCTCCCCCAGTTACTGTGCTTTTAACAACCATGTTATACCGTCACCCAAGGTCTTTTTTTATGGTTAAGCATATTTCTTTTAAAGAACACTGGCCTTTTTAAATGTATTTTGGTGGGAGCTCTCCAGCAATAACATAAAGGCACTTGTTTAAGAAGCTGTGAATGACTGACCCAGTGGTTAGCTAACAGAGCTGTGCAGGACAACCACAGACATAAATACAGTAATTTTCAAATCAGAATTTTGATCACAATCATAATCTTGGATAAAGAGAATAGAACACAACATTCCTTTTAAAGAGTTATTAAAGTCTTTCTTCTTTCTCATTCCCTAGTGCTTGTCGTTCCCAACAATCAACAGCTGGGGAAGCTAACCGCTTTCTTCTTTGGAGAATGTAATACTCCAAAATCCAATTAGCTTGAATCAATTAAAGTGCCACTTTTAAAACCAAGGTATTTCCAGAAGGTTGCTATAGCTATGGAGCATTTTCCAAATCATGTAAGCGAGAAAAGAAATGTCCTCCTTAGAGGACGTGCGTGCACTCCAGCGTTTTGCCTGCCTGCACGGAATGCCAGTCTCCAGATCAGGGCTTCTCTGTGTGGTCCTGAGAGACACCAGCGTCAGTAGCACTTGAGAACCTGTCAGAAATGCAGCTGCTGAGGCCTCACCCGAGACCTTCTGATTCAAAACCCCGCGGGGGAGGCCCAGTGATCTTCATTTTTAGCAAGCTCAGATGATTCTGATGCCCTGACTTTTGGACAATGTGCTGTCTAAACAACTACAGTCCAAACTTATGGGTGTGATTGCTTTGTTCACACCTATATAAATCCTACACATATTTACACCTACTTATATACAACTATTTAAATGCTAAGCATTTACAAGCATTATTTACATGTTTTCTTGTATTACAGTTTTTCCCATAATGAAATTAGGTGAGCCAAAAATTATACATCCTGGGTGAAAGATAGGCTGATCTTTACCAGATATTATATAACCTAGATTTCATTCTCAGTTCACAACCAGCATGTTGAGGCACACCGCAAAAGTGCAGAAAAGTTTCCGAATTTTTGATTGCACACTAATCTCAGTTTGAAAACTGCCTCTGTTTACATTCAGTATTTACCTATATTTTATAGCATTTATCTTTTGCCTCCTTGGGCAAATCAGCGGTTTCAAAATGTGAGATAACACTTGTCTTAGTAATAACCTAAGGTCTTTCTAGCAATGCGGAAAATAGCATTTCCCTAAATAGTAATTGTACTATCAAAATAAAATTTCATTTGCACAGTAAGATTCTATTTGCACTTGCTGTGTCAAGTGTAAAGAGGAAATGAACCATAAGCCTAGAATCCTGAGTGAGCGAACGTCTGCCTCTTCTGCCTGATATATGGTGCCCTTTCTACCCCGTGATTCATAATCCTACGGGGTCGTGAAACTTTGATGAAGGGAAGAAGCCAGAGTCAGTAATGGACTTCTGTTAGGTCAAGCTTCATAAGAAAGGCAGGTCGTATTGCACTGGTGACATGTGCCTGCTGAAATAAGGAAGTGTCCTGGGCCAGAAATATTTTAGTGCTTCCTCTTTTTTTTTTTTTTGACAGGCAGAGTGGACAGTGAGAGAGAGAGAGACAGAGAGAAAGGTCTTCCTTTGCCATTGGTTCACCCTCCAATGTCCAATGGCCACCGCGGCCGGCGCACCGTGCTGATCCAATGGCAGGAGCCAGGTACTTATCCTGGTCTCCCATGGGGTGCAGGGCCCAAGCACTTGGGCCATCCTCCACTGCACTCCCTGGCCACAGTAGAGAGCTGGCCTGGAAGACGGGCAACCGGGACAGAATCTGGCGCCCCGACCGGGACTAGAACCCGGTGGTGTGCCGGCGCTACTAGGCGGAGGATTAGCCTAGTGAGCTGCGGCCGGCCTCCTCTTTTTCCAATGCCATCCATGGGTCACTCATGACATAATATAAATGCACAATGTTTACTTCTCTTTTTTTTTTTTTGGTTGTTTTTAATGGGCAGGTAGAAATTGTATGTATTTATCATGTACAATAAGTTATCATGTACAATATGATGTTTTTTGTTTGTTTATTTCATTTTTTAAAGAAAGCTTTTATAAATATAAATTTTGAAAGTACAACTTTTGGATTATAGCAGTTTTTCCCCCATAACCTCCTACCCACCCACAAACCATCCCATCTCCTACTCCCTCTCCCATCCCATTCTTCATTAAGATTCATTTTTAATTAACTTTACATACAGAAGATCAACTTAGTATATACTAAGTAAAGATTTCAACAGATTGCACCTGCACAGACTCATAAAGTACTGTTTGAATACTAGTTTTACCGTTAATTCGCATAGTACAACACATGAAAGACAGAGATCCTACATGGGGACTAAGTGCACAGTAACTCCTGTTGTTAATTTAACAACAATATGATGTTTTGAAATATGTATACCCTACCAGTGGAATGGCTCAATCTTAGCCAGTTAACATATGCGTTGCCTCACGTGTATTTTTGTGGCAACCACATTTAAAACTCTACTCTGATTGTCAGTTAGCTTAGTAACATTGCTGTTAACTCTAGTGACCACGTCATACAGTATGCCTCTTGGACTTAGTCTTCCTTTCCAGATGAAATTTAACATCATTTGAAAAACATCCCCCCCCCCAGCTCCTTGTAACCACCATTCTCCTTTCTGCTTATGTGACTTCAGTTTTCCTAGATTCCACATGTAAATCTCAGGTACTATATCATTTCCAAACAAAAAAAATTAGCCACAATCCAACAGTTGCATTAATTCATAGTATTGCTAAACATATGAAGGCATATAGCACCATTTACAAAATATGTCTCTCATAATTTTTCCTTATGATTTATAGCAACCTGTTGACATTTATCTTTCCATCCTATTGAACAGAAATCTATTTAGTATTGTTCAATTCAATTTAACTCAATCTAATTCAGGAAGATTTTGAATTAATTATTTACTCTGAAACTAAATATGGTATTCCTGGTTTCAAAAAAATTTAATTTTTTGGACTATATCAAGGTTAATTCAGCTTCTTTTACTTCTGCAATGAATATTAATTTGCTTCCACAAACTGGAATACAAAAAATCTATTATTTTTATTATCTTGTATTAATCTGGCTCTAAAACCCTGATTGCCAGGATGGTGTGTTGGTCAATCTCACTTTTGTTTTCTTTATTTTTATTTATTCCAAAGGCAGAGAGACTGAGACAGATACAGACAGATAGCGATCTCCTATCTGCTGGTTGAGTTCCTAAATACCATCAACAACAGAGATACGCCAGGGTGACACCAGGAACCTGGAACTCAATCCAAGTGTTCCACATGGGTGTTAGGGATCCGACTACTGGAGACCTCATCTGCTGCTTCCCAGGGTGCACAATAGTGGGGAGCTGGAACTGGACGTGAAGCAAGGACTGTTACCCAAGCACTCTGATTGTGGAAGTTAACTAAGCTTTCTGTGCCTCAGTGTCATCATCGTGAAAATGGAGTTGATGATAATGCCCGTCTCGTAGGTTTATGAAAAAGACCAGATGAATCGCTGGAGAGAGCAGGATCTGGTCCTGGTCCATAGTGAGCCCAGGGCCTGCTGTTGTGCATTGAGGACCATGAAGGTGGAGGCTGGGTGGAAAGCGGCTGGCTGTGTAGCTGCTTTGGAAAGGGCCATGTTTTGCTATAGAACAGCGATTTTCAAGCACGACTGCTCTGCAGTCACTGAGGATCTTGGCAAACATCTGATGCCCCACTCCGCCTGCAGTTACTTACTGAGTGTGTCTGGGGAGGGCTGGGCCTGTTCAAGCAATTCCCACTGAAGCCAACATGGACATCCCTGCTGTGGGGCAAGCTAACACCTGGGGGCCGTGAAGTCACCCACCCACCCCAGCGCATGCTGGCTTTACAATAAAACGGCATGAGGGATTCAGTCCCTCTCCTCCTGCTCCCCCAGGCCTCGCTCATAGGACCCTGTGCTAGGTTCAGGGGTACAAAAGTCACCAGAAAGAATCCTCAGCCTCATGGGTTCCACAGTGGAGTGGGAGAAAATCCCACAGAGAGCAGCTGGATTTTCCTTGATGGGAAATCCTGGGGGAAAGGACGAGGTGGATCTCTAAATACTAGAGGCACAGACTTGCTGAGTGGAGAGAAGCTGCACAATGGAATTCCATGTACATTTCAAAACATTTTTGAAACACATTACTAATATTCTCATTACTAATAACAATATGTAAATAGATGGGTAATTGCAAATAAAAGAATCTAGGAGTAAACCTCTTTTCATGATTTTTTAAAGACATCTGTTTTGTGAAATTAGAATTAATCCCATTTTTTCTTACAACAGACTATCAGGAGAAGTTCTTCTTGAAATGTCTGCATTTAGCTAAGTTGTGTATCACATTGCCTGTTGACTCTTATCAGAAATTACTTTCTCTAAGTAACTCATTATGAAACAGAGAGAAGTAGCCTGAGAAAGGGGGCAGAGGAGAGGAAAGGCAGAGTCCTGTGCTTGGGAATCTGCCGGATGCATTAGGAGAAGGGCCTGGAAGCTGCCCTTCTGCCCCAACAGCTCTCCTGTTTGCCTGAGGCTGTCCTGACAAGCTAAAGGCTCACATATCAATTTCTACATCAAGCTTCCCCATGCAGAGCCTCCGTCCTACCTGCGTATCAGAATCGTTTGGAGAGTCTACTAAAATATTGTGGCTGGAATCTGGACACTTCAAGTGGGCTCTTTGGGAGATGGGTCTGGCTTTAACATGAGAGGGCCTGGGAGCCCTTGCTGGAAGAATCTGGCACGCAGGCTCACACACGATTTGACACCACCCCAGTTTGGGCAACCCCATGGCTGCCACGTACTCCGAAACTGACACCAATCACAGTTGCTTCTTGAATTCTAGGGAACTGAGATGAGAAAAGGAAAAGTACTTCTATGTTAATATCATACAATTCTAATATTACACATTATGTATTTGGTTTATTTCAGGCTCGACTGACAAAAGAACATCGCTGGGGAAGTGCATTACTTTCTAGAAACCACTCCTTGGAAGAAGAATTCGAAAGGGCAAAAGCAGCAGTGGAGGTAACTCTTAAAAAAAAAAAAAAAAAAAAAAAAAGATGGTGTTTTCTGTTTCATGTTTCTGAGAGTGGCATTCAAAAAAAATCAAACGTTAGTGTATTATATAATGAGTCTTTATAGATGTGAAGTAACTGTGATTGTCAGAATGAGAACCTTTGATTTCCCACCAGGGATAAAAATTGGATGTCACCTCTTTCTCCAATTATGTGGTAGATTACCAATGATTGTCTGGAGTCATGGGTCAAACAGACTCAGGTTCTGGGGTGAATCAATGCCATGCATTTGCTGTGCCCCTGTGAGGCCAGAGTCCATGCGTGTCATTTTTACCTCTCTAGTATCTAGCACAAGGTGAAATGTAGAAAGTCTTGCTGCTCCTGAGATATTGTATATTTTCCTAACTGGGTGGGAAGGGGGCATGGCTGGAACATTCCATCAAAAGGTTAGCCTCTCTTGACTTCAGCATACTTTTTTGTTTATTAAGAATGTCCAGAACATCATTGGTAAATCAAATAAAATACTTGATTTTGATTTCAATTTTCATATTTTGCCATCTTTTTTTAAAGATTTATTTTTATTTATTTGAAAGACACAGTTACAGAGAGTGGCAGGGGGAGACCAAGAGAGAAAGAGATCTTCCATCCACTGGTTCATTTCCCAAATAGCTACAACAGCCAGGGCTGGGCCAGGCCAAAGCCAGGAGCCAGGAGCTTCTTCCAGGTCTCCCATGTGGGTACAGGGGTCCAAGCACTTGGGCTATTTTCCCCTTGCTTTTCCAGGTACATTAGCAGGGAGCTGGATCAGAAATGGAGCAGCCAGGAATAAAACCAGTGTCCATATGGGATGCCGGCATTGCAGACATCAGCTTTACCTGCTCAGCCGCAATGCCACAATGCCACAAAGCTGACCCTCATATTTTGCATTAGAGAGAGAGAGGAAAGGAGAAAGAAAGATAAGCCAAACAAAGAGCAACCTCTGCTGTTTGTGTTTATCCAGTTCCTCCCTGGTTGGAATGGGGGAGTGCATCACAGCTGCCTTCACCAACACTCATCAAAGCTTGCTAGATTGCTGTCTGAGAGCAGAGCTTTCCTCTCAGCTCAAGTGTGCGCTTGTTGGAACCTTCATGTCTGCTATTGATGCAAAATCTTGAAAATTGGAAGCACTCTTGGAATATGATTTATTTACATGGCTATCTTACCGCTGGAATTTGTATGAAATGGTTATACTATGGGTGGTCCTTAAATAATTCTATGCTTGAGGTGCAATAAAATCATACTCATATTCGCAGTTTAATATTAAAAGGATTCTTTCTTTACGAGGAAAGAATTCCAGTCATAATTTCATATCACCATTCAGAAATCCAATAAGAGAACACTTTTATGCCACCACAGTGAAATCGATTCCAATTTTTTCTATTATTTTTAACCTTTTTTAATTAAAAAAAAAGCTAATGAATATTTAGTACTCTTGAGCATGATCCACTAGTAAATTTGGCTGAGACCAGCTGAGTTTAATCAAATGATTTAAATGGAAGGAACTTGTAGCTCAATTTATTTTAAATGTGGATTTTCCAGACTTAAAAGCTAATTTAAATGTATTTTTTGAACTCCTATTGTGTGTAGCACATTGAACAGCACTAAAAAGATTATTTAGAAACATAGAATCTTGGGTCAGGAAAGACATTAGAATTTATATATCCTTGTTTGTAATAAGAAAGATAATGGATTCACACCCAACATACTGAATTAGGAAGTAATAGATCAGCAAGGAAAAAATACCTTTATCTCTATCAAGATACAAATATACAGATATTCACAAACTCATTTAATCTTAATTTTGGTAGAGCCCTTTAAGTCATCTATCCCTGCCAGGCACATAAAGTTAAAAAAAAAAAAAAGTTTCTTTTCAAACATTCAAAATTTTATTACCCTGTTGCTACTTAAACACACCCAATTAGGGACAACTAATTTTGTTTCAAGAAAACCCATTCCAGTTTTGGATAGTACTAATTTCAAAAAGCTCTTCTTTATATAGTACTGAAATTGGCCTACCACGACTTCTAATTTTGCCTGGTCTTGGTTTTGCCCTCCCTTGAGCAAAGCAAAATTGGTTTCATCCTTTCTCTACAGGATCCCTACCTCAGCCCACCAAGCCTTGTCTTCTTGTCTCTCTTGGGACCTGAGTGGTTATTCCAACTTGGCTCTAAAAGCTACAGGACATCATTAGCCAAGCTAGGTCCCAGTTTCCACACCTCTCTAGTCCTCTCTAGCCACAAAATCCTAGGAGGCTGTAAATTATTTGAGATTGCAATTCACTCAGCAAACATTGTTGGCTGCATACCCGTAGTGGCTGCTGAACTACAGACAATGAAATGAACCAGCCTTAATTAGCTGTCTGATCTGACAATAGGAGGGACCAGAGGACCAACTTGGACAAATCACCAGTAAGCTTTACTTTGGTTTCATGTCATCTATTAGATGAAGGGCTTGGATTTCTCATATATTAAAACGCTATGATTTCATGGCTTCAACTGAAAAGAATGGCAAGTACAAAATTCCTAGCAAATCATAAATCCATAAGCAAACTTGCTCAGCTGGATGCCTGGTACTGAGAAGGCTCCCTAAAAAAAGAGGAGAGATGATGCCTACCAGAAGGTGTGGACAAGAGTGAAGAAAAAGTGAGTTGCAGGAAAGGTAAAATATTTACACTAAGCTGATGATAAGTCATGCCCACAAAACTTCTCACATATGTTGGTTGTTTACTTCCATACATCATACCTACCCAGACTATTATCTAATTCACAGAAGAAGACATACTAATATGCATCAAAAGGTCTTGGAAACATACATACCTATTGACTCAACCACTTCTTAGAATTTACCCTCGAGATGTTATTATAAACATTTGCAAGATTTTATCTGCATAATTGTTTTAAATAATTGAAATTTGAAAAAAAACGCATGTGTTCCATAATAGAGAATATTTAAGATTTATTTATTTGAAAGAGTGACAAACAGGGAGAGACAAAGAGGGAGAGATAATCCATTGGCTGGTTTGTTCCGCAAATGCCAACAATAGCCAGGGCTAGGGCCAGGCCAAAGCCGGGGGCCAGGAATTCCATTCAGGTCTCCCATGTGGCAAAAACCCAAGTAACTTGCCCTATCATCTGCTGCCTCCCAGGTGAAATGGCAGAAAGCTGAATTGGAAGCACAAAGTAGCTGACACTTCAACTAGCATTCTGATAGGGGGTATAGGAATCCCAAGTGGCAGTTTAACCTGCTACACCACAAAACCTACCCCCATAGAGAACTTAACTAAATTATATTATGTTGAAGTTAAATGCTATGTAATCCTTAAAAATGATATTGTAGGTAAATATTTTTGATCTTATGAAAATGCTTAGTGATGAGTTGGCATAATAGCTTATATACTGACAGTTTTACAATATAATCACCACTATGTAGAATAATAGCATGATAGCTAATGTATTAGGCATTAAGTCATAAGCATCACATGGACTATTCCACTTAATCCTCACAGAAGTCCTATGAGGAAGGTATTATTGCTACCCCCATTTTGTCAATGAGAAAACTGAGGCTTAAATAGGTTACAGACACTTTGTGACATTTTATAAGCAATTAAAATAGATTAAAAAGTGAAGTGACCTGATTATCTTCTTAGAATTATACCTATGAAATACACGAAATCTATTCTCTTTATATTAATTTTTTTAAAAAGTAATCACAGTTAACAAGACATGATTCATAATCAGACCCCAGAACCTGTATTCTGAACCACTGCACCATAGAAGTATAAAATAGTCCATCCAGACTCATTAACAATATATATATGAGTCTGAGTAATTGATAAATGATAGATGTCTACTGTTCACAGTTTTGAGAATGGACCATCCAAGATCAAAACGGCAGCAGGTTTTGTGTCTGATGAACGTCCAGACGGTGCCTTCTTGCCATGTCCTCCTCATATGCTGGGAGAAAAAAATGGGCTCACAGGCTCCCTTGGGTCCCCAGTATATAAGCTTTGACCCATTCTCCAATGCTCCACCCTCAAGACCTAATCACCTCCCCCAAGGTAATTTGATACCATCTCCTTAGGGGTTAGGTTTCAACACTCAAATCTTGGAGAAAACACGTATTAAAGCCGTAGAAGTGGCCGGCGCCGCGGCTCACCAGGCTAATCCTCCGCCTTGCGGCACCGGCACACCAGGTTCTAGTCCCGGTCGGGGCGCTGGATTCTGTCCCGGTTGCCCCTCTTCCAGGCCAGCTCTCTGCTGTGGCCAGGGAGTGCAGTGGAGGATGGCCCAAGTACTTGGGCCCTGCACCCCATGGGAGACCAGGAGAAGCACCTGGCTCCTGCCATCGGATCAGCGCGGTGTGCCAGCCGCAGCGCACCGGCCGCGGCGGCCATTGGAGGGTGAACCAATGGCAAAGGAAGCCCTTTCTCTCTGTCTCTCTCTCACTGTCCACTCTGCCTGTCAAAAAATAAAAAAATAAAATAAAATAAAATAAAAGCTGTAGAAGTATTGATGCCCAAATATTAGCAATAACTGGGTGATTGCATTTGGAGTGATTTTTATCTTCCTTCAGCTAATCTGTATTTTCCAAATGTTCTGTCATAAACATGTGTTATATTGATAATCGGGGAAGTTATGGTACTATGTTGAGATGTAAATGTCTTAGGATTTTTTTCAAAATATAGAGAGGTACTGCAGATGGCCCTCGCCAGAGGCAGTTCTAGGTACTACAAGATCCAGATGCAAATCATGCCTGGAACAAGTTGAATTTTTCCAATATCTATTTGTTGTCTGTCTTTCCACTTTAAGATGTAACCTCCCTGAGGAAAGGGCACTGTCTTGACCCCAATATCTAGAACAACATCTAATACCTACTAGATAAATATTTGTTGAGTGAATGGATGGGTGGATGTTAATCGCTTGCTTTGAATAACGTTTTTTTCCATTTCTCTCTTGTTGAACATAGAATGCCATATAACCTTCTAATATAACATACAAGTATCTTCATTTTGAGAGCTGATGTGGACAAACATTGCAGTCTATGGCATACAGATTTCTTCCCAGGATTGTGCCAAAGTGGCCCCTGGTTGTCTTGGTTCCATGTCAGACACCCATGAAAATGCAGGTAGCACCACCAATCTTGCTGTGAATGAGCACTGGGAATGCTTTGTATTTGACATGGTATGAACTTAGTTTTACGTGTACGAAACATACCTGACAATATGCAATTCCACTAATTTTTGAGCTGAAATGCCCTAAAATACAATACCTATTACTGAAGAAAATATGATTAAAACTAAGTGCCCATTTATTACATATAGTAAATGACCTTGGAATCTGTGTATGTACAAAAACTGACATTGTTCAAACCCACATTGAATTGTTGGGTCTAAGGAACTCTGTAGGAGTGAGGGATTTTGCCTTCATAATTTATATTTCTCTGAAAAACCACTATAAATTCATCCCTGCCCAAGATACTGAGATTTTAGAACACAGAGGTGGATACTCAGAGGTCTTAAAAAAATGCAGCTCCCCTGAACAAAAGGGAGAGGAGCTTCTCCTGGTTTTCTTCACAGTCAGCA
The DNA here is from genome assembly GCF_051225735.1 of Oryctolagus cuniculus. NCBI lineage: Eukaryota > Metazoa > Chordata > Mammalia > Lagomorpha > Leporidae > Oryctolagus > Oryctolagus cuniculus. The sequence continues at coordinate 99,876,335 of NC_142870.1, forward strand.
TCCTGAACGCACTGTCAGCTACAGCGAATGCCCAGGAAGGGTGCACAGGAAAACACAGACAGGAGAAGCTGAGAAGGAAATCCAGAGCTCAGAAAGGCCCCAAGCTGCCTCCCAGAAGGCGATCCCTAGAGAGAACTGTGCTTCATCTGCAGAGGAGAGAGAAGGTCACACGGGGATTCAGTACACCTGCAACCGCAAACCAAAAATACTTCCTTCATCACCCTTATACACCGGGAAAGAGCCAACGTTTAGCTGTCAGTCTGTCTATGTGTTTCAACCTTTAGAATACATGATTTAGTAACAAATTCAATAGATATGCAATTAAACTGTTCAGGGTACCAGCAATAATAAAAACTAAACAGGACCATCTTTTTCCTTAAGGCCAAATTAAAGAAAAGAATCGCAGATAGGGGCAAATGTTGCAGTGCAGTGGGTTGAGCGCTGGTAGAGTCCTGGCCATTCCGCTTCCAATCCAGCTCGCTGCTCATGCATATCCTAGGAGGCAGCAGGTGATGGATCAATTGCTTGGGCTCCTGCTGCCCCCCATGTGGGAGACCTAGATGGAGTTCCTAGCTCCTGTCTTCAGCCTTGCACAGCTATGGCTGTTGCAGGCATTTAGGGAGTGAACCTGAATCACTAGTGAAGAGCTTGCTCTCTCTTGCTCGTGCACACACTCTCTCTCTCTCTGATTCTCTCTCTCTGTTTCTTTCCCCTCCTTTATTTGTCTCTCTCCCTCTCTCCCCTGTCTCACTCTGCCTTTCAATTAAATGAAAATAAACAAACAGTTTTATTGAAAGAGAATCACAGATAAATGCAGACTAGGAGTTCATTCCAGCTTTTCCCATGGTATGGTTGTTAATGGTTCACACCCTCGTCTCACACCAGATTGTGAGACAGGTGGGACCATGGCTCATCCTCCTTAATGTTCTCAGCGATGTCAGAGAGGCTGGTGCAGAGCAGAGCCCCACAGATTGTTGCTGGATAAATAAATGAACACATGAACGATGTATTCCTCTGATGCATTTTGTCTCAGCATCTCTTAGTGGGTGCTTAAGATGTACTGACTAATAGAAAACGAATTCCACCTAGTTCCCATGTTATTAACAATGCTTGTTTTGTGCATTTTAAGCAATGCTTTCGCAGTTCCACTTTTATCCTGAGCAAGTATTTTTGTGAGCATATTTTTAAAAGAAGGAAGGGAATATGTAAATGAGGAAGAACGGGGAGGGACAGACAAGGAAAAGTACAGTTGCCAGAGGGAAGCACAGGAAGCACAGCTGTAAATGCTTCGGGCTGATGTGCTGAGGCTGATTCCAGGGCTGTGCTGTCCTCCTGGCCCCCGTTCTCTTCCCTTTGAGCTTCACTTGGGGTGTCACTTGCGCTAATGTAAACATCCACAGGTTCTTTGACCCACCCTGCGAAATGTGGGCCTTAACTTCCCTCCTCTTGAGAATGGGCTGCACTCGGTGACTTCTAATAAACAGCTTGAAGTGGAAGTTATCATGGGTGATTTTAAAGATTAGGTCACCGAAGGTCCTCTTGCTTCCTCCCTGCTCTTACCCTGGATCACCCCCTCTGGGAGAGACCCAGCTGCCGTGTGGTGCAGACGCTAAGCAGCCCGCACGGGGAGAACTAAGGCTTCCACCAACAGCCAGAGAGGCACCTCCTGTCCACACCACAAGAGTGAGCCGTCTTGTAAGTGGATTCTCCAGATCCTGTGGAATCTACAGGTGACTGCAGCTCCACCCAGTGCTTAACTCCAGCCTCAGGAGAGACCTTATGAGGTCAAAATCCTCCAGCTAAGCCCCTCCCAAATTCCTGAAGCTCACGAACTGCCAAGATACGTTTGCTGTTTCTATTGCTACTTATTGATGTAATTTGTTAAGCAGCAACAGGTAACCATTGCATTGCTGTACTCCGTACAGTCCCTGGCCTCATTCTGCTCCACCGCTCTCTGCCCATTTCCATCCCCAACACATATGAAACGGCAAGATTACCTGTGGAGCACAGAACCATTGGAGTCATTCCTGTTCACTGGGAATTTTTCAACCCCCTCCCCCATTTTTAACTGGTCCTCAACTTGTCCCCTGTGAGCCCCAAGGGAGCTGGAATAAATGCTTTTTTTTTTGACAGTTCGTGTTCCTTAGGAACAAGAAATCCTTGAACCAAGCAAGGATCGGATCTGGAACTTGCTTTTCCTTCTGCACAGTCCCTAGACCTCTCTTCAGGACAGCTGCCTTCAAAGCTACTTTCTTGGCCAAGGGCACAGCCCTCAAGATAACATTTTACAGGGGGATAATAAGGTAATGAGATGGGGCCTTTGGGAGTGACCAGGTCATAAGGGTGAAGCCTCGTTAATGGAAGCAGTGCCCTACCAGGGAGGCTTAGCCTCGTGACGTCCTTCATGTGAGGACGAAGCTAGAAGACACCGCCAGTGAGGAACTGACCAGACACTGAATCTGCCGGCACCTTCATCTTGGACCTCCCAGCCTCCAGAACTGTGATACAAAAATTATTGTTTCTGAGTCACCCAGTTTGCATATTTTGTGTATTTTGTGATAGCAGCCCAGACAGGCTAAGACAGTGACCTTCTTTGTCGCTCCTTAATGAGGAGAGGCCATATTCAAAACAACACCACAGCTACACCAGTTCCAGGGACATAGACTTACAGCTGCTTTCCGTGTGGAAATTCTGCTTTCCCCTGAAGCTAGTTCCCATGTGTGTACTGTGGATCTGTCAGGCACCTTAGAAATATTAAATGACGAAGTTGGAGACTGTTCTCAAACTGCTTTCCTTAATACAGGATTGGGTAAGAAACTGCTGACAAGGTGCCCCCCCGCCAGGAAGATTATCTACCTCCTGCCCCGCCTCACATTTCCTTTTCCGGTCTATGACAGCATTACCTCCTGCAGGCAGGTGGAAGGGATTAAAGGATTAAACACTATTTAAATCATTCTGACTTAGATTCAATATCCAAAAGAGAGAAAACTCTCTGAAAATACATGAGCATATTCTTCAGGCGATATTGAAGGAATGTGAGATTAGCTACTTGAGATACAAATTTCCTAAAGCTTAGCTTATGGTTAGCTAACATGCTTCCCATTTCAAATGTGGATAGCTCACCTAAAGGTTGGGTGTATTATGGGTTCATGGGAAAATGCAAAGTTCCTTGCTCCACATCGATTAGATTTTCTCCCATTTTAAACAGACAAAATTTGACTTCCAAAAACATAAGTTATGGGCCGGCACCATGGCACAGTAGGTTAATCCTCTGCCTGCAGCGCTGGCATCCCATATTGATGCCGGTTCTAGTCCTGGTTGCTCCACTTCCAATCCAGCTCTCTGCTATGGCCCGGGAAAACAGTAGAACATGGTCCAAGTCCTTGGGCCCCTGCACCCATGTGGGAGACCAGGAAGAAGCACCTGGCTCCTGGCTTCAGATTGGTGCAGCTCCAGCCATTGCAGCCATTTGGAGAGTGAACTAACAGAAGGAAGACCTTTCTCTCCGTCTCTTCCGCTCACTGTCTGTAACTCTGCCTCTCAAATAAAATAAACAAAATCTTTAAAAAAAAAAAAAAACAAACATAAGTGATAGATAAGAATTATTGTATAAGGGGCCAGTATTGTGGCACAGCCTTACAACACTGGTGATGCTTATTCAAGTCCTGGCTGCTCCGCTTCCTATCCAGATTCCTGCTAATGCACCTGGAAAGGCAGTGGAAGATGGGTCAAGTAATTGGATCCCTGTTGCTGTATGGAAGACCAGGATGGAGTTCCTAGCTCCTGATTTTGGCCTAGCCCAGACATTTGGGAGTAAAGCAGCAGATGGAGGAGATTCTCTCCCCTCCTCCTCTCTCTCCGTCTCTCTATTACTCTGCCTTTCAAAATAAGTAAATAAATAGCTCTTGTTAAATGAAGAAGAATTAGTGTAGGAAGTGGACATTTAGCCTAGCAGTTAAAATCCCATGTCCTACCTGGGAATGTCTGGGTTCGTTTCCTGTCTCTGGCTGCTGACTCCAGCTCACTGCCAAACAGACCCTGAGAGACAGTGATGGCTCAAGTCTTTGCGTTCCTGCACCCATGTGGGTGTTTCTGGCTCCTGGATACTGCCCCAGCCCAACCCTGGTTGGTCAAATATGCTGTTTCTTGGTTCTTCATATCTCTTGTAAATATGCAGATTTCAGTTTGGGATAAGCCACCTAATCTGACTACAGAAGGAAAGTAGGTCGATCACACTATCCTTCAGCTTCAAAGTGGAAAACGTTTTCATTTTCACAGAACAAGTGAAACCCATCTGAGTTCTTTCCACCAAGTAAATTCAGATGTGTTTCTGGAAGCGCAGCAGGGCATTTTTTGAACTCATTTGCGTAGCCCCAAAAGTCAATAAAGAGCACACTTGAGAAAGCTTCGTTAAAGTTAACCACAGTTAACCACTTCTGTGTCTATGACCAACTTGGTCTTCTATAGTCTTCCTTTCCAAAATGAGCTATTTTTTGATTCTAAAGCATTTGTTCTGTACATATTATGAACACACATTGAAATGTAAGAATCAGTCTGAAATAGCACCTCGTATAATGAATGGTAGTTTTAATTAGCTAGTATGATGATGCAATATGGTCTTCAAAATTAGAACCCTTCTCTCATCAGTGAAGTTTAATTTTATGAGTCCACCAAATCACAGTGATTTTTTTTGGATTAAATAATAAAGATCTACCCCATTCAAAATAACAGTTTTGCATCTTTCAGATTTCCTGGAAAGATTGAGGACACTCCTACAAATGTATACACATGCATGTTCAAATATACAGAGACCCCTATAAAGGTAGAGCAATTTCCTAATTTATTCAGGCAAGGACCTAAGCATAGTAGAAGTGAGGCGACCACAAGAGCAGAAGCAGATGCAACTTCTCAGTCTAGCCACGGAGTTCTCCTGGGTGCACACCTGTTGGTAACACAAACCTCACAAGATAGACCTTTCACACTTGGGCACAGCCTCATTATCCAGGAATAACTCACATAGTCTGTCCTGTACCCATTTTGTTCTCAAGCTGAAATAAAGTGTCAGGAAAAATGGACCCTCCTGCTGTGTTTCCATTAAGGGAGAGAATGAAAAGGCAGACATATGACCCAGTATCCCCAAACACCGTCTGTACCTTAGCTCTCCAGCTTCCGAGGAAGCCTACTGTCATTTTCATAAGAGATGATCCAAAGTTTTACAAAGATTATAAAATTCATCAGGACTCTGAGAGAAGAGTAGAAGGAAATGTAAACCAACAATAATGATTAATGGTGAGATTTAGCGACTTTTTTTGCAATTTCAATAGTGTTTTAATCATATACAATGATGTATTAATATTGTAAAAATATGCTGTTTGCTTAATATGTTGTGCATGAGAAAGTGCTGACAGGGAAGCGCCACACACTCATAAATTTTAGAGTCCTTTATTTTTGGTGGCCAAGAGTAGGCTCATGCCCCAAAGAACTCTCAATCCTAAAGCCCAAACCAGAGATTATAAAGGCAAAAACTACAAAACTGGGAGGGGGAATACATGGTTGCTAGAACTAGGGGGAATACATGGTTACTGGGGTCAAGGAAGCCTAAAGCCTATGCGAAACTAATATCAACTATAATCTTAACAATACCAGTTACAGTCATAACAGTTCCAGTTACAATCTTTACATTAATCCAGGTATTGGCCTAAATCATATGTGGGACAAATTACAATCTTATCATTAACCCAGGTGTAGACTAGCTGTTTTTAAGCATGAGCGATCATGCTTGAGGGTTTCTCTGCTTTGCCAACTGTGCTATAGTGGACTGCTATTGTCTGAGCATCTTAGATCATAGTTTCAGACCAGAGTCTCACGGTGGAGTTTCAGAACAGATTCTCATGGTGGGGGGTGCTTTCTCTGAAGATGGAGCCTTAGGTGCTCCAAAATGGAGTCCCTACTCTCACTGTGTTACTTCTAATACATACCATATGTATTATATCAGTCAGAAGACTCGGGTTCTAGTCCTCCACCACGCCTGCGCCAGCAGTCTTAGAAGTCACCTTTCTTCTTTGTGCCCTAGTTTCTTCAAATGCATCGTGAGACCATGATATTTTATTAATGGCACCTTAATTTGCCTGCTGTTGGAACTACCTGTGATCTAATTGGTCCTGTCCACATGGCCTGGGCTTTGGAGTCTGAAAAGATCCATAGGTGATTTGATGTGCAGACAGAATTGAAATCTCTGGATGAGAAGATTTCTCTGGCTGGCTTCCTCTATGATGGTCTGTGCATCTGTGATTCCTCAGGATCGCCTAGAGCCATTCCTCTGTATCGGTTCTATTTTTAGCAATTGCTAAGAAAAAAAAATTCCAGAATGTCCTAGATGACCCATTTCAATGTCTCACAACCATTTCAATCAGAATATATTTTCTTGATGTAGAATCTAAACTTCTGCTGCAGCAATTTAAGGCATGATGGGAAAAGAGAGCATCTAGTACGACTGGATTTGATGTTAAGTTAGTCACATGAATCTACTTCACCAGTTTCAGTCATTTAGACTCCTAACTGAATTCTCTCATTCCCACATCCTTACCTAACAGATCCCTTTCCAGGGCTCAGTAGTGAGGAGACAAATGCACATTTGCACTGTTGCATTGTTCCATAGTATATTTCCAGTTTCTGCCAAAATCATTCCTAGAACTGTGAAGTTCTTAAGGTTGGGATAATTTCAATGCTCTAATTTTTGTTTTTGGTGTTGCTTCATTTTGCTTCTTCCCCAGATTTTTTTCTATTACTCTTCAGTGATTGTCCCTTTTTCATTGTATCATTACTATCATTTTTGAAGTTAGCAGATTTTAACAAAACTAATTACAAAGGACAAGACGTATTCTGGATAGATGCTCAAGATTCAACTAAAATTACTGAAAATACTGTGCTACTGACAAAGCAGTTATTTCAATTTACAATTGACCCATATTCAGGAAGGATGAATGATGTGAGCACGAACCTTCCTCTTAATTGTACATTAAATAGATTCCTGTTTTAGCTCTTAACACTAACGCCAAGGCTCAATTTGTTCCTTGTGTGTGTGACCATTCAATGTGAACCCTTGTGACCTCTTGCGATGCCCAGTTATTTGCAAATGAAATTAGAAACAGTTACTCGTTCTGGTTGTAGAACTCTGATGACAGTCCTGACTCAATCGGAAGGCAGGAAGGGCTTAATTCCACGTCATGGCTCTGTCACACCTGTTTTTTTGCGGCAGCTTTGAGAACTTAATGGTGCATGTGTAATGTTGCCCCTCCATAAAGACTGAGACCACCTAAGCAGCACCATGACTCAGTAGAATTATTCCAGCTTGTTGGGCCTCTTCACATTTTTCACAGGATCTTTGGAGCATTTTCAAAAGAGCAGGAGCATTTTACGTGAATCCACTAAACTGTTCTGACTGCCAAGGAACATTGATGACGTGCATTGAGCCGTGCCGTAGGCTATTTGTCTCCTCTCCACCAGTAACAGCTACTTGTTTCTGTGGGAAAATGGCTGCATTCCTAAAGCCCTGCTGAAGGAAGTTTCTCTTCTATAAAATATGTATGTGATACGTACAGAAGGTGTCTTCTGTTTCAGTAATAGATGCTCAAAATAGGAAGCTCTCAGTGCATTGTGCCACCTTGTTCTGGGCTTGGTAAACCCCTAGAAACTGGCTCAGAGAATTTGGGGGTAATCCATAACCAAGGCAGAACAACTTCAAGTAGTGTAGGAAGTTGAATTATTCCCCGCTAATTGAGTCAGGCATTCGTGTATTTGTTCAAAGATTGTTATGCTTGGGGCTGGCTCACTAGGCTAATCCTCCGCCTTGTGGCGCCGGCACACCAGGTTCTAGTCCCGGTTGGGGCACCGGATTCTGTCCCGGTTGCCCCTCTTCCAGGCCAGCTCTCTGCTATGGCCAGGGAGTGCAGTGGAGGATGGCCCAAGTGCTTGGGCCCTGCACCCCATGGGAGACCAGGAGAAGCACCTGGCTCCTGCCTTCGGATCAGCGCAGTGCGCCGGCCACAGTGCACCAGCCGCGGCGGCCATTGGAGGGTGAACCAATGGCAAAGGAAGACCTTTCTCTCTGTCCATCTCTCTCTCTCACTGTCCACTCTGCCTATAAAAAAAAAAATGTTATGCTTGTTAATTGGCTGTTATCTGTCAGGTCCCAGGTTAGGCATAAGAGATATGGAATTGAAAACACCATTCCCACCCTCCACTTGCTCAAAATCTGGTAGAAAATAAGAACCCTAATACTAATACAACACATTAAGTACTTGTAACACATGTAAGCCCCAGTCCTCTGAGCACATATAAGAGGGGGATTCACCCGGCCTGGTAGGGACAGAGAGGTTTCTCTTAGGAGCCAGTACCTGAAGGAAGAGCCAGCATCACACACATACTTGGAACGAGTGGGAGCAGAAAGGCATTCGAAGGATATGTGCAAATGCTCAGAGGAAGAGATGAACGTGTGGCCGGAGTGCAGGTTGGGATGGAGGTATGGGGGGAGATGAGACAGAGGCCCTCAAGAGGAGGTGGAAGCCAGTCCAGGCATGCTTGCCTTCAGCAGATCTGTCCAGAGCATGGACTGTGCGCTAAGCAATTGGCTTTTGTAAACACTGGCTTTTTTCCAGCCTCATTGGCCAGTCCTCTCCAGTCTCCTTCTCTGTCACTTGTGTCAACTCTTCTCCATCTACATTTCCTCCTTAGTCTTCCCTTTCAGTCCTGTGGATATAAACACCACCTAATCCCTGATGACTCTTAATAGAATTTTTCAAGCTTGATCTCTCCTCAGAGATCCCCAATTGAATTTCCATTTGCCTATTGATGCTGACACTTCAGTGTCCAATATCCATGTTGTACTTAACAAATCTAACACTGTTTTAATTTTTTATTTTTAATTTGAAAAACAGAGAGACAAAAAAAAAAAAACAGAGAAAGAGAGAGATCTTCCATCTGTGATTCACTTCCCAAATACCTGCAACATCCAGGTTTGGGGTAGGCTAAAATCAAGAGCTGGGAACTCCATCCTGGTTTCCCCTCTGGATGCCAGGGACCCAACTACTTGAGGCATCACCTGCTGCCTCCCAGGGTGTGCATTCCCAGGAAGCTTGACCAGAAGCAGAGGAGCCAAGACTCAAACCAGGCACTCTGTTATGGAATACAGGTATCCCAAGCAGCAATTAACCACTGTGCCAAACACCTGCCCCTCAAACTGAACTCTTGATGTCATCCCCCAAAACAGTCCCTATCCCCAGTCAGCAATAGCCCACAGTCTGGTCACATCAAAATCTTGAGTGACGCTTTTGCTTTCTTTGCTGTGTCACAGTCAACCCAGCAAGAGGTCATTTGGACCAACCTCCAAACTAAAGGAGTCCAACCCCACTGGTCGTGTCCACTGCTCAAACCTTCTCCCACAGCAACCTCAGGCAGGCTGGAACTGCTGCTGCCACAGCCTCCTGCTTGGTCTCCCAGCGTCCAGCCTTTCTCCCTTAGGGTCTACTCCCACAACACTCCAAGTCGTCTGACAGCGTTACCTAAAGTCTTATTAGTTCCCTGATGAAAATCTGCAGCAATTTTCATGACAAAATAATATACAAAATACTGACTTAAAGCCCCTGGGATATGGTTCTATCCCTGTTGTCATACCCTCTTGTTCTTCCTTACTACCCCCCGTGATGTTCCAGACACTTGAAATTATATTATTCTTTTTTATTGTTACATCATTTCCCTAGACTAGAAACTACAACAACAAGGATGAATGTCTGGTATGCTGCATATTTACACTCCCAAGAATGGCACACAGGTATATATAACCACAAACTGTGTTCACTGCCAAGGAAGGACAAGGGCAGAGGTCATGCAAGTTTCTGCCACATTGGAAGGTAGAATTCAGTCCTCTATGGATGTACTCAAAGAATTATATTTTCCCTTTTCGGTGTAAGATATTAGCCCAGTAGCTACATTTGGTTATTGAGTTAGTCGTCTAGCATTCATTTTGGACATTTCTACCCTATTTTCTTTGGCAGACAATGACTAAGTAACAATGCTTCTTAATTTGTGACCTAGTAGTTAAGTTTGCAAAAGCTTGACTAACAAGCTGGGTTTTTTTTTTTTAATTTATTCGAAAGGCAAAGAAACAGAGAGACAGAGGGAGACACAAAGAGACCTTCCATCTCCCAAATGCCCACAACAGCCAGGAATGAGCCAGACCAAAACTAGGAGCCTGAAACTCCATGTGGGTCTCCCAATGGGTAGAAGGGAACCAACTACTTGAGCCATCACCTGCTGCCTCCATGGGTGTGCATTAACAGCTGGAATTAGAAGTAGGTTGATTCCAGGCACTTTGATATGTAATACAGATATCCCAAGCAGTAGCTTAGCCACTGTGCAAAATACCCACCTCTAAATCATGTCAAGTGCTTTTCACTCTATGGCTGATTTTGTAAACTAATCTTACTAATCTTCTTGGAACTGGAATTTTTCCCGAATCCTTTTTTAGAGTCAAATTCTTATGTTTCCTTACCTCAAGGTCAAAGGGATAGGAAAATCAATAACACTGCGTCATAATAATATATCCCTCCTGCTTCCACCAAAGAGAGTCGATTTTCCCTTCTCAGATGAGAAAGCTTCTTCCCGCAATAAGATTATCAGAGAGTACATTAGCTGATTAGTTTAGAGACCATAGTCTCCATAACAACCAACATGTTTAACAGCCTGTGTTGAAAACATTTTTGCCTTGAAATCCTGTTATGGGGAGGAAACTATATCAGAACACGTCCTTATCATACTGGTTGAACTGGCCTATTTGGAAATCTGGTGATCTCGCTCTTGATTTCTTGGCAAGTCATATAAACAACTTAGTTTTGGTTTGGAATTATGGAAGGTTAACATGAGTGACTCTATTTTGATTTGGTCTCATGGGACCTAACTTAAGAACTCAGTCCAAGTCAATGGCCTCCTATCAATTTTATTTACCATCATTTAATATATTCAATTAATTAAAATCTTCCCACAAACTTTTAACAACCAATTTACAAACTTTTTAACAACCAGTAATACTTGCATTGCATTAAAGAGAAATTCAATTTCATTATTGGTCATGTTGGCAAATGAATTTTTTAAATGATAATGCTCAACACTGGTGGAAGAATCAACATATAGTATATTTCTGAAAGGCAATTTCATAATAAATATCAAAACCTTCAAAATGTTTGTGCCTTTTGACTTAGGAATTCCCTAATAATCTCAGAGAAACAATCACCCACATGCATTAAGATATATGACCAAGGTTTTTATAATAGCAATAATAGGAGAAGGTAGAATCTGTTAAGATAAATCTAGACAGTGGGATACTAGGTGATCATTAAAATGATGTCATAGTCGCATATTTTTTGACATGTAAATATGTCCCTAATAAAAAGTTATGAGCTCACATGCACAGTAGGTTTCCATTTTCACAAATTAAAAATAAAATAATGACAATAGCTAATATTTATTGAGCATTTATTATGTTCCAAGCACTCTACTAAATATTTTAAAAGTATTATAAAATGTACTCTTCATATTTAATTCCTTCGTGTATGTATTTTAATTCCTTTTTATAAATGAAAAAACTGGAGTTTAGAGAAGAAAAAGCTGGCCCTTGGACTTGGAGTGCATAAGCAGTGGTTTTACATGTAAACCCAGGTGAAAAAATCTAAACTAAGATCTGCGAAAGTACTCTAAGTGGTTTTATCTAAATAGTAAAATAGTAGGCTTATTTTTTCTCTTGTTCATGTATTTTTTTCTAAGTTGCCTATACCATAGTCATATTTTTAATGTATTTTTAAAAATTAGCATTTTATCAAGAAATACCAACTCAAATGAAATAAAAGTCCTTGTTCTCTCATATTTTGAAAGAGTTTTAAGAAGTCTGTAAAATAGACTCTTTTTTTGTTTTAAAGATTTGTTTTATTTATTTGAAAGGCGGAGTTAGAGAGAGAGGTAAAGACAGAGAGAGAATCGACTAGTTCACGCCTCAAGTGGATGTAATCACGGAGGCTTGGCCAGGCTGAAGCCAGGAGCCAGGAGCTTCTTCAGGGTCTCCTACATGCTACATGGGTGCAGGGGCCCAAGCATTTGGGCCATCTCCCGCTGCTTGCCCAGGCACATTAGCAGTGGAGCAGCGGGGACTTGAACCGGGGACTATATGGAAGACTGGCACTACAGGCTGGGGCTTTTACTCACTGTGCCACTGCACCATAGGATTGACCCCTAAAATAAACTCTTAAAACCCACTTAGACCTAGTTTTGAGAATTTAGGTGATCCCTAATTTAAATCTGCTTTGATCCTCCTATTCCCTGCCATCTGGACAGTTAGTAGGCTCTAGGGAGTTCTCTATGTGAAAACAGAGCATGTTTATAGTTTATTTTAATTAAATACTTAGTTAAAGTGTGGGACTACAATTATCTCTGAAAACAACCTTTTAATTATTCAAATATTGTGAGAGCATCGTTTCAGTGCAACAATTGACCTTTACATTTCTCTGGAGTCAGCAATGTTCTTCAGATTCTAAACATCCTTTTAAAAATAAATCACAAGCTTCGTCTCCAAGAGAAAAAAGGAAAGCTGCTAAAGCTGTTTCGTCCTCACGGAAGTTAAGCAGCCGTACTTTGTGCTTGGCTAGTTAGCAACAACCATTTTCGACTTAATTGTTACACATCTCTGGGGACATGCGAATCATATAAGAAAAATATTTTTATTTAAAAAGATAATGACACCACCTCACATGCATGTAGTGCTTCAAACTTCAATCAATTGGAAAATCCCCTCCAAACAGTTGGAAATGAGAAAAGGTCATTTGATTTGGCTGAGATCACCTGCCAGAGAATGATAGCTGCAAGACAAGTGTCCACATCTTTTCAATACCCCAAGCACTTCTTTCCACATGCCTCTGAGCCCCTTGGGATCAGCTTTGTAGCCCAAGAACATAGCACAGAGTCTAGGGTCTAAAGCATATGAAATTTATATCAGATATACAGATATTCTTGGCCTGATTTTCTATAGATAAATTTTCCAACTACCTTTCTTAAGAACCAAAATTACCAAGAAAATGTACTCTTGTATCCAAATTCATAGAAATCATTTCAAATGAGACATAGTTCTCTGAACCTGAACTCAAGTGAGGCCAGGGGTCATTGGATGCCTATCCAATGCTTCATGGACTTCTCTGATGATGGTGAGTGGAAAAGCATAGACTGGAAACCAGGCAGACCCATGTTCAAATCTCAGTTCTGCACTCATAAGCCATTTTTATTGGACAAGCTATTTAATAGATGTGACATCAGCTTTCACATTTATAAAAAGGGAAGTCATGCAGGTAAGCCCATGTGAGGAATTAAATGAGAAAGAACTCAAGAAAGGGCACATTTCAGCAATGTCAGGAAACCAGTCATTAAACAAGCATTTGCTGAGTACCTGTCAGGCACTGGGTTTTTTGGCTATTAGTTCACTTACGGCAGAACTTGATAGGATGAGAGCCTTTGTGTGTGTGTGTGTGTGTGTGTGTGTGGCTGCTAACAGGGGTTTATTTGTGTACTACTTTCCAGTTTGCTGTCACATCTATAGCCGCTCCTCTCTTGATTTTTTTCTTCTCATAGAAAACTATATTTCTTTTTTTTAAGATTTATTTTATCCATTTGAAAGACAGAGTTACAGAGAGAGGTGGAGAGAGAGAGAGAGAGAGGTCTTCCATCCGCTAGTTCACTCCCCAGATGGCCACAATGGCCGGAGCTGAGCCAATCTGGAGCCAGAAGCCAGGAGCTTCTTCTGGGTCTCCCACATGGGTGCAGGGGCCCAAGCACTTGGGCCATCTTCCACTGCTTTCCCAGGCCACAGCAGAGAGCTGGATCAGAAGTGGAGCAGCCAGGTCTCAAACTGGTGCCCATATGGGATGCTGGTGCTTCAGGCCAGGATGTTAACCTGCTGCGCCACAGTGCCAGCCCCAGGAAACTATATTTCTTAAGTTCCTTTGTCATCTGACTTTTTTTCCCCAGAAACCTTTGAGAGCAGAAGGTTTGTTTAACCATAGACAACCCAATCAGACCCCAAGCATGAGCGTAGTCTTACCCTAGCCCTCTGACTGAGATCATAGGTTCACTCCTTCATTGGTTTCCTGTTCAGCTATAACAAAGCATCACAAACAAAATAAACATGTTGCCTCACAGTTCTGAAGGCTGAAAATCAGGAATCAAGGTGGTTGCAGGGTCATGCTGTCATCAGAGCTTCTGGAGGAGGATCCTTCCTTGCTTCGTCCAGCTCCGGTAGCCCTCGGCAATCCCTGGCTTGTGGTGGGGTCACTGCAGTCTCTGCCTCCGTTTTCACAGGTCCTTCTTCCTTCTGTGTCTTCGCGTGGCCTCTCCTCCCTGTGTCCAAGTTTCCTTTTTCTTATAAGGGTAGAAATCATATTGGATTAAGGGCCAACCTAAGTACCTCATCTGAACTTGATGACATCCACAAAGGCCCTCTTACCAAATAAGGCCACATTCGTAAGTTCCAAAGGTTAGGACTTGGGGGAACACAATTCAACCCAAAACAGTACCAGGTTCCTCCAGTCACTATAAGATGATAAAAAGTCATTCTGACACTTTTGGTCTCAAGAACAGTATTGCTTCAAAAATCAAGATATCCAGCCCTCTGTGATAATCACATGACTCTTAGTTCCATGTCCACTGTTTAGAGCTTCCTGCCTCCCCAAGCGAGGAGCTCCATTAGGCCTGATCCTGCGTGGTAGGGAAGCTGCCCAGTGAGCCCTCTCTCTCCTGGCTTCGCTCCTCACTTCTGCTCCCCACTCACTGTCTGTAAGCCCGCCAGGGGCATCCAGAGCAGTAGTGTGCAGGGCAAGGAGTCCAGCCTTGTGTGGTAGGTACATATATGACGTGGCATAAGCCCACTGTGGTTGTGAATGTTTAACACAAGCATATCTCTCGTTCTGCTTTTGTGGGTCTCTCCAGAGGTCCCTGCTGGGAGTATCCAACTGTAAATCCAGTGAGTCTGTCATCAGTCTTCCTCCCAGGAAGGCATTGGAGGTAGAATCCAGGATAGACCAAGGTCACCTTATGCCTTGCTGACTGAAATCTGGTCCGTGAGAAACACATAACTTTTACCATTCTCTTCACAGAAAGGTTGTCTCATGGCCTCCTCAACTCTAGGCCTTTTATAAAGGTTGTAGGTAAAATGTTGAAAAACTTATATGTACATATGTGTCTACTCATATAAATGTTTTCCATTCCTTTAACAAGCCCTGCGTAGAGAGTTGGGCATCCATTGTTTCATTCTTTTTTTCTTTCATTCTTTTGGAACTTCAGCCAAAACTTAGACTGAAAGAGTCCCATTTTAACATTCCATTATAGTTTCCTTCAATCCTGATAGAAAAGGGACTGAGCGCAGTATCAGTGACCTTGTATTTCTGAACAGAATGAACTTGGTTTGTCTGAGAAAATTAAGTGACAAGAGGCAAACAGAAGGGCTCTGTTCTGCTCTTTTGGCTCAACCAGGATAATGTTTGCCAAGTAACAACACTGATTGATCCTTAAAGCTCAGGACAGGTTAGCAATGCAGGGAGGGATGAGGGGAAACAAGGCTGCATTAATGAGAAGAGTACAACAATAGGAATTAGAAAATAAGGGTTCTGGCCCTGGTTCTATTATTAACTAGTTAGTGACCTGGGACATGTCACTTGTGAAACTCAAACACTTCAATACACTGGATAGCTCTTTAAAAACTATACAACTTTAAGATGGTAATCCTAGTAAGAAGTAATGCAGTTTTGTCCTAAGTCATCTTATTTCTTCATTTAGCAAACCTCTCATATTCACCCTTTCCTCTCTATTCCCATTGCAACCACCTGGTATAAGCCATATACTACCACACTCTTCTGCTCCACTTCCCACAGTTCATCCCCATAAGGAGGGATTGGACTAGATTCTCCTAAGAGCTCTTTATTCCTTCCTACTTTCCTTCCTTCCTTCCTATGTTCCTTCCTTCCTTCCATGATATCCAATTCTATGAGACAATTAACAGGAAGAGAAAACATGGCCAGCCCTTTCCCCATTTCTCTCCCATACTTTATTTTAGCTACCATTTAAATGAGGCAATTAGCTTAACATTAAAGATTATGTATATAGACAAATAGGTAGATACACATATACAAACTTGAATGAGAAACAAAGTCAGTTGAGTGAATATAGGGGCCTTTTGAGCTACTTCATAGATAGTTTCAGTTACTCCACAAGCCCTGCAAAGATGTAATTTACTGTTACAATGGTGTGTGCCATCTTTTTATTCTCATTTGCTCTTTTTATTCTTTCTTTTTTATTGATTTACTTTTATGTATCTCATAAATACAACATTAATGTAGCTTCCACTCCTATTCCATATATGTTGCTTTAGACAGGATGATCGTGTCCATTACTGTGAATTCTCATAGACAGGCTTCTGCCTAATTTAGCTTCTCCCCAGCATTTGACACTGTTCAGTACTTTCTTCTCTCAATGATTCCCTTCCATAGAGTTTTCTGCCTATCCACTCTTCCCCCTGCCCTCTGATTTCTTGTCACTCTGCCTGTTCCTCATTGCTGGTATTCTTGGAGTACAACATGAGGATGTCTCCTCTTCCTATCTGACCTTATCTCATGGGTGAAGTGCATCCCTTTCATGATACCAGTCACTTGCTGGTGATTCCAAAATCCACATCCCTGGCTCTGATTTGTCTTCTGAGACCAAATCCCACGTAGCTCACAACCTTCTCAGTGTTTGAACATACCCAAGGCACTCACGAACACATCTACTTCTGAGCTCCTGCTCACAACCCTGTTTCACCTTTTTTGTTCCTACGTCTAAGAATGTGATCCTCTGTGAGAAGCCTCCTCGTTCATTCTCCACACTCCCCAGTATGCGCACATCTAATTAAACCCCAAGTTCTGTTGATGCTATCAAATACATCTCAAATCTACCCATTTCTCTCCATCTCCACTGCCAACAACCTACTGTAGTCACCATCACTTCTTACAAACACAGCCATAACTCTTCGTACCTGCTCTCTCTGCCTTCCGCATGGAGAATAGGATGGAATGGCTGGCTTTGGCCAAAGTAATCTTTCTGACATGGAGAACTGAACACTGATTTTCCACTTGTGTTTAGAATAACGTCCAAACTCATTGACCTAACCTTATGAATCCTTCATGATCTGGATTATTCTTGCCTCTGCATCTTCAGCTCTGACACCTTCTGCCTTGATGTCTATACTAGCATAATAACAAATTATCAGCTCCCTGAATAGCTCATGTAATCTTCTTCATGGCTTTTGCGCACACTGCTCCTCCTACCAAGAAAGTCCTCACCTCACCTCATTACCTAACTAATGCTGATCCTTCGAATCTCAGTTGGTTCTTACTGCTTCCAAGAAGATCCTGAACTCCCAAAACTAGTTTGGCTTCTCTCCTCCGCTCCCAATGCACCCTTACTTCCACTTTTACTGCCAGCCCTTGGAAAACTCCATTACGTTTGTCTCTGCCCCACCAGACTACACACTCCAGTGACAGGACCAGCATCTGTTCTATTGCTACACCCTGCTGACTAGAACATTGCTTGCCACTTAGAAAACTTGTCAGCAATGTTTACTGAATACGTGGATTAAATGTAAGAATATATGTAATACTTTAAGAAGGTATTAACCTTTTTTATTGATTTTTTTATTTAATGAATGCATTTTTACATAGATACAACTTTAGGAATACAGTGGTTCTTTCCCCCAAGCCCCCCACCCCACTCCCATCCCACCTCCCATTCCCTCTCCCATCTCAAAAGGTATTAACCTTTAAACTTCATAAATTACCCCAGTCAAGGAAGTTCTATATGAAAAAATCCATTTTATAAAGACATTAGAAAAGCATTACTATCTTGTACATATAAGTATTTCTTTTTAAAAGTGTTCTGTGTGGCATTTCAAAATTTTTTGAATCACTTAGTAGCTCTTGAGACCAATACAGGTATATATCATTTTGTTGAAGTCCAGCAAATCTTGCCAATACTGTTGAGTAACTGAAAATAGAAGGCTTTCAGTCCACACATAGCTTCTTCTCCTTTGTTTGTCAGGTTCTGCAGAAAACTGGGCTCAGACAGTGAATTTTTTCCTGGGCCATTAGAATCTCTGGCCTGGCATTTTATTGGGCCTCTCTTCATCTGTGTTTTGATGCTGGGAATGAGGCAATGGCTGCCAAAAAGCTAGATGCAATGCCTGGTATCTTTGGCAGAGAAAATATTTCTCTAATTCTGTCCAAATTAGTCCTCACAGACCAATAAATCAATACACAAGGAGCAGAATGTGGGATGATTTGGCCATCTGGAATTTTTTAAGACATTGGTGGGGATAACAGAAATTGTCTAGCTCCACACAGTCATGAACAGCTGGATGTTAGCTCAAGTAGCATGCACATGTTCACCTTCCACACGATACCAATACTACTAGATCCAGGGCTGGGGAACTCCTGGCAGCTTTTCAGAATCCTGCCCTGCTGCTGAGTCATCCAGTTTGATTTCGGTGTCAAAGAAACAGCTTCAGCCATTTTCCTAACCCAGTAGCCTCAGGATAAGAAATCAGTTCCATGCTGTATCTTCACATCTGGTCAATCATCGTGACAATCAGGCAGTCACAGAGAAAAAGGAGGCAGTCGGAATATCAGTGCAGAGTGAGCCAGGCATTGAACTTTTCCTGGCAAAATTACTGACCCCGTTTTTTTCTTTAAATATTCAATTAGGACCGAAGGGGAAAAAAACTGTTTCCACTAAGTGGAAGCTAGTACTTATATGAGCATTAGATATAGCCAATTTAATTCTTTTTGTTACAAAGGAGATCACATCAAAACTAATCCCTCTGGCAATCTTCCCCAGCTTCAAAGGAAGAGGAAGGAGGAAAGAAATATTTTATTCCTAAACATTCTAAAGTTGCTTTCCTTGTAGCTGTGAATGCTCCCCATAGGTGGCACTTTCTGCCTTCTAAGCCAAGTGTTTTTCTGATTTTGTGTTTGAAAGGCAGAATGACAGAGAGCGAGGGAGAGAAACAAAGAGATCTTCCACGGGCCACAACAGCCAGAGCTGGGCCAGGTCAAAGACAGGAATCCAAAACTATATCCAGGTTTCCTATTGAGTGGCAAGTGTCCAGGTACTTGGGCCATCTTCAGCCTTCAGCTGTTTTAGCATTAGCAGAGAGCTGGATCTGAAGCAGAGCAGGCAGGACTCTAAGGATGCTGGCATTGCAGCCACAGCTTAACCCACTGTACCACAACGCTGACCCCTAAGCCAAGTGTTGTTTTTTAAAGATTTATGTATTTATTTGAAAGGCAGAGTTACACAGAGAGAGAAGGAGAGGCAGAGAAAGAGAGAGAGATCTTCCATCAGCTGGTTCACTCCCCAATTGGCCACAATGGCCAGATCTGTGCCAATCCAAAGCCAGGAGCCAGGAGCTTCTTCCAGGTCTCCCATGAGGATGCAGGGGCCCAAGGACTTGGGTCATCTTCTACTGCTTTCCCAGGACATAGCCGAGAGCTGGATTAGAAGTGGGGCAGCCAGGACTCGAACTGGCGCCCAATATGGGATGCCTGCGCTGCAGGCGGCAGCTTTATCCACTACACCACAGTGCCGGCAAAGCCAAGTGTTTTATATTCATCATTTCACTCAGTGCTCACAACAGCCCCATCCGGCAACTTTAAGGAGAGGAAACTGGGACAGATTCAGTAATTTGTTCAAGGTCACAGGGCTTTCAAATGTCAGAGCTGGGATTCAAACCTTGTCTAACTCCAAAAACCTGCTTTTAAGCACTATTCCCAATACGTGGCAACATTTGGATGCTATTAGTTTTGCAAGTCCTGAAACAACCATAGAACTTAAAATTTGCTGGTCAACAGAAAATAATTTCTCCATCAGAAATTTTCTCTTATTTGAGTCATTTCAGAAGCAACAATATGGCAAATCTAAAAATTGGGGGAGAAAGGTCAGGAACTACCCAGAAATCCCACCACGCTGATAAATTAACTGTTTTCACTTTTTTATGTTTGCTCTGGTCTTTTTCCACTCTCTATACATAATTACATTTAGTTTCAAGGTCATTATGAGTGACTAGTTAGTATTGGAAAGATAAATATTTCAATTGAGTTGTCTTTTCAAACAAACAAAGATTTATTTTAATTCTTCCCTTCACATTCTGGGTTTCATTTCCCTTTCCGGACCAATAAAAACAACAAAATCTTGAAGAATTCTGATTCACACAGCAGATGTGAGGATGAGAAAACCTGCTGCTTAATTGGAGATGTTTCACTGAAAACAATCACATAAAAACAGTGTTGTAAACTCCTATCCCTGTGAGCCGGTTTCAGCATACACAAAATGTATTCTACCAAGTTCTCTATTCTTGTGAAATTTTAAATGCTCACATCCTGGGTCTCTGTATCAGCATTTCCCAAGCCGTATTCTATAGAACCCTGTACACATACACACACACACACACACACGAGAGCATACATACACACACACACACACACACACATATGCATATACACACATGGTTCAAGGCAAAACATACTTAGCACTACTGCATACATCCACCCCTTACATGTTCCTTGCTAAGGTCCTGGGAATTCACAAGTGAGCAGCTTGTTTACTTCTGTAGAGAAGTTACAAATTCTGTTACTGTCAGGGCCAAGCCAGGTAAAGATAAAGACCTGGTAGTGATTGGATAAAGTGGAGATCACATGTACCACAAACGCTGCTGTATCTAGAAATGTGGTAGCAGATCTTCATGAAATATCTGAAATCTGCATTTTTTAAAGATTTATTTTTTATTTATTTGAAAGACAGAGTTACAAATAGAGGAGGAAAGACAGAGAGAGAGAAAGCTTCCATCTGCTGGTTCACTCACCAAATGGCTGCAACATCTGGGCCAGGGCCAGACCTAAGCCAGGGGCCTGGAGCTTCCTCCTAGTCTCCCATGTGGGTGCAGGGGCCCAAGTACTTGGGCTATCTCCCACTGCGTTCCCAAGCTCATTAGCAGGGAGCTGGATCAGAACTGGAGCAGCCGTGTCCCCATCCAGCACTCCTAGGGGATGGCGGTATTGTAAGCAGAGGCTTAACCTTCTATGCCACAACGCAGGCCTCTGAAATCTGGATTTCTTTGTAAAATTTGGCACCCAGGATGAGAATGGAGAAAAAGTGACTCTTGACTATTGCTGCTAAAGAAAACAGAGCTGGAGAGTTGTTAAAATAGTGGACACAGATTTTACTCAGGAACTATTGCAATAGGAAAAAAAAGACCTCAGTGTAGAGCTGGGCTCAGCTCCAAATATAGCAGAGACAAATACAGACAGATTGCCAAAAGCAGGGTGGGGGCGTCAGTGGGTGGAAATGACTCAAAGGAAACGTCCAGGATAAGAGGGATTCTGATTAAACTGCCTTGACGGGAGTCTTGCTGAAGAAAGGCTGGGAGAGCAGGTGTCTCCTGGGTGATGGCAGGGAACGAGGAACCTGATCAGACATGAGGATGATCAGATACAGAGATGGAGACTTTTGTCTGCAATGATTGAGGAGGACTCTTGTTGAAACTGGACTCTGAAACACACGGAAGCCCACGTTTGAGACTTAGTTGAGAAGAGGGCTGGAGGAGACTGACTGGCATTTGGTCAAGGAGAGGCTGTGCCAAGTCTGGCAGCCTCTAACTCAACCCAGAGTATCTCAAACTCAGTTGACCGAAGAACTCTTTGTTCCTAGAAGACTCCTTTGGAAAATGCTCACATAGACTTCATTAGCCTGCCAGACTCTCAGGAAGGCCCCCGGTCATAGGGTCCCTTCTCTAAGTCCCGTCTTCCTCTTCTGCTCCAGTCCTCTGACTGTACAGTAGTCATAATTCATTCAGTTACTATGGAGGCAGGAGAAATTACCAATCCCCCTGTTTCAGTAACTTGCAATCAACCATGACCCCAAAATGTTAGTATTCATCTTGGCTCTTTGAAGAGACAGAGACCACATTTACAAAACTTTTGTTGCAGTATAATGATTCTATTTTGTGCTGAGTTATTGTTGATAAGGCTTTGTTGGACCCCATTTACAACATAAACTTACATGGTAGGTTTGTAACTATAGGAAAAAAACACAGCAGATCTTGAGCTTTGGTACTATCCATGGTTTCAGGCATCCACTGGGGGTCTTGGAACATAGCCCCATGGATAAGGGGATGCTGCTGTACTCCAACACCTGTTGCTTTTAACAGCAATATTTACTTTACTTAAAAGTATGTACTCCAGAAAGAGCTTAAAGAGGATGGCTCATGTTGTTCCATAAGATGTCAGGGTGGCTTGAAACCTGGGGTCAAGGTGACACTCTGGAGTCACTTGAAGAGATGTTCACTCACCCGTCAGACTGTTATGCTGGTGGTCACCTGAGATGACCTGGGGTTGACAGCCAGCACACCTACAGGAGGCCTTTGTTTGGAGCTTGAGCTTCCACACAGTATAGTAGCTAGATTCCAAGGAAGAGTTCCCCAAAGCAAGAGGAGGAGGCAACCAAAGACTATCACCCTCTGTGCCTACCCTCAAAAGTCACACCAGGTCACTCCCACTGCGTTCCGTTTGTCAGGGCAGGTGCTCAAAGACAGGGCAGCAGATTCCAGCTCTTCAGGGGTGTGGCAAAGTGTGAAGAAATGCTGCTGAAGTCATTTTGGGGAAGACACAATCTGCCAAACTAGAAAAGAATAAACTATTTTGAATTCTGGCTCCGTCATTTACCACTCAAAGTGTGACATGGAGCAGCAATTTCATCTCTTTTACATTATATTTTTCACCCTATCCTGAATTACAGTTATCAACTTTTTAAAGATTTATTTATTTATTTGAAATTCAGAGTTACACAAAAAGAGAATGAGAGACAGAGAAAGAGAGATCTTCCATCCACTGATTCACTCCCTAGGTGGCAACAGCCGGGGCCTGACAAGGCTGAAGGAGCAGGAGCTTCTTCCGGGTCTCCAGTGTGGCTAACAGGGGCCCAAACACTTGGGTCATCTTCCACAGCCATTAGAATAGAGCTAGATTGGAAGTGGAGTAGCAGGGACACGAACTGGCACCTATATGGAATGCTGGTGTCGCAGGCAATTGCTTTACCCACTATGCCACAGTGCTGGCCCTAATTATCACTATTTTTATTTCATCATCAGAGGGTGAACTTCTTGAGGGGAACATCAACATCTAGATGTTTTTATCTTGTTTTACTTAATAGTCCCATAATACAAAGAACAATGACAAACACTGGATTTAGTGGATTTGTCTAACACCTTATTTTCAAAAACAAATAGAGAATTTCCATGTGGCTTTTTCTTGAAAAGACACCCCTTCTGTAACTGAGTCACACTGCTGGAATTCACTGTCCACATGCTGGCTTCCTTTGTCACGTGACTTGTCATCACAGGGAGCCTGAGACGAGGCTCAAACCCAAGCACCGTCTCCTCATCTCTTCAAGCCTGTGGTAAAGTAGCCCTCCTTTCCCAGACAGCAGCCAGGAGGCCTGCAGGAAACAACCAGCCTCTGAAAAATTAGCCCCACAAAACCTTAGTCCCAAAGCAGCAGGAAACCCTGGGCATAGCCCAGTGCACATCGGCAGCAGTTCTGTTGTGTGAATGCAGACACCACTGGAGCCAAGACCGAAGATGTAATCATGCACAATGCCATTCTGCAAAGGCATTCATTAGCTACTGAGCATGCTGAAAGCCTTTGAAAAGTGATCCCTTCCCATTTGGACAATAGGTTTTGCTGTTTGTCCTTTAATCTCCATGCCTCTTTATCCCCTTGCAAGGTGAGGAAGAAGAGGAAGCAAAGAAGAGAATGACCTTAGACTCTATTAGAAATAGTTCTGATTTCTTTCCAACATCCTGCTCAAGCCTTGTATTGCATTATCTTCAGCCTCCTGTGCCCTCTCCTGCTCTCCCATCATTTCCAGTTTTTCTTCCCCATGTTTGTGCAGTGACCCTGTTGGTGCATTGTTTGGTGAGAGCCTCAGGCTTGCTGTCCAAGAACCAGCCGACATCTGCCACCATAGCCAACTATTTAAAAAAAAGAAGTGCATCACAGAGGCAACCAGAAAAATCTGTGTTGGGTACTGGTGACAGTATTCTTATTTTTTTTTTTTACAGGCAGAGTGGACAGTGAGAGAGACAGAGAGAAAGGTCTTCCTTTTTGCCGTTGGTTCACCCTCCAATGGCCACCGCGGCCGGCACGCTGCGGCTGGCGCACCGCGCTGATCCAAAGGCAGGAGCCAGGTGCTTCTCCTGGTCTCCCATGGGGTGCAGGGCGCAAGCACTTGGGCCATCCTCCATTGCACTCCCTGGCCATAGCAGAGAGCTGGCCTGGAGAGAGGCAACCGGGACAGAATCTGGCGCCCCGACCGGGACTAGAACCCGGTGTGCCGGCGCCGCTAGGCAGAGGGATTAGCCCATTGAGCCGCTATTCTTATTTTTTCAACACTCTGAATCTCATGGTTTCCTCTCTCCATCCTGGGACATACTCTTTTTCATTTACTACTAATAAAATACCATTGACTGCCAGATTCCTTAGCCTTCAAATGTTGCAAGTTCTAAGCACTTCATATACATTGCTTCACTTAATCCTTATGATCATAAGAGAAGATTTTTTGCATTTTACAGATAACTGGAGAGATGAACCCAGTTGCCTAAGGTCACAGGACATGGGCATAGCCAGGGTTCCATCCCATTCTCTTGAGGCCAAAGCCCATGTGTTTCCCTCTCTTTACTGTTTAGATGGAGAAAGGGAAATGCATGACACATCCATTTCTTATCCAGTGGGAAATTTATTAATTTTGAGCCATCCTGTATGATTCAGTAAATCAGTTCATTAATAACCGTGCAACTAGAGATACTAAGAGTTGTCAGGACCCATAGGATCCATCAAGCTTCCATCTGATCTGGGAATGGTCTTTCCAGCACTCCTCACATGGCTCCTTGCGTCCCTGTTTGAAGATATTGTAAACCAACTTTCTGAGAAGGAGGGAGCCCATTCCATTTTAAGGAAGTTTTGTATTGCATTTGATAAAAATCTGTCCCCTGGAAATGCCATTCATTCATCTGATTTTGCTGTCTGAAAAACCAGGCTGAGCTGGCGTGCCCAGCTCTCACCACCCTTCCAAGCTTCGCTCCAGCAGGCAAATTGCTCCCCTACTCATTCTTCGTCAGCGGGACTACACCTGCTCATGGTCACTCTTGCCTGACTGAGTAAACTCCAGTTTGTCAATGATTGTCACTACACAGGCCACTGAGGACTGCACACAGAGCTCAAACTCATTCTGACCCATCCTCAGTCAGGGTGCAGCCCCAAATAGGATGTGTTCTTTGGACAGCCACATGGGATCTTTCAGGATCCAACACGAGCTGGCCACTCCAGGCCAGCCTGGGCTACAGGCCCCAAAGGACAATGAGGCTCAAAACTAATGTGCACATAATTTATTTCAACAAAATATATTTGTGGTGGTAAATACTTTACTGGAACTTGTGTGCTGGTTTTCATTCCTGCTATATAACAGAGGTACTGTCTTCTGCATATGCAGAACTGGTTGACTTTTCTTTCTTTCTTTCTTTCTTTTTCAGTTTTGATACCATGACAGTTAATCAATAGAACTCTAAAGAGGCAAAAAGAAAGGCAAACTCCTCACAGGCAGAATTGGCATGTAATCTCACATTGATCAATTCTTTTATAACAAAACCCCAGGAACTTTCTAATAAACAATTATGGCTGAACACAAAATCGAAAATTTCCTCTATTGTAACTCAAGGGTAACTAAACTAAACTGGCAAATTGAAACTAATAACATGTTTCATTTCATAAAAATTCCCTTGTTCTAAAACTAATTGCTGTTTAATTGTTCTTTATATTTTAATTTAACTAATATTTAATTTTGCACTGTTCTTGGAGTATTTTATTTTCCAGTATTATAATCAAAAAAGTGAAGGAAATAATGTCAAATATGGGAGCTGGCATTGTGGCACAGCAAGGTAAGCCTCCACCTGCAGTACCAGCATCCCACAGGGGAGCACTGGTCCATGTCCTGGCTGCTCTGTTTCTGATTCAGCACCCTGCTAATGAGCCTGGGAGAGCAGCAGATGATGACCCTAATACTTGGGCCCCTGTGACCCACATGGGAGACCCGGTTGGAATTCCAGAACCCTGGGTTCTTGGGGAATGAACTAGCAGATGGAAGATCTCTTTCTCTGTCTATCCCTCTTTCTCCATCACTCTGCCTTTCATAGAAATTTTTAAACATCAAATATGCTTTGGAGGAAATAATTTGAACTACAATTTTCGAAACTCAGTGAACAGGCAAGAGGCACCCTTGTAAAAAGTGATCTTATGCTAAAATCTTCCCTCTCCCTTATTTTAATCTGAGTCCATCTGAGTAATAAAAGAATCTTGAGGTAGGAAACCCAGTCTTCTCACTTTACAAGGGAGGAACGATAAAGCACCCAGGGGCTAAAATGACTTGCCCAAGTTCACAGGATAATGGCAGCTCTCATTACATACCTCTCTTCTTCCACAGCATTGGTACAGAATGTCAGGGTTGAAAGCATTCCAAGGCAGCAATTGAGCTAATAAGGGGTCATTAAGAAAGACATCAGGGAAGAACTGAAATTGAAAGGAAGCTTCTCATTTTAACCAAGTCTTACTTTCCCACCAAAATAACACATCCTAACAATGGAACCTTTGGGAAATGCTGTAAAGTACAAGGAGTACGAGGGAAGTCCCCATCCCTTAAATGCAGTGCTGTTGGGGCATTTCTCTACAACCTTTTCCCCAGTGTTGTTTTTCTATAATTGACATCAAACTATTTATCAAAAGCCACTGTAACTCAAGGACTACTTTATGTTATAAAGGACTCTTCATAAATACTGTTTTTTTAAAGATTTATTTATTTGAAAGTCAGAGTTACAGAGAGAGAGAGAGAGAGAGAGAGAGAGAGAGAGAGAGAGAGAGAAGAGAGAAATCTTCATCTGCTGGTTCACTTCCCAAAGGGCCACAATGGCCAGTGCTGGGCCAGGCTGAAGCCAGGAGCCAGGACCTTCATCTGAGTCTCCCACTTGGGTGGCAGGAGTGCAAATAGTTGAACCATCTTCCACTGCTTTTTCTAGTCTACTAGCAGGGAGCTGGATCAGAAGTAGAGCAGCCACGATATGAACCAGTGCCCGTATAGGATGCTGCTGTCACAGGTGGTGGCTTTGGTACCGATTTTCTTATCAGCGTTTCCCATATTAATAAGCTTTGTGGGTTCTTGCCACGTATTCTGAGAAGAATTCTGAATACTGGTTCAAATCGACCAGGCAGCATGATAAGTTTTTAAGCTTTTTATTCAGTAAGAGAAATACATAAGAGAGTGAGGGCTTTAAGGGAGAAAGGAAAGTCTGGAAATTAAGTTGGGGCCATACCAAGCAGACTAGCAGGTCAAGAGCCATGTGCAGCTAGCGCTTGGTTAAGAGCAGTTGCTAGCAGCTTATCACAGGCAACAAAGTCAAGGCAGAGAGCATGGGCAGCCCGAAGGCCACAGGCCCCAAAAGGGTGGGGCAACAAGGGCATAATGGTGAAAAAGGCCAAAAGGGGAAAAGGGCCAGGCCCACCGTGTTTCAGGCCTTTTATCCACTTCCAAAGGGGCGTGGTCATGTAGCCTGATTGGCAGGCGGCACACAGGTGTGGTCAGATAGGGGGATGAGATCACACAGGGGAGTGGTGAAGGCATGGTCGTCCAGCTCACAAACCTTATCGAGTTTATCCCATATGCTTGCATACATCAGCTTTACCCACTGTGCCACAATGCCAGCCTCTAATAAAACCATTTTAGTTGCCATATAACAGTACTTGGAGAGGCTTTGACACAATTTTATTAACCTTGCTCCTATTTTTGAATAATTAGGTGTAAGGAAAAATGTAAATGAAGACAGGGAGAGTTTCTAGAAGAAAATGTATTGACAGCAAATTAAAACACCAGGATATTCACAGCATGTACATTTGACCTTTAGGATTCTGGGTAACCTTATGTTCATTCTTCATGTTTTTCTCAATGGTACAAAAACACCAGTGAGAACATCTGTTCTTCCTGAGCATCCCCCATGTGTTTGGTAGATACATTTTCTCATTTGGTCATCATAATAAAAAGATGTTATTTATTTTAAAAGTAAGCAAAACGGGACTCAGATAACTTGAACCCAGGAAAGAAACCTTCTCCCTCAACCTTCATACTGTGTACTTCATGTTTTTATGAGTATATGCTATTGTTACCTACAAGCTGTTCTGAAAAATGGAAAAGAATTGTAAGCAATCACTCATTTCTGATGTAACACCTAAGCTTGTTACATGCTGAGTATAAAAATAATCTACCAAAATCCCAGGAAAATTGGAAAATCATTAAAAAATAAAAACCCCTCAGTCATGTCTTTAATGTTTAAAATTCAAGTGTGTTTTCAAGGTTCTCTAAAATTGATTTAAAATAGAAAAAAAACACAGTGTTAATTGCAGCTACCTGAAGGAAATCTAGATTCTGAGACTGGATGAAAATTGATTATGCTAAAAGTAGTCTTCTGTAATTAAATGAATGCTGTGCCATG
Source organism: Oryctolagus cuniculus (assembly GCF_051225735.1). Lineage (NCBI taxonomy): Eukaryota > Metazoa > Chordata > Mammalia > Lagomorpha > Leporidae > Oryctolagus > Oryctolagus cuniculus. Next base: position 99,905,037 of record NC_142870.1, read on the forward strand.
CACTTTAATTAGTCAGCAGTAACTTATTTGAGTAGTAACAGTGATTCCTAGGGTATCTCATTTAATGGGAGCCCAGCAGCCATACCTCAGCTGAGGCTCTGTTTTCCAGCCACTGCTCCAATCTGAAACCTTAGGTAAGAAGACATAATCTTTTATAACTCAGGTGTGTACAATATAAATACTTTTCATTCTTTCATTCAGAAGGCATAACTTTTGAAGATTAATTTATTTATTTGAAAGGCAGAGTTACAGAGAGGCAGAGGTAGAGATAGATAGAGAGAGAGAGAGAGAGATAGGTCTTCCACCCACTGGTTCACCCTGCAGATGGCCACAATGGCCGGAGCTCCGCCAATCCCAAGCCAGGAGCCAGGAGCTTCCTCCAGGTCTCCCATGTGGGTTCAGGGACCGAAGGACTTGGACCATCTTCTACTGCTTTCCCAGGCCGTAGCAGAGAGCTGGATGGGAAGTGGAGCCTGAATTGGTGCCCATATGGGGATGCCAGCACTGCAGATGGTAGCACACCACAGTGCTGGCCCCATACAATAGGCTTTAAACTGTGCTGCAAGCCGAAATCAGAAGTGGACCCTGAACTTGAACTGATATGGGATGCCAGTGTCTCAAGCTGAGTCTTAACCCTTATGCCAAACACCTGCCCTGAATTTCAAGGATTCCTAACAGGGGAAAGGATCTGCCTTAGGAAGTATGCAAAGTCCTCTGCCTCTACATCCCCCAGGGGGGATATAGGAAATTAATAAACAATGTAAAGTTCCCCAAATAGATTTTTCTTCATGTCTAAGGCAGGTAAGTTGTACTCCCAACTTTAAGAAGTTATAGAATAATCAGAAAGCATGAAAAGTTAAAAGAACCAAGAAAAACATCTCCCATCAGCTCCTTTCATCTCTTCAGAGTGCTATTAACACGGGAGAGTGTTGTCTCCGCATCTTTTATCTAGCCATTGCATTTATATATTTGAGATCATTCTGTCTGCACAATTTGACATTGTACTAGCAAGATTCATGCAAAAAGAAATCTGGGATTTTATTGCTGACCTTCACGGGACTGCCATCAGTCATTCCTGTGTTTCCAGCGTCTCAGTTACAAGTTGTCAAGGCCTTTGCTACCCTGAGCCTTCATGGAGGGAAGGCTCCCACCAAAGGGACAGAACCTACTTCAAGGCTAGCAGTGAACATTCTGGGCATAGGAAAGGAGGAGATGGAGACTGACTATTTATTTAGCAGCTTGGGATTAATCACCCCAGCGTGGTTCATACTCACTGCACATTGGTATCCATGAAAGATAGGTCATGGTTATCATTCAGAGCAATCTGGAAGGCAGAGTTCTTGCTTCAGGTCATCCATCCTAGAGCAGACCAGGAGGATTAAAAGGTCACATTGATAGGGTTGTCACAGGACTTTGAATCACAGAAATAGAGATTCCCAAGTTAAAAGTGTGAAACCCAGTCCTAGATACAGATATGCAAGGGATATCTCTTTTTTGTTGTTGTTGCTTTTTCTTTAAAAAATACTAATAAAGTTGTTTCCAAACATAACTCTCCGCAAACTGGTAGGTAACTTAGACTGCGGCATGGACTCTAGGAGACTCACAGAGCGCTGGAAAACAAGGGCAGAGTCGACCCTCTTGTCTGCACTGCCACTGCTAACTGCCATCCAAGCCAAAGTGGTTCACTGGAATTCAGTTTCTATTTCCCTGCCATGTGGGGGTCCCAAATTGCCCCTCCACAGCTATGCCCCCCCATCAACCATCCTTCTCTGAGGCCAGGCCAGCTGGCCTGGGAACCACCTATAAGTACCACTCAGCAGACCCCACCACCCTCCATCTCTTTCCCTATCCGTGGCACTGTTCCCTAGCTCTCTTAAATTCTATAAACACTCATTCCTACTTTCCCCCTCTGGGCCACCTAACATACTCTCTTCAGGCCTAACTGAAAAGGAACCAGGGACAGCTCTTGTGGAATTCTGCTTCAGTCTAGAAACATGTACCTCCCAGGAAGTAAAAAAATAGCCTGTTTCCCTTATAGATGATGTAATGGGGGAGGGGCCACAAAGTCATAGCTTTCAAAAGATCATTCTGCCATAGAAAAGGTCTTGGAGAGGCCGGCGCCGCGGCTCACTAGGCTAATCCTCCGCCTAGCGGCGCCGGCACACCGGGTTCTAGTCCCGGTCGGGGCGCCGGATTCTGTCCCGGTTGCCCCTCTTCCAGGCCAGCCCTCTGCGGTGGCCCGGGAGTGCAGTGGAGGATGGCCCAGGTGCTTGGGCCCTGCACCCCATGGGAGACCAGGAAAAGCACCTGGCTCCTGGCTCCTGCCATCGGATCAGCGCGGTGCGCCGGCCGCATCGCGCTGGCCGCGGCGGCCATTGGAGGGTGAACCAACGGCAAAGGAAGACCTTTCTCTCTGTCTCTCTCTCTCTCACTGTCCACTCTGCCTGTCAAAAAAAAAAAAAAAAAAAAAAAAAAAAAAAAAAAAAGGTCCTGGAGAGGAATCAGTCAAGTTCACACCCAGAGCCAGGGTTCTTAATTTTTTAGCACCAAGAGGTCAAAGTTGCCATAAGCTGTTCAGTGTGGATCCTGTGAATCCTGGCTTTGACATGATAACTCTTTGGGTCTGCTTTCTCCTAGCACAGTGTTTGGCACAGAGAGCAGGATCAACTGATGTTACTTTCCCTTTCCATAGCTGACTGGCTTTCCAGATCACTGCCCAGACAGTCTCAAAGCAGTCGTGTTCATTCCTCATTCCCTAGGAGCACCCTTCCCAATGTATGCCTGGGGCCCACACTTGAAACTGCCCTATTCAGATGGTGCCCTATTCAAGGTGGTTTTACTTAACAAATTTTCAACTTTGGGGTGGTGCCATGAAAATACTCATTTAGTGGGAACAGTGCTTCAAATTCTGAGTTTTGCTTTGTTCTCAGATTAGTGATAGGAGATACAAGGCTGTCTTATGATACTGGGCAGCAAGCAGAAGCCTCAGCTCCCAATCAGTCCTTGATCTGAAAGAGAAGCAACCGATATCCTTGTGCCCTGTGTTGCTAAACTGCAATGCTTGGTAGGGTAGGTGTATTAAATGCATTTCCAACTTACATCGTCAGTTGTCGATGGGTTTCTGAGTACATAATGCCATCATAAGTCTAGGAGCTTCTATAGTGGATTTTTAGCTGAATTGTACATGTGATCCTGAGTCTTCCATAGTAGTTACTTTCCAATGTGAGAAAGTCAGGACCAGTCCACTTCAACACCTTGAGCACTCTGTACCCTCCAGAAGCTCTTCACCCATGAGTATCCCTGGATGTGGCCACTCTGGACATTTCCCTTCTCCTCTGCACTCACTTTTTGATCTGCAAGGAAAAATATTTCTCTGGGAATGAACCACATGACGTAGCATATTCTTAAACTCACCTCTCTTCACTTTTCCTGTCTCCTAGTCAGATACAGAGTTTTGGGATAAGATGCAAGCAGAATGGGAAGAAATGGCCAGGAGAAACTGGATATCTGAGAACCAAGAATCCCAGACTCAAGTGACAATCTCAGCCAGTGAGAAGGTAAGAATCTGTTCTTACAAAAGCTCACCTATTTTCTCAACCTCTTCAGATCACATTTTATAGTCAATAACTACTTTGTCAAAAATCCGAAAATTGAAAACACAACTTAATGTCAATCTGACCTAGAGGAAATACTAATACATGGAAACAGAATAATCCAATGTGTGGAGGCAGCCAAGCTGGAAGGAAACACTCTTATTTTTATCAGCATTCAGATAGTTTGGCAGCCAACTGCAGCTTGGATCCTGACTGCTGGCCAGTTGCTGAACTGGCATTTAGGGTTGGAACAAGAATGGGGCTTATCCCACAATGCCAGTCATGTGAGTCCTGTCTGTGTGTTAGCAACAGAAGTGATGTCAGTGGCAAGGAAGGAATGGGGTTTACAGCTGCTATTTCACAGGCCATCATTGCACAGCCTCAAAGAAACTTAATGGAAAAGGCGCTGCTCCCACTGCCAGGTCAAGTCCTGAGGGGATTTCTCAACGAGTCTCCCCTGATAGGAGCCCCAGAAAAGGTCCAGTGCAGTGAGCAATCGGCCGTGTTATGCAGGAAGTCCCAGTGGTTCTGCAATGGTTGGTAGTTCTCCAAAGAGCATAATAATAAAAAGATGAACAAGGGGATTTCAGAAGTTTCATGGAAAATGCATATTATGAAAAAACTGTGCATGATTTCAATGTTTTACATTAAAATAAACATCTTTTAATTCCATTTTTCCACAAACTTACCGAAGTACCCACGTACAGTAGGTGGTATATTTCTGGGGAGTAGGTAGGCAGCACTTTACAAAAATATTTCTATAAAGAGTCAGTATTTTCAAAATATTAGGGGGAAATGGTTAAAATGAAAAGAATAAAGAAAGTAGGAAAGTGGGAAAACAGATTCCAAATTATTAACAGTGGTTATAATTAGGTGTGGCATTATGAGTAGTTTTTTGTGGTTTTCTTTGTAGTATTTGGTATCATCTAGAATTTATACAAGGTTGGGGGCCAGCGCTGTGGCACAGTAGGTTAATCCTCCTCCTGCGGCGCCAGCATCCCATATGGATGCCGGTTCTAGTCCCGGCTGCTCCTCTTCCAATCCAGCTCCCTGCTATGGCCTGGGAAAGCAATGGAGAATGGCCCAAGTCCTTGGGCCCTGCACCCACATGGGAGACCTGGAGGAGGCTCCTGATTCCTGGCTCCTGGCTTCAGATCAACACAGCTCCAGCTGTTGTGGCCATTTGGGGAGTGAACCAGCGAAGGGAAGACCTTTCTCTCTGTCTTTCTCCCTCACTGTCTGTGACTCTACTTATCAAATAAATAAATAAAATCTTTTAAAAACATTTTAAAAATTTATACAAGGTAATAAAATTTATACCATTAAAATTTACTACATTCATAATTAGAAACTAGTAATTTTGGGGGCCGGTGCGGTGGCGCACTAGATTAATCCTCTGCCTGCAGTGCCAGCATCCCATATGGGCGCTGGGTTCTAGTCCCGGTTGTTCCTCTTCCAGTCCAGCTCTCTGCTGTGGCCCGGGAAGGCAGTGGAGGATGGCCCAAGTGCTTGGGCGCCTGCACCCACGTGGGAGACCAGGAGAGAAGCTCCTGGCTCCTGGCTTTGGATCAGCGTAGCTCCGGCCGTGGCGTCCATTTGGGGGCTGAACCAATGGAAGGAAGATCTTTCTCTCTGTCTCTCTCTCTCACTGTCTGTAACTCTACCTGTCAAATAAATAAATAAAAATCTTTTTAAAAAAAAGAAACTAATAATTTTTTTAAAAGGAAAAGTACTCATTTAAGTTTAAATTGCATAAAATCATTAAATAAGTGAGTTAAAAGTTGAAGAGAACTTACTGAAGGTGAGAAAGGCGAGATGAAGCAGTGGGTTGTGTAAGCCCCCGCTCTGTGTTGCAGGGATATTACTTTCACACTGAGAACCCCTTCAAGGACTGGCCGGGAGCTTTTGAAGAAGGTCTGAAGAGACTAAAGGAAGGAGACCTGCCAGTCACCATCCTGTTCATGGAGGCAGCAATTCTGCAGGACCCTGGAGATGCTGAGGTGCCATCCCCCTTCTACCTGCTGCGTGTGCCAATGAGGGAGACTCGGTGGGCCAGGCTTGTGCTGGGAAGCCTTTTCACGGTGAAAAGGCTCCCAAAGGAGTTCACTGGGCTTAGTATACTTGTTTGAAAGTTATACATAGTCACTTGTTTTCTAAGGAAGTCTCTTACCTACAGTGCCTGCAGGGTCCAAAGATAAAGGTTGAGGGCAGGAAATGAAAAATCAAAACTGCCAACCTGAAAGCTAGCAAGTTGCTTTCGGGGGCAACGTGTAGCTTTGTCTGGTCTCAGGTCACACCAAGAATCATCCTCGGTTTACTCACTCAACATTTCCTGAGCATACACCGTATCCCAAAATATTGTGCCAGGTCCTGGCTTAAGATATTGAGAAGCTGGGAAAATATAACAGTTGAAAAGACACATTTATGGTCTGTCTGGGGGAAAAGGTAGCCAAGTCAATGAAATGTAATAAATGCCATGTCCCAGGATGCACTGGATACCAGCAGAGCAGAAAGAAGGACGCCTAACCCAGTCTTCTGTGCTGTGAGTCCAAAGCTGAGTTTTGCAGTGGGGAAGATCAAAGATAACAGGAGAGCTGGGTTGTTAAGAGAGAATGGTGCATGGGTAGGCAAAGGGGCAGGAAGCCACCTGTCAGGTAGAAAGCAGAGCAGTAGAGGGAGATGAGAAGAAATAGGCAAGAGTTGCATGCCATCTGAAGGTCATGAGAAATCACACAGAGATTGTTGTCAAGAGAGGCGTCCGGTCAGATTGCACCTTAGAAAAATCTCTTTCTTGAGATAGAAAGGGTGACTGGAGGCGGAGGTGTTCAAGGCTCCCAAAGAGGTTCTGTAGCTCTGTCTGAGTCTATTCAATTTCCAAACCTCTGCAGGCCTGTAATAAGATAGTGGCAAGGGTGTAAAGGCTTCTTGTTTGCAATCTTAAGGAATCATCCAATATGGGATATTCCCAGAGGAACCTGCAGAAATTTTAGGGACAGGTATAAATGATCCTGAGAAGACAATGTAGACCAGGGGTTAATTACACTTCTAGGCTCTGCTATCCTGAGTAGACTAAAATCCCTGTCCTGCCCATTAGCAGTGTAACCTGGGACAAATCACTGAAACTCTTCATGTTTGTTCCTCATCTGCAAAGTGGAAATCGGAATTGGTAACAATCTCATTGGGTGTTGTGAGGATAAATTAGTTCAGACAAATAAAGTGCTCAGCTCAGTGTCCGGCACATCAACAGTTAGGCTTCATTGTTATTGGTTTATTGAGTTTGCATATGAATCGTAAGTAAATTAATTACTAGTTAAAGCCCTAATGTCTTGTCTGTCAAAATGACTAGGGTGAAATGAAATTGAACTTTGACCTGAAATTCTGAACTAAAATGTTGGAATTTTTAAAAGATATATAAATAGGTATAGAAAAAAATAATTACATTAATATAAAACTACAGTCCACTCCCCCTAAAATAATGTCACAGCTGTCATCTTGGATTTGTGTTTTATGAAATGTTTTCATGTATATTGCATCACTTGATACCTTAACCCTGGGAGGGTAAAGTATACATTACTATCCCTGATTCATAACTGAGAAAATCAGAGTCCTTGGTAACTAATGGACCCCAGGCAAGGGCCCAGGACTCCTGAATCCATAGAGACCCCCAGGACAAGATAATGAATGCTCTGTGGGTAGTGAAGATGACACCGTGGCCTAGGGCTGGAAAGAAGCCCCTGAAGAAAGAGCGTCTCTTCAGGCTTTTCCTAAGCAGGACTCTAAGCTACGTGGAAGGTGAAATCAAAAGAAAGGCTGCCCTATGTGTGCTTGAAAGATTAAAAAGAACCTGATATTCCGGGAGGAAATGATCAGTATTTTATGAGTCAATATTGTATGCATAATAATAACCCAGGAGGGGAAAAGCTAATACAACTTTAATGACTCTGTGTGCCTTCCTATAGCTTTGTTTTAAAATGCCTGTAACTTTGATTTCTAGAATAGGAGAATCCTACCCGCCCCAAACATTTTGAAATTCCTAAGACAGTAGTACATCCCTACCCTTAGCAAATTTGAGGATGGTGTGTTCAAGGGGGCTTCAAAAAGTTCATGGAAAATTCATGTCATCTTTTAATTCCACTCTTCCAGAACTTTGTGAAACACTTTCTTATAATGAGGTTTTTCCCATGTATATTACTTTTCTAATGGTGTAAGTCATATTGCTCTCCTAAGTGTATAGACAGAATTATGCCATATTAAAAAGTTCCATTCTAGATATTAAAAACGGTTATCTGCTTGAAGGTGTTCTTCATAGTTTTTACAATAGCAAAGGATAGGAAACAACCTTAGCACAATATGGAAATTAGTTAAGTCACAGGATATCAATCCAACAAAATTTCAATTTAAAAAGATAAGGATGTTTTAATTTGAAAAAAAGTGCTTAATACACAATATAAAATATAAGTGAAGACTATAAAATTACATATACATTTTGATTATATTTTATATGTGCTTTACACATTTTAACTGTGATTACATTAGAGGAGTGAACTCACTGTGGAGAGTTTTGCTTTTCTTGGTTCCTAAATTTTTGGTGACCTTTTCTAATAACTGCTAGATTTTCATCTCTACAAGCTAATTTCATGTTGTACATCCTAAGATGTCCATTGTAAACTTTATTCAGCTACATTTTGGAGTTATGTTTCTACCCCTTTTCCTCACAGTTGTATATTTGTTATTTAGATTTAGATTTTAAGAGACCTAATGTCATGACATCTCAGTAATTCAGAGGTTTCCATAGTACTTGATTACAGGAAAGAAAAATACTGAAAGAGTTTGGAAATAATGATGGAGAATCTTGACTTATATGCCATAAGAGAGTTTGAAGGGAGCAATGCATGTAGTCTTTTCCCTTTTTGTAGTTCTCACCTCTGAGTCAGGCTGCTCTTCTTGGGGAATCTGTCACAGGTAAACACACCACCTAAAGCCCTTCAGTAATCCTGCTTTGTCTTGTAGTACTAACATCAGTTGTTTTCATAGGCATGGCAGTTCCTGGGGATAACCCAAGCAGAGAATGAAAATGAACAAGCAGCCATTGTCGCCCTCCAGAGGTAGATGAAGCTAAGTGCAAAATCTTGGGCCTGGTGGATACTTGTTAATGGATGTGCTGTGTTTTAAATTTGTCTTTTGACCCTTATTGAAGTACAATGTAAAGATTTTGGCCAAGAGGCTAGAGTTAACCTACAGCAGGTTAAGCCACCACCTGCAATGCTGTCATCCCATATCAGAGAGCTGATTCAAGTCCCATATATTCTGCTTCCAATCTAGCTCCCTTCTAATGTACCTAGTAAGGCAATAGAAGACAGCCCAGGTACCTGTGCTCCTGTCAAAATGACTAGGGTGAAATGAAATTTAACTTTGACCTGAAATTCTGGACTAAAATATTGGAATTTTTTAAAGATATAGAAATCATTACAGAAAACAATCATTACATTAATATAAAACTACAGTCCACTCCCCCAAAATAACGTCACAGTTGTCATCTTAGATTTGTAAATGCTGTGTTTTATGAGGTGTTTTCGTGTATGTTATATCACTTGATATACTAACCCTGGTAGGTTACTATATACAATTCACAATGAGAAAACCAGGATCCTTGGCAAGGACCCAGTGAGTGTCCAAAGTGGAGTTTCTGGCTCCTGGCTTCAGCCAGGCATTTAAGGAGTGAGGTGGAAGGACTCTCTCTCTCTCTCTCTCTCCCACTTTCAAATAAATAAAATTCTTATTTAAAAAAAAGAAAGAGACAGTTCAGCCAGAATAAGCACTGAGATGGCTGATATCTATTGCTCACCCTTAACTCTGGAAAATAAGAACTTATGATAAAATAATGTTCCTAAAGCAGAGTTTGCTGAATGCAAATGAATTAATGTTTACTACCACCAAAGGAAGCCTACATTAACAACAGTTAAAATGGCTATAATGAATTCTTACTAGCTTTTTAGTTTTCTGCAGCCCCTGAAAGTTTCCTTAAAGAAAAGTGTACTCAAAATACTGACTAAAAGTTCGACTACTTTGGGGTGGGGAGGTGGAAACAGTGGGTAGGTGTAGCAGCACACCTTACTTGATTAGAGTCCCTATTAAACCTTGGAAAACAGCCTCTACCAAATATACCTCTATTTTCCCTCCCTCTTTCCTGTAAGCACTTTTAATGCAGTTCTGTAGGAAAAGTATATGTGGGTATGGGTGTATGTGTGTGTGTGTGTGTGTGTATAATGCATATGTTCCATATATGTATCTCTGTGTGTGTGTGTGTGTTGTATAAATCCTAGAGTTTTGCAACTTAGAATGTAAGAATTCTATATCCTCATAATTCTAGAGCTTTGCAATCCTAGAATCCTAGATTTCAAGATTCCATTGGTATCTGGTGGTATAATGGCTCCTGGTGCCTTGAGAATCTTTTCATACAGAGAGAATTTGGGAACAGGAAAGGTCAAAGTCAAACAAATAGTATGTAACAAAGTCATAACTTATACCCTCAGCTCCTGTCTTCAAGTCTGGAACTCTCTGGGCCAGTGGTTCTTAATCCTGCATTAAAAATCGCAGTAGAATTTTAAAAAATGAAAAAAGAAGATGCCTAAGCACATAGCAGCAGAGATTATGATTTCATTGACTGGAGCTGGTGGCCAAGAGTTAGTAGATGAAAAATCCCCCCCCCCCAAGTGTTTCCAATGTACATTCAGAGTCAAGAACTTCTCTGCCCTGTCGGATAGTTTCTGGGAGGCTGGGACCTGCACTGAGGTGTTAGGTACTGCCGAGGGCTTGCTACTGCAGTCTTATCCTGGAACAACCAGGTCACCATTATGTGGGAGGTTGTCAGACCTGCACAACTTCAGACCCTCCCTCAGGACTACTGAACCAGAATCTGAATTTTGCATGGTCCCCAGATGATTTGCATGCACTTCAAAATTCAGAAAGCCCCTGCTAGGGGGCTGTAGAATGGAATGAGGCTGAGCAGTCCTCGCCTCCTTCAGTACCCCAGTAGTCTGGAAACACAGACCTTTCCCTCTCCTTTGCAAACATTGTACAATCTTTCACTTTAGGATGTCCAAATGTGGTTCAAGTCAGTTTTCTTTGGGGATAAGGGCATTTAATATATAAGTAGTAAAACAGAAATATTTTTAAAAAATGATATCCCCTATAACTCCCTAGATTAACTACTAATAAATTTTGTGCAGGAATTAGGCACAGCTCCTGTAGTTTTAAAGACATTTATTAAAGTTACCAAACCTGGCAATCATCAGGATTAGGTGTAACATTTTCAAAACTAAGCTTAGGTCACAATTCTCATATGGACAAACAGGGTGCTTTGCAGGGACTTGACATAAACAAACTTAACAATCCTTCTGTGATCTTTAATTAACAAAATCTTCACATTTTCTGTAGAACTGCTAGATGTTGGCTCAAAAGAATCTGAAGTTGATTCCTGTTTCTCCTGTTTGAGTCTGTTTTTGCCTTCTTTCAGGTGCTTGGAATTACAGCCTAACAATTTGAAAGCGCTGATGGCTCTGGCTGTGAGTTACACCAACACTGGCCATCAGCAGGATGCTTGTGACGCTCTCAAGAACTGGATTAAGCAAAATCCAAAGTACAAATACCTTGTGAAGAGCAAGAAAGGATCTCCGGGTCTCACCCGACGGTTGTCCAAGTCCCCGGTTGATAGGTATCCTTTCCACTGTATTACAGAGAGCAGTGAACCACCCATATACAGAATTCATCACCTTAAGGGTAACTAATCAGCCTCAGATCCCGCCACCACGCGCTCCCGAGGGGTTTAGAGGACCGCATTCTGCTAGCAGAGCAGTGCTGATTAGAAATAGTTATGCTGAGACCAGATCCAATCTTTGGACGCATGACCCACCTAGTGGGCACTTGCAAACATTTATCTGAGTCCCATATGTGAAAGCCAAATGCTTTAGACATATAATTCACCTGAAGTGATGCTTCAAATTTTAGAAAGCCAACGGATTAGGAATGAGGAAAAATGAAAGTCCTTTCTTCTAGGAATTGTATGCTCTATCACAGTAAATCCTGATGTTAAGTTGTTTCTCATGAAGGCCTTGAGAAGCAGCTGTGGGGCTTTTCACTTTGGTACTTGTAGGGTCAGCTGAATTGTCTTTGTGAAGACCTTACTTAGAACAGTCTGAATCTGTGCGTGACAAAATATTTCATGAAAATCATCTATTTTTTAATATTCAGTATTCATAGTTCTCCCATTAAGCAAAGATATTTTAAGCAAAATTTTCCAATCTGTATGAAGAGAGACTTCTTGAAATAGTGTCAAGAGATTTAATAGTAAATCATTTATGCCCAGGCTATTTGAATTGCAAATCTAATTTTTTTCTCTTGGTAGCTCCGTTCTGGAAGGAGTGAAAGAACTGTATCTGGAAGCTGCCCACCAAAATGGAGATATGATCGACCCTGATCTACAGACAGGGCTGGGGGTTCTGTTCCACTTGAGTGGAGAATTTAATAGAGCAATTGATGCATTTAACGCTGCCTTAACTGTTCGGCCAGAGGTAAGGAAGCAAGAGCAGCAAAACACCCCACGATTCTCTGTAGCATGTTTTCACAGGCCACACTCTCCACATTGCCTCTACTATTTATTTCCAACTCCAGTGGTTTAAAGTGATCAGTGCTAATGACATGCCACTTTGGCTGCTAATACTGAAATGCCTGCATTAGCAACATCAATTAATGACAGCATCAAATGGTCACTACTCTAATGAATGAGAGTCGTTTCACAAAGTTTTCTATAAAAAGTTTTGAGTAATTCACCTCACATGGTACCTGTCCATGAACACTGGCTCAGTTTCCAGCTATCTCCTCTCCTCTGCAGACATATGGCAATACTCTGTCCCCGTGGCTTGTCCGGGTTGCTAGAGAGTTCTCATTTTGTCTCCAGGACTATTCATTATGGAACCGTCTTGGGGCGACCTTGGCCAATGGAGACCGCAGCGAGGAAGCGGTGGAGGCCTACACGCGAGCATTGGAGATTCAGCCAGGCTTCATCCGGTCCAGATACAACCTGGGAATCAGCTGCATCAACCTGGGAGCCTACAGGTGAAATGTGGTGACAGCCTGAGAACCCAAAGCCTCACTCAGGGTTGATGTTGAATGAACAGAAAGAGTGTTTCCAAGTAAAAATTCCTCCTGCTGTAGGAGTGTTCCCCCTCCTTCCCTTGAGGGTGAACACCAGACTTTGAGACCCCGAGGCCTTTGTCAGCAGAAACACCTGCATCTCTGGGTCTCTAGCTATTTTTTTTTAATATTTATTTATTTATTTGACAGGTAGAGTTATAGACAGTGAGAGAGAGAGACAGAAAGAAAGGTCTTCCTTCCGATGGTTCACTCCTGTAATGGCCACTATGGCCAGCACTACACCAATCCGAAGCCAGGAGCCAGGTGCTTCTTCCTGGTCTCTCATGCAGTTGCAGGGGCCCAAGCACTTGGGCCATCCTCCACTGCCCTCCTGGGGCCACAGCAGAGAGCTGGACTGGAAGAGGAGCAACCAGGACAGAATCCGGTGCCCATATGGGATAACGGCGCTGAAGCGGAGGATTAACCAAGTGAACCACGGCGCCGGCCCCATCTGGGTCTCTAGCTTTAGAGAGCAGCAATCACCAGAGCTCTTGGGAAGTCTGGGTTCCCACACCCCTCCCCTGGGGATTCTGATTTGATCAGTCTGGGTGAGGATGAGTTATCTGAGTTTTTGACATCCCCACAGGCAGCTCTTTAATAAGCATGCACAGTACAATCTTTCATTTTTAAGTTAAGAATAAAAGGAACCCTGGGCATGAATGAGGAACACTGCAAAAGGGCTTAGGAAGGTCCCAGAACCAGTTTTTGGAAAAGCAAAGGCAGTAGTCCTGGTTTCTAAATCTAATGTATTAATAGAATTGGGGCTGGGGAAACTGGTAGGTTCATGGTTTAAACTGCCTTTCTCATTCAAATCTCACCGTTTGTCGATATCATGCAGGTACACATCTTTTCTTTCTCCCACTAACAGGGCTCTGTATGAGGTTTATTTCTTTGGGTAATGAAAGTATGATTTTTTTTATCTTCCTTTTCTACTTTTTTTATTTCCTAAGTAAACAAGTATTGCTTTCATAATTGGAAAAATGAGAACTAAAGGTTAGTTTTAACCCTACCAAAAAAATGTAATCCCTTTCTAATTCTCAGAAAGAACAATGCTTTGGTAGTAATCAAACAAGCTTCAGTTAAATCACAGCTCTGCCATTTACTGATTTTATGACTCTGGGTATACAACGTGGAGTCTCAATTTTTTCACTTGTAAAGACAGAAAGAGAGAGAGAGAGAGAATAATAACTCCCTTGCAGGACTGCTGTACAGGATAAATGTATTGCCTAACAGAGCAGATGCCCACTGCTTAGACAGCAATTCTTACTCATTCTTATTATGATTATTCATCACTAGTATCCTTACTGCTATGGTTTTATTTACTTAAGTTCCCAGAGAGCTACGTAAGTAGTTGGCATTCTTTTGGCATCTGAACAATTGCCTGGCTCAGCCCTAGCCGTTGTGGTCATGTGAATGAACCAGTGAACTGCAGTTCTATCCATCTGTCTCTATGTCAAAAAAAAATTTAATAAAGAAACTGTTCATACATACGTGTGTTAAATATTTGTAAGCCGTTCACATATACACATGTATAATCATCAGGGCTCCCCAAAAGACTCTGAGTTCACAAGTTTGGGAAGAGGTTTCAAATATCTTCATGCAAAAACCTGGAGTTGTTTGACAAGGCCAACAAGTCAGAGCCTTCTGTTACTCTCCAGTCTCTCTGAGACCACTGCCACAATCCAGGGGCTGGGAGCAGCCGGTGAATGAGGGGGTTCCAAGATCTTCCTGGCTCCAGAGTCTAGGATTAGGAGAAAAAAGTGAGGGAGAGTCTCATTAGAGCTGCCACCCTGTGAGGAGGGAGCAGAAAGGGTCTGTACAGTAGATTCCTGTGGTCATTTTCTTATAAATCCTCTCTTGCATGATCACAAGAAAACCAGAATAGAGGATGATTAGAGCACCCAGTTCACTCCGTTACTCACGTTGCTACAGACAGCACCCTTCTGCTTTTTGCTGTCAGGAAGATCTAGCAATGTAGATAAGCAAATGCCTAGATAATGTGCCCTGAAATTAGAAATCTGGCCTCTCTTTCAAGGTTTCTTACCACATGCTTAATAACTACCTTGCATGATAAGAGAGATCAAGTGTATGAAAAAAGTAAAGCAGATACAAAATAAGTGGTGTAATTGAATTTAGCCAGGATTAGTTTGTCACAGAATATGATGTTGGGGTTTCATGGAGGTGCTGAAGAGAACAGACCCAGCAATTACACCTGTGCCTGAGCAGCCTTGAACTATGGGAGTTGGAAGGATCCAACTCAACTCTTCTCAAACCTTGTGTTCTTAGAATCCCTTTCCACTTTTAATGAGTATTAGGAAACACAAGGGCTTTGTTTACATGGGTTTTCTGAAGGTACTTCAAAAAGGTTGTGGAAAATGGAATTAAAAGATAAATTTATTTAAAAAAAGGTAAATTTATTATGTGCTGAAATTGTTGAAATTCATTGCAAACAGGGGTCTTCAGAAAGTTCATGGAAATACTTATGAAAAAACATGCATAGATTCAAAAATATTTGGACCAAAATAAATTTATCTTTTAATTCTATTTTTCCACAAATTTTAAAAATACTCTCCTGTTTATGATACTAGAAATTAAACTGAGAACATTTAAAAAGATTAATTTAAAATTAATAAAACCTACTACATACTACCATAAAGAGCATCTTTTACTACTTTTCCTAGTCCGTTACTGGGGAGCTGGACTGGTAGTGGAGCCGTGTCCCAGGGAGTAGCTTAGCCAGCTACACCCCAACACTGGCCTCACTCACAAGGTTTTAATATGACTTCTGTTATAAGAAATTTGCTAAGACTAAATAATTGGGATTCAAGCCCAGATGCTCTGATAATAAGTCAATCTCACTCTAGCTGCATTCTGCATTTGTCACTAATAAGAAAAACAGACTGCTTTGTTTCTGAGCAGTTCTATAGCCTTTCTCCTAAGCTCTACGTGTAGAAATCACATCTGCAAAGGGATGAAGTCTGCTAATCATTCCTGGTGCTGGGGAAACCAAATGCATTAATGAGTTAGTGATTTTGCTATTATTCTTTTGTCTCCCACGTGAAATTCTCAAAATAAAATTTGCTTTCAGCTTTTTTCTTCCTGATTTCACTCCATTTAACAATGAGTGTTCACAAAAGAATAATAAATCAGAGCGTTGTTCATCTGACCATCCAAAGTGCCATGGAGAGATGATTTAGTATTTTACACTAAAATAATTTCACCTGTTGGGTTTAAGTGTCTATCTGTAATTTGTTGCAATTTTAAAATGTGTTTTTCTACCCTCTTAGAGAAGCGGTCAGCAACTTTCTCACAGCCCTCAGTTTGCAAAGAAAGAGCAGGAATCAACAGCAAGTTCCTCATCCTGCAATCTCCGGGAATATCTGGGCTGCCCTCAGAATCGCACTGTCTCTGATGGACCAACCGGAACTCTTCCAGGCGGCTAACCTTGGTGACCTGGATGTCCTCCTAAGAGCTTTCAACCTGGATCCTTGAAGGAGAAGAAACAAATAAAAAATAATAATCCCTCTTCTGTGTAACTGTACTGAGAAGTTAAAAATTATTTTATTAAGAATTTCAAAAAGGATAAATCAGATATTCAAAAGGCCAAGGTCATATAACCCAAGGGGATTAATTCCTACAGACAATGCCGAGTCTCTGTTCAGACCCAAAAGCACAAAATGTTGTATGTAGAGTTGAGGTCAGGTTCAAAAGAAGAATTGAGAGACTCGCGAATACTCGTCACAAGTGGCAAGCATTTTGCAAAACCGTTCATTGGGTGTTTTGTCCACAGTTGCAGCTGATGACTTATCTGAGGAACTTGCTCTCAGAACACATGGAATAAGCATTGCCTCAGATTAGGGAATCCTGGCTGTTTCAGAACTATTCCCTGAAACCCCCTTTTGCAAGACTGAACATAGTTTGGGCCATTGGTGCATGCACATATATTAACTCTTGACTAAAGACAGGCATTGCTTAAACCTTTTCCAATTTTAACTTTTCTGTAGCCCTTTGATTCCAGAGAGAGAGAGAGAAAGAGAAAGCTTTGCTGGCAAAAGCAGTTTTTGCACTAGAAATTTTTGCTGTTCCCATTCAAAACTTTTCTGGGAGTGTATATATGCACTTTAATATCTTATGTATGCCTTGCTGGAGTTTTGTTTTGTTGCTCCAATTTTTACCTTGGGGGTGAAAGATTTGAGAATTCAACCTTGTTAGATCAATGGACCAAATAAAAATTCCTGAAATCGTTTTTCATAGTGTAGGGTTTTGAAAGAGTGTTTTCTTAAAACTGGTATGACACAGGGTGTATATACATTTAAAACAGATCTTCTTATGCACATGCTTTCTGGGACTCTATGAACTTAAGTTAGAAACAAGGTACTGTCTGTCTTGCCGGGAGAAAGTTTGAAGAGACCATGATTTCGGTTGAGTTTGCATTAACTTGCTTAAGCGTCATATTTTACTGGCTTTCTAACTGCCCTGCACAATAATATTCCTTTTAAACTGTTAATATTTTAAATGATGTTTCTTAAAAGTGATAAATACATTTTCCTAAAAATTATGTGTTTTCTTAGCTCCATAATAATCTGCACTGTTCACCTTCTTGCATTCTAAGTGATAGAAGATTAACATTTTCTAACTGAATCTCGTTGAATGCCAGTGGTTTAATAGGAAAGATGCATGCCCATTTGGGTCTTATTATCTTGAACATTTAGCAAGTATCAGGAATTTTCTGTTGGCAGTGGTGTTTTGTTTCATTAGCAACCTTTCACTTATTTTTTTTTCAGAATGCTGTGTGTATTTGGGGCTTAATGATGTTGAAAGATACATTTTTTAAAGAATTAGAAAAAATTGTTTGCAAAATGCTAACCAAATTTCACCAGTGTTTGTTCTCATTTCCTACCTTGTCTCCTTCCTTGTTCCAGAACCTTCCACAGAGTAGTCTAGTCCCAACTTTTTCATCATGTTCTTTGGTTAATAGTTGCTCATTTCACTAATGGTCATAATTATGTGTGCACACACACAGAATCTGATCATAGCAGTTTGGAGAATTAGCTTCTACTAAGGGTGAAATATGCACACGTGCTGAGAAACTGAATGTTAAGTGCAGGTATAAATCCCCTCCTCTGCTGCTTTGAAGTCTCCAGGTCGTGAAGAGCTTCAAGTTAACATAAAACCACAAGTCCTTGAGGCTTCTATATATTATAACAGACTCTAATTTGTAAAGATAAAGAGTTGAGGCCCTGTAAATGGTGGGTACCAGGTTGATACTCATTGTGAACGCTCACAGGGGCAAGGTGACGGCCCCAGGTGAGCAGCAGAGAGCAGTCGCTAAGCATTCATCATGGGGCAAGGGCAGCCATCCAGGCTGGGCCCACAGATCCCTTAGATGCAAAGTAAGGCTCAACAATATTTTCAAGAATGGTGTCTTTCACATTTTAGAATTCTAGAAACCCAGACTGAGAAGGTCTTCCGGGGCCAGCCTCGAGGCCACAATAGCTGACTGTTACTCCTGGTAGATCAGAATCCCATCTCTGCCTGCCTCTGTTCTTCACAGCCTTTGTGTTTTTCCTGACTGGCCAGTTAGTTGACTTGAATCTAGTCCATTAGGAACCTCTGAACAAATGACTCAAAGGAGCCTACAGGTATCCTCTGTGTGACGTCATTCTATGCCTCCAGCAGCAACTGGATTTGCAGTAATGACAACAAGACGTTGTGTTGGCCTTGCTGGTACCACATACATGAGGTCAGTAACAGTTTAAAGTCTGAATGTAGTGTAAATAAGAAATAGCTTGGTTTAACTTGGTTGCTGCTAAGTAAAAACCAGTACTAAAAAGTGAGGCAAAGTTTATAGAAATACAGCACCATCAAAGATTAGGTAGCAAAACTTAGGACAGTATTTATTGTGAACAGCACGTACATCTTTTTTAAAAGTGTAGACACATTTTTAAGGCAGAATTGCTTTGTGCATCTCATCTTCATGGCATGAAATTGTCATTTAATTTGCTCTTACCATTTGAAAGGGAAGCTGTCCTTGGTTCCCTTAGCAGGAACTCTGGGCATGCTTTGAGTTCCTTTGTGTGTGTGTGTGTGTGTGTGTGTGTGTGTATAATGAATAAGAGCCTAAGCTTTTAGAGGGTGGTAGTCTTGTACTAGAAGAGCCATGCAGTTGCTTAGAAAATGCAGAGAAACCCAGGGATCATTGCTGAATTTTCAAAGTACAACCATTTCTGTGCTGCTAAGGAGGAGGAGGGCTAGAGTAGAGGAAGAGAAGTAAAGGACCCTCTTCCTGAGCCAATTATATTGGTTACTCCTTCCTGGACCTCCTTCCAAGGTCATTGTCCTTGATCTGAAAGGCAGATCTTGTCTACAAGGCAACTTTACTAGAAACTATGAACTGTGCTTTCCTAGCCAATCTGGATTCCCATCAGAATAGCAAATTAGTGATACCCAACCGGGTAGGAATGTCCAGAACACATTCACTTTCAACATTTTATGCCTCGTTCTTCATTCTTTTATTTGAAGAGAGCTATTATGTCGAGTCTTGGGACTAAAGACTTGTAGGGATAAGTCATAACAGCAAGACTTGAACACAATTATCGCCAGTCCCATGTAGGACAGGCATCCCAAACTCTTTACCATAACTGTCTGCAAGCTCATTGGGAATATTGGTGCCCCTTCTCCATTTGCCCCTGAATCTGTTTCATAAGACTGGACTGTATTTTAAGTTAGATGTCACAGTAATGGTTATTATTTTATACCGTGAAACACTTCTAAAAGCAATCTAGAACAGGGTATTTGGAGTTGGAGGGTGTGATTCATGTGCCATCTTTCTGAGCCCTCTTATTTTAGAAATTATTTTACATGCACAAGCATTAGTTCAACTTTATAAAATAATTTCAAATTCATCCCCTATCCAGATTTTACTGCACAATTTCCTGTCATCTCAGTATTTATAGAACTGGTTGAAATTAAACTGTTTTGAACAAAGAAGTAGATACATATATATTTTTAAGGAGTGTTCATAGATGAACTCTGGCATAAAGTTAGTTTTTAAAAAAATGGCAATTTTTAAAAACCTACATATATAACCTCAGGTACAAAAATACTGCATGCATCAGTACTTGCAAATCTGCTTACTTAAATATTAACCAAAGCATGCAAGATAACTTTACTGAATGTAAATTTACACAGTGCATGATTGATTCTCATAGGTTAGCTTATTTTTCCTTCTTCCTGAACAAGGGAACATTTTCACGAATTTTGTGTTATAGTTTTTCTATTTGCTTTTATTACTTTACTGTTGAGATTGTTTTCATGCTATCACACCAAACTTTACAGATATGCACACATCTGGTTGGACAGTGTTGCAGCCAGTGCCAAATTAATTTTTTAAACACCAGTTGAGTCACAACAGATCCAAATCTAAAACAAATCCATGTGTGTAAATGTTACTAAACTGAATTGTGTTGGTTGCCTCAGAATATAAAGGTTTGTGCTTCTAATTTCTCAATAATGCATTTCAGATTTTTTCCAAAAGTTTAGGAATAAACTAGAAAAACTGACATGCTAAATAAGAGGAGGAGGTTGGGGTAATTTCAGGCACATGAAGACCCTCATAAGGCAAAGTATAAATGGTGCCTTAATTTCTAAAAATGACAGACAGGGATGGTACAATGTTACATTGAGGTCTAGGGATATCACAGCATTGTTTGTGTTGACACTGCCCAATTTATATGGTCAGTGGACTTGGACCCATGTCCCTTGAGAAACGAGTTGACCATGGATCTAAATTGAAATTCAGGGGTGGTGAGGTGGTTTCATGTCGCTCAGAACAAACTCAGAAGTGCGCTCACTGCATTTTTTTTTGTAGCCACTATTTTATGAGGTGACCAGAAATGGAAAGAGCAAAGTTTAGTAAGACAGTGGAGTCTGATGTTAATGATAGCATTGTTACTTCCTTCACACACCCTTACAGTTCCCCACACATATACGTGAGCTCAAAGACAGAATTCCCCAAACACATAGCAAGGGCCCTTGTGTGGGGGCACTGAACAGTTAAGAGGAGAAAAACCAGAAAATTGAAGTGTGAGGTTTAACAACTTCTCATGTAGTCCTTTGCCTTGAGCAAGGTTTCCACTACCTGCAACCTCTGCAGAAATACCAAAATAACCAAGTAACCCGCTCTGGAAATAAGTGCCCCAACCTCAGAGCTGTTTTCTCAGGGCCTTCTCTGAAAGAAAAAGCTAACTTGCAATGTCACAGTGTCACAGCCAAACCGTGACTGATTCCAGGGGTCACTTTAGAAACCTGCACTGAAAGTAATATTAAGATTTAAAAAAAAAAAGATGGGGTATTTCTTTGCTCAACAATAAAATGTGTATAGTTTGGGATTTATTTGTTAATTTCCTGGGCAGGGAAATGGTATGATATAAAAAGGACTAAGAGGTGTCCACACTAAACTAGGCATGTGGCATTTTCTCTGAGATATGTAACATTTTTGCATGGATACTATAAAAAGAGTGTGCCATGTGAGAAACTGTTCATGCCTGTGTTACCAGCAGCTAAAGGAAATAGACAAACCTGAATTTTTACCAATTTCCTTTCATTTTCCCCATATATCTTCCCTTCTCAATTTTCATTGCCCAGATTTGTTTACATTGGTTAAAAAATACCTGATTAATTTAGTGAACTTTTTACAAGCTATGATAAGCATTTATTAACTATTTAGAAAAGACATTTCTATATATTTTATATATGAATATTGCATATCTAATCTACAAATGTTGCTTTGAAACTAATTCTGTAATTCTCTCTCATCATGCTCCTTTGAAATCTTGAGATTTCATATTCAAGCTAAAACAGATAACAGAGAAAAAAATTTAACAGTAAATGTTTATGAAATTCTAAATCAGTACCAACCCAAATTAAGTAACTTACAGTAAATTAATGGCAGTAGGGGATGGATTTTAAAGTTATTGGCATACTATGTGATACTGTAACTGTGACTTAGTGAAATATGTATCATAGCACAACTCTGTTGGGTATTAAGTCTTCATCCTAGCGTTTCCCTGCATTGCTCTTTGAAATAAAATTGCTATTATAAAAATAACCCCTGATCATATTGATGTGTTTAATTTAATCAGATGGCTTAGAATTTGCAAAGTACCAAGATTAAGGTAGTATTTTTGTACTATTATTGGAAGCATGCCTTCCCTTTTTCACCTTATTAAATTGTATTTATATTTGTGCAATTTTAAACTATGTTTTCAAATAAACTTTGTCTGTGGCTTCAAGGTCTTTTCAAGAATATTTCAGAATAGAATTTGGGGGTCAAAACTACAAATCCAATAGAAGACAATCTGTACTACTGTATAAAAGGTTCCTTGTTAAAAATATTTATTTATTTAATTGAAAGTCAGTTACAGAGAGAGAGGGAGACAGATCTTCCATCAGCTGGTTCACGCCACAGATGGCCGCAGTGGCCACGGCTGGGCCAGGCCAAAGCCAGGAGCCAAGAGCTTCTTGCAGATCTCCCACATGAGTGGCAGGGACCCAAACACTTGAGCCATCTTCTGCTGCTTTTCCCAAGCCATTAGCAGGGAGCTGGATTGGAAGTAGAGAACCCGGGACACAAACTGGACATATGGGATGCCAGCATTGCAGGCGGCAGCTTGACCCTCTACACCACAACACCAGGCCCAAAAGCTCCTTTTATGGAATATCATGACACATGATCTTGCATAAGTTATCTTGAAATCAGGAATGCATTTTTACATACACAGCACAACTTTTTTTTCAACTTTTATTTAATAAATATAAATTTCCAAAGTACAACTTTTGGATTATAGCAGTTTTTCCCCCCATAACCTCTCTCCCACCAGCAACCATCCCATTTCCCACTCCCTCTCCCATCCCGTTCTTCATCAAGATTCATTTTCAATTATCTTTATATACAGAAGATCAACTTAATATATAATAAGTAAAGATTTCAACAGTTTGCACCCACACAGAAACACAAAGTATAAAGTACTATTTGAGTACTAGTTATACCGTTAATTCACATAGTACAACACATTAAGGACAGAGATCCTACATGGGGAATAGGTGCACATTGACTCCCGTTGTTGATTTAACAATTGACACCCTTATTTATGACATCAGTAATCACCCAAGGCTCTTGTCATGAGCTGCCAAGGCTATGGAAGCCTCTTGAGTTCACAAACTCTGATCTTATTTAGACAAGGCCATAATCAAAGTGGAAGTTCTCTCCTCCCTTCAGAGAAAGGTACCTCCTTCTTTGATGGCCCATTCTTTCCGCTGGGATCTCACAGAGCTCTTTCATTTAGGTTTTTTTTTTTTTTCTTTTTTTTTTTTTTTTTTTTTTGCCAGAGTGTCTTGGCTTTCCATGTCTGAGAAACTCTCATGGGCTTTTTAGCCAGATCTGAATGCCTTAAAGGCTGATTCTGAGGCCAGAGTGCTGTTTAGGACATCTGCCATTCTATGAGTCTGCCACTGCACAATTTAAAAATCTCCCTCCTTGGTTAATTTTTAAGAATAAAATATTATCTAACCTGAAATTGAAACTTGTGATTTTTCTAAAATAAACATATTAAGATACATTTCACTTTAGGGTATTGTTAGGGGGCAGAGGACCAGTCAATCAATAGGCATTTGAATATCAACTATGTGCAGGCACTGTGCTGGATGTGAGATGCAATTTCAAGTAAAGGAAAAATAAACTTGTCCTTGAAGAATGTAGATTTCTGTGAAAGGAGACTTAGAACTATTTTAGCCAATAAGAATTCTGTGTGCGGCAGAGTGGAAAAACAGGTAAATGATGTATTCCAAGAGTGAGTGAGGGCTCCTTTATCTATAGGTAGTCAGGAAAGGGAATTCTTTAGTGACATAGGGGCAGAGATTTGAATGCCAAGAAGCAGCCAGCCAGGGAGAGTTGGGAGGACATTCCTGGAGGCCTGGTGTAAGATTCCAAGGTTGGAATGAGCTTGGCAGGTGGCCAGGGCTGAGAGCAGCAGGGTGAGTGGGAGCTGGTGGGGGCAAAGGACAGAGGTGTCCTAAGGACAGGAAGCTGCAGCTTCCATGTTCCTAAAACATTCCCCAAACACAGATCTTAAGGAGCTGATTGGTGACAGAGGGATGGGCAGACTCAGATGAAGACAGCAATGAAGGCACCCCTTTCTCACTTTTCAGCCCCTCCTCTGATCTGAGGCAGCACTGAGCCTTGATTGAGTCTGTTTCTTCCTCTGTAAAATCCATCATACATCTTTCTTGCTTTCCTGCTGTGCCATATGAAGTCAAAGTCCATCCATGCCTTCCCTCACCCCTGGGAGAACTCTAGTCTTTTTATGTCTCCTACCTCCTCTTCTCAAATGTGTATATTGATTTTCTGAAATAATTGCTTCTCTTCTGTGTATATAAAAGCAACCCAAGAATTCTTTTTTAGAGCAATATTTTTTAAAAAATATTTATGTAAATATTTATTTATTTTATTTGAAAGGCAGAGCTACAGAGAAGCAGAGGCAGAGAGAGAGAAAAAGGTCTTCCATCTGCTGGTTTACTCCCCAGATGGCCACAATGGATGGAGCTAAGCCAATCCAAAGCCAGGAGCCAGGAGCCAGGTGCCAGGAGCTTCTTTCAGGTCTCCCACAAGGGTACAGGGGCCTAAGGACTTGGGCCATCTTCTACTGCTTTCCCAGGCCATAGCAGAGAGCTGGATCAGAAGTGAAGCAGCCGGGACTGGAACCAGCTCCCATATGGGATGCAGGAGGCAGATTTACCCACTATGCCACAGCGCCAGCCCGAATGGAGCATTCTTTATATTTGTTTACAAGGCTCCTTAAAGTAACATCTTCCTTATCCAACCCTTGAGAGCTCACATTTCCTTGCTTTCTCACCTACATTCCCTAATAAATAATGTTGCCTGGTAATCATCTCAGTAAATCAGAACTAGTGGCTAATCTGAGTACTTTTTACTGAGGAGCTAAACTACTGGTCCTCCGTGTGCCTAGTGCTTGAGCTTGCTTGCATGAGTCCAGATGGGTGGAGAGCAGGCAGTGCAGCTTCCTCGGCCCAAGCTCTTTGAAGTGGACACAAGCTAATGTTTACCCAAACCTACCACGTGCCAGATTCTGAGGCTGCTTGTTTCCTGCTGTTTAACCCCAGTGGGCACCCATGTCCACTGGTTTTGCCTTATTGATAATTTTATGCAGTTTGTAAGTAATATTACCACAAATAATGAGTGTAATAGCAAAAAAATGCACAGTGAGGGGAAACATCTCATCTGAATTAAAAAATACACAATGAACACATCTAACACTAAAAGTTGGGAAATCTGGCCCAGGAAGAAGTAGGCTCGAGGGCAGTAACCAACAAGAGAGCTAACATGGCTCCACTGTTGATTAAAACTTGACAAAATAACAAAATCTATTTGACAACACTTAGATTTGCAAAATTTGACCTAGGAAGGCTGCACCCAATAGAAATAATGGCTGCAATAAGGAATTTGCAAACAGCCAACGATAATAAGGAAGATTCAATAAGAGCTGAAAACTACCTGAAAAGTGTCATAAAATTGACACAATTAATATCAATTACACAGATTTCATTTAAAAAAATAGAAAGGAAACTCTAAAAGCTTGGAAATGCATGTGTAGTTAAATAACTATTTCACATCTTCTCTCTCCTCAAATCCCCAACTGCCCTTCCGCCCGCTCAGCTGATGGTCGGGCTTCCTGCTTCACTGGGGAAATTAACCCGGCAGGCGGGCGCTCCTGGTCTTTGCCTGCCTTCCTCACTCTGCTGCAAGATCTCTCCACACCCCTGCCTCAATCAGCTCCCCACTTTGGCACCAGGTCCCCCACACCTTTGTATGCTCAAGGGGACCTGGGACCAGCAATTCTCTCTCCTATAGTGTGAGTTTTTCCTTTTTCTATTTGACCATCTTATTTCTCACATTTAGAAGCAAAAATCACATGGCCCCATTCCTCCTCCTCAACCAGCAACCATCCTCTGCCTTTATCGTTGGCAACTTCTCTCCTCCCATGGTCTCCTGAACCCGCTTCTACAAAACTGTTCCCGTGGAAGTCACCCATGAGCTCCAAATGGATCAATCTCATGGTCAACTCTCAGTGCTCATCCTACTTCACCTGTCGGAGTTAACCGACAGTCTCAGTTCTGCACGACACATCTTCACTTGGCTTCCACACCAGGCACCATTCTCCTGGTTTTCCTCCTCCCTGGTAGTCACACCTCTCAGTCTCCTTTGCAGGCTCATCTGCTCGCTGACTTTTTATGTTGAAGTGCCTCAGGGTTCATTTTATGGATTCCTTCTATCTCCTGTCTCCCTCCACTGGTGATCGTAAACAGCCCCATTGCTTCAAATATTCATCTAACCAACACTAACTCCCAAGTTTCTATTTTCAGTCCAGAACTCTCGCCCAAAATACAGATTTGTACACCTGGTTTCCTATTGAACACCTAATAGACATCTCAAACCCTGCATGTCCCAAACTGGACTTCCAATCATCTCGCTCCACCACTAGCACCCCAACCCTTCCAAACCTTCCCTACCTTAATTAACTGCAATTACATTCTTCAGTTGCTCAGGGCAAATATGTGAGGGTCAGCCTCATTCTTTCACACTCTACATCCTACAACATCAGAAAACCCCGCTGGTCTTAGCTTAAAATATATCCAGAATATCTGACCACCCTCACTGCTACCACCCCATCCGATCCATCATCCTCTGACCTTGCTTACCACGGAGTCCTACTTCTATCCTTGTCCTCCTACCACCTCGTCCAAACAAGAATTTAAATCAGGTCATTGCTCTGCTCAAGACCCTAGAACGACTCCCCACTGAACTCTGGAGTCAAGCTGTTCCAATAGCCCTCCAGGCTTGGGTGCTCTGGCTCCTCTTTGACCCTCTCTCCCACCACTCTCTCCCTCACTCCACTCTCTGGAGCCACGCTGGCCCCTTCATTACTCCTCTGACATACCAGACATGCCACCACTGTGAGGTCTCGGCTCCAGGTCGTCTCTCTGCCAAGCACATTCTTTCCCCAAACATCTACCTGTCTGACTCCTTCACTCCCTTCAACTCTACGTCCAAATCTCACCTCCAAATGATGCCTCCACAAGGACCCTTTCTCTTGTAATCTGTCCTCCACCCGTGCTCTACAATTTCTTTTTTCCATAGCACTCAGCATCTCCTAACCAGAACATATATATAGTTTACTGATTGTTTATGTTCAGCATGTGTCTCTCTGCTGGAAAATAAACCCAGCAAGGTCAGGGACCTTACCTACTATGCTTACAAATATATTCTTAGAAAAATGAAGATAGCACACAGATCCTAATATTTATTAAATGATGAATAGTATATAGAGAGTGAAAAATAAATTCATGGAATTATCTCCAGAAAAAATACTTTTGGAAAAAGTCATTAATACTGGTAAATTCTTTAAAAAAAAAAAAAAAACTTTTAAATTGAAACAAAGGGTCAATACCTCCATAGGGTCAAAATTTAGTATGAGCTAAATGGTGATGTAAAGATGTCCTGGCCGGCGCCGCAGCTCATTTGGCTAATCCTCTGCCTGTGGCGCCGGCACACCGAGTTCTAGTCCCGGTTGCTCCTCTTCCAGTCCAGCCCTCTGCTGTGGCCCGGGAAGGCAGTAGAGGATGGCCCAGGTCCTTGGGCCCTGCACCCGCATGGGAGACCAGGAGGAAGCACCTGGCTCCTGGTTTCGGATCGGCGCAGCGCACCAGCTGTAGCAGCCATTTTGGGGGTGAACCAACGGAAGGAAGACCTTTCTCTCTGTCTCTCTCACTAACTCTGCCTGTCCAAAAAAAAAAAAAGATGTCCTATGCCCACTGGATTGTCAGGTACTATTATGCCCACTGTACAGCTGAGAAGACTGAATCTCAGTATATTGTTGACTAAAGTCACATAGGAAACACAATTTGACTTCAGCTCTGTCTCCACTCTTTTCATTATACCACCCTGCCTCTTGATCACAATGATGTTTTTCTCATAGATTTTTACAACTAGTTACATGAGGGATGAGAATAGTTCAGTTTTATATCAAGGTTCCCCACTAATTGAAATTTGTCACTGACTATATTGAAAAGCAGGACCGACATTTCATCAGTACATACTCACACTCTCCCAGTAGAGTAGACACAATGGGATATACCATGTAGGTAGCAACTGATTTGCAAACATTGTCCTAAAATGATCACAGGTCTCTGAACAATAAACAATCCTTCACTGCCTGAATCATTTCCTTCTCTTCATATCCCTCTCACCAAAACATGACACAGCACTGAAGTCAAATATTTACTTGGATTTTTAAATACATATAGCTTCATTTTTTAAAAAAACTTTGAGCATTAAATGGGTACGTTTTTGAAAGCAATTAATGATCCTATGTGGTAGGCAAAATAATGCTCCCCAAAGATATCCACATTCTAATCCCCAAAACCTGTGAGCGTGTTGCCTTACCTCATAAAAGGGACTTTGCTGATATAATTAAGGAGCTTGAGATGGAAGAATATTCTGGACTGTCTGGATGGACCCAATATAATCTTGCTCCTTATAAGAGGAAGGCAAGAGACTCCACCCAGGGAGACAAGGGGATGGAAACAGAAGCTGTAGTGAGGCCAGTGCTGTTAGGAGGTCAAAAGCCAAGGACTGTGACCACCTCCAGGAGCTGCAAGAGCCTGGAATGGATTCTCCTCTGCAGGCTTCCTGCCAACCCTTTGATTTTGACCCATAAGACACATTTTCAGGCTTGTGACCTTATTAATAAACATATTATTTGAAGCCACTGAGTTTGTGTCTGTCAGAGCAGTAACAGGAACTCTGCGCTCTGGAAACATGGCATCCTGGAAATGTTGAAGTCTCTTGGTACAACATGTGTCCATGCTGCTGTTCCCTGTGTGAAGGAAGCCACCAGCACACTGAGGGCCAGGGAGTCACAGAAAGGTCTCAGTTTACCCCCCGATGTGACTTACCATCCTAGAGAAAGTCTAAAAGACATGCCCTGGCCACGCCCCCCTGCCCAGAGGTAACACTTTGCCATCACTGAGAAGCCACTGTTGACAGGGACCACGTAGCCACCAAGAAGCCCTAAAAATAAAATTAGTCATCCATCACCTTAAGTTACCTGTCCACTGATGGATGAGAACTGTCAGTGGCATTTTTTGAAAGAAAAAAAAAAAAGGAGTCATAAAGGGACATGAGATTGTGAGAATAGCTTTTAATTTAAAACAATCGAAGCAGTAAGTCATCCATCTCTCTTTCCAACACAGGCAAATAGTCTCCCAAAACAACTGAGATAGTTTAAACAACAACTGTGACTAGTGCAAAATCATACAAAACAACCTCTTTCAGGAGCCAGCATCACAGCCTACTGGGCAGGCGGCACAGCAACAGACTCGGCCTCTGCAGAGGCTGAGAGACGCGGCACGTCGAGAGTGCAGAGATCTGCACGAGATGTCAGCACACTCGGCTTTGCACAGAGCAGACAATACCTGGGGAGGGGAGACCACAAGAGAATGTTGCCTAGAATGAGGCCAATATGCCCAGCACCCTCCTGCGGCAAACATCCTTGGCACCTGGAAGAGCTAGAAAAGTAAGTGCAAAGGGGCGAGCTCCTAGGAAAAGCCGAAAGAAGGCAGCTCAGGGCTCACTGACTTTCGGCTTTTTAATTGGGATCTTGTATGTTGGTTTTTAGGTAGAAGACTCTCTGGCTTTCTGGGAGATGTTCTGTGCCTCACAGTCCTCTTGACTCCTGCAAAAATATTTGTGTTGCTTGGTGCATCACGGAATTCCCACTCCCACCCACTGCCTACCCACAAAGCATGGGCCGAGAGCAGCACCATCCAATAGAAGTGCAACATTAGCCACATGTCCAATTTTATAATTTTTAGTAGCAATATTTAAAAAGATAAAAATAGGTGAAAATAATTTTAATATTTATCAAATGTATTCATATTTTATCTAATTAATAAGTCCAAAATAGCATCATTGCAGCATGTAATCAAGATAAAACACTGTGAAATTTTTTTTTTTTTTAAGGTGCCAAGCCTCCAAGGTCTGGTGTGTATTTTTCATGTACACCAAAATCTCAGTTGGGACAGGCTCCATGTTGGCAGATCACTGGCCACATGTGCCTACCTCCATACTGAATAGCACAGATCTAGAGATTAGTAGGCAAACTTTGCAGGATGAGTTACAAGTGGGATATTTCTTGACGCTACACGAACCTTATGTGCTAACGGAAGAGTACAGAACCTTGTTATATAACCTAGGGTTTTTTACCTCACTTGAAGAATAGAATTCCATCCCCAGGTCCCCCGCCCTGGCTGGTACCATCAGTACAGCCTGCACTGATGACGTGACTTTGCAACAGTTATGCCTCTGAGATGCACAGCACATCCTTTCTGTAACAGCTCTGTCAGCACTTATGTGCTGCCACTGAATTTGAATGCTTAAATAGCCTTATAAAAGTTACGGATGTACCTGAAGGTAGTTCTGAGGCTTTTCTAGGAGGTGCTTTAAGTGGATTTTTTTGTTCTTGAGGGAGCCAATAGCTACGTACCTCATGAACTGGAAAGCTGTGACTTGTAAGAGGGGAGAAAAATGGGATGATTACCAAAGCCAATAAAGATAAGTGAAACAGGGATAGAAAGTGGGCAGGGACACTAAAAGGTCTCAGGTCCAGCACTGAGGTGTATAAACTCTAGGGATCCAAAAACAACATTGAAACCTCTGAGTGAACCCTCGTATCTCACAGGCCTGATCCTGGTATCAACCTCAGGGAAATGAAAACAGAGGAAGGGATTTCTGAGCTTATCTGGTCTAACCCACTTGTTCTAAAGAAAAAGGCCCAGAGAGGAAACACCTGAGCCCCCATCACCTGCACAGGTGGAGTCGGTGTACAAACCCAGGAGCGCTCCCTGTGAGCTGCAGGTAAGGCTCAGGCTCAGGTGAAGGACAGAAATGACATGAGAAGGGACAGGCTCCAGTTATTCACCCCTGCATTTCCCACAACCCAAGCTGAACAACAGGGACAGGCAGGCACATTCTCTTGTGGGGGCCGGAAGGCAGCCTCGTCAGTTCCAAAGCACTGAAGCAATGTTGACATAAAACATCTTTCAGCCCCGATTCTTCCAGTAGTCTTTTCTGCATACTTTCCCTTAGAAGAAAATCCCAATCTGAACCAAAGAGGACTTCGGATTAGTTACATGGGCATTTAGATCAACTGACAAAATAAAAACCTTGATACATCACATTTTCCAAAGACACATTCATTGGGATTCTACACAAATGGATATCAAAAGATATTTACAGGAAGAAAGTGCTACCTCTCACGCAGACACCTACATACAGTGAGGACTTCACAATTATACCACCGTGCCTCTTACTGAGGACTCCTAACAGGCATATAATCAGGTGACACAATCCACATAGTAATCCAGTTTCCAACCACAAATAATCTCAACTATACACATGTGTAAAATTAAGCAATACATTCCAGACTTTTATTCCAGCAAAATGTGCCTTATATATATTACGATACACATATAAACACATTTTTAACCAAGAAAGAAACCCGTTGTTTGCTCCAGTTTTCCCCAACTCTCAATCTGAAATAAAGAATCTCACATAGACAAAACTTAGCCTTGTAGAAATAGCCCTTTGTTTTGTGAGGCAGAAAAAAAGCAGCCATAATCCACTTTCTTACAATATGTTTAGGCATCAGAAGGGCTAGATTTCCTTTTCTACTTATTGAAATTAAATAATTTGTAGTCTATAATTTTAAGTACTGATTTTACACCAGTGATTTTGCTAAGTTTTATTATAAAATTTTTGTTCAAAATACACATGCTATCTTTTTCCACATTTCAATCCAAATCCCCAACCACCCCCACCCCCTAAAAAGGTCTTTGCTTTGTAAGATCATTGAAAACAAGCCATTTTTGATGTGTGTTTAGAGTATTTATTCTACAATACTCAGCCCGAAAGGGACTGGTATTTGTAAGGCTACTTAATGTGGGGATTTCCACAGGAGTCAGAGACTCACATAAGAGAGTGGGGCTGCTATGGGATCTCCATGTCAACACAAGAAGGTGACACTGTGGGCACAGCGGAGTAGAGAATTCCTGCACCATGAGCTCCCTCCTTCTGCCCATCTCACTTGTTTCCAATGGAAGAAAACTTCAGATGGGAGAAGGCAGGGAGCATGCTCTACTGGGACCCACCAGGGCACAACACCTTCTTCCTTAAGGGTTTATCGGATCGAATCTCACTGTAGCCTCAAAGCACAACTGGAAAGAGAGGGCAGGTGTCATCACACCATTGTACAGATAAGAAGAGGGAGGCACAGGGAGGATGTGGGACTTGCCCAAGGTCCACAGCCAGGTAGGAGCAGCACCCAGGTCTCTAGGCCACAGCCTCGGGCTTTACAACCCTCACTAGCCTGGTATAATTGATGTCTCGTGAGACAGGGGCCCAGATTGTAATGAGAGCCCTGATTTTCACAACTCACCACATGTTAATCTAATGTCTCTTGCTTTAATTCATCCATTGGCTCTGTCTTATTTCCTACGGCTTCTAGAAAGAGCCTTTCAACCAAACACATTAGACGTTAAGTAGACAGAAATAAATCCTTTTGCATTTGTCTGAATAATCTGAAACAGAAATTCCAGACTCTGAAATTTGAAGCAGAGCAGTAGGAAAGCTAGAGAATGCTATGGTTCCCTTCTCACTGCATTTGAAACTCTGATCTAATCCCAGGTTGTAACTAAAAGACTAAGATAACTAGAATGCACAGGATGGTCTTTCACAAGGTCGTGAGTTTCTTTGCAGCTGAAATCCTTAAAGTGCCCAAGATCTCACTGTTGGCCATAGGCAGAGAAGCAAAAAAGGCAAGTCAGGAGGTGATACACCAACAAAGATCTAAAAGTCAAGGCAGCAAAGAGCCTGAGATGGGAAAGCTACACATCTGGGGCACTTAACATGATTCCAGGCAGTCCTCATGTGGTATGGCGAGAACAGATTAGCTATTTTAACTGAAAATAAACACTCTACTTTTGAGAAAGGGCTGCTGAAAAAAACAGTTCATTGACCTTTGGCAAAGTACAACACCGCACTGCTATGGGCATCTGGCCTTGCACCATCAGTGTCCAAGCCAGGTGAATTCTTGATAGCTTCGCAAGGCATAACACAGCCCTCTTCAATCCTTAAAATCTAGGTGGGGAACTAATTTTTTAAACTGTTCCTGAGTTATAGTTTCATTAAAATATTTACTTGCCTTTTCTACATATGCTAAATACCAAACTATGTAGCCTTTACAAGCCAGCCCCTTACAGATTTTCTAGGGGACTACAAAGGTCTCACACACTCACACACACTCACTCTCATATGCATTCACACAATTTTATTATGAAGTTTGATATGATTTAAATTAAAAATACCTCTCATTGCAGGTGCTCTATTATACAAGGATAGGTCAGAAATTATTGTGCGCAATGGAAAAAAAAATATGTCACAAAAAAGCTCAGCCCAGTTGCTGATTCTCCTGATGAAACAGAGTGGGCTTTTCATGTATTGTAGCTGAGGCCACACCACTGGCCACATAGATTGATTTCTCTGGAAGCCACTACCACAGGGCCCCAAGCAAAATAGAGGGCTGGGGTCACATGGCCACTTTGAATTTGTCAATGGGAGATGCCTCACCAGCAACAAGAATACCTTTTTTTTTTTTTAATAACCTCCTCTCCTTGAACATTTATAAAAACTATCTACAATAGTGTTTCACCACTGATACAAATTTCTTCCCAGTTCTATTTCAGAAGGCGTCAAATGATCTTGCTCTTTAAATAAACTATAAATACCCCCATGTATTCATTCATGTTTGGCTATCCCTTTTTTTTTTTTTTTTTTTTTTTTTTTGGCAAATTAAAAAGTGTATGGCTTCTTCTCGCCAAGTCGTCTGTCTGAGGTTTAGCTGGGTATCCTGCGGTAAAAGTACATGTAGCCCAGGTCTTTAGGGGGCCTTTCAGAGGCACAAACTTTGTGGTCATTGTAGATCACCCACCTGCAAACGAAAGACAGAAGCATTGAAAGGATTTAAGTCAGTGTCAGGACACTAGAAAGTAGTTATGGCATCA
The DNA here is from genome assembly GCF_051225735.1 of Oryctolagus cuniculus. NCBI lineage: Eukaryota > Metazoa > Chordata > Mammalia > Lagomorpha > Leporidae > Oryctolagus > Oryctolagus cuniculus. Next base: position 99,939,017 of record NC_142870.1, read on the forward strand.
TATGGTGCACAATACTTAAAATAACCAAAATGTTTTCAGATCACCAAACCCGAGTGTGTGGTATAAAAATAACAGAATCTTGGTGGGAAATCACATGTGCTTTTTGATGTTTGAGCCACTGAAATGTAATAGGAGTCTCTAAACATGCTGAAGTCTTTATCTCAAAATTTCCTTTGTACAAATTCATAGTGGCCTGAGAAACCGAGGCAAAGATTATGTATACAATGTTTATTTCAATCTTAGGTAAAAACTAGCTAAAAGTCAGAACTAACATGTCTGCAGGGTTAGGCACTTGGCCAAGTGGTTAAGTAGCCAGTTAAGATGCCATATCCAGAGTCAGAGTGCCTGGCTTCAACACCCAGCTCTGCTCCTGACTCCAGCTTCATGCTGATATACCCCAGGGAGGCAGCAGTGATGGCTCAAGGAAGTGGGTCCCACCACTCATGGAGAAGACCTGGACAGAGCTCTCACACTCAGTTCTGGGCGCTCTCACTCTGTGTGTCTCCTAGGCAAATTAATTAATTTCTTTTAAAAAAAATTTAAACTATGACTCTTTTTTTTTTTTTTTTTTTTTTTTTTGACAGGCAGAGTGGACAGTGAGAGAGAGACAGAGAGAAAGGTCTTCCTTTGCCGTTGGTTCACCCTCCAATGGCCGCCGCTGCAGCCGGCGCACCGCGCTGATCCTGGCAGGAGCCAGGAGCCAGGTGCTTTTCCTGGTCTCCCATGGGGTGCAGGGCCCAAGCACCTGGGCCATCCTCCACTGCACTCCCTGGCCATAGCAGAGAGCTGGCCTGGAAGAGGGGCAACCGGGACAGAATCCGGCGCCCCAACCGGGACTAGAACCCGGTGTGCCGGCGCCGCAAGGTGGAGGATTAGCCTATTGAGCCACGGCGCCGGCTTAAACTATGACTCTTTAAAAAGAAACTATGCAGTGAATTAATATACAACTATTAAAATTTCTTCAAAGAATATTTGGTGAAGTGAGAAAGTAACCACAATAAAATATGAAGATAAAATATGGATCACAACATAATATGAAAAGCAGGATACAAAATTCTATGTGCTCTATAGATACTTTAAGCAGCTTTTGTTAATACATATGTGTATTTTAATATATATATAGTATGTGTATATATGGAAATATACACACCCTCCTCCAATGAGATCAAAACAAAGAAAAATATACCAAAATGTAGATAATTGTTTTCTTAAGATTTCTAAAGTACATATTCTTCTTTTTGTATTTTAAAAAATCCATCACCATGAATTTTGAAGCTTTTTAATTATAATGCACCTATTTTCCTCTTTAAAACATATTTTTAATTATTTATGTATTTGAGAGACAGAGCATGCTCGCATTTGCTGGTTCACTCGCCAAATGCCGGCAGTGCAATGGCCAGGGCTAGGCTGGGGCCGAAGCCAGAAGTAGGAACTCAATCCAAGCACCCTACACATGGGAATCCAATTACTTGATCCATCGCTGCTGCCTCCTGGATGTGCATTAGCAGGAAGCTGAAGTCAGGAGGCGGAGCTAGGTCAGACCTAAGCACTCTAACATGGGTGTGTCAGTAGGCATTTTAACTGCCAGGCCGATGCCTACCCCAAAAAGTACATTTTTTATTTTGAATTCCTGTTTAATAATATGCAGACTATTAATCTTTTTTTAACCTAGAAACCTTTCATTGAAGGTATACAAACTTCATGCACTTCATATATCCAAATTTAGGAACATAGTGATTCTTCCCACCCTACTCAAAAAGTATTTTTAAAATAGTTATCAAGCTTGGCAATGAAAAGAATTCACTGTAAATACAGTCACTGTGCTCCACTAATTTCACTCATCAAGTTGAGAAGACAAAACTAAAAGACACACCATAAAAGAACCCAACGGAATCTGTGGAAACAGACCATTTCTGCAACAGGGAGCACGGAGGGGGAGGGGCAGGCCAACATCTACCAGAAAAGGCCAAGTTGTATGTTTCTCCAGCCTCCACGTGTCCTGAGCACTGCTCTCATGCTGGAGGACTGACCCACAGGCAGCTCAGTTAGGCAGCTGCAGGAAGGGCACCAAGGGAGAAGGTTCTGAAGACAGCAATGGTCTTCCTTCCCATAACTATCTCATTCTCAAACACAAAATTAACATCCCACCTAAGAAGCAGGAAAGCTAGGCTGTAGAAGAGGCACAGCATTGACATTTAGGGTTGCCAGATAAAACAAAGGTTATCCAGCTAAAGTTGAACGTCTAGTAAACAAAAAAATGTTTAGTAGAAGTGTGTCCCAAGCAGTAATTGAAACATGTTTATTTTATTCTGTATCTGAAAAATCATTTGTTATTTATCTGAAATTTACATTCAAGAGTGCATCCTGGTTTTCTTGTTTTATTTTGTTGGCTAAATATGGGAATCCAGTGGAGGCTCCAAATACGATACACTTTCTCCTGAAGACCTATAGTTTTTGGAAGTCACCGTGTTATGATGGTTAAGGGTGACATTAAATATAAGTTCTGACACGGCTATTTATTAGGAAAGGCCAAGCTAGTCAGCTTCCCTGAATTTCAGTGTCTTGATGTATAAAGTGGCCTTGCAAGTACGCTCCTGGGGCCAACATGATAATTTAGCTGGTAAAGCCACCTCTTGCAACATAGGTATCCCATATGAGTGTCAGTTTGTGTCCCGGCTGCTCTACTTCCAATGCAGCTCCCTGCTAAGCATCAGAAGATGGCCCAAGTGTTAGCCCCTGCTACCCACACAGTAGACCTGGAAAAAGCTCCTGGCTCCTAGCTTCAGCTTGAACAAGCCCTGGCCATTGCAGCCATTTGGGGAGTGAATCAGCAGATGGAAGATGGATTTCTCTCTCACTCTCCCTCTCTATAATGCTTCAAATAAATAAATAAATCTTTAAATAAATATATAAATAAAACAAATTTTTAATATTTCTTTTTTTTTATTTGACAGGTAGAGTTATGGACAGTGAGAGAGAGAGAGACAGAAAGAAAGGTCTTCCATCCGTTGGTTCACTCCCCAAATGGCTGCTACCGATGACGCCGCACCGTGCCGATCCAAAGCCAGGAGCCAGGTGCTTCTTCTTGGTCTCCCATGTGGGTGCAGGAGCCCAAGCACTTGGGCCATCCTCCACTGCACTCCAGGGCCACAGCAGAGAGCTGGACTGGAAGAGAAGCAACCAGTACTAGAACCCGGCGCCCATATGGGATGCCAGTGCTTCAGGTGGAGGATTAACCAAGTGAGCCACTGCGTCAGCCCCTATAAATAAAATTTTTAAAAAGAGCACCCTCCTAGAAGGCCAATGCAAGAACCAAATGAGAAGCACCCAGTAGGGTGCTGGCATATAATATAGTAGGTGCTAAATAAATCACAGATATCATTACCTTCTGAAAGAAGACTCACCTTCCTTCCTTTTTGATATGGCAAACGTAATGACCACTCATTGTAGATGTTCCCATGTGACTGATGAATGCAAATAACTCATACACTATGAAAAAGGAAACAACTTGGTTACAAAGCAGCATTTCTAGGATCAAGAGTACTACAGACCAGAATTTAAAACCAATAATAATACTGTAATGTAGCAACTGCTTAGATTTGCTTTGCTATGCTGACCACACACACTCATACTGACACCAAATTCAACCTGCAAACTTGTAACAACAGAGGCAGGACATAAATCATCAAAGTACAACTGCTATTAAATTCAAACATGGAAGGGGATTAAAAATCCCACATCCAAAGTCTGGCAGCAAATTTGTGGGTCTAAAATGGCAGTCTTGGCGCTCCCCCGCCCCCCAGCATGAAAGTAAAAATTGCTCCATCTCCCTGAGCTTGCCTCTTCATGGAGATTTAAACAAACAAACAAAAAATCTATCTGCTTCACAGAGCTGTTTCAAACTTCAACAAGCAATTCAGACCAGAACACCATACAAAAAAGTCAGAACTACGAGAAACAATAGATACTTGTGATCAGTTATAGGAAGGGATAATGCTCCACATAATATTTCTGACTTGTTCCTGAGAATAATTTAAGTGGCACTGAACTTGAGGCTTCAGCGTTCTGAACAAGGAGATAATAAACTCTAGACAGAAGGTGAGACCAGCGTTCATTCACTGACAAATACCTCCTGCCATTAAGCACAGCATTCTGTATCAAATCCATGTGGAACCAATTTCAGTTCATGTTCCTTCAACTAATTTAGACCACACAGCACAAAGTGGGTACCACATACCCGCCCCAGTCTGCTCAGTAAGCTGTTACAGACTACGATGAGATAGAACAGAAACAGTAAGCATTTACAACCTTTTACAGTCATATGATAATATTCAAATATTGAATTTAATAAGAAAAATGGTATGCATATTCATTTTTCTAGTACTCAATTTTTATTACATTTTATTACATTATTGCATTATCCCAAAGCTGACTATTACATTTTCTCTCACTCCGACCCCTAGTTTTCTTGCTTGTCACCCATGCTCATTCACTTACTCAACTGTCAATCCTCAGGCTTCAGCCTACCCTTCGGCAGCATGGCACACTATTGATCACCTCCTTTTCCTCAAACATTTATTCCCAGGATGTAACTCCCTTGGCTGTCCAGCTGCCTCACTGTATGCTCCACCTCGGCTCCCTTTGCTGTCTCCTTTTTTCTCTGACCTCGCATCTTTTCTTCCCCTCTCTGCAGACTCCCCTTCTCAGTATTCCCATCCAGTTTCATGGCAGCAAATGCCACTGTTTTCTTAATTGCACTTCTCAAATGTTCACTGCTAGCACAGAGAAATATTGGATTTTGTAGGTTAATCTTCCTGCCACCTTGCTGAACCCACTTGTTAATTCTAATAGTTTCTTAACAGATTCTTTAGGGTTTTCTTTATACAAGATCCTGTGCAAAGAGAAATAGCTTTGCCTCTTCTTTGATCATCTAGATGCCTTTTACTTCCTTTTCTTGCATACTTGCAATGGTTAAAACCTTCTGTGCAATGTTAAGCAAAAGTGGCGAGAGGGGACGCTCTTGCTTTGCTCCTGGACTCAGGAGAAAGCATTCAGTCTTTCATACTATGTGTGATGTGAGCCGTAGGTTTTTGCAGATGTCCTTTATCAGACTGAGGAAGGTCTTGTCCATTCCTAGTTTGTTTAGCATTCTCCCTTCAGCCTAACCTAGCTCAATCTACAATAATTCAGTCCTCATTAACCCAAGACAAAATCTTGACTTCTCTCTCACACTCTTTACACCCATCCATTCCATTAGCATAATCTAGCAACATTTCCTTCAAAACATACCCAGAATTCGACTACTTCTTACCTCTTCCATTAGTAACCCCTCATCCAAGTCATATCTATTGTCTGAATTCTGACCACCGAGCTTTTAACTGGACCCCCACTTCCTCCCTCATCCCTAGCGACTATTCTCCGACGGCTGCCAGATGGGTTCTTCTAAAAAAGCAAGTCAAACGGGGGTCATTATTCTGCCCTGAAAGCGTACAGTGGCTTCCTGTATCTCAGAGCAAAAGCTGACTCTGGCTGTGGTCTGTGAGTCCCTTCACCTACTCTCATTCTGCCTCTTACTCCACTCCAGCCACCCTGGCTGCTCCTGAACATACCTGGCATGCTCTAGCCTCTGAGCATGTCCCTCCTGCCTGAAACTCCTTTCTCAGAGGCCCCATGACTCATCCCTCACTTTGTTGAGGTCTCAGGTCAATGTCCCTCATCAAAGAGGGCTTCCTGCAGCACCCTAATAAAACAGCAATGCTCCTTGTCACCCCCACCCTCACTCTTGTGGCTCCTCCATTCCCCCGTCCTGCTTTACTGCCCATGTGGCATGAAGTAACACCTGCATGGCACACACTTCCTGGTGCATTTATTTACTGTCTATCTCCTTTCACCCCAGGCTAAAATGGAGCATCATAAGCACAGGAAGTCTGCTTCATTCACTAAAATACGCCAGGTTCCTGACTCCAGTTTCCTGCTAACACAGACCTTTGGAAGTAGCAGTGGTGGCTCAAACAATTGGATCTCTATTACCCATGTGGGAGACCTAGATTAAGTTCCTAGCTCCCAGCTTCAGCTCTCCCAGTTCACTGCAATCATCTGAAGAGTGAACCAATGGCTGGGAGCACTCTCCCTCTGTGTGTGTGTGTTTCTCTCTCTGAAATAATACTTTTCAATCTACCAAAAAAAATAAAAATAAAAATATAAAAAGGAGCTCTCATCCTAACAGTGCATTCAAGAATGCAGCTGAAAATCCAGCCGTGCCTGGAACACGTGCAGGTCACCCTGAGGAGCACACCCAAGCCTGAAAGAGGAGGTGGCTATTCTTTATCACTACTGACCATGAGCAGAGAGTGGGCGGTGCCATCAAGCTCCATCCAAAGAAAGGAAACCCTACTGGTCAGACCCATCTCCATTTCAAGGCCAGATGCCCTGGCAGCTGGCCCACAGCCCATCTGTGTTTTCTCCTTCATCACCTCCAAAGAAAAGTACATTAAAGAAAACCAAAGAAGAAGTGAACTGTCACACTTATAACACATCATAAATGCTGCTCAACTTGTCCAGTACAGCTTTCCTTATTTTAGGCAAGAAGGTGACTTCTGAAATGTAATACAAGAGGCTTGCAGGGGTGGGGAACCTTTTTTTTTTTTTTGCCAAGGGCCATTTAGATACTTATAACATCACCCACAGGCCACGCAAAATTATCAACTTAAAAATTAGTTTGGGCCGGCGCCGTGGCTCAATAGGCTAATCCTCCACCTAGCGGCACCGGCACACGGGTTTCTAGTCCCGGTCGGGGCGCCAGATTCTGTCCCGGTTGTCCCTCTTCCAGGCCAGCTCTCTGCTGTGGCCCAGGAGTGCAGTGGAGGATAGCCCAAGTGCTTGGGCCCTGCACCCCATGGGAGACCAGGAGAAACACCTGGCTCCTGCCTTCGGATCAGCGCGGTGCGCCAGCAGCAGCGCGTCAGCCGTGGCGGCCATTGGAGGGTGAACCAACGGCAAAAAGGAAGACCTTTCTCTCTGTCTCTCTCTCTCACTATTCACTCTGTCAGAAAAAAAAAAAAAAAATGTAGTTTGGGACTCTGTAATTAGCACACGATTATTCTTAGGTGTTTAAATTTTAACTTAAAAGTGATCCCTGTTAAATATAAGAATGGGAATAAGAGAGGGAGGAGATGTACAATTTGGGACATGCTCAATCGGACTTGCCCCAAATGGTGGAGTTAGAAACGTGCCAGGGGATTCCAATACAATCCTATCAAGGTAGCATGTACCAATGCCATCTCACTAGTCCCAGTGATCAATTTCAGTTCACAATTGATCACACTGATAGGTCTAAGAGTCAAAGGGATCACACAAACTAGACTAGTGTCTGCTAATACTAACTGATAGAATCAAAAAGGGAGAGAACAATCCAACATGGGAAGCAGGATATACAGCAGACTCATAGAATGGCAGATGTCCTAAACAGCACTCTGGCCTCAGAATCAGCCCTTAAGGCATTTGGATATGGCTGAAGAGCCCATGAGAGTATTTCAGGCATGGAAAGCCAAGACAATCTGTTAAAAAAAAAAAGAAGAAGAAGAAGAAGACGACCTAAATGAAAGATCTCTGCGAATGAGATCCCAGTGGAAAGAACGGGGCCATCAAAGAAGGAGGTACCTTTCTCTGAAAGGAGGAGAAAACTTCCACTTTGACTATGACCCTATCGGAATAAGATCGAAGTTGGCAAACTCAAAAGGCTTCCATAGCCTTGGCAACTCATGACTAGAGCCTAGGGAGATTACTGATGCCATAAATAAGAGTGTCAAATTGTTAAGTCAACAACAGGAGTCACTGTGTACTTACTTCTCATGTGAGATCTGTCCTTAATGTGTTGTCCAATGTGAAGTAATGCTATAACTAGTACTGAAACAGTATTTTACACTTTGTGTTTCTGTGTGGGTGCAAACTGATGAAATCTTTACTTAATATATACTAAATCAATCTTCTGTATATAAAGATAATTGAAAATGAATCTTGATGTGAATGGAATGGGAGAGGCAGCGGGAGATGGGAGGGGTGCAAATGGAAGGGAAGTTATGGGGGGGAAAGCCATTATAATCCATAAACTGTACTTTGGAAATTTATATTTACTAAATAAAAGTTAAAAAAAAGTAAAATTAAAAAAAATTAGTTTGGGGGCCAGCGCTATGGTGTAGTAGCGCTGGTATCTCTATGGGTGCCAGTTTGTGTCCCTGCTGCTCCTCTTCCGATCCGGCTCTCAGCTACGGCCTGGGAAAGCAGTGGAGGATGGCCCAAGTCCTTAGGCCCCTGCACTCACACAGGAGACCCAAAAGAAGCCCCTGGCTCCTGGCTTCGGATTGGCTCAGCTCCGGCCATTGCGGTCACTTGGACAGTGAACCAGTGGATCAAAGACCCCTCTCTCTGTCTCTCCCGATCTCTGCATGTAACTCTACCTCTCAAATAAATAAATAATATATTTTTAAAAATTAGCCTGATATAGATTTATTGAATTTTGAGTCCCACCTGCAATTGCCTTAGCAGAGCCAGACCAAATGATTTTGTGGGCTTATATGACTCACGGGCTGGACATTCCCCATTCATGCTAGTATGGACACTAACAGAACTACACCTCACCCTTTTCTTATCCAGTTAGGATTAAAAGAGTTTCCAAAACCTCTGTTTTACATTTTTTTCAAAAAAGAAGAAAGTTTCCCTCTCCCAGCTCTAGATCAATTCATGCACATTAAGTCTGATGAGACCATTAACAAAGAGAGGCACAAATAGATGATTATGAAACATGTGCTGCCAATACAGATTTATTTAAATCCAATTGTTATTTACTCAGTACTTTTTATGTGCTACACACAATGAGCTTCATAAAAGTAAACTGGCCTCTGAGCCGGCACTGTGGCATAGAAGGCCAAGGCATCCCATATGGGCGCTGGTTCATGTCCCAGCTGCTCCTCTTCTGATCCAGCTCTCTGCTTATGGCCTGGGAAAGCAGTAGAAGATGGTCCACGTGCTTGCGTCCCTGCACTCATGTGGGAGGCCCAGAAGAAGCTCCTAGCTCCTAGCTTCTGATTGGCCCAGCTCTGGCCACTGGGCCATTTAGGGAGTGAACCAGCAGATGGAAGACCTTTCTTTCTGTCTCTACCTCAACCTGTCTGTGACTCTAACTCTCAAATAAATAACCTTTTTTTTTTTTTTGAAAAGATTTATTTATTTGAAAGGTAGAGTTACAGAGAGGCAGAGGCAGAGGAAGAGACAGAGAGAGAGGTCTTCCATCCTCTGGTTCACTCCCCAAATGGCCACAATGGTTGCAGCTGGGCTAATCCAAAGCCAGGAGCCAGCAGCTTCTTCTGGGTCTCCCACATGGGTGCAGGGGTCCAAGCAAATGGACCATCTTCCACTGCTTTCCCAGGCCATAGCAGAGAGCTGGATCAGAAGAGGAGCAGCCGGGACCCGAACCAGTGCCCATATGGGATGCCAGCACTGCAGCAGTGGCTTTACCTACTATGCCACCACACTGGCCTCTCAAATAAATAATCTTAAAAAAAAAAAAAAAAAAAAAAAAAAAAAAAAAAAAAAACAAACTTCTATGGCCCCATAATGATGCTGCCTACCATGCTCCTAAAAAAAAAAAAAAATTGAAAATGGTCTCTGTCCTTTACAAGTTCCCAAATAGAAGGCACAAATGTCAATGTACAATGATTGAATTTCAAGTTCAATTTGACACCTCTGAGACATAACACATTACAGTGGCTGTAGGCCTAGCCTCTCAAGGCAGAGTCTAGAGGGGCGTCCTTGTTCTGCCTACACCTACCAATGTGAGCCTGGCAAGCTCCTAGCCTTCTTTATCTCAGTTTCTTCATCTGTAAAAAGGGGAGAGCAGAGGTGTCAAATGCCAGGCCAAAGAGCCAGAACAGCATCCTGTAGGCTATGACAGCCAAAGAGGCAGGAGATCACAACGATGATCTGAATCTTGCCTCCACTTTTTTAAGAGCTGTGTGACCTGGAGCAAAGTGTTTAATCCTTCTGTGCCTCTACTTTTCACTGGATGTCTGTGGGGAGAGTTCCATGTGGAGACTATCTGCTGAGTGCTTAGAACACTGACTGGCACACAGTGATAGGAATGTGTCTGCTACTGAAAAGCAGGACATGGGCCTGGGGTACCTCTTCCTGCCATCCTGAGACAGCCCCTCGGGAAATCATCAAGTAGTTGGAATTGATCATGAGAAGATCAATTCTCAACTGTTCCACAACAACAGGAATATAAACACTCTTTTTCATAAACATTTTCATGGTCCATGAATAAATCTGACCTCAAACAAATGGATGGAAGTCAAAGCTGGTGCTAAACTTAAACACACACTCTGCTAGGCAGCAAGAGTCTCAGCGGACTAGACTTTATCAGATCCCCAGTGCAAGGTGACAAAATGCACCAGGCATGAGAGGATGGGACCTCACTAACTTCTGAATGACGGGGAGGCTGGCTGTGTCGTGGTGGGAGGGAAGAGCAGGAGCTGAATGAAAAGTCACGACCGCTCAGGAAGCCTCTCGGGCAGGAACTTACTTCCAGATCCATCCTTGACTCTAGGTCCTTCAGGTTTGGCCTCAGAAATAATGTTTGCATTGGCATTATTCTCCATCTCAATCACAAAGTCACTGTCTTCTTCAAACTCTGGGTGGCTGAAGATCCAATCCAATGCTCTTTCCAGGTTATTACTCTAATAAAATAAAACAGTTTTACAATGCACACAGTCTCAGGCTTCATTAAAGCCTGACCACTTGAACCAGACATTAAGCAGATAAGGGAGGAGGCTTGAGTTCATTAGTCTTAAATGCTCTATGTGAGAAGCGACTCCACATGTGATATGTATGTTCAGCTTGACATTCTGCAAGTCCTCCAGCTAACGTCCGTGATTGGATTCAGTGGGAAATAGTTCTGAGCAGCAGATTATCATTCCAAAACCCTTATCACTCTCAGCTCAGCATTTCCGGAGCCTGGTGCTGATAACGATGGGTGTAGAATGCCAAAGGGTATGGCATTTATTTAGGTGTAACCTTTCCTAGAGCCACAGTGATTGCACACACGACCCTCTCTACCAACTGTATTTTCTGCAGATGACTCTGCAAGATATTGAGGTGCCAATATGAGTACTATGTTAGAGGCCCTACTCTCCCTAAATGTTGGTAAAATAGGAGAATTGGAAAAGAAGCAAGATTAATGAATGCCTGGATTAATGATGCCAACATTGGTTACTTAAACACAACTTTTTAAAACTGAACCCAATGCAGTTCAAACCAATGGAACATAAAAACATTTCTCTCTTTTCCTGTTTCTGATTTCACTGATGGGTTACAGGATTTGCTTAGGTATAGTCAGAAACTCCCAACAAAGCAGTCAGACAAAAAATAATAAGGCCGGCACCATGGCTCAATAGGCTAATCCTCCGCCTGCAGCGCCGGCACACCGGGTTCTAGTCCCGGTCAGGGCGCCGGATTCTGTCCCGGTTGCCCCTCTTCCAGCCCAGCTCTCTGCTGTGGCTCGGGAGTGCAGTGGAGGATGGCTCAAGTGCTTAGGCCCTGCACCCCATGGGAGACCAGGATAAGCACCTGGTTCCTGCCTTCAGATCAGTGCAGTGCACCGGCCACAGCGGCCACTGGAGAGTGAACCAACGGAAAAAGGAAGACCTTTCTCTCTGTCTCTCTCTCCCACTGTCCACTCTGCCTGTCAAAATAATAATAATAATAATAATAATAAGGGGCCAGCACTGTGGCACAGCAGGTTAAAGCCCTGGCCTGCAGTGCTGGCATCCCATATGGGCGCTGGTTCGAGGCCTGGCTGTTCCACTTCCGATCCAGCTCCCTGATAATGTGCCTGGGAAAGCAGTGGAGGATGGTCCAAGTGCTTGGGCCCCTGCACCCACATGGGAGACCTGGAAGAAGCTCCTTGCTCCTGGTTTCAGATTAGTTCAGCTCTGATAGTTGTGGCCATTTGGGGAGTGAACCAGTAGATGAAAGACCTCTCTCTCTGTCTCTACCTCTCTGTAACTCTTTCAAATAAATAAAAAATAAATCTTTTTAAAATAATAATAATAATAATAATAAATGAGGCATATGAACGTTCACCATGTAGAACAAACTCTGGTTGAGATATTTTGAGCAAATTTGAAAGGAAACAGATCATTCCAGCCACATTCCCATTAGCCAGTCAAGGGCCACTGTGGCCTAGCAACAGACCCTAGTAGGTATCCAGGCAGGACAGGCAGGAAGGAACCAGTGGCATTTGGGTGCATTATGATGTGGCAAGGATGGGTAGGTTGAAAAAAAAAAAAAAAAGTACTGTCCTGCAATAACCAGATCTCCATTGCAAAAACATTTCTGTTTACTTTGTCTAGTCATTAAGACATTGGTTGTGGTTCCATACACGCTATCAGATCACCTGGGTTAGATACCTGGCTCCAGTTCCTGACTCTTTATGGACCAAGAGGAGGTTAAGAGTTAGATGCACACGATCCAAAGTGGATCAAAGCTCACTGGAAGGTCTCAACTGCTCCTGACAGAAGTGCAAACCATCTCTGGTAAGAGGAGGGTATTCACACACACACACAGTCTCTCATGCTCACCGTTGCTCGTAGTGCCTGAACAGCCTGATTTCGCTGGAATCCCATAGAGGTGATGATAGCTACAATCTCCTCTGGTGGTTGGTTATCCAACCCAGTAGCACCAAAAATAGAGGCTCCAGCAGAAGCTGCTCCTCCATAACCAGGCATTGTCAGTGGCTCAGCAAAATCTAGAGAAAATAATCATACTCAGGACTTTTCCTTTTCTTTCTTTTTGAAATAAACAATATCTTAAGTCTAAGAAGAAAAAACATATCCACAAAGTTAAAATAATCAACACAGTCTGGCAGTGGCACAAGGATAGGCATATAGATGAAGTGAAAGAATTGGGAGCTCAAAAATAAACCCAAATCAATGGTCAATTGATTTCTTGAAGACCACTCAGTGGGGAAAGTATAATCTTTTAACATATGCAACCAAGACAACTGAATATCCATACACAAATAATGAGGAGGGACCTCTACTGCACACCATACCCAAAATTAACTCAAAATGGATCACTGATCTAAGTGTGGGAACCAAAACTATAACACTCTTAAGAAGAAACACACAAGAGTAAATCTTTTTTTTTTTTTTTGAAAGAGAGAGACCTTCTATCCACTGGTTCACTTCCTAAACGGCCATAATGACCAGGGCTGAGACAAACCAAAGCCAAGACCCCAGAAGCTACATAGGTAGCTGAGGCCCAAGTACATGGGCCATCTTTCCATTGCTTTTCCCAGGCTCTTAGCAGGGAGCTGGATCACGTGTGGCGCAGCCAGGACACCCCCTACACCATGACACCAGCATACTCTCCATGCCATGACACTGGCCCCAGGAGTAAATTTTTATGGCATTAGGCCAAGCAATGGTTTCATAGATACAACACAAAAATACAAGTAATAAAAGGAAAAAATAGATAAATTGGACTTCATCAAAATTAAAAACTTTTGTGCTTCACCACCAACAATGTGATAAGACAATATAATGGAAAAAAATCTGAAAATCATACATCTAATAAAAGACTTTTAACCAGAATATAAAAAGAATTCTTGGGCCGGCGCCGCGGCTCAATAGGCTAATCCTCCGCCTGCAGCGCCGGCACACCGGGTTCTAGTCCCGGTCAGGGCGCCGGATTCTGTCCCGGTTGCCCCTCTTCCAGCCCAGTTCTCTGCTGTGGCCAGGGAGTACAGTGGAGGATGGCCCAAGTCCTTGGGCCCTGCACCCCATGGGAGACCAGGAGAAGCACCTGGCTCCTGGCTTTGGATCAGTGCGGTGCGCCGGCCGCAGCAGCCATTGGAGGGTGAACCAACGGCAAAAGGAAGACCTTTCTCTCTGTCTCTCTCACTGTCCACTCTGCCTGTTAAAAAAAAAAAAAAATAGAATTCTTGGAACTCAACCATAAAAAGATAAATAACCTCATTAAAAATGGGCAAAGAATCTAAATGGATGTTTTTCTAAGGAAGATACACAAATGGTCAATAAACATATGAAAAGACATTCAACATCATTAGGCATTGGAAAAACGCAAATCAAGGCCCCATGAGATATCACTTCACACCCACTGGAAAGGATAAATAAAAAAGATGATAATAAGAGTCAGTGAGGATGGGGAAAAGTTGAAACTCTCATTCACTACTGGCCAGAATGCAACATGGCTCACTGACTCTGTAAAAACAGTTTGGCAGGAGGTCAACACTGTGGTGCAGTGAGTTAAGCTGCTGACTGATGCTGGCATCCCATCTCAGAGTGCTGGTTCAAGTCCTGGCTGCTCCACTTCCAATCCAGCTAATATGCTTGGAAAGCCAGTGCAGGATGCCCCCATGACTTGGGCCCATGCCAACTATATGGGGGACCATATACAGTTCCTGGCTCCTGGATTCAGCCTGGCCCAGACCATGAGGGGAGTGAACCAAAGAATGGAAGATTTCTCTGTCTCTCTCTCTCTCTCTTTCTCTCTGTCTCCCTCTCTGTCATTCTGCCTTTCAAGTAAATCTTTGGAAAAACTAAAACAAAACAGTTTGGCAGTTCCTCTGGAAGTTAAACATGGAGTTAACATAGGGTATAACAATTCAACACAAGAGAAATGAAAATATAAGTCCACACAAAAGTTTGTATGGAAATATTTATAGCAGCATTATTCATAAAAGCAAAAACATCCCAAATGTCCATCAACTGATGAAAGGATGAATAAAATATAGTACATCCACACAATGGAATATTATTCAGCCATGAAAAGGAATGGAGAACTGATTTATGCCATAACACACATGAGCCTTGAAAGCATGACCCTAAGTGACAGAAACCAGACATAAAAAATCTTATGTTGTATAATTCCATTTACATGAGATGTCTAAAATAGGCAAATCCACAAATTCAATTAGGAAATTAGTAGTTGTCAGGGGCTATGGAGAGCGGGACATTGCGGATTGACTGCTGATGGGTACAGGATTTCATCTGGGTGGACAAAAATGTTAAACTAGACAGTGATGATGGTTGCACAATGCAGTGAATTTGCTAAAACCACTGATATATACCCTTAAAAATATAGCTGACTTGTATGGTACTGTAAATGAGATATTTTTCAATGAAGTGAACAAAAGAAAAAGCTAACAGGGTTGGCCCTATAGCATAGTAGGCTAAGCCTTCTGTCTGTGGCGCCAGCATCCCATATGGTTGCCAGTTCACGCCCCGGCTGCTCCTCTTCTGATCCAGCTCTCTGCTTATGGCCTGGGAAAGCAGTAGAAGATGGCCCAAGTCCTTGGGCCCCTGCACCGACATGGGAGACCCCAAAGAAGCTCCTGGCTCCCAGCTTCAGATCGGC
Organism: Oryctolagus cuniculus; assembly: GCF_051225735.1. Taxonomy (NCBI): domain Eukaryota; kingdom Metazoa; phylum Chordata; class Mammalia; order Lagomorpha; family Leporidae; genus Oryctolagus; species Oryctolagus cuniculus. The sequence continues at coordinate 99,954,449 of NC_142870.1, forward strand.
CCAGCTCCAGTCATTGTGGCCATTTGGGGAGTGAACCAGCGGATGGAAGATCTTTCTCTCTGTCTCTCCCTCTCTCCGTCCATAACTCTACCTCTCAAATAAATAAATCAAATCTTAAAAAAAAAAAAAAAAAAAAAGAAAAAGCTAACTAAACCATCTCCATTTCTCCATACACACACACATTTCTATTTTAGATCCTCATCATCTCTTAACTGGCAATATATCCCACGTCTTTCTAATGGTCTTTAATTCACTGGAAAATATACTTGAAAGATTAATTATATCTCAATAAAAAAAAAAAAAGACAGAGATTGTAACTTTGCTACTACAGCACAATTTGAGCTGAAAAGTCATTTTCTGGTGACACTTCCATAAGAGACATGAAAGGGCCAAGGCTTAAATCCTTGAGGTCACCTCAGACCCCAAAGCATTCCATTGTCCCCACCTACCCGGCTCTTCCATGTGAACAATGATCCAGTTGAAGGCCACCTCGGCTCCCATATTTCCAGTGAAGTACACAGCCTTCCGACACGCTTCTAGAGGGAAGCCCATCTCGGCCAGCTGCATCACCGACGACTCATCGATGTCTGATGCTACAGAGCACAACAGGATATTCTGGTGTAAAAAAGTAAACTCTATGTCTCTTCTTGCCTTAGCTGCTCTTCACCCCCACCCCTTATCCACCTGCCACCCAAAGAAGGTGCTATTATGTTGGAAGTACAAATAATGGTTTTAGTTTGTTTTGTTTTGAGCCATTTTAAATGTTAAGCCATTTGAGCTGAGTTTATATCCTTGCTAGAAACAGGAATCCTGGGGATTACCTGCACAATACAAGCACTGAAAAACAATTCTCCAAGGTCCTAGGGGGAGATATACTGTATATCCAGAATCATTTCAGCCTCAGGTCATTCTCAAAACCTCTACAAGTAGCCTCACCTGAGATGGAAATTTGAAGAGAAAAGCATTGTCTACAGGCCAAAAAGCTGTTCCTTAAATTTCACAGGAAGCTGCAGCAAGGCCTTTAAATACATCCAGCAATCACAGGAGAGCAATCAGTTCTTGGAAATGTACAGCCCAAATGTTAAGTATAGAAGGGAAAAAACACCTTTTAAAATTCTATACACTGGGGCCGGTGCTGTGGCACAGCAGGTTAACGCCCTGGCCTGAAGCTCCAGCATTCCATATGGGCGCCGGTTCGAGACCCAGCTGCTCCACTTCCAGTCCAGCTCTCTGCTATGGCCTGGGAAAGCAGTAGAAGATGGCCCAAGTCCTTGGGCCCCTGCACCCACGTGGGAGACACTGAAGAAGCTCCTGGCTCCTGGCTTTGGATCGGCGCAGCTCTGGCCATTGCGGCCATTTGGGGAGTGAACCATCAGATGGAAGATCGCTCTCTTTCTTTCTCTCTCTCTCTCTCTCTCTCTCTGCTTCTCCTCTCTCTGTGTAACTCTGACTTTTAAATAAATAAATAAATCTTTTAAAAAATTCTATATACTTAAGACATAACTGAGATAGCTTTACAAACCCAACTTGAGCCAAACACGGAGGATTTCATTTTCTTTTCCTGATATCATATAGATTTTGATAGAGCTATGTGTATACATATGTGTGTAAATATATGTTCAGTGACTATATATATGTACATGTAGATGTGTACAACTATACATATACAGTGCTCTTAAACTATACCTAAAAAGGACAAAAAGCAGGAACACAAAATATAACCTTTATATTTTCCATGTCCTAAAAATTCCATGTCCTGAAAATTCTCCCAATTTCTTGGAAATCAGTAGAATTAAGGAATAGAGATATCTGTTCTACAAAAATTATACTGAAATGCATTTACCCAAGTTCCCTCTTGTAGAAAGATACATCCTATCAAGGTCAAATTTTTAAAACAGAGACATAGAACAACAGTGATTCCAATTTGTGCTCTGTGGCATATTCTATGAAATAAATTGTTGAATCACAAAATAGTGTCTCCAGGGTCACATAATTTTTAAATCTACATTCTCTATTTTCCCCTTAGAAATTTGTAATGTGCCTTAGCATAGTGAAGGGTGAAAAGCCCTGTCATAACAAATCCCACAATAAATAAACTATGAAATTCTTCATGTAGCAAACCTTTCAACATCTTGTGAGACTTTACTACTTCCTAGATTGTACTTAAATAAGAAAAATTAAAAAATAAAAAAGGCCTACACATGCGGCCAGTGAGGGAAGAAAGGGCATCACTAGCCCCATTCACACAAGTGGAAAGCAAATCACTGTAGGTCAGGTAGTCAAAAATGGCAGAGCCAAGTTTTCAACCCAAGGTTGGGCGACTCTCAGGAGGTTACTCTCCTGAGCCACAGGGGCCACCTAATCAGCAAGGATTCATTTACATTTGCTGCTTACTCAACCCACAGACAAAGCATCACTTCCGGCCCCTCCTCCCCGGGAAAAGCTGCCCATACACAGGAATAGAACAATAGAACCACACAGAAAAATGTGTCATGCTAATCACAACTGTAGGATACCAAGAAACATTTCAAAAGATACATACGGTCTATCAATTGGTTCATCAGGCGATCTGAAAAGTAAGAGAAGGAACAGAAAATGAGACCAACCCACATCCAAGAGTTTCAGAGAAAGAAAACTATCCATCCAGAGTACCCCCGAAACTCCCCCACTCCACACTGTCACCAACCGTGTGACCCACACACAGATCTCACATCAGCCCACGTAACACAAATTCATTACAGCAATGAGGGGAAACAACAAACCTAAGGCATTTAGAACTGACAAAAATGATGTTCTGATTAGCAACTTAATGGACTAAATAATCCCTCTCCTTGAATTTCTAAGAACTCTGGTTATTACAAACTAAGGCCCCAGTCAGGAACATCCAAGAGAACAAGAGCAGCATTCATAAAGCAGCCTGAATTTCTCGGATGCTTATTAACTCTCTTCTTCCTTTAGCTTCTTTAATGAGCCTGCCGTACTACAGGACCCAGAATGTCTCGTGCACAGCTCCCTTCTCTGTAATTTAGCATTTGACCCAGCATTAGATAACAACATAATGCAGACAACTTCTTGAATCCTACCTGACACCTCCTGGACTCACCTCACCCTTCTTTTGTACCTGAATAGAGTCACCCATAACACTCACCACTCAACTGACATGAAAACCTTTGGTAGAGGGGCCTAGAGTCCTATATCATTATCAGTTCATTCATTTAATTAACTCAGTAGGAGATAAAAAGCAAACATGTGAACAAATGGAACCAGAATGAAACTTACAGTGTCAGAATAACTGAGCCCATCATCAAACCTATTTTTCTCTGACATTGTTTCAGGGCTCAATTATGGTGAGGCGACTGTTTGTCTGTTTGTTTGTTTTTGACAGGCAGAGTGGACAGTGAGAGAGAGAGACAGAGAGAAAGGTCTTCCTTTTGCCGTTGGTTCACCCTCCAATGGCCGCTGCGGCCGGCGCACTGCACTGATCCGATGGCAGGAGCCAGGTACTTATCCTGATCTCCCATGGGGTGCAGGGCCCAAGGACTTGGGCCATCCTCCACTGCACTCCCTGGCCACAGCAGAGAGCTGGCCTGGAAGAGGGGCAACCGGGACAGAATCCGGCACCCCGACCGGGACTAGAACCCAGTGTGCCGGCGCCGCTAGGTGGAGGATTAGCCTAGTGAGCCACAGCGCCGGCCCATGATTGTTTGTTTTTTCTGGGAGGACTATACATTTCCTTAAGAATGTATATATTTTCCAGCGGAAAGAACAAGCCATCAAAGAAGGAAGTACCTTTCTCTGAAGGGAGGAGAGAACTTCCACTTTGATTATGGCCTTGTCTAAATAAGGTCAGAGTTGGTGAACTCAAGAGGCTTCCATAGCCTTGGCAGCTCATGACAAGAGCCTCGGGTGATTACTGACATCATATATAAGGGTGTCAATTGTTAAATCAACAATGGGATTCAATGTGTACTTATTCCCCATGTAGGATCTCTGTCCTTAATGTGTTATACTATGCGAATTAAAGGTAAAACTACTACTCAAACAGTACTTTATACTTTGTATTTCTCTGTGGGTGCAATCTGTTGAAATCTTTACTTATTATATATTAAGTTGACCTTCTGTATATAAAGATAATTGAAAATGAATCTTGATGAAGAACGGGATGGGAGAGGGAGTGGGAGATGGGATGGCTTGTCGGTGCGAGGGTGGTTATGGGGGGGGAAGAATCACTATAATCCAAAAGTTGTACTTTTGAAATTTATATTTATCAAATAAAAGTTTGAAAAAAAGGAATGTATATATTTTAAACAATGACCATTTTAGCAGTCACAGAGTGAAAGAGAAACTCAAAATACTCCCTTACTATGGAGCAGTGACAAAATTAGGCAGGTGAGATGTGGTTAAGGTTTTTCTAACTAATACCACTGTTGAATTCCCCTATCTGATTGTCCAAAAGTGCTCCCTGGAAGGACACAGCTCCCCTAGACTGAGAACCTACTGAAACACACACCTCTTCTTCCCAACTGAGGCTGTATACAGTCCCTCTCTTCTCTCCTGGGGTAAACAGAGGAACAGAGGGAGTTGAAGCCTAAAAAGTGTCCATTGCAAACATTCATGATGGGCCTGTGCCTCTCATGAAGTCCACTTAAAGTTCAGAGACACAGCCTTGCCTCAATTCTGTGTCTCTATGGTGGGTTAACATCCCAGGAAGGCAGCCAAGGGACCCTGATGATCCCTCCACAAGAGGTGGGCAGGTTGAGAACATTCTCCTGGCATAGATGGTACCTTTTGAGTCATCAGGGATGACTATGGGGGGGCTGATGTCTGGAAGTTCTTCCTCTCCTGGCTGCAGCCCCCTGGCTCGGAGATGGTTGATATCAAGTAGGTCTGGCATATCAATGGAAACATCTGCAAAATGACAGGGATTATATTCACTGAGCTCTCCAAAAACCAACCACCATTATCAAAATCCCAGCACTGCTAAGTCTACATGCACCCTAGGCAGAGCCAGCGGACGCTTTGCAGTTCCCTGGAATAGCCCAGTGGACAGGTAGCTTCATGGAGACTGTTTTGATGTTAATGGAGAACCTGGGCAAAGTACCAAGAATTTTACACAGGAAAGAACAAAGCCAAAGATCACAAACTGTGGCCTACAGACCATTTGTGGTCTAAATTTGTTCTGATTCATTTTTTTTAATGTTGGCAACAAATTCTAACTTTTAAATCAGAAGATTTAATTTTAAAATTCACATTCCCAGCTTATTTTAAAGAACACACATCTGTGGCACACTCTTGCATGGTAACCACAGTCAGGAGCTGATCCTTAGCTTCTACTCTGGACAGCGATGACCTCTGTAGGAGTTCGCCACAGCTCTCACAGTTCCCTCTTGCCCCATGCCCCCTGAGTGTCACAGCTTTGCTACTGTGATTTTTCTGATGGCAGAGAACTGTTTTCTAACCCTTGTCTGGCCAAAGTGGGACTACTCAAGCAAGACCAAGAGAGCAAGCCACATGTTCTTACACCTAGCCTACTTCTTTTCATTTAGTTTATCAGCCTGGATGTGTTGTGAGGCATCTGGGTTGTAGTTTATGTGTTTTCTCAGATCATGATAAGTACTGAGGTTATTCTTATTAATGTAATAAAGCAACAATGACTTTTTAAAAAAAATCAAGTTGTAGCTCGAATGTATTAGTCTTTGGGTATGTACAGTTGTTATTGTGTTGATTTATTCAAAGACAAAATGCATCTGTCTAATAGCACTAGATCTGGTATTGCACTTACTCGAATATGATAATAATGAAAAATGGATTCAAACACTGCATGGATATGAGCTAGAAAACAGAACTTGAAAAATACTGTCCCCAAACCACTTGTGATTCTTGGTATATAAATCCTATTTTAAAACAACCCAAAGAACAATGTTTGGTTAAAAAAATTTTCTTTTCATTCTAGAGGGCAGCAAAACCAAACAGAAAATCTGACCAACAAAATCAGTACAACTGTTCCTCAAAAGAAAAATTACAGGTTCATTAAAGAAAGCTTTGGGACTCCATTAATTTCAGCAAGTCAATAAAATCTGACTCAAATTGTTGTTACTTTGCAGAAATTCCAATAATTATGCAAACTGTTCCCGAAGCCATTCAAAGCCTTTAGAATAAGTTGGCTTTCCCTCTGAGGTCCTTCTCAATGTCCACGGCCAGGAAGCCAAGTGATCAGCATCTTGCCCTCAGTTCTGCCCCCTGAAACTGTACTTCTTTTCCCAGCACTGAAGACAGCCTAATAAAACCCTTCTATTGACTGACAATGGCAAAGAAAATGTTCTCATGCATATCTTATGCATATCTAACCATGTTCAAGGGCTTTTAATGTTAGCAAGAAGAAAGCCCAAAATCACATCTCTTTTCCAACTGCTCAATGCACCCCACTATTTGTTTTACTATCCCTAAAATCTGAATGATTTAAGTGAAAGTCATCAACCACATCTGCCTGCCTCAGTGGCAGAGAGAGGAGAGTGTGTCTCCAATGACTTGCCAATGAGGAGTGGGAGGGAGGGGGTTCTTTGGACTGGCAGCACCAGCATCAGCCAGGAGCTTACTAGAAATGCAGAATCTCAGGCCACTCCACACCTGCTGCATTAGTAGCTGCCTTTGGTGCAGATCCCAGGTCACATACATGAACAGTCAAGTTTAGGAAGCACTGTTTATTAGATAATGTGAGGATCCTACTTTCACTCCTAGAACCTGATTATTCCCAAGCCCATTACAGGGGAAGGAGGTTAGCACGTGGTAAGTTTTGTTGTCAGTGCTGATCCTATGTTCTGATTCAAAAGAGAAAAATGGAATTAATAGAAAAAGAATGAAATGGAACTGTCTGTAGCAGCCAAATACACGGCTCTTTCACATGCCATGTGTTTTAAATGGCTAATTTGATGTTTAAGCAAAAGCATGCAAAAGATACCTACCAAATTTTTTGGGAACCCAGTCAAGACCAAAAGTGAACTTCTTTATCTGCACTACCAAGTACTCAGGGAATGAGGCAAAGCGAGATGTTCTGGGAAACACAAGGGGATTATATCAATGAAACAAAGCAATAAGAATTGTGAACACAGTTCATGAAGCACCACAAGCTTATCTGAGGCACAACTGACAACCCCACTTGATGGACGCAAGAGGAAGAACATGCAAACACAGACATACAGTGTGCACACACTCACTCGCTGCTGCTCATTCATCCTGGCTTCTTCACAAGAAAAGAATGAGAATCCTAGAAGAATGTTGTCCCTCGAAAATAACCTGGGGTCCGGTTCAAAATTACTAATTGTACATTGCTGCAACATTTTGTATTTTTGAAAGTATTTTTCAACCATTTGTTTTTCTAAAATCCTCGCTGGAATTTAGAATATACAGTACATATTTCTGGGCATGCATTCATTAAGTGCCTTTATGTTTGAAAAAGCTCCCCAAGTCCTGAAACACTCCCACTATCTTACAGCACAGAGTTGACATAAGGAGGGTTTATGGGAACTTTGACTGATGTTCACTAACCAAAATGCCAGGGCCTCATTAACTAAATACTCCTGCACTGAAATCCAGAGTCACGTGGATGTATCCTAATGGTAGACAGATTATGTGGTAAGTATCTAAAATATCTAAATCCAGGCCTTAAACTTTAAAATTTGATATTTATGGGAAATATCTTGAGTCCTCTTTAAATCTTCAGGAAGGCTAAATTCTCTGGACTAGGGTTTCACAATTGCATGCATAGACTATTCAATTTGTATGCCAAATTCTTGATCCAGTTCCAGGTCACTGGCCCCATATTTACCATTGATGTTTTTTAACAAACATCTGTGTCTGATTGCCGATGTAGGTTTGACAGGTAAACCTAAGTTTTTAAATGAGCTGCAGACAGGTACTACAGGTGCCTTTCAAAAACAAGCAATTCTGGAAAACACTTCCCTAGACCCCACTTTCCAAATCTAAATGATTGTCTTTTACTTGGAACCCATCGTCCCAGAATCCAGGAAACAAATGCAAGTGCCTTGCTGCCCCCTAGTGTAAAAGAGAAGAAGTGTAGTACAGGGACAGAGCCTTGAACACAAAAAGGGCAAAGATAAGGATTGGGGTCTTGAATGGGCAACTTCACTCACTCAAAATGTGGGAATATCAATAATACTCCTTAGGTTCTGTCTTCACAACTAAAAAAAATGTATTTCCTAATAATGCACCACCAAGTCTGTGAAATGTGCATGAAATAATATGAATTCACTTGGCACACTAGAAAGTACTGTATGTACCTAAGGAATTGGCATGTCTATCTTGTCGTGAAAGAGCAAGGATCCATGACGCCTTAGACACGGAACTGACCTGTTACTGTATTTTACTCCAGGTCAGTTACATAACCTTTCTGTATTTCAAATTCCCCACCACGAGGATGGCAGAAGGGCATGTAGGCAGTGACAGGAAGAAGCTGAAAGAAAACAGCAGCTTCATCTCCCTGAGCAACTGATTTATTATCACCCTAGCCCACACACCAAAAACACACATCACCTCTGAGTAGCTTTTGTCCGTCTTCCGAAAAGCAATAATAAACATCTTTGTTTTTTAAATATGACCAAATCCTCAATTTCACCAAAACCCAACAAACTCCATCTGGAGCTATGATATTTTAATATGTTACCTTTCTGAACTTCTCTTACATTAAGATCTGGAAAATACGTGTCAGTAAAATCAACTGCAAGTCATTGATAAATGAATGTTTTCCAGAGGCTCCTGCAGTTGCTCTCTGGTTTGTAGCTGGGTATCTGCTGGTGATACTGAGGGGAGGGTAATGTGGGAGCCTGAGTTTGGGACGCAGTGGAGGGGATAACTCAACACAAAACTTGATTACGGGTAGCTACCCACCTAAGAGTGCCAGAAAGCAGGTTATGTGTGCCTACTTTATGTCAGTCAGTGAGGTAAGCATTCTTTATTCATTCTCGTCACCTCTATGTGGTTTCAAGATGGATCACACGTGTATTAACTGCTTACTATCCATCTGCTCAAATCAATCCCAACAGTGTACATTGTATTAGTTAATTGCAGTTCAGGCCACATCAAATTTATTAGTAAAATCCAGCAAAGTTATAAATGATGCTCTGTTGACTCTTTTATTCCTAAAATTAATTCATACAATTAAAATGTTCCTTGGAAAGCTATATATTTTTAATAAAGGCCATCAGAATGCAAGATCCACCAAGATGAGGACACCTCTTGCCTCCTCTGGTCTTTCAGGTTCTGGGTCCAACAAAAGAAAAGACCAAGGCACCAACTTAATAAAATGGGAATTAAAAAAATAAAGATCTTTTAGGAATCCACTCAACTGACTTCCCCGAAACTAATACTTGAGGCATGAGAATGCATGATAACAAACAAGCAACACAGGGGTTACTACTTTAAACTTTGAATTCAACAAAACCTGAATGAATCCCAAGTCTGCCACTTACTGATCAGTCCCTTCTTTGATTCACTCATCTGTAAAAGGGGGAATAACTGTACCCACCTCCTACTACTAAGAGGATGAAAAATGATAACTGATGGGAAATGTTTAACATAAATGTGCAATAAATGACAGTTGCTTTATTATCTCTATTTTTTTTTCCTTCCCAGAAGGGTTGGTATTCAATTATTAACAATTACACGAATTATTTTAGTGTATATAAAAAGCAAATACAAGGGCGTGTGAGTCTGCAAAGATGAAGGAAAAAAACACCTTCAATGTCTACCTTAAGGGCAGAAGCCCCTCTTCAGGATTAGAGACAGTGATGCCAGCACTGCCTCCAGCCACATACTTGTTAGCAGTTGAGGAGAAACACAGGTCAGCAAGCATCACTCCTCCATTGCTGATGGAAGGGCACTGGGCAGTGACTGTGGCCCAGGATAGATGATGGGCAGGGAGGTGGACTCGGGGAAGAATCCAGATCTCCTGACCACTACCCCAGGGTGCAGAAAATCTGCCTATCTGTGGAAAGTGAATACCTCCCAGGTCCACTTTAAAAATGGGACTTTTCCAAATGTGGAGTAGGCTCCTTCCTGGCAGGGCACACACAGGAGGAGGCAGGCCCGGACAGCACATCACACCTTGCACCTCTAAACCACCATGTCACTTTCTGAAGAGCAGGAAGGGGGCAGGACTGAGCAAATGCAGAACACGCCCACTTGCAGCTGACACTCCATGTGGGACACTCCATCAGACACTCCATCAGACCCCATGATCGCTTTCCACCTCCCACAGAGAGTCGGCATCAGGGCAAACGTCTCACTGTCAGTGACGAAAGAGACTGTTTCAACCACTCGTATACTGTGTTCATTTCTTACTGCTCAAAGACATTTCTCAATTGCAATGAAGTGGAGCCGGCACTGTAGCATAGTGGGTAAAGCCGCCACCTGCAGCACTGGCATCTCACATGGGCACCAGTTGGAGACCCAGATGCTCCACTTCTGATCCAGCTCTCTGCTATGACCTGGGAAAGCAGTACAAGATGGCCCAAGTCCTTGGGCCCCTGCACCCATGTGGGAGACCCAGAAGAAGCTCCTGGCTCCTGGCTTTGGATCAGCGCTGCTCCAGCCATTGTGGCCAATTGGGGAGTGAACCAGCAGATGAAAGACCTCTCGATCTCTCTGCCTCTGCCTCTCTGTAACTCTGCCTTTCAAATAAATAAATAAAACTTTAAAAAAAAAAAAAGTTTAAAAAAAGAAAAAAATCTCAATGAAATACATTTCTCACAATTAACATGCCAGCTAACTGACTGCTACCTGCAAGGCCACACACACACACACACACACACACACCCCTGAGCAGTTCTGGGCTGAAAACTTCCCCAACGAGGGGCAGCTGATGACTGAATCAACTACTATCAATCCCCATTTGAATATCAAGTTTTTCAAAAATTATTTTAAGAACATACGGCTTCTGTTTAGTCTTTGAAATAAATTGGTTATGCTTTCCCTTTATTAATATGTGAAGCCTATCATCTGCAACAAAGCGGAATCCTGTGGGATGGGTTTCATGGAGAATAAACGACTTGGGTGGGACTGCTACTCAAGGTCATGGTAAAAATACCCAGCAGTCTGTCTCCATCACTGACTCCCCTTTATCTGAGAGCTCAGCCTTAACCTTGGAGAAAGAAGGCCAAAGAATATCTACAAGCAGTGAAATTCACAGAGCCAGACTTTCAGATCTCCCCTCATTTCATGACATGATCAGTACTTCTCCAATTAAGTGCAGACTTATGAAGGATGCTGGGAAGCACTTAGACCAAAGTGTCAAGTGGAAAAAAAAAAATGTTATGTATCTGATAACCAGCCTCACAAAGTAAAAAAAAAAAAGGGATCTTCAAAAAGTTCATGAGAATGTATATTATGAAAAACCACATGTAAATTAAAAAAAAAAACATTTGCGGTTCCAGCACTGTGGCTTGGTGGGTAAAGCTGCTGCCTGCAGTTCCAGCATCTCATATAGGTGCCAGTTTGAGTCTTGGCTGCTCCACTTCCAATCCAGCTCTCTGCTGATGGCTTGAGAAAGCAGTGGAAGATGGTCAAAGTGCCTGGGTCCCTGTACCCATGTGGAAGACCTGGAAGAAGCTCCTGGCTCCTGGCTTCAGATTGTCCCAGTTCCAGCCATTGCGGCCATTTGGGGAGTGAACCAGCAGATGGAAGACTTCCCTCTTTCTCCCTGCCTCTGCCTCTCTGTAACTCTTGCCTTTCAAATAAATAATCTTTTTTTTTTTTTTTTTTGACAGGCAGAGTTAGACAGAGAGAGACAGAGAGAGAGAGAAAGGTCTTCCTTTTCCATTGATTCACCCTGCAAGTGATTGCAGCCGGCGTGCTGTGCTGATCCGAAGCCAGGAGCCAGGTGCTTCTCCTGGTCTCCCATGCGGGTGCAGGGCCCAAGGACTTGGGCCATCCTCCACTGCACTCCCTGGCCACAGCAGAGAGCTGGCCTGGAAGAGGGGCAACCGGGACAGAATCTGGTGCCCCGACCGGGACTAGAACTTGGAGTGCTGGCGCCGCAGACGGAGGATTAGCTTAGTGAGCCGCGGCACCGGCCAAATAAATAAATCTTTAAAAAAATTTTTGCACCAAAATAAACTTAACTTTTAATTGCATTTTCCATGACCTTTTTGATTTCCCCACATAGGGCATCTCATGACAATGTCCAGGAGTCCTGACATCTGTCCACTTGGAGATGCCCTGAGGCTCCTGGTCTCCAACAGGAACACAATCAACAAAGTTCTAAAGAAATCTTTAATTACAGAATTAAAATAGATCACAATGGAATTTAAATACTGAAGCCTGTCATGAGTAATTTTATAATTGCTTCATTAATATCATTCTTGCCATTTTGGGGTCAGGGTATCTCCTGGCTGTATCTCCCTTTTGAAAAAGAGCAAACTCCTAACAGAGGATAAATCACAACTTTACATTTTGTTTAAAAAAAAAAAAAAAAGGAACACTCAGTACATTCTATAAATTATAAGCCTCTCTTACTGGACAAGTCCTACATAAATGAAATCTATGACAACCGGGGTCTATGAATCTTAAATCCATCCCACCACACAGAACAAGCACGCATAGATTCACAGAACACTCGGCCCCTCTGCCTGGCCCCCAGTCCTTTCTCAAACCTCCACCCCACTACCATCATGTGCACATGCCCAAGTACACACACATACATACACACACACACACACACACACACTTACTTCACACCAGCAGACTTGGCTTGTAGGGCGCTGCTCCAGAAATCATCCACATTGTCTGGTTCAGAGAAGGCCTGAAGGCAGGCACTAAATGGTATTTTGGCTCGCACCAGCTCAGGAAGGGGCCTTCTGTTGGCTTCTGCCTCCCTTCTTGTTAATTCATAGGCAATCAGTTCATCTGAGTAAAAGAGCAAAAGAATGAACTTGCAATCACTCTGGTCTTGAAAGGAAAGCACTCTCTGTGGACAGTCTTCCCTGAAGGCTCCTGGGCTGGGCGATGGTGTCCCACTTGCTGCCCGCCCATCACAGCTCTGGATGAGCCTGCAGAAAGGCTGTCTTTGGAATAGCCTGAATAGGCTGCACTGAGCCATTCACGGTTTTGGTTTGTATGTTTTGTTGCTCACCTTTGGAGACTGACAGGAGAGAACCATGAGATTGGTTCAGATCATGTGTGTGATGTAAATGACACATATTAGGGATTTCATTAGTTCAGGGGTCAAGCCTGGGATTACCCAAATGTCATCCTCCAAACACAAAGCCTTCATAGCAGAGGGGTGCACAGCTAAGAGTGACCCAGGGCTCACCTCTTCCCAAGCCCTTCACCGCCTTGCTGAAGAAACTGAGGCCCAAGGTCAAACCAGCCAATCACTGGCAAAGCTGGACATCAAACCCCAACCAGCACTCCTTCCACCGCCCTGTGGAAGAGGCCAGAATGGCATGTTAAATTGTGCCAAGGGACGGGCTAGTGCTGTGGCATGGCGGGTAAAGCTGGCACGTTTGAGTCCCAGCTGCTCCACTTCCAATCCAGCTCTCTGCTGTGGCCTGGAAAAGCAGTAGAAGATAGTCCAAGTCCTTGGGCCCCTGCACCCACATGGGAGACCTGGAGGAAGCTTCTGGCTCCTGGCTTTGGATCAGGGTAGCTCCGGCTGTTTCAGCCAATTGGGGAGTGAACCAGAGGATGGGAGACCTCTCTCTCTCTCTCTCTCTCTCTCTCTCTGACTCTCCTCTCTCTGTGTAATTCTGACTTTCAAATAAATAAATAAATCTTTGAAAAAAATTGTGCCAAGGGAACACAGACACACATACATACACAAGAAAAAGTAATAAAAACATTCCTGCTAACTCTAGCTGGTCTAAAACAAAATGATCAAGGGAGGGAGAGAAAGAAAGAACTACCACTGAGTTCCCAACAAGGAGGAGACCCAGTGTTCTGTGTTGTCTGGTTCAGATCCTCCAGCAGCTGTGATTACAGGCAAGGGTCCTTAGAGCACATGTGGGCCAGGGAAGCTCGTGACTGTGAGGACTTTAGTTATCCACAGTCGCATCCATGACACCAACCAACACTGTGAGCACAACGCTCAGCTATCACGGGAATGGGTCTGGAGGGCTCTCTGTGCTATCCCTACTCAAATGAGTAGATGCTAAGGGAAAACGAGGCGCACACCATGAATCTCCCAAGATTCTGCAGATCTGCTCCTGGAAACTAAACTGTAGTCAAAATTTTATGAAGACCTTGAAGGTCCTTTCTGGTCAACTCCTTTATGTTACAAAACAAAAGATGATGGGACCAGCAATGTAGCGCAGCGAGTTAAAGCCCCAGCCTGCAGTGCCATCATCCCATATGGGTACTGGTTCGAGTCCTGGCTGCTCCACTTCTGATCCAGCTCTCTGCTATGGCCTGGGAAAGCAGTGGAAGATGGCCCAAGTCCTTGGGTCCCTGAATCCACGTGGGAGACCCGGAGGAGCCTCCTGGCTCCTGGCTTTGGATCAGCGTAGCTCCAGCAGTTGCAGCCATTTGGGGAGTGAACCAGCGGATGGAAGACCTCTCTTTTTCTCTCTGCCTCTGCCTCTCTGTAACTCTTTCAAATAAATAAATAAATCTTAAAAAAAATAAATGTTATTTAAAAAAAAACTCAGTAACACCCACCAAAAAGTCCTATTAAAACATGGGCAAATAATAAGAGAATCTTCTCAGAAGAAATTCAGGTGATCAACAAATTTATAAAAAGCCTTCAAAATCAATAGTCATTAGGAAAAGCAAAAAAACTACAAAGAGGGGCAGCCCTTTGGCACGGCAGTTAAGTCAGCCCTCAGGACACCCACATCCTATGTCACATGCCTGGTTCCCAATCTAGCTGCTCTGGTTTCAATCCAACTTCCTGCTAATGCACACTCGAGGTGGCAACAGATGATGGCTCAAATATCTGGGTTCCTGTCACACTCATGAGAGACCCAGACTGAGTTCTGGACTCCCAGGTCTGGCTTGGCCCGGTCCTGGCTGTTGTGGACATTTGGGAAGTAAGCCAGTGGATGGAAGATCTCTCTCCATCTGTCTGAATCAATCTCTCTCCCTCTCTCTCTGTAACTCTGCCGTGCAAATAAATAAAAAATAATTTTAAAAAAAATGGAAACCATTTCATCTTAAAATCATTATCATAATCACTTTCCAACTCACATAATACATTGACTCCTTCTCCCAAGAAACAGGAAAAAAGCAACCAGGGAGCTGATGAACTTTACAAAAATAGCAGAAATAAGCAATCCAGCAGCTATTTTGCTCTTTTCTGCTCTAAGGTGTTTATTTCAAGAAATACCTTTTAAGTATTCTGCCTGGGAAGAACCAAATTAGACTGAAGGAAAGAGAAGGAACCTCCCCAAGAGAGCCCTACACACTGCTGTGCCTCTCCAGTCCTCTCTGCCAATTTCCAGACAGCCTTCTAATGGGCCTCCACAATTTGTCTCTGGTGAGAGGCATCTGTATTTCAGATGCCGACATTTGATTATCTCAAGATCTCTGCTTGAATGTCTAACATTAGAAAAGTACTTCTGGGACCAGCACTGTGGTATAGCAGGTTAAGCCACCACCTGTGACTCCAGCTTCCTCTATGGGTGCCGGTTCAAATCCCAGCTACCCTACTTTCAAGCCAGCTCCCTGCTGATGTGCCTGGAAAGGCAGCAGAAGATGGTCCAATGTGTGAGTGCAAACTGTTTAAATCTTTACTTAGTATAGAGTTGATCTTCTGTATATAAAGATAATTCAAAATAAATCTTAATGAAGAATGGGATGGGAGAGGGAGTAGGAGGTGGGACAATTTGGGGGTGGGAGGGCGGGTATGGGGGGAAGAACCGCTATAATTCAAAAGTTGTACTTACGAAATTTATATTTATTAAATAAGCTTTCTATAAAAAAAAAGAATAAGATGGTCCAAGTCCTTGGGCTCCTGCACCCATGTGGGAGACCTGGAAGAAGCTCCTGGCTCCTGGTTTTGGCCTGGCACAGCTACCAGCTGCTGCAACCATCTGGGAAGTGAACCAGCAGATGGAAAATCTGTCTCTCCCTCTCTCTCTCTACAACTCTGCCTTTTGTTTTTGTTTGTTTGCTTTGCTTTTTAACTCTGCCTTTTAAAATAAATAAATAAATCTTTAAAAAAAAAAAAAAGGAAAAGAAATGCACATCTGGTCATTTCCCTCAGACTTATAGCACAATTTATGAGGGATGACTTAAAGAATCTTCTACACAGATCATTGTTGATCATTTCCTCCGAAATTATATTGACTTCAAGCCAACTAGTTGGCCAAATTTACAGGAACTGAAGTAGGTTTCATCCATAGTGCCTCTGTAGAACCTGTGATGCATGTGAGTCTTCCCAAAAGAAAGTCACATGGGGACTAAGGGAAACCTGGAAGGAGACGGGCCACAGACTTCAACCGTGTACTGCTGAGGTGACGTTTCAGTGCCTACGCCATATTACCCGAGACACGGGTCTCCCCCAAGAAGACACACACAGGCCCATGTCTATTACCCTTGTTGGTTGCTGCCTCCATGGCCACTGGTAGCTGCATCAGGTAGTCCACCCTCTCTGTGTAGCGGACTTTCCGAGTCTGACAGCACTGGATGCGTTCTTCCACCAGAAACCGAAAAACATCACTTGGGTTTTCTGAGCCGATGCGGTTCCTCTGCAGATCAGATTTCCTCCAGTTAGTAAATTTATGAATATTAAGTCACAAATAAAAGTTACAACATCAATTGTAAATCTACTGTAAAGATCTGACTTTATTAAACATGTTTTCTGGGCATGACAGTTCACCAGAGAGCTTAAATCACAACGCAATGGGATGTATCAAAAGTCTGAAAGTGGAGATTTGATTAAGTAAATACCAGATCATCGTGTGAATTAATATCATGTAGCCATTAAAACCACAGGAGGGAGAGGCAGTGTGGCATAGTGGGTAAAGCCACCACCTGCAATGCCAGCATCTCTTATGGGCACCAGCTCGTGTCCTTGATACTCTATTTCTGATCCAGCTCCTTGTGAATGCACCTGGGAAAGCAGTGGAGGATGGCCCAAGGGCTTGGGCCCCTGCACCAATGTGGGAGACCTGAAAGAAGCTCCTGTATCCTGGCTCCAGGAGACCTTGGTTCCTGCAACAACCTTGGTTGCAGCTATCTGGAGAGTGAACCAGCAGACGGAAGACCTTTTTCTCTCTTTCTCAGTCTCTGTCTCTCTCTCTCTCTCTCTCTCTAACTCTGACTTTCAAATAAATAATAAAATTTAAAAAAAAAAATCACAGAAGGACTGGCAAATAGAAGAAAGGGCAGGGTGAAAGAGCCAAAGGGAAGAGAAAGGGGAAAAAAATAAAGGACTGCTCTGGGAAAATGAAGGCTTGCAGGCTATCTAAACACAAGAAAATTCTATACAAAAAAGAAATCTTATTCTCCCAGCTTCAGACTGGCCCAGCCTTAGCTATTATAGGCATTTGGTGAGTGAACCAGTGGTTGGGAACTCACTCTATCTGGGTCTGTTTCCCTCTCTTTCTCTCTGTCTCTCAAATAATTAATTTTTTTTAAGTTTCAGATTTAGAATTTTTAGATTAGGGATGCTCAATAGGTAAAATTTATGCAAATATTCCAAAATCCCAAAATATTCAAATCCTGATATACTTCTGGTTTCAAATCTTGCAGGAAAGGGATCCTTGGCCTGTGACATGGGAAGCAGCTAGAGTGGTCCATGGACAAAATGTTAGCACTGGCCATTGGCAGGGGTTGATATTAGGGGGCATCTTTATTTCTCCTTTCTGTTATCTGCATTTTACACAAAGAACACTTTTATAATAAAAAAAAAAAAAAAACAAGTTTTTTATAGGATGAAAAAGTGCTCAGTGCCTTTCAAGCAAAGAGTGACCATCTCTGAGTGGTGGCAGGGAGGACACCAAACGCCACGCAAGGCTCTCAAGGGGCTTTGTCACAGAGACCAGATTTGATACGTACGCATATATATGGTGAATGACAAATGCTCCTATGACACACAGACTGAAAGGAGCACAGAGAGACCAGAGTGTGGAAAGCAGGGCATGCGGGGAGGTCATATCAAGTGGGCTGAGCAGGAAGGCCTCCGAGAGGCTGATTCTGAAGCAGCTCGGACGGGGGAGGACTGGGGTGTTCTGGCCGAATGGGCAGAGGCACCGTGACCCAGCCACGGTGGATAATGCTCACGACCCTTTGCAGATTTTTGTAGAGCGACTCACTCACCTCCACAAGATTCACCAGGTGCAAGAAAAACTCCTGGGCATCTTGCTGTCTGTTCGAGGAGAATTCCGGGTGGCTCTTGCTCACAAAGGCCTTAAACATGCGTGGAGAGATCCCATTCTGGTGAGGCTAGAGGAGAAAAATAACATGGACTTACAATACTTCCGTCCACAGTAACAGCCCTGGGTGGCAAGCAGAGCAGGGCTTAGCATAAACCCTGTGCTTCTGATGAGAAAACTGGAGCCCATTGAAGTTAAATGGTCACAGCCAACATTCACTGGCCGTTTAGCAAGGACCAGGCCTGCGCTACCCACCATATGTAAGAGTACAATGGGACTCTTCTTGTTGACTCAAAACTAAAGACATGGCCTGATGAATATCCCACCTTCAAAAGACATACACTAGGCCCATTCTCATAGGCCTTGTTAATGGTGGCCAAACTCGTCCATCACAGCCCAGGCTAGAGAGGTGTCAGGGAGGAGGGGCCTCTGAAGGCAGTCCAAGGTCAGGGGAGTGCTGCAGAGAACCCCACAACGCGAGAGTGTGCACAACAGGTGCAACCAGCACCCAAGGGCGCAGCTCGGGAGCCCATTCTGTACTCTGGTAGGACACTGATGTCAGTTTCCCCAGGGACTGAAAGGATAGTGCAGAAGGTGGTCACACTCCCCTAGAAAGGACCCTGCATACCATGTCCGTTTACAGAGGAGGCTCGGGGCAGGCACTTGGCAAAGGTCCTTATAAAGGGGAGGCCAGGGGACATCTCTCAAGAACTACTCTCATGTCCCCAGCAAGACCAGCCTCAACAGAAGACATGGGACACAGCCACCAGGGAGCCAAACTGCATCAGCCATGAGACAAGGCTCTCCCTGCTTGTAATCGCTCCACTGCTTGACCCTCAGCTCTGGAGCAGCCAGAAGAGGAGAGAAGGCAAAGGGGCGGGGCAGGAACAAGAGAACCAGAGAATGCTGGCACTAACCCTTCTGCACGACTGCTTCCTTAGACTCCCAAGCTCAGGCGGGGAGAGAAGCTTCAAACTGGCTCCAATGTGAACTGGACTTTCAAATACTGACAATCTATCAGAAATCACTGGAAATCTAGATCTGCCTAAGACACTCCAAAGAGGCAGTTTGGGAAGCTGAGGGCCCAGTGAGAGAGCTGGGCACCTGATAAAGGTATTTGCTGAGCACTCCCTCCAAGTGTGACTCATCTAATAACTCCAATGCCTGCTACCTTGTCACTACACGCAGTGCTAGGGAAACTGTGTCTGGCAGAGAAATGCCACATAGGTCTTTCAACTCCCAAGTGGTATTGGCAACCAGACTGTCATGTAGCTAAAAGAGAACCACAAGGGACTCCAGGATCAGCTCTGTTTATGGCAAATACGAAGAAGTGGGCCCTGTTGCACACACCAGGTCTCAGAAAATGAACCTCACCACGTTTGCCTAGAGGCAAAAGTGATGCCCTCTTTGCAAACACTGTGGCTTCTGCCCTTTCACTTGGCCATAAATCTCCCCTCGCTCAGCTTCCAGGCCCCATTCTCCCCCTCTGAAGTCCACAGAACCTGCCATTGGGGCCACCAGCTGGGCTCACCACGAATGCCTTCAATTTTCTTAAACGTTCATCCTTAGCAGGAGGAGGCTGTGCCTCAGGCCTCTGAGCTCTCTTGGACATTCAGGACAGTATCCACAGTCCGAAGACCACAGTGGGTTTGCAGAATTGCACAGTCAGACACAACAAACAATGAGAAAACTCCTTTATGTATCTCGCTGCAGCCAACGGGGTGGCTCTACATATAAAACCTCTCCAACACATATGTTCTAAACTAAGTTTTCTTACGAAACTCTGACGCACTTTCTCGTCTTGCTATAAACATTCTAGTTTAGTCATTTAATGACTGCTGACTTCACGCAGAGCACTATGGGGCTGCAGCCTTCCAGGAGCTTACACTCATATATGAGAGACACATACACTTAGCTATATTTTTTAAAAGATTTATTTATTTATTTATTTGAAAATCAGAGTTACACAGAGAGAGGAAAGGCAGAGGCAGAGAAAGAGAAAGAGATCTTCCATCCGATGGTTCACTCCCCAGTTGGCCGAAACAGCTGGAGCTACCCTGATCCGAAGCCAGAAGCCAGGAGCTTTCTCCAGGTCTCCCATGTGGGTGCAGGGGCCCCAGGGCTTGGGCCATCTTCTACTGCTCTCCCAGGCCATGGCAGAGAGCTGGATCGGAAGAGGAGCAGCCGGGACTAACTAGAACCAGCGCCCACATGGGATGCTGGCGCTTCAGACCAGAAGGAACACTACAGGGCTAGCCGCTCTTAGAAAATTCCCCAAAGTGATGGCATTTAGGCAGGTGAGACTTGGATCCTGCTATAAACAACCAGTTTACACACATACACAGCTTCAAATGTGCTTCCTGTACTAGGTAAAGATCAGTTTATATCTACAATTAATTTACTGCCCGTACATTTACCTCCTGGACACTATTTAGAAGTCATAACCTCCTTTATGCACAATGCTGATGTATATCTACATGGTATCTGCTGACATAGGCATGCAATAATAATGCCTTATCTTTGCATAATGGCTACATGCATTGAATGCAGAATATTTATTGAGTGTGATAAAATGTCAGACACCATTCCAGGTGCTTGGATGAATACTTACTAGGTGCTAGGCACAATTCTTAACATTTTATACATGTATTTTTTCTTAACTCACACAATCCTGTAAGGTGATGGCAATTCTCTCCACTTGGCAGATGGTGAAAATGAGGCACAGGGTTGTTAAGTGACTGATCCAGGGTTGCATAGCTAGAAAAGTCCCTACACCCACCTTCTAGAGTCCTAACACTACTTCTGGTTTACATGCTTGATTCTCACCTGATCCCATTCTTCTGGTTGCAGAAGAGGGAAGATAACATGTCTTACTCTGAGTGAGACTTCAGAAGTCAGTGTTACAGGACAGCCAAGCAAATATTCCTCCACTCTCAGCATCATGGAGGCACCACATGGAGTAAATCTTTTCATTTTTGTGCATGTTCTGTTTAGGCATTAACATATGGCAACAGCCACTGCCTGCTGCTGATGTGTGATTTCTTTCAAGCTGCAAGCCAAAGTTGATGTGGCTGCCAGTACCCAACATAGACCACAGAAAGCAGCTGCTCTAGAAAGTTCCACAAGTCAGTAAACTCTGAAGAGTTGGCTGCTGCTCCATGGCACCATGTGGCCCAACAACCAAGCTGGGAAGCTTCAATACAGATCCTGGTGACAAACACCACAAAGACCAACCCCCGCTTGGGCTGCGGCCTACTCTCATTCATCTCCTTCCCATACCTCTCCCCTTCTGTATCTACTCCATGTCTTTGTTTTCCCTCATCTGACTTTTCTCAATCCTTAGTTCAACAGCCAAGTTATTTCTTGAAAACTGTTGGTCATTGGGAAGTCATCTGAAAAAGCTTCCTAACCAGAGAAATGCTGCCCCTCCCTCTCTACCTATGCGTCCCTCTCTACACCAGGCTGCAGCCCAGTCCTGCGTTTGAACATTTTATCTCAGACTCAGCCACACCACACTAATGCCTTGTTCTTCAGCTGGCCATCTGCCTACATCCATTCTAGCTCTGATGTCAGAGGCTGGTCTTATGAATTCTCATGTTCAACTACTGCTACGTTCATATCATGTCTAACTAGAAATGCGGGTTCTGAAACAGGTGAGTGAGTGGAATCAAGACTCCAGATCTGATCTGTGGTTACTAATAGAGTACCAAAACTGCAATGTATAGGAGTGAAATTGACATTTTGAGATTCGATGACTGTTTACAGCCCTTATCTCTTCTGTTGAGGAACAGTGGTGGTTTTTCATTTGTTTTCTTACTATTTGTTGAACTCTTTACTTATGCGTATAAAGTAAACTGAAAGTAGATCATTGTAAAAATTAAGAGAGGGGGCCGGTGCCGCGGCTCAATAGGCTAATCCTCCACCTAGTGGCGCCACCACACCGGGTTCTAGTCCCGGTCGGGGCACCGGATTCTTTCCCGGTTGCCCCTCTTCCAGGCCAGCTCTCTGCTGTGGCCCGGGAAGGCAATGGAGGATGGCCCAAGTCCTCGGGCCCTGCGCCCCATGGGAGACCAGGAGAATCACCTGGCTCCTGCCTTCGGATCAGCAGCAGTGTGCCTGCCGGCCACAGCGCGCCAGCCGTGGCAGCCATTGGAGGGTGAACCAAAGGCAAAAGGAAGAACTTTCTCTCTGTCTCTCTCTCTCACTATCCACTCTGCCTGTCAAAAAAAAAAAAAAAAAAAAAAAAATTAAGAGAGGGAATAAGAGGAGGAGGGCCGGCGCAGCGGCTCACTAGGCTAATCCTCCGCCTTGCAGCGCTGGCACACCAGGTTCTAGTCCCGGTCGGGGCGCCGGATTCTGTCCTGGTTGCCCCTCTTAGACCAGGCCAGCTCTCTGCTGTGGCCAGGGAGTGCAGTGGAGGATGGCCCAAGTGCTTGGGCCCTGCACCCCATGGGAGACCAGGAGAAGTACCTGGCTCCTGCCATCGGATCAGCGCGGTGCGCCGGCCGCGGCAGCCATTGGAAGGTGAACCAATGGCAAAAAAAGGAAGACCTTTCTCTCTGTCTCTCTCACTGTCCACTCTGCCTGTCAAAAAAAAAAAAAAAAAAAAAAAAAAAAAAGAGAGAGAGAGAGAGAAGGAGGAGGAGGCAGGGTGGAGCAGGAGCAGGAGGGAGGGTAGGAAGTATCACTATATTCCTAAACCTATATATATGAAATACATGAAATTTGTTTACCTTAAATTTAAAAAATAACTCCAAATCTAACTACCAGCTCCAAAAAAACACAAATTAAACTATTCCTCCAGGAGACAACCCTTAGACAGTCTTAGAGCAAATAATCCTGCTCTTCAGCAAGTCAATTGCTTGCAAAAAAAAAAAAAAAAAAAAATGAGGGGGATTTAAGAAAGATATCTTTGATACAGCAGGAAAAAAATCTGAATACAGACTGGGAATTGGATGATACTAAGAAATGGTTGTTAATTGGCCAGTACGCTTTTAACACAACTTTTTAACAAAACCTCAATGTCAACTGAAAAATAGGTGATACTAACAAATGGTTGCTTATTTGCCAGTGTGCTTTTAACACATTAAAAAACTTTTAACATAATATTGATGTTAAATGAAAAAAAAAAAACAGGTAGCAGAGTTGCATAGTAAATATTTATAGGTGAAAAGGAACTTGTGTTTAAAAACTGAAGGGAAAGGAAAAATGGAAAAGGAAAGGAAGGATTGAGTTTAAGGGGACTGATGGATGGAACCAGACTGGCAGAACAGTCATTATGAAAGCTAAACAACAGAAACATGGAGACTCCTTATTCTATATACCAAGTTTAAATTATTTTTCTTAAAAAAAAAAAAAAAAAAGTCAGACTCTTAACATAGTTCCTAAAAAGAAAAAAAATCCAATATTTACCTGACAGGAGAGACACCACAATCATGGTAAAAAAAAAAAAAGACAAAGAACTCAAATAAAGTACATTTCCTACTTGACCATGGGTCAGTGCCATCACCTGTTATATCCCCTATGGGCCTAAAAATCTCACAAACTGACCACAAGTCAAACCCTCCTTTCAGGAAGTACACACTCTCCTCAGGGGCTGCCTCTTGGACACCTGCAGCCATGGCTAGCCCTGACCACTAACTTCGTAACAGGAAGGCCCAAAGAGCCTCCAAAATACCAACCACCTAGGGAACCTGCTGTATTAATAGGATACAGTACTTACTCTCTCCATCAGCAGTTGCAAAACAGATCAGCTAAAATTAGAGAGAGGACTAACGGTGTTCAGAATCTCTCCCAAATGCTTACACTGGACTTTCTGTTTAACACAGCACTCCGGGCAGACAGCCAGACACTGTCCACTCACAGTCCCCAGGGCCTAAAGCTTTAATTAATAAGCAAGAAGCAAGATTGAGGCCATTTTCACACTAGAGCAACACTTGCACAGATACTTA
This sequence comes from Oryctolagus cuniculus, assembly GCF_051225735.1. NCBI lineage: Eukaryota > Metazoa > Chordata > Mammalia > Lagomorpha > Leporidae > Oryctolagus > Oryctolagus cuniculus. The sequence goes on from NC_142870.1 coordinate 99,978,726, forward strand.
CAAGAGCATAGGAGAAAAGGGAGAACACATCTCAGCCTGTTCCTAAAACACAGAAGTGCAGAGTCCATTGATTTAAACTTTTAACCTTAAACTATAAACCTTGGAACAGTAGCTTCTGCCCTGGTCCAAACGTCAAATCTCCTAAGCCAGTGAAATGGGCAAGGGACATTCCTGAACTACTACTCGTATTTCAAACTACTACTCCAGTTTCAAAAATCTGAAAAGTTGCATTTGTCCAACCTAGCAAAACAGAGGCTATAGAAAACAAAAGTCGTTTCTCTGAAGGAGAACATTCACTTTGCTTATGGCCACCTCAGGTGATCACTGACATCATAATTAAGAGTGTTAATTGTCAAAGGAACAACACAAATCATGTGCACTAACTCCCCATGTAGGACCTCCATCCTTAATGAGTTGTACTATGAGAATCGACTGCAAATCTTGTTCTCAAACTGTGCTCTGTATGTTGTGTGGGGGGGGGTGCAAACTGTTGAAATCAGTGCTTAACATGCAGTTGGTCCTCAGTATATAAAATCAAACAAAAAAATGAACCATTATGAAGAAGGGGATGAGAGAGGGAGAGGAAGGTGGGATGGGAGTCGGGGTCAGAGGGTGGGTATGGGGGAAAGAACCACTATATTCCTAAAGTTGTACCTATGAAAAATGCATTCATTAAATAAAAACTTTAAAAAAAAAAAGAAAATAGAAATCTGATGTTCAGAGCTACAATTATATCAACTCAAAGCAGAACACTGGTTATCTCATGCTAATAAAAAGATGAGACTGACAACTATGCATCAAACATCATGAAGATGGGAAATCACATTAAAAAGTCACTTAAGAAATGCAGTTTTGGAGGACATTTGGTGTGGCAGTTGAGACGCCACCTGGAATGCCCATGTCCCATGTCAGGTACCCAGCTTCAATCCCCAGCTCTTCTCCCAACCCCAGCTTCCTCCCAATGTAAACCCGGGGAGGGGGTGAGGAGGTAGATGATGGCTCAAGCAGTTGAGTCCCTGAGACACACATGGGATACCCAGACTGAGTTCCAGCCTCCTGGCTTCAGGCTGCCCCAGCCCTAGCTGTTGTGGATGTTTGGGAAGTGAAACAGCAGATGGAGGACACTTCTCTCTCAATCTCTTCCTTTCAATAATAAAATAAATAGAATAAAATAAAATAAAATAAATTTTTTTAAAAAAAGAACTACTCTTTGGAAAACAGAATTATTTTATTAATTATAAATAATATTATTTAGTATTCACCTTTAAAATGTTTGAAAGCACTGTTTTAGAATGCATAATGATCAGTAATCTTTTTTTCTAAAGATTTACTTATTTATTTATTTGAAAAACAGAATGAGAAAGAAAGGAAGAGAGAGAGAAAGAGGGAGAGGGAGAGGGAGAGGGAGAACATGCTTCGACTGCTGCTTCACTCCCTAAATGGCCACAATGACCAGGGCTGGGCCAGGATGCAACTGGAAGCCTGGAATTCCATCCAGGCTTCCCTTGTGGGTGGCAGGAGTCCAAGTACTTGGGCCATCTTCCACTGCTTTCCTAGGCACATTAGCAGGGAGCTGGCTCAGAAGTCATATAGCAAAGACTTGAACCCAAATAAGGGATGTGTGACAGGCAACGGCTTAACCCATTGTGCCATAGGAATATATTTTTTGAAAGAGAAAAAGGGTCTATTATATAGGGGCTGGCCTTGTGGCATAGTAGGTAAAGCCACTGTCTGTGACACCGGCATCCCATATGGGTGCCAGTTCAAGACCCAGCTTCTCCACTTCCCATCCAGCTCCCTGCTAATGTGCCTGGGGAGAGCACTAGAAGATGGCCCTGCAACCATGTGAGAGATTCAGAAAAAGCTCCTGACTCCTAGCTTTGGCCTGGCCTAGCCTCAGCTATTGTGGCCATTTGGGGAGTAAGCCAGCAAATGGGAGATCTCTCTCTCTCTCTCTCTCTCTCTCTCTCTGTGTCTCTCTCTGTCTCTCTCTGTCTTTTCCTCTCTCTATGTAATTCTGACTTTCAAATCAATAAGTAAATCTTTTTAAAAAGGTCTATTATATAGTGAGAATGTTTTATCTACTGCAAATGCAATTTAATATTAAAAGTCATTCAATAAATCCAAGTAGAAATGGCAGTACCTAAAACTTTTTACAGATGAAAAATTAAGCATGCATATATTAAAAAACAAATTTCACCTTGTTCTGTGGCAAATCAATGTAGTAGCATAGTCTCTAAATGACCCAAGATATGAGACACTGGTGAGAAATCCATGTCATCTAGTAATTATTCAAACTTTAACTGCTCCGTTTTGTCACCCACCCATCAACATCCACGCAGAGGCACTGGGAACCTGAAACAAGTCCTGTAACAACTGTTTAGGGCAGCAGGATAGGCTGGTGGCTCAAAGCACAGCTACGAGGGCACACTGCCTGTGCCACTCCCAGATCTGCACCGCTGGGCTCTGGCTCGTGACGCTAGACTCCTCTGCCCAAGTGGTTACACAGGCAGAGACTGGCCCTTTGCAGGCCTTATGTGATGCTGTGATGCGATCATTTGTGAAGGCGGGCCTGCAAAGACGCATTTCTGTCACCTGATGCCAACTCATCCTTCATACTCCCCTCCGTCACACGCTCTTCTCATAATCTAGCCCCATCTGCTTCAGCACCCCCACTCTCTTCTCTTGGGGCATTTCAGCTTCATCTGCGAGTCACAAACACCAGCAGTCTGGGACGGGGCCACCTGATACCTGAGAGAAGAAGAGTCCCACGCACGGGTTCCTTTACACCAACTGTAGGTGAAAATCCCAGCCAGTGCTTCCAGAAGTGGCTCCTGTGCCACCCAGGGGCGCAGAGACTTTTGCTATGAGTTGTTTGCTCAAGTGGTAGCTTGCAATGGATAGCCCCATGACCACACGGAAAATCAGATGGCCAACTTGAGCCCGATTTTGAATTTTAGAGAACCTTCAGTAAGGATTGGATCAGAGATCTGCACATTTCCCACCCGGCAGAATAAGCCCTCCCCACCCATACCAAGACGTGCATGGATGACAGTCAGGGTTCTCCCTCTGTGGAACTAGACCACGCTACCCCAGAGCCAGAAAGAATTTTACAATGATCCAGATCTAGGGTCACAAACCCAAGTAGAGTACTGGGCGGTCACAAGTCACATGCATGTCCCATGTAAAGGAAGGGCTGCTGCTCAGCTCCATCTGCCATCGTGGGCCCGGGACCACCAGGGCTTCTGACTGTTAAAGAGAAGCTGGAAGGGCCGGTGCTGTGGCACAGCAGGTTAACACCCTGGCATGAAGCGCCAGCATCCCATATGGGCGCTGATTCGAGACCCGGCTGCTACACTTCCAATCCAGCTCTCTGCTGTGGCCTGGGAAAGCAGTAGAAGATGGCCCAAGTCCTTGGGCCCCTGCACCCGCACGGGAGACTCGGAGGAAGCTCCTGGCTCCTGGCTTCGGATTGGCACAGCTCCAGCCATTGCGGCCAACTGGGGAGTGAAGCATCGAATGGAAGACCCCCCTCTCTCTCTCTCTCTAACTCCGACTTCTAAGTGAAATAAATAAATCTTTTAAAAAAAAAAAAAAAGAGAGAGAGAGAAGCTGGAAATTCAGATACTATGTGGGGGCCCGCCAAAGCACGGCTTATACGCCAGATGTGGCATAAGTTACATAGCTTACACAGCTGGAAATAGAGCATTGGTTCCCCCTGCTAGCCTTGGACCCTGGAGGTCTTCAGATCTGTCACACAAAGGCCACTGCATCCATGGGGAAAGAGGGACAAAGCCCCAGGCAGTCAAGATTCGAAGACTGAACATGTAACATGTTTTTTGTAAACAACAACAACAAAAAAAACTCTTTCTTTCCTACCATAAAAGAACCTTGTCATAGCAACAAAACCAAATGTAACTTCCGAACATCACTAACTTGACAATTTCTGATTTCACATTTTCTCCAATGAGGAGATTCCAAAAGCACAAGAACAATCATGGAACATACACAGATGTTATTACCATTACAGAGAGGCTGAAATAAAACAGTCCCAGTCACCACCAAGGCCAATTCTGCCATTTGAACATCTCAGAGGTAAAAGAAAGCTGGACAGGCCCTTCCTACAGCTCTGAAGCCAGCATGTCCCCCGCCACCTCCCAGACAAGGTTCTTCTGTCACTGGTGGAGGTGGATAGGCACCTCTCACCTTATGGTGCAGGGTACCAACGCACCTTGAGGACCTACGTCCTCCCTCTCCCGCTCTGCTCCACCACGCTGGACATTCAGATGCTCTGTTCCCTCTGGGCCCTCTTCATCACTCTCTTGCTTCTCCCCACTCACTGACACCGCCCCTGTATGCTCCCCTTATGGGTTTCCTTCTTCTGCTTGCTCCAGTTCCACAACTAGCTGCCTTCACTGACTTCCCATTCGCACTCTGTGAACAGGTATGAGTAAAGGATAAATGACTACAAGGCAACCACAGGAGTCAAACACATTGAACGAGCTTGCCCACTAAGTCAAGACAGGATATTCCAAAGGGAGAGCAGGGGACAGTGAAGTACAAATATCCTTCAGGACAAAGCCAGAAAAAGGAGCTGGGGCTGCCCGACACAGCTGCAGAGGCTGGGCACTGCAGAATTCCAAGGGCGCAGCAGATTACAAGTCGTGTCCTCCAGAATTACGCAACCAGTAGGGAGGATCCAGCAGCCCTTGGGGCAGGCACAGGGAAATGCAGGTCAGGAGATCAAGCAGGCTGCCATCATTCTAACAATTAACAGTGACTAGCCACTGCCTTCCCAGACCACAGCAGAGAGCTGGCCTGGAAGAGGAGCAACCAGGACAGAACCGGCGTCCCCAGCCGGGACTAGAACCCGGTGTGCCATCGCCGCAGGCAGAGGATTAGCCTAGTGAGCCGCGGCACCGGCCAGGGCTGTTTCTTAACAAGCAGCCTCTTGAGAAATCCCAGCCTCCAAGAAACATATTGTGAGGGCAATATGAGGTCACCGAGGGGAACACGTTTACACTTTCCTGAGGCTTATCCTTCTAGCTCAGCTCTACTTTGTGAAGAAGGGTGTTGCGAAAGACTGATCATGATGGCACATATATAAACTATGAAGCCACTGCCACTGCAAACCCCAACCTGGAAAATTCTTACAGCGATTTTTAAGAGCATGCAGACAGGCCCCTGCCACTCTGAAATGAAGCTGCCTCAACGTGCAGCCACCCTGTGCCAAATCACAGGAAACCCGCACTCTGGCTGGGAAACGCCCTCCTCCTGAACGCCCTCCCCGCCCAACCAGGGCACATACCTTCTGTTCCTCCTTCATCACCTGTTCAATGAGCTCGGATTTCATGGGAGGCTTTGAATACTGGCCTGAAAGAAGGCCGTGTCCTAACTTAGTCCTGGCCAGAGGGAGAAACAAAAGCAAAAGGTCATTGTTGTTTTCCACAGACACGTTAAAATTACCTGTGAATTTCAGTAAACGTATGGGCTTTTAGGTGAACTATTTTATCTTGATTACTCACAAACACAATGATTTGATTCTGTTTGATGAAGATTCCATTTTCAAATTTTCCTCAGTATAACTGTATTAATTTCTTTCTTATAAAAGTAACACAGGCTCCCCTTAGAGCATTTTTTTTAAAAAAATACAAAAAATGAAGGAGAAAAAAATAACTTTTCTTTCATTTTGCAACCCAGAGATAACCACTGTGATCTTTATTGGGTACTTTTACTTAGAAACTGCTGCCTGGCACTTACATCTGTGTATTGAAATCTTGTGTTGGGTCTAAAGGAGAGTAGTCGAATATTCTGGGAAGGTTTCCTACATACCTAGAAAACAAGAAGGAACAGTCAAAACACAGCACCTGAGACAAGAACACAACCCAAACAAGCCACCATTCTCACTCACTAAGTCCATCCAGCCTTTCTGTAGAAATTAAACCCCCCACCCAAAGAAACACACTTCCTCTACAGCCATGCTCACGACCCTGCTGGAAGGGATTATGCTTCCATCAGTGGGTGCAAGCCCAGGTCGCAAGGTCCCCACCAGAGCAACCTGAGATGTTCTGATTTGAGGCCTGGAATTTGGTATCCTTTCGCAAATTCCTCATGTGGTTCTAACATACGAGCCTGGCTTGTGCCATCATGACCACCACCTCAAAAACAAATGAAGGTCACTCTAAGACCCTTCTTGGGGCTGATGTGGCACAGCAAGATAAGCCACCACCTGCAATGCCAGCCACGCTTATCAGCACAGGTTTCACAGCTCCACTTCCAGCCCAACTCCCTGCTAGAACTCCTGGGAAAACAGTAGAAGATGGCCCAAGTCCTTGGGCCCCTGCACCCACGTCTGAGACCTAGATGAAGTTCAAGGCTCCTGGCTTCGGATTGGCCCAGCTCTGGCCAATGAGGCCATTTGGGGAGTGAACCAGATCTCTCCCTCCCTGTCCCTCTGCCTTTCTCTCTCTCTCTTTTTTTTTTTTTTTTTTTTTTTTTTTGACAGGCAGAGTGAGAGAGAGAGACAGAGAGAAAGGTCTTCCTTCCGTTGGTTCACCCCCCAAATGGCCGCTACGGCCGGCACGCTGCGCCAATCTGAAGCCAGGAGCCAGGTGCTTCTCCTGGTCTCCCACACGGGTGCAGGGCCCAAGCACTTGGGCCATCTTCCACTGCCTTCCCGAGCAACAGCAGAGAGCTGGACTGGAAGAGGAGCAACCAGGACAGAATCCGGCACCCCAACCGGGACTAGAACCCGGGGTGCCTGCACTGCAGGCGGAGGATTAGTCTAGTGAGCCGCGGCACTGGCCCCCTCTGCCTTTCTAAAAAATAAAATAAATATTAAAAAAATTTTTCATTTAACCAAAGCTCTGGTTAGGCTCCTCTAAGTCCTATGTTTGTCTAGGCCCAACTTTGGGCCACCATGTTTGCCCTTGTAATCCAGTCAGGGCAAGGATCTTGCTAGGTCAGTTTAATGAAAACCCTTCATTCTTGGTCTCTGACCAGCCCAGCCTGCCTTCAGCAGTAATTCTACCAAGTCAGTTTAGCCAGAAACCCCTTATCCATGAGGTCTCCTGTTTGTAATTTTCCATTCTCTGAGCCCAACCTGCTCGTTGGTCACGAATCCCTGCTCATCCTTGTTGGAATCAGAGCCGAGCCCCGTGTGTCATCCATTGTAAGACCCGCTGTAATGATCCCCATGCCTACCCACTTGGTCTCCCTTGAATAACGTCTGCCTCACCATCTTAACAAGTGTTCGAGTCATTTTTCTCTGTAACATTAGGAATTGTTCCAATAATTTCAAAGTGAATCATACTGACAAAAACAACCACCGCTTCTTGAGAGTCTCCTACGTTATCTAGCTGAGTCTTCATTTACCACCATGCAAAGAAGGGACTGTTTTTATTATTTTCTCCATTTGAGGGATGAGAAATTGAGACACGAATTATTAGGCAGCTTCCCAAGCCCAGAGAGTGAGTGATGAAGCCTAGAGTAGGCTGGAGTGACCTGGCTTCAGAGCCAGGCTCTGAACCACTCTGCCGGCTGCACCTGCCTATTCCCTGTCCCCTGAGTGGTCCCAAGTACTCCCTTCTGACTAGTAGCCCTGATAGAGCAGTGTTGACCTTAACAGGTCTCAAATGTTAGCACAATCATTCTTTTTTCTTCTTCAGTTCGTTTCCCATTTTACACCCTCTGCCCTGTGCTGTTCTTTCCCTCTGCAGTCTTTGATTCTCTAAGCCTGAAAGCTCTAGGAAGAAGAATCCAGAAGCAGCTCCCTTTCTCTGGCCCTTCATGTGCCCTACTCTGCCCTCTCCTCTGACCTCATCTGCCACCAGTCTCGCCACCTGCCCCTCCTGCTGCACCGGGCACTCCCAGCTTGCCGCTGCTTCCAAGCCAGGCCATCTGCTGCCTGTTTCCTGGGACACTCTCCACAGACCCTTGCTGGGTGGCTCCTTCTCACGTCTGCTGAAAAGTCACCTCTCAGACTCCGGGCCAAAACAGGAGTAGCCACAACTACCACTCCTAACTCCCTACCACCTGCCTTCGGCTGAATTTCTTCTCAACGTGCACCACAATTTGCAATTACAATGATTTGCTTTTTATTTTTTTAAAAATTGTTAATTTTTTCGTTTATCTTCCAGAAGTCCACGTATACACGAGAATGGTGTCATATAAAATGTTTCAGAACATAGTCCTTACATTTAAAATATGAATATACATTCAATCCAGAATAATTTCCATTGAAATGCAGGATGGTCTTTCTCGCAACGTTGGATTGGCTTCTGCTTGCGCGTTTCTTTGTTGTATTTCCTCCTCTTTTCATAAAACCATTTAATCATCTGTTTATCTGTCATGCTGAATAGAAATGACGGGGACAGAATGTCTTGTACTGGGGGGAACTTGTTTAATTCAAACTTTGCCCAGACACTGGTCATGAGGGATTTGCTAACTAATCTTGACGGTGGACACAGCGCCTCATTTCCCCCTTTCTCGTCTTTTTGCAGCTTCCTTGTAGCTCCTTTTCCACTTTCTCTTCTTCTTTTCCTGCTCCTCCTCCTCTCCTGTTCTGCTTTCTCTGCCTTCCGTCTTCACCGTGATCCCTATGTGATTGCTCTGGATTTTGATCCCAAGATGTAGCTGGTTGCTTTTGCATGGCAGGATCTGAATGGTGGGTAGGACTTGAGTTTTTGAGAAGCCTTTTCCATGTGTCTCTGTGTGTTGGGCTTGTTGCAGACAGTCCATGTACTGTGCATCTTGGGCTAAAAACTGTAGGACAGAACTCATAGTTGCTTCAAAGCTCGTGCTACCAACGATGGCATCTTCCACAGGTGAATTCACATAGTGGTTCAGGCCAACCCAGTTACCCCATGAGCCAGATGTGCCTGTGTGACCTGACTTCTCAGGGCCTTTGAAAGCTTCAGGAGCTCTCTCCACTTCTCGTGGCTTCCAGGACACCCTCTACCTTCCCTGTGGATGGCTTCACTTTCCTATTTTCTTGTTTATTATCTACCTCTCTAGAGATTACATGCTAGGGTATAAACTCCATGAAGGCAGAGACTTTCTCTATCTAAAAACTGCATCTCCAGCACGAGAACAGCATCTGACATGTAAAAGGCACTCAGTAAATATCTGTTGAATGAATATATTCATATCATATAACCACATAACCAATTTCCATGAATGACCACCAATAACCAAATGGAAAAGGAATTATTGCAATGGAACCCTGACAGAGAACTATAACACACCAGCAGTGAGCAACAGCCTCTGAGGTGATCTCTACTGTCAGAAACTCTGAAACACCTGCTGTCCACAAACTCAGAATTTGTATCCCAAATTGTCCGCCCACATCAAAATTAACAGAGTACACTTCTCTGGCCTGGTCCCATTCAAATGACTTTTCGATATGTCACTAGGGCAACAATTTTATCTAGAAATTTCAAATGCCAAGAGCCAAACAACAGATAAACCAAACCATGAAACCAAACTACTTAGTGTAAGGCCACACTGAAGAATTCTTAGCAGTATACAAGGTGATGTATTCATTGGCTCTCTTATGATCCAGTTTTTATCATATCTTGGAACCTGATAAGATAAAAGTCTTGCAGGAAAGATGAACACTAGTAAAAAGATTTATGGTTTAAGGCAAGATTGGTAGAGAAGGGCAGAGTTATGGGGATTGAATAATATCACATCAATGAGGCCAGTGCTGTGGTGCAGTGGTATAATGCCATTTGGGCACCGGTTCGAGACCCAGCTGCTCCACTTCTAATCCAGCTCTCTGCTATGGCCTGGGAAAGCAGTGGAAAGTGGCCCAAGTCCTTGAGCCCCTACACCCACATGGGAGACCCGGAAGGAGTTCCTGACTCCTGGCTTTGGATCTGCACAGCTCCGGCCATTGCAGCAAATTTGGGAGTGAACCATCGAATGGAAGACCTCTCTCTTTTTCTCTCTCTCTCTCTCTCTCAATCTGCCTCTTCTCTCTCTCTGTAATTCTGACTTTCAAATAAATAAATAAATCTTTTTAAAAATCACATTAACATAAGAATTGATGAGAAAAGCAAAACTATCATAAAAAGAGCCATTTTACTAAAAACTTCATTCCTTTTCTCATCAATGAGGAATAGCCTCCATTACAAAATTAAATGAAAATGCATAAGTATTGCTAGACAATTTTTAAAATTTATTTTATTATTTGAGAGGTAGAGTTACAGAGAGAGAGAGGGAGAGACAGAGAGAAAGTCTTCCAGCCACTGGTTCACTCCCCAAATGGCTACAACAGCTGAGCTGGGCCAATCCGAAGTCAGGAGCCAGGAGCTTCCTCTGGGTCTCCCATGCAGGTGCAGGGGTCCAAGCATTTGGGCCATCTCCTACTGCTTTTCCAGGCCATAGCAGAGAGCTGGATCCAAAGAGGAGCAGCTGGGACTAGAACTGGCACTCATGTAGGATGCTTGCCCTGTAGGTGGAGGCTTAAAGTGCCCACTATGCCATAGCTCTGGCCCCACTAGACAATTTTTAAAGTACAAATACCTTCATTTGCAATCTGGTGGTTTTCAAAGACAAAGATGTAACTTGGCAGACAATCCATCCTGGTTGTTATCCAATTTATATACCCATATATTTAGATGTCATCGTCATCAAGAATTACTTTTAAATGGGGGGCAAGGCATTCAACCCAGCAGTTACAAAGCTGGTTAAGATGCCTGAATCCCGTATCACAGTACCTGGGTTTGTTTCCCAGTGCCCGTTCCTGATTCCAGCTTCCTGGCAATGCAGACCCTGGGAGGCTTCAGTGAAAAGTCAAGTAATGCCACCCACATGGGAGACTTGGATTTTGTTCTCAGCTTCCACACAGCCCAGCCCAAGCCATTTTGGGCACATGGAGAGTGAATCAGCAGATGGGAGTTCCCCTCTACCTCTCTCTCTCTTTCTCTCTCTCTCTCCATGTTTCTGTTATGTGTGTTTATATGTCTGCCTCTCAAATAAATTTTAAAATTTTTCAATGTAAACTAGGTTCAATTGGCATGCAAGGAACTATCTTTCCCAACTTACACCATTCTATCTTTCCCAACTCACACCAAGGCTGTCTGTAAGTCATTTAATCTTTCTGTGAGTCGTTATTTCAACTTCCAAAACAGAGACCCTGCTCCTGAACCTAGCCCTCTGAGTAAGGCTTGCTGGAGAAACAGCAGTTGGAAAAGTGAGTGCAAGTCTTCAAAACTTCATCACAAATAGAATGAAAAGATGTCTATTTTGCCACAAAAAAAATTTGAAAACCATGCATAAGGGGAGTCTTTATTTAAAAAGTTCATGAAAATGTATTCTGAAAAAACTATGTATATGTTTCAAAAAATTTTCAACAAAATATACTTAATTCCATTTTCCCCACAGATTTTTTAAAAATATCTTTGTATTTTAATCTAGTGATATTTGGTCAAAGCATGATTAGGATAAGAATAAGAATGAGCATCAATAGTAAGCTGCTCACGTTCTAATATGTACAAATGTTTAGAAAATACAATATATTCAATAATATCACATAAATTTCTAAGACTGTTGAAGCAAGCCTAAGGAGAGCTTCAAATCTCAAATTCAAACCACAGATGTGAGACACATCTTTCATTAAAGAAAAGATTCGCCAAACTTTGGAGCCTAGGAAGGACTTTTTAAATTGTAGATTATAAAGCAATGAACACATTATTGGACTTTGTTAAGACAAGAACATATTCTGAAAAACTGCTATCATCCAAAGTTGTACTTTTGAAATTTATATTTATTAAATAAAAGTGTTCTATTAAAAAAAGAACATATTCTGCTGTAGATCAAAGGAAATAATAATTATACAACACCTACTGGAAGGATATTCCTTCAACATTTTCAAAAAAGATCTTAGAGCATGAGTCATATTATATGAAGCCTCATTGTTCCCCAATCAAACAGTAATAACATGAGTATAAAACACTACCATAAGCCGGCGCCATGGCTCACTAGGCTAATCCTCCGCCTTGCGGCACCGGCACACCGGGTTCTAGTCCCGGTCGGGGCGCCGGATTCTGTCCCGGTTGCCCCTCTTCCAGGCCAGCTCTCTGCTGTGGCCAGAGAGTGCAGTGGAGGATGGCCCAAGTGCTTAGGCCCTGCACCCCATGGGAGACCAGGAGAAGCACCTGGCTCCTGGCTTCAGATCAGCCCAGTTCCAGCCATTGTGGCCATTTGGGAAGTGGAACATAGGATGCAAGGCCTCTCACTGTCTCTCTCTCTCTATTTCTTTAACTCCACCTCTCAAATAAATACATAAATCTTAAAATAAAAAAATACTACAATGCAGCACACAAACCTTTGCAAAGGAGACACACTTGCTCTTCCCCCTGTCCAAGGCCTCTCCCCAGTCCTCCCGCCCGCCCATCAGGTGCATGTCCTCCCCTCTTCACAGGGTCCTCTCTGACCACCTCTTTCCCTTTTCCTTCACGGAACGTACCATGTTTGTGACAACACAGTTTTTACTCAATGTCTGTTTTTCCAAATAATTGTATGTCCCAGGGTGGGGGGTGTAGCTCATGTTTTTGTGACCCACTGACCCACAGATACACCCTGCACTCTCAAGAGCAGAGCAGAATTCACTCTTTATTGGCTGCGTGAAAAAATAAAATCATACGTGGAAAATTAACCAACCATTTTCAAAGCCAGAAAACAGCAAGAAGAGGGAATTCTTCAAATACCGAGACAGGAAAGAAAAGGTTATCTGACATCCTTTTGAACAGCCACTATCAAAGCCATGAGGATTTGAACTGCATGTGGGTAAAATGTTGGCCTGTGCTGTTCCTAATCTGTCCTGGTGCACATCTGTGCTCCTCCATACTCAAACAAAGTGAAAGAAACCTGCTCACTCCAGACACACTAGAGATTATTTTCTAAACTCAGCAGCTAAACACCAGCCACAGCAACTGAACTCGGGCTCCCTGTCTCAAGTACAACCTAAGGAAACAAACGGCCACAGACACAGCGACTGTGGCACTGGGCATGGAACAGGGAAGGCAGTTTGGAAAGTGCCCTACATCAGTGCCTTCTGTTGTATCTAGAGGGAAAGGCCAGCTTGTTCATTTAGTTCAACTCAGACCTTTTAAAAAACGCAATAAAAGGAAATTATTAGAAAAAGGAAATGCCACTTGGAAGACAAAGCAATGTCAAACTCAACAAAAAATTTCCACATGCTCACTCCCTGTTTCACTACCTATCTCGTTGCAGACCCATACCCACTAGTCCAGTCTGTGAACACTCTCTGAGTAACAGAAAAGAAAATCCTAAATGCCCTAGGAAACTCCTCCTCCTGAATGCAGACTCTAGCCAGACATGTCCTTGGGTCCCTCCTGGTGCATCTAAAGGATTGTTTGGCGGTTTGGCTGTCAAGATTCACAATTAATATATTCTTGGTACATCGGGTGATGTGCTAAAAGCAGAGCCGTTATGAATATAACAAACCCCTAGGGTTTTTTTCGTTTACAAAACTCTGCTTATCTCCCTGATCCCATAAGGAAGAGAGGGCACCCAGGATGTGGTGGGTGATGGAGACGGGCTTCCCAACGAGGGACGGAGGGTGGTCCTGGGTGCCCTGTCTGTGGGGGCGGGGGGACTTACGCTCTCTGGAACTCCGGGATGCTGAAGATGGCCTGCATGACAGAGCTGAGATAGCAGCTGTTGCCCAGGTTCTTCAGACCCGTGTACCCGGGGCCGTACATGGGCTTCAGCTTCGTTCCCGACTCCTGGATCACTTCCCACTCACTGACCCGCGGCTTGATGTCATTGTCCCGGAGCCCATTCTCTGTCTGGGGCAAAGTCATGGCAGAAAAACCATTTTAAAAGTGCTCCCAACAAAGATCCCATGAGCTACTTCTGATAGCAACAGCTCTTTCTGCCATTTTCCCCCAATCAAGTAAAGAAATAAGCAATCTAATTAAAAGAAACTGAGAAATGGTGATGGTTGCACAAAAATGTGAATATACTTTAAACTGTGATTCATACCCTTAAAAATGGCTGAAATACGGGGCTGGCATTGTGGCACAGTGGGTTAAGTAGATGCTTGGGACACCAGCGTCCCGTATGGGCACTGGTTCAAGTCCTGGCTGCTCTACTTCCTATCCAGTTCCATGCTAATGCACTTTGGAAAGCAGCAGAAGATAATTCTTGGGCCCCTGCCATCCAAGTGGGAGACCTGAATGAAGCTCCTGGCTCCTGGCTTCAGCCAGCTTCAGGCCTGGGCACTGCAGCCGTTTGGGGAGTGAACCAGCAGATCAAAGATCTCTCTCTCCTCTCTCTCTCTCTCTCTCTCTGTAACTCTTCCAAATAAATCAATCTTTTTTTTTTTTTTTTTTTTTTAACAGGCAGAGTGGACAGTGAGAGAGAGAGACAGAGAGAAAGGTCTTCCTTTTGCTGTTGGTTCACCCTCCAATGGCCGCTGCGGCCGGCGGATCCGATGGCAGGAGCCAGGTACTTATCCTGGTCTCCCATGGGGTGCAGGGCCCAAGCACCTGGGCCATCCTCCACTGCACTCCCTGGCCACCGCAGAGAGCTGGCCTGGAAGAGGGGCAACCGGGACAGAATCGGGCGCCCCGACCAGGACTAGAACCCGGTGTGCTGGCGGCGCAAGGCAGAGGATTAGCCTAGTGAGCCGCGGCGCCGGCCTAAATCAATCTTTTTTAAAAAATGGCTAAAATGGGGCCGGCGCCGCGGCTCACTAGGCTAATCCTCCGCCTAGCGGCGCCGGCACACCGGGTTCTAGTCCCGGTTGGGGCGCCGGATTCTGTCCCGGTTGCCCCTCTTCCAGGCCAGCCCTCTGCTGTGGCCAGGGAGTGCAGTGGAGGATGGCCCAGGTGCTTGGGCCCTGCACCCCATGGGAGACCAGGAAAAGCACCTGGCTCCTGGCTCCTGCCATCGGATCAGCGCGGTGCGCTGGCCGCGGCGGCCATTGGAGGGTGAACCAACGGCAAAAGGAAGACCTTTCTCTCTGTCTCTCTCTCTCTCACTATCCACTCTGCCTGTCAAAAAAAAAAAAAAAAAAAAAAAAAAAATGGCTAAAATGGTAGATTTAGTGCTGTGTATATTCTACTACAATAAAAAAGCAAGCACATGAAAAGGATGGCTATAAAAGGGAGAAAGAGATGGAAGGAGAATGAAACATGAAGAGGATTGGCAAAAAGAAGCAAGTAGACCATTATCAAATAAAGACCCAACACAGCAAACAAAAAGGCAGGGCATTTGGACAGGAATGTGGGCTAAAGCTACGTGACTTGGGAGTGCCTTGAAAAAGGAAGGACATCCATAGAAGGGAAAAGAAAAAAAAAAAAAGCAAAGGTGGGTCTGAGAGAAAAAGAGGAGAGAGAGAAAATAAAAACATGAGGAGACAGAGGCAGCCGGGAGGAAAGGACCAACACCACAAAATGCATATTTAAATGGTGCCTCAGAGGGAAAACTATTCCACAGTCACAGTCTCCCCTGGAAACCATGGTATTAAAAGAAGCAAAGCTTTTCCATCAACAATATGGTGCTGGCTTATTCTTTCCACGCCTAGGAACTCGGCTTCCCTTCCTGAAGCTAATTAAAGTGGTGCTGGTCACGGATCATTTTAAAGGTCATCTCCCCATAACTTCTCCCTGTGGTGAACAAAGTGATTCATGCAATTGTCTATCACAGGGGACAGAAATCCTGCAACTACACTCCAACTAAACAAAATGGTACTGGACCAGTTGGCCTTTTGCTTACAACACACAAAAAAATTCTAGGCTGTTAACCGAAACAAATGCTAATGAAGTGAATGCAACCATTAAAACATAAAATCTATAAAATAAAGATCTGTGTTACTGGAACTGTACATTAAATAAACCAAACAGCTGCCTCTCCCACTCACCCCACAAAATGGGATTAGAGACAAAAGTAGACCTTCTCACCCCATGCATGTGGAGCATATCGATTCCAAAATGCGCTAAGTGCTTGGCCAAATGAGGATCCAAAACAGGTTCCTCTTCTTGAAAGGAATAAACATCTGGAGGGTGAACAGAAAACAGGCACTGAGAAATGCAAGCAAGTCATTTAATATCCAACATATATTGACTGAGCTACTATGCACCAGGCTTGAGATATATCAATGGGCAAATGAACAAAAACCTTGTGATGTTCAACTGGGAGAAAGACAGATGATAAACAAGAAACATAACAAACGGGTGTACTGTATAAAAATACACACATATCAGGAAATGAAACACTTTCAGGAAATGAAACATCTCAATCAAGAAAATAAAGGCTATCTGAAGTTAAAATAATTTAAAATTGATAAATATAAGTCCCTAACACTTGATTTTTTTTCTAACCAGGAGCACAGTGGCATAGCTCTTAAGTTTAGGAAGAGGCAGGTGAAGGAGGAGGGTGGTGGCCATAGCAGGGAGAGCCCATGAGGGGACAGGGAGGACACGCGGTCCCTTACCATGCAGGTGAATGGCTGGATGGGGGTGCCGGATCCAGGACAAAACCAAACTCTGCCGGTGAAACCCTTTGTATTCTTAGACCTTCCACCTCCCCAGCTGCCACCCCCACCACAACTTCACCCCTTCCTTCCAACTTCAGTGTCCATGCCTCAGAGAACTCTGCAGAATGTGTGGGGCTTCTCAAACATGTCACCCCATGGCTCACACAAAATGAGTATGTGTCTGGGTTCCAGGGGACCTAGGGGGCTCCAGACACCCCAGACCCTGTCTGACAGCCCCAGAGCCTGAGGGATCTGTGCCTTGGCCAGACCGGAAACCCAGGAAGTTCTGTGCTGAGGGGGGCAGTTCCTCTCCTTGGGTTAACAGTATTCCACCTTTCAGCACACTGCTTTCAACTGAACCTGGCTTTTCATAAGGGGGAGCATGGCCCTGAAGCTGCAGGATCACCTGGGAGCTCGTTAGGAATGCAGGATCCGGGGCCCCATCCCAATCTCTGAATGAGAATCTTCGTTTTAACAAGATCCCCAGGTGCACAGCAACCTCGAAGTAGCTCAGAGTTTTCAAAGCTATCCCACCCCTGCCTTCTCTGTCCTCTAAAGCAATACAATGAGGGAGAGCAGAGGCCGGCGCCGCGGCTCACTAGGCTAATCCTCTGCCTTGCGGCGCCGGCACACCGGGTTCTAGTCCCGGTTGGGGCGCCGGATTCTGTCGGTTGCCCCTCTTCCAGGCCAGCTCTCTGCTGTGGCCAGGGAGTGCAGTGGAGGATGGCCCAGGTGCTTGGGCCCTGCACCCCATGGGAGACCAGGAAAAGCACCTGGCTCCTGGCTCCTGCCATCGGATCAGCGCGGTGCACCGGCTATGGCGGCCATTGGAGGGTGAACCAACGGCAAAGGAAGACCTTTCTCTCTGTCTCTCTCTCTCTCACTGTCCACTCTGCCTGTCAAAAAAAAAAAAAAAATGAGGGAGAGCAGAGAACATTCTCAAGCCCATCTCACAGGTGAGGAAAAGAGGCTTATAAATGCTAAATTATCTTGGCCTCATATCCTGCAGGTGGTCCCAAACCCCAGGTATCTGACTCCTGCCCAGTCCCCCTCACTCTATATGAGAATATTCCTTTAGGTATCTCAGGATACCAGTAGCCTTGATGAAGAACCATTTGTAGAAGACAGACTCAAGAATCGAAATTTCTTCACTCCTAGATTTGAAAAACAAAATCTATTCCAAGGAAAATAGATAAAGATACCCCCAAGACAATAAATGAAACCCTCTCCAATGAGGTCCCTCCTCCTGAGAAAATTACCAAAAGAACAAGTAATGTTCAGACACTATTGGGGCCAGTCAGCTTTACACAGGTGCATGGGTACCTACTAACCATACCCACATATGTGGAGATGTAGTGCCCTCCAAAGGAAATTGTCTTCCTATTATTTGTAGGTTAAACACTGGCCAGTGTTCTTTTCTACTCCTCTTCCAACAAGGCCCATTTTAACTGGGATAGCAGCAATCAGATATGTTTTTTAATACAATTCAGTGCTCTCAAAACCCAAATAGACAAACTCCAATCCAAATAATAAACGTTTCCAAAAAGTTTAAATACTCAAAAGGCTTTAAAAAAAAAAAGGCATGTAAACTAATAACTTGAAACAAATGCATTGCCAATATTCTTGGCAGGAAGTGAAAACAGCATTCTCCAGGCACTTTAATTTTGATTACTATTAACTAGGGACACAGTCTTGAAAACTCAAGACGTTAAGCATGAGATCGGCACTGTGGTACAGAAGGTTAAGCCTCTGCCTGCAGTGCCAGCATCCCATATGGGCACCAGTTCAAGTCCTGGCTGCTCCACTTCTGATCCAGCTCCCTGGTAATGCACCTGGGAAAGCAGTGCAACATGGTCCAAGTCCTTGGGGCCCTGCACCTACATGGGAAACCTGAATGAAGCCCCTGGCTCCTGGCTTCAGTCTGGCCCAGCCCTGGCTATTGAAGCTATTTGGGGAGTAACCCAGCAGATGGAAGATCTCTCTCTCTCTCTTCTCTCTCTCTCCCCTCCTCCCCTCTTTCTCTCTGTCACTCTCTCAATTTCTGCCTTTAAACGAAAAAATATTAAAAAAAAAAAAAAAGAATTTAAGTCTCTAATTATCAGAGCTCTATTGTAAAATAACCAAACTGGGACAAGTGTTTGGTGTATAGTGAAGGACTCTGCTTGAGACAATCATATCCCATATCAGAACACCTGGTTCAAGTCCTGACTCCTTCCCTTCTGATCCAGTTCCTTGCTAATGTACACTCTGGAGGCAGCAGGTGATGGCTCAAGTACTTGAATCCTGGCCACCCATGTGGGAGACTTGGATAGAATTCCTGACTTCTGGTTTTGGCCTGGCCCAGCCCTGGCTGTTGCAGCCATTTGAAGTGTGAACCAACAGATGGAAGATCTTATCTTTTTCTCTCTCAACTCTCTCTCTCTCCCTTTCAAACAAAGTGAAAAAAATAAATAAATGTAATTTTTTAATCTGTGGGCTCATTTAAAAAAAGAATAAAATTACTAGAACTGAACCATTTGTACTGGCCTAGAATTTTGAAATAAGTGAAAAATCTCACTGTCCTTTGTGGTTCTCAACTCATGAGGCTCTTGTCACATTGAGAAATTAACACTTTCTTCCTACTCCAAAGACAACATGATTTGGTCAGACTAGAATTATTTGTTACCCCAATGACAAAAGCAGTTTAGTGAGTGACATGTAAACATGTAAGAAATCTAAAAGTGAACTGTGATCCTTAAACAATGCAATCATGAAGCATTTATAATTGACACATAGTCAGAGAAATATTTTGAGTGGACTCCATAGCTGAAAATGCTGCCTTGTACTCATGCAGGAGCAGGCACTGTGGTAAGTGGGGGAAGAGCCACTTGGGGAGCCAGCATCCCACATCAGAGGGCCTAGTATTGAGTCCCACCTCCATTTCCAATGCAGCCTCCTGCTAACGCACTCTGGGAGAACCAGGCGATGGCTCAGGTACTTGGGTTCCTGCCACCCATGTGGGAGAACTGCATGGAGCTCCTGTGTCCTGGCCCTGACCTGGCCCAGCCCCGGCTGGGGTAGGTGTTTGGGGAGCAAACCAGTGGATGTTGCCTCATGCTCTCTGTGGTTCAGTTTGTCATTTAACTTGAAATGAGACAGAAAAGATAAAATAAAAGTTTAATAACAGAAATATTCCATCCATGTGATGGGCATGTACGTGCAGTACATTCAACAGTGAATTTAGGAAAAAGGGTAGAGATGAGGCTAAGGCAGGAACCAGCACTGAGAATCTGTAGGAGTCAAAATGGTGAGCATCTGTGACCTCTGAATGAAGAGATTTATTTTTTCTTGGTTTCCTGTGTTTTCTAGACTTAATACAATAAGCGACTGAAAAGTGTTTTCCCCCAAAGGTTAGCATGATTCTATCACATGGTTAGGACTAGAGTTGTTTCAGCCACACAGATTAACTTGCCCACTCATTCATTCATTAATGCATCACAGTCAACAAACATTTACTGAACACCAAACATACCCAGAGCCTGAGGACAGAACGTTAACTAAGATAAGCAGGGTCCCTGCCCAAGTCTAATATTCCAAACAGTCTCAGAAAGAAATGCGGTTTTGCTGTGAGGGTGCTCAGCAGACACCTGGCTGCGGTTCTGTGATGTAACTTTAGGCTAGTTTCCTAAACTCCAGAAAATCAGACAAGTTCAAATCTTCCCCTCAGGTTCAAAAGGTAACAATGTACCTCAACAGGGACAGGGGTTTAGCCAGGCAGTTAAGACTCCTGTGTCCCATATCAGAGTACCAGGGGTCATTTCCTGCTTGCAACTCCAAATTCCGACTCCAGCTTCCTACTAAGGCAGATCCAGGAGATAATGGCCTAAGTACTTGGGTTCCTTGCAACCATGTGGGAGACCCAGATTCCCATCTTCAGCACAACCCAGCCCCACCCAGCCCCAGCCATTGTAGGCATTTGGAAACTAGTGATAGTCGTTCGCTCTCTCTCTCTCTCTCTCTCTTTCTCTCTCTGGTTCTCTCTCTCTCTTTCTATCTCTTTCTCTGCCTCTCAAATAAATAAATTAAAATTTTTTTATAATGCACCTCAAGTTCTTATGTTGGGGGTTGGCATTGTACCACAGTGAGCTAAGCCACTGCCTACAACACCAGCATCCCATATCACAATGGGTTCAAGTCCCAGCTGCTCTGCTTCCAATCCAGTTCCCTGCTAATGTGCTTGGGAAAGCAGTGGAAGATGGCCTAAGTATTTAGATCCCTGCCACCCATGAAGGGGACCCATATGGAGTTCAAAGATCCTGGCTTCAGCCTGGCCCAGCCCTGTCTTGTGGTTACATGGTTATGTGGTTATTTGGTGAGTGAACTTGCAGATGGAAGACTCTCTCTCTCTCTGTCACACTGCCTTTCAAATAAATTAAATAATTTTTTTTTTTTTTTAAGAGAAGAGTTCTTGGGGCTGGCACTGTGGTGCAACAGGTTTGGACCCCGGTCTGCGGTGCTGGCATCCCATGTAGACACCAGTTCGAGTCCTGGCTGCTCCGCTTCCAATCCAGCTCTCTGCTGTGGCCTGGGAAGGCAGTGGAGGATGGCCTGGGTCCTTAAATCCCCTACACCCATGTGGGAGACCCAGGGGAGGCTCCTGGCTCCTGGCTTCAGACTGGCCCAGCTCTGACCATTGTGACCATTTGGGGAGTGAACCGCCAAACACTGAGGAAGAGAAATGAGGAGGAAGAAGGGTTCTCGCCAGATGCAGCTCTCATCCGCTGGGATCGGTCCGCCAGGCGTTTGTACTTCTGCGCATGAAGTGCATCTGCCACAACAGGAAAGGAGGGGAACTGAGAACGCCCCAGCAATTGCATTTGAAAAATAAACAGAGAGAATGGAGTCAGAGGCCTGGATGATCACTTTAAAGATGGAATAGAACTCCCAGCCCAGAAAAAAAAACCTACAATGCAGTCAGGAAAGGAAAACAGAGCACAAAGACATCAATAAAACAGGAAAAAAGAAAGAAAAAGGTGAACCGGAGGAGTAAAGTGTGCAGGTGTCTTCCTCCGTTTGTTTGCTCCACAAGTATTCACCAGGCACCTACTGTGTGCATGGGGGCCATACCAGATGCAAGAGACATAGCCTGGCCTCCCAGCCATGCTGTCTTGGTGACCACCATTAAACAGAGTCACAGGATCCCATGAGAAGTGCTACAATGGAAGAGCAGGAAATGCTACTGAGCACACACCAGCTGGGTCAAAGCGTTGACTCCAAAGGCTCAGGTTGTGAGGAATTCGCAGGAGTATGTGCCTGGGTCAGGGTGAAGATGACCAGGGAGAAAAACCAACTGGAGAAGCCATGGAGCCGGTGCAGCCACTGTCTGGGGCAACCCTGGAAGCTGAGCTACAATCACCCAAGGCACTGAGGCATCGTCCTAGATAAATAGCTAATTCCCCCACTGGAAGAAAACCACACCCCTGTCCAGGCGCCATCCTACCCAACTCCCTTCCCTAAAGGAGTCACAAAAAGAAACAAATAAATAAAAAAGGAGTGGGCACAAACATTTGGCCTAGCAGTTAAGTCGCTCATATCCCATGTGACAAGTGCCCTTGGGGCTGGTGCTGTGGCATGGAGTTCAGCTGCCACCTGCCATGCCAGCATCCCATGGCCAAGTGCCAGTTTCAGACCCAGCTGTTCTACTTTCAGTTCTGCTTCCTGCTCATGCACCTGGGAAGGCAGCAGAAGATGGCCCAAGTGCTTGGGTCCCTGCCACCTACACAGGAGACCCAGAGTGAGAAGAGACGAGCCTGGCCCAGATCTGGTGGTTGTAGCCATTTGAAGAGTGAACCAGTGGATGAAAGATTCCCTCTCTCTCTCTCTCAGATCTGGTGGTTGTGGCCATTTGAAAAGTGAACCAGTAGATGGAAGATCCTTCCCCTCTCTCTCTCTCTCTCTCTTTCTCTCTAATGTGGTTGTGGCCATTTGAAAAGTGAACCAGTAGATGAAAGATTCTCTCTCTCTCTCTCTCTCTCTGATCTGGTGGTTGTGGCCATTTGAAAAGTGAACCAGTAGATGGAAGATCCTTCCTCTCTCTCTCTCTCTCTCTCTCTCTCTAATGTGGTTGTGGCCATTTGAAAAGTGAACCAGTAGATGAAAGATTCTCTCTCTCTCTCTTTCTCTGTTACCCTGCCTTTCAAATAAAAATAAATCTTAAAAAGAAAAAAGCACCTCACTCTGCCTTCACCTAGACAGCTCTTTGTTTGTGTAGTGATCAGTTTCTTTGTTTGTTGCTGTACCCATGGGGACCCAGCATGGAATGTGATAAGGGCCCACTTTCACTACAAACGCCACCACCCTGGCAGAGCTGGGGGGATCAGGGCTTCCTGGGAGAACTCAAATCTGAGACCTCCCGGATGAGCAGGAGTTTCTCTCTGAACAGGTACCTCCTCATTGTGGGAAAGAAAACCAGGACTGCCAGATCACACCAGCATTCAGTCTATGAGTCCACAACCTTCTTGGATTCCATGTTCACTAAGCAATCTTCTAAATATAATTCAACTTCCCACAGGGAAGGAATGTACTGGTCAAGCTGACATAAACATCCCACTCACTGGCAGTTGTGGTTCTCACTATGAACTAAAAAACAAATGCCCTGACTTTGAGACCCTGTCTCCTTGACTGCATCAGCCTGGGGAGCCTAGCAAGTGTGGAAGGCGGGACCCTCGGCAAAGGCGACCCCACCAGGAGACAGCCATCCACCCCCAGACAGGGACACCCTGCCCTCTGCCAGCATACACAAGGCTCATCGTCAGACAGTTCAGGAAACTTTATGCATGTTTTTGTTAATTTATTTGGTTTTCAAATAAACAATAATTTGCAGTTATCAATCTATTAAACAGATTTAAAGGATATAAAAACAGAATTGGTGCACCCCATAAACTAAAATGAAATGACAAGTGAAAATAATCACTTCTATTAAAACCAACTCTTGACGTAACATACACAGGAAGGAAAGCTGAATTTTGTTCAAAATATTTACCATTATTTCAGTTGAATGAATTCAAGAGCCACATCCCAGAGTGTATGATCTGCATGGTTGTTGTAAAGGTTTGTACCGTTGATGACTTAACTGTGAGTATGTATTCAAATTCTCTCAATTATATAAGATAAACCCTTAAAGCTCTTCTTCTTTCACAAGGAGAAGTAAAGAAACCTAACAACTATGGCTGACAATGGGTTAATACTCTTAACAGCTGGAGATCTTATAAACCAACAAGAACACCTACGCATACACCTACTAGAAAGTCAGCCTAAGACATTCACAACAAGAAATGAACAAATAAAAATTTTAAGGGGGGGGGGGCAGACATTGGGCCTAGCAGTTAAGAGGCTACTTAAGTCATTCACGTCCCATGCCAGAGTGCCTGGGCTTCAGAAGCAGCCCCACTACCAATTCCAGCTTCCTGCTAATGTACACCTTGAGAGGCAGCAGGTGACGGCTCAGCAGTTAGATCCCTGTCACCCACGCGGGAGGCCTGGATTTAGTTCCCGCATCCTGGCTTCAGTCTAGTCTAGCATCAGCAGTTGTTGGGCACGTGGAAAGTGAACCAACAGATCAAAGCTAGTTCACTCACTCTGTCTGTTGCTCTGTCTGGTACCAGCACCTGGGACCCTCTTAGCTACTCTAATGAATTAAAATAATTCCATGAAATTTGGAAGCAGGAAAACTCCAATTTGTGAAACAAAGGAATTTTTTTATTAAAGATTTATTTTTATTTATTTGAAAGAGTTACACAGAGAAAGAAGGAATGGCAGAGAGAGGTGTCTTCCATCCAATGGTTCACTCCCCAATTGGCCGCAATGGCCGGAGCTGTGATGATCTGAAGCCAGAAGCCAAGAGCTTCCTCCAGGTCTTCCCACTCGGGTGCAGGGGCCCAAGGACTTGGGCCATCATCTACTGCTTTCCCAGGCCATAGCAGAGAGCTGGATCAGAAGTGAAGCTGCTGGGATTTAGCAGGCACCACGGCTCACTAGGCTAATCCTCTGCCATGCGGCGCCGGCACACGGGATTCTAGTCCTGGTCGGGGAGCCGGATTCTGTCCCAGTCGCCCCTCTTCCAGGCCAGCTCCCTGCTGTGGCCAGGGAGTGCAGTGGAGGATGGCCCAAGTACTTGGGCCCTGCACTCCATGAGAGACCAGGAGAAGCACCTGGCTCCTGCCATCAGATCAGCACGGTGCACCGGCCACAGCGTGCCGGCCACGGTGGCCATTGGAGGGTGAACCAACAGCAAAAGGAAGACCTTTCTCTCTGTCTCTCTCTCTCTACTGTCCACTCTGCCTGTCAAAAAAAAAAAAAAAAAAAAAAAGAAGAAGAAGAAGTGGAGCTGCTGGGACTTGAACTGGCACCCATATGGACTGCCGACACTGCAGGTGGCAGCTTTACCCACTACACAACAGCACCGGCCCCCAAAGGAATCTTGGCGTGACCTCTCAGTTCTCAATTATAAAACAAATGAGAAATTAAACCAGTTCAATGGAAGAGCAATGGTTAATGAGAATGTCCCACACTGAGGAGAAATATCTTGGTTTGTTAACCCTTAGGCAGACTAATTCAGACATAGAAAGATAGCAGAGAAGGGCTAGTGCTATGGCATAGTACGTTAAGCATCTGCCTGCAGCACCGGCATCCCATACTGGCATCAGTTCGAGTCCCAGCTGCTCCACTTCCAGTCCAGCTCCCTATTGACGGCCTGGGAAAGCTAGCGGAAGATGGCCCAAGTGCTTGGGCCACTGCACCCACGTGGGAGACCCCGAAGAAGCTCCTGGCTTTGGTCTGGCCCAGCTCCAGCCATTTCAACCATTTGGGGAGTGAACCAGCAGATAGAAGACCTCTTTGTCTCTCTCTCTCTCTCTCTTTCTCTCTCTCTGTAACTCTGCTTCTCAAATAAATAAATAGATCCTTAAAAAAAAAAAAAGATGGCAGAGAAAAGACAGATATCTTTACATTTCTCCTAAAAACATCATCTTACCTTAAAGCAAAGAAACAAAGACTAAAGCCTGGAAAAATAGAGAAGACTGGGTTGGATGTTGGCCCAGATCAGTGTTTACTGAATGCTCTCAGTGATGATACAATAAAGGGTTCTTACAGCCGCTGCCCAATATTTAAGTTTCTCATCATCTTCCTTTCCCTCAGAAAAAGAGGGATGGAATTAACTGGATAATAAGCATGATCAAAACTAGAACAAACTGTGTGAAAGCAAAAAGAACCAGACTGATTCTGCAGCTGACAGTTCAAGTAGGAAACCATTCTGACCCGTCAGTGTGAGCGCCACCACAGCCGGATGACGCCAGGACTCTTCTCCATGATGAATCCATCTGTTCCTAAAGTGATACTAATCTCCATGATGAATTCTAGGCTCCTCCCAGGACTCGAGTGGCGGACTAGATTGCGCACATCACTTCAAAATCCTGTGTCCTGCTCTGAACCCTCAGCCAAGAGACCCACAGAAGGATAATGACTGATTAAGACCTTGCCACGTGCATGTGCTAAACGCTTTATGCACATTAACAATACATGAGAGAGGTACTGTCGGCATCTTCAAGAGAATCTGAAACGTTACTCAGTGGGGCAGGCATTTGACGTAGCAATTAAGATGCTGTTTATGACGCCTGCACTTCATATAAGAGTGCCTGGGCTTTAATCCTGGCTCAGCTCCTGATTCCATCTTCCTGCTAATGCACACTCTGGGAGGCAGCAGACAATGGCTCAAGTACATGAGTCCCTGCCATGCAATCCAGAGAGACCTGGATTGAGTTCCCAGCTCCTGGGCCAGCCCTAGATGTCATGGGCATTGAGACAGTAGACCAGCATATGGGAGATCTCTTTCTCCCCCACCCATCCCCAACACACACACACACACACACACACACACACACACCCATGTATGCCTTTCAAATAAATTAAGCAAAAAAATTTTTAAAGAAAACTTACCCCAGGCCTCACAGCTAATTAGAGGCAGCATCAGGCTTCAAACCTGGGTCCTCCAATTGTAAGGACTTGGCATCTAGTTAAATCTAAGCAGAGGCCACTGCACATCCCCACATGCAGGAAAGGCACACTCACCTGCTCCATCAGGAGTGATGGTTCCCAGCTTCACGGCCAGTGGGTAGCCCATGTCTCTGTAATGCTCCAGCGCATGCCCGTTACCCCCGGAGCTGTCAAAGAACCACTTTCCACACAGGATGGAGCCATCGGTCAGATTCAACCAGAGGTTTTCACGCAGGTCACACCTGGCACACTTCCAACCACTGGAAAGTCGTTGGAGAGCAGTCAGAACAGCCGGAGCATAACCACGAAGCAACACGGAGCAACAGCACCTATCAAGCTGGCGGTCATAGGAAAGGCTCCACGCTTCCTCGTCTGCTCTCTCCCTGAGCAGCAGGTGCACTCAGCTCCCTGCCTGCCTCCCAGAGGGAACGGCCCCTCCCAGCATCTCCAGGGTAGCTTTTACTTCAGAAAAGGGATGCACAAGTTGGAGGTAGATGGGGAAGCAATTTCCTCACAATTCCTACATAGAGGGGACTAGGGCTTCAACAAATTCAAAATACGTGTTTAAAGGGGCCAGCACTGTGGCTCAGCTGGGTAAAATGCTGCCTGATCCAGCACCCCATATGGATGCCAGTTCATGTCCCAGCTGCTCCTCTTCCAATCCAGCTCCCTGCTAATGGCCTGGGAAAGCAGCAGAGGATGGCCCAAGTCCTTGGGCCCCTGCACCCATGTGGGAGACCCAGAAGAAGCTCCTAGCTTCTGACTTCAGCCTGGCCAAGCCCCACACAGATATGGCCATTTGGAGAGTGAACCAGCAGATGAAAGATCTGTCTCTTTCTCTCTATAACTGCCTTTCAAATAAATAAACAAATCTTAAAAAAAAAATACATGTTTAGTTTGAAAGCATTATCCATATAGACAGTAAAATTAGTTTAAACAAACTCCTACTGTACTATAAACCTAAATTAATTAGAAAGGTAACCAACCACACTGAATTAAATGCCAGCTATGTGTCAGGTGCCTTATAAAAAAAGGCAAACCTAAATCTAACAAACAACTCTAAGCACCAGTATTACCATCCCCATCTTTACAGAAGGATAAACTGAGGACCACAAATAATGCTGTTTTCCTAAGATCACCCAGAACATGAATGCAGTAAGGTCAGAGTTCAACAAGTTTGGACACAGCCCTAACCCATCTGCAATTTCCCTCCAGTACCAGCCTCTGTAAACACACCTGCACCCGGTAAAAGATGCTAATGTGGCCCAAAGAGCATTCCAGCCAAAATGTGGCAAGCAAAGACAGTTGTAAGTTGAGCTTCCCTTGAATGCAGTCTGAGACAAAGATTCAAATCTAAATGCTTGTTTGGGTGGTGATCCCAGGGGAGTAGAGAGAGCCAGCCAAGAGTCGGAAGCCAGTACGGAGTGTAAGCCCATGACCACTATGGACAGGTGTGGCTCAGACCAGCTGGGGAACCATTGGGACAGACATCCCACCTGGAGGGGCAGGCAACCAAGGTATTCACCCACCCACTCCACAGTCACAGGAGGACTCTGGCTCTAATTCTGCCTGCCCATGCACCAACACAGTGGGCTTCAGCAGGCAGAGAAAGTCCTCAAACAAAGAGTGGCAGGTGCAATGGGGATTAGGTATATGGGCTGAGAATATTCAGCATCTACTACAAAGGTAAAGAACAATTTTGAGTTTGTCTTTCATAAAAGGCACCTGGTAAAATATATAACTGTTAATTTTGAGAAGAGGTCGGAAGACAAAGATCCCTCTGACTCGTTCAAGGGGTAAAGTCCATTTTACTGCTTGACTCTCACCTTGGAGGAATTCTGACTCCATTGTCCAGTTGGGTGAGGTTATTGGCATATTTAGATACTGGCAACTCATTTTCCCATGTGTCTGGGTCCTGCTTTCTGTATGGCGATTTTGAGCTGAGAACAGCATCACAAGCAATTGTTACCTATAAGACAAACCCAGATGCACATATAAAAACAGTTTGTGAGGAGAAACTTCCAGCAAGTGAAATTAAAACCTTCTTAATAAATCCAGTTTAACTGGAGAAACTCAAACAGCATAGCTACGAAAGCTAGATTCTAATTTCCTGCACTTTCATGTGAATCTAGCCACAATCGTGGCACTGACCAGGACACAAGATTACAAGGGATCAGACTTCACAGTCTGGATCAGACTTCACAGTTTCTACCACTTAGTCAACAGGGTGAAAAGTCTGAGGCGAACAGTTTACAAGGAAGAAGTTAGGTCCATAAATGCCCAGGATTTACCAGGGTGGTGTGTTTTCCTACTAACAAATGAACACCCAGATATCCAATATCCTCCACTCATCACACAATGGCATGTGCTCAGCGAACTTGATTGGAATGTAAGCAGCATGGCTCCATTTCTTAATCTGGTGCAAATGTGACCCTGGATGGGGACAGGCCCAGGTGTCTTTGTGCCAGATTAGTTCACCTCACGAACAAATCTGTGATGTCCTGCTTAGCACCAACTGACCTCAGGCCTCTGCCTTCTCCCAAACACGACAGATCCTCGCCATACACTTCTTATCCCATTTGCTTAATGCAGCAAGCTATTTCTGGCTGACTTTAAAAACTGATGTTCCGTTAGGAAGTAACATGGTGCAGCCATTTTGGGAAAGTGTGGCCATTCCTCAAATGGTTTACCAGTCACCATATGACAAAGCAATTTCACTCCTAGGTGTGCACCCAAAGGAAATGAGAATCCATGTCCTCACAAAGGCTTGTGCAGAAATGCCCACAGCAGTAGTGTTTATAATAGTCAAAAATGCCTTACCAATGATAAATAGAACATAAAATAAAATGTATGTTTCTATAACAGAATGTTATTCAACAATAAAAAGGAATGAATACTGATACATACTACAACATTGATAACTTGAAAAATACATGCTACAAGAGTGACATATTCTATGATTCCATTTACATGAAATGTCCAGAAAAAGCAAACCTATACACACAGAAAGTGGATTAGTGATTGCCGGAAGCTAGAGGGCAATAGAGTGTGGGGTGGTTTGGTAGGGCAATAAATATATTCTAAAATTAGTGGTGATGGATGGTCTACTCTGAATACAATAAAAGCCAATGAATTGGTTTCATATTCTGTCAGTAATATTTTATACCACCTGTTGGCTATTTTCCCCTAAATAGCACTGACAAGTGATGCCTCAACCAAGCCAAGGAGGAAGTTCTTATAGCCACCATCCCATCTCCATGCAGTCCATGAAAAATTCGTATGAGTCCCCATTTCCATTACATCCTTCCTCGTCCCAGCCACCATCAAGGCTCATCTCCATGGCCACCCGATAGCCCCTTTATGATCTCTCCCCTCTACTCCTGCCCACTCTTCTCCTTACCCAGTGAGAGTGATCTGCTATGAAAATTAGATCCTATCCCTCCCCCGCTTAAAGCTCTTCATGGTGATGCTGACCACTACGGACAGAACTAGGCTAGGCACAGATGGAAACAAGGAAGAGGTCCCTGACCTTAAAACTCTTAGAATCCATTTCAGACCTAGATGTTTCCCATTCATTGCTTACCGCAAGTGCTGTTGTACAATCAACCTTTCCTTTCAATGGCGAACATTCAGCCCCTTCGTGCAGAATGTCCACACAACACAGGGCCGAGCTCACCACCAGCCCCTGCCACCCTAGCTCTGGCCACAGCATCCTAGCTTTTCAGTCTTGCCTGTTATAACCTCCCTGTTTACTTCACAGACTCCCTCGATCATTTCTCCGTACTCCTGTGGATTTTCTCCACTCCTTTTAGATCTCTTATTAGTGGTCTTGTTTGCAATGCACAGCAATTCTGAACAAGATTCAGATGTGATCATCTCTCCTTTCTTTGAATATCCTTCCTGGAAACATTCAACAAATGTCCCTACACTTCTAGGCCATAGATCTACTGTTTTCAGCATATTATCTAAAATCACTTAAAAGCCCTCTTTAGAGGGTATAGCTGAGGTCAGGAGACATCACCCTAGCATACACTGTGGATTAGTTTTCCTTGGATTTGTTATGGAGAGTGAAGAGACACAGGCGCTAGTCCTGGGTTCATCCCAGTCTCTGCCAACCTCATGCACCCTGCTACAACAGAGCTAACCAAAACTGCCTCCTAAGAGTTGACTGATAAACCGTTAAAAAAATTTGCAAAAAGGTCACTAAACATAGCCAATATGAAAAATTAAATTGTGCAGCTGGCGCTGTTATATAGTAGGTTAAGTATCTGCTTGCATCGCCAGCATCCCATATGGGCCCAGTTTGAGGCCTGGCTGCTCCACTTCTGATCCAACTCCCTGCTGATGTCCTGGGAAGGCAGCAGAGGATGGCCCAAGTGCTTGGGCTCCTGCCTCCACGTGGGAGATCTGGAAGAAACTCCTGGCTCCTGGCTTCAGATCGGCACAGCTCCAGCCTTTGTGGCTACTTGGGGAGTGAACCAGTGGATGGAAGACCTCTCTCTCTGTCTCTCCTTCTCTCTCTCTGTAACTCTGCCTCTCAAGTATATAAATAAATATTTTTTAAAAATTAAATTGTATATAAAGTCACAATTATAAAATATACTTTTAAAAAGGTAACATAAATTCAAAACTTCCTCAAGTCCAAATAGTCTTGGGCCCTTGAGATTATTTGTGCCTGTGTGGCTGAACAGTGGAAATTCCACATAGGGGAATTTCTATTGTACATCTCATCCCAGCACAGCATCCAGCGACGCCAAGATGGGAGTATTTACACCAGGGGAATCAGCACACACTACCAAACCAGGGAGCCCACTGTCAAACACTGGCAAGCACACCCCTGCTGGGCTTCCTGATGTCTAAAATGAAGGCATTGGATGTCAGAGCCCAAGATCTCTGCTGCTTCCACCAGGCTGTGCCTCTGGGAACCCCGGGTCTTTCACAGGTGATTTAACTTCCTGGCAACACCTATAAAGTCTCTGAAAATGAAGTTGTTCTGGCCTGAGACATTCGAGAGATGAAGGAAAAGTCACCTGTTCAGGTGTTTTGCAGTGCAATCATTTTTGCGATTTAAAAGTTCAAAAAGAGAATCATCAAAAACAAAAAACGTAGCAAAAGAATGGGAGGAAAACACAGCGGCCAACATCTTTTATGCAGACAAATCCCATGGGTGACCATCAGAGGAGGCTTGGTAGGCATTCTCCCTACCTGCACTTCCAAATAATCTTTTTTTTTTTTTTTCATTCCAAAACTGTTTCTTAATTCTTAAAAATCCTATAAAAATCATGATACATCTCACTGGATTTGGGTTTGTACGACACCTTTCTTTGAAGTAAAAGTATTTTGGATATAGGAATAATTTGAAAGATATTTTTATCAACTTTTTTTCACAAGACTGCTTCATGAGCAAATGAAAGATCACTTTTCATAACATTTAGCCGCAACAGGTTTCTTTACACCTTTTCTGGCAACAGAAAAAAGAGTAATATCAAACAAGGACAGTAAGAACTCTCAGTATTATAGAGACATAAGCTATAGTATATGATTTCAGGTAACGGGACGAGGTAAGACCATTTTGTCCACTAACATATTTCATCCTTGGTAACAGCCACATGAGTCAACACAGGGAACTGGAGAAAGCCAAGGTAATTTAATTCTGCATGGCTTACTGAACACCATGCACTTAGTGCCGAAAGGATGTGTCACAGTCCAATCATTAGAACAGCGACAACAGACAAATACACAAATTTCTCATTTCTACGGTCTCATATTTAGAGACAGAGTAGATCAAGGCAAATAAATTATATGGTGGAAACTCAGTTCCTAATGACATGAAACCCTCAGCCAAAATGTCCCCTCTTGGCAGGAGCAGGTGAGCAGATGGCTACAGACTGAGCCACGCCATGCCCAGAAGACTCTGGGACCTGAAGACCTGGTTGTGGTTCTGGCCGAGTGTCAGGAGGGAAAATATGAACTAACCCCTCTACACTCCACCCACCCACATCCCATTGCCATCTGTGGTCTGGCTCTGGGAGGTCAAGGTGGGCACGGAGCGGAAGAGAAAAAAAAAGGAAGGGACTTGAGTGACAGAGGCAATACAGGAAAGGATGAAAATGCAGGAGAAACAGGGAGGGTCCCTGCAGTGCAGGAGTGGGGAACACCCAGCCCTCAGGCCAAAGAAGGTGCACAAAATCACTTAGTCTAGTCCTGCTAAGGCAATCACAGGCATGACTCAAAATTGAATAAATCTACAGCAGGCTAGTTTTAAGTCAATAATTTTGTACGGTCTTCGAATGATGTTATAAATATCCAAATGGCCCTTGTTAGAAAAAAAGTTTCTGGGCCGGTACTATGGCATAGGGGGTTAAGGCATAGTCTGCAGTGCTGGCATCACATATGGGTGCCAGTTCAAGTCATGGCTCCTCCACTTCTGATCTAGCTCCCTGCTAATGCATCTGGGAAAGCAGTGGAAGATGACCCAAGTGCTTGCGTCCTTGCATCCACATGGGAGACCCAGAAGCTCCTGGCTCCTGGCTTCAGACCAGCTCAAGTCTGGCCTTTGCAGCCATTTGGGGAGTGAACCAGCAGATGGAAGAGCCCTCTCTCTGTCTCTCCCTCTCCCTCTTTCTGTAACTCTGTCTTTCAAACAAATAAATCTTTTAAAGAAGAGGAAGGAGGAAGGGGGGGAAATAGGAGATGGAGAAGAAGGAAGAGGAGATGGAGAAGAAAAAGGAAAAGGAGAAGGAGAGTAAGAAAGAAGAGGAAGAGGAGGCCGGCGCCGCTAGGCGGAGGATTAGCCTAGTGAGCCGCGGCGCCGGCACACGGGGTTCTAGTCCCGGTCAGGGCGCCGGATTCTGTCCCGGTTGCCCCTCTTCCAGGCCAACCCTCTGCTGTGGCCAGGGAGTGCAGTGGAGGATGGCCCAGGTGCTTGGGCCCTGCACCCCATGGGAGACCAGGAAAAGCACCTGGCTCCTGGCTCCTGCCATCGGATCAGCGCAGTGCGCTGGCCGCAGCACGCCGGCCGCGGCGGCCATTGGAGGGTGAACCAACGGCAAAGGAAGACCTTTCTCTCTGTCTCTCTCTCTCACTGTCCACTCTGCCTGTCAAAAAAAAAAAAAAAAGGAGGAAGAGGAAAAGGAGGAAGAAGGAGAGGAAGAGGAGAAAGAAGGAGAGATAGAAGAGGAAGAAGAGGAAGAGGAAGACAGAGGAGAAGAGGAGGAAGGTTTCCCCACCACTGCAGGGTTCAGGTGTCCAAGGGAAACCACCTGGCTTACCCATCGCATCACCACCACCAGGTGGTCGCAGGCAGCTATGGGTGTGCAAGGCACAATGCTGCAGGACCCTTGTCACAGAAGTCACATGCTCGCCCTCCCCTCTTCTCTCACTTGCTACCCTCCCAGTCCCCCAGAGCGCACACACACACAGCACACGCACACACACCTGACACAGAGAGTCACGCGCATCTAGCTAGCAGCCGTGCACACTCACTGACCAGGGCTGGCAATTCCTCAATATTGGGCAGTGCTATTTCATAGTGGTCTGGGAATATGACAAGTTTGGCTTCATCTTCATATTCATAATCGTCGCTATTTAAATCGTCGTCAGTATCTAGATCTGAGGAGGAAACAAAGACAAAGAACAGGAAATGAGGAAGACAGCACCCCACACAAAGGGAGCGCTCCCTGGAGGAGCCAGGAACCCACAGGGACGCAATGCCAAAGTCAAGGACAGATGCTTACCACTCCCTCCTCCCAGACCGTCCCTCGGCTCCCCAGGATGGCAGGTCTTTCCTTCTTCCCTAAGTCACAGATACTTATTTATCAGTGACACACATATGAAGAAGGCTGAGCCATGCAATAAAGCTTTTCAGTTATGCATGTGCCAGGTTCTGAATTCTTAGAGATGTTCTAACAATAAATGGTCAATTACGATTTGTCAGGTGCGTGGCTCCTGATTTTACCAGAATGAGCTGGAATTTTTTTTTTTACAACACTGTATTCTGGAAGAAAATGCATGGGTTTAAGGGTAGATAAGCCTTCGTTCAGTTCTAGCTCCAAAACCTAGAGTTACTTTGAGCAAGTTACAAACTCTAAGCTGCATCTTCCTCATCTGTAACATGGAGATAATAAAACTTACCTCGGAGCTTACAGAGCACATAAAAGAGGAACTGGACACAGAAGATCCAGCACATAATAGGCCATCTATAAATGGTTTGAAAAAAAAATGTTGGGGCCAGCACTGTGGTGTAGTGGGTAAGTCTCCACCTTTGGTGCCAGCTTCTCATATGGATACCAGCTTGAATCCCGTATGCTCCACTTCCAATCCAGCTCCCTGCTAATGGCCTGGGAAAGCAGTAGAAGATGGCCCAAGTCCTTGGGACCCTGCATGCACATGGGAGACCCAGAAAAAGCTCCTGGCTCCTGGCTGCAGATTGGCCCAGCTCTGGCCATTGCAGCCATTTGGGGAGTGAACCAGCAAATGGAAGACTTCTCTCTCTGTCTCTCCCTCTCTCTGTAACTCTGCCTATGAAATAAATAAACAAATTTTTAAAAAATAAATAATATGTATTTATTATTCAAGTTGGTAAGAACTGTATAAAATTATTAAATAAACAGATGAGTGTCACGCTCTGTCTCTCCACTTGTCTCCCTCTGCCTTCCTCTCAGTAGGAACTGCCAGGCCCCTGCACTCCCGTAAAAACCCGAGGGGGAAACCCTCCCGTGTGGATGGCTCTGTGGTCTTCAGGCTGCGAGAAGGATGAAAAGGACGAGCTCCTCCAGCTCGCATTTACTCAGCCATCACCTCTCTGCTTGGCTAATCTCTCCAAAAGGCTAGGTGAAGGCTCAAGGAAACGTCTTGTCACACTATTTCCATGGACCTTTCAGCCTCACATTTGTGGCCATGCCAGCATCCCAGATCATGTTTGTGTGTTTAGTGCTTGGAATCAAACTGGGTGCTGCCGCCATAATTTCCTGTTCCACACTGATTTTTACATGCTCCTTGCCCTCTGCTACAGAAATCATCCAAAAAAAAAGAGCTTCACAAAGAGATGTCATTGGAAGGAAATCTTAGTTCATGCAATGTTTGAGCATCACTGGACTCCCACTAAGACTTAAAGGATCCCTCAGCACCTCTGTGAGTTCACTGCAGTACACCAGTGTGCCTCAGAGCACAATTTGGAAACCAAAGTGTTAACAGCTCCCTACTGCCCATAGGAAAAAATTCTAGGGCCCATTGCTGAGGCTCTGGCATCCCATCATACCATTTTGAGTCCCAGCTGCTCCACTTCTGATCCAGCTCCCTGCTAATGCACCTGAGAAAGGAGTGGAAGATGTGGAAGATGGCCCAAGTGCCTGGGCCCCTGCACCTTCGTAGGAGACCCGAAAGAAGCTCCTGGCTCCTGGCTTCAGATCGATGCAGCTCTGGCAGTTGGGGCCATTTGGGAGTGAAGCAGCAGACAGAAGATTCTGATTCTGATTTATATTCTCTCTCTCTCTCTCTCTCTCTCTATCTATCTCCATGTGTGTAACTCTAGCTTCCAATAAACTATCACTGGGAGAATATCTTCACACAAGGATGTACAAACAGAAAATAGTACTTGAGAGGGGAGGCAGAGAAACTTACTATTCATTGCAGAGTGTTTTTTAAAAAGATTTATTTTTTATTTATTTGAGAGGCCGAGTCACAGACAGAGAGAAAGACAGAAAGATCTATCCACTGGTTCACTCTCTGATTGGCCACAATGGTCGCAGTTGAGCCAACTGGAAGCCAGGAGCCAGGAGCTTCTTCTGGGTTCCCCAGGCAGATGCAGGGGCCCAAGCACTTGGGCCTCTTCCACTGTTTTCCTAGGCCATTAGCAGAGGAAGTGGAGCAGCCAGGACACAAACCAGTGCCCATATGGGATGCCGGCACTACAGGAAGAGGCTTAGCCCACTATGCCACAGCATCGGACCCACTGCAGAGCATATTGTAACTTTTAATTTTTTTTTTTTTTGGTATTTCACAAAGAGGAGATTTTAATCTTTTGGTCTACATCAGCCAATACTTTTACATTAATTATATATTATTAAAATGTTTGCTTTAGCCCACTTTAGCCCACTTTCAAAATCTAGACTCTGAGGAAAATTTGAGTGTATTTCCAGGAGTATTGAATCTTATAAACATCTTAAAAGGTCAGTATCATCTCTCTTGCGGAGCTGCTAGAGATTTTCCAAAAAAGGGGCACTTGAACAGGTCAAGAATCATCTGATTCCTGTACAGCTCCGAGGCGCTCACAACTCCCAAAGAAGCCGCCATCCCAGGGGCCCTCGGCAGCAGCTTCACCAGTGCAGGAACTGTGGCACATCACTTTCTCAGCCACTGTTTGGCTATCACCAAAATGTTCACTCAGAGTGGGGAAAATTATGCAATACAAGTGTTAGGTATTCAAAAAATGGTTTAAAAATCCTAAACAAACACACACAAAAGTGTGACATTTGTTGGGGAAAAAACAACCAACAAAAGCTACAGCTGTACATTACAGTAATTGCAGAGAAGGGTGACTTGATTATGGGGCAGGTTGGGTGCTCAGGAGACTTGAGCAAGACCCTGAGCCCCAGCTAAAGCCTCAGCTTCCCTTATCAATCAGTACTGAAGGTCACACCCAAAGGATTCAGTGGTTTCAATGTCACTCTTGAGCCAAAGGAAAAGGAGTTATTCGCAAAGTCCTAAAGTGAGTGGGGAAAAAAAAAGCTATCCCAGATAAAGCACTGGCCATCTCCGTCTCCTTTATGAGGGAGAACATGGGGCACCATGACATTTCAGCACCAGTGGTTTTTTTCTGCTCAAAGAAACAAAGAGAGACTGCAAGAGGGTTTGGCATTCCCTTCCTCTACATGAAAAGTCGGCCCAATGTCCCTTAGAGGAGAGGAGTTGATGTCAGGGGCTGCTAGCTGCCTCCCAATATCCACACAACCCTTCTTCCTTGCTAACAGAACCCTGGCCTACTCAGTGCAGCCCACGCGTCCACTTTATCTTCCAGTCTCCTGTGCACAAGCATGTGGTCATATGATCAAGCTCCGGCCAGAGAGGTGTACACTAAAGGAGGACCTAAGAGAAGCCTGACCACAGGAAGGCGACTCTGCTAGAAGATTAGACTTTGTAAGTCCCTTCCCCCTTCCTCTTTCCTGCACTTCAGATGTAATGGCCAGAGCCCCCACTGCCATTCTGAACCATGAAGTGACCAAGAGGTCGGTCGGTCGGTCGGTCTCTCTCTCTCTCTCTCTCACACACACACACACATCCTGGCAGACCAGGATGGGGGCCACAGCAGAGACACAGAAGAGTCTGGGCCTCTGACAAACCTGAGGCCATCACATCAGCCTGGACTTGCCATTTCCCAACAACCCCTACAGAGAAATAACTGTCTGTTATGTTTAAAGTTACCAATGTCTTAGGTTTCCTGTTCTGCAAGCCAGATGGATTCCTAATACAGCTTGTCCCTGAAATTAATTTTGCAGCCACATCAAGTTGAACACAAAGCTGTGATCATGTGGCAAGAGGAAAGCGCCTGCTCCTAGGAGAGAAGAAGCACTGGCTGAGGGCTATGAATCAGGGCTTGCAAAACCAGTGGGAGGAAGGAGCTAACTAATTTGTAAAGTACCTGGATATAAAACAATAGAGAGAAATGGGACCTGGGGCAAGTCCCAGAATGCTGGTAGCATCCAAATTTAAATTTTTTAGAAAACTAGTACAATACAACACTTTTGCAGGTCTGTGATTTTTGGTTTTGTTTTTGTTCAGTGTTAGTTTTATTTATTTGTTTATTTATTTGAGACACAAAGACAAAGAGATCTCCCACCCACTGGTTCACTCCTCAAATGCCTTTGGGCCAGGCCAAAGCCAGGAGCAGAGAACTCAATCCAGGTCTCCTACAGGACCCAGGCACTTGATCTGTCATCCAGAGATTTTCAAGGTCTGCATGGTATCATTTAATTCAGAAGTCACATTATCTTTATGGTGGAACAGTAATAACCAAACCTCACAACATACTCGTCTTTGTAGCATTAGTGCTCATCCGAAGCACTGTGGGTTTGGTTGGCTGATTTGGGTTGTGCTAAGGAGGCACAGTGAGAAGCAAGCATGCTTGTTCAGGAGAAAAACCACCTGCAGATGAGCCTCATAAAGAAAACCATGAGCTGAATAGCAAGAGCAGCCAGCCAGGCCAGGCCCCATCAGAGTGGCT
This sequence comes from Oryctolagus cuniculus, assembly GCF_051225735.1. Lineage (NCBI taxonomy): Eukaryota > Metazoa > Chordata > Mammalia > Lagomorpha > Leporidae > Oryctolagus > Oryctolagus cuniculus. The sequence goes on from NC_142870.1 coordinate 100,017,485, forward strand.
GGAACGGGTTCAGAAGGAAACTCAGCCCATGACTATTTCAGTGGTTTAATTTGCAAATAATTCATGTGTCTTCATTTCAACAGTAACATGTCTGTTGCAGAAAAAGTGTAAACACAAATACGCAAAAAAAAGAAAGCAGAATCACTTCCATCTCAACACCAGAAAGAGCTACTACTAACAACCTGAAGTGCAGTGGTCTTCCAGACTCTTCCAGCCTCTTGATTATCCATGTATATGTGCATTTATTTGTATATTTTTGTGCATATACATACATGCATATACACATATACACGCATATATGTGTATGCATGCTCTTGCATACATCTACACGTATGTGTGTATATACAGAATTTTTATTAAAATGAAATAATACTATGAAAAGAATCAAAATTGTTTGTAAACAATCATCTCAGGCATTTAGGGATATAAAGCTTCTTGGTCAAACATTATCAAAGTACTTTTTCTCCTGAGAAAGTCATTATTAGAAGCATAATATAAAATATGACATAAATAAGGAAATTTTATAAATCTACCATTAGTCAACACTACAGTAATAATTTCTGCAGGCAAAATTCAATGACAGATACTAAAATTAGAAGAAATGAGATATTAGCAGACTCTCAGAGTGTCACAGCTAGGGCAGGTATTCAGCCTAGAGGCCAGTTACGATGCCTGCATCCCATACTGGCATGCCTGGCTTCAGTTCCTGGTTCCAGCTCCTGATTCCAGCTTCCCAATGATGTAGATTCTAGGAAGCAGCAGGTGATGGTTCAAGTAGCTGAATCTCTGCCACCCACATGGGAGATCTGGGTTTAATTTCCAGTACAGGCTTCAGCTCAGACCAGTCCTGACCATTGAGAGTATTTGGGGAATGAACCAGGAAATAACACCTTGCTCTTCCTCTCTCTTTCTCACAAATATATTCTTTACTTTTTTTAAAGTATCACCCCCAAGAATGTCATTAATTACACTATAAATTTACTATGGAGGTACTCCCCAAACACTACCTGAATAAGTGAAAACTTTCAACATCAGGGCTGGCGTTGTGGTGTAGTGTATTAGGTTACCGCCTATAATGCCAGCATCCCATGTGGGCACTAGTTCAAGACCCAGCTGCTTCACTTCCAATCCAGTTCCCTGTTAATGTGCCTGGGGAAAGCAGCAGAGGATGTCCCAAGTGCCTGGGCCACTGCATCCACGTGAGAGACCTGGAAGAAGCTCCTTGCTTCTGGCTTTGCCTGGCCTCAGCCCTGGCTGGTGTAGACATTTGTGGAGTGAACCAGTGGATGCAAGATATATTCTCTCTCTCTCTCTCTCTCTTTCTCCCTCTCTCTCTCTCTGTAACTCTGACTTTCAAATAAATACATAAATATTTTTAAAAAGTTCAACATCACCAGTATGAATTGTAAATCAGCATCATATCCCTGATATCCTGTACAAAGAAGGAAACATTAATTGTACCTCTGTAGTATATTACCAAAAATTTATAACTTCAAGTTTTTCACGAGCAAACAGAAGACCATCCCAAATAGAAGTACATCTTTTTTTTTTTTTTTTTTTTTTTTTTTTTGACAGGCAGAGTGGACAGTGAGAGAGAGAGACAGAGAGAAAGGTCTTCCTTTGCCGTTGGTTCACCCTCCAATGGCCGCCGCGGCCGGCGCGCTGCGGCTGGCGCACCGCGCTGATCCGATGGCAGGCGCCAGGAGCCAGGTGCTTTTCCTGGTCTCCCATGGGGTGCAGGGCCCAAGCACTTGGGCCATCCTCCACTGCACTCCCGGGCCACAGCAGAGAGCTGGCCTGGAAGAGGGGCAACCGGGACAGAATCCGGCGCCCCACCCGGGACTAGAACCCGGTGTGCCGGCGCCGCTAGGCGGAGGATTAGCCTAGTGAGCCGCGGCGCCGGCCAGAAGTACATCTTACAAGATAACTGACAAACATTCTTCAAAAGTGTCACAATTTTAAGATAAAGAGAGACTAAGGAACTATCACAGATGGGACAAGATTAAGGAAACTTGACAACTGAACACAATTTGGGATCCCAACTCTCGTTCAGCCAACCCACATCTTCTTCAGCTGGAACGTACAACACATCGCACATTTCCAAGTCTCCTGAGCTGCCAGAAGTCTTTGTGGAACCCAGTCCTTGACAGTGGTATCTGCAGCACTTCTGTGTGCTGTGTGTTACCGGCAGCATGGAAACCTTGATGCTCTTTTCTGCTTCCTGTTGCTTAGGATAGAGTCAGTCCCCAGACTGTCCCTAAATGTCTCATGTTGGAGATGGCAGAGACCAAATGTGGCAGTGTAAGCCAGAGTGCAGCATTTAGGCAAGAGGAAAGCTCTGGCAAACAGTTGACTCTCATGACCTTGTTTCCCAGAGTATGTTGCAAGAAGCTTATCTTGCAACATAGTACTAAGCAGCAGCCAGACCACCACAAACAAGGAGGGCTGCAAGAAACCAGTGTGAGGGCTGGTGTTGTAGTGCAGGGAGTTAAGCCACTGCCTGCGATGTTGACATCCCATATGGGCAACTGGTGTGAGTCCCAACTGCTCCACTTCTTCAGTTCCATGCTGATGAGCCTAGGAAAGCAATGGAGAATGGCCCAGGTGCTTGGGCCTCTGCACCCATGTGGGAGACCCAGAAGAAGCTCCTGGCTTCAGCCCAGTCATTGTGGCCATTTGGGGAGGAGTGAACCAGTGAATGGAAAATCTCTGTCTCTCTCTTTCTGTAACTGCCCTTCGATTAAATAAATAAATAAAATCTTAAAATTAAAAAAAAGAAACCTGTATGAATCAGAATTTTGAACATCTTGAACATACAGTGCATAAAGATTTATAAGGCAAGCAGGAACATGCTCCCATCCCCCATATTCTACACCCTGGATACTCCCCCAGCCATTGCTATAAAAGTCCTAGGAAACTGATTGCAGGGAGGCCGTTATTTTAGGGAACTCAACCTTCCCACCATCTACTTTACTTGTCACAAGTAAATAAAGCTTTCTTCTGGGCAAAAAACAATTAGATCCCAGATTATATTCTGTAACCCAAAAGAGACATCAATGGGGGAAAAAATGGGGAACATTGAATAAAGTCTATAGTTTGGCTAATCCTTAAAAAGAAAAAGAAAAACTGGCTGTTATTTGAAACCAGCAGAAAAACAGATCAAAAGCAAGATCACAAATACTTTCTAGTCACTGTATGTATAATTGCTTCAAAGCACTAACTCCAACTAAAAGAGTTAAAAGCATCTTTCACCACTAGGAAAATGCAAAGTGGAGTCAGCGCCTCTCAATTTAAATTGTGCCTCTTACCTTTACATTGTAGAGCAATAAATAAGCTTTCGCCAAATCAAACATGCATATGGGCATACACAAATACAGACACACACAAAATGTGGGCACACTCTTGATAACTATTTACATTACCTAAAAATATCTTGGAATTCCTCCTTTTTGGTAAAGCACCACCAGAGGCCCCTCTTACCTTCTGAAAAGAAAATGAGAAATGATTAAAATGCAGCCTAAAGAATAAGCAATGGGGAGGGATGAGGACATCTCAGAGGTTCCCAGTGTTTATAAAAAGCCAAGAGAAATATTCAACCTGGACTAGAAAGTCCAGAATAAACATGAACTTGAAGCAGGAGGGTGAAGGAAGGGCAGTTCTATTACTCCACCTGATTATTTCCACCGAGTCATAAAGAAAGCACTTCTGGAAAGGGAAGTAGAAACCAGGGGCCAGGGTGAAGTGGATGCTTGAACTTCCATCAGCAAATGCTCTCCAAAAGGCTGGGGTCCAAGCCTGACAGTGAAGGACTCAGGAAAAGATGATGGTGGCTCCAAAGACTAAGAGCCCTACGTTTCTCCTTACCCAAGGGCTTCCTAGTATTTGGTCCTGGGCATGCTCAGCAACTTTGTTGAAAGATTTAATAAATACTTTCAGATAGTTACCGATATTCTGGTCATGTGAAACCTCAATGCAGCTTCTCGAAACACTGGAGAGCACCAACAGGTGGCCATGATCGCCACCTTTCACATTGTGTATTTCTGCCAATAGTAGAATCCTCAGCAGTGAAACAAATGCCTATCAGTGCTTATGCAAGAGAGCATCCATGTGATGCTCACTTCAGTAATTTTATCCTCAAATAGAATGATGATAATTTTTGTTTGAAATGGCCAACGGGATTTCCATGGTGAATCAGTTTTTTTTTTAAGTCATGAGAAGTCAGTTTTTTTTTTAAGTCATGAGAAGTCGTTTCCAAGTGAGCAGGGTGTGCAGGTCCAACCCTAGCACGCTTCCAAGCAGCCACATGCGTCAAGGCCGTGCCGTGCACTTGCCTCGTCTCTAACTTGTCTTCTCATCAATCCCAAGTCTCCTACATTTTATTATTTGATATTGAAGGTTGACCCATCTTCGTGATTCTCAGCTTAAGTTTTTACAGCTGCTACTTTAGGTTTACAGTCCACATCTTAGGAATCTCGAAATTATTGACCACATGAACCTAAAAGAATACAGTTCTTCCCTGGTCTTCTCTGTCCTCTCCTTTGCATTCATTTGCCTCAAATAGAGATGAAATGACGCCTGTGCCAAAGGCACATTTAACAATCTTACAGGTCACCTGAGATCTCTCTACAGAACTTGATAGTGCCCTGTAAGTGTTCCGATCTCACTGCCCCCTCCATCCCTGAGGGAGAGGGACTGCATAAAGATTTGCTAGAACATGAGTCTCTCATATCATAGGATTTCACACACCTTCACACCTCAGACTTGAGTGAGATCCACTTCCTCTCGGATAAAAGGGGTAAAAAAAAAAGACTTCCCTCCCAATGCCATCACTCTCCTCCAACAGCAGTCAATACTAAAGAAATCAACAGGGTTACAGAAACTAAAACTTTTTTGTCCAGAAAATATGACTGTGCCATATGTCAGGTTCTGTGCTGGAGCTTGGGGTACAAACCGAATGAAGATATAGTCCCTCCCTTGAAGAGCTCAGCAGCATAGTAGGGCAACATATATGAAAGCAAACCACAACAGGTTCTGGTGAGTATTAAGAGAGGTTCAGCTGGTGCCGCAGCTCACTAGACTAATCCTCCACCTGCAGCGCCAACATCCCAGGTTCTAGTCCCGTTTGGGGCACCAGATTCTGTCTCGGTTGCTCCTCTTCCAGTCCAGCTCTCTGCTGTGGCCAGGGAGTGCAGTGGAGGATGGCCCAAGTGCTTGGGCCCTGCACCTGCATGTGAGACCAGGAGGAAGCACCTGGCTCCTGGCTTCAGATCGGTGCAGCATGCTGGCCATGACGGCCATTTGAAGGGTGAACCAACGGAAGGAAGACCTTTCTCTCTGTCTCTCTCTCTCTGTCTAACTCTGCCTGTCAAAAGAGAGAGAGAGAGAGAGAGAGAGAGAGAGAGAGAGGTTCCAAAAAATGCTATCAGTTTCTAAGGAGGAAATGACACGTTCATCTAGGGATGACTGGTCAGGTAACAAAAGCAATAGTCTTGGCATATAGCAGCTATTTGTAAATGTTTGGTGGATTGGTGGGTGGGTGGGTGGATGGAGAGATACATAGACAGGTGGATGGATGGATTAGTTCATGGATAGATGGATGTATGGTTATGTGAATGAATGGGTATATGAATGCATGTGTGTGTGGATGGATGGATGATGGGTGTATAGGTGAGTGGATGAGTGGATGGATGAATGGATAGATGGCTATTCTGGCCACAGGGAAAACAACAAGTAAAAGAAAGGGAGAAATAAGACATTCTAGACAGAGAAAACAGCATGGACAAAGGCATGAAATCACAGTGTGTTCCAGAAAGGAGACATAGTTTGCTGAGTCTGTATCACAAATGTGGTGGTGTAAGAGTGGGGGTCAGGGCCGGCACAGTGGCACAGCAGGTTAACGCCCTGGCCTGAAGCGCCGGCATCCCACATGGGCACTGCTTCTAGTCCCTGCTGCTCCTCTATGGCCTGGGACAGCAGTAGAAGATGCCCCAAGTCCTTGGGCCCCTGCACCCACGTGGGAGACTGGAAGAAGCTCCTGGCTCCTGGCTTCGGATTGGCGCAGCTCCAGCCATTGCGGCCATCAGGGGAGTGAACCAGCAGATGGAAGACCTCTCTCTCTGTCTCTCCCTCTCTCTGTAACTCTGTCTTTCAAATAAATAAAATAAATATTAAAAAAAAAAAAGTGGGTCATAAGTACTGTAGAGTCACATCGTGAGCACCATATAATCACATAAAAGACAGGGAGACACATCAGGGATTTAAGCCTCATTGTGCCACAAATGCACAGGTAAATGCACTTGGAAAGATCATCCTGGAGGAGTTATGCAGACTGGTTGGGACTAAAGGATAGGAGATTGCGCAGGAGGCCACAAAACTAGTCCTTTTAAGGGATACTGAGCCCCGGCGCCGCGGCTCAGTAGGCTAATCCTCCACCTTGCGGCGCCGGCACACCGGGTTCTAGTCCCGGGTGGGGCGCCGGATTCTGTCCCGGTTGCCCCTCTTCCAGGCCAGCTCTCTGCTGTGGCCAGGGAAGGCAGTGGAGGATGGGCCAAGTCCTTGGGCCCTGCACCCCATGGCAGACCAGGAGAAGCACCTGGCTCCTGCCATTGGATCAGCGCGGTGCGCTGGCCGCAGCGCACTGGCCGCAGTGGCCATTGGAGGGGGAATCAACGGCAAAGGAAGACCTTTCTCTCTGTCTCTCTCTCACACTGTCCACTCTGCCTGTCAAAAAAAAAAAAAAGGGATACTGAGCACTCAGACAAAAACAGTAGGGATGGAGGGGACAGGATGGATTTCAGAGCTATTTGGAAGGCCCAGGTAAAACTTGTTATATGCAAAACACAGAAGAAAAGCAACCCAAAGGATGTCCTCTGGAATTTAAGAAGAACCACTGTTAGGAAAGGATAATTTATTCAGCCTGGGCACCCTGAACTGCAGGTATTTGTGGGAGAAGAAAAATCCAGGATGGAGTCAGATGGTCAGACATTCAGATCTGGACAGATACTAATTTGGAAGTCATCAGCATAGAGAGCGGTTGACCAAGGATATATATGTGCATGAAAACCGCTGATGAGGAAGAGCACCTTTCAGGTAAAGAAGACAGGATGGCCAAACGGCATCCTTGGAAATGCTGACAATTAAGGGGTGAACAAAGGAAGAGACACTGGTAAAGAAACTGAAAAGGCAGAGAGATGTCAAGAAACAATGGTGCTGAAGAAAACAGGGGGAGGGCAACAGTTCCAAAGGAAAACAACACAAACATTCAAATACAGTGACATCAGGGCTAAAATGTCCCCGCCAAGTGTAGCAGCTAACAGCTCACTGACACCTGGGGCAGTTCCAGTGGCTGACCAAGGTCAGACAGACTGCAAGGTCGAGCCCTAAAGGGACATGCAGCAGAGACCAGGAGAACAGAAGCCTTAACTGAAGGATGTAATGACTCAAGGAGGACAAAAAGAGTTTCATGATGTGTGCTTTTTACAGGTGGCAGAAAGTGAAAAAGGCAAGGGAGAAGTTACAGCTATAAGAAGGAGTGGAGATAATGAAGGAGCAGGTTTCCCAAGGTAGGAAGACCCAGAACCAACTGTGAGTAGAGAGAGAAAAGACCTTTCTGCAGGAGGAAAACTAAAATGGAACAAAACACCTGTGAACTTTTGAGACACACCAAAGAAGTTACTTAGTTCTCATCCTAGGTCCTTGTTTTCTTTGTTAAAGCACAAGTCAAAATAATTTTCTGAGAATCTGCTAAAGGCTTGAAGAAAGCATCCTAAGTTTACAGTGGCCACTCAAGGGATTGGGAAAGGACAGAGACTAGCAGTTTGCTGGGCAGTGAGAGGGCTCATCTGAAGAGAGGAGACCAGGAATTTGACAGGGTTTGTGGGCCTTCCAGCGATCTGTGCATGGAAATGGAGCGAGACATCAGTGTATGCACAGGTTGGCATTGCAAGAGATAATTCAGGAATTAAGCTTGCAAGGATAGGGCTCAGGTGAGGCTACTGTTGATAACAGGATGTTCAAAGTGTCCCAGTGTGAAAAGAAGACTTAACAACTCAGAGGCATGGAAGTGGCAAGAAAGTAGAGCAACAACAAATTGAAATAGGAATAAATGAGCAAAAATGAGAGAGATGGTGGCTATGGAGTGAAATATTTGACAGTTTCAGAGGCAGGCCTCATCACACAAGACCGCCAACACACCACAGTTCTTGTGACCCTGAGAAAAGTAATCTAAGTCTGTGGACCTCAGTTGTTCCTTTTTCAAAAAAAAAAGCTTCCTAAAAATTGCATCACTTTACACTAAGACATACAGGATTTCAGATTAATTACTATACACCACCTAACACAAGTAGTGAATGTAAATATAATAGGTCAAAATTACATTGTTCTGAAGCTAAGTGTTGAGTTTATAAGCTTCTCTGACCTCCTGGCCTGTCTTCCTCCACTTTCTTCTGCTCTCATCACTGTCCAGTACTGGAATCTCTCCTTTGATAGAAAGAACACCAAACATACTAGGTGGGCTAGGGCGAGCGATCAGAAGAAATTCACATCAACATCAACTGCTCAGAAGACCCTGGATAGCTTACAAACTAGCGAGACAATGTAATATCAACATTTGAAAATTACTAATATCCCCAAACACCATCAAAGATGAAATAAATGTCAAAAATCAAAGAGGGATAACATTAGTAACAAGAATTATAGGATATCTTTTAAAAAAGCCAATAAAAGGGGCTGGCACTGTGGTGCAGCAGGTTTAGCCACTGCCTATGGTGCTGGCATTCATTATCGGACACCAGTGCGAGTCCCAGCTGCTCCACTTCCAATCCAGCTCCCTGCTAATGTGCCTGGGAAAGCAGCAGAAGATGGCTCAAGTCCTGGGGCCCAGGCACCCACATGGGAGACCCAGACAAAGCTCCTGGCTTCAGCCTGGTCCAACCCCAGCCACTGAGGCTATTTAGGGAGTGAACCAGTGGAAGGGAGATCTGTCTCTTCTCTCTCTCTCTCTGTAACTCTTTCAAATAAATAATCTTTAAAAAAAATCTTAAAAGCTAAAAAAAAAAGTATGAGTTCTTTACAGAAAATTACAAAATATCATTGAATAATATAAGAGACCAGAATAAATATAGAAGTATGCTATGTTGAATGGTTATTTAATAAATATTTATGAAGTACCCACTATATGCTAGTCACGATTAGGTGCTCAAGACACAGCGGAGCAAAACAGATGGAAGTTCCTGACCCTCTTGGAAATTACACAATGAGGTGATTACAGATGAATCTATAAATACAGTGTGACTATGATCAAAATATCAACAGGATTTTTTTTAACTTGATGAACTGATTAGAACATCCATTAAAAAAAAAATCTCTAAAAGTGCCCCAGGAAAGTAACAGGGGAATAAAATGAACATGCAAAAAGTGTTTCTAACACCAGAAATGAAGGCTTGCCACACCAATGCAGAGAAACACAGCACACAAGTGAGATGCCGAAAACAGGCCCATGTAAAAGGCAAGTTAAAGTACTAAATAATAGGGGCCAGCATTGTGGCAAGGCAGATAAAGCAGCTGCCAGCGATGCCAACATCCCATATGGGCACCAATTCAGGTCCCGGCTGCTCCATTTCCAATCCAGTTCCCTGCTAATGGCCTAGGAAAGCAATGGAAGATGGTCCAAGTGTTTGCATCCCTTTACCTACACAGGAGACCTGAAAAGAAGCTCTTGGCTCCTGGTTTCAGCCTGGCCCAGCCCCAATCATTGCAGCCATATGGGGAGTGAACCAACAGATGGAAGATCTCATTCTGTCTCTCTTTGTGTAACTCTGATTTTCAAATATACACACACACACACACACACACACATATGTATATATAAAGTACATACACACATATATATGTATATATAAAATACATACATATAAGGTGATGCTATAATATACATATAATACATACATATAAGATGATGCTATAAACCACAAAAGGTTGTAGTAGTTCTACTAGTAGTTGGACAATTAACAATCAATATGGGAAAAAATCAATTTCTGTTCTTCATACAAACACAAAACTAAAGTATAAATGGATTAAAGACAGTATTAAAATACACTCACACACACACATGTTTATTTAAAGAAATAACTTTATGAACTTGAGTTGGGAAACAATTTTTTAGCCAAGATACAGAAAGTAAAACTCCTATGTAAAAAGTTTAGTAAATCTAATTACAACAAAACTTAAAACTTTTACTCTACAAAGCCATTTATAAACAAAAGAAAAAGACAAGCAAAGGACTGTAAGAAAATTTTGTATGTAACAGACAAAAGTTTGGAATCCAGAATATAAAAAGAACTCATTAAACATATGGAAAAAAAAAAAAACGGCTCACTGAGAAACAGGCCAAAAATAGAAATAGGCAAATCAAAGAAGAAATAATTTAGATGGACAATAAACATATAAAAAGATGATCAACCCTCACACAAGAAAATGCCAAACATTTAGATGCTGCTTCATAACCATGAGGTTGGCAAAAGTCAAAAGCCTGGCCAAGGGATGGAGAGGGCGTGGGAAACTAGGACTTTACAACCACTGCAGAGAGGAGTGTATGCTGGTGCCATCACTCTGGGGAGGCATTTATCTTCATCTGGTAAAAATGCAGATAAGCTCACCCAGGAGCCAGCAATACCACTTCCAGATATATTTCCTAAAGAAATCTTGCCCACTGTACCCCCAGGAGGAATGTATAAAAATGTTAATTGTTGCATTGTGTGTAGTAGCAAAAATTAGAAACAATCTAAATGTTCCTCAGTGGGAGAAGAATAAATTATAGGGTGCTCATAAAATAGATTAAATGATTAAAATGAATTAAAGTATATCCAGATGCATCTCAACATAGAGATTCCAAACTCAAGGTTCAGTGGGGGAAAACTCTACACAGAATTGCATGTAACAGTATTATAGCATTTATCTACATCTTTAAAACACATGAAGTCATACTATATATTGTTCATGAATACACATATTTGCAAATAAAATATAATGATGTTCATGAGAATGAGAAATTCACAGCAGTGGTTACTTCTGGAGAGAGAAGGGGACAAACAGGACTTGAACTTCCAAAAAACAATGTTTTTTAAGTCTGAAGCAAAACTATCCAAAAATTTTTTATTACTGATTTTGGTACCCATGAGTGTCTCTGACATTGTTTTCTGTATTTTTTTGTCTTTTTATACTTATACATTTTCCCAATAAGTCAACCCATGCTTTCTTAATTCCAATCAGGGATTTAAAGAAAGAAAAATAAAACTGGTTAAGAAAGGGTTGGGAGGAAATCTAGGAATTTCTGCTCACAGTGCTACTTCTGTTTTCCACCACTGACCAGAAATCGAAAATCATGTGGGCTCAGGAGAAGCCCCATGTGACAAAGCCACTAAACAATGTCAATGTCAATGCCACCAAGGCCAGTTCTCCAAAAGTGGTTCTCACCTCTCTCACGTGTCTTTTCAGGTGCATGTATACACTCTGTCCAGTTTTTCGAAAATGTCTTTCAACGTGTTCCCTTCCAAAGGCCAAAAATGTATTCATGCATACATAGAGTCCACCTTCAGAATTCTAGAAAAAAGAGACAGGTACAGCATTAGACTAGGTCACCTGGCCAAGTAGAGTGAACACAGGAAAAAGGGAAGGCGAAGGAAGACAACCAGTGCTGACAAAGCCTGACAAAAGCCACCATGGCTCTTGTCACCTGCAGTGACCCTTCACCCACAGTGGCAGCTCCCACCCCAGTTCTGGCTTCCGGGTGCCCAAGTACTCAGTTTACCAAACACTGGCTACATTCACAGTCAGGGGCCCTGGAAAATAAACCTGCTTGTCTAAGCCTCCAAAATGAGATAAGGAAAGATAAGGGATAGCAGAAAATTGGCAAGGGATCCAATTATAGCATCACTGTGATATTTCACCATCGTTCTTCCTCATTCATCGATGCAAGTCCTTAGGAGCATCAGCTTTAGATCCTTTTAACGGGACAGGGTTCTACAATGTTCCCTCATTTACTGACACGTGAAGAAATTATAACAAATAAATACATATTATCTTAGTGAGTAAATAATAAAGGATGGAGTCCCATCATAATTGCATCCTGATATATACCACTTACTGTAGGCAGCATATTATCTGTAATGCTTACCATTGCAAATCGCTTAGTATTATTTCCATTTTATATACTTTTTTAAAAACTAAGGATAAGTCACCTGCCCAAGGGCACACAGCTTAGAAGTATCAGAGTTAGACTTGAACCTATTTCTCATCTTATCCCTCCATGCCAGATTCTGAAGTACAGAACATTATTCAAAGACCTGTTGTCACAATAAGCAAAGATGTCCTGTACATTGTAGACATCTGACTCTACCCCAGTTTCATCTCTCCCACTCCCTCACTTGCCTATCATGATTCTCTATAAGCTTAAGCTGCAAATTAGTCATTTTTTCCTCAAAGGAAATGGACTTGATCAAGCTTCAGTTAGTATTGCCCTGCAAAAAAAAAAAAAAAAAACTGAAGCATCTGCAAAAATTGCCAAAAACATCTATCAAAATTTCTTTCTTTTTTTTTTTTTTGACAGGCAGAGTGGACAGTGAGAGAGAGAGACAGAGAGAAAGGTCTTCCTTTGCCGTTGGTTCACCCTCCAATGGCCGCCGCGGCTGGCACGCTGCGGCCAGCGCACCGCGCTGATCCGATGGCAGGAGCCAGGAGCCAGGTGCTTTTCCTGGTCTCCCATGGGGTGCAGGGCCCAAGCACTTGGGCCATCCTCCACTGCACTCCCTGGCCACAGCAGAGAGCTGGCCTGGAAGAGGGGCAACCGGGACAGAATCCGGCGCCCCGACCGGGACTAGAACCCGGTGTGCCGGCACTGCAAGGCAGAGGATTAGCCTAGTGAGCCGCGGCGCCGGCCACATCTATCAAAATTTCTATACTGAACTTCGGTAGAACACACATTACAATACCAAAAGAGACATTGAGGCCCATTATAAATACACCAAAAATATCTTTTCTGTGTAGCATATTCATTGCAGTAAGGGGAGGAAGGGAGGAGGGAAGGAAAGAGGGAGGGGGAAATCCCCACACCGTTTTCCATAATGGTGATATAATCTACATCCCCACCAACAGTATATAAGAGTTTCCCTTTTCCCCACATCCTCATCAGCATTTGTTAATGTCTTTTTGATACTAGCCACTCTAATAGGGGTGAGGTGATATCACATTGTGGTTTTGATTTGCATTTCCCTGATGGTTAGTGAGAATGAGCATTTTTTTTACATGTTTAGTGTCCATTTTTATTTCTTCTTAGCAATGCTGAAAGCTACAAGATAACAGACAAAGGTCAATTCCAATTTTGTATACTAAAAAAAAAAAATTGCAAGTAAAATTGTTAAAATCTGGGGCCCGCACTGTGGTATAGCAGGTAAAGCTGCCACCTACAGTTCCGGCATCCTATAGGGACACCGGTTCAAGTCCCAGCTGCTCCACTTGCAATCCACCTCTCTGCTATGGCCTGAGAAAGCAGTGAAGGATGGCCCAAGTCCTTGGGCCCCTGAACCCAAATGGGAGACCCGGAAGAAGCTCCTGGCTCCTGGCTTCAGATAGGCCCAGCTTCAGCCATTGCAGCCATTTGTATAATGAACCAGTGGATGGAAGATCTCTCTCTCTGTCTCTCTCTCTCTCTCTGCCTTTACCTCTGTCCACTCTGTCTTTCAAATAAATAAATAAATTTAAAAAAAAAAAAAAGAAAGAAAGAAATTGTTAAAATCTGACTGAAAAACCAGCAGATGGAAGACCTCTCTCCCTCTCTCTCATACGTACAGCATACAAGCGTGCTTCAGGAGTTTTTTTCCCTTTAAATGAGATCCTTTGAATAAAACTGGAAAAGTTCTTCAACTAGAGACAATGCATTATATTTACTTGATCAATAGATTACACATTTTCAAAAATCTTCTAAAGACGTATTTATTTTTTGAAAGGCACAGTTACAGGGAAAGACAGAAAGACATCTTGCATTCACTGGTTCACTCCCCAAATGGCTGCAACAGCCAGGGCTGGGCCAGGCTGAAGCAAGGAGCCAGGAGCTTCCTCCAGGTCTCCCACATGGGTGCGGGAGCCCAAGGACTTGGGCCATCCTCCACTGCCTTCCTAGGCGTACCAGCAGGGAGCCGGATTGGAAGTATAGCAGACAGGACTCAAAATCAGTGCCCATATGGGATGCCATTGTTATAGGCAGTGGGCTTAACCCACTGTGCCACAGCGCCAGCCCCCAAAATTTTTTTAAATAAACTTTTTCATTCTAACAGTTATAGCTCTTAAGACAAAATACTGAATCATTATAAAGGTCAGTTATTTTTCAAGCCCATTCAACTGAAAACTACGTATTGTAATCAAAATATATAATTGCTGTATTTTCTTCCAATAAAGTGTAATTTGGGCCAGCGCCGTGGCTCAATAGGCTAATCCTCCGCCTTGCGGCGCCGGCACACCGGGTTCTAGTCCCGGTCGGGGCGCCGGATTCTGTCCCGGTTGCCCCTCTTCCAGGCCAGCTCTCTGCTGTGGCCAGGGAGTGCAGTGGAGGATGGCCCAAGTGCTTGGGCCCTGCACCCCATGGGAGACCAGGAGAAGCACCTGGCTCCTGGCTCCTGGCTCCTGGCTCCTGCCATCGGATCAGCGCGGTGCGCCGGCCGCAGCGCACCGGCCGCGGCGGCCATTGGAGGGTGAACCAACGGCAAAAGGAAGACCTTTCTCTCTCTCTCTCTCTCACTGTCCACTCTGCCTGTCAAAAAATTTAAAAAATAAATAAATAAATAAAAAATAAAAAAATAAAAATAAAAAAAAAAAATAAAGTGTAATTTGATCAAAAATTTCAAACCAGCGGCCAGTGTTGTGATTTGACACATTAAGCAATGTTGGCATTCCATTTGAGTTCTAGCTACTCCAGAAATGTGCATGAGAAGGCAACAGAAGATGACCCAAGTATTTGGGTCCCTGCCATTCATGTGGGAGATGAGTTTTGGTCCTGGCTTCAGCCTGGCTCAGTCTGACTGTTGTGGCCATTTGGGGAGTGAGCTAACAGATGGAATACCTCTCTCTCTCTCTCTCTCGCTGTGACTCTTTCAAATTTATTAATTAAAATCTTTAAAAACCTTCAAACCATTAAGACATACAGGAATAAGTATAGGGTTTGTAACAGAGGTCTTGTCTCCTGCTAGCTACATAGCCTCAGGTAGGTACAGTATGAGTGTGGGCTTCACAGTCCTCCTCCATAAACATGACTCTAGCAATAACTCCTACCTCACAGGGTTGCATGAAGTTCAAAGGGAATGAAACATACAAAAGGTCTTTCTGAGCCATAAAACATCACAAAAATGTTGGTTATTAGTTAGTATGGGCTAATCATCATTATCACAATCATTTTATATTTCTTATTTAATTGGGAAAAATTGGCAGAAGGAATAAAAAGTGAGCCTGACAGCCACTCAAGCTGGAAGTCACAAATATTAATCTCACAGAAAAACCAAGAATTAATGATCAAGGGGTCGGCACTGCGACATAATGGATAAAGCCACCGCCTGCAGTGCCGACATCCCATTTGGGCACAGGTGCGAGTCCTGATGCTCCACTTCTGATCCTGCTCTCTGCTATGGCCTGGGAAAGCCGTAGAAGATGGCCCAAGTCCTTGGGCCCCTGTACCCACGTGGGAGACCAGGAAGAAGCTCCTGGCTTCTGGCTTCGGATTGGCGCAGCTCCAGCCATTGTGGCAAATTGGGGAATGAACCAGCGGATGGAAGACCTCTCTCCCTCCCTCCCTCCCTCTCTCTCTCTCTCTCTCTGACTTTCAAATAAATAAATAAATCTTTAAAAAAAAGAATTAGTAATCAAAAGAAGAACCAGTGTTCAAGTACAGCATTGTTCTGAAGAAAAACACAGAACTGCTCTATGATGCAAGAGTTCATTATGTCTATGATAATCCTAAAGTCTTTGCTCGCTTCACTACCAAGAGATTTTTTTTTTAACTTATTAGGGAACTTGATAGAAATTTAACATGCCAAGCATTCAGTCTCAATTTCTGGAGTCACATGATATTGCCACAAAATCCATAATCAAAGAGAAAAATTCTTTGATACTCAAGGAGGAATGGCCACCTGGGGAAGGAGTCCACTATAAGCATCCATGGGCATTTTTCTGGCAGATACACAGATTGGCCCCTGAAGAAGGGCTCGCTCTTTCTCACTGGCATGCTGAGCTGCAGGCATGGCCCAAAGGACTTGCCAGTCATTCCAAAAATTCAGGCTACACTAAGACAGAAAGGCTACCCCACGTAGAACAAACACACACTTCGGTCCAGTGATCGATGCTTTCTTCTCTCTTGCCTTATTAATATTAGTCCCCTAATGCACTTTCTTTCACACACACAAAGTCAGCACTCCACGGCACGTGCTCTGAACAGCTTCTCTCAGTAACGATGACAAGTGTATGCTGATAGAGCTCCCCAGCAACCTTAGGACCAAAGCACAGAGAATGGTGTAGAGCCGGGAAGGAGAGCTGAACTAATAGACTCTGCAGAGTTTCAAACCCTCCACCTTGTCTTCTCATTACCCAACCACCTTCACATTAAGATGAATACCCCAGAAAAAAAGCAAAGCATCCGCTTCCATAAGGCCAAAAATGCAGCTGAAAAATCAGACGACAGAGAACTAGACCAGCTGACAGTGAATGAATGCAACTAGAAGTTTAAGAAGACACAATACTAAACAATACCTGCTTAAGGTAATGGAGGATGAGCCACTCCATTAAAACAGATGGCAAAATGAAATTCAAATCGTGTTGAGTTAATTTTTAAAACTATATGGTAGGGGCCGGTGCTGTGGTGCAGTGCATTAACACCTTGGCCTGAAGCACCAGCACCCCATATGGGCGCCAGTTTGAGACCCGGCTGCTCCACTTCCAATCCAGCTCTCTGCTGTGGCCTGGGAAAGCAGTGGAAGATGGCCCAAGTCCTTGGGTCACTGCACTCGAATGGGCGACCCGAAGAGGCTCCTGGTTCTTGGCTCCTGGCTTTGGATCGGCGCAGCTCTGGCCATTGCGGCCAACTGGGGAGTGAACCAGCGGATGAAGGACCCCTCTCTCTCTGCCTCTCCTCTCTCGATGTAACTCTGACTTTCAAATAAATAAATAATTTTTTTTTAATTTTTATTTATTTATTTATTTATTTTTGGACAGGCAGAGTGGACAGTGAGAGAGAGAGACAGAGAAAGGGCTTCCTTTGCCATTGGGTCACTCTCCAATGGCCGCCGCGGCCGGCGCGCTGCGGCCGGCACACTGCGCTGATCTGATGGCAGGAGCCAGGAGTTTATCCTGGTCTCCCATAGGGTGCAGGGCCCACGTTCTTGGGCCATCCTCCACTGCACTCCCGGGCCACAGCAGAGAGCTGGCCTGGAAGAGGAGCAACAGGGACAGAATCTGCTGCCCCGACCGGGACTAGAACCCGGTGTGCCAGCGCCGCAAGGCGGAGGATTAGCCTAGTGAGCCGCGGCGCCAGCCAATAAATAAATCTAAAAAAAAACAAAAACAAACAAAAAAAAAACTATATGGTAGCAAGGCCAGCACTGTGGCATAGTGGGCTAAACTTCTACCTGTGGTACCGGCATCCCATATGGGTGCCGGTGTGCCGGTTCATGCCCCAGCTGCTCCTTTTCTGATCCAGCTCTCTGCTATGGCCTGGGAAAGCAGTGGAGGATGGTCCAAGTCCCTGGGCCCCTGCACCCACATGGGAGACACAGAAGAAGCTCCTGGCCCCTGGCTTTGAATCAGCCCAGCTCCAAGCTGTGCAGCCATTTGGGGAGTGAACCAGAGGATGGAAGACCTTTTTCTCTGTCTCACTCTCTCTTTCTCTCTGTCTATAACTCTACCTCTCAAATAAATAAATACAATCTTTTAAAATTTTATATATATATGGTAGCATAAGAAAGGAGATTCAGAAATATATTTGCTCTATGATAATTGCTTAATACATGTCAAACTACAAGAAAAACAAAAATGAAGAAAAGAATTACTAATAAAAGTTCCTGGGACAATTAGACATCAGTATAAAAGAAAATTAACTTAGTCACACATCTTATACTTAACACCATAATACAGTCCAGACAGAGCCAAGAGATAAGAAATTTTTTTAAAACTAGAAAAGGCTACAATAGTATATTTATTCTGTTTGTGAAGGGGACAACAATTTTTAGCCAAGAAGATAAACAGTATCATGAGAGAAAATGTAGTTGAGTCTAAAAATGTAAACACTCGTGAAAAAGTTTCACACCACAAAATGTAATAAAAACAAACAAGAAAACCACAACAGAAAGGGGAAGATGTAAAGTATAATGAATAAAAGGTTATATAGAAACTATTTATAATCTGATAAAATTACAAGACATCAACATACAAGCTCAACTCCATAAGAGGTTTTTTAAGATCATTTGATATGGGTTTTTGGTTTTTTTTTTCTTAGTGACAGAGAGAGAGTTCATCCACTGGTTCACTCCCCAAATGCCTGCAATAGCCAGGGCTGGGCCAGGCCAAAGCCAGGAGGCTAAACTCCATATAGGTCTCCTGCAGGGATGGCAGGGACCCAAGCACTTGAGCCATCACCTGCTGCCTCCCAGGGTATGCATTAGCACATTGTATAGAAAGCAGAGTAGCCAGGACTCAATCTTAGGCATCCTGATATGGAATATGGGCATCCCAAACAGCAACTTAAACTCTGTGCCAAACATCCACCCCAGATCATTTGGTTTTAAACATGTGATAATATTAAAATCAATCTTGACATTCTCATTGCTTCTTGAAGTAAGCAATTAGAGCAATTTTCAGGCATATATATATGCTTACTGAACAAGCAAAAATTATTAAAACTGCATAGCCTAAAGCCACAGAGAAAACCCATATCTCCATTCCCACACTATAAATCTGTTCAGTCTTTCTAGAGAGCAATCAAACGGTGACCCTTTGACTTGGTATTTCCCCTTTGCATACAGAATTTAGGAACCCAAACAGAGAAAAAATGGAATTTGTACAAAAATATTCACAGATGCACTATTTTAAGGAAAAGTTACAATGGTCCCAAATAGAGGAGCTAAAAAAAAAAAACTGGCACATAAACAACAAAATGCTATCACTTGTTTTTAAAGATTTATTTATTTGGAATGTAGAGCAATGGGGGTGAGGGGACAGAGAGAATCTTCTGTCCACTGGTTCACGACCCAGATGGCTGTAACAGCCAGGGCTGGGTCAAGCTGAAGCCAGGAGCCTGGAATTCCATCCTCTCTTCCACAAGGGTGGCAGGGGCCAAGCATTTGGACCATAATCTGCTGCCTTCCCTGGCACCCCGGCAGGAAGTTGGATCAGAAGCCGAGCAGCGAGGACTCAAACCAGCACTCATGTAGGATTTCAGTATTGCAGGTGGCAGCTTAATCCCCTGAGCCATAACACTCGCGATATCACATTATTTTAAGTGGCAAATTTATAAATTGTGTGTGACATGTATAGAAAGGGTATATAGAAAAATAATGCTGAAAAGAAAAATATTATTAATTTAAAAAAAAAAAAAAGAACCTGGCCGGCACCGCGGCTCACTAGGCTAATCCTCCGCCTTGCGGCTCCGGCACATCGGGTTCTAGTCCCGGTCAGGGCACTGGATTCTGTCCCGGTGCCCCTCTTCCAGGCCAGCTCTCTGCTGTGGCCAGGGAGTGCAGTGGAGGATGGCCCAGGTGCTTGGGCCCTGCACCCCATGGGAGACCAGGAGAAGCACCTGGCTCCTGCCATCGGATCAGCGCGGTACGCCGGCTGCAGCGCGCCGGCCGCGGCGGCCATTGGAGGGTGAACCAACGGCAAAAGGAAGACCTTTCTCTCTGTCTCTCTCTCTCACTGTCCACTCTGCCTGTCAAAAAAAAAAAAAAAAAAAAAAAAAAGAATCTATGCAGATGACAGATGGGGAAGGGATAAGGGGAAAGGAAGTCTGTACTTTCAACAAAGACTTCAAGAAAAACAAGAATGTGATCAAATGGCTTTTGATTGATTTCAGCTCTGGACTTTAGGATGCACAGACTTCCCTCCCACTACATTCTTGCTTGGCCTAAAGTGGTCCTTCTCAAACTATCCTCGGGAAGGATGAGGTTGTTGCATTGCAGAGTTTGTTTTGTTTTGTTTCTATTCATCAAGGAAAGACATGAGGTCCCACTGCACACCATTAGTTTACAGCTGGAGCCAGATGCAGACTGACTTACACATGGAAGCGCCCCAAAACCCAATGGGTCTATTCCCTGTGCAAACTAAGCCACTAACCATGCATCTGGACATGGCTGCAATGTCAGGTCTCAGTGGGGGCACCAGTCAGCCAACCACACTTTGAGCAGCACCAATCTGTCAGGTGAATTCTGTCCAATGCTAAGAGTGGCTCACCAACAGGCAGGAGTCTCATTAAGCACCTTCCGGGGACAGGTCACACATGTCAATGCCTGCAGGGCTGGAGGTTTCCCAGATCCCAAACCCTGCCACATCTGCCCGTTCAGTCCCCATTCTGACAGTCTAGCCCCCAAATCTGCTTTCATCTCACAATCGTTAGTACTGGGTTCACTGGAATCTGTAGCTGTAGTCGATTCATTTGTGAGCTCACATGGTATTACTCCAACATTTCAATATACACATGGCAGATACATAGTCATTCATTGATGACCTCACGTCGTATTACCCCAGCATCTCAATATATACACACACATCCATGTATTATTTTCATTGTATTACCCTACCTACAATTCAGAAGTAACATCAAGGACAAAGTCACTTTCTATTGCCTACCAATTAAAACAATTCTAAAACACTGGTGAATATAAAGGTCAAGGTTATGAGATGTTTTGGAGTAGCAAGTGAACTGTCATTTTAAATAAAAATACATGACATTGTCAATCAGTAGGTGTTCAGAGAACTTTGTTTACCAGGGTGTTTTCTTGGAGACCAGCCTCCCGCTGGAAGGCAGGAAGGGAGAGAGACTGCATGAACGAGATGCTCAGGAAACAGTCGCTGCGTAACCCTTGTTTTGAAAACTCCAGGACAGTGTCTCCTGTGGAAAACAAGTGGTCATTGCCACAAAGAGAAACATGATGTAGGTAGCTGGAGTCACAACAAATCCACAACCAGGACAAATGACGTGCTACCGCAGGAGAAGAGCATGACTCACTCACCTTAAGGGGAAGACAAAGGGATGAGAGGATAGAATTTTCTAGAACACTGATTTGGGGGAAAAAGGGAAGGAAAATAGAAAGAAAAAAATGCTAACTAAAACAGCTGCTTGGAATCATGAAAGAAGTGACCTGAGTGCCCAAGACAGATCTGTTTAATAATCTATAGTACGCCCGTGAACGGTAACATTCTCTCGCCATTTAAACTTACTCCGACTTTCAAATGAATAAATAAATCTTTAATTAAAAAAAAAAAAAAAACTCAGTTCCTCAGTCACAGTGGCCCCATCTCAAGGGCTCCACAGCCAGGGGTGGAGAGCGGCTACCCTACCAGCCAGTGCAAGTACAAATCAAGTCCATCATCACAGCGGATCCTCTCAGGGAGTGCTGAAAGGGGCAGGGAGAAGAGGGCCGCAGCTCACTCGCAGAGATGGGGAAACTGGGGCAGACTCAGGATATAATTTCAAGCTGGTACACGCTAGCATAGAAGATGACAGAGATACGGGGCCACATGGGAAAGAACAGGTCAAGGACAACTCCTGGCTGCCCTGACGCACTGCTCCCCAAGACCATGCTCCTCTCTTGCTTTCACCAAGCAACTTCCTACCTATGAATTCGCCCTCTGCGGTTCTCCCATCTCTGAATGGCAGACGTGAATGTTGCAATAACCAGAGCACAGATCTCCAGTACCTTCAGGATTCCAGAGTGAACCACTCAAGAGTTTTAAAATGCAAAAAAGTGAAAACGAAGTGTTTGCATAAGAGAAGCAAATAAGCAATATGAAAGTAAAACAAGGCTCCAAACCAACTGCAGAAAGCCTGCAACACACAGCAAGGGAAAAGGTAATAGAGAAAAGGTGTCATCATTGGAAAATAGGCTGCACAGCAGGGAATGACCACTAGGTCACCACTAACAGGGAATTACCAGAATACAGTACTTGCAAAATCCAAAACCTGGCTTTCAGCAGCAAATCCATTGAAAGAAATCTGTCCACATGA
This sequence comes from Oryctolagus cuniculus, assembly GCF_051225735.1. Taxonomy (NCBI): domain Eukaryota; kingdom Metazoa; phylum Chordata; class Mammalia; order Lagomorpha; family Leporidae; genus Oryctolagus; species Oryctolagus cuniculus. The sequence goes on from NC_142870.1 coordinate 100,039,734, forward strand.
GCGACATGGGAAAAAGAAATGTATATAATCTCAAGAAGGTGTAGGCCTCTCTGATAAACACTGATAAAGCCTGCATAGGGCTACGAAGTATTAAGAAAAATACAAGGGCTGGCGCTGTGGTGTAGCAGGTAAAGCCACCTCCTGCAGTGCCAGCATCCCATATGGGTGCCAGTTCGAGTCCCAGTTGCTCCCACTTCCAACCCAGCTCTCTACTATGACCTGGGAAAGCAATAGAAGATGGCCCAAGTCCTTGGGCCCCTGCACCCACGTGGGAGACCTGGAAGAAGCTCCTGGCTCCTGGCTTCAGATCTGCGTAGCTCCAGCCATTGCAGCCAATTGGGGCGTGAACCAGCAGATGGAAGACCTCTCTCTCTCTCTCCCTCTCTCTCTCTCTCTCTCTCTCATCTCTTTGTAACTCTGATTTTCAAATAAATAAATAAATAAATCTAAAAAAGGAAGAAAGGAAGGAAGGAAGGAAGGAGGGAGGGAGGGAGGGAGGGAGGGAGGGAGGGAGGGAGGGAGGGAGGAAGGAAGAGAGGGAGGGAGGAAAATACAAAATGGCAATGCAGTCCTGACCCTTGCTGCCTGGTCTGACTTTGGAGATCCCCAACACCCTTCCTATAAAGTCTTCTCCGACTGGAGCTGCACAGCCTGGGCCTGCTACAGGCAGAGTCCAAGCCCTACAAACTCACTGCTCCACTGTGGTGTCCCTTATGAACTCTTCCTCACTCTGGTTATTGTGAGCAGTGAGGACTCTGTCATCTGCCCCAGCTGGGGAAGGGATGGGGAAGCTACAGCGACACACTCAGGTCAAAGGGGCACAGAGAAGGCCATCAACGGATGAAGTTTCCAAGTGGAGCAGGGCTCAAACGAAGCCATGACCCACAGGAGCAGTTTCCAGCCTGAGGGTTAACAAGAAATACTAAAACCTTTTATGATTTTCTTATTTTTATTTTATTTTCAAAAAGAGATGTTTTCTTCAAGATGCATTTCCCTTGACTGGTAAAAAAGGAGGAGGAGGGGGCATGCATTTGGCACAAATGCTAAACCGCTTCTTGGGACACAGATATCTTACATGAGTGCTTGGTTCAAATCCTGGTTCCTCTGCTTCCAGTCCAGCTTCCTGTGCTACTGTGCACCCTGGGAGATAGCAGATGGTGGCGCAAGTTCTTGGGCATCCCTGCCACCCACATGGAAGACCCAGATAGAGTTGTCAGCCCAGTGCGGGCTGTTGTGGGTAGCTGGGGAGTGAACCAGTGGGTGGAAGATCTCTGTCTCTCTGCCTTTCAAATGAAGTGAAAAATTAAATAAATAAATATACAAATAAGTTTTTTAAATGATGATTGGGTTTCCTGCCTACCACTTAAAGTCTCTCACTCTGAGCTGAATGTGAGTATGAAGATAGCCCCAAACAGAGTTTCCCTCACAGAAGCCAGTATATATGTGAACCTCTAACTTCCACCACAAGGCCCAGCCTTGTGCAGAATTACCATGTCACAGGTGTCCCTCTTTGGCAACCCCAAGACCCTATAAATGCATTTCACCCCCAAGAAAAGAGCAAGCACCTTCTGCCACGGAACCCCTGGCTAGGAAGTGAGAGCAGGAGCAAGGAGAGTTGCAGAGAGGGAAAGCAGGAAGCAATGGGCAACGGGAAGCCAAGATTATAAAACCCTGCAAGGTAGGAACGACGGGGGAACCTCAGACTCGGAGAAACCCAGTGAAATTAAAGCACTTGCCCAAGTCACGTGGCTACTAAGTAGGAAGAGGGGGGTTTGGCCCCCAACAGGCTGCCTGGTGCAGCTGAGAAGCAGATGTCATTCTGGAGGCAGGAGCCAGGTGGGCGGTTGTCAGCAAGCACAGCCGTCGTTGTGGCGGTTTGGGGAAAAGAGCAGTTTCCTACTTTTTTTCTAGGCTGCTTCATTCAAGGAAAGCAAGCGGAGCAGGCAAAGCAGAGCTGCCCCACTCAAGCGAGCAGCCCCCACCAGGAGCCCTGCCAGGCTTTCCGGAGGGGACGGGAGAGCAGGCCAGGCCGGCTCCGGTTCCCAAACCCAAAAGAAGAGTTGGAGGCCCTGGGAGGTGGCCGCTCCAGACTCACAGCCAAGACTACAGGTACTGGGCTCCGAGTCACCAGTGAAGTAGCTGCAAGGCTTAGTGGTCCCCCCAGCCCACCCACCTTCATCAGCTGTGTCCAGCCACTAAACTGCGTCTGTCGGTGCTCTGCAGGGTGGGGGACTTGACGAGACAGCTCACACCAGCTCGGGCTCTTTCCAAAGCCTCAAGGCTGTACATTCAATGGCAGGACCACCTAAATGGCATGTACGAAGCAGCAATGCACCAGTTCTCCCCAAAGGCTATTACACAGAAATCGTTGCACCCCTGCTTCCCGTACCCACTTATCCATCTGCAGGCCATTATGCTCTCTGCCTCCTGACCAGTCAACCCCCCGATACCACTAATAGATTACCAATGCTGTTTCTAAGAATTGGTGGGGCAGAGACATCTACGTCCAGGCCACAGCTTCTGCAGTCCATGTAAAGGCAGAAAGTTTTCATATTTGCAACTCAAAAGATCTGCCAGACTCTTGGCCAATCATGCATGTAGTCTATGGGGCAGGTTTATTCCAGAGGGATTTTATTTCATACAGCAGTTAAGTCTGCATGTATCTGGTCTATAACGGCTCATGCAATGTGACGATCTGTCCAAATGTGTTACCCTGGAGGAAATACTGCCCCTGGCTCCTGAGTTTCTCTAGAACTTGAGCCAATCCAAGGGACTGTAGGGAATATGTGCTAATCACTGCTTCTTCCAAAACTCAGGAACCCGGAAGTGGGCTCCGAGGCTCTTCAAAGGGAAGAGCTAGTCACAAACGCACAGTCTCTAAGCCAGGGCCTGCAGTGCACCGAAATCCTGGCCTTGACCTTTGAGCTCTGGGCATCCCAGAGGGGCATGCCCTCTCTGCACACTTGCTGTAAGGGCCCCAGCTTCCTCCATTGCCAAGGCTACAAGCCATGAGGTCCTCCTTAATGCCTCCCTACTTCCCTACTTAGATTCTCTCATTAAGCAGATCATATCTTTCATCAAACTTTACTGGGTTTATTACCATCTACTCCCACAAACCATAAAGTATTTTCCTAAGACACATTTGCCTTGAACTTTCTGAAAACCCCTCATATGCATGGATTTCAAAAGAATTCTGTGCCAAACTAAACTTACCTTTTAATTTCACCGTCTGCATTTTGAAGTGCCCATGTACTTGCTAATTAACAAAACACAGAATGGTTCCTTTTTAGGGACAGGTGTTTAGCCTAGCAGTGAAGACATCTACATTTCCTATCTGAGAGCCTGGGTTTGATTTCCAGCTTTGGCTTCTAATTCCAAATTCCTGCTACTGCGGACCCTGGGAGAAAGCAGTGAAGGCTCAAGTGGCTGGGTCCCTGCCACTGATCTGGGAGACCTGTATGGAGTTCTTGGCTCCCAGCTTTGGCCCAGCCCACTCTGTGCCATTGTGGACCCAGCAGATCTGAATTTTCTGTCCCTACCTCCTTCCTCACTCTGCTCTCTCCTCCTCCCTACCTCTTCTCTCCCTCCCCTCTCCCTCTCTTTCCCCCACTTTCCCTCCACCCTCTCTTTTTGCCTACCAAATAAGTGAAAATAATTTTTAAACTTTTCATTTTGAGAGCCCACCACCTATAATGCTGGCATCTCCCATGGGCACCAGTTTAAGTCTCAGCTGCTCCACTTCCAATCCAACTCCTTGCTAATGTGCCTGGGAAAGCAGCAGAAGATGGCGCAAGAACTTGGGCCCCTGCACCCATGTGGGAGACTGGATGGAGTTTCGGCCTCCTGGTTTTGGCCTGGCCCAGCCCCAGCCACTACAGTGAAGGAGTGGGGAGTGAAGCAGGGGATGGAAGATAGCTCTCTCTATCTCTCGCTCTCTCTCTCTCTCTCCCTCTCTTCCTCCCTCTCTGTAACTCTGCCTTTCAAATAAATAAACCAGTCTCTTTAAAAAAAAAAAAAAAAAAAAAAAAAAACTTCTCATTTTTAATCTGATCACAGGAAGAAAATACTATCCCTGCACCTGAGGCAACATCTCTAGTCCGGAGGCGTGTTCTGATTCATTAAATTCTTGTCATTGTTGCACTGCCCTGATGTTCCAGCCCTAAAAATAGTGCTCTTATTCACATGCTCCGTGTGCACGGGGACAAGGGGAGCCCTCGAGTGCTACGGTACTGAGCATGAGCTGCCCTGCAGACGGAGGCCTGGTCTCAGACGGCCACAGAGGTCGGACCTCGAGTCACCTCCCTGAGGGGCACAGGTGGGAGGCATCACCTCCACAAGCCCCCCGGGAATACAGAGAATCTCAGCACACAAAACAATCACCCAACACACCTTCCCCTGGCTTTTCAAGAGTCAAACATGACTTTCCAGATGATATGACCAAATGTCAATACCGCATTGGATCTAATTTGATTTTTATTCTAAAATAAATTCTCGCGATCTTTAAAAAGCAGAAAATCTGCAAAGATGTGTAGCACAGGTTCACAAGGTAAACAATTGTTAGTCCTCTACTCCTTTCTCTTCAATTCTCCAAGACTGCAGCCCTTCCACATCTTACAACCTGCATCCACCCCATCCATGACAAAGATGTACAAAGTGTTCTGGGGGCCGACACTGTGGTGTAGCAGGTAAAGCCGCCACCTGCAGTGCCAGCATCCTGTGTGGGTGCCCATTTGAGTCCTGGCTGCCCCACTTCCAATCCAGCTCTCTGCTATGGCCTGGGAAAGCAGTAGAAGATAGCTCAAGTCCTTGGGCTCCTATACCTGTGTGGGAGACCTGGAGGAAGCTCTTGGCTCCTGGCTCCTGGCTCCTGGCTTCAGATTGGCACAGCTCCGGCTGTTGCGGCCATCTGGGGAGTGAACCAGTGGATGGAAGACCCCTCTCTCTCTCTGCCTCTGCCTCTCTGTAACTCTGCCTTTCAAATAAATAAATAAACCTTTTGGGAAAAAAAAAAAAAGTGCTTTGAAAACCACAGGCAGTGTCTAACCCAACTTGAGGTACGGGGGTACCTGGTAAAGGACCCTGGAGCTGGCTTTACAAGATCAATGGGGTATTGCCAGGGGAGGAGGGTTTGGGAGAACAGGCCAAGGGCAGAGCAAGGGCAAGCACACGCAGGGGTAGGGCGAGGAACACTATAGCATGGAAAGTACACAGCAAAGGGAGAGGGTAGTGAGGACACTGGCAAGGAAAGGTGAAGCCACAGGTGCAAGGACTGGCTACACTCTACTGGAAAGGTCTGAATGGCACAGTGAGACGCTCTCAGCATTCACATACCATGACCAGACAGACACACTGTAGGAAAACAACAGTACAGTGTGATGGAATGAAGGGAAAGCAAGGTGGCTGGTTAGGCGGCTTCTGCCAGAGTCCAGGTAAGAAATAAGGGGAGCCTGAGTGGAGTGAGGGAGACAGGAAGCTGTGCCAGAATCTGGTGAGTAATGGGCTATGATGGGCAAAGATGGAGATATACTCGTGTCCACAGCAGCACTGTTCACTGCAACCAAAAGGTGCAAGCGACCCAACAGATGCATGGATAAACAAAATGTGGGCTACTAATACAGTGAAACAGTATTCAGCCTTAAAGCCAAAAGAAACTCTGAGGTCGGTGTATGGCGCCGCAGGTTAGGTCACCACTTGCAACACTGGCATCCTACAGGGGAGTTCTGCTTCTGATCCAGCTTCCAGCTAGTGTGTCTCTGAAAGCAACAGAAGAGGGCTCGAGTACTTGGTGGTTCCTGCCACCCACATGGGAGACCAGGATAGAGCACTGGGCTCCTGGCTTCAGCCTGACCCAGCCCCAGCTGTTGCAGCCCATTTGGGGAACAATCCAGCAGATGGAGGATATCTCTATCTCTCTCCCCCCGCCAATCCATCACTCTGCCTTTCAATAAATATAAATAATAAATAAATAAATAAATAAACCTTTTAAAAAGAAAAAAAAAACAGGAAGCCAATTCTGATATGCACCAATGCCAGGCACAAAACAGTAAATACTTTATGATTCCACTTGCATGAGGTGCCTTCAGAACTCAGAATCTCAGACACAGAAAGCAGAACAGCGGCTGCCTGGGGCTGGGGGAGGGAAGAACGGGGAGTTATTATCTAATGGGTGTAGAGTTTCAGAGTTTCAGTTCTGCAAGATGAAGACAGTTCTGGGAACAGATGGCGGCAGTAATGGCACAACAATGTGAACGTACTTCATGCCACTGACCGGTACCCTTCACACTGGTTAGAACGGCACGGCTTTTGTTAGGTGTATTTTACCACAATTTTAAGAAATCTGAAAGAGAGGAAGTGGGAGGTAGAGGGGACAATACTGCACATCTCCCAAGCTGGGCAGTCAAATGTGTGATGGTGCCTTTAACTGAGCTCCAATCCACAGGACAGGGAGTGCTGGGGAGAAAAGAGAGGTGTGAGTGCCACAGATGTCCAGATTCAATAAAGCAGAGAACACACACTTCCCAGGAGGCCTCCGGACAGGAGTCTGCATCCTCTCTTGTATTCAAAAAAGCTTTTAAGATGGCCCAGCTTTAAAGGTAATTAAACCATTGCCAAGAAGAGATTGCAAGTGACTTCTGGATTATGATTTTAGAAAAACAGGACTTCAGGTTGCACAGGGCAGATGGCACACAGACAATTTCACTCCTTTCTGAAACCCCAAGGAAGGACAATAAAGGGATTTTTCTTTAAAGCCATAAACTCCAGAATAATCTGGAAAGCTGGAATGCAGATGGACAAGTGCTGCAGGACTCCGAAGAGCTGACAGAGCTGAATCCTAGGCCAGCAGCACGGAAAGCCAAGATCCAACCTAATGATACCCCCAGAATTTCCAAAGGACTCTAGAACTGGCAGCTCCTGGAAACTCTGGAAGTTGGGGTGGAACCAGGGCGAAAATATGGAGGAATGGCTGAAACTCTGTCTGGATAACAGAGTCCCGAGCCCGCCTCCACCCCAAGAGGTCCCTCCCCTACCTGGCAAACCACTGGAAAGTTATTCTTTTAAGCATGTACAAACAAAGCTCTCAGTACAGGAGGAATGGGCTGAGTTAAGAACAGGGGTACCGGCCAGCACCGCAGCTCACTAGGCTAATCCTCCGCCTGCAGCGCCGGCACCCCTGGTTCTAGTCCTGGTCAGGGCACCAGATTCTGTCCCGGTTGCCCCTCTTCCAGGCCAGCTCTCTGCTGTGGCCAGGGAGTGCAGTGGAGGATGGCCCAAGTGCTTGGGCCCTATACCCGCATGGGAGACCAGGAGGAAGCACCTGGATCCTGGCTTCAGATGGGTGCAGCGCACTGGCCGTGGTGGCCATTTGGGGGTGAACCAACGGAAGGAAGACCTTTCTCTCTGTCTCTCTCTCTCTCACTAACTCTGCCTGTCAAAAAAAAAAAAAAAAAAAAAAAAAACAAGAACAGGGGTACTAAGTAGCCTTTTAGCCTAGTGGTTAAGAGGCCACATCCCCTATCAGAGTATCTGGGTTGGATTCCCAGCTCAGGCTCCTAACTCCACCTTCCTGCTAATGCAGACTCTGAGAGACAGCAGGTGCTGGCGCAAGTGATTGGGTTCCTGCTACAATGTGGGAGACCTGGATTAAGTTCTTGGCTCCCAACTTCAGCCCAGCACAGTCCCAGATGTTGTGGGCATTTGGAGAGTAAACCAATGGATAGGAGCTCACTCGTACTCTCTCTCTCTCTCTTTCTCTAATAAATTGATAAAAACAAACAATAATTGAAACATAATTCAAGTACCATCTGGAACATACCAGGATCAAAGAATGTATGTGTAACATGTAGAACTGGTCAGAAAATAGACACCATTCTAAGTATCTCTGGCAGGAAAGGATTTAATATTGAAACTAGAGGCTTACAGAATCTCAGAACCGGTGTGAGAGCCAGGGTCAAAGAAACCACCAGTCATTTTCAGGAACTCGGAATGTGCACGCTTCACAAAAACAAACAAACAACAACAACAACAACAAAACTGCATAGATGACCTCAGGTCCCTACCACTGAGGTGGCCCGAGTGCCAGGAGGACTCCCAGAAGCTCCCAGAAAAATCTCACCTATGCCAGGGGGACATACATGAAGTAGCAGCTTCTCCTTTTCTTTTGCCTTCCAGAATCCTGCCATCCAAGGATTCTGGGAAGTGCAGCGTCCAGGTGCACAGCCCTGTTACGTGGAATAAAGCTTAGCAAGGCAAGACAGGGTTGAGAACCAACAAGCAATGTGTGGCCAGCATCCGATACCCTCATGCTGAGTCCCCGGAGGCCTCTTCTGCTACTCATCTCCCTAACACTTACTTTACAAGTAAGAGATTAGACTAGAAAAGTCCCCTAACTGGTGAATGAGACACAGTAGCACCCTTTATCCACAGGGGATATTATGTCCCAACACCTGCAGTGATGCTAAAACTCCAACAACCACCACACCCTATCTATACAAGTGTTTCCTATGCATACATACCTGTGATAAAGTCTAACTTATGTACAATAAAAGATTAACTGCAACAACTAATAATCAAATACAACAGTTATAACAACATGCCATCACCAAAGTTAATAACATAAATCTTTATTTCTAGAAATTTCCATTTAATGTTTTCAGACTGCTGGTGACTATGAAGAGAGAAACCACAGACAAGAGGGGACTACTGTACTAACCTTCCCGCGAAGAATCAGTCCAGCCAGATCACCCTACAGTGAAGCTCAAAGTCAACAGAAGAAAAAATTCCAACCTCTGAAACAGCCAACAATTCCCAGCCCAAGTAGCTCCAATTTTTTCAAAAGGAGTCAAACTCCCCAACTTTTAGCTTCCTTCAAAAAGAATGTGCATGTGATATATGACATCCATGGCTGGGCTAACATTAAGACAATCACAACACGAGGCCACAACAGACACTGACCAGGTGAAGAACATGGTTGCAGCAAGCAGGTGTACTTCTCTTGCCTACTAGAACTCGGACATTCAGACGATGGCCTGGGAACCCCATGATGCCCCAAAGACCCTCTAAGGGATTTGGGAGCTCAGACTATGTTCATAACATGAAACTATTCACCTCTCAGCCCTCCCCACCAATTCTCTCACAGAACTCACTGGTATTTTTCAGAGGCCACATGCCATCCGATGACATCATCACCCCAATAGCTAAAAGAATGCAACTGTACAAACTATCTTAATTTTGTCTCAGTTTTAATTTCTAATATTGGTAGTTGCTAATTACCAGCAAGTAGAAACTGCACAAAAGCTCTTGGGGTCCTCAAAAATATTAAGAGCCTAAAGAGGCCAAAAGGCTTGAGAATCATTGCTCTGGAACAATTTTTCAGCTAGATGCTAGGAGCAGGGAACTTTTGACATGTGAAACTGATTCGTTTTACTTTAAGTTCACATCTTCAAAGGGTCAGGAGAAGTCTGTAAGCTCCTAAATTTTGCTTTACTATTGTATGTCAGTGTACTCATTAGGAGGCAGATTTTTCCACACAGATCCTAAGTTTTCCTCATGTAGTAAGTAAGCACCATGATGGGAAGTCTCTTTGCCTGGATGGCAACCTGACTGCACCATGGTACAAAGCACAAAACCTATAGGCACTCGACCATGCACACTAATGACCACAGCAGCTTGCTTCCCACTAGCCAAAAGGAGGAGCCAACCCATATGTCCATCAGCAGATGAATGGATACATAAAATGTAGCACAGACACACAGGGAATATTATTCAGCCTTCAAAAGGAAAGAAATTCTGACACTTGTTACACCATGGATGAACCTTGAAAACCTTATGCTACATGAAAAAAGCCAACACAAAAGGCCAAATATTGTGTGATTCCATTTATATGAGGTGCCAAGAATAAGCAAATGTATAATGACAGGAAATGTAGAAAGGTGGTTACTGTTACGAGGGGTTGAGGAGGGGGAAATGGGGAGTATTCTTCTAACAGGTGTACACATTTGGGAGGTGAAAAACCAGAGATGGAGAATGGCGATGGTTGCACAAAACAGTGAATGTGCTTAAGGACCCTGAGTTGTACCAGCGCAAAAGATAAAAATAGTTGGCAGAGGGGCGGGGAAGATTTGAATTCAAATCCCAGCTCTACCTGTGGGACCTTCATACTTCAGTGTCCTCAGCTCTAAAACGGTCAAAATCATCTACAACATCAGATTCTTGTGAGATTTAGACGAGTTCGAATAATGAAATAGAATTGCAATCAGCACCTGGGAAGTGCCCTATCACTGGGTCTCAAACTGTGGCCCGCTTCAGAATCACCTGCAGAGCTCATTAAAACACACGCTGCGGGGGCCCCACCTCTGGCAATTCCACTTCAGAGACCTGGTGGGACCCAGGACTTGACCTTTCTAACAGGTCCCAGGATCTGCTGGTGCTGCTGCCCCAGAGAGCACATGGTAAGAATCACTGTTCTAGCCACCTGCTAGCTGCCATTTCTATGATGGACAACATTGGAGACAGGACCAGCACATTGATAGAACACTTGTGTAAGGAAAGACAGAAAGACAGAGGATCCACTGAACCTCCAACATGAAGTTTTCCCACGAGTAGTGGGAGATCTCCAAACTTTCCCGGAGCATATCAAACCCAGCCACGACCACCAGGTGGACCACCTATCCACCAGAGCTCGTGCAGACTCCCAGGAAGACAAAGCACCAAGCGTTTCAGCTCAACATCACCCAGCCATCTCAGTTCTTTAGAGAATGGGGGAAAGCCCCTTCTTCCAAGATTGCTCTGATGTGAGCAGGTTTAGCTGCTGTGAGCAGCTGATCGCCACACCAGGCGTAAAGCCGGACAGTCCTAGCTTCCGCTGCATCGAAGAGCCCTTGTTTCTCAGCTGCCGCTGGCCAAGGGAAGCCTGCTGAGCCTTTGGGCACGAATCCAAGCCTGGAAGAGTGAGGGTGTTTCCACCACTGGAGCCACACTTGACCAGTGGGTACAGGAGCCGGTGAGAAATACCGCCCTCCGCGTGTGTCAAGTGAGGACTCTGACGCATTCCACCAGTCCCCACGCCGTCCCTGGGATTTAGCACCAGCTGCCCACTGTGGAAGCCAGCTTCTAGCTTACTCCTGGATGGGCTTTCCTTCCCTCTGCCACCATTCCCTGGGTCACTATTCTACCTCTGTTCCCTGGGATACCTTTCCAAAATAAAGTGCCTGTCTCAAAGCCTTGTCAGCCTCCGCATAAATAACCAAGAGAGAGAAAGACTTACATATGGAAGAGCCAGAGCCTGGCCTCAACCTAGAAACTGGAGAGCAGCAGGACAAAGCACACCCAGGTGACGGAGGTGCTCATCACCAAGGAGATGGCAGAAGATTCCATGGTGGTCTATGAGAGCTTGTAAGTGGAAGTGAGCACGAAGACAGTTCCTCCACTTAACCACAAAGAACTTTCTACCTAACACCTGACAGCCACACTCAGGCTTACAACTAGTGCTTGGCTCTTTTCCCTTCCTCCCTTCTTTTTCCCATTTATTTTTTTAAGATTTATTTATTTATTTCAAAGTCAGAGTTACAGAGAGAGAGGGAGAGACAGAGAGAGATCTTCCATCTGCTGGTTCACTCCCCTCCCCAAATGGCTACAACAGCTGGGAGTAGGCTAGGTGGCAGCCAGGAGCCAGGAGCTTCTTAAAGGCAAATGTGAGGCCGACGCTGTCGTATAGCAGGTTAAGCTGCCACCTGCAGCTCCAGAATCCCATGGGGTGCTGGTTCCAGTCCCAGCTGCTCCTCTTCTGATCCAGCTCCCTGCTAATGTGCCTGGGAAAGCAGCAGAGGATGACCCAAGTACATGGGCCCCTGCACCCTTGTAGGAGATCTAGATGAAGCCCCTGGCTCCTGACTTTGGTCTGGCCCAGCCCTGGCCATTGCGGCCATTTGGAGAGTGAATTAGCAGAAGGAAGACATCTCTCTCTCTCTCTCTTTGACTCCACCTCTCCCCCTCTCTAACTCCACCTTTCAGATAAATAAAGAAATCTTTTTTTAAAAAAAATATAATGATTACCAACTAGCGAGTAATAGTTTATATATTAATGTATTTCATCCACAAAATCACTTGAGATAGGTTCTGTTACTGTCTTCATTTTACAATAGAGAAACTGGGACAGAAGAAGTTACATAGCTGGGTGATCTAGCCTGGATACAAACCCTGCCAATCTGGCTCTCTCTTTCACATTTGTCCCCACAATCAATGAAGTCCCCACATTCTACATGATAAGCCCATATGATTCTTTTCCCATTGCTTCCTATTTGTATTCTCACCATCTGCAGAGTGTATAACCCCATGTAATTCACGTGTTTCCTAAACATTCACTGAGTTCCTGGTATAGATTCCAACCTCCAGGAAGATCACACTCAAAGGCAGAGGGGCGTATGAGTGTGTTGCTGGGGTTCCATGGAGATGCTTATGAGATCTAGCGGAGGTGGGGATAAATCCAGAGATGCTTCAGAGGAAGAACCAATTGAATCGAGTCTTGAAAGGAAGCTCCACTGGGAAGGTGCTTTACAGACCTTGTAAGATGGACCAAGTCAGAGAGAGGTAAGCCTACACATGGAGGTGGGAGGCTAGGCCTTGGGTGAAAACACAGAGGTAGGTGAAAATATAAATTTTCACTCATCCCTAAACACCTGCTATGTGCTACTAAGCCCTCGAAGGTGGGACAAAAGGAAAGAGAGGATAATGAATGAGTTCTGTGCTGTCCACTCAACATTCACATCCCATAAAGGTAAAGAACAGCAGAGGTCCTCACACCCAGCCTGAGACAAGGGAGGAACATAATAAAAATTTGTCAATCCATAGACTTCCCCCAACACCTCCTCAAATCACATGATTTAAGTAGTTCTCCATAACAGACCATATAAAATCAAGAATACAGACATACCTTCCGCCTAGTAGCTAACACACCCTCATCCAACACAGAATTACTGTGTTCAATACTCAGCTCTGGCTCCTGACTCCAGCTTCCTGCTAGTGCAGACCCTTGGAGGCAGCAGTGATGGCTGCAGTAATTGGGTTCCTGACACCCACGTGGGAGAGTCAGATTGAGTTCACAGCTCCTGGCTCCAGCCAAGTGAGTCCCAGCCATTGCAGGCATTTGGGGAGTAAACCAGTAGGTGGGAGCACTCGCTCTATCTCCTCTCTCTCCCTCTGGCTCTCTTTAACTCTCTAATTAATGAATGTGTTTTAAAAAAATCAAGAGCAGGGGCCTGCGATGTGGCGCAGGTTAAAGCCCTGGCCCGAGGCGCTGGCATCCCATATAGGCGCTAGATATGGTCCCAGCTGCTCCTCTTCTGATCCAGCTCTCTGTTGTGGCCTGGGAGGGCGGTATAGGATGGCCCGGGTGCTTGGGCCCCTGAGCCCACGTGGGAGTCCCGGAGAAGGCTCCTGGCTCCTGGCTTCAAATCAGCACAGCTCCAGCCATTGCGGCCATCTGGGGAGTGAGCCGGCAGATGGAAGACCTCTCTATCTCTACTCTCTCTGTAACTCTGTCTTAAATTAAAAAAAAAAAGAAGAAGAAGAAGAAGAAGAAGAAGAATAAAAAAAAAAAAATCAAGAGCAAATGTGTTTCCAGGATTGAAGGTCACCATCATCTACTCTCTATTAGTTCTGACCTCACTACCTGTTCCTTATCACATCATGCTTTTTCTTACAAGTACATTAAGGCAGGTGTAAAAAAAATTCACACTTTATTTGCTTGCACAAATAACTTCTCTTGTCCAGAATGTTGGTCTCCTTTACTTTCTTTTTCTTTTTTTAAAAATTTTTTCCTTTATTTTCTACCCATCTTTATAAGCCTTTTCAAAACTAGCCAGTGCAAAGATTTTTTTTTTCATCTAACTGGTTTTAACCTTTTCTCTACCACATCCCCATAGCATTGTGAATTAAAGTTTCTGGCATGTTTAGCACCAATGAATGTTACTCCATATGGTTTGTAAGCCATTCATGTATGAATTGGCATAGAATTGGCACAATGAAATGTTGGGTAAGAACCACAATGGAAGACTTCACTATAAGGCACTGTACTTTAAGATAACTTGTTACTGGGGCCAGCGTACAGAGGGTTAAAGCCCTTGGCCTGCAGAGTCGGCATCCAATAAGGGCACCAGTTTGAGTCCCAGCTGTTCCACTTCCGATCCAGCTCTCTGCTATGGCCTGAGAAAGCAGCAGAAGATGGCCCAAGTCCTTGGGTCCCTGCAGTGGAAAACCCGGAAGAAGCCCCAGAAGCTCCTGGCTTCGGATCAGCTCAGTTCTGACAGTTGTGGTCATTTGGGGAGTGAACCAGCGGACAGAAGACCTTTCTCTCTTTCTCTCTGGCTCTACCACTTTCTGTAACTCTGTCTTTCAAACAAATAAAATAAATCTTTTAAAAATATTCTTAGGCCGGCGCCGTGGCTCAATAGGCTAATCCTCCACCTTGCGGCGCCGGCACACGGGGTTCTAGTCCCGGTCGGGGCGTGGGATTCTGTCCTGGTTGCCCTTCTTCCAGGCCAGCTCTCTGCTATGGCCTGGGAGTGCAGTGGAGGATGGCCCAAGTGCCTGGGCCCTGCACCCCATGGGAGACCAGGAGAAGCACCTGGCTCCTGGCTTCGGATCAGTGTGGTGTGCCGGTCGCGGCAGCCATTGGAGGGTGAACCAACGGCAAAGAAAGACCTTTCTCTCTGTCTCTCTCACTGTCCACTCTGCCTGTGGAAAATAAAAAAAAAATAAAAATAAAAAAGATAACCTGTTATAAAACCGTTTTCTCTTCCTCCCTGAAACACAGATAATGACACACACTGCTCCATCAGCCTTGTAAATAGTCCGAGTCTCCCCAGGAACTACTGTGATACAGACGAAATCATCATTTTACACTGGCCAGGGTGCTCCGGAATAGTGCCTGACACACAGGAAGCTCCTGTTAGCTGTGTGTGGAAGTGAATTAACATAATCAGCTTCCTTTCACACCTGCCATATAGTAAACAATGTGGTGAGCATTTCAAATTACGAAGTTTGTAAGCAGAACTCCAAGCGCACTCCAGATCAAACATGGAGAAAGTCATGTTGCCCATTTTACGTGCTGTGCTACCCTAAAAGACTTCCGTTGCTTTCTTGTTCCTGGAATCCCCCATCTGTCAATTGCTGAAGTTAAGACCACTGTCCCCCTCCACCCTAAAGAGCGAAGAGTGGGAACCTGCCTGACATCGGCTACAAAGTCTGAAAATGGCATTTCCCAATATTTTGCGGATAACAGTAGCAGTACTGCCGATGGTCTCTTTCAACATGCTAAGCATTAAGGACATGATTTCAGTCCACTGGACGTGAATTTTTTTAAAGAAAAAAAGTCATCAACAAATGGGATAGATTTTTCTTCCCCATATGATCTGGAATTAACACACACACACACACACACACACCCTAAATGTTAGAGGATACCAATTCTGAAACTCTAATGTATACCAAACAAAAACGCCAAAATCAACCCAGAAGATAATAAAGGAAACTTTGGGAAATATGCCATACATTTGGGGTTTCTTCCCTCCAACCAACCCTCTCCACGCTGTGAACTGCATGTTAGACCATTGTTCTGAAACCTATGCACCTCGCCATGCACCCGGATCTGCCCCATGACACATGAGCTCTAAAGTGGGTGGATAAAAATAACCTGGTCCTCAAAAAGACATGAGAAACGCCAGACAGCTGAGTCACTTTGAAGCCCATGTGGACTCCTGAAAGGGACGTTCACTCTCCTCCTGCCTCTCCCACTTTCACGCACAACCAGGTGAACGCAGGCGCCATCCGCCCCTGGAGGAGGGCGGGGAGGCGTCCTCACTTCCCCCTCCAGTCTCTGAGGTCACGACTCAGGACTGAACTTTTAATAATTTATGCCAGTGAACGTCAGCCCCAGTGACTCACTTGGGAGGGAAACGCGGGACGGCTTGGGAAAGCCATCATAATCTAGTAGAAACACCCCCCCCCCATTTCTGCACCTTCAAGGTTTCCTCTGACATTCTAATGGCAAAGGAGGGAGTGGGAAGAAATGGGAAGTGCAGGCAAGAAAGCTCAGGGGGAGTGGGAACCCCTGGGCAAAGCAACGGCCCCATAAACGGAACGGCTGCGTGTGTGTGCAAAGGGGGCACCGAGCCCGGCTACCCTCCCGCCCCCGGCCCTCGACCCGGGAGGACGCCAACAGTCCACAGCCTGCGGTTCACTACCGGGAGCTCCTCGGCTCCAGGCACCTTGGAGACGCTGATGGGGCTGCGGGCAGGCTGCTGGGAACCCGGCCCTTGCAGCCCAGGAGGCTGGCGGGGCAGACAGAGGCTTGCAGCAGCCTTGGGGAGCGCACCAAGTGTGCACCCAACTGCAGCGCCCCTAAGCCAACTCCTTCGCCCGGAGGAGAAAGAGGAGGTCCCCGCGGCCACTGCGCATCGTCTACCGCCAGCTTCACGTGCGCAGTGGATCGGCGGCTGCCGCAGGCCGCCGGCTCCGCGACCCTCCCCCGCGAGGCGCCTCACTTACTGGGGAGTCGTAGGAGAAGGCGCACTCGTTCTTGTAGACGCGGTCCCCGGAGCGGGGCACGCGGATCGTGGGCATGAGCGGTACAAGCAGCTCGCCGATGTCTCCTGCAGCCATCTTCCTGCCACCGCTGCCGCCCGGCATGCCGAACAGGGCGCCCCGGCGCTGCATGGCCGCAGCGCGCACCGAGCCGAGCCGAGCCGGAGCCCGAGCGCGGGTCTGCCCGCGGCGGCGGCGGCGGCGGCGCCAGCTAGCGAGCGGGCGGCAGGGCAGGCGGACGCGCGGGCTGCGCGGGCGACGGGAGCCGAGCCGAGCGGGCGGGCGGCGAGAGCGGGCCGCGGGGCGGGAGCGGGCCCCCGGGGCCTGGGGCGGGGGGAACGCTGCTATTTTTAATCCAATGGCGAGTCGCCGGCCCAGCTGCAGCGTCAGGCGGGGCGCCGGGGAGCGCCAGCCGCAGCGCGCCGGGGAGGGGGCGCCGGAGGGGGGCCCGCGCCCAGGGCCGGCTCAGCGGCGGGGGCGGAGGGCAGCCCCGGGGCGTCGGCGCGGGAGCCCCGAGCCGGCTGGGAGCCAGAACGGAGCGGGCTACGAGGGGGCGCTGCTCGCCCAGGCGGCGGGCGGCTGCCGCGGGGCCCGCCGCGGTGTTTTCCATCCCAAATCGCCAGCTTGCCCAGGGGCAGCTCCTAGGAGGCCCACACAAAGAACGGGAGCAGGGGTGGTCAAAACCGCTTGTTTTGAAAGCAGTCGTAGACATGAGCCACGACTTCCCTGGATCGGACCAAGGTGGGATCTGGCACCTAACGCGGGGCCCAGATCTCAGTTGGCGCCATGCATTTCGGTGTTCTCTCCATAAGCCTTGTTCCCCACTTTTTTAACATCTAGATCCCAGTAAAAAGAGATTAGACTGGGATCCAGCAAGGAGAGAGGTCTGGCGGAGGAGGGGGGGGTGTGGGGGTGGGCAATAATACAGGGTTTTCTTAGGTGGGGGCGGGGGTGTGTAAGGCTTTTTGTCCGGGTAAAAGGAGGACTTCTGTTCCTATCTTCTTAATATCTTCGGTGTGACTCAAGGTCCCAGAGTCAAGCATTCAGTGTCCTGATTTGAGGATCTTACGTGCAGACATACGTGCTCATCAAGTTCCTCAAAATAAATAATGAATGGGGTTGGGTTGGGAAGTTAATAATTTACAAGCATGGCATGCCTCACAGCGTACTCGCATTTTCTCCAAAGATTTGTACAAGATGGGTTCCGAGCCATTTAGGTTCCCTAACTGCACCCAAGATACTTCCAGGTTAGGGTTCCCAGTGATCCCTGCCAGTTAGTGGAACCAAGCAACAGTGAAGGCAAGCGCTGATTCTGTAAGCCTCTCACGGATCACCTAGCCCTCGAAGTCTTGTTTTCCTACATGACCGCCCTGTGGCCCTCCTGGGTTCTCCAGGGAGTCTCCCGACCTCTCCCTGGATTCCATGCTGTCCAGCAAGCTTCTGGCATGCCACACATTCTTGGCACCCTGACTCCCACTGCCTGATGGCACTGGAGGAGGAGAGGTTGGTGTCAAATCCTTAAACACTGCTGCTTGGCTCCTGATTGGGCAGCTACTCCCAATTCTTACTATGAATTCCTTCTCAGCAGCTTAGCATCTTCTGGGAGTATGTGTGCCTGTTTCAGGATCATGAATGATGCTTGCTCCAATTACAGAGAAAAACCTGATTCAAAATGTTCAAAACTCTAAAAAATTTAATTTTAAAATAAATGCTGAACAAATCAACATGACACCATTTTTCAGCTTTCAGGCTAATAAAGATAAATTGAGTTGATCTGGGTTTGGGAAGTAGACCCTCAACATACGTTATTGAGGGGAATAAAGACAATATGTCTCTTTCAAAGGAAATTTACTAACACCAACCATAATTTTACATGCATGTTGTTTTTTTCGTTAATTCCTCATTTAGAGATTTATGCCACAGATAAATTCAGACTGCATTCAGATATTTGTTGAGGCCCTTTTTTTTTTTTTTTTTTTTTTTGGACAAGCAGAGTTAGAGAGAGAGAGACAGAGAGAAAGGGAGAAAGGTCTTCCTTTTCCCGTTGGTTTAACCCCCAATGGCCGCTGCGGCCAGCACCCTGCGCTGATCCAAAGCCAGGAGTCAGGTGCTTCTCCTGGTCTCCCATGGGGTGCAGGGCCCAAGTACTTGGGCCATCCTCCACTGCACTCCTGGGACACAGCAGAGAGCTGGACTGGAAGAGGGCAACCGGGACAGAATCTGGCGCCCCGACCGGGACTAGAACCCGGGGTGCCGGCACCGCAGGCGGAGGATTAGCCTAGTGAGCCGTGGCACCAGCCTATCCACATCTTTTATCAATGTGCTTGGGTTAGTTTCAGTTCTGCTTCAAATTCCAACTTCCTGCTAGTGCACACCTGTACTTGGCTCCCTGCCACACATATTAGAGACTTGGATAAAGTTCCTGGATCCTGGCTTCAGCAAGGCCCAGTCCCAGCTGTTGTGGACATTTGGGAAGTGAACCAGCAGACTGAACAATTTCTCTCTCTCTCTCCTCCCCCTCGACACACACACACACACACACACACGAAAATACATTTTAAGAAGCTAAAGATCCATCTGTAGGAATTAATTAAAATACAGTTCCACAGAAAAGAACAAAGTTGCTCTCTGAGTGGTGATGTGGAACAGTCTCTAAGTCACATTACCAGATGAAAAGAGCAGTGAGTGGTGAGCAGATCAACATTTAAAAGTCAGGAATACATGCAAGGCTGATAATATGCAGCAGGCACCCTGGCACACCCTGTATGCTGCCCACCTTCCAATTGTTGGTGCCCGCGGTAAACATGTTTAATGATGCTTCTCAAAATATGCATGTATATGCATATGTATGTGTGCATACTTGTTTGGCTTTCAGATGTCCTTGGAGGAATACCAGAGAAACTCCCAGAATACGTGAAGAAGAAAAGAAAGCCTGAGGTTAGTGGGGTACTAACTTCTACTCTACCTTTCTGCACTAGTCAAAAAAATTTTTAAAGATTTATTTATTTGAAAGTCAGAGTTACTCAAAGAGAGAGGAGAGGCAGAGAGAGAGAACCAGCAGTCTTCCATCCACTGGTTCACTCCCCAGTTGGCCACAACGGCCGGAGCTGAGCCGATCCAAAGCTAGGAGCCAGGAGCTTCTTCCAGGTCTCCCATGTGGGTGCAGGGGCCCAAGAACTTGGGCCATCTTCCACTGCTTTCCCAGGCCATAGCAGAGAGCTGGATCGGAAGTGGAGTGTGTGGGATGCCGGCACCACAGGTGGTGGCTTTACCCACTACGCCACAGTGCCAGCCCCATCAAATTTTTAATATGTGCAAGTATTGCTTTAAAGATTAATTAAAACTCGATTGTAAAAACACCACAAGTTCAATCACCAGTAATAGTAGCAGAAGTTGGAGACAACTGCTACATCACTATAGCACAGCATCCCAGCTTTTTCATATGCTAGCATACATGGACAATGACATTTGTACTGCTCACTGAAGTAATCAGTCAAGGATTCTTTCTGTAGCCAGAGGCTGTTGGTATGGGGACTTCAGTCACCACAGGCCCCATTTGTGGCCTCCCACAGGGCTGAGGAAATAACCACACCTGAAGGCTATCTCTGCACACCAGAATGCCAATTGTGTGCCGGATGGAAAGTTCTAGTCAAAATGGAAAAATGGAAACCATATAAACAAGGAGCAGCGATTAAATTAGGTACATCTACTGGAAGATGCTTATATAACTCATAATGATCATTATGAAAGTGATTATTTTAATATGTGTGTAGTATAACATATAATATATAATAATTATACAATATTATTGCAACAGGGTAAAAATAGGCATGTATTTGAATAAGACTGAAAAGACATGTAAAATTTAAAAAGTTATGCTTGGGTCTTGGTCACAGGACTTGACTTTTATTTTCAAAATGTCGCCAATGATTTTGCCTTAATTTTACAACGTAAGAAATTACCAAGACAAAAATGTTAGTAGAAGAAACTTTACTGATTGAAGATACTATCTTAATCATGATGTTTTGGGGGGGGGGGAACTTCTAATTCAATTACTAGAGCTTTTAGGCTTAATTATGCAAATTCTACATATGAATGTTTATCTGGACTACTATACTACTAGGCCAGTTTCTACATATAAATCTCCATTGATCAACAACAGTAACGTGATGAAGACCAGTGTTGCAGCACAACAGGTTAAGCCAGCACCCCATAAGGGCACCAGTTTGAGTCCTGGCTGCTCCACTTCCAATCCAGCTCCCTCATAATGTGCCTGGGAAAGCAACAGAAGATGGCTCAAGTGCTTGGGTCCCTGCCACCCAGGTGCAAGACTTGGATGGAGTTATTAATTGTTGGCTTTAGCCTGGCCCAGTCCAAGCTGTTGCAGCCATTTGAGGGGTGAACCAGCAGATACAAGATATCTCAACCTCTCTCTCTCTCTCTCTCTGTCTCTAATAAATAAAATAGGCCTTTAAAAAACAGAGTGGTGATGAGTAAACAATTTTAACTTCCAGCATAAATTCAATGCCTTGCCACAGAGGTATCTCGGAGCATGTGATGGCTAAGAACTGACTTTGTCACATCAAGTCATTTGGACTGCCATGTCACCAGTGCTCACAAGCTGCCTCCCTGGATGCTCAGGGTGGAGTCTGGGCTCTGATGGCCTCTGCTATATGGCACTCATCATCTTTCAGACTTCTTCTCCCTCTCCTACACTTCTGGTAACATCGACTTATTGTTCCCTTAGGAGAAATGAACTTGCTTCCCTGCCTTAGTTGAAAGCTCTGACCGCTCATTTCTATCTTCTCAATCCTTTCAAGGCTTAGTGTTTTTTCCGTGAATCCTCTTCTGAATCCTCAGGGACCAGTCTTTAAAAATGACAGCCCTTTTTGCCTGGACCCATTATTGGAAACTGCCTTATGACATCTTTTGTACTCTTTGTCTTGGTTCCATGCCTTACACCTCTCTATAAAGAAAGCAAACCCTTTGAAAGGAGCTACATTTATTTCTTAGTATCCTTATGGAAACTCAGCATTTGCAACTATTGCCTTCTTTGGAAGGTTTTATTTTAGGTGCACAATAAGTACCTACCAAATTAATGACTCACACCAGTGACGTTGTAGCAAATACGTTCTGCCGTCTGCTTTGTATCTTTTAGGTAAAATTCATTGCTGCACAAATGGTATTCCAAGAACTAACAGAGGTTACAATAAAATATCATGTGAATATTAGTATGACTAATGCCAAGAAGGGGAATTAGGGAAATTTACAAAGAAAAATAGATACCTAAATTATTTCAATTAATGGAGTAACTCTTGACCTCAAACGTCTTCCAGTAATGTGCAATAATTCTATAAAGCTGTATGTGGTGAGAGCTTGTTGTAGAGGTATAGCCATAAATTTTTCTATTATGCTAGGTAACCTCTGCAAGAAGCACTAGTTACTAAATGTGGAACAACAGGCATGGGTTAAAAAAAAGTATCTATTTTCTGCTTGAGAGAATTCTATATAGCCATAAAAACCATGTAGTATAAGAATATTCATTGACATAGGAAAATTATCAGTATAATGCAAACTTCAAAATCAGGCTACCAATGAGCACAGGCACTAATACTTGGTTTAGGTACATATACACATATGCATATCCCTAGCATTTACAAAAGACTAGATTGGAGTAGTTTATATATTTTTTTCACAGTGGCTACCTGGGGATGATAAAATCATTTTTCTTCTTTATTTCTGTGTCATCTAAATCTTTTTCACTAACCATCCATTTCTTTTTGTGAACAAGGAGGAAATGTTCGCTTCTGTACTACCACTGGTCATATTCATTTTCCTTTCCATCTTCTCTTTCATACCTGCTCACCCATGCACCACTCATATAAAAGTAGGTAGGTTTCTGTTGTTAGGTTTGTAGACAATCTGCCTAACTACAAGACAAGGTCCCATTTGAATGAGCAAACTCCTGGAGCAGCACTTAATATCAGGATGAGGTAAGCTGTTACTCAGCTTAAGAAGAAATCTGAGAGGCTTGTTCACCTTTTCAGGCTTCATGATGTGTATACTCCCCACAGCCCTTCCAGGAGCCTGACTAAGCTACTCCCAGGGGTAGGCAGACCACCTTGCAGTCACTTTAACAATACTATCACTCCTCATGCCCACTGTGAGAAGTAAACATTTGGTTCATTTTCAAAGCAAGATGTTTAGCTGTGAGACAACTAGCTAGCATGTAACAGCTTGCAGATGTGTGGAAAGTTATAAGTAGCTAGATAGCATTAATAGGTTACATGTACCCAGAAAGTTCTTAGGCAAACAGGATGTTACTAGTAACCAAAACAGCTAAAGCAAATGCCAGGAAGATTGTAAGCCTATAGTACTCAGCCAATGAGGAACTAGGGGAGGGATCTGTGTACCAGAGGATAAATTGCTTGATGAAATTGCACCAGGTGTGCTGGCCCACCACACATGCAATCTTGAAAGCTCATTAATAAAGTTTCACTTTCACTGCACTAAGTCCATCATTGAAGTGCACCTGGGAAGTTGTTTCTCAAACTCACCACCATTTATTCTCATGCACACCCCAAGAAAATGTCCTCCACTCAGGTATAGAAAAGCTTAATATAAATACAGCAATAAAACACTAGTCCAGGGCCAAAGGCTACTTTTCTGATTTCCCAGTAAATGAGCAAATAGCTGTTTAAATACGATACAGATTCCCTCCAAAATCCAAAGATGCTCACCAAAGATTATACCTCATCCTCAGTGGTGAAGAGCTGACAAGGAAGGACTTAACCTTAATCTAGTTTCCTAGATTACCTTAGTTTTCTAGATTACACACCCCACCACCACCACCACCAGAAATTTGACTGAGATGGCAGGTCCCTCCCTGTATTTTCTCAGAATTTATCTCCTCCCACCTCTGACACAGGGCATCACCTACTCCTCCTCTCTAGATCCTACATTGTCACCACTTAGGAATCAGTGTGAGGTTCTTTTTTTTTTTTTTTTTTTTTAAGATTTTATTTTACTTGAAAAGCAGAATTACAGAACAGGCATTTTTCAAGAACAGGAAATCCAAATGGCCAACACACACTTGAAAAAATGCTCAGGATTACTAACCATCAGGGAAATGCAAATCAAAACAACAATAAGGTTTCGCCTCACCCTTGTTAAAATGGCTCTCATACAGAAATCAACAAACAACAAATGCTGGTAGGGAAAAAGGTACCCTAATACACTGTTGGTGGGAATATAAACTGCTACAGCCATTGTGGAAGACAGTATGGAGATACCTCCGAAATCTGAATATAGCCCTACCATACAACCCAGCCATCCCACTCCTTGGAATTTACCCAAGGAAAATGAAATCAGCAAATAAATAAGAGTTATCTGCACCCCCATGTTCATTGCAGCTCAATTCACACTAGCCTGCTGGGGTGGAATGAGGTGAAAAGGTCATATCAAGATGGCCACTGAGGTGAAAAGGTCATGCCAAGATGGCCACTGACAACAGAAACTGCCTGGCAACAGGCCGTGATTGGATGGCTTTGGAAACCACATGACAACAGAGCCTGACTGACGGCAGGCCATGATTGGATGGTTTCAGAAACTGCCTGGCGACAAGAGCCTGACTGGCAACAGGCTGTGATTGGATGGCTTTGGAAACTGCCTGGCAACAGGCTGTGATTGGTTGGGGCATAGACCGCCCCTTGACCGGATTGGCTGATCTTGGCTATATAAGCTGTTGTACCAACTCAAATAAATGAGTCTGCAGGCTGCTTGCCTCAGGCCTGCTTTCACCCGACTCCCGGGGTCTATGTGGTGACTCCGCGCCTCTTGCCCCCACCACGCTCCTCCTCTCAGAAACAAATCCACTGCAACATTGTTGAGAAATCAACTGCAACAGCCTGCACCAAATATGTGTTGTAGCATAGCAAGTTAAGCTACTGCTTGAGATACCCACATAACAGAATGCCTGAGGGCGAGTCCCACCTCTGCTTATAATCCAGCTTCCTGCTACTGCACACCCTGAGAGGCAATAGAAGCTAGAACAAGTACTTGGGCCCCTACCACCAACGTGAGAGACCTAGATGAAGTTCCTGGTTCCTGGCTTTGGTATGGCCCAGCCTCAGCTGTTGCAAGCATTTAGAGAGTAAATCAGCAGATGGAAGATCTCTCTGTCTTTGTCTCTCTGCCTTTCAAATAAGATAAAAATAAATACAATGAAAAAAAGATCATTTCAGGCTATAAGTTGTGATACAAAATCATAGAATAGGTATGCCCTTGAGTAAGGGAGTAAAATTGTGTAACCTATCTCAGCTGATGGCAAATCACTTGTCCTGATAGAGAAAATGCTTTCAGCAGATCACAGTTACAAAACAAATACCAAGAAATACATGTGTTCTTCAAAAAAAAGTTCACAGAAAATATGCAATATCCTTTAATTCCATCTCCATCAATTTTTTGAAAACTACTTGTCTGTTCAATTGCTTCAGTAAGCAGACAATCTCTGGAATATCACCTAATTGAAATCACTACCTTGTTAAGTACCATGGTCCATCATTCTTCGTTTGATTTGAAACCAGGAAGTAGCATGAGAGTAGGGTGAGAACCAGCAAGTTGATTTCTTCTTCATCTTTAATAATGACATAAATTTCTACAGTCCCACTGGGATTGCAGTTTTGCTTCATATTTCTATGAATATAGAGAGGGAGAACACCAGTTCATCCTTTTGGCCCTTCCTTCCAGGGTAATTGTCAGTCTTCAGGTCAGGGAGGCAAGATGGAGATTCTGGAGCTTACTAAGGCTGTATATTCCAATAACACTTTGGATATGGGGTACAAGCCAGAAAAAGAGCTTAGGACCCCATTAGGCCTCCTAATAGATGGCCTCAGGTCTGAGCCCAATTAGGGAATAATTTAAAACAATAGGTACATTCAACTAACGTATTTTTGAGAGCTCTTTAACAGGAGCTCCTCATGCCTGACAATCTTGGAGACTTCCTGGGAACAAAACCTCCTGCTTCACCTGTACCCCAGCTATGAGAACATCTACCTTGGCTGGCACAGAGTTCTCTTCATGCAGCCACAGAATAGAACAGTGCTATTAGCTTGAGCTCATGCAACCACAAAGCCCAGAATATATATAGACTCCTCCTCTGAGCCCTCTTGGAACTGTTGCTTCTTGAGGCACAGCCCTTTCTCCAGGAAGTAAAACTTTGCAATAAATTGCTGCTAACCAGTCATGATTGTCCTGTGAGCCTTAGCCCACCAAATATCACCCCGTGTAATGTGTAGCCCCCAATCAGCCTTCATCCTGGCCAATGCAGTGGCACCCTAATGGGCTCCACTTTTTATTTATTTTTTTTTTTAAGATTTTACTTATTTATTTGAAAGGCATAGTTACAGAGAGGGAAAGGCAGCAGCAGCAGAAAGAGAAAGCTTCCATCCGCTAGTTCACTCCCCAAATGGCCGCAACAGCCAAGGCTGGGCCAGTCCGAAGCCAGGAGCCAGCAGTGTCACCTGGGTCTCTCATGTGGGTATGGGGACCCAAGCACTTGGGCCACCTTCTGCTGTTTTCCTAGGCACATTAGCAGGGAGCCGGATTGGAAGTGGAGCAGCTGGGATTCAAACTGGTGCCCATATAGGATACTGGCATGGCAGACAGTACTTAACCTGCTACGCCACCATGCCGGCCCCAGTGGGCTCCACATTTATCCAGAGACTGTTTCAAATAGTCTCTAAAGTGTTTGGTGAGCAAGTCAGTAGAGGAGCAGCTGTAGAGAAGCTTAGGAGAAAGGGTCACGGCACCCATATTTGATAATACTGTCTCATTTTTTTCTCAAGGAACCCAGCCTCCTCCTTTTTTAAAAAATGTATGTACGTATGTATGTATTTGAAAATCAAAGTTATAGGGAGACAAGAAGAGACAGAGAGAGAAAGATCTTCCATCCACTGTTTCACTCTCCAGATAGCCTCAATGGTCAGGGCTGGGCCAGGCCAAACCCTAGACCCAGAAACTTCATCCAGGTATCCTATGTGGGTGGCAGGAGTCCAAACACTTGGCCGTCTTCTGCTGCTTTTCCCAGGCCATTATCAGGGAGCTGGATCAGAAATGAAGCAGCCAGGACAGGACCCGGTACCCATTTGTCATGCCTGCATCACAGGTGGCAGC
The DNA here is from genome assembly GCF_051225735.1 of Oryctolagus cuniculus. Lineage (NCBI taxonomy): Eukaryota > Metazoa > Chordata > Mammalia > Lagomorpha > Leporidae > Oryctolagus > Oryctolagus cuniculus. Next base: position 100,066,485 of record NC_142870.1, read on the forward strand.
TTTCCAGCTGTGCCACAATGCCAGCCCCACCAGCCTCCTCTTTAACCAAGGAGTTCTTGGTATTCCAACGCATTTCTCTCTCTGACCATGACTCTCTAGTCACCACTTGATTCAGGCCTCTGCTGGCTAAACTTGGAGTTGGAAGAGTGAGACATGATATCTTAGTGGAATGCCCACTGTTTACATTCCCTGGAACCCCAGGAAGAACCACAGCTAGAGTTGTCTGTGAATGAGCCACCCCTGAGATCTATTCATCACATTTGGACTGCTGCCTAATTTCATGACCATGCCAGCTTTGCTCCTGGCAGCAAGCCACTACCACCCAGGACATCCCCCAGGACTCCTGTCTTCCCCACAGGGATCAGAAAGCCCACTTGATGGGCAGCTCCTGTCACTAGCACTCTGAGTCAGTTGGGACAATTAGTAAATTGCCTTTAAAAGATTCTGGGGCTGGGCCGGCGCCGTGGCTCAATAGGCTAATCCTCCGCCTTGCGGCGCCGGCACACCGGGTTCTAGTCCCGGTCGGGGCGCCGGATTCTGTCCCGGTTGCCCCTCTTCCAGGCCAGCCCTCTGCTGTGGCCAGGGAGTGCAGTGGAGGATGGCCCAGGTGCTTGGGCCCTGCACCCCATGGGAGACCAGGAAAAGCACCTGGCTCCTGGCTCCTGCCATCGGATCAGCGCGGTGCACCGGCTGCAGCGGCGGCCATTGGAGGGTGAACCAACGGCAAAGGAAGACCTTTCTCTCTCTGTCTCTCTCTCTCACTGTCCACTCTGCCTGTCAAAAAAAAAAAAAAAATAAATAAATAAAAATAAAATTAGAAAAATGTTAAAAAAAAAAAAAAGATTCTGAGGCTGATTAGAAACATATTTGATAGATCAAATTCAGCATCTCTTGTCTCTTCAATCCCATCCTCTATCCAATACCAAGGGACTTCTAAACCTTTGTCATCATTTAGCAGGAGCCAGCTTTTGTTCCAGGTTTGACTGTGTGACACAGTCACAGCCCATGCTAATACATTCTACATGCAGCATCTGCTAGGTAAATCCCTGTCTGTCAAATTTGACCTGATTCAAGTTCCTATTTTGCCCTCCTGGTCAAACATCCTCAAAAGTTATTCCCACACATTGCCCCATTTTGTAGATTTCGCTGATTCTTGTGATTCCCTTCAGTATAAATGCTGAACTTTTTCCACTCTGATTTGACCATTTGCCCTCAGACACCACACTGAATTAACAGAGGACAATGGTTATCAGTAGAAAACTCTGAAGGTTTGGACAATGGGAAGAAATGCTAACTTGCTCCTGGGAAGGCATTATGGATTCAAGTTCAAATGGGTTTCAGGATTTGGGACCCTCCCTGTCCCCTTATGCTCTTAATTCTCTTTTTTGGTTATGCAGTCCTACTCTTTTCTCATCAGTGCTATAAACTGAACATAAAAGTATTTATACAAATAGTATATTTATTGGTAAGATTTGATTTATGGGAATTTCATTGTACAGCTACAAGCAGAAAGCTTTTTTAGCATAATCACACAGTCTGAGATTCATTCTACTGCTTGAAGAATTTAAAGATTTGAGATTGTCCACCCCTTGCATCAAACTGTACAATGTATTTTACTTATGTTTCTATTCATTTATCTTATTTATTTGAAAGGCAGAGAGAAAGACATACAGACAGACCTGCCATCCTCTAGTTCACTCTTCAAATGCCTACAACAGTCTGGACTGGGCCAGCTCAGCTCAGGGAGCCAGGAACTCAATCTTAGTCTTCCATGTAGGTGGCAAGGACCCAACTCCTTAAGCCATTGCCTGCTCCCTCCCAGGGTGAGTCCTGACAGGAAGTCTGTATTAGGAGTAGAGCCTGGATGTGAAGCTAGACACTACGATATGGGATAGGGTATCCCAAGCCGCTTCTTTACCATTGTACCAGACACCTGCCTTTCCAATGTCTTTCAAAAGAGAGGATTGACATTGAAGATCCCTGTCCCTCCACCCTCCAAGGTGTAGCTGATGATATCTTTCCCCAGAGCATTATGGCTCAGGGCATATAGTCCCAAACTCCACAGAGGATACCTTGATTGTATTGTATTATGGCCTGCTACTTTCTATCTTGAAATCTAAGTGGAAGTCTGTTTTCTATCCCATTTTGAACTGAGAAGTAATTCCAAATATCTCTAGGATCCTTGAGGATCTATTGCTTGCAACACTTTCTCTGAAACCAAAAAGGTTAGGATTCTTCTGTTTTAAGCAATAAAATCTGACTCTAAGATAACTAATAAGAAGGGGTGTCTGAGAAGAGGCGTGGATGACTTTCCAGTATTAAAGGATAGGCTGTACCATCAGGAACCAAAGTTCCAAGAATCACAGAAGCACAAGAGTCACAGACTTTCTTTCCATATTCCGGCACCAGTGATGCGGCAGTAATTTCATCCCACCGATACGTGACTCAGGGATCCAGATCCCTGGGAGCCAATCTATTTGGCTGAGTCCTGCGATTGGGAAGAGGCCATTCTGCAAAGAAGGGCCACTGATGTGATTATAAACAGCGATAAATGAGTAGTACTCCAACCTTGCAGAACTGTTACAAGGATAGGGAATGTTTGTAAAGCACTTAGCCTATTTCCTGGAATGTTCTAACTGTTCTTATTATGCTCCTCATTGTCCACAAATATGACCCCTCTGTCCTCCCCAGAAGACTGACTGCAGGTGAATTTAGAGGAACTGTTCCCTCTGTGCATACATTTCTAACCAAATCAGTTTTCGCAAAGTGCATTAATCACTTAATGGGCATTCTTGCTTTCTTATTTTTGCTGACGATGAATCCAGGTTGGAACACTCTATCACTCACTCAACTTTTCTTATTTTTTTTTTTTCAGATTTACTTATTTACTTTGAAAGAGTTACAGACACAGGAGAGACAGAGAGGTCTTCCTTCTGCTGGTTCATGCCCCAGATGGCCACAATGGCCAGCACTGAGCCAGGTCAAAGCCAGGAGCCAGGAGCTTCATCTAGGTCTCCCATGTGGGTGGCAGGGGCTCAAACACTGGGCCATCTTCCACTGCTTTTCCCATGCCATTAGCAGAGAGTTGGATCAGAAGTGGTGCAGACAGGACAGAAACCAGCATCGCTATGCTCAATATACAATACTCAATATACCACAATACTCAATACACCAGCCCCTTACTCAATTTTTCTAAATTCTGCTTCCCCACATTTTCTAGAAAGTCTAAAATATACTTACTCTCTGTATTATTCATTAGATAGTAATGTATATTTTTATTATTTATTTATTTTTTTAATTTTTTGACAGGCAGAGTGGACAGTGAGAGAGAGAGACAGAGAGAAAGGTCTTCCTTTTGCCGTTGGTTCACCCTCCAATGGCCGCCGCGGCTGGCGCGCTGCAGCCGGCACACCGCGCTGATCCGACGGCAGGAGCCAGGTACTTATCCTGGTCTCCCATGGGGTGCAGGGCCCAAGGACTTGGGCCATCCTCCACTGCACTCCCTGGCCACAGCAGAGAGCTGGCCTGGAAGAGGGGCAACCAGGACAGAATCTGGCGCCCCGACCGGGATTACAACCCGGTGTGCCAGCGCAGCAAGGTGGAGGATTAGCCGAGTGAGCCGTGGCGCCGGCCATGTATATTTTTAATCAGCAAATCGCTTATCTAAAAGGCTGAGAGAGAAAGAGAGGAAAGAGGGAGAGAGAGAGAGAGGAGAGACAGATCTACCTGTTGGTTCACTCCTCCAAATGGCTGCAACAACCTAGGCTGGACGGCTGGGCCAAACTGAAGCCAGGAGCCCAGAATTCCATTCAGGACTCCCACATGGGTGGCATGGACTCAAGTACTTGAACCATCATCTGCTGTTTGCCAAGCATATTAACAGGGAGCCGGACTAGAAGTGGAGTATCCAGGACTTGAACCCAGGCACACTGATTTGGGATGTGAGCATCCTAAGTGGCAGCTTAAGTCACTGTGCCACAAGGCCCTCCCCATACTAAAATATATATTTTAAAAGATTTATTTATTTGTTGGAAAGGCAGAGTTACAGAGAGACAGAGAGAGATCTTCCACCTGCTGGTTCACTCCCCAAAATGGCCAATGTTGGGCCAGGCCAAAGCCAAAAGCTTGGAAGTTGATCCATATGGGTGGCAGGGACCCAAACACTTGGGCCATCACCTGCTGCTTTCCCAGGAGTGTTAGCAGAGCGCTGGATGTGAAGTGCAGCCATGAGGACCTGAACTGCCCCTTATATGGGATGCCGGTATCAAAGGCAGCATAACCCACTGAGCCACAATGTCATGGATTTTTAAAAATTTTTAACTGGGGCTAGTGCTGTGGTGTAGTAGGCTAAGCCTCTGCCTGCTGCATGGACATCCTGTATGGATGCTGGTTTGAGTCCCGGCTGCTTCACTTCACATCCAGCTCCCTGCTAATGGCCTGGGAAAAGCAGCAGAAGATGGCCCAAGTGCTTGAACCCCTGTAACCACATGGGAGACCTGGAAGAAGCTCCTGGCTCCTGGCTTCAGATACGCCCAACTCCAGCCATTGTGGCCATTTGGGGAGTGAACCAGCTGATGGAAGTCTTCTCTGTCTCTTCCTCTTTGTGTCTGTAACTCAGCCTCTCAAAAATAAATAAATCTTTTTTTAAAATGGTATTTAAGTACTCTGCAAGCAACTTGAAGGAAGAGACTACTTTAACATATTTGTATCCCCAGGCCTAAGCCATACTGCAACATACTCAAAAACAACTGTTTGGTTTTATATTGAGAAAAGATTGCTGATTGCTTTCTAATATCCATTCTCCCCTTTTTCCATTTGAAAAAGAAATCATGCAATGTTCATGCAAGGTAAAAGAAATCATGCAAGGTAGCAAACTAAATTTCCCAATTTTTCATCTAGAAGCGTCTTTATAGTCTAGACACTAAATTGTAAACAGAAGGTATTATGCCTTTCTTGGCAGCTGGATGGTAACGCCTGGAGTTCCAGCAGCCATCTTAGACCATAAAGTGACTCTAAGGAACCCAGGTGTGTCAGAGCTGAACATGGAAATCCCTGATGACTTCTTAGAGCCACACACTTGTCAGCCTTGGCCTCTACTGCTGTGTGAAAGAAAAACAGCCTTACATGAAATAAAAATAAAATTATATCTTACCTAATTTTTGAAGGGGGCTGCGGTTAATGGGAGACACAGTGTTATAAGTGGTTTAAAATAATCTTTTCACTTGTTACTTAGTACTAGGGACAGTTAAGGACAGATAGATGCTGATTCAGGATGATTTGATTAACAATTTGTTTCCCTGACATTCCTGTGAAAGTGACATGCAGGAGAATCCTATATGAAAACCCTAAAAAGCTCTTAGGACTTCCTAACTTGTATAGTAGGCTGGATAGTGGTCCACAAAAGCTATCTATATCCTATCTGTACTCCTGGACCCTGTGAATGCTACCTCATATGGCAAGAAAGGCCTGTGTCTTGCAGGCATGATTGAAGACCCCATGATCCTGGAATGGGGAGATTTTCCTGGAGTGTCTGGGTGGGGGGGCCCACAATGCAATCACAGGTATCCTTGGAAGAGAGAGACTGAGAGAGACTGGACACAGACAGAAGAGGAAATGGCAGTGTGAGCACAGAGGAATAGAGTGACGTGGCCACAAGGCAAGGACTTGAAAGAGGCAGGAACGGATTCTTCCTAGAGCCTGAGGAGGGAGCAGCCCTGCCACACCTTGTTTTTGAATCAGTGGTGCTGCTCTCCGACTTGGCCCCCATGGCTGTCAGAGAATGCATTCCTGTTGTCTTAAACCACCAAGCTTGTGGCAATTTGTTAGCAGCCATTGGATACTAATACAAAATCACCATTCTGCATCTCTCCTAAGAACACCACTACTACAAACTGCCTGGAGGCTTCCCAACTCCAACCTCCAGATGTGCCATATGTGACCAATCACACATTTTCAAGATGTATTTGGTAAGTGTACGTGCCCATGCACTTTCCCTGCGCCTACCTAAGACACGATGCTCCACAAACAACTGCGTAACACTGGGGAATGTACAAAACAAATTTAAGGAACAAACTGGTTTGGCCAGAATCAGGGGCCCGGGAAGTGTATCACTGGAAAGAATATGACGCCGCAGGCATACTGGAGAGCGGCAAGGACATGTGCTTTCTCCCCACAGGCGATGGAGAGCTGTGGGAAGTTGTTGAGCAGGAATGCGACAGCCATGAAACAAGCTTTTGAGGAAGATGAGGCTGGTGGCATTGTGTTACAGGTTTCAGGGGGATGGCTGCTGTTGAAGGAGCCTGAAAGAGGGCACTGCAAACCATGCAGGTGGCTAGAAATGGACGAACCAGGGAGGAGGCAGCGGAGAACACGGTTTGTGAGAAAAGTTGGCAAGTTACAATCAACACGATGTGGTTCTTCCAGCTTCTGCGTCCCAGTTCTACGACCCAAGATGATTACATAGCTGCTCCACAGCATTCCTTCATCTGTAAAATGTTAAGAAGATAAAAAAAAAAAATACTTCCTGGAGTCAACATTGTGGTGCAGCAGGTAAAGTCACCTCCCGTGATGCTGGCATCCCATATAGGCGCTGGTTTGAGTCCTGGCTGCTCAACTTCCAATGCAGCTCCCTGCTAATGGCCTGGGAAAATTAGCAGAAAATTATTCAAGTGTTTGGGCTCCTGCAGCCCATGTGAGAAACCTGGATGAAGCTCCTGGCTCCTAGCATTGGCCTGGCTCAGCCAGCCCTGGCCATTTGGCCACTTAGAGAATGAACCAGCAGATGGAAGATTTCTCTCTCTCTGTCTCTCCCTGTCTGTAACTATTACTTTTTTTAAGATAGATTTATTTACTTATTTATTTATTTAAGAGGTAGAGTTACAGACAGTGACAGGGAGAGACAGAGAGAAAGGCCTTCCTTCAGTTGGTTCACTCCCCAAATGGCCTCAATGGCCAGAGCTGTGCTGATCTGACACCAGAAGCCAGGTGCTTCTTCCCAGTCTCCCACGTGGGTGCAGGGGCCCACACACTAGGGCCATCTTCTACTGTTTTCCCAGGCCATAGCAGAGCTGGACTGGAAGAAGAGCAGCCAGGACTAGAACCGGCGCTATATGGGATGCCGGTGCTGCTGGTGGAGGATTAACCTACTGCATCACGGTGCTGGCCCCTAATTATGACTTTCAAATAAATAATCTATAAAAAAAAACTTCACATGGATAAAAAAGATTATATAATAATTTCACTTTCCTTCTCTTTCTTCTCATTCTTGTCACCTACTCTATTTTCATTTTAAACTCAGACATCTTCCAAACCCTCCTAAAACAATGAAATGATAAAAGCCCACACTAGGAGACAAACTGCAGTCTATGAAGAAATAAAGATGTGCTAATGAAGCTTCTGGCACGTACATGCGGTGCCACTAACTATAAAATGTGTTGTATTATTGGAAAGTCCCATGTCATGGAAGAAGTTTGCAAGAACAATTTAAATATCTGTATTTTCCCAAGAAAAACACCTGTCCTATGAAACTGACAAGAAAAGAAAGAGGCAGAAGACCATTAAAGGAAAAGGAAGAGCAGAAAAAAGGAGGGGAGAATAATAGGAAAATGGCAATTTGATGAGACTCTGAGTATACCAGTGATTACTTAATGTATTATCTCATTCAATCCACATAAAACCCCTAAAAGTGGGACCTCTTATTATTCTCCTTTGCATATATAGAAATGAAAATTATATAAATCAAAACACTGGCCCAACATAACACATGTAGAAAGTAAAAGAGCTGGAACCACAAGGCCTAATACCTGCTCTGAAGAAAGCTGTAGTTTGGTAGAAGGGCAGGAGATAACTATGTGACACATATGAAGAAACCAGATAAGGAGTTTGGAATCAAGGTCCACGTGCTATATACTACAGTGTTTGCTCAAACTCATTTATCCCGGCCCTACTCTTCTCCTGCTTACCTGTGGGAGAGTATTTTCTCCACCCCTGAGCTACTGAGAGCACTCCTTCAGTCTGGATTTTTGGAAAGTGAAAACACATGGTTCCAGCAGAGCCCACCACATCCACAGCTTAGCTTCAACCCTTAAGGTCAAGAAGTGATGGTCCGTTATGGTAAGCACTGGGATGCTGGGATTGTTCCCACAGCAGAAGCTAATTAACCCAGCCTGAAACACACAATGCTGCTACAGGCAGTCAGGCTTCCTACTAAACTTTATTCTTTTTCTGTTATTTCCCAGAAAAAAAAGGAACATCTTTTAAAATTATTTTTAGACCATCCCCCTTACTTCCTTGTTTTGAAGAATACAGCCAAAAATGTTTCTGTGAACTAATTTTCATTTCAAATAGAAATGATTCTCAAAATTTTTCACCCTAATTAGTCTTAACAACAGAAACAATACAAAAACATTGAAGCAAAACAAAATTGAGGGGAAAAAAGAACACGAATTATCCGAAATTCTTCCACTCAGAATTACCACTGTTGATAAAACATGAACTTCACTCTAGATGCCTTTGTATAAATGTCTATAGATAGAAAAGTAGATGGATGAATGACTAAAAAAAATTTTCAAAAAATAGGAACACATGATATTTGAAACCAGCTTCATTTATCTGCTTTACACATCATTTTATAACTGTTCCTGGAAATCTGTTACCCTTACTTCAAGCCTTAAAATGTAATCATTTAACAAGTTTATGTCTTAGTGTCTATTGTCCCAATAATTCCTCGAGTATACTGTGCCCTTTCACATTTTCTTCTGCTGTAAATACTGCTGTGTCACTCAAGGCTCTCTCTTGGGTCCTCTTATCTTCCTGCTAGTCACATGGAGGTCTGCAGAGGTGTGGATTCCAGGTACAAATCCAAACCTCCTACTTCACTGTCTCAGGAACCTCAAAATTAGAAAAGCCCCAAACTGAACTCATCTTCCTCATCAAAGCTGCTCCTTCTACCAGTGTTCCCTGTCTCAGAGCTAGCAACAACAGCCATACTGCAAGAAAGTTGAGATCTATTCTCTGCTCTTTTTCTCCTAGTCCCAAAACTTAGTTGATTTGCAAAGTCTTTTAATTCTGTCATATCACAATCATTCAAATACCTGCATTTTTCTTGTGATCATTGCAATTGATCTCCATATTTCACTTGAATGACCCTAACAATCTTCCTACTGGTTTTCCCTACATTTAGACCACATTTACTCAAACATCTTTTCACTATTGTTCCTTAAGGAGCATTTTAGACTTTTTCCCCTTAACTATCCCCTCCTTATTCTGCTCCATGGAAAAATTATTTTGAACTAAAGAGGAAATGTTTATTTAGCTCACAGTTTTGGAGATTCAAGTCCAAGATCAAGTGGCCCCATTGATTGGGCATCTGGTGAGGGTAGTAGCAAGCCAGGAAGCAGAGAAAGAGTGAGAGAGTGAGTAGGCCCAACTCGGACTTCCGTAACCAACCACCTCATAGGAATTATCATCTGGGGGCACACTCCCAATGAATCTCAGTGGTTCTCCTAAACATCATAACTGGATTATGTTTCCACTCTCCCAGTATCATTAACCTATGCCTTTGGAGTTTAATATCTGTATGAATTCATACAACATACGATCATCCCATCTTCAACAGTTCAACATGTTAATATTCTAGCACTGTTCAAAAGCCTAGACTCCTGGCAGACTCCTTTAGCTGTGAATTATAAAATCAAATGCAAGTTACACATTACCAAAACACAATGATGGGACAGGCACAGGGTACAAAATTACATTCCAAAAGGGTGGTAGCAGGGAAATAGACAGGAGGAATAACCAGAATAAACAAGATCTGAGGCCGGCGCCACGGCTCACTAGGCTAATCTTCTGCCTTGTGGCACTGGCACACGGGGTTCTAGTCCTAGTCAGGGTGCCGGATTCTGTCCCGGTTGCCCCTCTTCCAGGCCAGCTCTCTGCTGTGGCTAGGGAGTGCAGTGGAGGATGGCCCAAGTGCTTGGGCCCTGCACCCCATGGGAGACCAGGAGAAATACCTGGCTCCTGCCATCGGATCAGCGCAATGCGCCGGCTGCAGCGCGCCAGCCGTGGCGGCCATTGGAGGGTGAACCTCTGGGGAGCAACTCGGACTAGACTAAGTTACTGGAATTAAGACTTATTCTATGCATCTGCTCTCCCACAATATGGCGCTGGGAGAGAAGAAAACAGCTTCTACACAGCTGCCTCCAGTTCAGCCAATAAACTGTAGGACTTGCTCCTGATTGGAGGAGAGCAGCTTGCTCGGCGTGTGGGCAGCCGAGTTGGGATTGGCGGAGGAGGACTATATAGGAGGAGAGAGACGGCATGCACCAGGAACATCTAAAGGGAACATCTAAGGGGAACACCTGTGCAGCCCCCGAGAGAGCCGGCCGGCGGTGTGCCGCTCCCCTGCGGAAGTGGGGAAAGTGGCCAGGGGGAACCGCCCTTCCACGGAGGTGGAAGGGACGGCAGCCAACCCGGGAAGAACCAGCAGCAAACCCGGGGAGGGCCGAGCAGACGAAAGAACAGCGCAGGGTCCTGTGTCGTTCCTCCACGAAGAGGGGGAGCGACATGAACCAATGGCAAAAGGAAGACCTTTCTCTCTGTCTCTCTCTCTCACTGTCCACTCTGCCTGTCAAAAAAAAAAAATAAAATAAAATAAACAAGATCTGAACTAAGCAGGGCAAATATCAATCCTAAAGTTCCATGTTCATGGGGCAGGCATTGTGACACAGTAGCTCAAACCACTGCTTGGGATGCCTACACCTATGCTGGAGTTTCTGGTTTGAGTCCTGGCAACTCAGCACTTCCAACCCAGCTTCCTGCAAATACTCCTGGGAGGCAGCAGTTAATGGCCCAAGTACTTGGGTTTCTGCTGCCCACATGGGAGACCCTGATGGAGTTCCTGGCTCCTGGCTCCTGGCTCTGGTCTGGCCTAGCTCCAGGTGTTGCAGGCATTTGGGGAGTGAACCTGCTGATGGAAGATCTCTCTCTCTCCCCCTCTCTTCCTGTGTCACTCTGCCTTTCAAATAAATTAATTAAAAAAAAAACCCTCTATGTCCACATAACATAATGTGGCTAGGGATGGGCTCCCAAGGGCTTGGGTAGCCCTGTTCCTATGCTTTGCTGGCTGCAGCCCACATGGATGCTTTCTTGGGCTACACACAGACATTTGCAGCTTTCCAAGATTGGCATGGCAAATTGCTGGCCCCTTTACTTTCTGGGGTCTCCACTTCATGCTTCAGCTTGGCTCTGATAGCCCTACTGAGCATCACTCCATTAATGGCTCTATGCCGGGGATCCCATCCCACTTCATGCTTCCTGGCTTCCCAGGATTTCCTTTGAAATCTCAGTGTAAGCCACCATGACCCTGTAACTCACATTCTGCTCATCTGCAAAATTAGCCTCACCTGGATGATGCCAAATTTGTCCCCAGCACAAGCTGAACCTCCACCCAGCCAAAGCTTGGCTGAAGCTGCCGAGTACTTTACTGGCTGAATGCAGGGAAATGAATCCTCACGGGTCTTGGGCAAGCCTGCAGACAGTACGATGGGAGTTCCAACAAATATTCTGCCCTTCTAGGCCCCTGTGCCCGTGATGGGAAGGGCAGCTTGGAAGATCTCTGAGATGCCCTGAAAGTCTTTTTTTTTTTTTTTTTTGCTGGTTAGCACATGGATCCCTCTTATTTGCACTCATCTCTTTTGAAAAGGATTTTTCTATTGTACTCTCCCATCTGCAACATGCTTTCCCTTCACTCCTTCCCTAGCCAAGTGGCAAAATTTCCAACTTGCACTGCTCTGTTCCTTTCTCCTGATTTTCACCGTAAAACTGACCCAAAGCAGCCAATAACATCCACAGTGCAGCCTGAACACTCTGCTGCCTTAAATAAAATCTCTTCTACCAAATAAACTAGTCCATCATCTTTTCTTAAAGATTTATTTATTTGTAAGACAGAATCAGAGAGAGGAAGACACACACACACACACACACACACACACACAGATCTTCCATCCACAAATTCACTCCCCAAATGGCTGTAATGGCCAAGGCTGGGTCAGGCTGAGGCCAAGAGCCAGGAGCTTCATTTGGGTCTCCCACATGGGTGTAGGGGCCCAAGGCACATTAGCAGGGAGCTGGATCAGAAATGGAGGAGCTGGGCTCGAACCAGGGCCCATACGGGATGCTGCCACAGCGGACAGTGGTTTAACCCACTACACCACAGCACCAGACCCATAGTCCATCAGCTTTAGGTTCAGCCTTCCACAAAGTCTGCAGCATGAACACAACAAAGCCAGGTTCTTGGCCATGGAGTAAAAAGGGAGGCCTTCAGTCTTATTGCTATTAGACTCATTTCTTTTTTTTTTTTTCTTTTTTTTATTTAATAAATGTGAATTTACAAAGTGCAACTCTTGTATTGTTGTGGCTTTCCCCCCACAAACCTCCCTCCCTCCTGCGGCCCTCCCCTCTCCCACTCCCTCTCCCATCCCACCCTTCATCGAGTTTCATTTTCAATTACCTTCATATACAGAAGATCAACTTAGTATATACTAAGCAAGGATTTCAACAGGCTGCCCTCACACAACCGCTCAAGGTTTAGGGTATTGTTCGACTAGTAGTGTTGTTTTTAAGTTTCATAGTAAAACACATTAAGGACAGAGATTCTATGTGGGGAGCCTGTACCCAGTGACTCCCGTTGTTGATTTAACAATTGGCACTCTTATTTATGATGTCAGCAATTACCCGAGGCTCTTGCCATGAGCTGTCTAGGCTATGGAAGCCCCTTGAGTTCACCAACTCTGAACTTGTTTATAGACTCCTCATTTCTAAGGGAAACCTCATCAGTGTAGCCCTTACCGTCCGCCTGTCTACCAGCATTCTGGTTGTCTGAGCCCTTAGCACACTACCCTTAATGCTCAGCTCACAGCACTCTCGGGCCTGCTGCTCCAGACTCTTCCAACCTCTTCTCATTAACCAATTCCACAGACACTTCAACATCTTCAGGTATAGTTATAGCAATGGACCCATTCCGCTGTATCAATTTTGTTTTAGACAGCTTTTCATTACTACAATGAAAAAATACCCGAGGCAACTAACATCATAAATAGAAAAGGCTTACTTAGCTCATAGTTTTGGAGGTTGAAGCCCAAGATCAGGTGGGCCCATTGGTTGGACATCTGGGGCTGGTGATGGACAGCAATGGCATTAAATTTGCAGAGGAAGAATCTCATGATGTGCCAGGGATCAGGGTCCCAAGACTCAATATCTGTATTAAAAAAAAATTTTTTTTCTGAAAGGCAGAGTGATGGAGAAAGAGAGACAGAGATATTCTATCTGCTGTTTACTCCCCAAATGGATACAAACAGCCAGGGTTGGGTCAGGCAAAACAGAAGCCAGGTGCTCCATTGTGATCTGCTACATAGTTGGCAGGGACCCAAGCACTTGGGCCATCTTCTACTGCCCTCCCAGGCTTGTTAGCAGGAAGCTGGATTGGAAGTCAAGTAGCCAGGACTCAAACTGAGACTCTGATATTGGATGCTCTCAAGAAGTGGCTTAACCCACTGCGATGCAATGCTGGCCCTGATATTTTAATATCACAGATGTACTGTATTCACATATCTGTGCTTTGTACAAAGAGTAAGGTTTCTTCATGAAAAACTTAAGAACATACTTGTAAAAGTAGATGATCTGATGGGGCCAGCACTGTGGCATAGCAGGTAACGCTGCTGCCTGCAGTCCTGCCATCCCATGTGGCCACTGGTTCGAGTCCCGGCTGCTCCACTTCTGATCCAGCTCTCTGCTATGTAGAAGTTGGCCAAGTTCTTGAGCCCCTGCACTCATGTGGGAGATCCGGAAGAAGCTCCTGGCTCCTGGCTTCGGATTGGCCCAGCTTCGGCTGTTGCAGCCATCTGGGGAGTGAACCAGCAGATGGAAGACCCCTCTCTCTCTCTGCCTCTGCCTTTCAATTAAATAAATAAATCTTGGGGCCCGCACTGTGACACAGCAGGTTAAAGCCTCGGCCTGAAGCACCGGCATCCCATATGTGTGTCAGTTCTAGTCCCGGCTGCTCCTATTCCGATACAGTTCTCTGCTATGGCCTGGGAAAGTAGCTGAAGATGGCCCAAGTCCTTGGGCCCTTGCACCTGCGTAGGAGATTCAGAAGAAGCTCTTGGCTCCTGACTTCAGATTGGCTCAGCTCTGGCCGCTGCAGCCATTTGGGGGAGTGAACCAGTAGATGGAAGACCTCTCTCTCTGTTTCTACCTCTCTCTGTAACTCTTTCAAATAAATAAAAACAAATCTTTAAGAAAACAAATAAATAAATCTTTAAAAAAAAGTAGATGAACTCATACACTGTTTAACAGGTTTAAAAATATGATTGCTTCAAACTAAAAGGCTATTTTGGAAGTTGAAGTATAAATGTTTTAAATGTTTATTTTTATAAATATTGAGAACGTGCTTAAAATCTGAGCCTCAGGTTTCATGCAGAGAGTAAGGTCATTTTGGAAAATAATGTGAAAATAGTTATTTGGCACAGTACTTAGTAGGCAGCAAATGCTTAATAAATAACAGCCATTATTCTTAGCTTTCACTTAGATTTCATAATCTTTATAGTGATCATCTTACTTTTTGCAATCAGCTCTCAGTGTTTACAAAAAAAAAAAAAGGACACTATAAAACCTAGATATTCCATCAAAGAAAAATGCAGGTATAGTTTTTAAAGAAACAATATATGGCTAAAAAATTAAATTTTAAGGTTTGTTTGTTAAAGTGTTAATATTTTATTAGTTGGTTCAATACTTCCTGTGCAATTTAAAATCTTGAGTCATTCCTGAATAATGCAGATTACGGACACATGTATAAACTATCATATTTTCTGATACTTAACATTCAATCTCTCTTCTATAACTTCCATTTACCAGATTAATAAAACACTAACCTTTTAAAGTCATCACAACTTTAGGACTTCACAGATTCCTATTTCTTCAGCTTTATTACATTTTAAACCAAGAGGAGGCTGAAAGCCCAAAATCAAAAGCTTCAATCTGAACCAACATTGAGAAAGAGTAATGGAAGACGCTCTTCTTTTTCATCACAAAACAAAAATACGGAAAATATTTATTAATTTATTTTCCACTAAAGAGAACATATTTTGGAGAAATAAGTGATCAGTTGTCAGGAGTTGCTTTTGGTGAATGATCAATAAGTGCCTTATCGATGGTCACGTACTGATACCAGGGTCCATCGCCTCTCTCACGCATCAATCTTCGAACTTCCATCTCCTTTAACCTGTAATAAATAGAACAACAATGTTGTGATTTTAGCACTTCTAATTACAAATTTAATGAATTATCTCCATAAAGAACAACCACCAGAGTCCTTAATAAAGTTTTAAATTAATTAACTAGAGGCAAAGAGACAGAGATACTTTCCAATCCCCCACAACTGCTGGGGTTAGGAACTCAATCCCTGTCTCCCACACAGGTGGCAGGAACCAAACTACTTCACCTATTACCACTGCCTTCCAGGGTCCACATTAACAGGAAGCTGGGATCCAGAACACGGAGCTGGGATTTGATCACAGGCATTCCGAAATGGGAAACAGGAAATTTTTTTTTTTAAGATTTTTGTAAAGTTAGAGTTATAGAAAGAGAGGGGGAGAGAAAGAGAGAGACAGAGATCTTCTATCCGTTGGTTCACTCTCCAAATGGCCACAACAGCCAGGCCTGAGCCAGATCGAAGCCAGGAGCTAGGAGCTTCATCTGGGTCTCCCACGTAGGTGCAGGGTCCCAAGCACTTGGACCATCTTCTGCTGCCCCCCTGGACACATTAGCAAGGAGCTGGATCGGACTTGGAGTAGCTGGGAATCAAACTGGTGCCCATATAGAATGCCAGTGTTCCCGGTAGCAGCTTAACCCACTATACCACAGCACCAGTCCAATATTGGAGTCTTAAGTGCTAGGCCAAACACCTACCCCAAGTCTCTTCTGTAAACAAACTTATATGTAAGCATTTATCTTATATACAGACAAGCAAACTTTGGGATTTGGCTTTGACTTTCATTATCTTGCTATCACAGTTAGCCATTCAGTACTTTTAATCACCAAAATATCACTTAGATTGATAATCAACTCTCTCCTTCACTGTCCCTGCTTTTTGTGTAGACAGATCATTTCCACCTAATGTGTGACAGTGCTTTTCCTATCTTCCACCTTTTAGATGCCGGGAGAGCCATTTACGGACCGCCTATCAGACACGCTGGGCCAAGTGCTCGGAAAGAAGGGTGAATAAACACTGCTGGAGGAGATCACATCCTACGCTGGCAGCCTATCACCTAACACAGAAAACTCAAGAGGAGAAATGGCATCTGCATTACTCTGTGCTCGCTCAACTAGACACAGTATTTATAAAGAAAAACATTCCCTACCTCAAAATCTACTTAAGTGTCCTCAGCCTTCTTCACAAACTGAGTAACCTCTATTCAATAAAAATGCTCTCTCTCTTCCACGTCCACAACTGTGCGCAAACTACCACACATTCCTGCAGCAGCCCCTTCTCCATCAAGCTTTTTACTTTCTTTAATGGAACTTATTCATATGACTGGAAATTTATTCACTTTAAGAAAGTATGTGTTTGTTTGAAGAGTTTATTTATTTATTTGAAAGGCTGAGGGACAGAGAGAAAGGGAGAGACCTTCTATGCACCAATTTGCTCCCCAGAGAGCCGCAACAGCCAAGTCTGGGACAGGCCAAAGGCAGGAGCCAGGAATTCCATCTGGGCCTCCCATGTGGATTGCAGGGGCCCAAATACTTGGGCTATCTTCTGCTGCCTCCCAGGTACATTATCAGGGAGCTGGATCAGAATCAGAGCAACTGGCTCTCCAACATCTGATGTTTGCATTGCAAACAGCAGCTTAACCCTCTGTACCCCAATGCTGGCCCCTATTTATCTTTTTTTTTAAAGGATTAAATATCATCCTTTCTTTTCTACTCTTTTCAAATGTACTTATAAAAAATGCAAGTAAATAAAATATTCATCAACAAGACATTACTTGGTGAAATAAATTATGGTTCACCCATGAAAACGACTACTACCATGCACCTGCTAGAAAGAATGGAGACCGGCATTGTGGCACAGCAGGTGAAGCCACCACTTGCAATGCCAGCACCCCATATCACAGCACTGGTTTAAGTCCTAGCTGTTCTACTTCCAATCCAGTGTCCTGCTAATGTACCCAGGGAAGCAGTGGAAGATGGCCCAAGTGCTTTAGAGATCCAGATGGGATTCTGGGCTCCAGGCTTCAGTTTGACTTCGCTAGAGTCTTTGCAGTCATCTAGGGAGTGAATCAGCATATGGAAGATCTGTCTCTCTGCCTCTCCCTCTGTCACTTTGTCTTTCAAATAAATAAATAAATAAATAAAAGTAGCACTTTTAGCACCTTCCCATTTCATCAAAAACAATAACCACTTGTAAATATGTATTGGTACACATGCACACAGTATAAAGAAATATGGAGAACTAAAAATAATAGTTATCTCTGGAGGAGACAATTATGGCAGAGAATCTCTATTTTATATAATTTTTAAAGATTTATTCATTTATTTGAAAAGCAGAGTTACAGAGAGAGAGGGGAAGGCACAGAGAGATCTTCCAACCACTAGTACACTTCCCAGGTGGCTGCAATGGTCAGGGCTAGGCCAGATCAAAGCCAGGAGCCAAGAGGTTCATCCAGGTCTCCCACATGGGTGGCAAGTACTATTTAGAAACTCTTAAAAAGAAAACACAAAATTAAAATAACATTTTTCAATAACTGTATCTGGCCGGCGCCGCAGCTCACTAGGCTAATCCTCCACCTTGTGGTGCCGGCACACCGGGTTCTAGTCCCAGTCGGGGCACCAGATTCTGTCCCGGTTGCCCCCCTTCCAGGCCAGCTCTCTGCTGTGGCCAGGGAGTGCAGTGGAGGATGGCCTAAGTACTTGGGCCCTGCACCCCATGGGAGACCAGGATAAGTACCTGGCTCCTGCCATCGGATTAGGGCAGTGTGCCGGCCGTAGCGCACCGGCCGTGGCGGCCATTGGAGGGTGAACCAACGGCAAAGGAAGTCCTTTCTCTCTGTCTCTCTCTCTGTCCACTCTGTCAAAAAAAAAAACAAAACAAAAAAAACCAAAAAACACTGTATCTGTAAAAATGTTTTAAGTTTGATAAATTCTGGGGCCAGCACTGTGGCACAGTGGGTTAACATCCTGGCCTGAAGCGCCGGCAATATATATGGGTGCTGGTTCTAGTCCCGGCTGCTTCACTTCCAATCCAGCTCTCTGCTATGGCCTGGGAAAGTAGTAGAAGATGGCTCCAAATCCTTGGGCCCCTGTACCCATGTGGGAGACCTGGAAGAAGCTTCTAGCTCCTGGCTTCGGGTCAGCTCAGCTCTGGCCGTTGTGGCCAACTGGGGAGTGAACCATCGGATGGAAGACTTCTCTCTCTGTCTCTATCTCTCTCTATGTAACTCTTTCAAAAAAATAAATAAATCTTTTTTTAAAAAAAGTTTGATAAATTCCTGAAAAGCAGAAATTAACATGTATTACTGCCAGAAAAAAACAAGTGGTGCAACTTTCTGGAGAAGAGTTTGGTCATATCTGTCCAAAACTTAAAAGTATATTCTATTTTTTTAAAGTTTACTTATTTATTTATTTGAACAGTAGAATTAAAGAGGGAAAGAGAGAGAGGGGAAGAGAGGAAGAGGGAAAGGGAGGAGAGGGAAAAAGGAAGAAAGAGAGAAAGAGAGAAAGATGAGGGAGAGAGAGAAGTGAGAAAGCGAGAGAGGGAGAGGGACAGAGAGGGAGGTTTGTGTTGGTTTACTCCCCAAACAGTTGTAATGGCCAGAGCTGGTCCAGGCCAAAGCCAAGAGTACAGAACTTCATTCAGGTTCTCTCTCATGAGCAGCAGAGATCCAAATACCTGGGCCATTTGCTGCTGCTTTCCCAGGCACATTAGCAGGGAGCTGGATTGGAAGTGGAGCAAGCTGGGACTCAAATGGCACTCCTATATGAGATGCTAACAATTGGCAACTTAACTCATTGTACCACACTGGCCTCTAAAAGCATGCACTATTTTGCTTATCAGTGCTATTACCAGAAATTTATTTTCCAAATAGGCTGTGTAAGAATGCAAAATACATTTATAAGGATATTCACCATTCACTACAGCATTATGTAAACTGCAAAAAAACAAAACAAAACAAAAAACTTGGAAAGAAACTAGTACCAACAATGGAAGACTGGTTAAAAACAATTAAGACACATCCATCCAATTAAATGTATAATGCATTAAAAGAATGGTGTATATCCTATCACAGAAAGATCACCAAGAACAGTGTTTTACAAGAGGATTTTATTTATGTTAATATACTTTTTTTTTTTTTAAAACAGGCAGATTAGACAGTGAGAGAGAGAGATAGAGAGAAAGGTCTTCCTTTGCCATTGGTTCACCCCGCAAATGGCCGCTACGGCCGGCATGCTGCGCCAATCCAAAGCCAGGAGTCAGGTGTTTCCTCCCGGTCTCCCATGCGGGTGCAGGGCCCAAGCACTTGGGCCATCCTCCACTGCCTTCACGGGCCACAGCAGAGAGCTGGACTGGAAGAGGAGCAACCGGGACAGAATCCGGCGCCCCAACAGGGACTAGAACCCAGGGTGCCGACACTGCAGGTGGAAGATTAGCCAACTGAGCCGTGGCGCCGGTCGTTAACATACTTTTTTTTTTTTTTTTTTTTTTTTTTACAGGCAGAGTGGACAGTGAGAGAGAGAGACAGAGAGAAAGGTCTTCCTTTGCCGTTGGTTCACCCTCCAATGGCCGCCGCAGCCGGCGCGCTGCGGCCGGCGCACCACGCTGATCCGATGCCAGGAGCCAGGAGCCAGGAGCCAGGTGCTTTTCCTGGTCTCCCATGGGGTGCAGGGCCCAAGCACCTGGGCCATCCTCCACTGCACTCCCTGGCCACAGCAGAGGGCTGGGCTGGAAGAGGGGCAACCGGGACAGAATCGGGCGCCCCGACCGGGACTAGAACCCGGTATGCCGGCACCGCTAGGCGGAGGATTAGCCTAGTGAGCCGCGGCACCGGCCTGAAATATATTCTTAATAAATAAAATTTCCTTGAGGAACATACTTGTGTATACGATCCGATTAAATCAAGGTTGTTTCTAGGGAGGCTAGGTGTGAAAGAAAATAGGCGAGGAAAGGGATACCTTGTACATAAAAAACAGAATATTTACAAAAGGATTCCTTTTAATCCGACATATATTATCTATTATTGTTACCTAGTCACCAACTTAGAATCTCCCATCTCTAGAGCTAGTAGAATCTCCTGTGTTCATCCTTTCACACGGAGCAGCCTACAGTTTTATTCATTTTTCTCTTGTGGTTTGCAACCCGAGGAAAGGCTTTTCTTCCCTACCCCACACAACCACGTTGCCTACCGTAAATCAGCCTTTTCAGCTTCAATTTGAAGGATGGCCATTGTTCGTTCATAATTCTTCTCAGGACAATCAAAGAATGTACGGGCAATCCACCTTGATATAGGATGCTACAAGAGAAAGTTTAAAATCAGTTCCTGAACAGTACTTTGCTTTTCAAGTTGACTATTTTTGAAAATGATCATCTTAGCTAGAAAATCAATGGCACCTCCTATGTGCCAACTATTTTATCTATTTTTAAAATAATTTGAAATCATTAGGAAATTACTATTTCTGTCCCCATTTTAGAGATGAGTAAATTACACAAAGGAATTCAGCTAAATGGCAGCGTCTGAACTCAAATCAGGTCGGCTGGACCCCAAAGCCTGTGCTCTTTTGCCTTGCACGATGCTGAGTATCTGAAGTGGTGGGCTTAGGAGCCAAACCCAGTCTTCAGGGATCCCAGAGCGGAGCTCTTCCCACCAGTCAGCAAGAGTAAACAACTGTATGGTTATGGTTCATCCTTTTTTTTTTTTTAATTAGTTAATTAATTATATTTGAAAGGCACAGTAAAGAGGCAGAGAGAAACAGAATGTGAGAGGGAGAGAAAGAAATCTTCCATCTGCCAGTTCATTCCCCAAATGGACACAATGGCTAGGTATGGGCAAGGCTGAAGCCAGGGGCTAGGAACTCCATCCTGGTCTCCCGCATGGGTGGCATGGTCCCAAGTACTTGGGCCATCATCTGCTGCTTTCCCAGGTGCATTACCAGGAAGCTGGATCAGAAATGGAGCAGCCAGGACTCAAACCAGAACTCCAATGTCAGATGCTGGATGCTGTGCCACAACATCGGCCCCTGTATTGTTTATCTTATGATTTAATAAGGAAGCATTTCTTCTCTAAAATGTGATTCACTTAGATAATAAGACATGATGTGTATATGTTCAAGGTCATGTCACTAAAATATTTGCAAAGACAAGAAACAATTTTTGGTTTTGGTAGCAGTGACAGTATGGTGTCAGGACTAACAGTGCAGGCTCTGGAATCAAGATTACCTGGGTTGAAATACTGGCCCTATCTTTGGCACAGGTCACTTACCACTTTTAAGCTTCAGTTTCCCTAACTCTAAAATGGCAATACTAACAGTATCTTTCACATGGGATAATATTTGCAAAACATTCAGCATAGTGCCTGTTGCACACCAGGTACCCAATAAATAACGTCCAGCATTGGTATTGGTAAAATCTTTCCAATTCCATTGACCTTGGGATAAGTTCATATACACTGTAGTCATTCTTTAAAAAACCGTAAAGTTTAAAATAACAAAAGAAAATGAAGTGAACTACCAAACATAATTATATATAAGAACAAAAAAAGTCATCTATTTGCTATCACAAGTTGAATAGAAAACTTTACCATAGTTGCTGAATAAAGATTTTTTTTTTTGGACAGGTAGAGTTATAGACAGTGAGAGAGAGATAGAGAGAAAGGTCTTCCTTCCATTGGTTCACCCCCCAAATGGCCGCTATGGCCAGAGCTATGCCGATCAGAAGCCAGGAGCCAGGTGCTTCTTCCTGGTCTTCCATGCGGGTGCAGGGGCCCAAGCACTTGGGCCATCCTCCACTGCCCTCCTGGGCCACAGCAGAGAGCTGGACTGGAAGAGGAGCAACCAGGACTAGAACCCGGTGCCCATATGGGATGCTGGCGCCGCAGGCAGAGAATTAACCAAGTGAGCCATGGCGCTGGCCCCTGAATTAACATATTAACCACTGCATTGAGAAGATACCTAACAAAGTATTTTTCAGTGGCTTATACAAACCTTGTAATATTCCCAATGTTCTGGGATATAGCCTTCTGGAATTTCTGCTAATTCAGCTTCACCTGATAAAAGAAAATTGTGATGTTCAACTGTAGCACGTAGTTTATAACATTAATCTTTTGCCTATACAGTAAGAAACCAATTTATTGTGGTTTTAAAGCATTTTTTCTTGTATTTATACCAATAAGGATATCCAACATTTTAAATTCACTTAATCTGGCTGAAAATCAATTCATTCATTGGGCATATTTTAGACATTTTCTGTTTGTTCAGCATTACTTACATTATATGAGAATTTCCTATTCTGCATTATATAAGATATCATAAAAGACATTATTCTTCCTGTGCTTTCCTAGATCTACTAGACAAAATACTTTAGGATTCAAGGAGCTAGAAATAGTTTGAACAGAATTTCCCATGAAAATCTAATGCTCACTTTCACTCAGATTTTTATCCTTTTTTAAAGGATTACAGTCTCAGGGCCAGTGCTGTGGCATAGTGGGTAAGGCTGCTGACTGCAGTGCTGGTATCCCATATGGGCACCCGGGAGAAGCTCCTGGCTCTGGATTGGCACAGCTCCGGCCGTTGTGGTCACTGGGGAGTGAGCCAGCAGATGGAGATCTCTCTCTCTTTCTCTCCCTCTCTCTCTGCTTCTTTTTTTTTTTTTTTAAGATTTATTTTATTTATTTGAAAGACAGAGTTACAGAGAGATGTAGAAACAGAGAGAGAGGTCTTCCATCCACTGGTTCACTCCCCAGATGGCCAAAATGGCTAGAACTGCGCTGATCCAGAGCCAGGAGCCAGGAGTTTCTTCTGGGTCTCCCACGTGGGTGCAGGGGCCCAAGGACTTGGGCCATCTTCTACTGCTTTCTCAGGCCATAGCAGAGAGGTGGATCAGAAGAAGAGCAGCCGGGACTAGAACTGGCGCCCATATGGGATGCTGGCACTTCAGGCCAGGGCTTTAACCCGCTGCACCACAGCACTGGCCCCAATAAATCTTAAAAAAATAAAAAAAAAAGGATTATAGTCTTATATGTTCCTGATTGGATTAAAAAAAAAAAAAAAACCTGCCTCTTGCCTCTTCCCACTAACCTATTCAGAATTGTAAAAGCTGATTTGGGAAATGAGGAGAAAGAGAAAGAGAAAGAGGCTTTCATAAATCTCCAATGTGGCCTTTACAAATTGGCAACCTTAAAGGATTTTCAAGGAAAAAAAATGATATTTACAAAAATAAGTGTATACTATTTTAAATTAAGGTTTATTATTTCTAAAATAAATTTCCATGCTTATGCTTATTTTATAAAAGACCTTTTTGGTACAATATCCATAATTTAAAAATGAGTGTACATATATTTTTAAATGTATCAATTTTATTGTACCAGGTAGGGTAGGGAAAGGGACTTACCAATGAATACATTCACCAGAGTTATGCCAATTGCTACTGGAATCCCAGTCAATAAAACGTAGAATTTCTGGCAAGATAAAAAATAAAAAAGGTTTTCTCATGACCATTTCCTATCTCTACTTTCAAATCATCCTCATTACATGATTTCTTTACACCTCTTCTAAAATAAACTCTCCACGTTCGAGATCCAGTATCAAATCATTGATCTCTGTGATTTCTTGTTTTAGGTTTTAGATGCCCATACTTAGCACCAAGAGTAAAAGAAAAAAGGACTAACAAATACATTTTAAAAACTGAACTATGGACTTTGCAGTCAACGAAGTACCACGACCATGTAAAATGCTTAAATTCTGCTCATGATAGTGCTAAATATGATGGTCTTGAAATATTAATAAACTTAAATAAAATCCAGGCTTTATGTGGTTTAGCCATTACAGTTGTATAGAGAGGCATAAATCTGTGGAGACATTTCTCAGATGGAGATTGTTAATTTATAAAGAAAAATGGAGTAATTATATAAGTATCATTCAGTAGAAATTTGACTTTCTTTTTTTCGTTTGTTTGAAAGAATTACAGAGAGAGGGGGAGAGAGAGAGAGTGAGAGAGGTCTTCCATCTGCTGGCTCACTCCCCAATTGGCCGCAATGGCCGGAGCTGCGCCCATCGGAAGCCAGGAGCCAGGGGCTTCTTCCAGGTCTCCCACATGGGTGCAGGGACACAAGAACTTGGGCCATCTTCTACTGCTATCCCAGGCCATAGCAGAGAGCTGGATGGGAAGAGGAGCAGTTGGGACTAGAACTGGCTCCCATATGGGATGCTGGCGCTTCAGGCTAGGACGTTAACCCACTGCGCCACAGTGCCAGCCTGAGAAATTTGACTTTTTCACTTTTCAGTTAAAGGAATATCATGACAAGAAAAGTGGGGGCTCACTAGGTCAAGGTCAAGATGAGTGTTTAGAACAAGCAGAGAGGGGCCGGCACTGTGACATAGTATGCTAAGCCTCTGCCTGGGGCACAGGTAGCCATATGGGCAGTGGTTCATATGGCCTGGGAAAGCAGTGGAAGATGGCCCAAATGCGTGGGCTACTGCACCCATGTGGGAGACTCGGAAGAGGCTCCTGGCTCCCGGCTTTGGATCGGTGCAGCTCCGGCCATTGCGGCCATTTGGGGAGTGAACCAGCAGATGGAAGACCTCCCTATGTCTTTCCCTTGCTGTCTGTAAACTCTGCCTGTCAAATAAATAAATAAATCTAAAAAAAGAAAGAAAGATTGAGAGAGAGGGAGGCAGGGAGGAAAGGAGGGAAGGAGGAAGGAAGGAAGGAAGGAAGAAAAGAACAAAGGGAGAAGCTAGCTAGTACCCAAATTGAGTCAGGGCTTTGGCAGGGTCCAGATAACCTTCCATTTGCTAAGCCTCCACTGGTGTCTTTAGATAGCCATAAGGTATACAAATACACTCAGTATCCTAAATAAGCTATATCATTTTATTACTGCTAAATTAAAATCACACTATAGATTTGTGTTACTCTGAAATCAATGTTCCCAGACAATATATGAATTAAAAAAATCATAGCCCCCAAAAATAAGCTCCTTTATTTACAAATATCTTTAAATAATATTTTGCTAATCAAATAATCATACTGCATGAATCAATTTTCACAGTTTTGTAATTAACGACTTTTTTTATTTGATGCAAGGAACACATCATATTTCAAAAATCCTATAATTTTAAGAAAGGAATGGCTCATGTTTTACTTCTGATTAGCATAAATCACCTTTTTGAAGAAGGAAAAGGTTACTAATTTAAAAGGAGAGCAATTACAAATCATATTTTACAATCAGTATCTTCTGAGGAAAGAAATTCAAATTTATAAAACACAATCCTTTATAAAATTAATGTCTTCTAAAGATGCCAAAGTTTTTTTCCTATGTGTATGCAAAGAGCATCATTCAACAACAAAAAACACTGAACTCACCAATAACTTCAAAAAACGTCTGTCATAGAAACTAGAAGGTTTGATGACAAACAATCTTTTCCCATGGTCTCCACTGTGCCGAACAGGAGCTAAAGAAAGTAAATTACCCTGTTTTATACAAAACTCATACATGCATACTGTTACATTCTGAGATGAAATCAAATTTTAAGAAAATGCACATGAATAAATGTTTAAATGTCTAATATAAAATTAACAAAATACTTTTTTTGCATACTAAGACCAGGGCAGACAGGATACCTTTAAATAGACTGATGTACTGTTTTAAACTGTAGCTCTCTTCATTTTAATTCAACGCTACAGAGATACCTAAGTAATCATTTCTATTTGTCCCAATAGCAGACAGGAAGGCCAGATGTTCCTGGTGAGCTGCTCATCTTTGTTTCTCCTGCCATAAATATTTGCTATTGCTGTAAAAGAAGTAAATTTAATTTAAATTATGCCATTATAGATGAGGAGGTAATAGAAATTATAGACTTGCTGCAACATAAATGGAAGAGACCAGCAGTATTTATCCAACAGAAATGTGAACTTGCTACAGAACTACACACTCTCAAATATCTTGATAACATCCTTTTGTAAGCCATTTCTGCTGACGTATATCCTCTTCAAATCCTCCCCCAGATGGAATATAATCAAGCTTTGCTGTAGATAAATGGCAAATTTCAGTCCTGGACCCACTTTCCCTATTTTTCCTGTTCTTGGGGGTCTGGAAGCGGCACAGGCATTCTAGGCTCCTTCCACAGGGAGCAGGAAGGCTGCTTGTGAGAAACCCAGGATTGCTGTTTCCATTTGCTCAGAAGGAAATTCTGCATCTGACTCACTGTGGAATGAAAAACTTTAATTTCCAGTGTAGCTTTTGTTCCTGCTTACTGCCCTCCCCTCCATGGAATGTATTCTTTAGACCCAGATGACATCTTATCTTCCAAAAAGCCAAGCTTCTTCCCAGCTCTCTCCAATGCCTGAACTGCTATAAATTCCAGTGATGTGTACATTTGCTTTCACTGCTGCCACTTCTAACAATAAATGTCTTAAAGGCAGGAACCATCTTCATAATTCTGCTATCACCTGGTGCAGCAGCTTGCAATGAATTCAGGTTAACACACTGATGATAACATGGGATCCTCCAAAGGCCTTCAAACACATTCAAAAAAGACTGAATTTAAAATAATCAAATATAGGAAAGTAGGTAGAAAGTGCTGCCTGGACTCACTGACAAAAAACAAATGCCATTTCAGCCTTAATCTGATGTATTAGAGGAAAATCCTCCTGCCACCAATCCTCTCACTACACCTATGGAGTCGTGTCTATTCCACAGTATACTCTTAGAGGGACAGTCATGAGCGTGCCCCAACTAAAGCAACCAGGACGACAAACAACATGGAAACAGACAATATGGAAACTGGAAAAACTAAAGTTATGTGGCCCCCATAAAAGAAGTCTAGGTGGGGATGAGATAATGCATCTTCAGATAGTTTTAAAAGTTGCCCTGGGCCAGCACCATGGCTCACTTGGCTAATCCTCCGCCTACAGAGCTGGCACACCGGGTTCTAGTCCCGGTTGGGGCGCCGGGTACTAGTCCCGGTTGCTCCTCTTCCAGTCCAGCTCTCTGCTGTGGCCTGGGAGTGCAGTGGAAGATGGCCCAAGTCCTTAGGCCCTGCACCTGCATGGGAGACCAGAAGAAGCACATGGCTCCTGGTTTTGGATCAGTGCGGTGTGCCGGCCGCAGCAGCCATTGTGGGGTGAACCAACGGCAAAGGAAGACCTTTCTCTCTGTCTCTCTCTCTCACTGTCCACTCTGCCTGTAAAAAAAAAAAAAAAAAAGTAATGTTCAGCTTGAAACAAAAAGAAGCATCTAACAACTTGAGTGACTGAAAATCAAACCAGACTGCCTCACTGATCCCCCACTATGGAGTTAATCAATAAACAGCAGGATATAATAGGATTAACTTAATATAGGAGGTTAGCCTAGAGGATTTCTAAGGTTCTTCCCCTCCAGGAAATCTGCATTCCTGTCCTCTCTTAGAATAACAAGGCAGATCTTTCAAACTCACTCCCCCAGAGGTTTTCTTCCAATTCCAAGAACTGTTTCCTGCCGTGCAGATTTTCTACTTGTTTTCCCCTCCACCAGGAGAGCTTTTCCCCAGGCTGTTTGCTGCTTGGCCTCCACTTCTCAGCCCATAGGGCCAAGGTCAAATGTCACCGCTTCAGAATGGCCTTCACTGACTTCCTTATTCAAAACTGGCTCCTCACTTATTAGAATCAATTGGTAATTTCCGTTAGAGTAAGGAGAATTAATTAGTCATTTTGTGAAAGTCCATCAGGTCAGGGATTCTTATCCAGCTCTATCTCCAGTACACTGTAGTGTCTGAGACACAGAAGGTGCTAAGTGTTAGTAATTTACAGCTCTTAAGTTACATGTTGGTAGAAGATCTCTCCTTAGTCCGTGAAAGTATGCTACATTTACTCCAGAGACTATATATTTTCTATCTTTCCCTTTCAATCTGACACATACACAGACATAGAAGAGGAGGGAATGGGGAAGGAGTAAACTATGTGTATTTTAAGGAACACTGGTTACAAATGACAACATTAGGGGATGATGTTGTGGCCCTGTGGGTTAAGCCACTGCTTGCAAGGCCACCATCTTACATGGAAGAACCTGTTGAGAGTCCCAGCTACTCTGCTGCTGATCCAGCTCCCTGCTCATGTGCTTGGGAAGCAGCACAAGTGCTTGGGCCCTGCCACCTATGTGGGAGGTCTACATGGAGTCACAGGCTCCTGGCTTTAGCAAGGCCCAGCCTTGGCCTTTGGAGACATCTGGAGAGTAAACCAGCAGGTGGATGATCGCTTTCTGTCTCTCCCTCTCTCTCTGTCACTCAGCCTTTCAGATAACACTATTAATATGGAAAATGTAACAAACACAAAGAATTATGAGGGGCTGGCACTGTGGCATAGCAAGTTAAGCTTCTGCCTGCAGTGCCGGCATCCCGTATGGGTGCCGGTTCGAGACCCAGCTGTTCCACTTCTGATCCAACCCTCTGGTATGGCCCGGGAAAGCACTGGAAGAAGGCCCAAGTCCTTGGATCCCTGCATCCACGTGGAAGACCTGGAGGAAGCTCCTGGCTCCTGGCTTTGGATTGGTGCAGCTATGGCCACTGCGGCCAGTTGGGGAGTGAACAAGTGGATGGAAGACCTCTCTCTCTGACTCTCCTTCTCTCTCTGTGTAACTCTGACTTTCAAATTAATAAATAAATTCTTCATAAAAAAATAATTATGGAAGAAAGGTTAGTCTAGCTACATTCTAGTGATGATAATTAATGCAGCTGGAAATGTGATCTGCTTGCTTTTTCAATTATTAAACAATTATTCATGTCGTTAAAAGTACTAGATAACGTTCTTACTATTAACTGTTCTAAAGTATATTTCACAGACAAAACTTCTTAAATGTTCTGAGCTGTCATCCTCTTTAAGGTTAACATCGCTTACCATCACGTGACTGCTGAGATTTCCGGAACTCAGGTCCAACTTCCACCAGTCTCCGGAGACTGGAATTTCTCAGATATTTTACTAGTTACTTAGGGGTAAGGCTTCAATATTGAAATTGCAAATAGCCTCAAGAAAATCATTTAGTCTTTAACAACTGTGGTTTTTTAAAGACTGAAAACATAATGTAGGATCTTTCTGTGTCTCAAAGATTAAAAATAAAAAATTGGTCATTTTCTTTCCTTCATTCCCAGTTAAAGGCACCACCATCTCAATTATCCAGGCTAAAAATCTCAATCGTCTTCTTTGCACCTACCCCTCACTCATTATTTGTCAAGGCCTCTTCTGTTCTACGATCCTGTCCATTTCTTTCCATGTCTTCTTTATCTTACTTGTCTAAGTAGTCAACATTCCCAGTAATCATCCAATATTCAGATACATCTTTCTAAACACACTCCCGAGAGGTGTTTAACCCTTCTATTATGAAGAGTGCCTTTGCCTACAAAATAAAGCAAAGATACTTTGGCTTTGCATTCATCACCCCCAACCCCCACTACCCTCTACCACCTCCAGTTTGGTCCCAACTTTCTTTTCTTATCCTTCTTTCTCAAAACCCACTTATCCCAAGAGCCCCCATATCAAGAGACTTAGAGAACTCAGTTAAAACACTGCATAGTCCATGTCTGAATTAACTCTATGGCAGTTTAATAGACTTTTTTAAAAAGATTTATTTATTTATTTGAAAGGCAGAGTTACAGAGAGGCAGAAAGAGAGAGAGAAAGAGAGAGAGAGAGAGAGAGAGAGAGAGAGAGAGAGGTAGGTCCTCTACCTGCTGGTTCACTCCCCAGATGGCCGCAATGGCCAGAGTTGTGCTGGTCTGAAGCCAGAAGCCAGGAGCCTCCTTTGGGTCTCCCACATGGGTGCAGGGATCCAAGGACTTGGGCCATCTTCTACTGCTTTCCCAGGCTATAGCAGAGAGCTGGATGGGAAGTGGAGTAGCCGGGACTTGAACCGGCGCCCATATGGGATGTCAGCACTGCAGGCAGTGGCTTCACCCACTATACCACAGTGCCTGCCCCACATCACTCTTCAACATTATTATATTTTTTAAGAGACAGAGAAACAGAGAGAGAGCTCCCTTCCACTGCTTCACTCCCTAAATGTCTGTAACTCTGAAGCTGGGAGCTGGGAACTCAATTCAAGTCTCCCGTTTGGGTGGCAGAAATCCAACTACCGGAGCCATTACCTGCTGCCTCGCAGGGTACATATTAGCAGAAAGCTGGAATCAGGAGCAGAGCTGGAACTGGAGCCCAGGTGCTCTAAGATACAGGCATTCCAAGCAGCAGCCTAATCAATGGACCAAATACCTGCCCCAGTGTTCAACTTTAAGCTATTGCTCCTTATAACTAAGGCGAGAACTAAAGCTGCCTCTGGAATTCCTTGCCACTCAAGCAGGAGATTCAGGTTGAGTTCTAGGCTCCTGGTTTCCAATTCAGTTCAGGCTCCTGGCCTAGCCCTGGCTGATGCAGGCATTTAGAGAGCAAATCAACAGATTGAAGATCTCAAGCTATCTCTACCTTTCAAATTTTTAAATTTCAAAAAATTTTTAAAAGATACTACCAACAGAGTTAAAAAAGGCAACAGAATGGGAGAAGATATTATCATTATGTATGTGATAATGGATTGATAACCAGAACATATAGAGAACTTTTTTTTTTTTTTTTTTTTTTTGACAGGCAGAGTGGACAGTGAGAGAGAAAGACAGAGAGAAAGGTCTTCCTTTTGCCGTTGGTTCACCCTCCAATGGCCGCCACGGCCGGCACGCTGAGGCCGGCACACCACGCTGATCCGATGGCAGGAGCCAGGTACTTCTCCTGGTCTCCCATGTGGGTGCAGGGCCCAAGTACTTGGGCCATCCTCCACTGCACTTCCTGGCCACAGCAGAGAGCTGGCCTGGAAGAGGGGCAACCGGGACAGAATCCAGCGCCCCGACTGGGACTAGAACCCGGTGTGCCGGCGCCGCAAGATGGAAGATTAGCCTAGTGAGCCGCAGCACCAGCTCATATAGAGAACTCTTAAAACTAAACAAAAATAAACCCAATTTTAAATAATAGACAAATGGTTTGAACAGAAATTTCTCCAGAGAAGACATACAAATGGCCAAGAAGCACCTGAAAACGTGAGCAACAACACCAATTCAGGAGGTAAATACAAACCAGCGGGATCTCAAGGTGGTTTCTGTACAGGCATTTTCACAGCATTACTCACAATAGCTAAAACGTGGAAGCAACACAAATGTGCACTGTAAGATGAAGAGATAAGCAAAATGTATGGTTGCCCTCTGCGCGCACATATCCTGCAACCTCAGAAAGAAAAAAAAGCCATGTGACTGTTGACAAGAGATATGCAATGAGGTCTATGACAGCTGTGACTATACTAAACATGTACAGACTGTTTTTCTTTTCATTATCCTTTAAACAATACAGTATAACAATTTATATACTATTTGCAATGTTATTAGGTGTTACAAAAAATCAAAGGAGGATTTAAAGATATGGGAGGAAGCTCATAGGCTATATGCAAACATGAAAGAGAATAGTATGCTTTTTTTTTTTTTTTAATGTATTTGAAAGACAGAAGGAGAAAGGAGAAAGAAAGATCTTCCATCTGCTGGTTCACTCTTCCAATGCCCACAACAGTAAGGGAGGGGACAAGCCAAAGCCAGGAGCCTGGAATTCATTCTGGGTCAATCACTTGGGTGGCAGGTTAAGCCATCAAGTGCTGCCTCCCAAGGTGCACATTAGCATAAAGAGAAAAATGGGAGCAGAACCAGAATTTAACAGGCACCTCAACATGGGAGGCAGGTATTCCAGGCAGCATTTTAATTGCTACACCAAATGCCCATTTCCTATTATGCCACCTTATATAAAGGACTTAGGCATCCATAGATTTTGGTTATCTACAGGGGGTCTTAGAACCAAGCCTCTGAGGATACCAAGAGATGATACATACAATGGAGTACTATTCAGCTTTAAAAAGGAAGGAAATTCTCACATATGCCACATGGATGAAACTTGTGGATGTTAGGCTGATTGATAAGCCAGTCACAAAAAGTCAAATACTGTAACATTTTACTTATATGAAATACTTAGAGTAGGCAATATCCTAGAGACAGACATAAAAAGGTGGTGGACATGGCTGAGTGGAGGAGTGAATGGGGAGTTCTTGGTTAATGGGTATGCTGTTTCAGTTTTACAGGATGAAAAGTTTACGGAGATGGATGATGGTGATGGCTGCACAGCCTTAGGGATGTAGCTAATACCACTGACTTGTACATTTAAAAATGGTTAAGATGGTGAATTTTATTTTATATGTAGTGTGTCACAAATTTTTAAAAGGTCAATGCCAGGTGCTGCAGATCTTTTCCCACTTATTCTTCATAACTTTAACAGATTAAAATTATCTGTTTCAAGGATGTGGGACAGCTATTTGACCTAGCAGTTAAGACACTGGTAAAGAAGCCCCTGTGGATACCCATATACCACACTGGAGCGCCAAGGATGCAGTAGTCCCAGCTCCGCTTCTGATTCCCACTTCTTGCTAATACAGACCCTGGAGGCTGCAAGTGATGGCTTCAAGTTGTCACCTACATGACAGACTTGGATTGGGTTCCTGGCTCCTGGTTCAGTCTGGTCCAGCCCTGGCCACTGTAGGCATTTGGGGAGTGAACAAGTAGATGGCAGCTAGTGCTTGCTCTCTCACTCTTTCTCTCTAATAAAAAATAACCTAAGAGTGAGAAATAAAATATCAGCAATAATCGATACAAAATACCTCTGAAAGCAGGTACACAGGTGAAATACAGCTGTATAGACAACTACTATTAGATCCTTCCCTGGTCCCATGGGAAAGGGCACAGACTCTCCATAATGATCCTTCTTCCAGAACTCCAAGAACAGGGACTAATGTCGAAAGAGAAACTTGGCGGTAGGATTTTACCTCAGTTTATTTTCAGCCAGACTTCAATAAACACTATCTGAGAGAACATGTGCAGTATTTGTATTTGAACATTTGAGGATAGCTGTAATCAGAAATGGCTTTGAAGAGGATTTTGATCAAGATCATGAAGTTTTGTAACAAGTTCAAATTTCTGTTAGGAATCTGTTGAATACCACTGGTCCTTTCCATTATGCTTCTAACAAGTCCCTGTGTACAATGCCTCATCATGTGAAGTGGCACAACTCAAATTAGGAGAAAAAAGGTAAAAAAGAACAAGGTATTTTGAGGTTAGAAATCTTTTTGGCTTTAGGGCAAACATTTCACTTCTTTCTGCCTACTTTTACACACAGGACAGATACTTTAAAGGGTATTTTTGATCAAGAAGATTAAAGTAATTAATAGTTTAAAGCCTTAGAATGCTGACTGACAGATAATAGGTGCTCAATAAACAGTGAGTGCCATTATTACTTAGTACACTGGTACATTATCTCTGTAATAATTGATTCAGTTTCCTCATCTGTAGAATGAGGATAATAACACTGTTAACTCTGAAAAGTCCTGGAGAGAATGAGACCAACTGAATAGTAAGCATTTGCTTCTGTACTGTTATAATTCATATTCCTGATGCAACCCACACTTCCTACAAGGGGTCAATTCAGTCCTGGGCTACAGCAAAAATTCCCTGGGACCTAGGCACTTCTGCCTTCTTGCACCCTTCTTCTCTAAGATATTAAAAAATATATTTTATGGTTGCATTGATATAAAACACACATATCACCCAAGCTGGAATCCTTATCATATATTAACATTATATTCTTTTAAATTAAAAGTTTCGTGGACCCCCTAAAACTACCATGGCCTCTCCAGGCACCATATCTGCTGTCCACAAGGGATGTCAGCAAGCTTCTCTGGCCGGTCACATATTAGATAATCGGCCGGCTTCTCAGCAACCTCGCTTCCCGTCCGTGCGTCTAGAAAACAGCGCAGACGGAACAGGCAAGGAACCAACCTGGTGCCCCGGCAAGGTGTCACCTCTGCACCATTCTTCATCCGCAAACTAGCACCGAGCGGAATGGTGAATGCCAAAAGCGTTTTACAAATGCTAGCTAATAATTTAAGCGCAGTCGATATGATTACCTCAGGAACCCCTTACAAAGCTCCCTCTCTCCTCGCAAGCCCCAAGCTCACAATTCTTCCCTGCCTCCCCGAATCCCACCAAGGTCACCCGGGAAGTCCTCCCCGCCCCGCAACCCCTGCGCGCACTTTCTCCTAAGGCCAGCACCCACCGACAGCCTTCGGCAAGCCACGAGTGAGGAAGCCTCCACACGCGAGTCGAGGGCCAAGACAGCGACCAGACAGAGCCGCGACCGCGGTGACCGAAGCCCTCTGCAACAAACTCATCGCCGCCATGGTTACGACGGGCAAAAGAAGGAAGCCGGGAGACCAACGGGAGCCGAGAGAGCCAATTCACCAATGGGAGCAAAGGTAGAAGACGGCCATATTGAGTGAGGGCAAGAGCCTGTGCCGATGGCGCCGGAAGTGACGCCACGGTCGGCGGAAACGCAGTTTCCTTAGTTACGCGAAAAAATGGCAGCGGCGAGTTTGGGCCTTCTTTGCAGGAGATTCTCGGCTGCTTTAAATTCTTTCAGGTGCTCAGTGATTCCTGAGGCCGCTGCTAGCCCAGGGTAAGTGATATGAGGAGTAGGATTGTCCACCTCGCCACTTTGGGCATTTGTTTGGTTGCCCAGATACTGAGAATCGCTCCAGCCTGCATGGAAAGACAGCCCGATGGCAGAGCGCGAACCGTCTGCGTGAGTAATGAGTGACCTTGGAGAATTCGCCCACTCCCCGCGTTTCTAATTCGTCCTGAGACGGTTTGTTGCAGCCTCCTGTGGACCAGGCAGTGTACGGGATTCGTAGATTCCCAGTATTTGTTGCATTAAGTCAGAGATAGAGAAATGTCCTCTAGGGCTGGGAGGTTTGAGAAAGTTTACTGAAGAGCTTCTTCTAGGCTGTGTTAGAAACAGGGTCTGGGAAAGATGAGGGGTGTCTGTACTTAAGGAAGTGTCTCGAAGACATTGTTCAGTAAGTGCCGATTAGGTCATCAAAGTAGCCAAAGAACGGAGAGTTGTCCCGCAGTAGTGAGAAAGGAACGCCCATCCCGTGATGTTCCTTATGAAAGGGAAAGGCAACCTATACATTTATGTAATTACTAGCTTTTTGATGTCATATATAATGCTTTATTTAATAGACATCTTAATTTATAAGTTCCCTTTTATGATAACTTCTTTATTTGAAATTTCTACATCTGGAATCACTGAATTAACTTGTTCATATGTGTTCAGTTGCAGGTTTTCACTTAGTTTGTTGCCTAGAAATACACAAAATGCCACATCCTTTACCCAGTGTAGATCACTTCATACCACATTGTCAAGGAAAGGACTGGAAGAATTTTTTGATGACCCAAAGAACTGGGGGGAAGAAAAAGTGAAATCTGGTGAGATACTTGGATTGGTTAACGTTAAAACTGTCCATAGAACTCTGTCATTCTAGAATTAGTTATCGAGTTTGGGAATTATTTAAGAATGTCGATTTTGAATTTCCTTTGGAATTGTGTACTAGAGAAAATTGAAAAGGACTGTATGATAGTAGAGTCAATTGTTCCTTGGCAAGTTGGCAAAAGGCTTAGAAGAGGAGTAAGTTGAAATTATTAACTGAAGTGAAGTTTAGCTTTATTTTAGGTGTCATTTTTTTACTGATAATTGAAAATTAGTTTATGATGATATGAAATATTTTGATATTAGGGTATGAAAATACATTCTGTACTAATGTTCATATTTTTTGAATGCCATTGCCAGTCATGTTACTAATATTTTCATGTTATCTGATTTAATCGTAATTATACACTATATAGTGAAGCTGTTATGTATTTTACAGATAAAGAAACAGGTTTAGAAAGGTGAAATACTTTGTCAAGGGCACAAAGCTAAAAACATTATTTCATGTTATAAATTTATCATGTTATAGGTGCTTCATGGACTTGTCAGCAGTTAAGGAACAAAAGCAATGAAGATTTACATAAACTTTGGTATGTGTACTAAGTACATTAACATCAAGGTGTTTGAAACAGTTATACTAACAGTGAGCACTAACAACTTCACGTCTGTCTGATATAAGAAATTGAATAAAGTGATTTGTGTTATAGTATGGTGAGTGATATATGTAAGATTAGGCTGTTTTCTTTGAGGGTGTGTGTTGAAGGGTGCATTTAATAGGGAATTTAGGTAGGTTTTTCTGGCAGATTTTCCTGATAAATAGTTGAGAATTTAAGGCAGTTGTATTTTTTTTTTAAGATTGATTTATTGGCCGGCGCCGCGGCTCACTAGGCTAATCCTCCACCTTGCAGCTCCGGCACACCAGGTTCTAGTCCCGGTCGGGGTGCCGGATTCTGTCCCGGTTGCCCCTCTTCCAGGCCAGCTCTCTGCTGTGGCCAGGGAGTGCAGTGGAGGATGGCCCAGGTGCTTGGGCCCTGCACCCCTTGGGAGACCAGGATGAGCACCTGGCTCCTGCCATCGGATCAGCGCAGTGTGCCGGCTGCAGCGCACGGGCTGCGGCGGCCATTGGAGGGTGAACCAACGGCAAAAGGAAGACCTTTCTCTCTGTCTCTGTCTCTCTCACTGTCCACTCTGCCTGTCAAAAAAAAAAAAAAAAAAAAAAGATTGATTTATTTATTTGAGAGAGCTATGGAGAGAGGGTGAGACAGAGAGAAAGATCTTCCATCCACTTGTTCACTCCCCAAATGGCTGCAACAACCGGAGCTGGGCCGATTCAAAGCCAGGAGCAGCTTCTGGGTCTCTCACGTGGGTCCCACTTAGTATGGCATGGCGTATTACAGTTTTGGCAGCAGCATGGTGGGGAAACAAAGTAGAATGGGGTTTTGCACATGGGGAGTTAGGGATTTGAATGCTGAATTAACTGTGATCCAGAATACCTTACTTCTCTCAGCCTTAGTTTCTTCTTTAAAGAGTGAAAATAGTGCCAACCTCAAAAGATTGTGAGAATTAAATGAAATAATGTATATAAAATGCTCAGCACACTGCCTGTTGTGTGGTTGGTAGTCAGTCAATATTATTATCTTCCTCCTTTTCTCTCCACTTGGAATGTAAGGACTATGTTTTATGCTGTTCTGTAACTCCTAGCATTAGTACAATCTGTGTGTCATGGGAACTTTATGGAACAGACGAATAAGCACAGCTAGAGCTCTGTATAAAGGGTTATTCTCTGTAATGATTTTCTGTATGTTGAGATTTCTGAAGAAGTTCTGAGTGCAGATCATACATGTTGATGTCAGAAATCACAGCTCTAGCACAGGCCATCACCCCACACTTGTGTTTTTGGTACAGGTATGTCCTCCTGAAAGAAAGAAACATGCTGCTGACTCTAGAGCAGGAGGCCAAGCGGCAGAGATTGCCAATGCCGAGTCCCGAGCGGTTAGAAAAGGTAAGGCCTGTGGGAGGCGCGGGATTAAAGTTGGAGGGAGTGAGTATGAGCTCTTGCATTCCTTGCAAATAGGCTTCTTGCTTCTATTTTTGTTTGATTTTTAGTAAATTTGCGGGGTTGTGCAGATGTCACAGTGATCTCATTTTAGGATATTTCCACCACCCCAGAGAGAAATCCCATACTCATCTGCAGCCCCACCCCCACCCCCACCCCCACTCTTACCACAGCCCCCAACATTCTAGGTAGGGACACATGTTTTCATCTCAAGTAAACACTTAGGTGTGAAATTGCTGGGTTATAAGGTAAGTCTGTGTTTTGTTTGTTTTTATTTTTTTTTTTTATTAAGATTTATTTATTTATTTGAAAGTCAGAGTTACACAGAGAGGAGAGGCAGAGAGAAAGAGAGTTCCTCCATCTGTTGGTTCACTCCCCAGTTGGCCGCAATGGCTGGAGCTGCACCAATCCGAAGGCAGGAGCCAGGAGCTTCTTCCAGGTCTCCCACTTGGGTGCAGGGGCCCAAGGACTTTGGCCATCTTGTAATCCTTTCCAAGGCCATAGCAGAGAGCTGGATCGGAAGTGGAGCAGCCAGGTCTTGAACCAGCACCCATAGGGATGCCGGCATGGCAGGTGGAGGTTCTAACCTGCTACGCCACAGTGCCAGCCCCTTGTTTGTTTGTTTTTAAGATTTGTTTGTTTATTTGAAAATCAGAGTTACAGAGACAGGGAGAGACAGAGCGAGATCTTCATCCACTGGTGAACTCCCCAAATGTCTGCAACAGCTAGAGCTGGGCCAGGATAAAGTCAGGAGCCAGGAGCCTCTTCCAGGTCTCCCATGTGGGTGCAGGGGCCCAAGCACTTGGGTCATCATCTGCTGCTTTCCCAAGCACATTAGTAAAGAGCTGGATCTGAAGTTGAGTAGCCGGGACTTGAACCAGTGCCCATATGGGATGGTGTCTCAGGCTCCTATTTTGTTTAATTTAAGATTAATTCATTCAAAAATCAGA
This sequence comes from Oryctolagus cuniculus, assembly GCF_051225735.1. Lineage (NCBI taxonomy): Eukaryota > Metazoa > Chordata > Mammalia > Lagomorpha > Leporidae > Oryctolagus > Oryctolagus cuniculus. Next base: position 100,105,113 of record NC_142870.1, read on the forward strand.
GCTATAGAGAGAGAGGGAGGGAGAGAGAGAAACAGAGATATTCCATCTGGTGGTTCACACTACAGATGACTGCAATGGCCAAGGCTAGGTCAGGCCAAAGCCAGGAGCCAGGAGCTTCTTCTGGTCTCCCATATGGTGCAGGGGCACAAGCACTTGGGCCATCACCCCGTTGCTTTTCCCAGACCATTAAAAAGGAGCTAGATTGAAAGTGGAACAGCCGGGGACACAAACCAGTACCCATATGGGATGCCAGTATTACAGGCAGGAGCTTTACCTGCTATGCTATGATGTAGGCCTCTGAGTTTGTATTTATCAAGAAACTGCCAAACTGTTTTCTAAAGGAGCTGCACCACTTTACAGTTCTAGTTCCACTTTGGCTAGTTTCTCACCAACCAGATAAGTGTTTTGTTTTTTTTAATTTACTGAGGTAAAAGACAACAAAGGAGCAGATGTTGTGGTATAGCAGTTAAATCACTGCTTGGGGTACCCACATCCCGTATCAGAGGGCCTGGTTCAAATTTTGGCTCTTCTGTTTCCAGCTTCCTGCTTACTTGCACCCTGGGAGACAGCAGATGCTAGTTCAAGTACATGGGAACCTGCCACCCATGTGGGAGACCCAGATGGAATTCCAGGCTCCTGGCTTTGACCTGGTATAGCACTGGCTGTTGGCAGCATTTGGGGAGCAAACTATCAGATAGAACATGTTTCTTTTTTTTTTTTTTTTTTTTTTGACAGGCAGAGTGGACAGTGAGAGAGAGAGACAGAGAGAAAGGTCTTCCTTTGCCGTTGGTTCACCCTCCAATGGCCGCCGCGGCCGGCGCGCTGCGGCCGGCGCACCGCGCTGATCCGATGGCAGGAGCCAGGAGCCAGGTGCTTTTCCTGGTCTCCCATGGGGTGCAGGGCCCAAGCACCTGGGCCATCCTACACTGCACTCCCTGGCCACAGCAGAGGGCTGGCCAGAACATGTTTCTTTACCTCTCTGTCCCTCTTCCTTTCAAATAAGTAAAAATTAACACATAAGCATTTTTTAAAAAACCATGAAATTTACGATCTTAACTATTTTTAATTGTATAATTTAGTAAAGTATATTCACATTGTTGTGAAAAGGTCAGTTATTTTTTAAAGTAGCTTTTCTTCATCATTAAAAGAAAGACGTAGAAGATGCCAGCTAAGGTGCCCAGACCCATATCAGATTTCCTGTGTTCAATACCTGGCTCTAGCCGCCAGCCCTAGCTTCCTGCTAGTGCAGACCCTGGAAGGCAGTGGTGATCGTTTAGGTAATTAGGTTCCTGACACCAATGTGGGGGACCTGGATTGAGCTCCCAGCTTCTGGCTTGAGCCTACCTATTTCAGGCATTTGGGGACTATCTCTCTTTGTCCCTCTGCCTCTCAAAGAATAGGAAAAAAAGCATTTTGCTTTTCTATTCCCACTCCAAGAGGTAATCGTTTATATGTTTCTTATCTATCGATCCACCAGAACTTCAGAACTTTTCTACACATGTAGAAACAAGTTTAATTATTTATACAAATTTAGGTATACTTTTTCCTTTGTGGTCAAATCTTCATTGATTTTTCTGTGCCACAGTAAGTAGTCAGTGCAAAGAAAACTCAGTTTTTGTAATAGCTTCAGTCCTGCTGCCCAACCTCAGCTACTTCAGTCTCCTTTTTCCGCCACAGTCACAGCCATTACTGACAACTGCCTTTAGGAGGGAGGGACAGAAGATCCCTAGAGATGGTCAGAGAACGTATGGAATAAAACTTCAGTTATTTGCCCTAATTATGGGAAAAGTTATTCTGACTCAGGAAAAGTTGCGTAACATAACTTTTTTTTTTTTTTTTTTTGGACAGGCAGAGTGGACAGTGAGAGAGAGAGACAGAGAGAAAGGTCTTCCTTTGCCGTTGGTTCACCCTCCAATGGCCGCCACGGCCGGTGCGCTGCGGCCGGCGCACCGCGCTGATCCAAAGGCAGGAGCCAGGTGCTTTTCCTGGTCTCCCATGGGGTGCAGGGCCCAAGGACTTGGGCCATCCTCCACTGCACTCCCTGGCCACAGCAGAGAGCTGGCCTGGAAGAGGGGCAACCGGGACAGAATCCGGCGCTCCGACCGGGACTAGAACCCGGTGTGCCGGCGCCGCAAGGTGGAGGATTAGCCTAGTGAGCCGCGGCGCCGGCTAGTAACATAACATTTTTAACTTTATTTTAACATAATATTGGAGCTAGGGTAAAATTATGAGATAATACAAAGAATTCTCATATCCCTTTACCTCTGTTTCTCCTGTGAGTGTTAGCACATTTGCGTTATCCTCTACCTCTCCTAAACCTACAAATACTTGTACTTGATATGTTATTCCCTCCATGTTTGTAATACAGGAACAAGGTAAATGATAAAATACTGATTATAATTTTTATAAGTATATTTTTTAGTCTTTTTTTCTTTTTCTAAAAAGGAGTTTAGGGCTACTCCTTAAATTTAATTCTTTCCTGGCTCCAAATAAAAGTGTATGCTGTCACTTTGGAACATAGTTCCATTAATTTTATATTCTCTTGGCTGTCACATTTGCTCTGAGAAACATAAGATAGCAAAAAAAGCTTGAGATTGATTTGAATAATGTGTATCTAATTGTTACAGGTTGTGAACCTCTTATCCAAAATATGTGGGACCAGAAATGTTGCAAAATTGAGAGTTCTGGTTTTGGTATATTTGCATAGACTTTACTGGTTGAGCATCCCTAATATAAAAATCCAAAATGTGAAAAGCTTCAGGCCGGCGCCGCAGCTCACTAGGCTAATCCTCTACCTATGGCGCCGGCACACCGGGTTCTAGTCCCAGTCGGGGTGCCGGATTCTGTCCTGGTTGCTCCTCTTCCTGTCCAGCTCTCTGCTGTGGCCCGGGAAGGCAGTGGAGGATGGCCCAAGTGCTTGGGCCCTGCACCCCATGGGAGACCAGGAGAAGCTCCTGGCTCCTGCCTTCGGATCAGTGTGGTGTGCCGGCCACAGCGCGCCGGCTGCAGCGGCCATTGGAGGGTGAACCAACGGTAAAGGAAGACCTTGTCTCTCTCTCTCTCACTGTCCATTCTGCCTGCCCCCCCCCCCCCAAAAAAAAAAGCTTCAAAATCTGCAGCTTCTTGAGTTGTTGAGTTTACAGGGATACTGAACTTACCTCTCGGTTTGCCTTCTTGTCTGTTGGCAGTAACATTAGAATGTTAACTCTGGATTTGGTGGCCACGTACTTTATATTACATTACATTCGGTTACAGGTCTCAAGCCCCGCCCTTGCTTGGACAAGCCCTCTAAAATAGTCAGCCAATAGCCAGATTTACTAAAAATTCCTAAAAGTGAAAGAATTTTATGAGGCCCTTACCAAAGTGGTCTCTTCACTCTCCTAAGTTTGTCAAGATTTACCTTACCCATCTCTTATTTCTTAAGGATTTTATATAGTTAGAGGAAAAATGTGAATTCATCTGCTAGAAAGCATTGAGTGAAATTGAGACTAGAAGTGCTGAGGGTACACTGAATAAATAGGTTATGAGGTAATTGACCTAAATTGTAACTTTCACATCTATTTCATGTCTCAGCTGCCTGGGGTGGGCAGGGGGGATATTTGTTAACTTAATCTGCCCTGTTTGAGAGTTCTTTTCAGAAACTAATGAGGATACGCAGTGTTCGATGCTCAGGGATAACACACACCCACATGCATGCCTAAAAATGACCCACTATTCACAGCAAAAACGAAGTCTGACCTAACTGATATTACAATCTGTAACTTATGAATATTCATAAATAAATATTTCTTTATAATCAAATATGTATATATTTTTTATCTTTATGGAAAGTTTGATGAAAATGGGTGGAAGTTCTAATAGTATCTTTTTGGGGCAGGCACTTGGTGCAGCCAGGACAGAAACTGGTGCCCATATGGGATGCAGGCATCCCAGGTGGCGGCTTTACCCTCTACCCCATAATGTTGGCCCTGTTATTTTTTCGTACTAGCTCACTGAGTTTTGAAACACATAAATTGAGTCAAGCTGATTCTCCAAAAGCATTCTAAGTCTATCCCACTCCAAACAAACTAATATATGGAAATCAGAACTAGATGTCTTTTTAAATGAAACTATCAACTTTTTAAAAAGTATAGAAAGCAGCATTATAAACACCCATGTGTTCATACCTGTGCCTAGAGGACTTTTAGAAAATAGTCAAGGCCAGCGCCGCGGCTCACTAGGCTAATCCTCCGCCTAGCGGCGCCGGCACACCGGGTTCTAGTCCCGGTCGGGGCGCCGGATTCTGTCCCGGTTGCCCTTCTTCCAGGCCAGCTCTCTGCTGTGGCCAGGGAGTGCAGTGGAGGATGGCCCAAGTCCTTGGGCCCTGCACCCCATGGGAGACCAGGAAAAGCACCTGGCTCCTGGCTCCTGCCATCGGATCAGCGCGGTGCGCCGGCCGCAGCGGCCATTGGAGGGTGAACCAATGGCAAAGGAAGACCTTTCTCTCTGTCTCTCTCTCTCACTGTCCACTCTGCCTGTAAAAAAAAAAAAAAAAAAAAAAAAAAAAAAGTCGACAGAGTGCCTCCTTCACATAAATACTCATGGTAGAGTTTTCTGCCACGCAAGTTTGCACGTTCTCTCTGCAATGTGTGGGCAGTTGTTGGGATTGTGTCCTTCTGTTCTCAGGTCGCGGAGTCCATGGATGCCTTAGACAAAGTAGTCCAGGAAAGAGAAGATGCCCTAAGGCTTCTTCAGACTGGCCAAGAGAAAGCTCGACCTGGTGCCTGGAGAAGAGACATCTTCGGAAGAATCATCTGGTACACAGATTACACTGTGACTCTTAAAATCAGAGTGCTGAGACCATGCCTCATTCCCTGCCCAGTATCTTTTAAGGAAACTCTTACCATCTGAGATACGGTAGAGATGTAGGAAGGTACATCAGAGAATTCATGGAAAAATGGAATTAAAAGGTAAGCTTATTTTGGTGCAAAAATATTTTGAAATACACACATGGTTTTTTCATAATATGCATATTTCATGAACTTTTTGGAGTTACTTGTATGTATAGATTTCAAAAATTTTGCACCAAAATAAACATCTTTACCCCCCAAAAAAAAGATGTATTTATTTGAAAGGCAGAGTGTTAGAGATCATCCATCTGCTGGTTCACTCCCCAAATGGCCACAACAGTCCAGAATGAAGCCAGGAGCCCAGAACTCCAAATGCTCCATGTGGGTGGCAGGGAACCCGCTGTCTTCTGGTTTTCCAGGCACATTAGCAGGGAGCTGGATCAGAAGTAGAGCGGTTGTGACTTGAACCAGCATTCCAGTTTGTGCTGCTGATATCATGGGTGGCAGGTTAACCCACTGTACCACCACACTGGCCCCTAAACTTATCTTTTAATTGTTTCCCATGAACTTTTTTTTTTTAGACTTTTTTATTTATTTATTTATTTTTTATTTTTTTGACAGGCAGAGTGGACAGTGAGAGAGACAGACAGAGAGAAAGGTCTTCCTTTGCCGTTGGTTCACCCTCCAATGGCCGCCGCGGCCGGCGCACTGTGGCCAGCGCACCGCGCTGATCCGATGGCAGGAGCCAGGTGCTTCTCCTGGTCTCCCATGGGGTGCAGGGCCCAAGCACTTGGGCCATCCTCCACTGCACTCCCTGGCCACAGCAGAGAGCTGGCCTGGAAGAGGGGCAACCGGGACAGAATCCGGCGCCCCAACCGGGACTAGAACCCAATGTGCCGGCACCGCAAGGCGGAGGGTTAGCCTAGTGAGCCATGGCGCCAGCCTCCCATGAACTTTTGAATGCACATGCACACATAAAATTTCAGAAAGTCATAAAACCATGAAGCGAGGTCAGCACTGTGTGTAGCGGGTAAAGCCGCCACCTGCAATGCCAGCATCCCTTTTGGGTGCTAGTTCGAGTCCCAGCTGCTCCACTTCGGATCCAGCTCTCTGCTATCCCCTGGGAAAGCAGTAGAAGATGGCCCAATTCCTTGGGCCCCTGAATCCGCATGGGAGACCCGGAAGAAGCTCCTGGCTCTTGGCTTTGGATCGGCACAGCTCTGGCCATTGTGACCATCTGGGGAGTAAACCAATAGATGGAAGACCCCTCTCTCTCTGCCTCTGCCTCTCTATAACTCTGGCTTTCAAATAAAATAAATATCTTTTTTTTTTTTTTTTTTTGACAGAGTAGACAGAGACAGAGAGAAAGGTCTTCCTTTTCCATTGGTTCACGCCTCTATGGCCGCTGCAGCCAGTGCACCACGCTGATCCAAAGCCAGGAGCCAGATGCTTCTCCTGGTCTCCCATGCAGGTACAGGGCCCAAGGACTTGGGCCATCCTCCACGGCCTTCCCGGGCCACAGCAGAGAACTGGACAGGAAGAGGGGCAACCAGGACAGAATCCGGCGCCCCGACCGGGACTAGAACCTGTTTTGCCGGCACCACAGGCAGAGGATTAGCCTATTGAGCTGCGACGCCGACCTGAAATAAATATCTTTAAAAGAAAAAGACAGCCATGAAGCTAGTTTCAGAACATGACACCTGGGCCAGCGCCGTGGCTCACTTGGTTAATCCTCCACCTGTGGCCCTGGCATCCCATATTGCCGCCGGGTTTTAGTCCTGGCTGCTCCTCTTCCAGTCCAGCTCTCTGCTGGGAGGATGGCCCAAATGCCTGGACCCCTGTACCTACATGGGAGACCAGGAAGAGGCACCTGGCTCCTGGCTTCAGATCGGTGCAGCACCGCTCATAGCAACCATTTGGGGAGTGAACCAACAGAAGGAAGACCTTTCTCTCTCTCTCTTTCTCTGTCTATAATGCTACCTGTCAAATAAATAAATAAATAATCTTAAAAAAAAAAAAGGAACATGACACTTGCCCTCTTTGCCCATTAAGAACCTGGGACTGAGCTGGGTGTTGTAGTGCAGCAGTTTAATCCTCTATTTGAGACATTCCCATCCCATATCAGATCCTATATTGGTTTGGTTTTGTCCCAGCTCCTCCAGTTCTAATCCAGCTTCCTGCTAATGAATCTTGGGAGGCAGTAGGTAATGGGCCAAATGCATGGGCCCCTTCCACCAATATAGGAGACCTGATGGAGTTCCAGGCTTTCTGGCTTCAGCCTGGTCCAGTCCTAGCTGTTGTGGGTATTTGGGGAGTAAACCAGCAGATGAAACATCTTTCTCTTTCACTCTCACTCTGCCTTTCAAGTAGTTAAAAATGGATTTAAAAATAAATATTTCAAAGAGTAGCAACATTAAAAAAAAAAAAACCCAGATCTATTACATAGAGGCAATCTTGAGGATTCTGGTTATATGAACCAGCTTCCGTTTGTCCCCATTACCACTAGGATAACCCGTAGGCCAAGTTATGAGACAGTACATATTTTATTACTCCTTGTCTCTCCTACACCCAGTCCAAGAGTCAGACTTTGGAAAAGGCTCTGATAATCAGTTCACACAATTGAGAAGGCTCAGTGTAAATAAATTTCTCTTCTGAATGTTGTTTTTACATTTGGGTTGAACAGCCAAAAGGAAGCATCATTAGAATTTTAAACATCAGTATGCAAAATGGAGTAGGTACTTTGGGTAGTTAGACTTTGTATTCTTGTAGTTGTACCATATACTAGCACTTCCTCTTTGTTACATTCTTTTAATGAAATTTGTGGTATTGAGCCAGCTAGCCAGATTTAGGACAGCATAGTGCTGTCTAACCATCTCATCCAATACAGAAAAGATCTGGAAAAACATCTCACTAAAAAATTGAGTGCATTTTATTCTCTGCTAATGCTTATTTGGATCAATTCATTTAGGAAAGTAAAAATGTATTAAATGATTTCTACAAGGCAATAACTTTTTTCTTTATTGGCAGGCACAAGTTCAAGCAGTGGCCTATACCATGGTACCTAAACAAAAGATACAATAGGAAACGCTTCTTTGCAATGCCTTATGTGGACCGTTTTGTCAGGTGAGCACAAGTTCCCTTAATAATGAAACATATCATATTTATAGAAAATGACATGTTGAACTTTTAAAATAGTTTTAATTTCTATTATTGCACGCATAATACATATTCATTAAAGGAAAAATGGAAACATCAGGTAACAAAAAAGTCATCTATAAACCTGTGCTAACATTAGTGTATAGCCTTCCAAATTTGTCTTCCTTGCTGCTTATCCATCTGCATTTAAAAAGATATTTCCTATAATGTTAAAGTGAAGGTCCAAATAACTCAGTTCCATAAAATGAGAGCTCATGTCTTTGCAAAGCTGATACAAATGGGGTTAAGGAGAGAAGTCCTTTGTTTTTGTGTGTTTTGTTTTGTTTTGTTTTTGTTTTTGTTTTGTTTCTTTGTTTGTTTTTTGCCAGGCAGAGTTAGTGAGAGACAGACAGAGAGAAAGGTCTTCCTTCCGTTGGTTCACTCCCCTAATGGTTGCTATGGCTGGCGCTACACCAATCCGAAGCCAGGAGCTGGGTACTTCCTCCCGGGCTCCCATGCGGGTGCAGGATCCAGGCACTTGGGCTATTCTCCACTGCCTTCCCGGGCCACAGCAGAGAGCGGGACTGGAAGAGAAGCAACTGGGATGAGAACCCTGGGGTGCCGGTGCCGCAGGCAGAGGATTAGCCAAGTGAGCCATGGTGCTGGCTGAGAGAAGTCCTTTGTATTATATCTGAATTCATGTTATCTTGCAGAATGTTGATCTCCACATATTCCCTATGGCAAATTTTCTCTTGCATGAAGTTTATCAAACTTGTCCTATGAACCACCAGCTGATAATTATAAAAACTAAGGGAGAGTTTTAAAAGCTGTTTTAAAATACTGGATCTACATCCAAATGTAAACAGAAGCCATAGTATTTAATCAACACTGCAATTGGATGGGATAAGGATTTGAGTTTCTGGGCCAAAGGGGCTTCTCAACTCCTATCACTGTGGCTACAGAGACACATGGGTGGGGAACTGCAGATTCCTGGCTAAAGGTGGTAGAAATCAGAATTCAGGGCCAGAAAAGGAGCTGGAAAGTTAAAGTGGAGATAGGAGTAGATAGGAGTATTGGCAGCATAGCCACCACAGCTTTTTTTTTTTTTCTTCAAGATCTATTGATTTTGAAAGATAGAGTTACAGAGAGAGGGAGGGAGAGACAGATATTTTCCATCTGTTGGTTCACTCCCCAAATGGCCGCAGTTGTCAGGGCTGGGCCAATCCAAAGCTAGGAGCCAGGAGCTTCTTTTAGGTCTCCCAGCTGTGTGCCCGGGGCCAAGCACTTGGGCCATCCTCTGCTGCTTTCCCGGGCGCATTAGTAGGGAGCTGGATAGGAAATAGAGCAGCTGGGATGCCAGCACTGCAGGCGGATGCTTTACCCGCTACGCCACAGTGCCAGCTCCATCACCACAGCTTTTTTTTTTAAAGATTTATTTATTTATTTAAAAGTCAGAGTCACACAGAGAGAGGAAGAGAGGCAGAGAGAGAGAGGTCTTCCATCCAATCCCCTATTGGCTGCAACAGCGAGAGCTGCGCCAATCTGAAGCCAGGAGCTTCCTCCAGGTCTCCCAACATGGGTGCAGGAGCTCAAGGACTTGGGCCATCTTCTACTGCTTTCCCAGGCCATAGTAGAGAGCTGGATTGGAAGTGGAGCAGCCAGGCCTCGAACCAGTGCTCATATGGCATGCTGGCATTGCAGGCAGCAGCTTTACCCACTACGCCATAGCGCCAGCCCCAGCCACAACTTTTTTTAAACAACTGCCTTAGATAATTCTACTTTGAGCAATCTTTCTTAAGAAATTTTTCTTCTCCAAAAGCTGTTTTCCATATAAAAAAACCCACAATTTAAAAAAATAAAAAACAGCTTTAACAGAAATGAAATCTTTCAACTGAGTTTTAGAAAGTGTTCGTATACTTTAGAATCAGTTTAAAATGTTCATCTTCCCCAGTGCACCAGCTATCTGCTCACAGTCCATTTACCTGTGGTGAACCTGTTCTGTCTTGTCACTAAGCATAAGTAATCTCTTTCATCAGCAGTGTTCACAGATTCGGTCAGTTCTTGATTTAATTCTTTCTGCAAAACGTCCGGGATGTCTTCTGTTTCTGGCCTTGTGCAGTCATCGCTTTTCATCACATTGAATTACTGGACATTGTCCTCACTGCTGTCCACTGAAATGTTGCTTCCAAGCTTTCCTGAAGTCAGTGTTCTTCAGAAACACACAGTAGTTTGTTGATGAAATCCAAACTCCCAAGCAGCATTCTACAATTCAGTCTTAAGCTACTTACCCTTTATCAAAGTCAGAATTTTTGCTTTCTCCTTAATGTGTCTCGTTCTTTTCCCCTCTTTTGCTTCTTCTGTTTCAACAGTTTGGGGCTCTTTCCAGCTGTTCATATTTAGGACCTCATTCAGGTACTAAGCAATTGAAGAAATCTGACTGCATGGACTATTTTTTTTCTCCATGACTTCTCCAAGCCTGTTATTGTACCATTTGATCTTTTGCCCCTTAGTCATTTTTATGTCACTTTTATAGGCTTTATATATTCTAATGATTTTATTTTGGAAACTACCTTTTTTAGACTTGCCTTCACAGAATGTAATAATCTTCTGAATATTCTTAATAGCAAATATTTATTTTCAGGTGGGCTTATTTTTTGTGAAGAGCCAAAATTTAGAGCAAAGATTTGATGAATGGAATGAGTAATCTCATTTTGACTTTGTTTACTTTATACTTATTTTTTCTGAACATGTACATAATTTTCTTGGTACTTAAGATTTTTTCATGTGAATGTAATATTAACAGAGAACAAATTCAATGTATTTCATAGATAGTTCTAAGGATATAATGATATTCCCTTCTAATATATGCACATTCTGTTTTCACCCAGATGTCTTTTCTCTGATCTCCACAGCACTTGCATATTGTAATTATTAAGTACATGTCTGTTTAACTGTATATTTTATATGAACTTAGACCTACAAATCTGTAAAATACCAACTTAAATACAATAGAACCTTGGCATCCATGAATTTATCATTTTGAATTTTGACAATTCAAGGGACACTACACTTCAACATAATTTAGCTGAGGCACAACTGCTTATATCCTAGGATGCTGGTATATGGAACAAACTCATTTAGATAGTAGTTAAGTGGGGCTGGCCTTGTCTGTGATGCCGGTATCCCACACTGGTGCTGGTTTAAGTCCCTGTTGCTCCTCTTCCAATCCAGCTCCCTGCTGATGGGCCCAGGAAAGCAGTGGAAGATGGCCCAAGTGCGTGGGCCCCTGTACCCATGTGGGAGATGGGAAAGAAACTCCTGGCTTTGGACTGGCCCAGCTCTGGCCATTGCTGCCATTTGGGAAGTGAACCAGCAGATAAAAACTCCCTCTCCTTCTTTCAAATTTAAAAAAAAAATAAATAAAAAGTAGTAAGTCTAATTAGTGCATCACCTCTTAGCATAGTCTTACTGTGTGTGTAGGGAAAATCATAAGCTAGATTGAGTGCTTTTTGAAATCAGGGAACCCCTGCTAAGTGTTAAGATGTATTTCAAGAAGTCAAAAAGCCAATACACTTAATAAGATGAGAGTTTTTTTTTTTTATTTTTAAAAGATTATTTATTTGAAAGTCAGAGTTACAGAGAGAGAGAGAGAGAGAGAGGTGTCTTCCATCCAATCGTTCACTCCCAATTGGCTGCAATGGCCGGAGCTGTGCCGATCTGAAGCCAGGAGCCAGGAGCTTCTTCCAGGTCTCCCACATGGGCGCAGGGGCCCAAGAACTTGGGCCATCTTCTACTGCTTTTCCAGGTCATAGCAGAGCTGGATCGGAAGTGGAGCAACCAGGTCTCAAACCAGTGCCCACGTGGGATGCTGGCACTTTAGGCCACAGCAGGTGCGCCACAGCACCACCCCCAGAGAGTGTTTCTTAAATAATGTAGATAACCTCAATCACATCAGATCAAACTTCAGGTCCAGTCTGTTAAAAAGCTCAAGATCTGGAGGCCAGCGCCGTGGCTCACTTGGTTAAATCCTCCGCCTGTGGAGCTGGCATCCCATATGGGCTCTGGATTCTCTCCCAGTTGCTCCTCTTCCAGTCCAGTTCTCTGCTGTGGCCTGGGAGGGCAGTGGAGGATGGCCCAGGTGCTTGGGCCCTGCACCCGCATGGGAGACCAGGAGGAAGCACCTGGCTCCTGGCTTCAGATCGCTGTATCTAACTCTGCCTAATTAAAAAAAGAAAGAAAGAAAGATCTGAACATTCTCTCCCATCTGGAAACAGGAAGAAGAGGTGGTCGGGGTTTAAAGGAGTTTTTTTATTTCATTGTCATTTGTGTAGGTTTAAAGCAGTTTTTCAACTTTTATATGTAATATACCAAATACAGAACTGGCATGATTGAGACGTTTTATGTAATTAATTTGTACATGTTTTTATAGTATTAATGGGGAAATTGTTTTATATAAATTGTTGTTATGCTTTTATTATTCCAGATTGAGACTTGAGAAACAAATTCGCATCGCAGTAAGGAAGAAAAATTTAGAGAAAAAGAATGTAAAATTTCTTCAGAAAAAGTTCCCACACTCTGAAATCCAGAAGTCAAGTCTTGTCCAAGATGTGAACTCCTGATTTGCCATTTTATTTTTCTTGCGTTAACAGTGTATAAAGAATTAAAACTATGTTTAAGTTCATAAATAAACTGTTTTCAGTCAAGTAAATATGACAAACTAATACTGGAAGTGGTCATGCTGCTATGTAATTTTTAAAAAGCAATTATACTGGGCCAGCATTTTGGCACAGAGGAGTAAGCTGCCTCCTGCAAGGCTGGCATCCCCTTATGAGCACCAGTTTGAGCTGTAGCTGCTGCACTTCTCATCCAGCTCCCTGCTAATGCTCCTGGGACAGCAGTGGGAGATGGCCCAATTCCTTGGGCCCCTGCACCCATGTTGGAGATCTAGGTCAGAGTTATAGGCTCCTGGCTTCAGCCTGGCCCAACCCTGGTCATTGCTGTCATTTGGAAACTGACCCAGCAGACAAAAGATCTCTGTAACTCTTTCAAATAAAAATAAATCTCTAAAACACAAAAAATCAGGTATAAAGTCCAGGGTCAGTTTCCTTTTTATAAATCTGATATCACCTGCTACCTTAAGACTGGAAATGATGTTAACTGCCATAGCAAAGACAACAGGGTAGTGTTTGAAATTCAGGGACATTTTTTAAAGCTACTGTTAACAGAATATGAAGCAAAAGTGGGTATTACTGTCAAAACAGGAAGAACTTTCACTCAAAATAATGATACTCAAAGTAACAAGTTACAGGGGCAGGTATTTGGTACAGCAGTTAAGATACTACTTGGGACACCACCATCCCCCGTCAGTGTTCCTGGGTACAAAGGCCTCACTCCACTTTCCTTTCCAGCTTCCTACTGTACCCTAGGGTACACATGTACTTGGGTCTCTGCCACTCATGTGGGAGACCTGGATCTCAATACAAGCTGCTGACTTTAGCATGGCCCAGTCCTTTATTTGGGGAATAAATCAGCAGATGGGAGATATTTCTGTCTCTCAAGTAAAATGAAATTTTAAAAATTTTAAAAAGTAGCAAGTCACAATGCATAATAGTACAAAAAAAATTCTGGAATGGCTAGTAATTTTTATTGAATTTTGTAAGCCTAAGGTAAAAAGCATAGGCAGTAACTTTTACTAGTCAATAAAAAGCAATTCTACCAATCCACTGGTAATTAATATACTAAACAGTTGAAAAGCATTTTACTAAAAGCAAAATATTTAGAGAAAATAGACATTTATACAAAATTATAAAATGCTTGTAATAAGAATAAGTGCATTTCAAGGAAAGCACAAACTCATTTAATTTATAGAGCCAGTTAAAGCCTTAAAAAATTTAAGTGGAAATTGAAATATGCAAAAATGTATAAACATTCTACAAAAGATGGTCATTCTTTTCCTGAGTAGACTAAAGCTATGAAACGTAAGGTGACACCGGAAGGTAAAGGTCTGGGACTCTTTCAAGGGCATTTCCTTTCTACACACTGCTTCCCTCCTTCTTCATATTCTTGCTTGGAAATCCACATCTGTTGAAAGGTGCCCTGTAACATAGAAAGAAATAGAATTATGCCTTATTCTCAGTTTAAACATTTTTACTTTTAATATCTTTGTTACATCTCCTAAATTTTGCAGACCTCTTAAATCCCCTCCTTTCTAACAGAGTTATGTTATTCTTTTAATTTCTGCATTCCTCCAAAAACCATCCAAAGACACTAGTTAGCCTAACCTTAGAAAGTTACAAAGAATATCAGGTCTTTATAATACCTGTTACACTGTATCAATTTTAAAAAATACAGCTGGCAAGGAAGACTGAAGCTGTGAGAGCTTGGCTCTGAGGACAGCAACAGAAACTGTCACAAGCTTAAGTACTCGGTGTCTTTTGGCTGCTTGAAGATAAAGGGGAAATGCTCCCAAAGTAGGGTGCAAAAAATTACAAGGATTTTTTTTCTCGATTCAAAGTACACACCAGTCCACATCACATCTAAGACCCAACACCATCACTATTTGGCCCAAGAACAATTCCTGACTTCCTATACCTCACACTAAAATAGTGGAGAATGATCAGAACCAAGAAGGAATTGTTTAATTTTAAGTGCACCACAGACAAGTACTAACTAATGCCAACTGGGCATTATTAGAAGAGACATAAATACGTTAACATAGTTCCATCTCTCAGAGGGGAAACTGAATTAGGCTGACAAAGGTCCACCAAAAAGGCAATAAAGTATTTTGTTATATGGAGAACATATAAAATTGCTATTAGGTCTATAATTTATTTGATAAGCATTTATTAATCTAATAATTTAATAAATTAAGTATCTTTACTAAATTAATATTTTCAGTTATACATTTCATTCAGTAAAATATTTTTATAAAGTAGCTTATCTACTAACCAAAGAAGCTAGAATGGAGCCACCGATCCATGAACTAAACCTCCGTTCAACTGTTGTATTATTTGCAATCAATTTCAACCGCATACTCTACAATAAAGAGGAATAAACATCAGTACAATCAAACGAAACAGGTAAGTCAGGAAATTGTTTTGACAAAGACTTCCCAATGGCTCACTCATTTGAACACATATTAAACATGGTAATTTTCAAATATAGGTTTATACTTTGATTAAAGCTTTTAATGTGCAAAACGTGATAAATCATATAAACATTACAAAACTGCACACTACGAAGTGTGACATCCACGATTTATATCCTATAATAGCGAGCATGTATCTAATTCTGTAAGTCAGGTACTCACCACATGCTTCCTATGTTATTATTATGACCCTGCTCTGCCTCCTTTTCTATAGCCCTCCTCAGAGTCCTGCTGCTTTCTTTTAGGCTATAATGTTATCCTCATCCCTATTTTAGTTTACTCTTGGCCTTCAAATCAAAATGCATTCCTTTATAACTAGACTGATTCCTTCCCTGTGAGTTCGTATTCTGTCTGACACATACAATCTTAGGGCTTGGTATTATCCCGTCTCACTTTCTACATCAAGATTTTTCCCCCACTTAGAAATCTACCTCTGGGGATAGCTCTCAAGATACCTTCCAGCTGGCACTGCGGCTCACTTGGCTAACCCTCCGCCTGCAGTGCTGGCATCCCATATGGGGGCCGGGTACTAGTCCCGGTTGCCCCTCTTCCAGTCCAGCTCTGCTGTGGTCCGGGAGTGCAGTGGAGGAATGGCCCAAGTGCTTAGGCCCTGCACGCATGGGAGACCAGGAGGAAGCACCTGGCTCCTGGCTTCGGATACAGTAGCACGCCGGCCGTTAACGGCCATTTGGGGGGTGAACCAACAGAAAAGGAAGACCTTTCTCTCTGTCTGTCTCACTGTCTAACTCTGTCAAAAAAAAAAAAAAAAGATACCTTCCAATTACTATATATATAAACACAGTTAAAGTCGTATTCGCAGCAAAATGTGTGACAGGGTTTATTAAAGTATGGGATATGTAGGGTTGCTGAAGGCAGGAGGGGTGAACATGGGTTTCTGAAGAGGATAAAAGATCAATATCACAATCAAATTCTTTTCCCATTTAACTGATTTTTAATTACTTCCGAAAGGACAGAGTTTCTAAGTGGTCTTTATAAACCTTAGATCACCCATGTCTATACTCATTATTCAGAGACTTTTATGAAATCCAATGATTGGTACTGTAATTGAGGGGTGCTTTAGATCAGACAGTATCTCCAAGAATATAGTAAATATGAAGCAAATGTCAATATTGTATCAATACTCACACACCACTTTCAATTTTTATAAATATGTGGCTTACGGTAAAATAGTCCTTTATATGAGAAAGTAAAAGATTATTAAATATTTTAGGGTATATGTAACTCCTATTAAGATTTTAAAAATGTAATATTTGGTGAAGAATACCTTACAAAAACTCCCTTGAAAGAAGTCTTAAAATTTCAACATGACTGCTATTCTATGTAAATGCTTTCTTCAAATCAGGTTCTCCTTTTAAAAGTTACCATGACATACCCAGTGATCCTTTTAAAACATACATATGACCTCATCAATCCTCTGCCAGATTTTACCCTATAAGTTTGCTGTTACCTTTGAAAAAAATCTGAAGTACTCCTTAATTAGACATAACCTCTACTCATCTGCTATGAGTTTAATTGTCCCTCTGAAAGATAAAGTCTTCATCCCTGGCTGGTACCTGTGAATGTGACCTAATCTGTGAAGAGGATCTTTGCAGATGTAATTAAGATATAAGATGAGGTCACACAGGAGTAAGGTGGTCCCCCAATCCTATATGACTAATGTCCTTAACAGACATACCACAACTGAAGCCAAGGATTGCTGCAAACCACCAAATGGTACAAAGAGGGAAGGAGTATTCTCCACATAGATTTCAGAGACAGTATGGTCCAGAACTGTGAGACAATTATTTCTGCTGTTTTTTAAACCACCAATTTGTAGTACTTCATTAGGACAGCACTAATATAAAGGTCCTTAAATGAGATTAAAAGGTAAGCTTATTTATGATGAAAAAATGTTTTAAAATCCAGGAAGTTTTTTAAAAATCCAGTATGCATTTTTCATGAACTTTTTGAAGATTCATGGCATGTGTGGATTTCAATCTGTTTTTGCACCAAAAATAAGTTCTTCTAATTCCATTCTCCAGAAGCTGTTTGAAGTGCCTTACACATCAGCCATCTTTCCAGCCATACTGCTTTCCCTGTGTCTGCACAGACTACAAGCAGACTACTTGGAATTACTGGAACACGCACTATTCCCATCACACTTCTGCACGTGCAATTTCCTCTACCCTGCTGTCCAGCCAGTTAACCCATTCATGATGCCTTCCTGATAGTCCTGAGAATTAAGTATTTGCTTCTGAGTGACAAGATACACCTGGCTCATGACATGCTGAAGCACTCAGCATTACAGCTGTCAGCTTTTACAGGGCTAACCTGCCTAGCCCTCAGTGTGCAGGATATTTTATATTCCTACTGTCAAGCAGATAATAGGCATTTAAGTATACAATTAATGAACAAAATAAAACTCACATCATGTAAGGGTAACCAATAGCTGTCATCTAAAGAAATCTGATTAATAATAAAAAATATTACCCAAATTTAAGTAATTCTACACAAAACACACACAAAAAATCTATCTACTGAGAAAAGAATGCTTATCTGTAAAACTATACCACTGGTGAAGGCATTTGATGAAGAATATCACTAAAGAGCCAACAGAACTTACTGGGGGAGTTTTCTGAGAAAGCTCCCTATTCAACCTATCAGTGAAACTCTGTATTAGTGTGTTTCCTCCTGCCACTATCACGCTGCCATAGAGACCCTAGAATAAAAACAAGAAAAACAAATTAGTTCCAATGGTTTTCAACAGTGCTAAATAAAACCACCAATAAAACTGTTCTTTACTAATAATTTTCTTTTTTTTTTGAAAATGTTTTACTTCTTAAATTGTTTTATTTACTTGAAAGGCAAAGAGACAGGGACAGAGAGATGGAGAGAGAACTCCCATCTGCTGGCACTCCCAAATGCATGCAACAGTGAAATTTTTTTACTTCTATATACATAGACCTAGTAGTTTAGTACAGTGGTTCTCAATCTTGGCTACCCATTCAACTTGGCAAGCTTTTATTTATTTATAATTTTTATCTTTATTTGAGAGGGGAAGTGGGAGAGCAAGAGAGACATAAAGAGTGAGTTCCTATGTGTTCTTTCCACTTCCCATTTGCCTGCAATGGCTAGGACTGGGCTGGGCCAAAGCTGGGAGCTAGGAAATCAATCCAGGTCTCCCATGTGGATGGCAGGAATCCAACTATTTGAGTTATCACTGCTATCTATCAGGGTCTGAATTAGCAAGAAGATGGAATTAGGAGCTGGAGACAGGAACAGACCTTATTATTTCATTAGGGTATGCAAGCATCCTATCTGACATGTTGACCACTAGGCCAAATGTTCAACCCATCTTGGACAGCTTTTAAAATATCAACGCTGGGGCCAGCGCTGTGGCATAGAAGCTTAAGCATCCACCTGCAGGGCACAGGCACTGGTTCGAGTCTCGGCTGCTCCACTTGTGATCCGGCTCCCTGCTAATGTGCCTAGGAAAGCAGCAGAAGATGGCTGAAGTCCTTGGGCCCCTGCACCCATGTGGGAGACATGGAAGAAGCTCCTGGCTTCGGCCTGGCACAGCCATAATCATTATGGCCATCTGAGAAGTGAACTAGCAGATGGAAGATCTCTCTCCCTCTCTCTCTCCTTCTCTGTATCTCTACCATTCAAATAAACAAATTGAAAAAGATATATCAATGAGAAAAATTAAGTAAAAATCTCCAGGGATGAGATCCAGGAGAGGTTTTTGTTTATTGCTTGAAACTCCCCAGATAATTCTAATAAAGTTTAAGAATCATTCATTTAACACAATTATTCTAAAAATCCTAATTTTCTGGCAGATAGCTGATATTTAACTAGAGGAACATTTTACAATAACTTCACCCTAGAATGCTCACTTGGAAGTACTTAAAATCAGACAAGGGGCAGGTATTTTAGCCTTGCAGTTAAGATGCCTGCATCCCACTTCAGAGTATCTCAGTTCAAAGCCCAGTTCTGGCTTCCCAGTAATGTAGACCCTTGGAAGCAGTGGTGATGTCTCAGGTAGCTGGGGTTCCTGCCACCCAGTGTGGGAGACCTGGACTGAATTTCCAACTCCCAGATTCAACCCTACTCTGCCCTTCCCATTGCAGGCATTTGGGAGCAAACCAGCAGATGGAGATCTATCTTCTGCCTCTCAAATTTAAATAAATAAAAATTATACAAGAAGATTATTTTATGATCATGATGGACAATAATATACCCTGAAAATATTCCTGGCCAAAATGATCGCTATGCTTCTCTTTTGCAGGGGTGTGGATCAGAATCACACAGTATGCTTTTTCAAAAAAAAGCTGAGGCTTTCTCAAGTATAAATTTCTATTTATAAGTATATTTACTTCTAATTTGCATATATGCATAGGAAAGTTAAATGTCAATCTTCTCTTCTGGCAGCTAAGTTCCTATTTCAAAAACTCATTCCAAATGTCAAAATTACCTAAATTAAAATTTTTTTTTTAATTTATTTATTTGAAAGAGATAGTAAGAGAGAGAAGAGTAAGGAGAGTGAGAAAGAGTACTCCCATCTGCTAGTTCACTCCGCAAATGCCAAAACAGCCTGTGTTGGGCTGGGCTGAAACTAAGAGCTGAGAATTCAATCTTGGTCTCCCAGGTGAGTGGCAGGGACCCAACCACTGAGCCATCACTTGCTATCTCCCAAGGTGCACTTTAGCAGGAATTGTGGAACTGGGCATCAAACCCAGGCACTCTGATATGGGATGTGGGTGTCTCAAGGGTTAATAAGCCAAAAGCCTGCACTAAATCACCTAAATGTTGAAATAAAATGGAAAAATATCTCCTCAGCAATTAATGTTAGTTTAATTAAAAGAAAAAATTTCCACCAAAAATAGGAAGTTATCACTCTCTTGCAATAAATTTACTTCAATTTTCTTCCAAAGTGGCCTTGAACTTGCACTAAAAAATTTCAAATTTATTATCCTAGAAGCAGCACATACCCAGTTAAGTCACTAGTTGAAATAAAGAATGGTTTGCACAGTCAATCAAAAGTCTTTGGAATAACATGGTTTTCAAACATCCAATGCTATTAGCACCATGCTCAAAGCAAATTAACTCAAAGAAAATCAAGGCTGTGGGTTATAAGTTGGAACCTAGGGTTTAAGTAAGATATAATCCATCTAATAATGAATATAGTATATAAAACTTGACAAGAGTTTAAAACTTGCCGAAACAGAAAAATTTTGAACACCACCTAAAATAAACCCCATGTGAAAGCTAATTTAAAACCATACACCTTCCTGTGATGAAGGAAATGCTCCATTATCTACACTGTCCACTATAACAGCTCTTGCTATATTTATGAGGCTGGTACAACTGAAGACCTCAATTTTCAAACTTCTCTTTTTAAAGATTTATTTATTTATTTCAAAGGCAGTTACAGGGACAGAGGCAGAGAGAAAGAGAGAGAGACAGAGATTTTCTATCCACTGATTCACTCCCCATAAGGCCACAATGGCTGGAGCTGGGACGATCCAAAGCCAGGAGCCTGGAGCTTCTTCCAGGTCTCCCACATGGGTGCAGGGGCCCAAGGACTTGGGCCACCCTCCACTGCTTTCCCAGGCCACAGCAGAGAGCTGGATGGAAGTGGAGCAGCCACATTCGAACCAGCACTCATATGGGATGCCGGCACTGCAGGAGGCAGCTTTATCCACTACACAGTGCCAGCCCCTAAATTTTTCTTTTAATTCACATTGATCCATGCAGCCATTAGCCAC
The DNA here is from genome assembly GCF_051225735.1 of Oryctolagus cuniculus. Taxonomy (NCBI): domain Eukaryota; kingdom Metazoa; phylum Chordata; class Mammalia; order Lagomorpha; family Leporidae; genus Oryctolagus; species Oryctolagus cuniculus. Next base: position 100,125,992 of record NC_142870.1, read on the forward strand.
CACATCAGACACTACAGCTCTAGAGTTTTGCATTTTTCCTTTTGTAGTACTTCATCTTTTTACATAAACAGTCCTGTTATAAAATGAACTTCAAAGTCAATGGCCAAAGCTGCCACCCTAACAGTGATTTTTGGGACATTCTGCTACCCTAAAAGACATTTTTACAGCATAATAGGAGATGGGTACTTACTGGTCTGATATCAATATCACACATTCCAACACTTGTAGTAACAACATGACTGACTCCCAACATTGTATTTCCTGATAACCCCTACAAGAAAAGAAAATAAGCAGTCACATGGAAGAACTTTGTACAGTAAAACATATCCAAAAAGTCAGTCTTATTTATACTTTATAACTATACAAGCTGTTTACATATAAAGAAAAATCTAGGCTAATTATGAAGAAACTTTCATACTTTCACATTGGAAGGGTCAAATAATCCTTCAGGAATCTTTAGCCGTTCGGCACCAAAATCACAGTTGTAGCCATTGGGGAACTCGTAATGAACGGTTGGCATCTGTGCAGCGACTCTGAAAACATATTAAACAATATTTATTACACTAAAGGCAAGAACAATCCTCTCCAAAATTATAAACTACTAAGGAATTACCAACTTATAATAAGTCAGAATGAGAATATTTTAAAAATGTTAATCAATACATTTTGGCATAACTTTATATCTTTATACCAATTAAATACATTCTATAATTTTTTATATAAGCAAATCATTTCCTCACTTATGAAGAAGCATAGTTTAAATAAAACATACTGTTCGTCATAAGTTGAATCTGACACTTGAAGTACTGAAGCCTGAAAATCCTGGATAACACACTATGGATGAAAAAAAAAACATATAAGAAGTAAGTTTGAGATATATCTTTACCATCTACACTTCTGTAACATTATATTTCAAGTACTTTTCTGAATGAAACGACTACATTTCTGGATGGGTAACTTTCAAGAATATTAAATCTCCACGAAGACTCTGAGTATCAAAAAACCCAATTCTAAACATTTACATTAGCTGTCAAATTATATAAAGTTACAACAGTTATAGAAAAATAAGAGGTAACAAGTAGAAACTCTTGTACCATATTTCCATATAACAAAATGAGTTCCCAAACATCATTTTTTCCAATAAGTTTGAATTTAGAAATAAGCTTTTGGGACTGGCGCTGTGGCACAGAGGGTTAAGCCACAGCCTGCTGTGCTGACATTCCGTATGGGCACTGGTTCCAGAGCCAGCTGCTTCACTTCTGATCTGGCTCCCTGCTAATGCGCCTGGGAAAATAGGGGAAGATGACCCAAGTGCTTGGGTCCAGCACCCCCATGCTGGCTCCTGGCTTCAGCTCAACACAGCCTCTGGCTATTGCAGCCATTTAGGGAGTGAACCCATGGATGGAAGATCTCTCCATCTCTCCTTCTCTCTTTGTGTAACTCTACCATTCCAATAAGTGAATAAATCTTTAAAAAATAAGTAGGATTTCATTACTTAATTGTACATACATATACATACAGAATTATATCTTATGCAACTTTTAATAATTACACATAGTATGAAGCAGTTTAAAAATTTGTTGTGAGGGCCAGTGCTGTGGTACAGTGGGTTCAAGCTCTGGCTGGAAGCACCGGCATCACATATGGGCGCCGGTTCTAGTCCTGGCTGCTCCTCTTCCAATCCAGCTCTCTGCTATGGCCTGGGATAGCAGTAGAAGATGGCTCAAGTCCTTGGGCCCCTGAATCCGCATGGGAGACCTGGAAGAAGCTCCTGGCTCCTGGCTTCAGATCGGCGCAGCTCCAGCCGTTGTGGCCATGTGGGGAGTGACCCAATGGATGGAAGACCCCTCTCTCTCTCTGCCTCTCCTCTCTCTCTGTGTAACTCTTTCAAATAAATAAATCTTTAAAAAATATTAAAAAAATAAAAATTTATTGTGAAATACATGAATTCTGGGTTGCTAAGGAAAAGTATCTAAAGAAAATTATTGATCATGCAATCTATCCTGTACTAATACTTGAAAAAAATATGATACAAAAAACTCAGATATCATTCTCAGTGGAAAACATGTCTTACAAAAAAACTATAGTGGATTTAAACATTTTTATTTATTTATTTTTAAGATTTTATTTATTTACATGAGCGGTAGAGTATACAGGCAGAGAGGGAGACAGAAAGGTTTTCCTTCCTCTGGTTCACTCCTGAAATGGCCAACAACGGCAGGAGCTGGGCCAATCCAAAGCCAGGAGCTTCTTCCAGGTCTCCCACATGGGTGCAGGGACCCAAGGACTTGTGCTTGGGAAAGCAGCAGAGGATGGCCCATTAGCAGGGAGCTGGATTGAAAGTGGAACAGCCAGAACTTGAATCGGCACCCACATGAGATGCCCACTGCAGGTGGAGGTTTTAACCTGCTGTGCCATACCATCAGCCCGGAGAAACTGTTTTACTAACGTCTCTCCTGTCAGCAAGACACATGTTCAGAGAATTTTAGTAAAGAGAAGCTTCCATCAGTTCTTTGATAAGAACAGTAACACACACTTTTGATATGGCTGACTACTGTTGGGAAACAACATAACTGAGTCATACTGGCAGCTTATAGTTTGAACATGACTGGCTTCCAAATCATGCAGATGTTTAAACTGCAAAAATTGTAAGTTAATGGCAGTAAGGGTAGAAACAATCCAATTATGGAATTCAGGAGCTAGGCCTAGTGGGAGGGAGAACCTTAGATCATTGAGGGCTTGCCTTCAGAAAGCAGTTCTGGGGAGGCTAGTTATATAAGCCTGAGTTGGGCCTAGCTCAACACTCTGCTTCCTGGCTCTCCATGTGATCATTCCTCCACAAACCCTCTGCCATTGCCACCCACCACCCTTTCCAGAAGGCTGAAGCAATGGGGCCTAACTGACCTTAGACTGTGAACTTCCAAAACCATAAGCCAAAATAAACCTCTGTTCTTCATGAGTAGCCAGTGTTTACTAAAATTAAAACCATTTTCTTAGACAAAATATGTGAAGAATAACATAATGCTTCCTTCTACCCTACAACCAAAATTCCCTCCAGGTCTCAACATATTAATTTGTATGAAAATGTAGTAGTTTGTAGAGATGTTTCAAAAATATGAAAGTACACCCCCATCTCTGAAAAACTATTACTTTTGTTTGTAACTATCATTAAAATATTTTTTAAAAGATTTTATTTATTTATTTGACAGGTAGAGTTACAGACAGTGAGAGAGACAGAGAGAAAGGTCTTCCTTCCATTGGTTTACTCCTCAAATGGCCACAACTGTTGGCGCTGTGCCAATCCGAAGCCAGGAGCCTCCTCCTGGGCCATCCTCTACTGCTTTCCCAGGCCACAGCAGAGCTGGACTCAAAGAGGAACAACCGGGACAATAACCAACACCCATAGGGGATGCCGGCACCGAAGGCGGAGGATTCACCTAGTGTGCCACTGCACCGGCCCCATCATTAAAAATATAATGTGCCCATATTCTACTCAAGGATTTCAGCTTGTAACACTTTTATAAAGAAATTTAACATTACTTACATTACACATGTAATTGTGCCATGACCTTGTAACCTGTGGCAACTTCTCTTTTCTTTTCCAGTTTGCTGGAGATCCTTCACGAACAGCTTCCTGGGAATACCAAGATGTGCTAGGTTAACAGAGTTCACAACACAGGGATGGGGAGCTGGAGATAAATTCCACAATTATTACTTACTTTTGATGCAATCATATATGGAGGAATCAATTCTATATTCATTTCCTGGAAGAGTTCTCTGCACTGCATAGTAATAAAGTCTCCAGCAAGAGGAGATTTCACAATGCCTGTGAGATCGAAGAGGTATTAAGTACTAACTCCTTGGGAAAAACTTCCTCTGTATGTTTCTACATGAACAATTTTTTTTCAAGTAGAATTAACTGAACTATTCTTTAAAGTATACATAAATGGGACCAACTTTGTGGTTCAGTGGTTAAGCTGCTGCCTGAGACACCAGCAGCCCATATCACAGTGCTGGTTCAAATCTCAGCTGCTCCACTTCCAATCCAGCTTCCTGCTAATGCACCTGGGAAAGCAGCGTTTGATGTCTCAAGTACCTGGAAACCTGCCACTCATATAGGACACCTGGATAAAGTTCCAGGCTCCTCCCTTTGGCTTGGCCCAGCCCCAGCTGTTGTCTTTTTGGGAGTTAACTAGTGGATGGAAGATCTGTCTCCCCCCACCTGTCACTCTGAATTTCAAATAAATATAAATAAATAAATCTTTAAAGTATACATAAAGCTATGCAACAGTTTCAAATATATATACTGAAGACTTTTTAAAGCTCATATAAAAAAGACATTATATGGAAACTGACATACTTTAATATTCATTAGTGCCCTCCTGACATCTAAAATCTTCTGAACGTACCCAGTTAAACATATTTACCTTGCTGAAGGACATAGCCATCGTGCACTGGAATTGCAGTGGTATGAGTGGCTCCACTGTCCAAAATCAGACCAGTAGATCGACCATTAGCAAATCTAGTTTAAAGTATTAAGGAAAAGAAAGTATCAAAGTTCCTAAGGACAAGGCTTGTATTTCAGAAGCCATTTTTAAAACATGTATTACAGTTTAACATATGTTCAAGTAAATCTAGGAATAAAATCTAGTATCAAATAATAGCTCCAGCTTAAAAACAAATGACAGGCGGCAATACTTCTAGAATGATGGTGGGAGGAACTCAGGGAAATCTTTCTCCCAGACATCTATCAAGCTTGCAAAAATGAATACAATCATCCAAAATCTCTTGAGTTTGATAAAAGAGCTTAAACAAATTGAAAAGCATTTCTTTAACAAAATGTATAGCAACTTGGTAAGAACGAGTAGGATGTGTGATATTTGAGCCAGGGACTACACCCATTCTTAAGTAGCACTGAGGAATCATTTCAGTAGTTTGGCAGTTGAGTGGCAATTCCCACTTCTTCCAACTCACTGGGGTAGAAGAGCTACTCCAGGTGTATTGGATATCCAGTGAATACGACAAGATCCCATTTCTACAGCTGTGTTGCTGAAGGCCTATATCACATGAACACCCTAAACTCATGTTTAGGACCAGGGGCATTCATTTCTTCAAGTACTTATTGAATAATTATTATGTGCCTATTTAGTCTGTTGCACAGATTCCTTAAGCACAGAGTACACATAAAGGTGAACAGAAACTGTCTGCCCTGAAGGATATCTCATTTAGTCAAACAGATCACTAAAGTTGTAAAATGTCTAGAATACCCTGGGGCAGGGGGTATAAAGGAGGGACCACCTAAGCTATTCCTGGGACATCCAACTGTAAACTGGGGATGACACGGGTGAGAATAGGAGCCCATGGGAGAAGAGTCAAGAGAGTACTTGCACTTTTGCTAAAGCCATCTCAGAGATACAGCACTACATAAAAGTGTTAGATAACTGTTAACACAGTGATTCTCAAATGTATACAAAAACTTACTTGAATATGATAGCAAGCCAGGGAGGTATACAGGTTATATGAGTAAAACATTAGTCTCATGTTTCAGGACCACACTTCTGTAAACAGTGGATCCTTAAGTGCAGAGCTCTTTCTTCTACTTCAAATGACTGTATCCTATTATCTTTATAAAGGACTGTCAAGCTATTATATTCTTCCTCTGAACTATCACAATTACTATACAAAAAATTCAGATTAATCAAGTACTTCTTTAAGAATTTTGCCAATGTTTTGAAGTACTATTTAAATCTGTTACAGTACTTAGCTTTTAAGAAGAATATTTAAATTACAAATTCTTTGCATTCAAGACATAATATTTCCTTATCTTTAAAGTGTTTGCAGTAACTTTCTGATGAGTGCTTAAATCTCAAATGAATTTATAGCCAAATTCCAATTTTGTTTGATACTAGAAGTGAGAGAGGAAATGGCAATCTTTGCATTCATTTTAGCTAATATGCTAAAACACTGTTGTACAGCCACACTCCCTTTATTAAAAAACACACACACACACACAAGTTGACAAATATGATCTCAGGGCCGGCGCTGTGGCACAGCGAGTTAACGCCCTGGCCTGAAGTGCCAGCATCTCATATGGGCACCGGTTCAAGACCTGGCTACTCTACTTCCAATCCAGCTCTCTGCTATGGCCTGGGATAGCAGTAGAAGATGGCTCAAGTCCTTGGGCCCCTGCACCCATGTGGGAGATCTGGAAGAAGCTCCTGGCTCCTGGCTTCGGATCGGCGCAGCTCCAGCCATTTCGGCCAATTGAGGAATGAACAATTGGATGGAAGACTTCTCTCTCTGCCTCTCCTCTCTCTGTGTAACTCTGACTTTCAAATAAATAAATAAATCTTTAAAAAAAAAAAGCAAATATGATCTGAATGTCACTTTCCTATTTTCTTCTCACATCTTCTGGTATATCATCAGTTTCAATATGAGTCAGACAGCTAAAAAGGAAAGGTATAGAGAAAAAAGCAACTTCCGAATGAGTGAGAATTGGCTCACGTCTTCTGCCAGGACTGTCTTGTATCTTTGGCAGCAGCATATATTCTTCTAGAGAAAAGCTGAGTACTACTCTTTCAAGGATACGCTGTCAGAACTGCAGTTTTACAAAGGAAGAATGCAGGAATGTTGTAGTGTTCAAACATTAACTCTGTTAATTTCTCTCTCTTTGCTCTAGTATTCCACTGAAAAAAAATAAAGAAATGCAAATTACTTATTAAGAATTAAAATGCTGACTTACCTCAAGCTACATTATAGTACTATGTTAGCAAAAATTTAAAAACAATGAAGCATAGTAAATGACCTTTTATAATATCTACATTTGTTGTAAACAAGTATGACAAATCAGATATAAATTAAATTTATTATAATTAGTAAAACTACTATGAATTCCAGAAAGTATAAGCTTTTCAAAAATACAAGGAAATCAGGATTCTCAGAAACAAAGTATTATTAAATCTTAAGAGCATATCTGGTAATCAAAATAAAATATTAATTTTAAAACACCAAACTCTCCCTTTTATAGTTGGTGCTCCCAAAGAAACTATAATTAGAAACAGCAACAAGATATTGATCATGGGGCTGGCGCTGTGGCTCAATAGGCTAATCATCCGCCTTGCGGTGCCGGAACACAGGGTTCTAGTCCCGGTTGGGGCGCCAGATTCTGTCCCGGTTGCCCCTCTTCCAGGCCAGCTCTCTGCTGTGGCCAGGGAGTGCAGTGGAGGATGGCCCAAGTGCTTGGGCCCTGCACCCCATGGGAGACCAGGAGAAGCACCTGGCTCCTGGCTTCGGATCAGTGCAATGCACTGGCCGCAGCGCGCCAGCCGCGGCAGCCATTGGAGGGTGAATCAACGGCAAAGGAAGACCTTTCTGTCTCTCCCTCTCACTGTCCACTCTGCCTGTCAAAAAAAAAAAAAAAAAAAAAGATATTGATCATGCTGGTTATTATGCTAGCCTTCTGGGCCCTTTCTGGCTAGGTACTAAATGTATTTCACAAGAGACTTCATAGAAACAGTCGGCCCTTGTTAAGCATCTGACTTCTTGGAGCTTGAGTATAAAAGCAGATTTACAATGACCTTGGGGCATAATCCAGAATGGGAGGCAGTTCAAGAAAATAAATTTTAAATCCATGGAAATGTAGATAACCACTAGGACCCATTATTGTGTATTATAGTTCTCTGAATCTTTTACTGAAATAATGAAAGTTATGATAGTAGTTAGAAATTAATTCCCCCTTCCCTAATTTTCAAACTCAAAATATAACTTTTTAAACTTCTTTGTGGAAAAAGGCAAATATTCTTCAAATGAGCTGAAAACTAAAGGAAAAAAGAACAACTAAAGAAACACGGAAGTGTTTGTCTCACCGGAGCTTCTGACATGAGAACAGGATGCAGGCTGGCTTCTGATTTGACATGCATTTTATAGGTATGGTCCAAAATAGCCTGGAAACTATCCCAGTCTTCAACTAGAATATAAGAGCAAGAGCTTGAAAACAAATGCTTGGCTGAAGATGAATAAAGTATCTTTTGAGAGTGATTCTTTGACTTAGCAATTAATATTTTAATAAATATAATCCACTTTTTTAAAGATTTACTTTTATTTATTTGAAAGTCAGAGTTACAGAGACAGAAGGAGAGGCAGAGAGGTCTTCCTTCTTCCAGTTCACTCCCCAGATGGCCGCATCGGCTGTGGCTGGACCAAGCCGAAGCAAGTAGCTTCTTCTGGGTCTCTCCTGTGGGTACAGGGGCCTGAGAACTTAGGCCATCAGCAGGGAGCTGGAGTGGAGGTGGAGCAACCAGGACTTCATTTCTCATTTGGGCTTTCATCTCCCTTACTGACTTTCCCGTCTCTAGTCTAGTGTCTCCCTCTAATTTAGCCTAAATATCACTCAGAATAATCTTCCCAACTGGCAAACATGAGCATATCACATTTCTGGGTTACCCTTCTAGGGTTACCCTTCAGTTACTGGCTTAATGGACCCTTGTGATGGTTTACAAGAAATTAAAAGAGAGAGATTATTTGAAAGACAAAGTAAAAGAGGAAGAGACAGAGACCTTCCATCTACTGGTTCATTTCCTCAAATAATCTGCAACAGATAACATGCTAAAGCCAAGAGCCAAGAGCCAAGAGCTCCATCCAGGTTTCCCATGTGGGTGGCAGAAACCCAAGTATTAGCCTTCAACCACTGCTCCCCAGGTGCATTAGCAAGAAGCTGGATCAGAAGCACTGTGGCACAGATTAATCCTCCACCTGCGGCACCGGCATGCCATGTGGGCACCAGTTCTAGTCCCGGCTGCCCCTCTTCCAATCCAGCTCTCTGCTGTGCCCTGGGAAAGCAGTGGAGGATGGCACATGCATTTGGGCCCCTGCACCCACATGGGAGACCGGGAGGAAGCGCCCAGCTCCTGGCTTCAGATCAGCACAGCTCCAAGTCATTGTGGCCATCTGGGGAGTGAACCAATAGAAGGAAGGCCTTTCTCTCTCTCTCTCTCTCCCTCTCACTGTCTGTAACTCTACCTCTCAAATAAATAAAATCTTTAAAAAAAAAAAAAAGTGGAGTAGCCAGGACTTGAAGCAGGCTCTCCATATTGGAATTCAGGCATCCCTTAACTCGCTGCACACAACTTTCACCTCTCCAAGTCCTTCTGTGATTCTTCTCTGCCTACCTTTCCTGCTATTGACCACAGCGCTCTCAATATTACAGTCATACTTAACTGTTTAACATTTCTTAACAGTTTGTTTCACAACTTCATTTGTGATGGTTCCTCTGCTTTATCCAATCTCATCAGCTAGGCTAATTCTTATTCACTGATCAAGATTCAGCATAAGTTACAAGTTACAGCACAGTTACAAGTTATCCCTGACTCCCCAGTGATACAAAGTTAGATTCCTCTCCTTTGCTCCCATTTCATAATGAACATAACTATATTACAGCACTTATCCTGTGGGAACTATATTTGTATGTTTACAACTGTATCACCTCCCAAGTAAGAGTTTATTGAGGAAAAGGAACATTTGTTATGCATCTTTGTTTTCCATATCTAGAACATCATTTTATAGAATACTCTAAATACTTCCTCCACAAAAGACTATGTTCAACTTACAAGAAGCCACTCCTCTAAGTCTAGAATGTTTCCTGTACTTTCTGACCAAATCCATGAAAAAAATATCATACCCATCCCATTTTTTAGTGGTGAAATGGCCTCCATATTCTCCCTGGGAACACGTAGGGCATTGGTATCTATGTAGTAGGTGGGCCCGCCTTGTTTGCCTTTATCACCGTCTATTTCCATCAATGTGCTTCCATCATCTCTTTCCATCACCATACCAATAGCCGTTGGGAAATCCACCTGTAAGGGCCAAAAACATGATATGCAAGTTTCACCAGCTTTTATCAAGGAGCCAAGTTTTTTTTCAGCTAATGTCTTTAACCATTTTGTGTTGAATCAAATATCTTCATAAATTTAATGCTACACAAATGGCCCTTATACAAATACTCATTTGACTCTAATATTACATTACCTTGGGGCAATCTTCACCAGCATAACCAGCTCTCACAGTATAGGACCCAATGTCAAAAACAAGTGCGCCAACTTCATCTGAGAAGATTAAAAATAATTAACATTAACAACTTACACGTATCATGAAAATTAAAGGAATACTTAATGAGCTTAAAGGGAGAATATATGTAAAAGCTCTATGAAAAATTACAATAGTATTAGTTTGAACCTAGTTTTAAATGCATCTCAAAGATTCATTTACTTAAAATATAACAATTTATACGTTGTGTATTAGCAGAGGTTCAAAGAGAAGGAACTGCTACCAGAACCTGGTGAAAAGGTTCTAGAAGATGGGCTAACCTGTCAGCAGCTGTGAGCATCAGTTGCGGGCTGCAGTTACTTCTGAACACAAAAGGGGGTCTCATTAATAATTACTACTCTACCACTGGCTACATCCACGGAAAAGCCAAAGGCCAAGAGGGCTCAATGACCTGGACTCTAAGTGTCAGTCTTCACAGAGGCGAAATGGTGGAAAGTAGAGATAGTGGCCCAAAGGGAAGGAGTGAAGTTCATGTAAGTATCAATTTATCATAAATTAACAGAAATTGTACTTCATGTAATCAGGAAACTCCAGGAAAAATAGGGACTTGGAGAATAAAGAGTTTAATGTAATAGCCAAAAAAAATCATCAAAATGAAAGTATTATCAAAGTCTGCATATTTCAAAGATTATTAGGAGATAAAGTTTAATGCTGAAGAAGAAAGCTGGCAACTATTTGTCCATTTCCAAATTCAGAGAAAAGCTTCTAATTATACTTTTAAAATACTTCATCCAAAATAGGACTCCTAAAACAAAGCACCTTGGTTTTCAGGTCCTGACTTTTCAAAGGATTCAAGTATTTAAAAATAATAAATATTATTTACCTCATTAAATTGGCAAAAATTATTAAGTCTGGTAAGACCCAGTACTATCAAGGACTCAAGGGAAACAGGAGCTCTTACACATTTGCTAGTATAAGCTATAAACTGGTAAAACACTATATGTTATTAAGTTATATCCACTAAAGTTAAGAAACTACATACTTAGTGGTTATACTTAAATCTATTTGAGGGGCCGGTGCTGTGGGACAGCAGGTTAAAGCCCCAGCCTGCAGCACAGGCATCCCATAAGGGCAGCAGTTTGAGTCTCAACTGCTCCTCTTCCATGCTCTCTGCTATGGCCTGGGATAGCAGCAGCAGATGGCCCAAGTCCTTGGGCCCCTGCACCTATGTGGGAGACCCAGAAGCTCCTGGCTCCTGATCAGCTCAGCTCTAGCTGTTGCAGTCATTTGAGGAGTGAACCAATAGAATGGAAGATATCTCTCTATCTCGCTCTGTAACTCTTTCAAATAAAATAATTCTTTTAAAAAAAAGTGTTCCAGGGTGAGTGTTAAAAAAAAATCTGAGAAACTGTCACATGTCACAAGAACAGACACAAGAATGTTCTCTAGCTATGTGAACTTGGGCAATTTATTAACCTCTGTGACTCAGTTTACTAATTTTTTTTTAAAGATTTATTTATTTGAAAGTCAGAGTTAAACAGAGAGAGGAGAGGCAGAGAGAGGCAGAGAGAGGCAGAGAGAGAGAGGTCTTCCATTTGCTGGTTCACTCCCCAATTGGCCACAATGGCCGGAGCTGCGCTGATCCAAAGCCAGGAGCCAGGAGCCTCTTCCAGGTCTCCCATGTGGGTACAGGGGCTCAAGGACTTGGGCCATCTTCCACTGCTTTCTCAGGCCATAGCAGAGAGCTGGATCGAAAGTGGAGCAGCCGGGTCTTGAACCGGTGCCCATATGGGATGCTGGCACTTCAGGCCAGGGCGTCAACCCGCTGCACCACAGCGCCGGCCCCAGTTTACTAATTTATAAAATGTGTATAATATTTCCTATCTCATAAGAGTCTGCAATCACTAAATGTGTTAAATGGTTTAATGTATATAGGCACATAGAATAGTACCTGACACACAGTGTTACCCGCTACTATGATTATGATTGTCACACTGCTGGCACAGGAAAAGGCAGAAATAATCTAATAGTCTCTCAATAGGGAAACAGACAACCTATAGTTTACTCACAGTGGTTTACTATATATACAGTAGTTAGAACAAATGGTCTAGATCTACATCTATCAACATGGATCAATTTCAAAAGAATTATAAAGGCTAATTACACACACACACATTCTTTAATTCATTATGGCTATGTTCACATGAAGAGAAAGTATCAAAATATGCATGAGATCTGGAAACTTCAGTTTTAGGGCTTATTTCTAAGAAGGGAGAGAAAGGGAGATCTGCCCCAATATCTTATTTCTTAAAATATCACAGGCAAAATATGGCAAAATATAACATCTATTTAATCTCAGTGCTAAGCACAAAATTATTAGGTACACACACATATATATTTAGATTTTTAGTACACTGGACATATTTTAAAATTTAATTCAAAATAAGGAGAATACAATAATTATTTTGCAAATATTCAGTTGAGACAGTAGCTTTGCAAAATATTTTTTTGTTTAACAAGAGGACATTTATTCTAACTTCTAATTTGAAAAGAAGTTTATGCATATGTTAGATTTCCCAAGGTAATTAACCATTATGTATAAAATTCTCTGCTGACAATTATTTTATCTTATAATTATCATGTTATCCAAAACAAGGAGTTCTTAAAAGAGTTCTTCATGGGTTTTCACCACATCACCTAAACTCAAGTACAAACAGTAAAGTATAGCAAGAACATGAGTGGATGAGCTTTAACACCCTGATTAACCAGAATGCTGGGTGAAGAAAAATCCAAAGTAAATTAACTAATTGCCTGGTTCACCCAAAATTTGAATACATGCTCAAGGGTGCAGCTTTTGTTCTGCACAAAGGACCATTTTGACAGTGTAAGAACTGAATTGTGTCTCCTTAAAGTCATATGCTAAAGTCCTAATCCCCAGTATTTCAGAATAACTGATAAATTCTTTGAAAAATACAGTTCAAAGGAGATCATTAGGGTGGGCCCTAATTGAGTATGACCGGAAATTTGAAAGATGTGTACAGAGAGAAGATGACACAGATGTGTGTGAGGAGGAGGCAGTCATCTACAAACGAAGGAGAAGCCACAGAAGAACTCACCTTTGCTTGCACTCTGATCTCAGACTCCAGCTTTCAGAATTGTGGGAAAATAAACTGTGTAAGCCACAGTGTAGTACTTTGTTATGGCAGTCTTAGCAAACTAACACAGAAAGAAAGCATAGGAAACAAATTCCTTCTTACGATGTTCTTAGACTATAAAAAGACACAATTATAAACAGTTCCATCAATGCACACTCAGGGTCAGGAACCTCATGACGGAAACACTCTTCCCTTATTTACCCTTTTCTGGGTAATCTACTCCTGCAACTTCTACCTAAATACTGATAATTCCAATGTCAAATATCTCTCATTCTCTAACCAGTGTTAGAGATTCATAAGCAGAACGTTCTACTGTATATTAACATCAATTCCACATAAGGTCTCCTGTGGCCTCAGATTCAACAGTTTTTTCCACCTGCCTAATGTAATCTCAGCACTGCCTAAGTTTGTGACCCAAGGAACCACAGGCAAAAACCTGAGAGCTGTTATGAACATCTTCATCTTTCAAGTTCTGCCAAATATTCTGCTAAATATTACTCAGATGGCCTCCTCTTTAATGCCATTGCTGCTGCCTTCAATCAAGCTCTAATCTCAACGGGGAACTTCAATTCCCAACAGGTTTAATGCTTCCATCTTTTTCTCAACTCATATTTCAAACTGCTGCACTCTTATCTTCCAGAAGCATAATTGATGATATTGGTACATAAGTCCTTCACTGAAAACAGGGGGGAAGGGACATGGCTTTGGCCTAGTGGCTGACCTAAGTCTCCCAAGTCAGAGTGTCTGTATTTCAGTCCTGGCTTCAGCCCCAGCTCTGGATTCCAGTTTACCGCTCATGTGAACCTTATAAGGCGCAAGTGATGGCTCAGGTAATTGGGCTCCTGCCACCCATTTGGGAGACATGGATTGAGTCTCTGGCTCCTCGTTCTGACCTGACTTGTCCCAGCCGTTATGGGCATTTGGAGAGTGAATCAGTGGATGGGAATCTTCTCTCTCACTCCTTGTTTCTCTATTCCTGTCTCTCAGACTCTCAATGTTTTGTTGTTGTTGTTTTAAAGAAGGGGGTGAATAATTTAGTAGTTCTTGTCACCTACAAAACGACATTCAAGTGGTTCCACCCAGCTGATTTCAAAGCCTCAATTGCTTAAATTTAGGAGAAAATAAACAACTAAAAATCAATGAAATATGGAGTCTAACTGACACACCTTTCAAAACTGAGCTTCTTCAAAGCACAGCCTATACCTAGCACATACCAAGCACTCAAAAAAATTTGTTTTGTGAAATGAAAAAAATCTAATAAATCAGTTAATTTTCCTAATTTGTATATCAAACTGGATACAGTGGAATTTTGAGTAGGGATCTTAGTTCTTGGGATTTTGTAATAGTTAATTTTAGTTTCAAGGATGGAAGACACATCTAATTCTTGTACCATGTTCTGTTTAAAAAAAAAAATCAAGCACCAATATTAGAGTGGTAAAGGAAGACCAGTGACTTGATAGCTTAACCACAGAGGCATAGATGCTTAAAACCTAGGATGCAATGTTCAGCTCAAGGGTGGATCCCTTTTCTACTAAAAGAATAATGGAGGGGGGCAGTTTGTAGTTCTTGAGGATTCTGTTTTGCCCCAGAGTAAATGGCTTCCAAGTTTAGGAGGTGATGTAATTCTCTGAGAAAACAAAAACAGAATAGCAATTTTCTAGCCTGGTCTTTAAACATTCTAATGTGATCTTGAAGGCAAATGGCTTTGGGAAGAGGTGGGGAGGTAGTTTTATTTTTGTTTGGATCAGAGTGCCCCATGATTGGTGGCCAACTCACAAGGAAGACAACTTTGAGAAATTCTTAAGGTTAGAGATTGGCGGGGTAGGGGGGATGGAGAGAGATGGATAGTACAAGAGTGATGAAACTAACAATTTATCAAAGTTGGTCTGGTAGTACACATTTATTTTTGTTATGCAAAGGAGTTTAAAGTAGAGAAGTGCCATGGAAGATAATTGCAAGAGCAATAAGAAGGCCCAGAAACTACTTAGAAAGGATGGAAATCCAGATGAATCATGCATTATACCTAAAGCTGAAGGTCAGTTTTAGATTTGCTTGGAAATAATTATTAGAATTAGAGGCAAGCATAAATTTTAAAATTTATAAAGGGGGCCAGCACGGTGGTGCAGCGGGTTAACACCTTGTCCTGAAGCGCCGGCATCCCATATGGGTGCCGGTTCGAGACGCGGCTGCTCCACTTCCTATCCAGCTCTCTGCTATGGCCTGAGAAAGCAGTAGAAGATGGCCCAAGTCCTTGGGCCCCTGCACCCATGTCAGAAACCTGGAAGAAGCTCCTGCTTTCCCAGGCCACAGCAGAGAGCTGGATCAGAAATGGAGCAGCCAGGACTCGAACCGGCACCCACATGGGATGCCGGCACTGCAGGCGGTGGCTTTACTCACTATGCCACAGCACCGGCCCAATTACTCAACATTTTTAAGTGAATGGTTTGGTTGCTTTTAACACTAAATTCCTTGGAAAAATATGATCCACTATAAACACAAAATCATACTTACTTTTGTGAATTCTAAGTACTTTCTACATGAAAGACTTTAAAACATCAGAGTACTTCAAAAAGTTCATGGAAAATGAATTAAAAACTAAGTATTTTGGTGCAAAAATTTTTGAAATCCATGTTTTTTCATAAGCTTTCTTGATTAAATTCCAAAAATGTTCACACTAAAATAAACATTCAACTCCATTTTCCATAAACTTTCTGAATAATCCTTACACTCCTCTGAATAAGCTAGCAAGAAGTGGTTTTATTCTGAACACCTAAGTCATACATGGTAATACTATGGTTGTATAACTGAAACATGACACACAGAGAAATAACCAAAGAAATGGCTTTTTTAAAGGAGTAGGGAAGGGCTTGGCTGAAATGCCCTTTATTTCAGAGATTTTTGCTCTCAACTCCCTAGATAATTATGACTTTGGGCTGATTTTTAACCTTTCCTATCTTTACATCATTTTCTTCAGTAACACAGGGATAATAATACCATCTTACATGGTGGTTGTAGATTATAGGAGTTACTGCATGGATTAAAAATAATGCACATAAAACCTTTGGAATACTCTTGGTCTCCAGTACGCACCTAATAAATGCTAGCTGCTAGCATTAGTATTATCCCATTCCTACCAGTCATACTAAACAATGCCTTGTAAGGAATACTGGACAGCCTCCGGATCCTTGATTCAATGAACCTGGAGCTCCTAAGAGTCTAGACTCAGTTTCTCTGGAGTCAAGACTGAATCTTCAGATGGGGAAGAGGTGAATTAACAAGATCCAAAGTAAAAATAAGAAAATCAAGGACACAAAATAGGAAGGAGGAGGCAACAGGATCAGCATGCTGCCTCAGAGAAGACTCTGAAACTACACCACCAAAAATACTAAGAACTTAGAAAAGTTACCTATCCCTTTACCTGCGGAATGCCATCCTCTTCAGAAAGAGAATCCTTACTAAAACAGTAGCAGTAGCAAGCACATAGTCCCTCAGTGTTTGCAGGGGATTGGTTACAGGACCCTACCCCCATACACCAAAATCCTTGGATACTCAAGTCGGCTATATAAACCGATGTAGCATTTGCCTATAACCTGTGGCACAGACTACTGGATACTTTAAGTAGGTGTTCTCTATGTTACTTATAATCCCTAGTACAATGTAAACACTATGTAAACAGCTGTTACACTTTAGGGAATAACAAGAAACAAAATCTGCACATGTTCAATACAGATGCAATTTTTTCTGAATACTTCTGGTCCACAGTTAGTGGGATCCACAGATGTGGAGCCCACAGTTACTCAAGGCTGACTGTATTTCGGATTTGTCTTTTGGGTCTCTAACTCAAACACACCCCAAAATGTGAATCCAACAGTGAGTGCTCCAATTGTCTGGGGCATCTTTCAAAAATGGAAGCCCTGACTCTGTAGAACGGAGGGTGGGCCTTGAGATTCTTTCTAAACAGCTTGCAGGTGATGCTGATATTGCCGCTCCACGGACTTCAATTGGAGCAGCAGGTGTAGCTTCATGTCGGTCCATCTTGGCAGCCACCCTCGTTGGCTAAGGAATTCCCATCCCACGAGCGAGCGGCGCAAAGTCGGGGAAAGTAAACTGCCCAAGGCCAAGGCGCTGAGAAGTTTGACGATGCCCACAGCCCGTGGTAATCTTTGTACCACAACACAGTCTACTCAAGAAAAGCCAGAGAACAGACGCCCGGGACCTCAGGCAAAGCTTCCGGGAGTCCTTAAATTGCATGTGTCTCTAGATTCATCCCAACCAGGCCCTCCCACGAGTAACTCCGCAGACTCCACGGTCAAGAATGGGCAGGAGCTGCTGAGGAACGTGAGGCAGCGCGAGCGCAGGGCGCAGACCGAGGCGGCCGCCCCCTCTCCCCTCGGTCCACCTCTCGCGGCCGCTCTGCCTTCTATGGGACGTTGCGGACACCCTCCGTCCGCGCTCGCCAACTGCTGGGGGCCTCCCAGGTTAAACGCAGACGCAAGCCCCACACGGGCGAATTTTGCAGACACACGCGGGGCTGCCACCCCGAGGCGAGACACTCCAGCCGGGGCGCCGCGGGCCGGCCCGCTGGAAGCAGCACGCGCGACCCCAAAAGCCCAGCTCCTCCGGCGCCCGAGGCGCACGCTGAGCCGGGTGGGCTCCGGGGGCGGGCAGAGCGCGGGGCGGGGATGGGGCGGGGAGGCCGGGGTCCCGAGAGGGGGAGACCGGAAGGGACCGCCGGGTAGGGGAGGGCTGGGGGCGGCGGTTACAAACCCCACACGCCAAAAAGGCGCGCTCTCTGGCCGGGCCGCCTTCACTCACCTCCCCCGTACACGCCGCCGCTCATGGCTGCCGTCGGCTTGATTCCTGGGCGAAAAGGTGCCGGGCGAAGTGACTACAGCGGCCGCCACACGCGCTGGCCCCCGACCCCCTTAACTTCCACCGCCACCCCCCTCCGGCAACAAAGCGGCGTCCACACACCCGAGAGCTCAGCCACACTTGCTGGCTCCCCTTAGCAGCCAATCACGAGGAGGGAGGCCTACCTTTCAGCCAATCATAATGCGGCTTCGCTGCATCCCCGCCGCGGCTCCGCCAGTTTAGCCAATCGAAGGTGGCCATGGGGGCGGGGTTGGGCGGAAAGCGACGGAAGGAGGGCAGGAGTTGGGTTGCGGGACTCCAGGGGGCGGAGCTTGCAGGGTGGGCGGAGGGAGCGGGAGAGCCAGGCGTCGGGGGGCGGGCCCAGGGGTGTGACCAGGCGCCGAGGCGCGGTGGGAACCTGGGGCGGGAAGGGGCTCAGGAAAGAGGCTGGAGATGGGATAAAGTATGGAAATAGGATAAAGTGTCAACGAGCAGTAATTCCTGACCTTGCACTGCAGTGAATTTACGGATTTTAAAAGATTTTCCATAAAAAAGCATTTTCAACCAACATTTGTTGAATAAAATTGTACTCCACTTTGTGTAGGGTCAACCAGTGAATCAAACAAATTAATAGGCTCCTGCAATTTTTTTTTAAATTTTTTGTTACAGAATTAAATGGCCCGTTTATTCACTTAGAAACCATTGTTAACCCCAGACACAGGCATTTCCCAATCACCAGCAGGTCCCTTGGCAAAGGAAAACGAACTCATATCCGAACTTCGGCAAGGAGGGAGCCTCACGGCGCGCAGTTCTTCGTGGAGGTCAAGGGCAAGTTGAGGGCTCAGCCGCCAGTCACACAGAGGAGCGGCGTTTGGCTTCTCAGCAGGGAGAGCGGTTCACCGGCAGACTCGGGCCTGCGTGCAGGCCTCTGGCAGGTTCTCCCCACAGATGCCACCCTCGGCCACTGCCTCACAACTGGGAACCCCAATATTGATAAAGCAAGCAGTCAACAGGCGGGCAGACAGGAGAGCCCCGTGACCACCTCGCCAGGTCACAAGCCGACTTAGATATACAATTCCAATGATCAAAAAAGGCCAGAGGTTACAAAATCAAAGCCGGAAGCCAGGAGTGAGGCATGAATGACGCCACTTCCTCTCTGAACCAGGAAACACTTGACTCAGCGGGGAGGTAACGGGCCAATGCCTTTCCCAGGTGTCCAGCGAGAGGCAGGGACGTGTCCTTGCCTGGCGTCAGCAAAGGCCGAAACAGCTGGCCTCTGCACGCCAGAACTCCCACCAGGGGAAGGATCCTGCAATTTTTTAAAATGCTTATTCATGGCTAAGACGTGATGCATTGTACCAACTACATTTAGATAGGTCATCCGTTTCTTTTATCTGGTGAGACAGGTATTGAACGAGCTAATCGATGCTCATTCAGGCAAGCATCTAAGCCTAAATACATCTCCAGTCTGTCTGCTCTGCTTAGTAGATGATTTCCACCAGCCCAGGCCAGCCCACTGTCGTTCTCCCCTCAATTACTGCAACCACTAGTCACTGCCTCTTCACAGGCTGCAAGCAGCTTCATCTATAAAGAGGCTCAAACCCTTCACGTCGCTGCCTGTGCCTGTGACAGCCCTTCTTAAGTCTACAGTCTAAGCATGTAAGGGCTACCCCTAGCCATAGGAACATGGAATAGAACTCCCTCCTCTCCAGGCCTGCGGGGTGGTACAAAGTGTTGGGTGCCAAGCAAGGCCTGTGAGAAAACTCTTTCCAGTTCACTTGACAGTAGAATCGCAAGTGTATCTGATCAAACAGGAAACTTCCATCAACCCAGTGAGGTAATGCTGAGGTCAGCAAGCTATGGCCCTACAACCAAATCCTACCTGCCATCTATTTTTGTGCAGCCTTCAAGCTAAGAATGCATATTCCATTTTTTTAAAATGGGTTTTTAAAAAGTATTTTTAAGACTATTTTGTGGCATGTGAACATTTGATGAAATTGACATTTCTGTGACCTAAACTAAGTTTTATTTGGGACACAACCAAGCTTCATTCATTTATGGCGTTTGCGCCATAAGAGCACAGAAAATGGCAGTTTGAGAGAATACTGGAAAATATACTGAGGTGTTTTTGTTTAAAGTTTTTGCTCCATTTGATCATTTGAAAGGGTATTGGAGGGGCCAGCACTGTGGTGTAGCAGGTAAAGCCACCGCCTGCAGTGCCAGCATCCCAGATGGGCACCGGTTTGAGTCCTGGCTGCTCCATTTCCAATTCAGCTCTCTGCTATGGCCTGGAAAAACAGTGGAAGATGGCCCAATTCCTTGTGCCCCTGCACTCAGCGGGGAGACTAGGGAGAAGCTCCTGGCGCAGCTCCAACCACTGTAGCCAATTGGGGAGTGAACCAGTGGATAGAAGACCTCTCTTGCTCTGCCTCTCCTTCTCTCTCTGTGTAACTCTAAATTTCAAATAAATAAATCTTAAAAAAGGGGGGGGGGCATTGGAAAACAAATCGTTCATTTGTTCATTTATCCATAATTTTTGATCATCTTAATCTCTTGTATCAATGGAATCATTGCTTTATTTAATAATAAATCATTGAAATGAACTTCAGAGAAAATGAGTTTCACTGCAATACATCTGCTATCTCGGGATTAATTATATGTCAACATAGATAAAAGCCCACACTTAAGCCTTGAAAAATTTTAATCAACAAAAATTTAATAGGCTGGTGCCGCGGCTCACTAGGCTAATCCTCTGCCTGCGGTGCAGGCGCCCCAGGTTCTAATCCCGGTTGGGGTGCCGGATTCTGTCCTGGTTGCCCCTCTTCCAGGCCAGCTCTCTGCTGTGGCCAGGGAATGCAGTAGAGGATGGCCCAAGTGCTTGGGCCCTGCACCCGCATGGAAGACCAGGATAAGTACCTGGCTCCTGGCTTCGGATTAGCGTGGTGCACTGGCTGCAGCATGCCAGCCGGAGCGGCCATTGTGGGGTGAACCAACGGAAAAGGAAGATCTTTCTCTCTCTCTCTCTCACTGTCCACTCTGCCTGTAAAAAAAAAAAAAAAAAAGATTTTAATAGAGCACTGAGATTATTACCCCAAAATATTTCATTGCTGAAAGAAAGGGTTATTGGTAAAAAACAAACAAACAAACAAAAAAACCTATCCAGCATCCTAGGGAACACTATTGGGGAAGTACACCACCTGAGTAATAGTGTCATTATCTCCTTTAAGAGAAGACTTAGAGTATGGTAGTTTGTTTTCTTCAATCCTCTTTTTTTTAGTTCTTTTTTTTTTAAGTTTTATTTATTTTATTTGAAAAGCAGAGTTACAGAGAGAGAGAAAGAGAGAGAGAGAACTTCCATCCACAGGTTCACTCCACAAATGGATGCAATGGCCAGAGCTGGGCCAGGCCGAAGCCAGGAGCCAGGAACTGCGTCTGGTTCTCTCGTATGGGTGCAGGAGCCCAGGCACTTGGGCCATCTTCTGCTGCTTTCCCAGGTGCATTAGCAGAGAGCTGGATCAGAAATGGAGCAGCTGGGACTTGAACCAGCACCTATGTGGCATGCCGGTGCTGAAGGTGGTAGCTTAACCCACTATGCCACAGCACCTGCCTCTTAATTCTTAATTATTAGCAAAACTAGTAGAAAGTGCATTAAAATAAAATGTTAATCCAACAAAATCTATGGAATGTAAAATATTTGAGGGTTGAGTTTTTTGTTTTTTTTTTCATTAATATTTCTCCTCTATAACCTAACACATTTTATCTAAAGTCTTTGCTCAACCTATTTGTTAATATTACCAATAGCTAATCAGATTAAAAAAAAAACAAAACCAACAGCAACAACTCAAAGTTACTGTCTGTTACTTCAGTTCTCAAAGGCACAACATAACCACAACTGTCAATGCTTGCCATTTTTCTCCTCGAACTATCATATTTGATATGCCAACCCCCCAGACAAAACATTGAAGTAACATGAAAATATATTTAACTAGCCAAAAATGGGCGTTCAGTGATTGATCTGAGTCTAGAGCTGTAAAAACAAGCGACCTTTCAAAAGTCCTTAGTAGTAATATCCTTGCCAGAAGAATATCCTAGGCGCCCAGGTGCACCACTTGGCTTTGCCTCACGGGGTCGCTGCTCCTCTGTAATTGTAGGGCTGCGCCAGGACACCTGTGATGGCTGTAGTCTCACACCAGCTGCATCTGCACTCAGACTGTGGATTTCCAGCAGTTATTACAAAATATTACTGATCTTGTCCTCCATCTCAGATTTTATTGAATTCAGAGTTTAAACATTTCATATGTTATTCACGTAAGCTAGGAAACAAATGCACAGGATTACCATCCATCTGTAAAGAAGAAGTGACCCAAAAATTCATGTACATTTAGAATTATTTATTTCATGCTGGAAAATATATGAAATTAGTAATTATCGAAAATTTCAATGAATACTGTTTTGTATGGATATGCACATGTTAAGGAACCATTGCAAGTATCATGTCCTGTTTACTGAAGTTCCAAAAAATGTAACAGGTGCTGGCATTGTGGTACAGGGGATTAAGCAGCCGCTTGGGATGCCCACATCCCATATGGGTGCCAGTTGGAGTCCCAGCTACTCCATGCTGATCCAGCTCCCTGCTAATGCACCCGGGAGCAGCAAATCATGGCTTGAATACCTGAGACCCCGCCACCCATGTGGGAGGCCTGAATGCAGTTCCTAACTCCTAGCTTCAGCCTGGTCCAACCCTGCTGTTGTGGCCATTTGGGAAGTGAGCCAGAGGATGGAAGATCTTTCTCTCTCTCTCCTCATCTCCATCTCTTTCACACACACACTCTGTCACACTGCCCATTTAACTATACATAATGTGTCCTGTATTTATGTTTTATATTTATATACACATATGCAATTATATATAAATAAAAATCTACAAAACAATGTAAGTCTCCCTCCTCCTCATGGTCCCAGCTGCCCTATTATCAACTTCAGAGATAAATAATCCTGTAGCTATACCCTCCCCTCCCCCAATTTCTTCTGATACTGATGGTAATTCACACTGTGCTAGTAAACTAAGAAGCATTCTGTGTGGAAACTAATTTTGCAATAATACTTTAAAAATTTTATTTTTTAGAAAGAGACAGAGAGAACTCCATCTGCTGAGTCACTCCCCAAATGCCAGCAAAGACCAAGGCTGAGCCAGGGCCAAAGCTGGGAGCTGGGAATATAATCCAGGTCTAAACTACGTGGCCATCTCCTGATGCCTTCCAGGATCCACATTAGCAAGAAACTGGGATTGGGAGCCAGAGCAGGTACTGAACCCTGGTACTCTGACATGGAATATGGGTACCCTAACCAGCATCTTAACCAGTAGGCCAAATACCTACCCTTGAAATACCACCTTTGAACATTATTAAAAAAATTTTAGGGAGCCAATGTTGTGCCACTGTGGGTTAAGCTGCTGCTTATGACACCAGTATCCCATATCAGACTGCCAGTTCCATTCCCAGCTGCTCAGCTTTTGATCCAGCTTCCTGCCACTGCACAAAGAAAGACAGCAGAAATTGACCCAAGTACTTGGGCCCTGCCACCCATCTGGGAATTTCTGGCCCCTGGCTTTGGCCTGACCCAGACATGGCAGTTGTGGCCATTTGGGGAATGAAATAATGGATGGTAGATTTCTCTCTCTGCCTTTCAATAAATAAATCTTCAAAAAATTTTAGTAGATAGTGTATACATGGCTAGAAACGGAAACAATACAAAGAAGTGAGAGGCAAACCTGCTTCCCTCCTCTTCAGACCTCACAACTCCTCAATTCCTCTTTCCAGACTGAAGCACTGTTATCAGTTTCTTATGTAACCTTTCAGAGCATCTTTTCAAGTAAAAGTGTGTTTATATTCTTTCCAGCCCCCATTTCCTAATTTGTTTACATAAGTGGTTATATGCCACACACATTGTTTTGTACCTTACATTTTGTATTTGACTTATTACCCATATTATCTTGGAGATTATGTATAATTCTGCTTTATTCATTTTTAACATCAGCATATAATTCCACTTTTAAAAATATTTTATAAAGATTTATTTATTTATTTGAAAGTCAGAGTTACACAGAGAGTGGAGAGGCAGAGGGAGAGAAAGGTCTTCCATCTGTTGGTTCACTTCCTAATTGGCTGCAACGGCCAGAGCTACACCAATCCGAAGCCAGGAGCCAGGAGCGACTTCCAGGTCTCCCATGTGGGTGCAGGGGCCCAAAGACTTGGGCCATCTTCTACTGTTTTCCCAGGCCATTGCAGAGAACTGGATTGGAAGTGGAGCAGCTGGGACTAGAACCAGCGCCCATATGGGATGCCGGCACTTCAGGCCAGGGCGTTAACCCACTGTGCCACAGCGCCAGCCCCTTAAAATATATTTTTTTTATTTGAAAGTCAGAGTTACACATACACACACACACAGAGGAGACAGAGATCTTCCATCTGCTGGTTCACTCCCCTAATGGCCATAATGGCTGGGGCTGGGCCAGACCAAAACAAGGAGCCAGGAGCTTCTTCCAGGTCTCCTACATGGGTGCAGGGGCCCAAGCACTTGTGTCATATTTTGCCGCTTTCCCAGGGCACTTTAGCAGGGGGCTCGATTGGAAATGGAGCAGCCAAATCTCAAACCAGAACTTATATGGGATGCTGGCACTGCAGACGGCAGCTTTACCCACTGAACCATAGCACTGGCCACGAGATCTCTACTTATGTCTTTGTCTGACTCTCAAATAAAGAAAAATAAATACAAAAAATTTAAAAGCTCAGCCCTGGCTGTTGTGGCCGTTTGGGATGGAATATCTCTCTCTGCCTCTGCCTCTCCCTCTCTGTAACTATGACTTTCAAACAAGTAAATAAATCTTAAATATATAGAGATCTCTCATCTGCTGGTTCTCTCCCCAAATGCTTGCAACAGCTAAGAAAGAAGCTGAAGCCATGAGCCAAAAACTCAGTCTGGGTCTCCCACATAGGTGGCAAGGACCCAAGTATCTGAGCTATCACCTGCTGTCTCTCCAGGTGTACATTAGCAGGAAGCTGGAATCAAGAACTCAAACAAGGCATTGCAACATGGAGTGTCTTAACTTACTGAGCCAACTGATGACCCTACAAACTGAGGTGTTTTTTTTTTCTTTATTTAGTTAAAGATGTACTTATTTTTTTGAAAGCCAGAGTTAGAGAAAGAGAAATCTTACATCTGCTGGTTCACTGCCCGCATGGCCACCTAGCCACAACAGCCAGGGCTGGGCCAGGCTAAAGCCAAGAGCCAGGAGCTTCATCCAGGTCTGCCATGTGGGTGGCAGAGGCCCAAGCACTTGGGCCGTCTTCTGCTGTTCTTCCCAGGCCATTAGCAGTGAGCTGAATCGGAACTGGAGCAGCCAGGATACTAACCGGTACCCATATGGGATGTTGGCGTCACAGGCAGCAGTTTTACGTGCTACAGCACAGTGCTGACCCCAGGCTGAGCTTTTAATCAAGCAACTACTAAACTCCTGCTCCAGGCCACACACTGGGGATCTGAGCAGAAATGAGTCATGGTTTCTATCAACAGTTATTAACAGTTGCCCCATTAAGGTGATAATGGCTGCTAACACATTCTACTTGCTCCTTGGAGAGCGGATCCTAAATATTCACTTGGGCTTAGGCTTCTACTAAAGCTTTAGATGGTATGAGTGGTGATGGCACAATTTTTCCATGTCAAATCTTGTTATCTTTACCCTGGTCCATGATTAAGATAATTACAAATAAAAGAAAAGGTATTTGGTGCACCTAAGATGTGGGCTTTAATTGTAGTACACACACTATGTCTAAACCAGGAAACTGGTGTAGAGTGTTTCATTTTGTTGTAAGGTAGGGAAAAGATGTTTCCTTTGTTCTCTTTGTTTGGCAGGGGATGAGGAAGTAGGAAATATTAAAGTATTTTTTAGAAAAAATGATAAACCTAGGGATTAATTATTAATTACTAAACCCATCAGTCTTTGTAGATGATTTAACTGATTACTCTACTAAACTGGCTGGAAGAAAATCTGTATGTAGTTTACCATTTTGTATGATTTCTAATAAAAACTGTCCCCAAATGCCCATAATCCGAAGGGAAAACCCCAATCATTGAAGAATTTGAGTCAGGCCATAATTAGCCTATTGTGCCTAATTAATACTATGAGTTGATTCTGAGTGCAGCCTCTCCACCTACCCCTCCCACTCCTCATGCAGCCTACACCTTACGCTGCCCACATTGGTTATCAGCTGTCAGACTTTGAGAAACTCACACAGGGATTCAAAAGCCTCTAATTATGCTGTGTGCACCCTCAGCAGTACACCAGCTCCAGGAGTACATTTTGGGGACTGTACACTTTGAATGACAAAAGCAAGCAGAATAACTTACAAGCAGAACTGGTAATCATTCCATATCTTTTGACAGCTATTAAAAGCATCAGTCATCCCACCATGCCAACTGGGCATTGGGAAGAAACACAGGGATAGGAATGTTCCTGGAATCTTCTTGGTGTCTGTCTCCAGCAACATGTGAACAAAGAGATTCTAAAGCATTCAACATGATATTCTATCCCAAAGGTTCTTATGTAACACTCGAAGTAACATTTGTGATCCCAACCACTGGCTCTCCCCAAAGAAAACTCATTAAAGAAAAAAACTTTACCTAAAGTTGCTCTACTTCACATCATCAATGCCATGAATATAATCACAACTTCCGAGTAATATTTATTGAACTGTGGTTTATTATAAATCACTGATCCTGAGTATATGATAGGAATAAAGCAAAGAAAGCCAGGAAAATATACACGTATACTTTTACAAGCATCAAGTGCAGTTAAGGATGGAAAAGAAACATGAAAGTGGTTGCATCTAGTTGACAGTTATTTGTACACGTTTCACTTTGTGTCATAAATTTGTTTTAAACATGATGGCTTCTCAGAAAACATTTAACATTTTACATTAAGGAAATAATTTTACAACCTTATTTTAGTAATACAGGTTAATATCTTGGTGCAAATTACATTAGGATTTTTTCGTTGCTTATACTATTTATCTATATAAAGATATAGACAAGGGCTGGTGCTGTGGTGTGTAGCATAGCAGCTATAGGCTATGCCTGTGCCGCCAGTTTGAGTCCTGGCTACTTGTGGGGAGCAGCCCGGACTGGACTGAGTTACTGGAATTAAGACTTATTCTGTGCATCTGCTCTCCCACAATATGGCGCTGGGAGAGAAGTAAACAGCTTCTGCACAGCTGCCTCCAGTTCAACCAATAAACTGTAGGACTTGCTCCTGATTGGAGGAGAGCAGCGTACTCGGCGTGTGGGCAGCTGAGTTGGGATTGGCGGAGGAGGACTATAAAGGAGGAGAGAGACGGCATGCACCAGGAACATCTAAGGGGAACATCTATCTGAAGGAACACCTGTGCAGCCCCCGAGAGAACCGGCCGGCGGTGTGCCGCTCCCCTGCGGAAGTGGGGAATGTGGCCAGGGGGAACTGCCCTTCCACGGAGGTGGAAGGGACAGCGGCCAACCCGGGAAGAACCAGCAGCAAACCCGGGGAGGGCCGAGCAGACGAAAGAACAGCGCAGGGTCCTGTGTCGTTCCTCCATGAAGACGGGGAGCGACATAATGGTGCCGTGACTCGGATATGAAGCCTAGGCAGGGTTTAGTGTCGTTCCTCCACGAAGAGGGGGAGCGACAGCTACTCTACTTCTGATCCAACAGCAGAAGATGGCCCAAGTGTTTCAGATCCTACACCCACGTGGGAGACCTGGAAGAAGCTCCTGGCTCCTGACTAGATGGGCCTAGCTTCAGCTGTTGCAGCCATTTGGGGAATGAACCAACAGATGGAAGACCTCTCTCTGTCTCTCTGTCTTTGTCTCTGTAACTCTGCCCTTCTAATAAATAAATAATCTTTTTAAAAAAGATGTAGATATGTTGACATATAGTTACATATAATTATATAATAAAAGTATATGAATATAGTTTTGTTTATATAATTTGATAAATAACCCCTTTAATAAAGGAACAACACACCATATAAATACATGTTCTGTTCTGAAATAGGCATTTTTCACAATATAATTTATTTATTTTAAAGATTTATTTATTTATTTGAAAGGCAGAGTTATAGAGAGGCAGAGAGTGAGAGAAAGAGAGAGAGAGAGGTCTTCCATCCACTGGTTCACTCCTCAGATGGCCACAATGGTCGGAGCTGCGCTGATCCGAAGCCAGGAGCCAGGAGCTTCTTCCAGGTCTCCCACTCAGGTGCAGGGACCCAAGGATTTGGGCCATCTTCTACTGCTTTCCCACGCTATAGCAGAAAGATGGATTGGAAGTGGAGCAGCTGGGACTTGAACCTGAACCCATATGGAATGCCCCCAGCACTGCAGGCTTTATCCACTGCACCACAGCACCAACCCCTACAATACAATTTAGACAGATTTTCACAACATGATGTGCATGTTTATCTAATTGTTTTTAAATGGCCAGCAAACCAAGGCTTGTGTGTGGACTAGCCACCTTGTTTTTGTAAGTAAAGTTTTACCAGAACACGTGGCATTCTTTTGTTTCTGTTGTCTGTGGATATTTTTGAGCTGCACCTGCAGAACTGAATAGGTGCAAATAAGACTGTGTGGCCCATGCTATGGTTTGGATGTGGTTTGTCCACACCAAAGCTTGTGTTGACACTTCATTTCCAATGCAATGGTATTGAGAAGTGGAATTAGGTAATTAGTGTAATTAGATCATGGAAGTTCCACCTTCATGAAGGAATTAATGTAGTTCCTGAGAGAGTGGGTTATTTATTACAAGAGCTGACTGTTATAAAGCAAGCCTGAAGGCGGGTGTTGGGCATAGCAGTTTAGACTGATTCGGATGCTGACATCCCGTATCTAAGTGCCTGGGTTTGACTCCTGGCTCCATTTCCAATCCAGATTCCTGCTAATGTGCACCTTGAGAGGCAACAAGTGATGCCTTAAGTACCTGGACCCCTGGGTTTGACTTAGCCTAGCTCTGGCTGTTGTGGGCATTTGGGGAATAAACCTGCATATAGGAGACCTGTGTCGGTATCTGTCTCTCTCCCTCCCTCTGCCTTTCAAATAAATTAAAATTAAAAACTACATCTGCTGCCTAATTCCCTTTAATAAATAAAGAAAACAGGCCTGGAAATCTGGGTATATTTCCAACATGTAACTTTGCTTTCTTGTGGCACAAGGTCCAACTCACTCACATTCAGTTCAACAATAGTGTCTTTGGTAATTACTCCCAAAGCTGTACATAATTGGGATGATGAATTCTTTTTTACACCAAGTAGGGGCAGACAGAAGGTGGCTTTTGGTTCTTGATGTATTATGTGGGCCTTCTTGAAACGTCAGCCCATTGGGCTAATAGATAGGTGATTCTCTTGAAAGCCATCTCCAACAAAGCACCTTCTCCCATGCCTTCTTTTTTGTTTTTCTTGTTTCAATAACTGAATACTTCTTTCCTGGGCATAAACTTTAGGCAGAGGGACTTTCCATCTTCCGCTTTCTCATTTCGTTTTTTTTTTTTAAGATTTTTTATTTATTTATTTGAGAGGTAGTCACAGACAGTGAGAGAGAGAGACAGAGAGAAAGGTCTTCCATCTGTTGGTTCACCCCCTAAATGGCCGCAATGGCTGGAGCTACGCCAATCCAAAGCCAGGAACCAGGTGCTTCTTCCTGGTCTCCCATGCGGGTGCAGGGCCCAAACACTTGGGCCATCCTCCACTGCTTTCCCGGGCCATAGCAGAGAGCTGGACTGGAAGAGGAGCAACCGGGACTAGAACCCGGTGCCCATATGGGATGCCAGTGCCACAGGCGGAGGATTAACCAAGCGAGCCATGGCACCAGTCCCTCTCTTTTTGTTTTTGTTTGATCATATTGGAAAATACTTTAGCTTAGGAATGTTCCTCTGTGTCCAGCAGATAGGCAGGTACTGATCTCTTGTGTGTCTTCTCATCATTTTTTTGATTTGGTGTTTCTCTTTTCATGCATCTTGATAGTCTTTTTTTTTTTTTTTAAGATTTATTTATTTATTTGAAAATCAGAGTTAGAAAGAGAGGCAGAGACAGAGAGACATCTTCCATCTGGTGGTTTATGCCCCAGATGGCCCCAATGGCTGGAGCTGGACCAGGCCTAAGCCAGAAGCTCTGTCCAGGTCTCCCACGTGGGTGCAGGGGCCCAACAACTTGGGCCATCTTCTGCTGCTTTCCCAGGTCATTAACAGGGAGCTGTATCAAAAGTAGAGCAGCCAGGATTCCAAAATTGCAGACTTAATCCTCTAGCTACAAAGCTGGCCTCAATAACCTTTTTCATTTGTATTTTCTCAGCATGGCACTGTTTATGATAGGACTTACCTAATCATCTTTTTTGCTTTCTTTGAATGTTCATGAGCCTCTTTTCTTGTCTTTTTCTCATGTTAATATGTTAATACAAATATACCCATTGCATGTATGGTGTAATTCAATATATTCCCTTTTATGGCATGGTAACTGGCCAAAAGTAAGGGATGGCAGAGCTGAAGGCAGCAGCTTTACCCACTACACCACAGCACTGGCCCCAGAAATTAACTCTTTTTTCTTAATTAATTAATTAATTAATTATTTTAAAAGGCAGAGGCAGAGAGAAAGAGACAGGTCTTCCATCCACAGGCTGCAATAGCTGGAGCTGCACCGATCTGAAGCCAGGAGCCAGGAGCTTCTTCTGGGTCTCCCACGTGGGTGCAGGGGCCCAACAACTTGGGCCATCTTCTACTGCTTTCCCAGGCCATAGCAGAGAGCTGGATCAGAAGTGGAACAGCCAAAACTCGAACTGTTGCCCACTTGGGATGCTGGCACTGCAGGTGGTGGCTTTACCAGCTATGCCACAATGCTGGCCCCAGAAATTAATTGTTAACAGTTATCTTTTGTTAAAAACAAAAAAATTTAATTATTTTTGTGAAAAATAAACAGACTGAATACTAGAGGAGGGTACTGCTGGATCACAATTCGTGGCATACCATCGAAGTTTCAATAAACTTTACAAAGTTCTTTGTTGAAGTTTATGAGAATGATCCTCAAAAGTTGCTGATCCTCCTAGGAATTCATTTTCTCATGAAATACAGAATACATGACCACAATAAATATGTAGAATAGCTAAAATGCAATATTTATTTTAAACACACATGTGTTTAGAAAATACAAACTGCAGGGGCTGGCGCTGTGGCACGGTGGGCTAGGCCTCCTCCTGCGGTGCCAGCATCCCATATGGGCACCAGTTCATGTCCCAGCTGCTCCTCTTCTGATCCACCTCCCTGGTTATGGCCTGGGAAAATAGGGGAAGATGACCCAAGTGCTCGGGCCCCTGCACCCACATGGGAGACCCGAAAGAAGCTCCTGGCTTCTGGCTTTGGCCCAGCTCCAGCTGTTGTGGCCATTTAGGGAGTGAACCAGAGCATGGAAGACATTTCTTTCTGTCTCTCTCTCTCTATCTGTAACTCTACCTCTCAAATAAAAGAGGGAATCTTTAAAAAAAAAAATACAAGCTGCAGTAATTATTTTCTTTTATTCCTCCCTCTCTTTTGTCATTTATAATTCTCTTTCCTTGACTCTTTCCAAAAAGAAGTTTCTAATTCCCTTTGTAGACTGATAAACATACCTTGGAAACATGGTGGAATTTGTGTACAAGTATAGGGCAATTATGTTTGCTCTAAAAGAGAACTTAACTGCTACTTGTGTTAAGTTTTGATGCATAACAAATGACAACCTCTCCTTATTTTGTAGCGAAACTTCAGCCCTCACTTTCCTGTCTTGACCTAACCTTGGGGAGTCAGAATTGGTGTTGCCTTAATCATCTCTTTAGATGATGTGTTAGTTTCCTGTTGCTGCTATGGCAAAGTACTGTGAACGTAATGGTTTGTAAGCACACAGATTCATTCTCTAGTGCTTCTGAAGGTCAGAAGTCCAAAATTGGGTCCCAGAGGGATAAAATCAAGGTGTCAACAGGACTGTGCTTCCTGAGGTTCAAATTCAAGGGAAGAATCCATTCCTTGCCTATTCCAGTTTCTAAAGGCTCCTTTCATTCCTTGGTCTGTGGTCCCAATCATCTGTCATTTGCTTCTGTCACCTCATCTGACTCTCATTCTCCTACCTCCACTCACAAGGAACCTGGTGATTATGTTGTGCTCACCAAGATAATCTCCCAATCTCAAAGTCCTTAATTTTTTTGCTGTTGTTTTAAATATTTTATTTATTTATTTTGGGAGGTAGAGTTACAGACAGAGAGAGGGAGAAACACAGAGATAGGTCTTCCATCTCCTGGTTCACTCCCGAAATGACCACAGTGACTGGAGCTGGCCCGATCTGAAGCCAGGAGGCAGGAGCTTCCTCCAGGTCTCCCATATGTGTGCACAGGGCCCAAGCACTTGGGCCATTTTCCACTGCTTCCCCAGGCCATAGCAGAGAGCTGGATCAGAAGAGGAGCAGCTGGGACTTGCTGGTGCCCATGTGGTATGCTGGTACCACAGGCAGGGGCTTTAGCCCACTACGCCACAATGCCAGCCCCAGGGTCCCCGATTTTAATCTTCAAATTCCCTTTTTCTGTTGAAGATAATACACTGAGACTATCCAGGGATTAGGTCAACATCTTTGGGAAGTACCATTACTTTGTCTACCATAGATGGAGTCCTAATCTACTCATCCACTTCATCTACTTTATAGTTTTGCCTAGATTAACACATGAATAGGAAAACACTACTAATATTTTTTGGCTTTAAAACTATAGGGGCTGTCATGGTAGTTCAGTGGGTTAAACCACCACCTGCAATGCTGACATCCCATATGGGTACTAGTTGGAGTCCCAGCTGCTCCACTTCCGATCCAACTCCCTACTATTGTGTCTGGAAAAGCGGCAGAGGATGGCCCAAGTCCTCAGGCCCTGGTATCCATATATCCATATGGGAGAATCAGAGGAAGCTCCTGGCTTCTGGCTTCAGCCTGACCCAGCCCTGGCTGTTGCAGCTATTTGGGGAGTGAACCAGCAGATGGAAGATTCTCTCTCTCTCTCTCTCTCTCTGACTTTGCATTTCAAATAAAATAAAATAATTTTTTAAAACAACCCACTAAAGTATAAAGGCAGCAAGTATGCCCATGAAAATAGATGAAAGAGGATAGTGGAGTAAATCTATCTCTATAGTAATATAACCGCATGTCTCCCTGTTAGTCCCTCCTTCATAACTTGACTCCACCATTCTGGCCTTTAACTGGTGTCGCCTTTTTTGTCTTAGGAACTGCCATCCTGGGATCAACAAGCTCCCTTATAACCTTGAACACACTGTTACTCTTAAACATAGTTCATGTTTCTCTATGGTTAAAATTTGGCTTTCCACTCACACCCCTGTCACCTCCACTTCTCATCATGTTTTCTGTTGCTCATGGGACAATGAGATATTGTTGTATTTTTATTTCTTTTTTAAGATTTATTTATTTATTTGAAAGGCAGAATTATAGAGAGGCAGAGGCAGAGAGAGAGAGAGAGAAAGGTCTTCCATCCACTGGTTTGCTCCCCAAGTTGCCACAGTGGCCAGAGCTGTGCAGATCCAAAGCCAAGAGCCAGGAGATTCTTCCAGGTCTCCCACATGGCTGCAGGGGCCCAAGGGCTTGGGCCATCTTCCACTGCTTTATTACAGCCCTACTGTCCCTCCCCCAACACACAATCCTTTCAGCACTGTGTCTTTTGGGGGAAGGAAACCCATTCCATTCATTTATACTTCCCTTGCTCCATCTTTACTGTTATCACCCAGGGTACTTTGGGATACTCTCCAATTTCCTTGAGCACATCAGCATCCATCACTATATCTGCTGCCATCAGTTTCAGCAGGGCCACATGTGAACTGTCCAACAGTCCGACCACACAATTCTTGTTAGAACCAGCCTAATTCCCTCACTTTCACTTGTCTCCTTGAAAGCTGGATCTATTTAATCCTGATTCACTGATCAGCCCCAGCTTTTCATGATCAAAATTCTTTGAGCAGTTCTGCTTCTCCACTCAGGGTGCTCGAAAGCAAACTTGCAGTTGAACTCTTAACTCGTTCAAGTCTAGAAACTGGATTTTGACTTGATGTCAAGAATTTACCAAGGAGTCACATAGTTTGCATCTTGTTCCTTTAGTCTCTGTGACAATGTCCTATCCACCTGGGCCCCACAGATCCATCCTGACCTCTCTCTCTTTCAGGACTTCAGTTCAAGGCTAGGGCTTTATCTGTGGCAAACTTTTCTGGTACCTATGCCTGAGACCTGTTTCCTTGTATCATTTCAGCTCTCTGAATACTAATGTTATCTGGATTCGCCAGTAGCCACCTTCACCCTGAGGCTGATCGTTCACCTGGACTCTAACTTTTATAGGTCCACCTATTTCCTAACTGTAGCATTCAGTCTGCTTGACTGGACATTCTCCCATTACCAGCACCTGGGTCTCTCTCCCTGGAAACTGCTCACCCAAGTAGATTGGTCCAGTTACAATTAAGTCTACCCACCACATTGCAGTAAATTGTTTTGTGCCTGGCTGTGAAATCAGATATAATATAGCCCTCCCTCCCCCGCTATCACACTGAAGTTTCGTTTTCCCTGTGTTCTCCAGTCCCTTAATCTCTTCCTTTCCCCACAGCCCCTCTACTTTTTTAAAAATTCTTTTTATTATTTAATAACTGTGAATTTACAAAGTGCAACTTTTGTATTGTTGTGGCTTCCCCCCCAGACCTCCCTCCCTCCCATGGCCCTCCCCTCTCCCACTCCCTCTCCCATCCTGCCCTTCATGGAGTTTCATTTTCAATCACCTTCATATACAAAAGATCAACTTAGTATATACTGAGCAAGGATTTCAACAGGCTGCCCACACACAACCGCACAAGGTATAGGGTATTGTTCGACTAGTAGTGTTGTTTTAAGTTTCATAGTAAAACACATTAAGGACAGAGATCCTACGTGGGGAGCCTGTACTCAGTGACTGCCATTGTTGATTTAACAATTGACACTCTTATTTATGGTGTCAGCAGTCACCCGAGGCTCTTGCCATGAGCTGTCTAGGCTATGGAAGCCCCTTGAGTTCACTGACTCTGAACTTGTTTAGTCAAGGCCGTATCACAGTGGAGGTTCCTTCCTCCCTTAGGAGAAAGGCACCTCCCTCCTTGATGGTCTGTTCCTTCCACTGGGGTCTTGTTCACCAGGATCTTTCATTTAGATTGTTTTTGCCACCATGCCATGGCTTTCCATGCCTGTGAGACTCTCATGCAGCCCCTCTACTTTTCTATATGGCTTCCTTCCTGCCATGCTCCCAGACATCCCAATCATTTCAGAACCTCTCATGTCTTGGTTTCACTGCCATATTCTTTCTGCTAAGTTAGAAAACTTTGAGTTCCATTTCCTCCAGGTACGTCACAGGGTCTTACTGTCACACTTTGGCCAATAAAATGTAACTAATCATGAAAAGTCTCATTTTCAGACAGAAACCTTTCTATGCCATGTTCTTTTCCATTTTTCCTCTGTGACCAGCCATGTTCTCTTAATGAGAACAGTAACCCCCACTCCTACAACTGACCTACAAGGGACATGTACTAACAGAATAAATACAAAATTTGTTGTTTCAACTCTTTAAGATTACTGGGTTGTTTGTCATGAGAGCAAGATCTAATCTGTTATGAGATACGGATCCACCTTGTTTTCAAACTATAGTGAACCTGGTTGTTTTTCCTCATCAGCATTCCTTTGAAAAATCACCTTTTCCCCACTTTGGGTCCATGTGATTCATGGCTTCAGGGGAGAGCATGTGACCAAATGCAGCAAAGCAAACTATTCCATGCTCTTAGCTCCAGTGGTGTCCACATTACCCAGGCTTGACCAATCAAGGTCTATACTGGGGTTTGGGCTAGAAAAATTGGGAAAATAGTGCCCTTTTTGGAATGCATTTGCCAAAGCAAGTTCACTATATTCATGGAGCTACCAGCTTGGAGTGTGATTAGAAAAGCACAGGCAAACAATGGAAAGAAAGATTTTAATCACATTGTTTGAGGCTCTGGATTTAGCCATGCCTAGATCATTATATTCTTCAGACTTTTCCGTTATATAAGCCTGTACATTTTTTTCTTTAATCTGAATTGGGGTTTCTGTCACTTTCAACTTAAGTTAAGGCCTGACTAAACCAACTGTAAAGCATTGATATAAACATAAGAAACTTTAATACTTTCCCTTATACTACTATAGAATATCACATGAATTCCCACTCGGATGAGCAATCCATTGTTCAGCCTTATTTACTACCTATTGTTTTCCTTTTCTACTCTCTTTAATTTCTTTTCCACTTTCTAAGATGAGTTAGTTTTTCACTTATTTATAATCAATTTCTTCTGCTTTGAACTTCAACAGCTTTAACACCATTCTTATGTATTTTCATCTATCCATCTGTTTCCAGAGTCAACCAAATCAGTTATCTCTTGGCTTGATCCCTGCTGTTGGCTTTTGTGTCCTGGTTTTCCTCTCACATCTGTGATCCCTCCTTAGTCTCCTGCTTCTCCTCTCACAGCCTGAGAATAACTATTCATAGCTTCTACCCCTCTTCTCTTTCCAGTGTTGATCTCATCCACTTCTTCAGCTCTGTCACTTTTAGGAAAATAGCTCTCAAACATGTATCATGCAGGCTTGACTTGCTAAACTTTTGCATTTGTGGATCACCACTGGACATGAACTGAAACTCAACATGTCCAACAACAAAATGATTTCACGCTTTTAAAGTCCAAACTCTGAGTTATGCAATTTTTGAACATGGACATCAATTACTGTCTCAAGCCATACCCAACCCAAAGCAGCTTCCTTCACTGTTCTTCTGCAGACCAGCCCTTCTCATGCAGTTTGTTTAGGCTAGAAAATCATACAGCTGCCGCTTTGAGCTCACATACTTGGAACTTACGGCACTTCTGAGAATTCCTCCTGAGGTTTTTAAGAGAACTGGACATCAGTGGTAGGGCACTGGAAGGTGTTTGTCTTGACTTACCACTCCCAAATCCTATGCTTCTTAAGTTACTCCTGGAGGTTATCTCCTATTTCTAATGCTGGCTCCATGTCCCCAACTTGGAGTATGTATCCTCCTGGGGTACAACAAAGAAGGTGGACAAGCAGAGGAGTGCTCTAAGCCATATCCTACACAGAGTGTGTTTTGGAGATTCTCTTTTGTCTCAAAGGTCAGAAGAGGCATGTGGAGAAAGAGAATTAAGTAAGCTAACAGGTAAGTAAGTGAACACATCATTTAATATTGAGACAAATTCTGTGCTTTTTTAAAAAAAAATTATTGGGGCCAGCGCTGTGGCGTAGTGGGTAAAGCCGCTGCCTGCAGTGCCAGCATCCCATATGGGTGCTAGTTCGAGTCCCAACTACTCTACTTCCTATCCAGCTCCCTGCTATGGCCTGGGAAAGCAGTAGAAGATGGCCAAGTCTTTGAGCCCCTGCACCTACCTGGGACACCTGGAAGAAGCACCTGGCTTCTGGCTTCGAGTGGCCCAGCTCTGGCAGTTGTGACCATCTGGGGAGTGAACCAGCGGATGGAAAAGCTCGCGCGCTCTCTCTCTCTCTCTGTCTCTGACTCTTTGTAACTCTGCCCTTCAAATAAATAAACAAATCTATCTTTTTTAAAAAAGAATTATTTATATTTGAAAGGTAGAACTACAGCAAGAGAGAGGCAGAGAGAGAGAGAGAAAAAAATCTTCCATCTGCTGGTTCACTCCCCAAATAGTTGCAATGGCCGAGGCTGGGCCAGTCCTAAGCTAGGAGCCAGGAGCTTCATCTAGGTCTCCCACATGGGTACAGGGACCCCAGCTCTTGAGCCATCTTCTGCTGCATTCCCCAGGCCATAGCAGGAAGCCAGATCAGAAGTACAGCAGCTAGGACTCAACCTGGTGCTCATATGGGACACTGGCATCAGATGGCAGTTTAACCCAATGCAGCACAACTCCGGGCCCCAAAATAGATACAGCACTAAGGTAGAACACAAAATTCAAGTGATTTTTTTTTGGGGGGGACGTATCTTTTTGTTTGCCTCAGGCCATCTCAAATTTTGTCTTCAGACAGTGACCCTTTGCTGCAACGTGTCCACTCCCATCTCTGGTTTAAGGAGAGGAGGGAAGAATGTTCTTTTGTCAAAAGATTTGAAAATTGTAATTTGTTCAATAAACAAAAATAAATAAAATAAAAAAAGGACACTACAACCTACCCAAGCACGAGACTGACAAAATATTCACTCCTGGGCCAGATAATTGGGATTCAGAATCAGTTATATCAGTAGCTGCATTTTTGCAACAGTTTGTTAACTAATAATGCAGATGCCAGTGACCACCTAGAAAGTAAACAGAAAAGGCAATAGCAGAATGATAGCAATTGGTATCAAGAAGCATTTTTCACAATGATGGGACTTAGTGTAATAATTTTTTCCTCACTTGGTTTCTTAGCCACCTCCCTCCTACTGCGGGCACCACTACTACCATAGAAAATCTCCTTCTGCTACTTTATTATTTAAAGCATGCTTATTAAGGAACTCTGGATAGGTTTGTAGTCCACTCAGAGTTCTCCAAACTTTATATCCTTCAACCAAGAGTCAAGTAACATGGCCTAGCAAGTTGCGTACAGTTTATAACAAAGCTAGTAAGTGAAGAGGTTGTTTTTTTGTTTGTTTGTTTGTTTTTTGACAGGCAGAGTTAGACAGTGAGAGAGAAACAGAGAGAAAGGTCTTCCTTCCATTGGTTCACCCCCCAAAACGGCTGCCACGGCCGGCGCGCTGCGCTGATCCGAAACCAGGAGTCAGGTGTTTCTCCTGGTCTCCCATGGGGTGCAGGGCCCAAGCACTTGGGCCATCCTCCACCGCCTTCCCAGGCCACAGCAGACAGCTGGACTGGAAGAGGAGCAACCAGGACAGAATCCTGCGCCCCAACTGGGACTAGAACCCAGGGTGTTGGTGCTGCAGGCAAAGGATTAGCCAAGTGAGCAGTATCGCTGGCCCTAGTAGTGAAGCTTTTAAAGTGGGGATTGTCATGGAAAATACTGGAATCATGTGATAAGTTCATCATACTGAGATACTACAGGCCATCCCTCCTTGCTCAGCAGAAATTCTGAGGCACTCTATGCTGATATCTGCTGAATATTAGGAGAAAGGCGTTTTGGTTTGCTAATCATAGATCTGCACATTGCGTATAAGATTTCAAACACCCCCCCCCAAAAGATTTCCAACCGACACTCTCAAGGAATGTTTGTATTTTAAAATAGATGCCTTTGCACTCAACTGAATTAATCTCTACTTGGCTGCAAATGTGAGAAAAATATTGTTTTTCTTCATTTCCATTCTTAAATTAGAATTTCTTTATACATACATACATTATAATTTTACATAGAGAATAAATGCTATCACATTATACATATTGAATTTTCCCAATTAATACTTTTGATTTCTTCTCATTTGTTGTTTTCTCCCTTACTCCCACTGCATCTCCTGTATCAGTTTCCAGGACTGCCACAATAAAGTAGCACAAATCTGAGGCTTAAAATAGCAGAAATCTGGGGTATCAGCTGTGGTGCAGTGGGTTAAGCCACCACCTGCTATCACTGCATCTGGTTTGAGTCTTGGCTGCTCTACTTCTGATCCAACTCCCTGCTAATGCTCCAGGGAAAGCAGTGGAAGGATTCCCCAAGTCCTTGGACACCAGCACCCATGTGCAGTCCCAGAAGAAGCTCCTGCCTCCTCCCAGCTTCGGCCTGGCCCAGCCCTGGCTGCTGCAGCCATTTGGCAGGTGAACCAGTGGATGGAAGATTTCTCTCTCTCTCTCTCTCTCTCTCTCTCTCTCTCCCTCTCCTCTCTCTCTCTCTGTAACTCTGACACTCATCGTTCTGGAGATTAGAAGTTCAAGAGCAAAGTGCTTGTAGGACCACATTCCCTCAGAAGCCACTAGAAGAGGATCTTTGCTTGCCTCTTCCAGCTTCTGATAGCCCCAGGTATTCCTCTGCTCATAACATTAACTCCAGTACCATTGCTTCCTTTCTGTTCTCATTCAGGTCACGTCTTCTCCCTGTGTCTCTGCATTGTCTTTCTTTTGTGAGAGTCTACCTCTGTGTCCAAATTCCCCCTTCTTATAAGGATACTAGTCATTTTGGATTAGGTCCCAGCTAATGAGCTCATCTTAACATGACTATATCTGCAAAGCCATATTTCCAAATATGGTTACATTTACAGGTAGAAATGGTCAGAATGTCAACAAACCTTTCTTGGGGTGTGTGCGGGGGCCACAATTCAACTCATCACACCTCCCAAACTCATGTCACCAACCCTTGTTTGTGTCCTTCAATACGTTCTTGTTTGCTCTCCCAGTTTACAATGTGTGTAGGGAGTCTCTATTTTCCCACCTCTCCTATCCATCTCTCCCACACCAGAAAGATATGGTCAGCAGCTTAGAATCCCCCTTCTACATTAGTGTTGACCTTTGCTACAAAATCCCAAAGACAAGCAAGAGCATTGATCATAACATCATAATCTTAGGAGCAGAGAAAGTCTCCTGGGACTTTTCCTGTGTGAATGAATTTGGTGTGGGCTCTGCATTAGCTCAGTACTCTAAATAAATAATACACAAAGAGGAAGTATAAGCAATATATCCATTTATTTTGATCAAACTCACATTTACCTAGAATCTTGATTTAGGAGATATTTACTTGCTTATTACTTTTTAAAGGTTTTTTTTTTTATTTATTTATTTGAGAAGTAGAGTTGCAGACAGAGAGAAGGAGAGACAGAGAGAAAGGCCTTCCATCTGCTGGTTCACTCCCAAATGGCCACAACAGCCAGGGCTAGGCAAGAGGGAAACCAGGAGCTAGGAGTTTCTTCCAGGGTCTCCCATGCATCAGGGGCCCAAGCACTTGAGCCATCTTCTGCTGCTTTCCCAGGCCAAGCAGAGAGCTGGATCAGAAAAGGAGCAGCCAAGTCACGAACAGATGAAAGCTAAGCCTACTATAGCACAGCACCAGCCCACCTTTATTTATTTTTTACTTACTTGAAAGGCAGAGAGACAGAGGTCTCCCTTGTGCTGACTCACTCCTTAAATGTCCATAGCGTCTGGGGTTGGGCTGCACTGAAACCAAGAACCAGGAACTCAGTGTTGGGTCTCCCACATGGGTGATAGGAACTCCATTACTTGAGTCATCATTGCTGTCTCCCAGCGCATGCATTAGCAAGAATCTGGAATCAGTAATGGAGCTGGAACTCAAACCCCAGCAGTCCTGTATGAGATGTGGAAGTCCTAAATGGCATCTTAACTACAATGCCAAGTGCCCACTCTTAGGAGGTATTTAGATATTTGTTCCACCTAGTACCCCCAGCCCCACCTCTCCTTTGATGTTCAGGTCAGGGTCTCAGTAGCATAGCAGCATTTTATTACAAGGTAGATAGCTTCTTTGTAGGCTTCCTTCTGCTTTTTTGATAATGCATTTGCTTTCTTTATTTTGATGAAAGGCATTGAAAAATACACATGGTGTTTTGCAAAAGGAAAGCTTAACAACTCAAACACTAAAAAGCAATGCCTCCATAAATGTTCTCTTGTCATCTCTTTTTCTATCACTCAGAACTCCCCCAAATATCAGTATCAATGCATTTGAGAGGACTGTAGATAAGGAAAGCATTTGTGAGCAACTCAGAATTGTGGTCAATCCTGGTCCAGGGTCACTTATAACGGAGGGCAGCTCTGGAAGGTTGCAACCCATTTCACCTGAGCTCCATCCAGTTTAGAGTTTGAGCAGTGTGGGGGTCATTCACTTTATCTATCTAGCACTTCCTATCCTCTTCTGAAGAACTGCTCCAGCCCTCACTCCAACCATTTGCTTCCCATGGGGCTGACAAACACGGATCTCAGGGCTGAGCAAGTGACCCAAGTGAGGCTCATCCGGGTCCTTCTTCAGGATTCTTCAAAGTGGAACAAAAGCATCATTGACTGTCCCTCTATGATGAAGCTGGGAAGGATGAGCCCGGAGGAAACTGATTTGTTGTTCACCATGCAGTGTGAGAAAGAGGCCA
This sequence comes from Oryctolagus cuniculus, assembly GCF_051225735.1. Taxonomy (NCBI): domain Eukaryota; kingdom Metazoa; phylum Chordata; class Mammalia; order Lagomorpha; family Leporidae; genus Oryctolagus; species Oryctolagus cuniculus. Next base: position 100,168,143 of record NC_142870.1, read on the forward strand.
GAACCAGGAATGCTAATGGCATTAGATTTCCTCCTTCTAGGAGTCCCTGAAGCCCAGTTGTAGAAGAGCCCCAAATTCCTCCTTTTGATTTTTCTGTTTTGGGTTAGTTTTTTGTGACCAAAAAAGAGTCCTGATTAATGCAACATTTCTTGTCTATGTGTAATGTTTAGGAATCTCTTCTCCCCTCCCCTAGAGCCTAATAAAACTGCCAAAGATCCTTACTTCCTTCAGTTGATTTATTTAGTTGTCCTGCTCAAAAGCATTCTTCCATATAAATCTTTGTGATTCTGAAGCTAAGACCCTGAAACCCATGTTTATCCTTGGTCATTGGTCAGTATTGGAACACCACAGCTCCTTGAATGAAACCGTTTCTTTGTCTCCTCCTACTTTCTAGAAAAACAAAAGTGTTGCACTGAATGTACAGTTCACTCACACACACACACACACAGTTTTTTAAAATTCCACAAAAAGAGAGAATTTTTTCCCCCACATAAACTGAGTAAGCCGGGTTAGGATAAAGAGAGTTGAGGAAATCAGTCAGGCACACTAACATGGAGGCTGCAAATAGAAAACCTTTGGCAAAAAAGCCTTCGCAAAAACTTGCCAATTACACAAAGCATGCTTTCTGGGAATGACACCAAGATATTAATGAATAGCCGTGTCACATTTTAAAACAAAGAGGATTGTTGCAGAAGTACAGTACTAATATATTTATCCAATGTCCAGAGCCCACGTGACCTGAATCTACAGCCTTTGTTTCTACAGAGTTTATGTTATCTTCTCAATATAATTCTCTGTGTTTTTTTTTTTAAAAAAACCATTGACACCCAGGCATTACATAGTATGCAAAAGCATAATTAGCAAAGTATAATAGGGCAATTCAAGGAATTAGCTACCATGTTTTTAAAGGGGCCTTCTTGCTCCCAAAGCACAGTATATCATGTTAAGTCATTTTTTAAAAAAGCATTTATTCATTTTAAAAAAGCATATTGAGCTATCACTGTGTGCCAGGTGTTAGATTAGGTACTGAACATTGATGGTGAATATGAAATAGCTCATATCTTGGCTGTATTCATAACACAGTACCTGAAAGAGGTTTTTAAAATCATTGTGTGCTGGGTCTAGCACTGTGTCATAGAAGGTTAAATCTTTGCCACGTGGGGGCATCCCATATGGGCACCAGTTCGTGTCCAGGCTTCTCCTCTTCCAATCCAGCTCTCTGCTAATGTGCCTGGGAAAGCAACGGAGGATGACCCAAGTCCTTGGTCCCCTGCACTCACATGGGAGACCTGGAAGAAGCTCCTGGCTTCGGCCCGGCTCAGCCCTGGCTGTTGAGGCCATTGGGGGAGTGAACCAGCAGATGGAAGATCGATCTCTCTCCTCTGTCTCTGTCTCTCTCCTTCTCTCTCTGTATTTCTGCCTTTCAAATAAATAAATAAATAAATCTTTTTAAAAAGTCACCGTGTGCACCAGAGCATGTGTTCTTTGGTGGCTCCTCTGCATCTCTTCCCCTTCCATGCCTGTTGCCCTGTAGATCTGCGCTGCTGAGGGCCTCTGAGGAGAGCTCAACCACAACCTCCATGAGAGTACAGATGCACAGCAGATCTGAAAGTGTCAGAAACCAAATGGCAAAGCAATTTCAAGACTCCTGAGGAACAAAAAAATCAAGACCCTCCTCCCAGAGGAGACACCAGACAACAGACACCACATGCTTCTGGTTTTCTTCTGCTGCACTGGCTCCCCCTGGGCAGACCCCTCCCCCTGTTTTTGGCCTCTGAATATTAGAGTGCCCTGGGAAGGTCCTCCTCTCTTCTATCTATTCCCGCTCCCCAGGCAATCTCATCCAATCCAGCCAGTCGGGAGCAGGTACTGCATCTGGAAAAGGATAGATGTGTGACCACCTGCTGCTGTGATTTGAATATGGTTTGGTCTCCACATTCGTCCCTTCCAAAGCCCCTAAGGAAATGTTATTGTCTTTAGTGGAAGAGGGTGGACGTGGGGCCTTTAAGAGGTGAACTTCTTGCTCTGCAGGACTGGATTAGTTACATTGAAAGTGGGTTGTTAGAAAGAAAAGCTGCCTCTCTTAATTTTATCTCTGTCACATGCTCATTTGTCCTTCCACTTTCTGCCATGTGCTTAAGCAGCCTGAGGCTCTCACTGAAAGCTGACCAGATGCAGCTGTCCTAGCCTCCAGAACCATGAGCCAAATAAATTGTTTGTCTTTCTAAATTACCTGATCTCAAGGATTCCGTGATAGCAACAGTAAATGGACTAGGACATCTGCCTGATAGCAGCTTTTTTGACTGAGGGACTCAGGCAACAAAGAGGAAACTACAGGCAGCGGGCGGGGGAATAAACCACCTTACCTACTCTCCTTTCTTTTGATCTGGCACCAGGCAAGCCAAATCTAACTGGAAACCAGAGGGCTGGATTCCATTAACTGAATCCACAAGGGTCGGTGTGTATGGAAGCTGAGAGCAGGGTGGAAGGGCATGAAGAGAGAATATAGAGTGTTACAAAAATACACAGCACACTATCTATGTGCTGAAGACTTGCAAATTTGTGTGTATCCCACCCTACCTTTGCAGTTGAATCACAGTCACCTGCTTGGACATCCCCACCTGGATTTTCACCTGACTGCCCCATTTCCCAGCCTGGTCCCCTGTCCCCTTCCTTACACTCGCCCCTCTCAGTTTTACTACCACTCACTCAGTTTCTTAGGTCCAAGCCTACCTTTCATCCCAGTATGCTTGCTTGCTTGCTTTTCCTTCCTTCCTTCCTTCCTTCCTTCCTTCCTTTCTTCCTTTTTCCTTTTCTTTCTTTTCTTTTCTTTTCTTTTCTTTTCTTTTCTTTTCTTTTCTTTTCTTTCTTTCTTAAGATTTATTTTTTGTATTTGAAAGTCAGAGTTACACAGAGAGAGAGAGAAAGAGAGAGAGGTCTTCCATCTGCTGGTTCACTCCCCAATCGGCCTCAATGGCCAGAGATGCACTGATCCAAAGCCAGGAACCAGGAGCGTCTTCTGGTCTCCTACGTGGATGCAGGGGCCCAAAGACCTGGGCCATCCTCTATTGCTTTCCCAGGCCATTGCAGAGAGCTGGATTGGAAGTGGAACAGCTGGGACTCGAACTAGCATCCATATGGGATGCCGGCACTGCAGCAGCTTTTACCCACTATGCCACAGTGACAGCCCCTGCATTCTTTCTTTTATAACCAGTCCATGACCAAGTCACGTGAGTCGACTTTGAAGAAATGTCCAGAATCGGGTTACTTTGGATCACCTCCACTGCACCCTCCACAGTCCATGCCCATATCATCTCTCGCCTGATAGCTATAGCAGACTCCTAAGTGGTCTCTCCACTCCTATTCTTGGGCCCACAAGGTCTACACAGAAGCAGAGAGATCCTTCTCTAAACACTCTAACCCCTTCCTCTGTTTTTCCTCCCAGAAAAAAATCTGTATTTTTCTTAATTCATTGTTTGTTGTCATTTCTCCCATTAAAATGTAAATTCCATGACAGAGGGATCTTCTTGTCTACTAAGTTGTCCCCTAGTTTGGATAGATTATTTGTTGAAGGAAAAAAAAATGTATAATACCTTCTTGAAATACACTGACAAGAGGATGAGAAGACAAACCAAAGAGTGGGAGAAAATATTTGCAGAAGATACATCTGATAAAAGACTGTTATCCAAAATATACAAAGAACTCTTAGAACTCAACTATGGGGGATGGCATTGTAGCAGAGCCATTTAAACCACTGCCTACAATACCAGCGTCCCATACACAGCTGGTTCAAGTTCTAGCTTCTCCAATTCAGATCCAGGTCCCTGCTAATGAATACATCAGGGAAGCTTGTGGAAAATGGCCAAAGTGCTTGGACCGTTCCCATCCAGGTGGGAGATCCAGATGGAGCTCCTGGCTCCTGTCTTCAGCCTGACCTGGCCCCTGCTGTAGCAGCCATCTGGGGAGTGAACCAGCACATGGAAGAGCTCTCTCTCTTTCTCTCTCTCTCTCCCTTTCTCCTACTCCCCCTCTTTCCCTCTCTCTTCTCCCCATCCCCCTCTCTCCTTCTCCACCTATCCCCCTCTCTCCTCCACCTCTCTCTCTCTCTCCCTGTAACTTTGACTTTCAAATAAATAAATAAATCTCAAAAAATTAAAATAGGGGCCAGTGTTGTGGCATAGCAGGTAAAGCCACCATCTGTGATGCCTGCATCTGATATGGATGCTGGTCCATGCCCTGGCTGCTCCACTTCTGATCCAGCTTCCTGCTCATGGCCTGGGAAAAGCAGAAGATGGCCCAAATATTTGGACCTCTGCCACCCACATGAGAGACAAAGATTGAGTTTCTGGCTCCTGCCTTCAGCCTGCCCCAGTGTTGGCTGTTGTGGCCACCTGGGATATGAACCAGCACATGGAAGATATTCCCTCTCTCTCTCTCTCTCTCTCTCTCTCTCTCTCTCTCTCTCTCATTATCTCTATCTCCATCTCCATCTCCATCTCTCCCTCTTTGTCTGTAACTTTGACTTCCAAATAAATAAATCTTTAAAATAAAGTAAAATAAAACGTGGGGCCAGCGCCATGGCGCAGCGGGTTAACTCCCTGGCCTGAAGTGCTGGCATCCCATATGGGCACCAGTTCTGGTCCCGGCTGCTCCTCTTCCAATCCAGCTCTCTGCTATGGCCTGGGAAAGCAGTAGAAGATGGCCCAAGACTTTGAGCCCCTGCACCCACGTGGGAGACCCGGAGGAAGCTCCTGGCTCCTGGCTTCGGATCAGCGCAGCTCCGGCCGTTTCAGCCAGCTGGGGAGCGAACCAGTGGATGGAAGACCTTTCTCTCCTCTCTCTGTGTAACTCTTTCAAATAAATAAATAAATAAATCTTAAAAAAAAAACTCAATCATAAGGAAACAATTTTTAAAAAGACAAAAGATACCAAAGATACAGATGGCCAATAAGCACATGAAAAGATACTCAACATTATATGTTATCAGGGAAATGCCATTAAATCAACAATGAGATACAACTACACACCTCTTAATATAGCCAAAACCCCAAATGCTGACAACAGTAAATGTTGACAAGGGCGTGGATAAACAAGAACTATCATTCATTGCTAACGGGAACACAAAATGGTACAGCCACTTTGCATATAGTTTGGCAGTTTCTTACAAGACTAAACATACTCTTACTTGCAGTTGTACTCCTTGGTATTTACCCAATTGAGTTAAAATCTCATGTTCACATAAAAATCTGCACACAGATGTTTACAGCAGTCTCCTAATTGCCCAAACTTGGAAGCAATCAGATGACCTTCAGTAGGAGAAGGGGTATATAAACTGTGGTACATTCAGACACTGAATATTATTCAGCACTAAAAAGAAATGAGCTACCAAGTAAGGAAGAGATATGTAGGAACTTTAAATACAAGTTGTTAAGAAAACCATTATTAAAATATTGCATGATTCCAACTATGACACTCTGGAAAAATTAAAACTATGGATACATTAAAAACATCAGTAGTTTCCAGTAGTTGTGTGGGAGGAGGAATAAACAGGCAAAGCAGATTTTTAGGGCAGGAAAAGTATTCTGCATGACACTATAAATATGGATACTTGTCATTATAGATTTGTCAAAACCCATAAATATTGCAAAGCCAGAAGTGAATCCTAATGTAAAGTATGTTTGAGTGAGATTGTAGGTTTATTGATTATCACAAATGTATCACTCTAAGTCAAGATTTTGATGGGGAAAAGGCTGTACATGTTGAGAGGCAGGGGACATATGGGAAATCTTTGTACTTTCCACTTAATCTTGCAGCGAACCTAAAAATGCTTTAAGAAAAAAGTCCACTTCAAAAAAGAATTTGTTATCAATACATTTCATGTATTTAAATGTTATACACATAGAAAACATAAAAAATATTGAATTTTAGTTAATGATATGTATGCTGAACTATTCGAGGGAAGTGAACTCATGTCTGCAATTGATTTTGAAATGCATCAAAATTAGATGTGTAAGGGAATGGATGGACACATGGACAGAAAGATATGTGAAGAGAATATGGTGGAAGAGTATATGAGAATCCATTATAACATTCTTTCAATTTGTTATACCCACATTTCTGAATTTTTTTCATAATAAAATATTGGGAAGGAACTATGTTTGAGACCTGGCTGCTCCACTTCCGATCCAGCTCTCTGCTAAGGCCTGGGAAGGCAGTAGAGGATGGCCCAAATCCTTGGGCCCCTGCATCTGTGTGGGAGACCTGGAGGAAGCTCCTGGTTTCTGGCTTCAGATTGGTGCAGTTCCAGCCGTTGCGGCCAATTGGGGAGTGAACCAACGGATGGAAGACCTCTCTCTCTCTCTGCCCCTCTTCTCTCTGTGTAACTCTGACTTTCAAATAAATAAATCTTCTTTTTTTAAAGAGCAACTTCCACTTGTTATTGAGATTTACTTGTGCCAAACATTTAAATGGCCTTGGAGGTTACAGGGGAACAGAACACGGAAACTAATAGCTGAACTGTCATTTTGCTTAAATTAAAAATTCAAATATGCTCTTTGCAGATCTCCAAGTCCTCCAAAAGTTTCAGAAGAATGTTTGCAGAACATAACATTGCTTTTGCTCTCTTAAAGCTGTTTAGTGCCTGCCTGAGCCTATCCTGAGAATTATCTATAATGCATGGGGTGTGTGCTCTCAGCAGTGTTTGTCGTCTCTTCTTGACGTCAGTTGCCATTTGTAAGGGTTGCCAAGGTAATGACCACACATCTAAAGAGAAGCCTACAAGAAAGGACAACGTACTTATTTTTCCCTTTTAGCATCAAATATACAGTATTTAAAATTCATGACACATTCAGTTTGATGAAATTCTACTTCACAGAGCACCAGACTTCACAGGACAGAAAAAAACTCCCCACCCTTGTCTTTGCAGCTCTGCTTTTAATGATCAGATTTCTTCGAGAGCTGTGTATAGATTTTTATGCACACCACAATTCTTTTCTGGGAAAATAATGAGAGGAGGTGCTGGATCTATTTCATAACATAAGTTTGGTAGAAAGATCTAATTTACCTCAAAGGCAGGCATGGGAAACATTTGATCTGTTCAAAAAAGGAATACAGTTGGGGCTTACGTTGGGGCTTAGCAAATAAAGCCACCACCTGCAATGCTGGCATCCCCTGTGGGCTCTAGTTAGGGACCCAGCTGTTCCACTTCTGATTCAGCTCCCTGATGGTGCACCTGGGAAAGTACTTGGGCCCCTGCTACCCAAGTGGGAGAACTGGAAGAAGCTCCTGGCTCAGCCCTGGCCATTGTAGCCCTTTGGGGAATGGACCAGTGAATGGAAGATCTCTGTCTCTCCCTCTCTCCGTGTAACAGTGTCTCTCAAATAGGTAGTTAAATCTTTATTAAAAAAAAAAAGAGGAAGGAAAAAAGGAAGGAAGAAAAGGAAGGAAGGAAGGAAGGAAGGAAGGAAGGAAGGAAGGAAGGAAGGAAGGAAGGAAAAGAATTGGGGTTATTAATTAGCATGGCTAGTTGATATATTTCTACCTGGACATATTTGTTTACATTATACCAATTCTAAGTTTTTTTTTATTAATAAGGGCTGAACATCTACTTAGTGGTAATGATGCCATTTGGATGGCTACAACCCATATCAGAGAATCTGCATTCAAGTCTCAGCTCTGCTCTTGATTCTAGCTTCTTGCTAATGTGCACCCTGGAAAATATCAGGTGCTGACTCCAGCACTTAGGCCCCTGTCGCTTACATGGGAGATCCAGATTGATTTCTTGGCTGCTGGCCTCAGCTGTTGCAGGCATTTGGGAAGTGAACCAGTGAATGGGAGATCTAATCTGTCTATCTTTCTTTCTTTCTATCTCTTTGCCTTCGAGATTAATAAAATTTTATTTTTAAAGGTTTATTTATTTATTTGAAAAGCAGAGTTACAGAGAGACAGAGAGAGACAGAGAGAGAGAATGAGAATGAATCTTCCATTTGCTAGTCCACTCCCCATGTGGCAGCAGCAACAGCCAGAACTGGGCCAGACTGAGCCACATCTCCAACATGGTTAGCAGGCGCCAAATATTCAGGCCATCTTCCACTGCTTTCCTGGTGCAGTAGCAGGGATCTGGATCACAAACCAGGGCCATATGGGATGTTGGCATTTCAGGTGGCAGTTTGACCTTCTACACCACAATGCCAGTCCCATGTAACAAACATTTAAAGAGCCATATTAACAACTGCTGTGAGAAACCCTTGACTCTTTCTGGAAAGTTCTCTCCTTAGTCCCTAGTAGAGATGACAGAGGAAAGAGGAAAGTGTTGATACACTGAGCTGGCCAGGGTTGAAAACTGGTGGCCCATGGAACATATCAGGCCTGCAAACTCATTTTATTTGGTCTACACAGGATTCTGAAAATCAATAATATCTCACATAAAAAAATCAAATTCATGGATTTTCCTGAAAAATTACAGGATATGGTAATTCTGGTTATCATCAACTGACTCTTGACTGGCCAGTTTCAGTTTGTCTTATAACCAGTCCACTTGACCCATCTACTTGATCAACTAACTTGTATAGAAATGGTGAGATTTCAGCTTTTCAACCAGTTGGACCCAAATCTCACTGTTACCAGTAACTAATCATTTTGCCCTCACCAGCTGATCTGCTATTAACCTATTAAATGGGATTGATAATATCACCTTTGCCTTTTTTTCTTAAAGATTTATTTATCTAGTTGAAAGGCAACGTTAGAGACAGAGAAAGAGAGAGAGAGATCTTCCATCCTCTGTTTCATTCTCCAAATGGTCACAATGACCAGGGCTGGGCCATGCTGAAGCCTGGAGCCAGGAGCTTCTTCTGAGTCCCTTATGTGGCAGGGACCCAAGTACTTAGGCCATCTTCTGCTTCTTTGCCAGGCACATCAGCAGGGAGCTGGATAGGGAGTAGAGCAGCCGGGACACAAATTGGCATCCATATGGGATGCCAGCGTCGCAGGTGACCACTTAGCATACTATACCACAACACTGCCCCCTCCTCCAGATGTTTAAGTTTTTAAACAGTGTATTCTAGAGGCTGGGTGTTATGGTGCAGCTCATTAAGCTGCAACCTTTGACGCCGTTATTTCATGAATTCTGGTTAGAGTTTCTGCTGCTCCACCCCAATCCAGCTCCCTGCTAATGTACCTGGGAAAACAGCAGAAGATGGCCCAAGTGCTTGGGTCCTGCCACCCACATAGGAAATCTGGTTGGAGTTACAGGTTCCTGGCTTTGGCCTGGCCCAGTCCAGCACTGGCCATTGCAGCCATTTGGGGAGTGAACCAGCAAATGGAAGATCTCTCTCTCTCTCGATCTCTCTCTCTCTCTCTCTCTCTCTCTCTCTTCCTTTCAAGGAAATAAAATAAATATTTAAAGACAGTTTTTAAAAGTGGGTTCTTGACAAGCATGGATTGGAGCAGTGCTTCTCAAAATGTGATCTACAGGGGCCATTGCTGTGGCACAGTGGGTTAAAGCCAGGGCCTGCAGCGCCAGCATCCCATATGGGTGCCTGTTCGAGTCCCAGCTGCTCCACTTCCAATCCTGCTCCCTGCTAATGCACCTGGGAAAGCAGCGGAAGATGGCCAAGTCCTTGGGCCCCTGCACCCATGTGGGAGAATCAAAAGAAGCTCCTGGCTCCTGGTTTCAGATCAATTCAGTTCCAGCTGCTTTGGCCATTTGGGGAGTGAACCAACAGATGGAAGACCTCCCCCCCCCCTCCATTCTCTGTAACTCTGTCTTTCAAATAAATGAAATAGATCTTTTTTTAAAAAAAAAATGAGATCTACAAACCACCTTCGTTAAGGTCGCCTGCAACAGTGCATCTCAGAGTTGACTGTGTGCATGAATCATCTGCGTCTTCTGCAGACTGTGCTTTCTTTCTTTTTTCTTTTTGTCCAGGTAGAGTTAGACAGTGAGAGAGACAGAGAGTTATAGACAGTGAGAAAGACAGAGAGAAAGGTCTTCCTTCCATTGGTTCACCCCACAAATGGCTGCTACGGCCAGCGCGCTGCGCCGATCTGAAGCCAGCAGCCAGGTGCTTCCTCCTGGTCTCCCACGTGGGTGCAGGGCCCATGCACTTGGGCCATCCTCCACTGCACTCCTGGGCCACAGCAGAGAGCTGGACTGGAAGAGGGGCAACCGGGACAGAATCCGGCGCCCCGACCGGGACTAGAACCCGGTGTGCCGGCGCCGCAAGGCGGAAGATTAGTCTAGTGAGCCGCGGCGACAGCCCAGACTGTGCTTGCTTGCTTGCTTGCTTTCTTTCTTTCTTTCTTTCTTTCTTTCTTTCTTTCTTTCTTTCTTTGACAGGCAGAGTGGACAGTGAGAGAGAGAGAGAGAGAAAGGTCTTCCTTCCATTGGTTCACCCTCTAATGGCCGCGCTGATCTGAAGGCAGGAGCCAGGTGCTTCTCCTGGTCTCCCATGGGGTGCAGGGCCCAAGCACTTGGGCCATCCTCCACTACACTCCCTGGCCACAGCAGAGAGCTGGCCTGGTAAAGGGGCAACAGGGACAGAATCCGGCGCCCCGACCGGGACTAGAACCTGGTGTGCCGGCGCTGCGAGGCGGAGGATTAGCCTAGTGAGCTGCGGCGCCGGCCAAGACTGTGCTCTTTCAACACCACAGGCTGCACTGTCCAACACCGCAATCACTAGTCATACATGACTGTTTAAATTAGAACTAGTTAAAATTCAATAACCGGTCACACTAATCACACCAGTCACATGTGGCAGATGGCTGCCTCATTGACAGTGCAGTTGTACAACATCTCCATCAGCACAGAAAGTTCTACCAGATAGCGGAGGCTACCACACTCTCTCAGTCCATGCAGGCTGCTATAGCAAAATACCTTAGACTCAGTGACTTGTAAGCAACTTTGCATTTCACAGTTCCGGAGGCTGGGAAGTCCAAGATCAAGGCACACTAGCAGATACAGCACCTGTCTGCTTTCTGATTCACAGAAAACGCCTTGTCACTGTGCTCTCCTGTCCTGGAAAGGGGCAGGGCAGTCTCTGAAGTCTCCTTTTATAAGGACGCTAATCTCAAATCATCTCCACCTCCCTGTATCATCACACTGGTGATTGGGTTTCAACAGATGAATGGGGGAGGAGGTACACAAACATTCAGACTATAGCAGTTACTGTATAAATGAGTCCAACTGATTATCTAAGGATGTGATTTTTTTCAGTATACTCTGTGTTACTGACTAGGGTTGTAAGTCCTTAAAATTAGATGTGAACATCCAGATGATTGGTAAGTTGCCAATTATTTTTGTCCAATAGAAAGGCAAATGATTTATGTCCAACAGAAAAGAATCTTAAAGGTTTTGGTTTTATTGTACTGTAGGACATCCATCATTTGCTATTCTCTAAGTTTGCAAATTTATCCAGCATTCTTTCCTTCCACTGGTGATATGTGCACACACACACACACCTCCCATTCTCCTCTTTAAACCAATTAGTTCCCTCATAAATGAGGACATTTCCCCCTCATTTCTCATAAATCTTGGGCATTTCCCCCCATGTATTTGTCTTAAATTCACGTTTCTAAATTTTTGAAATTTGGTGGGAACAAATAACTTGAATTTATATGTTGGGCAAACTATTTAACCTGCAAAACCTTAACTTGCTCGTTTGTAAGACGAGCAATCATTTCCACAACAGGGACATTTCTCATAGAGTTCTTGAGAACTGAATGGAGTGATGAAAATAAAACATTTAATGCAGCTCCTGGCATGTAAAAGTTGCTAAACAAATGTTAGAAATTCTACTTTTGTTACTTCAGAGAGCTTTATCTCCTCCCTGTCTAGATGTCTAAGCATCTCAATTCCCACTTTTGTGCAGCTCCCTTCCAATGCTGGACGTTCCAGCTGTATTCTGGGCACAGCGCCTGTAACTCTAAGCTTTGGCTTCCCTCTGCACTCGGTACCTTTTCATCCTTTTCGCAGCAAAGGGAGAAGTTTTCTGGCCAGTATCTGGCTTCAAAATGCTAGAGAAAAGTCTTGCAGGCTGAGAACAACTAAGAATCTTCCCTCCCAGCACGCCCTGGTCCTCTCCCTCCCCCTGCCCCTCTACCTCTTCCTGCCAGCAGAAGTTTTTGACTCCAAACTTCCTGCCTTGCACTATAAACACTCCCTCCAGCTGCAGCTTGCATTCACTGGAGCTTTAACCATTTCATTGCTGAAGCCTCTTTCCCCGGCACAATGCACATACTCACAATAGGCTTAGCCTCTAGGTTGGAGAAGTCTTCACAGAATGTTTGTTCCTTTCCCTTAAGCCCCCTCCTGCATTGTACAAAGTCCATTTGTAGCATTCATGTATAAAATTAATTTTTGCTGGTGTTGTCAATTCTGGGAATGGTGCCCAAAAGGGTTTTTCTATAGCTCAGAACTGTTTATTGAGAATCTTCTCTGTGTGCAACACTGAGATTTATTTTTCAGCTAAGGAACTGGCTGATGAAAAAAAGAGAGGAAAAATTTGCTCCCTGTTTTCTGGAGTTTATACAACCAGACTAAGAAAACTCAATCTAGAGTGTAACTAGACAGAGTCTTGGCACTGAAGCCCAGTTCAGACTCTTGCAATAAAGATGACAAAGACAGTGCTGAATTAGAATATAATAGAGACATGTGGGGTGTGTGTGTGTGTGTGTGTGTGTGTAGCGGACCACTCAGATAGAGCTTTGAAGGGTGGCCTTGCAGGTTCCGTGGAGCAGCATTCAGCTTCATGGGCCCAGAACCTCCCATTTCTGGTTTAGACAGCAGATTCTCAAGAGGGCTGTTTGCTCGGATGTGTGTAAATTGAAGGTTAGTATATCTTATCTTTAGTGATAGCAGGATGGAAAGAGGCAAAGAATGGCTGAAGTTTGTATATGAATTTGAAGCCAAATACTGATATTTTGCCTTTGACTCATGACATAACATGGATCACGGAGTTGCATCACAGAATTCATAGGGTACTGAAAGTTTGAGCCGCCTTTAAAAATAAACAGATTGTCCTCAACACATTGTGAAATGGTACTACTTCCTATTGAGAATGTAATGATAACAACAAATGTCAGGCCAGCGCCGCGGCTCACTAGGTTAATCCTCCGCCTTGCGGCGCCGGCACACCGGGTTCTAGTCCCGGTCGGGGCGCTGGATTCTGTCCCGGTTGCCCCTCTTCCAGGCCAGCCCTCTGCTATGGCCCGGGAGTGCAGTGGAGGATGGCCCAAGTGCATGGGCCCTGCACCCCATGGGAGACCAGGATAAGTACCTGGCTCCTGCCATCGGATCAGCGTGGTGCGGCGGCCATTGGAGGGTGAACCAATGGCAAAGGAAGACCTTTCTCTCTGTCTCTCTCTCTCACTATCCACTCTGCCTGTCAAAAAATTTAAAAAAAAATAAAATAAAAAAACAAATGTCAAGTCAATTGGGTCAATTCCAGCTTCAATTTCAGTTCTGCATTTTCTAGCTACAAAACCTGGGCCCAGTTGTTTCACCTCCCTGTGCCTGGTTCCCTCATCCGTGAGACGAGGATAATATTAGTAACCATGTGACAGGGCTGTTGTGAAGATTCACTGAATCAATACATTAAAGACACTTAAAGAGGCAGGTGTTTAGCTTACCAGTTAAGATGCCACATCCCATTTGGAAGTGCCTGGGTTTGAAACTCACCTCCAGCTCCTAATTTCAGTTTCCTGCTAATGCACACTCTGGGAAGCAGTGGTGATGGCTCAAGTCATTGGGTCCCTGCTGTCCATCTGGGAACCTGGACTGAATTCTTGGCTCCTGGCTTCAGCCATGTCCACTCTTGGCTGTTGCAGGCATTTGGGAGTTAACCAGAATATGAGAGCTCTCTCTCTCCCTCTCTGTCATTTTGCCTCTTAAATTAATAAATTAAAAATCAAAGCACTTAAAATAGGGTTTAATACATTATAAAACTCTGTGATAGCAGCTATGTTAATTTTATTGCTACTATTTTAATTATTAAGCCATTTCACTAAAATCACTCAGAGTGCTAAGATTCTGACTTCCAAATATGGAGGTGGAGGTTAACAAATTATAAATATGAATGAGTATTTAATATCAAGCCATCAAATTAAATAACAAAACATCACAAAAGAGTGTATATCACTTCCTTAAACGGACAGGCAAAAAGCTTAATTCTATCAGAACAGATAAATATTGAGATGAGGAATGCCCCACCCAGGGGCTGCACAAGGCCCCTGTGAAAATGTTATGGGCTGGTCCTGTCAAGATAATCACAGACAGGACTCAAAATTCAATAAATCTATAGCAGGCTAATTTTTAAATTGATAATTTTGTATGGCCCTCAAACAATATAAATATCCAAATGGCCCTTGGCAGAAAAAAGGCTCCTGCCCCTGCAGGAATGCTCTGCCTATCAGTGTACTGGGGCTGCCATAACAGAATACCACAGACTCAGTGGCTGAAAATGCAAAAAATATATTTTTTCACAGTTGTGGAGGCCAGAAGTCTGAGAGCACGGTCCTGGCAGGGTTTGGGTTCTGGTGAGGCTTCTTTCCTTGCTTGCTAGTGGCTACCTTCTTACATTTCTTTGTGTGCTCCCAGTGTCCCTTCCTCTCTTTAAGGCCCCACCCACAGTTAATCTTAATTACCTTCTTAAAGGTCCTTTCTCCCAATAAGTCACTTAAGGGATTAAGGCTTCAACATGTGAATTTGAGGGATAGGGGTCACAGTTTAAATCCACAATCCTCTGTCTGCCACATGTCCTTGTGTTGAAAAATTTAAGTTCTCATTGCCCTAAGAAGGTACAAACTAAATCATGAGAGATTAAAGGCTATTTATCATACTTCACACTCACTCGGTGTCTTAAACTATTTTGTTGGAGGTATATTTTTCTGTGTATTCATTCTATTCCCATCATTACACCACACCACACCTACATCTCAGAATCCATCCTAAACGCAGATTCCTCCAGGAAGTCTGTTCCAACCCTCCCTGTGCAGTTGAGCTCCAAAGTCAGTGCGTCCCTTTTAGCACTTTCTGTTTCTCCATTTTAAATCAGACCATGCCTCAACTTCTCTATCAGCTCCTAGGAGGAGTATTGATTCATCCTGGTCATTGCTATGATTCTTCCCTAGCATAGTACTCTAGTCCACATAGATGCTCCAAAAATTGTGTTGAGGAGTAGGTGTGTGGCACAACAGGTTAAGCCACTGCTTAGGGTGCCTGCATCCCATATCGGAGAGCCTGGTTGCAGTCCCAGTTTCCTGCTAATACACACACTTGGAGGTAGCAGGTGATGGCTCAAGTGTTTGGGTCTCTGCCACCCACAAGGGAGAGCCAGATGTAGTTCCATGCTCTCACCTTCATTGTAGCCTAGCCCCAGCTGTTGAGGGCACTGGGGAGTGAACCAGCAGATGAAGATCTCTCTTCCGCTCTGTCTCTGTCTCTGTGTGTCTCTCTTTGTCAATTTTGCCTTTCAAATAAGCAAAAATAAATCAATATTTTAAAAATGTGTTGAGTGAGAAAATGAAATTGTGTTTGTATGCCAATAATAACCACATGGGGTCAACAAAGTTATGAGGGATCAGGCAGGATAAATATCAAGCTTTGACTTGTTATCCATAGAGACATGAGCTTTCAAAGGGCTTTCATTTTATATTTTCTATATTTATGAATTATTTGAATTTTATAAGTGTGTGTAACTGTTTAAATAAGAAAAATAGGGGCATGCGTGGTGGCATAGTGTGTTAAGCCACTGCCTTCAGTGCCAGTATGCCATATGGGTACTGGTTAGAGTCCTGGCTGCTCCACTTCCAATCCAGCTCCTTGCTAATGCACCTGGGAAAGCAGCAGAAGATGGTCCAAGTCCTTGGGTCCTGGTACCCATGTAAGAGACCTAGAAGAAGCTCCTGGCTCCTGGCTTCGGCCTGGCTCTGCTGTGGCCATTGCGGCCATTTGGGAAGTGAACCAGAGGATGGAAGACCTCTCTCTGTCTTTCTCTCTCTCTCTGTAACTCTTTCAAATAA
This sequence comes from Oryctolagus cuniculus, assembly GCF_051225735.1. Classification (NCBI taxonomy): domain Eukaryota; kingdom Metazoa; phylum Chordata; class Mammalia; order Lagomorpha; family Leporidae; genus Oryctolagus; species Oryctolagus cuniculus. The sequence continues at coordinate 100,184,160 of NC_142870.1, forward strand.
ATAAAATTAATCTTTTTTTAAAAGATTTATTTATTTATTTGCAAGTCAGAGTTACATAAAAAGAGGAGAGGCAGAGAGAGAGTGTGTGTGTCTTCCATCTGATGATTCACTCCCCAGTTCGCCACAGTGACCGGAGCTGCGTGGATCCGAAGCCAGGAGCCAGGAGCCACTTCTGGGTTTCCCACGCGGGTGCAGGGGCCCAAGGACTTGGACCACTTTCCACTGCTTTCCCAGGCCATAGCAGAGAGCTGGATTGGAAGTGGAACAGCTAGTCTTGAACGGGCGCCCATTTGGGAGGCGGGCACTTTAGGCCAGGGTGTTAACCTGCTGTGCCAGCCCCAAAATTAATGTTTAAATAAGAAAAATATTGAAGACATCAGCCACTTTTGCTTATTTATTTATTTATAAAGATTTATTTATTTATTTGAAAGGCAGAGTTACAGAGAGGAAGAGGCAGAGAGAGAGAGAGAAAGGTCTTCCATCCACCAGTTCACTCCCCAAATGGCCACATGGCTGGAGCATGATCTACCTGAAGCTGGGAGCTTCTTCCAGGTCTCCCACATAGGTGCAGGGGCCCAAACACTTGGGCCACCTTCTACTGCTTCCCCAAGCCATAGCAGAGAGCTGGATTGGAAAAGGAATAGCCAGGACTCGAACAGCGCCCATATAGGATGCCAGCATTGCAGGCACCAGCTTTTCCTGCTATGCCAGAGTGCCAGCCCCAACCTCAACCACTTTTAAAGAGAGGCAGATAAGGATGTAGGCATTCGGTTCAGTAATTTAGCCATCGACTGGGATACCTGCATCCCATATCAGAATTTCTGGCTTCAGTCCTGGCTCTGCTCTTCATTCCAGCTTCCTACTATTGAGCACCCTGGTAGGCAGCAGGTGCTGGCTCAAGTAGTTGGGTCCCTGCCATCTATGTGGGAGACCAGCATTGGCCTCACCCAGCCCTGACTCTTGCTGGCATTTGGGGAGTGAGCCAGTGGATGGGAAATCTCTTTCTGCTTTTGTCCTTCTGTCTATCTCACTGCCTTTCAAATAAAAAATAAATACATAACTTTTTAAAAATAGGAAAAAATGAAGCAGGTGGGAGGGAGGGGACTACTGTTAGAAAGCAGGGCTCTTGTGCTTAATATGTTTTGTCCATGTAGTCGAAGAATTAAAGGAGGAGGAATTTTTAGGTAGCTGTAAGATTTGTAGAACTATTTGATCAGTTAAACTATGTGCATGTATAATGTAGGAAAACAAACCCTTTAAAATTGGTATGCATGATAAGTGCCTTTTTTTTGGTATTGAAAGGAATTTTAAGTATATGGAATACAATCCATTTGAATATATCATATTTACTACATATTGAGCTTACAACTTATCACCTCTTAATTCCTTTCCTGGTCTTTGTCACCAGATAGAAAGTAATCCCAGAGTTCCACAAGATACCAGAAAAATATGGATTGTTTTTGAAATTAAAAATAATAAAATATTTCAGTGACTAGGAAAAGACAACTTTTAGTAGAGTAAATGGTAACACAAAAGCAGTCATTTGGTGCAGTGTTTAAGTCACTGCTTAGGATACCCGCATCCCATATCAGAGCGCCTGGGTTCTAGTCCTAGCTCTGCTTTCTATCCAGCTTCCTGATAATGTGCGCCCTGGGGGGCAGCAAGTGATAGTGCAAGTAATTAAGCCCATGCCACCCACATGGGAAATCCAATTGGAGTTCCAGACTCCTGGCTTTAGCCTTGCCCATTTTCAGCTGTTGTGGGCATTTGGGGATGAACAATTTCTCCCTCACTGTCTCTCTCTTTGTAACCTCTTTCTCCATCACTCTGCTTTTCAAATAAAGAAAAAAAAAACACATTTTAAAAAATGGTTACATAGCTGCAGGAGGGGAGGAAGGAAGGCAGAATCTATTTCAGAACATACCTTAAGGCTCTTATAGATGCCTTCAGGATTACCTGAAGAAGCAGAATTATCAACATCTATCTCTGTTTCTTTCTCTCCCCCTCCACCATGAGCAAAGCTAGATTCGTGCTCATTATACTTAATGGATATGTGTAGAATCCAAACCCTCTTGTTGGTTTCTCTCCGTCTGCTTCGACCCAAAGTAGAAATGAATCCAGAGAAAACATGCAATGTGCTTTCCCAGAGTCCATTCCTGCCATGGAACACAGTGCGTGTTGTCCTCTGGGAGAGAAGCAAGCCATTTACATTCAGAGAACAGATTCTCAACACTGGCAAGCTATTTTTAGCTCAAGCTGTAGCTTAATTTGGAAACCAAGCAGTCGAGGTCTTGCCTTTTTCTTGGATTGACTTTTTTTTAAATGGCAGTAGATAGTTATACATATGGAAAAGTAGCTCTCCAAATGTAGCATTTTAAACATTCTTGAAGAATATATAAAATTCAAAAAGTAGCTGGAAAAAAATGTTCAAGCTAGAGCCTTGAAAACTGTCTATCTGAAAACTGTTGTTGTTTTAAAATTCATGGCATATTCCAAAAAAAAAAAAAAAAGGAAGACACTTAATAGGCGTATTCAATCAATTATAGGAGGATGTGCCAACCTGCACAGCTACCTATAGACTAGCAACCTTGCCTCCAAGTCAGGTGTCCAGGCTGGGGGATCTGATCAAAATAAAGACATGGGGAGTCCTTGGCTTCCAGGACACTGTGATACTCATGTTCAAAAGGATCTCCCTGGGCTTTGGAAGCAGGACACTGATTCTACCAGCCATGACGGCTTGATTGCTGTGATGATTCTTGCTCCTGACTAAATTCAAATGAAAATTAGTTAAAATAAAAAATTAATTTCTTTCGTCACACTAGCCACATATCAAGTGCTCGGTCACATGCGGCCCGTGGGCTGCTGCATCAGATGGTGCAGAGCCTTCCCCTCTTCACAGGACATTCTACTGAGCGGCACTGGTCTACACCGACGACAAAACAGCAGTAGCCAGTTTTGTAAAAAGCACCGGATGGGGAGTTAAGAGAGAGATTTTAGGGGCCACCATTGTAGCATTAATGGGTTAAGAGGCAGATTTTGGTCCTGCTCCAGCCTCCCCCATTTTTTTTATAAGTACACACATAGTGTTTATTATGTACTAAGTACGATTTTAAGCACTTTATAAATACCACTTGATCTTCATCATCCTAAGAGCTACTACATTTTTTTTCTAAAGTTTTACTTTAGTTATCTGATGGGCAGACACAGAGATAGCAATCGCTCGTCCTCTGGACCAGTCCCAGCCTGTATCAGCCAGGGCTGGGCCAGGCCAAAACCAGGAACAGGGAACTCAATCTGGGTCTCATACGTGGGTGACCAAGACCGAAATACTTGAGCCGTCACCTGCTTTCCAGGGAGCACATTAGCAGAAAGCTGGAATCAAGAGCAGAGCCAGGACTCAAACCCAGGCCCTCTGATATCAGATATGGATGTCTAAACTGCTAAACCAATGCCTGTCCCAGAGCTGCTACAATTATCCCCATTTTCCAGATAAGGAGACTGAGGCACAGAGAACATAAGCAACTTAAGAAGCCAGTAAATGGTAGAGTTAGACTATGAACCCATACGTTCTGCCTCCAGAGTCCATGGTCTTAATGCTGTCTCTCTGAAAATCCATGTGATTTGGGGGAATTTCTTCATCACTGTATTCATGAGTCAAACGGGGAAAAGAACTGGATTTCATTCAAGGTCCTTTGCATTTCCAATGTCCAGGATTCATTCATAGTTGATACTGAGTGCCTGCTCTGTTAGATGCTGGAGGTAGGTACCAAGCAGACTTGGGCCTTGCTCTCACAGTGAGAGGAGACATTAACGAAACACACATAGGTGGAAAACTGCATTGTGGAGTGGAGTGACAAAGAATAGGCTTTGGGTACCAAGAGTGTTTGGAAAGGCTTTTCAGCAGGTGGAACTTGAGCAGTATGGCCAGCTCTGAGAGGAGACAAGGTCACAGAGCCTCACCATCCCAGCTGCTGTCCCCCAGTCCAGGGTCAGAACTGCACAGGTACTGCACCCCCCAGGGCAGTGGCTTTACCAAGGACCAGTGTGGGCTGGAGGTGTTGGTGAGCAGGACCACAGAGAGACAAAATTTGCCATCCTTTAGGCCACTCCTTTCCTTAGTTTGCCCAGACTTGAATCTCCTGGGCAACCAGTGAATGTGCCTACGTCAGAGTTAAAAATGGAATGCAGGCTAACATCTGTAATGGGGATCAAAAACAGTTTCAGCCCGTACAGAGCTTGCACACAGAGGACGGTCATGCACATGCCTGTCAGTAAAGCCAGCATGTGATGAGGGGAACGTGTGCAAAGACAGAGAGTGACCTGAGGCAGGGAACTTCACCTCAGAGATTTGCTTCAGGGCTTCTGGCTACAGAGATTTTTCTCAAGAAATGTAGTAAATAAAGCCACAGGAAACCCATCAGAAGGGGCTGCTTTTCCCCTTTCACTTTTCTGCTTGCGTTTTCCTCAAGGCTCAGGCCTGTTTCTTTCTCTTCATCAAATTCATTACAATTTCAGGGCTTTCATTGGTTTATCAATAAATGGCACAAATGCAGATAGGAGGCCACCAGGCCTTGAACTGGCCTTAAACCTATGTTGTTGAAAGAAAGGTTTTCTTCTGGGAGTTAACTACTCAATAGAGACAGTGCTCAGCAGAGGGCTGACCCTACAGAAGCAGCTTAACTCAGAGTTGCAAACCCAGTACCTACAGAGATAAGACCAGTGACAGAAACAAATACACTGCCCCGAGCAAGACCCATGATAATTGAAATTCAGTGCTGCTTTTATTAGTACAGCTAATGGTTGCCTGATTCAGTTTTCTCCTTTTTTTTAAAAGAATTCAGGGACTGGTATTTGGCCTAGCAGTTAAGATGCCTGCATCCCATATGAGTGCCCGGGTTCAATTGCTGACTCCAGCTCCCAATTCCAGCTTCTTGCTAATGCAGATCCTAGGAGGCAGCAGGTGATGGCTCAAGTAGTTGGGTTCATGCCATCCATGTGGGAGACTTGGATTGAGTTCCCAGCTTTGATCTAGCCCTGTCCTGGCCATTGCGAGCATTTGGGGGAGTGAACTAGCAGATGGGACCTCTTTCTGTCTACCTGTCTCTCTCAAATAAATTGTTTTTACAAAAAAGAATTTAGAATTTGTATTTTATTTTCTTTTAAAAATTTATTTTTTTTTTTTGAAAGCAAAATTACAAAGGGGGGTTGGCTGGGGGAGATTCTATCCACGGATGGCTGGGCTGGAGCAGGCTGAAGCCAGGAGCCAGAAGCTTCCTCCAGGTGTCCCACTTGGGTACAGTGTCTCAAGGACTTGGGCTATCCTCCTCTGCTTTCCCAGGCCATCAGCAGGGAGCTGGATCAGAAGTGGAGCATCCAGGACTTGAACCAGCATCATAGGGATTGCCAGCACCCTAGTCCATAGCTTAACCCATTGTGCCACAGTGCTAGACCTAGAATTTGTATTTTCATGTGAAATTTAGGCAACCAATGTTGTGTACTAAGTGGTACAATACAACAAACGTAATCTTTTGCTTGCGAACACTTGACAGTCTCACCACACCTGAAGAAGGAGGCTGCTCTGGCAATGAGAGGCACCAGAAAAGCACAACAAAGAGAAGCCTGAGAGTGAACAGACACTGGGGATCTGCAACATCTCAAGGCCAACTGAGATAGCACAAGAATCCACTCCACCCCGCACCTGCGTCATCCCTGTGGAGCTGTGTGCCTCACATGATTGTGACTTGACAACATCAGCCCCTAGGTTATCCAGCTCTCTTTCCTTACTTGGGCTTGGCGCTCACCAAGCTGCTGCTGCTGCTGTTGCTGCTTTTTTCTCTCTCTTTTTTTTTCCTTAAAGATTTACTGATTTGAAAGGCAGAGTTAGAGAGAGGGAGAAAGAGAGAGATGGAAAGAGAGAGGGAGAGAGAGATCATCCATCTGCTAGCTTACTCCCCATATGGCCACAATGACCAGAGCTGCGCCAGGTGAAAGCCAGGAGCATGGAACTCCATCCAGGTCTCTCACGTGGGTGGCAGTGGCCCAAACAGTTGGACCATCTTCTGCTGCCTTCCTAGGTATAGTAGGAAGGAACTGGATTGGAAGTGGAGCAGCCAGAACTCAAATTTATGTTCCAATATAGGGTTTCAGCATCACAGACAGTGATGGTGTTAACTGCCCCACAATACCAGCCCCTCACGAAGCTACTTCTGCTTATAATTTGCTTCTGAAGAACTGCTCATAGATAGAAAATGCAAGTAGGAACATCCAGCTTATTTGGTGCTTTTATTTAACTTCCTAAAATGATAAATGGGCATTTTGATTTTGCAAATTGACCTCTTTTGCTCAGGTCCAGTGTGTCCCCAGATCCTCATCACCTATGGTAGTGACTCAAGTTCACCATGATGGTCTTATAATACTGGTGAGAGAGAGCAAGGTGTGGTGTGGTGTGTGGTGTGTGTGTGTGTGTGTGTGTGTGTGTATCCATAGGCTTGGAATCATTCATTCCTCCAAAGAGCCATGGTTTCTTGAGTGGGATGTGGCATTTAAAGGACACAGTCTGTGCTGTCATTACTTCTAAGTCTTTTCAGTGGACAGAACTAGGATATACTTATTTCAGGAATTTCTTAAAAATCACAGGTTGAGACATATTTCCAATTCAAATTTAACATTACAGGAGTATGTGTGTGTATACAAGGGGTCTTAAAAATTTCACAGAAAATGCCTATTATGAAAAAACTATGTAACAATCTCAATTTTCAAAATTGTTAAACCAAATAAACTTATCTTTTAAGTCCATCTTCCCACAAGTTTTTGAAGTTTATTGTGTGTGATGCACAGGCATAAATAAATGTTAACTCCTTATTAACACAGTTATTTGCTTTTCCTGTAATATATAAAGCAGTTTCAAAATAGTATAACTATTACTGTTAATAATAAGACTAATACATGAAATCTATCATTTTTTTGCTGCTTTACTTAATATACATATCTTACACTGAGGATATGTAGTCAAAATACCATAAATAATTACAAGTGTTATTTTCTCTATGCAACAATATCACTAACAATATAATTAAAAACAATAAAGCATTCATTTCCTTTTTTAAAAAATTTAAGGGTAGTTTTTTCTTTCTGACTGAATTCCATCTTTTGGATATGTAAAATATTACCAAGATATCAGACCTAAAACTATGTAAGACCTACTCTAGAAAAATCAGTTCCATCTTGTTTAAAATTTTGGTTTATCTGGGGCCGGCGCTGTGGTGTATTGGGTAAAGCCGCCATCTGCAGTGCCAGCATCCATATGGGGCGCCAATTTGAGTCCCAGCTGCTCCACTTCCAATCCAGCTCTCTGCTATGGCCTGAAAAAGCAGTGGAAGATAGCTCAAGCCCTTGGGCCCCTGCAACCATGTGGGAGACCTGGAGGAATGTCCTGGCTCCTGGCTTTGGATCAGCCCAGCTTTGGCTGTTGCAGTCATCTGGGGAGTGAACCAGTGGATGGAAGACCTCTCTCTCTCTCCCTCCCTCTACTTCTCCCTCTCTCTCTCCCTCCCTCTCCCTCTCCCTATCCTCTCTCTGTGTAACTCTAACTTTCAAATAAATAAAAATAAATCTTAAAAAAAAAAAAAAAAGATTCAGGCTAGCGCCGTGGCTCACTTGGTTAGTCCTCCGCCTGCGGTGCTGGCATCCCATATGGGTGCCGGGTTCTAGTCCTGGTTGCTCCTCTTCCAATCCAGTTCTCTGCTGTGGCCCGGGAGGGCAGTGGAGGATGGCCCAAGTGCTTGGGCCCCTGCATCCGCATGGGAGACCACGAAGAAGCACCTGGCTCCTGGCTTCGGATTGGCACAGCACCGGCTCTGGCGGCCATTTGGAGAGTGAACCAATGGAAGGAAGACCTTTCTCTCTGTCTCTCTCTCACTGTCTAAAAAAAAAAAAAGAAAGAAAAAAAGAGAAACAACTCTACCTGTCAAATAAATTTAAACAAAATATTCAAGACTATAAACAGAAAACAATCTGGTTTATCTTTTCAGTTTCTTTTCTCTAAAATAAGTAGACAGATACCTATTTTAACCCTGTCCCCATCTTGTATAACAATGAAAGCCTCAATTGCCCCAGTAGCTGCCACTCCAGTGAGGGGTCAGCTGTGCCCACGGTGGTGCATATGCCATGGATCTGTGTGGTAGGAGTGTTGTGATTACATAAGGAAATGTCCGTATTTGTCTTCTCCACTTGGATGCTTTCAGTTAAAATTCATTATATATACAATTCCAAAGCATCTGACTTCTCCACAAATGAACTCTGCCTCCAAACTTCCCTGTTCCTGTTTCCAGTGCCTCAGTTCTTCTCTAACAGTTTCTTTTACCATCTTTTCCTTTTCATACTCTTTGCTATCCACAGATCTTGCTTTCTTCCTGTTCTTTCATTTATGTGAATTTCTTCTTTTCATTTTAAAATATTTCCTGGTTTATATCATATAAGCTAAAAGAATAAATTTTTTTTTAATTTATTTATTTATTTAAATGCAGAGTTACAGAGAGAGAGAGAGATATCTTCCAACTGCTGGTTCACTCCTCAAATGGCTGCAACAGCTGGAGCTAGACCGATCCGAAGCCAGGAGTCAGGAGTTCTTCTGGGTCTCCCACATGGATGCAGGGGCCCTTGGGTCATCTTCTGCTGCTTTCCCAGGGCACATTAGCAGGGAGTTGGACCAGAAGTGGAACAGCCAGGACTTGAACCAGCACCCGTATGGAATGTTGGCATCACAGGTGACAGCTTAACCTACTGGGCCACACTACTGCCCCTTCATGAGTGTTTTTGTGGGTTGTTTGCAGATTCCAGGCCGAAACTTTCCACTGCACTATTTCCTGAGGTGGACAAGCATCCTACAGATGACCCCACACCTGTTCCCACAGCTCCTGTTTCTTGTTTTACACCCCAGGATAGTGACTCTTTCTCTTAGGGACACCTTCTCAGGCAGACAGGCTCTGAGAATAAAGGTTCCTTGAGAAAACTCACAGTGGGTACCTACTGTGGTGTCCACTCTGGTCTGCTGGTCATTCTCACTCTAACCCAACCAAATTCTGAAAATGCTAGCTATTCCCACTATCGCCTTCACTCCTTACTCTGTACCCAGAGCCAGCTCTGAGCAGTCCTTCTCTGTATACTTATCAGGAGGCAAGCCAGTCTCTAAGTCCCCTAGAAACCTAGACAGATTTGGCAAGCCCTGTGAAATGGTCTCTTAGGACTCCTTGTCTCACATAAGGTAGGGGTGGCATAGGAAGTAATCAATGTCCATTGTTCCTGTAACTGTTTCCAACGTGATTCTTACCTCCAATTTCCTTTTCTGATTTATAGGCTGTAGAAAAGTCCCTTTTTTTTTGTTGGACTTTAAAAAAAAAGATTATTTATTTGAAAGTCAGAGTTACACAGAGAGAGGGAGAGACAGACAGAGAGATCCGCCACCCACTGATTCACTCCCCAGATGGCCACACGGCCAGGGCTAGGCCAGGCTGAAGCCAGAAGCCAGGAGCTTCCTCCAGGTCTCCCAAGTGGGTAGCAGGGGCTCAAGCAATTGGACCATCTTCCAATGGCCGCTGCTTCTCCCAGGCCATTAGCAGGGAGCTGGATGGAAAATGGAGCAGCAGAGACATGAACAGGATTCCAAATGTGATGGCAGCTTTGCAGGCAGTGACTTTACCCACTAATGTGTAATGCCACCCCTAGAAAAGTTTATTTTAGAGGCCATCACAGTGGATTAGTACGCTAAGCCTGTGGTGCTGGCATCCCTTATGGGTGCCTATTCATGTCCTGGCTGCCCCTCTTCTGATCCAGTTTTCTGCTTACGGCCTGGGAAAGCAGTGAGCAGTGTAAGATGGCCCATTTCGTGTCCTGGCTGCTCCTACTCCAAAACAGCTAGAAAAGCAGTGGATGATGGCCTAAGTGCTTGGGTCCCTGCACCTGCATGGGAGACTCCAAAGAAATTCCTGGCTACTGGCTTCGGATCACTTCAACTCTGGACATTTTGGCCATTTGGGGAGTTAACGAGTGGGTAGAAGATATTTCTCTCTGTGTCTCCCTCTCTCTGTCTATAACTCTGCCTCTCAAGTAAATTTTTTTTTAAAAGTATCTTTTAACATGTCTTAAAAGCTGGATCAGCAGGTGCTGGCAAGTCAGCATCGCATATCAACTGCAGTCCTAGCTGCTCCGCTTCTGATTCAGCAAGCCGCTAATGTGCCTGGGAAAGCAGAAGCAGATGACTCAAGTACTTGGGCCTCTGCCACCCTGTGGGAGACTTGGATGGAGTTACCAGCTCTTGGCCTAGCTCTGGCAGTTAAGGTCATTTGAGCAATGAAGCAGTGGATGGAAGATCTTTCTCTCTCTCTCCCTCTCTCTCTCTCTCTCTCTCACTCTTTTTCTCTCCCCTACCCCCATTCTCTCTCTCCCCACTCTCTCTCCCTCTTTTTGTAACTCTGCCTTTCAACTAAGTAAATACATCTTAAAAAAAAAAAAGAAATAAGATGTAGAAGTCAGGACTGAGAAAACTATAAATAATAAATTTGTAATCAACTTATACATAGTATTACAAATAAATCTATATTAGTTCAAGTCAAATGAATTATAAATAAGATTAGGAAAGAGGAAAGACCCATAAAAGCACAGTCTTGAAAAACTTGTTATAGTTGGACCTCAAATTTTACTCTAAGCTACTTGGTGAAAAAGCTGAAGTATAGAAAAAAATCATTGTAATTTAATTCTCCTTCATTTATTCAGAGGGGGCCATATAGTTGATTTGCTTGATGAAGCAATTATTAGCATCACAAAAGACAGAAAACCTGTGACAAATAGACAATTGTTTCTCATGACACTAAACATAATCTCTATTAAGACTGAAAAAAATTACTTTTCACCAAATAATGGTGTACCTAATCTTTTGCTACTCCAGATTATTTAAATGGCTTATTTTCTTTTGATTTTAGGAGAGTTTTTTCTTTTCTGATATTGTCCTTGTGAAGATTAGGGTTAGAAAATGTCAACTAAGGTGAAAATATTTAACAAATTTTATTATTACCAATACAGCTTAAATAATTTTGAGTTATCCTTCCCCCATTTCCTCTCAAAGCTGTTTAGGCTCTTAAAATTGCAAGTTTAGAGCTGAGGAAAAGGATGTTAGAACTTTTCTAGTTCAATGTTTTCATTTTGTAGCTATGAGCATATTTTCTCTGTGTCTTAGTCTGAAACATGACTTTCAGACAAACATAAAATGAATGTGTACCAAATATTTTAATCAACCAATGAGGGAACAAATAGGATATTAAAGTGAGTTCAAAAAGCAATTGAGAACTAGATTATATAGGTAATCTAATTATTTCTACCCTAGTCATAAAATTGGGTAACCCGCCAGCAGGGCACACATTACCCTTGGGATTCTGTTTCATGGGCTAGAAATTGTGTTACAACTGGCTGGACAATACAGTGAATCCTCATTATTTGAAGATTTTTCTATCTGGAAAAGTGTCTACTTACTAGAATTTATTTGTAAACGTCTATGGTTTGAATATAGTTTGTCATCTCTGACACTATGTTGAGATTTGATCGCCATCATGGTGGTGGTGAAGGTGGGGTCTTAGTTAGGAGGGGTGAATGCCTGTTTCACAGGTGTGGTTTCATTCTGAAGAGTGGGTTGCTGTAAAGCAAGTCTGCCTCTCTGCTATTCCTACTCTTTGGAAAACTTGTATTTCAATTATGCAGTGATGATATCATATTTTTTTTTCTAACAAATGTGAAATGGTGGTCTAAACTAGTACAATTCCCTTAGATATGTTTATTTTTGGAAGTTTGGAGGGCATGGGTTTTGTTTTTGTTTTCTTTTTTCATTTTTGATTAACTTTATACACAGAGGACCAACTCTATACTAAGTGAAGAGTTCAACAATTTGCACAGAAAAAAAAAAAAAAACTGTTCCTCAACAGTTGAGATACGGGCTTTTCAAAGTCATTGCATCTTGAAGTTAATTTCTTTTTTCTTTTTTTTTTTTTTTTTTTTAGAGAGCCAGAGAGAAAGGTCTTCCTTCCATTGGTTCACCCCTCAAATGACCACCACGGCCGGAACTGCGCCTGGAAATTTAATTAACTTTAAAATGCACCCAAGAATGATACATCTTTTGCTAGCACTTAGACATAATTATGATACAACTTTTTGAGGACAGAGGTCTTGCATGGGAAGTTAGTGCACAGTGACTCCTGTTGTTAATTTAACAATTAACACTCTTATGTGTTTTTTTTTTTTTTTTTTTTGGACAGGCAGAGTGGACAGTGAGAGAGAGAGACAGAGAGAAAGGTCTTCCTTTGCCGTTGGTTCACTCTCCAATGGCCCACTCTTATGTTTGATGTCAGTGATCACCCGAAGCTCTTGACGTGAACTGCCTAGGCTATGGAAGCCTTTTGGATCCAGAAACTGTCAGTATTTAGAAAAGGCCATAGTCAAAGTGGAAGTTCTCTCCTCCCTTCAGAGAAAAGTACCTCCTTCTTTGATGACTACTTCTTTCCACTGGGTTCTCATCCACCAAGGTCCTTCATGTAGGACTTTTTTTGACACAGTATCTTGGCTTTCCATGCCTGAAATGCTCAAATTGGCTTTTCAGCAAGGCCAGAATGCCTTAAGGGCTGATTCTGAGGTCAGAGTCTGCTGTGCGGACTGCTTCCCATGTTGAAGCATTCACTCCTTTTTAATTCTATTATTATTACCAGACACTTAATCCTATCTGTATGATCGCTTTAACACTTAAGATGGTATTTTTAGCACCCAGCTTAAGGGGATTTGGGGTCCCATGGCAAGCTTTTAAACTGTACCCTTAGAAGTAAGTCCATAGGAATGTATACAGAACTATACAGCTTTAGGGCTGGCGCCGTGTCTCACTTGGCTAATCCTCCGCCTGCAGCGCTGGCGGTTGCTCCTCTTCTAGTCCAGCTCTCTGCTGTGGCCTGGGAGAGCAGTGAAGGATGGCCCGAGTGATTGGGCGCATAAACCCGCATGGGAGACCAGGAGGAAGCACCTGGCTCTTGGTTTGGATCAGCGCAGTGCACCGGCCATAGTGGACATTTGGGGAGTGAACCAACGGAAGGAAGACCTTTCTCTCTGTCTCTCTCACTGTCTAACTCTACCTGTCAAATAAATTAAAAAAAAAAAAAGAACTATATAGCTTTATAGTTACAAACTTCATACTCTTCATACTCTTCATAATTACAACTTTAGGAACATGGTGATTCTTCCCACTGTGGGAGGGCATGATATTTTAAAAATGTTTGTTTGTTGTGTTTTCATCTACTTGAAAGGCAGAAAGACAAAAAAAGAGGAGGGGGAGCGGGGAGGGAGAGAGAGAGAGAGAGATCTTCCATGGACTGGTTCTCTCCCCAAATGCTTGCAACAGCCAGGTCTGGCCCAAGCTGAAGCCAGGAGCTGGGAACTCCATTCTGGTCTCCCACATGGAGACCCAAGTACTTGGGCCATCTTCCCCTGCTTTCCCAGGTGCATTAGGAGGGAGGGAGCTTGGAAGCCGAGCAGCTGGGACTAGAACAGGCTATCTGAACCAGAATGCAGGTGTCCCACGTGGCAACTCGCTGTGCTGCAACTCCTGCCACGAGAGGCCCTTCTTTAGGATGTTTTGTGAAGGATACGAGCTGTAGTAGCAGCAGAAGATACTTCCCTGAGTTCTGAACTGCTGTGTGCCTCAGTTTCCTCATCTCTCTCTCTCCTCTCTGAAATGCAGGGTGCTCACCTCCCACTGTTGTTTTGGGGACCACCTGGAGGTACATAATGTAAACAAGGTGTGATCTAGTCCCTGGGATTGCGAAGTGATGTTTAAGCTGAAGCTGGAAGAAACCAGGGGGCGAGAGAAAGACCAGGCTGTGGGAGGGTTCATCTGGAAGGCAGTGTCTCAGGCTTGGTGAATGGAGGGCAGTGGTAGGGGTAGGTTTGGATGTGGATTCTGTAATCTGCCTTGTCTCTACTGATTGTGAATGTTCTCCAAGTCATTCTTCTGTTACATTTTTAAAAATAATCATGTGCTTATTTACTTAATAAATCTCTTATTAAGTGGCTAGTTCTTAATGTATTTTGAGTTGTTCTCCATTTTAATATTGTTATATTAGGGGCCAGCACTGTGGCATAATGGCTAAAGCCGCCACCTGCAGTGTTGGCATCACATATGAGCACCAGTTCAAGTCCTGGCTGCTCCACTTCTGATCCAGTTCTCTGTTAATGTGCCTGGGAAAGCAGCAGAGGATGACCCAGTGCTTGGGCCTCTGTGCCCACGTGGCAGACCTGGAAGAAGCTCCAGGCTCCTGGCTTCCTATTGTCCCAGAAGACTTCTCTCTCTGCCTCTGCATCTCTGTAACTCTGCCTTTTGAATAAATAAATAAATCTTTAAAAATTTGTTATATTAATTTAAAGAACTCTAAATCTAACTTTTCAGGTCCCACATACACAGAATAAACAAATATAAAGAGAAAACCAATATCCCTGATGTCTCCTGCAAGGAAACAATGAGTCTTAGGATTCCAGTGGAATTTCAAGAGGAGTTTCAATGCCACGGGACAGGTTTTAATCCTGTCTCACTGGGTTTGACAAAGCACAGTCACAGTGAAGCCCAAAGGGGAAGATTTGAGCAAGCTGACATTGGCCACCACATTTTAAAACAGATTTGCCTCAAATTTGGTAATGTGGGAGCACAAGCAAACTGTTGCATTGCCAAGAACTGAATTACTAGGGAAAATATAACGCCTAAGAAACAGCTTTCAATCAATAATTAGGAAGTTGTCTTGCCCTGTGAAAGGTGAGTTTGTGCTGCAAATTAAAAAAAAAAAAAAACTGTTTAAACATCTACCCTCACAAAACAATCATAAAACTCTTTTAAAATATACTGGCATAAATCAAGCTGGTGAAATTGGGCCTGTAGTTAGAAAACATTTCTATTTAAAAATGGCTCTTTCTAAAGAAAATTTGGAAAACAGAGAGCGCTTTCATCCAAAGCATGAGACACTTCATTATTTCAAAATCCAACCAAATCTATTTTAAATAAGAGTCATTTAATGCAACATGTGCTTACTATGAATGTCTTTAGACTTGGAAAGCAAAATACGAGTATTTAATAAGTTCATTTGCACAGTGTTCAACAAAGAAAGGCATACTGTTGCTGTGATGAATATGCTAATAATATTTGAAGGAAGATTATAGTCATACAACCAGGGTTTTATAATCTTATTTTGTTAGGGAAATCCTCAAGTGTCATAGCCACCTAGTGTTAATTATTATAAGATAAATAACATATAGGAACAACACCAGACATAAGGTCTAAAATGCTACCTCCAGCTGTAAAATGTGAGATTCAGTTATAGACTTTCTTGTGACCAAGTGTTCACAATTCTGAAATAACCACCTTTATCCTAATTTGAAATAATTTACTTTATCAGAAAATAGCATCAAATTCTAAATTAATAAAAATAAGATGTTAACTAACATCACATCAATGAAAAGGCACAAAATACACTAGCTTTTTAATAGTTATGCTACATCTATGTCAAAATTGAATATATTTTATCATAAAAGTCACATTATGCAAGTTAGCTATTGAAATAGAAGTGGGAAATAACCCGCTATGTGGAATAGAGACAAATATATCAATTCCACAGTTCAACATACTGATTGCTTGCTACACTTACCTCTGAGCCTCCTGTCAGCCAAAGCATAAAAAGAAATAGTATATAAATAATTTTTTATTATATGAAGGTATGCTATTTCTGCAATTTTTTCCTGATACTAAACTCTAAAAGTAAATGGAATTTTTAAAAAAATTTTTGACAGGCAGAGTTAGACAGTGAGAGAGACAGAGAGAAAAGTCTTCCTTCTGTTGGTTCACCCCCCAGATGGCTGCTATGGCCAGTGCGCTGCGCCAATCTGAAGCCAGGAGCCAGGTGCTTCTCCTGGTCTCCCATGCGGGTACACGGGCCCAAGCACTTGGGCCATCCTCCACTGCACTCCCGGGCCACAGCAGAGAGCTGGACTAGAAGAGGGGCAACCGGGACAGAATCCGGCACCCCAACCAGGACTAGAACCCGGAGTGCCTGCGCCACAGGTGGAGGATTAGCCTAGTGAGCCGTGGTGCCGGCCCAGTAAATGGAATTTACATTCACTTTGTGCTGGATTATGCTGGAGAATTTGGACACTTGGTGTGATTTACTCCTCTCAGTGAGCAGCTCACGTTAATCCATTTTCCATGATATGAAATGTAGATTCCGACTAGGATTGCTGTATATACCAGTACCACATTTCCCAACTGCTTTGTGCATAGCACTGACACTGGATCAGGATACATCTTCAGGACTATACAGAAACTCAGAACTAATCTCTCTCTCTCTGTTTTTTGTTTTGTTTTGTTTTGTTTTGTTTTTAAGATTTTTACTCATTTATTTGACAGGTAGAGTTACAGACAGTGAGAGAAAAAGACAGAGAGAGGTCTTC
Organism: Oryctolagus cuniculus; assembly: GCF_051225735.1. Lineage (NCBI taxonomy): Eukaryota > Metazoa > Chordata > Mammalia > Lagomorpha > Leporidae > Oryctolagus > Oryctolagus cuniculus. The sequence goes on from NC_142870.1 coordinate 100,200,675, forward strand.
CATCTGCTGGTTCACCCCCCAAATGACTGCAACAGCCAGAACTATGCCGATCCGAAGCCAGGAGCCAGGTGATTCTTCCTGGTCTCCCATGCAGGTGCAGGGGCCCAAGCACTTGGGCCATCCTCCACTGCCTTTCCAGGCCACAGCAGAGAGCTGGACTGGAAGAGGAGCAACCAGGACTAGAACCCGGTGCCCATATGGGACGCCGGAACTGCAGGCGGAGGATTAACCTAGCACACCACGGTACCGGCCTCTCTCTCTCTCTCTCTCTCTTTTAATATTTATTTACTTTTTTATTTGTAAAGGAGAAAGAGGGAGAGATGTAATGCAACTGCTGGTTTACTCCCCAAATGCCTGGCACTGAGACCGGGACTGGGCTGAACCAAAGCTAGGAACTGGGAATTGTGAACTGAATCCATGGTAGGTGGTAGGAATGCAAATACTTGAACCATCACTGCTACCTGATAGGGTCTACAGTAGCAGGAGGTTTCAGTCAGAAGCCAGAGGTTGACATGGGGCACAAAGGTCTTAACTGGTGTCCTTTTTTTTAAAAAAAGATTTTATTTATTTACTTGAGAGGTAGAGTTATAGACAGTGAGAGGGAGAGACAGAGAGAAAGGTCTTCCATCCACTGGTTCACTCCCCAATTGCCTGCAATGGCTGGAGCTGAACCAATCTGAAGTCAGGATCCAGGAGCTTCTTCCAGGTCTCCATCGTGGATGCAGGGGTCCAAGTACTTGGGCCACCCTCTACTGCCTTCCTAGGTCATGGCAGAGAGCTGGATCAGAGGAGGAGCAGCCGGGACTAGAACCAGTGCCCATATGGGATGCTCATGCCACAGACAGAGCATTGACCTACTGTGCAACAGTGCCAGCCCCTTAACTGATAAGTTAAATGCTTGCCCCTTAGAACTATTCTTTTTTCTTTTTTAGATTTAATTATTTATTTGAAAAGCAGAGTGACACAGACAAAGGGAAAGACAGAAAAAGAGATCTTGCATCTACAAGTTCATTTCCCAAGTAGCCATAATGGCTAGAGTTGGGCTAGGCCAAAGCCAGGAATGCTATCCAGGTCTCCTGCATGAGAGTCATGGGCCCAAGCACTTGGCCATCTTCCATTGCCTTCCCAGGTGCATTAGCAAGGAGCTGGATTGGAATTGGAACAGCTGGGACTTGAACTGGAGTTCTGAAATGAGATGCTGGTGTCACAAAAGGCAGCTTAATCCATGTGTTGCAACACTGGCCCTGGAACTATTCTTTCTATAATCATTTATTTTATTTTAACCTCTATGGAAATTGAGGACATAAATTTTAAAAATAATGTTTCGATACTGGGTAATACGGAGTAAGCATAATTAACTGGTTTCACCATTGAATACAAATATAAGACGGAGACAGAATTCAAGGAACAGCCATTTTAGGACACTGAAAAGTAAATATAGGACATGGATTAGAGAAGAAGTTCAGAATTTGAAGTATCATTGAACTAGCAGAGACTTTCCTATATTTTCCTCCCCCAATATCCCCTCAGTTAAACTCAAGCCAGCTCCAAACCAGAAGTATGATCAAAATGTATCACATAAATCCAGCCAGGTCCACTGTCTGCTAAAAACAAACAAACAAACAAAAAACAAAACTATTCTGGATAGGGTTTCAAAAGATCTTGTATTAGTCATCTTTTACCCAAGAAAACTAACTTTAGAAAGAGAAAAGGTTTACGGAAGTTCAAGTCCAAGATTGGGCAGCAGTGGTCAAGCAACAGGTGGAGAAAGGACCACATGGGAAGCCAGAAAGCAGACAGAACAGCTGGGTGTAGTTGAGGCTTTTGCAAGCCAATGCTCCCATGAGCACTACCTTCTGAGGACGTGTCCCCACAGATCTACGACTTTTATGAGGCTCAACTCCTCAACACTGTAACTGAATCAACTTTTCACCTCTGATTGCGATTAACTTATGTTTTTGAGGTTCTAAGTCCTGTATGAACCAAGAGGTAAATGTCATCTAAAACCAGAAGGCCCAGAGTCTTATAGAGTTCAAATTGTCGAGACGTAAACCACAACTAAGCGCTGGGAGAACAAGCAGAAACTCAACTCACGTGGGAAAAGAAGCAACTATGCCAGCAACAGAATGATATGCACATTGGAACTGTCTGACACAGTCTTTAAAGCAGCTATTTTAAAAGTGGTCTAAGAATAAGGGTGGCCATTCTTGAAACAAATAGAAAAACAGAAACTCTAAGCAAAGAAATATAGATTAAAAAGATAAAACGAATGGAAATTTTTCAAAATGAATAGGAAAAGATCCCTGTACTCAAAAAGCTTGCAGTCTATTTAGAAAGAGGAGAGGGGCCAGTGCTGTAGCCTAGCAGGTAAAGCCGCCACCTGCAATGCCAGCATCCCATATGGGCGCCGGTTCTAGTCCAGCTGCTGCACTTCAGATCCAGCTCTCTGCTATGGCCTGGGAAAGCAGTAGAAGATGGTCCAAGTCCTTGGACCCCTGCACCCACATGGGAGACCCAGAGGAAGCTCCTGGCTCCTGGCTTCAGATTGGTTCAGCTCCAGCCATTGTGGCCATTTCGGGAGTGAACCAGTGGATGGAAGACTTTTCTCTCTCTCTGCCTCTGCCTCTCTGTAATTCTGGCTTTCAAGTAAAATAAATAAATCTTTAAAAAAAGAGAAAGGGAAGAAATTTTTAAATTCCAATAATATGTAAGAGAATAAAGTTACAAATTAACTATCTGAAATACATTCACAGATTGCTACAAACTTAGAGCACCCACTAACAGCAGGTAAGTCCTAGCAATACCATATGCAAAGTACTGCAACATAGACATGAACAAAAAGCAGAAGAGCCAGAAAGAAAGAGTGGCCACCTTTAAGGTATAGAGAGGAGTTAGGGTAGCTATATTATTTAGTTTTAGGCTGGTCCAAGAATGACAGACACAAAATCCCATCAATTGTTTTCTCCCTTGTAAAAGTCCATATGGAAGCACTCTCCAGAGCTAGCATCAAGGCTCTGGCCAACTCCTGCATCTCAGGATGATTGCAGCATCTGCTCTGCCATCCCTAAGGCCCCAAGGTGGAGGTCCTGGTCTGAGATGGAGTTCTGGCCATCCCAGACATGATTCAAGCAGGCAGCAAAAGGAAGGCGCGAAAGTGTTGCTCAGCTGTTTGTTTTTTAAAGGCAATTTCCCCGAAGCAGCTACTGACCTATCATTAGCCAGAACTGAGGTCTATCACCATACTTAGATTTCAGGGAAATTGTGAAATGTCAGCTTCATTCTCGACAGCCGTATGTCCATCTAATATCTGGAGTTGTGGAGTAACATCAGCAGTACGGAGGAGCAGGAGGTCCCAGCACTCACCTCCCACATGGAAATAGCAAAACCAATCAATAAACCAATATATACCAATGACAATATGTCTGGGGGAGTTCTGGAGTAAATGAAAAAGTAGAAATGCACAAAAATCAAGGATTGCTGCATAGAAGAGTGTGGGAAACATTCCACACATATTATTGTGCCCCAGTCAGGAGTAACCAGGCACCAAAAGAGATTCCTCTTGTGTAGAAAAGGAGGCCAAGGAAATCCAGCAGCCATGATTAACACTGCACAATGAGGCCAGTGCTGTGCCTTAGAAGATTAAGCCTCAGGGCCAGTGCTGTGGCATAGCGGGTAAAGCCGCTGCCTGCCGTGCCGGCATCCCATATGGGTTCCGGTTTGAGTCCCAGCTGCTCCACTTCCAATCCAGCTCTCTGCTGTGGCCTGGGAAAGCAACAGAAGATGGCCCTAGTCCCTAGGCCCCTGTACTCATGTGGGAGACCCGGAAGAAGCTCCTGGCTCCTGGCTTCAGATAGGCGTAACTCCGGCTATTGCGGCCATCTGGGGAGTGAACCAGTGGATGGGAGACCTTTCTCTCTCTCTGCTTCTCCTTCTCTCTGTGTAACTCTGATTTCAAATAAATAAATAAATCTTTAAAAAAAAAAAAAAAAAAAGAAGATTAAGCCTCTGCCTGAGGTGCTGGCACCCCCTATGGGTGCCGGTTCGAGTCCCGACTGCTCCACTTCCAATCCAGCTCTCTGCTATGGCCTGGGAAAGCAGTAGAAGATGGCCCAAGTCCTTGGGCCCCTGCACCTGTGTGGGAGACCTGGAAGAAGCTCCTAGCTTCTGGTTTCAGATTGGCACAGCTCCAGCCATTATGGCCATTTGGGGAGTGAACCAGCAGATGAGAGACCTCTCTCGCTCTGCCTCTGCCTCTCTGTAATTCTGCCTTTCAAATAAATAAATAAATCTCAAAAAAAAAAAAAAAAACAGTGCACACACAACCTTCACCACCAAGGAGCCTCACTTCATTGATGCTGAACCTAGTTTACAGAACTGCCCACAGTTCACAACAGCTTTTCTTGGGAAAGGAGCTGCATCCCTACCCTAAGACCTCAATTGTTGTAGCATCTCTTTATCCATGAGGTCAGAGTTCTGCTAAGTTATGCCCACCTTTCAGGCCTGAAATGTCCCGGAGTCCTATGTCCAAAAGCCCAAAAGCTGCAGTAAACCCAGAGACCTGAAACTAGCTTCATGGGCAATCAGCACACGCCATGCCCAAGACACCAGTACCATCACCAGTACAATCACTGTAGAGTGTGCTTGTGACTCAGGACCCAGCTTAACATTAGTTAATGCCCCTGTACCTAGGATCCTACTTCCACAGCCACTGTAAGTGTTTGTGTCCCTAACTCACCACTGCTATGGCTGCCTGGTTGCCGCTATGCTAGACCTGATGCACAGAGCAGGTCCTCAGCTCAGATTTCTGGCCCCCACCCAAAGAAAAGAAGAACAGAGAACCTCCAGTAGCTGCCACTACTGAAGTCCCCAACAACCCTTGTGGATAAAATAGATAACTGAAGAAAAATCAGAAACACCATTACATGAACAAAATGAGAAATTCAACAGAGATGGAAATCATAAAACAGAACCTACAGAAATTCGGTGAGCAGTGTCTGCGCGGTGGAGACGCCCCTCTCTGTGCTCTGTCTCCTGCAGCCTGCTCACAACACACATTCCAGGGGCTGCAGGGGACGGCGCTCCCAGCCTGCTCCTTTCTGGGTTGTCAGCCCTTGGCACAGTGTCTGATTTATCTTATATGAATAAACAAATGCTTGACCAAAAAAAAAAAAAAAAAAAAAAGAACCTACAGAAATTCTAGAGCTGATGAGTATATTGAATGGAATGCAATAGAGATTTTTAAAATCAGACTTGAGCATGCTGAGGAAGATATCTAGAGCTGGCATTATGGCACAGCAGGTTAAACTACTGCCTATGATGTAGGCATCCCATGAGGGCATTGGTTCATGTCCCAGATGCTCCACTTCCAATCCAGTTCCCTGCTAAATGGGGAAAGCAGCAGAAGATGGCCCAAGAATCCATGCCCCTACTACTGATATGGCAGGCCCAAATGAAGCTCCTGGCTTCAACCTGGCCCAGTACTGGCCACTGCAGCCATCTTGGGGAGTGAAGATGTTCTGGGTGGAAGATCTCTCTCTGTGTGTCCACCTTTCCCTCTTTCTCTGTAAATGTGACTTTCAAAATAAATAAAAGCTCTTTAAAAATGAAATCTATGAACTGAAAGACAGATTTTTTTTTTAATTATTTAATCCCAAGAGAAAAAAGAATGGAAAAAGTGAAGAAAGCCCATGAGACTTATGGGACACCATTAAACAAATGTGCAAATTATGTGTCCCACAGTGAGAAGAAAGAGAGCAGCAGAAAGTTTAAAGATAAAATGATGGAAAACTCCCCAAATTTTGGGAGAAATATGAGTGCACAGATTCATACAAAGAGGAATTCACCAAGATACTGTAATTAGATCGTTAAAAGACAAAGATAAAAAGAAAATTTTGGAAGCAGCAGGAGAAAAATGACTCCTCACATACAGGGGAGCCTCTGTTAACACTATCAGCAGACTCTTAGCTGAAACCTTATGCCCAGAAAAGGATGAAATAACATATTCAGAATGTTTAAAGAAAAAGGTGCCAATTAGGAATACTTTACCAATAAATCTGTCCTTAAGAAACAAAGCAATAGGTGGCTGGCACTGTTGTACAGCTGTTTAAGCCACCACTTGCAACACTGGCATCCCACATGAGTGCTGGTTCAAGCCCTGGCTGCTCCACTTCCAATCCAGCTCTCAGCTAATGCTGTAGAAGATGGTCCATGTGCTTAGGCCCCTGTCTCCACGTGGGAGACCCAGATAGAGTTCTGGGCTTTTGGCTTTGACCCAGCCAAGCCCAGGCTGTTGCAGTCATTTGAGAAGTGAACCAGTGCATGGAAGATTTCTCTCTTCCTCTCTATCTGCCTTGTAAATAAATAAAATAAATCTTAAAAAAAAAGAAGAAAGGCCGGCGCCGCGGCTGACTAGGCTAATCCTCCGCCTCGCGGCGCCGGCACACCAGGTTCTAGTCCCGGTCGGGGCGCCGGATTCTGTCCCGGTTGCCCCTCTTCCAGGCCAGCCCTCTGCTGTGGCCAGGGAGTGCAGTGGAGGATGGCCCAGGTGCTTGGGCCCTGCACCCCATGGGAGACCAGGAAAAGCACCTGGCTCCTGGCTCCTGCCATCGGATCAGCGCGGTGCGCCGGCCGTGGCAGCCATTGGAGGGTGAACCAATGGCAAAAGGAAGACCTTTCTCTCTGTCTCTCTCTCTCTCACTGTCCACTCTGCCTGTCAAAAAGAAAGAAAGAAAGAAAGAAAGAAAGAAAGAAAGAAAGAAAGAAAGAAAGAAAGAAAGAAAGAAAGAAAGAAAGAAAGAAAGAAAGAAAGAAAGAAAGAAAGAAAGAAAGAAAGAAAGAAAGAAAGAAAGAAAGAAAGAAAAAGAAAGAAGCCGGCGCCACAGCTCACTAGGCTAATCCTCCGCCTTGCGGCGCCGGCACACCGGGTTCTAGTCTCGGTTGGGGCGCTGGATTCTGTCCCGGTTGCCCCTCTTCCAGGCCAGCTCTCTGCTGTGGCCCAGGAGTGCAGTGGAGGATGGCCCAGGTGCTTGGGCCCTGCACCCCATGGGAGACCAGGAAAAGCACCTGGCTCCTGCCATCAGATCAGCGCGGTGCGCCGGCCGCAGGGCGCCGGCCGTGGCGGCCACTGGAGGGTGAACCAACCGCAAAGGAAGACCTTTCTCTCTCTGTCTCTCTCTCTCACTGTCCACTCTGCCTGTCAAAAAAAAAAAAAAGTAAACATTAAAGACTCCCAGACAAAAGTTAACAGAGTTCATCACCGCTGGACCTGCTTATTAAAGCTGAAACAGAGGGATATATCAGTAACATGAAAGTATATAAAAGCATAAAATTGACAGATAAAAACAAATATATAGTCACATTCAGAATACTCTAAAATTGTCATTACAGTATGTAAATCATTTTAAACTCTACTATGAAAGTTAAAAGAGAAAGGTTTTTAAAAATAGGTTTAAAAAACTATGAGGGGACGGCACTGCAGCTCATTAGGCTAATCATCTGCCTGCAGCGCCAGTACCCAGGGGTTCTAGTCCCGGCTGGGGCACCGGATTCTGTCCCGGTTGCTCCTCTTCCAGGCCAGCTCTCTGCTGTGGCCCGGGATTGCAGTGGAGGATGGCCCAAGTGCTTGGACCCTGCACCCCATGGGAGACCAGGAGAAGCACCTGGCTCCTGGCTTCGGATCAGTGCAGCATACCGGCTGTAGCAGCCATCTGCGGGGTAAATCAACGGAAGGAAGATCTTTCTGTCTCTCTCTTTCACTGTCTAACTCTGCCTGGCAAACAAACAAACAAACAAAAAACCAAAAACTATGAGGGGTATGTGTTTGGTGGAGTGGTTAAGACATCACCAAGGGTGCTGGCATTGTGGTGTATCAATTTAATTCAATACCTGTTACACTGGCATACCATATGGGTGCCAGTTCATGTCCCAGGCACTCCACTTCCTATCCAGCTCCCTGCTAATGGCCTGGGAAAAGCAGGGGAAGATGGCTCATGTGTTTGGGCCCCTGCAACCTATGTGGGAGACCTGGAAGAAACTCTTATCTCTTAGCTTCAGCTGGCCCAGCCCTGGCTGCTATAGCTAATTGGGGAATGAACCAGCAGATGGAAGATCTCTCTGTCTTTCCCTCTGTTTCTGCCTCTCTCTTTGTCACTCTGACTTTCAAATAAATAAATAAATCTGAGAAATCTGAGAGAGAGAGAGAGAAAGGGAGAGAGAAAGAGAAAGAGAGAGAGAGAGAGAGATACTACTGGGGATTTATGTGTCCCATAATGGAGTGCCTGGGTTTGAGTCTTGATTGCATTTTTGATTCTAGCTTCCTGCTACTGTGCATCCTGGGAGGCACGTGAGAGACCCGGAAGAAGCTCCTGGCTCCTGACTTTGGATCAGCCCAGTTCCAGCTGTTGCAGTCATTTGGAGTATGAAACAGTGGATAGAGGGCTGGTGCTGTAGCATAATGGGTAAAGCTGCTGCCTGCAGTGCTGGTATCCCATATGGGCACCGGTTTGAGTCCCAACTGCTCCTCTTCTGATCCAGCTCTCCACTAATGACCTGGAAATGCAGTGGAAGATGGCCCAAATCCTTGGGCCCCTGCACCCATATGGGAGACCCAGAGGAAGCTTCTGGCTCCTGGCTCCTGGCTTCAGATTGGCTCAGCTCCAGCCGTCTTCCATCTGGAAGACCTTTCTCTCTCCCTCTCTCTGTAACTCTGCCTCTCAAATAAATAAATAAATCTTTAAAAAAAAAAAACTTTGTTGTCCATTTTATTTCAAATAAAATGAAAATAAATAAATAATAAAGGAGAATGTTAAAATATTTTAGGAAAAACTATGGGTGGGCATTTGGCCCAGCAGTTAAGCCATCCCTCGGGAGGCCTGCATCCCATATCAGAATTCCTGGGTTCCTGTCCTGGCTCCACTGTCTGTTCTAGCTTCCTGCTGATATGAACTCTGGGAGGAGCAGGTAATGGCTCAAGTATTTTGATCACTGCCACCAATATGGGAGGCATGAAATGAGTTCTGGGCTCTTGAATTTGGCTGGGCCTAATACTAGCTGTTCAGGAATGAAACAGTGGATGGAAGATCTTGTTTCTCTCTCTCTCTCTCTCTCTCTCTCTCTCTCTCTCTCCTTTTTGCCTTTCAAATAATCAAGAGCTATAACAAGAGACATAGGAGGCCGGCGCCGTGGCTCAATAGGCTAATCCTCCACCTTGCGGCGCCAGCACACCGGGTTCTAGTCCCGGTTGGGGTGCCGGATTCTGTCCCGGTTGCCCCTCTTCCAGGCCAGCTCTCTGCTGTGGCCAGGGAGTGCAGTGGAGGATGGCCCAGGTGCTTGGGCCCTGCACCCCATGGGAGACCAGGAAAAGCACCTGGATCCTGGCTCCTGCCATCGGATCAGCGCGGTGCGCCGGCTGCAGCGGCGGCCATTGGAGGGTGAACCAACGGCAAAAGGAAGACCTTTCTCTCTCTGTCTCTCTCTCTCACTGTCCACTCTGCCTGTAAAAAAAAAAAAAAAAAAAAAAAAAAAAAAAAAAAAAAGAGAGAGACATAGGAGACCATACAATGATAAAGGGGTTAATTCACCAAAAGGATATAACAGTTATAAATATATATTTGCCCAACAGAAGAGCATCTAAATTGACAAAGTAAATATTAACTAATTAGAGGGAGACATAGACTGAAAAGTAATAATAACAGGAGGCTTTGATACCCTACTTTCAACAATGGACAGGAACATAAGGAAACATTGGACTTGGACTATATTTTTTAGCAGATGGACCTAAAAGGCATATGCAGAACATTCGATGCCACAATGGTAGAATATATATTCCTTTTAAGTTCACAAGGAACATTTTCCAGAATACATCACATATTAGGCCATAAAACAAGTCTTAACAAATTTAACAAGATTGAGGTTATATCAAGTATCTTTTCTAATCACAATTGCATAAAAATAAAATCAGTAATAGTAGGAAAACTGCACTACCCACAAAGACATGCATGTGGAAATTAACACAATCATAAAAAACAGGTAAAAGATAAAATAAATATGGAAATCAAAAAATATCTTGAGACAAGCAAAATTGGAAACAACACCCTAAAACTTCTGGGATATGGCAAAAGTAGTTTTAAGAGGGAAGTTTATAGCAATAAACACCTATATTAAGAAAAAAGAAGGACCTCAAATAATCTTAGTAAACTAGAAAAAAGAAAAAACAAACAGCCCAAAGTTAGCAGAAAGAAGGAAATGACAAAGATCAAAGCAGAAGTAAATGAAACAAATATTAGAAAAGCAGTAGATCAATGAAATTGGATTTAGCTTTTGGAAAAGATAAACAAAATTTGCAAACTTTTAGCCAGACTAAAAAGAAAAGACTCAAATAAATAAACTCAGAAATGAAAAAGGAGATTGCAACTCATATCAAAGAAAGCAAAGGACCATAAGGGATGACTACGGACAGCTGAATGGCAACAAACTGGATAGCTTAGAAGAAATGGACAAATTCTCAGAAACACGAACCTCCCAATGCTGTATCATGAAAAAATAGAAAATCCTAACAGACAATTAAGAAGTAAAATCATCGAATCAGTAATGGAAAATCTCCCAACAAATAAAGGCCCAAGAGCTATGACTTCGTTGGTAACTTCCACTAAACATTAAAAGAATTAATACCAATGCTTCTTGAACTCTTTCAAAACACTGGAGAGCAACAGGGCAAATGTTTAGCATGGTGGGTAAGATGCCGGCATCCTGAATTGGAATGCTTGGATTTGAGTCCCAGCTCTGCTTCCAACTCCAATCTCCTGCTCATGCATACTGTGAAAGGCAGCAGGTGATGACTCAAGGACTTGGGTTCCTGCCACCCATGTGGAAACTCTGAGTTGTGGGTTCCTGGTTTTAGCCTGGCCCAGCCCTTACTGGTGTAGGCATTTAGAGAGTGAACCAGTAGTTTTCTCTCTTTCTACTTTTCCAATAAACTAAAAATTAATTTAAAAAGTCATAAAAATGGAAGAAAAGGTCATTATATCAGAGGATTGCAAAAGCTCATGGGAATTTTAATTGAAAGATGCATTTATTTTTATGTCAAAACAATTGGAATCTGTGCATAGAAGGATCTTCAATAATTTCATAGAAATGTGCATTGTGGGGGCTGGTGCTGTGGCAGAGGTTAAAGCCACGGTCTGCACAGCCAGTGTCCCATATGGGCACTGATTCGAGTCCCAGCTGCTCCACTTCCAATCCAGCTTCCTGCCAATGCGCCTGGGAAAGCAGTGGAGGATGGCCCAAGTTCTTGGGCCCCTGCACTTACATGAGAGACCTGGAAGAAGCTCCTGGCTCTTGGCTTCAGATCGGCTCAGCTCTGGCTGTTGCGACCATTTGGGGAGTAAACCAGCAGAAAGACCTGTCTCTCTCTGTCTCTACCTCTCTCTGTAACTCTTTCAAATAAATAAAATAAATCAAGAAAGAAAGAAAGAAAGAAAGAAAGAAAGAAAGAAAGAAAGAAAGAAAGAAAGAAAGAAAGAAAGAAAGAAAGAAGGTGGGTGTATTATGGGGGCCAGTGCTGTGGCATAGTGGGTTAAGCTGTTGCCTGAAATGCTGACAACTCATATGGGCACTGGTTCAAGTCGCAGGTGCTCTACTTACAATCCAGCTCCCTGTTAATGTGCCTGGGAAAGCAGTAGAGGATAGCCTAAATCCTTGGGCCCCTGCACCAGTGTGGGCAACCTGGAAGAAGCTCCTGGCTCCTGACTTCAGATCGGCCCAGCTCCGGCTGTTGAGGCCAACTGGGGAATGAACCAGCGGATGGAAGATCTATCTCTTTGTCTCTCTCCCCCTGCCTTTCCCTCTCTGTAACTCCATCTTTCAAGTAAATGAATAAATAAATCTTTTTAAAAATTTTTAAGAAAAAATGTGCATTGTGAATAATGTATGCATGGATTTTCTGGCTTGCTATTCCTGGTATATTTATTTAATGGATGGAGGAGAAAATTGAAAAGGCAGCAGTGATTTGTAGGGTATCCTTCTAGTAGTCTTCAAAATTCAAGTGTTTGAAAAAAACTTTGGACTTAGGTAAAATCTTCTGATGAAGTGGAACATGCAGCCCTCAAAGCAAAATATGGTCATTGTATTCAGAGAGCAAAACTCAGTGTTCCAGGTGTATGTGTTTGTTAAAACTTGCCAAAGGGTACATTTAAGATTTGTGTGTTTCACTGTAAGCATATTTTTAGAGATTTATTTATTTACTTGAGAGACACACAAAGAGAAAGACAGACAAAAGAGGGCTCCCATTTACTGGTTCTGTCTCCATATGCCTGCAATGGCTGGGGCTGGGCCAGGATAAAGCTAGGAACAGAGAACTCATTCCATGTTGCCCATGTGGGCAGCAGAAACCCAAATTCTTGAGCCACCACTGTTACCTCCCAGGATCCACATTAGCAGGAAGCTGGAATCAAGAGCTGGAGCTGGGAATCCAACCCAAAGATTTGTATGGGTGGTGGGCATAATCAGTGTGTTAACTGCTAGGTTACATGCCTGCCTCTTCACTTACACAAAGGTTAGTTTTATTTGAAAGTAAGAGTTGCAGAGAAGTGGAGGGACAATGAGAGAGAGAGAGAGAGAGAGGGAGAGAGAGATCGATCTTCCATCTACTAGTTCACTCCCCAGATAGCCACAATGGCCAGCACTGGGCCAGGCTCAAGGCAGGAGCCCGGAACTCCATCTGGGTCTCCCATGTGAGTGGCAGGGGCCCAAACACTTGAGCCATCCTCTGCTGCTTCCCCAGTTGCATTAGCAAGGGGGTGGATCAAAAGCAGAGCAGCTGGGACTGAAATCAGTGGTCATATGGGATGTTGACATTGCAGGCAGCAGCTTAACCTGCTACACCAAAATTCCAGGCCCTTTATATAAATTGTATATCTCTAAAAAAAAAATAAACAAAGATTTAATCCTGGTTAATGATAGGTATTCAAAAAATTCCACCATATGTCATAAACATATGACCACACGGACTTATGAAAGAGGAAGCAATACTAGAAAGCTCAGAATTGTGATTAAGAGGGATGGAAGAGATATGATACCAAGGGAAAGCAGTTATGAAAATGTGACTGTCCCACCTGCCCCCAGAAACTGCAGTAAACAGGGTGGGGAACCAGACTTAAGAAAACCTGGAAATTCAGAACTCAGGGCCATTCCCCAGTTTAGTTCATCACAGCTTTATCTATAATTAATTATACGAGCAAAAGAAAGCAGTGCAGAACCTCAGGAGTAGTATTTCAAACCTTGGCTCTGAGCAAATGAAAAACAGATTGAACAAGTTTGGCTTGTGATTCATTCCACAACTTCAAGCCACTGCCCTTTAATTTAATCCTTTGGATGCCACTATGCAGATTTGCATCCTTGTATTTGGATAATGAGCCAATGTATCATGAAGGCTGAAGCCTGTGTCTGAGGCCGCGTGCTGGCACTGGATAATGCTGGGTGTTGTGACATCATGCTCCAAACAGTGTTAATTACAAGAGTCTTAGAATAGAAGCAAATACAAAAGACAATCAAAGATCTCCTTCTTTCACAGTTACCGAACAACTGACAGGCCCACTCTGAGTACAGCAGAGGCTCACTTTTGGAGGTAGAGGCGTTAAGATTTTGAATGACAGCTGACAACCAGGGTACTCTGGTGGACTATGCAGTTGCTGATAGGAATCTTTTTTTTAACATTTTATGATAAAAATTTTCAAGCATACCAAAAACTTGTAAAACTGTGGTGGTCACTCAGCTATTCACCACCTAGATGATATAATTAACATTTTTGCTCTATCTTCAAGTATGTTCTCATCTTCTTTCCTATCTATCCATCTTATTTTTGAATGTGCTTCAAATTAAATTGCAGACATCAGTACACTTTACTCCTAAACACTTTTTGCACCAAAAGTTGTATCTTTTAATTCCATTTTTTCCATAAACTTTTAAAAAAATGCTGTTTTCCCAAAGTTATAAACAAAAGGATATACTGATCCAGTTTTCTTTTTAATGATTATTATTTTTTGAAAGGCAGAATGAGAGAGAGAGAGAGAGAGAGAGGTCTTCCATCTTCTGGTTCACTCCCCAAATGGTCACAACAGCCAGTAGCCAGGTCAGACATTGTGGTACAATGGGACAAACCACTGCATGAGACACAAGCATCCCATGTTGGAGTGCTGGTTGGAGTCCTGGTTTCTCTGTTTTTGATCCAGTTCCATACTAGTGCACCTGGGAAAGCAGTGAATGATGGCCAAAGTGCTTGGGTCCTTGCCAACCTCATGGGAGACCCAGATGGAGTTCCAGGCTCCTGGCTTCAGCTTGGTCCAGCTCTGTTGTGGCCATTTGGAGAGTGAATTTAGTGGATGGAATATTTCTTTCTCTGTCTTTTCCTCTCTCTGTCACTCTGCCTTTCAATTAAATAAAATGAACCAGAAAGAGGCGGAGGGGGAGGGGAGGATGAGGTGGAAGAGAAGAGAAGAGAAGAGAAGAGAAGAGAAGAGAAGAGAAGAGAAGAGAAGAGAAGAGAAGAGAAGAGAAGAGAAGAGAAGAGAAGAGGAAGGAGGAGGGGAGGAAGAAGAGGAGTGGGAGGGGGAGAGGGAGAGAGAGGAGAAGGAGAAGGAGAAGGAGAAGGAGAAGGAGGAGAAGAAGGAGGAGAAGAGGAAGAAGAAGAAGGAAAGAGCCAGACCTGAACCAGCACTCTAATGTGAGATGCTGGCAACACAAGTGATGACTTAACTTGCTGTGCCAAATGCCAGCCCCTAAAGGTCTTTTACTACAAAGCCATCCTATAAATTTGTGGAAACAACTGACTTACCTGATGTACAACCAACATGTGGTACAAGAAGTATGAAAACACCAGGTAGGGGCTGGCATTGGGGCACAGCAGGCTAAGCTGCTGCCTGCAACACCCACATCCCAAATGGGTGCTGGTTCAAGTCCTGGCTGCTCCACTTTTGATCCAGGTTTCCCACCCAGGAAAGCAACAGAAGGTGACCCAAGAACTTAGGCTCTGCACTCACATGGGAGACCTGAATGGGGCTCCTGGATCAAGGCTTTGGCCTGGCCCAACTTTGGCCATTGCAGCCATTTTGGGAGTGAGCCAGTAGATGGAAGATCCCTCTCCCTCCCCCTCCCCCTTCCCCTCCCCCTCCCCCTCCCCCTCTCCCTCTCCCTCTCCCTCTCCCTCTTTCTCTTGCAAACTCTGCTTTTCTTTTCTTTTCTTAAAGATTTTAACTTTGGGGCAGCATTGTGGTGGAGTGGGTAAAGCCACCACCTAAAACACTGGCATTCCATATGCTGAGTTGAGTCCCTGCTGCTTCACTTCTAATCCAGCTCCATGCTAATATGTGTGGGAAAGCAGCAGAAGATGGCCCAAGTACCTGGATCCCTGCACCCACATGGGAGACCTGGAAAAAGCTCCTGGCCCCTGGTTTTGGCCTGGCTTAGCCCAGACCACTGCAGCCATTTGGGAAGTAGTGGATAGAAGATCTCTCTCTCTCTCTCTCTGTCTCTCTGTCTCTCTGTCTCTCTCTCTCCCTGTAACTCTGCTTTTCAAATGAAATAAAATAAATTTTTAAAAAAATTTATCTTTGCCTAATTGTCATTATCAATGATTTTGGCATCTTTGAAAAGCTAGGAATGGGAAGTTAAGATACTTTGTACTTCAGGAATAATTTTATATGTATGGACCTCATGGAATTCTTGTATCTTTAATACACTTACAACTTTAGTTTGAAATCAGTTTGTGCTGCATCCCCATTATTAGATGTGGAGAAGAAACAGAAATCTGTACTTGATGACAGTATCAAGTACTGGGTAGGGTGTGCATGCTATAAGAGTGAAAAGACAAAAGAGTTTCCCAGACTCCTCCTAGAGGAAGCCAGGACCTTGGGGATGATAGAAGTTGTTTTATGATGGAAAGAAGAAGTTAGAACAGTATGGTCAGGAAGAGACAGCTTATGAAAAGGTGCTCGGAGCTAGGTGATTGTAAATTGTTATTGCCATTATCACAAGGGATCAGATCATCTAGATTCAGTGAGCAGATGTATCAGATGACTTTAAGTAAGTCTCTTGCATTGGGAACGCCATTCCTTTGTAAAATGAAGGATTGATCTACACAGTCCTTAGAAGTCCTTGTTTTAAGAATTCTATAATTCTGTGACCTGAAGATTTGCAACATTTCTAAGGGATGCTGGAACACTCAGGAACATTTGAAAAGTAATCCTGCTATTTGCTATTTCAGATGAGTTTTTAGCTGTTGACAAGTGTTTTCTCCCCTTAAAACATGCTCTTCCACATTTTTCACTTAAATATGCCTACTTTTAGTTGAATGGATTAGTTGGCTCATCCACTGCCTTTGTGTGAATTAGGGAAATGCTCCTATAATAGTTCCACAAAATGACATTGATTATTATTTATTTATCTATTTACAATTAAACTCCTCCTTCATTTGGACAGACAAAGCCAAGTTATTTCCATTACAGGCTCTTGGCCTGATTAGCAGAGCCTGTATAATCAATAATCTCACTTTATTTTCTCGGAAATAATCTTCAACATCTACAATGAAGTGAACATTGAAATGTTAAATCGTCTGAATGGCCATGAGAGACAATTACAAAGTGTGGTGGAAAGTAGATTTCAGAAGCAGACAGGAAATTTAGTCAATTCCTGGAAATATGCATTAGCAGAAGAGAATCCCCACCACTTATGCCAACTGGGCACCAGAGAGTGTATGGAGTCCTTTGTTAGAGGTATAATTGGGTGCCTTGGAAGCCAACATTCTCATGGTACATATGCAACTTTATACTGGTCTTAAAGATTTCCTGTACAATGTAAGATGGTTGAGAATCTCAAAATATGTGAATTGGCTCTTCATAATTTCTGAAATAGGAGTGACAGCTAAGACTTTGTAACCATTAGTCACTGACTATGGGCCAGGCAGACGAAGAGATATAATAATAGGAAGCTGCTCAGGGCTACCAAGTTCCTGAGGATTTAAACGCAGGCAACCCAACTCCACCTCCCAGTGCCCTGCGACTCTGCAGTGTTCACTTAACCATAGCCTCTGGCTGCCTCTGTGCTACTGTGCTTTTCCCTTTAGCACCTGGACAGGAGAAGTAAACTCCATCTTTTTAAACCACATGTGTATTTTTTATCTAATCATCGAGTAGGTGTCATTTAAAAGAGCCTGATTCTTTCATCCTCAATGTTTTAAGATGATGAAGTCTCAACACATCAAAGATGGCAGTTCATGCACACCTAGGAGGCAGAAGGTGATGGCTCTAGTGGTTGAATACTTGTCACCCATGTGGGAGATCTGGATTGAGTTCTAGCCTCCTGGTTTCAGCCTGACCCAGTTCAGGCTGTTGGGGGCATTTGGGGAGTGAATCAGCAGATGGGAGTGTACATAGACCCAAGGACTTGGGCCATCTTCTGCTGCTTTCCCAGGCGGGAGATTAGCAGGGAGCTAGATCAGAAGTAGGGCGGCTGGGATTTGAACTGGCACCCATATGGGATGTCGGCACCACAGTCAGCAGCTAAACCCACTGTGCCACCGTGCCAGCCCCTTGCTACTTCTATATAACCAGAAATGTGTAGCACAAAGGCACTCTTGTATGAACACTGCTAGGTGTTCCCATTCATAGGCTGCTGTGGCAGTGAACAATGTAACAGGCTGGGATTTCTTTACAGACATCTGTGATTCGGAGTAAACTGTATCAGGAGAGAAAAAAAATATTTTCATATCTTCAAATTAGAGAAACAGGAAGGATTGTGGACTTGCCTTTAGAATTGACACCACATGTCAGCACTCATTTCGTACTGTAAAAATAAAAGAATTAAGCCCATGAAAGCATTTGTGCTTAAAATTGCTTCAAGAGGAAACCGGGTGAAGGGTATGAATGACCTCTTGGTATTATCTTTTGCAACTTCCTGTGAATCTATAATTATTCCAAAATAAAAAAATTTCTTTTTTAAAGTTCCTTCGGTATGGGAAACAGACTTTTGAACTTGGAAAGAATTACTTTTGTCTTATAGAATTTAGCAGAAGAAAATGAGAAGGGATATCTGTGGTCAGACTTTTGTCTTTTTCAAAGAGGATATTTGGTGTCCCTGGGGACTTCTTCTCCCACATCAGAGGCAGTGAGTGAGGAAATGTGCCATCCAAGGCATGCCAGCTCATAACCGGAAATCAAAGCAGAAACCAACTGTATGTTTTGGCGAGGCTTAAGTTTTCCCCCTTGAGTATGGAAATAATACATGTTCACTACAGAATATTTGATAAATACTGAGTATCATAAGCAAATAAATTTTCATACAATAAAGAATTGAGCAATCATTACTGTCAACAGTGTAGTGTATCTGTTCTGTTTTTTTTTTCCTCTAGGTAAAAGTATTTCTGTATAAACTTGAGTTCATACTCCATTTTTTAAAAAGACTTATTTATTTTATTTGAAAGGGAGAGAGAGAGACATCTTCTTCTTCTGGTTCACTCCCCAAATGGCCTCATTGGCGGG
This sequence comes from Oryctolagus cuniculus, assembly GCF_051225735.1. Lineage (NCBI taxonomy): Eukaryota > Metazoa > Chordata > Mammalia > Lagomorpha > Leporidae > Oryctolagus > Oryctolagus cuniculus. The sequence continues at coordinate 100,219,202 of NC_142870.1, forward strand.
GGCTGGGCCATGCTGAAGCCAGAAGCCAGGAGCTTTCATCCAGTTCTCCCAGGTGGGTACAGGGTACCCAAGCACTGGGCCATTTTCTGTTGCTTTCCCAGGCACATTAGCAGGGAGCTGGATCAGAAGTGGAGCAGCCGGAACTAGAACAGTTGCCCAAAATGGATGATGGTGCTGCAGGTCTAACTTACTGCACCATAGAGCTGGCCCCCATAATCCATTTTTATTTGGTGAGTTTGTCTTTACTTTCAGCATATTGTGATTTTTTTCCAAATCAAAAAATAAAATGTAAATGGCTTCATACGATTCTATTATGTGGCTACTTCATAATCTAGTTAACTATCATTGTGTTTGTAGCTCTTCATTAATATAAACAATGGCACATTGAAATTTTTCATTCATTAACATTTGGTTGCACCTTTGATTACTTATTTAAGACAAATTCTTCAAATAATATTAAATCCTTACTGAAAAAAATTTTTTAAAGTGTTTCACCTGTTAGACATGTTTTTTAAAATAAACTTTTGTGGGCTGTCGCTGTGGTGTAGTGGGTAAAGCCACCGCCTGCAGTGCCAGAATCCCATATGGGCACTGGTTCAAGTCCCAGCTGCTCCACTTCTGATCTAGCTCTCTGCTATGGCCTGGGAAAGCAGTAGAGAATGGCCCAAATCCTTGGGCCCCTGCACCCACGTGAGAGACCCGAAAGAAACTCCTGGCTCCTGGCTTCAGATCAGCACTGCTCTGGCTGTTGTGGCCAATTGGGGAGTGAATCAAAGGATGGAAGACCTCTCTCTCTCTGCCTCTCCTTCTCTCTCTGTGTAACTCTTTCAAATAAACAAATCTTTAAAAAATTTGTTTGTTTATTTATTCATTTGAAAGGCGGGGGTAGGGGGAGGGAGGGAGAGAGAAAGAGGGGAAGGAAGGAAGTGGGGGGAAAGAGAGAGAGAGAGAGAAATCTTCTGTCAGTTCACTCCTCAAAAGCCCACAAAGGCCTCAGACAGGGGCCAAGCCAGGAGCTGGGAATGTAATCCAGGTCTCCCATGTGGGTGGCAGGAACTCAGCTACTTGTTCTACAGCTACAGATTTTCTAGAGGCAGGAGCTGGAGTCAGGAGTCAGAGGTGAGCAGCAAACCCAGGCACTCCAGCATGGCACACAGGCACACTAGCCAGCAACTTAAACCCCAGGTCAAATACCCACCCCATTGAAAGAGTTTTATTGTTCCTAAAACATGTCCTACAGAAAATTTGTCCTACAGAAAGGCTGTACTAAACAAATATCTATTTAAAATTCAGTTGACAGAGCCAGATTGTGGTGGAGCATCCCATATCAGAGCATGGGTTCAAGTCCCAGATGCTCTGCTTCCAATCCAGCTCCCTGCTTAGTTGCCTAAGAAAGCAGTGGAAGATGGCCCAAGTTCCTGTGCCCCTTCACCCACATGGGAGAATCCATGAACGGAGCTCTGGGCTCTTGGATTTGGTCTGGCCCAGCCCTGACCATTTCGGTCATTTGGGGAATGAACAAATAGGTCTCTTTTTTTCTCTCTCTCTCTCCCTCTGTCATTCTACCCTTCAAATAAATCTTTGAAAAAAAAATTTCTATTAGCGATGGCCTCTCCAGTTTAGAATCTTCATATAAGATTCTTAGAATCTTCATATAATGGAACTTAATCATTAGTGCTTCTCAAACTTTAACACATCCATGAATTACCTGGGGATATTTTCCTTTTTTAAAAAAATATTTATTTATTTGAAAAGCAGAATTACAGAGAAAGAAAGGAAAGTAGGGAGGAAGATGGGAGTGGAGAGAGAGAGAGAGAGAGAGAGACCCTCCAAATCCACTGGTTCACTCCCCAAATAGTCAAAATAGCCAGAATTGAGCCAGGCTGAAACCAGGAGCTGGGAAGTTGATCCTTGTCTCCCATGTGGGCGGCAGGGGCCCAGGTACTTGACCATCTTCTGCTGCCTCTCCTGGCACATTAGCAGGGAGCTGAACCAGAAGCAGAGCAGCCAGGACTCAAACTGGCGCTCTGATATGGGATGCCAGTGTCACAGGTGGCAGCTTAACCACTTGTGCCACAATGCTGGTCCCTTCACTTTTTAAAAAGTATTGACTTTTAGAGTGTGATTGATTAACATTTGTGTACTGAGCTTTTTTCTCTACCCCATAACATGCCTTATAGAACTTAAGCCATCTATTTCTGTACTGTAACAAGAATGTTCTTAGAATATGTTTACCTAATTTGAAGTACCAGCACTTCTTATTTGTGTTCATTTTTTTTTTTTTTTTGACAAGCAGAGTGGACAGTGAGAGAGAGAGACAGAGAGAAAGGTCTTCCTTTTCCATTAGTTCACCCTCCAATGGCCTCCGCGGCCAGCGCATCGCGCTTATCCGAAGGCAGGAGCCAGGTGCTTCTCCTGGTCTCCCATGGGGTGCAGGGCCCAAGCACTTGGGCCATCCTCCACTGCACTCCCTGGCCACAGCAGAGAGCTGGCCTGGAAGAGGGGCAACCGGGACAGAATCCAGCGCCCTGACCGGAACTAGAACCCGGTGTGCTGGCACCGCAAGACAGAGGACTAGCCTATTGAGCCACTGCTCCAGCCTGTGTTCATTTCAAACATGTTTTGTTTTGTTTGCCCTTTACTCTTCCACATGAAGTGTATTTTTTCTAGCTTTATTGAGGCATAATTGAAAGAAATAACCTATATGTATTCAGGTGTACCTCATGATAATTTTTAAAAGACATTTACTTATTTACTTGAAAGGCAGAATTTACAGGGAGGCGGCGGGGGGGGGGGGCTTCCATAGGCTGGAAGCAGGTATCACAGGCAGCAGCTTAATCCACGGTACTACAATGAGTGACTTTCTGACAGACTCCACAGACTGTTCTTTGGATAGCTATTTGACTGTCAACAAAGACAGCAGTTTTAGATACCAATACTTTAACAGGCTCCATGAAGGGCCGAAAGTGATCGCAGAGATAACTCCTGGTAGTCCCGAGGGCTGCCTGATTCCCAGCTGTTCTGCTGATGGAATTCCACATTTTCTTGATTTTGAAAATCAGCTGCAGGTCCTCACTATTCTGTAATCTGGTTCTGCTTTTCTGAGAGACAATACAATGAAGTAGAAAGAGCATGAGTGTCAGGATGCAACATTCCGGCCCGAATCTCTCACAGAAGGCCCCTTTACCTCCTCTGTGTCACCCTCTGTAGCAGGAATAGAAGACAACCGACTTTACAGCGCTGTTGAGAGGATGATAATATTCACAACGCTTGGCAGTGCCTGGCTGGAAACCAATACTCAACAAGTGTCTGGGGTTGTTATCTAGTCTATAAGTAATAATCTTCCTTTCCTGCAGCAGCAATGGCAAGTTTATTTCAGAAACTTTTCTCTGAACAATCAGAAGTTTCTTCTGTTTGGGGAGATAACACAGCTAATTTCCCAACATATTTCTGGATGGCACGGTTTCTGTCTTATTTCCAAAAGACACAGGAGGGGAGGAACTGAATCAGAGAGAAGCAAGTTGACGTCTTCCTGATTCCCAGGTGCTTGTTGTTTTGAGTGACAACAGATGTTGTTCCCTGACTCAGCAAATGTGCTGATAAAGCTCCTTCAAGAAACAGAACAAAATACAACAAAACTTTTCTGCTCTTTCTCGGCTAAGAAGCTATGACATATGTTATTTTTCTTCAAGCTTTCCTAGACTTTTAGTTCAAACTTTCTGCTGTTGCTGCTGTTGTTCATTAGCCCTTGTTGGTTGGCTTCCATCTTCATCACATTTTTGGCATGTATTAGATGGGACTGGGTAGGGTGGAAAGAATCTTTTTACTTACGATAGTATCCTGATACTTTATTTCTTAAAAGATGTAATTATTTACTTAAAACACAGAGTGACAGAGAGCAATATCTTCCATCTGCTGGTTCACTCCCCACGTTGCTGCAATAGCCAGGTCTGGGCCAGGCCAAAGCCAGGAGGCAGGAACTCCATCCTGGACTCCAACATGGGTGGAAGGGACCCAAGTACCTGGGCCATCCTCTGCTGCCCTCCCAGGTGCATTGGCAGGATGCTGGCATGGCAGCAGAGCAGCTGAAACTTGAACCAACATTCCAATATGGGATGCTGGTGTTGCAAGCAGTGGCTTATGCTGCTATACCACAATGCTTGCCCCTATGTGATAAGTAAAATATGAGAGATGTGAACCAATGATTTTCTATAAAAGAAAAAGAAAGAAGAAAGGTAGGTTACTTTTCCAGTCGCATAGCTCATAAGTGACAGGCAGGATATGCAGCTAAATTTCTCTGACTTCATGGTTCATGTTCTTCCAAGCATGCTATGCTTATTTTCAAATGCGGAAGATAAAACAAGCACATAACTTATTATAATTCAAATGGGCAGGAGTGACATAAGAACACGAGAGTAGTGTAAGCCCAGTGCTTCAGAGATCAGAACGGAGGAAAGATGTGTGCTGTGGACAGGGCAGACATGACTTCTGAGGGCTTGCTCTGAGATAGGTCTCTGCATGAAACACTCTAATTCGTGGAATAGCAGAGGGAAAATGAGAAATCCCAAGACCTCTTCTCAGAAGTAGGAAGAGACAAGTTTCAATGGAAAATACCACAGAGAGAAAGCTAGACAGGACAGGTCAGAGCCAGCTGAGGCAGGAACATAGAATTCAGTAAACAACTAGAAATGGTTTTTAACATGAAGTGACTTAATCTTGGTTGAATTTGGGAGAAAATCAACTTGACAACTGTGATGAAGTGGATAAACTGGGGGCAGAGAAAACAACAAATCTCTGGTGCTATTGATGTGGGAGAGGCAGTACGTCAAGGAGGGGTAATAAAGACTGGCAACCTCCAAGCCATGTGCACCACCCCAAACCCACCATCTTCTGTGCTAACTCAACAGGGCTGAAGACTATGCACACTCTTCATCATGCATCTAAGCCTCACTTTCCATCATGCTCCAGACAGCAGGTGTGCACTGTAGCCCCACCCCAAATCCAAATCTCTTTTGGATCTTCAATCAGACCCTGCTCTGGGCACCACCACCTACCCTGTAAAAAGATGCCCCTAGCTTGGGTGGAGGATAATTTTCTCTCCCTTCAGCTAGTCTGCTCTCATGCCTGAGAATACTATCTTCCTGCCTTTCAATAAATCATGCTCTTCTGTTCACCTCCACCTATGACTCCTGGTTCTATTCTTACACTCTGGAAGACAAGAACCTGAATTAAGTCTAGCTGGAGATCTCTCCCAGCCCAGCCAGTGCTCTCAATCCCCACAACATAACTTGGGGACCCCCCCAACAACACTACAGAGGATACACAGATGCATCAAACTTAGATTTAGTATATATCTTTAAGTCTGTTATTACATACCTTTTATATATTTACACAAATAACTTCAATAAAAGACACGATTTAATAAATGTCATCAAAATCTACACAATGCCATGGCAGCTGAAGGTTGAAGTAGAAAAAAACCTGCTTAGTTCGTCTAGAAGGGTAATTTATTGGGCAATCTTGGTCAACATGAAAATGTTAAAAAGCTGTCTGATTTCATGGAAAATATTAAACTCTGGGACATATAGACTTCTTTGAAATTTATATTTCAGCACATAGGTAGATATGTAGATCCAAGCAATTAGCTCCCTAGCCACCAACCAAGCAACTCCTTCCGAATACTGTGATGGGAGTGCTTCAAAAAAAGTTCATAGGGCAGGGGTGTTTGGTGCAGCAGTTAAAATGCTCAGGATGCCCGCATTCCACTTTGGAGAGCTCAGTGCAAGTCCTTGATTTCTGGTTGCTGATGTAACTTCCTGCTACTTCCCTGGGAGGAAGCTGGTGATGGTTCAAGAGGGAGGTCCAGAAGGAGTTCCTGGCTCTTGGCTTTGGCCTGCAGCCCTGGCTGTGGTGGGAATTTGGGAAGTAAACCAGCAGATGGAAGATCTTTATCTGTCTCTCTGTCTCTACCTTTCAAATAAAAGTAGGAGAAAAAAAGATCATGAAAAAATGGAATGAAAAGTTTACTTGGCAGAAAAATTTTGAAATCCTTGCGGTTTTTTCAGAATATGAATTTTCTGTGAACTTTTTGAAGACCCTTTCATACGTGTGGACTTCAAACATTTTTTTGCACCAAAATAGATCTCTTTTAATTCTATTTCCATTAATTTAAAAATATCCTCCTGCTTGAAGGCATTTTAAAAATATATAGAATTTAGGTATTCCAAAAGGCAAAGTTCAGAGCTTGATTTTTAAAATAAAAAGAACAAATTCACAGTAAGTTTTATTTTTAGAGTTACTGCTTTATCAACTAAGTCAAGATGAAACAGTAACTCATTAGAGGACAAGGGTTGTTTTTTTTTTCTTCTTAATTTCATTTATGTTAATGCATATGTGACTCACTGTCACCAAAGAGGAACCTTCTCGTTGAAACTTGTGCAGCTGCCCTGGAGTTAATCTCCACAGAAAATTTACTTATTTTTATGAAATGTTAATAATGTAAATGTTAGTTAATTGAATTCTGATTTTGATTGTAAATAAGTCAGATTTTATAAAAGTTGTTAAGTGGAGTTTTCTTTGCCAATATGAGATTTTTTTAAATGAGATGATCTATTTGTTATTTGAGAGGACACAAATTCAAAAACACTGACTCATTTGTAATGAAAAAGTCTGCGAAATTCTCAGCAAGTCAGTTGGAGCAGTGCAAATACCTGTCCTCAGTGGTCATGCGACATTGCAGAAAAGCAGGATTCCTGTCATTCTCAGTCGAAGCTTTTTAAGCTAGGAAATCCACCCGACAGAAGGGATAAGCATTCAAGTTCGTTTCAGTAAAAGCAAAACAGGAAGAACAGTAAGTAGCTAATCCTGATAAGGGAGGGGCCGGGAAGAGTAGCAGAAAAATCTAAGTTTCCAGATTGAAAGAACTTGTGAAGTCCCTGAGATGTGGGTAAATGTTGGCCAAATGGACTGAGGGTGGGGTAATTAAATTCTTCACTTTACCTGGAGACAGAGACAAACTTCTGGGGCATACATTAACGAACTGATTTATTTAGAAGGAAATACAATATTCCTAATGCAACGTAAGTGAAAGCCATTGTGTAACTGTTGAAGGGCAGGTGCTTAAGAGCAGGGAGAGGAACATATTCAATCAGTGGATCAGAAAGTTCTGGCTCCATTTGTCAGTCCCACCATTTAAGTGGTTAGCTACAGGAGAGTCTCAGGGAATGTGCCATTGCTGAAGGAGCTTCATTTGCATTGCAAGCACTCTCTTTTCCTTAGGTTGTGTAGTTCCTGGGAGGGTTGTATACCCTAGAGGGCTGATGGAGATGGAGGTTCAGAGAGGGTGAAGGAGTCTGGGGACATAAACCCCGGTGCCACTCCCTGGCACTGCCTGGAGACCCTGAGCAAGATGCTCAGCTCTCTGGGCCTCGATCTCCCCCTCTGCACAATGGGAGTAACAAGAGCTTACACATCTGTTGTAGATGGTAAAGGAGGGAAGTAAGGTGAAGTGCTGCCTCCTACCAATGTATGTTAAGCATGAAAAGTATCGAAGGGAAGATGCTTACGTAGAAAATGCATTTGAAAGAAGATTATTTTCTCAGGAAATGTCTTCATTCTGTCCTGTTCCTAAAGCATTTGAGGTATTCATTTTCACATATTCATTCCTAATTATTGATTTTTTTCTCCTCAAAGACACATTAAAGGAGAGAAAGGCAATTCTTGCATAAGCCAGCATTACCCTGCTAATTCTGTGCTCTAATGCAAAGGACTGGGTTTTTCCAAAGAGCACTTAAAAACAGGTGATGGTATCACACCCATGAGTGCACTCTGCCTGCGCCATGAGAAAGGAAGCTGATTTCTCCCATCCCTGCTCCCTGAGGAGGCTAAATTGCTCTCAAAGCCTTTTGTGCTATCATGTGAATGGCGGTAAGAGCAGCCTTGTCCCCTCCAGCGTCACAATCAGAACCAGAACAACACAAGGGAACGTAAAGCTGTGACGGCAGCTCAGTGCTCACAGGGTCCCTCCGAGGGAAGGAAGAGCGTGGCCCTGGCCCCAACTCTTGGAACTCACACCCCTCTTCTACCCTAGTCCTAGCTTTGCTACCTCACCTACTGGAAGACTCTGATCCTAGAAGCATAAATGTGGACTCAAGCATTTTGTGAGCCTGATTCTATTCATTCCTGAATAGCGCTGAATGAACTTTTTGCCTGAGAGGAAATAAAGCACTTAAAAATAAGTGAATAAATGAGTTCTCAGGCACCTTGGCTTAGAGATCTGCATTCATTCATTTATCCGTTCATTGAGCAAACATTGATGAGTGCCCAGTATGTGCAGCTGCTCTGCTAAGACTGTGGATATAGCACGACAGACATGAGTACCCTAGGAGCGAGATTTTGGCGTCAAGTAGTCTTGCAATAGTAAACCTCTAGCTCACACGAAATAATATGTTCTAGACTATAAAATGGAAAAAAAATACACAAGACAGAAGCTCTGTAGAATGAAACTTTAATACATCATACACTTGACCCTAACTGAATTTGCTGCCATTAGCAATTTCACTTGATATTCTTGGCATTTAAGTTAGACTTTTGGAAATGTGACTTGGATATCCTTGTCTATTCAGAGATGATGACTAAGGAAGTCCAAACTCATGACTCCTTTGTCTCTTAAACATGCCTTGGGGCAAAAAGAGGCTTTCAAAATCATTCCCTTAATCTCACAGTTCTGTTCATTAACATTTGTTATTTCTTCTTTTTAAAGTTTTATTTATTGGAGAGGCAGAGATTCTGAAATAGACAGAATTTCCATCTGCTGATTCAATCCCTAAAACCTGGCAAGGGCCAAACTCAATCCAATCTCTCACCTAGGTGGCAGGGGTCTAATTACTTGAGCCATTGCTGCTGCCCTCCAGGGTCCACAGGAGCTAGAAGCTTAAGTCAGGAGCTGGAACCAAGAATCAAACCCAGGTACCCCAATGTGGGCCACAGGCATCTTAGCCAGTAGATTAAAGGCCCACCTTTGTCTGATGTTTCTGATACGAGAATAGTGTTTCTACCAACAAATAAAAATGTTTAGAAAAATAGTTGATCCACAGGTCTCTCCTTGCCATCTTTTCTTACCTCCTAAATAGAGTCTGAAGTCCAGGTTAAATGACTTTGGTTTTGGAACAAAACAACTGTTTCCACCAGGAAACTATTAACATTATTAAATTATTCTTTCTCAGCTTATATTGCTGAAGGGAGCTCATATATTGTTGACAGATATCAGAGCTCTCCATGCTTTGAAATCTGATAAAATTATTGAATATATAAAATTTTGAAAATATGAATATGAAAAATTATCATATTATTAAACTAAATTCTTAAAAAGTCTCAAAACTCAGAGAACTGCCAGGGCAGGCATAAGATGCTATATTTACCACATTTGCACTCTGCTTTCTGGTGCTCAGATGGAGAATAGAAGGGGATGTTTTGAGGAAGTCCCCTGAGTACAATGTGATGCTCCGGAAAAGGCAATATCCCCCTCCCTATAGTCCTCCCCCAAGACTCAAAAGAAACCCTTGGAAAGTTGTTGCTCTCTGCCAGCAAATGATACGCATTTACCAGCTGGATTCCTGCCTGGCCCAGGAGCTGTGGACCTGCCCAGGAGGGTGTTCTAAGAGCCTGGGGGCGCGTAGCTGGGACAGACTGCATGGTATTGCATGGTGGCAGCTCAGGTACACAGGAGAAAGGACAATCTCCTCAAATTCTCAAATTCTTTGTCCTTGAGAGGTACAGAAGATGCAGTTTGAGGAACAGCCCTGACAAAGGTGGGAAGCAAAGAACCTACTCTTAGAAGAGAAAAAGGATTAGGTGCGATGAAAAAGAAATTTGTAAAAGATGAGCCTTGAAAGGTAACTTGACACCTGATTTTGCAAGGCCTTTCATGTAAGGGCAAGCAGATGCATACATGTCAGTAAATAACCGGAAACCACTGCATGTTCTTTGAGCTAAAAAAAAGTATAATCAGTGTTGTGTGTTGGGGAAATTAATATGAAAAGAATGTATGGACTGGATCAGAGCAGGGAAGGCAGGGGACAATATGTATGCATGGTGCTGAAGAAGATACTAAGACAAACCACCACTAGAAAATACCACTACACACCTAATTGAATGACTAAAGTTAAAAGAATACATACAGATAAAACCAGGCATGGGCAAGGTCTCAGCAACTGGTACTCCTATATATTCCTGTTCAGAGTGCAAAAATGGATCAGCTACTGTGAAATGTGGCTTGGAAGTTTCTTAGAAAGTATACACTACCCATATAACCCAATAATCCCATTCCTGTGTTAACTATGATAGAGAAATGAGAACATTTGTTAACACAAAAATTTGTATATGACTGCTCATAGAACTATTCATAATTTACCTTAACCTGGGAAACACCCAAAATGTCCTTTGGTTTATTCATTTACCAAATAGATGAACAAACTCTGATACTTGCATATCATGAGATACCACTTGGTAAAATAAGAAATCGAGGCAATGTGCTAAGTGAAAGAAGCCAGGCTCAAAATGTGGCATCCCATATGATTCCATTTATATTCTCAAAAGGAAAAACTATAGGAATGATAGGCAGATCAATAAGATTAGGTTTTGGATTGTGGCGAGGCAACCACAAGGGACATGAGGGAGCTTGGGGGAAGATGGAGCTGTTTTGTAGCCTGATGTGGCAGTGCTTATATGAATCTGTGTGTGTGTTTAAATCATAGAACTGAAGCCAGTGTTGTGGCACAGTTGGTTAAGCTGCAGTTTGTAATGCTGGCATCCCATATGAGTGCAGGCTCAAGTCCCAGCTGCTCTACTTCTGATTGAGCTCCCTGCTAATGTGCCTGGGAAAGCAGAAGAAGATGGCTCAAGTGCTTAGGACCCTGAATCCATGTAGGAGACCCAGAAGAGGCTCCTGGCTCCTGGTTTCAGCCTGTCCCAGCCCTGGCTGTTGTGGCCATTTGGGGTGTGAACTAGCAGATGGAAGATCTCTCTTTCTCTCCCTCTTTCTGTTACTCTGACTTTCAAATAAATAAATAAATATTTTTAAAAGTCAATTTTGCAGATAAATTTAAAATAACAATTAAAAAAGAAAGCCAAAATAACAAGCTGATAAGGAAAGTAAGATATTTTCCACTGTTTGAAATACCTGACACAACATATTAACATAAAGTCAATACTCTATGGGAGAAAAGAAAAGACAGACAGAATCTTAGATTGTGAGGGTCTCAGATTAATTCAGGGTTAGCAAATAGTCGGGTGGAAGATTATATTTCTGAGGATGGCAGAAACAATATGTGCAAGGCTTTTTTTTTTTTGGACAGGCAGAGTGGACAGTGAGAGAGAGAGACAGAGAGAAAGGTCTTCCTTTTGTCATTGGTTCACCCTCCAATGGCCGCTGCAGCCAGCGCGCTGCAGCCAGCGCGCTGCGGCCAGCGCGTCGCGCTGATCCAAAGCCAGGAGCCAGGTGCTTCTCCTGGTCTCCCACGCTGGTGCAGGCACCCAATCACTCAGGCCATCCTCCACTGCCCTCCCAGGCCACAGCAGAGAGCTGGACTGGAAGAGGAGCAACTGGGACTAGAACCCGGCACTTATATGTAATGCCAGTGCCACAGGCGGAGGATTAACCAAGTGAGCCATGGCACTGGCCCCAGCTCTCAACTTCTACACCAAACACCTGTCCTCTAATGGGAGTTTTTTGGAGGTGGGGCCTAGTGAAAGGTGATTAAGATCATTGACTATGTGTTCTTAGGTAGGATTAACATAGTTCTCACAAGACCCCAAGCCCTCTCTGGCTTCCATCTTATCATATGATCTCTCCCTCTTGCACACATTCCTGCCATTTTGATGCCATCTGACATGAAGTGATAGGGCCAGGGAATGAATTGATGGGACTGCCCAATTTCAGACTTTGATCTCCAAAAATGTAATCCAACTGAACTTTTTTCTTCATAAAGAACCTAGCCTGAGGCCCTTCAGTATAGTAATCTAAAATGAACTAACACAAGGTCTATGCCCCATCACACATTGTGACCGCTGAGACTAAGAGCATGGTGAAAGCTACACTGTGTGATCACTGAGGCTAAGTCATAAAAACACTATGCACTTCCTTCTTATTCTCTTAGAACACTTGCTCCTGGAGCCCAGGCTTATAGTGTGATGAATTCTAAACAAACCATGGACATTCTTATGGGAAGAGGAACTGAGATATTGGCCCCTACACCTGCTAATCTTCCAGTCATTAGCCAGCATTAACTGGCTTGCCATGTATGAGAACATCTTGAGAAATGGAGTCAATTTAGCCAGCGCTGCGTGTGTGGAGTAGAGAACACTGTCAGCCAGGATCTACCCAAGTTGGATATTTTGGGGTAGGTTGGACAGAGGAAGAGATAAGTAATATATTTTTACTCATCAACAAATCAGCATGCCCTGCTAGAATGTGGTATTCAGAAGTATTGTTCTCTTAAAGATTTATTTATTAATTTGAAAGGAAGAGTGACAGAGAGGGAGACACACACACACACACACAGAGCAAGAGTGAGAGCAAGGGGGGGGGGGGTCTTCCATCTGCTGTTTCACTCTCCAAATGGCTAAAACAGCCAGGTGTGGGCCAGGCCAAAGCCAGGAGGCAGGAACTGCATTCTATTCTCCCACATGGGTTTCAGGGACTCATGTACGTAGGTCATCTTCCAGTGCCTTCCCAGGCACATTAGCAGGGAGCTGGATCAGAAGCAGAACAGCTGTATCTCAAACTGGCCCCCGGGTATGGGCTTAACATGCTGCACCACAACGCTGGCCCTTCAGAAGAATTCTTGGACTAAGATGAGGTTTAGGAGAAAAGAGTGAGTGATTAGCAAAGTAATCTGTTGGACATAGTACCAAGTGATGGCACCAGTGCCATCCATTTTGCCAATCATATTAGAATACAGGACTCTTACTTTGTATAATTGGGTAAGACAGAGTGCAGGCGGGTAGTGATCTGCTGAAAATCAACAGCTTTAAATAAGGTCTTTTGACACACAGTTTAGTTTTCTTTTCACTTTTCAATGTCCCTTCCCAGTAACAGATTCCAGGCACCTGAATCACAAGACATAAAGCAGCAAATATAGGCCTGGGTGATTCTCCTTCCTGCTTCTATGCCTGTGATACCTTAAAAAAAAAAAGATTTGTTTGTTAGAAACTCAGAGTTACAGAGAGAGGGAGGGAGGAGAGAGAGATCTTCCATCTACTAGTACACACTCCAAGTGGCTGCAATGGTGGGGGCTAGGACTGGCCAAAGTCAGGAGCCAGGAGCTTCATCATCCAGGTCTCTTGGGTGGTGGCAGGGGCCCAAGCACTTAGGCTATCCTCCACCACCCTTCCAGGCACATCAACATGGAGCTGAATGAATCAAGTGGAGCAGTTGGGACACAAACCGGCTGCCCACATGGGATGCCAGCGTCACAGGCAGCTGCTTAACCCACTGTGTCACAACACTAGCCCAATAGATATATTTTGCTAAGGACAACACTCTTCTAAGGTCATGGGAATGCTTGTGGAGGACAGATTCCATATTGACATGGTTCATGAGAACCTGAGGAGAAAGATTCTAGACCTATAACTGGTGTGTATCAGGAGTGCCAGAGAGTTCAGCAAAGCTGGGCTCAAAATGTAAGTTGTATATGCAAGCTGATCCAGAAACGCATCGTGCATGAGCAAGTGGGAAGGCTGCAGACATGACTGCTTTGTGTCATGGATGTCTCCTTGCAACAACACCGACTTCTTATGGAGTCTACTAAGGAACTGCTTCTCACAACACTGTTGCAGATTGTATCACACAATTTCCATTTAGCATTTTTTAACTTATTTTGTTGTAGCTGGAACATACTACTTTAGTTACAGTGTTGTGGAAATATAACTTGGCCTCATCCAGAACATTATGCAATTGGAATGCATACAACATATTAGGACAGTACTGATAAAACAGTACACTTTGATCCTTCTACTCTTCAGAGAGCACTTGGCATTGTCTAATGCAAGGTAGGTTCAGAAAAAAAGCAGGGCACTTCTAGGGTATGATTTAAAGGTAGGGGTACAAGCCTATGGTACTCTGGAGCCTAGGGTGGCTCACTGAGAACAGGATTCAGATTCATCCAGTAGAGAAGCTGAGAATAGAGCTTGGTCACAGGGAAGGAAAATACCATGCATGAGCAACTGTGAACTCCCCCTAAAACAATAATGGTTTTTCCCTCTCCTACCGTTCTGAGGAGATAAAGGAGGTGGGATTAGGTATGAAAGTTATTTATGTAAAACAAGTGGCCCAGTGCATTGACTCATTTATTGGTTCACTGAGTACCTAGTGCTACAAAGTATTCTGTTAATACCACAGAAGATACAAAGATAAAATAGATATAGATTCTGGATTTTTTTTTTTTTTTTTTTTGACAGGCAGAGTAGACAGAGAGAGAGACAGAGAGAAAGGTCTTCCTTTGCTGTTGGTTCACCCTTCAATGGCTACCACGGCTGGTGCGCTGTGGCCGGTGCACCGCGCTGATCCGAAGGCAGGAGCCAGGTACTTCTCCTGGTCTCCCATGGGGTGCAGGGCCCATACTTGGGCCATCATCCACTGTACTCCCTGGCCCAGCGCCCCAACCGGGACTAGAACCCGGTATGCTGGCACCGCAAGGCGGAGGATTAGCCTAGTGAGCCGTGGCGCTGGCCCAGATTCTGTTTTCAAAGCAGGAACCCCACCAACCTCCCTTAACACAGTAGGATTTGAGAACATGGGCCTAATGGGTTAGAAACCTAAATATTGGGCAGAAACACCCAAACAGGGGCTCACTGGGCTTAATCATCAGAAGTGGGACATATCACTACAACTACCTCCACAAACAGCAGATATCAAAACTGTTAACAATCTCTCTCTTGATATCATTATTATTGGAAAATTTGTGAATTGCTAAATCATTTAGGCACATTACTGTACTGTTAGGAAACTGTCCCTAGTAGTGAAATTCCTTTCATCAGCTCCACTTTCAGATTGGCAGTATAGGCTTGTCCTCAACAAGTGTTCTTTTCAGAGAGAGATGCAGCAGATGTAGCAAAACAGAAACATGATATTCTTGGAAGTGCATTAGTTTGGATAGTATCTAAACTTTCCTCTCTTGTTCTGGGATTTTATTCTTCTAATAATTTCTCTGCCCATTTTAAATTTTCAGGCAGGTTGATATAATTTATTCTCAAGTCATCATAAATCAGTAAATTCTTGTTTCTTAGGCTGTGCATTTTGTGTTTAGAGCTGTTGATTTCTATTTCCCCTAATCTTTTTCTGGCTTAGAATATCTCAGTGCTTCCCACTGGGTTTTTCTAAATACAAGCAACTTGTTTTTCAACATGTAATCTGAACCCAACCACCTCTCAAAACCCTACAATATCTGGTAAGTGCCAGTGTATGGGAACACAGCAGAAAAGAAACAGAGGAAATAAAATGGGTTTTGGGAGGCTGGCGCTGTAATTAGTAGGTTAAGCCCCCACCTGCAGTGCCAGCATTCCCATATGGGCACCAGTTCGTGTTCCAGCTGCTTCTCTTCTGAACCAGCTCTCTGCTATGGCCCGGGAAAGCAGTGGAAGATGGCCCAAGTGCTTGGGCCCCAGCATCCACATGGGAGACCCAGAAGAAGCTCCTGGCTCTTGACTCCTGGCTTTGGATTGGCCCAACTCCAGACATCATGGCCATTTGGAGAGTGAACCAGTGGATGAAAGAACTCTCAACTTCTCTCTCTGCCTCTGCCTCTCTGTAACTCTGCTTTTCAAATAAATTAATTAAAAAAAATCCTAAAATAGGTTTTGGAGGTGATCCAATCAGATGTCATGTGAGACTCTGCTATACCCCGTGTAACTTAATCTTACTCAGCTTCAGTTTACTTACCTGTGAACTGGGGACAAAATGCACAACTGGCAGTTATTGTGAATATCAAGCACAACATTTGAAAGCAGAAAGCAAAGCAACTATGTAATAGGTACTCCTTAAACACCAATTTCCCTTTGCTTCCAAGAGGGCTTTTACCTAGGATGATAAAATTTATCCTAGAGGATAAAATTCAGGATTCAGGATAAAAATCGCTTAAACATGTAAGCAGTTGCAGATGCAAAGGAATCGGGCCCCAAGCGACTCTGCTGACACTCTGACATACACAGAAGATCTGGCATTTCCCCTTTTTCTTTCTCACAGAAAGCAAGCACCCAGCATTAGGGAAAATAAAAATCTGGATAAAAAACAGACACAATTTCATCATCCTAGTACCACGAGCGTTTCATTTTTGTCACGGTCTGTCTTTTCGGTAAGACGGTCACATTCTTTCCACAGTTGCAATCAGAGTGCGTGTACTTTGGCATCATCTCTGGTAAGGTACGGCTAGATTTATTCCAGGTGATAGTGGGAAGCAGTTAACGAAGAAGGAGTGGAGAGCTGCGGGGGTGGCAGGTTCACTTCTAATACTGTTCAAACCTTTCTCCGGCACAGAAACTCCGCAGAGAACTCCCGTGCAGTAGAGTTACCCAGGGCTGTTTCTTTAAATCGTTTGACGTCAGAGAAGGACTGCTATAGCAACCGTCTGTCAAACTGGAATTAACTCAAAAGGAAGAGGGGGGTGGGGAGAGGAAAAATGCTCCCAGGCGGTTCTGACTTCAGAGGAAGCAAATTGGATAGATGCATTTATTTTATGACATTTTAAACATAAAAGACCTCCAGAGAGATGTGGGAAAAGTGGATTGAGATGTATGTGGTGTTTAATTCATGCAGAGAAGAGAGACTTGGCAGGGTCATCTGGAAGGCCTTCCAGTTTCATGAGAGGCAGTAGTGTAACAATGACTCCCAAGTGTTGGGCATTTACTGGGAGGCGGGCTCCGGGCGAACCCGACTTCACGTTTTTGGCACCTTCAATGAGGCAGGTGTCACTCCCTATTTGTCGATGACGGCATCTGGGCCCCGAGACGGTCACACTAGCGATGTGAGAGCCGGTTCTGGCCTGTAGTTCACTTTCGTGCGCGTGGAAAGGCAGCATGTCGGTCCTAGCGGGACGGTGGGGGCCCCAGCTCGACCCTACGCTCCTGCCCACGAGCACACCGACGTCTGCGCGGTGCCGGGAAGGAAAGCGGCCCCACCGCTTCGACGGGCGCCGCACCGACAAGAAAACGAAACTGCCCGGGAATTAAAAAGTCCTTCTTCTCTTTCTAGCAGGAAACGAGAGAGAAAATAGGAAGCAGAAGCTGCGCGCGGCGCCCGCTCCCTGCGGCCCCCCGCCCCCTGCCCGGGCCGCGCGCTCCAGGGCATGCGCAGGCTCGCGGCGCGTCCCCGCCGGGCCCGCGCGCCTCGTGCCTCGCGCCTAGAGCCTCGCGCCTCGCGCCACGTCCCCGCCCCGGCCCCGGCGCGCCGCGGAGTTGGCTGCCCGGCTGGCGGACCTGGGTGTGGCCTGCAGTGCTGAGATCGGCGGTGCGCTGCGCTCTGCACGCCGGCTCCTTGCTCGAGGGGCGGCTGAACGCCGGGAGGACCCACGCAGCCTCAGGTGACGCGGATCCGAGCTCCCTCCAGGTGGGCGGCGAGCGCGCCCCGTGAGGGGATCCCAGGCTGCCCAAGGGGGCGTGGGGGGCGCCGTGGGGCTGCCTCGGCGCAACCTGGCCCAGGTGGGCTCGGGGACGGAGGCTCCGGGGACCGGCGCTGCCCTGGAGGGACGGGACGGGCGCGCCTCGGCGGCGCTCTGCTGCGGCGCCGGGACCGGCCCTCGAGGGGTCGCGGTCTCGGGCACTTCCTGGGCGGCTGGGACGCTCGCTCCGGGGAGCCAGGGCGCTGGCT
The DNA here is from genome assembly GCF_051225735.1 of Oryctolagus cuniculus. Taxonomy (NCBI): domain Eukaryota; kingdom Metazoa; phylum Chordata; class Mammalia; order Lagomorpha; family Leporidae; genus Oryctolagus; species Oryctolagus cuniculus. Next base: position 100,237,062 of record NC_142870.1, read on the forward strand.
GCCGTCGGAGTCCTCCAGACCCCGGGTTCGTCTCCACGACTCATAGGCCTCCCCCTTGGAGGGACCCGGTTCGAGCTCCTGCTAGCCCCGAAAATAGCGGTTATTCGGGGCCGCCCGGGAGAGGTGCTGGGCGCAGAGCGCCGGGAACGCGCTGAAAAGTTCTCCAGTGAGTGCGAAAACGGGTCCAGCGGTTTCTCGTCTGATGCCCAGCGGTGAGGGTTGGGTGGAATTAATGGGTTAGTTGTATTTGCAAGTTCACGAGGGGAGAAAGTGTCTTTTGTCTCTACAGTCTGCTTCAAAACGCAAATGGTCGCCTTATCCTTTGATGTTTATTGCTATTCGGTGAGGAAAGATTGAGTTTCCAGAAGTTTAAGACCAGGCTCTCATTGTCGATGCGAGCAGAAAGAAAGGCTTTGTGATTGTTGCCTCTCCTGCCTCCTCTCCCACTCCTTCCCCCTCTCGTTCCGTAAAGGGCGAGGGTGTATTTTTCTCCTCCCCAGTCGCTGGGCGTGTGCAGCAGCACCCTGCCGGGCAGTTTTCTTAAGACCTTGGAAACGTAATCGCGGATGCGAACTTTTTATCGTCAGTGCTTCTCAGTGGTGGTGACCTTTAAGTACGTCTCCGGGGAGGGAGACCAAGCTCATGAGGCTTAGGGTTCAAGATGCGGGGATGCCGTTTCTAGTTGGCAGGGAAGCCAGGGACTGTGTCCATTTAAAATTGTGTGCTGGGAGTCTCTGCCACAGCACTTCTCCCCACTCTTACTGTGTGGGGCTTTCTGTTGATCCCTGATGCGAGGCTGGAAGTCGATGGAGTAGTTCAGTGTTTGGTTCTAGATCACCTTCAGATTTGCGTTTTGTTGTGTTTTGTAGACAAATTTGAAACTGAAATAGAAACTTTAAACATACCGTCTTATTGAACGTTGGCAACCTTTTTGTGTATGCACTTGAACAAAATTCCAAAACGCTAGCCATACACTTGGATTTCCCCTTCTGTGAGCCTGCAGACATTATTTAGGACATTATTCCAAGTCATTGGTCTCTGGTAACCTGTAAGGTTTGTTTCTTTCACATCATTGACGCTAAAGTATGTCAGCACATATTTTTACACTTTAAAAATAGACTCCGGGGCAATTTCAGAATTGAGAATTGGAACGAAGTGTTGGGCGTTTTTCTGCCCTTTACCAGATAACCGCCTGAGATGATGGGATTCCTCTGATTTCTTTCAGGTGTGTCACTGAAGTCAGCTGCCTGTGTTGTGCTTTACCTGGCTAATTTAATCTGTGTTTATTATGTGAGTTGTTTAGTTTTAAAGATGTATTTATTTGAAAGGCAGAGTTGTGGAGAGAAGAGAGGTGGGTGGGAGGGAGGGAGGGAGAAAGAAAGATCTTCTGTCTACTGGTTCACTACCAAATGCCTGCAATGGTTGCGGCTGTGCCAGGCTGAACCCATGGACTCCATAGAAGTCTCCCACATGGTTGACAGGGGCCCAAGCACCTGGGCCATCTTCTGCTGCTTTCTCAGGCACAGAAGCAGAGAGCTGGGTTCTGGAAGTAAAGCTCTGGTACTCATATGGGACATCAGCATCACAGGCACCAGCTTAACCCACTGCACCACAGTGCTGGCCCCAGGAATTATTTTTTAAGTGTCTGTCTTGAGCCAGAAGCAATGCTATACATTATTCTATTTCTATTTCTTAGTAACCTGACAGAGGAGGCATTTTCCACTTCTACGGGTAAGGACAAAAGATGACACAAGATGTGAAGTAACTTAACTAGGACTCAAGGCATGACCTCTCTGTCTGTGAAATCCAAGTTCTTTCCTCTGTGCCACATTAACTTAACGTCAGGGCATGAGGAGTAACCCGCAGTTACTCACCAGCTTATGTGTAAGATTTCCACGATGTGCCAGAGACTTGTGTGTGCTTTCCCGACACGATCAGTGCTGTCATTCTGTGTTATTGTACACATCCTCACATCAGCCCTGGTCCTCTCCCTCACCTGGTTAAATGTCTCCTTCAAAATTCACATCACTGTCTTGCCAGGGCAGAACTTGTCCTGTTGACACTAGTAGGTAGTGGACTGACTGACTCTCCCAGAAGAGCCTCCGTTTAAGGTGCGTTTTCTGGAGGCAGATGTAACTCATTTGGAAGGTTACAGACAGGATAACGGTCTACTTTGTGGTACAGGAACCCTTTGATATTCCTACTAATTCCTAATATGTATTTTCTAATTTTTATTTATTTGAAAGGCAGAAAGAGATCTCCCATTCACTTTCTACTTCCCTAGATAACTGCAATAACCAAGACTGGGCCAGGCCAGAGCCAGAAGCTAACAACTCAGTGTATGTCTTTCATGTATGAGGCAGGGACCCAGGGGTTTGAGCCATCACCTGCTGCCTCTCCCTAGGAGTTCATTAGCAGGAAGCTGGAGTCTGGAGCCAAAACTTGAATCCTGCCACTCTGATATGGAATGTGGGCATCCCAAGCAGCAACTTAACTGCTACACCAAATGCCTCCCCCTAGAAGATATTTTTTTTTAAGGTTTTGTTTATTTGAGAAGTAGAGTTACAGAGAGAGGGAGAGACAGAGTTCTTCCACCCACTGGTTCATTCCCTAAAGGGCCGAAATGGCCAAAGCTGGGCTGATCCGAAACCAGGAGCCAAGAGCTTCTTCCAGGTCTCCCATGTGGGTACAGGGCCTGAGCAGTTGGACCATCTTTTACTGCTTTCCCAGACCACAGCAGAAAGCTGGATCAGAAGAGGAGCAGCTGGGGGTTGGCGCTATGGCATAGCAGGTAAAGCTGCAGCCTACAGTGCTGGCATCCCATATGGGCATCAGTTTGAGTATCAGCTGCTCCACTTCCAATCCAACTCTCTGCTAATGTGCCTGGGAAAGCAGTGGAAGATGGTCCAAGTGCTTGGGCCCCTGCCTGCACATGGGAGACCTGGAAGAAGCTCCTGGCTTCAGATCAGCCCAGCTTCAGCTATTGCTGCCATTTGGGGAGTGAACCAGACGATGAAAGACTGTCTCTCTCTCTCTCTCTGCCTCTACCTCCCTCTCTCTAACTCTGCCTTTCAAATAAATAAATAAATAAATCAAAAAAGAAAAAGAGGAGGAGCAGCCAGGATTTGCACCAGCACCCATATGGGATGCCAGCACTGCAGGTGGAGACTTAGCCTACTATGCCACAGCACTGACACCCCCCCGAAGATATTTTGATCAATAATTTCCCCCACAATTGTCCCCTTTGTCCCTAATTTTCAATTTGTCACTTTCTGTGGAATCATTTACACTATTATACAATTATACAAACATTGTATCTTCCATCTTAATATGAAATTTTTTCTTGATCTAGTGTTTTATTTCAGTGACTGCCTCATTTCTGTGTTTCACTCTAAGAAAGCTTAATTTTTGACAGAATAAAAATAAATTAAGGAGGGATAACTAGAAACTAATAATTACCTGGTGGGAATTGAATAAAGTGAGATAGCAGAAGGAATGATGTTGCTTTGAATATATCTTTTTATATAGTTTTGAGTTTTGGAAACTTATCTTTCATATGCTAAAATATAAAGTTAACAAGATTGGGGAGAAGCTTAACAGTTGAATACAAATAACAACAAATGTCTGTATTTTCAATGAATAACATAAATTTCCAAAAGAAAATAAAAATTAAAGTAAGTTTTGAACAGAGCATTTTTTTGTTAAGATTTATTTATTTGAATGACAGAGTTACAGAGAGAGGTAGAGACAGAGAGAAAGGTCTTCCATCGCTGGTTCATTCCTCAGATGGCCGCAACAGCCATCTTCTACTTTCCCAGGCCATAGCAGAGAGCTGGATCAGAATAGGAGCAGCTGGGACTAGAACCGGCACCCATATGGGATGCTGGTGCTTCAGGCCAGGGCTTTAACCTGCTGCGCCACAGTACCGGCTCCAAGCAGAGCACTTTGATGGTATGCCCTTAATGTAGAGAGAAAAAGAACTAAAAAAATAATAATAATAAAAATAAAAACTTGAACTCTGTAGTAGGCTCTTGTAAATGTGTAGAAATTCTGAAACTATTTTATGTGTATTGCACCATTTAGTGAATGAGAAAGTTCACTATCTTGAGAGCTAGAATTTTTACTTTGGGAGGAAGAGAAATAAAAAGATAAGGGATTGCTATTGTGATACAGCAGGTTAAGCCATAGCTTAAGATACCAGCATTCCATATCAGAATACTAGTTTCAATTCCTGGCTCCTTTACTTCCAATCCAGTTTCCTGCTAACAAGCCTGGGAAACCAGAGAAGCTGACCCAGGTATTTGGACTCCTGCCACCCATGTAGGAGACCCTGATGGAGTTCCTGGCTCCTGGCTTAAGCCTGGCCCAGCCCTGGGCTGTTGTGGTCATTTGTGGAGTGACTCACTAGATGGAAGATATCTCTCTTTGTCTCTCTGTTGTCCCTCCTTTTTTTTTTTTTTAAGGTTTATTTTATTTATTTGAAAGAGTTACAAAGAGAGGTAGAGAAAGAGAGACAAAGGTCTTTCATCCACTGGTTCACTCCCCAAATGGCTGCAATGGCCAGAGCTGAGCCTATCTTAAGCCAGGAGCTTCTTCTAGATCTCCCACGTGGGTGCAGGGGCCCAGGGACTTGGGCCATCCTCTGCTGCTTTCCTAGGCAAACTAACAGGTAGCTGGATCAGAAGTAGAGCAGCTGGGACTCAAATTGGCACCCATATGGGATGCTGGTGCAGCAGCTGGGGCTTTAACCCACTGCACTAGAGTGCCAGCCCCTGCCCTGCCTTTTAAACAAATAAATCTTTTTAAAAATATATAGTGGCTGGGCCGGCGCCGCGGCTCACTAGGCTAATCCTCCGCCTTGTGGCGCCGGCACACCGGGTTCTAGTCCTGGTTGGGGCACCGGATTCTGTCCCGGTTGCCCCTCTTCCAGGCCTGCTCTCTGCTGTGGCCAGGGAGTGCAGTGGAGGATGGCCCAAGTGCTTGGGCCCTGCACCCCATGGGAGACCAGGAGAAGCACCTGGCTCCTGCCATCGGATCAGCGCGGTGCGCCGGCCGCAGCGCGCCGGCCACGGCGGCCATTGGAGGGTGAACCAACGGCAAAGGAAGACCTTTCTCTCTGTCTCTCTCTCTCTCACTGTCCACTCTGCCTGTCAAAATATATATATATATGTATATATATATATATATAGTGGCCAGTGTTGTGGTGCAGTGGGTTAAGCTGCCACCTGTAATGTTGGCATCATATTTTGGAGCTCCGGTTTGAGTCCCGGCTGCTCCACTTCTATCTGTCTTTCTGGCCTGGGAAAGCAGCAGAAGATGGCCCAAGTACTCAGGCCCCTGCACCCACATAGAAACATGGATGGAATCCCTAGCTCCTGGCTTTAACCTGACCCAGTCCTGACCATTGAAGGAAGGCATTTGGGAGGTATACTAATGGAGAGGAGCTCGCTCTCTCTTTTCCTCTATCTCTGTGCTTCCCAAATAAATAAATACAACTTTAAAAAACATGGACCTGAAGAAGGCAATGAAGAACTCATTTTTGAAAAAGCTTTGTTTATTTACTGTTATTTATTTAAAAAGCAGAGCGACAAAGACAGAGATGGTTCCATCCACTGATTGATTCATTCACCAAGTGTCCCCAGTAGCTGGGTCTGGACTAGGCCAAAGCCAGGAGCCTGGAACTCCATGTGGGTCTCCCATGTGAATAGTGACCCAAGTACTCGAGCCATCACTGGCTGCCTCCCAGGTGTCCATTATCAGGAAACTGGATCTAGCAGGAACTCAAACCCAGGCAACTCTGATACGGAATCTGACATCCTAAGTGGCGTCTTAACTATTTCTCCTGAAGAACTTTTTGTTGTTGGATTGGAATTAAGTGTCAATATGAACTCATGATTAAAATATATATTCATGTATGAATATTTCCTAGCTCTGTCTGATGAAAGGGCTTGGAAGCAATGACATCCAAGTAACTGAACACCACTAATGCCCATGAGTCAACTGCTGATTTCCGAGCTGGGGCAGGGAAAGTATAAGATGAGCCTTGGACATCTTGAATGTCAAAGTAAGGAAGTGTTCAAAAAGCTGATGGCATATCAGGACATAGGAGCTAGCTTGAGGGTGTTCCTGAGGGCTAAATCTGGGAAAAGTGGAGCATCCAAATGGATAATGATAGTAATGGATTATAACCCATTGAATAAAATAAGGAGAAGGTTCTTCCTAGTAGAAAGCCATTTAAAAAAATGCAGAAGGAACAAAAAGTCTGGAGTTTGCAGCTGTCATCGTAATATTAATTCAGGTGAGTGTTACACAGTTTCAGATGATCTCTCTGAAGTCGTGACCGGGGGAAGCAGTATTTCACGGTAGGGAAACCTGGCACACATCATCTTAACCAAGTGAGCGATCAAAGTTAGCATCACCAGCACGTCCCTCTTGATGTGCTCCAACTGGAACTTCATTATTTTTCTGTGGTATTTCTAAAGTGCATAACCAAAATCTAATTACCAGGAAACAATGAGGGAACCATAATTGAAAAATCATTCTCCCAAAGTAACTGGCTGTGCTATTCAAATATGTCAGTGTTGTGAAAGACAAAGGCTGGAGAACAGTTCCTGATCAAAGTGAACTCAAGAGACAGGACAGTGCTACATGGGATATTGACAGAATTTGAAAGTATACTGAATTATTAAATAATAGTATTATATCAGTGTTAAATTTCCTTAACTTGATAATTTTACTGGGGTTACCTAACAGAGTGCCTTTGTTCTTAGAAGATAAAACAGTGAGGCCGGCGCCGGGGCTCACTAGGCTAATCCTCCACCTGCAGCGCCGGCACACCAGATTCTAGTCCGGTCGGGGCGCCGGATTCTGTCCCGGTTGCTCCTCTTCCTGTCCAGCTCTCTCATGAGGCCTGGGAGTGCAGTGGAGGATGGCCCAAGTGCTTGGGCCCTGCACCCCATGGGAGACCAGGAAAAGCACCTGGCTCCTGCCTTCAGATCAGTGCGGTGCACCGCCGGCAGCAGCGGCCATTGGAGGGTGAACCAACGGCAAAAGAAAGACCTTTCTCTCTGTCTCTCTCTTTGTCCACTCTGCCTGGCCAAAAAAAAAAAAAAAACAAAAAAACAAAAAACCAAAAAAAAAAACCAGTGAATTATTTAAGAGTAAAGGGTCAAAACGTCCTCAGCTTTTTCTTAAATGGATAGGTAGTAGTGATAATTATGAAAATAGAGACTGATAAAGTAAATGTGGTACATGTTAATAATTGGTAAGTCTAGGTGGAAGGTAGGAAGGTATGAGGGTGATCACAATACTACTTTTTTCAAGTTATGTTTAACATTAGAAAAATATTTGGGGCCAGTGCTGTGGCATAGAGGGTAAAGCTGCTGCCTGCAGTGCCAGCATCCCATATGGGTGCCAGTTCAAGTCCCAGCTGCTCCACATCTGATCCAGCTCTCTGCTGTGGCCTGGGAAAGCAGCAGAAGATGGCTCAAGTCCTTGGGCCCCTGCACCTGCATGGGAGACCTGGAAGAAGCTGCTGGCTCCTGGCTTCAGATCGGCTCAGCTCAAGCCACTGTGGCCATTTGGGGAGTGGACCAGTGGATGGAAGACCCCTCTCTCTCTCTACCTCTCCTTCCCTCTTTGTGTAACTCTGAATTACAAATAAATAAATAAATAAATCTTTAAAAAAAGCTATTTGAAAAGCAGAGTTAGAGACAGCGGGGGGTGGGAGGGAGACAGAGATCTCTTTTATCTGCTGGTTCACTCCTCAGATGACAACAGCTAGGGGTGGGCCAGGCTGAAACAAGGAGCCTGGAACTCCATCTGGTCTCCCACACGTGCCGCACAGGCCCACGCATGGGGACTATCCTCCACTGCTTTCTCAAGCACATTAGCTCGTGGCTGGGTTGGAAATGGAGCATCTGGAACTTAGGGGATGCCAGCTTTGCAGATGTCAGCTGAGCCTGTGCCACAGCGCTGGCCCTGTTTAAAATTTTTGAATGAAATTTAAAATTTTTCCAGGCAGGGGGCCGGCACTCTAGTGTAGCAGGGAAAGCTACCGCCTGCAGTGCCAGTATCCCATATGCACACCGGTTCAAGTCCTGGCTGCTCCTCTGACGATCCAGCTCTCTACTATGGCCTGGGAAAGCAGTACAAGATGGCCCAAGTCCTTGGGTCCCTGCACCCACGTGGGAGACCCAGAAGAAGCTTCTGGCTCCTGGCTTCGGATTGGCGCAGCTCTGGCTGTTGCAGCCATCTGGGGAGTGAACCAGCAGATGGAAGACCTGTCTCTGCCTCTCTTTCAAATGAATAAATAAATCTTAAAAAAAAAAAAAGAAATTTGAAATTTTTTTTAAATGAAAAGTTAAAAATAAGACTTTGAAAAACAATAAGATTGCTTTGCTTAGAGTATTCTTCGAAAGATTCCATGTAGGCTGTCTCATCTTCCTCCTTCTAAACTCACTTGAGAGAGACTTTATCCCTACTCCTCCATGAAACCCTTCTTCTCAAGGTCACTAGGATGTCGGTTGTGCCACACAGCATCTTTCAATCACCTTTGGCACAGGCGATACGTAATTCCTTATTAAAACATTTTCCCTCCTTGTCTAGGAAACCGACTAGTTCAGGGTTTTATCCTGCCTTGTTGGCTGGAATTTCTAGCTCTTCTCCGTCCCAGTAAATGGTACCATGATCTCCCCAGATGCTTAGGCTACAAAGTCCAAGAGTTACCTTTAATTTCCTGTTTTACTCATCCTCAGCCTATTCTTCCATCAGTAAGTGTCTTAGTCCCTTTTCTGTTACAACAGAATGCCTGAGACTGGGTATTTATAAAGCAAAGTGTATCTTAGCTTACAGTTCTCGATGCTGGGACATCCAACAGTGCGGCCCTGGCGATGTGGGAAGTGGAGGGGCAAGTGGGCCTGTGCAAAGGAGACAAAACCTGGGAGGCAACTCTACGATCACCAGCTCTCATGGTAACCGATTCAGCCCTGCAACAATGACGTTACTCCCCCTTCATGACCTACTCACCCCTTGAAAATCCCACCTCCCAGCACCACCTCTCTGAAAATAAAATTTCAGCATGGATTTTGGTGGAGACAATCCTATCAGCGAGTATTATGGACTCTACCTTCTTTTGAACTTCACATTTGACTATTGTTACCTGCAATGTCACCATCACCACTCTGTGTCAGACTACCTTCCTTCCTGGCCTGGACTACTGCTCAACTGGTCTCTCAGCTTCCACTTTGTTCCCCATCAGCCAGCATGAGCTTTTAGAGATGTAAGTCAAATCAGATTGTACCTCGGCTGTCAGAATCCATGACTGTTAGATAAGATCTGCAGTCTTCCTCAAGATCAGAGGCCTGTGTGATCATGTGGCGGGGCTCTTGCCCACCTGCCTACGGTCATTGGCTCTGCCTCTCTGCTTTGTTCACCATCCTCACTCCTCACCAGCTTCTGTTGATCAAACAGCCAGGTCTGCCTTAGGGCCTGCACATTTACTCTTCTTCCAGGAATGCTTTTCTGCATTTGATGCATGGCTCATTTCCTCACTTCATGTGGGTCTTTACTTAGATTAAGTCCTTTAAAAATAGCTTTCCTAAGTCCTCTAACATCTGCAGGTTTTTTTCCCCCTTACCTGGTACTGATTTGTACTTTAAGTTATGGTATTTATTTCTGGCCTTTATTACTTTCTTCCTGGAATAAAGTGGGATGACAATGGAAACTTGTTTGTTTTGTTTACCACCGAAACCTGAGAGCTTGGGGTATGCCTGGTACTTGGGCAGGACTCAGATATTGTCTGAATGAATGAATGAATGTGTGCATGCATTAGTATTTGCTGACTCTGTTGCTGCTGTATTCTGGCTAGTGCTATTTCAGTTGGAGAGGATAGTGTCTAGAGAGCCTTGTAGCATTAGTGCTATTTAAGGTTTTTGGGTTATACTGGTACAGCTTCTCTGGAAGCTACCAAGTTTATCTGTGTTCAGTATTTCTCATTTTTACCTTTGTCTGCCCTCTGGTGGAGGTAATACTAATCGGCAACACAAGTAGAAGAGAAAAATAAGAAGAAATAAAAATGCAAGAACCTTGACCAAAAACTAGATAATTTTTTAAAAAATCAGATTTTGGAAATTTTAATTTTATATAAGCTTCCAAATTGATTATTATGACTGGAAAGTGAAATCAGAAAATCAGACAATAGTTAGATTTGAAGTTATCTGCTTAGAAAGAAGAAATGAAACCATTTAGCTCACCCCTAATGCTTTGATCACCTAAAACACTTCTGGCTTAAATATACTTCTTTCCCTTAATATATTTTAATTTTCAAAGACTTCTTGTTCTCAACTGTGGTGATCATTCCAGTTTCCCTATATTAACTTTTTCCGTGTCAGTTAATATGCAGGTGAGGAAGCCAATGAGCAAACCCCACGGCTGGACACTGGAGGCAGTGCTCTCAGTGAGTAGGTTTCATTGCGGCCTCCTAACTAAGGTGCCGTGGGTCATACAGGAACTTGAGGATTTCCTGGACTAGTGTTGTAGTGCACTGGGTAAAGCCACAGCCTTTGATGCTGGCATCCTGTGTGAACATCAGTTGGAGTCCTGGCTGCTCCACTTCTGATCCAGCTCCCTGCTAAAGCACCTGGGAAAGCAGCAAAAGATGACCCTAGTCTTTGGGCCCTTGTATCTATGTGGAAGTGCCGAATGGTGTTCCAGGCTCTTGACTTCAGCCTGGCCCAGCCCTGGCTGTTTTAGCCATTTTGGGGTAAACCATTGGATGGAAGATTCATTCATATTCTCATTCTCTCTGTCTGTGTCTGTGTGTGTATGCCTCAATCTCTTTCAAATAAATAAATCATTTTTTTTTAAATTTCCTGTGGAGCAGAGCTATGCACAGAAATACCTGGTATCTTCACAGCATGTGTTCTGCACTACTAGTATTCCAGTATGTATCATGGAGAGCTGTTGCCTTAATTGCTGAGAGATACTCCTATATCTTATTTAAATTGTTTTGAAGTAGGAATCATATGAAATCATTTCTATACTTGTGTACTACTGACTTGCTAAAATAATATAACTTTATTTATTTATTTACTTTTTGACAGGCAGAGTGGATAGTGAGAGAGAGAGACAGAGAGAAAGGTCTCCCTTTTGCCGTTGGTTCACCCTCCAATGGCCGCCACGGCTGGTGTGCTGCGGCCGGCGCACTGAGCTGATCCCATGGCAGGAGCCAGATGCTTCTCCTGGTCTCCCATGGGGTGCAGGGCCCAAGCACTTGGGCCATCCTCCACTGCCTTCCCTGGGCCACAGCAGAGAGCTGGCCTGGAAGAGGGGCAACCGGGACAGAATCCGGTGCCCCGACCGGGACTAGAACTCTGTGTGCCGGCGCCGCTAGGTGGAGGATTAGCCTAGTGAGCCGCGGCGCCAGCCAAAATAATGTAACTTTAAAACACTGTTTTATTTGACAAACACAGAGTGAGTTCCCATCCTCTGGTTTACTCCACAAATGTCCACAAGAACCAAGACTGGTCTGAGGACAAGACAGAAGCTGGTTACTCAATACAGTTCTCCCACGTGGGTAGCAGGAACCCAATTACTTTTAGCCATCACTGCTGTTCCCAGGGATCTTACTGGCAGGAAGCTGGAGTCAGGAGCCAGGCCTGCAAATCAAGTTTGGGTACTGATGTGAGATGTGGGCATCTAACTAGTGACTGAACCAAATCCTGGCCTCTGATGTCTGTGTCTAATATTGCATACACCTTGAAGGTGTTTCTCTTTTGTTTTTCTTTTTTTCCCCAATTTTGGCTCTAGCAAGGTTGGTACCTATACTGTGTAGTTACTGCTAAGGAGATTTAGTATGCCTTGCCTAGTAAGGACAGACTCCCACCAACATGCTTACCTTACTTACATTTGGAACCTGCAAAGGGAGACTTTGTTCAGGGGAATAGCATTAGTGGTGGCATCTTTGCAAGTCCGTACTGGGAGCTCTGATATTCTCTTGATAGCTGTGCAATACTCCATTGTGTGAATGTATCATATCTACGGTCCTGTTGTTGTCTAATTAACATGGGACATAAGTTGCATATCCTGTGTTTAGGAAACCTCTACCCTTCCTTGAGATGTAAAGAAGGAGGCTGGTGTTGTGGCACAGTGGGTTAAGCCAATGTCTGAGACACCAGTATCCACTATTGGAGCACTGGTTTGAGTCTCAGCTATTCTACTTCCTATCAGCTCCCTGCTAATGTACCTGGGAAAGCAACAGAGGATGGCCCAGCGCTCCCACTCAATGTGGGAGATCCGGGTGGAGTTCCAGGCCCCTGGCTTCAGCTTGGCCCAGCCCTGACTATTGTAGCCATTTGAGGGGTAAACCAGTGGATGGAAGAAGTCTCTTTTACTCTCTGTCACTCTGCCTTTCAGGTAAATAAATCTGAAACAAACAAAAAAAATGACGGCAGTGACAGGGTGGTGTGGGAATTTAGTTAATGTCATGTGCTAACCTTTTAGCTGGGAAACGTCTGCACAGAGATTTGGGGGGGGGGGGGGATTCTGAGGGATGCCCAAACCGCAGGGGTGACGTGAGTTTCTCCAGACTGGCATGTGTGGTGGTGAGAGTGCCAGGACAGCAGAACAAAACTGTAAGTAACAATGCACACACTGTCCAAGCCACCCAGAGATGATAAGCCCCCTCTGGTTCTTGCATTCTGGGAGCATTCTTGCATTTTGGTGGGCATAGGGAGATGAGAATAGGGTAGAATCCCAAATAACTAGTCCGAGTCACTAATTAGCTGTTAGTCCAAGCCTGAGACAGCGATTATGTGATCTGTTAGTAAATCAAGTGTGATTGTGAAGTAGCAGAGGTAGATCTCTGTTCATCTCAGAATAGCATCACCTAGGTACGCTCCCTTTTTAATGAAAACCTCTCAAGATCTGCGGTGAGAGACGCTGATGGCTATATGCTGCTTCTGCTTATTCTAGGTATTTATTATGTGGTAAGGCATTTTTTATTTGAACTGTGAACACGGAATTTTAGTCACTTTTCCATGAGTATTTTAATTGCGTTATGTCACATTTTATCCTGTGAAGTCAAGTCAGCAAAGAAGCTGGATGATGATGCTTGTTAGGCACTCATAAATATTTTTTGGATGAAATTCTGATATCTCCAGTTGTCATATTTTACTCTTTTAGCGATGTAATTGATTTTTTAAAAAATTTTAGATATAATCAAAAGTAATATGTAACCAAGTCTGAAAAATTTAAGGGGTTGTTTCTGGTAAATACAAAAGCAAATTATGAGACTCTTAAGTGATAAGACTGGCTTGTATCAGTTAATGGTTTAGTGATCCGGAGGAAATCACATGTGGTCCTATCTAAAAATCTGAGAAAGGCAAGTATTTGGCATAGTGGTTGAGATGCCTACATCCTGCATCAGAGTGCCTCTATTCAGTTCCTGCTGTTGGCTCCTGACTCCAGCTTCCTGCCAATGTGGACCCTGCCAGACATCTGTGCTGGCTCAAGTGGTCAAATTCCTGCCACCCACGTGGGAGACCTGGATTGAGTTCCAGGCCCAACCCACTCCAGGGCCATTGGGTGGCAACTAGGAAGTGAGCCAGTGATTGGAGCTCCCTGCCTCTCAAGTAAGTAAATAAATTTAAAAATCTAAGAGTTGAAAATATTTGAGTTCTATGAGAAGAGAGAGGAAAAGGGTATGATTTGTAAGTCACATACTTATAATTTACATTCCTAACATTTGGTTCATAACATCTTCCAATACTAAAGCTAGAGGCTATTAGAGAAGGTAGTTTTAGGACTTTAAGGAAATGTTTTACAGAGCTGGTGTTTGTAACTTTAAGGGGGCAGTACTGATGGAAATATAAGCCTTCTAAAGATGGTTTTAGTAAATTCATAGACAGTAGTTTCAAAATATATTGTGTAAAGTTTAAGAGAAATCCTTAGTAGGTTGAGTTCAGCCACATTTTCATAAACACTTGGTTTTGGTGTCATAACATTTTAAATATATGTTCTATCATTGTACTTACTCCCTGATATATTATTGCTACTTGTCTCTCTCATGAGATGAACTTTTCTGATGATGTGGGTTCCTGTGTGTAACAAAGTAGGTGTTAAATATGTGTTTGAGTAGAAGAATGAATCACATGGTGATTAGATTTGATAATAGGTCAGAATCATGTTCTTATGTACTTTAAGACTATAGATAAAAATAGTAGGAATAATACAAGAAGATTTTTTAAGAAAGCATTATTTGTTTGAATGGCAGAATGACAGAGAGGGGGAAAGACAGAGATCTGTCTGCTGGTTCACTCCCCAAATGGCTCTAACTGCTGGGGCTGGGCCATACTGAAGCCAGGAGTCTGGAGCTCCATCCTGGTCTCCTCTGTGGGTGGCAAGGGCTCAAAGACGGGTCATCCTCTGCTGCTTTCCAAGTGCATTAGTAGGGAGCTGGATCAGGAGTGGAGAAGCTGAGGCTCAAGCCAGCACTCTGAGATAGAATGCCCATGTGGCAGGCGGCAGCTTAACCAACTGCACAACAGTGCCAGCTCCAGGAAAATCTTGGAAACTTTCCCAAAATGTTGACTGGAAAAGAGCTGAACTGACTCATTTAAAGCTTTCACTGTGTTTCAGTTTCTGTATAGATGTAGGAATTTTAAAGAATACACCAAAAGAATAAAAATGTATCAACGCTACATTTAAAACATGCATTCTATACTGTGTTCTTACTCCATGGATGCCTATTCATCTTTTATTTTTATTCATAAAATTTTATAAGATCTTGGAATTTATCCCCATTTAGATTTCTGCATCAATGACAAAAGACCTAGTTGTTATCCACATGATTCATCTCAAGTGGATCCATTTATTATATGTGGATAAGAATGTTGTTCTTCTTAATCAGTTTATGACTGTGGACTGATCACTTTTTGAGAAAACACAATCACAGGTTCTTTTTTTTTTTTTTTTAAAGAGTTACACAGAGAGAGGAGAGGCTCAGATTGAGAGAGAGAGAGGTCTTCCATCTGCTGGTTCACTCCCCAGTTGGGCGCAACAGCTGGAGCTGTGCTGATCCGAAGTCAGGAGCTTCCTCCGGGGCTCCCACACGGGTGCGGGGGCCCAAGGACTTGGGCTGTCTTCTGCTTTCCCAGGCCATAGCGGAGAGCTGGATTGGAAGTGGAGCAGCCGAGTCTCGAACCAGTGCCCATAAGGGATGCCGGCACTTCAGGCCAGGGCATTAACCCGCTGCACCACAGCACTGGCCTCACAATCACGGGTTCTTTAAAAAATATTATATATATGGGGTTTTCAGAAAGTTCATGGAAAATATATATTATGACAAACTGGGGCCAGCGCTTGGCGTAGTAGGTAAAGCCACCACCTGCAGTACTGGCATCCCATATGGGCACCAGTTCAAGTCCCCGCTGCTCCACTTTTGATCCAACTCTCTGCTGTGGCTTGGGAAAGCAGTAGAAGATGGCCAAGTCCTTGGACTCCTGCACCTGCATGGGAAACCCAGAAGAAGCTCCTGGCTTTGGGTCAGCACAAGTCCGGCCATTGCAGCCATCTGGGTAGTGAATCAGCAGGTGGAAGACCTCTCTTTCTTTACCTCTCCTTCTCTCCCTGTGTAATTATTTCAAATAAATAAATCTTTTCTTTCTTTCTTTTTTTGGACAGGCAGAGTTAGACAGTGAGAGATAGAAAGGTCTTCCTTCCGTTGGTTCACCCCCCAAATGGCTGCTACAGCCGGCGCACTGCGCCAATATGAAGCCAGGTGCTGCTTTCTTGTCTCCCATGCGGGTGCAGGGCCCAAGCACTTGGGCCATCCTCCACTGCCTTCCCAGGCCACAGCAGAGAGCTGGACTGGAAGAGGAGCAACTGGGACTAGTACCTGGCGCTCCAACCAGGACTAGAACCTGGGGTACCGGCGCCGCAGGTGGAGGTTAGTCAAGTGAGCCATGGTGCCTGCCATAAATAAATCTTAAAAAAAAAAAAAAAAAAACCAACTTAATGTATTTAAAAAAATTTTTTTGCACCAAAATAGACTTACCTTCTAAGTCCATTTTTCATGAACTTTTTGATGTATCCTTGTATGTAAATAACCTTTTTAAAAAAGATTTATTTAAAAAGCAGGGTGACAGATCTTCCATTTGTTAGTTCACTCCCCAAATGGCTGTAGCAGCCAGGGCTAGGCCAGGCCAAAGACAGGAGCTTCATCTGGTCTCCCACAGGGGTGACAGGCGCCTAAGTACTTGAGCCACCATCTGCTGACTTGCAAGTGTACATTTATCAGGAAACTGAATTGGAAGCAGAGGCGGGACTCAATTCCAGGCATTCTGATATGGGATGCTGGTGTCCCAAGAGGAAGCTTAACCTTCTGTGTCACCATGCCTGCCTCTATCAATCACTTTTGGCATTTCAAATCCAAGTTCTTATTTTAGTTAATTCCAAAAATACATGGGACACTATTTTCTAGTTGAGTATTTTCTCATATACTTTTCTACTTTTTTAAATATTTATTTTATATATTTGAAAGGAAGAGTTAGAGTGGTAGAGACAGAAAGGTTTTCTATCTACTGGTTCACTTCCCAAACTAAATGGCTGCAATGACCAAGGCTGGGCCAGGCTGAAGTCAGGAGCCAGGAGCTTCTTCTGGGTCTACCACATGGGTGCAGGGGCCCAAGGACTTGGGCCATGCTCCATTGCTTTCCCAGGTGCACTAGCAAGGAGCTGGGTTGGAAGTGGAGCAGCTGGTACTCAAACCCGTGCCCATATGGGATGCTGATGCTGCAGGCTGGGGCTTTAACCTTCTACGTCACAGTGCCAGCCCAATTTAAGTTTGTTCTTCAAGTATTTTTTCAAGTGGCATGAGTATTTCAAGATAAAACGAAAATAGCTTGGTTCTTAACTAAACTATCCTTCCCAACTCTGGTGTTTGTGTTATTTTTATATTTCATAATGAGTAAAACAAGACCAAATACAAGCATTATTATAAAGGAACTGATACCTGCCTTTTGAGCAAAGAGAAAATAATATATGTAATATGTCAAAGAATTGTTAGGCCGGCGCCGCGGCTCACTAGGCTAATCCTCCACCTAGAGGCGCCGGCACACCAGGTTCTAGTCCCGGTCGGGGTGCCGGATTCTTTCCTGGTTGCCCCTCTTCCAGGCCAGCTCTGCTGTGGCCCAGGAAGGCAGTGGAGGATGGCCCAAGTGCTTGGGCCCTGCACCCCATGGGAGACCAGGAAAAGCACCTGGCTCCTGCCTTCGGATCAGCGCAGCGCGCCAGCCGTGGCGGCCATTGGAGGGTGAACCAACAGCAAAGGAAGACCTTTCTCTCTCTCATTATCCACTCTGCCTGTCAAAAAAAAAAAAAAAAAGAATTGTTAATGATTTCTTTGTAATAGCAATCTAAGTTAGTATTGAGAAATGTGAAGTTTATATGAGAACTTCTCTTTTTTTTAATCTATGGCCTTTTTTTTTTCTTTTTAAAGGTTTATTTTATTTTATTTTATTTGGCAGAGTTACAGGGAGAGGGGAGAGGCAGAGAGAGATCCTCCATCCTATGGTTCACTTCCCAAATGGCCACAACAGTTGGGGCTGGTCTAGTCCAAAGCCAGGAGCCCAGAACTCCATCCAGGTTTCCCATGTGAGTGGTGATCATCTTCCACTGCTTTTCCAGGCACATTAGAAGGGAGCTGGATCAGAAGCAGAGCATCCAGGACTGGAACTGGCACTCCATATGGGATGCTGATGTTGCAAGCAGTGGGTTAACCCAGCATGCCACAATGTGGCCCCTCTCCAGGGCTTCTTGTTACACTGCCAACTCAGGCTCCATGGGGCTGATCCTTTGAGGAGAGAAAGGCTTTAGGTCCACTTCCAAACAAAGAGGCAGGAGAAATAGATCTACCAACTCGAATGGGGTCTGGGGCAAAGCTTTATGGATCAGAGAGGAGAAAGCTGGACCCAGAAATGCCTAGTAAGGCACATCTTGGTTGGAGAGGCTTGAAATCAGGCCAGCATGGTAAGGTGGACTTTTAATTCTGCATTTCTGTGTTTGAGGGACCACTCAGTTTGAAATGGTTTCAGTGCACCCAACTTCTGGTGTTGCTGTGGGCTCTTTGGTCCTGCCAGTTAGATTTTCCTTCTTTGGGGCCTGGGTTGTGTGACTGTGTTCTGGGACCCATCTGTGCATGTATGGCCACATCCTAAAAAGCAGGGACTAAAGCATTTTGGCCAGACTCCTGGTTAAAGCACAAAGCAGGGAAGCTTTCAGGAAGAAAGGAAAAGCCTAGCGAGAGGTTTTTATGTTTGAGTCAGAGAAACCTGGTGAAAGTGCAGCTGATACCACTCCTCTTTCTTCCTGAAGCCATCCTTCAGAAACGAAATTCACAGCCTTGTTCCAGGAATGGGAAATTATTTCATTCTACTTTAAAACCTGTTAAGATGAAATGTGATCCCTGTTAAACATAAGAGTGGGAATAAGAGAGGGAAGAGATGTACAATTTGGGACATGCTCAAGCTGACTTGCCCCAAATGGTAGAGTTAGAAACATACCAGGGGACTCCAATTCAATCCCATCAAGGTGGAATGTACCAATGCCATCTCACTAGTCCAAGTGATCAATTTCAGTTCACAATTGATCATAATGAAAGGACTAAGAGTCAAAGGGAGCACATAAACAAGTCTAGTACCTGCTAACACTAACCGATAGAATAAATAAAGGGGAGAGTGACCCAACATGGGAAGCGAGATACTCAGCAGACTCATAGAATGGCAGATGTCCTAAACAGCACTCTGGCCTCAGAATCAGCCCTAAAGGCATTCCAATCTGGCTGAAAAGCCCATGAGAGTATTTCAGGCATGGAAAGCCAAGACACTCTGGCAAAAAAACAACAACAACAACAACAACAACAACAAACAACTAAAGCTAAATGAGGGATCTCTGTGAGTGAGATCCCAGTGGAAAGAACAGGTCTTCAAAGAAGGAGGTACCTTTCTCTGAAGGGAGGAGAGAACCTCCACTTTGACTATGACCTTGTCTAAACAAGATAAGAGTCGGAGAACTCAAAAGGCTTTCATAGCCTTGGAAACTCGTGACTGGAGCATAGGGAGGTTACTGATGCCATAAACAGGAGTGTCGATTTGTAAAGTCAACAACAGGAGTCACTGTGCACTTACTCCTCATGTAGGATCTCTGTCCTTAATGTGCTGTACATTGAGATTTGATGCTATAATGAGTACTCAAACAGTATATTTCACTTTGTGTTTCTATGGGGGTGCAAACTGTTGAAATCTTTATTTAATGTATACTAAACTGAACTTTTGTTAAAAAAAAAAAAAAAGAAATTATCAATTCCCAACTTGACTCTCACTGGGATTAAACATGACAATAGGTATGATCTGATTTCATTATCATTTAAAAAACCATCTATTATTTTTCACTTTATGTTTCTGTGTGGGAGCAAACTGTTGAAATCTCTACTTAATGTATGCTAAACTGATCTTCTGTATATAAAGAGAATCGAAAATGAATCTTGATGTGAATGGAAGGAGAGAGGGAGTGGGAAAGGGGAGGGTTGCAGGTGGGAGGGACGTTATGGGGGGGAAGCCATTGTAATTCATAAGCCGTACTTTGGAAATTTATATTCATTAAATAAAAGTTAAAAAAAAAAAAAGAAAAAAAAACCTGTTAAGAATGGGAATAATTTTTTGTGTCTTCATGTTTTTAACAGTATTATTGTTATGTTTGACTGGGGAGACATTGTGAGTGCCACTTGAGTTGTTTTTAGGAACTTCTTAATGTATGAACACATGTTCTTGAACTTTCCTCCAGTCGTAGTTTTAGACTGCTTGTTAAGGAGAGTTTAGACCCATGGTTCTCTGACTCTGGGTAGTGTCAGAAGCACATGGAAAGCTTGCTGAGACACTTACTGCTGGGCTTGCCCTCAGGGTTTCTGGTTCTCTAGGCCTAGGAAGGGACTTGTTCGCATTCCTAATAATTTCCTAAGTGATGCCAGTACTGCTAATCTGCTCCCTTTAAGAACCACTGATTTATTATTTCTTTCTTTCTCTTCTCTTCCCTTCTCTTCTTCCCTTTCCCTTTCCCTTTCCTTTTCTTTGACAGGTAGAGTTATAGATAGAGACAGAGAGAAAGTTCTTCCTTCCGTTGGTTCACTCCCCAAATGGCCAGTACGGCCCACGCTGTGCCGCTCCGAAGCCAGGAGTCAGGTGCTTCCTCCTGGTCTCTCATGCGGGTGCAGGGGCCCAAACACTTGGGCCAACCTCCACTGCCCTCCTGGGCCACAGCAGAGAGCTGGACTGTAAGAGGAGCAACCGGGACTAGAACCCGGCACCCATATGGGGTGCCGACACTGCAGGTGGAGGATTAACCAAGTGAGCCACGGGCCAGCCCCTATTATTTATTTTTAAAAATGAACTGCCTGGCCAGCGCCGCGGCTCAATAGACTAATCCTCCGCCTTGCGGCGCCGGCACACCCGGTTGTAGTCCCAGTCGGGCACCGGATTCTGTCCCGGTTGCCCCTCTTCCAGGCCAGCTCTCTGCGGTGGCCAGGGAGTGCAGTGGAGGATGGCCCAAGTGCTAGGGCCCTGCACCCCATGGGAAACCAGGAGAAGCACCTGGCTCCTGGCTTCGGATCAGCGCGGTGCGCCGGCCGTAGAGCGCCGGCTGCGGCGGCCATTGGAGGGTGAACCAACAGCAAAGGAAGACCTTTCTCTCTCTCTCACTGTCCACTCTCCTGTCAAAAAAAAAAAAAAAAAAAAATGAACTGCCTGAAGTAGATGTGACTTTTTATTTAATTTGTTTTTTTTTTTTTTATTTCTTTTATTTATTGGAAAGGCAGAGTGACAGAGATCGATCGCTCAATCGATCTTCCATCCACTGGTCCATTTCCCAGCTGGACCAGGCTGAATTTACGAGTCTGGAACTCCATCTACATCTTGTATGCAGGTAACAGAGACCCAGGTACCTGGACTATCCTCTGCTGCCTCTCAGGTGCACACTAGCAGGAAGCTGGATCAGAAGCAGAGATGGGACAGAAATTCAAGCATTCCTATATGGATCAGGTGTCCCAAGCAGTGGATTAACCCCCTGTGCCACAACACCTGCCCCCAGAAACTGCTGATTTATATTTGCGATTATCAATCATGTTCTTCCCTCACATACCTGAAGGCTAAAATGTTAACAGAAGTGTCTCAATTCCAGAGTCAAAGCACCTGGCCCAGAGGAGTGGGGCTGTGATCATCAGTAGGTGGATAGACATACCTTGAGAAAGCTGTTCAAGAGGTTGGGTGTGTTTTTCTCCTGTCCCGTTAACCCTCTCTGATCCAGCTTCCCCCCTCACACCCCCCCCCCCACCCACAGACACATGAGAGCCCTGCTCTGTAGGATAGAGTGCTGATGTTAGTTCATGTCCTTGTCCAGAAAAGGAACCTGGCCTCTGGCGTCAGCAGGGAGGAGGTAACAGCTGCCTTAGTGCCTCTCCAGAAGTTCAGCAGAGAAAGCAGTAGCTGCACTGCCAGGAAGCTGGGGGTTGGGGCCATGAAAGGAATTCTTGCTGGTAATGATTTCGTTTCCCTTCTTAAAAAAAGATTAATCTATTTGAAAGATAGAGTTACGGGGTTGGGGGAGAAAAAGAGAGAAAGAGAGCCAGTGCTTTCATCTACTGGTTCACTCCCCAAATGGCTATAATGGCCATGGCTGGGCCAGGCTGAAACCAGGATCCTGGAACTCCATCTGGGTCTCCCACATGGGTGCAGGGGCCAAGCACTTGGGCCATCCTCCACTGCCTTCTCAAGAGCATAAGTGTGGAACTGGATTGGAATACTCCCACCAGTATGCCCTTAGGCATGCCGGGATTGCACGCAGAGGCTGTTAACCTGCTGTCCCACAATGTTGGCTCCTATTTTCTTTTTCTATGTAAAGTATTTTGTTAATGTATCTATCAACAGCTATGGGAAATACTGAATAATGTTTGTGATTGTTGCTTCTTCAGGTATTTCCTTTGCTAAGCCAAATGAGCTCTGACTTAAGTTCCCAAGGACGTTTAGTAAATGTGTATTATTTCCCAAGCAATCCCATGAGGTAGCTGTTAGTATCCCTGCTGCACAGACAAGGCAGTTGAGGTCCCAAAAAGTTAAACAGTTCCTAGAGTCACACTGTAAGAAGAATCACTTTCAGGTGCCATTGAGTTGTGTGAACTTGGGTTAGGTCCAAAGTTTCCTCTTCAGTAGAATGAGGACAATATTGCTGCCACCTCCTGAGGTTGAGTTACATGAAGAGCTTTGAACAGCACATGCACATAGTAAGTGCTTAGCAAACGTTACCTTTTGGGTGGCTAACTCCTCTTTAGTATCTTTTAAGTTGAGGGGTCATCCTGCTCCTGTGCCAAGTAATTGTTCTGATAGGTATTAAAGGTCGGCCACATCTTGTCCACAATTTAGAAATCCAAGGTGCTCTGAAAACCATAGTTCTCCTCCTCCCCCAAATCATTTAGTGGCAAAACTTTGTGTGACCTGCACTCATTTGATGGCACAATGTGACCTGAGTTAACATGAAACTGTTGCTAGTCTATTTTTTACCTATCAAATGTGATCAGTGCTGTAGAAATCTGACTTCTTGATTGTGTGGGATGCTGCCCTAGGGTCCTGGTGGGGTGTTAATGCCGTATGCAATGAATGTACTGTTTTAAAACCTGAGAACTTCCAAATACTGAAATACATCTGGCCCTAGTTTGGGATGACAGATTATGGGCCTTCATGTATATGCATTTAATATGTCCAGCTTCATTTTTAGACAGCAAATCCCCGAGACCTAAGACTTATTCATATGTAGCCCGAGTTTCTGTCACATTTGGTAAATAGTGAGAGAATGAATCCTACCAGAACATAACCATTAGGTAAAGGCAGAGAGATTGGGTGAACTCTTTCTTTGGGGGTAAATGCTCAATATCAAAAGTAATTTGGTGGGGCCGGCACCACAGCTCACTAGGCTAATCTTCCACCTGCGGTGCCAGCACCCCGGGTTCTAGTCCTGGTCGGGGCACCGGATTCTGTCCTGGTTGCCCCTCTTCCAGGCCAGCTCTCTGTTGTGGCCCGGGAGTGCAGTGGAGGATGGCCCAAGTGCTTGGGCCCTGCACCTTCATGGGAGACCAGGAGAAGCACCTGGCTCCTGGCTTCGGATTGACGCATATCACTTTGGTCTGGCCCAGCCCAGGCTGTTGGCAAGCATTT
The DNA here is from genome assembly GCF_051225735.1 of Oryctolagus cuniculus. Classification (NCBI taxonomy): domain Eukaryota; kingdom Metazoa; phylum Chordata; class Mammalia; order Lagomorpha; family Leporidae; genus Oryctolagus; species Oryctolagus cuniculus. The sequence continues at coordinate 100,260,317 of NC_142870.1, forward strand.
ATGGAGTGAACCAATGGATGGGGGTTGGGGGATGATGGGGTGTGTGTGTGTGTTTCTCCCAATCTGTCATTCTGCCTTTCAAATAAATAAATAAATCTTAAAAACAAAAAAGCCTTTTCATCAGAGGGGGGTGGCCATAGTGGCCATTTAGGGGGTGAACCAATGGAAGGAAGACCTTTCTCTTTCTCACTGTCTAACTCTGCCTGTCAAAAAAAAAAAAAAAAAGTAATTTGGTAGCAAAATCAAAACTTAATGCCCTATACTACAATTTCAGCATCTCCAACTTCTACTTTCTTCTCTTATCCACTTGCTACATGCAGCTGTAGGTTTTGGCTAACTTCTTGAGAAAGCCACCTGGAGATATTTGTATATGGAATACTTGGGGTGAATGGGCATGTGTATTTTTAAATTTGTTGGTAAGAATGATCATAAAAGTGTTAAATGCCTTACCTGATTAATTATGGTTTTTAATACTTATTTTTAAGTATAAAAATATGAATCTGAGCTGAAAAGAGAAAAAAAGTTAGAAAATTTAAATATAAGAAATTTGAAGTTGACTTTTCTGATTAGTAGATATAAAATTTTTTCTTTATTTGAGAGGCAGAGAGAGAGGTAAACAGAGTTCCCATCTGGTGGTTCACTCCCAAAACGCCCTCAGTGTTTGAGGGGTCTGGCTGAATCTCGGATCCTGGAACTCAATTCAGGTCTCCCATATGGGTGGCAAGGACCCAGCTATGTGAACTATCAAAGCTACCTCCCAGGTCTGCATTGGCACAGAGCTGGAAGCAGGAGCCAGCGGCAGGTGACAAACCCAGGTGCTCCAGTGTGGGAGCATCCTAACAGGAGTCTTACCTCCAAGTCAAACACCCCCCTCTGATGAAAAGGCTTTTTTGTTTTTAAGATTTATTTATTTATTTGAAAGGCAGAATGACAGATTGGGAGAAACATGCACACGCGCGCACACACACACACACACACACACCCCATCATCCCCCAGCCCCCATCCATTGGTTCACTCCATAAATGCTTGCCAACAGCCTGGGCTGGGCCAGACCAAAGTGATATGGGCCTGATTATCTTAATTTTTATTCTAGGTCCTTGCTCCCACAAAGAAAAAAATTCAAAGCAGAGGCATCCTTATATATAGTGCACAAGTGAGAAGAGGATTTATTTAACAGTGAGAATAAACATAGATTCATGCATGAGTCTGGGCCACCTCACACAGAGAAATACCACCCCATCATGAGTGGGCCATAGGGTTGCTCATGAAAGACAGGAAAAGAGCAGTACTTCCAAGTGTGGTCTGTGGTGAAAAGAACCCTTTTCCTTGGTCTCAGCCTCTTCTGTGAGGTAGGGGGTGGTACCTTAATTGGGTAAACAAGCAGGCTGGGTCTTAACACACTTCTTGGTCCCAGATGAGACAGAGGTGCATCCTGGGAAGGTGGGCATATCAAGCTGACAGTTAAAGACATAAGGTTACCTTGCAAGAATTCCAGCTCACTTAAGCTTACTAACTGCCTAGTTATATCAAAAGGCAGGAGCTAGAAATTCCATCCAAGTCTCCCATGTGTGGGGCAGGAACCCAAGCACTTGGGCCTTCATATATTGCCTCCTAGGCACATTAGCAGGAAACTAGATTGGAAGTGGAGGAGCCAGGACTTGAACTGGCATTGGACATAGCATTCAGGAGTTGCAGGCTGTGGCAAAACCCTCTGCACCAGAATACCCACCCCTGATGAACAGACTTTTAAGGGAAAAAAAAAATGTAGATTTTTTTAAAGTAAAATTTAAAATATTCTTTCATGCCTTATATGAGCTTTTGTGATCATGAAAATTATTAGTAGCTAAGAAATAACTTGTATTTCCTTGTCTCATAGATTAAAACAGCTGTTCACTAATACAGCAGTATAATTGTACAGACTACATAATGCCTTGCTTTAGTAAAAGCTCTGTGGGCATTTTAAGATGTGGAGTAAGAAGGCCATTGAATTATGCAACTGTATTTTTTCCCATTTTTTAAAAACCAAATTGGCTGAGCTACAATGACTCCTTGGTGTCTTGGTATTTGTAACTGGTACAGCTGAACTTTCAGAAGGTAACTGATGGGCTGCTTTCTGCTCAGTTTAACAATGTTTTCACTATGAGAGCGTCATTTAAAATGTGTTCCAGGAATCAAATATTCCTGTGGAAAAAGAACTCAGTCAAGTTATAGTAACTGAAAACAAGAGCACTGTGCTTTTTAATCAAACCATGTCTGTTAAGCTGTTAGTTTAAAATTACTTTAATCAGCAGTTTCACTTCAAAAGCTGTGATAAATAGCTCCGATATGACCTTGAGCAAAAATCGCCACCAGTGAAATTCCAGGCCTGTGTTGTGGTACAGTGAGTTAAGCCTCTACCTGCAGTGCAATACCAACATCCCACATGAGTGCCGGTTTTGAGTCCTGGCTGTTTCACTTCTAAACTAGCTCCCTGCTGACATGCCTGGGAAAACAGCACAAGATGGCCAAAGTACTTGGGCCCCTGCCTCCCACATAGGAGGTGCAGGTGGAGCTCTGAGCTCCTGGCTTCTGCTGAGGCTATTTGGGGAGTGAACCAACAAATGGAAGATTCATTCTCTCTCCCCTCTCCCCACTCTCTCCCTCTCCAACTCTGCCTTTTAAACAAAGAAATCTTGAGAACGAGAGGGAGGGAGGAAGAAGGAAAGAAACAACAGAAAGAGGCAGCATAGTTGAATGGTGAAAAGCCTGGGTTTCAGAATCATGGATACTTGGATTCAAATCCTAACTCTACCCTAAGCTGAAGCAAGTTATTTAATCTAAGTCTCAGTTTCTTTTTCTTTCTTTATGTTTATTCCATTTCATTCATTTTATTGTCCCCAGTGGACTTCACAAACATTGGGTAATTAGACTACAGTCATCTCTGATCCATATGTGACCCACTTTTATATATTTATATTTTGCTCACTAACGGTATGTAAACACCTGTAAAGCAAATACCCAACTCAAGAATCATAAAATTTTCAATTATTTGCAACTACTATGTATTCTTCCCAAATAATTTTTTTCAATATTTATTTATTTATTTGAAAGAGTTACAGAGAGAGGTAGAGACAGAGAGGTCTTCCATCTGCTGGTCCACTCCCCCAATGGCCACAATGGCAGGAACTGAGCTGATCAGAAACCCAGAGCCAAGAGCTTCTTCTGGGTCTCCCTCATGGGTGCAGGGCCCAAGGACTTGGGCCATGCTCCCCTGTGTTCCCAGGAGCATTAGCTGGATCAGAAGTGGAGCAACTGGGACTTGAACCAGAGCCCACATGGGATGCCAGCACTGCAAGCCAGAGCTTTAACCCATTGCATCACAGCACCAGCCTGCCAAATACTGTTTTATCATTGCCTTGTTTTAAGGGAAAACCTTTGTGGTTTAGTGGGTAAAGCTATTGCCTGTGATGCCAGCATCCCATCTGGGCACTCGTTTGTGTCCAGGCTGCTCATTTCCAATCTAGCTCCCTGCTAATGCACCTGGGGAAGCAGTAGAAGATGGCCCAAGTACTTGGCCCTGCACTCATGTGGGAGACCTGAAAGAAGCTTCTGGTTTCAGAGAGGTCCAGTCCAACCGTTGCAGCTGTTTGCAGAGTGAACCAGTGGATAGAAGATATACTTCTCCTCCCCTCCCATCTCTTCCCCTCCCCTCCTCTCTCCTCTCCCTTTTTTCTCTCCTCTCCCTTTTTTCTCTCCTCTCCCTTTTTTCTCTCCTCTCCCTTCTTTCTCTCCTCTCCCTTCTTTCTCTCCTCTCCCTTCTTTCTCTCCTCTCCCTTCTTTCTCTCTCTCAACTCTGCCTTTCAATTGAATAAATACATCTTTTTTTTCAACTTTTATTTAATAAATATAAATTTCCAAAGTACAACTTTTGAATTATAGTGGCTTTCCCCCTATAACCTCCCTCTCACCCACAACCATCCCATCTCCCACTCCTTCTCCCATCCCATTCTTCATCATGATTCATTTTCAGTTATCTTTATATACAGAAAATCAACGTAGTATATGCTAAGAATAAATACATCTTAAAAAAAGAGTTATAGGGGCCTGAATTTTTGTGCAATGGGTTAAGCTGCTGCTTGAGACACCAGCATCCCATTTCAGAGCACCAGTTAAAGTCCCAGCTGCTCTGCTTCTGATCCAGTTCACTGCTGATGCACCTGGGAAAAGCATTAGAAGATGGTCCAAGTGTGTGGGCTACTGCCATCCACATGGGAGACCCCGATGAAGTTCCAGACTCCTGCACAGTCCCAGATGTTGCAGCCATTTAGGGAATGAACCAGCTGATGGAAGAACTCTCCCCCCCGTGTCATTTTATCTGTCAAATCATTAGAAAAAAAATTTGTATTACATATGTATCGTAAACTATTTATTTGGTTTAGCTGTTTTGAATTTTGTAAAAGTGGTATTCTGCTAGTATGTGGCTTTTGGGACTTTTCCTCCTCTTGATATTGCTTTTTTAAGATTTATGTATTTACTTGAAAGTCAGAATTGCAGAGAAAGAGAGGTCTTCCATCCGCTGGTTCACTCCCCAGATGGCCTCAATGGCTGGAGCTGCGCCAATCTGAAGCCAGGAGCCAGGAGCTTCTTCTGGGTCTCCCACGTGGGTGCAGAGGCCCAAGGACTTGGGCCATCTTCTGCTTTCCCAGACCATTAGCAGAGAGCTGGATAGGAAGTGTAGCAGCTGGGACTTGAACTGGCGCCTATATTGGATGCTGGCACTGCTTAACCTGATACGCCGCAGAGCTGGCCCTGTTTATATTGTTTTAAGATTCATCTGTGAGGGGCAGTGCTGTGGCACAATAGGTTAATCCTCCGCCTGTGGCACCAGCATCCCATATGGGTGCTGGTTCTAGTCCCGGCTGCTCCTCTTCCCATCCAGCTCTATGCTATGGCCTGGGAAAGCAGCGGAGGATGACCCAAGTCCTTGGGCCGGTGCACCTGCATGGGAGACTGGGAAGAAGCTCCTGGCTTTGGATTGGCACAGCTCCAGCCATCTGGGGAGTGAACCAACAAAGGAAGACCTTTCTCTCTGTCTCTTCCTCTCGCTCTCTGTAACTCTACCTCTCAAATAAATAAAATCTTTAAAAAAAAATTTAAAAAAATGAACTTCTGATTGTTTAAAAAAAATTCATCTATGTTGTGTGTAATAGCAGGTCATTTATGTTCACTGCTGTGTAATAATTCATTGTGAAAGCATGGTCGTTATTAATTGTCAGTGGGCATTGATGTTCTATTGTCATTGCAATAATGTCATATAACACTGTTATACCTTGCACTTGAGCATATGTGCAGTGTTCTTTAGGGCTTATACAAGTACAACTAGAAGCAGAATTGAATCGTCAGGTAGAAAGATACACATATCATCACCTTTGTTAGATGTTGCCAAATTGCTTTCTAAGGAATTGTCTCAATAGAGTATGAGTTGCCATTTTTCTACAATCTTGCCAACCTCTGATTGAGATAAAAAAAAATGTAGTCCCTTTAATATGTGTGAAATGGTAACCTTTTAAAAAATTATTCATTTGAAAGGCAGAATTTCAGAGAGAGAGAAAGAAAGAAAGAGAAACAGAGACAGATCTTCTGTCCACTGGTTCACTCCCGAAATGGTTGCAAGCAGCCATGGCTGGATCTGGATCAGAAGTGAAGCAGCTGGAAAATGAATTGGCACCACATGGGATGCTTGGATCACAGGCGGTGGCTTAACCCTTTGTGCCACATTGCCTGCCCCAGTATCCTGTTTTAATTTGTGCTTCCCTGATTACAGAGACTATCTTTTCACTTATGTATTGGCCTCTGCAGTTTTTCCTGCTGTTTGCTAATTTGTATCTCAGCACATATTCCTGTTGGATTGTTAGTCTTTTCTGTTATCAGTTTGAAGGAATTGTTTCCAAAATTCTAGTTCCTAAAGCTTTACTTGAATTTTAACGTGTTGCCATCTTCTCCCAGTCTGAGTTGATTTCTGTTTTTTTATCTTTGGTTTCTTTCTTTCTCTTTGGGGTACAGGAGAACTCTCTTCTCATCAGGGATACATTGTATCACCCAGCCCAAGATGCTCTTCCTGGTCTTCTGCTGGTAGTTAGGGGTAATTGTGAATAGCAGCCGCAGCAGAAGTATGTGTAGTGATGGTGGTGTTTCAAAGAGTCCTTGAGCTGCTGGTGAGCCTTTAAAGATATTCTCTCTTCCATGCTGGAAACTTAAATAGTACAGGGTGCGGCCGGCGCCACGGCTCAATAGGGTAATCCTCCACCTGTGGCGCTGGCACTCCAGGTTCTAGTCCTGGTCGGGGCGCTGAATTCTGTCCTGGTTGCTCCTCTTCCCGTCCAGCTCTCTGCTGTGGCCCAAGTGCTTGGGCCTTGCACCTGCATGGGAGACCAGGAGGAAGCACCTGGCTGCTGGCTTCGGATCAGCGCGGTGCGCTGGTTGCAGCGCACTGGCTGCAGTGGCCATTGAGGGGTGAACCAATGGAAAAGGAAGACCTTTCTCTCTGTCTCTGTCTCTCTCACTGTCCACTCTGCCTGTCAAAAAAAAAAACCACAAAAAAAACAAAAAACAAAACAGGGTGCTTAATGCCTGTGTCTTCAGCTTTGGGGCCTCCTGGTCAGATCTGGGTCCTTGAGAGAAGTCCCACTCAACTTTTTTTTCTATCTAGAAAACTTGTCTTTAAGGTATACAAACATAATGCATTTATTTAAAAAAAAATGGTCTACAAGAAACCCACTTTTTTTAAAAAAAAAAAGGATCAATTTTATTTATTTGAAAGAGTTCCACAGAGAGAGAAGGAGAGGCAGAGAGAGAGGGAGAGATGGGGGTGAGGGGGTCCTCCATCCACTGGTTCTCTCCCCAGTTGGCTGCAATGGCTGGAGCTGCACTGATCCAAAGCTAGGAGCTGGGAGGTTCCTCCGGGTCTCTCATGTGGGTGCAGGGAGCCAAGGACTTGGGCCATCTTCCACTGCTTTCCCGGGCCATAGCAGAGAGTTGGGTCAGAAGTGGAGTAGCCAGGACTCAGACTGGTGTTGATATGGGATGCCGGCACTGCTGTTGGTGGCTTTACCTGCTATGCCACAGCACTGGTCCCATGATGTGTTTTATAAATACAAGTTTATTTATTTATTTATTTTATTAGACAGAGAGACAGAGAGAAAGGTCTTCCTTCTGTTGGTTCACCCCCGAAATGGCTGCTACGGCCAGAGCTACGCCAATCCAAAGCCAGGAGCCAGGTGCTTCCTCCTGGTCTCCCATGCGGGTACACAGGCCCAAGCACTTGGGCCATCCTCCACTACCTTCCCGGGCCACAGCAGAGAGCTGGACTGGAAGAGGAGCAACCAGGACTAGAACCTGGTGCCCATATGGGATGCCGGCACCACAGGAGGAGGATTAACCAAGTGAGCCATGGCGTCGGCCCCCTACAAGTTTAGGAACATAGTAATTCTTCCTGCCCTACTCGCCCTGTCACCCTTCTTCCTCCTCCTCCTCCTGTTCCCTTTCTAATTTTTTTACTAAGACCTATTTTCAATCAACTTTATACATATAAGGTTAACTTTATACTAAGTAAAGAGTTCAACAAATAGTATAAAAAAAACTGTGCCTCAGCAGTTGAGATGAGCTATTAAAAGTTACATCTCAAAGTGTCAATTTCACTTTTATAGATTATCTTTTAGATGCTCTATTAGTTACCACAGATCAGGGAGAACATAGGTATTTGTCTTTTTGGAACTGGTTTATTTCATTAAGTATAATGTTTTCTAGTTACATCCATTTTATTGTGAACTACAGGATTTCAAAAAAAAATTTTTTTTACCACTGGATAGTATTCCATTGTGTACATATCCCATAAGTTCTTTATCCAGTCTTCAGTTGACAGACATTTGGGTTGATTCCATATCTTAGCTATGGTGAATTTATTTGCAATAAACATGGGGGTATAGATAACTCTTTTTTTGTTAAGATTTTATTTATTTATTTATTTGAGAGGTAGGGTTACAGACAGTGAGAGACAGAGAGAAAGGTCTTCCTTCTGTTGGTTCACTCCCCAGATGGCCGCAGCGGCTGGAACTGTGCTCATCCGAAGCCAGGAGCCAGGAGCCTCTTCCTGGTCTCCAATGCAGGTGCAGAAGCCCAAACACTTGGGCCATCTTCTACTGCTTTCCCAAGCCATAGCAGAGAGCTGGATCAGAAAGGAGCAGCCAGGACTAGAACCGGTGCCCATATGGGATACCGGCGCCACAGGCAGAGGATTAACTCACTGTGCCATGGCGCCGGCCCCTAGATAACTCTTTCATATGCTGATTTCATTTCCCTTGGGTAAATTCCCAGGAGTGGGATGGCTGGGTCACATGGTAGGTCAGTATTGAGATTTCTGAGGTATCTCCATGCTGTCTTTCACAGTGGCTGTATGAGTTTACATTCCCAGCAGCAGTGGGTTAGGTTACCTTTTTCCCTACATCCTCACCAGCATTTGTTTTTTATTGATTTCTGTATGAGAGCCATTTTAATGGGGGTGAAGTGAAACCTCAATGTGGTTTTGATTTGCATTTCCCTGATGGCTAGTGATCCTAAGCATTTAAGTCCTTTGCCCATTTCTTGACCGGGTTGTTTGTTTTGTTATTGTTGAGTTTCTTGATCTCTTTATATGTTCTGGTTATTCATCCTTTATCAGTTGCATAGTTTGCAGATACTTTCTCTCATTCTGTTGGTTGCCTCTTCCCTTTGCTGAGTGTTTCTTTGGCAGTGCAGAAGTTTCTCAGTTTGATTTAATCCCATTTGTCAATTTGTGCTTCTGGGATTTTTTCCAAGAACTCTTTGCATATGCCAATGTCTTGCAGGGTTTCCTCAGTGTTTTCTAATAATTTGGGGGTATTGGGTCATAGATTTAAGTCCTTGATCCATTTTTAGTGGGTTTTTGTGTAAGGTGTAAGGTAGGGGTCTTCCTTCATATTTCTTTATGTATGTGGAGATCCAGTTTTCCAAGCACCATTTGTTGAAGAGACTGTCCTTGCTCTAAGGATTGATTTTAGCTCCTCTGTCAAAGATAAGTTGGTTGAAGATGTGTGGTTTGATTTCTGTAGTTTCTGTTCTGTTCTGTTCTGTTCCATTGGTCTATCCATCTGGTTTTTTTTTTTTTTTGTTTGTTTGTTTGTTTGTTTTTGACAGGCAGAGTGGACAGTGAGAGAGACAGAGAGAAAGGTCTTCCTTTGCCATTGGTTCACCCTCCAGTGGCCAACGCGGCTGGTGCACTGTGCTGATCCGATGGCAGGAGCCAGGTACTTCTCCTGGTCTCCCATGGGGTGCAGGGCCCAAGTACTTGGGCCATCCTCCACTGCACTCCCAGGCCATAGCAGAGAGCTGGCCTGGAAGAGGGGCAACCAGGAATAGAACCCTGTGTGCTGGCACCGCAAGGCGGAGGATTAGCCTAGTGAGCCGCGGCGCCAGCTATCCATCTGTTTTTGTACCAGTACCAGGCTGTTTTGATTATTACTGCCCTGTAGTATGTCTTTAAATCTGCTGTTGTACAAGATTATTTTAGCTATTTGGGGTCCTCTGTGTTTCCAGATGAATTTCAACATCATTTTTTCTATATTTGAGAAGAATGTCCTTGGTATTTTGATTGGCATAGCATTGAATCTGTAAATTGCTTTTGGCAGCATGAACATTGTGATAATATTGATTCTTCCAATCCATGAACATGCAAGATTTTTCCATTTTTTGTATCTTCTATTTCTTTCTTTAATGTTTTATAATTCTCATCATAGAGATCTTTGACATCCATGGTTAAGTTTATTCCAAGATATTTGATTTTTTTTTTTAGCTGTTGTGAATGGGACTGATCTCAGAAGTTTTTTTATAAGCCATGTCATTGTTTGTGTATACAAAAGCTGTTGATTTTTGTGTGTTGATATTATATCCTGCCACTTTACCAAACTCTTCTTTGGAGGCATCATATTGTCCTCCTTATTCTTGTTTCTTGAGTTTCTGTGTTTATCTTTGGCATTTGTGAAGATACTAATTTTTTTTTCCCTGTAATGGTTTTTATGGCTTTTATCTTTGGATTATGCCTCTGTGGCTTAGTGGAGTGTCTGCTCTTTCAGTGAATATTCAGAGCTATGTGCTGTGTGTCACCTGGGAACTCTGTTCAGTGCTCCAGGGTGAGGGGTGTGTTTAAAGTGACACCCAAGTTGGGCATGGTAAATTTTTTTTTTTTTTAATCAGAGGGGAAGGTTTGATCAGCTCTATTGCCCAACATTCACCTGCTCTCCTCCAAGGAGACCAATGCCCAAGGGCTAGCTCAGTGGGTGCAGTATTCATCTGCGCTGCCACAAGAACCACACAAAGGATCTGTGCAATCCTCAGTGTGAGCACGAATCTGGCCGCAGTGACTCTCATCAAGCAGTCAGGGAGCCCTGAGCATGTGGTGCCAGCCACAGTGACTGCTCAGAGACCTAGGCACACCACGTGCCTTCCTTCTCAGTAACAGTGTTTTCACAGTCACTAGTGCCCAGCCCCCTGTCAATTCTCTCAGCCAAATTCTGGCATCTCCTCTCAGCTGGTTGCTGGGTGCACAGACACAAGCTGGTATAGCTGTTATGTATGTCCAAAATGGTGTCTCCACTCTCTCAACTAGTTACAGGATACTGGTGCCTGGTAGTCAAGGGGAGAGAAAAATGCACTCTTTTTTTTTTTCCCTTCTAGGTTGGCAGGTACACTGCCCTCCACTGGGCTCTAAGCTGGACTTATGCCAGGTTTTTCCCCCAGTTTTATCACCAGTGGCTTGGGCTTCTGCAGTCTCATCTCACTGTACTGCAAAGCTGGTGCTGAGGCTCTCAGCTGCTGGGGTCCTGAGTTGTTCATGTCCACACCCTCCATGTAGATCCACAGTGTTCATAATTTGCATCAAGTTTCCTTTGTAGTTTTCTTCCTCTTCCCAGAAATTAGACTCTCTCCACTTTTTAAGAAAAAAAAATATATATTTATTTATTTGAAAGAGTTACATAGAAAGGGAAGAGGCAGAGAGAGAGAGAATCTGAATCTGCTGATTCACTCCCCAATAGGCCACAATGGCCAGAAATGAGCCAGTCCAAAGCCAGGAGCCAGGAGCTTCCTCCGGGTTTTCCCACATGGTGCAGGGGCCCAAGGACTTGGGCCATCTTGCACGGCTTTCCCAGGACATAGCAGAGAGCTGGATTTGGAAGTGGAGCAGCTGGGTCTCGAACTAGTGCCCATATGGGATATCGGCACTGCAGGCAGAGGCTTTACCACCACACCACAGCACCGGCCCATCCACTTTTTTTTTTTTTTACTATCTTCCCTTAGACTAGAACAATAAGCTCCCTCCCTATTCTGCTATCTTGGAATCTGACCTCAACTTTCTGTTATACACATGACCCAAGTAGATGGAAAATGTTATTTTCTGTCTATAGTCTCTTCCTTTTTTCTTTATGATTTAGGGACAGTCTGATGAGGGATAGATTGTTTTTTGGTTTCATCTCTTAAACTGGAGTCTTGATTGTCCTGAGCTTTGAGTAGGAGGGCTTAGAGTTCATTTACACTGCAGTTGGTGAGCCTGGCAGGGACCCTGTGCCGATCTTCAGGTGTGGGTGACTCATCTTACTGATTATCCTCCCCTCACCTTGCTTTCCACATTTGCCTTTTCCCTATATTGTGTTTTCAGAGTTTTAGAAAATAGTTGACCACTTCCCTGGTTTCTGTCCTTTATTAAACTGTGGTGTAAAGGAACTGCAGGAGGATGAGCAGTTAAACGGCTTTGCTCTCTGCCAGTCACAATCAGTGCCTCCAGAGGACTTTGTGTCTCTGAATTTGACCCTGCTTGAGGTGGAGAGTTAGAGGGAGCTACTTAACTGTACCTGGTACAACACAATTTGAAATCCATCATCATTTTTTCATAACATTCATTTTTACACTAACATTTTTGAAGACTTCTCATATATACTATTTCAAGGTGTTTTTTTTTACACCAAAATAAATGTATCCTGTTGTCTTGTTTGTTCCACTAACTTTTTTTAAAAGACTGATTTATTTATTTGAAAGGTGGAGTTACAGAGAGGGAAAGGCAGAGGCAGAGAGAGAAGTCTTCCATCTGGTGGTGGTTCACTCCACAAATGGCCACAATGACCAGGGCTGCACCAAGGTTCTCCCAAGTGGGTGCAGAGACCCAAGCACTTGGGCCATCTTCCACTGCTTCCTCAGGCACATTAGCAGGGAGCTGGATTGGAAGTGGAGCAGCCAGGACTCGAACCAGTGGCCATATGGGTTGCCAGCACTGCAGATGACACCTTAATCCACTACACCACAGTTCCAGCCCTTCCACTAACTCTTTGAAGCTCTCTTGTATACATAGTGTCCATACATAGTTGTCCCACTTTGAATCCTCACCTTCAAAACATGATTTATTTAGGAAGACAGTCAAATTAGATTTCACCAGGGGCATCTCATCATCCCATTTTGCCCTAGGAGGACTTCTGGCTTGTCTGGGAGTCATTTATAATTAGTCTATGCTAAATTCATGCTTTATTGGTATTTTCAGGAATTCAAACATTGTCAAATGGGAAGGAAAGATCAATTTAGGAACTCTGTGTATTCAAAATGTTCTTTAAGTGACAAATCTGATTTTTTTTTTTTTAAGAGTGAAGGGTTAGTTCCTCTTTTTAGCAGCATGAAGGAAAGGCAGCTTGACATTTCTTTCAGACATCCAAAGAAAGCTGGCATTTATCTGGTGCAGGCATCCCAAGGGTTCAGACTTTGTGGCTTAAGAGCACGTCTCAGCTGGCCTCTTGCCCTGTGACTGCCCACTCCCATTCTCTCATGCCTGCAGGAGTCTGCTGGCCAAGAATGAGGTTCGGGAATTCAGAACTCACATGAGGAAATGGGGCCATGTGCAGGCAACTCTCTTTAGAGACTTTTAATTAATAAAGGTAGAAAAAGGACCATAGTGATGGTGAAATGTGGAGTCAAGGACTTTTCTTAATTTTTTTCTTAAGGGGGAAACTTGGGCTTATTTAACCACTGTGGGAAGGCTCCTCACAGATTTTTTGGTGGGTGGAGATGGAGGGATTGACCCATGTTAGCTTCAGTAAAAAGGGCTCAAATGTAAAATTCATTGTGGTATATGATAGTATGAAGGATTCTTGCCAAATATGAGTACAAGGGGCCTGGGTATAATCTAGTCTATGGATCTGAGGTCTTTCCAGTTTATAGGCTGCACAGAGGATGGAGAATCAGGTTGGACAGTACCAGGAGGAAGGAAAGAGAATGAGGGATGTTCTGCAAGACAGGTGGCCTAGTCTCTCCATAAGTTAATAAGGAAAAAAGATGGAGAGACTTAGCAGACATGAACATATGTATTATGTAGTCCTTAATTGTATCCTGATTTGAACATATCAGATGTTAAAAAAAAAAAAAACACTGGTGGAACAGTGGGGGAAGTTTGAAAATGAACTGGGTAATAGCTGCTTACTGTTAGTTACAGCATCTGTGACTGTGGATTGTGGGTTGGTAGAAAAACGTCCTGGTATTTTTAGAGTGTATGAGAGAATATTCAAAAAGTTCATGGAAAATGTGTATTATGAAGAAACAATGCATGTGTTTCAAAACTCTATGCACCAAAATAAACTTACCTTTTAATTCACTTTTTAAAATAAAATATTTATTTATTTGAAAGGCAGAGTTACAGAGTGAGCCTGAGAGAGCAAGAGTGAGATTCTGTTGGTTTACTCCCCAAATGGCTGCAACAGTTGAGGCTGGGCCAAGCTGAAACCAGGAGCCAGAAGCTCTGTATGTCTCCATGTGGATGGCAGGGGTCCAGGCACTTGGGCCATCTTCTGCTGCCTTCCCAAGCACATTAGCTGGGAGCTGGATCAGAAATAGGGCAACCTGGACTTGAACCCGTGGTGCTCATTTAGACTGCTGGCATTGCAGGTGGCAGCTTAACCCAGTATGCTACAACACTGACCCCTAATCTATTTTCTATGAAACATTTGAAGTACACTTGTATATTGGAGTATTTAGTGGTAAAATGTCTTGATATCTGTAATTAACTTTAAAGTACTTTACCAAAAAACAAACATAGATGAAGCAAATACAGCAGAAACTGTTAACATTTTATATACATGATGAGTAATACAGATGCTTATTATACAGATTTCTTTATCTTTGTACTAAAAAATGTTCCTAGTAAAAAAGACTAAAACAAAGGAGAAATAAAAAGGGGGAGAGATTGAATATACTAGAGGAGTAGGATTGCTGAGTTTAAATAACCAGTGCAGGAATTGACCCAAGTATCAGAAAAGTCAGCTGCTCTATTGTAATAAAAGGGAAGGAGGAGAACATGAGTTGGTCATGTCCATGTATGTGCAGCTTTGTATGTCTGTTGGGGAAAAGGGAAGCATTCATGTGTGATGGCTTCTACTTTCTCAAAGATGTGAGTGGCAAGGTGTGCCACAAGTGGGGTCATGAGAAGGTTAAGGTTTGCAGAGAGTGCAAAGGAATTGAAATAGTTGATACTAAGAGTGAAATTGATGAGTAAAAAAAAAAAAACTGCATTAAAATTGCCAGCTGGTTTTGAGGGCCCGGTTGAGATTGGTGATGTACATGTGTAATAAAACTAATATGCACCATTGTTTGACTTCTCAGTCAACATTTGGCCACTTCAGTGCTGGCTGAAAGAAAGTAGGTAATTGGTTCATTTGAAGCTGTGGTTTTGTCTGTTGAGCATACAAGATAGAAGGATGGGAGACTAGGGTACCAGGAAAATTCTTGATGAAGTGCTAGACTGGGAATCTAATCCAGATAGGAAGGAAAATGCCACAAATGGATTCTTTTCCCTGTTGGAACCCACACATTTTTGCTTATGAACCTTATTCCCATCAAGAACTGCAAAAGGTCTGGAACTTTTACCTACTTACAGGCTAATAAATTAACCTATTACTGTTTCACACATGCTGGTAGAAGACATGAGACTCCTTGGTCAGAGACAAAGGACTTTTTAAAAAGATTTGTTTGTTTGTTTTTTTCAAAGGCAGAGAGATCCATCTTCTATCTGCTGGTTCACTCCCCAAATGCCCACAACCAACTAGGCCAAGCTATGACCCAGGAATTCCATCTCAGTCTCCCATATGGGTGGGAAGATCCCCAAGTACTTGGGCCTGCCTCCCGGGCTCATTTGCAGGAAGCCAAATTGGAAGTGTGGAGTAGCTGGGACTTGAATCAGGCATTCCGATGTGGGATGTGGGTGTCCCAAGCAGTGGCTTAATCTACTGTACCATAATGCCCACCTTACAAAGGATTTTGTGACTTAGAACACAGCAAGTAGCATGGCACATGCTGGTTTGTGTTGATTCTTCCAGCTCCTCACTTGCCACACGGGTGACACAGGTGGGTATAGATGAATGCTGTACAAGTATTGGGTTTACATCACAGCCCAGAAATACTGAGTTTGGGTAATGTAGTAAGCAGAAGGAAACCTGCTCTTTGTCTTTTGAGGAGACATTGTCTCATTCCTCAATGTTACTTGTCGAAAATATCACCTGGAGAGATGAGCCAAGTGAAAGGGACTAAGGCCTTGAATTACTGTTGTGCTCAGCAAGAAGGTGCAATAGTGCTCAGGCTCCCTGGCAGATTGTTTCTCTCAGTCGTCCCCCATCCACCAGGTGGAGTGGCGAGGGAACTGCTTTCTGTTTGGGGTTTCTATTCGTGGAAGCTTCATTCTGTGGGGCACTCAGCCTGGAAAGTTTCATTCATTTGTTGCAGATCATTGTCGGTCTCAAGTAACTTGCAGCAGATAGCTCCCATTTTAGAGGGTCACCTATATATGGATGTGGTTTTGGGGTGGAACAGAGGTAGGTGGGGTGACAGATGGTTTTGAATGTGCTTTGAAGTTCTGAGACCCTGTCAACCCCTTTGATACTCCTTTCTAGTATACTGGCAACTCAGCAGGAGAGACTTTAAGGTCGGCGCCGTGGCTCACTAGGATAATCCTCTGCCTTGCAGCACCGGCACACCGGGTTCTAGTCCCGGTCGGGGCGCCGGATTCTGTCCCGGTTGCCCCTCTTCCAGGCCAGCTCTCTGCTGTGGCCAGGGAGTGCAGTGGAGGATGGCCCAAGTGCTAGGGCCCTGCACCCTATGGGAGACCATGATAAATATCTGGCTCCTGCCATTGGATCAGCGCGGTGCGCCGGCTGCAGCGCTCCGGCCGCGGCGGCCATTGGAGGGTGAACCAACGGCAAAGGAAGACCTTTCTCTCTCTCTCTCTCTCTCTCACTGTCTACTCTGCCTGTCAAAAACAATCAGGGTCTGTAGGATCTGGGGATCTAAGATATCCCAGGTATGGTTCAGCAAGGGCAATAGGGTTGCGACTCCAGAGATTCTGCATACTGCTTATTGTCAATTTGGCAAAAGGAAAAAAATATTTAGGAAGATAGAAATTTTCAATTTGTAGAGAGGCCACAATATTAAACTAGAAGTGGAATGTTAGAATGATTTCAGTTCTTCTCAGACTGCTTTATACTTAGGTGCCATTCCAGTCAATCCCAACAGATTTATTTTTTAATTTGACAAAATAAGTTTAAACTTAATTCTGAAAGAGTAAGTAGATTTCTTTGTGCCGTAGTTGATATGAGTGGAGGATAGGTGCCAGAAACAAATTCTTTCTATGGGAAATCAAATTCTCTTTTGAGTTGGACTTGGGATGGTCATTTTGGGATACATCATTGATCCAAGGAAATATAAATTGGGTTCTTATGCTTGAAGAAGCAGAGAAAGTCACTCCTTAGAAAGAGGAAAGGCCGGTGCCGCGGCTCACTAGGCTAATCCTCCGCCTTGCAGCACCGGCACACCAGGTTCTAGTCCTGGTCGGGGCACTGGATTCTGTCCCGGTTGCTCCTCTTCCAGGCCAGTTCTCTGCTGTGGCCAGGGAGTGCAGTGGAGGATGGCCCAAGTGCTTGGGCCCTGCACCCCATGGGAGACCAGGAGAAGCACCTGGCTCCTGCCATTGGATCAGCGCGGTGCGCCGGCTGCAGCGCTCCGGCCGCGGCGGCCATTGGAGGGTGAACCAACGGCAAAGGAAGACCTTTCTCTCTCTCTCTCTCACTGTCCACTCTGTCTGTCAAAAAAATAAAAATAAAAAAAAATAATAAAAAATAAAGAAAGAGGAAAAACAGCAGATGTGGAGAGAGAAAGATATGGAAGAGCTAGCTAGAGAGTCCTGTTGCTTCTCGTTCCTGGTCTCTCCCAGAGGTAGCACTCTTACTGCTTTTGGCTCTGTTTTATCCCAGCATTGGAATGAATTTTCTTTTATTTCTCAAGCTATTTCAGGTTTATTTACTGGAGACCAAAGTATCTTGGATGCTAGGAATATAGCAAAGGATAAAGCAAACAAAGACTCTGCCTCAAGGAGCTTAGATTTTACCAAAAGAAAATAGATCACAAAAAAGTCAATACAGGCTACATGGTATTGGGTCTTATTGTGAAAAATAAGACAGGGTTAGGGGCCAAGAAGAAGAGAGTGGTTGGGTGCATGTGTGTTGGCAGTGATGGGCTCTCTGAGAAGGGAACAGCTGAGCAGATGTAAGGGAGCAAGTGATGATGGTCCAGGCAGAGGGAAGGTCAAGTGTTGAGGACACAGGGCTGGAGCCTGTTCAGTGTATTCAAGGAACTTCAAGAAAGCTTTCAAGCGGCTGGGGCAAGGTGAGCGATGGAGGGAAATGAGGTCAGAAGCATGAAGGGACTCTCTCCCCACGGTCCACCTGTGTGTGTGTGTGTGTGTGTGTGTTTATGAGAGGTAGAGATTGTGTCTACAGGTCAAGATAAAGAGTTCAGTCTATTGGAGTACTCGGAGCAGAAGAGATGTACCTTTAAAGGGCTCACTAGTTCCTGTAGTTAGACTAGACTCGAGAGTGGTCAGAGGCATCTCTCACATCATCACGTGAGAGATGATGTTGGCTTGGACTGAGGTGGCAGAAGTGGAGTTAATCAAAATTAGATCTTAAATCATTAAATCACTTTTAAGGAATAATTGACATGATTTGCCAGTAGATTAGATGGGGAAGGTATGAAAGAAATAGAAATTAAGGGTGACGCCTAGAGGCCAACACTGTGGCGTAGTAGGTAAAGCTGTCACTTGTGACTCAGACATCCCTATGGGCACCGATTCGAGTCGTGGCTACTCCACTTCTGATCCAGCTCCCTACTAATGGCCTGGGAAAACAGTGGAAGATGGCTGAAGCGCTTGGACCCCTGTACCCATGTGCGAGACCCTGAAGAAGTTCCTGGCTCCTGGTTTCTGTCTTGCCTAGGCCTGTCTGTTGTGGCCATAAGGGAGTGGACCAGCATATGAAAGATTTCTCTTTTTGTCTCTCTGTAAATTGGCCTTTCAAATAAAAAATAAATAAATAAAAATAAAAAAAAATTAAAAAAAAAACCCAAACCCTTCAGTGAATAATCCAGATCTTGATTTACTAAACAACTTGAACTTCCAGTCATAATTGGGTATCTCATTTTCAGAAGGACTCAAAAAGAAGTAGTATTTCAGTATTTTTAAAAGCAGATTAAGATGTAAATGGAAAACAATCAAAATCTCTGCCTCTGTCTCCCTCTCTCTCTCACTCAGTTTTACTTGTTAGTGGTGAAGTAACAGATTCAAGGATGAGTGAACTGGAACAGTTGAGGCAGGAAGCAGAACAGCTGCGGAATCAGATCCAGGTAAGAACTTTTTCATCTTGAAATGTTTACACTTGTATTTATTATCAGCAATGTACAACATTTGCTTATTAGTTTATCAATGTACATATAATAAATAATTTTAAGGCCAGAAAAGGTCGATTTGTCTTTATTATGCCTTTAAGTAACTCTCCAAAAATCAGTCATAATGAATTCCTGTATGGATGAATGGCTCCCGTGTTCCTGGAAAGTTAGGAGTATCTGTAGTCACAGCTGAAATACAAACAATCCTTTCCCTACTCACTCCCCTAGAATCATAGATTTTGGGAGCAATACAACAAGGCAGATGTTCTATTGTTATATACTAGGAAAGTACAAATCTCTAAAATGCTCAATTACAGAAACATTAAAATTAGTGGCAAAATCAAGATGTGTCTGACATGTTTTACCCTTGGAAATCAACTCAAAATAGTAAAGAGGATGGGAGGCCGGCGCCGTGGCTCAATAGGCTAATCCTCTGCCTTGCAGCACCAGCACACCGGGTTCTAGTCCCGGTCGGGGCGCCGGATTCTGTCCCAGTTGCCCCTCTTCCAGCCAGCTCTCTGCTGTGGCCTGGGAGTGCAGTGGAGGATGGCCCAAGTGCTTGGGCCCTGCACCCCATGGGAGACCAGGAGAAGCACCTGGCTCCTGCCATTGGATCAGCGCGGTGTGCCGGCCGCAGCGCACCGGCCGCGGTGGCCATTGGAGGGTGAACCAATGGCAAAGGAAGACCTTTCTGTCTGTCTCTCTCACTGTCCACTCTGCCTGTCAAAAAGGATGGGAAACAAATACCAGCCCCAGCTCCAGCCAAATTAAGTCACTTAGAACTTCACACCATAACAGGATGGGGAAGAGCTGCCAAATGCACGGATGCAACAGCCTGTGGGAAGGTGCCTGCAGCTGCAAGTCTCATGCAAAGTAGGGAGCACTGTGGAAGGGCCAAGCCAACCAGCGCTTCTTTGGAACCACGGAACAGATGCTTCCTTGAGCTCTGTTGGCACTGAAGAAGGCGGTGCTAAGAGTGGAAGGATACAGACTTGCCATCTTGTAGGCAGCCTCTTGGTGAGCAGGGTGCAGGAAAGAGACTGGATTGTGGGTAGCCTGGAAGCCGTCTACTTCTTCGTGCAGGGAAAAGTAAAAGCTAAAAACACTTACACACACACATGAAGAACCTTAGCACAAAGCATGGAGAATCTCTGATAACTTTCAAGACTGCTTTGACCCTTTCCAGTGTGACCCTTTTACAGGAGCTCTTTCAGAAGAATTTGTTTAAGTGCAGAATGAAATCTTTGCAGAGAGATTACAATTAAAAAAAGGTGAAGGGGAGACAGTAAAAACAACGGATGGATGAAGAATACTCACCAGGAAGTTGTTGGTTCTGAGCAGAGTGAAGTCGTAACCAGACCTATTGCCAAGATTTTAAGGAAGTCAATGATTAAGATAGGAATAAGTTCTAAATGTTACATTTTCATCTGTAAAATTCTCAGGAAGCATGGGTGAAAATCTTCATGACCTTGACTTAGGTAAAAGTTAAATATGACCAGAAGTACAAGCAACAAAAGAAAAAAAAATCAATAAATTGGACTTCACCATCATTTAAAACTTGCGTGTCAAAGGGCATTAACAAAATGAAGAGACAGCCCACAGAACAAGAGAAAATATTTGCAAATCACACTTCTAATAAGGACCTAGAATCCAGAATATATAAAGAACTCCTACAATTGAACAATAAAGACAACTCAATTTTAACTTAAATGTTGTCATAGGCTTTGTGTAGACATTTCTCCAAAGAAGATACATTTATGAGAGTACTTAGAAAGTTTGTGGAAAAACATAATTAGCATATAGTTTACATGTAAAGTTTTTTGAAATGCTTGTATATGACCATCAGACTCATGAAAAGGTACCCAATTTAATCATTAAGGAAATACATACAAGTCAAAACTGTAATGAAGTGTTACTTCCACTGTGATGGCTTTCATAATAATTCAAGAGGACAATTACGAGTATTGGTGAGGATGCAAAGGAGCTGGAACCCTGCTATCTTGCTGATATCCCTGAAAAATGGTGCTGCTATGGAGCAACAGACAGATCAGAGCTACCATGCAACCCCCTAGTTCTGCTCCTGCGCATGTGAGGGGTCTTTCAAAAGTTCCTGGAAGCTTTTATGGAAAACCAATGTGTGGATTTTAACTTACCTTTTAATTCCATTTTCCTACAACCTTTTGAAGTACCCAGGATACCCAAAAGAATTGAAAACAGAGATACACAAAACTGTATGTAAATGTTCATAATAGCCAAACAATGGATTAACTCAACGGTCCATCAGTTTTAATGAATAGATAGACAGGATATGCTGTATAATAAAATGGAATATTATTTTGTCATAAGGGAATGAAGAGGCACTGATACACGCTGGAACAGGACTGGACCTTGAAAGATCGTGCATCGTGAAAGAAGCGGTCCTAAAAGTCCTCACATTGTGTGACTCCATTTTTATGAAGTGCAAATCCCAGAAAAGAACATGAATCAGTGATTGCCAGGCTGGGGGATGGGGCCAGTGGGAGGCAGAGGAAAGAGGATTTGGGGTGTGTATGGCTTATTTCTTAGGGCGATGGGAATGTTCTGAAATTAGATAAAGGTGCTGGTTGTACACCGTTAGAAATATATTAAAAATCACTGAGTTATATGCCCTACAATGGTCAATTTTATGTTATGGGAATTTTATTTCAATAAAATGTTAACGATTATATGGCAGGGTAAAATGTTTATTTGTAAGTCTACATTTTTAATGAAAATATTTTAATCATATCTGCATATTCCATATCTAAATGTGTTGTAACTGTCTTTCTCTACTTTAGGATGCTAGGAAAGCATGTAATGATGCAACACTTGTTCAGGTAAAATATTTTTTTCCTTAATTCATTTTAGTAATTCACATGAAACAACTTGCCACTGATATAAGTGACATTCAGATTATTTTAATTAGTGCTTAATTGATAATCAAATGAACCTACATGAAAACATTTTGTAATTTGTCAAATACTTCACAGAGCACATACTTTTAAAAAACATACCATTAAAATATATGTGGAAGAGATAAATACTATAAAATATATAGATTCATATACTTGATGATTCTTTTAAAAATGTTTTAGGTATTTTTATTTATTTGAGAGAGAGCAGGAGCTCCCATCTGGTTCACTCCCTAAATTCCTGCCATGACTGGGGAGGGGCTGTGGCTGAAGTCAGGAGTCAGAAAAGCAATGTAGGTCTCCCATGTGGCTGACAGGAACCTGACTACCTGAGCTATCACCATGCTTCCCAGGGTCTGCCTGCCTGAGACAGGAGCCAGGAATCCATCCCCCACTCACTCTTATGCTTTTTTAGTAGTTTCTGAATCTTTTTTCGTAGACCTTGATTGATTTTTTAAAAATTTTTTCTTTTAGAAGGTCTTAGGAAAGTTTCATTAGTTTAATTAATATTAATGACTTTAAAGAAGTATTTTATGTACTGTACAACTATAAAACTATCTTATAGAAAAATTATGAATATTACACAGTACTAGATTTTTATTAATGGCTGGTTTTTCACTAAAGACTTTTTTTAATCTACTGATTGTTTCTAGTTTATCTTCTGAACTGTGTCTAAGGTAAAGAATAACTTTTGTCACTTTCTAAAGATCACATCAAACATGGACTCCGTGGGCCGAGTACAAATGCGAACAAGACGTACACTGAGGGGCCACCTCGCTAAGATCTATGCAATGCATTGGGGATATGACTCAAGGTTTGTCCCTGTCATTCTCAAACTGCCGGCAGAATTATTTTTGTTAAGAAGTATAATTACATTTTTTATTTAAAAACAAACTGTATGTATTGTTTTCAGAAAATGCATCCAATATGACCATTTTGTTTTCACTAAGAGTATTTTTAGCACTTTAGAAATTAAAAAATCTTAGCCGGCGCCGTGGCTCAATAGGCTAATCCTCCACCTAGCGGCGCCGGCACACCGGGTTCTAGTCCCGGTCAGGGCGCCGGATTCTGTCCCGGTTGCCCCTCTTCCAGGCCAGCTCTCTGCTATGGCCAGGGAGTGCAGTGGAGGATGGCCCAGGTGCTTGGGCCCTGCACCCCATGGGAGACCAGGAAAAGCACCTGGCTCCTGGCTCCTGCCAGGATCAGCGCGGTGCGCCGGCTGCAGCGGCGGCCATTGGAGGGTGAACCAGCGGCAAAGGAAGACCTTTCTCTCTCTGTCTCTCTCTCTCACTGTCCACTCTGCCTGTCAAAAAAAAAAAAAAAAAAAAAAAAAAAAAAAAAAAGAAATTAAAAAATCTTTAATATAGAAAATAAATTTATCTCTCAAAAATATCCTTATCAAATGATCTGGAGAAACTTTTAGAATAAGATTCTTTTCTTTGCATTGGGGTAGTATATTCTGTTTTTTTTTTTTAATTATACCAAAAGTAGTTTTATTATTAACCCTGAAATTTAGTTAATAGGCAAATACTGATTGAATACTTTCTATGTGTAAGTTACTGGACATTGCTACAGTTATTTATTATTTAAATTCAAAAAGGATGGAATTATGTGAAACAAGGATCTTTTCATTGAATATGTCTTTTTTCTTCCCCAGCCCCAACCATAATTGCACCTGCTCAAATGTGCAGGTACTAATGTCTGCAAGTGCACGTGTGCATACATGGTGCCACCTGGCTTGGAGTTTGATTTGGGCACCACAATTTACTGTGTTCATGGGGTTCCAGTGCAGCCTGTGATGTTTACAGAGGGTCTGGAAATAGCAGCTCTGCCTGCTGCAGTGTTTGGCTTGTTGCTTTGAGTTGGTTAATCTTATTGGGAAATGTCCAAACCAAGAAACTGCTTTTTAGTAAGAATTGTACATTGAGTCTGTTCTCCAGGAGACACCAAAATTGTAAAGTAGTGGAAGCCTCAGATGTAAACAGGATACTTGAGTACAGAATGCAGAATGTGCTTCTCTTAAGAGGAGAATGCATTTTTTAAAATTAACTGTTACAAAGCTAGGACAAATACTTCATCTTTTTCTTAAAGAATTTTAAGATAAAAATAATTTGCCTGTTGATATAGCAATTTTAACTCAATTTAGAATCACTTGAAATAGTGGTTCTTGCTTTCCTAAAATTTTTCTCAAAATTATTAATCTTCATAGAAAAACAAAAGTGTGACCTAGGACCTTCTCAGCTTGTCTTCCCGCCCATTCTGATTGCCAGCTGATTACTTTACGTCCTTCTCAACTCGTATGCTGATGATGCCAACAGATCTTTAAAGAATTTTTAGTTCCATCCCTTATGCCACTATCACCTTGGGTAAAAACTTAACAGTGACTGCTACAGAAGAACCTGGTGATGTTATTCACCTGTAGGGAAAGGAACAGGGGCTGGGGATAGGCAGAGGAGGGTAATTTTTTCACTTGTGTATCCTTGTGGATCTTGAATTTTGCTCCAGCGTGAAAACTAAAGCTATAAAAGCAAAATCGGTGACTAATAAATTACATAATCAAGAGTTCGTAGTCCTTAGTCTGTAAACAGAGCTCTCTGGAGTGTAAACCCAGTCTGCTTTTCTCAGCTTGTTTTCCTTACGTCTCAGAGCTCTGTACAAGTGGAAGACTTGGAACTCCTGAATCTCCATTGTATTTTTCTATCTCCTGTCGTAGATCATTCTTACCCTCCTCCTGGAATACACACTTTTCTCTATCTTTAGCTCTCAAAATTCCATTTTTCAAGACACATCCTTGTTTTTTTACTCTCCTATGATATTTTATTTTATACCAGTCTTCTGAGAGCTTTCACTTAGTTGATTTCTTACAAATATGCATAAATGTCTTATCTGCAGCAAATGGTAGAGGTCTCAAGAGCATGAGTGTATCTTGTGTTGTACTTTTAAGGTTGATGTTTATTGACTTATTGAACTATGATTGTCAGGCCTGTATGTACTTACTGTGTTATTAAATTTAAGCAAATCAGTAAACTAGTCCACTATTATCTACCAAAATCTTGACTAATAACTAAAATGTTGTCACTACGAAAAATTTAGATCATAACTAGGAACAATTTTGATCAGTTGCTAAGTTTTATTTTTTAATTTATGTTCAAAATTTTGGGTGTATAGTATTAATTTTTGTAAGTTGGAAGAACATTTATGGTATCAATATTTAAATTAGAAAAATTATATATGCATAACTAAGCTACTTTTTCCCTCTGTTTATCAAATAATTTTTGTGTTTGTTCCTCTAGGCTACTAGTCAGTGCTTCCCAAGATGGAAAATTAATTATTTGGGATAGCTATACAACAAATAAGGTAGAATTTCTTAATCATTCCTTTATATACTCTTAAATTTATTTACTATCCACCAATTCTTTTATTACTAAAAATTTAGTTACCTTCTGGGATAAATTTATTCTATTTATTTTCATCTACATCCTCTCTTTAGTATTACTCTTAATATTTGGTATTTTTTTTATTTCCAAGGACAAACTATGGGAACATGCAATGTGTTTTGCATGAATCTTACAGCATACTTGAATAACAGAAGGGAGTACCATTTTTACATATAAATGAAAAGTTTTTTAAAAACCTCTGATTTCCTAATAACACAACGTCCCTGAGACTTTTATTTCTAGTCATGGCTGATGTGAAGCTTTTCTTTGGCTCACTGCAAGCATTGAGTCGTGTTTGTGGACTGCTCACGGGGTGGATTGCAGGCAAACAGTCTTGGTGGCAAAGATTGTGGAGACTCTTAATATGTCCACTGGAAGGAATCCCTGATTTAAAGTTGTTGAGTGCAGTGAGAAGGGTTCATGAATACTTTCATAAGTCAAATACCCTTATACTCTGTGTAAACACACCAGTATTTTTATTAAATATTTGAAAATACTGTTTATGAAATAAACAGTCTCTCAGTCTGAGATTTTAAAGCTAAGTAATATAACAGTTTTTAGAATATTAATTAGCATTAACTATGTCTCAACTATATTTTCCTGAAACAAAAATAATTGTACTTTTAAAATACTGTTTTAAGTGAGATCACACAAATGATCAACAGGGGCACTGTTTGGCGTATGGACTGCTCACCCTTGGTCTTCCTGCACACATTACAGTTTTCCATCTGACCTGCAGTTGAGGGCTCTTGGGGTAACCAGCCTGCAGACAGTCCTGACCAGATCAGCGCAAAACTGTCGTCATTGTTTTCATGAGATCCTAGAGTGTGTGCCTGTTAGTAGAAGGATGTTGGTGTCCTCCCTTCACAGAGGACTGTTTTAATCCCCTGTGAAACCTGTTCATCCTCTCCCTGTTTATTGCTCAGTGGTTTGCTGGGGGAAATTCCTCTTTTGAGCACTATTGCAAAAACACAGAATTTTAGTAAAATCTTTAACACTTTCCACTTAATTTTCCAATGGCTATATTGGCATTCAAACTTCTTTATGTCCTTTCTTCTCTTAAAAGAATTATTTCTAAAAAGGGCACTTCGTAGTTCCAAAAGGTTTACTAATACGGAAAAAGTAATGGGCATTTTTATGTGATTACTATTTTATTTTTCATTGCTCATTTTCTCAAGCCATTTCGTTGTTTTTATTTGGCTTGTTTTTCTTAGATGTATTTGTTAGTAATATTTACTTCATTGTAAATAGATTTTGAAAATGAATGCCTGTTCCTTTCCTTATACTAAACATGTGTGCATTGTGTGTGTTCTGCAGATGCACGCCATTCCTTTGAGGTCCTCCTGGGTGATGACATGTGCCTACGCTCCCTCTGGTAATTATGTGGCTTGTGGAGGCTTGGACAACATCTGCTCTATATATAACTTGAAAACCAGAGAGGGAAACGTGAGAGTGAGCCGAGAATTGCCGGGCCACACAGGTGAGCATCGTTAGGTCTTACTCTCCTAGCACACTGACTCCTTCCACAGAGTGCAGTGATCAAGGACAATGAGTGAGAAATTAGGCTCTGCTGGTCAAAAGATGAGTAGTCAATCGGGGGAGAGTAGAAATTACTATGAATCAGGAAAACAGTTGCTTTTAATAATCATATATGTGATGTCCATAATTTTACTTTTCTTTGAAAAATGGCTGTATTGTTGGAGTGAGAATTTAGCGTAGCAGTTAAGATTTCCACATCCCACATCGGAGTACCTGGGTTTCAGTCTTCTGATTCCAGCTCTCTGCCAATGCAGGCCCTGGAAGGCAGTGAAAGTCGTGGCTCAGGTAATTGGGTTCTTGCTCCTCATGTGAGAGACCTGAATTGAGTTCCTGGCTCCGTGCGTCAGCCCAGCCCGGTCCTGGTTGTGGTGGGCATTTGGGAGTGAATCAGTGGATGGGAGCATTCTCTCTCCCTCCTTCCCTCCTTTCTCCCCCCTCCCTTCTTCCCTTCTCCTCCTCTGTCTCTCTAATAAATTTTTAAACACTTTTCAAAATAGCAGTATTGTTTTTGTAAAAATGGTAGAATCGCAAAAAAAAAGAATCCAATTAATGTACAAAAAGGAGGCAAATATAATTTCCCTTATTTTCTGCTGCCAGGTAGTAGGAGATTGTGGCATCTATGCTCAGTTATATAATTGAAAGCATTCTATTAAGATACTGATGAGGTGTTTTTCACTACGTGAGACATTTGGCTTTCTTTGCCTGTGTGTCCACCCTACTTGTACAGTGTAGTGTTTGGTTACCGGTGTTAATGGGGAGTTTATTGCCACTCATCTGATTTCCAGCCATGTGAATTTTTGGCAGTACTGTTTAACCATGCCTTTCCAAAATGTCTTGGATGATATTCTCTTGTCATTCCCATGTTTTGATACATTGATGATTGCTAAATATTTAAATGACACATCTTTCATAAAGCCTTCACTGATGTTCTTGTAATTTCTCACAGTTAATTTTAGTATTCCTCCAGGTCTTTACACAGTCTGCTGTGGATCATAGTGATTTCTGAGAAGGAATCTCTTTTGCTTATGTAATTGTCTTAGATGTCAGGGGCCATCCCAGGACAGTGTCATTGACACACTAAATGCCTAAAAATGGTTTGTTGATCAGATGCATTTGCAAACACATCAAGCTTAAAGTAATTAAAAGCAAAACTTTAGACTACACTGACAAACACTTGTTGCTTTGGCTTTTTTTTTTTTAAGAAGAGTTATTTTATTTATTTGAAAGAGTTACAGAGAGAGGTAGAGACATAGAGGTCTTCCATCCTCTGGTTCACTACCCAGATGGCCACAATAGCTGGAGCTGTGCCAATTTGAAGCCAGGAGCTTCTTCTGGGTCTCCCATGTGGGTGCAGGGGCCCAAAGAATTGGGCCATCTTCTGCTGCTTCCCAGGCCATAGCAGAGAGCTGGATGGGAAGAGGAGCAGCCAGGACTAGAACCAGCACCCATATGGGATGCTGGCATTTCAGGCCAGGGCTTTAACTCATTCTGCCACAGTGCCGGCCCCTGACATTGTATTTTTAAACAGATGTATTACTATTTCATATGGTAATTGAGTCATCTGATCACTGTTAACCTAAATATTCCTGTTCTCTCTCTGTAGGCTACTTGTCCTGCTGTCGTTTTTTAGATGACAGCCAAATTGTTACAAGTTCAGGAGATACAACTTGGTGAGTTTATTCCAGAACGCTGTTTTGGGAGTTAAGGGTACTAGTAGGAGCTAAGGTAAGAAGAGAGAATCGTCATTAAGTATTTTTATTTATTTTTTATTACAGTGCATTGTGGGACATTGAAACTGGCCAGCAGACCACCACATTCACTGGGCACTCTGGAGACGTGATGAGCCTTTCCCTGAGTCCTGACATGAGGACTTTTGTGTCTGGTGCTTGCGATGCCTCTTCCAAATTATGGGATATTCGAGATGGGATGTGTAGGCAGTCTTTCACAGGACACGTTTCAGATATTAATGCTGTCAGCGTAAGTGAATAGCATTTCCAAAGAAGCTTTATTTTGCTTTTAAAACTGTTGAAGTCTATGGCATGGTTTTAGCAACAAAATGTCTTTATGGAAATTCTTATTATGTACTAATTTACATTGACTGTCAAATGAAAAGGAGATTTTTTAAGTTTTGACTAATTATAAGCTAGGTCTTTATTTTCAGTTGGACAGTAAGTTTTATTCCCCACATTAGAAGGATAGATCATCTTGAGCAAACAGGCAGATCACAGATGTCCACAGCAGTGTGTTCAGAAGAGAAAAAGGTCCTAACCTCTAGGGGAAAGGAGATAGCAATGCAATTGGACACATGAAGGGAGAAAAAGGCAGCAATGTAGCCTCTAGAGTAAGGCTTTTGAGCTTAAGCAAACCTGGAATCAAAGCCTGATTCTCGAGTGAAATAGCTATGTGAGGCTGCTCAGGCTGCTAGGTAGCCTTTGTGAGCCTCAGATACTCTGTTTTTAAAAGGGGATAATAATGGGGCTGGTGCTGTGGTGTAGTGGGTAAGGCCGCTGCCTGTGGTGCTGGCATCCCATGTGGGCGCCGATTAGAGTCCTGGCTGCTGCACTTCTGATCTAGCTCTCTGCTATGGCCTGGGAAAGAAGTACAAGATGGCCCAAGTCCTTGGGCCCCTGCACCTGCGTGGGAGACCCAGAAGAAGCTCCAGGCTCCTGGCTTCGGATCGGCACAGCTCCGGCCGTTGCGGTCAATTGGGGAGTGAACCATTGGATGGAAGACCTCTCTCTCTCTCTGCCTCTCCTTCTCTCTCTGTGTAACTGTGACTTTCAAATAAATACATAAATCTTTATTTATGTATTTATTTGACAGGTAGAGTTAGAGACAGAGACAGAGAGAAAGGTCTTCCTTCTGTTGCTTCACTCCCCAAAATGGCTGTAACAGCCGGAACTGTGCTGATCCGAGGCCAGGAGCCAGGTACCCCCTCCTGGTCTCCCATGCGGGTGCAGGGCCCAAGCACTTGGGCCATCCTCCACTGCACTCTCGGGCCACAGCAGAGAGCTGGACAAGAGGAGCAACCGGGATAGAATCCGGCGCCCCCACCAGGATTAGAACCTGGGGTGCTGGCACTGCAGGTGGAGGATTAGCCTATTGAGCCACGGTGCTGGCCTGATTTTATATTTTTAAGTTTTTTTAAATCAAGAATAGATGTTTGATTTCATTTTTCTAGTTTTTTTTTTTTTTAAATCAGTGGGTGTTTGGAGTTTCTTTATTAAAATGTAATAAAAACTGGGCTTCTTTTTGAAATCAAAAGGTTTAAGTATAAGTATTATAATTGTTTCTTTTTTCTCCAAATGATCAGCTTACTGATAATTTGCATTTTTAAATTATATTCAGTAATAATTTTACTTTCACAGTGAAATTTCTTTATTTTTTAAGATTTATTTATCTATTTGAAAGAGTTACAGAGAGGCAGAAGCAGAGGCAGAGAGAGAGAAAGAGAGAGAGAGAGAGGTCTTCCATCCTTTAGTTCACTCCCCAAATGGCCACAATGGCTGGAGCTGAGCCGATCTGAAGGTATGAGCCAGGATCTTCTTCTGGGTCTCCCACATGGGTACAGAGGCACAAGGACTTGGGCCATCTTCCACAGCTTTCTGAGGCCACAGCAGAGAGCTGGATCGGAAGTGGAGCAGCCGGGACTCAAACCAGTGCCTATATGGATGCCAGCACCACAGGTGGCAGCTTTATCTGCTATGCCACAGCACCTGCCCCGCACAGTGAAATTTCTCACACTGTTGAGAATTTAAGGCTTAAAAATCAAGCCATCATAGATTCATTTGCAGTTGAGCCTCATATAAAACTGTTCATTCATTAAGTGAAATTTTTCACTGGGTTCAATATTTATTTGTGGGGCCTTCAGTGTCTCTAAGCAGTGAAAACATTAATAATTGTAAAATGTGATTATTTTATTCAACTAGGCCAAATTCAGCCCTTTCTATGATAGATCAAAACTCTGGATATAATTAACAAAAATTCTATTATGAGTATATAATGTGATATTTAAGTTGATAAGAATATATACATTATGGGCCAGTGCCGCGGCTCACTAGGCTAATCCTCCGCCTGCGTTGCCAGCACCCCGGGTTCTAGTCCTGGTTGGGGTGCTGGTTCTGTCCTGGTTGCTCCTCTTCCAGTCCAGCTCTTTGCTGTGGCCCAGGAGTGCAGTGGAGGATGGCCCAGGTGCTTGGGCCTTGCACCCGCATGGGAGACCAGGAGGAAGCACCTGGCTCCTGGCTTCAGATCGGCACAGCGCACTGGTTGCAGAGGCCATTTGAGGGGTGAACCAACGGAAGGAAGACCTTTCTCTCTGTCTCTCTCACTGTCTAACTCTGCCTGTCAAAAAAAAAAAAAAAAAAAAAGAATATATACATTGTGAAATTATTAAATCACGCTAATTAACAAATCTATCACTGATGTTCAAATATTTACCCAATCCTGCATTTCTGGAACAAATTTCATGCAGTAATTCATTATCTATTTTATATAAAAGGGATCTTTTTAAAGTTCATGGAGAATGAATATTATGAAAAACTATGCATGGATTTCAGTTTTTTTTGCACCAAAATAAACCTCCCCCCCTTTTTTTTTAGTGTTTATTCATTTGTTATTTGTAAGGCAGAATGAGAGAGGGAGAGACAGATAAAAGATTTTCTATCTGCTGGTTCACTGCCCAAATGGTCACAATAGCCAAGGCTGGGCCTGGCCAAAACCAAGAGCCTGGAACTCAATCCAAGTCTCCTTGGTGGATGCAGGGGTTCAAGTACTGAGCCCATCTTCTACTGCATTCCTAGGTGTGTTAGCAGGGAGCTGGATCATAAGCAGAACAGCCAGGACTCAAACCAGCTCTCTGATAATGGGATGCTAGCATTGAAAGCCAAAGTTTAGCCTGTTTTACCACAATTCAGGCCCCATAAACTTACCTGTTAATTCCATTTTTCCATGACCTTTTTGAACTATTCTTGTATTGGTGGATTTGATTTGCTAAGATTATTTGAGAAGTTTTACATCTGTATCCATAAAGGTTATTGTTCCATTTTTCATGTTCTTGAAATGTTTTGTCTGGCTCTGGTTCATTTGAATGTTGTACTTAAAGGAAGAGTTGAGAAATACTCCTTCCCCTTTAGTTTTCTGGAAGAATTTTTGTAGAATTGGTATTACTTCTTTAAAAATTTTGTTCTGTTCACCTGTAATGCTGTCTGGCCATAGAATTTCCTTTGAGAAAAATAACTACACATGTAATGTCTTATTACACATAGGGCTATTTAGGTTATCCATTTCTTTTGATTAAGCTTTGATAGTCTGTGTCTTTTTTTAATGTCTTTTTTTAAGATTTATTTTATTTATTTCAAAGAATTACAGAGAGAGGTAGAGACAGAGAGAGAGGTCTTCCATCTGCTGGTTCACTCCCCAGATGGCCACAATGGCCAGAGCTGTGCTGATCTGAAGGCAAGAGCCAGGAGCTTCTTCCAGGTCTCCCACTTGGGTGCAGGGGCCGAAGGACTTGAGCTATCTTCTACTGCTTTCCCAGGCCATAGAAGAGAGCTGGATGGGAAGAGGAGCAGCCAGGACTAGAAATGGCACCCATATGGGATGCTGGTGCTTCAGGCCAGGGCTTTAACCCGCTGTGCCACAGTGCCGGCCCCAGATAGTGTATATATTTTTAAAGATTTATTTATTGGAGCCTGTACTGTGGTGTAGAAGGTTAAGCCAGTCTGGTCATTGAACCAGTGGATGAAAGATTGATCTCTTGATCTCAGTCTCTTTTTCTCTCTCTCTCCCATCCCCCATGTCCTTTCTCTCTTTGTATTTCTGCCTTTCAAATAAATAAATAAATCTTAAAAAAAAAAAAAGGTTGTTTACTTGAAAGGCAGAGTTAGAGCATTAGAGAGCATGTGCTTCCATCTGCTGATTCGTTCCCCAATTGGCCACAATGGCCAGAGCCAGAGCAGGCCAGAGTCAGGAGCCAGAAACTCCAGCTGAGTCTTCCATGTGAGTGCAGAGGCTCAGGCACTTGGGCCATCTTCTGCTGCTTTCCCAGCTGCATTTAGCTGGGAGCTGGGTCGGAAGTGGAGCAGCCAGGAATCAAACCAAGTGTGACATGGGATGCTGGTGTCACAAGTGGTAGCTTAACTTGCAGCACCACAACACCAGCCACCCTTTTTTTTTTTTCATTTTCTTAAGGTAGAGTTTATGTCATTAATTTGAAACTTTTTTCTTTTCTAATACTCTAAACATTATGCATCCTGATACATTGTGATGTGTTTTCATTTTCGTTCACTTCAGAATTCTGATTTTCCTTTGGGTTTTATCTTTGGCCCATAAGCTATCTACATACTTATGGGACACTGTGTGTTGCTTTGTTACATGTATACATTATGTAAATTATCATCAGAGCAAACTTATTTATCCTTTTAAGCATTTAACATTTCTTTGTAGTGAAAATATCCGAAATCCTATCTTTAGTTTTTTTTTTTTAAGAGAAATATGTAGTACATGATCTATAGTCACCCTGCTGTGCAGAACCCCAAACTTCTTACTCTTATCTCATTACAACCCATCAACCTTTCCCTATCCCTACCTCTCCATGTCTTCCCCTCTCCCACCAGGTTATGGGAACCACCATTTATTTATTTATTTATTTCCTTCCCTCCCTCCCTTCTTTCCTCCCTTCTTTCCTTCCTTCCATTTATTCATTTAAAAGAGTTACAGAGAGGCAGAGGCAGAAAGAGAGAGAGAGGTCTAACATCCCCTGGTTCACTCCCCAAAATGGCTGCAACAGCCAGAGCTGGGCCAATCCGGAGCCAGGAGCTTCTTCCAGGTCTCCCATGCGAGTGCAGAGGGCCAACCACTTGGGCCATCTTACACTGCTTTCCCTGGCCACAACAGAGAGTTGGATTAGAAGTAGAACACCTGGGACTTGAACTGGCACCCATATGGGATGCTGGCACTGCAGCCAGTGGCCTTATCCACTATGCCACAGCTCTGGCCCCCAAGAGACCACCATTTTCTTTTTAACTAGTCACCTATTGTTTGGATGCCACATATGAGGGAGATCTGTGCTATTTGTCTTTCTGTTCTTGGCTTATTTTTCTTAACATGATGACCCTCAGTTCCAACCATTCATTATCCATTCTGTATCTAGTCATCAGTTGATGACACTTAGGTTGCTTCCATTTCTGGCTATTAACATACATTCCCACCAACAGTGTACAAGAGTTCCCTTCCATCCACTCATTCTTCAGTCATTCTGTTTTTTAAAAATTTATTTATTTATTTGAAAGGCACAGTTAGAGGTCTTCCATCCACTGGTTCATTCCCCAAATGACTACCACAGCTGGAGCTGGGCCAGTCCAAAGCCAGGAGCCAGGAGCTTCTTCTTGATCTCCCATGTGGTGGTGCCCATATGGGATGCTGGCATCACAGGTGGTGGTTTTACCCACAATGCCATTCTTGATCCATTCACCAGCTGATGGATGCTTAGGATGTTTCCATTTCTGGCTATTAATTTACATTCCTAACAGAGGTGTAAGAGTTCCCTTTTTTCCACAGCCTTGATAACACTGTTATCTTTCATCTTTTTGATAATAATCAATGGGTTAGGTGATATCTCATCATACTTTTGAGTTGTGTTTCCCTGATAATTAGTAATGTTGAGCATTTTTTCATGTACCTCTCGGTCATTTTATGTCTTACTTTGAGAAATATTTCTTTAGATCTACTGCCTATTTTTGCACTGGATTTTTTTCTTGCTGTTGAGTTCCTTATATAATCTGGATATTAACTACTTCTCAACTGTATAGCTTGCAAATATTTTCTCCCATTCTGTAGGTTCTCTCTTTTTTAATTGCTTCTTTTGTTGTGCAAAAGCTCTTAGCTTGATTAAATCTTACTATTCTATTTCTGCTTTTTGGGTTTGATTAGAAAATCTTTCAATGTCCTGAAGTATTTTCCCTGTATTTTCTTTTTTGCTTTTGTAAAGAATGCAGGATATAATGTAAAATGCCATAATGTCAGATGGAGCTACAAAAGATATCTTTGTTTCTTTTTTTTTTTTTTTAGGAGAAATGAATTATATGGAAATTATTTTTTCGTTTCTTCAATCCTCTATGTTGTAGGCAGGTTATATTATAAGGTCCATCACATCTTCTGAACTGAAAAGCCACTTATGCCATTTTTCTTCTAGCTGTAGCAACACAGAAAACAGTCTCGTGTGCTATGTAAGAGTCCACAGAAACCGATGAAGTAATTTATAACACGTCAGCCTCTCATCTAGGGAGGTGAATAGGGTTGCATCACTGGACACAAAACTTTTGCTTTCAACTAAATCCAAGCATTCATTCACAGGGTTGGCCACTGCACAATCTCATCCTTCCTTAGAAAAATGAAAGCACATTTTAAAAAAATCAACTGTCAACACTTCTGGGAAAGAAGTCAACAACTTTCTTCTCTAAGAGAAAAATCTCTCTTTTTATCCAAAAATGTGCGTTTACACATGTAAAAATGTGTATTTGAAAAGAAACTGTGATGGTTTATTCACACATAAAATGAACCTTGAAATCCTGTCTTAATGCTTCTTTGACAACAAAACTGGGCCTTTGATCTTTTTTTTTTTTTTTTTAAGGGAAAGGGCTTATTGGAGAAAACCCAGCAGACCAGAAGAAAGGGGAGAAGGAGGAGAAAGAGAAGGAGAGCATAAGACAGAGACAGAGATAGAGGTCAGGAGACAGAGAGGAAGAGAGAGAGAGAGAGACACGTGTTCAGGAGCAGGTCCTTTTAAAACTTTTCCAGGGGGTGGACAGGAAGTAGGAGCAGTGAATCCCATTAGGATGGGGGTGGAGCTTGACACTGGTGGTTGGGCCATGTGGCCACCTGGCTTCCAGCAATGGTGGCAGGGGCTAGAGCCTAGGATGGTGTCAGGGTGTAGATTGTGCCATAGATAAGACCGCGCCATTTGACTAACATATCCCCCTTTTGTTTTTTATAAAGCAGGAGTTGTATGGGGTTACATTAGTCCCAAAAGTCCAGGAGGGGTAGAGGGACGATGATTTGTCTTTAGAGCTACTTCCTGCTGACATGGGGCGACGAGGTACTCTTCGCTGGCATGGGGTGATGTCTCAAGCCGCTGTCTCCTGGGTGGGAAGCCGAGTATATCCCTGTAGCAGCAGCAGCATTTGGTTGACTGCCTGGTTGCTGAAGAGCTTGGTTCGTTCCATTATTAACTTCTGTAAACACTTAAGCAGACACAGTAGTATAAAAGGGTGAGACTAGAGAAGCTATGATTACAAAGGAATGAGGCCCCAAGTGGGCTAGACAGGGTCTAGAACAAAGGACACAGTCATTACTAGAGGATCTAAGAAGGGTGCTAAGCCATGACTAAGTTTTCTGATTGAGAGGCAAAGAGAAACTGACAGAAGGGGCTTGATAATAATCAGGTGGGCTTTAAAGCCTTGTCAGTTATAAGGCCCAGACCTATCTCTTCACATGGGGTGCATCATAAGGGAGGTCTGAACCTCCTTGGGAAGACACCCTGTTGATTTCCATTACCTATCTGGCCTGGGAGGAGAGCTGGGCAGGTAAAGGCAGGTGGCATCTGTAACAGGAAATTTACTGTTCTGCCTGCAGTGTTACTGACCCTACTCAGCCATCCCTTTAGCAATGGTGGTCACTTTGGAGGCTGGGCCAAGTGAAGGGCTTTTGAGCTTGTAGCCAGCAAGATCTGCGGCTCTGACCTGGGCATCCTTCGACTCCAGGGCAGTTCCATTTCTGGTGATCCAACTCTCTTGGCTGGCAGAGCTGCTGGGGCTCTTCATAAGCTGACTTCTGCTGAAGCCCAGGCTTACCACATTGAAAACCACTGCAGTGGACTGGGCCTTTGATCTTATCCAGGAATCTATGTCACAGGATGAGCCAGGATTCAAATAAATAAATAAATAAATAAATAAATGTCACTTTTTAGCATCTGTTTTCATTTCAAATTAGAATGTAGATTTGGAATATACTGCTGCAGTCTCAACTGAGCTTATCATAGTCGTGGCTGAAACTGGAAGACAATTTTAAAAGCCCTGAAGTCATCCATACTTTTGTAGTCTTCTTGTTTGGAACAAAAGATAGAGAATTGACAAGTGCCACCACCTAAGCACATTTCAAATTAAACATCAGCCTTCAGTGTGTAAAATAACTTCTTTATAATTAGGCAAACTGCAGCAGACGATTCATATCTGTTGCTTCTTTCTTTCTGGAGAAGTCAGCAGGACAGCTGTATGCCACTGGCTTCTCCGCTGAATCTGAGTGGTGAAACAAAATAAAAGCTGGGGCTGGTGCTGTGGTGCAGCAGGTTAAAGCCCTGGCCTGAAGTGCCAGCATCCCATATGGGCACTGGTTCGAGGCCCGGCTGCTCCTCTTCTGATCTAGCTCTCTGTTATGGCCTGGGAAAGCAGTGGAAGATGGCCCAAATCCTTGGGCCCCTGCACCTGCGTGGGAGAAGCTCCTGGCTCTTGGCTTCGGATCAATGCAGCTCTGGCTGTTGTGGCCATCTGAGGAGTGAACCAACAGATGGAAGACCTCTGTGTCTCTACCTCTCTCTGTAATTCTTTCAAACAAATAAAATACATCTTAAAAAAAAAAAAAGAAACAACAAAAAAGCAGTCTTTTGCATCCCAAATCATGGAGGCAATGTAAGAGAAGAAATACCCACATTTTAAGAGCAGGGGAAGTGACTAGATAAAGGAAGCAGGACTGCCCACGCTAGGAGTCAATACAGAAATACTTTCCAAACCCTGAGTTCAGGATTTTGTTTTTGAGATGAATAAAAAGCACCTAAATGTCAAGGAAAATGTTTTTCCTGTGATAGGGAACCTTACACAGCCTAATTGCTACACTTGGCCTCCTGGGGGCCTTGCCCCCCCCCCCCCCAGCCCAGATGCCCTTAGGTGGTGCACCTCACTCTGCCATCTCCGCTCCGTATTTCCTTCTTTTTTTTTTTTTTTTTTTTTTTTTTTTGACAGGCAGAGTGGACAGTGAGAGAGAGAGACAGAGAGAAAGGTCTTCCTTTGCCGTTGGTTCACCCTCCAATGGCCGCCGCGGCCGGCGCGCTGCGGCCGGCGCACCGCGCTGATCCGATGGCAGGAGCCAGGAGCCAGGTGCTTTTCCTGGTCTCCCATGGGGTGCAGGGCCCAAGCACCTGGGCCATCCTCCACTGCACTCCCTGGCCACAGCAGAGGGCTGGCCTGGAAGAGGAGCAACCGGGACAGAATCCGGCGCCCCAACCAGGACTAGAACCCGGTGTGCCGGTGCCGCTAGGAGGAGGATTAGCCTAGTGAGCCGCGGTGTCGGCCCCGTATTTCCTTCTAGTAGTCTGAGTTTCAGGTCTCACATTTAGGTCTTTCATCTATTTGATATTTGGTAAGAAAGAGGAATCTAATTTCATTCTTCATGTGGATATCTGGTTTCCTAGTTCCATTTATTAAAAAGACTATTCTTTTCCAATGCATGTTCTTAGTACCTCTGTCAAAGATCAAGTAATTGTAGATGCACGGATTTACTTCTAGGGTCTCTATTCTGTTCAGTTGGTTCTTGGATGTGTTTTTATGCCAATACCATAATATTTTGATTACTATAAATTTCTATTAATTTTAAAGTCAGGTAATGAAATATTGTCTGCTTTATCCTTCCTACACAAGATCACTTTGGCAAATCGGGGTCTTTTCTGGTTCCACACAAATTTTAATAATGTTTTTTCTAGTTCTGTGAAAAATGTCATTGAGATTTTGATAGGGGTTGCATTGAATCTGTAAATCACTGGGTAGTATGCATTTTAATGATTTAATTCTTCTAATCCATGAACACAGGATGTCTTTCTTTCTGTCCTCTTAAGTTTTCTCAGTGATTGACAGTTTCCATTATAGAGAATTTTCACTTTTTCAAAAATATTTAATTATTTTTTTTGAAAGGCAGAGCTACAGAGAGGCAGAGGCAGACTGAGAGAGGTCTTCCATCCTCTAGTTCACTCCCCAGATGGCCACAACAGCCGGAGCTGCGCCGATCCTAGGCCAGGAGCCAGGAGCTTCTTCTGGGTCTCCCACATGGATGCAGGGGTCCAAGGACTTGGGCCATCTTCTACTGCCCTTCCAGGCCACAGCAGAGAGCTGGATCAGAAGTGGAGCAGCTAGGACGAGAACTGGCGCCCATATGTGATGCTGGCACTGCAGGCGGCAGCTTTACCTGCTACGCCACAGCGCCGGCCCCGAGATTTTTTCACTTCTTTGGTTAAATTTATTCCCAGGACTTTTGTTTCTTTCTTTCTTTTTTTTTTTTTTTTTTTTTTTTTTTTTTTTTTTTTTTTTGTAGATATTGGAAATAGGACTGCTTTCTTGATTTGTTTTTCAGATGATTCACTATTGGTATATAACACTGTTGATTTTTGCACTTTAATTTTGTATCATGCAACTTTGCTGAATTATTCTAATAGCTTTTTGGCAGAGTCTTTATTATAAAATATTTATATATTATAAATATATAAATATATAAATATATATATAAAGTCATGTCATCTGAAACAATGACAATATGACTTCTTCCTATCCAATTTGAATGTCTTTTATTTCCTTTTCTTGCCTAATTGCTCTAGATAGGACCTCTAGAACTGAGTTTAATGAGAATGATTGTAGGCATCATTGTCTTGTTTCGGATCTTAGAAAGTCTTCAGTATTTCCCTACTCAGTATGATGTTAGCTGTTGGCTTGTTATATATGCCCTTTAATATAGTGAGATATGTTCCTTTTGTACCTGATTTGGCCAGGGTTTCTATCACAAAGAGATGCTGAATTTTTTCAAGTGCCATTTCTGCATCTGTTGATGATTATGCGGTTTTTGTCTTTCATTCTGTTGATGTAGTAGATCATGTTTATTTGTGTCTGTTGAACCATCCCTGCATCCCTGGGATGATCATGGCGAGTGATTTGATTTTTTAAAATATTTATTTATTTATCTGAAAGCAGAGTTAGAGATCTTCTATCTGCTTCTATCACTCTCTAAATGGCTGCAGCGGCTGGAGCTGGATCCATCTGAAGCCAGGAGCTTCTTCTGGGTCTCCCACATGGGTGCAGGGACCCAAGCATTTGGGCCATCCTCTGATGTTTTCCCAGGCCATTAGCAGGGAGCTGGATCAGAAGTTGATCAGCTGGTACTTGAACCAGCACCCATATGGAATACCAGTGCCACAGGTAGCAGCATTACCTGCTACACTACCTCACCAGCCCCAATGAGTGATCTTTTTAATATACTGTTGGATTTGCCAGGATTTCGTATCCTTGTTCATCAAGGATATTGGCCTGTGGCTTTGTTTTGTTGTTGTGTTATCTGGTTTTGGTATCAAGATAATGAATTTGGAAGAATTTAAGAAAGGGTGATCTGAATGGGGGTGTTTTGGATTATGCGGCTTCACTGTAGGCTTCATCACTGTGGTAGAGAATAGGTTCAGTCCGTATTTGCTAAGATGGGTGCAAATGACAGTGTTACACTTCCTGCAAAGAAACAATGATTGTTAAAATGGAAGGCAATTGTCAGAAACACTGGAGTGTAAGTAGTAAGGGTGTGGTGAAGGTTTTACTTTATGAAGGGCTTCTAAACTTCATTGTAGCCAGGAATGATGAATACTTCAGGGCTTGGTAGGTAGAAGAAAGAATTTGTGGCTAGAGCCTCCTTGAGCCTTTTGGGAACTTGAAAAAGAAAAGAATTTCCTCATATTTAGTGTGGAAAAACCATCTCCACTGGGACCAGGCTTTAGCCATCCTAAAAGCATTAAAAGTATTTGCGTTTCTGAGAACCTGCTAACACTGCTCACCCTACTGGAACCCTGACTATGGGACTTTCGAGAAACACAATGGAGGCATCTCATAGTAAGTAGCAGGACAGTAATTTCAAGATCACCATTATTTAGATTGTTCTGAAACTTATAGGCAATGTATGTTAGGTACAAAACTGAAATAAGAATGCATTTGAAAGTATAAAAATATTTACAGGTGATACGTTAGATGCCTAGAAATTCCCAGAAAAGTTCAGAGTATTTTCTGGTTACAAAAACTATTTAAGAATCAATCACTTGGGGCTGGTGCTGTGGCATAGTAGGTTAAGCCTCCGCCTGTGGTGCCGGCATCCCATATGGACACAGGTTTAAGTCCTGGTTGCTCAACTTCTGATCCATCTCCCTGCTAATGTCCTGGGAAAGCAGAGGAAGATGGCCCAAGTGCTGGGGCCCCTGCATTCACACGGGAGACCTGAAAGAAGCTCCTGGCTCTTGGCTTCAGATCGGCCCATCTTTGGCCATTGCAGCCATTTGGGGAGTGAACCAGTGGAAGGAAGACCTCTCTCTCTCTCTACCTCTCCTATTTCTGTGTAACTCTGACCTTCAAATAAGTAAATAAATCTTAGAAAAAAAAAAGACATCTCTCTCTGTCTTTCCCTCTCTGTGTCTGTAACTCTACCTCTCAAATAAATAAAATCTTTTTAAAAAATCAATCACTTTCCTATACTAATGACAACCTGCTAAAAAATAGAAAAAAATTCCTGTTGAGAGTTAAAAGAATTTAAAAAGGGACAAAGTAAATTTTACCAAGAAATATATATATATACCTGTATGCAGGGAATAGCAAACTTAATTGAAAATCATTTTTATTTAATAACTGGAAATACATTCTGTGTTCCTGAATGGAAAACTTCATATTTTGAATCAACTATTTGTCCCTCAACTAACTTGATCAAATGACTGTAGAAGCAGAATTACAAGACTGTTTTGCCATGCCAGTTTATAGAAGTTTACTATTTAATTATAATTTTTTAGAAACTATTTTGAGAAACAAATTAATGCGATTTTGTATGTAAGAACTTAGTGAATGAGGGGCAGGCGTTTAGCCTGGCAGTTAGGACACCACTTGAGTGCCCTCAGCTGCAGGGGAGGGCCCGAGTTCAGGTCACTGCTCCACTCCCACTTGAAGCTTCCTGCTCATATGTACCCTGGCAGGCAGCAGGTGAAGGCTCAAGTGCTTGAGTCCTGCTGCCCCATCTTCAAAGGACTTGGACTGAATTCATGGCTCCTGGTTTCAGCCTGGCCCAGCCAGGGCACTTGGGGAGTGAACCAGTAAATAGGTGATTTCTTATCTTTCTGCCTTTTAAAAATGTATTTATTTGAAAGAGTTTCAGAGAAAGAGAGAGGGAGAGACAGAGGTCTTCCATAGGCTTACTCCCCAAATGGCTGCAGTGGCTGGAGTTGGGCCCATCTGAAGCCAGGAGCTTCTTCCAGGTCTTTCACGCAGGTGCAGGGGCCCAAGCACTTGGGCCATCTTCTTTTGCTTTCCCAGGCCATAGCAGAGAGCCAGATTGGAAGAGGAGCAGCTGGTACACAAACTGGAGTTCACATGGGATGCTGGCACTGCAGGCTGAAGCTTAGCCCATTACACCACATCACCAGCCCCCTGACAAGTAAATGAGTAAATAATTTTTTTTGAGATTTAGTGAATGATAGATACAGCAAAAAAAAAGTATAAAAATTATTTTTAACAGCTAGAACAATTGCTTAATTAAGAAATTTAGATCCTTACACAATGACATTTATACATTCCAGATGGATCAAAAATTAAGGTATAAGAAATGAAATTATTAAGAGAAACTAGAAAAAAATCACCAAACATTTATCAGTCAGTAGCATGAGGAAAGACTTTATTCATAAAAGCAATGAAATTTCAATATGAAGGATAAACTTGACTTCACAAAGTTGAAACTGTTACACATTTTTAAAAACTATTAGAAGATAAATGATAAGCTGTAACAAATTATATTCACTTTATTCCTACAAATCAAGAAATTAAGGACCAGCAGCACAGTGGGATAGATGCAAAGGTCATTCATTGATTCCCAGTACAGATGGCCAGCAGATGTGTGAAAAAGTATGATTGTTTAGTAGAGCCAGTATCTGAAAAATGGCATTGACCTATTAGTCATGCATAGTTTTCTTTATTACTTATTATAATTGGAATGTTTTATATTCCCTCTCATGTTTATTTCTCATGAGATACTGGGATATTTGTTTTTAAAGATTTATTTATTTGATGGGACTGGCACTGTGGCATAGCGGGTAAACTGCCGCCTCCAGTACCGCCATCCCATATGGGTGCTGGTTCGAGTCCCAGCTACTCCACTTCTGATCCAGCTCTCTGCTATGGCCTGGGAAAGCAGTGGAAGGTGGCCCAAGTCCTTCGGCCCCTGCACCCATGTGGGAGACCCAGAAGAAGCTCCTAACTCCTGGCTTCAGATCAGTGCAGCTCCAGCTGT
The DNA here is from genome assembly GCF_051225735.1 of Oryctolagus cuniculus. Lineage (NCBI taxonomy): Eukaryota > Metazoa > Chordata > Mammalia > Lagomorpha > Leporidae > Oryctolagus > Oryctolagus cuniculus. Next base: position 100,303,348 of record NC_142870.1, read on the forward strand.
TGCAGCCAGTTGGGGAATAAACCAGTGGGTGGAAGACCTCTCTCTCTCTCTGCCTCTCCTTCTCTCTGTGTGTGACTCTGACTTTAAAGTAAATAAATAAATCTTTTAAAAAATATTTATATATTTAAAAGGCAGAGTTATAGAGAGGGGAGAAACAGAGACCTAGAGTTCTCCCATCCACTGATTCACTTTCCAAGTGTCTACAACCAGGGCTGAGCCAGGCTGAAGCCCAAGTGCCAGGAATGCAATCTGGGTTTCCCACAGGGGTAGGAAGGACTCGACCACTTGAGCTGTCCCCTGCTGCCTCCCAGGGTACATATCTGCAGGAAGCTGGAATCGACGGCCAACCTGGGACTCGAACTCAGGCAGTTTGATATGGGATACAAGCATTGTAAGTGGCATCGTAAACCACTGTGCCAAACATCCACATACTTTGGATAAGGCCAGAGTCAGTATTTATTGAATACCTGCTGTGTGCTGAACAATGGGTTATGTGCTTTGCATGTTATTTTTCATTTAATCCTAACCGACATTCTGGAGCTAATTATTTAAGTATCTTCAGTGCCTAACATGGTAAGTAGCTAAGTTGGAATTTGAATCTAGGACTGTCTTACACCAGCATCTGCTGTCGCACCACCTCCCATGATTTCTGTATACATCTCTAAGATAAATGTGTGTTGTGTTTTCTTTCTAGTTTTTCCCAAATGGATATGCCTTTGCCACCGGCTCTGATGATGCCACCTGTCGGCTGTTTGACCTCCGTGCAGATCAAGAGTTATTATTGTATTCTCATGACAATATCATCTGTGGAATCACTTCTGTGGCTTTCTCAAAAAGTGGGCGACTCCTCTTAGCGGGTTATGATGACTTTAATTGCAATGTATGGGACACACTAAAAGGAGACCGTGCAGGTTAGTACATAAGCCCACGTTGAGTTCTGATTTTCAGGGCATATGAGGGTCCTTCAGTAGTCTCCCAGGCCTTCAGTGGGCATCTTGTTTGTGGAAAATGGTAGCTATGGCAGTCCCTCATTCCTCCGTGGTTACCCTTTGAGTATAGTCACAGCCGTAAGCCACACTTCTGCTTCCTAGAGAGTAACATGTAGTTCTCTGATTTCAAAGTTTGGTAAGCTTTGATAGAAACATGAATTGTGATTGATTCAGTGTAGTCTCTTACAAATCACAATTTTCTGATAACCACATGGGAAACATTGTTAACTGCTTGTTTTCCTTCTGTAGCAGATCTTAAATGGGACAGGACATGGTCTCCTTGTCCTCCCTTAGCCTCACTCTCCAGGTTCTAAAATACTCAAGTCTACATCAAGCCCTAATGGGAACTGTCATTGGTAAATTATACGATTGAGTGATTTAAAATTGTTTTTTAACAGTAAGAGTTATACTTGAAATTATACTTAAGGAACCAACTAGTTATATATGGCTTGTTACCAAAATGACAGCAGTCCTTTGGCCATAAACCATATATTCTTATCCCCTAAGTAACTGCCTTTAACTGTTAAGTATTTCTTCCATAACTTTAAATAACATGGCTGTATTTTTTTTTTTTTAAACTTTTAGGTAGATCTGTGGTTGGTCACAGATAATGAGGGTCTGGCTTTAAATAATCCTTGCTCTCCCCACAGCCATACCTGTCCATCCTCCAGGTTTTTTCATACAGTCTTTACATAATTATGGCACAAGATGCATTTACTGCTGAACAATGGAGTATTATGACTTCTTTTGCTATGTAGGTCTTTTGTATTTCCCAGGGCTGAATTAATTTTTTGGTTTATATTCTTAGTTTTTTTTTTTTAATGTATTTCTCACTAACCAACCCTCAAAGTTTCTGCCAGTGTTGATAATATCTTAGAGTGGATCTCTTTTCATCAATTGTTTGCACTTGGGGGCCTGTTAGACCTGGACTTGTGGACTGCAGTGCAGGGAGACTGAAGGCTTACATATTACATTCTAGCTCTTCTCCATTAATGCGGTTCTGACATTCCCCTTATATTGGTGAAGGACCTCCTGGGCTGGCCCTTTGACATTTTTGTGTTCTCGTCTATTTGCCATCTCTTTTGTGCTTTATGTTCAGGGAGAAATCCTCACCTTTTCTTTCAACCCTTAAGTTTTGGACTTTTTTTTTTTCTTTTTCTTTTTCTTTTTTTTTTTTTTTTTTTGCTACCATCATTTTGAGAGCTCTTTTGGTCTCTTATTTTCTATGGCACCCATTCTGGTTTTCATTCATGGAGTTGTTTCTCTGACATTGTTAGTGAAATAGTTTTTTGGAAGTTTTCTTCCTTCAGGCTTAGTCCTTTGAGTTTCCAGGGTTTGTTTTTATTTTTTGTAGTCCCAGTCCTTGTTTTTAGAATATTTCCTTATAAGTCTGGTGGTTCTTAGCTTCTTGTTCAAAGCTGTGTGCATGTGGTTGGGTGTCCTGAGCACAGGCCTCACTGAAGCATGACCACTGGGGAACCTCTGGTATCTCTTATGACCCTTTGTCCTTGGGCCAATCATGTTTCCTGAGATGGCTTTTCCACTTTCCTACCTGGAGTGTATAAGCTCGCTGCCAGGCAGGAACTGATTCCAAGAGGAAAACTGAGGGCCACAAAACAATTAGCAAGTCAACTTCCTTTATTCCCCATTTTGAGCATAGTTTCATCAGTCTCAACTGTGCTTGCTTTCTTCCAGCTGAGACACTGTTTTACTCTCTCCAGTCTCTAGCCATGATCTGTCACCTGCCACTGCAGAGTGGAGGAAGAGGAGACCTTTCCTGGAGGAAATATTTTTTTATATTATTTGAAGGAGTTACAGAGAGAGGGAGAGACAGAGATTGATCTTCATCTACCTGTTCACTCCCCACATGGTGACAACTGCTGGTGCTGGAGCAGGCCAAAGCCAAGAGCTTTGTCCTGGTTCACACGTGGGGTGACAGGGGCCCAAATAACAGGAGCAGGCACCACATGGGATTTAGTGGGTAGGTTACACCACAGCTCCGGTGCCTCCTGGGGGAATCTTACCGATTTCTTTTTAAGATTTATTTATTTATTTGAAAGAGTTACAGAGAGGGGGGAGAGGCAGAGAGAGAGAGATCTTCCTGGTTCACTCCCTAGTTGGCTGCAATGGTCAGACCTGTGCCGATCCAAACACAGGAGCCAGGAGCTTCTTCTGGATCTTCCCATGCAGGTACAGGGGTCCAAGGACTTGGGCCATCTTCTGCTGCTTTTCCAGGCCTTAGAGAGCTGGATCAGAAGTGGAGCAACCAGCACTTGAACCGGTGCCCATATGGGATGTCAGCACTGCAGGCAGCGGCTTTACCTGCTATGCCACAGTGCCAGCCCCCTTACTGATTTTTGAAAAGTCTAATGCAATTTTATTTTGCACCATCTTTGCCCTTACCTGGTTCTAGAGATACTTGATTCTACTAGTCTGGACCCTTCTGGAGATTTGAAAGTGAATTTTGCTTCTCAATTTACCAAAATATTCATTTTGAACTTAGCATTTTGGGATTTACTAACAATTACCATCATTCAGCTTAGAAAATTTTGTTGCGGCCGGCGCCGCAGCTCAATAGACTAATCCTCCGCCTGCGGCACCGGCACACCGGGTTCTAGTCCCGGTCAGGGTGCCGGATTCTGTCCCAGTTGCCCCTCTTCCAGTCCAGCTCTCTGCTGTGGCCAGGGAGTGCAGTGGAGGGTGTCCAAAGTGCTTGGGCCCTGCATCCGCATGAGAGACCAGGAGGAAGCACCTGGCTCCCGGCTTAGGATCGGCACAGCGCACTGGTTGTAGCAGCCATTTGAGGGGTGAACCAACAGAAGGAAGATCTGTTTCTCTCACTGTTTAACTCTGCCTGTCCAAAAAAAAAAAAAATTTGTTGCCATTACCTGCTCTCATATTCCAACTGACCTTGTCAATGTATGTTCTTACCCTTTAAAGGAACTATACAATTTTTGGCATTTCTGAGTACAAGCAATATCATCGTTCCCATGAAAAGTTTTCAGTGACCCCTGTCGACAGACTACATGGTTCAGAGTTTTCAGTTAGCAAACAGATTTTTGGACATATTCTGTTGCCCAAAGCCAGTTACTTTTTTAAGGTACTAGTGTTTGCCTAGAATAAATCAATTAGTAACCATAACAAAGTTAAAATGTTTTCCAAGTTTTAAACATACAAAAGGAGTTTCAAAAAGTTCATGGGGGTAGAGGCCTGGCGCCATGGCTCACTTGGTTAATCCTCCACCTGCTGTGCCAGCATCCCATATGGGTGCCAGTTCTAGTCCCAGCTGCTCCTCTTCCAGTCCAGCTCTCTGCTGTGGCCCGGGAAGGAAGTGGAGGATGGCCCAAGTACTTGGACTCCCACACCTACATGGGAGACTGGGAGGAAGCACCGGGCTCCTGGCTTCAGTTCGGCATAGTTCTGGCCATAGTGGCCATTTAGGGGGTAAGCCAATGGAAGGAAGATCTTTCTCACTGTCTATAACTCCAAAAAAAAAAAAAAATTCACTGTCTAAAAGTGCTTTTTAGGGGCTGGCACTGTGGCTCAGCGGGTTAACACCGTGGTCTGCAGCACCGGCATCCCATATGGGCGCAGGTTCGAGACCTGGGTGCTCCACTTCTAATCCAGCTCTCTGCTATGGTCTGGGAAAGCAGAAGATGGTCCGAGTCCTTGGACCTCTGCACCCACGTGGGAGACCCGGAAGAAGCTCCTGGCTCCTGGCATAGCTCCAGCTGTTGTGGCCATCTGGGGAGTGAACCATCAGATGAAGACATCTCTCTCTCCCTCCCTCTCCCTTCTCCCTCTCCCTCTCCTCCTCTGTGTAACTCTGACTTTCAAATAAATAAATCTTTAAAAAAAATTCATGCCGGGGGTGGGGGTGTCAGGCATTCAGCCTAGCAGTTAAGATGCCAGTCAAAACACCTGTGTCCTGTTTTGGAACACTTGGATATGATGCCCAGTTGTGGCTCTTGGCTCCAGCTTCCTGCTCATGCAGACCATGGGAGGCAGTGATGACGCCTTAAGTAGCTGAGTTCCAGCACTTCACATGACACCTGGCTTGGATTCCTAGCTTCACCCTTGCTCAGTCCTAGCTATTGCAGGCATCTGGGGAGTGAACCAGAGGATGGGAGCTCCTCCTATTAAAAAAAAATTGTGGAAAATAGAATTAAAAAGTGTTTATTTTGGTACATGCAAAAGTTTTTGAAATCCATGCATAGTTATTTCATGATCTGCATTTTCCTTGCACTTTTTAAAGACTCCCACATGTGTGGGTTTAACTTTTTTTTGCACCTAAATAAACATTTAAAAAATTTGATAAACTCCTATCTGCTAGGTCACCACTCCCCACCCCAATCCCAAATGCCAACAACTGCTGGGACTGGGCCAAGCCAAAGCCAGGAGCCAGGAACTCAACATTGGTCTCCAACATGGATAGCATGAACCCACCCACTTGAGCCATCACTACTGCCTATCAGGGTCTACACCAGCAGGAAGCTGGAATCAGCCACAGCTGGTCATTGAACCCAGGCACTCTAACATGGGATGCAGGCATACCAACCAGCATCCTAACCACTACCAGGCTAAACACCCACCCCTAAACTTATCTTTCATTTTCCACCAACTTTTTGAAGTAGCCTCACACTTTGCTTTTACTTTGCTTTTCCTTATAGCTAGTTTCAGTTTGATTCAACTGGAATTTTTCCTTAAAATGGAATCCTGATTTGTAGGATTGCTAATCATTCTCCTCTCCAGTATGACTTGAAGTATTTTAGTGTTCATTTTTGTTATTTCACCCCATAATGATAAATTTGCTCATTGCCAAATACTGCCATATCAGAAATATTACAGGATTATTAAAAAGAATTTAACAAGATAAACTTCTGTTACTGAGACTGAATGAAAATGATATGCTCAAATACATAGATTAATGAAAATTCTGTTAAAAAAAAGTTTGGAGGTACAGGCATTTGGCCTAGTTAAAATGTTGACACTGGTATCCAACATCAGAGTGTCTGGGCTCAATTCTTGGCTTCTGCTCCACATTCCAGCTTCCCACCAGTGCAGATTCTGAGAGGCACATGCCATACATGTGGAAGACTTGGATTGAGTCCCTGGTTCCTGGGACCTGCCTGGCCCAGCCTCAGTTGCGCGGGTTTAGGAAGTGAACTAGTGGATGGGAGCTCTCTCTGGCTCTCAAATTGTTGTTGAGGATTTAATATTTTCTCATTTTCTTCTATGATATTGGGAATATTTCATTTTCTGCTGTGTGGTGATCAGGATATCAGGTTTAACTTCACTTTTTTAAAAAAAGATTTATTTACCTGAAAGGTAGAATTACAAAGAGAGGAGAGACAGATCTTCCATCTGCTGGCTCACGCCCGAAATGGCCACAACAACCAGATCCAGCCAGGTTGAAACCAGGAGCCAGGAGCTTCATCCAAATCTCCCTCATGGGTGGCAGGGGTCCAGGCACTTGGGCCATAATCTGCTGCCTTCCTAGGCACATTAGCAAGAGCCTGATCCGAATATGACCCAGCACTCATATGGGATGCCGGCATCCTTGGCAGTAGCTTAACCCAGATGAATTTGATAGTTTCAGGAAATTGTAACCAACACAGTGATTGGGGGATTGCAGAAGAAAGTAGATAATGTCAGTAATTTTGGAAGTGGTGATGTAAGGCAACTTCATGCTTTCATTTTTGTTTATCGTGGTGGAAAAAGACAACTTCATTGAAATTCATTAAAAATTTTTTGTTAAAAATAGCATGATCCAATAGCAAAATGTGGAATACCAGGAACTTATTAGAGATGTGGAATATACATCTGTCTGTTCTCATGTAAGAAAGCTTAATTGGGGGAAGAGGGACCAGCACTATGACGTAGTAGGTTAAGCCTCTGCCTGTAGTGCCAGCACCCCATATGGCAGGTCCCAGATTCTCCACTTCTGATCCAGCTCTCTGCTGTAGCCTGGGAATGCAGTGGAAGGTGGCCTAAGTCTCTGGGCCCCTGCAGCCACGTGGGAGACCCGGAAGAATCTCCTGGTTCTTAGCTTCAGATTGGCCCAGCCCCAGCAGTTGCGGTCTTTTAGGGAATGAACCAGCAGATGGAAGACTGATCCCCCACCCCCCAAGCCTTTCTTTCTAACCTCTCAAAAATAAATCTTACAAAAAGAAAAAATGCCGTTTTGTGGTGTAACGGGTTGAGCCACTGCCTGTGACACCAGCATCTTATGTGGGTACCTTTTCAATTCCCGGCTGCTCCATTTCTAGTCCAGCTCCTTGCTAGTGTGCCTGGGAAAGCAAAAACAGATAGTCCTAGTCCTTGGGTCCCTGCACCCACGTGAGAGACCCAGATAGAGTTCATGGCTCCGGCTTTGGTCTGGCCCAGCCCCAGCCCCAGCCATTGTGGCCATTTGGGGAATAAACCATCAAATGGAAGACCTGTCTCTCCCAGACTCTCTATAACTTTCAAATAAAGTACGTTGTTAATATTTTAAGTGATTTTTCAAAAATTAAAAACTAATTTCTGATGTATATCATTTTAAGTAATACAAGATTACCTTTTACATACATGTCCAGCTCTCTCCTTATTTCAGAGGACTCCATTTGTTTTTAAATACCATCTAGATGTTTAACGTATGCATTTGTTTAATTCTAAAACTCTATAGTTGCTAACATTTTATACCTTTTTTCAGGTGTGCTTGCTGGTCATGACAACCGTGTCAGCTGTTTAGGTGTAACCGACGATGGCATGGCTGTGGCAACAGGCTCTTGGGACAGTTTTCTTAGAATCTGGAATTAATAGTGTGGTCTTACCTATTTTGTGTTCTCCACTGATATCTGGAGAATTGAGTGCTACAGCCTATAGCTGTGAAAAAAGAAAATCCTACCTTATATTTGCAGGTAAAGATTTTTCTATTGAGACTATTACACACAAAAAGCTTTCAGTAAAGTACAAAAACAGTGTGGGGGATGGGAGGCAAAGATATCTGCTAAGATCAAAAGGACCAGTGTGTTAATTTGAGTTAATTTAACCTTCTGGAATCTTTGCTTGTAATGAGTGTTTTGTGTAGAACAGAATGTATACATTTTTGCAGCTTGTCATTGTGTTTTCATTTCTCAAGAACTACATTTCTAACTTTGTATATACAAGATGTCACGGTAGTAGATGGAATGTTCTGTATGTGTGTACCTAAGTTTGAAGACCGTCTGCCTGAATTGTGACATTCCTTTAGAAAGAGATCCTGGTTGTTGAATGTTTGAGTGTCCACAGGCCAGGAACCTCTGCAGAGTACTGAGTTTCCTGCACTTCCCTTGCATACTCCATCTAAAGTAGTGCTCATTTTCAGTCCCATGAGGGGACAGATAATCCGAAGGCCAGAGAATTAAGATTTCACTCTGATATTTTAGACACACATAAGAAATTTCACTAGAATGTACTATGTGAATAAATAGTTAATAGTAGATAAGTAATTCTTGTTTAGAAGGCTAGTTATGATCAGTTGTCAGTTTGAGCAGCCCTCTACATAGCAGGATTCCCTACTGATTTCATATTCCAGAACTAAGCGTGTACAGCATACTTGTATTTCAGAAGTTTAATAAATATTTGGATTTTCCTTGCATCTGAAGAATCTTTCCTAATGTTCTCTACCAATACACATCTAGATAGGAAATAGAGTGTGACAGTGTTACATTTTTCAAAGAAGAGTAAAAACTCTAACCAATTGCTGGTACGGATTTCTTTTAATTGTTAGTAAGGTGGGTTTCTGAATTTTATGTTTATGTACTATAAGAGCTGAATTGATTTAAAAGTATGTTTTCAAGTTTCTTAAAGTGAAACATTTATGCTTTTTACTCTTCTTTATTAATTATTAGCACAAAATACCAGTTTCTAAGTGGTTCTGCTTCAAACTATGCCTAGATCTGAATGTACCCATATTTCTTGTCAGTGGTATAATGTCAATTATTAGAATGACTCTTGTCCCCTAATTTAAACAAGGATACTTGTCTTGGATGTTCTTTTACAAATAAATCTGAAGAATAATATAAGACTGTTAGCCTTGCTTGACGATAAAGTCATAGGTTATTCTGATATCAAGAAATGCATTGCATTTTGTAACTTAATGAACTGTGTAAGTTATGTTCAGATAGGTCTGCTAACTTCTGATCACCATAACCCTAACCTAAACACTCCCAAACTTTATCTGTTTTCATCTTTATATTGTGAGTGTGGTAATACTTAGACTGACTTCAATACAGTTGATCAAAGTTTTATTAAGGTCAAGTTGATACGGGAGTAAAATGGATAAAGGCAAATGAAGATATAAGTCAAAACAGAACACTGTAAATGGCAGGTGTGAATGTATATTTATATTGTGGTTAAGATATCTATGAATTTTGCAATTAATGCTTATTTCTGGACTCGATATCACTTCATAAAAAGCAGTACTTTGAGATAAGGCAAGAATATTGTAAAGAAACATACTCATTTCTGTAAAGGAAGCAGTGGTAGTCAAAGCCTGCTGTGTATTTCAGCGATTAATTTCAAAATCCTGTTGAAAAACACTTCTGTTATGTGTAAAAACAAGTTGATATGAGTACCTCTTCTATTTAAAAGTTACTGTAGTAACAAGATAGTCAAAGAGGCATGCAGAAAATAGTAATTTTATGATCTTAATATATTTTGAAATGACATGTAGAGAGGAACTTAAAGCAATTCCTATAATTATGTAGTAGACTGCTATAAAGTAGCAGCTGTGGAACACTTGTGGATCATTATACACATGAGCAAACAGTGAAAAAGTACCTCATCACTACATTAATGACTTTACTAGTCTAACCTTTGCTTTCTAGTGCTAGAAGTACCAGTTGCTAAATGTATTTGTGTGCAGTTGAAGTTCAGCTAATTGATTATTCTTTACCTTACAAGAAAAAATATATCATGCCTCAGTAAAATGATTTGTAGACTCTATACCACATCAGAGTAGTGTCTTGAGATCTGACAGAGTATTATAAAGGCATACATTCTGTTCTAAAACAAAGTGGTCCCCTTGCAGTCCTGTAAATCATCACAGAAATCTGATCAAGAAAGAAATTCTTGCTACCAGCAAGGATAATTCCTCCACTTGGACAGACAGGCCTCGTTTCTGGCAACATTATGCAGGGCACACCCTTAGCTCAAATTTATTATGATTACACACATCATCTTCATAAAAAAAATACTAGGCCCAAGTCTTTGCTTTTAAGATTTATGTATTTATTTGAAAGAGTTAGAGAGGCAGAGAGAGTCTTCCATCTGCTGGTTCACTCCCCAAATGGCCACAGTAACCGTACCTGGGCCGATCGAAGCCAGGAGCTAGAAGCTTCTTCCGGGTCTCCCACAGGTGCAGGGGCTCAAGGACTTGGGCCATCTTCCACTGCTTTCCCAGGCCATAGCAGAGAGCTGGGTTGGAAGTGGAACAGCCAGGTCTCGAACCTATGCCCATCTGGGATGCTGGCGCTTCAGGCAATGGCTTTACCTGCTATAACACAGCACCGGCCCTGGGCCTAGTATTTCAACAGCAAGAGGGCTAGTAGGTAATTCTCATTTCAGATTAGACAGATGAACTGATCAGTATTGCATGAGGATAGTAAACTAGATTTCTTGAAATACTGGATGTCAGTACTTTGGGAGTATGTTAAGAACTTTAAAGTTAACCCACCTATTAAGAAAAATGGATCCTGACTTCTCCAGTGACAAAACAGTTTTCATATTTGCTGAAGACTGCGTTCCAATATTCTACAACAATTCTGATTTCAGTTGAGACTTCAGAGAAATTGATGCCATGATGTGAATGTCTTGGATTTTAAACTATAACACAGTTGAATAGTTGTGGCTTGTTTATGTGTGTAACTTGTTTAAACAACCCCCTTTAGAAAAGTGAAGATGTTCTTTTAGGATCTTAAGTGTCTATCAGGACTTTTAAAAATCCTTTAGTTAAGTACTCTGTTCAGCTTCCCCTTTCGCTTTCGTCATAGTAAAGAGCAAAAATTTTAAACTATTTCTTACCTCCTGCTGTAATTTTTTTTTTTTTTTTTTTTTGGTGACAGGCAGAGTTAGAGAGACAGAGAGAAAGGTCTCCTTTCCGTTGGTTCACCCCCCAAATGGCTACTATGGCCGGTGTGCTGTGCCCATCTGAAGCCAGGAGCCAGGTGCTTCCTCCTGGTCTCCCATGCGGGTGCAGGGCCCAAGCACTTGGGCCATCCTCCACTGCACTCCCGGGCGACAGCAGAGAGCTGGAAGGGAAGAGGAGCAACCAGGACAGAACCAGCGCCCCAACCAGGACTAGAACCCGGGGTGCTGGCACCGCAGGCGGAGGATTAGCCTAGTGAGCCGCGGCGCCAGCCATCCTGCTGGAATTTTTAAGAGCCAGCCACAGGTTAGACCATCTTATGAGAAAAAGTAGCAGAATGAAAAAATCGGCATTTAAAAACTACTGGTTACAATAATAGGTACTCATTAAAATGAGTTATAGAATGGCTAAGCTAGCATTCTGTTCATTTTTTTATGATTTTTTTTTTTTTGACAGGCAGAGTTAGAGACAGGTCTTCCTTTTTCCATTGGTTCACCCCCTAAGTGGCCGCTACTGCCGGCATGCTGTGGCCGGCGCACTGTGCCGACCCGAAGCCAGGAGCCAGGTGCTTCCTCCTGGTCTCCCATGCGGGTGCAGGGCCCAAGGACTTGGGCCATCCTCCACTGCCCTCTCCGGCCACAGCAGAGAGTTGGACTGGAAGAGGAGCAACCGGGACAGAACCAGCACCCCAACCGGGTCTAGAACCCGGGTGGCTGGCGCCGCAGGCGGAGGCTTAGCCTAGTGAGCCGCGGCGCTGGCCAGCATTCTGTTTTAAAAAGTAAATTATTAGTCAGATTGATAGTACATATTGTATCTAGCAAATGTTTGCATGTCAGATTTCCTAAAAGTCAGTTTTCTTAAATCCAATCACTGATTTTATAAAATAGTTATGATAATGCAGCTTATCTGGTTTTAAATGTACTCAACTAAATATTTTTTAATTAACAGAACTTTAATGATATACTAGTAGATATTTAAAGCCTGTTCTGTCTTACACAATGGTGCTTTTATCCTGTCATTTTCTCTCTTCAAAGAAGCATCTGAACAGTTGCATTACCTTATCCAAAGGCATCCACATCTAAGTGTTATTAAAGTTAACATTTTCAGCATTTTGAAAGTTTTTTTCACCTAGAATATGATTTTAATACACTTGTGGCCAACTGACTATGAAAGTCAATTATATAATTACAGAAAAGGTAAACATGATAAAGCTCTTAAAGTTCCTATAAAAGCTTTAAACTATACAATACAGACTTGGATCATGATTAACAGTGTTATTGGATCTTTCTTACACAGTGATCGACTCATTTGTACAGTTACTTTGTGAAATGTTGCTGTGAATTGATATTGTAATCAATAAAGTACTTTTTAACCTGATTTCACTGTAGCATTTTTAAGTCAATTTCAATATGATTTATTTTAAAAATTAAGTCACAAAACTTCAAGCCCAGTATTTCATGCTCTGTCCCAATTCCTTTATCTAAACAGTTTTTTTTTTTTTTCCACCATAAAAAATGAATAGGCTGTATAAGCAAAGAACAGCTTGGAGTACTACTAACCCATCCTTTCAGACTGTAAACTTCTAGCTTATTTTTATTTTTTATTCTATTTGAAAGAGATCTTCCATTCACTAGTTCACTCCTCAAATTTCTACCACAGCCAGGGTGGGCCAGGCCAAAGCCAGGAGCTGGGAACTCAATCCATGTCTCATACATGGGTGGCAGGGACCTAAGTACTTGAGCCATCACTTGCTGTCTCCCAGGGTGCATATTAGCAGGAAGATGGAAGTAGAGCTGGGACTTGAACCTGGCACTCTGATATGGGATGCAGGCATCCAAAGCAGCATCATACTTGCTGTTCCAAACACCTGCCCTTCTAGCTTATTAATATAAAGCCTGATTTTCATAAAAAGCAAAAATCTTTATTCCCTTATAGAGCTCTCTTATAGCCAATTCTGCTTATGGTATTGCTAAAACATTCTTATGTTCTTTTATCATAATCTTGGGGAAGAATGAATGAGGCATTTTAGATAATGTTCTATTTTTCCAAGGAAGAATACTAGTTATATACTCTCAAAAATATGTTCCTCCAATGGTAGCCTGTTTACAAACTAAGGATTGGTGTATGAAACTTTTACTTACCCTTTAAGTACATGACCAGAACTACACAACAGTAGCACAATCAAATGAGCCAGTCCACTCAACATAGCTTATATGCCTACCCTAAAAATGATTAAGAAAGATTAAAACTCACTATTAATACTAGTATAAATGCTACATTTATCAACTATTAGGCAAATAGGTTTTTATTTTCACCTTGCATACTTATAAAAAAGTTCTGTATAAAGATTATACAAAGTGTATAAATAACCCTGCAAACAAATATAGTAAACAATCAAGTATATGTGCAGAACTATGTCAGTTGCAATTACATAATTTCTATTGGCCTGCTCACAGATGCATTTAAATCCTGCCAGAAGAATTGGGTTTCATTATTTTAGTGTTCCATTTCCAACATTCATACATTTTCAAACTTGATCAGATGGAATGACATTCACACTAGTGATGGAAAATGTACTATACCAGAGTCACCATACCAGTGATTTACGAATTTTAGCATGAATCAGATTAGCTGGAAAGCTTCTTAAAACATTAGTTTAGCGTCTCTGAGACTGTAAGTCAGGGCTGATACCCAAGAACCTACACTTCTTAGAAAGTGATACTCATGACCCAGAGACCAAACTTTGAGAACTACTGCACTGTACTAATGTGACACCAGACCACTCTGTGACTTCAAAGTTCACATTTGTAAAGAGGTTAAGGTCTTGAATTTGTAACGTAAATTAGTAATTCCCAGTCTTAGACATTGTTTTTCATGTTGCCGTTGTCATCTAATCTCACTTGTTGGTGACCTATATGAGCAAAAAAAAGCTAAAAATAACCAGTTGTAGTTGAATTTGTATACTGCTTCCTAATATGATTTGCATAAAAACAGTTATTTTTGAAAGACTTTTGTGGCCTAAGTTATTTTCTCCTTAAAATATCTTTAAAAATAAAAGTTGCACCTGTTCTAAAAAGACTTAACTAGCATCCAAGAACCTTAAAAGGCACAGAAAAGGAAGTATTGAGTATCTTTAAAAGCCTGAAATTTTATCCTCCCATAACAAGGAAGCATAAACTGTACTTGGCCAAATGTACTATGCATTTTTTTTTTTTTAATTTTTTTTTTGACAGAGTTAGAGAAAGGTCTTCCTTCCATTGGTTCACCTCTCAGATGACTGTTACAGCCAGCGCACTGTGCCAATCTGAAGCCAGGAGTCAGGTGCTTCCTCCTGGTCATCCATGCGGGTGCAGGGCCCAAGGACTTGGGCTATCCTCCACTACCTTCCCAGGCCACAGCAGAGAGCTGGCCTGGAAGAGGGCAACCGGACAGAACCGGTGCCCCGACCGGGACTAGAACCCGGTGTGCCGGCGCCACAAGGGGAGGATTAGCTTAGTGAGATCAGCGCCAGCCAATGTACTATGCATTTCTAACAAGTGTCTGGGTGATGCTGATCTGGTGGTCCTGTATTTTGTGCAACAAGGGGCTAGAATGTCTTTTTTTTTTTTTTTTTTCAGTATTTCCATTCAAGTTCAATATATTTTAATACAGAAGCAAATAGGATACTTGAACTCACAAACTTTTCATTGAGGTAAAAAATACAGTAACAATTTAATGGAGCCCTGATAAATTCATACAATTAAAGACCTAAAATGGAGTACAATTCAGCAAATGCCTGCTGAAGAATAACTTTTAACCATCACTGTTGTTATCCAAAACTCAGACCTCCTGTATCTTTGGCTATTTCTATCATTTCAGACTTCACTCCTAAATCTGAGATAGAAAAGCTCTCCTTACAGGAAGCGTAACTGGAGCAAAACTGAGAATATTTCTTCAAAAACAGGTCAAAAATTATTTAGATACAAATATTTTTATAAGTGACTATAATAATGAACCTTTATACTGTTTTACACCAGGCTTAAAGGGAATAAAAACAGCATTTATTAGTGGTTTACATACCTGCCAAAACAGAAGGGATTGTAACTTGCAAAAATGATACAATCAAGAACATCCCACACTCCTTCACAGAGCAATGCAGTTTATAAAACAAAACAAGAAAGTGACTATTTCCATTAAAGACAGCATCAAAAACCAGTTTTGAGAAAGCTGAAAGGGTCATACTCTAACTCCTGGATGCCAGGAAGCAGAGTTTTTCAGAACCAAAAACAAAGCAAGCCCTAATTGAGAGCTCAAGGCCCCACCCCTCAGGGGTCACACAGGTGGTTCTGTTGATCTTAAAAGGTTTATTATTTTAACAAAAATGATTTAGCCTTTTCTATACCCAAATTAAAACTGAAGACTTGTCCCAACACTCTTCAGAAATGCAAATACCCTAAATAGATCATTATCAGAACCTAGCAGGGATTTGCTATTTAGGTACAATTAGTATAATTCATGTTTACAATTATTTCATAAAAATAACTGTCCCACTCTTCCAAGTTCCATTTCCTATGATGGTCACACCAAAGCAATCTCTGTTAAGATTTTTCTTCATTGCTTGAATGCAGAAACTGCTTAGTAAAATTCTCCAGCTCATTTTCAAGTTGAACAGCTTTATTTCTAATTGAAAAAAAAAAAAGAAAGAAACAATCTAGTTATCATAAAGGTCAATGAAAAAAATGCATTTCTTCCACTATAAAAAAAAAACTCACTAGCTAGCTACTGGTACATTTATCTGAACTCAAACTCATCTATTACCAATCCTTTTTAAAGTATTCATTATATGTACTATTGTAGCTTTACAGTAAACACAGACCTAAAAGTAATTACACCAAAATAAAAGTTACAAACTTTAATAAGATTGAAAGTGTAATAGACAGTAGAATCATCACCTAGCATAGAAGTTCACACACAATCATGATTATCTTTGAAAATTGCCATTAAGTAAAGTATAGAGAATAAATGGTTTTATGTATATGCAAAGTGGCTGGTAGATGTCAAAGGGGATGAGATAATATACAGTTCTTTAAAACACTAGAAGTGGGGCCAATGTTGCAATGTAACAGGTTAAGCCACCACGTACAATGCTGGCATCCCACGTGGGTGTCAGTTTGTGTCTCAGCTGCTCCACTTCTGATTGAGCTTCCTTCTAATGCACTAGGAAAGCAGCAGAGGATCGCCCCAGTCCTTGGCCCCCTAACCCACTTAAGAGGCCCAGATCAAGTTCCTGGCTTCTGCTTGTCCTAGCCCTGGTCATTGCAGCTTGTTGAGGCCTGTTGCAGCCATCTGGGGTATGAACCAGCAGATGAAGATCACTCTATCTTTGCCTCTCCATAACTCTGCCTTTCAAATAAATAATCTTTGAAAAAAACAAAAACAAAACAGTACACTCATATGTATTAATGCAGTCAAATGTCCACAAGAAAGGAGAAATGGAGCGACTTGAATTATGGTGTAGCAAGTAAAGCCAACACCTGTGACACCAGCATCCCATATGTGTGCTAGTTCAAGACCCAGCTGCTCCACTTCCAATCCAGCTCCTTGCTAATGTGCCTGGAAAAGCAGCAGAGAATGGCCCAAGTCCTTAGGCTCCGGTACTCATGTGGAGACCTGGAAGAAGCTCCAGGCTCCTGACTTTGGCCCTGGCCTTTGCAGCCATTTGGGGAGTGAACTAGTGGATGGAAGAAGTCTCTCTCTAGTCAGCACTGTGGTGCAATGGGTTAAGCCACCATCTGCAATGCTGGCATCCCATATAGGCAGGGGTTCAAGTCCTGGCTGCTCCATTTCTGATCCAGCTCCCTGTTAATGTGTCTGGGGAAGCAGCAGAGAATGGCCCAATTGCTTGGGGCCCTTGCACCCATGTAGGAGACCTCCGATGAAGCTCCTAGCTTTGGCCTGGCCCAGCCCTGGTCGTTGGGGCCATCTGGGGAGTGAACCAGTGGATGGAAGATCGCTCTCCTCTGTCTCTCCCTCTCTAACAATTTCAAATAAATCATTTAAAAAAGTCTGTCTCTTCCTTTATGTAACTCTTTCAAATAAATAAATATTTTTTTAAAAAGGAGAACTGGAAATAAAACTGACAGAATAATACCAATTTGTATCTCATTCTTTCATACTATGTCGACAAGGGGGTCTTATTTTGTCTCATTACTGTGCACATGTGGTTGAGGTTATGCAAATTAAATGTGTATATGACATTAAGCCCACTTTCTATATTTCTGCAGGCAACTCTCCTGAAGCATTAGGCATGTTAAATTCTATCCAAGTGACTGCCTAATCTATAACAATGGAGATTCAAATATTATAGTAGTTGTTTTAAAATGTTTCCTACTAGAAAGATGATTAATTAGATTTAGAATATTCAAACCATTCATGCTTATACAAGTCAGTTCTGCCAAAATCAGAATACTTCCCAATAATCTGTCTTATCATTTTTATAACCAAATAAAACATTTAAAAACTTACCTAAGACCAAAAAAAATTTGGATATAGTTATCAAGTTTGAAAAGTGTATTTATCTAACTTAAAATATGAACAATGAAATTCATAAAATTCACTTGGGTGATGTGGATAGATAGTGACTACTAAGCTGCTCTTACATGGGCAATTTCAGGTAGAATGTGCTGTGGACCTAACAGCAGAGATTAAGTGATTCTTAACAATTCTCCCAGAGATGCTGGCAAACCAGAAAGCTGAGAGAACTGCCAAGTAAAGACCTGAGGGGGACACTTCCAGTCTTATTGCCCCCACTCCATTATATTAGACCCCAAAGGATCCTTAATAAATGATAGTAAGCCAGAAATCCACATTTAATTAGGAAATCTTGTGTACTTTTACTGCTTCAAATTTAAGTACACTCAACAATCCCATAATGACAAAAGTTATAGGTGTTGGACATATAGGCCCTAAAACTCACTTTAAATAGATTCTCTGTTCTGAAAGGGAACTAACACAGCCTTAACAAAAGGAAGTTTAGAGCTATGAAAATTCATTTACATTTGTATTTGTTCTCTTGTTGAAATTAGATGCCACTGAAACTGCAAAACATACTGAGTTAAATTTGGAAGATTGTAATTTAAACCAACAATGAATGCTAAGTTTTAATCCAAATTCATTTGTGATCTTACATACTTATATTTTGGTTATGAGACCAGTAAGTAAATCTTTATATTAGAAAAAAAAATTGAATACCTTAAAAGCTTTGAATTGTTTTGTATTTTCTCCAGCTGATCTATTTCTTTGGATAACCTAGCAATTTCTTCTTCCAGATGTCTTTGAGTGATATCAACTTGTTGGCACAGGCGAGCAAAAGTGGTAGCCATTTCTCTTAAAATAAAATTGATTAGCAATCATGAATATCTGCTAAAATGAATGAGCCTTATTGTAAACCTTATATTAAAGAGAACACAGTTTTTATAAATATGTAAATAATAAGGAATAAAAGACTTCTAAGAGTAGTGGTATGATAGAAGGTATAGCACTCGTTTATTTATTGACTGTATGCTTAATTTTGTGTAGCCTCAAGACAGATGTTCAAGAGGGTATTATTACCTCTGCTGTATGGTTTTGAACATGGATAATGCATAAAAATGCAGATGGGCATATTTCTTCAAAAGTATAACAATAAAACAATAAATTGCCAAGAACAGCACAGAAAAAAAATTTAATAATGACCTTTACTGACAAAAATACTAACAGTTACATTTAATTTGACTGCTGGCTTCAACATCAGCTTTGGCAAACATTACGTGACATTTTTTACAACCGAAAATATGACTGGCATGTGTGTACCTTCAGCCCAGTTAAATTATTCTTTCTTCCCTACAACTGTTCTCCTGTGTACCTTCATCTTTCTCATGGTCTTTTTACATTCCATTCTCTCCCTCCACCAAATCCCAGAGTTAGACAAATGAAGCATGTTTCATTCCTTTAATATTTTGTTAAATATTAATATTCAGCTAGTATATTTTAATTATTTGAGACTGCTTCTATCAGTGTAAAGTTCTCTAAGAAAAAGGATCAGTTTATCTTCAACTTTATATTTCCTGTGACTCCTATTACAGCTATTACATGGTAGACAATAAATGTTTGATGACACAAATTGCAAATGGAAAGCTACATTATCGCTTCTCGGCCTTTTGGCTAAGATCAAGTGTGGAAAGCTACATTAACTTATATGAGCCTCAGCTGATATCTTTTGGAAGTCAAGGAATTTTCATTAGAGAAAAGATCTATCTTAATATAAATCAGCTAAATTTAAAACTATCATATAGGCCGGTGCCGTGGCTCACTTGGCTAATCCTCTGCCTGCAGCGCCGGCATCCCGGGTTCTAGTCCCGGTTGCTCCTCTTCCAGTCCAGCTCTCTGCTGTGGCCCGGGAGTGCAGTGGAGAATGGCCCAAATGCTTGGATCCCTGCGCCCGCATAGGAGACCAGGAGGAAGCTCCTGGCTTCGGATCGGCACAGCGCACCGGCCTTAGCAGCCATTTTGGGGGTGAACCAACGGAAGGAAGACCTTTCTCTCTGTCTCTCTAACTCTGCCTGTCCAAAAAAAAAAAAACAAAAAACAACAACAACAACAAAAAAACAAACAAAAAACACCAAAAAAAACAAATAAAAAACACCTATCATATAAAATAGGAACACAAGAAAATATCTGGTGAATGACTGAACAGGTTCCTCAAATCATTAGTGTTTTGTTTCTGTTCTATGTTGCTTTAATTCTTCTAGTTGAGGCTCAGTCTCTCTGCAATTCCTGTTTCCCTAGTCTGTACCGTTCTATACACATCACTGCAAGGTTATCTGTTCTAGAGTTAAGTGTTCATGGCTCATCACCCCAGATTCGTAATTGTCCACCTCCCAGTTCCTACACACACAGACAATGGCATGGTCCCTAGTGTCAGGTTTATGATCAGATGTATCATCTCCCCGCCTTTATATCCACATCTGCCATACTGAATGTTTCTCTCCAACTTCTTATACACATTCCTTTCCCCCATCTTCTTGCTTCTGGTTTGGAGGATTTTCTCTGATCTTCCTATTTTGCAATCTCATATGCTACCTCTCCTCTACAACACCTTTTTGAACAGTATCCTTTCTGGTTTAAGTAACTTCTAGAGTCCCACATTATTAGAACACTTTTATCTTTTTCATATTACTACTTTTACTTTGTGCTATAATTATTTCTTCTATTAAACTGCAATGATCTTGAGTTCTCAGAACTTTTAAGTTCTGCTCTCAGCAGCATCCAAACACAGAATGATGTGCCTTGATTTAACTGATGCTCTACATATTTTTAGTAAAGCAATGAAACAAATATTCAAGATGTAGGAAAGTAGAGACTGAGTAAAACTAGGCATTTATTATGTAATTCTCCTGAGATCTAAGAATACTTTTAAACTTATAAACTGGGACTGCAACAGTGAAAATAAATTTCATTCTCCATAATAAGCTTTCCACTTACTGTTGCACCTGGTGGCTGCAGTTTGCACTCGTGAAGCTAACAATCATCTGCAGTTTTTCAGTTGCGTAGTTCACAAACTGCTGTTTAAAGGCTCTCTCCTTGGCACGGGTTGTCCAGGTCAGCCTTTCATAAAGATACAAAGCTCCATACATACTTAATGAAATAGATACGAGTTTCCAGCCTATAGTTTTCCAAATCTGTAAGATAAAGTCATAGCTTACAATGAGAATGAAACAAAAAACAAAAAACAAAAAACAAAACAACACTTAGGAGTATTATTAAAAGGTATTGTAGCAGGCCAGTGTTGTAGATCAGTAGTAAGCTGCCACCTGCCACATTAGCATTCCCTATGAGCACTGGTTCAAGTCCCAGCTGTTCCACTTCCAACCCAGCACTCTGCTAATGTGCCTGGGAAAGCAGCAGCAGAAGATGGCACAAGTGCTTGGGCCGTGGTCAATATTAAAATTGACTGCTAATCTTCAATTTAAAAGAAATTGTATATTTACTTATTTGAAAAAGCAGAGCAACCAGGGATTGAGATGGAGGGGTGAGGGCAGAGAGGTATCTTTCATCCATTGGTTCAATCCCCAAATGGCCATAACAGCTAGGTCTGGACCAGTCCAAAGCCAGAGGCCAGGAATGCCATTTTGTTCTCCCACATGGGTAGCAGGGCCCCAAGTACTCAGGCCATCTGCTTCCTTCCCAGGTGCATTAGCAGGAAGCTGGATAGGAAGCAGGGTAGCCAGGACTCAAACCAGGCTCCGTGATTTGGGATGTGGGATTCCTAAGTGCATATTAATTCTAGATGCACCAAATGCTTGCCCCTCCTGATACATCTTTCAGATCCATTTTCTGAAATATATTCTTTGTCCATAAAAAAATCTGAAGTTAATGAAAATTCTATCAGCTGAAAGGGGATCACACATAAATATCAGGCAAGAACTTTTATAACCTGCCAGATTTGTTAAGTTGATTTCATGTATCTTAAAAAAAAAAAAAAAAAAAAAAAAAAAATTTGTTTTAGGTGAATGATTTTAAACTAAGAAATACGAGAGTTGCCTGCATCCCATATCAGAGTGCCCAGGTTCTATTCCTGGATGTGCTCTCCATTACAGCTTCTTGCGGATGTGCATCCTGGGATGCATTGGTGACTGCACAAGTATTTGGGTCCCTGCCACCACATGGGAGACTAGGCTTGAGTTCTGGGTGCTTGTTTTATGACCTAGTCCAGCCCAGGTTGTTTCAGGCACTGGGAAGTGAGCCGCTGGATGGAAGAATTCTGTTTCCCTGCCTTTCAAATAAATTAAAAAAAAAAAATGCATTAATAAATAATGCTTCAAGACAGATCCCCTCAACATTCAGAAAATACCAGACAGAACACTTAGACCTTTTATGTCACTCCAGTGTACAAATATGTGAAAATAATTAGGAAGCATTATTTTAAAGATTAGATAGTTGGTGGTATTTCAAAAGATGTATTTGTGCATATAGATATACAGATGGATACAGATACATAAAATTTAAAATTAGACTTCTCGAAGTTTTTTAATTCATTACTTTTAACAAATTTTCCTATCATTTTATAGATCCTAGAAATAAAAATAACTGATCTAACAAGCAGCTTTACAAAAATTTAAATTTTAATTGTAGTAAAAGTAATGTTTCTTACCACTCCTCCAACAACAATAATGCCCATAGAAGTTCTGGATGTTAGAGAAGCTAATCCTGTTATTAAGGTAACCATGAGTTCTTCCTGTGATGCATTATCTGGCATTCCTGGATTGGCAGGAGCAGTGGGAGTAGAAGCCAAAGATCTAGGAAGCTGATAAATTTGCAGGAAAAAAAATTACACAACTTTATGTGAAATACTTATATCTGTAAAATTATTTAATTTCCTAAAGTAAATCTACAGAATAAAATGTTCCCAAATAATGAGTACATCATAATATACTAAGAAAAAAAACTATACTAAAAATTATTTTCTGTAACACTGGACCAATGATACTGTTAACAATAATTTTTTTTTTTTTTTTTTTGGACAGGCAGAGTGGACAGTGAGAGAGACAGAGAAAGGTCTTCCTTTGCCGTTGGTTCACCATCCAATGGCTGCTGTGGCCAGCACACCGTGCTGATCCGAAGCAGGTGCTTCTCCTGGTCTCCCATGCGGGTGCAGGGCCCAAGCACTTGGGCCATCCTCCACTGCACTCCCGGGCTGGACTGGAAGAGGGGCAACTGGGACAGATTCCAGTGCCCCGACCGAGACTAGAACCCGGTGTGCTGGCGGTGCAGGCGGAGGATTAGCCTATTGAGCCGCGGCACCGGCCAATAATAATTTTCATAATACATAATGGGTTCCACTGGTAACTGAAACCTCAGCTCTCAAAAGGAATTAAAACTATTTTTTAAAAGTATTGTATCAGGGGCCAGTGTTGGGGCACAGCGGGTTAAAGTCCCGGTCTGCAGCGCCGGCATCCAATATGGGCGCCAGTTCGAGTCCCGGCTGCTGCACTTCTGATCCAGAAGTCTGTTGTAGCCTGGGAGGGCAGCAGAGGCTGGCCCAAGCCCTTGGGCCCCTGCAGCCATGTGGGAGATCAGGAGGAAGCTCCTGGCTTTTTATAGGCACAGTTCTGGCTGCTGTGGCCATCTGGGGAGTGAACCAACCGATGGAAAACCTCTCCCTCTCCCTCCCCCTTACTCTCCCTCGCTTTCTCCCTCTCCCTCTGCCGTTGCCTCTCTGTAACTCTGACTTTCAAATAAATAAACTGTTAAAAATAAAATAAATTATATCAAAAGCACAATTCATTAACATAATAAGACTTAAGAACAAAAACCTTTTAAATTTCAAATTACACAAAAGAAAACTGAAAGACAAGCCAGACTCAAAAATGTATTTAGAAATCACATATCTGATAAAGGAGCTCTATCCAGAATATATGTCTTCAAAACACATAAGATACATAAAAACAGACACACAAATGTTCACAGCAGCATTATTCATAAGTGAAAACAAATTGCCACCAACTGATGAATGGATGTGTTTTTTAAATAAAGAAATACTACTTGGCCATAATAAGGAATGAAATATCCAAACAACACTCAACACTAATACTATAAAGATAAACTTTGAAAACATGCTAAGTGAAAGAAATCAACCATATAAGGCCATGGTTTTTGTATGATCCGATTTACAGGAAATTTTCAGAAAGGGCAAATCCCAGGGCTGGCGTTGTGGTGTACCAGGTTAAGCGCTGCCTGCAAGGTCACCATTCACTATGAGTGCCAATTCATGTCCAGAAGCTCCACTTCCGATCTAGCTCCCTGGGAAAGCAGTGGAAGGTGGCCCAAATACTTGGGCTCTCTCATGTGAGAGACTCAAATGAAACTCCTGGCTTCAGCCTGGCCAAGCCCTGGCCATTACAGTCATTTGGAGAGTGAACCAGTAGAAAGAAGCACTCACTCACTCACTCACTCACTCCCAACTCTCCGTTTTCAAATAAATAAATAAATAAACTTTTTTTTTTTTTAAGGCAAATCCATATTAACAGAAGGCAGATTAGTGGTGGGGCTGCAGAAATGTTCCAACACCAAATTGTGGTGGTCTTTTTATTCTATACATTTTCGGGAAAAGTACTGAATTTATTGATAAATTTTAAATTTTCCTTTTAAAATGCCCACATTTATTCCAAGTTATTTGAAGTCTGATAGCAAAACCTTTTTAGGAAAATACAGTTTCGAAAATGAATGTAGAACCACTTTGTACTGGATGAAAACTTTCAGACTGCCTTTCCATTTTGCCTGGTACACCCAACCCAGATGGCTCTAGGAGATAGGTATCAGCTTACAAATAAATATGCAGATTTGGTAAACCTAGTTTTGAGAAATCACAAAAGCAAAAAATAGAGAGTTCTAACTGGTAGAATCAAGATACATACCTGAAAGATAGGCTCTGATAATCCTAGGAGCACCCTCTGAGCGTTTGTAGGGCCCAAGAATCGATGTACAAGGGAAGCCCAGCCCAGAGAAAAACGAAATACAATATCCTCTTGAAAATCGGAACATAACTTGTGGCAATTCAGGTCATAGCTGAGATCAAATTTCTTGCATGGGATCAGTGTATGTAGTTTACTCTGTATACCAGCTGGAAGCAAAGGTTTCAAATTTTCTAGAGAAAACAAAGTGACATTTACTTTAACAAACAAAAGAAAATGTTCCACCTTCTATGAAACAGCCAAAGGAAAGTAGACCACCACCACCTCATGACATGTAGACATAAATAGTACCAATAATTTCTTGCTGGGATTGAAGCATTGAAGCATTCACTTCATTGGTGCACCGATCAGCCAAATTTCTTCCCATACCATCTTCTATGTGTTTATTTAACTCCTGTTGAAAATAGTAAATGTCTACATTATTTCTTTGCCAGAAAGTGTCAGTTTTTTTTTTTTTTTTTAAGATTTATTTATTTATCTGAAAGTCAGAGTTACAGAGAGAGAGAGAGAGAGAGAGGGAGAGACATAGAAAGATCATTCATGCACTGATTCATGCCCTGGATGGCTGCAATGGCTAGGGCTGGGCCAAGCTAAAGGCAGGAGCCAGGAGATTCATTGGGGTCTTTCACATGGGTGGTAGTGGCCCTAACACTTGGGCCATCTTCAGCTGCTTTTTCCAGACCATTAGCAGGGTGCTAGATCAGAAGTAGAGCAGCCAGTATATGAACTGGTGCCCATACGGGATATCAGTATCGCTGGTGGTCACTTAACCAGCTACACAACTCCAGCCCCAGAAAATATATTTTATAAAGACATTTAAAACATAATAAGCACTAAAATGATGTTAACCTCATTGTTACAGGGAAAACTTGTATAGTTTTTATCTACAAGGTAAATTTACATTTATTGCCAAGTACAAGAGAGAGTAACAGGTTGTGTACTGATTGCCACATAGATATTAAAATGGCACTAAGCAAAAAAATTGGCACTAAACAAGTAAGAGTATGGAATAAGATGAGGGAGCTGTCTCAGAATATTTTTTTTAGTATTTATTCTTATCTACTTGAAATGAAAACTAACAGAAAGAGGTGGAGAGAAATAATAAATTTTCCATCGGCTGGTTTACTCCCCCAAATGCCTACAACCACAGCTAAGTCCAGAATTTTCTCCCTGTCTCCCACGTGGGTGTCAGGGGCCCATGCACTGCAGCCATCATCTACTGCCTCCCAGGATGCATGAGCAGGAAGCTGGATGAAAAGTGGGGCAGCGGGGCTGGTGCTGTGGTATAGTGGGTGAAGCTGCTGCCTGTGGTGCCAGCACCCCATTTAGGTGCCGGTTTGAGTTCTGACTGCTCCACTTCCAACCCAGCTCCCTGCTAATGTGCCTGGGAAAGCAGTGGAGAATGGTAAAAGTGCTTGGGCTCCTGCACCCATGTAGGAGATCCAGAAGAAGCTCCTGGCTCCTGGCTTCAGAATGGCCCAGCTCTAGCCATTGAGGCCATTTGGGGAGTGAACCAGTGGGTGCTCGCTCTCTCTCTCTCTCTCTCTCTCTCTCTCTGTAATTCTGCCTTTCCAATAAATAAATAAATTTAAACAAAAAAAAGTGGAGCAACAAGGACTTAAACAGGCACCCCAATAATGGGATGCAGGCAATTTTAAAAACAATAACTTAACCAGCTGAGCCACAATGCCCACCCCTCAGAAAATTTAACTACACCTTAAACTTACACTTTTATATACTTTCAATACACTTGGAGTAGGATGAAACTCAGAACAAAATTCATCAACCAAAACAGATAGTCGACAGATTTCATCTGTCATTGCACATGAAACCTGAAAATACAAAAAAAAAACACTTAAAATATTCCTTTTAAGGGAAAACATTATCAAAACATGTTGCATTTTCAGATATATTAAGCATGAAATTATTGTTACTCACTTTATTTGCAACCTCCTCAGTAACCTCCTTAATTTTTTTCTTAACATCCAATGTCAAAAGATTCATCTGGTTTCTTATAAAGTCCAGTCTATCAATTTGATCTTCCCTCTCTTCCATTGAATAAACTCTATTATGGTATGAAGAGTAATCAATATTCAGGGTATATTAATATCCCAAAACAATTAAGGAAGAGCATTCACATTAAATGATTTGAACCAACTATTAGTATGACACAAGAAAAAAGAAATCTATACTTAAATATCTAAAAGAATTCAATTTTAGTTAAATAAGGGTCAGCAGCAAATGGCACTGTGGCAAGCCAAATTCAGCCAGCTTCCATTTTTGTTAAAGTTTTCTTGGAACACAGCCACAAGCATTCTTTTATTATCTGTCTAGGGCTGTTTTTGCTCTAAAACTATAGAAATAATAGTTGCAAGACAATATGACCCACAAAGCCAAGAAAATTTACAAATTGGTCTTTTACAGAAAGTTTGTTGATCCCAGGAAGAAATAGGAAAAGAAAAACCTGAGATCCCTTTAGTACGATTTTTAGTGTAAAGAGTCTCTATGATTACACAAACTATATTCAAATATATCTCCTTTGTGCCATAGTTACTTCAATAGATAAATACACATATAGTTTTTCCATTTACTTATTTCAGAAACAGAATGCTCCCATTCACTGGTTTACTTCCAAATGCCCACAACACCACCCTGCTGGGGCCAAAGCTAGGAGCCACAACTCAATCCAGTTTCTCACATGGATGGCAAGAACCCAATCACTTAAGTCATCATTACTGCCTCCCAGAGTCTGCATTAACAGCAAGCTGGCCTCAGGAGAAGAGCCAGGCATCAAACCTAGTATGAGACACGGACATCTTAAGCACTAGGCCAAAAACCCAACTACAGTGTGCTATATTTTTAAAAATAAGGCCAATCCAAATTTTGGGCACTAAAATAAAGCAACTGAGCTAGCAGGGACCCTATAGCAACACAACCTCATTATACAGAGGCTGTACAGGGGCTGAGATCAGACTCAAGGTTCTTACCTTCTGTTTTACACGTGGACAGTTTTCTACTTTTGCACATAATGCAAAGTATCCAAATCATGTAATATGTGGGGCATGAGGGGAATATTGTTCCCAGCAAGCATAAATTCATTTTGAACTTTAATATTGGATGCTTTGTTTCCTTTAACTAGATTAAGCCCACCCACTAATTATCCAATTGAGATTTATCATCAGTACTTCTGTCATATCCAATAACATCCTGATCTTCACTTCAAGTATACAAAGTCTGTGAGAACTATATTTTTCATTGAGATAATGTTGGTACTTTGATGTATTAATTTCCAATTTTATAAGACAACAAATGGAATAAAATAATGCAGTACAGTATGACATATAAGGGTACTGCTTACCAGATCAACTTTTTGGTTGGCAGGTACTATTACCTTATTTTTTCACCAGCTGATAAACAAAACACACAACTGGCATAAAAGAATAATTTCAAGGTTATTGGTGTATTAATATATAAAAGAATGAGTCATGGCTGAATGCATGTTCTGGATTTCTTCATAAAGTTCCACTTGAAAGAAAATGGTTCTTCCACTGCTTTAAAGACATTTGAAAGCCACTAAACATTTTCAGATCACAATTCATACACGGCAATATTGAGCTCCAAGGAACATAAATGATATGTTCAAGACTACAAAATTAACATTTATACTTTCAAATACTCATTTAAAAACAAATAAGCATCACTAAAATCCACATTATTGACTTTAGTATGAAAAATCTTAGTTTTAACAAGTCTGACACAAAAAAGCTAACATTTTTATGTTTCAATAAGATGAACTCATACCTTTTCTCTGCTGCTGCCACGTTTATTGAATCCAATATGTTTTTCACAGTATCTAGTATCTGTTTAGCTCTGATAGTGTGCTGTTCAAACTTTGTTTTCACTGCTGACTGCGAGATACACTCCTGCGAGGGGCCCAAGCCATAACACATTACTGTAATTCCATCCCAACGTTTTCAGGAATTTAAACACAAAAACTTGCTGTTTGTTAACTTAAAACTGAAGCAAGGACAGAAAATAAATTTATGACAAAAACAACTTAAAGTTATAAAAGTTAAAAGAATTACAATGATTCAAAAGTAAAAAAAAACTAACAGCAAGTTCATATCTTTGTGTATTCTTACACAGTAATGTGCAATGGTTTGACTACAACATTAAAAAAAACAAATAGAAATATTTGTGTTAAACAAAAGTTTCTCCTATAGAACTGTTAATTTTATCTGGGTTATCTTTAACCTTATTCTAGACTACCTCTCTTGATTTTTCTCATAACAGATAATCTAAATATAGTTCTGAATTGAATTATGAATATGATTCATTTCAGGTTACTAAAAAGGATGCATATTGATTAGAAGCGAACAATCTAAAAAAAACTGTAAACAATCTAAATAACATTTTAAATTATCTTTTAAATTATCTAAAGAAAAAATATCTGCAACTATTTAAAAATAATCTTATTGTTGTCCTCAAACTAAGGTATGTGCACAAGTCTGAATGATGCCCTCATCTGTTTCACTTTTAAGCTAACTGCAGTTCACAACCTGTTAATTGTACAAATCAGTGTTTCATAACCAGCATTGTTTTAAAAGAAAGTGAATACATCAGAATGCATTACACACATGATGGGTACATCCATTTTGTGCAATTCTTGTATCAATTTTCAACATATGAAAACTTGTACTATTTTTATCTCACTAGATTTTACTATGAATCAAAAAATTTGCAAAATTATTATAATTACAATTACCCTCATTTCATTTTTACTTCATTGAAAATAAAATTCTGAAATAAAAAACATTTGAAAATAACTACAAGTTTTTACAGAGAAACACTATACAGTCTTTGACAGGTTTCTATCTTTGATCCAAATCATATACACCCTAGTAACTACAGAGATGTTTTGTAGAATATGTTCATACTCTGTGTTAAACTTTTCAAAGACTAGGGATACAATTATAATTACTATTAACTATAAAATTTGTAGACTATTCTTTCTCCAATCTCTCAAGCTTCAAAATGGTATTCACCTAATACTCTATCTAGTACTACATTACTCTGAAATCACTAGTATCTTATATATTCAATCAATGTATCATTTAAAATCTTATGTTTAGCCTTCAAATCAGAAATTGATTTTCACTCAGAAAAAAAGTATAATCTTTTGTCATTTTAGCTCCCCTCGTCAATAATTTGTTTGAAGTACAGAAAACAAAACAAATTCATTTCTTCAGCTACAGGGGACATAAAGGTAATTTATTTAGTCTGCAGTTTATAGTTAGCTCAGAACCCATCACTTTCCTGCACTGCAGAGCTTCCCCTCTGCCCATGATGAATCACTGTACATCACCCATTTTCACAAATCTTAAAAAAAAAAATACTGCTGGTGGGAAGTAACATTATTCCTATTTTCTATGTGCCTAAAGGAAATGTAAAACACTGCTGAATATTTTTTCCTTTAAAACCACCAATAATTACATAACACTAGACATTTAAATTGTAAACTACTTATTTTTAATGACCAAAACAAACCTTTGGTTTTATGTTAAATAACTCTGCCTCATAAATGTGCCAAGTTAAACTTAACAAAAAATTATAATGAAAGCATAAAAATATTTTTAAAAGAAAACAAAATAAATTCTATGTTCCTCGATGAAGTAGATCTAGATATCAGCAATGAAAATCCAAATCTGTAGGTAACAGCACAATGTTAGAGCTAGACTGGACAGAAAAGAAAAGATCTCCAGTAGTCATCAGGCAATATAAGTCATTTCTCATTCAAAAAAAGATGATGATGAATAAATATAGAGAATAAAATAGAATCTTCTTCTAATACTTCTTTTAAGTATCCCACACAAGTTTTCCCATTGGTCTGCAGAGTATTAAGAAGCATCCTGAAAAAGAAACACTCTATTCTCAAATACAGTACTGAGAGTAAGTCTAATCTAAATAGTTTGTTTTCTGGGTTATTTCTCAGTGTCCTTATTAATACACCAATGATCTCCACAGAGAGCATGCATACACTGTGTGCAGCAGTTCCCAGACATATTTCATCAGGAACCCTACATTTCCAAGAAATTTAAAATATTAAACTAATTTTTTTGACAGGCAGAGTGAACAGTGAGAGAGACAGAAAGAAAGGTCTTCCTTTGGCCGTTGGTTCACCCTCCAATGGCCGCTGCTGCCGATGCATGGCACTGATCCGAAGCCAGGAGCCAGGTACTTCTCCTGGTCTCCCATGCAGGTGCAGGGCCCAAGCACTTGGGCCATCCTCCACTGCACTCCCGGGCCACAGCAGAGAGCTGGACTGGAAGAGGGGCAACCAACCGGGACAGAATCCGGTGCCCCGACCGGGACTAGAACCCTGTGTGCTGGCGCCGCAGGTGGAGGATTAGCCTAGTGAGCCGCAGTGCCGGCCAATATTAAACTAATTTAAATGCCATCTTGTCAGGGTGTCCTGTAGGCTACTATAAAACTTATTAAAGATTTATCCACATCCTAATTAAGAGTTTTGATTTCCCAATAATATCTAAAGGAGCTGATAATCACAGTTATGTATTTGTAAATATTAATATTTTTAAGAGCAATTTAAAAACATAACCAACAAACTTGTCAAGTCGCCTTGACAACAGACCCCACAAACACTGGTTCCCATGTATTATTTCAATGTACCTTAAAGTGACTAGAAAGAATATCAATATAGCTTTTATCTCAAAATACCACATGTTAATATTCAGCCTTATTTGTTTACCTCTCCCTCTGGTGGGAGAGGTAAACATACTTGCAGAGTGGACAGTGAGAGAGAGAGACAGAGAGAAAGGTCTTCCTTTGCCGTTGGTTCACCCTCCAATGGCCAGGAGAAGCACCTGGCTCCTGCCATTGGATCAGCGCGGTGCGCTGGCCGCAGAGCGCCGGCCATGGCGGCCATTGGAGGGTTAACCAACAGCAAAGGAAGACCTTTCTCTTTCTGTCTCTCTCTCTCACTGTCCACTCTGCCTGTCAAAAAAAAAAAAAAAAAAAAAAGATGAATGCTCACTTAATGCTTAAAACCCAAAAAATTAGTATTTATCAATTAATAAATTAACTAAGGACAGGAGACAGTTTCTTTACAAGATAAAGCAATTAAATCACTAGCAGATTCAATTAAAATTAATATGTAAACATAAGTATGTTGGAAAGGACACAAGATATCTATATTATAAACGTACCAAACCATAAAGTCCCAGAAAGTCATCAATTTCTAAGAAATCATCAATTACTAAACCCGATTTAAAAAGTGACAAATCTTAGCTTTGGGAAAAAGCTGCCAAAAGTTGTCATTATAATTCTTCAGAAAATGCTTTGATCCTTTATAATAGATCCAGACAAAAAATTTTTTTGTCTAGCTCACATTTCTTTATACAAATTCAAATAATTTTAGTTGATTCTATTTTAGGTATGCCACATTCCTATTTTAAGATTTATTTTATTTATTTGTTACAGAGAGAGGTAGAGACAGAGAGAGGTCTTCCATCTGCTGGTTCACTCCCCAGATGGCCACAATGGCCAGAGCTGCCCCAATATGAAGCCAGGAGCCAGGAGCCAGGAGCTTCTTCCAGGTCTCCCATGTGGGTAGAGGCTGAAGGACTTGAGCCATCTTCTACTGCTTTTGCAGGCCATAGCAGAGAGCTGGATGGGAAGAGGAGCAGCCAGGACTAGAACCGGTGCCCATATGGGATGCCAGTGCTTCAGGCCAGGGCTTTAACCCGCTACGCCACAGCGCTGGCCCCCCTACTTAAACTCTAAAGTATGACATTCTCCATGATTTTATGTAAGAGCTATTGCTTACAACCAACTTTTTCTATATATAATTTTAGATTCCCAATGAACCCTGGATCAGAGTCTCTGGAATAGGTCAGTGGCCTGCCATCCTCTAAAGCATCTCATGTGACTGGTTCCACTGGGAACCAATGCTCTATAGCACATTTTTATTATTCTCATTCCCAATTTTTCACTCATATAGTCAGAGAAAGCAAAAAGTATACCATGAACTAGTATGATGTAAGAGGTATAAATGCATAACAGGACGGTATATGATTTGGTAGAAGAAACCAATGATAAGCACCTACAAAAAACTTTTTTAAAGGCCAATAAATAAGGAAAGATAAAGAAATTGATCATCTCCATATTTTCTCCATGAATTACACAACTGATTAAGAGTGAGGACAGGATCGACTGTCTTGTGAAATCAAAAAGGAAAGAAAATAAAAACAATGGGGGCTGACACTGTGGCGTAATGGGTAAAGCCACCGCCTGCAGTGCCGGCATCCCTTATGGTCGCCGGTTCAAATCCTTTCTGCTCACTTCTGATCCAGCTCTCTGCTATGGCCTGGGAAAGCAGTGGAAGATGGCCTACGTGCTCGGGCCCCTGCACCCGCGTGGGAGACCTGGAGGAAATTCCTGGCTCCTGGCTCCAGATCGGCGTAGCTCCAGCCGTTGCGACCATCTGGGGAGAGAACCATCAGATGGAAGACCTCTCTCTCTCTCTGCCTCTCCCTCCTTCATTCACACTCTGTGTAACTCTGACTTTCAAATAAATAAAATAAATCTTTAAAAAAAAAAAAGAAAAACAATGATCTTTGAATAACTGAGACTTTACTTACTTATCTTATGTTTTAGCTTGAGAAGATTTGATGTTCCTTCTAGTAGCTTCTTAACAATTAGAGAGCTTTTACCAACATAGTGGGCTTTCTTTCTCAAACAATTCACCTTCATCTGCCTAATGGTCTTTTTGCCTCTCACCAAGATAAAGATGAGGAAAAGGCAGCAAATTCTTAACTTATAAAAAATTATCCTTCCTCTACAATGCTTGTCCACAGTAGCTACTGATGTGCTTCAGCAGTTTCCAACCAGCTTCCTAAAGTACTGGAGCTATATCTTAATTATTTTTCTATTCATTCATTTGTTCAGAAGTCTTGCACAGAATGTGAAGCCTTCAAAAGTAGAAACAACTAATGAATATAATAAAATTTACCCAAAAAACATCAGCCATGTTCCATATCTTTATAAATTATATATATTTTGCTCTATTATCCATTCAAATAATTACTCATTTGCTCTTGCTCCAAATGGCTAAACACAGAATTTCATTCATTGCAAAACATAGGCAATATTGGAAATAGCTTATTTTTATATATAAGTATATAAAGAAAAAGAAATTACAATCTATTTCTGAATTCTTACAGATCATCCATTTTCAGGGGCTTCTTTTCTTCAAACTTTCCTTGTTTCAGCTGTTTCAATAACTACACTAAATAACAGCAAAGGTTATTGACAAAGATAAACAACAAAAAGTAGATTACACTCTCCAACCAATACCAAAGTTTTATACTAGCCAATGCAATCACAAAATTCCTACCTCAAAAATTTGTTCAAAATTCTGAAACTCCTGTAGTCTTGCCTGAAATCCTTCAGCAAGTGCTCCACCTGTAACACATAGGCAAAGATTATAAAACCTAGCAGTCATTCCCATTATCAAGGAGGTTATGTTCCAAGAATCCCAGTGCATGCCTGAAACCACAGGTGGAACTGAAATCTATATATACTATACTGTGTTTTTCCCTCTTCATACATAGCTAATTTAATGCTTTCTCCATCTTTACTAAGTACTTACCATGAATTGTGGCCATAACTTCTGTGGCTAGAAATGCAACAGCAAGACTAAACATGAATTTCTTTTTCCTTGTTCACACTTTTGAGGACAGAAGATTCATTTCTACCACTGACCTTAGCAACCTCTGCACAAAATTTCTTTCTGCCCTTATTCAGACAAGAACGTTCAACTTTTCACTTAAAGGAAGCAGTTTATAGCTTGTCTTTCACATATCCAAATTGCCAGCATCACTATGCTTGTTTCAAGGTCATTAATAAAATAAGGGTTACCTGAACATAAGTACTACAATACCATAACAGTCAACCTTATAAGTGATAACTAAGTGAATAATGGGTAGGTAACATATACTACATGGAAACACTAGGCAAATGGATGGTTATATCCTAGGCAAGGCAAGGTACCATCACTTAGAACAGCAAACAATTTAAAACATGCTTACTTTGGAATTTTCCAGTAATATTTTCAGATTGTGAGTATCTAAAACCATGGAAAACAAAACTGTAGAAAAGGGGAGAACTAGAATATATAGCAAGATCAGATCTCTGTAATGCTATTGTTTTCATAACCTGTGTACTTGGATTTCAAAAGGAATCCTATAATTAATACATACCACCTTCTGGCATTCCCTGTGTCTTGTGCTTTCTAGCACTAAGAACTTCCTTTGCTGAAACAAAAAAGATACGATTCTGTGCTTCTAATGGATCCACAACTTTGAGCTCCTCCACCAAGAAATGAAGACATCTTTCCATGTGCTGCCTGCGTACCTACAAAGAAAAATAGAGTATAAAAGGAATCGGAATAATTTAAACAAATTTAAGTAAAAACCAGCTATAGTCCAATATTACACTTCATTTATAGTGAAAGTATAGTAATAGTTCCCATACACTTAACAAGTCCATGATATTTTAATAAATGAAGTTTGATATTTCATAATAAGAAATCTCTCTTAAATTAAGGATTCTCCTTTTGAACAAATATTTAAAATTCTGGTGGGCCATCAAATACTATACAACTATTATAAAACATTGCAGACAAGTGATTACCATTGTGGCACAGATCAAGCTACCATTTTAATATTAGTGATGTATGTGATTATATCACAAAAAAACAACGTATAAATGTGTACAAATTAATAGTTGTGGCATGCAGGCAATACCCAAAGGAGATTTTATCTTCCAAATTTTCTTCATTGAAACTATTAATACCTCTGAAATCAGAAAATAAGTGCTATACTAATATTGCTACAATGAGGCCACTTTCATTTTGGAATCAGCAAAAATGGTTTATTTTTCTCTTAAAAACAGTAGGAACTAAATTTGGGGAGAGTGCATTAACTAGAGATTAGAACTGCAATGTAAGGTTTGAGACTAGCACTTGAATATTAAAGTTAAGATAAAGGGTGAGAAGGTAAAATTTAATACTAGCTGTTAGCATTAGGGCTATGGTAAGAAATTTTTATATTACAGTGTAAGAAAATTAAGCTAAAGTAGAATGCTAAACTACATGGGGAAGATCAGTTTGTGGGTGAAATTTCCTAATTCTCTGATGATTAAGTGAGCCCCAGTTTGAAAACATAATTATAAAACTACAATAAATAATACAGGATATAAAATTGTATATTAAATAAAATTCTTCCCATTTTTAGGACCTCTGTCCTCAATGAGTTGCATTATGAGAGTTAACTGTAAACCTAGTTCTCAAACAGTTTTGTGTGTTTGTATGTATGTGTGTGTGTGTGTGTGCAAATTGTTGAAATCTTTACTTAGCATAGAGTTGGTCTTCTGTGTACAAAGTGAATTGAAAATGAATCTTAATGGAGAATGGGACTGGCAAGGGGAGAGGGAAGAGGAGAGGGATGGGAGTGTAGGTGGGAGGGCAGGTATGGTGGGAAGAATAACTATATTCCTAGAGTTGTACTTATGAAATTTATATTCCTTAAAAAATTAATTTAAAAAAATACACTAAATAAATAAAATTCTAATTTGGGGGAAATGAAATCTAAAATATGAGCAATGAGGGGAGATGGTAAATTTTCCTAAATTTTCTATAATAAATTCATATTATTAAAATCAAAGCATCATGCAAATTAAATATTTACAGACCAAATGTCAGAAACTCTATTCTTTGAGAAGTTTCTATAACTACCAATGTGACTAAAATGAAGTAAAACAAAATAAAAGTGTTGTAGATGATGTTAATTAACCTGAACTTCTCAATCTGCTGGTAGGAATATGAACTGGCCTGAGTACTTTAGAGAACTCTTGGGCTGTGTTTACTAAAATCAGACATATTCTTGACGTGTAATGCAGCACTTCTA
Organism: Oryctolagus cuniculus; assembly: GCF_051225735.1. NCBI lineage: Eukaryota > Metazoa > Chordata > Mammalia > Lagomorpha > Leporidae > Oryctolagus > Oryctolagus cuniculus. Next base: position 100,339,922 of record NC_142870.1, read on the forward strand.
CCCACGGACAGATACACTCAGCTTACTGGCATTTGCATTATTGAGGTTTGGGTCAACTTAATCTTTCTTTGGTGGGCTGTGCTGATTTACAAGGTTGTGTAATAGCATCTGAAGCCTCTACCTGACTAGATGCCAGTAGCACACCTCCCAAGCTGTGACAATAAATAACATCTTCAGACACTGCTGAATATTTCCTAGAGATCATGATCAACCAACCACCACAATAAAAATCAGTTATATACCCAAAAAAAGTGCATACATATGCACAACAGAAAGGCATATACAAAAAAAAATACACAGCATTATACAAATAGCTAAATATAGGAAATCTACCCAAATTCCTATCTCTAGCTGAATGAATAAATCAATTTAAGCATATTCACAGAATAAAATACTATAAAGCAATGAAAATGCACAGCTTGGGGCTGACATTCTGGCATAGTGGGATAAGCCAGTACTGCAACACCAGCATCCCATATGGGCATCAGTTCAAGTCCTGGCTGCTCCACTTCCAATTTAACTCCCTGCTAATGGCCGCAGAAAGCAGTAGAGGATGACCTAAGTGCTTGGGCCCCTACACCCATGTGGAATCCAATCCAGATGAAGCTCCTGGCTTCAGCCTAGTCAGCCCCAGCTGTTGCAGCCTTTTGGGGTGTGAACCAGTGGATGGAAGGTCTTTCTTTGTTTTTCCCTCTGTGACTCTGCTTTTCAAATAAATAAATCTCAAAAAAAAAAAAAAAATGAACTACAAATCCACCTAACAATATGGATGTATACAACAAAATATAGAGCCAAAGAAACCAGAAAAAAAAAAAAGCAGATACTCTGATTCCATGCCATAAAATTGAATACCAGAAAAATTTATGTTGTTAGAAGTCATTCTTACCCCTAAGGGTAAAGCTAAAAACTTGCTTTGGGATCCAAATCCCATTAAGTTGGAAGGTACCAATGCCATCTTACTAGTTAAAGTGATCAGTTTAAGTTCATAACTGATCATAATGATAGGATTAAATGTCAAAGGGATCACATAAATAAGGCCAGTGTCCGCTAATAATAATTGATAGAATTCATAAGGAGAGAACGAGCCAACATGGGAAGTGGGATACACAGCAGACTCATAGAATGACAAATGCCCTAAATAGCACTCTGGCCTCAGAATCAGCCCTAAAGGCATTCAGATCTGGCCAAAAAGCCCATGAGAGTATTTCAGGCATGGAAAGCCAAGACACTCTGGCAAAAAATAACCTAAATGAAAGATCTCTGTGAGTGAGATCCCAGCAGAAAGAAGGGGCCATCAAAGAAGGAGGTACCTTTCTCTGAAGGGAGGAGTGAACTTCCACTTTGATTATGGCCTTGTTTAAATAATGTCAGAGTTTGTGAACTCAAAAGGCTTCCATAGCCTTGGCAGCTCATGACAAGAGCCTCGGGTGATTACTGATGTCATAAATCAATTGTTAAATCAACAGGAGTCACTGTGCATTTACTCCCCATGTAGGATCTCTGTCCTTAATATGTTGTACTATGAGAATTAACAGTAAAACTAGTCTTTAAACAGTACTCTATGCTTTGTGTATCTGTGTGGCTGCAAACTGTTGAAATCTTTACTTAGTATAGAGTTGATCTTCTGTATATAGAGATAATTACAAATTGAATCTTAATGAAGAATGGGATAAGAGAGGGCATAGGAGATGGGATGGTTTGTGGGTGAGAGGATAGTTATGGGGGGAAAAGCTATTATAATCCAAAAGCTGTACTTTTGAAATTTATATTTATTAAATAAAAGTTTTCTAAAAAAGAGACACAAAGCCTATCAATTATACTGACAATAATTATTTGTATCCATTATTTTTCAAAAAATAAAACACACACACCAAAAAAAGGGGGCTGGCGTTGTGGCGCAGTAGGTTAATCCCTCCCCCCCTCCCCCGCAGCACTGGCATCCAATATGGACGCCGGTTCTAGACCCAGCTGCTCCACTTCCAATCTCTGCTGTGGCCTGAGAAGGCAGTGGAAGATGGTCCGCCCTGCACCCACATGGGAGACTGGGAAGATGCACCTGGCTCCTGGCTTCGGATCAGCACAGCTGTGGCCATTTATCTGTCTCTCCCTCTCACTGTCTGTAACTCTACCTCTCAAATAAAAAAAAAAATGAATCTTTAAAAAAAAAAAGTTCTGATAAGTGGTTTTCATTAAATGGGAGGGTAGAGGATAGAAAAGACCAGGAAGGTAGATTCTGAAGTTGGGAGTGTTATGCCTTTTGACATAGATCCTGAAACAAGTGTTAAATTTGTGAAATTCACTGAGCTTAACATGTACAGTTTATGTATTTTTCTGTTATGCATATTTCAACAAAAAATTAAAACAAAATTTTAAATTTCTGAAATAACTAGGTTTTCCCTCAAGTAGCTCAGTTGGTCTCTCTCACACATCCATATCACTTTTCTATAATATTCTTTCTACAAGTAATAGAATAGTTCTATTCTATAATGTGTATTGTCTTCTCAGATAACATGACTACATTTCAAAACTTAAGGGAGGAGCCTGTGCTCTGGCGTAGCAGGCTAAGCCACTGCCTGTGGCGCCAGCATCCCACATGGGTTCAATTCCCAACTTCTCCTCTTCTGATCCAGCTCTCTGCTATGGCCTGGAAAAGCAGCAAAAGATGGCCCAAGCTATACCCACATTGGAGACCTAGATGAAGCTCCAGGTTCCTGGCTTCGGATCGGCCCAGCTCTGGCCATTGTGGCCATTTGGGTAGTGAACCAGTGGTTGGAAGATCTTTCTGTCTCTCCCTCTCTGTAAATCTACCTTTCAAATAAATAAATCTTAAAAAAAAAAAAAAAAAAAAAAAAAAAAAAAAAAACCACTTTAGAGAAAAAACAACTTACATCTTCCATGTATTCTGGCTCTGATGCAGAGGCATCCCAACGATTATTCAGAATGAAAATATTAGGTTTGGAAAGCCGTTCGTTCACTTTGTGAAAAAAATGTTTTTCCTGAAAAACAACAAAACCCCATGGTAAGTTCACTTATAAAAGATCTCTTATATTTAAATTTAGAATTGACACCTCATTTTAAAGGTCTGAACCACTTAAGACAACCGTGATTAACATCCATTGATAAAGGATCCCAAAGCATTCTATGGGCATTAAATTTTTCAAAGATGAGAAAATTAGCACATACAAAGGCTACAGTATAGATTTTCCCACTCCTACCATAATTCTTTAAAAAAAATTTTTTTAATGTGTGTGTGTGTGTGTGTGTGAGAGAGAGAGACAGAGAGAGAGAATGAATGAATGAATGAATGAGTAAATTCTCACCTGCTGGTTCAATCCTCAAATGCCCACAGCAGTTGGGATTGGGCCAGCCTGAAGCTAGGAACACAATGCAGTCTTCTGCATGGGTGGCAGGAACTCAGATTACCTGAGCATCACCACTGCCTCCCAAGGATTGCATTAGCTAGTGTCAGAAGCCAGAGCCAGGTACTGAATTGAAGTTCCAATGCGGAATTGGTGTCAACCCCTAGGCTAAATTGCCTGCCACCATTGAGTCTTTTTGAAAATCTAATTTTACAAATATTCATCAGGCTCTACTACATGTAGGAGGTAAAACTACTAGATATGATACAAGGATATTTCTAAACATTTATGGAAAATATAACTAAAGTTTGTTTATTTTGGTGCAAAAATTTTTGAAATCCATGCACAATTTTTTCATAATATTTTCCATAAACTTTTTCAAGATCCCTGTAGCCCTGTTCTTGAAAAGCTACCTCAAAATACTGGCTAGTAGCCAGTATTTTGGTGCGGTAGGTTAAACCACTGCTTGCAACAAAGGCATCTCATATCTGAGCAACGGTTTGAGTCGAAGCTGCTCTGCTTCTGATCCAGCTTCTGCTAATGAACCTAGGAAGGCAGAAGACAGCTCAAACACTTGGGCCTACCCACATATAAGACTAGGATGGAGTTCCTGGTTCCTGGCTTCAGCCTAGCCCAGACCAACTGTTGCAGCCATTTAGGAAATGAGTGGATGGAAAATATCTCTCCCTCCCTCTCTCTATTGCTCTGCAGTAAAGGAGGCTAACTTATGTGCATGTGCCTATGGCCTAAAGGTTAACTGCCCTGGCCAGTTAGGATGCCTGTGTCCTACACTCTTCTGCCTGGGTTCAATTCCCAGCTCTGACACCTTTTTCCAACTTCCCACTAATGCAAACCATGGGAGGCAGCAGTGATAGCTGGGTTCCTGCCACCCATGTGGGAAACCTGGATTGAGTTTCCAGCTCTTGGCTTCAGCCTGGTCCAGTCCCAGCTGTTGCAGGAAGAGGAAGTGAACCAGTGAATGCTTGCACACACACGTTCTCACTTGCTCTCTCAAACACAACTTGTAAAAAGGCTAATAATGTAAGACTTGTAAAACTCATTGTAATGAACAACAAAGTAAGGTGTATGCCATAAACACTATAAATAAATGCTGTGAATATTCAGAGGAAGGCGACACCACATCTAGCTGACTTTTTGGGAAAAGCTCCATAAAGAAGTGGTGATAAAGATGGGCTTAAAATTCCTGTCAACTGGGAATTTTGAAAGGTGAAAAATTTGGAGGTGTATAAGTTGTGTCCAAGGAGCAGCATAAGCAAAGGCACCAAAATGACAATGTGTATCAGAAATTTCTCTATGTAACATGCAAATGGAATTCTAACATGAACATTATCTTCGAGGCAGAGAGAAAAAAGAGGTTCACTCTGTTGGTTCACTCCTCAAATGCCTGTAATAGTCAGGGCTGGACTAGGTCAAAGCTGGGAGCCACAAACTCATCCAGGTGTCCCAAGTGGGCAGCAAGGGCCCAAATTCGTGAGTCATCACCTGTTGCCTCCTAGGGTACACAGTAACACAAAGCTGGAATCAGAAGCCAAAGCTCGGACTCAATTTCTTAACAGCTAAGCAAAATACCCACTCCTAAAGTAGATTTTCAGCATTTATTCATTTATCACCAGATTATAAACAACCATCAGTGTTGTTGGCAGCAGCCTAGTCAATGTGATACATACTGAGCCATCCAAACTTTAACATAATGACAAACAAGTTTGCTAGTAACACCTAGACTGTTAGGATATTTGATTGTTCCCATGCTGCTAGTAAGAATTTTTTAAAATCATATCGTAGTTTGAATATTAAACACCTAAACTCTAAAAAAAACCTCTGTCTCTCCCTCTGTCTCTAACTCTTCTTCTCGAATAAATAAATAAATACACCATGCAGAGCTGGTATTGTGGCGTAGTGGGTTAAGTCACCACCTGATAATGCTATCTGCATCCCATACGGGTGCCAGTTTGTGTCCTGGCTATTCCATTTGCAATCCAGCTCCTTGCAAATGGTCTGGGAAAAGCAGTGGAAGATGGCCCACGTGCTTGGGCCCCTTCCACCCACATGGGAAACCAAAGAAAGCTCTTGGCTCCTGGCTTCGGCATGGCCCAGCACTGGACACTGTGGACATCTGGGAAGTCAACAAGCATATGGAAGATATCTCCTTTTCTCTTTCTCTCCCCTTCTCTCTCTGTAACTCTTTCAAAATAAATAAATAAATCTTAAGGGAGGGGGGGAACAACCACAATGTGCAATGCCGACATTCTATATGAGAGTACAGGTTTGAGTCCTGGCTGCTCCACTTCAATCCAGCTCCCTGCTAATGTGCCTGGAAAAGCAGAAGATGGCCCAAGGCTTAGGACCCTCATGCTTACATTGGAGACAGATGTAGTGCTGGGCTAACTTAGGCCTGGCTAACTCTGGCTGTTGTGGCCATTTGAAGGGTGAACCAGGATATGGAAGATATACTTTCTCTCTCCCTCTCCCCACCCTTGATAATAAAAAAAAATAATAACTAAATCTAAATTGTTCTAGGTTTGACAATGGCTTAAAGTATACGCAGGTAGGCTGGAACCTAGGGTATATATGGGTAAAGCTGGAAAATGTTGACAAAACTGAAAAAATTAAACATCTCATCTGACAGATGGCAAAGAGTGGGAACACTTTATTCAGTAGACTTAACAGCTTAATAACTCTGGCACCCATTCTCTCTGAAACTGGCAAATAACCCAAATGTCAACATTATATACATTATCACCTTAAATTCATAAAGATTCACCAGAAGCTAAAGCTTAGATTGCTATAGAAACCCAGGAAACACTACAGAAGATCAAAGGTGGCCTTTCTAGTCCTATGGTAATAAAAAATCCTTCATCCCATATCAGAATGCCTGGGTTCAAGTCAGAACTCAGCTCCTGATTCCAGCTTCCTGCTATTATGCACCCTGGGTGGCAACAGGTGATAACTCAGGTACTTGGGTCTCTCCCACCTATTGGAAACTCACACTGAGTTTCTTGCTTCTGGATTCAGCCCGACCCACTGGTTATTGTGAGTATTTGAGGAGGGAAACAGTGAATAGATCTCTCTTGTGTTTGTGTGTGTGTGTGTTTCCCTCTTCCCTTCAAATAAGATAAATTTTTTTAAAAGACCCTAATTAATTTCCTATTACCCAAACAATAATATGATTAAATCCTACCGTATTCATTAGTGTTGATTCAGAGTTTGCAACCAAAACGAAGACATCAGCATCTAAGCAAAATTTATCAATCCAGCTATCCAGTTCTGTAGTGACATCTGTGCCTGGGCTAATGGAAGTCAAACAAAAACTGTATTATATGACATTTTTAGAGAGAAAATTTGGGTTACAGAAATTTTTAATTTTTATATATTATTTGAAACCTGAAGGATAGGATTTCTGCCAGTCATTCATATGACTCCTAGGAAATTTTTAACCCAGTGATTTTTGACAAAACAGGTTATATGATCAATTTTCAATCTTTTTTATCTTTATGTTTTGAAAGGTTGGCCGGCGCCGTGGCTCAATAGGCTAATCCTCTGCCTTGCGGCGCCGGCACACCAGGTTCTAGTCCCGGTCGGGGCTCCAGATTCTGTCCCGGTTGCCCCTCTTCCAGGCCAGCTCTCTGCTGTGGCCCAGGGAAGGCAGTGGAGGATGGCCCAAGTGCTTGGGCCCTGCACCCCATGGGAGACCAGAAGCACCTGGCTCCTGCCTTCGGATCAGCGCAGTGCGCCGGCCGCGGCGGCCATTGGAGGGTGAACCAACGGCAAAGGAAGACCTTTCTCTCTGTCTCTCTCTCACTGTCCACTCTGCTTGTCCCCCCCAAAAATTAAAAAATAAAAAATAAAAAATGAAAGACTGAAAAACTGAAGCATAAAACAAGCCAGACTAACAGATAATCAAAAATGGTGCTATTAGCCATGTCCAGTACAGCTCAGAAATTTGAGTGCTTATAAACACAAATAGTAAAATACAATACCCTCTGAGAGATATAAATTCAATACACCACTTAAGCTGTAAAAATAGTAGTGAAGTCCTGTCATCTGCATAGGAGACATGGATTGCATTCCTGGCTCCTGCCAACAAGCTGTCTAGGTCCTGGCCACTATGAGCAACCGAAGAACAAACCACCAGGTAACAGCTGCTGTCTCTATGTCTCTCAAATTTGAATAGAAATTTATTTTTCTAAATTGCAGTGAAGAATATGCCAACTGTCTATCCTAACATCGACGCAATATGGCCATGAAATAAACTAATCACTAGTCATTGATATATTTAAACCAAATATTTTTATTTTGCAAGCATCTTCTCTCTCATCTGAGCTATTTCTATTGATTACTTAAAACTCTTCCTATTAAAAGGAAAGTTTATTATCAAAAACAAATGGTTTCCATAGAACATTGAAATTTTAACTGAACATAATGGCACACCAGAATTTTTTAAAATCACTCAAGTATTTTTTGTTCATGATATTGCTTAATTAAGCATTAGATTCACAGGATAATTTTTAAACATAATAAACAAAAAGTAACCAAAAGCAATGAAAAAGAATTCCAAAAGCATTCTATTAATTTGGAAGGCAGTTATAGAGAGGGAGAAACAGAGACAGAGGTCTTCCATCTCCTGGTTCACTCCCAGCTGGCCGCAACAGCCAGCTCTGGGCCAGGCCAAAGCCAGGAGCATCAACCAAGTCTCCTACCCAGGTGGCAGAGGCCCAAACACTTGAGGGTATCTTACTGCTTTTCCTAGGCCATTAGCAGGGAGCTGAACCGGAAGTGGAACAGCCAGGACACCAACAAGTACCCATATGGGATACTGGTATCACAAGTGGTGGCTTTACCTGCTACGCCACAATACCACCTCAATTCTATTAACTCTTAAAAGACAAAATGGTACATTAATTGTCCATCAAAGTTATTTGGGGAAACTTTCTCAAGAACTCATTCACTTGGGGCCGGCGCTCTGACATAGCAGGTTAAGCCACCGCCAGTTCTCATCCAGGCTGCTCTACTTCCAGTCCAGCTCTCTGTTATAGCCTGGGAAAGCAATAGAAGATGGCCCAAGTCCTTGGGCCCCTGCATCTGTGTGGGAGACTTGGAAGAAGCTCCTGGCTCCTGGCTTCGGATCAGTGCAGCTCTGGCCATCGTGGCCAGTTGGGGAATGAACCAGTGGATGGAAGACCTCTCTCACTTTGCCTCTCCTTCTCTGTCTCTTTCAAGTAAATAAATATTTTTTTTTGAAAAATAGAATTCATTCATTAATGGTTAAGAAAAATATCTATTTATGAGGGCATTCATTTGGTCTAAGGGTTATGATTCCTGCATCTCCTAGCTCTACTCCCAACTCAGCTTCCTGTTAATGCCCATTCTGGGAGGCAGCAGCTGATGGTTCAAGTAGTTGGGTCTCTGCTACCCACTTGGGACACCTAGATTGAGTTCCTAGTTCCCAGCTTCAGCCTGACCCAGTCCCAGCTATGCAGACATTTGAAGAGTAAATTGGTGAGCTGAGGTTCTCATGTACATGCACTCTCTGTCTCTATCAAATAAACATTTTTTAAAAAAGAAAATTATCTAAAGTTACTTCTGTATAAATTACTTTAAAATGCTTAGTATTATCTAAATATGCAATTTCTAATACTGAGTCACTTATCCAAAACACAAAATTAGTATAAAGAAACTTCAAAAATGGCTCTCTAAAATTTCTTGTAATTAAATTATATGAATAGTTGGCAGTTTTATATAACTAATTAAAAGACAAACACCAACAATTTCAAAAGAGAAAAGAACAGCAATACAACATCTTAGATTTTTATGTAGTATGCATTAAAGTAAGTAGCATCATGCTATTAAAAAAACTTTTAACAAGGGAAACCACAATTCACATGTAATTTTACCTGTCTACTAAAACCAGGTCATCTCTCAAGAGGGCACATTTTGCCTTTGGCCAAAACACATGTACAAGACAGCCAGCTTTCAAGTCCTTGTCCATATGAAGGGCATGGGCCAGTTGATTTACTGTCTAAAGCAAAGAAAAATATAAAAAAATCTACTTGCAATAAAATGTAATAAAAATTAAAATACAATTTGGTACATTGTTTTAAAAAATGTACAAAAGGTAGAACTTTAAACAGTTTGAAATAAAACTACCTGAGCAATCTTGAGAAACCCAAGTTTTTAAATTATCAAATAGAAAAAAAGATCCATTAAAACAGCATACTCATTCTCTGCAAAATTAATCAGAGTTGGAAATATTATAAATATCCAACAACTCTAGTAATGGAATCTTATGCAATTCATAAAATTCCTATTTATTTTGTGAAGTATGTGAGTTTGAGTCTGTTCTCTTTGGCATTTGTAATTTCTGGCTCTTCTGTAATGAATGTGTGTTGCTGAGTAATATGGGAAAAATAGCATTATTAGAGGAAATGTCATTATTGAAATAGGTTTAAGTTAAATAGATTTAAAAGCCCCAAAGGAATAAGTGGAGGCAACACAGGATGTCAGTGCATACTCTTCTTTTTTCTTATTTTAAATTTTTAAAATTTACTTATTTTACTTGAAAGACAGACACAGAGAAAGAGAGAGAGGGAGGAAGACAGAGGGAGGGAGAGGGAGGGAGAGAGAGAAGCAGCCAGGAGCTTCTTCCAAGTCTCCCAGGGATTTGGGCCATCTTCTACTGCTTTCTCAGGCCACAGCAGAGAGCTGGATCAGAAGTGGAGCAGCCAGGACTTGAACTGGCGCCCAAATGGGATGCGGGCACTGCAGGTGATAGCTTTACCCGCTATGCCACAATGCCAGCCCCAAGATTTGTTATTTATTTGAAAGTCAGAGAGAGAGAGGGAGAGACAGAGAGAGATATCCATCTGGCAGTTCACTCCCAAATGGCTGCAACAGCAGGGACTGGGCCAAGCCAAAGCCAGGAGCCCAGAACTCCCATCTGGGTCTCGCACATTTGAGTGCAGAAGCCCAAGCACTTGGGCCATCTTCCACTGCTTTCCTAGGCATGTTAGCAGAAACTGGTTTAGAAGCAGAACAGCCAAGAATCAAATTGGCATCCATATACAGGTTGCAGGTAGTGGTTTAATCCACTCCACCACAACGCTGACCCCAATTTACTCAATTCCAAATGAAAGGTTTTTCTCAACATGTGATTCTCTAGTCACACAAATCTAATTGAAACTAATGACTGCTTTTTCTTTCCACCTAATTTCCTAAAATATCTATTTTTCTTAGGATGACATATGATATACATTAATTTCTGAAATTAATGTATTCATTTAATACATTTCATGTGTATATTAACTGCACAATATATTCAGAGGGTTTAGTAACTAACTCAAGGAAAGGGCATCAGCACACAGACCTCTACAACTTCTATGGTTCATCTGCGATTCTGCATCAAATTTTAAGGGAACATCGGTTTTCAAGTAGGCACAATAGTCCTGATTAGGGCTGAAGTAAATTTTCATGAAGATAATGTTCAGTAGGTTTTTTGGGGTATTTTGTTTTGCTAGCTTTAGTAATCATTTTTATAGGTTTGCAAACTTGCAATGAGGGATCAATGTTATGGTATAGCATATTAACATGTCACCTGAGACACCAGCATCCCTTACAAGCACAGGTTCAAGTTCCACCTGCTATACTTCCCTAGCAGCTCTCTGCTAATATATCTGGGAAAGCAGCTAAAGATGACCCAAGTGCTTGGGCCCCTGCCACCCATGTGGCACACTCCCATATGGAGTTCCAGTCTTCTGGCTTTGGCCTGGCCCAGAGACCTGGATGAAGCTCCTGGTTCCAGCCTGGCCCAGTGCTGGCCATTGCAGCCATCTGGGGAGTGAACCAAAGGATGGAAGATTTCTACCTCTGTCTCTCCCACTCTGTCTGTAACTCTGCCTTTCAAATAAATAAATCTTTTTTAAAAAGCTAACAAATTGATAACAGACCTATGTTTTTTTTAAAGATTATTATCTGGGGCTGGCACTGTGACACAGGTTAATCCTAGCCTGCAGTGCCAGCATCCATATGGGTGTCAGTTTGAGTCCCAGCTGCTCCTCTTCTGATCCAGTTCTCCGCTGTGGCCTAGGAAAGCAGTGGAAGATGGCACAAGTCCTTGGGCCCCTGCACCCATGTGGGAGATCTGGAGGAAGCTCCTGGCTCTCGGCTCTGGCTGTTGCAGCCATTTCAACCAGTGGATGGAAGACCTTTCTCTCCGTCTCTTCCTCTCACCGTCTGTAACTCTACCTCTCAAATAAATAAAACTTTTGAAAAAAAGATTATCTATTGGACATGAACAGACGCCAATATGATGCCAGTGTCCCAGGCACTCACTTTAACCACTATACCATAATGCTGGCCCCCGATTCACTGGATTTGAGTCCTGCCTGTTGTTGCCTTGGCAATGCCAGACTTAATGATCTTCATAGACCTTTTATGGCCTGAAGGCTGGACATTCCCCACCCCTGGAAAAGTTTGAAACACACTTTCTTAAATATTATCTAATATTTTCTCATAACTAATCTGATATACAAAAACCAGACCCATGACTTCATCAACAAACCCTGAAATGGCATGGGTCTTCAAATACTGAACTTCTTTGTTCATAGCAGAGATTTTGACATAAGATATTAGTGACCATGGGGCCAGCACTGTGGTATAGTGGGTAAAGCTGTCGCTTGCAGTGCCAACATCCCATATGGGCACCAGTTCGAGTCCCAGCTGCTCCACTTCCAATCCAGCTCTCTGCTATGGCCTGGGAAAGCAGAAGATGGCCCAAGTTCTTGGGCCCCTGCACCTACATGGGAGACCCAGAGGAAGCTCCTGGCTCCTAGCTTTGGATCAGAGAAGCTCCGGCTGTTGCAGCCAACTGGGGAGTGAACCAGCAGATGGAAGACACTCTCTGCCTCTCCTCTCTCTAACTCTGACTTTCAAAGAAATAAATAAATTAAAAAAAAAAAAAGATATAGTGACCATAAGAAACAGTGCCTTTACCAACTACTTTTGTTCCAGAATCAACATCTTACATCCTAATTTTTGTTCCTTTCTATTTATTTATTTTGGTTGAAGGAGTACAGTGGCACTGAATTTTTGAAATTTTTGAAAGTAGGAGACTACCATTAGCCCTTATTTAATAAAGCTGTAACATTTATTCATTAACATTTTCAGTGAATACTGAGGTAAAACACTGTTTCTAGAAACAGATATCTATCAAAACAGATTCCATCAACTAATGTTTTAAACAAAGTTTTCTTATAAAAGACAAATTTTAGATTAAATGGAAACAATATACCAACAGTGCTCTTCTCATTGGAAGGTTTAAAAAAGTTTTATTCTAATAAACTTTTATTTTAAGTACAGGTTTTATTCAAATAATTTAGCTCTGAAGCAAAACAATTTAAGATCTTAAAATATTCACAATGGCTTTGAAAGTTACAAATAGAAATAATAGCTATTCCATTTCTCTAACAATATAGACATTGAATAAAAATGTTTTTAAAAAACAAATTAAGGACGTTATTTCAAGGACATTCTATGGCTAACGGTTAACTATTGTACCTTCACACTCTTTTTTTCATCTGATCCTTCTGTCATAAGATAAGCTTTATCTCCATCAGTTCCTTCAACACTCAGGAAGCAGTTGGTTGTATGTCCAATTCCACTAGGGAGAACTTTATCCCACAGCATTGCATTGATAACGGAGCTCTTCCCACTGCTTGTCCTGAAGAATAAGCAAAATCAGGAAAAACAAGGGTAAAAAAATTGTTTTCAAAAAGTCTCAGGCCAACTTTTTCAAATTTCTAATTTTGTTAAAAATTTCATCAGATTGCATTTTTAATGAAAAGGTGGATAACCTGACTTACCCAAATATCAAAATGCATCCATACAGGGTCCGGGGAAAAAAAACCTACAGGAAAATAAACCTCACCTTTCCCACATAGCTATTCTTGACTTTTCTTTCTTGCTTCTTATGGCAATTTCAAATCGCAAGTAAAAATTCTGGAACACTCCTTCCATCACAAGACAGGATCTAATGTCACATCTCCTTAAATCAGGGCTGGTCTGTGTCTGTTTCACCAAAAATTTATAAGCAACAAGACTGCCACTGTCTTGTTCATTGAACCATATGCACTTGGAGCCTTGACAAGTAACAAGTCCAATTACCCTGAGTCTGTTGTGTTTCAAGGAAGTGTGGCTAAATGGAGAGGCCTGGGGAGGTGTAGGGTTGACAATCCTAGTCTTCAAGTTATCCCTGCCTAGGTTCCAGGTACATGAGCGAAGATTTCACATGATTCATTCCCTCAGTTGCTAAGCCACTCACAACAGCTATATCTTCTCAGCTGAGGTTCCAAATATCTTGGAGTAAAAACAAGACATCCCTGATATACACCGTCTGAATTTTTGACTCACAGAATCAGTGACCATCATGAAATGGCTGTTTTTAAGTTGCTAAGTTCTGGATCATTTGTTATACAATCATAGTAAGCCTTTTGCTTCTTTGCAAACACAGCATCTTATCTTTATGGTATGTGACTCACCTTTTCCCAGGGAGCCATCTTGCCTTAATCATCTCAACATTGACTTTCATTGCCATTATGACGTCTTTAAAGACACCTATGAGCTCCCTTAAAATTAATCCTTCCAGTCCTTGGAGAGAAGCCTGCTGTAGCAGTCTTGATCCTCTAGAGTGGCTTCAGTCTCCCTACCCTGTATCAGAATTATCTGGGGAGTCCACTAATGATGCAGATACCTCAGGTGAATCTACAGATGACTCTAAAGACTAAAAGAGAGATGCTGAGTGATAATACTAAAATTTTAGACACTCTGCCTTTCCAAAACATTTTCAAAAAACCAACAACCTTTCTATTCTACTCATAATCAACACAAAATACTTCTGTATTTTCCCCACACACACCAAGCAATTCTTCAGCAGACATCTACTGGTATCCTATAATTGATTTCTATTTTTTCTTTCAATTATTTATTTGAAAGGTATATTTACAGAGAGATAGGGAGACAGAGGGGCTGGCACTATGGCTTAGCGGGTAAAGTGCCAGCATCCCACATGGGCACCTGTTCAAGTCCCAGCTGCTCCACTTCCGATCCAGTTCTCTGCTATGGCCTAGGGAAGCAATGGAAGATGGCCCAAGTTCTTGGGCCCTTGCATCCACGTGCGAGACCTGGAAGAATCTCCTGATTCTTAGCTGTGGATCAGCACAGCTCCTGCCATGTGGCCATCTGGAGAATGAACCAGAGGATGGAAGACCTCTAAGTCTGCTTTTCAAATAAATAAATAAATCTTTAATAATAAAAAAAAAAAAGAAAGAAAGAAAGAAAGAAAAAGAAAGGGAGACAGAGATCTTCCATCCAATGGTTTAATCCCAAATGGCCGCAACCACCAGGGTTGGGCAAGGCTGAAGCCAGAAGCCAGTAGTTTCTTCTGGGTCTCCCACATAGGTGGCAGGGACCCAAGCATATGGGCCATCTGCTGCTACTTTAGCACATTAGTAAGGAGCTACACTTGAACCAGCATCCATATGGGATACTGGTGTCACAGGTGGAGGCTTAACCCACACCAATGGGCCTGTCAATTCATTTCTGATAACACTTGGAGATAGTGTTAGATACCATAAGCCTTGGGCTTAGTCCCACAAGGCTCTCCAACTTTAAGTTTAGATTGTGATCTGTGCTTCTGACCAACCAGTAGAAATTGGGGTTCCCACAAATCCTCTTCCTTGAGTCCAGTAATTTGCTAAAATGGCTCACAGAATTCAGAAAAACATTTTACTTAAATTTACTGGTTTCTTATAAAGGATATTATAAAGATGTTGAAAGGACAGATGAAGAGATAAAAAGAAAATAATAGGGTGGGATGTACCTAAGCATTCTGCGTTCTCTCTCCCACACTACCCTCCTAGCACTTCCTCTTGGTTAGCAACTGGAAGTACATCAGTCTTGATGTTCAAGAGTTTATACAGGGCTTTACCTCTATCTTTCCCCACCCTGCTTCCTGGAAGTTGGTAGGTGGGGCTCACAACCTCAAAGTTCCAACCCTCTTATCACTTCATCTTTCTGTTCAGTGGCTCTGTCCTGAGGCCATCAAGTACCCACTCTAAGTCAAATGATTAGCATAAACTCAGATTTTTTTTTTTTTTTTTTTTTATTTTTTGACAGGCAGAGTGGACAGTGAGAGAGAGAGACAGAGAGAGAAATGTCTTCCTTTTGCCGTTGGTTCACCCTCCAATGGCCGCCGCTGCAGCCGGCGCACCGCGCTGATCCGATGGCAGGAGCCAGGATCCAGGTGCTTTTCCTGGTCTCCCATGGGGTGCAGGGCCCAAGCACCTGGGCCATCCTCCACTGCACTCCCTGGCCATAGCAGAGAGCTGGCCTGGAAGAGGGGCAACCGGGACAGAATCCGGCGCCCCGACCGGGACTAGAACCCGGTGTGCCGGCGCCGCAAGGTGGAGGATTAGCCTATTGAGCCACGGCGCCGGCCATAAACTCAGATTTTAACAAAAGGATTGGTAGCTGCTTGGCTTCCAATCCAGCTCTTTAATATGCCTGGGAAAGCAATGGAAGATGGTCCAGCTGCTTGGGCCCTATCACCCACATGGGAGATCAGGACAAAGTTCAGGCTCCTGACCCAGCGCCAGCTATGGAGGTCATCTGAGCAATGAACCAGTAATGAACCAGTAGAAGGAAGATCTCTTTTTTTCTCTTTGTCATTGTACCTTTCAAATAAATAAATCTAATCATAAGGGGCAGGAGCTGTAGTGTAGAGGGTGAAGCTGCTGCCTGCAGTGCCGGCAACCCATATGGATGCCAGTTCAAGTCCCGGCTGCTCCACTTCTGATCCTGCTCTCTGCTATGGCTCTGGAAAGCAGTAGAAGATGGCCCAAGTCCTTAGGTCCATGCACCCACATGGAAGACCCGGAAGAAGCTCCTGGCTCCTGGCTTCAGATCGGCCCAGCTCTGACCATTGCGGACACTTAGGGAGTGAACCAGTGGATGGAAGATATTTCTCTCTGTGACTCTACCAAATAAATAAATAAATAAATGTTTCAAAAAAAAAAAAAAAAAGACAAGTAACAAAAAATACTCCTATAACTTAAGAAATTCCAAGGGTTTTAGGCACTCTGTGACAGGAAAAGGAATAAGGATTTCTTTTTTCACAATACCAATGCTTCATAATTTTCCTTTTATCTATCTGGCATCTATATTCCATAGACAGTTCCCTCTTCCTCTTTCCAGTCTTGTTATTCTTTTTTCATTCATATAGCCTCTCCTTGAATCATCTCATCAGCTCCTATTATCTCAATAACCAACACAAGTCAATGATGACTAAATTTTCAGAATTCTCCTTAGTTCCAGTTTCACATACCCAACTGCCCTTTTGATAATTCTACTCTAATGCCTAATGGATATCACAGATGCACACCTAAATCATCAAAAACCAAACTCTTTACTTATCTTCCACAAACCCATGGCAATGAAAGGCTCTCAGTCAACAGCCAAGGAATGTTGATTCTTATCTTCCTGAGATAATTATCAGGCCAGCATAACATACTCTTTTTTATTAACTCCTCTTCTCCAAGTGCATAAGCTAAGCTCTTAAAAAATTTCTTGCCTACAGTAATGCAATTGTTTCCTACCTCGTGTTCTAATTCAATCCATCCTACCCCAGGGACAGGTGTGGTGGCCCAGTGGGTTAAGCCAGAGCTTCCTATGCCAACATCCCATATCAGAGGACTGGTCCTAGCTACACCTCCCATCCAGCTTTCCATTAATGAGGCTAAGAAAGCAGCCGATTATGGCCCAAATGACTGGGCCCCTGCCATCCATGTGGGAGATAAGGATGGAGTTCCAGGATCCTGGCTTTGGCCTGGCGCAGTCCTGGCTGCTGTATCCAACTGAGGAGTGAATAGCTTCTTGGCCTTTTGGCTAAGATCAAGTGATCAAGTGTGTGTGCAATTGAGGAGCGAGCCAAGGGACTGAAGGTCTCTCTCTCTGCCCTTGTTTTTATTTATTTATTTATTTATTTATTTGAAAAACAGAGTTAGAGAGAGAGCTTCCATCTGCTGGTTCACTCCCCAAACAACAGCTGGGGTGGGGCCAGGCCCCAAGAGCTTCATCTGAGTCTCCTACATGGGTGCAAGGGCCCAAGCACTCGGGCCATCTTCCACTGTTTTCCCAGGCCATTAGCAGGGAGCTGGATCAGATGTGGAGCACCTGGGATATGAAATGGGACCTATATGGGATGCTGAGAGCATAGGCAGTGGTTTAATCCACTAAGCCACAAGGCTGGCCCTGGCCCTCCCTCTTTCAAATAAACAAATCTTTTAAAAAATCCCCTAGTATTTATGGTCATAATTGTAACACACAATCCTTTCATCATTATTTTTCAAAATAAAAGAATGCAGAATTCCTTCCATGATAAACAGGGTCCCTCAAAATCTGGCTCCTGTCATCAATTACAGTTCTACAAACACCTCATGGTCTTTCCCTTTCTATTTGTGGCTCTTTGCAAGGAATAGGCTTTTGGATCTTTTTCACAACCAAAACTAATACAGGATGCCTCTCAATTCAAGATGGAATTAAATCCTGAGAAAGCCATCCTAAATTGAAAATATATTTAATCCACCTGTCCTACCAACATCACAGGTTAGCAACACTGTTGAGTACCAGCTGTTCAACCCTGTGATCACACAGCTGATTGGGAGCTGCAGCTCACTGCCACTGCACGGGAGTACAGTATCACAGACTGCTAGCAAAGCAAAGACCTAAATTCAGAATTTGAGGTATAATTTCTGATAAATATATATTGGTTTTACACCAATGTAGAGAATGCAGAGTTAAGTCAAGCCACTGTAGGATGGGGAAGGGGCCTTCCACAGCTATTTCTCCTTCTCAGGTGGGGCAGCTGAGCCATCAGCTCTCCAGGAGGCCTCTTTCTACTCCTACTCCACCCTAATTTGAGGTGGAGGCTCTTCAGGCTCTATGAATGGCTCTAGAATAGTCAAATGAAAGAAGCAGACAATGAAAACAAACAGTGTAATAGTTCTGTGAAAAGTTTTGAAGGACACAAACTGTGCTTTAAGAGAGAATAACTGAGAAGGAATACTTTAGATAGTGGTCAGCGACTACTGTTGAGGTAGTAACATTAAGGAGAAAATCTGAAGAGTGAGAAGGAGCCAGACAAGGCAAAAAGAATTCTGAGGGGGCCAGCAATGTGGTGTAGTGAGTAGAACCACTGCCTGCAGTGCCAGCATCCCATATGCGTGCCAGTTCCAGTCCCAGCTGCTCCACTTCTGATCCAGCTCTCTGCTATGGCTTGTGGAAGCAGTAGAAAACTGTCCAAGTCCTTGGGCCCCTGTACCTATATGGGAAACTGGGAAAGAAGCTCTGGCTGTTGCGGTCATCTGGGGAGTGAACCAGTGGATGGAAGACCTCTCTGTCTCTGACATTCTGCCTTTCAAATAAATAAATCTTAAAGAAAAAAAAAATTCTAAGGTTTAGAAACTGCAAGTGCAAAAGCTCTAAGATGGGAAACAGCTTAGAAGGGCCATGAGTTTAGTTTAGTAAATGACTCTGTTGGTATACAGCACAGGATATTTGAGTCACCAACTACAGGCCCAGTCATTTGTGTTTATATCTCTAGTATTTAACAGACCATATAGCACACATGTAGTTAGCAAATGATGGTTAAAAGAATGAGTAGACTGGCACAGATCATTCTATCATTCTGGACAGTTAACACGGACATATGGCACATCCTACCTCAACATATAGATTCAGAATTCTTCCAGGAGGCATAACTAGTACTCAGTGTAAACTTTAAAAATTCACAAATTATGTTTATCAATTACCTATATTTCTATTCTTATAACTAGCCAAGAGCCAATTCTTAGAAGTAAATTCTCAAAAGGTGAAACTTTGTAGGAGAAAATCTGAGCAATCTGAAAGCACAGAGGCTGGCATGTCTTTGAAATTCTACATCTGGAAACAAAGGGACACTTCCACTGTGGGACTTCCCATGTACAAATTAACAGCAAACTCACATAGGTTTCCCTGCAGTTGATTTAGTATAGTAACAGTGAGAATAAAATAAAAATGTTGCTTTAAAATTTTAAAAAAATATATGGTGACCTTCACAAAACTTCACTTAAACCCAGGAGCTAAAATAAACAAAATATTTTATATACTACCAACTTTAATATCCAACACAGGTAGAAACTGTTATGGAAGGAAAAGGGAAGAATATAAATTGCTGAAACATCAGACACACAGCTGGGGATATGATGAAGAAACACTGACTTCTGAAAACTAATCTTAGAAGAAATAATACAGGATTACCTGCCAAAAAATGCCACTTTCATGTGTCTCCGGGATAGCACCTCACCAATGATGGAAAGCTTGTTTTTGTAACTCTGTATTTCAACCAGATCATCCTCAGCGGCTATTCGATCAAGTTCTGGATTCTTATATGTTGCTGAAAAATTGAAATGGTATTAGAAAAAGTGGTATCAATTTATAATAAGTTAATTACAAGATATTTAAGATTGTATATATTGCCTTTGTTCTAAAATAAAAATGACAGGGACTGGCACTATAGCACTGCAGGTTAAGCCACCACTTGTTACACTGGCATTCCGTATGGGAGTCCTGATTCAAGTCTCCGTTACTCTGTTTTGGATCTAGCTTCCTATTAATGCACCTGGGAAGAAAGCAGAAGATGGCTCAAACATTTGGGCCCCTGCAACTCATGTATGACACCAGAATGAAGATCCTGGCTGCTGCCTTCAGCCTCACCTAGCTCTCACTATTGCAGCCATTTGGAGGAATGAACCAGTAGATGGAAGATCTCTCCCTCTGTAATTGTCAAATAATATTTAAAATACATAAGTATAGGCCAGCACCACAGCTCACTTGGCTAATCCTCCACCTGCAGCGCCGGCACCCCAGGTTCTAGTCCCGGTTGGGGCGCCGGATTCTGCTCCTCTTCCAGTCTAGCTCTCTGCTGTGGCCCAGGAAGGCAGTCGGGGATGGCCCAAGTGTTTGGGCCCTGCACTCGCATGAGAGACCAGGAGGAAGCACCTGGCTCCTGGCTTCAGATTGGCACAGTGCGCCGGCCATAGCGGCCGTTTTGGGGGTGAACCAATGGAAGGAAGACCTTTCTTTCTGTCTCTCTCTCTCTAACTCTGCCTGTCAAAAAAAATACAAAAGTATAAACCTTCTTAAAAAATGAAATAAAAATTAAAATGCCCACAACAGAGCCGGCATTATGGTGCAGCAAACTAAGCTGCTGCCTGCAATGCTGGCATCCCATATGGAGCACCAGTTTGAGTCCTGACTGCTCTGCTTCAGATCCAGCTCCCTGCTAATGTGCCTGGGAAAGTAGCAGCAGATGGTCGAAGTGCTTAGGTCCCTATCACTGACGTGGGAGACCTGAATGGATCTCTGGACTCCTGGCTTCAGCCTGGACCAGCCCCAGATATTGAGGCCATTTGGGGAATAAATTAGATACCAGAGATCTCTTTTTCTCTTACCCTCTCCACTTCAAATAATTTAATAAATTTTTAGGAAAAAAATACACCCATAGCATCTGAATATTTGGTAAAACATAAATGCCCTATGGCAGTGATTCATAAAAATCCCACCCTGAAGAATTTCAAAAATACTGAAAATTTTAAGGCCCTAGTCAAAAAAGAATTTATTTTTTCAAGCTAGTGTTACTCAACACTTTAAAAAATTATTTTTGGGGCTGGCGCTGTGGTGTAGTGGGTAAAGCTGCCACTTGCAGTGCCGGCATCCCTTATGAGAAGACAGTTGGAGTCCTGGTTGTTAAACTTCTGATCCAGCTCTCTACTATGCCCTGGGAAAGCAGAAGATGTCTCAAGTCCTTGGGCCCCTGTACTCATGTGAGAGACTAGGAGAAATTCCTGGCTTCGTATAGGTGCAGCTCTGGCTGTTGCAGCCAACTGGAAAGTGAACATGTGGATGGAAGATCTCTCTCTCTCTAACTCTACCTCTCCTTCTCTCTCTGTGTAACTCTGACTTTCAAATAAATAAATGAATCTTTAAACAATTTATTTTCATTTTATTTGAAAGGCAAAGAGACAGAGACACGAAAACAATCTTCCATCTGTTGGCTAATTCCCCAAAGGCCCACATTAGCCAGAGCTGAGCCAGGAACCCAGAACTGAATCCAGGTCTGACACATGGGTGACAGGAACCCAACTACTTGAGTCATCACCTATGGCCTCCCACGGTGCAGATTAGCAGGAAACTGGATCAGGTACAGAAGAGTTGGGTCCCCAGCAATATCTTAACTGTACCAAATACCCACCTCAAAAGGAAATTTATTTATCACCTTCTAAAAAAATACAAACTTTCCACCTGAGACAAAAAATGCTTTTATGACAAAAGGAAATAAGAACCTAATATCCAGCTATTATTGTTCCACCCTGGCCCACATGCTAAGAAACTGGCTGCTTGATACTGTGGAATTTTAATAGCAGCCCCTTAGAATTAAGATATGGTTCAAGATCTCCAAGCTAGGAAAAGACCTTACTACTTTTATCACATGTCTGCTTCCCACAGCACTGGAAAGAAATAGCACATTTAACAGAAAATAAGAGAATTATGGTTGTATCCTTCTCCTGTTAGGCTTAGGATAACCACCCACTCTAGCCCCAAGCTCCAAAAACAGAAGTAGCTTAAAGAGTCCAAACTTAAAAAGTGGAAGAATCTTTCAGTTTTGTTTATATTTCAGCAACAGAAGATAATCGGGCATTCACTTTCTTATCACTCCTTTTGTTTATTTAACATTTATTTGAAAGGTAGAGAGAGTTCTCTTTCACAGGTACATTCTCCAAATACCTGCAACATCCAAGGCTGGGTCAGGCCAAAGCCAGGAGCTGGAAACTCAATCTAGGGTTTCCCATGTGGGTGGCAGGGACTCAACTACTTGAGACCTCACCTGCTGCCTCCCAGAGTACACCTTAACAGGAAGTTGGAATTGGGAGCAGAGCCTAGACTAGAACTAGGCATCTTATATGTCTCAAGCAAGCAGCCTCTATAGCAAATGCCCTTCAGCTTATCGCTTCTTTTGAAAGTAAAGGGGTAGAGGTTCATTGGCTATCTCAATGGCCCTAATTAGAGACAAACACTGCCACTTAAAATTTGGGCCCTGCATTGTGGCTAGCAGGTTAAGCCTCTGCCTATGGTGCTGGCATCCCATATGGGTGCCAGTCTGTGTGCTGGCTGCTCCATTTCCAATCCAGCTCTCTGCTTATGGCCAGGGAAAGCACTGGAAGACAGCCCCACTGCTTGGGCCCTTGTATCCACATGGGAGACCCAGAGGAAGCCCCCGGCTCATTTTACATTTTTTCTAATACATTAATATGTTACCAACAATTTGGTGAATAATGGAGAAACTTGTCTTGAAAGTCATTACTCACTTTTGTTTTTCATTTTATTTTTGCTCTTCGATATTCTTCTTATCTGCTTTGTCTCTTTCACATTTTTCTGATGTTTTAGAACCAGTAAAATCAAATTTGCCATTTCACTAACTCCTAGCACAGTGCTTATTTAATACACAGAAGATATTACATTTAACTTCATCTTAATTTCCTACCAATTTTTTTTAAAGATTAATTTTACTTGAAAGGCAGAGTTACAGAGAAAGAGAGGAAGAGACAAAGAGAAATCTTCCATCAGCTGGTTCACTCCACTTGGCAACGGCCAAGCTGGACCAGTCTGAAGCCCGGAGCTTCTTCCAGGTCTCCCACATGGGTGCAGGGGCCCAAGCACTTGGGCCACCTTCTGCTGCTTTCCCAGGCATATTAGCAAGTTGCTGGATCGGAAGTGGAGCAGCCAGAACAGGAACAGGCAGTGGCTTTACCCACTATGCAACAGTGCTGCATCCCCATCAATTTTTTTTAACAAAATTTTGTAAATGTTATGTGTTAGTTCAAATTCTTTCCAAAGTAGAAACTCAAAAATTCTACCAGTACTTTCTTTCTCATTCAGCAACAAAATCTGGAATTGTGTCAAGTTTGGTGCTAGGGACACAACCAGGCAAATCCCAGCTTTACAGGAATTCAAATCTAGCAATAGAAGGGTTAGGAAGAACAAGGAAACAAAAGTTTGATTCTGAGCAATGTGGCACAGTGGGTTAGGAACTAGTTCAAGCCCCAGCTGTTACACTTCTGATCCAACTTATGGACTAATGTGCCTGGGAAAGCAGCAGCGGATGGGCCAAGTACTTGGGCCCCTGGCACCCACACGGGAAACGCAGGAGACATTTCAGCAGCCTGACCTGTATATAGTCCAGTCCCAGCTATTGTGACCATTTGGGGAGTGAACCAGCAAATGGAAGATCTCACTCTGTCATTCTGCCTTTCAAATATATAAATAATTTTTTAAAAAAAAAAGTTGTTTTCTACCAACCTACCAAATATTTCCCCATTGTCACTTGAGAATTTTCCTGAATCCTTCCCTTTTCATTGTATACTTGCTGGACACACAATTTCAAGAGTTATCTACAGGGAAAGTATTGTGGCACAGCAGGTTAAGCCATCGCCTGCAATGCCAGACACATATGGGCACCTCTCTGTCACTCTTTCAAATAAAATAAATCTAAAAAAAAAAAAAAAAAAAACTAAAATAACATTTCCTAGGAAGACATTCCTCTCCACCGTTGCCCATTGTTGCTATTTCAACTGTTTCAACAGTTACACTCAATTTATGAAAATTCCTTTTTGCCCTTTTCCTTCTGCAACTCAGCCTTACTTGAAAGATAGATCTGAGGTCTTGGCTTAGCTAAGCTGGAGAGACAAATATAATGGCTAACCGCAGGCTGCCTGAGTTTTTCATCTGAGCATTTTCTAGTTGTATAATCTTGGGTAACCTGCTTTACTTTTTCCTCATCCTGGTTTTTTTCATCTTTCAAGTGAGTATGATTACAATCTGTTTACTGATGACATGAGTAAACGAATTACTAATAAAATGCTAAAACAGTACTTTATTTAGAAGCATTTATTTCTTAGTTGTGATTAATAACATTTAATCTTCGTCTCTTGTAGGACAGAAATGGGTTTTCCTCATTCTGGTATCCCTCATACTGTTCACCATAGTGCCCTATATGTGTGTGCACCCAATAGCTACAGTTCAAAGAATAAAGTACCTTTATGTATTTTCACTAGTAGTCATTTTAAGAACTTAAGAACTAACCTTCAACAAAACGTGACCCTTCAGTAACAAACTCCAGTAACTGGTCGAAGATTGTAGTGATTGCCTTCTTAGCTAGCACAAAATGCTTCAGTGGAGATGCAGTTTCTGCCATTATGCTCCTAAAGGGAGAAACATAAAGTTAAAAAAGCACAAATTACAGAGTGATAATTACATGTAAATGATTAACACCGTCTAGGTCATTACCTCCCAAATGGAATAAATTAGGCAATTAAACTGCCAAAATATATTTAGGTAGTTGTTTTTCGGGGAGAAATGTTTTAGTCGGGCAATTAAAGACTACTATTCAAAGCCACTTCACTAAAATAAACGAAATTTGTTAGCCCAAGTTTCTACTTTATTTCCCTCTGGTGAATATGAAACTAATTGTGGTTGAAGTTGTGACTCCCAGTGAGTTTTAAGTACTTCAGGGAACTGAGCTACCAAGAAGCAAAGTTCGCAAACAATAACTAAGTTTCTCAACCTGGAGCTCTGTGAGGGTGGAAAGGGATATGCAGAGGAAAGACCCAGAATCCAAAATCACAAAGTAAAACTAACGTTTGGAAAGACATTTTCATCACAACAAAGCCGGAGACAAGGCTTACGCTTCCGGCCGCAGAACCAAAAACTTGGGTGAATGTTGAAGTTTTTCTGCCCCTGGCCGCTTCTCAGAAAAACACACACCAAGGACAAACCATTACGCCCCAGTCTAATCCTAGTCCGTGTGGAATGTGGCTCATGAAAAAGGCAGATCTTGCCAAGAGGGTCAAGAGAGGACGGCGCGAAGGGATAAGCGTGGGCTAAGCAGGGTGTGGGCAACGACCCGGTTCGGCCGGTGTGAACACCTACCTTGGGCAGAGGCCTTCCACGCCATACACACGGCCGCGGGAGCCTCGCCCGCAAGGTTCGGGGCCAGACCCCGCCGCCGCCCCACGCGCGCCGGCCCGGCCCGGCCCGCCGCCCTCACCACCACCCCCGGGCTCCAGCATCGTGGGCTCCGCGGGCCTGAGCCGGCCGCCGGCCCCGCTGGCCATCCGGTTCGCTCGCTCCCTTCCAGCAGGACGGCGGCGGCAGCGTCTCGTCACAGAGCGCTCCGCTCACGGCTCCCCGCCCCCTGTCCCCGGCCGCTCGAAGGTCACCCCGAGAGTCGCGAACCCGCCAGCGGTCGAAGCAGCTGACACTCACACGGTCCCAACTCCGACTGTCACTCAGCAACCACAGCTCGATCCAAGCTCTCAGGTTGCCTCATCCTCCCCAAAGAGGATATAAGCTAACTGGAGGCAGGAGGAGTGGCAAAAGGGCGGTCACTTCCGGTCCCTGGTCCTCTCCTATTCTGTTTGGTTCCGTGAACGGAAACGCGTCTATGCCGGCGCCATTTCTCTTGAGGGCAGAGGCAAAACTTGTTATGGGCAGGGACGCTCTTGGCAGGATAGTGGTTCGTTCCACCCTGCAACTTCCTTTCCTCCTCCCTTCTCACTTCGAAGTTCCCTAAAGCTCTGTCCATCTTAGGCGTAGCTGACTGTCATGGCTGCCTTAGGGAGAAGGAGGTGGAGTGAGGTAGGGTTAGGACGTCGTGAGACAGAAGGGACATCTGTGTTTGTGTGATTGCCTCTCTGGGGTACCTCTCACCCTGTATGTGTGTAATTACTTTACACGTCAGACCTGAAACTTGGTGTGTCCTTGGCTACTGTTTTTATTTTTTATTTTATTTAAATTTATTTATTTGAAAGGCACAGCTACAGAGAGAGAAAGGGAGAGACAGAGAGCTCCTCCATCCGCTGGTTAACTCCACAAATGGCAGCAACAACCGGGACTGGGCCGAGCTGAAGCCAGGAGCCAGGAGCTCCTTCCATATCTCCCACATGGGTGCAGAAGGCCAAAGGCATGGGCCATCTTCTGCAGCTTTCCCAGGCCATAGCAGAGAGCTGGATTGAAATTGGAGCAGCTGGAACTTGAACCTGCTCCCATATGGGATGCCAGCACTGCAGGCAACTGCTTTACCTGCTGTGCCACAGTGCTGGCCCTGGCTACTATCCTTAAACTTTGTAGTTAAGCTGCCCTTTGGTAGCTTTGGGATCCGCAAGGAGGAAGGCCTGTACTTCCAGGAATGGAGAAGTCCCTACCTGTACTT
This sequence comes from Oryctolagus cuniculus, assembly GCF_051225735.1. NCBI lineage: Eukaryota > Metazoa > Chordata > Mammalia > Lagomorpha > Leporidae > Oryctolagus > Oryctolagus cuniculus. The sequence goes on from NC_142870.1 coordinate 100,366,655, forward strand.
CCGGGGAAGAAAAGTCCTTGTCAGGGTCCCTGCGGGTACCTAAAGGTCAACCATGAGGATCAGACCCGCCTCAACCTTTAACTCCCATGCCCTGAATCTATAAAAGAAGCTCTCCCAATATCTGATGCACGACTTCCCCGGCCCCCGCTCTGTTGCTCTGTTGGGACCGGGGAACCCTGCCCGGGAGCGGAATCCTAATAAAAGCCTGTGAATTAATTGATTCGTCTGAGCCGGCGCCGTGGCTCAATAGGCTAATCCTCCACCTTGCGGCGCCGGCACACCGGGTTCTAGTCCCGGTCGGGGCGCCGGATTCTGTCCCAGTTGCCCCTCTTCCAGGCCAGCTCTCTGCTATGGCCAGGGAGTGCAGTGGAGGATGGCCCAGGTGCTTGGGCCCTGCACCCCATGGGAGACCAGGAAAAGCACCTGGATCCTGGTTCCTGCCATCGGATCAGCGCGGTGCGCCGGCTGCAGCGGCGGCCATTGGAGGGTGAACCAACGGCAAAGGAAGACCTTTCTCTCTCTGTCTCTCTCTCTCACTGTCCACTCTGCCTGTCAAAAATAAAAAAAAAAAATAAAAAAAAAAATTGATTCGTCTGCCTGGGAAGATCTGTTATGCGCCAGACACCTTACACCCTTAAACTGCAAATCTGGGGTCAGCATCACAACCCCAGACTGTTTCTCACAACCCTATCAAAGTGCTGCTGCTATTCAAGGCTCAAGAAAATATTCTGGGATGTCTTTTCTCTCTCTCCCCCTCCCTCTCTTTTAATATTAAGAGATTTGGGACTAGTAAAGCTGCCGCCTGCAGTACCAGCATCCCATATGGGCGCTAGTCTGAGTCCTGGCTACTGCACTTCCGATCCAGCTCTCTGCTATGGCCTGGGAAAACTGCAGAAGATAGTCCAAGTCTTTGGGCCCCTGTACCCAAATAGGAGACCCCAAAGAAGCTCCTGGCTTCGGATCAGCCCACCACCAGCAATTGTGGCCATTTGGGGAGTGAACCAGCAGATGGAAGACCACTCTCTCACACATATACACACTCTTGCTCTCTCGCTGTGTCTGCCTCTGCCTCTTTTTTTAAAATAAATAATCTTTAAAAAGTAGATATTAAAAGATTTTTACTTTTATTTATTTATTTATTTGAGAGGCAGAGTTGTAAAGAGGAAGGGAGAGAAAGAGAGATCTTCCATCCACTGCTTCACTCCCCAAATGGCTGCAATGACCAGAGCTGGGCCAGGCCAAAGCCAGGAGCCTGGAGCTCCATCCATTTGAGTGGCAGGGGCCCAAGGACTCAGGCCATCTTCCACTGCTTTCCTAGGTACATTGGCAAGGAGCTGGATTTGGATCAGAAGTGTAGCAGCTGTAACTTGACTGGCACTCATGAGATGCCAAAGTTGCAGGCAGTGGCTTGACCTTCTGTGCCTCAATAGCCCCCTGTCCTAGGGATTTCTTTCCAGAGCTTCCAAGTGTCATGTTTTTCCCAGATGAAGCCACTCCATCTGTTTTGCCTCAGGATCATCTATAAAATCGAATACTGGGGACCAGCACTGTGGTGTAGTGGTTAAGGCCACCACCTGCAGTGCCGGCATCCCATATGGGTGCCGGTTCGAGTCCTGGCTGCTCCATTTCCCATCCGGCTCTCTGCTACGGCCTGGGAAAGCAGTAGAAGATGGCCCAAGTGCTTGGGCCCCTGCACCCGTGTGGGAGACCCAGAAGAAGCTCCTGGCTCCTGGCTTTGGATTGGTGCAGCTCTGGCTGTTGCAGCCAATTGTGGAGTGAACCAGTGGATGGAAGAACCTCTCTTTTTCTCCCTCTGCCTCTCCTTCTCTCTATGTGAAACTGTGACTTTCAAGTAAAATAAATATTAAAAAAACACAAATACTAATAATACCTATATTGTAACTTGTGAAAATTAAGTGGGTGGGGGTCAGCGTTGTTGGGTAGCAATAAAGCTACCTCCTGAAACATTGGTCTCCCATATGGGCACTGGTTCAAGCACAGCTGCTCCACTTTTTTTTTTTTTTAAAGATGTATTTATATATTTGAAAGGCAGAGTTTCAGAGTCACAGAGAGGCAGAGGCAGAGAGAGAGAGAGAGAGAGAGAGAGGTCTTCCATCCACTGGTTCTTTCCCCAGATGGCCGCAATAGCCGGAGCTGCAACTATCTGAAGCCAGGAACCAGGAGTTTCTTCTGGGTTTCCCACAAGATGCAGGAGCCCAAAGACTTAGGCCATCTTCCATTGCTTTCCCAGGCCATAGCAGAGAGCCAGATTGGAAGTGGAGCAGCTGGGACTCGAACTGGCACCCATATGGGATGCAGGCACTGCACTCAGCAGCTTTACCTGCTGCATCATGGCACTGGGGCCATTATTTTCCATCTAGAAGCTATTTGGCATCTGATGAGGCCAGAGGATGACAGAAGGGTGATCACATAGTGAACCAGGAAGCCCAACATATTCTTCACATACCCTCTGCAGCCTCTCCCTATGTTATCATGATTGGATCAAGGCTCCACCCTATCAATGCAACCCAGTCCAATCACTTCCCACAGGCCCTATCTTTAGACGGCATAGTTAAATCAAGTATCTATCAACAACCAACTAATCCATTCATCATTAACATAAAACTTCATTGTTTAAATGTCTGCATGAGTTTAGGGAGCCAAATCCTGTTCAATCCATAGCAGTTTCATTCTAAACTAAAATGCTCATGACATGCTAGTTGAATTTTACAGTATATAATTTACAACCATGGAAATAAAAACTATATCCCATATAAAAATTTTATATGTCCTGTGTGCACTTTATAAATGCACTAGATCATTGAGGACCCACCCAGACTTAACACTATTTCACTTAAGGTTAGATCCTTCTACTTCAGCATTTTCATTGCTCACCAATGAATTGGATCAATGCCATCAGGAATGCCATAATTTTGTAAATGTAAAACAATTATTGAAGATCTGTCATGATGTACTGATTAAAATCTAAAATAGGCACGTGTGAAATTTTAAAATTCACCCTAGCCAACCCACTTTTTTTTTCTTTCATCTTTTTCAACTCCTTGTTCCCCCACTCAGAATACAGCCCAGGCACGACGAGGCCTTAGCTGAGGTGTACATGGGGAGGGCCAGCTCTTCTTCCTCTTTACAGTCCTCTATACAGTCAGTGTAAGAACTCAGCCTGTGGTAAACAGCAGGAGGCCCCAACCCACTGTTAAGGCACTTATACATAAAATATTTATAGAGCATAAAAGCAAGTGGTATGCTATATAACATGAAGGAATTACTTTATTTTAAAGGTCTAGAGAATAGAGAGAAGACTAAAGGAAGGATATACATTGTGTTTTAGCTTAGGCTACTAAAATATGGTTCTATAGATTGGTGGCTTACAAACAACAGAAATTTCTTACGGGTTTGGAGGCTATAAGTATGAGATCAGGGTGTCTGCATGGTTGGGTTCTCCTAAGGGCCCTCTTCCAGGTTGCAAATGGCTGACTTCTCATACCATTGCATGGAAAAAGGATAAGATAGTTCATTAGGGTCTCTTTTCTAAGGGCACTAATCCCATTCATGAGGGCTTCATCCTCTTGACCTATTGACTTTCCAAAGGTCCAATCTCCTAATACCATTTCAGTGGAGACCAGGATTTCAAAATGACCTTTAGGAGGACACAAACATTTAATCCATTGCAACTCACCTTGTTGGTTGGGAAAAAACTGGATACTTACTGAAAACCTAAACAAGGTGAAGAATTGCAAAGATAGTGATAATTAACCAAAAACTTCGAAAATAGGGTATGGGTGCTTGGAGCAGCAGTAAAGATCAAATTTGGGAAGGCCACATCCTATGTTAGTGAATTTTGAGTTTGAGTCCCAACTCTGCTTTCAATTCTAGTTTCTTGCTAGTGTGCACTCTGGGAGGCAGTGATGATAGCTTAAGTATTTGGGTTCCTGACACTCATATGGGAGACTGAATTCGGTTTCTGGCTCCTGGCTTCAGCCTGGCCCAGCACTTGCTGTTGCAGGCATTTAGTGAGTTCAACAACAGACGGAAGACATGTATCCTTCCTTTCTCTGTACTTTAAATAAATTAAAAAAAAATTAATTGGAAAATACATTTGATGAAAATTATTCTAATTCCTGATCTCAGCTTTGCTCTGAGGAGTAAAGCCAAAATTATCAATTGTTTCAATTGCAAAATTTTTCTTTTTTTTAATATTTATTTATTTGAAAGTCAGAGTTACACAGAGAGGAGAGGCAGAGGGAGAGAGAGGTCTTCCATCCGTTGGTTCATTCCCCAGATGGCCGCAACAGCCGGAACTGTGCCGATCCAAAGCCAGGAGCCAGGAGCTTCTTCCAGGTCTCCCACGTGGGTGCAGGGGCCCAAGGACTTGGGCCATCTTCTACTGCTTTCCCAGACCATAGAAGAGAACTGGATCAGAAGAGGAGTAGCCGGGACTAAAACTGGTGCCCATATGGAATGCCGGTGCTTCAGGTCAGGGTGTTAACCCAGTGCTCCACAGCGCCAGCCCCCTCAATTGCAATATTTTTCGATAGTGGACACCATCTGCCTAAGATATAAAAAACTAGAAAACTTCTGAGTTTTCATTAAAAGTATGTATTTTTCATTACATTTTTCATGAAATAAGTTACTCTGTATTTTTAACAAGAAAAAATAAAAGATTATCCAGGTAAGATTCATTTGCCTATCTAAAAACAAACAATAAACTTTCAAAAGTTGTGATAACACTAATTAAAACATCCGAATTAATTAAAAATGTCCCAAGTAATCACTTCTCTTAAATTAGATTAGGATATAATATTCCTGTTTTGCAAATGAGAAAGTTGTTTCTAGAATGAGAAAATTTCTTTTTACAAGTTCATTTTGGGTTCCAGTAGTCACCAGTTTAACTCCAATGTTACTAAAAAGAGAATGAAAAGGAAGTTCTGGTTACTGGTAATATGGCAAATATTCATCCAGAAAATTGCTTTTCAGATCAACAGTATGTATATTCTAAACACTCTGAAGAGTTCTTCTTTCTTAAAAAATATATTTATGTACTGGGGATGGCGCTATGGCATAGTAGGCTAAGCCTCCACCTGCAGTTCTGGCACCCCATGTGGACACAAGTTCATGTTCTAGCTGCTCCTCTTCTGATCCAGCTCTCTGCTTATGGCCTGGGAAAGCAGTGAAAGATGTCTCAAGTGCTTGAGCCTCTGCACTCACGTGGGAGACCCAGAAGAAGCTGCTGGCTCCTGGCTTCGGATAGGCCCAGCTCTGGCAGCTCCGGCCATTGTGGCCATTAGGGGAGTGAACCAGCGATGGAGGACCTTTCTCTGTCTTTCCCTTTCTCTCTCTGTAATCCTACCTCTCAACTAAACAATCTTTAAATAATAATAATAATAAAAAAACCTCACAAAGATTTATTTATTTGAGACGCAGAGTTAGAGAGAGAAGTCCTCCATTTGCTGGTTCACTCCCCAAATGGCTGCAGGACCTTCTTCCAGGTCTCCCACATGGGTGCAAGAGCTCAAGCATTTGGGCCATCTTCCACTGCCTTCCAGGTGCATTAGCAGGGAGCTGTGTTGGAAGCGGAGCAGCAGTGAGGACTTGAACTGGTGCCAATGAGGGATTCTGGCACCACTGGTGGAGGCTTAACCTAATATGCCACAGTGCTTGAAAGGTTCTTAAACTCTTCACATCTAAACTTTCAAACTGAATATACAGCTTCATAAAAACATGAAAATGACATGTGACTGCTTTTAACTTTGGGAATTTATATTTTAAGCCACAGACATGCACATCTTTTTCTCTTAGATTTGAATAGTGTCTTAAAATACTAATTTATGGGGACTGGTGCTGTGGTGCAGTGGGTTAAGCTGCCATCTAGAGTGTCAACATGCCATATAGGTGCCAATTTGAGTCCCAGCTGCTCCACTTCCTATCCAGCTCCCTACTAATGTGTCTGGGAAAACAGAGGAAGATGGCCAAAGTCCTTGGGCCTCTGTATCCATGGGGGAGCCTGGAAGAAACTCCTAGCTCCTGGCTTCAGCCTGGCCCAGCCCTGGCAATTGCAGCCGCTTGGGATTGAACCAGTGGATAAAAGATCTCTCCTTCTGTTTCTCCTTCTTTCTCTCTGTGACTCTGCCTTTCAAATGAATAAATCTTAAAAAATTAATCTATGGAAAATTAAATTAATACATAAAATATGTAAATCTATAAACTCAGTGCCATTAATAAAAGCTTTCTTGTGGCATCAGCATTGAGACTTAGTGGGTTAAGCTGCTGCCTGCAACTCTGGATCCCATTCAGATGCTGATTCAAGTCCCAGCTGCTCCACTTCTGATCCAGCTTCCCTGCTAATGTGCTTGGGAGAAACAGGCAAGATGGCCCAAGTTTTTGGGCTCTTGCCATCCACATGGGAGACCCTGAAGAAGCTCCTGGCTCCCAGTTTTGGCCTTGCCCAGTGCTGGCCACTGCAGCCATCTGTTGAGTGAACCAGCAAATAGATCTGTCTCTTCTTTTCTCTAATTATTACCTTCAAATTAGATAAATCTTTAAAAAAAATATGAAGGGGCCAGAATTGTGGCATAACAGGTTAAGCTGTGGCCTGTGACGCTGGAATCCCATATGGGCACCTGTTCAAGTCCTGGCTGCTCCACTTCTGATCTGGCTCCCCGCTAATACACCTGGAAAAGCAGTGAAAGTGCGTAAGCCCCTACACCCGCCTGAGAGAACCAGAAGCCCTGGCTTCAGCTTGGCCCAGCCTGGCTGTTTCTGCCATTTGGGGAGTGAACCACTGGATGGAAGAACTTTCTCTACCTCTCTCTCTGTAACTCTGCCTTTCAAGTAAATAAATCTCTTTTTTTAAGATTTATTTATTTATTTGAAAGGCAGAGTTACACAGAGAGAAGAGAAGCAGACACAGAGAGAGGTATTCCATCCGCTGGTTCAGCCCGAATCAGCTGCAATGGCTGGAGCTGTGCCGATCCAAAGCCAGGAGCCAGGAGCTTCTTCTGGGTCTCCCACGTGGGTGCAGGGGCCCAAGGACTTGTGCCATCTTCTACTGCTTTTCCAGGCCATTAGCAGAGAGCTGGATTGGAAGTGGAGCAGCCAGGTCATGAACCGGCGCCTATATGGGATGCTGGCGCTTCAGGCCAGGGTGTTAACCCACTGCACCACAGTGCCGGCCCTTCAAATAAATCTTAAAAAATTTCTTTTGATACCCTATCTTTAACATCATAAGTGAGGTTAAAAGTTACAGGCATAGGAATTTATATTACAAAATTTCAGTTTTAATTTATAGAAATGAAACTGTGTTAACAGTAGGGTAAATTCAACTGACTAAATTTGCTTCTCCATTGGAATTAACAGTTGACTTTATTTTTAATTCTTAATGAATATTGACTTTTTGGTAAGCCAATCTACTTCCCAAGAGGATTTGGCCATTTCATTTTTTTTAGCTTTTTCAAATGTACGTAACATATAGTGCTTTTTTTTTAGGCATTAAAGTTAATTACAGTAGTTTGGGAAACACAAACAGCTTGCAAAATGTAGTTAGGACACAACAAGGAAAATAACATTAATGGAAAAGTGTCAGGAATGAGCTTATTAGCTTTAATGTCTTATAAATAGATATAAAAATTAAGAATGTCAATTTTTATTTTTTAAAGATTTATTTATTTGAAAGTCAGAGTTACAAAGAGAAGGAGAGGCAGAAAGAGAGAGAGAGAGAGTCTTCCATCTACTGGTTCACTCCTCAATTAGCTGCAAAAGCCGGAGCTGCGCCGAATCAAAGCCAGGAGCCAGGAGCTTCTTCTGGGTCTCCCACGTGGGTGCAGGGACCCTAGGACTTGGGTCATCTCTTACTGCTTTCCCAGGCCATAGCAGAGAGCTGGTTCAGAAGTGGAGCATCCGGGACTCGAACCAGCGCCCATATGGGATGCCGGCACTGCAGGTGGCGGCTTTAACCACTATGCCACATTGCCGGCCCTTAATGTCAATTTTTAAAAAAATGCCTATTTATACTATACATGTAACAATTCAACAATCACCTGATCATAGGTGATAAATTTAGTGAAATGGAGATTTTGGTTAACATATGGGGCCGGCACTGTGGCGCAGTGGGTTAACGCCCTGGCCTGAACCGCTGGCATCCCATATGGGCGCCGGTTCCAGACCCGGCTGCTCCACTTCCAATCCAGCTCTCTGCTATGGCCTGGGAAAGCAGTAGAAGATGGCTCCAGTCCTTGGGCCCCTGCACCCACGTGGGAGACCCGGAGGAAGCTCCTGTCTCCTGGCTTTGGATCGGCGCAGCTCTGGCTGTTGCGGCCATCTGGGGAGTGAACCAGCAGATGGAAGACCCCTCTCTCTCTCTGCCTCTGTTCTCTCTTTGTAACTCTGTCAAATAAATAAATAAATCTTAAAAAAAATATATATGAAGACATTCAGAGAAATCCAAGAAAGGTGATTTAAAGTGGTAATGTTGGCAAAAATTTTATAAGTAGGAAGAGGGCTCTGAGTAGTGCATACTTTAAAGTTATGGAGATTAGAGGCATTGTGGTGTGGCATGTAAAGCTGCCACCTGTGACACTGGCATCTCATATGGGCACTCCTTTGTGTCCCCGCTGCTCCACTTCCAATACTGCTCCCTGTTAATGGCCCCAGAAAAGCTGTGAAGATGCCCAAGTTTTTGGGCTCCTACCATACATGTGGGAGACCTGGAATAAGCTCCTGGTTCCTAGCTTCGGCCTCGCCCAGCAGTGCCCACTGCAGCCATCTGTTGGGTGAACCAACAAATAGAAGATGGATCTCCTTGTCTCTCTTTCAAAATAGGTAACTCTTAAAAAAAAAAAAATTATAGAGGGGCCGGCATTGTGGCATAACAGGTTAAGCTGCCACCTGTGATGCTGACACCCCATTTCTGATCCAGCTCCCTGCTAACGGCCTAGGAAAACAGTGGGAGGTGGCCCAAGTGCTTGGGTCCCTGCACCCACATGGGAGACCCAGAAAAAGCTTCTGACTTCAGCCTGGCCCAGCCCCAGACACTGTGGCCATTTGGGGAGTGAACCAGTGGATGGAAGACCTCTCTCTGTAACTCTACCTTTTAAATAAATAAAATAATTATAGAGTACAGGGAAATCCTTTGGAATTCCAAAAGTAATAATTCATTGCAAGGGGAGATGAAAAAAAAAATGAGAAAAACAATGATGACCATCACTCAAGTTTACTGCTACCAAGAATTCTATTGTAGTGTTAATATCACCATAAGTTCAGGTAGTATTATTCTCAAATCAGAATTGATTCAAATCACAAAAGAATGCAGTGGAAATGGTTCTGAAGGGACAAAACAAAAACAAAAACCTCAGAAGTAGCTAAAAAATTTAGGAAGCTTTTTCAAGTGAAGCTCATTAAGCTAAAATTACATACAACTACTTCAATGACTTATGATCAACAGACTTATCTAAAAATTATTAATGGCAAAGTTTTTATGGGACAAACTGTCAGTATGATGTGACTGTATGTTGCAGATTCATCAAAAAGCACAGAATTATATGGTTCTAAAATTGATTTACATCTTGAGCAGTTTAATCACAATCTCTGATCTAATTATGAACACCTGATGAAACATAACTCAGTAAAATACAAACTAAAAAAAAAAAAAAGGGTATTACTTAATGTTTCCTGAAAATTAAATTCCTGAAGCTGGATGTGTATCAATAAGTATAAGCAACAGAATTATCAAGAAACCAGGTGAATAACTAGGTCAGAGTCACGAAAAACACACAGGAACAAAGGTTAATGTCGTATAGAGTAACGGCAACAAGACTGGGCTGTGAGCCAAATAACCTGAATTCCACTAACAGGTTATATGCCCTTGGTCTCAGGACCATCCAATTTTCTGTTTCTACAAAAAGCAGAAACCCAAGAGTTTAGATCAGTTGGTTTTTAAGACTCCCTTAAATCTAAACTTAAAATTTCAAGTCTCTGAGAAATGTTTGTGTAAGACAGCCCTACCAGGAATGTTAAAATTAGAAGGTCTGGGTTTCTAGGAACAGGTGTACACATAAAACAAGACAGATAAAAGTGAAAAGTTTTGACAATACTTGTTGCAGCTGTGATTTTCACAACAGAGACAATTCCCATGGTTTGTGAAGTGGGAAAACCACTGGTCATAAACTGGTCTTCTCAACTATATTGAATAACTGGACAATAATATTGTTAGCAGCAATGCTTGTTAAATTCAAGGGCAATGATATAAATGTCTTCTTGATACTGCTATTTCAGATGCTGTGACTAACTGCAGTTGAATTGTGCTCACCCCAAATCGATGTTAAGTCCCATCCCTTAGAATCTAACCATATCTGGTGATAGGATCACTATCAAGCTAAGATGAGGTCACTAGGAAGAGCCCTAGTATGACAAGTGTTCTTCTAAGAGGTATAGATCCTCTCTCACCACAGCCTTCAGAAGGATGCAACTCTACCAATATCTTGATTTTGAACTTCTGGTCTCCATAACATTATTAATAGATTTCTGCTATTTAAGCAATCCAGTAAGCAGTAAATTGTTAGGTAGCCCCAGGAAACTAATATAGATGCTAAACATTAGTTTAACACTATCAGAAGTAATTTATACATTATCATGCCAGTAACTCCTTAACTCTCAGATTTAACTATATTCGTATTCAGTGGGCTTCTTAGTCAATAATCTGACATCAGAAGTTTGGGCATGACTTTACAGTTGTGCAACTGAAAATGAAATGTAAAGGTGTTATGACTTAGCTATGAAATGGTTAAATTTTTTGTCCAATCCCTTACCATCTCCTCCTCACCCCAGTCTTAAATTATTCAACACATAGATAGGGGCTTAAAAAACAAGCCAAAAACAAAGACTGTTCTTCCTACCCTAATACTGGCCTGCTAGTGTTATTAAAAGATTCACACAGAGCGCACTGATTGCCTAGGGGATAATTACTGATGGGAATAGGACTATCAGTGGGCTTTATTACATATTATGTTGCACTTCAGTTCTGGCAGTGCAATAATTCAATGATTTCATACACATAAAACAGAGCTTGTCTTGAGTTTAAAAGTTAATAGCACCTATTGTTAAGGAAGGAAAACTGTAACTAGTTTCTTCCATACATCTGTTTTTTTCTAATTCATAAAATCAGAGCGCAAGAAACTGGATGGGTATTACCAAGAACGGTTAAAACTATGAACTACATGCAATTGAAAATACCATATTTAAGGTACAATTATACATTTGGCATTTAATTTAGCAATGCCAAAAAAACTGGGCAATTAAAAACTTATTAAAGGCAAATCTCATTGTCACGTTTAAAGTCATCCATTTTAACATCTCCAAAAAAAAGTTCAATTTATTATTTTACAAAAACATTATGAAAATCAAAATAAAGAGAAAAATTAGGTTGTCTCATGAACTGCAATGTGACTTATTAAATCCCTTTCATTTCCAAACCTCATCAAGCAATCACTACATTTATGAGGCAAATCAGCAGAATGCTTGAAATCTAGATGAATTTTAAGATCTTCAATCTGTCCTGTTGAATATTCACAATACTGACATAAATAAATTCCTTCAGATAAATGTGAATTTAAATGCTTGCAATATTCTAGCATACTTGAAAACCCTTTTCCACAGTCATCACAAACATGAGGAAATATTTTAGTATGTTCAATAGCGACGTGCCTGTTAACATTTGTATGAAGTCTACTCCGAAAACCACACACTTGACATACAAAGAAGTTCTTACATTTGTCAAAGGTAATTTTGCTTAGGAGGCTGTATTGTCCATGTTCTCCATTGTTATACTTATCACTCAACTCTATTAGCTTACAGGCATGCTCATTCACCACATGGCTATGCAAGTCCTCAGGATCATTAGTTTCATGTTCACAGAACTGACACAAATACTGCTCATCACAGCTGTGCTCCTGGAAATGCAGGTAGAGTTCACTGCTTGAGGAGAACTGTACATCACACTGCTCACACCAATAGAGGTGATCACTGAAGTGGGTGTCCGCAATATGTTGGCTGAGGTTTTCAAAAATTACTGTCTTATAATCACAGTATTTACAGATGTAGGGGTCCTCTTCATGCAATTTTGCATGCTCAATCAGAAGCATGTTGGTAGAGAAACTTTCCTTGCATACTCGACACACATTTGAATCAGTACGTTTATGCTTCAGGATCATATGTTGCTTTAAATCAGAAAAATATTTGCTGTTGAACTCACATAGTTCACATTTATAGAGGCCACTGCTATTAGCTCTCAGTAAAGGCCATTTCTGCTGGGCAGTCACATTCAAAGCTTGGCTCTTGTCAAGAATTTTACAAAGTTTTGCCGGTGGCTCCTCATCAGTTTGGTCTTGGAGACTTTCCGAGGAATTGTTTTCTGTCTCTATATCATAATCCTCAGAAATTGCATGTACTTCTACAGCAATTGGAACATCTTCAGCAGTGTGAACTTCTATAGGACTCTCCTCCTGAGTTTGCTGGTTAACAGATTCAGGTGAATCACACTCTTCATCACAAATTTCAACATCAGCAGATTTTTCTAAGAAATACAACAAACCCATTACTATATTGCTACTACCAAGTAAAATCTGTTAGATAAACACAATTGGGCAAAAAGATATTTACCGTTTGCAGTTTTTTTTTTTTTTTTTCATTCATCTACACAATGCCAATGCTATTAACTAGTTTTGCTAACCTGTAGAAAAGCCAGTGTGGTCTAGAATTCTAAGTACAGGACTGGGAACCAGGTAGTTCTGATTTCTGTTTCTGGCTTTGATTCCATCTGTGAATTTTGGCAATTCATTTGCTGTCTCAGTATCAGAATCATCATCTGTAAAAAGAGATTTGGAAAAACACATCTATCACATCAAGTATTAGCTATTACAAAACAAGGCACAAATTATTTTTAATATAATTTTAAATTCCAATAGGAAGAAAGGATATATATTTAGCCACGAAAAAGAGATATCAGCTGTATATTCCAAACACAGAAAATCTCCCCAAATAACCAACTGCCTTTGCCTCTGTGCCCAAATGGACTAGAATACTGTTTTTGAAGTTATTTAGGATGTTATGTCTATAAATTACTGAGCCTGGGTAGACACTGGTACAACAGGCTCACCACTGCTTGGGACACCTGCATCCTATAACAGAGTGCCAGTTTAACTTCTGGCTACTCCAGTTCTGATCCTGTTAATGCAAGCTGAAGAGAGCCCCTGCAACCTATACGGGAAACCCAGATGGAGTTCTGGGCTCCTGGCTTTGGCCAGGCCCAGCCCTGGCTGTTGCTGGCATTTGGGTAGTGAACCAGTAGACAGAAGGGCTCTTTCTTTTAGTAGTTGAAAATAAACAAACTTTACAATGACCAAAGTAACACATCATTATTGTTACTAAAATCCATATTTTATCTACATTTCCTTTGCCAGTTTTTACCCATTATCTAGCTGTTCCCACCCAAAATACATATTACATTAACTCTCATGTCTCTCTAGGCTACTGTCAGCTAGGACAGTTTCCCACTATCCTTGCTTTTGATGACTTCTCACAGGTCTGAGGATCACTTGTCATGTATTTTGTAAGAAGCTCCACTAACTGAATGTTTACGTTTCTTTTCCCCCTCAGGATTAGACTAGAAGTATGGGTCAATGGGAAGTAGAGCAGGCAGGTAATCTACCATTTTTATCACCTCCTATCAAGATTACACACCATCAACAAGATTTGTGATTGTTGTAACTGCTGATGCTGTCTCCAATCAACACTGCAGTTTGTTTTCCCTACTCTACCTTTTGGAAGGAAATCATTATGTGCAGCCCACAATTAAGGAGTGGAGAGTTATGTTCCACCTCAAGAATGGAGTATCTACAAAAATTATTTGAAATTCTTCTGTGTGAGTTTTCTCTTCCCTCCTATTTATTTATTCAATCCCTCCTATTCATTTATTTAATCATTTATTCAATCAGGTTTGATATTTATTTTATACGTTGGGTTATAACTTAAAAAACAATTTTTTCTCATCTGGTTTCAGCTTTGGCTGTTAGGAGCTTCTTCAGTTGGTTTTGGGTTCATTCAATACAACCTGATCATGTTTGCATGTTTTGTTTTGGGATTTTTTTTAAGCACTTCCTTATTTTCCAGCACTACAAGATTGTCCAGGCTCATCCTGTATATTTTCTACCTCAGGTCTAAAATCAATTTTTCCATGAGGAGCTCTAGTTCCATTTATTGAATAACTGTATTAGAAACCAAGATATAGGCACAAAATGTGCTCGCTGCTATTGGTATGTTCTTTCTTTCAGTTTCTCTCAGCTAACAGGAAAAAGTGTGAGTGTGTATGTGTGCATTATCTCTTCAGTAAGCTAAACATGAATTCATATCAAGGCCTCTGACCTTATGTTTTATGTTTCTGTGCTTCTAAGAGGAGCCTAAGGGAACTGGAAGTATCAATGGTTGCAGAGGAGAAAAGTACAGGTTTTCATTGACCTAATGCTCTAGAAATGTCAGTAGAAAGTGCAAGATTGAAAAAGACCATGCCACACTCTGTTCTTGCCTTGTATAAGCCCTCCAGACTGAGAGGAAGAACCGTGCTTATTAACACCATTCTTTATCTTTCACCATCAAGGTGCCCAACTCTGGATCATTCCTGCTTTGCCAATTCTGAGCCAACTAAAACAGGTTTAGGAGAGTGTGGTTTTTATTTATATGTCTGAAATAATGCTAAAAATTATTTTGTTTTCTTATATTCTAACTAATATATAAGCAGTTGTTTGTTTTGAAATCCTCAATTACATTTTACCCATATCTTCAAATAGGGGAAAATATGTAAAAGTAATTTGAAGAAAAATATTTTGGAGAATATTAGTTATACCTTTGTTGTCAAAATATTTTAAGTCTGGCTGTCTCATAGAACAGACGCTATAACAATGATCAGAAAAAATTCCATTAAATCCATCTGCAATTCGGCTTATTCCAGAAGAATCTGAACATAAAACAAAATGAAAAAATTCAAGTACAATAAACACACACATTTAGTAAGCCATCCCGCCATCAAACATACAGATTTTCATAATTTTAATTATTGTATCTATAAGGAAAGTATATTTGTCTAAATTTTTAAAGCATTTTCATTTCAGATCTAATATTGACACTAAGCTTTTAAAGAGCCACAGATGAACACACTTTAAAATGTAACTTTGGGGGCCAGCACTGTGGCATAGGGGGTAAAGCAACCGCCTGCAGTGCCAGTATTCCATATGGGCACCAGTTCAAGTCCCTGCTGCTCCACTTCCGATCCAGCTCTCTATGGCCCAGGAAAGCAGTAGAAGATGGCCCAAGTCCTAGGGTCCCTTCACCCACGTGGGAGACCCAGAAGAAGCTCCTGGTTTCAGATCAGCACAGCTCTGGTCATTTGCACCATTTGGGGAGTGAACCAGTAGATGGAAGACTTCTTTCTCCCTCTCCCTCTGACTCTCCATAACTCTACCTTTCAAATAATCAATCTTTTATATATATATATAACTGAGGGGCCATTGCTGTGGCACAGTGGGGTAAAGCCCTGGCCTGCAGTGCTAGCATCCCATGTGGGTACCAGTTTGAGTCCTAGCTGCTCCACTTCTGATCCAGCTCCCTGCTAATGCGCCTGGGAAAGCAGTGGAGGATGGCCCAAGTGCTTGGCCCCTGCACCCATGTGGGAGACCTGAAAGAAGCTCCTGGCTCCTAGCTTTGGCCTGGCCCAGCCTTGGTTATTGCAACCATTTGGAGAATGAAACAATGGATAGAAGTCCTCTCTCTCTGTCTCTGCCTCTCTCTGTAACCTTGCCTTTCAAATAAATAAAATAATTAAATATATATATATAAAACTTTGAAACATACAAGGATATATTTGTCTTATAATTAGAATATCACAAAATATAAATATGATAAACACTGTGTTAGCTATACAAACAGAGAATTACCAGAAGATATGCCACAAATACAGGGAAAACATAACATATAGTATTCAACTCTGACTAAAATCTTGACTGGGAAGGACCAGAAAGTAGTGAACCAGACTTAAATTTCCTCAGATATAAAGAACAGGTAGGTTAGGAGACTAACAGGTGTGCCTGAGATGTACCACGTATGTGTACAGGAGGTGTATTACAGATGATCAATAAGATCCCTTTTCTCATAATGTCAAGACAGCAGAACCAACCTCAATCACAAAAAATGAAAGTTTCTTTTTTTTTTTTTTTTTTTTATTTTTTGACAGGCAGAGTGGACAGTGAGAGAGAGAGACAGAGAGAAAGGTCTTCCTTTGCAGTTGGTTCACCCTCCAATGGCCGCCGCGGCCGGCGCGCTGCGGCCGGCGCACCATGCTGATCCGATGGCAGGAGCCAGGAGCCAGGTGCTTTTCCTGGTCTCCCATGGGGTGCAGGGCCCAAGCACCCAGGCCATCCTCCACTGCCCTCCCTGGCCACAGCAGAGAGCTGGCCTGGAAGAGGGGCAACCGGGACAGAATCCGGCGCCCCAACCGGGACTAGAACCCGGTGTGCCGGCGCCGCTAGGCGGAAGATTAGCCTAGTGAGCCGCGGCGCCGGCCATAATTTCTTTTTTTTAAAAAAAGATTTATTTTTATTTACTTGAAAGACATAGTTACAGAGACAGAGACACAGAAAAAGAGAAGTCTTCCATCTGCTGGTTCACTTCCCAAATGGCCGCAATGGCCAGAGCTGAGTCAATCTGAAATCAGGAGCCAGGAGCTTCTTCTGGGTTTCCCACACGGGTGCAGGGGCTCAAAGACTTGGGCCATCTTCAACTGTTTTCCCAGGGCATAGCAGAAAGCTGGATCCAAAGTGAAGCAGCTGGGACTAGAACTGGCGCCCACATGGGATGCTGGCACTGCAGGCTGGGGCTTTAACCCACTGCACCACTGAAAATAACGTACAAGAGAAGTCTCACCTTTTCCCCCTCTCCCCTAACAATGCAAACTTGTTTCACTGAGGTATCTTAAGCACAGCTTGAGAATCAGATAGGCTACATGAGAAAGCAACCATGGAGGTGGACATTTGGTTGGTGTGTAGGATGCCAGTTGAGATTCCTGTTTCCCATACTGGAGTACCTGAGTTCCAATCCTAGCTCTGCTCAATTCCAGCTTCCTGCTGGTGTACATCCTGGGAAGCAGCCAAGTGATGGCTCAAGTGGTTGAGTTCCTGCCACCCATGAGGGAGACCCAGATTGAGTTCCTACCTCCCAGTTCTTGTCTGGCCCAATCCTGGCTATTTCAGTTATTTGGGGAGTAAACTAGAACTCATTTTGTCTCTAGCTCCCTCTGCTGCTCAAACAAATAAATATTTTAAATGAGACAATTATTATTTAAAAAAAATAACCTTGACTGTCTAACTTTAAATATCTATAAGTCTGAAGGAGGGTACTTGGTACAGCAGTTAAGAGGCCACATTAAATGCCCACATTCCATCAGAGTGCCTGGGTTCAAGTTTCAGCTTCCTGCTAACATACACATTGGGAGGCCGTGGTGATGGCTCAAGTACTTGGGTCCCTGCCACCCATATGTGAGATACAGACTGAATCCCCTGCTTCTGGCTTCAGCCTTGTTCAGTCCCACTGTTTTGGGCATTTAGGGTGTGAATAAGCAAATGGAAAACCTCTCTTGGTCTGTCTCTCTCTGCCTTTCAAACACATTAAAATATTTTTAAAAAAATTTTTTAAATAAAATAATATATGTAAAGTTCCGATGTGAGCTTAGCACATGGACAATGAGAAATATATATTAGGAAATCTATTTAAATTGTTCTCTTACCTAAAAATTGATCCAGACATTTAAATCTCATCTGATCATTTATGAGAAAGTAGATGGATTCCACAACTTTAAAATAACTCAGTTATATACTGACCTGAATAACGAGAAGGGTGTAAAGTCTTCCTTTTTCTTTTTTTAGGATACTCATTCATATCTTTTCAATCTAAAAAATGAAAAAAACATGTAGCAAGTCACAATTAACAACTGTTGATATAGTTATAAAAATTATTTCTAAGTGAAGAATTTATAGGCAATAGGAAATATGTGTGCCATGTGAAAATCTACCTTATAATAGAAATTTTGGATTACTTTCCCAGTCAAGTTTAAATGCAGAACTTTTGTTTGTTTTCTTGTACTTCCCAAAATACTATGACTAATTAAAAAAAAAAAATGCTTGAGGCCCAGGACTGTCCTTGTGATTGATCTCCTGTAACCTGCCATGGGACCTAGAAAAGACTGGCAAGGTCAGGCTCCTCCTTGCTCTGCCTGGGTTTTTAGTGTTGATGTAATCGTGAGAACTGGATAGTTCCAAATAACAGTAAACTTTATACTTAAATTATTATTATTATATATAAAAAAACCCATAATGCCTATAGCACCACATTAATATTAGGTTTAATAGGGAAATGGTGTTGTGGTGCAGCAGGTTAGGCTGCTGCCTGAGACATATGAGTGTCCTGACTGCTCCACTTTCTTTCTTTCTTTTTTTTTTTTTGATAGGCACAGTGGACAGTGAGAGAAAGAGACAGAGAGAAAGGTCTTCCTTTGCCGTTGGTTCACCCTCCAATGGCCGCCGCACTGCGCTGATCCGATGGCAGGAACCAGGTGCTTCTCCTAGTCTCCCATGGGGTGCAGGGCCCAAGGACTTGGGTCATCCTCCACTGTACTCTCGGGCCATAGCAGAGAGCTGGCCTGGAAGAGGGGCAACTGGGACAGAATCCGGCGCCCCGACCGGGACTAGAACCCGGTGTGCCAGCGCTGCAAGGCTTGGCGCCGGCCCCTGCTCCACTTTCAATCCAGCTCCCTGCTAATGTACCTTGAAAAGCAGCAGCAGATGGCCTAAGCACTTGGGGCCCTGTACCCACATGGGAGACCTGGGTGGAATTCCAGTCTCCTGGCTTGCAGCTATTTGGGGAATAAACCAACAGACAGAGACACTTTCTCTCTCTGCATCTCCCTCCATCTCTGCAACTCTGCCTTTCAAATAAATAAATGAAAAGTCTTATAGGCATATTTCCTACAACTGGGAATATTTTCATACAGAAGATACATTTCCAGCCGGCGCCGTGGCTCAATAGGCTAATCCTCCACCTTGCGGCGCCGGCACACCGGGTTCTAGTCCCGGTTGGGGCGCCGGATTCTGTCCCGGTTGCCCCTCTTCCAGGCCAGCTCTCTGCTATGGCCAGGGAGTGCAGTGGAGGATGGCCCAGGTGCTTGGGCCCTGCACCCCATGGGAGACCAGGAAAAGCACCTGGCTCCTGGCTCCTGCCAGGATCAGCGCGGTGCGCCGGCTGCAGCGGCAGCCATTGGAGGGTGAACCAGCGGCAAAGGAAGACCTTTCTCTCTCTGTCTCTCTCTCACTGTCCACTCTGCCTGTCAAAAAAAAAAAAAAAAAAAAAAAAAAAAAAAAAAAAAAAAAAAAAAAAAAAAAAAAGATACATTTCCTTAAAAAATACTGTCACAAATCTGTATTGGCCCCATGGCTTCCAGGAAAACTAGCATTGACACACAGAATCTCAAAATATAATTTAAAAAAATTCCTTTTTTATATAATCACATTAAATATTCTACTTTGAACAGAACAGGTATAGTAACTACTTTATGATTAAATGCCAATGAACTGTTAAAAATTAACTAGTTTCACCACATTTTACTTACTTGGTATAATTCTTAATTCTGTAGTGAGAAAAAAAAACGAATTACAGGGAAGTGTCCTCATATGGTAAAAAATGCCTGTAAGTAAACCATGACAGAAATTATATCAACAAAAATGTGGCTCATTTCCAAGATTCAGGAATATCATGGTACCAGACCTTTAGTCAGCTGGAAAGTTATACAGAATGAATTCAGGTATAATATTATTTTGAATATATTATACTTACTAGTAAAAATTGTATATGTTGCTAAGTATGTGTTACATGCAAACTTTTCTTATTTTTTGGAAATCAAATTTACCTTCTAAAGCTAAATCTTGACACCAAAATAGGAATATAAATTTGCATAATTTATTCAGCTATAAGGAAAAATAGGTACATGAAAGCAAACATTAAGTCTAAGACTTTTCACTGTTAAGATTCTCGTAGATTTAATAACACAAGTTAAAATAACAATAATTTACTGAACATCTATTATGCACTCATATAGTAATAAGACAGTGTTTTTTCAGTTCATTAAGCATTCTTCTAATCCTTATTCTATTTCATCATCACAACAATCCTATGGGGTACCCAAAGGAACTTCTACCAAACCCACCTCATTTTTACCGATGAGGAAACAGATTCAGTGAAAGCCAAGTCAACAAAGTGGCAGAACCAGGAATGAAAACTCATGTCTTCGGACTCCTGAGCATTTTACGTATGTAAATCTTCACTGCTAAGCACTGCCCCAGCAAGTTACATTTTGCTTTCAGTTCTTACTTCGTCACCAGTTGTGATGAAGGGAAGAGAATCACCTAAAGAAACTGACAACCATGAGATTAACAGAAATGTTGTGATATGCTTCACACTTCATGTTCTACCTGTGTTAAAAGTATAGAGGGGCCAGTGCTGTGGCATAGTGGGTAAAGCCACCACCTTGAATGCTGGCATCCCATATAGGCGCCTGTTCGAGTACTGGCTGCTCTACTTCTGATCCAGCGCTCTGCTATGGTGTGGGAAAGCAGTAGATGTCCCAAGTCCTTAGGTCCCTGTACCCACGTAGGAGACTTGGAAGAAGCTCTTGGCTCCTAACTCGAGATTGGCTTAGCTCTGGCCATTGCAGCCATCTGGGGAGTGTACCAGTGGAAGACTTGTCTCTCTCTGTCTGCCTCTATCTC
Source organism: Oryctolagus cuniculus (assembly GCF_051225735.1). Classification (NCBI taxonomy): domain Eukaryota; kingdom Metazoa; phylum Chordata; class Mammalia; order Lagomorpha; family Leporidae; genus Oryctolagus; species Oryctolagus cuniculus. Next base: position 100,387,528 of record NC_142870.1, read on the forward strand.
TCTGTGACTCTGTTTTTCAAATAAACAATATTTAAAAAATAAACTGAAAAGAAGGGGGGGGGGGTCGATGCTATGATGCAGTGCGTTAAAGTGCTAGCCTGCAGTAGGCATTCCATATGGGTGCTGATTCGAGTCTTGGGTGCTCCACTCTCAACCCAGCTCCCTGCTAATGTGTCTGGGAAGGCAGTGGAGGATGGCCCAAGTCCCTGGGCCCCTGCACCCACGTGGGACACCAAGAAACTCCTGGCTCTTATAGGCATCTGGGGAGTAAACCAATGGATGGAAAACCTCTTTCTATCTCTACCTCTCTCTGTAACTCTGCCTTTCAAATAAATAAAATAAATCCTTCTTAAAAAAAAAAGCATCAAGAAGACACTAAAAACTGTTATTTTTTCAGAATACATTTCAATTTCTTTAGGGCTTGAATAAGAAAGAGGAAATCAAGCATGTATTAAAACCAGTGTTGTAAGCCAGCCAGGACTCAAACTGTGAAGTGATAGAAAAGTAGGACCACCGATCATAGAGGGTTCAACTCCTACTTAAGTCAAAACAACATTGAAAAATGCTTATTAGACCTCCTTTCAGCACAGTAGTAAGATGCCCCTCCAGAGCAAAACTGCTAACCACTCTTCACTTCACCAAACATTTTTATGTACCTTTTGCATGCATAATCAACACGTTTGGCATTTTACTCATACACCCTATGCACATAACATGCTACTACTGCAGGAATATCAGAAGATTAAAACATAACAAAAATAGAATCCATTCACCCACTGTTCATTTTGTTGTATATTATCTAGACTTTTTCCTATGCTTTTATTTTTACTTTTTTTATTTTACTTTTTCCTATGAGTTTATATTTTAAACTTACAAAATATGGCATCATCCCACAGGAAACTTTTTTTTTAAGCACCTTACACAATACACGCCAGCCTCTGTCATTTTTGTTTTCTAAGGTTTCATATATTTATTCCTGAGCCAACCCAACTAGTTACGGCCCCAACCAAATATGTACGGTTGTCCAGGTATGTCATTTAAAACACACACACACACACACACAAGAATATATATACACAAAAAACACAATACCCATGATAGTGTTTATCAAATCACTGAACCTTTTATAGGCCTTTCAGGCAACGTGGTCTTTCTTCCTAACATGTATAGTAAGTCTTCGCAAAAAAAAAAAAAAAAAAAGGCACATTTTAAACGAGTTAACAGGGCTAAAGTTTCCTTTTCATCCTAATAAAAGTATATATTTTCTAGATTTTAAAAGAAACAAAACATAAAAATGGCTGCATAGGAGCTTCAACTAGAGCCCTCCACATGTCAGCGAATGTACTGAAAATACCTGGTCAAATATTCGAATAGCTACTGTTCAGGCACGACTCTATTATCTCTTTGCAGAAATAAGCTTCTTCAAAGGACTCGTGTCCCTAGGCCCTACTTGAAAGCAAAACCAGAAAGGGCTTAAAAGCACCCGAGCGAGAGGGGAGTCTCTGGGTGGCAGGGCCGATGCCCGCTTCCCGCGGCGACAACTTGCGGAGCGCAGCGGGCTGCGGCGCGGGAGGGCCGCGAAGCCGCCGGGCAGTGCCGGGGGCCAGCGTGGCACCCTAGGGCGGCCGGAGCCCAGAGGCCCAAGCTCAGCTGCCCTCCACCGGGCCCGGCAGGAGTCGCCCGGACCAGTAGCCGCCAGCCCAGCGCCACGCACCCGCCTCGCCGGGCCTGCGACTGACGGCCAGAGCTGAGGGCACGCTGAAGCCCCGACCCCAAGGGAGCTGTAAGGAAAGCAGCAGCTGAGAGCCGAGGCGAGGTGGGGCCGAGGCGTCCTTCGCCGGGCCTGGAACTGCCTTCGGGATGGGGGAGGGGAAGCCCTCCCGCCGTAAAACGAAGACAGGGTTTCAGTTTCAAACAAGCCATCCGGTCTTTCCAGCCCTCTCCCGTCGGGAGATGCGCCCGCACGCCTGCGTCCCCTGCAGCGGTCTAGCGCCCAGTCCGCCCGCTCCTCCCTCACACTCACCAGTGCCTGCGGGCCCGCCAGGCCGGTCCGGGCGTAGCTCTGAGGGGCGGTGCGGCCTTACCCGCGGGCGCAAGGCGGCGGGCGCACGGCGGCGGCGCTCTGGCTCTCGCGCTCCCGGGCACTCAGCCGGGCCAGCCCCTCTCCTTTGCGCGCGCCCCACGCCCTGTCCGCCAGGCCCCAGCTCCGCGGCCGCACTCACTGCCTCGTTCCGCGCCTGCGCCGCGCACCTCAGGGGCCCGCCGAAAGGGCGGGGAGGTGACGAGGTGAGTTGGGGGCAGGGGACCGGGCTGCGCGGCCACACGGCACACCGGGCTTGGGAGGGACCACCGGCCGGCAGCCCCGGGGGTGGCCCCGAGGCCCGCGCCCCCTGCCGGCTTCTCTGCGCCGCCGCGGGCCGCTCCCGAGCGGGGTGCGGCCCCTGCGGAGCGCGGCGGGGGCTTCCAGTCGCTGGAATTGCGGCCCGCCTGGCTGCGCGACGACCTTGACCTGCCTGTCCCCAGCCCTCCCTCCCGCCCTGGAAGAAGTGGAAGGCGCGCCGCCCGCGAGAGTCACCCTCTCCCCACCCTGCCCCTCCCGGGGACGCGCGACAATGGCCTTGTCCGGATTAGGCCGGGCAGATGGCGTTCTGTAACCCTAAATAAGCCAGCAGCCTGTGGGGGACGGAGAGAGCGGGACCGCGTCGTGGCTTTTGCGACGCCCGAGAACCTCACAGAGCTGGGATGCTCGTTACCGGGCTTGAGGGAGGACCCCTTGAAGGTCCGTGAGTCAATCCTTAGGTCTCCGCCCGGTTCGTTGGGTCAGGAAATCTTGGTGGAATGAATGTAAAGTTTCTGGAGATTGGTTTCGATTATTTAAATCGTGTTCTGACCTTGAGTTTCTGGGAACAGATGTAGGGAGGATTAAAGGAATCCCAGTGGGGCCTCCAAAATAAATAAATGAGCAAAAATATATTTGTGAACACCATTTCAAAAACAATCACTTTAAAAATGTGGTCATGTGTTTAATCTTTTTTGACAACCGGTCGAGGTTGTTAGTTCCAATTTACAAATTAGAAAAAGTGGGCTTGTGAGGGGCTAAAGTCTCCGGCCTTAACTCCTTTTTGTAACCTGCACAACTGGGGTTCAAATCTTTGTTAAGTGGATGAATGAAGCCCTTGTGGATTATCGGGTGCCCAAGGTCACTGGGAAAGTCGGGGCTGCAGGGCGGTGCTATTTCTGGGAACCACGCGCTGATCAACCGATCAACTGCTGGAAAGGGAGAATCACAGCCCTTCCGCAAGCAAGCCCCTTCACTCCGTCCCAGGGGATAAAGACCTGTTTGAAAAACTAGTTTCAGTCTATTACCTCAGAACTTTTGCGTGTGACTCATCCCAAATAAGTGAATATTCATGCATGCTAGCATAGCCAGAATAAAGTAAAAGAGATTTAGAAGAACCCTCAGTCCTAGTAGGAGTAGGACCTGGCACAGAATAGAAAAGCATACAAGTTTGTGAAAGTTATAAAATACAGCATGTATCTTTTGCTCTCTGGTGTGGCTGGGCTTTTTCCCTCCCTGATACATTGGAAGCCACAAGAGGGTGTCCTGACACCATCTTGAGTTAGTGATTTGTTCACATAGAGCCTTGTGTCAATCTTTATATTTTGGATGTTTCGTTTTAAAATATTTTGTGGTATGAGCACCCCCACTTCCACAAGTGTATTATCTTAAAAAATCCTCACAGTTACCACTTAGAAGAGCCTTAAAATGTTCAGATATCATTTATTAAAAAATATTTATTTGACAGGTGGAGTTACAGAGAGAGAGAGAGAAAGGTCTTTCATCTACTGGTTGACTCCCCAAATGGCTGCAACAGCAGAGCTGGGCCGATCCAAAGCCAGGAGCCAGGAGCTTTTGGGCCTCCCACGCGGATGTGGGGGCCCAAGAACTTGGGCATCTTCTACATTCTAGGCCACAGCAGAGAGGTGGATAGGAAGAGGAGCAGACAGGTCTTGAACTGGTGTCTGTAAGGAATGCTGGCGCTGCAGTGGAGCTTAGCCTAGTACGCCACAGTGCCAGCCCCTCAGCTAACATTTAATGTAATCACAAATTGAACACAACATAAAGTTCTTGGATTAGTTGCAATGTTGTGGCTCTCTTTTCTTCTCTTCCTCCAGGGCAGGGAGGCAGCTGGGAAAACAAACAAACAAACAAACAAAAAAAAACCCTGAAATCTCATAAGAGTACCAAATGGTTTTTTTGTTAAATACTTTTATAATTTTGGTATAGAGGGCATTCAAGCATCGTTCTTCCAATTTTGTCCACCCTTGTAGAATACAAGCACACTTCATTTTATTGTGCTTCACTTTGAGGATACTGTAGTTTTTACAATTGAAGGTTTGTGACAACCCTGAACCCGGCAAATTTGTTGACACCATTTTACCAACAGCATTTGCTAACTTTGTGTCACATTGTGGTAATTCTTGTAACATTTCAAACTTTTTCATTATTATATGAACAGTAGATCTTTGATCAGTGATTTTTTCTTTACAGGTTTATTTATTCGAAAGGTAGAGTTACATAGAGAGTAGAGAGATCCTTCATCCACTGTTTCATTCCCTGAATGGCTGCAATGGCCGGGGCTGTCCCATCCTGAATCCAGGAGCCTGAAACTATCTGGGTTTCCCACAAGGGTGGCAGGGACCCAAGTAGTTGTACTATCTTCAGCTGCTTTTCCAGGCATGTTAGCACAGAGCTAGACAAGAAGTGGAGCAGCTGGGACTTGAACTGTGCTCTTTTTTTTTCTTTTTAAGATTTTTTTTTTTTTAAATTTATTTGAGAGGTAGAGTTACAGACAGTGAGAGGGAGAGACAGAGAGAAAGGTCTTCCTTCCGTTGGTTCACCCCCAAATGGCCGCCACGGCCAGAGCTACGCCGATCCGAAGCCAGGAGACAGGTGCTTCTTCCTGGTCTCCCACGAGGTTGCAGGTGCCCAAGCACTTGGGCCATCCTCCACTGCCTTCCCCGGCCACAGCAGAGAGCTGGACTGGAAGAGAAGCAGCCGGGACTAGAATCCGGCACCCATATGGGATGCCGGTGCCGCAGGCAGAGGATTAGCCAAGTGAGCCACAACGCCAGCCCTGAGCTGTGCTCTTTAATGTTACTATTCTAATTGTTTGGGGGTACCTTGAGCCATGTTCATGCAAGATGACAAACTTAATTGATAAACGCTGTGTGTGTTCTGATTGCTCTACCTAGGACCTTTCTGTTGACTCTCTCCCTCTCTTCAGGATTTCCTATTTCCTAAGACAGCACAATATGGAAATTAAGCCAATTAATAGCTCTGCAATGGCCTCTAAGTTTTCAAGGGAAAGAGTCACAGCTCTGCTTTAACTCAAAAGCTAGAGGGGCTGGTGCTGTGGCATAGCAGGTAAAGCCAGTGTCCACAGTGCTGGCATCCCGTATGGGCGCAGGTTCAGCTGCTCCACTTCGATCCAGCTCTCTGCTATGGCCTGGGAGAGCAGTAGAAGATGGCCCAAGTGCTTGGGCCCTAGCACCAATGTGGGAAACCTGGAAGAAGCTCCAGGCTCCTGGTTTCAGATCGGCCCAGATCCAACCATTATGGCCATTTGGAGAGTGAACCAGCAGATGGAAGAATTTCTCTCTCTCTCTCTGTAACTCTGCTTTTCAAATAAATAAATGAATCTTTTTTTAAAAAAAAAGCAAAAAAAAACAAAAGCTAGAAATAATTATGCTTGTGAAGAGGTATGTCAAAAGCCAACACAGGCTGAAATCTGTGTCCCTTGTACCAATTAGCCAAGTTTGAATACAAACAAAGTAATTGGAAGAAATTAAAAGTGCTACTCTAGAAAAATGTATGAATGATAAGATACTAGAAAAGCCTTACTGTTGTCATAGAGAAAGTTTTAGTGGTCTGGTTAGAAAATAAAACCAGTCACAGGTTCCCTTAAAGGCTAATCCAGAACAAGTTCCTAATGATCTTCAAGTCTTCAAAGTCTGAGAGGTGAGGAAGCTGCAGAAGAAAAGTTTGAAGCTTTGGTTGAGGTTCGTTCATGAGGGTTAAGAAAGGAAGCCCGTGTCTGTCACATGAAAGTGCAAGGTGAAGCAGCAAGTGCTGATTGGCAGAGAGGCTGCACCAAGTTATCTAGAACTGGCTAAGATCCTTGATGAAGGTGGTTATGCTAACTCAGACTTTCTGTGTAGATGAAACAGCCTTAGGCAGAAGCTGCAAATAGAACTTTCATAGCTGGGGAGGACAAGTCAACACCTGTCTTCAAGGTTTCAAAATGCAGGCCAACTCTCCTGTATTAGGGACCCTAATACAGTTGGTGCCTTTAAGTTGAAGCTAATATTCATTTATCACCAGGACCCTTAAGAGTTATGCTAACTCTACTCTGCCTATTTTGTTTGTTTGTTTACCTATATTCTATAAATAAAACAACCAAGTCTGGATGATAGAACATCTATTTATAACATGATTTAGTGACTATTTTAAGCCCACTGTTGAGATCTATTGCTTAGAAGAAAAGATTCCTTTCAAAATATTGCTGTTCAGTGACTATACCTTGGTACCCAAGACCTCTGATAGAGATGTATGTTGAGATTTATGTTGTTTTCAGGCTTATTAACTCAACATCCATTCTGTAGCCAATGGATCAAGGACTAAGTTCAACTTTCAAATCTTATTTAAGAGATTCTGGAGTTAGTGTTCTGACACAGCCAGTTAAGCTACCACTTGGGATTCCAGCATCCCATATTGGAGTGCTGGTTCATGTGCAATCCAGTTTCCTGGTAACATGCCTTAGAAGGCAGCAGAAGATGGCCCAAATACTTGGGCCCCTGCCACCAATGTGGGAGACCAACATAGAGTTCCTGGCTCCTGGCTTCAGCATAGCCTAGCCCCAGCTGTTGTGGCCATTTGGGAAGTGAACCAGAAAAAATGGAAGCTCTTTTTGTCTCTTTGTCACCTTGCCTCTCAAATAAATAAATCTTTAAAATAAAATAAAGACTTATTTATTTATTTGAAAGGGAGAATTAATAGAGAAGCAGAGGCAGAGGTCTTTCATCTGCTGTTTCATTCTCCAAATGGCCATAATGGTTGGATCTGGGCCAATCTGAAATCAGGAGCCAGGAGTTTTTTCCAGATCTTCCACACAGGTGCAGGGGCCCAAGGACTTGGGCCATCTTCTACTGCTTTCCCAGGCCATAGCAGAGAGCTGGATTGGAAGTAGAGCAGCTGGGACTCAAACTGGTGCCCATATGGGATGCTGGCACTGCAAGCAGTGGCTTTACCAGTTATGCCACAATGCCAGCCCTAATAAATCTTTATTTTTTTAAAAAAGAATATATGTTATTATATAATGAAGAAAATAGGAAAGTATAAAGAGCAAAAGAAAAATGTACCATAGGGGATGGCCCTATGGCGCAGGAGGTTAAGTCACTATCTGCAATGTTGGTATCTATTTGGGTGCCAGTTTAAGTCTGGCTTCTCCACTTCTGATCCAGTTCCTTGCTAATGTACCTGGGTAAGCAGCAGAAAATGGCCCAAGTCCTTGAGCTCCTACACCTACATGGGAGACCTGCATGGTGTTCCAAGCCCCTGGTTTCTGCCTGGTCTAGTCCTGGCCATTGCAGCTGTTTGGGGAGTGAACCAGCAGATGGAAGAGCGCTTTCTTTCTGTGGCTCCTTATCTCTGTAATTCTGGCCTATAAATAAATAAATAAATCTCTATCTATCTTTAAATAGAAAAATGTACCATAATCCTACAACTCCGAGCTAATCCATGGGATACATTTTCTCCATGTCTTTCCATTTTTTTTTTACCTGTATACATATCTAAATTTCTTCCAAATTAGAGTGTTATTGTTTATTTTGCTTTGTAACAGTTTCTCCTCACCATTTAATATGGCATGATCATCCCTTATGCTATTAAAATATTAATGGCACCTTAGAACCACTATAAGTGATTATAGAGTTAAATAGTGGACTTTCATTGGCTGGTGCTGCGGTGCAGCAGGTAAAGCCACCGCCTGCAGTGCCAGCATCCTATATGGGTACCAGTTTGAGTCCTGGCTGTTCTACTTCTGATCCAGCTCCCTGCTAATGTACAGAGGAAAGCAGTAGAGGATGGCCCAAGCCCTTGGGCCCTGTACCCATGTGGTAGACTCAGAAGAAACTTCAGGCTCTTGGCTTAAGATTGGCCCAGCTTTGGCCATTGCGGTCATCTGGGGAGTGAACCAGTGGATGGAAGATCCTTTTCTCTCCCTGCCTCTGCCTCTACCCCTCTGTAACTCTGCCTTTCAAATAAATAAATAAATCTTTTTAAAAAAAGTGGAAAGTCATGTCATTTCCAGTTTAAAAAATATTTTTCCCATTTAGTTTGTTTTCTTATACTTTTTTTTTTACAGGCTGTGTATCTTTTTTTTTTCTTAAAGATTTATTTTATTTATTTATTTGAAAGGCAGAGTGACAGAGGGAGGGAGGAAGAAAGAGATCTTTCATACATGGGTTCACTCCCCAAATCATCTCAGTGACCAGGGCTGGGCCAGGCAGAAGTCAGGAGCATGGAAGTCTATCCTGGTCTCCTATATGGGTGCAGGGGCCCAAGCACTTGGTCCATCTTCCACTGCTTTCGCAGGTGCATTAGCAGGGAACTGGACTGGAAGTGGAGCAGCCAGGTCTCAAAATCAGGGCCCATATGGGATGCTCGTGCCACAGGTGGAGGCTTAACCTGCTACGCCACAATGCTGGCCCTACCTCATTGATTTTTTTTTTTTTTTAAGATTTATTTATTTATTTAGAGGTAGACTTACAGACAGAGAGAGGGAGAGACAGAGAAAAGTCTTCCATCTGTTGGTTCACTCCCTAAATGGCTTCAGTGACCAGAGCTGAGCATATGTGAAGCCAGGAGTCAGGAGCCTCCTCTGGGTCTCCCATGTGGGTGCAGGGGCCAGAGGACTCGGGCCATCTTCTACTGCTTTGCAAGGTCATAACAGAGAGCTGGATTGGAAGAGGAGCAGCTGGGACTAGAATCAGTGCCCATATTGGATGCCAGCACCATAGTCGGAGGCTTAGCCCACTACACCACAGTGCCAGCCCCCTCATTGATTTTTTTATGTAAATTATATTTTAGGATAAAGATTTGTTTTATTTATTTGAAAGAATTAGAGAGGTAGAGACAGAGAAGAAGAGAGTCTACTGGTTCAGTCCTCAAATGGCCACAATGTCCAGGGCTGGGCCTATACAAAGCCAGGAGCCAGGAGCTTTTTTTCAGATCTCCCACATGGGTGCAGGGGCCCAAAGACTTGGGCCATCTTCTGATGCTTTCCCAAGCACATTAGCAGGGAGCTGGATCAGAAATGAAGCTCAAACCAACAGTCATGGCATGCTGGCGTCAAAACTGGCAGCTTAATCCTCTGTGCTACAATGCCATCCCACCCTTCTCTTTTTGTGAACCTCATCCCTGGTGGCCTGTTCAGACTCTACTGGAACAAGGTCTCAGCTTGACTGCAAAACCTTTCTGTTCAGTGTTCAATTTTCAGTCTTACTCTTCATTTTTGCTTTAGCTGTGGGAATAACAATCAGTAAATCCAGGAAATCACATTAGTCCTTGTTAGAAAGTTAATAACAATATCTTATAAAGTGTTTCTGTGGCACTTTTCATGATCTAGAGCATTGATCATATTTACAGCACTTGGGACTGAAGGTCAAGTGTTGTATCCATTTGATAGACTTGAATTTAGACACACATATCTGCAAAGATCTGAGGGATGGAACACATCAAGAGAAACTGAGAATAAAAGATGATGAAGGAAGACTTTCCATGTTATCCCTAGGAAGAAAATTCATTGTATAGGTCTAGGGTAGGTATGGGTGGTTGACTCAGCAATATCCAATTTTGTAATGCTGTCCACTTTTCAGGCATAGGAGAGATTATATTGCCTGACCTGCATGAAGTTAGAGATAGCTGTATGACTTGCTTTGACCATTGAAATATCAGTAGAAGTGTTATGTGTCACTTCTCAGTAGAGACATTTCATTTCCATTACTCAGTTCCTTAGGTCTCCCTTCAGTGGTGGAGTCATCTGGACCCATAGCAAACATGTGAACTTGAAACAAACTTTGTTTTGTTTGAATGCTTAGCTTTTGGGATAGTTTGTTATTGCAGATTCATCTAGATTAATTTAACACACATTTATTAAAGCCTACTACTTTCAAGATAAATATGGAAGTCACTGTAGAGAAGGCAATTGAAAAATATGTTTTTAATCTCTTTTATGGCAGTCTTACAGAATGACATCAAAAAATCTTTGTAAATCTGTTAAAACTGCAAGTTACTGGGCAAATTTTCATGCTGCAATTCTCATGTCTTAACACCGAGTGGTGCCACATACTAAATGTTATCTGTGGGAACAGCTTGCTTTATTTTTTTTTTTTTCTCAAGTGAAAAGCAGTTTTATGAAAAAGCAGTTTTATGAATTCTTAACCTGCTCCAGATTCACTTAGTAATAATTCAGCAGAAAAGCTTGTTTGTGGAAAGTCGACTAAACAGGTGCTCAGGAGAACAGCTATGATGATCAAGAATGTCCACAGCGTTTACCTACCTTGAACTTTGGATTATCCTAAATCGATACTGCTTTTCCTGTTGTTGCCAATGGGAGTAAAAAAGCTCCAAAGCATAATTATTTGTAATAACCTCTAATCACAACATAAACAACCTCTTTGCAGGGGCACAGGAGAGTTCCGTGGTGTTTTTCCAGGTAGACTGTATGTTCTGTAAAGATAGGAAAAGTGGGCCGGCGCCGCGGCTCACTAGGCTAATCCTCCGCCTAGCGGCGCCGGCACACCGGGTTCTAGTCCCGGTCGGGGCGCCGGATTCTGTCCCGGTTGCCCCTCTTCCACGCCAGCCCTCTGCTGTGGCCAGGGAGTGCAGTGGAGGATGGCCCAGGTGCTTGGGTCCTGCACCCCATGGGAGACCAGGAAAAGCACCTGGCTCCTGGCTCCTGCCATCGGATCAGCGCAGTGCGCCGGCCGCAGCGCGCCGGCCGCGGCGGCCATTGGAGGGTGAACCAACGGCAAAGGAAGACCTTTCTCTCTGTCTCTCTCTCTCACTGTCCACTCTGCCTGTCAAAAAAAAAAAAAAAAAAAAAGATAGGAAAAGTGTGTGTCTGCCTTGTTTACTTCCAGTTAAAGCCTAGTACACTGCTGCTACAGAGGGATCACCTAATAAATATGTATTATGTGAATGATGGACACAAGGAAGGAATGCACAAAATCCCTAGCACAATGTAAATATTCATACAATGTCTAGTTCATTCTATGTGTTCAAAGTTATGTTTAATAGCAAAAGGTTTGTTAACATTTCTTCTCATTTTAATGTTTGTCAAAAATACGTTTTGAAATTTGAAGTCATTGATTTGAAATCAGAAAACTGATGTCGAATTTATGGTAGTATCAATTGTTTAGTTATCGTTACAGCTTCAAAGTTTTCAGATATTTTCAAGCTGTTAAGAAAAAGATTTAAGGAAATGCCATTCTTGATTTTTCTGCTCTTTATACATGTAAAGTCATTTTATGAATTTTTATATGGTTTATGTGTAATTGATTTGCTCATTAAAATGATGAGGTTTGGTATATTCAAAAAGATAATTTGCACAATAATCTTATTAAATGATTTTTTTCTGTATGCCTTCCATTTTAATCTGTATGCCTTTTGTGCATTTTAATTGCTTTCTGAAAAAAGATTTATTTATTTGAAAGGCAGAGTGACAGAGGGAGAGACAAAGACAGAAATCTTCCTTACATTGACTCACTTCCCAGATGGCAACAACTCCCAGGGCTGGGCAAGGCTGAATGAGAAATTCAACAGAGATAGAAATCATAAAAAGGCATAATCCTAAATCTTAGTGCTAAATAACTCATAAGTGAGAATTCAAAATATAAAGTGGTAAGCCACAACAGCAGAATTGAGCACATAGAAGAAAAAATTTCTGAGTTTGAAGATAGATCTTTTGGTGAAGTGGGTTAAGCTACCACCTTCAGCGCTGGCAACTCATATGGGTGCCTGTTTGAGATGAGGCTGCACCTTTCTGATCCAGCTCCCTGCTGGTGCACTTGAGAAAGGGTAGAAGATGACTCAAGTGCTTGGGCCCCTGCATACACGTTGGAGACCTTGATGAAGCTCCTGGCTTCAGCCTGGCCCAGCCCTGGCTGTTTTGGTCATTTGGGGAGTAAACTAGCAGATGGTTTACTCCCCATCTCTGCCTCTCCCTCTCTCTGAAGCTCTGACTTTCAAATGAATGGATAAGTCTTTGAAAACAAACAAAAAAGAAATATCTAGTCAAAATTTTTTAAAAGGGGGAAAAATAAAAAAGAAACTCTTTAGGACTTAAGGGACATTTTTGAGAAAGCCAACCTTCACATTCTGGGTGTTTCAGGAGGAGAAAAGGAAAAGGACATAGAAAACTTACTCAAGGAAATCATTGCTGAAAACTTGCCAAATCTGGGAGGGATGAGAACATCAACTGCAGGAAGCCCAAACATGTCATGTCCAATAGATTCAGCCACAAATGTCCTCTCCAAGTCATGTTGTAGTCAAACCATCAAAAATACAAGACAGAGAAAATTCTAAAATAGCAAGAGATAACTGCCAAACTCCTCATAGGGGAATCCTCATTAGGTTAATAGCAAACTTCTCAGTAGAAACCTTATAGGTCAGGAGAGAATGGGATGAAATATTCAAAGTTCTAAAAGAATATATTTCTAGCCAAGAGTACTATACCCAGCAAAACTACCCTTCAGAAATAAAGGAGAAATGATGACTTCTAATGACAAGTAAAACCTGATGGATTCATCACCACCAGACTGTCCCTACATGACAAGACTGTCCCTACAAGGGGACAGCGCTGTGGTGTGGGTAAAGCTGCCGCCTGCAGTGCTGGCATCCCATGTGGGCGCCAGTCGAGTCCCAGCTGCTCCACTTTTGATCCAGCTTTCTGCTATGGCCTGGGAAAGCAGTGGAAGATGACCCAAGTCCTTGGGTCCCTGCATCCATGTGGAAGACCTGGAAGAAGCTCCTGGCTCCTGGTTTCGGATCGGTGGAGCTCCCAGCTGTTGCGGCCATCTGGGGAGTGAACCAGTGGATGGAAGACCTTTCTCTTTCTCTCTGCCTCTGCCTCTCTGCAACACTGCCTTTCAAATAAATAAATAAATCTCAAAAAAAAAAAAAAAAGTGATTAAGGAAGTCCTGCATTAGAAGTGGAAGAATAACAACTAATATCACACACAAAAAAATGCAAGTACAAATTCCAACAGTAAAGCAGAAAAAGAAGGAAAATTTAATGATTCATATCTTGTTTTCTCTTTTTTGCTGGATTTGATTTGCTGTACTCACATATCTTGTTAATGGTTAATTTACCTGTATTAATTAAGACTGTAATGTTTTTCTTTTTCTTTTGTAAAATATTATTTATTTATTTGAAAAGTAGAGTTGCAGACACAGAAAGAGAGAGGCAGAGAGAGAGAGAGCTTCCATCTGCTGGTTCACTCCCCAAATGGCCACAACGGCCAGAACTGAACCTATCTGGAGCCAGGAGCCAGTAGCATCTTCCATATCTCCTGCGTGGGTGCAGGGGCCCAAGCACTTGGGCCATTTTCTGCTGCTTTCCCAGGCGCAGTAGCAGGGAGCCGGACCAGAAGTGGAGTAGCTGGGACTTGAACTGGCGTCCATATGGGATGCTGGTACTGCAGATGGTGTCTACCTACTACACCACAGCGCTGACCCCTAGTTTTGTAATTTTTTTCCCCTTGTACTCACTGGATTTTGAAATCTGGGTTATGTTGATCTGTTAAAATGAATTGGAAAACATTTCATTCTTCTCTGTTTTCTGAAAGGACATATTATTGTGCTATTTTTTATTTCTTAAATGTTTAGTAAAATTCATAATTGAGAATATTTAGACCTTTAATTATCTCTGGGAGAAGATTTTAAAAACAAATTTAACACATATGAGGCTGTTAAAAATGTTTTTCTTTCCACATCAATTTTCTGAATTTGTGTTTTTGAAGGAACATGTGTGTTTCACATCATTACTTGCCAAAATTATTGTCTTAAAATTGCTTAACATCCTTAAAAAAACAACAACTGAAAATAGAGCTACCCTATGATGCAGAAATCTGACAACCCGGTGTGTATACCCGAAGGGAATAAAATTGGTATGCTGAAGAGATATCTGCACCCCTGTAACTATTGCAGTACTATTCACAATAGCTGATATATGAAATCAATCTCTGTGTCCATTAACAGATGAATGGACAAAGAAAGCATAGTATATATACATAATGGGATGCTCTTCGGCCATAGGAAGGTTAAAATTCTGTCATTTGTATTTTTTTCTTTTTCTTTTTTTTTTTTTTTTTTTTTTTTTTTGACAGGAAGAGTGGACAGTAAGAGAGAGACAGGTCTTCCTTTTTCCATTGGTTCACTGCCCAATGGCCACTGTGGCCAACGCACTGGGGCCGACACACCGCGCTGATCTGAAGCTAGGAGCCAGGTGCTTCTCCTGGTCTCCCATGCAGGTGCAGGGCCCAAGGACTTGGACCATCCTCCACTGCACTCCCGGGCCACAGCAGAGAGCTGGACTTAAAGAGGAGCAACCAGGACAGAATTCGGCACCCCGACCAGGACTAGAACCCCGCGTGCCGGCGCTGCAGGCAGAGGATTAGCCTATTGAGCCGCAGCGCTGGCCAAAATCCTGTCATTTGTAACACCATGGATGAATCTGGAAGATAGGAAGTTTGGTGAGATAAACCATACACAAAAACACAAGTACTACATGTTCTAACTCATATAGGGGAGATAAAAAAGTTGATTTTACAGAAGCTAAGAGTAGGGGTCGGTGCTTTGGTGCAGCAGGTTAGGTCATCTCCTGCAGTGCTGGCATTCCATATCGGTGTCAACTGGAGTTCCAGCTGCTCCGCTTCTGATCCAGCTCCCTGCTATTGTGCCTGGGAAAAAAAAGCAGTGGAAGATGGCCCAAATCCCTGGGCCCTTGCCACCCACGTTGGAGACAGGGAGGAAGCTTCTGGCTCTTGGCTTGGGCCTGGCCAAGCCTCAGTTTTTGCAACAGTTTGTCTAGTGAACTAGCAGGAGGAGGATGTCTCTCGCTGTCTCTCCTTCTCTCTATAACTGTTTCAAATAAATAAATAATTCTTAAAAAAAAAAAAAAAGGACGTTAAGAGTAAAATACTGGTTACTAGAAGCTGCAGAGGGGAGGAGGGATGGGGAGAGAACAGTCCATGTGTACAGTGTTACAGTTTTGCACAGGGAACAAGTTCAGATGTTCTAGTTCATAGAAAGGTGACCATAGTTAATAATTTGTGTATTGGGGCCTGCATTGTGGTGCCACAGGTTAAGCTGCTGCCTGTGGTGCCAGCATCCCATATGAGTGCCAGTTCAATCCTGGCTGCCTCACTTCTGATCCAGCTCTCGGCTAATGTGCTTGGGAAAGCAGCAAAAGATGGCCCAAGTATTTGGGCTCTGCTGCCTACATGGGAGACCCAAATGAAACTCTGAGCTCCTGGCTTTGGCCTTGTCCAGTCCATGGCCATTTGGGGAGTGAATTAGTGGATAGAAGATCTCTCTATCTCTGTCTCTCCTCTCTCTGTAATTCTGCCTTTCAAATAAATAAAATAAATCTTTAAAAATGTATATTTCAAAGTAGGTAGAAGACAGTGTTCTCACCATTAATAAATGAAAAAGCAGTGGGTAAAGCCACCACCTGCAGTGCCGGCATCCCATAAGGGCATCAGCGCGAGTCTGGCTGCTCCACTTCCAATACGGCTCCTTGCCTGGGAAAGCAGTGGAAGGTGGCCCAAGTGTTTGGGCCCCTGCACCCATGTGGGAGACCCGGAAGAAACTTCTGGCTCCCAGTTTCAGATTGGTCCAGCTCTGGCATTTGCTGCTATTTGGGGAGTGAACTGGCAGATGGAAGATCTCTCTCTCTCTGCCTCTGCCTCTCTGTAACTCTGTCTTTCAAATAAATAAATAAATAAATCTTTAAAAAAAAAGGAAAAAGGGTTAAGGTGATGGATATACTAAATAGTCTATTTTTAAAATATTTACCTATTTATTTTACTTGAAAGGCTGAGTATAAGGGGGAGAGTATTTTTCATTCACTGCTTCACTTCCCAAATGCCTAGTCAGGGATGGGCTAAGGTGTAGCCAAGAGCCGTGAATTCTACCTAAGTCTCCCACATGGGTGGCATGGGCTCAAGCAATTGAACCATCATCTACTGCCTCGTAGGGTACATTAGCAAGAAGCTGGATTGGGGTACTGGCATTGTTGTATAGCAAGTAAAACTACTGCCTACAATGCTGGCATTCTACATGGGCACCGGTTTGAGACCCTGCTACTCCACTTCCAATCCAGTTCCCTGCTAATATGCTTGAGAAAGCAGTAGAAGATGGCCCAAGTACTTGTGATATGGGATAAGTGAGATAGATATTTTAAGCTCATGAGCTGGAAGCCACACCTCTTCCACTCCATGTTACCATATCCACCTATTTGTCAATCAGATGACCTCTTCCCCAGGAAGTACTTCTCCTTACCTGGGACCAAAGGGCAGTACCTTGTAAGCACTTCCATTTTCTAAGCTCATAAGAAGCTGGGTAAAGCAGAAGCTCTGTCTCTCTCTTCTTGTGGATGGGGATTGAGAAGGGTAACAAAATCTCCTTTACCTTTCCTGGCCCACTCTCCTTAATAAAGTCCTCATGTAATTAAACTTTCTAAGTAAACCTTATCGCCCTGCACATTATATTTATGCCTGTATTTAGATTTCTTTTCCAAATTAAAGGCGAGTCTGGAGCAGAAATTTAGGCCCAGTCTAGCCCATAAGACTTGGGCCCCTGCACACACATGGGAGACTCAGATGAAGTTCCTAACTGCTGGCTTTGGCCTGGCCCAACTGTAGCCGTTGTGGCCGACTGGGAAGTGACCAGTAGATGGAAGATCCCTGTTTCTCGCTCTCTCTCTCTCTCTGTGTGTGTGTGTGTAACTCTGACTTTCAAATAAATAAATAAATAAAATCTTGAACAAAAAAAAAAAAAAAAAAAGGAAGCTGAATTGGAAGCAGAATTGTTGGGATTTGAACCAGCACTCCAGTTGGGATGGTGGAATCCTGAGCTGTGGCTTAACCTACTGCAGCACCTTGATGCCCAGTCCTAATTACTCTAATTTGGTCCTACACAGTGTATATTTATATTGATATGTCATGTTTTGCTCCATATAATTAATTATCAATAAAAATAAAACTATAAAAGTCAGAATCACAGAAATATTTTTAGAAATAAAGTTTTGTTGGGGGTCAGTGTTGTGGTGCATCAAGTTAAGCCACTGCTTGCAATGCTGACATCCTATATCAGAGTGCTAGTTTGAGTCCTAGCAACCTGATTCAAAGCAGAAGATGGCCCTTGCCACCAACATGGGAGACCAGGATGGAGTTCCTGTCTCCTGGTTTCATCCTGGCCCAGACCTGGGTGTTGTGACCATTTGGGGATTGAGCAAGTGTAATGGAAAATCTCTCTTTCTCTCTCTTCATGTCTCTCTTTCTCTCTTTCCATCTCTCGCTACCACTCTGCATTTCAAATAATTAAATCTTTTTACAAAATAAATAAAATTTTGTTGACATAAAAAAGAGAATAGAGGGACTGGCATTGTGGCATAGCCTGCAATACCAGCATCACATTTGAGCTATGGTTGAAGTTCCACTTCCAATCCAGCTGCCTGAAAACATGCCTGGGAAAAGCAGTAGAAGATGGCCCAAGTGTTTGGATCCTTGTTACCCATCTGGGAGACCTGGAAGAAACTCTTGGCTCCTGGCTTCAGCCTGGCCCAGCTTTGGCCATTGTGGCCATCTTGGGGAGTGAACCAGTAGATGGAAGATTCATTCTCTCTCTCTCTCCCCCAACCCTCTCTCTGTGATTATGGCTTTCTAATAAATAAGTAAATCTTTAAAAACAGATTAGATAGAATGAATAATAAATAGTCCTCTTATACTTATCACCAGTTTTCAATAATTGCCCAGATTTCTCCACACTCTACTTGGTTTATCTTTTTTTTTAAATTTATTCTTCCTCTCTCCCTCTTTTCTTTCTTCTCTGAAATGTTTTAAGAGAATCTTAGGGCACTTCATTCCTACATGCTTCTCTATAAAACATGTTATTTTCTTACATGAACACAATGTCATTTTCACACCTAGCAAAAATTACATTAATGCCTTACTGTCCTTCAGTACTCATATTTCTCCATCTCACAAATGTCTTTTCTCAGTTGTCTTGTTCAAAACCAAGAACCAAACCAGACTCATCCATGAAACTTAGTTTCAGGTCCCTTTCATCTCATTTAAGTTGCAGAAAGACCTCTTCCCACCCTTTTCATGCCATTGATTTGTGGAAGATGGATTCATATTTTTTACTTTCCAATGTTTTAAATTTGGGGGCCAGTGTTGTGGTGCAGCAGATTATCTGCCTCTTGTATGTAATATCTGAACACCAATTATAGTCCTGGATGCTCCACTTCCAATCCAGCTCCCTGCTAATGCATCTGGGAAGGCAGCAGATAATGGTTCAAGGACTTATAATATGGGCTTATGTACCTTAATTTTTTCTTTACCAATTTATTTATTTATTTGAAAGGCAGAGTTACAGACAGAAAAGGAGAGCCAGAGAGAGATCTTCCATCAGCTGGGTTACTCCCCAAATGGCTGCAATACCTGGGGCTGGGCCAGACTAAAGCCGGGAGCCAGGAGCTTTTTCCAGGTCTCCCACATGGGTGCAGGTGCCCAAGGACTTTGGTCATCTTCTGCTGTTTTCCCAGGTGCATTGTCAGGGAGCTGGATGGGAAGTAGAGCAGCTGGGACTCAAACTGGCATCCATATGGGATGCCAGCACTGCAGGCTGTGGCATTAACTCACTGCTACACAGAGCCAGCCCCTGTACTTTAATTTTTATTCCAGATTGTTGCCTCCCACAGGAGAAGAATTCTAAGCAGAGGCATAGTAATGTGCACAGGTGCTAACAGGATTTATTTATTTACTTATTTATTTTTAAAGATTTATTTTTTTCTTTGAAAGTCAGCATTACAGAGAGAAGGAGAGACAGAGAGAGAGAGAAAGAGAGAGAGGTCCTTCTTCCGTTGGTTTACTCCCCAGTTGGCTGCAAGGACCGGAGCTGCGCCGATCCGAAGCCAGGAGCCAGGAGCTTCCTCTGGGTCTCCCACGTGGGTGCAGGGGCCCAAGGACTGGGGCCATCTTCTACTGCTTTCCTAGGCCATAGCAGAGAGCTGGATGGGAAGTGTATCAACCAGGACTTGAACTGGCACCCATATGGGATGCCAGCACTGCAGGCAGCAGTTTTACCCACTGCACCACAGCGCTGGCCCCAACAGGATTTATTTAAAGGTGAGAGAATAAACTTACATCCATGCATGAGTATAAGCCACCCCACACTGAGAAATACCCATTGTGAGTGGGCCATAGTGATGTCCATGTATGTGTGAGAGAGAGTGGAAACCCAAGTAGTACTTCCAAGCATGGTCCCTGGCAAAAAGCCTCTTTTATGAAGTAGGAGGGTGGGTCTTAGCATGCACAAAGCCTGTTGGAACATTTAGAATACCTCCATGTGGATAAATTTCATGGTCATCATATAGTCTCCTCCTTCCTGGTCCTAGAGGAGATAGAGGTGCACCAAGGGAAGGTGGACGTATCAAACTGACAGCTAAAGTTACATTGCAGGACTGCAAGGATTCCAGCTCACCTAGACCTGCCTGGCCCCCTGCCCATTCTGGGCTCCTGCCTTTGGCCTGGCCCAGTCCTGGTTGTTGCAGCCATGTGGGCAGTGAAGCAGCAGATGAAAGACCTCTCTCTGTCTCTCCTCTCTATTTGTCTCTCTGTTTTTCATATAAATAAATTTTTAAAAAGTTTTAAATTTCATTACAAGCAAAATTGCAAAATTTGTACGTCAAAGAATCTTGTACCCAAGTCGTTTTGCAAGTTTACAAAAAGCAAAGCTTTGAAACAATAATTAGCCTTATGGAGAAAAGAGGGCTATGATTTTCTGAGTTTATTTGGCTCCATAATATATTGGATTTTCTCATTTTCCAATGAGAAATAAAGCAGCATTCAATACAGCATAGGTAATACAATCATTTTCCTAGCTTATTGGTATTAATATTTCCTGCACTTTTGACTTCAATTTTTTAAAAAAATTATTTATTTACTTGAGTCCGAGAGAGAGAGAGAGATCGAGAGAGAGATCTTCCGTCTTCTGGTTCACTCCTCAGATAGATGAAGCCAGGAACCAGGAGCTTCATCCAGGGCTCCCACATGGGTGACATGGGCCCAAACACTTGAGCCATCTTCTGCTGCTTTCCCCATACATTATCAGGGAGCTGGATCAGAAGTGAGGCAGCTGGGACATGAACCAGTTCCCATATGGGATGCCATTATCACAGGTGACAGCTTTACTTGGTATGCCATAGCACTAACCCCTGAACTGTTTAATTTTTTTAAAAGATTTTATTTATTTATTTGAGATGTAGAGTTACAGACAGAGGGAGAGACAAAAATGTCTGCCATCCGCTGGTTCACTCCCCAAATGACTGCAATGGCCGGAGCTGGGCCAATCCAAAGCCGGAAGACAGGAGATTCTTCTGAGTTTTCCACACCCCCAAACACCTGGGCCATCCTCCACTATTTTTCCAGGCCATAGTAGAGAGCCAGATCAGAAGAGCAGCCGGGACTCGAACTAGCACCCATATGGGATGCCAGTGCTTCAGGCGGAAGCTTAGCCTACTCCACCACAGCACCTACCTCTGTTTAATTTTTTTTTTAACTTTTATTTAATGAATATAAATTTCCAAAGTACAGCTTATGGATTACAATGGCTCCCCCCCCATAACGTCCCTCCCACCCGCAACCCTCCCCTTTCCCACTCCCTCTCCCCTTCCATTCACATCATGATTCATTTTCAATTCTCTTTATATACAGAAGATCAGTTTAGCATACATTAAGTAAAGATTTCAACAGTTTTCTCCCACACAGAAACATAAAGTGAAAAATACTGTTTGAGTACTAGTTATAGCATTAAATCTCAATGTACAGCACACTAAGGACAAAGATCCTACATGAGGAGTAAGTGCACAGTGACTCCTGTTGTTGACTTAACAAATTGACACTCTTGTTTATGGCATCAGTAATCCTAGGCTCTTGTCATGAGCTGCCAAGGCTATGGAAGCCCCCTGAGTTCACCGACTCTGATCACATTTAGACAAGCCATGGTCAAAGTGGAAGTTCTCTCCTCCCTTCAGAGAAAGGTACCTCCTTCTTTGATGACCTGTTCTTTCCACTGGGATCTCACTCGTGGAGATCTTTTATTTAGGTGTTTTGTTTTTTTTTTGTTTTTTTTTTTTTTTTTCCCCCCAGAGTGTCTTGGCTTTCCATGCCTGAAATACTCTCATGGGCTTTTCAGCTGGATCCGCATGCCTTAAGGGCTGATTCTGAGGCCAGAGTGCTGTTTAAGACATCTGCCATTCTATGGGTCTGCTGTGTATCTCACTTCCCATGTTGGATCGTTCTCTCCCTTTTTTATTCTATCAGCTAGTATTTGCAGACACTATTCTTATTTATGTGATCCCTTTGGTTCTTAGTCCTATCATTATGATCAATTGTGAACAGAAATTGATCACTGGGACTAGTGAGATGGCATTGGTACATGCCACCTTGATGGGATTGAATTGGAATCCCCTGGTATGTTTCTAACTCTACCATTTGAGGTAAGTCAGCTTGAGCATGTCCCGAATTGCACATCTCTTCCCTCTCTTATTCCCACTCTTATATTTAACAGCGATCACTTTTCAGTTAAGTTTCAGCATTTAAGAATAATTGTGTATTGATTACATTATTCAACCAAAAGTATTAAGTAGAACAAACCAAAAAAAAAAAAAAATACTAAGAGGGATAACATTAAGTTGCTCATCAACAGTCAGGGTGAGGGCTGATCAAGTCACTGTTTCTCATAGTGTTCATTTCATTTTAACAGGCGGAAGCTTAGCTTACTACACCACAGCACCTACCTCTGTTTAATTTTTTTAAAAAAGGATTTATTTTATTTATTTGCAGAGAAAGAGGGAGAGGCAGATCTTCCATCCACTGATTCACTCCCCAAATGGCAGCAATGGCCAGAGCTGGGCCAATCCAAAGTTGGGGGCCAGGAGCTTCTTCTGGGTCTCCCATGTGGGTGTGGGGTCCCAAGCACATCTTCTGCTGCTTTCCCAGGCTATTAGCATGGAGCTGGATCAGAAATGGAGTAGCTGGGATTTAAACCAGCACCCATATGGGATGGGATGATGGTGCTGTAGGCGGTGACTTTTTTTTTCTTTTCAACTTTTATTTAATAAATATAAATTTCCAAGGTACAACATTTGAATTACAACAGCTTTCCCCCCCCATAACCTCCCTCCTACCCACAACCATTCTATCTCCCACTCCCTCTCCCATCTCATTCTTCATCATGATTCATTTTCAATTATCTTTATATACAGAAGATCAACTTAGTATATACTAAGTAAAGATTTCAACAGACTGCATCCACAAAGACACACAAAGTATAGAGTACTGTTTGAGCAGTAGTTTTACCATTAATTCTCATAGTACAACACATTAAGGGCAGAGG
Organism: Oryctolagus cuniculus; assembly: GCF_051225735.1. NCBI lineage: Eukaryota > Metazoa > Chordata > Mammalia > Lagomorpha > Leporidae > Oryctolagus > Oryctolagus cuniculus. Next base: position 100,410,275 of record NC_142870.1, read on the forward strand.
TCCTACAAGGGGAGCAGGTGCACAGTGACTCCTGTTGTTGATTTAACAATTGACATTCTTGTTTATGACGTCAGTAATCACTCGAGGCTCTTGTCATGAGCTGCCAAGGCCATGGAAGCCTCTTGAGCTCACCAGCTCCGATCTTATTTAGACAAGGCCATATTAAAAGTGGAAGTTCTCTCCTCCCTTCAGAGAAAGGTACTGCCTTCTTTCTGCTGGGATCTCACTCACAGAGATCTAGGTGTTGGTTTTTTTTTAGATTTTTTATTTTTATTTATTTATATTTTTGCCACAATGTCTTGGCTTTCCATGCCTGTGAAACTCTCATGGGCTTTTTAGCCAGATCCAACTGGCAGGTGGTGACTTTACCTGCTGTGCCACAACAATGGCTTAATTTTTTTTTAACCTATAAGGATCTATGGTAATAAAAGGTTAAGCGAAGAGTTCCCCATCTGGTGTACATCTCACTTTTTTTTTTTTTTTAGATTTTTATTTATTTATTTGACAGGTAGAATTACAGACAGCAAGAGAGAGAGAGAGAGACAAAGACAGAGAAAGATCTTCCTTCCATTGGTTCACTCCCCAAATGACCGCAACGGCAGGAGCTGCACCAATCCGAAGCCAGGAGCCAGGTGCTTCTTCCTGGTTTTCCATGTGGGTGCAGGGGCCCAAGCACCTGGGCCATCATCCACTGCTTTTCCAGGCCACAGCAGAGAGCTGGACTGGAAGAGGAGCAACTGGGACTAGAACCCAGTGCCCATATGGGATGCCAGCGCCGCAGGCAGAGGATTAGCCTAGTGAGCCACAGTACCGGCCCCGTATATGTCACTTTCTTTACAAATTAAATTCTGATTTGACTGGGAACTGAAAGATACCCAATTTACAAATTATGTTTGCCAGTTTCTCTCTCTCTTTCTCTTTTTTAAAGATATATTTATTTGAAAGTCAGAGTTACACACGAGAGTAGGAGAGGCAGAGAGTGAGAGCGCGTGTGCACAAGAGAGAGAGAGAGAGAGAGAGGTCTTCCATCCACTGGTTCACTCCCTAATTGGTTGCAATGGCTGGAGCTGTGCCGATCTGAAGCCAAGAGCCAGGAGCTTCTGGGCCTCCCAGGCAGGTGCAGGGACCAAAGGACTTGGCCATCTTCTGTTGCTTTCCCAGGCCATAGCAGAGAGCTGGATCAGAAGTGGAGCAGCCAGGACTCGAACTGGCACCTATATGGGATGCTGGCACTGCAGGCAGCAGCTTTACCCACTATGCCACAGCGATGGCTTCTACCAGCTTCTCTTACAGACACAGGTGTTATAAAAAGAGGTTTCAGCCGGCGCCACGGCTCACTAGGCTAATCCTCCGCCTTGCGGCACCGGCACACCGGGTTCTAGTCCCAGTCAGGGCGCCGGATTCCGTCCCAGTTGCCCCTCTTCCAGGCCAGCTCTCTGCTGTGGCCAGGGAAGTGCAGTGGAGGATGGCCCAAGTACTTGGGCCCTGCACCCCATGGGAGACCAGGAGAGGCACCTGGCTCCTGCCATCGGATCAGCGCGGTGTGCTGGCCACAGCGCGCTGGCCGCAGCAGCCATTGGAGGGTGAACCAATGGCAAAAGGAAGACGTTTCTCTCTGTCTCTCTCTCTCACTGTCCACTCTGCCTGTCAAAAAATAAAAAAAAAATAAATAAAATAAAATAAAATAAAAAAGAGATTTCATCAATGACATAGGCAGAGGTGATAAGGAGTTACCAGAAAATTCCTTTAAAATATAGAGACAGAATAGTTCATAGGGAAAGAAATAAAGATGGCCTTTGAGCATATTTTTTAAATGCTCAAGTTAATTTATGATAATATAATTAGAAATCAAAACTACCTTAAACTATCATTTCTTGCTCTCCAGTTGGTATAAATATAGAAATTTGACAACAAACTTTTGGGTAATATATGTAATCTATCTGCAAGAGTTACAGAGAAGGAGAGACACACACAGAGATCTTCTATCCACTGGTTCACTCCTCAAGTGACTCAATGGCCTGGCCCAGCCAGGCCAAAGCCAGGAGCCTGGTCTCCCATATTGGTGATAGGGGCCCATACACTTGGACAATCCCCCACTGCCCTCTGAGGCACATTAGCAAAGATCTGGGCAGGAAGTGAGGCAGCTGGGACACAAACCAGTGCTCATATCAGATGCCAGCTTAGCCTGCTACAACACAGCAGCAGCCCCATTGACAACAAAGTCTTTTGGGGAGACTCAGAGAACTAGCCATTTCATGAGCACAAAATAATGCACTCTCTCAGTGGAAGATTTGGACTATACCAGCAAGACTGAAGATAAATTTACCATTTGATCAATAAATCTCACATCTAGAAATTTATCCTTTTTTAAAAAGATTTTTATTTTATTTGAAAGGCAGAGTTACAGAAAGAGATGGAGAGACAGAGCGAGGGAGAGATGTAGAGGGAAATTTTTCCATCTACTGGTTTACTTCCCCAAATGGCTGCAATGGCCAGACTGAAGCCAGTAGCTTCATTCAGGTCTCCCATATGGATGCAGTGGCCGAAGCACTCAGGCCATCTGCTGCTGCTTTCCAAGTGCATTAGCAGGGAGCTGGGTCAGAAGTGAGGCAGCTGGGACTCAAACCCATGTCCATATGGGATGCTGGTGTTATAGGCAGCACCTTTACACACTATGCCACAATGCTAGTCCCTGGAATTTTATCCTTAAAACACACCAATACAAATATGAAATCACGTGTGTTCAAGGTGTGCTTTTGTGTGTGTGTGTGTTTTGAACAAAACTGAAACTTTCTGTAAATATAAATCCAACAATAAAAGGTTGAGTTTAAGATGAATCAAGGGGCCGGCGCTGTGGCATAGAGGTAAAGCCACCGCCAGCAGTGCCAGCATCCCATATGGGTGCCGGTTCGAGTCCTGGCTGCTCCATTTCTGATCCAGCTCTCTGCTGTGGCCTGGGAAAGCAGTAGAAGATGGCCCAAGTCCTTCAGCCCCTGCACCTGCATGGGAGACCTGGAAGAAGCTCCTGGATTCTGGCTTTGGATAAGCGTAGCTCGGGCCATTGTGGCCAGTTGGGGAGTGAACCAGTGGATGGAAGACCTCTCTCTCTCTCTCTCTGCCTCTCCTCCTCTCTCTGTGTAACTTGTTCAAGTAAATAAATAAATCTTAAAAAAAAAAATCAAAGATAATTGGCATTGTGGCACAACTTGTTAAGCCATCATTTGGGGATGTCTGCATCCCTTATCTAAATGCCAGGTTCAATCCTCTCTACTCCTCTTTCAACACAACATTCCTGTAAATGTGCACTTTGGGAGATGGCAGATGATGGTTCAAATACTCCAGTCCTGCCAACCGCATGGGAAACCCAGAAGGGATTCCTGGCTCCTGGATTCAACCTGGATAGCTCTGGCTATTGCAGGCATTTGGGAAGTGAACCAGCAGATGGAAGATCTCTTTGTATTTCTGTCTCTGTTTTCCTCTCTGTCTTTCAAATAAATAAGAATTTTAAATTTGTATTTTCTTTTAAAAAAGATTAATTTATTTATGTTATTTATTTTATTTGAAAGGTAGAGAGAGAGAATGAACTTTCATCCATTGGCTCCCTCCCAAAAGGCAGCTAGGACTGAGCCAGGCTAAATCCAGGAGCCAGGAACTCCATCCAGATCTCCACATGGGTGGCAAGGACTCAGCTACTTGAGCCATTATCTGATGCCTTCCAGAAGTATTTCCAGAGAGTTTGAGTGGAAATGGAGTAGCCAGGACTGGAACCAGCAATGATACAGGGGGAAAGCATGGCAAGCGGTGGCTTACCCTGCTGTGCCACAATGCCAGCCCCAAATTTATACTTTCTATAGGAATGTGATAAAAACCTTTTTTCACTGTAAATGTTATCAGAAGCCTACAAAATAAAAATCATGTAGATTTAGATATTTTTATTTTTTTTCTCCTCTTATTTTCATCCTACCTATGCTATTGAACTTGAAGTTTCTTGTAACTGGAATATTGTCCACTCTGCTAATCTCTCTGTTAATGACATATTCATACTGTTTGAATTGCAAGTAAGTTTTGGTATGTTAGGGCTTAATTCTGCTATTTTAAAAGTTGTTTTCTGTTTACTCTGTCTCTCATTAGTATCTTATGAGTTATTTGAATATTCTTAGGGTTCTGTCTTGATTTATTTGTAGTGTTTTGGTTTGGTATATTGCATTGTACAGTTTTCTTAGTGTTTGTTATAGGTATCACTATGTATATATATATGTGTGTGTGTGTATATACATGAAATTTATAGAGGCTATTAGTATGAATATTTTACTGCTCCAAGTGAAATGTACAATGCTGATTTAATTAAATTTTCTTTAATCTCTGTATTTAAAAAAATACAATTATTGGGGCAGGCATTTTGGGTAATAGGTTAAGCTGTGGCCCTGGAACCCTGTATGAGCATGATTTGGGGGTCCCAGCTGCTCCACTTCCAATCCAGTTCTCTGCTAATGTACCTGAGAAAGTAGAGAGGGGGCCAGCGGTGTGGTGTAGCAGGTAAAGTCACTGCCTGCAGTGCCTGCATCCCATATGGGTGCCAGTTCGAGTCATGGCTGCACCTGTTCTGATCAGCTTTCTCTATGGCCTGGGAAAACAGTATAAGATGGCCCAAGTCTTTGGGCCCCTGCACCTGTGTGAGAGACCTGGAAGAAGCTCCTGGCTCCTGGCATTGGATCAGCACAGCTCTAGCTGTTGCGGCCAATTAGGGCGTGAACCAGCGGCTGGAAGATCTCTGTCTCTCTGCCTCTCCTTTTCTCTGTGTGTAACTCTGACTTTCAAATAAATAAATAAATCTTAAAAAAAAAAAAAAAAGAAAGAAAGAAAGTAGAGGAAGATGGCCTGAGTGCTTGGGCCCCTGCCACACATGTGGGAGACCTGGAAGAAACTCCTGGCTCTTGGCTTTGGCCTGGCCCAATCCTGGCTGTTGCAGCAATTTGGGAAGGGAACCAGAATCTGAAAGGTCTTTCTCTCTCTTGCTCTTTCTTCCCCTCTCTCTGTAATTTTGCCTTTCAAATAAATAAATAAAACTTTTAAAAATACAATTATCTTTTGCTTTTCTTCCTCATATAATGTGCACTCCACTAAATAATGCTATAAGTAGTGCAGACAGTCCTCATATACCCTTTACCTAGTTTCATCAATTGCTGGCATCTTATATAACTATGGTGTATTTTGTCTCAGCTGATGGATCAATATTGGCACATTATTATTAACTACAAAAAGTTTACAATTTTTATAATTTTTAAAGATTTATTTATTTATTTGAAAGGCAGTGTTGCAGAGAGGCAGAGGCAGAGAGAGAAAGGTCTTTCATCTGCTGGTTCACTCCCCAGATGGCTGCAACAGCTGGAGCTGGGCCAATCTTAAGCCAGGAGCCAAGAGCTTCTTCCAGGTCTCCCACTCGGGTGCATGGCCCATTTGAGCCATCTTCTACTGCTTTCCCAGGCCATAGCAGAGAGCTGGATCGGAAGTGGAGCAGCCAGGATTTGAATTGGCACCCATATGGGATGCAGGCACTGCAGGCAGAGGCCTTACCTGCTGTGTCATAGCACCGGCCCCATACAAATTTATGAAAAGAAGCATCTTCAATTTGTAAAAAAGAGAGAAACAGAAAAAGGGAGTGGTGATAATTCCTTCATACTGGGGTTATTCATGTTATAAAACACTAACATTATTATTGAATAATTATATGTCTCTGTTTATGCTATTCACTGAGGAATGCAAAGTTGAATAAAGCAAAGTCCCTGTCCCATAGTCTTCTGGGTTAGACAAATGTTACCTAAGCTGGTAGATACAGGATAGGGGAGGTTTCTAGGAGGACTATGGTGTTAATGACAAGGAGGGGAAGGCTGTCAGCTAGTAGGTATGTAGAGACAAAAGCCATGAGAAACAAATATATCCTGGTGACTCTGGAAGGAGAGGTTATAGTTAAAGTGAGATGTGTTCATAGACTACTAAAATGGGCAGGAAATAGGTCTAGAAGGGTTTTGTATGTCTCACTAAGGAGCTTGGATTTTATCCTATAGCCAATTGGAAGCCATTGATAAGTAGTGGAATGACTGTTGAGTTGCATTCTAACAATGAATTATAGGAACAATGGAGTAAGGGTTGTTTTCTTGAAGAGAAAAGTTAGAACATGTTGCAATTCTCTCTGATACATGATAAAGAATGTGAAATGTCGTAGTAGTGGTGGTGGTGGTTGGTACCAAGGAACAAGATAAATTCAAGAAATATTTATGAGGTAGAGAGTCAGAACTGTGTAACGGGACGTTTGGAGACAGGAAGAGGGAAAAGTCTAGAATGATCCTCAGTGTCCAGTTTATGTGACTGGTGATGTGGTGGATTAGCTGGCATAGAGAAAGTGGGAGGAGGAGCAAGTCTTCTGGGGAAAGAGAATGAATTAAGTTTGGGTTTTGTTGAATGTGATATACAGTTGGAGTTTGGTAGGCAAGTCTAATACTTTCTGTAGGGACCAGATCTAGGAATAGACATGTAGTGAAGATTCACTGTCACAGCTTGTGTATGTAGCACAGGACATTGGATTTTATTGATTCATGCTTCTTGTCCAGTATACTTTCTACTCTCAACACTGTCAGAAAACGTTTGCAAGTGGCAGAAATCCAGTTTGAACAACCTGGGTAAGAGTGTTGATTCACATACAAGAGGGAAAGGAAGGACAGAGAATATAATTCGTGGCAACATCAAAGAGGGAGAGTGTGTGAGGTCAGGAATATTTTAGGACGTGGGAAGCACTTACACATAATTAACTTATTGGGTAGGCGTTTGGCCTAGTACTTAAAATGCAGGTTAAGACATCTGAATCCCATATCAGTGTGCCTGGGTTTGAGTCCTGTCTCTGGTTCCTGACTCTGGCTTCCTGCTAATGTAGACGCTGAGACAGCAGTGATGACCCAGGTAATTGGGTCCCTGTCACACATGTGAGAGACCTGGGTTTAGTTCTCGTGTCCTTTGGTTTGGCCCAGTCCTGCCTTTGGAGGGATTTGGAGCATAAGTGTGGATTAGAACCCACACTCACGCTCTGCCTCTCAAATAAATAATTTAAAAATCAATTAGTGATGGGCATTGTGGCATAGCATGTTAATCTGCTGGTTGGTAGCCTGCATCCTGTATCAGAGCAGCTGTGGTAAACTCTGCTTCTGCTTCCAATAAAACTTCCTACTAATGCACCTTGCAGGCAGCAGATGATGGCTCAAGTAGTTGGGTTCCTGCAACCCACAAGGGTGACCTGGATGAAATTCCAGGCTCCTGGCTTCAGTCTAGCCTAGCCCTGGCTATTGCAGGCATTTGGGGGAGTGAATCAGACGATGGAAGATGATCTCTTTCTCTCGCTTTTTCTTTCTCTCACTATGCCTTTTAAATAAATAAATAAATGTATTTTAAAATAAAATAAAAATTTTAAAAAAGAGTTAACTCAGCAGATCATAGAAAGCTGCATCTGTGTAAGTTTACCATCCAGAGATCACCAGGAGCATATTGGAGTTTCAACAGAGTTACATTTAGGTTGGATTTGTTTGTTGCATCCTGGGAGAACACACCCCCAGAGGAGCCTCAGGAGCATCTCAGAGAAGGAGGGGATAGGGTGGGACCCTTATGGGCTTTATAATTCTCAGAAAGGATTAGGGAAGTGATTTCATGTCTGGATGTAATATGGTCAAGAAGGAGGCATTTCAGTAATTGGAGGTCTCAGAAAAAAATTTATTTTCAAATGTTTTTGCTTATTTCCAGAGGCTGAAGAACAAAACCAGACTGGGGATGTCATTGGAACCAAACAGCAGTCATCTCACATGGGTGAGGAACACCAAGCCCACAGGCCCTGTCATTTGCCTTGCCAAGACAACCACAGGCAGGGCTCAAAATTTAATGAATCTACTGCAGGCTGATTTTTTTTTATTTAAAAATGTATTTATTGGGGCCAACATTGTGGCGTAGCGGGTAATGCCACCACCTGCAGTGCCAGCATCCCAGGTGGGCACCAGTGTGAGTCCTGGCTGCTCCACTTCTGATCCAACTCTCTGCTATGGCCTGAGAAAGCAGTTGAGGATGGCTCAAGTCCTTGGGTCCCTGCACCCACTTGGGAGACCGGGAAGAAGCTCCTGGCTCCTGGCTTCGGATGGGCGCAGCTCCAGCTGTTGCAGCCATTTGGAGAATGAACCAACAGATGGAAGACCTCTCTCTCTGTAACTCTGCCTCTCATGTAATTAAATTTAAAAAATCTTAAAAAGATTTATTTATTTACTTGAGAGGCAGAGTTACAGAGAGGCAGAGGCAGAGAGAGAGAGAGAGAGAGGTCTTCCATCTGCTGATTCACTGCCCAGATGGCCACAACGGCCAAAACTTTGCGGATCCGAAGCCAGGAGCCAGGAGCTTCTTCTGGGTCTCCCACAGAGGTGCAGGGACCTAAGGACTTGGGCCATCTTCTACTGTTTTCCCATGCCATAGCCAAGAACTGGATTGGAAGTGGAGCAGCCGGTACTTGGACTGGTGCCTATATGGGATGCTGGCACTGCAGTGGCGGCTTCAAACGGTACGCCACAGCGCCGGCCCCCAGGCTAATTTTTAAGTTGATAATTTTGTATGGCACCCGAATGATATAAATATCCAAAAAGTTGGTGGCAGAAAAAAAGTTCCACATCCCTGAATTATTCATCATTTTGTAACTATACTATGGTCTTGGATAGAAACATTGTTTGGGTGACCTTGCCCATGTGCCTTGGAAACACTGTTACGTTCTGTTCTGTTAGGAGCATGGCAGTCTGATTACCATCAGGGCTGATTTTCATTCTTTAAATGTAACTGCCCACAGGGAGAGTGACTCCAAGAGGCAGATTTTCACAGCAGAATTCTGGAAAGGGCCAAATAAGACACAACAGACTTGCATCTGAAAACATGAGAAAATGCTTGAAAATGAAGGCAGGCAAGCCTCTAGGAACTCCTTCCTAGCCAGGGTACCGCTTCACACCCAAAGAGTGAAGGTTGAGCCAGAGAGACTCTGGACTTGGGAGTATGAGAAACAGCAAAGGGCCGGAGGTCCTACTAAGAATGGAAAGTTTGCCTAACAATAGTCAGACTTCAACTGACTTCCTGACCTAGACATAGAGTGAGTCCTCTCCTGGGAAACTAGAGAGAAGGGACAACAGCAGAATGTGGGTACTAAGGGAAACTGAGGGTCTCAGTCTGATCACCCCAGAATGCAGCCCACCTCTTAGCTTCAAGTGGCTTTCTGTGCCTTTCTTATAAATATGGGCACCAACCAAGAGACTTAGGAAAGCATTTAATTAGAGAAAGTAGACAAATGCTCTTCATAATTTGGAAGAAAAGAGCCAATCCAGGGAGCAAAATAAGATAGTGATTCAGGAAATAGGAATAGGATACTCTAAAACAGGAACATTGAGCAGGTAAGAAAGCATTGTTGGCAACTAAAAAAGCATCCACTTATTCAGTCATAAGAAAGAATGAAATGCTGTTGTTTGCAGAGATGAGTCTGGGGGACATTATGATACGTGAAATAAGCCAGGCACAGAAAAACAAGTGCCACACGTTCTCACTCCTATGTGGAATCTATGAAAGTTGATCTCATGGGAAAAGAGAGTAAAATAGTAGTTAGCAGGGCTGGGAAGGGAAGAAGGGGAGAGGGAGAGGAGGCAGGGGATCATTAATGGCTACAAAATTACAGTCAGACAATAGAAATGAGCTCTGGTATTCTATAGCACAGTAGATTGATTCTGGTTAACAGTAATTTATTGTATATTTCAAAAGAGTGAGAAGAGAGGTTTTAGAAAATTCTCAAACCACAAAGAAATGATAAATGTTATGTATGATGGATATGCTAATTACCCTTGAAAACTAGTTGCTCCCGGAAAGCCTGAAAGGCAAGAGGAACACTTACTGAGACCTGTGTGAGGAGTGTCTGATGCACTAGGTTAATTTGACTTGAGTGAGATGCACAAATGAACTGTTTTATCTTTGACATCTGGAGCAAACCTGAGCAATCTTTGTTTTTTATCTATACATCCTTTAACTAGTCCCAGAAATGTCATTCTTAAAATTAATCAGTAGCCTTCTCTTCGGTAGTCTGTCTTCGGAAATGATGTTTGTAACCAATTGTGTTCTAAAGAAGGTATTCTTCAACCTCTGAGAAATTCGCCCCTGCTTACTTAAAGCCTGCCTTTTCGGGTCAAACTAACTCACTGAGTAATAAGTGAACATTCACTGCCACAAAAGAGGTAAATACCACATACTTCCTAAGACTCATTGCAAGTTGTTTGGCTTGTGTCTCCCAAGCCTGGGTCATTCATACTCTGACTGAATAAACATTACATTACTCTTTTTATAGGATCAGTTTTATTTCTGTCAACAACTTGGTTTGATTATTATACACTATAATCAGATATCACAGTATAACCCTGTATCCCATAAATAAATGTAGTTATTGCATAAATTAAAGATAGACTAAAAATATAAGTGCATTAGCTAAAAAAAATTACATAATGGGGCCAGTGCTATGGCTTAGTGGGTTAACCACTGCCTGTAGCACAGGAATCCCATATGGGCTCTGGTTGGAGTCCTGGCTGCTCTACATCCAATCCAGCTTTCTGATAATGTGCCTGGGAAAGCAGTGGAAGATGGTCCAAATACTTGGGCCCCTGTACCCATGTGGGAGACCTGGATAAAGCTCCTGGCTCCTGATTGGCCCAGCTCCATTGGCCATTGCAGCTATTTAGAGAGTGAACCAGCAAGATCTCTCTCTCTCTCTCTCTCTCTCTCTCTCTCTGCCTTTGAAATAAGTAAATAAATCTTTAAAAAAAAAAAACAACAGGCCGGCGCCGTGGCTCAATAGGCTAATCCTCCGCCTAGCGGCGCCGGCACACCGGGTTCTAGTCCCGGTTGGGGCGCCGGATTCTGTCCCGGTTGCCCCTCTTCCAGGCCAGCTCTCTGCTATGGCCAGGGAGTGCAGTGGAGGATGGCCCAGGTGCTTGGGCCCTGCACCCCATGGGAGACCAGGAAAAGCACCTGGCTCCTGGCTCCTGCCATCGGATCAGCGCGGTACGCCGGCCGCAGCGGCGGCCATTGGAGGGTGAACCAACGGCAAAGGAAGACCTTTCTCTCTCTGTCTCTCTCTCTCACTGTCCACTCTGCCTGTCAAAAAAAAAAAAAAAAAAAAAACCAAACAACATAATTAGAAACTTTGGAAGATAAAGTTGAAGACATCTCCAACCAAAAGAGAACCAAATGAGAAGTAATGTAGGTGTTAGGAAAAGAGTTGCAGATTGGTGCCTCCTCACAAGGGGCACCAAAATGTTAGCAAAAGAGGAGACAGTGTACAAATTTACAGCCAGACTGAATTTATTCAGGGAAAATAAATTCATAGAGGTGGGTGACCAACTGCCCGTGTGCACATTGATGGAACAGGTGGCAGAAGGCCTGGACTCCCAGGGGCCGGGCCTTTTTAAGGAGGGCTAAGGATGGGGGTGGAGGTAGGGGTAAGCAGATGGAGGGGAATTCCTGGAATTGGGCGGGGCCTTGGGAACCTGGAAAAGAATGCAGAGTACGTATGAAGGCAATAGTGTGTGAGACCCAATTGAGATTCAAGGGCAAGGAATACATTCCAAAGTTTATCTTTTGGGCAATGAGCAAGAATGGCTGAGATTTATGTCCTTGTTCCATCAGTAGGAAGTAGGGTCATTCGATTAGGTCTTATACTTAGATGAAGGAGTAATTGTTATGCCGTCACAAAACACACCAAACACTAGAGTAAGGGAAAGGGTTTGTTGGGGAAAACCCAGCAGACTGGAGAGAAGAGGTGAAGAGGGAAAAGGAGAGTAAGAGAGAAAGAGAGAGGAGAGGAGGAGGCTAGAGAGAGCCATGTGTTCAGCAACAGGTCCTTCTAAAACTTCGCTGGAGGGTGGGCAGGGAAGCAGGAGCATCGAATCCCATTAGGATGGGGGTGGAGCTTAATACCGGTGGTTGGGCCATGTGGCCACCTGGCTTTCAGCAATGGTGGAGGGGACTAGGGCCTAGGATGTAAATCAGGGTGTAGATCGCACCATAGATATGACTGTGCCATTTTCCTAACAGTAATAATACCAGAAACTTTCTCAGAAAATAAGTATATGAGTCCTCAGATTGAAAAGTCCAGTGAGCATTCAGCAAAATGAATGGGGAAAAAAATCCTGCACAAAGCATTGTGAGGTTTTAGAACATTCGTATTAAAAAGGAGAATCTTAGACTCTAGGCATGAGGAGGAGAATGGGTCACATACCAAGAATAGAAAAGCTGGACCACATGGAAGCAACAACTTCATTTCCAAGGAAAAATGAAATTCAGTCTAGAACTCTGTAACTACCATATGAAGGTACTTCAAAAAGTTAGTGCAGAGGAAGGCACTGTGGCACAGCGGATTAAAGCCTGGCCTGAAGCATTGGCATCCCATATGGGTACCATTTCTAGTCCTGGCTGCTCCTCTTCCCATCCAGCTCTCTGCTGTGGCCTGGGAAAGCAGTAGAAGATGGCCCAAGTCCTTGGGCTCCTGCACCTGCATGGGAGACCTGCAAGTGGCTCCTGGCTCCTGGCTTTGGATTGGTGCAACTCCAGTCATTGTGGCCATCTGGGGAGTGAATTAGCAGATTGAAGACCTTTCTCTCTGTCTCTACCTCTCTCTGTAACTCTGTCTTTCAAATAAATAAATAAATAAATCTTTTTTTTTTAAAAAAAAGTTAGTACAGCAATAGAACTAAAAGATAAAATTACCTTGGTATAAAAAATTTTAAGATCTGTTCATATAGTCTTTTTTTTCAAGATTTATTAATTTTATTTGAAAGGCAGAGTTACAGAGAGGCTCAGGCAGAGAGAGAGAGGTCGTCCATCCGCTGGATCACTCCCCAGTTGGCTGCAATGGGTGGAACTGTGTGGATACGAAGCTAGGAGCCAGGAGCTTCTTCTGGGTCTCCCATGCAGGTACAGGGGCCCAAGGACTTGGGCCATCTTTTACTGCTATCCCAGGCCATAGCAGAGTGCTGGATCAGAAGTGGAGCAGCTGGAACTAGAACTGGTGCCCAAAAAATAAAAAAAAAATTAAAAAAAAAAGAAAGTTCTATGGGACCTCAAATAATAAGGAATGCAAGAGAAAGGTGAGAATTCCCAGGATGATGGGAAGGACAGTTCCCACAACACAGTAATGTCAGAGGCCTATGATACAAACACACTAGACCACAGCAGGGCAGAGAACTCCAGACCTGTCTCAACTTGAAAACAGGGTACTTGAGCTTTTCTGAAGTAGAAAACGAAATTTACACTTCTGACTCAGTGCTTGAATTAGAAATTAAGTTAAATGAGACACATATTAACTCCAGGGAAAATTAGAAGTGGAATGGCTTGGGTAAGAGTAATACATATTTACAAAGTTGTTGTTATATAAATACTAAATATTTAACAGAAGTAACTGTTAGGGAGGGGATGTGGATAATGAGTTGGAGGCTGTTGGTCCTCAGAAATGGATGAAGGTATAAGATATCTAAGCCTTTTTGAACAGGAGTAGGATGCCAATAGAAAATATCTGAATTTCAACAATCAGATTCCTGTGTAATCATGTTGTTTAGAAACATGGAGCGATGTGTCAGACAACATAACCAAAAGAGTTGAAAGTCATTGCTTGCAGGGACAGAAACTGAGTGCAGGGAAGGGTGAAGAAGGCACTGTTGTTGCTTTTGCTTTTTTTTTTTTTTTTTTTTTTGACAGGCAGAGTGGACAGTGAGAGAGAGAGAGACAGAGAGAAAGATATTCCTTTTGCTGTTGGTTCACCCTCCAAGCCGCCGCGGCCGGCGTGCTGCGGCCGGCGCACGGCGCTGATCTGAAGGCAGGAGCCAGGTGCTTCTCCTGGTCTCCCATGCGGGTGCAGGGCCCGAGGACTTGGGCCATCCTCCACTGAACTCCCTGGCCACAGCAGAGAGCTGGCCTGGAAGAGGGGCAACCGGGACAGAATCCGGCACCCCGACCGGGACTAGAACCTGGTGTGCTGGTGCCACAAGGCGGAGGATTAGCCTATTGAGCCACGGCACCAGCCCTGTTGTTGCTTGTTAGAAGCCTTCTGGAACAATTCACTTTTAAAAGATTTACCTACAAAGAACGATGTACTTTTCTCTGAAGGGAGGAGAGAACTTCCACTTTGATTATGGCCTTGTCTAAATAAGATCAGAGTTGGTGAACTCAAGAGGCTTCCATAGCCTTGGCAGCTCATGACAAGAGCCTCGGGTGATTACTGATGTCATAAATAAGAGTGTCAGTTGTTAATCAACAACAGGAGTCACTGTGCACTTACTCCCCATGTAGGACCTCTGTCCTTAATGAGTTATACTATGAGAATTAACTGCAGAATTTGTTCTTAGACTGTACTTTATATGTTGTGTGGGGGGGGGGTACAAACTGTTGATATGTACTTAGCATAAAGTTAGTCCTCTGTATATAAAGTTAAACTAAAAATAATGGGAGAGGGAGTAGGAGGTAGGATGGGAGTGGGGTGGGAAGGCATGTATGGGGGAAAGAACCACTATATTCCTAAAGTTGTACCTATGAAAAATGCATTCATTAAACAAAAGCTTTAAAACAAATAAAAGATGTACATATAGGGGCCCACAGGCATTGTGGCACAGCAACTTAATCCATAGCCCATAACGCCAGCATCCCATATGGGCACTGGTTTGAGTCCTGGCTACTTCAGTTCCAATATAGCTCCCTGCTAATGTGCCTGGGAAAGCAGCAGAGGATGGCCCAAGTGCTTAGACCCCTGCCATTCACATGGGAGACCTGGATGGAGTTCCATGCCCCTGGCTTCAGCCTGGCTTAGCCTTGGCTGTTACAGCCATTTGAGGAGTGAATCAATAGGTAGAAGATCCCTCTTTTTTCTTTTTCTTTTTCTTTTTTTTTTTTTTTTTAAGATGTATTTATTTATTTGAAAGTCAGAGTTACACAGAGAGAATGAGAGGCAGAGAGAGAGAGAGAGGTCTTTCATCCACTGGTTCACTCCCCATGTGACCACAAAGGCAGCAGCTGTGCTGATCTGAAGCTAAGAGCCAGGAGCTTCTTCCGGGTCTCCCATGCAGGTGCAGAGGCCCAAGGCCCTGGGCCATCTTCTATTGCTTTCCCAGGCCATAGCAGAGAGCTGGATTGGAAGTGGAGCAGCTGGGTCTTGAACTGTTACCCATATGGGATGCTGGCACTGCAGGCGGTGGCTTTACCGCTACACCACCAAGCTGGCCCCATGGAAGATCCCTCTTTCTACATATCTCCCTCTCTTTGTAGCCCTGCTTTAAAAAAAAAAAATAATAATAATCCTGGCGCTGGCGCTGTGGCGCAGGGGGTTAACACCCTGGCCTGAAGCGTCAGCATCCCATATGGGCGCTGGTTTGAGACCCAGCTACTCCACTTCCGATCCAGCTCTGCTATGGCCTGGGAAAGCAGTAGAAGATGGCCCAAGTGCTTGGGCCCCTGCACCCATGTGGGAGACCCAGAAGTTCCTGGTTCCTGGCTTTGGATCAGCGCAGCTCCAGCTGTTGCAGCCAATTGGGGAA
Source organism: Oryctolagus cuniculus (assembly GCF_051225735.1). Classification (NCBI taxonomy): domain Eukaryota; kingdom Metazoa; phylum Chordata; class Mammalia; order Lagomorpha; family Leporidae; genus Oryctolagus; species Oryctolagus cuniculus. The sequence goes on from NC_142870.1 coordinate 100,425,898, forward strand.
TGAACCATCAGATGGAAGACCTCTCTCTCTCTTTCTCTCTGCCTCTCCTCTCTCTGTGTAACTCTGACTTTCAAATAAATAAATAAATCTTTTTAAAAAAACCCTTATTTTAAAATTACATATATAACATGACATAAATAAAATCTTATTTTATAAAGGAGGATTTTTTTGAGTGAAATAAGCCAGACACAGAAAGACAAATACCCATGTCCTTCCTTAGATGTGGGAGCTAATTTACTTAAAAGAAAAAAAAAAAAACTCAATTTGAACACAGAATGCTGATTACTATAGGAAGGATGCGAGGGGCAAAAAGTTTTTGGATAAAAAACTGGGTGGGGGGCAGACTACGTTGGAGTCTCTGCTGAAGTGAGGTTGTGTTTCTCCAGCATTATCTGAAGGAGCAGGGAGATTGGTGTATACACTGAAGACATCTGATCCTATGGGACAGCACATGTGCTCAACCCATTCTGCTCAGTTCTCTCCAGATGATAAATATTGGTGACATTGAATCATCACCAAGAAACGCTTCAAGGTGCTCATGATCCAGCAGCCTTGTCCTGTGCTCTGAGGGTCCCTTAATAAATGTCATGTTTCTTGTTTCTTCTGCAGCCTGCTACTCCTGGAAGACTCCATGTAAAAGAAACAAGAAAAGCCCCACTTCCATCTCTGAGGCGAGAATCCCTCTTCCCACCCATGCTGCCTGGATGTCAGTCTCATTACTTCTGTTACTCATGCTGTATAAGGCAAGCATTGATGGATCAAGGATAAAAGCTTAGACCTATTTTAGATCCTTGCCTACATGACTGAGAGCAGGTTCCTGTCCTGGCTCTGCTGAGAAGGCTTACCCCCTGCAATCTTCCTCAACCAGTTCAACCCCAGCTTGGTCATTAGCTGGCATTTGCCAAGTTAGAAAAGCCCTTGCCCATGAAAAAGCTGCAAGTTATTAAATATAAAATCATTTGGAAAAAAATAGAAGCTGAGTGTGGTTCATAAAAACATAAAATAAAAAATTTAGAAATCATAATAACTGAGACAGGAAAAGGGAAAGGTCGAAACAAGTAGAACCCTGAAATAGTCTCTTTTCTCGTGTTTTTCTCTTGCATCTGATCCATTCTCCCTCACCATGGGTCAGATTTACCAGTACTCCCTAGGGATTGAAGCACTAGCAAGGCTGTCACAGGGTAAACAGGTGGCTCCTAGCAGTTCTGGACTCATCATAGCTGTGCTTACAGAGAGCAAAGGGCTCTTCCTCCCAGCTCCAGTTGTTATAATAATGACTTACGCTCTTCCCTCACAGCCCTCTTGTCTATCTGCGAAAGGTGTTTTGGTGTCTTCAGGACCCCTCTTCCTGGTGAAGATATTTTTGGTGATTATGGAAATATTTGTAAGTAGAGTTTTATTTGCAAATTATTTCTTTTATCAGAACAATCTGGAACCTTCTAATGTTTTCTAGTTATAGTGTTACAGAACAATCCAAGAAACTGGTCGCAGATGTTGCTGTAGAACCCCCAATCCTAGGTCCACTTGCCTGACACAGAGAAAACCAGCCATTGACGTCAGGGTGGTAGAAAAAAGAAATCTATTGTAAAGCACAGGATAAGGAGCCTGGTGGGTATCACTTAATTCCTGGGCTCCTGAGAGGTTAGAGATTAAGGTTCTTGTAGGATGAAGGTCATACTGGGAGGTGCGTGTTCAGCTCATGTACAAGTTCCTGGTTGGTCACTGGTGGTTGGTGATGCTATGCTCTCCAGGGAATTTTTATGATGGCCTGGAGGGCTTCAGTCAGACTAGGGGCTATGCGTAGGTGGTAGCTGCTTTCCACCCTGGACTGGAACTCCCCTGAAGTGAGACTGCGTGAGAAGATATGGGTGGTAGATGTTAATGATGGGAGAATTTTCCTGGGTCAGTTGCACCATCCCCTCCATTTGGCAGATTCTTTTTGATGAGTAGTTAACCAGCAACCCTAAAGGAAGGGCAAGGACACCTTGAGCTAAGGCTGGAAGGCCGGGGGACTGGGTCCAGGAGATATCCTGCCCCTGCTTTAAAGACACTGTATGCGGGTCAGTTTCAATAGCAATGGTTATTACTGTTTTGCTGAGGAAATAAAGAATAGAACAAAGACCACCTTTCCCATGCATATCAGCAGAAGCTTCTACACGGTGATGCTGCCTCTTTTCTGGTCCAGTCTCACTCCCTTCTCAGCAGGTGTTGGACTTTGCCATTCATCTTCGAGTTTGTTAGAAATGTAAAATCTCAGGCCCCACTGTGTCAGGATCTGATTTAGTCTGGAGGTCAGGCCTTTCTTCTGCCAGCTCCTCAGGTGATTAAGCTGTTACTCAGTAATCTGAGCAAATCATAACTCCTATTCCTGCTCATTTCACATTTGTAACTGAGTGTGTCAGTCGGCTTTTTGCTACTGTAGTGAAGTTAGAAACAAACTAACTTTACAAAGGAAAAGCTTACTTTGGTCCACAGCTTTGAAGGTTCAGGTAGACCCCACTCTCACAAGGGTGTTCTTGTGGGCAGAGTCCTGAAACAGTATGGGGCAGGGACAGGGAGTGTGTGTATCTGTGTATGTCTATGTGGTCTCTTATAAAGACACCAGGATGCAGTTATGGGGCTCCACCCACTGTAATTGCTTTCCAAAAGTCCCACCTCTGTAATTAAGCTTTCAGCCTCTTAGTGTCATAAACATAAGACTCCTGAGTTCAGGGAGATCCAATATTCAAACCATAGCACTGTTAACAAACAGAACCACTGTATCTCAAAGTTTTGGCTGCATATAAAACACTGAGGGATCTTATTTTTTTAACTTCTTATTTTTATTTTTTAACTTGCTATTTTAACATTTTAATTTATTTTCACTTTATTTGAAAGACTGAGAGACAGATGGAGAGAAGTTTTTACATCTATTGATTTTTCTAAAGATGTATTTATTATTTACTTATTTTAAGATTTATTTATCTATTTGAAAGTCAGAGAGAAGGAGAGGCAGAGGGAGAGAGAGAGAGAGGTCTTCCATCCACTGGTTCACTCCCCAGTTGGCTGCAACAGCTGGAGCTGCATTGATCCAAAGCTAGGAGCCAGGAGACTCTACTGGGTCTCCCATGCAGGTGCAGGGGCCCAAGGACTTGAGCCATCTTCTACTGCTTTCTCAGGCCATAGCAGAGAGCTGGATCGGAAGTAGAGCAATCAGCACCTAAACTGGTACCCATTTGGGATGCTGGCACTGCAGGCAGCAGCTTTACCCACTACACCACAGTGCTGGCCCTACATCTGTTGATTTACTTCCCAAGTGCTCACAATAGCCAGGGCTGGGTTAGGCAGAAGCCAGGAGCTTGGAGCTCTATCCAGGTCTCCCACATGGGTGGTAGGAGCCAATGCATTTGAGCCTTTTCCCATTGTTTTCCCAGGTGCATTAACAGGGAACTGGATTAGAAGTAGATCAGGCAGGATTATAACTGGCACTCTGATATGGGATGCTGGCATCCCAGGTGGTGGCTGGCTGTGCCACAATGCTGACCCCTCTTAGTTTGAAATATGGTTGCCTCTCAGTATCTCTGACAGATTCTTTCCATGATCCTGATACAATGTGAATGCTGTGTAAACAGTTGTTACACTCTTGTTTAGGAGATAATGACAGGTTCATTATAGATACAGCCTCTTTCCCCAATATTTTCCGTTTGAAGTTGATTGAACCCCTGAATGCAGAACCTGTGGATATGGAGAGCTGACCATATTAAAAGGAATTTGCTAAGACATTATAGAGAGGTTGGGTATCCTTCACTCATTTCTCCCAATAGTTCTATTTTATGTAACTTCAGTATAATATCACAACCTGGGAAGTGACACTGGTACAATGTGTGTGTATGATCCTAAATTGTCATTTTCAAATGTGATTTCCTGTAACTGCCATCACAACAGAAAACTTGTCTGTCACCACAAGGATCTCCCTTATGCTATAGCTTTATAATCACACATATGCTTTTATTGCCACTTTCCAGGTAACCTCTGATACCCACTAATCTGTTGCATCTCTAGAATATTATGTAGGTGGAATCATTCAATGTGTTTGTTTTTGCATTTCATATAATGTGTTTGAGATCTGTACAAGTTGTTGCATGTAGTAGTAGTTCTCTTTGAGTGGTAGGGAAGAGTGGAGGAGGAAGGGAATTATAAATTCACAGGACATTACAAAAACAGTATTGAGAAGTCCTGTATAACCTTTCACCCAATTTTCTCCAATGGTAACATCTTGGAAAACAATAGTACAATAGTAAACCCAGGAAAATTGACACTAGTGTAATCTGTAGAACTAATTCAAAGTTCTATACTTTTACACACAATCATTGTGTGTGCCTGTGTATATAGTTCTTTGCAACTGTAATACATGTGTAGATTAGTTACACCAATATCACAATCGTGGTACAGAACTATCAAGGCTGACATTGTGACACAGTAGGTTAAGCTGCTGCCTGTGACTTTTGCATTCCATTTGAGCTTGGTTGAGTCTTAGCTGCTCCACTTCCAACCCAGCTTCCTGCTAATGCACCTGGAAAAGTAATGGAGGATGATCTGAGTACTTGGGCCCCTGCTACTCATGTGAGAAACCCAGATGGATTTCTTAACTCCTGGCTTCAGTCTTGCCCAGCCCTAGCCGTTGTGGCCATTTGGGGACTGAACCAGCAGATGGAAGATCTTTCTCAGCCTCTCCCACTCTCTGTAACTCTGTCTTTCAAGTAAATAAATAAATGTTTTTAAAAAGTTACAAAACTATTATATTACCCCAAAGATCCCTTGTTGTTAGTCCTTTATACTCAAGCCTAACCTGATTCCCTGTTCAACTCCATCTTTAACCCAGCAACTATTAGTCTGTTCTCCATCTCTACAATCTTTTTTTTTTTTTTTTTTTTTTTATTTTTTGATAGGCAGAGTGGACAGTGAGAGAGAGAGAGACAGGTCTTCCCTTGCCGTTGGTTCACCCTCCCATGGCCGCCGCTGCAGCCGGCGCAGCGCGCTGATCCGATGGCAGGAGCCAGGAGCCAGGTGCTTTTTCCTGGTCTCCCATGGGGTGCAGGGCCCAAGCACCTGGGCCATCCTCCACTGCACTCCCTGGCCATAGCAGAGAGCTGGCCTGGAAGAGGGGCAACCGGGACAGAATCCGGCGCCCCGACCGGGACTAGAACCCGGTGTGCCGGCGCCGCAAGGTGGAGGATTAGCCTATTGAGCCACGGCGCCGGCTCCATCTCTACAATCTTGTCATTTAGAAAATATCATATAAATGTAATGGTGTATTTATAGCCTTTTGAGATTTGCTTTTTTTTCTTTCAGTCAGCATAGTTCCTCTATTTAATTTGTGGCATATATTAATAGTTTGTTCCTTTTCATTGTGGAGAAGTATTCCATGGTGTAGGTGTACTATAGTTTGAATATTTGGGCACTTATTTGGTTGTTATTTGAAAGACAGAGTGACAAAGAGAGAAGAAGAGACAGAGATCTTCCATCCACCAGTTCATTCCCCAAATGGCCACAATAGCCTAGGCTGGGCCAGGCTGTAGTCAGGAACCAGGAATTCCATCTGGGTCTCCCACATAGGTTGTAGGAACTAAGTACTAGGTCTGTCTTTTGCTCTCCCAAGCACATTAGCAGGGAGCTGGATCAGAAGCAGAGCAGAAGGGACTCAAACCAGCACTCAGATACAGGATGCTGGTGTCACAAGCAGTGGCTTAATCTGCTGTGCCACCATACTGACCCCTATGTTTAACTTTTGTAGAAGCTTCCAAGTTGTTTCCAAATTGGTTTAACCACTTTATGCTCCCATCAGCAATTTGTGAGGGTTTCAGTTTCTCCAGACTCTCCTCAATCTTGATATTTTCAGTCTTATTTATTCTAGTGAGCCTAGTGGGCATATAATGTTGTATAACTGTGATCTTAATTTGCATTTTCCTAATGACTGATGATATTGAGCAACTTTCCACATGCTATTTGTATATCTTTATTTGATGAACTATTTATTAAAATCTTTTGCAAATTATTTTTAATTGAATGATTTATCTTATTGAATTATAAAGCTCAAAAGGGTTCTGTTATATTCTGAATAGAAATCCTTTAACAGATCTATCAGTGAATGTTCAATAAAAAAATCAGAACCACTGGGGAGGTACAGATATGTTAGAAAATTCACACACACATGAATTTTTCAAATTAAGGTTTGTCCTTACATATATAACAGATCTGGGGTCTGATTATACCCAGACACTATTTATAAGCTAATAAGTTAGCTGTTACTTTTCAAGGATGCTGGCAGAGACATGAGACTCCTGGCTCAGAGAAAAAGGATTTAATATCCATAGTGCAGCAAGTTACATGAGCATCAGTGTGTTTCGGTTGCTTTCCCTGTCTCTCAAGCCGTGTATGGTGACATAGATGAACCAATGGATGCCTGCATGTGCAGTGGGTTGCCTTACAGAAGATCAGTGAGTCTGGGGAACTTGCCACTTTGTCCTGGAAGGAGACATTATTTTATCCCTACAGGGTTACTCACTGTAGCAAGAATCCTGACAAATGGCCTGGGAAAGGGCACCAAGGGCCTTGTGTTCTTGGCATTCTCAGCAACAGTATCCGAGGAATCCCAAGGTGGAGCCTCTCCCAACAAACCATATCTCAGCTTCTAAGACAAGAGAAGTGTATGGATTTGTTATCTGTGAGGCTGAAACAAAGCTGTGCTGGTGCTTGTGCCTGTACATATGAGGGCATGAGTGGACACATTTAGGGGCTGTCATTGATGGCTTCAGATATAGGAGAAATTCAGTCTCAGACACGTATGCAAGAGTTTTTGTGTTTTCTTGGAATATGGGCAGGGATGACACGATCAGTGTCTGATTGCCCCTCACAGCTGTTGCCCGATACAGGTGGACCACATGATTGTTTTGCCAGACAGAACATAAGCTGTTTATCCCTCTCCCCATGCTCCTAGGGTCTAAGGTATCCCCTCCCTTGTGTTAGCGTTTTCCTTCCCTACCTGTGAAATTGATGTGTCCTGTTCAAGTAGCAATGATGTCATCTTTTTTTCTGAGGTTCGCTTATGTGTACCCAAAGGGGTAAGGTAAGAGAGGGACATGGGTACTGTGGGTTTAAGGATTTTAGGATGGAAGAGGGCAAGGAGGCCAGTTAAAGTAGGAAAGACTTTGTTTTGCAGGGGATACAGTTGGTGGGGTAAAGATAGGTGGGTTTCAGGCTGCCTGGACAAGGGCAGGGAGTTTGAAGCCAGGCTTCATTCCATCTGGGCAGCAGGCAGAGTCCCTCATTAAGTGGCTTGTTGGGGGAAGGTACAGAGAGCCACATAGACTCTAATAAAGCAGGTGGAGGACATGCAAAAGGATTCCTTGGTAAAGTTTACGAAGCATTGTCTTAGTAGTTTGGAATGTCCCAGGTGGGGGCTTTCCTGAGCAATACACATTCCATGCCTTTAGATTACCAATCTGTGCCTAGTGTCATCAGGCCAGAGGTTTCAGGCCTCAGTGGCCTAGCAGGTTCCAACAGACACTCATAAAATTTATGAAGATCCATTGTATCCTTCACCTTGGCCGCAGGGGCTACTATCCAAGGACGTGGCCATTGATCCTCAGTCAAGTAATCATTATTTTTGGGATCTAGGACTATGTCAATCTGATAAGTTTAATTCAATAAGATAATTAAAAAGTAAGTTTTAAATCTTAGGCTTCCTTTTGGCCTGGCTGCTACCTAGAGGGTATGCCAAACACACAGGTCTGTGGGTGCAGTGAAGGGAATGAAGGAAGCATTATGTGCAGAATGGAATCTCTCATTTTCAAAATAGGTCTTCTGTCTTCCTGATTGTTATATAGAAAATGGTCTTTCTCTGGTGATAGCCACATTCATTGACCTAACTGCCTTACTAAAGTGTGTGGACCAGAAGGAGGTGAGGGAGATGGCCTAAGAAATCCTTAAATCCTTCTGAGCTGCATTTTTGGAGAGGCTGTTTCAGTACGCTACAATACCAAATGCCCGCATGTGGCAGGGAGCACGGAATGTCCTTTGAATATCTTGATTATTGACTATTGCCAGATAGCCTTTTAGGGAAAAGGGGGAGAAGGGAGAGAGGATATGATGTCTTCAGCCTGTGCCTGTGAGGTTTCAACCAGACCTTCCCTTCCTGACTGGCTGCCCTAAAGGTTTTGGGTTTGCTTAGGTAGTTCACCAGATTACATAAGCCTTGTAATAACTCTCTCTCTGTCTCTCTCTCTCTCTCTCTCTCTCACACACACACACACACACACACACACACACAAACACACAGTGGAAAGTATTAATGGGAGGAACAGTTCTGGGGGTGGGAATAGGGACTTCTCTTTCAGACATTCTCAATTTAAATTATGTAGATCTCCAGATAGAGAGCTCAGAAAGGCATGTGGGTGGCTAATAAGCACAATGGTTGGAGAGATGATTTTAGAGATGCTTATTTTAAACCTTGGGTCTCATGATTGAATAAGATCATTAAGGAAGAGTGTAGATGCAGAAAAAAACAAGGGGAACCACAGCTGAGTCCTGGTGGTCCAACATTTAGAGCTCTAATGAAGTAGGGGAAACCAGAAAAAAAGGATCAAAGAGGTGTGGTCCTTGAATAGGAGAGAACCAGGGGAGCATCATGTCGCTGGAGCCACGAGGAGACTGTTTCAAGAAGCAGGGGAGCTGGCATTGTGGCTCACAGCAGGTTAAATCACTAGCATCCATATCTGAGTGCCAGTTCAAGTCCCAGCCACTCTGCTTCTGATCCAGCTCCCTGCTAATGTGCCTGGGAAGGTAGCAGAAGATTCCCAAGCCTTTGGCCTCTGCCAACCACGTGGGAGACCCTGATAGAATTCCTGGCTTCTGGCTTCAGCTTGGCACAGCCCCAGTCATTGCAGCCATTTGGGTAGTAAGCCAGCTGATAAATGATCTCTCTCTCTCTCCAACTGCCTTTAAAATAAATCTTAAAAAAGAAAAAAAAGAAGGAAGGAGGCTAAATGATTCAAATTCTGGTAAACTGAAATGAATGAGCATTGGATTGATTTGATAATATCAGTAATTCTGAGTAATACATTTTGGAGCACTTTTATAAAATCTGGAGTCTCAGGATTTTGCTCTCACCTGAGGTAGTGGGAGGTAGTTATGATCATTATTATCTCTTTTTTCATGAGGAATCTAGGCTCAGACAGATTTCAGGGAGCTGTCCAAAGCTAAAAGGACTAATTATGGCAGACCTAGGTTAGAACCAGATTTTTTCATTCCAACCTAATTATTTAAGTCCTGGTTGGCAGAGGAATCACCTGTGGAGCTTCCTGAAAATGCAGGTACCTGGAACCCACCTTGGATAATCTCATCATGGAACTCTTCAGTAAGAACCAGGGCATAGAATTAAAAACAATATGTTTACAATGCATCAAGTAGCTCTAATGAGAGGCCAGAGTTGAGGGTCACTCAATTAGTCTATAAGGTGTGCTAAGCAACTTTAAATCAGAATTCTTAGGATTAAAGCCTACACAGGTATGGTTAACCTAGTTCACAAAGGTCAGCTACAGCATCTTTGAGCTTCCCCAGGGTGGAAATTCTAATTAACCTAGCATGTTAGTCCCTGTGTTCCATCTGCCAAGGTGTTTTCTTGTAATTAATCTCCTGCTTCTGAATGGAGAAAGCATTTCCCAAAGGGCAGTTCTTTCCTTTGTGCTTAGACTTGCATATTAAATGTACTTGTCTCATCAGGTGAATTTCCATGACTCCAAGCTGGGAATCCCTTAGCCTGGCCGGAGCTGTAACTGAGCTCCACAACATTTTCCCATTCAGGAAATAAAGATAGCATCCAAAACAGGAGCACTTTTACCTCCTACAAGAGAGAAATTGTGTGTCATAGGTCACTTACAGCAAGAACTCAAGCTTACCAATTCTGAAGCACTTTTTCTGAAGTTTTCCCAGCCTGTGCTCATCTGTTCAGGGCATTGATGTGATGGATATTTCCATCCTCTCGCTAAGAAGTTCATCTTATCCTCTGTACATTTTCTTTTGTATAGGAGTGTAGACTGTTCAGACCAGAGCAACACCAGGACTAACCCTGCTTAGACACAGAAGAACGTTCCTGCATTTCTCTGTAGTTCATTATTCTGCAATGTCTTTTCTTACCTATTCCTCTCAGAATGCACATTAGAATCATCTGTGAGCTTTTTTTTTTAAAGATTTTTAAATTTTATTTATTTGACAGGTAGAGTTAGAGAGAGAGAGAGAGAGAGAGAGAGAGAGAGAGAGGTCTTCCTTCCGTTGGTTCACTCCCCAAATGGCTGCCATGACCGGTGGTGTGCTGATCCGAATCCAGGAGCCAGGAGCTTCCTCTAGGTCTCCCACACGGGTGCAGGGGCCCAAGCACTTGGGCCATCCTCCACTGCCCTCCCGGGCCACAGCAGAGAGCTGGACTGGAAGAGGAACAACCAGGACTAGGACCCTGCACCCATATGGGATGCCGGCGCCACAGGCGCAGGATTAGCCAAGTGAGCCACAGCGCCAGGCCCCCATTTGTGAGCTTTTAAACATCCACTGATGCTTAAGTTCCTACCCCCAAAAGTTTAATTTCCTCAATTATGTTTTTAATTTTTTTCATATATTATAAAGATTTATTTTGAAAGTCAGATTACAGAGAAAGAGAGAGAGAGAGGAGAGAGAGAGATATCTTCCATGTGTTGGTTCACTCCTCAGATGGCCACAAAGGCCAGCACTGGGCCAGGCTGAAGCTGGGAGCTAGGAGCTTCTTCTGGGTTTCCCACATGTGTGGCAGGGCCCAAACACTTGGGCCATCTCCTGCTACTTTCCCTGGCCATTAGGGAGCTGATTGGAAATAGAACAGCCAGAACTCCAACTGGTGCCCACATGGCATGTGTTAGTCTGTTACCAAATTAATTTTTTAATCATGTTAGTCTCTTACCAAATTAGTTCCTTTTACATATTCCCACCAGACTAACCAAGCTAATCTTTCTCTCTTTGAAGCAGAGTCACTGTACAGTGCCTTGGATGCATATGTTAGATATCATCAGGTGTTAGTCTCCTTCAGCCTCCAAATCTCCCTCCCTTAGCTTAAAGTGCCCTTGTTCTGCTTTTGTGACTGCAAATCAACCTCTTATGAAAATTAGCTTACTAAATTGAGGGAGTGGTGCAGCTGGCTCCATAGAGTCCCAGAACAGAAGACCCATGAGGTCATTTACCGCCTCCCACCCCCATAGAGAACATTTTGGTGTTCAGTCTTGTCTTGAGGGCTTTCTTTTCCAGGAACCCCAGATCCTGAGTAAAAAATAACTACCACCTGTGTGTAGCCCCCAGACTAAGTGGATGGAGGCCAGTTTGCCACCATCACAATTTGCTGCAGGGTATGATATTGCCAACAAAAGGAGGGCTGTGAGAATTGCAGACCAGCCAGAAACACATATATGAGCTGAAAACACACCTCATAGTGCCAACTTCCCTCTATAAGAACCTTCACCCCTAACCCCTCAAGGAGCCTAGGAATTAAGTGAGAGCTGCCTGGATCCTTGCTCTGAGCTTTGCAATCAACATCTACTTTCTTTCACTACCCTGTTGTAAGTAATTGGCTTAATGCATGTTGGGTAAGCAGACCCAGTTTTGGGGGTTCTATAGAGCTCCCTCCATCCAGGTTTGGGGGAGTTTTATAACACCTTGATCAGTTTAAAAGCTTAAAAGTAGCCTATTTCACACCATGTAAAAAATTAACCTAAAATGGATCACAGGTCTAAATGTAAGAGCTGAAACAACAAGTTTTTTAGAGGAACATATAGGCTTAAATTTTGTGAATTCTAGATTAGATGATTGTTTCTGAAATATGACACCAAAAGCACAAGCAACAAAAGATAAAGATAAATTGAGCATCACTAAAATTAAAAGTTTTTTTGAAGATTTATTTTATTTATTTGTAAGACAGAGTTACATAGAGAGGTCTTCCATCCGCTGGTTCACTCCCCAGATGGCCACAATGGCCAGAGCTGCGCCAATCTGAAGCCAGGAGCCAAGAGCTTCTTCTGGGTTTCCCACATTGGTGCAGGGGCCCAAGGACTTGGGCTGTCTTCTACTGCTATTCCAGACCATAGCAGAGAGCTGCATCAAAAGTGGAGCAGCTGGGACTAGAAACAGCGCCCACATGGGATGCTGGCACTTCAGGCCAAGGCTTTAACCCACTGTGCCACAGTGTTGGCCTAAAATTAAAAGTTTTATGGCTCAGAGGATACCATGTCTCACAGATTGGGAGAAAATTTTTGCAATCATACATTTGATAGACTATATAAAGAACTAGTATGATTCAGGAATAACAAAACAAATGACTCAATTTTAATATAAGCAAAGGAAGAGATACCCTTCTAAGAAGATCTACAATGGCCAAGTAGGCATATGAAAAGATGATCAGTGTCATTAGTCATCAGCAAAATGCCAGTCACAACCACAATGAAATACCACTTCACACACCCTTGGATGGCTATAATCAACAAGACAGACAGTAATAAGTGCCGGTGAAGATATGGAGAAACTGGAACCTTCATACATTGCTGGAGAATAGAAAATGGTACATTGGGGCCAGCGTTGTGGCACAGAGGGTAAAGCTGCTGCCTGCAGTGCTGGCATCCCATGTGGGCACCGGTTTGAGTTCCGGATGCTCCATTTCTGATCCAGCTCTCTGCTATGGCCTGGGAAAGTAGTAAAGGATGGCCCAAGTCCTTGGGCCCCTGCAACCTCGTGGGAGACCCAGAAGAGGCTCCTGGCTCCTGGCTTAGGGTCGGCACAGTTCCAGCTATTGTGGCCAATTGGGGAGTGAACCAGCGGATGGAAGATCTCTCTCTCCCCGCCCCCTCTCTTTCCCTCTCCTTCTCTCTGTGTGTAACTCTTTCAAAAAAATAAATAAATCTTAAAAGAAAATTGTACAGCACACTTGGAAAATAGTCTGATAGTTCCTCAAAAAGTTAAACTGAGAGTTATCATGTGGCCCTGCAATTCCATTCCTAGGTATATATCCAAGAAAATTGAAAACCTATGGAACCAAAGCTTGGTTCCATATACTTGGAACCAAATACTCAGAGCAGTGTTATTCATAATAGCAAAATGTGGAAACAATTGAAATGTCCATTAATGATTAATGGACAAATAAAATGTGATATGTACACACAATGGAATATTATCCAGCAATAAGAAGAAACAAAGTACATGCTACCACATGGATGAACCCTGAAATCATTATGCTAATTGAAAGAAGCTAGCTAGAAAATACTATAAAATGCCACTTATATGAGACACCCAAAGTAGGCAAATTTATAGAGAAAGAAAATAGATTGGTGGTTTCCTAGGGTTTGGGGGAAATGGTGTATCAAAGATGTAACATTTAGGGGCTTGGGACATCTTTTCTGGGAAATAAAACCAATTGTGGTGCCAGATGCACAACTGTATAAATATGCTAAAAGCCATTGAATCATATGCTTAAAATATGACCTGCTGAATTTTTCAGATGCCTTTGCCTTGTTTTCTCTTCATTTCTTTTCTTTTTTTCTTCCTTCCTTTCTTTGTTTTCTTTTCTTCCTTTCATTTTATTTATTTGAAAGACAGAGTTACATAAAGAAGTAGAGACAGAGAGAGGTCTTCCATGCTGTTTTATTCCCCAGATGGCTCCAACGGCAGGAGCTGAGTGGATCCAAAACCAGGAGCCAGGAACCTGGAGATTGTTCCAGGTCTCCCATGTAGGTGCAGGGGCCCCAGCACTTGGGCCATCTTCTGATGCTTTCCCAGGTGCATTAGCAGGGAGCTGGACTGGAAGTGGAACAACTGAGACTCGAACTGCTGCTCATATGGGATGCTGGTGCTGCAGGCCAGTGCTTTAACCCACTGCATCACAGTGTCAGCCCGTTTTCCTCCCTCCCTCCCTCCCTCTCTCCATCCCTCCCTCCCTCCCTTCCTCCCTCCCTCCCTCCCTTCCTCCCTCCCTCCCTCCTTTCCTTCCTTCCTTCCTTCCTTCCTTCCTTCCTTCCTTCCTTCCTTCCTTCCTTCCTTCCAGATTTATTTATTTGTTTGAAGGATGGGGTTACAGAGGAGAGGGAGGGGGGAGAGAGAGAGAGAGAGAGGGAGAGATATCCAGAGATCTTCTATCCACTGCTCATTCCCCAAATGGCTGCAATGACTGGAGCTGGGCCAGGCTGAAGCCAGGAGCTAGGAGCTTTTTCCACGTCTCCCACGTGGATACAGGAGCCCAGGCACTTGGACCATCTTCCCCTGCTTTCCCAGGAGCATTCACAAGGAGCTGGATTGGAAGTGGAGCAGCTGGGACTCAAATCAGCTCCCATATGGGATACCAGCCCTGCAGGTGGCAGCTTAACCCGTATGCCACAGTGCCAGCCCCTCACCTTGTTTTCATAACTGTCTACCATTAGGGAGTCTCTTCTGTTCAAACTTTGTTTTTTTATCTGCTTTTGCTCTCCTCTCCGAACCAGGAGACAGCAAAATTGGACTTGTCCAGATTTCCTCAACAGGCCTTGCACTTTCCTTGTAATGCCTCACTAGCCTCCTTCTGCCTACCATACTTAATCTTCAAAAGTCTCAGTGCAAGGGCCAACGTTATGGTGCATGAGTTAAGCTGCTGTGATGCTGGCATCCTAAGTGGATGCTGGTTCAAGTCCTGACTTCTCCACTTCAGATCTAGCTCCCAGCTAATGCTCCTGGGAGAGCAGCAGGAGATGGCCCAAATCCTTTTTTCCCTGCCACACATGTGGGAGACCTGGATGGAATTCCCAGTTCCTGGGTTTGGCCTGGCCTAGAGCTGACTGTTGTGGCCATTTGGGGAGTGTACCAGTAGATGGAAAATCTCTCTCCCTTTCTGTCTGTAGCTCTGCCTTCCAACTAAATAAAATAAATCTTTAAGACAAAATGTCTGAGCCCAATGCCTCCCTGCCAGCTCCTTGCTCATCTCAATTCCCATAATATTTTTTCTCAGTCTTCAAAGCACTGGGCCATATTTGAGTATTGAGAAAATCCTGCCTCTTACACCCCTACCTCCTGTTGACTCTATTTAATTGCTTTCTGTCTTTGCACCATGATTGCAAAAATATGTGAAAGACAAAGTCAAAATTACTTTTTCCGGGGGGAAAGAGAGTTGAAAGTACAGTTTCTTTAAGCTGTCTGTGAAATTGTTCATATGTTGGTATTTGTATCCTTAATCTGTCAAGGTCAGGTTGCCCCAACCAGAATACACCTGGGGTGTGAAAACCTAGGAATGAGTGTGACAAGATTCCAGATGTCAGTTTGTGAACATTCCCCTTCTATTGAGTGAGTGGGATGGCAGGCACACAGAGACCATTCCTTAGCTGGTTGTTGCTGCCTTCTGCTGCTGGCCTCGTGCTGTGGCCGAGAGCTGCTTGGAGGATGTGTGAGCAGCTCCCAGACACAGTAAAGGAAAAGGAAGACCCTCCCTTGTTTTGCTCTGCCTAGAGTGCCCTCCTCTTCCTGCACTCAAGGTGAAGGGCACATCCTATGTCACAACAATAAAAGCACAAGGGGAAACTAATTATTTGTCCCTAATCACCCATATTAATTCTGAAATTAGAAATGTTAGAAGGGAAGAAGTGATACATAATCCTACTGAGGATGTGGGAAAAAAAATCGAAGGACAAGGAGTCTTCAGAAAACTCAGAGAGGGGGCCGGTGTCACGCCATAGTGGCTGAAGTTGCTGTAAAGCTGCTGCCTGCAGTGCTGGCATCCCATAAGGCTACCAGTTCAAGTCCTGGCTGTTCCACTTCCTATCCAGCTCCCTGCTAATAGCCTGAGAAAAGCAGTGGAAAATGGCACAAGTGTTTAGGCTCCTGCTACCCATGTGGGAAACCTGAATGAAGCTCCTGGCCTGTGGCTCTGGCCTGGCTCAGACCTGGCCATTATGGCCTTTTGAGGAGTGAACCAGTGGATGGAAGATGTCTCTTTCTGTCTCTCCTCTCTCTAATTCTGACTTCCAAATAAATAAGTAGATCTTTAAAAAATTCATGGAAAATACATATATTATGAAAAATGCATGAACTTAAAAATAATTGTGCACCAAAATAATCTTTGAATTCCATTTTCCCATGAACTCTCTGAAGTACCCTTGTATGTCAAGTATGCAATTTTAAAATTTCAAATGTAGGAAAACTTTAGAATTCAAGAATTGTTTTGGCTGAATTTATCTTCCCACTCAATATCGCCAAATTAAGACTTCAGGAAATGATAGACCTCATGTTAAGGTAATACATACTGGTTTGTCCAACATTCCAAACCATAATTGTTTTCATTAAAAATTACTTAAGAAATACAAGTTATAGTTATAAATTTGAGCCTTAAAGAAGCATGCTTCCATCAACATTTGGTTTGTATATGTCATTTAGCTCATTCTCTGTGTGTTCTCTAAACACTGAAGCAGTATGCTAATGAGCTTGGGCTGAGAGCCAAGTACAGATTCTAGCTACTGGGGTTTCACCTTGGATGCATTGCTTAATCTCTTTGGGTTTGTGTTCATATCTATAATTCTCCTTCAAAAGATTTGTTAATAAGGATTAAATGGCCAGCGCCGCGGCTCACTAGGCTAATCCTCTGCCTGTGGCGCCGGCACACCGGGTTCTAGTCCCGGTTGGGGTGCTGGATTCTGTCCTGGTTGCTCCTCTTCCAGGCCAGCTCTCTGCTGTGGCCTGGAAAAGCAGTGGAGGATGGCCCAAGTCCTTGGGCCCTGCACCTGCATGGGAGACCAGGAGAAGCACCTGGCTCCTGGCTTCGGATCAACGCAGCACCAGCCGTGGCGGCCATTTGGGGAGTGAACCAACGGAAGGAAGACCTTTTTCTCTCTCTCTCTCTCTCTCTCTCTCTCACTGTCTAACTCTGCCTATCAAAAAAAAAAAAATAAGGATTAAATAAGATAATAATGATTAATGGTTTAGCATATAGTGCTTGGCAAAAATTGAGAACTAACTAGAAAGTATACAGGGATGTTTTCTTTTTTACTTAATTATAAACCCTTTCAGGACAGGTAACATGTCTTGTTGAGTTCCCACAATGCTTAACAGTAGCAGAGGCTCCATAAATGCTTGTGGAATGAATGAATGAATGAATGGAGGATGGGTTATTGGAATCCCTGATATAAGTGAATAATACATGAATTTTTCAACATCGTAATTTTGTTCTGCATCATCCATTTTTTTTACTACAGTTACTTTTTCCTGAAGTCATTCTGCTTTTTTGTTTGATTTATTTTATTTATTACTTTATTTTAAAGGCAGATATGGGAGGGGGCAGAAAGAGAGAGAGAGAGATTGTCCCATCTGTTGCTTCACACCCCAGTAGTTGGGGCTGAGCAAAGCGAAAGTCAGGAGCCAGGAACTCAATTCATGTCTCCTATATAGGTGGGAGGGACCCAAGTGCCTGAGCCATTGCCTGCTGTCTCCCAGGTTGTGCATTAGTAGGAAGCTGGAATTGGGAGCATAGCCAGGACTTGAACCAAGGCACTCTGATATGGGTTGCAGGCATCTCAATCAGCTTCTTAACCACTACACCCAATGCTGTCCCTGCTAGTCTATTTTCATACAGTGAGATTTGAATGAAGTTTTGTAGGCTCTAGATGCAAGTGTTCTCCCCAACTTGGAGAGGAAGGCAATTACTATTTTCTCTTTCTGCTGACTGATGGAGATTCATAGAGAACAGAGAGATTTATGTTACAGATATTTCAGTAAAATGAGCATTAGAATATTTAGTCTTCACCATAGCAGAATTAATTCTTCATTTTATTCTGCTGAGCTCTCTTTTATTCTGCTCTTCTATTCATGTGCAGGGTATCTATTAGATAAAAATCACCTTTGAAGTTTTTATTGCTTCTTAAAGAAAGCACTTCCCAGACGGGTAGTGATATTCAAAATAAAAAGCATCAAAATGAATGGCACAGGTAAGAGGCTGAGGGAGATGATCAATAGGGTTATGAGACTTGCCCCACCCCTATCTTTTAAAACATTTTTCTATTTATTTATTGATTTATTTGAAATGTAGAGAGTTACAGAGAGGAAGAGAGACAAAGAGATCTTTCATCCTCTGATTCATTCCCCAAATGGCCACAATAGCCAGGGCTGGGGCAGGCAGAAGCCAAGAGCTAGGAACTTCTTCTAGGTCTTCCACATGGGAAGAGGGGCCCAGGTAATGGGGCCATCCTCTGCTGCTTTCTCAGGCATTTAGCAGGGAGCTGGGTCAGAAGTTGAGCAACTGGGACATGAACCAGGACCTGTATGGAATGCTGGCACTGCAGGCAATGGCTTTAACCTGCTGTGCCACAGTGCTGGACCCTTTTTAAAACATTTCTACTGCAAAATAGTGCCCCTTTGTTTGGAAATATGCATCAACTTCTTTGTGCAGTTTAACAAACTTTTATAAGGCAAACAACCATGTGAATGGTACTCAGATTAAGAAATCAAACATTGTAAGCACATCCTAATCTTTGTATCAAATTTTGATCAAAATCCCTGAGGGGATAGTTATCTTTCTATTATATTAATCATTTTTTGAGTTTCTTTATACGTTTACCTTATCTGTATACAGCCTTAAACTAGATTGCATAGTTTTTAACTGTTTTCGAATTTTATACAAATAACATTGAATATAATCCTTTGTGTCTTTTCTTTTTGGCTCAACATTATGTTTTTTGTTTGTTTGTTTAAAGATTTATTTATTTTATTTTAAAGTCAGAGTTACACAGAGAGAAGAGAGGCAGAGAGAGAGAGAGAGAGAGAGAGGTCTTCCATCCACTGGTTGACTCCCCAATTGGCCACAATGGCCGGAGCTGCGCTGATCTGAAGCCAGGAGCCAGGAGCTTCCTCTGGTTCTCCCATGCATGTGTAGGGCCCAAGGACTTGGGCCATCCTCCACTGCTTTCCCAGGCCATAGCAGAGAGCTGAATTGGAAGTGAAGCAGCGGGGTCTTGAACCAGTGCCCATCTGAGATGCCAGCACTTCAGTCCAGGGCGTTAACCCACTGTGCCACAGCGCAGGCCCCAACATTATGTTTTAAAATTTACTCAGAGTATTGCATGTAGCTGTATTTATTAATTTTGTTGTTGAATGATATTCCTGCGTGAATATACTATAATTTTATCTATTCTGAAAATGGGTTGCTTATTATATACATTTTCTTGTTTTGTTTTTAAAGATTTTATTTATTTACTTAAGAGGTAGCGTTACAGACAGAGAGAGGGAGAGACAGAGAGAAAGGTCTTCCAACTGCTGGTTCATTCCCCAGATGGCTGCAACAGCCAGAGCTGAGTCATCCAAAGCCAGGAACCATAATCTTCCAGGTCTCCCATGTGGGTGCAGGGGCCCAAGCACTTGGGCCATCTTTCATCGCTTTCCCAGGCCATAAGCCTAGAGCTGGAATGGGAGAGGAGCAGCTGGGACGTGAACCGGTGCCCATCTGGGATGTTTGTGCTGCATGTGGAGGTTTAGCCTACTACGCTACAGCGCCGGTCCCTGTACCTTTTCATGAATCCATTCTGGTGCATATGTACTCACATGTCTGTAATATAGATGCCAGGAACTTAACTGTTAGATCTCTGGGTTTGTGCATCTTCAACTGACTACCACATTATCTTCCAAAATGGTTGTTCCAATTTGTAATATCACCAACAATGTATGAGAGTTCCAATTCCTCCACATCTCTGCCAACACTTGGCATCTTTGTTTTAAATTTCCCTTTAATTGCAGTTATTCTGGTGCTAGAATAGTGTATTTCATAACTAATGAGGTTTGATGGATTTTTACTGGCAATTTGCATTTCCTGTTTTGTAAAGTATCTGTTGGATTGTGCACCTTTTTTCTCCGTAAATTTGGCCTGTCCTTCTTGCATTATGAAGGTGTCCATTGATAAACAGAGAGTGGAGTACTGTGGTCAAGTCCTATCTTTAAGAAAACCGCAAAATAAGTGTAAATTATTGGTGGAGTTGGAAAACGTTGTGGTCAATAGGATCTCATTTTCAAAGGTTACATCTAGGTCTTTCATGAGTTTTCTGCTCTTGAGGCCTAGGAAACTGACTCTCTTACTCAGTAGGACCCAAGTAAGTGCCATCAAAGGAGGGGACAGGAAGATAAACAGGAGAGCATGAGTGGGGCACACCAAGGGATGTCCACTGCCCAGGGAAGGTCTCTGGTTGATTACTGCTAAAAGCAGAGAGCAGAACCTGGTCTCATCAGTCTCCTCAAACTGATGAGTGCTCTTTAGCCAGTGCTTTGAAGATATTCAAATTCCCACTAGACCTATTAGTCCTCTGGAAACTACTGTTTACTTGGAAATGGGCCAAACGAGAAGGGGATTCTCTGAAACAAACCCTTGGAGAAATACATTTTCCGTTCCCTTAAATAAAGAAAAAGTAGAGGTCAGAGAGGAAAGTAGGAGAAAGTTAATTTCAGAATGTAAAAAGTAGCTACTAGAACTTCTTTGGGTCTCTTGAAACATTCTTTTAGAAGCTTATGGAAAAGCCATAGAACCCTACATCTCTGACACGTGTGAGTTAGTTCCTTCAGAGGCAATGCTTACCCAAGTCCATGAACGTTTTGAAGTACCCTTGCAACTTTCATTGGATAGCAAGGACTACTCTGCAGAAAGAAGAGAAGGAGCCTTGATATATGTGACAGAAAAAGCTGGATGCTAAAGCCAAAACCACTGGAGTGATCCAGTGGACAACCTGAAGAAAATAAGGTGAATCTTCAAGTCCAATGAATAGAACTGAGAGCAAAACTGGGAGACAAAGCTTGAATCAAGGCCTTCCCAAGACATGGGGAAAATTAGGTGTGTCCCAAACACCTGCTGAGGATGGCGCTTGCATTGTTTGGGACTAGCTTGGTCTTTATAATCTGCCATGATCTCTGTGGAGTACAGTGCATACAGCTGGCATCCTGATTGGTGAGGGTAACACGAAAGCTCTGATGGAAGGACTGTGATCATTGTGATTGCTCTGAGCTTTCACGTGGGCCTGGGGAAGGCGGGGTTTCCAACAACAGACAACCCAGCACCAAGCTTAGAAAAGAGGAGGCTCTGAAAGTAAGCAGGATGGATTTGTTTTATACCATTTTACTCACAAAGGGGCACTCAAATTTAAACCAGCATCATAGGGTATATTTTCTATAGCTTATTTTGTATCCATGCCTGAGTTCACAGCCAAGGAAATTTTGTACAGTCAATTTACATGTGCATTTATTCTCAGTAATTGGTTGGTCGTCTTTCAAAGACCCTGATGGAGAGGAATAGGAATCAGGTGGATTCAGCTGACCATTACAATGAAGATCCGATGGTCAGCATATGTAGACTTGATTTTTCTCATCTTTTAGAAAAGAGTCCTTCAGCTAGGTAGGGAACTTTTTGGGGTGCCAGATGAATGGGGAGCAGAGGTGGAAGAAACTATTTTTCCTTAAAATATTGAATTACTGGGATTAGCTTACATTTTAAAGATGTCCCTAATAGCACCTTGATCTGTTTCCAGTGTCTTTAAGTAGCAGTTTCTAGCAAGATTACTGCATACTGTAAAATGTTTCTGAGCAGTGGGTAAAAAAAACATCCAAGTCATCATGATTGCAGTTGTATGTTTGAGCCACAGCTCATCTATGTATTATTTAGGAAAGTGTTCCTTTTAATTAATCAAGAATTTCCTTAATTTCTGAAAATCAATCCCAGCAATGGTAAAACATGTGGTAGTTCTTAAACCCTTTTTTCTTTTTTTTTTTTTTTTTAAGATTTATTTTATTTATTTGAAAGACAGAGTTACAGAGAGAGGTAGAGACAGAGAGAAAGGTCTTCCATCCGCTGGTTTACTCCCCAGATGGCCGCAACGGAGCAGAAGCCAGGAGCCTGGAGCTTCTTCCGGGTCTCCCATGTGGGTGCAGGGGCCCAAAGTCTTGGGCTGTCTTCTACTGCTATCCCAGGCCATAGCAGAGAGCTGGATCAAAGAGGAGCAGCTGGGACTAAGAACCGGCACCCATATGGGATGCCGGCGCTTCAGGTCAGGGCTTTAACCAGCTGAGCCACAGTGCAGGCCGATTAAACCCTTTTTTTCTTACTCTCCATGTAGAATCTCTGTCCTTGATGTGTTGTACTATACGAATTAATGGGAAAACTAGTACTCAAACAGTACCTTATAGTTTGTGTATCTGTGTGATTGCAATCTGATGAAATCTTTACTTAGTATATACTAAGTTGATCTTCTGTATATAAAGATAATTGAAAATGAATCTTGATGAAGAGTGGAATGGGAGAGGGAGTAGGAGATGGGATGGTTGCGGGTGGGAGGGAGGTTATGGGGGGAAAAGCCACTATAATCCAAAAGTGAACTTTTGAAATTTATATTTATTAAAGTAAAAATGTAAAAAAAAACCACTTTTTTTTCAGGTGCTACCATATGTCTTCACAATATTACTGTGGAATGGGTTTGAATAATTATCTTAATTTACAGAAAAATAAAGATATATGAAAAAGAAGAGCAGATGAGCTAACTGGCAATGTAATGACTGATAATGCTTGAAACACTTTTTAAACAGATGATTAATCTTAGGCTTTTTGTTTTGTTTGGGGTAATGCTTCAGCTGCTAGCAATTTTCCAAAGCATTAGGAGGGTACTTCAAAAATGTGGGGAAATGGAATTAAAAGGTATGCTAATTTTGATGCAAAAAAGTTTGGAATCCTGGGGCTGGCACCGTGGCTCACTTGGTTGATCATCCGCCTGTGGCACCGGCATCCCATATGGGTGCCGGGTTCTAGTGCCGGCTGCTCCTCTTCCAGTCCAGCTCTCTGCTGTGGCCCAGGAAGGCAGTGGAGGATGGCCCAAATGCTTGGGCCCTGCATCCGCATGGGAGACCAGGGGGAAGCACCTGGCTCCTGGCTTTGGATCGGCGTAGCTCTGGCCGCGGCAGCCATTTGGGGGGTGAACCAACGGAAGGAAGACCTTTCTCTCTCTCTCACTGTCCAACTCTATCTGTCAAATAAATAAAAAAATTGGAATCCACGCATATGTATATTCTTCAAACACTGGAAGTATAGTTTTTAATAAATCCCACAAGCACAGAAATTTGCAGCTCTTATATTCACCATTGTTTTTCTAGAGCCTAGGGCACTGCCTGGTATACAATAGGCACTCAGATATTCACTGAATAAGTGAATGAACAAGTGATTTTTAAAATATTTATTTTTTTAATTTTTTATTTGACAGAGTTATAGACAGTGAGAGAGAAAGACAGAGAGAAAGGTCTTGCCTCCATTGGTTCACTCCCCAAATGGCCACCACATCTGGAGCTGCGCCGATCCGATCCAAAGCCAGGAGCCAGGTGCTTCTTCCTGGTCTCCCATGCAGGTGCAGGGGCCCAAGCACTTGGGCCATCCTCCACTGCCCTCCCGGGCCACAGCAGAGAGCCGGACTGGAAGAGCAGCAACCAGGACTAGAACCTGGCACCCATATGGGATGCTGGCACCACAGGCGGAGGATCAACCAAGTGAGCCATGGCGCCAGCCCCTAAAATATTTATTTTTATTTACTTGAAAGCCAGAGCAACAGGGAATGGCCTTGTGGCATAGCATGTAAAGCGTCTACCTGTGATACCATCATCCCATATGAGCAACTGTTTTGTGTCCCCTGCCACCCACATGGAAGACCTGGAAGAAGTTCCTGGCTCCTGACTCCTAGCTCTGGCCTGATACAGCCCCAGTTGGTGCAGCCATTTGGGGGAGTAAACCAGTGGATGGAAGATCTTCTCTGTCTCCTTCTCTCTCTCTCAGCTCTTTCTTTTTTTATTATTATTATTTTTATTTTTTATTTGACAGGTAGAGTTACAGACAGTGAGAGAGAAAGGTCTTCCTTCCGTTTGTTTAGCCCCAAAATGGCGCTGCACCAATCCGAAGCCAGGAGCCAGGTGCTTCCTCCTGGTCTCGCATGAGGGTGCAGGAGCCCAAGCACTTGGGCCATCCTCCACTGCCTTCCTGGGCCATAGCAGAGAGCTGGACTGGAAGAGGAGCAGCCGGGACTAGAACCGGCGCCCATATGGGATGCCAGCGCCACAGGCGGAGGATTAACGAAGTGAGCCACAGCGCCGGCCCCAAGCTCTGACTTTCAAATAAATACATCATAGAAAGAAATAAAAAGAGGAGGGGGAGGGAGGGAGGAAGGAAGTTAGGAAGGAGAAAGGCAGAGCAACAGAGGAAGAGAGGGAGAGCTTCAGTTTGCTGGTTTACTCCCTGAATACCTGTAACAGCCAGGGCTGGGCCAGGCTGAAACCAGGAGCCAGTAACTCCATCTGGGTCTACCTCATGAGTGGCAGGGACCCTAGTCCTTGGGCCATCTTCGATATGGGAGACAGCTTTAACCCACAGCACCTCAGCGCCCACCTCACAATTTTTTATTTTTATTTTGTGCGTTGATTGGTATTGAATGCTAAGAGGCTTGTACATGCAGAAAGAAGTAAAGCAAAGGTGGAAGGTTTCAGTTATGCAAGATAAATAAGTTCTGGAGATTTCCTATGCGGCATACTGCTTTTAGATAATAATGCATGCTTACAATATTCCGAGCCCTCTGGCTGCAGCCACAGAAGTGAGATGATGAGGGGAATGCCATCATCCAGAAAGCATCACAATGAGGTAAATGTGGTGTGTTGCTGCTGTGACTCGAAGGCTGACCACCTGCAAAGGTCAGCCTCAGCAAATGTGGCTACTCCAGCAAATGGAAGGGAGCATTTAACTAGATTGTCAAGACTGAAAGATCGGGGCTGGCTGGTGCTGTGACACAGTGGGTTAACGCCCTGGCCTGAAGCACTGGCATCCTATATGGGTGCCAGTTCGAGTCCCGGCTGCTCCACTTCCGCTCCGGCTGTTGCAGCCAAATGGGGAGTGAATCATTGGATGGAAGAACTCTCCTCTCTCTGTGTAACTCTGGCTTTCAAATAAGTAAATCTTAAAAAAAAAAAAAAAAAAAAAAAAAAAGACTAAAAGATCATATACACTATTGCCGCTGGTTGAATGAAACACCTGAAACTACTCGACCATGGCTTTAGGTGAGGATTGCGTGAAGGAAAACTAGCTACAGGGGGCAACCATTGCAGCATTACAAGAATTTCAAAGATCAGTGAGAAATAAATGTTTTGGCTTAAAAAAATTTTTTTTTGCCAAGAGGGTAAATTTATGTTAAGTGTTTCTACCCCAGTAGTAGCAATCATCATCATCATCATCAAGGGGCTAGGAGGAACTTTGGGAGGTGATGTGTATATCCATGGCCTTGATGTTGGAGATGGTTTCATGGGTGTATACATCCCTTAAACTCCTTGAATTGTATATATCAAATATGTGCAACATTTTTTTTCTGTATAATACTTTTTAAAAAAAATTTATTTAAGGTTTACAAATTTCATGTACTTTGTATATACAGATTTAGGAACATGGTGGCGCTTCCCTCCTTACCCTCCCTCCTGCCCATGCTCTCACCCTTCCTCCTCCTTCCTCTCTTATTCCCTCTCAATTTTTACAATTTTCTGCTTGCAGTTTACTTTATACTCGTAAGATTACCACTACACTAAGTAAAATGTTCAACAAATAGAAGAAAAAAATGCTATTCCTTAACTGTAGAGACAAGGGCTATAAACAATCATTGATCTCAAAATGTCAATTTCACTCCTATACATTACATTTTTGGTACTCTATTAGTTATATCAAGCCAAGGAAAACATTTAGTATTTGCATTTTGGGGACTGGCTTATTTTACTAAGTACAATGGTTTACAGTTGCATCCATTTTGTTGCAAAAGACAGGATTTCACTTTTTTTTTTTACAATAGAGTAATATTTCAAATATGTGCAAGTTTTGTCTTGTCAGTCATACCTCAATAAAATGGTTTTTAAAAAAGATGATGCTTGAGGGCCAGCGTTGTGTCATAATGAGTTAAGCTGCTGCCTGCAACCCATATGGGTGCTGGTTCGAGCCCCAGCTGCTCCACTTCCAACCCAGCTCCCTGCTAATGTGCCTGTGAAAGCAGATGATGGCCCAAGTACTTGGGCCCCTTTACCTATGTGGGAGACCCAGATGAAGCTCCTGGCCATTGCAGCCATTTGGGAGGTGAACCAGTGGATGGAGGGTCTTTTCCTCTGTCTCTCCCTCTGTGTAATTCTGTCTTTCAAAAAATAAATAAAGCTTTAGAAAAAACAGATGCTTATTGTTATGCAAACTCATACAAACACACCATACAACACTATAACTTAAGTACATTTATGGCTTCTCAAAGAAAAAGAAGCACAATCTTTGCTCTTTAGTAGACAGTGCATATAATTAACTAATAGAAATAAAAATAGCTATATAGCCAGAATATACCAGTAGTAAACTTATAGCCTTAGTTCTTGGGGGAAAACATGCTTTGCCTGCCTTCTTTTTGTTAAGGATCCTCAGGCTCAGAAATGCCTAAAATAGGCTCTATACATAAAAGTTTCTCAAAAAATATCCAGAGAACATCATTTTGAAATAGCTTGCCTGGAGTGATAATTTAATTCATTGCAAATCATGCCCTTTGCAGCATTTTTTGCTTGTTGGAAATAAGCCTTGAAACAGGTAGTGTATAGGTGTGCCAGCATTATTATTCTTGTTTTCTCTATGTAACTACATAATAGGACTCAGGTGAGTTGATTGAATGCATGAATGGATCCTATAAAGAAGACTGTGGTGGGCACTGGGCCTAGTGGTTCAGATGCCTGCATCTGCAATGGAATGCCTGAGTTCAATTGCTAGCTCCAGCCCCTGACTCGAGCTTCCTGCTGATACTGACCCTGGGAGGCAACAATGATGGCTCCAGTCATTGGCTTCCTGCCACCCTAGTTCCCAGCTTTGGCCCAGTGCAGTCCTGGCCAGTAGGTCATTTAGGGAATGAACCAACAGATTAGAGCTTTCTGTGTCTCTATCTCATGAATGAAGCCAAAATGTTGCACTTACTCCCTATGTAGGATCTCTGTCCTTAATGTGTTGTACTATGCAAATTAACGGTAAAACTAGTCTTCAAACAGTACTTTATACTTTGTGTGCCTATGTGGGTGCAATCTGTTGAAATCTTTACTTAGTATATACTAAGTTGATCTTCTGTATATAAAGATAATTTAAAATGAATCTTAATGAAGAATGGGATGGGAGAGGGAGTAGGAAACGAAATAGTTTGTGGGTGGGAGGGTGGTTATAGGAGAAAAAAACTGCTTTAATCCAAAAGTTGAACTTTAAAAATTTATATTTATTAAATAAAAGTTTTCTTAAAAAAACAAAAATGTTTTAAAATTTATAATGAGAAGAAACTGAGCATGATTAACCTGGAGAAAGAAAAGTCTTTGGAGAGGAAACAAGATTTTTTTTTTTTATATTTGAGAAGCGAACACCTGGCAGAACAAGTAAAATGAGGACACTATGTGGACACTTCCCATAGGCAGATTTTAAATTCAGCCCGTATCAGCAGAGGAACAGTGTGAACCAAAACCAGTAAGAGGACAATACTGCATTCCTTTTCAGGATTATTTTTTCAAGGCATTTTTGTGGAGCACTTCATTTCCCCCTGTATTCATTCTCTGGTTTTCTCCCAAGGTTTCCTGTGAGTTCCCTGATTCAGCAGGAAAGCTCCAGCCTCCATCTATCTCTCTGCATCCTAAAGAATGATGTTCTCTCTCAGTCGTCACATACACATTTCAAGGCTTAGGAGTCTCTGGCTACAATCAGTAAAGAGTCGTATGCAGTTCCACCTTTGTCTGTAAAAGCAGGACTGAAGACATCTGGTAAGACACCAGTCAATTTCAGAGCTGTGCAAACGTCCACAGCATTGCTCTTGATGGGTATCATTTTGCTCAGGACTCCCCATAAATCAGTGTGAGAAATTTGTCTCTATAGACAGTGATGTATCTGTTGCCCTTGGTAGTATTATAGTGCATCATCTTGTGATTAATATGTATGTTACCTTGGGTTAAAAGTATTAGTTTTACCTTGGATTTTGTTTGGATCATAAAATTGTCAACTATCAGGCCATTATACATCGATATTTTCTACTTTAAATTCAGACCTCTTTCCCTATTTAGAAAAGAGTTGATTGAAGAGAAGTGTTATGACTTAGAGAGACCCAGAACATGAGTAAAGTGTCTGCTTCTGCAGTCTTACATATTTGCCCAACTTCTTAGAATCTCATGATCCTGTCAGTAAAATAATGTTAATAAGAGAAATATGTACCAGATCCTTCCTGTTGGAGGATAGGGCTATGTTTAAAAATCTTTGGCATTAAAAAAACAAACAAACAAAAAAAAAACCTTGGCATATAATATTAAATTATATTAACAGAAATAGTGTAAAATGACTGCATTATCTAGTCATAGTCTTTTTTTAAAAAAAAATTGATTTATTTATTTGAAAGAGTTAACACAGAGAAGGAGAGGCAGAGAGAGAGGTCTTCCACCCACTGGTTCACTCCCCAGTTGGCTGCAATGGCCAGAGCTGCGCCAATCCGAAGCCAGGAGCCAGGAGTTTCCTCTGGGTCTCCCACATGGGTGCAAGGCCCCAAAGACTTGGGCCATCTTCTACTGCTTTCCTAGGCAATAGCAGACAGCTGGATTGGAAGTGGAGCAGCCAGATCTTGAACATTCGCCCACATGGGATGCTGGCACTGCAGAGGCGCCAGCACCCTAGTCATAGTCTTTTAAAAAAATCTTTGTTCATCCTTCAAGTTTTCTCCATGAACAGGGTCATGTGGGTCCTGGCTTCGGGGCACTCCACAGCCAAATTTTACAGACTGAATTGTGGTGCGAATGCAGGTCCCCAAAGAGAGTTTATCCAAGAAGGGGAAGGACTGGGATGGGATGTGGCCAGTTTGAGAGATGATCCACAAAGTTCCAGCAAATCCATCACAGTTCAATAGTGACAACGACCAGCTGACAGCAACCCTGAGTAAGTCTCCTAGAGTCTGGACTTCAGTTTCTTTGTCTGTAAGTCCAGGGAATCTGGGTTAGAGATATATACACTGCCCAGGGTAGTGGTCACCAGCTACATAAAGCTACTGAGCTCTTGAAAGGTGGCTAGTGATATTGAGGAGCAACTGGATTTTTCATTTTAATTTTTAAAGGTTTATTTTATTTATTTGAAAGGTAGTGTTACAGAGAGGAGAGACAGAAAGATTTTCTATCTGTTGGTTCACTCCCTAAATGGCCTCAATGCCTGGGGCTGAGCCAGGTGAAAACGAGGAGCCAGGAGCTGCTTCTGGGTCTTCCATATGGGTGCAGGGGCCCAAGCCCTTGGAACTCTTCTGTAGCCTTCCCAGGCGCATTAGCAGGGAGCTGGATCAGAAGTGGAGTGGCAGGGACTCGAACTGGTGCCTATATGGGATGCTGGTGCTGTAGACAGTGGCATAACCCCCTTTGTCGCAATACCATCCCCATTTGATTTAATTTTAATGCCTTTAAATTTAAATTAAAAACTGGAAGAATGGAGCTGGCGCTGTGGCATAGCGGGTAAAGCTGCCACCTGCAGTGCCGGCATCCCATATGAACGCCGATTGGAGTCCTGGCTGTTCCATTTCCGATCCAGCTCTCTGCTATGGCCTGGGAAAGCAGTACAAGATGGCCCAACTCCTTGGGCCCCTGCAACGTGGGAGACCCAGAGGAAGCTCCTGGCTCCTGGCTCCTGGCTTCGGATCAGCGCAGCTCCGGCTGTTGCGGTCAATTGGGGAGTGAACCAGTGGATGGAAGACTTTCTCTCTCTCTCTCTGTAACTCTTTCAAATAAATCTTTTCAAGAAAACAACTAACTTAAGCTGTTTTTTTTATAACTTTTAAAAATGTGGCTACTAGAAACATTTAAATTATATGTCTTGGTCATATTGTATTTTTTGGTATAGGGATGGCTTAGATAATCCCAACTACATTGTCCAGTAGTAAAGTCGAT
Organism: Oryctolagus cuniculus; assembly: GCF_051225735.1. Lineage (NCBI taxonomy): Eukaryota > Metazoa > Chordata > Mammalia > Lagomorpha > Leporidae > Oryctolagus > Oryctolagus cuniculus. Next base: position 100,455,889 of record NC_142870.1, read on the forward strand.
TGTTCCAAATAGCTATTATGAAGAGTCAGGTGTAAGTGGCTTTGAGCATGAACTTTGACAGTAGGGAGTAGGAATTGTGATGCCCACTTGTGTTCTCAGTCATTTGGGGTCAATTAACCTCACTGGGACCCAGCTGCTTCAACTGAGGAAAAGAAAGAAACAAATCTACTTCAGAGGCTTATCGTAAGGGTCAAACGAAGGACGTCTCCCCAGCTTTCCCATTTCTCTCTTTGTGATTTTTAGTACCCATGAGGACAGAAGAAATCAGGACATGAAGATGTTAGCCCAAGCACCACTTCTTTTTTTTTTTTTTTTTTTGACAGGCAGAGTGGACAGTGAGAGAGAGAGACAGAGAGAAAGGTCTTCCTTTGCCGTTGGTTCACCCTCCAATGGCCGCCGCGGCCAGCGCGCTGCAGCCGGCGCACCGCGCTGATCCGATGGCAGGAGCCAGGAGCCAGGTGCTTTTCCTGGTCTCCCATGGGGTGCAGGGCCCAAGCACCTGGGCCATCCTCCACTGCACTCCCTGGCCACAGCAGAGGGCTGGCCTGGAAGAGGGGCAACCGGGACAGAATCCGGAGCCCCGACCGGGACTAGAACCCGGTGTGCCGGCGCCGCTAGGCGGAGGATTAGCCTAGTGAGCCGCGGCGCCGGCCTCACTTCTTTTTTTTTTAATATTTATTTATTTATTTGAAAGTCAGAGTTACACAGAGAGAGGAGAGGCAGAGAGAGAGAGAGAGAGAGAGAGAGAGAGAGAAAGGTCTTCTATCTGATGGTTCACTCCCCAATTGGCTGCAACGGCCGGAGCTGCGCCAATCCGAAGCCCAGGAGCCAGGAACTTCTTCCAGGTCTACCACGCAGGTGCAGGGGCCCAAGGACTTGGACCATCTTCTACTGCTTTCCCAGGCCATAGCAGAGAGCTGGATCAGAAGAGGAGCAGCTGGGACTCAAACTGGCACCCATGTGGGATGACGGTGCTTCAGGCCAAGGTGTTAACCCGCTGCTCAACAGTGCTGGCCCTGCACCACTTCTTTTAAAGACCAATGGGAGGAGATTCAGGAGGTCACAGAAAACATGTGACTTTGCTAACGTGATTCAGCCAGGTTCAGGTTTGACTGCTGGCTTGATCCAGATGCCCACTTTCTAACTGTGTTGCTAGTGTCTCTCCCTTCCTCACTGTTCCCCTTTGCCCTGACAGTCAGTCTAAGTAGTTATTAGTTCCAGGCTTTTAAAGCTTGCTCCTTGCGTGATGGAGAGTTGCTGTCAGATATAATTCAGACAGTTTGGGAAAGAAGGTACAGTCTCCTCCCTTTTTGTGTTTCACTGGATGCAGGTGAGAAAAAAGAAATAAAACCACTTTGTAGCTGGTGCCAAGGTCATCTTGCTTTGTTCTCCCAGCTACCTCAACCTTCACAGAGATTCCTCAGACAGACGATGAAAGATCAAAAGAGCTAGAGATAGAATACTTGCTTTAGGAATTGGGATGGCACCAAGTGAACAGGAGGAAAGGCTCATGGCATGCTCTGATGAAGAGAATCAGCCCTGCGGCAGAGAAACCTGGATTTGAAGGTTAGTTGCAATATTCACTACTGTGGAGTTTTAGGTAAACTATTTAAACTCTCTGAGCCTCACTTCCTCAGTTGATCGCGTCCCCCTCACAGCACTGTCCTCAGCAGTACCTGGGGCTGGTAAAGGCTCACAAGAATGGTGACTATTGTGGTTCTTGTCATAGTTTTAAACAGCGTATATATGTCTATTTGAAAGACAAAGAAAGAATCTCTGAACTGCTGGTTCACTCCCCCAAATGCCTGCAAAGCTGGAACAGGCTGAAGCCAGGAGCCAGGAATTCAATTTAAGTCTCCCCAAGGGTGGCCGGGATTCAAGTACTTGAGTCATCACCTGCTGGCTTTCAGGGTGTGCATTAGCAGGAAACTGGAATCAAAAGTTGAGCGGGGACTCACACCTAGGCGTTTTGATATGGGATATGGGTGTTTCCAGCTGCATGTTGACTGCTGTACCAAATGCCCACCCCTTTTTATTTCTCTAATATTATTTTTTAAAAGATTTATTTATTTGTTTGAAATACAGGGGTAGGAGGAGTTTTCCATTCACTGGTTTATCTCTCACATGGCTACAACCACCAAGCCTGAGCCAGGATGAAGTCAGGAGGTTGGAACTCCATCTGGGTTTCTTATGTGGGTGCCAGGGGACCAAGTACTTGGTCTGTCATCTACTGCCTTCCCAGGTACATTAACAGGGAGCTGAATCAGATACCAGGACTGGAACTGGCACTCTGATATGAGTCACAGTGTCACAAATAGTGGCTTAACTCAAAATGCTCTTAAACATTATTATTCCACAGATATTACTTGACAAAGTGACATAAAGTTGGTCTCCTTTTATGGTAGTCAGTTTTTACCTCTTGCTTGACTTCTCTTAGGGTTGCTTTCTTCGTTACTTGTCTCTTAAAGAATTATAATATAAATCAGAAAATATCCTCACTTGTGACTTGAGACTGACTTCATTTCGGTGGTCACTAGTTTGTTAGGCTGCTCCTGTGCATTCCATAAAGGCAAACTAAGGTAACTGAAGTCCTCTGATGTTCTCAGCCCTTCCACAAGCAAACAGATGCTTAAAAGGCCCTGATGAACTTGACACTAAAGTCTCTGTCTAGAAAATGGGGAGAAATCACTAAAGGAATTTTTAAAAATCTAAGCATTTAGTCGCCTTTAGATTTTACTTTTTTTAAAGATTTATTTTATTTTATTTTATTTTATTTGAAAGACAGAGTCACAGAGAGAGGTAGAGACACAGAGAGAGGTCTTCCATCTAATGGTTCACTCCCCAGATGGCTGCAACTGCGCTGATCTGAAGCCAGGAGCCAGGAGCCCCTCTGGGTCTCCCACACGGGTGCTAGGAGCCCAAAGACTTGGGCCATCCTCTACTGCTTTCCCAGGCCATAGCAGAGAGCTGGATCGGAAGTGGAGCGGCCAGTACTAGAACCGGCGCCCATATGGGATTCTGGCGCTTCAGGCCAGGGCATTAACCTGCTGTGCCACAGCACCAGCCCCTAGATTTTACTTTTTAACACCAGCCATCAAGTACAGGTTCCTGGAAGAAAAAGCACAAGACATAATCACTCTGTGGCTTCACATTCGCAATTCATCTGCTCTGTGGGTCCAGGAGCATCTGTGGTCAGCACCACATCTGCCACCTCTCTGCTGCCCAGATCTGTGCTTTGGGAGCTGGCCTGGAAGCTAAGACATCTTCATTTGATCTGGTCTTAATTGCTTTTTGAAAAGCTTCCTGATGTTTAGGAATACAGCATGCAGGAATGTCAGCAAGCACCCAGGCCCTGGGCCCCACTGCTCCCTTACCTGGAGGGAAGTGTGGAGGTCAAGCAGGATAGATAGGGTTACTGGTGATTCCTGACTTACGGTGGCCAGGCATATGATTTTTTGAATTTTCAATGGTGCAAAAGTGAAACCATACTTCAAATTTTGGATTTTGGCATTTTTCTTGGCTAGTGATATGTGGCATGATACTCTGTTGTGATACAGCTCCTGGTCTGCTACGGGATCACAGGGGCAAACAGCTACAGTGGACTGTGTTGCTAAGCTGTGATGTTTGGTGGGGCAAGTGGATTACATGCTTTATTTATTTAACAGGCAAAGAAAACACACACACACTCAGGCACACAAACACAAACACACACAAAATCTTTCATCCCCTGGTTCACTCCTTGAATGGCTGGAACAGCCAGCTGGAACAATGCCAGGAGCCGGGAACTCAATCCAGGTCTTCCACATGGGTGGTGTTACCTGTAGCTGCCAGTGTGTCCCCATTCTTTTCACCAATGGAGTAATGAATTACAGTTCAAGGAGACTAAAGCAGGGATAATACAACAAAGTTTATTAAAGTACATTCCAAGAGAGGAATGGGCCAGTCGAGAGAGAACATGAGTCCCTTTCTTCTGGGTTTGGGGCTTTTATCCCTAAAACGTGAGGGATGTTGACTAGTTATGTGGCTGTGATGGTCATGATTGGTATTTTTGATTATCATCTGGGATTTGCATACCTTTGGGCTCTCTGTGCTTGTGGCTTCCCAGTATGCATTGGGGATGCCTACTGGGACAGGGGCAAAACTACAATGCTAACTGCATTATAATGATAGTATAATGAAGCAGGGTCATTGTAATGCCAAATTGGGTCTCACCAGGACTGGCGTTGTGGCATAGAGGGTAAAGCTGCCACCTGTAATGGTGGCATCCTTTATGGGCACCAGTTCAAGTGAGTCCCTGCTGTTCCACTTCTGATTCAGATCCCTGCTAATGTGCCTGGGAAAGCAATGGAAGGTGGCCCAAGCACTTGGGCCACCCTGCCCCAATGTGGAAGACCCAGAAGAACCTCCTGGCCCTTGGCTCCTGGCTTAGGCCTGGCCCAGCCCTGGTCATTCTGGCCATTTGGGGAGTGAACCAGCAGGTGGAAGATCTCTCTCTCTGTCTCTCCTTCTCTTTCTGTAACTCAAATAAATAAATCTAAAAAAAAAGAAAAAGAAATGACAGAGCAAAGGTGGTATTACTACTTCTCACTAACCATCTGGATCCTATGAGAAAGGAAGAAAAAATCCAAGCACATGCAAAGTCTGAGCTCAGTGTCCAGTGACCATCACAGCTAAGACATGGCCAGGCCCAGACCTGTCCCGTACTACAGACAAACCTGTCCTGGCCCCTCAAAGCTCTTGAATGAGGACTCAAAGTAATTTAAAGTAACTGGCTTTCTCTGTTCTACTTTTTTTTTTTTTTATGATTTTTTTAAAGGCTGTACGTAAATGTTTTCTTTTAAATGGAGCTAGAATAATAAGCTGGGAAGGATTGGGAGGTTGCAGTAAAGGCAGGGGCAAATTCTCGGTGCCAAGAATCTCAGGGTTCAGACATAAATGTCTGAGGTTGAATTAAGTACCTAAAAGTGGCAGCAAATCATTCTCTTGTTGAAACAGAGCTCCATTCCAAGATGTGGGGGCCAGGGGATGTGCTAGCTCATCAGAACTGAGACAAAAAAGTTATCTTTTATATACATGGAGAAACTGCAATTGTGATGCAGAAGGAAAAAAATGTCTAGTTGTTCTTAATTTTATTTAATTCCATTGGTTCACTAAGAACCAATGGACCTAGTCCATAACCATCAATAAAAAAATGATACAAATTACAGTATATATATTTTCATTTAACAATGTTAAATGGTTGCTAGTAAGTTTATGTAGTTATAATTTATAAATACATAGACACTTACATTCTTTTTTTTTCTTTTAAAGATTTGAAAGGCAGAGAGGGAAAGACAGAGAGAAAGATCTTCCATTCGCTGCTTCACTCCCCAAATGGCCGCTGGGCCGGGCTGAAGCCAGGAGCCAGGAGCTTCTTACAGGTCTCCCACGTAGATGCAGGAGCCCAAGAACTTGGGTCATCTTCTGCTGCTTTCCAAGGCACATCAGCAGGGAGCTGCATCAGAAGTGGAGCAGCCAGAACTGGAACCAGTGCCCATATGGGATGCCAGCATTGCAGGTGACAGCTTTACCACCTGGGCCACAATGCCAGCCCCCATCCTCACATTCTTGCTCAAACCAACATTTTGGAAGAATTTTTAAGATAATATTGTGGCCGGCGCTGCGGCTCAATAGGCTAATCCTCCACCTAGTGGCACCGGCACACCGGGTTCTAGTCCCGGTCGGGGCGCCGGATTCTGTCCTGGTTGCCCCTCTTCCAGGCCAGCTCTCTGCTGTGGCCCGGGAAGGCAGTGGAGGATGGCCCAAGTGCTTGGGCCCTGAACCCCATGGGAGACCAGGAGAAGCACCTGGCTCCTGCTATCGGATCAGCGTGGTGCACCGGCCACAGCACGCCAGCCGTGGCGGCCATTGGAGGGTGAACCAACGGTAAAGGAAGACCTTTCTCTCTGTCTCTCTCTCACTATTCACTCTGGCTGTTAAAAAAAAAAAAAAAAAAAAAAAAAGATAATATTGTGCTGGGCTGGCGCCATGGCTCGCGTGGTTAATCCTCCGCCCGTGGCGCCGGCATCCCATATGGGCGCCAGGTTCTAGTCCCTGTTGCTCCTCTTCCAGGCCAGCTCTCTGCTGTGGCCCGGGAAGGCAGTGGAGGATGGCCCAAGTGCTTGGGCCCCTGCACCTGCATGGGAGACAAGGAAGAAGCACCTGGCTCCTAGCTTCGGCTCGGCGCAGCACCGGCCATTGCAGTCATTTGGGGAGTGAAACAACGGAAGGAAGACCTTTCTCTCTGTCTCTCTCTCTCTCTCACTGTCTATAATTCTACCTGTCAAATAATAATAAAAAAGATAATATTGTGTTGACTAAGAAACCTACAGTGAAAGTGATCTATTTGTCATTCTGTCATCCACATCTCAATAACTTCAGTACTGCACAGTGGTAATTCGTGGTTGTAACTGGGGGAAATCAAAGAGCCCCAATGGCCAAAATGGCCAAAGAAAGAATGAGATGTTATTCCATACTGTCTTTGTAAGAAAATCTTTGGAATAATTTTAAGATGGATTATCTTATGTTTCTTTGAGTCTTGAAAAATTGGGAAGTGACATATGATACAAAAGCTTAAGTCTCTTCATGGGAACATGCAGTTAACCAGAAAAACTCAACTTGTCCTCTAACAGACCACTTGTTTCAAGAGGAAACGCAGCTCGGGTAAAACACTTCCTCTTGGTATAAACCTTGAGCTGTGCACGGCCCTCACCAATTAGATAGGGTCCCCTGGGCCTCAGAACTTTCCACAAGCCCTGAGGTCTCTATGGTGATGCACGGGGTTGCTGCAGCGGAAGCACAGGTGACAAGGTGGCCGCAGGTGGCTGCAGAGAACCACACAAGCCTTCCTTGGGCCTCTGGGACCGCCTGCTTTGCCTGGCCAAGAATCAGCAGAGCCGAGCCAGCCTGGCCTGAGCTGCCACATCCCCAGGAATCACTGGCAGGCGGACAGCTCTGCAGGCCCAGGCTGCTGATGGCAGTTGCTGCATTGGGCTCTGGGGGCTCCCCCTGGGGCTCCACTTCCGCTGATGCTGAGGCCTCACCCTTCGGGTGTCCTGGGAGCTGCAAGGCCTGACTCAGGTGAAAGGGGTCCATTGTGCCCAGCCCCCAGCCCTCATGCAGCCCTTCAGCATCCCTGTGCAAATCACACTCCAGGGTAGCCGGCGGCGCCAGGGGAGGTAAGTCGCTCTCAGATGCTCTGGGCCCAGACTGGGCACCCTGCTGCCCAAGTGGGTCCATGAGGGGCCACGAGGAGGTTGGAGCTGGAGTGTGGTCTTTGTCCTTTGAGGAGGCCCACTTGCCATGCCCCCCAGAGTGCCGAGGTGGCTTGCCCAGCAGCCCTGACCTCACTGGGCTGCCTCCTTGTGGCTCCCTCCTCTAGATCCCAAGATCTTGGAGGTTCTGGATCCTCAGCACTAGAATATGCCCCCCAGTACCGAATTGGTGCTCACTACCTATTGCTTGGCTGAATGAAGGAATGGGGGATGTGTGAGCTGGAGGTAGTTCGACCCCCTGCCTGCCTTGGTACAGTGGGCCACCTCTCTCTACTCTCCCTGAACGGCAGTATTGTACCCTAAACACATTTCAGCTGCTGTTATTCACCTCCCACCTCTGCCCTTTAAAGGGGAAATGAGAGCTTGACCTTTCAACCATTTTCTCCCCAGGGCAATGCAAAGCAGAGCAGCTGAGAGCCTAGTGAAGCGGGCCAGCTTGGGGCAGTGAGGCAGTTGGAAGCAGGCACTGAAATGCAGGGAAGAGCAATGCCTGAGGGTGCTTGAGAACTGAGGTATTAAAAGCTGATCAGCTCATTCTTGGGAAGGGAATGCGTAAAGCCAGGTTCACTCACTGTCTGGAAACTTGGATGATTTTTTCATGTCTCAAGTGAACTTGGGAGCTGAGCAGGGGAAACATGAAAGGTCGTAATGGTCTTGGGGGATGCACTTCCATCAGCCTTTAATAATATGCATGAGAATTTGGGAGAGAATGCAGGAGGAGCGGGAGATATAGGGGTGTAGAGGGAGTTGGAGTTTGGAGAGGAAGGGACAGACAGACTACAGAGGAAACAGCAAATGAGATTGAGTAAAGTCAGCGTGGTTCATGAAGTTCAGCAGGACAGAGCACTAACTCAATAGGGCATTTCAGAAATAAAAATAGGATATTGTGTTGCTTTGAGGACACTCTTGCTGTTTCGAAATAAGTTGTTAAATAATTTTGTAAATTTAAAAAAAGAAGGGTAAAATAATTATCAAAGTCTTCTTTGCAAGGAAAACAAATTACAGGGAAATATTAATTTAATGCTTGAAAGTTACATTCACATATGAGATGAATGTTATATGAATTCTGGTGCATCTTTCTTTTTTTTTTTTTTTAGATTTATTTTATTTATTTGATAGGCAGAGTTACAGAAAGAAAGAGGGAGAGAGAGGTCTTCCATTCGTGGGCTCACTCCCCAAATGGCTGTAATAGCTGGGGCTGGACCAATCCCAGGCCAGGAGCCAGGAGCTCCTTCTGGATCTCCCACTGGGTACAGGGGCCCAAGCACTTGGGCCATCTTCCACTGCTTTCTCAGGAACATTAGGAAGGGACTGAATCAGAAGTGGAGCAGCAGAAACTCAAACCAGTGCCCATATGGGATGCCGGCACTGCAGGTGGTCCGTCACAATGCCAGCCAGCCCCAATACTTCTTCCTAAGGAATGCTTCTTGCACAAATTCAGTGAAGCGAGAGGCTGCTGACTTCATAGGGATCACACCCAGATGAGAGTTCAACCTCTTTGTAGTCAATTTTGCCTTAGGGCAAACCAGCAGGGGCTCAGTGTTGTACTCAGTCCTCCTATCTGTAGTGAAGGCAACAACAGCCAGCAGATACTGCTCGATTTGAATAAAAACATCTCAAAGGAAAACCTGAGTTACAAGTAAAAAGAGTAACAATGCTTCTTACCCTTGGATGCAAGGTGCTTTTAAGTACCACAAAGTTGTTTACAGGACTATTTATGGTCTCAGAGAACTAGAAGCAACCTAATAATATTCAACAGTAAAAATGATTATCAAATTAAAACATATCCAACTGACAGAACAGTATGCAGCCAATAGAAGGGTCACGAAAAATTGGGATAACATGAGAAGGTGTTTATTATGCTAAATGGAAAAGACAAGATTCAAAAAGGATCCAAGCTATAACTAGTATGATTCTCATTCTATAATGCACTAGCCCCCTTTCTCTGTCATTTTGCTTTCCAATGTTTAAGCTACCCACAGTCAACCATAGTACATAAATATTAAATGGAAAATTCCAGAAATAATTTACAAATTTTAAATAGCTTTTATTACAGTACATTATTTTAATTATTCTATTTGATTGTTATTGTAGTAAACCACTTACTATGCCTAATTTATAAATCACACTGTATCATAGCTATGCAGATGTAGAATGAATATGGTGTATATAGGGTTTGGTACTAGCTATGGTTTCAGGCCTCCATCGTAGGTCTTGGAAAGTGTTCCCATGGAAAAGCGGGGACTAGCTTACAAAGACAGGAAACAACCCAGCTGGTGGACACCAATGACCTCTAAGAGGTAGAATTGTGGGTTTTGTTTTGGTCTCTTCCATAGACTTTTCCTTATTTTCCAAGTTCCAGCTAGTACACATATGAAAAATATATTATTACTTTCATGAATCCTTTTGCATTTGGTGAGGCTTTCTTTCTTCTTCTTCTTCTTCTTTTTTTTTTTTTTTTGGACAGGCAGAGTTAGACAGTGAGAGAGAGAGACAGGGAGAAGGGTCTTCCTTCCATTGGTTCACCCCCCAAATGACCGCTACGACCTGCGTGCCGCGCTGATCCGAAGCCAGGAGCCAGGTGCTTCCTCCTGGTCTCCCATGCGGGTGCAGGGCCCAAGCACTTGGGCCAGCCTCCACTGCCCTCCCAGTTCAGAGAGCTGAACTGGAAGAGCAGCAAGCAGGACAGAATCCGGTGCCCCGACCGGGACTAGAACCTGGAGTACTGGCGCTGCAGGCGGAAGATTAGCCTAGTGAGCTACAGCGCTGGCCAGCACCCCCTCCCCCCCCTTTTTTTTTTTTAAGATTTATTTATTTATTTGAAAGGCAGAGCAGCAGAGAGAGCAGGAGAAACATGAACTCCATCTGGGTTTGCACATGGGTAACAGGGGCCCAGGCACTTGGACCACCTTTCCATGCCTCAGGGTGCTGTATTAGAAGTGGGACAGCCAGAATCTGAACTAGTGTCTGAGATGCCAGTGTCGCAAACGGCAGCTTAGCCCACTGACTGTACCACCAAACTGGCCCCTGGTGAGCCTTTCTTTATGGCCAAATTTGGGATGAGGTTTTGTAAATGAAATATACTTGAGAAGAATGTATTTTTTATAGAGGACAATTTTCCATCATTGAGCTAAAGTTTGCCGATGCTTTGCTCATATCTATTTTCTTACTAATTTGTCTGGTTGAGCTACCAATTACTCAGGTAGTATGCAAAAATACCTTATAATCTGATAGTGGATTTTATCTACTTCTCTTACAGTTCTATCAATGAAGCAATTCTATTAGGTACATACAAAATAATATTAATAACAAATCATCTTCCAGGTGAATTGAACCTTATTACTTTCTTTATTTCTAATGGAACATTTAAATCTTTTCCAAAAATTTTATTTATTTGTTTTGTTTGAGAGGCAGAGAGACAGCAACAGACATGGAGAGAGACTTCTCATCCACTGGGGAAGTGGTGGTTCACCACCTCAAAGCCCAGGAACCAGGAACTGAAGCTTTTAAATCTTAAGATTCATAGTATCTTGATTTTCTTACATTTTTCCTGAAGACTTTTAACTTTTCACTTTCTGTGTATTTTAGATGTCCCTTTTGTAAACATGTAAATATAAAACTTAAATCAATTCTGAAATTCTGGCAATCTTTAACTTGGTCATTTACTCCATTTAGACTCTTTTAAGATTTATTTATTTCTTTGAAAGGCAACATTAGAGGGAGAGGTCTTCCATCTGCTGGTTTACTCTCCAAATGACTATAATGGCTAGGGCTGGGCCAGGCCGAAGCAGGGAGCCAGGAACTCCATCTGATTCTCCCATGTGGTGGCAGGGTCCCAAGCACTTGGGCCATCCTCTGCTGCTTCCTCAGGCACATTAGCAGGAGGCTGGAAGTGGAACAGCTAAGACTTGAACTGGCACTCCTGCTGGGCCACACCATCAGCCCCATTAGCTTAAATTCTTGAATGTTTCCTTTAGGGAGGGGCTGTTGAGGGCAAACTCAGTTTTGTGTATGTCTGAAATGTCTTCACTTACTGCATAAGCTTGAGAAAGCTTTGCTAGGTGTCGAATTCTGTTAGTCACTTTCTCAGTGCATCAACAATGTTCCTGCCTTTTGGCTTCCATTCTTATTACAGACAGAGAAGTGGGCTCTCAGCCTAGTTGTAATTCCTTTGAGGCTAATCTGTCTTTCCCTTGCTGTTGAGATTTTTCTCTTGTCTTTGGCTTGCAATGCACCTGTGATGTTGTCCAGGTGTGGTTGCTTTTCATTGTTTCCTCTGGGGAAGCTGGAAACTGCAAACTGGGTCCTTTACAAGTTCTGGCATTGGATTTTCTTTTCACTTAAAAACCAGTCTATTGTACTGTTGCTACTTTGTAGATAGAGCTCAGCTCTTTGTTTACTAATTATCTTTTCAGTTATATTTAATGGAATGTTAAATCTGTCCATTAAGTTTTCCTTTCAACTGTTTCATTTTTCATTTCTAAAAATTCTGCTTGATTCTTTTTTATATTAGCTTGGTCATATTTTGGAGTCTTTTTGTATTTCTGATATATTCAGTCCTTTCCTATTTCTTTAAAAATACTGCAGTATATATTTTATATTCTGTTCAAATATCTGAATTTTATGTGGATCTGATTCTACTGTATAATAATTTGTATTAAGGGACCCTATTTCCCCATGTGTCTTATAACTTTTTTTAAAAATATTTATTTATTTATTTGAAAGGCAGAGTTACAGAGAGGCAGAGGCAGAGAGAAAAAGAGAGAAAGCGAGAGAGAGAAAGGTCTTCCATCTGCTGGTGTACACCCTAAATGGGCCAACCTGAAGCCAGGAGCCAGGAACTTCTTCTGGGTCTCCCATGTGGGTGCAAGGACCCAAGCACTTGGGTCATCTTCTACTGCTTTCCCAGGCCATAGCAGAGAGCTGGATTGGAAGTGGAGCAGCTGGGACTCCAACAGGTGCACATATGGGATGCTGGCATTGAAGTCAGTGGCTTTACCCACTATGACACAGTGCCAGCCTCATGACTTTTGAATGACAGTACATACTCCTTAAAAATTAGTAGCAATTTTTTGTTTTTAAAGGTTTTTTAAAATTTATTTATTTGAAAGCAGAGTTACAGAGAGAGAGGGAGAGACAGAAAGAGAATTTTGAAAAAAAGATTTATTTATTTATTTGAAAGTCAGAGTTACACAGAGAGAGATAGACACACACACACAGAGCTCTTCTATCTGCTGGTTCACTCTTCAAATGGCTGCTACAGCTGGGGCTGGACCAGGCAGAAGTCAGGATTCAGGAACTTCCTCCAGGTCTCCCATGTGGGTGCAGTGGCCCAAGCACTTGGGCCATCCTCCGCTGCTTTCCCAGGCCATTAGCAGGGAGCTGGATTGGAAGTTTGAGCAGACTCAAAACAGGCATTCTGACAGGGGATGTGGGCATTCCATGTGTTTTCTTAACCACTGCACCAAATGCCCTCCTAGAATAATTTCTTTATATGGCTGCCAACTCTTCATCTAAGCCTTGGAACAAAATGGACAGATGCATGATAAATAGAAGGTCTGATCTAGGATGCTACCAGATTTGTCTTATTTCTAAATTAGATTGGAATCAGACAATGCTGGTTTCACGTAACATACCATGATAATAGGGGATACTAAATGAATGTATTGAAATGCCGTAGAGATCACGTTATAAATCTTTTCAGTCTCTAGGACACATTAAAATACACAACTAAATTCCAATTTACAGCACAAGGGAAAATGCAGGTGTGGGCATCAGAAAACACTCAAATCTTATTATAGAGCTAAAGCTGTCTTAATTGATCTATCATTTATGGACAAATTATAAAGTACACTGGTTCAAAAATCATTAGAATTTCTTTCCATGGCCGGCCCCTAACAGTGGGATGATAGAGGATGAGTAAAACATCAATGGGGACTAAACATTCCCAAAACAGATCCTTAACTGCCAAAGAAATAATAACCACACAGGACCGCTGTCTTCTGAGGTCAGTGCTTCCCAGAGCTGGCTCCTAGGACGCCCTGGATTCCCGACATGCCCCCGGCTCAATCCAGAGTCTGATGAAAGAGAAGCCAGGGAGAACAAGGGGCAAAGGCCAGGATAAGGTAGGAAAGACAACCAGCAACACCCTTGAGAGTGTTTTTGCTACACTCCAAAATGTCGTCTGATGTTTTGGCAGCTTGATGGAGCCCGAGTTAGAATTGCATTTGTTTGGTTTCAGATTTCATTAAGTCTCTGAAAATAGCAATGCCTCTGGGACTCATAGATCCTGAGCAGGGAACAACAGCTCAGTGACACGGACCATAGACAGTGGTGAGACTGTCGCAAACTGGAACACACACCCTGCTCACGGGGAGGCTGCTGCTTGGCCAGTTATTCATGTGCAGGAACGTGGATGTCTTGTGATTTGTTTTCCCCAGAAGTCATAACTCAGCTGTGTTTTTTTTTTTTTTTATGAGAAATGCCATGGTTTGTAAAGTGTTGGCAACTAATTCCACATTTTAATAAACTCACCAAGAAGGCCCAGCAAAGTGCATGCATGGGCAGGATGCTTCCACAACTGCCAGTGTGCGGCCTTCGTGTTGGACTGCACTGTTGGCTACATGCCCTGCTGTGAAGGAGTTGATCACAACTTTGCTGGAACAGATTTCAGGCAGAGCAGAGACAGGGACAGCAGAAATGCAGGGACCTCACACAGCTGCGAGTGGACAGGGAGCAGGACAAGAAGGGTGAAGGGAGAGGACAGCAGTGGAAATTTCCCAATTCTGAGGGCTCTGGGCCATGGGCCAGAGGGTCCAGTGGGATCGGTGCCTTTCCAATGAGTGAAAATGAAAGAACCAAACCTTATTATTTCAGGATGATGTTAATTCTGAATGTCAACTTTTGCATCATTCTTTCCATTTGGAATTTATAGGGGACTGTTACAAATATTTTCAGAAGGAATGTGCAATATCCCTAAAACAGACAAGTCCCTAACACTTGTTTACACAAAATAAACGACAGCTACTTTTAGGCAATTCTTTTCTAGTCACCGGCTAAACAGATCTCTGAAGACCTCCAGTTGGCAGCATTCCTTGGTCTTGTTTGTTACAGTATTGTTAAAAATATTTGATTATGCCGGTGCTGTGGTGTAGCAGGTAAAGCTGCAGTCTGCAGTGCTGGCATCCCATATGGGCACCAGTTCTAGTCCTGGCTGCTCAACTTCCGATCCAGCTCTCTGCTATGGCCTGGGAAAGCAGTAGAAGATGGCCCAAGTCCTTGGGCCCCTGCACCTGTGTGGGAGACCCAGCGGAAGCTCTTGGCTCCTGGCTTCTGATCTGTACAGTTCTGGCTGTTGCGGTCAACTGGGGAGTGAGCCACCAGATGGGAGACCTGTCTCTCTGCCTCTCCTTCTCTCTGTGTGTAACTCTTTCAAATAAATAAATAAATAATTCTTTAAAAATAAATAAATAAAAATATTTGATAACATGTGGTTTTCATTGGTTGGGTGGGCTTTTCACTCTGCTCTGATGGAGGATCTCATTGTGTTGCATTGAACTTGTTCATGGCCTTCAGCACAGAGAAGCCTCTCCCTCCCCCTCCCCCTCTCTCCCTCTCTCCCCTCTCTCCCTCCCCCTGTCTCTCCCTCCCCCTCTCTCCCCCTCCCCCTCTCTCCCCCTCCCCATCCCCCTTTCTCCCCCTCCCCCTCTTCCCCTCCTCCTCTCCCCCTCCCCCTCTTCCCCTCCTCCTCTCTCCCTCCCCCCTCTCCTTCCCCCTCTCTTCTCCCTCACCCTCTCCCTCCATGGGTTGGTAAATGTTTCCCCTGCGTACAAATGAACTTATTGCAGTACTTCCTCTTCTCTCCCTCCAGGACAGTCTTTTCTGCCTCAGGAAAGAGTACATATGTCCACCACAATGATGGAGACCTGCCTGATGTGCACAAGAAGCTGCCGTCCAGTGCTGGAGAGGACCGAGCCATGTTGCTGGGGTTTGCTATGATGGGCTTCTCGGTCCTCATGTTCTTCTTGCTTGGAACTACCATCCTAAAGCCTTTCATGCTTAGGTAAGAAATGTGATCCAGAGTTTCCAATTCAGATCAGTCCTAGGCCCAAGGGTAAAGGAGTGGGGGCTGGTGTGTGGCACAGCAGGTTAAGTCCAACTTGCAAAATTGGCATCCTATATGGGTGCCGGTTCAAGTCCCCGCTGCTCCACTTCCCATCCAGCTCCCTGATGATGGCCTGGGAGAAGTAGTGGAAGATGACCCAAGTGCTTGAGCCCCTGCATGCATGTGGAAGACCCAGATCAATCTCCTGGATTCTGGCCATTGCCACCATCTGGGGGGTGAACCAGTAGATGGAAGCGCGCACTCTCTCTCTCTCTCTCTCCCTCTTTCTAATTCATTCAAGTGAATCTTCTTTGAAAAAAAGGTAAAGGAGGGGAGGATGGCTTTTGTTTCTCTGGTCTTTTTTTTTTTTTTTTTTTTTTTGATTTATTTATTTATTTATTTGGAAGTCAGAGTTACACAGAGAGGGGAGAGGCAGAGAAAGAGAGAGAGGTCTTCCATCCACTGGTTCACTCCCCAAATGGCCACAAGGGCTGGAGCTGCGCCAATCCAAAGCCAGGAGCCAGGAGCCAGGAGCCAGGAGCTTCTTCTGGGTCTCCCACATGGATGCAGGGGCCCAAGGACTTGGGCCATCCTCCACTGCTTTCCCAGGCCATAGCAGAGAGCTGGATCAGAAATGGAGCAGCCGGGACTTGAACCGGTATCCATATGGGATGCTGGCACTTTACCTGCTACACCACAGCACCAGCCCCTCTCTGGTCTTAACTCTTGTGACAGCAGATCAGGACAGGGAACAATCAATGACCTGTTACTCTCTCAGCGCTGGGGAAAGCTGGATGTGGAGGGAAGTGGTAAGAAAATGGAAGGTATTTGCACCCCTCACACATCTCATAATCTACATATATTTCAACATATGATAACCCAGACATTAGATACTCATATAGTTCATAAGCTCACCCTTTCAAATGTCAATTTCCAGGTGAATGTTTGGCACAGTAAAGACATCTGTTGGGATACCTGCATCCCATATTTAAGTGTCTGGGTTCAAGTCTTAGCCATGCTTCTGATTCCAGTTTCCTGCTAACGGAAACCCTGGGAGGCAGGTGATAGCTCAGGTAGTTGTGTCTCTACCACACACATGGGAGACCTCTGGGCTCCTAGCATTTGCCAGGCCCAGCCCTGGTTTCAGGCATCTGGCAGTGAACCAGAGGATGGAAGCTTGCTCTTTCTCTCTCTCTCTGGCTCTTCAAAAAACAAACAAAAAATTAAAGTATAAAATGCTGGTTTCCTGGTTTACCAGAAAAAAACAAAGCACTCTTTGTGAGTGCAAGAAAAATATTTTTTTAAAGATTTATTTATTTATTTGAGAGGCAGAGTTATAGAAAGGGAGAGGGAGAGAGAGGGTTTGCTGGTTCACTCCCCAAATGGCCTCAATAGCTGGAGCTGTGCTGATCCAAAGCCAGGCACCAGGAGCTTCTTCCAGGTCTCCCACATAGGTGCAGGGGCCTAAACACTTGGACCATCCTCTACTGCTTTCCCAGGCCATAAGCAGACAGCTGGATTAGAAGAGAAGCAACCGGGACACAAACTGGCACCCATGTGGGTATTCACTTAATTGATTTAACCAAATAATTTCCAGAAAAACTAAGTAGACTTTAAATATGAGTAACAATTTTTGTGCCATCTTGCACAAGGTGTCCTCCAAATTTCTCCCAGGGAGCTTCACTGTAGCACAGCAGGTTAGACTGCTGCCTGTAACACTGGAATCCCATATGAGTGCTGGTTTGAGTCTCAGCTGCTCCACTTCCAATCAGTTTCCTGCTAATGCACCTAAGAAAGCAGCAGAAGATGGTTCAACTGCTTGGGCCCTTGCCACTCACGTGGGAGATCCAGATGGAGTTCAGGCTCTTGGCTTTGGACTGAGCCTGACCCAACTCCAGCTGTTGCAGTCATTGGGGGAGTGAACCAGAGGATGGAAGATCTCTTTCTCTCTTCCTCTCTCTGTAACTCTGCTTTCAAATAAATAAGTAAATAAATCTTTTAAAAAATCTCCCACATGCATCATTTTACAAAGTAAGCTGGGAACTAGTACTGTGGCACCACCTGTAAGGCTAGCACCTCATTTGGGTGCTGATTCATGTCCCACATGCTCCACTTAACGATCCATCTCTGCTAATGGCCTGGGAAAAGCAGCAGAAGATGGCCCAAGTGTTTTGGTTCCTGTCACTCATGTGGAGAACCAGATGAAGCTCCTGGCTTTAACCTGGCCTGGCCCTAGCTGTTGTGGCCATCTCGGGGGTGAACCAGTGGATGAAAGATCTCTCTTTTTCGCTCTCTCACTGTAACTCTTTCAAAATAAATAGATCTTTTTAAAAATATTTATTTATTTATTTGAAAGTCAGAGTTACACAGAGAGAGGAGAGAGAGAGAGAGGTCTTCCATCCACTGGTTCACTCCCCAATTGGCTGCAACAGCTGGAGCTGCACCAATCCAAAGACAGGAGCCAGGAGCCAGGAGCTTCTTCCGGGTCTCCCATGCAGGTACAGGAGCCCAAGGAGTTGGGCCATCTTCTACTGCTTTCCCAGGTCATAGCAGAGAGCTGGATCGGAAGTGGAGTAGCCAGGACTTGAACTGGCACCTGAATGGGATGCCGGCACTGCAGGCGGTGGCCTCACCTGCTATGCCACAGCTGTGGCCCCTCTAAATACATTCTTGGTTCCACCTGAAAGGCCGGAATGTTTCACTATATTGTAATTTTCTAAAAATCTTCAAGAAATATTAATATCCTACTTAGGTCGGCACTTGGTCAGGAGGATTTAGGGAGCTTAAGTTTTTTTTTTTTTTTAAGATTTGAGAGAAGAGAGAAAGAATCTTCTTCTGTTCACTGATTCACTTTCCAACTTTCCAAATGCCCACAACAGCCATGGCTGGGCTAGGCCAGGAGCCTAGAAGCCTAGAGCCAGGAGCCTAGAATTCCATCCAGGTCTCCCACATGGGTGGCAAGGACTCAACTACGTGGGCTACCATCTGCTGCCTCCCAGGTACGTTAGCAGGAAGCAGGATTGAAAGCAGAAGAGCCGGGACTCCAACCAAGCACTCAGATATGGCGTGTGGGCAACCCAAGAGCAGCTTAACCTGTTGTGTCACACGCCCACAACATAGATCTTTAATTTTAAGAAATAAACAGGCAACATTAAATTATTACTTCAAGATGCCTAGTTTAAATAAATATACAAATTAATTTGGTGAAAAAACAAGCCTGTGCTATGAGAGAACCGTATCTTTCATTTTTGTATTTTCAGTTGTCCAGTATTTTTTATTAGGCCACATTCAGTGGTTTTTATGCCTTAGGCCTTGTAGTCATGGTACATCTCAAGTGTGTTATATTACAGGCCTGGCACTGTGGTGTAGTGAGTTAAGTTGCCACCTGCAGTGCCGGCATCCCATATGGGCGCCAGTTAGAGTCCCGGCTGCTCCACTTCTGATCCAGCTCTCTGCTATGGCCTGGGAAAGCGTAGAAGATGGCCCAACTCCTCGGGCCTCTGCACCTATGTGGGAGACCCAGAAGAAGATCTTGGCTCCTGGGTTTGGATTGGTGCAGCTCCTGCCATTGTGACCAGCTGTGGAGTGAACTAGCGGATGGCAGACCCCCCTTCCCTGCCCTGCCTCTCCTCATTCTGTGTAACTCTAACTTTCAAATGAATAAGTAAATCTTTAAAAAAAAAAGTGTATTACCAAAGAAAGTTAGTTCCAGATATTTATGAATCTATTTATTGTTTTAGATATTAAGGAAAATACAGTATGAACATAGCTGGATAATCCTTTTCAAACAATTTGCCTGCGGAATTTGGTAATCTAACTTCTAAGGCTCTAGGAAACTAACACAAAGACCCACCAAGATAAGTGTGTTGGTGAGCAAGAAGCTGGTCCCAACATGCAATCAAAGCATTTCCTCTCCCTCATTTACTTTATCCTGGCCCTGTTCTCTGATTACACATTTGTACGTATTTGTCCTTTCTCCTCACCACCACCACCACAAGGTGTTTGTGAGAGGGATTTTGCCTTCCACCTCTCTCGCATCTAGGACATCCTGCGTATGCAGTGCTTGTGCGAATTCTCAAGGAACTTTTTCCAAGTAATATTTAATTCAGTACAAGTCTTACAGAGCATCTCATCTGAGACATTGTGCTTAACACTTTGAGGAGCATAAAGACGAGCAGGCTGTAGCTCCTGGCCTCCACAGCCTGACAGCAAAACCACGGGTTTTCCGAGACACACTCCTGTTTTACATTTGCCTACTTAGAAGTAGAATGGGCCCACAGACCTGCACCTTGCTGCTAGAACTTCCGGAGACTATGCTGAAAGACCTGTAGTTAGATTCTCAAAGGCACATTTTCATCAGGACAAGCCAGTGGGTGTATTTTGATATGATGAAGCATGGATTTCTAAGTGAGTATGGCTCTTGGTGGTTATAGTATTTAGGGTTCTTCAAATAACTGCATCTAAATAATATTCAATAAACAGATTCTTGGATCTTAACTCAGACCTCCTGTGCTAGGATCTCTCAGATTGAAACCCTGGAATCCACATTTTAACACATCCTAACAAATTTATTTGGGTGATTTTTTAAAAAGATTTATTTATTTATTTGAAAGTCAGAATTACACAGAGAGAGGCAGAGAGAGAGAGAGAGGTCTTCTATCCGATGGTTCACTCCCCAATTGGCTGCCACGGCCGGAGCTGTGCCGATCCAAAGCCAGGAGCCAGGAGCTTCTTGGTTTCCCACGTGGGTGGCCTGCTTTCCCAGGCCACAGCAGAGAGCTGAATTGGAAGTGGAGTAGCCAATTCATATGGGATTGCCGGCACTTCAGGCCAGGGCGTTAACCGCTGCACCACAGCGCTGGCCCCTTGGGTGATTCTGAAGTTTGACAGCCATTATAAGGGTTGGTACAGTGAGAAATACACCAGTAGGAGCAGAATTGAGATGAGTTTTGGTAATGTACTGGTGTTCGCCCTGTCTCTGTCACCTCCATGCTCCCTAAGCATTTTGTGCTCTTGATCCTATATTACCTTGAAATAGACAGCTGCCCTGGGATGCCACAGTGGACACGTAAACTGCATTTCTAGTAGGTGGAGAAATTTTTTGTTTTTTAAATTGAAGCACTCAGAGAGAAGAGTCGAACTGCACTACCATCCACACACACATCATGGATGACTGGCTGGACTGTGTTTTCACCTGTGGCGCGGACTGCCGAGGTCAGGGCAAGTACCCCTGTCTTCAGGTGCTTGTGAACCTCACCCACTCGGGTCAGAAAGCTCTCCTACATTACAATGAAGAGGCTGCCCAGATAAATTCCGAGGTAATGACAAGTTCATGAAATTAAAGAGCTCTTAGTATAGCAACCCTTCCATGCCAGACTGCCCCACGCAGGATGACGAACCCAGTGCCGATCCTAGCAGGCAAATTTGTTTCCTTCTAGTGAATAATTTTACAGTGGTTAAGTGAGGATAAATGAAGCTAAATAAAAGTATAAATGAAGATAAATAAAAGTATTGTTGGAGGAGAAATTGAGCACATAGAAAGGAGAGGAATTATTCTGATTTCATAAGCTGCCATCTGGAACTTACAGTTTTAGCCAATGAGGAAATTGTGGGCAGTCCTTCTCAAGACCTCACTACCCACTGGGTCAAACATGTGACAACATACTTGGTCTACCTTAAATCAAGCAAGAGATTTTCTTTAACCAAATTTCAAAATTATAATTTTAGTAAGTTACACAACTGGTTTATATGACTTATTAAAGTTTATATTTACACCTAACTGTAAGTTGAGTTGTGTTAGATTAGTTGGCCTGTTACTCTTTGGAGTCCCTTTTTTTTTTTTTTTGACAGGCAGAGTGGACAGTGAGAGAGAGAGAGACAGAGAGAAAGGTCTTCCTTTTCCGTTGGTTCACCCCCTAATGGCCGCCGCGGCTGGCGTACTGCATTGATCCAAAGCCAGGAGCTAGGTGTTTCTTCCTGGTCTTCCATGCGGGTGCAGGGCCCAAGCACTTGGGCCATCCTCCACTGCACTCCCTGGCCACAGCAGAGAGCTGGCCTGGAAGAGGAGCAACCGGGACAGAATCCGGGGCCCCGATGGGGACTAGAACCCGGGATGCCAGCGCCGCAGGTGAAGGATTAGCCTAGTGAGCCGCGGCACCGGCCAACTCTTTGGAGTCCTTAATCAAGCACTAATTTCAATCTGAGTATTCCTGTTTTCTAGTTTAGATGCAATAATTTTTAAGGTCTCAAAACATTCTTGTAGGCCCTTAGCATAGCACAAGTGCCTAATGGGTATGGTGATAAACCTCAAGTTTTTTTAAAAAATGATCAGCTGACAGAGCTTCTTTCTTCTCCACTGGTTCTACCTCCCAGGACCCAAACCCCAAAGTGGGACTCCCTCTCTGTGGGCCGAGGGCAAAAGTCTCAATGTGCTATTCGTTAGGAAGAGATTTTCCTATAGACAGGTGTTGTTTGTTGAATGAACAAATGGATTCGGTGGGTTACTGTTCAGGAAAAGATGGGGGCAGACGACACAGTATGAGGTTGGTCTCCTGCAGTATCATATAATGTTACGAATTCCTTCCCACATCCTCTGCACGGCATCTGGGAACATCCATTTCACTGTCCTCCTGCCAACCGTTTGCTAGAGGCTATGTACTATTTTTTTTTTAATCATCTTTTAAGATTGAAACTAATAGCTTCAGCAGTTTCAGAATTAAAATTGTTAGGCGCTTGGTGTTGGTGACAGTGTCCTTGCCTTTTCTCTCCTCCATATTCCTAGTGCTTTTACACACCCAAGTGCCACCGGGATGGGAATGATTTGCTCAACAGTGCTCGGGACATAAAGGAATTCTTCGATCACAAAAATGGGACCCCCTTTTCGTGCTTCTACAGCCCAGACAGCCAATCTGAAGACGTGGTTCTCACTAAAAAGTATGACCAAATGGTTATCTTCCACTGTTTATTTTGGCCTTCACTGACTCTGGTAGGTGGTATCCTGATCATTGGCATGGTGAGATTAACACAGCACCTGTCCCTACTGTGTGAAAAACACAGCCTGCAGTCAGAGATGAGGTAGGTGGCAAAGCACCCCATACAGAGCAACACCAACTCAAACTGTGGAGTTCAGGGAGAAGCGGTGGAAGGAGCAGAGAAATTTTAAGATGGTGGCCAAATTAAAGTACTGGCCTTCACACAGACACCTGCAGTTTCTGCGGTTGAAGGCCTAATTATGCCTGCTTGCAAACTAACCATGTAGTTGGGTAATCGTATTTTCATGTGTGGGAAAAATTTTTGAAACGCCTCATTATGTATTATGTTTATTCTATACATACATACAAATTCACCACGTTTTCTACTTCAAATCTGTTTCCACAACGAGCCAAGGAAGCACTTCTTGTTCCCTTGTGGCAAAATGAGTTCAACGGAGTTATTCTGCTCTAGTTTGAACTTGTAAATATGGAAATACTGAAGGCATCTAGTCTATTGAGCACTGAACTTTCTGCCTCACTCTATGTAGTATAGCTCACATGACAATATTTCTCATACAAAATCTGTCATGAGCATTACATTCACTACGGAAGATGAAGCTTTGGCAGAAAATTGTAAAAATGTAGACTTTAACATATTTATTATAGTTTGTTCATCACCATTCATGATGAAGAAAGCTGCTGCCTAGATTTACTAAGTTTAGAGTTATTTATACTTAACCTTGCCATGTACCATGTAATTTGTCTTTCAGCAACGTTTTTCCAGTTAATTATGTTTTTCATAAGCTCATGTTATCCCTTGTGTACATCCTGTTGGGAGTGGGAGAAAAGGCTGGCAATGCGTTGTGCAGTAGGGAGGAGCTGTACTGCGTTTCAACATTCACCTCAGATAATCCACACTGGAGAGAATCCTGAGAAGAGAGCCAGCAGTTGCCTGTACTTTAATCAATCATGGTTATTAAATAATGGCGGTATAAGGCACTCCCAACAAATGCTTCGCAGATCAAGCTTTGTTCTGATTTTCCCATGTGCCTCCAAGTATCTATAAAATTTTACTAAAAAGTCTTAAATCATGGACAATCAAAAGAATGAGACTTTGAAAGCAACTTCTACATGTAGATGTAATCAAACCAAAAACTAATTCTACATAGTTTCATGCCTCATCAATTACTTTCAAGTCAGGAATTCCTAAACAATAGATAGACTAATACAGATTTATGCAGTAAAGAGCAATCTTGGTGTCTCCTGTTTTCTCCTGTGGAGTGCTGGAGAAAAACATGTGTAGGATTTATTTGTATTTGTAGGCAATAACTGTAGCTTTTTAGGTAGGTTACTCTCAGGAAAATCAGCTCAATGGTCTGAATCACTCTTATCTATAAAATGGGGATAACCTCTTCTTTCATGAGGTTCTTTTAAGGAAACAACAAGGCGAGGGTGTGTGAGAAACATCTGGCTTAGTTTCTGGCATCTAGTAGAGGTGTTAAAAAATGTTCAGATAAAGAAAAAATCTTGTGCTAAGTTGCAATATTCAGTCTGCCATGGCACTTTTTAGTGAACAGCTGGTACAGAGCATAGAGCAGGAGG
Source organism: Oryctolagus cuniculus (assembly GCF_051225735.1). NCBI lineage: Eukaryota > Metazoa > Chordata > Mammalia > Lagomorpha > Leporidae > Oryctolagus > Oryctolagus cuniculus. The sequence continues at coordinate 100,479,879 of NC_142870.1, forward strand.
CTTGCAAGAGAGGATTCTGCATGCCTGCTCCCCTTTCTTGACTAAATGTAACATATATCTAAACCCCAGCATGTGCTGTATAAAGGCTGTGATAAATTATTTTGCATACTAAATAATTCTCTAATAAAACATGTATGCACGCACATTTGAAATCATTCAGCAAACCACGATTCTGTAGTTTTCTTAAATTAAGGACACCTCTATTCTATTTCTTAGTACATTTTTCACTTAACAATATACGATTACTGAATTTTTTTCCTGTGAACAAATTCAAAACCATTATCTGAAATCTAAAGTTTATGTTCCAAATACCGCAGTTTTCAATTTCAGTGTCCACTTGGTCCATCCCAGGAAAGAGCTCTTATGTTCAGAGAAGTTGTGGCTCTTGTTTGAGCCCCATCTGCTCCACTTCCAATCCAGCTTCCTGCTAATGTGTCTGGGAAAGCAGTGGAGGATGGCCCAAGTCCTTGGGCATCAGCCACCCACTTGGGAGACTTAGATGAAAGTCCTGACTCTGGGCTTCCACTTAGTCATTTGGGGAGTGAATCAGTGGATGAAAGATCTGTTTCTCCTTCTCCAACTCTGCCTTTCAAATAAATGTTTTTTTTCAAAGTATCTTAAGAGGCAAAGAAATAAAATTTATGCAATGATTTAATTGCTTAGAATATACCTAAAAATATACACATTGATAGAATGTATATACTTTTACCTTAGAATATACCTAAAAGTATACACACTGATACATTGGTATCAATGCCCATGTGCATCACTGCTCAAAGAAAAGCCCAGACTTACCTTTTGCAAAGTTTATGATAACTGACAGAAAAACCAGTTTACTTTTAGCCTTTTAGATTCTGGTCCATCTGCTTACACACACACACACACACACACACAATCTACATACATTCACAGGTGTATGTATAAACATGTCAACTTAGAATGTAATTCTTCATGCTATACTTCTCTAATATTTATCACTTTAACTGCAGCAGAAAAATTGGCTTTTAAGACATGATGGGTTCAAGTAAGTATTCTTAGTTATTATTGAAAAGAACTCAAATTCAGCTAAATTTTGATTGTTAGCAACACTGGTATGCTTTTCAAAAGAAATGTCAAAACAGAATTACCACAGTTCTTTGTTTACATAGTACACTAAGGATTGTTTGGACACAAGTCAAAGTAATTTTTTTTGTTTTTTAATAAACAGCGTGATGTTACAGACTGCAAAGTTAAAGAAAAGCAGACATTGACAGTTTCTGATGAGCACAAACAGGAAGTGCAGTCACAGGCCAAACTTCTTGCTAGGAACAGCAAGACTGGGAAGAGGTCTTAAATTTAGTGATATTGTATAATTATTCTATATTCTCAATATAATAACACATGCATCTTGCTGTGTCAAATACTTTTTGGGTCATCATTAAAAGAACATTAAAACATTTTTCTCCTAACTAATGCATTATACCACAGGTCTTCAATTCGTTGAATGAGCAAAATATAGAGAAATAGAGTTGCTACAATTAATGGGGCCAAAAAGGATGGTTTGAGTTCTTTGTTGAAGTTTCCAAAGTAAACATATGATGTGTTTTAGTCTTCTTTTGGTAGTGTTACATTCCCCAAGATATTAAAGTAGTAAGTTATGTCCCAAAAGGATATATTCTTTTAGATTTTTTTCTCCTCAATTACGTCCAAGGACTGAATTACAATGAAACCACTAATTCCACTTGAAACTTGGGTTCCATAACAAAATACATTTCTAGAAATTAGATGAAGGCCAGGTTCTTCAATGACTCTTAGGAACATAAATTAAATCTTGATAAGGGATTTTGTCATATGAAATCAATAGATAATGACCACATTTAGAAATTGATACTAGAATTGAGGAGTTTAATCTTATTAAAGATATGTTAATAGGAAACATTGAAGGTTTTCTGCCTTCTTGCTAAGGGGAAGGATTAACAAAAATAAGAATACCTAAAAATATACAGTCTTAGCACACCCACAAAATTATCGTAGTGACAGATTAAATAAGTTTGCAAACAGACTCGTTGACTTTAAGTGGCTTACAAAATTCATTTAAAAACTTTCCCTGTACTTACCAACATGAGGAATAGAAGCTACTGTTGGTAGTGAAAATCAGTTACCTAATTAACACTATATATACAATACACTAATTTTTACTTTTCCCATTACATCTTTTATATGTACTTCTGAAAAAATTGTCAGAAAATATCCTTATGGCTCACACTTGTCACTTTCTGCTAGTTGGCAATGCTGGAATATTAACACACCTAAAACCAAACAAAAGGAATGGTGCTGTACTAATAACAAGGAAGTACAAAACTCTTAAGTGGAATACTTGAATGAAATAAGTGTCTTTAAAGACTAACATCCCAACTTGGGAGACTCCTAATAAATTCTAAACTCGTCGGAATTTTAGAACTTTGATATTTGTTTACACCTTTTATAAAAGATGTCTCTTGAGTAGGACTGGTAAAGCAGTGTATATACAAATCGAAATGTGTGCAAATACACCACATCAGATGTACTAATAGTGAAGAAAGAGAACAAAACAAATTTTAAATGCCATATTCAAGAACCTCGTACCATGAACCTCCTCACATGATAGCCTTTCCAAAATGGCTGGAGCCATGACTGAATTTTAGCCTAAATCTTTTCTTAATATCTGCTATTCCATTTAAAAGAAGGCATGCCAACTCTGGTCTTTGTAGCTCTAAAATAGAGTGCTCTGCAAAACATTGTCTGATGTATTGAATTGTGAGTCATCTTTTTTTTTTTTTTTTTTTCTTATTAGTCTTCTGAGGTAGAGTTAACCATCCAATTTTGTCAGGACCATAGTTATCTTGAGCTAAACCTTATAATCTTTTCAGAGAGTTAAATAACTTTTAAGAGAAAAGAAAACAGGCTTCCCAGGCCATGGCACATACAATATATTTACAATTTAATGTAATAATTAAAAATGGTTTTGCATTTGTTGTTTTAAAAAACAGCCCAGCTGTATTATTCTGTCACCAAGAATTATTATTTGACGATACTGTTGATGCTGAATTTTACATTTCAACATTCACAATCCCATCCTTCATGAAGAGTTAACTGTCATGGTACTCACGTCTTCCCACAACTTTCAGCCTTCTCTTAGAGACACCCCATCTGAGCAGGATGGATACAAAGAATGGAGTTCATTCAAATGGCTCCTCCCTGTTTTGCCCCCTCCTTCGTATTCCCCTTTTTTCAAAAACATCTGAAGTATGAAGGTTGTCTTTAAATAGTAGAAGCACCACAATCTATTAACACCACATATTGCCTTTAAACTGAATTATTTCAGTGATGTCTTGGACACCAAATTATTTTTTAAAGTGGACTTTGAGTGTTTGGGTCCAGCCCAGGTCTGAAAATTGTGCAGACACAGAAACAAAAGGAACTGAATAATATTCAGAAGAAGTTAATGTGCTAGTTTTAAAATACTACTGAAATTAAATTTATCAAAGAGTTGGCAAGGATGGGCTACCGATTAAAACATGAATTAAACTGGATGTACAAAAATCATTCAGAAAATAAAATCAATTTTATGTGCTGTGAAATTTCCAAGGTGCCTTTGAAATAGACTGCTCACAATTTTTTTCTATGAGCCAAAGCACTGAGTTTTAGGTGGAAAAAAGAATATAGATGGATTGTGTTTTACCTATGTGAAAGTCACCAATCCATTTAAGGTAAAATCCAAGGGGGTATATACAGTCTAATCAAGTCGTCATTTTCCTGATGAATAAGAACTACGCTTTACACAAGATACTTGATCAGCAGCTGTTTTCATCAAAAAACCAATACTCATAGTTTCACAGTTGAAAAAATTACACATTAAAATATTTTACAATTCATTATATATTCACCAGGTTCCCATTTCCTAATGGGCTTGTAATATAAAGCATAATAGAAGGGAAAACCTCAAAGTTGATTACTTTGACACTAAATTTTACAGAGGACACTAAGAACCACAAAAAGCTTAGGTTCTATCATAAAATAGCAACCAAATTCCATTCTTTAAAAAATCCAATTAGAAACATCTTTTTTTAAAAAAAAAACAAATTCCACAATAAAATTAACAGATTTCAAATTAACAGCAGTCTAAAAATCTTCAAAATAAATGTTTTTGTATAGCTGAGAATATGGTAAAAAGTTTAAAGCATGATTTTCAAACAGTTGATTATTTCTTGCTACAATATATTTATTTTTTCTCCAAAATAATTATTGAAGGAAATAGTTTTGAGTGACCCAATGAAACTGTAGAGCCAAAAGTCAGTCACACCATATTCAGTGACAAGGAGGGTCGGCTATAGGAACTGATCAATCCATGTGAACTGATCTCGGATACTGAAGTACCTGGAAGTGGCTATGTTGTCGCTGACTTGAAACAGATCCTAGGCACCCCGTGTAGCATTCGATTCGATTCTTGTTTTTTCTGCCTTTCTGAGCATTACCTGTCCTTTCTTTCTTTCTTTACTTAATCTGTATTCTTTATAGAATTTGTCTATACTTCATCATATAGAATTAATTTGGTTGTAATAACTCTTGAAAATAAATATAAATGATGAATTAAGTTATGTGGCTTGTGTGTTTTAATGGTGGAGAGGACCTAGGGGAAGATGGGTGGGCAAATATCTAGACTGATGTGAAAAAAATGCGAAAACTGTATGAATTCTGTGAGGGGAGGCTCAAAGTTTTGGCACTCGGGTAAAACACAGTTCTCTGTTAAATCTTCAGTTTCTACCCCTAAAGTCTCAGATTTATACTATTCACTGAGTTTTCCTGTAATCTATCCCTGATATAGAAAACACGGGGATATATTAGTATGCATTGGCGGTTTATATCTAAATAATACAAGATGCTGACTGTGAAGTGTTAATAAGTTATGAACTCTGTCTCTGCAAAATAATCTATTTGGTTTCCTCATTAAAACAGTTTAAATTCTGCTTAACTATTCCAAGACAGTTGACAGAAGTTACCCTAATTTTCAAATTCATCTTTTTGTTGGCAATATTATATACATGCTTTAGTGAAGTACCTAAATCTTCAATAATTATGCCCTTTAAGGGTTCTAAAATAGCCAGATATTAAGAATATTTGTATTAGAGTCCCTTGTTCACTATCCAAGACTTCTACTATAGGTATCTGATTTCATAAATGAGTACTTTAAAAGTGATGATGTTGTACTAGAGTATACAGTGTGCACTCTTTAAAAGTTGTTTTCCAATAATATCTAGAAAACTGTCAGTAAATTATTGCACTTTTTTTTTTTTTTTGAGTGGCACCTGGGCATTTGCTAAAGCTATTTCCTAGGACATTAACCATTCATTTCAAATACTGAGTAAAATATCAGATTCTAGAGTGATGACTAGCATTAACTCCTACATCTTGGTTAATGCTTTTCAACATATTTAAGAATGGGTCCTGTGCTTAAATGGGATTTAATAAGGACAGAGAGTAAGCTCTGGTCACTTGATAATAGGATATGACCTTACAATGGTTTAATGTCCTACTTATATTATTCAGATATGAATATATAGCTTAAAAAGGTAAAAGGTTCATGGTTTCTATTTCCCCATATTATAAGGTATTATTCATCAGCATACCTCAATAGAGGGGTTTCAGCATTCAGGAAGATAGTCTAAATGGTGTTAATTTTGTCAACTAATTTCATGATTGAGCCATTCTCAACCATAAAGGAGGATGGAAGATCAGGGATTCATGTGAATACAAAAGCGAAGAAAAGGAAGAAGGATGAAGTTTAATCTGCTTTCCTTAAGTAGTTATACACTGGTTAACGGTGTAAATTGGATAGTGCCTGAGCCTCACCTATAGACCAAGAGAAAAGCTAACCATGCTGCCACCAACAATAAAAAATTTGGGGTGCAAAACAATGCATGACTATGGGACAGATTATGTAAATAAAGAATATATATTAATGATAGTTTCTATAATATAAATAGCCTTTAATAAAAAAAATAATCTTTTTAATAACATTAATACTTCTATTTTCTGGAAAACATGCATGAAAAATGTGTTCAGTTCAATTGCAAAAGGAGAAAAAAAATCAACTTAAGGTGAATACTGTACAATCCTGGAATGAGAACTACTCCTGCTCATTCTGTTTCTATGATGATTACTTCACTTTGTGGGAGCCCAGAATTTCCCTAGGTATTAAGAATACTGTCAAAAAGAAACAAAAAGCAAAAAACCCAAAACCAAAAACACCACCTTATTACAGGTCTCATTTGTGACTGCTTCCAAAATTGTGCAGATAAGACCCCCAAATCATCAAAAGGTTTGATTTATTAAAAAGAAAAAGTCTCTGGAGAAATCTCGAGAGTCCCTTCCACCCCAAGCACTTTTCTTCATTAAACAAGGAGTCAAAAAACCCACTTCAAACTATAAATTGAACAGCAATGGAAAAATAAGAAACTGTCATCCTTTTCCATTCTATGTAATTCAACATAAACTCCAGTTGACTCAGTCCTAATGCAATAACAGCCTTATAGTTGTATCCACATGTCGAAACGCAGAGCATTTGCAAGACAAATAGAACATCATTCTTTTTCCTTCTCCATCATTTATATATATTTAGGGGATTTTTGTTTTGTTTTGTTTTTAAAAAAAGATACAAACAATCTTCAAAGTTTACCTTTTTGGACTTAAGGCATAACATGAAATTGCGCATTATTCTAAAGCTTAATTTTGAAATGAACTAGTTTAGTGCTATCAAACCCTGTTTGCGTTTACATTATTTTAAATTATATACTATTTTATTTCTGTTCTTGCTGTAAATTCTAATGCTGTTCATGGATTGTGCAATTCCTATGCAATCAGTCTTTGCCTGCTGACAGTTATTAACAGTGCGGTGTAGAATCCAGATATTGAGCTCTCAGTTTCTTAGATATCATTTCAGTTCAATGCATGCTGCTTAATTGTGTGGAAGATCCAATCCATTTTTGTTGTCCAGCCACCATGATGTGCATCGTTCATTTGTTTCATGAAATATTCCAAAGCCTCCTGCTCAGTTTTATCTAAGGCTAGGGTCTTTCGAATATATGCAATGTCATCAAAAGATTGCAGTTCTGGCATTCCAGAGCCAAGCATCATTGAGAAAAGATTTATGAAGAGATTGGCATGCTGCCGAATAGCTAGATAAGCCTTGTAACACATCTCTTGAAACCTATAAGTAGTAAGAACAGTTTGGTCAGTGTGAAGCCATTACCTCCAGGTCTCTGCTCACATGCTACACAATTAGAGAGGCTTTTTAATATGAAAGTATAAAAAACACATTCCTCTCCCTGCTGTCTCCACCAACACTTTTCCCTTTCCCCAACTAGAATGTGAACTCTATGAGATAAGGACTTAATTATGTGTTGTCATCAGCACCTAGAACAACAGCTGACACATCAGAAGTTGAGTAACTGGTCCATTATAGAGCTTTTAGGCTTAGGCTAGGGCCAGGACTGAGTTATAGATAAGAAATAATTTTATAAAAGGCTTTAAAAAGTACTTTAAGGACTAAGACAAACTAATAAACTATCATCAGGTGGTAAGAAAAATTATGAAAAAAATCACAGCAATTATAGTTCACTGACTTCTTCACATTGTATGACTGAAAAATGTTTCCAGGCAATAGCCACTGTTTGTCAATACAGAGAAGGTATAATCCAATTATTCACATAGCAGTAAGTAAAAATTTTTAATGTGTTATGAAATTCAGGAATATTTTCTTTTTAGGTCTTAATTAGCTCACCAGATTAAACTGATTTCCCTTTCCATTTTAATTCTCAGTATCATACAAAATAGATAAACAAAAATATTAAAACATTGTTTTTACAAAAGTCATTTTGTTAAACAACATGTTTTTATTCTAAATTGCTTCAAAAACATCAACTGCTTCTGGTACTGTAGCAAGAATTCTTTATTTTGTGCTTTTGATTTCTTCAGCTTACCTCTCAAATTCTCTAGTTTTTGTGCATTCTTGGGCTCCTTTACTAATCACTATTAAGAAATCCTGTGTCAGAACAAATGGTACACGTTCTCGCTTATAACCAAATTTTTTCTTCTTGTGGTCCAAAAAGTGTCCGAAATCTATATGAAACAGCTTTCAAAAATAAGAAATTATGTTATGGTTTCTGTATGCAGCTATCCAGTGTCTCAATAAATGCAGTTAAAGAGCACTAATTATAAAGAGAGAAAGCCATTACTTGTCCATCATCTTTCACCATGATGTTACTGTTGTGCCGATCTCCAATTCCCAAGATGAAAGTTGCAACGCAATAGCCAGCACATGAACGGGTGAACAGGTCAATGGCTGCATCATATCTACAAAGAAATAACTTATGAGTAGTGTGGAAATATAGAGAGATACAGGCTACCTTAAAAAAAGATGGTTAAGGTTGCTACTGAAACAATTAAATAATCACTGACATTACATAAGAAAGTAACGAAGTCCAGCAATCTAAGGAATTTTCAAGGGTTCCTAAGAAAATTTCTAGATGTTTCTGACCAAAGAATAGTGCTTATTATAGTGAAAAATAAATCATTAAAATTAATTTTTCTAATCATTTACATAATGAATTAGAAATGAAATTCAAATGTGCAATGTTAACTTAAAAAATGAGCTAATAATAACATATTTTAGATACGCAAGTTAAAAGTCTAGGATTTTATCAAAGTAAGAGCAATTTTGATCATCTAAACATAATAACCTCATATATTTCAAAGTTTGAGGCATATTTTTTCCAAATAAGTATGATTAACTATTTTCTGTGGCATACACAACCATTAAGATATATATATATATATATATATATATAAACATATATAACCACTAACAGATTCATCTAACAAAAAAGTTAGACTAATCTAGAAAGAACAATAAAACTCACATTTCTCCTTTGTTCTTGTCTTTGAGCCACTGATGCAGTGTATGGCTATTGAACTGCAGTGCACCTTTCAGGCCACCTTTGCACTGAATCTGCATGATAGTGTGAGAATTTCTCACCACCTCAATAAGTCCCACACAGTCACCAATTGACAGACAACCATAAGGTAACATTCTATAAAAGGGGAAACACATAATTATATGATGGAATTTAAAAAGAAATATTTAAATAAACTAAAACATAACTATTCTATTTGAAACTCTGTCATGCATGCATGATCTTTACTGTCCTACTAATTTTAATCTTTTAAAATTTCTTTATATTAATTATTTGAAAGGCAGAGAGGGAGGGAGGGGACCTCTTCTATCTGCTGGTTCACCCCGCAAGTGTCTGCAATAGCTGGGGTTGGGCCAGGCTGTAGCCAGGACCCAGGAACTTCATCCAGGTCTCCTTTGTGGGTGGCAGGGGGACCCAAGTACTTGAATCATCACTTGCTGCCTCCCAGGGTGTGCATTAGCAGGAAACTGGAATTGAAAATAGAGCTGAGACTCAAACACAGGCACGCTGATGTGAGATGCAGGTGTTCCTTAAAGCGGTGTCAAATGCCTGCTCCTAATTTTCTTTTTTGTAGTGTGACATATTTCTTTTTCTTTTCTTTTCTTTTTTTTTTGACAGGCAGAGTTAGTGAGAGAGAGAGAGACAGAGAGAAAGGTCTTCCTTCTGTTGGTTCACTCCCCACATGGCTGCTACAGCTGGTGCTGCACCGATCGAAGCCAAGAGCCAGGTGCTTCTCCTGGTCTCCCATGGGGTGCAGGGCCCAAGCACTTGGGCCATCCTCCACTGCCTTCCCAGGCCACAGCAGAGAGCTGGACTGGAAGAGGAGTAACCGGGACAGAATCTGGTGCCCCAACCGGGACTAGAACCCGGGGTGCCGGCGTCACAGGCAGAGGGTTAGCCAAGTGAGCTGCGGCACCAGCCAGTGTGACATATTTCTAAAAAATCCTGAAAATTATCTACCACATTTGTTGTAATTTTCAATTGAGACAGCACTTAACCATTCATCAGAAGAGAAAAGAAAATTATTATGGCTATTAAAATATAAACATAACTTTAAAAATATGGGTGAATTTAAAGATGGTTAACTAATATCTAAACAAAAGTTTAGAGTAGGGGCCAGCACTGTGATGTAGTGGGTAAAGCCACCACTCTGCAGTGCTGGCGTCCCATATGGGCTGCTCCACTTCTGATCCAGCTCTCTGCTCTGACCTGAGCAAGCAGTGGAAGACAGCCAAAGTCCTTGGGCCCCTGAATCCGAGTGGGAGACCCAGAAGAAGCTCCTGGCTCCTGGCTTCGGACAGGCCCAGCTGTGGCCATTGTGGCCACTTGGGGAGTGAACCAGCAGATGCAAGCTCTGTCTCTCTGTCTCTGTCTTTCTCTCTTACTCTGCCTTTCAAATAAAAGAAATAAATCTTTAAAAAGAAGCCTAGGGTTGAAGTTCTTCAATTTTTGGTCTCAGGACTCCTCTACATTTGTAAAAATTACTGAAGATCCAAAAGAGGTTTTATATGGATTACATCTATTGATATTACAGCTGTTGATATTAGAAATCAAAAAGAAGATAAAAATTAAAAAGTCAAGGCCGGCGCCGTGGCTCAATAGGCTAATCCTCCACCTTGCGGCGCCGGCACACCGGGTTCTAGTCCCGGTCGGGGCGCCGGATTCTGTCCCGGTTGCCCCTCTTCCAGGCCAGCTCTCTGCTGTGGCCAGGGAGTGCAGTGGAGGATGGCCCAGGTGCTTGGGCCCTGCACCCCATGGGAGACCAGGAGAAGCACCTGGATCCTGGCTCCTGCCATCGGATCAGCGCGGTGCGCCGGCTGCAGCGGCGGCCATTGGAGGGTGAACCAACGGCAAGGGAAGACCTTTCTCTCTCTGTCTCTCTCTCTCACTGTCCACTCTGCCTGTCAAAAATAAAATAAAATAAAATAAAAAATTAAAAAAAAAATTAAAAAGTCAATTCATTTTAAAACAAATTATGTGTTAATATAAACAACAGCTTGTACCAAAAAAGTATTTAAAAACATGTAGAGTGAAGAGTGACAGTTCTTTCAAATTTTTAAATGTAAGTTTTACAGTATTTCTCTAGGTTTTCTTATATACCTCTATAACCAATCACATGTGTTGTTTTAATTGATATATATCAATAAAATGTAGCCTCACACAGACATGTAATTAGAAAAAGGAGGAATATTGTCATAATAGCCTTCTCAGATAATTATCAAGTATTTCCTTGACAGTATGCCACGCTGACAAGAGACAGTTTTTCAAATTGCAATATGGAATCTGAAACTATATCAATAAGCTTTTTACAATGCTACATTAAAATTGAATTATCTGTCTTTCCTCTGAATGGATCTTTCACCCATATACGACTTTATCATATCTTGCAGTGGTCTTTTGGAAGATACAGTTTACTGATTTATACAGATCTCCCAAATGTTGGCACTTTTATATCACATTTTAAATCACAATTGTTAATACTGTCACCAATCTTTTCAGAAAGTTTGGGGACACTACTAAGTTCAGTGGTGGATACAAGTGTTTCCAAAATTTTAATTTTTGATTGAAAGTTCAAAAGTTATTGTTGGCAGCAAATACTGTCACAGTTGTTTTCTTTGAAGAGATAGGCACATATTGTTCATTTAAAAAAAAAATGCCTGCCAAATACCCATTTCTGAAAAACTGTAGCTTGCCTATTATTATTATTATTATTATTATTTTAGGTAAAAATTATGTTCCAGGAAAAAAAAAAAAACTACAAGTTCCGCTCACAGCTCAATCCCACAAGCCTTTTCCCTGGTAACAACCATACTTTGGGATGTGCAGGGTGCTTTTAGAGTACTTCCTATTTCATCACATATTAAAGAGGGGGGGAAAAGGAATATTAAGTAGGACAGGCAGTCAAAGGTAGAGATATGTGGATTTAAAGAAATAATGAGAAAAAAAGCACCTAACATTCAAATTGACACATAAACACTTTAAGTCTGGTTTTCCTTGCTGTGTTGTTCTCATAAGCTATTGTTCATTCTTTCCACCTTATCTTCACTTCCTAAATTCCAAAAACAGTCTTACTAATAGTCACTTACTTTCATTTTCTCCCTTACTTCCTTATAGTTTAGCTTCTGTGTCTACTATTCCATTAAATACACTCTTACTAAAGCTAGCCATGAGCCTTGAAATCCAAGGGCCTTTTTCATAGTCCTTATTCTTGTACACCCCTTGAAATACACTACAAACTGTCGATCTCTCTTCTCTTTTGGGTTCTATGAATAACTTACTCTGGTCTTCCTACTCCCTTGCCATTCCTCTTGTAGATGCTTTCCTTCTATCTGCCCTGGTAAATACAAAAACTTCTTAAGGTTGTTACTCTTGTTCATTTTTTTTTACCTTATGTTTTCATTTGATTGCAACTGAGCATGCTCATAGTTAAGAGAGTGCAATAAGTCTTGTTGTATAAAAGTTATAAATAAACCTGAATCTTAATTCTACTTTTGTCAAGTATAAATAAAAAATGGCTATGATTTTTCTTAAATTAATTATATTTTACTTAAGTACTTAAAATTAAACTTTAAACCAGAAAATCTTCTAAGACTGAAAAACCCTTAGTATTTCCAATGATTTTACTTAAATTAACCTTAGATGGTTTGCATAAGATTACAATTAAATATTGTAGCTACCAGGGTTACACAGCTGATTCCTTTACTCTTTCTAGTTCTGTATCTTTTTACATTCTGTTCCTCTGGGAGTGGCAGTAGTAGTGGCATGGGGCTGGGCTTATGAGACAAAAAAATTACCCCAAAAAGAAAAACTTGATTTGTGTAACATCAATTGTCCCTGGAAAGCAATAGAGGTTAAGCAATGAGTCAGGAATTAAGAATTTGAAGTTAGTAACTTAATTATGTGCCTTAGCAGGTAATTTGAAATATTCATCTCCTTCTTTGCAACAAAAGGGTACTATATGCCCTTGTTACATTTTTATATACTAGCTATTATTTATCAGTAAGAAGCATACAAATAAATCCTGATCTACTATTACCTGTGGTTTCTACTTTATCTACCCTATTGCTGCACTGGACTTGACTCTTATGCTTACCTACAGAGAAAAGTACTTTTAGAGAAGGTGGCTTTTGCTGGAATGACGATTTGCAAAGAGACAAGTTGGAAGAAGGAAAAATTAACAGAAGCAACAGTAACTTAAAAAGCAAACAGTGACTTGATAAAATTTGGATCTAATACTAGTAATTGTACAAGGTTTGACAGAAAACAATAAACTTTAGTAAAAAGTTTGCTGCAAAATAAGATTAGAAAATTTATAAAGCTTTAGAATTAGATGATTTCTATGATGAACCTTCTATTATATGTGTTTACTTCAGACTATAAACAAAGGCACTTTGTGTCTCCTCTATCTTGTTCCTAAAGGTGACATTCCAGAGACAGTTGCAGAGTCTGCACTAGCTTGTCAGAGGTAGCTCTTACCTAGCTGGACCTCATTAGCTATTCTAAACCAAGTAAGAGGAGGACAAATGAAAGTACCATAGTGTACTCAACTCTTGTTAATTATTAATATATACATTTCCTTATAAATATACGCTTCTATAATTAATGTTTATTAATAGTTTACTTTTATGGCTACCTACCGAAGATCAAGACCTTGATTTTGCCAGATATTTTCCATAATGCGAATAATTTGAAGTGTTAGCATATCTTGCCGTAAATCTGAAATTCAAATAATATGTACCACTGAATGTCATAAATGCAACTTGGGGATCATACCAGCACATTGTTTTTGAATGAAAACAAATAAAGCTATAATCTACTCTTCAAAATAATTTATAAGAAAGCAAAATTCCGATTCTTTAATCTACTTCTAAAGTATTCTCATTAACATATCTGTGTAACATTAGTGTAAGCATGCATTATTTTATTTCACAAAAATTTTTAAAAAGTTATTTATTTTTCACTTAACCATCTGTTTATTCTAACAGACGGATCAACAGAATTCCCTGCTGAGAGGTCATTCCCTAATAGAAAGTCAAGGATTATCCTCCCTGTTTCCCCCAACAGCCTAGACTCCAAATAAATTGAATTTTGTTTACAAGTCTCCTTAACAGACTACATTCTTCCTTTGTATTTTTTATAATTATTTGTGTAATGTGCCTCTTTTCCCTGATAGAATATAAACTTCAAGAGGGCTGGGGTTCTGTTTTATTGCTACAACCCCATAGCTTTCCATACTTTTAAAAAGTATTTATGGAATGAATGGATGCTCACACCATTCATGCAAATGACAGAAACTGATTTTAGGATTTCTAATTCTGAAGGAGTTCAGAAATGCCACCTCAACCAAAGAAGATCAACTGGAGGTAGATACCACACTCAGAGAGACGCTCACTTACTCTTCTTAGGACTGCTCCTATACATTTATCACCTTAGAGACTTTTCATCAGCATATCAAGACAACCTTTATTTAACAGACATTTCCTCTCCTCAACCTCCCATAACATGCTTCATACCCAAGAAGCCAAAAACCCCTATTCTTTCCTGTAGCTCAGGATGCCATGAAGCTCTAACTATCTGAATGTTCTTCATGTCTCCTATTCTGTGGGACTCCTGTGTGTATCTAATTAAATATTATTTTTCTTCTGTTACTCTGTCTTATGTCAAGTTAATTTGTAGGCCAGCCAATGAAACAGAAGAGTAGCGAGAAGCCATTTTTCGAGAAGCCATTTTTCTCTTCCCTATACAGGTATTCTCATAAAAAATTAAAGAAGTACTTGGGTTGGAATTGCAGGGATCAACCCTCCTGTTGATCTTCACTGGTTCTCAGGACAACTGAGTTCCTTCTGGAGGATCCATCTTCAGGCAGGTAAGGGGAATGCAGAGAAAGCCTCTGCCTGCATCTACTGCTCCCCAAGTGCCCTCAGCTCAAAGTAATTAATATTAAAGTATCATCTTCTGGGGTAACATTTCCTCAACTCCGTGTGTGTGTGTGTGTGTGTGTGTGTGTGTATTCCAACAATTAAAAACATATGCTTACTGTTATATATTTTTTTCTCATGTGTATTCTTTAAATAGCTTTCCTTAGTTTTCACAGTTCATAAATATCCTGTGTAGAAAAAAGTAGCTAAATTCACGGATCATAGGCTCATTAATGCTCTTCCTTACCATCCCCATTTTTAAAGATGATCTCATTGTTCTGAAACAGTAACTCTGACATGATGTCTGGGTTCTCCCAATTCAACCACAGTGGCCTTTTTGCAGAGGACATTATTCGACACTCTTCAAGCCTTTAAAATAGTTAAAAACTTTACTAAGTACCTTAGCCTTGTTATTCTTATTATCCTTAAACTTATTGTAAACTACATATACAGGATAGCTTTTGGAAGTGCAAAATTTTTAAACTTTCTAAATTTTTATTTATGAATTTGCTTCTAAGGAGTGCAAGGAAAAAAATAAATCTTAGGCTTTAAGCATTTTTATATGACATGGGGACATACTGTTAATTTTCTAGATATAATATTCCATTTCTTATCCTATGACATCAAAAATTTTAGCTATATTATTAGCAATAAAATGTTTTAAACTTTTTTAAAGTAGCAGAAACTCATTATAATAGACATTTTGACTTTTATCAAAATTTTATCTACAAAAGGTATTGATTTAAATATATCAAACTCCCAAGAAAGTACCTCACCTGAGATTTCCCAGTTGATGAGCAGGGTTTAAAGGAGACAGAAAGCCCTGTAGAGCATCCATGAAATCTGGTTGCCTCATTTGCTCAACTAAAAACTTCATTTGTACCTGATTTTAAAAGAGCCAACATGGTTAGAAACTGATGTTATACAAAGTAAAACTAACTTATTATCTCTTTTAACACTGATGCCTTGGTATGGTATTATCTCTGAATTCACTTTCTGGATGGGTTGCACTCTAAACAGGAAGGTTTCTATAATACAGCACTGTACCTCGATGAAAGAGTCAACAAAGGCAGCGCCATACATCTTCCAGGGGCTGGATAAACTCTGCTTGCTGAGTTTTGGTTCTAGAGCAGGGCTGACTAACTGTGGCCTGCAGGTCAGTAGCCAGTTTTTTGTTTTTTTTTTAATCAACTTGCATTAGGATATAGCTACATATTAACTGCTTTCACATTAGAATAACAGAGTTGAATAGTGAAGACAGAGACCACAGTAAAAAGTTGACTATCTGACCCGTTAAGAAAAACTCTGCTACACCTTGTTCTAGAGGAAAAACTAAGTAGACCACAGTATTGTAGTTCAAAGACCTTACTTTGGGCTTTTCAGAAAATATCACATTTATACTTTGTTGGGTAAAAAGGTCTAGTGAGGCTAAAGAGAAGTGTGGGGAAAAGACTTACAAAAATATGTTACATGAAGTCACACACTACATTCAGGTTCTGGTAGATAGCTATAAGAAATATTCCCTTTTAATCAATTCAAACTGAAGTCTAGATTGTTGAGCTATCATGTAGTACCTGGCATTTTATTTTAGGAAATTTCCATCTATTAGAAATATAAATGTGAGGAGGGGCAGGTTAGGCATTAAGAATTAATAAGAATTAATTTTCATGCTTAAATTTTAGTAATAAAAATTTTTTTCATACTGAATTGAATAGCCATTGTGGACTAGGTGTCCTGTACTCACACAAAGGCATTTCTTTTCCCACCGCTGTCAATCCTAACATTAATACAACACATATTTATATACCTTATCATCCACTGTTATAATAAAAAATAAAACCACTCAAAGCAACTGCTTTTGCGTCTATGCCTGCAATTTTAGTTCCCTCTCAGAATTCAGAATTTTATTTAAGCCAACAATGTTCTGAGTAATGAATTTCATGTTCCTGATTAATCTGCTGTATCACAGCTAATTTATGAAATGAAAACTCTGGCTTAGAAGAAATGCCTATATCTAGCTTCTTTTTTCATAACTTAGATACAATATGGATATGGTAAATTTTTTTCTTTCAAGGTGTACCATCCCCTCTTGCCCATAAATTACAGTTTCAGAAACAGTACTAAGAGAAAATAAAATTGAATGAGGAAAGAATAATTTTTAATATTTGGGGCTATATAGAAAAGAAAGGAGAGGAAAGTAAAGGCAACTAATATTTCTTGTGCACCTTGTATGTTCTAAGGACTGTGTAACAGGTGCTTTGCATATTTCATGTAATCTCATTCTCACAAGAACCCGATGAAGAAAGAATTATTGTCATTTTGTATATAGGAGAGGAGTGGAACTTGGACCCAAATTCTAAGCTGCTTGATTCCAGAGATTATATGATCTGAATATACACTGGACTTATAAACAACGCTGCTCACTGAAGGAATGGAGTCTTAAAAAACAAACTAAACAGTCAGTCACACACCTTTTGTGTTTCATCCTTCTTCTCCTGTTTGAGAATGTCAGTCAAGTTAATGAGCTTTTCCATAGCCTCAACTTGCCTATTCAGGTGCTTCAAATACATTCCACATGCCCGGCAGTAGGACTCCAAAAGCAGGCCAAACCTCTGACTAACTGTTTTATTGTGCATCTCAGATCTAAAAGATCAGTACAAGATTAAATGAAAAAAAGAAAAAATTGGTCTTAAAAGAGTAAACATATACTATAACAATAAGATGATACAAAACCTATCACTTAGAAGCAAAACAAGTTTTCAGGTAGTTCCTGGACAGGTAAATTTAATAACAATTATAGTTTTTAGGTTTATTACAACTACTTTTCATTCATTAATTTCAGTGTAAGACACTGAAAAATGAATAAAGGAAATTGGACACAAAATGAAATAAGTAGGCAGGGTTCACAGAGTCTAATCCAGCTCCTTTAACTCTTCTGGCATATGTGTCCACACTTTTCTATACTGCCTCTAAATTTAAGATATTTTAAACCTAGCTTCTAGGCTCAATGTTTTTATCTTAATATTTTATAAAAACCATATTAGGTAACAATCTGTTTTTGATTTATAAAAAAAATACAGTTGATGACCTTTGACTATTTGAAATGTCACATTCTGCAAAATATCTTGTATTCTTAGCCTATTTTCTAGTAAGAAACATGGGATTTTTGTCACTACTATTCTTAAATCCAAGGTAAGATTTTTTTTTTTAAATTTTGGGATATTTCAATCCATACGTAGTATGAAACCTATGGCAACATTAACCTGGACCCAGCAAATTTTGCTTTGCTTAAAATGGAATTATAATCTAAAAATGTTACAGCTCTCACTCATGAATGAAATTGTTTTGAATTTTACTGCTTATTTAATTTTAAAGAGAAAAAGTTGAAATGCTCATCACTAGTACCATACTTTCATTATGAAAAATTCTTCCAGCCAAACAAAATCTAAAATATAGAGGCTGGCATTGTGGTGTGGTAGGTAAAGCAGCCACCTGCTAAGCTGGCATCCCATATGGGCACTGGTTTGTGTCCAAGTTGTTCCACTTCCAATCCAGCTCCTCGCTAATGGCCTGGGAAAAGCAGCAGAAGATGGCCAAAGTGCTTGGACCCCTGTCATCCATGTGGCAGACCTGGATAAAGCTCGCTCCTGGACCCTGGTTTTGAACTGGCCCAGATGTGGCATCTGGGAAGTGAACCAGTAGATGGAAGACCTCTCTCTCTGTAACTCTTTCAACATATATAAATAAATCTAAAAAATACATTTATATCTTTAAAAAAAAAAAAAAAACTAGAGGTTCTTCTTTTATTTATTTACCTATTTTTTTAAAGATTTTTTTTTTTATTTATTTGAAAGGCAGAGTTCCAGAGAAAGGAGGAGATATAGAGAGATCATCCATCTGCTGATTCACTCCCCAAATGGCCACAATGGCCAGGCCTGTGCCAGGCTGAATCCAGGAGCTTCTTCTGGGTCTCCCACCTGGGTGCAGGGGCCCAAGCACTTGGGCCATCTTCCACTGCTTTCCCAGGTGCATTAGCAGGAAGCTGGATCAGAAGTGGAGCAGCTGGTTCTTGAATTGATGCCCATATGGGAAGCTGGCGCTGTAGGCGGAGGCTTAACCTGCTATGCCACAATGCTGACCCCCCAAAAAAATCTTTATTAAAAATATCTGAAGTATAAAAGCAATAAATATTGATATATTTATTAAGAAAGCAAGTAAATATATATTTAAAGAATTTAGGAGGGAAATATTTTGACTTACTTTAAATGCCAAAAGAAAAAGTGCCCAATCCTTTGGTTAGTCAATGCTTTCTTGAGTAAAAATCTCACGAGAAGGTTATCCAAATACTGTTCATATTTTAGGACCTAGTGATTAAAAAACAAAAATCCCAGATCCATGAGGGTCAGTTTCTACATGGCTTAATTTAAAGAAAAATTTTCAGAAAAAAAAGTAGATATTACTGATAATAAAATTTATTACTTTTTAAAGCATAAAACTACTTAATGCAGTAGACTGTGGATGTGGCACAGATTTAGAATAAAACATCATTTTTCCATTTTCTATTATTTTACCTGTACTAGCTGAATCAGATACTGAGAAAGTTTGTCATCTGTTAAATATTTTTCCAAGCATCGAACAGCAAAAGCTCGAACCATCGGATCTGGGTAGTTGCAGTCCAGGAGCTCCATGGCCTGCTCAGGTTTTATTGGAGGCCAATCTTTTACCAAGCAGTACATCTGTGTATAAGGAAGACAAGACATCATTCTTAAAAAAGCAATGAGAGTTATAAATGAACCCTCTAAAACCTTGTCTTAAACTCTGTTTTTAAAATGAGTTTATATGAAAGATTCCCTGAAAGATGGATTAAAATTTTCACTTCTAATTAGTTGTATGTGTGGAAATGAAGTGAAGTTATTTTTCTCCACTACATTACCAATATTAATTAATTTAAAAAACCATCTAATTCATGTTATATCTATGCAGACTTTCTGAGATAAACCAATTTGAATAATATGCCAATTTCAAGTGGTAATCCCAAACATGCATTTACCTGGGCAACTTCATCTCTAGAATTCCATTTAACAGACAGAAGCAATTTGGGTAGAATCTCTGGGATAGTTACACAATAATGTCTGTGTGGAAAAGGTGAAAGAAAATAAAAAACATTCTTACATCTTGGTTTTTAAAATCAAAAGATATCAGTGTTTAACTCTAGTTGTATATGTATCTACAAATATACTGAGACACAGTTAAATAGCAAAGAGATAGGAGGAAAATTCAAACGGAGAAGTACTTAAATTTAGCTGGTAGTTAAGAAAAATTATGAATTTATGTTCTACCACTCTTTATATGACTTCTATTGTTCACCTATTTAGGTAACCTGAACCACAAGAGTCACCAATTCTGCTGCCACTGGACAAAACATATTCTAATGGTCTTCCTGCAGAAATCAATTGTAACTGTTATATTTACATATACAATGTCACTTAATAAGTAGCAGGATACTTTCTTTATAAGTGAAATAAAGGCATTATATTCTCCCTCTGAGAAAGTGCAAGAAAAAAAGAAAAACGGGAGAGAACTGAAAACTATGATATTCAGATCAAGTAAATCACAAAAAACTAAATTGATCTAAAACTACTTTTAAAAAAATCTTGAATCTGATGTGCAAAAATCCTTTAAAAAATCCTATCACAGGCTGAGAATGAAAACAGCCTTCAATGTGGAAACTAAGATCCAACACAGCATGCTCTTCTAGAAATATCAATTGATAACCATAATTTTAAAAAAGGAAATGTTGGCCAGCGCCGCGGCTCACTAGGCTAATCCTCCGCCTAGCGGCGCCGGCACACCGGGTTCTAGTCCCGGTCGGGGCGCCGGATTCTGTCCCGGTTGCCCCTCTTCCAGGCCAGCCCTCTGCTGTGGCCCGGGAGTGCAGTGGAGGATGGCCCAGGTGCTTGGGCCCTGCACCCCATGGGAGACCAGGAAAAGCACCTGGCTCCTGGCTCCTGCCATCGGATCACCTGGCTCCTGGCTCCTGCCATCGGATCAGCGCGGTGCGCCGGCCGCAGCGCGCCAGCCAAGGCGGCCATTGGAGGGTGAACCAACGGCAAAAGGAAGACCTTTCTCACTGTCCACTCTGCCTGTCCAAAAAAAAAAAAGGAAATGTTAATAAAAATAATGTAAATTATGATTTACTGTAATAAGTATGGTAAAAATATGATAATATCAGCTAAAGACAAAGTTTCACCGTTTGTAATACAGAAAACACAGATCTCCATCCCAACACTTACCTGTGGCTCCACAGAAAATCTTTCTCTTGCTCAGTGATTTCAGATAGAGGATCGCGTGTACAGATTGCTCGGAGCTGTTCTTTATCATTTTCTCTTAATTCATTGTCTCTTGCTAGTCTGTTACTCTGTAAAAAGAAGTAATATATGGTTTTCTTGGTCATATTTTCCTTCTGGGTTCATGACTGATCTACAAAAAAGGCAAATCAATTTTCAATAAACTTTACATTGCCTGTTCCTGTTAAATGTTATAAAATAATTCATTTTCATGCAAGACTTTATGTTCAGAGATCCAGTAACTTAACATGGTTAACATTCCCACCAATCAGAGAACAGCAACTGCCCAAGATAATCAGGGAGACCAGATTGAGATATGAGGAGATGGTAGCAAATAACTTACTTCTCTTCCTGATGAGGTCCTTGCCTATTAACTAATCTGCTAATCTTCTGATAGAATAAAAAACAATAAAACAATAAATAAAAATTAAACTGCTTCATGTTCCTTGCTGGAACACATCTTTCTAATTGTTACAAGGCTTTCAAATTTCAAAAGGAAAAATTAATAAATAAGGGGGAAGAAATATGTCATTTAAGCACTGCCCACTGGATATTAGGAAACAAAAAAGGAAATAAATTTTTATATAATTTCAAGTAATATGTTTATTCCCTTTAATATAGATGTATTACCTTAAATAATTATGAATGTATATTAACATTATACAGGACAAATACATATCCCCCAATCATTTGTAATGACTACAAATGAAAGCACATATCCAAGCTACTTAGTTTTTATGCATTTAACATGTTTAATTTATTCAACAGTTTGAAGAAATATTAGTGGTATCTATTTGTTCAACAAACATTGATTAAATATGCACCGCATGCCTTGTCCTGTTCCTTCTTTTGGGGTTAAAAACAGTGAAACACTGTACTAACAGAGTATCCATTTTAGTGGGAAATCAAACAAATAAGACAAAGACTGGATAGTTGACATAAGTACTCTGAGTGACATAACCGAAAATGCCGGAGTGGCTACTTTTGACTGAGTATTTGGAAATGGTTTCTGAGAACATAATACAAGGTTCTTAAAAGAAAAAAATACGTGGAGGGCGGGTATTATGGCACTGCAAGTTAAGCCACAGCCTGAGAAACAGGGATCCCATAGGAATGCTGGTTTGAGTCCCAGCTGCTCCACTTCTGATCTGACTCCTTGCTAATGTGCCTGGAAAAGTAAACAGATGGTAGTTCAAGTACTTGGGTCCCTGCCACACATGTACAAAACCTAGATGGAGTTCCAGGCTCCTGGCTTCAGCCTGGCCCAGCCCTGGTGGTTGTAGCCATTTGGGGAGTGAACCAGCAGATGGAAGATTCATCACATCCTCTTTCCCTTTCTTCTTCTCTATCACTTCGCCTTTCTCTTCTTAAAAAAGATTTATTTATTAGAAAGACAGAGTGACAGAGAGAGGTAGAGACAGAGAGAGAGGTCTTCTATCCACTAGTTCACTCCCCAGTTGGCTGCAACTGCCGGAGCTTCGCCTATCTGAAGCCAGGAGCCAGAAGCTTCCTCCAGGTCTCCCACGTGGATGCAGGGGCCCAAGGACTTGGGTCATCTTCTACTGCTATCCCAGGCCATAGCAGAGAGCTGGATCGGAAGTGGAGCAGCTGGGACTAGAACCAGCGCTCATATGGGAATGCCAACGCTTCAGGCCAGGGTGTTAACCCACTGCACCACAGCACCAGCCCCTTATTTTTATATTTTTAAACATTTATTTGAAAGGCAGAGTGACAGAGAGGGAGTCAGAGATAGAAGGAGAGACAGAGATCTTCCATCCATTAGATCACTACCCAAATGGCTGCAACAACCAGGTCTGGGCCAGGCCAAAACTTCTGGAACCAAGAACACTATTCTGGTCTCGCACGTGGTGGGTAGGGGTCTAAGTACTTAGTCCATCTTCTGCTGCCTTCCCAAGTGCATTAGCAGGAAGCTGGATTGGAAGCTCAGAGTAGCTGGGACTTGAACTGGCTCTCTGATATGATATGCTGGTATTGCAAGTAGTAGCTTCACTCAATGTACCACAACACTGGCCCCTGGATTCTACTTTTAGTGAAGGCAATTTAAAGGGTGAATATCGTGATATATTTTTTAAAGATTTATTTATTTATTTGAAGGAGTTACAGAGAGAGAGAGAGAACCAGGGAGAGAGAGAGTGAGGACAAAAGAGAGCACAAGTGTGCTTCCAACTGATGGTTCACTCCCCAAATGGCCACAAAGTTAGGACTGGCAGGGGACGGAAGCCAGGCACCTGGAACTCTATCTGGGTCCCCCATGTGGGCAGCAGGGGCCCAAGCACTTGAGCCATCTTCTGCTTTCCCAGGCTCATTATCAAGGAGTTGGATTTTGGAAGTGAAGCAGATGGGACTCGAATTGGCACTCATATAGGATGCCAGCATTGAAGGTAGCCATTTAACCCACTGTATACAGTGCAGGCCACAAGTATCATGATTTCATAAAGATTATTTCTGCTGCTATGTGGAAGGAGAGAGACAAGTTTGAAAGTTATTGCAATAGTCCAGGCAATAGATAACAAATACGCATCCCTCAATTCACCAGGAAAAATAGTCATTATTGCTATCACTTGGGTCCAATGGACTCTAATATTATTTTGTATGTTTGTCAGTTATGAACCACATTGTCTAAATGTATTACTTTTGAAAACACCAATGGCTCATAATTTTGTTGGAGAGAGATGCCTGTTTTTTTTCCATAACTCCGACTTTCAAATAAATAAATCTTTCAAAAAAAGCTACGATCCATTCATTGTTATTCAAGTTTGAGAAAATTCATAAAGTATACTGTCATTTGATATTTCATTTATACAGTAAGTTTCAACATCATCATCAGTCAGGAGCTATGGTTCTCAACTGGGGTGATTTTCTCCCCTGAACTCCAGGAGACCTTTAGCAATGTTTGGAGACATTTTTGGTTGTTACAACTTGGTGTAATGGTGTTCCTGGCATCTGGCTGGAGGTCAGGGTTGTTGCTAAACATCCTGTAGTGCACAGGATATCCCCTGTAACAAAGAATTATTTGGTCCAACAGTGCTTAGATTGAGAAATTCTACTATTGAGTCCTATTATCTCTTTGCCCTCATATTGTAATTTGTCTAATAACTGGGAAATATCTTCAATTATCTTCTGTTTGTTACTATGGGTGGAAAGTGAAAAATTATGAATTCTCAACAGTGTTCACTGAAAGCCTTAAAAACCCAACCAATGAGAAAACTGCAAAGATGGTGCTTGCAGACTTCTTTTATACTTCTGGAAACCTGATGAAAGTGTAATAAAAAACCTGAAAGATGATATAATAGTGATGATTTATCTCACTAGTGTATCATCCTTCTAGGCTATTCTGTCCTTTTATATTTTCCTATTATTTCAGTCTTTTTTTTAGCAGTTTAGCTAAAATTTAGCACAGTTGAAAATAATTTTTTTTTGACAGGCAGAGTGGACAGTGAGAAAGAGAGACAGACAGAAAGGTCTTCTTTTTGCCGTTGGTTCACCCTCCAATGGCTGCTGCGGCCGGCGCACCGTGCTGATCCGATGGCAGGAGCCAGGTGCTTATCCTGGTCTCCCATGGGGTGCAGGGCCCAAGCACTTGGGCCATCCTCCGCTGCACTCCCTGGCCACAGCAGAGAGCTGGCCTGGAAGAGGGGTAACCGGGACAGAATCTGGAGCCCCGACCGGGACTAGAACCCGGTGTGCCGGCGCCGCAAGGTGGAGGATTAGCCTAGTGAGCCGCGGCGCCGGCCACAGTTGAAAATAATTAATGAACAATGATGAAATAATTCCTAGAATGAAGTAGTTGAATGTTTTAAGAACCAGGAGAGCCAGCGCCGTGGCTCACTAGGCTAATCCTCCGCCTTGCGGCGCCAGCACACCAGGTTCTAGTCCCGGTCGGGGTGCTGGATTCTGTCCCGGTTGCCCCTCTTCCAGGTCAGCTCTCTGCTGTGGCCAGGGAGTGCAGCAGAGGATGGCCTAAGTGCTTGGGCCCTGCACCCCATGGGAGACCAGGATAAGCACCTGGCTCCTGCCTTTGGATAGGCGCAGTGTGCCAGCCGCAGCGGCCACTGGAGGGTGAACCAACGCAAAGGAAGACCTTTCTCTCTGTCTCTCTCTCTCACTGTCCACTCTGCCTGTCAAAAAAAAAAAAAAAAAAAAAAAAAAAAAGAACCAGGAGAACTAACATCTCACAATGTATCTTAGGTTTATAACAGTTGCTTACAGATCCAAAGGGTACTTGAAAGATAGAATGTGACTCATTCTATTGTAAAAATATTTTTTTTCTTTTTCTTTGAAAAATCTTCAAAAAAAGAATACAAGTTATAAAATACCAATACTCAGAAAGGGAATTGTTCAAGGAAGAATCTTGTCGTTGGAATTAAATGCAGGAAATATATTATTATATTACTTAGTTTATAAAAGGAATTGCTAAACTTATTGGGAAGATCACTGTAAACTATTAACAAAATTCCCAAGTGCAGTATTCCATGCTACCTCTTGGTGCTGCTGTTACTGTTCCTGAGACAGACATATTTCAGACCTCTTGGCCCGATATTCATTGGCTGGTCTAACTATTACCTACAAATGGGCCAAAGAAAAAGTGATGGATTCGGAAAATGAGAAAAAGAGACACACAAAAAACGAAACATCTTATCTTAGCACTGACATCTTTGCCATTGAGAAATTAGAATTAATGCTCCCTGAATCCAGTTTTACTGTAGTTTCAAAGTTATGGCCAAGAGTAGATAACTAAATTAATATTTAAATCACATTCTATATACCCTCTTCTCTGGGGAACCTGAACTAATGTGGTGAAGATTTGCTATTTCCTCTGTTTCCAAGCTCAAAGAACAATGTATTTATGCTTTTGTCTCAAGTTCAAAGTTTACTACCTCAGAAAAATCTTTCCTGAGCCCAATAAATAGTAGTCTTTCCCCCTCAACTCTTTTACTCTTAACACGTGCTTTATTCCTTCATTGTACCTACCATGATTTATAACCTTAAATTTCAGCTTTTATCTGTTTAATATTTACTTTATCATTAGACTGTATATTCAACAGAGGTTTGTTTAGTTCACAGCTTAATTACCTACTGCCTACCCAGGTGCTTTACAAATAGACTGGATTCAATAAATATTTGTTAATTGAATATAGGCAGGCTAGATCTCTGAATAAACAAAGAAACAGAGTTGCAATGAAAATATTAACATATAGGGCATTTTCTCTTTTGCAATATTGTCCTAGAGTTCATAGTATCTATGGGTTATATACTAAAATACATAAACCTTGCCCATATAATGATTATGTACTCTATGTATTATGATTGACACCTAAGAAACTCAACGAGTGAATTGCCTTACCAGTCCTGCATGGGAATAACTAAATCCTGCTTCTCTGGATACAGACCAATTGGCATGTTCCTCAATCACTGACATATCTGGAAACTTTACCACACTGCTAAACCAGTCAAACTCCAACTCTAAGCATGGAGTTTCCTAAGAGATGGAAGAAAAGTTATTTTATTATATGTATATATGTAATGCTTAATTATCATTTAAAAAATCTAATTTGTGAAAGTAAATAGCTTACTTTATTTGGATTTGACCCAGTAACACCAATAGGGTTCAGTAAATCTTCTAATCCATGAGGTACTGGCCAAAGATTCAGAGCCATTTTTCCAGATACCAGAGTGTCAGTGTAATCAAACAAGTTTATATTTCCCCAAGCCAGTGGACAGTGTTCCTTATGAAAAACAAAGCAGAATATTCACTCCTCTATGGATTAAAGTATAAAATGCATTTCAAAAGACTTTTCTTCCCTGGAAAGGAGAATTCAACAATCGTCTAGAGTAACAGCGATAGGAGACTTATAAAAAGCCAGACTGATTTTTCAACGTTTAACTGCTTCATTCTCTTTTTATCATTTGAAATTACATGTATTTTCTTTAATAATAAGTAGGAAATATGAACCAATGCAGGGATGACAGATAATTGTATTTAGTCACTGCTATGCAGTTATTTTGTATGTTTAAAAAATTCTATTAATATGAACTCAGGATATACTCACTAATCATGAGTAAATTTCAGAAGTTTTCCCAATATATTCTTCTTTTTTTTTTTTTTTTTTTTTTTTGACAGGCAGAGTGGACAGTGAGAGAGAGAGACAGAGAGAAAGGTCTTCCTTTGCCGTTGGTTCACCCTCTAATGGCCGCCGCGGCCAGCGCACTGCGGCCGGCGCACCGCGCTGATCCGATGGCAGGAGCCAGGAGCCAGGTGCTTCTCCTGGTCTCCCATGGGGTGCAGGGCCCAAGCACCTGAGCCATCCTCCACTGCACTCCCTGGCCACAGCAGAGAGCTGGCCTGGAAGAGGGGCAACCGGGACAGAATCCGGCGCCCCAACCGGGACTAGAACCCGGTGTGCCGGCGCCGCTAGGCGGAGGATTAGCCTAGTGAGCCGCGGCGCCGGCCAGAAGTTTTCCCAATATATTCTTCTATAGTACATCAACTCATTAAACATTTTTAAAATTTAAAATGGGTTTATTAATTTTTAAATAAAGAAAAGAATGCATTTCAATTAGTAGTATAATTAATAGTTTTTATAGGAAAATATAATTGTTTCTTCTGAAATACTTTACCTCCTTAGCACCCTTTCGGCCTTTAACAGAGCATATAGAAAGGCAAAGTCGAGCAGCACGAGGAAGATCAGGAATGTATATATCATAATTCAGCCATTCATTCCACCTATGTAAAATTTTAAGGAAAAAGAGAACTTATCAAGAAAAAGCCTTTACCCAGAAGGAAATGAATGACGTCTATAAATCACTAAGAAAAAAACAAACCAAACAAGAAAATAGGCAAATGATCAACTAGAATAGGTACTTTATAGGATCATATTCAAATGGCTAATAAACATCAAAATTAATTGTCACGTGGAAAAAGCAAATTGAAATTTTGTGGGAACTGGTTAAAACTATAAGATAGTGATACAAAGGAATGGAAAGAATATGTAGTAATAGGAGGTATCAGACACTAAAAGTGGGGGTATAATTTACAACCAATTTGGAAAACAATCTATTAAAAGTAAACATATGGTGGCTGGTGCTGTTGCGTAGTGGATAAAGCTGTTGCCTGCAGTGCTGGCATCCCATACGGGCACCAGTTCAAGTCCGGCTGTTCCACTTCCGATCCAGCTCTCTGTATGGCCTGGGAAAGCAGTAGGAGATGGCCTAAGTCCTTTGGCCCCTGCATCTACGTGGAAGACCCAGAGGAAGCTCCTGGCTCCTGGTTTTGGATCGGTGCAGCTCTGGTAGTTGTGGCTATTTGGGAAGTCAGTGAACCAGTGGATAGAAGAAATTCTCTTTCTCTCTCTGCCTCTGCCTCTCTGTAAATCTGCCTTTCAAATAAATAATCTCTAAGAAAAAAAAGTAAACATATATATATATATATATCTTACAATTAAGTTTCCCATCTAAAAATGAAACCAAAGAAATGTGTGCATTTTATGCACAGAATGTTACAAGCAGAATTATTTATAACATCTCCAAACTACAAGCAGCCCAAACATCCAAAGCAAAATAAACTGTGGGATATTAAAATAATAGAATATTACATAGCAGTTAAAATAAACAACAGTTACTTACAAAATAAATGAAAATAAACAAACATTTACAAAATAAGATAATTTGGCAAGAATTCTAAAGACAAAATCCCTAGTAAGTCTTATTGTACAAATACAGGGAGAAGAAATTCTGTGGAATTTAGTAAGTCCACAGTAGTTTAAGAAAATCTAGGGGCAGTGCTGTGGCACAGAGGGTTAATGCCCTGGCCTGAAGCACCAGCATCCCCTATGGGTGCAGGTTCAAGACCCGGCTGCTCCACTTACGATCCAGCTCTCTGTTATGGCCTGGGAAAGCAGTGCAAAAGGGCCCAAGTCCTTGGGCCCCTGCACCCGCGTGGGAGACCTGGAGGAGGCTCCTGGCTCCTGGCTTCGGATTAGCGCAGCTCCAGGCGTTGCAGCCAATTGGGGAGTGAACCAGTGGATGGAAAACCTCTCTCTCTCTCTCTCTCTCAATCTCTCTCTCTCTCTCTCTGCCTCTCCTCTCTCTGTGTAACTGACTCTCAAATAAATAAATAAATCTTTAAAAAACAGAATTCTAAAGATACATTTTTTTAAAAGATTTATTCATTCATTTGAAAGGCAGAGTTACAGGGGAAGAGAGAGAGAGACAGACAGACAGTAAAAGAGTTCTTCCATCTACTGGCTTACTGTCCAAATGACCACAACAGCTAGAGCTGGGTTAATCCAAAGCCAGGAGCCAGGCACTTCTTCTGGGTCAACACGTGTGTGCAGGAGCCCAAACACTTGGGTCATCTTCTACTGCTTTCCCAGGCACTTTGGCAGGGAGCTGGATCAGAAGTGGGGCAGCTGAGACCCGAACTGATGCCCACATGGAATGTTGGCATTGTAAGCAGAAGCTTTACCTGCTACACCACAACACTTGCCCTAAAGATAATATTTAGAATTGCTTATAAATTTATAGAGAGTATTCTATACATTTCTGTTTTCTGTAAGTTTATTTATTTTAAAGATGGAGTAATAGAGATACAGACAAAGAGAGAAAGAGAGAAAGAGAGAGAAAGAGATAGCCCTTCCATCTGCTAGTTCACCCTCCAACTGCCCCTAGTAGTCGAGGGTAGGACAGGCCAAAACCAGGAGCCAGAAATTCCATTCGGGTCTCTTACATGGCAGTAAAAAAATATTTGGGCCATCATCTGCTGCATTCCACAGACTGCAGTAGCAGGAAGCTGGATGGAAGCAGAGACGAGATGAGAAGAAACCCCAGGCACTCAGATACAGGGTGCTCACGTCCTCAGAGGTGGCTTAACCTGTTGCACCACAATCCCTGCCCCCATATGCTCAGAGAGCTATGTTTCATGAATATATTTGTTCATCACTGTGCTGTCAGAATAAAGCACGTTTCCCTCTTCTAAAGCCAATCCATCCTACCCACAAACACACACACACACACACACACAATGCTTTAGTTTTAGAAAATGGTTTCATATATGAGTGTTTATTCCAAAATATGTCTGTCTTTGAGGTATAACTGGTGATATTTATGAAATCATAAAGTAGCTAACTTATCTGGTTTATGGAAAGCACAGATTTATAATGAGCACTTAATCTCAGTAAGAATTTTTAAATCTACTTTTCCATCTTAAAATTTCATAATCATTCACTTCGGAGTTTATAGAATTTAAAAAATTCTATAAAATAAGATTTACTTTATTTATTTATTTGAGAGGTAGAGTTACAGACAGAGAAGGGAGAAACAGAGAGAGTTCTTCCATCTACTGGTTCACTCCTCAAATAGCTGCAATGGCCAAAGCTGGGCCTATCCAAATCCAGGAGCCAGGAGCTTTTTCTGGGTCTCCCATGGTTGCATGGGCCCAGCCAGTTAGGCCATGTTCCACTACTTTCCCAGGCCATTAGCAGGAAGCTAGATGGGAAGTGGAGCAGCCAGAACTCAACTGGTGCCATATGGGATACTGGCATTGCAGGTGTAGGCTTAACCTACTAGGCCACAGTGCTGCCCCCCCCCCCAAATCTTAATATTATCCTTAAAATTTTGCCTTTTAGACTAGAATTCTGGAAGAAAATTTAATCAAATATAGTCCTTTCTAAATAGTTAACTTTAACTTATTAGAATTCTAACATTTAAACTGTATATTATTTAACAATTTATCTTTTAATTTTATAAAGCTAGTTTATTTTTAGTACTGAAACAACCAGGATAAATTTATCCAATATTATTGGAGTTTTTGCTTGATGCTTGCTGAACTCCTTGGGTTGGTGGTTATAGTTTTCACCAAATTTGGAAGCATCTGGCTATTATTTCCTCAAGTATTATTTTTCTGTTCCTCTTATAACTATTCTGTCCAACCATGACAAACATGCAGCATGACTAGAAAATAAACTGTTTCAGCAAAAAGTAAGGCATCTTGAGGTTGTTTGTTGCCCAAGCATAATTTCTTTCATTTTTTTTTCAAGATATTTTTATTTGAAAGGCACAAATACAGAGAGAGGAGGGGAAGAGAGAGAGAGAGAGGGAGAGAGAAAGAGATCCTCCATCCGCTGGCTTACTCTCCAAATGGCTGTGGCTGGGGCTGATCTAAAGCCAGGAGTTTCTTCTGAGTCTCCCATGTGGGTGCAGCCAGGACTCAAACCTGCACCCATGAGATGCTGGCACTACAGGCGGAGGCTTAACACACGCCACAATACTGCCCTGCCCAGCATAATTTCTAACTTAAGTGATGTTCTTTCTGATCGATACTGGTTCAGGTAGGGTAAGGGACTCTGTCTCTTCCTGTTGGTAAATAAATCTACTATCTCTTTGAACTCTACCTAAGGCTCTGTAACAACTTAATTATAAGACTTGACCTTTTCCTTGACTTCCTAGAACTCAGTCTAAATTCATTATGAGTTGTATTTTTACAGAGTTCACTTCAGCTTTATTGTGATTCTATACAGTTAATTTTCAATATCAATTTGAATTCTCTTAAAATACCACTGCTGTTATATTCAGGAGTGGATTCTGATTCTCAAGTGAATCTATAAAGATAAGTTAAGAAATAGGATGGCAAGATTTGGAGTACACTACCTTTTAAAATTTATTTAGTTGTTTAAGTTTTTGAGATACACAAAGAGAGTGAGAGAGAGACAGAGTAAGCGCAAAGTGATGAACAAATAGATTTATAGGACTCAGCTCTCTTAGAAAGCTAGCTTACTCTCCAAATGTGCACAATGGCCAGAGCTGGGCCAGGCTGAAATCTGGGGAGCCAGGAGTACAATCCAGGTCTCCCATGTAGGTGGCAGAGATGCAATTACTTGACCCATTACCTACTGTCTCCTAGAGTTTGCATCAGCAAGAAGCTAGAATTGGTGGATCCAGAATCCAAATGCAGATACTCCCTTATAGGTTGTAGGCATCGTTACTGGTACCTTAACCACTAGGCCAAATGTCTACTCCTGAATTACACTACCGTTTATTATTTTATTACATGGAATCAGTAATTTTCAAAAAAGATTTATTTATTTAAAAGGCAGAATTACACAGACAGAGACAGAGACAGAGAGAGAACCAGATAAAAACATCTTCCATCTGCTGGTTCACTCCCCAGATGGGCATAAAGGCAGGGGTTGGGACAGGACGAAGCTAGGAAACTGGAATACCACCTGGGTCTCTTAACATGGGTGGCAGTGGCATGAGTACTTGAGACATCTTCTGCTGCTTTTCCAGGCACATTAGCAGGGATCTAATAGACATAAACCAACATCCATATCGGATGCAGGTGTTGCAAGCATGGCTTAACCCACTGTGACACAAAGGCAACCCTCAGTAGTAATTTAAAATGCTCCCAACAACCCCCCGACTCCACCCAAGAAACTGATTTATTCCCAAAGATCTGTTAATTGAATACTATAAATATTTATTTGGGGGAGTGATTTAAAGGAAATGGCTTCCGAGTAGTTTGTTTCAGGAGTTGTTATACAACTCTTACTTATCTTGATGGAGATAAAAAAAATGCCAGATTTTTTTAATCTAACATGGGGAATCATTAGTGCAAACTGTAGCCAGATTTTGTTTCCTCCTTGATATAACAGGAACAGAGAATCAAAAAACCCTTCCAGTAAAATTTGAGGAAGAATCAATGAAGTGATCTTGTGATTGATACTCATTTGATAAAGTCCTTAGGTTCTATATGTAAATGTCTGGTAATTCATATAACTTGTATAAAACTTTATTGATTGGGGCCAACGTAGTGCAGCAGTTGATGCCACCACCTTACAATGCCAGCATCCTGTATGAGTACCAGTTCATGTCCTGGCTGCTCCACTTTGATCGATCTCCCAGCTAAAGTGCTTAGGAAAGCAGCAGAAGATGGCCTAAAAGTGCTTGGATCCCTGCTAGCTACCCAAGTGGAAGACCCAGATGGAGTTCCAGGCTCCTGATTTCAGCCTGGCCAGCCCTAGCTATTGTGGCCATCTGCGGAGAGAACCAGCAGGTAGAAGATCCCACTTTCTCTCTCTTTTTCTTTCTTACCCTCTCTCTCGTACTCTCTCACATAAAATAAATAAATTAAACAAAAAACCCCTTTATTGACCCTACTGCTAAATATTGATATACCCTTGGAAATACAATTCATATATTTTCTTACCTGGGATTGGAACAAGGTACTCTTTGAGTGTTCACATTGTCACATAAAGGTTCTCCTCCATGGTAGATACCTGTTCGAACATAGATCTAAAAAAAAAAAAAAAAAAAAGTGTACAAATAGATATACTCAACATATACATATGTACACACAAATTGGACAGAATAAAATGTTACACAATATAAACAATGCGACTGATATGAAGAGAATGAAAAAATTTGTTCAGACATAACTTTTCTGTTCTTCACGTGCTTGTAATAATAAATTAATACTGATATAGATTCTTCATCAAAATTTGCTGCTGCCTTCATCCATTAGTAACAATGGGAACAACAGATTAATAATAATAAAATATTAAAATAAGACCACAGTCCATTTAAGCTAGGAATGTAATTCAAAGTTTTTCATATTTTAGAAATATAAATTGGCATATATACTAAATACTACTTAAAAATTGTAGGAGCTGAAATAGCATGTCAAGGAAATTAATGTTTCTCTAATATGACACAAGGCTACTTCCAGTAAGTAGGATTAATAAAGACCATGAAAACCTTCATTTCAGGTGAAATGAGGTTCTGTTGCCCAGATGAATCCTGTAAATTTTTCAGTTTTTTTTTTTTCCTTCCATCCGATGATTCACTCCCCAAAATGGCCGCAACGGCCGGAGCTGTGCTGATCCGAAGCCAGGAGCCAGGAGCTTCTTCCTGGTCTCCCACTTGGGTGCAGGGGCCCAAGGACTTGGGCCATCATTTACTGCTTTCCCAGGCCATAGCAGAGAGCTGGATGGGAAGTGGTGCAGCTGGGTCTTGAACCGGCACCCACATGGGATGCCAGTGCTTCAGGCCAGGGTGTTAACCCACTGCGCCACAGTGCTGGCCCCAAAGTTTTCAGTTTTAACAGTTTAGAATTACGGATATGAGAATTATCTGAATATTAGTAGAGTTACAGACATTAGAATTACAGACAAAGGACTGTGAGCTGTGTGATAGCTATAGTAGATGGAAACTAATAGAATTCATTACATATTTTTATTTTCTGAGATTTAGGTGCTTTTCTAGTTATATGAAAATATACTATAGGTCAACAGATTATTACATTATCAATAAAATATTTTGGTAAAATAATTTATATAAAATAATAAGCATAGTACCTTACCTTGTCAATGTCTCGAATATTTACATTCACATAGGTAGCACAAAGAATTTTTATTCTGAGTGCACTATTTATAACCCAAAGGGATTTTGTAGATGTTTCTCCATTCATATATGGTGTAGCAGTGGAGATGCGTCTGGAATAAGATGGCATTGTAAAACAGTCCATTGGCAGTTGAGAATAAAGGCTTTCTTTAGCCATCAGCATCAAATTGGGCATCCTCCCAAGCATTATACAGCTTCTTATATACTGTAAGAGAGAAAGGAGAAAGGGAGGGAATCATTTCCCATAAAATTTCTCATTTTAAAAGTGACAAGTAACAGTATTATGAGAATTTATACATTAATCTGCATAGGTGTTTAAAAAAATCTAACATTATAGATAGTATTTCTTAGTAGTTGCTATATCTGTAACATTAAAAAATACTAACATTTTAGAATTAGGTTACAGTACCGATCAACCAAGCACCTCTGAATATAAAGTATATATATGAAAAAAACTAGATCAGCTTTTGACACTACAGTTCTATCCTTAATTGGAAGCAAAAAACACAACAAACAAAACCAAAATCAGTAAGAGTCAGAAGATACTCATTATGTAAATACCATATTTAACAAAAGAAAAATCATTTGGCAAGACAAACATTCAATCTACTAAGTCATATTCTGTTCAAACATTTCCTAAGAAACAATTGCTTTCTTAAAGCAACAAACCATAAATAGATGAGGCTCACAAAATTATGGATGTATTAAAATATTAAACAGCCTTGGTCTGAACATTGAAATAGTAGTTAGGACAGACATTTTTAATATAAATGTTTCTGTACATATATTATAAGGTTTTATTTTCTTACCCCTATGACTCATTAGACCCTAAGGAATCTGAAGGCCAATACCATGTTTTGATACTGTAAATTAGTATTTGGCATATACTCGATACATAGTTACTTCTTATAAGCATTTAATGAATAGAAAAGAAGGTAGAGTAGTATTAGTAAGACATTATTAATAGTACATCTGAACAACTGATTGTGAATTTTTAAAAATGCTTATTTTAGTTCCTTTCTAGTACCGTTGCTTGACAGGGGATAAAAATCATGAAACAGTACATATTTTGGAATTAGTATAACTGCCAATATTATCAGTTTCTCAAATTAAACAATAATTTCAGTATAAAAACTAATAAATATTACTTACTAATATTAATTAGAAGGATGTCCTAAAAAAGATACTATTCCTTGATGTTATCCCTTTTTAAATTTAAAATTAGTATTCTTAGGGTCAGTGCTGTGGTGTAGCAGGTAAAGTCACTGCCTACAGTGCTGGCATCCCATATGGATGCTGGTTTAAGACCCAGCGGCTCCACTTCCAATCCAGCTCTCTGCTATGGCCTGGAAAAGCAGTGGAAGATGGCTCTGCACCTTTGTGGGAGACCCGGAGGAAGCTCTAGGCTCCTAGCTTTGGATTGGCTCAGTTTCAGCTGTTGCGGCCATTTGGGGAGTGAACCAGCAGATGGAAGACTTCTCTCTCTGCCTCTCTGTAATTCTTTCAAATAAAATGAATAAATCTTAAAAAAATTAATATTCTTTGAACTTTTTACTTACCTTATACTGACTCAGAGGATATTTTTCTAAGAAGTATTCATCACATCCACACACTTTTAAAATATACTTGCCCTGATATTCTAAAACACATAGTTTTAGTTGTTCAGAGGATAGCAACATGCTCCGGGTTTTCTTCCTGATTGCTTCAGCAATTACTTGTTCTGGCACACAGTCATGGTTGATTTTCAGGGTATACTTCTGCTTATCATTATTTGGAGAAACTATTACCCAAATCACCACTATTATTTGCCCTATTAACAGGAAAACATTATTAGATGCAATCACAATATCTACTTCAAGAGACAAATTTCAAAAAGTATAGATGACTACTATAATCAAACTAATTAAAGTACTGGTAAATATCAGGTAGAAACAGGAATTTTCATACCTGACAGGGCTGCCAGGCCATACCCAAATCTCATGTTTTATGAAAGCAAATAAAACTGTGCCTAGTCACAACTACCTGGGACTAAGCTCATTTCCCTTCTAAAACTACAGAACATACTTCATGTGTGTATCTCCTGTGAAGAGTGACTCATGATAGCACGAGAATTTTATCAGTACCAAAATTAACAGAATTTTTGGTAGCTATGGGAAGTAAAACAAGAGAATAAACAGACATACATATGCTGAACTGGAATGATAGAAAAGACAGAACAGGAAGTATTAGAGATTAGGAGGGACAGGAAATGGATTTCTAATTTTCTCTTTTTAAGATCAATTAAGTCAGGGAGTTAACAAAAATGATTAAAATGTAAGGACTAAAACTGCAAGGTGGGTATTTGGCCTGATGGTTAAAGTGCTGCTCTCAATTCCAGCTTCCTGTTAATGCACATCCTTGGAGGTATTAAGTGATGGGTCAAGTAACTGGGTCCTTGCCATCCATGTGGGAAACCTGGATTGAGTTTCCAGCCCCTGGCTTTAGCATAACCCAGTTCTGAATGTTATGAGCATTTGGGGAGCTGATGGGAGAACTCTAC
Source organism: Oryctolagus cuniculus (assembly GCF_051225735.1). NCBI lineage: Eukaryota > Metazoa > Chordata > Mammalia > Lagomorpha > Leporidae > Oryctolagus > Oryctolagus cuniculus. Next base: position 100,517,089 of record NC_142870.1, read on the forward strand.
CTGTTTCTCTCTCTTTCTGCTTTTCAAATAAAATTAATTAATTTAACAAAAACTATGTTAAAGAGGTGTGGCTGTTTACAGTACAATTATTTCAACTTTTTTATATTGGAAATTTTTGGTAAAATGTTGAAGAAAAGTGAAGAGTATTTTAAAAAGTATGCTGTAGTAGAAAAATATTTTGAATTAAGTTTTTTGTTATAATAAATTACTGTGAACACTATGAGTGAAATGTAGTTACGATGTTTTGGGGCCAAGGCTGTGGCATAGTGGGTAAAGGTACTGCCTGTGGCCCTGGCAACCCACATGGGGGCTGGTTCAAGTCCTGGCTGCTCTACTTCAATCCATCTCCCTGCTAATGCACCTGGGAAAGCACTGGAAGATGGCCCAAGTTTTTGGGCCCCTGCACCCATGTGCGATACCCAGAAGAAGCTCCTGGCTCCTGGCTTTGGATTGGCCTAGCTCCAGCTGTTGTGGCCATTTGAGGAGTGAATCAGCAGATGTTAAGCTTTCTCTCTGTCTCTCCCTCTCTGTGTTAACTCTACCTTTCAAAAAAATAAATAAATATTAAAAAAAAGTTTTAATTTATTCTAACAGAATTTTATAGTTAATAGTGTGTGAGAATAATATAGTACATTATTTTAAACTGAAAGCTTCACTTTTTTAATCTTGAAAAATATAGGTATTTCTTCAATGCTATGACATTTACTTCCAAAACAGTCATTTATATGTCATGTTCATTTCATTTTAGAAATTGATATATGAAATGTCAAGTCTACCTATATAAGATCACTCATTATGATCAGACTTAATTACTATATTTAACAATAAAACTATTTTTTCTTTATAAACATATATTTATATGATATATAATAAAAATAATGTATAAAGCTTCCCAAAATTTTATAAAATGTTTCTATTTATCCTAGTTTTTATTTTCAGTTAATCAGCTTTAATTCTGTTAGTATCTAAAAAAAGTAAATTTCAAACTCAAATTCTTCAGTATTTTGAGATTAAATAATTTACGTAGGGATCAGCATGATACATACACAGTTTATTACACATAAGTTGTATACTTGGTGCTCAATTGTGTCTTGTCAATATAAGCAATCCCTGTCTTTCAGAAGCTTATCTTCTAGGTGGGAAAAGACTGCACTGAAAAACAGGTACAGACATAAAATTTTGCTATAGTAATGATTATGGCAAACTGACAATTTTCTTACCTTTATCTAATTTATTATATATGTGCTTTGGCAGTTCTGGTGAAGATTCTACATTTGGAGGATAGACATACATTGCTCTACTATGAGGTGAATTCAGATCTCTAAGATCCACAGCTTCTTTACAAACATTCAGAATATTTCTTCGGAAGTCCTGTACTTCTGGATCTTTAACCATATCAAATTCACACACTGGCATGCCAATAACAAAACCTTAAAAAAATTATATAAAGAACATAACATTCTATTAAACATACCATGTGGACTAGTTTCTTACAAACAGGGAACTGTGTAAATCTGGAAGATCACAAAAGAGTAAAGAAGTTTCTCTGGGTTAAAAAAAACTTGATGAATACATATAGTAAGAGGTGACAAGGTCCCAAGTAGATCTGAATATATAAAAGGTAATATATTCAGCAGTTTAGAGTAAAGGCAGGAAACATTATGTAAACAAAACTGGGATACAACAAATCTACATCATCCCACAAATGATATTTCTTAAAGAAAACTTTACAGGGTAACATTAGGGTGTTAAAAATAGTTCCATAGTTCATCAGTAAAAAGTACTTCAGATTTCTAATTTTTTTTATTAAGAAAACAATTTATTTGATTATAAAAGTACTGGCTCAGATAGGTATTTTAGTAACAGATAATAGCTAAACTTCATAGTTATTTGCATCTTAGAGCAGGATCACAATGTCATTAAGTTAAAACTGTATCATACCAATTTCTCGATTCAGGATCTTTTCTTCACGGTTGCCTACTGGTTCAATTACTTTTAAAAAGGGTTGAAAAAGCCGAAGGTCACAAAGGCGCCTTGTTTCATCAAAAAATTCTTCCCTTTCTGCTTCTTGGGTAACACTTACGAAAATGTAAGAAGATTCATCTTGAAGAAGTTGATGGAGAGGGTATTTTCTTGCTTCTTTAAATAGTTCATGCTTTATAGTAATTAATGTAGCCTCACGGAGGCATTCTAAAGTCACTATCATTCCATTTGGCAGTAAACATTCTACTAAGATTCTTGGGGGCATCAAGTGGATGCCCCACAGTTCACCTGATGATGGTCGTGGAGGCATTGTTCTGATCCTTTACAAGTTTTACATTTAAAACTACTTGAAGGAATTATATATATTGTTGTTCCAAAGCAGACACCTAAATCAAAGAAAGAAAACATCTATTAAAAGAGAAGCAACTATAGAATACATTTAATGGCTCTGTTAACTGATTCATTTTCTGTACTTTAAATGGGCAAGGCTAAAACAAACTCATCTTAAATATTCTAATTGAGACTGTTGCTCTAGATAACACTTATACTTCAGTTGGTTAGAAAAATCACTTGTATTAAATTTAATAAAGTCACATAAAAACATTTGAGTGGATTTTCTAAGACAAAGCTGAGGCAATAGAAAGAATGACGAGTAAGCTATAATTCAAACCAAAATTCCCATCACATATCATTTATCATTCTTTCTTTATCATTCTTTATCACCTTTATCATTCTCTTCTATTTTATGGAGTAACAGAATTTGAGCCAAAAATAATCTTTTAGACTGTACATCCACTGCTCTTATTTTAAAGAAAAGTAAGTCCTAGAGAAATTAAATCCTTTTCCTTTTTCACTTCTACTCCTAATGGGCTGTAATGAGAAATTATATGGCTTAGTTTCTCTTTTTCTTAAATCCATATTTTAAATTTCCTTCATTTTTTGGGGGGTGAAGGGTAGTTTGATTCTAGCCTAGGTAATTAATATTGTAGCTCATTCTGCTCTTAAAGTAAGCTTTAGGTGTATATTCATAATAACATAAAGTGTCATCAAGATATTTTCCTTGAAATCTGATGAACTTGCAATGATCCATGCACTTTCTCAAGTAAACTATTCCTACTATTTCTAATTGAAATGAATTGATTTACACACAATAGGGTATCATGACTTTGTCAGTATAATGTTTCTACCATCTGAGTTAAGAATTAGTAATATTTTAAAAATTGTTAAGTGTTATTATAATTTAAGGATGCTTAATTTTTTAAGACTTTAATGTTCTAAAGAGTTCTTTCAGAAAATCTCACTGAAACCCACAAAGCATGTTTATTTCTTGCTTTATATGTTTATTCAGTAAGGTAAACTGTAAGACTATAACCAAAGGTAACATGAACAATACCAGTTGCAGAAGAAATTAAGCTAGAAAAAGTTATCAAGAAGGCTCCAATAACCTAACATATTTGATTATTCTATCAAGTACTATAGGCAAGAGCTATACATTACACTTTTTCTTTTTCACCAAAAGTGTACTGGTGCTGTCCTCAGGACCATGCTAGGTACTGGGAATAAAATGAAGAATAAGACACAGCCCTTGTCCTCATAAGACAAAGTCAAGAATGAAGATTATGTGTATGTTGTATAATCTCACAACTGTAAAACTGAATAAATGCTATCATAGAGAAATGTCAGGTTCTATGAAAGTACACAGTATGGTCATCTAAATCAGTGGAGGTTAACATACAGAGAATCTTTTAAGGGAAGCAGGAGTTAAACAAAAAGAGAGGCAAGTGAGCAACATGATGCATCCAATCCAGAAATCCCCATTTTTCACTCCTCTCATCTATCTCCTATCTGTCAATATCCATGGGTAGGGAATCTTTTTCCTGCCAAGGGCCATTGGGATATTTGTAACATCATTCACAGGCCATACACAATTATCAATTTAAAAAAATTAGCCTGCAATAGATTTACTGAATTTTGAGTATGGCCTGCATTTGTCTTGGCAAGGCCTGACCAAATGATTTCATGGGCTTTATATGGCCGCAGGCAGGATGTTCCCCACCCATGAAACCCATCAACAAATGCTCTTTAATCTGTCTACACTCCTTCCCTACCACTCTCAGTACCTAAGGACAGGCCCTCACCATTTCTTGTCTAGATCACTGCAAAGATCTGCCTAAATGGTTTCCTTTGCATCTTTGTCCCCTACCACCCTCCACTTCAGAGCCACTGTGGCCCAGAAATAGCAAAGAGCTAATTTGATCAGACATCTCTGCTGTACAAATCCTTGGATGCAAACAAGTGATGTTGGTATGGTTCATAGTTATAATATATGAAGAAGGTGAGGAGTAGGAATAGCAGACATTTCCAGCCTTACTCCCACCTCTGGGAACAGAAATTAACTGAAGGGCAATGAAGAATATAGGAAAATTATGTTTTGATAGATTGAAATACCTTTCTTCACACTTAAAATAGAAATCCCTTGAAATAGTTTTTAAAATATAATTATTCCATTTGCCACACCTTTAAAAGAAAATTCACTGCCTAGTAAAAGGACCAGAACAATCACAATTATAGAAGTGACTTAAGCTAAACGTTTAAAAAACATAAAAAAATGTGAAAAATGCAAAGGAAAAATGTCAAACGACTACTTTTAAATGAACATCTGCTTGCATGAAAAAGTTCAAATAAAAACAAAACCAAAACCACAAGCCACACCAAAACAGCAACTGTGTTTATGGTTTCTCTTTGTTGAATGGTACTAAAAGGTCTATGTTACAGAACCACTAGGGCAACCATTTCGTGCAAAAAATAACTCACACAGTCTCATACATTTCCTAAAAGTTAGTAAGACAGAAGTCTAGTAGACAGATTTATTCTGTTTATTAACCATTAAATACTGAAGATAAGTCTTCAAATTAACAGAATAAGTGTGATCACAGACACAAAACACTTGGGAATCCTGAAGGCAGGCTCTGGTTTGCGACAATATGGTAGTACTCCACAGAAAATAGAGGATACTAACCTTCTCATTTGTTTAATGGCTATTTGCCTTCTTGTGTCAGGTCTTATTTTGTAGTAATCATTATTCCAGAGCTCACATAAATGGAAGTATAGAAGAGGCAACTGGATCTAATACTTATTATTTAGTATATACCATGCATTTAGGTGGTCAACAGACCTTTTGGGATATGTATTATCATTTTATATTATAAGAAAACTGAAGGTCAGAAAAGTAAGGTTACTTGCTACCAGAAAATAAATTTGGAATCCATGTTTAGATGATTTTAAAATGCACACTATAACCATGATACTATTTGGGCTTTAATTAGTGATTGGCAGTCTTCACTGACAGTGAATGAGAGAATGAGCTGTAAAGTTACATTGGATTCAAATTCTGGTTCCCACAGGTAATAGCTGTGTGGTCTTGGACAGTTAAGTTCATCTCATTGACCCTCATCCCCCACTCCCCTATTTGTTAAATTAGGATAACAGCATCCACTTTATTGGATTGTTGTGAGGACTACTAAGTAATGTATGAAAAGAAAATATGGAACAAAAGTATAAGCGCACAGTAAATACTCAGTGAATGTTAAATATTACTAATAAACCGGTGAAGAGTTAACAATATTATCTTTCCAAATTATTATGAACTCGCCAGATGGGAGTATAAAAAAGTGGTTTCTTCCAGTAAGGGAAGCAAGTAAATAAGGAGCTTCATAAAGCAGAGCCCATTTCTAGTGCTAATACCTCTAAGGTAGCACTGGTAATGCAAGGCTCTCACAGCAGACTGGAAAGGTTCTGAGTGGCTCAGATGCTGGTGCTTTCTCAGTAGCCTCCAGTTCCCCCAACTGCTCAATTTCCTATTTAAATGGTATCTATCTAGAGCTTAGGTATAAAGAAACCCTTACCATCGTCTCTCTCTCCTTTTTATTGAGAAGTACTTGTTTACATCAGCATCTAGGCTAAGCACAATATGAAAAGAAAGGTGAATAAGATGCTTTCCCTTCTTTTGTTGAGGGACTCACTGATTATTAGCAAAACAACTTTAACAATGTGGTAATTATTTCAAGACAGAAGATGAACTATAGAAAAGCCTGAAAGGGTCAGGGAAGGCTTCTGGGAGGTCAAGTTTCAGTAGTGTATTATAGATTGGTAGGAATTTCACAGTGGGAATGGCTTGGCTGCAGGACAGCTAGATGAAGAGGGCATTTCAGATCACCACAGTGTTTGTACAGTCACAGACCACAAAAGCATGCAGCCACCACTGTTAGTAACAATGCAAGCTGGTTTTTTTTTCTATTATTTGAGTCTAAAGTGGTTGGTAACAGGTGGGGTCCGTGACAAGGAGAGAGGGCCAAAGGCAGGCAGGCGCCAGATAATAAAACCATGTTAAACAGTCTGAATTTTATGTTGTACATTGTGAATATAAAGGAGTCTAAAATATTGAGCTAAAAATATTTTTCATTATTTTTAAATTCTGATTTCTTTAAAGATTGCTTTCAAATATAAAGATATAAACAAATGAACATTAAAGTGTAAAAAGTACATTTTCTCAATTCTCTGATTTTAAGGGAAAAATCCTTAAAATTAAGAAATCCAGGTATCAAAAATGTAAAATAAAAGGGCTTGGCTAAATCACAGGAAAAATTAAATGCTGATAAAGATGGAATTACCAAATTTAAGAGCATATTTTTCTATTTACAAAGAAAATTATTTAAGAGCAGTAGAGGAAGATAAATCATTATAAAATTAATTTTTGTAATACTAATTTCTATGATTTGGAAATTTGAGATCACAGAAGGAAAAATTTTTTCATCTGTAATTTTGTTTTGAATTATCTTGTCTTATGATCACACACTGTAGAAATTTTGTGCTGATGGTGTATCTCCTCTATTTCCATCATTTTAATGAGTTGGCCAAAGCAGTACTACTAAACACAAATATACAGTAGTTCCTCAATTTTATGTTTCCAAATAGCTGTTTATAGACAATCTTGATTTATAACTTAGTCTAAGGTAGTAAAGAATTTGAAATTGAAGTTTAACTTGTTAATCTGGTCATGCTGACTTTTAAAGTACCTGACCTTAAAGATCATCTATGGGGCTGGTGCTGTGGCATAGCGGGTAAAGCTGCTGCCTGCAGTGCCAGCAAACTGACTGAACGTCAGTTCGAGTCCCAGCTGCTACACTTCCGATCCAGCTCTCTGCTATCGCCTGGGAAAGCAGTAGAAGATGGTCCAAGTTCTTGGGCCCTTGCACCCGCATGGGAGACCTGGAAGAAGCTCCTGGCTCCTGGCTTCGGATCAGCACAGCTCCAGCCGTTGTGGCTAACTGGGGAGTGAATCAGCAGATGGAAGACCTCTCTCTCTCTCTGACTCTACCTCTCTCTGTAACTCTCTTTCAAATAAATAAAGTGATTCTTAAAAAAGAAAACAAAATAAATGAATAAAAAAAGATCATCTATAAAATGTGAGACGTGTTCAATATTTTTTACTTGATATAGATAAACCACACTAAAATGCCTTCCAATAAGTAAAAGGCAGCAGTTTAGATACAGCAAATTCTAACTAGATTGACATAGATAAGACTAGAAATATGAAGTAGACATTTCTACCTATCTTCAGCTCTTATCTTTAGCAGGTAGAGAACGCAAACTGAAACACAAGTGAGCCTTGTTCGGTTCTGAGACAGTGAAGAGATTTCCCCAATATTTAAATATAAATCCAATCTCCCAGCAGGTTTTGGGATGGCATTCACAATTTTTCAAAAAGCTGAACATTATTACTTAACTCCAGTCATATCCTTAGAAGGTGAAAACAGTGAGGTCATTTATTGAACTGGAATTACTACCCAAATTTCTATAAACCCAATCATATTTATTTAACTACACAAGGCAATCTTATTTAAATCAACTGTTGAACAAAATATTCTGTCAGCCATTCATGAATGAATTTTGGTATATGAGAATTAAATTATGGTGCACAGAAAAAGACATGAGACATTTCTGTTTTTGTAATAAATAAGGCAGTAGCCAACTATTACTCATTAGCTTTTTTCGATATAAGCTTACAAGTTTGCCCTTTCATTCTTCTTAATGCTGGTGAATATAATTTTGATTCCAGGATGTATTTCTGGAGTTTATCATTTAAGGTAAGGGTGGTTGAAATATAGCCTACAGGGCAAATTCAGCTCACTGCTTACTTTTATAAAGTAAGTTTTATTGTGAAGCACACTTACAGACTCAACAAACTGTATTTATATATTGCCAATGATGCTTTCATACTATAATAGCAGAGTTGAGCAGAAGTTATGGAAACCACCATGTAGTTTTTACAGTATGCTGTCCCCCCAAGAGATAGCATAACTATCTGACATCAACTGGAGACTTTTCTAAATGCACACTGCCTAAGAAGTCATTCACAACCCTCCTCTGCAACCACACCATAACACTGTCAAATGAAACTCTCTGGGGGATACAAACAAAGTTAAAATCTTAACTGAGTACTTTCAGTATTAAAATCTTATAACCTAGGCCGGTGCTGCGGCTCACTAGGCTAATCCTCCGCCTTGCTGCGCCGGCACACAGGGTTCTAGTCCCGGTCAGGGTGCCGGATTCTGTCCCGGTTGCCCCTCTTCCAGGCCAGCTCTCTGCTGTGGCCAGGGAGTGCAGTGGAGGATGGCCCAAGTGCTTGGGCCCTGCACCCCATGGGAGACCAGGAGAAGCACCTGGCTCCTGCCATCGGATCAGTGCAGTGCGCCGGCCGCAGCGCACTGGCCGCGGCGGCCATTGGAGGGTGAACCAACGGCAAAGGAAGACCTTTCTCTCTGTCTCTCTCTCTCACTGTCCACTCTGCCTGTCCAAAAATAAATAAATAAATAAAATTAAAAAATAAAAAAAATCTTATAACCTGATAAGGAATTTTTTGAGGAGCACTTAACATTATTCCTAAATGTTATTCCTAAGTTATCTTCTTCATTCTGAGTTGTTTTCTCCATCTCATTACATACTTGACAGTTATCCGAATTGTGACTGTCCTTCAATCATTATTCAAGTAAGACAGTTTACCATCATTTTCTTTGCTTTCACTGGATATGCTCCATTTGCTAATATTCATCTGAAAATGTAGCAACCAAAACTGAGTACAAATTGTATAGTCAATATTACCAAGAAAGAGTATAGAAAGTTATTATTTGACAGCTCATTATGAGTCTCTATAAAATAAATCATAAGTCTCCTTTTCTGACTTGAATACTTTGAAACATACATAAGGTATGTTTAATATATTAAAGATTTTATTTATTTATTTGAGAGGTAGAGTTACAGACAAAGGGAGAGGCAGAGAGAAAGGTCTTCCATCCACTGATTCACTCCCCAAATGGCCGGAACTGGGCAGATCTGAAGCCAGGAGCCAGCAGCTTCTTCCAGGTTTCTCACACAGGAGGAGGGGCCCAACCACTTAGGTCATCTTCCATTGCTTTCCCAGGCTATAACAGAGAGCTGGATCAGAAGAGGAGCAGCCGGGACTAGAACTGGCACCCATATGGGATGCTGGTGCCACAGGTGGAGGCTTAGCCTACCACGCCACAGCATTGACCCCTGTTTTATATATTTTTAATTCAGGTTTTAATTTCAGAAGTGCATTATGTCTGAAACATAATATTTGCATCAGAAAGTCATTAAAAATAAGAAAGCTATTTTGAAGCACGCACCTGCAAGATTAGGGGATAGATCTATACTGATTCAATTGCTTATTCACCTCAACCAGCCACAATTGCTAAAATAAGCAGCTTGTGCTTCCCAGATATCTATGTTCCACAAATGTAGATATTGCTTAAATATCTACTGAGTGATCAATGGTTTTACTTATTTCTGATAATAAAAGCAACACTTTTAAAAATGTGTATATTTTGATATATCTTGACAAAACATTTCTACCCCCATTCTCAGATCAACAGTTTTTTTTTTTTTTTTTAAGATTTATTTATGGGCCGGTGCCGTGGCTCAATAGGCTAATCCTCCGCCTACGGTGCTGGCATCCCATATGGGTGCTAGGTTCTAGTCTTGGCTGCTCCTCTTCCAGTCCAGCTCTCTGCTGTGGCCTGGGAGGGCAGTGGAGGATGGCCCAAGTGCTTAGGCACCTGCACCCACGTGGGAGACGGGGAGGAAGCACCTGGCTCCTGGCTTCGGATCAGCATAGCGCTGGCCGTGGCGGCCATTTGGGGGGTGAACCAATGGAAGGAAGACCTTTCTCTCTGTCTCTCACTGTCTAACTCTACCTGTCAAGTAAAACAAAACAAAAACAAAAACAAAAAACCATGTATTTATTTATTTGAAAGAGTTACACACACAGAGAAGGAGAGGCAGAGAGAGAGAGAGGTCTTCCATCTGCTGGTTCTCTCCCCCAACTGGCCCCAGCAGCAGGAGCTGTGCCAATCCGAAGCCAGGAGCCAGGAGCTTCCTCCAGGTCTCCCAGTAGAGTGCAGAGGCCCAAGGACTCAGGCCATCCTCCACTGCTTTCCCAGGCCACAGCAGTGAGCTGGATCAGAAATGGAGCAGCTGGGACTCGACCGGTACCCATATGGGATGCCGGCCCCCAGTATTTACTTTTATGGCAAGTTACATTTCTTTATTTGCTCATTAACTAGAAAATAAAAATAAAACTCTCTGGTTTTAAAATTATCAAATGAATTTTCAGTTTAGTTTGATTTAGAACAGGAAAACAAAACTGTCCATGTTTGCTGCAGAAACAACATAATTAAAATCTAGGTTAATAATTCAATGTTCTGATCACTCTACTTCAAAGTTACTTTAAATATTTCTAGAATTAATTACTCCCTTTCTTAATGTTACAGCCCAAGATTATCTATGGCTATGTTTGATTTCCTACTAGACTAAATTTTTCAAGGATAGGGTCTTTCTCAGTCACTATTATCCTAGAACATAGGAGAGTAACTAGAAAAACTAAATCATTGAAATTACTCCAGGAAAAATTTAACATGGGCCAGAGCAAAGAAGCAGCACTTAGGAACAGCAAGAAAGAAATAGATGAAGATGATCTTGTAAAGGAAAATCCAAGGTACTCAGAGACCAGCTGGATTTGAGGAACAAGGAAGATAGTTTCAAACAAGTATCACTGTGTTGGAAATGCACGAGAAGCCAATGTCCTTCAGTAAAATTTCTGAGACCCTGTTAGGGCCTCTGCACTACTCTTTCACTAAAAGTCACCGAGCTGTTGCTGGAGTAGGTCCAAACAGACAGCTGTAATATACACTAGCTCTGGAAGGATGCATATTATCCATTTCTTTCAAAGTGCTGTCCTTCATTGACCTTCATAAGCTGACCATGAGAAAACAGATTTAATTCATGCTTTGAGTATGACAGAAACAACTTTACCACTCCAAGATAGAAAATGAAGTCCTCATGACTAGTACGTAAAAAATACATATTTCTATAGTAATGACTTCAATTCATTCTCACTATTAAATTCATATTCATGATGCTATGAAAGATGTTATGAAAATACATTGCAGAAACATGATGCATTATGAAGCCATGGGCTCCCTAATATGAGGCTCATGGATAAGCTTAGGAAGGCTTGTGTTAACAGATTTTAAAAGCAACAATAAATAACTAAGGTCCAGGTAGTAAAGTCTATAGCAATGTAGATGCCTAATTATCAGTAATGTAAACAAGGTGAGTTAAAAGAATCTGGTTAGAATTTATCAAATTTGATAAAGAGCCTTTAATGAAGTACAGATTAATAAATACTTGATTTTATATTAGATAAATCATGAATTTTAAATTTAATATTTCATAGAGACATAAAGAAACTGTACCATAACCTAAAATACGTAGTCACTAATTTTTCTCAATTAGAGCTTCAAAAATTAAAATTCTAGTGCCCAACAGGATGAATGAAAATTTCTTAAAGTCTAAGCTCAGAAAGAGACTAGACATCAATAAAAGTGAAAGAGAAAAAGAATTATGAGGAAAGATAAGTATAGTCAAACAATGTGGAAAATACAAAGAGATATTTGGTAATATACAATCGTAAGATAAAACTGAGAGAGTGAGAGAGTTTTCTACCAAATATTTCTTCTCCCATCTTTCCTAAGAGTCAATGCAGATTACCACATGATTTGGCATAAAAAAAGCAACACGCAAACAGAAGTAAATTGTAAATCAGGCAACTCTGGAAACCTCAATTACATTTTCAGATCAAGATGACAGTTTTTAGTAAACTGCAATTTCAAAATACACAACTAAAAGAATGACTAATCCTTAAAATGAAAAAACATTAACATTTTACTTTTGTTTTTCTAGTAGTAGAATACTTCTGCTCTAAGTTGTTGATTCATCTTTATTAACCAGCCTACCTTGTGATCAATTGGCATGCACTGGTAAAGACAAGTGGACAGAATTAGGGGTGCCTCCTTCTGAACAAAGAAAAGGACATAAGCTAACCATTCTACAAAGACAGTCTAACCAGTGAATTGAGCTTTAACATCTAACAACACTTGTGGCAAATGAGTAACCAAGGAAACTCAAAACATCTTAGAAACCTCTGGATTTCTTAATTTATGGTTTTATTCAGTATGAAGTAGCAAAGAAAATAGTGTATATTAAGTCAGTCTAGTCTTAGGCAGAAATAGTCCAACCACAGTGTTTTTGCTTCACTTCAGATCAATATTCCATCATGTTCAGTTCTACTGACCTTACAGAGAACTCTCTTATTTTTTAAATTAAAGATTTATTTATTTACTTGAAAGTCAGAGTTAAACTGAGAGAGAAGGAGAGGCAGGGAGAGGGGAAGGGAGAGGGTGGGAGGGAGGGGGAGAGGGGGAGAGGGAGGGAGGGAGGGAGGGAGGGAGGGAGAGAGAGAGAGAGAGAGAGAGAGAGAGGTGTCTTCCATCCCCTGGTTCTTTCCCCAATTGGCTGCAACGGCTAGAGCTGTGCCAATCTGAAGCCAGGAGCCAGGAGCTTCCTCCAGGTCTCCTACATGGGTGCAGGGGTCCAAGGACTTGGGCCATCTTCTACTGCTTTCCCAGGCCACAGCAGAGAGTTGGATGGGAAGTGGTACAGCTGGGACTTGAATCAGTGCCCATATGGGATGCTAGTACTGCAGGTGGCAGCTTACTTGCTACACCACAGTGCTGGCCCTGAGAACTCTTAAATAAATTTTTTTTTTTTTTGACAGGCAGAGTGGACAGTGAGAGAGAGAGACAGAGAGAAAGGTCTTCCTTTGCCGTTGGTTCACCCTCCAGTGGCCGCCGCGGCCGGCGCGCTGCGGCCGGTGCACCGCGCTGACCCGATGGCAGGAGCCAGGAGCCAGGTGCTTTTCCTGGTCTCCCATGGGGTGCAGGGCCCAAGCACTTGGGCCATCCTCCACTGCACTCCCTGGCCACAGCAGAGGGCTGGCCTGGAAGAGGGGCAACCAGGTCAGAATCCAGCGCCCCGACCGGGACTAGAACCCGGTGTGCCGGCGCCGCTAGGCGGAGGATTAGCCTAGTGAGCCGCGGCGCCGGCCAAGAACTCTTAAATAAATTTTTAAAACTTCCTGAGGGCCGGCACTGTGCCATAGTAGGTTAAGCATCTGCCTGTGGCTCAGGTCCTGGCTGCTGCTCAAGTCCTGGCTGCTGCTCCATCCAGCTCCCTGCTGAGAGCCTGGGAAAGCAGTAGAAGATGGCCCACTCCGGGAATTGAACTAGCAGATGGAAGACCTCTCTCTCTGTCTCTCCCTCTCTCTGCCTGTAACTCTGCCTCTCAAGTAAAATAAATAAATCTTAAAAAAATTATTTTAAAAAACTTCCTTAGGAGTGGTAGGCTTATTTGAAAGCAGTTACCTTAATGGTAAAAGGTGAATAAATCGTTATTATCTCATAGTGATATTACAAGAGTTAAATGAGGTAAAATATGTAAAATCCTTTTTTTAAAAAAGATTTATTTACAGGGCTGGCTCTGTGGATTAGTGGGTTAAGCCATTGCCTGCAGTGCCGTATGAATGCTGATTGAGTCCCTGCTGCTCCACTTCCGATACAGCACTCTGCTATCGCCTGGGAAAGCGGTAGAAGATGGCCCAAATCCTTGGGCCCTTGCACCTATGTGGGAGACCCAGAAGAAGCTCCAGGCTCCTGGGTTTGGATTGGCCCAGTTCTGGCTGTTATGGCCATTTAGGGAGTGAACCAGTAGATGGAAGACCTCTCTGTCTACCTCTGCCTTTCAAATAAATAAAATCTTTATTTATTTGAAATAAATAAAAATGGAGATAAGAGGAGATGGGGGAAGGAGGAAGGGAGGGAGGGAGAGGTAGAGAGAAAGAGAGAGAGAGAGAGAATTGATCTTCTATCCACTAGCTCACTCCCCGAATAGCTGCAATGGCCAGGGCTGGGCCAGGCAAAAGCCAGGAGCTAGGAGTCTCTCCCAGGTATCCCACATGGGTGCAGGGGCCCAAGCACTCATGCCATTCTCCACTGCCCTCCCAGGTGCATCAGCAGGAAGCTGGATCAGAAGTGGAGCACCTGAGATTTGAACCTGTGCACATATGGATGCTGGCACTGCAGGTGGAGGCTTACCCTGCCATGCCACAGTGCAATCCTCATGTCTTTTTTAAAAAAGATTTATTTACTTATTTGAAAGTCAGAGTCAACAGACAGAGAGAGACAGAGACATCTTCCATCCACTAGTTCACTCCCCAAATGGCCATATAACAGCCAGGTCTGGGCCAGTTCAAAACCAGGAGCCAGTTAACTCCATCCTGGTCTCCTACATGGATGGCAAGGGACCAAACACTTAGGCCATCTTCTGCTGCCTTTCCAGGCACATTGGCAGGGACCTAGGTTGGAAGGGGAGTAGTCAAGACTCTAATTGGTACTCCTATATGGGCTGCTTGCTTTGCAGGTGGTGGCTTAATCCACTGTTCCACAACACCTGCTCCCCACAAAGTCTTTAACATAGTTCTTGGAGCAAGAAACTGAACAAAGTTTCCCTCTTTCTTATGTACTGGATCAATACCATCTCAGATCCAGAAAAGGGTAAAAACTTTGTCTCATGCTTCTGTTATAATATGGATGGTAATTCTTTAATTAGAAAAAGGATACCTTCCTTATAAAATGGCCACAAAGTAGTATTATATATATATATATAAGTACTATATATATAAGTACTATATATATATATACACACACACACACACACAGATGGAGAAAACCATCCTAATTATTTACATTTGGCAGCTACATCTCCACTTATAGGCCGACTTTATACTTAAGACAGTGAAAACATAAGTCTAATTATGTACCTGACTTTCTCAAAGAAAAGACCAGCCCAGCAAGGAAGCATGCTAATATAAATGCAAAACACGTAGGGGCTCTTTAAATGATGCTCAAATTTTCTGGTAAGCAAAAATTTTAGCTCTTGTGGAAGGTGAAGAGAAAAAGTTCTAAAAGTTTAACCTTTTATAAGAATTAAAAGTTTCCAAACTTACTATTGATGATAACCAAAAAGCAATCCTAACAGTCCTTTGTAATTCTCCTTAAAAAATGAGACTCCTACACACTTCAGGAAGAAAATTCCCCTATTTCCTGGAACTTCAAATATGATGCCACCTGTGCATTGTTCCATTCTTGGCTGATGGATTCATTTAAGAATAAAGTACACCACATGGCTCTACTTTTCAACATAAGGTCAATTTTTAAAGATGTATTTATTTATTTATTTTGAAAGCTAGAGTGACAGAGATGGCGAGAGAGAGAGAGAGAGAGAGAGAGAGGGAGAGAGAGAGAGAGAAGGTATTCCATTCGCTGCATTACTTCCCAAATGGCCACAACAACTGGGTTTCCCACATGGGTGACAGGGGCACAAGCACTTGTGCCATCCACTCCTGCCTTCCCAGGTACATTAGCAGGGAGCTGTACTGGAAGCAATGTAGCCGGGACTCAAAACGGCCCTTCAATTTGGGATGCTTGCACTGCAAGCGGTAGCTTAACTTGCTGTACCACAGTGTCCATCCCTAAGGTCAATATTAAAACCAACTCTCTCCTCTCTTTTTCTTTCAGAAACCTGGGAGGTTCTCCAAAAGTATTTTCACTATCTTGTCACAATGAAGTTAACACCACATTGGACTTGGTTGAGTTGTAAAACAGTTGTTTCCTGGCTGCTAGTGATTTAGGGGGGAAAAAAGGAAACAAAAGAGTATATCATCAGGGTCCACGCAGATGAGTTCATTAAAGAGTTTAATAATGTTTAGATTGGGGCCAGCGCCGTGGCATAATGTGTAGACATTGCCTGCAGAGCCAGCATCCCACATGGGTGCTGGCTGAAGTCCCGGCTGCTTCATTTTCAATCCAGCTCCCCGTTAATATGCTTGGGAAAGGAGCCAAGAATGGCCAAGTGCTCAGGCCCCTGCACCCACATGGGAGACCCAAAAGAAATTCCTGGCTCCTGGCTTCAGTCTAGCCCAGGTCTGGCCATTGTGGCCATATAGGGAGTGAACCAGTGGATGGAAGATTTTTCTGTCTCTCCCTCTCTCTGTAACTCTGCCTTTCAAATAAAAAATAAGTAAGTCTTTTTTAAAGAAAGAATGATTTAAAAAATCTTAATTAAGAACAGCTAGATAATGGTAGGGCTATCAAAATGTTCTTCCAGCTCACTTGACTTTTTTTTTTTTAAGATTTATTTTATTTATTTGAATGGCAGAGTACAGAGAGGGAGGGAGGGAGCTGGATCGGAATTGCAGCAGCTGAGACTTTAACAGGTGCATGCCAGCACTGCAGGTGACAGCTTAACCTTCTATGCAGCCCCTTGAGTTGATTATTTTAAGGATCTGTAACTAACAAGTTGAAGGCAAGATGTTTCTATAAGCCATCTGCAATGAGAAACTCTTTACCTCAAGTTTATCAAATGGTCTTTCCTCTCTTTTTGATATAGCCTAATGACCTCATAAGCCTTTACATGATCCTCAATACTTCAACAGTCCTCTTGCAAGTATGGATGAGTTGTGTGACCTCTAGGCAAACTCTTGCTAAAACTGTTCTCCTGGTCTCTCTTCAGCAAAAATGAACAGCTACTCTACTTCCTTATGCCATGAGGAATGAGGAAATGATTTAATCACAACTGGGACTTAAATTTAAGTATTATTCCTTTTGGCAATAATTTCTACAGTATTTAGATGAATTTAAACTTGCTTGCATCCCATTGATTAACTTTGTGATCTTGAGAAGAAAGAAAAGTTTACATATCTACCTTATGCTGCCATTATAAACAAAGTGAAATTATGTCAGCTGTAGGCTTCTCAGTAGAACTTACTGCTCTATCTTTCTTGTATATAACAGTTTGCATCCACACAAGAGGGAAAAAAGGCCCATAAAGAAGGTTTTCCATCTAGTCTGGTCCAGTGAAGACAGAGCTAGTAACTTTGACTGAGGGTACTGACACAGTAAGTCAACCAGCTGCATCCAGAAAGGAGGGTACTTCAAAAAGTTCTTAGAAAAATGTTTATCCATGCATAGCTCTTCATAATACAAATTTCATGAACTTTCTGAATATCTTTCATATGCAAAAAATTGTGTATCAAAATAAATCTTTAAATTCCATTTTCCATGAATGTTTTGAGGTGCTCTTTCTTAGGTTTCTTTTCTTTCAACTATCATTTTCCTTTTAACCAGCTCAACATTCCCATCTCTTTAGAATTATGTAAAAGGTGCAACTGATCTGGCTAGGGGGAAAGAATTAGGAAATCCTATTTCCAATAGAGTTCCTTATCTCCTTAGGTATCTGTGTCTATGATTGTACTATCCCAGACACAAATAATGAGCAAAGCAGTCATTAATATATCACTGTCCTAACTGGTCATTGCAAGACAGTACTCTTAAAATGTAATGTCAAAGTCTGATTTGTGCTGTCATGATCATGATGGTGATGCTGCCAATACTGACATGCCAAGGAGGAGGTATACATGGATTCTACCAATTTACTTTGCAGCAGGAAAATAGTCTGTGGATAAATAAATCAAATGAAAAGCTTAGCTAAAAAATATGGAATATCAGAGCTGGCACTGTGCCTAACAGGTAAAGCTGCAGTGACATCAGAATCCCCTAAGGTAGCCAGTTCAAGTCCTATCTGTTCCACTTCAGATCCAGCTCCCTGCTAATATGCCTGGGAAAGCAGCAAAAGATGGCTCAAGTCTTTGAGCCCCTGCCACCCACATGGGAGACCATGAGGAAGTTTCTGGCTTCAGACAGGCCATTTGGGGAGTGAACCAGTGGATGGAAGCTCTCTCTCTGTCCTCCCTCCCCTGCTCTATAAACTCTGCCTTTCAAATAAATAAATAAATCTTTTTCTAAAAAATGGAATATTTCCTGAACTTGTATGTCACTTTTTTAGATACCTAGTGACTGTACTTTTTTTTTTTTAAGATTTATTTATTTTATTTGAAAGGCAGAGTTACAGAGAGGCTGAGGCAGAGAGAGAGAGAGTGAGTCTTCCATCTGCTGGTTCACTCCCCAGATGGCTGCAATGACTGGAGTTGAGCTGATCTGAAGCCAGGAGCTTCTTCCGGGTCTCCCACATGGGTGTAAGAGCCCAAGGACCTGGGCCATCTTCCACTGTTTACCCAGGCCATAGCAGAGAGCTGGGTGGGAAGTGGAGCAGCTGGAACGTAAGCTGAGATTATGATGAAGGCAAAAGATAACAATAAGAAATAAATAACTATATATAATAACTAAGTATTGATATGATAAACAGGATACTCCATATATCTAGAACTAGATTTTTTTTCAGTGTCTAATTCTGGTTATGTATTAAATGCTTTGTGACACTATATTACACTAATTATTACACTATATTACACTAATCCCATATGGGATGCCGGCACTGTAGGCGGCAGTTTTACCTGCTATGCCACAGCACTGGCCAAGTGTGTCACTTCTGTATTGGAAGAGATCGTGCTAGTCTTCTGTTGTCATTTCAATTTTAGTAGTATGTGCTGTGGAAACAGGCACTGTCTAATGAACAGGTATGAAAAGCAATAGGGGAACCTTGCTTTTAGTTTCATTCATTTCAAGGCATAGTCCCTAGTGGCTTGCAGTAATCAGGCATTAGTGTAATATAGTGTCACAAAGCATTTAATACATAACCAGAATTAGACACTGAAAAAAAATCTAGCTCTAGATATATGGAGTATCCTTGTTTATCATATCAATACTTAGTTATTATATATAGTTATTTATTCCTCATTGTTATCTTTTGCCTTCATCATAATCTCAGTTTATGTTCCTGAACTGATACCTTTCTTAGAGGCTACTACTGTAAACTGTTATTCTTTCCTCTTACATGAGTACCATATTTTTGTCATTCTTACAGACATAAAGTGCAGAATGTACAGTGCACTGAAATTTTATTTTACTAAAGCTGATATTTTAATGTCTAGTCATAACTTGCTCATCGTACATGCCAAATTTATTGGCTAAATCAAGTTTTTCCCAGTTTTACTTAACCAGATAAACTTATAAAGAGCTCGTGGCAGGAATATTTGAGTTAAACTTTAATGCATATATAAAATATTTTATTATTTATTCAGTGAATACTCCCTCTTTTTTTCCATATATAAATATATGTTAAGAGAAATGTTATACCACTGAGTGAAAGACAGGAAATATAGGGGAAATTTTATTTTAAAACACTGCTTTGGGCTGGTGCCATGGCTCAATAGGCTAATCCTCCACCTGAGGCGCCGGCACACTGGGTTCTAGTCCCAGTTGGGGCGCCAGATTCTGTCCCGGTTGCTCCTCTTTCAGTCTAGCTCTCTGCTGTGGCCAGGGAGTGCAGTGGAGGATGGCCCAAGTCCTTGGGCCCTGCACCCTCATGGGAGACCAGGAGAAGCACCTGGCTCCTGCCATCGGATCAGCGCGGTGTGCTGGCTACAGCGGCCATTGGGGGGTGAACCAACGGAAGAAGGAAGAACTTTCTCTTTGTCTCTTTCTCTCACTGTCAACTCTGCTATCAAAAAACAAACAAACAAAAAAACCAACAAAGCACTGCTTTTACAATGAGAAAGACCAAATAATAATATATTCTGATATGACTGCTTGCCATTTGTCCCATTTTTTGGCTACTCTAATATCACATTAGTAATGATGAAAAGGTCTGTTGTAAGCAATTACTGACAACTTCAATAGTGACTTAGCGTCCTTAAGCATTTGACTGCTGGTAAAAGGGTATTTCACTAAAACAAACTTTGAGGTAATAGTAGGACAACTATTTGGTAAGCAAGGAAACAAAGATCTCCCAGAAGGGCAATCAGAGAGAAGGTAGCTTAATTTCAGAATTAAGTGTCACTAAACCAAGATGTGAAAAAAAGTAAACCTATGAATGACAGCAGTAACAACAACAATGTAGAGTCACATAAGAACAGACATTAAAAAAAAATCTTTGTAGACAACGAAATATGGTTAAAGTATTTCCGAATAAATCTAATCACAGAAGAGAAAAATTAGTAGATGCCTTTATTATGCCCTTTCAAGCATTTATTGGCAAGTAAATTATTTTGTATTGCACAATGTACCAAATATCTTGTAAATTATGTTACTATGCCTTAGGGGGAAAAAAAGCAATGAGAACGACAAACTGAAATGGATGCAATTAAAACAACAACTATAGGGCTGATATGGTACAGTGGCTTTAAGACTCTACCTGCAATGCCAGCATCCCATATCAGAGCAATGGTTAGAGTTCTAGCTGCTGTATTTCCAATGTAGCTCTTTGCTAAGGTGCCTGGGAAAACAGCAGAAGATGGCCCAAACACTTGGGTCCTTGCCACTCATGTGGGAGACATGGGTGGAATTCCTGGCTCCTGGCTTTGGTGTGGCCAAGTACAGCCATTGCAGCCATTTGGAGAGCGAACCTTCTTCCTTTGTCTCTCCCTCTTTCTTGTCGCTCTGGCTATCAAATAATTAAAATAAATCTTACAAAAAATCAACAATAGGGGCCAGCACTGTGGTGTAGTGTACTAAGCCTGTGGTACAGGCACCCATATAGGCTCTGGTTTGTGTCCTGGCTGCTCCTCTTCTGACCCAGCTCTCTGCTATGGCCTGGGAATGCAGTAGAAGATGGCCCAAGTGCTTGGGTCCCTGTACTCTTGTGGGAGACCCAGACGAAGCTCCTGGCTCTTGGCTTTGGCTCAGCCCAGCTCCAGCCATTGTGGCCATTTGGTGAGCGAACTAGCAGATGAAAGATCTCTCAGTCTCTCCCTTTGTCTGTAACTCTACCTCTCAAAAAATAAAATCTTAAAATCAACAAAATAAGTGATAAGCAGAAGGAATTCAATATTGTCTATTTTTCGATAGAACAAAAATAAATTAAAAAGTTGACCATCCAAGGCACAGAGTCAAAAAATTTACTTATAATAATTTAACAAGTGGGGCCAGCACTGCGGCATAGCAGGTAAAGCTGCCGCCTGCAGTGCCGGCATCCCATATGGGCGCCAGTTCGAGACCTGGCTACTCCACTTCTGATCCAGATCTCTGCTCTGGCCTGGGAAAGCAGTAGAAGATGGCCCAAGTCCTTGGGCCCCTGCACCCGCATGGGAGACCCAGAGGAGGCTCCTGGCTTCAGATTGGCGCAGCCCTGGCCATTGCAGCCAAATGGGCAGCAAACCAGCAGATGGAAGACCTCTCTCTCTTCTCTGCCTCTCCTTTTCTCTGTGTAACTCCAACTTTGAAATAAATAAATAAATCTTTAAAAGAATAATAATTCAGTAAGTTAAAGTGCTTTTTATAAAGCTTGCTGATAGACCCTTTTAATCCAATTATTTAATATAAGTCATTAGGCTTATATAATCTCAATAACTTCATTCATGATTCATTAGCTAACTTGTTGAAATTAAAGTAAGACACAGAGGAGATGGACTTAAAAACTGTAAGCCTTCACTAAAAAGCAGTTTATAGAGGCAAGTGGAGAAAGGAATTGACTGCAAAGATTAAAAGTGAATGGAAAAGGGAAAGTCTCACTTGGCTAATCCTCCCCCTGCGGCGCCGGCACCCCGGGGTTCTAGTCCCGGTTGGGGTGCCGGATTCTGTCCCGGTTGCTCCTCTTCCAGTCCAGCTCTCTGCTGTGGCCCAGGAGTGCAGTGGAGGATGGCCCAAGTGTTTGGGCCCTGCACCCACATAGGAGACAGGGGGAAAGCACCTGGCTCCTGGCTTCGGATCGGTGCAGCACACCAACAGCAGTGCGTTGACCGTAGCGGCCATTTGGGGGGGTGAACCAACAGAAGGAAGACATTTCTCTCTCTCTCTCTCACTAACTCTGCCTGTCAAAAAATAAATTAAAAAAAAAAAAAAGGGAAAGTCTCTAGTTTAAAAAGAGATACTCTCAGGGACTCTGCCGGAAAGGAGACTGTTGTCCCAGTAACAGCAATTATAAGGATGAATATATGATTTAATATACTAATTCAGTGAAAATTCAGAGTGAGAACATCTACTGTGGTACAAATAGGATATACTCAAACCTCTATCAAAGTACAAGATTGAGACTAAAATAAAACTGGAACATAACGTTTGCACATCATCTAGCCAATACTAATAATCTCTTTACTTGATAGTTGTCTCATGGTCTATGTAATTATAATTTGATAGTCTTGTATTGCTTTTGAAGCACATTAGAAAAAAGGGCATGGAAAATATCAAATTACTGTCAATACTGGAAGTTAGAAATCTACCCTTTGATACAACACCTCAAAATGACTTATTTCAAAAAATGAAATTATGAGGGTTGGTGTTGTGGTGCAGCAGGTTAAGCCAAAGCTTATGATTCCAGCATCCCTATTAAAATGCTGGTTTGAGTCCTAGATGCTTCACTTTCAGCTGCTCTACTGCCAATTCAGCTTCCTGCTAATGTGCATGGGAAGGCAGGGGAAGATGGCCCAAGGACTTGGACCCCTACCACTCACATGGGAGACTCAGATGGAGTTTCTGACTCCTGGCTTTGGCCAGACCCAGATCTGGCTGTTGGGGCCATTTGGAGAGTGAACCAGTGGATGGAAGATCTGTTTCTGTCACTCTGTTTTTCAAATAAACATTTTAAAAGCGAAATTATGAGTCCTGCTTTTATTGCACATTTCGTGAGATTGCATATAAGCTAATTAGTTTAAAAAATCTATTTTGGTATCTCTTAGAATCGGGTAATTAAGGGGTCAGCACTGTGGCGTGGTGGGTGGAGCTGCCACCTGCAGTGCTGGCATCCCATGGAGGTGCTGGTTCAAGTCCCAGCTGCTCTGCTTCTGATCTGGCTCTCTGCTGTGGCCTAGAAAAGCGGTGGAAGATGGCTCAGCTCCTTGGGCCCCTGCACCCATGTGGGAAACCTGGAGAAAGCTCCAGGCTCCTGGCTTTGGATCAGCATGGCTCCAGCTGTTGCAGCCATTTGGGGAGTAGACCACTGGATGGAAGACCTCTTTCTCTCTCTCTGCCTCTGCCTTTCTGTGACTCTGCCTTTTGAGTAGATAAATCTTTAAAAAAAGAAAAAAGAATTGACTAATTAAAATGTGCTTTGTTCCTTTGTTACAACTGGGGTTTATAATACTAGTATTCTTACTCATTGCTGGTCTACTCACAATCATATCATTAGCACTAAGATTCAAATAACAGTGTCGTATTTATGACTGCAATTTATTTTCCACAAAAGCAAAATTCTGAGAAGAACATGAGTCATTATCCCCAGGGTAAAAAAAAATAATGTTTCTTTGGTCAGAATTTGAAACTTATTACTAAAACCAGTAATTTAGACTAGAAATTTCTTTTTCTGAATAAAAGGAACAGAATGTTTCTTTTTCCTATTCGCAGACCCCAGAACTAGCAGAACTGTCCATCTGTCTGCTTTTACTACTTTCCATAGCTGGTGTGTGGTGACAAAAACTACCTTCAGTCTAGCTCTTTTCAGTACTGCTCTTTGTTCTGTCTTGCCAGAATGTTATTTTTTTATTTTTTTAAAAGATATTTATTTATTTGAAAGTCAGAGTTACACAGAGACGAGAGGCAGAGAGGCAGAGAGAGAGAGAGAGAGAGAATCTTCCATTTGATGGCAGAACGTTATTTTCCAAGGACAAAATTCTACCTCCAACTCTTACAAAATCATTGAAATAGTTGAATACATACAGAATGCTCTAAAAGTGGATATTTATTTGCAGAATGTTAAACGTTAAAAAGTTCTCAGGTTTATGTTTTACATTTCATCTTAAAATATTTTCATAAATTAAAAGTTACAAAGCTAAGGAAATATTGATGTCACAAATCTTGAAAAGCCCATTTCTAGAATAAGAATTCAAAATAACCTATGAGCTCCTTTAACTGCTTCTTTTGTTGGTACCTATTGACTCCATTTATTACTCAAATGTGGATATTCTTCAGGACTTCACTACTTCTCTTGATCTCCAAGGTTAGACCTTCAGAGTATCCAACTAACTTCTCAAGTAGTGTCAGTTCCTCTGATTAAATTGCTCTCAAATTCACCACTTTTCACCACAATCTTCTCTCTTTTAGCACCAAAGGAGTTTTTTGTTTTTATTTGTTAAATTGAGAGATGGAAAGAGGGAAAGACTGACAGAAAGGGCTCCCATCCACCTCCCAAATGTCCCCAGTGGTGTGGGCCAGTCAGGAGCCAAAGCTGGGAGCCAAGAACTCAACCCAGGTTTCCCATACAGGAGGCAGGAAGTCAAGTACTTGTCATTACAGCTGCCTTCCATGGTGTGCACAGATGAGAAGCTGGAGTCAGGAGCCACAGTCAGGAATCAAACCTGGCATTCTAACGTGAGACATGGACATCTTAACTGCTGGGCTGAACTCCCAAGAGCTTGTATAGAAAGTGCTGAACTGTATTTAATTGAACAGGCATTCGTTAAGCAATTGATATCAACAAGACACTGGCAGTTGAAGTAAAGGGATGGATAATGGGATGGAGGAAAAATATCCATATGTCTATATAAATGACAGTAAAAAGGACAGAGTTCTAGCCTTTATGCCTCATAGTCTACAGAGGCAGAATACAGTAAATACAGAGAAAGTATGTGTGGTTCTGTGTGTGTGTGTGTGCGCATGTGTATGTGTGGTGTTTGAGAGACAGGCACTTAATGAAAAGGATTTCTAAGAAGGGTACAGCATACAAAGTGGGCCTGAAAGTTTGGAGTATTAAATTTCTTTACTCCCCAATTCATTATCCATAAAGTCACCAGAACTGATCACCTAAAACACATATCTAATTATAACATTACTCAGTGAAAATAATGCAGTGGGCCGGCGCCACAGCTCACTAGGCTAATCCTCTGCCTGTGGTGCCAGCACACCGGGTTCTAGTCCCAGTTGGGGCGCCAGATTCTGTCCTGGTTGCTCCTCATCCAGTCCAGCTCTCTGCTGTGGCCCAGGAGTGCAGTGGAGGATGGCCCAGGTGCTTGGGCCCTGCACCCTCATGGGAGACCAGGAGAAGCACCTGGCTCCTGGCTTCGGATCAGTGCGGTGCGCTGGCCATAGCGGCCATTTGGGGGGTGAACCAACGGAAAAAGGAAGACCTTTCTCTTTGTCTCTCTCACTGTCCACTCTGCCTGTCAAAAAAAATTTAAAAAAAAAAAATGCAGTGAATCAACTGCCTACAGAATATGACTCAGAGTCAAAGCCTCACCTATCACTGCACTTATGCTCTGCCTTTACTCTTTTTTTTTTAAAGATTTATTTATTTATATATTTGAAAGTCAGAGTTACACAGGGAGGCAGAGAGAGAGAGAGAGGGAGGGAGGGAGGAAGGGAGGGAGGGAGGGAGAGGGAGAGGGAGAGGGAAGTCTTCCATCCGATGGTTCACTCCCCAATTGGCTGCAACGGCTGGAGCTGCGCCGCTCTGAAGCCAGGAGCCAGGAGCTTCTTCCCGGCCTCCCACGTGGGTGCAGGGGTCCAAGGACGTGGGCCATCTTCTACTGCTTTCCCAGGCCACAGCAGAGAGCTGGATTGGAAGTAGAGCAGCAGGGACTTGAACCAGCGCCCATATGGGATGCCGGCGCTTCGAGCCAGGGCATTAACCCGCTGCATCACAGTGCTGGCCCATGCCTTTACTCTCTTTTTCCTACTCTAAGCTCTAGTTTTACTAGATCAAGCTTTTCCCTTTATAGTTTTCATTGCCTTTGTAAATAGGGTCTTTTACTTCTACTCTCATTTGTTGCCATTTTAATCATACTCGTCCTTTAAATTAAGTCCAAATGCCTTCCTCTAAAAGTTCTTCCATAGTTTCATTAAACTTGGCTCACAAATCCAGAAGAAGGGGCTGGCACTGTGGTGCAGCAGGTTGACACTGGTATCTAATGAGTGCCAATTCAGGTCCCAGCTGCTCCACTTCAGATCCAGCTTCCTGCTAATTGTGCCTGGAAAGGCAGCAAAGATGGCCCAATTATTTGGACCACTGTCACCCATGTGGGAGACCAGGATGGTGTTCATGGTGCCTGGCTTCATTCCACAAGGTCCAGATCCAGCTATTGTGACCATTTGGGAGTAAACCAGTGGATGGCGTTGGTTGTGTTGTATCTATCTGTCTGTCTCTCAATGGTACTGTTTCTTTTCTTTTTTTTGACAGGCAGAGTTAGACAGTGAGAGAGACAGAGATAAAGGTCTTCCTTCCATTGGTTCATCCCCCAATTGGCTGCTACGGCTGGTGCGCTATGGCCAGCGTGCGGCACCAATCGCAAGCCAGGAGCCAGGTGCTTCCTTCTGGTCTCCAGGTGGGTGCAGGGCCCAAGCACTTGGGCCATCCTCCACTGCACTCCCGGGCCACAGCAGAGAGCTGGACTGGAAGAGGAGCGACCGGGACAGAATCTGGCACCCCAACCGGGACTAGTAGTATTCCAAAATATATTACAACTTGCTTATCTACTCTTGTGTTTTTGAAGATATGGGCTGTTTCCAACTTTGACTGTAAACATTCTTTTTTTTTTTTGACAGTCAGAGACAGTGACAGAGAGAGAGAGAAAGGTCTTCCTTCCATTGGTTCAACCCCAAATGGCTACTACAGCTGGCACACTGCGCCGATCCGAAGCCAGGAACCAAGTGCTTCTCCTGGTCTCCCACACCGGTGCAGGGCCCAAGCACTTGGGCCATCCTCCACTGCCCTCCCAGGCCACAGCAACTGGAAGAGAAGCAACTGGGACAGAATCCGGAGCCCCAACAGGGACTAGAACCTGGGGTGCCGGCGCCACAGGCGGAGGATTAGCCTAGTGAGCCACAGCACCGGCCCTGTAAACATTCTTTCAAAGAGTTTTGTAAAAACTTTGTTTTTACATTTACCTCTTTGTAAAAACTTATGGATTGAAATACTGGCTTGTAAGGTGTGTAGAAGAGTTTACATTCTTTAAATGAATGTTTATCCTTAAAAGGGCCTATTTGAAAGGTCTGGAAACATGAATCTTGGATTTGGGGAAGATTCTCACCCCCTTTCTAGTGAGAGTGACTCATTGTGTCTCAACTATTTCTGACAACAATATGGTTTATGCTGAATACCTGCTTTTTCTGGGAGTTAGGAATTTGGGTTTGTGTAGGGAAGAGGGTATGATAAGCTTCTGATAAAAATCCCTCCCCATCTCTAGTGAAATTCACTGGTTGCTAATATTTCACAGGTGTTGTCAGGACAACTCACTTGGCAAATAAAGGGTGTCTTGTGTAACTACTCTAAGAGAATACCATTGAGAGCTTGCACCAGGTCTCACCTGGAATTTGCCCCATTCACCTTTTCTGTTTGGCGACCATGTCATGTATCCTTTCATTATATTAAGTCATACAGCTGCAAGTGTTACTACATGATGAGTCCTCTTAGCAAATCATCAAACCTAGACATGGTCTCTGGGAACCTCTTGACAATAAAGTAAATGTTATGTTTAACTTTATAAGAAATAGTTCTCCAAAGTGGTTGACTGTTTTGCATTTTAATCAGTAATAAACCAGAGTTCCAGTTGTTCTACATCCTCATAACTATTCAGTGATGTCAATCTTTTATTTTAGCTATTCTAGAGGGAATCTTACTATAATTTTAATTTCTAGTGATAACTATTAATTAAATGGTCTTAATTTGTACTTACTGATGACTAATGATACTAAAGATTGTTTCATGTGCTTACTGGTCATTTGTATATCTTGTGAAATATGTTTGACTGTTGTGCCCATTTTAATATCTTAAAAATGTTTATTTCAGAAATTCATTTGAAAGGCAGAGTTACAGAGAGAGAGAGAGGGAAAGACAGAGATATCTTCCATCCAAATGGCCTCAGTGGCCGAAGCTGGGCCGACCTGAAGCCAGGAAACAGGAGGTTCCTCAGGGTCTCTCATGTGGGTACAGGGACTCAAGCACTTGGGTTATCCTCTACTGCCTTCCCAGGCCAGTAGCTGGGACTGGAGAGAAGTGGAGCAGCTGGGACTCAAACCAGCACCCATATGGGATGTGGCGTCGGCTTAACCTGCTATGCTCAAACCAGCACCCATATGGGATGTGGCGTCAGCTTAACCTGCTATGCCATGCTGTAGGACATCTTAATGTTGTTTCTTTATGAGCAAAAATGACTAACTTCGATTAAGTTCTATTTATCAAGTTTTCCTTTATGATTAGTGCTTTTTGTGTCTTATTCAAGATATCTTTGCCTTCTTGATTGTTTGAAAATATTTCTTCATGGAAGTTCTAATATGACACCAATTTATTCATAGGTAAGTGATCACTTTGTTTATTTTATGAATGGGTTCTTTTGTCTATTATGATTTATAATTGGTTATTATTTGTGTAAGCATGAAAGAAAACTATGGTGTATAGATTAATGCTGTATTACCAAGAAGCCATACAGAAAAAGATGAAAAACAAAACAAAACAAAACAAAACAAACGAAGATGGATGAATTTCACTAAATAAAAGTGAAAGACTATCTGCACCATAAACTGAACTGGAAGTCCACTGGCAAACTGGAAGGATATATTTGCAATACATAAGACAAATGGCTGATTTCTGTAATTTACAATTAGCTCAGACAAGGTAATAAGAATTTTTAAAAGTTAAAAATACACAGTAATTTAATTAGGCAGCAAGCCTAATAATTTAAAATATAAAAATAAAACAATGATATAGCTCCAGTTTTTATCAGATTGAAAAAAATTTAAGCTTGACAAAACTCTTTAATTGCAAGAGAACTTTCTCCAATATATTTTTCTCCAATATATATTTTTAAAGATTGATTTATTTATTTGAAAGGCAGAGTTAGAGAAAGCGAGCTCTTCCATCCGCTGGTTCCGAAGCCAGGAACCTCCTCAGGGTCTCCCAGTCTCCCACATGGGTGCAGAGGCCCATGTACTTGGGTCATCCTCTGCTGCTTTCCCAGGCACATTATCAGGAAGCTGGATCAGAAAATGGCTAGGACTTAAACCAGTGCTCATATAGGATGCTTATGCTACAGACGGTGGCTATACCCACTGTGTCACAGTGCCAGCTCCAACTCTCTCCAATTGTTTGAGGGAATGTAAACTTTCTGGGAGACAGTCAGACAAAGTGATTCAAAATTTAAATGTAATACACAATTCCACTGCTAGGGATTTATTATATGGGTGTATCTGTAAAGTTTACCAAAAAGTAGGCTAAAAAAAAATTTCACTGTAGTACTATTCATGAAAGTGAAAAATAGAAACAACCAAAGTATGCCTCAAAAGTAGTACAGCATTTTATGGAATACTTCATAGGCGTTAAAATGAATGCTATGTCTCTGCATGTATAGATATGGAAATATCTACAATACACAGCAGAAAAAAAAGTGGGGGAAAAGCTACAGAACAGTGTGTTGAAAAAGGAAAATAGACTTCTGATTTCAAAATATAGGAGTCAAGACCATTAGGCCCCCAATCATCATGAACTTTCTGAAGCTCCTTCATATACAAAGATGGGGGGAGGAGAGAATGAACACTGACATAGCAAATGTGAAGAACATTAAAATGAAGTAGCTAAATAATTCTCACAGAACAAGATTTTTGAACTGCAACAGTCATAGAAGTAAGTATGGGTAAAGTTATGACAAAAACCAGAGGAATATGTGAAGGTATAATGAGACCCAAAGCCACTTTTCTTCAGTACAGCTATAGAACATAAGCAGCCCCGTTCAAGAGACTATAGTTTTTCTCCAGAAAGGATCTAAAATTAATCTAGAGACAGACAGTGATAATTAAGGATCTCATATAGCACAGTCCGCCAATAAACAGAGTTCTAACCTCAAACTCAGAGCTTTCAATGTCTTCAAAATATGAAGACAAGCAAAGATCTTAATGCATTTGAGTAATGTCTTCAATACTAAAGACTGAGACCAAAGCACAGTGGGAACCAGAGAATGTTGAGACAGAGAAAATGCCAAACAAACTATAATATTTCATTGTAATTAAAATATTCTACACTCTTAACAAAATGAACCAGTAAGAAAAGAACACTCAGAGATTAAGTGCTAAAAAAATTCTATAAAAGCTTCATGTTAAAGTCAAGATGATTTTCCAGAAGGCAGAATAAAAAGAAAAAGATGAATAATTGTAGAGAATGGTAAAACTTTAGAAAAGCAATCTGGGAAATGTAACATTTCATTGCTGAGAATTCTAGAGAGAACAAAGAAAAATACAGAGGAGGAAGCCATCAAAAAAGTAACACAAGAAAACTTCCAAGAATTAAAGGATACAAGTGTATAGAAAACAAGAACAAACTGAGTACACAGCAGAATAAATGAGAAAACACACAAGTCATAAAATTTCTGAACATCAGTAAAAATAAATGATAATAATCACTTGCAAAGAGGGAAAAATAAATAAACACAAAAATAAAAAATTAGGAACTAGAACAGCTCTAAATAGCAAAATTGGGCTAGAAGATACCAGAGGAATAGTCTTAAAGTTTTGAGTAAAAATTATTTTCAACCTAGAATTCTATAGTCACTTAAAATATCACATAACTAGGGGAACAGACTATGATAGATTCAATAGTGTAAAATCTCAAAAAATGTACCTCTCCTGGTTATCCCTCTTCAGGAAGCCACTAAGGGACATGTTCCTGTAAAATGAAGGAGTAAACCAAAAGGTATTGGGCACAGACATCACGGCTTGAACACAGGAAGCAGGTGTAGGGAATTTCCAGGATGAGAGTAAAGAGAAGCTCTTAAGAAAACAGCTGTGAAACAGATCTACAGAGTACTGAAGATTAAATCAGGAAGACTGAAGGATATCTTAAGAAAATAAGCAAACTGCCTCACAGGAGAGTTATTACAAAGAAGCCTGTGGAATGACAACTTCAGGTGAAAAACTAGTGAAGAAAAAATTTTAAGATTAGGCCTTTATTTAATCAAAACAACAACAAAGTTGTAACAGAAAAAATAATAACCCAATGCAGTATTCACATTATCATACTATATGGCCAGAATAACAAAAATACTAAATAAATCCAGATTTATTCAGTAATGATTAAATACGAGTCTATATCAAAAGGTTCGTGGAAAAATGGAATGACAAAAGTTATTTTAGTACAAAACACTTTCAAAATCCACAAACTGCTTTCTCATAATATGCATCTTCCATGAACTTTCTGAAGTATTGTCATATATGAGGATGAAGAGATAACGTCAAGGAAGATACAGTTAAAACTATGTTATACAAGGAAATTAACATGTAATGTCAAATATTGGTGGACCAAGAGACAGGACAACACCCCATTACTATAAAGTAGTAATGCCAGAAGTAGTACAACAGTTACAAGGGGTTTTCTCCTGAGGACTGATCTAGGAACAGACAAATTGAGGCAGGGTGGTTGGAAGGTTCAGAAATGAACTGCTGTTTTTAACTCATCTTTCGGTCACAATTTAAAACCATATACATGCATTATTTTTATTTTTCTTTTATTTGAGTATAATTTAAAATTCAGTTTTATGAGTCTTGGTAAAACCATAGCGCTGTTTCAAAACACTTTTATTATTCACTTCTAAAAGTTTTCTCCCTTTGCAGTTCCTATAACTGCAATAGGTCCTAGCTATTTACTAGGGAAGCACTTACGTTTTGGTATAGGATCCATTCTGAATGAATTTGGGGGTTTGGTGATAAAATGTTAAAGATACTTTTCAGAATTCCTTCACATGGATATCCAGTTATTCTAGCACTATTTGTTGACTTTTTTTTTTTTTATCAACACTGAATTAACTTTGTTAAAAATCAAGTTTCCACATAAATACCTCTTCTGGTTTACTTATGTGTTCTCAGCAAATAAAATAATAAATATACAAAGTAAAAATGTTCTGTAAAACAAATTTTTCTGTCTCTCTCTGCGATTTTCCCTTTCAAATAACAAACCAAACCAAAATAAAACAAAAACACAACAGGGGCCTGTGGTGTGGCGCAGTAGGTTAAAAACATCCTATGTGGGTGCTGGTTGAGTCCTGGCTGCTCCACTTCCAATGCAGCTTCCTGCTAATGGTCTGGGCAAACAGCAGAGGACAGCCTAAGCAACTGGGCCACTGCACTGATATGGAAGACCCAGAGAAGTCTCCTGGCTCCCGCCTGGCCCAGCCCCAGTCATTGCAGCCATCTGGGGAGTGAACCAGTAAATGGAGGATCTCTCCTCTCTGTGACTCCCTCTTTCAAATTAAAAAAAAAAAATGTTGTATTCCATTATTCCATTAATATCATGCAGGAAAGATATATGGGAGGTATCAATGTCCAAAAGATGAAAACAATTTAAAAAACCAATTATGGGGGCCGGTGCTGTGGCGCAGTGGCTTAATGCCCTGGCCTGAATGCCGGCATCCCATATGGGTGCCGATTTTAGTCCCGGCTGCTCCACTTCCAATCCAGCTCTCTGCTGTGACATGGGATAGCAGAAGATGGCCCAAGTCCTTCAGCCCCTTGCACCCGCATGGAGACCCGGAAGAAGCTCCTGGCTCCTGGCTTTGGATCAGCGCAGCTCTGGCCATTGAGGCCATCTGGGGAGTGAGCCAGAGGATGGAAGACCTCTCTCTCTGTCTCTACCTACCTCTATAACTCTTTCAAGTAAATAAAAATAAATCTTAAAAAAATCAATTGATTCTATTACTACACTCCCAAATCTCTTCCACTTATCTATGTTTATCCTTATACCAGTACTGCACTGTTTTGGTTACTGTTGCTTTATTGAAAGTCTAAAAAATCAAGAAAGGTAAATTCCCAGACTTTAAAGTTTGATTGGGGGTAGGTGGCTGTTTTATGGCTCTGCATTTCCATATACATATTTTAGAACCAGTTTGTCAGTTTCTATGAAAAAGATACACCAGATTTTGATTGCAGTTGCACTGACTCTATAGATCAATTTCATGAAAATTGTCATTCTAAGAATATGCTGCATTCTGATTCACAAACATGGCTTCTCAATTAAGGTTGTCTTTAGTTTCTGTCAATATTTTGTAGTTTTCAGTGTACAAAACAATTCTATGTATATTTTATCAAATTTATTTCTAAATAATTATGTAATATTGTTGTAAATGGTATCTTAATTTCATTTTTGGAATGTTCATTGGTAGCACTTAACAATACAATTGTTTTAAAAATTTTATTGATTTATTTGAAAGGCAGAGCAACATAGAGAGACAGAATCTTTTCCATCTGTTGGTTCATTCCAAAATAGCCCAATAGCCAGGTCAGGGCCAACCTGAAGCCAAGAGCCAGGAACTCTATCCTGGTTTCCCATGGGGGTGGCAGGAGCCCAAGTCCTTGGGCCTCCATCTGCTGCCTTCCTGGATGGGAGGCATAGTAGCCAGAACTGGAACCAGGCACTTGGATATGGGAAGCAGGAGTCCCAGGCAGCGGCTTAACTCACTGTGCCACACCACCTGCCCCTGTTCTTTCATTTATATCCATCTTTGTTTCATGCCTTCTTTTAGCACATATATTTAGATTTTTTTATGTTTTCCTGCTCTATTTGTTACCTTATAAATCTGAAATGTCCTTCATCTCTGGTAATATTCCTTTGTTCTACAATCTATTTTGTGTTAAGGACTACATAGATAAGTTTACTAAGCAGACATTATTACAATGTAGACATGTAATGGAATATCATAAATGCATGCAATTTTTCTGGGTCAAAAGTTTTTTAATACATTTTTTTTAAAAAATCTCTTGGCTGACAGTAATAAACTTATTCTAGTTCTGAGGCTTACTTTCTGAGGAGGGAAATCATCCAACCTCGTCATTTTGTTACTTTTAGATAATACACTTAGTTTGATGGTGAAAATTAAATAAGAATATAAATGGGGAATGTGATTATAGACCCAGAAAATAATTAAAATAATAAAATGACTATAATTTTTTATTAATAGGATTACAAATTTGGGTTAAAAGGCATATGTAAAAATATTTTTATGTCCCCCTAGAAGTAATGTTTTTAATGTTGGCTACACTTTGGGTTAGATATGAGTGGTCAGCAGAGATAGAAATGGATATGGAAAGTAAACTTGGCAAATAAAAATGTCTCATCCTTTCTCTTTTTAAAATTATTTTTTTATTTATTTGAAAGACAGTTACAGAGAGAAGTAGAGACACAGACATGTCTTCCATCTGCTGGTTCACTCCCCAAATGGCCTCAATGGCCAGAGCTGAGATTATATGGAGCCAGGAGCCAGGAGCTTTTTCCAGGTCTCCCATGTGGGTTCAGGGGCCCAAGTACTTGGGCTATCCTCCACTGCTTTCCCAGGTGCATTAGCAGGGAGCTGAATTGGAAGTGGAGCAGCAGGGACTTGAACCAGGGCCCATATGGGACGTCGGCACTGCAGACTAGGGCTTTAACCTGCTGAGCCAGCTCCTCCTCCTCCTCTCTCTTACTTTTTCTTTCTCTTATCTAATTGTACCAGAATATCTCTAACACAAAAATCCAAAATCTGAAATGCTACAAAATCTAAAACTGAGCATCACATAAGAGCACAAAAGGTTTCAGATTTTGAAGCATTTTAGATTTTTTGATTACAAATTCTTAACTGTTAAAGTCTGTGCAAATATTTAAAAATAATAATTTTTTAAAAAAATCCTGTAATTTGAAACACTTTTGTCCCAAGCATTTTGGATAAGAGACACTTAACCTGTATAAGCATACTTCAGGAAGTTCGTGGAAAATGGAATTTAAACTTAAGTTTCTTTTGGCCCAAGAAATAGGAAATCTGAGTAGTGGGTGGAGTAGTGGGTAAGGTCACTGTCTGCAGTGCCAGCATCCCATATGGGTGCCAGTTTGAGTCTCAGCAGCTCAACTTCCAAAACCAGCTCTCTGCTATGGCCTGGGAAAGCATCAGAAGATGGCCCAAGTCCTTGAGCCCCTGCACCCATGTGGGAGGCCCAGAAGCAGCTCCTGGCTCCTGGCTTCAGATTGGCCCAGCTCCGGCTGTTGCGGTTATTTAGGGAGTAAACCAGCGAATGGAAGATTTCTTTCTTTCTTTCTTTCTTTCTTTCTTTCTTTCTTTCTTTCTTTCTTTCTTTCTTTCTTTCTCTCTCTCTCTCTCTCTCTCTCTCTTTCTCTCTCTCTCTTTCTCTCTCTCTCTCTCTCTCCCCTCCTCTGACTCTGTAACTCTGCCTTTCAAATAAATAAATCTTTAAAAAAAATGAAATCCATAGTTTTTCATAATACATATTAAAAATTTTTAAACAATTTTTTTTCTAGAGAGACAGAGAGGTCAGTTTTCCATTCACTGGTTTACTCTTCAGATGACCACAACAGCCAGAGCTGGGCCAGGCCTAAGCCAGGAGCCAGAAGCTTCTTCTGAGTCTCCCAAGTGGGTGCAGGTGTCCAAGCACCTGGGCCATCCTCCATTGCTTTCTCAGGATCATTAATTAGTAGGGAGCTAGATCAAAGTGGAACAGCCAGGACTTGAACCAGCACCCACATGGAATGCATCTCCCTCCAAAATATACATTTTACTTTAAATTTTTTTTTATATGAAAGCCAGAGAGACAAAGAGAGTACAAGGGAGCTCCCCCCATCCATTGGCTCACTCCCCATGTGATCTGAAGTTGGGAGATAGAAAGTCAATCCAGGTCTCTGACATGGGTAGTAGGAACCCAATTACTTGTATCATCACTTGCTGCCTCCTAGGATCTGCACTGTCAGGAAGTCAAGTTTGGAGCCAGAACCAGAAATCAAATTAAGGCACTCATTTATGGGACATGAGGGTCTTAACTACTATACTAAATGCCTGCACCTCATGAACTGTTTGAGTACCCCTTAAACACATTGATTTCAAAAAATATTTGTGGAGCCGGTGCTTTGGCATAGTGGGTAAAGCCACCACCTGCAGTGCTGGCATCCCATATGGGCGCCAGTTCAAGTCCCAGCTGCTCCACTTCCAATCCAGCTCTCTGCTATGGCCTGGGAAAGCAGTAGAAGATAGCCCAAGTGCTTAGGCCCCTGCACTCACCTGGGAGATCCAGAAGAAGCTCCTGGCTCTTGGCTTTGGATTGGCCCAGCTCCGTCTGTTGTGGCCATCTGGGGAGTGAACCTGCGGATGGAAGACCTCTCTCTCTCTCCCTCCCTCTGCCTTTCAAATAAATATTTTATTTATTTATTTATTTATTTATTTATTTATTTATTTATTTATTTATTTTGACAGGCAGAGTGGATAGTGAGAGAGAGAGACAGAGAGAAAAGTCTTCCTTTTGCCATTGGTTCACCCTCCAATGGCCGCCACAGCTGGCGTGCTGCGACTGGCACACCGCGCTGATCCGAAGGCAGGAGCCAGGTGCTTCTCCTGGTCTCCCATGGGGTGCAGGGCCCAAGCACTTGGGCCATCCTCCACTGCACTCCCGGGCCACAGCAGAGAGCTGGAAGAGGGGCAACCGGGACAGAATCCGGCGCCCCGACCGGGACTAGAACCTAGTGTGCCAGCACCGCTAGGTGGCGGATTAGCCTATTGAGCCACGGCAACGGCCCTCAA
Organism: Oryctolagus cuniculus; assembly: GCF_051225735.1. Taxonomy (NCBI): domain Eukaryota; kingdom Metazoa; phylum Chordata; class Mammalia; order Lagomorpha; family Leporidae; genus Oryctolagus; species Oryctolagus cuniculus. Next base: position 100,554,020 of record NC_142870.1, read on the forward strand.
ATAAATCTTTAAAAACATTTTTGCATCAAAATAAACTCACCTTTTAATTCAATTTCCCAAGAAGTTTTGAAGCACACTTGTATACCAACACACATTAAAAAAAAAAAAAAAAACAACAACAGCTAGATTGTTCTTTCAATATCAAGCCTTAATGAAGCTTCTGGTTTGGGATATCTACTAATACGTCAAAGAACAGCTTTCTATTCCTATTTTACGAAGGGGTATGTGTGTGTGTTTGAGAGAGAGAGAGAATACGTGTATGTCTAATATAAAATGATTCTGTATTTGTAGAATAAATGTCATTTGGCTGTGATACGTGCATATGTTTTAACAAATTACTGAATTTGGAACATAAGATTTATTTAGGATAACTAATACCTAAGTGAGACTGGTTTGTAGTTTTCTTTAAGTGTAATGTTTATGTCAACCTAAACCAGTGTAAAAATGTTTATAATATGACATACTTCAGAAAGTTCGTGGGAAAATGGAATTATAAATAAGTTTATTTTGGTGTAAAACATTCTTGAAATCATGTAAAGTTTTTTCCTAATATGCATTTTCATAACTTTTTGAGACCCCTTGTATGCACAAATTTCAATATGTTTTGACTAAAATGAAGTCATCTTTTAACCTGCTTTGCCACAGTGCCGGCCCCAAACTCATTTTTAATTCCATTTTCTATGAACATTTTGAAATACATGTGGAGCTTTTAATATGCTGAATATCTGAAAGAAAAATAATGAAAAGAGACTAGCCCTAATAGGTACTGAAACCTGGATTATAAAAATAGTATAGTATTGGCCCAGGGAACAGAACTAAATACAGAAATGAACCCAAATAGTTGATAAAATTTTGTAGAGAAAAACCCTAGAATAATTGAAGTAACAGGAGAGAATATACATACACATGAAGGGACCTCAAAAAGTGTGTGAAAAATTAAATTAGAAGATCAGTTTATTTTAGTGAGAACAATTTTTGATATCCATGTAAAGTTTGTTCACAATATACATCCTCATGAACTTTCTGAAGACCTCCTTGTATGAACTGATTTCAAAAATTTTTTTAATCAGAATAAACTTATCTATTAATATCACTTTCCATGAACTTTTTAAAGTAAGCTTGACTATATAATTAACACAATGTAATTGTATTTGTTTTTGGGTTATAGTGTGATCTTTCAACACATGCATACAAACTTAACGATCAGATCAGACTAACTGGGTATGGATCATTTCAGACATTTAAGAGGGGTTATATAATGGATGGTTCTGGTACAAATATCTAGCCATGTTGAATTTGTATTGTTTAAGATAAATGAAGAAAACTCAATCCAGGTCTCCAATATGGGTGGCAGGGACTTAACTACTTAAGCCATCACTTCTGCTTCCCAGGATCCATATCAGTAGGAAGCTGGAACTGGGAGCTAGAAAGGGGACTCCAATCTAGGTACTCTGATACAGTAGATGGGTGTCTTAACTGCTATACCAAACAACAGACCAATGAGCAGAAATTTAAAAATAGGTATAAAAAATAATAATGGCAATTACTTAAAATTAGTAAGGAAAACACTGTTTGGAATTAGCTAGACGATGGAAAAAAAACATGGGTTTTCAATGTATACCTTACACTAAAATAAATTCTTAGAATAACAAACACAATGTAAAAGTAAAATCATAAAAGTACTATAAAAATATAATTCTTTTAATATGAAGACTTTAAGTAAAAGTGAAATAAACAAAAGAATGATAAATGCAACCCAATAAGAAAAAGAAATTCTTAGGTAGGAAAAAAATAACTGTAGGCAAAAACAAAAGGTAAAGAAGTAAAAACTATTTGTTCCTCTTATAACAAACAAAGAGAGAAACCCCTTCTTTTATAAAAAGTACAACCTAATGACCACTGGCACTGTACCTGTGGTGCCGGCATTCCATGTGAGTGCTGGTTTGAGTCCAGACTGCTCCTCTTCTGATCCAGCTCCCTGCTTATGGCCTGGGAAACCAGTGGAAAATGGTCCAAGCACTTGGGCCCCTGCACCCATATGGGAGACCCAGAAGCTACTGGCTCCTGGCTTTGGATCAGCTATTTCCTGTCATTGAAGCCATTTGGGAATTGAACCAGCAGATGGAAGGCCTTTCTCTCTCCTCCCTCTCCCTGTCTGTAACTCTGCCTCTCAAACAAATAAATAAAGCTTAAAAAAAAAAGGTACAAACTTATAATAATAAAAATGGGTAATAAAGATGGGTAAAAGAATATGAATTGAAAAAGTAATGCAAATGGCCAATAAAAATTTGTCATCTTTATTCATAACAAAAAATACAAATTAAATGATATAACATTTCACCTGTTAAGATTTGCAAATTTTCAAAAGAGCTTCTAGAACATAGAGAAAAAAGAGACACAATGAAAACAAGGGGGGGAAAGATACAACGAACCAATGCAGTCCAGCTACCAAATATTTGTTATCTCGGCAGTCCTGAAATATGAGATAAATGAAAGAAAAAAAAATTGAAGAAATAAAAGAAAAAATTAGTGAGTTTGAGAAACATGCTCAGATTTAAAGCATCAATGAACAAAAGTTGAAAAAAAAAATCTGTATTAGCCAAAGATAAAGAGCTGCACCACAATGACACCCCCAACCCAAGTCAATTCTAAGGCATTTGATGGTGGTCAAGAAAAAGGATATCATATTCTGAAAAATGGTGGAGGGGCTGGTGCTGTGGCATAGTGGGTAAAACCATGGCTTCAGCACCAGCATCCCACATGTACACCTGTTCAAGTCCTGGCTGCTCCAATTCCAATCCAGCTCCCTTCTAATGTGCCTGGGAAAGCAGCAGAAGATTGCCCAAGTCCTTGGGCCTCTGCATCCACATGGGAGACCCAGAAGAAACTCCTAGCTCTTGGCTCTGACCTGGTCCAGCCCTGGCCAGTGTGGTCATTTGGGAGTGAACCAGTGGATGGAAGATCAATATCCCACCCCACCCCACCTCTCCCTCTTTCTAACTCTTTCAATAATTCAAGGTTAAAAAAAAAAAAAAAAAGAAAAAAGAAAAATGGTGGAACTGACCTATGGCCAGAAAACATACATAAGAAAAAGCAACTCTGAAATAGTTTCGCATTAATATGGAAAATAATAAGGGGCCGATGCTGTGGTGCAGTAAGTTAATCTTCTGCCTACGGCACCAGCATCCCCTAAGGGTAACAGTTCTAGTCCTGGCTGCTCCTCTTCCAATCCAGCTCTCTGCTATGGGTTGGGAAAGCATTGGAAGATGGCCCAAGTGCTTGGGCCCCTGCACCTGCATGGGAGACCCAAAAGAAACTCCTGGCTACTGGTTTTGAATGGGCTCAGCTCTGGCCGTTTCAGCTACCTGGTGAGTGAACCAATGGATGGAAGACCTTTCTCTCTGTCTCTCCCTCTCATTGTCTTTAACTCTACCTTTCAAATAAATAAATAAAATCTTTTTTCGAAAAAAGAAAAGAATGAGCACAAATTAGAATATGAAGTCCACAAGCATTCAGGAAAATAAATACAATAGATTCTAAGCAACCAATAAAAGATTTGAAGATCTAGGCAGCATTAACAACATGCTGAAGAATGCATATGTTTTGCAAAAATAACAAAAAAAAAAAAAGGAAGTAACTGGAAACTTTAGGGAAAGAACAAAACAATAAAATCATGCTGGGGGCCGATGTGGTGGAACAGAGGGTAAAGCAGCTGTTTGATATGCCAACATCCCATATGGGTGCTAGTTTGCATCCTGGCTGCCCCACTTCTGATCCAGCTCCAAGCTAATGCCCTGGGAAAAGCAGCTGAAGATGACCCAAGTACACTGGCCCCTGTCATCTATGTGGGAAACCTGGATAAAGGTCTTGGCTCCTGTCTTTGGCCTTGCTCAGCCCTGGCTGTTGCAGTCACTGGGGGAGTGAACCAGTGGATGGAAGAGCTCTCTCTTCATCTATCTCTATAACTCTTTCAGATAAATAAATAAATCTTTAAAAAGTAAGAATAGCTTATAAAAAATAAAATCATTTTTAAAATGAAGAAAACAGCATGATTCTAAGGAGTGTATAAAAATATAAACCATATGACTTGAATGTTAAGAATATTCTTTGTGTGGTTCATGGTATTGAACAGAGTTAGAGAAAGAAATCTAATACAACATTTTTGCATAGTCATTTTAATGTAAATAATATTAGTTTCAACTATTGAAAGTTACCTATACTCAGAACACAAGAGGATTTCATTATGGTTATAGAAAAAATGTAAATGTCATAACTTGAGAGTATAAAATTTAACTGTATATACTTTCTGTGGCAGGGTGGGAGAAGACTCAAAAGGAAGAACAGGGTACTTTTATCATTTGTCAATCATAGTGAGGAACCAGGAATATTACTGAAAATTGATGTGATAGGAAATGGAGACTCACTATCTTAAAAGTAGAAAGATGAAAGCTAAAGCTAGTGAGGTGTTGATTAAGCACGGTAACAAAATTAAGAAACAAGAATAGACAATTTAGCCTAGTGGTTCAGACATCTGCAGTTTCATATCAGAGTGCCCAGGTTTGATGCCTGGCTTTGGTTCCTGATTCCAGCTTCCCACCAATGTGAAACATAAAGGGGGCTCAAGTACAAAACATAATGATGGCTCAAGTTACTGGGTTCCCGCCACCCATGTGGAAGATGTAGATTATGTTCCAAGCTGCTGGTTCTGGGTGGCCCAGCCCCAGCTATTGAAGGCATTTGCAGAGTGAACCTACAGATGGGGAACTCTGTGTCTTTGTTTCTACAAACAGACAAACCTTTTGCAATGGAATTAGAATGCTCAAATTTACTTTAATAATCTTCAAGTCTGGTGGCTACTAATAGAGGAAATTCTTCAGTTTTCCAAGTGTTCCCACTATTTGTTAAAGTCTGTATTTTGGACTAGTGTTGGGGAAGGTAAGCATGGATATCTGTTTTTATGAAAGTCTTTTGAGGTACTGAAATATTGTTTTTGGAAATCTTATACCATTTTTTCAAGTGTTTGGTATATTTCAAAATGTGGTACCCTAATTTCCATTTTCTTGGTTTCAGTTCCAGAAATATTGGCAAAAATATAAAAAGCTGACAGCTGGGTATAAGGATAATACAAGTTGACTCTAATTATCTAAAATGTTTCTTTTAAAAGAACAGTTGCTACTAAATATTTCATTGCTAACATTTGGTTTAAACCATAGCTACACGTATTCTCTGGCATACAGGAGCTGAACTTTGCAGCTGGCAACTGATTTCCATCAACACCTTAAAACTGAAGTCTACAGCAAAGCTAAACACATATAAACTTGGGAAATTGAGCTTTCAAAGCTATGATGGAAATGGACTTGAATTCTTGCATAGCTTTTTTGCCTTAACTGTTGGGAAAATAAAATGTCTCCTACCTATCTGATCAATCTAGTTAGGTTCTAGACACTGTAATATGCTTTCTGCAAGAGATACAAATGAGCATCACCAAAAACAGTTTAGAAGGCTGGATGTGAAAGTTAGAGACAGTTTGATATCCAGCAAACAGTTCTTGCCCTAGAGGTACAGGCATTATTTTTAAAGTCTGACTATGACAGGGAACTTTATTAGAACACCTTCTTCTCAAACATGGCATTTTAGGGTGATTATTTTAGCAGTAGTGTGGAAGACACATCAATCTCTCACATAAAACCTGTTTATCACAGCACATATAGGACATTCTGTTATTTACTTATATGTCCAATAACTGTGAAAAGTAAAAGAAAGCAGAAAAGTATAGAGGCTGATTAAGATATTTCAGTTGTATAGGAAAGGACTAATTAAGACAATGATTACAGTACAAGATGGAGATGGAATCAAGAGATTATTTCACAGAAAGAATACCCAAGATTTGGTTATCAGTTATTTCTAACTTAGGCAAGTAATGACATTAGAACAGAAAAGGAATCAAATAAAATAGAGATGTGATAACATTATGAAAGGTATTATTAGTCAAGCTCCTTTCTAGAGTGCTTCCCCCACCTTTCCTTTTCTTAACTTAGATGGTGAGTGTATTTATACACACTTCTCTCAATGTAAAAGTCAGTCATGCTTTTTATTGAAATTAATTCACTTAAGTACTGACTGCAGTGTCTATTATGGGCAAGGGACTGTGTTCCATATGTTTTGAAAAAAAAAAAACACTGATGCATATGTGAATGAGGAAAACAAAACTGAAAAATATGTTTAAGATAACCATTGTTAGCATTTTTATATATTTTCTTACATTTTTTTTCTGTGCATATTTTTGGCTTTCACATCCAGCCTTCTAAACTGTTTTTGGTGATGCTCATTTGTATTCTTGAGAAAGCATATTGCACAGTAATACTTATAAAACATACATAATTTTGCATTTTTTCACTTCAAAATCATTTCCTCAAATTATTATAAATTTTGCATAAATATACTTTCTATGATCACCTATTTCTATGGGAGATGTAACACAGTTTACTTGCTGAATACTTAAGTTGTTGTCCATTATATTTAATGCCACAAATGGAACTACTAGGTCAAAGGCATGTTAATTTTAAAGATATAAGAACTGCCCACTTGGCCAGCGCCGTGGCTCAATAGGCTAATCCTCCACTTAGCGGCGCCGGCACACCAGGTTCTAGTCCCGGTCGGGGCGCCGGATTCTGTCCCGGTTGCCCCTCTTCCAGGCCAGCTCTCTGCTGTGGCCCGGGAGTGCAGTGGAGGATGGCCCAAGTGCTTGGGCCCTGCACCCCATGGGAGACCAGGAGAAGCACCTGGCTCCTGCCTTCGGATCAGCGCGGTGTGCCAGCCGCAGCACGCCAGCTGTGGCGGCCATTGGAGGGTGAACCAATGGCAAAAGGAAGACTTTTCTCTCTGTCTCTCTCTCTCACTATCCACTCTGTCAAAAAAAAAAAAAAAAAAAAAAAAAAAAGAACTGCCCACTGGAGTGAGCACAGATCCTAGTGGTTAAAATGCCAGGCTGGCGCCGCGGCTCACTAAGCTAATCCTCCGCCTTGCGGCACCAGCACACCGGGTTCCAGTCCCAGTCGGGGCACCGGATTCTGTCCCAGTTGCTCCTCTTCCAGGCCAGCTCTCTGCTGTGGCCAGGGAGTGCAGTGGAGGATGGCCCAAGTGCTTGGGCCCTGCACCCTGCCATCGGATCAGCGTAGTGCGCCGGCCGCGGCAGCCATTGGAGGGTGAACCAACGGCAAAAAGGAAGACCTTTCTTTCTCTGACTCTCTCTCACTGTCCACTCTGCCTGTCAAAAAAAAAAAAAAAGATGCCAATTAGGATGCCTGCACCCCACATTGGAATGCCTGGGTTCAATACCTGGCTTTAGCTTCTGACTCCAGCTTTCACCTAATGCAGAACCTGGGAAGCAGTGGTAATGACTCAAATGATTGGATTCCTGCAACCAGCAGGGGAGACCTGGACTGAGTTCCCAGTTCTCACCTTTGGCCCAGCAAAGTTCCAGTTGTTGGGCGCATTTGGGAAGAGAACCAGCAGATGGTACTATGCATGCTCTATCTTGCTCTCAAATAAATGAATGAATAAACTGCCACTTATTTTCCAGAAGAGTTGACCCAATTTAGACACACAATGGAAATAAATGAGAAAGTACACTTGATGACACCTTCATCTGCAAAAACACCATTAGAAAAATATTCTTGCTAGCTCAATAATACTGTATCACTCCATTTTCAAATTTTACTACTCTGATTGTGTGTCAAGGATCCACATGCTTGTATCTTCTTCAGTAAATGGACCCAAAATCTTTGCCCATTCACCTGGTGCTTTTGAAAGTTATTTGTGCTTTAAAATTTAAAGATAAACATCTGTTTCTCTTTTGCAGAATTCTAACCTTGGTTTGCACATCTTTTAACTTGCTCATTTGTACTGGAAGAGGGTGAAGGAGGTAGGAGAAAAAGACAGAATAAATGTCAGTATTTCACATAGGAGTCAAGCGTAATGAACTTTTCCCTCTCCAGTCTTTTCAGTTCTTTAAAGCTCCTAGGATATTTCCCCATCTAGATAAATGTCTTTTTAAAATAAGACCAGTATAAAGACACTTACTTTTTTTCTTAAAAATCATTTATTGATTAGAAAGGCAGAGAGACAGAGACAGAAGGAGATGTCTCATCTACTGGTTCACTTCTCAAAAGCCCGTAACAGTTAGAGCTAGGCCAGGCTGAAGCCAGGAATCCATTCAATCCATCTGGGTCTCCCTTTTGGGTGACAGGGACTCAACTAGTTTACTTATCATCATCTGCTGCCTCCCAGGGTGGGTAATTAACAGGAAGCTAGAATCAGGAGTGGGTCCAGGACTCAAACCAGATATGGAATGCGGGTGTCCCAAGAGGCATCTTAAACACTATGCCAAATGCCCGCTCCTAATCTTCACCCAATTTATCTCGACTTCATTTCAGTAAATAACATGAGACAAAGATTCAAATCACTTTCCCAAATATTTAACACTCTCAGAAATGTTTATTAAGTCTTTCATTTTCTACTGATCTTTGGTGATTCTTTTATCATATTTACAGTGTCTGTTTCTGGACTCTCTGTTTCCTTTTACTATCTTTACTAACTTTACTATCAATACTTTATAGTAGGTTATTATACATGACAGGGATACAGGTTAAGTTCTCCATGACTGTTGTTAGTTTTTTACTTCAAAGTTGTTCCACTCTTACCTGTTTACAGTATCTCAAAAAAAAAAAAAAAAAAATCTTCATCTTGTTTATTTGTCAAACGTTAAAAAATTTTTTTCAATGAAGGGGGTATATGCTTAACCTGTAAGTTAATGAGAAAAATGGGTGTCTATAATAGAAAAATTTCCCATTCAGGAACATGAGATTCCTCCTTCCATCTACCCATACATCCCAACATAGTTTTTTTTTGGTTTCTTCACAGGGGCTCACATGTCTTATTTTTATTTTATTTTTTTAAAGATTTATTGATTTATTTGAAAGTCAGAGTTACAGAGTAAGAGAAGTAGAGGCAGAGAGAGAGAGAGAGAGACAGAGACAGAGACAGAGAAAGAGAGGGAGAGGTCTTCCATCTGCCAGTTCACTATTCAACTGGCCACAACAGCCCGAGCTACACCAATCCGAAGCCAGGAGCCAGGAGCTTCCTTTAGGTCTCCCACGTCAGTGCAGGGGCCTAAGGACTTGGGCCATCTTCTACTATCTTCCCATGCCACAGCACAGAGCTGGATCAGAAGTGGAACAGCTGGGACTTGAACTGGCGGCCACATGGGATGTCAGCACTGCAGGCAGCAGCCATATCCACTACACCACAGCGCCAGCCCCTACATTTTTTATTAATATACTTTTACATTCTCTGTTAATGTTATAAATGATATTTTGTTATGGTTTCTAAATAATTACAGCTATTATAAAGGAGAAATACTTCCAAATTTTATCATATCTGCTATATATTTTTATTCATTTTAATAATTTATCAGTTGACTTTTATTTATTTGAAAGAGTTATTATTATTTATTTGAAAGAGTTAGAGAGAGGCACAGAGAGAGAGAAGAGAGATTTCTTTCATCCACTGGTTCATTCTCCAACTGGCTGCAATGGCAGGAGCTGCACTGATCTGAAGCCAGGAACCAAGAGGTTCTTCTAGGTCTCCCACATTGGGGAAGGGACACAAGGATTTGGGTCATCTTCTGCTGCTTTACTAGGCCATACTAGAGAGCAGGATGGAAAGTGGGGCAGCTGGGACTTGACCCAGCACCCATATGCGATGCCGGCACAGCAGGTGGCCGCTTTACCCACTATGCCACAGCACCGCCTCCTCAGATGACCCTTAGTTCTCCCCAAGAATGCAGTCTTACCATGTCAATGGGAAATGTGGAACTCCTTTTTCAGCATTTATTCCTTTCTTTTCTAAGTCATCTTTTGTATTGGTCTGAAGAAAGTAGAACTCAAATAAAATAGAAAATCTAAGATTACCAGGTAGGAATTAGTCTAAGAATGCAAAGATGGTTTAATATGGCTAACACAAACTCATGCATAATCCCACTTTTAAATACTACATGTGGGAGCTGGCTTTGTAGCACAGCAGGTTAAATTCCACCTGTGACACCAGCATCCCATATGGGTGCTGGTTTGAGTCCCTGGCCACTCCACTCCAATCCAGCTCCCTACTAATGCGCCTGGGAAAGCAGAGGAAGATGACCAAAGTCCTTGTGCTCCTGTCACCTATGTGGGAGACCTGGAATTAGCCCCTGGTTCCCGGCTTCGGCCAGGCCTACTCCCATGGTTAGGGCCATTGTGGAGTAACTGGAAGATGGAAGATCTCTCTGTCTCTCCTCTCTGTGACTCAAAATGAATCAATCTTGTAAAAAAAAAATACTACACATATTGTATGTACTGCGTGTATAACTACTGTGTGTTTTAGATGTAATGTCTGTTCACATTATATCTTTGTACAAAAGATATTCCCATACAAATGGGATACAAAACCATCTATGTTGTACTTTATGGGTTTCAAGGAAAATCTTGTTTCTTTTTTTTTAAATATTTATTTATTTTTATTTATTTATTTTTTGACAGGCAGAGTGGACAGTGAGAGAGAGAGACAGAGAGAAAGGTCTTCCTTTGCCATTGGTTCACCCTCCAATGGCCGCTGCGGCCGGCGCACCACGCTGATCCGATGGCAGGAGCCAGGTACTTATCCTAGTCTCCCATGGGGTGCAGGGCCCAAGCACCTGGGCCATCCTCCACTGCACTCCCTGGCCACAGCAGAGAGCTGGCCTGGAAGAGGAGCAACCGGGACAGAATCCAGCGCCCCGACCAGGACTAGAACCCGGTGTGCCGGCGCCGCAAGGCAGAGGATTAGCCTAGTGAGCCGCGGCGCCGGCCGGAAAATGTTGTTTCTGTACATCTACACACTACGTTTGTGTTGTTCATCTCTATACACCAAGAATCTAGCACACTGTCAAGCACAGAGTTTACTGAATAAATGGGAAATACTGTTTAATCACTCAACTATTCATTTTAAAAAGTATAAATATACATAAGATGCTCATATTTTCTAAACCAAATTTTGAAGGCACTTTTGAAAAATCATTCATTACCCATATGGATTATGCCTCAGTCACATTAAAACAGTATGAAAACATATTATTAGGAACTACAACTATCTCACAACATCTGCACTGTGACTACTGCACTTAACATTTATATTTCTTGCTCTTTTCTCATTATTTGTACTTCTTTCCCCTATCTGTTCTTTTATGTGTATGGATTTGCTAAAGGAAACTGAACCATACTAAGCAGAATTTAGGACTAAGTGGGTTTCTGCTAACCCCTTTGCATAAAAGAATGAGAAAACTACAAGACAGAAAAGACAAACAAGGCAACAAATTAGCATATTTCTCTCACCACCTTATGTAATATTCATTTCCTTTGTACAAACACCCAATTATGTCCTATCTGATCTGTGTGGGAGAAGCACTTCCCCTAGAGCCTTGTAAACAGAAAAGTGTACCTTAAGTCATCATGTGCCATTCTTGCTAGCTGGCTAGGAGAAATGACTACTGGACCAAAAAAAAGATATGATCTCTCTTTTTATTTATTTATTTTTATTTATTTTTTTGACAGGCAGAGTGGACAGTGAGAGAGAGAGAGACAGAAAGAAAGGTCTTCCTTTGCCGTTGGTTCACCCTCCAATGGCCGCCGCGGCCGGCGCACCACGCTGATCCGATGGCAGGAGCCAGGAGCCAGGTGCTTTTCCTGGTCTCCCATGGGGTGCAGGGCCCAAGCACCTGGGCCATCCTCCACTGCACTCCCTGGCCACAGCAGAGGGCTGGCCTGGAAGAGGGGCAACCGGGACAGAATCCGGCGCCCCGACCGGGACTAGAACCTGGTGTGCCGGCGCTGCTAGGCGGAGGATTAGCCTAGTGAGCCGCGGCGCCGGCCATGATCTCTCTTAAACTGGGGGAGAAGGGAGGGTTTGATGCAGTGAAGTAGAATATTAGCTTATAATTCTAGATCAGAACCAGAATACTAACCTTCCTGCTAATCTACACTCAACAAGCCACTTATGTTTTATGAGCCTCAAAAGTTGTTTCTGAAGTTGGCATTGTGTTGCAGCAGGTCAAGCTGCCACTTGGAATGCCCACATTCCATATCTAAGTGATGGTTCAAGTCCCAGCTACTCTGCTTACGATCCAGCTTCCTGCTTATTGCCTGGGACAGCAGCAGATGATGACACAAGTACTTGGGTCCTTGCCATCCATGTGGGGGATGCCTGGACTGAGTTCTGAGCTCCTAGTTTCAACCTGGTCCATCAATGGCTGTTGTGGGCATTTAGGGAGTGAATGAAAAGACGGAAGCCCTCTCTTTTGCTTTCTCCCCCTTCCAAAGAAACAAAAATAAACTTTTAAAAAAATAGTGGCAAAAATATTATTTTTAGGGGCCAGTGCTACAGCGTAGTAGGTTATACCTCTGCCTGTGACTCCAGCATCCCATATGGTCACCAGTTCAAGTCCCAGCTGCTCCACTTCTAATCCAGCTCTCTGCTGATGGTCTGGGAAAAAAGTGGAAGATGGCCCTGGCACCCACACGGGAGACCTGAAAGAAGTTCCTAGTTCTTGGCTTTGGATCAGCCCAGCTCCAGCTGTTGTGGCCATTTGGGGAGTGAAGCAGCAGATGGAAGACCTCTGTGTCTCTCCCTCTCTCTGTAACTCTGCCTCTCAAATAAATAAATCTTTTAAAAAATATTATTTTAAAAAAGTTGTTTCTGAAAGGCTAGTGACCAAAAGAGATGTTTCTAGGGTGCTTCCAGAAATGAGCTTGGGAAAACATAATCTATAGATGTGCTTTATGTCAGTACATAAAGCACAACATATATGGATTTTGTATGTCTCCTTGTACAAAAACGGTTTATATGAAGATACGATATACACACAACAACCTAAAACACCAATAAAGTTATATGTACAGTATATACAATATATTGACTATTTTAAACTGTATAGGCTTATACATAACTCTGGGTGTGTTTGTGTATGTGTGCATGTATCCAAGAGAATACACATGTACAGATGATAGTTTGTTGTGGCCATAGCTTTGGGCAAACTTAGAGACCAAGACAATCACTCAGCAAGCCCAAACAGCAGTTTTTCTTCCAGCGTTGGAACAAATTTCTGTTTATTAAGTTGAGTACCAGGGGCTGGGTATTGAGGCCACCATAACATTCATCTGAATAACAGAATCATACTTAACACAGTGAGATATTCATCCCTATGCAATGAGACCAAGGAAAGAAACAGCAAATTCATCTTTTTTAATATGTGTACTTTGAAGCAAAAGTTCAATAGTGGTAAATGATACAAATATCCAAATTGTTATTATTCTGTCACATTTTTAACTTAGGCTAAATATATACAGTTGATTTCATATAAATGAAATGAGATTCTACTGTCCTGATTGGATGTGGGACGTCAGTTTCCTAATCTCTGAAATGGATAGACTGCAGGTATATTGCAGTGTTATCATGAGGATTAAGGCACATAACATTTAAAAAGTCCATAATATTCCACTTCCTCAGATTCATATTAAAGTCTGGGTTTGAGGAAACTCAAAATATACACACGCAGGGGTACATCTGGAAAATCAGGGAAACTTTCTGGTATAGTTTCCCAGCTATAATTCTTGGTTATGCCATTTAAAATAATTAATTCTTAACTTCAATACCTAGGTTAGACAAAATCCCACAATATGGAAATACACTAGTCAGTTCTAGGGTACTCCAACGTCATATTAGTTTCACTGTACATACTAACCCACAAAAGAGATTAAATTCTATAAAGTTTCACATGTATCAAATGTTTGGAAGTATGCTTAATAACTCATTCCTTAAAAGCAATTGACAGGGGCAAGCACTGTGGCGGTATCTTACATATGCGCTGGTTGTAGTTCTGGCTGCTCCACTTCCAATCCAGCTCCCTACCTATGTACCTGGGGAAGCAGTGGAAGATGGCTCAAGTCTCTGGGCCCTGCACCTATGTGGGAGACTCAGATAAAGCTCCTGGCTTTGACCTGGCCCAACCCTGACCACTGCCTTGACCATTTAGGCAGTGAACCACTAGATGGAAGATCGCCCTCTCTCTTTCTCTGCCTCTGCCTCTCCTCCTCTCTTTCTCTGTAGCTTTGACTCTCAAATAAATAAATAAATCTTTAAAAAATAGAAATTAAATGACAGGAGCTGGCATTGTGGCAAAGCAAGTTAAGCTACCACCAGTTATTGAAGCACCAGTTAAGAGTCTCAGTTGCTTTGCTTCAGATCCAGGTCCCTGCTCATAATGCTTGGCAACTGGGAGGACAGAGGGTGTTGTGGCACAGTGAGTGAGCATGCTGGCATCTCATATGAGCATCAGTTCAGTTCTCAGCTGATCCCTGCTAATGTGCCTGGGAAGGCGGCATAAGATGGCCCAAGTTCTTGGACTTCTGCCACACATATGGGAGACCTAGATGGAATTCTGGTTCCTGACTTCTGCTTGGTCCAGCAACGGCTGTTGTAGCCATCTGGGGAGTGACCCAGCAGATGAAAGATCTCTAACTACAGTTCAAATAAATAAATCTTAAAATTAAAAAATAAAAATGCAACAGGGGCAGGGATGCAGTGTTGTGGCACAGCAGGTTAAACTGCAGTCTGCAAGCCTCGCATCCCATATAGGTGCTGGTTTGAGTGCCAGCTGCTCCACTTCAGCTCTAGCTCCCTGCAAATTTGCCTGGGAAAGCAGCAGAAGATGGCCCAAGTAGTTAGGCCTCTGCACCCACGTGGGACATTTAGATGAAGCTTCTGGCTTCAGTCTGGCCCAGCCCCGGCCACTGTGGCCATTTGGGAAGTGAGCCATTAGATGAAGATCAATCTCTCCTTCTTTCTGCCTCTACCTCTCTTTCTGTAACTCTGCCTTTCAAATAAAAATAAAATAAATAATAAAATAAAAAGAGTTGTCTGCACCTCAATGTTTATTGCAGCTCAATTCACAATATCTAAGACATGAAATTAATCAACTATTGGGATTGCATCAAATTGAGAAGTTTCTCCACTGCAAAAGAAACAGTCAGGAGAGTGAAGAGACAACCGACAGAATGGGAAAAAATATTTGCAAACTATGCAACAGATAAAGGGTTAATAACCAGAATCTACAAAGAGATCAAGAAACTCCACAAAAACAAAACCAACAACCCACTTAAGAGATGGGCCAAGGACCTCAATAGACATTTTTCAAAAGAGGAAATCCAAATGGCCAACAGGCACATGAAAAAATGTTCAAGATCACTAGCAATCAGGGAAATGCAAATCAAAACCACAATGAGGTTTCACCTCACGCCGGTTAGAATGGCTCACATACAGAAATCTACCAACAACAAATGCTGGCAAGGATGTGGGGAAAAAGGGACACTAACCCACTGTTGGTGGGAATGCAAACTGGTCAAGCCACTATGGAAGTCAGTCTGGAGATTCCTCAGAAACCTGAAGATAACCCTACAGTTCGACCCAGCCATCCCACTCTTTGGAATTTACCCAAAGGAATTTAAATTGGCAAACAAAAAAGCGGTCTGCACCCTAATGTTTATTGCAGCACAATTCACAATAGCCAAGACCTGGAACCAACCTAAATGGCCATCAACAGTAGACTGGATAAAGAAACTATGGGATATGTACTCTATAGAATACTATACTGCAGTAAGAAACAATGAAATCCAGTCATTTGCAACAAAATGGAGGAATCTGGAACACATCATGCTGAGTGAAATAAGCCAGTCCCAAAGGGACAGATACCATATGTTCTTCCTGATCGGTGACAACTGACTGAACACCAAAAAGGAAACCTGTTGAAGTGAAATGGACACTATGAAAAATGGTGACTTGATTAGCATAGCCCTGACTGTTAATGAACAACTTAATACATTATCCCTCTTAGTAGTTTTTTTTTTTGTCTGTTCTACTTAATATGACTGGTTTAATTCTGTAATTAATACACAGTTATTCTTAAGTGTTGAAAATTAACTGAAATGTGATCCCTGTTAAACATAAGAGTGGGAATAAGAGAGGGAAGAGATGTCCAATTTGGGACATGCTCAAGCTGACTTGCCCCAAATGGTAGAGTTAGAAACATACCAGGGGACTCCAATTCAATCCCATCAAGGTGGCATGTACCAATGCCATCTCACTAGTCCAAGTGATCAATCTCAGTTCACAATTGATCATAATGAAAGGACTAAGAGTCAAAGGGAGCACATAAACAAGTCTAGTACCTGCTAATACTAACCAATAGAATAAATAAAGGGGAGAGTGATCCAACATGGGAAGCGAGATACTCAGCAGACTCATAGAATGGCAGATGTCCTAAACAGCACTCTGGCCTCAGAATCAGCCCTAAAGGCATTCGGATCTGGCTGAAAAGCCCATGAGAGTATTTCAGGCATGGAAAGCCAAGACACTCTGGCAAAAAAAAAAAAAAAAAAAAAAAGAAAGAAAGAAAGAAAGAAAGATCTCTGTGAGTGAGATCCCAGTGGAAAGAACAGGTCTTCAAAGAAGGAGGTACCTTTCTCTGAAGGGAGGAGAGAACTTCCACTTTGACTGTGACCTTGTCTAAACAAGAGTCGGAGAACTCAAAAGGCTTCCATAGCCTTGGAAACTCATGACTGGAGCATAGGGAGATTACTGATGCCATAAACAGGAGTGTCAATTTGTAAAGTCAACAACAGGAGTCACTGTGCACTTACTCCTCATGTAGGATCTCTGTCCTTAATGTGCTGTACATTGAGATTTAATGCTATAACAAGTACTCAAACAGTATATTTCACTTTGTGTTTCTATGGGGGTGCAAACTGTTGAAATCTTTACTTAATGTATACTAAACTGATCTTCTGTAAAAAAAAAAGAAAAGAAAAAAAAGAAATTATCAATTCCCAACTTGACTCTCACTGGGATTAAACATGACAATAGGTCTGATCTGACTTCAACATCATTTAAAAAATCATCTATTATTTTTCACTTTATGTTTCTGTGTGGGAGCAAACTGTTGAAATGTTTACTTAATGTATACTAAACTGATCTTCTGTATATTAAGAGAATCGAAAATGAATCTTGATGTGAATGGAAGGGGAGAGGGAGTGGGAGAGGGGAGGGTTGCGGGTGGGAGGGACGGTATGGGGGGGAAGCCACTGTAATCCATAAGCCGTACTTTGGAAATTTATATTCATTAAATAGAAGTTAAAAAAAAAAAGACATGGAATCAACCCAAATGCCCATCAGCAGAAGACTGGATAAAGAAATTATGGGATATGTACTCTATAGAATACTATACAGAGTTAAAAAAAATGAAATCCGGTCATTTGCAACAAAATGGAGGAATCTGGAACACATCATGCTGAGTGAAATAAGCCAGTCCCAAAGGGACAAATATCATATGTTCTCCCTGATCGGTGACAACTAACTGAGCACCTAAAAAGAAATCTGTTGAAGTGAAATGGACACTGTGAGAAACAATGACTTGATCAGCCCTTGTCCTGACTATTGAGGAACAACTTAATACTTTATTCTTTTTAGTATTTTTTGTTCTACTTAATACCATTGGTTAAACTCTTTAATTAACACACAATTATAAATAAATTTAACTGAAAAGCAATCCCTGGTATATATAAGAGTGGGAATAAGAGAGAGAGGAGATGTACAGTTCGGCACATGCTCAATCGGACTTACCCCTAATGGTAGAGTTAGAAACGTGCCAGGGGATTCCAATTCAATCCCATGAAGGTGGCATATACCAATGACATCTCACTAGTCAAAGTGATCAGTTTCCGTTCATAATTGATCATAATGATAGGGTTACGAGTCAAAGGGATCACATAAACAAGACTAATGTCTACTAATACTAACTGATAGAATTAAAAAGGAGAGAACAATCCAACATGGGAAGCGAGATACTCAGCAGACTCATAGAATGGCAGATGTCCTAAACAGCACTCTGGCCTCAGAATCAGCCCTTAAAGCATTAGGATCTGGCTAAAAAGCCCATGAGAGTATTTGAGGTATGGAAAGCCAAGACACTCTGGCAAAAAAAAAAAAAAAAAAACCCTAAATGAAAGATCTCTGTGAGTGAGATCCCAGTGGAAAGAACAGGCCATCAACCATCAAAGAAGGAGGTACCTTTCTCTGAAGGGAGGAGAGAACTTCCACTTTGACTATGGCCTTGTCTAAATGAGATCAGAGATGGTGAACTCAAGAGGCTTCTATAGCCTTGGCAGCTCATGACAAGAGCCTTGGGTAATTACTGATGTCATAAATAAGAGTGTCAATTGTTAAATCAACAACAGGCGTCACTGTGCACTTACTCCTCATGTAGGATCTCTGTCCTTACTGTGTTACACTAAGTGAATTAATGGTATAACTAGTACTCAAATGGCACTTTCTACTTTGTGTTTCTGCGTGGGTGAAAACTGTTAAAATCTTTACTTAGTATATACTAAACTGATCTTATATATGTAAAGATAATTGAAAATGAATCTTGATAAAGAATGGGATGGGAGAGGGAGTGGGAGATGGGATGGTTGCAGGTGGGAGGGTGGTTTTGGGGGAAAAAAGCCGCTATAATTCAAAAGTTGTACTTTGGAAATTTATATTTATTAAAGTTAAAAAAAATGCACATGGAAAGCTAACAAAAGACAGCTTAAATGCTTGGCCCCTGCTACCCATGAGAGACCTAGACAGAGTTGCTGGCTCCTGGCTTCTGCCTGGCTTACTCCTGGCCATTTTTGGCCTTTTGGGGAATCAATCAGTGAATGGAAGATCTTTCTCTATAAATAAATCTTGTTTTTTTTGTGTGTGTGTGTTTTTTTTTTTAAAGAAAGCCAATGACAATGAAAATTCTGAACAATTATGAACAAATTATATCAAAAGTTGCAGAATTTTCTGAAGTAATCTCTATAAATTAATAAGCTAGTCTTTTTAAGTATGGATTTTTATTATCTCATTTTATGTGAAACATAGACTATGGAATCATCATTTTGAGTATACTTGTGCAAGTATGAAGGGCAGTCTAGCCAAAACTGATAAAACATGAGAGATAAACTATACACACACACACACACACACACACACTTGCCACAAACTTAAATATGAGCTAATAGCATCATTTATATAAGATAAAAACAACAGTACTGAAACCAAAGAAATAATACCAGAGAAACTTATTATTAGTGGCAAGTTATTTACCTTTGTAATTAAAGGCAAAGACTTAGAGATTGGACTGATGAAAATAATCAAAACACACAGCTGCTTTCCTATCTTCACATAAATGACTTCTAAGGCAGGCTTAGAAATCTTGTCAGTGTATACTAGGTAGCAGCATAATAAACAAAAGTGTTAAATATTACATTCAATAAAGATTTCAGTGCAAGTAGGATTGGCAGATATGCCAGCAATTTCAAAACAGGACTTGAAATTCTAAAAAAGCAAGTAACATAGGGACTATGAGACAATATGACACAACTGTTATCTTTAGTGTATGAAGATAGGGAAAGAAAATATCCAGTAGTGCAAAACAAGCACTGCTTCAATGGTATAATGCTGTTAAGATACCTCCTGAGATTCTCAGATTCCTGAAATAGATAGGGGAAATCAATCCACAGGACACTCAGACTACATGTGAAAAAATGCACATCCATTTACTTAATATCTTCTGTCCATTAATTCCTGCACTCCATCAAGCTAAATCTCCATATGCTAATTTCTCAAAGAATTAGGTATGAAATCCAATTCAGATTCCTTGAGCTAGAATGAAATCTAAAAGTTTAAAAGATTTTTATTTAACTGTATTTGAAAGGCAGAGACACAGAGATCTTCCATCCACTGGTTCATCCCACATTGTTCAAAACAGCTAGGGCTGGGCCAGGCAGAAGCTCAATCAAGTTCTCCCACATGGATGGCAGAGACTCTAGCAGTTGAGCCACCACCTGCTGCCTCCCAGGATGTGCACTATCAGGAAGTTGGAATTGGAAGCAGAGCCAGTACTTGAACCCAAGCACTCCAATAATGAATGCAGGCATCCAAAGCAGCATCTTAACCACTGTGCTTTACTGCCAGCCCCTAAATGCTTTAATAGAACAAAAAGCAAGCAGTGATATAAAGTATTGAAAGCTACTCCAAACTTGTTAGAAGGCAATCTATATTGTTCATTACCCAGACTGGATCCACTAGTAAATTCTCAGAATGGTGAGAATTCAATACACTATTCAGTGTTAAAGTTTCAAAAGAAATCAGTGACTATGAAATGGTTCTTACCCTCAAGGAGTTCACAAATATTTATAAAGTGCTTATTATGTGGTAGGCACTGACCAAAAGGCTTTCATGTATTATTCACTTAATCCTCATTAAAGTATTATTTTGTAGGTAGTTAAAATCCCTCTTTGATAAGCAACAAAACGTGTCATTCAAAGAATACCTAAGCCACCAAAGTTAAGTTACTTGCCCAAAGTTACAAAACTAGTAATCTTGATAGTCTAGTTGCAGTACACACTGCATTCGCCAAATATTTAGCAGAGGAAAAGGAAAGGAAAACTAAAGAATATAACCTTATTTAGTGGGTTTTCCAGGATTGTCTTACTTCAAATACTCTATTCTACTGCTAGATTACTTACCCCAGTTTTGGCTGGGGAAAAAAGTATTCGCTGGTGATGGGATTTGAGCTAGGGGTTAAGACATCAATATCTCTTCCTGGAGTGCCTGGCTCTGGCTCCTGATTCTAGTTTCCTGCTGGTGGGTCCCTGACATCCACACAGGAGACCTAGACTGAGTTCCCTTCTCACTCTCTCCTTTAGCCTGTCCCATTTGAGGAGAATTCTTATCCTTTCTCTTTACCTCCAAAATAAAAAAAAAAAAAAAAATTTAAAGAAAGTACTTAACGGGAAGAGTACAATTTGTATCAGATATTAAACTTAACAAAAAGACCATAACATGACCCATTTTAATTCTGCTTCAACAGCTGTACTTATATTTATTAAAAATTATTTTGGGAGAATCAGGAGTCCCACAATCACTAAGAAAGTTTAAGGTTAGCCACTTTAATTGTAGAAAAAATAACCAGTGTCCATGTCATAAAATTACTAATATTCTAAATTACTAATATTCTAAATTGCTTAGAGCTTTGCTATTATTATTATTATCATCAAGACAAGTATAGAGACTGCTTTGAAAAACCATGTTTAACTTTTATACCTGGTGTATAATTAGGAAGAAAGAACTCAAATATCACTTTCATAAATATTTTAAGATGCTGCCTAAATGTATCAATTACAAATAATAGCCATTAGACTTTAAGAAAACTTTTATAACAAAATGACTTTAAAAGTTATTAATATTTATAAATAAAAAAATAAGTTTCAAAATATAATTCTCTCCTTTCCCTGTCGTCATGTATGGTTTCGTTTCAGTTTGGATTCTGTATTTTCCCCACTAATGTTGCTTTATATGATGTGCTCCATAAAACTATATTCACAGAATAATAGTAAATGATTTAGTTAAAGCTCCAATGTTTTAGAACTGCCTAGGAAGTTAAACTGCTAAGGAGAGGCGGGTGTTGTTGCGCAGCATGGTAAGCCACCACTTGTGATACTACTTCCAATATCAGAGTGCCAGAGCACTGGTTTCAGTCCAACTGCTCTCATTCTAAACCAACTCCCTGCACATGCACCTGAGAAAACTGCAGAAGGTGGCCTAAGTATTTGGGCCACTACAATACACATAGGAAACAAAAATGCAGTTCCTGGCTCTTAGCTTGAGCCTGGCCCAGCCCCAGCTACTACAGCCATTTAGGGAGTGAACCCCTACCCAACCCCCATCACTCTACCTTTCAAATAAATAAATAAACCTTAAGAAATACGTGTGAACATTAAAAATAAGTATGTTAAGTTTTTTTTTTTTTTAAACTTCTAAGAAAAAAGTACACTTCATTTGCTCTTAGGTAAAGGCAGTCAGTCAGTTGTTTTGAAATACAATAGTAGTTTCAGGTCCAGACCTGAGGAAGTTAATCACGAGAAGCACTTGGAAAAGCAAGATCTCTCAAAGAAAAGTAAGACACAGAAATCTGACTAACTTGTTGAAAGTATGTACCTACTCAAAATAATTCTAAACAATATCTCACTAGCTGACCAGTTTGCTGTTAAAAAATATTCAAAAGCTGAAGATGAGTAATTTGAACATTAACAGAAACAAATCAATAGCATAAACATCACTGCCTTGTGACCAAGGACAATAATTTTTTATCTTTCCACACATGTGTCTTCACAACTGAAGGCAGACACAGAAAAAAAAAAAAGAAGCTTACTATGCCTTTGAAATTATGTTTCTAAGATTAGAATATATTTTCCAAAAACCATCTAGTGGGATAGGTTACCAATACTTTCCTAGAAGTCTTTTAATAAGTAAGGGTGATGGTCAATGGCTGTTCAGGGTGCTGTGACAGGTCTGTTGGCCTTTCTAACTCTGGCCACTGGTGTGTAGTGAATGACCTATTCTTAATGCCTGTCATTTAACTGCTTCCAATGCCAGTCACCAAGATGACTATGTCTGTGTTAAGTGTGAATCTCCAAAGTTACTGAAGAAAAACATTTAAGAAACAAAATAGTAACAATAATAATGCTTTCCTCTGTTTTCCAATGGTACTTTTTCTCTGCCACAGAATTTCACAAATAGGCTTTCAAACACGCACAAATTTATAAACAAGGAGACAGAAAGATTGTAGCTTCTGAAAACACAACTGATAGACTTGCTCCTCTAGGGAGTGGCTTACTTGCTCTTTCCTGAAATCAGAAACAGACTTTAAAATGCTAGGGATCTGAGAGCTGGGGAATTATAGAGACCTTAGAATTTTGCAGGTGAAGAAACAAGCTCTGAAAGATCAAGATCTAAGGCTAAGCAGTTAATTAATGTTTGAATGGAGAACCCATACTTTCTAATTCCTAATCCAACGTTCTTTTCATCACAGCACACCACCTCTCCCTAACCTTTCAAGAAAAATGTCTACAAATAGCAACAGAAATATGCAATTAGTTAACAACTTAAAGAAAAATGTTTCTTATATATTTCAAATCTAAACTCAATAAATGACCAACTGTACTAGTACACCCAATGTATCTAATTTTCAGAGTTCTAAGTATACAGCTATTAACTGACAGAAATCTAAGAATAGTATTTTGATTTCCCAATATAATATTACTTATTTTTTTAATCAGTGCTTTTTGATAACCTACGTTCAGGCACTATGCTAGATGTTGAGAGGATACAAAAATGAACACAACACGGTCCTCACCTGTTCAAAAATCTATGCCTAACATCCTCTTCATAATATTGCCTCATGTTTTTGTAGTTCTTTATAAAATGCAGTTCTCCACTGAGACATACAAACTCCTGCTGAGTAAGGAAAGAGACGATCAGAGCAGAAATGATCTATCCTTGAGTAGCATTTTTCACATCGCAACACTGACTTCTTTGGCTTTTACAACACAAATATTTAAAATCTGAAGTGCACCTGATAAGCACTACCTATAAAAATTCTTTAAAAATTTTTTTAAATGTCACATTTATTTCAAATGGCAATCCTGGCCTTGATACAAAGACTCTTTTGTAAAACCTGCAATTGAAATCTAAAAGTTACTAAAACTTAACCACTAACATAAATGACAACAACTTAGATAAACTGTCAAACTCAAAACCAAAATGAAACAGATAATTTGAGTATTTAATTGTTAGGCCAAATAGAAAACATGATATTCCTGTATTAGATATAAATTTACAACATAAATAACATGTATACATTTTTTCCTAAAGATTTGTGAAATCTGTAACAATTTAAATTATCTCATAATAATGTGAGTTACTTAGCAAGCAATATATTTTTACTCATGTGTTTTAACTTTAAACTCCCTAAACTGTATAGGTGGAGTGAGGAAGTAAGAACATCTAAAAAAGTTTTTAACCAAATCAACTGATTATAATAAAAGATTAAATGCAAATAAAGGATACAACTACAATATATTATTAGTATATCCAAAGTTGGGCAAACTTTTTTTTTTTTTTTTTTTTTTTTTACAGGCAGAGTGGATAGTGAGAGAGAGACAGAGAAAGGTCTTCCTTTTCCGTTGGTTCACCCCCAATGGCCGCTGCAGCACGCCGATCAGAAGCCAGGAGCCAGGTGCTTCCTCCTGGTCTCCCATGCGGGTGCAGGGCCCATCCTCCACTGCACTCCGGGGCCACAGCAGAGAGCTGGACTGGAAGAGGAGCAACCCGGACAGAACCAGGCACCCCGACCAGGGCTAGAAACCAGGGTGGCGGCCTCGAAGGTGAAGTATTAGCCTATTAAGCAGCGGCGCCAGCCTATTTTTCAAAAATATACTTATTTACTTGAAAGGTAGAATTGAGAGAGAGAGAGAGAATCTCTCCTTTTTTCCGTTGGCTCACCCCTCAATGGCAGCTGCACCGCGCTGATCTGAAGCCAGGAGCCAGGAGCCAGGTGCTTCCTCCTGGTCTCCCATGTGGGTGCAGGGCCCATCCTCCACTGCACTCCCGGGCCACAGCAGAGAGCTGGACAGGAAGAGGAGCAACCCGGACAGAATCCGGCGCCCCGACTGGGACTAGAACCCGTTGTGCCGGCGCCCCAAGCAGAGGATTAGCCAAGTGAGCCGCGGCGCTGACCTATTTTTCAGAAATATACTTACTTACTTGAAAGGTAGAATTGAGAGCGAGCCGGTGCCGCGGCTCACTAGGCTAATCCTCCGCCTTGCGGCGCCAGCACACCAGGTTCTAGTCCCGGTCGGGGCGCCGGATTCTGTCCCGGTTGCCCCTCTTCTAGGCCAGCTGTCTGCTGTGGCCAGGGAGGGCAGTGGAGGATGGCCCAAGTGCTTGGGCCCTGCACCCCATGGGAGACCAGGAGAAGCACCTGGCTCCTGGGTTCGGATCAGCGCGGTGCGCCGGCCGCAGCGCGCCGGCCGCAGCGCGCCAGCTGTGGCGGCCATTGGAGGGTGAACCAACGGCAAAAGGAAGACCTTTCTCTCTCTCTCTCTCTCTCTCTCTCTCTCTCTCTCTGTCCACTCTGCCTGTCAAATAAATAAATAAAGAGAGAGAGAGAGAGAATCGCTCCTTTTTTCCGTTGGCTCACCCTCCCATAGCAGCTGCACCGCGCTGATCCGAACCCAGAAGCCAGGTGCTTCCTCCTGGTCTCCCATGTGGGTGCAGGGCCCATCCTCCACTTGCACTCCTGGGCAACAACAGAGCTGGACAGGAAGAGGAGGACCCGGACAGAATCCGGTGCTCCAACAGGGACTAGAACCCGGTGTGCTGGCGCCCCAAGCGGAGGATTAGCCTATTGAGCCGTGTCGCTGGCCAATAGAATCTTTCATCCTTCATCCACTGGTTCACTTCCCAGTGGCTGCAAGGGCTGGGTCAGCTGAAGCCAGGAACTTCTTCCAGGTCTCCCATGAGGGTACAAGGGCCCAAGCACTTGGGTCATCCTCTATGGCTTTCCCAGGCACATTAGCAGTGAGCTGTATTGGAAGTGGAGCAGATGTGGCTTGAACCTGTGCCTATATAGGATACAGGCGCTGGGGGTTGGCAGCTTAACCCACTATGCAACAATGCTTCACACCTGCAGTGCCTAGCATGTACAGGGAAAATAGGACTTAATACACAGACTGTGTCTTTCTGTTATCTCCATAAATCTACTCAGGGGATCTAACATCTGAGAAGGGGAATGGAAATGAAGGTTTATTAAGCACTGATCCAGATAAATAACTCTCTTGGATTTACATTCTCTCATTTAATTCAACAACAACTCTAAGTAATTACCCCCACTATACAGATTTGGAAATCTGTCAAGTAATCCTGCAAGTTAAGTTTTAAGAATCAGATTTTGAACCAAGACATCATATTCTAAAGCCCATATTGTTAACACTCAGAATTTTAAGGTGAGATCACCAAGTACCATATCGAGAATCTAGTACAATCCCCGTTACAGATAAAGACCAAAGATATTGAGATTGATTTGCCCAAAGACACAATGCTCATGGTGAAACAGATTTGAATTCCAGTCTCCTGACTTCCAGTACAGTACTCTGTATAAAAATGATAATCATTTCTGCCTGTGTATGTGTTTGAAGTAGAGTGTCACTTCTGGTACAATCTGAAACATCTCAATTGTGTCTACAAATAAAAATCATATGCATACTAATTTCAAGGATATATATTTGTAGTGACCAAAATTTTAAATGCATTTGGCAAGAATAAAAACTTATCTGGTTATAAATTATTACATGTTGTAAAGAAGTCTGTCTCCAATATACTTATTCACTCAAGTGCTTATAGTGTATTAGCTACCATGCATGGCAATAAGAATATAATTGTGTATAAGACAGAGTCCCTACCCTCATGGAATTTAGCACTTGTACAGGGCTGGTTTGGGGCCAGCACTGTGGTATAGTGGGCTAAGCCACCATCTGCAGTGCTGGCATCCCATATGGGCACCGATTCCTGTCTTGGCTGCTCCATTTCCAATTCAGCTTCCTGCTAATGCATCTGAGAAAGCAGGGGAAGACGGCCCAAGTACTTGGGCCCCTATACCTATGTGGAAAACCTGGAAGAAGCTCCTGGTTCCTGGTCAGCCCAGCCCTGGCCATTGAGGCCATCTGGGGAGTAAACAAGCTGATGAAGATTACTCTCTTTCTCTTTCTCTCTCTCTCTCTGTCTCTCCCTCTCTCTCTGTAACTCTGCCTTTCAAATAAATAAAAAAATCTTTAAAAAAAAATACCAGTGCAGGATACAGACAAACAAGTAGGCATTCAGTATGATCAATGCTATGATAGTGGGAGTTCAAGATGCTAGGGGAACAGGAAGCAGAGACACCTAACACAGACCAAAGGAGGTGATATGGAACATGAGTAGGAATCAGCTAGTTAAGGAAGAGAAACAGGGTACATAAATATTTCTGTAAGTACAAACAACATTTGCATGGAAAGCCAAGGGGAGGTATGAGAGAAGCAAGCACCAACTCATATTTTTCTTTTCTTTTTTTTTTTTTTTAATGATTATTTATTTGAAAGGCAGAGTTAGAGAGATCAAAAGGTCTTTTAAAGCCAGGACACTACAATCTTGTCTATTAGAATTACCTGGTGATTTTTTTTAAAGATTTATTTATTTATTTGAAAGCGTTACATAGAGAAGGAGAGGCAGAGAGAGAGAGAGAGGGGTCTTCCATCTGCTGGTTCAATCCCCAATTGGCCGCAATGGCCGGAGCTGAGCCAATCCGCAGGCAGGAGTCAGGAGCTTCATCTCGGTCTCTCATGCAGGTGCAGGGGCCCAAGGACTTGGGCCAACTTCCACTGCTTTCCCAGGCCATAGCAGAGTTGGATTGGAAATGGAGTAGCAAACACTCGATCCAGCGCCCATATGGGATACCAGCACTGAGGGCAGTGGCTTCACCTGCTCTGCCACTGCACCGGCCACTCCTGGTTAACTTTAAAAAAAAATCTGTTTGGAGGCCAGCATTGTGGTATAGAAGGTAAAGCCTTGCCTTTGATGCTGGCAACCCATGTGGGCACCACCTCCAGTCCCGGCTTCTCCACTTCAGATCCAGCTCCCTGCTGTGGCACCCGGGAAAGCAGTGGAAGATAGCCTAAGTGTTTGGGCCCTTGCACCTACATGGGAGACCTGGAAGAAGCTCTGGCTCCTGGCTTTGGCCTTGCCCAGCCCTAGCTGTTGCAGCCATTTGGGGAGTGATCCCAGTGTTTGGAAGCCCTGTGTATATGTGTGTATGTCTCTCCTCCCCTATCTGTAACTCTTTAAAATAAATATAAAAAAATCTTTAAAAAATTTATTTGATGGGAGAGAGAGAGAGAGAGAGAATAGCAAGCAAGAGTGCTCCTATCAGCTGGTTCACTCCCCAAATGCCTATAATGCAAGGGTGGACAGGACCAGGCTGAAGCCAGGAGCCAAGAACTGAATCCAGGTCTCCCACATGGGTGGCAGAAAATCATTCACTTGGGCCGTATCACTGCCTCCCAGAGTCTGCCTTAGCAGAAACCTGGAGTCAAGAGCTGGAGCCAGACACTGAACGTAGGCAACAGGGGACATGGAAGCCTTATCCACCAGGCTGAATCCCCAATTTGAAATTAGTTATGCATATTTATTACTACGAATACAGAGAAAGGTGATCTTAACTAATGAATCTTCTCTGGCTCTTAGTTTCATTAGCTTTACTAAAAACCAAAGGTAGCATGACATAGCGAAAGGCATCAGAAAGTGTCAGTTTTGTCAATGAATCTATCCTCCACCACCTCTGGACTTAGAATATCATTCCTAGGGATAACAACATTGTTCGAGCTACAGGACTGTTATATAGCTAAATATACTTAAGAAAACTGCTTAAGTCATGACATTCTAAAGCTTACACTTCTAAGTTATTTTTTAAAATCATTAATACTACCACTGGATGTTTAAGAAACACATTCCATTTAAAGAATCATCCCCACTCCAGAATTCACAATATAAAATAGTAACTTAGAAAATTGATCCTTTTAATGCTATTCTAGCTGCTGAAGAGATCAAATGGGATTAAAGTTAGCTCTCTCCAAATAAACAGATCAACACAGCAAATACCCTTCAAATGCTAATTGCAACTATTTAAAAATCTTTACTCAGTAAAGGGCACTATTAAGGAATAAGCTACACACAAAGTAAACTGTTCCTGGGGAAAAGTTACTAAGATCTACTTCAAGTATCTTTTAAGAGAATACTCATTTTGGATGGGGCCCCCTTTAAGATTTGTTGCCTTTTGTTAAGGGAATACTCATTTGGGATGAAGAGGATCTTGTCCTGACAGGAAGGAACTCTGCCTCCTGAAGGTCTTGTCCCATACAGAATAAGGCAAAGCTAATGCTTTTTCACAGTTTCTCTTTAACATCTTCTCATACCTAACTTGATGAGAATACATGCTTTCAAAGTGATTTTTCAGCTTATGTACGGTATTTGTATTTAATGCCATATCCAATTCACTGAAAATCTAAAAACATTGGTCTGCATTATATATGTTATTTTTGTAATTCTTTAAAACTGAATAAATGTCTTTCAAACTTTATACTCATAGTCAACGATAATTAACCTGATATTACTTTATTTTCTTGTTATTTCAATGATGCTATTACTATTACGACTTGCTATCATTTCTTTCAATCACCTATTTTGTGATTTTAGTGGGAAAATGAACAAGAAATTTTTGAAAAAAGTTATGAATGACATTCAATCTTGTTCCAAAACATGTGATGAGAAAATTTAAAAAACAAAACACCAACACACAAAATACACGGCTGTCTTCAGATAATTTTGGCTGATGACATTGCAGAACTGTTAGTCTGATAATTAAAATTTTCCAGAACATGTGATGTTTAAATGGAGATCTGTACTGTTAACCAGAATCTGATGCTTCAGTTAAAGAAACATTAAAACTTTAATACACAGACAGGTTAACAAATTCTTAGACTGCAGTTGCTTGGAGAACCGAACTAAACTAGCTACACAGTATCCCAAGTATTTTCCAAGTCTTTTCTTACACGAAACGAATTTTGTTTGGTGCAAGCAAAAACCCAGAGAATCAACACTGCCCGCAGTGACTCAAGAATGGCAATAGAAATCACCCGACTTGAGTTACCTGGCATTTACCTACTCATGTCTCCTAGGGGTTCCCCCCCACCCCGTCCTCCCCACCTATCATCCAAAATATCGTTCCGCAAATCCATAGCCTGCATGTGCACAAAGGCTCAGTGCTGGAATGAGGAAGCTTCACCAAGATGCAATCACAACTCGGATCATGAGAGAATATGCAGACTGTTTTCTACAAAGCTCCTTCTTGTTGGGCTCCCCTTACCCTTTATGTAACTGTGTAAACAGCTTCCCAACTGACATCTAAGAAAAGAGCTTTCGATTCCCGAGTCTGGTAACATGGTCGGCCACCATCACCACAATTCCTTCAGCATCCTAAAATAAACCCCTCAAACCGCGGTCAGAACACATTGGCTGAACCGTCTGCTGTTTACATAGCTCGATCCGGGGCGCTACCCTACCTTTCCGAGCCACTTCGGAGCTCTCAAACAGTCATCACATAATAGACTTCGTAAAGACACAAGTCACATGAGATAATGTGTCTAGTTTATGAATGAAGGAACCAAACGTTCGATTGTCTCGGTTAAAAGGAAAAAACAACCTCGAAAAGGAAGGGTGGGAGGGGAGTTATGGGGTGGGGAGACCGGTTTTCCCTCAATACCCCTGCCGGGCGATTTAAACCCAGTAAGAGGCAAAAGCAGGGCCGCCGGGGTGGCGGGGCCGGAGTCCTAGGGTGTGACAGCCCCTCAGGAAGAGCTCGCGGCTCAGTGCTCGGATCCCTCACGCCGCGATGTTCGCCGCTACCCCGCCGCCCGCGGGCCGGGTGGGCGTGCAGGGCGCCGGAGACAGAGCCAGCGCGGCCGGGGCGGCGGCCCTGGGTGCACTTCCTCAGCCTCCGATCGCCCCATCCCCAAAAATGGGAGGAGAAGGAGGAAATGAGGAGTGAGGCGGCGGCCCGAGAGGGAGCGGCAAGCCGTAGCCTCTGCAGCTGGGAGAGGCCAGGGGCAGGCGAAGGAGAGCGAGCGGCGATAGCAGACGAACTCCGCCGCGGGGAGACGACCGGCCGGGAGCCCCCGCCCAACACTGCAGGCGCGCCCGGGAGTCCCCGGCACCCACCCGGTCCCCATCGCCACCGCACCCGCTCCCGGCCAGTCCACGCTCTACTCACGCTCGGGGCTCCTCCAGGATCCGCGGCTCCAACCGCATCGGGTCCCAGCCCCGCGGGCGGCGGCGGCGGCGGCGGCGGCGGCGGCGGCGCCGAGGGAGAGGAGAGCGGGCGGCACGGCCCCCGCCTCCCGGCCCCTCTCCCCCGCCGCTCCGGAGCTGCCCGGCCGGGCCCGAGCCCTGCCTCGCCGGCGGCCCCAGCCCCAGCCCCAGCGGCCGCGGGAGCAGCAGCCCGAGACCTCAGCCGCGGCACCGGAACTGCCGCTTTCTCCTTCTCGCTCCCTCTCCTCGCTAGCCCCCGCCACACGCCCCCGCCCCCGTCTCCTTTCTCTGTCGCCCCTGTTTTTTTTCCTTTTGTTTCCAGAATAAACTTTATTGGTCTTTTTCCGCTCACATCGTGTAAACAAACAACGAACTCTTCCCCACCCCCTCGACTCCCCCCTCCTCGGGCAGAGGAGGGTAAGAGCTGAGGAGGGGCCGAGCCTACAATGCCCCGGAAGCAGATGGGCAAAGGAGCGGAAGTGAAATGGAAGAGAGGAGGCGGGGGAAGTGGGCAAATCGGGTAACAGCTTGCCACTGCGTCTGCGCCTTGCTTTTCCGCCCGGAGTGGGGGTGTTGTTGGGTCTGCTTTTCAGGCGTGTGACTGTTTATTTCTCCGTCTTCTGCAGTACTCTGCGTGTTGTGTCATCCTAGGACAGCGTGCGCGTCGTATATTTGTTTCTACGAGCCGCACGCAAGCTAGGGTAGAGGTGTAGAATGAAATATTGGGAGCAAGTGAGATTCAGTTTTACGCCCATAGAGGAAGCGAGATTAGTTGGGGGGCGAGAGAGAGGGGCGCGGTGGCTAACCGCGGCTGTCAGTGGCTAACCAGCAGCGGTTATGGGTTGTAGAAAGAAGGCCTTTCACGCAGCGTTGCTGCGCGTCTTTCTGCCAGAATCAGTTTGAAGTAGTAGCCCAACCCCAAGGTGGAATGCACTGCCACAGCCCTCTGCAATCCCTTGACTCATTTCGGGAAAACCTTTTGCTGTGTTCCATTTTTGTTTTTGCGACTTGAATCGGCTTGTGGGATTCAGTTCTGAGTGCTGAGAAAACGAACTTTCCTTCACGTGAAGCCAGTTTTTACAGAAAAGACTACAGAGGAGCAATGTTGGCTGTAGATGAGATCCAAGCTGGTGTCTTGGTGCTTCGTACCCCAGTCCCCTTAGGGTACAGCCCTGGGGATCTGTGACTTTGGAGATTCTCAGTACGGTAGAGGATCCGGCGCTCTGCGTTTTCTCCCCCTAGTGGTTTATCATTGTATTGAAAGAGCGTAGGAGCAGTGTGAGGTTAGTTTCCCACTGAATCTTTTAAGGAAAAGAAAACTTAGACTTGAACCACGCTAGAGATAGTACAGTCCAGTTTAACACCTAGAGCATAAACCTGCCCAGTACCAGTCCT
The DNA here is from genome assembly GCF_051225735.1 of Oryctolagus cuniculus. NCBI lineage: Eukaryota > Metazoa > Chordata > Mammalia > Lagomorpha > Leporidae > Oryctolagus > Oryctolagus cuniculus. The sequence goes on from NC_142870.1 coordinate 100,586,303, forward strand.
CTCGAACGGCAGGTGTATAACTCAATCTTGAATCTGTTCCTCCATGTGGTCATAGTTTCACTTGACTGAATTTCCATTTTTCTCTTCCACGTCAGCTCTAGTTTTCATCTCACATTTCAGGATATTTTTGCTCCTAAATATTTTTCTTGATTTTCAGCAGTTTCAAAACATCATGTTCATCCAGAGCAAGGAATAATAATTTTTAAAAAGCACATTCAATTTCTAGTTAGAGTAAACCTAAGGCATTCTTCCCAAATTGTGTTTTCAAGTACAGTGTTCTGTGAAATATTAATAAATAGTTCTTGGTGGAAAAATTATGCTAAGAATAAAATGTTTAAATAAGTGAGAATTATATGATACGAATTTTGTAATAATTTGACCGTGTCAATCTCGTGTCATAGCAGGAAATGCCATACCTGGTACTTGACTGCATGACACTCTTGTTGGTTGCCAGAGTACCATTTAATATTTAATTCACAATTGATTCCTTTAGCTTATTTGGTAGCTGCTCATCTTACATATCTTACCTTGCTTTCAAAGTATTTGCAGTATTATTCAGTGTTTAAAGTATGTGAGCCATCCGACAAAACTCATTGCTCAGTGACTAATGATTGAAAGACGAATGTTTTAAAGGAAAAAGATATAGTGATTGTGACACTGTAAATCAAACCAAAAAAAATGGAATGCTTCAGAATTAAACAATTGCATCCCAAGAGTCCTAAACTTATGAAGCGAAATGTCCAAGTTGAAGTTATTGTTCTGTTCAATACACTGAAATTATGAGAATAGTTATTTGCCTTAGGGATTTATTTCCATTAAAAATAAAGGTAACAGAGACTCAAATGTGCATGATGTGCCAAAATACAGTCTCTAATAGCACTTAAGTTATTACTAAGCTTTGAAATCATTTGTAAGGAGAATCCAGAGAAAAAGAAGTGAACTACTATATAGCATTTATTAGTTCTATTGTCATCAGAAAACATGCTCTTATATTTTTAGTTCTTTTCAACTTCTCTAGAATATCTTGGTGAATGTTGTATGTGCACTACCTACAAAAGGATATTTCATGAGTTGTCCTTGTATGAAATGCCATATAAATGTCAATTATATCAAGTTGGTTAATAATGTGAGGTCTTCTATGTCATTTCTGATTTTCTCTATTAGTTCTGTCCTTTGGTAAGAGAGAGGCAGTAATGTCTTCAAATATAATTGTGAATTTTTCTATTCTTTGATTTCTAGGTGGTTTTGCTTCATATATTTTTTAACTTTGTTGTCTGATGCATACACATTTAGAATTAAGTGTTTTATGACTTGATTATTTTATTGTTATGTACCATCTCTCTTTATCCCTGGTAAAATCCTTTTTTTTTTTTTTTGATTTATGTATGTATTTGAAAGGCAGAGTGTGTGGTGGAGGAGAGACTGAGAGAAGGAGAGAGATCTTCCATCTGCTGGTTCACTCCCCAAATGGCCACCAAGGCCAGAGCCAGGCTGGTCTGAAGCCAGGAGCCAGGAACTTCTTGCAGGTCTCCCATGTGGGTGCAGGGGCCCAAGTATTTGAGCCATCCTCCACTGCTTTCCCAGACACATTAGGGAGCTGGGTTGGAAGTGGAGCAACTGGGACTTGTACCAGAACCCATATGGGATGCCAGTGTCATAGGCACCAGCTTTAGCCACTATACCACAATTGCCAGCCCCAAAATCCTTACTCTGAAATCTCCTTTGTCTGTTACAAATGTAGCCACTCCAGCTTTCTTTTGCTTCATCTTTGCATAATATACCTTTACTTTTTTTTTTTTTTTGCTTAACTTTGTTGCTATATTTAAAGTGGGTTACTTGTAGGCAACACATGTGTCGTTTTTTTTTTTTTTTTTTTTTTTTTTTTTTTTTTTTTTTTTATTGTGGCATAGCTGGCAAAGCTGCCACCTGTGACACTAGCATCCCATATGGGTTCTGGTTCAAGTCCTGGCTGCTTCACTTCCAATCCAGCTCCCTGCTAATGTGCCTGGGAAAGCAGCAGACGATGGCCCAAGTACCTGGAGCCCTGCCACTCATGTGGCAGACTTGGAAGTAGCTCCTGGCTCCTGCCTTTGGCCTGGACCAGAGCTGACCATTGTGATCATCTGGGGAATGAAACAGTGGATAGAAGATCTCTCTCTCTCTCTCTCTCTCTCTGTAACTCTTATTTTCAAAATAAAAAAAGAAATACTTTTAAAAAAAGTAAAAAGTAAAAAAGAATTCCAATCTGGCAATCTCTTCTTAGTTTCTGTGTTTATATAATTTATAGTTAATTGATATAGTTGGGGTTAGTCTTATCATTTTATTTTCTGTTTCTCCTCTATGCTTTTGTTTTTATGGTCCTACTTTGCTGTCCTCTTTTGAATTATTTGAACATATTTTAAATATTCCATTTTAATTAAGATATTGTCTTTTTGGATATATTCTTATCTATTTTTTTATAGTTGCTCTGTTGGTAACTTTATACATCTAAACTTTCGTAAGCTTCGTGTTAATATTATACCACTGCAAGTAAAATGTGGAAAGAAAACTTTCACGAATATTTTACTGCTTTCTCTTACCAACCAACCTCTGGCCATTATGTCAGAGTGGGTATAAGTATTGCATTTGCTTTCAGCAGTCATATGGAACTTAAGAGGAAAAAAGTCTTTTATATTTGCTTATCTAATTTCCACTTTTCTTTCCTAAAAATTCATGTTTCCTACTAGTATGATTACTCTTGTAACTTCCTTCACTTGAGAATATTTGAATTTTGCCTTTATTGCTGATGGATATTTTAGCTGATTATAGAATTCTGAGTTAATAGTTTTTCATTTCCCCCCAGTACTTTAAGGATGTTGTCACTGTCTTCCTGCCCCATCTGTGATCATTCAGATATTTTCTCACTGAATGTAACTTGTCATTTTTCTCTGGATTATTTCAGAATATAAAATTTTGGGTTTTTAATGGTTTCCTTATGATATATCTAGGTGTTGTTTTCTTTGACTTTTCTATGTGGTTTTTTATTTTTCTTGATTTGTAAATATATGTATTTTATGTGGCTGGCATTGTGGCATAGCAGGTAAAGCTGCTGTCTGTGACACCGGCATCCCATTTGGGCTCTGGTTCAATTCCCATTTGCTCCACTTCCAATCCAGCTCCATGTTAATGGTCTCTGAAAAGCAGCAGAAGATGGCCAAGTGCTTGGGCTCCTGCACCCACATGGGAGACCCTGGTCTAGCCGCATTTGGGGAATGAACCAGTGGATGGAAGATCTCTCAATCTCTCTCTCTCTCTTTCTCTTTCTGTGTGTGTGTGTGTGTGTAATTCTGACTTTCAAATAAATAAATAAATCCTTAAAAATAAATTTATATGTGTATTTCATTTCACTAAATTCGAGAAGGTCTCAGGAATATTTTTTCAAATATAGTCTGCTCTAATTTCTTTGTCCTTTTCTGAGAATCTAACCATGAGAGTGTAAAATCTTTTGATATTGTCCTACATGTTTCCAAGGCTCTGTTCAGTTTTTTCCCCCAATCTTTTTTTCCCCTCTCTCATGTTCCTTCTGTTTATCTCTACAGAATATTTTCTGTTAATCTATCTTGCAGTTCACTTATTTTTGTTTCTCTTATATCCATTCTATTCTTTTTTCTTCAAAGATTGATTATTTTAAAGACACAGTGATGAGAGGATGGGGAGAGAAGGAGGGAGGGAGATTTTCTATCCCATGGTTTATTCCTCAAATGGATGCAGCAACCAGAGCTGGACCAGGCTGAAGCTAGGAGCCAAACTCCATTCTGGTCTCCAACATGGGTAGAAGGGACCCAAGTACTTGGGCCATCATCTGCCGCTTCCCAGGTGCATTTTGGGAAGTTGGACTGAAAGAGGAATAGCTAGGACTCAAACATACACTCCAACATGGGGTGCCAATGCTGCAAGCAGTGGTGTAATACATTTTGCCAGCCCCTCCATTCTGTTCTTGAGGCCATCAAGGGATTTTTAGAATTTTAGATACTGTGTTTTTCAATTGTTAATTGGCTAATTGGCTCTTTAAAAAATAGTTTCTATTTCTCTGCTGAGAAAATGTATCTTTCCATTCATTTGAAGTGTGTTAGTTTTTAACTTCAGGGCACAGTTAGTAGTTACTTTAAAGTTTTTCTTTGATAACTTTAGCATTTAGGACATCTCAATATTGAAACCTGTTAGTTGTATTTTCTCTTGAAAATTGGGTGCATTTTCCTGTTTATATGTCAATTAATTTTTGGTTGCATACTGGGAAATTTGAATGTTACCTTGGCTTGATTCTAGTTCTATTATCCTCTGGATAAGGTTAATTTTTGATTGTTGTTTTAGTAGGAAATCAACATGATTAGGTACAGTGTTGCTTTCTGTGGAAAATGGTTCCAATCTTAGTTTAGTTTCCAGGGACTTTACTATGCTGCTTTGAGCCTACCCTGTATAAGTGCTCTTCAAGGATGAACCTGAGACTTTAGCTGTAATTTAAATTTTAGCTCAGATTTCAAAATCATTGCTATGCTTTGTTTGATCTATTCAACATATACATAGCTCAGGAGTGAACCCAAGATTCATGTAGCTTCATATACATAATTAAAGGATCCTTTTTCTAGCACTTTCTCCTTTCTGGAAATTCCCCCATACTTTTGTCCTTCAGAGCCCTCTTTTCCTGATCCCCCTGGCCAGAAAAATGGGTTTTTAGCTTTAGCCATCCAGGCTGCTACTTGCTGCACAGTTGTGTGATGAGGGCCTTTCCATGCAGGGGCAAAACCATTAGATTAAAGGTCAAACAACAACTTGGGAAACTTATCTTATTGTAGACCATACTTCCAAATTTTTGATCACCTACCATGTTTCACTCACTTTTGTGTACTTTTCAGATAGTTGCTGTTTTATTTTATCTGGAGATTTAAAAGGAGATTTAGGTTATAGTTGGCTTATACTACCATGTTGGAAATAGAACTCTGAAATTACTCTATACATATTTGTTATTAGGGTTTGTTTATATGTCATGACACTACAATGGAGTTCTGTGAAAGCAGTGGCTTTTTCAAAGTACTTAGATGTGAGATTTATAGCAGAAATTCAATATTTGTTGAATGAATAAACTTTTATATCAGTTTTATATGTGAATATCAAATTTAATGGGCAACATATTGATAACGTGCTGATTTGTGACAAAGGGAACAAGCCTATATTAGAGATGGAAGTGTAGGGCCAGAAGTTACCTATATTCCTGTGTTACAGAGATGAGCACTAGCACTGAAAGAAAAGAATAAACCTGTACCTCTCAACCATCAAGAACACATCATCTCTTTATGACTAAATAATATGCAGTTTGGAGCGAGGAAATGAATTTCTGCAAATAGTTTTCTTTAAAGTATGGAGTAAACTAACATCCACAAGTAAAATTTGTGTGAATTTATTTGAGATACTTTATGAAGTAATCATCTTCAGGAATTCCTAGTTTCTAACTATCTGGCTTACAAGTGCCTCTTATCTCCTGAGATTTTATACTTTGCAGATATTTTTATAAAGTTAAGTGGGTAGAAACAGCTCTTAAGGGAAGCATAACCAGTTTTACTGCATTTTTTAAAAATATATTACTCAGAAAACAAATTTTTTACTTTAATCACAGTAGAGAACAGTTTTCTTAAGCTAAAATAGTTATGTTTAAAATTAATTCTGTAGTTGCCAAAGATAGTTGCAATACCATTGTAGAGGAAAGGATTTGCCTACTATTCTGTTTAATATTTCTATCCAGAAACAACAAAAATATTTGTTTGCTCCTCCCTACCAGTTAGATTAGTTGTGTTAGAAGAATAGGATCATGGGGTTCTGAAAGAAGGGAGACTTCAATGTCAAGTAGAACAGTTTTGTGAAGACATTTTATTCATTTGAAAGGCAGAGCAACAGAGAAAGACACAGAGAGATCTTCTAGCTGCTGCTTCATTCCCCAAATGCCCTTGATAGCTGGGGCTGAGCCAGGCTGAAGCCAGGAACTTGGAACTCCATCCGGGTCTCCCACATGGTTGGCTGGGACCCACACACTTGGGCCATCTTCCCCTGCCCTCCCAGGGGCATTATTAGGGAGCTGTGTCAGAAGTGGAACAGCTGGAATTCAAACCAAAACTTCAAAATTTATCTTAGTTATTTTTGCATACCTTAATTCAGAAATACCTGAGTATCTGAAAATGTGTACTTCATTTTCTCCTTTCCTCTGTTTCTCATTTTCATGAAGATTCTGGGAGGCAATGATGATGGCTCAAATAATTTGGTTCCTGTCACTTACATGGAAAACCTGGATTGAGTTCCTGGCTGCTAACTTCAGCCTGGCCCAGCCCCAGCCTCAGCCCTAGCCTCTGCCCTAACCATTAAGGGCATCTGAGGCATGAGCAGCAGATGAGATTTATCTCTGATCTCTGTCTCTCTGCCTGCCTTCCTTCCTATCTCTATCTCTATCTCTATCTCTATCTCTATCTCTATCTCTATCTCTATCTCTATCTCTTTCTTTCAAGATTTATTTCTTTGAAAGAATTACAAGAGAGAGAAGGAGAGGCAGAGAGATAGAGAGAGGTTTTCCATCCACTGGTTCACTCTGCGATTGGCCACAGTGACCAGAGCTGGGCCAATCCAAAGCCAGGAGCAGGAGCTTCTTCTGGGTCTCCCATGAGGGTTCAGGGACCCGAGGACTTGGTCTATCATCTACTGCCTTCCCAGGCCATAGCAGAGTGGAAATGGAGCAAGTGGGACTTGTCCCTCTGTCCATACGGGGTGCCAGCACTGCAGGTGGCAGCTTTATCTGCTACACCACAATGCCGGCCCCTCTCACTGCCTTTCAAATAAAATAAGTCCCCTCTTCCTCCCTCCATCTCTCCTCTGCCTCTCAAATTGAAGAAGAAGAAGAAGAAGAAGAAGAAGAAGAAGGAGAAGGAGAAGGAGAAGGAGAAGGAGAAGGAGAAGGAGAAGGAGAAGGAGAAGGAGAAGGAGAAGGAGAAGGAGAAGGAGAAGGAGAAGGAGAAGGAGAAGGAGAAGGAGAAGGAGAAGGAGAAGGAGAAGCAGCTAGACCAGAGCTTAATCTTCCTGCCATGAGAGGACACAACAAGAGGATCATATGTAAGCCAGAAAGAGGACCCTCAGCAAGAATCAAATCCGTGGGCATCATGATCTTGGACTTCTGAGCTTTGAGAACTATAAGAAATAAATGTGTGTAAATAAAAGCCAGCCAGTACTATAACAAAATAGTAACCTGAGGTATTAGACATGAAGTTGCTCATTCTTCTGAGTTGCTTTATCATGGCCTTTACTCATTGAGATCATTTTCCTTTTTTGTTATTTGTATGAATTACTTTATATTTTATGGTTAGTAACCCTTGTCTTAAATGTCACTATACTGTTTTCCAGTTTGTCATTTGTGTTTCAGTTTTGTTCATGGTCTCTTATATAGTGCAGACTTGTAAATGTTTATGAAGTCAATTCCGTCAATCTTCTGTTTTTAGTTTTCAGGTGTGAAGTCATACTGAGAAAACTCACCAGCATTTAATAATGATGAGATATTATTGTATATTTTAAAATCAATTAATTTATTTGAAAGACAGAGTTAGATAGAGAGAGAGAAGAGAGAAGAGAGAGAGAGAATCTTTCATCCGCTGGTCACTCCCCAAATAGCTGCAATGGCTGGTGCTGAGCTGATCCAAAGCCAGGAGCCAGGAGCTTCCTCTGGGTCTCCCACATGGGTGCAGGGGCCCAAGGACCCGGGCCTTCTTCCACTGCTATCCTGGGCCATAGCAGAGAGCTGGATTGGAAGTGGAGCAGCTGGGTCTCGAACCGGTGCCCACATGGGATGCCAGCGCTTCAGGCTAGGACGTTAACCCACTGCGCCACAGTGTTGGCCCCTTAACTTTGACAGATGTACTTTGAATCCATTTGGAATTCTCTTTCATGTATGGTATGAATAGAGATTTAGCTTTTTTAAAAATACTAATTGTTTTGGTTATCTATTATCATATAAAAACATAAGTTTGTAACTTAGGACAATTACCATCTGTTCATTTCCCTTAATTCTGTAGGTCAGGGTTTAACCCAGGACACAGTAGAGATGACTCTTCTCTGTTGCAATTCTGGCTGGAATATTCGAGACATACTTCACTCTAGTCTCGAGTCTCAACTAGATCACTTGATGTAACTGGCTGGAGACTTTCTAGAACAGCTCAGTTGGAGCTTGGAGCCCCGGTTCTCACCCTTTGCTGAGTCTCTCAGTTCCTCTTTATGTGATCTCAGAGCCTCTTCTTTTCACGTGGCCTCTTCCTGTCCTTTCTTCAGCAAGGTCACTGATTTTCTTCTTGGGCAATTTGGGACTCTTCAGAGTGCAAAAGTGAAAGCTGCCAAGCCTATTTAAGACTTAGTTATGGAATAGATAACAGTTTCGTTTCTGCCATATTCTATTTGTTAAAAGAAAGTCATGGCCGGTTCTGTGGCTCACTTGGCTAATCCTCTGCCTGCGGCACCAGCACCCTGGGTTCTAGTCCCGGTTGGGGCGCCGGATTCTGTCCCCATTGCTCTTCTTCCAGTCCAGCTCTCTGCTGTGGCCCAGGAGGGCAGTGGAGGATGGCCCAAGTGCGTGGGCCCCTGAACCCACATGGGAGACCAGGAAAAAGCACCTGGCTCCTGGCTTGGGATTGGCTCAGCGCCAGCTGTAGCAGCCATTTGGGGGGTGAACCAATGGAAAGAAGACCTTTCTCTCTCTCTCTCTCTCTCTCTCACTGTCTAATTCTGCCTGTCAAAAAAAAAAAGGGGGGGGGGAGAGAACTATACAGAGGCATGAATACTATAAGGTGAGGTTCATTTGAAGCCATCAACTAAATACAATTTATTAAATAATGTCTTCTTTCTTCACTGATTTTAAATATCGTATTTTTCATATAATAAATTCATATATATACCTGAATCTCTTTCTGGACTGTATTCTGTTCTGTTACTCTATCTATGCTAGCATGGCAGTATTGTAACATGGAGAAACTGCAAATAATCAAATTATTGATTAGCTTATCTGTAAGTTCATTCATTTGTTCATTCAATAAATATTTATTAAATGATACTGTGTGCCAAGCACTCCTCCAAAAAAACTGGAGAATAGTGAATAAAATGAATAGCAGTTAAGAGAACAGATAAAAACCCATGGTTTCATGTAGCTTACATTCTTGTGGAAGACCAATAATTAAAAAGTACATAGTATGTTAGAGGGTAATAGATCTATGGAGAAAAATCTGGGAAGGATTAACAGAAGTGCTAAATCAAGTGTGTGATTTCTGAAAGGATGATCAGGAAAGTCCATGCTGAGATTTGAATAAACACTGCAAAAATATAGGAGCAAGTCAAGTGAATATTGGATTGAGGGTGGAAAAAGAGTCTGCTAAACAGTAAAAATAGATAAACTAGATCAACAAATAGCAACATGGATGGAACTCAGAAAGATAATGTTGAGTAAAAAAAAACTGTAGCAATAAATATACCATATGAAACTATTTTTAAAAACTAGAAATAGTAAGCTATTTCTTATTCCTAAGATATAGGCAGTTAAAATATGAAAAATGTCAGTAAAACTATCTATCAACTTCCTGTTACCTTCCCTAACTACTTCACTATTCTGATAATGTCATAATTATTTGAGCTTTTGCCAATCTGCAGGGTGAAAATGGTAATTTATTTTCTTTTAATGTTGTTACTGGTGAGTTTCCTTTTCTGTTTTTAAAATTTTAACACAGGGAGCTGGCACAGTGACATAGCCAGTTAAATCACAGCCTGCGGTGCCAGCATCCCATATAAGTGCCAGTGCTAGTCTCAGCTCCTCCACTTCCTTTCCAACTCCCTGCTAGTGTGACTGAAAAAGCAGAAGAGGATGACCCAAGTTCCTGGGCCCCTCCACTCACGTGGAATCTCCTGGCTCCTGACCTCAGCTTGGCCTAGCCCTGGTCATTTCAGCCATCTGGGAATTGAACCAGTGGATAGACGATACCTCTCTCTCTCTCTCTGACTCTGCCCTTCAGATAAATAAATCTATATGGTCATCAAAGAAGGTGGTACTTTTCTTTGAAGGGAGGAGAGAACTTCCACTTTGCTTATGGCCTTGTTTAAATACTGACAGAGTTGTGCATTCAAAAGGCTTCCATAGCCTAGGCAGATCATGTCAGGAGCCTCGGTGATCACTGACATCATACATAAGGGTGTTAATTGTTAAATTAATAAGAGTCACTGTGCACTAACTTCCCATGCAGGACCTCTGTCCTCAGACAGTTGTATTATAACTATATATAAGTGCTCCCAAAAGATGTATCATTTTGGGTGCTTCATTAAAGTTAATTAAGTTTCTAAAAAAAAAGAAGAAGAAGAAGAATTGAAATTAACTTCAAGATGCAATAACTTTGAACAACTCTTGTCTCAACTGTTGAGGAACAGGTTTTTTGTTTTTGTTTTTGTTTTTACTGTGCAAATTGTTGAACTCTTTACTTAGTATAGAGTTGTTCTTCTGGGTATAAAGTTAATTAAAAATAGACCTTAGTGGAGAATGGGACTGGGAATGGAAGAGGGAGAAGAGGGGTTGGAGAGTGGGTGGGAGGGTGGGTATGGTGGGAAGAATCACTATCTTCCTAAAGTTGTACTTATGAAATGCATGAAGTCTGTATTCCTTAAATGAGAAGTTTCTTTGGGGGAAAAATAAATTTAAAAAATTTTTAAAATATTAAAAATTTTTTTAACACAGTAACATGTACACATAGTTAAATAGAACAAATTGTGCAAAAAGCAGTTCCCTATTTACTCTTGTTTCTGTAGCCAATATGTTAAATTCTTCTGTTATTTTAGGTATTAGTATAATAATATTATTTTTCAATTTCTTTATTTAGCTCTTTTATATAAAAACATAGGTACCTTTGCTTCCTTTCATCCTATATTCTCAGTATAATAATATAATTTTCAGTTAAGCATCAATAATTACATTATGACTGGATTAAAATTGTTAACTGCACAGCCAAATACTGCATACTTCTTCTCTGGAAATCTTAAATTTTTCTTAAAGAAATAATTGCAACATTTATCACATAGATAATTTTTCTATTTACCTATTCTTGCTTTTTTTCCCCAATTATTCAATTTTGTCACATTCCTAGTACTAATTTTCTTCCCCCAGTGCTCAGGTACATGAGATAATCTATGTTCACACTTGTTATTTTCTCAGAGATCCCCTCCTGAAGAATGTCATGCTTCTCTCCCGGGCAGGGCTACCTGTCAGCTGGGACTTCCCTTTGCTATTTTCTATTCTAGGATTCTTCTTTCCTGGATCTTACGCTTTTCTCTTTCTTGATTACTTCCTCGTTTTGGAGGAAAATGCTTTTAGCAGGTTCCGGAGAGAGTGAATAGGAGGCAAATTCTCTGAAGTTTTAGATATTTAAGATGTTTTAATTTTTATTCAATGGTTCACCATCCCAGTTACGTGTTAGAATTACATGAGAGAGGCTGAAAAACAAAATAAATTAATGAAAAAAACCTTCCCAGGCACTGCCTCAGACCATCAAAATAAGAACTTATGATACTAGGGTTTAATACTTCCCCAGGATATTCTAATGTGACACTAGAGTTGAGAGCCCGGATGTCTCAATGTTGAACTGATGGTTTGGCTGGACATGGAATGCAGATGACTGAGCTGGTTCCCAAGATTTCCTCCTCATACACACAGCCTATAGTATACCCTTCCTTTGAATGTGGGTGGTACCAGCACATAGGGTAAAATGTTAATCAAAATGTAGATTATCCTGTGAGGAGCTTGCCTATCTGGCGAGGCCTTCAACAGAAGACAAAGCTGCTTTCTTGTTGGCCATGAAGTTGAAGCAAACTGCTATGTTCTGAGGGGAGGGGCCCAAGTGCAAGGACCTGAGTGAAGCCATGCTGCTGAGAGCAGTTCAGGTTGTAGGCTAGCTAGAAGACAAGAACCTCAGTCATACAACTTTAAGGGACTAACTTGTGCTAAAACCCTGAATGAGCTTGGAAGAGGAACCTGAGCTCCAGATGAGACAACAGATGTAGCTGACCTTTGATTGCAACTTGTAATACCCTGAGCAGGGAGCCCAGATACTAGGCCTACACTTCTAGGCCACAGAAACTTTCTGTTAATAAGATGTGTGATAAAATTATGGTAATTTTGTATGCAGCAACAGAAAATAATAATGTGGCTGGGTATAAAACTCTGTGAAGGAATTATTTTCTTTATGAATTTTAGAGATATTGTCCCATTGGCTTTTAGTTTCCTCTCTTGCCACTGTGAAATTAGACGCCATTCTATTGCACATTTTTTTGAGCCATTTGTGAGTAAACAAACTCACAAATATATTTTCTCACAAACAAAATATTCCCTTCCCACTAAATTTTGAAGTATGTATTCCCTTATAAAATAGAAATTATTTTTTATAATTTTTAAGATTATAAATTTAAAATTTTATAAATATAAATTTATAAATTTAAAAAATTTAACTAATGAATGTTATGTATATTTTTGGGATAGCATGTAATATTTCATTACATATATACACACACACACACATTGTGTTGTACTCAATCAGGGCAAAATATTTTTTCAAACATTCATTATTTCTTTGTGGTGAAAACATTCAAGATCCTTTTGCCTAGTTGTTATTTTTAGACAAATATACAGGACATTATTATTGCTGTAGTCTCCCAAGTGTGCAACAGAACACTAGAGCTTCTTAAACCTATCTAACTATAACTTAACACTCATTAAATAACCTTTCCACATCTAACCTTCCCTGCTACTCACCCAAGTCCCTGAACACCACCATTCTACTCTCAAATATTTAAAAAATTATTAATTTTTTTTATAAAGCAGCCTCCTTCTCTTCCATTTGATGCATGGTTGCATTCTGAAGATGGAGCACCTTCTTAATCGCCCTTAACTGCTGATTGGTTTCTTTCTTTTTTTAAAGATTTATTTATTTATTTGACAGAATTACACAGGAAGAGAAGGAGAGGCAGAGAGAGAGAGAGAGAAAGAGAGATTTTCCTTTTCGGATTCACTCCCCAGATAGCCACAATGGCCAGAGCTGAGCCTATCTGAAGCCAGGATCCAGTAGATTCTTCCGGGTCTCCCACCCAGATTCAGAGGCCCAAGGACTTTGGCCATCTTCTACTGCTTTCCCAGGCCACAGCAGAGAGCTAGATTGGAAGTGGAGCAGCGGGACTTGAACCAACACCAATATGGGATGCTGGCACTATAGGTGGCGGCTTTACCCACTACACCACACGCCAGCCCCTAAAAATAATTTTAAATTTTAATTACTTTTTAACAAATTCAATGTGATTTGTGGATTCAATTCTAAGACATAATGCTATTCCCTTCTTCCCTCTCTCTCTCCCTCTCCCTCTACCCTCTTTCCTTCTCCCTTTCTTATTTTTTAGTTTTTGAGATAACATATTTTAAAATGACATTACCATAAGAAGGTTTAATGCTTCACCAAATAAGAAGTTTAAAGGCAAAAAGCAAAATGATTTGTCTAGTCTAGAGAAGATGGTTTTAAAAAAGTGGAAAGAGTACAGTCTCAGGGAAGATTTAGGGAGAAAACAGCAGAGGAAATTCTATGCAAATTGGAGGGACATAATGGACCTACGTGGAGGGTGTGGACGTACGCAAGTCAGGACCCCAGCAGCTGAGACCCTATGCACCAGCATTAGAGAGTGAGGTGAGAACAGACTGCAGCAGCCCAAGCCACTGGTGAAAAAGCTGCAGGAAGAGCATAGAGAGATTCCAGCTTGAAGCCCCTAGGGGATAGTGTATCTGCCGAACTAAAGGAGAAAAAACAAAGGGGAGGCACGTTTCTCGCTCCCTGATCACTCTGCAATGGCATCCTATAACAAGCTGATAGACAGCACGTGACATTCTGGACGTATGTAACAGCTGCACCAGCCTGTGTCAGCACCCAGCAACCAGCCACGCTACAAGGCAGTTATAATCAAAACAACCCAGTACTGGCACAAAATAGATGGATAGACCAATGGAACAGAATAGAAATGCCAAAATCAATCCAAGCATCTACAACCAACTTATATTTGACAAGGAGCTAAAACCAATCCCTGGTGCAAGGACAGTCTCTTCAAATGGTGCTGGGAAAACTGAATTTCCACTTGTAAAAGTATGAAGCAAGACCCCTACCTTACATTTTACACAAAAATTCGTTCAAAATGGATTAAAGACCTAAAGCTATGATCTGATACCAGCAAGACCTTTGCACAGGCAAAGAGTTCTTGAAAAAGACCCCAGTGGCACAGGCAATCAAAGCCAAAATTAACAAATGGAATTACATCAAATTGAGAAGCTTCTGTACTGCAAAAGAAACACTCAGGAAAGTGAAGAGACAATTGACAGAATGGGAGAAATTATTTGCAAACTATGCAACTGATAAAGGATTAATAACCAGAATATATAAAGAGATCAAGAAACTCCACAACAACAAAACAAACAACCCAGTTATGAAATGGGTAAAAGACTTAAACAGACATTTTTCAAGAGGAAATCCAAATGGCCAACAGACACATGAAAAAATGTTCAGGATCACTAGCCATCAGGGAAATGCAAATCAAAACCCCAATGAGGTCTCACTTCACCCGCATTAGAATGGCTTTCATACAGAAATCAGCAAACAACAAATGCTGCTGAGGATGTGGGGGAAAAAGTACCCTTATCCACTGTTGGTGGGCATGTAAACTGGTAAAGCCACTATGAATGACAGTATGGCAATACCTCAGAAATCTGAATATAGACCTACCATATGACCAAGCCATTCCACTCCTAGGAATTTGTCCAACAGAAATGAAATCAGCAAAAAAAAAAAAAAAAAAAAAAAAAAAAAAAAGAGTTATTTCTACACCCATGTTTATTGTGGCTTAATTCACAATAGCTAAGATATGGAATCAGCCTAAATGCCCATCAACTGAAGACTGGAAAAAGAAATTATGATATGTATATGGACTCTATGGACTACTACACAGTGGGAGAATAAATGGAATCTGGTCATTTGGAACAAAATGGATTGTGGGGAGCAACTGGGAGCAACTCGAACTAGACTAAGTTACTGGAATTAAGACTTATTCTATGCATCTGCTCTCCCACAATATGGTGCTGGGAGAGGAGGAAACAGCTTCTACACAGCTGCCTCCAGTTCAACCAATAAACAGCAGGACCTGCTCCTGATTGGAGGAGAGCAGCGTACTCGGCGTGTGGGTAGCAGAGTTGGGATTGGTGGAAGAGGACTATAAAGGAGGAGAGAGACAACATGCACCAGGAACATCTATCTGAAGGAACACCTGTGCAGCCCCCGAGAGAGCCGGCCTGTGGTGTGCCACTCCCCCGCGGAAGTGGGGAAAGTGGCAGGGGGAACCGCCCTTCCACGGAGGTGGAAGGGACGGTAGCCAACCCGGGAAGAACCAGCAGCAAACCCGGGAAGGGCCGAGCAGATGAAAGAACAGCGCAGGGTCCTGTGTCGTTCCTCCACGAAGAGGGGGAGCGACATGGATGAATCTGGAAAACATCATACTTAGTGAAATAAGCCATTCTCAAAGGAACAAATACTATATGTTCTCCCTGATCTGTGATACCTAATAGAGCACCTAAAAGGAAATCTGTAAAGTGATATTGGCACTTTGAGACACAATGATTTGAACAGCCCTTGTCTTGACTGTTGAGGACTTTTTTTTTCCTTCTTTGTACTGTTTGTTGAACAACTTAACATAGAGTTAATCATATGTGTGTAAAGTCAATTGAAAATATATCTCAGTAAAAAATAAGAGTGGGAATAAGAGAGGGAGGAGCCTCGGGTGATCACTGATGTCATGCATAAGAGTGTTAATTGTGCACTTACTGCCCATGCAGGACCTCTGTCCTCAATGAGTTGTATTACAAGAATTTTCTGTAAAACTTGTTTTCTTTTTTGAAGGTTTTTATTTAATGAATACAAATTTTCATATGTACAGCTTTTAGAGATATAGTGTTTCTTCCTCCCATTCCTGCCCTCCCACCCCCACTCCCATCCCACCCCCCACTCCCTCTCCCATTCCATTTTCCATTGACTTTATATACAGAAGACCAACTCTATACTAAGTAGAGATTTCAACTATTTGCACCCACACAGACATACAAAGTATAAAGTACAGTTTGAAGACGAGTTTTACCATTAATTCTCATAGTACAACTCATTAAGGACAGAGGTCCAACATGGATAGCAAGTGCACAGTGACTCCTGTTATTGATTTAACAACTGACACTCTTATATATGATGTCAGTGATCACCCGAAGCTCTTGACATGAGTGCCAAGGCTATGGAAGCCTTTGAGTTAACAAACTCCATTGGTTTTTAGACAAGGCCATAGTCAAAGTGGAAGTCCTCTCCTCCCTTCAGAGAAAAGTACATCCTTCTTTGATGGCTCCTTTTTTCCACTGGGGTCTCACCCACACAGATCCTTCATGCAGAACCATTTTTGCCACTATGTCTTGGCTTTACATGCCTGAAATGCTCTCATGGTGTTTTCAGTCAGGCCTTAGAGGCTGATTCTGAGGTCAGAGTGCTGTTTAGTGTATTTGTCATTTTATGAGACTGCTGTGTGGACTGCTTTCCATGTTGGAACTTTCTCTCCTTTGTAATTCTATCTATTGTTATTACCAAGCACTTGGTCTTATTTATGTGATCCTTTTGACTTATGATCCTATATATATGATCAATTCCATACTTAATATGATCACTTTATCACATAAGATGGGATTAGTGCCACCCAGCTAAATGGGATTTGGAGTCCCATGGCAAATTTTTAGTTTCACCCTTAGGGGTAAGTCTGTAGGAATGTGTGCTGATCTTTATAGCTCCTCCCTCTCTCATTCCCACTATTATTTTTAATTGGGATCTATTTTCAATTGACTTAATGTATCTATGATTAATTCTATGTTAAGTAAGGAGTTCAACCAATGGTATTAGGTAGAGAAGAAAAAAGAATAAAAAAATAAATAAAATGAAATAATAAACTGTTCCTTGATGGTCAAGACAAGGGCTGTTCAAATAATTGCTTCTCATAGTGTCAATTTTAAAACTTGTTTTCAAACATTTGTGTGTGTGTGTATGTGTGTATGCATGCATGCAAATTGTTGAAATCTTTACTTAGTAAAGTTGGTATTTTGCGTACAAACTTAATTGAAAATGAATCTTAATGAAGAATGGGACTGGGAATGGGAGTGAGAGGAGGTGGAGTGGGAGTGGGGGTGGTCTGGTGGGTATGGTGGGAAGAATCACTGTATTCCTAAAGTTGTGCTTATGACATTTGTACTGCTTAAATAAAAGGTTTCTTTGGAAAAAAATTTCTAGTTTAGTGAGAATATAGACAATAGCTATAAACAATAATTGAATGGAGAAATGACCATTCCACCCAAACATAATAAATTTTAAATTAATCACAGGTCATTAAAACTGTATGAGTATAACATTCTTAAGCATTGGTTTAACAAAAACAAAACAAAGTGGTTTCTTTTGAAAGATTTGTTTTATTTGAAAGGCAAAATTAGGCCGGCGCCGCGGCTCACTAGGCTAATCCTCCGCCTTGCAGCGCCGGCACACCAGGTTCTAGTCCCGGTAGGGGCACTGGATTCTGTCCCGGTTGCCCCTCTTCCAGGCCAGCTCTCTGCTGTGTCCAGGGAGTGCAGTGGAGGATGGCCCAAGTGTTGGGGCCCTGCACCCCATGGGAGACCAGGATAAGCACCTGGCTCCTGCCTTCGGATCAGCGCGGTGCGCCAGCCGCGGTGGCCATTGGAGGGTAAACCAATGGCAAAAGGAAGACCTTTCTCTCTGTCTCTCTTTCTCACTGTCCACTCTGCCTGTAAAAAAAAAAAAAAAAAAAAAAGAAGAAGAAGAAAGGCAAAATTACAGAGAGAGGTAGTGACAGAGAGAGATACAAATCTTTCATCCACTGATTCACTCCTCAAATGATTGCAACTGAGCTGATCTGAAGCCAGGAGCCAAGGGCCTCTTCTAGGTATCCTATGTGGGTGCAGAGGCCCAAGCACTTGAGCCATCTCTAGCTGCTTTCTCAGGCACACTAGCAGGGAGCTGGATGAGAAGTGGAGCAGCCAGGACTTGAACCTGTGCTCATATGGGATGCTGGCACTAGGGTTTAACCCGCTGCACCACAACACTGGCCCCTAAAACAAAGTTTTACAAAACTATATTTGCAAAAAAAAAAAAAAAACTTATTTGCAGCAATACTGATGCAAAGAGACATTTCTTTTTTCTCTCCCTCCCCCCCCCCTTTTTTTTTTACTTGTTTTTAAAATTTTAGCTCACACATATAAGGGAGAACATGCAGTATTTGCTTTTCTGGGTCTGGCTTATTTCACTCAACATAATTTCTGCCAGTTGCATCCAATTTGCTGCAGATGGTAAAATATATATCTTTTTTGTTTGTTTTTAGATTTATTTATTTGAAAGTCAGAGTTCACACACACACACACACATACACACACATCTTCCATTTACTAGTTCACTCCTCAGATGGCCGCAACAGCCAGACCAAAGCCTGGAGCCAGAAGATTCATTCAAGTCTCCCACATGGGTGGCAGGGGCCCAACACTTGGGCCATCTTCCACTGCTTTACTAGGCCATTAGCAAGGAGCTAGATCAGAAGTGGAGCATCCAGGATGGGAACCAGGGCTCATCTGGAATGCTGGCATCACAGTCAATGGCTTTACCTGCTATGCCACAGTCCTGACCCCCAATTTATTTTTTTATACCTGAACAATATTCCATGGTGTATATATACCAGATTTTCTTTTTTTCTTGACAGGCAGAGTTAGACAGTGAGAGAGAGAGAGAGAGAGAGAGAGAGAGAAAGGTTTTCCTTCCGTTGGTTCACCCCAGCAATGGCCGCCACGGCTGGTGCGCTGTGCCAATCCGAAGCCAGGAGCCAGGTGCTTCCTCCTGGTCTCCTATGCGGGTGTAGGGCCCAAGTACTTGGGCCATCTTCCACTGCCTTTCCGGGCCACAGCAGAGAGCTGGACTGGAAGAGGAGCAACCTGGACAGAACCAGTGCCCCAACCGGGACTAGAACCCAGTTGCTGTGGCTCGGGAGTGCAGTGGAGGATGGCCCAAGTGCTTGGGCCCCGCACCCGCATGGGAGACCAGGAGGAAGCACCTGGCTCCTGGCTTCGGATCAGCACAGCGCGCCAGCCGTGACAGCCATTTGGGGGGTGAACCAACAGGAGGAAGATCTTTCTCTCTGAGACAGACTCTCTCACTGTCTTACTCTGCCTGTCAAAAAAAAAAAAAAAGTATTGATGTCAGAAAATTTTGACAAAATGGAATCCTAAGGTGAAGTTCTACAGGTGAACTTTAAAAATAGCTGCATTAAGGTTCACACTTCGACTGTGCAGTTACACTGAGGAGAGCAGTCATTTTTTAAAAGATTTATTTATTTATTTGAAACATGGAGTTACAGAGAGGTAGATTGATTAGTGTATTTAATTCTCATCTGATCACCTTGATGAACACCTCCAAGTTCTGAAAAAACTAATTCTTTTATAAAACTGTGCATACCAATTCAATCCCATCAAGGTGGCTTGTACCAATGCCGTCTCACTAGTCCAAGTGATCAATTTCTGTTCACAATTGATCGTAATGATAGGACTAAGAGCCAAAGGGATCACATAAACAGGACTAGTGTCTGCAAATACTAACTGATAGAATAAAAAAGGGAGAGAATGATCCAACATGGGAAGCGAGATACACAGCAGACTCATAGAATGGCAGTTGTCCTAAACAGCACTCTGGCCTCAGAATCAGCCCTTAAGTCATGCGAATCCAGCTGAAAAGCCCCTGAGAGCATTTCAGGCATGGAAAGCCAAGACACTCTGGCAAAAAAAAATGACCTAAATGAAAGATCTCCGCGAGTGAGATCCCAGTGGAAAGAACAGGTCATCAGAGAAGGAAGTACCTTTCTCTGAAGGGAGGAGAGAACTTCCACTCTGACTACGACCTTGCCTAAGTATGATCAGAGTCAGTGAACTCAAAAGGCTTCCATAGCCTTGGAAACTCATGACAAGAGCCTAGGGTGATTACTGATGCCATAAACAAGAGTGTCAATTTGTAAAGTCAACAACAGGAGTCACTGTGCACTTACTCCTCATGTAGGATCTCTGTCCTTAATGTGCTGTACATTGTGATTTAATGCTATAACCAGTACTCAAACAGTATATTTCACTTTGTGTTTCTATGTGGGTGCAAACTGTTGAAATCTTTACTTAATATAGGCTAAACTGATCTTCTGTATATAAAGAGAATTGAAAATGAATCTTGATGTGAATGGAAGGGGAGAGGGAGTGGGAAAGGTGAGGGTTGCGAGTGGGAGGGAAGTTATGGGGGGGGGCCATTGTAATCCATAAGCTGTACTTTTGAAATTTATATTCATTAAATAAAAGTTAAAAATAATAAAAAAACAAAACTGTGCATAAATATAATTTGCAAATGTGTATCATGTTTTATAACAAAAGTCTGAGATTAAAGCTGTTTTCTCAGCTTGATACAGTTTGTTAATAACTATGATATTTTATTTTCATGCAAAAATTAATCTGTAATGCTTTTTTTCTATTTCTTTTTATCTAAATAAGCATTTTATATTAGAAGTTCCTTTTGTAGATATCTATTCACTCATTTAAAGAATTATTTCGGGGCTGGCATTGTGGTGTAGCACGCAGGTAAAGCCGCTGCCTGGATCACCGGCATCCCATAAGGTAGCCAGTTCAGTCCTGGCTGCTCCACTTCTAATCCAGCTCTCTGCAAATGTGCCTGGGGAAACAGCATAAGATGGCCTATCAAGGGTGTTTGGGCCCCACCACCTTCAAGGGTGCTTGGGCTCCTGCACTCATGTGGGAGACCTGGAGGAAGCTCCTAGCTCCTGGCTTCATCCTGGCCCAGCCCTGGCTGTTGTAGCCATCTGGGGAGTGAATCAGTGGATGAAAGAGCTCAATTTCTCTCTCTCTCTCTCTCTCTCTCTCTCTCTCTCTCCCTCTCCCTCTGTAACTCTGCCTTTCAAATAAATAAATCTTTAAAAAATTATTTCATAATCAAATAAATTTGAAAAATGCCATCTTAAAATACTCCAAAGCTAGCACAGGGACAGTCATTTAGCAGTAGCTCAGTAACTAATTATTGAATGAATGCGTGAATTCTCAGCCATGTTCTTTCCTTCAGGCTTTGTTCTCCAATTCAAAACAGATGGAGGGAAGATTTTCTAAAACCTCTTTAAGGTAAATGTTTCATAATCCCTAGAAATCCATGTTAGTGTTTAACAAATCTCAATGTCAGGAAACCTCTTTACTCTAAGGCTATTTTGCTGTAGTTTTAGTCATTTCCTTTTATTCTTTCCTTAGTACTGCTAGAGAACTGGTTGCCATTCCTGTGTATAAATATGAGGATCATTACATAGAACTCAAAATTTAGTTTCAGCTTTGCTTTAAATATTCTTTCCTCCTTCCTCCACCATAAATCTATAAAATGAGGATAATTCTGGCACTTAAATGGAAAAATAAGTAAATACATTTATTGTAGAATATTAAAACATGTCTAATAATTTTAGAGAAAGGTAGTACTTAAACATGAAGGTGTTTATTTCATTCTCCTTAGAATTCTTTCAACCAATGGCTTCCAAATACAGCCAATTTTTAAAAGCAGAAGACTTTGATAAATGTAATATTTTTAGCTCCTACTTCAAATTATAGAATTTGAATCCTAGATGGGTGATGCTTAGAATAATATAATAAAATACATAAACAAAAAATTCTAACAATAATTTTCCAGGTGAATGGCCATGTTTACTTTATAAAGTTTCCTATAATCAGAGACTCCTTTAATTATGTAAATTCTGTTTACTTTGAGCCATATGATGCATATAATTATGATTTCTCACATAACTTGTTATATTTCTTTGAGTTAAAACTATCCAATATTTTCATTTCTTTCATTTTCTATATTCTCATCATTACTTTTTATAAAAGATTATTTATTTGAAAGGCACAGTTACAGAGAGAGAGGAAGACACACACACACACAAATACAGAGAGAGAGAGAGAGAGAGAGAGAGAGAGAGAGAGAGAGAGAGAGATTCCATCCCTGGTTCACTCCCCAAATGGCTACAACAGCTGGGGCTGGGCCAGGCTGAAGACAGGAGCCTGGATCTCCATGCAGGTCTCCCATGTGGGTGCAGGGGCCCAAGCACTTGGACCATCTTCCACTGCTTTCCCAGGCACATTAGCAGGGAGCTGAGTGGAAGTGGAACATACTGAACTTGAACTGGCACTCAAGGTTCAAGAATTCGGGATTAACCAGCTTCATCACAACTCTGGCCCCAAAAATTCCTTTTATATGCCATTAACTATGTATAGTAAAACCTGTCAGATAATATACCTCTCAATTTTATTTCCTGGAATCCTCCACTGTTGTCAAATTTGAGTTGTTTTAGTCTAGAACATCAAGCTGCACTGTTATTATCCTGACACTTTATGCACTGGCTGTGGGGAGCAACTCGGACTAGACTGTTACTCGAATTAAGACTTACTCTATGCATCTGCTCTCCCACAATATGGTGCTGGGAGAGGAGGAAACAGCTTCTACACAGCTGCCTCCAGTTCAACCAATAAACAGCAGGACCTGCTCCTGATTGGAGGAGAGCAGCGTACTCGGCGTGTGGGTAGCAGAGTTGGGATTGGTGGAAGAGGACTATAAAGGAGGAGAGAGACAACATGCACCAGGAACATCTATCTGAAGGAACACCTGTGCAGCCCCCGAGAGAGCTGGCCGGTGGTGTGCCACTCCCCAGCGGAAGTGGGGAAAGTGGCAGGGGGAACCGCCCTTTCACGGAGGTGGAAGGGACGGTAGCCAACCCAGGAA
The DNA here is from genome assembly GCF_051225735.1 of Oryctolagus cuniculus. Lineage (NCBI taxonomy): Eukaryota > Metazoa > Chordata > Mammalia > Lagomorpha > Leporidae > Oryctolagus > Oryctolagus cuniculus. The sequence continues at coordinate 100,609,294 of NC_142870.1, forward strand.
GAACCAGCAGCAAACCCGGGGAGGGCCAAGCAGACGAAAGAACAACGCAGGGTCCTGTGTCGTTCCTCCATGAAGACGGGGAGCGACACTGGCCATGTCAAATCCCCTGCTTCTTGTACCTAATGCCTTTTTTTTAAATTCCCTCATTTTAATGAAGCACACTCCCTAACATCCTAAGGAAGGGAGCAGAGAGCATGTGTTTTTGAAGCCTTATGTTTCTGAAAATGTCTTTGTTCAGCCCTTACAAATGACTAATAGTGTCCCAGTCAGCATGGGGTGCCATAACAAAGTCCCATAAACTGGGCGGCTTAAGCAACAGGGACCCATTTTTCACAGTTCAGGAGGCTGATAGTGCAGGACCAGAATGCCAATAGAGTTGTGGTAAGGGTTCTACACCTGGCTTACAGGCTGCTGCCTTCTTCCTGTGTCCTCACATCATGGTGGGTGGGGGTGGAGAGAGAGAGAGTGCGCGCATGGGAGCTCTCTGTTATCTCATCTAAGGATCCTAATTCCATGAGTGCTCCACCCTCATGGCCTCATCTGACCCTGATTATCTTCCAAAGACTACCATCCCCAAGAACCATCCTACTGGGGTTAGAGCTTTAACACAGGAATTTTGAGGGTATACAATTTGGCCATAGTAAATAATCTTGCTGATTATAGAATTAAAGAGAGGCAATTGCATTTCGTAAGGAACTTTGAAGACATTGCCTCATTGTTTTCTAGATGCAATGTTGTTGAAAAGACCCATGTTATTCTTATTCTAGTCCTTTATATGTGACCTGGATTTCCACTCTGGAAGTTTTTAGGATATTCTCATTATTCCTGATGTTTCTGTGCTTTGATTTGGGTCATTTTATCCTTAGCAGTAAGAGACCATGTTATGAATTTGTTTATGTATTTGTATTCTTCAATTCTGAGAATTTTTCCTTTTTTTTTAAGATTTATTTTTAACTTTTTGACAGGCAAAATGACAGAGAGACAGAGATGTTCCATCCTTTAATTCATCCCCCAAATAGCCTCGATGTCCTGGCTGGGCCAGACCAAAGCCACTAGCCAGGAGCTCCATCTGGGTCTCCAACATGGGTAGCAGGGACCCAAGTGCTTGAGCCATCTTCTGTTGCTTTTCCAGGCACAGTAGTAGGGAGCTGGTTTGGAAGCAGAGAAGCCACAACTCAAATCAGCTCTCAGATATGGGATGCCAGCATTGCAGGTGGCGGCTTATCCCACTACACTATGACACCAGCCCCAGAACATTTTTGCATTAATTATTTCTACCTTTTATTTTGTTTTCCCTTCCTGAAATTACAAATAGTTGGGAATGGGCCGGTGCTGTGGCTCACTAGGCTAATCCTCTGCCTATGGTGCTGGCACCCTGGATTCTAGTCCCAGTCGGGGTGCGGGATTCTGTCCCAGTCGCTCCTCTTCCAGTCCAGCTCTCTGCTGCGGCCTGGGAGTGCAGTAGAGGATGGCCCAGGTGCCTGGGCCCCTGCACCCGCATGGGAGACCAGGAGGAAGCACCTGGCTCCTGGCCTCGGATCAGTGCAGCGCCGACTGTAGAGGCCATTTCGAGGGTGAATCAATGAAAGACCTTTCTCTCTGTCTCTCTGTCTCTCTCACTGTCTAACTCTGCCTGTCCAAAAATAAATAAATAAATAAATAAATAAATAAATAGTTGGGAATTTGAAGTTCTGTATTAAACTTTAGTTCCTCTTTCCTTTTCTTCTTCCTATTAACCATTTCTGACTTTTGGGACTTTTTTCAACTTTTATAGTATATCTATTGAATCTTTATTTTGATGGTCATGCTTGGCTCACATGAAGGTACTTCAAAAATTCACAGAAAGCCAGAATTAAAAGAAAAGTTTATTTTGTTACAAAAGTCTTCTAAAATCCAGGCATCAGTTTTTCATAATATGTATTATTCATAATCTTTTGCAGATTACTTTCATTGATAGCTTTTTACAGCTGTTTTCTTTTTGTTTTGTGTTGTGGTTCAGATTTCTGATACATGAAAAACTGGAGCTTTGCATTCCTCATTTTTTTACATTCCTCATTTTGTATATGGGTTGTACTTAGTGAATTGCATTTGATGAACAGACCAAAAAAAAAAAAAAATACAAGAGAAGATGTGTGACTTTGGATGACAGATTATAGACCCTGTGGCTTTCTGATGGTTTTTTCTCTGGATGATTTGCTCTGGGGGGAAGAAAGTTGCCACATTTTAAGGATGCACAACAGTCTCATGGAGAGGTTGGTATAGTGAGAGACTGGGATTTCTTGGGAGTAGTCAGGTAATGGGTCCTCTTAAAGAGAATCCTCCAAATCCGGAAAACTACAGGCTCAGCTAGCAGCTTGAAGGCAGTCTCAGGCTGAGATTCCGTGCCAGACCCATGCAGTTAAGGCCCTCCAGATTCTTGACTCACAGAAACTGTGTTAGATAATATTTTTTTTATAAATTAAGATAATTTTTAGTGCAAAAACAGATAACCAACATACCTTGTCCTTGAGTGTTCCTTTTCATAGCATCCTGTTCTTGTTTCTTTTTTTTTTTTTTTAAAGATTTATTTATTTATTTGAAAGTCAGAGTTACACATAGAGAGAAGGGGAGACAGAGAGAGGTCTTCCATCTGCTTGTTTACTCCCCAATTGGCTGCAACGGCTGGAGCTGTGCTGATCTGAAGCCAGGAGCCAGGAACTTCTTCTGGATCTTCCATGCAGGTACAGGAGCCCAAGGACCTGGGCCGTCTTCTACTGCTTTCCCAGACCATAGCAGAGAGCTGGGTCGGAAGTGGAGCAGCCGGGACTTGAACTGGCATCCATATGGGATGCTGGCACTGCAGGCGGCACCTTTACCTGCTAAGCCACAGCGCCAGCCCCCGTTCTTGTTTCATAGAAGCCATATCCTCTGTTCTCTCATGAGACATTGATAGTCTTTATTTAAGTTTTCTTTCTCTCATTGTATTGTCTCTAATTCCCTTTAATTTATGATAATTGACAAACTTCAAAGAGACAGAAGGAGATCCAGATTCTGGAAGGGAGAAGGTGAGAAAGACAAACAAATGGGAAATATATATCACAGGAATCAAGAAAAGCAAACTGGGGGGAAAAGATAAATATCCTGTAAGAGAAAGATAGCTCTAAATACGTTCTAGAGGTTTGCTTGTGTTGCTCACTCATAAATCATGATGTGCATTAAACATATAAAGTCCATGAATCTGATTTTATCAAATATCACCAGTACTCAAATTCCTTAATCCTTATCATCTTTGGCAAATATTTCTAATACAGTTAGAAGCACTCACTTATAATTATATACTGTTTTATTTGAATTTTCCTATTCCTAATGATATACAATGGAAAAGCCAAGGTGTTACAAGACTAGGTTGAGAAAACCTACATATTATTTGCTTAACATGTAAACTGAGCTTTGAATTAGTCTAATAGAAATTTTCAGACAAAGTTGAAGGTCAGTGGAATCTTTGTGTACCCTATCACCTAATGACTGATTCTGAGTAAGTTTCTCAAACTTTAAGAGCTTGTTTTGTAAAATGGGAATGTGTGCAGTATCTACCATAAGCTTGTTCTAATGAGTCAGTGAAGTAAGGTGTTTAGAATCGTGAGTGACGTGGTGTTCTCCTTCTTTTCTCTTGTTCTTCCCCTTCTACTTCTTTCTCCCCCTTATTCTCTTCCTTATTCTCATATTCTATTTCTATTTTTCTGCTTCTTCTCTCTGACTTTGTATTTCTTCTGAGTATCACTATGACAAAACAATGTATTATTAAGAATCTGAATATCTCTTGGAGGGACTTCTGACTTATTTGCCAGTTTCATATGTCTCACCCATAAGCTACCCCATCAAATTAGAAGACATCAGCACCTACATTTGTAAGTTATAGTCAGACTGCTGACATAAAAATAGAAGCTTGATTTCCTATAACACACATAATCACTTAATATAATTTTAAGGAAACCTACTGGATAGTGACTGTATAAAATATAGCATGTTGTTCAAGGTCAAGTGGAAGAGTCAGTCTATATTTGTTATATTTACGTAACACAGAACTACTCTATGTACCCACTCTCAGTAAATTGTGAGAAGATATATCATGCTGATATGCTTATGATGGTCACTGAAGGCTTGACAAAAACTATTTGAAAGGAGTTGTGTGGTGACTGGTGCTGTAGTGCAGCTTTTTAAGCTGTGGCCTGCAAGGGGAGGTGGTTTGAATCCTGACTGCCCCACTCTGGTTCAGCTCCCTGTTAATGTGCCTGGGAAAAGTACCAGAAGATGGCCCAAATGCTTGGACCCCTGAACCCATGTGGGAGACCCAGAAGGAGCCCCTGGCTTCTGCCTGGCACAGCCCCAGCCCTAGCCATTGTGGCCATTTAGGGACTGAACCAGCATATGGAAGATCTCTCCCTCTGTCACCCCCACCCCCCTGTAACTCTACCTTTCAAATAAATAAATAAGGGTGCCGGGTTCTAGTCCTGTTTGCTCCTCTTCCGGTCCAGCTGTCTGCTGTGGCCCGGGAGGGCAGTGGAGGATGGCCCAAGTGCGTGGGCCCCTGCACCCACGTGGAAGACCAAGAAGAAGCACCTGGCTCCTGGCTTCGGATCGGCGCAATGCCAGCTGTAGCGGCCATTTGGGGAGTGAACCAATGGAAGGAAGACCTTTCTCTCTGTCTCTCCCTCTCACTGTCTAACTCTATCTGTCAAATAAAAATAAATAAATAAATAAGCCTTAAAAAAAGAAAGGAGTGGTGTAGATGTGTGTGTGTGTGTGTGTGCATTTATGTATGTAGGTGTTGGGGCATCATTCCACATACAGAGAACACATCTGTAAACTACAGAGGTATAAGACTGCCTGTTATGATTGCAGGCTATAAAATCAGAGGTCCTACTATGTATCAAAGCTGTAACAAAGATGAAAATATAGTTCTTGCACCTACAAGAGTAACAAATTAAGCCTTCACTTGGTTTCTGAGAATTATAAAATCAGCAGAGAGGAAATATTCCCATAGTACTTGCGTCTATTTGCTCACTAATCTGTTAATGTTTGTTGGATGAAGGAATAAGTAAATGATACATCTTGAAGTATGTTCAGGAGTCATCCAGCTAAAAGTTTTCTTTCTCTTTCCCCAGTATCACTATGATCTCCCCACTTACCCCAGTGCTTCAGTATGCAGGGGATAGTCAAGTGTTTCCTTTTATTTGACCTCTGTAATTGTTTGCTGCCCTCTAGTGTAATAGAGCTGACACTGTAGTGCTCTTTTTAATGAAAATGGTATTCTGCTGTTTGGAGGAGTATTGGCCTTCGTGATTCATTTTAAAATTTGAGCCATTGTTAAAATTTCAATAAAAAGAGGAGGTGCCATCATAATGTTGCTATATAATATTATGAACTGACTTTTTACGTTAGAGCTGATGTTTTAAACTAAATCAGTAAAAGAACCTGCATAAAATTTAAGAGATAATAAGGATAACCAATATAGTTTTTTAAAAAGAATTATTTTTATTTATTTGAAAGTCAGAGTTACACAGAGAGCAGGGAGGCAGAGAGAGAGAGAGAGAGAGGTCTTCCATCCATTGGTTCATTCCCCAATTGGCTGCAATGGCTGGAGCTGCACCGATTCGAAGCCAGGAGCCAGAGCTTTTTCTGGGTCTCCTGCATGGGTGCAGGGGCCCAAGGACTTGGGCCATCTTCCACTGCTATTCCAGACCATAGCAGGGAGGTGGATAGGAAGTGGAGCAGCTGGGACTTGGACCAGCGCCCATATGGAATGCTGACACTGCAGGCCAGGGCTTTAACCTGCTGTGCCACAGTGCTGGCCCCCCAATATAGTTTTAATAATTGAAAGTAACCGGGCTGGCACCGCGGCTCAATAGGCTAATCCTCTGCCTTGCAGCGCCGGCACACTGGGTTCTAGTCCCGGTCTGGGCGCCGGATTCTGTCCCAGTTGCCCCACTTCCAGGCCAGCTCTCTGCTGTGGCCAGGGAGTGCAGTGGAGGATGGCCTAAGTGCTTGGGCCCTGCACCCCATGGGAGACCAGGAGAAGTACCTGGCTCCTGCCATCGGATCAGCGCGATGTGCCAGCCGCAGCGCACCGGCCGCAGCGGCCATCGGAGGGTGAACCAATGGCAAAGGAAGACCTTTCTCTCTGTCTCTCTCTCTCACTGTCCACTCTGCCTGTCAAAAAAAAAAAAAAAAAAAAAAGAAAGAAAAAAAGAAAGTAACCACTTTAAGATAATGCTATGGAATGGCATGCATCTTGGAGAACATTTGTACAGTATTGCCGTGTCCTGGGTTCCTAATGGCTGAAAGTTCATTGATGTTTTCTTGGTGATAATTTTTAAAAAATATTTTATGTATGTATGTATGTATGTATGTATGTTTATATGTATTTGAAAAGCAGAGTGACAGAGAAAGGGGGCTAAACAGAGAGAGAAGAGAGATCTTCTGTCTGCCGATTTATTCCCAAAATGGCTGCAACAGCCAGGCCTGGGCCAGAACTACGCCAGGAGCCAGGAACTCCATATTGGTCTCCCATGTAGGTGGCAGGAGCCCAAGCACTTGGGCCATTTTCCACTGCATTCTCAGGCTCATTAGCAGGGACCTGGATCAGAAGCTGAGCATCCAGGACTCAAATTCATGCTCTGATTTGGGATGCCGGTGTCGCTTAACCAGCTATGCCGTACCACCCCTGATGATGATTTATTTTTATTTATTTATTTACTTGTTTGTTTTTATCACAGCACTTTTATTTCTCCATACACGAGTGTTGCTGGGGCCTAATGTTCTCTTGTAACAGTAGAAAAACAAGTTTTGTTGTCATCTCTTAAAGAATTAAGAATTGTCTATCTTACATAAATTAAAAGGATGAATAAACTTACAGATGTAAATGCAAACCGTTTCCAACTCAAGGCAGGTATGACCCACGGTGTTCCAGCAGGAAAACCAGGTAAGATAAGAAACTGGTCCTCAAGTTCTGAACCCCGCCCCGCTGACAGCGAGGAAGTGACAGCTGCCTTAGCAACTCCTGCCAGCCTCGGAGAAAGCCTGGAATGTCCGCTCTGCCGCGCTTATGCCCTGCACAGACCCGCAGACCCACCAAGGCGCAGCGCAGCCGACATCTCACTCCAGCCACCAGGTGACTGAGCCACACGGCCGGAAGTTAAACCATAGATGTGTACAGGGCATTAAACACGTACTGGGAGATGGGACAGGAGTGGGGGTGGGAGGATGGATATGGGGGGGGACCACTATATTCCTAAAGTTGTACCTATGAAATTTGCATTCATTAAATAAAAGCTTTTAGAAAAAAAAGGAAAGTAGAATTAACTATGAGATTAATTTTTTAATTTATGTAATTGCATTTTTGTTTATATTTCCTTGTTACTTTTTAATATGTATTGCTAATGGGCAAATAATTATTTTGTAAATTAAAAAAAATTAAAAAAAGAGGACTCAAGTACAAGGTCAGAAATCAGCAACAGTTTTGTGTCCCAATGCTGACATTATGACAACTTTGTTTTTAGAGGCTATTCTAGTTTGGCAAGGCTGGCACGAGGTGTGTACATTTGCCAGAGCAAACCTAACTTCCGAATCAGCTTACATGGCAGGTGCTTAAGTATCTATCCGCAGTCCATTTAGAAGCATTTGCTGTGCACGATGGAGGGGCCCGACTCGTCGTACTCTTCCTGCTAGAAGGTGGACACTGAGGCCAGGATGGAGCCGCCGATCCACATCGAGTCCTTGTGTTCAGTGGAAGTGATGATCTTGATCTTCATGGTGCTGGGCGCCAGGTGCTAATCTCCTTCTGCTTGCCCTCAGCAATGCGGGGGTACATGGTGGTCCCCCGGCAGCACCGGGTTGGTGTACAAGTCCTTATGGATGTCCACATCACACTTCATGATCGACGTGAAGGTGGTCTCATGGATGCCACACGACTCCATGCCCAGGAAGGAGGGCTGGAAGAGTTTCTCTGGTCAGCGGAAGCATTCTTTGCTGATGGTGATCACCTGGCCGTCAGGTAGCTCTTAGCTCTTCTCCAGGGACGAGGAGGACACGGCCGTGGCCATCTCCTGTTCAAGTCTAGCAACACGCAGCACAGCTTCTCCTTGATGTCGGGCATGATCTCGCACTGAGCCGTAGTGGTGAAGGTGGAGCCGTGCTCTGTGGGGATCTTCACGAGGTAGTCCGTCTGGTCGCGGCCGGCCAGGCTCAGCGGGAGGATGGCGTGCTGCACCTCGTAACCCTCGCAGATGGGCACCGTGTGCTTGATGCCGTTGCCCGAGGCCATCACAATGCCGGTGGCGCGACTGGACGCATGCAAGTGGCAGCACGGCCTGGATAGCCATGGCCAGCGTGCTGAACCTCTCGAACATGGTCTGTGTCGTCTTCTCGCGGTTGACCTTGGGGTTTAGCGAGCCCTCTGTCAGCAGCACCAGGTGCTCCTCGGGGGCCCATGCCCAGCTCGTTGTAAGAAGGCGTGGTGCCAGTTGTCCCAGTTGGTGACAGTGCCAGTGCTCGATGGTGTACGTTAGCCTCAGGATGCCGCGCTTGCTCTGTGCCTCATCAGCCATGTACGAGTCCTTCTGGCCCATGCCCACCATCACGTCCTGGTGCCGATGGAGGGGAACGCCTTGCACATGCCAGAGCCACTGTCTATGACAGACAGGGCAATCTCCTCTTCCATGGCCGTCGTCAGCGCAGCGGACAGCGGAATGGCGAGCAAACATAGAGAGCAGCCGGATTTGGAGAGGGAGCGAAGATTTTTAAATACAAAAATGAAGTAGGTCATATTATTTATTTTTTTGAAATAATGATTTATTAATTTATTTGCAAATCAGATTTAGAGTGAGAGAGAGAGAGGGAGAGAGAGAGAGAGAGAGAGAGAGAGAGAGAGAGAATCTTCTATCTCCTGATTCACTCCCCAAATGCCTACAATAACTGGGACTGGGACAGGCCAAAGTCAGGAGACAAGAACTCCATCTGGATATCTCACATGGGTGACAGGGACTTAAATCCATCTTCTGCTGCTTTTCCCAGGCCATTAGTAATTAGTAGGGAGCTAGATCAGAAGTGTAGCAGCCGGGACATGAACCAGCACCCATATGGGATGCCTGCATTGCAGGCCATGGCTTTACTTGCTATGCCACAATGCTGACCTCAGTTCTTTCTCTCTTTCTCTTCCTTCTTTCTTTCCTTCCTTCCTTCCTCCCTCCTTTCTTTCTCTCTCTCTCTCTCTTTCTTTCCTTCCTTCCTTCCTTCCTTCCTTCCTTCCTTCCTTCCTTCATATTTTGTCCTGCAGGATTCTTAGAAACTTTTTTTTAAGATTTTATTTTTTTATTTGAGAGGTAGAGTTACAGAGAGAGAGAGAGAGACAGAGAGAAAGGTCTTCCATCAACTGGTTCACTCCCCAAATGGTCACGACGGCTACAGCTGGGCCAGTCTGAAGCCAGGAGCCAGAAGCTTTTCCAGGTCTCCACTTGGGCCATCTTCCACGGCTTTCCCAGGCCACAGCAGAGAGCTGGATCAGAAGGGAAGCAGCCGGGTCACAAACCAGTGTCCATATGGGATGCCGGCATCACAGGTGGAGGCTTAGCTCACTATGCCACAGCGCTGGCCCACATATTATTTCTTGATTTTTTAAAAAAAATCTAAGTGAATGCATGTCAGAAGATATTTAGTTTATCCTCTGACTTGTTGTTGCTGTGACCTGAATGTGTGTGTGCCCCTCAGACTCATACGTTGAAGCCTAATCTCCAACGCAATGACAGTATTAAGAGGTGGGGAACTGGGGAGGTGGTGAGCCCTCATGAATGATTAGTGACCTTGAGAGAAAGGCCCAAGAACCCTGGTTTGCCCCTTCCCCCTCATGAAGCCATGCAGAACGCACCAGCTCTGAGAGGGGAGCCCCCACCAGACAGTCTTCTGCTGCCTTGACCTTGGACTTGCTCCTGTGCAGACCTGTGAGCAATACATTTTTGGTGTTTTTCAATGACCCAGTCTAAGATGCTTGATTACAACAGTCGGGAGGGACTGTGACAGTGCTTACATACTTACCATGATGTAGTTTTCTCTCTTTCCCTCCCTTCTCCCCTTTCATTCTGCATTTTGGAAAGGATAATATGTTTTTGGATTTTACTTCATTTTTAGCAAACTTGTGGATCTGAAGGAAATGTTGGCTAGATGGGCTCATCGTGATGTCATTACTAGACCTTCAAGGCAGATGTAAAATTAAGTTTTTTCCAAGCCAGCACTTGCTATGATGGAAAGGATTGGGGATAGAGGAGTTTCTGTCCTTCTACTCTTAGGGCCTCTCAGAGTTTCCTCTGAGAGCCATCAAAAAGGAATAGGAATGCTCTATTAAAATAGTTCACCTTTATTCTTTTTCTCAACTCTCCACCCATTTGTACTGTTAGTAGCACAAATTCCTACAGATAAGAAACTCCAGGCTGGCACGAGCACTCCTGAAGTCTAGTCCTGATTACTAGAAGCAATGGTATGACATTAGTCAAGTCCCACAGGCCACTGAGTGCCTCTTCTGAAGTCAAGCATAGAGTTTAGGTATGATTTTATCCTTCCTCTCCATCTCTAAGATGCAAGATTTTTCTTCTTCTTAACTTTATTGAGCTTTATTTATTCTCCAGATGCAAGGAGAAAGGAAACCTTGTTTGGAAAACAAGCATCAAAGAAGTTGAAAAACAGTAGTGGAAGAGTTGTCTGAGAAATAAGGGAGGTGAACTAATTGCCACTCTTCTTTTAGGTCCATTTGCTAAAAAGTAGCAGAATAGTTTCAGACACATCCTCCCCACATTTTAACACTGTTTAGATTAAGTCTGAACTTGAGATTCTGTTACAAAAAGGGTACAATGTAAAGCATTGGGAAAGATGTAAGTTCACAATATATAGGTTATCAACAGGGAAGACAAAGCTCAGGTGAGATAAAATGGAATGGGAAGTACAGTAAAATCCTAGAGGCTATTTAAACATTCAAAAAAAAATCAGAGATAAAGAACTTACTGACTTGCCACTGACCAGCTGCGAGCTCTGCCTACCTCCATTATTTGTGGAAACTGGAACCCTTTGTTTTATGGAGCTGTTGATTTTCTAGTGTGGCTTATGAAAATTGGTCTTTATTACTTCATAAATAAGATATTAGACTAATGATCAAATTATTGTGATAATATGAGGAAGATATAACTTCACCTTTAAATGTGAGGCTATGGGGCTGGCACTGTGGCATAGCAGGTAAAGCTGCAGCCTTCAGTGCCGACATCACATATGGGAGCTGGTTTGAGTCCTGGCAGCTCCATTTCCAGTCCAGCTCTCTGTTATGGCCTGGGAAAGCAATAGAAGATGGCCCAAGTCCTTGAGCCCCTGCACCTGTGTGGGAGACCCAGAAAAAGATCCTGGCTCCTGGCTTTGGATTGGCGCAGCTCTCTCTGGCCGTTGCAGCCAATAGGGAGTGAACCAGCAGATGGAAGACCTCTCTCTCTCTGCCTCCCCTTCTATCTCTGTATAACTCTGACTTTCAAATAAATAAATAAATCTTTAAAAAAAAAAAAAAAAGTGAGCCGGCACCGCAGCTCAATAGGCTAATCCTCCACCTAGCAGCGCTGGCACACTGGGTTCTAGTCCCAGTCGGGGCGCCGGATTCTTTCCCAGTAGCCCCTCTTCCAGGCCAGCTCTCTGCTGTGGCCAGGGAGTGCAGTGGAGGATGGCCCAAGTGCTTGGGCCCTGCACCCCATGGGAGACCAGGATAAGTACCTGGCTCCTGCCATTGGATCAGCGTGGTGCGCCGGCCACAGCACACCAGCTGCTGCGGCCATTGGGTGGTGAACCAACGGCAAAGGAAGACCTTTCTCTCTGTCTCTCTTTCTCACTATCCACTCTGCCTGTCAAAAATAGATAAATAAATAAAATAAAATAAAATAAAAATAAAAAGTGAGGCCATTTAACTTCATTTGGTGATAGCAGAAAAGAAACCACTTGACCTTACAAAGAAAATAAAGAAGAATCACATGTCAGATTGAATCTATCATTGCTAAAAACCCTCTGCAGGAGACTGTATTATGGGAAACAAGATTCAAGTACTTCATCATGCTTTATGATTTTTTGTTTAGTTCCCTCTATTCAAAAGCAATTATTTAGGATTAGAGGTTCTATATAATTTCTTTTTTTTTAAAATGTTTATTTATTTATTTGAAAGTCAGAGTTACACAGAGAGAGGAGAGGTAGAGAGAGAGAGAGGTCTTCCATCCGATGGTTCACTCCCCAGTTGGTCGCAATGGCTGGAGCTGTTCTGATCTGAAGCCAAGAGCCAAAAGCTTTTTCTGGGTCTCCCACATGGGTGTAGGGGCCCAAGGACTTGGGCCATCTTCCACTGCTTCCCCAGGCCACAGCAGAAAGCTGGATCGGAAGAGGAGCAGCCAGGACTAGAACCTGTGCCTATATGGGATGCTGGTGCTTCAGGCCAGGGCATTAACCTGCTGTGCCACAGCGCCGGCCCCAGGTTCCATATCATTTCAAGGGCTCCTTTTTAAAAGCACAAAAGAAAAATTTTAAAGATGCCCACTTCAGAGTACTTGTATATTTTTATATTTGGTAATTGGGAGAAGATAAAAGTACCAAGGAGGGGCTGGCACTGTGGCAAGGTAGGTAAGGCCATTGCCTGCAGTAACGGTATCCCATATAGGCCCTGATTCAAGTCCCAGCTGCTCCACTTCTGATCCACCTCCGTGCTGTGGCCTGGGAAAGCAGTGGAAGATGGCCCAAGTCCTTGGGCCTCTGCACTCAAAAGGAAGACCTGGAAGAAGCTTCTGGCCCTTGCCTTTGGATTGGCACAGCTCCAGCTGTTGCAGCCATCTGGAGGAGTGAACCAGCAGATGGAAGGCCTCTCTCTCTCTCTCTCTCTTTCTCTCTGCTTCTCCTCTCTGTGTGTAACTCTGCTTTTCAAATAAATAAAGATTTATTCACTTATTTGAAAGGCAGAGTTACACACAGAGAGAAGGAGAGGCAGAGAGAGAGAGAGAAAGAGAGAGAAAGAGGTCTTCCATCTACTGGTTCACTCCCCAATTGGCCACAATGGCTGGAGCTGCGCAGATCCAAAGCCAGGAGCAAGAGACTCCCCCGGGTCTCCCATGTGGGTGCAGGGGCCCAAGGACCTGGGCCATCTTCCACTGCTTTCTCAAGCCATAGCAGAGAGCTGGGTCAGAAGTGGAGCAGCCGGGACTCGACGTAGCACCCATATGGGATGCCGGCGCTGCAAGCGGCAGCTTTACCTGCTACACCACAGTGCCAACCCCAATGAATAACTCTTTTTTTAAAAAAAAAAAAAAAAAACACAAGAGATTCTTCAAAAAGTTTATGGAAAGCATGTAGTACCAAAAAACTGTAGTGGATTTAAGCATATTTTTATTTATTTATTTTTAAGATTTCATTTATTTACATGAGAGGTAGAGTTAGAGAGAGAGAGAGAGAGAAAGAGAAAGGTCTTCATCTGCTGGTTCACTCACCAAATGTAACAGCCAGAGCTGAGCCAATCTGAAGCCAGGAGTCAGGAGCTTCATCTGGGTCTCCATGCGGGTGCAGGGGCCCAAGCACTTGTGCCATCTTCTGCTGCTTTCCCAGGCCATAGCAGAGAGCTGGATCAGAAGAGGAGCAGTTGGGACTAGAACCAGTGCCCATATGGGATGCCAGCCCTGGAGGAGGAGAATTAACCCACTGCACCACAGCACCAGCCCTTAAACATATTTTTGCAGTAAAATTAACTTTCCATTTTCCATAAAGCTTTGTGAAGTATCCTTATATACAAAAACTGCCATGAATTTAGGCCATTATTAATGAAATTTGATTGATTATACTTAGTAGCTGTATACATTTAAAGCAAATTGCTTATGTTATCTGGAGACACTCTGCAGACTACAGGTAATTTTAGCATGCAAAACAACCTGGATGATCTCTCATATTATCTCTGCAGAGCACGAGGTTCAAAAGTAGAAAGTACTATCTACCTCTCCACAGCAAGGACAGCCATCCAGGCCATGGGGTGGGGGTGAACACATAAGGTGTATGGTGGTTGAGCTTTCCTTCTGAAGTTAGTGTTATGGCAACAAAGCATGTATGGAAAGAATAGGTCAGTTTTTTTTCCTCCCTTGAACATTGTCCTGCTGTAAGATTTGTGCATCGCCCTGCCATGCTCCCCCACCTCTCAGTACTTCTCTAAGAGGGGTGGTTTCTGTGCTTAGTGGTTTCACGTACAGGCAACATTTAATAAGACAAAGCCAAACTGAAACACATGAATGCTAGGAGAAAATGGGGAAACTGTATGATTAATAAAACCAGAAAAACAATCACCATCCAATATTATGATCATATTATAAAAAATACATATGTCAAAATGAGGAAGAACATAATCCCAACACCAGTTTAAGTTGAATGAATTTAATTTAATGGAAAATTGACTGCACTGTCCTTATTTTTCTTGTTTTCCAGGAGACTGGTAAAATGTCTTTATGGATTAGTAACTGGGAATCAGTTCTCAGAGGATAGAAGTATAATTTTAATTTTAATTAAGTTAAATTTTATTCAATAATTTCCCATTCCTTCTACCTAGAATTTATTTTAAAGTATTTTAAGAAAATCTTGGATAATTTCTTCTATGATGAACAAAGCTTCAAACAGGTCTAAATGCAATGTTTATTTCTTTGATTAAATTCTATTATCTTCCTCTGGATATATTCTATGATAAAAATACATTGCTTCATTCCCCAAAACTATTTGAACTGGCTTAGAGCATATATTATAATAAACTAAATCAACAAGAGAGGAAATTGAAATAAGGGAAAAGCAAAAATCAGGAAATAAAGAAAAAAGGAGACAAAAACACATGATGAGGGTCCTGTACAGATTGAGCATCCCTAATCTGAAATCTGAAGTACCTCAAAATCTAAAACTTTTTGCATGTCAACATGATGTCACAAGTGGAAAATTCCATACCTGACCTCTTGTGACAGGTAGCAACAAAAATGCAGGCATTCTGAAAACCTGCATAAAATTACCTTCAAGCTATATGTGTTAAAAGGCATGTGAAACAGAAATGAATTGCATGTTTAGACTTGGGTACCATTCCCCAGATCTCATTATGTATATGCAAATACTATATTTCAAAATCCAAATACATCTGAAATCCAAAACACTTCTGGTTCCTAGCATTCCAGATAAAGAAATACTCATTCGGTATCCTGTAAGCCTCATATACAAGCCTAAAACTCTGAACAGCCAAAAGAAAGCAGATTTGTAAATTATCTGTCAATGCATAAAAATTATTCAAACCTAACTACTTCAAGTAACAAATGTTATTGTCTCTGAGGATAAGGAATCTAGGAGGGGTTTATCCAGGTGGTTTTGCCTCAGAGTTTTTCTTTTTTTTCTTTCTTTCTTTCTTTCTTTTTTTTTTTTTTTTTGACAGGCAGAGTGGAGAGTGAGAGAGAGACAGAGAGAAAGGTTTTCCTTTACTATTGGTTCACCCTCCAATGGCTGCCGCGGCAGGTGTGCTGCGACCGGTGCACTGCGCTGATCCGAAGCCAAGAGCCAGGTGCTTCTCCTGGTCTCCCATGGGGTGCAGGGCCCAAGGACTTGGGCCATCCTCCACTGCCCTCCCAGGCCACAGCAGAGAGCTGGACAGAAAGAGGGGCAACCGGGACAGAAACTGGGACTAGAACCCGGTGTGCCAGCGCCGCAGGCAGGGGGTTAGCCTATTGAGCTGTGGCGCCGGCCTGTCTCAGAGTTTTTCATGACCTGCAGTAATGTGAAGCTTGACTGGGGATGAAGCACTGACTTCCAAGACAGTTCATGGCATGGCAGCTGGCTGAGGCTAAGGACTTCAGCTCCTTGCTGGTCTACAAGTGGCAGAAAGCATTAGTTATCCCCTGTACCTCTCCACAGGGTTGAGTAAAGGTCCTAACAGTGTGGCAGCTGAATTCCCCAGAGTGATTAGGAGAGAAGGAGCGAGAAGTTGTGTTGCTTTTTATGATCTGGTCTTGGAACAATATACTGACATTTCTGTAGTATTTTGTGGGTCACATAGACCACAGCTGATACATTGTGGGACATATTAAGCCAGAATGAGAGTATCAGGAGCCTGGAATCATTGGGGTTGCCTTGGTAGATGATCGATACAGTGATCAAATTATAATATTCTGTGTCAGTTTAAAAACAAACCAGTTTCTGGGGAAAAGGAAAGTTTTTTTTTTTTTGACTGAGATATCAAAGAGATTTATTTCATGGAAATGCATCAAGGAGATATTATATGAAATTGTGTCCATCTCTCAAGAATAGAACTAAAACAGGTGTACTAGTGAATTGCATATGAATGTTTCTTATGTTACTACCTTAATGTAAATCAATAGTATAAAGATGAAATGTCATTCAGCACTGATGGAAAAATCTACCAGTCAGTCAAAATCTGAAGTGTTCACATGTACCAGCATAATCCACAGATTCTCTTTAGGGAAACTGGAATGATGCTTTTCAAACTGGGATAATTTTACCCTAGGATTATGCATATGAACATGCCAGGGGGACTGAAAACCAAACAATTACAAAACATTAAATCTACAAGAAATGTGAAAATTTGGCCATTAAGTGGTACACAGTGGAAACTTTGGTTGAACAATTTGTTTTCTCTACTTTCACATAATAGGAGTTTGTGGTGTTTTGTCTCTCCTAGTATTTCTGAAGGTCTGTTGTGGGGAGCAACTCGGACTAGACTAAGTTACTGGAATTAAGACTTATTCTATGCATCTGCTCTCCCACAATATGGTGCTGAGAAGGGAGAAACAGCTTCTACACAGCTGCCTCCAGTTCAACCAATAAACTGCAGGACCTGCTCCTGATTGAAGGAGAGCAGTGTACTCGGCGTGTGGGTAGCAGAGTTGGGATTGGCGGAAGAGGACTATAAAGGAGGAGAGAGACAACATGCACCAGGAACATCTATCTGAAGGAACACCTGTGCAGCCCCCGAGAGAGCTGGCCGGCGGTGTGCCGCTCCCCCACGGAAGTGGGGAAAGTGGCAGGGGGAACCGCCCTTCCATGGAGGTGGAAGGGTCAGTAGCCAACCCGGGAAGAACCAGCAGCAAACCCGGGAAGGGCCGAGCAGACAAAAGAACAGCACAGGGTCTTGTGTCGTTCCTCCACGAAGAGGGGGAGCGACATAATGGGGCCGTGACTCGGATATGAAGCCTAGGCAGGGTTTAGTGTCGTTCCTCCACGAAGAGGGGGAGCGACATAATGGTGCCGTGACTCGGATAGGAAACCTAGGAGGGAAGAAGCGGGAAGAAGTGGGAAAAATACCGGAGAGAGAGACTAGCAAAGAGCCTAGGGAAAAGCCGGACGGAAAAGGTGCCGGAAGAAGCTATCAAAAGCCTAGGCATAGACTCGGATACAGACTACGGGGGGAAGCTGGGAGAAATCTCTAAGGTTGAAAGCAAAAGTGAAACCTAGAAGAAACTTAGACTCGGACACGGACTGTGGGGAGAAGCCAGGAAAAGTGAGAGGGGAATATTGTTGGAAGAAAAGTTAGGAAACATACCGGGTAGAGAAAAATGTTAGGGAGGATGAAGCCGTGGGGGCAGGCTGAGGTGGAGATGTAAGCTAGCTTGGGATTCTTCAAGTCAGCCCGGGGAGCAAAAGGCGAAAAGCTAAAACTAGAGGCGGACGCGTAAGCCAGGTTGGAATCCGTCAGATTAGCCCGGGGAGCAAAAGACGGGAAGCCAAACCGAAAGGCGCAGACGTGAGCTAGGTTGAATTCGCCAGGTTAGCCCGGGGAACTTAGACTGAATACCGGTGGTGGAAACGTAAGCTAGGCTGTGTGATTCGCGGAAGCTGCTGTGCACAGAGAGAGTGCGTGGGGCACAAGTGGGGAGAGCACACGGGGCGCGAATAGATAGGGAACGTGGGGCTAGCACGAGGCCGTGGTGCGGGCACGAAGGGCGCAGAGACCGCGGAGTGTGCGCGAAGCCGGGAAGCCGCCGCGGGGTGAGGTGCCGAGAAGCAGCCTCGGGGCGGGCGCTGGGAAGCCGCGGGGATAAGAGAAACAGAAGTTTAGAAGTAAAATGAGAGAAATAGGAATGCTGGCAGATAGAAATAGGAGAAATAGGAATGCCCGGAGATAGAGAAATAGAGAAAAATAAGGCCTCCCCACAACACGGCAATGAGAGAGCTTGGATTCGGTCTGCCTGATTAGTAAGACGATAAGCACCTGTGGGCGGCTGCAGGTCACCGAAGACAGGCACGTTATCAACACCAATAAGTCTCCCCACAAGACGGCAATGAGAAGGCTTGGACTCGGTTTGCCTGATTGGTAGGGCTTGTAAGCACCTGCAGGCAGTTCTAGCAGAGCAGAGCATGCGCTGTAGGGCACCGAACACAGGCACGCATCAGCGCCTAAAAACCTCCTCACAACATGGTGAAGAGAGGACCCGGATTCGGTTTGCCTGATTGGTAGGGCTTGTAAGCACCTGTGGGCAACTCTAGCAAGCAGAGCAGAGTGTGTGCTGCGGGGCACCGAAGACAGGTGCCTATCAACGCCAAAAATAAAAAGAAAGGGGGATCTGTGGGGAGCAACTCGGACTAGACTAAGTTACTGGAATTAAGACTTATTCTATGCATCTGCTCTCCCACAATATGGTGCTGAGAAGGGAGAAACAGCTTCTACACAGCTGCCTCCAGTTCAACCAATAAACTGTAGGACCTGCTCCTGATTGGAGGAGAGCAGCGTACTCGGCGTGTGGGTAGCAGAGTTGGGATTGGTGGAAGAGGACTATAAAGGAGGAGAGAGACAACATGCACCAGGAATCTTTACTTAATGTACACTAAACTGATCTTCTGTAAAAAAAAAAAAAAAAAAGAAAGAAATTATCAATTCCCAATTTGACTCTCACTGGGATTAAACATGACAATAGGTCTGATCTGATTTCATCATCATTTAAAAAAAAATCATCTATTATTTTTCACTTTATGTTTCTGTGTGGGAGCAAACTGTTGAAATACTTACTTAAGGTATACTAAGCTGATCTTCTGTATATTAAGATAATCGAAAATGAATCTTGATGTGAATGGAAGGGGAGAGGGAGTGGGAAAGGGGAGGATTGTGGGTGGGAGGGACGGTATGGGGGGGGAAGCCATTGTAACCCATGAGTCGTACTTTGGAAATTTATATTCATTAAATAAAAGATAAAAAAAAAATAAATAAAAAAAAAAAAAAAAAAAAAGAATCCACACTGCCCTTTCGGATCTGGCTAAAAAGGCCACGAGAGTATTTCAGGCATGGAAAGCCAAAACAATCTGGCAAAAAAAAAAAAAAAAAAAAAAAAAAAAAAAAAAAAAAAAAA
This sequence comes from Oryctolagus cuniculus, assembly GCF_051225735.1. NCBI lineage: Eukaryota > Metazoa > Chordata > Mammalia > Lagomorpha > Leporidae > Oryctolagus > Oryctolagus cuniculus. Next base: position 100,628,694 of record NC_142870.1, read on the forward strand.
AAACAAACACAAAACACCTAAATGAAAGATCTCTGTGAGTAAATTCCCAGCAGAAAGAATGGGCCATCAAAGAAGGAGGTACCTTTCTCTGAAGGGAGGAGAGAACTTCCACTTTGACTATTCCCTTGTCTAAATAAGGTCAGAGTTGGTGAACTCAAAAGGCTTCCATAGCCTTGGCAGCTCATGACAAGAGTCTAGGGTGATTACTGATGCCATAAATAAGAGTGTCAATTGTTAAATCAGCAACAGGAGTCACTGTGCACTTACTCCCCATGTAGGATCTCTGTCCTTAATGTGTTGTACTATGTGAATCAATGCTATAACTAGTACTCAAATAGTACTGTTTCTGTGTGCTTGCAAACTGTTGAAATCTTTACTTAATATATACTAAATTGATCTTCTGTATATAAAGATAAATGAAAATGAATCTTGATGTGAATGGGATGGGAGAGGGAGCGGGATATGGGAGGGTTGCTGGTGGGAGGGAAGTTATGGGGGGGGGAAGCCACTGTAATTCAAAAGCTGTACGTTGGAAATTTATATTTATTAAATAAAAGTTTAAAAAAAAAATTCTAGAAATGAAGAAAAAAAAAAAAAAAAAACATGCACCAGGAACATCTATCTGAAGGAACACCTGTGCAGCCCCCGAGAGAGCCGGCCGGCGGTGTGCCGCTCCCCCACGGAAGTGGGGAAAGTGGCAGGGGGAACCGCCCTTCCACGGAGGTGGAAGGGTCGGTAGCCAACCCGGGAAGAACCAGCAGCAAACCTGGGAAGGGCCGAGCAGACAAAAGAACAGCGCAGGGTCTTGTGTCGTTCCTCCATGAAGAGGGGGAGCGACATAATGGGGCCGTGACTCGGATACGAAGCCTAGGCAGGGTTTAGTGTCGTTCCTCCATGAAGAGGGGGAGCAACAGTCTGTCTCAGTTTTCTAAGTGATAGAATTAGGAAACATCTCAAAGTCCCATAACCACATCTATTCTCCAAACCTGGAACATTCTGGTTACCTTTTATCACTGATTTCCAGCATTTTTCCACTGTTGTCAGAGACTATGTAACTTCAGTCTGGTGACCATTCTGTGGCACACTGTGTAGCCAAACACAGAATTAACTTTGACAAATGTCCACATATATGCAAAACTGTGTGTTCTGTGGTGAGTGTTTGGCCTCGTGGTTAATGTGCTTGTTAAGATGCCTACACCTGGGGCTGGCATTGTGGTACAGAAGTTAAACAGACACCTACCACACTGGCAACCCTTAGTGGATCTCTTAACTGCTCAGCTTCCAATCTAGAAGCCTGATAATGTACCTAGGAAAGCAGTAGAAGACAGCTCAGGTACCATGGGCTGTGTTACCCAGGTGAGAGATCATGATGGAGTTCTTGGTTCCTGGCTTTCAGTCTGACCAGGGTGTTGTAGCCATCTGGGAAGTGAACCAGTGGATGGACGATCTCCCTCTTTCTCTGTCACTCTGCCTTCCAAATAAAGAAATAATTTTAAAAATTATATTTATGTATTTGAAAGAGTTAGAGAGAGAGAGAGAGAAAGTCTTCCATCTGGTGTTCATTTCCCAGATGGTTGCAATGGCCAGAGCTGCGCCAATCTGAAGCCAGGAGCCAGGAGCCTCTTCCGGGTCTCTCATGCAGGTGCAGGGGCCCAAGGACTTGGACCATCTTTTACTGCTTTCCATGCCATAGCAGGGAGCTAGATTGGAAGTGGAGCATCTGGGACTTAAACTGGTGCCCATGTGGGATGCCAATGCTGCAGAGCAGGGCTTTAACCTGCTGTACCACAGTGCCAGCCCTAAGAGTATTATTTTAATTCTACATATTCCTTATGATATTTTGGCTTGATTTTTAATTATTTACAGAGAGGTACAAGCTTCTCCAAAAAATTTGTGCAAAATTGGAATTAAAAGATAAGTTTTAGTGCAAAAATTTTACAATCCATACATAATATTTTCATAATATGTATTTTCCATAAACCTTCTGAAGTATCCTCATAAATTAATTTTTTACACTATTGCTTTGACCTATCTATCATCTTTTTATTTCTGGCATAAACATGTGGCTGCAATGGCCAGAACTGGGCCAGGGCAAAACCAGGAACCAGGAGCTTCATCCAGGTCTCTCACTTGGGTGGCAGGGGCTCAAGTGCATGGGCTATCTTCTGCTGCTTTCCCCAGGCCATTGTCCAAGCAGCTGGATAATAAACGGTACAGCTGGGACAAGAACAGATGCTTATATGGGATGACAACATCACAGGTGGCAGCTTTCCCCGTTATGCCACAATGCTGGCCCCAAACTTGCCTCTTTACATAATATATTGACCAGAATGGCAAAAATGATAAATCTTGTGTATAAGTTTTTATATATATAAATATTTATACATATTAAGTATATATAAGGTAGAACACCTTAGCTGGTACAATAAGTCAGATTTTTGAAGAGTGCTCATATGGCAGTGGGGAGACAGTGTATACCAGCTCATGAAATTGGTTTGTTAAGTTGCCTCTGTGTGTTACTGAGGAATAATAAAAAGTTGAGGGCATTGAAAAAACATTTGCAAAGTCACTTGAAGGTCATGGGAACTTTTTGGTAACTCCAAAAGTCCTTTTTATCAACTGCGGTGGGAGAGTAGAAATAGCTGAAATCCTTACTCAAATCTTAACAGCCCGAGTCACCAAGCCTCAGAGACAATGGAATGCTCAACCAAGGCTTGCTTGGTATTCCAGGGTGAAGGCTTGGAGGGAAGCTGGAGATCCTGACATGGATGAGGACATCTGTGGATAACGCCTAAGGGTTCGGATCCTCAGAGTTCTCTGAACCCTTAGAGCTTCCAGAGGCACCCAACCTTCCCTTCTGAAATCTGGTGCTCCCATCTCATATTACCAATGGGCATCACTGAGGTCTCTGCCCTGCTCTAGGGGCTCTCTGAGATCTGTCTTTACTTCCTTTCCTGGCTGCCAGGCCAATGTGTAACTAAGATTAAGTTATTACCCATCCAGCGACATGCTAGCCTTGACATGGAGAGAAAAAGACCATACCCTAAAGGAGCTGCAAGAATTAGCATGCACTGGAAGGAGCTAGGAGAGGTTCTTGGTCAACGTGGCTAAAACTAAAGACTGGATAAGGATGAGCTTGTTGGGGCCACTCTCTTGGGATATGAGATTTGATACCCTGGCAAGGACTTCAGATGATGTTGCAAGCTCATTGCTAGGGTGGCTCTTAGAAGCTTAGAGAAAATGATGGCTCAGGCTGAATGAAGCTGAAATGCCTGTATCCCCCAGGTTATGTTGAGAGGGATATAAGATCTTACATATAGGCAAGAAAGTTGGAAATTCTTGGCATTTATGCCAGGAAAAGTTGTAGTTTCTCCTTTCTAGCAATTCTGATGAAAATTTTTGATAATACTCTTTATGAAATCTGGCTCCTTCTTTTGCTTTATTGAGCTCCAATGCCCTTCTGAGACACAGTGATGGATTTTCTGCGTCCATGTTTTATCTAATTTAGTTTCAGCATCTTTCCACTCATAGTTTTTAATATTATACTTATTTTTCAATTAAGGAATTTAAGGCATAGAGAGGTTAAGTTACTAATATTATTGAGTTTCAGGAGTCTGAAACTACCTGTATGGAAGCCTCTTTAAGGTGTCACTACCAAGATGAATTGTCTGCAACTGTTCCCACTCTTGTCCACTTAATCCAAAATTTTGATTCCTGGGAGTGGCTTGGATCTTGTTCCTACCTTCTGGCTAGGAGAATGAGTCACTATGATTGATATTCATTGTATAAGAGGACTTCAATAGGTTTGTGGAAAAAGTGGAATTAAAACATAATTTCTTTTTGGTGCAAAAATATTTTGCAATTCATGATTAATTTTTTCATAATGTGTTTTTTAATGAACTTTTAGAAGAATACAAAATTTTTATTTGGTAAGTTTTTTTTTTTTGCACCAAAATAAACATATCTTTTCTTGTATGAAAGATTCATTTATTTACTTGAAAGGCAGAGTGACAGAGAAATAGAGAGAGAATGATCATAGGATTACTTAGAAGTAAATCCATACATGACATGAATGAACATTTTCTCCATGAAGCTGAGATTTTAAAGAGAAATCAAAATGAAATATTAGAAATGAGGAATCAACAGATCAAATAAAAATGCGGTGGAAAGCCTTAACAACAGACTTGGTGAGGTAGAAGAAAGAGTATCCAAGTTAGGAGAAAAATCTGGAAATTTTACAGTCAGACCAAACAAAAAGAAGAAACTAGAAAACTGAAAAACAGTGTTGGAGATTTATGGGAAACTATCAAATGACTCAACATATGGGTCTTAAGAGTTCCTGGGGGCTGGCACTGTGGTGTAGCAGGTTAAAGCCCTGGCCTGAAGTGCCAGCATCCCATATGGGCAATGGTTCTAGTCCCAGCTGCTGCTCTTCCTATCCAGCTCTCTGCTATGGCCTGGGAAAGCAGTAGAAGATGGCCCAAGTCCTTGGGCCCCTGCACCCATGAGGGAGATCCAGAAGAAGCTCCTGTCTCCTGGCTTCAGATCAGTGCAGCTCTGGCCATTGCAGCCATCTGGGGAGTGAACCAGTGGATGGAAGACCTCTCTCTCTGTGTCTCTACCTCTCTCTGTAACTCTGTCTTTCAAATAAATAAAATAAATATTAAAAAAAAAAGAGTTCCTGAAGGTGTGGAAAGAGAGAAAGGATAAGTTCTTGTAGTGAAATGATTAGAGAAAACTTCCCTAATTTGGAGAAAGAAAGGGATGTCCTAGTACAGGAAGCACATAGAACCCCTAATAGACATGACCAGAAAAGATCCTCACCACAACACATTGTAGTCAAACAATAAAACATAAAGAAAAGATTCTAAAATGTGCACGAGAGAGAGAGAGAGAGAGACACCAGATAACTTCCAGAGGATCTCCAATTAGACTCACAGCTGACTTCTAATCAGAAACCCTGCAGGCTAGGAGAGAATGGCCAGATATATTCCAAGTCTTAAGAAAAAACTACTGTCAACCTGGAATATTGTACTCTTCCAAGCTTTCCTTTATGAATGAAGGTGAAATAAAGACCTTCCATAACAGACAGAAATTGAAAGAATTTATCATCCTGCCTTACAAAAGATGCTTAAGGATATGCTACACACAGAAACACAGGAACATTGTTCATTACTTCGAAAGAATGTGAAGACAGAAAATTTCCCAGTAAAAGTACAAAGGAGATCCAAAGTAAATAATAGGAACATTAGGAACATTTATGAAAAAATGGCAGGGAAATTGAACTTACTCTGTTTTTTGTTGTTGTTATTGTTGTTGTTGTTGTTGTTGTTTTTTTCTGTAGTTCCATAGGTTTCAGAATATCCTGTTGCTGGGTCTAGCCATTTATCAAGGCAATCTGTCTCTGAATCTCTTTTTTTCCTTTTTTTAAAAAAAGACATTGATTATATTGGACCATCTTGTTTTTTTTTCCTTCTCTTACTACATACCATTTGTGTGATTACAGTGTTAAGTCTTAGCTCTTATGTCTTTGGGCAGAAGAGTGTATCAGTTATTTTAAATGAATTTTCCCTGTGTTTGAAATTCAATCCTTAAGAACAGGTCTTCAAAGAGGGAGGTGCCTTTCTCTGAAGGGAGGAGAGAACCTCCACTTTGACTATGACCATGTCTAAACAAGATAAGAGTCGGAGAACTCAAGGGGCTTCCATAGCCTTGGAAACTCATGACTGGTGCATAGGGAGATTACTGATGCCATAAACAGGAGTGTCAATTTGTAAAGTCAACAACAGGAGTCACTGTGCACTTACTCCTCATGTAGGATCTCTGTCCTTAACGTGCTGTACATTGAGGCTTAATGCTATAACGAGTACTCAAACAGTATATTTCACTTTGTGTTTCTATGGGGGTACAAACGATTGAAATCTTTACTTAATGTACACTAAACTGATCTTCTGTAAAAAAAAAAAAAAAAAAGAAATTATCAATTCCCAACTTGACTCTCACTGGGATTAAACATGACAATAGGTCTGATCTGATTTCATCATCATTTAAAAAAAAAATCATCTATTATTTTTCACTTTATGTTTCTGTGTGGGAGCAAACTGTTGAAATCCTTACTTAAGGTATACTAAGCTGATCTTCTGTATATTAAGATAATCGAAAATGAATCTTGATGTGAATGGAAGGGGAGAGGGAGTGGGAAAGGGGAGGGTTGTGGGTGGGAGGGACGGTATGGGGGGGGGGAAGCCATTGTAACCCATGAGTCGTACTTTGGAAATTTATATTCATTAAATAAAAGATAAAAAAAAAAAAAAGAAATTCAATCCTTAAGTGTGTTGTTGCCACGAAAGAAAATACTTGGGTTTTCATTACTTGAATACTTGAAAACTGAAATTGTAAGATGCATTATGTAATTAATTAGGTTTTATTTCTTGATAAAATTAGAAATGAATTGAAATGATAAAATTAGAAATGATCTGAGCTACTTAAAGGATGAAAATAATGATAGTGCTTCTGAGCACTGTGACCCCTTTTGTATTTGAGGCTTCCAAAGTTCAAGTGTTTACCACAGTCTTCCCCTGAAATCCTGCTCTTCTTCTCTGTGCTTCATGCATTTACTCTTATTATTGATGCTGTAAAACAGCAGGGTTAAAGTGTCATTATATCTGTGTTCATTATGAATCTCATAGCTTTTCTAGTTAGGAAAAAGTAGTCTTAAAAATACTCTTAGCGTTATTTTTTTGGTTAACATTTTACCTTCTCATGCTGTTTTAGATACCCTTAATCATTTTAATAAGGTGTCTATAAAAATTTAAAACATTACATATTGTATTTGAACTAGTTAGTAAAGAGTAAGGAAAAAAAAAACTAGCTTATTGAGACTGTAGATGTTCCATTAATTAAATTTCAAGATTTTTAATAATGGGACTTTCAGAGGTAAGTTGAGACCTGTCGGTATCCATTAAACTAACCCCTGTGATGTGGAAAGTAACCTAGAAGCAGTGTAGGACAAGTGAGGGCATTCACTTGCCATGGTTGTGGCTATGGTATGCTTGCACTTTAATATAGGTAGTGACACACTGACATTTTTGTTGCCCAATAATCTGGAGTAATGTCCTGCATATTTCTGTACTAAATTAAGTATAAATTAATAGAATCTAAAAAGAAGAAACTTTATGACTGTACTGTATTTGGGAGCCTTTGTACAGATAGGTAAAGTGTCCATGATATAAAATATTTGGACTTCAAAATTTGCTATTATAAGGAAGAAGATATGGCATTATTCCATGTGCTTAAATGATAACTTGCTTACTGAATTTCAGAAGAAAAAAATATGAAATGAGTAATTGTCACTGCATTAGATGTAATGTTAAATTGGCAAGTTGTAGCATAAAGCTTAAATCTGTATTTCTCAAATGTGAACCATATTTGTCCAACGCTGCTTTGTATGTACTATAAATGCTACAAATAGCCTCAGTACTGAATATGTATTGATGCCTCTCAAATGAATGTGACTTTTAATGAGGTGTTTTGATATGCTTCAGAAAGTATTTGAGTGTCTGTAAATTTGTTAATCTGTTTGGTAATGAAGATACTTCCTATTCTTTTATCATTATTCTTCCATATTTTCATGTTTAAATTTGAATTTTTACATTTTTACTACTGTTAATTTAAGTACAATTTGTTCAATGATTAAAATGGGGTTGTCAGTGAAAGAAAAGTTCATTCATGTAACTGCTTAAGTAAAAACTACAATTTGTGTTCTAAAAATAAATAAATAAATAGTTTCTATAAATAATTCATTTAATTCTAAGAACAATCCTATGATTGCATACAGTTGTTTTCCTTGTTTAGAAGATGAAGAAACTGAGGCATAGTTAAGTAACTTGCCCAAGGGGTCATGGCTGTTGAGAGGCATATCCAGTGTTTAAGCCCAAGTTCAACTCCTGAGTCCATGTGCTTAATCACTATGCTCAGCTGAATTCCTGATTTTCAAGAGAAACCACACTTTGTTTATGTGAAATCTATTAATTTAAAAAGTATTAGTGACCCAGCAAATTAAGTCCACGTCTGAAACTGATGCATGGGCATCCCTTAGGACTTTTGGATTATTTTTAGCATAAATAGGTGAGCTGTAAACAGAAGATAAAAGGCATTTTTTTTTGTTAACAAAAATCATAATAATCAGTACAAGAAGAGATCTGAAAATTCCCAAATGCCAAGGTACTGTAAATTGTCAGGCACAACTAGTGCTGGGTCTTGGTTTCTACTGTGTTTTTTTTTTTTTTTTTTTGATTTATTTATTTATTTGAAAGGTACGATTACAGAGAAGCAGAGGCAGAGACAGAGAGAGAGGTCTTCCATCTGCTGGTTTAATCCCCACTTGGCTGCAACAGCCAGAGCTGGGCTGATCCGAAGCCAGGAGCCTCGAGCTTCTTCCCCATCTCCCATGTGGATGCAGGGGCCCAAACACTTGGGTCATCTTTTACTGCTTTCCCAGGCTATAGCAGAGAGCTGGATTGGAAGTGGAGCAACTGGGTCTTGAACTGGTGCCCATATGGGATGCCAGCACTGGAGGCAGTGGCTTTACCCGATATGCCACAGTGTCAGCCTCCTGGATCTTGGTTTCTAAACATCACACTCCAATAAAAAGACCCAGGATCTATGGAGAAATGGTTGATTCCAGGGTTGGGGCAAGGAAAGTAGGAGAACAAGCCTAGAACATCTCGTGGTGCCAGAAAATAACAAAGTGCTTAAATAATAATGGGAACACATCAGAATGACATGAGATAACTTTAAGAACCTCCTCATGGCCAAATCTAGATTAAATGATGACAGTAATGAATTATTGTTCACAGAAATGAATGTATGTGAGTCCAAACCAATATAAATAAATAATTGAATACATTTAAAAATGGAGGAGACAGAAAAGCTCTTCCTAACAGTTGAAGTCTAGTTAATAAATGTTGAATGATAACGGAAATGGAATGTTCACATTTGGCTAACACTACAGTGAGAATTGTTTCAGGCACGAAACAGCAATGGATACTAAATTAGTGGAAGTATTGTGATCTTTTAGACATAGTGTTCATATATGGGACCAGCATTATGACATAGAGGGTGAAGCCACCGCCTCTGATGCTGGCATCCTATACAGGCCCTGGTTTGGGTCCTGGCTGCTCCACTTCCAATCCAGCTTCTTGCTAATGCTCCTAGGGAAGCAGTGGAAGATGGCTTAAGTCCTTGGGCCCTGACACCCACGTGGGAGACCTGGATGAAGCTCCTGGCTCCTGGTTTCAGCCTGACCCAGCCCCAGCCCTTGTGGCTATTTGGGGAATGAGCCAGAGGATGGAAGATCTCTCTCTCTCTCTCTCTCTCTCTCTCTCTCTCTCTGTAACTCTGCCTTCCAAATAATGAAATAAATCTTTTTAAAAAAAATTCACATAGTGTCAAAGTATCTCTCCACAAGGCACTTTTAGTTACTGTCTTGGTCCATTTTCTGCTGCTAGCAGAATACTGGGGACTAGGTAATTGATAAAGTTTATTTAACTGATGGTCTGGGAGGCTGAAAGTCCAAGTGTGTAGCCATGACCTCAGGCCAGAGCCTTTGTGCTGCATTGTAACATGACCAGAGGTGCAGAGGCAGGCTAGGGCATACTGAAGAGAAAAGACAGAGTGGCCTCATTTTACCAACAACCCACTGTCTCCATAACTAACTCCCATGATACCAACATTCATCCACTCATGAGGACTTTGCCTTCGTCACACAATCACCTCTTATTAGGTTCCACCTCTGAACATTGCTGCGTTGGGGATCAAAGTTCCAATACACAAATTTGTGGGGACCCATCCAAACCATAGCATAGAAATTGTTATTTTATAGTGGGAAAATCAGGTGGGCACCACCTTCAACAATTCATCAAAGGTCATATCCCCTATAATTAGGCACAGTCACATCATGTGCCTTCTGCTATGCTGCACAGAAATGACTATAGCCTCACTTCTGTGATAGTCTTGTCAAAATACTGAATTTCTTGGTTTTGATTACCATACTATAGGTTATATTGTATGTTAATATGTGGGGAAGCTGTGTGAAAGGTATGTGGAAATTCTTTGTTCTAATTTTGTATTTCTTTTATAAGTCTGAAATTATTTCAAAATAAAAAATATTTAAAATAATAAATTATTTGACATGTGCAAAAAATTTCATTGAAGGATACCCAGAGAATTGCAAAAATAGTATGAGGATAGTAACCATTGGGGAGCATGCTTTCTAACTCCAAGGTAAGTTTTTGTATTATCAGAGATAGGCTAGGTTATGTTGTGATTAAAAACAGAGCTAGAGTTTCCAGTGGTTTAGCACATAGAAGTTTGTTTTCCACTCACAGAGTCCATCCTCAGTCTGGTGGTTTCCCGGGCAGCTCTATAAGCAAGAACTCTCTGTTACTACTTCTCATGTGGCTTCCAGAGAGCTTCAGCAGGGGGACAATAGCGTGTGAATGGTTTTAAACCCTCTGTCCAGGAAGTTTCCTATCACTTCTCCTTGCAGCCCATTGGTTGTAACTAGTCATAGGGCCCCACCTAATTGCACAGAGATAAGAAGCAGTTGGTGTCTTTGCCACAGCATTATCTTGCAAAGTGGAAATTGACTCAGCCAAGTCTGGTAACTTCTTCAAGGCCACATGATTTATTAATAGAGTGTGAAAATTGTTGTCTATCACAATTATTTCTAAACAATATAAAAAACCCACATGAATGTCTCCTGTGGTAAAAGTTCAGCAAGGATGTCTCAAACATTTATCATAGTCAGATATAAACAGAATGGAGGAATAATGACATGACCCCAAAAACTGCCGCAAGAGAGTTTAACTGATTAGCTTCACATTTTGTAGATTAACATCCTGATAATTACTCTTAGATGTTGGTAGAATTTTTGTTTTGTCTCTATTACAGCCTCTCTGTACTTTCCCACTTTATATGAGATACAGCATACACATAAAAAAGTGTATGAAAACCTTTATGTATAGTTTAAGGAATAATAGTGAACAGTCATGTGCCTACTCACAGTCTAATTGATTGAACTTCACCGTACCATCCCTCAGAATCCCTGTGTGTGCTCTTGCTGAGTCGTATGGCACTAGTTCATCCCCAGAAGTAATTGCTACCTAGAATTTGCATTAATCATTTCATTACTTTTCTTCTTTGTTTTTACCATCTAGTAATATATCCCTAGATAGTACACTACATGATTTTGCCCACTTTTGAATTTTATATAAAAATCATTCTTCATGTATACTCTTGTGGCTTAAATTTTTAGTTTAACATTGTTTGAGATTTAGTCATTTAGATCATGTAGCTGTAGTTTAATTTTCATTGCTGTATAGTATTCTACTTAATGAATGTATCATAACATATTATAAATCCCGCCTTGATGGGCATTGAGGTTATTTCCAATTTTTTTTTGCCACTAGAAGCAGTGCTGTTATAAACATTTTTGTTCGTGTGTCTTGAAGAACATGGGTAAGAGTTTTTCTAGGTTTTATATCTAGGGCTGAAATTGGTAGACGACAGGGCACTGTCGTGTTCAACTATTCTAGGTGACTAAGAATTGTTTCAGAGGTGCCTATGCTTATTTACACTGTTTCAGATCATTTTATGTTGAACGCTTGTTAAGTCTGACGTACAATTTTCATGTGTTAGATGACAAACATCAGGCTTGTCGGTGACTGCAGAGGACCCCCACCTGGAGTAAAATTTAATTTTTCCTGAGATACACATTTCCTGTTTTAGTTCTGAAGCAACACTTCTACTACTTCAGTACCCAAAGAATGTGGATACATTGGAAAGTGCAGCGATATACTTCCTAGATGATGCTGAGAAAATCAAAAGAAGTTGTAAGGCTGCCAAAAAACACACCAAACATTGGAGGAGAGGAAAGGGTTTATTGCGGGAAACTCAGCAGACTGGAGGGAAGGGGTGAAGAAAGAAAAGAGGGAGAAGGAGAACATAAGAGAGATCGAGAGAGACAGAGAAATCAGGAGATGGACAGAAGGAGAGAGAGAGAGAGAGAGAAAAGAAGAGAGTGACACGTGTTCAGAAACAGGTCCTTTTAAAACTTCGGGGGCTGGGGTGGCGGGCAGGGCAGTAGGAGCAGCAAATCCCATTAGGTTGGGGGTGGAGCTTGACACTGGTAGTTGGGCCATGTGGCCACCTGGCTTCCAGCAATGGCAGTGGGGGCTAGAGCCTAGGACGGTGTCAGGGTGTAGATTGCGCCATAGATAAGTCTGCGCCATTTTCCTAACAGAAACTCTCTTCCAATCCTTAGGAACAGGGTTGTCTTTTCTGCTGGGGAACCTCAGCAACAATATGCTGTGAGTACCTGAACTTCTGAAGCCCAGCACAGCACCTGGCAGGAGAGCTCCCTCTCTGATGTCTTTTGAGGATTAACTGTTCTTAGATGTAATGTATCCAGCTTTACCAGTCTTTGTCTTTGTGAGCTATGTTTTTTGTGTCTAGTTTTAGAACTCCTTCACTATTTTGAGGTTATAAATAGAGTCCTCTACATTGTCTTCTAGAAGTTTTATAATTTTGTTCTAGTATTTGGCTTTTAATCAACTTGGAATTCATATATAAAGTGCATATAAACAAATTTTAGTATTAGTTTTTCAAGTCCCACCAAATAAGTTTATTGTGATTTTGATTGTAACTACTTTAGGTCTATAATTTAGGAAATTGATATCTTGAAGATTTCAAGCTTTCAACTTATTAACATGATATTTTTCCTTTTTATTTGGATTTTCTTTGTGTATATCAATAAAACTTGTGCTTATCTTTTTAAAAAAATTTATTTGAAAGTCAGAGTTACACAGAGAGAGGAGAGGCAGAGAGAGAGAGAGAGAAAGAGAGGTCTTCCATCCAATGGTTCACTCCCCAATTGTCCGCAACAGCCAGAGCTGTGCTGATCTGAAGCCAGGAGCCAGGAGCTTCTTCTGGGTCTCCCACAAGGGTGCAGGAGCCTAAGAACTTGGGTCATTTTCTACTGCTTCCCCAGGCCATAGCAGAGAGCTGGATTGAAAGTGGAGCAGCCAGGTCTCGAACTGGTGCCCATATGGGATGCCGGCACTTCAGGCCAGGATGTTAACCTGCTGCACCATATCGCTGGCCCCTGTGCTTATCTTTTTAAAGCACTTCTACTTAAAAACTCTTTTAGTAACTCTTTTGTTAGAGTTAGTTCTAAAAAAATGTTTCTTTTTAGTTGTTGCTACTTTTTACTTTTTATACTTTTACTTTTTGATACTTTTAAACAGATGTATTTATTTATTTATTTGAAAGACAAAAGGAGAGCTAGAGAGAGAGAGAAATATCTTTCTTCTAAGGGTTCACTCTCCAAATGGTCACAGTGGCAAGGGCTGGGCCAGACTGAAGCCAGAAACCAGAAACCAGAAGCTTCTTCTGGGTCTCTCACATGGGTGCAGGGGCCCAAGTACTTGGGCTGTCTCTTACTGCTTTCTCAAGTGTACTAGCAAGGAACTAAATCACAGGTAGTGGCTTAATCTGCTGTGCCACAATGCCAGCTCCTAATTTTAAAACCTTTTATAAGCATTACTTAAAAATTTTATCTTCCAGTTATTGCAGAATAGAAATACAGCTGATTTTTATTTTGTGTCTAATAATATTGCTAAAGACCCTTATTAACTCTTTGAAATTTTTATATTAGCAATCTTTCATGACTAATGACAGTTTTTTCTTGTGTTATAGCTTTATATATTATTGTTATGAACCTTTATCACTTTCTTTCACTCTCTCTCTCTCTCTTTTTTTTTTAAGATTTTATTTATTTATTTGAGAGGTAGAGTTACAGACAGTGAGAGGGAGAGACAGAGAGAAAGCTCTTCCTTCTGTTGAGTCACTCCCCAGATGGTCGCAATGGCCAGAGCTGCGCCGTTCCAAAGCCAGGAGCCGGGAGCTTCTTCCGGGTCTCCCACGTGGGTGCAGGGGCCCAAGCACTTGGGCCATCTTCTACTGCTTTCCCAGGATGCTGGCACCACAGGCGGAGGATTAACCTACTGCGCCACAGCACCGGCCCCTCCCTATCCCCCCTCTCTTTAACTCTCCTTGTTTGAATATCTAGTACAATGTTGAAAGGATGTTATAGTGGGTACTCTTGTATTGGTTCTAATTTTAAAGTAAATATTTCTAGGGGCCGGCACTGTGGCGCAGGGGTTAATGCCCTGGCCTGAAGTGCCAGCATCCCATATGGGTGCTGGTTCGAGTCCCAGCTGCTCCACTTCCTATCCAGCTCTCTGCTATGGCCTGGGACAGCAGTGGAAGATGGCCCAAGTCCTTGGGCCCCTACACCCATGTGGGAGACCCAGAGGAGGCTCCTGGCTCGTGGCTCCTGGCTTCAGATCCGTGCAGCTCTGGCCATTGCAGCCAACTGGGGAGTGAACCTTCAGATGGAAGACCTCTTTCTCTGCCTCTCCTTTCTCTGTGTAAGTCTGACTTTCAAATAAATAAATATAAATCTTAAAAAAAAGAAATATTTCTAACTTTTCATCATTATGTATTATGTTTGCTATGGATCTTACCAATTTAAAGAAATTCTTATTACTGGGTTGGTAATTTTAAAATCTTGATTACATATTAAGTTTTTAATCAAGTGCTTTTTCTATATGTGTTGAAATTATCATAACTTTCCTCTTTTATCTGCTAATATGATTAGTTGCATAATTTTTTAACATTAAACTAATGTCATATTTCTAGAATAATTCCAATGTTGCAGGCTATTTTCACACAATAACAAGGTGATCTTCATAGAAATATAAATGAAATAATATTATTCCCTGTTCAAGAGAATTCAACCCCTTCTAATCACACTTAGAATAAAATCTGAACTCTTTTTTTGTGGCCCCCAAGCTCTGTCCTTTTCTTTTTCCGCCATCACTCATATTGGATTTTTTTCCATTTCTGGAACACATCATACCAATTCCCACTGTAGGGCCCCTGCAGTCTGACTGTACCACCATATTCTTAAGTCCTCACCTGGCTGGCTTCTTTTGTTCTTTCAGACCTCAGGTGACCCATTATCTTCTTAGGAATAAGACCCTAACGAGAGTCCCTTGAAGACCCCCCTCTCAGGATACTTCCTTCACCCATATTCCTAGTCATTTGTCTTAAATCACTTTTTCTTCCTAGTACTTATGGGTTTCTGATGTTATTTTATCCATGTCTTTATTATGCACTAATTCTTTATCTTTTCCATTAGCTTTACGTACTCACAGAACTTGCGTGTCTTGTTCTCACTCACAGAGCCTGTCACAAAGCCATTTTCATCCGAATTTGTTCAATGAATGAAGACATGAATGAGGTGGCCAGGCAGCTGTTTTCTGTTCATCCCTTTCCTGCTAGAACTTCAACTGTGGATATGATTTTATAACCTGTGCTTGTTGTTACCTAGCCCTTGTTTTGTTAGGCAGAAGGAGGGAGGATTTGTCTTGCTCATAAAGAAAAATTAATTTGACAAGGAAGTCCAGGAACAGGTTATGAAAATCACAAATAGTACTGTATCAACTTCAAGTGTGCTTGCCTTTCAAATGTGACTTCTGATTCACCCTGACATTCATGGACAGTAGCACTAGAATGATCTTTTGGAATTTTGTCAGGCATGCCTGCCATTCTTCATATTTAGAAAATACTATTAGAAGATGGTGGCATTTTATAGATCTACTAAAAAGCTAGCATTTGTGGGGCTGGCATTGTGGGTTAAGCTGATGCCTGTGATGCTGGCATTCCATATGAGTGTCAGTTTGAGTCCTGGCTGCTCCACTTCTGATCCAGCTCCCTGCTAATAAATCTGGGAAGGCAGCAGAAGATGGCCCAAGTACTTGGGCCTCTGCTACCCACATGGGAGACCTGGATGGAGCTCCAGGCTCCTGGCTTTAGCCTGGCCCAGCCCTGGCTGTTGTGGCCATTTGGTCAGTGAACCAGTGGATGGAAGATCTCTGTCTCTCCCTTTCTCTCTGTGACTCTGCCTTTTGAATAATAATAAAATCTTTAAAATAAAATAAAATATATTTGGATATGATCTCAGATACCATTTAGTCTGAAGCATGTATGCAAATAAGGATGGTGATGTTCACAGCTAATAAGTGATTTATCCACAGTCATTTAGGGAGTGAGCATCATAATGACAATCACCTAGATGGACGGACACTGGGACGTGCACGACTGAGTGGGAGAGCAAATAGAGAACGGGAACAGAGTGAGTGGCGCCGGCGGAGAGAGTGCACGATTCAGGGACACTAATTGAGAGACTGAGTAAGCCAGTGTCTCTTGGCGCCTCCCCGGAGCTCCAGCGGGCGGGAAGCAGCCATTTTGTTTGTTTACATTTGGGCTTAAAGGAGAACTATCTTTGCCTCCACACTAACCTTCGGAGGCGGAGCCCAAAGGTGGAGCTGAAGGTGCTCGAGGGAGGGCAGCCCGAAGCCCTGAGACCCGACTACTCAAGTTACTGAATAGCGCCTCCTGGTGGGGAAAAAGCACAGGATCCAGAGCTGCAGTGGGCAGAGAGCAGCCATCCTGTCTGTTTACCTGCGGGCTGTGTAGAGCAGCCTGGTTACACAGGATATTGGTAGAGACTCACAGCAGCCTATAGTAGAGGGAAATCAACCCGAAAAATCACCCAGACGGAATGCCAAAAAACAAAACCAAAAACCAAAAAAACATAGAAGATAATATAAATTTGCCAATGGAGCAGGCTAAACCAACAGAGGCAGAAGAAGAAGAAGTTGAAAACATGCCAGAAAAAGAATTCAGAAAATTAATAATCAGAATACTTAGAAATAATGAGAAACAGTGTCAAGAGCTGAATGAAAAACAAGCCCAAGGATTAGAGATCTTAAAGAGAAGCCAGAATGAGATACTAGAACTGAAAAACTCAATTGACCATATAAAAAACACCGTGGAATCCCTCGGAAATCGAACAGATGAAATAGAAGACCGAATATCAGAATTCGAAGACAAACTTCCAGAAATAATACAGTCAGTTCAATTGCAGGAAGAAGAAATTCAAAAATTAAAAAACACAGTCGGAGACCTGCAAGATTCAATCAAACGGTGTAATGTTTGGATAATAGGAGTCCCTGAGGGGGTGGAAAGAGAGAATGGATTAGACGGTGTCTTCAATGAAATAATATCAGAAAACTTTAAACAAAGACAGCTGGATAACAACACACAAATACAACAGATAACCAGGACCCCGAACAGAGTAGACCAGAAGAGAAATTCACCACGACACATTGTGGCAACACTCAGTTCAGTGACACACAAAGAACAAATCCTAAAATGTGCCAGAGAAAAGCGACAAATCACATTCAGGGGTAAGTCAATCAGACTCACCCCAGACTTCTCATCGCAAACACTACAGGCAAGGAGACAATGGCATGATATATTCCAAGTTTTAAAAGACAAACAATGCCAACCTAGAATACTATATCCTGCAAAGCTATCATTTGTGAGTGAAGGGGAAATAAAGATCTTCCACGACAAACAGAAACTGAAAGAATTTGTATCCACGCGTCCAACCCTACAACACTTGCTCAAAGACGTGCTGCACACAGAAATACAAAAACAAGAACTTCACTGCAAAAAAAAGCGAATGTAGAGTAACCCACAAACAAAGTTCAAAATACATAAACAGCTCGTTTCAGGAAACATGAAGGGAAAAAGACAGTACTTAACAGTAATCACACTGAATGTGAATGGTCTTAATTCCACAACAAAGAGGCACAGACTAGAGGATTGGATAAAACAAGAGGATCCAACTATATGCTGCCTTCAGGAGACACACCTCATCAGCAAAGATGCACGCAGACTGAAAGTGAAAGGATGGAAAAAGATACTCCAAACTAATGGAAATCAAAAAAGAGCTGGTGTGGCCATCCTAATATCAGACAAAATAGACTTTAACATAAAATCTATTAAAAGAGACAGAGAAGGGCACTATATAATGATTAAAGGATCTATCCAACAGGAAGACATTACTATTATAAATGTATACGCATCTAATTACAGGGCGCCTGGCTACCTGAAAGAATTACTAAAGGATTTAAAGGGAGATATAGACTCAAATACAATAGTAACAGGGGACTTCAACACCCCACTCTCACCAATGGACAGATCAACCAGACAGAAATTCAACAAGGAAACAACTGAGCTAATTGACGCCATAGACCAAATAGACGTAATAGATATCTTCAGAACCCTCCACCCCACAGACACAGAGTTCACGTATTTCTCCCCAGTACATGGAACATTCTCTAGGATTGACCATATACTAGGCCATAAAGGGAGCCTCAACAAGTTCAAAAAAATTGAAACTATACCATGCAGCTTCTCAGACCATAGTGCAGTGAAACTTGAAATCAACAACCCAAGAATCTCTACACCATATGCAAATATATGGAGAATGGACAACATGATCCTAAACGAACAGTGGGTCATCGAAGAAATTAAAAGAGAAATCAAAAGATTTCTAGAAACAAATGAAAATGATAACACAACCTATCAAAACCTGTGGGACACAGCAAAAGCAGTGCTAAGAGGAAAGTTTATAGCAATTAGTGCCTACATCAAGAAGCTGGAAAGGAACCAAACAAATGAACTCTCTATGCACCTCAAGGAACTAGAAAAACAGCAGCAAATCAAGCCCAAATCCAAAAGGAGGAAAGAAATACTAAAGATCAGAGAAGAAATAAACAGAATTGAAACCAAAAAAACAATACAAAAGATCAACAAAACCAGGAGCTGGTTCTTTGAAAAAATAAACAAAATTGACACACCATTGGCCCAACTAACCAAAAAAAGGAGAGAGAAGACCCAAATCTGTAAAATCAAAGATAGTAATGGAAATGTAACAACTGACACAATAGAAATAAAAAGAATCATCAGAAACTACTACAAAGAGATGTATGCTAACAAATTGGGGAACCTGGAAGAGATGGATAGATTCCTGGACAAATGCAACCTTCCTAAACTGAGCCGTGAAGATATAGAAAATCTAAACAGACCCATAACCATGGAAGAAATTGAATCAGTAATAAACGCACTACCGAAAAAGAAGAGCCCAGGACCGGATGGCTTCACTGCCGAATTTTACCAGGCATTTAGAGAACAACTAACCCCAGTTCTTCTCAAATTATTCCAAACGATTGAAAGAGAGGGAATCCTCCCAAATTCCTTCTACGAAGCCAATATCACCTTAATTCCTAAGCCTGGAAAAGACACAGCAGAGAAAGAAAACTACAGACCTATCTCCCTAATGAACATAGATGCAAAAATACTCAATAAAATTCTGGCAAACCGAATCCAACTACACATCAGGAAGATCATTCACCCGGACCAAGTGGGATTTATCCCTGGTATGCAGGGATGGTTCAATATGAGAAAGTCAATCAACGTAATCCAGCACATTAACAAATTGAGAAACAAAAATCATATGGTTATCTCAATAGATGCAGAGAAAGCATTTGACAAAATACAACACCCCTTCATGATGAAAACCCTAAGCAAATTGGGGTTAGAAGGAACATTCCTCAACACAATTAAGGCAATCTATGATAAACCAAAGGCCAGCATCATATTGAATGGGGAAAAGTTGGAGGCATTTCCATTGAGAACTGGCACCAGACAGGGATGCCCACTCTCACCATTGCTATTCAATATAGTCCTAGAAGTCTTAGCCAGAGCCATCAGGCAAGAAAAAGAAATTAAAGGGATACAAATGGGAAAGGAGGAAGTCAAACTATCCCTGTTTGCAGATGACATGATACTATATATAGAGGACCCAATAAACTCCTATAAGAGGCTACTGAAACTCATAGAAGAGTTTGGTAAAGTAGCAGGATACAAAGTCAACGCTCAGAAATCAACAGCCTTTGTATACACAGACAATGCCAGGGCCGAGGAAGAACTACTAAGATCAATCCCATTCACAGTAGCCACAAAAACAATAAAGTACCTTGGAATAAATTTAACCAAGGAGGTCAAAGACCTCTATGATGAAAATTACAAAACACTAAAGAAAGAAATAGAAGATGACACAAAAAAATGGAAAAACCTGCCATGCTCATGGATTGGAAGAATCAATATCATCAAAATGTCCACTCTCCCAAAAGCAATTTACAAGTTCAATGCAATACCAATCAAAATACCAAAGTCATTCTTCAAAGACCTAGAAAAAACGATGCTGAAATTCATATGGAGAAACAGGAGACCCAGAATAGCTAAAGCAATCCTTTACAATAAAAACAAGGCTGGAGGCATCACAATTCCAGACTTCAAAGCATACTACAGGGCAGTTATAATCAAAACAGCCTGGTACTGGTACAAAAACAGATGGATAGACCAATGGAACAGAATAGAATCACCGGAGATCAATCCAAACATCTATAACCAACTCATATTTGACAAAGGACCTAAAACCAACCCCTGGAACAAGGACAGCCTCTTCAACAAATGGTGCTGGGAAAACTGGATGTCCACATGCCGCAGTATGAAGCAAGACCCCTACCTTACACCTTATACAAAAATCCACTCAACATGGATCAAAGAACTAGAGTTGCGCCACGACACCATGAAACTAATTGAGAGCATAGGGGAAACCCTTCAAGATATTGGAATAGGTGAAGAATTCCTGGAGAAGACCCCACAGGCACGGGTAATCAAAGACAAAATAAACAAATGGGATTACCTAAAATTGAAGAGTTTCTTAACAGCAAAGGAAACAGTCAGGAAAGCGAAGAGGCAACCAACAGAATGGGAGACGTTATTCTCAAACTACACAACAGATAAAGGATTAACAACTAGAATCTACACAATGATCAAAAAACACCACAGAATCAAAACAAACAACCCAATAAAAAAATGGGCCAAGGACCTTAACAGGCATTTTTCAAAAGAGGAAATCCAAATGGCCAACAGGCACATGAAAAAATGCTCAGGATCCCTAGCCATCAGGGAAATGCAGATCAAAACCACAATGAGATACCACCTCACTCCGGTTAGATTGGCTTACATACAGAAATCAACCAACAACAGATGCTGGCGAGGATGTGGAGAAAAGGGGACACTAATCCACTGTTGGTGGGAATGCAAGCTGGTAAAGCCACTATGGAAGACAGTCTGGAGAGTCCTCAGAAACCTGAACATAGCACTACCACAGGACCCAGCCATCCCACTCCTTGGAATATACCCAAATGGAATTAAAGGGGTGAAAAAAGCCATTTGCACCTCAATATTTGTTGCAGCTCAATTCACAATAGCTAAGACATGGAATCAACCTAAATGTCCATCAACGGATGACTGGATAAAGAAACTATGGGATATGTACTCTATGGAACACTATACAGCAGTAAAAAACAACGAAATCCAGGCATTCACAACAAAATGGAGGAAGCTGGAAAACATCATGCTGAGTGAAATAAGCCAGTCCAAAAGGGATAAATATCACATGTTCTCCCTGATTGATGGCAACTAAACGAGCACCTAAAATGATACCCATTGAAGTGAAATGGACACTATGAGAGACAATGACATGAGCAGCCCTTGTCTAGACTGTTGAGGAAAAACTTACTATTTTGTTCCTTTAGTATTTTTGTTGTTGTTGTTGTTGCTCGGTATGCTCTACACAAGGCCACTGGTTGAACTCTGCAATCAATGCACAACCATTCTTAAGCGTTTAAAAATTAATAGGAAATTGATCTCTGTGGAACATGGGAGTGGGAATAAGAGAGGGAGGAGATATATAGGACGGCACATACTCAATCAGACCTACCTCCAATGGTGGAACTGGAAATGTGCCAGGGGATTTCAACTCAATCTTACCAAGGAGGCAGGTTCCAATGCCAGCACACTTGATAAAGAGACAAATATAAATACACAACCGATCCAAAAGATAGGGTAAGTGTCGAAGAGAGTACACAAATAAGACCAGTGTAAGCAAATAATGAAAGATAGAATCAAAAGGGTTGAGAATGATCCTGCGGGGGAAGCAGGTCACACAGCAGACTCATAGAATGGCAAATGCCCAAAACAGCACTCCTGCCTCAGAATCAACCCTTGGGACATTCGGATCTGACTAAAAGGTCCATGAGAGTCTCGCAGGCATGGAAAGCCATGACACGGTGGCAAAAAACAATCTAAATGAAGGATCTTGGCGAACAACACTCCAGCAGAAGGATCAGGCCATCAAGGAGAGAGGCGCCTTTCTCTGAAGGGAGGAAGGAACCTCCACTGTGATATGGCCTTGACTAAACAAATTCAGAGTTGGTGAACTCAAGGGGCCTCCATAGCCTAGACAGCTCATAGCAAGAGTCTCGGGTGATTGCTGACGTCATAAATAAGAGTGCCAATTGTTAAATCAACAACGGGAGTCAATGGGTTCATGCTTCCTTCGCAGGATCTCTGTCCTTAATATGTTTATCTATGAAACTCAAAAACAACACTACTAGTCGAACAATACCCTATACCTGGTTCGGTTGTGTGAGTGCAACCTGTTGAAATCCCTGCTTAGTATATACTAAATTGATCTTCGGTATATGAAGGTAACTGAAAATGAAACGTGATGAAGGGGGGAGAGGGGAGAGGAAGTGGGAGAGGGGAGGGCCACGGGAGGGAGGGAGGTCGGGGGGAAGTCACAACAATGCAAAAGATGCGTTTTATATTCTACTTAAAACTATTGGTTGAGCTCTGTAATTAATACACAATTACTCTTAGGTGATTAATTAATGCTATAACTAGTACTCAAATAGTATTTTACACTTTATGTTTCTGTGTGGGAGCAAAATGTGGTAATCTTTACTTAACATACGCTAAATTGATCTTCTGTATATAAAGATAATTGAAAATTAATTGTGATGTGAAGGGGAAGGGAAGAGGGAGTGGGAGAGGGGAGCATTGTGGATGGGAGGGAAGACACGGGGTGGGGGGAGGAGGCTATTGTGGTCCATAAGCTGTACTTTGGAAATTTATGCTTATTAAATAAAAACAAACAAACAAACAAACAAAAAAAAACAAACAATCACCTAGATGTCCTGACTCCTACTCTAGTCCTTTCCCCATGGCCTTAAAAGTCCTTTGCTGTAGTAGCCACCAACTGGCCCACTGGAGTAGCTGATAGTTCGTAGCAAGAGCCCCAGAGCCTTACCATTCTGACCTGTGATGATGGATACAGCACTGGATATGTGTGCTCTCTTGTCCAAGCAGATTCTGTATCAAGAGTTTTAAACTTTAGACTAGATAGGTAGAGATTGAGGTCCAGTCTTCTCTGATGGTGACAGCATTGAGCTTTAGACCTGGGAACTCTGAGCATCCACAGTTCCCATATTGTGAGAAACGAAGTTGCAGAGAGGCAGAGTGGAGCCCTTTTGCCTCTGGAGAGAAACAGATCGAAGAGAGCCAGAGAGGTTCCAGACAGCATCAGAGTCCTTGGTTCCAGGTTCTCAATTGCCTCCCTGGCAGCTAGGCTGCTAGGAGATATCCAGGAGTCTTCTATTTCTTCTGAAAAATCAGTCTTAGTATGTTTCTGTCATTGCCAGCAAAAAGTACACGTTGAATACCTAGGAGGTTTATAGGAACATTCTAAATTCCAAAGGAGAGGTTAATACTGAGTCTCTACTATATGTCAGATACTAGAAATACATTATTTGTCACCCTGATAGTCCTTTAAAGAAGATTCTATTTTCTCTATTTTCTATGTTAGGGAACTGAAGTCCAGGAAGAATTCATGCTAAGTGAGAAGGTTAATTACATAGTACTTGCACGAGAATTTGAATTCAGGTGATCAAATTCCAGTCTGTGTTCCTTCCGATGAGTCATATTACCTTCAATTCAGAATGAGCTATGGTTTGCTACTCAAAGTGCAGTATGGAGACAAGTGGTGTTGGCATCCCCTGGGAGCTTGTTAGAATTGCAGACTTTGAGTCCTAACCTAAGACTGACTGAGACATTATCTGCACTTTAAAAATGTCACCAGGTGATTTGTGAACATGTTAAATAGAGTCTGAGAAACTGGGAACTAGTGGAAACCCAACACTGAGGTCAGGGAGACCTAAGCTGAATAACTTTGAACTATAATCTAACACTTTAGAATCACTCCCTGTATCTGCAAAATGAGTAAAATCATACTTACTTCACTGGAATTGTTATGAAGATTACATTAGCTATAGCATGAAAGATCCTAGTACAGTGACTGACATACATGCTCTTATTACAAGTGAATATCCTTTCTTTCCAATGTTATCCCATTGTTGATAGAATTAATAAGGAAATATACAATGTGGTGTGTAGATATGAATATATGGATGGAGTGGGCATTGTGATACAGTAGCTGCTTCTTGGGGTGCTTGCATTGCAAATTGGATTGCCTGGGTTTGAGTCTTACCTCCACCTCTGTTTCTGATCCAGCTTCCTGCTAATGTGCATCTTGGAAGACAGTAGAAGATGGCTCAAGTAATTGGGTTTCTGCCACTCAGGTGAGATATCTAGATGGAGTTCTTGTCTCCTGACTTTGACCTGGGCCAATCCCAATTATTGTGGGCACTTGGGGGGTGAACGAGGAGATGGAAGATCTGTCTCTAGCCTACTCACCTCTCTGCTTTTCAAATAAAAATAAATACATAAGCATTAATAAAAAGAATGTGTGGATGCACAATGTATGGGGATTTCTCCCAAACTGTGTAGCAATGGCAAAAATGTAGGGTCAGGAGGAAATATGGTTTGAATTTCTTTGTCATGGTGGTTATGCACAATTGAGTTCATACTTGTGATGTCAATGGGCAAGAAAAAATTGAAAGCTAACTCATGTGAATAAAAGAGATATAGTATTATAACAAAAATTAAATTGAGTAATTTTTAGAATTGCCAGAGAAATTGTGCAGGTTGAGGAGAAAAAAAGATATTATGTGATGAAAGGAATATAGAGGTTTTTTTGGAAGTAGCTAATTATCTCCATTGCTTTCAGATTGTAAGAGCCAAACTGAATAACCTGACAACTCACAGAAAAGGAATGTGATTGCTATCGTATTAGAAATATTCATTTTCTTTTTTTGTATATTGACAGATCTGCCCACAAGGAAGAGTGTAGAATTCTAGCAGCAATAGTAGAAGCAAACAATAAAGTATTTTAAATGCTTGAGTATAATGGAAGGCTTGGACAATTTTTCTATATGCCAGCAATATTACTTAGAAGGAAATAGATTTCATTCACTAAAGCAAAAAAGGTATAATTTCCCTATTTTAATAACAGTAATGGTATATCAAATATTGATATATCTATGATGAAGACAATCAGAAAACCTTGGTGAAGGGCCTGAAAGTTTTCAATCATTGTAGGGTGACAGGAAAGAGAATGTTCTAAAGTTTTAACTACTCCCCAAGTAGGTTTGATGCAAGTCAAATTAAAATCCCAATGGAAGTTTGTCTTTGGGGAATTTGACAATGTGACTATAAAGTCAGTCAGGAAGTATAAACAAGTAATGGGCAAAAAAAATACTAAAAAACCTGTAATGAGATGCATACTTTTATTTTTAGGTATGCAATCTATAAGCATAGCATAAAGAGCAAAAAAAAAAAGTATATTGTGGGAGTCTATATGCGTTATCTCTGCATAACAAATTACCCAAACCTTAGCAGCTTCAGACAACACTCATTATCTCAAAGGTTCTCTGTGGTTAGGAATCGGAGAACAGCTTATTTGTGTGGTTCTGACTCAAGGTTTCTTGTGGGGTTGCTATCAGGATGTTAGTCAAGGTTGCAGTCATCTGAAGGTTTGACAGGGGCTGTGGATCCTGCTAAGTTCACTTAAAGGGCTGTTGGCAGCAGGCTATATGGGCTCTCCCATAGGGCAGTATGAGTGGGGCAAATGTTAGTCTACAAGCAAATCTTTCAATAGGTTCACTTTCTTACCTTTTAGGAGCAGATATTTCCAGAAGCAAGGAACTAAATTTATTTTTCTCATTCTACTTTGTTTAACATAAGTACAGGAAAGTAAATCTGGTTTCAGAATTATTGAACAAACAACAGGAAAGTATTTTTGGTATTAATACGGTTTAACACAGGAGCAGCAAATTATGTTGGCTTTGTTCTCTTTGGGTACTTGGCATAGGTGAACCTAATAGGTAGAGATAACTGCAACTTTGGGGTTTGGGTAGACTTTACCAAAATGCTATAAGAGCTGAGATCCAAGAGGTAAGAAATTAAAAAAAAAAATTAATTTATTTGAGAAGCAGAGGTAGAGCACACTCATGCTTTCATCCACTGGTTTATAATGACTAGGACTGGGCCAAGGCCAAAACTGGGAACTGGGAACTCGATTGAGGCCTCCCATGTGGCATCAGGGACCCAACCACTTGAACCATCACCATTTTCTCCCAGGATCTGCATTAGCAGACAGCTAGAATCAGCGCTGAAGCCAAGCATTGAACCCGTGTCCTTGGATACAGGATGTCTTAACCACCAGGCTAAATGTCTGCCCCTAACATGTTTGTATGTCACAGAATATTATAAGTAAACATAAAACTGGGAGGATTATTTCTAACATAAAGTGAAAATGGATTGGCATTCTTGTTTTTAAAAAAATTTATTTATGGGGCCAGCGCTGTGGCACATGAGGCTAATACTCTGTCTGCGGCGCCAGAATCCCATATGGATGCCGGTTCTAGTCCTGGTTGCTCCTCTTCCAGTCCAGCTCTCTGCTATGGCCTGGGAAAGCAGTGGAGGATGGCCCAGGTGCTTGGGCCCCTGCACCCGCATGGGAGACCAGGAAGAAGCACCTGGTTCCTGGCTTCGGATTGGCGCAGCTCCATCCATTGCAACCATTTGGGGATGAACCAATGGAAGGAAGACCTTTTTCTCGGTCTCTCTCACTGTCTGTAATTCTACCTGTCAAATAAGTAATTAGAAATCTAAAAAAAAAAAAAAAATCAAATTAAAAAAATTTATTTTTGGGGGCAGTGCTGTGGTGTAGTGGGTAAAGCCACTGCCTGTGATGCTGGCTCCCATATGGGGTCTGGTTCCTGCCTTGGCTGCTCCATTTCCAAGCCAGCTCCCTGAAAATGTCCTGGGAAAGCAGAAGAAGTTGACCCAAATGCTTGGGCCCTGACTACCCTCATGGGAGACCTGGAAGAAGCTTCTGGCTCCTGGCTTCAGCCTGCCCCTCATGCTGCCCATTGTGGCCATCTCAAGAGTGAGCAAGTGGATGGAAGATTCCTCTCTCTCCTTTTCCTTCTCTCTCAGATATTTATTTATTTGAAAGGCAGAGTTGTAGAGAGAGCTGGAAAGGCAAAGTCAAAGATCTTCCATCTGGGGCCAGCGCTGTGGCTTACTAGGTTAATCCTCTGCCTGTGGCACTGGCATCCTATGAGCACCAGTTCTATCCCGGTTGCTCCTCTTCCAGTCCAGCTCTCTGCTGTGGCCCAGGAGGGCAGTGGAAGATGGCCCAGGTGCTTGGGCCCCTGTACTCGCATGGGAGACCAGGAGGAAGCACCTGTCTCCTGGCTCAGATCGGCGCAGCTCCGGCTGTTTCGGCCATTTGGGGAGTGAACCACCGGAAGGGAGACTTTTCTCTCTGTCTCTCTCTCTCACTGTAAGTAACTCTACCTGTCAAATAAATAAATAAAATCTTAAAAAAAAAAAAAGAAAAAGATCTTCCATCCCTTTGTTCACTCCCCAAGTGGCAGCAACATCAGGGCTGCCCAGGCCAAAGCCTGGAGCCAGAAATTTCATTCAGGTCTCCTACATGGATGACAGGGGCCCAAGCACTTGGGGCACCTTCTGCTGCCTTCCCAGGCACACTAACAGGGAGCTGGATCAGAAGTGGTGTAACCTGAATTTGAACCAGTACCTATGTGTGATGTGGTGTCTCAGGTGGTGGATCAACCACCTGCATCACTTAAATGTTGCCTTTCTTTTCCCTTTTTAATATTTGAAGAGTAGAGTTACTCAGAATCAGCCCTTAAGGCATGTGGATCTGGCTGAAAAGCCCATGAGAGTATTACAGGCATGGAAAGCCAAAACAATCTGGCAAAACAAACAAGCAAACAAACAAACAATAAAAAACCCACACACAACTAAATGAAAGATCTCCGCGAGTGAGATCCCAATGAAAAGAACAGGTCATCAAAGAAGGAGGTACCTTTCTCTGAAGGGAGGAGAGAACTTCCACTTTGACTATGACCTTGTCTACATATGATCAGAGTTGGTGAACTCAAAAGGCTTCCATAGCCTTGGCAGCTCATGACAAGAGCCTAGGGTGATTACTGATGCCATAAACAAGAGTGTCAATTTGTTAAGTCAGCAACAGGAGTCACTGTGCACTTACTCCTCATGTAGGATCTCGGTCCTTAATGTGCTGTACATTGTGATTTAATGCTATAACTAGTACTCAAACAGTATTTTTCACTTTGTGTTTCTATGTGGGTGCAAACTGTTGAAATCTTTACTTAATGTATGCTAAACTGATCTTCTGTATATAAAGAGAATTGAAAATGAATCTTGATGTGAATGGAAGGGGGGAGGGAGAGGGAAAGGGGAGGGTTGCAGGTGGGAGGGAAGTTATGGGGGGGGGGAAGCCATTGTAATCCATGAGCTGTACTTTGGAAATTTATATTCACTAAATAAAAGTTAAAAAAAAAAGAGTAGAGTTACAGAGAGAGAAGAAGAGTCAGAGAGAGATATAATCCACTGTGCCATGATGCTGCCCCAAGACTGTTTATGGGGGTTGGTCCTGTGGTGCAGAAGGTTAAAGCCTTGCCCTTGCAGTGCTGGCATCCCATATGGGTGCCAGCCACCTCTCCTCGGAGTGACTTTCTGCTCCATTTGTGATCCAGCTTCTTGTTAATAGCCTGGGAAAGCAGTGGAAGATGGCCCAAGTCTTTGGACCTCTGCACCCAGGTGGGAGACCTGGAAGAAGCTCCTGGCTCTGGATCAGTTCAGCTCCAGCTGTTGCAGCCATTTGGGGAGTGAACCAGTGGATTGAAGACCTCTCTCTCTCTCTACCTCTCTCTGTAACTCTCTTTCAAATAAATAAAAATAAATCTTTAAAAAAAAGGAGTGCTTAGACAATCAACAAAATTACTCTCCAAAATAAAAATAAAGGACAAGAGCAGACTGCCAGTGCCGCGGCTCAATAGGCTAATCCTCCACCTGCGGCACCTGCACACTGGGTTCTAGTCCTGGTCTGGGCACTGGATTCTGTCCCGGTTGCCCCTCTTCCAGGCCAGCTCTCTGCTATGGCCCGGGAGTGCAGTGGAGAATAGCCCAAGTGCTTGGGCCCTGTACCCGCATGGGAGACCAGGATGAAGTACCTGGCTCCTGGCTTCGGATCAGTGCGGTGCTGGCCGCAGTGGCCATTGGAGGGTGAACCAATGTCAAAGGAAGACCTTTCTCTCTGTCTCTCTCTCTCTCTCACTGTCCACTCTGCCTGTCAAAAAAAAAAAAAAAAAAAAAAAAAAAAAGACAAGAGCAGAAAATTTTCAAAGAATTAAATCAGGAAATGAAAATGACAATCTACCATTTTATTACCTGTCTCATTATAAAGAAGAAAGATTTTGTGATATGCAACATTTTCTGTGAACAATGAGACAATGACATTCAGACAGCATTGACAATAGTGGAAATGTTGAGAGGGTCAATGTTTTGAAAAGTAATTTGGCAAAATGTATTAAAAGCCTTAAAAGTGTTTCTTCCCTTTGATCTAGTAATTTAATATTCTAATAATTAAATCTAAGAGAAGTTCCTATAAATTTAGATGAAGACATAAGAATAGAGAAGAGGACCAGTAGAATACTATTTATTTTAGTGAAAAATTGGAAGGAATTTCAATTCCCAACAATTAGTCTATCTTTAAATTATACTACATACATGGAAAGATGGAATATTATGGAGTCATTTTAAAGTGCCATTTTCTATGAATATTTACTGAAAGTGCTTATGATATAAGTAGCATAGTCTAGTCCCACTAAAAATATGTTTTCATGCATGTGGAAAAAGGGCTAAAAAGGAATGGTACAAACTTCTAATGTATAGTATGACTATGAAAAGTCAATTTCTGTTTTATGTATTTTTGCATGGAGGACTTTTTGGTTTCTTCTGTTTTGGTTTATTTTATTTTTTTTATGTAAGAGGCAGAGAGAGAGAGAGAGAGAGAGACTATACCCACCAGTTCACTCCCCAAATGCCCATGGCAGCTGGGACAGGTCTGGGCCTGGGCCAAAGCTGGAAGCCGGGAACTCAATGTGTCTGCCACAAGGGTGGCAGGAACTTACACAGTTGAGCCATCACTGCTGCTTTCCAGGATCTGCAATGGCAGGAAGTTGGAGTTCGGAGTCAGAGCTGGGAATCAAACCTAGTGATCCCCTATAGGGTGTGAGTACCCCAACCACTAGACTAAATGCCCACTCCCTATCTTTGTTTTAATATGAGAGTTTAATTCAGAGTTCCCCTAATAATAGTCAGACTAAAGAGACAAGACATGTCAGGTACTGTAATCTCTATTATAGTATAGAGGAAACAAAAATTCTTTATTAATTCATATATTTATTCAATGAAGCAGGGTTATACAAATACATTGCTTATTCCATATCAGGTCAAAGATGCAAACTTAAAAAAAATTGAATTAGTCTCACTGTTGAGATTCTGTCTTTCCTAACATGAGAAAATACAGTTTAGCCAATCCCATGTGTGCTTTTGTTACAAATTTCTTCTGTTCCCAAATCATTTCTGGGTAAAATGTAATCACTCCATAGTGCTCTTTTTTGGACTATTTTTTTCTAAGGATAGCCTCCAAATTATTGGAGGGTAGGGGTCAAGTGGGTAGGGAGATGGGTTGCGAGGGGAAGCATGATTATTTGGTTTTAGATGTAAACACAGCTTGGTTTTGGCCTCAAAAGTGGTGTCCATTTCTGCATTGCTTTTGAATCAGTAATCAATGTGTTCAGCTTTGTCTTTCCACATTCTGACCTGTAGTTTCTTCAATCTGCCACAGGCCTCTCTCAGCTCCTTTCGGTAGTCTTTTATGCCACAAATATGGAAAAAATAAAATAAAGAAAGGAAGATCAGAGTTGGGATTTTCTTCTAATCTTATGCCCAAGCATTTGGGCCATCCTCAGCTGCCTTCCCAGGTGCACTAGCAGGGAGCTGGGTTGGAAGTGGAGTAACCTGGATTTGAATCAGCTCTCATGGTATGTTGTGTCTCAGGTGATGGAACAGCCTGTTGCACCATAATACTGGTGTCTCATGGGTTGGGGAGGAAGGATGTACAAGGCCTTCCTTGGGGATATACATCAGTTCTTCTATGGTGAAAAAGTGGATTCCCTATGTTTGTGGCAGCCTGCAGTATTGCCTACAATTAAATACAAAACTCCTTGCTCCCTATCCAATCTTCTTCCTGCTCCCTGCCAATGCTCTCACAAAGGTTTTAATCTATGCCCACTGCCATGTCATTCACCTATAGAAAATGTAGACTTTTTTATCCCTGGCTTGGAGTTTGGCCTTGTGAAAAGCTTTGGCTGGTGGGGTTTGAGTGGATGTGTCATGAGATATGGGAGAAGCAGCTTTAAGAGACATCACATGTTTCTACCAGCTCTCCGGATCTTCCCAGTTGCCTTGAGAATTGCCAAGTCTCACATAAGAGCTGTTTCTTTAAATGTGGTCCTGGAATGAGAAGACCCATAGAGCAGAACCTCAGCTGACACACAGTGCGTAATGTAAGAAACACATCTTTGTGCCCACAAGCTATTGAGAGTTGGTGGATGATTTTCTATGGCTGAAGTGACAAATACCTTGTGTATGGTCAGTTTTTTTTTCTTTCAACTTTTTAGGAGCTGGAACTCATGAAGTTCAACTATTGTGAACCAAATGCTATGATTTATGAGACTACTGTCACTGTCACAAGTTTCAAATGTTTATGAAATAAACATTGGAGATGTGGTGTCTTCTTTCTCTCTGAGGAAGAGAAGGAAATACTCTAGCTGCCTGAGAAGGTGAGACCAGGGACAGAGAACAAGGAACTGTATATGTGTTTGTGTAAAGAACTAGAGGGTGGGTTACCTCAGACCAAACTAAATCCTCAGTAGAGAAGTAAGTGACCTACATGTGGCTGGTTGAATAAGTAAGTAAGTAAGTAAGTAAGTAAGGAGGCTGGCAGGAAGTCAGATTGGGAAGGTATAGTGATCATCCTAGCTAAGGAGTAGGGATTGTAAAGTTCTTCCACAGAAAAAAGGATGCAGAGTGGATTTCAGTAGCATTTATTTGTTTTGAAGCTTTATTTAATTTTTAATTAGAATGAGCCAGTGAGCCCATCTGCTGGTTCACTCCCCTAACACCTGTTGCCCAGGTCTTTCATGTGGGTGGCAGGGACCCAATTATTTGAGCCATGACCTCTGCCTCCCAGCATCTGCATTAACAGAAAGTTGGCATCAGGAACAGAAGGTATCAAACCCAGCCATTCTGATATGGGTCACGTGTGTCGTAAGTGCTAGGCCAAATGCCTGGCTCCTAAAATTTTGACACTTGAAGTATATGTACACATGCAACTGAAAAAAATCAGATAACTTTCCCAACTGGTGGTATATTTGCTAAACATTCATTGTACTTATGAAGTCATTTCCAGTTTGTCGTTGGCAGTGTTCAATGCTGCATGCCTTGGTCAAAAAAACATCCTTTTCTGCAGTAGTTTGTCTACACCAGGGTCCATCTTACCATATTTAGATCTCCTTGGCATTTGATTTGGCTTGGATATTAGTTTGGGTGTCTCCCAATGATCTAGATGTTAAAGGCCTGGTCCCAAAGTCTGATGATAATGGTTAATAGATGATTGCTACTGGTTAATGGATTAAGGGTGAAAACTCAACCCAATTATGGTGCTTAAAGGCAGGGAGGGCTTTGGGAAATGATTGGTTGGGTTAGATTGCAGGGGTGCAGCCCCTGTGATCAGACATGGTGGCTTTATGAGGAAAGACGAGTGGACGGGGATGCGCATGCTCCGTGTCTCTCTCTACGTCCTGGCTCATCATGCGATCCTCCTGCTGCATGCACGTTCACTGACTGATGCCAGGCCGATGAGGCCCAGTTGTGGTCTGTAAACCTGCAAAATCACGTGTGAAATAAGCTTTCCTTCACAAGCAGCTCCTCTCGGGTATTTGTTATATCAGTGAAAAACCCTCTCAGCATTTTAATGATTACAAAATATCAGCACAACACTATGAATATATTCGGTGTCATTAACCTGTATTTGTAAAAAGACCAAAATGGTATATTTATGTTATGTAGAGTTTACCACCATAATAAAAAAATAAGCAGCAAACCTTCCTATAGGTAAAATTAATTAATTAATTATGTATTTATTTATTTGAAAGGCAGAGTTACAGAGAGGCAGAGAGAGAGGGACAGAGAGATCTGTCACTCATTTGTTCACTCCCCAAGTGGCCACAATGGCCGCATCTGGGCAAATCTGAAGCCAGGAGCCAGGAGCTTCTTCTGGGTCTCCCACGCGGGTGCAGAGGCCCAAGGACTTGGGCCATCCTCCACTGCTTTCCCAGGCCATAGCAGAGAGCTGTATTGGAAGTGGAGCTGCCGGGACTTGAACTGGCGCCCATTAAGGATGCCAACACTGCAGGTAGCGGCTTTACCCACTACCCACAGCGCTGGCCCCCCATAAGGCTAAATTTAAAAACTACTAGACTTTTAGAGCTGGAATTCCTGAGCTCATCACTCAGTGTCAACCCTGAAGATGTCCAGGCTGGGGGAAAGGATGTGCTGTCTCAGCTTAGCCAGTCTCTTTCTGGTCCATCCCGTCTTACAGGTGTGTGTGTGTGTGTGTGTGTGTGTATTTGGGGTGTAGGTCGGTAGAACGTCTCCTCCCTGTTTTGCTCACGTGAGTACAGGGGAGAGGGTAGAGGTGTGGATGGCAGTATGGTGGGGTGGGCTCTTGTGTCATGGGCAGCCACCGTGCAGGTAGCCATGCTTTTCTTTGCTCCATCTTGTTTCTCCACCAAGTGGGGAGAGTGCAGTTGAAAGGTTCCGTCGCAGCAGTTAAAAGGATCCTGGGCTTCTGGGCAGCTCCACTCAGCCGCCTCAGCCGCAACCAACAGGCGGAGGGACAGGCCAAAACGAAAAACATTTGAATCGCAATGACAGGAGACCAAAGTTTCCGTCGCAACAGCTCCGCCCACGCTGCTCTTGCGGACCAACTTTCCGGGGTATAGGACGAACAGCTTTAAGAAACTGTGCGCTGAGATCGTCGGCGGTGCCCTTTCCCTTTGGTGCCTTTGCTCCTCCGGCACCTCGCGCGCTCAGCGCTCGCGGTCACTGCACCTGCCCCGCGAAGGGCCGGTCTGCTGGGATGCGGGAGCGCCGGCGCCGCCGCCGCCGCCGCCGCCGCCGCCGAGCCTGCTCCTCTGGGCACATGCGCAGTGGCGACGCCGTCCGGCGCCCTCAGTCTCCTCCTCCGCCGCCTCCCGGTTCCGCAGTCACTTCCTGCAGCTGTTTCCCTGTGTGTCGGCTTGGACTGACTTTTGACAGTGTGCCTTCAGCTGTGGAGGGGCTCGGCGGCGGCCGGCCCAGAAAGTTGCTCCGAGAAGAGGTGGCTGGAGCCGGCGAGCCGGGCGCGCAGGGCGGACGGCCGGGAGGCGGCGGCGGGCGTCCTGGGCGGGCGCGGCGCCGAGGCTGCTGGCGCGTCCCGGGGGTTCCGGTGAGTGCTGGCGCTTGGGAGCCTCGGGGTTTGTAGGACGAGCCCGGGGGCGCGGGGGACCGGCGGGTGCCTTAGGGTGCGGTCTTGCCACCTGCCCTCCGTGGGACAGCGCGTGCCCCGCTCGTCGGTGCCTGTGTTTTTGGCGCATTTCGCGTGTGCGTTTCGGGAGGGTCTCCGCGTGCAGCCGCCGCGGCCCGGGCGCCGGCCCCCGCCCCGTGGGAGCGGGGATTCCATCTTCCGTGATGGCATCCTTGCGGGCTGAGGTGCGTGTGTGCGTGCGCGTCGCAGGAATGTAAGGCCATGTGGGCGATGCTGAGTGTCTGCGTTTGGATTCAAATTTGCGAACGGTTCCCCCGGATTAGGGACCGTCCTAGCTCGGGCTGGACCACATTTGCCAATTCACCGAGGCCTCATCTTCCCCTGGTTTCTTGCCTGCTTTTGAGCCCCCTTTATAGGATATTCCTCGCCTCCACTGGTAATTTCTGTTTTTCTCTTTCTCGCATTCCTCTGGCTGCGATCCGATGACCTCTGAGTAATGCCTGCCTGTCTTCCCCTCGTTTCCACAATCCCCTCGTTTGCTGAGGTGCCAGTAACCTGTTCGTTCTTCTGTTCTGTTGCCTCCCTGGGTTTCTCCAAAGGAGAAAGCGCTTGTCTTTAATACAGTCTGTGAAGAGTAGGCCCCAGTCCAATCGTGAGAACTAAGTATGCTATGATAATTCGTTTTCTTTAAACAGGGTACATTGTGAAGCTTCTAGTTTCTTTAAAGTCCTTGCAACCCCTTTCCACCAGGTCGTTACATTATAAATCGTGTATTTTTGCTGCTATAAACATCTGAGTGAACGGTTTTTATGCTCTGGGCAGTATTCATTTCAACCTTCGAATTAGTCTCTTTCCGACTTGCGCAGCAGTTGAGTGGATCTGAGTCGCAAAAGCTTTGGGTCCATGTTCCACAAAATAAAACCAAAGGCGTGGTTTTATTTGTTTTAGATTTATGTTTTATGCTAATTTTTGCTAGCAAATGTGGTAATACCTGTTGTGATTGTCACAGATCTTTTTGGGGTGCTGACATCATGTTGGTAAGTACAAAACAAATAATTTTGGATTATCTGGCTTTTTAAAAAAAATTGTAAAGAACCAATGCAGCAATGGGAATGTCTGTATTGGCAAGAATTTTTCCCTTAATCCAGGGGATTTGGGCACCTCTGGATGGAGGTTTTTTGTATCTCTGTGCTTTAAGAAGGACCTTTATTCTGATGGAAACCTATAGGTAACAAAGGGGAGACACATGTTGGGATTTCCTCAAGTGGGAGTGAGCTTTTGTTAAACAAGTCCAGACATGTCTAGGCAATCGGTGGCATTTGATTTTTGGTTTGCATAGCTGATTTCCTTTATCCAGATGTTTTGGCACCTCCTCTACCTTTTCTCTTATGAACTGGTGGCATATTTATGGCAATTTGGCATTAGTATAGTTCTGTACAGGTAGTATGTGTTGCCTTTTAAACTGGTGGGTTATGGTAATTAGGTAAATTTTTAGAACAGCTGGTCTTTATCTTAGTTTCCTTTTAAAAAATGGCTACATCTGTCTTTACTTTCTGGATGTTTTGATTGAGATGTAATTGAGAGAAATAATACCATTATAGGGAACCTGCTTTTTAAAATGTTTTAAACCTGTGTTGCTTTCCTCTGTTCTCATGTGGGCTGCATACTTCTATGTAGGAAACAAATACTATTATCATTTTTCTTAATACTGTGATTGATGAGAAATACTGTTGAATATGATGACTAACAATGTATACACTTTCCCTTCGCTGCTGTATTTCCCCAATGCACTGATTTCCCCTGCTACCCCAAGACCCTGAATTTATTATAGAAGTTGTTACTTGATTGCACTTTCCCGGTGCTGTGTGCTTAATCAGATGTGGTCAAATTGACTTTGAACCTTTCAAAATTTACTTCATTAATTCTAATAAACCCATAGTGGCCCTTATGTACACATTTCCATTGCAGATGGCAAATTTCGGCAGCTTAAAATAGCCATATTCTGTTGACCAACAAAAGAGGTTTTAATAGTGTTGAGAGTGCGGGGAATTGTAGATTTTTGAAATAAGGATTCTAATTTGGGTTAATTAGAATTTTAGGAACTCAGAAAAGTGGACTGTGGTTTGAAGGTGCCATCTGGGTGGGAAGCAGGTGAAATTGTGGATGAAGATTGATGAGGCCGTGTTTTCTGAAAGCAGAGATTCTCAGTTATTTAATAAGAATGGGGAAGCACATAGCCTAAAGACTGGGGAACTGGAATTATACTGGGGCTGATGGTAGTGTGCCTCATTACTCTGTTGGGCATTTGCTTGATCCCTTATCTTGTGCAGGTAATTTACCTCTAGAAGGAGAAAACAATTTGGATTTTACAGAGGACTCATGAATATATTCTAAGGCACTTGGTGGGGGGGTCATAAATTCAAGGGCCTGCAGGATGCAGGCTGAGTGGAGACTGAGGTGGCCTGGAGAAGACAGGTGGGTTACGGGGGTGGGGTGGGGGAGTGGGAGGAAAGGTGCATCTGAGCACAAACTACCTAATGGTTTCCCATGTAGGAATGTGGGTTGCTGCTAGATGGTCCTTTTATCAAGAGAAGCCATGAATCCTTTGAATTTTCAATATTGACAATTAATTCAATAAAAAAAGGAAGCAAAAAAAAAAAAATCCAAAACACTCTGTTTCAAATAGTGTATCTGTGGCTGTATATGGCCTATGGGCTGGCTGTTTGCAACCTCTGCTTTAAGGAATCATTGGCTCAGCTACTTAAATGTTGTGATTGTTCAGAGGGACCACTTTTATTTATTTTTGTCACATCTTAATTCTCTGGATTGTTCCTAGGGTTCCTGGATACTTTAGCTAGTTCCAGGAGTTTTTGAAGAATTCCGAGTGTGTGTGTGTATGTGTGTATTCACTCTTTTTGACATCATTTGGATGCGAAAGAGATATTAAGATGCTGAGCTGGTGGGGGATTTTGCCCATGCACGATTATGAAGAGTGTTTGAGTGTAAATGTGCCCTAGGGAAGGGGTCTGGACTAGGTGACCTTTGATGTCCATTTCAGCCATATGACTTTAGATTTAATTAGCCACGGATGCAGTGCTATTAATGTTCGCAGGCCAGAGGGACACCAGTTGGAACTGTGCCAAGCAAAATAAAGCCAAATCTATAAAGTTGTTCTCTGTGGAAGAGCATTGTGTCCATGTGAGTTCCCAGGCTGGGGGTGTCTGCTTGAAGAGGCAGACATGGTTGGCGCTGTGGTATAGCGGGTAAAGCCGCGGCCTGCAGTGCCTGCATTCCATATGGTCATTGGTTTGAGTTCCTGATGCTCCACTTCCCATCCAGCTCTCTGCTGTGGCCTAGGAAAGCAGTGGAAGATGGCCCAAGTTTTTGGGCCCCTGCACGTGCGTGGGAGATCTGGAAGAAGCTCCAGGCTCCTGACTTTGGATCGGCCTAGCTTCAGCTGTTGTAGCCATTTGGGGAGTGAACCAGTGGATGGAAGACCCTCCCCCCATCTCCCTACCCCTCACCTCTGCCTCTCTGTAACTCTGCATTTCAAATAAATAAATAAATCTTAAAAAAAAGTCCCAAAGTTGGGTTTGCAGAAGTTGAGAAAAGGGTCAGATGGTATTGATGTTTGCATGTCATATTGCTGAGGTGTGTTTTTCTAGGAGACCAATTTTTTTTTTGTTTGTTTGTTGTTGATTCAGATTGAAGACCTGGCTTCTTATTGCCCACTGGATTATGCCCAAGGCTTTCCTCCCCAATGATCCTCTTGCAACACGCCGGGCTTCCTCCACCTAAGAGGCCCTCATCCTCTCCTCCTATGTCAGTGGCCACCAGGTCTACAGGAACCTTGCAGCTTCAGCCACAGAAGCCTTTTGGGCAGGAGGCTTCCTTGCCTTTGGCTGGAGAAGAAGAGTTACCTAAAGGAGGGGACCAAGACACTGCCCTGGAGGAGCTATGTAAGCCTCTATACTGCAAACTCTGCAATGTCACCTTGAATTCAGCGCAACAGGCCCAGGCTCATTATCAGGTAAGGGAAGAGAAGAAAACCAGGGATTTCATGAGGTGAACATTTCAGGGCCCTGCCTATTTGGCTGCCTCACCAGATATGACCAATTGTACCTGGAAAGTCAAGATTACTTAGAGAACAACTAAGTGTTAGTTTGACTAAAAGCATAATGTTCCTACTTTAAAAATAAGCCTCACTTTGTGTACAGTGGGTCTCAACCTCCTACACCAGGCTGTGTGGCATTTGATAGCTTACCAGTCTTTGTAGGCAACTGTAAATCTATCTCAGTGTTCAAACCTGTGGTTCTAAAGAGAATAACTATTTGGTACATGATGTACCAAACTCCATTTAGTGTAAAATGGTTAAGCAGGGAATATGGGTTGTGTCAGTTCAGGATAACCCCTACGTGTGACTCTTCTGCTTTCTGACCTCTGACTATGCCTATGTATCTGACCGCTGCTAAGGAAAATGCATATCTTTTTGTAGTGAGAATAAAATGATGTTGGAGTATTGAGCACTTTCTTCATAATAAGCATATTCAAACTTCTTTTAACCCACTATGATGACTCATGCTTACTTTTAAGGTTTAAAGCCGTTCTTTTCATGTAGAGTAACTAGTGGAGAGGGCCATATAAAAGGCGTTATTTCCCAAAAATAAATGGAAAATTAAATTTTGGCTAGAGAGAGAGGGTACTGTATTTTATTCCAGATTGTTGTCTGTGTGAGATTAAATAATTTCCCTTTGTGGAGAAAGGAGACCTGGGAAATAATTCAGGCCAATATGGTGCAATGAAAGGGTGTCTTCTGGGTCATCCTGGATGAACTTATTTGTTATCTGTGTGAATATCTCCAAAAGTAAGACAGTATGGTGGAAAGCTGTCTGTTACAGAAGTGTTTCTTCTGTTGTGCCACTGTAACTGTCTCCAGTTTAAAAAGCTTTTGTTTACATTGGGTGAAGTCTGTTCTGTTCTGTTTTGATCCTAAAGACTGATAATTGTGTCACTTTGTGTTTATGCATCAGAAGTATTTTGATGGTGAATTGCTTTTTCAGGAATTTAGGGAAGACAGGACATGTTGCTTCCCTGGAGTGGCCATTGTTTGGTTTCATTTTGCCCTCAGGTGCAGAAAGTTGTGTATCAGTGTTGGCATTTGTCCTTGGCTCATTAACGCCTCTTCTGGTTTTAGTCACATCCCCCCCTTCCTTGGTTCCTGAGACCCCACTCTTAGCCCTTTTGTGTTCTGCTGTTCACTACGGCCGGTCCATATGGGTGTTTCTGTGCCTGACCATTGAGGATGATTAATCTCAAACCCAAGTCTCTGTGTTTGCTTTCTTCTTCATTTACACCTGTGGAATATTCATTTTTCTAGCCTAAGTCTCACTCTGAAAAATCAAGCCTGGGTTCTAAAATTTTCATTTCTTAGCATCTAATAAATCATTAACTTGAGAGCAAACCCACTTTTGTGTCAGACACACATAAAATTACCTTTTGAAGAGGAGTTGTTTACTTTTTTATTATTATTATTTTTTGACAGGCAGAGTGGACAGTGAGAGAGAGAGACAGAGAGAAAGGTCTCCCTTTGCCGTTGGTTCACCCTCCAATGGCCGCCGCGGCTGGCGTGCTGCGGCCGGTGCACCGCGCTGATCCGATGGCAGGAGCCAGGTACTTCTCCTGGTCTCCCATGGGGTGCAGGGCCCAAGCACTTGGGCCATCCTCCACTGTACTCCCTGGCCACAGCAGAGAGCTGGCTTGGAAGAGGGGCAACCGGGACAGAATCTGGCACCCCGACCAGGACTAGAACCCGGTGTGCCGGCGCTGCAAGGCGGAGGATTAGCCTAGTGAGCTGTGGCGCTGGCCATGGAGTTGTTTACTTTCATGAGGCAGTGTGCAATTTGAACATGTGTGTCCATGGATAATACATTTACCTCCTGCCTTTTTCCTTCTAATCTTGATTTGTGACTCTACAGACAGCGATGGATGCTTCTGGTTATGCATAGAAAGAACTCACTTTGATGCAAGGTCGTTGGATTATAAAGTTTAAACCAGATTAAAAAGAACCAACATTTATTTGAGTTTTTTCTTTTATTGTGCATGTGTATGTGTTCTACATTTTTAAGGTGACAACATTATTAATTATATTTAACTTCAGTTACCTCAGTGATGCAGTAAATAAGGGTATTGGAAAATGTCAGAAAAAGGAAATAAAATTTAGGCAGATAACTCAGGAATTTTAAGTGGAGAAGTTGGAGGAGAAGGACAGTGTGTCAAAAAGGGCTGTCGAAGCAACCAAAAGCCATGGTCAAGAAGGGGGAAAGAGGGTTAGGCATTTGGTCCAGTGGTTCAGAAAGCATCCTGTGTCACAGTGCCTAGATTCAGCTCCTGGCTAGAAACATGTTGTCTAAAGTAGTAAATCACTGCGATTGCATTACTCAAAATTTTTCTAGTCAGTTGATGCCATTGTTGGAATCACAAAGTTTCAAATTGCCAGCCTATTGTAAATACCTGGAGTCTTACTGTATCATGTTCCAGTAATCTGGCACACACAGAGGAAACTGTACAAGGAATACTTCTCTTTTTAGCTCCTAGCGTTTCCTCCTGACACTCCAGTGTTCCAAACTGGGACAGTCTTAGCAGTGACCCATGTGATTCTGTAGCCATTACTCCCTAGATATTTTTGGGAAGATTGATTGATTGATTGATTTCTTTGTTTATTTGAAAAACAAAGTGACAGGAAGAAACAGCTGTTCTATCTATTGGTTCACTCCCCATATGGCTGCAGTAGTTGGGGCTGTGCTAGGTCAAAGGCAGAAATCTGGAACTCTTTTTCTCCCACGTGGGTGACCAAGGGCCCAGGTACTTGGGCCACCTTCCACTGCTTTCCCAGGCAGGTAACCAAGGAGCTGGACTGGAAGCAGAGCAGCTGGGACTCAAACCAGCACTCAGATGGGATACTGGCATTGCAGGCGGTGGCTTAACTCATGCCACAATTCTGGCCCCTTCCTAGACTTTTTAACCTGGTCAGTTGGCTTCAGTACATCCTAAGCAGTTGTTTTATTTTTAAGTGAGGTTATCTACTTTTGCAGACTAAAAATTATGGCTCTGATTATAACTTAATTTAAAATCAAATCTTTGGAGGAGAAGCATGTCTTCATTTTATTAAATTCTATCTGCATGCTTCAGGTTGCCCAGGGCAAGCCTGGCAGAGAGTAACAAGTCTGTTCCATCAACTTGAACTTGAACACCAAGGGGAAGAGCCCTTTAAGATGGAATGTTATTAACAGGAAATTAAAAAGCAGAAAACATGATAAACTTTGCTAAGGTATCCACAGTTTATTGTCACAGTTTATCTGGTAATTTAGATATCCATTTGAAAAAAGAACTAGTTATTAAAGTATGTAAAGTATGTTTCTAAAATTTGTCAAAAACATAGGTTTTTATTTCTGATACTTAGCAAATAACAAGCTAACATATTAATTAGAAAAAGAGACAAGACACAGGTGGAAAAGTAGTTCTAGAATTTAAATTCTGAATCTAGTAGTCTTAATTCATAATGGAGGGAATATAATTAGATTTTTCCCAAAATTTAAAGCACTGATTTTGGCACAAATATTTTAAAATTGATCAATCAGGTTTGAATGGTACAAACTATGACTCTAATTTCAGCTAATTTTTAATGTTTTTCAAATTTCCCATCTGGTTATTTTCCAAATTATCTTGCATCAGACTGAAAATGGCTAAAATATACTTCAAACTTGGGTTTGATTTGTGTGCTTCTTAAAGTGGCAGGTATGCTTTAAAATCTGACAGATTGGGCTGGAATACTGGCTGAACTTTAGGCTTGGTACTTCATATTTCATGTTTCTTTTTTCTCTCTTTTTAAAAATTATTTCTTTATTTTGTAAGTCAGAGTTCCAGAGACAGAGGGAGAGACAGACAAAGAGATCCTTCCTGTGCTGGTTCACTCCCCAGATGGCCACAATGGGTAGGAGTCATTGTACCTCCCTTGCAGGATTGTGAGAATTATGTATTATATATAAACAAATGTTGGTTAATTGAAATAGAATTCTGTTGTTTAAAAATGTTGAGTAAAACACTACTATCTTACTCTTGCTACTGTCTTAATACTGTGTACTGTAGGACCTTGTGTAAATGAGTAAAAATTCATCTTTCTTGGTTTCTCTAAAAATACTCTTTTAGATCCAAATAACAGTTACCTTAAAAGATCTTTTTAAAAGAGTAATTCAACCAACAGATGAGGTAGTATAAAATAATTCTCAAATGTAAAAGTCTTTTCACACATAGTATTGGCCTGTCAGCCTAGTCCATTTACCCAAGATTAAATCCTTTGTTGGTTCTCTTGTTTTGTAGTAACAGTGATGCATTCTGTAGGCTCTTTAGGGGACAGAAGCCCTCCATGATCCTGCCCTTAGCTGGATCTCATCCAGTTTCTGAATTCCTCATCTGAGTTCTCCGACCTCATTACTTCTTATTTCAGAAGAGTGGATATTCTTTCCTTTGTCCAGGTTTGATTTCCTATTCCGTATTGTGGATTTAGTCACCCATCATCACCTCTTCACCTCAGTCAAATTAAAAACATGCTCAGATCTTTTCCATGTGAATAAAAATAGCAATAGTGACCTGCTCTTTACTTTTAGTCCCTCTTGTTCACCAGCTTTTTCCCAGCTTTCGAGTTGTGCTGAGTATGACTGTCATCTTCTTCTTCCCATTGCCCACTCCACAGCCATTCTGGTTTTCATGAGATTGTTCCACTGAACTGGGCCATTCCAGGGTCTCCCATGATCTTACACGCCAATGCTAGTTCTTTCTCCTTGACCTCTTGACTTCTTTCTCCTTAAACATTTAAAAATACTTTTATTCAAAGTAATGCCTGTGGTTAGTAATGAAATGCAGTAATTACCTGTTCTTTCTTCCCCACCCCTCCTCTACCTTTTTTATTCTTCTCCACTTTTTTCTTCTTTCTTTTAACTTGGACTGGCTATAGGTTTACTTTTATACTGTCAAGATTGATCACATTTTTGTCTATTTATGATCAAGTTAAGTTTTCCATGCTGTCTTTTCAGGCTGATACCAGTTGTTGAAAATTGACATTCAACTCTTATGTTCTTATAAGTAGGAGAATATTATTCACGGTAGAGCTGTTCCTTTCTGTATTTCTCCTGTGTCATGAGCTCGTGCACTCATGATGATGATCAAATGGATAGCCCTGTCTTGACTGCTACTGGTTACTCAAAAGCATGTTTATTTTAGTTTGTTTCATATATGAGTTGTAACCTTGAAACAGCCTTTTATTTTTCCTTGAATTTCTGAAAAATGGGGAGAAGAATCTTACCTTGCCTCTAAAAAAAGCGATTAGCTTCTTGGGGTGGGCATTGTGGCACAGTGGGTTAAACCTAGGCTTAGGCCACTTCCATCCCACTTCCAGTGCCTGGTTTGAGTCCTGGCTGCTTCTGATCCAGCTTTCTGCTAATGTGCGTGAGAAAGTAGCACATGACAGTTCAAGTACTTGGGTCCTTGCCATCCACATGAACACATGAAGAGCTGAATAGAGTTCCTGGCTCTGGGATTTGGTTTGGCTCAACCTCAGCTATTGCAGTCATTTGGGGACTGAACCAGCAGACAAAAGATTCTCTCTCTCTCTCTCTCTCTCTCTCTCTCTCTGTGTGTGTGTGTGTGTGATCTTCTCTCTCTTTTATTCTGCTTTTCAAG
Organism: Oryctolagus cuniculus; assembly: GCF_051225735.1. Classification (NCBI taxonomy): domain Eukaryota; kingdom Metazoa; phylum Chordata; class Mammalia; order Lagomorpha; family Leporidae; genus Oryctolagus; species Oryctolagus cuniculus. Next base: position 100,673,212 of record NC_142870.1, read on the forward strand.
TAAATATTATAAAAAATGAATAGCATCTTAATTTTTCTTTTTAGTGCTTACAATCCAATTCTGAAACTCACTTATTTCCTCTTCTAATTTGGACTACTTGTTCCATATTTAACTTTTCATTGTGTAACTTTTGTATTCTAAGAGTTCAGCTGCTTTTCTTCCTTTCTCATCTTTTTAAAATTGCATTATATTTAGTATATCCTCACCCTATCACCCACATCCCCAACACTTAGTCACACTATGCTATGGAATCCCCCTTTTATCCTGGATTACTGTGTTTTCAACTGGCTGCTGTCTGAGTTTACTGCTTCACTGTCGCCTTTGAACTTTGCTCATTGCTCTGGATAGGGCCAACATTATCTAAATATACATCCCCCTACCTTGTTTTTTTATCTTGTTTTGTTGAAGTATATCTTCTCATTATTTGAAGGAAGAAAGAATAAATATAAACGTACAAGGGTACTTCAAAAACTTCCTGGAAAAAGGGAATTAAAAGATAAATTCATTTTGGCACAGAAAATTTTGATATTTTTCTTACTGTGTGTTTTCCATAAACTTTTTGAAGACCCTGTGTATATTATAATACATCTCTCTTTTAAATAAAATTAGAGAGCAATGGGAAATAAATTTTTCCGAGTCCTTGTACACCTAAAAGTGTTTGCCTTGTGCCTTCATATATATATATATATATATATATATATATATTTTTTTTTTTTTTAAACAGGCAGAGTGGACAATGAGAGAGAGAGACAGAGAGAAAGGTCTTCCTTTGCCGTTGGTTCACCCTCCAATGGCCGCTGCGGCCATCGCACTGAGCTGATCCGATGGCAGGAGCCAGGTACTTATCCTGGTCTCCCATGGAGTGCAGCGCCCAAGTACTTGGGCCATCCTCCACTGCACTCCCTGGCCACAGCAGAGAGCTGGCCTGGAAGAGGGGCAACTGGGACAGAATCCGGCACCCCAACGGGGACTAGAACCCGGTGTGCCGGCGCTGCAAGGCGGAGGATTAGCCTAGTGAGCCGCGGCGCTGGCCAACCTTGTACCTTCATATATGACAGTTCAGTTCCAAGTAGAAAATTGTTTTTCCTCAGGAGGTTAAAGATGACTCCAATGGTGTGTGTGTATGTGTGTGTGTGTTTTCCCAAAGTACCTAATGTTGCTGAAGAGAAATCCTATTCTGATTCTCATTATTTTGTAGGGGAGCTGCTTTAATTTCTTTTTTTTTTTTTTTTTCCTGGAAGCTTTTGGGCTCTTCTTGTCCTTGGCACCTGAAGTTTCACAGTGGCGTGTGTGTCTACTAGGTCTGGGTCATTTTTGTTTGTCCTGGGCAGCGCTAGTGGATCTTTCCCATTTGTGTGCTCCTGTTTCCCTAAGCTCCTGGCAGATTTCCTTGGGATTTTTTCTTGTATATTCTCTATTTTTTCTGTTTTTCTGAAAATCTGCTAGCCTTATTAAGACCTGCTGAATCAATTATTTTGCCCTCCTGGCTCTACTGAATTATAGTGATGGATTCATTCTTTATACAGTGGCACCCCTTAGAAATGGGGGTATGTTCTAAACCCCCTTGTAAATGTCTGAAACCACTGATGGTACTGAACCCTGTGTGTGTTATGCTTTTCTCTATGTATACATGCACAAATTTAATGCCTTTGACATCTTACCTAAGCACTGAGCACACACTATAGCCATCAATTTTGCAGTTTTTGTTGTGACAGCAAAACTATCACAATTTCTTCCCCCTGCTTCACAGATTTGTGGATAGACTATTCTTTCTTACACCAGCATTAGGAGTCTCACCGAAGTATTTTTTTTCTTTCCACTCTTGTTTTCACTTAAAATAAACATTTTGGAGCTTCTCATTGCATATCTAAATTGCCAGTGTTACTCTTGTACTTTGGGGCCATTATTAAATAAAATAAGGATTACTTGAACATAAGCACTGTGACACTGTGACAGTAGATCTGATAACCTGAGTGGTTACTAAGTAGCTAATGCTTGGGTAGCACTTAGAGCAAGAAGCAGGATGGTGTGCAACTTCATGATGCTATCCAGAATGATGTGCAGTTTAAAACATATGAATTGTTTTTTTCTGGAGTTTTCCATTGGTGTGTCAGACTGTGGTTGACCACGGGTAGCTAAGACCGTGGAAAAGAAAACCTTGGATTGACAAGGAAAACTACTGGATTGCGTGTGTCTTCTGTCATTCTGATATTTATTTATTTTAATATGAGAAGTATTCTTGGCTTCGACATTGGATTTTTAAATTTTGACAGCTGTACTTTTAATGTTTAAGCCCCTCTTGATTTTTTTGTTTTCGGATTTATTTATTTACTTACTTATTTAATTCATTTATTTGAAAGGGAGAGTTACAGAGAGGCAGAGGCAGAAAGAGAGAGAGGGAGAGAGAGAGAGGTCTTCCATCCACTGGTTCACTCCCCAATTGGCCACCATGGCTAGAGCTGTGCTGATCCAAAGCCAGGAGCCAGGAGCTTCTTCCATGTTTCCCACATAGGTGCAGGGGCCCAAGGACTTGGGCTGTCTTCTGTTGCTTTCCCAGGCCATAGCAGAGAATTGGATCGAAAGTGGAGCAGCTGCAACTCAAAATGGTGCCATATGGTATGCTAGCACTGCAGACTGGGGCTTTAACCCACTGAGTCACAGCCCCCAAAGCCCTCTTGATTTCTTACCATTCACATCTATTTTTATAGGATATCAGCTTATCTGGACAGGTCTTAGATTTTATTTTTTAATGATGTAATTTATGGAAGAGTTGTTTTTTTCAGAATGCCCCTAATTTGGGCTTCTTTGATGAAATTCAGATTATGTGTTGTTTGGCAAGAATAGCACAAAGATATGCCCTTCCCAATGCAACATATCATTACAAGCATGATGTGAAAATGTTGCATTATCTGTGCTGTTAGCTTTAATCACTTGGCTAAGGTGGTGCCTGCCAGGCTACTTCTTTGTAAAGTTACTGTTTTTATTTTTGTGTTGAATAAGTATCATTTAGAGAGATACTTTGAAACTATGTGAATATTCCAGGGGCCAGCGCTGTGGTGCAGCAGGTTAAAGCCCTGGCCTGAAGTGCCAGCATCCCATGTGGGCACCGGTTCTAGTCCTGGCTGCTCCTCTTCCTGTCCAGCTCTCTGCTTTGGCCTGGGGAAGCAGTAGAGGATGGCCCAAGTCCTTGGCCCCTGCACCTGTATGGGAGACCTGGAAGAAGCTCCTGTCTCTTGGCTTTGGATCAGCACAGCTCCGGCCATTGAGGCCAACTGGGGAGTGAACCAGCAGATGGAAGATCTCTCTCTGCTTCTACCTCTCTCTGTAATGCTTTCAAATAAATAAAATAAATCTTAAAAAGAAAAGAAACTATGTGAATATTCTTATATTTTTGCTGATGATTCTTGCCTGCAGTAATGATTATAGTCATGTTTGCCAAATGGTGATTTTTCTATTTTAATCTTTTCTTAGATATTTATTAGTGAACTTTTACTTTCAGAAGAACTTTATTCTTTTTCCTATATATTTTTTTACTTATTCACATCATTGTGGATTTCTGATTTCTTATTGTTTTTGTAGTAATTTTGACATATCATTTTAGTATTATTAAATATGTTAAACAAAGCTTATGGCAGAAATGAAAGCACAATAAACCAAGAATATACAAAATAAAAATATACCACTCTCAAAGTAAATAACATACCCACTTAATTCTTTCAAGTTTTCAGTATTAATTTATAATGTTAGATTTTTCTAGGTGTACATATGATTTCTTATTGTAGTCTAGGGATATAATTTATTATTGTCATTGCTTTTTTTTTTTTTTTATGTTTTAAAGTATCCCATATTTGACCAGTGTGAGTCCCTTCAAACTAGAGCTGTGGTTTTCCTCATGTCTCTGCCCTTTTTGCATACTTCCTTACTTTCTGACAGTATAAAATATTCAAGTATCTTCTTAGACTTTCCCCATGCCAGCCATTTTTCAGTTAGTCTGGTTTCTTTTAATGAGTATGAGGAGTATGGTATTTCAAAATCAAAATCTGGGTGGTAGGTGTTCTCTTTGGTACTGGGATGTCATTGCGTGTAGACCCTCTCAGTGGACAGAGCTAATAAGTATATGTGTATGAACAAATACCTGTATCTATGTGAATGTATATATCACAAACTGATTTCAAGTAGATACCTTCAGTTTTAGTATAGCACAACAATAATCATCTTAGCTTTCTATCTTGTCTTGTTTAAGTACTTTCTTTGGTAGTGAGAAACTTGGGCTTTTATCATTTACAAGATATACATATATGTTTACATATATGCAGTATGCACAAAATCGTTTGGAAACTGATGATCTATATATCCTTATGAAAAGCAAATGAACTAACCAGAGGGTACTGTTTGTGTACTGTTATTTTTGTGTTTAATATTATGGTAGCTAAAATACTGTTTCTAAAGTTTTTAGTTGGCAGAAGTTGGGCCTGTTGGGGTTTCCTTTTAAAGCTACTGTTTTTTCTTTTTGTGTTGAATAGGGTATCATGTGGAAAAGAAACTTTGAGACTATGTAAATAGCATGTTTCTTCTCTCCTTCTTCAGTGTGATTATGTTAATGCATTTTTTTTTTTCATATAGTTAGGTTTCTGTTTGTATCTCCCTTTGGGTCCTCTCCTATCTTTGTTAGGTTGATTTTTTTTTGTGAGTCTAGAAAAATATTACTGCAGTTCTAAAAGTCAGAACTGTACAAAAATGTGTACTCAGAGATATGTGTCATTCCACAGTTCCTTTAATCCATTTTTATTTCACTAATGTTGATACCTTCTAAGATGACTACTCCCTTGTTTTATTACTTATGTTTTATGTTTGGTTTGTCAGTTTTTAATGATATCCCAGCTATTCAGTATTGTGGAATCAGTGAAGTTTATTTCCCTGTTTTTTTTGTTGTGTCATAATTTATCATTTTTTAAAAAATATTTATTTTATATATTTGAAAGATAGAGTTACAGAGAGAGGTAGAGACAGAGAAAGAGGTCTTCCATCCACTGGTTCACTCCCCAGATGGCCGCACCCATCCGAAGTCAGGAGCCAGGAACTTCCTCCAGGTCTCCCACGTAGGTGCCGGGGCCCAATGACTTGGGCCATCCTCCACTGCTTTCTCAGGCCACAGCAGAGAGCTGGATAGGAAGTGGAGGAGCCGGGACTAGAACCAGTGCCTGTATGGGATGTCGGTGCTTTAGGCCAGGGCTTTAACTTGCTGCGCCACAGCGCTGGCCCCTAAACTTTTGAATGTTAATTTTCACCTTGAATTTTATCCTTGATTTAGTCTTTGATCTGTTGTTTTATATATATGAAAATGCCACTAGCCAATTTGCTGAAATTTCTGTCATTTTTTGGTTGGATTAAGCTTTGATAGACTTATCAAGGACTTTTGAATATTGAATTCTTAAGTTCTTTTATGTTTAAAATGTTTTTTAAAAAATAACCTTGAGGACTGGGGATGTGGTGTAGTTGGTAAAGCGCTTGTGATGCTAGCATCTTACATGGGCCCCTATTTGTGTCCCAGCTGCTCCACTTCCAACTCAGCTCCCTGTTAACGTGTCTTGGGAAAGGAGTGGAATATGGCCCAAGTGCCTGGGCCCTTACCATCCATGTGGGAGACCTGGGTGGAGTTCTAGGCTCCTGGCTTTGGGCTGGCTCAGTGCTGGCCATTGTGGCCATTTGGGGAGTGATCCAGTGGATAGAAGTTCTCTTCTCCCTCTAACTCTGACTTTTAAATAAATAAGTAAGTAAATAAATAAGTAAATTTTAATAGTTTTGGTATTTAATACAGGGAAACTTGATATACATAAAATTCTTTACTCAAAAATGCTTTGTTTTTTTTTTTTTTAGAAAAAGTCACCTCATTTTTATATTGTCTTGTATTTTGTGGGTACCTTTCTAAATCTTTTGCCAGTAATTAAATCTTTCTGCTTGAAGAGCTTGAGGGTTTTTCCTCTTTCTTTGAAGTCTCCTACTTTTATGTCCCAGACTTAATTTTTCTAATTTCCTCAGATATCTGATATGGTTTTTCAGCATGTAGATTCAGTTCTTCATTTATTTTTGGGAAAATTTCTTGGGTTAAATGTTGAAATACTAGTTCTGTTTTAAATGTTTTGTTTTTCTTCTTCAGGGATTCTGATTTGTCTTTCTGGGCTGTCTTCCTTTAGCTTTCTTTTAAAATTCTCTCTTTATATCACTTTTGTTTTCTTGATTGCTTTTCTGCCTTTCTTGAGTGCCACATTTTACTTTTAATTTGGGTGTTTTTCCTTAGCACCTGTACTTTTCATTTTTAAGATTATTCTCTTTTTCATTCCTGGTTTTAATCCCACTTTTTTTTAATTATTTTATTATTTGAAAGGCAGAGTTACAGAGAGAGAGAGAGAGATTGAGAGAAAGATCACTCCCCAGGTGATCTCAATGGCTGGGGCTGGGACAGGCTGAAGCCAGGAGCCAGGTGCTTCATCTGGGTCTCCCATGTGGATAGCAGGGGCCCATGGACTTGGGCGATCTGCTGCTGCTTTCCCAGGCACATTAACAGGCAGCTGGATTGGAAGTGGAGCAGCCAGGTTCAAACTGGAGCTCATGTGGGATGCTGGCTTTGTAGGCATCAGTTTAAGCTGTAGAACAGTGCCCCAGTTACCCTTCTTCTTAGTTCTCACTATGATTTGTTCCTTTTTTCTTTGCATATTTGAATTCCTGATTCAAGGTGGTGTTTTTTACCTCCTCAAATGGTTGAATATATTCTCTTCAATTTGGAGTGAATTGTCTTGCTGATTTTCTTCTGTTTGTGTGTTTCTAGGGGTTTCACTTGCTGAGATGTGTTGCATTTTTGGTAGTAGTTTTGTATAGATGATGAATTTTCTCTTTTTTTTTTTTTGGTGATTTAGCATTGTTCATGAGATTCTTCTTTCAATGGCAACTACTTCTTATTGCCGCAAAGTCTGGTTTCTTTAAAAATTTTTTTGTTGCTCAAGGGAGAGCTTCTGTATCTTCTGATTTTTGTGGTGTTCATTTTGTTTTCAGGATGCTAACTTCTCTTGTTTTGCCTCATTTCCCCCTCACCTCTCCAGAAGGTGCTCCTGCCTTGCTTTCTGCCTCTCTCTCCTCCAGCAGCCACTTTGAAGATGGCCGCTTCAGACTGCGTGGACATTTTAGCAGCTTTCCAGTAGTCAGTAGTCAGTAGTCAGTGCGCTGATCCATCCATGCTTTAGTTTTTACAAACATAGACTGTGCTTTCTTTCCTCATGGTGGTTTTACAGCAATTTTAGGTCTGCTGATAGTTTCCCCTTTTCCCTCTTTCCTGCTGAGTTTGTCAGACTGCCGGTGCTTACTGTGAAGGCTTGCGGCAGGAGCATGAGTGACTGCTTCCTGGGATTTGCTGTTTGTTCTACTTAAAGTTATCTTAAAGTCTGGGCATTCTATGCTTCTAATTATGTGGCTTATAGCTTTTGTTTACTTTTCTTATGGTGATATATTCTTTTCTTTTTAAAGATTTATTTATTTATTAGAAAGTCAAAGTTACACAGAAAGAGGAGAGAGAGAGGTCTTTCATCTGCTGCTTCACTCCCAAATTGGCCATAAGGGCTAGAGCTGTGCTGATCAGAAGCTAGGAGCCAGGAGTTTTCTCCACATCTCCTATGCGGGTGCAGGGGCCCAAGGGCTTGGGCCGTCTTTTACTGCTTTCCCAGACCACAGTAGAGAGCTGGATCAGAAGTGGAGCAGCCGGACTTGAACCAGCACCCATATGGGATGCCAGCACTGCAGGTGGCTGCTTCACCTGCTACACCACAGTGCCGGCCCTAAGGTGATATATTCTTAAAGAGAATAGATGGAAAGATGGAAATGTCAGCATCTACTACCTAGCAATGTGGAAGCTCTTGGACAAGTTTTTAATTCTCTGAGCTTAGTTTCCTCATATGTAAGATGAGGATAATAGCTGTACCTATCTGATAGAGATTTCATGAATGTTAAATGAGATAAGATTATGTAGCACTTTGAAAACTTCCTGGCATGTGATTACCATCATCATCATTATGTTGTGGATGCTTGAATACTACTGGGAATATTGCTTTAAAAATGAAACTCCTGATACCATCTAAAGTTGGTCCCTATACTAGTACTGTGTACCTCACCTGCCTTTTGTGGGTTGTGTGCCTGTGGCCATATCCATTTGTTCTCGCAGCATCCATTTTCTTGTTTAGTAATGTCTTTCTGTTACTATACAAGCAAGTCTAAGTAAAACTCTTCTTGATAAAAATCTTTCTTTGACTCCTTTTTAAACTCTATACTTTATTTCCTCTGCTCTTCATCCTAGAAGACCTGTTTTACATAGTTTCTAATATTGGCTTTGTATTTTCATACTTCCCACCCTCTTTTTAAACCATTTCACATGACCTCTTGTCCTTTACCATTCTACTGAAATGACTCTTTTTTTTATTTTATTATTATTATTTTTTATTTTTTGACAGAGTGGACAGTGAGAGAGAGAGACAGAGAGAAAGGTCTTCCTTTGCCGTTGGTTCACCCTCCAATGGCTGCGGCCGGCGCACCACGCTGATCCGATGGCAGGAGCCAGGAGCCAGGTGCTTTTCCTGGTCTCCCATGGGGTGCAGGGCCCAAGCACCTGGGCCATCCTCCACTGCACTCCCTGGCCACAGCAGAGAGCTGGCCTGGAAGAGGGGCAACCGGGACAGAATCCAGTGCCCCAACTGGGATTAGAACCCGGTGTGCCGGCGCCGCTAGGCAGAGGATTAGCCTAGTGAGCCGCGGCGCCGGCCTGAAATGACTCTTACTCAGGCCAGTTGACCTTGTCTTTTCAAAGCCAAGCATCACTTCTTTGTCCTGACTTTTCTCAGCTCTACAGTAAGTTTTGACCTGATGATCCACTTCTTTTTTGGTTATTGTTATTTTAAGTGACTATGGAATTGTCCAAATTAAAAAATAGTACAAAAAGTTGAACATTTGCTTTTGCCGTCTCGCTTAAAGGGAAGAATTATTAATTCCGTTGATGCTCCTGTGTATCTTCTTCCAACCGAATTTCTATCCATACCCCTGGATGTAGCCACTGTAATTGCCACTATATAATAGCCACTGTAATTGGTATTACTATCCCATGTGCTTTTTCCTTTATTTCATTTATTTTTTAAAAATTTTATTCATTTGAAAGGCACAGTTATAAAGAGAGGAGAGACAGAGAGAGAAATCTTTCAACTGCTGGTTCACTCCCCAAATGGCTACAGTGTCCAGAGCTGGGCTAATCTGAAGCTGGGAGCTTCTTCTTGGTCTGCCATATGGGGTGGAAGGGCACTAGCACCTGTACCATCCTCTACTGCTTTCCCAGGCACATTGACAGGGAGCTGAATCACAAGTAGAGCAACCGAGATGTGAACCCTTGCACATATGTGATGCCCATGTTGCAGGTGGTGGCTTTATTAGCTATGCCACAGTGCCGACCCCCATGCTTTTTTCTTGTACATTACTACAAAAAAGGTGTCATCCCATATAATATGTGATGTTGTTTTCAGATTTTAAACCCCATATTAAAAATTATTCTTACACATCTTCTTTTGCAACTTTCTCTTTTTATTCAACATTTTGTTCTGAGAATTATTCCTGTTGCCATTGATGACTACAATGTTTGTTTTAACTACAGTATCAAGTTCCATTGCATGAATAGACTACAATTTAGCCTTTATTATGTAGGTGGGCACTTATGTTGTTTCTGCTTTTTTGCTGTTACAATTACTCCTTCTATGAACATTGTTACAGGTATCTCCTCGTAAGTGTATTTCTGTTTGGTAACACAGTAGAGTTCCTGGGTCTTAATGTATCTAACTAGATTTTTTCTTTTGCCTATGGCACCACATTTGCCTAGTTTTCTTTTCTTTCTTTAAAGATTTATTTGTTTATTTGAGAAGTAGAGTTACAGAGAGAGGGAAAGACAGAGAGAAAGGTCTTCCATCCTCTGGTTCACTCTCTGTATGGCTGCAATGGCTGGGGCTGGGCTGATCTGAAGCCAGGAGCCAGGAGCTTCTTCTGAGCCTCCCACATGGGTACAGGGGCCCAAGCACTTGGATCATCTTCCACTGCTTTCTCAGGCCATTAGCAGGGAGCTGGGTCAGAAGAGGAGCAACTGGGACTCAAATCAGCACTCATATGGGATGCTGGCACCACAGCGCTGGCCCCTGGTTTTCATCTTTCTTCATAGACTGGGCATTCTTAATTTCATTTTTAAAAATTGTCATTCTTTACCACACTCTATATCATAATGTGCTAGAGTTTTGTCCCTTGCACTCTATCTTCACACTGAGTAGATAATCTTATTTAGTCCCATGGTTTTAAATACCATCTACACATAATAACAATAACAACCAAATACTATCTACATATCAGCAACTCTTCAGATTCTATCTCTAGACTGACCTCCCTCCTGAACTGCAAGTTGGACTCTGTATATCTAATAGGGATTTAAGACTTAATGTGGTGATATCAGCTCTTGCCTCATTCTTCCATGTGACACAGCTGGAGTCTTCTAATTCTTCAGCTTCCTGCATTTTTTTGAGAAGCCTTATATGCCTACTGCACCCTTTCCCTGTGCGCTTTCTGTTCCATCACTATTTTTGTTTTTTTGCTGAGCATTCGTCACATTATCTTTAAGAAAGATACTTGTATCTATTCATCTAAATCTACTTCTACATCCATATCTCTGTCTTTTTTTTTTTCTCTTATTTCATCCAGAAAGCTTTCTGGAGGGCAAGACTTTGCCTTTGTTCATTTTATTTCCATTTCTTAGCATAGTGACCATCCCATAGGGAGAGGTCAGTATCATCAGCCTCCAAGTCTAGGGATTCAATTCTCACCAGTTTTTTAGAAGATTCTACAGAATCTGTTAGCCTTGATTCTCATGGTGCTCATCCCTGTGTTGCCTCATGACTTGGCTTCAGTCTCATGTTGACCCAGTCTGTCTGCTTTCCAGTGCCTCACAGTCTGCTTTGTGTTGCTGTAATAAACTACCCAAGGCTGGGTAGCTGAAAAAGGAACGGGATTTCTCTGGCTCACGGTTGAGGGGTGAGGAACTCTGAGAACATGGTGTCAGCATCTGTGTGGCTTCTGGTGAGGGCCTTGTGCTGTCGTAGCATGGACAAGTAGAAAGGGGAAGTGCGTGTGTGTGGAAAGAGCATGTGTGGGAGAAAGACTGAGGGGAGGTGCCACAGTCTGTGAACTCATTAATCCCTTAATAGCTGTAAGTCCTCACCATCTCCCAGTACCTTTGCAACAGCAATTGCATCTCAAATGGATTTTGGTATAGGGACAAATTACTTTCAAACCGTAGCACTTCTTTAATTTTGGGACATACTAACTTCATCTGCTCTGTGACTAGCCGTCCTTCCACTTGCTTTACCACCTTATCATTTTGTGTTTTCATCTGTTTCACACTTTTTGTGTTCTCTCCACTTCAGCCATTATCTTGGTGCAGTCCCTCATTTGGCACCAGGGCTATTTCAACAGCTCTTGTCTCTCTTCACTCTGTGTTGGTGGTCTCTTTAGGATCCATGGCTTTAAGTAGCATCTACATGCTGGTAAATCCACAGATTCTTTCTGCAACCCGACCTCACTCCTGAGCTCCAGCTTTGGTTCTAGGCTTCCATGATAGCACACGTCTGGTTTTCATCTTACTTCATAGGGTGGACATTTTCTTGATTTTAATTCTCCTTTGCAGTCAGTGGTACTGTCCTAGAGTTTTGTCCTTGGCAATCTTCTCTATCTTCCTGGCTTCTCGCTTAGATCTGCTATGATTTGTCGCTATACTGATACCAGGATGATCTTTGTCCAGGACATTGCGGTCTTGACACTGTTTTGCTTACAATCTCCCAGAAGCTGCCGTAAAGTCCAAATTCTGTATCATGGACAAAACCCTTAAGGATGAACCCTCTGCCTGTTTCCATTCTTCCCCTTCTCCTACAGATCCTAAGGACCATTTCTTGTGGTTCTTCTATAGGGCAGGTGGGGCCATTTGTTCATGCCATTTCCTTGGTATGCAATTTCTTTTTCTTTCACTACTTATCTGACCAGTAAACTTTTATCATTTTAGAAGCTGACTTGGGGTCTGGCATTGTGGCATAGTGGGTAAGGCCACTGCCTGAAGGTTCATGTCCTGGTTGCTCCAGTTCAGATTCAGCTCTCTGCTAATGGCCTGGGAAAAGTAGCATAAGATGGCCCAAGCATTTGGGCCTCTGCACCCATGTGGGAGAGATCCAGATGAAGTCCTGGTTTCAGCTTGGGCCAGCTCTGGAAGATCTTCTCTCTTTCCCTCTCTCTCTTTCCCTCTCTCTCTAACTGACTTTCAAATAAATAAGTAAATCTTTAAAAAAATAAATCATGATGCATTTCCTTTTCTTGGAAGTTTCCCTGACACATTCAGGTGAAAGTTAAAAATTTCTACTCTGTGTTTTCCTGGTGGTTTGTTTATTATCTCCATTATAATTGATTTATTTACCCAACTAATACTTATTGATTACTTGTTATATGCTAGAAAGTATTCTAGACATTGGCAATGGAACAGTAAAAAAGACAGACAAATCCTTATTTTTAAGGGGTCTAGTTTCCAGAGGGGAGGGAAGAGAAAAAAGAAGCAAACAGTATTGTTTTAAATAGCAATTAGTAATAATAAAATGAAATAAGATCAGACTATGTGGTGGTGTGATGGAGAGCGTGTGTATTGGGGTGGACAGGGAGACTTCAGACTTGAAAGCAGAGACCTGAAAGACAGGAAGGAGTCAATCATGCAGAGATATGAAAGAGGTACATTCTAGGTATAAGGAACAGTAAGTACAAAGGCCCTTGAGCTAGAATGAGCTTGGCATATTTAAGGAACACATAGCAGGCCAGTTGGGCGAGACTGTCATGTGCAGAGGAAAGAAGTACTGAAACACAGACAGGACCAGATCATGTACGGCCTTATAGGTGAGATTTGTCACTTTCAAATGTAGTAGGAAGCCACGGGTAGATTTTAATTGAAAGTGACATGATCTGATTTATGCCTGGCATTATTACCCTGGTTTATAATAAAGAGGATTATAGGGGAACAAGATTGAGAGCAGAGATCAGTCAGGACTTGTTGCCTACTACAAGTGAAAAATATTTGCAGCTTGGATTACTGTGCTGTATTTAGTGTCCACAGAGAGAATTGGAATGACTTGGGATATATTTTGAAGATAGACTGAGAAGACTTGGTGATGAATTGGGTGTTTTGATTTAGGGAAGGAGAGAATCAAGAAAAGGAACCTTGTCTTTTCTTGAGTAGCTCAGTGGGTGGTGGTGCCATTTACTGACATTTTGATGAGTGGTGGTGGTAGTGATGAGAAAGTCTTGCGGAGGAGCAATCAAAGCTATGCTAGGTTATGTATGCCCTACAAGACTCCAGAGTGTGGATATCAAGAAAGCAATTGGATATAAGGCTCTGAAGGTCAAAGATGGAGCTAAATAATTTTATTGTATTTTAAAGCCATGGAACTGGGTAAAGTAGCTTAGAGTTGGAGCCCAGTTGGAGTGAAAAGAGGGCCATGGGTGGGGCCTTGGGCACTGCAGTGTTTGGTATCTAGAAGAACATGACAGATGAAAAGGTAAGAGGGAGCCTCGGAAGACAAGAGCTGGACCATTTCAAGAAGGAGGGAAGGTCAACATGCTGCTTTCAGTCAAGCAGGATGAAGGCACTTACTGAACCTCTGGATCTGATGCTCTGGAGGTCCCTGTGACCATGATAGGAGCATCTGAGGGTGGAAGATAGAACTTACCAAATTGCGTTCACTGCTTATAAGTCTGTATCCTCTAGACTGTTTCTAGGGATTAGCATATAGTAGATGATGAATACATGTTTCCTTCAGATTTGACTTATGTAGTTTAAAGAATAATAAGCTGCACGTGGGCATTTGGTACAGTGGAAAATTTGCTGCTGGGGACACCTGCATCCCATTTCAGGGGACCTGGTTTGAGTGCCGGCTCCTTTGTTTCAGATCCAGTTTCCTGCTAATGTGTACCCTGGGACGGGGCAGATGGTGGCTCAAGCACTTGAGCCACTGCCACCCACAGTGGATCTCTGCAATGGGTTCTGGGCTCCTGGCTTCAGCCTGACCCAGCCCTTGCTGTGTAGGCATTTGAGGAGTGAACCAGTGGATGGAAGATCTCTCTCCCAATCTCTCTGCCTTTCAAAGAAAATGAAAATAAATAAATAACTGTAGAAAGAATAATAAGTGATTTTATCTTCATTTAGAATGCTTTTGGACATTGATCCTTACTACCAGTTTGTATCATTCAAGGAATATAATTTTGTGGTAGCAACTTAACACATGATGAGAAATCTGCTTGCATAGAAGTCCATAGTACACGCCGAAGCCATTGTGCTGTGGTGGAAAAGGCCCTGCTTTAGATTCCAAAGACTTTCCTCAAACTTTGGCTCTTCTACTTAGCCCTTCTGAAGGAGTCTGGGGGCAAGTTCCCCGCACTCTCGGGATTGCACTAACTCAGCTGTCATATATCATCAACAAATTCTTATAAAATTTACATTTTTTTAAAGTTTTTTGACAGGCAGAGTGGACAGTGAGAGAGAGAGACAGAGAGAAAGGTCTTCCTTTGCCGTTGGTTCACCCTCCAATGGCCGCCGCGGCCAGCGCGCTGCGGCCGGTGCACCGCGCTGATCCGATGGCAGGAGCCAGGAGCCTAAAATTTACATTTTTAAAAGAAATAATATCTGAGAAGCAGAGAAAGAAAGAGGGTGAGAAGGAGCAAGAGAGGGTTCTGCTGGTTCACTACCCAGATACCCACAATGGCTGGACTGAAGCCAAGGGCTAGGAACTCAATCCAGGTCTCCCACATGGATGGCAGGAACCCAATTATTTGAACCATCACTCTGCCTCCCAGAGACCATATTAGTAAGAGGCTGGATTTGGGGGCTGGAGCCAGGACCCAAACCTAGGTACTGTAATAGGGGAATGGGAATTGTAACCACTTGGCTAAATGCACGTTCCCCTTATAGGACTTTTTGAGCAGCAGTTGAGGTAGTGCATATGACAGTCCTGATGACTAAAAAGGTACTCCGCAAGTGCTGTTTTTGTAAAAAGAATTGGATTATCCATGTCATGACTGACTTAGACAGTAGATTAGGTCAGAGTGTCATGAAACTTGTATTTGAGCAGTGGCAAATGAATGGCAGCACAATGGGGGAGTACAGAGTTCAGTAGGAAGTGTGATGCTTTTTCAGAAACCTATAGGAAATGACTTTCTTTTGGCTTTGTTCTCTTATCTTTCTTGGATATATTTAACCATTCCTTTAGAGTCAAAGAATAGATTCTTTTACCTCAAGATCTAGTGATCACATTCAGCTAGTGGTCTGTTAATCCCTGTACATATGAATGAATAAAATGTAGTTAGCGTTGCTTGTATTTTTTTTCTTTTTAAAAATGTGGATATGTTGATTAGCATGATATTACAGATTTTTCTTCTTGATAATTACTCATTTTGTTTTTGTAGGGTAAAAATCATGGTAAGAAACTCCGAAATTACTATGCTGCTAATAGCTGCCCTCCTCCTACCAGAATGAGCAATGTGGCAGAGCCTACTGCCACTCCAGTTGTTCCAGTCCCTCCACAGGTGAGACACATGTGTCAGGGTGAAGTGGTATTAGGCAGGAATCTCATATGTACAAATACTCTGAATAAATTTTGTCATCCATGGGTAAATACTGATGAAAGGTCCTACTTGGTACATTCAGTTCCTTGAACGATAGTGCTGGATTTAATGTTTGTCCAAATCTGTAAACCTTGGGATTTCTTATTGGCTTTGGTTACAATGCATGAAAGTAATGATCCAGATATTGTCATGTGAGTCTTTATGTATTTCTCAAAACTCTGGGTTAGATGACCCTGAATGTCTAGGCTATGCCCTGAATGAGAGATTAAAAACTTTTCATTTATTTATTTAATCCCATTAACATTATATTTGGTCTTCCAGTTGCAAAATTAGTTTCTTGAGACTATGATTTACTTACTGTTAGGCGGAGAGCTTATGTACACACTTCCTGGACTTTGGTATGAGACACACTTCAGAGGCAAGTTCTTTTGCTCTTTAGAGGACAGGACAATTGTCTCTCTCTCTCTCTCTCTCACTGTCTAACTCTGTCAAGTAAATATAAAAATTTTTTGTGATATTTTGTGCATTAATAAATTTTTTTTGCTTTAGGATTGCTTTTTTAAAAATATTCCTTCAAAATATTATCTTTTTTAAAAATTAATTTTTTTTTTTTTTGACAAGCAGAGTGGACAGTGAGAGAGACAGACAGAGATAAAGGTCTTCCTTTGCTGTTGGTTCACCCTCCAATGGCCGCCGCGGCCAGTGCGCTGCAGCTGGCGCACCACGCTGATCCGATGGCAGGAGCCAGGTACTTCTCCTGGTCTCCCATGGCGTGCAGGGCCCAAGGACTTGGGCCATCCTCCACTGCACTCCCTGGCCACAGCAGAGAGCTGGCTTGGAAGAGGGGCAACCGGGACAGAATCTGGCGCCCCGACCGGGACTAGAACCCGGTGTGCCAGTGCCGGAGGCAGAGGATTAGCCTATTGAGCCGTGTCGCCAGCCAAAATATTATCTTGATTACTTGAGTTTTTGGATTCCTTTTTCTTTTTTTAAGGTTTATTTTATTATTTTGAAAGGCACAGTTGGAGAGAGAGAGAGAGAGAGAGAAAGAGAGCAGTCTTCCATCTGCTGGTTCACTCTGCAAATGGCTGCAACAGCTAGGGTTGGGCTGGGCTGAAGCCAGGAGCCAGGAGTTTCTTCCGGATCTCCTACGTGGATGGCAGGGGCCCAAGGACTTGGGCCATCTCCTGCTGCTTTTCCCAGGCCATTAGTAGGGTGCTAGATCAGAAATGGAGCAACTGGGACTTGAACTGCACCCATATGGGATGCCGGCATTGCAGGCGGCAGCTTTACCCGCTGTACCACAATGCTCGCCCTGAGGTTTTAGGGTTCTTACTTAAATTCTGTGCCCCAGGCAGGTATCTCACTTGCTTCATTCTAGTTCTGGCCTCTGACTTCATTTAAAGCTTGTAACAATGTAGAGCTATGAACCTTATTAAAGTGTGAACTGTTGGGGTAGGTGTTGTGATGCTACTTTGAATGCCTGCATCCCACATTGGAGTGCTGGTTTGAGTCCTCCCATTTCCGATATAGCTAACTGCTGTTGCATCTTCAGAAGCAGTGGGTGATGATCCAAATGATTTGGCTTCTGCCACTTATATGGGAGATCTGGGTTAAGTTCTGAACTCCTGGCTTTGGCCTGGCCTAGTCTTGGCTGTTGTGTGCATTTGGGAAGTGAACTAGCAGATGGTAGATCTCTCTCTGCCTCTGTCCCTCTTCGTTGCCCTGCCTTTCAAGTAGATGAAAATAAATAAGTGAACAATCAAATATGGTCTGTGGGCCAGCAGCATCACCCTCGCTGGAAGTTTATTAGAAGTGCAGGTAAGCTAAGTAGCTTTCCACACTGTTAACATTTTGTGAAGTATGGAGCAAAAACTTTTTGATCTTAGACCTCTGCTCTTTTTGAGTACTTAAGTCTGAATAATAGCTCCTACTGTTTGTCCTTATGGGGAAAATGTGAAAAACAGAGTCAGAAGACAGGAAACCACCCAGAGAGATCTACAAGCCAAGCAGCTTTCACATGACTTGTTCCTGAAAGCTGCTCCAGCATTGGATGCTGCCCCTGTGGGGGGATTGTTTTCAGCTGCTCCAGCCACCTGGGCAAAGCCCAAGCCTTCATTCGCAGCATAGCGAAGTGTAGCCCTGTGTGATTTTGAAGATAGCTATAGTCTTCTTTTCCAGGTGAATCAGTGCTGTCTTCTTCAACTGTTCTGAAACTCAGTAGTTTCCAGATCTTTATGACAAATATTATTATTCTCTAGCCAAATCTAGTTCACCATTTTAGTTGACCCAAAAATATTTACTTATGTCTACTATATTACAGATGCTTGCTGGGTTTCCCCTAACATGTTGTTCTCCAACCTGAATCTAATTGTCTAGATTTGCTGGTTATTTTCCCCTGATTATATTATATGTGTAGCTAGTTAGTAGATTGTTTGAGGACACAGTGTGTGTGTGTGTGTGTGTGTGTGTTTAAATGTGTGACTGTATAACTGTTACAGAGCAGGCAGCAAGCACAGCAGTCAGTATTCAGTAAATACTTCCTGATGGGTTCTGGGCAGGCTTTACTCTTTCTGATAATGTGATTTTTAGGCCCTACCTATTTATTTATTTTTATTATTGTTTTTAAGGGTTTATTTATTTATTTTTAAGGTCAGAGTTAGGGAGAGAGAGTGCCATCTTCTGTCCACTGGTTGACTCCCCATTTGGCCACAACAGTCAGTGCTAGGAGAGGTGGAAGCCAGGAGCCACGAGCTTCATCTGGGTCTTCCGTGTGGGTGTCAGAGGCCCAAGTATTTGGACCATCTTCTGTTACTTTTCCTAGGCCACTGGCAAGGAGCTGGATCAGAAGTGGAGCAGCCGGGACATGAACTGGCACCCATATAGGATGCCAGCATTGCAGGCAGCAGCTTTACTTGCTATGTCACAATGCTGGCCCCTGTTTATTTATTTATTAGTTGCTACCCTAGATTTTCCATGCTGGGTTTTTAACAAAATTATTTTTACTTTTTTTTTTTTATTTATTTGAATAGCAGCCAGAGAGAGAGAGAGAGAGAGAAAGAGAGAACGAGAGAGAGAGAACTCTTATCCATTGGTTCACTCCAAATGCTTATGATGATGAGGGCTGGGCCAAGGCCAGAGCTGGGAGCTGGAAACTCAGCCCATATCTCCAAATTAATTGAGCCCAGTTAATTGAACCGTCACCAGTGTCTCCCAGAGTCTGCATGAATAGGAAGCTGGAGTCAGGAGCCCAGGGTGGATTTTGAACCTAGACACTCTGTCTTAGCCACTAGGCCAAAGAGCTGCCCCTGTGCTGGGGTTTTGAATTCACTTAAAATTTTTCTTTACTGGAGATAGCAATAAGCCACTTACTAATTTGGTATGTAGGTGTTAATAATGCAAAATAATGGGAAGGGTCTCCCAGCTTTTCTTTTTTTTTTTTTTTTTTTTTTTTGAGTCTAGGATCAATTGTTATTTCCTTTTGTTATAAAGCTGAGTGCTATGGTCATGCCAAGTCCTTTGGCTGTTTTAACAGCTCTTAAAAGGACCTGTGAGGGAAAGGAAGGAATTGGCTCCCTATTTTTTTTTTTTTGACCTTGTTTCTTGTGTCTTTAATGTCAGGTGGGCTCCTTTAAGCCGGGAGGCCGAGTGATCCTGGCCACTGAGAACGACTACTGTAAGCTCTGCGATGCCTCCTTCAGTTCTCCGGCCGTGGCCCAGGCTCACTATCAAGGGAAGAATCATGCCAAGAGGCTGCGACTGGCAGAAGCCCAGAGTCACTCATTCTCGTAGGTATTGCCATTTTCTCTGAGGCCAAAGTGTCCTGTGAAACTGTGTTTAAGCATAGAGGGCTGGAAAGGATCCTTGTTCAGAGTCTCACCCTTTGTACTGTTTCTTCTCTAGGGAATCCTCAGAGGTGGGTCCACGGCGGACCCGGAAAGAAGGGAACGACTTTAAGATGATGCCTAATAGGAGAAATATGTACACAGTACAGAACAATTCAGGTATCTTGTGTGTCGCCACGCACCTTGGCTGCCTTCTGCAAGTGTTATGCTTTTCACAAGTTTTCTTCAATGGCAGTAGATAGTCCTGAGAATTTAGAGTTTGTCACTGTTTGATTTTGAATTGGGTTTTATTTGTTTCCTATCTATTATTTATTTTGGTTTTAAACCATAATGTCTATTTTAGGGTCTCTTTATGCTTCTTCTGATATTTTCCAGCAGAGAAATGTAAATACATCATGAAAGTGGGTTACTTGGCTTGAAGTTAGACCATGTTCAACTTATTTTTTTGCAGAAAATAAAAAAGATCGTGGCAGTGGTTTTTAACCAGAGTGATGAATCAGCATTACCTGGGGAGATTTTACAAAATGCACATGCTTGAACCATGACTTGGAGATTTTCAGTCAGCAAATTTGGGCAGGAACTTAGACATAGGTGGTTTTGAAAATATTCTCTTGGTGCCTGCGCGGGGGCTCACTAGGCTAATCCTCCGCCTGTGGTGCCGGCACCCTGGGTTCTAGTCCTGGTCAGGGTGCCGGATCTTGTCCCGGTTGCTCCTCTTCCAGTCCAGCTCTCTGCTGTGGCCTGGGAGTGCAGTGGAGGATGGCCCAGGTCCTTGGGCCCTGCACCCGCATGGGAGACCAGGAGAAGCACCTGGCTCTTGGCTTCGGATTGGCGCAGAGTGCAGGCCACAATGCACTGGCCATAGCGGCCACTTGGGGGGTGAACCAATGGAAAAAAGGAAGACCTTTCTCTCTGGCTCTCTCTCTCACTGTCTAACTCTGCTTCTCAAAAAAAAAAAAAAAAAAAAAAAAAGAAAGAAAGAAAATATTCCCTTGGTGATTCTCATGAACACATGAACACATTCAGTTCAGGACCTGAGTTTACAGGAATGTTTTCAGCTTAGCTTTTGCAGGGATATTAAGACTGAGTAGCTCCTCAGCCTCCTTACCTCTACCTCCGATTCATGTAAATGCCAGCAAAGGTCCTTTATAGGAATAAAGAAAAATTAAAATTAGTTGAAAAGCAAGAGAAGCCTGGAGAAAAAGGGACATTTAGAAGGCATACTGTGCTATGGTTAATGAAAGACTAAATATATACAAGTACTAGTAACATATAACTTTATTGTATAACTTAGGAAAGTCCCAGTCAGTTGTCAGTTTGGATGAGAGAAGGCCAGCTGAAAGGAAGGAAGCTGGGATAGCTCTGCAGTCACATGTCGCTTAGTGAATGGGATGCCTTCTGGGAAGGGGTGGCTCGCTGACCCGCACTGTGCAGGCACCGTAATGAGTACTGCACAAACTAAGATGGCTGCAGTGCCATTAGGCTATAGAATCTTACGAAACCACCGTCACACACAGTTTGTTCTTGACTGAAACATCACTTTGTGGCACCAGGTAGTGTTAGGATCAGATGCAGTATATATTAGGATGAAGGTAATAAAGATTATGTCCTTTGACCAAGGTATGATTGAGATTTCAGTAATGACAGTATAAAAGCAAACAACATTTCCCTTTGTTTTGGAATTTTTAAAACATTTTTGTATAACTCAGGAATCAAAGAAATCATACCCAGAGTTAAAAATTCTTAGAACTGGGGGCCGGCTCTGTGGCATAGTAGGTTAAGCTTCTGTGTGTGGTGCCAGCATCCCATATAAGCACTGGGTTGAATTCTGGCTGCTCCACTCCTGATCCAGTTCCCTGCACATGGCCTGGGAAAGCAGTGGAAGATGGCCGAAGTGCTTGGGCCCCTGCACCCACGTGGGTGACATGGAAGAAGCTCCTGGCTCCTAGCTTCAGATTGGCCAAGCTCTGGCCATTGCAGCCATTTGGGGAGTGAACTAGAAGATGGAAGGTCTCTGTCTCTCCCTCTCTGTCTCTGTAACTCTGCTTCTCAAATAAATAAAATTCTATAAAAAATTTTCTTAGAACCAAATGGTGAAGAAAATAGCATATCAAAACTTGTAGGATCCTGTGAAAGCAGTATTTTGAGAAAAGCATTAACTATTTATTATTATATTAGAAAAGAATGAATTAATTGTTCAGCTTAAGAAATCAGTAACATAGGGGCTGGTGCTGTGGCACAGTGGGTTAAGCTGCCATCTGCAGTACCAGTATCCCATATGAGTGCTGGTCCAAGTCTTGGTTGCTCTACTTACAATCCAGCCCTTTGCTAATGTACCTGGAAAAGCAGTGAAAGATAGCCCAAGTGCTTGAGCCCCTGTACTCATGTGGGAGACCCTGATGAAGCTCCCAGCTGCTGGCTTTGGTCTGGCACAGCCCTGGCCAGTCCTTACTGGTAAATCTCTCTGAAAATTCTATTTTCTTAGGACAATTGATAGGAGTAGAATTTGTGGATTAAAAGTTACATAATTATAAGATTTTTGATGTAATCCTTAGAAATTAAAGTATTTTTAAAAATCATACTCACTTTTGGAACTGGCACTGTGGTATGGTGAGTAAAGCTGCCACCTCCAGCATCCTGGGTTTATTCCTGGCTGCTCCAGTTCTGATCCAGCTCTCTGTTATGACCTGTGAAAGTAGTGGAAGATGGCTCAAGTCCTCCTGCACCCATGTGGGAGACCCGAAAGAAGCTCCTGGCTCCTGGCTTTGGTCTGGCTCAGCTCCAGCCATTGCTGGCCATTTGGGGGGTGAACCAGTGGATGGAAGACCTCCCTCCCTGTAACTCTGCTTCTCAAATAAATAAATAAAAAAATCTTTAAAAAAATTGTACTCATTTTTTTTTTTTTTTTGGACAGGCAGAGTGGATAGTGAGAGAGAGACAGAGAGAAAGGTCTTCCTTTTGCCGTTGGTTCACCCTCCAATGGCCGCCACAGCTGGCGCGCTGCGGCCGGCGCACCGCGCTGATCCGAACCCAGGAGCCAGGTGCTTCTCCTGGTCTCCCATGGGGTGCAGGACCCAAGCACTTGGGTCATCCTCCACTGCACTCCCTGGCCACAGCAGAGAGCTGGCCTGGAAGAGGGGCAACCGGGACAGAATCCGGCGCCCCGACCGGGACTAGAACCCGGTGTGCCGGCGCCACTAGGTGGAGGATTAGCCTAGTGAGCCACGGCGCCAGCCTAAAAAATTGTACTCACTTTTAAGGGAGACTTCATTTAGAGAGTTCCTGGCATAGTTGGAAAAATATTTTTAGATTGAGCCTGTATGAACTTATAATGCCATTAACTACATTTACTTTAAGAATATGTGGATTTTAAATTTGAACTCAGAAATACAAATTACAGTGATGACTGATCAGGCCGTCATTCACCTAGTGAGTGTTGTGAGTATCTGACTCTTCTGTCTCTTGCTTTGGCAGGTCCTTACTTCAATCCTCGTTCTCGGCAGAGAATCCCGCGAGATCTAGCCATGTGTGTTACTCCAAGTGGCCAGTTTTACTGCTCAATGTGCAACGTTGGGGCTGGCGAGGAGATGGAATTCCGGCAGCATTTGGAGAGCAAGCAGCATAAAAGCAAGGTGTCTGAACAGCGGTACAGGAACGAGATGGAGAATCTGGGATATGTATAGTGATTGCCGTATTCCAGTAGAGCAGCTTGTCCTGCCTGTTGTTTGCCTTCTGTCAACCTGCCCTGCTTTGTGGTCTTTTGATATGAGTACATTCTTCTGCTTAATGTTAACACATGTAACCTGCAGTGGTACCATGAGATGTCAAAACTGGGGGTAGGAGGAAAAAATATGCTTCTTAGGTCCTAATGCTTTCTCAGGTCAATTATGTTGAGCTGCTTAGCATGTGACCTACCTACTCCATCAGAAATAACTGTTTCTCTCAGCCAAGTTCTGGTTGACTA
This sequence comes from Oryctolagus cuniculus, assembly GCF_051225735.1. Classification (NCBI taxonomy): domain Eukaryota; kingdom Metazoa; phylum Chordata; class Mammalia; order Lagomorpha; family Leporidae; genus Oryctolagus; species Oryctolagus cuniculus. The sequence continues at coordinate 100,696,732 of NC_142870.1, forward strand.
GTAGTCTGGCCATTTAGAGCTGTGACTATTGGAAAATTTCATCATCTATTGCAGTTCTAATTTTAGATTCTGTTAAACCAAGACTTATGTTGAGTTCTTACTTTAGATCACAGTAAAAATAGGAAAGCAGAGATTTGAGTTTCCCCAGGTTTCATTGGAAAATCACCTTGATGCATTGTCAGTAAGATCACTATTATAAATTCTGTGAGGGTCTTTCCCAGGTCATATTTTCCCAGTGTCTACCGCCTCCCCATCATTAAAATGCAGGTTTTTTTGAACTCTGACATTTTAGATATATTTGTGTACTCCAGACAGCCTACGTTCATCCCCAACTATGGATTTCCCACATGTAATTGCCACTACCTTCCCTCTTCTTTTTACCCCCGTCATTGCATTAACATGTCTAATAAACTTATATTCATGCCCCAGCTGTGCTGTGGGATTTCCAAGCCCCACTTTTGAATAGTATCTAGAGAGTTAAAGCTTGATATTATTTGTAAGATTTTTTGTTCAGCTGATTTTTAGGAAATGTGAATATGTATTAGGTTTTTCATTTTAGAGTTGTGAATTCATTGATAGTAGCATGCACTTATTTGAAAGTCTCAATGGTAAGTTCAGATCTCTTGACATTTGCTTTTGGCAGACTTTTTAGATAATCTGATCCTTATAGTTTACTTATATTCCTTTCTATCCTGCCATTTAGTTGGCTGACCTGAAAAATGCTACTATTTGCTATTTCATAGAGAGGAAGTTTTTTAAAAAGTTAATCTAGTTTCAGTTACATTATTTCCAGTAGAAGAATATGTGGACTTTGGTTTTCATCTTTATATGGCTTCCTTGAAGAGACTAAAAGTATGTTATAGATGACTTTGGTATCTGCTCATTATAAATTTTTGTTTTTCAAATGAGAAGCCATTGTGTATATCTGGATTATAATGAAATATTCTATAAACTTCCATTAATCACATTTAATCTATTTACTATAGTTTATGTTACATGGATAAGAATGGTGCTCATTCATGCTTCTTCTGAAAGGCCACAATCAACTGGAAGTTTATACTGAGCATCTTTTTCATGATGATCAATTAACATTTGATTGCTTATGTTACTTATTAAAAGTAAAATTTCTGTTTCTCCTTGAAAATGTTATAGACAAGTAGATGGAGAGAAGGAAAATTATAATCACCATTCATTTTCTATATTATTTTGGAACAATGTTTGAACAGCTTAGGCCCATAATTAAAAATCAGATTTGTGATTACCATTTAGTACAGTATTAAGTTATTTTCTTCTGTGGGAGTGGTGGTTTATTAAAAAGTAGAATTATTCAGTAATTTCTTCCAGAAATAAGAATGAAATAGTGTGTGGTTGAGTTTTTAGTTAGACACGTGATTCTTAGTATGATAATCCTTTTTGAAGTAATAAAGTTCACTTTGTTAGTTTAGGATGATGTAGGGCTTATCTTATTGGCCAGTAGGTTACTCATTTTGCTGCTAAGTATAATTTTTTGGTAGATTTTAATATAGTGCTGGCCACTTTGTCCTATGATTACTTAAAAAATCTCATTTTTCTCTTTGTGTCTATATACACACAGCCATATTCATCCCAGCCCCATACATAGGTGTTTTTATGTCATACCATAAGGAGAACTTCATTGACTCCTTATTTCAGATAGCAATGAAGAAAAATGAATATGAATTTACATTTTATAAAGCTGGCACTCATCCACTTTCAGTTTTTCCTAAGGAAACAAAATGAAAGGAAGCGATTTTCCCCTTCTCCTCACTTAACAACTTGGATGAAAAACGGTGGACTTAAGGGCCTGATGTTTTTGCAGGCCTTGTGAATTCAGGTTTCCAGTTTCCCAGTGCCCTTAATAGATGTTATGAATACATAAGAGCATTTTCTTTGAAAGAAAGAAGTTAGATTTATAGTGTTATTTCTTACTTGCTCTATTTCTTTGCACTAAAAAAAGAGCTATGTGTTTGTTTTATATGACACTTTAGTACCATATTGCCTACAAGAACTCAGTTTGTTCCTTAATTTCCGAACTCCAGGACCTTGTTAAGTACTTCCATGGTCATTGCTAGAGGTTATATACACATCTTAAAAAAAAAAAAAATCCCACACCTCTAGTCTTGGGCTTGTTACCTTGCAAGATTCTCCTGTGTTTCATAGGTGAAACGGAGGTTGTCATCTGTGCCTGGTACAGGTTCTCACACTCACACATCCCACGTAGACAGTGTTGTTCCCTGTCTTGGAAGGTGGTTGTTGCTCCTGAATCAGTGATATGTGATCTTCGTTGGTTTCAAATTTTGTGAAGTCCAGTCTTGCTCTGTACCGTGCTTTAGGACTTGCACCCTGTGCTCCCCCGGGGATCCTGTTCCTGTCTTTTTGTATACTGTATCCAAGGGTATCTGAGGCCTAACAATGAAAAGCCTTCAGTCAGAAACAGTAGATTACAGTCATCATCCCTAAGAACTCATGGTGTCAGTCTCTTTTCTCTGTGAATATCTTTGTGTAAGTTGTCATTAAAAATCAGTGTTGGAAGATAACAATTAGAAACTCTTCTAAGGTATTGTGGACAAGAAGTTGTAAAGGAAAAATTTCACATTCCAATTAAATGATTGGATTCCATTTGCCTTCAAAGTGTTTTTTTCTTTAAAAAAAAGTTAAGTGACAGAATTGAATGTGACCTGTAATCCCTTTGACTCCATACTGAAGAGAAATGCTTTGTTAGTCTGACTTTGTGTCTCATGCCCTGCAACTTGTAAATAAGTGCATGTGTGTATTGCATTTGTCTGCTTGTCTCTTATTGTACTGAATTCTGGAAGGTGAATAATTTTTCTGTGCTATTCATTTTGAAAAACTTCCCCCTACCCAACTCTTCCTAAACCATTTAGGATTTTTGAAACCCTGAGGTTGAATGAAGAATCATGGCTGAGATCATCCTATGTCTGATTTTAAAGACTAACAGGAAGGAAAAGATCCTCTATTTGATTTTGCAAAGCTGTTATAAGAACTGTATGCTTTTGCCTATAGCTGTCTACCTACAGTTTGAACAAGGATATAAGGAAATACACACACACACACACACACACACACACATACACATATACACATACAGTGGTGCTTTAAAAAGTTGGGAAAATAGAATCAGGAAATAAGTTTATTTTAATGCTAACAATTTTGAAATCTATACGTATGTGGAATTTTCAAAAAGTCCATGGAAAATGTGTATTATGGAAGAATTATGCATGGATTTAAAAAATATTTTGCACCAAAATAAGCCTACCTTTTAATTCATTTCCACTGACTGACTGAAGTCCCTTTGTATGTATACATTTGGCTAAGTCTTCCTTTGTAGAGAGATTCTAAGGATTAGCTGTGGGATTTATGATTCTTCACTCCTGAGTTGGCTGAGATTGTAAACAATGAGTTTGAGGACTGCCCAGTGATTTGTGTAAAATGAGTCTTGTTTGTGTCAAAGGAGACGTGGAAGTGTTTGATATAACATTTCCTGCAGAAATGGTAGATTTGGAATCTCACCTGTTTTGTTTCCTCAGTGTCAGAATTCAGACTGGAAGTACTCTCTGGAGAGCTGGTGAGCTGTAGAATCGGGATGATAGAGCTTCTTTAGACATAAGACAACGTTCTAGCAGTATAAGCAAAATATTAATTGAACAAAGCAAAGCGTTTTTGAATAGATGTTTTAAAGAATTCTACCTTCCCAACTGTTTCTTACCAGCCCAAATCATTGTTGAGGAGTTTCATAGATAAGAAAATCTTTTTTAGTATTATTATTTTTGGCGGGGGAACCCCTATCGTCATAAGCTACTACTATCCAGATACCTGAATGGACAATTAGCTATGTAAATAACTTCTCATAGGAGATTTCTACTGATAGCTGCTTCATTTTTTTCTTCCCTTTATGAAAGGGAGGATCATTAGTAAACTCCCTTTCTGGGTAGCTACCAAAAAGAGTACTGGCTTATGGTCCTATGTGACCTTGTCTCCGTTAAGCCCAGAATATGAGTGCCTTTAGCAAGCATTAGCATTTCACAGAGAGAAGAGATGACAGAATTATTGCCATTAATCACAACTCATAAAACAGGCACTTGGAATAGCAAAGGTCTGTGTGAATTCTTCTCTTTTCTTTCTTAATGCAATCTTAATTTAATATCAAGAAAACCTATTACCATTATTGGTCAGGAACCATATTCCCAGAAAACAAATTCAGTTGTTCCAGACTGGCAAGAGTCATAGGTCATTTTGCACCTCGATCTGTGTAACATTTGTACTTAGTGAATGGTGGTGTGGTGGGTTGGGAGAACTTGACAATTTGGGAAAATTATTTTTTCTGGTACTTTATTCCAACTTTTCTGCAGAGGGGAGAGAATTATATATTTGCAAATATGGTGTATGAAGAGGCTGTGAGGCAGAATAATTATTAATTGTGTTAGTTTGTCTTTACATTAAAAGAGGCATTTTCACCAGTCAGGCTTGAAGCCTTTTAAAACAAAATTTTCCCTACTTTGGTTAATTGAAAATTCTGAGTTGCTGAGTACTTAGAGAATCTTTAAAACACTGCTTAATTATTTTTTGTAGAAATATTAATATTTTAATTTTATCAAAAAATTTGGCATTTATCAAAGTTGAAAAAATTTATAGAATATTCACTAGATTATGCTACCTTCAATATTTTATTGCACTTGTATTCCTACATATCTCTCCATCCCTCCATTCACCCATCAATCCATTTTTTTTTTAAACATTTCAATGTAAATTTCAGATAGGACATCTCACCTACCCCAAATTTTTAGTATAGATGTCATTAACTAGAGTTTACTGTTTATTTGAATATCCTTATCTTTTTGAAAGCAGTGTGTGAAGTTGATAACCTGAGCCAACTGATGGATTGTTTTTCTCCTGTGGACTTTAGTCTTCCAGTTTCTGTTCTGGTGTGTGCTTACTGTGAGGGAAGATTACTCCTTTCTAGAAGGAAGTGTTCTTGAGTTGGTCATTTAAAATGCTTAATCATCATTCATGTTAAAGTTTCATGGCAAGAATGTTTTCTTTACTCCTCTTCTGATGGTGTGTTTTTGCTGAACTATGCAGTTTCTTTGAAAACTGTCAGTTACTGGTTGGGGTGTATGAGCTCGTCTCACGCCACATGTCAGTCTTGCTGCTTTTCTGCCTGCCTGCCTTCTCCTTTCATTATGAGCTGCTCCACCGGAAGTGGAGGGGAGGAAAGGCTCCAACCCATGGTTTACACAGCTCCAGGAAAGTAGTTTAGAAAGTCGAAACTATTGGCTTATTTAAAGATATGATTTGAATTTCCCATGCTTCCTCTCATTATAATCAGCAGAATTAAAAATGATTGTACTGTACAATGAGTGATTGAAATTGTGAGCCTTATTAACTAACCATTTTTAGCTTTAGTAATATTTAGAACATTTTTTGATCTATGCCTTTGTTTTTAATGACCACTTTTTTGTGGGTAAAATCTGAAGAATTTAAGTGACTTATCCCAGATCAGGAAGATTCAATGTGGAAAATTGACTCACAACTGAAATGTAGATGTTCGCGACTCATATTCTTGTACTTGTTTGATAAAATTCATGGATTCCAAAGTAACAGAATACTTCCTTTGGGCCCTTGAAAAGAAATTTTGTGTATTTACTAATTAGACTTTTATTTTTAGACATTGCAAATTTCTTTGAGTTTAAAGATATTCTTATAGTTCTTAATTAAGTCCAGTGCAATTACTAAAAGTCTGACTGCACTGTTGAATACTAATAATGCAGGTTTTATCTGATTTCTGTTTGCATTTAAACGACTTTCATGATTCACTGATAATTCTGTGTAAGTCCATAAGTGAACCCCTCACTAGTGAAAATAACTATTCTATATCACTGATTATGAGTGTGTTCTCTACATGATATATTTTTTTAAGGAAAAGGAATTCCATGTGTCAGTGTGAGTGGTGTTATCCTAGAGCAAAGCACACATAAAGTAGTTTATTTCTGTTCTGCAAATCTGACATTTATGGGAACAAAGCTCTTTGGGAGTGTCTGGCTGTTGTTTTGCCTTCTTTTGGTATCTGAGTACCTTCCTGTGCTTTTGTAAATCAGCGTGTCACTCAGTATGTTCTGCGTTCGTTGGTGACCTCGTGGTCCCTTTGGCTGACTGTGATGACTTAGTGTGGGAGTGGTGTGTCTGCTTTGAGATGCCTTACTAGATATGTCACACTCTACTTTAAAGCATTCCATGTCTCTGCTAGGACAAAAAGTTGCCTCTCTTGGATGTATGCTGTAGATCCAGAAGCAAATCTGATTTTGCTTTCACTGCAAGCTTGCATTTAAATGCAGTTATTGTTTTAAGTTAGAGAATAAAATCCCGAAACATGAAGGGAGACTATAGAACCCTTCATTTAGTGGCATGGCAAACTTTTAAAACTGCTTTTGCTGTTTCACTAGAACCATATTTTTGGTAAAGGATATTTAAAAAAAACCCAACCCAAACTGTACGAAATTGGGTTGTTTCCTAAAATTTTCTCTAAATGTCATACAGGGATCTAGGACCTCTGTATGCTGTTGGAGCACAGTGCCAGTCACTACGTTGGAGATCTGTGTTTTGGGGCTATAATGACAGATGTATCATGGGATTAAAACCAATCAACTGTGAATTGTGAAACTGAAATTGCTACTTTGGCTTTATTTTCTTCAGCATATTGAATATAGAAACCTGAAAATTATTAAAATTTACACTGCTTATGTTGATGGCTTATTTTGGCTGTGTATCCTCACTTATGTACTGATTTCTGATAAAGGCTTGATGTTATTAAAACAGGCATTTTGTGTTCAATTTAATAAAACAGTTTCTGAGTCTTGTCTGAAAATAGTTTGGTTATGAGTTGGAGACCAAAGGAAGAAGGCAGTTGTCAGCACGGAGGCGCTGTTCTGTGCTGACTGTTGATGACCCGGGCTTCCTCATTCATCAGTTCCTATGTAGTCTTCCATGGGCTTTTTGAGCTCCTTCTGCTCTTGGGCTTGCAGTAGATTTGACCCAGCTGCTCACACTTTCCCCTCATCACTGGAGGTAGCCTGGGACTAATATTACTGATTCTTTTTGGTTTTTCAATATTTATGTTCCCTTCAAATTCTGAGAAAGGCTGGACCATAACCACAGCTGAAAATAAACACATTTTAAAAAGCAGATACCTCTTAATGTTTTGGGTGTTTGACATTTAAAATACCCTTGCAAATGTAATCAGTTTATACATGCAATATGTTGCTGAGATGTGGTCCTTTAAGTACATACGTCTGGTTCACTGTATGCAATATGCCACTGAATTTAAATGCTCCTTTTAAAAAGTAGATTATAGGCTGTAAAGATGACTGTTTCACTTTGTTTAATTGGCATGCAAGACACATACACTTTGTGTCGTGGGAAAAATTCTCGAGTCTGCAGAAAAATTATTTCTGAATGAAGAGAATAGATCACACTGAACTTGTGTGTTTTGAGATACTTAAGGCATCAGCATATTGTGTTGAATCATCTCCAAGAGATTTTGAGCTTCAAAGAAAGCCATGGCAATGGGCATCAAAAAAAAAAAAAAAAAAAAAAAAAAAAAAAGGCTTAGCCCACTGGAGATTTTCAGTTTTTCTTTAGGCATTTCTGAGGCTTATTCATTGGGTGACAAATCTATTCAAGATCAAGCACTTGGGCTTATCCTTTACAATGGCTTGTATCAAAAAGGCGAGCAATTCATCTCCCCCTTATAAATTGATCTAAGATTGCTAAGAGATCAAAAATAGATCTTTTTGTATGAATTTTAAAATTTTTTAAAGTCTGGGTTGAGGCTTAATTCAAATTTTATTTCTGTGGGTTATTCATAAACTATTGAGAACCTTGAAATGTGAATATTATTTAATAGTCATGTGATTATGACTTTTTACAAAAAAATCCCCTAAAATTACATCTCATAATTTTTATGTGCTTATATGTATGTCTATGATTATACATATATTGCACATACACACAAGGGGTGGGAGGAGAGAACGATTAGCTCCCTGTGTTAGGGAGTTATGGAAGTATGATTAATATGATTAAGTACCAGTAATGAAATATGTCCAAAGTAAGAAATCTGTCACTGGAAGAAATAATACCACCATAGGCGATCTATAACTTCTGCTTGACATTTTGGACTTCTTTTTAAGTATGCAATTAAAACTTTGAGTATTTGTTGGCTGGTGGCCCTCCCTCCAGACAGGAACAAGATGTCTTTCATTTTAGTCTCAATTTTTAATCGTTACTGATGCTAGAGTCGCTCACTCTGTTTTCCATATTCAGCCTGCTGGATTATGGACTTTGACCAAAGGTATCTAGTGCCATCTTGTGGACTCTCTGAATGTTGCAGCTAGCAGTTTTGGTTGGTACACTAGTTTTGAAGTGGAATCTCTGGGAATTATCGAGGAGGATATGAGTTTTTACTTGGTAAATAAAGCAAAATATCAAAGAGATGAATTTTAATCTGTAAGTAAAAAATGTCTCACATCTTTAAAAGATACTGCAGACTTTTATAGCTTAAACTGCTGAAGTGTGACAATGGGAAAAGTGGTGAATTGGGAAGCAGGACACAGGACAAGGGCACTTGGAAAAGTCCATGGAAAATGTGAATTATGAAAAGTGCAGGAATTTCAAAATTTAAAAATGAAACATTTTTAAAAAACTCTTAAACTTTTGTTCTAAAAAGATCTCAGTGGCAATGAAACACCAGCAACTGGTCAGTATTATAAAAAGGGAAAAAAGACAACAGGAATTCAGCTTTAATCCTTCTTTTGAAAATACAAAATTATACTGTCATACACTGCCAATTGTCATTTATCTGTATTTGAATTAATCCTTCTATGGATTACCCAAAGCAATTTTAAATAGGTTGATTTCTGCCTGACAAAGACATACATCTGGATGGTCTTTATCTTCAAGTAAAAGCACTCTCAAACAAAATTGAGCTTTTGAACAAGAAAATAAAATTGGAAAGATACATTTATGTTTAGGAAACAGTCGTGTAAAATACTGTTTTGTGTAACTGTTTTCCTTAATTTTGTGGATATTAAAAAAACCACATTGAAAATACAAGCTATTTGAAAGTTATAAACTGTACTAGTATATATACAGAGAAAAGACAGAACTAAAGTAGTTCTATTCCAAAACACAGGAAAGTTTCGAGGTAAATAATAATATTTAATACTTAAAAAGGTGTTTTTCTATTCTTAAAGTGCTAAAGTAACAAGTATTCAAGAAAAACTTCAAGCTTATCCACAAAATTTTGAATGATTTGAAGGACTGAAATATTTTTAATTGTAAGTACCATCATATGTGTATATGTATAGCTATGCAGTCACATGTGTGTGCATGCAAATGTATGATATTTTGTGATGCTTTCTAAATGTCCATTTTTATTTTACAAGATCTATTATCAATAATTCTCCTGTATGTGAACACCAAACACACAGATTAAAATAATGGTCAATGAAATCCCCAAATGGGATGTAAAGGATTAGAAGAATCTTTCATCAAAGAAGACTTAAAAGTTAAAAACAATTATACATGGGGCAAATGTTACTGAATACATAGAAATCATGCTAACAACAGTGAAAACCAAGGTACAAAATGTTAAAGTTTTCCCAAAGATAATTTATTTTCTGCTTTACAAAACTGGCATTACAAAAGGAGACATCTTTACAGCTTTTATTAAATATAGAAAAAGTCTATGCTGGGTAACTGGCCCCAGTTCTGTCATTTAAGATCTCTTTGGCAAGCCTCTTAATCTCAAAAATAAGTTCCCCAGAATTCCAGTTATTTCATTCATCCTTCTCTCAGAATTATGGATCATTCAGAAGAATGGACCTTTTTTTTTTTTAAAGATTTATTTATTTATTTGAAAGTCAGAGGTATATAGAGAGAGGAGAGGCAGAGAGAGAGAGGTCTTCCGTCTGATGGTTCACTCCCCAGATGGCCGCAACAGCCGGAGCTGTGCCGATCCAAAGCCAGGAGCCAGGAGCTTGTTCTGGGTCTCCCATGAAGGTGCAGAGGCCAAGGACTTGGGCCATCTTCTACTGCTTTCCCAGGCCATAGCAGAGAGCTGGATTGGAAGAGGAGCAGCCGGGACTAGAACTGGCACCCATATGGGATGCTGGCGCTTCAGGCCAGGGCGTTAACCCAGTGCGCCAAAGCGCCGGCCCCCAGAATGGACCTTTTTAAAAAATTAATTTTTGAATAGATAAGTCCTGAACTCACTACTGAATTCCACACTTCCCTGTCCTCTTGCCCTGAGCCAATCATAGTCATGATTTTCCTAGGCATTTCCCAGAGAGAGTTTATGCAATAACAATGAAGGCACTGAAGTCCACTGTGCACCTCCTGGTGTCTCTGGGAGAGCTGCCTGGGCAAGTGTCCCACATCAACCCGTGTGCATGTATCTCTTTCTTCGGGATTGGTATGAACTCTAAAATTTCATATATTTATATCACTTGAGATTTTAAATTGAAAACTATGGACAAAACACACAAGACACAAAATTTACTATTTTAACCATGCTTTCAGGGTACAGTTCCATGGCAGTGAGTGCATTCACTTCCTTGTGCAGTCATGGCTACCATCCAGCTCTAGAACTGTACTAATTTTTTTTTTTTTAAACCAAAACTCAGTACTCATTAAATAGTTACTCTTCTCTCCCCAAGTGGTAACCACTGTTCTATTTTTGGTCTTTATAGTTTTGACTATTCCAGGTATCTTTTTTTTTTTTTTTAAGATTTATTTATTTCTTTGAAAGTCAGAGTTACACACAGAGAAAAGGAAAGGCAGAGGAGGGCGGGGTGGGGAGAGGTCTTCCACTCCCCAACTGGCTGCAATGGCCAGAGCTACGTCGATCTGAAGCCAGGAGCCAGGAGCTTCCTCTGGGTCTCCCACCTGTAAGGGGCTGGAGAAAGCAAGTAGAGGGAACTTCTTTTTTCAGAATTTGTATTTACTCACTTTTATTTTATTTGAAAGGCAGAAAGAAAGGGAGAGAAATAGGGTGGGGGATGAGAGAGAGAGGGAGAGAGAATCTTCCATCTGCGGGTTCACTCTCCAAATGCCTACAACTGCCAGGGCTGGCCCAGGCTTAATCCAGGAGCCAGAACTTCACATGGGTATCAGGGATCCAAGCACTTGAGCCATCACCTGCTACCTGTCGCTCCCCCTCTTCGTGGAGGAACGACACAGGACCCTGCGCTGTTCTTTTGTCTGCTCGGCCCTCCCCGGGTTTGCTGCTGGTTCTTCCCGGGTTGGCTACCGACCCTTCCACCTCTGTGGAAGGGCGGTTCCCCCTAGCCACTTTCCCCACTTCCGCGGGGGAGCGGCACACCGCCGGCCGGCTCTCTCGGGGGCTGCACAGGTGTTCCTTCAGATAGATGTTCCCTGGTGCATGTTGTCTCTCTCCTCCTTTATAGTCCTCTTCCACCAATCCCAACTCTGCTACCCACACGCCGAGTACGCTGCTCTCCTCCAATCAGGAGTAGGTCCTACAGTTTATTGGTTGAACTGGAGGCAGCTGTGTAGAAGCTGTTTCTCCCTTCTCAGCGCCATATTGTGGGAGAGCAGATGCATAGAATAAGTCTTAATTCCAGTAACTTAGTCTAGTCCGAGTTGCTCCCAGTTGCTCCCCACACTACCTTGCAGAGTATGCATTAGTAGGAAGCTAAACAGGAAGAGGAGTAGCGAGGACTAGAACCAGGCACTCCAATATGGTATACAAGTGTCCCAAGCAGTGACTGAACCACTGAGCCAAACACCCTGCCCTGCCGCCCCACAGAGGGAACTTCTAATTCGCTAAATTGTTAAAACACTTAAGCAAACACCTTGCTTTATTTTAAGTACAATTAGTTCCTAGTCAATAGAGTTTAATTTACTTAATGCACACTTACAAGGCATTAATTATGTATCAAGTGATCTTCTAGTAAGCACTTGATTAATTTTATCTCACTTCATGTTTGTTGGAAAATTTCCTTTTCACTTAAGAAGACTTTGGAGCTTTGGATGAAACCGTGCAGTTTCCCAGCAAGGGAGCGGTTTCATTATTGCTAAGAAGGGGCACACGAAGGGAGGTGAGGGTCCCTTGCTTTGTGTTTGTTGAGACAGCGCAGGTCTCTGCTATCAGCATTTTCACAGGAAAGCTGCTCCACACTGCCCTGGATACGGCATGGGCTTTGCACTCACCAAGCAGGAAAAGAAGTCAGGACTTCATCCATTTAATAATTTGGGCTTTTGTGCCCAGAACTACAACCTCTTTATGGTCAAAACTGAGAAAATTCCTGATCGTGCGGCGGAGACTCTGGGCTAATCATTGATCTATGCCGTCATGCCACGTCGTGGATTGACTTGTTGTCCAACAGTGCACTTCAATCACAACTATTTCAAGGTACGTGTGTATGACCTGAAGGATCTTTCTCAGGTGGAGGGAATACTTTTTTTCCCTTATTTGAATTAATAAGTAATCACATAAGTAAACATACATACATTTCCCCTGTCAAATAGTCAATCACTTTTGAAGTGGGAAAAAGCTTCTTAAACTCCCCATTTCCCCAGTCCCATTTTGCCCTTCCCAGAGGTAACCAATGCTGTCAGCAGAATGTGTATCCTTGCAAGTCCGAGTCTTTCTAAATAGTTTTGTTGTTGTTTCATGGGAGAAGACCTTCTAAGTCTTCCAGTCTTAATTTCTGTTATAGTGTTTCTTATGTAGTGATATTTTCTTACCTCTCTCACACATTTGATAAATTTTCCATTGTTACTCTAGCTATGAATTTATTCACCCAGGTTACAGCTTAAAATCATGTTCTAAAAAGGATTCAAACAAATGACCAAAAGTGAAGGGTTCACTGTGGCATCTAAATTGTGCTTCCAAAGACAAGCAATGACACCTTTGTTCTGTGTCTCCTGCTTTAGGTGGCGAAACCTGGAAGGACAAGCCTTCCCTGAGGATGAGAAAAGTAGCTGATTTTTGCATTTGACTCCCTTCCCTCTGGTACCTTTCCTATTATTAGTGTTTTTTTTTTTTTTTTTTCGACAGGCAGAGTTAGACAGTGAGAGAGAGAGACAGAGAGAAAGGTCTTCCTTTTTCCATTGGTTTACCCCCCAATGGCCACTATGGCCAGTGTGTTGCAGCCAGCGCACTGCGCCGATCCAAAGCCAGGAGCCGGGTGCTTCCTCCTGGTCTCCCATGCAGGTGCAGGGCCCAAGGACCTGGGCCATCCTCCACTGCACTCCTGGGCCACAGCAGAGAGCTGGACTGGAAGAGGAGCAACTGGGACAGAATCCAGCGCCCCAACCGGGACTAGAACCTGGGGTGCTGGCGCTGCAGGTGGAGGATTACCCTAGTGAGCTGTGGCGCCGGCCACTATTATTAGTTTTTCAAAGATTTATTTGAAAAGCAGAGTTACAGAGTGAGTGCGAGGGACCGAGGGGCAGAAGGAGACAGAGAGCTCTTCCATCCACTGTTCACTCTCCAGATGGCCATGAGAGCTGGGGCAGGACAAGGCTGAAGCCAGAAGCCTGGAACTCCAGCTGGGTCTCCCATGTGGGTGCAGGGGCCCAAGCACTTGGGCCATCTTCTGTTGCCCTCCCAGGTGCATCAGTAGGGAGCTGGATTGGAAGTGGAGCAGGTGGGACTCAGCAGTTCAGTCTGCTGTGCCAGGATGCATGGCAGCAGCCATGAACACCTCAAGTCAGCCAGCTGGGTGAGGGGCTCATTTGCTGAGTCAGGTGCTCCCTTTCCTCTCTTCACCGCCTCCACCTATGCAGCAGGACTGACGGATTTTGTTTGTAGGCATCCTCCCTTAGAGCTGGCAGGGCCGTATCCAGGTGCTGGGTTTGTGCTGGCGGGAGAGGTGGTGTGCAGGTGGGCACTTTCAGATTGCTGCCGTCTCATGCCAGTGCCCAGTTCCTTGTCACACCTCTGGGGTACCGGGCCCTTCTTAGTGAACTGGGCAAAGGGCTAGCTCGGCTTCATGTTTCTTTGCGTGGGATCGCATGGAAACTGGGAATAAAACCAGGGAATTCATCTTTGGGATCAAGGACATTGCAGTCCCTCCTAGTTGGGAATGTGCTGGCTTGTGCTGGATTTCAAGAGAGATTTGTGTGTGACCTCCATGTAGTCCTGTGGCAGTTGGTTGCCACCTCAGAATTCATGGACTGATACACTGGGAGTAAGCACAAAGCCTTTGAAGGTGGGACTACTGGGGCCCAGTGTTGTGGAGCAGTAGATTAAGCTCCTGCTTGTGATGCAGGCGTTTTATATCGGAGCGCTGGTTAGGGTCCCGGCTGCTGTTTCTGATCCAGCTGTCTGCTAATGAGCGTGGGAAAGCAGTGCATGATGGCCCAATTACCTGGGCCCCTGCCACCTAGGTGGGAGACCTTGATGGATTTCCTGGCTTATCGCTTTGGTCTGGTTCAGCTTCAGCCAATGAAGCCGTTGGAGAGTGAACCAGTGGATAGAAGATCTCTCTCTTGCTCGCTTGCTCTCTCTCTGTCTCTCCCTCTCCCCTCCTCCTCTCTTTTTGTCAGTCTACCTTTCAAATAAATAAAAAAGTTTTAAAGAGGATTATTTCCCAACTTTGGTCACAGCACTCGTTTGCTTCAAAACTTCCAGTGGTTCCCCATTGCCTGACATTTAAATTCTATTGTTACAGAATTAAATCAAAACCTGCTTAAAGCAGAGGTTATAAAGCGGCAGCTGAGGGCTGAATTATGCTGGCAGATGTGTTTTGTTTGGCCCCACAGTGTTTTAGAAAAATTAGAATTAGTTACTGAGAGATCCAGGTCAAGGATTTAACATAAAAATTGGGCTTGCTGGCCATATTGGCCAGCCCTTCTGTGTGGGTCAAATGAAAGAGCCGCAGCTGCAGTCTTTGGCTGGGGCCTGAGCTCACCTCCTCTCTGCAGCAGTGCCTCTGTTGTGGACTCCCTTGGGACTGCTTTCTAAGTGAGCAGGAGTGAAATATCTCATTCATTTTAGACTTTCTCTCCTCTTTTCTCCTCGGTCCCTCACTCTCATTCTTTGGGAACATCTCCTAAAATCAACTACCGGCACTCAAGCCCCTGTTGCAGGCTGTGATTTTTAAGTGGGAAGCAGCTAAGTTCCCTTCCCTTCCCATCTTGTTAAGCAGTTTACTTGACTCCCTTACCTTCATGTTGCTGAACTCGCTCGAGGTTGTGACTTTGCCTTAGAGACTCACTTGTAGAAAATGGCCCCAGGTGTTCCATACAGTTAACACTCTGAGCAAGTCCTCAGGCATCCATAAAACATCAAAGCTGTTTGCTGGTGCTGTTTCTTTTGCTTGAAACCTCACCTTTCTAACCATCTCTGAGTCCCTGCAACACCTCTTCCCATCAAGTAAATTCAAATTTAGCCTTCCAAGTCAGCTTAGTTTAGCTTCCTCTGTGATCCCTTCCCTAACTCTTTTGCACTCAGCATTTTTAAGAAATTAAAAAACTACTTTTTATTTATTCAAAAGACAGACACAGAGAGAGTTATATAGAGAAAATTATCTTCCACTGATAGATCATTCCCCATGTATCCACTGCATCTGTAACTAAGCCAGGACAAAACTGAAAGCTGAGAGCTCAATCTGGGTTTCCTACGTGGTTGACAGGCCCCCAAGTTCAGCCATCCCTGGCTGCCTCCCAGGGCATTAGCAGAGGCTGGTTGGAAGCAGAGTAACCAGGAACTCTGGTGTAGGATGTGGGTTTCTTTCTTTCTTTTCTTTCTTTTTTTTTTTTTTTTGACAGGCAGAGTGGACAGTGAGAGAGAGAGACAGAGAGAAAGGTCTTCCTTTGCCGTTGGTTCACCCTCCAATGGCCGCCGCGGCCGGCGCGCTGCGGCTGGCACACCGCGCTGATCCGATGGCAGGAGCCAGGAGCCAGGTGCTTTTCCTGGTCTCCCATGGGGTGCAGGGCCCAAGCACCTGGGCCATCCTCCACTGCACTCCCTGGCCACAGCAGAGGGCTGGCCTGGAAGAGGGGCAACCGGGACAGAATCCGGTGCCCCAACCGGGACTAGAACCTGGTGTGCCGGCGCCGCTAGGCGGAGGATTAGCCTAGTGAGCCGCGGCGCCGGCCTCTTTTTTTTTTTTTTTTTTTTTTTTTTGACAGGCAGAGAGGAAAGTGAGAGAGAGAAGACAGAGAGAAAGGTCTTCCTTTTCCGTTGGTTCACCCTCCAATGGCCACCGCGGCTGGCGCACCGTGCTGATCTGATGGCAGGAGCCAGGTGCCTATCCTGGTCTCCCATGGGGTGCAGGGCCCAAGGACTTGGGCCATCCTCCACTGCACTCCCTGGCCAGAGCAGAGAGCTGGCCTGGAAGAGGGGCAACCGGGACAGAATCCGGCGCCCCGACCGGGAATAGAACCTGATGTGCCGGAGCCGCTAGGTGGAAGATTAGCCTAGTGAGCCACGGCGCCGGCCGGATGTGGGTTTCTTAACCACCGTCAAGTGCCCACCCAGCATACTCAGCTTCTTTAAAGGCTTGTGAGAAGTAAACATTTGGTCTACTTTCAAAGTTAAGATTTAGCTCTGAATAGAAACCCAGTTAGCATAACAGCTTGCAGAGGTATGGAAAGTGACATGTAGCCAACTAGCCTAACAGTTAGGTTACATGCACCTGAGAAGTTCTCAGGCAACAGAAGTTAGGAGGAGCCCAGACAGCTGAAGCAAATGCTGGGAAGACTGTAGCCCTGCAGTACCCAATGAGGAACTGGGGGAGGAACCTGCAGGGTAGGAAATCAATAGCTCACTGTAATCCACCCTGAGTGTGCTGGCCCAGCAGGCACGTGATCTTGCAAGATCCTTAACGAAATCTTGCTTTTGCTGAACTTGCTGAGACTGAGTCCATCCTTTGAGTGGATTGGTGAGGCTGTTTCTCACAGGCTGAAGAGAGGGATCTGACAGGAGAGATTGCAGATGGAGAAAGAAGACACTGATGGAGCCAGCTCTTGTTAGAGGTGAGGGAAACAGCACCAGGTACAGGTGCAGCAGCTTACCTCAAAAAAGAAGGAATCCATCATTTTCTAAGATTTGAATAATAGCAATCACTAGTCTATGCCTACTATGCACAATGCACTGTTCTGAGCACTTTTAAAATACTAAGTAAATACTGGCATTTCTTCTTTACAAGTATCCTATGAGGTATGATTATTATCAACACCCCCATTTTACAGATTAGTAAAACTAGGCACAGAAAAGTTGAATCACTTGCCCAAAAGCATTACAGCTTGTAGGTAGACACATTAACAGAGTCAAGTTTCAGAGTTCAGGCTGCAGACCACGCCTTCCTACTTCCTAAGGGAACCTAATGTAGAAAATCCAGACACAGGGATGTGAAAGCAGAGATGGCTTGTGTCTGTTGGCCTCAATGAAGCATGAGACTAGGCCAGCCAATATAATTGTAGGTGGCAATGACCCAATTTGAATTTGCCTAAGGAGTGACAAAAAGAAGTAGGAAGAATAAATTGGTCTTGATCTTGTGTTTCAAAAGCTCTTGAGCTGTCAGTAATGTCTGCTCTTTTGCACACTGTCAGGTACTTGGCAACCAAACTTCTAGTTTTGCCAGTGGCATCATTCCTCCTCTGTTGGTTTCCTTGTGGCGCTTTCAGAAACCACAGTCTCTGAGACTCTGACATGTTTTGGAATTGACAAGGAAGGAGTGGATCTCAGGCTGTACAGGAGCTTACCCCTGGGGAAATCAGCTTCTGAAATAAGACCTTTGCCTCTCCCAGCATGGCCGTTAACACCCAGAGAGGGGTTTGGGTTGTGTAGGTTTCCAGAGCAGATCGGTATCAGACTTCTGTGAGGATGAAAAAGAACACATCTTGAGCCAGCGCCGTGGCTCAATAGGCTAATCCTCCGCCTGCGGCGCCAGCACACCGGGTTCTGGTCCCGGTAGGGGCACCAGATTCTGTCCCGGTTGCCCCTCTTCCAGGCCAGCTCTCTGCTGCGGCCAGGGAGTGCAGTGGAGGATGGCCCAAGTGCTTGGGCCCTGCACCCCATGGGAGACCAGGATGAGTACCTGGCTCCTGCCATTGAATCAGTGCGGTGCGCCAGCCGCAGCGCGCCGGCCGCGGCGGCCATTGGAGGGTGAACCAACGGCAAAGGAAGACCTTTCTCTCTGTCTCTCTCTCTCTCACTGTCCACTCTGCCTGTCAAAACAAACAAACAACAACAAAAAAAAACAAACCACATCTCATGTCTAGTACGTTCTCTGTGCCATGTGAGGGGCCTGGGCAGTTTTGCCTCTATTTGTGCAATTGTCTACTTTGTGTAACTATCCATGAAGCTTTCATCTCCTCTGTGATTGAAGAAACTTTTCATTGGCTGTGTCTGTTTGTAATATAATCTCTTATAATCATCTCATGGCAAAAGCCTTGCAACTGATTCACCACAACATGGGCAGGAAGCTAGCTGTGTGGAGGGATGGGAGGGCAGAGCGCTTATCCAGAGGTAATAGGCAAACTTAGTGTACTTCACAAATCTAATTGGGAGCCTAAATGAAGTAAATAGATCAAAGTGTGTATGCACACATATGTAAGTGATGGCAAAGAAATGTGGGAAATGGAAATCGCACTTCCTCATTTCCCCTCAGTGGCTGTCTTTTCCATATTTAGTTCTGTGAGATGTGGTTTGTCACAGTGATACGGTACCCCTGCCTTGTGGAGCACAGCTAAAAACTCTTCAGGTGTGGCAGTTGCTTTTAGAAGCCTTTCTATAGGAAGGAGTTTAGATGTGTTTTGTTTTTTTCAGTGTGTTCTAGGAACCTGGCACTATGCTAGGTACTTAGATATTTATCATTTCATTTAACTCATGTGATAGTGACAAAAGACAAAAAAAAAAAATGAAGACTAAGGGTGGGCATTGGTCACAGTGGTGAAGACCCTACTCGGGATGCCTGCACCCCATATTGGAGTGCCTGGGTTCAAGGCCCACTCTGCTTCTGATTCCGGCCTCACAGTGCACTTTGTGAGGCCGGAAGTGATGACTCAAGTAGTTGGGTCTCAGCTACACATGTAGGAGACCTGGACTGATTTCCTTCCTCCAGGCTGCAGCCTGGCTCTGCCCTGGCTGATCTGTCTCTACCTTTCAAAGAAATAAACAAATGGAAGAATAAATACATAAAAGGAACACCTTTGAAAGAAATCATGAAAATGAGGCTGGCACCGTGGCTCAATAGGCTAGTCCTCCGCCTGTGGCGCCAGCACACTGGGTTCTAGTCCCGGTCAGGGCGCCGGATTCTGTCCTGGTTGCTCCTCTTCCAGGCCAGATCTCTGCTGTGGTCCGGGAAGGCAGTGGAGGATGGCCCAAGTCCTTGGGCCCTGCACCCCATGGGAGACCAGGCAAAGCACCTGGCTCCTGGCTTCGGATCAGTGCGGTGCGCCGGCTGCAGCGGCCATTGGAGGGTGAACCAACGGCAAAGGAAGACCTTTCTCTGCCTTTCTCTCTCACTCTCCACTCTGCCTGTGAAGAAAAAAAAAAAAAAAGAAATCATGAAAATGAAAGATAAAAGTAAGTTGTGAAAACAGTCAAAGGGCTCTGTGGACTTGGAGGCTGTAGTTCTCAAAATCTGTGCTTTAACAACCCCAGGGTGCCAGTTCAAAATGTAAATTCTTTGCATTAAGTAAGCCTGGACTGCATTCAGAAGTGTGCACTTTGAACCAACATTCCAGGTGACCCTGATGTGGGGTTGCTGTACTGATTTGATAGAATGCTCATATTTTGTTTTAAATGCTAAAAAAATTAAAAGGCCTAAATTAATCTATTGCTGGAATTCAATGAGTAATCTGGCAAAGTCTTGAGACTCTGAAATTTCTCTGTTATTGAAATTTCTGTTCTTCAGCTCGAGCTGAGGGGAAGCAGCTATGAGACAAAGAGATCTTAAAGTCAAGATGGAACATCAACTTTGTGAAATGTTAGCTCCAAGGGAAACTGCTGAGTTGTATTTAAATTCTTGGAAATTGGGATTTATTTGTTATTAGTTTTTTAAATCCCTTTAGTCATTCCTTGCTCTGGAAAGTCAGTGGTATAGTGGAGAGTGTACAGATGTTGATGCTGGGCCCAGGTTAGACCCTGGGTCGGCCGGTCACAGGTGTGTCATCTTGAGTAAGTTAAATTCTCAACTTTTGATTCCTCACCTGTTAAGGCTCCGTGGCAGTATGCAACTCAGAGTGTTGCGTGGTTGTCCACTGAGATAAGCAGTGGGACTGCCCCAACACTGCCTGCTATGTCATTAGCATCCAGGCCCTTCCTCCCAAGTCAGACAAGCAAATCTATTCCAGACTTGATTTTTTTCTCCTAATTTCCATTTTTGTGCTGGCACACCATTTAAGCATAGCTGTATATTAGTTTGCTTGCTTCTAGTATGTCAATTTTGTTCAATCTTAGGTCATTTTAGTATGTAGTCATGGCTAAGTGGCTGTAATACTTTACCCTAATACTTAGCATTCTTCATTTCTGTTCATTCTTACTGATCACACATACCCATTTACTGATAAATTGGAATGTAATATTCTTTAAACAATTCATACTCTGATCAAGTGAAACATTATTGTAAGTAATAGTTTTGTAATCTGCAAGTTACAAAATAAATAGGCAAAATCAATAACATCTTTTATGCCTGCAATAACTAGTTAGAAACTATAATGTGAAAATATCTTATTCATTTTAGAAAGAAGAAATAGAAAACACCTAGGAGTAAACATAATAAAAATATGATCTGAGTAGAATTATAAAACGTTCAGATCCATAAAAGACAATTAAGTGGAAAACACATACCATGCTTCTGGATAGAAAGATGAATTTATAGATTTAGTAATATCTTGATAGAAATCTTAGAGGTGCTGACAAAACTATTTTTAAAAATTTTTAAAAAAATTTTATTTAAGGTATATGAGTTTCATGTATTTCATATATACAGATTTAGGAATTTAGGAACATAGTGATACTTCCAACCCTACCCTCCTTCCTGCTCACATTTCAACTCTTCTTCCTCCTAATTTCTTCTTCTTTTTTTTTGGTTGGAAAAGTTTCCAGAGATTTGTCTTCAAGCTTGAATATTCTTTTTTTCTGCATCACCAAGTCTGTTAACACTTTACACTGCATTTTTTAGTTGATCTATTGTATTCTTCACTTCTAATATTTCATTTTGATTACTCTTCAAAATTTGTACTGGAATTTCTGGATCACACGTGTACTCAAGAGCCACTGGCTATTGCCTTCACCTTGCTGGTGGCACCCCAGATGCTGCTGCCAGTACTGCTGAGGAGATGGGTCTTGTCTCAGCTAGTTGCTGGGTGCATGTACAAGGGCTTCTGTAGCTGTCACTTTTGCCCAAAATGGTGCCTGCTCTTAGCTTGTTGCAGGGCTCTGTTGGTGGTGGGGTGGGGTGAGAGAAATTGCCCCCCCCCTTTTTTACTGGATCAGTAGGTACCCTCTCCCCTTTAGGGCTTCAGGGCAGACTCGTGCCCTGCTCTGCCTCCAGCTATATCACCAGTGGCATAGGTTGCTGCAGTCTGATCTCACCTCAGTCTCCAAATCTGGCACTTTCCCTGGCTCTTGGCTGCTGGATTTGTGTGTTGTGTTCATGTTTGCACTGTGTGTCTGCACCTTGCACACAGATCCACAGCGTTCTTCTTCCTTCAAAATTTATTTCCACTGCAGCTTTCTCTCTCTCTCCTGAAAATATATTTCCTACACATCCCTAGTCTAGCAGAGTATGCAGTTTCATATTATGCCATTTGAATCCCCAGAAGCAACTTTTTCTAAAACTATTCTTAATTTCATGTGGAAAGTAGATAAATGAGAACAGTCATGAAAATTTTAGTAAAAGAATAGCAATGATAAATGGAAAGGGTAGGAAAGTGTTTTTTATAGCTAGAAATTAATACATTTAATTTTTATATAAAGTTTATATAAAGGAAACAAAATTCATGTATTTCTTATAAACAACTTTAAGATTATAATGATACTTCCCATCCTACCCTCCCTCCTCCTTATGTTTCTTTTAATTTTTTATTTTTTAATTTTTATTTATTTATTTATTTTTTTGACAGGCAGAGTGGACAGTGGGGGAGAGAGAGAGACAGAGAGAAAGGTCTTCCTTTTTGCCATTGGTTCACCCTCCAATGGCCACTGCGGCCAGAGCACCGCGCTGATCCGATGGCAGGAGCCAGGTACTTATCCTGGTCTCCCATGAGGTGCAGGGCCCAAGTACTTGGGCCATCCTCCACTGCACTCCCTGGCCAGAGCAGAGAGCTGGCCTGGAAGAGGGGCAACCGGGACAGAATCTGGCGCCCCGACTGGGACTAGAACCCGGTATGCCGGCGCCACAAGGCAGAGGATTAGCCTAGTGAGCCACAAGTTTAACCCTCCACTGAATAAAGAGCAAGTAGTAAGTAGAAAAACCACTGTCTCTCAACAGTATAGACAAGGGCTATAAACAATAATCAGACCTCAAAATGTCAATTTTGCTCATATATTACATTGTTTTGTACTCTGTAAGTCAGTTACCACAAATCAGGAAAAACATATTTGTCTTTTTGAGAATGGTCTCCAGTTGCTCCTTACATATTCAGGATATTAATCCTTATCAGACGTATAGTTTGCAAATATTTTTTCCCATTCTGTCAGTTGCCTTTTTACTTTGTTGAGTGTTTCCTTTGCTGTGCAGAAGCTGCTTAGCTTGATGTAATCCCATTTGTTATTTTTGCATTTATTACCTGTGCCTTTGGGATCTTATTCAAGTGGTCTTTGTCTATGCCAATGTCTTACATTGCTTGCATTATGTTTTCTGCTAGTAATTTGATGGTTTCATGTCTTAGATTTATATCCCTGATCCACTGTGAGTTGATTTTTGTATAGGGTCTTGTTTCATACACCTGGATACAGAGATCCAGTTGTCCCAACACCATTTGTTGAAGAGATTGTTCTTTCTCAGGGGGTGAGTTTAGCTAGTTTGTCAAATATTAGTTGGTTGTGATGTGTGAATTTAATTTCTGGGGCCTCTAGTGTGTTCTATTGGTCAACATGTCTATTCTCGTGCTAGTACCAGACTGTTTTGATTATAATTCCCCTGTAATGTGTATTGAAATCTGCTATTGTGATACCTCCAGTTTTATTTTTATTTTCAGGATCTCTTGCACTTCCATATGAATTTTGGTGTCATTTTTTCCAGATCTGAGAAGAATGTCATTGGTATTCTGATATGGGATAGCATTGAATTTATAAATTCCTTTGGATAGTATGGACATTTTAATATTAATTCTTCTGTCCCATGAAGATTTTTCCATTTTTGTGTCTTCTATTTCTTTCATTAATGTTTTGTAATCTTCTTTGTAAAGATCTTTCACATTCTAGGTTAATTTTATCCCAAGGCATTTAAATTTTTTGTAGATATTGTAAATGAGATTGATTGTCCAACTTCTTTCTTAGCCATCTCCTTGTTTGTGTACACAAACATTATTGATTATTTTGTACTTTTATTTTATATCCTGTAACTTTTTCAAACTCTCTTATAAGTTCCAATAGTGTCTGTCTGTCTCTTTCTCTCTAATTAGCAGTAGATTCTAACCAACTGAGCTAATCAGCCACACTCTTTCTCTCTCTTTTTAAAAAATATTTATTTGAATGTCAGAGTTACAGTGAGAGAGACAGACATAGAGAGAGATCATCTGTTAGCTGGTTTACTCCCCAAATGGCCACGGTGACCAGGGCTGGTACAGGCTGAAGCTAGGAGCCAGGAGCTTTCTCCAGGTCTCCCACATGGGTGTGAGGGCACAAGCCCTTGAGCTATCCTCTGCTGCTTTCCCAGGCACATGAGCAGGGAGCTGGATTGGAAGTGGAATAACCAGGACTTGAACTGGTGCCCAAATGGGTTGCCAGCACTGCTTAACCATCTATGTCATAGTGGTGGCCACTTCAATAGTCTCTTAGTGGACTCTTTTGGTTACCCTACATATAGAACCATGTAATCTGCAAATAGGGATAGTTTGACTTCCTCCTTACCTATTTGTATCCCTTCTTTTATTGTCTAATGGCTCTGGCTAAAACTTCCAGAACTATATTGACTAGTAATGGTGAGCGTGGTCATCCTTGCCTGGTTCTGGATCTTAGTATAAATGCTTCCAGCTTTTCTTTATTCAATATGATGCTGGCTGTGGTTTTGTCATATATTGCCTTGATTATGCTGAGGTATGTTACTTCTAGACCCAAAGTGCTTAAGTTTATTTTTTTATGATGAAAGGATTTTGTATTTTATCAAATACTTTCTCTGCATCTATTGAGATAATTGTATGTTTTTTATTCTTCAATTTGTTGATGTGTTGTCACGTTTATTAATATGTATGTTGAAACATTCCTGCATACCAGAGATAAATTCCACTTGGTATGGGTGAATAATCTTTTTCATCTGTTATTGGATTTGATTAGTTAGTATGTTGTTGAGGATTTTTGCATCTATCAGAGATATTGGTCTACAGTTCTTCTTTGTTATATCTTTCTCTGGTTTTAGAATTAAGGTGATGCCAGCCTCAAAGAAGGAGTTTGGGAGGATTCCTTTCCTTTTAATTGTTTTGTATAGTTTGAGAAGAATTGGAAATAATTCTTCTTTAAAAGTTTGGTAGAACTCAGCAGTGAATCTATCTGATCCTTGGCTTTTTTTTTTTTCATTTGTTTATTATGAATGAAATTTTAGTCTTGGTTATTGGTCTATTTAGTTTTTTTATGTCATCATTACTCAAATTTTATTTCCATTTATTTGAAAGGCAAAGTTACAGAAAGAGAGAAGGAAAAGAGGGAGAGGGAGAGGGAGAGGGGTTTTCCATTTGCTGATTCATTTCCCAAATAGTTGCAATGGCCAGGAGTGGACCAGGCTGAAACCAAGAGCTAAGAGCTTCATCCTGATCTCCCATAAGGGGGTAGGTGCCCAAGCACTTGGGCCATCTTCCCCTGCTTTTCCCATACCATTAATAGGGAGCTGGATTGGAAGTGGAGCAGCTGGTTCTTGGACAAGGAGCCATATTGGATGCTGGCACTATAGACAACAGCTTAAGCCAACACACTACAAGCTGGCTCCCAGGATTCAATTTTTTCTGTGTCTTTCTTGTTTTAAAAATTTTATTTAAGTTATATAAGTTTCATGTATTTCATATATACAGATTTAGGAACACAGTGATTCTTCCAACCGTACTCTTCCTCCCACCCATGCTCCAACCTTTTTGATACTCTCTCTCCCATTCCCACTCTTAATTTTTACAAAGATTTACTTTGTTTACTTAACTATAATATAGTTAACCCTACTAAGTAAATGAGTTCAACAAATAATATGAAGAGAAAAAAACCAGTCAAGACAAGGGCTGTAAACAATCACTGAATTTTAAAATGTTCATTTCACTCCTATACATTTACATTTTAGGTATTTGATTAGTTACCTCAGATCAGGAAAAACACAGGATATATGTCTTTTTGGGACTGACTCATTTCATTAAGTATAATGGCTTCCAGTTGTGTCCATTTTGTTGCAAAAGACAGGATTTTTTTTTACAGTTGAGTAGCACGCCATAGTGTATATATATCATAATCTTTATCTACTCAACAGTTGGTGGACATCTGGGTTGATGTCATATCTTAGCTATTGTTAATTGTGCTGCAGTGAACATGAGGGTACAGATAACTTTTTCAAATGCTGATTTCTTTTGATTTGGGTAAATTCCCAGGAGTAGAATGGCTGGATCATGTGGCAGATCTATATTCAGATTTCTGAGGTATCTCCATACTGTCTTTCACAGTGGCTGCACCAGTTTACATTCCTATCAACACTGGATTAAGGTACCTTTCTCCTTACATCCCCACCATTATTTGTTGTTTGTTGATTTCTGTATGAGACACATTCTAAATGGAGTGAGGTGAAACCTCATTAAAGTTTTGATTTACATTTCCCTGATGCTAGTGATCCTGAGTACTTTTTCAAGTGTCTATTATTTGAATTTCTTCTCTTGAAAAATGCCTGTTCAAGTCCATTGCTCATTTCTTAACTAGATTGTTTATTTAGTTGTTGAATTTCTTAAGCTCATTATAGATTCTGGATGTTACCCCTTTATCAATTGCATAGCATGCAAATATTTTCTCCCATTTTTTGGGTTGTCTCTTCCTTTTGCTTAGTGTTTCTTTTGCAGTGTAGAAGCTTCTTAGCTTCATGTACTCCCATTTTGGCTTTGATTGCCTGTGCTTCTGGAGTCTTTTCCAAGAAGTGTTTGCCTATGCCAATGTCTTGCAGACTTTCCCCAATGTTTTCTAGTAATTTGATGATGTTCATCTGTAGATTTAGGTCATTGATCCATTTTGAGTGTTTTTTTTTGTGTAAGGTGTAAAGTATGGGTCTAGTTTCATACTTCTGTATGTGAAGATCCAATTTTCCTAGCACCATTATTGAAGAGACTGTCCTTTCTCCAAGGATTTATTTTACATCCTTTGCAAAGATAAATTGGTTGTAGACGTGTGGATTGATTTCTGGAGTTCTATTTCTGGAAGTCTGTACGTCTGTTTTTGAACCAGTATCAGGCTGTTTTGATTGTAACTGATCTGTGGTATGTCTTGAAACCTGGTATTGTGGTGCCTCCAGCTTCATTTTTGTTGTATAAGATTGCTTTAGCAATTTGCATCTTTTGTGTTTCCATATGAGTTTTAGCATTTTTTCTAGATGTAGGAAGAATGTCATTGGTATTTTGATTGAGATTGCATTGAATCTGTAAATTGCTTTTGGTAGCAGGGACATTTTGATGATATTGATTCTTCCAATCCATGAAACAAGATTTTTGCATTTTTTGGATCTTCTTCTATTTCTTTAATGTTTTGTCATTTTTTTTTTTTGATAGGCAGAGTGGACAGTGAGAGAGAGAGAGACAGAGAGAAAGGTCTTCTGTTTCCTTTGGGTCACCCCCCAATGGCTGCTGCAGCCAGCGTACTGCGCTGATCTGAAGCCAGGAGCCAGGTGCTTTGCCTGGTCTCCCATGTGGGTGCAGGGCCCAAGGACTTGAGCCATCCTCCACTGCACTCCTGGGCCACAGCAGAGAGCTGGACAGGAAGAGGAGTAACCGGGACAGAATCTGGCGCCCTGACTGGGACTAGAACCCCAGTGTGCCAGTGCCGCAGGCGGAGGATTAGCCTATTGAGCCGTGGCGCCGGCCTCCCATTTGATTTCTTCTTTAACCCACTGTTCATTAAGGAGCATTTTTTTTATTGTCCGGAATATTTATTTATCAAGAGAAACTGTTCCTTAACCCACGTATTTCATGTTTCATAGTTCAGGAGCACAGGTCAAGGACAAACTTCTATAGAATTATATCTAAAGAAAGTCTTTACATCTCAAATCACTTTGCACACTTGAAGACAGCAGCATTCTTAATCTCCTCAAAATATTTCATGGAATCATAGTTTCTGTAGAAATCACACATGCCTTCTTTATTGGTTCTGCCACAGCAAACTTATATTAGATGCAAGGCTCAAGGGGATGGCAAAGGCTCCAATATGAAACCTGAGGCATTTGGCCAGAAGGCCTTGCATCTAAGTTTTGCCAAAGTATCGGATGTCATGGTAGTTATTGTCCTCAACACCAGTTGCTGGAGAAATGGATGGCACCAGGAGCCATATTTTAAAACTAAAATAGTTGTGAAGTGTTAGACTAGTAGCAGGTAAAACCATAAGAAAAACTTCACATATGATTAAAGTAGCATCCCAAATTACTAGAGAAGGGCTCTGTTTTTTATTGAGTTATTCATGGACAAATAGTTAAATAGCTGGGTTAAAAATTGGATTTTTCTGCTTTTTATAAAGCAAATAAAATTTTAGCAAATTAGAGATGTAAATGAAAAATGTTAAGCCACCAGGAGCAGGCATTTGGGGCAATGGTTAAGTTGTCCCTTGGGATGCCTACATCTCTTACTGGAGTGCTTGGGTTCGAGTCCTAGCTCTAGCTCCCGATTCCAGGTTCCTGCTAATGTGAACCCTGGGAGGTAGCAGGTGTTGGAACAAGTACTTAGATCCCTACCATAAAATATGGAAGATCCAGATGGAGTTCTTGGCTCCTGGCTTCAGCCTAGCCCAGTCCTGGCTGTTGCAAGCATTTGGTAGGAATGAGTATATGGATGGGATATTTCTCTCTCTCTTTCTCTCTTTCTCTCCCTCCCTCCCTCCTTCCCCCTTCTCCTTTCTCCCACTATGCCTTTGAAATAACCAAATTAACATTTATAGAAGTTAAGCATGGGGTTGGTGTTGTGGTGCAATGGGTTAAGCTGCGGCCTGCAGTACTGGCATCCCATTTGGGGGCTAGTTCAATTCCTGGCTGCTCCACTTCTGATCTGGCTCCCTGCTAGTGTACCTGGAAAAGCAGTGGAAGATGGTCCAACTCCTTGGGCTCCTGCACCCATGTGAAAGACCCAGATGATATTCCTGACTTCCGTCTGACCTAGCCCTTGCTGTTGTGGCCATTTGGGGAATGAAGCAGTGGATGGAAGATCTCTCTCTGTATCTCCCCTCTTTCTCTGTAACTCTGCCTTTCAAATAAATAAAATGAATCTTTAAAAAAGTTAAGCCACAAAGATCTAGAATGAAGTATAGTTAATATTCAACTTGAAGGTATGGAAGAAAATGTGGATTAACCACATGAAAATTAATACTTTCTGTCCTCCAATAATAAGCAGGTTTTAAAGCATACTGTTAATAATTATATCTGTAGTACATATAACAAATCAAAATTAATCTCTTATATTTATAAGATTTTAATAATTAGAAAATGAACAATATACTAGGAGAATGAGCCCATAAAATAAACAGACAATTCACAAAAGGAAATAAAAATGTCAATAAACCCATGAAAAATATTGTCCTTAATCAGTAACAAAAAATTAAAAGTCAAAACAACAACAAATTACATTTTAAAATCCCATGTTGGAAATGATTAAGTAATGATAATGTTTAGCACTGATGAATGTATTGGATAAATGTGCATTGTTCTGTATCTTAGGTAAATTAGTACAACTGCTCTAGAATGCACCTGGAACTTTAAATCGATGAATATTTATCCTTTTCCTCATTTTTTTTCTATCAGGACTTTTTCAAAGGGTAGAATTAATATCTTATAGCATAATGGTGTAATGGTAAAATAAACCAAGCCAGAGAGTCAGGGCTAGGCCAGGCTAAAGCCAGGAATCTGGAGCTTCTTCCAATTTTCCCAAGGGTGCAGGGGTCCCAAGTACTTGTGCTGTCTTCTGCTTTCCCAGGTGCATTAGCAGGTAGCTGGGTTGGAAGTGGAGCAACCAGGACTCCAATCAGCGTCCACATGGGATGCCAGCATTGCAGACAGCAGCTTCACTTGCCATGCCACAATGCTGATCCCAGCTCCTGCATTATATCCATCTCTGCTTCCCCAAAGGAGGTCCCAGATACATGAGCAGGACTGTCCTGAATGGTAGAAACCAAAGGAATCTAGCCATCCAACTATTTGTGAGCAACAATAACTTTTT
Organism: Oryctolagus cuniculus; assembly: GCF_051225735.1. Classification (NCBI taxonomy): domain Eukaryota; kingdom Metazoa; phylum Chordata; class Mammalia; order Lagomorpha; family Leporidae; genus Oryctolagus; species Oryctolagus cuniculus. The sequence goes on from NC_142870.1 coordinate 100,726,333, forward strand.
TCTGCTTCAAGCCATTAGATTTTGAAAAGGATTTAATTATTTATTTGAAAGGTAGAGAGAGAAAGAGAGAGAGAGGTTCTACATCTGCTGGCCCACTCCGCAAGTGGCCACAACGTCCAGAGCTCGGCCAATCCAAAGCCAGGAGCCTCCTCTGGGCCTCTGATGTGGTTATAGGGGCCCAAGCACCTGAACTATCTTCCACTGCTCTACCAGGCCATAGCAGAGAGCTGGATTGGAAGTGGAGCAGCCAGGACCCAAACTAGTGTGCATATGGGATGCCGGCACTGCAGGTGGCAGCTTTATCCAGTATGCCACAGTGCTGACACCCAAGTCATTAAATTTTTGGGCAATATTTTACACAGCAGAAGTTAACTGACAGGTATCTAAGGAGTGGCAAACTGAAAGAGCTTTGATTGTCAGGAGGTAATGTAAATATATAAAATGTCTCTCTACTTAATTAGATCTTTGATTCCTTTTGTGGGGAGCAACTCGGACTAGACTAAGTTACTGGAATTAGGACTTATTCTGTGCATCTGCTCTCCCACAATATGGCGCTGGGAGAGGAGAAAACAGCTTCTACGCAGCTGCCTCTTGCCAACTTGAGTGCTGACCTCCAGGAGCTGATCCTGCTTCTGATTGGAGGAGAGCGGCGTACTCGGCGTGTGGGCAGCCGAGTTGGGATTGGCGGAGGAGGACTATAAAGGAGGAGAGAGACGGCATGCACCAGGAACATCTAAGGGGAACATCTGAAGGAACACCTGTGCAGCCCCCGAGAGAGCCGGCCGGCGGTGTGCCGCTCCCCTGCGGAAGTGGGGAATGTGGCAGGGGGAACCGCCCTTCCACGGAGGTGCAAGGGTCGGTAGCCAACCCGGGAAGAACCAGCAGCAAACCTGGGGAGGGCCGAGCAGACGAAAGAACAGCGCAGGGTCCTGTGTCGTTCCTCCACGAAGACGGGGAGCGACACCTTTCATCAGCATTTTGTAGTTTGCAGCATACAAATCTTATATATGATTTGTTAAATCTACACATCAATATTTTATTTTTTGAATAATTATAAATGGTATTATATTTTTGATGTCTACATATTCATTGCTAGTAAACAGAAATATTTGGTTTTTAATACATATCTTTCATCCAACAAACTTGATGAAATTATTTAATAGTTTTAGGACTTGGATTTTACACATAGAAAATCACTTTATGTGCAAATAAGGACAGTTTTACTTCATATTTGATCCGTGTGCTTTTTATTCCCTTTCCTGTTATTACATTGGCTTGAATTTCTAGTGCCATGTCAAATAAAAGTAGAATGGGCATCCTTGCCTTGTTTTAACCTTGAGAGAAAAGCATTGTCTGTCACCATTCAGTTTTTTTTTTAATAGACTTTTTATCAAATTAAGGGAATATTTTTCAGTTCCTGTTTTCCTGAAAGTTTTTATTATGAAGCAGGATTGATTTTTTTCTAAATATTTTCAAGCATGAATTGGTGTGAATGTGCAGTGTAGCGTATGATGTATGTATTTCAGTTTTTGTACATGTTTCTTGGTTCTTGACTCCTTCTGCAAAGCAGGCCTTGGGAACCAGGATTTATCCTTCTCAAGACAGATCATGGAAACCCTAATCTCTCCCCTGCCTTGGAGTTGGCCATAAAGAAATTCTCTTACCTGTCTTCTTTGATAGATGTAGATGATAAGACCCCCACTTCAGAAAGTGTCCTGCCCTATACCCCTGAGGAAGAAAAGCTGAAGAATCTTAATAAACAGGCTGGGCTATGTTGTTACACTCAGTCAGTTAGTACTAGATCATAACTTTTCACATGGTTGTTTATGCTTCATGCCTATGCAGTAAAGTCTCCTTAAAATCCAAGAGAACAGGATTTGGTACTTCCAGGTAGCTGGAAATGTAGATGTTCCTAGAATGTGGTGCCCCTGAAGAAGGCAGGGAGGTACCATGCCCCTCCCCCAACCCCTGCCCTCTGCCACTTTTCATCTGTATCCTTTGTGATGTTCTTTATAATAAATTGGTAGACATGCTTCCCTGAGTTCTGAGTCATTGGATCAAATTCCCTGAACTTGAGGGGTGTTTGGGAGCCCCAATTTATAGGTAATGTGTCAGTCTTGGACTGATCCTTTAGCCTGAGGATCTGACACTATCTCCAGGCTGGTAGTGTCAGAATTGAATTGAATTAGAAGACACTCAGCAGATGTCTCCTGAATTGGTTACTTGCTTGGTGTGTGTGGGAAATATCTATACTAATCTGGTGTTAGAAGTGATCACTATTGTGAGAGTCTCATGGAGGAAACTGAGTTCAAATTTGTTTTTTTTTTTTATGCTCACATATGTTTTACTTCTTAGACTTTTTTTTAAAAGGTTTATTTATTTGAAAGATAGAGAAGGAGAGACATACAGAAGTAGATCTTACATCTGCTGGTTCACTCCCCAAATGGTGCAACAGTCAGTGTTGTGCCAAGCAGAAGCCCAAGGACTTGGTCCATCTTCTGCTTTCCCAAACACCCAGACACATTAGCAGAGAGCTAAATCAGAAGTGGAGTAAATGGGATGCTGGTGTCACTGGTAGCAGTTTAACTCGTTATGCCATAGTATCAGCCCCACCACTTCTTAGACTCTTTTCTTTTTCAAGAAAGATTTATTTATTTGACAGAGTTGTAGACAAAGAGAAGGAGAGAAAGATCTTTCCTTTTTCTGATTCACTCCCCAAATGGCTGCAGTGACTGAAGCTGGGCCAGTCCAAAGCCAGGAACCAGGAGCTTCTTCCAGGTCTCCCACATGGGTGCCAGGGCCCAAACACTTGGGCCGTCTTCCACTGCTTCCCCAGGCCATTACCAGAGAGCTGGATGGGAAGTAGAGCAGCCAGCATTTGAACTGGTACCCAAATGGGATGCTGGTGCCACAGGTGAAGGCTTAATCCGCTACACCTGCTTCCTAGAGTCTTGTTTACATTCCTTCATGCTTAAATACTGTGGACAAAGCGTGGCTAATTTTGGAGTATAATATATATTGCTGAATTATACTTGACAAGTTTTACAAGGATTTTGCCTCTGTTTCAAGAAGAATATTGGTCTGAAGTTTTCTTTTGTTTGTATTGTCTCTGTCAAATTTTGGTTTCAGGGTAATGCTAGGTTAAAAAATAAATTTGGGGGAGATCCAACATGGCTGAATAGTGGGAGGCCACACTGATCTAAATCACAGAAGAATACCTAGAAAAACAAAGGAGGGAACATGCTCCTAAGGGACTGATTGAACTTTTCAGTGGAGAATGGAGAACAGAGGTTCCATGGAGCAGCGAGGAGAGCAGACAGACATGGCAGGCATCAGCTGCATGCTGTCAGTCACTCCTGTATATATGAGGAGACTGCCACAGCTCCCACCATTGATGGCTTTGACTGAGGGAGAATTCCACAGTCTCCACTGGCTCTGAGTCCAGTCTGGGAGGCTGGCGGGGGACAGAGCAAATACTTTGCTCTGTGAAGAGAGGCCACTTAGCTTCCCTCCTCTCACCCTACCAAAGTGACAGACCCAATTTGCTGAAATGGAGCTGCAGCTGAGCCTGTCTTGACTTGGAACAGTGGTAAGCTTGAGACAGAAAAGGGGGGCAGCTTGCAGGGCAGGGATTGGACTCCCTAAACCCTGTTACCGTGGGAGTTCTTGGAAAGGGCTGCGGAACTGAGAAGGGTGTTGGTTGTACTTGGTTCCTGTGCAGCCACCTGGTCTGACTATGGAAACTCAGAGCTCCCTGTGCCCTGGAGACAGATCTCATAGAGGGCTCAGAGTACACACTGTGGAGTGACTCAGTGCTCTGTATGGTGTATGTACCTGGGTGTGTGGGGTATGCAGGCAACGTGAGTTCACTATAGGCTGTGAATCAGTTGGTTCACCTTGACACGTAGAAGGGTTGGAACTGTGTACAGTTCCAATATCTCTGCTCCCTAATGATTGTAGCCAGCTTCTCCACACCCAACTCAGGTGTTACTCTGGACTCTTGCCCCACTTGCAGAGCTCCCTGGCTCTACGCACTACACACACTTGGAATTCCAAAGTGAGCCTTAGGCATGTCACCAAGCCAGAGAGACACATATCTAGGAATAAAGCCTTGGATAAAAAAATCCCCCAGAGGAAATTGTAACAAGTGATCCCCAGATACATAACAAAAAACACAGAAACACAAAACATGGAAAAGGAAAGCAATATGACTTCCCCAAAGGAACGCAATAATACATTTATATTGGACTGTGAAGAAGGGGAGATTGATGAAATACCTGAAAAGGAATTCAGTAGAATGATTGTAAGGTTACTAAAAACACAGAGAAATAGTTAAATGAAATAAGGAAATCTCTACAGCACATGGATGAGAAGTGCCACAAAGTGATTGAGATATTGAAGAAAAAGTAAACAGAAATATTAGAAATGAAGTATTCAGGCCGGTGCCGTGGCTCACTTGGTTAATCCTCTCCTGCGGCGCCGGCACCCCAGGATCTAGTCCTGGTCGGGGCACCGGATTCTGACCCGGTTGCTCCTCTTCCAGTCAAGTTCTCTGCTGTGGCCTGGGAAGGCAGTGGAGGATGGCCCAAGTGCTTGGGCCTTGCACTCGCATGGGAGGCCAGGTGGAAGCACCTGGCTCCTGGCTTTGGATCAGTGCAGCGCACTGGCCGTAGTGGCCATTTGGGGGGTGAACCAACGGAAAAAAGATCTTTCTCTCTGTTTCTCTCTCTCACTAACCCTGCCTGTCAAAAAAAAAAAAAAAAGAAATGAAGAGTTCAATAAGTCAACAAACAGTGTAAAGTTTTAGTAACAGACTTGATGAGGCAGAAGAAAGATTATCCAATCTGGAAGACAGATCTTCTGAAATAGCTCAGATAAAAGAACAAAAAATTAGAAAGATGGAAAACAGTTTTCAGGATCCCTGAGATACCATCAAATGACCAAATATATAAGTCTTAGGAGTACCTGAAGGTATGGAAAAAAAAAGAATGAATTAGAAAGCTTATTCAGGGAAATGATAGAAAATTTCCCAAATCTGGAGTAGGATATGGACCTCCAAATACAGGAAGCACGTATAACTCCAAATGGGCATGATCAGAAAAGATCCTCACCACACATATTATAGTCAAACTTTCAGGAGTAAAGCGTAGATAGAATATCCCAACATTTGAAAGGGACATGGCCTATCAGCTTTAAAGGAATTGCCACCAGATTGACAGCAGATTTCTCTACAGAAACTCCACAGGTCAGAAGAGAATGGAGAAATATAATCCAAGTCCTAAAAGAAAATAACTGCCAACCCAGAATACTTTACTCAGCAAAGCTCTAACTCACAAATGAAGGTGAAATAAAGACCTTCCTAGACAGCAAAAATTAAAAGAATTTGTCGTGAACTAGCCAGCATTACAATGATATTTAAGGGTGTACTATACACAGAAATAGTGAGTGATAATCAACATAATGAAAGAATGTAAAGGTAAAAAAACCTCCTAGTAAAAAACATTGTGGGGTCCGGTGCTGTGGCGCAGTGGGTGAAGCCTCCGCCTGCAGTGCTGGCATTCCATATGGGCACTGGTTTGAGTCCTGGCTGCTCTGATTTCGATCCAGCTCTCTGCTATGGCCAAGGAGAGCAGTGGAAGATGGTCCAAGTCCTTGGGCCCCTGCACCCATGTGGGAGACCTGGAGGAAGCTCCTGGTTCCTGGCTTCAGGTTGGCACAGCTCTGAACATTGTGGCCAGCTGGGGAATGAACTAGTAGATGGAAGATCTCTCTCTCTCTCCCTCCCCCTCTCCACATCTCCCCCTCTCCCTCCCTCCCTCCCTTTCTCTCTCTCTCCCTCTCTGTGTGTGTGTCTGTGTGTGAGACTTTCAAATAAATAAATCTTTAAAAAACTTTTTTCTTCACACTATTTGTTGAACTCTTAGTGTAGGATTAATCTTATGAGCATAAAGTAAACTGAAAACAGATCCTGTAAACATTAATGGTGGGAATACGAGAGGAAGGAGGAGGAAGGGTGAGAGCATGGGTGGGAGGGAGGGTAGGGAGGGAAGTATCACTATGTTCCTAAATCTGTATATATGAAATACATGAAATTTGTGTATCTTAAATAAAATCTAAAAATAAGATGAAAGAAATATGTGCTCTTAACTGATACTTTGCAAGAAAGTGTAAAATAAAAGACAAATGCCTACAGAGTTCACAGTAACATTTTCATATGTTGTCATATCTAGGGTACCTCTTATATTATTTGAATTAGTCCCCTTGTTATTCTGGCAATAAAATTGTAGAAAATTCTTTAAATTTTTTTGGGGGAGCATTGTAATAAATTGGGAAAAAAGAATAAGGTGATTCAAAATAAACAATAGGAATATTTATGAGAAAAATGGCAGGACCAAGTCATTACTTATGAATAATAGCATTGAATGTAAGTGAACTAAATTCTCTAATTCAAAGATACAGACTGGCAGAATGGATAAAAAAGAGCCACCTATATGCTGCCTACAGGGCACTTACTTCATTAATACACACATACTGAAAATGAAAGGGTGAATCGAAAAGGATAGTCCATACAAATGATAACAAAAATGAGCAGGAATAGCTATACTTATATAAAAAATAAAATTAGAGACAGAAATTGTTAAGAGACAAAGACGTAATTATGTAATGATTATAAGGGATCAATTGAACAAAGAGATGTGACTGTAGTAAAGATATGTGTATCCAATGTCAGGGAACCCAGTTTTATAAGACAAATGTTAGTGGATGTAAAAGGAGACATAAACTCCAACACAATAATAATGGGGGACTTCAACACCTCACTTTCATCAATAGACAGATCACCTAGACCAAGAAATCAACAATGAAACAACAGAGCTAAACTATGGTACAGACCAAATGTACATGAGATATCTACAGAAATTTTGTTCCACAGCTGCAGAATACATATTCTTTTCATCTGTGCATGGAACATTCTCTAGGAGAGGACATATACTAGATCATAAAAAATCTAAACAAATTCAAAAAGTTGAAATCTCATCAAGTATTTTCTGACTACAATGGAATGAAGCTGGAAATGAACAATAGAAAAAACTTAAAAAATGATGGGAATGTAAGCTGGTACAGCCATTATGGAGGACAGTATGGAGATTCCTCAGAAAACTAAAAATAGATCTACCATATGACCCAGTTATCTCACTCTGGGAATATGTGCAAAGGAAGTGAAATCAGCATATGAAAGTGTTATCTATAACTCCAAGTTTAATAGCAGCTCAATTCACAATAGCTAAGGTATGGAGCTAACCTAAATGTCCATTAATTGGTGATGGGATAAAGAAAATGTGATAAACACGATGGAATATTACTCAGCCATGAACAAGAATGCAACTCTGATGTTTGTAGCAAAATGGAAGCAACTGGAGATCATCATGTTAAATGAAATAAGCCAGATCCTAAAAGAAAAATATCTCATTCTTCTCTTATTTGCAGTAGTTAATATTTAGAGTGTATAAAAATTGTATCACTGTGGAATGGGAGAAGGAGTGGGAGATGGGAGGGTTGTGGGTGGGTGGGAAGTTATGGGGGGGAAAAGCCATTGTAATCCATAAACTGTACTTTGGAAATTTATATCTACTAAATAAAAGTTAAAAAATTGTATCACTGTCATATTATTTGGTATATAGATAAAAATATGTATTTTAAATATTTTAAAAATATTTTTTATTTATTCACTTGAGAGGTAGAGTTACAGAGAGTGAGCAAGCAAGAGAGAGAATCGAGAGAAAGTCTTCATCGCTGGTTCGCTCCCCAAATGGCTGCAATTGCTAGGGCTGGACCAATCTAAAGCCAGGAGACAGGAGCTTCCTCAGAGTCTTTCACCTGGGTGCAAGGGCCCAAGCACCTGGACCATCTTACATTGCTTTCCCAGGCCAATAGTAGAAAGCTGGATCTGAAGTGGAGCAGCCGGGACTTGAACCAGAGCACATATGGGATGCTGGCATTGCAGGTGTTAGCTTAGCCTACTCTGTCACAGCACTGGCCCCCAGATTTATTTTTTATTTATATGAAAGGCAGAGTTACATAGAGAAAAAAGGGAGAGAGATTCCATCTTCTTATTTACACCCCAGATGGCCACTATGGCTGGGGCTCTGCCAGGCTGAAGCCAGGAGCCTGGAGTTTCTTCCAGGTCTGCTGTGTGGGATGCAGGGGATCAAGCACTTGGGCCATCTTCTGCTGTTTTCCCATGCATACTAACAGGGAGCTGGATTGAAAGTGGATCTGCTAGGTCTCCAATGGGTGCCCATGTGTCACAGGTGGAGCTTAACTCATTACTACAATGTCAGCCACTAGAGTTATAAATATTGCTTCACTGCATCATACCACATAACTCTCAATACATTCTGATTTTACATATGAGAAAAAGATTTGGGGATGGTGAGGATTCTTGTACCAGTAATGCTTTGTTCTTAATCTGGGTGTGGGTTATAAATATGATCAGATGATAAGACAACATGTGTACAATGTTTGGTAAAGCTGTATTTTAATAAAATGTTAAAAATAATTTTAAAAATGTTAAAATTAAATTTAAAAGTTTTCCTAGTATTCTATTTTCTGGAAATGATTGTGTAGAGATGGTTCATTGTACAATTCTCCAGTGAAATCATCTGACTATATCTTTTTAGTGATTTTTAAGGTTCCTTTAATAGTTAGAAAGCTTTTACAAAGAATAGCTAGAAAGTTTTTACAAATGTTTATACATTTTCATCTACTTGAGAGGCAGAGAGAGAGAGAAAGAGAGAGAGAGAGATCATTCTGCAAATGTCTGCAACAGTCAGGGTTGGGCCCTGGGCGAAGCCAGGGGCCTGGGACTTCATCTGTGCTCCCACATGGGTGTCAGGGACACAAGTTGTCTGCTGACTCTCAGGAAGCCTGGGCAAGCAGTTGGATTTGAAGTGGATTAGCCAAGACTCCAACTGTCACTCCAGTTTGGGATGCAGGCATTGCAAATGACAACTTAACTCTGTACCACAATACCTACACTTACAGGCTTTTAAAATTATTTATCTGATCTTCGGTGGGTTGCAGTCCATGCTTTTTGAGAAAGTCATCTGTTTGTGTAAAGTTATTTGCAGTATTTCCTTATTGTCCTTTTGTTTGAAGGGGAGATCCTTATTTTATTCCTGATTTTGGCAGTTCATATCTTCTCTCTTTTATCTTTGTCAGTTTTGCCAGAGGCTTGTAATTATATTAATTCCTCCCCTCCACAAAAGTACTAGCCTTTTGTCTCATTGGTTTTATCTTTTTTTTTTTTTTCAATTTCATTGGTTTCTGCTCTTTATTATTTCCTTCCTCAGGCTTACTTCAGGTTTATTTTACTCTTCCTTTTCAGGTTGTTGAAGTGGGAACTTAGATTTTTAATTTGAAAGTTTTATTATTTCTAATGTGTACATTTAGTGCTGTAAATTCTACAGCTTTACCAGTGTCCAACACATTGCAAAATGTTGTATTTTCATTATTGTTCTGTATAATCTACATTTTTAATTTTGCCTGAGACTTTCTCTTTATAGCATGGATTGTTTAAAAGTGTTTTGCTTAACTCCAAGGAGATTTTCTTGCTAATTTCCCTTGATTTCTAGTTTGAGTCCATTGCATGTTAGAGAAGACCCTGTGTCTGATTTAAATGTTTTGAAAGTTTGTTGAGGTTTTTTTTATGGCTTAGGATATTATCTATCCTGATGTGTGTTTTGTGGGCACTGAAAAGAAAGTGTATTTTGCTGATGGGTAGAGTAATCTATGAATATTGATTACATCATGTTGGTTGATGGTGTTTTTCAGTTCTATATCCTTGCTGATTTTCTGTCTATTCTTATCAATTTTTTTTGCATAACAAGAGTTAGATTATATTTTCATTTCAGCTTGGTTTCAAGTACAAATTATTTTTTTTTTTGACAGGCAGAGTGGACAGTGAGAGAGAGAGAGACAGAGAGAAAGGTTCTCCTTTGCCATTGGTTCACCCCCCAATGGCTGCTGTGGCCGGTGCGCTGTGGCCGGCGCACCGCGCTGATCCGACAGCAGGAGCCAGGTACTTCTCCTGGTCTTCCATGCAGGTGCAGGGCCCAAGGACTTGGGCCATCCTCCACTGTACTCCTGGGCCATAGCAGAGAGCTGGCCTGGAAGAGGAGCAACTGGGACAGAATCCGGTGCTCCGACCGAGACTAGAACCCAGGGTGCCAGCGCCGCAGGCAGAGGATTAGCCTATTGAGCCGCGGTGCAGGCCCTCAAGTACAAATTCTTAATCACTTCTGAGTCCATAACAGTTCAATACATTCAAGATTTTGCAACAATAATAATTTGCCTTGAAATCCAATTACATAAAATACGTAGTTTCTTTCACACATCTCCTAAAATAGTATTCAGGGCCATTACAAACATTTCAAAATATATAGTTTTCCTATATGTGGTTAGGACCTCTCGAGTGACCTCTCCTCTAGCAGCAGAATATCTTTGTTGGTAATTGTGTCCTCAAAGCTTTTTTAAAAAATTTATTTAAGGAACACAAATTTTATAATACAGATTAGGAACATATTGATACCTTCCACTCCCCTCCCTCCTGCCCATGCTCCCAGCCTTCTTCCTCCTCCCACTTCTATTCTTACTCTGAATTTTTACAAAGATATATTAAGTTTATACTCATAAGATTAACACTACACTAAGTAGAGTTCAACAAAAAGTATGAATAAAAAACCAACACTGTTCTTAAACAGTCAAGAAAAGGGCTATGAACAGGGGCTAGCACTGTGGCATAGCAGGTAAAGCTGCTGCCTGCAGTGCTGGCATCCCATATGGGTGCCGGTTTGTCTTGGCTGCTCCACTTCCAGTGCAGCTCTCTGCTATGGCCTGGGAAAGCACTAAAAGATGGCCCAACTCCTTGGGCCCCTGCACCAGCATGGGAGACTGGGAAAGAAGCTCCTAGTTCCTGGCTTCAGATCAGTGCAGCTCTGGCAGTTATGGCCAATTGGGGAGTGAACCACAGGTTGGAAGAATCCTCTGTCTCTCTGCCTCTCCTTCTCTCTCTCTCTGTAACTCTGACTTTCAAACGAATAAATAAATAAATAAATCTTTAAAAAAGGCTATAAACAATCATCAAATCCAAAAATGTCAATTTCAGTCCTATATATTACATTTTTAGTACTTTATTAGTTACCACAGATCAGGGAAATATATGATATTTGAGTTTGTGGGAGTGGCTTATTTCACTAAGTATAATGGTTTCCAGTTGCATCTATTTTGTTGCAAAAGACAGGATTTCATTTTTTTGCCTTTGAATAGTATTCCTTAGTGTATGTATACACCATAATTTCTTTATCTAGTTGTCAGCTGATGGACATCTGGGTTGATTCCATATTGTAGCTATTGTGACTCGAGCTACAATGAATATAGATAACTTTTTTTTTTGGGCAGGCAGATTTAGACAGTGAGAGAGAGAGAGAGAGAGAGAGAGAGAAAGGTCTTCTTTCCGTTGGTTCACCCCCAAATGGCCGCTACGACCAGCATGCTGCACTGATCCAAAGCCAGGAGTCAGGTGCTTCCTCCTGGTCTCCCATGTGGGTGCAGGGCTCAAGGACTTGGGCCATCCTGCAGCCTTCCCGGGCCACAGCAGAGAGCTGGACTGGAAGAGGAGCAACCGGGACACAATCTGGCGCCCCAACCCAGAACCTGGAGTGCTGGCGCCACAGGCGGAGGATTAACCAAGTGAGCCACAGCAGAGTTATCTCTTTCATCTGTAGATTTCATTTTGTTTGTGTAAATCTCCAGGAGTGGGAAGATCGAGTCAAATAGTAGATCTATTTTCAGATTTCTGAGGTACCTTCATACTGTCTTCCACAGTGGCTGCATCAGTTTATATTCCCACCAACAGTGGATTAGGGTACCTTTTCCCCACATCCTCACCAGAATTTATTGATTGCTGATTTCTGTATGATAGCCTTTTTAACTAGGGTGAGGTAAAACCTCATCATACTTTTAATTTTATTTCCCTGATGGCTAGTGTTCCTGAGCATTTTCTCATGTGTCTGTTGGCCATTTGATTTCCTCTTTTGAAAAATTCCTGTTCAAGTCCTTTGTCCATTTCTTAACTGAATTGTTTGTTTTGTTGTTGTTGAGTTTCTTGAGCTCTTTATAGATTCTGGAAATTAATTTTTTATCAGTTTCATTGAGTGCAAATATTTTCTCACATCTTGTTGGTTTCTTCTTAACTTTGCTGAGTGTTTCTTTTGGAGTGCAGAAGCTTCTCAGCTTGATGGAATCCCATTTGTCAATTTTGGCTTTGATTGCCTGTGCTTCTCAGGTCTTTTCTAAGAAGTCTTTGCCAATGCCAATGTCTTTCAGAGTTTCCTCAATATTCTCTAGTAATTTGATGGCTTCAGGTCTTAGGTTTAAATCTTTGATCCATCGTGAGTTGATTTTGTATAGGATATAAGGTATACATCTTCTTTCAAACTTCTGCATGTGTGAGTTCAATTTTCTTAACATCAATTGTTGAAGTTACTGACCTTTCTTCAGGGAATAATTTTAGCTTGTTTGTCAAAGATTAGTTGGTTATATAAATGTGGATTTATTTCTGGAGGTTCTGTTCTGTTCCATTGGTCTACATGTCTATTTTTTGCCAGTACCAGGCTATTTTGATTATAACTGTCCATCTTGAAATCTGGAAATGTGATACCTCTGGCTTTGTTTTTGTTATATAAGTTGCTTTAGCTATTCAAGGTCTCCTGTGTTTCCATATGAATTTCAGCAAAATTTTTTCTGTATATGAGAAGAATATCCTTGCTATTTTGATTGGGATCACATTAAATCTGCAAATCGCTTTTGGTAGTATGCTCATTTTGATAATATTGATTCTTCCAATCCATGAACATGGAGGATATTTCCATTTCTTTTATATCTTCTGCTATTTCTTTCTATAAAATTTTATGATTCTCATCATAGATATCTTTGACATACTTGGTCAAATTTATTCCAAGGTATTCAATTTTGTTGGTAGCTACTGTGAATGTGATCAACCTTAAAAGTTCTTTTTCATTTGTGGCAGTGTCTATGTTTACAAAAGCTGCTGATTTTTATGTATTGATTTTATATCCTGCTACTTTACCAAACTCTTCTATGAGTTCCAATAGTCTCTTGGTGGAGTCTTTTGGATCCCCTATATATAGAATCATGTCATCTGAAAATAGGGATCATTTGACTTCCTCCTTCCCAATTTGTATCCCTTTGATTTATTTTTCTTGCCTAATGGCTCTGGCTAAAACTTCCAGGACGATATTGAATAGCAATGGGTCAGAATGGGAATCCTTATATGGTACTGGATCACAATGGGAATGCTTACAACTTTTCCCCATTCAATCATTTGTCATAAATTGCCTTGATTGTGTTTAGGAATGTTCTTTCTATACTCAGTTTTCTTAGAGTTTTCATCATGAAAGGGTGTTGTATTTTTTTTTTTTGACATGCAGAGTGGACAGTGAGAGAGAGAGACAGAGAGAAAGGTCTTCCTTTGCCGTTGGTTCACCCTCCAATGGTCACTGCGGCTGGCACGCTGCGGCCAGTGCACCGCACCTATCCGAAGGAAGGAGCCAGGTGCTTCTCCTGGTCTCCCATGGGGTGCAGGGCCCAAGAACTTGGGGCATCGTCCACTGCACTCCCTGGCCACAGCAGAGAGCTGGCCTGGAAGAGGGGCAACCGGGACAGAATCTGGCGCCCTGACCGGGACTAGAACCTGGTGTGCCGGTGCCGCAAGGTGGAGGATTAGCTTACTGAGCCACGGCGCCGACCCAGGGTGTTGTGTTTTATCAAATGCTTTCTCTGCATCTATTGAGGTAATTATATGGTTTTTGTTTTGTAGTTTGTTAATGATACGTATCGTATTAATTGATTTGTAAATGTTGAACCACCTTTGCATACCAGGGATAAATTCCATTTGGTCCAGGTGAATGATCTTTCTGTTGTATTGTTGGATTTGATTGGCTAGAATTTTGTTGAGGATTTTTGAATCTATATTCATTGGGGAAATTGGTCTTTAGTTCTCTGTCTCTGTTTTGTCTTTCTCAGGTTTAGGAATTAAGATGATACTGTCTTCATACAAAGAATTTGGGAGGATTCCTTCCCTTTCAATTGTTTTGAATAATTTGAGAAATAGTGGAGTTAGTTCTTCTTCAAATGTCTGGTAGAATTCAGCAGTAAAGCCATCTTGTCCTGGGCTTTTCTTTGTTGAGAGGTTTTTTTTTTTTTTAAGTTTTATTTATTTTTATTTGAAAGTCAGAGCTACCCAGAGAAAGGAGAGGCAGAGAGAGAGAGAGAGAGAGGGAGAGAGAGGTCTTCCATCCACTGGTTAACTGCCCAATTGGATGCAATGGCTGGAGCTGTACTAATCCAAAGCCAGGAGCCAGGAGCTTCTTCCTGGTCTCCCACATGGGTGCACGGCCCAAGGACTTGGGCTATCTTCTACTGCTTTCCCAGGCCAGAGCAGAGAGCTGGATCAGAAGTAGAGCACCTGGGACTTGAACAGGGATGCTGGCACTGCAGGCGGTGGCTTTACCTGCTAGGCTACAGTGCTGGCCCCAACATGGTCTTTATTACTGATTCAATTTCTGTCTTGCTAATGGGTCTGTTTATATTTTTTATGTTTTCACGGCTCAATTTAGGTAGGTTGTATGTGTTCAGGAATCTATCCATTTCTTCAAGGTTTCCCTGTTTTTTTGGCATACAGTTCTTTGTAGTAATTTCTTATGATTCTTTTTTTTCCTGTGGTGTCTGTTGTTACATTTCCATTTTCATCTCTAATTTTTATTGATTTGGGTCTTCTCTCTTTTTTTTGGTTAGTTGGACCAATGATGTGTCATTTTTGTTTACTTTTTCAAAAAACCAGCTCTTTATTTCTAGAAATTTAGTACCAATTTTGACTTCTGAAAACAGAGTATGAGAATGCTAGACTTACCATTCTCTAAAGTTGAATTTTTTAAGTTGAATTTTTAAAAAAGATTTATTTTATTTATTTAAGAGGGAGAGTGAAACAGAGAGATCAGTCTGCTGGTTCACTCCCCAAATGCCCACAATGGTTAGGGGTGAGCCTGACTAAAGCCAGGAGCCAGGAGCTTCATATGGGTCTCTCTCATGGGTGTAGGGGCCCAAGGACTTGAGCCATCTCCCTACTTTCTCAGACACGTTAGCAGCAAGCTGGGTTGAAAGTGGAGCAACTGGGACTGGAACCAGTGCCCATAAGGGATTCTGGTGCTGCAGGTGGTGGCTTAACCTGTTATGCCACAACAATTGTCTCTTAAAGTTAAATATTATTTAAAAATCTTCACTCTTTTAAAAGGCAAGAATAATATTTTAAAATTTTGATTGAGATTTATTTCCTTCATAGTGTGATTGAAGTTCACTATGGTGCTAACTCACTGAACTCAGCAACAACATGGAATTTTAAAAAACAAATCACATATCACGTATGTGGTAGAATTGCCTAGAACTTTCTCTCTCTGTCTCTCTTTCTCTCCCTCCCCCACACAGAAAGAGAGAGAGAGAGAGAGAGATACAAATGAGTGCATACAAAACAGGTCAAGTCTGAATAAATTCTTTGGATTATACTATTGTCAATTTCTTAATTTTGACCTACTATTGCTTGATAAACTGTTAATCTTGGAGGAAACTGGTTGATGAGTGCATGGAAGCTTTTAAAATTATATCTGCAACTCATGTGTATCTACAGTCGTTTATAAACAAGAGTAAAAACAAGCAAGCTAACAAGTGTTGATGAACAGCATTTTCTGTTTTATTTTCATAAACACTTTTTTTTTTTAAGATTTATTTATTTATTTGAAAGAGTTACACAGAGAGAGGAGAGGCCTTCCATCTGATGGTTCACTCTCTAGGTGGCCGCAATGGCTGAAGCCGCACTGTTCTGGAGCCAGGAGCCAGGAGCCAGGAGCCAGGAGCCAGGGGCTTCCTCTGGGTCTCCCACATTGTGGCAGGGGCCCAAGGACTTGGGCCATTGTTTACTGCTTTTGCAGGGCACAGCAGGGAGCTGGATCGGAAGAGGAGCAGCCAGGACTAGAACTGGTGCCCATACGTGATGCCGGGCTTCAGGCCAGGGCGTTAACCTACCGCACCGCAGTGCCGGCCCCTTCATAAACACTCTTTTAGAGTATCTGAATCAGTCCGAGTCTTGAACTAGTATCCTTCAAAGTTTGTCTGCCTGGACCAGGGATGAGTGACATCTGTATTCTGATTGTCTCACCTGAATTTGATATGGACACTTATTCTTGCTCATGGGGAGGCCTCCTGCTATTGGGCATATCAGAAATGTGGCCAGAATATTGCTGATAGCCAGAGGTGGGCAGTAGTTGCACCTGGGACAACCTGACCTTGCTTTGTGTCTTGTCCCTGTCTCATTCCTGCACCTGGAGTTTCTATGTCTCACTTCACTTTTCTGCAGGGAGAACACGTGTCCATTACCCTTTGATCCCAAGTGAACACTCAATCTGTCACGTCCCTTACTTTTCCCAGAAGAGGATTTGTAATTGTAATACACCCTTTGATACTGGAGGTTAAGAATATTGACAGATGGTTTTTGATCAAAGCTAAGAACATGCGTATAAAATGATTTGGTTTTAAAACAGTAAATAATTTTCAGGAGACTATAATAATAATAAAGACTATAATAAAAATAAAGAAAGGTTTCAACTATAAACAAACCATTGTAAAAGAATATTCCTGGTCTGTCAGTATTTTACCTATTGGGTAAGACCAAGGTCAGGACCCCAAAGGTTGCTCTTGAATTGTATTTGCTCCCATCATAACAAAAATCCAAATACACCTTTCTAAATTCTGATTTGGGTCAGAGATATAACATATTCACACAGACATCAAACTAAGTTTGCCTTTTAGTTATATTCCCAAAGTACAGAATTAACAAAATATTGTATTCAATTGATTGTCTCAAATAGTATTAAAATTTAGTTTCAGCTTATTAATTGTCTTCCCAGTTGGTATTTTGGTCAGAAAGAAATGAGGAATATGTGTATTATTTCGGTAGTGAAATTATATGCAAAAGCATAGTCCTGTGAAATAAATGAAAAATATGGGGGTTTAAGCTGATTTTATATGTAGAAGTATTGAGTGCATTTGATATTAAAAACAGATGTATTTATTAATTTACAATAGTGAGCAGCAGAGAGAGCGAGAGTAAGAGATCTATTCTCTGGTTGACTATCCTAACGGTTTGGTCTGGGGCTAGGTCAAAGCTAAAGCCAGGAAGTCCATCCTGGTCTCCCATGTGGGTGGCAGGGCCTCAGGTACTTGGACCATCATCTCTTGCATCCCAGTGTGTTAGGAGCAGAGTAGCTGGAATTCCAACTCACACTGTGATACAGTATGATAGTGATGCAAGCAGTGGCTTAAACTGCTGTGCCACAATGCCAGTGCTGCATTCGATGTTTTGATACACATGCATTTAATTTAGCCCTTAGCTTTCATGTAATTTAATTATGAAATAAAATCTTATTTTCAGGTTGTTCAGATGTTTCCATGTGAATTGAAGGAGTCACATAATGAATGCCTCTCTTTAGAAAATAGTCAAGCCACAAAGAAAAGTAACGTTTCTCCAAGAAAGAACAATAACTAATAGTTATATATTTTGTAATGAAGTGTAGTTACAACTTAAATTCTACCATATTAAGGAATATGAAGATGGAAGAAATTTTCAGCTGTCAGCTACTGAAGCTACGGAAAGAGGTAGAGCTTTGGAAACAGCTGTTCAGAGATGGTAATGGTCTCAGTGGCTCCTGAATTAGTAAAAGGAGGGAGTTTGAAGTGCCATGACTATTTTTTTTTAAAGATTTATTTGAAAGGTGGAGTTACAGAGAGGCAGAAGTGAGGTAGAGAGAAAGAGAGAGATTGTCTATCCTCTGGTTCACTCCCCAAGTGGCTGCAATGGCTGAAGCTGCATAGATCCAAAGCCAGGAGCCAGGAGTTTCTTCTGGGTCTCCCATGTGGGAGCAGGGGCCCAAGGACTTGTGCCATCTTCTACTGCTTTCCTAGGCTATAGCAGAGAGCTGGATCAGACATGCAGCAGCTGGGACTCAAACTGGAGCCCATTTGGGATACTGGTACAGCAGGCAGTGGGGTGGCTTCACCTGCTATGCCACAGCGTCGGCCCCCTCATGATTCTTAGGAACACTAAAGTTAGAGGTCCAAACAAATCCTCTAGTCTCTTCAGTGATCTAAAAAAGCCATGCTAATAACTGTGTGTATTTAGTTTGGAAAGTACAGTATGGAAAGAGACTAATAACTATCTTGATTTTTCTGCTCATTTTTAAAAAAGATTTTTTAAAGTTATTTGAAAGGCAGAGTTACAGAGATGAAGGAGGAAGGGAGAAAGCACACGCGCGCGAGAGAAAGGGAAGGATCTTTTATCCACTCCCCAAATGACTGCAATGGCAGGGCTGGGCAAGACTGGAACCAGGAGATTGGAACTCTATTTGGGTCTCCCATGAAAGTGGCAGGGGCCCAAGCACATGGGCCATCTTTTGCTGCTTTTCCAGACACATTAGCAGGGGGCAGTTTTGGAAGTAGAGCAGTTTGGACTCAAACCAACACTCATATGGGATGCTAGTGTTGCAGATATCAGGTTAACCTGCTGTGTCACAAAGCTGGCGCCAACTGTCTTGATTTTTTTAAAAGAACTGTCATGAACACTTATACGTATTCTTCCAGAAATTCCAGAATCAGTAGATGTGAGTTATATGGAGGGATTTTAGCCTGGTGTAAAAAAATTTTTTTTGTTGGTATTAAAATTATTAGACTGTATTGGTATACTGTTTCCGGACACCAGAAACTTTCAATTAGAGGGTACAAGATATTTTTCCATCTCTAAAACATCTCTAAAACATTTTCCAAAGGCATACATCTCTAAAAACATTTTCCAAGAATCTGTGACCCTATGTCCCATACTTAGTTCTGTCTTTGGAGGAACACATGTTCCAAGAATCTGCAGAATTTACATCTTTCCATTTCAAGCCTTGATAACCAGGTTGGTAACTGCTTTCTGTTTGCAGGTACTTTTCCAGGTGAGACATAAATCCCTTTTGTTATGTGGAGTTTCCTTCCAGGTACAATATGTGTTTCCAATGCTAAATTTGAAGTTTCCAGACTCCACCGTGTTAACGATTCTTTCCATTACCCTTCTGCTTCTTAAATAACAGCCCTGCTTGGTAGAAAAGCAAACTGACAATGGAGCTTCATCTTCTCCATTCCACCCCTTTCACCCTACACTTTCATCAAAAGATGTGTGTGGTTATTTCACTCTACTCTTTCATTTTTCAGAGATGGCGTTGAAAGTGTTGTTTCGAGTAAATGTTTGAGCTCAGAGGCCTGGGATTACCCTTGCACTACTTAATTCAAAACTGAACTTAGTGAATGTCTTACCCATTCCACTCACGTCTGTGAAGCTTACCAGCAAGTTTAAGGCCAGGATGGTGTATATGCACTCACATATTGTGTGTGTCAGGGAGTGTGGTGTACGTGATTGTGAACTGATTGACAAGAGGGGCCCCATGAGCCTCCTCTTTCTGGGTGTCCTAGAAGAAGGAACTTAGGGTGTGGCAAGAGAGAGGTGTTGAGCTTTTCAAGTTAACACTGTTAATGTTTATTAGAAGGGAGATTATGTGAGAGGACAGAGTCCATATTGAATTAACGTCTTCATAAAGGAGCTGATATGACCTGATAGAGGCCATTCCCTTGACAGGTGACACACTGTTATTTTGTGCAGAAATACCTAAATGTGCAGCAGGCCTCGTGGTGAAGTGGTTTAAGCTGCCACTTGGGATGGTGCCTCCAGTATCATCAGAGTTGTCTGGTTTGAGCCCCAGCTTCTCCACTTCTGATCCAGCTTCCTGATGTTGTATCCTGGGAGGCAGCAGATGATGGCTGAAGGGCTTGGGCCCTATCACTCATGAGAGAGACCAGATGGAGTTCTGGGTTTGTGGCTTCAGCCTTGCCCAGGTCTGGCTATTGTGGGCATTTGGAGAATGAAGATAGAACCTTGCTCTGTCTCTCTGTCTCTCTCTTTCTTTTTCTCCCTGCCTTTGATGTAGATGAAAGTAAATAGACATTAAAAAAAGAGAAATACCTAAATGTCCCATTTATTCTTATTTCTTTTAAAATTTTCCTTTGTCAAAATAAGATAAATAATAACAGGGACTGCCTATTAAAAGAGAAGGTGATTAACTAATGAAGTTAACCTTATTTGAAATTCTTGGAGAAGATTGCTTTGTGAGAGAAGCCTCATTAGTGTTAAATCTATTAATTATCCCTTTCCCAAGTAATCATATTTCCAGATGATTTTCAGTAAAGTCTGGGACTTACATCCCTCTTTCCACATTTTTATGTCTTTTGTATGAAGCTACTGATTTTGGAGTTACCAGTTTTGGAATTCTTGCTGAGGCTTGAGGTCACCAGAAGTCACCTGTTAAAGGTTCTCATTACTGCGAACATTCAAGTGCCTCACAGTTCAAGAACTGAGGTCACAGCAGTTGTCTCCTCAGATCTTATAGAAACCTAGTGGAGCAGGCTGAGGAGTAGGTGTCAGGGTATGGAGTTTGCAGCCTAGTGTTCTCAGCTCAAGACTCTGTCCTGACTCAGCTTATTTGTAGTTCTGTCACCTGCCTATTGGAGAACTGTGTCTGCTGCACACCATGGTCCTCCCTGACCCCAACTCCTTTTATCAATGGTAGCTGAGTTTGCACCACAAGGGAGTCCTTTCTTTGGAATGTGACATCTTAAGGTTCTAGGGACTGTTTTTTTTTTTTTTTTTTTTTTTTTTTAAGATTTATTTACTTGCAAGGCAGAGTCACAGACAGAGAGAGGGAGAGACAGAGAGACAGGTCTTCCATTTGCTAGTTCACTCCCAAAGGACCACAAAGACTGGAGCTGGACCTATTTGAAGCCAGGAGCCAGGAGCTTCTTCTGGGTCTCCCATGGAGTTGCAGGGGCCCAAGCACTTGAGCTATCTTCTACTGCATTCCCAGGTCATCAGCAGTGAGCTGGATTGAAAGTGGAGCAGCTGTGAGTCGAACTGGCATCCATAGAGGATGCTGGCATCAGAGTTTGATGCTTAACCCACTACACCACAGCACTGACCCCATAGGGGACAGTATGGAGTGTTCTTCATGATGGGTTTAGAATCAGTTTTTTTTCTTCCTATACTCTCTCTTCATTTCCTATCATGTGGAAAGAGTGAAGATAGTGAAAATAAAAGTTATACAACTCTCATTGCTTTGATAATTTTCAATCATAATCAAAGAGTGTGTGGCACATGAAAGATGTTTAGTAAATAATTGAGGAAGAAATGAATGAACAAGACCCCACAGTCATATTGGGAGGTCATGAACTAAGAAATCAGACCACCTAGGTTTGAAAATCAGAGATTCCAGTAGTAACTGGGAAACCTCTGGCAGTTACTTAATTTCTCTGCCTCAGTTTTCTCACCTGTAAAGTAGGGATGAAATACTCTCTACCTTTTTTTGTTTTTAAAGATTTATTTTATTTATTTGAAAGACAGAGTTACAGAGTGAGGTAGAGAGAGAGAGAGAGAGAAGAGAGAGGTCTTCCATCTGCTGGTCACTCCCCAGATGGCTGCAATGGCGACAGCTGAGCTGATCCGAAGCCAGGAGCCAGGAGCTTCTTCCGGGTCTCCCATGTGGGTGCAGAGGTCCAAGGACTTGGGCCATCTTCTACTGCTTTCCCAGGCCCCAGCAGAGAGCTGGATTGGAAGAGCAGCAGCCGGGACTAGAACTGGCAACCATATGGGATGCCAGTGCTTCAGGCCAGGACTTTAACCTGCTGCGCCACACGCTGGCCCCAATACTCTCTACCTTTTAGAGTTAGTATAAAGATGAAATGAATTAGTAAATAATAAGGGCTACTAATAGTGCCTGAAACGTATGAAACACTCAATAAATGCCAAGATTTCCATAAGATTACCCGAAGAGCTACTTGATGGTGTAACTGAGACAGGTATTTCTGGATGTAACAGCTGAGGAATCTCACATTTACAGGGTCCGTAAGTAGCAGAGAGGTGTCTAGATGCAGATTTAATTCCAAGGTCTGCTATTCTACGTTAAAGATATTTGTTTTGGTTTAAAGATGATTAAAAGACATTTGAAAAGAAAAGCAATTAGCTTTGATTTCAGTGAAGGTTGTGGGTCTTAGGTAAGGTCAAACTCACTTTGTGTAGTGAATAAGATGAAAAGACAGAATGTGAAGTAACCAGGATGAGAACTGGCGCTGCAGAAATAATGAGCCCTTATCAAAACACCTCAGTGACTCTGGGCAAGAGCGGAAGAAGCGGTTCAGAATAACCGAGGAAAACAATCCATCAATCCAATTTAAAACTGAATAATACCTTCTTTATTCTTGAGTGTTAGCACTGAGCTTTTGCTGAAAATTCACTTTGCTCTAAAATGGCCTGATTTTCCCTTGCAATTTGCATTTCCTTCCTGCCCAGATGCTACTGGCAGCAGCCCAGTGGTAATTCCACTAAAACTACTGAGCACCAGCACCCTGATTTGGATCTCGGGACCATGCTTTCGCACAAGCTTCTTTGCATAAAAAATTTGTCACCCATTGCCAGCTGCACAACAAAATTCTGCTGACAGAGGGGAGTTTGGGTCCTCCCGTGTCTATTGTGTTGTAGGCTGTTCAGCCACTGGACAAAGTGTAACACATTTGCAGTTTGGAATTGTGCTCAAGGCGTCTGGGCAATGAATATGAAACAACTGAGCAACAAGGAGACTGAGGCACATTATTTATACACTTGGTGAGCTCATTCACTCGCCCAGGGAAATCAGGCAGAGCCGCCAGTCCAAGGTTAATTTTGTTTTCTTCTCGGCCAGGAACAGGGTGTGCTATTACACAGAGAGCAGAATGAGGACTTTTTAATTGGCAAAAGGGAACTGCTGCTGCATAAGGAGATATGCCAATTGCTAGAGGTCAACAGAAATGCTTTACAGGTTTTAAAATCCCACCGTGTTCACCATTTACTGTGAAATCCTTCAAATAGTTACTATTCCAGAATCCTGCACTAACTGCCAAGAAACAGAAGAGGGCATCTCACCATACGTTATGTTGGACTTGTTAGTTTTTGTTTTTAAGAATGAAAAGGAAACTGGCTTTTGAATGAAAATGAAGATTTCCTTTTCCAAAGGAATGAAAAAAGATTCTGTTCATGTTTTCAAAAAGCATAAATATAAGCAAAAAATGCTGTAGGGTCTCTCTAATTTCAAGGAACCTCAGAGTTTTAGCTGGAAGTGAGTTATAATAGCCTTTAGTATCTTTTTTTTAAACTTTTATTTAATGAATATAGATTTCCAAAGTACAGCTTATGGATTACAATGGCTTCCCCCCCATAACATCCCTCCCACACGCAACCCTCCCCTTTCCCACTCCCTCTCCCCTTCCATTCACATCAAGATTCATTTTTGATTCTCTTTATATACAGAAGATCAGTTTAGCATACATTAAGTAAAGATTTCAACAGTTTGCTCCCACACAGAAACATAAAGTGAAAAATACTGTTTGAGTACTAGTTATAGCATTAAATCTCAATGTACAGCACACTAAGGACAGAGATCCTACATGAGGAGTAAGTGCACAGTGACTCCTGTTGTTGACTTAACAAATTGACACTCTTGTTTATGGCATCAGTAATCACTCTAGGCTCTTGTCATGAGCTGCCAAGGCTATGGAAGCCCACTGAGTTCACCGACTCTGATCATATTTAGACAAGGCCATGGTCAAAGTGGAAGTTCTCTCCTCCCTTCAGAGAAAGGTACCTCCTTCTTTGATGACCCGTTCTTTCCACTGGGATCTCGCTCGCGGAGATCTTTCATTTAGGGTTTTTTTTTTTTTTTCCCAGAGTGTCTTGGCTTTCCATGCCTGTAGTACTCTCATGGGCTTTTCAGCCAGATCCGAATGCCTTTAGGGCTGATTCTGAGGCCAGAATGCTGTTTAGGACATCTGCCATCCTATGGGTGTGCTGTGTATCTCACTTCCCATGTTGGATCGTTCTCTCCCTTTTTGATTCTATCAGCTAGTATTTGCAGACACTATTCTTGTTTATGTGATCCCTTTGGTTCTTAGCCTTTAATATCTTATCAGACGGCCATCAAATACAATGTATTAAAATTTTAAGGAAGGGCTGGCATTATGGTATAATGGGTTAAGCTGCCATTTGTGATGCCAGCAACCCATGTGGGTGCCAGTTTGAGCCATGGCTGCTCCACTTCCAGTCTAGCTCCCTGCTAATGCTCCTGGGAAAACAGCAGAGGATGTCCAAGTGCTTGGGCCCCTGCACGCATGTGAGAGACCAGAAGAAATTCCAGGCTTCAGCCTGGCCTAGCCTCGGCTGTTGGGGAGTACCAGTGGATGGAAGACTTGTCTCTCTGTCTCTCCCTCTCTCTCTATATAACTGTACTTTTCCAATAAATAAAATAAATCTTTAAAAAAAGGATTTTAAGGAAAGTACACATTATCGTCATTATCGTCTTCCTCCACTGTCTGGAAAGCCTGAGAAGAGAGAAGCCTCTCTTTTTCTCATGTGCAACTCCCAGTCTTTGTTGAAGTTCCATATCTCTAGGACCCCGTGAATCTTACAAAATTTGGGTAAAGTGTTTGCATTTCTCTAGAGGAGATTTGGCTTTTTTTTTTTTAAAAAAAAAGATTTATTTATTTATTTGAAAGTAAGAATTACACAGAGAGAGGAGAGGGAGAGGGAGAGGGAGAAGGAGCAGGAGAGAGAGAGAGAGAGAGAGAGAGAGAGAGAGAGAGAATGAGAGAGATGTCTTCCATCCACTGGTTCACTCCACAATTGGCTACAATGGCTGGAGCTGCACCAATTGGAAGCCAAGAGCCAGGATTTTTTCTGGGTCTCCCACGCGGGTGCAGGGGCCCAAGGACTTGGGCCATCTTCTACTGCTTTCCCAGGCCATAGCAGAGATCTGGATCAGAAGTGGAGCAGCCGGGTCTTGAACCAGCGCCCATGTGGGATGCCGGCACTTCAGGCCAGGGCATTAACCCACTGTGCCACAGCACTGGCTCCAAGGTTTGACATTTTAATCTTATCTATCTTTCCCTCTTACCCCAGTTAAAACCCTAGGATGTTTCCATGATTAATTCTACACTATCTGAACTGGTTTTTGACTCTATATCCTGTGAATATTTAATGGCTCAGTTATGAGGCAGGTGTATGGCACAATGGGTTAAACTTCCACTTGGGAATCCTGAAACCCATATCGGAATGCTGGTTTGAGATCTGGCTACCTACTTCACATCCAGCTTCTTGCTGATGCATTTTGGAGGCTGCAGATGATGGCTCAAGTGCTTGGGCCCTTGCTAGCCATTTGGGAGACTTGAATGGAGCTCCTGGCTTCGACTTGCCTACCATTGCTTTTTGTGGGCATTTAGAGAGTGATCTAGCAGATAGAAGATTCTCTCTGTATCTCTTTCAAGTAGATAAAAAGTAAATAAATAAACATTAAAAAATAAGGCTCAATTTGTGATACTCTGAATAAATCCTGTTATATACATGATTAAAAGTGCAACTTTTCTAACTTAAATTTTTAAAAAATTAATTTTTAAGTAATAATTGTGTATTTTAATGGGGGATAAAATGCATATTTTAATGGGGATAAAATCTGGGTATACATTAAAGAAGCATTCAGTGAAGCTCTTTAATGTACCCATCACCTCACCAATTTTTCAGTTTTCATTGGTAAAATTGTTAAAAATCTAATGTAGCACTTCTTCTTTTTTAACTGAAAGCAAAACTGGGGTCAAATCCAAGAAAGAGGTTACTTTCATTGCTTTTTAAAAATTATTATTATTTTAATGGCACATATTTATGGCATATGGTGTGCTAAGCTGATGCAGATATTCAGTGACTGAAGAGCAAATCAGATAAGTTATTTTCATTTCTTTAAATATTAAAAATATTTTTGATGAGCAATAATTATAGATATTTATGGAGAATAGTGATACATTTCAATAAATGTATGCAATGTATTATGACCCAACCAAGGTGATTAATGGTTAAGGACACTCATCTATCTCATATCCTCATGTTACTTACTGGTCAGCAAGGAGCAGGGTTTGTCCAAGGTTACACAGGATTTTGGATTAGTCCTTTACCTTTTAGTTCATGTTATTTTCCCTCAGGGTCTTGCTTTGTCAAAAGCTCACATTGGCCCAGGAATACATGAAACACTGATATGATTCATGAGTGCATGTTGCTCTTTTGTGCTGTATAATTTCTTGGGAGTTTTGATCCTTTAAGTGAACACTTCAAAATAAGGAAAAAATAGTTTCTTTTCCAAGTTGTCCTACGTTGTTTAACTTAGCAGCACTCATTTTTAATGATATATTTTAATATACATTATAGTCAAAGCTTTAATGGCTGTACTAAATAAACAGTTCAACAAATGAAAAATAAAAGACCATAGTCCATCAGGAAAATAGACAAGAGCTATAAATTGTCAAATGAAAAGATGTTCAACTTCACTCATGTAAAGTGAAATTTAAAGTAGTATTTCCACATTGTAGCTATTTTGAATTGAGTTGCAATGAACTTGGGGGTACAGTAACTCTTTCAGATGCTGATTTCTTTTGGTTTGGGTAAATTCCCAGGAGTGGGGTGGCTGGATCATATGGTAGGGCTATATTCAGATTTCTGAGGCACCTCCAAACTGTCTTCCACAGTGGCTGAAGTTTACATTCCTACCAACAGTGGATTAGGGTCACTATTTACAAACATCCTCACCAGCATCTGTTGTTTGTTGATTTCTGTATAAAGCCATTCTAACTGGAGTGAGGTGAAAACTCATTGTGATTTTGATTTGCATTTCCCTGATAGCTAGTGATTCTGAGCATTTTTTCAAATGTCTGTTGGCTATTTGAATTTCCTCTCTTGAAAAATACCTTTTCAAGTCCTTTGCCCATTTCTTAACTGGATTGTTTGTTTTATTGTTATGGAATTTCTTGAGCTCTTTATAGATTCTGAATGTTAACCCTTTATCAGCTAAGTACTTTGCAAATATTTTCTCCCATTTTGTCAGTTGTCTCTTCATTTTATTGAGTGTTTCTTTTGCAGTGCAGAAGCTTCTCAGCTTGATGTAATTCCACTTGTCAATTTTTACCTTGCATGCTTGTACTTCGAAATCTTTGCCTATGCCAGCAACTTGCAGAGTTTCTCTAATGTTCTCTAGTAATTTGATGGTTTCAGATAGTAGATTTAGGTCTTTGATCCATTTTGAGTGGGTTTTTATGTAAAGTGTAAGGTATTGTTCTAGTTTCATACTTTTGCATGCAGAGATCCAATTTTCCCAGCACCATTTGTTAAAGAGACTGTCCATGCTCCAGGGATTGATTTTTAGTTTCTTTGTCAAAGATATATTGATTGTAGATACAGTGGATTGATTTCTGGTGTTTCTATTCTGTTCTGTTGGTCTACACATCTGTTTTTGTGTCAGTACCATGCTGTTTTAACTGTGTGTCTTGAAATTATGTATTATAATGCCTTCAGCTTCATTTTTTGTTGTATGATTACTTTAGATATTTGTGGTCTCTTGTGTTTCCATATAGATTTTAAAATCATTTTTTCTAGATCTGCCAAGAATGTCATTAGAATTTTGATTGGGATTGATTGAATCTATAAATTGCTTTTTTGTAGTATGGACATTTTTGTTGGTGTTGATTCTTCCAATCCATTAACATGGGAGATTGTTCCATTTCTTAAAAAAGATTTATTTATTTATTTGAAAGAATTACAGAGAGGCAGAGGCAGAGGCAGAGGTAGAGAGAGAGAGAGAGAGAGATCCTACATCTGCTGGTTCTCTCTCCAAATGGCCACAAAAATGAGTGCTGTGCCAATCCAAAGTCAGGTTCCTGGAGCTTCATCTGGGTCTCTGATGTGGGTGCAGGGGTCCAAGGACTTGGGCCATCTTCTACTGCTTTCTCAGGCCATAGCAAATAGCTGAATCAGAAGTGGAGCAGCTGGGACTAGAACCAGCACCTGTATGGGAGGCTGGCTCTGCAGAAAGTGGCTTTACCAGCTATGCCACAGTGCTGCCTGATTTTTCCATTTTTGATGTGTTCTCCTATTTCTTTTTTTAATGTTTTGTAATTTTCATTGTAGAGATCTTTGACATCTTTGGTTAAATTTATTCCAAGGTATTTAGTTCTTCTTCACATTCTTTCATAATGCTGAATATCTTTTTGTGTTTCTGTGTTTCTTTTAGTATTACTTGGAAAGCTAGGGAATTGTGACAATTCCTTTTAATTTCTGCTTGTTTGGGATGACTTTATTTCACCTTGACTTATAAATGACAGCTTTACTGGGTGTAGAGTTTTGGGTTGACTGTTTTTTTATTTTGTGACGTAGATTATATTTTTCCATTCTTTCCTATCCTGTAGGATTTTTGACATGAGTACAGAGTACAGTTATCAGTACTAGTTGTGCATCATTTGAAGGTTATCTGACATTTCTCTCATGCACATTTTAGGACATTTCTTTATGTTTTACTGTAAAAAGTTTAAGTTTGACTATGATGTGTCATGTGAATATCTTTACTGATCATGACTATTTGGAGTTTTATATGCTTCCTATTCTTGGATGTCCTTATCTTTCTCTCTCTATAGGGGTATTTTCTACTATTATTTCACAAAAATGTCCTCTAATACTTTCTTTTCTCATCTTCCAGATGTTCTAAGACATGTTTTTTGGTCATTTGGTAGTATCTCATCAATCTTCAGCACTATTTATGGGTTTTCTAATTTTTTCTTCTTTTTTTTGTCTGCGATATTTTCAAGGATTTATCTTCCAGTTGAGATATTCTTTCTTCTTCACTGAGTATTTTGTTATGGATTTCCACAGTGTTTCTTTTTTCATATTGAATTCTTCATTTCTAATATTTCAGTATGATTTCTCTTCAATATCTCTATCTCCTGGCAGAATTTCTCATCCATGTCTTGCATGAATTTCTTTAACTCATGTATTTGCTTTTCTATGTTTTGAATAGTCATTCTTTTTAATTCCTTTTCAGGCATTTCATCAATTTTTTATCTTCACTTTCTAATACTGAGGTGTTATGTTCCTTTTGGGGAATAATATTGCTTATTTTTATTATATTTCTACATTTAGTTTTAGGCATTTGTAAGAACAATTATTTGTTTTCACCTCTGATTTCTTTTGTCTTTGAAATATGTCTCTGTAGCTTTTTGGAGTTGTTTTTTACCTCTCTGATGTCTTTTATCTTTGAAATATGTTTCTATAGCTTATTGGATATCCAGAGGTGTGTGCTGGGTGGAACCCAGGAGCTCAGGCCAGTCCTTGAGGGTGGGGCAAGATTTTAGAGTGACACCCTAGTTGGGTGTGGTAGAGCTCCTTTATTATCAGCATTGTGGAGGGTATAATTATATTGACTGGTGTGATCTCAATCTTACCCCATCTCTGCCATGGTGAACCCTCTGCCTGGTGTGAACCCACAGTGCCTACACACCCCACTGATGCAAGCATATGATCCACACAAAAATGTGTGCTCCTCGGTATGAGCATAGAACCTCTGCGATGACCCACACCAGGCACTCAGGGAACTCAGAGCCTCTGAAGCCAAACATGGTGGTTTCCCAGAGACCCAGCCACACCCTGTACCATGTCACATAGTCACAGAATTCCCACAGTCATTGAGCCCAGAGCCCTCACAGTCACAGGAATCAGAGGATCCACTCTCAGCCCTATTAGCCTCTCCCATTTATGGGAAGGACTGAGGTGTTCCAAGAACCTGTTGCCTGTCTGATGGAAGTTAGTTCATGCTCTGCGTTGGCAGGTTGAGTCTGGGTACCATGACAGAATGAGGGGGCGGGGAGCACTTCACCAGCATAAGTGGGTGCCCCATCCCCTGTCCATCCTCCAGGCTAGACTCAAAAGTCAGTGGGGACCACAGGTTTATCCTTCTGATAAAATCCTCCATTTGCACGTGGGTCACAACGGCCTTCACTTGCCTTATTAAGATGTCATTTGTACCCTGCTAGTCACTGACCTTGAGGGGTATGGGGAGAAAGCAAGGTTCTCTCCATTTATAGGGTTAGGTGGGCACCCTGCCCCCTGCTAGCACTCCAGGTTGGACTCAAAGTTAAGCTGCAGGAGTCACTGGCTCACTGCTGCATGACTTATGCTCCCACTGCTCCATGGTGTCTCTGTTCTTTCTATAGAACTTTCAGTCAGGGACTACTCATTCCTAGTTTCTGATAGAATGAATATATTGTGGTAGTTTTTGTGGGCATGTGCATCTTAAAGAATAGATAAGAAAATGGAGTTAAGTTGTACCTTCATAGTCCCAGAGTCAATAATGAATAATCACATTTATTACCTTTTAGCTAGACTCTTAGTAATAGGAGTGGTTTTACATGGTTTAGTTTCCTAGCTAGAGAAAGAAAAGCTGTGGAAACTTTAGTCTGTCAATTTATAAATTTTTCTTTCTTTTTTTCTTTTATTTATTTTTTATTTAGTAAATATAAATTTTCCAAGTACAGTTAATGGATTACAATGGCTGCCCCCCATAATTTCCCTCCCACTCACATCCCTCCCATCTCCCACTCCCTCTCCCATTCCATTCACATCAAGATTCATTTTCAATTATCTTTAAATACAGAAGATCAATTTAGTATATATTAAGTAATGACTTCAACAGTTTGCACCCACACAGAAACACAAAGTGTAAAAATACTGTTTCAGTACTAGTTATAGCATTACTTCACATTGGACAACACATTAAGGACAGATCCCACATGAGAAGTAAGTACACGGTGACTCCTGTTGTTGACTTAACAATTTGACACTCTTGTTTATGGTGTCAGTAATCTCCCTAAGCTCTAGTCATGAGTTGCCAAGGCTATGGGAGCCTTTTGAGTTCGCCGACTTCGATCCTATTCCGACAGGGTCTTAGTCAAAGTGGAAGTTCTCTCCTCCCTTCAGAGAAAGGTTCCTCCTTCTTTGATGGCCCTGTTCTTTCCACTGGGATCTCACTCGCAGAGATCTTCCATTTAGGTCTTCTTCTTTTTTTTTTCCAGGGTGTCAATTTATAAATTAAAAAAATCATAAATATTTAAAATGAATTGATATGGTCTATGGACAATAGAAAAGATGAATATATTTCTTCATATGTAGAGAATTTTAAATTTTGTAAATTTTAAAAAATTTATTTGAAAGGCAGAGTTACAGAGAAGAGAGGGAGATACAGAAAGAGAGAGATCTTCCATCTATTTGTTCACATGGCCACAATGGCCAGAGTGGGACCAGGTCAAAGCCAGGAGCCAGGAGCTTCTTCCAGGTCTCCTACATGGGTACAGGGGTCCAAGGACTTGGGCCATTTTCTGCTGCTTTCTCAGGTGCATTATCAGGGACCTGGATCAGAAGTAGACAGCCAGGACTCAAACCAGTGCATATATGGGATGCCAGTGCTGCAGGCAGTGGTTTTACCCACTCTGCTACATGGTTAGCAACACAATTTGCATATTAATGGATGGGTTATTTTGTCTAAATATTTGAACTCTTTTTTCTGTAAAGATGTAGGTTTAGGCAATTCTCTTTTTTATTATTGAGATATTGAGAAAACATTGACAGTAAATATGCTTGAAGGGAGGAAGAATCTAAATTCTTCTAAATTTTTACTCCATCCTGTCTTTTTCCAGTTGTGCAGAGGCCTCTTTGCCTCTCTTTCACTGCTGACAGTACAGTGACAAGCATGCTCTCATGTGGTGGGGGCTCTTTTCTAGTTAATAGTTAGAATTTGGGAAGTAGTACTTTTGGAATGGTAGAATGAGGAACATAGCACATCCTTTTTGCAAAAAGGTGATGATGTAATGGACAAATTATCCCTAAACACCCTTCTAGAAATCTAGAAGTGGATCAATGGCATATGAGTCTATGTTGTATTAACCCAGGCTTCTCCCCTCTCCCTCCCTTAGTTCTATTACGTTATAGCCTCACCCCTACTGGGGCAAGTCATGCAAATGAGGAGTTCAACTGCTCAAAGTGGCTGATATCATTTAGAGAGGGGAGCAGAAAATCTCATGCCTTCAGGTGTTGTCAGAAACAGCTGGCAAGGAAACAGGGAAGGCCTGATGTTGTCATCCTGGTTTTGGTAAGCAGGAGACCAGATGATTAGTGAAAAATTTATTGGGGAGGTAAATGGAATGAGACAGCCCCAGTGGGCCTTGGTAAGCTCTCAGTTATCACTGGCAGTCTGGAAGGATGCCTGTATGCTCAAGGCTGTGCACACTTTCTGGCGTTATCCACAAATCCCTGGTTGAATGTGAGGCTTTCAGCCAGGAAGGTCCAGTGCAAAGCTAAAGCTGGGATAGGCTTGCAAACAAAGTGTTTTGTGTAGTGGCTTAGGATCTCCCACAAAATCTGAATCCATGTCCTAGCTCTGTGGATTGGTGAATGTGGCCTTCTTTGAGAACAGAACATCTTTCTTCATTTTTTGCTGCTATATCGCCGCAGCCTGAGAATTTATAAACAATAAAAGTTTAGTCAGGGTACAGTTCTGAAGACTGGGAAGTTCAAGATTGGGAGACTACATATGGTGAGCTTCTTCTTCCTTCTGAGATCTCTTGGGTTGGTACAGAACATCTTAGCCCAGGCGTCTCTTCGTCCCACAAAGCCACAGTCCCATGGGATTGGGCCCAAAGTTTAGGGCATGGTTTTTTCATTCTTACGTGATTTGGTTGTGATTTTTTTCCAATTTTTTTTTTTTACACTCAATCCTTTTAAATTACAAATTCTGTCTTTAAGTGATTTTTTACTCTCTTAGTGTATATGGTTAAAAGTGACCATAAAACAGCCTGTATGCTTTGATGTTTAGAAATTTCCTTGGAGGCCATTGCTGTGGCACAGCGGGTTAGGCTACAGCTTGCAGCTCCAGCATTCCATATGGGCACTGGTTCCAATCCCAGTTGTTCCACTACAAATCCTGCTCCCTGCTAATGTACCTGGGACATAGTAAAATGACCCAAGTCCCTTGGTCCCTACAGCCATGTGGGAGACCTGGAGGAAGCTCCTGGCTTATGGCTTAGGCCTTGTCTAGCCCTGGTCATCGCAGCCATTTGGGGAGTGAATCAGTAGATGGACAATTTCTTTTTGTTTTTCCTTATCTCTCTGTAATTCTTGCCTTTCAAATAGATAAGTCTTAAAGAAATTTCTTCAATTAGTTTTCATCATTCTTTTTTAAAAATGATTTAATTATCTCTCTGTAGCTCTGACTTTCTTAAAATTATCTATGTGTTTGAAAGGCAGATTACAGAGTCAGAGGGAGAGACAGAGATCTTCCATCTGCTGATTCACTCCCCAAGCCTGGACTGGACCAGGTCAAAGTCAGGAGCCAGGAGCTTCTTACTGATCTCCCATATGGGTGCAGGAGTCCAAGCACTTGGGCCACCTTCTGCTGTTTTCCCAGGCACATCAACAGGGAGCTGGATTGGAAGTGGAACAGCTGGGACTTGAACTGGCACCCATATGGGATGCAGGTGTCACAGGAGGCAGTTTGACCACTGTGCCACAATGCCAGCCCCAAGTTTTTCATCATTTTTAAATCTAGCCTTCCACAAAGCTCTAGGAAATTACCACATAAGAGTGAAGAGTACCAGGACATTGCAGGACATCACAATGAGACAGCAAATTCCAGCTCAGGTTTCTCTTTCTCTTATGGAGCCGCAGTCCCATTGGATTAGGGCTCCACTGTCATGGCCTCAGTTAGCCATAATTACTTCCCAAAGTCCCACTTACAATTGCCACTGTCACATTAAGTTTTTACTGTCTGAGTATCTAATAACAGGGATTAAATTTCAACACAAGTTTGCTTGGGACTTTCAAACCATAGTATAGCGTCCTTGCAGATGTAATTAGCTAAGATTTTTGAGGTGAGATCTTCCTAAATCACCCTAAACGCAATGACCTTGTGTTCTGGTAAGAGAAAGGAGGAAGAGCTTCAAGACACGCAGGTACAGAGGAGAAACATGGAGGGAAGGCTGTGTTAAGATGAAAGCAGAGATTGGAAAGATGCATCTTTTTCCAGGAGCACCAAGATTGTTGGTGTCCTCCAGAAACAGACAAAGGCCTGGAACAGATTTCCTCTCTCAGTCTTTAGAAGGAGGGACGTCTTGATTTCAGAGTTCTGATCCTCAGAATAAATTTCTAATGTTATATAAACCTCCAATTTGTGGTAATTTGCTATGGCAGTCCTAGTAACTTCCCCTAAGAAGCAATACATTTGGTGATGGTAATGTATAGATGAATAAGTTACTTTCTCCAAAGGGGAGAAACCTGTGTCTGATTTCTGTCTCTACCACTTATATATGGTCATAAACATGTATCCTCTGTGAACCTCAATTTTCTTATCTGTAAAATGGGCTTCCTTAAAGAAGCCTTCCCTAAATCCAGGTGTAATCAATTTTTGCTCTCTAGGCAAACCTTCCCTGTATCTCTGCATGTTGTCCCTTAAGTTATTTTATTTTGTTTGAGGAATACAACTTCATGCATGTAATATATACAGATATGGGAATATGATGATTCTTCCTCCCCACCTCCCTCCCACTTGTACTCCCACTCTTCTTCCTCCTCCCTCTTCCTCTCTTATTCTAATTTTTTATAGAGATAAATTTTTCAGTTAGTTTTATACTCAAAAATTAACCCTATATTAAGAATAGAGCTCATTGATTAGTAAGAAGTAAAAAGAAACAAAACCAAATAGACAAACTAGAAAATAAAATATTGTTCCTCAACAGAGAAGGCAAAGGCTGTTCAAAATCAGCACATCTCAAAGTGTCAGTTTAGCTCCTATAGATTATATTTTAGGTATTCTATTAGTTACCACAGATCAGAGAGACCATATAGTATTTGTCTTTTGTGACTGGCTTATTTTACTAAGTATAATGGTTTCTAGTTGTATCCATTTTCTTGAAAATGAAGGGATTTCATTTTTAATAGATATGTAGTATTTCATAGTATATATATATACATATATATGTATATATATACCATAATTTCTTTATCCAGTCCTCAGTTGAGGGACATATGAATTGATTCCATATACTAGCTATTGCAAATTGAGCTGAGATGAACACGGGGATAGAGATTATTCTTTTGTATGCTAATTTCATTTCTTTTGAGTAAATTCCCAGTAGAGGTATGGCTGGATCATATGGTAGGTATATATTCAGGTTTCTGATATATTTCCATGTTGTCTTCCACAGTGGTTGTAACAGTTTACATTCCCACCAACAGTGGGTTAAGGTAACCTTCTCCCTACATCCTAGCCAACATTTGTAGTTGATTTCTGTATGAGGGCCATTCTAACCAGGGTGAGGTGAAACCTCATTGTGATTTTGATTCACATTTCCCTGATGGCTAGCAATCCTGAGCATTTTTTCATGTGTCTACTGGCCATTTGAATTTCCTCTCTGGAAAAATGTCTTTTTAGGTCCTTTGCCCATTTCTGACTAGGTTGTTTGTTTTGTGGTTATTTAGTTACTTGAGCTCTTTATAGATTCTGAAAGTTATTCCTTTGTTAGTTTAATAGTTTGCAAATATTGTCTCCCTTTCTGTAGGTTGCTTCTTTCTTTTGTTGAGTGTTTCTTTTGCAGTGCAGAAGTTTCTCTTGATGTAATCCCACTTGTTAATTTTGGCTTTGATTGCCTGTGCTTCTGGGATCTTTTATAAGAAGTCTTTCTCTATGCCAATGTGTTCTAGGATTTACCCAATGTTCTCTAGTAATTCAGTGGTATCACATCATTGATTTAGGTCTCAAATACATTTTGAGTAGATTTCTGTGTAATTGTAAGGTAGGGGTCTTGTTTAATCCTTCTGCATGCAGAGATCCAGTTTTCCCAGCACTATTTTTTGAAGAGACTTGATTTTTGCTCGTTTGTCAAAGATAAGTTGGTTGTAGATGCTTGGATTAATTTCTGAGGATTCTATTCTGTTCCGTTGGTCTATACATCTGTTTTTGTGCCGATACCAGGCTGTTTTGATTATAACTGCCCTGTAGTATGCCTTGAAGTCTGGAATTGCCTTCAGCTTTGTTTTTATTGTTTAAGATTGCTTTAGCTATTCATGGGCTTTTATGTTTCCTTATGATTTCAGCATCATCATTTTTTTCTATATCTGAGAAAATTGTTGTTGGTATTTTGATTGAGATAATATTGAATCTATAAATTGCTTTCTGTAGTATGGATATTTTGAAGATGTTGATTCTTCCAATCCATGAACATGAAAGATTTTTCCACATTTTTATGTCTTCTTCTATTTTTTCTTTAATGTTTTTAAATTTTCATTGTAGAGATCTTTGATGTCCTTGGTTAAGTTTATTCCAAGGTATTTAAATTTTTTTGTAGCTACTATGAATGGGATTGATCTTAGAAGGTCTTTATCAGCAATGGCATTGTCTGTGTATACAATTGTTTTGTGTGTTGATTTTATATCCTGTTACTTTATCAAACTCTCTTATAAGTTCCAATAGTCTTTTTTGTGGAGTGTTTCAGGTTTACTATATATAGTATCATGTCATCAGCAAATAGGGATAGTTTGATTTCTTCCTTCCCTGCTTGTATTACTTCAATTTCTTTTTTCTTGTCTAAAGGCTCTGGATAAAACTTCCAGGACTATATTAAAGAGCAATGGTTAGCCGGCACCAGGGCTCAGTAGGCTAATCTTCTGCCTGTGGTGCCAGCACACCGGGTTCTAGTCCCGGTCGGGGAGTCCGGATTCTGTCCCAGTTGCCCCTCTTCCAGGCCAGCTCTCTGCTGTGGCCCAGGAGTGCAGGGGAGGATGGCCTAAGTGCTTGGGCCCTGCACCCCATGGGAGACCAGGACAAGCACCTGGCTCCTGCCTTCGGATCAGCGTGGTGCACCGGCTGCGGTGGCCATTGGAGGGTGAACCAACGGCAAAAGGAAGACCTTTCTCTCTGTCTCTCTCTCTCACTGTCCACTCTGCTTGTCAAAAAAATAAATAAATAGCAATGGTGAGAGTGGGCATCGTCATCTTGCTGTAGATCTTAATGGGAACGCCTTCAATTTTTCCCCATTCAGTAGGATGCTGGTTGTGGGTTTATTATAAATTGCTTTGGTTATGTTGAGGATTGTTCCTTCTATACCACGTTTGCTTAAGGTTTTAATCATAAAATGTTGAATTTTGTCAAAAGTATTCTCAGGCCGGCGCCGGGTCTCAATAGGCTAATCCTCCGCCTGAGGTGCCGGCACACTGGGTTCTAGTCCCAGTCGGGGTGCCGGATTCTGTCCTGGTCACTCATCTTCCAGGCCAGCTCTCTGCTATGGCCTGGGAGTGCAGTGGAGGATGGCCGAAGTCCTTGGGCCCTGCACCTGCATGGGAGACCAGGAGAGGCACCTGGCTCCTGGCTTCGGATCAGTGTGGTGCGCCGGCTGCAGTGCGCCAGCCGCAGCGGCCATTGTGGGGTGAACCAATGGAAAAAAGGAAGACCTTTCTCTCTCTCTCTCTCACTGTCCACTCTGACTGTCAAAAAATAAAAAAAAGCATTCTCTTGTCTATTGAGATAATTATGTGGTTTTTGTTCTTCAGTTTGTTAATGTAATTTATCACATTTATTGATTTTAGGATGTTGAACCATACCTGCATATCAGGGTAAATTCCACTGGCTTGGGGTGAATGATCTCTTTGATGTGTTGTTGCATTCTATTAGTTAGTATTTTGTTGAGGAGTTTTGCGTCTGTGTTCATCAGGGATGTTGGTCTGTAGTTCTCTGTCATGTCTTTTTCTGGCTTAGGTATTAAGGTGATGCAGGTTTCATAAAAGGAGGTTCGGAGGATTCCCTCCTTTTAGATTGTTTTGAATAGCTTGAGAAGCATTGGGAGTAGTTGTTCTTCAAATGTCTGAAGGAATTCAGTAGTGAAGCTGTCAGGACCTGTGCTTTTCTTTGTTGGAAGGGTCTTTGTTAATTTAATCTCCATCTTGGTTATTGGTCTGTTTAGGTGTTCTGTGTCTTCATGATGCAATTTAGGTAGGTTGTATGTGTCTAGGAATCTACCCATTTCTTCTAGGTTTCCTGATTTGTTTGCTTATAGTTCTTTGTAGTAATTCCTGATGATTCTTTTTATTTCTGTGGTTTTTTTTTTTTTTTTTTTTGTCAGTTGGGACAATCGTGTGTCTACTTTGCTTATTTTTTCAAAAATAAGTTCTTCATTTCATTGAGCTTTTGTATTTTTTGTCAGTTTTGTTTATTTCTTCCTTAATTTTAATTATTTCTTTCCTCCTACTAATTTGGAGTTTGGTTTGTTGTTTTTTTTATAAGTCCTTGAGATGCATTGACAGCTCATTTATTTAGTGACTTTCCTTCCAGTTTCTTGATGTAGGTGCTAATTGCTATAAACTTCCCTGTTAACACTGCTTTCACTATATCCCATTAGTTTTGGTATGAGATATTGTCATCTTCATTTGTTTTCAGAGATTTTTTAATTTCTTTTTTGATTTCTTCTATGACCCACTGTTTAGGACCATATTGTTCAAACTCCATGTATTTGCATATATTCTTGAGATTCTTGATTTGTTGCTTTTGAGCTTCAATTGATTGTGGTCAGAAAAGGTGCATAGTATGATTTTTTAAGGTTTTTATTTAATCAATGAAAATTTCATATTTGCAGCTTTTGGGAATATAGTGTTTCTTACCCCCATTCCTGCCCTCCCACTCCCACTCCCATCCCACATCCTACTTCTTCTCCCATTCCATTTTTCATTGATTAATTTTTAAATCATTTTATATACAAAATACCGATCAGGGAGAATATATGATATTTGTCCCTTTGGGATTGTCTTATTTCACTCAGCATGATGTTTTCCAGATTCCTCCATTTTGTTTGAAAGACAGGATTTCATTTTTTTTTTACCACTGTGTAGTATTTCATGGTGTACATATCCCATAATTTCTTTATCTAGTCTACTGTTGATCGGCATTTAGGTTGATTCCATGTCTTAGCAATTGTGAATTGAGCTGCAATAAACATGGAGGTGCTGATAGCTATTTTATTTGCCAATTTAATTTCCCTTAGGTAAATTCCAAGGAGTGGGATGGCTGGGTCATATGGTAGGGCTATATTCAGGTTTCTGAGGAATCTCCAAATTGATTTCCATAGAGGCGTTACAGTTAGCATTCCCACCAACAGTGGATTAGTGTACTTTTTTCCCCCACATTCTCGCCAGCATTTGTTGTTTGTTAATTTCTGTATGAAAGGCCTTCTAACCGGGGTCAGGGGAACCTCATTGTGGTTTTTTTTTTTTTTTTTTTTTTTTTTTGACAGGCAGAGTGGACAGTGAGAGAGAGAGAGAGAGAGAGAAAGGTCTTCCTTTGCCATTGGTTCACCCTCCAATGGCCACCGTGGCAGGCGCGCTGCTGCCTGCGCACCGCGCTGATCCGAAGGCAGGAGTTGGGTGCTTCTCCCGGTCTCCCATGGGGTGCAGGGCCCAAGCACTTGAGCCATCCTCCACTGCACTCCCTGGCCACAGCAGAGAGCTGATCTGGAAGAGGGGCAATTGGGACAGAATGCGGTGCCCCGACCGGGACTAGAACCCGGTGTGCCGGTGCCGCAAGGCGGAGGATTAGCCTACTGAGCCACGGCGCCGGCCCTCATTGTGGTTTTGATTTGAATTTCCCTGATGGCTAGCAATCCTGAACATTTTTTCATGTGTCTATTGGCTATTTGGATTTCCTGTTTTGAAAAATGTCTATTAAGGTCCTTGGCTCATCTCTTAAAGTGTTTTTTGTTTTGTTGTTGTTGAATTTCTTGATCTCTTTATATATTCTGATTATTACTCCTTTATCAGTTGCATAATTTGCAAATAATTTCTCTCATATGGCAGTTGCCTCTTCACTTTCCTGACTGTTTCTTTTGCAGTCCAGAAACTTCTCAATTTGATGTAATCTCAGTTATTAATTTTTTTTGGCTGCCTGTGCCTCTGGGGTCTTTTCCAAGAAGTCTTTGCTTGTGCCAATATTTTGCAGGCTTTCTTCGATGTTATCTAATAATTTGATGGTGTCAGGTTATAGATCTAGATCTTTAATCCATGTTGAGTGGATTTTTGTGTGAGGTGTAAGGTAGGGGTCTTGCTTCATACTTCTGCATGTGGAAATCCAGTTTTCCCAGCACCATTTATTGAATAGACTGTCCTTGCCCCAGGAATTGATTTTAGCTCCTGGATTAAATATAAGTTGGCTGTAGGTGTTTGGATTTATTTCTGGTGTTTCTATTCTGTTCCATTGGTCTATCCATCTGTTTTTGTACAAGTACCAGGCTGTTTTGATTATGACTGCCCTGTAGTATGTCATGAAATATGATATTGTGATGCCTATTACTTTTTTTTGTTGTATAAGATTGCTTTAGCTATTCGAGGTCTCCTGTGTCTCCATATGAATTTCAGCATCCTTTTTTTCAGATCTGAAAAGAATGTCATTGGTATTTTGATTGGTATTGCATTGAATCTGTAAATTGCTTTTGGGAGAATGAACATTTTGATATTGATTCTTCTAATCCATGAGCATGGAAGATTTTTCCATTTTTTTGATCTTTTCTTTCTTTCTTTAATATTTTATAACTCATCATAGAGATCTTTGACATCCTTGGTTAAGTTGATTCCAAGGTATTTGATTATTTTTATAGCTATTGTGAATGGGATTGATCTTAGAATTTCTTTCTCAGCCATGGCATTGTCTGTGTATACAAGGCTGTTGATTTTTTTTGTATAGATTTTTATATCCTGCTACTTTGCCAACTCTTCTATGAGTTCCAATAGTCTCTTAGTAGAGTTCTTTGGATCCCCTATATAAAGAATCATGTTATCTTCAAAGAGGGGTAGTTTGACTTCTTCCTTCCCAATTTGTATCCCTTTGATTTCCCCTTCTTGCCTAATGGCTCTGGCCAAAACCTCCAGGACTCTATTGAATAGCAATGGTGATAATGGACATCCCTGTCAGGTACTGGATCTCAATGGGAATGCTTCCATCATTTCCCCATTCAATAGGATGATGGCCATGGGTTTGTCATAAATTGCCTTGATTATGTTGAGGAAATGTTTCTTCTATACCCAATTTGTTTAGAGTTTTCATCATGAAAGGGTGTTGTATTTGATCAAAGGCTTTCTCTGCATCTATTGAATAATCATATGGTTTTTCTTCTGCAGTTTGTTAATATGGTGTATCGCATTGTTTGATTTGTGAACATTGAAGAATCCCTGCATACCATGAATTAATCCCTCTTGGTCTGGATGGGTGATCTTTCTGATGTGTTGTTGAATTCTAATGGCTAGAATTTTGTTGAGGATTTTTGCTTCTATGTTCATCAGAGAAAGTGGTCTGTAGTTCTTCTCTGTTGCATATTTTTCCCGTTTAGGAATTAAGGTGATGTTGGTTTTGTAGAAGGAATTTGGGAGGATTCTCTCTCTTTCAATTGTTTTGAATAGTTTGAGAAAAATTGAAGTTACTTGTTTTTTAAATGTCTGGTAGAATTCATCAGTGAAGTCATCTGGTCCAGGGCTTTTTTTTTGCTGGGAGGGCCTTTATTACTGATTCAATTTCCATCTTGGTTTTTTTTGAATTTGCTGAGTCTTGCTTTATGGCCTAGTATGTGGTCAATCCTAGGTGAGAAGAATGTGTAATCTGCAACTGTAGGATGAAAGGTACTGTAGATATCTGTTAGGTCCATTTGGCCTGTAGTGTCGATTAAATCTGCTGTTTGCTTTTGGATTTTCTGTCTGGTTGATCTCTCCATTGCTGAAAGTGGAGTATTGAAGTTCCCCAATACTATTGCATTGGAGTCCAAGTCTCTCTTTAAATCATTTAATATTTCTTTTAAATAGCCAGGTACCCTGTAATTAGGTGCATATACATTGATATTAGTGACATCTTCCTGTTGAGTTGATCCCTTTATATATATATATATATATATAATAATCCCCTAATTATTATATAGTGCCTTTTTTGTCTCTTTTAACAGTTTTTTGTTGAAGTCTATTTTGGCCTGTATTATGGTGGCTACACCA
Source organism: Oryctolagus cuniculus (assembly GCF_051225735.1). Lineage (NCBI taxonomy): Eukaryota > Metazoa > Chordata > Mammalia > Lagomorpha > Leporidae > Oryctolagus > Oryctolagus cuniculus. The sequence continues at coordinate 100,768,493 of NC_142870.1, forward strand.
GCTCTTTTTTGGTTTCTGTTGGCATAAAATATCTATCTTTTCACTTTCAGTCTGCCTGCATCTTGTTAGATGTGTTTCTTGTAGGCAGAAAATAGATGGGTTTTGTTTTTAAATCCATTCAGCTAGTCTGTGTCTTTAACTGGGTAGTTGAGGCCATTTACATTCAATGTGACTATTGATAAGTAATGACTTTTCCCTGCCATTTTTCCAAAAATATTCCTAATTTATTCTTTAAACTTCCTTTGATCTTTTACTGATAGATTTTCTTCCTTTAGCTTATTTTTTAGTATGATCATGTGTCTGTGTTTCTGTGTACAACACATCCTTATGTATATTTTGCAGGGCTGTATGGGTGGTGGCAAATTCTTTCAATTTCTGTTTGCTATGAAAGGTCTTTATTTCAACTTCATTCACAAATGCGAGCTTTGCAGTGCATAATATTCTGGAATGACAGTTTTTTTTCTCTTAAGACTTGGAGTATATCTCTCCATTCTCTCCTAGCCTGTAGGGTTTCTGATGAGAAGTCAGCTGTGAGTCTAATTAGAGATCCTCTGAAAATAATCTGGTGTTTCTCTCTTGCACGCTTTAGAATCTTCTTTTTATGTTTCACTCTGGTGAGTTTGATTACAACGTGCTTGGCAAGGATCTTTTCTGGTCTTGTCTATTGGGAGTTCTGTGTGCTTCCTGTACTTGGATGTCTCTTTCTTTTTCCAAACCTGGGAAATTTTCTGCTATTATTTTGCTATAAAAGTCTTTTAATCCTTTCTCTCTCTCCATGCCTCCAGGAATTCCTAGAACCCATATGTTGGGTTTCTTTAATAGTATCCTGTAGGTTCCCAACAGTGTTTTTTAGTTTTCTCATTTCCTCTTGTTTGGTTTTACTGTTTACTTTCGGTATGATTTTGATTTTTTTGAATTTTGAAACTTGCTTTATGGCCTAGTATATGGTCTATCTTAGAGAAAGTTCCATACACTGTTGAGAAAAATGTGTATTCTGCCACTGTGGGGTGAAATGTTCTGTAGATATAAGTTAGGTCCAATTGGCTATTGTTTTTATTATCTCTGTTGTTTGTTGATTTTCTGTCTGGTTGATCTATACAGTGATGAAAGTGGGGTGTTGAAGTCTGTCATTACTATTGAATTGGAGTCTATATCTCCTGTTAGATCCATTAATAGTTCTTTTAGATAACCTGGCACCCTGTATTTGGTTGCATATACATTTATTATTGTAATGTCTTCCTGTTGTATTGATCCCTTAATCATATATTATCCTTCTTCATCTTTTTTTTAAACAGTTTGTGTTTTAAAATCTATTTTGTCTGCCATTAGGATTTCTACACCAGTTCTTTTTTGGTTTCTTCTAGCATGGAATACCTTTTTCCATTCTTTCCCTTTCAGTGTGTGTGTATCTTTGTTGGTGAGATGTGTTTCTTGTAGGCAGCATTTAGCTGGATCTTGTTTGTAATCCATTTGGCTGGTCTGTTTCTTTTAACTGGAGAGGTGAGGCCATTTACATTTAGTGTAACTGTTGATAAATAACTACTTGGCCCTGCTGTTTTTCAGAGAGTGTTCCTATAATTTGCTTTGAATTTCTTTTGTGCTTTTACTGGGAGGGTGACTTTTTTTTTTCACATTCTTTCATGATGATGGCTTTCTTCCTGTGTTTCTGTGTGTAGCACATCCTTAAGCATCTTTTGTAAGGCTGGACAAGTGGTGACAAATTCTTTCAATTTCCATTTGTTATGGGAAGTTTTTATTTCATCTGATTTATAAATGAGAGCTTTGTAGGGTACAGTATTCTGGGTTGACATTTTTTCTTAAGATTTGGACTATATCTTGCCATTGTCTTCTAGCCTGTAGGGTTTCTGATGAGAAGTCAGCTGTGAGTTTAATTGGAGATCCCCTGAAAGTTATCTGGTATTTCTCTCATGCAGATTTTTGAATCTTTTCTTTATGGTTTACTGTGGAAAATTTGATTACTGTGTGTCATGGTGAAGATCTTTTTGGTAATATCTGTCAGGAGTTCTGTGTGCTTCCTTCACTTGGACAATCCTTTCTTTCTCCAAGTTAGAGAGGTTTTTTGTAATTATTTCACCAAGTAGGCTTTCTATTCCCTTCTCTCTTCCTACACCTCAGGCACTTCTAGGACTCATATATAGGGTCTTTTGATAATATCTCATGTATTTACAATACTGTTCTTAAGTTTTCTAATTTCTTCTTTTTGGTCTGACTGTAAAATTTCCAGAGATTTCTCTTCTACTGTGGATATTCTTTCTTGTGCCTCACCAACTCTGTTGTTAAGACTTTTCACTGCATTTTTTATTTGATCAATTGAATTCTTCATTTCTAGTATTTCATTTGATTTCTCTTTAAGTTAAATTTCATGGGAAAATTTTTCATTCATATCATTTAAAGTTTTCTTTAGTTCATGAATTTGCTTCTTATTGCTTTTGAATAATCCAATGATTAATTTTTTGAATTCCATTTCTAGCATTTCCTCAATCCTTTCATATTCACATTCTAATATTGAAATGTCATAGTGTTCCTTTGGGGGGCTCATAGTGTCTTCCTTATTCTTGTTTCTTGATTTTTGTTTTGGTCTGATGGCTTTTATCTTTGATCTGTGCCTCTGTGGCTTAGTGGGACATCTACACTTTCAGTATTCAGTGAAAGTGAATTTCCTCTTGGTATTTCAGACTACCAAGAGATGTGTGCTGAGTGTGGCCAGGGGCTCTGTTCAGTACTTCAGGATGGGGTGTGTATCTAGGGTAACACCAAGGTTGGGCATGGTAGCTCTCCTCTGGTTAACTGGATGGAGAGGAAGGGTCACTTCTGTTGGTGTGACCACCCCTTCTCCTCCCAGATGTTAGTCCCCAGTGTGCTCAGCTCTCATCTGCACATGCTTTTGAACCATACAAATGATCTGTGGAGTCTTTCCTGTGAGCATGGTTCCCTCTGCTGTAAGCTGCTCTAGGCTACTGAGGAGCTCTGAGAGTGTGGAAAAGTGCTCTGTGGTTGCCTAGAACCTAGCTCCTCTGCTTCCTCTTATGTAGTCACAGTGTTTTCTCAATCTTAGCTCCCAGGGCTCTCAGGGTCATGGAGTGCCAGTGGGGCCACTCCAGCCCACTAGCCAATCCTGTCTGTAGGGGAAATAAAGAGTTCCCAGAGCCACTGTCTATGTGTGTTCCGGTCCACTGGATGGAGTCTGGTCTTCCCAACCAGATTCAGTATCAGTGGGGAATGTGAGTTTTTCTTTCTGGTTTGATCCATGGTTTGCATGCATGCAAAGTATCTGCCCATCGCAGCTCCATGTGCTTCAGGATTATACTGGGTGCGTAGGGGAATCCCACAAGTGGTACTTCTTTCCATAGAGGTGGCTCTCCCTCCCCTCCCATTGCTAAGTGGACATAACTGGCACGGTGGAGGCCTTCTCCCTCAGTTTATCCTGAATTGCTGTGGTTGCCCTTGCTGACTGGGTGGAGGGTGGCCCCCGTAATTGCTGGGTGTGTGCACAGGAGCTGGGGTGGCTGTTATCTGCCTGTGTCCACTGCTGGCTGCAGGTCTCTGTTGTAGCAGGGAGGAGGAGAGGGAGAAAGACACACTGCTCATTCCCACCTCCTCTGGGAGATCCAGGTGGGACTCTAAAAGGTGTGGTTCACTAAACTCTCCTCCCACTGTATCAGCAGTGCTGTGGGCCCATGGAGTCCGCTCTTACTTAGTTTGCTGGGACGGGTGCCTTCCTCCTCAGATCCAAGCTGGGAGGTCTTTTGTTACATGTCTGCCAAATTATTATTTTTTTCATGTATGCTATTCTATCAGACTAAGAATTAGATGCAGAGACTAAGTTATAGTTACTGTAATGGTCAGGGTATCTGAAACAGTAGGTATATTCTATTTATGCTTACATGCATGATTTGAGGCATGAGTCTGGCACTTGATAGCATTGGCAGCTTTGGTTATTACTTATACCTGTCTTTTAGTTTTTTTCCCCCATTTCTTTTTTAAAAGATAATAATAATTTTTTTGAGAGTTAGAGTTATAGACAGTTGGAGGGAGAGACAGAGAGAAAGGTCTTCTGTCCGCTGGTTCATTCCCCAAATGGTGGCATTGGCTAGAGCTGTGCTGATGTGAAGCCAGGAGCCAGGAGCTTCCTCTGGTCTCCCACGTGGGTGCAGGAGCCCAAGGACTTGGGCTCTCTTCTACTGCTATACCAGGCCATAGCAGAGAGCTGGATTGGAAGAGGAGCAGCTGGGACTAAAACCGGCACCCATGTGGGATGCTGGCGTCACAGGCAGAGGATTAACCTACTGTACCACAGCGCTGGCCCTTTTTTCCCCCATTTCTAGACATACCCATGAACATCCTTCAGGAAAAAAGCAAAATTTAAATTGGTTTTCAAATGATGTGTAGACTTATGCAGATGAGAGAAACTTTAGGAAATGAGTGTCATCTGCTCACAGAATGCTAGAGGCCCATCTACATAGAGGGGAAACTTTACTCCTGCAAGTAACAGTGTCAAACACAATCTTAGCTGTGCCAAATGTTTCCCTCCCTTAAGGCAGAGAGTGTAGACTCTACAGCACAGCATTTGATTTGTGCACACATGTTTCATCTTTATAGAATTTCTTTGTGTATGTTCATACCCTCCAACATGTTTGCAGTTTAAGGTCATATGTGGTAAAACTCAATGGGATCACAGATCTCAGGACCATGGGCCACACCATCCGTCTGAATCTGAGAGTACCTCCAGTTATAAGTAGTGACTAGGCACAATCAAATAGCAAAATTAAGGGTTAGAGGGCTTGGGTATTTGGGGGAAGAAGCCCCCAGGAGCAAGAGTGGCAGAAAGCTATAGGCAACTACAATTGACAGCAAGCAAGCTCACTGGGAACGGGAACATGAATCGGTAAACAGGACAATAAAAAACGTTTTGAGATGTTAGACACTTTCTGTATCAGAACTGCTCTCTTTTTAAAAAATAATCTCAAAGGTTTCACTCTTTAAAGATATTATCTGTGCAAATGGAAATCTTTACATTTATAAAACAACTGCATAAATAAAATTAGCATTAAAAAGGGTGCTTTTTCTTGAACATCATGGAAAGCTGTATGTGATTTTAGAAGACATAATATTATATATTAACATTCTGGCATAATATAAAGTCATCAGTAGAACTGGAAAGGCCCTCATCCCATTATTATTTTGGTAAAATTTTATCACATAGATAAAGCATTATAGATTGCAGAAATATTTAGAAGCTGTAGGTAAGCATAGTCTAAAAAATCACTCAATGTCAGCTAAAGAGAGTGACATAAACATTTTTATTTATTTCTTCTTTGATATACTATGAAGTGTCTTCAAAAAGTTCATGGAAAATATACATTATAAGGAAACTATGCATTACTTTCCAAATATTTTTATACCAAAATAAACTAAAAAACCAAAATAAGCTTATTTTTTAATCCATTTTTTTCATGAATTATTTGAAGTACTCTTGCATAAATCATGTTATATTGGTTTTCACATTATTATTTATAATTCTTGATATCAGTTTGGATTTTGTATGGTGATCATGTTGCCACTATTTTAAGGGACTTAATTTATGTAGACATGGATATAGTTTTTTAACTTTCTTATATATATGGCTCATAGTGGACAATATCTGTTTGTCTGTTCTCAGGCTTGTTGGCTAGCTTTGCAGAATCTGGACCACTTCATGGACTGGAGAAGCCTGTAGCAGAGCCTGCCTTCCCTGGTATAAATTGAAAAGGGCACATGCTAGTTCCTCACTCTGCCTTGCTGCTGGGCTTGGTCCAGAGTGCAGTGCTTCAGGGGTGGAGGCTACTATGCGGATCTGTGATCTAATTGTTTTGGTCCTAGCTGCTGCCTAGTGTTCAAATTCCTAGCCTGCATTTTATGTTTACTGGTGATTCTGGAAACCACCAGAAGTCTTTTAAAAATACTCTTCCTTCTTATACTAGCCAGAGTCTTTCTGTAACACACAACAAGAACTATGACAGATTGAATATTCTTCTCAGTATCACCCAGAAAATAGAAGAGCAGTAATACAGAGAGCCATCTGGATTTTAGCCATTTCCAAGGAGTCTAGGAATTTAGAAAGAAAAAGAAGTTAGTATTTATATCTATATACATTTAAATATTTATTTATTTATTTGAAAGAGTTGAGAGAGAGAGAGAGAAAGAGAATCTTCCATCTACTGGTTCACTTCCCAGATGGTCACAACAGCTGGGCCAGGCCAGAGCTAGGAACCAGTAACTTGTTCCAGGTCTCCCATGTGGGTTCAGGGGCCTAAGCACTTGAGTCATCTTCCACTGCTTTCCCAGGCACGTTAGCAGGAAGCTGGATTGGAAGCGGGGCAGCCTGGACTTGAACCAGTACCCACATGGGATGCTGAGTTTCAGGCAGTGGCTTAACCTGCTACGTCACAGCACCCATGTCTGTTTAGTAGTGGAATGAGTCGCAGGCTCAAAGCTAGAAATTTCTAAGGTCACATCCTTACTGTTACTTGCTAGCTATAAGACATTGGAAAAGTCAGTTAATTCCTTGGATTATGTGTGTGTGTGTGTGTGTGTGTGTGTGTGTATAAAACACACCTCTGAAGTGAGGAAATTTGACTTGAGTTTCTTCCACTTTTGGAGTTTTATAATTTAAAGCAGATTCAAAAATTCTGGATTTTAGATCATGGTCCTTGATTTTGAAATCTGAGTTCCAGTAATTATATAATGCTTAATAAGTATAAATAATAATTAAAACATCAAAGAGGTATAAAGTGAGTAAATCTATATTCTTCTTTTGAATATTTAATCTCATTTGACCTTTTATGACTTAGTAGCAGAGCAAATACCCAACTAGAATAATTTATACACTGAAGAGACATTGTGCACTTAGATTCTTAGCTAAAGACATGGATTAGCTTTTCCCAATTATAACTTTTTCATTTGCTCAATTATAACCTCTCAATTTATAAAAGATAGTTCTTAAATGTTATTAATACTGTGTATAAGTGTGAGGCCCTTCCATATACCCTCCTAAGGACTCAAATATTACCTCAACTGAAACTCTGAAGATTAAAACTGGGTGTAGCTGACTTACATGTGCATAGTAAGGCAGAAACCAATAACCTTTATGCTGTGCAGTTTAGATGTTTGAATAATGAGCACTTTTATTTACTTCTTTTGATACAAAACCAACAGTGACATAAGTATAAATATCTGTACTCTTTGAGTACAAGGACCTAGTCCAACTAATGCATTTAACAGGTGAGACTAAAGGCTGTCAAACTAATTTCAGGCTCAGTGTCAGATCTGAACTAGAACCCAGTGCATTGTACCCCAAGCAGTATGATGCTGAGGTGCTGTTTCTGAGGTGCTATTTCAAGGACCCAGACATTGTCCACAGTGAGCACTCAATCACTGAGTTATCAGTCAATTGCAGCGCAGCATAATTTCTGCTATGACATATGTACTGAGGAATCAGAGAAAATAGTCCAGGAACACTTTGTAAAAACCAGAACTAAGTATTTAAATTCTAGGAGTCAGTGATTTATTTTAGTACTTGTATTTAGATTCAAGTGTCAAGTTGCTAAACTTTGTGATGCTTAATATTGTACAGAAATAGATAACTGACCCAAGGTCTTTCATTCTAAAGGCCTGAGTTGGTGTTGGATGGTAGTGACATTGCTTGTCTCTTTAAATAGTTGATCAGAATATTAATGCTGATGGAGAGCAGGTGGTGAGGCCATTTAACCTGTGCTCTGATTAATAGGCCATTATTGCTCTATCAAGGTACTTGACATACGCACAGCTTGGCTCAGTGATAGCATGCTCTTCCTGACTGCGTAAGAGTTTTTATTTTACTTAGATTTTGCCCTGAAATATTTATAGTGTATTAAATATTTCTGACACTTATTTAAATATGGCTGAAACAGGATAGCAAATCTTCTTCTAAAGTGTATAATGACTTAGTTAAAATGTGGTTTATCAGATGAGACTGATATCTTCTGACAATAATACCAAATCGAGTTAGAATAAGCAGAATAGAGATAAAGTCCCATGTGGATGAGTTCAACAAGAAATGTGTAGATCTCTTGGAATCTTGGTAATTAAGATGCAGCTGATCTGATTTCTTAGCCCTCCTCTACCTTCTTTCATATTTCACTGTCGTCTCTTCTCAATTTCAGGATCCTCTTTCATTTTCTGCTTTAGTGTGCTGACATTTTCTCTCTCTAGTGAGAAGCTATTGGCCTTCTTTTCATACATAAAAAAGTAGTTTTTTTTAAAAAGAAGCATCTTAATGTTTAAAGTTAGTTCTTTAGAGTTAGAGGGCCTATTTGAATAAGATAAAATGAAATTTTACAGATTTCAATTTCCATAGTCTTTTGGGGAAATATTTCCTGGCAAAAGAGGGGTGGCTTTCAGTACTCAAGAGAAAGTATTCTACGCTGTTTTTTTAAATTTTTTTTTTTTTTTTAACTGTAGATTTACTCCTTCACAGAGTTTGGATTGTGACAGGGACCTTTCCAGGTTCTATGTTATTTGGGGCACTGTGATCATTATTTACAAATTAGTGTGAATTAGACGACAGGAGTGTATCAGCAATGACCCAGGATCAATAGTGACATCTATGCAGAAAGATAAGCATGAGTGGGCTTTTTATGATCAAAACATGAATTGTATTGTATGTAAAGTATTTTCAATCAATGCTCTATTTTTTTTTTTTTTTGACAGGCAGAGTGGACAGTGAGAGAGAGAGAGACAGAGAGAAAGGTCTTCCTTTTTCCGTTGGTTCACCCCTCAATGGCTGCTGCGGCTGGTGCACTGCGCTGATCCGTAGCCAGGAGCCAGGTGTTTCTCCTGGTCTCCCATGCAGGTGCAGGACCCAAGGACTTGGGCCATCCTCCACTGCACTCCCGGGCCATAGCAGAGAGCTGGAATGGAAGAGGGGCAACCGGGACAGAATCCGGTGTGCCAGCGCCGCAAGGCGGAGGATTAGCCTATTGAGCTGCAGCACCGGCCGACCAATGCTCTATTTTCTGACATGCTAGTTAGTTTGTTGCTCCATTAACTGGTGCTTCTATACAGTTTCTGGGTGGGGAGATGCATAATAGTGATGCCCTCAGGTGCCATGAGGTTATTCTCTTTTAAACAAATAATTTTCCTTCTTTTTCTAAAATATTTATTTATTTGAAAGACAGAGTTACAGAGAGGCAGAAGGAGAGAGAGAGAGAGAGAGAGAGAGAGAGAGAGAGAGAGAGAGAAAAGAAGAAGAAGAAGAGGAGGGGGAGGAGACAAGTCTTCCATCTGCTGGTTCACTCCCCAAATGGCTACAATGGCTGGAGTTGGGCTGATCCAAACTCAGGAGCTTCCTCCAGGTCTCTCTTGTGGGTGCAGGGGCCCAAGGACTTGGGCCATCTTCCACTGCTTTCCCAGGCCATAGCAGGGAGCTGGATTGGAAGTGGAGCAGCTGGGACTTGAACTGCTGCCCCTATGGGATGCTGGCACTACAGGTGGCGGCTTTACCCACTAAGCCACAACACTGGCCCCACAAATGGTTTTCAAACTAAAAAAAAAATAGCCAAAACATTTTAAAAATTAAAAATATGAAACCACTGTATTGAACAGAAAAACAAGAGCTGTTTGTTTTTTCTATAAATGGACTTCAAAAAATTATGGAAATAGAATTAAAAGGTAATGTTCATTTTGGTGAAAAATTTTGAAATTTGTGAATATGAGAGTTCTTTGAAATGTTCATGAGAAATAATTAGTTTGAAGAAAACCATGCATGGATTTATTTCTAATTTCTTATTTTCATTTTGTTTTTCCAAAATAAATTTATTTTTAAATTCAATTTTCTGTGAACCTTTTGAAATCCTCACTTAGACTGTAGCAGTGGAGGAGCTGAGCCTGGCTGTTTGGCTTCCACAACCAGATCCCTTGGATTCATTTTAGTGTAGCATATTTTAAAAATCATATTCTAATTTGGAAAATATCAACCTATATTTACTATATACTGAGATTTTTGATTAAATAGAATAAAAAACTCTCTCCAGGCCTTGCTAGATGGCAGTATATAATTTGAGCAGGGCGGATTTTATAAGTAGGTTTAGTAAATGGCTTAATTTCTGGTTACATTTGAGGGATGTCCAAAGGTCCCTGGGCAAAAATGTATCCTTTCCAAGATTAAAGGTTAAACCTGAAAAAACCCAACAGGCTCCTTAGTTTAAACTGCTTACACGATTACTCGTATTTGGCGAAGGAAATACACTAGCAGGGAATTTAGCGTGAGTGTGTTGAATGTTTGTGTTGTGCAAGCACTTGTGCTGTCTTTCGGGAATGAGTAAAACAGATCTTCCATTCTGAAAGTTTATGGCTCTCTACCAGAATTCAGCTAATGGAATAGGAGATAATCTAATTCACCCTCATCCTCTAGTTGACTGTTATCATTTTATGACTTGTCCAGGGTTACTCAGCCGGTGATGACACAAACTTGATAACTGGTTGCTCACCACTCTTTCCTATTTCTCTAAGAAAAAGAAATTTGATTCTTACCATCTTTATCATTCCATGTGTGGAAATTAAAAATTTTCTACTTTGGAAAATTTTTCTATTAGGGAAAATTTTAAACATTCATGCAGAAATAGACAGAATTGTTAAATAAACCTACCATAAACCTATGGCAAGTTCTATCCTTTCTACCACCTCTTCTCTCACCCCATATTATTTTGAACATCAGTGAACATCAGATCATTTTATATATAAATACCCCAGTATATACTCTTTTTAAAAAAATGAATTGAGTTTTATTGAAGAAAAAAAAAACCACGTAGAATTCTTAATCAGATGATGTGATTTCTCTTTTTAAAAGATTGTCTTGATTACTTTGAGGAGAAAGGACAGCTGGGTGAGACTGGAACCTGGGAGATAATTAGGTGGCTTGTTTTCTGTTTAGATGAAAAGTTCAGGTTAGTGGGACTTCAGATGTGGCAGTGGGGATGGTGAGATGAGAGCCGGGTAACTGAGATCTGTTTTGGGACCATCCAGATGTTCTTGCTTTTCTAAATAAGTTAGTGACTTCTGCCTGAACTGATGGGTGAATTGGAGATGCTGTTTCCTGATGTATGAGTATTGCATGAGAAGATTAGTTATGCAAGATCAAAATCAGTTTGAATTTAGCACTGGGGACCAAGGAAGGCAGTGCAAGAAGTTACGTCATAAACCACACTGTGTATTTTCATGGAAACCAGGAAAAGCCAGAGTCTTCAGAATGATGTAGTCAGCTTGTAATATACTTACAAATCTAGAAATATGAAGACAAAGAAAAGTTTATCTGCAAAGTGAAGGTAATTGGGTACAGTCAAAACTTGATAGTCTTCATGGGAAAGAATTCTAGAATCCTAGATTGTAAAATGTGGTTATTACTAAAGTGTAGGATGGTTTTTATAGTAGGTCAAATTAAGCTTTCAGTTTCTATTTATTTATTCATTTATTTAAAGATTGATTTATTTGAGAGGCATAGTTACAGAGAGAAAGAGGGATAGAGAGGAAGTGAGAGAGAGAGAGAGAGAGAGAGGTCTGAGAGGTCTTCCGTCCACTGGTTCACTCCCCAAGTGGCTGCAATGTCCAGAGCTGGGCTGATCCGAAGCCATAGTCAGAGCTTTCTCCTGGGTCTCCCACATGGGTGCAGTGGTCCAAGGACTTGGGCCATCTTCCACTGCTTTTCTGAGGCCATTAACAGGGAGCTGGATTGGAAGTGGAGCAGCTGGGACTCAAACCCATGCTCCCATGAGATGTTGGTGCTCCAGGAGAGGCTTAACCTACTATGCCACAGCGCTGACCCCACCCACTGGTGTTTATTATCCATTGATTCTTTGGCATGCTCCTTTGCTGTATTTATTTTTCAGTAACTTACAGTTTATGATTGAATATGTTTTACTGAATAATTGTTAGAACTGAAGAAAATAAGTTATATACGTTTTATAAATTTGTGTATTTGAAAACTCTTACTCAGTTTCTTTTTTTTTAAAGATTTATTTATTTGAAAGTCAGAGTTACACAGAGATAGGAGAGGCAGAGAGAGAGAGAGAGAGAGAGAGAGAGAGAGAGAAGTCTTCCATCCAATGGTTCACTCCCCAATTGGCTGCAACGGCTGGAGCTGCGCCGATCCGAAGTCAGGAGCCAGGAGCCTCTTCTGGGTCTCCCACGTGGGTGCAGGGGCCCAAGGACTTGGGTCATCTTCTACTGCTTTCCCAGGCTATAGCAGAGAGCTGGATTGGAAGTGGAGCAGCCGGATCTCGAACCAGCGCCCATATGGGATGCCAGTGCTTCAGGCCAGGGCTTTAACCCACTGCACCACAACGCCGGCCCCTACTTAGTTTATTAAAAAACATTTATGCATTTATTTGAAACTCAGAGAATCAGAATGAGAGGCAGAGAGACAAAGATGTCTTTTGTCTTCTGGTTCACTCCCCAAATAGCTACAACTACTTGGGCTGTGCCAGGCTAAAACCTGGAGCTAGGAACTTTATTCACATGAGTGGCAGGGACCCAAGCACTTGAATCGGAAGTGGAACACCCAGGACTCTAGCTAGCACTCCAGTGTGGGATGCTGGTGTCAACACTGACCCCTCTTACTTAATTTTGCAAACTTCTTTCTATAGTGCATACTTGTGTTATAAGGGTATGTAGAGACAAGCCAAAGACCAAGACTCCTGGCTTGTTTCTTCTTTTTTCTTGTTCTAGTGCAGGATGGGGAATCTTTTTCTGCCGAGGGCCATTTGAATATTTATAACATCATTTGTGGGCCATATAAAATTATCACCGTAAAAGTAAGCATGCTATAGATTTATCAGATTTTGAGTCCTGCCTGTGGCTGCCTTGGCAGGGCTGAACTATATGATGTCATAGGGTTTATTACGCCCATGGGCTGGATGTTCCCAATCTCTGTTCCTGGGCAACAAAGACTAATAATGAGAGGAGAGTCCTCAAGGTGATGGGATGAGTCCACACTGACCTCTCTACGTGAGGATCTGGTAGATGTACACGTGTGTGCGTGCATACAAGTCCTCACGGTGGTGTTTTGTGAAGCCACGTCCACTCAGAGCAATTTATCACCACACTTCTGATCCTGTCATTTGCTATGAATATAATTTTAACTTTGTAAGGGATCTTCAGAAGGTTTATAGCAAAATGCAATTGAATGATAACATCCTTGTGAACTTTTTAAGCCACCTTGACAACACATTTAGAGAGATTTTATCTATAAGTTTGTTCCTCTGCATCTTCTTTTTTTGACACTTTTATTTGTCCTCTAGAGTTTTCCATATCCAGATTGTTCTCATTCAGTTTCCAGAGTGTTTAATATGTTCTTCTGGACATTCTGGAGATTATTCAGAAATGTAAAAATAGATCTAGCATATGACCCAGCCATCCCACTCTTGAGAATTTACCCAAAGGATGTGAAATCAGCATATGAAAGAGTTATTTGTGTCTCCATGTTTATTGCAGCTCAGTTCACAATAGCTAAGATATGGAACCAACCCAGATGTCCATCACCTGATGACTGTTTGAAGACAATGTGGTATATACATACATTGGAATATTGCTCAGCTATAAAAAGAATGAAATCCTGTCTTTTGCAAAATAAAAAATGGATGCAACTGGAGACCATTATGCTTATTGAAATAAGCCAGTTCAATAAAGACAAATATCACGTTTTCTCTGATGTATGCTAGTTAATCTAGATTATAAACAATGTATAGGAAATAAACGGACATCTTATTATTTGATTATTGCTTTTAGCCCTTGTCTATACTCTTGTAGAACAGTGGTCTTTCTATTTTCACTTGTTGAACATTATGGTTAGTGGTGCATTAAGCCTGTGATTATGAAGTAAATTGAAATTATATTATTATAAAAATTAAAGTACAAAAAAGGAAGGAAGGAAGAATGGGGGATTGAGGGAGGAAGGGAGTGAAGAAAGGATAGTTATCTTAGAATTATCTTAGAATCTATGAAATACGTGAAATTGTTATATTTATATTAAAATTATAAAAAAACAGTGTTCTTCTGTCTTTTGTATTTTCTGCAAATTAGTAGTTAGATCCAAATGTTTTATCAATTCAATAGATTATTTTGGTAAGACAGATTGGGCCATCCATTTTCCATAGGAAGATACACATAGTGTCTGGTACTCTCTCTCTCTCCCCTTCTCCCCAACTTCCTGAATGAGCAACAATTTTCAATCAGTGCTTGGTTCTTTAGTTCATTAGGGATTGCATAATGATGATATTCTCACTTAATTATGTATTTTCAGTTATTAACCGGTTACTTTCCTGCACTGTTTGGTTAAAACAGTGGGGGCAGTTTGTGTAGTAAAGGCACAACCAATACTTGAGTCTTTCCCTTTATTTACAAGTTTTTAGATAAATGAGTTGATTTCTTATCATCCCTCAAGAGACTAAAGGCTCCCTACTCTCTTAATTACTGTGGTGGTTATTGTATCTCTCATCTTGACTCAGTCAGCTGGTGAAACCATATTTCTGCGTATGTCTGTGAGAGTGTTTCCAGAAGAGATTAGAATTTGGAGCAGTAGACTAAGAAAAGAAGACCTCCCTTGCCATTATAGATTGGCATCCTCCAATTTGTTGAGGGCTCAAATAGAACAAAAGTATAGGGAAAGGTGAATTTTGATCTCTGAGCTGGGCCATCATAATTTTGTGCAATTGGAGCTACACACTGCTTGATCTCAAGCCTGTAGGCTTGGACTAGGTCTATAATATTGGCTTTTCTGGGCTTTAAGTTTGCAGATGGCTCATTGTGTGACTTCTAGCTTCCATAGTTGCATAAATTTCTAAAATAAATCTTTTTCTACTAATCTCTCTATAGATCCCAATGGCTTTGTTTCTCCAGAGAGCTTTGACTAATACAAATATCATTGGGAACTCCTGACATTTAAATGAATTTGGTGTATTTTCATCAATTGTACTTATTACTCTTATTGGCATATAGCTTTCCCCACTTTTGGCTAGTGCAAGGCCTCCACCAGTTCCTGAGTCCTTTTGTCATGATCTTAGTAGTCTTTGACAACTTCTCTGCTATCTGGTAAAAAAATGTTTTCCAGGTTTGTCTTCTTAATTTCCTGCTCATTTATCAAAATTTAAGAGGAAAGTGCAAATATTTGTTACTAATTTCTCTTCTTCTGCATGGCAAGGTTGAGTTTCAGTAGTTTCTTCATGGTTATGAACCTTCACAGGACAACTCAGAGGCACTGGCTTTGAACCTGAGTCTGCTACACAGAAGTGGAACTGTGTTGGACCATGCCTTTCTTCACTGACAATGTCCCAGGATCTTGTTTAAGCTACTTTATTGCCAGCCTTGGGCCTTGTAACCTGCAGTAAATAAACAGTTTCTTGCCATCTTATTCTCTAGCAGACATACCATTCCTCAACCTGAAGCCATTCATTATACATATTTTGCTCTGTAAGTGACTAATTCAGTGAATGGTAATGCTTTTCTTTTTCACTGACTGTATTTTCCCATCATCACTATGATGAATTACATCACCCGAAAGATATGTTCAAATATTAACTCTTTAATATTTCACAGCATGATCTTATTTGGAATAGTATCATTGCATATGTAATTAGTTAAATTAAGATGGGGTCATATCAAAGTAGGGTATGCCACTAATCCAATATAACCTGGATCTTTACAAGAAGAGGGAAGCCAATGTGAAGCATGAAGCTCAGGAAGAACACTATATGACTATAGAGGAAGAGTTCTGAGTGACACAGCTACAAGCCAAGGAATGCCCCAAATTGATGACCATCCCCAGAACTAGAAAGGGACGAGGGAGGATTTCATTCACAGTCTCAGGAAGTGTCTGATTGCTGATGCCTTGAGAGTTATATCCTTCAGAACTGTGAGAAGTAAATTTGCATTACTGTAAGCCACCCAGTTTGTGGTACTTTGTTACTATAACTCTAATGAATGAATACAGTTGGGGTGGTGTTACGGTATACTGGGATAAGTCACTGCCTGCAATGCCAGAATCCTTTATGGGTGCTGGTTTGAAACCTGGCTAATCCACTTCTGATCCAGCTCCCTGTTAATGTGCCTAGGAAAGCAGCAGAGGATGGCCCAAGTGCATGGGCCACTGTACTCATGTGGGAGGCAAAGATGAAGCTCCTGGCTCCTGGCTTTGGCTTGGCCAGCTCGGGATGTTACAGCCATTTGGGGTGGACCATCTCTCGTTCTCTCTCTCTCCCTTCCCCTAACTCTGCCTTTCAAATAAATAAAATAAATATTAAAAAATGAATACAATAATTTGTATCAGTGATGTACATGGACTAGTGTAATTATTCAGTCAGAAATAGAGTGTTTTTTAAAGATATATTGGGTTTAGTTTTATTTCTTTATTTTAAAATTTTATTTTATTTATTTTTTTTTTTTTGTCTCCTTGAAAGAGTGACAGAGTAAGAGAGGGAGTAAGAGAGGGAGACAGAGAAAGAGGATAGACTTTTCTTCCATCCACTGTTTCACTCCCTAAATGGTTGCAACAGCCAGGGTTAGACCAGGCTAAAGCAAGGAGCACAGGACACAATCCAGGCTCCTGCATGGGTGGCAGGGAACCAAGCACTTGAGCCATCGTCTATTGCCTCCCAGACTGCATTATAGGATAGCTGAAATGTAGGTAGAATAATGAAGACCCAGTTGCCATTCTGGATGGTATGTGGGCATCCAAGCTATGGCTCTTTGCACCTCAACCTTTTGTACCTCAGTACTAGTCCTCTACCCCCGATTTCTGCTTTTCAGATTAGAAAATAGACTGTTGGACTGCTCAGTCATGTTAGAATTTTCTAGTTTGCATTTAACATGGAGAATCTGATAATTTGGATCAAGCCTTTATTTAACTGATGGGGAAAGGGAAGCCTCAGGGAGGAAGACAATTTGCCCAAGATCACACAGTCATGGAGTGAAAGAAACAGAACCAGAACCCACATCTTTGGATGCATAGTTCAATGCCTTTTCCACTGCATACATTTGAGCCTTTTCAATTGTTGTTAAGTTATTTTTTTTTCTTATTCTCATGCTTTTTTTTTTTTTTTTCCATAGGACGGATAGTTTTCTGAGCTCTGTGCTATACTCCATTGACTACATGCACCGCATTGCATGTTATTGAAATTTCACTGCAGAGATGAAAAGAGGGGAAGAGAAAAAATCTGGAATCCGGTCATTTGCAATATAATGGAGGAATCTGGAAAACATCATGCTGAGTGAAATAAGCCAGTCCCAAAGGGACAAATATCATATGTTCTCCCTGACTGGTGACAACTAACTGAGCACCTAAAAGGAAATCTGTCAAAGTGAAATGGACACCATGAGAAACAATGACTTGATCAGCCCTTGTCCTGACTGTCGAGGAACAACTTACTATTTTACTCCTTTTATTATTTTTTGTTCTACTTAATACCATTGGTTGAGCACTTTAATTAACACACAATTATTCTAAGTCATCTAAATTTAACTGAAAAGTGATCCCTGTTTTACCCCATCATCTTTGTAACCCCTCTTTCTTTCCAGAGATCAGTGTGGCTTAAAGAAACTTTGTTTTACTTTGTTTCAAACTTTATTCCATTAACATTTAAAAAAAATTTTTTTTTAAAAAATTTTTGACAGGCAGAGTGGACAGTGAGAGAGAGAGACAGAGAGAAAGGTCTTCCTTTTGCCGTTGGTTCACCCTCCAATGGCCGCTGCGGCCAGCGCACCGCGCTGATCCGATGGCAGGAGCCAGGTACTTCTCCTGGTCTCCCATGGGGTGCAGGGCCCAAGGACTTGGGCCATCCTCCACTGCACTCCCTGGCCAGAGCAGAGAGCTGGCCTGGAAGAGGGGCAACCGGGACAGAATCTGTTGCCCCGACCGGGACTAGAACCTGGTGTGCCAGCGCCGCAAGGCGGAGGATTAGCCTAGTGAGCCGCGGCACCGGCCCTCCATTAACATTTAATTCAAGGCACTTTAATCAAAGGTGACAAAAATGGTGGCCCAAGGGATCAGAAATTAATTCTGAATCACAACTACTATACATATTAATATATATAATCACATTGATTTTGGCATATGGAAATTTTCACTGAGCCCACAGATCTTAACAATTGAATTAATTCTTATATGTTTTATCATGAAAAATGATATGGTTCTTTGAGTTCATATCTTTGACCAGGAATATTAGTTCTCTGTAAAGACACTTTGAAGCATATATATATGGTTTGTGAAATAATGTTCAGACGTAGAGAATTTCCATGGATGTTATAAAAAAACCAGTAAATCTCTATGATAACAATCAACTTTATTATTTACCAGAGCTTTCAAAATTCCTTTCTTCTCCTATTTCCTCTTCCTCACCTTTTTCCTTTCTTAGTTTATTGGGATATTACAAGTGGTAATTTCTAATAGAATTAAGTTTTTTCATTCATAAGAAATTTTAGATGAGTTTGCCTCTTAATGCAGTTTTCATAGAACACATAATGCTGTTGAGAAAGGTGAGGCAAGCAAGGAGGACTTAACATTTATGGAGCATCTCCTTGGGGCCAGATAGCTGCTAAGTGAGTGAGTGCTTTGCCATAGCTTCAGTAGTTTCATTGGTATTTGTTCCCTTTATTGGAGTTGGTTCCATGGATAACTCTGGTGGCTAAGATTTTGAAAACACTAAATCTCTGTGGGCACTTGATGTAGTGGTGCCATTTTGGATACCCATTCCTGAGTTAGAGTGCCTGGCTTTGAGTCCCAGCTCCACCTACCACCCAGTTTCCTGCTAATGCACACTCTGGAGGCAGCAGGTGATAGCTCAAGTGATCGGATCCCTACCATCTGCCTGCGAGACCTAGCTTGAGCTCCAGGTTCTTGGCTTTCCTCTGGCTTAGTTTCAGTGTTGCAGGTATTTGCTGAGTGAAAATCTCTCTCTGTATTTCAAATAAATAAGATAAATTTTAAAATATATATTAAAAAAAGCCCTGTATAGTAGGTGGGAGAGAGAAAGTAGAGCAGGTAGGCTCTGATTAGAAGAAGCTAACATGCAGCAGGCAATGAAAAACAGTAGGTAGAAGTCTGATTATGAGGCAAGACAAAGAAAGCAAAGTGTAGAACAGGAACTCTGAATTATAGCAGCCTGAGGCCATGTGGTGTACTGGGAAACAACTCCACATACTTCAAAAGGTCCTTAGGGCATTATTTTTATTCTCATCAGTTAACATTGAACTTTCATAGTCTACTGGGCACTGTTCTAATTGCAGGAGATACTAAGAAATATTTCAAACAGATTCTTTCCTAAATTTTACTTGATTTGGAAGGGAAATATTTCAAAAGGAGAAAAGTGAGTTTCCAGAACCTATGCAGTACTTGAAAGTTTGAGGTGGGGGGAATTGTGGAGAGCTAGATTGGTCAGGAAAGGTTACTATTCTTTGACTGACATTGGCCTTGTTATTTTAGGTGTGGTCATGTAAATGAGTTCTAGCCAACGATTCCATTTGTTCATATTATTCAATTAAAATTTAAACATTTATTTTCTGGGGCTGGCGCTGTGGTGTAGTAGGTTAAACATCCTCCTGTAGTGCTGGCATCCCATATGGGTGCCCATTCAAGTCCCAGCTGCTCCACTTCTGGTCCAGCTCCCTTTTGGTGGCCTGGGAAAGCAGTAGAGGATGGCTCAAGTGCTTGGGACCCTGCACCCATGTGGGAGACCCAGAAGAAGCTCCTGGTCCCTGGCTTTGGATGAGCTCAGCTCCAGCTGTTGTAGTCATCTGGGGAGTGAACCAGAAGATGGGAGACCTCTCTGTCTCTCCCTCTCTCTGTCTGTAATTCTGCCTCTTAAGTAATTAAATAAATCTTTAAAAAATTTCTTTTCAATCTATTTGAAAGGCAGAGAAACATACACACTGGGTGTGAGTGTGGAAGAGATAGATATTTAGATAGATAGATAGATTCACTACTCCCCAAATGGCCACATTAGCTTAGACTGGACCAGGCCAAGGCTAGGAGTTGGGAACTCTATCCAGATATTATATGTGGGTGGCAGTGACCTAGGTAATTGAGCCATCATCTGCTATTTCCCACAGTGTGCATTATAGGAAGCTAGATCTGTATAAGTGAGCTAGGACACAATGAAGCACTCTAATATGAGATGTGGACATCCTAAGCAGCCATGTATACAGGGTGTCAATTGCCAAACCTCAGTCACCAGAATATTAGCTACCATGATTTGTATCATTTTCATGCCTATGCCATAAAATCCTCCTCTGAATTATTCTCCTTACACCTTCTCTTTCTGCAGCAGTGACATTAGAAGTGAAGTGTTAAAGATATCAGAACCATCATATGGAAGAAGCCTGAGTTCCCAAGTCACAGCTCAGAGAGCCACCAAGTTATCAGGGGTGCCCAAATGGGACATTATGAGTGTAAGGAATAAACCTCTATTTTGTTAAAACTTTTGGTGTTTTTCTGTAATAGCAGCTTATATTACTTAACTAATACCTAGTAAGATTAGAACAGAATGTTGAAGTATGTGCAAGAGGCAGAAAATGTTGAGGGTATTTCAGACAGGCAGAATGACAGGAGAAGAGAACACAACATAATTAGTTGAAATGGAATATTAAAGAAAGGGATCAGAGAGTGTAGGAGTCTCAGTTTATGGAGGTTGAGATGTTTGGATCTGACTTTATTGCTGAGTGGCAATTGAAAAGATAAAGGGGTTAATATTATACTTAGGATAGTGAAAGTTTGTTGTTGTTTCAGTGGTGGTAAAGACATGTCATAAGAAGATTCATCTGTAGAAATGTGTGGAATGGATTTTTTGTGGATGAGGCCGGATTGTAAATGAGCTATCTGCCAGGAAACTATGTGTGAACACCTGGACTGGGTGATTCTGGAGGGCATGCAAGCAGAGGTTGAACAAATGGGACATTATCCACTGTGGCAGTGGATTACAAACTGTGGAAGCACTGACAAAGGAAAGAAGAAACATAACTCTGGGTCTGTATTTTAGGTCAAAACAGTGAGTAACCCTTGTAATAACCTGAGAAATAAGGCAAGAAGTGCATGTTGCTTAAGAAAGTAAAGCAGTATATAACAACTTTTAGAAATGTCACCATAAAAGTAGGTGACATAAAACACATCAACATATGGCATGCTCAACAAATACATTCTATCTTGCTGGGCACATGGTGAGACTATGTTTCCCAGCAGCCTTCCTTCCAGCAGGGGAAACACATGGCTGCATTTTATCTTAAGGATGGTGGGTGGGAATGGTATATACTGCTTCTGGGTCTGTTCTTAAAGCTCTGTGTTTGATTATCCAGTCTCTTTTCTGTGGCAATCTTGGAGGCTTCATGTTTCAAATGCTGAAATGTAATCTGGGAGAATTTTGAGTTATCACTTAGGTAAGAATTTTCCAGACTAGTCAATCAACTACACTGAAAGAAATCCCCTTAATCTGTGTGGTAAAAATAGCATTTTAAGTGTTAAAGTGATCATACAGATAGGATTAAGTGTTAAAATGATCATATAAATAGTATTAAGTGTTTAATAATAATAGATAAAGTTAAAAAGGGGTGAATGCTCCAACATGGGCAGCAGTCCACACAGCAGACTCATAGACTTTTGCTTTAAGTAGCATTCTGACCTCAGAATCAGCCCTTAAGGCTCCTGACCTGGATGAAAAGCCCATGAGAGCATTTCAGGCATGGAAAGCCAAGACATTGTGGCAAAAATTGTCCTACATGAAGAACCTCTGTGGGTGAGACCCCAGTGGAAAGAAGTGGTCATCAAAGAAGGATGTACTTTTCTCTGAAGGGAAGAGAGAACTTCCACTTTGCTTATGGCCTTGTCTAAGTACAGACAGAGTTTGTGGTCTCAAAAGGCTTCCATAGACTAGGCAGGTCATATCAAGAGCCTCAGGTGATCACTGACATCATATGTAAGAGTGTTAATTGTTAAATTAACAACAGGAGTCAATGTGCAGTAACTTCCCATGCAGGGAAGTCTTCAAAGAGTTGTATTATGAGAGTTAAAGGTAAAACTTATTTGCAAAGATTTATTTCATTTTAGTGTATTAAGTGGAGGATATTCTTATGTCTCATACATTTTAATTATGTCTAAATGTCCAACTTCATTGCTTGTTTTCTCAGGTGCTTCCTTAATTAATGATAAAACTTGCTCTGAATGATTTACTTTCTTTTAATGTATTAAGTAGAGGATATTCTTATGTCTCATAAACTATAGTTATGTCTAAGTGCTCTAAAAATGTATCATTTTTGGGTGCTTTAAAGTCAAGTAAATTTCTCAAAAAAAAGTGAAATTAACTTTGGGATACAGTGACTTTGAACAGCCCTTGTCTCGACTGTTCAACAGATTTTTTTGCATGTATGCAAATTGTTGAACTCTTTACTTAGTATAGAGTTGGTCTTCTGTGTATAAAGTTAATTGAAGATAGATCTTAGTAGAGAATAGGACTGGGAATGGGAGAGGGAGGAGGAAGTCAGTTGGGAGTGTGGGTGGGAGGATGAGTATGGTGGGAAGAATCACTGTATTCCTAAAGTTGTACTATGAAATACATGAAGTCTATATTCCTCAAATAAAAAGTTTCTTTGGAAAAAAAGAGAAATGAATCTTTATATTTTCTTAGTCATTGAGGTTGTAGGGTGAATTTTAAATAGTTGATGAAAAATGGAATTAAAATAAAAATATATTTTGGTGCAATTTTTTGAAATTCATGTATAGTTTTTTCATTGTATGCATTTTCCATGAATTTTTGAAGACTCCTTGTATATCCTGGTGGAATACCCTTCTGATAGCACTGTTCCAATAGGTTTTTATAATCAAAATATGTGAAACAATTTGGAATTGGACACCTCCTGTTTATTCTCATTCTTTTTGCATCCTAGTAATTACATTCTAGCCTTTTTGTTGGTTTTTTAAAAAGGAGAGTTGACAGTGTATTTTGACTCTGCCTTTTATTAAATATATTTTTGACAAAAATTCTACTTAATGGGTGAGAAAGGCTTAAAATAAGGAGAACTCATTTCACAGTATCTTGCCTGTGTTGGGGAATGTTGATAGATACAATTTAAGGCTTTTATTTAATCTTTATTTGACAGCCATATGACTTAACAATGCCACAATATCTCTCCAAAAGCACTAGAGATCTGAGCAGAGAAAGAGAACCTTGATCACGTTAAGAATTCTGGTTGTGCACTGAGAAGTTAAAAAACCTGGAACTTTAGCTGAAATGATTCTACCTCTTCTCTCTGCAGGTCTGTCTTCACATTTGAATGTTGGAGTCTGATGTGAGCACTAGTCAAAGAATAAATTAACTTCCAATGTATTTTCAAATCTTCATTATTATCCTCCTTGACAACTGTTGAGTAATGACAGGCATTGTATTATTCATCTTTTTGTTACTTTAACGAAAATACCAGAGGAGAGCTCCTTGGGCAGGAAAAGGTTTATTTTAGCTTAAGTTTGGAGGTTCATAGTTCAGGATCAGTTTGCTCTACTAGTCTAGCATCTGGAGCGGCTGGCCATGGAGGAGCAGGTGCAGAGAAGTGATCACATGGTGATGCAGGAAGCACAGTGAGAAGCTGGGCTGACCTCATCTTAAATAATCAGTCCTCTGGTGATAACTCCCTTCTGAAGCAAGCTCCCGATGTTCTAACCTCCCCTCTCCACACCTCTCAGACACCACAACTAGATCAAGTATCCACCATTAATACATTAACCAATAACATAAGACTTCGGGGTTTAAGCATCTGCATGAGTTTGGGGAGCCACATCCAGTTCAATGTATAATAGGTATCATTTTTAGTGTGGAAACTGTGGACTGATCTGATTTCTAGAAAAGATTGCTGACCTTTATTACTGTCTCTATGCTTTCATTGAAATGAAATTCTGGATGGATTGGAAGATGATAGCTATATACAATTTATATATTTTTCCCAAATAAAATTTATTGTTTTTATGATTCTACATATACTCCAAACATTTAAAAACTGAGGTAGTACAAGAAAGCCTACAAAGAGATATACCCTATAAGAAGAGAGATCTGTGCCTATATTTTGTAATATATCCTTTAAGCCTTCTCTACTCAAAAACAAAACAGACACATTACCCAAACACAGCCACTTTCCCATAAATAATATCACATCCAAGATATTTTTATAATTTAAATTTTCTTTCACAAGGGTGGCATGACTGTATTTGCATGTTAATAAATATAGAGTTATAAAATCATTTTAAATACTATAAAACATTCTTTGGTAGAAAAATACCACAGTTCATATTAGTAGCCTTCTGTTGATGGATATTCAGATTCTTTCCAGTTTTTCTTTTTTCTTTTTAAAGATTTATTTGTTTAAAAGAGTTTTCCAGAGAGAGAGAGAGAGAGAGAGAGAGAGAGAAAGAGAGGTCTTCCATCTGTTGGTTCACTCCCTAATTGCCTGCAATGGCTAGAGCTGCACTGATCCGAGGCCAGGAGCCAGGAGCTTCTTGTGGGTCTCCCACATAGGTGCAGGGGTCCAAGGCCTTGGGCAATCTTCTACTGCTTTCCCAGGCTATAGCAGAGAACTGGATTGGAAGTGGAGCAGCTGGGTTTTGAACAGGTGCCCATATGGGATGCTGGCACTGCAGGTGGTGGCTTTACCAGATACACCAGAGCGCCAGCCCCCCAGTTTTTCACTATTATAAGTAATGCTGCCATGAACTGATCCTTATTTATGTTTTAATTTGTGAGAGTATAATTGCTAGGGGGAAATTACTGGGAGGAAGATAAGCACAATGAATATTTTTAAGTTTAATATTACTAGAAGGAAAATATATCTTTTATGCTGAAGACACTGGAAAAATAGTGGAAAGAAAGGTGCTTAAATTTATTTATTTGTTTTTATTTATCTGAAATGGGGGAGAGAGGGAGAGAGAAGAGAAAGAGAAAAGAGAGAGAGGTCTCCTATCTTCCATCTGCTGGTTGACTCCCCAAATGCCCTCAACAGCCAGGGCTAGGCCAGGCAGAGGCCAGGAGTCCAGAACCCAATTCAGGTCTTTTATGTAGGTAGCAAACATTCACCTACTTGAGCCAGTACCTGCTGCCTCCTAGGGTATCAGTCAGCAGGGAGCTGAGCCAGGACTTGAACCTAGGCTCCGATATGGAATATGGGAGTTCCAATGGCAGGCATCTTAATTGCTGTGTCAGATACCCACCCAAGATGATTATCTTTAAAGGGAATGAAAGAAGTTTACTCTTCTATTCCACTAAGAATACCTGAGAACTTCCTGAAGTAGGTGATAGAATTTTGTTGCTCCAAAGATCATAACGGTCATTCTGTGGGTCTACCAAAACTTTCTCTCTCCTGGAATCTTGTTTTCTAGTGTATGACAATCTCTAGTGTATCAGGGATTTATTCATTTTACTTTATTTTATTTTTTTCATTTTATTTGGAAGTCAGACAGACTTTATTTGAAAGACAGGGAGAGATACAGAGAGGGAGAGATATCTTCCATCCTCTGGTTCACTCCCCAGAAGCCTGCAGTAGTCAGGGCTGGGCCAAGTTGAAGCAAGAAGCATTAAATCAATCAGGGCCTTCATCATGACTCAGAATCTCCTTCAGAGTGGCAGAGACCGAAGTACTTCAGCCTTTGCTGCTGCCTCCCAAGGTTTACATTAGTAGGAAGTGGGAATCATAAATGGAGCTGGGATTTCAACCAAGGAACTCCCATATGGGATGTGGATGTTGCTAGCTGCATCTTAACTGCTTAACAGCCACAAATTTATTAATGAATGGAAGATGTGAATTTAGTGTGGGTGGCAACGAGAGGGAGGCTTTGTTGGAGTAGACTCATGCCACAGCCCATTTATATTGCATTTACTTCTTCTCTTGCTCTTCGCCAGAGTCTTTCACAATACCAATTCTGTTGAGGTGCCCACTTGGTTTCCATCTGGCTGCTTCACAGATATTTTATTCCCACGCCCATGCTGAAGAATATGATAGCGTTTGATGTATATACTTATCTCGTTCCTCAGCCTTGCATTAGATAAGTATTCTGAAAAGCCAAATTGGAAGAAGTTTTCATTCTAGGGTTGAGAACACAGGCTCTGGAGTCTGTATTAGCCAGGGTGACCCTAAGAATATGCTATGGTAATAACAAATACAAAATGACACATCTCCGGAGTCCTTGGGAATCCACACAACAAAGGCTTGTTTCTTGCTTTTAGAAAGTCTGAGTCACGTCTCGGGATTCCTCACGGCAGCTGTCTTCTGCATGCTGCCCATGGACTCCAGCTCTCTACTTTGAGACTGTGCCTCCTCAACTCATGGTTTCCAGGTTGCTGCTCTTAAATGCCTCCCATCGGAAGAGACATCCATCATTTTCCTTTGCTCATACCCTGTTCTGTATACAACCCGTTGGCCACTTGACCTCAGCCGATGACGTGGAGTCTGGGGAATGCAGAGTGGCACACAGAGTATTTGGTTGGCGCCTCTGTCTGGGCTTGGCAGACCTGGTATCTCTCCATAGTTCTGCTTCTTGGCAGAACTCATGGCAAGCTTGTTAATGTTTCATACCTTGGTTTTCTCATTTGTGAAATGGGAATCCAGAATGTCTCTTCTGTATGCTATTGAATAAAGTAATACACAGACAGGCCAGAAGCAAGTTTTCAGGGGAAAGAAAGATAGCTTTTAACAATTGTATTGGTGCACCTGCCCTAGGTAGCAAATATAATTACTAAGCAGGTCTTGAACTGATACAAAGGATGTGTTGTAGGAATTCAGAGGGGAGATAGCTCACTCTCAATGACCTTGGGAAAGGAAAGCTTCATGATGAAGAAGGCACATGAACAGAGTTCTGAAAAATTTGCTGCGGTTCCTTTAAATCCCTGGGGGAGAAAACAACATTGGAGAGACTGGAGCATCAGGGGTTAGATAATTAGTGCTGAGGTGACTTCAGGGTGTTGTGACCTGAAATAAAAAACAAATGACGAGGAAGCTGATATTCATCACAAGTCAGTAGTCTGTGCTTCATGTACAAAGACTTCAGACTTCAGTCCTGCCTTTTTTTTTTTTTTTCCTCATAATTATGAGCTGTGCTATTTGGCTGGGAGGGGAACGCATCCATCTGAGTTAAGACTGTGTCAGGTTTTGACCTCCTCATTCCTGAGGTTGGGGAGTGAAGCAGTCCTGGAAGGGCGAGGCCAGCTCTGTGGCAAGAACTTGAAACTCGTGGAGTGAGATTTATTTACACCTCTTCAAAGAAAGAGGGCTTTTCTGAACTTGGCTATGGGGACAGAGGAGAATAAGAAATTTCTCTGCTTCTGGAACCAGCCCAGACTCTAGCTCTTTTTATCCTCGATTTCAGAGCTCAGCTTCTGACACCTGCTTGTCCTTTGATTTGGAGACTTGTGAAGTCTCACCTCTTCAGTTTGCTCCACTCATCTTCCCCGGCAGTTCATGGCCTTCTCTGTTGTCCTGATCTTGAGGCTTCCTACAACTTTTGGTGAGAAGCTCCCTTAGTTGACTCCTGCTTCAAGGGACCCTTTTGACCAACCACAGGGTGGCTTCCCTTCTGGCTTGATCCCAGGAGGCGCTAGTCTGTTGGGAGGACAGACTGAAGCCAGGCAGTGTTGTGTGGTAGTTAACAGTGAATGCCATAGAGCCAGGCTGTCTGTGTCAGAATCCTGTGTCAGCCACTGTCTGAATAACCTGGTGCAATTCCCTCAGCCTCATTGTACCTCAGTTTTCTCATTTGAAAAACAGGGATAATAATAATAGTAATCAGCCTCATGGGGTTGTGATGATTAAAAGAGGCTTAAATTAAATGAGTAAAAGTGTTTAGAACTGTGCTTGGCATATAGAAAGTGCTTAATGATTTTCATCTATTGTTATTTATTATTTAGGATAAGAGCTCCCGGGAACACCAGGAAAGAAGCAATTAGTTTGACCCAGGAGAACCAAGAACTGCTCCCTAGAAATGATGATACTTGAAGAGAATTTTGATTATGAGTAATTTCCCAGAGGTTGGGTTGGAGGATGCACCATCTGAGAGGGAAAGACTTGTGCAAAGGCTCAGGCAAAAGACATAAACAAGGATGTGCACCATGCATGGACCTTTGGATTATGGCAGGTGGGGATAGGAGAGACATGGCAAATGATGAAGCTGGGCGGCTGGGGCAATGAGAAACAGGGAGAGATTTTAATGCTTAACTGTAAGCTGATATTTTCCTAGGCAGCAGGAAGCTGAAGTAGGACTTTATGCAAGGAAGTGATTATGATCAGGTCTGTAAGATCACACTGGCTGTGGCATGAAAGATGGATTGCAGCAGGCTGGAGTGCTGGCAGTGAGTCCTTTTGAAGAGGCTATTTTATTAATCCATGGGGAGAAATCATGTGAGAGTTTTACAAAATGGGCCATTAATGACTGCTCTCTCCTTCTCTTTATCCTAATGGATTACTGGCTAGTGTATGAGGTGTTTATTTTTTATTTTTATGTTTTATTTTTCTTTGCCCAAAAGCACAACACAAAAAAGCAGTCCTTCTTACATTAATAATTTGCAGCATAAATCCCACTCCTTGCTTTCTCTCCACCCACTCGCTGTATTAGCCAACATGAAAGCCTTTCTGCGGCCAATACGTTTTAATGGGTTAAAATGTATTTGACACAGTACTGTAGCTTTAAGTATTCATGAGCTTCAAGTTGTCCCAGAATTTAGTCCTTCCCTGCTTCACTTGTCACACCATTAACAATATCCCTGGGTGAGTGACCTAGGGTTAAGGATTAAGTTTAAAAACTGTCTTGTCATTTTTCTGCTTGCATTGGTTGGATTTAGACTGACTTTTCATTAAATATTTAATTTTATTTGGTTTGCTGCAGGGTGAAGTCTAAAAGAACACTGAATAGTCTTTTTGCACAGTTTGCCTATAATTCTTGTTATTCTCAAATGGAAGGACCCTTTCTTCTGATATGTAGTTATTTCAAGCATTTTACTCGCATATGCTCTACCTCAGGTAGAGTTATGTTCTGTATAGATTTAACCCATCAAGAGCTTTGTGTAGGTCGAGGAGTGTGTTCAGTTGAAATTCTAGATCACATTTCCCTTCTGGATATTCCCTTCGTTTATAAAGCTCATGTTCTTTTCCCTTGCTCTGAACCTCCTGAAAAAGTAGCAAAGCTACCTGTGGTTTTTGAAATTCCTTCTTATTAGAGGAGCTGGGACAAACTAAAAAATTGAAGAAAACTATGGCAGAGATTTTCTCCAAACATATTTTTGTATAGCTGAGGAAGACTCTGTTCATTAGTAATTTAAAAAAACTGTTAGTGCTGAATAAAAGTGTTTTTGAGTTGATCAGTTCTCTCTTATTTGAAACATTCTTCTTCATTGAGCGAGCCTTAGCAATGATTAATAGAACTTGAAGAGAACTCAGATTCTCCTTTCCTTTCTCTTTTCAGTTTGGGTGTTCAGAGTAAAGGAAGACAATGGGTGCCCCATGACAAGATGATTCTTCCTGAGGCACTAATTTGTATCGTGAAATGATTGCTAACCCAATCCCACCCCTTCTCTGTGGATTGCTAGATTTTTCAGTGTTTTCTGGGGGAGTCCTCCAGCTGCCGCTTGAGAACCTTCTTCACTAAGGCTCCTTTGTGAATGTCTCTGATTGTTTCAGAAAGGCCTAAAGAATTTAAAGATGTTCATTGTCAAAGCCATGAAAAGTCTCACTTACATATTCTTTCCTTTATCTGTCTCATCATCTTCCTTTATGGAAGGATTCTCTGCTTATGTGTGGTCTGGTATCCTCTGAGGATTCTAGAGAAATATGAGCGCTGTCTGCAGATGTTCAGTACTAGACAGCCATCAAGTGGAGGAGGGATTTAACATACTTGGTAGGCAGCTCTGGGTGACAGTAGTAGGATAAGTGGGTAAAAATAATGTCAGGAGACAAGCATTTCCCGCTGTGTTCTGCAGATCTATGGAACGCTAATGGGTGCTGGCTTTTCAGTTGGAAGGTTACAGGGTTAAGTAAGTTAGGAAATTCTGTGTTCGTGCTGTTGAACAGATTTATTTATCAAAGTTAATGAGTGTTTGAAGTATCTAACAGGAATATAAAATATTCTTATTTGATCATAGAACACTTTTCATGAAGCAGATCAAAGGACAGATGCTTCTCAGTTACAGCATTAAGAAAATGCTCTGGTGCTAACATAAAAATAAAATTTGCCACTGTAAGTTAGAAGCCTTAGATGTAAATTGTAGTTGCAATCAAATGCAGTAGAACCCTATACACAAATATAAACAATTTGGAATTGAGTTTATTTGTAAGATAAGAAGTAGAACTGAATGTTTTTGAGGTTGATACTGGCTTTAAATTGCTACGGATGGCCACAGGATGGGCTAAGCAATCCTCCCACATATTGAAGTGTTCATCTGAATTAGATGCCACTGGATGAACACATGCTGCTTTTTAAGCATTTACCATCAGACTGTTTCCAGAACCTTACCAGGAACGATCTTTTAGATATGTCTCCTCTGAATTTGTGCATGGCATTGTCATTACCACTATTATCTTGCTTGTAAAATAAAACTAATTAACAGTGCTGACTTTACTGACAGGTATTTAAGATTTATTCCATTTACTAAGTGATAAATATTGGTTCAAGATATATGTAACCTTATTTTAATAAAGTTAATATGGTGGCGATCTTAAAGTTAGTACAAGAATGATAAGGGTGATATGGTGACTCCTTTCAGGTTACAATTTCAAAGGCTAGTAGAGTAGGTGTTGTAACATCCAAAGGAGTTGAAAACTAAGTATTAGAGTATATTTCAAGCTAGATTCTACCCTGCCATATGTAATGGCCTTTTAGAAAGAGAAAAGGACAAGGGAAATAAATCTTTTATAACAAAGACATTTTATCTATTTATGGAAGTAAGTGCAACTCAAAGTGCTTCTTAAGTGATATTTAAAAACATTTTTGGTAACAGGGAATAAATGAATATGTTTAATTTGGGTCTAAAGAAATTTGAATAGCCTGGAATGATTAAATATTTTAGAGGTAAATATCAAGTATTACACCCAGGTAAAAATATTTTTCAGTACAGAAAAAAGGGAAATATCAACGCTCTTGCATTCAGTGTATGTGTCTATGAGGGAATAATTTCAATCAGCAGTGAGTACCATAAATGTTCTGTGGTTACCAACAGAGTAAATGTGCACTTAAATTGCAAGTAGAAGTTTGGTAGATGAGGAAAAGAGATAATAATCATGTTCAGCCCACCATTAAGAAGCTACTAAATAGCATGAAAGATTGGGGCAATCTCAGAATGTTCAGAAGAAAGGGACCAGATTTATGAAGGGAATTTAAATTGTGCCATAGGAAAATAAAATCTCATGAGGTACTGAAACTTGGGAAAAACAAACCATTATGGAACATGACACTTGTTTTTGGATAGTTGGAGGGTCATCAGATATATGAATGGTTGGGCTCTCCGGGCTTCAAGAGGTGGAATTTGATCAGCAGGTATAAGTTCTCAGGTTTCAACTCTTTTCAAAGTGTTCTGACAGCCAGAGATGTTCAGAAATGCAATGAATTGGCACAAGAGGTGGTGAGTTCCTGGTTACGGATGCTTCCATAGTACATAGTTAAGCTTTGAGAAGTAGAAGGACTGGAACACACAAATAATCCCTTTTAATTGTGAGATTATGGGCTTTTAAGTCTTGCTGAAGTACACTAATGAATTCCTGCAAATATATGAAAATTAAAAATTAAAAATAATAATGGGCACAAATTTATGTAAAATTACCATTGGGCTGGGTGTATGAATCTATTCCTGGGCATCGTCTAGCTTTGCTGAGAAATTTTCATTTATCCATTTTACAGTTGTCCAAAAACCCACATCCATTGGTAAATTTGAAAACAGATTAAGGGTATGTGAACCAGAGTCTGGAAGTACCACTAGAGAACTGCTTTGCTATATAGCCAAATAAATCAGCAACCTGGTGTCTTCTACTTATGATATTAGGATATCATAGCACTGGAATAACTCAATAGAACCTTCAGTTTTTTAAAGCAAGTCCTTAAGTTTTAAACATCTGTATGTACCAGGCAAGTACTGCATTGAGGATGGCCTTGCTTCACAGAGTTATATAGAGAGAGCAGTTTTTATTCATTATTTCTTTGGAACTGATCTTCAATCCAATATACCAAATATTTCTATTCACTATTCTAAAGCCAAAGACTTTGTTCAACTAAAGCATTTCATAATGCTCTGATATACTTGAGAAAGGTCTCTTCTGTAAACCATTTGTGAGGTTTACAAAAGAAAACACACGACTGATTCCTAGATGAAAACACTGAGACAGCAAGACTAGTTTTTGTTGAACTGGCTGCATTGATTTATAGTCAAATACAATAAATATTATGGTTATAAAGCTTATATTTACGAATGTTTTGCAACCTGGGAAGGCAAGTAGCTAACCAATAATTCTCCCTGTGTGCTTTAGATAGGCCTGGTTTGCCTGTCCATAATAGGTCATGAGTGGCTTTCCAAAGAATGTGAAGTGAAAGTTGAGTAAATGCAGACTTTTGATGGGAGCAGTGTCTCCTAGATGAGCATCAGGGAGGTGTTTCAGAATTTCACCCCAGGAACATACTGTCTATTCACAAATGTTCTTTCCTACCTGACTTCCTCCTTCTTCCATTTTCTCTCTATAATAAAACTGGTATCACCAGTTTTTATTTTTTTTATTTTTTTTATTGTCACAAACCTTAGGACTCAGTTGCAGAAAATTGTCACTCATCCATGATTCCTAATTCACTTCTTTCTCATCTTTCCAATGATTAATGATTATTGTTTTATGTTTTATGTTTTTCACTTGTTTTTATATGCATGCTGGTAGTATATATTTCTTCAAACTATTTATAGGAATAGGCATAATCCATATTACCTATACTTTAAAGATATTTAAGTATCACTTCTCAGCCTTTTGGCTAAGATCAAGTGTAGTATCTATTCTTATCAGTTTAAAGATATTCAGGCCAGAAGATACCATTATATGAAACTGCTGTCTTTGTACTTCTCAATTTTAGTATTTCACACCACAGAGTTAGGCTTGATTATAAGGAAATATCTTATATTAAATTATTAAATATGATTTAACACAAAGTTGGGTACCAACTGCTGAGTGTTTTCATATTAGGTAGAACTTTCTCCCACTTTCTCCCTGTGCCCCATGATAAACATAAATAACTACCTAATTCTGCCTAAACTTTCAAATTTAGGGAACTACTCCTTCTAGACTGGTCCAGAGATGTTGAAGAGGGACATATGGGGTATGAAAAAAGAGAGCAAGAGCGAGAGTGCGAGAGAGAGAGATGGTTTGGTGTTTCCCTTCTTTTACTATTGGGAGTCTATCATTTTCCTTAACATACTTCTGTGAATCCTATGGGGTTGGCTCCTTTCCACAGAAGAGTCTGGGTGGCCCATGTATCAGATGCTTCCTCATAGGGTTTGAGTGGGAATCAGGTTGACTTTCAACACTTGGAGAACCCTTGAATAAAGATTCTGAATATTTCAGACTGAGTTGCTTTTTATTTCATTGTTTAGGGACCTGTAGCTGTTGGGTAATTATTCCTCAGAATTTAATTTTTTACCAGGGTCACTGTAGCATGAAAGTTTTCCCTCTATATTAGATTTTGTGGTGGTAGGGGGAGCATATTTGTAAGGATAATTTGATTTGGATTTATCTATTGTAATGGTAAAGCAGACTCAAAAAATTCTTTGATCATCTATGTGTTGGAGGGTTTGGACATTAAATGCCAAATAAATCTGAGAAGTCATTTATATAATGTTCAGAGTAATCTCAATTTAAGATGTATTTGAGTTTTAGTAGGTGCAGTTTCCCAAGATCATCAGAATTGCCTCTACCTATTTTTATGAGTTCCATTTCTCAGAGAGGAAAAATTATTGGCCAGCAGATGATGTGGACCATATCTTCTGTCCTTGCTGCTGATTTTGGTTTCTCCCATACTCCTTTCAATGTTAGGGTCATCATCATCTTAGATTTGTCCATCTACCCGTTGTTCTTCTGCCCCTTCTTCCTTCCAATTTCCCCACTGAATCAGTCAATATACACCTTCTACATACATATCAGGCAAAATATTAGGTGCAGGGGTTAACATAGTTGACATTTAATTGCTATGAAAATGTAAAGAAGGCGGAGGGGGAGCCAAGATGGCGGAATAGTGAGGTTGCACACTGATAGTCTGGGAAAAGATAGTTTAATAAAAGTGGAGTTGCTGTAGTTTCAGGGAAAGGCTCAGGGAAAAAATTGCAGAGGAAACTCTTCCGGATCTAGTGGATGTGACACGGAGGACCTACAGGGAGAGTAAGGATGCCCACGGCTTGGGAGCCCAGCCTTGGAGTTTATGCACCAGTGCTGGAAGGGGAGGTGAGGCGAAACCTCAGTAGCCCAAGACATCGGCAGGGAAATGGCAGGAAGAGCCTAGAGTGAACAAGGCTTGAAGCCTCTCTGGGGAAAGTTTACCAGGCTAACTAGAGGAGAGAAAAATAAATAAATAAATAAATAAATAAATAAATAAATAAAAGGGACCAGCAGGGAAACGAGCCTCTCTCTCCACTCAGCTTACAAAGGCAAGCAAGACAAAGAGCAGGCGCCACTTTAGACATACGTAAAGCGGCACACACCATCAGCCAAGCAGAAAAACCTGACTCTGGTGGGGAGAAGTAACAGGAGGTTAGGACCTAGTGAAGGTGTGGAGCTAATGAACTGAGACTGTGAAAATCTGAGGGTGTGGAAAAGAACTCACAAGTACACAAACTCGGTAAACTTGGCAACCTGGTGGGAGACTGCAGGGAAATTTGAGATCTCACGGAGTACTGCATAGACCCTTTGTGTGGTCCTTGGGGCAGAGCAGACAAATATTATACCCAAAGGGGCCAGATTTCATACATTGACTACCCTCAATTCCATTCAGCTATGCGGAATTACTTCCCTTCTGAGTTAAAAGAGAGAGAGAGAGAGAGAGAGAGAGAGAGAAACCTGGGTGATTTACCTTTGACACACCCTTAACCCTGAAGAACCAAACAGAGCTCTCTGGCCATACCCATCACATACCTCTAAGGATCCATCAAAAACAAACAGTCCACTTAATCTAGAGTCATAGTATAATGAGAAAAACCACTACAATGAAGAAACCAAAGAACATCTCCACAATGCCAAGCAACAAACACAGAAACCGAGGAAACAAGAACAAGGAAGACACTATGATGCCCTCAAATGAACAAGACATCCCAAACCAAGATTATGAAGATGATGAGAGAGAAAAAATGCAAGAAACAGATTTCAAAAAATTGATAAGAACATTAAGAAGTTCTCAAAAACAAATTCTTGAACTACAGAAATCCTTACTGGACAGGATAGAAAATCTCTCTCATAAAAATGAAATCTTAAGGAGGAATCAAAATGAAATGAAGCAACTAGTAGAACATGAAACTGTGATAGTGAAGAGAAATCATAATGAAATGAATTCAATAGATCAAATGATAAACACACATTTGATGACCCTCCTTCTGCTAAGGCAGCTATTGACTGGTTTGATGGAAAAGAATTCCATGGCAATATCATTAAAGTGTCCTTTGCCACCAGAAGACCTGAGTTCATTAGAGGTGGTGGAAGTGGAGGTGGGCAGCGAGGCCGTGGAGGATACAGAGGCCGAGGAGGCTTTTAGGGGAGAGGTGGAGATCCCAAAAGTGGAGACTGGATTTGTCCCAATCTGTCATGTGGAAATATGAATTTTGCATGAAGGAATTCTTGTTATCAGTGCAATGAGCCTAGACCAGAGGACTCTCGTCCCTCAGGAGGGGACTTTCGGGGGAGAGGCTATGGTGGAGAGAGGGACTACAGAGGTTGTGGGGGCAGAGGTGGAGACCGAGGCGGCTATGGTGGAGACAGAAGTGGGGGTGGCTATGGTGGAGACAGAAGTGGTGGCTATGGTGGATATAGAAGTGGTGGCTATGGTGGGGACAGAAGTGGGGGTGGCTATGGTGGGGACAGAAGTGGTGGCTATGGTGGAGATAGAAGTGGAGACAGAGACCAGGAGAAGCACCTGGCTCCTGCCATCGGATCAGCGCGGTGCGCCGGCCGCAGCGCGCCGGCCGCAGCGGCCATTGGAGGGTGAACCAACGGCAAAGGAAGACCTTTCTCTCTGTCTCTCTCTCTCACTGTCCACTCTGCCTGTCAAAAAAAAAAAAAAAAAAAACAAAAAAACAAAAAAACAAAAAAAAAAACAAAAAAGAAGTGGAGATAGAAGGCGGGGATTGAGGAAGTGGTTATGGTGGCGACCGAGGCGGTGGCTATGGCGGAGACAGAGGGGGCTATGGTGGAGACTGAGGTGGCTATGGCGGAGATCGAGGAGGCAGCTATGGTAGAGATTGAGGAAGTTATGGTGGAGACTGAGGAGGTTATGGCGGAGATCGAGGAGGCTACGGAGGAGATCGAGGGAGCTATGGAGGAGACCGAGGAGGGGAGGCTATGGAGGAGACCGTGGTGGCGGCGGTGGTTATGGTGGAGACAGAAGTGGAGGCTACGGTGGAGACAGGAGTGGTGGCGGCTATGGAGGAGACCGAGGTGGGGGCTATGGAGGAGATCGAGGTGGCTATGGAGGCAAAATGGGAGGAAGAAACGACTACAGAAATGATCAGCGCAACCGACCATACTGATGGCTGTTTTGAATGTTTCTTGGTCTCTGACATGATCTATAATGAAATTGCCAGAGTTATGCCTGCTGCTTTCCTCGTGGCCTCCTCTGGGTAGTGAAATTAAGTGACGTTTGGATTTTCATTTGGGTGGGAGGGCAGGGACAATTTTTCTTTTAGAAATGTCCATTGAAATTTCCCCTTTTAGTTTCCATCCTTCTCCTTCCCAGCCCTTGAAGCTAAGTGTGTTGTAAAATATTGCCAAAATGAGAAGTGTTTTGTAATACTGCAATAAAAGCTGCTTGTTTTTGTGGAAAAAAAATGATAAACACATTAGAGAGCCTTAAAAACAGAATGAGTGAAGCAGAAGAGAGAACATCAGACTTAGAAGACAGAGCACAGGAAAGTATACAGTCAAACCAAAGAAAAGAAGAGGAAATTAGAAATCTAAAAAATATTGTTGGGAATCTACAGGATACTATTAAAAAAACCCAACATTCGGGTTCTAGGAGTTCCTGAAGGCATGGAGAGGGAGAAAGGATTAGAAGGCCTTTTTAGTGAGATACTAGCAGAAAACTTCCCAGGTTTGGAGAAGGACAGAGACATCCAAGTACAGGAAGTTCATAGAACCCCTAGTAAACATGACCAAAAGAGATCCTCGCCATGACATGTTGTAATCAAACTCACCACAGTGAAACATAAAGAAAAGATTCTAAAATATGCAAGAGAGAAACGTCAGATTACTCTCAGAGGATCTCCAATCAGACTCCCAGCAGACTTCTCATCAGAAACCCTACAGGCTAGAAGGAAATGGCGAGATATAGCCCAGGTACTAAGAGAGAAAAACTGCCATCCCAGAATGTTATATCCTGCAAAGCTCTCATTTGTGAATGAAGGTGAAATAAAGACTTTTCATAGCAAACAGAAATTGAAAGAATTTGTTGCCGCTCATCAAGCCCTGCAAAAAATGCTTAAAGATGTGCTACACACAGAAACACAGAAACATGGCCATCAACATGAAAGAAGGTAAAGGAAGAAAAACTCCCAGTAAAAGATCACAGGAAGCTCAAAGCATATACTAGAAAATATCTTTGAGAAAATGGCAGGGCAAAGTTACTACTTATCAATAGTCACATTGAATGTTAATGGTCTCAACTCTCCCGTTAAAAGACACAGACTGGCTGAATGGATTAAGGAACAAAACCCATCTATTTGCTGCCTACAAGAAACACATCTTTCCAATAAAGATCCATACAGACTGAAAGTGAAAGGCTGGAAAAAGATATTCCATGCCAACAGAAGCAAAAAAA
Source organism: Oryctolagus cuniculus (assembly GCF_051225735.1). NCBI lineage: Eukaryota > Metazoa > Chordata > Mammalia > Lagomorpha > Leporidae > Oryctolagus > Oryctolagus cuniculus. The sequence continues at coordinate 100,806,567 of NC_142870.1, forward strand.
AAAAAACCACAGTTGTAGCCATCTTAATATCAGACAAGATAAACTTTAACACTAACTGTTAAGAGAGACAAAGAGGGGAACTATATAATGATTAAGAGTTCAATTCTATAGGAAGATGTAACTATTATAAATGTATATGCACCTAATTACAGGGCACCAGTTTATTTAAAAGATATGTTAAGGGACTTAAAGGGAGACTTAGACTCCAATACAATCATATTGGAGGACTTCAATACTCCACTCTCAGAAATAGATCAACTGGACAGAAGATCAACAAGGAACAGCAGATTTAATTGACACTATTGCCCAAATAGACCTAACAGATATCTACAGAACTTTAAATCCAACATTTAAAGAATTTACATTCTTCTCAGCAGTGCATGGAACCTTCTCTAGAATTGACCACATACTAGGCCATAAAGCAAGTCTCAGCAAATTCAAAAGAATTAGGATCATGCCATGCAACTTCTCAGACCATAAAGGAATGAAGTTGGAAATTAGCAACTCAGGAATCCCTAGAACATACGCAAACACATGGAGATTGAACAACATGCTCCTGAATGAACAATGGGTCATAGAAGAAATTAAAAGAGAAATCAAAAACTTTCTGGAAGTAAATGAGGATAACAACACAACATATGAAAACTTATGGGATAAGGTAAAAGCAGTGTTAAGAGGAAAGTTTATAGCAATAGGTGCCTACATCAAGAAATTGGAAAGGCACCAAATAGATGAGCTTTCAACGCATCTCAAGGATCTAGAAAAACTGCAGCAAACCAGACCCAAATCTAGTAGGAGAAGAGAAATCATTAAAATCAGAGAAGAAATCAACAGGATTGAATCAAAAAAATTACAAAAAATCAGCCAAACGAAGAGCTGGTTTTTTGGAAAAAAAAAAAGAATAAAATTGAGACACCATTGGCACAACTAACTAAAAAAAGAAGAGAAAAGACCCAAATCAATAAAATCAGAGATGAAAAAGGAAATGTAACAACAGACACCACAGGAAAAAAAAAGAATCATCAGAAATTACTACAAGGACTTGTATGCCAGCAAACAGGGAAATATATCAGAAACGGATAGATTCCTGGACACATGCAATCTACCTAAATTGAGCCATGAAGACATAGAAAACCTAAACAGACCCATAACTGAGACAGAAATTGAAACAGTAATAAAGGCCCTCCCAACAAAGAAAAGCCCAGGACCAGATGGATTCACTGCTGAATTCTACCAGACATTTAAAGAAGAACTAACTCCAGTTCTTCTCAAACTATTCAGAACAGTCAAAAAAGAGGGAATCCTCCCAAATTCTTTCTATGAAGCCAGCATCCCCTTAATCACTAAGCCAGAGAAAGATGCAGCATGGAAAGAGAATTACAGACCAATTTCCCTGATGAACATAGATGTAAAAATCCTCAATAAAATTCTGGCCAACAGAATGCACCAACACATCAGAAAAATCATCCACCCAGACCAAGTGGGATTTATCCCTGGTATGTAGGGATGGTTCAATGTTTGCAAAACAATCAATGTGATACACCACATTAACAGACTGCAGAAGAAAAACCATATGATTATCTCAATAGATGCACAGAAAGCATTCGATAAAATTCAACACCCTTTCATGATGAAAACTCTAAGCCAAATGGGTATAGAAGGAACATTCCTCAATACAATCAAAGCAATCTATGAAAAACCCACAGCCAACATCCTATTGAATGGGGGAAAAGTTGGAAGCATTTCCACTGAGATCTGGTACCAGACAGGTATGCCCACTCTCACCACTGCTATTCAATATAATTCTGGAAGTTCTAGCCAGAGCCATCAGGCAAGAAAAAGAAATTAAAGGGATACAAATTGGGAAGGAAGAACTCAAACTATCCCTCTTTGCAGATGATATGATTCTTTATTTAGGGGATCCAAAGAACTCTACTAAGAGACTATTGGAACTCATAGAAGAGTTTGGCAAAGTAGCAGGATATAAAATCAATGTACAAAAACCAACAGCCTTCGTATAAACAGGCAATGCCATGGCTGAGAAAGAACTGCTAAGATCAATCCCATTCACAATAGCCACAAAAACAATCAAATACCTTGGAATCAACTTAACCAAGGACGTTAAAGATCTCTACGATGAGAATTACAAAATCTTAAAGAAAGAAATAGAAGAGGATACCAAGAAATGGAAAAATCTTCCATGCTCATGTATTGGAAGAATCAACATTATCAAAATGTCCATTCTTCCCAAAGCAATTTATAGATTCAATGCGATTCCAATCAAAATACCAAAGAAATTCTTCTCAGATCTGGGAAAAATGATGCTGAAATTCCTATGGAGACACAGGAGACCTCGAATAGCTAAAGCAATTTTGTACAACAAAAACAAAGCCAGAGGCATCACAATACCAGATTTCAGGACATACTACAGGGCAGTTGTAATCAAAACAGCATGGTACTGATACAGAAACAAATGGATAGACCAATGGAACAGAATTGAAACACCAGAAATCAACCCAAACATACAGCCAACTTATATTTGATCAAGGATCTAAAACCAATTCCTGGAGCAAGGACAGTCTCTTCAACAAATGGTGCTGGGAAAACTGGATTTCCACGTGCAGAAGCATGAAGCAAGACCCCTACCTTACACCTTACACAAAAATCCACTCAACATGGATTAAAGACCTAAATCTATGACCTGACACCATCAAATCATTAGAGAACATTGGAGAAACCCTGCAAGATATTGGCACCTGCAAAGATTTCTTGGAGAAGACCCCAGAGGCACAGGCAGTCAAAGCCAAAATTAACTATTGGGACTGCATCAAATTGAGAAGTTTCTGTACTGCAATAGAAGCAGGAAAGTGAAGAGGCAACTGACTAATAGGAAAAAATATTTGCAAACTATGCAATAGAAAAAGGATTAATAACCAGAATCTACAAAGAGATCAGGAAACTCCACAACAACAACAAAAAACCAACAACCCACTTAAGAGATGGGCCAAGGACCTCAATAGACATTTTTCAAAAGAGGAAATCCAAATGGCCAACAGGCACATGAAAAAATGTTCAAGGTCATTAGCAATCAGGGAAATGCAAATCAAAACCACAATGAGGTTTCACCTCACCCCAGTCAGAATGGCTCACATACAGAAATCTACCAACAACAGATGCTGGCGAGGATTTGGGGAAAAAGGGACACTAACCCACTGTTGGTGGGAATGCAAACTGGTTAAGCCACTATGGAAGTCAGTCTGGAGATTCCTCAGAAACCTCAGAATATAACACTACCATTAAACTCAGCCATACCACTCCTTGGAATTTACCCAAAGGAAATGAAATTGGCAAACAAATAAGCTGTCTGCACCTTAATGTTTATTGCAGCTCAATTCACAATAGCTAAAACCTGGAACCAACCCAAATGCCCATCAACAGTAGACTGGATAAAGAAATTATAGGACATGTACTCTATAGAATACTATACAGCAGTAAAAAACAATGAAATCCGGTCATTTGCAACAAAATAGAGGAATCTGGAAAACATCATGCTGAGTAAAATAAGCCAGTCCCAAAGGGACAAATATGCTATGTTCTCCCTGATTGGTGACAACTAACTGAACACCAAAAAGTAAACCTGTTGAAGTGAAATGGACACTATGAGAAATGGTGACTTGATCAGCCCTTGCTCTGACTGTTGATGAAAAACTTAATACTTTATCCGTTTTAGTATTTTTTTGTTCTACTTAATACTATTGTTTGAACTCTGTAATTAATACACAATTATTCTTAAGTGTTGAAACTTAACTGAAAAGTGATCCCTGTTAAATATAAGAGTGGGAATAAGAGAGGGAACAAATGTGCAATTTGGGACAAGCTCAAGCTGAGTTGCCCCAAATGGTAGAGTTAGAAAGGTGCCAGGGGATCCCAATACAATCCCATCAAGGTGGCATGTACCAATGCCATCTCACTAGTGCAAGTGATCAATTTCTGTTCACAATTGATCATAATGATAGGACTAAGAGTCAAAGCGATCACATAAACAAAACTAGTTCTGAAAATACTAACCGATAGAATAAAAAAGGGAGAGAATGATCCAACATGGGAAGTGAGATACACAGCAGACTCAGAATGGCAGATGTCCTAAACAGTACTCTGCTGTCAGAATTAGCCCTTATGGCATTCAGATTAGGCTAAAAAGCCCATGAGAATATTTCAGGCATGGAAAGCCAAGACACTCTGGAAAAAAAAAACCTATTGGGTCATCAAAGAAGCATGTACCTTTCTCTGAAGGGAGGAGAGAACTTCTACTTTGACTATGACCTTATCTAAATATGCTCAGAGTCCGCGAACTCAAAAGCCTCCTTAGCCTTGGCAATTCATGACAAGAGCCTAGGGTGATTACTGATGCCATAAACAGGAGTGTCAATTTGTTAAGTCAACAACAGGAGTCACTGTGCACTTACTCCTCATGTAGGATCTCTGTCCTTAATCTGCTGTGCATTGTAATTTAATGCTACAACTAGTACTCAAACAGTATTTTTCACTTTGTTTCTGTGTGGGTGCAAACTTTTGAAAGCTTTACTCAGTATGTGCTAAATTGATCTTCTGTATATAAAGATAATTGAAAATGAATCTTGATGTGAATAGAAGGGGGGAGGGAGAGGGAAAGGGGAGGGTTGTGGGTGGGAGGGAAGTTATGGGGGGGAAAGCCATTGTAATCCATAAGCTGTACTTTGGAAATTGTATTCATTAAATAAAAGTTAAAAAAAGAAAATGTAAAGAAGACATTATTATATTATTTATTATTCTAATGGCATCAAATGTGACCAAGTTTTGCATCTATGCTGTTGAGAGACTAAAATATAACCAGTTGTACAGTCAAAAGAGATAAAGTAGGAATGGTTGAGTGGCAACAGTCCTAAGTTTCAACTGCGGATTTGGGATTGTGGCATAAGATTTCTTAATTGTTCTTAATTTTCTCATGAGCTTTCTTAATTGTTTTTGCTTAATATGAATATTAAGCAAATATTAATATGATATGAATTACATATTTATCTATAAGTTTCAGAGATTAGTTGGCATGAACAGCAGAAATTTTCCTCTTTGTAGAGTACCAGACTGACAAAGTGATATTTCTATAACATAATTTCCTTGTATTTTCAGATTATGCCACAGATTTTAAAATTTTGACTGATGTATAGTAATGGTACATTTTTATTAGTTACAGTGTGAAGTCTCAATAAATATATACACAAGGAACTAATAAAATATGAAAAAGCATATATATCACCTCAAATATTTATAATTTTAATGAGACTCTTCAAAACCCTTTCTTGTAGCTTTTTTGAAATATGAAGCATGTTATTAATTGTAGCCACCCTATTGTGCAATAGAATAATGACATTTATTCCTGTTATCTGTATATGTCACAGATTTTTAAGGATATCACTCAGATTAAGGAGTTGAAAATGAATGTCTTTTTCACATGACATGTCATTTCAACAGGAGGTCGGTTATTCCTAAGGGAGTTTCTAAATAAGGTAGAAGAATTCTAGAGTGGAGAAGTTTCCCAGATCAAGCCATTTGATCTATAAAGATGGTAATGCTAGAACAAATGAATATTTTTAAAAATGTATATGTATAAATGTACTAATATACCTTGCATATCCCATCAATTTGCTTCCCTCTCTTCCCTCCATTCTTTGCATGCTGTCTCTCTTCCATTCTCTCTTTCTCTTCCTTCCTCCCTCCTTCCCTTCCTTCCTTCCTCTCCTACCATCTTCTTCTTTCCTCCTCTCCCTTTCCTCCTTAATCTATCATGTCTAACTATCTCTCTCTCTCTCTCATCATCATCATATCTATCTCTATCTATCTATCTATCTATCTATCTATCTATCTATCTATCTATCATCTTTGTTTAGACAAGATTATACAATTATAGCATTTGTGATGAAGATGCTTCTACAGTCAGAATAACTGAAACATTCTTTTGTAAAGTTTTAGCCTTTATAGACCTATTAAAAGGACATCAGAAGATTCTTTAAATGACAATCTAAGTTACTGTTTTAGTTCAAAAAGCAGTTTCACTGAAACAACAGTGAGTTTGAATGCAGTGCTGGTTCTATGCTCGGCCATAAGCCAACCTTCTACTCAATATTTCTGAAGAACCTACCTATTTAGATAAGCATCCCTGTCCTTGGGTGAAGAAGAACAATATGGATGTAGAAACCCCCTTCAAAATAGATGATAAAAGGATCAAAATGGTACTTTAGTTTTCTTTTTTCTTTTGATTCATTCTTTTTTTAATACAATAGCTGAAAGGTCAGTCTTACAGTTCAGGGTAGTCAAAATGTTACTGTGAGAGAGGATCTTAAAAGTGTATAAAAATGGATCACTAGAAAGAAACAAAATTGGTTATTCAATTGTGTGTATGAGAGTGGGTGTATGCGCATATGAGAATGAGTGTATGTGCACAGGGGTTTCATGCATTGAACATTTGAGAAAGTGTAGGGACAACTGGTACCTGGAAAGTGAGTCATATGATCTCTGAAACATCAAACAATCCTCTGTTCATCTGCTTTGTAATTATGGCTGTCAATTTTTCTTCTTGTATTTGTTTTATAAACAAATTCCCAGTAAGAGTGATTTAACTCTTTCCATGACTTCCAGTTATTACATTTGTATCATTGGCTCAAATGTCACCCTGAGTTGTTTAAAAGCTGCCTATGTGGCATTATATACTGTAACCTTTCATTTCACATAGGTCAACACTTGGCTTTTAAATGATAGTAAATTTCAGGCACTACTGATTCAGTCTGGGCAGGTAGAGGTGAAAGGCTTTATCTTTCAGGATTCCTTGTGAAATGGCCAGTCACTCAAAAAGCAATTTTGAGTCCTTTACACAAAGCTGAGAGATGAATGCCACTGCTGAGGTGACACAAAGGGGATACATCTGCCTTACAAAGCTAGTAATTTGTTTTGTTGCCTTATTTATATAGTAGAGGCTGCTTTGAGTTGCTGCGTATGTGCTGTGGTCCATGAACAGGTAAATAAGTTATTTAGTCTTGTTAATATTGTTATTTTTCAAAAAAGATTTATTTATTTGAAAGGCAGAGTCCCAGAGAGAAAGAAGGAGCAAATGAAAGAGAAATCTTCCATCCACTGGTTTGCTCCTCAAATGGCCTCAATGGCTGGGGCTGGGCCAAGTAGAAACCAGGAGCCAGGAGCTTCATCCAGATCTCTCACTTGGATGCAGGAGCCCAAGGACTTGAGCCATCTTCCATTGCTTTCCCAGGCACATTTGCAGTGAGCTGGGTTGGAAGTGGAGCAGCAAGGAGTTGAACAGGTGCCCATATGGGATGCTGGCATTGCAGGCAGCAGCTTAAACCATAATATCATAATGCTGGCCCCTAGTATTATAATTTTTTAAAAAATTGATATTTAAATAAGGGGCATCAATCCATCAAGTTTATCTCCCCATATTAAAGGCTCAGTTGATATTTCTCAAGTCTTGCTACTATTCCAGGTTACCTGTTTAGCACCCAAGCTCCCTCCTTGATTTGGATTATCCATCTAATTGCAGAAAAAAGCCCTCTAAATTGTAGCTGTTTCTCCTACTATCTTCTCCCTTCATAGAGAGCCTTTAATATTCAAAATTCAGAGTAGCCTGTGCACATAAGCTTCTGGCCATAATAAAGCTTAAAATTATATTTTGTGTTTCTTTAGGAAGAAGTATATTTTCTCTAAACTACCTCTATTAGTTTCTGTTCTAATTTTAAAATAATTTACCACCCCCAAGGAGGAAAGGAGAAATGGGTTTGGATTTGACCTACCTCCCACCTGAAGAACACCATATAAGGAAGCCTAGAACCAGTGGAAAACAAAAAGTAGAAGCTAAATGCTTGGTCTTTTTATGCCATATTATTTGCAGCTCAACAAAACTTGGCAGAAATTATGACGAAAACCATTAAAAAATTGTAGAAAGTCTTTTCTGTGCCAGCCATTGTTTTAACAGATGATATTTACAGTCTTGTGAAATTTATAGAGCCTTTGTTACCCCCATTATATAGGTGAATATTCTGAGAATTAGTAAGATGGCTAAAGTTACATACAACTGAACAATACAACATTTTCTCTGCTGACATGTCAAGTTCTCTTTTTGAATTTTCAATCAGACAACATAGGTCAACTTCTTGGGACATATTTCCCTCCCTTTCCTTCTGTTCTTATTCCTTTTCACCTTCCTTCAACTGTGTCCCTCTTCAAGTCACAGTTTGAACAGTTAAAACTTCCTTGAATGTTACTTCTTCCAGGAAATTCTTGGACAAAGGAGCCCCTCTGTGACGTGCTCTCAGGTCACTGTGAACGTTTCTTTTAGAGTATATATCAAAACTAATAATTATGTGTACAATTACTTTCCAATGTCTCTTCCATACCAGACTTTGTAGTTCAAGAGAACAGAAATAACCTCTGCTTTTCTCAGCATCTAATCTCTTGCCCATGGCAGAGGCTACATACATAAAAGCAGCTCAAAACATTCATGAAATGAATAATGAATGAATAGCACTCTATGAGTGGTAGCTGTTGTGTTATATTTATTAATTTGATAATTAAATATCATGCATTATACAGATTCTCAATGGAATCTCTGCTTCTCTACTGCTCACTAACCTCTGCACCAATAATTCCACAAAACAGATTCAGGCACCCGTATCAGGGAGGGGGAAGGGAGCTGGGGAAGAATTAAAGACAGTGAGCTTGGGCTTTCTAGATTCTACCACTCTCTCTAAATTTTAATTTTATTTATTCATTTTATTTATTTGAGAGACAGAGACAGAAACAAAGAGAGAGAGAGAGAAGAAGAAGAGAGGGAGAGAGAGAGAGATATATATATATGTCCCATTTGCTGTGTCATTCCCCCAAATGCCCACAACAGCCAGGATTGAAGCAGGCTAAAGCTGGGAGCCTATACTTCAATATACATCTCCCCACATGGGTGTTAAGGACCAAAGTATTTGAGACATTACCTGCTGCCTTACCCGGGCTCATGTTGGCATGAAGCTGAAACCATCAGCAGAGATGGGACTGGGACCCATGCCCTATGATATGGAATGCAGGCATCCCAAATGGACGTATCTTAACTACTACACAAAATGCCCAACTCTCTACATTTTTATAATAAAAAGTTTTTCCAGTTCATTTACTCTCTTAGTCATCCAAAAATGGGGACTAGAGGGCAATTGTCCCTACAGGGGAATGAAAAAATGAACTGACCTTGCTTGAATGGAAAACTCTCTCCTATATCAGCTGTCCTTCAATGAGAGTCTACCTACATTTCTTTCAGTGCACCGGAAAAAATTGACACTATCTTAGTAAAAGCATTCTACCATTTAAAATTAAAATATGTTGCTCTGCTGCTTAAAATGAAACAACCTTACCTCACAAAATGGTCTCTTCACATAATGGTCCTCAATTGTAGTAATAGAAATCCTTTTATTCATTTTTAATCATGTTGCATTTTGTATACTGCTGTATATTGGCAAAATCCTTTTTCTACAGTGAGCAGAATAATTGTTTTTAGCTTTAATTGCTGGCTTTTTGTATTTCTCTGCCATTTGAATGCCTGTCATAGGTTTGACCGCTTCAACCTTACTTGTTTAGAGTCATAATTTCCCATCATGCAAAAGAATTTGTTTCTCTGTCTTTCATAATCTTAAATAGGTTTTTGCATAGCAGATCAGATTTCCTTTGTTACAATGTTATATCTATACTGTTACAGCTCTGAATATTCACTAGGTACAGTATATTAGGATTAATTAAAGCATTTCTGTAAGAATTGCAGCTTTTAAAAGTAGTGTTCTGACTGGCTCTAAGGTATGAAACTTCAGTCTACAAATCAGACTAATCAGAGGTCAGTTTGGGTCAAATTATATTATCTCTGGCTAAGCTCTTAGAGAAAGCACAGAATTGATACTCTATGAAACTCTATGATACTCTATGAAATGGCTCCCTAAACATCACACAGATATGGAAGAGAGTTTACAAGACAAGTTGATAAGACACGAAGACAATTAGCTCAAAGATAAAGTCCATTTAGGAATGTAGAAGGCCATAGCTGACACTAATAAAACAATGGAGTAAGCTGGAAAATAATGGAGGAAGAAAATTACATAACTGAAACTGCCCCCAGAGCTTTATTATTATTTTATTTTTTCAAAATAAGTTTAGATGTGAATCAATTCTTTCCCTTAAATCAAGGTTGAAAGACTATTCTTTATCAAAAGTTATTTTTTTCCCAAGAAGTATGACTGTATTATGTTGCTTAATAATTTTAATTTTTTAATTTTTATTTATGTAAGGCAGAGAGAAAGAAAGAGATAAACAGGGGTAGAGCTATCTATCCTTTGGTTCACTGCCTGAATGTCTGCGGCTGCCAGGTTTGGGCCAGGCTGAAGCCAGGAACTCAATCCAGGTCTCCTATAGGGTGGCAGGTACCCAAGCATTTGAGTCATCAACTGCTGCCTCCTAGGTTGTGCATTTGCAGGAAAATGTAAGAAGGAGAGGAGCTGGGACTTGAACCCAGGCACTGCTATATGGAATGTAGACATCCCAAGTGGCACTTTAATCACTACACCAAATTCCTTCCTCCCAGAAATTTTTGGAAAGTGACTGACAGAGAAGTCAAAAGCAAATCATTTGCCAACCTGCTCTTCCTTCATCAGGCCCTCCTGATTTTACTTTGGCCATGTTACCCTTCTTCCTGTGATAACCTCAACCATAGGCAAATTCAGAAATCACTAACCTTGACAATTCTTTTGTTGCCCTTATTCTAACAGGTCATCCAGAGGATCTGTTCCTTTTGAACTTTAATTCCTCTAATTTTTATTTCATTTTATTTTATTTTTAAATCTACAGGTTCCACCAAATCAAGAAAGGTCACACCATCACAGCTACCTCCCAAGGTCCACATTAGCAGGAAGCTGGAATCAGGAACAGAAGTTGATAATGAAACCCAGGTACTGCAATGTGAGAAGTGAGTGTCCTTACTGGCATCTTAGTGGTTCGGTCAAACGCCCACAACCCCCACCCCTTCATCTGAGAAGGATGCACATTACTTAATTTCTAAATTTTGGACTTTCCCAGATATTTGTGTTATTGATTCCTAGTTTAATTCCATTATGGGCAGAGAAAATATTTTGTAGGGCTTCAGTTCTTTTAAATTTGTTCAAGTTCATTATTTAAAACAAGATATGGTTTATCTTGGTGTCTATTCTACATGCACTTAAAAAGAATATGAATGCATCCTGATGTTGCAAGGTGCAATGATCAATATATTTCGATTAGGTACAGTTGCTTGATGGTGTTATTCAGTTCTTCTAATTTTTTTCTGATTTTATATTAATTAGTTTTATTGATTGTTAAGAGAAATGTTGAAGGCTCCTAATATAAATGTGGATTTGTTTATTTTTCCTTTTAGTTCAATTACTTTTTAAAAATTTTTTTTATTTTTTATTTATTTTTTTGACAGGCAGAGTGGACAGTGAGAGAGAGAGACAGAGAGAAAGGTCTTCCTTTTGCCGTTGGTTCACCCTCCAATGGCTGCCGCGGCTGGCGCGCTGCGGCCGGCGCACCACGCTGATCTGATGGCAGGACCAGGTACTTATCCTGGTCTCCCCATGGGGTGCAAGGCCCAAGTACTTGGGCCATCCTCCACTGCACTCCCTGGCCACAGCAGAGAGCTGGCCTGAAAGAGGGGAAACTGGGACAGAATCTGTTGCCCCGACCGGGACTAGAACCCGGTGTGCCGGCGCCGCTAGGTGGAGGATTAGCCTAGTGAGCCGTGGCGCTGGCCAGTTCAGTTACTTTTTTGTGTGTGTGTATTTTCAAGATTTGTTTCCAGGTACATAAAATTTTAGGATTACTTTGCCTTTTTTAAAGATTTATTTACTTGAAACTCAAAGTTACAGAGAGAGCTAGAGCTAGAGATAGAGCTGGAGATAGAGAGAGAGAGAGAGAGAGAGAGAGAGAGATAGATAGACAGACAGACAGAGACAGAGAGATCTTCCATCCACTGGTTTACTCTCCAGATGGCCTCAATGGCCAGGGCTGGGCCAGGCTGAAGCCAGGAGTCTGAAGCTTTACCTGGGTATTCCATGTGGTTGCAGGGGCCCAAGCACGTTGGCCATCTCCCACTGCTTCCCCAGCCATTCGCAGGGAGTTGGGTCAAAAGAGGAGCAACTGGAACTTGGATGGGCACCCATATGGGATGCTGGCGTTGCAGGTGGCAGCTATATCTGCTATGCCACAACACTTGTTATATCTTCTTGTTAGGAATTGGTTCTTCTATCATTATGTAATGTGCTCCTTTAACCCTGTAACTTTCAATGATTGGAAACTTTTTAACACAGTAATTCCTGCTTTTCTTTAAACAGCGTTTCCATGTAGGTCTTTTCCCATCATTTTACTTTTATCTGCAGGCCTTATGTTTTATCAATGGACAATTTACTTTCTTTGTTTGTTTTAATTGTATTTAATATATTTAAAAAGTGAATACAAATAAAAAAGGCATAAATAAAGATTCAAATAAGACCTCTAACAATGGAATAATACAACAAGTGAGATGTGAGATACATTGAACGATATTAACAGCTGATTAGACTTTGTAGAAGAACGGATAAATGAAGTTGAAGTCATGATAATAGAAACTATCCAAAAAGGAAAATACAGACTAAAAAGAATATGACATCAGTAAGATCATGAATACAGTATAGGCGAGCTGTGGACAATTTCAAATGACCTAATATACATGTGATCAGAGTCTCTGAAGGAGGAAAATAAAATAAGAGAGGGTTCAAAAGTTCATAGCAAATGGAATTAAAATATATTTTTTATGCTAAAAATTTTGAAATCCACACATAGTTGTTTCATTTACCATGAACATTTTGAAGCATCATTTATTTTTTTTTTTTAAGATTTATTTATTTGCTTGAGAGGTAGAGTTAGAGAGAGAGGGAGAAAATTCTTCTATCTGCTGGCTCACTTCCCCAAAGGCTGCAACAGCTGGACCTGGGCCTATTTGAAGCCAGAATCCAGGAGCTTTTCAGGTCTCCCATGTGGGTGCAGGGGCCCAAGCACTTCGGCCATCTTTTGCTGCTTTCTCGGGCCATAGCAGAGAGCTGGAATGGAAGAGGAGCAGCCAGGACATGAACCAGTGCCGACATGGGATGCCATTGTTGTAGAAGGAGGCTTAATCCACTATGCCACAGTGCCAACAATTTACTTTCAATGTAATTAATTGGATTTAGGCCTATCCATTTTTGATTTGTTGCTACCTATCCACTCTTTTTCATTTTTCTACTTTCCCTTTCTTTTTGGATTATTTGAATTTTTTAACGTTTTTATTTGAATATATCTATTGACTTTTGACTATATGTCTCTCCAGTTTTTTTTAAAATATTGTTTTATAATCCAGAGATTATAATAGGTAAGCCTAACTTTTAGATTCTGCTTATAATGATTATGGTCCCATTTCAAGTTAAAGATATTAACTAAAAGGGGCCATATAGATCCCTAATGTCTCTTTTTAACGTTATAGATAGCATATTTTTAGCATCTATATACACCACAGTACCGGCCCCAAGATTGTTCAATTTAGACCACAAATTCCAATCTGATTTTTATGGACTGTGGTTCTGATAAAAGTTTTGTTTTCAAAATCTTTCTGGTGCTATTCCTGTGTGTTTTACTTGTGTTTCATGTCCAACCTGGAACTCAAACCAAGGTCTACTACTTAGGTGCCTTATCAAAGCCTTTGCTATCCCACTTTCAATTAATTCCACACATGCTCAGCTCATGCAAGCACTCAGGGTCTCATACAGATTTAGGAGGGCCTTTCTCCTATTCCCTCATTTCTCTGCTTTTCCTACATCCTCTAGCTCTGAGACCCTTTTTTTCCTCACTACTAAATAAAATCCAAGGTTTAATTTTCCCTGCACTCTCATGGATTTCTCTCAACCAAGCCTACCTTAGAATTAAAATTAAAATTAAAATTCCAAGGGAAAAATAAATATGGATTCCACCTGTACACTATTCAGAGCACAAAAGTCTTATTTCCAAATTTTACCAAAGAGGTTGTATTGAGAATTTAAGGTGCCTGCACACTGCTATAGCCATGAGAGAATAGCCTTGGACTGGATCTTCTCCAGGGTAGGGTCAGGAAAGTAAAATGAGAAAAATATGAGTTTTTTTTTTCACATTGCCCATCAAATATGGTCTCATCCTTATTCCCCCATCCTCTAGCTCAAACACAGAGGCTTCTATTGGGTATTTTTCTATGTAAACTTGCTGGACAAATCTGTGGTTCAGCCTGTCGCACACTCCTCAAGTTTTGTTTTCCCTACGCAGCCCTCATGCTATTATTATGTCTTGGAGTCCTCAAGTAAGTTCTCTATGCATTTTCCCCAGAGGTTTTGGCTTGTGATTCATGGGAGAGATAATGGGCTTTCTGCACAACATCCCAAACTGGAAGTCTCCTCTTATTTCTCAATTTATGCACTTATTTATTCTTTAAATGGCAGTTGATTATGGTTTAGGTCATTCTACTTGTAGTGTCCTTCAGATATATTATGAGTTAAATACAATTATAGGCTTTCTGGGTAACGAATTTCCATTTTAATGTCATTTATATGGCAGCAAAACTACTTCCTAAATTCTAAATAGCCATCATGCAAACATGACATTTGTAACACAACTTACTCCTTTCATGTCCAGATAGCACAATGGCTTTGAGTTTGGAAAAACTTGCTGTGTCACTGAAGTTTCCTTTATTACTGTGTTCTATGCCTTAACTACTGATTTTGGTTTTAAGATGTTCTGGTTAATGGCTGCTTTCTAGTCAGCATCTGTGTAATGCTGTTTTCTCATGGCTTCAATGACCTTTTTATTTGATTTACCTCTGGGTTTCTGTCCTTCTGGGTCTTGATCTTATGCTTTCAGTCTATTCATGAACTTCATGTGATAACTGGAGACATCACATTGGCTGACTCTTCTCTGATTTGCTTTCTTTAATTTATTGATTCATTCAAAATATTCTTTTAAAAATATTTATTACTTATTTGACAGACAGAATGACACAGAGAGAGGGACACACACACACACATCTTCCATATACTGGTTGACTCACTAAATGGCTCCAACAGCCACTCCTGGGCCAGGCTGAAGCCAGGGGACTGGAACTTCATCTGGATCTCCTCTGATGTGTAGCAGGGGCCCAATCCCAAGTACATTAACAGGGAGTTGGATTGTAAGCAAAGCATCCAGGACTCCAACTGGTACTCTGATATGGGATGCTAGCATTGTAAGTGGCTCCCCCACCACAACACTGGTCCCTTTCAAAATCTTTTATACTTTTTACCAGTCACTGAGTACTTGAGGGTTACCAAAATTAATGGCACGTAGACCATGGCTTTAGGAAGCTCATCCTACAGCAGAATATAAATAACTGTACTATAAGGACAAAAGAGAGGCTATGGAAATTTAGAGAAAGTCTGCATTTTTTTCTTGTTAGGGAAGATTTAATAAAGGAAGTAGTGGTTAAGCTGGCTTGACAGGCATGGCAAGGCGTAATTGTGCAGAAAAAAGATGAGTATATTCAGAGGAAAGGGTATGGAAGAAAAGCCATAGAATTTGTGAAGCGTTATTTGGCAACAGTGGGCTCAGCTCACTGGCTGCAAGTAAGGGATTCACAAAGAGTAGCATTTGCCCTCTCTTTAGGTACAGATGTGCCATGATATATTCTTGATCCTGTTGTTCAGGTAGTATCTTTACAACCTCCCCTATCTTCCTCAGTACCTGGCCTTATCTAAAGAATTGTTACTGTGAAAAGTAAGAAAGCAACATGCCATTGAAGATGCCAAATCAATACTGGGGCTCTTTATTTCTCAGCAGGACTCCACTTAGTCTCCAGGTGCAGGTGATAGTGGGCACCCTTAGGTGAATGTCCTCCAGCCCCTCAAAAGCTTGGCTTTCATAACTCAGAAGGCTTTGCTTCCCGGTAGTTTAGAAGTGAGCTCTCTGATCCCCAGATGGAACAAATTCTCCTTATAGAGACAGTGAGACCTGAGGACTGAAGCTCCCATCAACCAGCTCTGAAGACCTGTCATGAAGACAGATTTCTAAAGTATTCTAAGTAACTGGAAAGACTTTTGCAATAAGCAAATTGATTCTCAGAATGACAACACTCATTTGCATGTAAATTTTCTGGTCTATTTTTATTTTAAAGCCTTATTGCATCATAGCTATCCTGCACATGGCTCAGAGCTGGCTTCTCCCCCATCCCTTTCTTTTAAAGTCAGTTTAAGAAAGCTAATTGTCTCAATGCTTCTTGCAACCCATCATTTATTCAAAAGGGCATTTGCAATAATGCATTAAATGGTAGCCTAGTGACCTGAAAGAGTTAATGCACCTCCCCTTTTAGTGAACTCCTTCTACCTTAGAGTCACTTAGGCACTTAGGGAATTTTATTCAGTGAATACAAAATAATCATGTTTGACCCAAGAGCAGCAACTACGGGCTTTTAAAACATGTTAAGAGATGGTTGTCTACTGACCTATGGCAAACATCGGAGACTTAAAAAATAACTGTTTTATCATAGCTATATCTGCCACCAAGGAGTATTTCAAGGCAAATCAGAACCAAGACTGTGGACGAGTAAGTCAAATAAAAGCCAGTGACTAGGGTCAAGTTGGGTTTAAACCCCTGACAAAGGGGTGGGCATTTGGTGTAGTGGTTAAGACACTGTTTCGGATGCGGGCAACTTGTGTCAAAGTGCCTAGGTTTGAGTCTCAGTGCCACTTTTAATTACAGCTTCCCGCTAATGTACACATGGTCAAGTGCTTGGGTCCCTGCCACCCACTTGGGAGTCCTCAACTGAGTTCTGGAGCACAGGTGCTGGCTTGGCCCATTCTGTGCTGTTGTGAGCATTTGGGGAATGAACCAGCAGATATATACTCTGTCTCCTTTTGTCTCTCTGCCTTTCATATAAAAAACAAACAATAAATAAATTTAAACTCAACACACAGAATAAACTTAAAAAAATACAAAACAGATCATGCTGCTTCACTGCTTTATAACAACCCTTTAATGGTTTCAGATAAATCTCAAATACTTCAGCACAGCCAAAGTGCCTCCATGACTTGTTCTCAGGATCCCGGGGCTCATTTTTTACAGACATACCTGTTAGTTTGCCAGGGTTTCCGTAACAAAGCACTGATTCTAAGTGGCTTTCTCTGGAGGCTCAAAGTTTGAGATTAGGTGTCAGCAGGGCTGGCTTCTTCTTTCTCTTTGGCTTCCTGATGGCTGCTTGCTCCCCATCTTTATGTGAATTCTTCTTCACTCAACTATGCAAAATTTCCTCCTATAAGGTACACCAGTCATATTGGATTGAGGTTCACAATTATGATCTCATTTTTACGTAATTACCTCTCTGAGACTAATCTCTAAGTAGTCACAATGTGAGTTCTTGGGAGTTAGAATTTCAGCATAAGAAATTCTAGGGGCTCAAATCAGTCCTTAACCACACTCATCCTCCTCTCCTACTAGACCACTCTTAGCACTCCAGAAAGACCTTTCTGGCTCTCAGTTCTTGCCATTCCACTTGCAGGTCCTTTGCACATATTCCTGGTCAGCCTCCTCTTGGTGCAAACATGGACTTTGTCACCATTAGTTGCTATCTAGAGGGGTACTGCCATTTCTCACTCATTCCTGCACTGATGAATAATGTTCTCAACATGATGATAATTTTAGGGACTCAAGCAAATAAAATGAAGCAGATATTGTTGCTTCTTCCTCTGCTTTCTTCCCCTTTCCTCATTTGTTCTCTTAACCTCACATGTTGATCTGGGTTTGTCCGGGCCAGTCTTCTGGATCTGAGTTTAGCTTTGGTTGAGGCTGGGTGATCAGCGCATTAAGGAGGAGGCTAGGAGAAGTGGAGGGTCCATGTGGCTAGGAGAGCTCATCTGCCCAATATTATTGTCACTAACTATGTATGGCTATTTACATGTAAATGACTTGAAAGTAAGCAAAGTAAAAAATCCAGTTCCCCAGCTGTTATGGTTCATTTCTATCATTGTAGAAGATTTCTTAGGACCGCTCTGTGAGGCCCCACAAGGCAAGGTCGTTCCCTGTATCATGCATGGATCAATCACAAGCATACTGAACTGACCAGGAGTTTTTGGTTTTCCTAAAGCAAACAAAACCTTTTAACATTTCCTAAAGCAAACAAAACCTTTCAATAATTTATATATTTTATTACAGTATTCAAGTAGAATTCAGAGTTGATCTTCATGTGCTTGTGTCACTTGGCAACATAGTAAATTCTTTCAATAAACTTTTACTTGTATCCATATCCAAAGCTACAGAAGGGCTCAAGGGGAACTTAGGATTCAAGTAAAGGTTGTTTTTGGAGTTACAAGTTTCTTTTTACATATTATGCTCTCCTCCTGAGGGCTACAATCTCATCTTTCAGTCACCAAATACTTTTTCCTTTTTTGCTTAGTTAAGATTTGATTTTAGAAAAAAAATCATGTAATAGTCATTTCTTCTTTAGCATGATCTTATCACATTACCTTGCCCTATAGTGTAGGATGAAATAACACAGGGAACCTAGAATAAGAAATAAACAAGACTCTGCTCCTACCAGCAATGTGAGCCTGGGCAGGTGTTCAGTCCCTCTGAGTCTTCATTTCTTCTGCTCTAAAATGAGGACAATAATTTCTACTTCATATTGTTTAAAGCATTAATGTGGGAGAGTATACAGCAATGGCATGGACTTTACACATTAAAGTTTGTTTTCCCTCATTTTCTCCTTTGTGAAAGAAAGTTAATTATTGGTGCAAGTCATCAGAAAAGTGCTGTAGGGTGTGGAGTGCAGTGGGGCAGAGATAGAACCTTTTTGTAAAGTTCTTGAAAAGCATTCCCAGAGCTAGCCCTTTATTTTGCCTGCAGATTGCTTTGAGCCTGGGAGGAGGCACAAAAGTTGAAAAATGACTTGGATTCCTTGTATTTTTTTTCTCCTATAGATGGTATGTTTATGATCCAGTTCTTCTTGCAACATCATGAGGCTCTTTTTCGTGAATAGAAGCTTCACACCGTAAAGAAAAAATGACTTCCAGAACATCAGACAAAAGGCTCAGTGTGGTGGCTCATTATTCCTGGTAGCCAAGGTGAGGACAAGAGGTGGACCCAGCCCATAAGAAGACTGGATTTCCTGGGTTTGGCTATGCACCTTTGTCCCTGGGCAAAATCCATCAACTGTTCAGCCCAGTTGTCACTACAGCCAACTGTGTCCATTGTGGGGACACTTGGGGATAACAACACAAGGGAATGATTGATTATTAGTGTTAGGGAAGAATTTGGTATTAGAGGGACAAGTTTACTTATTAAAGTATGCTTTTAATGGGCTCATAATTACCGATAACCAAGGGCTGGTGTGGAGCATCAGGTTAAGCCAACACCTGCAGCGCTTTGGTTTGAATCTCAAAGGCTCTGCCTCTGATTTAGCTCTGATCTAACTCTCTGCTAACATGCCTGGAAGGCAGCAGATGATGGCCCAAGTAGTTGGGCTCCTGCCACCCACATGGGAGACCCAGATGATGTTTCCAGCTCCTGCCTTCAGACTGGTACAGCCCTGGCTGTTGAGGCTTCTCTGTCTCTGTTTCTGTTTCTCTCTCTCTTTCTGTAGTTTTACTTTTCAAATATATAAATCTTTTAAAAAAATTACCAATAACGAGAGATGGAATGTAGATGTCTGATTCCAGCCTGAAGAAGCTGATTCCAGGATACTGGCATTTAAAGCCTGGGCCATTGCAGGCATTTGGAGTGTGAACCAGCACTCGGGGGCTCTCTGTATCTCCAATGAATAAATGTAATTGGTTCTGTTGGATAATTATGTTAAATACCATTTCCATAATTATTTTAAATTCAAGAAATATGCAGGAAAGTGTTACAATGGGGGCCTGTGTTATGGCCCAGTGAGCTAAGCTGCCACCTGAAATGCCAGCGTCACGTATCAGAGCACCAGTTAACCTGGCTTCTCTGTTTGGTCTCAGCTCCCTGATAATGTGCCTGGGAAGACAGTGGAGAATAGCCCAACTGCTTGAATTCCTGACACCCATGTGGGAGATCGGCCTGGAGCTGCAGGCTCCTGGCTTCTGCCTGGACCAGACCTGTCCATTGCAACCATTTGGGGTGTGAATTAGTAGATGGAAGATTCTCTCTCTCTCTCTCTCTCTCTCTCTCTCTCTCCTCTCTCCTCTCTCTCCTTTCTCCTTCTCTATCACTGTGCCTTTCAAATAAAAGTAAATCAACAAAAAAAGAGAATTGTATGTGCTAGAGTCCTATTTGTTTTCCTAATTTATAGAAATTTACTCTGTAATTCAAACCACTTTAAATCTGAGATTTCAGACACATGAGTAGTCACAATAATATATAGAACTGATTCCTTAAGTGTGGAATGAGTTAAGAGGGTGAGGGGATGTATTTGGTGGACTGCATAGTCTGTGACACTTAGTTTCTCGTGTTCAGGAAGATGAATGGTCCTTCCTCTGTCCTTCTTTTTTGGTCTCTCTTTTCTTTCCTTCCTTCCATCTTTCCTTCTTTTCTTCCTTCCTTCCTTCTCTTCCTCTCTCTCTTTACATCTTTTTCCTTTTCCTCATAAATCCAGGGAGCCTTGGGTTTTACTCCTACATGTAAAATATTAAGTCATAGAGAATCAATTACTCACCATACTCTATGCCTTACACAGTTCTAGACACTAAGGATGTAGTAGCTAAAAATGTATACACATCTCGGTGCTCAGGGAGTTTCTATTCTTGGAATAATCTCTAGATCTGTTGTGGTTACCCTGAAGCAGTTTAGAGGATTTTCCATAGACTGTAAAGGAGAATTCAATTTCTTTAGTCTTCAGAACACACTAAAAGTCCGTTTCCACCTACTTAATGAAATCTAGGCAGTCCATTACCTACAGCTTGGGGAGCCTTGACCTTAAGATCATTGTTCTGTTCAAATGCATTAACCATCTCTATCTTTAAATCTCTCATTTTAAATGAAACTCATCTAGATACTTCTGTGGTTATAAGTCAATTTTTAAAAAGTCTAATAAAATTGTTTTTTCCTTTTAAAATCTTGATGAATGATCTTGTTTCCCCATCTCCACTGGAATGCCACCTCAATGCCAATTCATCTTATTTATTTAGGTTCTGAAATTTGTATTCCTTTTCCTCCAACAAACAATAGATGGCAACATGTTCTGCATCAAGATCAGAGCTGTTCTGTTTTTATTTATGCTTAATATATTTTTGAGTTCCTAAGCACGATCTTCCAACTCTCAGACCATACATGAACAAATTATGTGCAGGACTCAAACTGCAAGTCAGAGTGCTACAGGGAGATCCACTTTGCATCAGTCAAATATTTATGAATGGGGAAACACCTTACAAGTTTAAAACAACTTGTCTGCAGTGATTACTTTTATTCACTTCCTTTAGAATCTTCTGCACTCTGTCTTTAAAATAGTCTGTTTTGAACTGTGAATAAACTTAGCTAAGAATACACTAAATGGTAACAGAACAGGACCCCACTGGTGTGTAGGGGGATTTTCTATACTTGCTCTTAATCAAAGAAGCAATGTGCAGGAGAATTTTCATGCTTAATTCTTTCCCTAATAAAAACACAAAAAAATTATCCTTTAAATGACATGAACTTGATGCTCATTATTCTACTTATTTATTTCTCCTGCAAATAACCATCCCAAAGTTTGACTTCTATCCCTAAGAGACTTATATTCTTGGAGATAGTATAGTGAATATGAATTTAATGTTAATACCTGCTTTCTACTAAAGATCTAGATTACAAATTGGGAAGTATTGGTAATATTTGTTTCCTGGAGATCTTATGTGTAAGGCAAGAAAGTTTTTGTTTGTTTTCCTCCATTTTCTCCCTTTCCTTTTATTCTTAAATATTTAATGAATATTTTCTAACTATATATAAATTAGTAATACTACAAAATATTATTATAGAGTACTGTTAAATATATACAAATTACTGTTGAAGATACTCTTGTTGGAAATACTATAAATGATATTTTGATGGTAATAATTAATGAGCTTTCAATGTCTGTCTTTCACCAGAGACTATATTGCTTATTTATGAACATTTTTCAAGAACTTGGCTTAGACATCTACAAGAAGGGATGTAGTGTTCTGCTTGTGCACAGTAGATGCAGAGTAAATTTTCTCGAATGGATAGAATTGCATACATTGTCCATGAAGAACTCATTCTATGTTTTCTCTTTCATTGAAACTTGAAGCTTTATTTTGGAAAGGTGCTGTCAAGTGAGTCAAGAAGCTGATTTGGTCCCTGACTTTAACCTGGCCCCTGATTTTTCAAGATGCTGATGAGTTAAATTTGAAGTCACCCGAATACAGAGGGAGGAGGGCTTACATTAAAACTGGAGATTTGTGAGTTAAACAAGTGAAAGATTGATTTGGCGCTGAAAGATGGAATGAGCTCCTTGAGAAGTCTCTGGTATCTGCATTCCTGCAGAAGTTGAAATAAAACAGTTGATAATTATCAGTTGGGGTTATGTATTCACCTTCTGAAGATGGAGGTGGGAGGAAAGCAGGGTGGGGAGAGCACAAATGGTGGTCATGGAGATGAAGGCAGTTGACCAGCAACAGGGTGGGTAGACATGTGGAAGACAGTAGGGAGAGGGAGAGAGCACAGCTTCTCAGTTAAGGACGGGAGCAGGAGGTGCTCCTCTTGTTGAGTGTTTGAGTGAATTTAGCAGCCTTCCCAGTTCTTTCCTGTGTGCTTTTGTTTCATAGTTTGGAGCATGATATATTTTGGTGTCTGCTCTTTGCCTTATGACTCTCTTCTGAAGAAGATGCTTATGAAAACATTTGGTTCTGGCTGTATTTCTGCTGGTGGAGCCAGTTTATCTATTCTTATCTTTCTCCCTCCTACTTCCTTAAAAAAATCCTTCAAGAGTCTTTCAAACTCTAAAGATAAGAAAATGTTCCATGCACACAGAAGGTGATCCATACATTTAAGAATAGACTGGAGTGGGATGTGGGTGCATGGTAGAATTGGGGCTGAAGATGCAATGAGATTAACATTAAACGATCTTATGTATTTGTAACAGATCTTAAATATTAAAGTACAAAGCAATGTGTTCATTTAAAACACATTATAAGTAAAAAGAAGAAAATAAGATTGCCTAATAATGAATGCAAATACTTTTGTGTCTTATTATTTTTTCTGTTTTTATGAGTATTTGTATTTATATGTATTATTATAAAAATGTATTTAAAATCTTATCAGTATGTAAAATATATTTTCATATATTTAGGTTATCATTACTATAGTTGAATATCATGATATTAAGATATATTTACTTATCCATTACTTATAGTTGAATCTATAAATTTATTATATATTTTTCCATTTGAGAGAGAGAGAGAAAGAGAGAGAAAATAAGCTCTCATTTGCTAGTTCACTCCCCAAATGGCCACAAAAACCAGGACTGCTCCAAGCTGAATCGAGGACTCAGGAACTCAATTCAGGTCTCCCACATGGGTGAAAGGAACCCAACTACTTGAGCTATCATTGTTGTCTCCCAGGGTCCACATTAGTGGGAAGATGGAGTCAGGAGCTGGAGGTGGTCATTAAACCCAGTTACTCTGATATGGCATACAGACATCTAAATTGCTAGGCTAAATGCCTACCTTTATTCAACTTTTAACCGAATTTATAACAAATTTGTAATGAACTATATGAGTACCTTTTTAGCTTATCAGGCTCGTATTTTGTCATTTTCTTAGGATGGAAAGTAAGTTAGCTGATGGGCTAAAGGATATGTATACTTGTAATGTTTTCAGACATATTTTAAAATATATCCTAGAAATTTATAATTTATACTCCTATCAATAGTATATGAGGCCAGCGCCGCGGATCACTAGGCTAATCCTCCGCCTTGCGGTGCTGGCACACCGGGTTCTAGTCCCGGTCGGGGCGCCGGATTCTGTCCCGGTTGCCCCTCTTCCAGGCCAGCTCTCTGCTGTGGCCCGGGAGTGCAATGGAGGATGGCCCAAGTCCTTGGGCCCTGCACCCCATGGGAGACCAGGAGAAGTACCTGGCTCCTGCCATTGGATCAGTGCGGTGCGCCAGCTGTGGCGGCCATTGGAGGGTGAACCAACGGCAAAGGAAGACCTTTCTCTCTGTCTCTCTTTCTCTCACTGTCCATTCTGCCTATCAAAAAAAATAGAGATTATTTATCTTACTAGACTATTAGCTTGACAATAAAATTAAAAATATTAAACAACATGATAAAGGAAAGTGTTATTACCTTCTTTTTAGATTTTTTAATTTAAGGAATACAAACTTCTTATATTCATAATTATAAATTTAGGAACATACTTACAATTTTAGGAAAAATTTTGTGATTCTTCCCATCATACCCACTCTCCCATACCTCTTCCTCCTTCCTCCCCTATTCCAATTCTTATTTTTACTAAGATCTATTTTCAATTAACTGCATACACATATGATTAAATCTATGTTAAGTAAAGAGTTCAACAAATAGTATGGAAAAGAAAACCTGTATCTTGGCAGAAAAGACAAGGACTGTTCAGTCATTACTTCTCAAAGTATGAATTTCATGTCTACAGATTGCCTTTTAGGTGCTCTATTAGTTATCACGTCAGGGAGAACATAAAGTATTTGTCCTTTTGCGACTGATTTGTTTCTCTTAGTATGATATTTTCCAGCTTCGTCCATTTTGTTGCAAATGATCAGATTTCTTTCTTTCTTTTTTTTTTACCACTGTGTAGTATTTCATAGAGTACATTATCCCATATTTCTTTTGTCTAGTCTTCAGTTGACAGGCATATAGGTTGATTCCATATCTTTGCCATTTTGAATTGAGCTGCAATAAACATGGAGGTTCAGATAACTCTTTCATATGCTGCTTTCATTTCTTTTGAGTAAATTCCCAAGAGTGGGATGGCTGGATCATATGGTAGGTCTATATTCAGAGTTCTGAGGTATCTCCATACTGTCTTCCATAGTGGCTTTACCAGTTTACATTCCCACCAACAATGGATTAGGGTACTTTTTGCCCCACATCTTCACCAGCATTTGTTGGTTGTTGATTTCTGTATGAAAACCATTCTAACCAGGATGAATGAAACCTCATTACGGTTTTCATTTGTATTTCCCTAATGGCTAGGGATCCTGAGCAATTTTTTTGTGTGTCTGTTGGCCATTTGGATTTCCACTTTTGAAAAATGTCTGTTTAAATCCTTGGCCCATCTCTTACCTGGGTTATTTGTTCTGTTACTGTTGCGTTCCTTGATCTCTTCATATATTCTGGTTATTAATACTTTATCAGTTGAATAGTTTGCAAATAATTTCTCCCATCTATAGATTGCCTCTTCACTTTGCTGAATGTTTCTTTTGGAGTACAGAAGCTTCTTTTTTTTTTTTTTTTGACAGGCAGAGTGGATAGTGAGAGAGAGAGAGACAGAGAGAAAGGTCTTCCTTTTGCCGTTGGTTCACCCTCCAATGGCCGCCACGGCTGGCGCGCTGCGGCCGGCGCACCGCACTGATCCAATGGCAGGAGCCAGGAGCCAGGTGCTTTTCCTGGTCTCCCCATGGGGTGCAGGGCCCAAGCACCTGGGCCATCCTCCACTGCACTCCCTGGCCACAGCAGAGGGCTGGCCTGGAAGAGGGGCAACCGGGACAGAATCCGGCGCCCCAACCGGGACTAGAACCTGGTGTGCCGGCGCCGCTAGGCGGAGGATTAGCCTAGTGAGCCGCGGCGCCGGCCAGTACAGAAGCTTCTTAATTTGATGTAATTCCATATCTCAATTTTGGTTTTAGTGCCTGTGCCTTTGGGGTCTTTTCCAATATTCTGCCTATGCCAATGTCTTTCAGGGATTCCCCAATGTTCTTTAATTATTTGATGGTATCGGGTCACAGATTAGGTCTTTGATCCACTTTGAGAGGATTTTGATGTAAGGGGTAAGGTAGGGGTCTTGTTTCATACTTCTGCGTATGGAGATCCAGTTTTCCCAGAACCATTTGTTGAAGAGACTGTCCTTGCTCCAGGGATTGATTTTAGCTCCTTTGGCAAAGATAAGTTGTCTATAGATGCATAGATTGACATCTGGCATTTCTATTCTGTTCCATTGGTTTATCCATCTGTTTTTATGCCAGTACCAGGCTGTTTTGATTATAACTGCTCTGTGGTATGTCTTGAATTCTGGTATTGTGATGCCTCTGGCTCTGTTTTTCTTATATAAGATTGCTTTACATACTTGGGGTCTCCTGTGTTTCCATATGAATTTCAGCATCATTTTTTCTATATTTGAGAAGAATGTCCTTGGTATTTTGATTGGTATCACATTGAAGCTGTAAATTGCTTTTGATAGTATGGACATTTTTATGATATTGATTATTCCAATCCATGAACATGGAAGATTTTTCCATTTTTTGTATCTTCTTCTATTTCTTTATTTAATGCTTTGTAATTCTCATTGTAGAGATCTTTGACATCTTTGTTTAAATTTATTCCAAGGTATTTGATTTTTTTTTGTAGCTATTGAGAATGGGATCACTCTTAAAGTTCTTTTACATGGCATTGCTTGTGTACACAAAGGCTGTTGATTTTTGTGTGTTGATTTTATATCCTGCCAATTTGCCAAACTTTTCTATGAGTTACAATAATCCCTTAGTGATGTCTTTTGGATCCCTTATATATAGAATCATGTCATCCCCAAATAGGGATAGCTTGACTTTTCCTTCCCAATTTGTATCCATTTGGTTTCTTTTTCTTGTCTAATGGCTCTGGCTAAAACTTCCAGGACTATATTTAATAGCAATGGTGAAAAATGGGTATCCTTTTCTGGTTCCGGATCTCAGTGGGAATGGTTCCAACTTTTCCTCATTCAATAGGATACTGGCTGTGGGTTTGTCATAAATTGCCTTGATTGTATTGTGGAATATTTGTTCAATACCCCTTGGCTTAGAATTTTCATCATGAAAAGATGTTGTATGTTATCAAATGGTTTCTCTGTATCTATTGATATAATTGGGGGGCTCCAAGATGGTGGAATAGGGAGGGAGCTCACTGATAGTCCGGGAAAAGATAGTTTAATAAAAGTGGAGATACTATAGTCTCAGGGGAAAAAACTGCAGAGGAAACTCTTCCAGAATTAGTAGGACATGGTGGACCTACGTGGAGGGCATCGGTGCCCATGGCTCGGGACCCCAGCTGCTGAGTCTACGCACCAGTGCTGGAAAGGGAGGTGAGGCAAAACCACAGTTGCTCGAGACACTGGTGAAAAAGTGGCAGGAAGAGCCTAGAGGGAATGAGGCTTGAAGCCCCATAGGGGAAGTTCACTGCCCTAACTAGAGGAGAGAAAAAAATGAAAGGGAATGGTATGGACACAATTCTCTCTTTCCACCCACCTTACAAGGGCAAGCAAGACAATAGAGCAGGCGCCATTTTGGACATACGTAACAGCTGCGCCAGCTCAGGGTTGCACCTGCACTCAGCCAAGCAGAAAAACCTGACTCTGGTGGGGAGTAATAACAGGAGACTAAGACCTAGTGAATGTGTGGAACTTATGAACCAAGACTGTGAAGAAAAAAAAAACTGAGAGTGTGTGCAAGAACTCACGGTGTGGCTGAGACGTGAGTAGTCTCGGTGGGAGAAGCCACAAATTTGGTTGGCTTTGGCTACGTGGTGAGAGACATTGCAGGGGAATCTGAGCTTACATTGAGGACTGCACAGATCCTTTGTGTGGTCCTTGGGACAGAGCAGACGAATATTATACCCACTGCAGCTAACACTCAGGCACTGGTTGCCATCGAGGAAAAGAGCTCAGCTGAGTGAACTACTTCCCTTCTGAATAAAAAAAAAAAGAGGGAGAGAAGATTTACCATGCCAAACCTGGGTGTGTCACCATTGGCACACCCTCAACCTTGAAGAACTGAATAGAGCTCTCTGGCTACACCCACCACAAGCCTCCAGAGATTCACCAAAAGCAGACTGTCCACATAATCTAGAGTCATAATATAATGAGAAAGCCACCACAGCGAAAAAAAAAAAAAGAAGAAGAAGAAACCAAAGAATACCTCCTCAATGCCAAACAACAAAGCAGAAACCGAGGAAACAAGAACAAGGAAGACACTATGATGCCCCCAAATGAACATGACACTCCATTACAAGATTATGAAGATGATGAGATAGAAGAAATGCAAGATACAGAATTCAAAAAAATTATGATAAGAACATTTAGAAGTTATCAAAAACAAATGCATGAACTACAGAAATCCATACAGGACAGGACAGAAAATCTCTCTCATAAAAATGAAATATTAAGGAGGAATCAAAATGAAATGAAGCAACTAGTAGAACATGAAGCTGTGATAGTGACGAGAAATCATAATGAAATGATCAAATGACAAACACATTAGAGAGTCTTAAAAACAGAATGAGTGAAGCAGAAGAGAGAATATAGGACTTAGAAGACAGAGCACAGGAAAGCATATAGTCAAACCAAAGAAAAAAAGAGGAAATTAGAAATCTAAAAAATATTGTTGGGAATCTACAAGATACTATTAAAAAAACCCAAAATTCAGGTTCCAGGAGTCCTGAAGGCATGGAGAGAAAGGATTAGAAGGCCTTTTTAGTGAGATACTAGCAGAAAACTTCCCAGGTTTGGAGAAGGACAGGGACATCCAAGTACAGGAAGCACATAGAACCTCTAATAAACATGATCAAAAGAGTTCCTCACCATGACATGTTGTAATCAAACCACAGTGAAACATAAAGAAAGGATTCTAAAATGTGCAAGAGAGAAACATCAGATTACTCTCAGAGGTTCTCCAATTAGACCCACAGCAGACTTCTCATCAGAAACCCTACAGGCTAGGAGGGAATGCCATCCCAGAACATTACATCCTGCAAAGCTCTCATTTGTGAATGAAGGTGAAATAAAGACCTTTTATAGCAAACAGAAATTGAAAGAATTTGTCACCACTTGTCCAGCCCTGCAAAAGGTGCTTAAAGATGTGTTACACACAGAAACACAGAAACAAGGCCATCAATATGAAAGAAGGTAAAGGAAGAAAATTTCTCAGTAAAAGATCACAGGAAGTTCAAAGCATATATTAGCAATATCTTTGGAAAAAAATGGCAGGACAACACATTTTAGTCAAACTCTCCACAGTAAAATATAAAGAAAAGATTCTAAAATGTGCATGAGAGAAACACCAAATTATCTGCAGAGGATCTCCAACTATACTGACAGCAGATTTCTAATCAGAAACCCTACAGGCTAGGATAGAATGGTGAGATATACTCCAAGTCTTAAGAGAAAAGAACTGTCAACCCAGAATACTGTACCCTGCAAAGCTCTCATTTACGAATGAAGATGAAATAAGACCTTCCATACAAACAGAAATTGAAAGAATTTGTAATAACTCATGCAGTCTTACAAAAGATGTGTAAGGATATGCTAGACACAGAAACACAGAAATATAGAGAAGAATCTTTAAAGACCGGTTCTGCTAAGTTTTTTGGTTTATTACCATTAGAACTTGCTTTTTTTAAACTTTTATTTAACAAATATAAATTTCAAAAGTACAACTCTTGGATTATAGCGACTTTCCCCCCCATAATCTCCCTCCCACCTGCAACCATCCCATCTCCCACTCCCTCTCCCATCCGATTCACATCAAGATTCATTTTCGTTGCCCCTCTTCCAGTCCAGCTCTCTGCTGTGGCCCAGGAGTGCAGTGGAGGATGGCCCAAATCCTTGGGCCCTGCACCCGCATGGGAGACCAGGAGAAGCACCTGGCTCCTAGCTTCGGATCAGTGCAATGCGCTGGCCGCAGCGTGCCGGCTGCGGTGGCCATTGGAGGGGGAACCAATGGCAAAAGGAAGACCTTTCTCTCTCTCTCTCTCTCTCTCTCTCTCACTGTCCACTCTGCCTGTCAAAAAAAGAGATTCATTTTCAATTATCTTTATACACAGAAGATCAATTATGTATATACTAAGTAAAGATTTCAATAGTTTGCACCTACACAGAAACACAAAGTACTGTTCGAGTAGTAGTTATGCTGTTAATTCACAATGTACAACACATTAAGGACAGAGATTCTACATGGAGAGTAAGTGCACAGTGACTCCTGTTGTTGATTTAACAATTTACACTATTATTTATGAGTCAGTAATCACCCTAGGCTTTGTCATGAGTTGCCAAGGCTATGGAAGCCTCTTGAGTTCGCCAACTCCAATCTTACTTAGACAAGGCCATAGTCAAAGTGGAAGTTCTCTCCTCCCTTCAGAGAAAGGTACCTCCTTCTTTGATAGTTGATGGCCCACTCTTTCCACTGGGAACTCATTCACAGAGATCTTTCATTTAAGTCTTTTATCTTTTTTTGCCACAGTCTTGGCTTTCCAGGCCTGAAATACTCTCATGGGCTTTTTAGCCAGATCCGAATGCCTTAAGGGATGATTCTGAGGCAGGAGTGCTGTTAGGACATCTGCCATTCTATGAGTCTGCTGTGTATCCCGTTTCCCATGTTGGAATGTTCTCTCCTTTTTAATTATGTCAGTTAGTATTAGTAGATACTAGTCTTGTTTATGTGATCCCTTTGACTATTAATCATATCATTATGATCAATTATGAACCGAACTGATCACTTTGACTAGTGAGATGGCCTTGGTACGTGCCACCTTGATGGGATTGAATTGGAATCCCTTGGCACATTTCTAGCTCTACCGTTAAGGGTAAGTCCAGTTGAGCATGTGCTGAATTGTACATCTCCTCCCTCTCTTATTCCCACTTTTATATTTAACAGGGATCACTTTTAAGTAAAATTTAAATGACTCAGTATAATTGTGTATTAATTACAGAGTTCAACCAATAGTATTAAGTAGAATAAAAAATACTAAAAGGGATAAAGCATTAAGTTGTTCCTCACAGGACAAGGGCTGATCAAGTCACTGTTTCTCATGGTGTCCATTTCACTTCAACAGATTCACTTTTAGGTGCTCAGTTAATTGTCACCAATCAGGGAGAACATATGATATTTGTCCCTTTGGGACTGGCTTATTTCACTCAGCATGATATTTTCCAGATTCCCCCATTTTGTTGCAAATGACCAGATTTCATTGTTTTTGACTGCTGTATAGTATTCTATAGAGTACATATCCCATAATTTCTTTATCCAGTCTACTGTTGATGGGCATTTAGGTTGATTCCAGGTATTGAGGAATGTTCCTTCTATACCCAATTTGCTTAGAGTTTTCATCATGAAAGGGTGTTGAATTTTATCGAATGCTTTCTCTGCATCTATTGAGGTAATCATATGGTTTTTCTTCTGCAGTTTGTTAATGTGGTGTATCACATTGATTGATTTGCAAACATTGAACCATCCCTATATACCAGGGATAAATACCACTTGGTCTGGGTGGATGATTTTTCTGATGTGTTGTGGTATTCTATTGGCCAGAATTTTATTGAGGATTTTTGCATCTATGTTCATCAGGGATATTGGTCTGTAATTTTCTTTCCATGCTGCATATTTCTCTGGCTTAGTGATTAAGGGGATGCTGGCTTCATAGAAAGAATTTGTGAGGATTCCCTCTTTTTTGATTGTTCTGAATAGTTTGAGAAGAATTGGAGTTAGTTCTTCTTTAAATGTCTGGTAGAACTCAGCAGTGAATCCATCTGGTCCTGGGCTTTTTTTTGTTGGGAGGGACTTTATTACTATTTCAATTTCTGTCTCAGTTATGGGTCTGTTTAGGTTTTCTGTGTCTTCATGGTTCAATTTACATAGCTTGTACGTGTCCAGGAATCTATCCATTTCTGATAGATTTTCTTGTTTGCTTGTAGTAATTTCTGATGATTCTTTTTATTTCTGTGGTATCTGTTGTTGCATTCCCTTTTCATCTCTGATTTTATTCATTTGGGTCTTTTCTTCTTTAC
Source organism: Oryctolagus cuniculus (assembly GCF_051225735.1). Lineage (NCBI taxonomy): Eukaryota > Metazoa > Chordata > Mammalia > Lagomorpha > Leporidae > Oryctolagus > Oryctolagus cuniculus. The sequence goes on from NC_142870.1 coordinate 100,838,627, forward strand.
TTCATTGGGCCAATGGGGTGACAGTTTTGTTTATTTTTTTCAAAAAACCAGCTCCTCGTTTGGCTGATTTTTTTTTTGTAATTTTTTTTGGATTCAATCCTGTTGATTTCTTCTCTGATTTTAATTATTTCTCTTCTCCTACTAGATTTGGGTCTGGTTTGCTGCAGTTTTTCTAGATCCTTGAGATGTTTTGAAAGCTCCTTTATTTGGTGCCTTTCCAATTTCTTGATGTAGGCACCTATTGCTACAAACTTACCTCTCAACACTGCTTTTGCCATATCTCATAAGTTTTCATATGTTGTGCTGTTATCCTCATTTACTTCCAGAAAGTTTTTGATTTCTTTTTTGATTTCTTCTATGACCCAGTGTTCATTCAGGAGCATGTTGTTCAGTCCCCATGTGTTTGCATACTCTCTAGGGATTCCTGTGTTGCTAATTTCCATTTAAGACTTGAGTTCATTTTGAGTTGATGCTTTTTGCACAGTGAGAGACGGGGTCTAGTTTCAATCTTCTGAATTGGAATATATAATTTTCCCAGCACCACTGACTGAAAGCACTGTATTTTCTTCAATGCATGTTCTTAGCACCTTCACTGAAGTTCAATCAGCTTTAGATGTATGGGTTTACATCTAGTCTTTCTATGTTCTATTTAGATACATGCCCTTTTTATATCAATATCCCTGCTTTGTAGTGTATTTTGAGGCCAGGAGGTGCAATGCCCCCAGCTTAGTTCATTTTGCTCAAAATTGGTTTGTCTATTCTATTTGTTTTTATGTGCTGCTAAGTACATTTTTGAATTTTTTTCTAGTTCTTAGGAGAATGTCATTGGTATTTAAAAAAAACATTTATTTACTTATTCAAGAAGCAGAGTTACAGACAGATGGGGGCAGGGGTGAGACACACACACAGAGAGGTCTTCCATCCACTGGTTCATTTCCCAAATTGCTGCAATGGCTGGAGCTGGGCTGATCTGAAGCCAGGAGCCAGAAACTTTGTCTGGGTCTCCCACATGGATTCAGGAGTCCCAGTGCTTAAACCATCCTCTGCTGCTTTCCCAGGGCTATTAGCAGAGAGCTGGATCAGAAGTGGAGCAGCCGGAAGATGAATCAGCATCCATATGGGATGCCAGCACTGCAAGTGGAGGTTTAACCTAGTATGCCACAATGCTGACCTCATCATTGGTGTTTTTAAAGGGATTGCATTACATCTGCAAATAGCTTATATACCATGGACATTTTTTTGAGACTTAAAAGCAAGATTTATTAGATTCAAAAACCACAGTCAGAATGGCATGGAGGGAGGCTTCAAGAAAGGCAAAAGCTGAAGGGGCAGGTGGTACTGGGGTTTTTAAGCATAATTTGGAGGAAGAAAAAAATGACTTTCAGTAACAAGTTTGGGACAAAATCCATCAAAAGATCAGATTTTTAATCTTTAATCCTGTCTGGCTTGCTCATTATAAAACAAAAAGAGCCATGGAAGGGTGCGTTACCTAATTTACTTTACAGTAAACTCAGAAGGAATCACTACTCCTTTGCTCTTTGCATGATAAGATTGGAAGCTTTCAGGCAGTGGGCAGGCAGGCACTTTTGATCTTGCTAAAGATTTTACCTTTAATTTCCACTTGGACCACCCTGACTGCATATTAGCCCATCTAACTCAAAATCTCCCCTACCACAGTAGAATGGATCCTAACTTCTGTTAGTGGAACTGGGCAATGGCTGCTCTGGCTGCTTCATGCTGGAAAGGGGTTTCACTGGGAAAGGCAGTCAAGACAGTTTTCCAGCAGGTGGCTTCTTGAGGGGCACACAGTACCAGCTTGTGGAAACTGCTGAGGTTTCACGTGCATGGCCCTCTAGAATTTCAGTGTTTTGAGTCTGGAGAAAATGAATCTAATAAGCAGATTAAACTCCCAGGGTCTAAAACAAAGGACACAGTCATTATTACAGGACCCAAAAAAGGGCTGTCTAAACTATGAGGAAATTTTACCATTGAGAAACAAAAAGAAACTGACAGGAGAGACCTGATAACAATCAGGTGGGCCAATGCCTGGCCAGGTATATATGAGGTCCAAACCTATCTCTTCACATGGGGTACTGGAAGAGACATCATAAGGGAGATGTGAACCTCCTTGGGGAAGGCACCCTGTTAACATCCATTAACAAGCTGGCCTGGGAGAAGAGCTGGCCTGAATAGAAGGCAGGTGGCATCTATAAAAGGAAATTTACAGTTCTGTCTGCAATGTTACTGACCCTAGTAGGCCGGCCCCTCAACAATGGTGGTTGCTTTGGAAGCTTGGGCTGAGTGAAGGGCTTTTTTCAGCTTAGAGCCAACAGAGTCCATGGCTCTCACCCAGGTGTCTTTCAACCCCTAGAGCAGTTCCATTTCCAGGGACCCAGCTGGCAGAGCTGCCAGGGCTCTCCAAAGTTGACTTCTGTGTTCATCTGAAGCCCTGGGTTTCCACATTGAAAACCAATGCCATTTGCTGTGGACTGGCCTGTGGGTTCCCCTTGATAGCAAATCACTGTGTAAAGCAGGCATTAATTGGCCTGCAACCTATCTTTACATTGCTACTGCTGCCTGGCTTCCTCCTCTTTCCTCCTGGTTTCTAGGAAAGGAGAGTACAGATGCAGCCTTTAAGAGGATGGAAGTCAAGGGGGTGCTCAGTCCTATTCCTAATCTTTGGTAGCCTAAGATAGAAATCTATAGTCTCAGGCATGTTCTGATAGTGGTTTTTGGTGAGGAAAACGATGTATGGGCATTTTAACAATATTAATTTTTCCTGTCCATGAACATGGGATTTCTTTCCATTTCTTTGTGTCCTCTTCAATTTATTTCATCAGTATTTTACAATTTTCATTGCAGAGCTCTTTTCTCTTTTTGATTAAATTTATTCTTAAGGTTTTTAGGGGCAGCTTTTCAAAAATGGGATTACTTTCTTGATTCTCTTTCAGATACTCAGCATCAACATATGAAAGAATTGTCTGTACCCCGTGTTTATTGCAGTTCAATTCACAGTATCTGTGATATGAAATCACCCCAGATGCCCATCAACTGATGACTGGATAAAGAAATTATGGCATACATATACACCATGGAATACTACTCAGCTGTAAAAAAGAATAAAATCATGTCTTTTGCAACAAAATGGATATAACCAGAAACCATCATACTTAATGAAATAAGCCAGTCCCTAAAAGACAAATACCATATGTTTTCCCTGATCTGCTGAGTACCAAAAATGTAACATATAGGAGTGAAATTGATATTTTGAGATGTGATGATTGTTTACAGCTCTCATCTCTTCTGTTGAGAAACAGTGTGTCTTTCTTCTTACTATTGGTTGAACTCTTTACTTAGTGTAGGGTTAATCTTGTGAGTATAAAGTAAACTGAAAGTAGATCATTGTAAAAATTGAGAGGGAATAAGAGAGGAAGGAGGAGCAAGGGTGGGAGATGGTAGTTTGGAAAGCATTACTATGCTTCTAAATCTGTGTATATGAAAAACATGAAATTTGTATACCTTATCTAAAATATGAAAAAGATACTCACCATCAGGAAATAGCAATGCTACTGAATTTTTGTTGTTGTTGTTGATTTTAGATCCTGTAACTTTGCTGAATTTATTACCTATAGTAGTTTTTGGCATATTCTTTGGAGTTTTCTATATATAAGACAGTGCTATCTACAAATATTGGCAATTTGATTCTCCTTTCCCATTGAGTAAAGGAGCACTCTAGACTGAGTGCTCTCTCTAGAACTTTGAGTACTATGTCACATAAAAGCAATAAAAACGGGAATTCTTGTGTTGTTTCAGATCTTAGAAAGCCTTTAGCTTTTTTTTTTCAGTCTGATATTAGCTCTTGGCTTGTTACATATGACCCTTAGTATGCTGAGATACATTCCTTTTACACCTAATTTGTTTAGACTTTTCATAATGAAGAAAATTGAATTTTATCAAAATGCCTTTCTACATCTGTTGAGAAGAACATGTGCTTTTGGTTTTCCATTTTGTTGATGTGGCATATTGCATTTTTATTGATTTGCTTCGTTGAACTAGCCTTACATTTATAGGATACATCCCACTTGATCATAATGATTTTTAAAAATGTGATATTGGATTTTGTGGCTAGTATTTTGTTGGAGATTTTTGCAATAAAAAAACGTTTTACCATTGAGGGCATTAGCTATTAAATGTGTTGCTGATTTTTTCATGATCTTTCAAATATTTTTAAAGTTACTTCCTGATGTAGTATTTTGTGTAAAATTAGTCTTATATTTAATATTTCTGATTTTTGTTTTGCTTTTTAAGTATTTTCTAACCCTAGTTAGAAAATTTTATATTCATTTTCTTCAGATTATTTTTATGGTTTCATTTAAGTAATAGACATATTTAGAATTTATTTGGATTTATATTTTGGAATACTGTTTTGATTGCATTACCTTTTCTAACATTGTCAGATAGGTATCCCAATGCCATTTATAATAGACATTATTTTCTTTCTAATTGTAATTCCATCTTTGTCAAATAGTGGTTGTGTTTTCTGGGTTTTATAATGTTCTTTTTTTCTCTCTATTTCCAGACTGGTACTACACTGATTTATTTCTGTGTATTTGCTATCTGATAGAGCAAGCTCCCTATACTCATTTTCTTTTCAAAAATCTCTTGAATGAATTATTAGCTTATTTTCACAATTTGTTCTTTCAGAAGAGGTTTAGAATTATCTTGTCTAGTTTTCCCCACATTCTTTTAAAAATTTGACAGGAATTTCATTAAATAATAAACAATTTATTGAGACTTTTTAAAAAATAGCAAGTCTTTTCATAATGTGGTCTCTGTCTAGTTAATAAGATCTTTTATGTATTTTGGCTCAGTTTTGTAATTTTTTCATATAGGTTCTATGTGTTCCAGTTTTCTATTTTGTCCCTGAGAAAGGTTTGTGTCTATTAGTTTTATAACAAGATATTGTTGGTATAAATAAAAGCAATAGCTTTTTGTTACATTTATTACATAATGGACACCTAGTAAGCTTACTTATTGTTTCTAGCAGTTGAGATCATTGCTGATGTTTTAAAGGAGAAAGCAGGTGCTCTAGGGCCCAGGGGAGGGACAGCTGAGAGACGCCTAAAAGTCTTCACAGGTGGTGAACCTCAGTCTTGCAATTACAGAACTAGACATTCACCAGTACTGCCACAGATAGGCCAGATACCACATTAGCAGGAAACTAGTGGGTGAACCCGAATGGTAACTGATTAATATACCACAGAGAATCATTCATTTATGTGTACGAGAACTATCCTGTGGCTCAATTTAAGGAATTCCATTCTTTATTTTGAGGTAATTGGGAAATAAAATCAATAAAAAATTTGCAAGGTCTGGCACTGTGGAGCTGATATCCTATATGGGTGCTGGTTCAAGACTGGCTGCTCCATTTCCAATCCAGCTCCATGCAAATGACCTGGGAAAGCAGCAGAAGATGGCTCAAGTCCTTGGGCCCCTGCACCCATGTAGGAGACCTGGAAGAAGCTCCTGGCTCCTGGCTACAGACCAGCCCAGCTTCGGCTCTTGTGGCCATTTGGGGAGTGAACCAGCGGATGGAAGACCTCTCTCTCTGCCTTACCCTCTCTGTCTGTAACTCTGTCTCTCAAATAAATAAATAAATAAGTAAATCTTTAAAAAAATTTGCTTGGGGAGCAGGTAGATTATTGACTTTGAAATTTATTTCACTTAGTTCATATTGGAAATGATGATTTTCTCAAATCCTAAGCAAACAACAAGCACTTCCCCAAGACACAGGATGTTAGAATTGTGGCCGAGAACTTTTCATTCTCCTGGCTTGTTTTGGAGACACACTTATGAGGTTTACTTTCTTGACCCCGCTTTTCTGCTGGTCAATGACTTCTGTTAATGTGTTCTTTCTTAAGATGCATTCTTACTACCGAGAGACCTACTTAATTGATTTTAGAACAGCAAGTCTTTATATGGGGACAAAAAACTTGTAGACTTCTACCATTATGTGTTGATTTAATTAGATTAAATTTCAGAGGGTGGAGTCAATTTTCTGATTTCCAAGTTTACTCTGTGTGTGTCTGTTCATGTGTCTGAAACTTACCTAATCAGGAACTTCCCATGGTTCCTACAGGCATAGTGAAAAAAATAGAAAGATTGGTCAATGTCAGTAACTGTCATATTTTTTGTGAAAATTAAGATTTTTAAAAAGATTTTATTTATTTATTTGAGAAGTAGAGCTACAGACAGAGAGAAAAGTCTTCCGTCTGCTTATTTACTCCCCAAATGGCTGCAACAGCCCGATGCCAGGAGCCAGGAGCTTCCTCTTGGGCTCCCATACGAGTTCAGGGGCCCAAGTGCATCCTCCACTGCTTTCCCAGGCCACTGAAAGAGAGCTGGATCAGAAGTGGAGCAACTGGGACTCGAACTGGCCTATATAGGATGTTGGCACTGCAGACAGAGGGTGAGCCTACTATGCCACAGCATTGGTTCCATAAATTAAGTTTCTTAAATAGAAAAATACATTTTAATGACAATGGGGATATTGCCAAAGGTTAGGAAGAGATGGATTGATAAAGCTCAGATGTGTGAACGTGGAACCTTCACTACCTCAATTCCCTTTTTCTGGACAACACTGGACCACATCCTTTGGTACTAAAGGACTAGACTCTTCTGAAAGCACTTTTGGTTAGTGAACAGAGCTTTCCATGCTTGCCTGTGTCTCAGGAGAGTATGTTGTTCTCTTCTGAACTAGAAAGAATTAATTCTTTTAAGTAAAAAATGAGCAGATAAGACTGATCACCAACTTAATAAACATCACCTCAGTGCAATTTGACCTAATACAGTTTATTGGAGTCAGTCCATTGAGTGTTATCTGAAACATTTACTGGGGAAATTGTTTTATCAAGGCTTGCTTAAACTGGGACAGTATACAACATATCTACCACATTCAACATAAATACAAACTGATAAGCTAGACAGAAAATAACAGCATTGCATAAATAATCTTTTTTAGTAAAAAGAGCTAATTAGCCTGAACTGGAGCAATTTACCTGATCCTGCTGTTTGAGAATCTACTATTTTTTTTTTTACACACTTTCTTATAATGTGTGTGTTTTCTCTTTACCTGTTGTGCTCTGGGCTTCACATACATTGCCAATGTGGGCTGATGGTCTTATCCCACTTTACAATAGGGAAAGATTTCAGAGTGGACCTCCTTAGATGGAAAGAATGAAAGTGAGCAGGCTTTGCAGAGCCTGCCTTCCCTGTGCCCTATTTTCATTACCTGCAAGGCTGTCACAGTGCGTTTAACTACATTGCCTTCACCAGGCGGTTGTTGGCACATAACAGCCAAGTCCTGAAATAGCTTCCACGTTTGTCAAAACACACATTTCAGGACCAGATGGGGAAAGCCTCAATAAATTGCTGTTGAATTACTAAAAGGAGTCTCATAAATTGGGCTAGTTCTTGAATCATTGGGAATGGCTGCCAGAAAATGCAGAGTGGACATGAGTAGGAAAGGATCTAGAAAAGTCTGAGAAGCCAGAGAAGAAAGAGGAAACCATGAAGTCAGCATTCGTGGAGTTAGACATTCTCCTGAAGTCAGGAAAAGGCCACATGACCTATTCAATGAGAGCCAGGAAAAAGCTGCTGGAGTTTGGAATCAAGAACTCATGAATGGGCCGGCGCCGCGGCTCACTAGGCTAATCCTCTGCCTTGCGGCGCCGGCACACCGGGTTCTAGTCCTGGTAGGGGCACCGGATTCTGTCTCGGTTGCCCCTCTTCCAGGCCAGCTCTCTGCTGTGGCCCGGGAGTGCAGTGGAGGATGGCCCAGGTGCTTGGGCCCTGCACCCCATGGGAGACCAGGAGAAGCACCTGGCTCCTGTCTTTGGATCAGCGCAGCGCACTGGCTGCGGCGGCCATTGGAGGGTGAACCAACGGCAAAGGAAAACCTTTCTCTCTGTCTCTCTTTCTCTCACTGTCCACTCTGCCTGTCAAAAAAAAAAAAAATTAAGAACTCATGAATGGCTCTAAAGGAGTTTCAGCAGAGTGGGCGGACTGGGGTTAGACACCAAGAGGCTGAGCAGGGTAAAGGCCACAGGAGAAGAAGCTACTGCAACTGACTAGCCTGGGTCCAAAATCTACATTCTGCTATTTATTAGCTCTATGTTTCTTTCTGTTTAAAATTTATTTACTTAATTTATTTGAAAGGTGTGGGGAAGAGAGAGAGAGAGAGAGAGAAAGAGAGAGAGAGAGAGAGAAAGAGAGCAAGAGAGAGCACTTCCACTAGCTGGTTTACTCCCCGAAAGCCTACAACACCGGGAGCAGGGCCAGGCTTGAGCCAGGAGCCCAGAACCCAACTGTTCTTCCTTGTGGATGTCAGGGATTGAACTACTTGAGTCATCACATGCTGCCTCCCAGGGCACATGCCAGCAGGAGGCTGACATTGGAAACAGATCCAGGACTCTAATCCAGGCATTCTGATGGGGGATTTGGGCATCCACATAACTGCTGTGCCAAATACCCACCCTGCTCTATGTTTCTGTTAAGTTACTTAGATATCTCATGGTAGTTTCCCTATTCACTCAGATGAACTAATGGCAGTACTCATCTCAGCAGGAATGAATGTGACAATGCATATAAACATTTAGTACAGTTCTGGACTTACAAAGACCTTTCTTTTTAAATTTTTATTTATTTTATTTATTTGACAGGTAGAGTTACAGACAGTGAGAGAGAGAGACAGAGAGAAAGGTCTTTCTTCCATTGGTTCACACTCCAAATGGCTGCCACGGCCGGCACTGTGCCGATCCGAAGCCAGGAACCAGTTGCTTTTTCCTGGTCTCCCTGTGGGTGCAGGGACCCAAGCATTTGGGCCATCCTCCACTGCCCTCCCGTGCCACAGCAGAGAGCTGGACTGGAAGAGGAGCAACCGGGACTAGAACCGGCGCCCATATGGGATGCCGTCGCCACAGGTGGAGGATTAACCAAGTAAGCCATGGCGCCAGCCCCACAAGAACCTTTCAATAAATATTAATGAACAAAAAGATGTCCGCCAGTGAATTTAGTTGTTTTTGACAAAGGTTGAATGAAATGTGACTGAAAAACAAGAAACACTTGAGAATGTGTATAGGCTAAGAGAAATGGCGAGTGTAAAGGAAACTACTGATCTACAAGACAAAAGGGTGACCAAGGGAGGAGTGAGGACCCAATGAGGACAGCAAGAGGGCCCTGGCCAGGCTTGTCTTTCAGGTAGAGTGCAAGAAGTGAAAGAGCTTGATAGATTACTCTAATTTTCAGAGTAAAAGTTCAGAGGTAAATTTGTTAGCTGAATGTCAGGATGGTAAGTGTGTAGGTAGTAGATAGAAAAGAGTTTGAACAGTCATCATGGCTCCTGAAAGATGAGCACAAGGCTAGATAAACAGCCAATCTCTGTGAATGTAGCTGATGACAGTCTGATTTTCAGGTGCAGCATGCACCCAAATGTTGTGAGGCTGACCAAGCTCCCTGGGCAGAGAGAAGGTGCCCAGAAGGCTGGCAGTGGGGTTTCTCCAGAGTGGGGACTGGCAATGAAGTACAGAAGAGTGTCTGGGGAAGCAGGCTCCCAAAGGAAAGAGCATTTTTCATTTGCGCCCATGAAGTCCAGGTGTGAAATGAGGCAAGTAATGCTTGAAATGGGTTGCTGGCCAGAGCCTGGAGGGGAAGGTTAGAAACAGGTAGAGGTTATAATGGGTATTTCTTTGTATCTCCCTGAAGTTCACACTAACTAGAATTTGTGAGACTTGGCTTGTTGAACGAAACTAAGGTAATTTTTTTCAAAGAAAATTTGGCAAGTCTTTACTAGAGAAAGGATTAAGCTTTGAATCTGTCTCCTTATGATAAAAGCTAAAGTATGCATGGAGGTCATCCAATTTTTTGAGCCAAGTAGTTTCCTTGAAAGTAGACTTTAAGGTCAGGAAGTCATGGCTTTAAATAAAATATTTTAAAAATTTATCTAACCCTTGGGGACATGTGGGAAGCAAATCTGTTCCACATCTGTATAGGAGGATATACAGAAATGAATCCTGTAGCTAAGGCTTTTTGAAAGTATGAAATATTAACTATAAGCATTTTTGGCAGATAGGTCATTTTTGAAATAACCGTTTCTAATAATAAATATCACCATAATTAAATGAATACTTTTGTTCCTAGTAACTCTCACAGGTAGGTGTATTAGTTTCCTACTGTTGCTGTAACAAATTGCCACATATTTCATGGCCAAAATGCTCTACAAATTTATTGTCTTACAGATCTAGAGGCCAGAAATCTGAAATGGTTCTCACTGCACTGAAATCCAGGTTTGGACAGTAGCTGCATTCCTTCTTAGGCTCTGGGAGAGAATCCATTTCTCTTGTTGAAAATCAGCTTTTAAAATAAAAAAAAGTTTTGATTAACATGTAATATTTGCACATTTTATTGGGTACCATGTGATACTTCAACATATATCTGCAGCATAAATTAATTGCATCAGTCAACTAGCACTTCCATTTCTGTTTCTTTTTTGTATATCTGGAAACTTCCAGTGCCTGTCCTCTAGTTCTTTATTCAGTATATAACACATTATTGTGTATACATGGTCACATCACTGACCTGTGGAGCAGTAGAACCTATGACTTCTGGAGAGTCCATTTCTTTGCCTCTTCCAGTTTCTGAAGGCTGACTGTAATCCCTGGCTGTCTATTTCTGCCTCTGTTTTCAAAACCAGGAACACAGTGTAATCGAAGTTCTCTTTCTCTCCCGCCTCTGCTCCATTGCCACAGCTCCTCTGACTCTGACCCAACCACGTCCTAGTGTTGAGGTCCTCGGGTTGACAGTGGGTACACAGGGATAATTCAGGAAAGTCTTCCCCTTTCAAGATCCTTGACTGTGTCACATCTGCAGAGTCCCCTTTGGCATGGGGGAGCAATATAATGACAGCTTCTGGGGACTGGAATGTGGAGCTTGGTAGCCATTCCTTTGCCTATGACAGTGGCTGTTATCTCCCCGTTTCATGGACAAAGACAGACTCAGTGTTGAAGTGATTTTCCTGAAGCCATGTAGCTAGTGACGGGGCATGAATCAGAGCTTAAGTCTTTCTGAGTCCAAAGGTCCATTCTTTCTAGGAGACCATGCTTACTTTCCTGGTCATTAAAGAAGGTTTTGATTTGTATATTCTTTATAAAAATGCTACATGTATATATGTGTGAATTTTAGATTCCTGTTACCTGTATGACAAATTACTACAAACTGACTGTCTTAAAACAGTTTAAATTTATTCTCTCATAGTTTTGAATGCCAGATTTACAAAATCAGTTTTTCTGGGCTAAAAATCAAGGAATCAGTAGGGCCGAACTTTCACCAGAGGCTCCACTGGAGAATCAGCTCCTTGCCTCTCCCAATTTCTGGTGACTACTGGCCTTCCTGGGTTTGTGGCCACATCACTCCAGTCTTTGCCTCTGTCTTCACATTGTCTTCTCTTTTGCATGTCTGTCAAAATTTCTTCTGCCCTTATTTTATAGGAATAGCTGTAATAACATTTAGCGTCCAATTAGGAAACATCAGATGATCTTATCTCTAAATACTTAAGTTTTCTCTCTCTCTCCTCATAGGGTTGTTACGTACAATTATATACATGTACCATGTACTTACTTATTTAAAGAATTGTTTTAAAGAATTGGCTCATGTGATTGCTGGGGTTGGCCAGTCCAAAATCTGTAGGACAGGTGCACAGGCTGGAAGTTCAGGCAGGATCTGATGCTGCAGTCTGGAGATAGAATCTCTTCTTCCTTAGGAAAACTTGATGCTTACTCTTAGGGCTTTCAACAGATTGGATGAGATCCATCCACATTACTGAGGATAATTTTCCTAAAGTCAGCTGACTGCAGATGTTAACCACGTCTACAAAGTACTTTCACAGAGGCCGGCGCCGCGGCTCACTAGGCTAATCCTCCGCCTAGCGGCGCCGGCACACCGGGTTCTAGTCCCGGTCGGGGCGCCGGATTCTGTCCCGGTTGCCCCTCTTCCAGGCCAGCCCTCTGCTGTGGCCCGGGAGTGCAGTGGAGGATGGCCCAGGTGCTTGGGCCCTGCACCCCATGGGAGACCAGGAAAAGCACCTGGCTCCTGGCTCCTGCCATCGGATCGGTGCGGTGCGCCGGCCGCAGCGCGCCGGCCGCGGCGGCCATTGGAGGGTGAACCAACGGCAAAGGAAGACCTTTCTCTCTGTCTCTCTCTCTCACTGTCCACTCTGCCTGTCAAAAAAACAAAAAACAGGGCCGGCGCCGTGGCTCAATAGGCTAATCCTCCACCTTGCGGCGCCGGCACACCGGGTTCTAGTCCCGGTCGGGGCGCCGGATTCTGTCCCGGTTGCCCCTCTTCCAGGCCAGCTCTCTGCTATGGCCAGGGAGTGCAGTGGAGGATGGCCCAGGTGCTTGGGCCCTGCACCCCATGGGAGACCAGGAAAAGCACCTGGCTCCTGGCTCCTGCCAGGATCAGTGCGGTGCGCCGGCTGCAGCGGCGGCCATTGGAGGGTGAACCAACGGCAAAAAGGAAGACCTTTCTCTCTCTGTCTCTCTCTCTCTCTGTCCACTCTGCCTGTCAAAAAAAAAAAAAAACAAAAAAAAAAACAAAAAAAAAAAAACAAAAAAAAACAAAAAAAAAAAAGTACTTTCACAGAAACACTTAGATTAGTGTCTGATTAAATAACTAAGTACTGGAGTATAGCCAAGTTGGCACACATGTGTCACAGGACACTTATCTTTGGGGACACCTTTCATCCTACTACAGCACACAGTCAGCTCTCTGTATTCTTGGTTCCATATCTGTGGATTCAACCAACTGCAAATGGAAAATATTTTAGAAAATTGTGTTTATGGGGACTGTGTGGTGGTGCAGCAGGTTAATTTGCCACTTGCAATGTTGGCATCCTATATGAGAGTCAGTTCGAGTTCTAGTAGCTAATATACCCCAGGAAGGCCAAAGATAATGACCTAAGTACTTGGGACCCTGCCATCCACATGGTGGCCAAGATGGAGTTCCTGGCTCCTGGCTTCTTCCTGGCTATTCTGCACATTTCAGGAGCAAATCAGTGGATGGAAGATGTCTCCCCCTGTCCACCCCCCCTCATACTCCCCTTCTGTCTGTTACTCTGCTTTTCAAATAAATAAATAAATAGATTTGGAAAAAAATGTGTATTGAAAAAGCACAGACTTTTAAAATTATAGTTAGTCTCTAATCAACATACTTTAACAACTATGTACAGAACACTCACACTGTAATAGGTATTGTAAGTAATCTAGACATAACTTAAAAAAAGTATATTGGAGGATGTGCATAGGTTATGTGTGAATACCATGACATTTTATGGAAGGAATTTGAGCTTCCATGGATTTTGGTATCTCCAGAAGTTTCTGAAACCAATCTCCTTCAGATACCGGGGAACACCTGTACTATAAAATTTAAGAGTTAGGGGTTTGTGTTGTGTCATAGCAGCTTAAATTGCTACTTGCAAAGCTGGCATCTCATTTTGGAGTGCTGGTTTGAGTCTTGGCTGTTCCTCTTCCAATCCAGCTTCGCATGCCTGGAAAATCAGCAGATAATAGCCTAAGCACTTGATCCCCTGCCATCAATGTGGTAGATCAGAATGGAGTTCCTGGCTTTGGCTTGACCCAGCCATGGCTGTGGTGGGCATTTGGGGGAGTAAACCCACAGGTGGAAGATCTCTGCCTCTTTCTCTCCTTTTCTGTCACTCTACTTTTCAAATAGATAAATAAATAAATCGTTTTTTAAAAAATTAAGGTTTAGTTAATATGGTGTATAAGGGTACAAGTGAAAGTTCTTTCCTTGTTAGTTCCCTATCCCACTGTGCTCTCCAGAAGAAAACACTGTTAACTGTTTAATGTCTGGAATTGCATACACTATGGATTCACATAAGATATGAGCATGTATTTTATGCATATTATATTTTGGACTTGCTTTTTAAATATTAGGGCTTGAATATGTTTTTGAATCTGCAAAGATGGGACTATTTGAATTCTTTAAACTTCTGCATAGATGTTCATTTTATGGATGTGTCACAATACTTTTAACCACTTTCCTTAGTGATAGACTAAGATTTTTTCTCTTACTATGTACAACACTATTACAGTGCATAATCCTCTCTGATATTTAAGTGTGAAAAGAAAAGTTATATCAAATTGAATTCACATTTGAAAATTTGATAATACTTGGAAATTGTTCTCCATAAAGACTACTAACTGGCATTCATACAGATAGAAAAATGACTCATTTTTCCTCACCCTTGCCAATACTGGCAATCATAAAATTTTAATATTTTGCAGCTGAATTAGGGTAAAAGGTATGTCATTATTATTTTAGTTTACTTTTTTGATTATTAATGTTATTAAATATGTTTGCAAGCATTAATTGGCCACTTTTATTTCTTTTTCTATAAATTGACCATGAGTATCCTTTGCTCAGTCTTGGTTACCATGTCTTTTTCTTAGTGCCTTTTAGGAGTTCTGCATTTATTAGACATATAGTTAATTTGTTACATGAATTACAAATATTTCATTCTCTTTCACTTGCTTGTGGATTTTTTATGGGTTTTTCTAAAATGTAGCTATTTATTTGAAAGGCAGAATTACAGAGAGAGAGAGAGAGACAGAGAGACAGAGAGAGAGAGCTTCCATCCTGATTCACTGTTCAAATGGATGCAATGAAGCCAGGGCCCAGGAGCTTCTTCCAGATCTTCCAAGTGGGCGCAGGGGCTCAAGTACTTAGGTCATCTTCTGCTTCTTTTCCAGGCACATTAGCAGGGAGCTAGATCAGAAGTGGAGCAACTGGGACTTGAACCAGGGTGCATAAGGGATGCTGACACTGCAGGCAGCAGCTTTACTTGCTATGATATAGCTTTGGCACATTTTATGGATTTTGTTTTAAAAAGTTATCTATTTATTTGGGAAGGGGAGGAGCAAGAGAGAGAAAAAGAGAGAAAGAGGGAGAGAGAAAGAGACAGAGAGAGACAGAGAAAGAAACTTATATCTGCTGGTTCACTCTTCAAATACCTACAATGGCTGGGTTTGGGCCAGACAAAAGCCAGAATCTAGGAATTCAATCTATGTCTCTTAAATGGGTAGTGGGAACTCAGTTACCTGCGTCATCACCTCTGCCTCCCAGGGTCTGCATCAGTAGGAAGCTGGAGTCAGAAGGTAGACCTAGGCATCAAACCCAGGCACAATGAAATGGGATGTAGGTTTCTTTTCTTTTTTTAAAAAATATTTATTTATTTGTTTGAAAGAGAGAGCTACACAGAGAATGAAAGATACACAGAGGTCTTCGATTTGCTTGCTCACTTCCCAAATGGCCACAATGGCCAGGGTTGGACCAGTGCCCATTTGGGGTGCTGGCATCACAGGCGATGCCCTATCTCACTATGCCACAATGTGGGTCCCGGGACATGAATTTCTTAACTACTTGGCCAACACCGGCCCCATCAATATTTTCATGTAGTTCCACCTGTCACTAGTTTCCGCTATGGCTTCTTGGATTTACACCAGGCTTACTAAGTGTTCACTTAGCACCCAATGACTGTGCAGTGGCCTGATAACACTATGAGTATCATGATTTTCCCACCAACTTTGTGTTCTCAAAGAGCTTGGATAGAACTGAGCTCTCTAGATATTTTTTAAAAAATAACTTTTCTGTAACATGGGAGTTAATATTTTAGTTTATTTTTTTCTAGAATTACCAGAAATTAGCTTATTCAGTTCCTTGTTCTCTACCCTGACATAGAATTTTTACTTGGAGGGGCCGGTGCCATGGCTCATTTGGTTAATCCTCTGCCTGTGGCACTGGCATTCCATATGGGTTCTGGGTTCCAGTCCCGATTGCTCCTTTTCCAGTCCAGCTCTATGCTGTGGCCAGGGAAGGCAGTGGAGGATGGCCCAAGTGCTTGGGCCCTGCACCCGCATGGGAGACCAGGAAGAAGTACCTGGCTCCTGGCTTTGGATCGGCGCAGCACTGGCCATAGTGGCCATTTGGGGGGTTAACCATCGGAAGGAAGACCTTTCTTTCTCTCTCTCTCTCTCTCTCTCTCTGTCTATAACTCTACCTGTCAAATAAAAAATAATTTTTACTTGCAATAAAACCAGTGCCAAAGAAAATGAGGAAATAATGGATAAACTCATTCTACTTCCCCAGGATCATGCTGGTGAGAGGGTGCTTCTTAGTCTCCCCTAAATCATTTGTATTGTTAGTTTTTATTCTCCGCCATTTTATTGACTGAGAGTTAGTTGTCCCCAGTTTCATCTATCATGTGAGGAGCCCAACTGGAGATGGTATCTGACATGGAAGTTGAGTATTTTTTTGTAACCACACCTGCCGAGTTACCCTGCAGCAGCTAGTTTTGGTCAGTGCATCATCAAGAAGTGACACAGTTTCAACTGACATTCCCGAATCCCAGGAAGCATTAAATATGAATGATTACCTTGTGATATGGTGTAATGTGGCTTCCTGTTGGGCTTCAATTGAGTCCTCACCTGTTTCTTTGATGTTTCATCTGTTGTATGCAGCACTGAGGCATCTAGAAAATTCTCCTGTTAAATGTTTTTCATCAGTTTTCTCATGCTCTTGTAACCTGAGAATTTGGCAAGAATAGACTCCTTTGAAAAATTTCAGTCTTCAAAAGTTATGTTTATTGAATGTTTTTAAGGCACAGAAATTTTTTAAGGAATTGTGTTTGGAATGTTGTATGTTTCAAGGCTTTTTTGAGCCAATGTACCTAAGTGGACGTAAATAAGAACTCAATATCTGAAAAAGGAAAGAGAAAAATCAGTGAGCATTAGATTCAAACTCCCGTGAAAAATTATAACTCTTATAGCATTTAAAGCTTTTGAATAGGCAATATATTCATAGTTATTAAATATATTCGAATTCATAGTTACTAAATGATATTCAGTGAGAAGTGTCTCTATGTTCTCTATTTGCCAGCCACAAAATTCCTTCCAAGAAGGCAAACAAAATGACCAGTTTCTTATGCATTTTTAAATTTATTTATTTATTTATTTATTTTTTGACAGGCAGAGTGGACAGTGAGACAGAGAGACAGAGAGAAAGGTCTTCCTTTTCCGTTGGTTACCCCCCCCGCCCCCAAATGGCCACTGCAGTCCGGGCACCGCGCTGATCCGGTGGCAGGAGCCAGGTGCTTCTCCTGGTCTCCCATGCGGGTGCAGGGCCCAAGAACTTGGGCCATCCTCCACTGTCTTCCTGGGCCACAGCAGAGAGCTGGCCTGGAAGAGGGGCAACCAGAACAGAATCTGGCGCCCCGACCGGGACTAGAACCCGGGGTGCCAGCGCCGCAGATGGAGGAACCGCGACACTGGCCAGTTTCTTATGCATTTTTAAAACCAGTTACATGCAAGAAAACATCTCTCTCTCTCTCTTCATGTTTGTATAAACACATATATACATATATAATCTATCAGTTATCTCTTTCAATCTATTGTTATTTGTTCTGTAGAGTGGGCTGTCAGAAAAGGTAAATTAGAACTCTCAGACTAGAGGCTGAATTTCTGCATCAGGGAGATTTTAGTTCTTCTCGTTAGAACATTCAGCTGGTAGAATAGGGCCAAATCAGATTATCTAGGATAACATTACTTACGTAGAGTCAGTTGATTGATTAATCATAGCTACAAAATACATTCATAGTAACATCTAGATTAGAATTTGAGAGTATGTATGAGAGTATGTAACTAGAGTATGTATCCTAGCCAAGTTGACACAAAAATGATCATCATGGTCACTCCTTTTCAACCAGAAACCCATTCACATCTCCTTGAACCATACTTATACCCAAATAAAGACGATAACAGTCATACTCCTACCTAACATGCTGCAACTACCACACATACATTGAAAATATCCCGGTCGGCGCCACGACTCACTAGATTAATCCTCCGCCTTGTGGCGCCGGCACACCGGGTTCTAGTCCCGGGCGGGGTGCCGGATTCTGTCCCGGCTGCCCCTCTTCCAGGCCAGCTCTCTGCTGTGGCCAGGGAGTGCAGTGGAAGATGGCCCATGTCCTTGGGCCCTGCACCCCATGGGAGACCAGAAAAAGCACCTGGTTCCTGCCTTCGGATCAGCACAGTGTGCCGGCCGTGGCAGCCATTTTGGGGGGGGGTGAACCAATGGAAAAGGAAGACCTTTCTCTCTGTCTCTCTCTCTCACTGTCCACTCTGCCTGTCAAAAAAAATTAAAAAAAAAAAGAAAAAGAAAACAAAAAGAAAATATCTCAACCCTCTCCCAGAAGAGGATGCAAATTTCCTGGTAATATTCACTCTTATACTTGATACTCTGTGACATAAGTAATGTGATATAAATTTATTTATGAAAACATCTTATATTAGCTGATAAGGGGATAAGAGAGGGAAGAAAACGCATACATATGCTTAAAATATATGCAAAGATAATTATAACAAAATAAAAAGTCCTTAAACTAAAAATAAGGAAGAAATCTTCATAACTAAAAATAAGGAAGGTATTCTCATGTGATCATAACTGGTGTTTATAGCTACCTTCTCCTACTACCCATTTCATATCCTTTTTGCTGCTATCATACAACTTAGCTTATCATGACTCTGTCTGGTAGAGGGATCTAACTTCATTCCGAAAGGTCTGGGATATTAGTATTCCTACCTGAATTGGTATGTTGTAGTTTTTCAGCATGACAGTACAACAGTACAAGGAGACACTTTGAAAAATTTCTGGCATCTCAGACAGGGTGTTGCATACCATTATTGTGCAGTACCAACACAATTCCATATTGGTAATAGAATCAATATCTCCCTTCCCCTCTTTTCCTGTTGGTATTCAGGGCCATGAGGAGCAAGTAGCTGGGTGGTAGCCTTAACTTCTAGTTTAGTGAATCATTGTTGAGTCTCCTGGTGGAAGCTTTCTTGAATTTGAAACTAAGGCTTAAGTCAAAAAAGTCTCTGCTGGGTATGGGGACTCTTGTGGATTACAAGCACAAATTTTACTTTTTTGTGATCAGGGCATTCTCATTTCCATCCATTGGTTCAAGAACCTGTGAGTACAGATTATAAAAAAAAAACACCATTTATTGGATGCTAATTCAGAGCATATGTAGATAGCAACCTGGAGAACATCACCACAGCTTTGCAAGTTATAGCCAGGATTAATACTTAATTGAGCCTATAAAGTGAACTGTTTAAGGATGGTGGTAACATGATAATATCAGTGAATTTTAAGACCTTGGGGCATTCCTGCACTTTGTTTTCTGAGAGGTGAGTTCCTTGACTGAAAGCAATGCTGTGTAGAATACTGTGATGGTGATTAAGACATTCTACATGTCTTAGACTTGACAGAAACAAAGCCATATCTAGAAAATGTGTCTATCCTAGTAAGAAGAAAGTGCTGTCCCTTCTGTGATGGAAAGGTTCAAGGTAATCAACCTGCCATGGGTAGTTGGCTAATCTTCTTGGAAAAATGGTGCCACATTGAAGATTCTGTGTTGGTCTTTGTTGATGGGAGATTGGGCACCCAATGGTGATGTAACTAGATAAGCCTTGGTAAATGGAAGTCCATGTTATTGAGTCTATGTATAACCTCCATTTCTGCCATCATGGCCATTTCATTCATGAATTTATTAGGAAAAGTCAGGGGTTTCAGGGGGAAAGAACTGACTCATATTTACAGTAATGCTACCTACTTGAAATTCACTCTACAGACTGACTTCTTCCTTCCTTCTTTCATTTATTAAGCCCTTGGCAAATTTCCTGTATTAGTGCATGGGGAGTCATAAGAAGATACATCTTTCAAGAAATTGTATTTTTTCTTTTGTATGATGTGACCACACCAGTTTTATAGCCATGTGATTTAGTGGAAGTGGACAATAAAGGGCAAGCTTATTTCTAGACCTAAACTGTGCAATGTTTTCTGATATTTTAAGCTGACATCATGATACTACCAATACTCAGGACTTGATCAGAAAATCTGTGCCATTGAAACACCAGAGAAGTTGTCAATGCTTTAGATTCTAGTCCCATTTGGGCCATAATTGTAAATCATTTGTATGGTGGTTAGAGATCATTGACCAAAACCAGAAACTATTCTTAGCTGTCCTTGACTCCTCCCAATCACTTTAATGCAATGGTGTCTATTGCTTTTGCTCATTTAAAATGTTATTTCTTTTAATTTATTTGAAAGGCAGAGCGATAGAAAAAAAGGAGAGAGAGAAGGGAGAAAGTGAGAGAGAAGGAGATAGAGCGAGAAAGGAGAGAGAGAGAGAGAGAGAGAGAGAGAAAGAGAGAAAGAGAGAGAGAGAAATTTTGCTCATCCACTTTCCAAATGCCTGCAGTAGCAGGAGCTGGGCCAGGCTGAGATCTGGAACCAGTAACTCCATCTGAGTCTTCTATAAAGGTACCAGGCACCCAAGTAATTGAGCCATCATCTGCTTCATTCTAGGGTGCACATTAGCAGGAAATTGGACCTGAGGTGGAGGCAGGACCTGATCCCAGGCTCACTGATATGGAATGCAGGTGTTCCTAGTGGTGGATTAACCACTGTGCCACCTCTTTCATTCATTAGCTTGTGTATCCTATCTCTAATTTTCTTGTGGATGGGGATCTTGATGCATTCTAAGTGCCTAGGATAATGACTGATACACAGTGTTTATTTCATATTCACTTATGAATTCAACAAATATTAACTGATCCCTTACTACTAATAAATGTTGAATGGACGTGTTCTTTCCCTTTCCCTTATTAGTCAAAAAACTTTATTAGCCGTAACATTTTCCTGCTTGCTTTATTTATTTATCAAAAAAGGAAAAGACCTTACTGAAAGACATCTTAGTTCAGTTGAATTCTACAAACACTGAGGTCCTACTTTGTGCTAGGCATAGATTTGACAAAACTTCCACTTAAGACCACTGCCTGTAGGAAAGAAAGACATGAAAGAATACAGTCGACCAAAAGTAATGTGAAGAATGTCATGAGAGGAAGCTGTGAAGCTAGGAGAGTATTGTGCTGCCAGCAGATGTTTATGTGATGGAGGAATTCAGAGATAAGAGATTGATAGTAATGACTACAACATCTAGCATTGATATGGTGATTGCTAAGTGCAATTTACAAATATTTTTATATAATTCTCACATAACTCTAAAAGATAGTGTTATTCCCACTTTATGCATGAGGTGATTGAGACAGACAGATGCTCAAGAATGTAATACAGACCTATATTCCACTGCTACCTTTGCCCAATCATATCCTCCATTGATGGTCATCAGGAGCTGGTGAATTAATGTCTCAAGAGCCTTGCCTCTTAGATGGATTGTTCTGGGTGGATTATTCAGAAGCAAGAGCTCTACACTTTTGCTCAGTTTCCCTGTGGGATAAGCCAGCCATCTGCAGAGATAGCTGGCTTGATAATGATCTCTTTACTGGTGAGACATTTCTTTCCTGTCTCACTTTCCCACTCCCTTGCTAATATTTTCTGAACCCCCCAAATAAACTTTGACACCTGACTCATTATCTTAGTCTGCTACTGGATAGACCGAAGTTTTGAGTGAACCCAAACCAAGACAACTAACATGACCAGGAGAGAGAGAGTATTTGAACTCTGACATTTGGATATGAGTCCATGCTTTTATTAGTCCCTTTACTGACGTTTGGGAGAAGGTTAAGCAGGGAATATGAGCAATGGCACTGAGGCTTGAGAAAGTCTGGTGGATTTGAAGAAGTAGTTCACATAGCTAGGACAGATTGCTCTGGGGTACGTAGGTGTCCATTGTGAGAGACAGACAACCCAGAATGAATGCATGAAGTTTTGTAGGTCGAGCTAAAGCATTTGCATTTCAGCACAAGGTCAATGGGAAGTCATTACAAGGTTCAAGATATGGTATAATCAGATATCCATTTATGAAAGTTCTTTCTGGTGAAGATTTTTTAAAAAGATTTATTTATTTATTTGAAAGTCAGAGTTACACACAGAGAGGAGAGGCGGGGAGGGCAGAGAGAGAGAGAGAGAGAGAGAGAAAGAGAGAGAGAGGTTTTCCATCCAATGATTCACTCCCTAATTGGCCGCAATGGCTGGAGTTGTGCCCATCCAAAGCCAGGAGCCAGGGGCTTCTTCCAGGTCTCCCATATGGGTGCAGGGGCCCAAGGACTTGGGTCATCTTCTACTGCTTTCCCAGGCCAAGCAGAGAGCTGGATCAGAAGTGGAGCAGCTGGGTCTCAAACTGGCACCCATATGGAATATTGGCACTGCAGGCCAGGGTGCTAACCCACTGTGCCACAGTGCCGGCCCCTCTGGTGAAGATTTAAAGTATTAATTGAGATAAGGGGCAATGGAGAGATTTCAGGTAGGAAGACTGGTTCTGAGGTTAAAGCTGGAAGAACAACGGAGTGGGTGGAAAAGAAAGGATTAACCTGAGAGATGCTTGGAGCATAGGATCAATGCAACATGGTGACTGGTTGTAGTTGCATGCATGCATGAGGGCCACCAAGAAGTGTAGGATTAATTTGAGCATTGAAGTGAAAGTAGTAACTTCGATTGAGGCAGGAATATGGTGGGGAGGTTTGGGGCATGTATAAATGTATTTAGAAAGAGTATGATGTTGATTGAACAGGCAGAGATGTTAGTACCTGAAGGTTTCCCAGGTGGAGCTGTCCACAGGTAGGTAAAGGTAGAGCTTTGAGATTTAAGAAAGAGGCCACAATTGCAACCACAAATCTGGAAACATCAGTGAACCTGTGAAGATTTTTAAAGCCTTGGGCATGGATTGAGTTCTTTGGGGGGAAAATCTATTGACAGTATATAAAGTATTTTCACAAACATTTAATCTTCATAATAACAATCTTTGGTAGGAAGGATGATATTATTTTCACCATCATTTTGTTGAGGAAACTGACACACAGAGAGATTTGGGGGATTTGCCTCTTTGGGGAGGAAGGGAGAAGAGCTGAGACAAGAATTGTGTATACTGACTCCATGTCCAGTGTTCTTTCCGTAACACCACACTGGCCCTCCAAAAATATGTTAGCATGCCCGTATTGATTTTGGATATCTTCAGAAAATGTTTTTAAAGAGACATAATCATATTTTCCCTCATATAATATACCAAGGTACTTCAAAACGTTCTTAGAAAAACATGGAGCTAAAAGGTCAGTGTATTTTGGCAGAAAAAAACTTGCAATCTAGGCGTTGTTTTATTACAATGTACATTTTCTCTGATCTTTCTGATGACCCTTCATGTGCATGAATTTCAGGGTTTTTTTTGCACCAAAATAAATCTATCTTTTAATCGCATTTTCTCATGAATGTTCGAAGAGTCTTCATATGTCTGTCATATTGTAGAAATGACTTATGTTAAATCATGATGCAGATGTTCTTTTCTGTAACATGTTCTTGTTTACTGGTAATCAGACATGCATCTAACATAAGGATTGGGCTTGGGAATAGATGACAGAGTTCCACACTTTAAAGCAGTGCTTTCATGACAGGTGAATTTTAAGCTAGGGCCTGGTCATTTGTCTTGGTCCTTTCATTTCTGCATCGCCTGTCACCACGGTTGTCTCCCTTTCCATTATTTTTGGCCATGTGATAGCATCCAACCTAACTTTATAGAATTAAATTTTAGACTGTAATAATTCAGGTTTATTCAGTGGGCGCCTACAGCAAATCTTCCTGAGGTTTTTCTCTCCCACCTTTTATGATCTGGGGAAAGCATTTCCCAAGCAGTACTGTAAGTCATGCCAGGATAGGATTCTGTCAGCGAGTCACCTCAGTACACGGAGAACACAGCCATTTTTGGGCAAAGATAAAAAAAAAAATGACTTCTCTCTCTTATTTTCCCTGGAGATAACACTGACATTTGGAAAATGCTACAGAGGAGGTCTTGTATGTGACAAATTGTAGCATCTCTTATTGCATGATTCGTGGCATATTTGACTTATTTGGGAGAAATGGCACATGCACATAGTATTGTCACATACATGTAAGAAAGTCAAGGCCTTGTCCCATGCCTGGGTCAGCTACAGTCAGAACTTGACTGAACAGATCGAAGGAGCAGCTCCAGTACACAGAGATCTTGTTGGGGGGGTGGGAGGTGGTGGCCACAGTCTCTTTCCCATCTCTTCAAGCCCATGGTAAGTGGTGGGGGGAGAAGTAACCTCAGATTATGGTCTGATACCCTCTGTATTATGGCTTTTAGCTTTCTGCTGTTTTAATTAATTTCTAGTCAATTACATTGATGTGTGGGTGTATGAGTAATTTTTGTTTTAGGCAGAAAAAGATTGCTATCCTGATCTTTTTCTGTGATCACCAGAGTTTGCTTATTCTACGTTTTCATTGTGATAGAACTCAATTATGACTCATTTGTGACAAGGAACAGTTTTTGTCCAGAACAGAGCAACTACATAATGACTCACTGAGGAAGCAGATGTGCCCTGCCTAGTGAAACTTGAATATGATATATCTGTTTAAAGATTTATTTATTTATTTGAAAGTCAGAGTTACACAGAGAGAGGAGAGGCAGAGAGAGAGAGAGAGAGAGAGGTCTTCCATCCGATGATTCACTCCCTAATTGGCCGCAATGGCCGGAGCTGCGCCGATCCAAAGCCAGGAGCCAGGGCCTTCTTCTGGGTCTCCCATGTGAGTGCAGGAGCCCAAGGACTTGATTCATCTTTTACTGCTTTCCCAGGCTATAGCAGAGAGCTGGATCAGAAGTGGAGCAGCCGGGTCTTGAACTGGCACCCATATGGGATGCCAGCACTTCAGGTCAGAGGGTTCACCTGCTGTGCCACAGCGCTGGCCCCGAATATGATATTTCTTACAGAAAGTGTGTTTGTGTATGCATGTACAGAGACTTCTGAAGCACACCATAGCCCTTTTTCTACCACACCAGGCTTTCTGAGTATTTAATTTATTTTTATGAGAGCAGGAAATGTTTTATCTTATGGAAAAAATGCTGCTCACCTATAGCCATCATTTTGTTCTTGGTGGATAAAAATATTTCCAGTATGATGATATTGAGCCATATATTAGGTAGTTTTTTTCTTTATCTTTCTAGTTGTCTGGAAATTGGATACAGAAAGTAAGGGATAAATAACAGTTTCACTTTTTGAATGGATAGCTCAAGTCTATGTCCTTAATCTGATGTGAAAATAAATGCTGAGTCATTCAAGTATTAAAATGTGAACATATTTAAGACAAGGTGTGTGATTAACTAGATCCTAGCACCTTGATTCTCTTTTCTAGGGAAAAACAGAATTTCAGTCTGGTGACTGGCTCTCTTAAATGTGACTTTGGCTACCGACCCTGATTCAACTGCACATATTGATACTCTACTTCCCTGTGTGTATCGCCCTGTACCGCTTGTGTCTCCCTGCAAGTGGCTGGACATGAATTGGCACTCATATGAAATGCTGACACTGTAGGCTGAGCTTAACTTCCTGCTCCACAACTCCAGCCCACCATGCTCCTATGTTGTAAAAATTTCTGGAATTTCAGACATGCCACATGAACTTCAATCAGGGACCAAATCCCTCCTCATACCACTGAGGAGTGGATAAGTACCCTTGCCAAAGATTTCTTCCCTAAAGAACTGGGGAGCGAGTTATCCATGTTCTTCTGTAGCCAGATGCTTTCCTATCGCCATAGATCTGATCCTAATTGTGATTTCACTTGGCAGTGCTGAGACTGGGGCCTCCCTAGGAAAAACCAGAAGAGGTGAAGCTTGTCTGAAGAATCCTTAGTGCACATGCTTGTGCCTCTTCCTACCTCTACCTCAGACTCTCAGTCTCTGCCTTTCGCTGGTAATTATCCTTTTTTAATATAAAAATATTTTAATAAAACACAGTTTCAAGTATTGTTCCACATAACAAGGCAAACCTAATGTGGGAGGAAGGGCTTGTGGAAGCAAAGGCCCAGTTCCTAGCACATTATAAATTCAGGATGTTTTCATGTCTACTTCAACTTTCATTTGCCACTGGACCTCTTGGGTCTTCCCTGCAAATGTCTGCAATTGCTCCGTCGGGGAAGCGTACAGGAGAACTTAGCTCACTCTTCTATAGCTCTCTTATTTTCAGAATCTCTCCATTAAATTTGAAGTACGTTCACCACTTACCCCAACAGGAATTTCAACCTCAAAGTAGAAGCCATGGATTTTCCCACTCATTTCTAATCAATTTTGTTATTTTTATTGACCTTGCTTCTGAGTATGAGATTTTTTTAAGTTTTTATTTAATGAATGCATTTTTTCATAGATACAACTTTAGGAATACAGTGGTTCTTCACCCATACCCACCCTCACCCCCCCCCTCATTCCACCTCCCTCTCCCTCTCCCATCTCCTTCTTTATTACGGTTCATTTTTAGTTTGATTTTATATACAGAAGACCAGCTCCATGTTTAGCATAGATTAAACAGTTTGCACCCACGCACACACACACCATATAGAACACAGTTTGGGAACAAAATTTGCAGTTGATTCTCATAGTACAACTCATTAAGGACGGAGGTCCTACATGGGGAGTAGGTGCACAGTGACTTCTGCTGTTCCTTTAACAATTAGCACTCTTATTTATGACATCAGTGATCACCTGAGGCTCTTGCCATGGGCTGCCAGGGCTATGGAAGCCTTTGTGACAACAGACACCATCAGTATTTGGACACGGCCATAAGCAAAGTGGATGTTCTCTCCTCCCTTCAAAGAAGAGTATATCCTTCTTTGATGACCCTTTCTTTCCACTGAGGTCTCACAGAGATCCTCTGTGTAGGATATTTTTTTGCCACAGTGTCATGGTTTTCCATGCCTGAAATGCTCTTACAGACCTTTCAGCCAGACCAGGAAAACTTAAGGGTTGATTCTGAGGTCAGAGTGTTATTTACAGTGAATGTCATTCTAGGAGTCTGCTGTGTAGACTGCTTCCCATATTGGACTTTCTTTCCTTTTTAATTCTATTATTTTTACCAGACACTTCATGTTATTTATATGATAACTTTTATACTTAAACCAATCTATATGTGACTTTAACATTTAATATGATCATTTTAACAGTTAAGATGGCATTTATACCTCTGATTCTTATGGGTTTGGAGCCCCATGACAATTTCTTAGGCTGCACCCATAGAGGTAAGTCTGTAGGACTGTATGCAGGACTATACTGCTTTACAGTTATAGACTACCTCCTCCATCTCTGATTCCCCCTCTTATTTTTAATTGGGATTTTTTTCCCATTGCCTTAAAATGCATATGATTATGTTATATAAAGAGTTCAGCATATAGTATGAAGAAGAGAAAAGAAAAATAAAGAAAGAAAGCAGAAAAAAACAAAACAAAACAGAAAGGATATACAACATAAAAAGTAACAATGATAAACTGTCCCTCGACAGTCAGGTCAAGGACTATTAAAGTCATTGATTCTAAAAGTGACAATTTCACTTCTATATAGCTTTCATTTTAGGCACTCTATTAATTCTCCCAAATCAGGGAGAATATATGGTATTTGTCTCTTTGGGACTGGGTTATTTCACTAAATATGAAGTTTTCCAGCTTGCTTGATTTTGTTGCAAATGACCAATTTCATCTTTTTTTTTTTTTACTGCCATGTAGTATTCCTTAGTGTATAAATACCATGATTTCCTTATTCAGTCTTTGATTGATGGGCATTTATGTTGCTTTCATGTCTTAACTATTATGAATTGAGCTGCAATAAACATGGAGGTGCAGATAATTCTTTTGTTTTTTGATTTTATTTCTCTTGGGTAAATTCCCAGGACTGGGATGGCTGGATCATATGGTAAGTCTATATTCAGATTTTTGAGGTATCTCCATACTGTTGTCCACAGTGGCTTTACCAGTTTACATTCCCACCGACAGTGGGTTAGGGTGCCCTTTTCCCCACATCCTTTCCAGCATTTGTTGTTTGTTGATTTCTGTATGAGGGCCACTGTAACTGGGGTGAGGTGAAACCTCATTGTGGTTTTGATTTGCATTTCCCTGATGGTTAGAGATCCTGAACATTTTTTCATGTGTCTGTTGGCCATTTGGATTTCCTCTTTTGAAAAATGTCTAAGTCCTTGGCCCATCTCTTAACTGGGTTGTTTGTTCTGTTACTGTGGAGTTTCTTGATCTCTTTGTAGATTCTGGTTACTAATCCTTTATCAGATATGTACTTTTCAAATAATTTCTCCCATTCTGTTAGTTGCCTCTCTACTTTCCTGACTGTTTCTTTTGCTGTGCAGAAGCTTCTCAATTTGAGGTAGTCCCATTTGTTCATTTTGGCTTTGACTCCCTGTGCCTCTGGGGTCTTTTCCAGGAATTCTTTGCCTGTACCAATGTCTTGCAGGGTTTCCCCAATGCTCTCCATTAATCTGATGGTGTTGATGTATAGAATTAGATCTTAATCCATGTTGAGTGGATTTTTGTGTAGGGTGTAAGGTAGGGGTCTTGCTTCATACTTCTATATGTGGACATCCAGTTTTCCCAGCACCATTTGTTGAAGAGACTGTCCCTGTTCCAGGAGTTGGTTTTAGCTCCTTTGTTGAATATAAGTTGGTTGTAGATTTTTGGATTGATTTCCATGGTTTCTATTCTATTCCAGATCTGAGAAGAATGTCTTTAGTATTTTGATTGGTATCACATTGAATCTATAAATTGCTTTTGGGAGAATGGACATTTTGATGATATTGATTCTTCCAATCCATGAGCATGGAAGATTTTTCCATTTTTTGGGATCCTCTTATATTTCTTTGATATTTTGTAATTTTCATCATAGAGATCTTTGACATAATAATTGCTTTTGTTTCACCAGAGTTTATTACATGCTATACATTTTGTTAAGCACTTTATATTTGTTGAATCTTATGATTATTACCTTTCCCATTTTCAAAGGAAGAAATGGGTGCACAAGTTAGGTGTATTTCCCCAAATGCCAAGGCTAGCGAGTGGCAGCACCAGGAGTCAAGTTCAGTTCTGAATGATTCCAAGACCTGTGGGATCAATCACTCCTTTAGACTTTCTTACCCTTCCTGGGCATTGTTCTAGAAGTTTAATAGTCCAGCTGTTTCCCACAAGAACTTACCTCTTATGGTTCCTTGTGGCCCAACTCTTAGGTTTCTGGGGTGACAGATGGTAGATGGTTCTAGGGCACACTAGTGTGCTGAAGAACTA
The DNA here is from genome assembly GCF_051225735.1 of Oryctolagus cuniculus. Lineage (NCBI taxonomy): Eukaryota > Metazoa > Chordata > Mammalia > Lagomorpha > Leporidae > Oryctolagus > Oryctolagus cuniculus. The sequence goes on from NC_142870.1 coordinate 100,867,838, forward strand.
TAGACTGAGAAAGTCAACATTTTCCTGGGCCATCTGCAATTTTATTACTGGAAGAGTCTGCAGTGAAAGGCATAGATCTCTAATGGTGGCTTTTCAGGTATCTGGTCTTTTGGGAAGATCTTCAGTTTATAATGGAGATAAGTCTGCTAAAATGCCCTATTTTTAAAAGTTAGTGATTCAGTCAGCTGTGCATTCATTTAAGTAACATTTCTTGAGCTTTTCTTGTGTGCCAGGAATTATATGGGACTAGTGGGTGGCAATGGAAGCACAGACATTAAAATAAAGGTGAATAATATAAGTACATGCTCTCAAAATCTTGTAGATGTTCCGGAGAAATAAATCAAAACTATAATGTGGTTTGATAAGTACTTTTATAGAGATGTGCAATGCGATGGTGTTGAAGCATAGCAAATGGGAAGTAGCCCAGGCCTAAGGAGGTCAGAATCCTTCTGGTGCTAACAAGGTTCCAGCTTAACCTTAAAGGATGAGTATGAGATAGCCAGGTGGAGAGAAGGAAGATCAGAGATGGGAATCTGAGCAAGAAGAGATCGTGAATTAAAAACAAAAATCCAAAGGTATGAAAGAATTTGGAACATTTGGGATGAACTTTGATTGGAATCGCTGAGGATAACAGCTGTGGGGATGACAGTGGGAAAGACCCTAGAAGGAACAGTGTACTCCATGATCCAAGTCATCTGTGGCAGCAAAATGCTATTAACTGTCTAGGAGTACAAGTTTGATTTGTAAAGGCTGACCTGCTTGTCCTTGTTGAGTGAAAATCTCCTTTTGGCCTGCCTTGACGTCAGCAAGTGTAAGGTTTGGGCTGAGCTTGACTTACTGCTTTTCACAAAACAGAAGTGGAAATGGGAACAGGACCACCCAGAGATGGCTTTTAATTCTGCAGGAGCTGTTGTTCCTGGATCTGGGACTACACTGATCTAAGAAGTAAAGTAAGTTGCTGAGTTTTCCTGGTATTCCAAAGACCTCATCTGTTCTGAGTCTCCGTGAGGTTGTTCTAAATTGAGTTTAGTGGTAAATTCTGGCAGTTTCTGAGGCCACTCAACTATTAAAATATTCCCTTCATAAAAGAGTAAACAGTTGCTGAATTGCACTGTCAGATGATTTGGACATGTGGATTCTCAGACATACGGAGGGAATCTTCTAAATAGTCTTGGATGTTTGCCAGGATTGTTAGTATTCAAAGGATTATTTATTCGGCAGATAGTGTGACATTTTCAAATAAACTGAGAATTAGAAAAGGGGAAATCTCTTTGTTTGCACAAAAGCAATCTGCTACAAGTGGCCTCACCCAGCTAAGCTGGACCTGGCTCCTGGGATTTCTGTTGGCAGTTGCCTGAGCAGTATTTAGATTGTTTTATTTTTCTAAGAAAGCTGAAATCTCCCAACTGAGTATGACTTTTTGGATGTGAACTTAAGGGTAGTATTGGCACCAAATTCTGCATCTGTCACAACTGTTGGAAAGGAAGGGATATATTTTACATATATTATGAACCCCCAGTATGAACTCCATGCTTTCTTCTCAATATTGCTAGATGTTAGACAGCAGCTGAATGCTTTTAGTTAGAGATAGACACTGTTAATTGCTCCAAAATGATACTTCTGTCATGCTCCAGGATGGCACAGGGAGGGCCTGTTGTGTTTGCTCACCATGAGAAGCAGTAAAGTGTCAGGGTTTACAGCTGCCTGGTGGAAATTGCTGGAATTTTAATGCAGCAAATTAAAAGGGCTGAAATTTGATGACTCTTTGCCTAGAGGAGGCTGATGAGTTTGGACAGAGCTTAGTTGAGGATGTCCCACACAAGTATAGGGGGTGAAGTAACAATGGTGGTGCAGATGACAGGTGAGGCTACAGAGGAGAGTAATGCAGCCTGTTGATTTATGTCTGAGAAGAAACATCTCTGGATTGTCTAAGGAGGAATCATTCTCTTAAATGTTATGATGTGGAAAATCCTAAGGAAGAGGGAGAACTCATTTTTCCATTTCTTTACACATTCCTTAAATTAATTTACTCCAAAAATAAGCAATGAATAGGACAACTGAATTTATGCTAGGCCAAATAGATATTTCTCAGCCCCAAAAGATCAGGCCCTTAAGAAAAATGTGGAGAAATTATTCAGCATCTGATTAAGAGAATATTTGTTCAAATTTTTATAATTTCCTATCTACTTTCCATGTATATTATCACCCTCCTTCCATCTTTTCAGTTAATTTCTGTTTCCTATTAACCCTTTCATCCTGTTCTGGAAAAAGTTGCCCAGACATTTTCCTGTAATTTAAACTCTTGTCTCCTACAAAAATCAAAGAGAGAACTTCCACTTTGACTATGACCTTCTCTAAATAAGATCGAAGTCAGCGAACTCAAGAGGCTTCCATAGCCTTGGAAACTCATGATAAGAGCCTAGGGAGATTTCTGACGCCATAAATAAGAGTGTCAAATTGTTAAGTCAACAGCAGGAGTCACTGTGTACTTACTCCTTATGTGGGATCTGTCCTTAGTGTGTTGTCCGATGTGAATTAACAGCATAACTAGTACTGAAACAGTATTGTACACTTTATGTTCTGTATGGGTGCAAACTGATGAAATCTTTACTTAATGTATCTAAATTGATCTTCTGTATATAAAGATAATTGAAAATGAATCTTGATGTGAATGGAATGGGAGAGGGAGCGGGAGATGGGAGGGGTGCGGGTGGGAGGGAAGTTATGGGGGAGAAAAAGCCATTGTAATCCATAGCCTGTACTCTGGAAAATTATATTTACTAAATAAAAGTTTAAAAAAAACAAACAAAAATCAAAATGTTACTGAAGCTCTCAAGTAGTGAAAATCAGAAACGATTTTTCCCTTTTAAATTATGTGAGATAATTGAGAGCATCACAAAAAATGTGCAAAGTGAATTCTGAGTAGTTGTTCCCTTTAATCTTTTACTTTCTTGGTAGCCTTGTTTTTCCTCCCATTCAAATGGTGCTGTTTTCTGTTTGACCAAAATCTGTGCTGCAAGAATTGGGTGTGATATTGTCCCAGTTGCCTGTAGTGGACAGCAGCTATTTTCACTTGGCCAGCACCCATTCTACTGTTCTTTAATATACATATATATATATATATATATATATATATAAATTTCTCTAAGAGGAATTATTCTTCTGGTGGTGGCGCTGCCAATTGCACGACCTACCTTCATCATTACAGATGTGAGCCTATAATGCCATATATAATGTGGGAATATAATGCTCTGTGGTCTGGCCCGTGGGGGTTTACTATCCCCTGGGCTATACTAGTCGGCTCAGTAGTGGACATATGATACAAAGAGAAGTGGCTTTTTAAATCACTGATAGGAATGATATGTTTTTCTCCTGTGGTTATAGATAAAGGGTCTTATGACATGTAGTTGCTCAGGATTATCTTTGTTGGTATATGGAGATTAAGAAGCAACCAAGAGAAGAAAGAAGAGGTATGGTTTACATGGGGAGGGGGATGGATTTGGGGAGGCGGAGAGAGAGAGAGGAGAGAGACATGATGATAGTAACTTGGGACTTTTATTGCCAACAATTGGTGAAATTGTGTAGAGGATCTTGACGCTTTCTCCATGACCCTGATAAATGGTGTTGGTAAAAAGTCATAATTTGCAAGGTCTCAAGCATTGAATTTGTTTTATAGGATCTGGTTAAACAATGCTTCTGGAAACTCTAATTAGATGACTCTATTTCTCTTCCTACTTAAACACTCATGAAGTTACAACTAGAATTCACAGGCTGACATTTCTTCCAATTTGTTAGCAATACACTGGAGAATAGTAGCTTAGCCAAGAAAAACCCATGGCAATTGTAGCAACATTTTGTTAGGAATGCATTTATGCTCTTAGGTAATCCTAGTATGGTTGCCAGAAACTTGAATAAGAGCCTGGTGTGGAATTTCAGACATTGTTACCTTTCAGAAGGCCACATCACCACGTTTCAGAAGGATTAAAAGTCACATGGCAGCAAAAATATTTAGCTAGCTCATCAATTTAATTCATCCACGAACATTTAGATTCTAATGGATCCATTCTTAACTGGTAAAATTGATGTCATTTATGCTACCCTCACAAATTTCCCTTTATGCTTTAAGTTCGGCTGAGTGGGTTGTTTTCATGATCTTGTATTTTAAGCAAAAGGAAGTTTCTGTTTCCTCAACTCCTCCTTCATTTTTCTCAATAAAATAACACTAATAAAATAAGAGAGCGACAAGATAATTGGTTTTATTTTGTGCATAATTGAAGAGTAGATATCATGGGATGGCAAACTTCAACTTGTTGGCAGGTAACCTTTCTAACACTAAGTGATGACATATTTCATCACTGGCGGGATTCAGTTAGTAACCATCCCTATCACTAGATGATCCCTTCTGAGGATATTGTAGAAAGGATTCATGCATTGGTGTGAGTTTTGGACAAAGTGATATTTTAGAGCTATTCTAGCGCCAAGGACTAGATACTACTAGTATTTACACTAGATTTCTACACTTATTAATAATTGCATTTTGCACACACACACACACACACACGCCCCAACACACAGTGTTTTCTCAACACCTTGCCAGTACATTATAGACTCAATAAGATAAGGCAGTGTTGTATGCTTTGCATACTTTGTATTATCTTTTACAGTTGCTGAAAATATGGAAGGATGAAACAGACTCAACATGTACATTTCCTGTCAATGTCTGCTATACATGTTATGCTGATAAATTTTTCAGGAGAATCCTGAAGCTTTTATTCCTTCAAATTTCCCATGTGGTACATATGTTGGAGTGGTTATTGTAGAACCATGAGGTTATTTATTTTTTTTTTACAGGCAGAGTTAGATGGTGAGAAAGAGAGACACAGAGAGAAAGGTCTTCCTTTTTCTGTTGGTTCACCCCCAAGTGGCCGCTACTGCCAGCTCTTTGTGGCCAACGTGCTGCGCCGATCTGAAGCCAGGAGCCAGATGCTTCCTCCTGGTCTCCCATACGGGTGCAGGGCCCAAGGACCTGGGCCATCCTCCACTGCACTTGCAGACCACAGCAGAGAGCTGGACTTGAAGAGGAGCAACCAGGACAGAATCCGGCGCCCCAACCAGGACTAGACCCGGGGTGCCGGTGCCACAGGCGGAGGATTAGCCTAGTGAGCCGTGGCGCCGGCCCCATGAGATTATTCTTACTGAAATATTTTACCTGGGGAGAGGGAAGAAAGCAGATATTGAAAAGATAAGGAATAATGTCTAACCTCTTCCCTGTCAGGACAATGAGAACTACCTCAGTTGCTTGGACATTGTTCACGTTAGTATTTTGGTGAAGGAGAGGAGAAGTTAATCTGTGCTGTGTTGTAACAAATAATTCCTTTAAACTGTTTTAACTTACTTCAGTTAATTATTCATATTATTTTTCTATTGCATAGGCCTCTCTGGTAATTTAATAGCATGATTACAGTGTCAGGATGTTTTACTCAAAGGAATGTAGTTACGTATTTTTTGCTTGACATACTGAAAATAATATATAATATTTGTTTTATAAATGCAATGAATTAGTTTTTTTTGTTTTGGTCATTGATGTCAATGGGAAAAGGGTGGCATGCTAGAATGCTAAATGTCATGTGGTCTACATAAGAAGTATTTTATGATTGCACACACCATTATTACCATCAGTCAGTGTTTTGCCAGTAGCTTTCTATAGAATCATTTCTTTTTATTATAGCTATTTGCAAGAAGTCATTGGTACATTTATCATTTCTGGTTTTAATACAATTGCAACTCAGGGAATCTGAAATCAATAAAGTTTTAGATGGCATGTGCCAATTGGATAATGAAAATGATTTGGAAGCATAGGCATTCATATTATTTGAGGAAACCATTTGTGTTGAATAATGTGAAGTCTCAGAGCTCTGCTTCTGGCAGACATAAATAAAGTTTTGGACCTAAAGAGGCAAGTAGGTTATTGGGAATGTCAGCAGGGAGGCTGCTTTTTAATCTGTGGATTAATATACACAGAATCTGTTTGAGAATCAGACCTGTGCTCTGAATGTTGGAGAGTAATGTTTACTACTCCTTTCACATGCCTAAGATACACCGTTAGTGTTAAAGAGAACCTTAGTGGTCAGCTGGCCGCACCTCCTAATTTCATAAAGAAGTCGAGAGACTAATTGAGAAGCAAAAAATTACCTAGTTACCAGAGCTTAAACAAAGCTCTTTTGACTTCCAATTCAATATTCTTTCTTCTTTAAACTCTTTCAAACCTCAGCTAACCCAATGTTAGCAGAAAGACCCCACAGCTCTGGAAATGGTTGCCATATTAGAAAGATAAGCATTTTCTCAGCTCCCCACTATCATAATATCAGTTTTTAATCCTGCAGAATTTATTTAACATTTCTGAGCTTCAACATTTTCAGCCCCAAAATGAGATAATAGTGCCCCCTTCAATAGGGTTGTTATAAAGATTAACATGTAAAGTATTTAAAATATTGTTGTGATTCCGGGTGTTTCTCCTATAATAATGAGCATTTAGTTGTGTACATAACTAAATTATTTAAGTGACTGTTGCTGTGTTGGAATTCAAGAAGGCACTAGTTAATATCTTTTATGTGTGTGTGTGAGTGTGTGTCCTTCAGATTTCTACATTCTTAACTAAAATATCAATTTTCCCCCAATTTTATTTTTGAATAAAAATTCAGAGGGAGGAAAACCTATCTAATAATTTCATTCACATTTATTTCACCCTTGAGTTGTGGGTGATCCTGTACCTGGCTGGAAGTGTACCTGCCTACTAGCCTATGCAGGAGGTCAAGAGAGCATGGCACACCATGCTCCCTGGGAAAAACCCTTGTTGAGGACTCAGCACACTGAGACCCACATATGATCTGACTGCTGGCAGGCAGCAAGGGCCCCAGACACATTTCTCCCACCCCTGTTTCCTGTTGAGGGGCCTTGTAACTGTTAGCTAGATGTGGCCCAGACTCATAAGACCACCTGGAAGTCCATGTGGGCTACATGACCTTCAAGCTGATTGGAGAAGCACAGCGGCATCAGTATCAGCTTTATCCTTTAGAATTAGTGTTGCTACCCTGAGCTAGCTACTCCCCTTTGCCTGCCCTATAAAAGCTTGTGTCTAACTGCTAATAAATGGACATGTTCACCAAAACTGTCTCTGGTGTTTATTGTCAAAGAACACTGTCGCCCTACCATCCTGACAGTGTGGACCTTGCAGGATGAGCCCACATTGGATCACTTGAAGGGAAGCCCATGGGATATTAAAGGTTATGGATTGTTGGCTGCATTATCCCAAAGATTACTATCTTCAGAATTATGTTTTAAAGGGAGAAGAAGAGTAAAGAGTTTTCCCATATTTTTCATTTTGTAATGTTATGTGTATGTTTTTGTGTGTTAAAAAGGGAACTTCTTATAATCTCTTAAAATACTTTAGGGCTAGCAGATTACAGGTTTTTGGACTGCTATAGGCCTATCAGCCCAGAATGCAAGAATTATTCAAATCTTGTGATTAATGGACTTAAAAAATGTTAACTTACACATTTGAGACCTGATCACACCCTAGGGATTTATTTGCTTATGAAAAGTCAAACTATAAATTACAATATTGCAGAATAACTTCCACTTCATCATATTAGTTTTACCATTCACTTCACAAAGTGATTTGTAAAATTTTGCAATACCTAAAAAACTATATTACAAAAGGTACTTAAATATAGATGAGAAAGATAATAATGTAATATACTACATTACAAAAAGGTACTTAAATATAAATGAGAAAGATAGATGTTTGTCTTCTCCTTTTGATGTTGATATTAAATAAAAGATGGAATGTTTTTATTTAAAACCAACCCCTCATTCCCCGCCCCCCCAACACAATATAAATAGCAATGTGAACAAAGGCTTCCTTTAAATCTGTTATTCAATTCAAATGTGTGTTAGGAAAAAGGTATATTCTGTGTATAAAATATAACAACCAAAAAACAAAAAGAATTGTAAATAGAAAAATAAAACATGTATAGGAGACAAATATACTGTGTACATAGTTTTAAAATCCCACAAGCGAACACTTGGTCAGAAGGAGAGACTACACATTCATTATTTCAATAATAAGTTCCCAAAGAACAATATTCCAACATGTTAATTTGCCACAATAGATTTACCCATTGAAACAAGTCCATCCATTTTTATCAGAAAGTAACATTTTAACTTTACAATCTAACAACTCAGTTGAAATGAAATTGGGGTTTTTCACACAAGAATCTCAGCAACAGACATTTTTGGATTGAAATGGAGCACCTACTAGCATTCAGTCAGCTCTTAGGCTATGAAACTCCTTTTAAATATCATTTCTTCACACAGTAGCAGGGTCTTAAATGGAAAAGGGCTCTGTTAATTTCCTATTTAAATCACAAGAAGATATTATAGAATTGGTTAATGAAAACATTACTTTTTGAAATCAGTTAAAAAGTTTAAAGTTATGAATAAAAAGTAATGAAAGAAAAGTAGCTGGCTAGGTTTCCCCTCTTCTTTCCAGCGATATGGTAAAAATACAAGGAAAATATTTAACACCTTTTAATTGGGAAATTTTGATTCTCATTTGCTATGGGGCTCCATTTAGAATAAGAAAAGAAAAAGATTTTTGGCTATAGCTTTAGTAAACAAGAGATGATGAAATATTGTCTTCAAGAAATCTTACAACTGAGAATACCAACCTTATCCCATCAATATCATCTACACTCTTCCACAAAGCTTGGCAAATGAGTAACTGAGCCTGTTTTGGTGGAACAAGAGAAGGAAATACTAGGTCCAGCACTGAAACAAGATTATGAGAACAACCAACCAACACAAAACAGTTATTTCTTCTCCTGAATAAAGACATCATGTTTGCATATAGAACAGCTTTTGCGTTATTGCTCTACATAGAAGAATATATTAAAGAAATCATAACAGACTGCACATTACAAACTTAAGGTTCTTTGGTGAAGATGAAAGAAAACAGTATTTGAGCTTTAACAAAAATTATTTCATCCATGTTTGCTTTTATCTATTAATCCGTTGGATCCTCTCACAAAGCAGGGAGAGGTACTGTGTGAGTTTCACCAGGGCCACGATTGCCACACCCCCAGCCATCATACATGTAGGCCAAAAGAGTGAGTGGAACAGCACGTTGGAACTGTAGAGTTTGGTTAGGATGACGCTTTTCTGGTTTCCTTCTGGGTCAGAATAACAAGAGAAATGTTGGTACTTCCTGAAGTTTTCCATGACGACATTCACCAGGGACATGGATTCTTCAAAGTTTTTCTCACATTTAGGTATATAGGAGCACTGTGGAGAATAAGATAAACTGTTATGGAAAGATGGGGTGTGTGTGTGTGTGTGTGTGTGTGTGTGTGAGAGAGAGAGAGAGAGAGAGAGAGATCTGTGAACTAACCATAGTGGTTATTCTTTCTACATTCAAAGTGCATTCTAGAAACTCTAAGAAATCATAAATTGATTAAAACAATGTTTTAATGTGGTGAAGATGTTCCTTGATAACTCATCAACATTTTATTTATTTATTTATTTTTTAAAATTTATTTATTTATTTGAAAGAGTTACACACAGAGAGAAGTCTTCCATCTGCTGGTTCATTCCCTAATTGGCCGCAGCAGCTTGAGCTGCACCAATCTGAAGCCAGGAGTCAGGAGCTTCTTCCAGGTCTCCCACCTGGGTGCAGAGGCCTAAGTAATTGGGCCATGTTCTACTGCTTTCCCAGGCCATAGCAGAGAGCTGAATTGGAAGTGGAGTAGCCAGGACTTGAACCAGGGTCCATATGGGATGCTGGCACTGTAGGTCGTAGCTTTACCTGCTATGCTACAGCGCCAGCCCTTGATATATTATTTAATTATTGATTATACTCATATGATGAGTATGTTCATTGACTTGATGTAATTGTTCCCCATTTTATACATAAGAATTAAAGAGATTCCCAATGGCTTGTTTTTTCCATAGCTAAGTGTGGTAGGTTTTAATTTTCCCCAATTTAACATACTCCTGATTCCAGCTTCTTGCTATATCAGAATATCAACCTTTCCATCTTTTGTCCATATAATATCAAAAGTTTCTGGGTATGATGTTGTGGCATGTGGGTTAAGCCACTACCTGTAACACCAGCATCTCCAATGTGTGCCAGTACAGCTGCTCCACTTCTGATTCAGTTCCCTGTAGTATGTCTGAGAAAGCAGCAGGTGATGGCCGAAGTACTATCCACCCACATGGGAAACCCTGATGCAAATCACATGGAAGACCAGGGTGGCGTTCCAGGCTCCTGATTTCAGCTTGGCCCAGCCCTGGCTGTTGTAGCAATTTGGGGAGTGAATTGGAGGACGGAAACTAACTTTCTCTCTCTCATTCTGTTTCTCTCTCTTTCCAACTCTGCCTTTATACATATAAAAGTCACTTTTCTGGGGATGTGACAGTAGTTGTTTAACTCTTTCCCCTCTCTATGGTAACTATTTCTTGATAGGGAAAACAAAGACTCCTGGTTCTCTCTGTAATCTAATGATCAATGTAACTGATTAATGTGAATTAAGTTTGCTTCTGACAAGATCACTGATAATCTATATACTGCTTTAGTATGAATTAGAAAGCTATGCCTTCTCTTCAAAACACTATTTAATTTGGAAAATTAACATAACAAACCTATTTTATGAACAAAACCCTCACATTTTATTGCCACTTACCAATTTGTAAATTGTGATTATAAATACATCTATGACTTTTACAATGTGGCTGCTACTCCTAGAGTTTGTGAGGTGCACAACTGACACGACTGTAAGCTGAGACACAAAGGAGGTAGGCTGTGGGTGACTTTCAGGAACATTGATAGAAGTTTTGGGGATAGGATCCTGGAATTATAGAAAATTTAGACCTATAGATTTCCCAAGATGAAAGTATAAAAAAATAGAGTTTTTACTAATGAAAACTAGCCTTACTCTTTTCCCTGATTTTATTAATGGGCACCCATGCACCTTGTTTTGTCTGCTGAGCTGCAATCATTAGATTATTTTACTATAAACAGCAGGAAGGTTTTTTGATTACTTAAGCATGGAGGCTGGGCATGCTGACAGTACTATAAACCATGTGTAAAGTGATATTCTTTTTAGCAGTATCTAGTTGATACCTTTAAATGTAAGCAGGTATGAATGAAGTGAAAACATTCATACATGTGCATAGCCTTTTTTTGGGGCTGGCACCATGGCTCACTTGGTTAATCCTCTGCCTGTGGCGCCGGCATCCCATATGGGCACTGGGTTCTAGCCCTGGCTGCTCCTCTTCCAGTCCAGCTCTCTGCTGTGGCCTGGGAGGGCAGAGGAGGATGGCCCAAGTGCTTGGGCCCTGCACCTGCATGGGAGACCAGGAGGAAGCACCTGGCTCCTGTCTTTGGATCAGTGCAGTGCGCCGGCCGTAGCGGCCATTTGGGGGGTGAACCAACGCAAGGAAGACCTCTCTCTCTCTCTCACTGTCTAACACTATCTGTCAAATAAAAAAATTTAAAAGTATAAATAATAAAATATAAAAATAAAAAATATATGTACATAGAGCAGGGTGAGGTGCCAGTATGGTATTAAGGTTCTGAAAGTATCTCCAAGGAGCAGGATTTCATAGCAAGTTAATGATGTAGTTCAAAAATTGGCTGACGACTGCCTGAAGCAAATTTCCTATCAATAGATGCCTTTGAACCAAAGGGTGAGGGTGGTATGTGGATCCTTCTTCTTTGCCACCATCTTCAAACATGCTCAAGTCATGTGTTTAAAAAAAGATTTAAAAGATTTTGGAAGCAAAGCATTAGCAACAACAACAACAACAAACCCAAGGACATCATTTGTGTTTGAATTTAATGTGGGCCAATTTAGATTATAGGTACATAAGAACTCTGTCTATTTTTTGTGCCAAGATCATTTATATTAATAGTTTCAGGGTTTAATAGTACTGAGTTATTGTAATGATCTCTATAAAATGGCATTCCATTAAAAATAGAGTTTTTCCTTATCTTATGCTCTTGTGTGTTGACTTGAGTTAAAAAACCTTTCTTTGAAGAAACGTTTGTTGGCCAAATGGCAACAATTCTATCACTAGGTAAGAATTCTTCCAGGGACTGGTATTGTAGCATAGCAGGTTAAGCTACTGTTTGCAATGTCAGAAACCCATATGAACACTAATTCAAGTCTCAGATGCTCCACTTGTGATCCAGCTTCCTACTAATGCTCCTGGGAAAACAATGTAAGATGGCCCAAGTGCTTGGGCCCTTGCACCCATATGGGAGACCCAGAAGAAGCTCCTGGCCCCTGTCTTTGGGCCACATCCAGCCCTGGACTTTACAGCCATTTAGGCGAGTGAACCAACAGATGGAAGATCTTTCTCTCTCTCTCTCTCTCTCTCTCTCTGTCTCTCTCTTTCACTCTGGCTTTCAAATAAATAAATAATTCTTTAAAAAAAGAATTCTTTCAAATAAAATGGGATTATAGACTGCCTTTGACACCATCTGGCAATGCTACAATATAGGAATTGCCTTTTTTTTTTTAAAAAAAGAAGATTTTATTTATTTATTATTAAAAGAGAGTTTCAGAAAGAGAGAGGGATAGACAGATAGAAAGATCTTCCATCACTGGTTCACTCCCCAAATGGCCACAATGGCTGGAGCTGGGCTGATCCAGAGCCAGAAGCCAGGCGTTTCTTCCAGGTCTCCCACTTGGGTGCAGGGGCCCAGGCCCTTAGGCCATCTTCCACTGATTTTCCATGCCTTAAGTAGAGAGCTGGATCAGAAGAGGAGCAACCTGGAACTGAATTGCATCCATGTGGGGTGCAGGTGCTGCAGGTGGAGGCCTAGCCTACTATGCCACAGCACTGAACCTAGGGGCTGCTGATTGACGTTTCAATCCATCAAGGTCTGAATGTGTACTTTTTGTTGGCAGGTTGAGGCATGTTCTACACATGTCTGGACTTAGGTCCTCAGGCCAGTAGCACACATAGGTGCAACAGGCAGATTGCTAGTGAAGAAATGATTATTGCCCTAGTAATATAGCTCTTCATGATCTCATCATCTGCCACTAGATTATTTTTTATTGCCTCTGAAAATTCTACCATATATCACTCTCTCTTTTCATTTTATTATTTTTACATTTTTTTTCCTGAAATAGAATCAGCTTCTATCTGCTAGTTCACTCCCCAAAGGATTTCAATGCCCAGGATTGGGCTGGGACCAAATTTGAGAGTTGGAAATTCAATCCAGGCCTCCCACATGGGTAGCAGGTACTCCATTTCTTGAGCCATTACTGCTACCTCACAGCATCTGCATTAGTTGATAACTAGAGTCAAGAGCTGGAGCCAGGTGTTGAACCTAGGCATTCATATATGGGACATGGGTACCTTAACTGGTGTCTTAACTGCTGAGCTAAAAACCCACCTCTACTTTTATTATTGATGAGTCCATTTGTGATAATTAATGTATGAGGTCATATAACAAGCTCCTGACTTGTGTTCAGGAGATCTGGTTGCTGGGTTACTATCTTACTGTAGTCAAGTTATATTGTCCCTCAGAACCAATTTCACTGTATAATGGAGTTAACAGAGCCTTTCTGATTGAGTTTTTGTGAGGATTAAATAGAAAATAAACTAAAAGCCTCAATAAATTTTCATTATCATGTTTTCCTATGGGACTATCACATTTGTCCACATGATCTTTTCTAAAGTCTTTAATCAAGTGCCACCTACTAATATCTAAAACCTCTAAGGAAGACAAAACTACCAACCACGTGTTTTTGCAGGCACAGGCCCATTCAATTACTCTTGTCTCATGTTCTTTAGCTTTTTGCCCTAGATGATTTGCAGTATGTTAAATTCTAAATTAGGATTCTAGGATTCTGTGTGTGTTTTTTTTTTATGGCTCAAACTATAGCTCTGTGTATGTTCTTGAGGCTGGAATGCATTTGGAGTTCAAGTTATTTTAGTATGGTCTTGGAGGATAGTTCTAAATGATTGGTTTACAATAAATAGAATGTATGTCAATAAATGATTATTCCTTTTTAAAAAAGATTTATTTATTTATTTGAAAAGAAAAGTGAGAGAGAGAGAGACAGAGACAGAGACAGAGAGACAGAGAGGGTTCTTCGATCACTCCCCAAATGGCCACAATGGCTAGAACTAAGCTGATCTGAAGCCAGGAGTCAGCAGCTTCCTCCGGGTCTCCCACGTGAGTGTAGGGGCCCAAGCACGTGGGTCATCTTCCATTGCTTTCCCAGATGCATTAGCAGGGAGCTGGATCAGAAATGGAGCAACCAGGACTCAAGCCTGTTTTCACAGGTGCATTAGCAGGGAGCTGGATCAGAAATGGAGCAGCCAGGACTCAAGCTGTTTTCACAGGTGCATTAGCAGGGAACCGGATCAGAAATGGAGCAGCCAGGACTCAAACTGGCTCAAATCATATGGGATGCCAGCATTGTATGCAGTAGCTTTACCTGCTATGCCACAGTGCCAGCACCATGTTTTTCTTTTTAAAATGTTTATTTATCTGGAAGGCAGAGTTATATACACGCATAGGGAGAGATATAGAGAGATCTTCTATCTGCTGGTTCACCCCCTGAATGGCTGCAATGCTAAGGCTGGGCTGGGCAGAACTCAGGAGTGAGGAGCTTCATTTGAGTCTCCCTTGTGGGTTCAGGGGCCCAAGGACTTGGGCCATCTTCCACCTAGGCGCATTAGCAAGAATCTGGTTAGCAAGTGGAACAGCAGAAACTCAAAGTGGCATCCATATAGGATGCTGGTGATACAGGTTAACTGCCGCCTGCGACACTACAACGCCAGCTCCAGTGAATCTTCTCTAAGTGATCTACTCTTAGTTGGAAAAACATAATGTAGATTGAGTGGGTAAAGACCCTAGTATATGTAGGTCATTTTTATGGCAGTTTTGGCATATAAAGAGTTAACTTTTAGACTCTGAATGATATAAACACAAAGGAACATATGAGTAATAATTTTATATACACAGTGATGATAAAACTGTTACCATTTTTATCATGTTATTGGCCATTCTTTCTTCTGTGCCTTACATGAATATATAAAGCTACCAAACCTCTAAGGTAGCCAGTCCATGGAAAATAAAGGCTTACATCTCTCTTCCTAATCCAGAGCTTTGTTCATAACTCTTATTGCTTTATGCAATCCATTGGATGCTTTATGGACAGACCTTCTCTTTTGTATTGAAGAGAGATGGCCCCATGGGCATGACCTTTCTTCTCCCCGCAGAACGCTTGTGCTACCAACATTTCCTGATGATCCTTTCCCTTACCCAGACAATGAAGAACTAACAGTTGCATCTTTCCTCCAGTTCTTTGCAAAGTGACTGAAAGTTTTCTTTTCTTAGCCTCATGTTGAGGATCTTTTCATTGAGAAAGTTATTTTTATTTTCATGATGGACAGAAGTTTTGAAAAACTACCTGTTGGATCACTCCACTCGGACATGCTTCACTAGGCATGTCTGAAGCAAAGAATGACAAGACTTCACCTTAAACAGTGAAGATGTGGGGAGGGGGCGGGGCAGTGAGGGGGATTTGGCTGAATAGCCTCACTGACAGTCTCCTTCTTCTTGTGAGGGAAGGAAGGGAAAGAACAGCTTCTCAGGATCATCTCCAGGGAAGGGTGCGTTGTACATTTATTTTTTTCTAAAAAGAGAAGTATCTTATTTGAGAAAGGGTTAGAAGTTTAATAAAATACAGTCACTATCTATTAAATGTGAATTAATACTGTGCCAGTGTGCCAGGCAGTATGATAAATATGGGTGTTAGAAAACATAAACAATGCATGAGAGACAATTAGAGAGAAATGGAGAAGAGAAATGAGAACGAGGGTGGAGTGAAGCCATGGAACAGGAATGTGGCTAACACAGCTTTTAGTAGAGACTGCACCAGCACAGAGCTGGGGCACAAAGTCCTTCAAAGAATTCTTCGGGAATGGGCACGTCCTACATTGCAATGTCTATGAGCTCAACAAACAACACCAAAAACAAACAAAAAGCCCACCGCAAAGCAACATTGCCCTTGTGGAACATTCATTTTGATGCTAGGACCAGATGCAACATCTAGAGTTCACAAGCAGCAAGCATTATGCACATATTTAAGCACATACAGTGTTCCAGACTCTGTGTTCTGTGTCAGAGGGTAGGACAGAATCTCCATGTCCAAGGAATAAAGAGATCACCAGCGGATAGCCTTGGCTTACTCTGGCCCAAATTTTTTGAGTTTTTTGAACACTAGTGATATATAGAGCAGTTGAGAATGTAAATTGGACTTCATTTTCTTTTCCCCTTTGAGATTTCCTGCTCCTTATAATTTTTAAAAGAGTGAATCTCACAAAATTTAGTTTAAATTTATTTATTTTGCAATTTTAGTGTCAACTTGATTTCAGTAAGTGGGACTGTTTGGTAGAAGAAACAAAAGCAGAATTTCTGCTTTACTGCTGCTGATGGCTTTAGTGTCAAGATGATGGTTCCTCTGGAGACAGATTTTCTTTCCCTGTATTTGCTCAAAGTTCTTAAGTCTATTATGGCATTTGTGCTTGATATGGAGTAGAGAAAAGGCTTAAAAGACCTAGGATATCCACTAATGATACAGAAGTGTCCTGGTACCTGGGGTTAACCAACATGCAGAATAGACTAAACCATGCGGTGGAGCCATGGTGAGTTGTATATTTTTTTTTTTTTTTTTGACAGGCAGAGTGGACAGTGAGAGAGAGAGAGACAGAGAGAAAGGTCTTCCTTTGCCGTTGGTTCACCCTCCAATGGCCGCCGCGGCCGGCGCGCTGCGGCCGGCGCACCGCGCTGATCTGATGGCAGGAGCCAGGAGCCAGGTGCTTTTCCTGGTCTCCCATGGGGTGCAGGGCCCAAGCACCTGGGCCATCCTCCACTGCACTCCCTGGCCACAGCAGAGGGCTGGCCTGGAAGAGGGGCAACCGGGACAGAATCCGGCGCCCCGACCGGGACTAGAACCCGGTGTGCCGGCGCCGCTAGGCGGAGGATTAGCCTAGTGAGCCGCGGCGCCGGCCTGTATATTTAATATGACCTGGACCCTTCACCATGGCCCATTTTCTTGCCAATTGGGAAGGAATAGATTCCATGTCCCAGCTTTTCTTCTTGATGTTCAGAAACAGCAAGGCTTATGTAAGCCTCTTTATGACCAAATTTAAGGTGCTAATTATGAAGGTGTCAGAAATTAAATTTCAGGGCATATTCTCCCTTTGAGCCCAGTGTTCTCCTTTTTCAGTGTGTTTCTAGCTGATATATTCGGTGTAATCTGCTCCTGAATGGACATCTTTGACCTTCCTCAAGGTTGCACAGAATCACTCAGAGATAATTCTTGTACATGACCTTTCCCTGACTTTCAGTACCTCTTGTGACTGATGGAAAGGCACATACTCCCTGTTTACACAAATTTAACATTTTATAGAACTTGGAGTTTTCAGAGCTCTTTTCAAAGACAACAAATTGATTAACATGTAATGCTTGTACACCTTTTATGGGGAGCAGAGTGGTATTGAAAATATTTATATAGCATAAATGAATCAAATTAGGTGGTCAGCATCTGTATCACCTCACCTTTTTACCAGCTCTTCTTTTCTAGTTCATTTTGTAGGATTTAACATGTTTGTGACCTGTAGTCACATGCAAATGCATGTAGAAACTGTTACTTTTGTCTGTGTTGTGGTGCATGGTTGGTATACAACTTCAACTTCCTTTCTCCCACGCTTCCCAGACTCTAGTTGCGACTCTTCTAAGTTCAAATTTATTTTTTTTAACAGCCCATAAAAGAGGACATGCAGTGTTTATCTTTCTGTATGTTTTGTTTCACTTAACATAATGTCTTCCAGTTCCATTCTATTGCCTTTATTTTTCAAGAGGAAAAAGTTTCACTCTGTTATATGTAGCATGATGAAGTGAAGTGACTTAAATTCTAATTCAGCCCTAAAGTGACTTAAATTCTAATTCAGCCCTAATTAGTGAGGTATGACTTTGGGAAAGTTGTTTCATTTTCTGGACTCAGCTTCATTATTGTAAAGTGAGGTATAGTAGTGGTATTTAACACATGGGGTTGTTGAATAATTGAATGGTAAGTACATGTAAAATTTTTAGTACTTTACAGTACCTAGTACATTAAAAACTTCTGATAATATTTGGCTGCCAGCTCAATTCACAGAAGCTACGATATGGAATAAACCCAGAGGTCTTTCAACTGAAAACTGGATAAAGAAATTATGGTATATGTATACCATGGAACACTACACAGAGGTTAAAAAATTGAAATCCTGTCATTTGCAACAAATGGATGCAACTGGAAACCATTATACTTAGTGAAATAAGCCAGTTCCAAAAAGGCAAATACCATATGTTCTCCCTGATTTGTGGTAATTAATAGAGTACCTAAAAGGCAATCTATAGAAGTGAAACTGACACTTTGAGATCTGATGATTTTGAACACCCTTTGTCTCAACTGTTGAATAGGTTTTTTTCACACTATTTGTTGAATTCTTTACTTATGTGTGTAGAGTTATGTGTGTAGAGTTAACTGAAAATAGATCTCTGTAAAAAATAAAAATGGGGATAGGAGAAGGAGGAGGAAGAAGAGTGGGAGTGCAGATGGGAAGGAGGATAGGGTGGGAAGAATCACTGTGTTCCCAAATTTGTGTGTATGAAATTTGTGAAGTTTATAGACTTATGGCCCAGGATTTCATGCAAATGCAGGCAGCTTTGCATGATCCTCCAGTATAATTGTAAAAAAGATAAATAACCCATTAAAAAGTACTTGCTTCCTCCCCCAAATTTGACTGCTATTGTTTTGGGGTAAGGTTTTAATCAGGATTAAATGAGATGATTTTTATAAATTTTTAGCATAGTGATGGGCACATAATATATAGTAGACACTTAATAAATGCTGGGTCTCTCATGTTTCATTTACATTCCCAACTTCACTTTATTTTCTTCCTTTATATCCTTACCCTATAAATGCTATGTAGAGAATTTATAATTCTATTTGCATAAGATTTTAGGATCTCACAGATGCCAAGTACAAAGCTAAATTAAGTTTAAGCACTGATCTGTCAGTGTTTGGAAACAATTTTAGTTGTAACTGGAGCAGGAAGGATGCAAGTTATCCATTGGGCAGTTTCTAGGGATGCTGCAAAACAACAAAAAGGACAGGTCCCTACCTCGCCCTCACAGCCAACAGAGAATTCTCTTACCACAAATGTGAGTGATGCTCAGGTTGATAAACTGAGGTCTACATATATTTTCTGGGTTTAGGGAACCCATAAGGCTTTGGAATGGGTGGCAAAATGAGGGGTAATGCTCATTTTGTCTATTGTAGTGTTAAGCAATTGGCTAATTTATGTGAATACTATAAATAGTTTAGCTATTTGGAATCAATAATTTATGTAAATATTATAAATAATTGGCTAATGTATGGAACTTACTTTTTACTAAATGTGCATATATCTTTCTCATGATAGTTTTATATAAAACTTTTACCAAATATATGGTATGTACTATATACCAAAGAATGTATCTAGTTTCATGTTTTGTACAAAACTATTTTGAATCTACCCTCAAAGCAGATGGCATGTTTTGAGAACCACTGGTGAGTAAAAACAGACTTAAACTTTTGAAGGAGGTCAGAGTTGAGGAATACACAAGCAACAGCTATAGGATGCTATAACGATTCTAGTGACAGCCTTGTAGCCAACAGTCAAGGGCCCTTGAGCCCACTTGTAGCTCCCAGAGACCATTAGTGAGCTGCCTGCTGCATGACAGCATGCCAGCTTATCAGCTTAAGCAGCTTTGACTGTGCTGTTGACAAGAGACTAGGCACTGGGTTTAAAGGCTAAAGAAAAAAAAACATGAGAGATATGAAAATTTAAAAACAAAACCCTTTTGAATGTCTTTTTGCAAAGATACAGACAGCTTAATTGATGTCCTTTTGCCTCCTGTTGTTGCAGATCAAATGCTGTCAGTAGTTGCCTCATGAATCTCAACAAAACAGTGCTTATTTCTTGGTAACTATGCGGAAGGCATTATTTTTGGTGAGCTTGGAGGAGGATATCAGAAAGGGGAGGCTGACACTGAGAATATTTCTTTTTTATTTTTGACTCGGAATATCCTGAATATTACTCACATTGCAAAAGATGGTTGAATGACTTTCTGACGTGGAGATAGGAGTACTTTCAGTATGCATAATTCTGATTCAGAGCAAAGGCAGGCTACCCAGAAAGTGAAGAATTGAATTGTTGGGCTAAGAAGGTGAGCCAAGGGGTTGCTGCCTTTCCCCCTGGGAACACTAGCTAATTGTGAGGGGCACTGTGGGCCCAAGGGGCTGCATTGCATTTTTGAGAACTTTGTACAGCTATGGGCAAGCACTGTCCTTGAGACATATCCTGGGGGTCCCTGATGATCCCCACATTCACTGTGGTTTGGGGCTCTGAAAGGTTGCACCCTAAGAATAATGATTAGCTTGAAGTAGATAGGTCCTCACAGGAACTGAAGTTCAGATTTGAATTCAGATTATAATTGAGGAAGTGGGAATGTGGTAATCCTGAATGACTTGTGCCCCAGGGGCCTAGCAAAGCAACTGGAAACAATTTTTGAGAAGCATGATATCATGTCATATTCCTGGACTTAAAGTTATTTTTATAAATATACTTGCAGATATGGTTTCTATCACCTAATAAAAAATAATCAGAGCATTCAAGACAACATAAAAAATAAACAAGAGAAGATATTGAAATCATCAAAAAAACTTAAAAATATAATTTTACTTAATTTAAAAATTTACTTG
Source organism: Oryctolagus cuniculus (assembly GCF_051225735.1). NCBI lineage: Eukaryota > Metazoa > Chordata > Mammalia > Lagomorpha > Leporidae > Oryctolagus > Oryctolagus cuniculus. Next base: position 100,888,711 of record NC_142870.1, read on the forward strand.
AATAGCAGGGAGATATAGAAAGACAGATGTTAGATAGATAGGTAGATAGATAGAAAGTTAGAAAAAATGTTATCTTCTATCTGCTCCCCAAATGCCCACAACATCTGGGGCAGGGACAACCTGAAGCCAGGAGCCTGAAACTCCAGGTTGGTCTCAGACAATGTGCTTGAGCCATCAAGTAGTTGAGTCATTACCTATTGCCTCTGAGGGTGTACATTGGTAGGAAGCTAGAATCAGAAGCAGAGGTAGGACTCAGACACAGGCACTTTGATTTGGGGTGTGGGCAAGTGGCATCTTAATTGCTGTACCAAATGCCTGCCCCTATAAGTTTACTTTTTATATTGAAGAACTAAAAAAAAAAATAAGAAATAGAAAGTTGCAGGGCACTGCAAATGGTAAAACAAAACACAAATAGACATTTTCTAAAAAATATAGAATTTCTAAAATTTTCTAGAATTGAAAATATAGTAAGAAAAAGTAAGAACTTAATGAATGAGTTTAATAGTATATTTTTTGAAGTTGAGGGAAGAATTGCTGAACTAGAAGCTAGGTACATATCTAGAATGAAAAAGAGACGAAGGGAGGGAAAATATTGAAGGGAGAATACATGCATGGGAGACAAAGTGAGAAAGCCTAGCATATGGCCCCTTGGAGTCCCAGAAGTAAAAGAGGGAGACAATGTTTGATGAGATAATGACTGAGAACTTTCTAAAATTGACAAAGAACCGTAAGGAACAGGAAAAGAATCCCTGGGACACTGAAAAAAAGGCTAAAGAAAAATAGCTGCACATTTTGGCATAGAATAGTTAAATTGTAGAAAGCCACAGAAATTAATATTTAAAATAGGTCAAGATTACCTTCACAGAAGCAGCTATTAGGCTGAGGCTTGATGTCTGAATAGTAACAATGCTTACCAGAAGACAATGGAAGTAAAATAATTGCCAGTTTAGAGTTTTGTACTCATTGAATGTATACTTCAAGAATGAAAATGAAATAAAAATATTTTCAGAAAAATGAAAACTGAGAACATTCTTTGGAGCATCTGCAGCAGTAAAATAAATACTAATTAGAGAGTACTCTTTGAGCCATAGAAAAACGGTCCCCAGATGGAAGATCAGAGATACAGAAATGAATAATAATGGAAACAGGGAAATACAGGGACCCGTGTCAATTTGTATTTATTTTATGCAGCAATAATAATAGTGTCTACATGAGCTGAAAGTATATAGAGAGGAAAAGTGACAATACTATGTAAGCTGGGAAAAGAAAAAATGGAGTTAAAATGTTCTAATGTTCTTGACTACAAGTTGTAATTTCTAGGATGAACATTAAAAAATTAGTAACATATTAGAAAACTTTTGAGAAAACAGGATGAAATGGGATAATAAAAATAATCCAGTGAGGAAAGGATAATCTTTTTAATAATGGACTGGAGCAAGTAGTTGTCTATGTGAAAAAAACAAGGCTAAAGAAACCAAGGAATTTGACCCCTAAATAATCAATCCAAGGCAGATTGCATTCCATTGTGAAAGGAATGACTTTATGACCTCGGGAGAGGTAAAGATTTATCAAACAGAACAATGAAAGCACTAAACCAAAAGAAATGGTCACAAAATTTGGTGTCACTGAAATTAGGAACTTCTTTTATTGAAAAACATCATTCATAGAGTGAGAAGGTCACACAATGAATGGGAAGAGAGATTTGCAACACCTATAACCAACAGAGGTTTGTATTTAAAGAATTCCTACAACGAATATGAACAAAAATTAATCCAGTAGAAAAGTGGGCAAGAAAATTGAACACACATTGCAAAAAGAGGATATTGAAGTGTTCAATAAATCAGTGAAAAAAGGCATTTGGCTAACATTATTTACCAGAACCACAAGGAAATATCACTACATTAGCTACAATTAAAGTTATAAATGATGCTAAGTGTCGGTGCAGATTTGGAGCAATAATAACTCATACTCACAGGTTGGTGGGAATGTAAACTGGTATAAGCATTTTGGAAAAACCATTTGGTATTATTTATTAAACTTCTTGAGATTTATACTCTATGATCTAGATGGCCCATTTCCAGGTTTCTACCTGATAGCACACAACCTGTGTGTGGTTGTGCACCAAGAATCATATGCAGAATATTCATAGAATTTTATGTAATAGTTCCATACTAAAGATAACTCAAAATGCCCATCAACAGGGTGAAAAAACCATCTGACATATTCATACAATAGGATATTTTCCAATTTATGGATGGACTATGACCAAATGGAATGAATCTCACACATATAATGCTGTGAGAAGAAAACAAAATGTAAATGAAAATATTCTGTATGAATCTATTTATATACTTTAAAAAATGAAGCAAAACCAGACTATAGTATTTAAGGATGTATGTTTAAGTGCTACAATGACAAAGAAAAATAAGAAAATATTTGTCTTAGTAGTCAGGATAGTTGCTATTTTTGGCAGGGAGCAGAGACTATAGTTACTGAGAGGGGTCACAAAGGATGTTTTAGGGATGCGGGAAATGTTTTATTTCTTTATTTTGTGGTGATTTACATAGAAGACTCTCTTTATAATAAATATTTTTTCATCCCATGCATGTTACAGCATGTATGTCATAATTTACATTTAAAACTGGTTGTGCAAATAAACCAAATAATGACTTAGAACCATACTGAGGGACAGTTAGAATTCTGATCCTAAATATATAACTGGGACTTTTATGGTAACTTCAGTTCCTGTTTATAGGCTAAATAATGCATTCACAGAGCTGTACTGATAAAATGTCAAAATCAGGACATGGAAATATGTTCCATTTTTGATGCTTATTCAACTTTGGCCACTTTCCAATTCCTTAAAGATCTGAATTTTATAGGCATTTGTCATTACAGGTCAACTTTGATTTAAAAATCTGACTCGAGGGAAGGTCTTGAAATACAAACACTCTGTGAGAGAGCTAAGCCTTACATAACTTGAAGCACAGGCTCAGAACTGTACTTGTGGCTACTACAAATGAAAGCAAATCAGAGTAAACATTTTCAAACAACATTCTCTGAAATATTCACTATGTTGAGTTCTCAGAGATATTTGTAATACTTTTTTTCAAGTTACTGTCACCAAAATGCAGGGTGAGTTTATTTTGTGTCAATATACCAAAAATACATCATCCTACTTGTTCCTCATGTTCTAGTATTGAAACTCTCAGCCACTGAATTATTTTGATAACTGTTAAGATTTACAGTTAAGTGCTAACAATTACAGTGAAATTTTTTATAAAACAGATTCGAGTTCATGATGGTTGTACCCTGTCTTGGTATATGAGAGTCTTGTGGACATTTAAATTGCTGCCATAAATCTAAAACTCAATGCAGTTAGCTTAAAATTGGTACCAGTGAGTTGGTTCTATTGATACTTTACTGATCATTCCAGATGTTATAAATTTCAGTGTTATGTAGATATAATAATTGTTTGTTAAGATCTACTGGATGGACTTGAATATATACTGATGTGAGGTTTTCAAAAAATTTTATTTATTTTTGTTTTATTTGGAAGGGAAGGAGGGAGGGAGAGAGAGAGAGTTAGAGAGAGAGAGACTCACACTGGTTCACTCTCTAATTGCCTGCAACAGCCAGGCTGGGTCAGGTTGAAGCCAGGAGCCTAGACTCAATCTAGGTCTCCCACATGGGTGGCAGGCATCAACTGTTGCTTCCCAGGTTGTGCATTAGCGGGAAGTTTGATCAGAAGTGCAGTAGCTAGGACCCTAACTAGGCACTTGGCTATGGAATGTGATTGTCCCCAGTGGCAACTTGACTGCTGCACCAAATGCCCTATATGAACAGCTAGAAACACAAATATGAAGAAACACACACACACACACACACACAAAATGTGCATGGGTTAAATTTTCTGACCTAGCAATGAGGTAACTTGTCTTTTTAGAGACAAGGAAACTGTACATAAAAGTCACATTATTAATTAATTAATAATAGATCCCTTTTTAAAATATTTATTTATTTATTTGAAAGGCAGAGCCACAGAGAGAAAGAGGCAGAGAGAGGGAGGCAGAGAGAGGTCCTTCACTTGCTGGTTCACTCCCCAGATGGCCACAACAGCTGGAGCTGAGCCAATCTGAAGCCAGGAGCTGGGAGCCAGGAGCTTCCTCTGGGTCTCCCACATGGGTGCAGTGGCCCAAGGACTTGGGCCATCTTCCAGTGCTCTCTCAGGCCACAGCAAAGAGCTGGATCAAAAGTAGAGCAGCTGGGTCTCTAACTGGCGCCCACGTGGTATGCTGGCATCACAGGTGGCAGCCTTACCCACTCACAGTGCTGGCCTTGCACATTATTAATTTACAATGTCTTCAGAAAAACAAAAACACACTTTTACCTCCTGATTCCCAAGTACGTGACAAGTACTTTTTTTTTTTTTTGGCTTACACATTTCTAAAGTTTTATTTCTTTATTTGAAAATCAGAGTTACATAGAGAAAGGGAGAGATGCAGAGATATCTTCCATTCACTGGTACACTCCCCGGGTGGCTACAATGGCCAGGATGGGTCCAGGCCTAAGCCAGGAGCCTAGAATTCCATCTGGGTCTTCCATGTGGGTGGCAGGGTACCAAGCACTTGGGTCATCTTCCACTGTTTTTTCGAGGCCATCATCAGAGATCTGGGATCAGAAATGGAGCAGCAGGTATATGAACTGATGCCCACATGGGATGCTGGCAGTGCCACAATGCCAGTCCAGGCTTATATGTTTCTAACTGAGCTGCTGTATACTAGCTTTGAAAGACCCAGTCTATTTGTGCATAGACATAATGCATTTATATTTACTGATTCCACTTATCCAAATGGAAGTTAAGGTTAAATCTGCACTACAAAAAAACGTGGGACTGACTTGTCCATAGTTGGCACAGAAAACAATATTTCCTAGGCAAGAGTCAAATAGCAAGTTCTGGGAATGCAAGAAGCAGGGCCTGCTTCCTGCTACTATTTTTCCTTTGAAATGCTGGCAAAGTGGAACTTGAGAGAGAGAGAGAGAGAGAGAGAGAGAGAGATGGAGGGATGAATGGGTGAAGCTCTGTGGAGGTGCTTGAAATGCAGTGTGCCAAGCTCCTACCTTCTGATTGATTTTCATTGTCTCTTCATTGTGGTAGAGAAGGAGCTTTTCCCCAGATGAAGTCAGGTTAACATACACCTGGAGGCAGGGATATTGAGAGACTTTCCAGCATTCTGAACCGCAGCTGAAGGAGCAATTAAATGTTTCTGTGATGGATGCATTCAGCAAGGTGCATTGAGATTCTTCAGTCCAAACACTGCAGAGAGAGAGGGAGAATAAACAGAGGCCCAGGAGCTAGAGAGGAGGAAAGTGTGATGGGGGGGGGGGGAATCATTTCTCAGTTCTTGAACCTGCAAGGTCTTTTCCATATTATCTATAATATGATATTTTTGTGTAAAGTGTACACCTTTGAATGGAGTAGCTTTAGGCAAACTGCCATGCAACTTGGACAAACTTTGGTTCCTAAGAACTTTTTCTTTCTTTCTTTTTTTTTTGACAGGCAGAGTTAGACAGTGAGAGAGGGAGACAGAGAGAAAGGTCTTCCTTCCATTGGTTCACCCCCAAAATGGCCTCTACGGCCGGTGCGCTGCACCAATCCGAAGCTAGGAGTCAGGTGCTTCTCCTGGTCTCCCATGCAGGTGCAGGGCCCAAGCACTTGGGCCATCCTCCACTGCCTTCCCGGGCCATAGCAGAGAGCTGGACCGGAAGAGGAGCAACTGGGACAGAATCCGGCGTCCCAACAGGGACTAGAACCCGGGGTGCAGGCGCCGCAGGTGGAGGATTAGCCAAGTGAGCCACGGCACTGGCCCCTAAGAACTTTTTCAATGACTTCCAATAGATTTAGATTTTTGCCAGTGCTTGATTTAAGAATTTTTCTTATTCAATTCACTGGTAAGTGTAAGCCATGTTTTAAATATCATAATGCATTCTCGTCCCGTATTCTGTAGTGTAAGAGTCTTCTTGCCATGCTCGGGCCTTAGGTCTGTACTTCATGCTTGAAAGTATTTTCGTCATTGAAAGGACTCCATACTTTCTCCATGTCAACTTGCACCCCAGCCTATTTTTAGGCGGAGACTGTGAAAGGGAACTGGGGAAGGAGATGGAAGAAGAGTGGGGGGCCTTGGAGTCCAACTTGGCAGATGGAAGGACAATGACACTGAACCTTAAGGTCTTTCTAATGAGGGAGAGAAGATAACTTGGCCCTTTGATTTCACCAAAAGTAATCACTTATTTCATCCTTTCACCCTCATGGGTGCTTTACATCAATTATCTTCTTTTATCCTCTCAACAACTCTACAAGTTGGATATTAATGTCTTTTACAGGTGAGTGAACTGAGGGTCAGAGAAATCAGGTAACACACTCAAGGACACATAGCTAGTAAGTGATAAAAATTGAGATTCTACCCAATCCTGATTTCCGTAGGGCCTAGATTCATTCTATTGTGCTGGGCCGCCTTTCCAGGAACAGAGAGGAAAAGATAGCATTCTACACAGACTAATGGATTCATAAGGATGCCCCAGGACCTCGCAGCTGGACAGATTCCAGCTGCCCATTGGCCAACTTCCATTTTAAAATACTTTTAATTTTATGATCAAAGTGAGCATTTGTAATTAGGTAGTAACATACCAGCTATCAATGTTTTGCCTCTGGACATAAGCTGATTACCCTAATGATGGGAAAACAACATGTTTTCTTTGCAGATTAACATCCTTTCCTTTCGCTGGGCAGGCATCCTGACCCTTTACAGGTATGAAGTTTTATGCCAGAGGCAAACACTAGGCCAGACCCCCCCTTTACTTTGGCAAATTGTATTTTCCTGGAGCACGGATGGTCATATTTTGCTTATACAATAAGGGAAAAAAAGGGTTTTGATGGCGCTAAGCAGATGTGAGGATCTGAGCGTGGTTTTAGAATCAGCAAACACTTGGGGCCTGAGGCTCTGTGCTTTCATTGAGAGGAAGCCCAGCTGAAGTCCATCAGAGGAAAAGAGCAGATCAGCCCCAAATGTGAAAGACGATGCCTTAATTTTGGCAAATTACTGTATTTCAGTGAGACTTGCTTCCAAAATGAAAGTATTAATTTAGATGGAGAAACGAATGTCACAGACCAGTTAGATTTTCTTTTAGATTGAAACCTCAATTTTTCATTTGAAAGGGTCTTGTTCTTTTCAGCTTGAACCACCATGAGACTTTCCCCTATTAGTCACAGCAGTGCTGGGCTCACCTGTGTTTAAATTGTCCAATTTCTGGACATCTGTTAGCTAGAGACGCTGTTGGGATTTATCACATGGCTTAATCAGAGAGGATGTACATCCCCCTCACTATTTGGATGCCTCCCTATCTATTCAGTAAACCTAGGGCAGCTATTAAAATGAAAATAGTTCAAAATCTGTTATTTTTGAAATTTGTTGCATAGCAGTATTTTTAAGCATTGATAGCATATCAGAATCAAATGGAAACTCTAAAAGATATTGGTGACTGAGTCACCCAATCTTCTGGAGGTGGTGGTGCAGCAGCATTACAAAAAGTTTCTGAGGAAATTGGAATGTACGCTTGAGAGTTCCTGATGTGGAACATGATGGAGGGGTGGGTAGTATGGAAAAATAATGAGGGAGAAGAATGGAATAGATGTGAAATGTCACGAGAGGCTCTGCCCTGAGCAGGATGTGGCTTTGACTCTTATCTCTGCCACATGATACAGTTCTCTGACATGGGGCAAATTACATTTCTGCTGAGCCTTAGTTTGCCATTTTTATAATGAATATATTCATACTCACCTTCTAGAGTGGTTGTGAGAACCACTTATTCATATTTACCTTCTTGTCTCTGTGTAGGAACAGCCCTGCACACATCATAGGCAGTCTTTACACAGATCTGAATTTATTGCTACTGCTAGATATCATTATTGAAAAATAGGGTGCCAGGTACTTCCAAAAGTTCTGATTAGGAAGGAAGGGAAGGAAGATGACCTTGGGGTTGCTTATGTGATAGGGGAGGGGAGAGCAGAGGGGAGCAGAGCAGTGCCCTTCTCCTCGCCCAGCCTTACCTCTGCAGGTAGGAGCGCAGCATTGTGATGCCCAGCAGAAAGTACATCATGATGGAGCACACCATCATGGCCAGTCCCAGGAGGATGGCCCGGTCCTCTCCTGCTTTCAGTGCTGTGACTGTTTTCCTTTTATCCAAGAGGTCGTGGTCCCTGATTTTTTGGTAAATGTTTCTGAGATTGAAAACAATACAATCTTACATGAAGTTCACAGTAAATCATCATATCTTTAGAGAGCAACTTTCTGCCAGTGCCTTCCTAGGGTTCAGAGACCTAGAGGACCCCTCAACTCTCCTTAATGCAGCTGGATCCCTGTGTGTGACCACAGCCTCCCAGCATGCACGCTCAAGCATGTGTGCACACATACACACACATGCATGTACCCACAAATACATGTACACATGCGTGTGCATGACCCTGAGCAGACAAGCCACCCCTCCTTGGGGCCATGTTGAATTAGAAATTAATTTTTCTTCTTTCCAATTCTAAAGAAAGAAATCAGTCTCTTCAATTCTCTCAATAATGTATTGGATTTGTTGACTTTACTGTTTAATGTTGAGTTGATCATCACTGATCTTTTTATACTTGCTGAATACCCAAAGGAGCATTAATTCAAATAAGTGGCAGCATGTATCAGGAATCTACCAGCTCAATCACTTAGTTATCAGTAGTGTCAGAAAGAAGTTATTTTGGTTAGTATTTTTCTCAAGCACAGGGTGCTTAAGGCTCTATGAGCTTGGGATTTATAAACAATGAGAAAAAGTGGAGCAGTGACCCAGTCTTCTTTTCTTTATGTGTAAACACTTGAGTGAGTTTGAAAAGTGTCAGTAAAATCAAGACCACAGCCCATAGCTTTGGACAGTTTTACTAGTTTTTTTTTTTTTTTTTTAATTTCAGAGCAGTAATATAAGGTAAGAAATAACATGAGGTTTAAATCAAACTGTCTCTTGCATTCAAACCCTGATTTCATACTTACTAATTGCGTGATCAGTGTTGTCTTAGCTTTTCTGATTCCCAGTTTCTATTAAAAGTTGAAATCACATGTAAATTCATTGTAGGAGTGGACATTTAGTCTAGTGGTTAAGATGAGAATGCCACATGAGAATGCCTAGGTTCAATGCCTGACTCTGGCTCCTGATTCTAGGTTCTCACCAATGCAGGTCTTGTGGGGGCAGCAGTGATATCTCAACTAGTTAGATTCCTGCCACCCATGTGATAGACCTGGGCTGTGTTTCCAGCTCTGGCCCTGCCCAGACTGCTGCAGGTATTTGGGAAGTGAACCATTAGATGGGGACGCTTTCTCTCTCTCTCTCTCTCTCTCTCTCTCTCTCTCTCTCTCCCCTTCTCCCTCTCCCTCTCCCTCCCTCTCCCTCTGTCTCTCAAGTAGTTTTTTTTTAATATTTATTTTATTTTTTGAAGGTAGAGTTACATAGAGGGAGAAATAGAGATCTTCCATCCTTTGGTTCACTCCCCAAATGGTTGCAACAGCCAGAACTAGGCCAGGCCAAAGCCAGGAGCCAGGAACTACCTCTGGGTTTCTCAGTGGGTGCAGGGGCCCAAGGACCTGGACCATCCTCCATTGCCTTCTCAGGTGTACCACGGGAGCTGGATTGGAAGTGGAGCAGCTGGGACTTTAATCTGTTCTCATATGAAATGCTGGCATTGCAGGCAGTGTCTTAACCTGGCACACCATAACACTGGCTCCTCAAATAAGTTTTTAAAAATTTAAAATCCATTATAATACTGAAATGAGCTGATACAAGTCAATCACTAGGAGAACAACTGATGTAAGTACTTCATAAAATGTTCCCATTCAAAAGTGGGGCAGGGACTTTCAGCTCAATGTTGAAAGCATCAGAATATCCTAAAATTGCTACTATTCTCTGAAGAATTTCTAAAAGATATAACGTCAAGGAAATGAATAGTGTATAAAGCTTAGCAACGGAGGCCTGGATTTCAAACAAAGTCTGGAAGGGACTGGAAACTGCAGTGCTGGGTGCATGGGGAAATGCGTGTGAAGTCTGGGTAGGAAGGCCCTGTTCAGGAATCCTGGTGAGGTAGGTGACCAAGAAACAGCTCAGCAGCTGATCTCTCATTTGTGTTTTGAGGAGGGTGTGCTGGTTTGTGGGGCTGTGGGCGATGGGAAGTCACTAACCTCTTGGTCCTGGAAACAGGACACACTGAGTACTGCAAATGGAGAAACTCAAGTCATTTTTTTTAGCTTCAGGCAAAAAGTCAATATGCACAAAAATAGTTTCAGATTTTCCCTTAAAATTTTTATCACCATCACTTTTATTGCTTTGGAAAGGAACCAGAGAAGAATGCAATGCAGGGAAGGGAGGAGATGCCTGCTTTTTGTACAATTCTGTGCATGTTCATTGCTTATATTTAGCTCTGTGTTCCAGGATGGCCTTACTGGTGCTTAGGGCCAGTGCCTATTCTGATTGGCTCATCCATTTTGGGATGGTTGTTAAATATTTTGATTCCTTATAAAGATGTGAAAATATTTTTTAAATTTATTTTATATTTTTCTAAAATAATTTTAGGTACAGTAATTATTATCAGCATACAAAATTAACTGATCAGCTTGATATTATTATTCTAAAGTCCTCTTCATGAGCTACTTCATCAAAATCTTGCTCTTTCTTTGAGAAGTAGACCTGTTATAGGAGGAATCATAGCTAAGTAGAAATCTGTTCATGATCTTTCACAGCCATGTTCTTCCTGGCTTCCTCTGACCCTCACTCACTCTTGATCATTTCTAGAGATTCAAAGAACTCATATTCCCATTTCTCCATCTCCCAAGCCCAGTGCCTCTGGTTTAGTGACTGCTCTTCCTTTGACTTGCATAAACCAGCAGTCATCTACTATCGAAGTTTCCTTATTCGTTTTTGAGACTTTTTTTTGAGATTGTAGCATTTGCAGCAAATCTTTTTCAAAGTGACCTTATGCATAAAAGCGTAAGTGCCCGTTAGCAGCCAAAGTCAGTGGGCAGGCAGACTTCTGGAGTAGGAAGAGACAGGTAGAGACTGAATAGTTTCAAAGACCTATTGTAAAATGATAATCAGATGTCACTTTGCTAATATTATTTATTTATTTATTTATTTTTTTAACAGGCAGAGTAGATAGTGAGAGGGAGATAGAGAGAGCGAGAAAGGTCTTCCCTCTTGCCATTGGTTCACCCTCCAATGGCCGCAACGCCGATCTGGCAGGAGCCAGGTGCTTCTCCTGGTCTCCCATGGGGTGCAGGGCCCAAGCACTTGGGCCATTCCCCACTGCACTCCCGGGCCACAGCAGAGAGCTGGGCTGGAAGAGGGGCAACCGGGACAGAATCCGGTGCCCCGACCTGGACTAGGACCCGGTGTGCCGGCGCCGCAGGCAGAGGATTAGTCTATTGAGCCACGGCACCGGCCAACTAATATTATTTATAAATGTGTATTTATTTTGATGTCTGCTTTTCCTGCAGATCAAAGCCAGCAAGAAGGGAATAGTAGTATCATAGTTTCCCAGTTTTAGGCTGTCAAACATACAACACTTATGTCAGTCTATACCCATAAAAGAATGAAGTATGATCAATCTGTTATGTCACCAGAACAAGAAACATAGAAAAATGATTCAAATGGGTAACTTAGAAACACATCACAATTTGAAAATAGTTAACAAATGTTTTTTGCATGCTGTGGAATGTATACAGAAGAAGGGAGATGAATGGTTTCCACCCAGTCCAAGGGCATCTGGGAAATCAGGATATTACCCAGCAAAAGAAAAGTAGGTGAGTAGGGTGGGCTATAGCTATGGAATTAATCAATAGATAGTGGTTGAATTAATGGATAAATGGAGGATGAACCAATGATTTGGAAGATTATAGAATAAATATATCTTTTTTTTTTTTTTTGACAGGCAGAGTGGACAGTGAGAGAGAGAGACAGAGAGAAAGGTCTTCCTTTGCTATTGGTTCACCCTCCAATTGCCGCCGCGGCCGGCGCACTGCGGCCGGTGCACCACGCTGATCCGAAGGCAGGAGCCAGGTGCTTCTCCTGGTCTCCCATGGGGTGCAGGGCCCAAGCACTTGGGCCATCCTCCACTGCACTCCCTGGCCACAGCAGAGAGCTGGGCTGGAAGAGGGGCAACCGGGACAGAATCCGGCGCCCCGACCGGGACTAGAACCCGGTGTGCCGGCGCTGCAGACAGAGGGTTAGCCTATTGAGCCGTGGCACCGGCCAGAATAAATATATCTTGAGGGAAGGACCCTCTTGTTACTGGAGAACAATAGCAAGGTAGGAAGTCTGACATGAAAATGAACATGAACGTCAGAAGGAAAGTGCACTGATGAAGCTAGTTTCAGAGAGGAGAAGAGGTGAAAAAGGTGGGCAATTTCTCTACCTGAGGGAGTCAGACAAGGAACAGAGGTTGAAGTTAGAGAAGGCATCTTGGGAGAATAACGCCTTAAATATTTCCATCAATTCTGATTCAGTTAACCAAATGGGACAAGCAGTGGAGGGTATTACACACTGAAGTGCTCATATGAACAAAAGTATAGGGAATGGCAATTTCATGGTGCATATCAGAACTACAAATATTTTAATGTTGCTTGGATGAATGTGGGACAGGTGAAACAGGGAGGTAAGTTTGGAAAGGTGGGTATGCCATGAAAGGTTTTGTACGTTCTGAAGAACTTGGCCTTTATTCTATAGCTAATGGGAAGCTGTCACAGGGTGATGTTGTCAGAACTAAGTGTTAGAATGATCTCTGGCTGTTGTGTGGATATTATATTACAAATGGGACAAGAAAGGTAGGCCTTTGGCCTAGCAGTTAAGATACCCCTGTCTCATATTGGAGTTTTGGGGTTCTGGCCCTGGCTCCTCACTCTGGCTTCCAGACAATGCAGACTCTCGGAGCAGTGATAGCTCAAGTGATTAGGTTCCCCTCTGCCACATGGGAAACCTGGATTAAGTTCCAGACTTCTGGCTTTGTCTTGGCCCAGCCTCAGCCATTGTGAACATTTGGAGAGTAAACAGCAAATGGGAGTTCTCTGGCTGTCTCTCTGTCTCTCAAATCAACACATAAAAATTAAAAAAAAGAGAATGGTACAGGACTTAACTCAGAGAGAAGGACTATGAGATTGTTATGGTAGTTTTGGCAAAGGATGATGAGGACTGGAACCAGGATCAAGGTAGGATAAAGAGCAAGGATTTATGGAGAAATATCTAGGAGATGAAACTTGAGGATTTGGTGATTGATAGAATACAGGGCATGATAAGGAAATGAGAAAAAGGATGTAGGTTAGAGTTACATTCCGATGCTTTGTGAGCATGACTTGGGGAAGTGTTGGAGAACAGTAAGGCAGGATTCTTATTCCGTATTATTCCAGACTCCAGAGAGGCTTTTGCTGACCTTGCCATGTAAGGAAGGAGAAGCTGACTGTACGTTTGTAGACTTCCTTCCTACAAATTTAGTGTCTTGAACTAAGATGGAAAAGTGACTAATCTGGCTGGTGAGGTCAACCAGAACCTGATAGTCAGAGGGCAATTCTATCCTTTAGGTGAATTTGAAGGTCATTGTTCACGTGTGGCACAATTTAAAAAAAATCCTTTTGTATTTGTCATTGCACAAGTCTGATATGTCTTTCTTCTAGTGTCCAGGTCCTAAGCCCTAACTGGGGAAGTGATCGTCCATGGCCTGAGACTGAATAGGCATATGAGGTGGCTCTGGGTACACCAGAATGTGTTCAAAGCAAGGTGGATGGGCCATGAGCTCTATTTTGAGCATCAGGTCTAAGTATCATCCTTCATCTTAGGAAACCTTGGACTTTGGGGGTTAAGGTGGCACTATTAACAGAGTAGCTATTTCATCTCCCTTTGCCTCTTTGGGTCTCTTTTCTACGAATCTACCCAAGAAGGTGAGGGTTAGATGTGGTGATTATGAGAAAAAAGAAAAATAAGGCTGATACAGTTTACTGAAGTAGAGACTTCAGGAGCACAAATGAATCTGGGGCAGGACAAAAAATTCAGTGTTGTGTGGAAGGTAGGCACAGAAAAGGAATTTGACAAAGTTTGAAGCAGATCTAGCCTTGGCATTTCTTGGCAAGACAGTATATTCAAGGCAGTATTGGTTTCATGGTGAGCCACAAATCAATATGGCAAATAAAACTCAACATTTATACATGTTGACAATAACAAATACTATGTGTGTTCAATCTTTACTACATATAAAAGAAACATCCTGCCCAAATCCTTTTGGTGAATGTGGGTTATTAACAAATCTACAGGGCAAATCCAAAGATAGGGAAAGTCAGTGTGATAAACATCTTGTAAGCAAAAGATTAGCAGTTGTTCAATAAAGCTTCATTTTTATCCCACACAACAGTCAAACCAGTACAATTTTAGGTCAATCCTCATGTTCATATAGTTTCTTAAGTTTGATATTAGGGCTCAGGCTATCATTAATTCGTATGTGAGTTATTTATGAAACTGTATGTACAGATGTGGATGTAAAGAGCAAAAAGTGCACGAAAGACTTTCTCCTTGGCCTTCCCCCATTTAAATTCAGTTTCCCTTGGTGTCTATCCTATAGGGAGCAAAGTATTCAGTCTAAGGCAGGATAACATCATTCATTTATTTATTAGTCAACATTTTAAAAATATTTATAAAATGAAGTACACAGGGCTAAATTCTGTGGATACAAAGTGAATAAGACTCGATGTCCTGAAGGAGTTGAGAGAGATATCAACCATGACAAGGCAGGGCAGTGGGAGTATTTGGAGAGGTGTACAAGAGGGAAGCAAGCTAACATGCTGAGGCCCAGTTTGCCAAAGGATCAGTTACTGAATGGTGAATCCACCAAAGCCAATTTGTTGAAGGATCCATTCACAAATGAATAATTTACCCACTTTACTGTACTTACAAATTTAGCAAATATTTATTTTAAGGAGTATTGTTTCAAATATAGTAGAGAAATGTGAATAAATGTTCCTTCTGAATAGTTTAAGACTATATTTGTTCAAGAATACATTTAAATTTAAGAATACATTTATTCATAAAGAATATATTCTTATGAATATAAATTCTTCTTGGCAGCATCTTAAGATCAATATGATTTTCTAAAAAGCTGTTTCTTAGGGAGCCTGAGTCCCTTTATAAATATATTCTAATGAATATATTCATACTTACATTTTTTGAATATGTGCAAATATATTCTGATATAATGATGTTTTAGCATTTCATGAAAAAGACTTTCAGATTCTACAGTTTCTATTGATTTCAAATCATTTTTAGAATCATTTGATGTTTTGCTAACATTTTAGTATCATTGACATTATTGCAGCAAATTTTACATTATGACCACTTTGATGGATATACCAGCCTAATCAATTAACCAAAATTTGCTTCTTTTATTCAGTCATAAACTTATAGTATTGATTTTGGATAGAAACTTTGAATGGCTTTTTGAAGTTTCTGTGAAGTTTTATCTGAACAGTTTTTAATTTGTCTTGATGATATCATTTTCTAAATGCTTAATTTGTCTCTGTTCTGGTGCTGTTATTGCAATAAGAGGGATCTAGGGGGAGGTTGAAGAGCAGAATCAGTCAAACGCGCAACCTGTTCTCCTGGTCTAAGAAGTGGAATAACCCAGGGGCAGAAAAAGGAACAGAGAGAGCAGGAGAGCACATATGAAATAGGGGTCCAGGGATTATTAGGGATCAAAAAGAAGGGGAAACAAAGCAACTGATACCTGGACACAGAGAGGAAAAGACAGAGGAGCCGAAAATGGCTTCAGAGGCTGAAAGTCTGAAGGCCCCAGTTCCTGTAATCTTTTTGGTTCCTGGTAACTCATTTAATGTAGATCATTATAGAGCTGTGTAGGATTATAATGACTATACAAAGTTTTGATACAAAGCTAAATTTGATAAATTCATCAAAATGATTGGCAAATGATTTTTTTTTTTTTTGGCAAATTGACTTAAGGAAAATTAGCTATCATTGTATCATAAATTCCTTAAAATGGACATTCAGTGATGAACTGACCCAGGGCTATGATTTATGTAGCCATACCTTGATTTAAGTGGTGATGGTTAAGGATCTTGTGACAAACTTAATTGCATCTTAGATGAGCAAACAATTGAAGGTGAAGAATATGCAGGCAGAATTTGAGAGATTAGGGGTAGCTGAGGATTCCAGGATGTGGTGGGTGGGCTATGGCAGACAGTAAGCTGGTTAGATGGGCTAGAGCCAAAGATAAAAGAGCTTGGATATCTTCTGAAATTAGAAGGGACAGTAAGAGAATTTAATTGACTACTGTGATTAGATATGTTCTTGAGCAAGATCTCAAGTTGGTGTGATTGGTTGTTTAGAAAGGTTTACATCTGCAGGCAAAGAGACTAATTTTGAAACTCTCCCTGTGTTTCTTGCACTACATAAAAGAGGGGTTAAAAAAAAGTGGTGGAAAAGATGATGATTTTTAGAACTAGGCATTATTTTTGTCCAGACTTAACAACTCATATTTTGGGTTTCAGTAAGGCTGTTTGAGTTGTCAAAGAAAACAAAAGACAGCTTGGGTAAATAACATGGAAAGGGCAGGAAGACAAGTCTACAAAGGACTTTGTAGTTGCCAGAGAAGTAAGAGGGGGGGAGCTAATTGGTGTCTTAAAGAGGAGGGAAGATAAGAATTGGAAGTGAAGAATTGGAGAAGCACCAAGATAGCAGAATAGGGAGGGAGCTTACTGCTCTAGTCTAGAGGAAGAAAAAATAATGTGGAAAGAGTGCAATCTCAGGGAACAGTTGGGAGAACATGGCAGAAGAAACTCCATGCAAATTAGAGGGACACTGTGGACCTATGTGGAGGATGTGGACTCGTGCAACTCAGGACCTCAGCAGCTGAGAGCCTCAGCAGCAGCTTTGGGTAATGAGATGAGACCAGACTGCAGCAGCCCAAGCCACTGGCAAGAGAGCTGCAGGAAGAGACTGGCATGAGTCTGGCTTAGAGCTCTGTGGGAGACAGTGTACCTGCCAACCTTGAGGAAAGAAAAGCAGGCGTGTTTCTCTTTCCCTGACCACTTGGCACCAGTGTCTTGTAACTAGCTGAGAGTGGGCTGGTGTCCTTTTGGACACTTGTAACAGCTGTGCCAGCTTGTGTCCAGGTGCCCAGCACGGAGAAGAGATGCCTGAATCTGGCTGGGAGAATTAACAGGGGGCTGAGTGCTTGAAAATGTGGGAGGCTTGTGTGCTGTGACTGTGAAAACACTATGGCTGCATGTGAGGATGCAGGGTGTGGCTAGGTCTTGGAGAGTCACTGTGGGCAGCTCCATATGCTTGGAGCTCCCTGATTCCCTGGTGAAGGTCACTGTTGCAGGATGTATACTCACACCGAGGACTGGACTTTGTGTGGTTCTTGTGACAGTGCAGTAAATGTTGTACCACTGGGGCTAGCACTGAGGCATTGGTCTCCTTGGAGGAGGGGGGGGTGGATGTGAGACTACGTCAACTGAGCTAAACAAACCTCCATGCTGATAAAAAAAAAAAGAGAGAGATTTACCATGCCAAACTTGGGAGTCACCTTGGACACTCCCCTCGCCCTGGAGCACTGAACAGAGCTCCCTGACACGCCCACCACACACCTCTGGGTATTCACTGAAAGAGCAGACACTCCACTAATCCATATAGGCATAGCTTAAATACAAAAAGCCATCGCAGGGAAAAATATATCTCTACAAATTCCTAAAAATAAATTTAGAAATTCAAGAAAAAGAAAAAGAGTCGGAGAACTCAGAGGGCTTCCATAGCCTTGGAAACTCATGACTGGAGCATAGGGAGATTACTGATGCCATAGACAGGAGTGTCAATTGGTAAAGTCAACAACAGGAGTCACTGTGCACTTCTCCTCATGTAGGATCTCTGTCCTTAATGTGCTGTGCATCGAGATTTAATGCTATAACGAGTACTCAAACAATATATTTCACTTTGTGTTTCTATGGGGGTGCAAACTGTTGAAATCTTTACTTAATGCATACTAAACTGATCCTCTGTAAAAAAAAAAAAAAAAAAAAAAAAAGAAAGAAATTATCAACTCCCAACTTGACTCTCACTGGGATTAAACATGACAATAGGTCTGATCTGATTTCATCATCATTTAAAAAAAATCATCTATTATTTTTCACTTTATGTTTCTGTGTGGGAGCAAACTGTTGAAATCCTTACTTAATGTATACTAAGCTGATCTTCTGTATATTAAGATAATCGAAAATGAATCTTGATGTGAATGGAAGGGGAGAGGGAGTGGGAAGGGGGAGGGTTGTGGGTGGGAGGGACGGTATGGGGGGGAAGCCATTGTAATCCATAAATCGTACTTTGGAAATTTATATTCATTAAATAAAAATTAAAAAAAAAAGAAAAAGAAAGACAACATCATGCTCCCAAAGGGACACAGCAATACTTCAAACTAGAAGGTGAAAATAAAGAGACTGAAGAAATGCCAGAAACACAGTAAAAAAAATTGATTATAGGATTATTTAGAAGTAATCAGAAGGAAATCCACAAACTAAAAAAACCCATACATGACATGAGTGAAAATCTTTATCATGAAATTGAGATTTTAGAGAGAAATCAAAACAAAATATTAGAAATGAAGAATTCAATAGACAAATAAAAATATGATGGAATCTGGAAAGCCAAGACACTCTGGGGGAAAAAAAAACCTAAATGAAAGATCTCCACGAGTGAGATCCCAGTGGAAAGAATGGGTCATCAAAGAAGGAGGTACCTTTCTCTGAAGGGAGGAGAGAACTTCCACTTTGACCATGGCCTTGTCTAAAAATGATCAGAGTCAGTGAACTCAGGGAGCTTCCATAGCCTTGGCAACTCATGACAAGAGCCTAGGGTGATTACTGATGCCATAAACAAGAGTGTCAATTTGTTAAGTCAACAACAGGAGTCACTGTGCACTTACTCCCCATGTAGGATCTCTGTCCTTAATGTGTTGTACAATGTGAATTAATGCTATAACGAGTACTCAAACAGTATTTTACACTTTATGTTCTGTGTGGATGCAAACTGTTGAAATCTTTACTTAATGTATGCTAAATTGATCTTCTGTATATAAAGAGAATCGAAAATGAATCTTGATATGAATGGAAGGGGAGAGGGAGTGGATAAGGGGAGGGTTGCGGGTTGGAGGGATGTTATGGGGGGGAAGCCATTGTAATCCATATTCTGTACTTTGGAAATTTACATTCATTAAATAAAAGTTAAAAAAAAAGAAAAAAAATATGATGGAATCTTAGCCACTAGACTTCCACTTTGACTATGACCTTGTCTAAATAAGATCGGAGTTGGTGAACTCAAAAGGCTTCCATAGCCTTGACAACTCATGACAAGAGCCTAGGGGGATTACTGATGCCATAAACAAGAGTATCAATTTGTTAAGTCAACAACAGGAGTCACTGTGCACTTACTCTTCATGTAGGATCTCTGTCCTTAATGTGTTGTACAATGTGAATTAATGTTATAACTAGTACTGAAACAGTATTTTACACTTTGTGTTTCAGTGTGGGTGCAAACTGTTGAAATCTTTACTTAATATATACTGAATTGATCTTCTGTATATAAAGAGAATTGAAAATGAATCTTGATGCGAATGGAATGGGAGAGGGAGCACGAGATGGGAGGGTTGGGGGTGGGAGGGAAGTTATGGGGGGGAAGCCATTGTAATCCATATGCTGTACTTTGGAAATTTATATTTATTAAATAAAAGTTAAAAAAATAAGAAAAATTGTGGTGGAAAATCTTAACAACAGAATTGGTGAGGCAGAAGAAAGGAAAGAAGACAAATCTCTGAAAATTTTATAATTAGACCAAAAAAAGGAAAAGGAAATTAGAAAACTAAAAAACAGTGTTGGAGATCCATGGGATACTATAAAATACCCAACATGTGGGTCTTAAGAGTTCCTGAAGGTGTAGAAAGAGAGAATGTCTTAGAAGGCCTTTTTAGTAAAATAATTACAAAAAGCTTTCCTAATTTTGAAAAGAAAGGGACATCAAACAGACTAGGAGACAATAGTGAGATATATTCCAAGGCTTAAGAGAAAAAAACCTGTCAACCCAGAATATGGGACCCTGCAAGGTTCTCATTTATGAATGAAGGTGAAATAAAAACCTTCCAGAAATTGAAAGAATTTGACACCACCCATCTAGCCTTACAAAACGTGCTAAAGATGTGCTATACCAGCTCTTTTTTGGTTCCTGTTATAACGGGATATCTTGTTCCATCCTTTCACTTTCAGTCTGCATGTATCTTTGTTGGTGAGAAACTCAGAAACATAGGCATCACTATGAAAGAAGGTGGAGGCAGAAAATCTCCCAGCAAAAGTACAAAGGAAATCCAAAGTAAACAACAAGAATTAAAAAAAAAAAATTTTGACAGGCAGAGTTAGACAGTGAGAGAGAGAGAGAGAGAGAGAGAGAGAGAAAGGTCTTCCTTCCACTGGTTCACTCCCCTAATGGCTGCCACGGCTGGTGCTGCATCAATCTGAAGCAAGGAGCTGGGTGCTTCCTCCCAGTCTCCCATGCGGGTGCAGGGGCCCAAGCACTTGGGCCATCCTCCACTGCTCTCCAGGACCACAGCAGAGAGCTGGACTGGAAGAGGAGCAACTGGGACTAGTACCCGGCAACCCAACCGGGACTAGAACCTGGGGTGCCGGCATCGCAGGTGGAGGATTAGCCAAGTGAGCCTTGGTGCTGGCCCACAATAGGAATATTTATGGAAAAATCACAGTGCAAAGTCATTACTTAACAATAGTCACCTTGAATGTAAATTGCCTCAACTCTCCAGTTCAAAGATACAAACTAGCTGAATGAAAAAAAAAATATGTCTGTGCTGCCTTTAAGAAATATATCTCATCAACAAAGATGCATGTAGACTGAAAGTGAAAGGACGGAAGAAGATATTTGATGCTAACAGGAACCAAAAGAGAGCTGGTGTAGCCATCCTAATATCAGACAACATAGACTTTAACAAAATAAGTGTTAAAAGAGACAAATAAAGACACAATGGAATGATTAAGGGTCCACTTCAACAGGAAGATATGACTATAATAAATGTATATGCACCTAATTATGGGGCACCTGGCTTTTTAAAAGGAATGTTAATGTTAATGGATATAAAGGGAGACACAGACTCCAATACAATAGTAAGAGGAGACTTCAATCTTACTTTCAGCAATGGACAGATCAACCAAAGAAAAAATCAGCAAGGCAATAACAGTTAGCTGACACTATATGCCAAATTGACTTAACAGAACTTTTCATCCTACAATTACAGAATACACATTCTTCTCACCAGTACATGGAATTTTCTTTAGTATAAACAACAGGCCAGGCCATTAAGCAAGTCTCAGCAAATTAAAAAAAAGTCAAAATCATACCATGCATCTTCTCTGATTACAGTGGAATGAAGCTGGAAATCAACAATTCAAGAATCTCTAGAACATATGCAAACACATGGAGACTGAACAATATACCAAGACAGAAATTAACAATAATAAAGACCCTCGTAACAAAGAAAAGCCCAGGACTGGAAAAGCCCAGTAGCCCAGGCCTGCTGAATTCTACCCCAATTCTTCTCAAGCTATTTAAAACAGTTGAAAGGGAGGGAATCCTCCCAAATTCTTTCTACAAAGCCAGCATCACCTGAATTCCTAAACCTGAAAATGTTACAACGGAGAAAGAGAACTACTGACCAATTTTCCTTATGAATATGGATGCAAAAATCCTCAACAAATGCCCATCGAATCAAACAACACATTATAAAGATCATTCACACTGACTAAGTGGGATTTATCCCTGGTATGCAGGAATGGTTCAACATTCACAAATCAAACAATGTAATACATCACATTAACAAGCTGAAGAAAAAAAAAACCATATGATTATTTCAATAGATGCAGAGAAAGCATTTGATAAAATTCAACACCCTTTCATGATGAAAACCCTAAGCAAATATGGTATAGAGGGAACGTTCCTCAACACAATCAAAGCAATTTATGACAAACCCATGGCTAGTATCCTATTGAATGGGGAAAAGTTGGAAGCATTCCCACTGAGATCCAGAACCAGACAAAGATGCCCACTCTCTCCATTGCTATTCAATATAATCCTGGAAGTTTTAGCCCAGAGCCATTAAGCAAGAAAAAGAAATTAAAGGGATACATATTGGGAATGAGGAAGTCCAACCATCTCTCTTTGCAGATGACATGATTCTATATATAGGGGATCCAAAGGATTCTACCAAGAGACTATTGGAACTCATAGAAGAGTTTGGTAAGGTATCAGGATATAAAATCAATACACAAAAATCAACAACCTTTGTATACACAGACAATGCCACAGCTGAAAAAGAACTTCTAAGACTGATCCCATTGACAGTAACTATAAAAAACCAAATGTCTTGGAATAAATTTAACCAAAGATGTCAAAGATCTCTACAATGAGAATTACAAGACATTTAAAAAGAAATAGAAGAAGATCCAAAACTGTGGAAAATTCTTCCGTGTTCATTAATTGTAAGAATCAATTATCATCAAAATGTGCATAGTACCAAAAGCAATTTACAGATTTAACGCAATTCCAATCAAAGTGCCAAGGACATTCTCAGATATAGAAAAATTATGCTGAAATTCATATGGAGACACAGGAGACCCCAAATAGCTAAAGCAATCTTATACAGCAAAAACAAAGCTGGAGGCATCAATATATCAGATTTCAAGACATGCTAAAGGGCAATTATAATCAAAACAGCCTGGTAGTGGTACAAAAACCAATGGAACAGAATACAAGTGCCATAAAGCCATCTGTGCATCCACAACAAACTTATCTTTGAGAAAGAAGCTAAAATCAATTTTTGGAACAAGGACAGTCTCTTCAACAAATGGTGCTGGGAAACCTAGATCTCCATATGCAGACATATGAAGCAAGACCCCTACCTTACACCTTGAACAAAAAATCCACTCAAAATGCATTAAACACCTAAATCTATGATGTGATACCATCAATTACTAGAGAATATTGGGGAAACCCTGCAAGCCATTGGCATAGGCATAGAGTTCTTGGAAAAGAGCTCTTCAGAGGCACAATCAAAGCCAAAATTGACAAATGACGTTACATCATATTTAGAAACTTCTGTACTATAAAAGAATCACTCAGCAAAGTGAAGAGGTAACTGACAGCATGGGAGAAATTATTTGCAAACTATGCAACTGATAAAGGATTAATAACCAAAATATATAAAGAGATCCAGAAACTCAACAGCAATAATACAAACAATCTGGTTAAGAAATGGGCAAAGAACTTAAACAGGCATTTTTCAAAAGAGGAAATCCCAAATGGCCAACAGACACATGAAAAAATGGTCAGGATCACTAGCCATCAGGTAAATGCAAATCAAAACCATAACGAGGTTTTACCTCAGCCCCGTTAGAATGGCTTTTATACAGAAATCAACAAACAACAAATACTGGTGAGGATGTGAGGAAAATGGTACCCTTACCCACCTATGGTGGGAATGTAAGCTAGTAAATCCATTATGAATGACGATACGGAGATCTCTCAGAAATTTGAATAAAGACCTACCATATGACCCCTCCATCCCACTCCTGGGAATTTACCCAAAGTAAATGAAATCAGCATATGAAAGGGTCATCTATATCTCTATCTTTACTGCAGCACAATTTGCAATAGCTAAGACATGGAATCAACCTAAATGCCTCTCAATGAAGACTGGATAAATAAATTATGGAATATGAACACCATGGAATACTACACAGTGTTAAACATGAAATCTAGTCATTTACAAAATTAAGTGAAACTGGAAAACATCATTCTTTGTGAAATAAGCCAGTCCCAAAGGCACAAATACCACCTGTTCTCCCTGACCTGTGATAACTAATAGTGCACCTAAAAGGCAATCTGTAGAAGTGAACACTTTGAGAAGAAATGGCTTTGAACTGCCTTTGTCTCAACTGTTGAGGAACAGTTTTCCCCCCATAGTATTTGTTGAACTCCTTACTTAACATAGAGTTAATCATGTGTATAAAGTTAATTGAAAATAGATCTTAGTGAAAAATGAGAGTGGGAATAGGACATGGTGGAGAAAGAGGGGTGGGAAAATAGGTGAGAGTGCGGATACAGTGGGAAGAATCACCATGTTCCTAAAGTTACAATTATGAAATGTATGAAGTTTGTATTCCTTAAATAAGAGGTTTCTGGGAACAAAAAAGAAAAAAAAATACCACAAATTAACTGTTAGATTTAAATTAACTGTTAGATTTAAAAAACTTTCAGTAAAAACCCTGAGAGATGTTTTGGATCTTTTTGGAAGTAATATATGGTGACTTATCAAGCTGATTTTGAAATTCACATGTAAGTGCAAACGAGTAATAATAGTAAATAAATTTCTGATTACAAAAGGACAAAATTGGTGAATTGCCTTATGAGATATCAGGATATATTGCAATACTACAGTTTGTAAACTCAAGAGTGGTACTTGAGATAGAAAAAATTAATCAACAGAACCGAGTAGAAGTCTAGGAACATATACATGCAGATATGGGAATGTCTTGTATACCACATGTGTGCCTTTAGTTACATGGGGAAAAGATAAACTGTCCAATAAATGTCTAACTATTTAGAAAAACTTGGATGCCTATTTCACACTGACACAAAAATTTATTGTCCATGATTAAAGACTTAATTGTGAAAGGTAAAGTAATAAAACATTTAGAAAATTATCTAAGACGTTCTTTTAAATCTGAATAGAAGGGGAATTTGGAATGTTCAAAAGATTTGCTAAATTAGAATACCTTAAACTAAATGACATATGTTTATCAACAAACATCATAAAGAAAATGAAGAGAGAAGGCACAAACTAGGAGAAGCTATTTGTCTACATATGGCAGAAGATTACTATAAACTTTTCTAAAGAATGGCTACAAATCAAAAAGGAAGAGCTAATCCAATAGAAAAATGGACAAAAATATTTAAATCATCATGTTGCAGAAAAGGACCAAGGGAATAGGCTCTATCATATTAATAATCTGAAAAGTGAGAATTAAAATCATAATACCATCTGCTTTGATGAAAATTAAAAATCTGAACACTCTAAGTAAGACTTAGAGCAATAAGAATTACTACTTTGGGAAGCAATAGCATTTTATCTCATAAATTTGATACTCTATACTTTTGAACCAATGTTTCTATATTGGGCATATAGACCTAAAAACTGCATGTATGCATGCACAGGGAGTGACTAAGAAGTACTATAACAGCATTTCAGAGAACTGTAAATAATGCAATGTCCATTAACATTAGACTAGATGAATGAATAGTAGTGTATTTGTATAATGGCATACTATACAGCTGAGAAAATGGACTACAGCTACTCATCAACAGTGTGATATTTCATAAGAAAGCAAGTTGCATATACATATAGGTTGATTCCATTCATTTAATGTCTCCAAATATTCAGAAGTAGGCAATATATTGTTTAAAGACTCAAATGTGATAAAATTATTGCAAAAAACAAGGAAATGATAAGTATAAAATTCAGAATGGTGGTTTTCTCTGGGTGGGGAGTTGGATAAGGAGTTGGTTGATATTGGGAAAGCATCCTCAAGAATTTCAAAAATTCTGATTGCTGTATTTGTTTAAGCTAAATGATGGGTACTCAGATGTTCATAATATTCTTTGTATGTTAATACCCATGACATTCATTTTATATCAGTTCATTACTTAGTAAAAACTGGAATTCCAAGATTACTGAATAGGGTGCAGACATACCGATTTCAGCTGCCCCAAGAAGTGAAAAGAACAAAGGAAGGACCACATTTCCAGAGGCCTAACAGAAATTTTTGACAGAGAAATAAAATAAAGAAGACTGTGGGACAGGAGGAGAGAAGACAGAGACACTGCTGCAAGCAGCCATGTGGCTCAGCCACCAGCTGGTTGCAAGCTGCCATTTTACCACATCAAGGTGGGAAGAAATTGCTCAAGCAGCCCCCTGCTGCTTGGAGTTTTGGCTGAGAGGGAACTCCACAATCACCCACTGACTTTTATTTTGGCCTGGGGAGCTGACTACATTCTGAGCAACTGCTGGGCTTCAGTCAGGAGACCCCCCTTGCTTCCTTCACCTCCCCCGCTCTGCAGTTTAAGTCAGGCAGTCAGGAGGAGGCACCAGCTTCCTAGAAGTGAAAGGAGTCGGAGGCAACCTGCGTCACTGCTGATACTGCCCAGGGGAGAACCTTGCAGACCACATTCACTTTGAGACCGGCCTGGAGTGCTAGCTGGGGCGGGGTGCCCACCTAACCCTGTGGTAGAGAGCACATTGCCTGCTTCCCATCTGGCTCCACAAAGGCTCCCAGCAACAGCCAGGGAAGAGGCACCAGCACCATCAGGGGGGTGTAGGCAGCCCTGGCTCATGTGCTGCAGGGAGGGGATTTTATCTGAGGGAAAATCCATGACCCCTACTGACTTTGAATCTGGCCTAGAGGGTTGGCAGAGGGCAGGACACCCATTTAAGCCTGTGGGGCACTCTCCTCCCCTAACGTGAAAGCAGAACAGCCACAGGCAGCGGGCTCTGGGGACGCCTTGGCGCTCTCCATGGTTGCAGCAGGCTCATGGGGAGGCTCAGGAGAGTGGATCACCTGCTCCCCTGTGGGAGCCCTGCGTGCTATGACTGCGGGAATTCTGTTACTGCACTATAGGGTGTGGTTGTAGGTGGGTCTCTGGGCAATCACTGGGTTTGGCTTCAGAGGCTCCGAGTTCCCTGAGCAGGAGTAGCTTGCTCACAGGTGTATCAGACGAAGTAGACTTATTATACAAACTTTTTTTTTTTTTATTTTTGACAGGCAGAGTGGACAGTGAGAGAGAGAGAGACAGAGAGAAAGGTCCTCCTCTTGCCGTTGGTTCACCCTCCAATGGCCGCCGCGACCGGTGCGCTGTGGCTGGCGCATCGTGCTGATCCAAAACCAGGAGCCAGGTGCTTCTCCTGGTCTCCCATGCGGGTGCAGGGCCCAAGCACCTGGGCCATCTTCCACTGCACTCCCGGGCCACAGCAGAGGGCTAGCCTGGAAGAGGGGCAACCGGGACAGAATCCGGCGCCCCAACAGGGACTAGAACCCGGTGTGCTGGCGCCGCTAGGCGGAGGATTAGCCTAGTGAGCCCCGGCGCCGGCCATTATACAAACTTTTAAAAGGATAAATAAGGGATCAGTTCAACAGGAAGATGTGAGTAGTAAATACAGAGCACAAAAAATGTAACGTAATCTCCACCCTTCTGTGCTCATTGCTAGTGGACTTTCTTAAATAAAGGAAATGAAAAAAATTACATATAAATATAGTATTTTAAAATGATAACATTTTAGAGTGTTAAAGAGGTTGCTGAAAGATGATTCCAATTGGAAGCAAATGAAAAATAATATGAGCCTTTAAGCCTTAAGAAAAAGGGGGTAAAAACCTAAAGATGAACAAAGGAAGTACATTTCCAGTTAATCTTACTGGTTTCAGGATGCAGATTAGGACTTTGTACAAACACTAGTCACCCTCTGACCTGCCATTTTACTTAAATACAATTTAATTATTTCCCCCATAATTTAGGTAACATAACATATTATGAAGCATATGGAAAATAAGGAAATGAAAAACTTTGTGGCAGTAATCATAGTTTTTATGCAATTTTTCACTTGCTTTTTCCAGTGAATATTATGGCAAAGCATTTTAGTGTGCTAAGTGATATATTGCATTCCAAGATTTATTTAGCAGATTTTCTATTGTGAATATTGAAGTGGCTTCCAAATTTTTGCTGTAATGTATAGCTTGGTGAAAACAACTTTGGTTTTGGAATTTTTCAGAGGATTTTTATTGAGACATTGGGAGCGAGGGGTGAGGGAGGGAGGAAAAGAATATCATTATGTCCTTAGAATTTTATCTACAAAGCACATCGAATCTGTTAAAAACTAATTAAAATTTAAAGAAAGGATTTTCATTTGTAGGACAATTACAATTGTAAAAAGAAAAATAAAAGTGCCAATTCTCAAAGTAATATTCAAGTAAACCTCCCTCAGGTCCTTCTTGTACCCAGCACCATTTATCAGTCCTGATTTCTATCAGTTTCTGCCTGATGTGCTACTTGATTAAGTTGCAATATGCAGAGAGAAGCAGTCATGTTTAAAATTTAGCTTCCTCTAACCAAAAGAACAGTACAAGGTCAATGAGAAAGAGAGACACATGGAAAAAGAAAACATATGGAAAGAAACTAAATATTTAAAAATGGCTAGAGAATTTTGTGAACACTTTAAGTCTCTAAGCCCAAGCGACAGTACTGAATTGAACTGCGTAATTGTCTATTTGTCTTTTGTTAACATTCCCTTTCCTCTTCTACCCTTCAGTTTCTCCCCTCTCCTCAGACTTCTCTAAGGGTTCCGAGAGCTCCGTGCTGTGTTTTGTCTTCTCATCGTTCTGTTTTCCTTCTCTGCCAAGTGTTCAGTGCTCAGAAATCTAGTTCTCCTCTCTTCAGTCAGTACTTCCTGAGCATCTACCGCGTGCCAGGTAGAATGTTAGATGTTAGAAATTCAACAGAGAATAAGAGACAACGTCTGTTAGGATACAGAGCATGGTCAGAGTGGGAATGAGTCTGGAGGATCAGACTGGCTACCTGAAGGCAGAACTAGAGTTGGCTAAGCAGAGTGGGTCCCTATATGTGAGTGTGAGAGGCATTTCTGACAGGGAACAGACTTTGCAAAGCCATGTGGTGGCAGTGAGCATGCACAGCACCAGGAGTTGGAAGGCCATGGTGACTGAACCCTTCTTCTTCAGTGTAGAGCCCACCCCCACATGACAGAACTTAAAGCTCAGTGGCCGGCCGCATTCTGTCTCCTCCCTCTCAGTGAGGTAAATTTACATGAGCTTGAAAAGAATCTGGAGTCCCAGAGCATTTACCTTTTCTCATCGTGTCTGTAAGATGAAGAGGTCCGGCCGCTGGTCCATATAAACATCTTAGAGGATGTTGGTCCAGGGGCTCCTTTCCTTATGGTGGAAGTCCTGGAGGAACGGTAAAAAGACCTAGAAGAGATAGACACTCAAATTAAATTCACTCCTTTAAGTTTTGGGGACTCAGAATTAACAGCAACTGATAGCTCTCAGTGGATTGATGCCCTTAGATAACAGGTGTTTTTAAAAAATAAATTATTTTTATTTACTGGAAGTAGAGAGAGAGAGATAAAGAGAGAAGGTAGAGATAGAGCAAGATCTTCTATACATCTGTTTACTTCCCAAATGCCTGCAACAGCTGGGACTAGGCCAAACTGAAGCCAAAGGCAGGAATTCAATCCAAGTCCCCCATGTGGGTGGCAGGGACCCAATTACTTGAGCCGTTACCTACTGCCTCTTACCATATGCAATAGCAGAAAGCTGGAATTCATAGTGGAGTAGGGACTCAAGCCCAGGTACTTCTGTTTGGGACATGGTTATCCCAATTGGTGTCTTGATGGCTATGCCAAATGCTTGTCCCAACATCAGATTTTTTGATGCTGTGGGGGCAGTGGTTGTCAATCCTGAATGCACATTAAAATTGACTGCTAGTCTTTCAAAACACACTAAAGCCTGATCCCTCCCTTAGAAACTGGTTTTCTTCTTCTTCTTCTTTTTAAATGCTACTTAATTGTTCCTAGTACACTACCGGGGTTGACAGCCATTGACTTAGGGAGCATGACTCTTCTAATTGATTTCAAAATCATATTTCCCCCAAACTGTCATCTTGAAAACACAATTTTGGGATAGTTTCATACTTTATAGTGCACTATATTTCCCCAAAATTTGGGTTCAGATTTGGATACTAAAATTCTACTTCTCCCTTCTTCCAAACGTTTCCCTTGATCCTGACAGGTGTTGACAGGTGGAAGATGAGAATCATCTTTTAAATGTGCTCTACCACTGCCAATGCTGTGGGTTTGGCTCATTTCAACCAAATCTCTGACTGCGAAAATCACAGTATCAGTGGCTGTGGCAGATATTCACTAGTTCATAGACCCAGTGTGCTTTTTTGGTTGTGACTTGGTTTTGGAAGAAGTACTGTCCTGTCCAAGCACAGCACCTAAATAATTACTTATCATTATTAATTTTCTTTGTAAGAATAATTTTCTAGGGAGTTAGGAATGAGAAGTATCATCAAAATCTTAATGGTATGTAGAAGTTGAAATGACAACACATCGCAACAAAGAACGGAAGGTGATTCCTTCAGGGCTGCATAGTCATCAGTGCCTATCCTTTTAGTTCCATCCAACATTAACAGTGAACAGAAGACTGGAAATAATATTCACTACTTTGTAGTATATTAGCTATTATATTCCAGACACTTTGCATATATTTGCTATGTATGCGGCATGAAATGCGATTCTATAGATCTACATTATAGTTATACCATGAAAACCTGCAAGGTGCCAGATTACAGATGATGCTTTCAGGAGATGGATATTTTTGCTTACATTTAGATAATGTGGATCAATGCTTCAAACTCATCTCTGCTTGCCTTTCCTTATTGTTCTCTCTAGAGAAATACACCATCTAGCCTAGTGCTTCTCAGATTGTTGTGCACCTATAAATTGCCTGGGGTTCTGTTACAATGTAGATTCTGATTCTGTGGTAGCTTTGGGGTGGAGCTCAAGATTCTTCATGTGTTAACAATCAGGTGATACCTTATATTGGTGCTGTGCAGACAACACTGAGTAGCAAGGGCTCAGAGCATGCAGTCTGAGTAAGTAGTTGGTTATAGGCCCAGTTTTGTCACTAACTAGCTTATGAACTTGAGAAAGTCACCTGACTTCTTTAGGGCTTAGTTGTTTTTAATCTGCACCATGGAGAGTAGAAAACAGATAAGCTCTTAGATCCTTCTGAGGTCCAACATTTTATGCTGCAGTAGGTTGAATGAATTATGCATAGACACTGTCATTTTGTTTTAACTTTCTGTGGCTAGATTTATTTCTACCACCCATGGGGGTCAGCATGAGTATATGGAACAGAGGCTGTAGGCTGTAGCAGGGGTAACAAGTGTGGATGCAACCAGTCAGATGTCTACCCTTGGTCTCCTAGGATAGGGCAAGAATGAAGGTATGTACCCAAATGGATGTCTTAGATAATTTTAGAAAGGTTTAGAAATTGAATCTACCAGCTTTTTAAATGAATTGTATATGGGGTAAAGTTATTTGTGTTCCTTTTATTAACACCTTTAAAACATCAAATAGAATAGGGATTAAATCTGTTGTTAAAGCAAGTTAGTCTTCAAGGAAATAAGAATGATTTTAGCCCAAGTCTAATTTCTTCCTTCCTAAGGATGAAGAGTGGCTTAAACTTTCAGGAAGATCAACACAGACGCTGATAGAATCCCCTGGCAGCTGTAGTCACTCCTTCAAAGGGCTGAGGGTGTAGAGAGCACAAAGGAAAGTGGCACGGTGTGAGTCTAGGTAAAACAGTCAATTATTGAGTATTGTCTTCTTGCTGGCTGTTAGCCAGCATTTACTAGACACATCATACACATTATAAATGCTTTGAAATTGTTCAAAGCAAAAGAGGTTGTGGTAATTTCAATATATTTAGAATACTTTTCAGACTGTGTGTCATTATCCTAACATTGCACCTTTGCTCTGTTGTTTTAAGATAATCCAAAAAGGGAAAGATGAAAGATATATTTATTCTAATTAAGTGTCTAAAGCTTCTTGGAAAGGACTTAATGACTCTTCAGATTATTCCAATAACCAATAAGCGGATTTGCAGTGTCTTCATTCTGTTTTTTTTTTCTTAAAGATAAAGTATTATTTAAAACCTGCTAAATTCATTGTTAATTAAAATGAAAGAGAGTAGCTGCTTTAAGGACAACAGTACAAAGGTTCTTTAGAGGTTAAAAAAGATGTCCAGGCTTTAAAGAAGCTTCCAGAATGCAAAATAAGTGAGCGCAAACTTGTTTGGAGGTACTTTCCCAGCTCAAAGGCAGCTCCCACCCCCCTAGCAAGCCCCTTACATAATTCACTAACTTTGTTCACTTTACAGGGTAAGGAGCATTTCATCTAAATTGTGGTTAGAAAAATGATACAGAGACTGAAGGGAAGCACTTCAGAAGATTCTGTAACTTGGAATCTTAGTATGAAATAGAGATCTGCATTATGTTAGGACTGTGGGCAGAGGGAAGAAAACTGGATCTCGTTCCCTGGTTAAATGACCTAGGAGCTGGGGTGAACCTGACAAAGCCACTACTATACAGTTGTAAATGAGCATGTTCTAAAAGAACTCCTAGAAGGCCTGATTTCAGTTTTGAATGAAAGCAGGGAGCCAGTGACAATTTGGTTGTCTCAGAAACTCACAGAGGGACACTTTCTGTGTCCCCAGCACAGGCATGGCTAGTTTCTGCTACCCGGAATCTGTTCTGGCCATTCCCTCTGCCTCTCATTCCTGCCTGGTGAATGAGTTACCAGGTTTTAAAGCCACTCAGACGTCCCCTCTTTGTAAGATTTTCCTGACCCACACAGGCAGCTTTCTCATCTCTACTCCGTTTTTGGTACTTGCCTCTGTTGCTCCAAGGTACAATTTTTTCTGCTCCAGTGCAAATCTGTCTCCCCTCTTAGGCCATGAACATTTCCAGGGCGCAATGCAGGACACACTGTCTTGTCATGCACTGGTTGTACTGGCTGCCTTGATCATCTAAGTATTTATCAGGAAATGTAGGCATTGGTGTGACTTTGGCCTCTTGTGCCATGGCTCACCACTGCTGAGTGCAGCTGACATCTCCTTCCTGATCCTTACCTCAGCTCGCCAGGTGTTTCCTTCTGTCACTCCCTACACCCTTTTTTTCCCCCTGTTGTCCTGTTCCCTCTGTCCCTTCACTGACTTGGACAGTAAGTTTTCATTTCTTGGGCCTGGGTCTGTGGTATAGTAAGCTAAGCCTCCACTTGTGGTGCCAGCATCCTATGTGGGCCCCAGTTCAAGTTCCCACCGCTCCACTTCTGATCCACCTCCCTGCTAATGACCTGGAAAGGCAGTGGAAGATGGCCCAAGTGCTTGGGTCCCTGCATCCACTTAGGAGACCTAGAAGAAACTCCTGGCTCTGGATCAACCCCACTCCTGCCATTGTGGCTATTTGGGGAGAGAAACCAGCAAATAGAAGACCACTCTCTCTGCTCTAATAAATAAATAAACTTTTAAAGAAATTTCCATCTTTTGCTAAATTGTCATTTACTAAAATTTTCTTTAGAAAGGGCAATGTGGCCTAAAGGGGGGGAAAAAAGAGCAAGAGCACCAGATGGGGCATTAATCTGCCTCTCAGACCCACACCTACCAACTGTGTGACTTTGGGCAAGTCAATTGAGCATCCCCAAGGTTTAGTTTCTTCAACTGGAAGAATTCTTCAAAATGGAAATTACACTATCTGCTTTTCTCTGCTGCTTGGAGATTAAATGGGACACTACAAGTGAAAGAACCTGAAGTAGATCATGGCACATAAAAGGCATATATGAAACTTTAGTTTCTTTCTTTCTTTCTTTTTTCATTACTAGATTTAAAAGCAAATGGATTAGATGATTTTCTCTTTTTTGTAAAAAAAGATCCAATTAAGTTGCTTTGTACATTGAGGCTATTGATTTTTTTTTTTTTTGTCCTATGGGTTGGTGGAACTCAATAAAAGGAAAAGTTTTCTGAGATACTGAGATGATAAAAATCTGAAGTGCTTCCTCATTAATGTGATACCACCCTAAGTAAGAGGAATGTGAAAACAGTGCCTCTCAGTACTGGCCACACATTGGAATCATCTGGGGCAACTTAGAAATAGTACTGATGGCTGGGCTTCCCCCCAGACCAATGAGAACATACATCAGGGAGTAGGTCCCTGGTGTCACTAGGTTTTAGAAAGCTGTCCATATAATTTTAATATTTTTTTGCAGCCAAGGGGAGAAACACTGCTATAATCTATCAGTTCCAGTTTCATTGAGGTGGGATTCTTTATGATCCCCCACCCCCGCCCCATCTCTAGAAGCTGCAGCTGGACGGTAGTGGCTTCACAGGTGCTGCTCTGTGCAGTGGCTCCTCACTCTCTCTACCACTTCCTTGAGGTGACAGTTGCAAGGACGAGTGAGAAATGGAGCAGAGAAAGAGCAAAGTGGATGCAGTTTTCTAGTGTCAGTGCCCTTGAGCTATGCATATGGGATACTTTTAATGCACTCTGCTTTATTAAATGAGCAAGAAGGAGCCAACAGAACTATTTAACACATAATTACATGCCTAATCTTGCATAAAATTATAACACTAATGACATCACAGTGGCAACCTGAAAGGTCATGCTAAGCACAAAAATTTGGGGTTGCTCCTAGTGTGTGAAACTTCATCTTTGCAGACGGCAAATTGTAGGTTCTCCACAGGAATTGAGTTGCTTTGGCTTCAGGCCCTTTGGGGGAGAAGCCAAATGTGTGGTGATAATTTTAGATCTAGTGATTTAATTTAGAAAATATTGGTACTTTTAATTAGGAGCAGTTTTAAATGTCATTGGGTTTTTTTTTCCTACAAAATCAAATACACACTTTTCTTGTTTTAGTTCATTAATGTGTGGGTTCATTTGACAAACATGTATTAAGTTTATTCTGTATGCTAGGGACCCTACTTGATGCCATGGGCACCAAGACAGTCAGTCTTGCTTCTTCTAAGGAGTGCACAGTCCATGAGAGAGTCAGAAAAACAAATCAGTATTTGCAGCATATAGGACTTGTTCTTTCTAAGGTTGCTGTGACTTCGCAGTGGGTATCTCCAATAGTTACTTGTCTTCTACATCATATTTAACCTCTCAGCTTGCTGAATTTGATATTGCTGATCATTTCCTTCTTAGGAGAGTACTCTACAAGCTTGATATAGAGGCCAATGCTTTGTTCTTTTTCTTTCTAGCTGCTCCTTCCATGTCTTTTGCTGGTTCTTATTTTTTGATCCATTCCTAGAGTGTTGGTACCATATGGGGGATTGCAAGGATAACTGAATAGTCTCCTGACAATGTCCCATTACAGGAAGGGAAAAGATCCTTTTCCCTATGAGTATCCCAATTTATTTCCTATGTGCAGAGGTAAGGAAGAACTACATTGCTAAATGCTATTGCCTCTTTGAGAAGAATCAAATAAGAAAGAATGGATTCCCTGAATTTCTTTGAGGATTGCTTTTTAGCATCTGGGATAGCCATGTATGGAATCTTCTGGTTGGAAAAGAGGTGATGGTCCTGTGTGACCTCTGTCATGTTGTACCTGGACCAACTATTTGTAGATAGTGATGTGTTCAACTTTCATTTATGGAGAATGGCAGCTCAAGTTAAGCATTATACCTGTTTTAGCCTGTTAGTGACTGGCTCATTGAACTCAGTGATGGACTTTAGTTTAGAGGCTCAGGGATTCTAATCTTCACTTTGTCACTGAGCAGTTGTATAACTGCTGGCAAATCACTATCTTTTCCCTCCAGTTTCACTGTATGTGAAAAAATGACAATAGAGTAAAACTCTATTCTCTTAGTCAATTCAACCTTAATTTCTTCTTTCAATAATGTTTTTTGAGGATGTAAGCATTTGGCAAGTACTGGGTTGAGTGTTGGAGATAAGGTGATGAACACAACAATGACATATTTTTAAGGAATCCATGGCTTAGAGGAAGAGACAAACAAGTTAGACAAGTGTTGATGGGTGAATATCTTTCATATAAGATTGCAATGCATATTCATAAACAATTAAAGATGTTTTGCTTCACATCTGCAGCCATAACATCTATCAGAAATGACCATCTTGGCGTTTACTTGAAACAGCCTTGAAATTAGTTTCAGGTTGAAATTCCAGCTCTGTGATATAGTAATTATGTAACTGAAATACATTCCTAAATTCCCCAAACCTCACTTTACTTATCAAGAAAATCTCTATAATAACATATCATCCAAGATTGCCATGTGGATGATTTGAAATAATGTGTGACATTAAATAGGCAGTCAGTAGATGTTAGTTTTTCTCCAGTTGGAGGAAATTGCAGATCCCCCCCCCCCCAAATTAGCTATCCTAATATCAAGCCCTTCTGTTTGATTCAGTTAGGAAAAAAGGAAAGTTCTATGCAGAAAAGGAAAACACATTTCTACATGGTCTTAATTAGCCTACTGTTCCATAATTCATTTCTTAATGAGCTTTTCAAGTAGAAAATCACAACTGATGTTCAGTTTGATTCCTTCCATGCTACGTATTTAAAACCAGTTTAACTGTTAAACATTTCATTCTATTGGGCATCACACATACACAGCTGGTGTGAGAAAACCTGTTCAGAACTCATGTGTGTCTCCTAGATTGGTATAAATGACAGATTCATGCTGAAGCCACCCATCCCTTCTCAGTGAATGTGGCTTAACTCTTGCTTCTATTTCAATTGTAAATGAAGAGAGTTAACCTATAATAAGAGCTTTTCATAGGAAGAACTAAGAATGCCAGTTATAGGCATAAAGATGTGTGACAGTTTGAGGACCTATAGAAATAGTGCATTTACATACACTGTTTGATCTAATACTGAAGTGAGCCTTATGAAAGTTTTATTTACCAGAAGGGGAAACTGGTACTCTTTAGAGTAAGCCAATTTTCTCAGGTCACATATCTATTAAGTGATGAAACTAGAATTTTTTTTAATTTTTAAAATTTATTTATTTATTTTTAAAAAATTTATTTATTTATCTGAAAGTCAGAGTTACACACAGAGAGAAGGAAAGGCAGAGAGAGAGAGAGAGTCTTCCACCTGCTGGTTCACTCCCTATTTGGCCGCAATTGCAGGAGCTGCACTACAAAGGAGGCAGGAGCTTCTTCCATGTCTCCCATC
This sequence comes from Oryctolagus cuniculus, assembly GCF_051225735.1. Taxonomy (NCBI): domain Eukaryota; kingdom Metazoa; phylum Chordata; class Mammalia; order Lagomorpha; family Leporidae; genus Oryctolagus; species Oryctolagus cuniculus. The sequence goes on from NC_142870.1 coordinate 100,925,705, forward strand.
CGGGTGCAGGGGCCCAAGGATTTGGGCCATCTTCTATTGCTTTCCCAGGCCACAGCAGAGAGCTGGATTGGAAGTGGAGCAACCAGTACTAGAACTGGAGCCCAGATGGGATGCCGTTGCCTCAGGCTGAGGATTAACCCACTGTGCCACAGCACTGGCCCCAAAGCTAGAATTTCAAACCAAGTCTATTCAACTCCAAAACCAACACTCTCTCATCCTGTACATTTTTTCTAGGCCACCCAAGTACTGAACTTCATATTGAATTAATAATAATTGCTAAGTGATGTTGGAAGCATTCGACTTATTTCTTCCTTGAGTATTACATTTTTCATCACAAAAAATCTAAAGAGAGAGGGAAATTGAAGGATGGTAGAGTACGAGGGTGCCTACAAAAGTTCACTGAAAAATAGATGTCAACATATAAGTTTATTTTTGAGAAAAAAGTTGAAATCTATTAGATATTTTTATACTATGCCTTTTCTATGGACTTTTTAATCATAAAGCTATGCCTGGATTTCAATTTTTTTTGCATCAAAATAAACTTATCTTTTAGTTTCACCTTTCCAGGAACATTTAGATGTATCTTTGTATGGCAATAATGAAAAAAGGCAGGAGAGCAAAGCACAGTGTTAAGAACATTAACAGGTGGTCCAAATCCAGGCTTTGCTCATTACATACCATGTGGCCTTTCCTACTTTCTTTTTTTTACTGTATGATGAAATGAAAATAACTATAGATACCTTGAAGAATTCTTATGAAAAATGAGTTAGTTTATGTGGTGTGTATTGTGACATTACAATGTAATATGTCACGTATATATAACTATGTAACACTGTGTAATAATATGTAACGGAAATATATGCAAGTTGTATATGTCTATGTTAATATTAGAATATATTGCTTTATGTGTCATTATATGTGAATTGATGAATGAAAAGTTACTACAACATAGGAAACATTAAGTATATGATGTTATCACTACTTGGAAATGGGTTAAATATATACTGGATTTGGAAGATTATAGAATCTGTGCAGAGGTTCACAAAGTTAAATATATTCTGAAGATATTCATAAATGTGATCATGGATTTTAGAAAGTATATTATTTATTGTCATTTTTTAAAAGGGGAGAGAGAGCGAGAGAGACAGAGAGAGAGAGTGAGCACTTCTACCTGCTGGTTCACTCCCCAAATGCCCAGGATAGCCAGCAGCTTCGAATTCAATCTATGTTTCCCATGTGGGTAGCAGGGACTCAGATACTGGAGCCATCACCTGCTGCTTGCCAGCATGTGTACCAACAGGAAGCTCGGATTGGAAGCAGAGCCAGGACTCAAGCTCAAGCACCCTGACAAGAGAGTATTTCAAGTGACTTCCTAACTGTTACGTCAAATGCAGGCCTGCTGACCTTTAATGTTGTGGAAAAACAAGTAATCCAAAGAGTAAGCCATGGACGCAGCATTAGCTTTGCTATTAAGTTGCCTGTAAGTTGTGGCTTTTCCCTCCACTCCTCATATGTAACTTGAGGGAGCTGAAAAAGATGATTCTAAGATTCCTTTTATCTGAAAAACATATTTTGCTCTGCTTTGGAAAAATTTCAATCACAATCTGTTCCTATGATTTATTTGACTTCTAATATGCTAGGGTTATATATAATTAATATTTTATATCCTCTTGACTCCTTAAATGAAGTATGCTGTAATGGTCAGGGGAAATCTAGTAAAGCTGAGAGAGATGAGTTTAAGTGCTAATAAGAAGGCAATGTGAAAGCCCCCTCACTGACCCTCAGAATTGATTGTCATAGACTGCATTCTTATTGGGTTGGGTGTCTTGGGCACAAGCCTTGTTTTTTGTCAAGTGCTATGATTTGGATGGAGTTGTCCCCCAAAGTCTCACGTGCTGGAGGCTTGGTACTCAGGGTAGTGGTGGACCTTTTAGAGGTGGGGCCTAGTGGGGACCTTTAGGTTATTGACTGCATGGGCTCAAAGGGACTGTGAGACCCCGCCTTTCTGGCTCCCCTCTTGGCAATGAAATCTTTCCTACTCACATGCACTCCTGCCACCTGCCAGGAGCTCTTTCCTAGAACTGATGTGACCCAGGCACCATGCCCTTGAATCTCCAGAACCATGAACTTTATAAATAGAGCTTTTTTCTTTATAAAGTTAGCCTACCTCAGATATTTGTTACAGCAATGAAAAATGGACTAACATGTCAGAATTCTATATAAGTTCTCCTGCTTTATTTGTTCAAGTACCTATTCTGCCTCTTCACAAAGCCCCATCGTTAGTCCAGTTGTTAAATCACTGCTCTATCCCTCAGGGAGGCTGAGGATCAGACTGTGGATATTTCAGATGTGGTGGCAGATTGGGAGGGAGATATACTGGGGACAAGAATCTGCTCTGTCCAACTTGGTGGGCACTGGGTGAAATGAAATGAAATGAAATTTGTCCATGGTCTCTCTCAGTTGTTTCTCTCCTCTCCCAGTAGTTTCTCTGCATGGACCTCTGGTAATATGTAGAAAGTTCTATTCCTGGAGGAAACCAGCATTCTGAACTTGGTGTTCTCAGCCTCAAAGTGAGTCATCCAGTCTTTTCTTTATGCCAACAGGACAAAGATTACTTTGATTTATTCATGTCTTTTATTGCCAGGTGGGAAAGTAGAGACAAGTGAGATGGTGAGAAATGAATTTGAGCTCTGTAGATGGAGACAACCGTGTTTGAGGTCCATTTCTTCCCTTTTGCTATCAGTATTTTGTTGGATGCAAAGGTAATTAACTTTTCTTGGTCTCAATCCCCTTCTTGATAAAATGGGAATATTGGTGTAACCTTTAAAATTGACTGTGAGAATTAATTAAAATAACAGACCATGTATTATTGACAGTCATTTATTTACACACAGCTGTTTGCTTATATAGATATAAATGAATATATTTATTTATGTTCATATTCTACTAAATTTAATAACATACCAAACAAAGACCATTATCCTGACTGAAGGATTTTGAGACAGAGTTTAGAAAAATTATTAATATTAACATTTTAAAACTGGAAAATATGTCAGAGATATCGTGGGCCAAATACCAACACAGATTCAGTATTTGTGGTTTGTCTTCTTGCATAGTCTTTTTAAGGCTGCAGATAAACTGCCCCTCAGAAGCAAATGACCAAAATAGTGACAGCAGGCTTTTTCCATGCAAAGGGCACTAAGTAGGTAGAAGAAAAGATCTTTTCAATTATAAATTAAGCTCTGACTACATCCAAGGATACATTTTAAAAAATAAGAAAAAACAATGGCAGTAATAGTGATATTCTTATCATGGCTATAGTTAAAAAGCAAACCTACAGAAAAAGTGTTCAGGGGGTCAGTGTAGTGGCATAGCAGACTGAAAAAAAAAGAAAAACTATTTAAACTGCTTGGATTCTGGGGTAAAAGACTCTTGAGAAATAGTAAAATAGAGGTTTAACCTTGTTTTTATTTATTTATTTTAAATATTTATTTATTTATTTGAAATTCAGAGTTACACAGAGATAGGGGGAGAGAGAGAGAGAGAGAGAGAATGAGAACCATCTGGTTCACTCCCCAGATGGCTGCATCTGCCAAGGCTGGGTCTCTCATGTGGAAACAGGGACCTAAGCACTTGGGCCATTTTTCACTGCCTTTCCCAGGCCATTAGCAGGGAACTGGATCAGAAGTACAATAGCTGGTTCTTTAACTGGCACCCATATAAGATGACATTGCAGGCAGCAGCTTTACCCCTTACACCGCAACACTGGTCCCTAACTCTGTTTTTTAAAACATGTGTTTTCACTGTGTCTGGAAATGTCTGATGTCATGATGTTTCAGTTGCCAAGGAAGCTCTGTGAATAATATAAATATCTTGGAATAGTTTGCTTGAAGAGCTTGTGTCTCCTACATGTTACAGCATTAGATTGCTGGATTGTAAATTAGAGATTTAGAATCCAAGGGATTAAGATAAACTACTTAAGAAGATAAATAAATGACAGAATTTGGCATGCTGAATTCTTCAACCCACACAGATACCGCTAAAAGGTCGACTAATTTAGAAAGACACAGCATGGATTGCGGAGGCAGATGGGATTGCTTTTGTCTCTCACCTCCATTCCTTCCTTACTACCTAACATAGGGTAAGTAAATTAACCTCTGTGAATCTCTATTCCTTGTCTAAAAATTAAGGTTGCAATATCTACCTCCAACACTTGTTTTGCTGCTAAGTGAGAAGACATGTTAAATATCTAGGACATGGTATGTATGAATAAATGCAAACTCTTTCCCCAAATGATGCCGATTTTATCATCTTATCTAACGTCTGCTAAGAAGAATCAGAATAACTACCACCTCTTCTATAGGGGAAAGCAGTCAAAACAAGTCTTTGTTTTCTTGGGAAAACAGACACCAATCCGTTAAATGCAGTTATTACAAGTGCCTTATGTGAGAAGGTGTTAGGTACATAGAAATGATTAAATAGAGGTGCTTCATTACTTTTTCCCATTCCTCACGCCTGTCCAATTGATCACCAAACTCAAACTCTTGTATATAATAATTTCCTTATATCTTTAAAGAAGCACTGTCCAGTGCTCATTACAGATGTATCATGTGAGCCACTTATGTAACTTAAAATGTTCTAGTGGTCATATTAAGAAGAATACAATAATGAGGGATTAATTCTAATAATATATTTAATTTAATCATATATGCCCCAAATGTAATCATTTTAGTATGTAATAAAAATTATTAATGATAAAATTAACAATTTTTACTAATGCTTTGGATTTCAGTGCATATATTTTAGTTATTACACATTACAATGTAGGCTAATTACATTTAAGTGCTCAATGGCCATATGTGGCTAGTGGTTGCTATTTAGAATCTGCCCTCTATCATCATACCAATTTTAGTCATCACTATTATCAATTATTGAGTACTTCCCATGTAATGGCCCTCTGTTTTATTTACATCAAATTGACAACCCTATCACATATGTGTTATTTTACATATGAAGATGATGAGGCTTAGGGAAGTTACATAATTTCCTAAAGGGTCTGTCACTTTCTGAGTGATAGGTCTAGGACTCAAATGCAGATTAATTTGATTTAATACCTATCATGCTGTCTCTCCTTCATTACTCAAAGAGCCTCCCAACTTGCCTTACATTTCTCAATTAGCCTTCTGCTTGCCTTAAAGCAGAAATTGGGACATGGCTTGGTCAAAATAGCCATTTTAAATTATAGTAACATTATTTTTTATCACTACCAAAGAGTTTATGTCACGAACATTCTTGATCTTTATCCACTCTTGAGCCTAAACCCATCTGTCATCATATTCATGAGAAATCCTCACTATCTCACTGTACCTGTGTGTCTGAGTTTAGAGGTTTAGGGTTGGGGTGAGGTACAGGAATATCATAAGCATGCAGGTTAGATTAAGAGTGTATGAGACAATGCCAGCATTGTCTCTAAAAATAATGATGGGGTCTTAGGGCAGGAAATAAGAAAGATGAATCTTAGCAGAGAGCAAGGTATATATAAATGCCTCTCAAGATTATTTCAAAAGGACTCAGGGGCCAACTTGAAAATGGGACAAAGAGGAAAATTTCAGCATCAATCAGGACACCAGCTACAATGGATGTAAATGCAGTAAATATGTTTAGCCTGTGATTTTATAGTGTTATAAAAAAAACACTAATTGGGAGCTGGCATTGTCACACAGCAGGTTAAGCTACTGCCTGCCATGCCAACATCCCATATGGGTACCCATTCTAGTTCCAGCTGCTCCACTTTCAATCCAGCTCCCTGCTAATTCACCTGGGAAAGCATTGGAGGATTGCCCAATTACTTGGGGCCCTACACATGTAGGAAGTAGGAAGCTCCTAACATCTGCCTTTGGCCTGGTCCAGTCCCTGCTGTTGCAGCCAACTGGGGAGTGAACCAGAGGATGGAATCTCTCTCTCTCTCTCTCTCTCCCTCCCTGTAGCTCTACCTTTTAAATAAGTAAAATAAATCTTTAAAAAAATTAAAAAAACTACTTGGTCACTAATGGAAGATTCTAGGAAATCAAATGATTTCATTGAAAATTGGTAAATAGAGGGAAATATTCCACAATTTATTTCTTATATTTATTATATTATACATTTTTAAAGATTTATTTATTTGAAAGTCAGAGTTACACAGAAGAGAAGGAGAGGTAGAGAGAGAGAGAGAGAGGTCTTCCATCCACTGGTTCACTCGCCAATTGGCCACAGCAGCTGGAGATGCGCCAGTCCGAAGCCAGGAGCCAGGAGCTACCTTCAGGTCTCCCAGGAGGGTGCAGGGGCCCAGCACCCAGACCATCTTCCACTAGTTTCCCAGGCAAAAGCAGAGAGCTGGCTTGGAAGTGGAGCAGCCAGGACTTGAACCGGCACCCATATGGGATGCTGGCTGCAGGCAGTGGCTTCACCCGCTATGCCACAGCCTCGGACTCTACATTTCTTCTTCTTTCTTATTTATTTGAAAGTCAGAGTTACACATAGGGAGGAGAGGCAGAGAGAAAGAGAGAGAGAGAGAGAGATCGATCTTCCATCTGATGGTTCACTCCCCAATTGGCCGCAACAGTTCGAGCTGCACCGATCGAAGCCAGGAGCCAGGAGCTTCTTCCAGGTCTCCTGCGTGGGTGCAGGGGCCCAAGGACTTGGGCCATCCTCTACTACTTTCCCAAGCCATAGAAGAGAGCTGGATTGGAAGAGGAGCAGCCGGGACTAGAACTGGTGCCCATATGGGATGCTGGCGCTTTAGGCCAGGGTGTTAACCTGCTGCGCCACAGTGCCAGCCCCAGGACTCTACATTTTTTATATTAAAAGAAGCACTGGGAAGCCCAATGACAGGTTAAATAAAGTTTTTTTTTTTTTTTTTTTTTTTTTTTTAGTATTTCACCTAATTATTGACATGAGATATTAGAATTAAACTATCTTCATTTTGCAACTCATAATGAGCTAATGAAACCAAATCTTGATCATTAATTATTATTATCATCAAAAGAGAGAAACAACTGCACTATCAATTCTGAATTAGTCTTGCCAAAGAAACTAAACCTGATTCTAATCAATCCCCCTGATCCAATGAAAAACTTATAGAAAGAAAAGAGGTCAGAGAACTCGAGGATTTTAGATATATTTGGCTTTGTGATTCAGGGATGAACCTGGTGCAAATGTGGAGGAGATCGTAGTACAACCAAGATAACCTTGGAGGTAAACGAATTCTATCTTTATTGGTCACGTGTGTGTCAGTGCGTGTGTCTTACAAGGCAATGAATTTGGTTTCAGACTGATATGGGTTTGACTCTTCTTTTTATTGACCAGATGGCTTTGAGTTGGCCTTTTTGCCTGTTTTAAAGGTCTCTTCCTCATCTGTTTGAAAAACAGAATTATTACTGACACATAGTAGTGACTCAATGAAGTAGCTCTTCTGAATGAATTTGTCTCAAAGCTTCAGTGGTGTCAAGGTCAAAGGTGACCCTGTTTCTTTGTTTCAGAACTTCACTTAAACTGATACATAGACTCACAATAAATCTCTTCTCAAACTCACTTTGGTCATATTGCTTTCAAAGCATCCCACTGAACTGAAGTAGACACTGACAGCAAATTGAAGAGGAGTAAAATGGTGATTGCATTTTACAAGAAACTTTAGTGAGAAACAAAGGAAAGGCAGCTGCAATGGCCAGGGCTTTGTTTAGCTGGAATCATCTACTATGAATCATGGACCAGGGAAATGATTCCAGGTGATGTGGTATCTCCCTAGATGTCGATTTACTCATCACTGGGTGAATAGTTTTATTGAGCAAAATTAGATGACAAATCAACCTAAGCTGGTGTTATAAATATTTATACTTTATAGACTTTATCCAAAATAATAAATGCCTATTTATTGTTAAATGACATATTAAGCTCTTTGTTATATGAGACTCATAGCATTCTTAGACGTCATTTTCTCCCCAACCCCCAAGAAAACCCTAAACAAGGAGTTATTCCAGCTATTGACCAAACATGTCTAGCGGTGGAGCACCCACTTTTCTTGGAGACAAGCTATCCCATTGTTAGATATTTCTATTTGATGGAAAATGCTTCCACAATTTGAGCTGGAATTTGTCTCCCTACAGTTTCTCTACTACGCTTGGTTCTACAGTCTGGATTGTTTTCTAGATATTTTAGTAAAGCTGTCATATGTTGCAAACACCTCAACTCTAAACTGCATGTTATTTCAGCTAATCTTCACATGACATGGTCTCAGTCTCTTTTTATTCTGGTCAGGTCATGCTCTCCTAAACTGCATTATAATGCTAATTATAATTAGTAGTATTATTAATATATAATATATACTATATATTATTTATATATAATATATTACATTATATATAATATAATAATGTATATTATATTATATAATATATAGTATATATCTATAGTATAGTATATATAGTGCATTATAATACTAATACTTGCTATTTAATGATATTGCATATATTTTAACTAATTCAGTTGCTACAAAATCCCTATAAAGCAGGTATTATCCTTATCTTACTACTGAGGGAACCAAAGCATAGGAAGTTTAAATAACTTGCTCAGGGCTGGCAAGTAGAGTCACAATATGAGCTCTGATAACCTACATTAGGACTCCACACTCTTGGGCAAGTGTTGTGGCGTAGCAGGTAAAGCTGTTGCCTGCAATGCTGGGTCTTTGTTCATGTCCAAGTGCTCCACTTTTGATCTATCTCCCTGCTAATGGCCTGGTAAAAACAGCAGAAGACAGCCTAAGGGCTTGGGCCCCTGCCACCCACATGGGAAACCAGGAGGAAGTTTCAGGTTCCTGGCTCCTGGGTTTGGGCTGGTCCAGAAAGGCTGTTTTGGCCATCTGGGGAATGAACCAGTGAACGGAAGATCTCTCTCTCCCTCTCTCTTTCTCTCTATTTCTCTCCCCCCTTCTCTGTAACTCTTTCAAGCACCGCGCTGATCCGAAGGCAGGAGCCAGGTGCTTATCCTGGTCTCCCATGGGGTGCAGGGCCCAAGCACTTGGGCCATCCTCCACTGCACTCCCTGGCCACAGCAGAGAGCTGGCTTGGAAGAGGGGCAACTGGGACAGAATCCGGCGCCCCGACCGGGACTAGAACCTGGTGTGCCAGCGCTGCTAGGTGGAGGATTAGCCTATTGAGCCGCGGCGCCAGCCTGAATGTAGTACTTTTAGTGTCATCTGATTAGTGTTGAAGATGACAAGATTCTTGGGCTGGCACCGTGGCTCACTTGGTTAATCATCCACCTGCAGTGCCGGTATCCCTTATGGGCACTGGGTTCTAGTCCCGGTTGCTCCTCTTCCACTCCAGCTCTCTGCTGTGGCCTGGGAAGGCAGTGGAGGATGGCCCAAGTGCTTGGGCCCCTGCACCTTCATGGGAGACCAGGAGGAAGCACCTGGCTCCTGGCTTCAGATCAGCATAGTTCTGGCCTTAGCAGCCATTTGGGGGTGATCCAATGGAAGGAAGATCTTTTTCTCTGCCTCTCTCTCTCTCTCACTGTCTAAGTCTATCTGTCAAATAAAAAAATTAAATAAAAAAAAAAGATGACAAGATTCTAATACTCTATTTGTGTATTCTAAGATCACATTAACATTCCTAGCTGGCATGGTTGACCAGGTATATTCAGGGAATTAAAAGTCAAGAGTCAGACCCTAAAATTCCACACCTGCTTTTACAAAGGCCACACATGGGTCCTAGGCTTTATCTTGAAGATAATGGAAGCCTACTATGTAGTTAAATTTTTCTAAATTTTGAAATTCATCACACATTATTAGGCAATGGAGTAAGCCACATGATCACACTTATGCTTTAAATTTATCACTCTGAAAGTAGTATTGAACCAAATTAGATCAAAATAAAACTATAAGTAAGGAATAAGACAGTGGTGGCAATAATCCAAGCAAGATCTTAGAGGGATGGGAGTGAGAAAGAATGAAGAGAAACAGGTATGTTTGGAGATGCAGGGTAATTGTATTGAAAGGAACAAAGATGATGGAAAGAGGACTTCAAAATGATTTCCAGTTTCATCTTTGAGTCTGTGTGAGTGGTGGCATCATTGTCCATAATGGGGACTGTGGGGAGCAACTCAGACTAGACTAAGTTACTGGAATTAAGACTTATTCTATGGATCTGCTCTCCCACAACACAGCTGCCTCCAGTTCGACCAATAACCTGCAGGAGCTGATCCTGCTCCTGATTGGAGGAGAGCAGCGTACTTGGCGTGTGGGTAGCAGAGTTGGGATTGGTGGAAGAGGACTATTAAGGAGGAGAGAGACAACATGCACCAGGAACATCTAAGGGGAACATCCGGATAACATCTGAGCAGCCCCCGAGAGAGCCGGCCGGTGGTGTGCCACTCCCCCGCGGAAGTGGGGAAAGTGGCAGGGGGAACCGCCCTTCCACGGAGGTGGAAGGATCAGCAGCCAACCCGGGAAGGGCCAAGCAGACAAAAGAACAATGCAGGGTCCTGTGTCGTTCCTCCGCGAAGAGGGGGAGCGACAGGGACTATTGCAAAATAAGAGGTGCTTTGGAGCCGAGGTTGAGTGGACGGGGCTGTGGGAGAAGGCAGAAAATGAAAGACAAAGACTATGGTGAGGAAAACGTTCAGGGGAGACTGCTGCAGGCAGTGGCCCTGTGAAGGGACTCAGAAAAAAGGACCAGGCTTTGGAATTGGAATTGAAGTGGGGAGTATTTTCAAGGAAATTATGGAGAGTGAGAAGGGTAGGAGCTTAAGATGGAACCCCTTGGGAGAGAATAAGTTAGTAATCCTTTGAAGATTTCAGATGAAAGGGAGGAAGGACTTGAACCAGTCTGGAGGAAGGTGGTCTTTGTCCAAGTATAGACAATATTCTGTAGTTTGGCTTTTGTTCATGCAAGACCCAGAGGATGAAGTCCTTGAGCTCTCCTTGATGTCTTCCTGTGTCAAAACTCAAGTGAAATGATTCTTCTAATGTTCTGTATTGTCTTGTCAATTGTAGATGAATTTCCATTTACATAAGGAATAACATATTTGACAAGAACCATATTCATCATATCAAAATGTTCTTCAAATGCTGTGGAAAAGTGGTCATTTGATATAAAACGACATGTTTTGTGTAGTATAACTGATGATGGTCAGTGATTATGTCTCAAGACAAATTTTCTATTTGAAGAAGCTAACTATTTTTTAGTATGAATATACAGGAAATTTAGGCTCCAGTAACATAATGGTTAAAAGTCTATTTGCTTAGAATATAAGTGTGGGTTATGCTTCCCTGGCACCTTCTCTAAAAAAGTTAGTCTTCTTTCTTTTATCTTTTAAATAGTTGCTATGGGCTTTTCACCTACTGATGCACTGATGCAATAATTTATATAACATTGGTTAAATAACACATAATAAGTGTAAGATACCATACTAGATAGGAAGGATTAATTCCTTGGTTTCAGACATATGAGAATCCTTAAATAAATCAAATGCTTCAGCCATGAACTTGCTAAATTGGCAGTTAATTTCAATTGGTGAACTACTGACAATTTTTAATAACCACTTATTTTCAGGTGAATTATACATTATTTGCGTTTTTTTATTTTTTATTATTTTTTGCTCCAGAAAGTCAAACTGCAAGGATATGTCTCTCAATTTCTGGAACCAGACTGTAAACATCACATGCCATGAAGAAAAGTCAACCTGCTCTGATGGCAGTTCTAGTTCTGCGTTTGCGTAAAGGTAGTTTGGAGGCCTGATAGCATCTGGAAGTTGAAGCATTTTCTTCCGTATATAGGAGTTTTTGGTTAATACCAAGGCCAAAGGGTCATGTAAAATTCTGAGCTGCTAGATAAAAGGAATACACAGTATCTTTCATGCTAAGTTTAAAAATGATATTTAAACTTTTGGTGTGGTTCTGAGCTACAGTCCTGACTATTCATTTTGCATATACCCTCAACGAACATGAGCAAGAGAAGGGGGATCAACTCATTCCAAATGGAACAGAGAAAGTGAAGTTCCTGCATTTCTAGATGTACATTTTGGCCAGCCTGTTACTTTTGCCCAGAACTGAATCCTCTCAGTGTGACTGTTCCTAGCTTCAGGTCTGGAGTATCCATACCTACCTTGGAATATAAGCCAGAGTAGAGGACTCATCGCACCTAAATGGATCAGAGCTCCTCTCCGTGTAATTTCTCATGGAGCCCCTGTCTTAGGCCATCTGATCCTGTGAGCTCCCGATCTTCTCTTACTGGCTCCACACTTACAGAGTGAGAACTATGAGGTGGAAAGAAGGTCATTCATGGAACAGACACCCTCTACAAAGAATGTGCTCTGTGGATGTTTCTTGCTCCTCTTGGTTTCTTTTATCCTGAATCTTCCTACAGCTCACTCTGAAGTAAGGTATAGAAATGAAAGTTAAGACTATAACTGTTACGATCTGAGTATCACCAAATTCATGTGTTGATACTCATGTGCCAAATGTGCATTATGAGGTTTGGCACTAGAAGTCTGGCACTGTGATGCAGTGGGTTAAGCTGCCGTCTACAGTGATGGCATTGCCAGTTTGAATCCTGGTTGTTCCACTTCTGATCCAGCTCCCTGCTAATGGCCTGGGAAAGCAGCAGAGGGTGTCTCAAGTCCTTGTGCCGCACACCCATCTGGGAGTCCAGGAAGAAGCTCCTGGCTCCAGGCTTCAGACCAGTCCTGCTCCTGCCATTGTGCCTATTTGGGGAGTGAACCAGCAAATGAAGATCTCTCTCTCTCTCTCCCTCTAACTCAGACTTTCAAATAAATAAATAAATCTTTTTTCTAAAAAAGAAGAGGTTTGTTTGGCACTTAGGAGGTAATTAAGTCATGAGAGCAGAGCCCTAGTGAACGGAATGAAGGCCTTTACAAAGGAGCTTCACAGAGCCTTCAGCCTTGTTCTGTACTCTTCCCTCTGCTCTGTGTTAGGATACCACACAGGGAAGATGAATGAACGAAGAGGCAGTCCAGACACCAGTGCCAGCGCCTGGAGCTTAGACTTCCCTGCTTTCAGAAATGAGTAATTTCTCTTCTTTATAAACTACTCAGTCTTTGATATTTTGTTATGGGAGCCCAAGCAGACTAAAGCAATAACCAAAGCAGAAAATCCAGTACTAAAATAACCCTGAATTAATACTTTTGAGGAATGCCCCAGACATTTGGTATATGGCTGAAATGAAGGAAAGACTTTCTGTCTGTCAATGGAGAACTCCTTATTTCATGAAGCTTAGCAACTATTTTAGCAAGAGGAAACGAGGTATTGGAAATACTCAGAAGAATATCATTGGTGATTCTTAGAGTCCCAAAAGGGAATATTGATCTGGAGTTTGGCTTAGTGAGGAGAGTAGGGAGGAACATACACACGTGGTAATTTCTAACAGACGCACTTTCTCCTCACTACATTGCAGTAATGATTATGTTTTGAGTGCTAAGTGTCCCATTGTGTTAAAAATACAATTGCCTGAACAAAAGGTGTAAAGCCTATTTGATTACTCCAGATCCAGATTTAAAAGGGAAGGAAATAAACAGACCTGAGATTATTGAGCATGTACTGCTATAAAGAAATAGTCTTTCATGCAAATACATACAGACTGTATTGATCCAGGAAAAAAGCAGTAAGAGGGTAAACTTTAAGGGAATAGTGAAGGGGAAGTGAAAATATTTAGTATGTATTAAGCCCACAAACCAGGATGTTCTAAGCTTTGCACAGAAGGAGCAGAACGAGAGAGTCACAGGCCTTTTTTCTTCTTCCTATTCTTGATCCAGAAAAGAGCAGCCTTGACTCAATGATTTGGAAGCAGCCTGCCTGGGACCTCAAGATGCTTAGGCACATGTCAGGTATCCCTTTCCCAAGTGCAAAATGTGTAAGGGTGTTCAGTGTCCAAAAGTAATATGGTACTTCCTCCTGAAAGTGTTAGCAGAGCTCTGAGATTCGAAGTCTTTGAAAAGACAAGAGCAAGTGAAATGAACACTGCTGGCTTTGAGTTCCAAAGAAACCACAAGAGGGGTTAAGATCAAACTCACTGAATGAGCACAAAATGTGTTCACAGGGTCTAAAGTGAGCCAAATGGAAAGTGATTACTAGCTGTTGGACAAGACATTTACCTGCTCCTATACACGCTAGTTCTTTGAAACTTGCCTCAATAAGTGATTTCAGTGATTTTAGCAAGTATTTTTTGAGCACCTATTGTTTGAAGGCAATATTATCTGAAAAAGGAAATTTAGCAGAGAATGAAACAACCCCCATACATAAAGCTAAGTTAAACAAGCTGAATTTATAAAGTTAAACAATCCGAATTTATAAAAATTTGACCATTTTTAATTTGGATAAATGTCAATTTCATGTGACTCAAAAAAAAAAAGATATTCAATTGGGAATAGAGATACAAGGACAACTGAATTAAAATAAATGAATCATGTCAGTTGGTTATAGAAGTGGCTTGGAGAATATTAACCAGGGTAAGTAAGTGGGTACTTTGGGAGTAGGGGGTTGGTAGTTTACCTCTCAGTGGCCTCACAAATAACTAGACATGTTGGTGAAAATACGAAGGATGTAAAGGATTTAGCCAGAGAGAGAAGGTAAGAAGGGGATAGCCATAAAATAAGGAGGTAGGTATCAGCATGACCTAAGGTGGCAAGGGATTAGCCAGTGGTAAGGCGGTGAGTAGCCATAAGATCAAAGATAAGGGGTAAGCTAGAAGTAAAAGGATTAACCATGAGGTCAGGAGGTATGGGATTAGCCAGAAATAAATGGGTTAGCCATGAGGTCAGCAGGTAAGGGATTAGCCATGAGGTAAGGTATGAGTCATGAGGTAAGGAGGTGAAGCGTTAGCCTTGAAGTTAGGAGGTAAGGGGTAGTAAGAGGATAGCCAAAGTCAGGAGGTAAAGGATTAGATGTGAGGTAAGGCCATGAGATAATGAGGTAAAAGTATAATTATTAGTCAAGGAGGGAAGTGATTCAGCTGGAGGTAAAGAGGTACAGGGTGAGCCATGAGGTGAAGAGATAAGGAGTTAGTCATGAGGTAAGGAGGGATGGGATTTAACCAGAGGGAAGGAGATGAAGGGTGAACAGTGAGGTGAGGAGGTAAACGATTTGCCAGAGATAAGGCCCTTAGGCAACAGCCAGAGCAGCCATGAGGTTAAGAGGTAAGAAGTTAGTCATGAGGGAAGTGATTAGTCACGTGTCACAGGTTAAGGGTTAGCCATGGAGGAATGCGTAGGGATTTAATTATGAGGTAATGAAGTGACAGATTTCACACTCAAGGAAGGGGAATGCCATGTGCAAAAAATGAGGTGACAATACACTTATTGTTTTTCAGAAACAGTGAAGCAGCTAGTAGACAGGCTAGCATGGCTGCAACAACCTGACATGGGAGTGTTAGGAAGATCACAGAAGGGCGGTAGGCAACGCTGGAGCTTGTAGTTTGCTGGGAGTGCATTGGGAAATTGTTGTAGCATGTGAGCATTGGGAGGATGTGATCAATGCAAGTTTTAAAGCAGTTGCTCTGGCTGATATGTGGAGAACAGACTGCCAAGGGAAAGGGTTGAAGCAGGGAGACACATTTGTGGTTGTAGAAACAGTCAGGAGGATAGGCACATGGAGTAGGCAGGTGGGAATGGTGATTCTGAATATTTGAAACTGGGCTGCAGGATTTGCTGAAAGATTGTTTTTACTGTGTGTGAGAAAAAGAGGAGTCAAGGATGATTCTAACACTTATATTTTGATTTTTCTATCATCAAGTAAACCAAGCTAATTTTAATTTAGTGAGTATTTATGCTCTTTAAAATAAAACCATGGCCGACTAGTTTGTATACAATTGTTTTCTCCAGGAATCTTTGCTAGATTTATCCTATGCTTATAGGCATCTCTATTCATTTATCAAAAAAGTAATCATGGTACCAATAGACATGAAGACTAAGTCAAATAGACTTGGCTTTTGACTCTTCAATTTAGCAACAGTGTGTGGTGCTCCTCCTGGAAGATGAAGCTCATAAAATTACTTGAAGCGCTGGCTATGGTTAAACAAGATAATACAAGTAAAGTGTCTAGCAATAAATGTTTATGTAAATTTCAGTGATAGTGAAATGTGTACCGACATTATCGGAGTGCTTGGCAGCCTCAACAGCACTTTCACATATTTTATCTGATTTTAAGTTCTGGAAATTTTTCTACTGAGAACCATTTTATGATGGTTTGCTTTTTTATGTTGGTGAAAATTATGGCCAATCTTCCTCAAAAGTTTTACCAAAAAATTGTGACACTTAGGAAATAAACAAAAGTCATAAGGTGTAATCTGTGCTAAATCCTGTCTTATTATTGGACACTGCATGATGCTACCATTGCTCCCTACCTTCTGGTCATGCTGGACCTAAGGCAGTCACTCCTGACTGGCATTTAACTTGATGCTCCTGTCTCTTGTATTTTTAATCATTCAAATTAGAATTTTGCCTTGATTGTTTTCCCCAAATGCCTGCAGATGAAACTCAAATAGTATTTTTTGATCCTGAGGATTTTGACCCTGGCTTAGTCGTTAGTATCTTGCTTGGAATGCCTACATCTCACATCAGAGTGCTTGGATTTGAGTCTCAGCTCTGCTTTTGATTTCAGCTTCCTACTAATGAGTATCTTGGGAGGCAGCAGATGGTGGATCAGGTAGTTGGGTTACAGCCACCCACGTGGGAGACCTGAATTAAGTTCCCAGATCCTGGTTTGGCCTGGCTCCACCTTGGACATTGTATGTATTTGAAGAGTGAAACAGCAGATGGAAGATGTCTCTTCATTCATCTCTATCTCTGTCTCTCTGCCTTCCAAATAAAATAAAAAAATAATTTTTTTGAAAGCTGAACTTATCTGGGACTGATTTCCTATGTGGCACATAGATCTGTTTCTAAAATTTACTGGATTATCTATGTAATTTGCTTATTCTGACATCAAAGTATTGATTACTATAATTCTTAGGATAGATTTTAAAATATGTGGTAAGACTAGTCATAATTATATTTTTTTCCACCAAAATTTTCTTAGCTATTCTTTAGCTTTTATTCATCCAAAATACTTTAGATGGTCACATTTATGTTTTAAAAGTAGGTGCTAAACTTAGCTAGACAGGAGTACTTAGTTCTAGTGTTCTATAGCATTAGGTAATTATAGTCTGTAACATTTCTGATATATTTCAAAGCATCTAGAAAACAAAGTCTGAAAGTCCCCACTGCATAGAAATGATAGATGTTTAGGGAAATGGAAATACTAACTACCTTGTCTTGATCATTGCATATTGTATACATGTATCAAATTGTCATATACTCCAAATATATATACACACACACACACACACACAAATACTGGGAAATTAACATCTTATACTTCTGTCTGGATATTTATTAATGCCCCACTGTGGTTTTTATGTGCTATTTACCTTTTGGGATATTCCACTGGTAGAATTTGTTGCCTCTCCCTAAAGTTAGTATGTTCACCCCATGCTGAATCTCAAACTTTGCACAAATTGCACCATCTTTCAGTCTCTTCAGCTGGACCAGACCTCACTCTTATCTTGCCCCAGCAACGGGGGGCTAGTCTTTCTCATTTTACCCAAACCAGGAGTAAGAATTGGCTATGTAGTGTCAAACCATAAGACATGACAGAATGAACTTTCATCAAGCAGTGCAAGCTTTTAGAACTCACAGTGAACCTGAAGATGCATTTATATCATATATACTCTAATGAGAAAATAATGGCAAAACCATCAAATAGTTCCAGTTAATTCGGGGTGAACAAGAGACCATATACACCAGGAGTGGGAAGCTGAAAAGTCAAGTCAAGGAAGGAAGAAGACAGGCACATTTGAAAACTGAAGTTGTCGTGCATTGCTTTGCACATTACCCTGCAGGCCTGTTGAATGTTCACGATGTTGTAAACATAACTGGCCTAGTGCTATCTGTTGAGTTTGTTTTGCTGGAACATTAGACAGTTCTTCTGGGTAACTGTGGATATTGCTGTGACTTTGCAGTTCAGTTGTAGGACATTATTGTGCATCCTTCACTTTCAGGTTTCATGCATGCAAAAATAAAGGAAGTGTATGAAAATTAGAAATACCAAATTGGTGAGTCTGGTTTAATTTTTTATTTTCTCTGGGAGGTCGGTATATAGCTCTTTCATCACTCTTATTATTTATGTGAGAGGAATTAAGCCACAGGTCATTAGGATCCATGAGGAGAAAATGCAGATCTGATGCCTGAAAATTAAATGCTCATTGTCTTTCTCTTGAAAAGACAGAGCTCCTTTTGGGAAGTGAGATGATGAAGCAGATGTCCTGAGAACAAGATTTCTTGACCTTTGAAAATCTATATCTCCCACAGTGATTTCATTCTATTCTCTCCCAGCCAAGAAAATGTTGTCAAGGTTTACTAGCCATAATATAAATTGCAGAGAAACAAAAACGTACTGAATATACATTTTCTCCAACCATTTGTTTGATATGTGATCATTATTTAGAGCCATTTTGGGTGTGTAGGCTGTGCAGATTTTATGATTTTAAAATTCTTAAGGGTGCTCTAACTTGCATGATGAAACCTATGATTGTGAGTCCTTTGGGCCGAGGTCAGTGTGATGATCTTGGTCTTATGGGTTCAGAGGAAGAGAGGAAGCACAGTCAGGCAGAAACTCTTGAAGGGAAGCATCACAGACAGGGTAGGGGAGAAACAGATTTGAAGAGATGCCGCCTCAGTAGCAGGACAGCAGATGCCTCAGGCATTAAGGTTTGAAGGCCAAGAGCTGGGAAGGTGTCTCGTAAATGGTTGCTGAAAGAATCTCTAAAGAAATTGTTTTAGAGCAGTCTGTATGTACTTACAAGCCTGTCTGCGTATAGTGGGTAATGGCGGAAGACATTCCTGGACAAAACCTGGGCATCAAGCAAATGCATTTATCTGCAGTTCATGGTGATACAAATGGTTAGATCAAGAAGAAACTGTCTTCACCAAAGTCCTGTCTAATGGATTGGTTGGATATTGAGTTTGTGTGTCTGTGTGTATACCAGTGTGCTCCATCCCAGGGATGAAGAGGCACAAACCTACGTAGAATCCTCAGACCTTGATTTGTGATATCTAGCTGCTCTTGAATGATACTTTGTGGGTTTGGAGAAAAAGAAGCTGGAAGGGACTAAAGGTCATGGCTGTGACACTTGATCCTAAATCTGAGAACAAAACAATCCCTAGTACCACTCAGGGTGTTGTAGATGGATGAAGATGATGTCTGATGCCCTGACTCTTTGACTTGGTAAGTAACTTCCTACCTTTGTCATTTCTTCAAGAGTTCTACACATAGAACTTTTTTTTTTTTTCAATAACACTTTGGTAACACTAGCCACAAGATAGGGTAGATTTATTTGGATTCTAGGGGATAGTGATTGCTTTTTTAAATATAAAAGACTATAATAAAGTTGAAGTGTATTTTGTTGTACTTCTTAGATTCATTTTTCTCCCTCCTACTCTTGAAAGAACTCAGGATCATGAATGTGAGTCTTACTTTCCCAGTTCATGTTTTTTATATAATGGCTTTGGACATTTCTGAAATATACATACATACATATCATTTATTATGTGTGTTATTTCTCCACATTCTTGTTTCACTAAATGCTATTATTTTAAGATCTATTTATTTTGATATAAATTTGTTCATTTTAATGCTATTTCTTTAAATAAACATATTACAATGACTATGATGAACATTTAGCTCAGGGTCCCTCAATCTCATCACTTCTCACTTAGTGTTAGATAATTCTTTGTCTGAGGGGACTGTTCTGTGCATTGTAGGATGTTTAGCATCATTTCTGACCTCTACACACCGGATGAAAGTAACTCCAATCATAACAATCAAAATATACATCAGACGTTTCCAAATATTCCCTGGAAGGCAACATTGGGAACCATGGCTTTAGATTGTTTGCAGGTTTTCACTGTGACAAGCAATGATACAGTGTGTTCTTGGTCATGCTCCTTGGGGACAAAAGTAAGCATCTCCTTTGGGTAAATATCTAGAAGCAATAAGTTTTGGAGTAGGTAGATTGTTAAATTACTCTCCAGAATTATACCTATAATGCACTACTCTTTGAAAACCATTTATATGTTAGTTTGGTGTCACATCTAAGCTAACAAATTCCACATATCAAATTAAATGAACAATTCTCTGCGTATTCAATGCACTATAGAAAGGAACATTTATTACAGCGTCTTCCTTTCAAACACTTAAAATCTAGTTGGGAGACATGACAGGAACATACACAAAGCTAAATAACAATAAAATAGCAATTGAAGATAATTTTGCAGTTGTGACAAGACAGGTCAATTGCTGAATCACATATATATAAAAAATACTTGTGATAGGAATCTGAAGAGGGGCACTCTTTTTGGGGAGCTGAAGGAAGACTGTCTGTATAAGGTGAAATTTAAAATGTACATTTACATTTCAATAAGATTTGGATAGGCAGAGAGGAGCGATCATGTAGTGAGAAAGATGTGGGAAGATAGACATGCATTAGGTGTATTACAGGGTTGATGTGTTGGGGAAGAAAGGCCTTAAAATGAAAAGAAGGAAGGAAGAAAGGGAAAGATGAAGGTAGACTCTAAAATGGAATATTTGGGGTAAAAAAGATAAGATATTTCATATCTTGCAGTTGCCATCTTCCCAATAGAAGTGTTAGAAAAGGTATTTAATTAAATGTGAGAATAGAAGAAATGGGATTGAAGGCTTAATGAACATTCAGCACTTGGGAATAGCAATTTTTGAGGAGTGATTAATAAAACCATTGCCATGTACAACACCAGAAATGAAGCAATTTCAGTTTTGTCTCTGCAAACACATGTGCATTTTCACACACACACACACACACACACACACACACACAGATTCGAAAAGAGTTGATTTAGAGTGACAGTCAGGCATTTGCTGAGGAAATGGATAGGTTTTGGGGAGAAATGCTGACAGGTTATGTAGGAGGCATGCTGTGTCATATTTACTCAAGTAAATGAGCTTTTCTTATCTCTTTTCATGCCTTCTTCAGAAAAATAAAAGGAAAAAAGGTAGAATGGAAAAAGTCAATGAGAAATGGGAGGTGGTTTTTATTTTATGAAAAAAGAAAATGAGCAAAGCTGTGATAAAGTCTCTTGTCACCCACTCACCCATCTTACCTAGGGGAATGGCATAGTTGGCCAACAGTACCCATCCTTGTCTAGTGAATAGCTGATAACTGGCGAGTGGAGTATGGTAGCCAAACAGTACCCTGGAGGTAACAAAGAGTGAACTCTGGTAGTTTATGCCCTATCTCACCCACTGGAATAGCTATTTATGGATGCTTACTTTACAAGAAAACACAACCACCATTACTGGATTAGTGAAGTCTAATTTGTGAGCAGTGTGGTAAAAGCTATGTTGAATGTCTTAAAATGGAAGAAATTCACGCTGTAATTTAGTCAGGATTCCCAGACTACCTTATTCCTCCCAGATGTGAAGTGCAAGAAATGTGCTATTTCTTTTCTTGCTGTCCTAAATTTAATATTTTTCTCATTCCTTGGATTCTTTTTTTCCCCAAAGAAATCATTTATTGATGAGTACAAATTTCCTAACTACAACTTTAGGAATTTAGTGATTCTTCCCATGATACCCGTCCTCCCATCCCTACTTTCACCCCACCACTCCTCCCTCTACCATTCCCAGTCCCATTCTCCATTAAGAAAAAACAAACAAACAAACAAAACAAAAAAAAAACAAAACAGAAAAACAAAAAACTGTCCTTTGACAATCAAGACAAGGGCTGTTCAAGTCACTGCTTCTCAAAGTGTCAATTTCACTTCTACAGATTGCTTTTTAGGTGCTCTGTTAGATTAACAGATCAGGGAGAACATATGGTATTTTTTCCTTTGGGACTGGCTTATTTCACTAAGTATGTTTTCCAGATTCATCCTTTTTGTTGCAAATGACTGGATTTCATTTTTTTTTTACCACTGTGTAGTAATCCACAGAGTACATATCCCATAATTTCTTTATCTAGTCTTCAGTTGATGGGCATGTAAGTTGATTCCATGTCCTTAGCTCTTGTAAATTGAGCTGCAATAAACATTGAGGTGCAGATTAACTCTTTTATTTGCTGATTTCATTTCCCTTGGGTAAGTTCCTAGGAGTGGGATGGCTGGGTCATATTTTCTAAAGTATCTCCAAACTGATTTCCATAGTGATTGTACTAGTTTAAATTCCCAACAACAGTGGATTAGGCTACCTTTCCCCCCACATCATCACAAGCATTTGTTGTTTGTTGATTTCTGTATGAAAGACATTCTAACTGGAGTGAGGTGAAACCTCATTGTGCTTTTGATTTGCATTTCCCTGATGTCTAGTGATCCTGACCATTTTTTCATGTGTCTGTTGGCCATTTGGATTTCCTCTTCTGAAAAGTATCTGTTTAAGTCCTTTGCCCATTTCTTAACTGGGTTGGTTGTTTTGTTGTTGTTGAGTTTCTGGATCTCTTTATATATTCTGGTTATTAATCCTTTATCAGTTGCATAGTTTGCAAATAATTTCTCCCATTCTGTCAGTTACTTCTTAATTTTGCTGAGTGTTTCTTTTGGAGTAAATAAGCTTCTCAATTTGATGTAATCCCATCTGTTGATTTTGGCTTTGATTGTCTATGCTTCTGGGGTCTTTTCCAAGAACTCTTTGGCTGTGCCAATGTTTTGCAGGATTTCCCCAATGTTCTCTAGTAATTTGATGGTATCACATCATAGATATAGGTCTTTAATCCATTTTGAATGGATTTTTGTGTAAGGTGTAAGATACGGGTCCTACTTCATACTCCTATATGTGGGAATACAGTTTTCCCAGCACCATTTGTTGAAGAGACTGTCCTTGCTCCAGAGATTGATTTAAATATAAGTTGGTTGTAGATGCTTGGATTGATTTCTGGCATTTTTGTTCTGTTCCATTGGCCAGTCCATCTGTTTTTGTACTAGAACTAGACTGTTTTGATTATAACTGCCTCATAGTATGTCTTGAAATCTGGTATTCTGATGCTTCTGGCTTTGTTTTTGTTGTATAAGATTGCTTTAACTATTCAAGGTCTCCTGTGTTTCCATATGAATTTCAACATCATTATTTTTTCTATATCTGAGAATTATGTTGCTAGTACTTTGATTGGGATGGCATTAAATCTGTAAATTGTTTTTGGTACTATGCACATTTTGATGATATTAATTCTTCCAATCCATGAACATGGAAGATTTTTCCTTTTTTTGTATCTTCTTCTATTTCTTTTTAAATGTTTTGCAATTCTCATCATAGGGATTTTGACATCCTTGGTTAAATTTATTCCAAGGTATTTGTTTTTGTAGCTATTGTGAATGGAATCGATTTTTACAATTTCTTTTTCAGCCATGGCATTGTCTGAGTATACACAGGCTATTGATTTTTGTGTGTTGATTTTATATCCTGCTATTTTACCAAACTCTTCTATGAGTTCCAATAGCCTCTTAGTAGAATCTTTTGGATTCCCTATATATAGAAT
Source organism: Oryctolagus cuniculus (assembly GCF_051225735.1). Lineage (NCBI taxonomy): Eukaryota > Metazoa > Chordata > Mammalia > Lagomorpha > Leporidae > Oryctolagus > Oryctolagus cuniculus. The sequence goes on from NC_142870.1 coordinate 100,949,293, forward strand.
CATGTCATCTGCAAACAGAGGTGGTTGGACTTCCTCATTCCCAATTTGAATCCCTTTGATTTCTTTTTCTTGTCTCATGGCTCTGGCCAAAACTTCCAGAACTATATCAAATAGCAATGGTGAGAGTGGGCATCTCTGTCTGGTACTGGATCTCAGTGCGAATGCTTCCAACTTTTCCCCATTCTATAGGATGCTGGCTGTGGGTTTGTCATAAATTGCCTGGATTGTGTTGAGGAATGTTCCTTCTATTCCCAGGTTGCTTAGAGTTTTCATTTATGAAAAGTGTTGTATTTTATCAAAAGCTTCTCTGCATCTATTGAGATAATTATATGGTTTTTTTCTTTGCAGTTTGTTAATGTTATGTATCACATTGATTAATTTGCGAATGTTGAACTATCCTTGCATGCCAGGGATAAATCCCACTTGGTCTGTGTGGATGATCTTTCTGATGTGTTGTTGGATTTGATTGGCTAGATTTTTATTGAGGATTTTGGCATCTATGTTCATCAGGGAAATTGGTCTGTAGTTCTCCTTCTTTGTTGCATCTTTTTCAGGTTTAGGAATTAAGGTGATGCTGGCTTTGTAGAAAGAATTTGGGAGGATTCCCTCCACTTCAATTGTTTTGAATAATTTGAGAAGAAATGGAGTTAGTTATTTAAATGTCCAGTAGAATTCAGCAGTGAAGCTGTCTGGTCCTGAGCCTTTCTTTTTTGAGAGGGTCTTTATTACTGATTCCATTTCTGTCTTAGTAATAGGTCTACTAAGGTTTTTTATGTCTTCTTGGCTCAATTAAGTACCAAGAATCTATCCATTACTTCTAGGTTTCCCAGTTTATTGGTGTACAGCTCTTTGTAATAATTTCTGATGATTCTTTTTATTTCTGTGGTGTTTGTTGTTAAATTTCCTTTTTCATTTCTAATTTTATTTATTTGGGTTTTCTTTCTCCTTTTTTTTTTTTGGTTAGTTGGGACAATTGTGTGTTGATTCTGTTTATTTTTTACAAAAAAACAGATTTGTTTTGCTGGTCTTTTGTATTGTTTTTTGGTTTTAATTTTTGTTGATTTCTTCCCTAATTTAATTTCTTTTCTCCTACTAGTTTTGGGTTTGGTTTGCAGATGTTTCTCTAGATCCTTGAGATGCTTTGATAGTTCACTTATTTGGTGTCTTTCATTTTCAGTCTGTGTGCATTTTTGTGGTGAGATGTGTTTCTTGTAGGCAGAAAATTGATTTTTTTTAAAGATTTTTATTTATTTATTTGAAAGAGTTACAGAGAGAGGAGAGACAGAGAGAGAGAGTTCTTCCGTCCACTGGTTCACTCCCCAATTGGCCACAACGGCTGGAGCTGTGCCGATCCAAAGCCAGGAGCCAGGAGCTTCTTCTGGGTCCCCTACATAGGTGCAGGGGCCCAAGGACTTGGGCCATCTTCTACTGCTTTCCCAGGCCACAGCAGAGAGCTGGATTGGAAGAGGAGCAGCTGGGACTAGAACAGATGCCCATATGGGATGCCAGCACTTCAGGCCAGGGCATTAACCTGCTGTGCCACAGCGCCAGCCCCTGGGTTTTGTTTTTTAATCCATTCAGCCAGTCTGTGTTTTTTATCTGGAGAGTTAAGGCCATTTACATTCAAGATGACTATTGATAAATAATGACTTTGCCCTGCCTTTTTTCCATAAATATTTCTATTTTTTTCTTTGGATTTCGTTTGTAATTTTACTGGGAGTTTTCCTTCCTTTACCTTCTTCTGTAGTGATGAACATGTTTCTGTGTTTCTGTGTGTAGCACATTCTTAAGCATTTCTGCAGGGTTGGATGAATGGTGACAAATTCTTTCAGTTTCTGTCTCTTTATTTCACCTTTGTTCATAAATGAGAGCTTTCCAATGTATAGTATTGCAATTGACAGTTTTTTTCTCTTAAGACTTGGACTATATCTCACCATTCTGTCCTAGCCTGCAGGGTTTCTGATGAGAAGTCCACTGTAAGTCTAATTGGAGATCCTTTGAAAGTAATCTGGTGTTTCTCTTGCACCCATTTTAAAATCTCTTCTTTATGTTTTACTGTGGTGAATTTGACTACAATGTGTTATGTTTAAGATCTTTTCTGGTTATATCTATTAGGAGTCTGTGTGCTTCCTGTACTTGGATGCCCCTTTCTTACTCCAAATTGCAGAATTTTTCTGTTATTATTTCACTAAAAATGCCTTCTAATCCATTCTCTTTTTCTACACCTTCATGAACTCTTAAGACCCATATGTTGGGTTGTTTGATGGTACCCTGTATATTCCCAGTAGTGTTTTTTAGTTTTTTAATTTTTTCCTCTTGTGTTTGGTCTGACTATAATTTCCTGTGTCTTCTAAGTCAGATATTCTTTTTTCTGCTTCACTGATTCTGTTGTTAAGGCTTTCCACTATATTTTTTATTTGTTTTATTAAATTCTTCATTTCCAAGATCTCATTTTGATTTCTCTGTAAGATCTCAATTTTATGGGAGAAATTTTATTTTATGTCGGGTATGGATTTCATTAGTTCTTGTGTTTGCTTTTGGTTACTTCTAAGTAATCCTATGATCAATTTTTTGAATTCCATTTCTGGCATTTCTTCAATCTCATCATCTTCACAATCTAGTATTGAGGTGTTGTGTTCTTTTGGAGATGTCATGTTGTCTTCCTTGTTCTTGTTTCCTGAATTGGTGCATTTGTTATTTGGCATTTGTAGGGATACTTGTTGTTTTCTTCTTTGATTTTTCGCTATGGTGGCTTTTTTTAAAATTTTTTTTTTTTTAATTTTTGACAGGCAGAGTGGACAGTGAGAGAGAGAGACAGAGAGAAAGGTCTTCCTTTTTGCCATTGGTTCACCCTCCAATGGCCACTGTGGTTGGCGCGCTGCGGCTGGCGCATCACCCTGATCCAAAGCCAGGAGCCAGGTGCTTCTCCTGGTCTCCCATGTGGTTGCAGGGCCCAAGGACTTGGGCCATCCTCCACTGCACTCCCGGGGCATAGCAGAGAGTTGGCCTGGAAGAGGGGCAACCGGGACAGAATCCGCGCCCTGACCGGGACTAGAACCCGGTATGCCAGCGCTGCAAGGTGGAGGATTAGCCTATTGAGCCATGGCGCCGGCCTCGCTGTGGTGGCTTTTATCTTTGGACTATGTCTGATTGGATTAGTGGAGCGTCTGCTTTCAGAGAATAACTGGAGGTATTTAGTGGGAGTGGCCAGGGAGCTCTGTTCAGTGCTTCAGGATGAAAGGTGTGTCTCAGGTGACACAACCAGGTTTGGTGTGGTAAACCTCCTTTTTTTTTTTTTTTTTTTTAATCAAGGGGGAGGTTTCTTCTTGTCTGTTGGTGTAGACTCAGCTGAGCTCCTCTCCTTGAGGCAGATCAGTGTCTAGTGAGTATATTATTTGTCTGCTCTGCCACAAAGACCATACAAAGGTTCTGTGCAGTCTTTAGTATAACTCAGATTCCCCAGCAATGTTTCTCACCAGGTAACCAGGGAGCACTGATTGTTTGGAGCCTCCTACAGTGACTGCCCAATGTCCCAGCCACACCCGGAGTCCTCTCGTGTTTTTCATGGGAGTTTTTCATTTTTTTCAGTGTTTTCACAGTCCCAGCATAGAGCCTCCTATAGTCCCAAGCACCCAGCCCCCTGTATATTCTCCCCACCAACACAGGAATCTTCACTTGGCTTTGTAGATTGCTGGGCATGGACACAAGCTAGTGAAGCTGTTATGTATGTCCAAAATGGCACCTATTCTCTGTCAGCTTGTTACAGTATGCCTTTGAAGGATGATTGGAGAGGGAGAAAACGTGCCCCTCCCTTTGTTTTTTTTTTTTCTCCTCTAGTTTGGTGGGTACACTATCCCCCACAGGGCTCTAAGCAGGATTGCCTCTAGGCTCTTTCTGCAGCTTTTTCACCAGTGGCTTAGGCTGCTGCAGTCTGGTCTCACCTTGCTCTCCAATGCTGGTGTGGAGGGTCTTGTCTGGTGGGGTCCTAAGTTCCACTGGTTGGATTCTAAAGGGTCACATGAAGAAATGTAATTTACTTGCATTGGTTCAGTTTTCTGAGTTAAGTAACTATCCAAATATCTTTTAATTCTACTTCTATTTTCTCCTGTGACACACCTAGGGAGGACTCAGGGTGTGGCTGGGACATTGGGCAGTCACTGTAGGAGGCTCCACACAATCAGTGCTCCCTGGTTACCTGGTGAGAAACATTGCTGGGGAATCTGAGTTATACTAAAGACTGCACAGAACCTTTGTATGGTCTTTGTGGCAAAGCAGACAAATAATCCTATTAGGAATTTAGTTCTGGATGCTTCCTTTACCTTGATCAGTTGGCTTCTGGATCCTTACCTTGATCAATTGGCTTTCTTGAGCCTTGAATTCCTTATTTATATAATAACTCTTACCATGACTTTCATTTTATAGTTGTTTGATGCTTTTTGTTTGTGTATGATACACTATTTTAAAATGACAGTGATTGTATGAGGGTTAGTCCCCATTTTTTCACATGATGAAAATGAAGTACTGAAGTTTTCCAAGTCATGCTACTAGTAAATGGCAGAAGTATAACGTGATCCAGGATATCTACTTCCAACTAGATAGTTTGTCCCATCTCTCCACAGAGGTGTGTTTGGCTTGATTTTCTTTTTTAATTTTTATTAATATAAAAATAGATTTAATGTATTTCATAGACATAATTTTAAGAACATAATCATACTTCCTTACCTCTATTCTCCCACCTGCTTCCTTTTGTTTTTTAATTTTTGTGATAGCATATTTTTTATTTACTTTATAATCAAAGGCTTAATGTTCTACTAAATTAAGCATTCAACAAGTAAAAAGTCCTCCCTCCAAACTCAACTCACTCCCACCATATCAAAAATGTGTCTCCTTTAGTTACTCTCCACCTCTCCTTCATCATCAATATCTGTATCTTTCCACGTTCATTCCAATTAACAGGATTCTAGAATAGTCCACAGTAAAACATAAATAAAAAAATTTAATCTCCCTTGACCTTGAATCTTCAATCAGTCACCTCCCCATTTTTTTTTACCATCACAGAAAAACTTTCAAATAAGTTGACTATGCCTGCTTTCTTCTTTTCTTCATTTTCCATTTACTGTTCATAAATTCAAATTGGATGTTAATCCTTGCTCACTGGAACCTCTTATGAGTGTCAATATTTTTTAGGTACCAGATACAATGTACAGGCATTTGTTTTAATTTTTATCAGCATTAAGTGTATAGACTATTTATGAGAGAGCTTCAAACATTTCATGGAAAAGTAGAGCTGAAATATAAATTTATCTTGGTACAAAACTTTTTGAAATCCACTCAGTTTTTTTTTCATAACACATTTTTCATGAACTTTTTGGAATACCCTCATACTTGCTGAGCAGCTCTCACATTGTGGATTCCTTTATCACCACATATTCCTGGTTGTTCCTTCTCAGTCTCTATGGGAAGCTCCTCAATATCCAAATATTGCAAAGATGTGGGGTTTGGCCCAGGAAATTATCTTGTTTCTATGCTTCCTAGATGATTTTGAAGAGTTAAAATTGTATATGTGCGGGTGTAAAAAGTTAAGCTTAAGCTTACAGGTTTAAACCTTCCTGGTGCAGCTGTAAAAATAAAACAGTGAAGTAGCACCTTGACAGTAGGGACTCCATTTTGGAGCACTTGAGACTGCATTCTGGGAAAGCAACCCCCCCACCGTGAGACTCTGGTCCGAAACTATGATCTCAAATAGTCAGACAATAGCAGTGCACTACATCACCCTTGGCAACACACAAAAACCCCCTAGCATGATTGCTCAAGCTTAAAAGTAGAAAAGTTGCACCTGGGTTACCTGGGCTAATAATGAAGATGTGATTTGTCTATGTCTTAAGACCATAATTGCTGATTGTAAGACTTTAGCAACCGCTTAACAACCGTGTATTCTCTTCCCCTTCCCAGTTTTGCGGTTTTTGCCTTTATAAACCCTAACCTTTGGTTATTCGGGGCTGCTCTGCTCATGATGATCAGACAGCCCCAGCATGCTGGATAATCAATAAAGCTTCCCCTTGCTGTTTGCATAAGAGATGTCTCTTGGTGACGTTTTTCGGGCGGTCGACTCTAACAATTTCACCAAGTTCCATGGATTTAAATACTATCTACAGAGAATTAATTCCCACATTTATATCTCTAGACTTGTTTTCTAAATTCCAGACTACATAGACCTCTTCCTTATGTGATTTTTGTATCTAATAGACATTCAAAAATTGGTATGTTCCAGGGGAACTCTCACGATTACTTCCTTAACAAGTCTTCATTTCCAGTTTTCCCCAACACAATAAATGATTACATGGCCTCCCCTGTTTCTCAAGCCTAAAATGTAAGATTAAGTTTTGATTCCTCTCTCTACTTCCCCCTGTTTTCCTGTATTCAATCTGTCATTTCTACCTCTGATATATCTCTCTAACCAGTTCACTGCTTCTAATTACTATTACTGCAACCCTGATCTAAGCTACCAGTTTTTCTCTCACCTGAATCTCAGTAATAGGCTTATTACTAGCATTCCTGCTTCCTTGATTGTTCTCTTATAATCTATGCCCTAAAGCATGTGGAGTTCTATTTTCAAAGAGGAATTATATCAAGCCTTGATTTAAATCCTTTAATGAATTTTCAATGCTTTTAAAATTTGAAATCCATGTAGACCCTGTATGTTTCCTTTAACACCATTGTGTCCCACTCATCTTGTGAATATGACCTAGCTACACTGCACATGCCAAGCCTTCTCAGGGCCTTTGCATATACCGATCTCACTTCCTTGAATGAATGCTGCACTTACGTGTTGTGGTTTGGCTGGATCCTTTATGTTCAGTTAATATCATGTATCGAGGGAGGCTTTGAATGACTATTCTCTAAGAGCCCTTCCTGCTTTTCTTCTTTGCCCTAATTAGTTGCTATTATTAAAGTTTTTTCTTCATAGTCCTTAATCTGACATTATTTTTGTGTATTATCCCCACACCATGACTCAATGAATGACATTATAAATCCTGTCTATATTTTTTACAGCTATTGTCCAGTGCTTGACACAGTTCCCAGCACTTAGTAGGTTGTCAGTAAGAATTCTTGTTTACTTATTGAATGAGTGTACAAACATAGGAGTTGTGAAACCATCTGTTGTGCTATGCTGCTACTGTCTATTGTAATATGCATTCTACTCTCACAGATGGACTGAATTGCTTTTAGCAGATCACTGGCACAGATGATTTGTATTGGGCAGAAAAAGGAAAAACGACAAGAAATGTTGGCTATATATATTATTCAGTAGCTTTTCTTCCCACAGGATGATCTATGTTTTAGTTTACAGAATAAGGAATAAAACTAATAGGATGTGGTAGACTATAGGTATAATATAGGAAATATTGGCTCAGGTAAATAACACGTTAAGAAAGATTTGTGGGGAAATGACATTGCATATGATGAGTGCAATTTTATTTCTTCTGGGTTTAAAAAATAATACTGACCTTTTGCTTATTCCAGATGATGATCTGAGCAGAATATTCAATCACACTATTGCTCTAGCACCACAGAAAAATGGGTTTAAAAACTCTGTCATCATAAAGCCAAGGAACAGGAATCAAAGACGGTCATTCTGCATGAATTGTTTGTGGCCTCTTTGCCCAAGCTTTGAGATTTTTCTTAAAGTAAGTTAAAGTTCATTCTGATTCAATTAATGCAGACTCAGAAAAACTGCCCACACCTTATCTTAAACATGTCAGTAATTACAGGTATGCTGCTTTGAAGGCCTCACATCCTCTCATGTTCATTGAATTCAAGGGATCAAAGAAATCATCTAATCTCTTAATGCCAAGTCCCAAAAGCCCAGACTTGCTGAACTGGGGCATGTCCTTATTAGTAAGTCGAGTTGTTAGATGACACTTTGATCAGGAAATGGTATAATGAGTGAAAAAGTAAGCACCCAAATACCTTTTCTATGATAATTCTCTCCTTGAATGAGCAATGTTTGTGATTTTTCCTAACTGTCACTTATTTCTAAGGAAGTGGTTGGTTTATAAATATTTTAATTTAGAGATTGTATTTGTGATTTAAATATGCAAAATTTAGGCTATTTTCAAATCCTTACCTTCCTACATCCGTTCTTGCAGAATTCCTGAATATTTTTCTATAGTGTCCTTGTTTCTCTTTTCTTTAAATTTATTTCCTTCTTATAGAAGAAAATGTAGTTAATGCTGACAAGTATAAAGAAAAATAAAAACAAACAAAGAAAGGAAAATCACCACCAAGCAACTGCAGTTAAAATTTTGGTGTGTATGTATATACTCTGAGTCATTTCTGTGAAGTATTTAATGTCATTTTTCACACTTTTGTGCTTTTGCCAATTTTTTTAATTTTACTTTTTAAAATAACCCCTAAGTGCTGAAGTGCTGGTTAGTGCTGAAGGCTGTAATGGACCTTTCAGGTACTGTGCTAGTGAGCTTCATTCAGGCATAGATTATAGTATCATTGTTGGCAAACTCAGTGTTAATGAGACAATAGGGTACATCCAGAAAAAATGTAGAGTAAATTGTCCAATCTGTATGTGAGGTTGCTCGGTAGAGTGCTAATGCAGCATTGATAGTGGGTGATGAAGCCATGGGCAGTTTGGGAAAGTGATTGAATTTATAGATTCTTGAGATGATGATTGATTTTAACAAAGCATCATAGATAGGGAAATGTCAAACTGTTCTTATCCAGTGCTTTATTAGAAATAAATAATAAATAATCATTTAGAAAAATATGTGTTAGATATGTGTCATCAAACAGAAACACACATTTTGTGGATTGGTTGATAAAGTGTTGTAAGTGTTGTTAACTAGAGGCTAACAGAAACCTCTCTTTTTCCATTACGGACAAGGGCTAATTCAGTGTTCATGTGACTTTATAAAGCACAACTAATGCAAATCTTGAGAATCAACTGTAATATACCTCTCTGTCTAGGCATGCATACATGTGTATAAACATATGGAAAATGCATACTATACAATCTGTAACTTTTATTATACTAAAATGTGATCATATTTTCAAAATTTTATAATTTGCCTTTTTTCTACTTTGACATTTGATTGCCATCATCTTTCCAGCTGAATTGCTTTCTCTTGTATAATTTTAACTGCTGTGTAACATCTATTACATTCTTTGGATATACCAAGTTTTCAGCCAGAAAGTTTGTGATTAACGTCTACCTTTCTCAGTAGCACCTGAGCATCTCTCCAGCTGAGCATTATCCTGACAACAGATCTTTAAATGCTTCCTCATTTTAGTGCTGTGTTTCTCATTCAATCTCTGTCATGTCTTGCCCTATTCATGCCTAAGATAACCTGAAATGTGATACTTCATGCATGGGGCTAATCTCTGGGAGTTTTCTCTGGCTTTGACAACAATGTTGGGTGAAAATCACAAGATTGTTTTGTTGATGGGACAGCTACTCCTAAAACTTAAATTTGTCAAATTTCCAACAGCTAACAGTTAAAAAATGGTGAAGGAAAAATAACCCAGAAAACTTCCAAGTATAGCTAATAATGTCAAGACTTTGTCACCCTAAAAACTTCATTTTCAGGTCCCAAATTAATCAATTTCTGAAATACTTTGGGAAAAACAAAAATAGCATAACAGTAACACTGACATTTTGTTTTACTTGCTTGATACAAAAATGTGGCTTTGATCCCACTGAGGTTAAAGAATATTTTGTTCTTAAATGAGGTCAAGCAAAGGCATGATACTAACACATACTTTCACACTATGTATTAATCATTGAACAAAAATTCAAACAAGTTATAACTTTTAGAGGGTGCTTCCCTCAATATGTGATTGAAAATTAAAAGAATGCTGAACTGTAAAGTAAGTGTAAGGACATTGATACTGTAATTTTTCTCATAATGACTACCTTAAAGCCCTTTTATTTTCAAAATGCCAGACCCTTTCATAAAGTATTTACTGGGTCTACCTGCCTTGCAGGTGTCCAGGCATGTCCCTTGTCGCTATCATCCTGGACAGAGGAGCTGCTGACACTGCCTGCCTTGGACACAGTGCCCTCTACACTCTTGGTCACGCTTCCCTTTCCCTTGCTGCTGACATTAGCATCTCTGGGTTGTGGTGGGGCAGTTTAATGTGTGCCTGCCAGGAGGGGAAAATGGTCCATCTGCTGGGCTCTGGGCTTTAAAGCAGATGCCCAAACAGGGGGTGCACAAGGTCATTTACTCAGAGGCTGTGGGAGGGGAATTTCAGTTGTTTTGTTTATAGCCAGTAACAGGAGGAGGGCCAAATATGCTAAAGAGGCTGTCCCTGAAGCTTCAGAGACTATGTAGTCCTAGTCAGTTGGAACCAGACCGGAGCTGGATGCACTCAGTTTCTAGCCCACTGATATGACTTTGAACTAGTCATTTCACCTTCACATTCTGTCGTACAAAGTGTCGTCTGTAAACTACAGAGAAAGTACTCCATCTCTCTCCCCCAGCTGTTGTGGGGACACATGACCACATCAAATCTCACCTGAGTACAGCACAAATGCTGCCTCTTCTGTCATCCAAGGGCACCTCTGCTTTTCCAACTGAATGGAAGTTTTATTTTTGAATTCTGTGACATTTTATTAGCATCTCTCTTTAGACACATAATAAAATACACTAGCAAACATTTATTGGATGTGCCCATTTGATTCCAGGTACTATTCTAGGGACCTCAGTAGTGGTGAGAAGGAAGTAGGGATCAAGTACAGAGATAAATAACAAAGTTCATGAATATTTGTCTTAGAAATAATATGAATTAAAATAAAATCACTATGTCAAAAAGGCATCTGCATTTCTGTGTTCATTGAAGTGTTATTCAAAATTGGCAAGATGTAAATTCAATATGAGTATCTATCAGTGGATTAATCGATAAATAAAAATGCAGTCTCTATATACTATGGAATAATATTCCTAGTATTCACTATCTATATACTAAAATGCAGTATCTATATACTATGGAATATTATTCAGTTTTAAAAACAAGGAAATCTTGTTATTTGCAAACCTTTAGATGAACATAGAAGACATTATTTTAAATGAAATAAAGCCAGTCACAAAAAGACAAATATGGCATGATCTTTTATGTGGAATCTAAATAAAAGAACTCATAGAAGTAGAGTGAATAGACTAGCTGTTACCAGGGACTGGGTACCAGATGGGGACGGAAGTGAGGACGTGTTCCCAAAGGTCACAGAACTTCATTTATGAGGAATAAACAACATATTCATCATACAATAGGTGACTAAGTAAATAACAGTGTATTATATATGTGAAAATTGCTGAGAGTAGATTTTCAGTGATCTTACCACAAATAAAATAATATGGATGTGAGGTAATGAATTGGTGATTAGCTTGATTCAGCCATTCTATAATCATTACATACATCAAAATATCATGGGCACACCATAAGCACATACGAATTTTGGTTTTCAATTTAAAAACCTGATTGATCTTTCACTTGGTTTCCTTACAAAAACCTCCACTCCTTCATGGTGGAGCTCTGCCTTTAAAGACAGCTTTGGCTATATGTGTACATTCACCAGAGTACCCTATAGAAATAAATGATGGGTAGGTGTTTGGTACAGCAGTTTGAGTCCTGGGTCCACTTCTGATTCAGCTTTTTGTTAATGTTCACCATGAGAGGCAGTACATGTTGGCTCAAGTACTTGAGTCTCTTCCACTCATGTGGGAAACTTGGACTGAGGCTCTTGGCTTCAACCTGGCCCAGCTCTGGCTGTTGAGGGCATTTGAGGAGTGAACTGATAGATGGAACATTTTTCTCTTTCTCTCTGATTTTCAAATAACTAAGTACATTTATTTTAAAAAGTAATGATAACCTATTGAGCACTTTTTTGCCTGCCATTTTTTCTAAATGTTTACATGAATTAACTCAGTCATTCATCACCTAAATATTATTATCCCTATTTCATGGAAGAGATGAGAAAACGGACCAGAAGAGTTCAGAGACCTGTCCAAGGGCATGCAATGAGAGTGTGGCATAGTCAGGATTCGATCACAGATAGCATGTCTCCAGAGCAGATATTTTGATAAACTAAGTTTACGTTTCATGGTGAGCAAGTTTCCAGAGACTTTTTTTAAATGAATGAGTGTTACAGTGTTTAAAAACACATGAAGTACTTTATAGGTATAATGTGTTGTGTACAGTTATGTACACATAACTATTACTCCATGATTGCAATTGACATTCTAGCATTTTAGGGAGAAAGAAATATCAACATTCTGCCTTTTTAAAAATGTATTTATTTCCCTTTCATTTTAAAAGCAGAGAGGCATAGAAACAGATATAGAGAGATTCCCATCTGCTGCTCACTCCCCAGATGCCTATACCAGCTAAGTTAGGCCAAAGACAGGAGCCTGGATCTCAATCCATGTCTCCCACATAGGTGGCAGGGACCCAGGTACTTGAGCCATGGTAATAGTTATGTGTACAACAACAGTAGTAGTAAGGCATTACACTTATAAAGTACTTCATAGGTTTTTAAACACTGTAACACTCATTCATTTAAAAAAAAAGTCTGCTGTCTTCCAGAGTGTACAATAGCAGAAAGCTGAAATTTGAAACAGAGCTATGACTTGAACCCAGGCACTCTATTATGGGATGCAGATGCTCTAAATAGTGTCTTAACCACTGTGCAAAAGGCATTCTACTTTTCATGTTGAAGCTCAGGGACATATAGGGGGCAAGCTCCCGATCAGAGGGCTGAACAAACTTAGTAAAAAATAAAGTTCAGCAGTGGGACAAGTAGAAAATAAAAATCTCTGTTTACTTATTCTCACCCTTGGAGGTCATGGCTCAGAAGCCTCAGCCTGCAGAGATTGTCTCCCAAAGGGTCACTCATGACATATACCTTTTTTACTCCAAACTGATTTTCACTGACTTTATATTTGCTCTCAAATATACTCTTTCTAATACTTAAGCTAGATAATATGATGTCATCTTTAATTCTACCCCTCCTTCAGTTGTGACTGAATCTTGTTCACGAGGTGTTTCTCAAAGATGTTCCCTCACTTCTACTCTGCCATTAACTTCAGTACCTCAGATTACAACACTGTCATAGAGCTTAACTGGCATCCCAGCCTGCAATATATATTTTTTCTAGTTGTTCCTTAAACTTTAAATTCTCTACTTTATAATTATGAAATGAATTCAGATAATATCTCTTGCTTGCAATTCTATTCTGACAGTTATTTGATGTTATGAGATTATTCATGTGATTTTTTTGTACTAGATTGGAAGTTCCTTGAACTTATAAAAGGTATTTAGCTTTGTAGCTTCACAGCACCTAACATAGTTGTCCTATATTTTTAGCTTTTTAAATATGTAAGACTTATCTCCTCATAATAACTGTAGGTCTTTGGCAAGTAGTGACCATTTCCAATAGGAGTTATCTTCTGTATTTGGAGCATTTGTTAACTTATTCTGCAGATGTAGAAAAGAAAGCCATTAATTCTAATGTCCTCTTCCAGTGATTGCTGCAAGGGCTAAAAGGGGTAAAATCTGTGAAGCACTGGATTAATACTAGAGGGTCAAAAAGTAGCCATTGATAGGTTACATTATGGTTAAACTTGATATATATTATGTTATGTGACTGAGACTTGGGGTGAACCATTTAGTCTCAGGGATTGTTTGTACGCTAGAATACTTTCCAAGGTAGCACTCCTCTTTCCTTCTTCTCCATTGCACCTTTGTGTATGAAAGGACTTCAGAGAGTTCAAGAAAAAATGGAATTGATGCTTATTTTGGTGCAAATTTTTTTAATTTTAAGTATTTTTTCATAATATGCATTTCTCTGAACTTTTAAAAGATGCCTCATATGCATGGATTTCAAAATGTGTTTACAACAAATAAACTTATCTTTAAATCCTATTTTCCACTAACTTGTTGAAGTATGCATATACTGCTCTATCTCCAGTTGCTCTATTTAATAGTTTTGTAAAAGCTTTTAATTTTGAAGAACTAAAAATATTATTATTTTTCTCTAAATTATTTCTCTGTATATTTTTTGTTCTGGTCTTCTTAGAACACAGAAGGAAGCCTCATTCTTGCAGAGTTCCATGTCTCAAATTTAGTACGAAATGAATAAATTTTTTGACCCAATGAAGAGTCTCACATTGCTGGGAGGCAAAAAAGCACAAGCTATTTATTTATCTGGGATGACCATATTAATCATGCAAAACTAGCCTGGGCTTCTTAGCAACATATGTACCTGGGAATGTTTCTCTATGTAGATGTAGATGAATCTTTTCTTCTGTCAAGTAACAAATAGACCCATTGAGAAGAAGAGCTATGGTGGATGCAGGCAGAATTAAAAAGAGCATGAGCATTATACAAAGTAGGAAATTAATTGGCCTGCTGGTGTTGATGAGGAAGAAACACCAGGGAATGACTATTAATCTCTTTAGGACTGCCAGGGTGAAAATCTTCCTCTCCCACTACCTAATGAGGCTTTGCCAGCTGAGAGGCCCATAAACTTCCACCATCTGAAGAAGAATGTGGAATCAGGATTCTTGTTGGAAAGCCTGACTCCAGTCTATGTGGGCTTGAGAGTCTGGCTGGATGCATCTGAGCAGCATGACAAAAAAATAACCTCCACAGTGACCCCTTCAACCCAGATTAAGATTAAATGAGGGCAAGGGGAGGCAAAGTTAGCTAGGAAGCTCCTTGGTCTACCAGGTTCTGGAATAAGATGCCGTTGGATTCCACTTCAGAGAGAAATGGCTCTGTGGCCATTCAGTTGCCTCCATCAAGGGAATGTGTTCAGAAGCTGAGATGCTGTAGAAATGGATGTTTTGTAGACGACTGCAACAGACTGGAATAATATCATGAGACTATAATATAATCATCTGCTTTATGTTCTTGTTTGGAAAACACAATGTCAAAACTATCTCTTTTTTCTTTCCTTCCCAAGATCCCTACATTTCCATGTCCTTCACCTACCCACTGCCCACCTCTCAACATCATTGAATAATAAGACCAGGGGATCCACTGGCAGATTGAGTTGATAATTTTAATACTCATCCAACTTTTTTTTCCAAGTGGCTTCCTCAGCAATGAGTAAGAGTTGCCCTTTTGAGTTCTAAAAGTAGCTAATAGATTTATCTCTCACCACACACTCAGGATATGTTCTCCTGTGATTTTCATGCTAATTCACATGGGAAAGAGACTTCTGCCATTTTATGTAATTACTCGGATGTCATCACCAAATTAAAGGCAGATGAAAATTCCGAAGCGGTAATCCACTATCCCAGAGCTCAGTCACATTCTCGGCACCTCTGCCCTGACATAGCTACATTCTGATCTGTGCAATTCACCTTTCCCAACTTCACCCCAGTTTACCCCTTGCAAACATTTGAAATGCTGCCTTTAATTAATTCTCTACACTCATAACGTTGAGCAATGCCAAGTTAGTTAATTATCCGAGTTTATTGCTTTCCTCATTTCCTAGATGCAAATAATGAACATTCTTGGTGAGTGTCAGCATCAGATCTTCAAAACCTTCAGCCTCTCCACCCTTTATGAGCTGTGCTGAGGTGTGTGGGGTGGGTGTGCTGGGTACCAAATGAGCAGATGGCACAGAACAGTATCTGGGTGAAACTTCTCACCTACCAGATGTCCAGGAGCACTCTCATTTGCCGTATTAAACAAGTGAGGAGGTTCAAGGGAAAGTTGTCACCAGCTATTGAGTAACTTAAACCAGAAATGTGGTATATAACCTTTCTTAGGTTTTCTTAGGTTTTTTAAAAGAACATTTATTTATTTACTTATTTGAAAGGCAGAATTACAGAGGGAAAGAGAGGGAGAGACGGAGAGAAAAAGTGATATCTTCTATCCACTGGTTCACTCCCGGATGGCTGCAATGGTTGGGGCAGGGCTGAAACCAGAAACAAAGAGCTTTTTCTGAGTCTCCCAAGTGGTTACAGGGGCCAAAGCAGTTCAACCACCTTCCAGTGCTTTAGTAAGGAGTTGGATTAGAAGTGGAGCAGCAGAGACTTGAACCACTGCCCATATGGGATGCTGGTGTCACAGGTGGGGGCTTTACCTGCTATGCCACAGCAGCAGCTTTGGACTCCTGGCTCTTATAACTCTGTGCTCAGTGGTAATTTGAGATCATGTATGATTTTAATGGATAGCAAATTTCCTGTTGAGGTGGAAATTTGTTTTTATAAACTCTCTCATGATGAATGAAAGAAATAACTTTTATGCATTTATTTTTTGTGGGCATTCTAATAAGCTACATGTATTCATCAGACAACTGTGTGATAGGTATTAATGTCCCCATTGTTCAAGATGAAGAAACCAAATCTCAGAAAGAGAAACTAAGTGATGACAGAGGAAGGATTTGAATTCAGATCTGTCACTCTTGGGGTCAGATTGTTTCCAAGAGACCAAAATGCCTTGGGGCATTTGATAAACAGGCTAAAGCCATTAGGAAAGTCATTACTCAACTTTGTGCTCTTCTTAAGACTACTGGCAGCAATTTGTTTTTTAAATTGTGATCTCCTTGGTTTGTCACAGTCATTATTACTTGTCAGCAAAAGGTATGTCTCGAGGTTCTTAAGTACAAGCAGTTGTCTTGCTTTGCCTAGCAGAGGACAAGTCTCAGTCAATATTTCAACATAATGGACATGGTGTCGCTGAGACACAAGGCCCGAGGATTGCCAAGAAATAGCTTTGTGTTCCAGTGTAACTTCAAGTGTGATGCTCCAGTCTCAATTTTCAATAGCTAGCTTCTGTTTGTGGACATTAACCCAAACTGCTAAAAACAAAAGCTCAGAATATTTCTGGCAGGTCTGAGGGAAAAGGTACAGACTGAAGTCCAAAGTCTTTGTGTAGAATCAATTAGTATATACAACTGCCAGCTGAGTAATAAGAAATGCCCAATTCCCTGCTCCCACTCATGAGCCATCATTTTTCTTTGCTGATTTGTGAGTGCTATATATTCTCTGGGAGTCTTCATCAGTCCCATAGACTCCCCCAACCTCCAATGGCATCTGGCAGTGTTTGAGCTGGCAAGATCTGTGAGTTGACAGAAAAGTTACTTTCTTCTAAGCTCATACATGGGAAATCTTGATATAGTAATCAAGAAGGGAAAAGAGCAAATGTTTACTAGAGAGAATTTATGGTATTTTAGCAAACCAACTACTGTTACAGCAGACTGAGCTCCAGAAAGTAGAATATTTCTCACTTATTTTAACTTGCACTTGTTGATTATTATTTTGGCAATAGTCATGTTGAATGAAGTGATGGCTCTACATTAAGCAGAATTTGGCCTCTATCTATGCAAAGAAATATATTCAAGAGGAAATATGAAAGTTTACTCTCCTTGGAGTGGAAAAAAACTCTTGTATTTGAATCCCGTATCTAGTGACAATGGAATGAGCTTGGGTTAGCGACCAGACTTTTTAAAAGCTGGACTGTTGAATTTGTAGAATAAGCATATTAAAAATATCAGTCATTTTGGATGTCATGTCACTGTCCTTACTATCTGGTACTGCTTAAACCAAGTCATTTCACTGTCTACAGTCACAGTAGACTGACCTTGGATAGACCCTTGCCATAAGGGTGGGCCAACAAATTTGAGGGACTTTCTCATGA
This sequence comes from Oryctolagus cuniculus, assembly GCF_051225735.1. Taxonomy (NCBI): domain Eukaryota; kingdom Metazoa; phylum Chordata; class Mammalia; order Lagomorpha; family Leporidae; genus Oryctolagus; species Oryctolagus cuniculus. The sequence goes on from NC_142870.1 coordinate 100,966,957, forward strand.
AAAGACAACCTAGGATTTGAAATAGGAAACAGAATAAAGCCATGCGGTAGAATCAGACTAAGGGAAATCATGGGGAGCCAAATGTTAGGAGCACTTTGATCAATGAACATTAAGATCAAGAGATATACAGATTCAAGGGCAAGACTAAGTTTTTTTTTTTTTTTAATTTATTTATTTATTTGAAAGTCAGAGTTACACAGAGAGAGGAGAGGCAGAGAGAGAGAGAGAGGTCTTCCATCTGCTGGTTCACTCCCCAATTGGCCGCAATGGCCGGAGCTGCACCGATCTGAAGCCAGGAGCCAGGAGCCTCCTCTTGGTCTCCCACATGGGTGCAGGGGCCCAAGCACTTGAGCCATCATCTACTGCTTTGTCAGGCCATAGCAGAGAGCTGGATTGGAAGTGGAGCAGCCGGGTCTTGAACCAGTGCCCATATAGGATGCCAGCGCTTCAGGCCAGGGCGTTAACCTGCCATGCCACAGTGCCACCCCCAGCAAGACTAAGTTGGTAGTTATGTTGGTACAGTCATTAAGACCCAAGATTTGTGGGGTGAAAAGATATGATTTCTTATTAACTATGTGATATTCAGCTATTTGCTTGACTTCTATAAAGCTGTAATTTTTTGTTGGCAAAATGAAAATAATAGATTTTCTTCATGTTGTGAACATTATATGAATTAATACATGGTAAATGCTTAGAACATTGCTTGGTAGTTTGCTGAGTACTAGTGTTTGTTGTCATAACTTTAATTGCCTGAAAAGCAGTGTACTAAGTATTTATAAGGTTTAGGTCAGTGAATCCTTCAACAACTTGATAAGGTATGCTCTGCTGATATCTATTTTGTGGTTAAAGAAACTAAAGTATAGAAAGGTTAATTAATATCTTCATGGTCACAATAGCTACTAGAGGGCAAAGCTGACATTAAAATTGGGGCTGTTTGGCTCTAGAGTCTGCTTGTTAATCACTATTTTCTGCCTCTGTTATGAACATTGGCAAAAAGATTGCAGAGGAGGTAAGTAGAAAGTAACTGAGTCCTAGAGAAGGCTGAAAATTGGTGAAAAGAAGAGCAAAATTGAGGCTGACACTGTGGTGCAGAAGGTTAAGCCACTGTTTGTGACATTCCACATTGGAGTACCATTGGAATCTTTGGCTTCTCTGTTTCTGATCCAGCTCCCTGCTAATGCACCTGGGGAAGCAATGGAAGAAGGTCCAAGTACTCAGGCCACTGCTTTCCACATGGAAGACCCAGATGGAGTTCCAGAGTCCTGGCTTCAGCCTGGTCCAGTCCTCACTGTTGGCATTTGGAGAATAAAGCAGTGGATAGAAGATATTTTCTCTCTCTCTCTCTCTCTCTCTCTCTGTGTGTCTGTCTGTCTATCCCTCTCTCTCTCTCTCCCTGTCTTCGTTGCTCTGCCTTTCAAATAAATAAACAAATAGATAAATAAATATACAAACACTTTAAAAAAAAAGAGCAAAATCAGCCTGTGGAAAACTATAGCTGTCCCAGATCTCATATCAGGTCATGGGAAGCTGCGCCATGCCTACCTCAATAACCAGAATCTCCCAAGATTCTTGTGAATTCTTTCATAGTATCCCCTTCCTGGAGAAGGCTAAGGTAGGCTTTGTTCCTGGCATACAACAAAAGAGAGGAATTGAAATGACTGATCATTCGGCATCAACACTTGTTCTTGTCTTGAAGAAACAAGGTTTGTCAAAGGTTTCTGATGATAGGTGGCAACTAACTGAGCACCAAAAAGGAAACCTGTTAAAGTGAAATGAACACTATGAGAAACGGTGACTTGATCAGCCCTCACCCTGACTGTTGATGAGCAACTTGATATGTTATCCCTCTTAGTATTTTTTTTTGTTTGTTCTACTTAATACTTTTGGTTGAATACTGTAATCAATACACAATTACTCTTAAGTGCTGAAACTTAACTGAAAAGTGATCACTGTTAAATATCAGAGTGGGAATAAGAGAGGGAAGAGATGTGCAATTCGGGACATGCTCAAGCTGACTTACCTCAAACGGTAGAGTTAGAAACATACCAGGGGATTCCAATTCAATCCCATCAAGGTGGCATGTACCAATGCCATCTCACTAGTCCCAGTGATCAATTTCTGTTCACAATTGAAATTGATCATAATGATAGGACTAAGAACCAAAGGGATCACATAAACAAGAATAGTGTCTGCAAATACTAGCTGATAGGATAAAAAAGGGAGAGAAAGATCCAACATGGGAAGTGAGATACACAGCAGACCCATAGAATGGCAGATGTCCTAAACAGCACTCTGGCCTCAGAATCAGCCCTTAAGGCATGCGGATCCAGCTGAAAAGCCCATGAGAGTATTTCAGGCATGGAAAGCCAAGACACTCTGAAAAAAAAAAAAAAAAAAAAACCTAAATGAAAGATCTCCGCGAGTGAGATCCCAATGGAAAGAACGGGTCATCAAACAAGGAGGCACCTTTCTCTGAAGGGAGGAAAGAACTTCCACTTTGACCATGGCCTTGTCTAAAAATTATCAGAGTCAGTGAACTCAGGGGGCTTCCATAGCCTTGGCAGCTCATGACAAGAGCCTAGGGTGATTACTGATGCCATGAACTAGAGTGTCAATTTGTTAAGTCAACAACAGGAGTCACTGTGCACTTACTCCTCATGTAGGATCTCTGTCCTTAGTGTGCTGTACTTTGTGATTTAATGCTATAACTAGTACTCAAACAGTATGTTTCACTTTATGTTTCTGTGTGGGAGCAAACTGTTGAAATCTTTACTTAATGTTGCTAAACTGATCTTCGGTATATAAAGAGAAACGAAAATGAATCTTGATGTGAATGGAAGGGGAGAGGGAGTGGGAAAGGGGAGGGTTGCGGGTGGGAGGGACGTTATTGGGGGGAAGCCATTGTAATCCATATTCTGTACTTTGGAAATTTATATTCATTAAATAAAAGTTAAAAAAAAAGGTTTTTGTTCCATAGAAACAGGGATTGGTTTGGTTTGGTCACCACCATCCACTGAACCAAACATTTGATAAATAGCATATAGTAGGGGCTTCTGAAATACAAGATAGTTTCAAAAAGTTTGTGGAAAATATAATTAGAGTGGATTTTTTTTTGTGCCAAAAAATTGCAATCTATGCATGTGTTTTTCCCCCCAAAGAAACCTTTTATTTAAGGAATACAAACTTCATGCATTTCATAAGTACAACTTCAGTAATATAGTGATTCTTTCTACCACACCGGCCCTCCCACCCACATTCCCACCCCTTCACCTCTTCTCTCTCCCATTCTCAGTCCCTTTCTCCAGTAAGATCCATTTTTATTAACTTTGTGTGTTTTTAGTAATTTGAAATTTTTGAAGAACATTTGTACTAATTGAGTAAATGCATGAAAAACTGTAAAGTGTTAAATGCAAAGCATCATTACTTTTTTCTAGTGATTGCTATTGTTATTCTCTTTCTTTCAAAGACTAATTCTTCCTGTACCAATCTACATAGTTACATAAAAGGACTTGCTGTTGGAAAACTGAAGAAATTGTGTTATGATCATGCAGTGAGTGGTTCTTTTCCTCTTACTTGAAGGACTCAGAGAGCAAAAAGACATTTCGGGTTACTATTCTATATTTATCATGTCAACAATTTATCAGACATAATACCTAACAATAAAACACTCATTATTGCTTTATTGAATGTGAAATACTGTGTTATTAACTTGCTATATTAAGTACACTTTATCCTAACTAGTAATTTCAGAGATCACAGAATCTTTCCATCTCTGTTAGTTGTTAAAATAAGAATTAACTTCCATTACTACAGCAAATATTATTCCAGTGAGTTTTGACCTTCTTGGGGGTTACATGCCTCTCCTCTGCCCTCTAAACTGAAATTTGTGAACTATATTTTGCAAATCTAAAGGAGTAGATACTTCACATTCTGACTAATGTCGCATTTTCTTCAAGAAATGCCTCTCCTTTTCTTACTGAAAATTCATAGTAAAACCAGTGGTCGATGAAGCTGAACAATTTTCTGGCTTCCCCTTGATCCTCCTGCATCAAATGCTTAAAATTTAATGCTAGAGCTTAGAGCGCCATGAGCTCCAGAGGTAGAAATAAATGAAAAGGCAACCTTTCAGGCTGTATCCCTGCGTAGGCTTTTGTATTTGTGTTTCCCTCCTATGGCGGCTGAGACAGTTTGCTATCAGAACACTTTCCTGTCAGAGGAACTTTGTGATTGACATGACGCAGAGATTGGAAAATGTCACCATGAGAGAATTACAGTAACCAGGGCTCTCTCTGAGCAAGTCCACTGGTGCCTGTACAATTTTGTCAACACTTCAGGAGCCTGGGGACTCACATCACTTGTAGTAGCACTTGACAGTCTATGTTTGCTGTTTCTCAGGGAGAAATCAGGAGATGAGAGAATTCACCAGTTCTGAGGCTCTCTGAGCCTCTGTAATCTTGGAGGACAGTGTTTTAAAGGAAGGGTATGAGAGGGTGTTGGGGTGTAGGTGGGAGTTGGATATAATTTGATATCTGGTATGCCAGAGATAGGTTACCCTTGTAATTTGCTTCATTTTGATTTTTGTCTTGATACAAACTTGGAAAAATACATGTCTATCTATAATTTCTAGAGTTGCTTTATTCTATATTTCAAACACATAACTTTTTTGTGGGAGGCAGAAACTTTGGAGAGAGGGTATGTGATGAGGAGGGAGAACAGTGTTACACAGTTTGGACCCAAGTCCCTTGGATTCTCTTCCTGCTTACATGGCTACCCTGCCATGGAAGGCACAGTGGTCAGCTGAGGTTGTTTCCACTCTTTCATTTCTATTTTGCTTGCTAGTCTTCCCTTAAGATGGTGTTTTCTATAACAGTCCCAGGCTCCCAAAACTGTGCAGTTTACCTTGCCTTGAGCTCTACACGTGCCTCTGAGATATGCCTGAACAAGCCTCGGCAGTTTCTTGCTGCTTGCCTAGTCTTCCTCTGTCAGGTCATGGGTAGGATGCTTCTTGGCCACTATGCGCCACAGCACTGTGGTGGGAAATGATGCCCCACAGCCATACTCAAACAATATTCCTAGGTGTGTGAGGCTATCAATTTAGACTGTTTTAGGGATTCCCCCACCCCCAGCCATATGCTTGGTCCTACAGGTATAATTGTCTGCCTGTATTTCTTTGGGACTTTTTTTTTACATTTTCCACTATACCTCTGTTTGCTCTGTTGACAAGGGGTCTCGAATGACTGCCTTGTTCCTGGGCAGGGAGCAGAGAGATGAGCCTTGGATTTCAGCTGAGAAGATGTTAATTATTCCAGTGACAGACATGCTCTAATGAGGCTTTACTGGCATCTTTGTCCCTATCTCAGTAAATATAAACACAGGACATTTAAAATTTTGCCTTAGTTTTCACCTTGACCAAAAAGTGATCATTATTCCCAGGGATTACATAATGATGTGTTAGGGGCCAACTGAGAGTGAAACTTGAGGAACATCCAATGTCATTAGAATGATTTGCTTGGCCATGGTCATGACCCTACAAGTGTGGAATAAATATCTGATTGGAGCGGTTTAAGTAGTGCCAGGACCTAGCTGTGCAGGTGCAGAGCATGTATGATAGAGGACTCTGACTTGCTGGAAGAGTATGCTGTTCCATTGGAGCTTTTATGAATGTGAGTAGCATTTGAATCTTTCTAGGTGAGTGTACCTAATTTCCCTATCAGTTCACCACAGAATAGTTTGAATGGCTGTAATCCATGAAAAATACATGCTGACAGTGAAATTGCCTTTATAAGGTTTTCTGTGTCTTTCAATGCTATAATTCCTAGTAAGAGTGTATTTTTTGATGGACAATAGTACTTATTATGTGCATACATATATGTATTTACAATAATAAAGATGAATTTGCTAAAATTATGCTTATTATTCTACATGACAATCTTAAGAACTGGATGGAAGCTTATTAATTAACCAATAATGTTGGACTTCTTTATAGTCAATGGGCAACTCTATCTATAACCTATGAACTTTGGTTAGATGTGGAGTTGGAATTTATGAGGGACATATTTTTTAAGTCTACTTACTTGTATGTAAAAATATGGAATGGTTCATGAATTTGTGTGTCATCCTTGCGCAGGGGTAAGTCTATTTATTTGTACCCCAGGCATCTCCTGACTGTCTACTGTTGGCCATGTTAGACTGCAGGAGCCAACAAAGATGTGGAAGATACAGTCTGTTCCTTGAAGATCTTGCATTCCCAGAGCTGAGTGTAAGACATGGTCTGCTGGTCAGAAATTGACAGTGGAAAGCCAAGAGAATATCAATGTCCTTCCCTTTTACTCCCAGGCAGAGATAAAGAGGAAAGACTTGTTATAAGAGGAAAGTCCGATTCAGTTATGGGGAGGACAGTAATGAAAGAAGAATGGGATAGGGATAAATTTGATGGCGGTCACAACCCCTTGTAGGAGTTCTGTTGCTTAAAATCAACAAAAAAAAACACACACACACACACAAGAAGCATCTGCCTTTCCTGCAAGAGGAGTGGGAGGAAATAAACAGTCATTGGGTTTCTGTTATGTACCACATAGTGTGCTTAGTGTTGCCACATTTGTTCCAGTGATTTCTTACAAAAGCTCTCTAAGTGGATGGCATGTCCATGTGATAGGTAAGAGAGGTTAGAAAGGTTAAATATTTACCAAAACTGACATTTCAGTACATGGTGAAGATGATGCTAAAGACAGGTGTGTCTAACTGAAAATATACTTCCTTTCACACAACAGGTACCCATACCTAAAACACAAATGCATCAACATGTACATTTATTAATTAAATAAAAATTTAGACTATAACATGTGCCAGATAGTCAATAGTATTTTCTTATCACTCCTTCTTTTTTGGACCTTATGTTCTCCCCTCTCCTTATCTTCTGACTATTATCTTTTTATGTTTTATAACTTTTTAATGCATGAAAAAATGATTGATTTTGATTTCCAGGTTTGTCATTAAGGAAATCAGATTATTTTGTTATCTTGTGCCTCTGATTTTTCTTTTTTCTCTGCAGCAGCAGATGAAATGGGTACAGACCCCCATTTTTTGGGAGGGGGAACAATAGCGTTGCTGCTGCCACTGATGGTAAATATAGATGAAGGAAATTCTTAAGGTCACAAGACATGTTTTGTGTTCCAAAACCAGTATTGAAAAAGAAGGAGAAAAAGAAAGACAGAAGGGAGAGGATAAGAAAGGGATTAAATGGTGAAGCAGAATAGTTGTCAGTATCAAATATCCAAAAATTTTACATAAAGCCTAAATTTCTACATTCTCATAAATAATGGGAAGAATTCTCAACAGGGGGTTGATATTCCCATACATTGAGTTAAACAATAGTTATACCATTTAGGCAGGATCATGCCACATGGTTAGGGTGATTTGATATTCTGGCTTGCCTGGAACAGCCTGCTTGATGTGCATTGTTTTGACACAATGATTGGTAGCATCCCCTTTCCCTCTAGTTTGGAGCGTATTTTATGTGTTACCCTCATCACTAATGTGTGATGGGCCTCACTGGGGCTGCCTAAAACTTTTATGGTATCTACTTGTCTCTGTAAGCATCAGAGTATGTGACCTCTTATAAGGTCATCTTTCTTTGACTGTTTTTCCTTAGCACACTGTTTTCCAAAAGAAGCAACACTCTGGAGGTGAGAAAGATTTAGCTTCTCCACTTTCAGAAAACATATTTACCAATCACACTTGAATGCAAGCCAAGGATAATGTTCTATTAAGTCGTATCTGCCCTATGGCTTGCCTCCATGGGGCTTGGTAATGTACTGGAAAATTTGGTCAGACTCAGACCCAAAAATAGATAATTCATTTGCCTCTGAGGAATTCCTTTAATTCTTGAATGCAGAGGCGGGGTGGGGAGAAAACAGACTGTTCCCCAGAGGCAAATTCTTTGAAATACTTAGCCAGTGGGAGAAGATACTCTTCCCATGGCTCTGATTATAGCCTGTTGTTACTTTTGTGAAGCTCTTTTCCTTTGACATACAAGTCTTTACATCAAAACGGTCAGTGGATATGGGCATATGTGTGTTTTACATCTAGTTTTATAGATGAATGAACTGAGAGGTTAAATGACAGAATCTGAAGATACACAGCCTGCATTCTACAGCAGTGGGATTAGCTCACTTCTAATCATCTTCCACAGTCTCTTTCCACCTCCCCATCCCTCCATCCACACAAATCTTTTTCTCGTTTATCTAAGGATATTACTTTAATCTAGACGTTCCCTAGACTGCATAAGAACCATCTTAAGATGTTTTGTTTTGCTAATTATAAGTCAGTTGGCCATTGGGAATTGTGTATTTTCAAATATATGACCTTACCTTAATTTCCAAATGGACTTGAATTAATTTCCATATGTTGGGCTTGTGTTAATTTCCATATGTTGGGAAAGAGAGTTATTGAGTAAATACTTATTCCAGTAATACCATGGACTAGATATGGTCCCTGATTCTATGACACTTACAGTCTGGAGAGGAGGGAGAACAGAGATCAGTCAGGTAACAGGAGAGTATGTAGTTGGTCAAGACAAAGTCTCTACTCTTAGGAGGCTAAGGGAAAGTACTGGGAGTTTTGAAACAGCCTACTAGGTAGTAGGGGGAATAATCTGTGCGTAGGAGAGGGTAGATCTACTATGGAGCACCAGAGAAGCTTTGCTCAGGAAGTGAAATTTAACTTGTGGTTTAAAATCAGCCAGAGACTGGGCAGGAAAATTCCAGGCAGAGGAAAGAGGATGTGCAATACCCCTGAGATGGGAGAAAGTTTGGCTTGTTGGGAGAACTTGGCAAATACCAATGGGTTTGACCTCAAATAATGGGGAGGGTGGTCAACCTGAAGTTGCCAAATCACATAAAACCTTGGGCCTATGTTGAGGATCTTCGGCAGTATTTTGAAAGCAATGAGGAGTTTGCAACAGTTGTAAGCAAGGGAGTAACATTTGAATTTTGAAAATATCCTAAGTTGTTAATATTATGAAGAAAATCAACTGATGAGGAGGGTCAATAGATGTATAGGTTAGAAGGCTGGAGATGCTGGTGGGGGTGTTTAAGGTTGGGAGTGGCATTAGAGATGGAGATGGAGAGTGAGAGTGATAAGACATCAAGATTGCTCCTAGGTTTCTGTCTTGGGTGATGGTGGTGTCATTCACTAAGACAAGAAATGATAAAAGGAATCCACTTCGAGGGGAGGGGAGAGAACACTGAAAAGTTAAATAAATGGCTCCTCAGTAAACCAGCACATGGACTTTCACTCATCAATAGCAGCAATCAGTACTCTCTGATCTCTTGGGCGATGTTACTGCCTATTTTTAGCCATCCTGTCAATAAACATCTATTAGCACTTATCTGAGTATTTACTAAATGTCAATGTTGTAAGCAAATGCAGATGTTTCATAATACACAGCCCTTTTCTTAGGGAATATCTTCAGTTTCACTGACAAAAGTCATGGCATTGAGGATCACTTAGTTCAAGAATTTCAATCTAATCCTATGGAATTTTGTCATCTCCAAGATGTATTTCCTGATACATTTCTCAGCTTACATTTCATGTTCAGCTCCCTAAAATTACCCAAAGCCAGGATAGCATTTTCCCACCATATTGAATTCTTATTTTTTTTCTGTTTCTATCACTACTTTGAAAATTTCTTGAGGGCAGGGACCATATCATTAGTGTGTAGCTTTTGCCAAGCACATGAGACTTCCTTAAGCAAATTATTGTTGCTTGAATATTTGGTATCATAGATTTTTCATTTAATATTCCTTGGTTTCATTTTTGATCCTACCATAAAGATTGTAGGAATATTTTCTAGAAAGTAATGAGGAATAAATTTGAGTATAACCTGAAATTACTTAGGCTGTAGTTTGTTAAAATGTAAACTTATTTTTATCCTTGCTTTATGAAATGCACGCCAATAGCCATTAGCTACTTGATTTTGGAGGTAGAGATGGAGCTGCAGTTGGCTCTAGTGCTGCTGTGAAAAAACTTGTTTATAACATTTGAGAGGGAAAAAACTGGGTCCCTGTCTTGCTTTAGATGATCTTTAATCCATGCAGTTCTGGTAGAATCCCCTGGCCAGGGCCACTCACCCATGATATGTCATTGTTTGGTACTAGAATTTCAATGAATTAAACTTCTTTACTAGTTTTTTTCCCCCCAATATCTGGTTAGCATCATTTTTCTCCCTGATGTCTTGCCTTACTTCTGACTCTTCTCTGTGGTAGGCATCTGTGTGCCTTTCAGAAACTCCCAGAGTCTCTGTTTCTAAAGAGGCCCCTTTAGAGGCCCTTCTATTGAAAGCTGGGGCTCATTCTGAATGTCATCCAAAGCCATCCATCAAGCTGGTTACTGTGCGGGCAGAGGTGAATGTGTCTCTGGTGTTGTATCAGGTGTTTCCACAGTGCCTGGGGCTTGCTCCTACACATTCTTTTTCAGCTGCAGAAAGGCAAGGTCTGGGAAGGGCTGTTCAGACAATTCTTTGATGAGAAAGACAAGAAAGCCCAAGTGGGTATGGGTGCAGGAATCTCAGTCTAGCAGAACAAGTGCAGAATTTAGAAACAGGCCCTGTTAGGAGTCAATGCCAACATTTAAATGGTTAATTAATCCTTTGGGACATGTTGCCTTTGTGAAAAATGTATTTTTTTAACTTACAAGTAATAATTACATGTACTTAAGGGATACCATTATGTTCTAATCTATACACAAGAATTCCTACAGAAAAGATTTAATCCAGCTAACTATCAAATTTATCACACCACTATCGCTTTTTTGTTTGTTGGTTGTGAGAATTTTAAATATCTGTTTTAGCAGTTTTGAAATATATAGTATATTATTGTTAACTGTGGTCACAGTTAGTGACACAATGCACTAGACTACTGGCAATTAGTACACTAGACTACTGGTAATTGTTTCTCTAGTCTAACTGAAATTCTGTATTCTTAGATCAACATCTTCCCTGTCTCCATCCCACTCCTTTCCTTCCTCCCCCAGCCTCTGATAGATTATCTTTACAATAATGTTACTAAGTCTTCTCAGGTAACAGGAAATATATTTTTGTGTTTAATTTGGTGTTTTAATTCATTGGAAGTTATCTCCTTTGCCACATTTGAAATAGCAGTTTCTAGTAAATGTGCTATTTTGGACCAGGAATTTGTTCGGTGTCCAGAGAGGTGTTGGATTCACAGCCTAGCTCTGCCTTCACTAGCCTTGTGTCCCAGAGCAATCCTCTTTGTCCCTCTGAGCCTCAGACACGTTTTGAGTTTTAACAGATGGGAGAAAGGTGCCAAATGTCTTTTGAACACCACATAAATGGCAGATTTTATTTGTACACATACAAACATTTTACTGGACATGCTTGAATCGTCTCTGATGGTGGATCCCCCTCTATTCCGTGTTCATGAGATTGCCCCTGTTTCTCTATTGTCTCCATCAACCACAGCACCTTCTCCGTCAGATGGTGAAAGCAAACTCTGATGACAAAGTTTGTTTTTTTATCTTCCATTTTTAGCAATCAGGATAGCACTTGACTTTCTTCTTCTAACTCCTTCTCCATTAATTCTCAAGCTCTAGGTTTGCATGTCTGACTTTGATTCTTTCTCTGGCTTTCAAATAATAAAAATAGCCATGAAAATAATTTAAGAAAATTATTGGGGCCGGTGCCGTGGCTCACTTGGTTAATCTTCCGCCTGTGGCGCTGACATCCCATATGGGCACCAGGTTCTAGTCCCGGTTGCTCCTCTTCCAGTCCAGCTCTCTGCTGTGGCCTAGGAGGGCAGTGGAGGATGGACCAAGTGCTTGGGCCCCTGCACCTGCATGGGAGACCAGGAAGAAGCACCTGGCTCCTGGCTTCAGATTGACGCAGCGCTGGCCATAGCGGCCATTTGGGGAGTGAACCAATGGAAGGAAGACCTTTCTCTCTGTCTCTCTCTCTCTGTCTATAACTCTACCTGTCAAATAAAAATAAATAAATGAATAAATAAATAGAAAATTATTTTATTTATTGAGGCCAGTACTATGCACAGCATCCAGATTTTGTCACTTAAAATGAGTATTGTCTCCCATTTAAATATGTACTAATTCAGGTATATAAAGATATGGAAACAGAGCTCAGAAAGGTCAAGCTACTATACAGTGAATTATGTAGGAGCTGTAACTTGAAGTCACAGATGTTTTAAACATATCCTCCAAAACTGGGATCTTAATCCTCTAAGCCAGGACTCTTGAATGCATGTTGGCTTACATGCAAAGAAGTAAAATGGACATTAGATAGATACTCTGCTCTACTTCATAGTTAGAAAACCACTCTGATTTGCAGATTTTGATTGTTTGTTGCTAGCCTTGGTTCTTGGTGGTTTTCTTCATAGCTACTCTGGTTACAGTGGGGTGAAATGCGTGTTGGTTTGAGAACTGCTTTTCAGGGTATCTCCTGGGTCCTTTTGCCTCTTGGTTCTGAGGAGCTGGCAGGCATCAGAATGAATGCTGCTCAGGTGCATACCACTTACCTCCCCTGGGTGGCTTCCCAGTCTTTCTGTCCATTTTAGCACATAACAGATGCTTTCAACCTTGTTTGAGTTTGTGTACACACAGACACTAACTTAAGCTTGTAACAGGGAGTGACATGTCTGGGTATCTTGTTCAATTCAGGCTGGAGAGGTGCTAAGAAGGCAAATCTGACTTCCTTGTCTTATCCATTACCCTACTATGCCCCAGAGAGAAAATTTGAAGGGGTATTGATATGACAAAAAGTGAACTGAGGCAGAGGTCTTTTGAGGTGAAAAGGTCTTAGCTGGTAAGCAAGAATTAGAATTTTCAGAACCTTGACTACTAAAATTAGTGATAGTTTGTGGGGATCTTTGGAAATCATTAAGATTATATATAAGTGGTTCATATTAGGACTTTTAATTAATATTCTATGATCAATTGAAGTTAATTCATCGATTTGTGGGAAGAAAATGAAATTAAAATAAAGAATCTTCTGGAATCTGGTTCCAGGGTTAGAATCAGAGGATTCAGATCTGAAACTTATTTTTGCCACTTGATATATAGTTTGAACAGAAGTGAGTGATTTCACACCTTGGGTGAAATTTAAGGAGACTGGAATAGATGATTGGTAATTCTAGGATTGAGCACGTCGACATTCTAACAGAGAGCAGTTGAACAGTTAATTCATTCAACAAATAACACTGAGCATTTGCTATATGCCAGCCTCTCTTCCAGGAGCCCCTGTTGTATCAGTGGACCGCACATCTGAAGTCTTTGCTTTTATGGCATTTTTATTTACTAGAGGGAGGCTGAGAAAGTGCAGAATAACCAAGATCCTTCTAGATGGTGATTAGTGCTAAATGTACCTGACATAAGCTTATTACACACACACACACACACACACATTTTCCTTGTTAAGCACATCACAAGCTTCTTGTGCTTAGTTATGAATACCAGACAACACTTTCACACTATGCTTGTGGGTCATTTTAACAATGGAATCACTAATAAGTGCACAACAGTGTCGCACTAACTAGATGATGAAAAGGACAGTTGTTTTCAGTGTGGGAGCTGAAACAATGCAAAGTGTTGCCATGTTCAACCTCGGCTGAGAATGTGTACTTCAAGCAATTCAATTTTTTTCTGTACACGTCCTTGAATGACTGAAAATGCTTGGAGTGTCAATTTTGAGGTTACAAATAAATTTCAGTGAGCCAGCAAATTTCTAAATATGGCTTCTGCAAATAATGAAAATCTGCTGTATCTTAGTATCTAGTTCCAACAGAGATTCTTTTAAAAAATAAAATTATAATACTATTATTTCACTAAAATGTTAATGCTATTGTCCTTGTTATTCAAGGGGGATTTGTTGCAGGACTCCTCTGGGATGTTTAAGTTCATTACAAAATAGTGTAGAATTTGCTAGGCACATCCTCCCAAATTACTTCAAATTACCTCTGGATTATTTATAATACCTAATACAATATAAATGCTGTGTAAATAATTGTTAAGCTGTGTTGTTTAGGGAGTAATGAGAAGAAAAATAAAAGTCAGTGAGTGTTCAGTACAGATGCAATTTTTTCCTCAACATTTTTAATCTGCAGTTGATTGGATCTGCAGATGCAGAACCCATGGATATAGAGGGCTGACTGTACTCAATATCATCAGATATTCAGTGATTGTGGTATCTCTCCAAATTGTGCTCTATTTCCTAAATCTCTTTTAATCTACAGATTCCCTTTATTTGCCTCCCTCTTTTTTTCTTTTTTTGTTCCTGCCTTGCAATCCTTGGTTGAAGAAATAGATTCTGTGCTTCCTATAGTCTGGATTTTGCTGATTGTCCATCTGGTGTTGTTTAACATGGCCCTTTGACCACTATACTTCCTGTGTATTGGTTGCTAGATCTAGAGGCTTAATCAGATTTAGTTTTAATATTTTTCTTTTTTGCCAAGACTGCTTTATGAGCTGTGTTTTGTACTTCCATCATGGAATGCGCATTGTCTATGTGTCTTCAGTTTAGTCACAGAAGTTGCCACCAATGATCATTTTCTAGGTTGATGCTTCCCATGCAGGGATAATCCCTTTCCCCTAAGGGACCTTGGGTAATGTTTAGAGACATTTACTGATGCCCACTAGGTAGAGGCCAGAGAAGCTGCAAAATATCCTACGGTTGGGGCTTAAAACATGATACCCCAAAGTAGGATGACTTGGCATGCTGAATACTTTGAACTGAAGGGCATTAGAAAGGCCTCAGAAACAAGTTCTTTCTGACCTTTCATCCTTCTGTCTCACACCCTACTTTCTCCTCCTGAATCAAGTCAGAGAAACCAGAATTCTTCTTCCTTAAGGAAGATTATAGAAACCAGACTCCTCTTCCCTAAAGCAAGTCATGAAACCTAGAAAGATTACTCTCTGCCCCATACCTGGGAGGAAGAAATACTACACAGAGAGACCAAGAAGAAGCTGAGCAGAGAGTTTCCCACTTTGGTCTACTACTGTTAGATCAGACCCTTTGTCCACATTTCTGCACAGCTGTCCACTCTTCACTTAACCTAAGCATTACAAATAGAAAGCGTTCCTGGATCTGTGGGTCTTCATTTCTGAAATCTCCTGTTTTGTATAAAACTTTGATTAGATGCATTTATTACACTTTTCACTTGTTCATCTGTTTTTTGGTATAGGAAGCTTGACAGTGACCCTTATGATGGGTGAGAAAGGTATCACGTTTCTGCTCCTACACTGCAATGCCCAAACAGCCCTGCGCACCGACGAGCTGTCCAGTCCAAGCTGGGGGTGGTGATACTCCAATTCCAGCATCTCCTTTCATTGTTAGATGAAACACTTTTATAGAGAGACTTTTTTCCTCAAAGTATAATCATTATCTTTTGTTATCACCAAGTGTAGATAAAGGACAAGATTTAAGTATAGTGATGTTCAATATTGTCCAAATTTTGGTCAATAGGAGTCTATTCAAATAGGCTTCCACTTAGCTCTGACTTTCTTTCTTTTTCTTCTTTTTTCCCCTTCCCTTCTTTCCCTCCCCTCCCCTTTCCTCCTTCCCCCTTCTTGCCTCTCCCCTCCCCTTTCCTCCCTTCCCCTCTCTTCTCCTCTCCTGTCCTCTCTTCCCCTCCTGTCCCCTCCCCTCTCCTCTGCTTCCCTCCCCTCCCCTCCTTTCTTCTCTCCTTTCATCTCCTTTCTTCCCTTCCATCCATCCATCCTTTCATCCTTCCTTCCTTTCTTCCTCCTTCCTTCCTTTCTCTCTTTCTCTCTCTCTCTTTCTCTCTTTCCTCACCTCTTATTAATACTATATATAATAATATATCATCATATATAGTATGTCTGCTCTGCTAAAGCAGGAATATTTTTGTTCATGAATATGCTTAAATATCTAAAATAATGTCTGGCACATAGTTAACTCTTGAGTATTTGTTAAATGAATGAGTAACAGTAAGTGATTGGAGAGAGTACTATCTTACTTTGTGTGGTGAGGGACAGCCTCTCTGAAGAGGGTGTACTGATATAAGGTCTGAATTAAAAGACGGTGCTAGTTCTGTGGAGATTCAGAGAAAGAGCATTCTAAGCAGAGAGAAGATTCAATGCACATCCTAATGCGATAATTAGCTTGCAATAGTTAAAGATGAAGAATGAAGGCCATTGTGATTGAAGCAGAATGGGCAAGGAGAAATGGTGGAGATGAAAAGGCA
The DNA here is from genome assembly GCF_051225735.1 of Oryctolagus cuniculus. NCBI lineage: Eukaryota > Metazoa > Chordata > Mammalia > Lagomorpha > Leporidae > Oryctolagus > Oryctolagus cuniculus. The sequence goes on from NC_142870.1 coordinate 100,983,183, forward strand.
TCTCATAAGCGATGAGAAAGAATTTGTAAAAAAATTTTTTTTTAACCACAGCATAATCTAACCCATAATGATCAATACATGGTGCTGATCCGATGGCAGGAACCAGGTACTTCTCCTGGTCTCCCATGGGGTGCAGGGTGCAAGGACTTGGGCCATCCTCCACTGCACTCCCTGGCCACAGCAGAGAGCTGGCCTGGAAGAGGGGCAACCGGGACAGAATCTGGTGCCCAGACCGGGACTAGAACCCGGTGTGCCGGCGCCGCAAAGCAGTGGATTAGCCTAGTGAGCCGCGGCGCTGGCCCAAAGTCTTGAAGACAGAAAACCAAGAAGTTTCTGGAAATGATCACTTCAATGCACTTTGAAATGTAAAGAATTAACAAATTTAGATGAAGCAAAGTATAAAACACGCCTGGAAATGGGATAGGAATGTAGTTTCCTGCCCAAAATGGTCATCTTATCAGTGTATTTTTTAATAAAAAATATTCCAAAGGAAGCTTTGACCTAGCTACCTCTAGCCCAGCACTGAGCTAGTTGAAAGTCTCATCACATGAAATACAGAAGTCAGCATGGTAAGAAACTAGGAAGAGAATGTCTCAAAAAGATTGAGAATTACAAGATCACCAATTGTGCTATAGATTAAAAAAGAGAAGGCTGAGAATAAATGAAATGCCTGACTGGATTCGGTTTGCTTGCAGCTGATATACTTGACTCTGGAAAGAACAGTCATTTCAGCCATCTTCCTAATCAATACTGGAAGCTGGGATCAAATTGATTGGTTGTATGGTAACAGACATACAGCCTAGGAAAAGCTGATGAGTCGTGGACACACTTTGGTAAATTTCAGTACAAATATAGTTCTGAGGAACTGGTACTTCTTTTTTCACTCCCACCATGTCCCAGTCTCTCCTTTGTTAGCAAACCTAACACTGTTTTCCTTTTACAATATTTGTGCAAAGTTTTCAAACATGCACCTGGCACAACACATTAACTTTTGGAGAATTGCTTGATATATCAGGATAACACATAAAGCTCTTTTTAATTTTTTTTGAAAGCTCTTTTTAAAGAGAGAGAACCAGGGCTATGTGTGAACTTACAGACCAAACTTGACCCCTTGATTTTCAGTGCTGAGGAGAGAGGGTTAGGTAAGCTTGTAGGAAAATGAGATAAGTGCAAATGATGAAATAGAATTGCATTTTTGAGTAACTTTCCAGGACTGAAGAAGTTCTCAGTTTAATAGAGGGTGAGATAACAACTCCAAAGTGTATATACTATTTTTTAAAAACTAAAACATGTCCTTATATAAAAGGCTACTTTGAGGTGTGTTATTGCACCAGAGGTAGAGCCAGGCACTCTGCATATAAAAGTATATCACAGGTAGAGAGAGAAAGTGTACGAGAGCACAGAACCTTTTTAACCCGGCAAAGGTGAAAGGTAGGTGCCTCTTGCAAACAGCCAACAAGAACACAAATTCATCCTAAAGTCTATCTCATCCCCTTTGTTTCTTGGACAGACAGCGCTAACATGATTCATAACTTGGCTTAAAAATAGTCATCTGTTTCATGGTGTCATGGGCAGCATTACTTGATGCCTCCTGCCTGATGCTCTTTGTGTGAAAAATAAGCAATTGCATTTCCTTTCTGCAGTTTCTCTCCTTTCTCCTTGGGCCATCATAGTCCCAAAATAACTTCACTGATTCACTGGAAAGCTTTTGTGGATACAAATGTCTTTAATGTCCTCTAACTGCAACATGTAAAGATATGCATGCTGTTAAGGTCTATTTCCTGGTATAGTCACCCATCTTTATAATGTTTAATCCATACCCAATCTCTATGATGAAAAAAAAATCACAGGCAAGAAATTGATTGGATTGAAAAAGCCTTGTTAATATGCATTACCATTATCAGAGTCTAACACAGAGCCTGTTGTGAAGGAATGCTTTAGTACCAGTTTTGTTGTTTTTGTTCAATGAATGAATTCAGACACCCAGTTGTCTGCATGAGACGACTTCCATCTGCTTTCAAGGCACTAACAGTCTATTGTAGGAAGCAGACAAGTAAGCAGATGATATCAGCACTGTACAATAAATACTGCATCTATATTGTAAGCAACGTGTGGGCAAGATAGCAAGTCTATGAAAGTAGCATTTAATTTGACCTATAGGGGATTTTATAGGTTCTTTTTCTGTCACATCACTTACCGCAAACTTAGTGGCTGAAAACAACATGTTTGTTCTCTTATATTCTTGTAGGCCTATGTCTGACACAGATCTCATGGGGCTAAAATCAAAGTATCAGCATTCCTTTCTGTATGCTTTGAGAGGAAAATGTTTTCATGTCCTTTCCGGCTACTAGAGGTTGTTCCATATTTTCTTTTGGTTCCTGTCTACCTTCAAAGCCAACAACATTGCACTTCCCAGTCCACTCTTGCTTGGTGATGTTTCCTTCTGACCTTAACTGGGACTCATGTAATTTGACTGGACTCACCCAGAATAACATAGAAAAATTTCCCATTTCCAGACCATTAACTTGGTCACATCTGGAGAGTTCCTTTTACCAAATAGGTAATAAATTCGCAGGTTCTAATGCTTAGAACATGGACATTTCAGGGGATTACTATTCTGTCTTTAGCAGTAGTGAAAGAGGAAATGAAAAAAATAGTTAAAAGGAGTGATATTTGATGAGAGTCCTAAAAATTGAACTGAGATTCTCAAGATGAGTGAGGGAAGGGGAGACTATTAGGGAAGGGATCTTCAGTCAGATAGAAGACTCAGATTAGATGGAGATTATATGTATTAGAACCAATTCATGGATTCAAGATCAATTGGGAGCTAGAACTAATATTTCCTTGGTATTTCAAGTATATGGATATTTACTATATTTCAGTAAACATTCAAATAATCAGAAGTTACACTTTTACTAATTTATTTTTACTTAATTAGCAGTCGGTAAGGGAAGCATGTGGTATTATTATATGAAGATAGTTGGTTTATTGTTTGTTTTTTATTTCCAGACTAATGGGATATAGCCAGGGCAATAATGAAGGTGTGATCACAGGATGAGAAAATCAAATTAACCTGAAATGGTAGTTAGAGAGAAAATACATCTTTTCAGTTAATTGTGAAAGAAAGATTAATTAATCAGCATCTCACATTTTATATTTTGTATAGAAACGTTTCTACTTTGAGATCTAGAGGGAAAATGCATCAGTGGCAATAATGAAAATACTTTACAGTGTATTTAATCAATCTTATCATGATAAGAAGACAAACAGACTCTTGTTTCTGATCTGTAAAGACAATCTCAATGTTCTTCAGATTCAGTGCCTACTAAAGAATATATGAGGAAATATATAAAGAAAAGGACTGTTAACCCAGAACACTACAATCAGTGAAATTGTCTTTCAGGAATGAAAATATTTTAAAAAAGAAAAAAAAAAGAATTTGTTGCAAGTCACTTGCTCAAGAAGAATTTATGTAAACTGGTATAAACATTATGGAAGACAGTATGAAGATTCCTTAGGAAGCTAAAAATAAACCTGGCATATGAGAATATATCCAAAGGAAATGAAAGCAGCATATGAAATAACTATCTGCATGCCATGTTTATAGCAGCTGTATTCACAACAGCTAGGATGTGGAAACAACCTAGATATCCATGAACTGATTATTGGTTTAAGAAAATGTAGTATATATACATGATGGAATAGTAGTCAGCCATAAAAAATGAAATTTTGACATTTCAGCAAAATGAATGCAGCTGGAGATCATTATGCTAAGTGAAATCATCCAGATCAAAAAAGAAAAATATCTCATTTTATCTTATTTGAGGTAGTTAATATTTATAGGCAAACTACTATAGTTTTAATAATCTGTGATTATCTTAAAATTTACTGTATATGAGTGAAATGGACATCTTTTCATTTGACTGTTTTTATAGCCCTTGCCTATATTCCTGATAAACTATGATCTTTTTACTTTTTACTGTTGAGCTCTTTATTTAGTAGAACATTAAGCCTTTGACTGTAATGTAAATTAAAATATGTAACACCAAATATAATGTAAACTAAAAATACAATGTAGTAAAATAAAAATATAATGCAAATTAAAATATCTCAAAAATTAAGAAATAAAGAAGAAAATAAAAGAAAGAAAGTGTAGAGAGGAAGTGAAGAAGGGAAGTATTATAGTCTTAGAATTGTATTTAGGAACTACCTCGAATCTGTTCTCTTTGTACTGATATCACATTTACATGAATAGTGATGAGAATTGTGCTGAAGTAATTACCATTCATTTGCTGTAATCCTGAAAACCTAATACATTAACAAATTTGTTAAGAGAAAGAGAGTCAGTAAAAATCTTTAGACAGGAGGGAAATGATGCCAGAAGGAAACCTATGATTTCAAGTATGAAGAAAGGGCAACAGAAATGGTCAATATTGTCCTATTGTTCTTTCTTAAATAGCTTTGATGGTTGAAAACATAAATTAAAACATTACCATATGATATTTTTAATACATGCAGATATAATATGTAAAATAATTATAAATTAAGAAGGGAGGATAAAGTGACTTGTATGTGGGAAATATTTATGTTATTCTTTAAGTGGTAAAATATTGATTCTCAGTAGACTATAAAAAGTTAACTGCATGTATTGTAATTCTCAGAGCAGATACTGAAAAATTATACTAAGATATAGCTAAAAGTGCATTAGCTAAATGCATTAATAGGCATTAAAATGTTTAAATAACCCCAACAGAGTCAGATAATGGAAAGCAAAGGAACAAGACAAGGATGAATCAATATAAAACAAATGATAAAATAGTAGATTTAAATTCACAATGATTATGTTAAATGCAACTGACCTAAATACACCAACAAAAAGACAAAGATTTCCAGGATGGATTTTAAAAAATGAATCAATTTTATGCTGTCTACAAGAAGCTCATTTCAAACCCAAGGATATAGGTAGGTTAAAAGTAAAAGAGTAGAAAACTATACACCATGCAAACTGTAATAACAAGAAATTTTAGGCATCTGTACTCTGAATATATGCAAACATAGATCCCTGAGCAAAGTAAATTTCCATGGGTTAAGAGTGATGTATTACATCGTGACAAAAGGGTCAATTCACTAAAAATAAGTAACAAATCTTAAGGTTTATGCACCTTAAACAAGTTTCAGAATATACAAAATATGGAATCTGATATAGTCTAAAGGTGAAGTAGAAAAATCCACAGTTATCGTTAGAGAATTCAAAATTTTTCTCAGTAATCCATAGACATAGTAGACAGTAAATCAGTAAGTACATGGAAGACATGTACAAGATTGTCACTATTAACAACATTATCAACCAACTCAGTCTAGTTGACATTTATAGAACATTCCACAAGATCATATTTGTAAAATCTTCCTTTTAAAGTATGCATGGAAAATTTACCCAGATAGACCATATTCTGGGACCACACACATGCATAAACACACAAATTTAACAAGTTGAAAAGGGTATGTTCTCTGTCTGTTTTTACTAGTTTCTACTAGAATTAGACTAGAAATAAATCTATTTGAAAGATAACTGGAAAAATATTCAGATACTTAGAAACTAAAAAACACTCTACTAAATAATGTGTGCCTTCCGTCTATGTTAAAATCTAAAAAGCAGTGATGAAGAATTGATGGAGGGCTTAAACAAAAGTAGAGAAATACTATATTCATGAATTAGAGAGTTCCAGGTAATAAAGATGTTGCTTATCCCAAAATCAATTCCTAGATTTAATGAATCCCAGTCACATTTCTCACAGAAAATTTTAAAGATATAAATAGCCTAATTCTAAATTGTATAGGGAAAGGTAAAGCAATTAGAAGAACCAAAACATTATGAAAATAAAAAACAAAGTTGGAAAAATTATACTACTAATTTTTTAACACTTACTATAAAGCTACCATAATCAAGACTGTGTGGTATTGGTGAAGGGATAGACTCATAGATAAATGACACCGAATAGAATCCAGAAACTTATTCATATGAATAATGCCAAGTGGTTTTTCGCAAAAGTACAAAGACAATTCAAGGGAGAAAGAACAATTTTCCAGCAAAGGTGTTGGAACAATTAGACACATGTGAGTTCTTCAAAACGTTCATAGAAATGTATATTATGAAAAAAAAAGCATGAATGGATTTCAAAATCATTTTGCATCAAAATTAACATAGTTTTAAAATTCAATTTTCTGTGAATTTTTAAATGTGGACTCATATATGAAAAAACCCTCAATTTAAATTTCATACTCTTTTATACAAAAATTGACTCAAAATTGATGGTAGGTCCAAACACACAACATTCATTCATAAACTTTTAGAAAAAAAAACTAAGAGAAAATCTTTGTGACCTGGATCTAAGCAGAGTTATTAGACATGACCCTAACATTGGTAACTTGTATTTTATCAAAATCAAATATTCTGCTCTACAAAATGCTCTGTTCACATAATGAAAATACAAGCCACAGACTGGTAGGAAATATTTGTGAATTATATATCTGAAAAAGAACTTATATCTGTATAAGTTCCATATATATATATATATATATATACATTAAAATAGCTTATTTTTAAATGGCTAAAAGGTTTGAAAAGACACTTCACCAAAGTAGATGCAAAGGCGGAAAAAAATTAATATATTTACCACTTTGGAAATATCAATGAAAACCAAGATAATACAGCCCATTTATTAAAAGGCTAAAATGGAAACATACTGTCAACAGCAGCTCTTGAATGTAGGAATACTGGAATTGTGGTGACAATGCAAAATGGTATAGTCACTTCCTACAAAGTTAAATATAGGTTTACTACATGACCCAACAGTTGTGCTCAGAAATATTCATTCTGGAAAAACAAAAACTTATATTCACACAAAAAAGTATGCACAAATATTTATAGAAGATTACTTACTATCACCATAAACTCACCCCAAATATCCTCCAATGGATGAGTGGAAAACTACTGGCATACATCCATACATGGAATATCACTCAGCAATAAAAGGAAAAACTATACATACAACACCATGAATGACTCTCAATTGCATTATGTTAATTGGAATAATCCTGATTCAAAAACAAGATTTCAAATTCTGTTATTCCATTTACATCATTCTGGAAATGGTAAAACTATAAGACCATAGTTGCCAGGGGCTCAAGTAGGAGAGAGAATTCGAGGATTTTGGTAGGGGAAATATTGGTGATTGAAAGAACTCTGATTGTGGTGAGGGTTACATGAGACTATACATCTTTTAAAATCCGTAAAACCAAATACTGAAAAGAAGTTTTACTATTTGATAATTTCTAAAAATGAGAAAAAAATGTAATAGTTGAACACAAAGATAAAAGAAGCTGACAAATCTGCTGTATGTCTTCAGTTTGCAATGGTGTCTTTGATGTCGAAAAGGAAAGAACATTAAAACTGTGAACTTGTTCCACTTGAAAATCACAAGCATTCCTTAGTCTGGTTTCATAAGAAAAAAATAAGTCAAAAAAGAAATTGAATATGGAGAAAGAATACAGCAAAGCCAAATGCTGCCCATTGGCCCCTAATAGGCAGGGTTAATTGCTTCTGATGTGACTGAGAGGTCCCGAGAAGAGTCACATAAGCTGTCCTAGGAGTTGCAAAGCAAGGCCTCTATCTGGTTCCTGGAGACCAAGGTCAAATGTAGCATCATCATAGTCTCTTTAGAGAAGGATCTTGAACTTCTGTCCCCAGGAATGTTCAAAGATCCTGCAACTCCCTTGTGGTTAAAGGATTCTGGTGAGAAGAAAGTTCATGATTTTGGCACGCTTGGAGCAATGCCAGGCTCCCCAGTGCCAGATCTGAAATACTGAGAAGATAAACAATGTTGACACTCATAACCATAAGGGAAAATAGAGAGCAAGTGTTGAAAATGCAAGAAGCCAGGCTAAGCCCTAAGACTTCGCACTCTGTAAGCAGCCTTAATCAGATCCAATCTGGAATAGTGATGCCTTCAAAAATATCTCAGGGCAGGGCTGGAGACCATCAGAACTCAAAAGTTTAGGGACCTTCCTGCTTCCGGATATCCTTATCTTGCATTAAACCCCATTTACATGTCCACAGCTGCCTTAAATGCCACGTGGAAACCTGCCTAACTGCAGAATAGATCTTATAACACTCAGGCCTCAAATCCATGACTATGAGATTAGAGACAAGATATTCTAGTCCCTATGATGCCCTTAAACTCCTTTATTTGGTTAGTCTTGAAAAATACCCACATGATACTGAGAAAAAAAATCAGACTAAAGCATGCTGTAGTGCTTCATGGAGAGGCTTTCTGAGACAGTGTGGGATGGTGAAAAGAACCCATGGATTGTCCTAAACCCTGATTCTGTGCCAACCAACATAGGACCTTAAATAATTCCACACTCTATTGTAATCTATAATTTACCTAATCTGTGTCCCTTCCAAAAACTGAGGTCCAGAAAGATGAAAAGATATGTTTAGGTAATGCAGTAATTTAGGACTGTAATTGACTTGAATTCAGATGTTCTGATTCCAGGCCGGAAAACAGATAAGGAAATGATTCTGATCCGATATGACTAGCTAAATCCTGAGAGGAAAATGTCCTTCCCTCAGAGGAAAATTAGATGGATGGATAGGTAGATATATTAGATAGATAGATAGATAGACAGACAGACAGACAGACAGACAGATAAGCAGGCAGGCAGGCAAAACCTCAGGTATTGGTAAGGCTTTTTATGTTTGTTTTTGACCTGAACACAGGATAATGCAATAGAGGACACCTACTAGAGAGGAAAATACTTTAAAAATGGCTTTTCTCAGGCACAAACATCAAGGCACTATTATATCCTGAGTTATAATTTGTCAGGTGTTATTCTGATCTCGTCCTTCCATGGAAGAGATGCAGAGTGACCTACAGAGAGGACTTAGATCAGAGACTGCTATTTGACGGGCAACAAATGGGAGCTAATAAAGGGTATTCAGAAGGAAACAGTTATCTGGTAAGGGATAGGGGATATGACACCCATATGTTGTTGAAAATGAAATGGTGGCAGTGTTGAAGTCGAATAGTAAAAGCTTTAGAGGAGAATGAGACGTAAGGAATGATGGTCTCACTTTGGATTTTCAGGAGCCGCCAAAGATGGAGTTAGGATTTGTGTAATCAAAGATACCAGAACCTACAACACTTCTGACTTTCCTTTTATTTCTTGGGTAAGTTCCCGTCTCCAGCTTGTCCTGAGGCTGTCTTATTCATTTTTGTACCCCTTAGACGAGTCTCGTAGAATCAGATGCTCAAAAATTCCTTGCTGTGTAAGTGGTAAGGTCGACCCTGTTATCTCTAAAAGGCCAATAAGGAATTGCCGTACTTGTTGAAAGCCCATCTCTCCAAAACTGTTTTATTTTAATTAATTAATTAAGCAGAGAGGGAGGGGGAGGGGTGCTACCATCCACTCACTGGTTCATTCTCCAAATGCCCCTAATAACCAGGGCTGAGCCAGTTTAAATCCGAGGACGAGGAACTCAACCCAGGTTTCCCACATACGTGGCAGGAACCAAATCACTTAAGCCATCATCTACTGCCTCGCAGGGTCTGCATGAAGCAGAAAATTGCAGTCAGGAGCTGGAGCAAGGAAACCAGGCACTTTGACATTGAACATGTGCTCTTTTTTTAAATTTTTTTAATTTTTTTTTTTATTTTTTGACAGGCAGAGTGGACAGTGAGAGAGAGACAGAGAGAAAGGTCTTCCTTTTGCCGTTGGTTCACCCTCCAATGGCCGCCGCAGCCGGCGCACCACGCTGATCCGAAGCCAGGAGCCAGGTGCTTCTCCTGGTCTCCCATGGGGTGCAGGGCCCAAGCACTTGGGCCATCCTCCACTGCACTCCCTGGCCACAGCAGAGAGCTGGCCTGGAAGAGGGGCAACCGGGACAGAATCCGGCGCCCCGACCGGGACTAGAACCCAGTGTGCCGGCGCCGCAAGGCGGAGGATTAGCCTAGTGAGCCGCAGCGCCGGCCTCTGAACATGTGCTCTTAAACACTAGATTAAATGACATCCACCCCGAAGTTTAGAAGTTTGGAAGCCTGTCATCACCCTTGATACATTTGTCTAATCTGTTGGGGGTATGGAAACAAATCCAAAGAGCTTGGCCCTTATGGATTGGCCATTTGGTGGGGTCCTACAGTGAGGCTGTACTAGGCTATGCACTATCAGGAGTGAGAAAATTCCTGACAGTTTACAGCCAAGGAAGGAAGCCAATGTCAGCTTGAGAGAACCATGACCTAAGGACCCAAAGTATGAGTGAGAGGCTTGAGCAGGATCTCAGGTGGTCAATTTTAAAAGCCTAAGCCAAACTAGATAGAAGGACAAAGCACATTATAGAAATTCAGTCATTTTCTTCTCTTCGATGTTGCATTCATATCTGGACAAATCTTGATTTTCACACACACACACACCACACATACACACACACATATTCAGGTTAGACATGTTGGAACTTCAATACTAATGTCATTTTTTTTTATAATTTATCCAAACATAAAATAGTAACATAAGCCTGAAAAACTGATTATTTAACTTATTCCAAAAAAGAAATTCATTTTTTAGGAACACGTAAAGGGAAAGCTAGATTCTACTATTGAATGTGAGTATAATTTGCTCTCTTTAAGTGAACCATATCCTGAAAAGAGAGCGATACAACCTGGTCCAGGGAGCTCTGGGCCCCCCTACAGTAATTAATCTGCAAGTGCTCAGAAAATCTCTGTTCCTGAGAAGCCCCCAAAAGCTATGTTATCAGAAAACACAGTTTAACTCCGGCTCTTCCTCGTAGCTGTTCTGTGACTACTGGTGATCAGCTGTCTTGCACTTAGTTTTCTCACTAATCAAATGGGGAGAACAGTGGCATTTAGTACATAAGGTTGTTGTAAGGCAGAAACAAGATAAGCTGATGGTTAGAATCTCTGATGTATAAGTGCTCAAGAAATATTAGGTATTGTGAGTGTTATCATGACTGTTGTTAGGCAAGCCGAAAAATGCAGCAACATCAAATGTGGAAGAGAAACTGAGATGACTGCTAGAGAATGTGAGACCCAGCTGAGGAAAGCTCTGCTTTGTCTCATGGATAATTCAGAAGGACCACTGGCAGCTGGCTGAAATGTGTGTGTGTGCAGGTGGAAATGAGTATGAGCAGACACTTCATGGGGTTGGGAAGCTCTGACAGGGAGTAGTTAGAGAGCAGGGGAGAGGGCCAGGTAGTTCTGGCATCTCATCTAGATCTCAGTCAGGGCCAGGGGACCACTGTAGAGCTCTGACTAAAGTCCTGAAAAATTGAAGCCTGTTCATCCAGGGCCCTGACTTCTAGTCAGGTCTGTTTAGTCGACATCCTACCATGAAAGGGAAGCCACTAAAGCTGAGTCCTTTGTTAAATCATGTAATTAAAACCAATGGTGATATGAAGCCAAACTTGATTAACTGAATACACGTAACCTCTGAAAGATGCCCCCTCCACCCCACTCGTATATGGTGTTTAATAAATAATCACCAAATGAGTAAAATGCTGCTCCTGACTACATATGACAATAAATCCTCCCACAGCAGTGTGGTGTGGTTTCTGGATAAACTGTATTTATAGTAGGACTCCGAAAGCAGAAAAAACAATCCAGTGTTGCAGGTCCTATCTTGTCCTGCCTTGAAATCCATGCTGAGGGCTGGTGTTGTAGCACAGTAGGCTAAGCCTCTGTGTGTGGTGCCAGCATCTCATGCAGGTGCCAGTTTGTGTAGCGAATGTCCCTCTTCTGATCCATCTCTCTGCTTATGGCCTGGGAAAGCAGTAGAAGATGGCCCAAGTCCTTGGGCCCCTGCAACGTGGGAGGCCTGGAAGAAGCTCCTGGCTCCTGGCTTCAGATCAGCTCAGCTCTGGCTGTTGGGGCCATTTGGGGAGTAAGCCAGTGGGTGGAATACTTTTCACACTCTGTCTCTCCTTCTCTGTGTCTCTAATTCTACCTCTCAAATAAATAAATAAATCTTTTAAAGAAAAAAGGAAGAAAAACACACATGGGACCAGTGCTGTGGTGTAGTAGGTTGAACCTCCATCTGCAGCACTGGCATCCCATATGGGCACTGGTTCATGTTCCAACTGATCCTCTTCCAATCCATCTCTCTGCTTATGGCCTGGAAAGCAGTGGAAGATGGCCCAAGGGCTTAGGCCCCTGCATCCATATGGGAGACGTGGAAGAAGCTCGTGGCTCCTGGCTTCATATCAGCCCAATTCCAACTGTCATGGCCATTTGGGGAATGAACCAGTGGACAGAGCTCGCTCTCTCTCTGTGTCTATAACTCTGCCTCTAAAATAAATAAATAAATCTTAAAAAAAGAGAGAGGGAGAAATCCTGCTGAATGTAGCTAGAAACCAAGTTAGCTCCAAAACACAGGTGGACATATATCAAAATATAGAAGGTGAGTTTCAAGGGAATGATTCATGCAAAACTTCGATTTGGGTCTGAGGAAGGATTTTCCACTCTTTGCTTCCACCACCCATCAACTTTCTGAAGCAAGCAAACAAGCAAGCAAGCAAAGTCAACGATCTCACTGCTCCTTCATATTCCTTCTACCCAAATGAACTGAGTGTTTGGGAGTTAAATTCCCTTTTGTGGCTCTAGCAATCCCCCTAGAATAGCTCTCTAAAAGGAGACAGACAGCTGTTTCAGAAAAACAGGAGGCAATAATCAGCAACATTGCTTACCAAAGCACAAAGCTCTTGGGAACACAAGCCGTTATTCCAATCAGTCCTAAAATCTCTCTTTCTCTCTCTTTTTGAAATCCTCAAACTAAAGAAGTGGGCTGGAAGCTTCAAAATTTCTCTGTAACTTACCCCCAAAATAAACTAAGTGTTCAAGTATTTTTTCTCCTTCAGGGATATAGAAATGTCAGTGCAGACATACAGAAAATCATATTCAGGGTTGAGGAGTTTCAGAAAGCTGCAGACTCATTAGTTTTTGAGAGGTATGGACACACACACACACACACACATACACACATACAGAGACAGAGTGATAGAGTTCCTATGGTGGGGGGTCACTCTCCAAATGCATGCATTGACTGGAGTTGGGTTGGGTTGAAGGTGGGAGCCAGAAATCCAACCCATCATCAACTACTTGAACCACTATCACTCCCTCCCCTTAAGATGTACCATTGAGGTACACCTTAGTGGGAAACTGGAGTCAGGAGCCTAAGCTGGGCATGGTATCCATCTGGTATGGGACTGTGGGCATCTTAGCCTCTAGACTGAAGGCCCACCCTGTTTTTTTTTTCTACACAGAAGACACTGTTTCAGTTGTGATTTCTGTAATCAAACCTTCCTCAAACTCTCAACCTCAAGGGAGGAAGCTTCGCCAAAGGCTTCCAAGCATTACATGTTTACTACAATGAGCCTGAATCTGATCACCGTTACTTAGCAGACTCTACTGGAGCAAGAACTACCCACCTTTGGGTTAACAAGTGTAAACCCTTTCACTTGACAAAAAAAAAAAAAAACAAAAAACAAACAAAAAAAAACAAAAAAAAAACAAAAAAAACAAAAAAAAAACACCTGCTTTCTTATTATTGGAATTCACCTTTCCAAACTGTCCTCACTCACTTCTGCCCTGCATTTCTTCTTGTCATTTACAAACCACATTGTACTTTCTCCTGCACCTCCATCCTTCCACATGCTCTTCTCTAATCCTAAGTGCTCTCTCCAGTCTTCACTTGGCAAATTCCTGCTGGTCCTCCAAGATTTAGTTCAAAGTCACTATTGTGTGACACCTTCTTGACATATCTCAGGAAGAGATGCCTATTCTTTTTTGCTGCCTGCCCATCACTGTACCATCCTCCAGTCTAGACAAGCCCTTAAAATTTATCTCTCTAAATCTATTATACTCTAGAGAGTACTACATATGTGTATATATACTGTATATGATATGATATGAAATAATAAAGGCTCTGTCTTCCAAAATTCCTGCAGGACCAGGACTGAAGCTTATGTATACCTAAGGACCAAATACATAGGAGGTCTGAAGGAATTTTGCTGAATAAATAAATTAATGAATATTGAATTAAATTTATGGTAGAGCTAGGAGCAGTGAAGAAAGGGTACATTTGATATTTCAGCTCTTTCTTTCTCTCTCTCTCTCTCTCTCTCTCTTTCTGTGGGTGTGTGTTTTTGAAGGAAAAGACAGGTAATTTAAGCATAACCAGAATCTTTAACTTTTTGTTTTGGAAGATTAATGATAAATGTTTCTGGCCTGTAGCTAATTTTCTGAAGGATTACTTTTCTCAAGGACAACAGAAAAATATGTGGGGACCTTAACACAATAATTATAAGATTTTCATATGGGAGGGATATTTTCTTTTTCTTGAAAGATTAAGCAGACCCTAAAACCAATCCAGAAAAATGCTTCCCCTAGAGAGTAAATGATGAGAGATTTGTGCATTCCGTGGTCTCTGTTACTCGGGAACTTCCATTTCTTTTTTTTTTTTTTCTTTTTGACAGGCAGAGTGGACAGTGAGAGAGAGACAGAGAGAAAGGTCTTCCTTTGCCGTTGGTTCACCCTCCAATGGCTGCCGCAGCCGGCCCGCTGCGGCCAGCGCACTGCGCTGATCCAAAGGCAGGAGCCAGGTGCTTATCCTGGTCTCCCATGGGGTGCAGGGCCCAAGCACTTGGGCCATCCTCCACTGCACTCCCTGGCCACAGCAGAGAGCTGGCCTGGAAGAGGGGCAACTGGGACAGAATCCGGCGCCCCGACCGGGACTAGAACCCGATGTGCCAGAGCCACAGGTGGAGGATTAGCCAATTGAGCTGCGGCGCCGGCCTCTATTTCATTTTGCTCCACAAGATTGAAATTTTTAAAATAATGGTCATTCTCAGTCCACATCAAAGGGGTTCTTTCCATTCAACTGTACCAAGGGGAGATGACCCAAAGGCAGCTTTGTGTGAAGGCTGTCTTAAAGCTTGGTTCATAAGGTGGCCTTATTGGGTACCACTGAGAGCCTTGGGGAGGTCATTCGTTGTGGATGAGGGAGGCATAGGGGCAGGTTTTCAGAACAGAAGTCTAGTTTTAAGTATATTGCCCCCACTGGATGTGGAATGCTGGACAAGGCCATTTGTATCTGCATGTTGGTTTCCTGCTTTGTTGGGCTAAATCTCTCAAGTGATCTCTAAGAACTATTTTTGCTGTAAGAGTAGATGACTTCAGGAGTAGGTAAATCATTTTGTTAACTTCTAGCTATGACATTATTTTTCTTATTTTATATGCTTAATAACATTCAGGTGGCCTGACTTTACAATGCTGGCTTTGTATTATATTTAACAGTGAATTGACTTCAGAAATTTCTCAGGAATGAAATGCAGTTTCTCTGAGTATTTGTCTATACTCAATGTGCAAGAATAAAAACACAAATCTGCAACTGGCAGATGAAAAAGGTCTGACATTTACAGAGTAAACTTTAACTCTAATTATTGTATATGCCTCGTCAGTTCTTACGAAAACCAACCCAAGGCTATTTACCCAGATTTAACAATGAAGAGACAGAGCATATCAAGTACTAGAAACCTAGGTTCTTCTGTCTACTCCCTCAGAGACTAGAGGGGTGACTTTGCCATTTGTTACAATTTTCTGTTCTGTTTTAATTTCTAGTATGGTGATTTTTTTCTTCTTGTAATCCTAATTCATAAATATGTTGCAAAGTTCATAAAATAAACTACAAAATTTCTTAGAGTATTAGAAAAAAATTTCTCAATACTGCAGTTTATACAGAAAGGTAGCTTGCAGAAATCTCTAGGGTCTGGGAACTGGATCCGGGCTCTGATATTAATCTTGTGTGTGACCTTGGGCAAGTTACTTACCCTCCTCATACTTAGATTCCTCATTTCTATCATGAATATAATAAAGGCAACTAACAATTATGGGGTTCTTAAGAAAATAATATTCATCTGAAACATTACTATTAAAGTGCCTCACATGTAGTATACATCACTTGTAGTAATTTTTCACTAGGTTCAAGTTCTATGAGAGCAAGGCCCCTGTCAGCAATGTTCAACATCAACACCCACGTTACTGGCTGGCAACCAGGAAATATTTTAAAAATATTTGTTGAGTCAGTATAACACCCACACTTAATCACATCACTGCAGGCCCCTTCTACCAGTATTTCCAAAGTAAAACGTGAAATTTTAAGCAATTCCAAGCCCCACCCATTATATATAGTGTCTAGAGATGAAGGCATGTAAGTGGTTTGGCTCCTTAATAAATATGTTAACCTCATTTTTTTCTCTTATGAAAAAATGACTTGGAGCTAATCAGATATACTATTAATCTGGTTTGAATAGGTATGAAAGGTGTTTGAATAGGTATGTTAAAAAGAGTACAGTCACAAAATAGAAGTAGAAAACAGATTTGAATATTCCCTAGGCACAGTGACATCAGCCAACACCTTGCCAGATGAACAGAGGGTGGCACTGAGGAAAGCAACACTTGTTGCCTGTGACCAGAGGCCAGATAACTGGTCTTCAACTTGATCCCCATAACAACAAGGCATTTTACACTTTCCAGTTCACAGGAAATCAGAAGTTCAGGGAAATTAAATAGTAGACACAAGAAAGCATAATGTATCTTGAAAGGAGAAAACATAGCCAAAACTTGTGCTTTCTGCACTAAACCAAGCCTGATAAATAGATAACTGTTGGTAAATGGAGAATATTAAAGAAAAAATTTGATTCAACTCTATTTATTCTGACTGGTCAGAGATGATGGTGAAAGTGATGTCTGGCCACTTAAAGTGGAACTGTTGGATTGTTTTGAAGACTCAGCTATTTTCTGACTCTTTGGGGGTGAATTGGCTTCCTAGAGGAAGGGGCTTTACTAGCTAAAAGATTCCTCCCAGCACCATGGGAACCTAATCTGGAAGCTGGCTCTTAGTTGGTGCTCTTATTCTTCAACTTTTGACACATTCTTGTTTATTGGTTTTTAGGGAATAGATGGGAATCTATCTTGAGGGTAGACATGGGTCAAAGTCAGAAGGAAGACAGTCTGGGATTGCATCAAAGGGTGTTGGATGTGGTAGGAGTTTTGGAACTCAGAATCTGTTAGGTTCTCTCTTTTTAGGATATGAGAATAAAAATAAGTACTACACACTAAAAAAAAATGCCAGGCACAATGTCAAGGGTTTTACTTGCATTACGATATTTAGTTTTCACAATTAAAATATTCACAAATATACAGAATTAAAATAGAGGCTGCTGGCATTGTGGTGATGTGTTTGCATTCTGGAAGACCTGGCTTTTGGCAAGTGCCATTGTCTCTCTAGTTTTCTCATCTGTTAAAAAGACTTAATCGTCATATCTACTTTATGCGATTGTTGTGAGAATTGAGTACAATAAAAACTTAATAAGCTAATGATGTGAAGGGAGTACTACAGTCTGGAATGCAGTAAGTGCTCAGTTAATGTCTCCTTGACAGCAACAGGTGCAAGAACAGGACCCAAGTCCATTATCTTCACCAGTGTGTCCCCAGATCTTTATGCATACCAGACAATCAATGAATATCAAATATGGATTGACTAAAGAATGGTAATGTAAAGGACATGATGAAGGAAACTTCAGAAGATCTGGAGGTTGAATTATAATTGTGATACCATAAGGAGGTTTAATATCTAAATAAAATTAGCAAGAACCTGAGGGAAGGCTGAAAACTCTCAGACTTTTTTCTTTACCCTATTTAGTGCTAGGATAACTCAAATGTTTTGAATGCCTTTAAACTGCATAAGTTTTTCTAGTCCTCTCCTATAATATACACACACCTGAGATGGGAAGCCACTGAAAACCACACTGCCTCCAGGCCCTGGGTCCAGTTCTAGCCCTCTCTAAATAAGGGCATTTAGATAGGAGAGAAGAAACACAAATCTCATTTCCTCCAGGTGGCATGCAAATTTAGAATTTAGAATTATTGAGTTTGGAACAAAGCACCTGAGAATTGTGTCCTCTTGATAAAGCTCTCTCCAAATCCCCCAGACTGTCCTCCATTCCCTCCTCCATTTTGGACATGAGTAGTTCAGGAATTATAATGGGGAAAGGAAAAATCGTGAAGGAAATATAGAGATGGATGTAATTCTGGGCTCTGAAAATGCCTTGCTGTGTGAATGAGTTGGAGCTGGGCTCTGCTTGACTTCCTATGGCTTGAGGGTACTATTTAGTTCATGCTTGAGATTCCTCCCGCTGGTGGTATTTTTGTTTAACTATACGTCTGGTCCCTGAAGGCCACCTGCCTGGGCTGGCAGGGCATCTGAGTGAGGAGGCACAGAGAAGAACCAAGGTGGCTGGTTTGGGCAGCGTGACTGCAGCAGGCTTCAAGGTTCAGAAAAGGTAAATGTGCATCCAGAGGGCTCAGGCAGAGATTTAAATGCTCGCTGGAAGTTTATTTTTATCCTAGGCTCCTCTGAATGTCTTTGAAACCCAACTATAAATTCTAGACATGGATCTTATCAGACTATCTTAGCTGCTTTATCTGTAAAAATGATGCAAAGGTTTTCTTCCCAGAATTGCAGTGGAGATGAAACAAGTTGCATATGGAACTGCTTGAATGAATGGTGCAAATAAAATCCTGTGGAGACTGGTAAACAAATACCAGAATTGCTTAAACAAGAGGGTCAATGTGTTAATTAAAAAAAAAAAATCCTCAACTTCCACTAAAGTAGAATTTCTCCTTAGGCTTGTTAGTTCATTTGAAGTCACAGAACTTAACTGAGTGAATAAAATTCTACTCTCTAATTTACAGTGCTCACTACTTTGGAGAAGCCCTTCTGACATTCGACTTAGGGAGTTTTCCTGTACAAGAAGTTGAGTTTCTAAAAAGTCACACTGTGTTGGTCTCTTTTGCTACTGACCCAGCTCTGACAGTGACTGCTGCTAGTGACAAGTCTCAGACAACCTGTTTGAAGCCGAGTGCCCGCTTCAATGCTTTGTTTGTCACAGGTGTGGCTGGAAGTTTAATTCAGGACTTCTTCAGAGATGAAGCCCAGGTGACAGCCTTGGTGCCTGGAAAGCAGGAAGACCATTGCCTAGCAACTAGAAACTTCCCAGCGCATTTCTGTTTAGTGTTCGCAGCCCTCCTGATTTACCAACACACATAGCAGATGTTAAGCCTCCTGTTTGAATTTTAAAGGCATGAGACAGAGTAGTGAAAGGTGGAAACAGTGCTTTCATTTGCTAACTAACAATTTCACTTCAACTCCAAATCTCTGGGAGTTTTCAGACACTCATTTCCTTCGTGTTCATTTCCCTTCCCCCTCCCCTAAATAGAACTAGGATGCTGCTATTCCCCCCACCCCTTTAGCCTCTAAGATTTAAGCTTTATAAAAATAAGGGATGCTTGCTGAGCATGTTGATAAAGAAGAAAAGAAGAGAAAAAGACTTTAGAACATCATTCATTATTTGCTCTTTTCATCATTTGTTGTTTCTTTTCACCTACTGAATAACATGAAGGTAAATGCAGTATTGTACAGTAATTAAAAGCCAGAAATCACGTATGCCTGAATTCAAATTCCTACCTCACTTTAAAAGACCACAATTGAGGTTAGTTTACCTTTTATGAAATGTCAATTTCCACAGGACATGCTGTGTACATGAATTGAGGTAGGCAAAGAGATCAACAGAGCTCATTGTACAAAAGGAGTTCATAATAAGTTGATGGCTATCCTAGCCACTATTGTTATTTTTGTGGTAAACATGGACACCAAGCCCACCGTAATACAGAGGTTTGTATAGCTTAATGCAAAGGAAAATAGGCCCTGCAATCAGGCTACTGAGATATCTTGAAGCAAGTTTCATAACCTGTTTTAGTTTCCTAGGGTGTAAAATTTTACCCCATAGGTAAAAGAACTGAACGAGAGAGTATATTCTAATAGCTTAGCCCAATTTAGGCACATACCAATGTTAGTACTTTGCAAAAGTTAGTTTCTATCATCATCATTCATCACTGCCCCTGCAATTTTAAAAGTAAATAAATCATGAATCTTGAGCTGTCTTGTGGGGGGTTCAGGCATTTTCTAGAACACACTTAAAAGTATCTGCCTAGAGGGAGACAGTACAATGATAGAAGTACAAACAGAAGGCTGCGGAAGCCCCAATGAGCCCGTAATCCTCCACAGGCAGCCATGCGAACTACGGTTCTGTAAAAAGATAAACTTGGACATATTAAAACTTTTGAGAGTTTATTTCAGCAGGTAGAGATTATGATTATGGAAGTGGTTTGGGGCTCTGTGCAAAGAACACAGAGAGGAAGCTTTTACAGGGTGAATGTGGAAGCAGAGCAGATAAATTGATTGGTTCAAGTTTGAGCAATTGCCTTACTTGGACTATTCCAGTGGGAAGTTTAGGCCAATATAACTAATGTCAAGATGGTTGCCAGTGTTTAGGTGACCTAAACTTTATTTTCTTTCAAGCTAGCTACTGACAAGAAATGAATCTGAGTTAATTTTCCATTTGTTGATAAAGGAACCCAGATCTTTAGAACCACCTCAGTCTAATGGCCTCTCGTTTAATTATTTTAGCACATATCGCACTTGGCTACACATTAGAATTGGCTTTAAAAATTACTGATGGCTGGGTTCCACTACCAACAATTCTGAGAACTGGTCCTGGGCTAACCTGGACATCAGAATTTTTTTAAAGCTCTCAGATGATTTTAACGTGAAGCCAAGTGTAGAATTACTGTAAGGTAGTCACCACTAGGTGCTGACCATGTTTATTGCACAGTTCACACAAGTCTCTGAGGAGAGCCCTGAAGTTCTTATCTTCATGTGTCTATCCCTGTCTTGACCATGGCATGTCAGAGCAGTGACTGTAATAGCAGACTTGGATTTTTCCAGGTAGCAGTATTGACAATAATGCTGACATGGACAGTAACTGTTATCACTTTTTGGAATTTATCATCTGATTTAATCGCAACAAGAGGGAGTCTAATTTCCTTTACATGGACAAGGCAACCAATACAGTATACCCAGAGGCTCATAGCTAGAAATTGGAAAGTATCTTGGTCCCCATTAATTCAGCTATAAACCATACCAGAGACCCTGACATTGAACCCTGAATTGATTAATCCCATTCAAATACACCTCTTCCTTCAGGTCTTTCTCCTTCTGTCCTCCTCTTGCAAGTGGAAAAAACTGGTTTTGCTCCCTGAGGCACTCTGGTGGCTGTGGGTTTTCAAAATTTTTTCACTTTTTCTTTAAATTTTTTTAAACTTTTATTTAATGAATATAAATTTCCAAAGTACAGCTTATGGATTACAATGGCTTCCCCCCCATAACGTTCCTCCCACCCGCAACCCTCCCCTTTCCCACTCCCTCTCCCCTTCCATTCATATCAAGATTCATTTTCGATTCTCTTTATATACAGAAGATCAGCTTAGCATACATTAAGTAAAGATTTCAACAGTTTGCTCCCACACAGAAACATAAAGTGAAAAACTGTTGATGAACAACTTAATATGTTATCCCTCTTAGTATTTTTGTTTGTTTGTTCTACTTAATACTTTTGGTTGAATACTGTAATCAATACACAATTCTTCTTAAGTGCTGAAACTTAACTGAAAAGTGATTGCTGTTAAATATCAGAGTGGGAATAACAGAGGGAAGAGATGTGCAATTCGGGACATGCTCAAGCTGACTTACCTCAAACGGTAGAGTTAGAAACATACCAGGGGATTCCAATTCAATCCCATCAAGGTGGCATGTACCAATGCCATCTCACTAGTCCAAGTGATCAATTTCTGTTCACAATTGATCATAATGATAGGACTAAGAACCAAAGGGATCACATAAACAAGAATAGTGTCTGCAAATACTAGCTGATAGGATAAAAAAGGGAGAGAACGATCCAACATGGGAAGTGAGATACACAGCAGACCCATAGAATGGCAGATGTCCTAAACAGCACTCTGGCCTCAGAATCAGCCCTTAAGGCATGGGGATCCAGCTGAAAAGCCCATGAGAGTATTTCAGGCATGGAAAGCCAAGACACTCTGGGGAAAAAAAAAAAAAAACCTAAATGAAAGATCTCTGTGAGTGAGATCCCAGTGGAAAGAATGGGTCATCAAAGAAGGAGGTACCTTTCTCTGAAGGGAGGAGAGAACTTCCACTTTGACTACGACCTTGTCTAAATATGACCAGAGTTGGTGAACTCAAAAGGCTTCCATAGCCTTGGCAGCTCATGACAAGAGCCTAGGGTGATTACTGATGTCATAAACAAGATTGTCAATTTGTTAAGTCAACAACAGGAGTCACTGTGCACTTACTCCTCATGTAGGATCTCTGTCTTTATTGTGCTGTGCATTGAGATTTAATGCTATAACTAGTACTCAAACAGTGTTGTTCACCTTGTGTTTCTATGTGGGTGCAAACTGTTGAAGTCTTTACTTAATATATACTAAACTGATCTTCTGTATATAAAGAGAATTGAAAATGAATCTTGATGTGAATGGAAGGGGAGAGGGAGCGGGAAAGGGGAGGGTTGCAGGTGGGAGGGAGGTTATGGGGGGGGGAAAGCCATTGTAATCCATAAGCTGTACTTTGGAAATTTATATTCATTAAATAAAAGTTTAAAAAAAAAGAGTAGGGGGTTTCAAAGATAAGGAGACCAGGAAAAAAACCTTGTGTGCCATCAATTTCATTTGTTCTCATTTGGAAATATTGTAGACCTTGTAAAAGCTCAAATAATTTCTGTACACTTATAAGGATGGGTCAGGGAGAGTTGCTCATGCGGTCTTTTTTTTTTTTTTTTTTGACAGGCAGAGTTTAGACAGTGAGAGAGAGAGAGGGAGACAGAGAAAGGTCTTCCTTTTCCGTTTGTTCACCCCGCAAGTGACTGCTATGGCAGCGCGCTGCGGCCGTCGCGCTGTGCCAATCCGAAGCCAGGAGCCAGGTACTTCCTCCTGGTCTCCTATGCGCGTTCAGGGCCCAAGCACTTGGGCCATCCTCCACCGTACTCCTGGTCCACAGTAGAGAGCTGGCCTGGAAGAGGGGCAACCGGGACAGAATCCGGCGCCCCAACCAGGACTAGAACCCGGGATGCAGGCGCCGCAGGTGGAGGATTAGCCTAGTGAGCCGCGTGGCAGGCATGTGGTCTTATTATATACAGATTCCTCAAAAAGCCTGTAGAAAATGTAATTAGGAGATAAGTTTATGTTGATGCAAAAACTTTGACATCCTTGCATGTAAGAAGCCTTCAAAAATTGTATTAAAATACATATTATGAAAAAGTATGCATGGATGTCAATTTATTTTTTTGCACCTTTTAAATCAACTTTTCCATGAACTATTTGAAGTTCCCTATACAAAAAGGATATACTCTCAAAAAGAAACAACAGCTGTTGTTTGAGGAAGTCTTATTTTGTGCCAGGCATTTTTACATACATTATCTCATTTTGTTATAAAATTCTTATGAACTTGGAATTACTATGGCTTTGTGACAGGAACATAAAAGAGAATTGAATCACTAAGACTGTATCTTGTGAAGGATGGTGCATCAGGAATTCTGAGAACTAGAGAAATGCCTGCTACCTGATGCCTGACATCAAAGGCAGGGGAGGGCTGTTAAACAGAGGAGCTATCACTGTGTGTCTTGAGTGGTGCTCGTGTGCAACCTCAGACAACCAAATGTTAGATCTGATAGGCCAACATCCCCCCTGCCTCCTTAAACACGTAGAGGTATGTCTGACCCAGGGATGGTAGAATCAGGGGCTTGATGGAACCAAAGCCAAAGCGTGTTTTGCATGTTTGTAACTTTCTCCCTCTGCTTCTTTGACTAGATTTCTATGTACATTCTTAAGGCAGAAGAATATGGAGTTCTGTTCTTCCTACCACTGATTCCAGGGTTTGTGGCATTTTATTTCCTGAAGGAGATGACTTTGACTATGATCTTGTTGTTTTCTTTTAATTGTAATTATTGCAGAAATGCTGATTCTAAATAACAGCTCAAGAGCTTTGGAAAGAATAATAAAAAAAAGTTTTGATAGCAAAGAAAAGACTATTACCAGCCACTATAAAAAGAATTCTTTTTTTAGTCTTTCCCAAAATACAAGCATCATAACCCTTCTGGGTGTGTGTGTGTGTGTGTGTGTGTGTGTTTCTGGAACTCATTTCCAAACCTTATTCCCCTGTGATTAAGCTCTACTTTGAATAATCCATGATGTCAGAGTATCTGATACTTATTCTGGAGTAGGCTAGTCTTAATTTATGGAATGACTTGAGCTGTAAGTCAGCCCTGATTATTGACATATCTCTGTAATACTTAGATCTAACATTTCCTACCCTCAAAAATCTGCCGCATGCTGCCCAGTGACAGTTTCATCAACATAGGCATGGGATTCACTTTCTTCCTTGCTGCTTGAAACAAGAAGTGGCTTCCTAGGAATGTTTCCAAGAAATCACCTTTACATGGAAAATGCCAGACTGAAGGTCCAGGGATTCATGCTAGATCTCTGCTGGATAGTCTCAGGGAAGGTCACTGTGGGGAGAGGGATGTAAATGGCGGGTGAGTTCCCAGGACATGACTGGTTCAGAATCTCAGCTTGAAAATTATGGTTGGGAGCATGAACCTCTTTTGAGACCTAGGACTGTAGACTTACAGAACAAAGCCTGTACTTTTGGCTTAGATAGCCTTAGAAAGCAGCTCAAAGGAAAGTTTGTTTTTGAGTTTCATGAGGAGGATAGGGTGATGGTGATGGTGATAGGTGCCTACTGAGGTAGGACTAGAGATGGAAGAAGCTGAGAATTTATCAGAGTTTCATTTTATAGGAATAAGGAAGTGATGTGATTGGAAAATACTCTGGCACCTTCAATGCACCATTTGCTCCTAACATTAAATTAAAAAGGCCTTGTGGAGGATCTGGGACTGAGCACAATACAGGAGAGGTAGACTTCAGTCTTCATTCTCTCACTAATTGGTGTTTCAGCCTTGAGAAAGTCAGTTTGTTTCTTGAGTCTCACATTCTTAAATGGGAGGAGAATTGGAAGGGTGATTGCCTACTTTTTCTCCTTTCCAATTAACGTATCTTTAAATACAGTTTACACCTTGCTGAAGGAAAATATTTGAGAGACTTTTTATGAAAGATGGAAATGTTCTTACCTGGAATGACCAATATAGTAGTCACTAGCCGCCCGAAAGTTTGGCTACTGAACATTTGAAACATGGATAATAAGACTGGAATACTGAGTCTTTTTAACTTAATTAATTTAGCTGCATGTGGCTAATGGGTACCTGGTTGGACAACTCTCATCTTGATATCTTCAAAACCCACTGTATGCATCTAAGTTTGTAATGTGTATGGGAGTGATACCCAAGATATTTTGAAATTAGCACAAAGAAGACATTGTCTCTTGTTAGCTTCCCTTCTAAGGGCTGCTGTCACTGTTTTGAACCATCAGAGCACATTTCTATGGGAGCTTAATTTATATAGAAAATTAAGTATAGATTATGTCATTTTCTACCTTAAAACTCAATTCTTTTCTATGAAGAATGGAATTTTTAAATAAAATGATCTAAAACTAAAAGTACTTTCAAACTATTAAAGCCATATGTCTTAAATTCTAGCATTATAAATGGAAGGGATTCCCTTCTTCAAGACTTGCTGTTCTTTAGTCTATAAAGGAATGCATTGCTTTATTGCTAAGAGATTTTCCTTAAATCTGCCTCCTGAATTTTCTTTGAAAATTTCTTTCTGGAATTGTGTTGATTCATACATCATTCAAACTACCCTATCCTTTAGTTTAGCATCTTGTATTAAATGCTTGAAAATGCCCACAAATTAATTCCTTTTAAATTAATAATTATTGGAAAGACCATGGGTCCGCAGCAAGCAATGGTCTCCAGGGAAGAACCGAGATACATACATCCTCATAAGCAGATACATAGTCGCATAAACATAGCCAATGGTCAACTAAATTATTCAGTATTTAGTACATAGAAAATGCCTGATAAGTAGTTGTTAATACTATTGGTCAAGACCTCTTTGTCATTCTTTTTTTCTAATCCTTTTTGTTCTCTAATCCTTTTCCCCTCATTTTCCTTTATTTTTTATTAGTCTTAATGATTTTCATATTTTTCAGCTATCTTAAAACTCTAATGGAATAAAGCTATATGTATAATTGACCAAGTAATCCTCATCCCTTTCTTTTTATCTACCTTTTCTTCTTCAGCCTGCAAATAATTGGCTATCCTTACCCATTAGTCCATTACTGTAGAGGAATGAATGCATAGATATAGATATAGATAATATGGATATGGATAGATAAATAAAGTTGAAGGAAACAGTTAGGAAATTTACTTAAGCAAAAATAAGGAAAAATTACTCAGCACTCCTTTCATGTCAGGCAATGGTATTAGATACTCCTGGTAAAAAAGAGATGTGTGGTGTCTATACCCTAACTCTATTCATTTCTATGCAGACTTGACAGTGATGATATCAGACTGGGTTCATATCCCTTGATTAACAATTTTTAGCACTGGCATTTATTTAGAAGTGAATGCTATTGGAATTTAAAAGAAAATCATCAGATAAAATATGTTTGTTGCCTTGAAAAAAACCTGCTAAAATGTAAACAGCAATAATCAAGTGAGTTTAGACCAGCTGTCACAGTAAAATCCTATGGAGGAGGACCTTTGGCTCTTGTAAAACAGCTCAGCAGGGCTCAGTTTTGCACTCAATCAAACAAATTCTCTACAGCTTTGATTCTGTTTAAATAGTATTTTAAAGCTTGAATAGTTTCTTAGGTTTATTTTATAACATTACCCAAGAGGATGTTGATAGTTGAGGATGATTTGAAAGAAAAAAATGAGCTCATTCTTTCTTTCTTCTTTTTTTTTTTTTTTTTTTCATTTTGAGTACCATTTGCTGCAAGGATCTTCTTATCTCTCTTCCTAAATACTAGGCTTGTTAGATATGAACGAACATACAGAACCACTGCGTCTTAGAAGGAAATAGCCATGCAATGATTATTCTTCACCTTCTTGAGCCTGTCTCCTTTCTTGAGAAAGGGCTATGACTATGACCCTATGGCTTGAAATATCCCTTCGATAGGCCGGTGCCGCAGTTCACTAGGCTAATCCTCTGCCTGCGGCGCTGGCACCCTGGGTTCTAGTCCTGGTCGGGGTGCAGAATTCTATCCCGGTTGCTCCTCTTCCAGTCCAGCTCTATGCCGTGGCCCAGGAAGGCAGTGGAGGATGGCCCAGGTCCTTGGGCCCTGCACCCGCATGGGAGACCAGGAGGAAGCACCTGGCTCCTGGCTTCAGATCAGCACAACACGCCGGCTGCAACACTCGGCCACAACACTCCGGCAGTGGCGGCAACTTGGTGGGTGAAGCAACGGAAAAAGGAAGACCTTTCTCTCTGCTCTGTCTCTGTCTCTCACTGTCTAACTCTGCCTGTCAAAAAAAAAAAAAAAAAAAAAAAAAAAAAAAGAAATGTCCCTTCGATGAATCTAAGATACAATAGTCCTGTGATTTAATTAGTTACCCTAGGGAAAGGTTGGGAAGCTGTAAAGGAGATTGTTCATGCATTTTCAAAACACAAAACATATGTATCCATTTATTAATGGTTTAGGCTTAAAATGGAATTTTAAAGAAATTTTATAATTTAGTATTTTAGACTGTAAAGTGGAATTATTTAGTTGATAGGAGATGAATACTGAATTGGAGATGAGAAGAACTTGCTTTTTTCTAGCTAGTTTGGTATCCATAGGCAATTAACATGGGCTTATAAAATTAATATAATTATATTTGCATAGAATTATTTTGAAGACTAAATGAAATTTGGCTTATGAAAATACTTTGCAAACTCAAAGGCTTTAATTGAGCTATATATCTCTGAATCACTTTGCTCACTTGTGGGGTATGTTTTAGAGGAGAATCCATATATAGCCTACAAGTTGCTTGAAGCATATGGCCTTTAAGCTTTACTACAACCTTGAAGACAGAAAAAAGTTCCTGTGTAAACTATCCAAAGTGCTGAATCTGAGTGCATTAGTTTATCAAAGGAAATCATATTGTATGTGAATATGGGTGCCAGTTTGTGTCCCAGCTGCTCCTCTTCTGATCCAGCTCTCTGCTATGGCCTGAAAAAGCAATGGGAGATGGACCAATTCCATGGGCCCCTGCACTTGTGTAGGAGACCCAGAAGAAGCTCATGGTTCCTGGCTTCGGATCAGTGCAACTCTGGCCATCATGGCCAATTGGGTAGTGAACCAGTGGATGGAAGACCTTTCTCGCTCTGCTTCTCCTTCTCTCTCTGTATAACTCTGATTTTCAAATAAATACATCAATCTTTTTTTAAAAAAAAAAGTATATTGGAAGATATGTGGAGTTTCTATGTAAATACTGTGCCATTTCACACAAGGACCTTGAACATGCACAGATTTCAGTGTCTGCAGGGGATTTCTGGAACTAGATCCCCATGCATATGTGGGACAACTGTACTTATGTTTTTCTATCCTTGTTTGAGGGAGGAATGCCACAAACTCACACTAAAAATAGACACTCACATTATAATATACATAATATTTTCTTTAGACCCAAGATTTTCTGAATGTGACCTTGTTTAAAACTTTACAAGAGTACTTGCTCTGAAGTCTGTTGACTTAAGTCAAAACTGATGATTAGGTTAAGGTTTCTCTTCTCTATTTCTTATATGTTAATCCTTATAGAGGACTTTTGTGAGAGATTAATTGAAAGATTTGATGTTCAAATAAGGATAAACACTGATAGCAAGGTTGATGCATATTAGTATTCAAGGTCTTTAGTAGGAATATGAAGAGAGTTCACCACACTTACTTAAATCCTACTCTATTTTGATCATATTTGACAGCTTCTGTTTGTATCTTCCACAGAATTAAAACATATGGAAATATGAATAAAAAAGTCAGGAAAAATGAAACTTGAGCTAAAAACTCAACCGCAAAAAGTTTAAATATTAAAAGTTCTATCTTTAGGTAATCTTTTTTCTTCTATTGTGTTTGGAATTACAAGTAGGACAAAACTGCGTCTGATCTCTGAGGTATGCATTCTCCAGGTATAATGGGACAAGTTATCAATCAAAAAACACTGTTATGGAGACTTAAGCCTCAGATTTAGCACATTTGTTTTTGTGTTGTACAAGTTCCATTTCTGTGTACTCTTCCTACTATAAATTATATTTTTTCATTAAAATTAACTGTATTCTCAATTTTAGATCCCAAAGTATTGTGAATCAATTTGATGAGAAATTTCACAAAGTTGCCAGAGACATGTAATCACATATTGAGTTTTAAATATTCATGTTACAAATACTACAATCCATCTTATTTTTTTCTGGAGATGATATAGCAAAATTTGTTATAAGTCTGAACCTCTAATTATTGTCCTATAAAATACCTTTCACCTGAACATTCAGAATGTCATTAGTTTCTTTGTTTTTTCAGACCACTAAATTCTGAGAATTCTTATCTGAAATGTAAAACCAGAGTGTTGTCAATAGTCCACTTAACTCCCGATTCCCAATTTTCTTCACTCTAAACCTAATCTCTTTCCTTCCTGATATTTCACTCATATGTTCAAGAATATTACCCAGCTTTAATTGATTGAGTTACCTTAGCAACAGTGGACCCGTACTTCTCAGTTAAGAAGACAGCAGTTGTGTCAGGCCAAAGGTATTTTTCCTTCCAATTAAATTCATTCGTAGTTTCCTCTTTAGGAAGAAATTGTATTTAAAATACGGCGTATATAGAAATATTCTGTTTTCAAAGGCTTTTGTGTTTTTCCTTTTCTTTATCTTCATTCAGATTTTAAAGGGTATTTACAGCAAAGAAAAAAATAATGAAAGCACTGAGAAGTGTAAAACTATAGTTATTTCCTAATAGTCTTTGTGGTTGCTCAGGAACAAAAACAGAAAAAAAGTAAGTGATAAAAATTGAGGTTCTGCTGTCATACTTTATTTAAAAGTCTCTATTTCCATAATTTTTGAAACTCATTCTCTGCTCTGCAGTACTATTTCCAAGTCTTTAATTGTTTTACTCACATGATTCTTGAGCATTATGCTCATTCCCACAAACAGCAGGACACTTCAGCATTCTATTGGATACCTGCCTCTCCTGTTATCATTGCAAAAGTCTTTGTTTAGTTCAAGCTATTTGATTCCCATTGGGCAGCAATGAAGAGACTTCAGACTCAGAAGGACACTGAGATATATCATAATATGAAACTCAGCATAGAAGATTTTAGATGTGAATGTTAATCTTCTTTTTATCAGGATATGAACCCAAATCTCTGATTTTACTTTCCAAATTATTATCCATGCATTTCATTCTAGTCATGCAAAAGTAAATCAGTATCAGTTTTATTTTAATGGCACTGTCTTTATTTTGAAAAACATCATGACTGCAACCAGAGATGGAGAGACCTCCTTAGCTCCCGTTTCTACCTGCATCCTTAAGCAGGTTACTGGGTAGAAATGCAGGGCTCTTCTGTTTTCATTAATCACCTCCACTGGGCTGCTCTGTCCTTCGGTGGTAGTTGTTTTCCTAAACCAAGCATGCTCTACCAGAAATTCACCATCCATCAACATATACTTACAGATTCAATATGGAGCACTCAATTATTTGCTTTCATGGTTAAAAAATAAGTAAATAAAAGATGTCTGCAGTTTTTGCCAATAGAAAATCATGATCTACTATTGGCTGAGACATGATTTGGTCTTTTAAATGCAGGCTGTCCTGGATTAAGCAGATAGTGTATATAGATATCATGCTCTGATTCATCAGAATCTCGTTAGAATCTGATTTTTCCTCTTTGATGATTTGTGTTTGGGAAAGTTTTTTCAATTAATGATGAACTAATTGAAAGTTATATGCCATATACAATTTTGGACCTGGAAACATTCCTACACAAAAAGATGTTTCTTGATAGCGTTCAGGATATGACATCCCATAATATGACAGTTTTGTATTTGAGAAAACTGCAGAAGAAAGAAGATCACTCTCGCTTTCCCTCCTCCCTTGAATCAGGTCATTAAACCCAGGATGGATTTTTTTTTCCTCTCTCCCTGAAGCAGTTTATAAGACCCTCATTTGAGAGGTAGCTTCCCTATAGATGTATGAAAGAAACAACTCTATCTTTGAAGATACAGGGACATAGAGAAGAATCTTTAAAGACAGGTTCTGCTAAGTTTTTCTGGTTTATTGTCGTTAGAACTTGCTTTTTGATCCAACTATACTTCTCCACTACTCCCAGTTCTTTGCCAAACCTAGCACACAGTTTTACCCATTTCAGTGGGTCTTCATTTCTTTGACAGCTCTCATGTCCTGGAGAAATTACATTAAATAAGCTGTATGCTTTTCTTCTACTAACACTACTTTTGTTATAGAAACCTAAGCCATCAATCTGGTTTGAAAAAGATATTTGTCCTCCTCTACATATTTTTAAAAAATATTTATTTATTTATTTGAAAGCCAGAGTTACACAGAGGGAGAAGGAGATGCAGAGAGAGAGTCTTCCATCTGCTGGTTCACTTCCCAATTGGCCACAATGGCTGGAACTGGGCCACTCCAAAGCCAGGAGCCAGGAGCTTCTTCTGGGTCTCCCACGTAGGTGCAGGGGCCCGAGAACTTGGGCCATCTTCTACTGCTTTCCCAGGCCATAGCAGAGAACTGAATCGGAAATGCAGTAGCCAGGATTGGAACGGGCACCCATGTGGGATGCCGGCACTGTGGGTGGCAGCCTTACCAGCTACGACACAGTGTCCCTCTCCTCTACATATTAAAAAGTGAGTTTCTTGTTTGTGAAAATGTGGAACTCCCCCCCCCCCTTTATCTCTCTCTTTCTCTCTCTCTCTCTCTGAAATGATTGGGAATGTGTTGTGAAATAATACTAGTTAGAGTTTCTGAGCAATATTTCATAATAATTTTATAAGAATATGGAGTTGTTATAATGTTTTTTCATGAAGCCTGAGGGAGTTTCTACTTTGATCAACAAGAATTTGCCACTTGTGTGGCACGTATCTCCAGTTTAAAAGGGAAAAGGATAATTTGCTTAGAAATAATTAGCAAGACTATTAGATGCTTAATTAGATTTTCATCTTCTGGTTCTACCTATCTTCACTTATTCTTTCAGACTAATACTGCTTTAACGAGACAGCATTTGGCTAGATTACGGGGACATTGTTGATGAACTCCATGGTAGGAAATAAAAATTGCCCAGATTTGGAGTTAATAACTTCCTAACATGAATCTTCCCATTGCATATCAATAGCTCTGCAAAGCAATAGAATGATGTTACACAGAAACAAGGTGACTAAAATATTAAATATTAATTTTTTAATTTAAAAATGAAACCAACGCTGATACGCCTGACTGATTTGGCGAGGATGAGCAATATCTGCCTGTCTCTGGCTGTCTCTCTTGGTATTAACACCCACAGAATGACAGGAAAGGCAAACCACAGGCACTCCGCAATGTCACAAGGCAATAGGTACCCTATGGTGTCTTTGAAACTTCCACTGAAAAAGCATTCCCAAGTGTGGATTCTTTGAGTTAAGCTAGGGTATTATTCTAGTTAATGATGGCCTCTTTCGTGAGCTTTTAACTCTGCCATTTGGGGCAAGTCAGCTTGAGCATGTCTCAAATTATACATCTCGTGAGCTTTTAAGATACTGACAGCTACTGGTTCCAGTCCAATCTCCACCCGTATTTATCAAGAGTAGCTAGTGGCAGAGCCTACTCATGAATGTAAAGCGAGGCTTGCTTCACACCAGAGTCCTTACTCTTCACCTGATCACTTTCTATGCATGATCAGGAAACCTCTCTTTTCTGTCTGTGACCTCATATCCGGGTAGAATAAGGCAGAGCCAGAGGCAGACTCTCTGGAGGAGCTGTCTAATACCCAAGGTTCTAAAAGGGGAGAATATGAGAAGGATGTATCAGCTTCCACATGAGTAAAGATGTATGTGTTTGTTCAGGTAAGACAGGGAGAACACAGAGATCAACGTTTTTTGATTAAGTATTTGATACCGCTGGCACACAGGAGCAGTTGATAGGGGAAGGTTAACTTGAAATCTCGGCTGCAGTCTAATTTGACAGCCACTACTCACATACGGCTATCGAGCCCTTAAAGTGTGTCCACGCTGAACTGAGATATGCTTTAAGTGTAATATACAAATGTGAATTTGAAGACAATAAAAAAATATAGTGTGAAAAATCTCATTAATAATTTCTATATCATTATATGTTAAATTATAATATTTGGATATGATTGAAATAAAATAAATCACTAAATTATTTTCAGCTGCTTCTATTTAATGTGCTTATTAGATGATTTAATTACATATATGGCTCACATGTGTGGCTTGTATCATATTCTACTGGGCAATATTGATATAGACTTTGAACTTGAGGGGCATATAGTTTAGGAGATGTTGAAAGAAAGGCCTGAGTAGATAGGTGATAAAGTGAATTTCAAAGTTGACAATTTTTGTGATTGTTTCATCTTATAAAATATTGCAGCTTGTAAAATATATGCACACAGGGGCCAATGCTGTGGCTCACTTGGTTAATCCTCTGCCTGCAGCGCCAGCATCCCATATGGGCGCCAGGTTCTAGTCGCGGTTGCTCCTCTTCCAGTCCAGCTCTCTGCTGTGGCCCAGGAAGGCAGTGGAGGATGGCCCAAGTGCTTGGGCCCCTGTACCCACATGGGAGACCAGGAGGAAGCACCTGGCTGCTGGCTTCGGATCGGCACAGTGTGCCGGCCTTAGAAGCCATTTGGGGTGCAAACCAACAGAAGGAAGACCTTTCTCTCTGTGTCTCTCTCACTGTCTAACTCTGCCTGTCTAATAAAAAATATATGCACACAAGACAGAGAGAAGAGATAGCAATAGCAATTATTGTGCACTGACTATATACCAGGCATACTGTTTCTTTATCTCAGTTCCCACAGTGCCCTTGGTATAAATGCATTCTTTCTATTTTACAGATAATAAAACTTAAGTGTAGCAATAGTAAGCAATGTTCCCCAAAGTACTTAATCTAGTGGAATAAGAATGGGGATTCAATTTCAAAGCTTCTCCAAGTCCTTCAACTTGACCAGGGAAGTGGAGAAAAATGGCTACAGTTAGCCAGAACACTACTATGGGGTTGAACACCTAGAAAGAGTGGGAAGAGAATAATTAGCAGAATTTGAGATGAAATTGTGGAAGCAGCTAAGAAAAAGAGATTCAAACACACCTGGGAAAACTGAGAAATGATAAGATGAAGTCCAAAGTTCTATGTTGTAGGTTATGCTGATGAAAAATGAATTCATTCCAATAATATACATGATGACTCCCACTGTATGCAAGTCACTATAGTATGAGAGGGTGGTACAAGAAACTCATAAAATATTCTCTAGTCACTTGTCCATTTGGGAAGGCAAGAAATAAGTCCCTGGAACATTGAATAGTATCTAAGCATGAGGTAGTAGAAATAATGGCACAAGACTAGGTGTAAATAGGGACACCTCTGTTTGACCTCATGCCCCTACCTGGCCACACTTGTGTGCCCACCTGTCAATCAGACTAATTAACCACTCCCCTTTGGAAATGGATTAAAGGCCTGAAACATGGTGGGTCTGGCCCCTTTTTTCCATTACATAAATCATTTAATTCTTCTAATGTTCAATTTCTTCTTCCATACAAAAACCTGAATAAGACAAGGCATGTGAATGTGATTTGTGAATTGTAAACAGCTATATGTGACTTGAAAACACAATCATTAGCTGTTGTTGGGCTCAGTAGATACCAGATCATTGTTTTGGGGCAGGGGCTTGGGTAAATCCACAGATGCTATCAGGCTTCTAACTCTTTCCTAATGTCACCTGAATATGAATTCCATTGACTGAGTTAGCAACTTAAAACAAACTATTGGGCACAAGTAAGGAATTCTTACATTCTAACATCACTTCTGTAAAGTTGATACTGGTGGACCTATTTTACGACTAGGAGAACTGCATCTCTGAGTTGAGAGACTCCAGTAGTAAGTATCAGAGGAGGGTCTCAGTTCCATGTTCTCTGACATAGCTTCTGTGCTCCAGCCCCCAACCTTCAGAGTCTCATTCTGTGGGTGTGGGGTAGAGGCCAGGGATCTGTATATTTATTGAAACACTACAGAGATTGCAGTAAGTTTCTAGCTTCAGAAATCACCACTCCAGAAAGCTTGTGAATATCGTGGGTAACGGGAATTGTCTGTTGAGGCAGCTCTGAGCTCTGTAAGTGCAGTTACTATCTGCTTCCTTAGGCTTCTAGTGTTTGGCCCAATTCCTACCCTGTAGGAACACAGAGGCGGCCTAAACTCTTTCAATGACAGCTCTTAGACCCTTCAGCTGTTCTTCAGGAACATCCATTGAAAGCCATGTGAGATCCCTTCCTAAGAGGTACATTTTTACAAAGTCATCAGACTCAGGTCTATGCTTTATTTACTAGGACCCTTTTGGTTAAGGGAACTGAGAGATGAGATTTAGAGAATGAGTCCCTAAACTCGCACATCAGGACAAAAGCAAAAGCAGCAGAGCATGGTGTCCCTTGTGGACATCTAGACTACATACTAGCAGAGAGGCCTAGTAGAGGAGCCTACAGAGGCAACCTCATTAGCTTCATAAGCCAAGAAGAGAAGTGCTAAATTCCTACCATTAGAATTTGGTTCTAATGTTTCTTCCTTTTAGTAAAATGGAGTGTAAAGTATTTTGGGTGTGCTTCTATTTTCCCTCATTTTCAGTTTCCAAAGTGATACATAGATAGCATTTTGTGAAACTTTGTTTTAAATCTTTATCAAACAAACTGTTATTTTTAATTTAGTAGATATAAATTTCCAAAGTACAGTTTATGGATTACAATGGCTTTCCCCCCGACTCGCACCCCTCCCATCTCCCATTCCCTCTCCCATTCCATTCACATCAACATTCATTTTCAATTATCTTTATATACAGAAGATCGATTTAGCATATATTAAGTAAAGATTTCATCAGTTTGCACCCACACAGAAACACAAAGTGTAAAATACTGTTTCAGTACTAGTTATAGCATTACTTCACATTGGACAACACACTAAGGACAGATCCCACATGAGAAGTAAGTACACAGTGACTCCTGTTGCTGACTTAACAATTTGACACTCTTGTTTATGGTGTCAGTAATCTCCCTAGGCTCTAGTCATGAGTTGCCAAGGCTATGGAAGCCTTTTGAGTTCGCCGACTTTGATCTTATTCCAACAGGGTCATAGTCAAAGTGGAAGTTCTCTCCTCCCTTCAGAGAAAGGTACCTCCTTCTTTGATGGCCCCGTTCTTTCCACTGGGATCTCACTCGCAGAGATCTTTCATTTAGGTCTTCTTTTTTTTTTCCAGGGTGTCTTGGCTTTCCATGCCTAAAATACTCTCATGGGCTCTTCAGCCATATCTGATTGCATTAAGGGCTGATTCTGAGGCCAGAGTGCTATTTAGGACATCTGCCATTCTATGAGTCTGCTGTGTATCCTGCTTCCCATGTTGGATCATTCTCTCCCTTTTTGATTCTATCAGTCAGTATTAGCAGACACAGGTTTTGTTTGTGTGATCCTTTTGACTCTTAGACCTATCAGTGTGATCAATTGTGAACTGAAATTGATCACTTGGACTAGTGAGATGGCTTTGGTAGATGCTACCTTGATGGGATTGTATTGGAATCCCCTGGCATGTTTCTAACTCTACCATTTGGGGCAAGTCTGATTGAGTATATACCAAATGTTAAAAATTACATACTACATAGTTGTAATGACTCATTTAAAATTTACCCTATGGGGGCCAGCATCATAGCTTAGCAGTTAAAGCTGCTACCTGCAATGATGGCATTCAGTACAGATGCTGGTTCATGTTCTGGCTGCCCCATTCTTTGATTCAACTCCCTGCAAGTGGCCTGGGAAAAGTAGTGGAAGATGGCCCAAGTGTTTGGGCCCCATACCCACTTGGGAGACCTGGATGAAGCTCTTGGCTCCTGGCTTCAGTTTGGCTCAGTCCTGGTAATTGAGACCGTCTGAGGAGTCAACCAACAGATAGACGATCTCTCCTTGTCTCTCTTTCTATCTTTGTAACTCTGCCTTTCAAATAAAAATGAATAAATATTTAAAAAAAAGCAAAAGAGGCTTGGATAAGTGAAGCTCATGTGAGTGACAGCCCGGTAAGGAAGTATAGAAACTGTCGATATGGCTGGAGGACCTAGAAAACTAGTCGGACAGCCTCCTAGAGACCTTCGGGCCTCTCTAGGCAGGTGCTGGCAGAGTCAGATTAAAGCAAAAGGCATAGTCTCCCCTCCCACCTCCAACTCTCCTAACCTTATCTCTCTCTCACAAGCTTTGCCAGAATGTTATTGGGATTAGGATAATTGTGTGCAGTCTCATTCCAGAAGAGAGAGCGGGAAGCAGAAACAAGCAGCTGCTAATTTGTGTGAGGGAGCTGCTCTAGGGAGGTCTCCTGTGCTGTCTGCTATCAACCCGGAGGACTGGGCAGAACATATCCACCCTTTTCTACTGTCACATGCCAAGGCTGGACTCTATGCTGTCCTTCAACCACTGGGTGGGGGTAGGGTTGGGGCCTGAAATGGGTCTTTAGATGACATTTCCAAGGATAGAACAGCCTAACAAGGACATATGAAGGCATGCTGCCTCAAAAAATTCTTTCTGGAGAGAAGGAGGGAAATTTAGACCCAAATATACTGTTGAAGTCCTGGAGTAGTGAGGGAACATCTCAGGTTATATTGCACTGGGCAGTTTTCAAATCCTAGAGGTGTGCACTTGGTCCCTCCTGACAGTCTCTAAGACATCCTTAAACATTCACTTAGCCACAGCTCACTTGCTTTCTATCTAAATCAGCACACTATGGGGCCGGCGCTGTGGCACGGTGGGTAAAGCCACCGCCTGCAGTGCCAGCATCCCATATGGGCTCCGGTTCGAGTCCCAGATGCTCCACTTCCAATCCAGCTCTCTGCTATGGCCTGGGGAAGCACTAGAAGATGGCCTAAGTACTTGGGCTCCTGCACCCAAGTGGGAGACCTGGAAGAAGCTCCTGGCTCCTAGCTTCAGATCGGCGCAGCTCTGGCCTTTGCAGCCAATTGGGGAGTGAACTAGTGGATGGAAGACCTCTCTCTCTCTCTCTGCCTCTCCTTCTCTCTGTGTGTAACTGTGACTTTCAAATAAATAAATAAATATTTTTTAAAAATCAGCATGCCTGTCAGTGTGCCTTGTGGAGGATCATACATGCATGTACCCATATGCTCCAATATACCACTGGCTCTGAGAAGCAGACCTGGGGTTAGGGAATACCTACCAAATGCAGCACTGTGCTAGATCTGAATACTCATTTATCCGTTCCATTGAAATAAACTGAGTCTTTGCTTAGTAATATATCATTTTAATAATATATGCTGATTTGCCTTATATCATTTGGGGGGGATACAGTCAAAAAATAAAACAACTGACAAGTGAACAAAATAATTAGGGGTATTATTAAATGTTAAGAAAGGCATAAATAGGGCATTGTGGTAGAAATTAGTGGAAGGATCTACTTTAGAAGAGTGATCAGGAAAGGTCTCCAGGCTTCCTAAAATTGAGGCCGGCAATGGAATGAGAATTGACTGGGAAATGCAGAATGCTCATGGCCCAGACTGTTCCAGGACATGTTGGCCTTCTCTTTCCAAGTCAGCCAAGTACCTGGCACATAGAATAATAATAATAATAATGATAAGCCGGCGCCATGGCTCAATAGGCTAATCCTCCGCCTTGCGGCGCCGGCACACCGGGTTCTAGTCCCGGTCGGGGTGCTGGATTCTGTCCTGGTTGCCCCTCTTCCAGGCCAGCTTTCTGCTGTGGCCCAGGAGGGCAGTGGAGGATGGCCCAAGTCCTTGGGCCCTGCACCAGCATGGGAGACCAGGAGAAGCACCTGGCTCCTGGCTTCGGATCAGCACGATGCGCAGGCCACCGTGGCCATTGGAGGGTGAACCAACAGAAAAGGAAGACCTTTCTCTCTGTCTGTCTCTCTCTCACTGTCCACTCTGCCTGTCAAAAAAAATAATAATGATAATAAAAAACCCGCTCATCTTTCAGTTGTTTCTCTTTCTGATACAGGCAATCAGAATGCACAGTGGGTGGGCTCTTCTGAGTCTTCATGTCCTGGTGCCTTTTGGGGTGGTGGGCACTGGACCAGTTCATAAATGAGGTGTCAGTCTACATGAAATGCTCTGTAGTGTGGACTACAGTAACCCCAGGTGAAGATAAACAAAGAGAAGTTCTGTTTGGGTTTTCTCCAATAGTGTCTCCAGATTTCCCTCTTTCTTCAATGACCTTCCTCTGACTTCTATGCCCTTTTGGCTAATTTCTTATAAACTCTGGCTGTCTTTTCCCCATATGCAGACATTTGGCAAGGAGTGTTAGGTTAGGAAGCTGGGGAAAGAAGCTCCTCTTGATGGAAAGACCAAAGCCACTGGGGCTTAGGGCAGTCGTGGGATGAGGGCAACCGCAGGGCTCTGGGCCAGCCCAGAGGGCTGAGGATGAAGAGTGGTCCTGTGTTGTGCTGGGACTTCTTGCCTGACCAGACTTGTCTTTGTGTCTTTTTGTGTTTTGCCCTTTCTATTGTCCTTAGTCCTCATTTTCTTCTGTTGTTCAGTCTATAGTTGTCCTCTGTGTAACTTTTCTTATGGCTTCTAGTGTTTTTGGCAGGAAAAGCGATGCCATTTACCAAAGTACAGACAAAGGAGAAATTCCTGAGTCAGGAGCCCTCTGTGCACTTATGTCAGCATGGAGACCTTGCATTTTGCACTCCCAGAGTTCTGGCAGCTGTTTTGGTTTTAAGTTGCTTTTAGGTATATTAACTGAGACAAACCTTACAACATGAGGAGATGAAAGTTAGTCTAAAGAAGACATGTCTTCTATGACAGGTTGAGTCATACTTTCTTTGGCTGAGGCAAAGGGTGCAGAGCACACAACAGGTGGCAGTGGGCCCTGGACTCTGTCACTGTCTGAGACCCACCCTTCTGCAGCGCTGAGCAGAATTCTCACCTCTTCTTCTTCCTCATCTGACTCACCCCGGGAATGTGTCTCTAGCACTCTCAGTGATGCAGTGCAACTGAAAGCAATTTGTAAACCATAAACTGCTAACAACGACAAGAACAGCAAAGGTGGTTTTGCATTTCCCATTGGCACGGAAGGGTTAGGAATAAGTGAATGGCAGGGAAAGCACGAGAAAGTTGTGTACTGGGCACGCATATGAACTCCACTGCCTAGGATGTGGGTGTCAGGATTCAGTGCCTCCTTGAAGGACTTTTGCTGACGGAGGCTACCTTAACTCTAGTGGCATTTATTCTGCCTCTTTGTGAATAATTGTTCCCTGGATGCCAATGAGAAACTTGAGCCCAGGGCTGATGGCCTCCTCAAGAGGAGGAGATTGGGAAGTCGAACCCTCTATGCCAGGATGCTCCTTTGGCAGAACCCAAAGGTGTACTCAGAAAGAATGGGAGAGGCTACAGGGGCCCGTGCTAGGGCGTAGTGGGGGAAACCACCGCCTGCAGTGCAGACATCCCACATGCGCACCGGTTTGAGACCTGGCTGCTCCACTCTGATCCAGCTCTCTGCTTTGTCTTGGGAAAACAGTGGAAGATAGCCCAAATCCTTAGGTTCCTGCACCTGCGTGGGACACCTGGAAGAAGCTACTGGCTCCTGGCCTCATTTCATCTCAGCTTTGGCCCTTGCAGCCATTTGGGGAGTGAACCAGCGGGTGGAAGATCTCTCTCTCTCTTTCTCTCTCTCTTCCTCTGCCTCTCTGTTGCTTCACCTTCCAAATAAAAAATAAATAAATCTTAAAAAAATAGAATGGGAGAGGCTGCAAGAGGAGAGGGGGTGCTTGACCAGGAAATGGAGATACACTTTTGATGACATTGAGAAGGGAGAGTGACCAAAGTTTTCTCCACTCAGTCTTGTCTGCCCTGACCCTCTCCACCAATGTCTGTGTCTACATGGATGTATCCACCACACTGCCTGCCCTGAGCTTCGTGTGAAGTCCTTGCCATTCATGCCCTCTGAGCTAGTCTTGACACTTTTACTACTGGCTGTGTCCAGGCTCTCAAGCTGAACTTGTGCCCCAGGTGGCTTCCAGGTCCTTCCTGGGGACTGTGACCTGTGGTGGTGCCAGCTTTGTACCCTAACCGTCTCCCCTTCCCAGGCCTGAGGGCTTTCTCTAAAGCCCTGCTTCCACCCTGTGCAAGAGTATTAACCTGGGCTGGGGTTTGAACACTGACTCCATCTCATACCAGCTGGGAGACTGTGTGAGAGCTGATTAATCTTCCTGAGCCTCAGTCTTCTCATCTTTAGGATGCTGTGGCACGTGTTTTGAGCATTTACGAGATAATGTGTGTAAAGGACTTGATAGACCTGACACGTACTATGTGTTAATGAGCAGCTGATATATTACTATGGTTATTCCTCATAGGGAGGAAGAAGCACGCTCCTATCTGCCTGGCAGAAGGCCAGAGACTCCTCCCCCAACTGGATCTGACACTGTATGTACCATCTTTCTTTTGCAAGGTTGCCATGGGCCCTCTAAGTTGTACTCTGGCCCCTGTTAGGCATGGCTATTCCTAAATGTGCTTCTGTCGTCTTGCCTCCAGAAGTGGTCTACAACAGAATAGATGCTTTTCCAGGAAAACACATGGATACTGATTGGAGATTCCCTATATCTTTCAAATTTTTTTTTCTTTTTTAATGTCCAAGGGATAAATACTCAGATGCTAACTGCATGCTGTTTACCCTCCCTTGCCCTTGCTTGGTTTTTGTCCTGAGTCCACCCTGAGCAGGTGTGTCAGAAGTTCTGACATCGACAGAAATCAAGCCACGGAAATGATGGCAGTTCATCCTTCTAAACTGGACTTCACCTTGTTCTCCTTGGAATGCTCTTGGAAACATGGTACCTGGTGCCTCTCTTGATTTTACTTAGAAGAATAAACTTCATTATTTTAAACCTCATCAGGTTCCAGAAATCACAACTGTTTACTATTCAGTAATTTACATATAGCAGACTTTTCACAAATGCTTATTAAAAGGCTCGTTAGGCTTTTAAGTACTGAATAGCTGTTATAATAGGACATGCTGGTGAATGAATTAAAAATAAATAAAAATCATATTTTAAAGTTATATTATCCTTTATTCAACATTCAACAAATGTTTACTGAATACTGCCATGTACCAGACACACAGGGCTGAGGACTCAAGACTATAGAAGTCTCTGCCCTCATAGAGTTTACCTTTGTTACAACAATGAGCACAGGAAACACTTAAAAGCTTCAAATATCTGAAGATAACATTTGTTGTAGGGTAACAAAAAGTAGAAAAGGAGGACAGAAAGTTCAAGAGCTGCCATTATAACTTAATGTGTTACAGAAGGCTTCACTGGGAATTCCAAATCAGCCACATGAAACTCTGGGAGACGAGTGTTCTAAGTAGGGATATGGGCAAGTGAAAAAGTTCCCTTCCCAGAGCAGTGCCCAGCCTGCTTCACAAATAGCAAGGGGCCACTGTGACTGCACTGGACGGAGCAAAGGGAGAGGGGGAGATGAACTCAGATTATGAAGAGCCTATGAAGCCATTGTAAGGACCTGGGTCTCCATTCTGAGAGAGGTGAGTTTGAGGAGTGCCATGGTGGATCTTGTCTGTTAACAGGGGCATTCTGACAACTTTGTTCAGAACTGATTGGAGCAAGGGGAAGGCAGAAGCAGAGAGACCCACAACAACCAAGGTGGGACATGAATGTGGCAGAGCTGTGGTGTCAGAATCTGGCTCTACTTTGAAGGGAAGGTCAATCAGACTTGCTGATGGATTGGATGTAAAGGATGAGGGGGAAGACTCAATGATTTCTGCTAGACATTTGGCTTGAGCAATTGAGAAGTTATCATTGACGGAAAAGAAATGGATATGGGCACAATAGGTTTGGAAGAAAATCAGACCTTTAACATGCAAAGTTTAAGATATATAATAGACACCTGATTGGAGGTGTCTAGGAGGCATTTGGGCCTATGTATCTGGAGTTCATGATAGAAACATAAGGAGTTATGAGTTTATGGAAAGTATTTAAAGCTGTGGCAATAGACAGAATCTTCTAGGGAGTGAGTGTAGAACAGAAAAGCAGTGCTAAGATGAGGAGTAAACAGAGAGGACGGAGCAAGAGTGGCCAACAGAGTACAAACTCAGAGGAGTATGATGTTCTGAGAGCAAGTAGAGAAAGTGCATGAGGAGGAAGAAAGGCTGGGAGCAAATGTGCAAATTCTCCTGAGATGTGAGTAAAGTGAAGCTTTAGAACTGCTATTTTCTTTTAACAGTTACAAGTGTTGGGAAACTTGATGAAAACAGTGGATAAAGTTATGTGTGCAAAAGTCTAATTGACAAAGTGAGTTTCACAAAGAAGGTGAACAGAAGGATTGGGAAGAATGAGTATAGACAGATTTTAGAGGACCTTCCTGTAAAGAAAAGCAGAAAAATGAGGCAGTTCCTGAAGTGAAATGGAAATGAGACAGTTCTGAAACTGTTGGGATAGTGTTTGCTTCCTTTGCCTGATAGCAAATGTTCCACAGAGAAGGATTACATGGTGCCAGGTTGGAGCTGTGTTTCAGGTGGCCATGGATCTAGCGCACATGTGAAGGGCTTGCTCTCCCACAGGTGCCTGGGGGACCCATTTCTGTGAAAGGAGGGATAGCAGAGTGTGCACAGAGACACTGGTGGGTGCAGCAAGTGTTCTCTTAGAGTTGCTTCTATATTTTTTCCTCTTCAGTGAATTGGGAATTAACATCATAAGCTGAGAGTGAAGATGCGGGAGTAGGGACTAGAGATATGAAAAATAACAAGATATGAAGCAGAAGAATATTACATTTGACAACAGAGGTTGAAAAATTAGATGCTTGCTCTTAGGCCCATGTGAGATTTACAGTCATGAATAAAAAGACAATTTTCCATTGTTGTATGTTAGTATCCACTCGTATTTAACTCCTTGAATACAGGTGAAGAATAAGTGAAGAGTTGAATTTAACCTGAGTTGAGATTTTGCCAGATGTATGAGATGAGAACATAGAAACCACTCAGTGGGACGGTGCCATGGCTCACTTGGCTAATCCTCTGCCTGTGGCGCCGGCACCCTGGGTTCTAGTCCCGGTTGGGGTGCCAGATTCTGTCCTGGTTGCTCCTCTTCCAGGCCAGCTCTCTGCTGTGGCCCTGGAATGCAGTGGAGGATGGCCCAAGTGCTTGGGCCCTGAACCCGCATGGGAGACCAGGAGGAAGTACCTGGCTCCTAGCTTCGGGTCAGCGCAGCGTGCCTGCTGTAGCAGCCGTTTCGGGGGTGAACCAATGGAAGGAAGACCTTTCTCTCTGTCTCTCTCTCACTGTCTAACACTACCTGTCAAAAAAAGAAAAGAAACGAAACCACTCAGTGAATATTAGCTACTGATGCATGATGGCAATGTAACTTCATATCTGGGTTATTTCCAGAGTGGCACACTTCCACCTCAGCCAGCCCAGTGCTACAGTCCTTTAGAGAAAGAGGATATTGGGAGGCAATTGATTCTGCAGCCTCTAGCAATCCTATAACATGCCCAGTGGGAGATGATGGAAGAAT
Source organism: Oryctolagus cuniculus (assembly GCF_051225735.1). NCBI lineage: Eukaryota > Metazoa > Chordata > Mammalia > Lagomorpha > Leporidae > Oryctolagus > Oryctolagus cuniculus. The sequence continues at coordinate 101,027,893 of NC_142870.1, forward strand.
AATTCGGACTTTTACTAGTAGATCAGACTTCATGAGTTCTCTTAGCCAGAGGTGGGCACCTCTCTGTACATGCAGCCCAGGAAATGCAGTGCCTCGGTCTCCATAGTTACCCAATGAACTGAAGCAGTGTTGCTAGTTCTTGCTTCTGTGTTGCCAATGATTACATTATTGTATTACATGTTGATTAAGCAAGAGTACCCTGATATGATCAATGTTCATTTATTAACACTAGAACTACTGTTTCATAAAAGCAGATGCGAAGAATTGCTCCTAGGTTGTTTTCAGGGAAATAAAGAGTCACGGAGTGGGGTGCAGTGGGCTAAATGTTGACTGTCTCATGCAATGAAGCTGTTTTCTGTCCTGATTAAAGCCCTCCACTTCTGACTGAACAGCAAACTGTGCTGTGGCTGGTCAATTTCACCTTCTGCCTGTGTTTTGTATTTTCTCCCTAAACTCAGAGCTCACTCCTCTCGACACTGGGGGCTGAGATAATGAGGCTAGACTGCTCATTTTCTCTGCCAAACAGATGGGAGCACCTGTCATATGTGGGCAGACTGCCTCTCTGGAGGTTGGGCAGCGGTGTTGTATTTGGACCTTCTTTCTCTGTTTAAATGCCAGAAGGTTACACAGTTAAGACAGAGTTTGAGTCAAAACATCTTGTGGCAAACCTCAAAGCCACTGGAAAGTGCCTCTCCTTCTATTTAGGTTAGAATTTTAGTGGGATGAATCTGAACTGGAAACCTGGATCAGAAGCAATTTTCTTCCAATGGGACTTGAGTCTTCTGGAAGCAATGCATGCTTTTTGACTCTAGATCTCTACCGGTGCAGATCAACAAGTGAACTATTTCCTTCTGGCCTCTGTGATTGTGTGAATGTGGCTTTCATAATTAATGAAAGTACAGGAACTGGATTGAGTTTGAAGCAGCTTTCTATTCCAAAGTCAATTCTATTGTTACCTATTACTTGTTCCAATCTCCTTTATGTCCAAGTTTTCCAGTAGGAAGAAAGCAATACCCTTTTTGCCTATCACCAAGGGACTCTAGGTATTGGAAAAACGTCTGAAGAGTGAGTCTGAAGAATCGGATTTTAGCCACAGAGTAGCTGCCAACAAATGAGTGATCCTAGGCAGATCCCACTACCTCCTTCAGTATAAGCTACCTACCTAACAGAATAAGCACACTGAGCTCATTTCTAATCAAAGAAATATAACAGAGTGGGTAGGACTTTTGGCTAAGTGTCATGACCCAGTTCAAATTGTGGATTCAAAACTTTAAGAACTTAATGACTTCAGGCCTCAGTTTCATCATCTGTAAAATGGAAATAATAATTGCCCTTCATTTATAAGGATTGAGGCCTATTGTGGAGCCCCATCAACAGCTGAAAAATGCTCCATGAACTCTAGGTAAGTTTATTTCCGCAATTTTAAATCTACTTGGTACCAATATGACACGTATTCTAAAGGTTCATGAGAAATGTGTATTATGGAAAAGCTATGCATGGATTTCAAAATTCATTTGCACTGATAGTATAACAAGAAATAACACCACAGTGAAGAAACGAAAGAATATCTCCAATATGCCAAACATCAAACGCAAAAACTGAGGTAATAAGAACAAGGAAGACACTATGACACCTCCAAATGAAAAAGACACCCCAATTCAAGATTATGAAGATGATGAGATAGAAGAAATGCAAGAAGCAGATCTCAAAAAATTGATAAGAACATTAAGAAGTTCTCAAAAACAAATTCTTGAACTATAGAAATCCTTAATGGACAAGACAGAAAATCTTTCTCACGAAAATGAAATATTAAGGAGGAATCAAAATGAAATGAAACAACTAGTAGAACATGAAACTGTGATAGTGATGAGAAATCATAATGAAATGAAGAATTCAATAGATCAAATGACCAATGCATTTGAGAGCCTTAAAAACAGAGTCAGTGAAGCAGAAGAGAGAATATCGGACTTAGAAGACAGAGAACAGGAAAGTATACAGTCAAACCAAAGAAAAGAAGAGGAAATTAGAAATCTAAAAAATATTGTTGGGAATCTACAGGATACTATTAAAAAACCCAGAATTTGGGTTCTAGGAGTTTCTGAAGGCATGGAGAGGGAGAAAGGATTAGAATGCCTTTTTAATGAGATAATAGCAGAAAATTTCCCAGGTTTGGAGAAGGACAGAGACATCCTAGTACAGGAAGCTCATAGAACCCCTAGTAAACATGACCAAAAGAGATCCTCACCACGACATGTTCTAATTAAACTCACCACAGTGAAACAGAAAGGAAAGATCCTAAAATGTGCAAGAGAGAAATGTCAGATTACTTGCAGAGGATCTCCAATTAGACTCACAGCAGACTTCTCATCAGAAACCCTACAAGCTAGGAGGGAACGGCGAGATATAGCCCAGGTACTAAGAGAGAAAAACTGCCAGCCCAGAATATTATATCCTGCACAGCTCTCATTTGTGAATGAAGGTGAAATAAAGACCTTTCATAGCAAACAGAAATTGAATTTGTCACCACTCGTCCAGCCCTGCAAAAGATACTTAAAGATGTGTTGCACACAGAAACACAGAAACACGGTCATCAATATGAAAGAAGGTAAAGGAAGGAAACCTCACAGCAAAAGATCACAGGGAATTCAAAGCATATATTAGAAAATATCTTTGGCAAATGGCAAGGCAAAGTTACCACTTAACTTTTTTTTTTTTTGACAGGCAGAGTGGATAGTGAGAGAGAGAGACAGAGAGGAAGGTCTTAGCCTAGTGAGCCGCAGCGCTGGCGAAAGTTACCACTTATCAATAGTCACATTGAACGTTAATGGCCTGAACTGTCCAGTTAAAAGACACCGATTGGCTGATTGGGTTAAGGAACAAAACCCATCTATTTGCTGCTTACAAGAAACACATCTTTCCAACAAAGATGCATACATACTGAAAGTGGAAGGCTGGAAAAAGATATACCATGCCAACAGAAATGAAAAAAGAGCGGGTGTAGCCATCTTAATATCGGAAAACATAAACTTTACCAAAAAAAACTGTTAAGAGAGACAAAGAGGGGCACTATATAATGATTATGGGGTCAATTCAACAGGAAGATGTAACAATTATCAATGTATATGCACCTAATTACAGGGCACCGGTTTATTTAAAAGATTTGTTAAGGGACTTAAAGGGAGACTTAGACCCCAATACAATAGTACTGGGGGACTTCAATACTCCACTCTCAGAAATAGACAGATCAACAGGACAGAAGATCAACAAGGATACAGTAGATTTAAATGACACTATAGCCCAAATGGATCTAACAGATATCTACAGAACTTTTTCTCCTACATATAAAGCATTTACATTCTTCTCAGCAGTACATAGAACCTTCTCTAGGATTGACCACATACTAGGCCATAAAGCAAGTCTTAGCAAATTCAAAAGAATTAGAATCATACCATGCAGCTTCTCAGACCATAAAGGAATGAAGTTGGAAATTAGCAACTCAGGAATCCCTAGAGCATATGCAAACACATGGAGATTGAACAACATGCTCCTGAATGAACAATGGGTCATAGAAGAAATTAAAAGAGAAATCAAAAATTTTCTGGAAGTAAATGAGGATAACAGCACAATATACCAAAACTTATGGGACGCAGCAAAAGCAGTGTTAAGAGGAAAGTTTATACAATAGGTGCCTACATCAAGAAATTGGAAAGGCACCAAATAGATGAGCTTTCAATGAATCTCAAGAATCTAGAAAACCTACAGCAAACCAGACCCAAATCTAGTAGGAGAAGAGAAATAATTAAAATCAGAGAAGAAATTAACAGGATTGAATCCAAAAAATTACAAAAAATTAACCAAACGAGGAGCTGTTTTTTTGAAAAAATAAACAAAATTGACACACCATTAGCACAACTAACTAAAAAAAAGAAAAGACCTAAATCAATAAAATCAGAGATGAAAAAGGAAACATAACAACAGACACCACAGAAATAAAAAGAATCATCAGAAATTACTACAAGGACTTGTATGCCAGCAAACAGGGAAAACTATCAGAAATGGATAGATTCCTGGACACATGCAACCTACCTAAATTGAACCAGGAAGACATCGAAAACCTAAACAGACCCATAACTGAGACAGAAATTGAAACAATATTAAAGGCCCTCCCAACAAAGAAAAGCCCAGGACCAGATGGATTCACTGCTGAATTCTACCAGACATTTAAAGAAGAATTAACTCCAATTATTCTGAGACTATTCAGAACAATTGAAAAAGAGGGAATCCTCCCAAATTCTTTCTACAAAGCCAGCATCACCTTAATTCCTAAGCTGGAAAAAGATGCGGCATTGAAAGAGAATTATAGACCAATATCCCTGATGAACATAGATGCAAAAATCCTCAATAAAATTCTGGCCAATAGAATGCAACAACACATAAGAAAGATCATCCATCCAGACCAAGTGGGATTTATCCCTGGTAGGCAGGGATGGTTCAATGTGCACAAAACAATCAATGTGATACACCACATTAACAGACTGCAGAAGAAAAACCATATGATTCTCTCAATAGATGCAGAGAAAGCATTTGATTAAATACAACACCCTTTCATGATGAAAACTCTAAGCAAACTGGGTATAGAAGGAAAATTCCTCAATACAATCAAAGCAATTTATGAAAAACCCACAGCCAACATCCTATTGAATGGGGAAAAGTTGGAAGCATTTCCACTGAGATCTGGTACCAGACAGGGATGCCCACTCTCACCACTGCTATTCAACATAGTTCTGGAAGTTTTAGCCAGAGCTATTAGGCAAGAAAAAGAAATTAAAGGGATACAAATTGGGAAGGATGAAACAAGCTATCCCTCTTTGCAGATGATATGATTCTTTATTTAGGGGATCCAAAGAACTCTACTAAGAGACTATTGGAACTCATAGAAGAGTTTGGCCAAGTAGCAGGATATAAAGTCATTGCACAAAAATCAACAGTTTGTATACACAGGCAATGCCACGGCTGAGGAAGAACTTCTAAGATCAATCCCATTCACAATAGCCACAAAAACAATCAAATACCTTGGAATAAACTTAACCAAGGACGTTAAAGATCTCTACGATGAGAATTATAAAACCTTAAAGAAAGAAATAGAAGAAGATACCAAAAAATGGAAAAATCTTCCATGCTCATGGATTGGAAGAATCAATATCATCAAAATGTCCATTCTCCCAAAAGCAATTTACAGATTCAATGCAATACCAATCAAAATACCAAAGACATTCTTCTCAGACCTGGAATAAATGATGCTGAAATTCATATGGAGACCCAGGAGACCTCGAATAGCTAAAGCAATCTTGTACAACAAAAACAAAGCCGGAGGCATCACAATACCAGATTTCAGAACATACTACAGGGAAGTTGTAATCAAAACAGCATGGTACTGATACAGAAACAGATGGATAGACCAATGGAACAGAATAGAAACACCAGAAATCAATCCAAACATCTACAGCCAACTTATATTTGATCAAGGATCCAAAACCAATCCCTGGAGTAAGGACAGTCTATTCAATAAATGGTGCTGGGAAAATTGGATTTCCACATGCAGAATCATGAAGCAAGACCCCTACCTTTCACCTTACACAAAAATTCACTCAACATGGATTAAAGACTTAAATCTACGACCTGACACCATCAAATTATTAGAGAGCATTGGAGAAACCCTGCAAGATATAGGTACTGGCAAAAACTTCTTGGAAAATACCCCAGAAGTATAGGCAGGCCAAGCCAAAATTAACATTTGGGATTGCATCAAATTGAGAAGTTTCTGTACTTCAAAAGAAACAGTCAGGAAAGTGAAGAGACAACCAGCATAATGGGAAAAATATTCACAAACTATGCAACAGATAAAGGCTTAATAACCAGAATCTACAAAGAGATCAAGAAACTCCACAAGATCAAAACAAACAACCCACTTAAGAGACGGGCCAAGGACCTCAATAGACATTTTTCAAAAGAGGAAATCCAAATGGCCAACAGACACATGAAAAAATGTTCAGGATCACTAGCAATCAGGGAAATGCAAATCAAAACCACAATGAGGTTTCACCTCACGCCGGTTAGAATGGCTCACATTCAGAAATCTACCAACAACAGATGCTGGAGAGGATGTGGGGAAAAAGGGACACTAACCCACTGTTGGTGGGAATGCAAACTGGTCAAGCCACTATGGAAGTCAGTCTGGAGATTCCTCAGAAACCTGAAGATAACCCTACCATTCAACCCAGCCATCCCACTCCTTGGAATTTACCCAAAGGAAATGAAATTGGCAAACAAACAAGCTGTCTGCACATTAATGTTTATTGCAGCTCAATTCACAATAGCTAAGACCTGGAACCAACCCAAATGCCCATCAGCAGTAGATTGGATAAAGAAATTATGGGACATGTACTCTATAGAATACTGTACAGCAGTCAAAAAAATGAAATCTGGTCATTTGCAACAAGATGGAGGAATCTGGAAAACATCATGCTGAGTGAATTAAGCCTGTCCCAAAGGGACAAATATCATATGTTCTCCCTGATCGGTGACAACTAACTGAGCACCATGGGGGAAACCTGTTGTAGTGAAATGGACACTATGAGAAACAGTGACTTGATCAGCTTTTGTCCTGACTGTTGATGTACAATGTAATACTTTATCCATTTTAGTATTTTCTCTATGTTTTGTTCTAGTACTATTGGTTGAACTCTGTAATTAACACACAATTATTCTTAGTTGTTTAAATTTTAACTGAAAAGTGATCCCTGTTAAATATAAGATTGGTAATAAGAGAGGGAGGAGATGTACAATTTGGGACATGCTCAATTGGACTTGCCCCAAATGGTAGAGTTAGAATCATGCCAGGGGATCCCAATACAATCCCATCAAGGTAGCATCTACCAAAGCCATCTCATTAGTACAAGTGATCAATTTCAGTTCACAATTGATCACACTGATATGTCTAAGAGTAAAAGCGATCACACAAACAAGGCTAGTGTCTGCTAATACTAACTGATAGAATCAAAAAGGGAGAGAACAATCCAACATGGGAAGCAGGATACACAGCAGACTCATAGAATGGCAGATGTCCTAAACAGCACTCTGGCCTCAGAATCAGCCCTTATGGCATTCGGATATGGCTGAAGAGCCCATGAGAGTATTTTAGGCATGGAAAGCCAAGACACCCTGGTAAAAAAAAAAAAAAACAACTAAATGAAAGATCTCTGTGAGTGAGATCCCAGTGGAAAGAACCGGCCATCAAAGAAGGAGGTACCTTTCTCTGAAGGGAGAAGAGAACTTCCATTTTGGCTATGACCCTGTTGGAATAAGATCGAAGTCGGCGAACTCAAAAGGCTTCCATAGCCTTGGCAACTCATGACTAGAGCCTAGGGAGATTACTGATGCCATAATCAAGAGTGTCAAATTGTTAAGTCAGCAACAGGAGTCACTGTGTACTTACTTCTCATGTGGGATCTGTCCTTAGTGTGTTGTCCAATGTGAAGTAATGCTATAACTAGTACTGAAACAGTATTTTACACTTTGTGTTTCTGTGTGGGTGCAAACTGATGAAATCTTTACTCAATATATACTGAATTGATCTTATGTACATAAAGATAATTGAAAATGAATCTTGATGTGAATGGAATGGGAGAGGGAATGGGAGATGGGAGGGGTGCGAGTGGGGGGGAAGCCATTGTAATCCATTAACTGTACTTTGAAAATTTCTATTTACTAAATAAAATTAAATTAAAAAAATTCTTTTGCACCAAAGTAAAGTTATTTTTCAATCCACTTTCCCACAATCTTTCTGAAGTCTTCTTATATTATAAAAACCTTAGGACACTGGCAGGTAGCAAAAGCAGTATTAGTTGTTGTCTCTTTTATTAGACCTCTAAGAAATGTTCCAGTATAAAAGTTGTCTTTTGCTTGTTTTATTGAATATCGAATATCTCTCACTACACTTTTCATGGTTCATGTTCATGCTATCTGGTGCGTAGAGCCTAGTGATGCTGCCAGACATCCCATGGGCCACAGGGTAGCCCCTCCACCAACAAAGCATTGCTGTAACCTTGAGGACTGCTATGGGAATGGATTTAAAGTTTGCTGTGAGAGATTGGGGCTGATGATGTGCTTTTCCTTTTCTTTGCCAAATTAGATTGCATGGGCAGTGGTGACACTTCAGTCTCTGTGCGAGTGGAGATGGAGAGGGTGCTGATTTGCATACTGTATCTTCCTTTTCAATGGGAAAGCGCAATTTCTAGTCCCGTTCCCAAATCAATCTTTTTTTTCTTTCTTTTTCTGTAATCTAGAAGAATCAGCAAAAACCTGCTCTGGACACCTACAAATGAAACTTTCCTTGGCTGTATCTACATTTCCAATCACTTTCCCTTATCTCTGTGGTTTGCTGCTGCTTCATAAATTACCCTCTGCTAGGGACATGTACCAATTCAATCGTGCTCATTCTTTAAAACCCCTATCAAATGTGACTCCTTCCATGAAGCTCTTCCATCATCTGAATGCTTCGTTTTCACCTCTGACTCGCAGAGCCTTCTGTGTTTATGTCTTGTAACCTATCTCATAGCCTGTCCTCTATTACACATACTGATGTACTTACAAAATCACTTCCTCTGAATGATAAGCCCCTGGACAGGGCTTGCCTCTTATTCATCTGTGAGTCATGTGTAGAATGTGGCACAATGTGTTGCACACAGTGCAGTCTCCACCAACATGTGTTGAATTACAGTATTATCCCCATGGCTAACTCCACCCCCGCAGTCACTGCAATTGCCCATGGTGTTGCTAGGCCTGCATTAGGATTCCTGTTTTAATGCTCCTAGTTATTACCTTCATGACCCCATATTTCTGTCCTTCCTCCCCTTTTTTTTGCTGAAGGTTAATTATTTTCATTGACGAAATCTGGATACACTTCATTTGTCTGCTCTCTTCTGTGAACGGGTGAGCTATTTTAGGAATGCAATAAAACGTAGCACCTGCTATTTATAAAAGAAGAAGCAGTCCTGAATTCCTCTGTGAGTCATGTGCCCATCCATCTTCGTTAATGCTTGAAAGGGTGCTTCCTGATGGCCACGTGGTTTTCTGTTTTCCTACGTTACCACCCACCCTATTTACTGCACAGTCATTGAGGATTTTCATCTCAGTCTTCCCCGGCCCCCTGGCTTTAATTTTACCTTTGGTGTGGATTCCTCCCCTACCCCTCTCTTCTCATAAGAAGCAGAAGAGAAGCGGGGTGGAGGGGAGGGGAGGAGAGAACTCCACTAAGCTTTGACAATATCTTTTTATGAATTGGGCTTCTAGAGATGAGAACTTCATTACTGAAGGTAAAATGAACACTGCTCCCATGGTTTGGTAACAGAAATATGCCATTCTATGAAGCCTTAAGCGGTTCTTTTTGAAATTGTGGTAACACATAAACCATTTATGGTAATGATCATTTGCTATTGAAGAAGCAAAGACATAGGGAAGTGCAGTCATTTAAAGAGCTTTATTTTTAGTGCTGATGAATTGCATTAAATTTGGATCTGCTCACATTTCTGCAGTGTCCACATGTGTAGGGAGCAGTCTGATTGACTCAGACATTGTAGCAATACTCTTAAATTGACACGTTCCTAACTGCAGGGTCTGGTGAATAATGAGATTCTTCATTTCAAGACTTTAAAGACCTTTCACACCCAGCCTCCTAATATTTCTCTTTCCTGCCCCTGCTAACCTCACTTCTGACAGGGTTATAATTTTAAAGATAACCCCAGGTCTCACCTTCTTAAGAACTTCAGTAGATTCTCCGTATGCACACATGAGGTACAAAACTCCCCAGTGGAGTGTGGCAGAAAAGACATTTACACTCCACCCAAATTTATTTATCTCTTGGCTCCTGTATTCAACACACATTTCATTTTAGGCACAGCAAACTTTCCTCAAATCCATTGTGATTCCTTTTTAGCCCTTGACCTTCTGATCAAAAACTGCCTATTTGCTTATTTCCTGGAAAGCTCTGCTCAAGCCAGCTCCTCTTGGCACTGCCCCCCACCCAGCTTCCTTCTACTGAGAAGTAGCTGTGAAGTGGCCAACAAAGGGCTGCTACAGAGCAGGCTCACCCATTCAGTGAGTCAAGGGACAGCTGAGCCTGCAAATTCAAAGGAAGACCTTTGTCTCATGAATGGGTTCTGTTCTGGATGTTTGTCAGTGCAGCATGGCATGCCTGGTCTATGCACAACATTGCTTTGTGTGAAAATAGATATATACTTTCCCCATTGACAATTCCTAGGGGCAAAAGAGGACCCTTCTTCCTTAACAGTCCTAGTAGCATTTCCCCTGAGGCTGCTGCCCTATCTGCCTGGGTACAAAAGCTAATATTCAGGAGTGGGCTTTAGAGGCAGAGGCCTGGTGTAGTACAGGATCTGATGGGAGTGTATATGAATTTATTAGGGTTGCCATGATCAAGTAATCCAGATGGGGTTGTTAAACAACAGGAGAGAAACTTTTTTTCCCCCATAATCCCAGAGGCTGGAAATCCAAGATCAAGGTGCTAGGAGGGTTGTGCTCTTCTAAGTCTTCTTTCCTCAATTATCAATAGACATCTGTGTCTTCACTCGGTACTTTTAATAGTTTTCTAATGTTATAAAAATGTGTGAGACTAGGTTTATAAACACTGGAAATTTTCTTCTGTGCGGTTGTGGAAGCTGGAAAGTCCAATGCCAAGGTGCCAGCCTTTGGTGTCTGGTGGGAGCTTTTTGACTGCATGCTCACACGGTAGAAGGTAGAAGGGCAAGTGAGCTCAATGGAGCATGAAACCTAAGGCCTTCATCCTGTTCGCAAGGAAGGGACTCTCACAGTTGTATCATTAATTAATGGTCCCCCCTACCTAACTCTTAATACCAGGACTTTGGCAACAGCTGAGTTTTGGAGGGGACACATTGAACCCATAGCACTTAAATCTACCCTCTGTGTGTGTTTGTATCCTAATTTCTTTATATAAGGACATCAATCCAATTGGATTAGAGTTTATCTTAATAACTTCATAGTAACAATTTCCTCCTTAAAGAATCTATCTCCAAAACAGTCATATTCTGAGGTATAGTACTGGGATTTAGGACTTCAGCATATGAATTTTGGGGATATACAATTCAGCCCATAAAAAGGTGATAATTGGAACAGCAGTGTGTGCTCACAGGAGTCCCCAGAGGACATGAGTTATGTCTGGCTTGGCTTTTATCACAGCACCTCTTTCATGGTAATTAATAAATATTAATTCAATTAGAATTGAACAATAGACTCCACTTAAAAGTGAGGTAAGATTTTGGTTGTGTACTTTCAACATGTAAGCTTTTCCTGTCGTCCCCTTCTCATATGTCAATTTTATTAGCATTTTGTTAACATTCTGATTCAAATAATTGTAGAAAATGCTGCCCAGGATCCAGGAATAAGGCCTTCCACTGTGAAATACTTCCAGGAATTGGCAATAGCCGTGATTTTAGTTGAGTTTATTTAGCTAATTGTAAACAACTAACTATATTTCCATGTAGAACAGACTTTTCTATAATAATGTTTTACTAAATCTTTATTTCACCGAGGGTGTTCATCAGATTCTTACTTATATGTTTATTGCCAACCTGATTCTTTTTAAAAAAATTTTTTTTAAAGGTAGAGTTACAGAGAGAGAAGGAGAGAAACAGAGAGAAATATCTTCCATCTGCTGATTTACTCCCCAAATGGCTGCAATGGCCAGGGCTGGGCCAGGCTGAAGCCAGGAACTAGGAGCTTCCTTCAGTTCACCCATGTGGGTGCAGGGACGCAAGCACTTGGGGTATCTTCTGCTGCTTTCCCAGGCACATTAACAAGAAGATGGATTGAAGGTGAAGCAGCCGGGACTCAAACTGGCACCCACATGGGATGCCAACACTGCAGGTGGAGGATCAACCTTCTATACCACAGCGCCAGCCCTGCCAACTTGATTCTTAGGAAAGGATTGGGGTGGGGAGGCCAGCGCCCTGGCGTACCAGGTAAAGCCTCCGCATGCAGTGCTGGCATCCCATGTGGGTGCCGGTTCGAGACCCGGCTGCTCCACTTTCAATTCAGTTCTCTGCTGTGGCCTGGGGAAGCAGTGGAAGATGGCCCAAGTGCTTGGGCCCCTGCACCCGTGTGGGATACCCAGAGGAAGCTTCTGGCTCCTGGCTCTGGATCGGCACAGCTCTGGCCGATGCAGCCATCTGGGGATTGAACCAGTGGATGGAAGACCTCTCTCTCTCTCTGCCTCTCCTTCTCTCTGTGTAACTCTGACTTTCAAGTAAATAAATAAATCTTTAGAAAAGAAAAAGATTTGGGGTGGCTCTTAAAATGCAGCATCATCTTCAGCTATCTCTTTTATGACCTTATGCAAATCCAAGTTGTGTTGATTTGCTGATTTTACTTGTTCTCAATGGACCATGCTGCCACCTAGTAATTGCCCCATCTTTAGCATCTACCAATCATGTTTTAAAATAACCTTTCTAGGGGCTAGTATTGTGATACAGTGGGTTAAACTGTTGTTAAACTGTTGTTCTATCTTTCAAATACATAAATAAATGAATAAGCCTTAAAAAATGAAGTAGCTTTACTATTACCACTGGTCTGCAGTTCTGTAATGGCACATAGGCATCTACAGTGACAAGCACAGCTAGGTGTAGAGGATTGCATACCAGTCCACATTGCAATAATGTCACATCAAACATAGCTATCAGCTTTAGCTGCAATCATAATACAAAATCTTGATGTGAGATATTCTAGGACAACCACTCTGTAGCGTTTTTGCTGATGGAAAGCTGTTAGGAAAAACTTTGAGGTCTGAGACAGATGGCTTGTATGGTCTCAATCTCACCATTTATTATTTTTCTGGCATTATATTGCATATCTGTTCACCTATTTAGAAGTAGCTCTCATTCTAGAAGATGAATTATGAGGGCAGAAACTTTGCCTGTCTTATTTAGTGCTCTGTAGCCAACAATTGGGGCACTTCTTGATGTTAAGCATCTCTCTTAGATTCTTTGAGACTAAAATTCTTTGGTCAAATTATAACAGTAATATTTGTTCTACCCAACTTCAAGGATATTAGAAACATCTAAAGAGACATATGTAAGGGCAATTTGTAAATTGCAAAGTGGCTTGTGAAGATAAGTCAAACAGTTATAAAGATATTTGGTTCTGAATGACAGCAAGCATGATAAGGATACACTCTAAAGAGCCTTAATGTTACGTAAGGACTTCAGCCTTGACTGAGTACAGTTTTAAAGGAATCAGTCCATTTCTGGGCTTGCCAATTCAGCATATTTTAGGATTTATATTTTTTAAACAAATGTTGAATTTGTCCAGAGAAATCTAAAAGAAAATAACTATTATCCAAAACCAGAAATTGCTGAATTTGCAGGTGCTACATGAACCCCTTTCCTTTGTTAATAAACTCTTTCAAAGGTGTGACTCCCCCCTCAAATAAACCCTTTCTATGGAAGTGTCCTTTGGTGAAGCCTTAAAGGTCATGGAGAATTCCTTGAAGGTCTTTGTTTGAATAGTCACATGAAAAGATCCCTCTTAAACCTCTCTATCAGCAAACAAATACCACAAGCCAGAATGAGTTTTACACCTTTTGGGAGTCCATTAATTTACTTTTAATGGCATTAAGTAATGTACACTTATAGCAAGGTCACAGTTCCATTTTACATCGAACAACTATCTTTTCTCATGTATGATACATGAAGCACATTTCCTGCTCAGGGCAAAATGTTTTATTAAAATTATTTCCTTTGTTCCTTTTTTACATGGCTCTTTGTGGTAATAAAGATGATCTGCATGATATATCTCTTTAGGACATCCAGTGTACAATTATACTAATAGCGCTTCATCTGATGCTACATTAATTTTCTTCTATTACTGTCGCTGAGAAGGGTGCCATTACTGTTTACGCCACAGAGCAGTTTCTTTCTTTCTTTCTTCTTCCCTCCCTTCTCCTCTCTTTTTTCTTTTAATTATAAGAGATTTATAAGAAGACATTGGATATGGAGAGGCCTTTCTTGATCCTCTGAGTACAGATATCCCTGATAGATAAATTGTATGGAACAAAGGTGTCAATGTTCATCCACTGCTCCACCTTTTATCCAACATTATTGATGAAAGGAAAAAACACCTCTGTAGCATATAGGACTCCATGCCTAAGTTGTTTGACCTCATAGCTAGGACTTGTGTCTTTGTAGCCTTTCATCTAGATTACAGTAAAGGACTCTTGACTGGTATCCCTGCTTATCATCGCTGCTTCCTCTAACCCACATTCCTCTCTGTGGTCTGAGAGATCTTTCAAAAATATCAGTCTGGTCATGTTGGCCATTCTCTGCCCTCCTATTAAAATTTCATTCCTCTCCCCCACCCCTAGAATTCACAGGAGTAGCCACAAGTTCCTGAGGCTCCAGTATACCACAGGGAACTTCTCTGAATGAGGATGACCATCCCTGACTTGCTTCTCACCAGGAGGTTCTATTAATGTAAAACACCACATAAACTGGAAGGTGGCAAGTACAAGGACATTCAGAATAATTGAAGCATTCCCTGCAACCCTCCCATTTTCTCTTCCCTTCTATCCATAGAGTCACTAGGACCAGCTTTTTTTTTTTTTTTTGTAGGTGAGGTGTGTTCCTTTTCCATTGCCAAGACTCCCTTAAGCCTGTTCCATAATCTCCTAGTGAGTCTTCTCGTCTCAAGTGTCTCAGTTCTGATATATTTTCACACCATTTTAATACCCTTTAAACACTTTGCTTCATTTGCTTTCAGATGCCTATAGGGAAAGCCTGAAAGCAGGAGTTTTATATTTACTCTGAAAGTCCTGTGTTGACAGTGAAGTGTTATACAAAATGAGGTAATGGTGTTATCTTTTAGTGCATTGATGCTATTTTTGGTATTAGCTAGGTCTCCAAAGGAGGATTATGTAAAGTTCAGTTCCTTCTGATAATACAAATGACTTAAGGAATGAAGGAAGAATCTTCCTTGAATTTGTACTTTGTTAAACCTACCATAAATTTCATGAGATTTTCAAAATCAGAAAGAAATCAGTTGGAGATGAATAGGAATGTCTTCACTTTTTTAGAAGGTGACAGGTTAAAAGTTAAAGAGTAACTTACATCCTTTAGAAAATATTAGGGAAATTTTCTTGTAGCCAATTGTGGTATTGTGGTTAACAGCATGGCACCTACATTTGCATTTCTTAGGGTCAAATTGAACACTCACTTATACACTGGAAAGATAAGTTATTACACTAATGCCTCTTCAGGAAGCTTCTTGTATGCACATCCTTGTTGAGTTCTCTGAAGCCAGCTTCCTCTGTTTACCCTAGACTTGGGACATTCACAATATGACACAAAAATAAATTTGAAAAGTGCTTATTCATTGAGGATTGTCCTTTCTTTCTGCTCACTGGTAACCCCTTTGTCAACAAGTGAAGAAATCTGGGCTAATTTCCTTGAAGATAAAAAAAAAATCACATGAAATGGGAAATCTTGCTATCCAACCCCTCCCAGATCTAAATGAACCCAACCACTACCACACATAGCAGAGATGAACCATCCCAGCAGATCCCAGTCCAAATACTGACCAAAAGAATTGGAATAAGTAATTATTATTGCTCTAAGTCATTATATTTCAAGATGGGGTTTCTATAATAATAGATGCCTAATATACTAGATGATTGAAATCTTTACTTAGTATATACTAAATTGATCTTCTGTATATAAAGATAATTGAAAATGAATCTTGATGTGAATGGGATGGGAGAGGGAGTATGAGATGGGATGGTTGCAGGTGGGAAGGAGGTTATGGGGGGAAAAAGCTGCTATAATCCAAATTTGTACTTTTGGAAATTTATATTTATTAAATAAAAGTTAAAAAAAAGAAAAAACAAATTTCTCTCAAACATTTTTTGTCATTTCTAAGTGGGGATAATTTATCCTACTTTCTGTTTTCAAAATTGATTCTTCTTTTAAAAACAGACTTTTTTGTTGGAAAGGCAGAGTCACAGAGAGAGAAAGAGAGAAAAAGAAAGAGAGAGAGAGAGTGAGAGAGAGATATCATCCATCTGCTGGTTCACTCCCCAAATGGCCGCAATGGCCTGGGCTGGCTAGGCCTAAGCCAGGCATCTAAACCTTCATCTGGGATTCCCACATGGTTGTAGGGGCCCAACCTCTCAGGCCATCCTTTGCTGCTTTTCCCAGCCATTAACAGGGAGCTGGTTCAGAAATGGAGTAGCTGAGACTTGAACTGTTTTCCAGATGGGATGATGGTGTTGTGGGCAGCAGCTTAACCCACTGTGTCACAGTGCCAGCCCAGGATAATTTAAATAATTTAGAGTTGTTGTATTGTAATGGTCAAAAGATAATCTATTATTAGCATAATAATTTATCAATTACTGCTAGTTATGATTTTATTTTTCATCAGTAATTACAATAATTAATCAAGTCATCACATTTTCATACTTCTTATTTGATATAATTTCTTCATAAGAAATTATTATCCACATTTTACATGTGAAGAGTAAAAATTACATTTTAGGCTTGACAAGTAAGTGTTTTCCAAGTCTGGGCTCTTTGTGTTGTATAACATGATACAAGCTCTGGTTATAGTTTTTAAGAACAATATAACAGAAAGGGCACAGGACATTATGGTGTGCATTTTGTATGTGGCTCTCACTCTTGGCCATATATTATAGCACTGTACCATTGTCCATTCATTTTCATCTTGTGTTTATATGTGTCTCTAAGTTGTCTCAAATTCTTTTTAAAAATTTTGATGAGACTTTAAAAATATTACCTAAGTGGCCCCTTGAAGAGTTTATAATGCTAAATTAGTTGAGTAAATAGCAATATGTGAAGGGAGTATTTTGGCAAAGCATGTTTTACTTTTATGATTATCTATAAGAGCAGAAATATATTTCTGTTGGCTATGTTATATTTTTAATGCTTTAGAATAAAAACTACTATGTTCATAGTAATTAAAATAATATTTATTCAAAGCCAGAGTTAGAGTCTCTGGAATATTCTATGTGACCTTGCTCATTACCATTTCTGAGATAAATATCAGTAATGGATTATTTAATTCTTCTACATTCTGGATTTGCTTAATTTCTCTGAGCCTTTGTTTCCTCATCTGTAAAACAGGATATTGACAGCCTACCTTTCCCATGTGTGAGGATTATAGATTAGTAGTATGTGTTATGTCTGGAACAGTACCTGAACTGTAAGTGCCATTCAATGAGTCGAAGATGTATAGAGCAGAGCATCTCAAACTCAGTATTTGTGTGAACCAACTGAGGATCTTGTTAACAGCTAATATCAGATTCAACAGATTTGGGGAAGGGTCTAAGATTCTATAAGCGCAACAAGTTCCCAGGTGATTCTGATGCTGCTGGTGTGTGGACCACACTATAAGTAATGAGCATAAAGTGCAAGGGTTGGCAAGGTAGGACCAATGGGCCAAATCTATCCAGTGTCTCTTTTTGTAAAATAAGTTTTACTGAAGCACAATGATGCCCATTTATGTATCACCTCTAGCTTCTTATTTACTACAGTGGAATAATAAAGATGCTGCAACAGGCTATGCAGTTTAAAATGCATAGTGCCTGGTTCTTTATGAAAAAATATGTAGATACAGAACACTGTCAGTTTGTAGTATCTTGAGGGAGTGATGCAATGCTGCTAGGGGTAGAGGGAAGGATCTGTCAGAGGAATCAGGTTACTGAAGGGATCCCACAGGGACCACCCTATAGCAAGAAGAAGAGATGAAGAGTGGGTAAAACTTGATCTGTGAGTATCAGGATCTATGTATGTAAAGCAAAAGGATCTGATATGTGAGCAGGATTTGGAGTTCTGGCTCTACCTTTACCAGGTCAAGTCATTTTAACTTCTACAATCCATCCAAAGAGCTCAGGGATTATTTTAGGGATTGGTGATTACAAGTGGAAGATATTTAACATGTGAGCATAACCTGCCACAGAGTAGATAATAAAATAACTGTTATAATGCATGGGCCAGAAAGATGGTCTTGTTGAGTGTGAAAGACAGAGGTACTGCAGTTCCAGAGTTATTGTGATGTTCAGAGTCAAGTCCGTAGATGTTTCCTGGTTCCAGGTAATCCTTCTTAGGAAAAATTCCATGTCAAGAGCTCAGGCTCAGGCAAGTGGGCTGTGATTCATGGCGGAGTTCCAGTCCTGATAGTAATATTTCAACTCCAGACAAAAGACTCATTACACAGCCATAATAAGAAAAATAATGGCTAGTTTTGGCTGAATGCTTATCATTGTCATGTGCTGTAGTAGGTATTTTTGCATACATTACCTTATTTAATATTCTCTACAAACTTTCCAGTTTAGGTCCTATTTTTCATGTTGCTTAAGATATGAGGAAACTAACGCTCAGTAAAATTAAGTAATTAATCTAGGGGTAATCAGGTAATAAGTGGCAGTACTGGATTCACATTCAGTACTGTAGTTTCCATTACAGATCACAGTGTGCAAATCAGTCCAGCTGCAGAACACAGTGATTGAACAACTCTGGGTCTGTGTGTTGGTTTTGATATTAGCTAACTGAGTGAGCTTGAGTGAGCAACGTATTCCTGTGAGTTTCAACTTATCTGCAAACACAGGGAGTTGCTCTGGAAACCTCATGTCTATCTCAACATTAGCATTTTAAGATTCTATAAAATTGATACCAAAGACAAATATTGCTATTTCCAGAAAATTCTATTGCTTAAATTATATTTTTAAGAAATATGTTGGGGGCTTTAGCTTTCAACATTCATAACATTCATAGAAACAAGGAAAGGTGAAGGACCTCCCTGTCTAAATGTGGTTTTGCTCTTCACAGATGTTTTGTCTGGCTGGCAACCTTAGGATGTAGAACATTCTGCTTTGAAATCAAATTGCATAATATTATGCTTCTGTGATTTTCACCTGGCAGTTGTCACATTGGATCTGGTTTCCATTCTGGAAGCATGCACAGAATTCTAGAGTGACTGCTTCATGGATGAGCTGACTTTGCTATTTGAAATGTTGAAAACATCCTTAGCCTATTGCTTTAGGAAAGCTCCTTTAGCAGAAGGAGAGGTCAGAAGTAAATGCATGTCTTTTTGGAGCCTATCACTAAATTATTGGATTTCTGTTGACATTCAAGCTCAGGCAGCTGCCTGGAGAAATAACTTGATGTTCTCAATAGTCTGTGGAGTGGGAGCTATCTCCCAAGCATGTCATTCATGATCGTTCAGCACCGTGCATGCCAGACTGTGAGGGTTTCCTAAATCAGGACAATAACACCTTAGGCACAACGTAAGCCTTTGTTGTAGCTATCTGAGCAGTTTTTAAGTGTGTTAGTGTTTTTGGCATAAATTACTGAGGAATAAACAATGTATGGTATGGTTTTAGCTAAAGGAGGGTTGGTGTAAAGAAAGCAGAAGTCATGGCTCTCTGGGATTTCTGTCCACTGGTTGGCCTGCATTCCATCTGTCTCTCCATTGAGAGACAATCACACATATCAGTTAATCAGCAAAGAAATTTTGCTTTTAAACCAATGCAGGAGAATGTGCCACAGATTTCTTAGCTGTGAGGAAGAGGAAAGCAAAGGCAGAGAGGCATCAGTGCAAGAGTTGGAAAAGGTATCATGCAGTAACTAAGTTGAGTTTCTAAGAAAGTAGAAAATTAGGGTGACATAGAAAAGGAAGGGGGTCCTATTAAGAAGAGGCAAGTTTACCTCGATTTAACAATGGAGATCCATTTATCTTTCACGAGCAGATGGCTTTGACCCCAATCACTCAGTGATGTACAGACCAGCAGCTTGCTGGACTAACCAGCTGCTATTATAAAGAAAATTTATTCTTTAGAGTATATATTTTGGAAACTTTACAAGTGAACTGAGAACATGGCATATATTAGACAAGGTCTTAAGTTTTGGAACCAATGACGGCCATTGTGGGGAGCAACTCGGACTAGACTGTTACTCGAATTAAGACTTATTCTATCCATCTGCTCTCCCACAGTATGGCGCTGGGAGAGGAGTAGACAGCTTCTACACAGCTGCCTCTCACTAACTTGACAAGCTGCAGGAGCTGCTCCTGATTGGAGGAGAGCAGCGTACTCGGCGTGTGGGTAGCAGAGTTGGGATTGGTGGAAGAGGACTATAAAGGAGGAGAGAGACAACATGCATCAGGAACATCTAAGGGGAACACCTGAGGAACATCTGAGCAGCCCCCGAGAGAGCCGGTCGGCGGTGTGCCGCTCCCCCGCGGAAGTGGGGAAAGTGGCAGGGGGAACCGCCCTTCCACGGAGGTGGAAGGGACGGTAGCCAACCCGGGAAGAACCAGCAGCAAACCCGGGGAGGGCCGAGCAGACAAAAGAACAGCGCAGGGTCCTGTGTCGTTCCTCCGTGAAGAGGGGGAGCGACAAGCCATCTCCCCTCCAGTCCTCTTTCTTCATTCTCTCTTTCTTTTCATATGTCTCGTTCCTGGACTGGTTCTATGCATTTAAGCAGGATTGATTCAAAAGATGGAAGTAATGGCAGAATGGGGCAAGGTCAAGATCAGAGACTTGGGATACTATGGAGTAGAACACTGACAATGGATCAAAAACATGCTGATTACAGGTCACAGCCATGAGGATGGATTTCATCCTTTGATAGAAAGCTTGCAATGTGCAAGTTACTTCATTTTAAAATGGACTCCTGTGAGGTAGGTGTAGTTCTCCCCATTTCACAGGTAAAAATCCAAGACTCATAGAGGTGACACTTGACCAAGGTAATGTAAAGGCAGAGGTGGGGTTTTTCCCAGGTCAGTACACCACCAAAGCTAAACCTTATGCAGAGAGAAACAAATCAAATCAAATCAAAACAAAACAAAACACCCTTGAATCCAGGCTGTAGCAACTGAGTAGCAGCAACCAAAGACAACCTGGAGACACCTTCCAAAGAATGCAGAAAGACTAGAGAATAATACTGGGGGTCTGGACATGTGAACTCAGAGGCCTGCCCTGTATGGCTTGGTACCCTTTGGAAGCTGCATAACAGAAGGTGGGTGTAAG
Source organism: Oryctolagus cuniculus (assembly GCF_051225735.1). Taxonomy (NCBI): domain Eukaryota; kingdom Metazoa; phylum Chordata; class Mammalia; order Lagomorpha; family Leporidae; genus Oryctolagus; species Oryctolagus cuniculus. The sequence goes on from NC_142870.1 coordinate 101,049,017, forward strand.
GGTTCTGGAATCAGACTGAGGTTAGATGTTGTCTTTGCCGCTTAGTGATTGTGGAGTCTTGGACAAGTTGCTTTTATTCCATGAACCTGATTTTCTTCACCTTTCAGGGGTGCCATGACAAATGAAGTACAGACAGCAGCTAGTAAGCAAGTAGCAGTGGGTCAGCCCACAGTAGGTGTTTCATCAATGACAACTCCCAAAGGCACATGCTGTCTTTGGGTTCAATTGAGGTCCATTAAAAAATATTTTGATTTTGCCTGCTTTTCTCTTTTACTCTAAGAAAAACATGATTTAATTATTCTGATGTATGTTATTTAAATTCCACACAGGAGACTTAGAATATAGGCTGAGATAAGTTCAGTTTTCCTTTAGATGATGGTGAGAATACCCTGTTGCCTTTTCTATTAGATTGATTAGCACATTCCTGACATACCTTATAATGCCACTATTCAAGACGAATTCTTGGGTGGTAATTTCCACTTTATAGGAATGTTGTTTCAATTCAGTGTTCATTAGCATTAATGCTTATTAACCTATGAAAAAGAACTTTCCTGTTCCTAGAGAATCATTTTTGGAAACTCCAAGCTTCCATCCTCCTGGAAATTAATTGTCAGGAATAGAGTTCTATTTGCATTTAGTAGACTGAAAAGTGATCTAAGAAGAAACTAAACACAAATTCTCAATTATTTTAATGTGGTGTAATTGTGATCTTATTCAGCACTGTCTAGGCCATGTTTTTGTCATGTTCAATGACATTTACATGTCTAGATATGAGATTATCATTGCCATTTTATGGGACCTCTTTAAGGAAAATATGTCAGGTATAATTGTTTTCGTTACTGTTACAGTCCCAGTCAGAAGAGAGCCAGTTAATGTGATTCAGATCTGTTGTTTTCCCTGGGAGGAAAGTACATTCAGACATGAGTCTGTGAGATTCAGGAAGTCTGAGAAGCTCCTGCCTTTAAGTACAGTAATTTCCCAGGATAGAGCTTTGGGGAAAATCCTCTGAGACTGAGGGGCATGCAGGGCACTGTTAACTGTTGCTGCCTGGAGCCAAGGTCTGGACCCTTGCTGCTCTGGGAACATGGCTCATCTCACCTGTAAACAGAAGCATTGTCACCACCTCTGCAGGGCTGTCTCTCTTCCCTTGTTTGCGTTTTATCTTGTTTTGATTTTTCCTGAGAGTAGTCTTTAGAAAAGATTGGAAAAGCTCAAAGGAAAGTGAACCAAGGAAGGGTCTACACTGTCCTTGTCAGTGTTTATTTCTTTCTTACTCATTCTTTCTCTTTTCATTTCTCAGCACTCCATCTGGGCTACAGCTGTGATGTTTTATTTCTAATTCCTCTGTCTACATCTTGTGGATGAAACCCAGCTATGGTTGTGTATTAGCTCTCTGTCACTGAATTTCTCACCTGTGGTTTAAAGCTGCCTGGTACCATTTAAGTCTGAATTTGGATGTATTCTTATTTACATATCACTATCACATATGGAGAAATAAAATTAATACCCAATCTAAGTTTATACAAGATTTTATTTTCTAGAGAAGGGAGTATTTAAATATAATACATTTTACTATGCCCCCACACAGAGAGCTAATATTTACTGAATACTGTGTTAAATACATTATAAACTTTACATTACCTCATTTAATTTCATAACATTTCTTTGCAGTAGGAACTACTATATTCCCCATGAGGCCAGTGAGAAAACTGAGGCTCAGAGGGTCTGAAATGACAAAGCCAAGATGTGCAGGAGCCCAGAATGGGTCTTATTTAAGCTCCTTCTAGGGCGTACTTTCTTAAAGAGGTAGACTACACTATCTCTCCATAAGAACAGTAAGAAAATTTAGTGTTTGCTAGTAAAGTTTTACTCATCAAAACTTTCAATGTTTTAACATCAAAACAACAAAAACAAGCAAAAGAAAAACCCATCTCTTTTATTTTGGTTCTAGTACTGGCACATGATTTAAGGTCAGGCTTCAAGAGACATGTGTGTAAAAGTGCCTTGAGAAGTATCAGTTGTCAATTTTGGCTTTTTTCTGATTCTCTAGTTTGTTGATTTTTGCCATGAATTTTTTTCTTCCTCTTATTCCTTTTGGTGTATTTCTTCTGCTCTCTTGCTCCTTTGCATTGAACATTCAGTTCAAAATTTTAGCTTTTCTTATGTTTGATAGACATATAATCATGTACCACATAACGTGTTGTACAATGTGAATTAATGCTATAACTAGTACTCAAACAGTACTTTACACTTTGTGTTTCTGTGTGGGTGCAAACTGTTGAAATCTTTACTTAATATACTTCTGTATATAAAGATAATTGAAAATGAATCTTGATGCGAATGGAATGGGAGAGGGAGCAGGAGATGGGAGGGTTGCAGATGGGAGGGAAGTCATGGGGGGCGGGGCGGGAAGCCACTGTAATCCAAAAGCTGTACTTTGGAAATTTATATTTATTAAATAAAAGTTTAAAAAAATTTTTGATCATCAATAGACCACATTTGCCATGATGATCTCAATTGCCTGGTGATGCCTCAGCTACCCTGTTTTGTCTGTGTTTACTCTTTCATCTTCACACAGCCAAAACAACAAACTTCCCAGAATGCATTCCAATTGTTAAGAAATGCCGCTGTACCCAAAGCTATGGAGTTTCCTTGAGTAACACTTTAGCTCTTTCCCTCATATGCTGACATGAGATTCTTCAGTTTAACATGTCCTACAAATGTACCTAAATAAAACCAAATTATTCTTCTTTGAAAAGACAAAAAAAAGGAAGCAATTTATTGCAATACTAATAAAAAAGAGGCACACATGTGGTTCAGAATGAAGGAAGGGAAATAGTTATATATATAAAATCAATTAATGATATAAAAATAATTTAATGAATGGTCACATGCCAATAAGTTCAAATGAAATGAATACATTTCTGGAAGTGTATAAAATGCTAAAATTGGCACAACAAAAGAGACTTGGCTACATCTACAAAATAAAACTTCTTGATTCAGCCCATTTCACAGATAAATTGAACCAGATTCAGAAGAAACAGGTAGTTTCCACCTTACCAGAGTTTCAGAAAAATAAAAGGAAAACTTGTGTAATTCACTCCATGAGGCTAGTACAATACTGAAGCCCAAGACAGTGGAGCACATAACTCATACAAAAATTGTAGGCCAAGTAGGTCATTGTAGCAGAGAGAGTTAAGCTGCTTCTTGAGACACCTGCATCCTTTATCAGAGTACCTGGTTTCAGTCCCAGTTGTTCCATGTTTCTGACCCACTTCCCTGGTTAATGTTCATGGGTGGTAGTGGATAATGGTCTGAGTGCTTAGCTTCCTACCACTCATGTGGAGACCCAGATGGAGTCCCCGGCTCTTGATTTCAGCCTGCCCCAGCTCTGGCTGTTGTGGGCATTTGGGAAGTGATTAAGAGGATGGAAAGTCTCTCTTGTTCTCACCTTGTCTGTCTGCCTATTTCTCTGTCTCTTCCTCTTTCTGTGTCACTGTGCCATTCAAATAAATAAATCTTTAAAAATAATTAATAGACCAATTTCACTGATGGTTATTGAAGTAAAAGTTTCAAATGAAATATTAGCTAACCAAATCTAGTAGTGTGTTTTACAGAAACCGTTACAAATAATAGTTTAATTCTAGAACCACAGGAATGACCTGATATTAACAGTATATTAATATAATTAAATGCATTAATGAATGGAGAAAAATAATATAATCATCTTAGCAGTTATTTTCATAAAAGAATATTGAAAACACTCATCAAAGTTTTTTACAGTAGCTAAAATTCTCCTAGTGAAACATGCCTTCTTCAACTTTATATAAGCTATATTTCAAAAGGAAAGAGCAAACACCATGCTTAGGGGCTGCATTGTGGCACTTCAGCTTAAGCCCTTTATGAGGCTGTCATGCCATATAGCGGCCAGTTCGTTTCCTGACTGATCCACTTCCGATCCAGCTCCCTGCTAACGTTCCTGGGAAAGCAGTGGAATATGGCCCAGGTGCCTGTGACTTTTCCACCCATGTGGGAGACCTGGATGTAGTTCCAGGCTTTGGCTTTGGCCTGGCCCAGCTCTGGTTGTTGTACCCATTTGGAGAATGAACCAGCAGAGGGAAGATTTCTCTGTCTCTCCCTCTTTATCTCTGCAATTCTGTCTCTCAAGTAAATAAATAAATCTTTACAAAAAAGAAAAAAACCACCATGGTTAATGGACATGCTTTAAAGTCAGGCACAAAACAAGGATGATTACTATCTCTACTACTGTTCAACATGGTGTATGGTATCCTGGCTACCCAAAAGAAAGGAAACTAAAGGAATAAAGACTGAAAGGGCAGAGATAGAACGGTTATTATTTGAAAATCATGTGATCGTTTACATCAGATATGAAAGAATACATACATAAATTATGAAAACGACTAACAGTGTTTACTATGTTTAGTGGTTTTAAGAATAATTTAGGGGGCTTGCTGTGGCACAGCAAGTTAAACAGCAGCTTGGGATGCCAACATCCCATATTGGAGTGCTGATTTGAGTCCTTTCTACTCTGCTTCAGAGACAGCTCCGTGCTACAGCACCTGGGAATGTAGTGGATGATGGCTCAAGTATTTGTGCCACTGCCATCCCTGTGGGAGACTTGGATGAAGCTCCTGGCTATTAGCTTTAGTTTGATCCAGCTCTGGCTGTTGTGAGCATTTGTGAAGTGAACCAGCAAGTGGAAGATCTTTTTCTCTTTGTCTCCCTGTCTCTGCTGATCTGTCTTCCAAATACATAAATAAATGCTTATTTTTTAAAAAATATTTTATTTATGTATTTGAAAGGCAGGGTTACAGAGAGGCAGAGGCTGAGAGAGAGAGAGAGAGAACATTTTCCATCCATTGGTTCATGCCCCAAATGGCCGAAATGGCCAGAATTGTGCTGATCTGAAGCCAGGAGCCAGGAGCCCCTTCTGGGTCCCCCACACAGGTGCAGGGGTTCAAGGACTTGGGCCATCTTTCACTGCTATCCCAGAGAACTGGATCGAAAGTGGAGCAGCCAGGACTTGAACTGGCACCCATATGGGATGCCGGCCCTGCAGCCAGCAGCCCCTCCTGCTACGCCACAGTGCCAGCCCCGATAAATTTTTCTTTAAAAAAGGGTAAATTAATATTTTATTTTAGCATAAATAAAATCATGCATCTATCTTTTTGCAAAAGACAGGATTTTTTTTTTTTTTTTTTTTTTTTTTTTTTTTTTTTTTGCAGCTAAGTAGTACTCCATAGTGTGTGGTATAGAAACTCCATAGTGTCTTTATCTGGGTTGATTTCACTCCCCAGTTTTTTTTTTCTAAAGACAGAGTTACAGAGAGAGGTAGAGAAAGAGAGAAAGTTCTTCCATCTGCTGGTTCTCTCCCCAGTTGGCCGCAATGGCCAAGCTGTGCCGATCTGAAGGCAGGAGCCAGGAGCTTCTTCCGGGTCTCCCTTCTGGGTGCAGGGGCCCAAGCACTTGGACCATCTTCCACTGCTTTCCCAGGCCATAGCAGAGAACTGGAATGGAAGAGAAGCAGCCGGGACTAGAACCTGCACCCATATGGGATGCCAGCACTGCAGGCCAGGACTTTAACCCTCTGTGCCACAGTGCCAGCACCTCTGGGTTGATTTAATATCTTAGCCATTGTGAATTGAGCTGCTATAAACATAGGGGTACAGATAACTCTTTCGTATACTGATTTCATTTCCCTTGGGTAAATTCCCAGGAGTGGGACAGCTGGGTCACATGGTAGGTCTATGTTCAGATTTCTGAAGTATCTCCATACTGTCTTCCACAGTGGCTGCATCAGTTTACATTCCCATCAACAGTGGACCAGGGTGCCTTTTTCCCCCCATGCTTGCCACCATTTGACGTTTGTTGATTTCTGTATGACAGCTATTCTTTACCTTTTTTAAAAAAGATGTATTTTTTTGTTTGAGAGGCAGAGAGACACAGGGAAGGGGAGAGACAGTGTTGAGAGATATCTTCTATTTGCTGTTCATTCCCCCCAAATGCACTCAACAGCCAGGGCTTGGCCAGGTGAAAGCCAGGAGCCAGCTACTTGATTGAGGTCTCCCACATGAGTGGCAGGAGTCCTAGTACTTAGACCATCATCTACTGCCTCTGGGGCATTTAGCAGGAAGCAGGTTCAGAAATGTGCAGTAGCTGGGACTCAAACCAGACACTCCAATGTGGAATGGGGATGTCCCAGGTAGTGGCTTCACCTGTTGCACACAATGCCCACCCCCTATTATATTTTAATGTGATCAGATGTCCATATTGTACATTTGCATATCTTTGCACCTAAAACATTATTGCTGGCCCATGTGAAATGTTCAATAAAAGTTTTTTTGAATAAATAAATAAAACTGATACGATTATCCAAAGGAAAATAACATGCAGTGACTTAAATCATTGTAGTGAATAATATATATTCTCATTTAATTGGCAAATCGCTAGTATATCAGCTCTTTTGTTTGTACTTCTTAGGTTATGTAACTTGAATTCAGAAAATTTAAATAACTTTTCTAAGCTTATTAGTGGTGAAACCAGGATTTTAACTGTGGTTGTTTTGGTTCTAGAGGTTTTTAAATTGTAAAATATTGCTAGGTCTTGATAGAAAGCAACTACACCACTTATCTTGTTTATTTTAGTCTCCAAAGTTTACTTTGAATGCATTTCTAGAACATAAAAGGGTAACATGGAAAATGCACACAGATAATGAACTTTTGTCACTTGATAGGAATCTTTTTTTTTTTCGACAGGCAGAGTGGACAGTGAGAGAGAGAGAGAGAGACAGAGAGAAAGGTCTTCCTTTTCCATTGGTTCACCCCCTAATGGCCACTGCGGCCGGCACACCTCACTGATCTGAAGCCAGGAGCCAGGTGCTCCTGGTCTCCCATGCGGGTGCAGGGCCCAAGTACTTGGGCCATCCTCCACTGCACTCCCAGGCCACAGCAGAGAGCTGGACTGGAAGAGGAGCAACCAGGACAGAATCTGGCGCCCCGACAGGGGCTAGAACTCGGTGTGCCGGAGCTGCAGGCAGAGGATTAGCCTATTGAGTTGTGGCGCCGGCCACCTGATAGGAATCTTAATCTTTACCTGCTCCTTGCAAGTGGCATCAGGATGCGTGCAAACCAAAGAAGTACCATGGAAAGCAAGCTAAGCCTTAACTTACAACTAGATAGATTATAAACCAATACAGCAGAGTCAAAACACATTCTTTAAAGATGTCTTCTTTATTATGTCTATTTTCAATTACAGTATGGCTGTAACATCATATCTGTTTTCTTTAAAGGTTTCAGCGTTTATACACCAGTAGCACACAAGGAAATATGGATTCCAGAGATGAATTTTCTGAATATTTATTATTGAAATTTATTATCGAAATGGTTTTTTTTAATAAAGACAATGTATCTGTGAAGCTGGCATAGTTTTTATTGAAGTAATTTTTCTCCTTATGGAGTGGAGGATAAATGTTTTCTAATGAATTCTGTCATCAAGGCCTGATCAAGTTCATTAACAGCACGACACATTATTAACTTCCTATCCAGAGCTGTGGTTGGGAGATTGATGTCAGAGAATGCGTCCCCCACCCTCCCCTCTACAGTCCAATCCTCAGATCCACCAGCCTGAAGGAGCTGCTTTGGCAATGCTCACAGTGGCCGACCCTGACTTCTTCACAGCCAATGTCATGTTTTCCCTGGGCTTTGGCATCAACACCTCCTGCCCCATCACTGTTTCCTTTTTGTTCACTTTTAAGTAAGAGAAACAGATACCCCTTGAAGATTCAGTCTACACTTTTCTGGCCAGCCTAGCTAAATAAGTCTGGGGTGAAATGCTGTAAGTTAAACCAAGCTTTATAACAAGGAGGAAGAAAATCAATGTCCCTGATTATTCATTGCAGCCTGTGTCACAGACACTGAGCTATTGACAGATTTTTGCCTGGTTCCTGAGCCCTGATAGAGTCTAACGCCTCACACAGGTGGAAGTGTGCCTTGGGCTCTGCCCTGCAGCTGTTTGATTTCCCTCTGATCTTGAAACTGTCTCTCCAGGACTATCATGCAGGCAAGGAGACAGATGCCCTTAGGAAATAAATGTTCCTGGGCCCACTTCTCTGGACATGGTCATTATTTGTGATACATAGCACATTTTCTTGTGTTCAGATCAGAAGTTTTCTTTTTTAAAGCGATGACACCTTTGGATGCAGGTTGATGTGTGCAGGCAGAGGCCAGAGATGTTTGGCCTCCTAGCTGGTAAAAAACTCCTGCTTAAGTGCTTCCAGGAGGACCCCATAAAACCCAAGTCTCTCCTAAAGCAGTGCCAGAAATCTGATTAGCATTGTGAAATGCCTTGTTTTTCCTTCTGTCTAAAGGCAGATATGGAGATCAGATCATATTAATTTTTTTGATGCCTATGTGTTTCTCAGATCATTTCATACCTGCCCCGCACCCATATCCTGCCCTTCACACCTCAGTGGGCTCATCTTTCACCTGTCTGATGTAAGCACCTCCCTGTCTTGACCTGGGCTTGCTCAGGTCCCTAGAGCTCACTTTGCCACCTATTCAGCAAGGCAGAGGTGCTATTCATGCCCCACCAGGAGCATCCCTAACCAGCCAATGGATAAATACTTCTCCTTTCTCAGAGGCATCCTTGAGCACTGGCTCCCACAGCTTCTGAAGCAGGTTTCTGCATCAAAGGCCCAGAGAGGGAGCTGGCAGGATATTGCCCCCTCACCAGATGCCTTTCATTCTGGGTGTTAATTTGCTCTCCCTACACAAACATTTCTTTTTCCTCCCAAATAAATGACTGAAATGACTGGCACTGTTCCATGGTTGGAATGTGTCCCCCAAGTTTCGTGTGTTGCAAGTTTAATCCTACAGATCCCTATGGAGTGGCTTCAGAAGTGAGACTTCTGGAATACGATGGGTCTTGAGGGCTGAACTGGTTTTTGAGGGACTAACTCTGTCTTGAAGACTGCTCTCTGGCATGCTTGTCTGTCTTGTCATGTGAAGCTCTGCACCAAGCTGAGACTCTGCAGGTGTCCTGCCAGTTCTAAAGAGGGTCTTCCACCAGCCTCCAGAACAGTAGACTGAATAAAACTTTATAAGTGACCCAGTCTGTGGAATTCAGTGATAACACTACAACATGGACTGACACAATGGAATTTTGTCTTGGGGTTTACTTTGGGTGTTTCAGAAAGGACAGGCAGTGAGAAAACATGTCAGAATAAGATATTGAACAAGGAAGGTGAACTATCATTAGAAGAAGAAACCAACAATTTTAAAAGAAGAACCTATCTCCTGGATGCTAAGGCCCGTGAAAGACATTTTCACATACATTTCTCTATTTATTTCAATGACAGTTCTGTGTGGCACATTCTTAGCCCCATTTTATATGTATGTAAACCTAAAGCTTAATTGAATGAACTTGCTTAAATGAACATGGCTTGTAAGGGACTTATAACTTTGGTTCATACTTAGATCATCTGGTTCCTGGCCCAGTGCTTTTTAAAAATATTTTATTTATTTATTTGAGAGGTAGAGTTATAAGCAGTAAGAGGGAGAGACAGAGAGAAAGGTCTTCCATCTGCTGGTTCACTCCCTAAAATGGCCACAACAGCTGGCACTGAGCAGATCCAAAGCAGGAAGCCAGGAGCTTTTCCAGGTCTCCCTCATGGGTTCAGGGGCCCAAGGACTTGAGCCATCTTCTACTGCTTTCCCAGGCCATAGCAGAGAGCTGGATTGAAGTGGAACAGCCGGAACTAGAACCAGTGTCCAAATGGGATGCTGGTGCCACAGGCAGAGGATTAATCTGCTGTGCCACAGTGCCGGCCCCAGGTCCAGTGCTTTATAAAAAATTATATATTTGAGAGTCACATGTGCACACATGCACACACACACATACACAAAGAGAGAGAGAGACAGAGAGAGAGAGAGAGAGAGAGAAAACTTCTATCTGTTGATTCACTTCCCAAATGCCCACAATAAACAGAGTTGGGCCAGATCAAAGCTGGAAGCCAGAAACTCTATCCACATTGCCCACATGAGTGGCAAAAGTCCAATTACTTGAGCCATCACTGTGCTGCATGAACTGGAGCCAGGAATCCCAGACACTGTAATATGGGACATGGGGGTCTTAACTGATAGGCTGAATACCCACCTCAAATTCAGTGCATTTTCTCCAAGACCATGTTTGTCTAGGACTTGTCTCACAATTTTGGACAGATACAATTAAAAGGGTAAATCTATGGAAGAAATGGTCAGAAAACAAAGAGGACAAGTTGGCAAGACATTATATGTATAAAACCTTTAGCATAGGATAATCTGTGAGTACAGTAGGATAGAAGCTGTCCTTCTAGCTTCCTTAGTCATCCCACTGCTGCACTACTGTTGAAGAGTGTTTACCAAGCCAGGCAAGTTGAGCTTCAGGTGACTCGGAGTGACTGTGTGCAATGGCTCTTCTATGGTTATATCTCAATATGTTCCTCAGTCACATGCTACCTTGGGGACCATGGGCCATGGAAATCAGCAAGTCTGAGTCCCGGGCCTCATCTTGGCCCCTCTGGAATGTCAGCACTCCAAAATGAAGTACTTCTCTTCCTTGACCACATGTGCTCTCAGTATTGTGCACAGGTCCTCCCTTGCCTGGAATTTTCTCTCATCTCCTTTCAATTGGGAGGGTTTCTTCTTTGCCCTAAAGTCTCAGTCAAGCACAACCTTCTTACAAACCACCCCTGATTTGGGTATTGTGATTAAATGCTATATTTTTCCTCAATCAGAGGACGTTATCCTTCCTTCAGATGCTAAAAAGATTCTGGACAACCAGATGCAGTTGGTGATGTGGTTGTACTAGGGAACCCTTGAGTGTACTCCATCTGTTGGTTTGTGTGGGTGTCTAAAGATGTGGGTGTGAAGAGCAATAAAGAAGACTGATGCCTATCCAGAGAAAGACAATGTTTTCTCTACAAATACCTAACAGTAAATTCAGAAATACAAGAAACAAGAATAAGGAAGAACACAGGATGCCCCCAAAGAAATGCAACAACACTTTAACACTAGAAATTGAATATGAAGAGATTCAAGTATTCTGAAAATAGAATTATAAAAATTGATCATAGAATTACTTACAAGTAATCAGAAGCAAATCCATAAATTAAAAAAAATCCTTACAAGACATAAAAAACTTTTTCCATGAAATTGAATTTTAAAGAGAAATCAAAATGAAATATTAGAAATGGAGAATTCAATAGATCAAATAAAAATGCAGTGGAAAACCCTAACAACAGACTCAGTGAGGGAAAAAAAGAATATCCAAGTCAGAAGACAAATCTCTGGAATTTTTACAGTCAACCAAAAAATGAAATTAAAAAATTTAAAAATGGTATTGGAGAATATTGGGACATTATCAAATGGCCCAAAATATGACTCTTAGGAGTTCCTGAAGGAATGGAAAGAGAGAATGGATTAGAAGCCCTTAATAGTAAAATACTTACATAAATCCTCCCCAATTTGGAGAAAGAAAGGGATGTTCTAGTACATGAGGCACATAGAACTCTTAATAGACATGACCAGAAAAGATCTTCACCAAGACATATTCTAGTTAAAGTCTCCATAGTAAAACATAAAGAAAAGTTTCTAAAATGTGCATGAGAGAAATGCCAGATTACTTTGAGAGGATCTCCAATTAGACTGACAGCTGACTTCTCATCAGAAACCATACAGGCTAGAAGAGATGGCATAGTGCAAGTCTTAAGGAAAAAAAAATCACTCCAGAATACTATACCCTGCAAAACTCTCATTTATGAATGAAGACAAAATAAACCCTTCCATAAGAAACAGAAATTTAAAGAATTTGTCACCATTCATTCGGTCTTAAAAAAGTTGCTTAAGGATGTGCTATACACAGAGACACAGAAACATGATCATAACTGTAAAAGAGGGTAAAGGCAAAAAATCACCCAGTAAAATTACAAAGGAAATCCAAAGTAAACAATACGAATATTTATGGAAAAATGGCAGGGCAAAGTTGTTACTTATCAGTAGTCACCTTGAATGTAAATGGCCTCAACTATCCAGTTAAAGATACAGACTGGCCGAATGTATGAAAAAACAAAACCCATCTATTTGCTGCCTACAAGAAACATATCTCACCAACAAAAGTACACACTGACTGAAAGTGAAAGGATGGAAGAAGATATTCCATGCTAACAGAAACCAAAAAATGGCTGTTGTAGCCAACCTAATATCAGACAAAATAAAATTTAACACACACAGATAAAATAAATTATAAAAAGAATTTTACACAAAAACTAAAAAAAAGAGACAAAGTAGGGCACTATGTAATGAATAAGGGATCAATTCAACAAAAATATGTGACTATAGTAAATATATATGCAACAACTACAGGGCACTTTGTTATTTAAAAGAAATGTTAATATATCTAAAGGGAGGCATAGACTCCAATACAATAGTAATGGGGGACTTCAACTCCCCACAATCATCAATGGACAGATTCACCCACCATAGAGAAAATCAGGAAGGAAAGAAAAGAATTAATCAACACTAAAGACCAACAGCAGAGATAATCAACACTAACTAATATCTAAAGTACTTTTCATCCTACAGATGCAGAATACACATTCTTCTCAACAGTTCATGAAACTTTCTCTAGGATAGACCACAAACTAGGCTATGAAGCACGTCTTAGCAAATTCAAAAAAACTGAAATCATACCGTGTGTCTTCCCAGACCATAATGGGATTAAGCTGGAAATCAACAACCCAATAATCTCTAGAACTGATGCAAACAAATGGAGACTAAAACACATGCTCCTGAATGAACAGTGGACCATAGAAGAAATAAAAAAAAATTTCTGGAAACAAATGAAGAAAACAATACAACATTGAAACTTATTGGATACAGCAAAAGCAGTGTTAAGAGTAAAGTGTATAGCAATTGGTGCCTACATCAAGAAATTGGAAAGGCAACAAATAAATGAGCTATCAATGCATCTCAAGGATCTAGAAAAACAGCAGCAAATCAAACTCAAAATTAGTAGGAGAAAAAATAATTAAAATTCAAGAAGAAATAAACAAATTGAAGCAAAAAATACAAAAGATCAGCAAATGAAGAGCATGTTTTTTTAAAAAAATAAACAAAATTGACACACTATTGGCCCAACTAACCAAAAAAAAGATGGAGAAGACCCAAATCAATAAAATTACAGATGAAAAGGGAAATATAACACCAAACAGCACAGAAATAGAAATAATCAGAAAAATTACTACAAAGAGCTGTATGCTAACAAATCAGGAAACCTAGGAGAAATGGATAGATTCCTGGACATATAAAACCTACATAAATTGAGCCATGAAGACACAGAAGACCTAAACATACCCATTACCAAGACAGAAATTGAATAAGTAATAAAGACCCTCCCAACAAAGGAAAGCCTGGGACCAGATGGCTCCACTGCTGAATTCTACCAGACATTTAAAGAAGAACTAACTCCAATTCTTCTCAAGCTATTTAAAACAATTGAAATGGAGGGAATCTCTCCAAACTCCTTCAATGAAGACAGCATCACCTTGACTTCTAAACCTGAAAAAGATACAACAGAGAAAAAATTACAGACCAATTTTCATGATAAATATTGATGCAAAAATCCTCAACAAAATACCAACCAATCAAATCCAACAACACATCAGAAAGATCATTCACCCAGAGCAAGTGGGATCCACCCCTGGTAAGCAGCATTGGCTCAACATTCACAAATCATTAATGTGATATATCACATTAACAAACTGAAGAACAAAAACCATATGATTATCTCTATAGATGCATACAAAGCATTTGATAAAATACAACATCCTTTCATGACAAAAATATTAAGCAAAATGGGTATAATAAACACAATCAAGGCAATATATGACAAACTCATGGCCAGCATCCTATTGAATGGTGAAATGTTGGAAACATTCCCACTAAGATCTGGAACCAAACAAGGATGCTCACTCTCAGCATTGCTATTCAATATAGTCCTTTGAATTTTGTCCAGAGCCATTAGGGAAAAAAAACTCAAAGAGATACAATTAGAAAAGAAGAAGTCAAACCATGCCTATTTTCAGATGACATGGTTCTATATACAGGGGATCCAAAAGACTCCATTAAGAAACTATTGGAACTCATGGAAGAGTTTGGCAAAGTAGCAGGATACAAAATTAACACACAAAAATCAATATCCTTTGTATACGCAGACAATGTCATGGTTGAGAAACAACCTCTATGATCAATACCCTTCACAATAGCTACAAAAACATAAATACCTTGTAATAAATTTAACCAAGGATGTCAAAGATCTATATGTTGAAAATTACAAAACATTAAAGAAAGAAACAGAAGAAGATACAAAAAAAATAGAAAAATTTTCCATGTTCACAGATCAGAAGAATCAATATTATCAAAATGTCAATAATACTGAAAGCAATTTATAGATTCAATGTGATACACCCATCAAAATACCAAGGACATCTTCTCAGAAATAGAAAAAAAATATACTGAAATTTATATGGAAACACAGGAGACCCCAAATTGCTAAAGCAATCTTATACAGCAAAAACAAAGCCAGAGGCATGACCATATCAGATTTCAAGACATACCACAGGGAAGATATAATCAAAACAGCATGGTATTGGCACAAAAACAGATGGATAGACCAATGGAACAGACTAGAAACTCCAGAAATCACTCCACACATATACAACAAACATATCTTTGAAAAGGAGCTAAAACCGATCCCTGATGCAAGGACAGTCTCTTCAACAAATTGTGCTGGGAAAACTAAATCTTCACATACAGAAGTATGAAGCAAGACCCCACCTTACACCGTTATAAAAAAAAATCCACTCAAAATGGATCATGACCTAAACCTATGACCTGATGCTATCTAATTATTAGGGAGCATTGGGGGAAACCTTGCAGGACATTGTCTTAGGCAAAGAGTTCTTGGAAGAAACTCCAGAGGCACAGGCAATCAAAGCCAAAATTGACAAATAGGATTACATCAAATTGAGAAGCTTCTGCACTGCAAAATAAACAGTAAAGTGAAGAGGCAACCAATAGAATGGGAGAAATTATTTCCAAACTATGCAACTGATAAAGGATTAATATCTAGAATACATAATGAGCTTAAGAATCTCAATAACAACAATACCCACACTCCCACCTAAACCCTTAACAACCCAGTTAAGAAATGGGCACACGACTTAAACAGGACTTAGACATTTTTCAAAAAAGGAAATCCAAATGGCCAACGTACACATGAAAAAATGTTCAGGATCACTAGCTATCAGGGAAATGTAAATCAAAACCATAATGAAGTTTCTCATCACTCCCATTAGAATGCTCCTCATACAGAAATCAACAAACAACAAATGCTGGCAAGTATGTAGGAAAAAGGGACCCTCATCCATTGTTGATGGGAATGTAAACAAGTACAGCCAGTGTGGGATACAGTATGGAGATACCTCAGAAATCTCAATATAGACTTTACCATATATAAGTCTTTACCAATATAAATCTTTACCATATGACCCAGCCATCCCACTCCTGGGAATTTACCAAAGGGAAATGAAATTAGCATTTGAAAGAATTTTCTGTACCCCCCATGTTCATTGCAGCCCAGTTCACAATAGCAAAGATATGAAATCAACCCAAATGTCCCTCAACTGAAAACTGGATAAAGAAATTATGGGTATGTACACCATAGAATACTACACAATGGTTAAAAATCAATCCTGTCATTTGCAACAAAATGGATGCAACTGGAAAACATTTTACTCAGTGAAATAAGCCTTCCCTAAAAGGACAAATATCATGTTCTCCCAATAGTTTACCTGAAAGATAATCTATAGAAGTGATATCAACAGTTTGAGATGCAATGACTTTAAACAGCCGTTGTCTCAACTGTTGAGAAACATCTTTTTTTTTTCCATTTTTCATACTCTTTACTTAGTATAAAGTTACTCTTACTTGTATAAAGCTAATTGAAAATAGATCTTAGTGAAAAATAAGAATGGGAAAGGAGAAGGAGGAAGAAGAAGGGTGGGGGGTTTAGATGGTAGGGTGGGTATTGTGTAAAGAATCATTATGTTTCTAAATTTATATTTATAAAATGCATGAAGTTTGTATACTTTAAATAAAAGGTTGAAAGGTAAAAAAAAAAAAAACAACAAACAAAAAAATGCTTTAAGAAAGTGCTCCAAAAATGAAATTAAACGATAAGTTTATTTTGGTGCAAAAAAAAAGTATAACTAAAACTTGGAAATTTTGGACAAATAAAATTGCCTTAATGATGATGTTTAAGTACAAAAACTGATGAAAGGATTTCAAAGCTCCTACTTCCTAATGTATACCTTAGATATTAGAAATGCCTTTATTTCTAGTCCACTTGAAAATGATAAAAGACAATTTCACATCCATTGTGTTATTTAACTGAATTAATACCGGTAGGTAGGTCTGGAGCACATGGTGTGTCAGGTGTTACTGTCATTGCACTTGACAAATATGACAGACATATAGAGATGTCATCTGATTTGTCCTGGATTGCACAACTACTTAATGAAAGAATCTGGCTAGAATTCTGATCTTCATTCTACCATTACTGTATTAGACTGCCATTTCTCATGGATAAGTAAACCCTTTTTATAAAAACATGCTTTTTTTACTTGGAGATTATTTTCATCATTTGACTTTTACAATCCCATATTTCAGTAATCAACATGGGAATTCAAAGCATTCACTTACTGAAAGTCATGTTCATAAAAACAGAAGCGTGCTCTTGATTGTTTATTCCCAAGCAACTCTTAGAGATATTTAGAATAAACTACTGTACATTATTACATATGATTACAGTAACTTATTTTACCTGGTGGCAAAATCCTAGTTAATTAATAAGTTTTAGAAAAATCTCCAGATGGCTTAATTATACCATTTTGGGAACCAAGGATATAAAAATAAAATGGATAAACAAGCAAAATTTAGAAATAGAAGTGAAAAATAAAAACTAAAAGAAATTTTTGAATCTCAAAAATGAAATTTTCCTGTTTATGATAAAAACCCCCAACAAAGTAGAACTAGAAGAAGAACTTCCTTACCTTGATAAAGAAAATATACAGGAATCTACCATTAATATCCATACTTAATGGCAATAAACTTAATATTTTCCTCTTATGATCAGAAACAAGGCAAGAATTTTTCTGTCTCACTACTGTTATTCAACATTGTACCAAAAATTCTAGCTACTTCTTTTTTTTTTTTGTAAAGGTTTATTTTATTTATTTGAAAGAGTTACAGACAGAGGTAGAGACAGAGAGAGAGGTCCTCCATCCGCTGGTTCACTCCCCAGATGATCGCAACAGCCAGAGCTGCGCCGATCCGAAGCCAGGAGCCAGGAGCTTCTTCCAGGTCTCCCACGCACGTGCAGGGGCCCAATGACTTGGGCCATCTTCTACTATTCTCCCAGGCCATAGCAGAGAGCTGGAATGGAAGAGGAGCAGCCGCCACTAGAACCGGCACCCATATGGGATGCCGGTGCTTCAGGCCAGGGCATTAACCTGCTGCACCACAGCGCCGGCCCCCCTAGCTACTTCTGTAAGACAACTGAAAGAAATAAAGTCATATCATTTTATAAAGATGACATAAAGCTTGTTTTGTTTGCAAATTATATGATTATCTATACAGAAAATCCTAAAGAATTGGGAAAAATGCTCAAAACCTTCTGAAATTTATTCAGCAAAGTTGCAGGCTACAATGTTAATATACAGAAATCAGCTCTGGTGATCAGACTTGTGGTACAGTGGGTTAAGCCACTGAGTGCAATGTTGGCATACCATATGAGCACAGGTTTGTTTCTCAAACATTCTACATTTTAGGAGGCGATTGGTGGATGGTAGATTTCTCTCTTTCACACTTTTTGTCACTGTCTCTCTCTGTAACTTTGTCTTTTAAACAAATAACTCTTTTTAAAAATCATTTTATTTCCTATATGCTAGCAATAAATAAATGGAGGGGTGGGCATTGTGAAACAGAGGGTTAAGCTGTCACTTGAGATGTCTGCATCCTTTTTCGGAATGTCCAGTTTGTATTCTGGATACTCCATGCTTCTGGACCAGTTTCTTGCTAATGCGCCTTGGAGGCAGCAAAGGATGGTCCAAATACTTGGGTTCTTGCTGTCCATGTGGCAGACCTGATTGAAGTTCCTGGCTATTCACTTTGTCCCTGCCTAATCCTGGCTGTTGTGGGCATTTGGGAAATGAACCAGCAGAGGGAAGATCTGTCTTTCTCTGTCTTACCCTCACACTCTGTTACCTGGCCTTTCAAATAAACAAATAAATGGAATTTGAAATTAAGAAAAAATATCATTTACAACTGCACCAAAAAATACTTAAGTTCATATGCAACAAAATATGTATAGAATCTATATGTGAGAACTTCAAAAATTTTGATGTAAGAAATAAAAGAAAATCTAAATAAATGGAAAGATATTCTATATTCATGGATTGGAAGTCTTGATAATGTTAAGATGTCAGTTATCTCCAACTTAATTAATGGAGTTGATATAATGCCTGACAAAATCCCAGAAAGCTACCGGGTAGACATTGAAAACTGACTATGAAGATTACATGGAAAAGCAAAAAGCTTAAAATCACTAATGCAATATTGAAGAAGATAAAAGATCAGAGGACTTATGCTAACCTGCTTTCAAGCCTGACTTTAAAATTAATCAAGACACTATGTGAAATAACAGACACATAGATCAAAGGAACAGGTTTGGGAACCCAGAAATGGACCCAAACAAATGCAGTGACCTGATCTTTGATAAAGGATCAAAGAAAAGTAAATAGAGACATGGTTGTCTTTTTAACAAATGGTGCTAACTCAGTTGAATAACCATATGTAAATAAACAGACAAAAGAACCTAGATACAGACCTTATGACTTTTACAAAAAGTAACTCTAAATGGATCATGGACTCAAAGGCAAAATACAAAACTTCATAATTTATAGAATAATATAGGAAAAAAATCTATGACTTTGGGACCTTGAGTTGGGTGATGAGTTTTTGGTATAACACTCAAAGCACAATTCCTGGAGGAAAAATTGATAAGTTGATCTTTATTAATGAAAATGGGAACCTTGGCTCTGTGTTGCTGAGAATGAATTTGCTGAGTATTAACTCTTGGCTGTGAATATTAATGACTTTTAGTGCAGATGAATTTTCTTTTTTATTTTTATTTTTAGTTTTTGACAGGCAGAGTGGACAGTGAGGGAGAGAAAGAGACAGAGAGAGACACCCCCAGTGGCCGCCACGGCCTGCACACCGCGCTGATCCAAAGCGGGGAGCCAGGTGCTTCCCCCTTGTCTCCCATGCAGGTGCAGGGCCCAAAGACTTGGGCCATCCTCCACTGCACTCCCGGGCCACAGCAGAGAGCTGGACTGGAAGAGGAGGAATCGGGACAGAATCCAGCGCCCCCACCGGCACTAGAACCTGGAGTGCCAGAGCCGCAGGGGGAGGATTAGCCTATTGAGCCACAGAGCCAGCCAGTGCAGATGAGTTTTCAAACATATATAAACAAGAGAATGGGCTGGTGCAGTGGCTCCTTTGGCTAATCCTCTGCCTGGGGTGCCAGAATCCCATATGGGCCACTGATTCTAGTCCCTGTTGCTCCTCTTCCAGTCCAGCTCTCTGCTGGGGCCTGGGGAAGGCAGTGGAGGATGGCCCAAGTGCTTGGGATCTGCACCCACATGGGAGACCAGGAGAAGCACCTGGCTCCTGGCTTCGGATCGGCGTAGCTCCGGCTGTGGCGGCCACTTGGGGGGTGAACCAATGGAAGGAAGACCTTTCTCTCTCTTTCTCTCTCTCTCTCTCTCACTGTCTGTAACTTGACCTGTCAAATAAAAAATAAAAAACAAAAATAAAAAAAAAAACCCTGCTGCTGCAGGTTTGCCAAGTTATGTACAACTAAAAAACAAAAATAAAGAGAATGGGGAAACTTTCAAGACTTTGAGGCCTATTAATAAATGTTGCACATGAGCCCATTTCATTGAAGTGTAGTAAGTTATAAAACACAATGTCCAGAAGAGTGTGAGAGAAATTTTTTTTTCCATTTTGGTATTTCAACATTACGTATAGCATTTTCATTTGGGGGAAACGGAAACAACTAATATGAGGATATTTCAAAACATTTGTGGAAAATGGAATTATAGATAAGTTTATTTTGATGCAAAAAATGAAATGCATGTATTTTTTTCAGAATACACAGTTGCAGGAACTTTTTGAAGCCCTCTCCTCCGCAAAGGCTTCAAAATATTTTGTATCAAAATAAGATTATCTTTTAATTCAATTTTTCAAGAATTCTTTGAAATCTTGAAGTTAATTGAGTACCTGTTCTGTCAGGCATTATATTAGACACTTAAATGCAGGATGCCAGAGAAAATCTTTTCTTCTCCCATTCTTAACCATGAAGTTAAAGCATGCTCAAACTGTTCATTGATTCTATTTGTCACTCTATGCAGAAATGACAGGAGAATGTTCTAGAAGACATTCAAACCAAGAATTTTATGAAAAAAAATTGAGAAAATTTTTCATTTCAAGAGACAACATCCGAAGTGATGTTAAATAGAACCAAGTTACAGGTAGACATGTATGTACTACATGGGTTCTTTTTTAAAGCAAAAAGTTCCAGGAATCCTTAGAAGTGAGTGATGACTCACAAAGAGTGAAAAAACAGAATAAACAACTTAACACCAGGTTGAAGAAAGCCCCCTTTTCACCAAAGAGGAGAGTACACCTGGGGTGAGGAACCTGAGGCTTTGGTTATACATATATTATTTTATATATTTCTACTAATAATTCTGTCAGATAGGTATTATTTTAATGATTTTATAGGTAATGAAATGAGTCTCAGAAAGTTAAATAATTGGCTTAAGTTCAGACAACTCATAATGAATAGCAGGGGCCAGGGTTGTGGCGTAGCAAGTTAAGCCACCAGTTTCGGCATCAGCATCACACATGGGTGATTCCTTGAGTCCTAGTTGCTTCACATTTGATCCAGCTCCATGCTAGTGAACCTGGGAAGGCAATGGAGGATTGCATAGCTGCTTGGGTCCCTGAATCCATGTAGGAAACCCAGATGATGTTCTGGGCTCCTGGCTTTGGGCTGGCTCAGTACTAGACCATTGTGGCCATTTTGGGAGTAAACCAGCAGATGGAGAACCTATCTCTGTCTTTATCTCTCTTCCTTTTTCTCAGTAACTCTGCCTTTCAGATAAATAAAACAAGTCTTTTTAAAAAGTATTGAATAGCAGAGGAAAGACTGAATCCTAGTCTAACTCCAAGGCCAATACTCCTTTTTCTCTAAAGGAGTAGTGTAGTATTTGGTTAGTGGGTTGAGTCTAACGTCAAGTTACTGTGGCTTACTTTCTGAGATTCCCACTTCTTAGTTTTTTAACCCTGGATAATTCAACATTTCTGTACCTCTATAGTTAGATCTGAAAAGTAGTAAAAATGAAAGACTTCATCAGATTTCTATAACTATATGACATAATTAGCATCAAATTAAAAAAAATAGTTTATTTGAAAGGCAGAGTTATAGAGAGGGAGGGACAGACAGAGACAGAGAGAGAGAGAACTTCTATCCTTGGTTCAGTCTGCAAATGGCCACAATGACCAGAGCTGGGCCAGATCAAAGCCAGGAGCCAAGATATCTGTTTAGGTCTCCTACATGGGTGTAGGGACACTTGAGCTATCCTCTTTTGCTTTCCTAGGCTCATTAGCAGGGAGCTGAATCAGAAGTGGAGCAGCCAGTACTAGAACTGGTGCTCATATGGGATGCCCATGCTGCAGGCAGCTGCTTAACCTGCTATGCCACAATGCTAGTCCCAACATCAAGCTTTTAATATATTGCATGGTACATAAAAACTTAATGTATGTCAGCTGGAATTATTCTTTTTTCAAAAAGATTTATTTTATTTATTTGAAAGGCAGAGTGACAGAGAGAGGGAGAGATAGAAAGAGATCTTCTGTCTACTGGTTTACTCCCCAAATGTCTTCAATAGCCATGACTGGATTGGGTGGGACCTAGAAACCATGAACTCCATCCTGGTCTCCCACATGGGTGACAATGGCCCAAGAGCTGCTTTCTCACGCATATTAGAAAGAAGCTGGATCAGAAGCAGAGCAGCCAGGATTCTAACTGGTGTTCTGATATGGGATGCCAGCGTTTCAAGTGACAGCTTAGCTTGCTGTACAACACTGGCCCCTCAGCGGAGATTATTCTAATATGACTTTGCTTCTGTCATAAAGAACAAACAATATGTAAAGATGTTACTTAGATTCACAGGCATGAGAAACATTTATCCTGCAACTAGAATCTCAGGGGATTCTATATAGAAATGGTTGACTGAAGTTATTTAAAAGGCTTGAATGAAAGAATCTCAAACAATTTGAAAGTCTATACTAGAATAGCCATCTGAAGCCACTGCTCTAATTCACATGTTCTTTCTACTATCAAAGAAAATACTTCCTGGCTAAAATATGAGGTAATTTCTTCCATGTCTGTCTCCTCTGATGGGGCATTTCTTAACTTTGTACAAATTGGGACATCCTATATACAAGGCACTACAATTAGTTATTCACAGAGCTTACATTCCTGTCAAGAGTGTTAGTTAATGAAATATTTTAATATAAAAAGTGAGAAATGTCCTCAGAGTTGTAGATTAAGCACAGATGTTTGAAGGTAGGAAAGATCCATCCAGAAGGAGGATATGGTGGCATTTGCTTGGTGCCTTGACATGAGTAGATATGAGCATGTGGAGATAATGGAAAAGAAATTTAGATGGGACTAAAAACAGAAAAAACAAAAAGGAAGGATAATGAAATTCAGGAACATATGTGAAAGAGACTATAAGGAAGCAAAGCAAAGAGGGGTGGTTGAAATCAGGTTGCAGAAATCTTAAGAAGCAGTCTAGGGAGTTAGAATTTTATGCATGGACTCAAGAGTATAAGTGAATATGCTTAAGAATAATAGACTCTGACCTAACCCTGGGGAAACAGCTTGTGGATTTTTACAGAATGAACTGGAAGGCAAGAGAGAAGAGGCACGGAGGAGAATTAAGTATTATAGAAATCCACAGTGAGGTCTGAACTAAGATGCTGCTGATGAAAAGCACTTGCCTGCAATGAATTTAGGAAGTAGAACAGCAGGATTAAGCCTGGTTTGGTTGAGTTTTCAAGAGCAAAGGAGAATCTAAAAAACACTAAGGCTGTGTGGCTAAGAGAATGCTAGGGTCCTGCAACAGAAAGATAAATAATAGTAAATCATTGTGGGACTTGCTATGATTGAAGTCCTTCTTATAGAACATCTGGGTAGATATGTCTAGTAAGTCGTTAAAGAAAGGGAATGGCATTTCAGAGGTAGAAAATAACCACCAGTCCAGTTTTAATTATGAGCCTTGAGTTTCTTCTAACTGACTGACCATATATGCTTCCTAGTGGCTTATTAATAAATCATCTCCTTGCATGGCCATTATTTCGCTTGTATTAGGTCACTTATTTTCACTGACTTTTCATGTACTATGTCACATCATAGATTAGGAAGCTAAAGAACGATGTAATTATGTAGTCTCTGAATGTCATTAGATGATGATGAAGAATCTGCTCACATACAGTCCTCTGCCAGTGTCTGAGTTCTGTGATGTCACAGGAAACCTCTCTCCAAGGATGCCCCATATTGTAAGATCCTTCTGCTCACACTTATGTAACAAGAAACCTTTCACCGAAGAAAACGAAACAGCAACACTCAGAAGAGACCCAAAGGTAGAGGTAGACCATTGGAAAGAGAATACAAACAGATCAATTAATGAGGCTAATTTTGCATATTTGCTCCACATAAAGATGAAAAGAACACTGGAAGCTTTAAGATACCAAGCAATTGAAGAAATGCACTTTTTTACTGATTTTATATATATGTATATATATATAGATATACAGAAGCACATATATATGTTCCCAACACATAGTAATATCATGACAATAAATTATGAAATAAGTTCCTCTATTTGCATTTTAATGATATTCTGAAAAATATAATCCATCTAAGTTGAAAGGATATTTTGTGTAAGAAATAATTTGCTGTGACTATGGGTTAAGGTTGGAAAACTTGGAAGAAGAAGACACTGCTTTATAGTTGACTCCAACCACAAGTATTTAAATAATAAATTTTATTATTTTTGAGTTTTGAGTTTTATTATTTTTGAGTTATTTATTATTTTTGAGATTATTATATCTGATTTTAAACCTGAAGCCTGCCGGAGCCAGGGCTCACTAGGCTAATCCTCTGCCTGCAGCGCCGGCACCCTGGGTTCTAGTCCCAGTCGGGGCACCGGATTCTGTCCTGGTTCCTCCTCTTCCAGGCCAGCTCTCTGCTGTGGCCCGGGAAGGCAGTGGAGGATGGCCCAAGTGCCTGGGCCCTGCACCCGCATGGGAGACCAGGAGGAAGCGCCTGGCTCCTGGTTTCAGATTGGTGCAACGCGCTGGCCGTGAACCAACAGAAGGAAGACCTTTCTCTCTGTCTCTCTCTCTCACTGTCTAACTCTGCCTGTCAAAAAAACAAAACAAAACAAAACAAAACAAAACACCAAAACAAAAAACCTAAAGCCTAAAATTACATTTATTTTGGATAAAAATGAACAAAATATATACAGTATGATACACACAGGTGGAATATCCCTTCTGCATCTCTGGTATCAGTGATGTCAAGAAAATTATAACTCACTTTTGGTTAATAATAAAAGTGTTTGTGGTACTAACAGCTCTAATTTGTATGTAATGAGCAACAACAGGAGTGTTGAATTTTAATTACGATTTATCATCTATTATCTTGTGATAATAAGACAAAAGATAATCTCAGGTCTAAATGTCATCTTTCAAATGTGGCTGTATAGACTCGGGGGTGGGTGATGTGTTAAAGTAACATAGAATGTGCATTCAGGTATGAATTTTTTCAGTTCTCTAACTTAACCACGCAGTCTAGTAGAAGAATAATGTGACACAAAAACAGGGCAGAGTTGTGCAGTGAGAAGTGACACATAGGTATGGAGGACTTGCAAGATGAAAAATGATGCACCTACCGATTTACAGACATCTGTGATATGGAGTCTTTCAGAGCTATTCCACTGAGGAATGGAAGTTGTCTCTTTTTGTCTTTTGCTTGATATGAAACCTGTGCTCATTGGGAGAATGTGTTCTCTATAATATATATAATACATATGTGTATACGTATTTGTATTCCCCATAATGGCACAGTCCGGGAGCCTCAATAGATTGCACATGGAGCAGGGAAAGGAAAAACTTTTCCACTCCATTGGCTCAGATTTTGGCATTGCACCTCCATTGCCTCATCTCTCCCCTTCAACCTCACGCCTGGGGAGACCAAGACCTTTCATTGCAAAGGCTCTCTTCCTTACAGTTCACCAGTTCAAATAACTAGAGATCTTCAGGGTCACAAGGTACTCATAAACTTACTCTCAAGTCATTCCCCCGCTGCGTTCTTAGACATTTCTCCCTGAGATTTCACATCGGAAAGATGAAAGCTGTTCACTTCAGCTTTTGAGTGAGTCTGGTTTTTGGTTTTGCACCTTTGGGCCACACTACAGGTCTTAGTTTGATCTGAGAATTTTAGGAGCATACTGTGTGTGCTGCCTTTTCCCTTGATCTAGACACCCTTTGTGCTTCAATGTTATTGTTTGTTATGGAGATAAAGGCAGAAGGATTCACCTGGCAGTCAGACAGAGCCCTGTGTTGAGAGTCATCCATTTCCTGAGGCATTATGCTATGCTTGTTTCCAAAGGAAACAAAAGCATAAGGATAACATGGTCTTGCCTCCCAGATGATGCAGAATAATTAATTGTTTCAATTAAACTGCTTCCACACCTGTTGCACTGTCAACCTGTTGCATTGAATTCAAACTAAATAGCCCAAATTTTTATTTTGCAGGGAAGATTTCTAGGAAAGCTGGAAATCAGGCATGAAGTCATGACTAGAACTGCTGTTCTCTCCATTCGAAAGTTAACATCTAGATCCATTAGTTTTAAAGAGTTCATGGAAAATGTTTATTTTGATAAAACAATGCATGAATTTCAAAAATCTTTGCACCACAATACATTTTTTAATTCCATTTTCTATAACCTTTTAAAAACACCCTCATATGCTGTGATGCTTGCATGACTTGGGAATTACAACGGTGTAGTTAACTCTTAGTAAAATTCAAATTAATTAGCCAAAGGAGTAGCAGAAAAGCTGAAATCCACAAATTGAAATTTATAACATAATCTCAGTCTCACTTTGCCTCACCCTAATTTTTTATTTGAATTATAACAAAGAACACACCTAAGAACTTTCTCATTCTTTATCTACCTTGTTTCTGATCACTGGCTCCTATCTGCCCTTTCATCCATCCATCCAGTTTCTATTACATACTATTTGTGCCTAAACATGGGCAAGAAAAGGGAATCAAAGAATTCTAGCTGGACAAAGCTGTAGATTGTGGGATAAGATGCATTCACATTCTTTTAGCTAAGATATGGGAGTCCAGTAGCCCTTTCTCTCACTGTAGCTCTGACAATACTAATAACTCGTAGCCCCTTCTTGGACTGTGTCAGACAGGATGCACCCCTGTGAATGACACGTTTACCAGAAACTTCAGAAAGTACTAAGAGGTTGATCAGTCACAGAGAGGAAGATCTGGGCTGGTGCTGTGGTGCAGCGGGTAAAAGCCCTGGCCTGGAACACTGGCATCCATATGGGTGCCGGTTCTAGTCTTGGCTGTTCCTCTTCTGATCCAGCCCTCTACTATGGCTTGGGATAGCAGTAGAAGATGGCCCAAGTCCTTGGGCCCCTGCACCCTCATGGGAGAATGGAAAGAAGCTTTTGGCTTTGGATTGGTGCAGCCATCTGGGGAGTGAACCAGCGGATGGAAGACCTTTCTCTCTGTCTCTACCTCTCTGTAACTCTGTCTTTCAAATAAATAAAGTAAATCTTTTAAAAAAAAAGTGGGAAGGTAATTAAGATGACTGGATAGTGAGTGAGAAGTTATCTTCATCTCCAAAGGTCATGTCAATTAGGAGAACAAGGGTTCTCTGGCTTTCTTGAACTTTAGTTCTCTGAATCCTTTTTGCGAGTTACATCTTTAAATTAGAGAGACTGTGTAGTTTCAGTGAGTTTTTGGTTTGTTTCTTCTATTTGTAAATATTGCCTCAAACATATATTGAGCATTATCAAAAAGAAAATGTTTCTCTTAAGTTGCTTTTCCAGATCATTGTAATTTGCTTCTCCAAAAACTAAGGCTGGTCAGGGTTTGATGAAAGTTTTCTAAAAACCCTTCCAGTTCTTCTGATCTTCAGAGTTTGGTCCACCAACGTAATGGAACACTTTGCTTGGAACATTTGAAATTCAGGTTTCTGTTCCCCTCATCACTCTGTTTTTACACACAAAGGCTTCTGCTCTGTATCCCAGAAGAAAGTGATAGGAAAGGAGGATGGAGGGCAGGGCACGGTGTCTGCTTCCTCTCACTGCCTTGGGTTTACTGTAAGCAAGCAGCTGGAGCCATCAGTCAAGTTATAAGGATCAGAAGCTGGCATAGCTGTTTTCAAGATCTGTATATATGAAACACATGAAGTTTATTCACATAATATAAATAAAAAATTACTTAAAAAAGAATTCGTGATATTCCAGACCCAAGTTAGGCCTATTTGTTACCCAAGTGACAAAAATATAGTCAAGAGTTTGGAAAACTCTCATTCTCTCTGTGACTGAAGCCAGCGGAGTTCAACAGTCCATGATCCTTTGTGTTAGTGACTGCTTAATTAAATTTACTTCAGTAAAACAAGTATATATTGTGTTGTTGAGATGTCAGGACACCGTATCTAAGTAGACAGGAATCTTACGTTGAAATCAGTCCATACTCTCGGGCCATGAGCAAGTTAAGACTGGGTGTGTGTTTTCTTAGATATAAACGTACTGATTGTTATGTCAACACAGTTGGAAGTATTTTCTCCAGAGCAACCCAACTAGAATAATTTTGAAACACATCTGAACATTTCTCTTTCTTATAGAATGATTTTAGATTCCCCAAGTCTCAGGCCAACTACAGTATCCCTCAATAGAAATATCAGCAAATGCCCTCCCTGATGGAGTTCAGTGAATGTGCTTCTAGAGGGTCTTTTGTAAACTTCATCTCCTTATAATTATTCTTAAATTTATTTGAGTCATACCTTGAACCATGTACTTTAAAAATCCCATCATTTTCTCTATAATTTTAGACTGGAATTCCTTGCAAATATTGCTAGATCACATTGACCTAACCTCATTCTCTAATCTCAGAAATGATGGCAAGGCACAAGTGCTTGGGCCCCTGCTATCCACATGGGAGACCTGGAAGAAGCTCCTGGCTCCTGGCTCCTGGCTCCTGGCTCCTGGCTTCAACCTGGCCCATGCCCCTGCTATTGTGGCCATCTGTGGGGTGAATCAGCGGATGTAAGATCTCTGACTCTCCCTTTCTTTATAACTCTGAATTTAAAATGAATAAATAAAATCTTAAAAATAAATGGCGGCTAGCTTTCCCTCTCCAGCATTTTTGATGACATTTATTATCTGATTTATGTTGTGTTATGGGAAGTTAAATGGTAAATTAAACATATTTTAATTGGGGGAAATTGAATCCTTTCATAGGGTTCCTTTTCAAGAAATATTTACTTCTCAAGCCAAATGACAGAGGCTGGTATTCACAAAGAAAAGCCAAGTGTTCTTGACTTGGGTGTGCCCCTCTTTTCAACATTAACCATTGCTCGGAATCCAATAGAGCAGGTGCAGGAGAAGAGCTCAGGGCAGGGCTGGGGGAAGCGATTGCTGTGTAACACACACTGTAACCTGGCTCTACACTCACATTAGAAGTTTGGTTGTGGCCAGTGCCACAGCTCACTAGGCTAATCCTCTGCCTGTGGCGCCGGCACCCTGGGTTCTAGTCCCGGTTGGGGCGCCGGATTCTGTCCCGGTTGCTCCTCCTTCAGGCCAGCTCTCTGCTGTGGCCAGGGAGTGCAGTGGAGGATGGCCCAAGTGCTTGGGCCCTGCACCCTCTTGGGAGACCAGGAGAAGCTCCTGGCTCCTGGCTTTGGATCGGCATGGTGCGCAGGCCACAGCGTGCTGGCCGCAGTGCCATTGTGGGGTGAACCAACGGAAAAAGAAGACCTTTCTCTCTGTCTCTATCTCTCACTGTCCACTCTGCCTGTCAAAAAAAAAAAAAATGGTTGTGAGTATACGCTGAAACTATTAAAAATACAGAGCAAAATCTTCCATAGTTAATTTGCAGCTAAGTCATTTTCTTAATTAACATCGGGCTAAGTGTTTAGTTTGCACTCATCAGCATTAGCTGGAAGATTCACACTAGTCACTTCTGCACAATTACAGCTGGTCTCTTTAGCATTTCCTGGACGTTCAAGTTTCACTTTTCTCCTTCCATCAAAATTTATATTCTTAGCTCTTCTTCGGAAAATCAGTGACTAAAGTACAAGACCAGAATATTTGATTGCACTGGTTGCTGTCTCCCTGTCATTCTCCATCTTTGAGAAGCAACAACTTATTCATATACAATGTTATCAGATTAGCATAATCAGGCCTGAAATGGCCCATAAAATTCAGGTAGTGATAGAGCAGCACCATCAGCAGCTGTGGGTCTGTTCTTTTCCACCTGTGACTGTGAATCAAATGGTCACTCTGATGAAAGAAAATTAACAAAAGGTTTTCAGGGACAAAGTTGAAGTGTCTGAACATTCGGTGGCAGAGAGGTTGTTTCATGTAGAATGTCAGCATAAGTGAAATGAGTCAACGTGAGATACTATTTCTCTGATGCCTTTATGAGAACAAATGTAAAATCCACATTTGAAAAAGACTAGAGTTTGGAGTTTCAGTATCTAGTCCAGATATAGTCTAGTAATAAGACTCTGGACCAGATATAAAAATGTCCATCTAGAACACTGTACTCAAAGCTCTAAGTAGATTTTCAAAGCCACACAATCAGACCTCAAACTCTCACTTCAAGGGCAAAATTGATGGAATAATATAATATAGATTGACCTTAATATTTTCTTCATAGTTGCACATGTAAGGAAATATATTAGCAGGCAATCAAAAGCATAAAGGAGTAACTGCCTTTTTTTTTTTTTTTTTTTTTTTGACAGGCAGAGTGGACAGTGAGAGAGAGAGACAGGGAGAAAGGTCTTCCTTTACCATTGGTTTACCCTCCAATGGCCGCTGCGGCCAGCGCACTGTGGCCAGTGCAATGCACTGATCCGAAGCCAGGAGCCAGGTGCTTCTCCTGGTCTCCCATGCAGGTGCAGGGCCCAAGCACTTGGGCCACAGCCGAGAGCTGGCCTGGTCTCCCATGCGGGTGCAGGGCCCAAGGACTTGGGCCATCCTCCACTGCCTTCCCGGGCCACAGCAGAGAGCTGGACTGGAAGAGGAGCACCTGGGACAGAATCCGGCACCCCAACCGGGACTAGAACCCGGTGTGCCTGCACCGCAGGCAGAGGATTAGCCTATTGAGCCATGGCGCCAGCTGGATTAACTGCTCTTTCTGGTGACTTATGAAGTTTAGGCCTTTAACAGAAAGAGAATAAAACAAGTCTCAGAATTTGTGAATCCTGCCAACTCAAGCCTTAGACCTCAATGAGGCTCCCAAAAGTTGCTGCTAGTTATGCTTAATGATTTTAGAGACATGGACACTTGCTGTTATAAATTACTATTATAACCTCAGATTTTTTCAGGCTGATGTTAAGGTAACATAGTCACAGCACTAACGATCACTCGCTGAATGCTTATTATGGGCCAGACCCTTTTCAAAGCATTTTACTTGCATTGTTTTGTTTAATTTCTGTGAGGCAGACTTTATTATATTTTTGTAGATGAGAGACCAGTACTCAGAAGCATTAAGTCACTTGCTTGAATCTGACAGTTAATTAGAGGAAGAAGCAGTGTTTAAAGGCAAGTCTCTCCTCACAGTCCAAGTCTCCTTTGCTTGTTTGCAAAATTTCTCATTTCCCCTGAATGAACATTGCCATTTACTACTATTTTCCATTTTCCCAGTGGTATACTAGAATGTAGACAGGTACCCAAGAATTCTGAATCCATCCTGCTTCTGTGCATCTATGAAAATAATTTCCTTTTCAGTGTCTGTTTCAAAAATCATCCATGTTTTCAGGCTTGTTTCATAGCCTAATAATCCAGAGGGAAGAATGTCCCTTTGATTGCATATATGTGTAACAAGATGAAGTCTCATTTACAGGGTAAGTCACGTGAAGGTTTTACCTTTAGCTATTGATACACTTGGAGGGACATAAACAGATGACCCTTGGATTATGTGAAAAGGGCAGACAAAGTGAACAAATATGTGTTGAGTGTACCTTCTATGCCAGGTCCCTTAATCCTTTTTCCAGTTCATTTGCTGATAAGGAAACAAATTCAGAAAAGTTAAGTGCTTGCTCATTCAAGTCCACCTGCTAAGTAGGTGAGCAATTGGGATTTGAACCCAGGGCTGTCCGACTCCACATCCCATCATTTCTTGATTTAACCTTGTTCTGGGCTGCATAATTGCCATTTCCTTTGTGGTAACCTCTGTTCTGTCTCTTCCCGATAGAGATTTTGCTACCAGTTTGAAAGTGGAACACTACTGAAACCCTCTATTAGTCTCTAAATTCAAGATATTATGGAAATGACTAACACAGAGGCCAAATGATTACACCTGACAAATGATGTCTTGTCCCAATGAAAATATTTGAAATGGAGCAATTTGATTCTACGCAACATTACACACTTCATAGTAGAATTGTTTTCTTTGGTACAGACATTTTAGTACAGACATTTTGCAGCTGCCAAAAATGTAAATTTGTATATTTTCAAAAGTGTAAGGTAATAATGTGAAATATTTTTAAAGAGCTGAGATGTTTATGGCTTGGGTGCCAACCAACCAGGGGGCAAAGAAATAAATACTAGGTAAGCTGAGTCCTGGTAGCTGGACGTATTGTGATGCCCCTCTAAGGAATGCCAGTGTACCACTGAACATGCTTTGAAAGGTTCTATGCTAAGCTATGTTGTGCATGATTTGAGTTCTGTGACTTAGCTTTTCATTTTAGTATAGATAATACCTTCAATTCTTAGTTCTTATCACTCTTTTGAATGCTGATGCTATTTCCATTTTCTGCACATTTGAGATTTCTACTATGGTCCCACACTTGACATATCCAATGTTGAACTCATTCTATGTTCCCTCAAACAAACTTTTCCTACATTGATTATCTGTGTTCTTGTCATCCACTGGTTAGCCAGGCTTGAAACTTAGTTAACTCATTTAATCTCTGTCTTCTCATATCCAACCAAGAAGAAATTAATGTCCCACCTTGATATGGTCCAGTGAAAGCACTCCAGGTTGGTGTCAAGCTGAATCTGAGATGCTGTTTTACTCTGTTTGGGTTGGGAAGTAGATTCAGTAAGGGTGCCTGGTCAAGGGGAAACTTAAAGGACACCATTGAGAAGGCTATGGAACTATGTTGAACAGCAATTAGAAAGGTTGTCAGGAATCACAATAAAGTCAGGGTTTAATCTCATCGTGACTCAGGAAAACACTGTGAATGGAGAGTGGTTCAACCTTGCTTTGCTAAGTCTCTTCTGGGTTGTTATGAAGGTAACATAGGCCTTGAGCAGTCTGGGAGTTAAGTTCCTCTTTTAGATCTACCAATTACTAGCAATGTGACCTTGAGAAAGCAATTTTCTGAGACTACATCATCAAAGGCAAAATAAGTACATTAGTTCCTTCCCTGTATTTTCAGAGGTTGTGGTTAGAATTAAATAAGACAGTGAAGCAGGTATCATGTATGTTAAAGTTCCCCATCCATGTGGTGGTGTTAGGTAGTAAGTTCTGTGCCCTGAGACTTTCATGTATTCATTCACTCAACATTTACCAGGTATTTTGCTGTGCACTGGCAATACAGTGGTAAACACATCCTCTGCTTTTTAAGGCAAATGCTGCCTTCACTGAATAGAGGGGGAGAGAGGTTTTAAACTAATTGTCACTCGACTAATAATAGTGTTTTAAGCCTTTACCTCAGCTAATCTCTCAAACAATCATTTGAGGGAGGCATCCCATTTCACGGAAGAGAAGATTGAGGCACAGAGAAATTAAACAACTTGCACCTTGAGTGTCACATCTAGTAAATGGCAGAGGCAAGATAGTCTGAACCTAGATTTTATGATCATGCTAATAATCATCATATCAAGCCACATTCCTAACATGAGCTAACAATATCAGGAAGGAAAGAACAGCCACTCCCCAGTCCAATGCATCAGTTTCCTCCTCTGGAAAATAGGGATTAATACCAGCACCTACATCACGGGGTTATTCTGAGGATAGATAATACCTCCAAAGGACTTGGAGTAATTGACATCGCAAATGCACAGTTAATGTTAGTTATCAACTATAGTAAATGCAATGAAGAAAATGTGCAGGGTGCAATGAAGGAGCAAAAAAGAAATTTCTGGGGCCAGCATTGTGGCATAATGGGTTAAGCTGCTTCCAGCGAGACTGGCATCCCATAAGGGTGCTGGTTTGTTTCCAGGCTGCTTCACTTCCAATCCAGCTCCCTGCTAATGGCCTGTGAAGGTAGCAAAAGATGGCCCAAGTACTTGGGCCCTTGCCACTCACATGGGAGACCCAGAAGAAGCTCCTGGCTCCTGGCTCCTGGCTTCTGCCTAGCCCAGCCCTGGTCATTGCAGCCATATAGGGAGTAAGCCAGCAGATGGAAGATTCCTCTGTGTCTGTCTCTTCCTCTCTCTATTACTCTTCCTTTCAAATAAATCACAAATCTTTAAAAAAAAAAAAAAAAACAGAAATTTCTAGTCTATATTGACTTAGAGGACCAGGAAAATACTCCTGAATTAATATGTGAAGCTGAGACCTAAAGGTTGTAATAATGAACAAAGGTGTCAGCAGGAAAAAGGCGAAGGGAGCCGACTGAGGAAGGGCATTGGGCACTGAGGTGATTGGCTTCTTCCAGGGACAGAGAGGAGGCCAGTGTAGCTGAAGTGGACGGAGCAAGAGGAGTCAGGATGGGTGCCAGCCTGGAGACGTGGGTAATAAAGCTTTTCCTCTTGTTCTTCCCTCGTCATGACCACTGCCTTCACCAAGGAGTGCAGTGGCATTTTCAATATGGTCTCAACTTGCTTCGAATCTTTTCTCTCACAACTTCCTTTCGCAAGCCCAGAATTTTTAATAATTATGCTCTGCCATTCTCTGCCTAAAGTGGATTCTTATTCCTCTTTTGCATTCAGTCTTGGCCTGTGCAAGCCCTTTTTGTCTTTCAAGGTAGCTATCAAATGTTAACATTCTTCCAGAAGTTATGTTCTCATCTTTAAAATGCTATACTTTTTGGGGGCTGATTTTTTTGCTATGGTATGAATGTTTGTGTTCCCGCAAAGATCTTATGTTGCAATTCTAAGCCCCATGATGATGGTACTGGCAGGCGAGACCTTTGGGCCATATTTAAGTCACAAGGACAGAGCTATCATGGTTGAAATTGGTGCCCTTATCAAGGATATCCAAGAAAAGTACATCCTCCCTCTTTCCATGGGAGAACACAATGAGAAAGCACAAACTATGATTCAGGAAGCAGTCTCTCACCAGGCACTAAATCTTCCAGGGCCTTGATCTTGGATTTCCCAGCCTTCAGAACCATGAGGAATAAATTTCTGTTGTTTGGAAGCCACATCTACGATATTTTGTTACACCAGTCTAAATGGACAAACATCTTTCCTGCATATAATTTTTCTCTAAAAAATGCATTTCTTTTAAAAATTTAAAGCTACATATAGGAAAGTATAAAATAATCATCCATAATATTATTGCATGATGCGGATATTGTTAGAATTTTGGAATATTGTTTTCTAGTTGTAAGTATGGAAGCTGAGAATTTAATTGTTTTATACTTGTCATTATCATTTCAGATTCATTTAAAGTCTGAAAACATTATTTTAAGAGATGCATAATATTCAAGTGTAATAATGTACTATAACAGATGTAACTGTTCCCTATGGGAACTTCCATTTCTTTGTTCATAAAATGAGTCAACGAAAATGCCTATCTCCTGATGTTGTAAGGATTACTGAGGCATATATGAAAGCATTTATAATAGCAAGTAGGCCACAGTAGATACTCAATAAGTGATGATCTTTGTTCCCTTTCTCTTGCTAGGAATTTTTCCTAT
This sequence comes from Oryctolagus cuniculus, assembly GCF_051225735.1. NCBI lineage: Eukaryota > Metazoa > Chordata > Mammalia > Lagomorpha > Leporidae > Oryctolagus > Oryctolagus cuniculus. Next base: position 101,084,394 of record NC_142870.1, read on the forward strand.
GGTTCATTTATTCTCAAAAGAGAGATGGAATGTATATTGGAGAGGGTAGGGAAGTTCTAATATAATGGATTTTTCTCTACTCCTAAAAGAAATGCTCTGCCAATGAGAAACAATAGACTTTCTCCACACAAGACAAAAATTATTAAACTCAGTAAAAATTATGCAAGAAATGCAAATTTGCATTTTTAGTAATTTGTTGGATCAAAGTGGAGATTGGAGACTTGGGTAAAAATGTAATTTAAAGATGGAGATTAAATTCACTTATATTTTCTGCAGCCTTTCTTTCTATATATAATTGTAGATTGGCTTTAGGCTTTTTTGGTTTAATTGTTGGAAGGAGAAATGCCTTTGAACTTAGCTTTTCCATCCCCAATAAATCTTCATAATAAAGTGTCTTGGAGGTGGTCTTATTTCATCCCATTACTCTCAATTTAATTGCAAGTCCAAGAGCATTTTCATCCTTCTTGGTATATAGAGTCTGTAAATCTTTGATAAATTCATGTGACAGCCATCTTTTATTGAGAGTTATATGTTTAGTGCTTTGGGCATTTCCTTAAGTTTCTGTCCCCTTGGCCACAATTGAGCAGCCTACTTCCAGTTTCCATATTTCAATATCCATGTGACTTCTCTTTTTTATCCTTTATTCAGCTTTTACTTTTTTAAAACACTTATTTATTTATTTGAAAGGCAGAGAGAGAAAGAGAGGCAGAGAGAGAAAGAGGGGGAGAGAGAGAAAGAGGGGGAGAGAGAGAGAGAGAATCTTCTATCTGCTGGTTCATTCCCCAAATGGCTGCAATGACCGGAGCTGGGCCGATCCAAAGCCAGGGGCTTCTCCAGGTCTCCCATGTGGATGTAAGGACCCCACTTAGACTTGGACTTGGACCATGCTCTGCTACTTTCCCAGATGTATTAGCAGGGAGCTGGATAGGAAGTGGAGCAGCCATATGGGATGCCGGCACTGCAGGTGGTAGCTTTACCTACTAAACCACCATATTGGCCCCTCAGCTTTTACTTTCAAACATATCTCCCACACTTGAAGTTTAGGGTGCTAGTCTATGTGGCCTCCAGTCTCACACTCCTTCCTCTGCTGCACCACAGACTCCTGGAAGCCAGAGGTTGTGTAACACTCTACTCTGTGTTCTTAGATCTAAACTGGGTCTGATATATGGCAGTGGCTTAATAAAGATTGGCTGAAGAATAAAAGATGATTGTTATTTCTTCACTCTATTAGTTAGATAAACTTTCTTCAGACATGAGCTTTGGCATCAAACACACCAGGATTTTAATCCCAGTTTCAGTAGTCCCTGGCAGTTTATTCCTGGATGATCATTTACCTTCCCTAGACCTGATTTCTTATCTTTCCATTGGGAAAATAATTCTCACCATGCCATAAGGACTAGAGGCAAGTCATTCATGAGAGAGCAGGAGAGAAATTGGCGTATAAACATACACTGTAGAAGGTACCTTCCCTCCCTTTTTGAGATACCACTGATTCGAATTTCTATAAAAAATTATTTTTGTCCTCCTTCTCTCTGAAACTAAATTTAGAAGAGAACAAAATATGTAAGAGAAAGGTTATAAAAAGCAGTAGGAAGATTAGAAAATGGCAGGGACATTGAGAATTTTTCCAACCTCTTTCTGATGTTTTTTCAGTAACTTTCATTTCACAAAAATAGGTTTCTGTTTGTCAGAAAGATTACCTTCTTTTAACTTCCCCATTTCTCACTTCTGAGTTGTAAGTGCGAAGGGGGTATAATGAGGATGAAATAAAGTGTTAAAGCTCCCCACATTTGTCCCCAGAATGCAAGATCGGGGCTCCCCAGGTCTTGTCCTCTTAGTTACATACTTGGCTTTTCTCTCTCTCTCTCTTTTTTTTTTTTTTTTTTTTTTGAAATAGGGTGAGCACAGAGAAGCATTAGGGCAGGATGATTCAGCAGACAGCTTTGTGATCAGATTGGCTGTGGGGATGAAACAAAATAATTCATGTAAAGAAAACCTTAGGAAGGAATCTGGTACACTGTGGCCCTAAATAATGCCAGTATATATGACGGTGGCTGATGATAGTGTAGATCACTAGATAAAGCCCAGTAACAAACCAAAAACTTGTATTGGTGTTGATATTTATTTTTAGTAATGCATAAAAATATGAATTTGGGGGCTGACACTGTGGCATAGCAGGTAAAGCCGCCACCTGCAGTGCCGGCATCCATATGGGCGCCAGTTTGAGTCCTGGATGCTCCGCTTCCGATCCAGCTCTCTGCTACAGCCTGAGAAAGCAGTAGAAGATGGCCAGGTCCTTGGGCCGCTGCACCCATGTGGGACACCCAGAAGAAGCTCCTGGCTCCTGGCTTTGGATCAGAGCGGCTCCAGCTGTTGGGACCAATTGGGGAGTGAACCAGCAGATGGATGACCTCTCTCTCTCTCTCTCTCTCTCTCTCTGCTTCTCCTTCTCTCTCCATGTAACTCTCTTTCAAGTAAATAAATAAGTCTTAAAAAAAAAAGTATGAATTTGGACTTGTAGAACTAGAATTTTACATTGATTGAAGTTTTTTTCCTTTTTTTTGTTAATGCTATGTTACCTATAGGACATAAAAATTAATTTTATTGTTTTTCTTACAAATGCAGTCTAAAATACTCCAATTTTATCAAGAGTCTGTTTATCTATTTGCCTGTCATTTTTTACTGTTAAGTACATGTGTGTTAGAATATGGCTTGTATGATTTTTCAAGAATGATCAATTCTGGATAATAAGTTTTCCTTCAGTTATGTAAAAACTTTCATCTATATATTTCTTGAAAATATATCATTTTTAAAGGATAGCATTTATTTAGATTAACACAATGATTTTTTAACAAATCCAGCAAACAGAAGCAAATATTGCAAAATTCTAATAATTTTGAGTGGTAAGAATTTGGTCAATTCTTTTCTGTTTCTTTGTTCCTTTGAAAACTTTTTGAAAATTTTTAATTTTTTTAAGATTTATTTTATTTATTTGAAAGTCAGAGTTGCAGAGAGAGGTAGAGACAGAGAGAGAAGTCTCCCATCCACTGGTTCACTCCCCAGATGGCCGCAATGGCGGGAGCTGCGCCAATACAAAGCCAGGAGCTTCTTCCGGGTCTCCCACCTGGGTGCAGGGGCCCAAGCACTTGGGCCTTCTTCTACTGCCTTCCCAGGCCATAGCAGAGAACTGGAATGGAAGAGGAGCAGCCAGGACTAGAACCGGCGCCCATATGGGATTCTGGCACTGCAGGGCAGGGTATTAACCTGCTGCGCCACGGCGCAGGCCCTTGAAAATTTTTTATTAATGTGTGATCTATGTTCTGTTAAAACTATAACCCTGCTGCCTGCTTCCCCCCACCGACTCTCTGCACCCCTCCTCAACACAATAAACATCATATTTGAGCTGCCTCCCTGGTCTCAGACCACATTTCCTCAGTGAGAAAGATGGATGTCTACCAGTCTTGGAATCTGCACAGGGTAGAGAATGGAGTTTCTCCTCTGGTCATCCATTCCAGTGTGGTCTAGTGAGAAAGGAATGGGCTGGGAGACAAGATATTCAGGTCTCATTTTCAATTCTGACAAACAAGTTGGTGTGAATCTATAGGGATAATGTAAAAGCTTACTTCCCTTTATTTTGCCATCTATGAAATAGGGATTATAAAAACAACCCTATATGCACGTTAGAACTGCTTTAATGAGAAGATAAAAGGTAATTTGAGCATTTCAGTTATGCTGGTGTGTCCTACCAGTCCAAATGACTTTTATCTGTCTGTGGGTAAAATTATAACATGCTCTCGCATCTTTGTTCACTTTCCTTCTCTGGGTTAAAAATCTCATGGAATCCAAACGTCCCCCCAAAAAGCACATGTAACGGTTATTGCTTTCCTTTATAAGTTTTAATTTCACTTTCTTATCTCATCTATTTTGTTCTTACCTCTCTTTAAGTGTCTTTATTGCATAACCATCTATAATTTTATTTCCTTTTCATGCATCTTTTCTTGTTTGTTTCTTTGTTTTTTGTTTGTTTAGAGTTATAATACAGAGCCATATTTACAAGTTCTCCTTCTCCTTTTATGTTCACTGTGTCTCCAAAATATCAAAATTTTATTTAAATGAGAATCCTACAACTACTTCACAAATGGCATTACTGTAAGCTGAATGGGGATGAAGATTCCATGCATGTTAAAGCTCCTTTTAAAGGTCTGATTATAAAGGAATGTGTTAACAAGGAAGCAAAGAATAAAAGGAAATTATTCAGGTTAGATATTCACTAGTTTGATCTGAGAAATTGTAATTGATTTTAAAGTTTTTTTTCAGTATTTGCTGATAAATCAGTTGGTAAACATGAAACATGAATTCATGAATGAGTGTACACACACCACACATGTTTTTATCACCAACTTTGAAGAACTAATGCTAAATGAGGTGAACATCACATTTACTTTTTTCACTACTTTTGTGATCCTATATATAAATTCTCAGATAAATATTTCATTACCAAGATTGAGAAACACACAGCTCTAATTGTAGTTCTGCAATGTCCCCACCTTAGAACAAGTAATTAGCAGACTGTTGTAACCAGAGGGTTTGAAGGCATTCAAAGGCATTTTAGAAACAAAAACTTCAGTTTTAAACAGCTAATAACAGTCCTTGTATTTTGAGCTATTATGCAATGAGCCCTTATATATGTTTCAAATTCTTACTCGTGACTCACTTTAAGTTCTTGTGTTTGATCTATAGTGTGGTCTTTAATTCTAAGAGGCAGAGGCTGCAGTAAGAGTACTGCTCCTAATTCTGAATCTGTCTGTCTTACTGTTTGGGCTGCTGTAATAAACCACCACAGACTGGTAGCTGATAAACAGCACAAGTGTGTTACTTAGAGTTTTGTAGGCTGGGTAATTCTAAATCAAAGTACCAGCAGATTTGTGAGAATCTGCTTCCTGGCTCATAGATGGCTGTGAACTTTACCCTGTGTCTTCACAGGATGGAAGATAGGGACTCGTTCAGTGTATCTTTTATAAGAGAACTAATTGGGGGCCAGCCCTGTGGCACAGTGGGTAAAGCCTATGGTGTCAGCATCCCATATGGGCACAGGCTCCTGTCCTGGCTGCTCCTCTTCTGATCCAGCTCTCTGCTATGGCCTGGGAAAGCAGTGGAAGACAGCCCAAGTGCTTGGGCCCCTGCACTCATGTGGGGACTTGGAAGAGGCTCCTGGCTCCTGGCTTCTGCCTGGTCCAGCTCCATCATTGTAGCCATTTGGGGAGTGAACCAGTGGACAGAAGATCTCTTTGTATCTCCTTCTTTCTCTGTAACTCCACTTTCAAATACATAAACAAGTAAATAGAGTCTTTAAAAAAAAAAAAAAGAACACTAATCATACTCACAGAGTCTTCATCTACCAAAGGCCTTAACTCTTTATTTTATTTAATTTTTCAAAATCAAAGGTAAACTTCACCTCTTATTATTGTAATGGGGATTAGGACTTCAATATGTGAATTTTGGTGGGAAAAAAACAATCTATGGCATTCTGCCCCAAACTCCCCAAATCTCTCTCCTTCTCACATGCAAAGTAGGTACACTAAATCAAAGCAGCCTGGAGATTGGTGAGTCCCAAGGTATGACTCATCCTGGAGAAAATTGTTCTCCAACTGTAAAACTGCAAAATGAAACAAATTATAAAATTTCAAAATGCAGTGGTGGGACAGGCATAGGATAGAAATTTCCATCCCAAAAGGGAGAGATAGGAAAGAATAAACTAGCAGGCCTCAAATAAATCCAGATTACATGACAAATTCCATGAGATTTTAGACCTCCGGAATAATCATCTCTTGCGTGTGGCATTGCCCTCCAGGCCTACCAGGAGGAAGGTCCCTCTTTCCTGACTGTAACTTCCTGTTAACGCAGACTCTGGAAGGCAGTGGTAGCAGTTGAAGTAATTAGGTCCCTGCTGCCTATGTTGGGAGAGTTAAATTGAGTTTCCAGTTCTTAACTTTACCCTGATCTAGTCCAAATCATTGCAGGTGATAAAAGGTCTGTCTCTGTCTGTCTGTCTGCCTCCTAAATCAATAAACACAAACTATTTTCACAATTTTTATATTTGTTATTGTGGCGCCTCTATTTTTCTGTGCCAATTTTCTACCTTTGTCCCTTTGGGCTGCAATAGGAGAATACAATTGATGAAGTGGCTTGTAAACAATAGAAATTTATTTTTTCGCAGTTCTGGAGGCTAGGAAGTTCCAGTTCAAAACACCAGTAGATGTGATGTTTGGTGAGGGCTCACTTTCTGGTTCATAGACAACATCTTTTCATTGTGCCCTAGCAGGCCAAGGGAAAGTGAGGGAACTCTGCATAGTGTCCCTTGTCTGAACGCTAATCCCAATACCCAAGGGTCCACCTTCTAATACCATCAGATTTCAGCATATGAATTTTGAAGGAACAAATTCAGTCTACAAACGGCCCTAGTCTTTTGGAGCCTCTTTATTGATTGGTAAAATAAATGGATCTAATTGGATAAAATCCATGCTTTCAACAGCTTCGTGACTCTGTAGGTTATAAGCTGTTATATTAGACTTAGTATAATGTGCAGTGCTTACAGAATTCTTAAGCTAACCAGGAGTCTAGAGGTTGTTTAATCAAATTGAATAAAAAAGTACTTCCTAAGAAACTGATGGAGTAAATGATTTATTTCATGTCAAATAAGAAAGCAAGAGCACCAGTTTTTAGGCTTTCTCATAATAAAGCAAATAACTTTGAAATAAATGCCAATAGTCCCTCCTAAATCACATTGATGTTTTGCTAAGGGAAATGCCAATAGGTGTTGCTTGAAATATCTCTAGATTTCCACAATTTTAAAAACAAAATATTATAATACCCAATTGTGAATTGCTTTACATTTCCTTCATTCTTTTAAAAATATTCATTGAAGATTTAATATTAAACCTGAATTTTGAATTAAAGCCATAGGACAAACGTGTGTTGAGGAGAAAGCGATGTAAATTCCAGACATTTCAGAGGGCTGCTGCCTGCATGCCATAAAATATTCATGGGTCTGGGTTGTACCCACGTATGTCTGTGTGTGTTTATAACCCGGTTTCATTGCTTCTTTCAGAGTGTCTTCTATTCTTTATTGCATGATATTCAGTTAACCTCTGTTTGCGGCATTATCTTCTGCATTTTGGAGTTAAGTTTATAATTTCTCACAATCATATCTGACTTTGTCTTCTCCCCATGCTGTTCTCACAGGCACTTTTGGTGCATTTGAATTCTCTGTCCGTCTCCTTCTCTCTCTGCCTACCTCCTCCCTCTCTTTCTCATCCCTACACAGTGTTTACATTTAGCAAGGAACAGTATTCCTATTTGCTTTGTTCCAGAGGAGTGAGACAATTGGGGGAAGGTGGACAGGGAATGAGGATATGCTGAGAATGAGATGAGGGGAAGAAAAGATCAGAAACAGGATGTCCTCAAAAGAAAGAAATGAGCAGAGTCCTGTTGGATTTGCTACGGGGCTTCCCTGGTAATAGGTGCTTTGGCAGACAATACTCCTCAGTGTAAGAACTCTTGTTCTGAAGTTTTGAACTATGTTCCAGGTACTCTCTTCCTTTTAGACTAATATATGTGTGCAATGTCAGTTTCTTTTACCAGTCTTCATTGTTTTCCTATACATGTGGCATGTTGGATGTCTCTGTGCAAGGAATTAAGGTTAAACTAAATTAAGGCTTAAACTAAAAAACCAGCAGGAGAATTTCCATATCATAACAGTATTTTCACTGCATCAATAATGGTATCATCAAGCTGGTACTGCAGCCAGTTTTTTTTTTCCTTATCGTTCAACCAAAACGTCCTTCCTGAGGTCACAACTCTCCCTTGCTTCTCATGCCAAAGAATGCCTGTGACTTTCCTTGTTTGTCCTGTCTGCAGTTGTAGAACATGACCTCCTTGAAGTGACTGCTTCTATTCTGTTTAATTCTTGGCACTTCTGGTTGACTCTGAATTTCTTGGTCTTCCCTTTGGGGTTTTCTCCTTGTCCATTTGTCAAATTATCTTTTCTTTCCTTAAGGTTTCATTCTATGAATGCTACATGTTTCTCCCCGGACTCTTTCTGTAGTTTCATTCTCTACCTCTATGCCAATGCTATACGTTCTTAGGGCCTTCATCTATGACTCTAACCCATTTAAAACATTATTTATTTATTTTCATTTTATTTGAAAGGCAGGGAGATTGACAGAGAGATCCTTCATCCACCAGTTCACTTCCCAAATTTCTGCAACAATCAGGGCTGGGCCAGGTGAAAGCCAGGAGCCAGGATCTCAAGCTGGGTGGCAGGATCCCATGTGGGTGGCAGGAACTCAGCAACTTGAGCCATCACCTCCTACCCCCAGGGTATGCGTTAGCATGAAGCTGGATTTGAAGTGGAGACAGGGGTTTGGAAACCAGGCACTCCAGTGGAATGCAGGCATCTCAAGCTGCCACTTTAACCACTGCAACGGCTGCCTACCCCCTCCAGCCCAGTTTTTAATTTCCTTCAGCTCCTGAATAACATATGTTTGAACACCTACTTTATTGGCATTTGATACACACATTTGAAATAACAAGTAACATCATTTGATGATGGCTCTCTACTTAGGAGATTGTAAACCAGGATCCAGTTGCCTTTTTCTGTCCTAATCTCCATACTTACTCCCTGCCCACTACGTTCCCTGTCTCACTGAGTAGCACAAGCTTTCTGATGCTTCCTACACCCTACCGCCCTCTTTATCCACCTAGAGAACTGTCCGTTATAGCTTTGTTCACTCTCCATCACCTTTCCCAGGTCTCTAGTGCAGGCCACCTTGTTTAGGAAACCTGCTCCCAGCTCCCAGCCCCCAGCTCCCTCCAATATTCAGCTGCAAATATAGTGGTTCTTAAAATGTGGTTCCCAAACCAGCTGCATCAGAATCACCTGGGTGCTGGTTCAAACTGCAAATTCTCCAGTTCTGTAACATCAAAATTTTAGGTGGGGGCCCAGCTGTCTGTGCCTTAACAAATCCTCCAGAGGGCTTGGTGCTCACTAAAATGTGAGAACCTCACCAACCTCACCTGACTCTCTTCATGGATGTCCTACTGAACTATGGGCCGTTTTCCCCACCATGTCAACCTCCTGCCTGTCACAGGGTCCTCCTACTTGCTGCTTTTCACTCTTCCTCTTCACCTGCATGATTCCTCCTTGTCCCGGGGGCCCTCCGTGGATGTCACTTTCCCTGGAGAGCCTCATCCAACAGCCAGGGTTGTGTAAGGGCTCTAGTTTTCATTGATCTCCCTGTATTGCTCTGTATCATAATTACTATCAGTCATAGTCTAGAAACTCTCTGAGGATTAGGGCTGTGAGTTCTACTTGTTAATGCCTTATCTCACCCAAGCTATCTATTAAACTGAGATTATTCCAGGCACGAAGGTAGTAGATGATACAGACACAAAGAAGTTTTTGGCTGAATGATTTATGTTTGAACCCCATAGCACTCTGGCTTCATGCTATTCTGTCCAAGGTTGACAATCTCTCATAATTTTCCAAGTCCATACTTTCCTCTATATTTTGGGGCATCTGTCACACCGGTTAAGTAATCTGAGCTGGCGATCAGGGTGTTATGCTTAATCCGATCCTTCCTTGGTATGTCTTCTTTCTGGAACCTATCAAGATAGTCAGTAAACCTGTTAAGGAAAAATCAGGCAGAAGCCAGTTTTAATCATTGAGAGGCCCAATAATTCAGTTGGGCAGAAAACTCCTGAACTTAGCCAGTCTCCTCCATTCTTTGCTGAGGCTACTCAAGGAGGGTGGGCAAGTACAGGCCAGATAGTTACATAATGGCTGTCCTTTTGTTGTCATTGTTCTTTTGTGGTTCCAAGTAATTGCTTGAGGCTGCCACTGTTAACTCTCAGCTTCTGATGGGAACCCTCTCTGCTGATATGTAAAACTTAGGTAACTTGCTTTTTCAAAACACCTTGCAGAGTTTATTGGTGGTGAGGCTTTGGAATACCAGAGCAGCAGATAAGGGTCCCTAGGCAAACTAGAAATGTGGGACTTCTCTACACTTTCTTCACCCTGTGACTTAGAAGGAGGGTCCCTAATGAGTAGAGGCTGGGAAAATGATGGCATTTTTAATTTTTCTAAAATCTTCACAGAAGCTTTCCCTCTGGGGATACTGTAACCGGGGACATTCATTGATCCCAAGATTATGCTCTTGTGGGGAGCAACTCGGACTAGACTAAGTTACTGGAATTAAGACTTATTCTATGCATCTGCTCTCCCACAATATGGCGCTGAGAAGGGAGAACCAGCTTCTACCCAGCTGCCTCTCACTAACTTGACAAGCTGCAGGACCTGCTCCTGATTGGAGGAGAGCAGCATACTCGGCGTGTGGGTAGCAGAGTTGGGATTGGCGGAAGAGGACTATAAAAGAGGAGAGAGACAACATGCACGGGGAACATCTAAGGGGAACATCTGAAGGAACACCTGTGCAGCCCCCGAGAGAGCCGGCTGGCGGTGTGCAGCTCCCCCGCGGAAGTGGGGAATGTGGCAGGGGGAACCGCCCTTCCACGGAGGTGGAAGGGACGGTAGCCAACCCGGGAAGAACCAGCAGCAAACCCGGGGAGGGCCGAGCAGACAGAAGAACAGCGCAGGGTCCTGTGTCGTTCCTCCACGAAGAGGGGGAGCGACAGCTCTCTTAGGGATTTTGTTTCATTTTCATAAATCCAGGACTCCTCACTGGGCCACAGCTATTAAAAAAATGGCGATGGTGTTTCAGTAGGGAAGGGGGAGACAAGGGAGAAGTGATCCCAGAGATCTTAATAGAATCACAAGTTCACTTCTCTGTTCTATCCCTGCCCTTGCTCTCCATGCCTACCACGTCTGTCCTGCAATCCCCCTTGCCTCCCATTCTCTACGAAGCAGCACATCCATCTCCTTCCCTTGTGAAATAACTTCTTATTCAGAATTCTGATTTATAAAATATATAAAGCTGCTCTTTATAAAGATACCCTTTTCAATGTACATATAGCTTTTACTTATTAAAAGTCAATGTATTCCTCAGAAAATTAAAAATAGAATTAACATATGATCCATCAATTTCATTTATGAGTAGATAGGCAAAACCACTGACAGCAAGGTCTTGAGGAGACCTTTGCACATCCATGTTCACTCAGCTCTGTTCACAACAGCCAAGAGGAGGGAGCAGCCCAAATGTCTGTTGATAGGCAAACAGATGAATAAACAAAATGCTGTATATACATACAAGGGAATATTCAGTCTTAAAAGGGAGAAAACTCTGACATATGCTACTGCATGGATTAGATTTGAAAACATTATGCTAAGTGAAATAAGGTAGTTACAAAAAGACAAAAACTTCATGATTCCATCTGTAAGAGGCAGCTAGAGTAGTCAAATACAAGTGAAATAGTTATTGTAGGAGCTGGGGAAAAGAGGGGGAAATGAGGAGCTATTTAATGGGTATAGAGTTTTGGTTTTGCAAGGTGGAAAAGTCTGCAGAAGGCTGACATTGTGGCCGAGCCAGTATCCCATATGCCAGTGCCAGTTCAAGTCTTTGCTGTTTTGCTTCCAATCCAACTCCCTGATAATGTACCTGGGAAAACAGTGGAAGGCCCAAATACTTGGTTCCCTGCTACCCACATGGGAGACCAGGATGGTGTTCCTGGCTTTGGCCTGGCTAAGAGCTGGCTGTTGCAGCCATCTGGGGAGTGAACTAGTGTGTAGAAGATCTCCCTTGCTCTTGGTCCATTACTCTCTCCCACCCCTTCTCTGTCTTTCAAATAAACAAATTAGTAAATAAATTTTAAAAAAAGAAAAAAGAAAAAATCTGTAGACTAGTTGCACAACATATGAATATATTTCATACTATATAGTATATTTAAAATGGTTAGGATGCTAATCTCCATGTTTTGTGTATTTTCAAACAATTAAAATATAAATGTATAAGTTATTAAAAAAAGCCAATGTATGAGAAAAATGAGTTTGAGGCATACAAGATATCTGAAATTTGGGATAGTTAATGGCCATTCATTCCCAACATTTAATGTGTTTTCTCTTTTGTCAACACCATATTTAAAAAAAAAAATTCCTATAGTCTGGTGATATTTTCTTTTCTCTTTTTTTATAAAACAGCTTGCCATATACTTCCAGGCTATTTGCCAATTAAAATATCAGAAGAGAGGTGAGAATTTAGGTTAGTGGTTGTTAGTTAAGATGCCCACATGCCGTGTTGGAGTGTCAGAGTTCCAGTCCTGGCTCTGGTTCCTAACTCTAGCTTCTTGCTCATGGAGACCCTGGGAGGCAGCAATATGGCCCAAATAGCAGATCCATAGGAGACTGAGATTGAGTACCTGGCTTCCAGCTTCTGCCATGCTCATCCCCAGACATCGCATACATTTGGGGAATGAACCAGTTATGGAAGCTCTGCCTCAGCTCTGTGTCTCTGCTTCTTAAATAAATAAAGAAAAGAATAACCAAAAGAATCTTTACTGAATTAGTTGGAAACATACACTTAATAACTATTGCTGATGTATTCAAGTTTGATCTAAACCATGTTGGAGTTTTAGTCAATTCTTTTTAGCAGTAATTGAGCAAATGTTTTGAAAAGCACATTGAAAGCTATTATTTTAAATCCCTTACAAAAACTCCATGAAACTCTACAGTTTGATGAATCACAGTTTGAAAACAATTGCTCTAATAGATTATGCTAATCTCTTATTCAGTACCTCTTTTCCCACACATCTGCTGCGCTTGTCTTTGTCAAGCACAGGACTGACCTTGACATTTCCCTGCTTAAATGTCCTCAGCCTAACTCTATCCCTGTAGAGTGGTACTCAGTTCCAGATGTCCCTGGGCTAGCATTGAAAATTCCAACCACAAGACTTTCCTCACACCAAATAGATCAAAGCTCTTGGGATGGGGTCTGAGTGTATTTCCGAAGCTCTCCAAGTATAATGTGCAGACAATTGAAAATGACTGACTTAGAGGAAAGTATACACACTTATTAACATGGCACACAAGACCCTCAGGATTTGCTCTTTCTCCAATTACACTTAACTTCAATATGGCCCCACACACTCATCAAATTAGGGTCCCTAAGCTCTTGTGCACTCTAACATCCTACTCCTTCTGCTCATCCTGCTCACCCTGGCGCTGGTCTTTTCCACTTCTCCTTTCCACACCACCCACACACAGATTGGCACTCCACTTTAACAGCATAACTCTAGCATCACCAATTTCATCTTGGTTCCTCCTCCTGCCCCTCTTTCAAACTATGAACCAATTCCTCTGTAATCATAGCTGTTTTTTTTTTTTTTTTAATTAACTCTCTCTTATTGCCTGGCTCATTGTTGATATATATCCCTGGGATAAATTTCCTTACCAGAATGAGAGAATGAATGAATAAGTGAATGAATGAACAAAAATGGATGGGTAAACAGAATACATAGATTTCTAAGAAGTCTGACTGCTCTATCTCTATATAATAATTTGTACCATCTCAAAGAAGTGCTGCTGTGTAGCTATCACTTGGTGGTACTCAAACTAGAGTCCTCTACTAATTCCAGGTTCATACCACCAAACTTTTTTATTATAGAGCTGCTCTCCAGGTTCAGATGGAGGAGCTGGAGCAAAAGAGCAGATAATCCAATTCATGACTATGCCCTATGTAGAGAATTTAGGCTGATGTCAAATTTTAATTCAAACTTCAGATCTGAATACTTTGTCATTTGTCCTGTACTTTTCCTAATTCTTTGTCACCAACTGTCTTCTAGAAGTTTAAAAACATGACTTTTTATTAAGGCACTATTGGTTTTCCTGACATTCCTTCTCCTCAAACATTGAAAAAAATATTTGGTTGAGAGACAAAAAGTGCCAGATAGATAGAGCTTTCCTGTACTGGTCCACTACCCAAATTCCCCAAATGTCGAGGGCTGGGCAGGGGTCAAAACCGGGAGCTGGGAATTCAATTCAGGTCTCTCATATGGGTAGCAGGGACTCACTTGAGCCGTAACAGAATCTTCATTAGCAGGAAGTTAGAGTCAGAAACTATAGATGGGTATTAAACCCAGGCACTCAGAAGCAGTACATGGGCCTCCTAACTCGTATCTTAACTGCTGGGTTAATAACCCACCCTTTTCCAACACTTTAACATCTGGAACGTTGCAGAGCAACACAAAGGAAGGAGTGGTAGCCGAAGAGATTAAAAACAGGGCCAGCTGTTTCTAATATAGCTTGTACAGAGAGGGAAAGGTGAGAATCACCATCTATGTATCTTACCCACAACCATGTCAAGCAAACCCACACAAGTTAGGAAAATAAGTAGTGAATAACACATCATTCAAGTGTGTTTATATGGAATTACTGACACTGTGGTACTAGAGCACCTCCAATATTTATGCTTCAGGAATGTCAATACAATTCATGGTGAATGCTGTGTTTGTTGTATCACTGCGTCAGTAAATGGAAATGACAATGTGACTTTGTCCCTACTCTCATGCTTTGCATGCCAATTTTATCCTGATCAAAACTTTTCCCTTGATTATTCAGTGGGCCTGGCTGTGCAAACTCAGTGTCATGTACATCTCATGACGAGGAAGCTAGGGAGAGGCAAGTGGCTTTCAGATGCCTGCACATTTATAAGGGAGCTTTACTTTTCTAAGTGGTGGTGTCCTTTGGGTCATTTTCTCCTTCATAATGATGTTATCAGGAATACAGTTTCAACGAGACATTAATGGAACGGTTATTGAACAGTTCATTGTGTATCTTTGTATCTATTAACATCACAATCAATGTAAAATTCCAGAGTGCCCTGCAATCATAATTGATTCAGAAAGGCAATGATTTCCAATTGGCTGAGGAGCTCCTTTGTGATGTGATAAAAATCCATTATGGGCAAGAGGCCTAAGACTGTCAGCTTGTGACTTGAACTCATCCCAAAGACGCCTGTGTTGGGCAGGTAACTTGAGACTGTTCAACTAACCCTGTGCTTTCCTGAGTCTCCTCAGGGTGTGTGGCATCTGTGTGGAGAATAACAGCAAGTACACCTGTGAAAACGGGGCATCAGGATGGAAATGCTGCCAGTCCTCCTATCTTCCCCAGCCACACACCACGTAGACACCTTGATTTGAAGCAAACCATGAGATGGTTGTATTAACCGAAAGAGATTCTTTAATCAGCCTTTTTGGGGGGATTGGTACAGATTTATGGGAGAAATTTGAGAAATAGATTTAGTGTCTGGTACAAACTGGATCCTTTGCCTTCTAGACACATGGAAGCTCTTTTCAGTCTAGCTATTATACAGACATCTGGTTCATTCCTGGACCTCACTAACTGCAACAAGGTTTTGACAGTCTCTGGGGTGCTGGTGGGGGTAGGTAGAGAGGTCATGCGGATAGAGAATAAAGGAAAGACCACAGAAATTTTGAAGCTGAACCAAGAAGCAAGTTCACCCAGTAGCAGAGAAAGACTATTTAGTTTATATTTATGTTGTCCTATAATAGTGGGACAGGTCAACATGGGGAATGGGACAGGCAATGCAGAGTTAGAGAATAAGCTTGTGCTTTGAAGTTATACAGATTTGAATCCATATCTCAATCCTCCCAATTATGACCAGCATTATCATCATAGCAAAGAACATAGGGGATTCCTTTTCCCTAATTTTTATATTAGGAAAATAATGTCTCTTTTATAGGATATTGTACAGCTTAGATAACACGAGCAAAGGTCAAGTGTGTGGAAAATACAAAATCAATAGCATTGGTTCCTATTTTGAACTATCATTGCTGAGAAGTGGCCATTAAAGTTGAAAACAGGTAATCTGCACCTGGATGGAGAGGAGTGTGTAGAATTGGGCATCAGGATGGGATGCCGCATTTCAGGCATGGAAAGCCAAGACACTGTGGCAAAACAATGACCTAATGAAAGATCTCTGTAAGTGAGATCCTGGTGGAAAGAATGGGCCATCAAAGAAGGAGGTGCCTTTCTCTGAAGGGAGGAGAGAACTTCCACTTTGATTATGGTCTTGTCTAAATAAGGTCAGAGTTTGTGAACTCAAGAGGCTTCCATAGCCTTGGCAGCTCATGATAAGAGCCTTGGGTGATCACTGACATTATAAATAAGAGTGTCAATTGTTAAATCAACAACAGGAGTCACTGTGTACTTGCTCCCCGTATAGGACCTCTGTCCTTAATGTGTTGTACTATGAGAATTAACGATAAAACTAGTCTTCAAACAGTAGTTTATACTCTATGTGTCTGTGTGGGTGCAAACTGTTGAAGTCTTTACCTCATACAGAGTTGAGCTTCTGTATATAAAGATAATTAAAACTGAATCTTAATGAAGAATGGGATGGGAGAGGGAATAGGAAGTGGGATGGTCTGGGGGTGGGACAGCGGGTATGGGGGGGGGAAGAATCACTATAATCCAAAAGCTACTTACAAAATTTTCTACTTACAAAATTTATATTTGCTAAATAAAAGCTTTCTATCAAAAATAAAATACGATGGAATGCTGATCCCTTTGTACATATGGGAATAAACCCAAAAACAAAGGTGACAAAGGGCTGAGGTTGTTGCATGGGGTGTGAGTTCAGACAAATTGGCTGGTCATTGTTCTCCTCCTCTACAGTGTTTCTTCAGAAAGGTCCAGATCCACTGTGTGAGGATGTTTATGGGGTGAAGCTCACACCTACAACACACACAGTGCAGCTGACCTGATGAAAGGTGCCCAGTAAAGCTATTTGTTTTCTCAGTCTTGACTTTCAGTGTAGAACAGATCCATACTACTTTTCTACCCACGAAAGTTTTATTTGCACTGCAGCTAAGGATGGGAAGGACCTCAATGACAAGTGGAAGTGGAGTGGGCCCGTAGACTGCCAGAATTCAAGCTATGAGGACCCATTCATCAGTACAAGCGTATTACTTCACCTCCTGAGTCTTAGTTTCTCAAAATTTAAATCAGGAATAATAATGCTGTCTTTCCTTCCTAGTATGTGTTTGTCCTGAGGTGCAAAGTCAAAGAGATAACGGATGATAAAGCACATTGGAAACTGTAAAGCACGTGGGAGGATGTGAGAAATTTCAATGTTTTCAAGCACCTCCTTTAGCTGTGATTCCCATTTAAACTCGACAACCTCATCATCTTGATGTATAGATTTTTATTTCTTTTTGCAAATATGTGATTACTAAGGCTAGTAATCCAATATTCAAACAGATAATTGTATTTACTATGTCTGTATTAGCCTAATAAATAATTTCATTAGTAGCGTGTTTGGAAATGAGAATTGCCAGCACGTTTTCCACAAGAGAAGATACTGAACAATGAAATCCCTCAAATGGTACTGATATGAGGCTGTACAAATTGGGATTTCACTCAGTAGCATTTATTCATTTATTCATCTTACTTTCTTAAACTGATTTTCTCTGTGTTGATATTCTTGTTTTACATCTATACTTTTGTAATAAATAATACATGCTAATAATTTCTGAATTAATTTCTCTAGATGCAACCCCCCATTTGAATTTTAGACTCATACAGCCAACTGCCTACAAATAGGCATCTTCAATTGAGCATCTAAAAAGCATCTCAAGTTCAACACCCCTGAGACAGTATGTTTAATTTGTTGCCATCCTCTGCAAACATGCTCCTCTTGCTCTAAGTTAATGATGATTCCAATTTTCCAGTTGCTTTGACTCAAACCCTGATTTCTTCTGTCACCTTTCCATCAATTTATCAGAAAATGTATTGGCTATAGCATCAAACATGCACAATGTTGATATGGCCTAGTGTTTCCACTGCTTCCACACTAATTTCTGACCCACACTGTTATAATTTCTTCCTAATAGGTTTCTCTGCTTTTGTTCTTCTCATACTTTCCACTCACATGGATGTTCTAAACACAGCAACCTGTGTGAGCTTTTAAAATACAAACCAGATCCTTCTAGTCCTTTGCTACCATCCTTCCAATGACATTGGACCTCACTCAGGGCATAATGTCCTCCCATCTCCTTCACCTTGCCTCAGTGGTCTCCTTGCTACTGATCAGAAATGTCAGGCACACTGAATAGGTAAGGAGGAAAAAAGGAGTGCATCCAAGAAGGATAAAATAGCATCTTCAAAGTCATAACGTCTCAAAAAACTTGGCAAGGTTGGAATTTCAGTGTCTCTGGAGATAGGCAGATATGATTAGAAAGGCAAGGGCTTAGCCAGGTAATGAGTAGTCTGGCATGTCATTTCCAAGAAGTTGGACTTCATCCAATAGGTAATGGGTAGCTAATAAAGAGTTTCAAGCAGAAGACTGACATAAACAGATTTGCATTTTGGGAATTTAGGACAGACGATGTATTGATAGTAGTAGGATGGCCTGTTGGAAGGACATTGCAATGGCACAGGTGAGAGATATAAAAGCCCAGTCTGTGGCAGTGGCATTGGTGGTAGAGAAAGGAGGAGGGTGATCAAAAGTCATTCAGGAAGTATAATGTGCCGCACTATAGGCAATAAATAACCATTATCAAAAAAAGCATGGATTGAAAATCAATAGAGTAACAGCTGGTTTTTAGAGTAGATTCCAGTGGGAGAATTCAGATCAGTGACTCAAAAAACTAATTTTTTAAAAATTAAAAAATAAAAACTCAAAAAAATCAGTTTAGGAAACACATTCAATGAAAAAGTAGGCTCATAAAGGGCCAAATCATGCCTTTTGATATAGTATTCTCTGGTTAGACTGCACAGCATATTTAATTGTGGATTTCAAGACAAATTTCATGTGATTGTCCCTCTAGGAGGAAGTGAGTCAGGTGACTTATGAGTTCTTCCTGTTTTATTAGACTTTTTTCATTTTTTGTACTTGTTCCCAAATGTATCATTTTCCATTTCACACATCATAAATATGTACATAAATATTTTAAAAGTTTCTGTTTCTCCAGGTTGACTATGTGCCTTATAATGGATGATAACTTCACCTGAAAAGTATCTAGGTAATGAACTACAATGGCTTCCAAGCCTGAGATAACTCAAAACTCAGGAACAGCATGTTAGGATTGGCAGAGACCTTAGAGATCACCTACAATCCATGCTGTACCCCACTTCAACTCTAATACCAGACCTCCCCTGGCCTCACTTAATTTTAAAAATAAGTTGAGTGATATAAGATCTTGCCAAACCACATACCTTTGGTGGCTAAAACATTGTGTTTTCTGAGGCTGCATTACAGCAAAGCAGTCACAAAATAGGAAAATAACCTCGGCATGTATTAAAAGCCCCAGAAAACATACTAATAATCTAAGCCCTTCTTGCAGAGATTGAGATTCAGCAGAAAACTTCATTTTTCAAAAAGACTTCCCTGCCCTGATGCTAACATAGATGGTCAAGTACTCATACTTTGAGAATGACTTAAATGAAACAAAATATGCAGGCACAAACAAGCAGCAAAGGCTTCAAGGGGCTCTATTATTGCTGAGATCTTAGGTTCACAAATATTACTTTAAAAAGTCTGCTGCTCTATTAATGCCTCTCTTTGTGGAAAACACATATAGACTACTTGAGGGCTTATTGTGGTTGATGGTGGCATAACATCATAATTACAAATACAGCTATCCATTTCCAGCAATTTGAGTATCAAGGTCTTCCAATTTTGATGCATTTCACATATGCATATTTCCTTAAGAGAGTTCAAGATAAGCATAAATATTAAATGATGTATTTGTCCTCAGTGAACCTCTGTCTTAGGAAAGCAGATAGGGGAGCCAGAAACTGATCAGTATTATTTTATCTTCCACCTAGAATTCTTCTTTTCCCCATCATCTTGAAATAATGCTGCTAGACTATGTTTTAAGAAATGCTATGCCTGAGGGTTGAGTGTTGGTGCTCATACATTAGGTAGCCTGAAAGAAATCTAAAGTTGCTAGTGTGATTAAGATAACTCAGACTCTATATATGTTGCCAGTATGAGATGAGAGAGGGAGAGAGAGTGAGAGAGAGAGAGAGAGAGAGAGAAACCATGGGTAAAATAATGTATGCTCCAGGTATGGAGGGGGATGGCATCTTCTGTCCTTGCATAAAAGATGCAATCTGGAATTGGGTCATTATAAAAATTGTGTTAACACTGTAGCAGACTTTAGTAACCATTCAATCCAATAACTTTTACCAAAACCATTTACTGTCAGAATCTTTTTTTTTTTTCAAACAAAATTTTAATACATTCTCCAAATATAAAAAGATAAAGGCAGAACATCTCTGAATGAAGCCAGGGGGTGGGGAAAGCTGGGCCCGACCCTTTTGACCTGTTAGCTGGCCTGGTGTGATAGCCTACATCAGAGCCCCAACACTTCACAGGAAATCACTGTTGGAGTCTTATCCCTTTATTTTAGAGAAAGGTAACTATGACCAAAGAGCTTAAGGGATTTGCCTACAACAACAGGGAAGGGCTGGAGCCTTCACTCCTGGTACCGGAACTTTTTTACTGGAGGCCAAGTTGCCTTGAAGTCCTTGACAGAGATGTGAGATTCTAACAGCACACCATCCACAGTGGAGGTCCAGAGAGTCTCGATAGCTTCTCTGTTCTTCAATGTGGATTTGTTTAGGGGAGATATGACTAAGGTAATGAGATACAGGGAGAACTACCTACTTCCCCTGACCCTGTCCAAAGGTTTGGGGCTGAAGAAGTGGAAATCATGGTTCCCCATATGTCTATACCTTAAAGTTCACTGAGTAATGGGTTTGTTCTAGAAAAGATGGAATGAACCCTTGGGAATGGAAAGGTGACAGAAGCCTGATGATCCCCGCAATCAAAGGCAGGATGTGAACCCTCAGTCAGCTCTTCCTTTTGGCAGATATGTATGTTGATTCCTCAAAGGAATGTTAATTGACTTTCACCACTCAGTATTGATTACATATGAGGTTTGGGATTTTTCTCTGGCAGTTCTCAGCTATATGAACCAACAGTGAGAGGATGAGAATTACTTTTGGTAACGATCCATCCAAAAGTGATTATGAGATATTAGCTTCTTCTCTATCCTACATTGCATCACATTTTACAAGTTTCCTGGGCAAAGTCCTGAAGTGACTTGCCTTCAGTCACTAATCCGCTGTGCTTTGTTATTTATTGATTCATGGCTCATGCAACATTATAGGGCACTATGAAATAAAGTTAGACTTGATTTGTCTTTCATCCAAATATAGATTAGGACATTCCCCAGGAAGAGTGTATGTACTAATCAGGTTCCAGACTTGTGAGTGCGGTATGATCTAATTCTATTTTAAAAAGTGTTTAAACTATCAGGTGACAGTAGGGTGGGTGGGATGTGGGCAGTGGAATCCCACTGTCTGGGTTTGAGTAGTGTCTGTACCAGTTATACAGTGTGTGACTCTGGGAAAGTTATTCAATAGACCTGTACCTTAATTTCAAACGTAGATGGGAGATAATAGTATTTGTTGAGGAGTGAGCAAGATAATGCTTTCAGCTCTTAGAGAACTGGCTGGTTTGTAGAAATTTCTTAATAATTATCAGCTATCATTATTGTCAAGTCATGGAATAATAGATGATTTTCATTTACCTTAACTTTCCTAAAATTATTTTAATGCAATATATATTATGGCAGATATGAAAGTTGTAAGTACAAGAGAAAGAAAACAATATCAATTTTTGAAAGTTGAAGACTTGAAAAGCTCCTTCCTTTTCCAATTCCAACATCCACCAAGACCAGATTCAATTTCTGAGTGGAATACTATGTTAGTAAAGGGAGAAGAAAGAGATGGGGAAAGTGGAAAATGTTGTTTTACCCACACTTCTTGCAACTAGTTATTTTCCCTTTTCAACTACACCATTTGTCACTATGACTTTCTGGCAAGAAAGAATGGAGGGAGGGAGAGATAGAAGGAGAAGGAGAAGGAGAATTAGAGGGAGATGGAAGGGTAGAGGAGGAAGAGAGAGAGAGAGAAGAAGGAGGAAGGGGAGGAGTCATAGGAAGAAGAAAAGAATAAGAAAATTTAGATGCACTTTCCCTGATTGAACATTTCTAAATCTCAATGGAAAAACATTTTAATCTCATGCCAACCCTCCCCTCTCACACTTTTGGGTGAGGAAATTCAGTGTAATACATAGGCATGGAATGCACTTGACTGTACCTCTTTGTCAGTTTAGACAAGGAGATCATTAAAAAGATTTCTAACTGAAGATGAAGAATTTAAAATGCTATGACTTTATATAGAGAATAGTAAGGTAAGGTTCTAACAGCACACTTTTACCTCACCCTGTCATGCCGATCAATTAGCCAGCTAGGATTCCTTGAATGGTTACTCTGGGCCCAGGTTATACGATTCTGGCTTGGTCACTACCCTTCCACATGGCCTCACAGTATCTTTTTATATGAGGGATGTTGCCCGGGCTCAGGCAGATCTGGAACTGTGGTCTGAGACCCTCTGATCTGCCATCTGTTTCTGATCCACACCGATTGTCAGTGAGATAGAAAGTAGGTATAGAGACAGTATCCTCTGCATTACTGCAGACTGCAGTGTTGGGATGTGGGCTCAGGCAGAGCCCAACATGCTAGCAAGCTTAACTTGTTTTATGGGCACTGAGGGTTTCCATCAGAAGCCTGGGGTCTGGAAACCTGATGTCTACCTGACTGGAGGTCTTGGAACAGAGAAGTGGAATTGTTGGAATATTTCAGGAAAACCCCATTACATTAATTTCATAATGAGTGCATATTTTAAACAATTTTTTAGACAAACCTACCCTTCTTTTTACTTAGGGTTATTTTTGAAGAATATGGCTTTTAAAAAGTCCTAATAAGTATTTAATGTTTGATTTAAGCCTAAGAAGAATCACTTAATTCATATAGGCTCTGCCAAACCACATAATAGTTGTATGACCTGAATTGTAATTAGCTGATGAGCACTTCTAATGTGCCAGGCTCTTACTACATGTTTTATATCCATTATGTTATAAATTACTCAGAATAATCCCTTGAATGGATCCTCATACTCTCTCCAGAAGAGCCTGAGACTGGGAGGACTGCAGTAGCTGTCCAGGGTCCTGTGAGGAGTGGGATGATGCTGGGCCCCTGAGCCCCGGTGTCTCTAAGTATGAAGTGAAAGTGATAATGACTGTGAGGTATAAATGTATATGCATATATATAAAGTCCATATAGGGACTTTATATGTGTGTATATAGGTACCTATATAAAAATTAAACTAAAAACTTATGCATGCACCTACACACACACAAACACACACACACACATATACACATAAAGATTTTTCTACACATATATATTTGTACCTATGTCTGGTACATAAAAAGCATTTCACAAATAGCATTACCTTTACAGGGATTACTTTTCCACAAAGACCAATTTTCTTCTGCAGAGGAACATGTGTATATAAGAAAGGTGAGAAGTCAGGGCTGGTATTGTGGTGTAGTGGATAAAGCTTCCGCTTGTGATGCCAGCATCCCATATGGGTGTGGGTTTGAGTCTCAGTGCTCCACTTCTAATTCAACTCCAGGAAAGCAGTGGAAGATGGCCTAAGTGCTTGCGCCCCTGCACCCATGTGAGAGATCTGGAAGAAGCTCCTGACTTC
Organism: Oryctolagus cuniculus; assembly: GCF_051225735.1. Taxonomy (NCBI): domain Eukaryota; kingdom Metazoa; phylum Chordata; class Mammalia; order Lagomorpha; family Leporidae; genus Oryctolagus; species Oryctolagus cuniculus. The sequence continues at coordinate 101,107,990 of NC_142870.1, forward strand.
TGGCTTTGACCTGGTCCAGCCCTAGCTGTTGCAGCCATTTGGGGAGTGACCCAGCAGATGGATGATATCCTCTCTCTCCCTGTCCCCCACCTCTCTCCCTCTCCCTTTCCCTCTTCCTCCCCCTCTCCTTCCTATCTCTGTGTAACCCTTTTAAATAAATAGATAATAAATAAATAATATTTAAAAAGAAAAGAATGGTGAGTGGTAAACAAAATTCTCATTTAAGATTTGCTGAAACACTACTAGGGCAGAATTCTAGCTACCTTCTACCATCGCCTTGCTCAAAGTTTTCTGAAACTTGTATATCTCTGAGTAGTCAAGTGAATTATTCACTGATAGGACTCATCTGTTTTATCTCAGGTAATGTGGAAAGGGTTTTTCAAATCTCATTCAACTCATGGTTAGAAAGAACTTTCCTCATATAGGTATCTTTTCCTACTAAACTGTGACTTTTTTAAAGGCAAGGGCCAATCTGGCCAAGATTATGTCCCCTGGCCTGGCAAAGTAGCTGACATAGTACAGGTACTCTGCCACAGAATCAAAGTACCCTAGATACCTGTGGCAGAAGGGATCTTGAAGGGATCAGCGCTGTGGGCTAAGCCTCTTCCCGAGGTGCTGGCATCCCATAGAGGTGCCAGTTTGTGTCCTAGATGCTCTTCTTCCAATCCAGTTCTCTGTTATGGCCTGGAAAAGCAGTAGAAGATGGCCCATGTGCTTGAGCCCCTATACCCCCGTGGAGACCAGAGGAAGCTCCTGGTTCCTGGCTCCTGGCTTTGGATCAGGCCAGCTCTGGTTGTTGTGGCCATTTGGGGAGTGAACTAGCAGATGGGAGACCTTTCTCTCTGTCTCTCCCTCTCTACGTCTCAAATAAAAAAAATAAAATCTTTAAAACAAAAGATCACTGGAAAAGTTCATTGATGCACTGAGTTCTGTTTATTCAAAGAGAACAGCTTTGGAGGACAGGTGTCTCAAGTCTGTCCTCTGATTCCCAACACTTCCTGAGCTCAATGTGCAGTAATTCATCTCTTCTGGAAAGTTTACTAAGGGATATCTGTTGAAGGTTAAATAAAGACACCCAAGGAAGATCTTCCCAATCGAAAAAATATAGTATAAAAACTGATGGGGCCATACCAGCATCCCACGTGGGCACCAGTTTGAGTCCTGGTTACTTGACTTTTTTAAAAAATATATTTTATTTATTCATTTGAGAGGTAGAGTTACAGACAATGAGAGGGAGAGACAGAGAGAAAGGTCTTCCTTCCATTGGTTCACTCCCCAAATGGCTGCAACAGCTGGAGCTGCGCCGTTCCGAAGCCAGGAGCCAGGAGCTTCTTCTGGGTTTCCCATGTGGGTGCAGGGGCCCAAGCACTTGGGCCATCTTCCAGTGCTTTCCCAGTCCATAGCAGAGAGCTGGATTGGAAGAGGAGCAGCCGGGACTAGAACCGGCGCCCATATGGGATGCCAGATCACAAGGCGGAGGATTAACCTACTCCACCACAGAGCCGGCCCCTACTCGACTTCTGATCCAGCTTCCTGCTAATCTTCTGGGAAGCAGCAGAGATGGCTCAAGTGCTTGGACCGCTGCACTCATGTGAGAGACCTGGAAGAAGCTCCTGGCTTCTGGCTTTGGATGGAGGATCTTGCACTCTGTCTCTTCCTCTTTCTCACTGTAACTCTGCCTTACAAATAAATAAATAAATCTTAAAAAAAAAAACCTGAGGAAATTAGCACCCATATCATATCAGTAGAGGAATAGATAAATGGTTATTCTGAAGTAGAATGGAGGTCAGATTATGCTTTCCACCCTAAATACTATGTTTATTTGTGGCATTTTACATTGGTAAACAAAGAAGGAACTGTTTTATTAAAGAAATTTGGAAAAATATAAAAGTATATTTTTCTTATATCCAAAATAAAATACAGATAGGTTAAAATTCTAAACATAAATACTTATATTTGTATAATAGCAAAAATTAGGAGAAACATATTATAATCTTGACAGCAAAACCATAAGGGAAACTATTTGACTATTAAAAACGAAAAAGGATGACACACTAGGCTCAAACACATAGAGGGAAAAACTATTGAATAACATGCTAGCAATGGGTGCTTCTAGAGAGGGTAATGCAGAGGACATGTGGTCAGTCATATATTACTCAGGGTACTGGAAAAGCATTGAAAAGAAATGTGTTTAGAAAAAACACCTAGGTATTTAATGCCCCCCAAAAAAATGTATGGGAAATCATTAGACACTAAGTAATTTTGACATGTATTAGCCTTATTTGTTTCTATTAGTAAAGGTTATTTTTTCATTCTTTGTAATTTGCTTTTAGAAAATCTCATCTTCTGAGAAAGATTATATCACATTATCTGTACAAATGGACTCCTAAAGATCTAAGATTTGTTTTAAGCTGAAATATAATGTTGACCAAAACAACCCATCCTCAGACTCCCTGACCTGTTGTACTTGTTACTAAATTACTATTCCACCCCTGCCCCCTTCTGATAGTATATCACAAAATATTTTTGAAATTTGGTGTTCTGTGGTGTTTGCAGCCTGGAATTAATTCCACTTCCTGTTCAGGGCCAGGAAAACACAGGGTTAAAAGGAACCTTAGAATTCAGTCATATCTCCCATCTCAAAGTTCTACCAAGTCTCCTCTTGTCCCATCAGTACTTCTCCCCCAGCTTTTGTGGATGAGGCAGAGAACAAGGGGTGGAGAGGAGAAGTATCAAGAAGTGAGCATTGGCAACTGCCACACTCTGAAATCTTATTAAGTTTCTATACTTCTCTCCCACACAGGAAAGAGTCAATTAAAGATCATTTTATAAGAGGTTTCACTTTCTGTATGGAATTTCTGTTCCACTATACACACTAAGTAATAAACTTACATGGCAATGTTTGAACATTTATGAGAACGAATTATTCCTAAATTATCAGCTCACATTATCATATAAATGATCACTCTGGCTTTCTCTCCCAGTAGTGCTATAATCTCTAATAAAGCAGTTTATACATGTTTTCAGGGAGGATACAGTGCCCCAGAAAACTAGCATTATATTGCTTTAATATTAAAAAGCAAAATTACTCAGGCAGATTTTATCAGATGCCTAAGTATCTGGATCAAATACAAGTCAGCCTATCCTACATCTGTAAGGAAAACCAGTCAGAAAGAGCCCTGAACATGGTGTTGTTTGAAGCATCCCAGGCGTGGTGCATTCAAACACCCCTATCAGATTGTTGATGATAGGATCAGTTCCCAGCCTCTCACTCTTTCCTCTTCTGCTCCTACAAGAATTTGGCTCTCTAGAGAAGAAAATAAGTGGAAAATAATGGTCCTACCTTTGATGCATTGTGGCCATGATATAGACCATAAAAAAGAAGTTCTGTAGTCTGGTGAAAGGGATGGTTAATAATAGTTTGGACTTAAGTGAGGCAGATTGGCTCTGTGGAAAAAAAAAAAAAAAGACGTGCCCCTAGGGAAAAACAGACTTTCACAAATTTCATCATGCATCATGTGGGACAGAAGAGCCATTGAAATTAGAGTTTGTACAAGTATTATGATAATGCTGTTTTGAACAAGTTCTGCCAAAGTCTTGAAACCACAAGCACTTTTGGAGTTGATAATTGCCTGGAGAGATAATCTACTTTCTGTTCGCTGAAGTCTAAGTGAAGGAAACAGGACCCTGTCCAGAGAGTTTTAATTTGCCTGAAAGCCTTAATCAGATGATGATTTCCCTCTGCGGGCCCCTCTCTTGTCTGTCAAGAAGAGCTCTGCTGCGAAAGTCGAAACTGTTGGCAGACAAACACCCTTATTTAGAAGGAACAGCGTTGTGGATGGGTGCACACAGATGCAGTATGTAGACAATGCCCGTGCCTCGGATGCGTTCTGTTTGGTTTTTGAAGGGAGAGGGAGATTATTTGCAGTTACTGCCAGTAATCACAGGTGTAATAACCGACTTACCCTTTTATCAAGAGAGTGAGTTTGAATGGGTCCTGCTTACTTATTAATATGTTAGAAATATGATGGTTTGGACCAGAGTCAAGAAATAGGGATGATTTTCCACACAAACATTGGCTCTTGGAGAGGGAGAGGGAGAGAGGAAGAGCAAGCCTGTGAGAGATGGGGCACAATCTCTCTCTAACATCAGAAAGGCTATTGCCTGTTGCAAAATAACATGCAATGTCTCTCCCTGAGTCTTACCAATGTATCTGAGTCTATAAATATAAGAATCCTCTAATACTTCAGCCTTGGACTAGGCTCTGATTCTTGTCCAGGATTTCTGTGGTGGGTAGTGAGCTGTTCTGCAGCCACTAAAACCGTCCGTTGCCTGGGATGGAAAAGCCTTGCCCTGATGCCATGAGCCACTCCCCTTTCATCACCTTTTTAAAGCACAGGTGTTAACCCCATCAGCCAGGACAAACCCTGGGCCAGATGCCTCTGTCTTCTGTACATATCATTTGTCAGTCCCCGTGGAGAAGCTAGACATCATAAAACATGACAAGAATACTGTCATTTCTGGTTAAACAGGTGACTTCAACCCAGGGTTTCCTGGTGAGTCGGAGCCTCACAGACCCCAATCTATTTTCCTTTGTCACTGTATCACTTTCAGATCACCAGGGCAGACAACTGTACCATGAAGTGCAATGAACAGCCTGCTGCTTATCAGCACTCAAAGAAAGGAGCCACTAACTCTGGCCAATTCTTTCCTCCCTGTTTCTGAGGACGCAGAGGTCTAAGTGAATCATCGTATTTGTTCCTCAAAACAACTCTGTTAAGATAGTGGGGTGGACGTTATTCTCACTCTTATAAAGAGTTTTGAGTGTCAGAAAGGGTAAGCAACTCTTCCCAGATTACACAGCTGGTAAATGGTAGTCGTAGGAAGGAAATTTATCTTCTGCTTCCAAATCATGTTCTCTTGAGGTCGTCGTGGTAAGAGATTCAGTGAAAGGCAAATCGTTGTTTTAACATTTTGTAATTCAGCTCTATTGGAAATAAATAAATTTCTGAAATGAGTATTTATGATTACAGAATATTGTTTCTGGAGACTGGATTAAATAATGTTTTTGATAAATTCTCAGCCAAGAAGAGACTGTAATTTGCATTATTACGTTCCCTCTTTATATTTCTACAAATTTCCGGGTTAGCTGAGAAAATAAAATTTAGTCAATGATTAGTATAACCTAATGTAATTGCTTGCATTGCTTTGTGAAATGCAAATAGCAAATGAATCATATTTTGAAAAGTCAATTATCCTGTAAGGTAATAGAAACTTTTATAACTTTTTTGTTTCTGAAGAATACATCTTGGTATGCATTAATATCTCTAAGGTAATTATTTTCTCCATTATGTAACTATCTGTATATTTACACTGTTCAATTCAAGTCCTAAACCACACATTGTAATGAACCCAGAGAACAATATTTCTCCTTCTTTATTTAACCAAATGAACATATAGAAATTGATTCTATTTCAAAAGAAAAGTGGTATCATTGAGTTCTTATATTGTGCCAGAAATTTTACATACACCATCTCTTTCCATATTTAATTTTCCTATTAAAGATATAAATTTCAGAAAGTTAAACAATTAGCTCAGGGTCACATAACTACTTAGTGATAAAAATAATACCAATAATATCAATCCCAGATCTTTTCTCCATAACATGTTGTTTCACAAGTGAAAATATTATTCAATTCTTATAAATATGCATATAAACAAAATAATAACCAAAATCTTCCTAACTTGGAAAGCCTAAAGGTGACATAGATATAGATATGGATATAGAAAAAAACAATAATTCTTCAGGGAAAAATTCAATGTGAATTAACTTGATGAAAGGAATCGATGTCAGATATGGGAAGAGGTCAGTTAAAAAATTGCCTACTGAACACTTTTCACGTGTACATTAAAACTGGATAATCTATTATCATATAATTGCATGACCATGTCTAAAAGAAATTAATAGACATATTTGTCAAACTAATTATCTGATTTTACGTGAGCTTGGAGTGATATAAAAAGGTAGTGGGACTTGAGAATGCAACCTCAAAATCAGGGACAAAATTCTGACATAAAAACACAATACTGGGCCCAGCACTGTGGCGCAGAGTAAAGCCACTGCTGCAGCACTGGCATCCTGGCTGCTCCTCTTCCAGTCCAGCTCTCTGCTATGGCCTGGGAAAGCAGTAGAGGATGGTCCAAGTCCTTGGGCCCTCACCCACATAGGAAACCTGGAGGCTCCAGTCGTTGTGGCCATTTGGGAAGTGAATCAATAGACGGAAGACCTTCCTCTCCCTCTCTCTCTGCCTCTACTCTGTAACTCCGCCTTTCAAATAAATAATCAAATCTTTAAAAAAAAAAAAACATGATATTTTTGTGTGAAACAGCTATGGAAATTACAATGTATGGAAGCTAAGTAAATGGTAAAAACCGAAGAGACTGTGATTTTCAATAGTGTTCTAAACAGGAATGACATAAAAATAAATTTATGAAGTTATTTTTCCAGGGAATTTAGGCTTGGTGAGTTTCTACCATTCAAAATGGGTACATATTATAAACATTTTTGTATTACTCACATTTTCCAAAAAGAGAGATTGCAGGATGCCTACTCAGTCTGGGACTTGCTGTCCTTCCCTTCAGTTTATATTAGTTATGATCACGATCCTGTATGTCTATATAAAGTCTCTTGACTCACAAATGCTTTTACATTTTTTATTTCATGTTGGTTTCTATCCTCTCAATAACCCTGTAAAGTAGGAATCACAGCAAGTAATTGTTATCTGTGACAAGATTATATTGGTTTGTGTTTCTTTATGGCTCATAATAGCTAAGGTATACAGGCTGTCATAGTAGCTAGGGTATATTGATAGTCCCAGACATATGATGGTTCAATTCACGATTTTTATTTTACTGTATAATGGTGCAAAGTTAATGTATATTCAGTAGGAACTGTACTTTGAACTTTGAATTTTGATTTTTTTTTTCCCCACACAGTGATATGTCATGCCAAATTCTCATGCAGACGGTTGCAGTATGATTCTGGGAGTAAACAACACACAATCTAGAGTGTCTAGTTTTGCTAAACTTTGGTATGTTAGGTACAATATATTTTCATTTAGAATATATTCAGCTTATGTGAAGGGTTTATTTGGATATAACCCTGTTGTAAATCATGAAACATTTGTATATTTTAAACTTTTTTGACCTTTGTTGAGGGGGGATTGCAATGATAATTTAGCAGCCTTGTTACTTTTACTTATATGATATAAGCCCCAAGCACCACATTCTACTTAACTTACTCGATACTCACCATTCTATAACAACCCGCCCAAAACTAGAATCCCATGTTCCTCCTCACTCTGTCATTTACATTATGTATTTTACTATTTTCATAGCATTTATGGCCCGCTGACATTATCTAACTTATTTTTCTTACTTTTGTTATTGTTGCTCCCAACTGGAATGAAAGCCACATGAAGATGCAGATTTTATTTCTAGGTCTTTTTCACATTGTATCAGCATACACAGAGAAGTATGTGACTGACTGAATAAATATGTGTGAACAAAAGATAAAATCTAAATGGTCATGTTTGAATCTTACGAACTTTTCTCCCAGATCAAATCTTATTGGGCCATTGCTGGGCACCTCATTCAAGGGCACTCAATTCTGAAAATGCACAGGAATATCTGACATGAGCTGCTATAGAGAAATTAAGCTACAACAGGCAGCTTCCCTTCTTGGGGAGTTTGAGCCAAGAACCATAAAGAGAATCAGTCTCATGTGGTGGCTGCGGAAGCAAAGGCATATATGGAAGGCAGCCTTACGGTAGAATCTGAGGCCAACTCAGGTAAGGGCAAGTTGAAGATGAAGGAGAACTATTCACATGATAGACAGCAATGGTGCAAGGAAGAATAAAGCTCCCATCTCTAGTGGGAGAAAGAAGTGCCCTGTGAACAGCCAAGTTAAAGTGGTGGGTCCAGGGTCCCACCACCCAGTACCCACCAATCCCACCGTCTGGGTACTCAGTGCAGCCTGTTCCTCCAATAAGCTTCTGCCTCAGATTCTTCCTCCACCAGGACCTGCCTTGTCTGGCATCTCCTTGTCTGTAGTATGATGTATCTCCTTACTTCCTGTGCTCAGTGGACCTGTTTTAACATTAACCATACCTAATTCAACTGTGCTCCCTGATGTCTAATTTAAGATTGCAAGATGTTCTGTTCTATGGGGCCGGCACTGTGATGTAGCAGGTAAAGCTGCCGCCTGCAGTGGCAGCATCCCGTCCAGGTACCAGTTCAAGTCCTGGCTGCTCCACTTTCGATCCAGTTCCCTGCTAATATACCTGGGAAAGCAGTGGAGGATGGCCCAAGTGTTTGGGCCCCTGCACCTACATGGGATACCCAGAAGAAGCCTTTGGCTCCTGGCTTCAGATGGGCTCATCTCCATCCACTGTGGCCATTTGGGAAGTGAAACAGCAGATGGAAGATCTCTCTCTCTCTCTGTCTGTCTCTGTCTCTATTTCTTTCTGTAATTTTTTTGAATAAATAAAATAAATTTTTAAAAAGAGAGAGATGTTCTGCTTTGTGCTTAGAAAAAATCATCTAACATTAGAACAGGATTTTATAATTTACAAAATTCTTTAATCTCTATTATGCCATTTGCTTTACACAGAAACCCACTCTCTATGAAGTTACTGATTTCCTCTAGGTGGTAAATTTCTCTTATGTGCTAGGTTATCACTTTTCTCTCTCCATTAGTTTGCATCACAAGCTTATTTGTGTAAATGCCTTGTTTTGCTACTAGGCACTAAGCATATAGAATGCAGTATCACATCACATACAATATTGTTGCCAAATATATCTTTGTTCAAATAGTGAACCTGTTTTAAGACCGAATGTGAAACAATTCCACAAACTCTACTTGCATTTATCTAAACTACTGAGTTAGACTCTAAATTGTGAGTTTTTGCATTTGTTATTAAAATATTTCTTTCCTTAGTGTAGGGTTAATATTATGAATCTAAAGTAAACTGAAAACAGATCCTTGTAAAAATTAAGAGAGGGAATAGGAGAGGAAAGAGGGAGGGTGGGAATATGCGCAGGAGGGAGGCAGGGTGGGAAGAATCGCCATGTTCCTAAATATATATACATGAAATACATGAAATTTGTATACCTTAAATAAAATTAAGAAAATATTCCTTTTCTCAACTGTATTTATTTTTGTAGTTATATTTTTATTTTGACTATAACAATTTCTAGGGAACTTCTCATACTTGCATGAGTTTGTAAGTAAATTTAAAAAGCACCTAAAATGTCTCTAATTATAAAATTAGTAATTAGAGTTCCATATCTGTTTCCCTTAGTTATTTCAAACAGTGCTTGGGTTTTTATTCTGATTTTTTTTCTTTCTCTGTGAGTTCTCATTTGCCTCAAACACACTAGAATCTCCCACCCCTTTTTATCTAGCTGTTTTATTTCTAAAGATGTAGAACTTAAGAGAGTAAGCAAATCAGCAACAAAATACACAACAGTACAAGTCTTCCTCAAGGGTGGTAGAAATAACACTAGGATTTTATATAAGTTTAATAAATCTCCCATATTATTCTCACTAGGTATTAGGTTTTAAGCAACTATGTTGTTATATACTGATGTTACATGTTTGAGATCTTTGGTAATCTTACATTTTATTAGTTGGGATAAAATATTTCACCAAATAAGAAGTTTAACAAGTAAAAAGCAAAAAGACCCCTAGTTTAGTGGGAATATACACAATAAAGCAATAATTGAATGGAAAAATGGTCATTTCACCAATATACTTTTTCTGTCAGTTAGTCATTCATAATTGAAGGTTTTTAAGGATGTTAACAGTAAGTCCAGAGTTTCACAACATGAAAGGCAGGTGCAAGGTTGGGATAAAGAGATGACATTATAAGCTAATATGTTTTGTCGGGGCACTTTAGAGCAAAGATTGCAAATGAAATGATATTTTGCTACCTATTGTTATTCTTATTCCTCACACAAATTGTGATTTTGAAGCTCAGAAATTAAGTATTATCAGCAAAAACACATTTAGCCATGTGGTTAAATATGGTTCCAGAAAGCATATAATGCCTATCTGTCAGCTAGTCCACCCACATCACCTATTCATTTCAGCTATGGGGAAATAAAGTGACGATGCACTGCAGGGTACTTAACCACACTTGAAAGAGAATCAAGTGGATCATTACTCACCTTCCTGAAGCAGGTGTGTTTGATATATGTTTGTACACGAGGAATAGTGGTAGGGCTTGAGTCAGAGGACCTGGGTTTGAGACTTTGTTCTGTTATAAATTATGTGACTCTCAAAACAGTAATTGACTTTTCTGAGCTTGTTTGTTCATCTTTAAAATGGGGTAACCCATTCTTGATGTAACTATTCTATAAGATCATCACTATGAGAATCTGTTTAAGATAGTATCTTAAAAACAATGGTACTGTATGAATGCTTTCAAAATGAAGGTATCCATGAAGAGTTCTAATAGAAAGAAATCAGAAAGTTTTATTCTATTAAAAATCCCCAAAATGCTTTAGGAACAAATATGCACCCTAGAAACTTTGTATCTCGATGCTTACTCCTCTGTGATCCATTTTCCACTCTATAAATTGCTGTGCAAGTGTAAGAATTTATTTTTTGGATTTAAAATGTTATCATTCTGCATGTTACACAATGATCATTACTCCAAGAAAATAGGGGAAACTTCAGGGCTAGCTGAACAAGAATATATACAAAGGAAGGGTGGTTAGTGCACATTGTGTATGTGTGTGTGTGTGTATGTATGTGCATTATAGTTTAGTACAGAGAGAGAATTTCCAGTGAAATCATATCACTTTTTTATTTAACTGACTCAACCAGGTTATAAAATTTTACCAAATGGTAAAGGTGGATCCACAGAGTTAATTTAATGATAAATATTCCTTCAACTTTTGTTAACAGAACGTAAGAAATTCTGGCGACATTGGGATTGGAACTTTAAAGCATTTCCAGTGGACTTCAAAGCACTTGCAACTCTGGAAAACTTGTAAAGTTAGTCATTCTTCACACTGTCTTTGTTTACAACATAATTGCCATGATGGAATCAGACTGAAATGAAATGACCTGAGGAGTGCTGCTGAGGTCTGGTCAGTTACTTCTGCTCAGGATTGCATGGAACTGGCAGCACTGTTTGAGGCAACCAAAATGAGTATCTGTAGTGGGAAAATAATGTCAGCAGGAAAAGGAGGCATTCATATGATTTTCATTTCCTGCCTCGTCTTCACGTCCCAAGATTCGAAACTCTAACCACTGGTCTAAGATTGCACAGGTTTCTGAACAGTAGATGGCTATTTATTTAATTATTTAAAGTCAATGTGCTGTCCAATGTACTGAACCAAGAGATTCAGAGCAGCGTACGTTATCCGGATGATTAAAGCAACAAAATTTGTGAAAGGTATTTATGGATGTGAGAACCAGAGACTTTGAGGCTATTTCCTCTTTAATTAGACAAAGTGGACTGGAGAGAAATATTGGGTATTTTAAGTTAATCTTCCTGTCTTCATAATTAAGTTGCAAGCTCATTTAAGGCCTTTCATGCCTGCACATGTACGCAGGCCTTGTCTTCTGCCCTTGTTTCACATTAAACTTGCAAATTGGGGGATAAAGCTGTGCTAGACAAAAATTTAGTACAGATAATGCTTATACCTTTCACTGAATAACACACTTTGTCAATTCCTCTTACAACTATTAAATGACCAGCATAAGAAAATATGAAGGTGACTTTATTTCATAAACAGAATTGGTATCTCATTTTCATTGACCTTATCCAAATTATTAGAGGCCATCTACATTCTGGATGATATTAGTTATAAGAAAAAGTAAAAATGATTGAGTAACATTATATATTAGGCATACCTATATGAGGCAGCTAAAAAAAGTAAATAAAACATAAAGTTTTAATGAATTAGAAGTGGTATATGAAACACATATAGTATTTTTGTATTTCAAAAGTATATAGTTAATTTTTGGAAGAAAATAGAAGCAGATGTGACAAACATTAAACTGCAGAATCAGCACAGAAGTTTCAAATCAGGAGAGGACTAGCCTTAGTCTCTTGGGAAAACAATTTAAAATCTAAATCTCAGTTTCCCAGTCTGCAAAGTGATAAGAATATAAAATCAGTTTCATAACTTTGTTGAATGGTTATACTCTGTGAACCGATGTTTTTAAACTTGTGTGTAAATTTCAAAGTAAGAAATCATACTTTTTTGGTCAAAGTTCCTTTTATTCTTGGCAGTCTATAGATTTTATCACTATTCCTCACTACCTTTTATAAAAAAGGAAGATGTTACATTTCTTATTTCTCTTGACAGTCCTTTCTTTGTGAGGCTTGCTGTTTAAGTTGGTACCTTCTACTCCCTTTTCTACCTGCTCTTTCTTACAGAATTCAGTGTTCAGGACTTTCTACCTTGCACAATAGCTAGTGACAATTAAGAGGAAAGCACTGAGGAATAATAGTCTTTGTCACATTGAGTTATTAACAAATGAAAGTTTTATTTCAGCAAGAGCAAAAAGGCAGCATCTTTACAATTGGTGACTTCCAGGAGGACCGTGGAAATATTTTAATTATAACCAACTTCTATTGCAGCACTGTTTACCTTAACAATATGACTTCTAGTCTTTATCTTTCCAGAATACTTTTCACATTCTCTTCACTCTGTCACTTCTCAGAATAAATTAAAAACATTGAAGGGAATTTTTTGATTGCAGGAAAGTATGACTGATTAAAAACCAACATGTAAAACAGCCTTTCTTTACAGGTTATGATTTGTCTTCCTAACATAATTGTAAATTCATGAAAACTAGAAAACCTTAAGCAAGTAGCTTCGAAATGGAATTTCAGAAAAATGGGTGAGAGTTGAATTTTCAAGATAATGATGACTTGATGATGATTGTAAATATATTGGAAAGTATTGGCCACAAGCCTCTTTGCTCTGCCTATTGAAAGAAATGCCGTCTATGGGAAAAGAGTCAGTGCGTCCCAGAACAGATGTGACAACTAACAAAAAGAAACGGATGTGGTTACATCCAGGTATCCTTTTCAGTGCCAGGAATAGGGAATTTATATTACAATGGGTACTGTAGGAGTTATGCTTCAAGGTAGTAACATGATTTTTAAAAATTTTATCTTCAGGGCCGGCGCCGTGGCTCACTAGGCTAATCCTCCACCTTGCGGCGCCGGCACACCGGGTTCTAGTCCCAGTTGGGGCGCCGGATTCTGTCCCGGTTGCCCCTCTTCCAGGCCAGCTCTCTGCTGAGGCCAGGGAGTGCAGTGGAGGATGGCCCAAGTACTTGGGCCATGCACCCCATGGGAGACCAGGAAAAGCACCTGGCTCCTGGCTCCTGCCATCAAATCAGCGCGGTGCGCCGGCCGCAGTGCGCCGGCTGTGGCGGCCATTGGAGGGTGAACCAACGGCAAAGGAAGACCTTTCTCTCTGTCTCTCTCTCTCACTGTCCACTCTGCCTGTCAAAAAAAAAAAAAATTATCTTCAGTCCCTTCATGATGTGATGAGAGGAAAATGCATGCAATAAAAATACAGGAATTGAAGAATGCACAAATGAAAATGATGTTGCCAGAAGCAGTCTTTTCAGTTCTTAAGCTCACTAAATTTTGAGATAGAAGTTCTGATGCTTTCAAAGACAATTAAATCCACCCCCTGACTATTTGTGTATCTTTTTTGCAGTTTACAAAGTGGTATTGTATCAGTTATTCCTCTCAAATAGTGAGCGACCATTATAATGTTCAGTGTACTGTACCACAATGTGAAGAAAACACATTTTTTCCTTCCTGAAAATGCTTAAATTTTGAGGCTGTCTGGGGTATGTAAACAACTGACCACAGTGTTATTTAAGCCAGGAGACGGACCCAGCAGAAAATATGAAAGTAATTTATAGTAGGGAATTTTAGGTGTCATCTATGATTTTTCACTCCTATATCCTTTTATTTTGGAAATTACACCTTTCTCTTACCATATGACCCCGATCTGGCTATCAATCATAGAACTGCTCCCTGCCACCCTCTCATGTGGTCACATGAACAAAGATGTTCAGTCAGAATAAGATATCCTTCTAACCATCATGATTGTTCATAATGATCGAAGTGGGGCCAGCGAGATCCAAGGTGGGTCACTTGTAAGCCCTTCTTGGGTAAGTTTTTAAATGTTTCAAGAGAGAACTTCTCTATCTTTCTGGGAGATATTTCAAGCACATTTGAAGTTGCTGGTAGCTATCTTTTCTTATGATGGAGAAAAAAACTTCTGGACAATGCAGCCAATCCAAAAGAAAAAGAGCCAAGAAATGAAAACATTGTTGAGCAGCTGAATCTAGCTATGCCAACCCATTCAACTTCTGACATCTTTAGTTATATAAGCCAATATCTTTTATTTGCTCGGATATATCTGAGCCACATTCCTGTCACTTACATCCAGAACAGTTCTGAATAAGGCAGATAATCAATTTTTTCAAACCAAGGTTCTAGTTTTATCTATCACCTATCTATCATCTATATATCTAACTGTTAATCATCATCATCTTAGAGAATTCTCTGTACATTCCATTTAAGATAAATGCTTCTATTAGTTCAATAGCTGTTCTTGAGTGCCTTACTAGCTCAGGGGAGGCACTACCATTCCTCTTAAATACAATGAAATACTGTGACTGTTAAGCTATTGAAAATTCCCGTGATCACAGCATGAATGTCATCAGAAGGTCTTGTACTCTTTCAAAGGATTCCTTCCTCTGACGTTGTAGATGTTCAATGTGTCACTGGCATTTGTAAGCATATACTCTGGAGGATTTCACATTTTGTCTGTGATAAACAATAGAGTGTCATGAAACAAACAGCAGAAATCAAGAGCTGTAGTGATTAGTCCCGTTCCAATAATTATTCAGCAGGCTTTAAAATCTGAGACATTTGCTTTTGATTATACATCTTCTAATCCACGTGTGAGTATATATTGTGTGATATACCAAATGTGGAAATTAGGCTTTCATTGTGTTAATTTTCTAAATAACTGAAAGTCATCCACCTAAATGACAAAGTTGTTTATAAAATTAAAGTATTTGAAAGAGACATTAAAACGCAGTATATATTTTAATATTTCTTAAGAAAAGTATGGTAACAATAATAGTATCACTACCTAAATGAATTCCATGAGGTGGGCCCTGTGTTAGCCATTTACATTCAGGATTTAATGTAGACCTACTTTTGTGAAGAAAGAGACACTATCCCCACTTAAGGGAGCAGTAAACTTAGCATGAGAGTGGTTAAATAATTTAGCCAAGATCAGAAAACCACAAGGTTGAACTAAGATTTAAATTCAGACCTACTGGACTCCATAGCTGGTATTCTTAACACAGTGTCATCATTAAGAACACAAATTGTGTCCTTTGCAAAGATTAAACAATGCTCTCTTTGGATACAAATAGTCTAAATTATTTGTCCTGGTGTAAATGGACCCAAATTGTTCTTCTTTTGAGTTATGTCTGCCTTTTATAATTTTCCCCATTTTTTTATTGTTAGAGTGCTATCTATAATGATTTACTATTGCAAGTAGTCCTGAGTAGAGCAAACGTGTCCTTCATTTCAGATGATTGCTTCTTAGCTGCTTTAAAGCTAAATAAGTATTCTAGGATAAGTTATCTTAGATTCTTTGCTATGCAGAGGCAATAAGGATGATAATGATAATTTAGTGATAATTTCTTGAACACTATATGCAATATATATATATATATATATATATATATACTGAATCCGTACGTTTACATATTTCTTTTGTTGCTCAGGACTCTTCCAATTATTTTGTGGGTATCGAGTACATTTCAAACAGATGGTTTTGGCTGATAAGTGATATTATGCTTAAAGCAATCTGCTTATGTTACGCACATACATGCAGGAAACTTCAAAAAGTTCTTTGAAAATGGATTAAAAGACCTTTTTGTGAGAAATGTTTGAAATCCCTGCATAGTTTTCTTGTAATGTGCCATTTGTTTATATAAACATATACACACAGACACATACACAGGATATAACCACTCATTTCTATGCACACTCAGAATCTGATTGCTTCAGTTAAAATTTTTTGCTAAGGTCAAATGTTGGCAAGGAAAAATATGGGAATAGAAAAACCCAAAAGAATGATCTGTCAAGGACACCTTTGATAGAATCATAATGTGTTGGTTTGGAATAATGTAACTCCTTCTAGTAACTGCCAGGAGGCCGGAGGGGATCTTATTAATTCATGTGATTACTCATTATTATCTATCCTCACTACCTAGAGCTACAAAAGATAGCAAGTTTATCTTTAAGTGAATGCTTCTCAATTATACCAGCACCAATGTGTTTTGTTGTAATAGTTTCTTTGGAGCCGTTAGGTGATTAATCTGTAGATTATGACTACACATGTTAAAGCACAAGGCTGCTGATAATTTTTGTGAAGTTCCCATTGTAAATGTATCATTGCAGAAATACCCCCGCCTGAGCAACATTCATATGGAATTTTCTGGGCTTTTACACATTTACATAAATGTAAAGTAAGGGGATGGATTTGATGTTTGTCTGATTAAAAAAAAAAAAAAAAACTGCCAGATGCTTTTCTCCTCTCTGACCTTGATTTCAAACAGAAAACAGTGACAATTGTTTTCTGGAAGGAGACAGGATGTATTAGCTAGATGGACTGACTTTGTTTTGATTTGGTTTTTGAGAAAGTTATTCAGTGACTTGTATGTCGTAGTCCATGTGAGTTTTCTCTGAGCTAAAACTGGCAAGTAGAAATGCATGTGTGTGTGTGTGTGTGTGCTGTGAAAGCATGCATGTGTGTTTTGTGTTGTAGTTAGATACTGTCTATTCAAATGCTGAATCATTTAATGATACAAATGTGATTCAAGTTTATCTTTGGGCCTATATCTACAAGTACCTAATAGAGAATCCATATCTTTAGGGAACTGCATATTTTGAGTGGTTTTTTTTTTTTTTTTTTTGCTTTTAAATAAATGAAAAAAAATTGGATTAAGACTCTTTCTTGAGAGGATTATAAACTAATATAGCACTTAGAAAATTAGCCTTAAAAATGTTCCTTTGAAAGACTCTATGGTTGACTCTGTGGTTACTTTAGAAAAAAGTGCACATAAGAGAAAGAATAATCTTAAAATAATGTATAGCTCAATTTTGGTGTTTGAATTTGTGTTCGTGGCTATTCCTCTGTCAGTAACAATCTGCTCTGCTTCAAGACGATAATTCATTATCACTTGTCCACTTTCCATGTTCTTGGAACTTGGAACGTATCTTTGAGTTCCTTATATTCATTTTCTGCTCTATACTGGTTCCCTTGTTTCAGAATTCTGGCCTTCATTAATAATTATAATCAGTAGTGCTATTAAATGTTATAGTATTTCTAAAAATCCAGTTCTGCCTGCCACGAGATTTATACTATAACGATGTTTGGTCATTAGAATTTTGATTTTCAGCAGAAGACTGAAAAACCCAGAGGAGATGCTGAAGGTTTAACTTTGGAGATATAGACACATTGATAAGAGTATTTGTTAGTGATGTTATAAATGGTAACCTTGTACTTGACCGTACTCTGCTCTGGAGTGATTTAACTTAATAGTCATAACTGCTATGAAGAGCTCTACTCTTAGAAAAACAAACCCATGTTATATAGCATTGTTTTGCCCAAATCTGCATGTCTCGAGGTTCATATTCTTTCTTTGGCAGAGAATGTATTTATGGTTGCTGTCATGGCCTCCATCCATGCTGTAATTGATTTTCCTTGGAAAGTTTTCACCTTTTCTTTCAGTAATTCTACTATGCATAATTTTCCACCCTAGCCAGAAGAAATGCATTTCAGAAGATAACTCGTAAACTGTAAACTTAGAGGTAGATTGCGAAGCAAGAACTATGCTGGATCATTACTGTCAGGGGATGCCTGTGCAACTTTGGGGTCATTATTCCTTTCTATCTTTTTAAATGGTATTTATTTGAAATAGTTTAGAAGAGCAAAAGGTAGAATGTATTCTCTTTCCCCCAATCCTTCAATCTTACTTTCTTGGTGTAACTACTGTTAAAAAACTTGGCATGTATTATTTCACACCAACTACATCTATACAGATTGATATATTAATATTTAATAAAAAATTGACTTTGCTACATATGGAATTTATATCTTGATTTTAATGCTCCCTCCAAGTTTCTAAGATGCCCTTCTGAATGAGTTTAATTTCATGAATGTGAATGTTTTTATTTCATCCACAGTATTCTAGAATATAGTGCATATAAATTACTCTACTGAAGAACCTTTAGGTTGTCTTCAAATTTTTAATACTATAAGTAATACTTCAATAAAGAAAATTGCATGTAATATCCTTGTACAGCGGTGAAAGTAGTTCTGAGGAACAAATGGATAGAAAGTGAATTGCTAAGGCAATAATTTTGTTCCTTAAAAATTTTGATAGATTCTGCTGAATTACTACCAAAAACGTTTTTATTGATTTATAATCCATCAAGTTTATGAGTGTTGAGTAAATTTATTAGATTGAGCTCTAATTTTCTTGTGTAAAAATGTGAACAAGTTACCTCTTTTCTGGAAGTTGACATGTTGATTATATTAGAAGTAACATGAAAGGGCTTCAAAAAGTTCATGGAAAATACAATAAAATGTTTTTCACTTTAGTGCAAAATGTTTGAAATATGAAACCCATGCATATGAGGGGTCTTCAAAAAGTTCAAGGGGGTTGTTTGTTGTGAGAAAATATTTTTTCAAGGCTTTTTCACACCAAAATAAACATATTTTAGTTCCATTTTTCCAACATCCTTGTGAAATATCCTTATATTTAAAACACAGCACTTATTGTGCCTGACCAAAGCTGAAGCTTGATAAATCTTCATTGCCATTTTGTCTTTTGCTTCTCCAACTCCTATATTTTATACAAAGCAATAATGTACAGTCATTAGTTGGGGCTAAGTTTTCCTCACTATTTTCCAGAAGGATGAAATGTCCATTACTCAACACTCCAAAATTCAGAAGCACTTCAGTACTGAGTTCTTATTAGTTAGTTTTGGTCATGATTGTTTACATTGGTCATTGCACCTTAATGAGTATATGATACTTGTCATAATGAGAATCTCAATGATTCAAAGTTCTTTGCAGATGCCTTTTCAGTCTTCTAATTTTGATTCTTCATTTCTACAGTTTTTGGGATTTTGAGATGTGAATTCTGTTTTGGATGATCCAAGATCAAAGTGTGGGTTGAGAGATTTCCAGATCATCTTTCCCATCATCCACTCCTTTGTTGGAGGACTCTAGGGGCTCTGGTATTTCCTATTCAAAGTAACCACATTTCCACTGACTCCATCCTTACTCTCCAGGATTGTATATATTTTTCTCCTACTTTATTGTTATTGAGAATTAATTTACAAATTCAGTTTATTTTCATCTCAAAGTTGGGTTGCCACTTGTCTGAGAATTGAGATGTGTTTCAAGACTAATTAGTAGGGAGGTGTGTGATGATTCTTACCTGACTGTATCTTCTCAAAATGAAGTAATCCAGATTGAAAAAGGTCACATTGGTTAACTAAATTAACACAGCTAATTAAGCTAATTAAGAGGCACCAAGAACTGGGGATTCCAAGGTCTGTGTATGTAAAATTGCACTTTATACAAAGTTACTAGAGGTTGTGTGAGATAAGTCTTGGTGATAGTATTTTAGATCTGGCCTTATTAACAACTAAATGGATAAGTGAATTTCAACAGAGTTCAACCAAAATTGTAACTGTGATGGGACTATTCTCTAAAGTGGCTCAATCTTACCATATTCCTAATCTTGTCTTGACTAGTGTAGTGCCAAGGAAGCAGCATAGTTTTCCCTTCTGTTAGTCTTATTGGTGTTCTTCTGCTCACTTTGCACATATACTGTAGTTGCTGCACCTCAGCTTGTAGCTGAAACCATTCCTCCCTCCCTCCCTCCTCCTTCCTTCCTTCCTTCCTTCTTCCTTCCTTCCTTCCTTCCTTCCTTCCTTCCTTCCTTCCTTCCTTCCTTCCATCTTTTCTTTCTGTATTGAGTTTTGACACAAAGTACTTTTTGGATCTCCTGACAGTGTTTTACAAAAGGTAGAAAATTGTGAGGTGAACATTTCTAGCTATTAGACTCTAATACAGCAATATTACAGAATGACGGGATTTTTAGAGTTGGAAGGACCTTATAAATCACCTAATCTGATCTTCTCCTACTTTCAACTATGAGCAGATTTAGGCTCTAAAGGGTCAGCTTTTTGATTTGAGAGTCAGTTTGTTTCAAAATCAAGAATAGCACCCAGCTGTCCTAGCTCTAGTCCAGATGTACAGATCCATACAGTTCTCATGCAAACCTGCATGAACAAGAAAGCCTGTTATAAGCATGGTTTTCTTATTTTCTAGGCATTTTTTATTGAAAGTGAAGGGGATCATGTGCCACTTACAGTAATCTTTTAAAATTTTACAATAATCCTTGCATTATCCTGTTAAACTGTTGCTGTAGCTCTGAGCTCAATAGATTGCAATCTATTATTCACTATGCCATCCGATTTTTGTTTAAAAAACATTACCTTTATGACTAAAATTTTATGGATTCATACTTAATTTCCTAGCACAGTGAGATGATAAATCATTGGAAAAACAGAGTTTTCATTTGTGCATTCAATTCAGTAGGTATTTTTCCAGCATCTACTCTGTGCCCAGAACATTCTTGGATTCAGAAGCAATAAATGGAGAGGCTTTTAGCCTCAGACAACTAATATTCTGCAAGGTGGGCTTCTGAGCACCCAGAAGCACCTGTAGAATAATGCAATTTGTATCCTAAGGAGGTGGGATAGTGTAGTGGGTAAGCCCCGACTGCGGTCAGGCAGATCTGTGTTTAACTCCTGGTTCTGCCATTTACCAGCTGTATTATCCTGGGCAAGTAACTGTAGTCAAATCTCAGTGTCCACACCTGGGAATAAAAAAATCACTGACTTCAAAGAGTTATTTCAATGATTGTGTTAAAAGGTAAGACAGAAATCATGTGTCTGACACATATAGTGCTCAAAAATGTTGGTTAATGTTTGAAATCCTTATCATTTTACATCAGTTAAGTTTCTATCTTTGGAGGACACTGGAGAGCAGTCAATTATCTCAACATATATAGTGGAAAGAAACTTTGGTTTTGGGTCTGAAGAATCTAGATTGTATTGATTGATAATTGGCTGATTGGCTAAGTTCTAGCTCTGTGGCTCAGTGGAGCCCATTTGTTCACAAGGCTTGAAGAATTCCAAGGTAACGTTGAGAACAGTAATCCCTTCAGTTGGGCATTATCCTCAATTTCATTTTGGACTGTTCGTTGTCTTAGTGAGAGCACACTCCAGATAGGAGTCTCCCTCCCTTTGACTGTCAGTGTTTCCTATGCACCTTAGGTTGTCAAAGTCCTCTTGATTGGCTATCAATTTCTTGAGTTCCTACTGTGCCTTATGTTCATAGTCTCTGCTGTTAATAAATTATCCCCGACCGGCGCCGAGGCTCAATAGGCTAATCCTCTGCCTGTGGCGTTGGCACCCCGGATTCTGTCCTGGTTGCTCCTCTTCCAGTCCAGCTCTCTGCTGTGGCCTGGGAGTGCAGTGGAGGATGGCCCAAGTCCTTGGGCCCTGTGCCCGCATGAGAGACCAGGAGAAGCACCTGGCTCCTGGCTTCGGATCAGCGCGGTGCACTGGCCACAGCGTGCCGGCTGTAGCGGCCATTGAGGGGTGAACCAACAGAAAAGGAAGACCTTTCTCTCTGTCTCTCTCTCTCACTGTCCACTCTGCCTGTCCAAAAAAATTAAAATAAATAAATAAATAATCCCCTCAAATGAAACTGTGCAACCAAAAAAGTACAAGATATTTTGGAAAGGCTGGAAGTATTCTGTTTGATGATCTAAGAACAAAATGAATAGACTAATTACTTACCCAATTCCCCTTCCCTGCTTTTTTTCCTTCTTTCCTTCCCATTTCCCTCCCTTTCTTTCTTTTTGTGAAATATATATATTCTTTTTTAAACAAGAAAACTGAGTATAGGAAAAAGAATAGTATTAATGCATCTCTAAAAAATTTGTTTATGACTAATTTGAAATGAAAGGTTTCTTAAACAATCTTGTAGTCAGGCTATTAATAATCATTTTGCAAAGTAGGTGATATATACCAGAACATATTGGAATGTCATGGATTTGTGAATTGATGTCAGTTTGGGTTTGTGTATATTTTTCATCACTAAAAATACTGTGATCTAGTTTGCAGAGGAAAAAGAAAGTTCCATAAAACAACAGCATTAAATGTTTGTGTGAAACAATTTCTATGTATGCAAAATTAATGAGAGATCTAAAACACTTACACTATTTGGATAATTAATAGCAGTGAGGACTAAAGACTTGTTGCCTAATAAAATCAATTAAGATACTTTTGTCTAGACTCATCTAGGTGTTTGTATCTATTCTCCAATTCAGTTTGCATGTCTAGACAGAGCTTCTTTCAGAAAATTGATCAAATAGAAGAAAATTCTGACAGTAAAATAATTGAGAATTTGAAAAGCTGAGAAAAATAACACGACTCCAATGTATTAGAGTTGAAACCTGAGACTTGTGAATTACCACCACACCATTTTTTAAAATATGAGGAAATATACACCAGAATCAACAAACAACCCCAAATGCAAGTGAGAGAAGAAAAATCACTTCCTTCTGAAAGAAAGCATTCCCACAAGTTTTCATTTCCCTAGGCTCCTATTTTTGCGGCCACACAGAAGGTTTCAAAGCCAGAAAACATTGCATTCTCTTTAGTTTTCCATCTTTATCCATTTTTTGAAACACCCAAACCAAGACTGCTCTCTTTAAGTGTTGCTCCTCTCTGAATTTCTCCAATACCATTTGTTTACTAATTCAAGATGATGAATGCAGAATGAGCACGGTTCTCTGGGAGATTCCAGCTTACCTACAGCGCACGCTGCTCTCACATCACTCGGCTTTGTTTGCTCTCTCTCAGTTCTTTTCAGCACACCCCCAGGGCTCTTAGATCACTCAAGAGTGTATTGCACACTTGGATAGGATCAGAGAAAAGAAAGACAAGAGAAAGGTGCCCAGCTGCCTTCCTCTCAAGATACCGGGCTCATTGGTCGGTGTCCTCCCTGGCTAAGCAGGGTGTGGGAACAGAGCATTCAGTCACACAGGTAAACAGCAACCTGCCCAGTGCGATTGGCCAGAGGTAGTGAAAAGCTCACTGAACAGCAGAGCTAAGTTTCAAATATTTGCTTCACCACTCCCCCATTGTACAGATAAAAAACTTGATATGGAGTCATAATTTTACGTATAATGCAAAAAATCTTGAAACTATGATTCATGGAATATTCTTTGTAGTTTGCTTTAATTATTTTTAGAGATTTTCATGGAATACTGCTGACAAGAAGTAAAGTACAAGACAGAGGGCCCTGGAGAGGTGATTTCGTTCATTTGTTTTGTTTAACAGTTGAAGAGAACCTGGCCCAGGAGGTTAAAACATCAGCCTGTGTACTGCAGCCTTGCAGTGGAGGAGACCCCTGGTCTTGTCACCACTTGAATGCTCCTTCTTCATTATGCTGCACACAGTTTCACAGACTCTGTCTTGCTGCTTCCCTAGGCTTGCAAGTTTTCCTTTTCCCCTGGGTTGGATTTCAAACAATGTACAGAGTGTAACAACTGAATTATTACACTCAGTTATCTGTATATTCTATGGATAATTTAAAATTGGCTTGAGTTAAAATGGGAAACTTCACACTAGTCATAAGAAACTCTTAAGAGATGCAGCAATTCAATCTGATGCTCATAATAATAGCAATAGAGAGGAAATTGAACATTTTTTTTTCTTTCCCTTACAAAAAGCTAAAAACAATCTACAGAGTTTTCTTATTAATCCTCACAGAAGAGCTTTAGCTATTTTGATAACTGGGAACTTTGACCACAGAGGTCACAAGGAAGACATGTGGAGGAACTGTGGGCACCGGTGCAGGAATTAAGAGACTTCAAGTTTTCTTGCTGCTTTTAACTGATTGTCTAAAAGTGGTCACATCATGAATCTCTCTGGACTTCTCTTTACTCATTTAAATGGGACAAGTTGGGGAGACGAATTCCAAGATTCCTTCATGGACAAGTTCTAAATGATTTCACAGAGATCTGAATCCACAGCATAGATTTTCTAACTCTTCATACCTCTGTTTAAAGTCTCCTTTCAGACTTTATAACTACTACTTTTCTAGTTCTTCCATGATTATAAATTTTCTTCTCCTCTTTTTTTGGGGGGAGAAATAAGAAAGACAGTAATGCCTTTCCTGTGTTAGGAAATAGCTATCCAAGAGGATAGAAAGAGTGAGGCAGTAATTGGATAATTACCTTATTTAGCACTGGTGGAATTCTAATGGTTGCTGGAGATGTTTTGAGTTTCTTTCATGACCCAAACTTATTCCTGTACCCTCACTGTAAACATCTCACCTCCTATTTTCCCATACTGAACTCATCCATCATGAGTTCTTTCAATGTCCTTCCTTCAAAGTGTTTCTGCTCCTAATTCATCATTACTTTTGCACCCCAATGCTGCCCCCCCCTTACCTGGAGGAAGAAGATAACTTTTGTTATCCAAAAGTAACCCTCCACAGTGGCCTTAATCCAATGTTCAATTCTTCTAAGTCAGTGGTTCTCATACCTAGATACATATTAAAATCACGTGGGCAAACTGATATATAACACAAGTGCTTGACCTTTCCAAAACAATTTAACTATAAATCTGTAGACCAAGACCAGTCATTAGTATTATTCCAAGAGTTCCTAAGTGAGCCTTAAGAAAAGATTGGTAACTATTGCTCTGCAGTTTTTATTCATTAATTAAGCTTTATTTTTCTTCAGCTTTGAACCGTTTTAGCAGCTCTTTCTCTCCAATTTGTAAATAAACCCAACCTAATAAAATGCCATCCCTTGTTCCTCACACCCCCTTGCCTTCTACTTCACCCTCTGAGGATCCTCAATCATGCAACCAATCCTCAATCATTTTCTTTGCAATCATCATATGACCAAACGATCTCTTCCTGCCCTTCATCCTTTCAGCCTCTCTTTAGGGTCTCCCACTGTCTTGAAAGAATCCTCCCTTTGTCTCTGTGATTCTGTGTCCCTTTGGTTTCCTTCTGAGGTCTCCAAGGTTTCTTTTAAAGCCATAAGTCCTCAAAGTGTGGCTGCTCTCACTGTTGTATTCTAGTTGCTTATAAATTACTGGTATATTCCTTCCCTCAAAGTTAGCCCAAGTTTAAATGATCACATCCCTGAAAACATCTCTGAAATCTGCATCTGTCTGCTAAGTTGCACTGTATACCTCACCAGGATAGGTCCTCACCTGATATTCTTCTTCCACATCAAACTCAACACTTCACAAACTAAGCTGTGTTCCACCAATTCCACTCCTTCTCTGGGTTCTCTTGCTGAACTCCGGCCAGCACTGTCCTTCAACTTTTCTGGGTTTGCAAGGTCAGGCAATTCTTTTTGCTGCTCCTTCTTATTCTCTCCTCATATCTCTGGCATCCCCTATTTTACATTTATAATTTTAAGACCTCTATTTTCTTCTTGTTTCTAATTTTTTTCAAATTCTGTTTTAGATCTCTTCAGATCAAATATCCATTCTTCCATGATACTATCCCAAACTCCCAGGTGAAATTAGCTTTCCCCTCCTTTGCAGTCCCCAAACACTTCTAATTTTTAAAATCTCATCGCTTGTGCAGTCTTCTTCTAACTGTAAATCTCTAAATGTCAGAGGCCATATTTTCTTCCATGATAGAGTTCATATCAACAATGAAGGACCTGTAATTTACTCAGGTAAGCAAAAGTAGCTCCCTTTTCCCCACAGACATGTAGCTACAGTGCAGTGGAGGTGGCTGTTTACCATAAAGTATAATGTAGGGCTCTCTGACAAGTGATCCTAATAAGAGAATGGCTAGTTTTGACTGATCACAGATTATGCCAGCAAGTATTTTGTATGGGTCATTTTTTTCAAAGCTCTCAAGAAACCTACAAGATCAGAACTCTGAAAATTAATTTTATAGATGTAGGAACTAATGCTTAAAACATTAAGTGACTTGACCAAGGTGATGAGCTAGAGCAGGAATCAAAAATAGTGAAATCCTGTCTTTTGCAACAAAATGGATGCAACTGGAAATCATTATGCTTAGTGAAATAAGCCAGACCCAAAAAGACAAATATCATGTTTTCTCTGATATATGGCAGTTAATATAGAATACAAAAAAGTATAGAAATGGGCACCTAGTGTATGAATGTCATTTTTAGCCCTTGTTTATACAGCTGCAGAACTGTAGTCTTCCTACTTTGTACTTGTTGAATATTGTGGTTAGAGGTGAATTAAACCTGTGATATAGAATAGATTAAAATTATGTCTTTGCAAAGATGAATGAAAAGGAAAGAAAGAAGAGAAAGAAGTGATTGGGGGAGGGAGAGGAGAAGGAAGGAAGTATGGTTAACTTGTTAGAACTGTACTATGAAATACATGAAATCTGTTATCCTTATATTAATAAAAAAGCAAATGTTCTTAACACCATGTGATTCTTTTAGATTAAATTGGATCCTTGCCATACAATAAATGTTGGTGGATTGGGGAGGATGTGGATCAGGGGAAGTTTTGTAGACAGTGAAGAGCTGTTTTATTGTCGAGAAAGAGTAAAAGGTTAGGCTTTATCTTTCTTTTGAGTCTTTTTACTCTTGGGACTTGCTAATCGTAGAGTCAACCTGAGTAGCAAGCTTCAGTGTGTGAAGACACTCTTTCTAATAGGTTTGTTCCTCCCATCTGTCAGTGCACAATTTGTGTCATCTATTTTTTCATTCTGAAGGTATCCTCTTTCAGAAATCCCAAAATGAAAATGATGAGAACCACTGACTTGGTCATATATTCTTATCAGCTAACCATGCAGGAAGGTATATTTTGACAGCCTTGTCAAGTCCTCTACGCAACTTCTGTTCTTGATAAAGTCACTTGCAGGGAACAGGGACCCATGATTTTACTCAGCACTCACATTCTTTTTTTTTTTTTTTTTTTTTTTTTTTTGTTTTACTTATTTTTTTGCAGCTATTTGTTTTTTTTTTGTTTTTTTTTTTTTTTTGTTTTTTTAACTTTTATTTAATGAATATACGTTTCCAAAGTACGAATAATGGATTACTATGGCTTCCCCCCCATACCGTCCCTCCCACCCACAACCCTCCCCTTTCCCACTCCCTCTCCCCTTCCATTCACATCAAGATTCATTTTCGATTATCTTAATATACAGAAGATCAGCTTAGTATACATTAAGTAAGGATTTCAACAGTTTGCTCCCACACAGAAACATAAAGTGAAAAATAATAGATGATTTTTTTAATGATGATGAAATCAGATCAGACCTATTGTCATGTTTAATCCCAGTGAGGGTCAAGTTGGGAGTTGATAGTTTCTTTTCTTTTCTTTTTTTTTTTTTTTTTCTTTTCTTTTTTTTTTTTTTTACAGAGGATCAGTTTAGTATGCATTAAGTAAAGATTTCAACAGTTTGCACCCCCATAGAAACACAAAGTGAAATATATTGTTTGAGTACTCGTTATAGCATTAAATCTCAATGCACAGCACATGAAGGACAGAGATCCTACATGAGGAGTAAGTGCACAGTGACTCCTGTTGTTGACTTTACCAATTGACACTCCTGTCTATGGCATCAGTAATCTCCCTATGCTCCAGTCATGAGTTTCCAAGGCTATGGAAGCCCCTTGAGTTCTCCGACTCTTATCTTGTTTAGACAAGGTCATAGTCAAAGTGGAGGTTCTCTCCTCCCTTCAGAGAAAGGTACCTCCTTCTTTGAAGACCTGTTCTTTCCACTGAGATCTCACTCACAGAGATCTTTTGCCAGAGTGTCTTGGCTTTCCATGCCTGAAATACTCTCATGGGCTTTTCAGCCAGATCTGAATGCCTTTAGGGCTGATTCTGAGGCCAGAGTCAGCACTCACATTCTGTTGGGAATCCAGGCAGTACTTTCTTTTGAGTAGTAAGCAATATTAATTTGCAAGCAATTTCAGGGTGAGGGAGCATGACTTCGAATCTTTTGTCAATCTTAGTATATTACTAAGGTATCAACTTTGAATACATATATACTTACTTCATAGAAATAAATTTGAATTCTTTATTTTTAAGGAGAATGAAAAGCATAGGTGATTTCTCTTAAAAACATTCCAATAATTGGTTGTGAAAAAGAACTGAATTAAATAGATTTGCCATTTGGTTATTTGGTGTTCATCAGAAAAAAAAAAAGAAGTTTTTGATTCTGATGTTTGCTGGCATGCTAGTAAGAGAAAATTTTTTTTCTTTATATATAAATGTTTATGAACTCTCTCAGTGTTGCTATGATTCTAAGTTCCATTTCATCACAGCGTATGATGAATAAGCATAGTGCTTTGGTTCCAATTGTAGCTTCAAGATTTGACTCTGATAAATATTCCAAATACGAATTCTAATTGGAAGTTCACTCAAATTTATCTACAGCCATATGCTCTGGAAGTTATTTCTCACACACTGATCTTTGGAATTTCTTGTATTGGTGATTTAAAAAAATTATTTATCTATTTGAAAGACGGAGTTACACGCAGAGAGAAGGAGAGGCACAGAAAGAGAGAGGTCTTGCATCCACTGGTTCACTCCCCAGTTGGCTGTGAAGCCAGGAGCCAGGAGCTTCTTCCGGGTCTCCCACGTGGGTGCAGGGGCCCAAGGACTTGGGCCATCTTCTCCTGCTTTCCCAGGCCACAGCAGAGAGTTGAATCGGAAGTGGAGCAGCTGAGACTTGAACCGGCACCCATATGGATGCTGGCATTGCAGGCAATGGTTTTACCTGCTAGGCCACAGTGCTGGCCACCAATTGGTGATTAAGAGTATAAGAATATAGGCTTTGGGGCTGGTGCTGTGGCACAGCAGGTTAAAGCCCCAGCCAACATTGCCGGCATTCCATGTTAGTGCTGGTTCGAGTCTTGGCTGCTCCACTTCTGATCCAGCTCCCTGTTAATGCACCAGGGAAAGCAACAGAGGATGGCCCAAGTCCTTGAGCCCTTGCACCCATGTGGTAGACCTGGAAGAAGCTCCTGGCTCCTGGCTTCATATCAGCTCAGTTCCAGCCACTGAGGCCATTTGGGGAATGAATCAGCAGATGGAAGACCTCTCTCTCTGTCTCTACCTCTCTCTCTAACTCTGCCTTTCAAATAAATTTTAAAAAGTCTTAAAAAAGGGGCCAGTGGTGCCATGGCTCACTTGGTTAATCCTCCGCCTGCAGCGCCAGCATCCCATATGGGTGCCAGGTTCTAGTCCCAGTTGCTCCTCTTCCAGTCCAGCTCTCTGTTGTGGCCCAGAAGGACAGTAGAGGATGGCCCAAGCGCTTGGGTCCTGCACCTGCATGGGAGACCAGGAAGAGGCACCTGGCTCCTGGCTTCAGATCGGCGCAGTGCTGGCTGTAGCAGCCATTTGGGGAGTGAACTAATGGATGGAAGACCTTTCTCTCTGTCTCTCTTTCACTGTCTATAACTCTACCTGTCAAATAAAAAAAATCTTAAAAATAAAGAATATAGGCTTTGGAAGTAGAATGGGATCACCTGAGTTTGAATCCAGGTTTTAACACTTGTTGACTGCATAACCTTGAACAAGTTGCAGAACCTCTCTGTGCCTCAGCTCTCATTATCTGGAAAATGTAAAAAAAGAAATGAACAAAAAACCTACCTCATATTTTTGCTATTAGGGTGAGATGAGGTAATCACGTGAGGTGCATGTTATAGTGCTTAACACAAAAGTATGTAAATAAATGTCAGCTTTTATTAATTTTAATAATTTTTGTTAAAATAATCTGGTTCAGGCATATTTCTTTGCAATGATTTCTTCTAATTTCCTGCCTTCTTTTCTCTCCTACTTTTATTCTTTCTCGTTTTTATTATTGGAAAAATCAATTTGATGACCCCCTCAAATCGTAAGAATCTTTGAAACTGACTGGAGGATGCTTAATGCTCAGTAACAATCCTGTCCTTATCCCCAGACTCTTTCTGTCTCCCATTCCCCATTATTTCTTGTATTCAAGTGGCTTCCCATTATCTGGTTGCTTTCCCCAGACATTTCTAAAAGTCTGTGTTTGCTGGTATCCATTTCACTTTTTAAAATTCTTTCGTCATACCTTGTAAGCACATCCAGACCAAGACCAGCCTCAAATGAGGAATTTTTCCCACTTAGCATGGTGCCAGATGGCACTTAGGTAGGATAATAAAGGAAATATGTTTCCTTCTTTAGATTTTATATATATATGTGTCACAAATCTTAACTGACTCTAGATGAACGGCAGTTTAGAAGTTCAAGTTTCAAGTGAAAGTTCAAGTTGAATTTCACTTTAATGTTTCATTAAGTCAATTTGCTTTAGTATTTATGAATAAATGCAATGTCATTTTAGAGGATGCTTGTTGACAAGCAGTGACAAAAAAATCCAGCCAAGATAATGCTGCATAGGATAGTTTTCCCTGCTTATCTTTACTGAAGAACTACAAGTAAGAAACCCTTAAGTCTTCTTATGTCTTTGAAACATGGATAACAACAAGCTCTGCACTATTTAGTACAGAAAAAAGAAAGCTCAACACTGTTATGGTTGCTTTCAGAAGTGACTGGTATTTATTTGCAAATCTAGCAGACTACTGAGGCTTAAAATACGTAACTTATTAGGTCACTGCTTTTGAATACAAATTGTAATAATTTCAGGGTAATGAAGTGAATTTCTGTAATTTGAGGAAAAGCAAAGCAAGGATAATTATAATATTTGATTCAATTAAAATAGCTACAAATATTTTTAAGCAGCTGGTGAAATTGAAAAGAACTGTGATCTAAAATTCTCCCTTGTCTGGAAAAGGTGATTTTATGGGAAGGCAGACTATACATTACATTGCTCAGATCAAGGTTGATTTCAGGAAAATGAAATAGGAAGAAAATAAACCTTACAGTGACTTTGAAATATATGGATTTCTGGAAAATACAGGGCAACAAAAACAGGGATAAAATTAGTATTTTATCTGAAATGAATTGTCAACCTGAATTATCTTAGAGATAAGTGGCCAAAAAGTAGAATCCCTTTTTTTTTTCTGTTTGGTTATTGAAAAGATAAAACTGAAGAAAAATAGAGAAACAATTTGATGACATATTAAGGAAAAATTGTGAAAAAACTTTGGCTTATTTGTCTGTCTCCTTTCTCTTGCACTACTGCTCAGTGTGGAATTTTGTGGTGGGAATACCACTGAATCATTCTATACAGTTGCCATTTAGAACTGCATCTCTCAACCGTGGCCAGTATCTGGGTGAGGACCAGGCTATACACCAGGGGTTTGCTTGGTAAGTACAGAGAGAGCAAAAATAGATTTTAATCCACAAGAAAGCATGTAGCCTAGGTTAGCTGCTCAAGGCCCTGTGTATGAGTCACATGTATCCCTCTATGTCCCAGAGCTGTTTGCATGGCCTCTTGAGGACCTCACAGTTCTGGGCCTGCACATCTTGGGGGTATATATGCACTCTGCCGTTTAGGCAGGAAGTATATCAAACAGCCAGCATGTGTCACATGCAATGCTTGAAGCTCTCGGAGTCAATCTTGCTTCAGCTGAAGTCCACCTTTGCTACCTTGGTTGTTCACCTTGGGCAAACTGATCTTTGTTTCTGAGTTTCTGTTTTCTCAAGTTCAGAATCACAAAATCCCAAACCCTTCCTCTTCAAACTCTATAACATTTGACACCATAACCCACCCTTACCTTAAGAACAACAGGTGTCGTTTTTTGAGAAGACACTATGGGCTGCACTGTGCTTCCCACCTTGCATGCATCATTTCTGTAACATAAAAATATCTGGTGGCAGGTGTTCTGATCCCATTTTACAGAGGAGGAAACTGAGACACAGGGAGGGTAGTTCTCTTGCTCAATGTCACCTTTGAAATCCTTTTAATACTGCTTCTTCTTGGAGATTTGTCTTTTTCTTAGCTTTTGGTTGTAATCTTTCCCTGTCCACCAAAATATGCAAAGCTATTATGATGTACCTTTCCTGTGGCATTTATCTCATTCCTAACACCTGGGAACCTGATATACCTCTTGAGTAATCTGTAATCCTTGAGGAACTCCTTGAGCATAATGCCTTTATGTTAATAGCCAAACAACCTTTCCTTGGGCTGATAAGGTAAGAACATGGAAACATCAACTCCTTCCTAGTTCATTTACCTTTATATTCAACATCACATTGACCTTCTCAAACTAAGTTTCCTTTGTTTTAACTGGTCAATAGGTTTTTCTCATAATAGTTCAGAGAAAGAAGAAGATAGCCAAAGAGACAAAATGTGTATGCTTTGTTTTTCTTTTTAGAATTTGCGTTTGAAAACTTTATTGCTATTCTGATTTAATGACAAAGAATCCCATCCAGGGTGAAGTGTAAAGTGATTTAAATAAATGTGAGGGTAAAGCAATTCCCAGGAGAGGAATTTGAGGAAGTTTGCTTGATGCCCAGATGGACCATAAACAAGAGACCTTGAGTGTTGTTACTTCCCTGAAATGCTGACCTTTATTTAACAGCATTCTCTCATTAGAAAAGAGCTTGCTTTAGCTTATTGTTGGAATTGTTGTTTGTTCACCTGCTTTGAAAAAGAATAGGCAGGAGTAAGCATGGAGGGAGGGCCATAATTTGCTCTTTTTGTATTGGTGTGGTTCTCTGAAATTTGGATTCTCCTTCTAACTCTTCTCTCTCTTCAGGCCAATAATGACAGCACCATTATATTCACTTAGATATTTAGTGGGTTTCAAAGGGGCAAGTGTGTGAAGTTGATAGGAAGCATATGGCATGGGGCATGAGAACATTTAAAGAAAAATGTGCTGAAGCAGAGAATCCCTAGGTCTCATGAAAATGCCATTCTGCAGGTGAAAATATTTCATACTGGCTATCCCATATAACTCATCTTCTGACCAGACATCCCAACTTACACTGACCTAAATTCTGTATGGTAAGTAACTATTTCACTTAACAAAAAAGGGAAATAATTTGCCCAAGGATGTGCACTCATGGATATCAATGTCTGGTCAATTTTCTTTCTATTCCATCAAGATATCTTTTGCATGAAATGTAGATACTGTTTCTGCTTTGTAAATAGGAGAAAAAAAAGAAATTTTATTTATGTATATAACTGTGAAAGTAAGCAGCAACAAGTAAAATCTACTGAAGGAGTTTAAAGATTTGAAAGAGTCCTAGCCTAGAGGGCAAGAAATAGAAAGGGAGGTCGCAAAATGAGGATGGAATGAGGAAAGGATTTATTTAGGAAACACCATCAAAGGAAGGTAGAATTTTGACAGGTGAAAATGAGATGGAAAGGAGACCATTCCCGGCTGTATGAAACTCATGGGTCAAGTGTCAGAGGCATGAGGACTTGATAGGCATGCTTGAGACATGGTAAGTAGTGTAGTTCAGCTTTAACAGGGTGAGAAAAGGGGCGCACAGATTAGGCTGGAAATTTACCTTCCAGCAATTGGAAGCTCTGGGAGACTTTGTTTTGTTAAGTTAGAGCCAAAGGAATTTCTGTGATCAAGGTTATGCTTTGGACCTATGCATTTGGAAGTTCAATGTAGAAAAAAAAGGGGTAAGAAAATATTATAACTGATTTTCTTCACATTTATGTATGATAGATCCATGTATGGTATTTAGTAAATTTCCAGGTCCTACACAAAAAATTCTGATTAAATATAGGCTACAGAAATTGATATTTTTAAAAACGTCCCAAGATGACTCTTGTGCAAGTGATTAAAGGACTGTACTTCGAAAAATATCAGACTAGAGGTGAGGAGGTTACTTATAAAACTCTCTTGATAGTCAAGGTGTGAGATTAAAGGGTGCTTTGTTTTTATGAAGAGGAAAAATATACAACTACAAAAGATGTTCTGAAGGGAGAATCAGTAGGACTGAGGCCAATTAAGTCTATATATACTAGAGAATTCAAAGACAATTGTTGACTTTTAAATCTGAGAGGTTGGCAGTACAAGGAACAGAAACATGAGGCAGGAAAGATTTATGAGGTCTTGACAGGATTTCAGTTTTGTCAAGTGAATTTTCACATCTAAAGATGGCAGCTGCAAGAAATGTCTACGACAGAGTAGGCAATGTAGCACTTGGGTTGGAGAGCAAGGTCAAAGCTGGAGAAATAATTTGGGATATAAGTGTAGACAGATGACTTTGTAATTACTGGAGATATTTTAAAAAGCAAGAGAGGGAAATGGAGAATCCAGCAAAGAATAAAGGATAGAAGAGAACCATAAGGTAGGAGGAGACTGGGGAGATTAAAGAGTGAAACCTAATTAAGTCATGGGAACCACAGATTTCAAGAAAAATAATTATAAATATGAAGTGGAGGCAGTGAGTACAGTGACAAGTTCAAAATGTTTTTTGATGAAAAGGAACTCTAGTAATATTCCCGTGTTTTATAACCTTCTCAGTTACTCAGTTATTCAAGCTGGAAATGTAGAGTTACCTTTGGTACCTAATCTTTTTTACACTTATCTTGTCAAATTTTGTGCATCATCAACTTTGTGATATGATTTGCTAAATGCATCTTGGCTGCCCTTCTGCTGTCTCACTGCTGTCTGACCCAAGCTACCATCACCTGGGTCACTGCAACAGCCTTTCAACTGGATTCTCAGCAGATATTCTTGCATTTCTTCATTTGATCACCATATTACAGTCTGATACTTTTATATAGCACAAGTATTTTGTCAACTTGGATGGCTTTCCATTGCTTTTAGAATAGTGAGCAAACTAAGGTCCAATTTAGCCTGCTTCTTTTCTTTCTTCCTAGCCTTTTTGCCAAACCACACACTGCTTGGTCCCTGCCTTCCAGCTACACTGGCACAGGCACAGTTTCCATCCATTCCCTGTAACAGGCTTCCTTTGTGATATCATTTATTAGTTTTTGTTGTTCTTGTTTTATTAATTCTCACTGAAATATAAGCTCCATGAGAGCAGGAGACACACACGTTCACACACACACATGCATGCACACAGGTTTGGCCCTTGATAAACATGGAGCAAATGGTTGTGCAACGAGTTAGCCCATGCACATGCTTTTTCTTGCGCAGAAAGCTTCTCCTCCAGTGCTGCTGCTTCCACACTTGCTCTTTTTTTCACTTTAATGCTTCTTATTTAGCATCTCTGTCACCTTTCCCTCAAAGCTTTCCTTGACATCTTGATCTCATTAATGCCTCCAATTAAAAAACTCCTTAGCACGCATTACATTTCTAATTTATATTTATTTGTGATAGCATTTGAATTATGTCTTTCTTATCCAGGGCTATAACATCTCATGGTTGTACATGTGTGTGTATACATGTGTTTGTGTGTGTAGGGGACCATTCTTTATGATTTGGCTGAATACTGTAACCCTAATACCCATTGTAGTTCCTTCTCCATAGTGGATGCTCAATAAATATTTGTTGGATAAATGAATAAATAAAGGAATGCCTGCAGACATATGAAAAAAGCATTATAAATTGAAGTTTAGCAGGATAGAGAATGGATTAAGAAAGCTGATGTGGACATTTGAGCATATTCATAAGTCAAGAGGAAGAATCTTCCCCCACCAAACACACTAAACACCAGCATGCATCTGAAATCAAAATTATGTCAACTACTATTCATATAGGCATATAAATCAGAACTTGTCTTTCTTCTTCATATTGTTGTGGTTTTTCCTTTTCAGTTCAGCAGATACTAAATCTACTTGTCAATGGGAAATAGACCTAGAAGACTGAGAAACAGATTGTAATAGACATTTCCTAGCTCGTTTTCTCTGTGCCAGGGCTATTGCTGCCTTTCTTCTTCTTCTTTTTTTTTTTATCTTTTTTACATGTAAAAAGATTTTCTCAAAGTTGACAAAATGTAATTTAAACCTTCATTATCTGTTAAATACAAACTTCATTTTTCATAACTTTTCTTTTGATTTGCTCCAAAAAACAAATGAGTCCAAGGATGTTCTATATTTACTTTTAAAAAGTAAGCAGTTACCTTGATTCGTCTGCACAAAGCCTCACACGTGTGTGCTCAAGTACACACAGGATCAAATAAAACCACTAGGAAGCAAAGTCAAAGCAGTCACTGATTATCTTCACAGAACAAAAGAAAACGGACTAATTCTTCAATAAGTTAGCCTCTAAAGTTAGGCATTCTTCTGAATGCCATCAATTTTTTCTGTTTTCTAATTTCTTCATTTGGAATATATGAGGAGATTAAAAAATACAAAGACAATCAATAATTCCAGAATTACTACAGAAATGCATTCCTTGTGAGTTAATTTTAGTTCAGCTGGATGGAGCTACTCATTCTTCGTATGGTCTAAAATTTTTAGATGTTTGTGCAAAACCAAAATCAAGGCATTCAAGAATTATGAGCAATATTTACCAATTGCTTCTCTCTCCTTCTCATAAAGTGCCTTATGCAGCATGTCCAGAATGGTTCTCTGCATCTGATGCAAAGCTAGAAAGACTCCAGATTTGCATTTGAATTGCTGGCTATTTTTAACTTTCTAAGCATTTTACTGTAAAAGATATTTTACCTTTGTGGCTAAGAGTTTAGAGTGAGGTGCTTGACCTTTACTAGTTTTCTAGTGAAAAATTTAATGACAGAAAGCCTTTAAAAGTCTGACAAAACAAAATTCATTATTTATGAAGTCTTGAACTATGTCGCAAAACCCAATGGAATCCTAGAAACACATAGTATAGGGATGATTTTCTTTTGAAAACTTTTCAAATTGGATCTTCCTTTGCAGGACTCCTGTGTGAAATTGTTTTGTAAACCATTTCAGATCACAGAAATGTCTGTAACTAATATGACCCGTGGAAGCAACAGGACTCACAAATGCCTCTTTCCTTTTCATTGCATACAAGTCTTGTCTACACCATAACGGGTAAAGGAGGAGACCCAATGGAACTGAGATTCATGTGGCTTCCAAAACCCTAAATCTCTAGTCAAGCAGCACAATTAATAAAGATGAGACATTTTTCTGATTTCTCTAATACAGTTTTGTCTTGGGGATGGGGTGAAAAGGAGAGTATATATTAATCAAAAAGTTATTTA
Source organism: Oryctolagus cuniculus (assembly GCF_051225735.1). Classification (NCBI taxonomy): domain Eukaryota; kingdom Metazoa; phylum Chordata; class Mammalia; order Lagomorpha; family Leporidae; genus Oryctolagus; species Oryctolagus cuniculus. The sequence continues at coordinate 101,145,237 of NC_142870.1, forward strand.
AAAATAATCATATATATTTAACATAACTATTCATCTGACTGTTATAAAAACAATGTCTGTTCTCAATAAATTAACTTCACAAAAATTATACTTTAAAATTTAAGTTATGTATTTTATTACTTGCCAAGCTATTTCCCTTTCTCTCTGTTTCTCTCTCTGTCTCTCTCTCTCTGCCTCTGTCTCTGTCTCTCTGTCTCTGTCTGTCTCTCTCTCTCTAATTTCCCTTCTTAACTCTCTTTTTTTCCCCATTTTCTTGTTCACTACCCAAGTGCTTGCAATGGCCAAGACTGGGCAAAGCTGAAGCTCAGAGAACCAGCAACTCAGTCCAGAACTTTCAAGGGGTGGCAGAAACTGTTTGAGCCATCCTCAGCTGCCTCTCAAGATCTGTACTGGCAGGAAGCTGAAATTGGGAGCTGGGGCTGGATGTAGAACCCAGGTACTCTGATATGGGACAGAGGTGTCTCAACAGCTAGGCTAAATGCCCACCTCTGCCTAACTACTTGCTACTAACTAACTACTACTTGCTCATTAAGGGAGATTTGTTAAAAACTGCAATCTTTTGGAGTTTAAGTGTCACACTCAGGAAAGCACCAAGGTGACAGAGACTCTGCATATGGATTCATCTGACATTTTGGCTATTTACAACAAATGCTGGAAAATGTGAAACAAAGCCCTCCTGCCCAGTGTTATAAGCATCTTTTCCTTCTTTCCTAAGAAGTCTCAAGCTTGACATTTTGACAGCTGATTTATTCCTTCCCCTCCCCCTGAGCTGAAATTCTCACCCAGGCTCATCTGTCACCTTGGCTTTGAAGAGGAGAGGGTTTAGGCATTTGCTGTCTGAGCTGTCAGCCTTGAAGTCAGCTCCCAAAGGAAGGTCCCACCATGCACTTTAGAAAGATAGGGTAGAGTCTGTGGGCAGATGTCAAAGAGGAAGGGAGCTGGGAACAGTCAAAGAGAGCATCTGATATGGCTCTGAGAATAGAAAGAGGAGAGGTGAGAGAACTGATGAATGAGAGCTTCGTAAGCATGTAGTGGGTTCAGAGCTTTATTCATATAAAATTGCTCCTCTCAGCACCCTGTTTCTGGATTGTGTGATTTATTTGTCCATTTGATCGTTTACCCTCCTTTAGCCAAACTGGACACTGGAATCTATCATAGATATCATTGATTCATTCATTCATGAAGCATTTATTGAACATTAAGTACTGCCAGGAATTCTGCTAGGCACTAGACATTCTGTGATGACGACTACCCTTAACCTTCTAGGGACTATAATTTAATGGGTGTGGGGGAAGGCAGATAAGTGAACCAACCATCACACATTGTATAATAAAGCCATGGAAGAATCATGTGCAGGGTATCCTAGAAACAAAACAAATACCAACATCTTACAAATAATAAAATAAAAATCTAACCTTAAAGTCTGTGCTGTTCTAATGACAATGCGTATCACACTTATGGAGAAGATACTACTGTTGGACCTGGTTGCACATATAAAAATGGATTTGAGATATGACAAAGTATTGAAGAATAAATCCATAAGAATACAACCATCAGCAGCATAAGCCAAGCTTCAGAAATCTGAAATTTGAGAAGATTTGGGGCACAGAATGAAGTTCAGAATTGACTGAAGAAAGGGAAAGTTTAACCTAGGTGGTAGATCAGTCTTTGAGCTTCCCAATAGTTAAATTGGAGAAAATGATATTTTGATTGAGCAATTACATGAGCTACTCTTTGCATTCAGAAATTTGAAATGCTAAATTAGAATAATTGATGAAGCTAATTGACAATTGCATGCATGTTGTTGTACACAATATGCATGAAGTCATATTGTATGATTGTATATTCATTTGGCCAGCTTCTGAAGGGTGCAGGTAGTATAGCTATAAGCAGATGAAGACATGGAAAATGTTGAAGCTGGAAACAGACAAGGACAAGGAAAGGCACAGGGGTTGAAATTCTGTAGTCTTGGGCACATGAGCCTGTAAAATTGGGTTTGGTATCTGAGAAGCATTTTCCATGATTTTGCTGGAACTGTTTCTTACATTTTGTGTGTAATAACAAATGTGCAAATGTCATACATTTCAGAAAAATGTGTTTCTGGTTCTGGTAAAATGCTCCAAAGGTATATTATACCTCGATGCTAGTGACTCTTAAATGATATCTATTAAATGAAATTAGAGTCATGCAATGCCAAGCAATAAAAACTAGAGATCTTCAAACAAAATAGCTCAGCATTATAGTATAAAATTAATATTCAATTTTGTCTTAGATAGTAGTCAATGCAAATAATTAATATGTATTGTTCACTTAATTTCAATCCTCAAGGCCCCCTGAGTGATGTACTCTTTTTTTTTTTTAACTTTTATTTAATGAATACAAATTTCCAAAGTACAGCTTATGGATTACAATGGCTTCCCCCCCCATAACGTCCCTCCCACCCGCAACCCTCCCCTTTCCCACTCCCTCTCCCTTTCCATTCACATCAAGATTCATTTTCAATTCTCTTTATATACAGAAGATCAGTTGAGTGATATACTCTTAACTGTCTACATTTTTGTTGAGCAAAGAAAGGCTCAGAAGGTGAAACAGCTGATACCAGGCAGGAATGGGATTCAAACCAAGGTTTTCAGGGATGTGAAGCTGGTAACCCAATGTTCCTTCATCGCGCATGTCTAGAGGTTGAGGTTTCTGAGTCTGTAGATTTGCGTGCATTTAAATTGTTTCATGGGAGTTTGAGCAGATACTTTTGTTGAGGAAAGGAGTATACCAGGCACATGTATTATTCACAAGGGAAAGAAAAATCTCTTTCAGATTATTAATTTAAAAATTCCCTAATCACTGGCAGCCTTCAGTTACTGAATACATTAAAGATAGTTAGCCTGACATTCTATTTATCAGGAGTCTCTGTGGCTGAAGGGAAAGTCAATTTTGATAATTTTCTTTGACTTTGAGCAATTTGATCAACTTCTCTCTATCATAATTTTCATGTCTATTAAATGGAAAATGTAATGTCCTCCACTGAGTCATGCTGTGAAGACTAAGTAACCATAGCAATGGGTTGACTATTACTTTATAAGCTTCTCCTCTGTGTCAGATACTATGATGGGTAGGTGGCATATATTACTCCATTTAATCTTCAACCCTAAGAGGGAGGTATTACCAATATCATTGACCAATAAGGAAACCAATACTTGATAAGATTTGAAAATTGTTCCAAATTTACATAGCTGTGGAGTAGAGAAGGTCAGGTTCAGACCAAGTTTATTCTTATAGTCTGTGTGTGTCTCAGATTCTGTGTCCTTTTCACATCATGTTCCCTCTTCTAGATTATAAAATATTCTAGACATATTACATGTCTTTTGTACCCAATTTGGACAATAAGATCATCTAGTTATACTTAAATTATCTGAAAACATATATTTTATGAATAGTAGAGATTTACTGATAAACAAGTACAAGATTGTACAGAGCTGATTTTAAAAGAATGCAAATGCATGGTGCAATTATTGATCATTATTGGTTTGTTCCTATTGTTATATAGGCTATTGGGGCTTATATCTCAAAAAAGGCACAATTAGAGCCGGCGCCGTGGCTCAATAGGCTAATCCTCCACCTTGCGGCGCCGGCACACCGGGTTCTAGTCCCGGTCGGGGCACCGGATTCTGTCCCGGTAGCCCCTCTTCCAGGCCAGCTCTCTGCTATGGCCAGGGAGTGCAGTGGAGGATGGCCCAGGTGCTTGGGCCCTGCACCCCATGGGAGACCAGGAAAAGCACCTGGCTCCTGGCTCCTGCCAGGATCAGCGCGGTGCGCCGGCTGCAGCGGCGGCCATTGGAGGGTGAACCAACGGCAAAAGGAAGACCTTTCTCTCTCTGTCTCTCTCTCACTGTCCACTCTGCCTGTCAAAAAAAAAAAAAAAAAAAAAAAAAAAAAAAAAAGGCACAATTACACAAACCACACCTTCCAACCTGGTTTTATCATTCCTTCCCTCATCGTTATACAGAGCACAAATAATATAGGACATGCCTATATCCATTGTCCTTTGTGTAGGAGATATATGAAGATGTTCTTTTTGAAATAGAAATCATTTTTTGGGTAAGATCAAATTCAAACAAGTTGAATTTTTATTTGCTTTGATATAGTTTGGAATCAGTGTTGTAATTTTCCCCCTCTGGTACAGAGAGAAAATTGTTCTTGATAAATATGCTTGATTTTCTTAAAGGTGTTCCTTGTCCTTCTCTTTGGAAAAAAACAACAGGGTATTATGACATTAACCTCTGACCTTGAGGTTGAAAACTTTATGCTTGGAATCTATACTGCTCATGGATTTTGATGGGGGAAAACATTAAATTCTCACATTGAACAACTAGTCCATTTGTTTGACAATTGCTTATTCAGTGTCTACTGCATTAAAGGTGCTATTCTAGGTGCTGCAGATACATTAAGGAACAAAACAAACTCTCTGCTTTCATAGCATTTTTGTTCTATCAGGAGTCAGGTAGATAATTAAAACTTAGCATGTGATATATTGGGAATACTATAGCATGCTATGGAGAAAAAGAAAGCATTGAGTGGGAAAAAGAAATGTGCAGGGGGGTGTGATTTTTGAAGGGTGGTTTTGTTGAAAGTCTTCTATGATAAAGTGACAGTTAGGAGAGATCTGAAAAAAGCTAGGAGCTGAATCAAGTTGCTATCCAAAGGGAGAATTTTCTAGGCAGCGGACACAGCCAAGCCAAAGATCTCAAGGTTTAAGAGTGTTTGGTGAGTCTGAGGACTAGCCACAAAGGCCACTTCCATTGAACTGGATTGGGAAAAAGGGAGGTAGCAGAGAAGCCCGGGAGGAAGCAGATCATCCCAGGTGTTAGGGAGACATTATACAGCTATGGCTTTTATCTACAGTCATATGGGAAGACAACGGAGGTTTTTGAGCAGAAGATAAGATTTAAATTCAGTTTTGAAGTGACCACTGGTGTTGGGTACAGAAGAGAATATTTGTACAAGAGCAGAGGGAGGCAGAAACAAGAGACCAGTCATGAAAACAGGGCAATAATTCAAGAGTTAGTGGTAATTTTCATAAGCATTAAGAACAAGTAACTGAATTTTAGATAAAGCTTAAAAGTATACGCAATGGGTTTTTTATGACATAGGAAGGAAAGAGAAGATTCAAAGAGAATGCTAAGATTTTTGTGTTGAACAAGAGAAACAATGAGGTTTCCATTTGGATACACATGGAAAACATCGGAGGGGATTTTGTGTTGAAATTCAGAGATTTGATTTTGAACATATTAAATGTGAGATACCATAAGTTATTTAAGTGGAAATGTTAGTAATTAGTTAGATATGTATGTATAGAGGTTAGAGGAAAAGTCTAGGTTAGTGATAAGAATTTGTGAGGTTTTGTGTAGGCATGGTGGTGTAGCGGGTTAAGCTGCCTTTTGAGATGCTCGCATCCCATATCTGTGTGCTAGTTCAAGTCCTAGTACCTCTGCTTCTGGTTCAACTTCTTGCTGATACATCTTGGGAGATAGTATATAATGCCTCAAATGTTTAGGACCCTGTTACCCACATGGGAGACCTGGATGGTGTTCCTGGCTTCTAGCTTCAAGCTGGCTTAGTCCTGGCTGTTATGGGTATTTGGGGAGTGAATGAATAGATGAAAGATCTCTCTCTCTCTCTCTCTCTCTGTGTCTCTGTCACTCTGCCTTTCAAGTAGATGAAAATAAATGAAAAATCAAGCAGATGAAAAGGAATTTGTAAGCTGTCTGTATAAGTTCTTGAGATTAGAACGGACTCATTTAGAGACTTCTATATATAAATAAAGAGATTAATAGTAGAGTCTTGGAATACTCCAACATTTAAAGATTTAGAAAATGAGGAACCAGCAAAGAAGACTGATATCAAATAGAAAGATCTCTCTCTCTCTCTCTCACACACACACACACACACACACAAATATACACACACATGCACACACAATCTCCTTTTCAAGAAACTGCTAAGATGTAGAAGTCAGTCACTAAGAAAGGATAATGCAGAATTTTTCACAATTCATCAAGACACTGGGAAGATTAGGGCTCTGACAGGGGAATGGTGCTTTTTTGGGGGGCCTGTTGGGACAAACAAAAGACTTTGGAATTTTGAGTGAAGGTAAAGTACATTATGTGAAAGAAGAGGATGATAAACAAAGACAGAAACACTGTTGGAAAAGACTCAGAGATAAACTTGCATGCAAGTCTTCCTGAGAATACAAACATAATATATGATCTTTGAAAAAGATCTATATATTTAGAACCATGCAAATAGGTAAAGAGATGAAAATGAACCAGGCACACCACAATGAGATAACTGCTATTAACATTTTGGTTCATTTTATTCTAGTTCTTTTCTTCAAATACACACATATTAACAAACTTAGGATTATGTTATATATACTTTACTGAAGTCTATTTTTTATTTTATATAATAGCAGGAATATTTTTTAAAATTCATTTTTCATCATATTTTTATGAGGGTAAATGATCAGAGACTGAGCACTTTGAGAAATGTCTGGTCCAATATCTTCCAGTAAAAGGGGACGATGGCTGCATGTGGGCTTGAGAGAGACAGAAAACAAGCATGACTCTGGATTCTAAGTGTTTGGTGACTAATCTGATGGTTACACTACTGATGGGAACTGAGGAAACAAGACTGACTAAAGCATTGCTTATTTTTATGTCAGGGTAGAGTCGGATTTGCTTTCTTTTTAGGTGGAAAATTGTTTGTTTTACATTACTAGATATAGCAAAAACTGAAAGGGATGGATAGCTGTAAATGTTTGGGTTATATCTACTAATGTAAACAGACAATGAAATTAATTTATGACACAAAATGGATTGTTTTGATCAAATTACTTGCTCTGGTTTTCCCCACACCTAATGGGAAAAAAAAAAGAAATAATCATTTCTCTCCTACACTTTTTATATTTTGGGATACATTTTAGAGACAAACAAACAGTGTAGGAACTTTTCCCCATAAATCTGTAAAAAATCATTTTAGTTTTTCAGTAAAATGTTGATGATGACCACAACAAAATAATTTCTCTGACAACTTTTAAGACATTAATTGCCTCTGTAGTAAATATTTGATGAGATTAGATTCAGAAGACATTGGTAAGACCAGAGGAGGTAAAAATGCTTTTAAATTTGATAGAATTAATGAAAATGATGAGACTAAATGTCCAATTGTAAACTTCTGACAATAATACGTAAAATGTGTGTGTATTTCTGTTTGTGTGTTTTGAGGTCTTTCTAAATATGGACTCTTGACTGGTGAGCTCAATTGCTACAGAATGGTACTTTACAAGGTCAAGGTCATAGATTCCACTGGTCACATGCAGGCAGAATACTATGTCATAGCTATCAATTACATCAGGAATTCCATAGAGTCACTTCACGGACATGTGTTGTTGGTCACATAAAGTCCAACCCAGTGGGTTCAAATGGTTCAGTAATATCCATCGCACTATTAGGAAAAGCAAACACACAACTTGAAGCATAAATGTCACCCACTATGTGGTAATGATTTCAACTTTGTGTGTGAATGGCAGTATCCACACAGAAGCTTGGGAATGTACACACTCAGCTGCATCAGAGAATAGCAAAAGCCCCACTTAGCCTTAATTCCCGTATTTAGCTGAAAACAAACACACTATAATTGCCTTTCACTTTTATTTCTATTTGATACTGCATTAATATAAAAGTTTTAGATGCATTTGAAGATTATATTCTTTTACAAATAGACAATTATTTCATATATCTTTGCCACTCAATACAACCAAATCAATGCATCAAAACATAGAGTTTTTCAAAACACAAAACAATAGCTTTTCTTAGAGTTTGTGAAGTCCACAGTGGGGGTAGGGGGTGGGAGGGTATGAAACAGCGCAGATAAATTTCACAAACTACATTCCTGCCACTTCACACGGAGGGTCAGGTGCAATGACAAAGACTGAAACTTGTGCAGCTACAGATCAAGTTAGGGGAACCACAGATTTCTGAACAATGTACTTTTGCTTTAAAATTTTCAGCCTGTGATTTCCTGACATTTCTTTTCCACTGAGCTAAACCGATCCCATATAAAGTACAAAGCAGTGTAAGTTCCTCAGCAAATCTACTCATTACTCACTGGACTCTGGAACCCAACTGTCCCTCTAATCTTTCAAGGAGAATTGTACTTTTATGCTGATCATTAGGGGGAAAAAAAGGAGAAAGGGAAAACATCAAGCACAGAACCTCTAACGAATCACCATTTCCATCTGCAACTCCGCAGTTGTTCAAAAGCAGGAGCAAGAACAAACAGTCAGCCCCTTCTTTCAGTGTAAAACTTGCTCTTAGCACAACCCTTCATGCAAACAGTGTGGATCAGCCTTCCGATATGCAACATGGAGAAAGCACCCAATTTTCTTTTACAATACATGAAGACTGAAATAGTTCTTTATCAAGAAAATCTATTGTGATCTTTCAATGCACCCTTTAAAAATTAGACTCTGGCTATCAAAACACAGTGACCACAGGAATAAAATATTTATCTAACAGGTTTCAAGTCTTAAGGACAGCTTTCTCTTCTTTATTTTCTTGGACCTTTATGCTTCCCATCTATCTACTGAAGTCTTCACTCAACCCTACCAGTAGTCCAGCTGGTATATCAGATAAGAAGCAAACTGTTTTCTCTGTGACCTCTAAGGATTCTACTCCACGGGAAAAGCAACGTGGAACGCACACTCAGCAGGCTACGAGCCTGGTGCCAGTTCGTCCTCGAGGCATTTCTGCCATCAAACCTAACATCATAGTGCACTGTGTTTTGCTCTAAGCAGTCAGTCTCCCACTCCCCTCTCTCTCCCCTTCCTGCTTCACTCGCACCTGGCTGCAATTCAGGACCCACACAGCACAGAGCAAACAAAAAGCACGAAACAGCAACAGATTCCTTTGTTTAACATGCAAATCCTACCTCCGGTAGTTGTCACATCTTCCTCAAAAGCCACGCTTAATTTTTAATGACAGCGATCCAGCACGGTCCTCCAAGTAGCCACCGGTAATCATCATTACCTCTTGTGCCTACAGCCTTTGTGGACCATTAATGTCACAATCCCTGTTAACTCATAGCTTTAATACTCTGCTCAAAATGTCTGAAAGAGTTTGGAAGGACAATAGGAGTGACAGGCACGCTAGACAGCCATGCTTAAAATTAGTTATCCGAAGCTCCGTGAAAGCTGCTTTATACTGTTTTTAAAGCATGCAGGAGGTAGGATTTATTAGCCTATGATAGGCGTGCTGTTTCTGTTTTTATTAAATACTGTAATAGGCTGTCTGTTAGCAATGCTGTGATAGGTCCAACATCACTTCCCCACTGCTTTCGAATTCTCTTATTAAAAAGGGAGCGAGGGCTCAGACTTCCTTCCGATCAACCGACACCACCCTGCCCATTGGATCAGATTTCCAAATCCTCTTTAAGGCAGGAGGGAGAACTCCTTTTGCAAATGGGTGTTTCTACATGAAAAGTGATCTTGGGAATAACACTCTTAGGATTCCCCAAAGAATTCTCATACTCTCGGCAAGGGACTCCTACTCCTCCCATTTACAAAAATAAGCATTCTCTGGTGTTAGGTCAGAGAATCCATCCAAATAGAAAAAAAGTTCCCAGAATTACTGAAGTATGACTTGGGGTACATATTTACGCAAAATCTACAGTTATGAATGAAATGGACTGAATGATTCAGTGAGTGCAGTAAGTAATTATTTCATGATGATTTACCAAGTGCTTTGTTCCAGTCTGAAGCTGCCATTGGTCATACACTACCAACAGAATGGAAAGAGTGAGTAGTGGGTGGAAAGAATAAGGATGTGTACACTACCTTGATCTACCTAGAATAGTCACAGCCAGGAAAAGTAGAAGAGGAATTTTTTACCATTGGCCAGAGAGGAGAGTGTGATGTGGCTAGACATACTGTTCTGAAAAGTTGTAAGTACTGTTCCAAATAGGGGATAGAAAAGGAAGTTCTTGGTGGCTCACAATAATAAGATTATTTTATGCACCAACTACCCAGAATTGGTCCTTTTCTTTGCTTTTCTTCCCTATTGCTACCCCAGGAGCAATCACAGTTATGTGGTAGTTACTATGGAAACTGAGTGGTCCAGTCAAGGGGAGGGGCTTAGTGAGAACAGCAGATGTCATATGCACAAAAATCTACTCTGCTGGCCTATGGAATGAAAATGAGCAGTGATTAACAAGCAAGGAAAACCCCACTACAAGCAACTATAACTACGTTTCAATGGGGATGATTATAAATGACCACTATGTAGTTACTACAGTTTTGTTATCTGAAAATGCTATCATGATCAAATCATGTTATGCATTATTTTATTATATGCAAGAACTGAATATCTGAATTGCTCACATATCTGATAAAAGATATCCCCCTGCCCTTTCTTTTTCAAAACTCTTGGTTGTTGGTTTGAATATGCCCTGATTGTATTTGAATTTTAGTTGTTACTTGGCTGGTCACAATTTCTTCTCAGGAATAAAATGTCATTTAGCAGAAAAAAAAAAAAAAACTCCTTGTATCACAAACTGTGACCATATTTCACTGTAATTGAGCATTCTTATAGTGGTTTTTCTGGGACAAAACCAAGTCAGAAAATACTGACTACAATCTGAATTTCAAAAAATAACTCTGTGCCAATTAAGTTGGCAGGACAAAAGAGGATTTATTCATATTTTCAGTTCTTCATATAGAAAAAATAAAATGAAATGTTTTTATGTTAAGTGTCCAAGATCTTTCACTAGTCTCATGATCATCCAAGAGAAATTATTTCTTACCAGAGTAATTATATTTTCACAGTTGTAAGGAGTCTGGGGGAATACAGAATTATTGTCTTTAGTAGCTCAGTTTCATAGTTAGTAATTAAAGTAATTGACACCATTGGTGTGACAGCACAAAAACTTCAAAAGGTAATTGTTGGAAAGTAGTTCTTTGGCAGTTTTTGGAAATCCTGTTGTATGGGAAAGCATATCAGCCAAAAAAATGTAATAGAAGAGCTATTTAAGGGGAAAAGTGTTTATGATAATCTCTTTTAAAAATGATAGAAGAGTAATATTATAAATTGTTTTTCAAATGTAAGGAAGTTTAAATAATCACAAACACCATTACAATGACTGTCTATATGATTTAGAAATGGAGGGAGGGAGGGAAGGGGGAGAGAAAGGAGGAAGGAGGACGGGGAGGGGGGGAGTGAAGAAGGAAGGGAAAGGAGAAGGGAGGGGTGTAGCACAGTCATCAAACACTCCAGCTGGACACTTCCTCCAGTCCTACCTGTGTGAGCTCAGGGAACAGGTGATAGGGATACAAGAGATAAATGGATAAGATTCTGATCCTGGGATGAAGTAAGAGAGAGGCTCTTCCTAGAGGAGCAAAGCAAGTGGGCCTCCTGGACCTCTCAGAATGAAGGAGGTTTCTGGAATTCAGATGGGAGTTGCAGAGGCAGAAGATGGCTTGTTGAGGTAATGGAGGAAGAGCAGGAAAAAAGGAAGGGAATCTATATGGATAGAAAGAAGAGGGAAAGAGAAAAGAAATCTAGGCAGGAAGCAGGAGAAAATTTCTTGGGGTAGCATGGTATTGAAACAGGCTTTGGAATGAGCAGTCTGGCTTTTAGAACTCAGTTCTGTTAGCATGTTTGAATTTCACATGTTAAAAACAAATGGTAAGAGTGGCTATTGCTAAGACTGCAGTGATAGGAGACAACGGGAATGATATGTTAGGAGGAAAGCTCTTCATAGTGCTAAAATAAATGCTGGTTATTAGCAAGCAGGAAGAAAGCGGGGATGCATGATTAAGGAGGAGGAAAGGTGTGTTCTAGGAAAGTAGAGAAAAGACAAAGAACAGAAAGAATAGGAAGCTTGGGATGAGGAAGAAGAGAGAACTTCTGTTGAATCATAGACGACAAAATTTCCTTCCTGGCTGTGCATTGCTTTCTGGATCACGTTCCAGTAACTGCTGCTTTAGTTCTAACCCTGTAAAGAAGTTTCAGATAATAAAGTATCTTTGGAGTTGACACCTGCAACATGAGAGAAACTTGAAGCTGAATTGGTTAAAAGCTTGTTCTACCATTTTGAAAATGGCTGATCTGAGGCTTGAAATTTTGTAACTTTTAGCAGTGTTTTTCTGGATGGCTCCCTGGAGAATGGAGTTTGGGTTAACAGAAGGCAGGAACCGAAGTGATATTTTAGAGCTATATTATCAAACGCATTCAGCAAGAATGCCCTGTGCATCTGTAACTTGATAACGTTTCAGCAGCATCTGCTCTCTGAATGCCCATAAGAAAACTTACTCTGGAAAGAACTTGTGTGTTAACAAATATTAAGTTGAGAACTGGAGACTGGGTGAGAGGGTGCCATCACATGCACAGAGAATTTGCAGTTTATATGCATAGCTGGCAAGTGGAATGGTTTAATGAATGGGATGATGAATGCATAATTTCATTATGAGTCATCACTATTAAAATGAAAATTTGATACATACATAACTAGAAAATGTAGCTATCTGTTACAGATACAAGTGCTAATTATCTTTTGGAGTATATAATTTATGCTCTGAACAATACAATGAATGAGTGCATTTGTCCTGTTGTGCCTATTTTCTAGGAACAACAGGAAAGTTAGTTTAGAAACTGCTTCCTTCCTATTATATTCCTGAGAATGCTGAAGCTGACTCACTTTGAAGTGATCTCCAACTCCACTTAAGGTGCATAAAGAAGGCATTCTCTAGAATAAACTCAAATGCTTAGCCCCAGAAAAGTAATTAAAAGACAACAGTTGAGAAGAAATCCTAACCTTAGAGCAGTATCTCATTTCTAGGATAGAATGAAGTGCTTCCATTCACCTGAATTCACTTTTCCTGAAGATTTTCTTCTGATTTGAGATTTCTAAAGAAGGTTGCTAATGAAATGCTAACCTCTCAAAATTCACATTTATAGACTGTATTTACCCAGATAATATTCAATCCTCAGAATAAAGTTATTGGAAGGCAGACCAAATACAAAGAGCTCTTAAAATTCAGCAGTAAGAAAAAGAACAACTCAGTTAAAACACACACCTATTAGAATGGCCAAAGCACCAAAGACTGATAAAGTTGTCATAGGAAGTCAATGGTACAGTGGGAATCCAGAGTTTGGCAATTTCTTACACACTCTTACCACATTGCTATGCTTTAAACTTTTGTAATTTGAGAGAGGGAGGGAGGGAGGGAGGGAGAGAGAGAGAGACAAAGAAAGAGAGCGAGCGAGCTCCCATCCAGTGATCCATTTCCCACATGTCTGTAATGGCTGGCACTGGGCTGGTGCCAAGGTCAGGAGCTCAAAACAGTCCAGTTCTCTCCTTCTCTCCAACATTAGTGGCAGGAATCCAGTTACTTGAGTCATCATTGCTGCTTCCAGAGTTTGCATTAGCAGGAAGCTAGGGTCAGGAGCTGGAACTGCTTTTCAAACTCAGGTATTTACGGACATTTTAACACCTACACTATATACCTTCCTCTTTGTATGAAAGGCTTAATCCAACAGGATGAGAGGTGGAGACTTTGAAAGGTGATAAGGTCATGAATGACTTAATCTGCCTTCAGGAATGATTGATGCCCTTATTGCTGGAGTGGGTTAGTTATGGCAGGAGTGGGTAAATGGGAAATGGATGAACCCATCCTCATTCTCTGTTTCTTTTTTCCCCCTGCATGGACACAGACACTTGTGTGTGTACTCTTGCCCTTCTGCTTCTGCCACCCAACAGGAAGGTTTGCACCAAACGTGGGCTCCTTAACTTTGTACTTTCTAACTTTCAGATCTGTAATAAAACCTTTGCTCTTTTTAAACGGCCCAAACTCAGGTAGTCTGTCACAGCAGCACAACACAGACTGAGACACACATGATCTTGCTGTCTCAACTCCTCAAAGGAGTTGAAAACTTGCATCCACATGAAAATCTGCACTTGAGTGCAGTTTTATTCATTGCTCTCCAAACCTGAAAGTAATCAAGATGTCCTTTAGTGGAATGGATGAGTAAATTATGTACATCTAGACAATGGAATATTATTTAGTATTTTAGAGAAATGAGCTATTAAGCTCTGAGGATAAATGGAGAAATGTTAAAAATGCATAGTACTAGTCGGAGAAGTCCACCTGAAAGGTCTACATAATGATTCCCAACTGGCTGACAATGGCAAAACTACAGAGACAGTACAAAGATCAGTGACTGCCAGGTGTGTGATCTGGAGGGGAGAGCACAGAAAAATTTTAGAACGGTGGCAATACTAAGTACATTGACATCAAAAGTGAGCCCTGAGAGAAACACAGGTGCTGGATGATAATGATATGTCAATGAAGGTGAAATCGGACAAGACCCCCTAAAATTTACCCTGAAATGTGGCTCCTTAAAGTTCCATAGAAATGCTATCCGGGGTGCCACATGTGCTACCAGAATTTGGGGTGCCTTACGATTTCACCACGGGCTTATTACTAAATTGCCAATATTAATAAGCCCAAGAGGGTTCTTGCCTAATATTTAGAGAAGAATTCTAAATACCAGCACAGATAAACGAGGCAGCATGGTACATTTTAAGCTTTTATTTAGTAAGAAAGATGCGTAAGAGAGTGAGAGCTTTATTTAGGGGAGAGAGGTGAATGGGGGTTCATACCAAGCACCAGGAACCAGCCATGTGGAAGAGCATCTAGGCCTGGAAGCCTAGGGCACATGGCCTTCAGGAGGCACAGGGCTACAGCAAGCCCTGTCCTGGCAAGAGGCTGGGGAAGAAGAGTAGGCCGGGCCACACTGTGGCCCAGCTTTTAACCCACTCTAAAAGGGAGTGGTTAATTAACCTGATTGGCTGGTGGGCACCCCGATGTGGCCAGGTAGGAGAATGAGGCCACTCAGGGCCGTGGCAAAGGCATCAGGTAGGGGCATGAGGTCACACAGGGGCGTGGCAAAGGCGTGGTCTTCCAGTTCACAAATTTAACAATTTTAACCTGTATGCCTGCCTACTTCAAAGATTCCGTCATAACAATGGAACACTCTGCTGAGGGATGTTGATAATGGAGGAGACTATCCTTGTATGAAGGCAGGCAGTGTCAGGATGGCAGGATATGGGAAATTTTTGTGCATTCCTCTTAAATTTTATGTTAATTTTAATGATAACCTAAAACTGCTCTAATTTTTTATAAGACTGTAAACAAAAGCAGAAAATGAGGGTGGTCCCTTGGCACAGCAATTAATCCTCCACTGGAGACATCTGAATCCAAAATGAGAGTGCTGGGTTTTCGTCCTGGCTCTTTTCTCCATTCCAACTTCCTATTAATGCACATTGTGGGGAGCAGCTGGTGATGGCTCAAATTCTTGGGTCCATGCCACTCATTTGAAAGACCTGGATTGAGTTCCTTGCTCCTGGCTTCAATCCGGTCCAGTCCTGGCTGTTGCAGGCATTTAGGCAGTGAACCAGTAAGTGGAAATTCTCTCTTTCTTTCTCTCTGTCTCTCTCTCTCTCTGTGTCTCTGCCTTTCAAATGAATAAAATAAATAAAAACATTTTTAAAGCATTAAATGGAGCCTAGTGGCATAATTGTTTCTCTATTTGGCAAATATTCACAGCTAGAATTTTTACCTTTTATATTTTTAAGGTAGAATTGGAAAACATAATAAAAGATAAACTGTATTAGTCTGCTTTTCATTACTACTGAGAAAAACACCTTGGGAAGGAAAAGATTTATTTCAGCTTTAGTTCGGAGGTTCTCAGTTCAAAGTTGGACTACCCCTTAGTCTGGCCTCTGCTAGAGGCTGGCAATGCTGGAGAAGGTGCAGAGGAACCATCAAACTGTGAGCCAGGCACCGGAGAGATGCTAGGTTGAACTTGGCTTAAAACTCAATCCTCTTCTGAGAATCTTCCAAGAGCAAGCCTCCAATGGCCCACAGACCTCCCACTAGACCCACCACATAGCTGCCATAATTAGATCAATTGTGCACCCTAACACATCAATCATTGGCATGAATCCATTAACTGTTAACATAAGACTTTGAGACTTAAATGTTTGCCTGTAAAGTTCTATTCAATACACAACATAAAGCAAAGATTTTCACAATTTTAATAACAAAATTTACCATTCTAAACTAAGGATAGCTTAGCAGGACTTACTATTCTGTGGGCTTTAAGTGCAAACCCATTTAAGTAGGCCATGATTTGAGTCATTTTCTTGGATCCTTTGATTGCTTTTCTGTCCATATTATAACAAATAAGAAGGACAATCCTCTCTGAACAATCCATTTACCTGACCACTCACTCCTGTGGTGTGAGTGCACACACACGCACATGAACACACCTGACAGTAGTTGGCCATATCTGTAGGTTTCATGCAGTGTAGTACCATTCTTTATGCATGTGGTTGAAATGGAAGGAACAAGTAGATAGTGATATGAGGGCACTTAAAAAGTTTGTGGAAATAAATATAAAATATGTTCATTTTGGGTAAAGCCACTGCCTGCAACACCAGTATCCTATATGGGCATTGGTTGAGTCCCAGCTGCCCCACTTTCCATCTGGATCCCTGCTAATGAGCCTGGGAAAGCAGCACAAGATGGCTCAAATATCTGGGCCCTTGCACCCATGTGGGAGACAGGGAAGAAGATACTTGCTCCTGGCTTTGGCCACTGTGGCTATTTGGGGAGTGAAATGACAGATGGAAGAACTCTCTTTTCCTCTTTCTCTGCCTCTACCTCCTTATCTGTAACTCTGACTTTCAAAGGATAAATAATTTTTTTAAAAAAAAGATGTTGATTTTGGGGCAAAAAAATAAAGCTTACTAATTTGATGGTAAGGATGAGATATGCCACCTTGAGAATAATTGAGAATTGAGCACTTGTTGCTAGGGTCATATTGTCAGAGATCTCATGCATATTATGCATATTATAAAACATTTTCCATAAACTTTTTGAAGAATTCTTGTGTAATATACATATTAATTAAATATCTGAATTTATAAAATAGTAGCAACATCTTCTATAACACCTCCCTCTCTCCTACACCAAACACAGATGGAGCTGTCCCAGAGCCCTCGCTTGGATACCCATGAGAAAGCACTGGCATAAGCAAGTTTAACCATATTCATAAGCCATCACTCATTGGTTGAGCCACTGCGTTTGGCAGACAGTTTGGAGCTGCATTACCATCCTTCTGAAGACTGTCAGAGTACTGGACATAAATCAGCTTTAAAAACAAAACAAAAAATAGGGCATTGACAGTTGCTGGAATTTTATTTCATTTGGATTCCCTTACTTGCTGAGGCCTTTCTGCAATCGGCATGCTTACCCAAAGTGTAGACTGTATGAATATGGCAATCTAGGCTCCATATGTCTATGTACAATCAATGGGAAATGACAACTGGTTATTATTATTGTGTACTCTTTACGCAATATGGTATTAGATATGATACCTGCTGCTTTCAATATAATAACTTAATTAAAAGACATCTGTCTTCCAAACCAAATCAAACAAAACCAGAAATCCACAGTAGGCTGAAAACTCTGAGCTTGGGATTTTCAGGACATGGATTTATGTGTATTCTGGTATTTATGTGCATATTTTATTAACTAATTTTATGTTGGTAAATTCTTAAGGTGAGACAAGAACCACCTGATAAACAAAATACTTCTTAGCAAAGTGTAAACATCTGGTGGAAAAGGTTTTTACAAAGCAATAGAAAACTCGCAAAAAATATACTAAGTTTTTTTGCAGGTTGGAGAATTTGTAAAGTTCTACTCAGTATTAGGCAAATAGAAAAGTCATAATAAATATTTTTTTATTTCATAGATTACTCAGAAAAAGAATCAACAAAATATGAGCAGACATTTTTGTGTAAAGAAATGTATTTATAAAATTACTTTCATCAAGGGTATGGATCAGATAGGGTGATATCCACACTGTATACTGTTTCTGTCCTGAAAAATAAAACAAAGACTCTAAAACTTTAGTTCTAAATGTGAAAGTGATATAAGTTCACTATTAGGAAGCTGGAGTATACAGAAAATGTAAAAATTAGAGTATATACAAATTTTTTAAAATCTCCTGTGATGCCACAAGCCAGAGAAAATTTCTACTACTAATATTTTAAAAATTAAGATTATGTTGCATAAACCATTCTACCTATTAACCTTCCCCTTAACATTTTCTGTGTTATTTTGGAATCTTTAAGTCTTTTAATAGACGTAAACTATTTTACCATATGGACCTTCCCTAATTTGTTAAAACAACTCACATTGCTGAACAGGGAGGCTATTTTTAGTTTTCTTTAGCCCCACACTTTGCTGAAACCTTTGCATCTCTGATGATATCTACAAAGCACAGGTTTCAAGATCTGGATTGTTGGGCTGAGTGCTTCAGCATTCTAAATGTTCCTGGTATCTGTTGTGACGTTGCTCTCTTGAAGTGTGGAACCATATCTGTCGTTCTTCTGTGGGGTGGGACCTGACTCCTTCCTTGGCAGGGTAGACATGGCGGTGGGTGGCCATGTTTTCTCTTCTCTTTCACCTCTGGAGGTTTTTCTCACTTTCTTTTTGCTTCTGGGATTAAAATGGAAGTCAGGTGTCACATAAGAAGAAAAGAGAGAGAGGAGGCAAGGACAAAGGGTCACTGGTGGTGTTGTTTTTATGACAGTTTCCCAAAATGGAAGCTTTTTTACTCCTATTGTAGGGAGAGGGTTAAGAACTCCTGCAGCCTGGCCCCTGCTTTCAGGCTGTTCCCATTGCTCAGAGCAGACTCTCTTCCCAGCCCTGCTCTTCGAAACTTGCAGTATTCCTACTCTTCAAAGAGTTGGATGTGTGCCAGACACACACAAACCGAAAGTCAAATCTAATGTGTTTTTCTGGAAACTCAATTTGCTTAGAGGTTGGGGGCAGGAATTTTGAATTTCTGTGAAGTTTTGAGCAGATGCATAAAAGCAGCTTCTCCAACATCATGAAATCTGGATCTTTTCAAGTAAGTTCAGCAAATAAAACATTTTTATGAACTTGAAGTCACTGGAAATCTGAAACTTTGTCTTAGAGGAACTTTTGTGACATTAGTCAAATGGGCAGAGAGCATATTTTCATTGAGAGCTGGGAAGGCTAAATCAAAAGAGTGCGAGTTAGACAACTATCTATGTTGCTTGCTGTATGAAACGGGAACTCATTTTCTAAGATTTAATACTTTTTGATGTTACAACTCAAAAAAAATCACTCACACACAAATCAGACCAAAATTCTACCCAAATTGTACCCAATGAAATATTAATTTACATGATTCCATTGTTATTTTACTTCCTGATAGTTCAACCTGAGTCATGAGTGCAGTGTGTGTGTGTGTGTGACTTAGGTGGTATAGCCAATTTATCTTTTTAAAATTTATCTTTGTAAAGTATATGAATTCTATAATTGTGTTTCAACTGAGGTAATTAACTAGTTAGAAGAAACATTATACTCTTTACAAATGAGCTTGAAATATCAGAAACTATGAAAGATAATGAAGAAAATTCAAAATAACCTGAAATTGAGACATGTCAAGACTGGCATCTCTAGAGCTCTTTACAAAGCCCTTGATTGCAACAAGGTTGATAGCATGACTCATCTATGTCTAGAAAATACATAATGAGAAGCAGCAGCACTTCACCAAAAAAAGTGTAGAATGTATTTAAATATTTTTATAAAGTATCTAAATATTTTATTATGGAAATGGAAAGTGAACTTTGTTCTTGTGCAAGGAAACACGGGATAAGCATCCTGAGAATTCATTACTTCTACAAGAAAATGTAAAAACCAATCAGAATTTTTTAAGAAAAAAAGAAAGTCTTGTGTAAAAATTTATAATGCAGTACAAAACAAACCATTCAAAACAACTGGATGTAGACTTATGCTTAAAATGTTACATTTTTATTTCCGTTGGAGGGTGAAATTCCTGGAAGGGAAGATACTTTGGCAAACTGCTAACCAAGGATGAGGCCATATGGTGATTCTGTGAAAATTAGAAAAAGCCACTCCTTCATCAGAATATTTATCAGCCTTCTTTGGAAAATTGTCCCAAAAAGTAGAAAGAAACAATGGTGTCTCCGACTATGAATAGCAGCCCTGGATGAGAGAATAGAAAGCCTGCATGACCACATGCAGTGTCTTGCAGCCCGAATCAAGAAGTGGTGGCATCAGCAGAAATAATACTGCCAAACTGTGTCTAAAAATACTGATTAACCTTAGTCTTTTCCTTATATTGTCACGATAGCTTAGATGTTAATAAATGTCCATTTTTATTTGACAGTACATTACTAATAATAATATCTATGATTGTATTGTTTGTTTACTACTTGATGGTAAAATAAACCATAAAGATGTGTTTAATAAGTGGTCTATTTCACAAAAACCATAATAAATCCAAAATTACAGTCACAAGGAAGAGATTCTATGACATAGTAAGTTGGATGCAGCTCACTTCTGCTCTGGTCCTTTTTTAATGGACTGTAGCTGGAGCAAGTGTGGCTTTAAGCTCTGTTAGACGTCCTGCAGAGAAAACTGCAAGGAATAGATAAATGCCTGGATGCTGACCGGCTGGAAGTCATAGGGTAAGGATAAGAAAATAGTATATCTTTGGAAGTCTTGACCCATGGGACCTATGACTTTCTTGGGAAGCTCTTTAGTGGAATTTTGGTTTTTATGGGATTGAAGAAGGGAATAAATAGTAAAATATGTGGTTGATTCCTCTTTGGCCTCTTAGGAGAGAAAAAAAAGATATCTGAAAACAAAGGGGCTTCTTTCAAGGTGCCCCAGAAAGAATCTGATACTGTCTACTTCTGACAATAGGTACCCTTGGGAATAGAGAGACCACCTACTTAGAATGTTGCTCCTTGGATTCTCCAAAGATCACATGTGATCTCAATGAGCCAACAAGGAAAATAGCAAGCAATCTAAGGGGAGTTAACAGCTAATGAAAAGATCATTCCAAATCAACAGTACCTAGCTAACAGAATGGAGCTTCTAGAAAACAAAAAAGCAGATTTTTACGTGTGTATATGCGCGCGCGCGCGCGCGCGCGCGCGCGCTTGTGTGTGTGTGTGTAATAACTCAAGGACATTCAAGTTCTAGCTACAATTTTTAGAACTAAATATATTGCTTTCCAACTAAACTTTTATTGATATCAATGAAGCTGCTAACTGTTGAGATGGAAGATGAACTGCAAGATATGTTTTGAGGCACAGAGCAAAAATATAAAGAGACAGAAAAAGATATGAGATGTGGAAATTTAATCCAAAAACCCAAACAGGTAAAAATAGGAGCTACAGGAGCAGAAGAAGGTAGAAGAAGGATAAGTTTAAAAAGAGGCAATAATTTTTTTAAAGAGCAAAGAATTGTTTTCCCTGAGCAGAAGATTTGAAATCTGTCACAAGAAGGATTTCTAGTAGTTTCTCACCATAAGCTTAAAATAGCAGTACCCTAATAGCATTTCGTTTATTAAATAAATTTTTTTGGAATAACCAAACAACCACTGGAGACAGCTGAAGAGAAGACCTGGTGAGCCATGACATAGGATACACACATTCAAACTCACACAATGCATACAAAAACATTGAGTGGGGAAAGACTGACTGGCAAGTTGTGGCAGAAGCAACAGGGGAGGACTCTTGATATTTTTTAAGATTTATTTATTTTTTTGAAAGTCATAGTTACATAGAGAGAGGAAGAGGGAGAAAAATCTATCCACTTGTTCACTCTCCAAATGGCCACAATGGCTGGGTCTGGGCCAGGCCAAAGCCAGGATTAGGGGCTTCTTCTTGATCTCCCACCTGAGTCCAGGGGCTCAAGCACTTGGGCCATCTTCTGTGGCTTTCCCAGGTGCATTAGCAGGGAGCTGGATAGGAAATGGAGCAGCTGGGTCTCCAACCAGCACGCCCATAAGGGATGCCAGCATCGCCAGTGGTGGATTTATCTGCTATGCCCCACACCAGCCACATGGGAGGACTCTTGAAGTAGGATGGTGTTACTGGAAAAGGAATTTGACAATAGCCTAGAAAAGAGGGTTCTAGGCTGACTCAACAAACACAAGGAGCCAGGCGAGAGGGGGGGTTTAGCAGTGTTCCAATCCTACTTGGGGATAGGAGGAGAAAGTCAAACATTTAAAATCACACACAGTAGAGGATGGGGGAGACCAGTTAAAGAGTAGTGTAGCGTCTTGGATGAGCAGACAGCATGTTCAAGTCCTGGCTCATCAACTTCTGATTCAGATCCCTGATAATGCATCTGGGAAAACGGCAAAAGAGGGCCATGTGGTCTCCTATGTGGGAGACCAGGATGGGGCTCCTAGTTCCTGGTGTTGGCCTGGCCCAGCCCCAGTTTTCGTGGACATTTGGGGAATGAATCAGTGGATGGAAGCTCTTTCTCCCCCCAATCCCTGTAACTCTGCCTTTCAAACAAATAAAACAAATGTTTATAAGAAAATAGGAATAAGTCTAAAACTTCAAAAAGCTAGTGGAGGGGTCAGTATTGTGGCATAGCAAGTAAAGTCACTCATATGGGTGATGGTTCGTGTCCCTGCTACCGACCTGGGAAAAGCAGCAAAAGATGTCCCAAGTGCTTGGGTCCCTGCCACCCAAAGGGGAGACCTGGATAAAGCTTCAGGATCCTGGCTTCAGCCTAGCCCAGAACTAGCCATTGAGGTGTTTGAGGAGTGAACTTCAACTTTCAAATAAATAAATCAATCTTCATTTACAAAGAGCTAGTGGAATAGATATATCCTGAGAATGCTTAAAAAAACAGCAGAAATATAAGATACAAATTATTTGAAACTGCAAATATAGTGGTTAAAATAACTGGAAGAAAATAATAAATATTTGGGGGCTGGTGTTGTGGTTCAGGACCTGGGCTGCTGGTATACCACCAGTACCAAGCCCTGGCTGCTCTATTTCCTATCCAACTCCCTGCTAATGCACCTGGGAAAAGCAGTGGAAGATGACTACCCACCCCCCTGCCATCCATGTGGAAGACTCAGTTGGAGTCCCAGGCTCTTGGTTTTAGCCTGGCTCATCCTTGGCTGTTGTGGTCATTTGGGAAGTGAACCCATGTGTGGAAAATCTCTGTCTGTCTCTCCTCCATCTCTGTAACTCTGTCTGCCAAATAAATAAAATAAAGCTTTCAAAAACAGAAATGAAATATTTGAAAACAGATGAAATGGATGATTTCACAGCAAAATATAGGTAAAGCTGACCTTTAAAAGAAACCAAAAACTTTGATAAACCAATTGTCAAAGAAGAGATCAGGCTGGTGATTGAATAACTAGACATGCAGAAATCCCAGAACTGCTTAGGTTTTTAGGGAAATCTCATCTAAATTTTAAGTAAAAACAGTTCTAATCTAGATCAGAAAAATTATTCAACTTAATTTTTTAAAAGTCACAATAACTTTAGTACTACCCAAATCAGGATAAAGCTCCTTTTATTTAAAAAAAATCAGAAGTGGCAGCAAAATGGTTCAAGGAGGGAAAGAAAACTACAGAATTTTGATCAGAATAAATTCAAAATTATAAATTATTAAGAAATGAAATGTAGCAATATATCAAATTGAAATAAATTATGACAAAACAGGCTTTATTCAGGAAATGCAACATCCATCAATTGATCAACATAAGCCTTCAAGAAATTCAAGGGGAAAGGTATTAAAAAGGCTTCTGAAATGTGCTAAAAAGACATGAGAGATGTTAAAAGAAATTTGATAAAAGTTAACATCCAGTTGTAATAAAATTCCTAGTAAAATAGGAAAGAAGAGAACTACTTAAATATACTAAAGATTACATACCAAAATCCAACAACAAATATTCTAAACTTGAATCTCTCAATAATTTCAATGAAAATAATTAATAAGACATCTTCTGTGCAAAACTATTTGTTGTTTCCCCATTATCAAAATGCTCAAGCTTCTTGCCATATGAAGCCATCCTTGAGGAACTTCTGCCTCCTACCTTTTTAAGCCTCGTTTTCTTATTTGATGATACTTAGGTTACTGTCCACTCAGATCTGTGTCCAGTCCTCTCCCACATAGTCTCCTCCCCCAACACTGCTTCCTTGGTTGTGTTTCATCCCTCACCTCTTTTCTTTTGCTTGTGTTGCACTCTGCTTTCCATGGCTGCTCATGCCTCTTTTTCTTTTTCATCTGGGGAGTTTGTCACTTTTGAGACTTGCTCCTATACTCCCTAAGACACTTACGCATTTCTTCAATATTGCTCATAAGAAAGACTGCTTCAGCGTAGAAATGGCATCCTGTTTCCTTTGTGTGCTCCATATCTAGTACTGTGCCTGGCATGTGGAACAGATGCGGCGAAGTTAACTGCGCCAATATAAGGAGAGATGAACAAATCTGTGAACATTGCAGCCTCTGTTGCCTTGCTGCCTTTGGTTTTACTCTCTCTCATAACAGCAATAGTGGGGACTTCCTGCTGAGATACCCACTGATGATGACAAAACTGTCTTTTTTGTATGCATGAATTCTCTTTTGTTTTATGACCCACATGCACACATGGCAAATGGTGCTGTTAATGGATTTTACTTGCATTCTGCTTCATGAACTGCCAATTGCTTCTCTATCTGCTAGATTATTTGTTCATTCCTTTGTTTTTGCCATGGTGTCCTTGACAGCATGGGGTGAGAGTGTGGGCAAAAGAGATGTTTCAGGAGCTCTGTTAAGTGACCCGGAAAAAGTCTTCTCTTTGTAGATGGTGTTTCATACAAATTCACTAGTGTCTTGCTGGGGTGTTTTCTTTGGCTGATAACTTATTGGACACTTTCGACAACTATTACTTGTAGAAAATGCACCTTTAGTACTGTAACTATAATTCTCAAGACTGTCTATGGGGAAATTTCCCCTGAATGGATTCAGAAGAGTTCAATAGGTGAGTCTGATTCTACAGCTGCAAGAATTTGCCACTTGTAGTTTTTTTTTCCTTCCACTTAGTTTCTGCCATCTGCCATTATTACACAGCCCAGGTGTGCAGAATTTTCTTGTTCTCTTGTAAACATGACTCTGTCATTCCCTTCATTTGTCTGGTCATCAGTTATTGAACTGTTGATGGTTTGATCATTCCTCAAAACATCTGTTCCAGATGCTACAAGGAAATTGGGGAATAGCTAATATGTTTTTGCAACTACTAGCTCATTTTTAAGTACTTTCTCCTAATTCTGGTCAATTTGCAAAATGTTTAATACTTTATGTAATTTATACTCAGTTGCACTAGTTATGAGGGCATATAAATATGCCATATAGAAATCAAGGCTGTATACCTATACCTTCAAAACTCATTTCCTTACCATAGTCTTCTGGGGTCTTGCCCCACTCCATGGTGGAGTTAGGATTTCCTGCTCTAATCTTGTCAGTGTTTTACCATGGGCCACATTTTATTACAGGTGTTTGGGTCTCTTTAACTGAGAGGTGCATTTGGGTTGAATGTGTCTTTTTTTCTTCCATATCCTCATTTATTTGCACAATTAGAAGCACTTAGAAATTAACAGGTACTCAGTAAAGCTTGTAGACTGACTGACCATCTATCATCATTTGAACTCCTTACTGAATGCAAAAGAGCAGTGCTACAGGATATCCTAATAAATAATTTTCATTAGTACCCTTTTAGAAGCCTGGATGAAAGGCAAGAGCACCAGATTTATAGTTGTAAAATGTGCATTTCAGTATTGTGTCTCCTCTTTTGAACTTTACATGCTGCAATTCTGAATCTCACCTTGGAAAAGTCATGTGTATCCAACTGTCCTATTAGTAATATGAGGACACTAATATGTCACACCACCTCTTAGGAGTGTTGTGATTACAGTTAAGATGACATTTGAGAGCATTTGATAAAATGCAAAGCAATATGCAGAGGAAAGCTGTTGAAGTTGCTTCTGCTCATTTTGATATATTTGATGTACACACAAAGGTCACTGATTTAATTTGATACACTTAGATACCATTTAAAAATGATTTGTCACATAAACTATTCTAAAAAAGATCATGAAAATTATTTGCCTCCTGGGCTTAACCAAGGCCTTAGTAAGCTCTCTAGGATGAAAATACGGCAAGTAACAAAAAAATGAAACCCACAGAGATAATCAGAGCACACTTTTGCAAAACTGGCTGCTTATTGCCTCTTTAGTTCCTCTCCAAAATAGTATGGGATCTTTGTCTTCATATATGGAGGTGACACCTGACCAAATTGGTTGTCTATATAAAAGCTTTATTGAGCAATCTCAAAGGAATTTCACACTCACCCTTGTTGTTATGAGGTCACAGAACTCACTAGGCTTCAAATAGACTTGTGGATATTGGAAGCTGCTTCAGCTTCCCCTCCGTTTGCATATTTTGCTGAGATTCCATTGGTGCCTCCTGGTCTTTTTAGTAAGACCATTTAGTAAGCGTTGGATTACTGATCAAACACTCTTTCTCTGACAGAGCCTGCAGTGACTTAGGAAACTTCGTATCTTACTTTTCTTTGGGAATCCAAAGAAAACTACTATCCTCCTACCTTTGCTAATTCCTCTGAAACTTTCCAATTATTGTTACCTCTCTTCCTTCTTTGGTACAATCAAAAGCAGCTGGGAGACTGAATTGGCACCCAGGGCCCTTTTCAGTTTTCTGAGCTACTTTCTTCAACACATTGTCTCTGACCTTAAATAACTATGTCATTTAACTGCACCTGTCCAACTGTTGGGGATTTTTAATTTGTTTCATTCATCTTAAATAAAGATCAAAAGTCTATTATTACACTTTTTAAAAGTCCTATTTGGTCTCATCCTCTTATTGCCTATGTTTGGTTGTAGCTACTTAGCATACCAAACCAATATGCTAAAAACTAGACATGATATGATGATATAGATCAGTTCTATGTTAAAGGGCAGATAGTGGACTAAAAGTTAGAAATAAGAGGAGTAAAACAGGGACCAAAATATTTGCAAAGATAATACAGATCTATTGACTAAACTCTTGGAGATATCATTGTTTCAGATGTTTCTCTGGTTGCCAGACTCCATTCTGTTGAACCTCTCTTGTTTTGTCCCTAGACTAGCTTTATTTTCAAGCACAATTTTCTGATTATGTCTCTCATCTAAAAAGTCTGGCTAACTTATATTCCATAACACTAAAACAGTTCCTTGTTCTTGTTGGTGGACTATTAGCTCAATTAATGAAGTCTGAGAACTTATCTGGAGATCAAATGTGAAGTTACAGGAGTATAACTTTTCAAAAGAGGAAGCTATTACAACATTCATTTTTCTAGAACCCAAGAGTTGATATAATGTTTGATCTAGCAATATTTACCTTCAGCTCTGAGTTTAGCCACTGAGGTGTGTGTGAATCAAGGCAAGCTCCTTAATTTCTGCAGACTTTAGTTTTCTCATCTATTAAATGGGACTTAGAATGCCTTCCTCACAGTTATCACTAGGTTCAGTTATGTGAAATTCCTTTGAATCCTACAAATGTCAGGTAGGGTTGTGATTCTTGCTTGTCAAGATCAGGTCTTATCAGAAAACCTTAATCTCATTTAGAGCAGAATGTTTAGTTTATGTAAATGTTGTTTCCCTTGACCTTGGTAATGTTTTTAAACTGATCTTTGCACAACAGTATCATATGTGAATATGGCTATTAACAGGTACACATCCTAGGTAAGTTTGTAACATCTGGCTAGCAACAATCTGTGAATAGTCCTTGAAAATGAATAGTAAGCTGGGTACATAACAGGTAGTAGTGTCCAGTAGGAAGAAGTTTTGGCACCAGGGTAGATCTAATTTCAATCACTGACAAAACAGAATCCAATAAAGATTATTAAGTAATTTAAGTTTACCAATGACAAGGTTGCATAAACTGAATTATATTAGTTTAATAAAAATTCAGAATTGAAAGTGACACTGGTGATGTAAAAAAGAGGTTAGAATTAGAAGCTAGGAGTAGATGTAGTCACACTATGGGGAGAAGGTTCAAGTGTGCCCATCTTTGCAGGGGAAATAGCTGACTACGTGTGAGGAGGCGGAAAGAGACAGCGAGGTTCTGGGTAGTCATGCCATTGCCTATGAGTCAGCAATGCGGTGCTGCAGTCAGGAAACCAGCTGCGTGCTGCAGGGCAAAGCAGAGAGGGGCAAGGTGCACCTGCACAGCTCCTCGTGGAGGCAGAAATGGGCAGGCCACTGAAGGGTTCCTGGGGGTTCGGGGAAATCCAGTGGATTTTTTTAGCTGAGGAGTTCATTTCTGATGAAGTACCTGTGCTTCTTTGCTTCAGATTCAGACACCGATTACTTTTGCAGAGGTTGGAGATGGTTTTTGTCCTTGTGATGAGAACTCTAAGGGGTGAATTATGAAAGTACAGCTATCTAAAAAGCGAATGCTCTATCTGTAACCATCCCAATCTCGTTTAACAAATCGTTATTTGGCATTTATTTAGCAAGTTTCAAAATATTTTAGACATTCTAATTTTCAGCCAGTGCTCTCTCTTGCATAATGAACTGCCCAAGTTTTACTACCCACAAGGACTCTAGAGATGGAGACCACTGCTTTGCCTGCTGTGTTTAGACTCATTCTCTTCCTTGGACAGACCCTTGCCTTTTTGTCTGCCTGGTGAGCTGCTCTTCGTCCATCAGCTCTCCACTGAGGCCTTTCTCCTGCGTGAAGCCCTCTCTGACCTTCCAGGGTAAGGCTACATCCTCTGTGCTTGCCTCTCCTCATCTTGTACTTTCCCCTGCTAACAGCTTGTTAATCACACTGGATTGAATTAGAATGTGAGCTTCTTGAGGGTCCAGATCAACTCTTATTCATCTTTGTTTTCTCATTACCCAGAAGGGTCACTAGCACAGGGTGTGTGGTCTAAGTATTTATTGAATGAATAAACCAAGGAATGATTAATGGTGAGTACAGAAATATCAAATCTATGCAAATCTGCTAAAAACGTATGATAATTAACCAGAACAAGGAAGCATTAGCTTTCTGCATTCCATTGTGTACCACACAGGTAGAGAATTAGATTAAAAACACAATTTTAGGAGTTTTCCATCAGCTATCAGGAAGCTCAGTAAGATATCAGGATAGCTCAGTAAGATTGAGGCATTACTGTTCTTCCTTTCACAAACATAGAAAGAGCTAGACTGAGTCACTTCCAAATTTTAGATTCCTTACCACCATGTATGAAGCTCCAGTGTTTACGATTGCTTAGGCCAGATGCTTGAGAGTCCATGATGGAAACAGGGTCAGCATGAAGGACTCAACTCTATCCTCAGCAATCTGCAAGAGGCCTCCTCTGGTGAAGTAATTCAAAAGTTTAACAAACAATGAAATGTTCATATTGTCACATGTTCTTGTATTAATGAAGAAGAATGTAAAGCCAGCTCTTGAATTTTTTCGGGCAGTAATGCATACATGATCATTTTGATTCTGTGTGTATTCTTTTTTCTCATGCTAAGGTTGGTCAGAGGGAACCAAAAAATCTTCAAAATAGCGTTGCCTCCAAATGTTTTGTTTCTGTCCTGTGAGTGAAGCATTTGCTGTTTGTGAAGGATTTAATGATCTGATCCTTACTCTGACAGTGCTGGTCTCTAAGATGTGATTTCCTCTATTTGCCACCATTTTTGTTTCAGAAAAAATAAAAACAATAGAATACTATGTGTTTGTCTAAGGACATGTCTGAAAAAATAAAACTAGCAACAAATAAACAAACAAACGAAAACCTCATCCCTCCTTTCCCCTGGCTCATTTTTAATTTTTACTGTTCCATGAATCCCCTCAGCCTGTGTTTAATGTTGCCAATATGCTCCTAAGCAGGCTGACTGCAGTGTTGGCAAACATCAGCGGCAGGAAATCTCCAGCCTCTGACAATCATAGAAGAGAGCTCCTTTCTAAGAAATGAGTCAAGAAGGCAAATACTAGTTAATTTTTTAAATATTAGAACTCTCAGCAAATTTATTAATGCCACGACTTAATTATCTGTTTAAAAATGTCATGGTTTTCACATTGTTCCTTGATTCTAGTAGTTCCTTCTGGTGACAAATGAGTTGTGGATATTTTAATTTATTGCTGAAATCGTAAGAGTCTAGAAGAAACAATTCATCAAACAATCAAAGACAGCAAGACCTCAGTGAGGGATCTGAGCAGTGGTGGTGACAGCCTGAGCTCGGGACAGTCCAGCTGAATCTGAATTATGGCCAGGTTCTAACTTTATAGTTAGGGAATCAGCCTCATTGTGCCTCAGTTTCTACACTATCCTCCTTGCCAAGTTAGTGTCAAAATTAAATTACTATATATGAATCTCTTCGTAGAACATTAGTTACCTAATGAATTCTTTTCTTTTTTTTTTTTTTTTGA
This sequence comes from Oryctolagus cuniculus, assembly GCF_051225735.1. Lineage (NCBI taxonomy): Eukaryota > Metazoa > Chordata > Mammalia > Lagomorpha > Leporidae > Oryctolagus > Oryctolagus cuniculus. The sequence goes on from NC_142870.1 coordinate 101,175,631, forward strand.
CAGGCAGAGTGGACAGTGAGAGAGAGACAGAGGGAAAGGTCTTCCTTTGCCATTGGTTCATCCTCCAATGGCCACCGCGGCCGGCGTGCTGCGTCCGGTGCACCGCGCTGATCCGATGGCAGGAGCCAGGTGCTTCTCCTGGTATCCCATGGGGTGCAGGGCCCAAGTACCTGGGCCATCCTCCACTACACTCCCTGGCCACAGCAGAGAGCTGGCCTGGAAGAGGGGCAACCGGGACAGAATCCGGCGCCCCGACCGGGACTAGAACCCGGTGTGCCGGCGCCACAACATGTAGGATTAGCCTAGTGAGTCGCGGCGCCGGCCCCTAATGAATTCTTGATAAGTGCTGATTGTACTACTGCTACTGACGATGATGATGAAGGAGCTGAAAATGCAGTTTTTCAACAGACAAGGTTCATCTCGAGTGCTGTGTTCCCTAACTCTTTTGAAGAATTTAAAACCTTATACATAAAAACAAATTCTACTTCTTTGAGTAGGAAAAGTTCAGAGATTTTTCAAGGCACTAATTTTCCATTTCTTGGAAAGCAAAAAACAACTAAAAGCTTCAGTACTCAGACTTTCACTTGGCAGCATTGAAGACACAAAGCCCTGTGTCCATTTAGCAATAGCAATTTGCCATTCATTCTCTAGATCTCCAGCTATATGTCACATACCTTTATTTTATTTAAAAACTTGGATGATAATTGAATCACAGGAGTAGTCACTGTTGTAAGCTCTTGGGTGAAGCTTTGTCGTGAACACCCTGGACACAGTTTCTGACAAATTAACATATTTTAAAGAAATTTACAAAAGAGGATCAGTGTGTGTGTGGGGAAGGTGCTACTATTTTAAGGTAATTAATATATTGGTTTCCTTGGCAGTAAAAATAGGACTTTGCCAGATGGCAGATGTCTTTTTGGTCGGTAATGTCTTGCTATATTTGAGTGAAGAGATGGCAGGGGGTGGGCAGGGAAGCACTGTTGAGAACAGCTTTTTCAAATCACAGGAATGCAGGCAATATGGGGTTTGGGAGTGGAGGAGGAAATGTGTAAACAAACAAGGCATTTTTATTGCCTAAGAAGATAAATTTTGCTTTCTTGGGAAAATGTGACTTCTTCAGATGGAACTGAGTACAAGAAGGCTGTGGAAGTCTGTGTGGGTGTAGGTGTAAGACAGAATGATGTGAAGACAAGAACATTTCCTGACATCTTAGAGCAGGGCTTTTCAGGGTATCCAGGAGAATGCCACAGCGACGCAGAATGGAGAGACATGCCAGGCAGGTCTTCCCCACCCTGGACTCCGCAGTGACCTTCCCTTTTCATCACATGTGGAATGATTTGAGACTCTTGTATGACTCTAGGAAAAGCACTGGGAGAAACAAAGGTATCCCCAAAGTCTCTCACAGCCTGGCAGAGATGGTGGAATGTAGCTACCATTTGTAGCTAGGAGTTTAGGTTAAACAAGGTAAGAGAGAGGTCAAGATGTGGCATCCATGGGAGCTTATGGCTACTATTACTGAGCCGCAGCCTTTTCTCAATGTGATACTCTCAATCCTCTCCAAATGCCTCATGTAGGTGCTGGAGAACCAGTTGGCTGAGCTGTGAGCCTCAGATATAATACCAAATGGCATTTACTGAATGCCTCCTATGTGCCAGGATCCTTCCACCTGCACTCTCTGTTCCCTTACCATCTTATTGGAGCCACAGTGGTTGTAACTGAAGCTCATGGTGCTGTGGAGTAACTAGCCTAAAGTCACACTGAGACATCACTTAAACCCATACTTCTGGAGCTTAACCTGTGTTCTTTCCGTGAAACCATGGGGATCTTCTGGCCTGTTCAGATTGTTTTTAGCATCAGGGTGAGAGTGAAAGGAAACACAAATTCATGTGGTAAGATAATACACCCAAATTTCAATGTGACACAATAGCATGAAGTACAAGTATTTGTCAATGTATTTTTTCTATTGTATTTTGTTATGGTGAGACAGGGAAGTGTGTGGAAGATGCACTAATTTGGAATTTAGGATGTGTAGATTTTAGATTAGGTTAAACCACTACAAAGCTGTGGTTGTGACGAAATCATTTAGATTGCTTTGCGTCTTAGTTGTTTCTAATGAAAGTAAGGAGTGGACTAACCACTGATTTTCTAAATTTTTCTTCTGATCCAATATTCTATGATTTTTTAAAAAATATTCTTGACCTTTTGAAAATATCGTTAGTCTTCCTTTTTTACCTTAATTTAATATTGAGAAACAGAGAGAGAAATAAAGAGCTAGAGTAAGCTCCCATACACTGGTTCTCTCCCTAAATGCCAGCAACAGTCAGGCTGAACCAGACAAAAGCTGGGAGCTGGGAAACCAACTCAGGTCTCTTGTAGAGGTGGCAAAAACGCAATTGCTTGAACTGTCACTGCTGCTTCCCAAGTCCATATTAGTAGGAAACTAGAGTCAAGAATCAGGCCAGGTACAGAACTCAGGCATATCAATGCAGGATGTGGGTATCTTAATCGGTAGTTTAAGTGCCCTCCCCTAATATACTATGATTTTAAAGGATCTCAAAGTCCTTCCCTGACAAAGCCTCTATTCTGACTGCAGCTATTCTATTTTCAGGTAAAAAGTACAGCAGATAACTTAGAGCCACTTGGAGTGTGGACTGACTGCTGCCCTCTTGATTGAGCCCTCAATGATGTGATGAGCAGATTCAGAAGCACGCTTTCTAAATAATTATCAATATTCATGAGAAGATAATTAACTTACACAGACATTCAGAGTCATAATATAATGTTTAGAAATATTGTCTGATGCCAGGAATGTTTACTGAAGATTCATTTATTTCCCCAATCAGCTGAGGCATGAGGGGGAAGTAAAAGACATTTTCATGGTTTTACGTGCTCTAAGGATACATTCTTAGAAATCTCCCTAGTCTTACTATTTGCTTTCTAGACTCATTAATTCTGCTGAGAAGATTAAAAAAGCAAATGCTAGTGAAAGAGAATTAAAAACTCCAAAAATGTCCACACTAACGTAAGTTATTACAAGGAGAGTAACAGTAGCTGCTGAATTGTTGAGCACTTCCTAAGTTCAGATTCTCTACACATACCGTGACCGCTCTTCATGGTCACCTTTTTAAACAATTTAAACCATTTATTTTAAATTTATTTGAGAAGCATAGAGACAGAGACACAGATAGATGATAGATAGATACATAGACAGTAAATAGATAGATATATAAGAGCTCTTCTATCTGCTCTCCAAATGTCTAGCTGGCCCAGGCTGAAGTCAGGAATCAGAAATTCAACCCAGCTTTCCCATGTGGGTGGCAGGGACCCAACTGCTTTTGTTATCACCTGCTGGCTCCCAGCATTCACATTAGCAGGAAGGTGAAATCAGGAGTGTAACAAGGAATCCCATATGGGACGCTGGTGTTCTATCCAAAATCTTAACCAGTAGGCCAAAAGTCCACCCCATGTAAACGTCTTTTAAGGCATTATTATATTTTTCCCTCATTAGTTTTATTGATCTATAACTCACACTGTCATCTTCCTTTAATAAGCAAAGCAAAGAACTTCTCAGAATTTATGCTATATGTTCAAACAACTTAGCTGCTATTGCTAAGTATGACTTGAGCGAGATAAGTCTTACTATATGGCTTGCAGAGGAGAGCATACTCACAGGATGGTGCAAGGGGTGATCTGTAAGATCAGCAGTCTGCTCACTCTGAGTGTGCGCCGAGGGGGTGCTCATGCCACAGCACATCTGCAGTCTGCAAGCATTTCTCTTCAATCTGGTATGCATGGCACTTTTTTATCATTTTGCTCATTTTCCACCCACTGTTTCAAAACATTAGAATGACCAAAATTGAAAGGTCAGTTGGCTCAACTCTCAATTTTACAGATGAGAAAACGGACACTCAGAGAGAAGTAATTTCCTCAAGGTCACATGTTCATCTGAGGTTGGCTTGAGAATCAAGTCCAGATGGTGAAATGCAAGCTGCTGCACTCTGCACCCTTCTTCTCTCTATCACTTTAACCCTTGATCTGCTCGCTTGAGATTAGAGTGAACTGAACTTTAGGTGCCAGGGTAGCCCCAAACTTTGTCACTACTCTGTCATAGAAGTGCAAGCATGTGCTGAAAAGAAAACTGTGAAGAAATGTCTTGTATGGAAAGCAATTTTTACTGTATTGAGTTTAATCTAGATATCTTTCAGAAGAAAGAAAGCATCTTGCACTACTGCCTCAAGCAGTTAAGCTTAGTAGAAAGTTCATAGTTGCAGTATATGAAACACTTTGGAACATAGTGGTTTCCACCTGAAGATAGAAAGATAGAAAAAAAACAGTACTTCTTACCTGGAACGTATATTTTCTTTCTTTTTTTTTTTAAAGATTTATGTTATTTATTTGAAAGACAGAGTTACAGAGAGAGGTAGAGACAGAGAGAGAGGTCTTCCATCTGCTGGTTCACTCCCCAGATGGTCGCAATGGCTGGAGCTGTGCAGATGCGAAGCCAGGAGCCAGGAGCTTCTTCCAGGTCTCCCATGAGGGTACAAGGGCCCAAGGACTTGGGCCATCCTCCGCTGCTTTCCCAGGCCATAGCAGAGAGCTGGATCAGAAGAGGAGCAGCCGGGACTAGAACTGGCGCCCATATAGGATGCCGGCACTACAGGCCAGGGCTTTAACCCACTGTGCCATAATGCTGGCCCCTAAACATTTATTTTCTTTCTCCCTCATGGATGCTCAGGGGATCTGTAATTTTATGTACCTACTTAATCCACCTGTTCAACATTTCAAGAACATATTATACTTTCTTGCACCCTCTCTTTATACACACAGTTATACTTCTGATTATCCTCTGATATTCTTATCTCTGCTTCTCTACTTTTGCTCTAGTGTCTGTTTTAATTTTCCTTGCTTTCTTAAAAAAAGGAACACACACACACACACATCTTCCATTATGTAAATGAAAATGATGTGTTAATGTAAAAGTCTATGTTAAGGGAGCCGTGCCATGGTGTAGCAGATAAAGCCACAACTTGTGGTGCTGGCATTCCAAATGGGTGCTGGTTCAAGTCCTGGCTGCTACACTTCCTATCCAGCTCTCTGCTGTGGCCTGGGAAAGAAGAGTATGGCCCAAGTCCTTGGGTCCCTGTGCCCATGTGGGAGACCTGGAGGAAGCCACTGGCTCCTAGCTTCGGAGCGACGCAGTTCTAGCCATTGCGGCCAAAGGGGAGTGAACCAGAGGATGGAAGACTTCTCTCTCTCTCTCTCTCTCTCTCTCTCTCTCTCTTTGCCTCTGCTTCTATGTAATTCTGCCTTTTGAATACATAAATTAATTTTAAAAATTAATTTAGAATAATTAATTTAAAAATTGGCAACAGATTTGGAAAATATTTTCAAAATCTATGTGACACCTTCTTAAGAGTGTTTTACACTCTTTCAGGGCATGCCACATTACTGTTCAATATTTCCAGATTAATTTTCTATTCAAATAATATTGTCACAGCCTGGCTTCTCTGACAGCTAACACTGAGGCTGAGTTTGGGGTCTACATTAATTTTCTAGGGCTGTTATAACAAAGTGCCATGACTGAATGTGTTAAATGACGGGGACATACACTTTCGCAGTTCTGGAGGCTAACTCTAAAATCAATGTGCAGCAGATTGGCTCCTTCTGAGGGCAGGGGAGGAAGGGTGTGTTCCATGCTTGTCCCACAGCTTCTGCTGACTTTTACCCATCTTTGATGCTCCTGGGTTTGTGGCACCATCATCCCCCCCAATTTCATATAGTGTTCTCCCTTTCTGTGCATCTTATTCAAATTTCCCTTTTTTTGTAACACCACCAGTCATGTTTGATTAAAGTCTACCTTATTCCAGTATGATCTCAACTTAACTAGTTACATCTACAATGATTCCATTTTCTAGTAAGGTCACATCCTGTGGTCCCAGACTGAGGAATTCAACATAATTTTGAGAGTGCACAATTCAATTCGTAAAGAGTACCAGATGTCGGCCGGCGCTGTGGCTCACTAGGCTAATCCTCCGCCTTGCGGCGCCGGTACACCGGGTTCTAGTCCCGGTCGGGGCTCCGGATTCTGTCCCGGTTGCTCCTCTTCCAGGCCATCTCTCTGCTGTGGCCAGGGAGTGCAGTGGAGGATGGCCCAAGTACTTGGGCACTGTACGCCATGGGAGACCAGGATAAGTACCTGGCTCCTGCCATTGATCAGCGCGATGTGCCGGCCACAGCGTGCCGGCCATGGCGGCCATTGGAGGGTGAACCAACGGCAAAGGAAGACCTTTCTCTCTGTCTCTCTCTCTCACTGTCCACTCTGCCTGTCAAAAAGAAAAAAAAAAAAAAAGAGTACCAGATGTCTATCTGTGAGGGAAAGGGGGAACAAGCTGAATTGGGAAGAGGCATTGGTTAAACTGGTTGCAAGTGCTGCAAAGTTTTGGGCTGACAATGAGCTCAAGAACAAATACCACCCATCAGAATACACCCCATAGGCCATGGTGGCCTTTCCGCCCCCACCTCACTCAGTCGTCACATGTGGTCTGCTACAGAAGGGTTTTATTCAGGAGGCAACATCTCTCCGAGGTAGAGGCAGACTCTGAGGGAGCTGACATCTGAAGCGGATAGCACTCATATGGAACAGCAAGGCCTTCCATGAAGGGATGTCTGGGTGCACATCTGCATGTCTACCACAAATATTGTAAGTCTTGCTGATCTCCATGAGCTCTAAAGAATGACCTTGATCTCAATTTAAAAAATCTGGCCGGTGCCGCGGCTCAATAGGCTAATCCTCCGCCTGCGGCACCGGCACCCCGGGGTTCTAGTCTCAGTTGGGGCGCCGGTTCTGTCCCAGTTGTTCCTCTTCTAGTCCAGCTCTCTGCTGTGGCCCAGGAGTGCAGTGGAGGATGGCCCAAGTCCTTGGGCCCTGCACCTGCATCAGAGACCAGGAAAAGCCCCTGGCTCCTGGCTTTGGATCAGTGCGGTGCGCTGGCCGCGGCAGCCATTGGAAGGTGAACCAATGGCAAAGGAAGACCTTTCTCTCTATCTCTCTCTCTCACTGTCCACTCAGCCTGTAAAAAAAAAAAAAATCTCTCTTCCCCGCCTATTTGTCCAATATGCCTCCATTGCCTATAGGTTCAGGTATAAATTGTCTACTCTGGCTCTTCTAGCACTGTGTCACTGGACTCAAATGTGCTGTCAGTCTCTCCCTACTCTAAGAAAATCCTCTGCTCTAGGCACACCGATTTTTCTTTATTTGACGTGGCCTTCCTGTTCTTGACTCCACTGCTTCAGTGGGACTCCTTCAAGTCCTTTAAGCTGTTGAGAAGTACAGAGAGGTTGAAAAGGCAGACTGTAGTCCAATCAGAAAGGCCTGGAAGGCCAGACTAAGAGCTTTACTACCACCTGTAGTTAAATTCAGGGATTGACAAAGTGTGGCCAGGGAGGCCAATCTTGTTCACCATTTGTTGTTGTAAATAAAATTTCCCTGAGACACAGGCATGCTCTGTGGATGTCATCATGCAGGACCTCTACTCGATGGCAGAGCTGAACAGTTGCAGCACAGACTCAAAGGCCCACTAAGCTGAAACTCTGTACTATATGGACCTTTACAGAAAACAATTGCTGACCCTTTAATCCAACCTTTCCTTTCATTAGAAAAAGCACCACCATTTCCTTGCAGGTCCCCGAAGGGTTCCTGTTCTCACTAGTGTCTCCAACATCTAAACTCATACAGCTGATAGTGATAGTGCTGTGCTGGGGCTTTGGCTTCTGAGATCTATGTCCCTGTAGGTCCAGCCACGCTGTGAGCTTCCTGTGAGCAGAGATGTTGCTTCTCATGCTGAATTTTCCACAGCACTTAGCGTGGAGCATTAGTATCACTTGCTTGTAAGGTAGATGGATGAACTCTAGAAAAATAGGTTTTGAAGTCCAGCAGATCCTGGCCCTCCATGTTATATGTGTGACCTTGGGAAAGATGAATGAGTTCTCTCAGTCTTAGGCTTCTGCTTGTTTGGATACGGTTTTCACAGTTTGCGACTTTTGGACTCTTGTACATGATATTAGGCCTACAGGACATTTTTGTTCCATGCTAAAGCCGGTGAGATCCGCAATACCTGTCACACTAAGGGGAAATGGGGCAGAGAGCATTGTGTAGGAGATATTGAGTGACTCATTTACGTCACACACAGACATGCAAGAACGAGAAGGACAGATAAGACTTTGAGCTTTATGGTGGGACACTATCGGCATTTGGGGAGTGATATTCCTCTGAGATGAGGGAATGTTCTCTTTGCAGGGTTTTAATTCCTTGCTCCTCTCTCCTCTCCACAAATGCCAGTGGTGACCTTGCTCACCACTGTGATAGCCCTGGGCTCACACATATTCCAAATATACCCTGAGGGTCACTACTACTCAGAGCTGCTGGACACACTTCAAGAAGTGCCATGGATTCTGGCAGTGTCTTAGAGACCTCTGGGGAGTTGGGGAGATTTCTAGCAGAACACCTCTACTTTTATTTGTTTTGCATCACTAACATTTTGTTTGAAAAGATGCCTGTGGCTAAAATGTTTAAAATGAGATGGAACTGCAGTTTTATAGTTAAAGTCAAACATTGCTTCATTGTAAACTCCAAGCAGTATGAGATCAAAACTCAGAAGAGGCCATTCAAATGAAGGAGGCAAAGGTCAGGATAAGAAAAAAAATTAAGAGTCCTGTCCTGTCAAGGCCTGTACAGGGACTCCCCTATCAGCTGGATAAGGAAGGACCCAAACACTAGCATCATGCTAAAATCATAACTATGATAGAAAATGTGTTCTTATATAATCAAATATTATTCAGCCATAAAACATAATGAAATTCTTTCATTTGTGACAATATGGGTAGAACTGGAGGGCATTATGCTAAATGAAATAATTTGGACACCAATAGAGAAATAATGCAAGTACTCAGTTACATTTGAAATTTAAAAAGTTTGTCTCATAGAAGTGGAGAGTTGGATAGTGGTTACCAGATGCTGGGAAAGATATGGAAAAGGGATGAGGTGAGGGGTACAGGAATGCAGTTGGATAGGAGGAATTATTTCTACTGTTCTAATACACAGTTGGATAATTATGATTGATAGCAATTAATTATATATTTCAAAATAGCTAGTAGAGAGGATTTTGAATGTTCTCAGCTGAAAGAAATGAAAAATATTTGAGGTGATGGAGATATCTATCATCCTAATGCGATTATTGCACACTGTATACATGTATGGAAATATCACATTGGACCCCATAAATATGTACATTCAAGTGTCAATAAAATTTTTTCAACTTTTATTTAATAAAAATAAATTTCCAAAGTACAACTTTTGGATTATAGCGGCTTTCATCCCCATAACCACCCTCCCACCTGCAACCATCCCATCTCCCAAACCCTCTCCCATCCCATTCTTCATGAAGATTCATTTTCAATTATCTTTATATACAGAAGCTCAATTTAGTGTATACTAAGTAAAGATTTCAACAGACTGCACCCACACAGAAACACAAAGTATAAAGTACTGTTTGAATACTAGTTTTACCATAAATTCTCATAGTACAACACATTAAGGACAGTGATCCTACATGGGGAGTAGGTGCACAGTGACTCCTGTTGTTGATTTAACAAATGACACTCTTATTTATGATGTCAGTAACCACCCGAGGCTCTTGTCATGAGCTGCCAAGGCTATGGAAGCCTCCTGAGTTCGCCAAATCTGATCTTATTTAGACAAGGCCATAGTCAAAGTGGAAGTTCTCTCCCCCCTTTAGAAAAAGGTACCTCCTTCTTTGATGGCCCTTTCTTTCCGCTGGGATATCACTCACAGATCTTCCATTTAGGTAATTTTTTTTGCTACAGTGTCTTGGCTTTCCATGCCTGAGAAACTCTCATGGGCGTGTTAGGCAGATCCGAATGCCTTAAGGGCTGATGCTGAGGCCAGAGTGCTGTTAAGGGCATTTGCCATTCTATGAGTCTGCTGTGTTTCCCGCTTCCCATGTTGGATCATTCTCTCCTTTTTAATTCTATCAATTATTATTTGCAAACACTGGTCTTATTTTTGTAATCCCTTTGACACTTAATCCTATCTTTTTGATCAATTATGAACTTAAACTGATAACTTTAACAAGTGAGAGGGCATTGGTACATGCCACCTTGATGGGATTTAATTGGAATCCCCTGGCACATTTCTAGCTCTACCATTTGGGGCAAGTCCGAGTGAACATGTGCCGAACTGTACATCTCCTCCCTCTCTTATTCCCACTCTTATATTTAGCAGGGATCACTTTTCAGTTAACTTTAAACACCTAAGAATAATTGTGTGTTAATTAAAGAGTTCAACCAGTGGTATTAAGTAGAACAAAAAATACTATAAGGAATAAAATAGTAAGTTGTTCCTCTTCAGTCAGGACTAGGGCTGATCAAGTCATTGTTTCTCATAGTGTCCATTTCACTTCGACAGGTTTCCTTTTAGGTGCTCAGTTAGTTGTCACCTATCAGGGAGAACATATGATATTTGTCCCTTTGGGGCTGGCTTATTTCACTCGGCATGCTGTTTGCCAGATTCCTCCATTTTGTTGCAAATGACCAGATTTCATTGTTTTTTTTTACTGCTGTGTAATATTCTATAGATTACATATCCCATAATTTATTTATCCAGCTTTTGTTGATGGGCATTTAGGTTGATTCCAGGTCTTAGCTATTGTGAATTGAGCTGCAATAAACATTAAGGTGCAGACAGCTCTTTCATTTGCCAATTTAATTTCCTTTGCGTAAATTTCAAGGAGTGGGATGGCTGGGTCATGTGGTAGGGCTATATTCAGGCTTCTGAGGAATCTCCAAACTCTCTTCCATAGTGGCTTTACCAGTTTGCATTCCCACCAACAAAGGATTAGTGTCCCTTTTTCCCCACATCCTTGCCAGCATCTGTTGTTAGTTGATTTCTGTATGTAAGCCATTCTAATGAGGTGAAACCTCATTTGGTTTTGATTTGCATTTCCCTGATGGCTAATGATCCTGAACATTTTTTCACATGTCTGTTGGCCAATTGGATTTACTCTTTTGAAAAATGTCTATTGAGGTCCTTGGCCCATCTCTTAAGTGGGTAGTTTGTTTTGTTGTTGTGGAGTTTCTTGATCTCTTTGTAGATTCTGGTTATTAAACCTTTTTAACAGATTTGTTTATTTTCTTGAAAAGCATAGTTACAGATAGATAGAGAGAGATGTCTTCCATTTGCTGGTTCACTCCCCAAATAGCTAAATAGGTGGAGGTATGCTGGTACAAAGCCAGGAACCAGGAGCTTCTTTCGGGTCTTTCATATGAGTGCACTTGAGCCATTATCTGTTGCCTTCCTAGGAACATTAGCAGGGAGCTAGATGGGAAATGAGGCAGCTGGGACTTGAACCAGCACTCATCAGGGGATGATGGTACCACAGGTGGCAGCTTTACCCCCTATACCACAGGTGGCAGCTTTACCCCCTATGCCGGCCATAAGAGTCAAAACCTTTTTAAGAAATAAATTTTAAAAATCATATCCCAAATGGATGATTTAGCACCTTTTAGATACATATTCCATAATACTACTTACACACTTACAGCAATGTAGGGAGGTCAATGTGATACAGACAAATCAGACTCATGGAAGTTGAGTTATGTTCGACACTTACATAGGCAGTTGACTGAACCTGAATTTGAACCTACATTTTACTAAAAAGGTATACACATTCTTTTCTACTGGTTACATAATATCATTTGTAACTTATTCTTTACCTAATATATCAAATTAAAATATCTTTGTAATGGGCATGTTGCTATGTTTGTACTGAAATTATCAAGATTGAATGTGATATATTGCATGTGATAATTTGACCCCTATTCATTCAATCCATTTTTGTCTTTATAAAGACACCCTTCATGTAGTTAAGAAAGATGGAAGTACTGTGACCAACATTTTCACTGTCCTGGATCCTAGTACAGGCATGCCTACCAAGGGAATATTTCCTCCAGAAAGAGAATGATAGGGGCCTCTTTCTGTGTCACTTATTACTCCGGTTTGGTACTGATTAGGGAGAGAAGAAAGAGTACACAAATCAAATATCTCCACATGGGTCAACCTTTTTTCCTAGCAAGTCTTAGGAATGGTTCTGAGAGGCAAAGAAAGCAGTGTTTGAAAACTAGGGACTTTTTTTTTTAAAAGATTTATTTATATTTGAAAGTCAGAGTTACACAGAAAGAGAAGGAGAGGTAGAGAGAGAGAGTGGTCTTCCATCTGCTGGTTCACTCCCCAGTTGGCTGCAATGGCCAGAGTTCGAAGCCAGGAGCCAGGAGCTTCCTCCAGGTCTCCCACATGGGCACAGGGACCCAAGGACTTGGGCCATCTTTTCCTGCTTTCCTAGGTCATAGCAGAGAGCTGGATGGAAAGTGGAGCAGCCAGGACTCAAACGGGCACCCATAAGGGATGCCGGCACTGGAGGTGGTGGCTTTACCCACCATGTCACAGCTCCGGCCCCAAAGCTAGGGACTTTTGATTTTCTTAGGCTGAGTAGATGTGTACTACTTATAATAGTGCTGAGTCAAGCCTTTAAATGATTAAGTGCATTGCTACTGTTAAATAAATAGAAGAAGTCAATTGATTCTCATCTATGTGACTTGGGACTCTATCTTGTGAAATCAGCTAATGTACCTAATCATGCGTGGAAGTTGGATGTGAGGCCTTTATGTATATGTCAATAATCAGTCATTGCTCTGAAATACAGATACGGGGTTTCCCATTCTTTTGCTGATAACTTCTCCTCCCATATGTTTTGTCTTTGACAGGAGAGCAGAGACAGGCAATATTTCTCACACACTTTCTGGCTTATTGCACAGATCAATTGTCTAAGAAATGCCACAAGGAAGTTTCTCTGTATTTACTTAAATTGCTTATACAAATTGCTCTATCAGTTCAGGTTATGAAGGTCTATAAGAAAGTGCAGATTATGTGCCTGTCTTTGAGTTTATAGTCTTGTGGGGTTTCACTATTTGCTTGTTTAAAATAAAGTATGTTCAAGGAGACTGTGCCAAGCAATGGTAGACAAAACCATTTTTGGCCAAAATTTGTTTTGCATTTTTCCCTCACTTCATTTCTCTATTTAACATCCCTTTTCATATGGTCACAGAAAAAATTATCTGAGAAAATGAAATCAAATTGTTATGTTAATGAATATTTTAGAGGAAGAATAATACTGCACTTGCAGTTTAAAAAAATGGAATATCCTTTGCGTTTACTATCTTTATATGACCTCTGGACTGGATGAGTGCACTGGGTAAGCTATCTGTTAGCCTGGGCTAAGATTTTCACATCTGCCAGATGAGTATGTTGGATCAGGATGGCAGCCCTTTACAATTTCTTTTTTTTTTTTTTTTATTTATTTATTTATTTATTTATTTATTTTTGACAGGCAGAGTGGACAGTGAGAGAGAGAGAGACAGAGAGAAAGGTCTTCCTTTGCCGTTGGTTCACCCTCCAATGGCCGCCGCGGCCGGCACGCTGCGGCCGGCGCACCGCGCTGATCCGATGGCAGGAGCCAGGAGCCAGGTGCTTTTCCTGGTCTCCCATGGGGTGCAGGGCCCAAGCACCTGGGCCATCCTCCACTGCACTCCCTGGCCACAGCAGAGGGCTGGCCTGGAAGAGGGGCAACCGGGACAGAATCCGGTGCCCCGACCGGGACTAGAACCCGGTGTGCCGGCGCCGCTAGGCGGAGGATTAGCCTAGTGAGCCGCGGCGCCGGCCCAGCCCTTTACAATTTCTTCACTACATCCTTGTCCTGCATCCCTACTTTTGGGATGGCTCAAGCAAGGCTTGGGTTTCCAAAGAAGTTATCTAGCTTCATTGTTCTTCTCAATATGGGGTTCTAGATAGAATTTCTTTTTTTCTTTTTTTAACTTTTATTTAGTAAATATAAATTTCCAAAGTACAGTTTATGGATTACAATGGCTTCCACCCCCCCCATAATTTCCTTCCCACTCTCACCCCTCCCATCTCCCGCTCCCTCTCCCATCCCATTCACATCAAAATTCATTTTCAACTATCTTTATATATAGAAGATCAATTTAGTATATATTAATTAAAGATTTCATCAGTTTGCACCCACACAGAAACACAAAGTGTAAAATACTGTTTCAGTACTAGTTATAGCATTACTTCACATTGGACAACACATTAAGGACAGAGATACTACATGAGGAGTAAGTGCACAGTGACTCCTGTTGTTGACTTAACAAATTGACACTCTTGTTTATGGCGTCAGTAATCTCCCTAGGCTCTAGTCTTGAGTTGCCAAGGCTATGGAAGCCTCTTGAGTTCACCGACTTTGATCTTATTCCAATAGGGTCATAGTCAAAGTGGAAGTTCTCTCTTCCCTTCAGAGAAAGGTACCTCCTTCTTTGATGGCCCAGTTCTTTCCACTGGGATCTCACTTGCAGAGATCTTTCATTTAGATCTTTTTTTTTTTTTCCCAGAGTGTCTTGGCTTTCCATGCCTAAAATACTCTCATGGGCTCTTCAGCCATATCCGAATGTCTTAAGGGCTGATTCTAAGGCCAGAGTGCTATTTAAGACATCTGCCATTCTATGAGTCTGCTGTGTATCCCGCTTCCCATGTTGGATTATTCTCTCCCTTTTTGATTCTACCAGTTAGTATTAGCAAATTTGGAATCCATGTGAATGATCTGCAGCATCATTTAAATCTTATTATTGAATGAGAGAAAGCTATTTCTAACCTGAACATGATTAAAATCTCCCATATTAAATAATAAAAACAAAGTAGTCTCTCAATGTTGTATAGAACTTTAAGTTTAAAACATGCTTGCTAATACATTTTTATTATCTTTTCATTTATTTAATCAATCAATAGCCAGCCATACTTTACCACAACCTCATTTAGAAAGGAAGAAACTTGGTAGACATTTGGTTTACTGGTTAAGACCTTAAGACGCTGCTTGGTATGCCTACATCCTATATTGGAGGGTCTGGTTCAAAATCTAGTTTCACTTCTGACACATTTTCTTACTAATGAGCAGCCAGGATGGGAGCAGGTGATGGCTCAAGTGGTTGGGTCCCTGCCACACGAGAGCCAGACTGAGTTCATGGCTCTGGGTTTCACCTGGCTCAGATCTGTCTGTTGGGGACATTTGGGGTAGTGAACCACTGGATGGAAGACTTCTCTCTCTCTCTCTTTATCTCTCCCCCTTTTGAATAAACAAAAAAAAAAAGAAAGGAAAGAAGAAAGCCATGGGTACAGTGGTTAAGCTAGCTGTCCATCTCTAGAAGGTCTAGAAGCTGTTTCTTGATCCTTTGTTCTGATATCATTTGCCTATGTTCTTTTCCGTTTTCAAAAATTATTTTTTGGGTTAATTACTTAGAAAAATTTTAAATGTTAATAAGTAGAAGCAGATTCTCATTAAGAAAATTGAAGGAATAATTAAAAACTGCAAAATTTTGGACAAAGGTAAGAAATTTTTTATTAATGTGTTTGGGTTTCTTAGCTTAAGCAGAATAGATACTGACCTCCAATATTTGATGGATCTTTTCACAGATGACAGGATTTTTGTATTACTATTAACCATGGAAATATGTTGGGAACATAGATTCAGAAAACCCTTTTCCCATCTTCAAGTACACACAATCAGTCCTTTTACTCAATGCTCATTCCTTTTCTCTATCTGTTGGGCTGAATGCAAAGAGCTGATCACAAGAGACACATATTCTCAGGTTGCCATTTATCTTGTATGCACTTCCAGATTTGTTTGTGTTCTCTTTTGATGGGATTATGGCCTTTTGTAAATTGTAGGACGGACCAAAAACAGCATATGCCTCTTCAGTTCTGCTTCCCCTTTAAGCTCAATTTAGCAAAATGACTCATGTAACATTGTAATAGAATCACCTCAAACAAGCTTGCTCCTCCTGCTCATGCCAAGATCCTTGCTGCCAAACACCTATGAATTTGGGGATGTTTCTACTACTAAATACTAGTCATATTTATTAACTTGAATATAGCCTATTTGTTTTAAAGTACAAAAAGGGTACCAAAAAGGAAGTGGATAGATTTGAAGCTCTGGCACTGGACAGATAGAAGTCTGTCATTTATTAGTTTGTTTTCTGGTAATATTTTGACTTTGTTTTTGTGACTTAGCTTTCCGATCTGGTTAAAACAGAAAAGTTTCTAATGTATAATAGATGCTTGAAAGTATTTTGCATTTTTGCTATATTATTGTTATTATTTGTTATTAAATAAGAAAAACCCCAAATATTGAAAATTCATATAAATTGTCTATTTTTGTTTGGACTGAGTTGAGAATTGAACATTTCCTATTGGAGAGAGTCTATAAAGTCTGCTTTTGTTGTCTTAGGAAGAAGAAACTCTTGTACCAGAATATGGACTGAAACTCTTTAGAATATTATATAGGATAAATTGATACCAACTCCCATTATTAATCTGCTTAATTGGCCCTCCACCGAGAGTTGGTCAGCACAAAGAACACAGTAGAGCCCATTCATTCTCACTTTAATCTAATTTAATGTAAAAGTCAGGAAGCAAATGGTGCTTATGCTATGGCATTTTGTGTGTACCCTACATGACTGAAGTGAGCTCCTTAAGGTAGCAGAGAAGCCCTAAATCCGGTGGTATTGTGGTATTTCCCTTTCTAGTTTTATTTTTACAGCTTCATGCACAGCACAATGAGAAACACTTCAACCCAATCAGATCTTCAAACTCCTCATTCGTGCACACTGGTTTTATTAAAATACAGTGATTGTTTTGAATCTCTATAATAATATTAGCTAACATTTGTGGGATGATTATCTTGTTCATTTTGCTAAGCACTAAAAAAAAAACATTGGATATAGACTCTGCCTTTATGTTGTTGACTTGTCTAGTAGGGAAAGACAAGCATAAATAAACAAGATCTATAAATTTTTATAGATACTCTCATGACATTGATTAGGGAACAGGGAGAGTTTAAAGGCAGGAGCAGTAAATCCCAAATTCCTTATTTCAACATCCAAGGCCCTTTGTGACCCTTCAGTAGCCTCAGTCCTCGGCTTCAACCCTTGCCATTTCCCTACTCCCATACTCACTCCCACCCCTCCCACTCCACGTATTCATACCTACTCCACTCTATTAATTGCCGCCCGTATTAAATTAGTTTTCTGTATGCCCCTGCACAGTTGCATGATTTTAATTTTAAGATGACCTAAGAGTACTTCTAACTTGGGAGAAACCTATGCCTTGGCTGAGGTTTAAATCCAGGCATCTGTGGAAAAAAATTTAATATATTGTAGGCAAGAGATTACATCCTCAATGAAAAGCCACATTTATAAAGTAGCTGCCTGATCAGTACATGGTTTCTCGAGCGTGGTGTCTGAGGGAAAAGCCTAAAGAACCCCTTTTTAATAACCAGTCCAAGGAGCTGGCAAATGTTTTCCCTAGAGCACTTTCTGCAAGCGAGGATGGGAGTCTCAGAGGCGATGAGCTTGAGCACACTCACTCTCAGGGTGATGTTTTCTCATGCAAGCCAGTTATGGGGTAGGCCTGAAAACAACTTTTATGCAGCTACCAACACAGAGTTGACTTTTGCATCTGAAATCTACGTGGCTGAGAGGTTCGTGGCAACGACTTTACAACCTGATCTCAAGAGACCTATTTTGCAGAAATTTAGTCCCAGGGGAACACGTTTGGAACACTAGGCTTATGAGGAACTGTCTGTTGGGAGAATTCTAGCCTGGCAAGTCTCTTTTTTTATTCTTCATTTCATTCACTTCTTTTTTTTTTCCTTTATATGCTGATTTTATTTCTTTTTGGTTTTTCGCATGAGTGGGATGGCTGGGTAACATGGTAGATCTACTTTTATATTTCTTTTTTTTTCACACTTTTATTTAATGAATATAAATTTTCAAAGTACAGCTTATGGATTACAATGGCTTCCCCCCCATAACGTTCCTCCCACCCGCAACCCTCCCCTTTCCCACTCCCTCTCCCCTTCCATTCACATCAAGATTCATTTTCATTTCTCTTTATATACAGAAGATCAGTTTAGCATACATTAAGTAAAGATTTCAACAGTTTGCTCCCATACAGAAACATAAAGTGAAAAATACTGTTTGAGTACTAGTTATAGCATTAAATCTCAATGTACAGCACACTAAGGACAAAGATCCTACATGAGGAGTAAGTGCACAGTGACTCCTGTTGTTGACTTAACAAATTGACACTCTTGTTTATGGCCTCAGTAATCACCCTAGGCTCTTGTCATGAGCTGCCAAGGCTATGGAAGCCCCCTGAGTTCACTGACTCTGATCATATTTAGACAAGGCCATGGTCAAAGTGGAAGTTCTCTCCTCCCTTCAGAGAAAGGTACCTCCTTCTTTGATGACCCATTCTTTCCACTGGGATCTCACTCGCGGAGATCTTTCATTTAGGTTTTTTTTTTTTTTTCCCAGAGCATTTCATTCACTTCTACAAGCAATCTTTGGTCACCTCTGTTAGGTAACATGTGAAGAAATAATTCAAATCATTTTTTATCACAAAGAGGGGGCGTCTTAAAAATTCATAGAAAACAAGCAATACGCAAAACCAAGTAAATATTTCAAAATATTTTCACACAAAACAGGGATGGGTTTTGTGGCACAGTGGATTAAGCCACCATTGAGATGCCCACATTTCACATTGGAGTTCTGGTTTAAGTACCAGAACGTTCATTGCCAATCCGGCTTCCTACAAATGCATGCTGGGAGGTAGCAGATGATGGACAAAGTGCTTGTATCCTTGGCATCTATTTGGGAGACTCAGATGGAGTTCTGGATTCCTGACTTTGACCTGGCCCAGCACTAGCTATTGCAGGCAGTTAGGGAGTAAATCAACAGATGGACACACTCTCTCTCTCTCCACTCTACCTTTCAAGCAGATTAAAATAAATAAATTAATAAACCTTAATTTTTTTTTCAGCAAAATAGACTTGTCTTTTAACGCCATTTTCCCATTTGATGTATCCTTGTATGTGTTGGGTCACTGCGAAGGTAACATATGAAGAAAAAATCCAAGCTGTTTGCATAAAGAGAGATAACTGTTAAACCATTTCTGGGATTACCTGGTGAAAGCAGTGGTCAGGTTTTAATAGTCAAGTCCACAGCTACTGTCTTAGCAATGATGCACAAGCTACAGTTCTGGCCATTTTTCTTGAGGGAAACAATGAGGCTTTCACATCATTCTAGCAAAGTTTCTTTAAAACTTATTGAATATGGTTCTGATAAGAGATTTGTCAAAGCAAACTGGCTTGGCTAAAATTTTCCATTATCTGAATAAGATCCCCGAGTTTCTGGAAATGGTTCAGAGGTCTTCTGGGGTTTAATAGTCTCATAATTCCAGAGAATGGTTGAATCAGAAAAACTACTTACATATGATGATGGTTAATTATTAAAAATGTTTACTTTTTCTTCTATTTGAAAAGCAGAAAGAGAAAGGGAGAGAGAAATCATCAATCCACTGGTTTACTCTCAGGCTGAATCCCGGAGCCTGGAACTGCATCTGGATCTCCTACATAGGTACCAGGGACCCAAGCAATTGAGCCATCATTTGCTGCTCTTAGCATGCATTATCAAGAAGCTGTATTGGGAGAAGAGTAATAAGGACTTGAACAAGGCACTTTAATATAGGATGTGGGCATTCAAACTGTCAGTTCAATCTGATGTGCCCCAACACACCTAGCTCACCACACACATGATTATTATTTTTGAAAACTTTAATGATTTCATTAGGGTGGAAACACATAGAGTAATATCACACCACAGCTTGGCAGACTGCATCTTTGAGCTATATGTGGGCAAAGATTTATGTCTGTGCTCTTCATATACTGATGGGTTCTGGTAGGGTACAGAGAAGGGAGGAAGGAATGTTTTATGGCCTCCAAGGAGGCACAGGCCTGGACTGCGAAGAGGTTAGCCTTCTGAGAAGTGACGTACATTACTGTGAGAGTGGTTTATAAATTTCTGTCATGCACTGAAAGGATATGAAAAGTAGAAAAGTGGATTCTAGAGTTTATTGTTTATATGTCCATAAGCAAGTCATATAACCTTTCCAGAGCTCAGTTTCCTCATCTGTAAAATAAGAGGATTGAATTAAACCACCTGCAAAGTCTCTTGAGACATCTGCGAGATTGGAAGAGTTGACACTAATGGGGATTAAAAGTATCATCTATGCTGTTTCCTTCATGAAAAACAAAGCAAATGAAACAAAATGAACTATATTCTGAGAAAGAAATTCCATGCTCAGGTAGTCATATTGATAATGGCTTATCCATCAATACTTCGAACAACCCTCCCACTACCTTGTTCTTACAGGAAAAAAAATCCCAATAGGGCTGGTTCCTGAAAGGTCTGCCTTGAATTACATCACTAATCCAAATCACCCCTTATGCTCCCCTGCTCCATGCCTCTTCTGGTACCTGTTCCAGTGGAAGAGTTGTGGTTCTCTCACACCATCACCCTTTCCCTCACCTTCATGCCAACTTTCTCTTGGCTGCTTATTGCATACACTTCAAGTCTTGACATACCAGAATTCACCAGGAAGACTCACCTTCCAGACATCATATCTCCTCTCACCAAAGTAAAGTGCTTAGCTGACCCTCTCTTCTTTGCTCCCTAGCATCCAAATACACTTCCATCATTTTAATTTTTAATTATTTAATCACCCTTCTCTCCCTCACTAGTCTGTAAGTTCCTGGGATGCAAGGGTCTCTTATTTACCTTTGAATTGTGAGACTGAACACTTTGACTAGTACTGGGATGTACTCAACTAATGTTGCTGAACAAATGAATAAATAAATAATTTAGGGGCCGGCGTTATGGCACATCAGGTAAAGCAGCCATCTGTGATACTTGTGTTCCATCTGGGCACTGGTTTGTGTCCTGGCTGCTTCACTTCCCATCCAATTCCCTGCTAATGTGCCTGGGAAAGTAGCAGAAGATGGCTCAAGTGCTTATGCCTATGGTACCCATATGTCAGAGACCAGGATAAAAATCATGACTCTTTGCTTCAGTCTGGCCCAGTTCAGCTATTGTGGCCATATGGGAAGTAAACCATCAGATGCAAGATCTCTCACTGTCTCTCACTGTCTCTCTCTGTCTCTCTCTATCTCTATCTATCTCACTCACTCTGCTTTTCAAATAAATAAGTAAATCTTTGAAAATAAATAATTTAACACTATTCAGGGAAAAAGGGAGAGACAAAGCAACATATCTATAAAGACAACTCAGACACATGTCTGCTTTTTTAAACAGCCTATAGCAAAAGTATACACTGTCACCTTCCCATTGGGAAGACTCTAACAGCAGAGGTAATACTAATCACTCCCCATTTGCATGCAATTGCCAATTTTTCTGAGCTGTGTTTGGCTGGTAGCAATGGAATCTAATCTGGTCCCATCCATTGGAGAGCATTCCATTCTAATAGCTGCCTCACCATAAGCTGGGAATGCATCACACACACTACTTATTTCTGCATCATAAACTGCTAATGTTTCTTCGGGCTGATGGGGTTTTGCGTTTCTTGAAGTTGGGCGATGAGCTAAATATTCTTTTCTTCTTGGCAATGTTTTAGATTGCCCCCATCTCGTTGTGCCATCATCCTGTCCTGGTATTTGGTGGGAACCTGAGATTTCTGTCATTAGCAGATCTTTTCCTATGATGCTGCTCTCTCCTTTTAACCTAATATGTTAGCAGATTGTGACTAGAAACAAGAGGTAAGCCTGCCATGGATTTAATGCCTCATAGGTATATAGATAGCAATTCGGGGGCATGCTGGGTCAACCTATACTAGCCCTCCTCAGGTGAAAACCTTTTGATACTTCTCCCTCTAATTCTTGAGGAGCAGTGGGGAATATAAGCATAAGATAATGTCAGGAAAGAGACCTCAGCATTGAATTACTGATGGCTTAGGATTCATCCAGAGCCAAACTATTAAGATGGGGTTGGGAACACAGAAATATAAAGGACATGATCTTCAGTCCCGTGGGGACCACAATATAATCAGGAGACAGGTGATTAGAGTATAATACAGACTTATAAATGCTAACATAGGACAAGTATGTACTGCTGCGTTCCATTTCTACCTCCTAACACATGAGTAGAAAGTAGTACAGTGTGTAAAATATGGTTATCTGCTCCACATAGTGTCTATGTATTTGTTCCTTCAGGAGACTGGGGTCAAGTTGCTCTGGCATATGACTGGTTACAGTCGAGGGCCAGGTAGAGAGGACAGAGACATGCACTGGCTTTAGACCATTGCAAAGGAATTCACTCACTACCTATATGAGGTGCTGAGTCACAGGGAAGCAAGTCCCATGACTGTGACCTCACAGTCTTGTAGGAGAGATAGACATGTAACATATTTGCAGCCAAGACTTTGACAGAATGGTGGAAAGATTTACAGGGCATAGACAGAACAGGTGATGTCTACACTACAGAGCAATGTGTGTGTGTGTGTGTGTGTGTGTGTGTCTGTGTGCATGTGCATGTTGTGGGGAAGGCTTTTAAATTGAAATTTGAAGGTCAATAGATGTCTTTTGTGCTTATAATAAGACAAAAATGATATTCCAGGAAGGATAGTTCTGCAGTTCTAGACCTGATGACCCAAGAGCTCAATGATGGAGGAGGAATTGTAGACAAGTGGGTTAGGACTGTTTCATAGGACACAGAATTTGTAGTCATAGCACAGTCGTATGATAGGCATGTATCCAAAGGTCAGGTACCCAGCAGGTGGTCAGAGCACAGGGATGGTAAATCCAGCCAAGTTCACCCAAGAAGTAGAGTTTTGGATATCAAAACAGCCTGTAAAGTAAACACCATCTTACCTCTACTGGGGGAAGGTGCTGACAAAGCAAAATAGCAAAATGAAACCTTTAGGAATCATAGCTGCAGGGCACCCAAGTGTAGCCCAGGCATCAGGAGCAGATACACATCTCTGGGCAGGTTAGGAAAATTTGAAGGCTCACTGTTGGAGAACTGAGAATGCAAAGGAAAATATTGCTGGGATTCATACACTGGGCCAAAGCACAGTTGTTCACACTGCCAAAGTCCCTATGACTTGGTTCAGCCTGAACTTGTACTTACGGGGTACAGAGGAGCAACAGGAGATCCCATGTAGAAACATGGGGTGGCAGAGGCATAATGTGGATTTATTGAATCACCACTTTCACTACTTTATTCCTTCTCAGAGACTTGAGTGGGTCATGTAAACCTTTCACTTTTAAGTCCAGACTCCCCTGATGGGCCAGCTGGGGCCTCACATTGTACTCATCCTTCCTTTATAGTCGTATTCTCACTTTGAAAAGGACCTCTGAGCGATGTTCTCAGACCACAGCAGGCTCATTCCTATCTCTGTGATTTTGCTTCTGCTCCTTTTCTGCTTGAAATAGCTGGAATGACTTCCACACTATTTTTATAAATGACATTCATCATTAAAGGCCCAGTCGGACCATATGCCTTGCCTATGCTTACTTCTGGTATTTTCCTTAAAGCGTTTCCAGACCAATCCAGCCATATGGAGTGCACACACTGCTCTCTTCTCTTACACTACGACACTTGGAGCCAGGGTTATACCATTTAATGAGTAATTATTCCTCGACAGTTTTGAGGATGTGAGTTTTATCTATTCAGTTAGATAGATAATAAACTATAATGGAAAGTTTATTTTTCCTCTTATATTTTTGTCTATCCCGAGTACCTAGCACAGCACTGAGGAACGATATGAGGAATGGACATAGGCATTTAATTGGCCAGATACCAAAAATAATTTAGAGAGACGGATTTGAATTACACTGGCCAATTAAATGCATACTTCATTTAAAAATTGATAAAGTGTTCTTTGTGAATTCTGACTAGTCAATTCCATTTTCATTGTTTACCATCAAATCCTTTAAAAATTTTTAACTTATCATGCTCTTTTTTCACACTTCCTATTATATTGTGTATGAGTTTGGGGCTTTCCATCACCACCACCACTAACAACAAGTTTGGAGAAGACTAAGGCAGGAAACAGTGGCTAGCAGGCAAATGTTGTTTCTGCGTTTTTGTTCCACCTATTTGCTTTACTGTGTTAGTTAACTTGGGTCTAAAAAAGATATTTGGAAACCAGAGAGTTTTAAAATCATTTTCACTCTTGGTCTGAGTACTGACTTTCTCCAAATGAGTAAGAGAAATAGTTTGTTTTATGATACTTCTGAGTAACAATAACAGGTCTATAAATAACCATGATGGCTTTCAGGAGGCTTGAGCTATGAGTATTAGATGCTCATGGTCACTCTGTTCAGCATTTTTATTGAAGTAAACCCTGACTATGTATGTTGTTGCTACCTGCATCTCAGAGAAGATGTCTAGTACTCATTAACATTGCCTGTGACCTGGGGAACAATAAAACAAAGGATGGCACTTTGGTAGAGATGACAGGTGTGGCTCTTTTTTCATATTCTCCAAATACCTTTACAGTCTGTTGCCATCAGTTCACAGGGCTGCTTGATACAGCTTGGGAAGGAAGGTCTGGCATGCAGGACTGGTATGAATCCTAACCCACCACTTCCGTTACTTCCTAGCTTTGTGATTGAGAGCAAATCACTCCACTTTTCTGATAGACTAATTATCAATATGTGGAGACTCAAAAAGGTCATGGAAAATTTGCACTGTCTTTTAATTTTATTTTTCTGGGATCTTGTTGAAATCCTCACACCCACTCTGCAGAACTTATGTTTATATGTGGCCTGACACAACATCTGGCATTTAGCTGTAGCCGTAATTATTATTTGCTTATGGGCTAGCTTTGGAGGCAGCATGATACGGGGAAGGAACAGAGGTTTCAGAGCAGGGTCTGGTAATGGTTCTTCCACTTACTATCAACAAAGGTTGGTAAGTTACATATGCGCTCTGGGCTTCAGTTTCCTGTCATAAAATGAAAGTGATCCGTGTCTACCTTAAAGCGATATCATGTAGATTTGAAGAGAAAGACCCCATATATAGTGTCTGACACATGAGAACCATATCATGAATAGTTATTTTGTCATATTATTTAATCTTATGTTAAATATTTTTTAAAAATGATATTTTAAGCCTGTTCCAAGCTGTTGCTTTCTGATGTGTCTGGGGAATCAACAATGAATGTTGCTGCTAGGATGCAGGGTCGACTAGCAGTATTCTTTTTTTTTTATTTTTAAAGATTTATTTATTTGAAAGGCAGAGTTACAGAGAGGGAGAGAGAAAGAGAGAGAGGTCTTCCACTTGCTGTTTCACTCCCCAAATGGCCACAACGGCCAGAGCTGAGCTGATCCGAAGCATAGATCAGGAGCTTCTTCTGGGTCTCCCACACAGGTGCAGGGGCCCAAGGACTTGGGCAAATCCTCTACTGCTTTCCCAGGCCATAGCAGAGAGCTGGATTGGAAGAGGAGAGCCAGGACTAGAACCAGCATCCATATGGGATGCTGCGCTTTAGGCCACAGCGCCGGCCCCAACTAGTGGTATTCTTGTAATCGTTTAACAACCAGGTAACCGCCCTACCCCCAGGAATCTGATTTCCATGATCTAAATCCTACCTATGCAAAAGCTCTTTCCACACAGAGAAATTGCTTTCAGCACACTGCTGGGTTGGTTTCTCTTCCTGAACCCCTGTCAACAGACGAAAGCTATAAAATCACATTCTTGTTGCTCCATGCCATACACTGACAGTAGGTATCTATGCAGAGTCTGCAATCAAGAATTCCCACTGTGGAGGAGTGCTTGGGTATCCTGACTCAACAGGAGCCCTGAGACCTTGGAAAAGTCACTTGTTCCTTTGAGGTTCATCGAAGTCTGACCCCTAGAGAATTTCTAAGACTTTCTAACTCTAAACGCCATTATTCAATAATTCCAAAGACATATCTTTTCCATTCCTTTCTTTTTCTTAGGTCACATGTATTTTTATCTTGAGACAGAATGG
Organism: Oryctolagus cuniculus; assembly: GCF_051225735.1. Lineage (NCBI taxonomy): Eukaryota > Metazoa > Chordata > Mammalia > Lagomorpha > Leporidae > Oryctolagus > Oryctolagus cuniculus. The sequence goes on from NC_142870.1 coordinate 101,201,645, forward strand.
AGAGACTTTGGATTTTAACAAGTTCTGTAGAGAAAAGAAATTAAGAGTGCTTTATCTTTATAAGTCCTGATGAATATTTGTTCTCCATGAAAGGGACTTTATTGATCATTACCAGAGTATATTCAGAAAAGAACTCTGCCAGTGATTAGACACTTGAATAAAGCAGGCCTTATCTTCTTCTTATTGTCTTAGTCCATTTTGTGTTGCTGTAATAGAATGCTTGATGCTGGGTAAGGTATAAAGAAAAGAAGCTTAAAGTTTGATTCTGGTGGCTAGGAGGTGCAATCAGTATAGTGTTAGCATCTGATGAGAGCTCCCCTCCCTGACCATATCACAACATGGGACAGAACAGCGAAGCAGCCTCATGCAGAAGAGCCAAAAATGTGGTGTGGCTTTGCTTTATAACAACATGTTTCATGAGAATAAACCCCTTCTGCCAAGCCAGCATCAATCCTGTCTGGTGCTTTCCTGATTTAATTATGTCCCGCTAGGTCCCATCTCTTAGAGTTTCCACCACCTCAACCTCTCTACACTGGGGACCAGGTTTCTTGCACAAGCCCCTTTGGGGGTCAAACCACATCCAAAGCAGAGCAGTTGTCATGTGACTTGATGAGATGTTGCAGTACAGGGAAGCAGTTGGAGGAGTATAATGTGTTGCCCACTCTTAAGGTGTTATTTTTGAGCATGTCTTTTCTGTATTGCAAAAATGTAGCTGTGCTGAAATAAAACTGTTTATTTATTTTTAATATATACTACAAGGTGCATTACGTGATATTTGCAATATCTGCTCAAAAGATAAACAATGATTTCATGCAAAATGATGCCATCTTTTTTTTTTTTGCAATTAACAAAGGGTAAGGTTTATTGATGATCCGACATGTCGCCCCCCCCCCCCCCCCGTCTCAGTACAGGTGAGCGGCCTCGAATAGTCTTGGGTTGGGGTTTTTATACACGTTTAAACAAAAAAAATCAATCATTACATAGCTCAGAGAGTGGTATAGAGTAAACAATTGATACAAGTGATTTTACAATCAGTTGATTTATAAATACAAGGAGTATGAACAACTTATAAATGATGCCATATTTTAAATAAAGAATGATCCACAATTTACTTCAGAAATATGCAAATGTGACATTTTGCAAGAAATGTTTGTAAACATATGGAATTAAAATGTTGCATGAGGCAATTTTACTTTGTTTTTTATTTTGTTTTAAATTTGTTTTGTATAAGGATAATGCCATCATACATTTTAGTATTCCTGGCACTTAAATATTTGGAATATAATGAGAAAATCTAAATTAAAACATAAAAAGCATCCTCCTTGAGTAAAAAATGAAAAGTAAATAAAGAATTTAAAAGAATATACAAGTTATCAATAAGTAATTAAACTGCCCTAGAGGTTTATGTTAGAAATCTTTCCTTTTTGCATAGTCAATGCTCAAAAACTTTATCTTGGAAACACCAAAGCAATCTGTTGATTGTGTTCATTCAAACACAGTGTTCATTTAGGGACAACCTGTCAGCACGATTGAAATCAGTGACTATTATTCTACTGGTATGTTTCTATTCCACAAAAATTTATTGAGCACACATGTGTGTGCGCGCACACACACACACATTGTTAGATACTGTAGGGATATAGAGATGGTATATACAGAATCCTGTAGTGGGTTGAATGGTGGGACCTCAAAAGACACATCCATGTCCTAATTGCCACAACCTATTATTCTGGAAAAAGGATCTCTTCAAAGAGAATTCAGTGAAGAATCTTGAGATGAGGAGATAATTCTGGATTATCCGCATGGGTTCTATGGGTGTGCCTTTATGGGAGAAAGACAAATAGAGATTTGAGGCAAGCAGAAGAGGGGGTGAAGTGACCACAAAGGCAGAGATTGGAGTGATGTGGCCTCAACTTAAGGGATGCTTACAGGCACCAGAAGCTAGAAGAGTAAGAAATTAACTCTATGCTCAAACTTTCAGAGAAAATGTGGCTATTGACTCTATAATTTCAGACTTTTGACCTCTAGAACAAAATACATTTCTCTTGCCTAAACTAGCAAATATGTGGTAATATGTAGAAGCAGCCTCGGAAAGTGAATGCAGATCGTCTTAAAGGAAACTAACATATTATATTTCTTTCTACATTATATTATTGTTAATGCCATAAAACTGGTTAGAGTAGGAGTTTAAAGGCAGTAAAGACTGTTTTCATTGAAGTCAGGGGGATTTAAACAGCATTTTTAAAAGTTTGCGGAAAATGGAATTGAAAAATAGTGCATATTTTCCAAGACTTCTTTGCAGAGTTCTCATATTCACTAGAAGAAGATGGATTTGAGAATCTTCCTAAAGTTCAGTAAGACTTGGATTTAGGAAGATGGAGCTGATACCTGAGGGTGGTGCTGGAGGGTGGTGGATTGGGTAGCTGTGTCTGAGATGGGGGTGGAGGTGGGCAATGAGCTCCAGGAGAAAGAAAATTTGCTATCAAAGACTGTGAAGCATGAGAGAGTTACAGAGAAGAGAGTGAAATGGAATTAGTTTGGGAATGGAGCAGCCACAGATAAAACCAGGACCAGAAAGGGACTTGAGTGTTGAGCTAGAGCATTGATTCCATTCTTAGACAATAGAATGAGTTTTTAAGTAGGAACAAGGTAAGCACATAAATGTGTTTGAGCAGGATCTCTGGCATGGTATAATTTAGAGAAGAAAGGTACTGGAGTGTAAGAAGGCTGGTTAGGAGGAGATAATGCTAGTCCAAAGAGAGGAGTATTCTGTGTTGACTCCGCTCCTGCTTCCCAATTCATATATTAAAGTTCTAACTCGCAGTCCTTAAGAATGTGACTATTTGTAGGTAGGGCTCTTTAAAGATGTAATTAAGGCAAGAAGAGGTCAAATGGGCAGGCCCTCATCCAATGTGACTGGTGCTTTCATAAAGGAGAGGAGAGTACGACATAGACAAAACAGACCAAGGAGGAACCCTGAGAAGACACAGAGAGACAGTTGACTTCTGCAAGTCAGGGAGAGTGACCTCAGGAGAAATCAAACCCATAGACACTTTGAACTTGTGTATTTAGCCTCCAGAACTGTGTGAAAATAAGTTTTTGCTGTTTAAGTCAACCAGTTTACAGTATTTGATAGTGGAAGCTCTGGCAAATGAATAAAAGGGGGTTATAGTAAGATTACTTTGTGACAAAGCACAATGTCCCCATCTGGAGATTTTTGACTGTGCTGTTATTTGCTCTTCTAGATAGAGTTGTGGCCCATCTTAATATAAAGGCATTCCGTTTAGTGTAGTGACTTCTCAAAAGGAGGTGTTCTATTGTCACATGCTAACATTCTAACCCCAAAAGCATCATGCGTCCTAAGGCACAAGAACAGCATCATTTCTAGTGTTATAATAGTGCTTCTTTCCAGGATACTAAACGGACTCTTGGTTCACAAACTCCTTGCATTTTGCTCCCACCTTCTTCATCCTAAAGTATGATAGAGGTTAGATGCTGCCTACAGATATGTGTTGATTGAGTAAAGAAATATGAGCATTGACTGAGCATATGGGCATCCAGACATAGTAATCTATCTTAATCTTTCCTTTTCTTATTGGTCCAAAATTTACCTATCAGTCAGGCTAATGTGTGGTTACATGTGTAGGCCTTTCCCTGAAGGTGAAAAGCAGTTGGAAGATGAAAGGAATATAAAGACCATTCCTGGGTTCACTACAGGTTTCTGAGGGCCAATGGAATAAATGGTATAAGGCATCCCAGGCAAAACGTCAGGCAGATGATTAGAGTAGAGTGACTGGGGAGGGGTCACAAATCCCTTTTCCTAGGGAGGGATCAGGGACTATGCTGTCCCCAAAGACCCACCCAATACTGCCCACTTTGTAATTTAAATTGTAGTTAAAGTGTTCTGATAAATTGGGAAGAGCTAAACCAGAGACGTCTAGTTTATGGCACATGTGCAACCTTAGAGTAATCCTGCTTCATTTTACAATAATTATAATATAATTTGAATTGAAATGTTTCCCTCCCCTGCCAAAACTGTGGGTATTCCTGCTGCATACTGGGAAGCCACATACACAGAGAGCTCAAGGTATAAAATTCCCAGAAGTTGATCATGAATGGCAATCATGAGCATCATGGTCTCATCACCAGTCAATGGCCCTCACACTTGAGTGATAAAGCCCCAAACCAGGGGCAAAAAAGAGTGCCGCACTTTCTCTTAACTGGCCAATGTTGCTCTTAGAATATAATTTTAATAAACTTTGCTTTATTATCCCTATTTTCATCGCATTGAACTATAATTTATTACTCTATCAGTGAAAACAAATCAAGGCAGGTTGGCCACTGCTGGTGACAAAAATAGAGCTGCAACAAGTGGAGTGGAGCCTAATGGGTCGAGCAGATGCTCTTTCAGGTTGCTCAGTAGACTAGTGAGTTGCTCTTCAGCCTTCTGCAGCAGAAAAGCTCCAACATCTGGAAAGCAAAGTAGATCAGGAAACTCAGACGAATCATTTGCACACCTTTTTTTCAGGACCCATGGAAACCACTGCTACTGACTGCCTACTCTGTTCTGCATGTTATGGTCAAAAACTGGCTCTGTGTTTGCTGAGCACCCAACATTATCCTAGGTGTTTGAGAAGTAAAGGAAAGATCCAGGGACCTAGGAAACTAATGATCAATCTGGGAGGCAGGTCACATACTTAACACCTCATCAATTATTGTAAATTACCATGGAACAGACTGAGCTCAAGTCGGTTGACTTGCTTTGGGCTATTAGACAGCAGGTTTGGGTTGTGTCTATTACATTCAACATGTGCGTCTGATTAGTTGCTAATGTGTGCTCAACAATGAGCCAGGTGAGATGGGAGCTATGGAAGGAGTCTAAGATCTATATCTATCTCTGCTCCAAAGAGCTCTGAGGTTAGCTGAGTAACAAGACAAAGATGAAAGCCAGGTAACAAGAAGAGTGCCCAAATGAATGATGTCACCATGAACCTGAGAATTCAGTTTCAGAAATGAAGAGCACTGTATCAGTTGGAATACTTGTAGAAGGTTTTATAGAAAGTACTTGTTAAAACAACAAAAGGAGTCACTGTGTACTTGTTCCCCATGTAGGATCTCTGTCCTTAATGTGTTGTACAATGTAAATTAATGCTATAACTAGTAATCAAACAGTACTTTACACTTTGTGTTTCTGTGTGGGTGCAAACTGTTGAAATTTTTACTTAATATATACATAATTGATCTTCTGTATATAAAGAGAATTGAAAATGAATCTTGATGTGAATGGGATGGGAGAGGGAGTAGGAGATGGGAGGGAAGTTATGGGGGGGGGGGTGAAAAGCCACTGTAATCCAAAAGCTGTACTTTGTAAATTTATATTTATTAACTAAAAGTTAAAAAAATAAATTACAAACAAAGAAGAACAGAGAATTTCTTATGGCCTGTTGCTTCACAGAAAGATGATGGGAGAGGGGTTAGAATGTTAGGAAGGTACTTCAGAAAGCTGATGAAAAATGGAATTAAAAGATGTTAAATTTAGGGGTTGGCATTGTCGCACAGTAGGTTAAAAGCTACCTTCTGTGATACCAGCTTCCCATATCAGATTACTGGTTCGCACTCTGGCTGCTCTGCTTCTAATCTAGCTCTTTGCTAATGCACTTAGGAAAGCAGCAGATGATTGCACAGGTGCCTGAGCTCCAGCATCCCAGAGAGGAGACCCAGAGGTTTGGGCCTGGCACAGACCTTGCTGTTGCAGCTATTTAGGAAGTGAATGAGTGGATGAAAGAACTCTTTCTCTGTTTCTCCCTCTCTCTTTGTCATTTTGTCTTTCAAATAAATGAATGAAATAAATCTTAAAAAATAATAAATGGGGGCTGGCACTGTGGCGTAGCAGGTAAAGCTGCCGTCCACAGTGCTGGTATGCCATATGGGTGCTGATTCAAGCCCCAGATGCTCCACTTCAGAGCCAGCTCCCTGCTAATGTGTCTGGGAAAACAGCTAAGTATGGTCCAAATACTTGGGCCCATGCACCCACGTGAGAGACTTGGCTCCCCACTTCAGATGGGTTTAGCTCCAACCATTGAGGCCATTTGGGAAGTGAACCAGCTCATGGAAGATCTCTCTCTGCCTCTGCCTCTCTGTAACTCTGACTTTCAAATGAATAAATATGCCTTTTAAAATGGTAAAAAAAGAAAGTAGAGCCTGAGATTCACATTAATTCATATGTTATTCAGGTATTTTTATTCACATAGAAAATATTATATAATGTGTATACAATGTTCCAGCTTTTCATAAATTAGTGGAGAAAACAGACATTGTTTCTATCTTCCTGGAGCTTGCAGCTTAATGGGAGAGACAAGCATTAGTCACAGAACTGCACTGCTATTAAACAACATACTACACCAAGAACCTTAAAAAATATTAGGTGAAGAAGTTTGAAGTAGGTCATCAGATTCATGTTTACTCAAATATCAAAATGATGAGTAGGAAATGATCAGGTTGTGGAGGTGGGAAGGGTTTTAGGTATAGGACTGAGCATGTGCAAAGACCTGAGGGGAAGAAAGAAACTATCCAGCTGTAGAAAAGTAATCAACCAGTGTAACTGGACAACAGAAAGGGGGAGAATACTTCCTGGGATTTGAGGGCTCAAGGGTATCTTTAAGGATCTGTGAAGAGCCATGCATCTTCTCTCCGGGAATGTTCTAAATACAATCAGCAAGATCACAGATTTCTAGATGCCTTTGGACTTCAGAAAAACAACCCCACCTTAAGAACAGATGTGGTTGGCACTGGCTCTCAGGGGCAAAAAGGGTTTTCACAGCAAAATAAGGATTTGGAATGAGCAATTTTTGCATGATTGTGGAGGGCAGAGTTTATCCCTAGGTAAGGTTTTTATCATTCTTACTCCAGTTCCATTGACTGCCCTCAATTCACAAAAGTCAAGGTGAATAATAAGAGAAAGAATATTTCTATGCTTCTGTGCTTCTGTGAATTTGCTTGCAATGCTAATGGTGGCTTTTGGTCTTAAAATGATAATTTCTCTCCTTTTTCTCATGGCTTCTGGGCCCTCTCCTCCCACTGTCATACTCATCAGCACCGTGGGGCTGTAGAGTACACAGGGCTATGGAAGAGAAATGGACTCCATGGCATTGATTTTTTTGACTCAATGGACTTCAAAAGCAGTGGTAAGAATATTACTAAAGCTGTTGACTATAAATCATTTTTGAATGCATTTTTAATCAGCATTTATCCAGCTAAGTCAATCAATCTAGAAAGTATGTGAAGATAAGGTCTAATAAAAGAAAATTCATATTTTTCTGGGGTAAACCTCCCCATAAACTTAGAACTGAATACTAGATATTTCCTCTGAATGGGAAATGTGTTTAGGCAGGTACATAGATCCCCAACAGAGACTATTTTCAATATTAATTATCTTGCTGTGCCTTAAATGGTTTTCGTTTGAGTGTTAAGAGGTTTGTGAAGATTAGATTATTTAAATAGCAAAAATCAATTTTCCTGAATTTAGACAGTCTTTTGCAGTCAACTGTAAAAAGCCAGAGGGGGTGGAGAAAAAGGAATGTTTCACCTATCTTGTTTGTTCGTTTCCAAATGTGCAAACAAACTGAATGGTTAGAACAAAAACAGGTAGGGTGTACATTAGAGGAAAACAAGATTTCAATTACATTTGTCTTTCTTGGGTTGATGGAGGCCTGGGCGTGAGAGGAGTCCAGCAGTCATGGCCATGGTCAGAAACCACATCATGAACTGCTCTTCCTCAGCCAGGACGTTGCTTAGTTCAGAAGTCAGGAGTGCTCAGCAGGAAATGTGAGATAAACATGTGTAGCAGGGCTGCACAGAAGAGGAGCTCATATGTGCCCGGAAGAAATGGAATGCTGTCTTTTATTGCAAATGTCTTTCTCTTCCCCAGGGCCAACATGAAGCTTAAGCCAAGCTTGCTTTTAATTCGGCAGATGAGTAAAACTTATGTTTTTTTTGTGTGAAAGGTTTGTGCTTGGCTCTGAGCTATACCTGTCTACAAAGAGCATCCCTTTGGTTAGAAAAGAGTATTCTCAAGCATCACTATTACAATGCACAGTGAGATGTCTTACACAAGGGCCATGATCAAGAGGCCTAATGTGCAGCTTATATGCAAAATGTTCATGGAAAATTCATATTAGCTTTTAATCCCATTTTTTCATGAATTTTTCCAAGTACTCTCCTATTGTAGTTCTCAATACTTTGGTAAGTGCATTGTTCTGCCCAGGTTGTCATAACAAAATACCATAGACTAACTCAAGGAACAGAAATTTTGTTTGCTCACAGTTCTGGGGACTGGAAATCCAACATTAAGGTGCCCATAGTTTTGGTTTCTCTAGATATCTTTCCTTGAAGATGGTTACCTTCTTGCAATATCCTCACTTGGTCTTTTCTCTGTGTGCTGTGGAAACAGAGAAAGATCTCTGGTACATCTTCTCTTGTTACAACGATCCTAGTCCTATTGAATTAGGATCTTACCTTCAGTAAATCATTTAATCTTAATTCTCTCTTTAAACACTCTATCTCCAAATGCAGTGATGTTGGGAGTTAGAGCTTCAGCATATAAATTTTGGGAAAACACAATTCAGTTCATAATAGTAAATGAATGCATGAAAAGGAGGAATACACTGTAAGTCCATAGTGCTATGGAAAAAAGAATAGAAAGAAAAGGATAATCTTGATTTGACATTGGTACCTACCTTAGAGAACTTGTCATTCAAGCTAGATCTTAAATAATGCTGAGAACTCTGACAGCACAGCATGGGGGAGACAAACTATCATGCAGAGAACATGGTTTGAGGCATGCTCAGAGGCCTGAATGTTCAGAGAAACCATGTGGGAACAGAGACTGGGTAATGAGTACCCATTGTGTGTACTGGGGAGATGGCATGGACTTGCAGGATGAAGAAGATTGTAGAGGCCATTCACTTAGAAAATGCATTACTTTGAGGGCATTGAGGACATACAAGATGCCAGTCAGGGAAAGGTCATGATCCCATGGAGAGTTGAGGAAGGTCATGTTAGTGGTGGGATGGCTTGTAGTGGAGAAAAGAAAAGGCAGAGGGCTCAGGTAATAAGTGCAAGTGTCCCTCTTCCTTTTCTTCACAATGCCAGACCACATGGTCATCCTGTGGCCCTCTGCACTCTAGGGTTTCCTGCCTCCTCTTACATTTGTCTTTCTTGGGTTGTTGGAGGCCTGTGCATGAGAGGAGTCCAGCAGTCATGGCCATGGTCAGAAACCACATCATGAGCTGCTCTTCCTCAGCCAGGACGTTTCTTTTTTTTTTTTTTTTTTTTTTTTTTGCACTCATGCCCGTTTATCTTTTCATCCCGTTTTCCGGTGAACTTTCTGAAGCACCCTCATGGCCCTGGATTTGTCTGACTTTGCATTCTGATTGTCCATTCGGTATCAACCAGGACTTTAAATTTGTTTTAGTTTTTTTTTTTTTTTTAACTTTTATTTAATGAATATATGTTTCCAAAGTACGAATAATGGATTACTATGGCTTCCCCCCCATACCGTCCCTCCCACCCACAACCCTCCCCTTTCCCACTCCCTCTCCCCTTCCATTCACATCAAGATTCATTTTCGATTATCTTAATATACAGAAGATCAGCTTAGTATACATTAAGTAAGGATTTCAACAGTTTGCTCCCACACAGAAACATAAAGTGAAAAATAATAGATGTTTTTTTTTAATGATGATGAAATCAGATCAGACCTATTGTCATGTTTAATCCCAGTGAGAGTCAAGTTGGGAGTTGATAGTTTCTTTTCTTTTTTTTTTTTTTTTTTTTTTTTTTACAGAGGATCAGTTTAGTATGCATTAAGTAAAGATTTCAACAGTTTGCACCCCCATAGAAACACAAAGTGAAATATATTATTTGAGTACTCGTTATAGCATTAAATCTCAATGCACAGCACATTAAGGACAGAGATCCTACATGAGGAGTAAGTGCACAGTGACTCCTGTTGTTGACTTTACCAATTGACACTCCTGTCTATGGCATCAGTAATCTCCCTATGCTCCAGTCATGAGTTTCCAAGGCTATGGAAGCCCTCTGAGTTCTCCGACTCTTATCTTGTTTAGACAAGGTCATAGTCAAAGTGAATGTTCTCTCCTCCCTTCAGAGAAAGGTACCTCCTTCTTTGAAGACCTGTTCTTTCCACTGAGATCTCACTCACAGAGATCTTTTGCCAGAGTGTCTTGGCTTTCCATGCCTGAAATACTCTCATGGGCTTTTCAGCCAGATCTGAATGCCTTTAGGGCTGATTCTGAGGCCAGAGTGCTATTTAGGGCATCTGCCATTCTATGAGTCTGCTGAGTATCTCACTTCCCATGTTGGATCACTCTCCCCTTTATTTATTCTATTGGTTAGTGTTAGCAGGTACTAGACTTGCTTATGTGCTCCCTTTGACTCTTAGTCCTTTCATTATGATCAATTGCGAACTGAAATTGATCACTTGGACTAGTGAGATGGCATTGGTACATGCCACCTTGATGGGATTAAATTGGAGTCCCCTGGTATGTTTCTAACTCTACCATTTGGGGCAAGTCAGCTTGAGCATGTCCCAAATTATATATCTCTTCCCTCTCTTATTCCTACTCTTATGTTTAACAGGGATCACATTTCAGTTAAATTTCAACACTTAAGAATAACTGTGTATTAATTACAGAATTAAACCAGTCATATTAAGTAGAACAGACAAAAAAACTACTAAGAGGGATAATGTATTAAGTTGTTCATTAACAGTCAGGGCTATGCTGATCAAGTCACCATTTCCCATAGTGTCCATTTTACTTCAACAGGTTTCCTTTTTGGTGTTCAGTCAGTTGTCACCGATCAGGGAGAACATATGGTATTTGTCCCTTTGGGACTGGCTTATTTCACTCAGCATGATGTGTTCCAGATTCCTCCATTTTGTTGCAAATGACTGGATTTCGTTGTTTCTTACTGCGGTATAGTATTCTAAAGAGTACATATCCCATAATTTCTTTATCCAGTCTACCGTTGATGGGCATTTAGGTTGGTTCCAGGTCTTAGCTCAGGACGTTTCTTAGTTCAGAAACAGTACACAGAAACTTTTCTGTGTACTCTACAGCCCCACGGTGCTGATGAGTATGACAGTGGGCTAGTCAATAAACCTTGGTTAAATTGTAGTACAATTTTATAACAGTGATTCCCAAGTATGTGTAAGGAGTAGGGATTATTCTGAAAGGGAACACAGGAGATCTCAAAATGACTCCAGCCACCGGACTGTGTTCCATAGCCATCCACATTGAGATTCCAAAGCTTTTTCCCAAGAGGCATCCCCACCATCACCAACTGTGTGAATGTTGGGGATATACCATGTTCTTGAGTGTAACGAGAGGAGGATGAAGTTTGAGAATCAGCCTGTCAGAGGTTGGGTAGCTCACCTTTTTCTTCCTCCAATCACACCCGGAGTTCTGCTCCTTGTTTTTGAAGTTAGGGAATAATTTTCCCCACCCCCAACCATCCATAGGGCTGCTGTCTCCTTCCCTTAGAATTTGAGAAAGAGGAGTTGAAGAACTATTATCCTGGGTTAACCAGTTGACACTATTGAGAGATTTTAATCCTCATTGCCTTGCCTTCTTTTTGGGTATTGACTTCTTCATGTATCATTCTCTCTCTCCATCCCTGTTCTTCAGATTTACTTTCCTCAAACATTAGAAGATTAAAACAATTGATGAAATTTCACTTTAGTCTATGTGGAGGTCTCATGTGGAAATATCATTAAATCTAAGACTGTAGAACACTCTGTTAGGCTGGGAAGAGATGAATTGGATGCATTTTTCATATGATCACAAGGAACAAATGGCCAGGTGAGAAGTGAATTGGGGTTTGCCTCCCTGAGTTGTCAGAACTACATTTCCCTCTTCTCTCTGTATGCATCTCTGCATATTTCACTGTTATTCAGAATTTCCCAAATTCCTATTTATTTTTTAATTCATCATAATATAGGGCTGAAAATTTTATTTCATCATTTTTCATGCATAATGAGCTTTTATGTTCAATTCATCATCTTTTTCCAAACTATATAGAGAACAGAATACTAAGAAATATAGGTGATAATTCGAAAAAATGTTTAGCTTTGGCAGCTCATGACAAGAGCCGCAGGTGATTACTGATGTCATAAATAAGAGTGTCAATTGTTAAATCAACAACAGGAGTCACTGTGCACTTACTCTTCATGTAGGATCTCTGTCTTTAATGTGTTGTACTATGTGAATTAACGGTAAAACTAGTCTTCAAACAGTACTTTATACTTTGTGTGTCTGTGTGGGTGCAAACTGTTGAAATCTTTACTTAGTATATACTAAGTTGATCTTCTGTATATAAAGATAATTAAAAATTAAAAATGAATCTTGATGTGAATGGGATGGGAGAGGGAGTGGGAGATGGGATGGTTTGCGGGTGGGAGGGTGGTTATGGGGGGAAAACCGCTATAATCCAAAAGTTGTATTTTGGAAATTTATATTTATTAAATAAAAGTTAAAAAAAAGAAAAAAAATGTTTAGAAATAATCCTGGCCTTTGAGGAGCTTAATATCTGGTACAATATAAGTACTTTAATGAAACGGAGAAGGTTGTAAAAGTAAACTATGATTGCCATGGATTGGGGTAAATTACCACTTTTCTATCAAAGCAAGATAAACAAAACAAAAACTGAAAGGCAGCTTTGGTAGACAGGTATCTTCCAGCAGTGGCTGCACTGAAGTTGGGGGGTGGAGGGTCTCTCATTGATTGTTCTGGCTATTGTGGGAGGCTTAGGACCTGATTGTGTATGGACAAGCCCCAAGCGATGGTTGGCCCCAATTGATGCTAGCTTCTCTTTCAGCCAGCCTGCTTGCACATATGGCTTAGCCATAGGCCTCTCATATCATGGGCATGTTTATCACAGTTGCCACATCCAGGATATTCCCAAGAATTGTGCAGACACAGTACCTTAAGAGAAAGTTTGAAGATTGGAGTTTAGGTAAGAGAAATATTTAAAGCAAGGACTTGAAGGAGGAATTTCCCAACTGATCTAAAAGGGAATATTTTGTTGAAACAACAAGTTTTTAGGTAGATTGAGAAGGTTTCTGTATTTTTCACCATTGTTCTATAATACAGATGTCATCCTTTCCCAATGGGACTATTTCCATTAGTATTGTATTTTATTGAGATTGCTTCTTCTCACCAGTGGGCTAGAGCCATTTAGTGCTCTGATTTTTAGCCATTGTGACCTCTTATTACCCATGCTACTTTGCCTCATGATCATATAAAGCACACATAATAATGCTACTGGCATTTAAATTTCATTACAATTCATATGTTGTTGAACACTTTTTCCATTCTACACTTTAATTTTTGTACATGGTGGAGCTGCTTCATTTCCATAAGAATGAAGTTATACCCAAAGTCTACAGGCACTGGTTCTAGAGGTCGTGATTTATTTTGGAGCTTCTGTGTGTCTGTCATCCCACATGGGAGAAGCACACAAACGTATATACATTAAGTTCTTTATCTTTTTTTCAGACTCTGTTCTCATTATCTTTTCTAAGAGTAATTATAGAAACAAATCTTTGCTGTGCTCAATTGTTTTTAACACCAAGGACCACTGGAAGTCATAGAGCAAGAACGTGAGTGCACTCTCAGAGCTCAGAAAAAGTTTCAGTTGCAGAAAAGCAGTCGGATGAAAACTCATCAGCATTTTTTGAACAGTGGACATTATACATATATAAATCTATAGTTATACATATTAGGCTTTATATGCAATATATAGTTAGATATATAAAGTATACAGTATGTCTGGGGAAAGCTAAACTTTCTATGTGTTGTGGATGCATCAGAATGGAGATGTTGGATGGGAGCAGTGCATATTGGTGACTAGGAAGGTTCCAGGTGAGAGGACTGAGCCAGGATGGTGAAAGAAGGAAAGTAACATGCCCTGTGGTGTGAGAGGCAGAACTGATGGGACTTTGACAGAGTGTGGTGAGTGGGAATGGGAGTAGAAACAGAAGTCAAAAAAGCCCTCGGGGTTCTGAATCAGTGACTGATGGTAATATTAGTGTGGTTTGTAGCCATCAGAAATGTCTCCCGGTCAGTGCAGTGGCTCACTTGGCTAATTCTCCGCCTGCAGCACCGGCATCCCATATGGGTGCCGCGTTCTAGTCCTGGTTGCTCCTCTTCCAGTCCAGCTCTCTGCTGTGGCCTGGGAGGGCAGTGGAGGACGGCCCAAGTGCTTGGGCCCTGCACCTGCATGGGAGACCAGGAGGAAGCACCTGGCTCCTGCCTTCGGATCGCTGAAGCGCCGGCCGTGGCGGCCATTAGGGGAGTGAACCAATGGAAGGAAGACCTTTCTCTCTGTTTCTCTCTCACTGTTTATAACTACCTGTCAAATAAAAAAATAAGGAAAAAATAAATGTCTCCCTAAAGGAGAAACAGAGATCTTAGGGAATTTAAGGGACTGACACCAAAGTCCAAATTAGTTAGCGAACACGAAGGAGGATTAAAAGATGCTGATGGTCTGAGAGACATATTCAAAACAGGAAACTAACAAAAAAGGGAGAGCACAGAACTTCCCCTTTACATGCACCAAAACAGACACCCCCTCCCCCAGCTCAACAAGCGGATCTGGTACTCTACCTACACAGTTAGTGTCCCCATCACAGACCAGCTCAAGCCTATGATGGATTGGTCATGCGGGTGTTAAAGGCACTGCCTGGGTGGAGCTTGTTTCAGACAGGGTTGGGGAAGGGTGTATGCAGTGGATGTCAGAGAGCTGTGCAGCCCACTGGGCCGAATCTTCCCTGACATCTCCCAGCCTCTGCCTATCAGAAATGGTCTGTTACATTGTGTGGTCTGCCAACTTTCTGAAAACGGTTTGGACACATCTTGGATCGAAGGTTAAGACTCACAAACAAAAGCCTTCTTGCTCCCATAGCAAGTGATCATCATTAGTCAAGCTTTTCAGAGGAAACTGAAATCTTTCCTGCTTGCAGGTGCCTTGGCTGGACTCCCGCTGATCTCTGCAGTCCCTGTTCTCGCCTGGCTGCCCCCGTGAGTGGAGAGCAGATGCGCTTGCAGAATTCTGCCACACATGCCCCTCCCTCTCCTCAATGGTCACTTAGGGCAAGGCTTATGGGAGTGCTGGACAGACCAGGCCAACCTCCATCCATGCTCCTGACAAGGGGGAGGTAGAAGGCACAACATGGGCCTTTTGTTTCCTCTCCTGCTGATTTACATGGACTAGGCTGCATTTCTTTGATTTCATTTGCAAAGGGCTTTGGGATTAAAGATCCTATATAAATGGAAATTATTTTATCATTGAAAAGCGAAAGTGCAAGTATGCAAGAGATGAAGAGAAACATTTCACCGGAACTTTTCAGCACTATTTCATATGCCATTTTTTCTTTGGGTGTGTATGATATGTGGCAAATATGGGCATCCTCAGAAGTTTGCTTCCATATTGGTCCTGTTCTGGACCCACACTTGTCACTCTTGATTCCTGGATTATTTCTATAATTTCCTAAATGGTAACTTGACCTCTGGTCTCCCCTCTCTCTCCACTATTATTCTCTTTAAAGTACACTGCATGTTGCTACCACGTACCCAGACAAAGCTAAAAAGAAAGTAATACTAAGATTGATGAGGATTTGTGGAAACTAGAACTACATAGACTTCTGATGAACATGTGAATTGCAGCAACTCTTGGAGAAATGTTTGTCTATGCAGACTGTGGGAGACTTAGGATGGTTTGGCTTACAATTTTTAGGTTTTATCATGGTGCGAAAGTGATTGGCATTCAATAGAAACTGTCCTTTGAATTTTGACCTTTATGTGGTAGGACACCCTAGATAGTGCTTGTGAACTGTGGCTCCCAGTCAGCTGCACAGTCATGCAGATAAACAACCCATACTGTGTGCTATGTTGCTAGCTGTGACATTCAGCAGATTAGGGGTGTTAAATGCATTTTTAACTTGTATTTTCAACTTAACATTGCTTATTGGGATATAATTTCTGTCATAAGTAGAGGACCATCTCCATACTAAGGTTGAACATCAGCATATTCTTTGACACACAAATCCAGTTCTCCTACAAATACTCCACAGAGATAAATATTCACAAGTATCAGAAGACTTGAATGACATGTCTGTAGCAGAATTTAAATAGTTCAAATTTGGAAATAGCTCAGCCGTCCATCTCAACATTAGGACTGATAAGTTTTGGTGTATGTGTACAATGGAATTCTATTTAGCAATTGAAATGAACAAATTCAACCCTTCCCTATCATGTGAATAAATCTCACTAAGATTGTATTGAGCAAAGAAACAAAACAATAACACAAATGCATCACATAGTCTCATTCCTGCAAGTTAAAAATCAAACAAAACTAGCCAAGAGTATTAGATGTAGGGATCATGGGTGCCTTTGTGGGGAAAGACATTAATAACAGGAAGGAAGGGAGCATGAAGGGTCTTCTGGGGAATTGGCAAAGTTGTGTGTTTTTGGCCTGAGTATTGGTCACATGACTATTCAGTTTGTGTAAATCAGCAAGTGGTGCATTTATTATGTATCAAAGATACATTTCAACAGAATTGATAAGACAAAGTAAAACTCCCATAGCTGTAATCACATTACTTTCCTGAATAGAAATCTCAAATGGTCCTCTACACCTTTCAGATTAAAGTTCAAACACTTTAGATTCAGATAGGAACTTTTCCAATCTGTCTGTATAAATGGTCCAACCCCATCTCTTACTCTCCCTACTAAGTACCCTGTGCTCCAGCTGCAATGAATTTTTAAACCATTATTTTTGTGGACCACGTACTTGTATAACTTTAGCATTTAGTTTATGTCATTCTTTTTGTCTAGAGTACTTCATCACATTTGTTACCTTGGTAACTCAGCTCACATGAAATATTACTTCCTTCATAAACTTTCCCTGACTTACCTGGAATATTAATCAGCTTTTCATCACTATAACTAAATACTTGACACAGGCTACTTGAAAGCAAGGAGTTTTATTTGGCTCATAATTTTGGAGGTTCATGGTAGAAGACCACACAGGGTCCACTGGATTAGTTGTCTGCTGAGACTATTGCTTGCAATGGTTGAGTGATATGAAGGAATGATCAAGTGGTCAGTCAGGAAACAGAGACAGGAAGCACACTCATCCTTTGGGTCCATGTTACCATGATTTGATCATTGAGACTTCGCCCTCATAACCTAATCATTTCCCAAAGGCCTCGCCTTCAGATACTACAATTGGATAAGATTTCTACCCGAATCTATTAACTATGAACATAGACTTAGGGAACCAAGCTTTGAACACACGTGTCTTTAGACGACATGCAAACCACAGCACCTGGCCAGGTATATTTATATCTTCTGTGCTCATTTGCTATTAAAACACACCTTGCTGGCTCAAAGGATTTAATTTAACAATTTTTTGAAAGATATTTATCTATTTTGATTTATGATTTATTTATTTAAGTTTTAAGATTTATTTATTTTGAAAGCCAGAATTGCAGAGACAAAGAGAGAGATCTTCCACCTGCTGGTTTACTCTTCAGTTGGCTGCAATGGCTAGTGCAGAACCAGGTTGAAACCAGGAGTCAGGAGCTTCTTCTGGGTACCCCATATGGGTGAGAGGGGTCCAAACACTTAAACCACCTTCTGCTGCTTTCCCATGCCATTCGCAAGGAGCTGAATGGGAAGTGGAGCAGCTGGGACACGAATTCGTGCCCATATGAGATACCGACATCATAGCTAGCAGCTTTACCCACCACAGCACAATGCTGGCCCCTGGTCTAACAATTAACACACTAGCTAGGTTGCTCATGTCCCACACTGGAATTGCCTGAGTTTAATTCCCAGCTCTGGTTCCTCACTCTTGCTCCTGCTAATGCACACCTTTGGAGGCAGCAGTGATGGCTCAAGTATTTGGGTTGCTGTCACCCATGTATTGAGTCCTAGCTCCGGATTTTAGCCCTCAGACCATTGTGGACATTTGGGAAGAGAACCAGGGAATAAGGGGTTCTCTCTCTGCATTTCAAAATAAATGAATAGTTAATTAGTTTCAAAAATTTAAAGCACACATTTCTGAGTCCAGAGTAAATTTAATTAATAATTTCTTTTTGAATTGGGTGACCTGAAAGAATGGGATTCGTATTTCAGTGACTTTCTTGACATGGATCAATGCAGATACTGTCACCAGGATTGACTGATTTACTGCTTTCCATGCTGTTCACTTTGTGCTGCTGTCCCCACCCCTTCCAAAGGAAGAACATGTTTGTGGGCTTCAAAGCTTTGCGTGTGACTATGTTATTTACTAGTACTATCTTTTGAGGGATCCAGAAGCAGCTGCAGACTGAAGATAATTTTATTTTGCTCTTATCTTTTGAAAGGAAGGGGAGAAATAAGGAAGATATGTGTATTTGTTTATTTAAAGTTAAAATAATATTTTAATCTATAAAGTGTGAACAAGAATAAAATAGAGTTGAGTCAAATTCTATTGTATTGTTCCATTTCTCTAGGCTTCTTGGGCTATGTTTCATTATTTTAGCTACAACTTGAGAGATTTCTCTAGATATGATTGCATTTCTGTAAGATTTAGGCCTCTGTACATTAAATTGATAACAGTGTCTCAGAAATAATCTTCCAATGTTATAGCCAGTTATGGAGTTAAGAATAAGTGCATATGAAGACATTAATATTGCCTGTAAGAGTTCACCCTTGTATCAAAATATGGTAACACAAATATGGTAATCAAAATATGGTAATATAGAAAGAGAAACTCTTGGGGCTGGCACTGTGGCACAGCAGGTTAAAACCCTGGCCTGAAGTGCTGGCATCCCATATGGGCACCTGTTCGAGACTTGGCTGCTCCACTTCCAACCAGCTCTCTGCTATGGCCTGGGACAGCAGTAGAAGATGGCCTAAGTCCTTGGGCTCCTGCACTTGCGTGGGAGACCTGGAAGAAGCTCCTGGGTCCTGGCTTTGTATTGGCGCAGCTCCGGCCATTGCAGCCAATTGGAGAGTGAACCAGCGAATGAACAACCTCACTATCTGTCTGCCTCTCCTCTCTCTGTGTAACTCTGACTTTCAAGTGAAATAAAGAAATCTTTAAAAAATAAAAAAGAAAGAGAAACTCAAGTTAGTACATGGAAATTTGTTTATGAGCCTCCAGGGTCGTAACAGAGAATCAGGAATAAGTGAATAAAAACTCACACTAATTTAACTAGACACATTTTGGGTGTTGTCCTCTCCCATTTTCATTTTATATATGACAATTCAAAGCCTCACAGTTTCTCCAGCCTCTGCAATTATAGCCGCCTAATTCTGTGTGTACCCTGGAGATATAAATGAGCTAAAAAGAGACTTTCTAATCAACTCTTATAATTATGCAGTCAGATGGAAAATACTGATAACTAAGTCTTATTCTTGGTTATGAGCTTTGCATATTTGGAGGTAGATGAGTGGGTTACAACATGGAGCACAGCGTATGTCTAGATGCTGCCTGTGACCTTCCTGAGCAGATGTCCTAACAAGCTAGACTTTCACAGGCAGTCTTAAAGTAGTAGAGCGAAGATGGTGCAGTAGGCTTTATATAGTGGTTTCTGCATTGTTTGTATTTATGTTAAGGTTATTCCCACGTAGTTAAGAACATCGTGTTGCCTAAGACATTGTAAATGAAAACTCTCCCCATAGTGTGAACACAGGAATAAGGAGATGGCTCACAGATACACTGCAACAGAGCAGAACTAGACTCATGCTCAGGCAACTGGTTGCCAGCTTTGGATGCTGTCATTAACCCACTGCATTTTGCCCACTAGATTGCACTATTTTACAAATTTCAAAGGTGTCAGATAAGATGCATCCCATATGAATGCAGATTACAGTAATCATGCTGGAAGCCTCAGTCTGGATTGTGCCAAAACCAAATAAATACTCTGCCAATCTGCATCTCCTTCAGTCCTTGGGAAGAACTGGATGTTGTGATGATGGCACACACTCTCCTTCCACGGAGTGTCTCCATAGCCCTAAGTGTATTCCTTGGAGGAGGCCAGAATTAGCCACACTAATTGCTCCAGCCAGGCAGCATTTTATGCAAGTGTCTCCTGAGAGGTTCTTCTCCCCTCCCTCAGCCACCAGTTGTTGTTCACTGATTGTAAGGGAGTAGTTTGGGGAATTGGAGCCCCAGAGCCCTGGGTTCCAGTCTTTGTTCTTCTGTAGTTTTGATTTTATGCAAGCTACTTGCCTCTCTGAACGTCAGGCATCCCTTGATCAACACTGTCCTTATGGATTATGTAGGGATTTAGTGCATCTTATGCAACTGCTTAATACATAGTAAAAACTCCAAACTAATTTGAAGTAAAAAATTATGGCCATTCAACCTAAAGAATTTTAGATTCCATGTAAATTAAAGTGTATCACATAAATAGCAACTCAGAATGTATGGAGCAGCTAATCTAGTTTTCTATCTTCCCCCATTTACCATCATCTCAGTGGCTTGCAGTTCCAGTTAGACACTTTGTCCACTGTATCTAGTTATGTGTCAGACCTCTTTATACCTGGAGATACCCATTTTTACTCACTCTTCAGCCCATATATGACAAAATGCATTAAAACAAAAATTGAGAAAGTTTTTTGGGCTCCAAGAGGGTAGGGCATGAGCCTGTTTTTGCTCAGTGTATTTTCGAAAATTAATTAGTTTGAAAGTCAGAGTCACAGAGGGAAAGAGAGAGAGAGAGAGAGAGAGAGAGAGAGAGAGATTTAGCATCTGCTGACTTACTCCCCTGTGCTTGCAATATCCAGGGCAGAGCCAGGATGAACCCAGAAGCCTGGAACTCCCACGGGTGGAAGGGACCCAAGCACTTGGATCATCAATGCTGCCTTTCCAGGCACTGTTTCAAGAATATGGATCAGAAGCAGAGTAGCCAGTACTTGAACTGGCACTTAACTATGTGATTTAGATGTTGTAAACTGCAGCTTCATGTGCTGTGCCACACCTTCTGCCCCACACATTGTATTTTTATTGCTGAGATGTGGATATGTGAATGAATTAATGAATGAATGGGTCAGAGAGTGCAGAGGATTCTACGCAATTTATCATCCACAGAAGATATATCATGAAATCATGTCCTGCTGTTGGTGGGGTCAAGCATAGTTCTTACACTTAAAGGGCAGGGTGCCCATTTTGTACTGTGGGTGTTCTGAGTTCATGATTTGGGTCTGCTGCTGATTCACAGTCTGTTACTAGATAATGAAACTTGGCTTTGAAATTGAGTGGAGGGTTTGATATTTGTCATGGGGGGATGAACTAATTAATTATTATGGCATCTCACTTCATAGAAGCAAGGGGGTAATGAGTATGGTCATTAAAGTAAATTAGTTAACATTTCAAAAGTGAAAGGAAGACTACAACATGGATAAAAGTTGAGATTCAGGATCATTTGGGTAAAGAGCAGCAAGAGGGGCATGGCATGCACATACTTGTTCCTTCAGTAAAGCAGCACAAAGCTTTGAGAAGCTTGCATTGCCCAGAGAGAGCATTCCTAATCTATGTTGAATCCATATTAAAAACTGCAGGAAGACAGGCCAGCTCTGCATGCTGTACAATCTCTCCCTCTCGCAGGTTGTCTTTAAGCATGATTTTTTGCTTTTCTTAATGTTTCAATATGAAAGTTAATAAGATAAGACCCTGTGGGTCATGTGGTTCCATGCTCTAAGCCTACCAGTCCTGGTCTATTGAGAATGACTTCTGTTATATCCCTGCTAAGGGTTTACTCATGCTACTAACCAGTAAAGTTAGCCTGCTTATTCTTCACTCACTGTCTCGGTTCTCTTCTCTGCCCTGGAACGAATGACCAAGCAGGCAGATAAACATCTGCTTGAAGTAACACATCTCGTCTTCACATTGCTTTCTTTCTTCCAGGTGATACAACCCCAGATTTTTCATCATTATACCCACAAGAATTAATTCCTGTCCTCTCACCACTCTGTCCTCACTCTTCTGAACATGTTCCAGTTTTTCCAGTTCATCCTCAACCAACAACAATGGTTTTGCACTGATAACATGTCACACAGTATGTTGACCAGGCTGGTTCCCTGCTTTAACAATCCTCCTGTCACATTGTTATGGTTTCAGTAGCCCTCCTGAGGACTCTGCCCTGCAGGGACAGGAAACAGTTCTGAGGAGGGTCAACAGAATCTTAGGAGCCTTGGTTTGTTAACTCTTTCTAGGAAGTTACTATGGCTGTTAAGTCTTGTCTGGGGTCTTTCTACTGAACTATAGTGAGTAGATTTCCATAAAATTTACGCAATTAAGTTACTTTCATCCATATGGTCATTCATTCATCCTAAAATATTTATTTAAAATCTAAAATGGTAAGATTTAGATATTTAAAGATGAATCTATCTTTAAGAATGTCCTAATCTAGTGGGAAAGATGTGTCCAGATATTACATTGTATAAAAGCAGAACTTTGTGAGTTGCATATCAATCAGCATGGAATTTCATTTACTTTTATTTCAGACTTGTTCTCTGGACTATATTCCTTTTATCCTGGATCCATTTCTGTTCATGGTACATCCTTGGCACTGACTGCTGACTGAATCTCTACCTATAAGGTGCGTTGACCAGACAGGTTCCCACCATTATCTCGAATTCCTAATGCTGCTTTCTCCACCAAATGTTAGGGTTCTATTCAACCTTACAATTCTGCATCCTGCCTCTCTTTTACTTAAGGTAACAGAGTGAGCTAATACAATTGGTCATAACTGTTTAAATCACAACTGTTGTTGTAGCCTGGCAATCAATATCTAATTATGTATTTTGCTTGGGAAATAATTCCAGGGACCTTAATCCTATCTTTAAGCTATATGGCCAATGTGCCCAGGTATTGACCTATATTCTTTTTTGTAGGTGTTCATGGAGTAGCTCATGTGTTGGGGATGGCTCCATGCTGCCTCTCAACATTATTGCTGATAAGTCATAGGAAAAGTATATCTTGTCTTCAGCTCTGTGATCTTACCTACCTGCACATCAGATACATAAAAACCAACTGTGAGCTCCAGTTCCTGATCCCACTGTTTATCCAGGCTTACTAATAATTTTCTGCTCAAGTGTTCTTTCTTTTTTTCTATTTGTTCATTACTTCATGTTTTCCTGGGTTTGTATTCCAGCTTCCACAAAGCATATCAGAATTCACTTCTTCTTGGTATAAAGATCAAACTTGACATAACCAATCTTTTTTTTTCTTTTTTTTTAACTTTTATTTAATGAATATAAATTTCCAAAGTACAGCTTATGGATTACAATGGCTCCCCCCCCATAACGTCCCTCCCACCCGCAACCTGCCCCTTTCCGACTCCCTCTCCCCTTCCATTCACATCAAGATTCATTTTCGATTCTCTTTATATACAGAAGATCAGTTTAGCATACATTAAGTAAAGATTTCAACAGTTTGCTCCCACACAGAAACACAAAGTGTAAAACACTGTTTGAGTACTAGTTATAGCATTAAATCTCGATGTACAGCACACTAAGGACAGAGATCCTACATGAGGAGTAAGTGCACAGTGACTCCTGTTGTTGACTTAACAAATTGACACTCTTGTTTATGGCATCAGTAATCACCCTAGGCTCTTGTCATGAGCTGCCAAGGCTATGGAAGCCCCCTGAGTTCACCGACTCTGATCATATTTAGACAAAGCCATGGTCAAAGTGGAAGTTCTCTCCTCCCTTCAGAGAAAGACACCTCCTTCTTTGATGACCCATTCTTTCCACTGGGATCTCACTCGCGGAGATCTTTCATTTAGGGTTTTTTTTTTTTTTTTTCCCCCAGAGTGTCTTGGCTTTCCATGCCTGAAATACTCTCATAGGCTTTTCAGCAAGATCCACATGCCTTAAGGGCTAATTCTGAGGCCAGAGTGCTGTTTAGGACATCTGCCATTCTATGGGTCTGCTGTGTATCTCACTTCCCATGTTGGATCATTCTCTCCCTTTTTGATTCTATCAGCTAATATTTGCAGACACTATTCTTGTTTATGTGATCCCTTTGGTTCTTAGTCCTATCATTATGATCAATTGTGAACAGAAATTGATCACTGGGACTAGTGAGATGGCATTGGTACATGCCATCTTGATGGGATTGAATTGGAATCCCCTGGTATGTTTCTAACTCTACTGTTTGAGGTAAGTCAGCTTGAGCATGTCCCGAATTGCACATCTCTTCCCTCTCTTATTCCCACTCTTATATTTAACAGTGATCACTTTTCAGTTAACCAATCCTTTTTTAAGAAAACTTTTATTTAATAAATATAAATTTCTAAAGTATGACTTTTGGATTATAGAGGTTTTTTTCCCCCCATAACCTCCCTCCCACCTGCAAACCTATGTCCAGGAAAAAAGTCTTGGAATCATATAAGTGAGTTAAAATAAGGCTATGCCATTTATTATCTGTGTGAACTTTGTCAACAAAAAGAACTCAGCCAATGTGATCTAGTGATGCCTTCATAACTCAACTCACAGAATTAGAAAGTCAGTATGAGTTGGCACATGCAAACATCTTCACATTGGCTAGATCCTCAATCAATGCTTATCCCTTCACTCCCCTGCATAGCATCACAAATACCCTATGTAACTCATTTAACTTTTTTGTGATCGCTTCTGTAGCCTTTAACCTGGAAACAACAGCAGTCTATTGTGTGGTCATTCTGACTTGATCAGAAACAACTGTTATGAACCTTGGAAATACTTTTGTTATATTATAAATACTGAAAACATTTATCATTGATCCAGGACAACTGGTAGAATGATGATATATATTTTCTTGGAAGAAGTTAAGATCAAGAGGAAGTCAATGCAGAGTATATCTTTATCAGTACAAAGCTCACAGAGTGTGGAGTTGTCCTTGAGACCAGCAATAGCATCAAAGTTGGAAGCCACTGTTGTAGAACCAACTGGGTTCAACCACCAGAACTGCCTGCACTTAGGTTTAAGATCTTGAATCCTAGTTTATCTGTTTATAAAAAATTATTAAGATTTATCTAATGTAATGCCTAATACAGGGGAATATTCTGAAAATTACAAGACTAAATGCATATAAAGCATTTAGAAAAAAAGGGGATCCCTAGGAAACATTATGACTACCTTTGCTGTGATTTGTCTACCCTTACCAGCATTATTATCATTCAGCAAACATTTTTGCTAATCCGTAAGCAAATATACTTTAACTGGATTAACATAATCATAAAAGTAATAATTTTATTTATTTACCATTTGTATTTTTTCATGATTTATTTATAATTTTTTCTTAGAATTTGCATTCATTTTCCTTACCAGTTTTTAATTTTTACTGTTAATGATTTTAAAGGACCCTTTTTATGTTGAAAATTATATTCCACAGTCCTTTGCTTTATTGTTCTTTCTTAAACACACACACACACACACACACACACACACACACATATATATATATACAACCCAGATTATATTTACTTCAAGTAGAAGACAGGGTGGGCATTTGGTACAGCAGTTAACTCACTGTTTAGGATGCCTGCATCCCATTTCAAAGTGCCATGTTTGAGAAAATAGCTGTATCACTTCCAATTACACTTCCTGCTTCCTGCTAATCTGGGAGGCAACAGATGAAGTCTTAAGTACCCGGGTCCCTGCCACCATGTGGAAACCTGGATTGAATTCTGGGCTCTTCGTTTCACCTTAGCCCAACCTAGGCTGTTGTGGGCATTTAGAGAGTGAATCATCAGGTGGAAGACTTTGCTCAATATCCCTCTGCCTTTAAAAACAAAAATGAAAATAAATAAATGAAAATTAATGAAAAAGATAGTAGACATGGTTTGTTCATAAGCCTTTAGAGAAAACATTTGAAATTAAAATGTATTTAGCTTTTTATACAGTTTTCTTCTATTTTACAATATTTAAGATCATACAGTGGGCTGATACAACTTGCCATAGCTGTTCAAGTTGCTGCTGGTGTTTTAGCCTAGCAATCAATATCTAATTATGTATTTTATTAGGGAAATAATTCCAGGGACCTTAATCCTATCTTTGAGCCTTATGGCCAATGTGCCAATCCAACTGCTTTTACCTAAGTAAATTTTCAATCTTGAATTAATGGACTTCAAAATTACACTAAGATTTTTGGCTGAGAACATTGTGGGTGAGGGGATGAATAATAAACATCCATATGCTTTTGCTTCCCTATGCAATTTTATTGGTGACCTTTTGCAGTACAATGCATTTATAATCAATTTTATTCTTTCAATTATTTTCTCACTTAATAAAGACTCTTCCTTATAATTTTCACACCAGCATAACCATTCAAAATTTTGGAAGACAAGGTATAATAATGATAACATAGAGTGCTTACTATGCACAATGATTGTTCTGAGTATGTTATGTGAATTGAATTTATTAAGTTCTCACAAATAGCATATATATTTGGTAGTATAAATTGAGGTGAGGGAGGACTGGTTAACCAATGCAAGAACATTTAGCTAGGTGGTAGAGCAGGATATGACTGGAAGCAGAGTGATTTTAGGAGACTGGCTGGTGAATTTTTGTAAAGGGACAGGTTATTAAGTGTCTTCGACTTTGAGGGCCAGATGGTCTCTGTTGCAGCTATTTAGCTCCGTGACTGTAGCACAAAAACACACAATATGTGAATGAGTGAATGTGGCTGTGTTCCAGTATAATTTTATTTGTGGACAAGGACATTTGAATTTTGTATAATTTCCCTGTCATAAAATATTCTATTCTTGTGACTTAAGAAAAAATCTATTTCCAAAATGTAATAAACATTCTTAGCATGTGGGTCGAAGATATAAGTTCATATTTGGCCCATAGGCTGTAGACTGCCAACTCCTGTTATAGAGGCTAAAATCTCAGCCCTGTTCTGTTCTCCTACTGACTTGCATATATGAAAAAGTGAAAGTTAAAGGTATGCTTGATACTAAAGGTATTATCTAGTAAGGACAACCACTTCTTTTATTTAGGTTGGAGTTAATTACTATGATTAGATGATACTACTTATTAGAATACTTTTCTTTGGTTTGACAGTTAGAACTTCATCAATGGGATCTTAATTTCTCTGGGTTGTTTGCATTTGTTTTCCCCTTACTTGTGGGTATACTCCCTGCAGGCTAACTAGTGAATGTGCAGAGAGGTTGTAATTACATGGCTGGTTTTGCTAAAATGTGAGCTTAATGGAATAAATCAGAGTGAAAATACACGACTTTGAGTTCTGAGTTATGCTGTTTCACTGTCTGCATCTATAAGTTAATCCAATTCATCATCAAAACAGAATTTTGCTTGGTGTTGTGTGGATACAACCTCACTCATGACACCAGCATCCAGCATTTCTTTATTATGGAAAATAAACTCTCATTAAGCCATCCAGCAGCAGTATGATTAAATTTTAAAATAACATTGGCATTGTGGCCACATCATT
Organism: Oryctolagus cuniculus; assembly: GCF_051225735.1. Classification (NCBI taxonomy): domain Eukaryota; kingdom Metazoa; phylum Chordata; class Mammalia; order Lagomorpha; family Leporidae; genus Oryctolagus; species Oryctolagus cuniculus. The sequence continues at coordinate 101,229,164 of NC_142870.1, forward strand.
TTAATTGCCCTTCCTGCCAGACTGGTTTATCTGCATGGCAACCACCTTGTTCATTAGCACCTGCCACCTGTCCAGAAGGTGTGCAGTGCCTTGTCTCTGTGACAGTGCCTAACAATGGAGTCAGTTAGGTGTCTGGATGTGTCATGTTGATACATAACATGACCGTAGCACCCACACTTCTGCAGAGGTACTGACACCTTTCCCTTCTCACTGACTGACTCTGAGGGTCCTGAGAATTGTAAAAGAAGGAAGGCCAGGGCTTGAAGGGTTTGTGGAGCAAGAAGAGTAGAAGTCAAAGCTATTCTGGAGACAGCTTCTCCAACTCAAAAAATCCTTGGCCATGCTCACACCAGATAATGTCAAATGCCATTGATTAGCCATACCATGAAGAGGGGAGAATAAGCTGAGAAAATGAAGAAATTTAAGAAGTTTTCAAACCCAGTGGTTTTAACTCATCCCATAGTGATAGAGTAGCCAGGCTATTTGGACAGATCTTTTCAATAACTGGGCATTGTGCCTACAAATTCTAGTTCCACTTGTTTTCCAGTCCTTAATCATTGTCCAGTACTTTTCCACAGGCACAGGTGTTCCTTTTGACCTTTATAGTGTAACTCGGGCCAGCAGCATAAGTGTTCTTCTCCCTTCTCACAGCTGGAGCAGATAGGGGCTATTCATACACTTCAAGGGATTGGGACAAACATGGGTGCTATGACTGCATTGTTGTTCTACACTCGTAGTCTTTTTGCTATGGTGCACTATATATGGCACCTAGGAATGGTGAAATATTGCCAAAATCACCAGCCAGGAGAAAGGAACCAAATAAAAAACTTTTTATTTCATTTAAAAAATGTATTTGAAAGGTAGCGTTACAGAGAGAAAGGGAGAGATTTTCCATTCATTGGTTCACTCCCCACATGGCCACAACGGCCAAGGTTGAGCCAGGCCAAAGCCTGGAGCTAGAGCTTCTAATGGGTCTTCTACATGCGTATAGGGGCTCCTGCACTTAGGCCATCTTCTGCTGCTTGCCCAGTCCATTACAAGGGAGACAGATCAGAGTTGTAGCTGCAGGGATTTCAACAGGTGCCCATATGGGATGCTGGCATTGCAGGCAGTGGCTTTACCCATCTTGCCACAAAGCTAGCCCCCCAAATTTTTATTTTCATTTTTATTTTTTAAATTTTATTTAATAAATATAAATTTCCAAAGTACAGCTTATGGATTACAATGGCTTCCCCCCCATAACTTCCCTCCCACCCACAACCCTCCTATCTCCTGCTCCCTCTCCCATTCCATTCACATCAAGATTCATTTTCAACTATCTTTATACACAGAAGATCAATTTAGTATAGAATAAGTAAAGATTTCAACAGTTTGCATCCACACAGAACATAAAGTGTAAAATACTGTTTGAGTACTCGTTATAGCATTAATTCACATTGTACAACACATTAAGGACAGAGATCCTACATGGGGAGTAAGTGCACAGTGACTCCTGTTGTTGACTTAACAAATTGACACTCTTGTTTATGGCGTCAGTAATCTCCCTAGGCTCTAGTCATGAGTTGCCAAGGTTAGGGAAGCATTTTGAGTTCGCCAACTCTGATCTTATTTAAACAAGGTCATAGTCAAAGTGGAAGTTCTCTCTTCCCTTCAGAGAAAGGTACCTCCTTCTTTGATGGCCCCGTTCCCCGTTCTTTCCACTGGGATCTCACTCACAGAGATATTTCATTTAGGGTTGTTTTTTTTTTTTTTTTCAGAGTGTTTTGGCTTTCCATGCCTAAAATACTCTCATGGGCTCTTCAGCCAGAACCGAATGCCTTAAAGGCTAATTCCTAATTCTGAGGCCAGAGTGCTGTTTAGGGCATCTGCCGTTCTATGAGTCTGCTGTGTATCCAGCTTCCCATGTTGGATCGTTCTCTCCTCCTTAATTCTATCAGTTAGTATTAGCAGACACTAGTCTTGTTTATGTGATCCCTTTGAGTCTTAATCCTATCATTATGATCAATTGTGAACTGAAATTGATCACTGGGACTAGTGAGATGGCAATGGTACATGCCACCTTGATGGGATTGAATTGGAATCCCCTGGCGTGTTTCTAACTCTACCGTTTGGGGAAAGTCAGATTGAACATATCCCAAACTGTACATCTCCTCCCTCTCTTATTCCCACTCTTATATTTAACCAATAGTATTAAGTAGGACAAAAAATACTAAAAGGGATAACGTATTAAGTTGTTCATCAACAGTCAGGACAAGGGCTGATCAAGTCACTGTTTCTCATAGTGTCCATTTCACTTCAACAGGTTTCCTTTTGGGTGCTAGGTCAGTTGTCACAGATCAGGGAGAACATATGATATTTGTCCCTTTGAGACTGGCTTATTTCACTCAGCATGATGTGTTCCAGATTCCTCCATTTTGTTGCAAATGACCAGATTTCATAGTTTTTTTTACTGCTGTATAGTATTCTATAGAGTACATGTCCCAAAATTTTTTTATCCAGTCTGTTGTTGATGGGCATTTGGGTTGGTTCCAGGTCTTAGCTATTGTGAATTGAGCTGCAATAAACATTAAGGTGCAGACAGCTTTTTTCTTTGCCAATTTCATTTCCTTTGGGTAAATTTCAAGGAGTGGGATGGCTGGATTGAATGGTAGTGTTATCTTCAGGTTTCTGAGGAATCTCCAGACTGACTTCCATAGTGGCTTGACCAGTTTGCATTCCCACCAACAGTGGGTTAGTGTCCCTTTTTCCCCACATCCTCGCCAGCATCTGTTGTTGGTAGATTTCTGCATGTGAGCCATTCTAACCGGGGTGAGGTGAAACCTCATTGTGGTTTTGATTTGCATTTCCCTGATTGCTAGTGATCTTGAACATTTTTTCATGTGTCTGTTCAACCCCCCAAATTTTAAACACTTAACCAAAGCAAATGATCTCAGGAGCATTTTAATTTAGGAGACAAGAATTAATAGATTAGTAGGAGAGTAAACCAGGTTTGTCAATTATAATATCAATGTTTAACTTCCTTTTCTATCAAATGAGAATAATAATATGGCCCACACAGTACTGCAAGGATGAGACAAAGGCAATGGAAGCATCAAGCACAGTGCCCAGTGGTTAGTATTAGTCCCTTTCCTGTTTCTTGAAATTTTTCATTCTGTCAAGACAGGTATACATGGGGAAAGCAGAAGAGTTATTGCCCACATCTGTGCAATCTTAAGAATATCTTCAATTTGAAGGAGATTTTTTTCAGACTCTATTATAATTTTAGTTTTATCTTTTATTTTTCTATCTCCTCTTACTTCACAGTGAATTGAAATTTGCAAACCAGCAAAGAAAACTGGGGTTATTTAGGAGCAGTGGGGTTTTTGAAAAGCTGTTTTGCAGATTTTTTTGAAAGTCAATGTTTTAGGGGTTGGTGCTTTGGCGTAGTAGGTTAAGCTTCTGCTTGCAAAGCTGGCATCCCTTACGGGTGCTGGTTCGAATCCCAGCTGCTCCACTTCTGAACCAGTTTCCTGCTAATGGCCTGGGAAAACAAACGAGGATGGCCCAAGTGCTTGGGCCCCTGTGCTCATGTGGGCAACCTGGAAGATGTTCCTGGCTTCTGGGTTTGGATCAGCCCAGCCCCAGACATTGCAGCCATTTGGGAAGTGGACCAGCATATGGATGACCCATCTCTCTCTCTCTCTCTTTCTCCCCTTCTCTGACTGTAACTTTGCCTCTCAAATAAAAATATAATTTTTTAAAAAGGTAATATTTTTATTGTAGTAAAAGATATTTATCATTTTAGTAATTTTAATTGTAAAATTTAGTGACATTAAATACCCTCATATTGCTATGTCAATATCACCTCTATCTCTGGTTTGTCATTCCAAACTGAAAGTCTGTACCCATTAAACAAGAGCTTCTCTTAACCCCTGGAAACCACTATTCCACTTTCTATCTCTATCAATTTGATGATTCAATAACTTCATATGAATTGACTTGCATCTGTAACTTTCTACTTTCACATGTTGTTTCTTAAAGTATCAGGAAATCTGACTTTCATTTTTTGTTGCAATATTTTGTAAGCATAATATAAAATTCTTTCATTAATTTTCATCTCGGGAAAGAGCCTAACATTTAAAATTACATCTTTATATAATCAAAATACAATCTTTCAACAGAAAGTGACACTGGAACTGAAAATAATTTGCAAACTAATTAAAAATTTTGCCAGCAAAAACACTGAGTCAATAGTAATTATGCCCAGGACAGAATATGCAATTATGCTGGGTGGGTGTATAAAACAAAAACACATTTTGGTACATTGTTGTGGTGTAGCAGGTAAAGCTGCCATCAGTAAGATGCCAACATTTTATGTAGGTGCTGATTTGAGATCTGGCTGTTCTACTTCTGAGCTAGCTCTCTGCTAATAGTCTGGGAAAGTAGCAGAATACGGCTGAAGTGCTTGAGCCCCTGCACCCATGTGGGAGAGACCTGGAAGAAGCTCACTCTTGGTTCCTGGCTTTGGCTTGGCCCAACCCTGGCTGTTATGGCCATTTGAGGAGTGAACCAGAGTATGGAAGATGAGTAGATCTCTCTCTCTCTCCCTTTTCTTCTGTCTCTCTCTGTAATTCTGCATTTCAAATACATAAATAAATTAAAAATTTATCATATTAACTATCCAATATATAATCATATTAGATGTTACGTTCATGTCATTGAATAACTTGTATTTAAACTTAGAAAAACTGGGTCATAAGGTTTAAATTACTGAAAAGACTTGCATTGTCATTTTTCACTTGTATATTGTTTACATTTTACTATGAATATTTTTTACGTACTTATTTATTTAGCATACATCAAAGTTCCTAATGACCTTTCTATCCCTTAAAAAACTACTTTCAAAATCAAGCAAATATTAACAACAAAATGATGTTACAAATGGTCAGTAAATTCTCATCTAGTTGCACTTCAATTTCAACCAATTGACATACATCATCTCAATTAGGCAGAAATGCTGTGAGGAGAGATTATTACTTCCATTTTATAGTTAAGGACATGGAGATCCAGAGGTGTTGAGCGACTTGCCCAAGTCATAGATTTCTGGTTCGGGACTCAAACTCAAGTCTTCCAGTGCTAAGTCCTGGACTTGTTACTCACAAGACCATTCTTTTGCATAACTCCAGGGACATCATTTGCTCTGTACACCTGTACCTTGTCTTTTTCCTTTTTATCATCATTTGTGTATGACACCACTTTGCTTCAATTTGTAGTAAAGTGGTTTATGCATGTGTCTACTACGTTCTACTAGAACTCCATTATCTTGCAGTCTGAAGAATTCTTAGTAACCCTGATATCTTCCTCAGGACCTCACACGTCACCACTAAACTTTTCTGAATTGAGGCAATGTTGTTGCAGTTGTACAGTATTTATCACATAAGCTTATTTTCTTGGTGCCAAATTATTAGGGGAAAACTGAGAACTTCAGTCAATTATCCAGATACTTTTCTCATAAGCCCCTATTTGGAAGCAGACATGTGGCTTCATCTTTTCTTTATAAACAGTAATACTAATTATATGTAGCAGCATCTTTATCATTGGTGGAGTTCAGTTGATATTGCTATGGAGACTGGGTTGTTTTCATGAAGTTCCAATGAACTGTTTAAGAAAGTCTGTTGTAAGATTTCTGATAGACTCCACAAAATTGAGGCACATTCATTTCTCTTATGCTGATAGAGTTGATCATCTTATAGATTCCAGACAGTCATAATGGCTACAATATTTTGATTTCTGTAAACTGGAAATAAGCACAGCCTATGAAACAGTTATTAATAGTATGCCCAAGTGGGAAGGTCATTTTGAATTTAAGTTACAAATTAAATCCTGGACATTTGCAGATACTTGTTTTCTTAAACTGTTTTATATTTAAGCCTTTCTTAGTTATATAAATGCTGTTTATATAAATACATACATATTGAACTATGTCATACAACTGAGGTTTAGGAGTTATTCTTCATATCTGATGTAAAACAAGTTGAGGGAATCAGAATAATGTATTGCATAGATGGCCTATCTGCTAGGTATTTCTCTTTTTGGCACCTCAAGAACACAAGATTCACTGAGGCCCAATTGAAAATCTGTATGTCTTGTGTTTGCTACATACTCGTATTATTTGAGCCTACGCATTCATTTAATTAAAATTTCATAAAGTCGAAGACTATACTACTTCCTTAGACTATAAAAAACATTCTATGTGCTGAATTTGCTGTCACTATAAGTGTATCTCCTCTGCCAATAACAATACTTTATATTCTTTGGGTTTTAGACAAGCTTTAATAGGAACTTGTTTTCCCAGATATTTTAATGGCACCATATAACACAATTAATGAGCAAAATTTTATAATCAGTCTTAGAGGGAAAGTGAAGGTAAGAACTGTTAGCCATAAGGAAAAGAAAGTGACATCAAGAAGGAAGAGCAGGAGTCAGTGCCATGCCTGTCATTCTATTACCTAGAGATGTCAGCACCAGCTCCAATTAGTATTGACCTGATAGGAGTACAACCTCCTCAAAGCTTAAATGGCCTTTGGAGAAGAGAAAGTTGTTAGCAGTTCTCCGATCAGCGAAACTAAAATTCTTACAGCCTACAGCTAATTGGAGTAGAGGAATTAAGTATTTCTCTGGAGTTTTCACACTGAATCTGGGGAGCTGGGGAGCTGCATACATTTTGGTCCCTTGTACTTGGCCCTACTAAACTACTGCCTCCCGATGAGCCTTGTCCATTAAAGGGTCCTGGGCATGCCATGCTGGACACTTGAGATCTATGGATGAAGAAGAGCTCTTTGGTAGGCTTGATTTCCCTGTTGGCTTCTGAATTATGCAAACTCTAAGAGTTTCATCATGTGTGTTGCTCTAATCTCATTTACTTTTCTTCCTACCGCAGTCAAATTTTCATTCTATGTGATTCCCTGAAGCCCAGGGTAACAGATCAACAGAAGCAAATGGCCCAGCGTGGTGATGGTCAAGTTTAGTATAGAGGGGAAGAAGGAAAACGTTTTGTTTCTGTTTGGTTCTCGATCCTGAGCCATGCAAATGTCTAGCAGAGGCTTCTGAACACAGTTGTTGTTTTTGTTTGTTTGTTTGTTTTTGTTTGTTTGTTTGTTTGTTTTTCCTGGCAGAAACACTCCATCATAATAAAGAAGAGCATGATAACCTGAAGAAGTAAGCCACAGTGAAATAACATCCAGTTGACAATCTTGGGACTACATCAGGGAGGAGAACACACATTGATGCTTATTATATTTTGGATGCTGCAGTCAGCTCCTCACAGGCATTATCTCACATATTCTCCATATTTACACTTTAATGCTGGGGTGAGGAACATCTGGCTAGTGTGTCTATGAGGCCTAAAAATAATTTGGTCTGGCCCAGCCAAGGCAACCACAGGAAGGACTTGAAATTCAATAAATCTATAGCAGGTTAATTTTTTAAACTTTAATTTTTAAATTTATTTGTATATATCTCATAAATTCAACATTTGGAACATAGTAATTCTTCTCACCATACCTGCCCTCCCACCCACTCTCCCACTCCTCTTCCATTTCCCTCTCCTGTTTAGTCCAAGAAAGAGAAAAAGAGAAAGAAAGAAAAAAAAGGAGAAAAAAATAAAATAAAATGAAAAAACCTAGAAAACTACCAGGTTAACTTTTTAAGTTAATAATTTTGTATGGCCCTTGGCAAGAAAGAGGTTCCCCACCCCTGCAGGTATTTTCATCCTCATTTTATGATCAGAAAGCATAATTAAAAACATTAATTTAGGAACACTTATTTTGCTGAAGTTGGTGCCCAAGTGCTTAACTTTTGTAGCACTGGCTGGCTATGGGCTCCTTTTATTTGAGGATTTGTGACCTGGTGCTCACCCTCAGTTTCTAATAATTAATACTTTTGGTAATGGTTCCATCACATTTGATTTCATATGTTGCTGACACTAACTGAAATCCTAGCACATTTTTTTTTGCTGTTTCTGTTTCTACTGCCAGATCTAGCTTCATAGTAACCAGCTCTTTACCAAATCTTAACTGTGAGAATTACTCATTCTCCAATGAAGAGGCTGGTGAGATCATCAATGGAGAAGTTCCTTTTCTGTAGGGATAGTCCCAAGTAGGTACACCAGAGCTTCTTCCCTGGACCTGACAGACAGAAAACATAATGCTCCCAAACCGTGATGTTCCATTGAGAGCTGCTTGTCCCTGATAGGAAGACCTCAGGAAATCCTTTGGTTCCTGTCCTTTAAAAACTGGCTTTTTAGCTGGCACCGCAGCTCAATAGGCTAATCCTCCACCTTGTGGCACTGGTACACCAGGTTCTAGTCCCGGTCGGGGTGCCAGATTCTGTCCCGGTTGCCCCTCTTCCAGGCCAGCTCTCTGCTGTGGCCCGGGAAGGCAGTGGAGGATGGCCCAAGTGCCTGGGCCCTGCACCCCATGGGAGACCAGGAGAAGCACCTGGCTCCTGCCTTCAGATCAGCGTGGTGCACTGGCCGCAGCGCACCGGCTGCGGCGGCCATTGGAGGGTGAACCAACGGCAAAGGAAGACCTTTCTCTCTGTCTCTGTCTCTCTCACTGTCCACTCTGCCTGTCCAAAAAAAACAAAACAAAACAAAACAAAACAAAACAAAAAACAAACAAACAAACAAAAAAAACCTGGCTTTTTAAGTTTTCAATTCCATGTGGGTAACCCCATATTTTACCGCTAGATTTTTTTCAAAATATTGCCAACTCAAATGTGTTATTTAAAGAAAAATAACCTCAAATGAAATAGGTTCCGTAGTGTTTCTGGACACTCCAGTCATACTAATTGAAGACTTCTTAAGCTTCAATCAGCTGAGCCCAGTCATTCCTGTATGTCCTCTTTTTGGGCAATGTACACATTGAGTCAGAGCAAGTTAAGCCATGGAAAATCTTTCTCACTCACCAATTCTTTCTGAGCAATGGACAAATGGGAGGAGGTCAAGTGCACAGGAAAAGCATTCAGGAGGACAAGTTAGATATGAGAAAAACCACAACCAAGGGAAAATGAGGCTCATGAAAAAAATGAAAGTTGAGAAAAAGGTATTTAGGTGCATAAATCTTCGGGAAGCCAGCTTCTCTGGCACACTTATCACTGATGCGTGTATCCTGTTCAATGACATTATTAATGCCATGCTGTGTGACACTTACAATCTAATGCAATTTGACTGGCCTAATCCATCAGAAGTGACACGTCAAAAATGGGCCTGTCAGCTTGAGTAATTGAAAAAGAAACAGTTCTTTGAAATTTCATTGTTAAATGAACTTTGAGAATGTTAATAAACTTGATGACCAACATAAAAAGAAAATTTGTTTTTTAAAAATATTGTTTGTTCCCATCCCCACGGAGAGCTCATTGCTCAGCAAAGCAAGCATTAGGAGTCACTGATAAAGTCACAGAGAGACTAACTGACTGTGTCTCACTGAATTTACATGGCTTGGTTCCATGAAAATCATTCATCTAGCTGGCTTCTTCTTTCAGCCCCGCCCCCTTTGGAAAAGAAAATTGCTAAAGAATAAGCACAAACCTATTCTCTCCCAAAATAAGTACATTGTGCATCACCTGTAGGAGTGATTCTCTTTTCTCGGGCTTCTCTCATTTTCTGGTAACATGCAATTAACTGTTGCATGTGCTTTGCTTGAACATCAACATCAACACAGGTGTACTGGTTATGTCTACTCCATGCCTCTTCAAGACCAACTCAGCTGGGATCCCTGCACACATAACTCTGAACAGCTGTTGGGCCACTCTAGGGCAAGGAGTGCAATGCATGGAAGCAGAAAGACGCTGCTTTGTTGTGACATAGTCTGCCCTTGGCCCAGCCATGTGAGCTAACCCTGATTAGCTAGCACTCTGCCTCAGCACTTAAAAAAATAAGATCTCCAAGTTACTGCCATAACCACAGCCCTGTCCTCACAGGCTCAGCATGTTGGGTTGGCACCGGAGCCTCTGCCCTGTCTCCCTTTTCAGGAATTGACTCTTCATCCCCAGTCATCAGACAGGAGTAGGACTGGTCCTGCTCTGAATAGCTTTTTGCATCCCTCTGCTGCCTGATTTTAAGACTCATGCATTATTCATACCTCTGGGATTGTGTCCCACTCGCTGGATTAGACCTTTTCATGTTGACTACTGACTACCCAGATTGACCCAAAGCAGATGTTGACCCTAATGGGAATCTCCATAGTCTGATCCATTTCTTTAGCTTCAGGCCTACCAATTGGAATTACTACCCCCACCATCTGCAATCTTCCAGCAGTGCAATCATTCAAGCAGTCTCAGCATACCTTGTAGCCCAGCTCCAGCCTGAGTTATATTGTGTTCCGGTGCATCAGATCACAGAGGGAGAATCACGCACTTCAGAAAGTGAGTGTGCCAGAAAAGTTGTTCAGAAGTATCTTTAGGGGAGATTACAAAGGGCTATTAAGAAAAGAATATTAATAGTAGAAAACAACAACATTTTGTAAAATAGGTGTTATAAATTACATTTTATAGATCGCAGAAATGAAGATCTCTTATTTCTCAATTATCTAGCTAGCTATCTAGCTTTATGAGAGAGAGAAAGAGAGAGAGAGAGAGAAAGGGAAATAAATCTTCCATATTCTAATTCTTCTACAAATGCCCTGGGATTGGGCAGGATCAAAGTCAAGAACCTGCAACTCAATCCAGGTATCCCATGTGAGTGACTGGGACTTATTTGAGTTATCATCTGCTGCCTCCCAGGGTACAAATTAACAGAAAGCTGGATCCAAAGTGGAGTAGCCAGGATCACACCTAGGTATTTGGGATGCTGGTGTCCCAAGTCATATCTTAACTGCTGCACCATATGCCTGCCTGCTGAGATTTTAATGAGTGTTTAGAAGATGGAGGGACTGGCATTGTCTTGCTACTAGTTAAGCCTCCACTTGCGTCAGAGCACCAGTTCAAGTCCCTGTTGTGCTTCTGATCTAGCTCTTTGTTAATGTGCCTGCAAAAGCAGTGAATGATGGCCCAAGTGCTTATGGCAATGCCCACATGGGAGCCCCAAATGGAATTACTAGCTCCTGACTTTGGCCTGGCCAATCCCTGCTGTTGTGGCCATTTAGGGACTAAACCAATGGATGGCAGATCTCTCTCTTTCTATCTCTCTCTCCCCGCCACCCTTTCAAATAAAACTAAATAAATCTTTTGGGAAAAAAGATGGAAAATGCACAGTTGGAAGAATGGTAAAAAGTGAAGTATTTCATCAGAGATTGAAAACAGCAGAATTAGGTAACAGTGAGTACTGAAAAGTGATTTCCCAATTCTTTCCCCTAATAGGTTCCAGGAAGTCTGTCCAAACCTTCCTCTCCCTACTTCTCTCAGGAAGAGACAAATGGTTTTCTAGAAACACTGACAGATTCAGGGAAATATGTTGGATATTGATATTTTGGGGTCCCTCAAGAAAGAATCAGTTTCCCAACAGATCTCACAGTGAAGTCCACCATCTGGCAAGTTCCATCTTTTCATACAGAGCTTCTAATGAGTATTAAAAGGATTTGCTTTTGGGGCCATTGCTGTGGCATAGTGGGTAAAGCCACCACCTGCAGTGCCAGCATCCCATATGGGCACCGGTTCGAGTCCCGGCAGCTCCATTTCCCATCCAGCTCTCTGCTATGGCCTGGGAAAGCAGTAGAAGATGGCTCAAGTGCTTGGACCCCTGTACCCACCTGGGAGACCTGGAAGAAGCTCCTGGCTTCTGGCTTTGGATCAGTGCAGCTCTGGCCATTGCCGCCAATTGGGGAGTGAACCAGTGGATGGAAGACCTCTCTCTCTCTCTGCCTCTCCTTCTCTCTCTTTCAAATAAATAAATCAATATTAAAAAAAAATAAAGGATTTGTTTTTAAAGAGCAGACAGCAAGGCTGGGCACATCTTACTGAGAGTATGCAATATGGAAGTCCGAACTAAACAGATGAAAACAACAACAAAAAAAAAATAGTAAAAAAATCCCTCCATTTAAAAAGACATATGGACATGTAAGTGTATAGATCTCCACTTTATGAATGATTCCTTTGAATAAATATGAAAGAGTAAAGCTTTGTATTTTGGAGCTTAGCCTAGTTGAAGAGCCAAGTACATGATATAGATTGGGAGCTTTCTATAACGTACATAAGAATGGCCAAAAAGTAAAAGGATGACCAATTCCTGCAGTGAAGGGGAAATATTATGTAAAACAACAAAAGAACTTCTGAAAAGATGCTTTGAAACATTTTTGACTGGCAAAAATTTAATGCAATTAATGATGTCCAATATTGGTATGAGGAATTGCATTCTCCAAAATAATGTTGGTCAGAATGTAAATTGGTAAAGCATTTTGGGGGATAATTTAGTCTTATTTGTATGCATTTTAAATTATGCATATTCCTAGTGTCATTAAATTTATTTCTGCATACCATGTATCACAGATACTTGTATAAGTGTGCAGGATATAGTGCTCTTGGTGCTCATTCACAGCTTATTGTTACAAAGAAAAATTGATAGTGGAATAATAGAATCAAAACACTAAGTTAGCTTTGTGAAACATTCTATAATTTTAAAGAATCAGACATATATATATATATATATATAATTCATGGGCAAATATCCATGATAAGTTCTTAAGTGAAAAAGTTTTTAAAGAATTATTTATAGTCTAACAACATTTTTTCAAAAGCAAAAAGTACTCAGCAGTTTATACTTAAACACACAGGAACATATTGCACACAGAGGGAAAAAAATCACTGGAGAATTAAACAACAGTGGGATTAAACAAATGTGGGATGGAAGCAGTGGTTAAGGGAAAGGCATTTATTTTTCATTTTATCTTCAAATATTTTTGAATTTATAAGCTTGCATTGTTTACTTTTAAAACACCGTGATTCTTTAAGTTCAATTCATATGCACAAGCATCAAATAGCACTGGGCTATACGTGAGATCAATGCCTCTCAAAATAGCAGTCAATAGTTACTGTTAGTTTTGAGCAAATATAAAAATGCAAAAGCCACTACACTATCTGACTTTAAAATATATTACAAAATTGGGACTGGCACTGTGGCATGGTAGGGTAAGCAGTTGCCTGTGGCCTCAGCATCTCATTTGGGCACTGATTCAAGTCTCAGATGCTCCACTTCTGATCCAGCTCCCTGCTGATGGCTTGGGGATGCAACAGAAGATGGCCCAAGTATTTGGGCTCCTGCACCAGCGTAGCAGACCTGGACAAAGTTCCTGGTTCCTGGTTTTGGATCTTCTTTGCTCCAGCTATTGTGGCCATATGGGGAGTGAACCATTGGATGGAAGACCTCTCTGTCTCTCCCTCTCTCTGTCATAACTCTGTGTCTCAAATAAATAAATAAATCTGCAAAAAATTACAAAGTCACAGAAATTAGAACAGCCTGACGTTGGCATGAAAACAGATCCATAGATCAATAAAACAGAATATAGACCCTTAAAGTGAAACCACACATCTACAGCCAACTCATCTTTGATGGAAATGTTAAGAATATACATTTGAAAAAGGATCATCCTTTTTAGTAAATGGTGTTAAGGAAATTGAATATCCACACTCAGAAGAATGAAACCAGATCCTTATCTTTCACTATGTGTAAAAATTGACTAAAATGCATTAAAGACCTAACTGGGAGACCATAAACTTTGAAACTGTTTTAAGAAATCATAGGGAAAATACTTCGTGGCATCAGAAGGCAATGCAATTTCTAGATCAGATCCCCAAACACAGGAAATACAAGCGAAAGTAGACAAAGATGATTTCATCAAACTAAAGAGTTTTACACAGCAAAGAAAACAGAGTGAAGAGACCATGTACAGAAAGGGAGAAAATGCAAGTTATTCATCTGAATATATAAAGAACTCAAACAACTCAATAGGAAAAAAACCCAGATAATCTGATTAAAATGGGCAGTAGGTCTAAACAGATACTTCTCAAAGGAAGACATACAAATGGCTAACAGATACAGGAAAAATGCTCAACATAATTATCATGGAAATGCAAATGATAACCACAGTGAGATGTCACTTCACTCCCATAAGACTTGTTATTATCAAAAAGGTGAAGTTAACAAGTGTGAGAATGTGGAGAGAAGGGAACACTTGCACAGTGTTGGAGAGAATGTAAATTAGTAGAGCCTTTGTGGAAAACAGTATGGAGGTTCTTTACAAAGCTGAAAATAGAATGATCATATGATCCAGCAGTCCCACTATTGTGTAAATTTCCAAGGTAAATGAAATCCATCTGTCAAAGGGACATCTGCACTCCCTGTTTAGTGCAACACTACTCACAATAGCCAAGAAATGGAAAGAAACCAAGAGCCCATCCATTGATGAATGGATAAAGAAAATGTGTTATGTATTGACATGAGATATTGCTTGGTCATTAAAAAAGAAGAAATTTGTCACTTCCAATAAATAACATGGAACTGGAGTTCATTGTTAAGTACCATTAACCAAGCACAGAAAGACAAATATCATAGCAATAATTCACACATAAACCCCACAAAACAGGTGATCTAACGGAAGTGAAAAATATAATGGTGGTTACCTGAAGCTGGAGGGAGGAGTGGGGAGGGATGATGGAAGTGTTGACAAAAGGTTATTGACTGGTACTAGGTTATAGCTGCATAGAAGTAAGAATTTCTGAGTTCTATTGCACAGGAGTGTTACTATACATACACACACACACATATCTATAGTAATGTTAGTGTATTGTATACTTCTCTATTTAAAAACTAGAAGATAGTATTTTGGATACTTTCACTATAAAGAAATGTTAAATGATTAGAAGGATAAATATATTCACCCTGTTTGGATATTATACAATGTACACATGTAATGAAACATCATATGATACCCATAAATATGTACAAGTTTTCTGTTGTATTAAAGTTGCTAGATAAAAAATTAAAAAATAAAAAATGGTTATTGTTTGAACAAATGTTTTCTAAAAATTATCACTATAAATAATTCAAACCTGTACTTATAAAGCTATTGTTTTTATGCTTTCTCTATGTAATCTCATGAAAATTGCTTGCTTGATCTGAATTTTTTTTTGTGGTTTATAGAAGCATATTTATTCAGAACTTGGTCTGTGGTAGCAGCATCTTTTAAAACCAAGAGACTAACAGGAGTGAAGAGAGGGAATGTAGCTTCAGCTACTGCAGAACCAGAGGCAGGACAGGGCATTGTCAGTTTCCACACTTGCATGAAGACTCTGCAAGGGTCTTGGAGGCTCAGATGCATGTGGTCAGGTGATGATTGTCAGACCCTGGACAGCTCTCAGTTGGGGTTTCAGCCCAGCATGGGGGTGGTAATCAATCAGTGCCTTCAGCAGTTGCCTGACACTGTCACTGGCAGCAAACAACTCCAGAAGGGGCCATGCACAACCAATGATTTTCCTCCTCAGTTTTGTCTTTCCTCCTGCACCTGCAACAGCCACTATAGGAGGTGGTAATTGATGGCTTTGATTTACCAAAGAAAAATAACTGGCAATTTTCTAGCACAGGCATGAGCCCTTGTAGATGTGAAAACTGTGCCCTCTCAGTTACAGGGAGCTGTTGTAGATCTTCACACCATCATTTCTGCTGTGCACCAACCTTGACCAAGTGTGGGCTTTCCATTATATGTTCCTGTACCCAATTTGGTCGCAGCACAGCTGGGAAACCCACTCAACCTCTTTCTCAGCTTAGCATTGCCCCACAACATGGACTTGTTTCCAATGGCTCCCTCATGGCTTGTGAGTCCATTTGTGTTTTATTGTTTTTCAATCAGTATTCTCTGTTCTATATTATTTTCAAGTTGTGTCCTGCTCTCACCTTAGAGCTGAGTTGGCAGAGGAAGGAAAAGAAAATGTACTGATGCCAAGGTAAGTTTATCTTTACTCAAACTCTTTTCACTGAATAATGACCATCATTTCACAAGAGTGTGAGGGCTTTGTTTATGGGTTTCACAGAAGAGAAAGTCTATCTCAGGGCATGGGCAAAAAACTTACCATGACCTCTAAGTTTTTGGAAATCTAATAATTCATATTAAATATCATTCTGAATTTTGCATTCTTATCCATGATCTACATCTTTATTTTAGTGAGTAAGTAATAATTGGAATTATTTGCAGTGTAGAACAGAATTGATGCCCCCAGAAATGGGGCTTTCTTTCTTGTAGCATCTGATTTTATGTCCAGGCAGTATAACTCAGGATGTGTACAATTCCAGAGATGTAGAGAAACAATCAAACAACAACCCTAAAAAGAAAAGAAAAACTACAGTGTCTATTTTAGAAACAAACTACTGAGCCTTAGGAATTTTAAGTAAATTGCTCAGATTCACAGATTATCACTTGTCAAATCTGTGTTGCAAGTAGTTATTCCCACTAGATCATGCTGAATGTATTTTTCTCTTAATTTTACTTCTGTTTCTCCTTTTTCTTACCTCAAAAATGAATATCTTTAATTTGTAAAATTTCCCACGTTTTGAGTCTTACCAACCCAACTATAGACTGGATACCCACTTTCCAGCCTCTCTTCTAGTTACGGTACTCTGTGACTTTTAGGCTCTGCCATTCAGAAGAACATGCATAAGACTTTGATTGGAAGAGAGCAATGTGAGTAAGAAGGCGCTGTGTGGGATTCATTGCTGCCCAAGGTAGAAGCATTGGTGGAGTCTCGGCCAACTCATGCCTGGGGTCATTGTATGGCTGCTGGAGAGCGTGCTTGGTGGAGGTGAGAGTGGTCTTCACCAGAGCCTCTTGTCTGCACTCACTCCCCCTCCTAGAATGTCTAAAGAGCTACTTAATATCCTTTAATAAATTCTTTCTTCCATCCTCAAGCTAAAGTGATTACTGTCTTTAATTTACTTAGTTTGCTTCTAAATCTCAATTGACACAATTGCCTATAAACCTTCCCTTCACTTTAGGAAAAAAATGAACACTTTTAAGGATACTCTCTAAGGCCTCCAACATACCTTTCAGTCTCTACTGTCTTCAATGTGCTCTGTGGCTTAGTCACCCTAAGCTCACCATGGGTCAAATATAACAAATTCTTTTGTATTTCTATGCCTTGCAGATGATGTCCCATTTGTGTAGTATGACTTTCCCTAGTGTTTTCTCACCACTTTAAAACCTTCTTTTCATGTTGTCCCTATTCACCTTTCACCCCTATTTATCCTTCAAAATCCATCTCAAATATCACCAACTCAAATGCCTTCTGTGAAGCTTTTCTTGCCAGCCTTACCACGGCCTCAGTGTCCCAGAGCTCTTTGCCTTCTCTCTGAGAACTTCTCACACAATGTCTTGGTTGTTTGTTCATATATCCATTCATTCACTAATACTTACTGAGCAAATACTATATTCCAGGTAGAGAGCCAATATCTGAATGATGAATAGGATTTAATTATCAGAAGAATAGAGTCCAGTGAGTTCCCCAGAGAACAGCACAGAAAACTGGAAGATGTATTCACTGAGAGTGTGAGCATACATGTGAGGGCATGCATAATGCTTAGGATTGAAGAGCAGGTATGAACCGTTCATTCTTTTGTAAGTTCTTTAAGGCAGGAGTCAAGTCTTACTCGTCTCTGTGCCTTCAATGAAACTGATCCAGGCACGAGCTGGACAATCGATGAAGAATTCTGGAATTAATAAATAAGTGCCCACAGCATGTCTCTCCACAAGACTTTTGTCTAATGCTTGAATCAGAGGAGATAATCAGGCTTAATTTCTGCTCATCAATTCATGGCCAGCATATAAGAAACGCTTTTATTTATCAATCAAAGTTTCCCATTTCCTCACACTAATGAGCCGGTGTTGTACTGATATAATAGCATCTGATCAACTTCAAAAGTGTTTTCTTGGATAATTATTTGGGTGTCATCAGTTTACTCATCGTTAAAAGTCTATTAACATAGCAAACATCTTCAGATTTGCTTTTTGATTTGATCCTGTCATCATAGCAGCCCCCCACATCAGCTCTCTGATGTGTCCTAACATTGTACCTTGGGGGAAGAAAGGTTCTCTGATCATGACATGGGAAATCAGTGGCATAAACAGGAGTAATTCTTCTCCAGACCTCTACTTCACAGTCAAGGGTTATCTTTTGGAAGAAGTGCAATCAAAGAAGCAAAGACTATATGTTTAAATAATCTTGGGTGCAGCAGTGTAAACACCACCAGTGGCTCTATGTCCACAGGGTGCAGAGAGAGTTTTCCAGCTCGGGTTATAACACGAGGCACTGAACCTCAGTATTATCTGCAGGGCTTGGAATTTAAATGTGTGACATTGCTGTTTCAGACAGTTCTGCAAGCCCTACTCCCATCAGATAGAAATGCCTTTCCTTTGATTC
This sequence comes from Oryctolagus cuniculus, assembly GCF_051225735.1. Classification (NCBI taxonomy): domain Eukaryota; kingdom Metazoa; phylum Chordata; class Mammalia; order Lagomorpha; family Leporidae; genus Oryctolagus; species Oryctolagus cuniculus. The sequence goes on from NC_142870.1 coordinate 101,247,542, forward strand.
GGTACCAAAGTTAGGCTGAATTTTAATCACCTCTTAATGCTTAACTTCACAGAGAAACAGACTGAGTATTAAGGATATCTTTCTGATGTTTTCAATGAACCAGAGGCACAGACTTTGCTGTCATCTTCAGCCAAGGACAAATTGTAATTGGCTAGACTAGCAAATTGCTTCTTCTTATTGGAAATTGCCATTGGCACATTAGATTGAAAATAAAATCCTTACTGTATGAAAGTGATGTGGTTCTTCACTGTGCAGCTGAAAGTGAAAACTTGCTTTTCTAAACTAATTTTTATAGATAAAATTCAGTTGTGTTACTTAGGGATATACATTTAGGGAGGTTACTGAGGATGATTCAGCTTTCCTTTTTTCTTGGACTCTTGTATTGGCCTCTTTTTTCGCTCCTTAAATGTGGGATTGTACATCCATCTTCTTAGGAGCATCTTCAGAGGATATAAATGAGCAGTCTTCCTGAAGAAGAAAGTGAGAACTGAAAGGTGGAATCTTCCATCCTCATAAGGATTGCCCCAAGATGACAAACATAGGGCTTCATACTGGCACAATCAATCAAGAAGGAGATCTGTGGCTGTCTGGTATTCAGCTCCCTATTAGACATACTTTCCAGTATCTGAGAGGTTCATTTCTGGATGTTCAAGATGGTTAGCTCTGTTGTCCATTTAGTGGAGACTTGGGGAAAGTATACTGTTTTTTTTTTTTTTTATTTGACAGGTAGAGTTATAGACAATGAGAAGGAGGAAGCACCTGGCTCTTGCCTTCGGATCGGCGCAGCATGCAGGCCATAGTGGCCATTTGGGGGGTGAGCCAACAGAAGGAAGACCTTTCTCTCTGTCTCTCTCTCTCTCACTGTCTAACTCTGCCTGTCAAAAAAAAATGGAGGATAAGAACACTCCCAGTTTATTTCTATGAGGATTAAATAATATCTGGTAAATACTTAACACACAGTGCCTGATAGCTGATAGGGATTCAATAATAATAACTGTGTTTTTTTTTTTTAATGTGTGATAGCTTTAGAAGTAGAAGATATATGCCTTTAAACCACAGCCAATTTGAGAGGCAGAGTTAGAGAGAGACAGAGAGAGACAGAGAGAGAGAGAGAGAGAGAAAGAGAGAGGTCTTCCCTCTGCTGGTTCACTCCCACAATGGCCACAGTTGATCAGATCTGAAGCCAAGATCCAGGAGCTTCTTCCAGGTCTCCCACGTGGATGCAGGGGCTCAAGCACTTGTGCAATCTTCCACAGCTCTCCCAGGCCATAAGTAGAGAGTTGGATCAGAAGAGGCGCAATGGGGACATGAACCAGCAGCCATATGGGATGCCAGTGCCATAGGCAGAGGCTTAGTCCACTGTGCCACAGTGCCAGTTCCTGGGGTTTGGTTTAATTTCTATCAGTCTATCTGATATGCTTTGGGAATATTGTGTAGCAAGTGGACTCACTGCCCTTAACTGTTCTGTGTTGGCATATGCAGGCTAAAGGCTCCTAAAGAAGCACTCAAGAGGTTCACTCACCAGACAATCTGGAATGTATTTGATGGCTGGAGGATGGTGGGCTTAAATTTTTGTAACTGTGCAGTTGAATAGTCAATAACTTGGAATACTTTTACATTGAGGGATGGGTTACTTTAGTTGAGGATATTTATTGTAAATTCAGACTTGAGCAATGTAATTATATATTAACCAGTCAGATTAATGGAATGTAGCTAATTTGTCTTTGAATCCCCAGTGTTAAACTAGTGCCTGAGATACAGTAAGTGCTTGGTAAGCTTTGGTTAAGTGAATGAAAAAATAAATAAGTAGTGCCTGATTAAGAGGATTCTCTATAAGCCATATAGGGGCTATGTCGTATCAAGTGTTGTTCTATTTTTGGGTGAACTCACCCTTCTTTTTTATGTGTCTACATTTTTAAAAATTTTATTTAAGTAGAACAAAAAAATACTAAAAGAAATAAAATAGTAAGTTGTTCCTTGACAGACAGGACAAGGGCTGATCAAGTCATTGTTTCTCATAGTATCCATTTCACTTCTTAGTGCTTAGTTAGTTGTCAATAATCAGGGAGAACATGATATTTGTCCCTTTGAGACTGGCTTGTTTCACTCAGCATGATGTTTTCCAGATTTCTCCATTTTGTTGAAAATGACAGGAATTCATTTTTTTTTACTGCTGTATAGTATTCTATAGAGTACATATCCCATATTTTCTTTATCCAGTCTTCTGTTGATGGGCATTTAGGTTGATTCCAGGTCTTAGCTATTGTGAATTGAGCTGCAATAAACATTGAGATGCAGACAGCTCTTTCATTTGCCAATTTAATTTCCTTTGGATAAATTCCAAGGAGTGGGATGACTGGGTCAAGTGGTAGAGCTGTATTCAGTTTTCTGAGGAGTCTCCAAATTGTCTTCCATCATGGCTTTACCAGTTTGCATTCCCACCAACAGTGGATTAGTGTCCCTTTTCCCCACATCCTCGCCAGTATCTGTTGTTAGTTGATTTCTGTATGTGAGCCATTCTAACTGGGGTGAGGTGAAAACTCATTGTGGTTTTGATTTGCATTTTCCTGATTGCTAGTGATCCTGAACATTTCTTCATGTGTCTGTTGGCCATTTGGATTTCCTCTTTTGAAAAATGTCCTTGAGGTCCTTGGCCCATCTCTTAAGTGGGTTGTAGGTTTTGTTGTTTTGGGATTTCTTGGTCTCTTTGTAGATTCTGGTTATTAACCCTTTATCATTTGCAAAGTTTGAAAATATTTTTTTCCCATTCTGTCGGTTGCCTCTTCACTTTTCTGACTGTTTCTTCTGCAGTACAGAAACTTCTCAATTTTATGTAATCCCAAATGTTAATCTTGGCTTTGACTGCCTGTGCTTCTGGGGTCTTTTCCAAGAAGTCTTTGCCGGTGCCTGTATCTTGCAGGGTTTCTTTGATGTTCTCCAATAATTTGATGGTGTTGGGTCATAGATTTAGATCTTTAATTCATGTTGAATGGATTTTTGTGTAAGGTGTAAGGTAGGGGTCTTGCTTCATGCTTCTGCACGTGGAAATCCAGTTTTCCCAGCACCATTTGTTAAATAGACTGTCCTTGCTCCAGGAACTGCTTTCAGATCCTTGATTAAACATATGTTGGCTGTAGATGCTTAGATTGATTTCTGGTGTTTCTATTCTGTTCCATTGGTCTGTCTACCTGTCTCTGTACCAGTACTATGCTGTTTTGTTTATAATTACCGTGTAGCATATCTTGAAATCTGGTATTGTGATGCCTCTGCCTTTGTTTCTGTTGTACAAAATTGATTTAGCTATTCGAGGTCTCCTGTGTCTCCGTATGAATTTCAACATCATTTTTTTTTCCAGATTTGAGAAGAATGTCTTTGGTATTTCGAGTGGTATTGCACTGAATCTATAAATTGCTTTTGGGAGAATGGACATTTTGATGATATTGATTCTTCCAATCCATGAGCATGGAAGATTTTTCCATTTTTTGGTATCCTCTTCTATTTCTTTCTTTAAGATTTTGTAATTCTCATCATAGAGATCTTTGACATCCTTGGTTAAGCTTATTCCAAGATATTTGATTGTTTTGTAGCTATTGTGAATGGGATTGATCTTAGAAGTTCTTTCTCAGCTGTGGTATTATCTGTGTATACAAAGGCTGTTGATTTTTGTGCACTGATTTTATATGCTGCTACTTTGCCAAACTCTTCTATGAGTTCCAATAGTCTCTTAGTAGAGTTCTTTGGGTTCCCTAAATAAAGAATCATATCATCTGCAAAGGGGCATAGTTTGACTTCTTCCTTCCCAATTTATATCCCTTTAATTTGTGTTTCTTGCCTGATAGCCCTTGCTAAATCTTCCAGAACTATACTGAATAGCAATGATGAGAGTGGGCATCCCTGTCTGGTACCAGTTCTCAGTGGAAATGTTTCCAACTTTTCCCCCATTCAATAGGATGCTGGCCATGAGTTTTTCATATACTGCTTTGATTGTATTGAAGAATGTTCCTTCTATACCAAATTTGCTTAGAGTTTTCATCATGAAAGTGCATTGTATTTTATCAAATGCTTTCTCTGCATCTATTGAGATAATCATATGGTTTTTCTTCTGCCATTTGTTAATGTGTATCATCCCTTGTCCTGATTGTCAAGGAACAACTTACTATTTTATTCCTTTTAGTATTATTGTTCTATTTAATACCATTGGTTGAAAGATATTCAAATGGTATTCAAAACATGTGTTTAATTAATTCACAGTTATTCTTAGGTGCTTACAATTAACTGAAAAAGGATCCCCACTAAATATGAGTGGGAATAAGGGAGGGAGGAAATGTACAGTTCAGCACATGCTCACTCGGACTTACCCCTAATGGTGGAGTTAGAAACGTGCCAGGGGATTCCAATTCAATCCCATCAAGGTGGCATATACCAATGCAATTATACTAATCAAAGTGATCAGCTTCAGTTCATAGTTGATCATAATGATAGGATTAAGTGTCAAAGGGATTACATAAATAAGATCAGTGTTTGCAAATAATTATTGATAGAATTAAGGAGGAGAGAATGATCCAACATGGGAAGCGGGATACACAGCAGACTCATAGAATGGCAGATGCCCTAAACAGAACTCTGGCCTTGGAATCAGCCCTTAAGACTTTGGATTTGGCTAAAAAGCCCATGAGAGTTTCTCAGGCATGGAAAACCAAGACACTGTGGGAAAAAAAGTGACCTAAATGAAAGATCTCTGTGAGTGAGATGCCAGCAAAAGGACAGGCCATCAAAGAAGGAGGTACTTTTCTCTGAAGGAAGAAGAGAACTTCCTCTTTGCCTATTGCCTTGTCTAAATAAGATCAGAGTTGGTGAATCCAAGAAGCTTCCATAGCCTTGGCAGCTCATGACAAGAGCCTTTGGTGGTTACTTATGTCATAAACAAGAGTGTCAATTGTTACATCAATAACGGGAGTCACTGTGCACCTACTCCCCATGTAGGACCTCTGTCCTTAATGCGTTGTACTATATGAATCAGTAGTCTATACTTTGTCAGTGTGGGTGTAATTTGTTGAAATATTTACTTAATATATACTAAGTTGATCCTCTGTATATAAAGATAATTAAAAATGAATCTTGATTAAGAATGGGATGGGAGAGGGAGTAGGAGATGGGATGGTTGTGGGTGGGACAGAGTTTATGGAGGGAAAAGCTGCTATAGAAGCACCTGGCTTCTGGCTTCGGATCAGCGCGATGCCGGCCGCGGTGGCCATTGGAGGGTGAACCAACAGTAAAGGAAGACCTTTCTCTCTGTCCCTCTCTCTCTCACTGTTCACTCTGCCTGTCAAAAAAAAAAGTTCAACAAACAGCATAAGGAAAAAAACCACTTCTCCTCTACAGTAGAGACTCATCCTTCCATCACTATTCTTGAAGGAATCAGCAATGAGGTAAATCTGACTCTGATGTATTATATTTTGAGAACATGTTTCATTCCGGTGGTGGTTAACCTATAGAGCCAAAGTTTGGGTCACTTTCTACAAGCATGTTGCCATATTCCTCAGTCATTATTCAGAGTCATCCAGTTGCTTTTTTAGTGAATAATTATTATTAGTGTGATGGTTAAAGTTGTGTGAGTAGAAGCTGCCAATGTGGTACAGCAAGTTAAGCCATCACATGAGATGCCTGAAACCCATATCAGAGAGCCAGTTCAAGTCCCAGTCACTTGGATTCCAATTCAGCTTCTTGCTAATAAACCTAGAAACAGTGGATGATGATTCAAGTGCTTGAGTTCCTATCATCCATGAGGGAAATGTGGATGGAATTCTTGGCTGCTGGCTTCAATCTGGCCTAACTTCAGACCCAGCTCCAGCTATTTGGGGAAGATCGCTCTCTCTCTCTCTCTCTCTCTGCCTTTAAAATACATTTTTTTTAAATATGTGAGTAATGAAAGTGCCTATATTTATGAATTCCTGGAACTGAACTGCTTCAGTAGAGAAATTATAGAAAAGATGCCGATTGAGTTTTTTTCCAATTTTTTTGACAGGCAGAGTGGACAGTGAGAGAGAGAGACAGGGAGAAAGGTCTTCCTTTTTTCCGTTGGTTCACCCTCCAATGGCAGCTGCGGCCGGCATGCTGCGCTGATCTGAAGCCAGGAGCCAGGTGCGTCTCCTGGTCTCCCATGCAGGTGCAGGGCCCAAGGACTTGGGCCATCCTCCACTGCACTACCGGGCCACAGCAGAGAGCTGGCCTGGAAGAGGGGCAACCGGGACAGAATCCGGCTTCCCGACCAGGACTAGAACCCGGTGTGCCGGCGCCTCAGGCAGAGGATTAGCCTAGTGAGCCGTGGCGCTGCCCGCCGATTAAGTTTAACTTAAACCTGAAAAGGACAAAGGAAGCCTCAAGATCTCACAAAGATAAGACACGGAAAAATTTCCAGCTGATCATCCTTGACATTTTAGACCTCAGGCATTCATAAATCCTAATTTTACTTTACGTGTATCAGTACATTGAATCTGATGTAGTTCTCATTTTCATCTTAGACCTTACACAGCGTTAAGTGTATCTATTTCCAGAGGACATGGGAATGTACTGAGCATTAGAAAGTCCTGTGCCATTTAAACTTAAATTGTTTATGAGCAACAATTTAGAGAGGCTGGAGCTTATTTTGATACTGATCAGATAATTCTGGGCAGTGAAACTGTGATTCTTTCACAGTGCATTTTCAAGGAAACAGTTAAAGAGGTATTTTTACACATAAACATATTTTTCAAAATATTTATTTATTTTATTTGAAAGTAAGAGCTGGGGGAAGGAGAGAAAGAGAGAGTGTGAGTGAGAGAGAGAGAGAGAGAGAGAGAGATATCTTCTATTAACTGGTTCACTCCCCTAGTGGTCGCAACTCTCAGGGCTGAACCCGACCGAAGCCAGGAGCCAGGGATGATCAAGGTTTCTCATGCAGATGGCAGGGGCCCAAACACTGGGGTCATAATTCACTGCTTTCCCACCTGTGTTAGTAGGAAGCTGGGTCAAAAGTGGAGAGGCAGGGACTTGAACCAGTGTCCATACGGGATGCTGGCCTAGCAGGTGGAGACTTTTCAACCATTACACCACATCAGCCCCTACACAACAACTTAAATTACTTGACTCTGTTTCCTTAATTATGAAGCAATATATTAATGAACCAATCTGAGATGGCACAGAACTTTAATGCTCAGTAAATTCCCATGTCCTCTGGAAATAGATACACTTAACGCTGTGTAAGGTCTAAGATGAAAATGAGAACTACATCAGATTCAATGTACTGATACACGTAAAGTAAAATTAGGATTTATGAATGCCTGAGGTCTAAAATGTCAAGGATGATCAGCTGGAAATTTTTCCATGTCTTATCTTTGTGAGATCTTGAGGCTTCCTTTGTCCTTTTCAGGTTTAAGTTAAAACTCAACGACCATCTTTATTAACTGGAAAAGGACTAATATTTAGAGTTCAAGAACAATGCGTATTTTTAAATGATGATGATCACATTTAAAATGTGCAATTTCCTACCTTTCTTCTTTGTGATAATGAAAACTCGTACTCATAAAACCATTCTGGAGAGGTTAAGGCCTTTCTAAATAAACCTGTGAGTCACCATTTGGACTGTTTTCTCATCTGTAAAATGAGAGCTGCACCTAACATCCTTAACTCTGTCAATCTAAGTGTCTAGGACTTGAATTTTCATTTCTAAGGTTTCTGAAATGTAGAACACTTGTTCACAAAAGGACAGTACACATTGTCATGGTTTATTCACTTTCCAGTGCCAATAAGGGGCCAGCGCTATGGCTTAGTGAGTAAAGCAGCTGCCTGCAGTGCTAGCACCCCATCTGGGCACCAATTAGAGTCCCAGCTGTTCCACTTCCAGTCCAGCTCCCTGCTAATGGCCTGGGAAAGCAGCGGAAGGTGGCGCAAGCCCTTGGGCCCCTGCACCTGCATGGGTGACCTGGAAGAAGCTCCTGGCTCTTGGTTTTAGATCAGCCCAGTTCCAGTCATTGCCTCCATTTGGGGGGTGAACCAGCAGATGGAAGACCTTTCTCTCTCTCTCTGCCTCTGCCTCTCTGCAACTCTAATTTTCAAATCAATAAATAGATCTTTAAAAAAAATGCCAACAAGTCTTCAATAGATTAATTCATTGGTTGATTATTTAGAATAAGACTATAGTCTTCAATAGGCAAGTGATTTCTGTTGTCTTTGATGGTCCTGAAGCATATTGGCAATTAGATTGGTCAAGTAATGCTAACAAGACAATGTAGAACAATTTATAGGAATATTCCTTGAAAATCTTTTCTCTCTTCTTACCTTAAAGCTCTTGTCATCTTTATATCCACTGTGTAATTTTATCAATTGACTTTTTCAGAAGTCAGAGCATTGCATTCCAGTATCTCAAACCCAAAATTCACTATGTGTACCTATGATTTACATGATTCAAGTTCACTCAACTTAAATTACTGAGTCATAGAACCCAAAGGTTGGAAGTTAACAGAGAGATCATCTATCATGATACCTTCATTTCTTGGAAGTTCCTGTTAAATCATGGCTTGTGTGTCAGGGATCCAGATGTAGATGTTTCACCAGCTAACACACTTTCCACCCTCACATGCAAATTGGATTCAGTATATGCAGTCATCCATAGAGCAGGCTTATGCACTGTGAAGATAGGTAAGTATCTCCCCCAGAGTCAGAGGGGACTGAAGCTATTGAGGGTGTCATCTTGTATCCCTCTCTTAGGAAAGACTAAGAGCTTGGGCTGCAATAGGAAAATGAAGTTTGTGGTAACATGAGAACTTCACTCTTCTTGTGAAAAAGTTAGACTTGAAATTCACAGAAAACTGCATAAGTATTGCCCAAACTGGCTGCCCTGCACAAACCAGTCATTTACTTGTTAACTAAGGCATTTTAGATGAGGATACAAATGAAAACAAATATAGATATTATTGTCCAAAAGTGTTGATTTCCCCTAAAAAACATAGTCTAAAAATTTAGCTCTAAATTTTCAGCTGTAGATGTTTGATTATGATTTCCTGAGTGCTAGATAACATAGCTCAAATGTCTTGGCAAGCTATTCGAAGTGAGGCAATATGTATATAAATGTATGTATGTATATGTATGTATATATAATTTAATGTGTTTGAACACAAACACAAGACAGAAAAAGGAAATAGAGCAAGTGCTACTTCTAGCCATGCTTTCCTCCCATTGCAAAGAAAAACAATTATATTTTATAAGATAAAGCAGGATCTAATTGTGCCTGGTGTTCTTTTAAAGTAATAAAATGCAATAATCACAATGATGATGAAGATGTACATGTCAAAGCATAGTCAAACATGACAGCTGTTAAATGCTTGGTTGGAGAAATATCACTAATTACACAGGGTATTAGATGCAGTTGGATTGGGAAGGATTATTAGATGAGTCAACAAAATTATTCTCAAAGCTATGTCTGTGTTATACAAGTGAATAGAATCTAAGTCTCCAGTTTTAGATGCATTTAGATTATAGGTGCTACCAGGCTTTAGAATCTTCTCTCTGTCCTACCATGATCACTGGTTGTGTCTGTATGAGAGGGATATTTTCATTCCCATGGAGACTTTTGAAAATGTGAGCTGTCAGAATGGTTACTGATGCTTAAAAACAAAGAGCTTGCAGAGGCTTCTTAAGTAGGAGGGCTGGTGGTGCAGAAAAAAAGCAATATAGGAAAAGCAAGCTTAGGCAGTGTCCAGGAAAGGCCCAAATTCAAGTCTCAGGCTAAGGGGCAGGACCTCTCTTTCTTGCAAGACATTGTCAAGAACAAAGAAGTCCTCCTGTTCAAGAAGATCTAGAATTATGAACTGAATGAGGACTAAAGTGTCAAGAGTAAAGAATTATTAGCTAAAATATCTTGCATGTTTGGCCTATGCTAAACACCATACATATAACTCAATTTTCGTGATGGTCTAACGAGGTACATATTAATATTTTACCCAGTTTACATAGTAGGCATTGAGAGGTTAGATGACTTGCTCAAGATAACGCAGTTAGAATGTGAATTTAGGTTGAATCTCAGTTTGGGATACTATATTTTCAGTGCTGGGACACTATACTTTCAGTGGTAAAATCAGGGCAGTCCTGGGCAATTGTGAGTGATCACCCCAAAATGATAGTAATAGGACTCAAACTCATATCCTGAGACATTAATCTATGTACCCAAGGTAGAGACTCAGGTTCATTACAAGAAGGCAATGGATCCAAATGACAAGAACCTGGGACAAAGAAGGGGCTTTGTCTAAGGCTTAACCCGTGTGATAAGCCAGGTGAACTTAATGTCAAATCACCTTCTAAATAGGAGAAGAATGTCTCCAGAACTTTAGAGGGGAGAGTGCTGAGTATGTAGGGCTGGTCAAGAAATTATAGGTATAGCAAGTACTCCTGACAGTAGAAATTCCTGCAGATGATTTCCCAGTCAGGAACATCTGGAGGTAGCAGCAGTACTGATACCCATGATGTATTCCAAATGTTACCTTTGAAACTAATACAATAATTGATAACAATAATAATAGATGATGAGCAAACCCAGTGAGATTTTACCACAGTGCTCTTTTGAAGGGTTCAGATATCCCTGGGATTTGGTGGGTAGCCCTACTCTATCCCAGACTCAAAGGAGGGCTGCTGCTGAGCTGGTGCTTACTGGGCCCAGCGTGGCACTCAGTACCCTAAACTGGCATGGAATAGAGTTGGAGAGGAGAGGGACCTGAGTTGTTTGGTGTCCACTCTTTGAACCCCTCTGCCTATTTTGTTTGTTTGAAGCCTTGAGGGAGTATGGTAAAGCAGAATTTGACCAGGATTTAGGTGCACATGAATCTGTGTTTGAATATTGACTCTGGTACTTAAGAGCTGCATGCCTTGGGAAATTAACTTCTACGAACCTTTTTTTTTTTTTTTCATTTGTAAAATGGGAATTAAAATCAATACAGAATGCCTTAGTCCATTTGGGCAACTATAATAAAATATCATAGGCTGGGTCATTTCTAAACAACAAAAATTTGTTTCTCACATTTTGGAGGCCAGCTGATTTAGCATCTGGTGAGGCATAGGTGGCCTTGCTCTTACCTAGACTCACATAGCAGAAGAGGTGAGGATTCTCAGGGAGGACACTGATCCATTCATGAACAAACTACCCCCAAGAGCTAATGACCTCCCAAAGGCCTCATCTCCTAATCCTATCACATTGAGGACTGAAAATTCAATGTGAATTTTGGGGGGATATAGACATTTCTACCAAAACACAAGGTTATTTCAAAGATTAGAAATAAAGTATGTTAAATGCCTAACACATACTAGGCACTCAGCAAATGGGAGTTGCTATATTATTATAGATCCAGAACCACAGAACACAAAATGGAAGGCTGAAATCTTCTTTATTAAAAAATAAAACTATCTCCATGTTGGATTTATCATTTTAGCCCGAGGCTGACACCTTGTGGAATTCTCTGATAATTATGAGCTTATATCCTGGTCTCCTCCAGTGCTAAATCCTTCCTGGAGTTTGAACAATCACACAGCTTAAGGGAAATACACTAGCTATTTAAGTACAAGAAAAACAGGGAAGGAAAAATCATATTAATTTCTTGAAATTTTTGTAGACATTATTTCAGAACACAACTTAAGGGAAATATGCTAGCTATTTAAGTAAAACAGGCAGGGCAAAATCATATTTATTTCTTGAAATCTTTGTAGACATTATTTCAGAATTTAATTATAATTATTTATTATTTATTTATTTAGTGTGTTCTCAGAAACAATACTAATTCAGAATTTTAAGTCTCTGTCTCTTTATATAAATTATCTAATTTCCAAATATCACTCAAGGTTTGATATAAATCTTTCTGCTCTGTTTCCCTGAATAGTTGTGCACTCAACCACACAACTGAAGATTCCCATATCCCTCACAGACAAGAGCAGCAACATAGTTTGCAGGGTCTAGTGCAAAATGAAAAGTTGGAATCCTTTTTAGTAAATAGTATTTTACACTTTGTGTAACTGTGTGGGTGCAAACTGTTGAAAGCTTTACTTAATATATGCTAAATTGATCTTCTGTATATAAAGAGAATTGAAAATGAATCTTGATGTGAATGGAAGGGGAGAGGGAGCGGGAGAGGGGAGGATCGCGGGTGGGAGGGAAGTTATGGGGGGGGGAAGCCATTGTAATCCATAAGCTGTACTTTGGAAATTTATATTCATTAAATAAAAGTTAAAAAATAAAAGACTTTCAAGATATCAACATCGAAGAGTTAACCTAGTGCAGGTACTATCCAACTGTCTTTTAGTGACTATTTTTTTATTTTAGTACTTAACTTTCTACTTGGATATAAATTTTATGCTAGTAGAAATAAAATGTTTTATTTCTTATCTTTATTCTAATTGTTGAGCCAATTATCTCCTTCATAAAAGCTTCTTCCTTAAAAGTTAAAAACTATGAAAATTAGTCAGACATTCTTCTTAAATTGAATTTCTATGTAGAGAAGGTTAGAGAAGGCAGTCTGACTATGGGGAGGTGCTAAGTGATACATATTCTGTCTTGAAACTTCATTAACATAATAAGAATTTTGTTTTTATTGATATTTATTGACTTTTTGGATTATCAAGAGGTTAAACCACAAATAACACCTCTTAGAGTGTAGAGATAAGGCCTTACTTTGTATTGTATCCATTATATGCTTTTTGGATTCTGACTTCCTGGAAGAGAATCAAAAACCAGTTCTTGGAAGGGATATCAGTGGTGGATAGTGGCCAATAGATGCATTGACCTTGGTTTGTAATGAGTATTTAATTTGAGTCATAACTACACAGGATTTTGAGAGCATAACTTATCACTGTGCTTAGATGCATAACAAGCGCTTAATAACTGTTGACTCAGTGGAGACAGGGATCTCTAAATGGTTGCCTGTGATTGTTTGGTCAGTTGAGAATCAGGATATTATTGATCATGGCTATTTTCCAGCTCAGAACTGGCAAGCATTTATAGTGATAAAAGCTGGGCTGAGTGGCTGCAAACAAATAATTTCAAATGGTGCAGACTGGGGGCATTCACCTTTTGTTCCTCTGCTTTGCCCCCGTTCTAGCCCACTCTTTATGTTCCTGTGACTGATGTGACTGTAGCTTGTGAGATCCACTAATTTCTTTCTCATCACCAGGCCTTTGCCCGAGTTGTTTCCTCTGCTTGCGTTGGCCTTGCACAGTTCCATTGTTCTCCCAGCATCTGCCCATCCTTTAAGACAGTGCAATCATCACCTCTAGTTCAGTGATTGCCATCATCATCATTATTATCAACAAAAGGAAACAGAACCCTTACTAGGTTTCTCCTTATATGTGCTACAGGGAAAAATATGGTTTTTTTTTTTTTTTTTTTTGCCAGTTTTGACTTTAGAATTGTTCTTGTAACTTCTTTCTTGGCAAGTTGGAGGAATCATATTACAGAAGGGGAAGACGAGATGATTTTGACAGGGACTAAAATGAATTTATGCAATATTAATTTTTCTAGAATCTAATGAACTGTCAAATCAAAGAGTTTTATTAAAGGTTTTTAAGGCTCCCTTCCAACTAGAAACTGTGTTCCTAAATTTTTTTCAAGTTTACCCAAGTGACCTGATTTTATGTTGACACCCTTATTTAATTTTTTATAAATGTATTTAATTAGAGCAAAGCTGAGAGTATGTTATTTGTATTCTGGGAATTGTATCTGCAGCGGATGTGCAGTGAGTTGTGTACTGACAAAGTGGGCATATTTGTGTTATCTACCAACACGCCCATACATGGCACTTCCGTAGGCATCAAAACAATATGTCCAAAAGCAGGTGAAAAAACATTTGTAACACAGTCCAGTGAAAACTGTCTCCAGTCAATAACTGGAAATCAAGGTAAACATCCTTGACTTATAGAGATGCCTGTGTTGCTTAGAATCCAAGGTGGTTATAATGATTCAGTAAGATGAGGACAAGAGGTAATTTAAAAATAAAAAGAATCATAGGGCCAGATGTTAGGATGCTCACCTTCCACATTGGAATATCTGGTTTTGAGTTTCAGTTACACCCCTAACTTCAGTTTCTTGCTAGTGCAGACCCTGGGAGGAAGTGGTGATGGCCCAACTGACTGGGTTCCTATCATCTGTGTTAGCATGTTCCTAGCTCCTGGCTTCTGCCTTCAACAAAAAAACATTGCAGGCGCTTAGGGAGTGAGCCAACAGATGGGAGCTCACTCTGTCTTTCTCAAATAAGTACATAAATAAAAGTTTTAAAAATGTCGTATGCTTATGTGTATAGTTTATGTTTCATATACATAACAGAGAGACTTCAATTATTTTTTGAAACAAGGTGGTGCCTTCAGAAGAGTTTAATTATAGGTACCTTCCTGAAGTCTGTTTATAGAGATTTGGGCAGGATGTAAGGATCCAAGAACCTTCCCAATGATGTACCATTGGCCTCCCTAGGCAAGAGGAAGTGAGAAGAGAACACTGTGCTATCAGGGTCTGGCTATGAAAGACACTGCCAACAGGAGGTGTAGCCAGGGAGACAGACAGGGAGTAACATCCTTGCCCTACCACCCTGACCACTTTTCCATAAACTCTCAAAGGCTGTCCTGACCTGGAAGTCAGAGATAAGGATGTCTAGGTATGTGTGGTTCAGTTATGAGAAGTCAGGCTTAGAACAGGACAAAGTGTGGAGAATGGATGGGGGCTGTAGGAGCAAGTGAGGCTGTCAAGCAGCTTCCAAACAGCAACAGGGAGCTGTGTGTGTGTGTGTGTGTGTGTGTGGTCTGCTCTCCAGAATTCCTTCAAGTTGACTGAGCAGGAGACAACAGGCCCAAATGGATTTAGATAATTTATCACTCATGACACAATAGGCCTTATAAGCTTCATGTCTTCATCAGGTCCCCTTGCCCTGCAGTTGCATAGAGTGAATTTAGACGCAGGTGCAGGTGTATACCACAAATTGCTCCATGGCATAGGAACACTGAACCCAGGGAACTCCCTCAGAGGATGCTAGCAAACAAGCTCATCCTTTGTTCTCTTGGGAAGACATTATCTATATCATCTGGGTCAAGAAACAAATATTCCCTCTGCCCATGGTGGGGATGCTATCTCTATTTTCTACATCTGTGTGATATCCTTATGCTGTATGCTATGATCTTAAAAAGATCATTCTTAAGTCATTACAAGACTTGTAAGAATACCATTAAAACATTAGGTGCAAATGGAGATTAACCAGCACTGATATACATACATTTAATTTTCATGTAATCAATTGGCTGGGCCTGACTACCTGACTTGGTCTGAGCTCCACACTCAGGCCTAAAGTTGTCCATTTGCATCAGAATTTTCCTTTCCCTCCAACTGTGCTTTGGATATTTATTTTAATAATATTTTCAATGATTATCTGGATTAATCAGGGTTCTCCAGAAAGACAGAACTAATAAGATATGGATACACAGATGGATAGAAATAGACATAAATGGTTGAGAGAGGATTTATTATGGGCATTGGTTCACATGACTATAGAGGCTGAGAAACCCCAGGAAAGCTTATCTGCTACTGGAGCCTTAGGATTCCAGCAGCATGACATGGTCCATGTCCAAAGCTCCAGAACCAGGGAAGCTGATGATGTAACAGTACAAGGCCAACATCTGGAAAGCCTAGAAACCCACAGATGAAGGTCCTGGAGTGAAAAGGCTGGAATATTTGGAATTCTCATGTCCAAGGAAGGAGAAGAAAGATGTTTCAGCCCTAGAAGAGTGAGCAAGTTTGTCTTTCCTGTGTCATTTTGTTCTCTGGGTTCTAGGCAGATTGGACAGTGCCTGCACATATGTAGGGTGGTTCTTCTTCACTCTGTCATCAACTCACACACCAGTCTTCTCTGGAAACACCCTCACTGACACATCCAGATAATACTTTATTAGCTTCCTAGGGATTCTTTAACCCAGTCACTTAGACAGTTAAAATTAAAGATCTTAGTAGAGAAATGTTGCATCTTAGTGAACATGGAGCTGGCTTTGGGTTAGACAGAGCTTTGTTAGATGCTCTTGCCATTTGTCAGTGGATTGCTCTTGGGCTTTGTTTCCCCTCTGTTATATAGAGATCATTAAACATTTTAAAATGTAGGTTTATAAGAGTGAAACAATGAATGTTAAGTATCTAGTACAGGGCTCAGTCCAGAGCCGGGTATTACTGCAGTTAATTACCTAGTGCAAGAAGCAGAGCCAGATGGTATGATTTGCCCCTAGGTTCCCCCATGTGAATTCTTCCATGCACATGTTAAGATACAGAAGGCTCCACTGGTGTTGAGAAACCTGGGCAGCCCAAAACAATTGCAGAGAACCTCTTGACTTAGCATAAAGGAGACCTTGCCTGTTCTCCAAGTGGGGAACACACTTGGTCTCATCCATGCCTTGCAGGGACTTTCCACAGACCAAATGTAAGAAGAGGTCTCAGAGATTCTTACTCATGTGCTCCAGTGTGGACTTGTGTTTTGGGGGATAAACATTTTAATAACCTTGTGAATTTAGTGAGAAAAAAATGCTATACACATTTGTCCAGTGACTAAAATGTGGTCTGTTTATGAGGATTGATGAAAGCCAGTACCTGGAAATTGATATCAAATGAGTTATTAAAACTCTTTTCAAAATGTGACCCTCACTGGGTCAAATACGAAGAGAAGCCAGGATATATTTGTTTAACGTCATTAATGATTGAGCATCCCAAACTTCTTAAGTTTCATAGCTAATATTTAGTGAGGCGTTTTTTTTTTTGTTTTGTTTTGTTTTGGTTTTTTTTTTTTGACAAGCAGAATTAGACAGAGAGAGAGAGAGAGAGAGAGAGAGAGAGAAAGGTCTTCCTTTTTCCCAAGTGGCCGCTATGGCTGGTGTGCTGCGGCCGGTGCGCTGCGCCAATCCGAAGCCAGGAGCCAGGAGCCAGGTACTTCCTCCTGGTCTCCCATGGGGTGCAGGGCCCAACGACCTGGGCCATCCTCGACTGCACTCCCAGGCCACAGCAGAGAGCTGGATGGAAGAGGAGCAACTGGGACAGAATCCGGCGCCCCAACAGGGACCAGAACCCGGTATGCTTCAGGTGGAGGATTAGCCTATTGAGTCACGGCGCCAGCCAGTGAGGTTTTTTCTAAATGACATGTAATTTAATGTCTCAGAGCAAAGAAATATTGCAGAAAAGTATTTTTGAAAGTAAGAAGGTTTGCGAGTTACATAAAGCCAGACATATGGGAATGCATTACTGTTCTTTAATTGTGAGTAGGTGCAGGGTAATGAGAGTATGTCCAAGTTTGGAGGCTGTAGAGATTTTTCTGATCATATCCAAGCCTGCTTTCCTGGCTTTCTATACAATCACTTTCACCAGCTGCTATACAAGTATGCCTGCGCATGTGTATGTGTGAGTGCCTACACTGTACTTTCCTCACTTCAAAGTTCTTTCCTAAACAATACCATCACTTCTATTTCTCCAATTTGTTGCACATCATTATATCTTCCTATCCCTTTTTTCTTGCTTATGAGCACCTTCAAAGCCTGGCATATAGTAGGACATTAATATGTGTTTGCTAAACAATCAGACTCACATTTATTTGTAATGATTTTTGTAGGCACAGTAAAAGAAAGCAATGGATGATTCTCTTGTTTTAGCAATCCTAAGGCTGATTCCCTGAGCAGATCATTTCTTGTATGGCATAAAGAGATTCTATAACATCCCACATGAATTGCATGGGAGCAGGCCTTCACCTCTCCCATATGTTCAAGAAACACTGAATGAGTACATATATTGCTTGGGAAATTATTTTTCTCCATCTATATCCCATATTGTTAAGCACAGAAAAGTATTCTTACTTGTAAATGAGTAATTTTCTTTACACTGTGAATATTTTGTTGGTGACTCAAATCAGAAATTTGAAATTCAATGCCTGTATTAAAGGCATTTTTTCTTTTTTAAATTTATTTTTTAGGGAATACAAATTTCATAAGTACAACTTTAGGAATATAGTTATTCTTCCCATCATACCTGCCCTCCCACCCACACTGCCACCCCTTCCTCCTCCTCCTTCTCCCCTTGCCAGTCTCACTATCCACTAAGATTAATTTTTAACTAACTTTGTACCCAGAAGACCAACTCTATACTGAGTAAAGATTTCAACAATTTGCACACGCATGCGTGAGCATGAGAGCACACACACACACACACACACAAACTATTTGAAAACTGGTTTTGCAGTTAACTCTCAATATAACTCATTGAGGACAGAGGTCCTCCATGTGGAGTTAGTGCACAGTGACTCTTGTTGTTAATTTAACAATTAACACTCTTATGTATGACATTAGTGACCACCTGAGGCTCTTGAAATGAGCTGCCTAGGCTATGGAAGTCTTTTAATTCACAAAAACTGTCAGTATTTGGACAAGACCATAAGCAAAGTGGAAGTTCTCACCTCCCTTTAGAGAAAAGTCCATCCTTCTTTGATGGCCACTTCTTTCCATTGAGGTCTCACTCACAGAGATCCTTCATGTAGAACATTTCTTGCCACAGTGTCTTCGCTTTCCATGCCAAAAAATGTTGTTATGGGCTAAAGGCATTTTTATGATACTTTATTCTGCTCAACTTTACTTTTATCTTCAAGAACCTAATCAAATATTATAGTTCTGTGAGTAAAATATTTATTGATGTTTCATTGTTTCTTATAGGTTTATATCAATATTTTAATTAAGAACAATAACAACAAAAGACTAAGAGCCTATCTTACATTCTCTTCCCCAATGGAACCATAGAATCTCAGGTCAGGAAATCTTTAGGTGTAGTTTTGAGGTCTAGTCTGAAGTTCTTATGAATTTTAATAGTTTCTGGCCCACTGCTTCTTATTTTTCAAAAATTTTATTTATTTGAGCCCACACTGAGAGCAGCACAGATACTTTGTGTGGTCCTTGGGAAAGAGCAGACGAATGTTATACCCACAGGAGCCAGAGATTGGAAGCTGACTACCTTCATTTCCACTCAGCTGTGTGGAATTACTTCCCTTCTGAATCAGAGAGAGAGAGAGAGAGAGAGAGAGAGAGAGAGAGAGACTTACCATGCCTAACCTGGGTGTGTCACCTTTGGCATACCCTTAACCCTGAAGAACCAGAGCTCTCTGGCCACACCCATCTCAAGCCTCTAAGGCTCCATCAAAAACAGACAGTCCACCTAATACAGTCATAGAAAAAACACCAAGTGAGGGAAGAAGAGTCCAAAAAACATCTCCACAATTCCAAGCAACAAACGAAGAAACCGAGGAAACAAGAACAAGGAAGACATTATGACACCCCCAAATGAACAAGACATCCCAAGCCAAGATTATGAAGATGATGAGATAGAAGAAATGCAAGATACGGATTTCAAAAAATTTATGATAAGAACATTTAGAAGTTTTCAAAAACAAATCCTTGAACGACAGAAATCCTTACTGGACAGGATAGAAAATCTCTCTCATGAAAACGAAATCATAAGGAGGAATCAAAATGAAATGCAGAAACTAGTAGAATAGGAAAGTGTGATAGAGAAGAGAAATCAAAATGAAATGAAGAACTCAATAGATCAAATGACAAACACATTAGAGAGCCTTAAAAACAGAGTCAGTGAAGCAGAAGAGAGAATATCGGACTAAGAAGACAGAGAACAGGAAAGTATACAGTCAAACCAAAGAAAAGAAGAGGAAATTAGAAATCTAAAAAATATTGTTGGGAATCAACAGGATACTATTAAAAAAAACAACATTCGGGGTTTAGGAGTTCCTGAAGGCATAGAGAGAGAGAAAGGATTAGAAGACCTTTTTAGTGAGATACTAGCAGAGAACTTCCCGGGTTTGGAGAATGACAGAGGCATCCTAGTACAGGAAGCTCATAGAACCCCTAGTAAACATGACCAAAAGAGATCCTCACCAAGACACATTGTAATCAAACTCAACACAGTGAAACATAAAGAAAAGATTCTAAAATGTGCAAGAGAGAAACGTCAGATTACTCTCGCAGGTGAATTAGACTCACAGCGTACTTCTCATCAGAAACCCTACAGGCTAGGAGGGAATGGCGAGATATAGCCCAGGTACTAAGAGAGAAAAACTGCCAGCCCAGAATATTATATCCTGCAAAGCTCTCATTTGTGAATGAAGGTGAAATAAAGACCTTTCATAGCAAACAGAAATTGAAAGAATTTGTCACCACTCATCCAGCCCTACAAAAGAAGCTTAAAGATATGCTAAACACAAAAACACAGAAACGTGGTCATCAATATGAAAGAAGGTAAATGAAGGAAACCTCACAGCAAAAGATCACAGGAAGTTCAAAGCATATATTAGAAAATATCTTAGGAAAAATGGCAGGGCAAAGTTACTACTTATCAATAGTCACATTGAACGCTAATGGCATCAACTCTCCAATTTAAAGACACAGATGGCTGAAGGGGATAAGGAACAAAACCCATCTATTTGCTGCTTACAAGAAACACATCTTTCCAACAAAGATGCATGCAGACTGAAAGTGAAAGGCTGGAAAAAGATATACCATGCCAACAGAAATGAAAAAAGAGTGGGCATTGACATTTTAATATCAGAAAAAATAAACTTTAACACAGAAACTGTTAAGAGAGACAAAGAGGGGCACTATATAATGGTTAAGGGATCAATTCAACAGGAAGATATAACGATTATCAATGCATATGCACCTAATTACAGGGCACCGGTTTATTTAAAAGATTTGTTAAGGGACTTAAAGGGAGACTTAGACTCCAATACAATTGTACTGGAGGATTTCAATACTCCACTCTCAGAAATAGACAGATCAACCAGACAGAAGTACAACAAGGAAACAGTAGATTTAATTGACACTATAGCCCAAATGATCTAACAGATATCTACAGAACTTTCGATCCTACATTTAAAGAATTTATGTTCTTCTCAGCATTACATGGAATCTACTCTAGGAATGACCGCATACTAGGCCATAAAGCAAGTCTCAGCAAATTTAAAAAAATTAGAATCATACCATGCAGCTTCTCAGACCACAGCAGAATGAGGGTGGAAATTAGCAACTTAGGTATCCCTAGAGAGTATGCAAACACATGGAGACTGAACAACATGCTCCTGAATGAACGCTGGGTCATAGAAGAAATCAAAAGAGAAATGAAAAAGTTTCTGGAAGTAAATGAGGATAACAACACTACATACCAAAACTTATGGGACGCAGCAAAAAAAGTGTTAAAAGAGGAAAGTTTATAGCAATAGGTGCCTACATCAAGAAATTGGAAAGACACCAAATAAATGAGCATTCAATGCATCTGAAAGATCTAGAAAAACTGCAGTAAACCAGACCCAAATATAGTAGGAGAAGAGAAATAATTAATTAGAGAAGAAATCAATAGGATTGAATCAAAAAAAAATTACAAAAAATCAGCCAAACAAGGAGATTTTTTTGAAAAAATAAACAAAATTGACACCCCATTGGCCCAACTAACGAAAAAAAAGAAACCCAAATCAATAAAATCAGAGATGAAAAAGGAAACATAACAGACACCACAGAAATAAAAAGAATCATCAGAAATTACTACAAGGACTTGTATCCTAGGAAACAGGGAAATCTATCAGAAATAGATTCCTGGACACTTGCAATCTACCTAAATTGAACCAGAAAGACATAGAAAACCTAAACAGACCCATAACTGAGAAAGAAATTGAAAAAGTAATAACGGCCCTCCCAACAAAGAAAAGCCCAGGACCAGATGGATTCACTGCTGAATTCTACCAGACATTTAAAGAACTAACTCCAATTCTTCTCAAACTGTTCAGACAATCGAAAAATAGGGAATCTTCCCAAATTCTTTCTATGAAGCCAGCATCACCTTAATTCCTAAGCTGGAAAAAGATGCAGAATTGAAAAAAATTACAGACCAATATTCCTGATGAAAATAGATGTAAAAATCCTCAATAAAATTCTGGCCAATAGAATGCAAAAACACATCAGAAAGTTCATCCACCCAGACCAAGTGGGATTTATCCCTGGTATGCAGGGATGGTTCAAAGTTCGCAAATCAATCAATGTGATACACCACATTAACAGACTGCAGAAGAAAAACCATATGATTATCTCAATAGACACCGAGAAAGCATTTGCTAAAATACAACACCCTTTCATGATGAAAACTCTAAGCAAACTGGGTATGGAAGGAACATTCCTCAATACAGTTAAAGCAATTTATGAAAAACCCTTGGCCAGCATCCTATGGAATGGGGAAAAGTTGGAAGCATTTCCACTGAGATCTGGTACCAGACAGGGATGCCCACTCTCACCACTGCTATTCAATATAGTTTTGGAAGTTTTAGCCAGAGCCGTCAGGCAAGAAACAGAAATTAAAGGGATACAAATTGGGAAGGATGAAAAAAACTATCTCTCTTTGCAGATGATATGACTATTTAGGGGACCCAAAGAACTCTACTAAGAGACTATTGGAACTCATAGAAGAGTTTGGCAAAGTAGCAGGATATAAAATCAGTGCACAAAAATCAACAGCCTTTGTATACACAGACAATGCCACAGTTGAAAAAGAACCTCTAAGATCAATCCCATTCACAATAGCCACAAAAACAATGAAATATCTTGGAATAAGCTTAACCAAGGACGTTAAAGATCTCTATGATGAGAATTACAAAACCTTAAAGAAAGAAATAGAAGAGGATATCAAAAAAATGGAAAAATCTTCCATGCTCATGGATTGGAAGAATCAATATCGTCAAAATGTCCATTCTCCCAAAAGCAATTTATAGATTCAATGCGATACCAATCAAAATACCCAAGATATTCTCAAATCTGATGATGCTGAAATTCATATGGAGACACAGGAGACCTCAAATAGCTAAATCAATTTTGTACAACAGGAACAAAGCCGGAGGCATCACAATACCAGATTTCAGGACATACTACAGGGCAGTTGTAATCAAAACAGCATGGTACTGGTACAGAAACAGATGGATAGACCAATGGAACAGAATAGAAACACCAGAAATCAATCTAAGTATCTACAGCCAACATATGTTTGATCAAGGATCTAAAACCAATCCCTGGAGTAAGGACAGTCTATTCAATAAATGGTGCTAGGAAAACTGGATTTCCACGTGCAGAAGCATGAAGCAAGACCCCTACCTTTAACCTTACAAAAAAATTCATTCAACATGGATTAAAGACCAGAATCTACAACCCAACACCATCAAATTATTAGAGAATATTGAAGAAACCCTGCAAGATATAGGCACCGGCAAATACTTCTTGGAAAAGACCCCAGAAGCACAGGCAGTCAAAGCCAAAATTAACATTTGGGATTGCATCAAATTGTGAATTTTCTGTACTGCAGAAGAAACAGTCAGGAAAGTGAAGAGGCAACTGACAGAATGGAAAAAATATTTTCAAACTATGCAACAGATAAAGGATTAACAACCAGAATCTACAGAGATCAAAAATTCCACAACAACAAAACAAACCAGCTACTTAAGAGATGGGCCAAGGACCTCAATACACATTTTTCAAAAGAGGAAATCCAAATGGCCAACAGACACATGGAAAAATGTTCAGGATCACTAGCCACCAGGGAAATGTAAATAAAAACCACAATGAGGTTTCACTTCACCCCAGTATGAATGGCTCACATTCAGAAATCTACCAACAACAGATGCTGGTTAGGATGTTGGAAAAAAGGGACATTAATCCACTGTTGGTGGGAATGCAAACTGGTAAAGCCATGAGGGAATACAATTTGGAGACTCCTCAGAAAACTGAATATATCCCTATCACATGACCCAGTCATCCCACTCCTTGGAATTTACCCAAAGGCAATTAAATTGGCAAACAAAAAAGCTGTCTGCACCTTAATGTTTATTGTAGCTCAATTCGCAATAGCTAAGACCTGGAACCAACCCCAATGCCCATCAACAGTAGACTGGATAAAGAAATTATGGGACATGTACTCCTTAGAATACTATACAGCAGTCAAAAACTATGAAATCTAGCCATTTTCAACAAAATGGAGGAATCTGGAAAACATCATGCTGAGTGAAATAAGCCAGTCCCAAAGGATCAGATATCATATGTTCTCCCTGATTGGTGACAACTACTGAGCACCAAAAAGGAAACCTGGTGAAGTGAAATGGACACTATGAGAAACAGTGACTTGATCAGCCCTTGTTCCCACTGTCAATGTACAATGTAATACTTTATCCCTTTTAGGTTTTTTGTTGTTGTTGTTGTTCTACTCAATACCATTGGTTGAACTCTGTAATTAACACAGAATCATTCTTAGGTGCTTAAACTTAACTGAAAAGTGATCTCTGTTAAATATAAGAGTAAGAATAAGAGAGGGAGAAGTTGCACAATTTGGGACATGCTCAATCGGACTTGCCCAATTGGTGGAGTTAGAAATGTGCCAGGGGATTCCAATACAATCCCATCAAGGTGGCATGTACCAATGCCATCTCACTAGTCCAAGTGATCAATTTCAGTTCACAATTCATCATACCGATAGGTCTAAGAGTCAAAGGGATCACATAGACAAGACTAGTGTCTGCTAATACTAACTGATAGAATTAAAAAGGGAGAGAATGATCCAACATGGGAAGTGGGATACACAGCAGACTCATAGAATGGCAGTTGCCCTAAATAGCACTCTGGCCTCAGAATTAGCCGTTAAGGCATTCAGCTCTGGCTGAAGAGCCCATGAGAGTATTTCAGGCATGGAAAGCCAAGATACTCTGGCAAAAAAAAATGATCTAAATGAAAGATCTCTGCGAATGAGATCCTGGTAGAAAGTACAGGCCATCAAAGAAGGAGGTACCTTTCTCTGAAGGGAGGAGAGAGCTTCCACTTTGACTAGGACCCTGTCAGAATAAATCGAAGTCCGCGAACTCAAAAGGCTTCCATAGCCTTGGAAACTCATGACTAGAGCCTTGGGAGATTACGGATGCCAAAAGCAAGAGTGTCACTTTGTTAAGTCAACAACAGGAGTCACTGTGCACTTACTCTTCATGTAGGATCTCTGTCCTTAATGTGTTGTTCAATGTGAATTAATGCTATAACTAGTACTCAAACAGTATTTTACACTTTGTGTTTCTGTGTGGGTGCAAGCTGATGAAATCTTTACTTAATATATGCTAAACTGATCTTCGGTATTTAAAGATAATTGAAAATGAATTTTGATGTGAATGGAATGGGAGAGGGAGTAGGAGATGGGAGGGTTGCTGGTGGGTGGGAATTTATGGGGGGAAATGCCATTGTAATCCATAAACTGTACTTTGGAAATTCATATTTACTAAATAAAAGTTAAAAAAAATACTGATGAGTTTTTCCCATGTTATAAAATTTTTAAAAAAGAGCATTGCAGTCATTAAGCAATACTATTTGTAATGCACATTTTAATGTATATACAACATAAAAATTATGGTTCTTGTTTTGCAGTGTGCAAGAAATTTGTCAGGATGACTTCTTATAACACAGGTTGCTGGGCACCGCCTCTACAGACTGATTCAATTGGTCTGAAATGGGGGCTTGAGAACTGTGTTTCTAACTAGATGATCCTGATGCTTCTGGTCTGGAGCTCAACTTGAAAACCTCTGATCTCTGTGAGAATTGTTTCTGTTTTTTTTTTTTTTTTTTTTTTTTTTTTTTTTCCAACATTCTCTTTAACTTCTGGTTAAAGTGGCACCACCTAAAGGACATACTACAGAAAAGTTCTCAACAGAAGCTTAAAGCATGTTTTAAGATTTTATTCCTGAGGAGCCTGTGAAGTTCTTATAAATTCTTGTGATTTTATGAGTTAGAAATGAAGAAATTATTTTATTGAGATGTGATAATATTTTTGGTATGATTTTTAGAAAAATTAAGGAATTCTGAATTCTGTTTACAGCTTAAAGTCCTAGAACTATTTTATTCTAAGTGTTGCCAATTAGTCATTGATTTCTATTCCCCTTGATTTTATGGCAGGAAGGGCCATACCCTGGCACAATAGGCAGAGATTGTCTCTTCTGGTCTCCATTTATGCATCTCTACAATGAAAAAGAGTGAGATAATCACAGAAATGTTTTCTTATATTCTTTGATTCTATCTTAGATACTTTGCTTACTGAACCTCAGATAGGAGAATCACATTTGGAATGGAGTTGTATTTTCAGAAAACACACAATTGTTGCATTTTTTGAAAAATTAACCTAAATGTTTTGGGGGCTCAAGAGTACTTCTTTAATTTAGGCCACCAGATAAAGAAATTATGGGATATGTACTCTATAGAACACTACACAGCAGTAAAACAAATTGAAATCTGGTCATTTGCAACAAAATGGAGGAATCTGGAAAACATGCTGAGTGAAATAAGCCAGTCCCAAAGGATCAGATATCATATGTTCTCCCTGATTGGTGACAACTAACTGAGCACCTAAAAGGAAACCTGTAGAAGTGAAACTGACACTATGAGAAACAATGACTTGATCAGCCCTTGTCCTGACTGTCAAGGACAGCTTACTATTTTATTCTATGTAGTATTTTCTTTTTCTACTTAATATCATTGGTGGTACTCTTTAATTAACACACAATTATTTTTAGGTGTTTAAAGTCAACTGAAAATTGATCCCTGTTAAAAATAAGAGTGGGAATGAGAGAGGGAGGTGGTGTACAATTCAACACATGCTCACTTGCACTTACCCCTAATGGTAGAGCTAGAAATGTGCCATAGGACTCCAAAATCCAATTAAGTTGGCAGGTACCAAAGCCATCTTACTAGCTAAAGTGACCAGTTTAAGTTCATAATTGATCATAAAGATAGAATTGAGTGTCAAAGGGATCATATAAATAAGAGAATGACCCAGCATGGGAAGCAGAATACACAGCAGACTCATAGAGTGGCAAATGCCCTAAACAGCACTCTGGCCTCAGAATCAGCCCTTCAGGCATTCCAATCTGGCTAAAAAGTCCATGAGAGTTTCTCAGGCATGGAAAGCCAAGACACTGTGGTAAAAAAAGTGACCTAAATGAAAGATTTCTGTGAGTGAGATCCCAGTGGAAAGAACGGGCCATCAAAGAAGGAGGTACCTTTTTCTAAAGGGAGGAGAGAAATAAGATCAGAATTGGCGAACTCAAGAGGCTTCCATAGCCTTGGCAGCTTATGACAAGAGCCTTGGGTGATTACTGATGCCATCAACAAGACTGTCAATTGTTAAATCAACAACAGGAGTCACTGTGCTCTTGCTCCCCATGTAGGATCTCAGTCCTTAATGTGTTGTACTATGTGAATTAATGGTAAAACTAGTATTCAAACAGTACTTAATACTTTGTGTGTCTGTGTGGGTGCAATCTGTTGAAATCTTTACTTAGTATATACTAAATTGGTCTTCTGTATATAAAGATAATTGAAAATGAATCTTGATTTGAATGGGATGGGAGAGGGACTAGGAGATGGGATGGTTTTTGGGTGGGAGGCTGGTTATTGGGGGGGATAGCTATAATCCAAAAGTTGTGCTTTCGAAATATATTTATTAAATAAAAGTTTTCTAAAAATAAAATAATTAAAAATAATTTGGCCACCATATTTGTATTAGTTAAATTATAATAATTTCTTTTTCAGAATTATTTTAAGAACATAGTAGAAGTAGAAACATCTACTTGTATTCATTAGCTAGAACTGCTATAAAAAGCACCACAGACTGGGAGACAAGCAGAAACCTGTTTTCTAGAGGCCAGAAGGACAAAGTCAAGGTTTCTGCAGTATTGTTGAGTTATTCTGAAACTTATCTCCCTGGTTTGAGAATACTTGTCCTCTACTGACATCTTCAAATGGCTTTTCCTGTGACCAAATTTCTTTTTCCAAAAGGACACTGGGTATCGGATTAGAATACACCTCAAGGACTCATTTTAAATTAATTACCCCTTAAAAAGATTGCCAGACAAAGTCCTCTTATGAGGTACTTGAGATGAGAGTTTCAGCATATGAACTTTGAGGAGACCCAATTCAGTCTATTACAGTTGTTTCAAACACTGTACATATATTTTCTTAAGGAACCCTATCGTCTCATGCTTCCTGTTGAGTATTCTAAGGGAGTTCCTAGTAACTCCAGTCTTTAATATCTCAGTCTACAGTTACGGAGCAGCATCTTTAGGAGCCACTGTGTGTTGGTTCTCAGGAGAGAGGACGTTTTGCATTCAAGTAGTATATTGAAAAATCAAAGCCACAGATGACTGACTTTCATCCAACTAGCAATTTTCTTATTGAGAGAACTTGGATACAGCACTCAATTTCTCTGGGTTTCTGTTTCCATCTATGCAAAATGGGGTTGAAACACATGTCTAGCAGTACAGTCAAAGTAGGGAGGGCAATATGTATGCAACATTCAGCACAAAGATTGCATAAAGATTGTTATGGGGCCTGGGAACATGATGCTACACACGGCATGTTGACTCTTACTTTGCCTCTTCTGATGCAGAATAAACCTTACAGAAATGCCTCAGTGGTATCTAGGAAACCCACATTTCTCCTTATTTTGAGCCAGAGTTCCCTCCACAGGGGCCTGTGATGATAATGGTAATTCCAACAACTATTTATCATTATACCCTCATATGGTTTTGTTGTAAGCTCCAGAATTTCAATACTAGTACCTCTATTTAGAGTAGTCTGTACCTACAGTATCCCACATGAGGATAAAAGGTGCTACTTCTGGCCCAATAGCAACTCTGAGGAAAACCAGGCTCTAGAGAACATACTAGGTGAAGTTTCTCATGCCAGACAATTGTGTTGAACTTTGGAAAGTGTTAAGGTACTTCTTTCCCTATTTCAAAATTACCCAAGGAGCAGATGTCTAAGCTATGATTAAGATACCAAGAACTTCATAAGAGTATTCAGTTCCAGGCTCTAGTTCCTGACCCCAGCTTCCTGCTAATATGAACCCTGGGAGGCATGGATGATGGGCTCCTGTCATACATGAGGGAGACCTGAATGGTGTTTCTGGCTCTCAGTTTCAGCACCTGCCCATTGTAGGTATTTTTGAGAGTGAAACAGCAGATGGACATTTTCTCACTCTTTTTTTTATGCCTCTCTCAAGTAAATATATATTTTTTAAAGAAATTACCAAAAACAGATCACTCAGATGTTTTATGGGTTAAGTCTCCTAGGAGTGGAAGTTATCATGTCACAATCTCACATTTAGGCAATTACAATATTACTTAGACTGAAAAATAATTAAAGGCATTAATAATTCCAGTACTCTAAGCAGGTATGATCGTTTTGCTCTAGATTTTTCAGTCTAATATCCATATGCATATATTTATAGAACGCAAATTGTAGGATGCAAATATTTTCTCTAAGACTATTTCTATTGCATCATAGCCCAGAAGGATTTTTAATATTTACAGTTTTGGTGATTGAGTTCCATTCTATAGCTGTCCCTGTTCTCTTATCTATGAGCATTTGTACTGTTTCTAAATTTTTAAATGCTGCCGCCATGTGCAACTTCGTGCTTTCCCACCTCTTCTATCTCTCAAGTCATTTCCTTAGGATACATTTCCAGAACTCAGCATGCACATTTCTAGGTAGATTAAACTCTCAAATTTAACATCCTTTATTTTCCTAAGTACCACAGTCCTTAGATTTTTGATTCTGTATAAAAGAGAGCATCTCATCATTAAAACCTTGAGTGCTGAGGTATAGGAGAGAGTGCCATCTACTGCTTTGAAAACAATACTTCCTACAATTTCCTGCTCATTACCAGAGAACACAACCTGGATATCGAATGATGAGAAGTGTTTATTAAGTGAGGTCACATTGCCAAGTTCTCCAGTGTAACCTTCACTTACAGTGCAGAGAGCAGCTAAGCACTGTTTCCTGCATCCTTTGGGGAACATCAATTTGTGTAATAATTGATTGATGACAGCTTGTGATGCAAGTCACTGCAAAATGATGTGTTCTGTGCTCTGGGCTTTATTACTCCATCTAATCCATTCTTCTCTACTCACAAATGTATATTTAACAGCTTAAGTGTTTAGACTACTCTTTTATCCAACTTTGTGCCATATTGCTCTACTTGTTGAAAGATTTCCCCTCGTTTCTCATTGGCTTTGAATTCTGTTTGGCTTTGGAGTTTCCTCTTAATCCTTCCTCTTTTCCACCCAAAAGTTTGCCAAAATTTTCAATCCCTGCAATGTCCCTTACACAATGCTTCCATTGACTTCTTCCAGGTTGTTATATAGGATTTTCTGGAAATTAAGAGATTGTGTTTCATGATGCCAAAAGCTTTTACTGCTTTGTTCCAGCTATTTATGCAGCCTCATCTCTCATAACTAATTTTTCATTTTCTATACTCTAAGATAGCATTGGCCAATAGAAATATAGCATGTACATGTAACCTACATGCTTAAAATTTTCCAGTAGTCAAATTAAAATATGAATAAACAGCCAAGTAAATAGAAGACTCTAAACACCAACAGATAAACTAGAGTATTTTAATTTTAATGTATGGTACTGCACACATTTCAAGTGTGCTGTAGACTCATGTATTCCCAGCTCCAGGAGTCCCAAGCCATTTATAAGTTCTCCATAAACACCAGATATGTTTTAGCCTCCAACTTCTATGCTTTGCACCTTCTCTTCTTTCCATCTGGAATGAACTTGCTCTGTCTGGAGAACTCCTACTCACCTTTAATAACGAAGCATAAATGTCACATTTTCCAGTAATTCCTTTTTGCAATTATTAATCTCTCTTTTCTCTGCCCTATACTTCTACTATATACATATTTCTGTTTCATATTTACCACCCCCAATAAAATATGTTGACTTACATTAATAAATTATTTAATAAATAATAGATACTTTAATAAATAAATGAATTAATAAATATTCATGATTTTGAACTTCTTTTGGGAAGAGATGTTTCCACTTATTGTCTCTGTATCCTGAGAGTTGAGAATGGTGCACATTCTCACCATCAGGTTGAAGTAGGTGGATGAATGGATGAATATCTATTCATTGAATTACCACCAGTCATCTATGCTGAATACTTACTCTTTATCCCCATGTCGCCTTACAGGGTTTCAATCTAAGCCTGATGGAAAGATCTACCTAGACATGCCATTGTTTCCATTATTGATTCATTTCTCAGGCAAACAGAGTTAGAATGAAATGAAATAACTGGCAGAAACAGAAGAAAAGATTAGTGGCTTGGTTTGGATGCTTGTCACTCCACTGATTTCCTGGATGTTTTCTGAGATAATTAGCTTTTCAAATTAAACTGAGAACACTATTTTAAACTATTCAAACTTGAATGTCTTTATGTTATGAAAAGGTATTTCCAGGAGAACAGTTCTTCCTTCTCAAAATCTGCTTCGATATGTATGAGGCATGGGACTTAATGTCATTTTTGGTTAGATCAGATTTCTTTCTTAACATCTCATTCCTTATACTTCTAATAGAAAGCTATTCAAAAAGGTTGAGAGGCAAGATAATATGCAGTTTTTGGCAAACAAAAATGTTTGCCATTCTTACCTCATTTCATCAAGCATTTGAAGGAGCACATTCAAAGTTGTTTAATTCTTGAAAGATTTTGTAGAGAAGCAGCAATATAATAAATCTTATTGTACATAATATACTTCCCCTATGTAGTTGTACATAAATGACAAAAAATCAGCTCTGCATTTTAAATGTTGTAAACCATAGGGAAAGATGATGCAATAGTATACTTGCATATAGTTTTTCAGAAGATTAG
Source organism: Oryctolagus cuniculus (assembly GCF_051225735.1). Taxonomy (NCBI): domain Eukaryota; kingdom Metazoa; phylum Chordata; class Mammalia; order Lagomorpha; family Leporidae; genus Oryctolagus; species Oryctolagus cuniculus. The sequence continues at coordinate 101,279,334 of NC_142870.1, forward strand.
ACATCTATTTCTAGGATCAAGTAAAAGAGGAAAATAAAACATAATAAAAATAATAGTGCATCTGCCCTTATACCTGTCTCATTACTTTAAATCATTATATAATATATGCATATACATATATCTTTTAAGTAGGTCCATTTTATGCACTAGGCAATGTTAAATATATAGATAGATACAATGTGAGGGGTTAATGACTTTTTAGGAGTATATGACAATGCATTAGACTTGAAGGGTAAAATTTACCGGCCATCACATATGATCCATCATGATAAAATTTAACTAAAAAAACTAGTTGTCCTGTGGTCATTCAATTTTTTTGTTTTACTTATTAAATATTATGGTTATTGGAGCATTAAACCTGTGATTATAGAGTGGACTGAAATTATGTTTTTGCAAAAAAGAAAAAAAAGAAGGAGTATCGAAGGAAGGAGGGAAGAATGGTTATCTTCTTAGAATGGAACTCATAAAATATGTACATCTTTATGTTAATAAAAATTTTAAAGGACACAAATATTCAAAAAACCTAGTTGATTCAAAATGTAAACTGTATAAATTTAATCAATAGTTAATATTTAGAGACATTTTATTATATATCAAAATATTTTATAGGATAAATCCCTTCATTTATAAAAATTCTCAAGCCCATGCTATAGTTTTTGAGTAATTTGTGATCATAAATTAAATGAATTATTCAGATTCACATAACTTCAAAAGCAGGATTTTAAAAATATTTTCACATTCTTATAGCACAAAAATTACTGTAGGATGTGGGAACATTTTAATAGCTTCTACGTGATTATTTTATTTTTAATAGTATTTACCTGGTGTGGCTTTTTTAAGAAAAAAAGACTTTTCCATTAAGTGGAATTACCTCTCTGGTCTGCTTTCATGGTGACTAATTCATTCTTTAAGAAAGACTTAAGGCCAGTGCTGCGGCTCACTAGGCTAATCCTTCACCTTGCGGCGCCGGCACACCGGGTTCTAGTCCTGGTCAGGGCGCTGGATTCTGTCCCGGTTGCCCCTTTTCCAGGCCAGCTCTCTGCTGTGGCCCGTGAGTGCAGTGGAGGATGGCCCAAGTGTTTGGGCCCTGCAACCCATGGGAGACCAGGTAAGTACCTGGCTCCTGGCTTTGGATCAGCGCGGTGGCCATTGGAGGGTGAACCAACGGCAAAGGAAAACCTTTCTCTCTGTCTCTCTCTCTCACTATCCACTCTGCCTGTCAAAAAAAAAAAAAAAAAAAAAAGACTTAAAGTGACTTTCAGGATCACTACTGTTATTATTTTTTATTCAGGGTGTCTAGCCAGTGTTTTATTTTGTTTAGTTGGCTGTCTCTGATGTTGGGTGTTCACTTCCTATTGTGTTCTAGATTAATTTTCTTTCCTTTTCTTCTTTTAAAAAAGATTTATTTGTTTATTTGAGTGAGTGAGAGAGAGAGAACATCCATCTACTGGTTCACTCCATGAAAGACTACAATGTCCAGAGCTGGGCTGATCTGAAGCCAGGAACCAGGAGCTTCTTCAGGATCTGCCATGTTGGTGCAGGGGCCCACGCACTTGGGGCATCTTCCACTTCTTTCCCAGGTACATTAACAGGGGGCTGGATAGGAATTGGAGCAGCCAGAATTGCCCCTATGGGATGTTGGCGTTGCAGGCAGTGGCTTTAACTGCTATGCCACTAAGCTAGCCCCTCTAGATTAATTTTCACATATCATTTACTCTTCTTTGGATTTCGTTCTTTATAAATGTCACTCTAATGATCCAGAGTACTTTTTTTTCTGAGAAAACCTGTGACTGTTTTACAGTTTCCATCATTTAGCATATGTCAATTGATTATTTGGCTATTACCAGAGAGATAATATATTTTAGTGTAAATAACACAGGCTTAAAAATCAGAAGTAGATAACAAGCCCTACCTATCTGGACATCGAACCCTTAGTAAAGGATATAGTGATACCTTATCTGCTTTTGAACACGTCAACCCTCCTGCTTGGAGGTCTACTTTAAAAAACTTCATTTTGCCATAAAAACCCAATTTATAAGACAACACCTACAGGACCCAGACCCTTTCAGATAGAGTCAATCATTCCTCTTGGTCTCATGGATACTGCCACTCACCATGACACAATTCATCTATTTTCATGTCAGTTGCAAGGTTATTGTAAGAATAAAATGAAATGCTGTTCAGAAGAATATATTGAAAACCATAAAGTTCCTTCAAAACATTTCAGTAGTCACTGCATTTTTTTACCAAATTGCGTTTTTTGCTTTTCGACATGTCAGTATCTACTATCAGTATTATATTAGATTAGTATTTGACAGCATAAGTATGTTTACTCCTTCATTCAAAAAACGTTTATCAAAGCACTAAGTCCCAAGAACTGCATATGAAATGCATAGCAAAGAGAATGAAATATTTTAAAAAGTGACAAATACATATACAAACAAACCAACTGCAAGCCAGTATGACCAATAATCAGTAACAAAGCTTTGAAATCTAGCCTGTACATCTCCATTGCTGACAACAGAAACAGGCAACAGCTTGGCAGCCATCAACGGACCACAGTTACTCCTTTGCTCCTTTAGTTGGGGGTTATCATTTGTGCAAGAAAACCTGGAGTTTCATAGCACAATACATTGACTGTCTTTTTTTTAGAGTTTAGTATAAATGTATATCTGATATATCTCTATTCACAAAATGTGGCTTTAATCATCTTAATAAAAACATTTTTCTTCAATTCTCTGGTTAAAAGTCCTTTTACGTCATCTTTGGCAAATTAAGTGGAATTGGGTTGGATGGCTCCTATATGACTAAGAAGATCAGGATTCTGGTGCCCATAGTAGACAGGGCCATGAAAGCAAAGTCCTCTATAGCAGTCTGTTGTCACAAGACTTCTATCTGTCTACATACATATCATGTGATACAATTTCTCCCAGCCTTGGTTTCCTCATTTACAGGTTTACCAGATCCCAGTGTCTGCTCTGCGCTGTGAACTTCTTGACCAACTTTAATCTCTTCCTAAAGTTGATTTTTCAGGTGCCTGGTCAAAGCGTTGTGGTTACTGAGGTGATACCAGCTCCTCCTAATCACATGTCATTGTATCATCAATATGATCTTTGTGTTTCCCTATGAGGTAAAGAGTAGAGGTATTATCCTCAATTTACAGAGAAGAGACTACTCACATTGGTGATGTGAAGCCATAAAGAGATAAGTAGGACTGGGGATTGGGAACGGCAGTAGAGAGATGAGGATAGTTGATAAAACTATTTTGTTTACTACTTACAATGCAATTTCTGATTAATGGGATAGAGATCACAAGTGATTTCAGTATTATGTTTATTCACTGATTTCTAGACATAATCTCAAAATAACGATATATATGTATTAGGCAAAAGAAGTAATATTTAGGCCGGCGCTGCGGCTCACTAGGCTAATCCTCCACCTTGTGGCGCCGGCACACGGGGTTCTAGTCGTGGTCGGGGCGCCGGATTCTGTCCCAGTCGCCCCTCTTCCAGGCCAGCCCTCTGCTGTGGCCAGGGAGTGCAGTGGAGGATGGCCCAAGTGCTTGGGCCCTGCACCACATGGGAGACCAGGAGAAGCACCTGGCTCCTGCCATCGGATCAGCGCGGTGCGCCGGCCGCAGTGTGCTGGCCGCAGCAGCCATTGGAGGGTGAACCAACGGCAAAGGAAGACCTTTCTCTCTGTCTCTCTCTCACTGTCCACTCTGCCTGTCAAAAAATAAATAAAAAATTTAAAAAAAAATTAAAAAAGAAGTAATATTTATTACATGATGTGGAGCCAAAGAAATGTTCTGTGTGTTGTTTTGGTTCTTAGTGGAATAAAAACATATTATGAATGCAACCGAAACCTTCTTAAGTCCCTAGTGATCATAATATTTCTTACAAAAGTAACTAGATAATCTGTTTCACAACTGATTTTGGTTTTCACTGGGTAGAAGTTCTAGTCTCTTTTAAATCCCTCACAGACACTTGATTCCTTCTTATCCCAGCAGAGCTGTTCTGGCTGGAGTCCCAAAGACTGAGCAATGTTGAAAAATGATCATAGGTACATAGGACAGGGAAATAGGTGTAGAGGAGAATTGTGGCATATATTTGTAAATGCCTTAGGGTTTTTGAAACTGCTTTGTCATTGTATCTTCAATATGGTCTTTGTTTTTCCCTATGAGGTAAAGAGCAGAGGCATTATTCTCAGTTTACAGAGAAGAGACTGTATGACTTAGAACATTCATATAGCTTTGTAATTCCTGATCCAGAGCTCTTTTTATGTTTGAAATCTTAACCACAATCACATTGATTTTAGAGTGTCATTGATATTTCCAGAAGTACCCATTCATACTTCTAAGATAGTCTCACTATAGGTTTTATCATCTATTCTAAGTCTGTATGTCTTACATGAACTGGTCATCTTTTCCTTGTGGCAAATCCACTGGAGTTTAAGCCCTTGGTTAACTTCCAGGCAGCACAGTTACCCTCTTAGAAATGTGGACTTTATTTAGCTCTTCCCCTCTCCTCAATATCCTGCCTTATAGTTCATCTTTCTTTTTTTCCCAGAAACCTTTTATTTAAGGTATGCAAACTTCATATATTTCATAAATACAACTTTAGGAACATAGTGTTTCTTTCTATCCTACTCATCCTCCAACTCCTACCTTCTTCCCCCCTCCCTCTCCTATTCCCATTCTTGCTTTTTATTGACATCTATTTTCAACTAACTTCATACACGTAAGATTATACTAAGTAAAGAGTTCAACAAATGCATGCTTTCCTTTAAGCCTCTGCTGTTATAATTTTCTGGACAGGTGTTCTGCAATAACTTTAGTCTTCACATTCATTCTGAACTTTCCAGATTGATCTTCATAAAGTCAGCTTTAAATATGGCATAAAATTATCCAATGGCTCAATATTGGACAAAACGAAGTCTAAAGTCTGATCCTGAAGGAGGGTGTCGGTTCTGACTAGGATTACTTTTTTGTCGCAGAAGCCTGGGCAATAGTGGGCCTGAATCCATCAAGAGAAACTAGGATCACAGGTTGGCACTGAGAAAATAATGTTAGGTAGATAAGCAAGGCTCTTCTAACTATTTAAATTGATCTTTTGTTATCTTCAACATGAATCTCTTCTGCACTGCCATTTCTTTCAATAAAATATGAATGTGCTCTGCTCATTTCTGCCCATGCCTTTGCTTGTATTCTTTCTCAATCACTCAAAAATTCATTCAGTCAACATTTATTGAGCACCTTCAAGTCTCTGGGAACATAAAAATGACAAATCCAGCTTTGCCCTTCTGTAGCTCATAGGGAGGTAAAGAATGTGTTCCTCTGGGAAATGAGGAGGGGTTAAGCAATTGCAATACGTTATAATAAGTGCCACGGCTTGTAAAACATTTGATGGGAATATAAAGAAATCATTAGCTGTGCCTTGGGAAGTCAGGAAAGGCTAGACAGTGGAAATAACATTTGAACTGATCCCCTTCATTCTCTACAATCTCTCCATGTCTTGTTCAGGCATCACTCCAGTGGTGCTATTGCTTTTGAATGTCTGAGGCCTTTATGGAACTCCTTTAGAGATTGCTGTTAATCATATCCTGCTACTCCATTTTTTGCCATGTACTTACTGGGTTCTTACAACTAGATTATAATCTCTTATACACCCCTGAGCATTTTAGGAATCATATTTTACACCTTGCAGCATCCACCTCTAGAAACAGAAACTAAATCCATGTTTGATAGATTTCTTCATGCACACAGTAATTTTCAAGAAATGCTAAATTAAGGAGATACATTTTCAGTTACATATTGGTGGCTACAAGCTCTGAGGATAATGACTTTCTCAGAGAGAAGAATGCACTGCACTGAACAGTTATAATTTCAAGCAAAATGTGTCATTAAATAATTCTAGTTACATGTACAAATCTTAAACTGATTATTATGTTGATAATGATTCTGTTATTTAGAGATCACAAAGAAATATATGCATGTTTTAAAGAAGCACTGCAGGCAAGAGACAGTGGTGATGAATGGTCAGCAATATATGAAGTGTTCTTATCACCTACATGCTAGCTAGAATGTTTACTGACTTCTAAATCCTTAAACAGTACCCCAGGTCTATAAACCATGTTATACTGTTTATTAGGATCAGGTTTCGTTAAACAAATATAGGTGATTGCTCATTCCTGATGCTTTTCCATCAATGATTGCCAGGCTGGCCCCATGGTATGGGTCCTCTTTCCTCCTTCACTGGGTACATAAGGAAAGCTTGAGCTATGACCATTTTTGACTCAGTCATTTAAAACAAAAAGAAATACAGATGGAACCAGACCAATTTGGGGGCTTTCATGGCACAGGAAGCATGCATGCCAGAGAATAAATGAACCATTCTAAGTTGACTCAATTTGCTATTCAGGGAAAATTCAATCCACCTAACTAGGTTTGGATTTTCTGGATAAATTTTCAGTTTTATAACCACTTTCCTATTTAAAAAAAAAAAGAATCTAGTCACATTTTAAAGTTTGAGTACTTGGAAATTCCCTCATTTTACAGGCAAAGAAACACAAGGTAAAACCTCTGCAGAAAACTGTGGTTAATGTTTGCATAATACTTTCACAGCCTTTGAGAATGTGTGAATTCAATCACTTCAGTTATATCTCAATATGTATTATGTAGAAACATTAGCAAAATTTAGATTAATAAAAGTGGGATGTATTTATGCTTTACTGATTGCCAGTTTGGGAATTTAAATTTATAAATGGCTTCTTTAATAGACTTCATATTTTACAAAAGAACAGATTGTAAAAATTATGAAATAGTCCATTTGGAATGTTTAAATTATTACAGAAAATAGCATCCTGTTTTATAGAAAGCAATTCTAAGTTATATCAAAAACACATAGACCATAGAAAGAAAATATTGCTATCAATTCAACAGATGATATCTAGATTTTACTATATAGCATATTATTTGAATATTAACAAGAGTATCCATGCACCACAGAGATTGTTTTGTGTATAGATATAAAAGAGGGGTTATTTCTAACAATTTCATCTGGTAGAAAGCACTCAACAATGCAAGATTCAAATTATAACATTACAAGTATTAAAATCTGGTATAATGATTTATCAGCATAACCTCATCAAGTAAGAAAACTCATGCAAACATTGTCAATGGTTTACTAGTAATCAGGAAGTTGGAGACAACTTCTAAATATAGTTTTCACTTTCAACAATGTGTGTACATATCATAAATATACATTTTCATCTAGCATTTGGTCTTCTGCAACAATCATTCTGTTTGTTCACCTGGTACCTTTTTATGATGAGGCTAATAACAAGTGCTCTCCTCTGTGCCCTGGACTGCTCAAATGACAGCCTTTCCTTTGTTCAGGGCCAGACCCTCACTTTAAGATAATATTGTCATGACATTTAAAATATTTAATTTTGTTTTGAGGACATACTTAACCAAGTCTTCAGGTGCTATCTAACAAAATACACTGTCTAACCTTCAATGTGGCTTCAAGTATTAGCTAAATATTCAAGATTAATCAAAGGTCAATGCTGTCAAAGATTGAGAAAGCAAGGTTGCTCAAAAATCCTATTCTGAAATTTATTTATCATATTTTTAGAATTATATTAGACTAGATTGGGTTTTTGCTTAAAAACATTGATTCATATTTGGTCCCAGCACCCAGTTGTTCCAAATATTAAATAATGGGATATTCAAGCAAGCTCTTGGAATAAAAATGCCATTTTCCTTGTCAAATTCATTTTTACCTAATGCAATAGTGAAAGATTAAGTTAAACTTACAGTTTGAAAGGCAACCTTATAAAATAAGTTTTAGGTGTCAAATGATTAATAAATTTATCTTTCAAGGTTTTATGCTTATTACTTGTTTGTACAAACATAGAGAAAAACACTTTAGAATATTTACCAAACGTTCACATGCAATTTTTTGATACTACAGTGAAGTGGTATTCTCTTCTGGGAAGTGGGAAAGTTAAGAAAACATTCAAAATGAGTATCTTATGACACAGTAACATTACTTTTTAAAACAATTATTGTACCAATTGTTTCTCTTTTTTTTTTGAAAAAGGACTTACCTCACTGTATCTGTGTGGTGTTCAAAGTAAAAGCTCATTTTTTCAGGTAGTGAGGAGGCTGCTGTGCAGAGCATTTCCTGGATTATTCATGAAAACATCCTAAGCACAGGGACAGGAAGCTGTGAGTAAAACAAACATAGAAACCCAAGCGAAGAGAGGTGCCCTGGAGACTTGTGCTAATGGCAACGGAGGGGAGGGGTGCTCCTTCTCTAGCACCTTCCTTGACTTCCAAACTGTGTTAGCACAAAAAGACATGCTTTTTAGATATGAAAACAGTGCTTTGGCCCAGAAATACTTAGCACAGAAATGTACTGACAGTAGTTTTTATTCTCTCCTGGATACAGAAGTCATATCACACAGTTATATACTAATATAACATATAGTGTGCAAAGATAACAGCTTGCTGACATCTCTGAACTATATACAGTCAAACCAGAGGCACAAAAATATAACTCGCTATTTGTTTCACTAGCTGTTGGAAATGGCTTAGTTTGATTTTTAACTCAAATTATATAACAGAGTTGCTGTTTTAAAGCCCACTTTTACAGCAATTTCTGGCTAAAAGGCCTGGAAAAAAATCATGTCTATAAAGGAGCTGGTTCTGAGAAGAGGTAACCCAGACAGAAAAACCTGAGTCACTTCTAGTGTCTTGAGATGATTGCCATCTTTGATGTCTGCATCCACATACAATAGGTTGAAAAGTAATATTTTCAGAATTGAGAGTACAGAAATAGACCCATATAAATATACTCAACCAATCTTTGACAAAGTAGCAAAGAAAATGTAAAGCAGAAAAGATAGTCTTTTCAACAAATGATTGTGGAACAATTGGATATATATGCCAAAAAAACACAAAAATCAGCACACATCTAGACCTAAACCTCAAAATGGATCACAGATTTAAATGTATAACACAAAACTATAAACTCTAAAAAGACAATATACAGGAAAACAATTTATAAAGGCCTACAGCTTGGCAATGACTTTGTAGTTGCAACGTCAAAGGCACATCCATGAAGGAGAAAGTTGGTAACCTGAATCTCATTAAAAATGAACTTTTTTCTCTGCCAAAAACATGGTTAAGAGAATAAGAAAAGAAGACACAAACTTGGAGGAAATATTTGCAAATGACATATCTGTTAAAGAGCTATTTTTAAAAATGTACAAATAATGGTTTAAGATAAAAAAGAAAACAAACAACTTGGTTAAAAAGAAGACTAAATACCCTAATGGGCACCTCAACAAAGATGTGCAGATGACAAATAAGCATAAGAATGGATGTTACACATCACAAGTTATTAGAGAAGTGCACATTTAAACAATAATGAATTACCATTACCTGTTAAAATGGCCTGTAGTGCAAGCATTCCTTATGAGTGCCAGTTCAAGTGTAAGCTGCTCAATTACCAATCCAGCTTCCTACTAATGTGCCTGGGAAAGCAGCAGAAGATGGCCCAAGTACTTGGGTCCCTGCACCCACATGTGCAACCTTATTGGTGCTCCAGGCTTCTGGCTTTGGTCTGGCCTAGCCCTTGCCATTGTAGGCAGCTTTGGAGTGAACTGGAGGATGGAAGATCTCCCTTTCTCTCTCTTTCCCTCTATCTAACTCTGTGTCTCCCTCTTTCTATGTAACTCTGCCTTTCAAATAAATAAATAAATCTTAAAAAAGATGGGAGGAGGGCATTATTATGGCAAAGTAGGTTAAGCTAATGTCTGTGTTGCTGGCAATCCATATGAGTGTCAGCTTAAGAGTGTCAGCAATTCTGTTATATAATTTGAGTTAAAAATCAAACTAAGCTGAAATCTGTAAAACTGATACTACCAAATACTGGCAGGCATGCAGAGCATTGCTGATAAGAATGCAAAATGATAGAGCCAATTTGAAAGATTGGTTCCTTAAATCTTGTTTAGTTATTAATCCAGTCATTTATTAATATGTCAGCTTAAAGATAGTGTTTTATTATTTGATTTATAATTCAATAATGTTGTTGTTTATTTTGTTACTCAAATTGTTTCAGGCCATTGAGAATTTTTTAGATTGACTCCTGTGTGTGTATTTATTTTACTACTTATTTAAAATTTTAAAAAATAATTTAATAGTCCATCAGCCCTTTTTTATACTAATTGTTTCATGAATTAGTAGGGAATGGGTTCTAGCAGGTCAGCCTCTTTTCCATGGGTTCTGGCAAAGCAGATTTCCCTGGTTGGAGCAGTCTGGCACTTCAGTTGATTCCAGGGAACTTTCTCTTTGGCTTCCTTCTTTTTCTGATCATGGTTTCTTTCTTTCTTTCTTTCTTTCTTTCTTTCTTTCTTTCTTTCTTTCTTTCTTTCTTTCTTTCTTTTTTTTCTTTTTCTTTCTTTTTTTTTTTTTTTTTTTGGCAGAGTGGACAGTGAGAGAGAGAGAGGGAGCCAGGTGCTTATCCTGGTCTCCCATGGGGTACAGGGCCCAAGTGCTTGGGCCATCCTCCACTGCACTCCCTGGCCACAGCAGAGAGCTGGCCTGGAAGAGGGGCAACCGGGACAGAATCCGGCTCCCCGACCGGGACTAGAACCCAGTGTGCCGGCGCCACAAGGCGGAGGATTAGCCTAGTGAGCCACGGTGCCGGCACCTGATCATGGTATCAAGAGCCTATCTTGGCTCTTAGAGTGCTTAATATGCTGGATACACATTAAGTCTCTTGGGATAAATCTTGCTTTTCACTTGTTTGCAGCAATTCCAATGCCATGCAGGGTAACATTGTGGACTCTTCCAGTTTGCCCTGGTAACATTCATAAACATTTCTTTTTGAACAATACCTATTCCCTGATAGTCTACAATATCACCTGTCTTGTAGATTTGCATGTATGTGGCCAATTCTATGTTTTCTAAAAGGCCTGGAATACAGGTTTCAGTGCCTTTCTTGTTTCCTCATGTTGGGGAATTACTGGGAGATGGTGGTTCCAGCCAAAAGGAAGTTTACTACTTATTTTCTGGCATCACAAAACACTTCAGGCTGATCTTGAAATTTTCCAGGCGTGTTCCACAGCCACATAGAAACTTTAAGCACTTTTATTTTGAAATCTCTTCATGATTATATAATATTTGCAGAGATAGTATAGACTTCCAATACAAGCATGGGGAGTGCATATTTTGAAAAAATATGTATAGGACATTTGCCATTCTATGGGTCTGCTGTGTATCCAGCTCCCCATGTTGGATCATTCTCTTCCTTTTTGATTCTATCAGTTAGTATTAGCAGACACTAGTCTTGTTTGTTGATCCCTTTGACTCTTAGAACTATCAGTGTGAACAATTGTGAACTGAAGTTGATCACTTGGACTAGTGAGATGGCATTGGTACATGCCACCTTGATGGGATTGTATTGGAATCCCCTGGCACATTTCTAACTCCACCATTTGGGGCAAGCCCAATTGAGCATGTCCCAAACTGTACATCTCCTCCCTCTCTTATTCCCACTCTTATATTTAGCAGCGATCACTTTTCAGTTAAAATTTAAACACCTAAGAATAATTGTGTGTTAATTACAGAGTTCAACCAATAGTACTAGAACAAAAAAAATACTAAAAGGGATTAAAGTATTACATTGTACATTGACAGTGGGAACAAGGGCTGATCAAGTCACTGTTTCTCATAGTGTCCATTTCACTTCAACAGTTTTCCCCTTTGATGCTGTTAGTTGTCACCGATCAGGGAGAACATATGATATTTGTCCCTTTGGGACTGGCTTAATTCACTTAGCATGATGTTTTCCAAATTCCTCCATCTTGTTGCAAATGACTGGGTTTCATTGTTTTTGACTGCTGTATAGTATTCTAAGGAGTACATGTCCCATAATTTCTTTATCCAGTCTACTGTTGATGGGCATTTGGGTTGGTTCCAGGTCTTAGCTATTGTGAATTGAGCTGCAATAAACATTAAGGTGCAGACAGCTTTTTTGTTTGCCAATTTATTTTCCTTTGGGTAAATTCCAAGGAGTGGGATGGCTGGGTTGTATGGTAGGGTTATATTCAGGTTTCTGAGGACTCTCCAGACTGACTTCCATAGTAGCTTTACCAGTTTGCATTCCCACCAACAGTGGGTTATTGCCCCTTTTCCCCACATCCTCGCCAGCATCTATTGTTGGTAGATTTCTGAATGTGAGCCATTCTAACCGGGGTGAGGTGAAACCTCATTGAGGTTTTGATTTGCATTGCCCTGATTGCTAGTGATCTTGAACATTTTTTCATGTGCCTGTTGGCCATTTGGATTTCCTCTTTTGAAAAATGTCTATTGAGGTCCTTGGCCCATCTCTTAAGTGGGTGGTTTGTTTTGATGTTGTGGAGTTTCTTGATTTCTTTGTAGATTCTTGTTATCAACCCTTTATCTGTTGCATAGTTTTCCAATATTTTTTCTCATTCTGTCCCATCAATGTGGCATGTACCAGTGCCATCTCACTGGTCCAAGTGATCAGTTTCAGTACATAATTGATCATAATGATAGGATTGAGTTTCAAAGGGATCACACAAACAAGAACAATGTCTGCTAATACTAACTGATAGAATTAAAAAGAGAGAATGGTCCAAAAAGGGAAGCAGGATACACAGCAGACTCATAGAATGGCAGATGTCGTAAACAGCACTCTGGCTTCAGAATCAGCCCTTACAGCATTTGGATCCAATTGGGGTATTTTAGGCATGGAAAGCCAAGACACTATGGAAAAAAAAACCTAAATGAAAGATCTTTAAGTTAGATTCCAGCAGAAAGAACGGGCCATCAATGAAGGAGGTACCTTTCTCTGAAGGGAGGAGAGAACTTCCACTATGACTGGCCTTGTCTAAATATGATCAGAGTTGGCGAACTCAAGAGGCTGCCATTTTGCTCATGCCAAAAGCCTCAGGTGATTACTGACGTCATAAATAAGAGTGTCAATTGTTAAATCAACAACAGGAGTCACTGTGCCCTTACTCCCCATGTAGGATCTCTGTCCTTAATGTGTTATACTATGTGAATTAATGCTACAACTAGTACTCAAACAGTACTTTATACTTTGTGTTTCTTGTGGGTGCCAACTGTTGAAATCTTTAGTTAGTATATACTAAATTTATCTTTCTCTGTATAAAAATAATTGAATCTTGATGTGAATGGGATGGGAGAGGGAGTTGGAGATGGGATGGTTGTGGGTGGGTGGGAGGTTACAGGGGGGAAATCCGCTATAATTCAGAAGTTGTACTTTGGAAATTTAAATGTATCAAATAAAAGTTAAAAAAATTAAAAAAGAAAAAAATGCATAGATTTTTTTTTGCACCAAAATAAACTGACTTTTAAAACCACCCTTTTATACCTACTATTCTGTTTTTCCTCATAGTAATGTCTTAGCAACCATAATGCAATTATTAAAGCAAAGAAAATACTTCTTTCATTTCCCCTGTTCTGTCATGGACTTGGACTTTTTGAAGGATTTTGAGTATATTTGATAGAATTATCCTCAAGTAAGTTTAATTGATGTTTTCTCTTCCTAGGTTATATTTTGCAAAGGAGTACAACAGCACTAATGAGATATGCTCTTATAATCTGCTTAAGCCTGTTTTCTCATCTGTAGAGTGAAATGAGAGAAATGCCTTCCTTGTAGGTCTGCTGTGACAGTTAATGCTTAGTACGGGACTCTGCACGTTGGAAGCCTTTGATGGATATCAGCTATGAAGTCATCATCATCATCATCATCATCTTCATCATAGTTATCTTGCAATTTTTATTATCACTGCTGTCTTCATTTTTGAACATAATAATTTCAAAAAATATATATTGAAACTAAGTATTTGGTCTCCTGGATTCAAGTCTCACCCCTTAACCTCCTCAAATCCATCTTACATATCTCTACTACAGTGGTTTATAAAATGCATATGTATATACTTGATCTATTTGATCAAGTTATTTCTCAAAAACCTTCTATATTAGATTACTAAATATTACCCGAAGGTCAATTTTAAGCTTCTTACTGTGACACAAAATGTTCTTTGTCCCTTATGACCTACTTATTCACGCTAATTTCTAACTAGTGTTTTGAAAATCTGCTTGCAGATTTTTGCATTAAAGTCACACTTTTTCCTGTTGTGTCATAACTCAAGGAGTTAGTACTCTCTGTGGCTTGGTTTTCACAACATTCTACATCCATCACCATTAAACTTCTTCTATCTAATCACTTTAAATCAACTCCAATTTTAATATCTCCCAGAAGTTCTTTTTCCTCTTGTGCTAAGTACCTGTTTCTAATGTTACATAGTCTCCATTTATTCATTCTTAAGTTCAATAAATGTTTCCTGAATTTCTCCTATGTTCCTGGTGGGTGTTAACCTGGAGCCCTGATGGGAAAAATACTATGGAGTTGCATGTACACAGCAAGAAACTATGACAAGAATTATGACCAAATCTGTACATTCTGGTCCATCCCACATTTGGCAGTCATGACAAAACAAGTAACTGTTTTGAGTCTGCTGAAGTTTTTAAAGGCAAGCCCACACTGCTAACCTCTGATACCTAATATATTCAATGCTTATTTAAAGAGACACAGAAGTTTAAGGAGTGAGTTTGCTTTAGAAAAGTCTGTCCCCCTAGTATTAAAATAAATAGAAATTAATGTTATATCATTAACTTCACCATTCCCAATAAGGGTAGATACAACTGTAGCTCAAATATCATAGAAAGAATAATATAAAAAATATAATCTATTCTTTTAGTCATCAGAAAATTATCTGTCTTTCAAAGATTCTATTTGAGTACAGTTTAAGCACAATTATTTTTATCCTTCTTGACAGGGTCTAACCATTTTGAAGAGCCTCAGTTCGCTTAAGTGCTGAACAAAATTGTTGGGAATAATGAAAAGATCTTGATGCTGTCTGTGGATACCTGTAGTGTTCTCAAACTAAGCTTTGATTTAATAAATCATTGTAGAAATAGAGTTCAACATGTACAGAGTACAGTTGCAATGAGAAGTTGACAATAATTGTTTCCCTTTATTATAATCCTGTGTTCCAATGACTGCAGAAGTTGTTTTACATACATGGCTTAATTTAACTCCTTCAATAGCCCTTCTGATGAACTATTAATCTATCCATGTTGAGAAGCACCTCGAATAAATTGTCACTTGTCTAAAGTCAGTTAATTAATAGTGGATTTGGGACTAAAACATATATAATCAGGATTTGAAACTCTACTTTCCCCCTATACAAATCTGTTATCATGAGGATGCTGCAACAAGAGCAAAAATATGTGTTGGAATAAGATGGTAGAGCTGAGATATCTTCGCTTGACCAAGCATTACAATATTTGGAAATAGCTTTTTCAAAATATTGATTGTCAGAGTGTATTTAGATCTAGTAAATGCTGAGTAGTTTCTATAGGCACCTGGGTAATTCACACATATTCTCTCCCTAGAAAAGGGTTAAGTAACCCCTGGAAAGGGTTTTTAAGGATGTGTTTGAATTGTGCTATATCGAAAGAATAAAACATTTGGCCTTGGAAAGAGCAAAAATATAGGCTTAGGAGAATTATTTGAAACACTTTATAGGAAGAAGAAATGAAATTTAAGGCTAGTAAAATAGGTTATGATTTATTAACCTGATCTCCTAATCTTACTTCTCAGAAGTTGCTTTCAGTGACTTTTGGCTATTTCAAAAAATACACCATAGAAGATTATAATTTACTACCTTTGAAGTTATTCAAAAGAATTTGCTACAGGCACTTGAAGGCAATTCCAAAATAGGAGATTCTGAAATTGAATTATGGCAGCTTTGTGTAGCTTCTCAAAGGAAAAGGCCAGGATTTTCATTATAGTTGTGATACAGGGTTCCACAAAGATTTTCCTAGTTTTTAACAAAATGTTCAAAAGTCACATGATTTTGTGTTAAAAGTCATTTATTAGTGCTTAAATTCATTATTTAGACTATATCCCCATAGTATAAATTAACAACATAAGGTTGGATAGTTAATTAAAAGGTAATAACTGACATTTGACATTGTAGTTGACTGTGGCAATCAAAGGAGTTGTTAATTTCTCAACTCTGGGAGCAATGTGGTTTAGAGCTCAGTACTGATAGGAAAAACATGGAAGAATCCTGGCACTGGGTTTTTGCATTATCATATTTATGAATTAAGATATTAACATTTCCAGGGGTGGAGCCAAGATGGCAGAATAGTGAAGGCATGCACTGATAGTCTGGGAAAAAATAGTTTAATAAAACTGGAAGTCACTGTAGTCTCAGGGAAAGGCTCAGGAAAAAAATTGCAGAGGAAATGCTTCCGGATCTAGTGGATGTGACACGGAGGACCTACAGGGAGAACAAGGATGCCCATGGCTCGGAAGCCCAGCCGTGGAGTCTGTGCACCAGCGCTGGGAGGGGAGGTGAGACAAAAACCTCGGTAGCCCGAGACATTGGTGGGGAAATGGCAGAAAGAGCCTAGAGGGAATGAGGCTTGAAGCCCCGGTGGAGAAAGTTCACCAGGATGACTGGAGGAGAGAAAAAAAAAATGAATAAATAAGGGGAGCCAGCACGGACATGAGCCTCTCTCTCTACTCACCTTAGAAAGCCAAGCAAGATAAAGAGCAGGCTACATTTTGGACATACATAAAGCAGCACCCGCCATCAGCCAAGCAGAAAAACCTGACTCTGGTGGGGAAAAATAACAGGAGGTTAGGACCTAGTGAAGGTGTGGAGCTAATGAACTGAGACTGTGAAAATCTGAGGGTGGGCAAGAGAACTCATAGAGTACACAAACTCGGTAACCTTGGTAACCCGGTGGGAGACTGCAGAGAAATTTGAGGCCACACTGAGGACTGCACAGACCCTTTGTGTGGTCCTTAGGGCAGAGCAGACAAATATTATACCCAAAGGGGCCAGATTTCATACATCGACTACCCTCAATTCCACTCAGCTGTGCAGAATTACTTCCCTTCTGAGTCAAAAAAAAAAAAAAAAAGAGAGAGAGAGAGTGAGTGAGCGAGCAAGAGAGAGAACAACCTGGGTGAGTCACCTTTAGCATACCCTTAACCCTGAAGAACCAAACAGAGCTCTCTGGCCACACCCATCACAGCCTCTAAGGATCCATCAAAAGCAGACGGTCCACTTAATCTAGAGTCATAGTATAATGAGAAAAAAACACTACAGCGAAGAAAACAAAGAATATCTCCACAATGCCAAGCAACAAACGCAGAAACTGAGGAAACAAGAATAAGGAAGACACTATGATGCCCCTAAATGAACAAGACAACCAAATTCAAGATTATGAAGATGATGAGATAGAAGAAATGCAAGAAACGGATCTCAAAAAATTGATAAGAACATTAAGAAGTTCTCAAAAACAAATTCTTGAACTACAGAAATCCTTACTGGACAGGATAGAAAATCTCTCTTGTGAAAATGAAATCTTAAGGAGGAATCAAAATGAAATGAAGCAACTAATAGAACATGAGACTGTGATAGGGAATGGCGAGATATAGCCCAAGCACTACGAGAGAAAAACTGCCAGCCCAGAATATTATATCCTGCAAAGCTCTTATTTGTGAATTAATGTGAAATAAAGACCTTTCATAGCAAACAGAAATTAAAAGAATTTGTCACCACTCATCCAGCCCTACAAAAGATGCTTAAAGATGTGCTACACACAGAAACACGGCCATCAATATGAATGAAGGTAAAGGAAGAAAACCTCCCAGTAAAAGATAACAGGAAGCTCAAAGCATATACTAGAAAATATCTTTGGGAAAACGGCAGGGCAAAGTTACTACTTATCAATAGTCCCATTGAACATTAATGGACACAACTCTCCAGTTAAAAGACACAAGACTGGCTGAATGGATTAAGGAACAAAACCCATCTAAACAGACCCATAACTGAGACAGAAATCGAAACAGTAATAAAGGCCCTCCCAACAAAGAAAAGCCCAGGACCAGATGGATTCACTGCTGAATTCTACCAGACATTTAAAGAAGAACTAACTCCAATTCTTCTCAAACTATTCAGAACAATCAAAGAAGAGGGAATCCTCCCAAAGTCTTTCTATGAAGCCAGCATCACCTTAATTCCTAAGCCGGAAAAAGATACAGCACTGAAAGAAAATTACAGACCAATATCCATGATGAACATAGATGCAAAAATCCTCAATAAAATTCTGGCCAATAGAATGCAACAACACATCAGACCAGACCAAGTGGGATTTATCCCGGGTATGCAGGGATGGTTTAATGTGCGCAAAATAATCAATGTGATTATTAACAGACTGCAGAAGAAAAACCATATGATTATCTCAATAGATGCACAGAAAGCATTCGATAAAATTCAACACACTTTCATGATGAAAACTCTAAGCAAACTGGGTTTGGAAGGAACATTCCTCAATACAATCAAAGCAATCTATGAAAAACCCACAGCCAACATCCTATTGAATGGGGAAAAGTTGGAAGCATTTCCACTGAGATCTGGTACCAGACAGGGATGTCCACTCTCACCACTGCTATTCAATATAGTTCTGGAGGTTCTAGCCAGAGCTAATTAGGCAAGAAAAAGAAATTAAAGGGATACAAATTGGGAAGGAAGAACTCAAACTATCCCTCTTTGCAGATGACATGATTATTTATTTAGGGGACCCAAAGAACTCTACTAAGAGACTATTGGAACTCATAGAAGAGTTTGGCAAAGTAGCAGGGTATAAAATCAATGCACAAAAATCAACAGCCTTTGTATACACAGACAATGCCATGGCTGAGGAAGAACTTCTAAGATCAATCCCATTCACAATAGCTACAAAAACAATCAAATACCTTGGAATAAACTTAACCAAGGACGTTAAAGATCTCTACGATGAAAATTACAAAACCTTAAAGAAAGAAATAGAAGAGGATACCAAGAAATGGAAAAATCTTCCATGCTCATGGATTGGATGAATCAATATCATCAAAATGTCCATTCTCCCAAAAGCAATTTATAAATTCAATGCAATACCAATCAAGATACCGAAGACCTTCTTCTCAGATCTGGAAAAATTGGTGCTGAAATTTATATGGAGGCACAAGAGACCTCGAATAGCTAAATCAATTTTGTACAACAGGAACAAAGCCGGAGGCATCACAATACCAGATTTCAGGACATACTACAGGGCAGTTGTAATCAAAACAGCATGGTACTGGTACAGAAACAGATGGATAGGCCAATGGAACAGAATTGAAACACCAGAAATCAATCCAAACATCTACAGCCAACTTATATTTGATCAAGGATCTAAAACTAATTCCTGGAGCAAGGACAGTCTATTCAATAAATGGTGCTGGGAAAATTGGATTTCCACGTGCAGAATCATGAAGCAAGACCCCTACATTACACCTTACACAAAAATCCACTCAACATGGATTAAAGACCTAAATCTATGACCTGACACCATCAAGTTACTAGAGAACATTGGAGAAACCCTTCAAGACATTGGTACAGGCAAAGAGTTTCTGGAAAAGACCCGGGAGGCACAGGCAGTCAAAGCCAAAATTAACTATTGGGATTGCATCAAATTGAGAAGTTTCTGTACTTCAAAAGAAACAGTCAGGAGAGTGAAGAGACAACCGACAGAATGGGAAAAAATATTTGCAAACTATGCAACAGATAAAGGGTTAATAACCAGAATCTACAAAGAGATCAAGAAACTCCAAAAAACAAAACCAACAACCCACTTAAGAGATGGGCCAAGGACCTCAATAGACATTTTTCAAAATAGGAAATCCAAATGGCCAACAGACACATGAAAAAATGTTCAAGGTCATTACCAATCAGGGAAATGCAAATCAAAACCACAATGAGGTTTCACTTCACCCCGGATAGAATGGCTCACATTCAGAAATCTACCAACAACAGATGCTGGAGAGGATGTGGGGAAAAAGGGACACTAACCCACTGTTGGTGAGAATGCAAACTGGTCAAGCCACAATGGAAGTCAGTCTGGAGATTCCTCAGAAACCTGAAGATAACCCTACCGTTCGACCCAGCCATCCCACTCCTTGGAATGTACCCAAAGGAATTTAAATTGGCAAACAAAAAAGCGGTCTGCAGCCTAATGTTTATTGCAGCTCAATTCACAATAGCTAAGTCCTGGAACCGACCTAAATGCCCATCAACGGTAGACTGGATAAAGAAATTATGGGATATGTACTCTTTAGAATACTATACCGCAGTAAGAATCAATGAAATCCAGTCATTTGCAACAAAATGGAGGAATCTGGAACACATCATGCTGAGTGAAATAAGCCAGTCCCAAAGGGACAAATACCATATGGTCTCCCTGATCGGTGACAACTGACTGAACACCAAAAAGGAAACCTGTTGAAGTGAAATCGACACTATGAGAAACGGTGACTTGATCAGCATAGCCCTGACTGTTAATGAACAACTTAATACATTATCCCTCTTAGTAGTTTTTTTGTCTGTTCTACATAATATGGCTGGTTTAATTCTGTAATTAATACACAGTTATTCTTAGGTGTTAAAAATTAACTGAAATGGGATCCCTGTTAAACATAAGAGTGGGAATAAGAGAGGGAAGAGATGTATAATTTGGGACATGCTCAAGCTGACTTGCCCCAAATGGCAGAGTTAGAAACATACCAGGGGATTCCAATTCAATCCCATCAAGGTGGCATGTACCAATGCCATCTCACTATTCCAAGTGATCAATTTCAGTTCACAATTGATCATAATGAAAGGACTAAGAGTCAAAGGGAGCACATAAACAAGTCTAGTACCTGCTAACACTAACCGATGGAATAAATAAAGGGGAGAGTGATCCAACATGGGAAGTGAGATACTCAGCAGACTCATAGAATGGCAGATGTCCTAAATAGCACTCTGGCCTCAGAATCAGCCCTAAAGGCATTCGGAGCTGGCTGAAAAGCCCATGAGAGTATTTCAGGCATGGAAAGCCAAGACACTCTGGCAAAAGATCTCTGCGAGTGAGATCCCAGTGGAAAGAACAGGTCTTCAAAGAAGGAGGTACCTTTCTCTGAAGGGAGGAGAGAACTTACACTTTGACTATGACCTTGTCTAAACAAGATAAGAGTCGGAGAACTCAGAGGGCTTCCATAGCCTTGGAAACTCATGACTGGAGCATAGGGAGACTACTGATGCCATAGATAGGAGTGTCAATTGGTAAAGTCAACAACAGGAGTCACTGTGCACTTACTCCTCATGTAGGATCTCTGTCCTTAATGTGCTGTGTATTGAGATTTAATGCTATAACGAGTACTCAAACAATATATTTCACTTTGTGTTTCTATGGGGGTGCAAACTGTTGAAATCTTTACTTAATGTATACTAAACTGATCCTCTGGAAAAAAAAAAAAGAAATTATCAACTCCCAACTTGACTCTCACTGGGATTAAACATGACAATAGGTCTGATCTGATTTCATCATCATTTAAAAAAAATCATCTATTATTTTTCACTTTATGTTTCTGTGTGGGAGCAAACTGTTGAAATCCTTACTTAATGTATACTAAGCTGATCTTCTGTATATTAAGATAATCGAAAATGAATCTTGATGTGAATGGAAGGGGAGAGGGAGTGGGAAAGGGGAGGGTTGTGGGTGGGAAGGACGGTATGTGGGGGAAGCCATTGTAATCCATAAATCGTACTTTGGAAATTTATATTCATTAAATAATAGGTAAAAAAAAACCCATCTATTTGCTGCCTACAAGAAATCCATCTTTCCAACAAAGATGCATGCAGACTGAAAGTGAAAGGTTGGAAAAAGATATCCATGCGAACAGAAACTAAAAAAAAGCAAGTGTAGCCATATTAATATCAGATAAAATAAACTTTAACACAGAAACTGTTAAGAGAGACAAAGAGGGGCACTATATAATGATCAAGGGTTCAATCCAACAGGAAGATGTAACTATTATAAATGTATATGCACCTAATTACAGGGCACTGGTTTATTTAAAAGATATATTAAGGGACTTAAAGCGAGACTTAGATTCCAATACAATAGTACTGGGGGACTTCAATACTCCACTCGCAGACATATACAGATCAACCAGACAGAAAATCAACAAGGAAAGAGCAGATTTAATCGACACTATTGCCCAAATGGATCTGACAGATATCTACAGAACTTTCAATCCTACATCTAAAGATTTCACATTCTTCTCAGCAGTACATGGACCCTTCTCTAGGATTGATCACATACTAGGCCACAAAGCAAGTCTCAGCAAGTTCAAAAGAATTAGAATCATACCATGCAGCTTCTCGGACCACAGTGGAATGAAGGTGGAAATTAGCAACCTAGGAATCCCTAGAGAGTATGCAAACACATGGAGATTGAACAACATGCTCCTGAAAGAACGCTGGTTCATAGCAGAAATCAAAAGAGAAATCAAAAACTTTCTGGAAGTAAATGATAACAACACTACATACCAAAACTTACGGGATACAGCAAAAACAGTGGTGAGAGGAAAGTTTATAGCAATAGGTGCCTATATCAAGAAATTTGAAAGGCACCAAATAAATGAGCATTCAATGCATCTCAAGGATCTAGAAAAACTGCAGTAAACCAGACCCAAATCTAGTAGGAGAAGAGAAATAATTAAAATCAGAGAAGAAATCAACAGGATTGAATCCAAAAAAAATTACAAAAATTCAGCCAAACGAGCAGCTGGTTTTTTGATAAAATAAACAAAATTGACACCGCATTAGCCCAACTAATGAAAAAAAAAAAAGAAGACAAAGGACCCAAATCAATAAAATCAGAGATGAAAAAGGAAACATAACAACAGACACCACAGAAATAAAAAGAATCATC
This sequence comes from Oryctolagus cuniculus, assembly GCF_051225735.1. Classification (NCBI taxonomy): domain Eukaryota; kingdom Metazoa; phylum Chordata; class Mammalia; order Lagomorpha; family Leporidae; genus Oryctolagus; species Oryctolagus cuniculus. The sequence continues at coordinate 101,302,255 of NC_142870.1, forward strand.
AGAAATTACTACAAAGAGTTTTATGCCAGCAAACAGGGAAATCTATCAGAATGGATAGATTCCTGGACACATAGAAAACTAATAGACCCATAACTGAGAAAGAAATTGAAGCAATAATAAAGGCCCTCCCAACAAAGAAAAGCCCAGGACCAGATGGATTCACTGCTGAATTCTACCAGACATTTAAAGAAAAACTGACTCCAATTCTTCTCAAACTATTCAGAGCAATCGAAAAAGAGGGAGTCCTCCCAAATTCTTTCTATGAAGCCAGCATCACCCTAATACCTAAGCCAGAGAAAGATGCACCATTGAAAGAAAATTATAGACCAATACCCCTGACGAACATAGATGCAAAAATCCTCAATAAAATGCTGGCCAATAGAATGCAACAACACATCAGAAAGTTCATCCACCCAGACCAAGTGGGATTTATCCCTGGTATGCAAGGAGGGTTCAATGTGCCCATATCAATCAATGTGATACACCACATTAACAGGCTGCAGAAGAAAACCCATATGATTATCTCAACAAATGCAGAGAAAGCATTCAAAAATTCAATACCCTTTCATGATGAAAACCCTAAGAAAACTGGGTATGGAAGGAACACTCCTCAATACAATCAAAGCAATTTATGAAAACCCTTGGCCAGCATCCTACTGAATGGGGGAAAAGTTGGAAGCATTTCCACTGAGATCTGGTACCAGACAGGGATGCCCACTCTCACCACTTCTAATCAACATAGTTCTGGAAGTTTTAGCCAGAGCTATTAGGCAAGAAAAAGAAATTAAAGGGATACAAATTGCGAAGGAAGAACTCAAACTATCTCTCTTTGCAGATGATATGATTCTTTATTTAGGGGATCCAAAGAACTCTACTAAGAGACCATTGGAACTCATAGAAGAGTTTGGCCAAGTAGCAGGATATAAAATCAATGCACAAAAATCAACAGCCTTTGTATACACAGGCAATGCCACAGTTGAGAAAGAAACTCTAAGATCAATCCCATTCACATTAGCCACAAAGACAACCAAATACCTTGGAATAAACTTAACCAAGGACGTTAAAGATCTCTACGATGAAAATTACAAAATCTTAAAGAAAGAAATAGTAGAGGATACCAAAAAATGGAAAACTCTTCCATGCTCATGGATTGGATGAATCAATATCGTCAAAATGTCCATTCTCCCAAAAGCAATTTATAAATTCAATGCAATACCAATCAAAATACCGAAGACATTCTTCTCAGATCTGGAAAAAATGATGCTGAAATTCATATGGAGACGCAGGAGACCTCGAATAGCTAAAGCAATCTTGTACAACAAAAACAATGCTGGAGGTATCACAATACCAGATTTCAGGACATACTACAGGGCAGTTGTTATCAAAATAGCATGGTACTGGTACAGAAACACATGGATAGACCAGTGGAACAGAACAGAATAGAAACACCAGAAATGAACCCAAACATCTATAGCCAACTTATTTTTGATCAAGGATCTAAAACCAATCCCTGGAGTAAGGACAGTCTATTCAATAAATGGTGCTAGGAAAACTGGATTTCCATGTGCAGAACATGAAGCAAGACCCCTACCTTTCACCTTACAAAAAAATTCATTCAACATGGATTAAAGACCAGAATCTACAACCCAACACCATCAAATTATTAGAGATCATCAGAGAAACCCTGTAAGACTTTGGCACAGGCAAAGACTTCTTAGAAAAGACCCCTGAGGCACAGGCAGTCAAAGCCAACATTAACATTTGGGATTGCATCAAATTGAGAAGTTTCTGTACTTCAAAAGAAACAGTCAGGAAAGTGAAGAGGCAACTGACAGAATGGGACAAAGAAAAAAAGAAAAAAAGAAACAAGTGGAAAGAACAGGCCATCAAAGAAGGAGGTACCTTTCTCTAAATTAATGCTATAACTAGTACTCAAACAGTATTTTACCCTTTGTGTTTCCGTGTGGGTGCAAACTGATGAAATCTTTACTTAATATATACTAAACTGATCTTCTGTATATAAAGGTAATTGAAAATCAATCTTGATGTGAATGGAAGGGGAGAGGGAGTGGGAAACGGGAGGGTTGCAGGTGGGAGGGAAGTTATGGGGGGAAAAAGCCATTGTAATCCATAAGCTGTACTGTGGAAATTTATATTCATTAAAGAAAAGTTAAAAAAAGACATTAATATTTCCAGCAATTGAGAGGATTTCCTTGAAGTTCTTGATAGAGTAGAGAAGATGAGGTCAATATTATAGTTTGTTGTTTTGTCTCACTGGTGGAAGCCCTCAGAGATAAACCCAAAACCCTTCTATGGGGTTGTATTGGAAATCAGTAGTGTTGATGAACTGTGAGAGAAGCTTACTGGAATCAGTGGGATTCCTCTGGAATATATTGATTTTGTATAGAGGAACTTTTCCCTGTGATATTTCTGTTTTTGACATTCATCTAGATTTGGACTAGAATCCTAAAATTTCTACTTTGAATGTCTGGCTTCTTTATGTCTGTGGTGATGGTGCAGTTATATTTCATAGGGATAAAACAAAAGAAGCAATGGAGTTGACAGATGAATAAAGAAACAAACTGATGAGAAAAGAAAGCTGTCGACTCCAGAAAACTGGACATCCTGAAACATAGTCGGCTCAAAAAGAGAAAGCACTAAAAAATATATGGATGGAGAACCAAATAAAGATCTGACTCAAGACTGACTCTGCTTGCATAGCATTTCTCCTGGAAGATTTTTAAAAAATGATTTATTTATTTGAAAGAGAGAGATCTTCCATCTACGGTTCACTCTACAAATATCTGCAATGGCTAAGGCTGGGCCAGGTAGAATCCAGGAGCTTCTTTCAGGACTCTCATGGTGTTTTAGAGACCCAGGAACTTGGGCCATCTTCTGCTGCTTTCCCAGGAACACCAGCAGAGAGCTGGATTGGATGCTGGCACTGCAGGTGGCAGCTTTACTAGCTATACCACAACGCTGGCACCAGGGGATTTATGGTTTTAGTGAGAGGTTCACTACTGCTGTGTAGTTCCCATTATGGTCAGATAAGGTTGGGGAAACCTCTGACAACATCATTTTTAAAAAGATTTTATTTATTTATTTGAGAGGTAGAGTTACAGACAGTGAAAGGGAGAGACAGAGAGAAAGGACTTCCTTTGGTTCACTCTCCAGATGGCCGCAATGGCTGGAGCTGCGCCGATCAGAAGCCAGGAGCCAGGAGCTTCCTCCAGGTCTCCCATGTGCATGCAGAGGCCCAAGGACTTGGGCCATCTTCTGCTGTTGTACCAGGCCATAGCAGAGAGCTGGATTGGAAGAGGAGCAGCCAGGACTAGAACCGGAGCCCATATGGGATGCCAACCCCACAGGTGGAGGGTTAACCTACTGCGCCATAGCGCCAGCCCCCAGACAACATCATTGATTGGAATGCCCTTCACCAATCAGAAGCTTAGTGCCCAATGGGCCGCTGTTTTGACTTGGAATCATACTGTGTACTATAATCAGATGTACTGTAATTTGAACATGGATGTGCAAAAAAGTAAAAAATAAAAAAGCAAAGTGGAAACTCTGCTACTAGAAAAGAAGGAAGAGAAATGAGCAAACTTTTTTATTGCAGATGTGCACAGAGGTCTAATGATCACTAAAATGTTCTCCCCTCTTTTCTAGACTAATCCTTCCCATTTTTAATTGTTCTTTAAATCTCATGATTTTGAGTCACCTTGGTATCCAGGATGTGGTCTTTTATAACAATTCTACTTTCCCTATATTCTTCTCAAATTTGTGTGTCCACAGACATTTGAAATTAAAAAATTTTCAGTAGTTATACCTCATTATATGGTGTAGTATTAATGGCGTGTGAAGTAGGAGGATTCCTAGTTAGTTCGGGTAAGTATTTTTTCTGCATTGTTTTCTCCTTTAAATCTGTATCCCTCTGTATGACCATGAGCTCCCTGAGGTGAAGGAGCAGATGTTTTAGAGCACTTTCTGTCTTCATGTTCAGCATAGTGCCTATCTGATGCACAGTTAGTATTTTACAAATATCCATGATTGATCAGATGGATGGTGGATGGTAAGTTCTGTGACATCATTTCAATGTTAATTCAATAATAAACTATTCACTCATGATTTCAATAGGCCTCTGATACAAACTGGTTCATGGCAGGAAATCTCATCATCTATTTTCTCCAAGAGCTATAAAATCTTTCTTGCATGACTTTTACAAAGGAGAAAACATCACATATCAAGAGGATGTATCATACAGGATGAGGTAATTTTAGCTTGTGGAGTTACCAAGTTAATGTCATTTATTTTCCCTCTGAGTTGTTGCTGATGTCTCCCTTTGGAGTGCAGTGAAGATGCCAGGTGATTATTTAGTTGCTCTGTGATAGCCTTGTTACCATATTATCCATGTTGTATCAGGACTGTGGATGAGAATTGTGAGACTGATCAAGGTGTGAAATAGCATGGGTCTAGAATATTTTTTGAGTATCCTGATCTCTTAATCCCAATTGTTCTCAACAGATTTGAGTGGTGTTGCAATTTGATCCTTTTCTAATGCATAAAATGATACAAGAAAATGCCATACATTGTACAGCCAGACTGGAAAACAAAATCTTGTGGAACACTAGAAATTATGAAGGTATTTAAAAGAAGGGAAGCAGATAAAAAACTGCATCCTGTGTTTTAAGCTCTCACCATGGGTTTTCATTGCTTTCAGAGTCGTTGCATAAAACATGAAAGGCACCCCTGGGAGAACCTCAACCCAAAATGACACACAATCAAACACTTGAAAGATAGATGCAAAAAGCTTTCAACTGTTTGGGTAAGGCTGTGTTAATTGAGTAAGGGAGGTGGTGGTATCAGGTATCATTTCAGTAGGTATGTGTGAAAGTTTATGTTCTTTTTCTAGTATAATGAATTTAGAAACATGATTGAAAATCAATCTATCCTGAAGAGTATTGACTGAGACAGAGAGGGAATTTTAGATTTCATTATTTGAGAAAGGAAGAACTATGGAGATTAGAACAATCAATCATTTTTTTAGATTTATTTAATTATTCCTAAGTCAGAGTTATAGAAGGAGAGAGAGGAAGAGCAGGAGGAAAGGGGAGAGAGAGAGAGAGAATGAAAGAGAGAGAGAGAGGAAGAGAGAGAGAGAGAGAGAGAGAGAGACTCTTCCATTTGCTGGTTTACTCCCCAGATGGCTGCAAAAAAGCAGGAGCCAGGAGCTTTATCCTGGTCACCCATGTGGGTGGCAGGAGCCCAAACACTTGGGTCATCTTCTGTTGCTTTTCCTAGGCCATTATTAGGGAGCTGGATCAGAAATGGAGTAATTGGAGGCCGGTGTCGCGGCTCACTAGGCTAATCCTCCGCCTTGCGGCACCAGCACACTGGGTTCTAGTGCCAGTCGGGGCGCGGATTCTGTCCCAGTTGCCCCTCTTCCAGGCCAGCTCTCTGCTGTGGCCAGGGAGTGCAGTGGAGGATGGCCCAAGTGCTTGGGCTCCTTGGGCCCTGCATCCCATGGGAGACCAGGATAAGTACCTGGCTCCTGCCATCGGATCACTGCAGTGCGCCGGCTGCAGCGTGCCGGCCGCGGCTGCCATTGGAGGGTGAACCAATGGCAAAGGAAGACCTTTCTCTCTGTCTCTCTCTCACTGTCCACTCTGCCTGTCAAAAAAAAAAAAAAAAAAAAGAAAAGAAAAGAAAAGAAACAAACAAAATAAATGGAGTAGTAGTTGGGACACAAACAGTTACCTATGTGGAATAGTGGCATCCCTGGCTATGACATTACCCACTATGCCACAATGCTGGCCTTAAAACAAATCATTCTTAGCTCTCTTAATGAAACATGTCCCTGTCACTCACTAAGGAACTTAGTGTCTTAGAATTGGAATAATCAGAGTATATGCAATTTTTAAAGCTTTTCAGATGGTTCAAATACATACCTCTGGCTGGAAATCATCAAATCAGACCTAGCGTAGGGATGTTAGGAGATAATGATTGCCTGCCACATTCATCCTTACTTCATCCGCTGAAACAGACAGTTGGTCATTTATGAACTGGAATCCTTTACCATTTTGAATAAATTGGTAAATCTTAAAATAAAACAAATAAACAAAATTAACAGCCAACCAGGCATAGTCCAAAGGCAATGCCTTTTAGATACCTACATTAGAAGAGTGGGCTTTAATAGATATCACTGGCATAGAAGCATTGTCCTTCTTTGCAACTAAATTTTGTCATTAGATGCTGAGAGTGGCTTTTCTTACCATCTTCTCACTCCCCACTAGATACATGTCTTGTTTGAGGGTAGTCCAGACCTTTGTGAGTGATATGAGTCTAGACTAGGACTAGGGCATGGATGGAATTATGCCTTAAGATTTTACATGGTGGGCCAGCACTATGTTGCTGCGGGTTAAAGCCCTGGCCTGAAGCGCTGGTATCCCATATGGATGCCAGTTCTAGTCCCAGCTGCTCCACTTCCCATTCAGCTCTCTGCTATTGCCTGGGAAAGCAGTAGAAGATGGCCCAAATCCTTCAGCCCCTGCACCCACGTGGGAGACACGGAAGAAGCTTCTGGCTCCTGGTTTCGAATCAGCACAGCTCTGGCTGTTGCGGCCAACTGGGGAGTGAACCAGCAGATGGAAGACCTCTCTCTCTCTCTCTCTCTCTCAATCTCTCTCTCTCTCTGTCTCTCCTCACTCTGTGTAACTCTGACTTTCAAATAAATAAATAAATCTTAAAAAAAGATTTTGCATGGTTTACAGTTTATCTAATATATCAAATATATCAGAATCCTTGGCTCTTTATTTATAAATCTCTTTTTCATTATTACCACAGAAACATCAGATTAGCAAATAGGTCCAATTTATTTAAGGTTAAGTAAGTCTTCTCTATTGCAACAAAGGCCAACGTGTTTGACAGAGATTCTCATATTCTGCTTTGCAACAATTTGCCAGTATTCTTACTTACTACAAAGGAGTTTAGATGATTCACCACAACTTTTCCACTCTTCTGTCTCTGTCCATTGTATTTTACAAATTGGGTTAGTCATGGCCAAATGGATTATACTTCTGGTTTTGTTTGTGATTATCTGATCTTGAAAATGAGGAATGGAAAAAGCAACATCAGCTAATTTGTGAATTTTCCTCCCAGATAATCTTACAATTTTCTCCCCTTGGAAAAGGGTGGTGGCCGAGGTCTTAGTCTTTAACTTATAAAGTGAGTATGTTGGGGCCAGCACTGGGGCATAGTGGGTAAAGCTACTGCCTGTGACACCAGAATTTTATGTGGGTGTGCATTCATGTCCCATTGTTCGACTTCTCATCCAGCTCCCTCCTAATGGAGCAGCAGAAGAAAGCATCAAAAGAGGGCCCGCCTGATTACTTGAGCCACTGACACCCAAGTGGGAGACCTGGATGAAGTTCTTGGCTCCTGGCTTTGGCCTGGCCCAACCCTGGCTACTATAGCCATCTGCAGAGTAAAACAGCAGGTGGATGATCTCTCTCCCTATCTGTAACTCTGACTTTCAAATAAATAAATAAATAAATAAAAGAAAATATGTTTAAGCTTAAGATATACCTTGGTCTAAATATAATTTAATTTTCAAATTATTAATATAAAGAGAACATATTTCATGTATTTTATAGACATAATTCTAAAAACATAACAATATTTCCTTCCCCTACTCCTTTCTTTTTTTTTTTCTTTAATTTTATTTTGGTTTCACTTTCAATTTTTTTTAACTTTTATTTAATGAATATAAATTTCCAAAGTACAGCTTATGGATTACAATGGCTTTTCCCCCAAAACTTCCCTCCCACCAGCAACCCTCCCCTTTCCCTCTCCCTCCCCCCTTCCATTCACATCAAGATTCATTTTCAATTCTCTTTATATACAGAAGATCAGTTTAGCATACATTAAGCAAAGATTTCAACAGTTTGCACCCACACTGCAACACAAAGTGAAAAATACTGTTTGAGTACTAGTTATAGCATTGAATCACAATGTACAGCACATTAAGGACAGAGATCCTACATGAGGAGTAAGTGCACAGTGACTCCTGTTGTTGACTTAACAAATTGACACTCTTGTTTATGGCCTCAGTAATCACTCTAGGCTTTTGTCATGAGTTGCCAAGGCTATGGAAGCCTTTTGAGTTCACCAACTCTGATCATATTTAGACAAGGTTGTAGTCAAAGTGCAATAATATACTTTCAATTTATTTTATAACTGCAGGCTTAATATTCAACTAAATATAGTGTTCAACAAGTAAAAAGGAGAAACACCACTTTTTCACAGTAAATAGATGGTACATAAGCAATAACAAAATTATAGGATGCTAGTTACACTCTTATACATTTAGTATTTTTGTGATGTATATATTAGCTACCATAAATCAGAGAAAACATGCCATTTGGCTTATTTCACTAAGCAAAATGGTTTACATTGCATCCATTTTGTTGAAAAATACAGGATTTCATTTTTTATGGATGAGTAGCATTTCATTGTGTATACAAACTACGTTTTCTTTACCAAGTCATCAGTTGATGGACATCTGGGTTGATTTCATATTTTAGCTGTTATGAATTGAACTGGTATAAACATAGGGTACACAGACAACTATTTCATATGCTGACTTCATTTCTTTTGGGTAGATTTCCAGGAGTGGGATGACCGGATCCTATGATAGATCTATTTTCAGATTTCAGAGAAACCTCCATATTGTCCTCCATAATGGCTGCTCTAGATTACATTCCCATCAAAAGTGTATTCGGGTACTTTTTTCCACACATCCTTATTAGCATTTTTTTTTAATTTTTGGATTATAGGCATTCTAACTGGGTTGGAATGAAATCTCATTGTGGTTTTTATTTGCATTTTCCTGATGGCTAATGGTCATGACCATTTTTTCACATGTCTATTGGATATTTGTATTTCATCCTCTGAAAAGTGCCTGTCTACGTACTTTGCCCAATTCTTAACTGGAATGTTTGGTTATTATTGTTGAGTTTCTTGAGCTCCTTCTTTCTGGATATTAATCTTATCAGATGCATAGTTTGCAAATATTTTTTCCCAATTTGCGGTTTCCTCTTAACTTTGTTGATTGTTTCCTTTGATGTGCAGAAGTTTCTTAGTTTGATGTTATCCCATTTAAGTATTTTTGCTTCTACTGGCTGTGCTTCTTAGATCTTATCCAAGAAGTCTTTGCCTATGCTAATTCTTTCAGTGTTTCCCCTATGCTTCCTCTAGTAATTGATGGTTTCAGGTCTTAGGTTTAGATTGTTGATCCACTGTGACTTGATTTTGGAATAGGTGTAAGGTTTTGTTTGATACATCTGACTGCAGAGATCTAATTTGCCAAAAATCATTTGTAGAAGAGATTGTCCTTTTTCCAGGGAATGATTTTAGCACATTTGCCAAAATAAATTAGTTGTATGTTTGTAAATTAATTTCTGGGGTTTCTGCTCCATTGGTCCTCATGTTTATTTTTGTGCCATTACAATTCTGTTTTCATTATAATTACCTTGTAATACATCTTGAAATCTGTTATGGTGATGCCTTCATCTTTGCTTTTATTTTTAAAGATTGCTTTAAGGTGGATTCCAAGATCGTTGAATAGGGAAAGGGTGGACTGCTCTAGCCTAGGGGAAAATAGTAGCAAAAAAATTGGAAAAAGTGCATTCTCAGGGGAGAGTTTGAGGGAAAACTGCAGGGAATATTCTGCAGAAAGAGGAGAGATGCTGTGGATCTGTGTGGAAGGTGTAGACGTGTAGATGTTCAGCAGTGATCAAGGACAAAGCACATGACCCCTGCATCCCAGAACAAGAGAAGGTGCCAGTTTTGGAGAGCAAGGAAAGATTAGACTGAAGTGGTCCATGCCACTGGTGATATGGCTGCAGGGAGAGCCTAGTGGACTACACAGTCTTTGAGACTTTTCTGGAGCCCTGAAGGGAACAGGGTGCCCATTAACTCATTGAAGAAAATTGGCATTTTTCTCTCAGCTTTCTTCCCTCCACAACAGTGCCTGGGAGCCAGCTGAGAGAGGGTTGGTGCCATTTTGGACATAAGTATGTAGCAGCTGTGGTAGCTCTTGTGCACACACCAGCAACTAGCAGGGACAAGAGGCACAACCAGCAGCTCAGGTAAGTGTACCCAACAATGGCTGACAAGAAGGAGCCATTCTGACGTTAGTATTGGCTACAGAGACTCTTGTACATGCCTGACAATCACAAGGAGGAGGCATGATTGTGTAAGGCTGTGGTCAGCAGTTATTGTGATCCAGGGACTTTACCAAAGGGAAAACTCTACATTCTGCACTCACTTTAAGTCTGACTGGGTGGATTGAGAAGGGGCTGGGCTGCCAAGCATGACTGTGAGGTGCCCCCAGCCTCTCAACTTATCACAGACTCTGAGCTCAAATCACCAAGGTGGAGAACCCACAGACAGCTGGTTCTGGGAATGTCAGCCTCCCAAAGGATGGAACAAGCAGAGGGGGTAGAGTGAATCCTCTGTATCCCATGATTGTAGGGGCGCTGTGTGTTGAGACTGTGGGAGCTCTGACTGCATGAGAGGACCCAGGGTGTAGTTGGGTCTCTGGGCAATTACTGTGTACATCACCACATGCTCAGAGCTCCCTGATTGCCTGGAATGGGTCATTGCAGTGCTCACATGCTCACACTGAAGACTGCCCAGATGCTTTGTGCACTTCATGTGGAAGCATGGATGAGCATTGTCCCCACTGAGAGCTAACCCCGGCATTGATCACCTTGGAAGAGTGGAGGTGAGGGTGTGATTATACCAACAGAGGTGATCATATACACACCTTCTGTTAACAAGAGCATATCTTCTATCTCTCTCTCTCACAGTCCACTCTGCCTGTCCAAAAAAAAAAAAAAAAAAAAAAAGGGCTGGCGTCGCGGCTCACTAGGCTAATCCTCTGCCTTGCGGCGCCGGCACACCGGGTTCTAGTCCCGGTCGGGGCGCCGGATTGTGTCCCGGTTGCCCCTCTTCCAGGCCAGCTCTCTGCTGTGGGCAGGGAGTACAGTGGAGGATGGCCCAAATGCTTGGGCCCTGCACCTTGTGGGAGACCAGGAAAAGCACCTGGCTCCTGCCTTCGGATCAGTGCGGTGCACTGGCTGCAGCGTGCCAGCCGTGGCGGCCATTGGAGGTTGAACCAACGGCAAAGGAAGACCTTTCTCTCTGTCTCTCTCTCTCTCTCTCTCACTGTCCACTCTGCCTGCCAAAAAAAAAAAAAAGCATATCTAACATGCCCAACATGGGTGTCACCCCGGATATACACCCCACCCTAGGGAACTGTGTAGAGCTCTCTGGCCACACCCAGCACAGACCTCTAGGTATTCACTGAAAGAGTAGGCATTTCATTAAACTCCAGAGGCATAGTTCAAAGGTAAAAGACATCAGAAGAATAAAACAGCAAGAATCTCCAGAGATGCCTAAAATTAAATGCAAGCATTCAAAAAGCAAGAAGAAGGAAGGTGATATGACCTCCCAAAAGAAATATAACAACACTTCAATAGTCCCAAAGGGACAAATATCATATGTTCTCCCTGATCAGTGACAACTAACCAAGCACCAGGAAGGAAACCTGTTGAAGTGAAATGGACACTATGAGAAACAGTGACTTGATCAGCTCTTGTCCTGACTGTTGATGCACAATTTAATACTTTATCCCTTTTAGTATTTTTTTGTTCTACTTAATACACAGCAGACTCATAGAATGGCAGATGTCCTAAACAGCACGCTGGCCTCAGAATCAGCCCTTAAGGCATTCAGATATGGCTGAAGAGCCCATGAGTATTTTATGCACGGAAAGCCAAGACACTCTGGAAAAAAAAAAAAAAGAGGACCTAAATGAAAGGTCTCTGTGAGTGAGATCCCAGTGGAAAGAACAGGCCATCAAAGAAGGAGGTACCTTTCTCTGAAGGGAGGAGAGAACTTCCACTTTGACTATGACCTCGTTTAAATAAGATCAGAGTCAGCGAACTCAAAATGCTTCCATAGCCTTGGCAACTCATGACTAGATCCTAGGGAGATTACTGATGCCATAAACAAGAGTGTCAAATTGTTAAGTCAACAACAGGAGTCACTGTGCACTTACTCCTCATGTAGGATCTCTGTCCTTAATGTGTTGTCCAATGTGATTCAATGCTATAACTAGTACTCAAACAGTATTTTACACTTTGTGTTTCAGTGTGGGTGCAAACTGTTGAAATCTTTACTTAGTCTGTACTAAATTGATCTTCTGTATATAAAGATAATTGAAAATGAATCTTGATGTGAATGGAATGGGAGAGGGAGCAGGAGAAGGGAGGGTTCCATGTGGAAGGGAAGTTATGGGGGGGGGGAGCCATTGTAATCCATAAGCTGTACTTTGGAAATTTATATTTACTAAATAAAAGTTAAAAAAAGAATGTGAAAATGAAGAGATTGATAAATGCCAGAAATGGAATTCAAAGGATTAATAATATTAGTAATGAAAATCCATACATATTATAAATAAAAATCTATCCCATGAAGTTGAGAAAAAAATGAAATATTAGAAATTAATAATTTAATAGATCATTTAGAAATGCAGTGAAAATACTTACCAAGAGACTTTCAGATAAAGAAAAAAGAATACCTGAGCTAAAAGACAAATCTTTGGAAAATTTTTCAGCAGACAGTAAGAAAAGAGAGAGAAAGAAGAAATTAGAAAAAAATAATTTATATTCATTAAATAAAAGTTTTCTAAAGAATTAGAAAAATTAAAAACAGTGTTGGAGATTTGTGGGATAATATGAAACATTCCAAAATATGGAAATCCAACCTATGAAAACAATCCAACATATCAGGAATTTCTGAGGATAAGGAAAAGAGAATGGATTAGAAGTTCTATCTAGTGAAATAATTACAGAAAACATTCCCAATTTGAAGAAAAAAATGGAAGTCGAAATACAGGAAGCACATAGAACTCCTAATAGACATGATCAGAAAAGATCTTCACCATGACACACATCAAGGAAAGATTCTAAAATGTGCTGAGAGAAATTCCAGATTACTTTCAGAGGATCTCAACTTAGACTCACAGCTGACTTCCCATCAGAAACCCTTCAGATTCAGAGAGAATGGCAAGATATATTCCAAGTCTTAAGAGGAAAAAACTGTCAACCAAGAATACTGTACCCTGCAAAGCTCTCAATTATGAATTAAGGTGAAAGACCTTCCACAGCAAGTAGAAATTCAAAGAATTTATCACCACTCATCCAGCCTTACAAAAGATGTTGAAAGATCTATGCACAGAAACACAGAAATATGGTCATCACTATGAAAGAATGTAAAGGCAAAAAATCTCCTAGTAAAAGTACAAAGGAAATTCAAAATAAACAATAGGAATATTTATGAAAAAATGGCAAAGCCAAATCATTACTTATCAATAGTCACCTTGAATGTAAATGGCCTCACTAAAGTTACAAGATGCAGACTGGCAAAATTGATTAAAAAAACAAGATGCTTCAATTTGCTGCCTACAGAAACACACATAACCAGCAAACATACATGCAGACTAAAAGTGAAAGGAAACAAAAAAGATGTACAATGCTAAAAGAAACCAAAAAAGAGCAGGTTTAGACATCATAATATCAGACAAAATAAACTTTAACACAAAAACTCTTAAAAAATAGAAGGGCACTATTTAATGATTAAGGGATCAATTCAACAGGAAGATATGGCTATAGTAAGTGCATATGAACCCAATTCCAGAGTGACTGGGTATATAAAACAAATATTAATGGACCTAAAGGGAGGCATAGACTCCAATACAATAATTATAATGGGGACTTCAACGTGCCACATTTATCAATGGACAGATAACTAGACAGAAAATTTAAAAATGAACAACAGAGCTAATTGACACTTAGACCAAATGTACCTAACTGTTATCTACAGAATTTTTCATCCCACAGATGCGATATACACATTATTTTCATCAGCGCATGGAACATTTCTCTAGGATAGACCATGAACTATGCCATAATGCAATTTTTAGCAAATTCAAAAACATTGAAATCGTACTATACATATTCCCTGAACACAATAAGAAGAAGCTTGAAATTAACCACTCAAGAATCTCTAGAACATATGCAATCACATGGGGACTGAACAACATCCTTGATTAAACAGTGAATCATAGAAGATAACAAAAGAAAAATTTAAATCCTAGAAGTGGATGAAGATAAACACAACATATCAAAACTTATGGGATACAGCAAAGCAGTGTTAACAGGAAATTTTATAATAATTAGTCCCTATATCAAGAAGCTGGAGAGGTACCATATATATGAGCTATCAATGCCTTTTTTTTTTTGACAGGCAGAGTGGACAGTGAGAGAGAGAGACAGAGAGAAAGGTCTTTCTTTGCCGTTGGTTCACTCTCCAATGGCCGCCGCGGCTGGTGCACCGCGCTGATCTGATGGCAGGAGCCAGGTACTTATCCTGGTCTCCCATGGGGTGCAGGGCCCAAACACTTGGGCCATCCTCCACTGCACTCCCTGGCCACAGCAAAGAGCTGGCCTGGAAGAGGGGCAACCGGGACAGAATCCGGCTCCCCGACCGGGACTAGAACCCGGTGTGCCGGTGCCGCAAGGCGGAGGATTAGCCTATTGAGCCGCAGCGCCGGCCTATCAATGCATTTCAATAACTTAAAAAAACAATACCCAAACCTCAAATTAGTAGAAGAAAAGAAATACTAAAAATTAGAGAACAAATAATCAAAATCAAAGCAATTTATGACAAACCCACCTATTGAATAGGGAAAAGTTTGAAACATTCCCACTAAGATCCAGAACCAGAGAAGCAGACAAGGATGCTCACTTGTTTTTTTTGTTTTGTTTTGTTTTGTTTTGACAGGCAGAGTTAGACAGTGAGAGAGAGAGAGAGAGAGAGAGAGAGGTCTGCCTTTCGTTGGTTCACCCCCAAAATGGCCACTACAACTGGCTGGCTGCACTGATCCAAAGCCAGGAGCCAGGTACTTCCTCCTGGTCTCCCATGCGGGTGCAGGGCCCAAGCACTTGGGCCATCCTCCACTGCACTCCCTGGCCACAGCAGAGAGCTGGACTGGAAGAGGAGCAACCGGGACTAGAACCAGGGTGCCAGTGCCGCAGGCGGAGGATTAGCCAAGTGAGCCATGGTGCCGGCCCAGGATGCTCACTTTTACCATTGCTATTCAGTATAGCCCTGGAAGCTTTAACCAGAGCCATTAGCCAAGAAAAAGCAATCAAAGGGATACAAATTAGAAATGAAGAACTCAAACTATTCTTGTTTGTAGATGACATATTTCTAAAGATGGGAGATTAAAGACTCCACTGAGAGACTATTGAAACTCATGAAAGATCTTGGTGCAGCACCAGGATATAAAATTTATGCATAAATTAGTAGCTTTCTTTTTAGTATACACAGGCAATGCCTTGGCTGAGAAAGAATTCCTAAGATCAATCCAATTCACAGTAGCTACAAAAATTAAATATCTTGGAATAAATTTAACCAAAGATGTGATGTCAAAGATTTCTGATGAAAATTATAAAATATTAAAGAAATAGAAGAACATACCAAAAAATGGAAAACTCTTCCTTGTTCATGTATTGGGAGAATCAATATCATCAAAATGTTCATACTACCAAGAGTAATTTACAGATTCAATTCAATTTCAATAAAAATAACAACATTCTTCTCAAATCTAGAAAAAATGATACTAAAATTCATACAGCATACAAGAGACCTTGAATAGCTAAAGCAATCTTATACAACAAAGCCAGAGGCATCATAATACAAGATTTGAAGACATACTGCAGGGCAGATATAATCAAAACAGGCTGGTACTGGCAAAAACATAGATGTGAGGCTATGTGATGACTGGATAAAGAAATTATGGTGTATATACACTATGGAATACTACACAGTTGTAGAAAAATTAAACCCCATCTTTTGCAACAAAATGGATGAAACTAGAAGCCATTATACTTGGTGAAATAAGCCAATCTTGAAAGGGCAAATACCGTATATTTTCCCTGATGTGTAGTGACTAATAGAGCACTTGAAAAGTAATCTATAGCAGTGAAATTGACATTTTGAGATAGCCCTTGTCTCAACAGTTGTGGAACAGATTTTTTCTTCATACTATTTGTTGGACTCTTTACATAGGGTAGGGGTGATCTTATGAGTATAAAATTAACTGAAAATAGATCTTTGCAAAAACTATAAATGGGAACAGGATATGAAGGAGGAGAAGTATGGGAGTGTGAATGGGAGGGAGGGCAGGATGGGAAGTATTACTATGTTCCATATGAAATACATAAAATTTGTATGCCTTAAATAAAATTTAAAAAAGATTGCTTTAGATATTTGGGGTCTCTTGTGTTTACTTATGAATTTTAGAAAATTTTTTTCTAGATCTATGAATGTTCTTGATATTTTGAATGGGATCTTTTAGAGTGCATAAATTGCTTTGGGCAGTACGGACATTTTATGATGTTAATTCTTCCAATCCATAAACATGTTGGAAGTTTTCCCTTTTTTGTGTCTTCTATTTCTTTCTTTAATATTTTGTAATTTTCACAGTAGAGATCTTTCACAGTCTTAGTTAAATTTATCCCAAGATATTTAAATTTTTTGTAGTTATTTTGATTGGGAGTGATCTTCCAAATTCTTTCTCAGCCATATCATTGTTTATGAATATAAATGCTATTGCTTTTTGTGTATTGATTTTCTATCATTTAACATCTAAACTCTCATGAGTTCCAATGGTCTCTAAGTGGAGTCTTTTGGTTTCCCTATATAGGGTCATATAATCTGCAAGCAGGGATATTTTGTGTTCCTCCTTTTCAACTTGTATCCCCTTGATTCTTTTTTTCTTGCTTAATTGCTCTGGCCAAAGCTTCCAGAAGTGTATTGAAAAATAATGATGAGAGACTAGTGCTGTGGTGTAGAAGGTTAGGCCTCCACCTTCAGTGCTGGCATCCCATCTGGGTGCTGGTTGCATCTTGCTGCTCCATTTCTGATCATGCTCCTTGCTGATGCACCTGGGAGGGCTGTAAAGTATGGAACATGTGCTTAGGTCCTTTCATCCATCTGGGAGACCAGAGGAAGCACCTGCCTCCTGGCTTTGGCCTGGTCCAACCTCAGGCCATTGTGGCCATTTGGGTAGTGAACCAGTAGTTGGAAGATCTCTATCCATCGATCTCTCTCTCTCTCTCTGAAAAAAATAAAACAAAAGAAAGAATGAAAAGTGAATGGTGAGGACCCAGCATTGTGGCATAACAAATAAAAAACACTGCCTATGATGTTTTCAACCCTTATGGGTACTGGTTCAAGTCCCGGCTTCTCCACTTCTGACCCAGCTTTTTGCTGATGGCCTTGGAAAGCAGCAGAGGATGACACAAGGGTATGGATCCCTTCAGACCACACGGGAGATCTGTAGGAAGCTACTGGCTCCTGGATTTGGGCTGTCTCAAGCCTGGCATTGTGGCCACTTCAGGGGTAATCCAGCAAATGGAAGACCATTCTCTCTGTCTCTTTCTTTCTCTGTAATTCTGGACTTCAAATAAATAAACTCTTTAGAAATGTAATGATGAGAGTAGGCAAACTTTTCTGGTTCCAGGTCTTAGTGGAAATGCTTCTAGCTTTCCCCATTCCATATAATGTAGGTTGTGGGTGTCATATATTGCTTTGATCGTGTTACTGTGTTGAGGTTTGTTCCTTTTATACCCAATTTGTTTAAGGTTTTTATAATGAAAGGTTGCTACTTTTTCAATGCTTTCTCCACATCTATTGGGATAATCATATAATTTTTGTTTTCAATTTATAAAAGTGATGTATCTTGTTTACTGATTTGCATGTGTTGAACCATCCTTATCCCTGAGATAAATCTATTTCGTCTGGGTGGATGATTTATTTTATGTCGTTTTGGATTACATTAGCTTATGTTTTGTTGAGGATTTTTGCATCTATGTTCATCAAGGATATTCATCTATACTTGTCTTTCTTTGCTGTATCTTTTTCTGGTTTTGTATTTAAGGTGATGCTGGCCTAATAGAAGGAATTTGGTAGGATTCCTTCTTTTCAATTGTATTGAATCGTTTAAGAAGAATTAGGATAAGCTCTTCTTTAAAAATTTGGTAAATTTCAGGTGTGAATATATATGGTCCTGGGCTTTTTGTTGTCAGTAGGGTCATCATTATAGATTCAATATGCATCTTAGTTATTGGATATTTAGGTTTTCTTTTTTTAAGATTTATTTATCTATTTGAAAGTCAGAGCTACACAGAGAGAGAAGAGGCAGAGAGATAGGTCTTCCGTCCACCGATCCACTCCCCTATCAGTCACAATGGCCAGAACTGCACCGATCCGGAGCCAGGAGCCTGGAGCTTCCTCCAGGTCTTCCATGTGGGTGCAGGGGCTGAAGGATTTGGGCCATCTTCCACTGCTTTCCCAGGCCATAGCAGAGAGCTGGATCGGAAGTGGATCAGCTGGGACTTGAACCGGAGCCAATATGGGATGCCAGCACCACAGGCAGCGCTCCACCCGCTAGGCCACAGCACTGGCCCCTGGATATTTAGGTTTTCTAGGCTTTTATGCCCAGGTTTTATTAACAGTATGTGTCCAAAAATCTATCCATTTCTTCCAGATTTTCCAATTCTTTGGCATATAGCTGCTAGTCGTAATTACTAATGATTTTTTTTGTGTGTGTGCGTGGTATCAGTTGTAACCTCTTGGGTCTTCTCCCTTATTGGGTTTTTGAACCAATGGATTATCTTTTTTTTTTTTTACTTTTTCAAAATAGCACCTCTTCATTTCATTAATCTCTTGTATGCATTTCTAATTTCAATTTTGTTTATTTCTTCTCTAATTTCATAATTTTTCCTTCAACTAATATTTTGTTTGGTTTGTTCTTATTTTTCTACATCCTTGAGTTAGATTTTAGATCATTCATTTCATAGCTTTCCAATTTCTTGAAATAGGCACTAATTGTTGTAAACTTCCCTCTTAACACTCTCTTGCTGTATCCCATATATTGTGTTGTCATCTTCATTTGTTTCTAGGAATTTTTTTTTTATTTCTCTTTTGATAACTTCTATTACTCACTATTTATTCAGGAAGATGTTGTTTAGTCTCCATGTGTTTCTATATTATCTAGAATTTCTTTTTTTAATTTTTAATTTATTTATATTTTTCATTCCAACTTTATTCCATTGTGGTCAGAAAAGATACATGACGTGATTTCAATTTTTTAAAAATTTGTTTAGGCTTGTTTTATGGCCTAGCATATGAATCACCCTAGAGAATGTTCCAGGCACTGATGAAAATAATATGTATTCTTTGGCTGTGGGATATTCTTTTTTCCATCCTAGAGTTTTTTGATAAGCCTTTGTAGTTTTTTATTTGACATATTGAATTCTTCATTTCTAATATTTCAGTTTTATTATTCTTTGATATATGTATCTTCCAGCAGAATTTCTCATTTATGTCATGTATGGATTTCCTTAATTCATTTAATTGTTTCTCTGTGTTCTTGAGAAATCTTACAATTATTCTTTTGAATTCCTTTTTAGGTGTTTCATCAAGCTCCTCATCTTCACAACATAATATTGAAGTATTATTGTGTTTCTTTTGGGGAGTCATACTGTCTTTCTTGTTCATGTTTCTTGTATTTCTATATTAATTCTTATGCATTTGAGGAAACTGTTTTATCTCTTCAGAAGGCCTTATTCTTGGAAATGTGCCTCTGTGGCTTATTGGAATACCTACACTTTGAGCAGACATCTAGAAGTGTAAGCTGGGTGGGGGCAGGGAGCTCCAGGCAGTGTTTGTGAGTGGGACAAGAGTCCAGACTGACACCCAAATATCATCAGTAGGTGGTAGATAATCACACTGGCTGGTGTATTCATAGCCTCAGGCTTTCTCTGAGCCAGGGTGAAATGGTATCCGAGGGTGAACTCACTGTGCCTGTGCACCACATCCACTCAAGTGCCCAAACTGCATGAAGGATCTATGTGCTTCGCAGTGTCAGCATGGAGCCTTCTGTGATGCCCTCCCTCTCTTCTTGGAGCTCAGTGGGTGCTCTTCCCCCTGACTACTCTCTAGGCTGGACTTGATGTCAGTGGGGACCACAGGATTTCCCCTCAGACACATCGCCCATGGCACATGGGCTGCTGCAGGCTTCTCTTTGCTTGTTCTGGAAAGATGGCTTCCCTAAGAGCCATTGGCTGTGGGAGTCACTGGTAGCATCTTACCAGCTGATGCATGTTTGTACAGGCTTTACTGCTCATGTATCATCTTCTGTCCTGTAAAGTTACCACTGCAAATTTTTCTCCACTATCCCTTAGGAACACAGTCCATCTTCTGTTCTTCTGGTATCTTCTCATGGTGAAAATCAGTATATCTTTTCCCTATTTCACCATCTAGCATCTCTGGCAAATACAATTTACCTCTATAGTATATGAAACCTGGCCAGGAGAAAATATTTCTTTCTTGAATATTGGATAAGCAATTGTCTAAAACTAATAGTTGCATTCCTAGTGATATGACAGCTTTTGGGAGAAAGAGATGACTAGGGTCAGGTGTGTTTCTCAAACACAGAGACAGATAGGGGCAATTTTGGAAGAGGACTGAGGCATGATGAAGAGGTGGAAAGGTCACCTCCTATATTGTGTCTCCAGAAGATCTGAGGCCCAAATGCACAAGAGATGATCAAATGATGCATGGAAAATGCCTAGCATATATACATGGATTTCAAACATTTTTACACTAAAATTAACTTATCTTTTAATTCCATTTTTCCATGAACTTTTTAAGAAAGATTTATTTTGTTTGAAAGGCAGTTACAGAAAAAGAGAGAGAAGGAAAGACAGAGACAGAGATCTTCCATCCAATGGTTCACTCCCCCAGTGACTGTAACAGCTGGGGCTGAGCCAAAGTTGGGAGCCTGGAACTCCATCTGGGTCTTCCATGTGGGTGTCTGGGGTCCAAGAACTTGGGCCATCTACTGCTGCCATCAAACAGGTACGTTATCATGAGTTTGGCTGAAGGTGGAGCAGCTGGGCTGAGACTGGAATTGTCTTTCATATGGAGTGCTTGCGTCACAATTTGTGATTTAACCTTCTGCGCCACAACGCTTGGCACTTTGTGAACTTTTTGAAGTTCCCTCAAACACTACTGCTTTTTCTGTTAGACAAGATATACCTGAAACCAAATACTCAATGCACACAATTCGTTGGCCAATGCATCTTTCATGGCCTCTCTGTTCTGAGGAAGCAGGAATTCCCAGCCAGCCACTTTGGGACCAAGGAGTTGAGAACACAGAAGTAGGAATCTAATTGCTCCTATATTTCCAGTTTTGCATGCAAAGACAAATCAATCATTCCTCCTTCACTTCTCTTCTCCCTTAATTTAGTATTGTTATAAAAGAATTATATGATCTAGCACTTAATTCTTCAAAATGTGAAACTAGCCTTCTGCTATCACCATTAAGAAAAGTACTGATAGCAATTTTCCCCCCATGCAAAGACCCATCTAATGAGTAACTCTCTTAAGCATGTGTTCATTTCAGGACTTGCACTTTCAGGGCCGGCGCTGTGGTGTAGCCGATAAAGCCCCAGCCTGTAGTGCCAGCATCCCATACCGGATCGAGTTCTGGCAGCTCCACTTTCAGATCCAGCCCTGTGCTATGGCCTGGGAAAGTGGTAGAAGATGGCCCAAATCCTTCAGCTCCTGCACCCACATGGGAGATATGGAAGAAGCTCCGAGGTTCGGATCGCCGAAGCTCTGGCCATTGTGGCCAATTAGGAAGACAACCAGTGGATGGAAGACTTCTCTCTCTGCCTCTCCTTCTCTTTCTGTGTAACTCTGACTTTCAATAAATAAATAATCTTTAAAAACAAAAAGACTTGCACTTTCTAAAATAAGCCTTTTAGTTTTTTATTAAAGAAATTTCACATACTTAGACTTAAGTGTGGCTAGTGTGAATATGGAGTATATTTGTAACACAGAGTTACCTCAAGGCTCCTGTGTTCATATGAAGACAGAAACACTAACATGTATGGATTACAGCAATGACATAGGAGCAGACTCCTGTGTTAGAATTCCCATCACTTCTGAGTTTTCCCAGCTGTGACTCCTCATTTACATAAATGGACCCTTTTAAAGTATATTAATGACGTTGATGTTCTACCTCCAGCTCCATTTGTTTATCGACATTCTCACCCTGACGAATCCACCTCATGGCTACTTTTTTTAGATTTATTTATTTATTTGCAAGGCAGAGTTACAGTGAGGCAGAAGCAGAGAGACAGAGAGATCTTCCATCTTTTAGTTCACTCCCCAAAAGGTCTTAACAGCCAGAGCTATGCCGATCTGAAACCATGATCCAGGAGCTTCTTCTGGGCCTCCTACATGGGTGCAGTGGCCCAAGGGCTTGGGCCGTTTTCTACTGATTTCCCAGGCAATAGCAGAGAGCTGTATTGGAAGTGAAGAAGCCAGTTCTTGAACCTGTGCCCATATGGGATGCCAGCATTGCAGGCAGGGGATTAACTATTACACCACAGAAATGGCCCCTCATGACTTCTAAATGATTGGTGAAGAACTTTCATGTTAGCAAGGTCATAGTGCATAGAGATTTCAAGTTTGAGCCTTTCAGTCAGGAATCTGGGATTGCATTCCAACACTTTCACTGATTAGTATGGCCTAGATTTACTTTCCCTGATTCACAGATTTCATATGTATGAGGGAGGGACATGATGCTCAACCTCCAAGGGAAGAGCCAGAATATCTATTGAGTGCCTGCTGGTAGAATAAGCAGCAGAGAAATGGTGGTTAATATTTTGATGGCCATGTTACCTACTAATCCAATAGTTTCCTTTCTTCCTCTTTTATTTGTTAAGGCATTGAAAGTCTCAGAAAGAATAATTATAACAGTGATTGACAGTAATTATAATTTCACTTAACATTTATTATATGATGGTAAATTTAAGTATTTCATCTGGCATATTATAAATATTATCTCTGTTTCTAATGAAGAAATCAAAACTGGAAACTATGACTAAATATTCTAAATATAATTCACACCTACCCTCAATGCTCTATTCAAAAGAAATCTCATACTCTGATTTTGAAATTCAGTCTTTCCTTTCTCCTTTCTTGATTAAACTTGGCCCTTTTCACAATGAATGCCATAAAAATCCAATTCTGATACAGTAGTGGAAAAGATAACTTTAGGGGATGATTTAAGCTGAAAGTACATTTTGTTTATAGCATTCACTATCCCAGGGCAATCTGGATAGAATGAGGGCTGCCTCGGGCCAGTGGCTTCTCAGGTATTCATTAATCCTGAAGAAAGCTTCAAGTAGGGGTCATTACCGCTTAATTACAGTTTGTGATTACTGGCACATTCTTCAATGACCTTATTCTGTGTGTTGCCCTGTTTGTTCACTAGAGAATTCATGCAGCTGGAAATTTTGGCTGACTAGAAAGTTTAAATGAGTTTTTTGTTTTTTTGTTTTTGGCTTGAATTGAAGGCTGTTCTTGCTGAAATGTCAACACATTTTTCTCCCATCTGGATATGGTTAATCACGGTGCTTGCTTTTATATACTTTCCCCATAAGCTTTGCTTTTGAGTTGTGCCTAAATTTACCAAGATGCTATTTTAAAGCAGACCATGGAGCAGAAGTTTTGCTCAATCATGATTTACTCTTAATGGGGATAATGGGAAGTTTTCACATGAACACTTCAGCCTATTCAAACCTGCAGTCCAGGGGATGCCCAACTGTAGAAATTGCAAGAAATTTTAATTCCATTATTACCCTAAGGATAATATTGTTCTAAAATCATAGGGAAGAAGACCCAATTTAGTAACAGAGAGTACTTGGCTGGGATCTGGTAAATCCGACTGGACTCTGTGCTGAATCTCAACTGGTTCCTGGGCAGAATAGTTGTATTTATTTATTCACACATTATTCATACCAAAAATACTTGCTGAGTGTTTCCTCTGAGCTACACATTGAGGATGATATTGTGGCTACTGATGACTGTGGAGACTGGGACTTTGTCCTTCCTCACTGTATTCATAGTACCTTCTGAAGTGTGTGACAGCACATAAAACAAATAGCTGGGCTTAAACAGAATTGTGTTTATGGACAAAGAACTTTGAATATAATATAACTTTTAAATGTCCTGAAATGGTGTATTTCTTATGTGTTTTAAAACTATATAAAAGTCTGAAGATTCTCCTTACCTCATGGGCTCTACATAGACAGGTGTCCAAACTTGTCAGATGAGTTGTAGTTCACCTACCCCTGAGTGATACACAAACAAAATAAACTGTAACATAATCAGTGTTGTCATCCTTTCTCTTTTTGTTGTCCTAGCATAGAAATCATCATTTCTGTGGGAAATAATGACACATTCAAGAATTCCATATGCTTCCTTAAACCTCAGAAAGACAATTACCAACATTGATACCAAAGGGAAGAGTAGGTAAAAAAAAAATCAAAGGGAAGAGAATATGGTATGAGTATACCAGAGTATAAGATGGGGAATTATGAGAAACATGGAGTCCACAGAAGTAAGCAGGAAACATATAAATAGTCTTGTGTGCTGTATAAAGGATTTTGAATGGGCCGGCGTTGGGGCACAGTTCGTCATGTTTTGCTAAACCCTTCTCTAGAATCAGACAGTGTGATTCGAATATTATTCCATATCTTACAGTGGATTGTTTTGAGAACATTACTAAAATTCTGTACTATTATGTTCTAGTGAACTCTTCTTTTTTCCATTAAGGAGAAATCCAGGAAAAAATTATAAATATAGTATATAATTACCTTTTAAAAGTCAAGAGTTGGTTAAGATTTAATTTTAAAAATCTAACAGTCCCATAAGGATTATTTTCTCATAAACTCTTCTCCATGGGCCTCTACCAGGTGCTCACAGAGAAACTGGGTCTTGGGTAAGAGACTGGAGAGCCCCCTATATTGACCCATGGTGGGGCATCTGTGCAGGAGATATCTAGATGGCACTAGTTGACAATCAATGGCCAACTTCCCCATATCCTTTTCTCCCAGGACACAGATGACTTTAGTCACTGGGAGAGGACAGAAAACACTCTTAATATTATGGATGTTAATGGAGGAACAGGAAAACCTCTCATCAACACAAACTACAGATATGACACTATTTGTGGGGGGATAGAAATCTATCTCTAGCCTAAGACTAAGAGTTTGACTGATATGGGAAGAAGAGGAATGTTGAAAATTCTGAAATTATAGACTGACATATAGAAGATGCCCTAGTCTGAGATTGGAATAAGAGAACTAAGAAGATTGTTCTCAGCCTTCAGAAGACTAGCTCAAAGTAACAAGCAGCAATAACCAACTGAACAGAGTACAGAGAGACCCTTTTGGGGATTTAGACACTCGGGAACTGCTAAAGGGGAAGGGTAGAATAGGGTCACTAGAAACCCTCCAGTAGTCCCTGCCCCATATTAAGCAGAACACTGAAGGTAATGGAAACTTATGGTACAATGATAAGAATAACAAAGAAAGCCAAACCCAATTCAATTGTTGTCTAGAATTGATCTGATACTTCTTTCGCCAACAGCTAGGAAAAATTCATTTCTGGGAATAAATACAATTATTCTCAAACTCTACTGTTCTTTGACATGTGATGTTTACCATTCAATCAAAGATTACATAACACACGCACACAGTCATTGTAAAATGATAAGAGTTATCTACAGAACTAGTTACAGAGATGAACCAGTTGTTTAACAATTGGAAAACAGTTTAAAATTTCTATCATTGCTTTCTAAGAAATCTAGTGAACAAGGTGGACAACATTCATGAGTAAACAAGGATTTTTAATAAAGAAACGAAATTTTCTTAAACTGCAAGAAAAAAATATCAAAATTAAGAAAAATGGCTTATCAGAGGCACAGGTTTCCTTTTATGGCTTGATCAGCTGACTGCACAATATTGTGGAAAGAATGAGTGAGCTTGGATAGAGATTAATAGAAATTGTCCATAATAAAATGTAAAGTGAGGCCGGCGCCATGGCTCACTAGGCTAATCCTCCGCCTTGCGGCGCCAGCACACTGGGTTCTAGTCCCGGTCAGGGCTCCGGATTCTGTCCCGGTTGCCCCCTTCCAGGCCAGCTCTCTGCTGTGGCCAGGGAGTGCAGTGGAGGATGGCCCAAGTACTTGGGCCCTGCACCCCATGGGAGACCAGGATAAGTACCTGGCTCCTGCCATCAGATCAGCGCGGTGCGCCGGCCGCAGTGTGCCGGCCGTGGTGGCCATTGGAGGGTGAACCAACAGCAAAGAAAGACCTTTCTCTCTGTCTCTCTCTCACTGTCCACTCTGCCTGTCAAAAAAATATAAAAAAAAGTAAAATAAAATGTAAAGTGAAAAAAAGAGCCAGAAAATATCCATGTAACACCCAAGAGTTATGAGTCAAAGAGTTATGATCTAAAATATTAACTAATTAATTAGAATTTCAAAAGAGAAAAGATATAGGATGAGGCAGAATAACTAATTGTATAAATAATAGCTGAGAACTTTTTTTCCAACTTTTATTTAATAAATATAAATTTTGAAAGTATAACTTTTGGATTATAGCAGCTTTTCCTCCCATAACCTCCCTCCCACCCACATCCACCCCATCTCCCACTCCCTCTCCCATCCCATTCTTCATCAGATTCATTTTCAATTATTTTTATATACACAAGATCAATATAGTATATACTAAGTAAAGATTTCAACAGACTGCACCCACACAGACTAAGTACAGAGTACGATTTGAGTATTAGTTTTACCATTAATTTGCATAGTACAGCACATTAAGGACAGAGGTCCTATATGAGGAGTAGGTGCACATTGACTCCCGTTGTTGATTTAACAATTGACACTCTTATTTATGACGTCATTAATCACCCAAGGTTCTTGTCATGAGCTGCCAAGGCTATGGAAGCCTCTTGGATTCACCAACTCTGATCTTATTTAGACAAGGCCATAT
Organism: Oryctolagus cuniculus; assembly: GCF_051225735.1. Taxonomy (NCBI): domain Eukaryota; kingdom Metazoa; phylum Chordata; class Mammalia; order Lagomorpha; family Leporidae; genus Oryctolagus; species Oryctolagus cuniculus. The sequence continues at coordinate 101,329,308 of NC_142870.1, forward strand.
TCAAAGTGGAAGTTCTCTCCTCCTTTCAGAGAAAGATATTGCCTTCTTTAATGGTCTGAAGAACTTTTCAAGATGAATGAGCAACAAGTCTATGTTTTTTTAAGGATTTATTTATTTATTTGGGAGGCAGAGTTACAGAGAGAGGGAGAGATAGAGAGAAGTCTTTCTTCCACTAGTTCACTACCCAAATGGCTACCCAGGCCAGAGCTAGGCTGTTCCAATGCCAGGAGCTTCTTCATGGTCTCTCATGTGGGTGCAGAGACTCAAACCCTTGGGCCATCTTCCACTGTTTTCTCAGGCCCCCAGCAGAAAGCTGAATTGGAAGAGCAGCACCTGGTATACCAACCGGCATTATGGGATGTTGCCATTGCAGGAAGAGGCTTAACCTACTACACTACAGCACTGGCCCCAATCTATGGTGTTTAACATACATTTATTCAATAGTAAATGACAAGCAATTTTTCTATAAAGTTCACAGCATCCACTCATAATATAATGTAAACATACCTGTATGTATAGTAGAAAACTTCTAAAAATCAGACAATGAGTGATATTTGAAAGCAGCTGAAGAATCATCAAACAATGCAAAGAGAGGGATAACGACTTGATTTACAACTGACTTCTCATCAGAAACTGCATGATGGAAGATAATGGAGTGACATTTTTAATGGTTCTAAAGTAAAAAAAAAATCAACTAAGATTTTTGTCAGTCAGTGACAATGCACTTCAAAATTGAAGACAAAATAAATATTTTAACATGCAAATACATTGAGATAATTTTGTGCTAGCAGAAGAACTACACTACAAGGCATTGTGAAGCAGGTTGCCAAACTGAAGTAGTATGAATGGAAATCTGTATTAAACAAAAGAAAAAGGTATAAAAATGGTAGAAATGAGAGTAGATATAATATGTTTTTGTTCTTTTCAATGACTTTAAAGTTAATTGACTAAAGTAAATAATAATATTGGATTCTGGAAGTTGTAAAATGGGAACTGTAAAATATTTGACATTAATAATGCAAGTGATGGGCAGGAGAAAATGGAAATATACTGTTGTAAGATTTTTACACCATATGAGAGAGGTTATGGTATCATTTGAAAGTAGATTGTATTAAATTAAAGATTCATGCTGTAAACATTTGAGCAGCCACTGAAAAAATTAGAAATGTAACTAAAAATTAATAGTGAAGGCAAAGTAGAACTATAAAAACTGCTCAATTAAAAATGACATGGTGATAACAAATTTTAAATAATATGTGGTACCAGTTAAAAACAGTGAGCAAGATGATAAATTTAAAACAAACCATTTAAATGTTTACTTTAAACAATATGAAATGCAAATAAAAGGCAAAGATTTTCATATTGGTGAAAAATTAATTTCGAACTCTGTGCTAGTCATAAAGTAATCTCTTTTACATACAAAGCAATAGGGTCTTAGTCTGTTCAGGTTGCTGTGACAAGGTACCACAGACTGAGGGACTTATGAACAATAAAAATGCTATTTCTCAATGTATGGAGAGTGGGAAGTAGAAGATTAAGGCATCAGCAGATATGGTGTCTAGTGAGGACTCCTCCCTAATTATAGGTGAGCCAACTAGAGCTGGCTAGCTCCTCGGAATCTTTTATTAAAGCATGGATTACAATTATATAGGTCATACCCTCATGACCTAATTACCTTCCCACTAACTAATAACATTACTTTGATGGTTAAGATTTAAATGTATGAATTTTTCAGGGATAAGCATTCAGTCCATTGAAACACAAATCATTGAGTATGTGGATCTTCACAATCACTAATTACAAAGAAACTCAAAGTGACTCTGTTATTACAAAATGTAGTAGACTGCAAATACAGGAATATTAACAAAAAGATAAAGAGTGACATTACACAGTAATAAAGAAATAAATTCATCAAAAACATAAAACAGCCCTAAACGCTAATGAACTCTAGTAAGCAGTTTCAAATATATATTTCAATTCTAATAAATTTTCTTTTTCACATTTTATTTATTAATATAAAGAAGACAGATTTCATGTATTTCATAGATATGATTCTAAGAATATAATGATATTTTCTTCCCCAGCCCTCCCTGTTCCTTCATTTCTTTCTTTTTCTTTTTTTTAACTTTTTATAATAGCACACATTAAATTTAGGGTCAAATCTACAAAGACAGTTGAAAATGTCAACTGTTGTCAATCAGTAATTAAAAAAAAGTAGAAAGAAATCAGTAATGCTATATAATAGCTGAACAAAACTTGAATTAATTGCTATTTATAGAAAATATACTAATCCGTGGCTAAATACACATTTTCTGAAAGTTCATATTAAACATCTACCAAAATATTTGTTTGATATTCTTGGCAATCAAACAAAGTACACAACAAATATAAATAATATACTTAATCCAAAGGTAAATAACAGAAATATGTATGGAAAATCCTCATCTACATGGCAGTTAAGCCACATATTTCTAAGCAACTTTCACACCAAATAAGATTTCACAAGCATCATTAGAAAAGACCTTTATTTTAATAAAAAGTTGAATACTCTAAACTTTATGGAATGCAATTACAGCAGTGCTTGAGGGAAATTTATAGCATAAGCTACCTATATTACAAAAGAAGAAAGGTTTGAACTCAATTATCTAATGTTTCACCTCAAAATAATAGCAAAATGAAAGTAAAGTAAATATAAGCCAAGCAAAATAAAGGCTGTAATAAAGTTAAAGCTGGAATAAAAGTTTCTTCAACAGAGAAAATCAATAAAGCCAAATGATAAACTTTTAGAAACAGATGACAAATATCAGGAGCAAAAGTACATATCATGCAGTCTGATTTTATCAACAAAAATACTAAGAGCAGATTTATTTCAATAAATTTGATGTCATGGATTCAATAGAAAAAAATAACAGAAAGTCACCACTTATTACAGCTCATTCAAGAGAAATTAGATGACTTAAATAGTCCTTTATATATTAAGTATAACCTTCGGTCAAAGAAAGCTCAGACAGGGACGACTTTACTGATTATTTCTACCAAAATTTATATGCCACAAAATGTCCACCAGATACTAGAAAAATCAGGAATTCTTGTAATTCATTATATGAGGCAGCTATTATCCAAATCTAAAAATACAGAAAAAGAGATTGTAGAACAGAAAACTAGAGTTCAATATTTCTTATGAATATAATGGAAAAATCACTAAAAATAAACATGATAAAATGGAATTCAGTGACAAATATAATGTATATGACTAAATGGGGCTCATCCGAAGAATGCAAAGTTGCTTCAAAGTTGCAGAATCAATCAAAAGAATTCATTCAAACAGATATTCAAAATCCTAGCATATTAGACTTAAAATTAATGAAGTTATTATAAAATTTAGACAGAAGTACAAAACAAAACCTCTCCTTTACACCCTATACAAAAATCAACTCATAATGGATCAGGGATTTAAATTTAAGACCCCAAATCATCAAATTACTACAGGAAAATAGGAGGGCATAGACAAAGAGTTGTTGGATAAGACCCTAGAGGCACAGGCAATAAAGGCAAAAATAGACGTAGTACCTCAAGCTAAGAAGCTTCAGCACAGCAAAGGAATCACTCAACGAAGTCAAGAGGCAACTGATAGAAAAGGAGAAAATGTTTTCAAACTACAGATTTGATAAAGGATTAAGATCCAGAATTTATAAGGAGCTGAGGCAACTCAACAACAACACAACAAACAATCCAGTTAAGAAAAGGGCTGAGGATATGCACAAGCATTTTTTTCAAAGGATGAAATACAAATGGCCAACAGACACATGAAAAGCTGCTCAGGATCACTATTCATCAGAAAAATGCAAATAAAAACCTACAATGAAATGTCATCTCACCCCAGTTAGAATGCCTTTTATAGAAAAATCAAAATTTATGAAAAACAAATTTTGGTGAGGATGTTGAGGAAAAGGTATCCTAAAACAAATTTGGTGGGAATGTAAAGTAGTACAACAATTGTGGAAGGGACTCCGGAGATTCCTTAGAAATCTGAAAATAGATGTATGATATTACCATTCCATTCCACTGTTGGGAATTTACTTAAAGGAAGTGAAATTAGCATATGAAAGAGTTATTTGTACTCCCATGTTTAAAACAGCTCCACTCACAATAGCTAATATATGGAATCAACGTAGATGTTCATCAAATGATGACTGGATGAAGAAATTGTGATACATAAACACAGTGGATTACTATTTGGCTGTAAAAAGAATGAAATGCTGTTTTTTTTCACAACAAAATGAATGCAACTGTAGATCATTGTGCTTAGTGAAATAAACAAGCCTCAAAAAGATGAATATCATATATTTTCCCTGATTTTTGATTACTAATATATGGAATACAAAAATATGTAATGTATATGTATGCAATTGACATTTTGAGACTTGATTATTGGATATAGTCACTGTCTATACTCTTGAGGAACCGTGGTTTTTCTATTTACTGAATATTGAATTTTTTGTTGGGTGGAAGGTTAAGTTTGTGATTATAAAGTAAACTGAAACTACACCATTGTAAAAATTAAAAGAAAAATAACAAAGAAAGATGGAGGGAGATGAGTGAATGACAGAGGCAGAGGGAGAGTAAGTAGTATGAGAAGTATTATTAAGCTCTTAAAACTATATATTTGAATTAAATGAAATTTGTTATCTTTATGTAATTAAAAAAAGAACGAAAAAATTTTATTTAAAAATGGGAAAGGTTAACAATAACGAAAGCTTAAAGCCAATTCTTGAAGAAGAAAAATGACAGATGGTAAAATTATAGTAAATAAGACAATGTAGTATTGGCACCTGGACAGACAAACCAATGGAGCTAAACAGAAGTTACTAGAACATGCCAACGCATGTAGTCATTTGATTTATGACACTTTTTACAGTGTAGTGCTATGGGAGAAAGGCTAGTCTTTTCAACAAATAGTTGGTTGATTAGATATTCATATAAAATCAATCTTTATTAGTGTTACATAGTATAAACAAAAAACTCAGCATATTGAAACATGAAAGTTTAAAAAATACTGAAGAAAATAGGAAAATATATTAGTGTTCAAAAAATGCAGTTACAAAAAGCGCTAACCATGAAAAAAAAATGAATTAGTAGGTTAAGAGTTTCTCTTCGTGAAAATTCTCAATTAACAGAATGAAAATAAAACTATTAGAGCAGGGTAATACATTTAGAATACATGTATCTGGAAAAATATTTTTATTCAGAATATATTGAGGACTTCTGCCAACTAATTAAAAAAGCAGCAGACAATATAACAGGAAAATGGCTTAAATGGACACCTCACAGGGTAGGGTACAAAGTGGGCAATAAAATATATGAAGAGGTCCTCAACTTTATTATAGTTAGCAACATGAAAATTAAAGACTGCAACGTGATATTCACTACCCTCTGGAGAAAATATAAAAAAATAGAAAATACTGATGGCAGACAAGGATGTGAAGCAACTGAAAGTCTCTTTTGTACATGAAGTATAAATTATAGACACTTTTAAAAAAAATTTGACAGTATAACAAAACTGATTAAATACCATTTCAATTGAATACCTATTATATTCCTATCAGACATGTATGCATTGATTTATCAAAAGATGTATAAAAATGATTCATAGAAACCTTCTATATTATATTTATCTACAGTAGAGTTTAAAGTGGACAAATGAGTATTCTTCTACATCAGTACACTCATACAATGGAATAACATGGAATAGTGAGAATGAAAGACTTTAAAGTGTATGCACTTATGATTCTTACAAGTGTAATGCTGAGCATAATGAACCAGAGACAAAAGAGACATAGTTTTAGTTCCATTGGCACAATTTTTAAAAAAGATTTATTTATTTATTTGAAAGTCAGAGTCACACACACACACACACACACACACACACCAGAGAGAGAGAGAGAGAGAGAGAGAGAGAGAGAGAGGTCTTCCATCTGCTGTTTCACTCCCCAATTTGCTGCAATGGCCAAAAAAGTACCAATCCAAAGCCAGGAGCCAGGAGGTTATTCCAGGTCTCCCACGAGGGTTCAGGGGCCCAGGACTTGGGCCATCCTCTACTTCTCTCTGAGGCCATAACAGAAAGCTGGATTAGAAGTGGAGTACAAATTTAAAACAGACAAAATTGACAGTGCTAAGATTCTAGATGTTTTGGAAGTTACTTTTGAGGAAAGATGGTAGGTGAAGTCACAGATGTACTTCTGTGGAGAGTTGTAAATTTTTATATCTTTATCTGCATGATGGTTACATGAGTGTGTTTACTTTGTGAAGATACATTGAGCTGTACACTTGGAATTTTACACTTGCTGTATTTATGTTTTACTCCAATGTTTTAAAAACTGTATAATTTGGGACATGCTCAAGCTAACTTGCCCCAAATGGTGGAGTTAGAAATGTGCCAGGGGATTCCAATACAATCCCATCAAAGTGGCATGTACCAATGCCATCTCACTAGTCCAAGTGATCAATTTCAGTTCACAGTTGATCATAATGATAGGACTAAGAGTCAAAGGGATCACATAAACAAGATTAGTGTCTGCTAATACTGACTGATAGAATAAAAAAGGGAGAGAACGATCCAACATAGGAAGTGGGATACACAGCAGACTCATGGAATGGCAAATGTCCTAAATAGCACTCTGGCCTCAGAATCAGCCCTTAAAGCATTTGGTTCTTGCTGAAGAGCCCATTAGAGTATTTTAGGCATGGAAAGCCAAGACACTGTGGCAAAAAAAAGACCTAAATGAAAGTTCTCTGTGAGTTAGATCCCAGTGGAAACAACAGGCCATCAAAGAAGGAGGTACCTTTCTCTGAAGGGAGGAGAGAACTTCCACTCTGACTATGACCTTGTCTAAATATGATCAGAGTTGGTGAACTCAAAAGGCTTCCATAGCCTTAGCAACTCTTTTTTTTTTATTTTTTTCTTTTTATTTTTTTATTTTTGACAGGCAGAGTGGACAGTGAGAGAGAGAGACAGAGAGAGAAAGGTCTTCCTTTGCCGTTGGTTCACCCTCCAATGGCCGCCGCTGCAGCCGGCGCACCGTGCTGATCCGATGGCAGGAGCCAGGATCCAGGTGCTTTTCCTGGTCTCCCATGGGGTGCAGGGCCCAAGCACCTGGGCCATCCTCCACTGCACTCCCTGGCCATAGCAGAGAGCTGGCCTGGAAGAGGGGCAACCGGGACAGAATCCGGCGCCCCGACCGGGACTAGAACCCGGTGTGCCGGCGCCGCAAGGTGGAGGATTAGCCTATTGAGCCACGGCGCCGGCCTAGCCTTAGCAACTCTTGACAAGAGCCTAGAGTGATTACTGATGCCATAAACAAGAGTGTCAATTTGTAAGTCAACAACAGGAGTCACTGTGCACTGTCCTTAATGTGTAGTTCAATGTGAATTAATGCTATAACTAGTACTCAAACAGTATTTTTCACTTTGTGTTTCTATGTGGGTGCAAACTGTTGAAATCTTTACTTAATATATACTAAATTGATCTTCTGTATATAGAAATAATTGAAAATGAATCTTGAAGCGAATGGAATGGGAGAGGGATCGGGAGATGGGAGGGTTGCGGGTAGAAGGGTAGTTATGGGGGTGGGAAGCCATTGTAATCCATAAGCTGTACTTTGGAAATTTATATTTATTAAATAAAAGTTTAAAAAAGCAAGCACCATATACCGATTGAAATTGTAAATCATAAGTGATATTCAGAAAAACAAATTGAAAGAAAAATATACTGAGAGAAGAAAAAACCTTTCAAATAAATAGAAAGAAAAATGCTGCCCCCAACCAATTTGTGTATGGGTGACTAGTTTAACCCTTCGGCCTGAAATAGCTAAAAACCCAAATGAAATATATTAAACATAATTTTTTAGACGTTAGACATCAGGCAGTACAGGACAGTTAAACCTGAGAGAGGAAAAGCAAGCCAGGTGAGCACTACAATGGCCTCAGGTAGCTGCTTAGATTTTCCAGGCTGCAGCACGGGAGGAGAACTCCAGAAACTGAGGAGACAGACTTGGGTGTCCCAGGATATTAAGATCTGGAGAATGTAAAGAACATCCAAATTAAGTTTCTAATGATAAACACTACAATGTCTGATGTTAAAAAATACATTGGATGAGATTGGCCCCAGATTAAATACTCCAGAAGAAAGATAGCTAATTTAAAAATGTATCTATAGAAAGTGTAATAAATTCAACAAGCATTTGAAAAGACTGAAAAAATGCAAACTATGCATCAGTGCACTCTTAGATAACTTTGGTTGTCTGAGTGTACATCTATTTGGAGTTCCCATAAGAGAAGAAATAGTACACAAAATACTGACAACATGAGCTGTGCTATAGACTGATTGAATCTGTGAGTTGCATTCAGGTATTAAGAAGTAGATTGCAATGTGAATGCATGTTGAGCACAGTTCAAACCAAAGATGTATCCATCAGGACATACATCATTGGCCAGAGTGGTAGTGAAATCTAAATAGAGGGATTTTTGGAGGAGGAATGATCTGTGACATGAAGGGAGAAGCCAAAGCTATAGGAATCTATGTAAGGTCAGTGCCTATGTGAAATGGAAAGGAATCAGCAGGGCTTTGATCTAATGGTGTCTGAAAAGGTGATTGTTTCAGAGAAGCCTTCATAGGATCATAGTGGAGACTGCCCTCTCCCCTATTTTCATTGTTGGGAAAAGTGTTTGCAAAAGGTATCTTGGTGTTTGGGTTTTCCTGCTTTCTGCTGTTTTGGGTTTATGGTTTATAGCACTCCCTCTGCCTTGCTATTTTCAAATAACATGCTATATTCTGCGAACAGGAAATATGACATTCAAAGGATAACTGGAGAGATTTGAATTAGCTAAAACTGAATTAGCTGAAAACTCCCAAAATTCAAGATTTTACAGAATTAATTTTAACCCATTCCTTTAAAAATATTAATTTAAAACCCTACTTACTATTTTCTAGTCTTGTCTCCCCAAAACAAATTGTAAATACCTCTTAAACACCATGAAATTGAGGGAATGTCTTCCACTTGTTTTCTCCACTTGACTAGCAAGCAGGTATTTAATATTTGTTTAGTTAGTTTGAGAGACAAAAATGTAGAAACCTAGAGTATGACTAACATATGAACTGAATGTATACTGAGATTTTGATACATCTGTCAATCTTAGTTTTCTTTGATTGCTGTGACAACTCTCTTCTCTATATGCATATCATTTGATATAAACTTATAATTGAAATATATCTACAAAAAGTGTGGGAATAAAGTGGCTAGCAGAGAAAATTTTCACAAAGTGAACAAATTCATGTGACCAGCACCCAGATTTCAAATAGGACATTACTTACATCTCCAAAGAACTCATTCATCTTCTTGCATTTGCTCAGCTTCTATGAGTAATTGCTGTGTTGAATTTTGTTCCTGTAGACTAATTTTGGCCTGTTTTTATAATTTTTATTAATAATTGCAAAATATGTATACTTTTGAGTCTAGTTTCTTTTTTTCTACATTATAGTTGTAACATATCCTTGCTGTTTTATATAGTTATAGTTCATTCTCATGGCTGGATAGTAGTCACTGTGTAAATATACCACTACTTATTCATACAGTCTATTGATGTGTATTTGGGTAGCTTTCTATGTGGGGATATTATAAATAGTACTGTTATGGGCATTCCTGTGCACATATTTTGGTGCATATACATGCATTTTTGAATAGACTAGACCTAAGGAGTGGAGTAGCTTGATCAATGATATGCATAAGCTTGCCTTTAGTAATTATGCCAAGTGCTTTTAACTCACAGTCCTGCCTCAATGTATGGGAGTTATGGTTACTCTAAATCTTTACTAACACTTGGAATTATTACATTTTTAATCTTAGATTTTTAGGTATATACTAGTGTTGCTTTTTATTTAAATTCTCATTTTCCTAGTACCAAATATTATATAGAAGTAATAGAATCTACTGTTTCGTGGCATAGTGTAGCAACTATAATTCACAACTATGTATCATATACTGACAAAGAGGTAGAGCTTGTTAACCCCTAAACTCCTTACACAGCGGGGAGGATGAAGATGAAGATGAAGATGCTCATTAACTAATTTAATCAGTTTATGTGGTATGCATGTGTTGAAAAATTACACCATGTTACATAAAGATGCATAAGTATTACAGGTTAATCGAATTTTTAAAAATTCAAATTTTCATGGTGATTAATTAAGTTGAGCACCATCCCTATGATTATTTACCAAATGGGTATTTTATTTGTGAAGTGCTCGTTCATATATTTGCCTGTTAAAAAGCTGGCTTTTTTTGCAGTTGGAATGTATCATGTGTTTTTGTTGATTTGTAGAGGTTTTTTGAATATTGTATATAAAAATCTTGGTTGGGTATTTGTGTTGCAAATATTTGTGGGTTGCCTTTATGTTTGTTTAATTATATATTTTTATGATAGAGTGTCAAAAATTTCTTGGAAGCTTGCTATTTAGGTTTCAGTTTCTTGCCTATTTCCCCAGAATTTGATAATTGTGCTAAGAGAGCTAGCAATATACCTTATCGTCTTCATATCCTCAGAAAAAACTTAATTTTTCCTCTATGATTTTCCATGGTATATCTCTCTGAGTACAATTGGCCCCCAGGTTCCACTAGGTTCTACGTTTGCAGATTCAACTAATTGTGGAACAAAGTTATTCTTTAAAAAATTGTATTTACCCAGAACATGTATAGTTACTTTTTCCTTTTCCCTCTTCCTTAAAATGTACAGTGTAACAATTATTTAATTGAGTTTTACATTGTATTAGGTACTACAAATAATCCAGAGATAAAATATAAGGATTCTTCAAAAAACAAAAATAAATATCATGAAAAAAACTATGCAAGGATTTCAAACTTTTTGCATGAAAATAATGTTGTTTTAACTCTCTCTCTCATGACTTTTTTGAATTACCTCCTATTCAGAAGGATGTATGTAGGTTACATGCAAATGCTGCATCATTTTATATAAGGGAACTTCAGCATTTGTGGATTTTAATATCTGTAGGGGCTCCTGGAGCCAACGCTCAAAAGATGCTAAGGACTGTACAAAACTCAAATTATCTTTAATAGTTGGGATTCCCCAGAGAAACAACACTCATATTCTAAGTAAATGAATTAACACACAAGCGAAGAAAGACATGAAAGCCAGTGCTATAATTCATTGTGAATCTGAAGGCTGAAGAATTAGTGGAGCTGATGGTGTGACTTCCAGTCTAAGTTTAAAGGCCTGAGAAGGATGTGGGGAGGTCTCTGAGTCGAAGGTCTGAGAACCATCAGCTCCAAATCTGAAGGCAGGAGAATATGGACATCACACCTTAAGTATCACTATGTTCCGAAATAAATTTGTATATCTCAAATACATGAAACTTGTATAACTTAAATTAAATTTAAAAAAAGAGAAAGAAGAATTGCCCTTCCACCCATTTTTGCATTTGAGTCCTCAATGGATAGGGCGGCAACTATCAGCATTGGCGAGGATGGGTCTTTTCTTGATCTACTGATTCAAATGTGAATCTCCTGCAGAAATAGCCTCCCAGACAGACATGCAAATAAAATTTGAACAGCTTTCTTGGCATCCCTCAGCTCAGTCAAGTTGGTACAAAAATTAACTATAATGTTTATCTTTATGTCATGCACAGGGTTGGCAAATGACCTTGTGTGAAAGTGACTGAAAAATTCTGTTTGCTTGTGTTGTGTTTTTCCTCCTCTGAAGTTGTGACCCTTGAAATTCTTTTTTCTATTGCAGCAGTCTTCTGACTTCATGCAGGTGATTATCATAACTTACCAGGTTTCCTATTTTTTCCAAGTGGCAGTCATCATTCTGTCAAAATCTGCTCTTCCATCTTTAAGCAAAAATATTTTATTGCATATTTTGGGTTAATAGGGACTGCATGAACTATCAGTTATCAATCTACCAAGAATACTATTTAAGAAATAGTAAGAAAATAGGAACTTGCAAACATTACTAACTTTAATACACACATAATTTTAGGTCACTGGGCATCAGCGAATCTGAAGAGGAGGATCTCTTGAAAATTAATGAGACCTCCGTCTTATTTGCTTTTGGGAATTGAACACTGATTAGCAGTCCTAGAAAACTAGAATGGAGTTGATTGTTCTCATAAAATGGGAGAAGTGAAATAGAAATAGATTTCAGAGTTTTAAATGCATTAGTAATGGTTTTCTCGTGCCTGACTGACTCTGTTGCCAATCCAAGAGCTAAATCATAGGTTTGGTCTTTCTCAGAAAACCGTGAAAAGAAACTGAAAAATTACTTGGCAAATCATGCAAAAAAATGTGATTTGTTTTGAAATGAATTCCTGATCGAGATTACTAGCCTAATTACTGTTTTTGTGCCAGGGGTGGAACTTGAACATATAAGAGGTCTTCAAAACATTCACAGAAAATGTGTATTATGAAAAACTATGCATGTGTTTCAAATTATTCTGTGCCAAAATGTTTGTCTCCTAAAATATTTGCACATTTATTTATTATTTGAATGATAAAGAAAGAAAGAGAAAGATCTTCCATCACTCTGCAATCACCAGCAACAGCTGCAGTTGAAGCTAGAAGCTGAGAACAGAATCTGGGTGTCCCACGTGGATGGTACAATACTTGGGCTATCACCTGCCACCTAGGCAGAATGAAGCCCGGAAATACATTCGCAATTCGCGGATGATTGATATCCAGACCAAGATGGCTGGGCGGGCCTTGGAGCTCCTTTATCTGCCTGAGGGTCAGCCCTGTTTTCTGTTGGACATTGGCTGCGGTTCTGGGCTGAGTGGCGATTACCTCTCAAATGAGGGGCACTACTGGGAGGGCATCGACATCAACCCTGCCATGCTTGATGCTGCCTTGGACCGAGAAACGCAGGGAGACCTGTTTCTGGGGGACATGGGCCAGGGCATCCCCTTCAAGTCAGGCTCCTTTGATGGCTGCATCAGCATCTCTGCCGTCCAGTGGCTGTGCAATTCTAACAAGTCCGACGTCCCGGCCAAGCGCCTCTTGTGCTTCTTTTCTTCTCTCTACTCCGTGCTTGTGCGTGGAGCCCGGGCTGCCCTGCAGCTGTACCCTGAGAACTCAGAGCAGCAGGAGCTGATCACGACACAGGCCACGAGGGCCGGCTTCACTGGCGGTGTGGTGGTGGACTACCCCAACAGTACCAAAACCAAGAAGTTCTACCTCTGTGTGTTTTCTGGGCCCGTGACGGTTCTGCCAAAGGGCCTGAGTGAAAATCCCGATGAAGACGAAGCCAGTGAATCCCAGTTCACCAACGCGAGGGTCCCCTTCAGGCTCGAGAGGCGGTCACCGGTGAGGAAGAGCCGAGCGTGGGCGCAGGCGGCAGGGCAAGGAGGTCAGACCTGACACACGGTACACCGGCCGCAAGTGCAAGCCCCGCTTCTGAGCAGCCGCCGCCAGCAGAGGCATGGCTCTGGGGGGCCTCAGCCCCGGGCTGGACCACGTGGCCCCGGCAGGTTCCCTGTATCGAAGTGCGGACTTCACTAGTTGACAAAGCAGTTATTTTAGAAAACTTCAAAAGTTGTATTTTTCTTTACCAAAAAAAGTTCCGAGCATATTTTGTTCTAAAAGCAATAAAAAAATCACTTCCTGAGGAAAAAAAATAATGCCCTGGACATTAGCTAGACCCTGGAATTGGAAGCAAAACTGGGACCTAAACCTAGACACTCCAATACAGGATGCAGGTGTCCAAGAAAACATCTTAACCTTTATGCCAAATAACTGCTCCTAAACTTATCTTTAATTGATTTTTCCACACACTTTTTGAAGTACTGTCATATGATGTCATAGCTTATTGCTGGCGAAAGCAGAAATACTAACATAATTTGGCAAATTCCATGGCTGTTAACATGCCAGGTATTTATCTCCATTGTTTCCCTTACTGGTATTTAACTGAGGCCAACTTCTTAATTGGGCTTAAGCAGTGCTTGCATATGAAACAACTATTTTTTGTCTAAATAGCTGCTTCATAACGAAGCAAAAATATTAATAATTAGACTATCCCAGGGGACACTTTTGGATTTTGATTTTATAGCTTGGAGACTTTCTGAAAATGATTTGTAATAATGTTTGTTTGTTTTAAATAGAAAATCTACATTCAAGCAACATTCACTAAGGGCTGGCAGAAATAATATGACATTTGCATAAAATAGTTAAATATATTAAATCACAAATGTTCTGGTTCCAATTTTTAAAATAGCACTTACTTTTTCAAAAGATAAAGACAAGAGCTTTCTATACAAAACTAAAAATCCTTGTAATTTTATCCAGAAAAGTAATAAAAATTTGTGTAAAATCTTATCTTTTTACATTATATATATATATATATATACACACACACACACGAAAGCATACTTCAAAAACATGATGGAAAAATGGGCTTAAAATATAAGTTTAGGGGCTGGTATTGTAACACAGCAGGTTTAACCATTGCTTGTGATGTTTGCATCCTTTCAGAGTGCTTGTTCAATCCAAGCTGCTCTACTTCTAATCCAGTTTCCTGCTAATGCTCTTAGGAAGGAAGTGGAGGAAGACCAAGTGCTTAGGTCTCTGTCTCCTCAGTTGGAGAGCAGGATAGGGTTTCTGACTCCTGGATTCAGCCTGGCCCAGTCCTGGTTGTTGCAGCCATTTGGAGAAAGGACCAGCAGATGGATGATCTGTTTCCTATGTCTCTTGTCTTTCCCTCTGTCTGTTGCTTTGCCTCTCAAATCAATAAATATTTGAAACGGAATATAAGTGTAGAGTCAAGTAGTAAGAACTGCTGTTTGGGATACCCGTATTCACATTGGAGTGCTGGTTTGAGTCCTGGCTTCACCACTTAATATCCAGCTCCTGCTAATACATCCAGGGAGGCAAAAAATGATGGCTCAAGAGCTTGGGCCATTGCTACTTATGTGGAGACTCTGATGGAGTTCTGGGCTCCTTGCTTCCGTTTGGCCCCATCCAGGTTGTTGCAGGAATTTTGGGGAGGAGACCAATAGGTGGAAGATCTTTCTCTCTCTCTCTCTCTCTCTACCTTTCAAGAAGATGAAAATAAATAACTTCTTTTAACAATATGTATTTTCATAAAAAAATTTTGAAAATCTATGCATCTAGGAACCTATAAAAAGATCATGGAAATGTATATTATTGAAAAACTATGAATATTTATACACATGTGGGTGTTTAAACTGAATTTATAATGTATATGGTCTTTTATAATCTGATTTTTTTCATTTAACTTTGTTATGAGAAACTTGTGACTATATTTTTCCTATAAAATTTGATTTGGGAAGATGCATAAATATGTGTATACTACCATAGTGCTGATAGGTATGTAATTTGAATCATTTCACTACTTTTTGTGGACATCCTTGTATATACATATTTTGTGTACATCTGATCATTTTATTAGAATAATGTCATAGAAGATTGAGACAACAAATTCCCTATATGAAGGTTCTTGAAGCATAATGTCAATTACCCTTCAAAGTGGTGGTAAATATATGAAAGCATCTAGTTCACTAAACATTTCCCAGTACTGAGAATTGTGCATTCAACTACATTTTCCTAATGTATCAATGAAAAATTATACACATTTATATAATATATAATATAATATGTGTATATTTTACACTACTTACCATTTTTTTCACTATGGGCAAGTTTAATACCTTTTTGAAATGGTCATTTTTATGTGTTTCTCTTTAGCACACTGCTACTCCTGCAGTTTGTTTATAGTTACATTGATGATTTATATCTATTTTTTACTATCAATGAGACTTCTTTCAATATAGAGGTTGTTATTCGTTTATTTGTCTGCAACATGTTTCAACATTTTTCCATTTGTAATTTGTTTTTAATTTTCAGATGTAATGAAATTTTATTACCTACATAATCAAACCCATAAAACTTCTTTATGATTTTTTATTTTTATATTTAAAAAAGTTTTTATTGGCTACCAATTCAGACGAATGTTTACCTGAATATCCTTTGGCTTCTGTTACAGTTTCATTTTTTACACTTAAGTATTCAATCCATTTGGAATAGATTTAGCATGGGATAATGCTATAATTTAATCTATTCTAAGTTTCAATTTATTACACAGTTTTACCATATACTAAGTTGTTAAGTACCTTAAGTATTTGCTATGCTCTTTCTGTTTGTGTGATCTATCTTATGCTGGTATTGGACTGTTTTACTTCTTTTAGAATGTATTTGGATATTTACACATTTGGGTAGTCCCATTATTACCTTATAATTATTCTCTTCAAAATGTCTAGAGTGTTCCCACTATTTTATTTTTTTACTCCACATTAATTTAAAAGTAATTTTATAAGATACAAAAACAATCCCATACAGCTTTCCAAAAGGAGAGTTAGTTTTTGGTCAACTCTAATATATTCAAAGATTTTCAAGATATATTTGTATGTAAAAAAAGACATCTATAGTAAATTACCTTTGATGTTAAAAATACATTAAAATGGCATTTGCTTGACTTTGCAAAGAATTCCTCTAGTAGAGCTCATAAGAAACTGTTTTTTGTTTTTCAGGTTGGAAAGAAAGAGTGGGTGAAAAATTTACTTCCAATTTTCTGCATTTTGAATTTTGTATTATGCATGTTGAATAAAACAAATCAAAAATTTTCCATGCTAAGATAACAAAAGCCCTGAAGGTATATTTTAAACTGGCCTGAGGCTTACACTTTGAGAGAAATAAAGTTGAAAAAGTAAAGCAGTTTCCCTAAATCTCATGGAGAGCAAATTGTCACCTAGCACCTCTCCAAGAACACAAGTGTTCATTCCATGCTTTACACAAGAAGAGGAGAAAACACATCATTTATGACTTGCTAGTGTTTTGATTAAACATATTTCAGTTTGAATATCAGTTTCAGAATGCAGTTTGTGTGTTTAAAAACATACTTGAGGATAGAAAGCTGGTTTGAAAAGTTATATGGCAGAGAAGTTATAAAAGCCCAAAGTAAAAAGATACTTCCATTCTAGGTACCTTTCTCTGAAGGGAGGAGAGAACCTCCACTTTGACTATGACCTTGTCGAAACAAGATAAGAATCGGAGAACTCAGAGGGCTTCCATAGCCTTGGAAACTCATGACTGGAGCATAGGGAGATTACTGATGCCATAGACAGGAGTGTCAATTGGTAAAGTCAACAACAGGAGTCACTGTGCACTTACTCCTCATGTAGGATCTCTGTCCTTAATGTGCTGTGCATTGAAATTTAATGCTATAACAAATACTCAAACAGTATATTTCACTTTGTGTTTCTATGGGGGTGCAAACTGTTGAAATCTTTACTTAATGCATACTAAACTGATCCTCTGTAAAAAAAAAAAAAAACAAACAAACAAAAAAAACTATCAACTCCCAACTTGACTCTCACTGGGATTAAACATGACAATAGGTCTGATCTGATTTCATCATCATTAAAAAAAATCATCTATTATTTTTCACTTTATGTTTCTGTGTGGGAGCAAACTGTTGAAATCCATACTTAATGTATACTAAGCTGATCTTCTGTATATTAAGATAATCGAAAATGAATCTTGATGTGAATGGAAGGGGAGAGGGAATGGGAAAGGGGAGGGTTGTGGGTGGGAGGGACGGTATGGGGGGGAAGCCATTGTAATCCATTATTCGTACTTTGGAAACTTATATTCATTAAATAAATAAAAAAAAGATACTTCCATTCTGCTTTTAAAATTGCATATATGAAATACATGAAATTTGTTCCCTTTTATAAATAATTTTTTATAAAAGCCCAATGTTAGAAAAGTAAATTGCTGAGAAAATAGAGGGACCTGGTGAAACCTATATGATACATGGCATGAAAGGTTATGTCACGGATGAGCAGTGGTCATGCAGTGCTGTTGAGTGGGATGCATCTGAACTGTCATGGTCCTGCACAAAGGGATGACTGCATTTCAGCTGGGCCCCATATAGAAAGCGTGCTTTCCTGTCTTAACAGCAAGAAGGTGAGTGAAATTCACTGTGCCAAATAGTGAGAATCCAAGCTTCCCTCTCAGAGCAGACACACAGGATGCACAATCCATAGAAGATGTCTGGAGGAAGGTAGTACTTTCCATAACAGCAGACTTCGCAAATTTGAAATACATCCTTTGACCTTTGAAGTTTGATAGAACTGGGCTTTATCTCAGTCCCCAAATGTGCTATGTGATCTTGGCTACCTGTTCTTTGTCCTGTTCTTTGATACCTTTGAGGCAAGTTGACATCCTTGAAACTTAGTTTTTCATCTGTCCAATAGTCCCCTCAACATTTGTTCATTCAACAGACTGCGTAAGGGGCACTGTTTCAGGCATTGGTGATTCACTGAGGAATAAGATAAAGCAAAGTTCCTGTCTTTAAGGAGCTTCTGTTTTCCTGGTGGATAGCTAGCTAAATTAAATAAAAATGATGCATTGTTTCCTAAGAACTCCAGCCCAGTAAACCCTGGCTGAATTAAATTTTTGTGTTACATTCATAATGCAATTATATACATATATTTTAACATTGTATATTATTTTTCTTATTTTAAAAACTATCTAAGCAAAATACTAGTTAGAGATTAAAGACCTGGGCACACTCCTCAGAAGAACAATAGCAACATAGCACCCACCAAGAGAAATCTAGACAGAAGCAGAACTAGATCCCTTAATTCCCAGTAAAGGAGTTTCACTGGTCCTTAGCAGAGGTATTGAGCCTCAGAACTAACCTCATGGTCTTTGTTAGTCATGCTTGGTTTTCATTATATTGCATGTTTCAATTCTTTGCAATAATTTCCTCTACCGTTTTCATAAAGTATTGCATTTTAGCACAATTCTGTATAAATACATAGATTAGGAAAACATGATTCTGTGCCTTGAGAAGAAATGAGGGAGAATTCACTCTTACTGAGGCTACCCACATCCCCTGAGGTTAAAAAATTTCAATTTGATGGGTCTAAGGAAATACAACTCTTCTGAAAGAAACTGTGACCTTTCTATGACCTTTATTATTTATTTAACATATATTGAGCAAGTCTTTCAAATTCCTCAGAAAAGAATAAGGAAAGGGTCAGGCAGTGCATGGTGTTATTCTTATTTTCAAAAGCCTTTGGATTTGATCCCTCAAGGGATTGTGAAGGGAAATTGATAGTCCGGTGGTGAAGTATGAAGCATAGGCCTTTATCACTGAAGACTCAAAATGAATCAAAACTACACTGGGAATCTACTGAATTTTCTTCTGGAATGAGAAAAGGGTGCTCTTAAAGACAGAGTAGAGAAGGATGCATTTGCAATTAATTATATAATTAAGACATCATCATTAAGTAGTCCAACTACACTTAAGATAATAGTTGAGGTAATAGAAATGCAGTGATGATATTTGGCCACAAGCAACAATAATTCTTTCCTTTTCCTTTTTAGGAAAAGGCTTTTGACTTTTCGTTTCCATTAAAGAGGCTCAGACATATGGCATTACTCAGTGCTCGGCAGGTCTTTTCTTAATTGGAAAACATGTGTGCTCTTCTTTTAGATTCATTAGGATACCCTGGAGAAACCGTTGTACTATCCATGAACTTGCACATCAGGCCCTCTTTATCCATATCAGAAGTCCTGTGTTAACAAATCTGGTTGCATTCGTGTGACCATGACTATTTTTAACTTGGTTAAGCGTTTAGGCAAAAGGTGGGGAAGGAAAATCTTCCTATTAAAAATATTTTTCCAGCCTTTACTGTAGCCATCTCGAAGGGCAGATGAATGGCAAGGCCAAGGAACTCAGTAGAGTTCCACATTTATAAGGAAGGCATTGGAAATAGGCCATTTTCCTTTTCAAAGAAGTGGAAGTTGTTTCTTGTTCCTGTTGCCATCTAGAAGTGGATTCCAAAGGAGATAGATCTACCACTGCTAATGCTGTGCAGCTTGCTGGGGATCAGGAAGGCTTCTTGGCATCCAACAGGCTTAATGTCTCAGCAGGCTCGGCCAGAGGGATGATCCCCTGGTGCATTTGTGGAACATCGTGGGTGGCGATAACCCAGTAGGTGCATCCTCCTCCATCACAACATGGCCGCACACCAGGAGAACTGCATACCAGGGAGCAGATGGTGTAACCCTTCCCTCCTGGCATGGCCACAGGGAAGTGCAGAGCTTTATGAAGTGTGAGATACAACAGAGAAAGATTAAAGGTCCTATAGTACATGGAAAAGGTTTATCACGTCTCTTGCCCTCTAGCACTGACAATGTCTGCTAAAGTTCAGTGTTTTTGTGATAAATATGTTGGCCTTTTGTACTCCTACCATATATCAGCCCAATACCACAGACTTAAAGGCCCTAGTAATTCAAATTTACATCATATCTCCCTTTAAAGGGCTCCAAAGCATTTTGGCTTACTTCTCTACCTTCCTCTCTGCATTCTGTCTTGCCACAGTTCTGGGACTGTATTGTATTGATGTTGAGACACGATTCTGGGCAAGGGCAGATAGAAAGTCAGCAGTCTGAAGATATTGCTAGAGAGGGTGGCCATGCTGAAAGCAGTTTGGAAGACTTCTCTTTGCCCCTCCAGCCATCTTTGTGGTGTTCCTCTTGTGAGAGGCTCCAGTTTCACCACATAGCAGTGGGGGTGTGAGGGCAATCTACCTAAGTCTTAATTCCAATAGTTGGAGCCTTTGTGGTTTTGAGCAAATATTTTCATCTTTATAGCTTTCAGCTTCCTTTATTTTCCTGTTTCAGCTTCCTTTTCTGTGAAATATATTAATAATAGTACCTATCTGTTAGAAAAGTTGAGATAATGAAATGAGTTAACAGATGAAGAGCACTTGGAATACCATATAGCCCATAATAAGAGCTATGTAACAGCTTCCTGCAATTAACAGTAGTCCTGGGGTCCTTCATCAACCTGAATTTCAAATGTTTATAAATTCCTTAGGATTGTATCCTGAACTATCATGGTTCCTCAGAACATTCATGCTTCCCATCATACCATGAACTAAAATGTTTATGAACTACTGTGCTAGACCCCATAGGCTTCCAAACACTAAGGGCTAGTCCCTATCATTAGTAAAAGCCAAGCATCATTATGATTTCAGTTCATATGCAAAAATTTGTAACTTCAATTCTTAAGAAATATTTATAAGGTCTGTTCAAGCTATTGGTTAGAAATGTTAATTTCCCTACAACTTCCTTTGAATAATTTTTGTAAAATCCATGAAGCAAGAAAAACAGCTAGTGGAATAAATGGGCCAAATTAACTAATCAAAGAGAGCACATCACAATGAAGATTCTAAAAACTTCAGGATTTTTCCCAGCTTTTCAGCTGCTCTGCATTAATGCAGTGACCCACTAGATGTCAATGTTTCCATGTGAATGAATAAAGGCATTCTGTTGTCATCCTTGAAGCAGAGGATTAATTGATTGCTATAAAAAGTTAGATGAAATAAAACGTTCTCCTTGCTCTTCAGACTAAGATAAGCTAATAACTTTGGGCACAATTTCACTCCTCTGCATTCACCAAATGTCCAATTACATATCCTCTGTGCCCGGACCTTCAAAACAATATAAAATTGAATGAAGGCAATGAAAGCAGTCACAGGAGGATTTCTGCAGTTACCATCAGGTTCAGAAACAAAGCAATTCAATATGTGATGCCAAGATTTCTAAAGGCAATGACTTATTAAGGAATGTTCTCCTTGTGTTGCTCCTTATGCTCTTTCTCTTCTTGCTTTATTAAGGCATTTTTAAAAATGTCTCTTTATGTGAACAATGCTTTAGCCATGATTCTTCAGGTAGCCTTGCTTAATGGGACCAAGAAGAGTCTATGTGAATAATAAACTTGCTAGGAATATTTCTGTGTTTTTAGATGTTCTGTTTTCATCCTTCGCCTGAGCATACATTTTAGATGATGTACCTTACTCCTCAGATACAGACAACCAGGAGAACCACGAAGAGTAGTCTGGAGAGGCAAGAAAACACAGCATATGTATGTAACAAAATTATATATGACCAGTATCACTGAAATGAATGAGGGAGACGCTAAAAGCATTAACAAAAGGAAAATACCAGCATAAGGGATTCCTCATCTTGCTGCCTTTGTGGTTTTTTAAAGATTTATTTATTTATTTGAAAGACACAGTTAGATTTAGACAGAGAGAGAGAGAGAGAGAGAGAGAGAGGTCTTCTATCTGCTGGTTCACTCCTCAGATGGCCACAGCAGCCAGAGCTGTGCCGATCCGAAGCCAGGGGGGAGTCAGGAGCTTCCTCTGAGTCTCCCATGCAAGTGCAGGGGCCCAATGACTTGGGACATCTTCTTCTGCTTTCTCAGGCCATAGTAGAGAGCTGGATTGGAAGTAGAACAGCTGGACTAGAACCGGTGCTCACATGGGATGCCGGCACTGCAGGTGACAGCTTTACCTACTATGCCACAGCACTGGCCCCAGCCTCTTGTGGTTTTCTATAGTACCAGGTACTGTCAGTCCTTTGAACAGAGGACATAGCAAATGTGACTGGATAACACTCTGTTCTATTTGCATGAAAGCTTTCCCCATGTCAGATTTCATTTACTTGGGAATTTAAAGTCTACCATGTGTGCTAGCACAAACCTAGCACAATTGTCAAATATATGCAGGGAAATTGATTAGGGTGGAACTGTTTTTCTAATACAAACAGTAGGAAAATGGTGTTCCAAGAATTCAGTCATCTCTGGATATTTTCAGGTCTAGAAGCAGATGGCCTCAGAGGCTGTGCTGGACACTGGCTTAGAAACATAACACAAGGTTAACAGTAACATATGCTGTCATTCACAGAGTACCACAGTTCCAAGAGTATGCTAATTTAGCCCAGTCAAGACAGTTCTCTGAAATATTGTTTCTTTTGAGCATTTTCTAAATGTTAATGTAATCAAGGTATAAAATGACCAAGAGACAGGTCATTTTATATCCCTAGGACCAGCTGGGGAATTGTCACAGCATTCAATCCTTTTATTTTTTCACAGTTTTCTCTTAATAACATTTTGAAAGTGAAGGTAGTTAATTTTCAATGATGGTACATTATTTTGATAAAATATTTTAATGTAATGTAAATATTCTAAAATTTATCATTCTCTATATTGAAAGTCATATACAAACACAAGGGTAAAGATGGCAAATAGAAAGGGAGATTACTGCTTTATGCTAGGGGAAGATAGTTACAAAATGTGGAGAGAGTGCAATCTCAGGGAAGAGTTAGGGAAAAATCTGAAGCACAGGAAGATGGCCTTCATTATGAAAGAATGTGGAGGCAAAAAATCTCTCAGTAAAATCACAAAGGAAATCTAAAGTAAACGATCAGAATGTTTATGCAAAAGTGGCAGAGCCAAGTTGTTACTTATCAGTAACTTGAATGTAAATGACCTCAACTCTCTAGTTAAAAGATATAGACTGGCTGAATGGATTTAAAAACAAGACTCAACTATTTTTTGCCTAGAAGAAACACACCTGACCAGCAGATTCATGCAGAGAGCAAATGAAAGGATGGAAAAAGATATTACATGATAATGGAAACCAAAAAAGCTGGTGTTGCCATCCTAATATCAGACAAAACAGACAAAAACTATAAAAGAGACACATTAGACCATTACATAATGACTAAGAGAATAATTCAACAGGAAGGTGTGATTATAATAAACAAATGCATTCAATTACAGGGCACCTAGCTGTTTAAAAGAAATGTTAATGAATCTAAATGGATACACAGACTCCAATACAATAGTAATGAGAGACTTTCAACACCCCTCTTTCATCAATGAACAGATTAACTAGACAGAAAATCAACAAAGAAACAACAAACATAATTGACACTATGGACCAAATGGACCTAAATGATATTTAGAGAACTTTTCATCCCACAGTTACAGAATACACACTCTTCTCACCAGTGTATGGAACTTACTGTAGGATAGACTATATGCTTGGCAATGAAGAAAGTCTCAGCAAATTCAAAAAAACCAAAAACATATCATGCTTTTTCTCTGACCACAATGTTATGAATCTGGAAATCAAAAAATCAAGAATCAAGAACCTCTAGAACATATGCAAACACATAGAGATTGAATAAGGTGGGGTAAGAGAAGAAATCAAAAAAGAAAAAAAATTTCTGAATTTCAGGGAATGAATGAAGATGGACGTGCAACATCTCAAAACTTATGGGATACAGCAAAAGTGGAGTTAAGAGAAAGGTTTATAGCAGTTGGTTCCTACATTAAGAAACTAGAAAGGTACCAAACAAATGAGTTATCAATGCATCTCAAAGACCTAAAGAAACAACAAAAACAAAAACAAAATTAGTAGGAGAAAAGAAATAATTGGAATTAGATAAGGAGTAAACAAAATTGAAAAAAATATACAAAAGACCAGTGAAACAAGGAGCAGATTTAAAAAAAAATAAGTAAAATTATATACTGCTGATAGAACTACTGAAAACAAGAGAGAAGACCTAATTCAGTCAAATCAGGTATGAAAAAGGAAATGTAATAACAGATACTACAGAAATTAAAAGCATCATCAGGAACTACTTCAAAGAACTGTATGCCAACAACTCAGAAAACCTAGAAGAAATGAGTAGATTCCTGAACACACACAACCTACCAAAATTGAGCCATGAAGACACAGAAAACATAAATAGAATAATAACCAAGATGGAGCTTGAATAAGTAATAAAGACCTTCTCAATAAAGAAAAGCTCAGGACTGGACAGCTTCACTGCTGAATTCTACCAGGCTTTTAAAGAAGACTAATTATAATTCTTCTCAAGCTATTCAAAACAATTGAAAGAGAGGGAATCCTCCCAAACTCCTTCTAAATAGCCACCATCAACTTAATTAAAAAATCAGAGAAAGACACAATGGAGCAAGAGAATTATAGACTAATTTCTCCAATGAACATAGATACAAAAATCCTCAACAATATACTAGCTAATAGAATCAAACAACATATTACAAAGATCATTCCTCCAGATCAAGTGAGATTTATTCCTGTATGCAGGGATGCTTCAACTTTTTCAAATTAATAAATGTGATATATCACATTAAAAAATAGGAATAAAAACTGTATGATTATTTCAATAGATGCAGAGAAAGCATTTGGTAAAATACAACATCCTTTCGTGAAGAAAACTCTAAGAAAATTGGTTATAGAAAAAAACATTCATCAACACAAACAAGGTAATTTATGAGAAACTAATGGCCAGCATGTTATTGAATGAGGAAAAGTTGGAAACATTCCAACTAAAATCTGGAACCAGACAAGAATACTTACTCTCACTGTTGTTATTCAGAATAATCCTGGAAGTTTTATCCAGAGCCATTAGGCAAGAAAAAGAATTCAAAGAGGTACAAATTGGGAAGGAGGAAGTCAAATTATCCCTATTTGCAGATAACATTATTCTATACATACAGTGGAAGCAAAAGACTCCACTAAGAGACTGTTTGGTAAAGAGGCAGGATATGAAAGTAACATACAAAAATCAGTACCTTTTGTAGATACAGACAATGCCATGGCTGAGAAACAACTTCTAAACTCAACCCCATTCACAATAGCTATAAAAAATTTAAATTTCTTGGAATAAATGTAATCAAATATGTCAATGATCTCTACAATGAAAATTATAAAATATTTAAAAAAGAAATAGAGTAAAACACCAAAAAAAAATGGAAAACTCTTCCATGGCCGTGGATTTGAAAAATCAATACCATCAAAATGTCCATGCTACTAAAAGCAGTTTACAGATTTAATGTGAATCCAATCAAAATGTCAACAACATTCTTAGAAAAAACAGTGCCAAAATTCATATGGAAACACAAGACACCACAAATATCTAAATCAATCTTATACAATAAAACCAATGCCAGCGGCATCAAAGTACCAGTTTTCGAAACATACTACAGGGCAGTTATAATCAAGATAGCCTTGTACTGACACAAAACAGATAGACAGACCAATGGAACAGAATAGAAATTCCAGAAATCAACCTTTTCATCTACAACCAACTTATCTTTAGGAAATGAGCTAAAATCAATCCCTGGAAGATGGACCGTCTCTTCCACAAATGGTGCTTGGAAAACTCGATCTCTGCATGCAGAAGTATGAAGTGAGACATCTACCTTTCACCTTACACAAATATTCCCTCAAAATGGATCAAAGACCTAAATCTATTAACCTATACTGTCAAATTACTAGAGAACATCAGGAAAACACTACAAGACATTGGTATAAGCAAAGAATTCCTGGAAAAGTCTCTAGAAGCACTGGCTATCAAAGCCAAAATTGCCAAGTGGGATTATATCAAATGTGAAGCTTCTGCACTAAAAGAGAAATACTCAACAAAGTGAAGAGGCAACCAAAAGAATGGGATGAAATATTTGCAAACTGCACAACTGATAAAGATTAATATCCAAAATCTATAAAGAGCTCAAGAAATTCAACAACAACAAACAACTCCATTAAAAATGGGCAAAGGATTTTAACAGACATTTTTCAAAAGAGGATATTTAAAT
This sequence comes from Oryctolagus cuniculus, assembly GCF_051225735.1. Lineage (NCBI taxonomy): Eukaryota > Metazoa > Chordata > Mammalia > Lagomorpha > Leporidae > Oryctolagus > Oryctolagus cuniculus. The sequence goes on from NC_142870.1 coordinate 101,355,876, forward strand.
CACCAACAGACACAAAAAATGCTAAGAATCTTTTGCTATCAACTCACCCCAGTTAGAAAAGCCATCATAAAGAAACCAACAAACAACACATGCTGGTGATGATGTGGTGAAAGGGACCCTAATCTATTGTTGATGGGAATGTAAACTGACACAATCACTATGGAAGACAATATGGAGATACCTTAGAAATCTGAATATAGACCTACCATATGACCCAGCCATAGCACTCCTGGAAATTTACCCAAAGGAAATGAAATCAGCATATGAAAGAGTTATCTGTACTCCCATGTTTATTGCTGCTCAATTCACAATAGCTAAGATATGGATTCATCCCAGATGTCCATCAGCTGAAGACTGGATAAAGACTGGGTAAAGAAATTGTGGTATATGTACACCTTGGAATACTATATAGCAGCAAAAAATGAAATCCTGTCATTTGCAACAAAATAGGTGCAAGTGGGAACCAGTACTCTTAGTGAGATAAGTCAATCCCACAAAGACCTTGTTCTTTGGTCTTTGTCTCACAAAGCCCTATATGTTCCTCCTGATATGTGGTAACTAATAGAGTACCTAAAAGTTAATCTATAGAAGTGAAATTGACACTTTGAAATGTGATGATTTTGAATAGCCCTTAACTTGACTGTTGAGGAACTGTTTTGCTTTTCCATCCTAATGTTGAACTCTTTACTTAGTGTAGGGTTAACCTTATGAGTATAAAGTTAATTAAGAATAGATATTTGTAAAAAAAAAATAAGAATGGGAATAGGAGAGGGAGAGAGAAGAAGAGTGGGAGTCCTGGAGGAAGGGAGGGTAAGGTGGGAAGAACCACTATGATCCTGAATTTGTATATATGAAATGAATGAGGTATGCATACCTTAAGTTAAAGTTTTCTAGGTAAAAAATAAGGTTTATACACAAATTTGTTCATTATATCCAAGGTTATAGACATCAATAAAATTATTTTAATAAAATGTAAATATTCTAAAATGTATTTATCCATAGTATAAGCCATATTCACAAATTATTCATATAAGCCCAAGGTGGTAAATGTGAAATAGCCATCTACCTAATGATAATGATGAGTCTTAGGGATAGCAGTTGCTAGTACAGCATACCATTCCAATCGTTTTGCTTTGCATATGTCCTTGAAGTCTGAAATTACCCTTTTAGGGATTCACAACAGAAATATCTTTGCTGTCAAAATGAAGCCCTTCAGCTAAATCATTATCATTAATGTCTTGGTGTGAACTCACTTGTTTTCCTCTTACTAGTGTCATGGAAAACGATGGGCAAAAAAGACATTTAGAGTTCTTCCATAAAATGTGTATTTGGTGGATGTCCCTGCATAGTGAGATGTCTGGGGATAAAAGGGGAGCAAAGTTATCTAAACTTTAGAAGAATAGTAAAGGGTTGAAATTTCAGGAGAACATGTTAAAATCTCCTGTTCCATTTCCCCGGTGATGTACTATGAATAGTATATTCAGGATGTTGGGTCCTGCAAGTTATGTCACCAGTTCTACCTGAGAAATGCCATTTTCCAGGGAGAGAAGTAAGATGACAAAGAAGAAGTAATTATCAAAGCTCTTGATGTATGATACATTGAGTTCAGCCTGTCACTTGAGCTCCAGGCTCCACTTGAGGGGCACTAGGAAAGACTCTACAACATTTCTCCCACGGTTACCCGATTGAGCATCCCCTATGTATGAATGAAGTGATCATAGTTTATGTGAAGATGTGTGGATTTCGAGGACTACGTTACCATTTACATGTTATGCTAACCTTGAGAATTTTCCTTAGTCTTTCTAAACTTCTATTTTCTCCCTAAAATGGGAAAAAAGCAAACATATTCTCACCAAATAAGTCATAAGGTGGTTTTAGGTTTAAAATAGAAACAACCATGTATAAATGGGCTTTGTGAAATGTAATAGATTTTATACAATCTCAAGTGTGATTATTTGTATAAATAGTGTAATTAGGTCCCCACATGGGGTTCTTCGGGTCATGGAATCTTATGTAATTGCAGGTAAAAATACATCTGGTTTGAACTAGGTTAGAAAATACAGAAATGTGAATAATAAGATTAGAAAAAGGTTAATCCTCCAAGAAAGGGGAAAAAAAGAAAAAACTGCTGTGGGATTTTATTGGACTTCTGACAATGGCACAAATTTCATGTGATAGTAATAGATTTGGGGGATGGAGTGAGAATGTTGGAGTTGTGACAGAATCCTCTGGTGTTTTCTTTGGAGATGAAAGAGAAAAGGCAATTTTTAAAAAGTGTATCCTAAGTGCTGACTTAGCTTGTGACCCTCCTTTCAAAACATTTGCAATCATTCATTTTGAAGGCCTTTCTGATATGACTAAATCTTAAGAGTTATTTTTATGAAGATCTGGCAAGGCTGCCAGACAGCTAATTGTGGTGGAAAAGAGCCAGGGAGCAGGGCCAGAGTTGCACATAGTGTGGTCCATCTCTCCAGCCCTCTAGTTATCTGCTTTCCTAATCATTCCAACAACCTCCTTTTTATCTGAACACATAGTACTCATGTTTCAGCATACTCACGTATTTTTTTGTCTGTACCAAGTGCATGCTTGTAATTTACTTCTCTCATTAGATTACCATCTCCTCCTAGGCATTCTGTGTCTTCTTATCTATGAGGTTACCTGTAGGGTCTAACAGAAGTTTCAGCACAGGTGTCTTATGCTAATGTGCATCAGCTCAGCTGCAGGGAAAGAAGCCGGGGTCTAAACCTCACTGGGTTCTTCACCAGATGTACAAATTTTACAATTGTCTTCCAAAACTTGTTTTGAATCTTTTCATGTTTACCCAAAGAACTGGAAAACATGGCTTATTCCTTTATATTAGTATATATGCCAAACATTAGTGATGGCACAATGGATGTCAGGCTCTGTGTTAGATGCTGAATTTGTCATACAAATATGATAAGAATTCTGTCAAGAAGCAAAGTTGAATAAAGATCCCAGAGAAAGAGAAACACAGAGATGGGGGAAAGAGGTCATGGGAAGAGAGAATACCATGGCAGAGCTTTAAAATTTAGATGTATTTGTGTCTTTTTCTGAACCCTGATTCTCTTTTATTTATTATTTATTTTAATTAATTATTAATTGGCAAAATCGCATATACTTGTGGTGTACAACATGATGTTTTGATATTAATCCTCTTTTAAAGAAGACACTCCAGATTTGGTTTTTCCATGCTGAAATACATTCTCAATAGCAGGATATTTGAGATTATTTTATATCTTTGGGGTTTTTAAGTCGTAAACATGTTTTCTCAAATATTCTTCAAAGTGGTAGGGTATAGAAGAAACATTCTTGGATATTATGAAATAAGATTCTGTCATAAAATTATTTATTTTTAATTTTTAAAAAATATTTATTTTCATTTTATTTAAAAGAAAAAAACAGATGGAGAAGAAAGCAGAGAGACAGATGCATGGAGATCTTCTATTCATTGGTTCACTTCCCAAAAGCTCACAATAGATGTATCTGGTCAGGAAAAAAAAGACTGGGGACCCATCTGAACCTTCTATGTGGGAGTCAGGGACCCAAGTGCCATTATCTGCTGCCTCCAAGGGTGCCCAATACTGTGAAGTACTCAGAAGTGGAGTACTTGGAACTTGAACTAGGAACTCTGCTGTGGGATATGGGTGTTCCAAGTGTCAGCTTAACCACTATACCACATGCCTGCCTTGATTTGGGGGTTTGGCAAAGGAAAAACAGGAAAAGATTGAATGAGAATAGGAGAAGGCATTGAAAGTATTAAAGTATCCATATCTGGATATAGGTAGACATAGGTGAAGTAGAGCAGAGGATGGAGATGACAGAAGGTGGTAATCATTAACCTAAATCTTAGGCACTAAAATGTTTTCTGGATGGTGTGGAAAGGTCAGTAACCATTCATCACCTTTTCTACTTCTTAAACTTTCCCCAGCCATCCACGTTCCTCCCTCTAGAAGATAGTTGAAAATAATTCTTGGCTAAAAGTTTATTACTGAAATTGATGGACTGGTATCTATCCAGTTGTTCCCAGACTTAAGACTGAGTTATGTCCTGACAAATCTATTTAAGTTGAAAATGTCAAGTCAAAAATGCATTTGCTATTCAATTCACCTAATCTATTAATCATCACACTTTAGCACCACATTGCTCTCTGTATGGTGTGGGTTGTTTTCTCTTGGGATTGTGGGGTCTGATTGGGAGGTGTGACTATAGACACTGCTCAACATCAAAAGAGTATGAAATCGTACATTGCTGGCCTGGGAAAAAATTGAAACACAAAATTCGAAAAAAGAATTTCTACTGAGTATGTATGGCTTTTGCACCCTCAAAGGCATGAAAAATTTTTAAGTCAAACCATCATTTAGTCCAGGATCCTTTGTATTGAAAAATCTTGAGGGATTCATATCTCAATATAACAAGCAGCAACAACTGATGTGGAAGACTCTTACAGCTGCTTGTTTAATGGGAGAATGGAGCTACGTTTTCAATCCATCTTTAAATGGTCAGAAATAATGGTAGACATAATGGTAGAAGAATTCCTCTTGTATTTGCACAAGTTGTTAAACTAGTTTGTTGATTCAATGCTAAACCAATTCTGTTGACTCTCCATCTGATGGATGTGGCTCAGGGTGTGCACTGGTTAGCCCATTAATTGCACCATTAATTCAGAGAGAGGGAAAGAGAAGGAGAAAGGAAGGGAGACTCGTAATTTGCAGATTCAGAATTCGTGAGAAGCAAATGAGACATCTGAGATATCTATACATAGAGAAGGTCAGAACATGGGATGATTAACCTCATCCAAAGAAGAAACTACCTGCCAGTATATATAGAATCATATTTATTACAATATCTGCTTAAAAAGAAAAATATTGGAAACTACATAAATATATTTCCATGAAAATAATGTATAGCTACATTGTTGTCCTTTATGTATGCTTTTACACACATCTGGCTTTTTCCCTTAGGATAAATCCCTAGGAAGAGAACTTCTATGGGAAAGGATATACACATATTAATTAACTCAATTTCACCTTCTAAATTTTTCCATAATATGTTTCAGACTTGTCTGTTTTTACACTAGTACTACATTGTCCTTTGCTAAATTAATATCTGATAGATATTATCCTCACCTTATCAGCATTTTTATGTGTCTACTGTACTTTTTATCTATCCAATAATAGCAAGTTACTCAGTGTGAAAAACAAACCAATAAAAAGGCCTTAGTGATAAAGGACTAAAACATCTCCTGTAAGTAGAAGAAGCAGAAGTATGAAAGATTCTTTTTAAGATTCCAGAGAGGATGAAGGTTATCCAATTGAGATAACCATTCTGACTCAACTTCAGATTCTCTGGACTCAGTTGCTCCAGTTAATCCTATACCAGCTGCCACTTCAACGGATTTGGAAAGTAACTTGATAGCTTACAGAAATCTACCTTGTGATATCCAGAACCAAAATAGCAATTGGCTGATGAGACATGCAATTAAAATAAGTAAAATTTGTACACAGGGGTGCACACTCAAACTATAGCTTTTACCCAGCCAGTGGAAATGAGATATTTTCTTTAAAGCATTGACCACATGTTGCCACCATGTAAGAAGGCCTGGAACTACCCTTGGGAATTCACCATTCTTACCCTCTCTTTTTTCAGAGTGAAACCTGGTAGCTCAACTATGACAAATGGAATTTAAAACACTTTTCTTAGACCCAGGCTCCACTAGGAGCTTAAGGAATTAAACAGACCTATCCCACCCTGATCAGCAATGCTGGTTTTATTTATTGCTTGCTATGATTCCACCTTTTCATAATATTATCATTAAAAAATACTCTCTAACTAGTATATTCCATAATTTTAAAGTAGTGAAGTGCTCATCTTCTTTTTAAAATAGGAGATTGATTGCAAAACCACTACCCCTACTATGTCAGACTAATAGATTTAACCCCAACTTGATACAAGAACTGAAAGCTCCATCATGGTGTTTCTGACAAGGTGGTTATTTAACCTTCTCTTTTCCTTTATTTTATTAGGTCAAAGTATCTCTTCCTGTAAAGTCTGAGGCTGGGTCTCCTGAGCCCCAGACAACATATCTCTCTCTCTTTGTCAAGTCATTCTTCAAACATTTGAAGAGCATCCAAAGAACCACCAGGTGGACCACATTCACTCCTGCAGCTGCCCCATCTGATGCAGTTTTCTGAAATTTCCTGGTTCCTTTCCAGATTTATTACAGTCTGAGACTCCAAACCAAAACAGAAATCATTCATATTCCATCAACACAAAGTACAGTAAGATGGATCATTAAAAAAAATGCAATGCTTCTTTTTGTGTCTCCATGTCCATCACAGAAATGAATCTCTGGTTAGTTGGTACTCCTTAAATATTTCAACATTTAGAGGCTGGCATTGTAAAGGCACAGCAGGTACATGACTCTGGCATCCCATTTGGGAACTGGTTCAAATCTTGAACTCTGCTCCGTGATAAAATGCCTGGGAAGGCAGAAGAAGATGGTCCAAGTACTTGGACCCCTGCCAGCCATGTGGGAGACCTGGATAAGTTTCCTGGCCCCTGACTTGTACCTGGCCTATCTCTGACCATTGTGGCCATTTGGAGAGCGTGCCAGCGGATGGGAGATCTCCTTCTCTCTGTGTCTCCTTCTGTCAAATGAATTAAAAAAAATCTTTAAAAATATTTGAAGACAACTGAATTAATGAGATACTTTTGATGTTTTTCATAACTATTTCAGGAAATATACAAAATAGTTTCTTTTCTCTAACTAGAAAGATTCTTTTGCATATGTGCTCCCGTTCCTTGACATACATGAGAAAAACCAAACTTGAGTGGGTTGAATACATTTTAGGCTTACAATTTGCTTAGGTAGCTTCAAGAGCTATACAGATATTATTTTGTTGTTATTTTGTTATTGTTCAAGGATCCAAAACAGAAGTTTATTTTTTTGGTAGTTATGAATATCTCACAAAGGAACATTTCAGCTGGAAAGTTTCTGCGATGTCCCAGTACACAGACATCGGTCTTTTTTAATGTGCTGATGTTAAAGTAGTGCACTTCTTTGTTTAATGACCTGGTAGTTTATTTCTCAGCTGCAGGTTGCTTTTGTTAGTGTTTCTGCCATAGCCAGAGGCACCTCTGTTGAACCTGGCATCTGTTAGTGCACTTTTTCTGAAACTGAAAGCTAATTTAGAGTTTGTAGTGTATGAAGGTCTGTTAGCTCTTTCCACTTCTGATTTTACTTGTTCTTCAACTGGCCATTTTAATGAGGCTGTTTTTTTTTTTTTTTCCTCAAATGATTTATTTTTCCTTGTGTTTTTGTTTTTTTCTCTTGGAATTTGATCTTGGACATGTATATTTGAGTTTTATTAGGGATATTTTAATATACCTCCCTGATTCTTCAATTTTCCTCTGCCTGCCCTCTCATTCTGCCATCTCAGCTTGTTGGTCTAACTTTAGTATAAGCTTTCCTTTGTCCACCACTGAGAATTGGCTCTCTTTCTTATAATCTCTTGTAACTACCCGAGGAGTATATTATTTGTTATTCCAGAGTGGGATAGAACCATTTCCTAAGGAATTGAAGAAGAATTAACATAAATACAAAGGAAAATCACAGAAACAAGTGATATTCTCACGATTTCTTCAGGAAGAAATTTAGGGTGACAATCAGATTGAAAGAATTGGAGAAAGGGTGATATTTAGGTGGTTGTGTTAAAGTGGTGTGTACATATGAAGCAAATTTTCTGCCTAAATTGTATCTTTATTGAATGAGCAAGTGATAAAGATTACTGTGGCATGTAAAGCCCCCTAAATTAACCCTCTGAGTACTCGCCTCCTCCCTTCCACTCAATCCTCTTTCAGGGTCCCCTTTGTCTTATGACAAGATGAAAGGGCAAAGCTAGCTCAAAATGAAAATGAAAACCCAGGAAAAATTCCAGTTTCCAATTTAGCTCCTGAATTTCCTGCCTTCCCCAATTTCCTCAGTTCAGCTTTCTTTCTTCTTGCTCATTCTGGGATGATCCTGGCATGTAGCAGGAGAAAAGGGAATTCGGGTTGATGTAAGAGTTGATAGCTGTGTTGAGATTCTGCTTACAGCATGTATGAGTATGAGGAGCTGGGCAAGTACTTGAACATCCTTGTGCTCCAGGTAGGCTCATCTGGAAAACAAAGATAATAAAGTTAACGTTTAGCTTAACTGGCTAACAGGAGGGTTAAATCAAGTGTTGTATGTGAACTTCTCTTTGTATTACAGTGTTGAACACATGAGTCATCTTCCTCTCTTAAGGAAACAATGAAAATGATGCAACAGTTTGAGAAACACAGAATATTTTCCTCTTTCTGGTAATGTTTAATTCTGTTCTGTTTAAAGCATTCTTTATAGGGTTGTCAAAGCTAATTGAAAGATGGTATGGAGAGAGTACCTAGGCTTATTGATAGTGATTCCTTAGTATTAAATTGGTATATAAGACTCTATTTGTACTATTTTCATAATTTAATATAACATTTTATAATAGTTCAAATAATTTTTAAGCGACAATTTTTAGCAAGTAAATCTGTGAGACAAGAGAGAGTTGTGTGGTGTGTATGTATTGTAAGCGCATGTGCCCGTTTTAAGGAAACCATCTCTGCCCTTCTACTTAAATAATGTGTGTGTGTGTGTGTGTGTGTGTGTGTTCCTTTTTCTCTACATGTAAGACCTACTGAGCTACCACTTCACAGGCAAGTAGGCACATAATGATACTTGAGTGCGTCCAATGAGAGTACAGGCCATATTCAGATTATGGACTCTAAATCTAAAGAGAAGCCAGGTCATTTCCAAAGTGACCTTTCCTTCAGTCTGAATATTTGGTTTGGAATCTCAATTCCATCATTAATGCTCCATGTGACCTGATAAACCAGTTCCTGAGTTTGCATTCACAACTGTAAAATAAGATTTTATTTGATAACAAATTGTTTACAGCCCTTGTCTCTAGAGTTGAGGAACAATAGTTTTTTTTTTTTTTATTCTTACTATTTGTTGAATTATTTACTTAGTTTAGGGTTAATTTTATGAGCATAAAGTAAACTGATAGCAGATCATAGTAAAAGTTAAGAGAGTGAATAAGCGAGGAAGGAGGAAGAAGGGTGGGAGTATGGGTGGGAGGAAGGGTAGGATGGGAAGTATAACTATTTTCCTAAATCTGTATATATGAATTATATGAAATTTGTTTACCTTAAATTAAAAAAAATGTATTTATTTGAAAGGCAGAGCTACAGAGACAGAGAGACACAGGCAAAGAAAGAGGAAGGGAGAGAGAGAGAGAGAGAGAGAGAGAGAATCTTCCACCCACTGCTTCACTCCCCAATTGGCTGCAATGGCCAGTGCTGATCCACATGAAATCGAGGAGCCAGGAGCTTCATCCAGGTCTTCCGAGTGGGTCCAGGGGCCCATATACTTGGGTCATCCTCCTCTGCTTTCCCTAGCACATTAGCAGGGAGCTGGATTGGAAGTGGAAAAGTGGGGACTTGAACCAGCAGCCATATGGGGTGCTGGTACTGCAGGCAGTGGCTTATCCTACTGCACCACAAGGATTTTTAATTTTTAAGATTCCCATATTATAGGTTTACAGCAGATTTCATATAACATATGAGGAAAATATTTGTAAGGAAAAGTGCTACCTATGTTTTAGTTATTAATTAATATGGGGCATGGACTCATTGTGCAATAGGCCAACATTGCTTTCTCAGTGGCAGAGGCCATGTGGACACAGGTTTATGCACCATGAGTTCTTGTCCTAGAAGGTAGATCAATTTCTACCTGTTCAGGATTTTCCCTTCCATTTATATTGACATTTTTTAAAAAGATTTTTTTTTATTTGAAAGGTAGAGATACAGAGATAGAAGGAGAGAGAGAGATATCTTCCATCCTCTGATTCACTCCCTAAATGGCAACAACAACAGGGGCTGGCCAGTCTGAAGCCAGAAGCTTCTTTGGGGTCTCCCACGTGGGTGCAAGGTTCGAATGACTTGGGCCATCTGCCACTGCTTTCCCAGGTGCATTATCAAGGAGCTAGATCTGAAGTGGAACAGCTGGGATACTGGTGTTGCAGGTTGTGACTTAACCTGCTATGTAAAGCAATGGCTCCCTTGTGTTGACATTTTATGCTACAAACAATAGTGCAGAGGAAGACTATAAGAAGCAGGAAATTTCCTTTTGAAATCCCACAAAAATCACGCATTAGATCTTACAACACAGAATGAAATAAAGAAAAAGAACCAATGTATCAGTTCTTTTTTTCCCATTTTTTTATTTAGTAAATATAAATTTCCAAAGTACAGTTTATGGATTACAATGGCTCCCCCCCCATAATTTCCCTCCCACTCACACCCCTCCCATCTTCCGCTCCCTCTCCCATTTCATTCACATCAAGATTCATTTTCAATTATCTTTATATACAGAAGATCGATTTAGCATATATTAAGTAAAGATTTCATCAGTTTGCATCCACACAGAAACACAAAGTGTAAAATACTGTTTCAGTACTAGTTATAGCATTTTTTTTATAAATCAACTGGAATCTTGTGTGACTATGTTGTTCTCTAAAAGGAGATAGTCACATATGATTAAATGAAAAGTGAGTCTTCAAGTGGATAGAAACAAGCTATTCTAATGTTGTATATTTTCCCTTATGTACATATGATTATTCCAAGGACAAAACACTTCCAAACTTGTCAGAATGGAGCCTTAGTAATTTAAGTGCGACAAATTAAGGGTAACAGTAAATTGGTAAACTTGAGCTCATAATGGTGTTGATAATATTAATCATAGATGTTATTTGAGTATATGTGGGGGAAGTAATTTTACAGATGTATTAAGTGAGGTTAAAATAAACGTGTATTGGTATGAACTTACTTTTTATCTCGGATATAGGTTTATTAGATTGAAAAAGATTTGCAATTATTATGTTTGCAAAAGATTGCCACGATGGTTACTGTGTATGAATTTGGGTGTTTTACTTTTGCTGAAAATGTCTGAGCCAAGTTCTCATTATGACTGTGTGTGGGTGGCCATGGGACTTGCCTGCCATCTGGGATGCAAAACAATCTCCTGGATCTGAAAGGTCCAGGACCAGGTGTAAAAAGCATTGAAGGCAATACATTTTTGTGAGGGAAGCTAACTTGAGGAGATGAACGCACTGTATTGTCATGAGGGGAAGTCACACATCAGAGAAATCATCCACATGCTGCTGAGAGCATTTCAACAGATTCCGTCAGAGGGCCTCCAGCTTTTATAAAACTGTGTGTGCATTAGTGATGTCTATTCAGGAGCATCGTATACATCAGAAAAGGAAGGGTCAAGTCTAGGAGATCAGCTATTTTGCAATCAGCATTGCTGCTTCTGTGGAAAAAAAAAAAAAAAAAACATGTACAAAATGGAAAAGAATGGAGGAAGGGGCAATGTTAGACATTTTTTCCCTGCCTCTTTTGGTATCTTTCTTTCTCATGCTATGTGCACATTCTGAAGGACCACATTCTAGTAATGATGGTCATAAATAGAAATGTTCTCTGGGTGGAGAGTGGCACCACTATGGTGGGAGGTGGATCCTGAATCCCCACAATATAGAGCAGTAGAATTCACACAGCCTCATATTGTCATTACTTATGTCAAATAAATGAATAAGTCCACAAACTGAGATTTTATTATGGTACAAATATTCCCTGGATGAAAAAAAATCATAGCTTCTTAAACAACACAGATTTAGGTGAGTGCTGTTTCTGTCACACTATCTATGGAATCAAAAAAGTTACATCAGTTCTTCAAAAATGACAATTTTAGAGTATAGAAAATCAAGTGAATTTGAATTGCTGTACCACCCTCTTCCACTAAATTAGAATATGAAAGTACTAATGAAATCTCCCTTAAGTTTCAAATTAATTTCCATAATGTAGTTACCTACAACTCACTCTAAATAGCTAGATAGGGTCAATCTCATTCATTTCCCTGGGTGTTAAATATTTTGTATAACAATATAAGATACTGTTGCAGGTTCCTCAGGGTTAACTATTCAACCTTCATACAATTGATATATTCAGACAAATTGATCAAGACAGATATGAGTGTAGCACAAAATAGACTTTAATCCAGTTTCTCTCTATTCCATACACACTAGTAGATGTTGCAGCACCAAGCCATGTGTGTGGGAATCCCAGGTGTTACTCCTTTCATTAAGCAATCATCGCTTACTAGCATGCCTTCTCTTTTAAGATGGAATTAGAAACACATACTGATGCTTTTATCTAAACCACACATGAAATAAATGCTTCACTTGATCCACATGCTTGTTAGTGTACAATATAATGTTGTGGACTGCAGCCATGAGTGTTTTATATGTGGTCTCATAGAACTGGTGGACATGAGAAAAGCAGAGGTAACAGCCACATCAACTTTGGTGGAACATTTACTATATTTAAGGCATCGTCACAGCCACAGCATACGTTAGTACCACTCAATCCTGAGAGGCAGGTACTCCTATTGTTCCATTTTTTGTATGAGTACTATGATGCCAGCTTTTCTGTATGATTTTGTCATGACTAGGTCCAAGTATAGAACACAAATCAATGATTCGCATACCTATGTCCTTAACCATCATCTGTTTCAGCTTCTTTTCCTCCAGCTCTTAGACATTTGAATGTTTGATCCATTTGTTTAATATTGTGATTAAGTGTTTGTTTCATCTGATTCTTTAGAGGGAGAAAAGAAATCCAGCCATCAGTAAAGTGGATATCCACCATTTCCACTCAAGGAGTCACCAAAAGTAGAGTAAAACTAAACTAAAGAACAGCAATGAAAACAGATTGAAAATTATAGACTTAATCAAATAATACACATATTAGATTTTCATGTATTTTGTTTTATCCTGAGGCTTCTTCTCCCAAGAGAAGCTTCATGAAGAGATCTGCAGATAAACAATTTTAAACAAATGGAACGACAGGAAATAAGGTTTTCTAGACAGCAAACATATTTTTATTTTTAGGAGAGATTTTCTGTCTTTAAAATATAAAACTTGATTTACACCTTGATAAACTATACATGACATAACTTTCTATGAACACACTTGAAAATAATTAAATAACCCTTGCATATGTGATGATGTAGTGTTAAAACTAATAGACTTTGGAGCCAGGTGGTCTGGATTCAAATCCCAGATTGGCCATTGTTTGTGTGAGAATACTCAATTATTTAACTTGCCTGAGCTTTTGTTTCCAAGCTTCTGTAAAATGAAAGTAGTTATATTCCTATTTCAAATAATTTTAGGGGTGGACATTTGGTGTAGCAGTTAAGACGCCTCTTGGGACACCCCCATCCCACAGCAACAGTGCCTGAGTTTGAATCCTGGCTCCTGCTTCCAATCCCAGCTAACATGCACCCAGTAACATGCACCTTGAAAGATAGCAAATGATAACTCAAGTACTCATGTCCCTGCCACCACATAAGAGATGGAATTCTTTAGCCTGGCCCCACCTTCGCTGTTGCAGGTGTTTAGGGAGTAAACTGGCAAATCGAAGATTAAGCTCTGTCTCTCTGCCTTTCAAGTAAATAAGTAAACAAAGTTTTTAAAATAAAAGATTTTGAGTAATAAGTCAAAATACATTTGTCAAATTCTAGGCGCAGTACCAGATAATAAAAAAGCAATCAAAAAATAGTAAACAGAATGGGTTTGCTTATTTAGGGACTCTCATATAACAAAAAGAACGGAGAGGTAAGGATGAACTCATTAGGGTGGGAGGAGGAAGAACAAAAAAGTCCATGAGGAAAATTAAGTGTGACTGGAAAATATAATGAAAACAGAAACTTAGGAAAGGAATTCACAGGACAAAAGTGATTAATAGCTTTACCAAGGGAAGTCAGTTGTCTAGAAAGGCAAGGAAAGAAACATGCCCATTATCTTCGACAGTTAGGCATGCTATGGACGATTTAAAAGTTTTAGTCTGCTGTGGGGAGAAGCAACATTCCAGATGTAAAGAGCAAGCGAAGTTGCACCACTTGAAAAGGAGTGTTGGAAGCTGGAGGGGTCAAAGGAAAGGATTTTGTGGTTGTTACTGTTAGCATTTTTTTTTCCAAGTAGGAAAAAGAAATGTTCTTGAGGGGCCAGTAGTATTGAGAGAATGGTTTAAAATAGAATGGAGAAAGTGAGCTGTAAGCTCTTGTAGGAACTGAAGGGCTAGGACACAGGCCGTGTTCCTTCATTTGTGCTTTTTTTTTTTTGTTATTCTATAAGTACAAGCATTTACTTCTTGTCTGTTCCCAAAACCAGCACTGGAGAGAAACCAGACTTAGGGGATTTATATCCTCATGCAGCTTTCACTTTGCACTTTGGATTTTACTCCAAGTCCAGTAAGAAAAAGTTTCTGAAAGTTCTTTTTAAAGATTTATTTTTTATTTGAAACAACTCAGAGTTACAGAGAGAGAGGGAAGAGAGAGAGACAGAAATCTTCCATTCACTGTTTCACTCCTCAGATGACTACAATGGCTGGGACTGGGCCAGACCAAAGCCAAGGAGCTTCATCCATGTCTCCCACATGCCTGAAGGAGCCCAATCACTCCAGGCATCTTTGGCTGCTATCCCAGGACATTAGCAGGGAGCTGGATTGGAAGTGGAACAGCCAGGACTCAAACGGGCACCCATATGGGATGCCGGCATTGCAGGCAGCTTCTTTACCTGCTAAGCTACCATGCCATGGCCTCCTGAAAGGTTTTAACAAAGAAATAGTATGGTTTGGTATGTGGCACTAATGCAAGTTAGTAATATACATCAATAAAGAAACATGCACCTCATGGGAGCAATCAGAAACACATGGAAATGACCTCCTGTCCTAGAGGGAGAACCCAAGTTCTTTGTTTTAGCTTTTCCCTCTCCTGGGGACTCGTTCCCATCAACATGTGCACGGGTCATTCTTATGGTTCATTTTGCATCTTCATCCTCATTCTCTCAGAGAAGCCTTTCCCATTTTCCAATCTAAAGTAAGAGCTAGACAGCTCTCTATCACCCCATTTTAATTCTTTGTATAGATTTGATCAAATGTTACATTTTCTATAAATTCTTAAACTGGATTTCTTACTCTGTTGGGATTTAAATTCCATGAGAGCAAGGATACTGTGTAGATTTCCCCACTTTGTCCCTGTTTCTTGAATGGGTCCTTGCATATCATAAGTATTTGATCATTGAATATTATGAACAATGCATTAAAACATAATGTAGCTGCAGAAACAGAGATATATACCAAACACTATTACTACACAGAATGAGATAATATACAGACTAAGTGCCCTTTATAACAGACAAGGATCCAAGGGGGCATTCTATCTCCAAACAGCTAGGATTGTGAGTGATTAATAACTTGCCACACCATAATAAGTGATAGAGGTAGGATTTGAACTCAGGTACAGGAGAGTTTAGATTCAGTATCCTTTATATCCCTCCATGTGACTTTTTTCCTTTTATTTCTCCCTTGAACAGGATCATTTTCAGTAGCTTCTTACAGATGAAAGGAGCACAGTCCTCTAGTTATTGAAATGGAAGGCAATTTCATGTGGTCAGTGTCTGGAATGGAATGAGGCAGAGTTGGGTATAAAACTTACTCTGCTGCTTACCAGATGTGTAACCTGTCAACTCATTGACTCTGTGCCTTTTATTTCTCCAGAGTAATCGAAGGAATTAAACCAGACAATACTTACTGAAAAGCATAGTAAGGAGTGATTAAGTGTAAACAAGATGCTCAGACTAAGTATTTCAGCAATTGAGGGGAGGGAATTGATACCACGGACCAGGGCAGAGTCTTCCCACGCTGCATGCAGGAGGAAGGCATGAAAGAGATAAAACACAGGTTTTGTTAAAGTATAATGAGTAAAAGGTTTGGAAAGTGGACAGTTCCTGCTGGAGAGCTGATTTTGGAGAAGCACAACTCAGACAAATGCCTGGAAAGTAGGATCCACGTAAGTGAGCATTGTCTTGTAGGAATCAATGCATCTGTAATTAAATGTTTTGAAGTTTTCTTTCGAGGAAAAGTACTGTCATTCTGCAGCTGGAATGTAAGTGGAATCTTTTTCTGAGCTCTGTTAAAGCATATTTTGTAAAGATGCCTCTTAAGATGTATTCATCTCTTGTCCCTCATCAAAGTGTTCACTCTAGTAACACCCAAAAAGAATCCTGTGGTTTCTCTCCCCGGCTTACCCTTGCCCTTGTGTATCTTCCCAATGTGGCAGATCTTATCCAAATACCACTTGAAAGCCTCCAACTTCTTACATTTTGTACCTAAGAATCCTGTCTCTTATACACGTACACACGCACACACACACACACGTATAGATTTTATGTATGGATTATATATATATATATATATTCACATACATATATACCAGGTGACATATACAATTATGTTGAGGGCAATATTATAGGAAAAAATTTCAATACAGCAAATAACTATAATATCCATTGATATGGGCATCAAAATAGGTAAATTGCTACATATTATTGTGATAGAAAACTATTGAATAGTAAAATGAAAGCTAAACATGAATGACTTAGAATATTAAGTAGAATAATAATAAAGTGCCAAAATATGTCTACAGGATAATATTATATACATTTAAAAATTCACACAAAGGGGCCAGGGCTGTGGTGCAGTGGGTATATTCCATAATCCCATATGGGCACCAGTTCAAGTCCTAATTGGTCCACTTCTGATCCATCTCCCTGCAAATGCACCTAGGAAAGCAGGGAAGGATGGCCCAAGTCTTTGGATCCTTGCACCCATGTGGAAGACCTGGATGAAACTCCTGGCTCCTGGAGTTGGCCTGGCCCAGCCCCAGCCATTGCAGCCGTTTGGACAGTGAACCAGCAATTGGAAGATCTCTCTCTCTCTCTCTCTCTCTCTCTCTGCCTCCCACTCCTTCTCTGTAACTCTTTCAAACAAATAAATAAATCTTTTTTTTTAAAATCACAGAGGACAATAATATATGCTCTTTATGGATATATATGTTTAATAAAACATAGATAAGGAAGCTATAGATGAAATTCCTGATGATAGCTGAGGTCAGGAACAGAAAGTGAGGATTGAGATTAAGAAAGCATTGATTAGAATACTGCAATGGTTTGAATACATCCCCCCAGAGCATCAGTTGGACCTTTATCCCCAGTGTAGTGGTGGGGCCTAACAAGAGGTGATTAGATCATGAGGGCTTCTGCACGTGCATGAGTTCCATTGTGAGAGTGGGTTCCTCTCTTGGGAAAATGATACTTAAAAAAGAACAAGTGTGGTCGCATTTTGGTCCCCCCCTTTTTTTCTCTCTGCCACTCTCTTGTCTGCCATTGGATGATATAGCAAGAGAGGACTCAGCAGAGACACATTCCTTGATCTTGGACTTTCTAGCCTCCAGATCTGTAAGACAATAAATTTCATTTTATCATAAATATCCAGTCTATGCTATTGGCGATAGCTGCACAAAATGGACTAAGACATATACTGAGTAATACTTTTTCTACCTTCAAAGACCCATTTTTCTATTCCGAGGCCTTCATCAATGAGTTTTATATCATGAAGGAGTTTGTTCAACATGTTACATTATTTATTATAATTAAATTCTGCTCTTAAAAATCTAATTAGCAATAAGAGTATACCACATTCTGAGATAAACAGTGGTCTGCGTGATTTAAACCATGTAGAATTTTGGCTTTTTAAGACTGAAACACTCATCATAGTCCATGACAGAGTGATTTTCATTTTGCCTAGGTGTGTATTTACTTTGAATGTTGTCTAATTGATTAATAGGCTTAATGGAAGCCTGTGCCACTGCCCAGCCCTAATCTCCAGACACAATCACTGCTCTCTGCTCATCATTAACCAGCTGATGACTCTTATAAAGGATTACAAACTTTATATTTTTTCACAAATTCATCTATGTTCAAGGTTACTGTTTTTACCCTAACTAGGTTATGCAATGTCCTTTAGAGTTTTCTGGAAGGGATTTTGTGTGTGTGTGTGTGTGTGTGCATATGTATGGAAAAGATAGTTTATGTTAATAGGTATAGTCTAGAATTCAATTAATTAGGGGTATAAAGGAGTAACATTTACCTTTAGCTATGGTATATGACATTTCATAAGGTATCATTTATTATGAAGTATAAGCAGAGTGGAGGAATCATGAAGTTATTGGGAATACTTTGGGAATACCAAAGGTTTGATACAAGTAAAATATAATTCCAGCCAAAGCAAAGGGAGTTGACATTTTGGTTAGCTCATGCAGTGTCATTTTTGGTAAATACATGATTCCTTTTTTAATGTTTGAAGCATTTAAAGTAACTTAAAATTTCCATTACAATATTTGTGAGATTTTAGGTAATAAGGAAGTTCAAATTGGAAATAAAGACTTAATTAATTAATGTTTTAAGAATTAATGAAATAATAAAATTTTGTTACTAAAGCATTCAGTCACTTTACAAGTATGACTACTTCTTCATTTAGTCCTCTTTTAGAGTACAATAGAGAAGCACTGAATGATAAAAATATAAATATTGGCACAATAAAGTGGAATATAGGGAATATGCAGATTATCTCCATGTGCCCTTTATATGAAAGGAAAGAAAGGGTGATGGGTGTCTGGGGGTTGAAAACCCATTAATGTGATAGGATCTGAATTCAGGAAGAATATTGAAATTGCTATAGTATAACTACAAAGGAAGACTAAGAAAGCTGAGACCATAATTTCTCATAGAAATTCCAACCTGAATAAAGGAAATCATTACTAATTTATATTTGCAAATCACCTTAACTTTTCCATCTTTTTCATTTCTGGTGCATACTTGGCAATGCTTAAGATTCCTGCCAAAAGTGCTAGCTGCAAGCAGAGAATATTCATGCTAGTGCTGAAGTCCTTTGCCAGATTTCAAAGGTAATTTTAGGTCACTAGTCCCAAGCCAAATACCTCCTCATTTTAGAAAGACTGCTGAATGTAATAGGATGGGGGCAAGGAGGCAAACACTGAGCTTCCAAACGCTATCAGTGCTCCTCTGAACATCATTACTTCAAAGTTAGATGTCGTTCTGTATCGCATTCCAAAAGGATGGAATGAGAATCTGCCTGCTAATGATGACTCATTTAACAGAATGACAGTTGTTTGATATGCACTGGGAATGAAGCAAGCATTCCCTGATGCACACCACATCCTCTTCAACAGCTTAGCTGCCAAGGATCTTTACCATAATGAGCATGAGAATAAAACGTGGGCCATCAATGAAAGAAAATCTCTATCAAATAATAGTCTTAAAAAGGACAAGATAACAGAAGAAAACTCCGAGCAATAGTGCAATGCTTTATTGCGTGTAATAAGTGAGTTGGTTGTTAGAGCATTTGCAGCTCTGGGAAACCCATGCAGTAAGGATCTGGGGTCACAGATATATTCACATGAATCCTTACTTACATTCATTGGAGAATTCCCAGGGCCAGTTGTCACGAGGAATATGCTCTTTCAGGCAGCCCATCTGTGTGCAACCACACGGTTACACACAATAGTGTTTGTGTGATTTAGAATTTAGATAGCAGGAAGTCTGGATTCTGAATAGCTCTATGAAAACCTTAATAAAAATGCAAAAACAGATTCTATCATGTAATTTTAGCTACCACATTTGATTGAGTTTGAAAGGGTTTTTGAAGAATAATTTGATTTATTATTATTATTATTTTTAGTGCATCAAAACAGGACTGGAGATGAAAGGATGGTGATTACTGACATTTCTGTTGCTCAGTTTGTTATTATGATTTGAGCTGTAAACAGAACCCTGTTTTGTTTAGCTGCTTGAGAGATAACTATTACAAGACTTTTACAAATTCATTCAAATTTTATATTTCAAGGAAGAGTAACTTGTTCATGAATTTACATTTTAGAGGAAAAACTGTTGCTTTTTTTTGGACTTTGTATTCCTTTTTATAGCAATGCACAGTTGGCTACATGAGCATAAACAAATGTGAAATCACACACTGAGAGGTGCTACATTAAGAAAGAGAAATGAATTCAATGCACATTCAGGAAATATTCTCTATTACTCTCTGAACGGAAGGATAATATGTTTCCTCGTGCCAGCATTCCTTGGTATAAAACAGTCTAGCATATCTCTTTGGGCTGTTTATTACTTTCCTTTCTTTGAGTCCTTTGCCTTACATTGTCTCATTTTTATTTCTTCTAGAATAATGCATTGCTAAAATATTTAAGATCAATTATTTGGTATGGCCTTTTACTAACAGTGCAATAACCTCCTCTTTGGGAACTACCAATGAAATCTTCCTGCTTATGTGTTTTGTTGGGAGATCTTTCCTGGACTTACCATTTTGAAGGTAAACACATTCCTTGATTAAGAATGGAAATCCTGAGGGAACGAAGTTGATAGAAAGTGGCTGTGGTACCCTTTCAAGAAATTTCTCCTCCTTTTCTTTAGGCAGGAAATGATCTAATTCCTTCATCAAGGTGAAGCTGATTTTCTCTGATATCTCTGTTGTTTTTATAACACTTCTTAGAAGACCATGGAAACGCTACCCTATCCTTCTTAGCCTGATTACATGGACATATGAGGAGGACAGGTGTGGAAGGATCTCTCTGGGGCTCCCTGTTGCTACAAGGACTTTCAATTATTCCTTGCATGAAAGAGTTTTGCTCTATCTCCTTCTAGTTAATGCCTACTTAACATTTAGGATTTAATTTAAGTATCATTTTTGAAAGAGAAATCTTCACCAAGTTCCAATCCAAATTAATCTCTTTTGTTCCACTGGTGTACTCAGAGAATCACTTGTCCCTTTCCTGCTTGATGAGATGAGAACTTGTTTTTATTCACTCGCTGTTTTCTCAGGAACATAGCATGGTTCCTGGCACTTACCTAAATACATAATACAATGATGAATGACTATGTAAAAGAATTGGCAAAAGACTTGGTAGACAAAAAATTCCCAGTCAGTAATTTTGGATGTACTCACAGAAAATGAGACAACTTTGTTTTTAATATCTTAGAATTAGAAACATTGATTTTGCCTACAGAACAATTTTTATTGTTTTAGTACGTATTTAAAAGGAAGGTGTAGGCCGTCGCCGCGGTTCACTTGGCTAATCCTCCGCCTGCGGCGCCGGCACACCGGGTTCTAGTCCCGGTTGGGGTGCTGGATTCTGTCCTGGTTGCTCCTCTTCCAGTCCAGCTCTCTGCTGTGACCCAGGAAGGCAGTGGAGGATGGCCCAAGTGCTTGGGCCCTGCACACACATGGGAGACCAGGAGGAAGCACCTGGCTCCTGGCTTCGGATCAGCGCAGCGTGCCGGCTGCAGCGCACGAGCCACAGCAGCCATTTGAGGGGTGAACCAACGGAAAAGGAAGACCTTTCTCTCTGTCTCTCTCTCTCTCTCACTGTCCACTCTGCCTGTCAAAAAAAAAAAAAAAAAAAAAAAAAAAAAAAAGAAGAAGGTGTAAAGGACACCACTTCTACAAACAATTACAATTAGGCTATTGCTTGGTTGCCACAATAGTTAAGAGATGTAATCAAGCTAGATGTCCATCAAGTGATGACTTGGTAGAAAAAATGTGATATATATATATATAAAATCATATTATATATGATGAAATACTACTCAGTCATATAAAAATGTTGTCTTTCGCAACAAAATGGACACAAGTGGAGACCATTATGCTTAATGGAATAAGCCAGATCCAAAAAGACAAATATCGTGTTTGTGGTAGCCAATATAAAGAATACAAAAAAAAAAAAGTATGTGAGTGAAATTGAAAAAAAAAATTAAATAGTCACTGTTAAGTTCATTGGCTCTTCCTACTCATTATATAATCATTTAATCAGTTTCAGTTTACCTTGGATGGAAAATGGAGGTGAGAAGTTCACATAATGAACATAATTCTCTGACACCCAGCAAACTGTGCTAGGATTTAATTTTGCTTTCTTATTGTCAACAAACACATCATGTATGTGAGGTAGAGGAGGAGGGGCTGCCAAGTAATGAAATGTAGGACTGTGTCCTGGGGCATGTAGGGTGATTGGGCTCTCCAAAGAAGCTACTACTTAGGCAAGTAAAGTGATTCTCAGAGTTATTCTAGAATTTTTTAGGAGGCTGTCATTGGCTTCTTCCCTGAATATGTCATTTCTGACACACACAATATGCTCTAGCCATTTTTAGTGGATGCTCTGTTTTTTTTCTCTTTATTTTATCTTCATTGTCATCCGCATTGGATAATTCTCCTGAACTTTTTTTTATCATAGCCTTTTCCCAAGTCCTTCTATACTCCATTGCTATGTCTCAATGCTCCTTTCCATCTGAAGGTGACTGCTGTGTTTACTGTCAGGGTGCTGGGTCCATCTGTCCTCCTCTTTGAAGGATGACATACTTACCCATACTTACCCTCTTCTCTTTAGAATCATCAATGTGTTTTTGTTCCTTCTCTCATTGCTCATATATTACGCATCGCTATCACCACTGTCTTCCAGAATCTGCATTGGCAGGAAGCTGGAATTTGGATCTAGAGGAAGTGAACCTAGGCACTCAGATGTGGGATGTGGCTATTCTAACCATTAGGCAAAAAAAACCCACCCATTCCCAGATAGTGTTTTTGTGCTCAACCTCTCCATGCAGCTCGAGGACAAAGTTGCCCTCTCATTAAGCTTTTCCTTGTAGCTTCACATTATGAAGGAAACAAAGACCTAAACATAATAACTGTAACTCTACCAACTGATTTCTATTAGGGATGACTTTATATCCGAATATTAGAAAAAAAATGGGCAATGTGGAAGTAGAAATTAAAGATAACTGAAATGTGAAAGGATATTTTCCTCCACCATTAGCTGATAAGAAACTGGTACTTGCCAGTTTTATCTGTCCTTAAGTGTAAAAGCTTTGGGAAGAACTCATGTTGCATACTGGTATTTTTTTCTTTCTTTCTTTCTATCTTTCTTTCTTTCTTTCTTGTGAATCAATAGTACTTTCCTTCAGTCTAAATGATCGTATATTTAAAATGTTTTTAATGTATGATTACAGATTTTAATAATTGTACAACCATCAAAAGAGTTTAATAAATACTGAAAGAAAAAAGATACTCCTAGTAATCCAGCTCATCTACTAATAATATTCTATATTCAATTTTCCAGTTTTTTTCATATTTTATACTTTGCATGGCAAAATTATAGTGTATATGCAGTTTTTTTCTTGGAAATTAAAAAAAAAAACATTGTATAAAAATATCTCCCCCAGATACCCTGCATAGATTCTATGTTTCTTGGATTTTTTTAGTAACAGGATCTAAGTCGAGATTTGGACAAAGTCTAAGGAGGAATCAGAGCCAAAGGCTTTCCTTCATTGGTAATAGGCTAGCTTCTAGCTCACTGTCACACACCACTGTTGTAGGATATTTGTTCTAAAGTTGTTCATATGCAGGGAATAAATGAGGCTCAATGACTTGAGGTTTAAAAAAAAAGTTAGAAGTGGCTCTATATGAGAGAGTCTCTGTACTGTAATGCAGACTGAGAAAGTAGGATAATGTTTCTATCTATGTAATAAATTCTCAGACAATGTAAACACCCTCATGCTGAGAAAGAAACATTCAGCTCTTTCAGTGTTTAGAAATGCAAGAAATTTGCTCTTTTCCTCTTGACATTTTTGCCATATTTAGCCATCATCTTGAGCTGCCTGCACCTGTCCTAGCACTTTCAAATACCATTTGATTTGGGTTCACCAGTTCTTTCATCAGAGAGTATAACTCTTAGTGCAAAAGAATTTAAATCAAGATGAAATAGGCTCAGGTTAACCACATTTTGGTTTCCTTGGTTCCCTTTATTTTGTATATCTGTTAATTCCCCCATATATAGAAAAAAAAAAAGTTTCTCTGCCCTGTTCATTTGCTTCTACCTCTCCCCCAACTCCAATGCCCTATACTGCCTAAGTGCTTCAAATTAGGTTTCAGCTCTTATTTGAGAAGGACTTTTAGAAGGCTTTAATTTTATTTTATTATAATTCATTATTATTCCTCATTTTTTGTTTTAGAAAATGTCCTTATTGTTGATGACTGCTCATATATTTGGTTTTTTAACTGAACCTGAAGGTGTGTGAAAATCCACCCACCCATCCATCCATCTTTCCATTTACTTACTTTTCTGGGGTCACCTTCTCTGGCTGGCAAAAACCAGTTGAACTTCTTTCACTGAACTGATTCACTTAGTTCAAAGACAGAGCTAATTTAGCCTAATAAGTTTGTGATGTGTCAATTTTTCAAAGGCATCCGTGCATGAAATCAGAATCTCTTTATATTCCTGAAATGGAGTTTTATGTGATATGGGTGTGTGGTATTGAAAACATAAAATGCATTTTCCAATAACTACTTAAGATTTTACTTTTAATATCATTATTTTAAGAGCTCACAAGTTTTGTTTCCTAAACTGATATATTGGGATTAAACCGATACTGTTCTATTTATAAAATAAAATGTTTTATTTTTGCGTGTTAGTTGTCATTATGTTTTATTGTGCTTACTGACGCTGATAATTGGTCTATGAATATACTTTGAAATTTCAGCTTATGCTCATGTACTAAAGCTTATTTTCTTATTATTTTCTGCCCTTGTTTTCATTCATCTTTTTTCCTAATCTATACGGAGAAGCAGTGGCTTCAATTTTCTCACACTCTTCATTCAATCCTTTCTGCAAAATGTTTCTGATGTTTCCTTTCTTTGAGACAATTCTCTAGACAGTCTTCAGATACACATTTAAAGAGTTATTTTGGTCTAATAATGACTGATTAATTGCCTGGTTGTTTGCTGCTAGTTTATCACATTTTAAATTAGACTATACTGGATTGAAGCCAAGTAAATATCATTAGTGATATTACAATTTTCTTTTTGCTGGAACACTGTTAGTGACAGGTCTCCTGATGATTGTTTTCATGTTGTGTTTTACAGGAGGGAAATGTGCTTCTTCATAAGAATATTTTCAACCTAGTACCAACTATCATTTTCCATTCTTACTAGCAATGTTTCCCCCTGGCCTAATAAACATTTGTTGAAAATGCTACCATGAATAATTATCTCTTCCTGTATTAACCATTCTAATTCCTTCAAAGTTACTTAAGTGCATCAAGTCAACTGAGAATGAACCCAGATTTTAAAAAATTGTTTTGGGTATCTTCACTACAATAAACAATTTTTGCTAAAGGGAAATTTACTGACAAAAAGGGGAGATGGTATAATTAGACAAAATTTCAATGGATTCTTGTTATATTTTGTTTGGGCCATTGCATTCCCAAGATTTCTCCTTCCCCATGAGATTCCCTCAAAATGCATTGGTGCTATAAATTAAATATACTTATAATACACAAGCTCTTTTTGTTTTACTTATATCAACTTTGATATTTTAGGAATTGACCTTCACTTTTGTGAAAATAGCAGAGCAGTTTGATTTCATAAAACTTGGCATGAAGAACTGAACAGAAAGCACTAGATCTAAGTCAGAGAGCGAACATTCTTATATTATTTCCATAGATAATGAAAATACCCATTTGCCACCATAATTTCCAACACAGTGCTTTATACTTGTTCTTTGTTTTATTTCTTTTTAAAGATTTATTTATTTATTTGAAAGGCAGAGTTACAGGGGAGGGATGGATGGAGAGAGAAAGAGAGAGGAGAGAGAGAAGGAATCTTCCATTTGCTAATGCACTCCCCAAATGGCCACAATGGGCCAGGACGAAGCCAGGAGCCAGGAGCTTCTTCTGGGTCTCCCAGGTAAGTGAAGGAGTCCAAGCCCTTTGTCCATCTTCTGTTGTTGTCCGAGGCACATTAGCAAAAAGTTGGGTCAGAAGTGGTGCAGCCAAAGTGCAAACTGGTGACCATATAGGATGTCAGCATTGCAGGCAGCGGCTTAACCGTCTATGCCACAATGCCAGCCTCTTTCATCTGTTTATGTTGGAAAAGTGTCTTACGATTTTTTTTCCTGTTTTCTCACTTTTATTCTTCATTTCAGTTCTTTAAGTGAATTCTTGTCTTCAAAATTTCAAATAATGTAAGTACTTATGAATCAAATAGAAAATTTCTCCCTCTTCCATTCTCAAAGTTTACTGCTCTCAATGGATTAGTTAGCGTATGTCTTATAAATCCATTTTAAAGCACATTTTATACTTATGTGTGATTTTTTTACACACACATGAAACAATGTGTGTTGTCTTAAAATATTATAGCAACAGAGTTTATATCTTTGTGTTTTGTACCTAGTTCTATAGTAGTGAACATTTATGTTTATTCTATTATATTCCTTGTACACATATCTGTAATTGGTAGTGCTGTCTAGAAGACATGAACATGCTGGGAGCTGGTTTTGCTACAGAATTGCTGAAACTGCTGTCTGCAATGCCAGCATCCAATATGGATACTAGTTCAAGCCCTGGCTCCTCTACTTCCAATTCAGCTCCCTGCTAAGGTCTGGGAAGCAGTGGACAATGGCCCAAGTGATTGCTCCCCTGCACCCAGCTTGGAAACTGGGATGAAGCTTCTAGCTCCTTTTGGATATGTCCCAACCGTAGCTGTTTGCAGCCATTTAGGGAGTGTCCCATGTCCCCTCTCATAACTCTGCCTTTCAATTAAAAAAATTTAAAACAGAGAAAACATGAATATGGCTAACTTTAATACATATTATCAAATTTATTGACAATTGTTTACCCAATAGTATTCATCACTTTTCCTAAGTTCTTAACTAGTTTTACCATATTTAATCTACCAATTTCAGAAAGAAGTTTCTAAAAAATTTCCCACTTTGTAAATTGGTCATTCTCCATAGTGTTAATTTTGCTCTATATACTTGAAAACCATTTTTTTTACTGCTACACATTTTTATAAAAAAGATTTTATTTGTTTATTTGAGAAGTAGAGAGAGGGGAGACAAAGAAAGTTCTTCCATCTGCTAGTTCATTCCTCGAATGGCCACAATGGCCAGAAATGGGCCAGGCCAAAGCCAGGAGCCAGCAGCCAGCAGCCAGGAGCTGCTTCTGTGTCTCTTACACAGGTGCAGGGGCCAAAGTGCGTGAGTCATCTTCTGCTTTCCCAGGCAATAGCAGAGAGCTAGATGGGAAGAAGAGCAGCCAGAACATGAGCCTGAGCCAATATGAGATGCCAGTGCCACAGGTGGAAACTTAGCCTACTGCATAGCGACGCTGGCCCCAGTGCTATTCATTTATGATTAATATATCTTCTTAGTGGGTTGTTCCTTCATTACAATTTTATATTATTCTATATTCATTAATAAATTTTTAAATTCTGTTTTATCTCATTGAGTCTTGAGGAATACATGCTTTGTTTGTTTGTTTGTATTTACTTGAAGTACTAGTTAGGATTCTCTAAAGACACTGAATCAATGAGGTAGGTAGATAGATAGATAGATAGATAGGAGATTTACTATGAACATTGTCTTACATGCTGCTGGATGAATAGAGGTTCCAAAATGTGCCATCTGAAAGCTGGAGAACAAGGAATTTCAATAGCATAATTCACATTGAATTTAAAGACCTGAAAACCAGGAAATATGATGGAATAATTCCTAGGTGCCAAAGACCAGGGAAGCAGGAACCCTGGTGTCAATGAGTAGCAAAGGCAGATGTGCCACTGTATGATTCAAAGGCTTATGACTTCTGAAAACATCTCAAAAGCATATCCAGAAAATGTTTCACTAGCTCTCTGGGCATCCCTTAGCACAGTCAAGTTGACACATAAAAATTCACCATCATATGTTTCTTCTTTATGAAAAACTGGAGGAATAATCATCTATGATTTCTAATTTACTCTCATCATTGATAATTCTTTTATTTTTATTTACATAACTGGCTTATTTAATTTCTAATAAGAAAATAATTTATGTACACAGAGGTCTTACTATCTTTAATGTAAGTCATTAAGTACATTTTAAGATTAAATTTATTATTCATCAAATCATCTTATTTATACTTTTGACTGATTTCTTAACTTACCATTATTACTGACATTTTTGACTGACTTCCTATCATATCTAACTAGTTTGTTGTTGACTGAATAGTGTGACTGATGAAGATTTGACTTCCAGAATGGCAATGTCAATTTTTGTATTTCATTTTTGTTTTTCTGTGCTTTCTTTAAGATTTAGAATCTCTGGTTTACTTCAGAAGCAATTGAAGATCATTTGACCATTTTGGGGGGATTAGTTTAGTAAAAATGCATAATAAAACTGGAAAATTCTCTTGACATCATAAATCAAAAGTTGAAAGAACAAAGAAATAAGGACACCACTGTCAATGTTTTTGGGTTGAGAAATATCTCATCCTTACTTGAGTATATTTTACTAATTTTGCATACCAAGAAGTCATCTGATATGTAAAAATGAGAGTGCCAGTGTCAATTTGTACATTACACTCTAGAAAAGCTTAATTTCTTTGCCTTAAGTACAGGTTTCATTTAAAAGAAAGCATAGTGTTTTCTTTTCCCTATCACAGTGAATTAATTAATGTGGTGATTCCAGAAGTATGGTCTGTGGAACTTTGAAAATAGACAAGATTCTTTTTTAAGGGTAAGGGAGATCAAAATCATTTTCATCATTATTGCAGAAAATTATTTCTTTTTTTCACTGTGTTGCCTTTGCATAGAGGTTGCGCATGCCATTCCAGGAAAAGCTATTAGAGCTTTAGAATGGAACAAGATAGTGGAAACAAACTATTTTGGGAGATATTGTATCCTTCATTGTCATGCAATTACAAGGGAAAAATCCAATTTCATTTATGGAATTCTTGGATGAAGCATTACATTACTAATTTTATTAATTCTCAACCCTTAAGTATGTCTTTTTTAAGCTATGTGTGACAAAGTAGGAATCTATGCATAAAGAACATCTGCTACATTGAAAGTATGATAGGTGTTGAGGTGTTCAGTTGTTGAGAGTAGATCTAACCCCTTTGTTTCATGAAGTACTATTTTTTGAAAGAAACAATGGTGATTCAGACTTGAGAATTTGGCAAATATTTTCTTGAAAAAGAGTGAGTGAACCTGTCACTTAAAGGAAAACAACTGACAGTATTTGTGGTCAATGCAAAACATTGAGCTTTCAAGTTAAAGTCAGAATTTTGAAAATGTGTATCTGCCATCATAAATATGACAGCTTCTCAATACTTAAAGACAGGGTCAGATACATAATTTTCAGTGCTCTATGCAAAATTAAAATAGGAAGCACCTTGTTCACAAAGCAAGGAAAAAGTGATTCATTTTTGTTTTTCCTTCTAGGGTCTCTGTTGCGTTGTGTCATGGAGGTTTTTATTTCTTACTTACTGCTGTGTTAAGTAAAGTAAATTTTTATATAATTGGCTTTAATTTTACCATTTGTCTTTATATTGTGCAATGACAAGTTTATATGCAATGTAAGAACATTTGGTTTATATGCAGATTCACAATTACATAATTTGTATTTCAGAGTTCATACATGTGTGTATTTTTCTTATTCCTTCCATCAGGATGGAAATGATGCACAATACCATTCATCTGTTTGTGTGGCTGTCTTCTTCTTGGCACTTGCAGATTCCACCAACATCACCTTCAGATTTCTTTTGATAAAAGACTGAAAGGAAAAGGCATTATGAGTTGCCTTATGTTTCTTTTTTCAGTTGTCATTATTTTCAGTGAAAATTGTTGGTTATTATAGGAAAGCACCACCAGTAAGAAGGGGTGTGATAGAATTCCTTGGCAGTACCTTCTTTTTTGCATTAGAAGAAAATTCTGGTTTGACTGGAAAGTGTGTTTTCTTGGCGGCTGTTAGCATTCTCACTTAATCAGAGTCTTAAACTGTTACTGTTTTAATTTTTGTCCCCTCCCAAAAGGAAGCATTTCTACCAACATTAAGTAGTGCAAGATTTAAGAGGTGATTAGGCCACAAGAACTCTGCTTTCATGAATGGACGAATGCCATTCTTGCAGAAGTAATTTCCCAATCTTGAGAGTAGGTGTGTGTCATGCTCTCTTTTTTACCCTCTTTTGCTGTTCCATCTTCCACTGTGGGATGACATAGCAAGATGTGTTTCAGTAGAAGTTGCCCTCTTGATCTTGGAGCTCCCAGCCACCAGAATGATCAGCCAATGAATTTCTGTTCGTGATAGACTGCCCAGTGTGTGGTTTTCAATTATAGCAGCAGCAGATGGACCAAGACACTTACTTTGAGCTTTGTACCTTGCAGAACTCCCACACATCTTGAGTTCTAACACAACTTTGAAACACTGTGAATAATATATGCAAATAAGGCTCAAAGAGCCAGAAGACACAATGTATATTGTAAGTATCTCCTTTGCTTCACTGTATCACTGCACTTGTCTTAAGCAACACAAATTCTAACATGAAATTTTGAAGATTTCATGACAGCAACAGCACTGAATATTTTTACAACAAATATGTATTAAATGAAACACGTTATTTATGGCAACACAATGGATTTGGTTTAAGTGAATACATAAATTAAACATTTGGCAAACTTTTCATTTAGAGTAGAGAAAATCAAACAGATATATAAGGAAAAGGAACTTTTTTGTATTGAATGTGTTCAATGTTCTTGAAACTGTTTTAGAACTTTTATCTAACAAGAATAGTGTTTTATGTCCAGTGCCCAACATGAGTCAATATTTCATGAACAAAGCTAAATAATCAATATAGACCTTTGATAGAAAATTCTAGAAATTTCTCAACTATTTTTTTTTTTTAGAATAAAATTTTGGAGAGGCACTTACATCATGGCTTACCATTGTTAATATCTTTTCTTTTCTTTCTTTTTTTTTTTTTTTTTGACAGGCAGAGTGGACAGTGAGAGAGAGAGACAGAGAGAAAGGTCTTCCTTTTGCTGTTGGTTCACCCTCCAATAGCCGCTGCAGCCAGCCCGCTGCGGCCGGCGCACCGCGCTGATCCGAAGGCAGGAGCCAGGTGCTTCTCCTGGTCTTTCACGGGGTGCAGGGCCCAAGCACTTGGGCCATCCTCCACTGCACTCCCGGGCCATAGCAGAGAGCTGGCCTGGAAGGGGGGCAACCGGGACAGAATCCGGCGCCCCGACTGGGACTACAACCGGTGTGCCGGTGCCGCAAGGCGGAGGATTAGCCTAGTGAGCCGCGGCACCGGCCCCGATGTTAATATCTAAATCTTAATGAAAGACACTGAATGTGGGTCAGCTCATATTTTCATAGCAGTTATGGAAGATGTATTTATTTATTTAGAAAAAGTGTCTATAATTTATTCATAAATATCTTCTTGACCCAATCAGGAGACCACTCCACCCATCTTTCTCAGAATATTTGATTTAAGACTATAAGAGATGAGACATTTACATGAAAGTAACAAACTAACCACAAATGAAATGATTCATATTAAAATATACTCATATT
Organism: Oryctolagus cuniculus; assembly: GCF_051225735.1. Taxonomy (NCBI): domain Eukaryota; kingdom Metazoa; phylum Chordata; class Mammalia; order Lagomorpha; family Leporidae; genus Oryctolagus; species Oryctolagus cuniculus. The sequence continues at coordinate 101,387,326 of NC_142870.1, forward strand.
TTATATCAGATTATTTTAAAAATTATTTTCAAACTGTTACTGACATTGGAGCAAGCCTACTCAATCATGTATTATACATTTCTGTAATCCTTTTGTAAAGCAATGTGTTGATAAAGATAAGCCACAAAAACATTCTTATTCCCAGCACAAGAGTCTAATTACTGGAAATGTATCATAAAGAAATATTCAAACAAAAATAATATAAATATAATAGTGAAAAGATATTTAAAATATGGTTTTTGTTGAATAAATCAAAATGATAAGAATGAGCAAATACTGGAATTAGAATTGTATAAAAGTTTGAATATTTTTGGATAAATAGCACTAGGGAATACACAAAAATTGAAAAGTTATGCTAGGGTAATAAGATTATGTTTGATCTTTTTCCATTTTGTGAAACATTCTTTAATATTGCTTTTTCTTGGTAAAACAAACACATAAAAAACTCAAGAGGCTTCCTGAGGCAGTTACAGTGTAATGAACTGTGCTTGGAATTCTGACTCGGACTGGCAACCTGGCTTTCTCCCTTACATATGTGGGGCTGGAGATAAGTAACCTAGCTTGATGAACCTTAGTTTCATCATCAGTTAAACATAGACTACCAGTCTTTCAGGGTGTTGTGATGATTAAGTTTATATATGTGAAAGTGTCCCTTAAATTCCTGCAACACAGTTTGAATTCAGCACAGTTTAGTTGATTCTGAAATCAGAGAAACCTTTTTTCCTTCAAGTATTTTAAAACTGCTAATAAACTTTGCCAAAAGGCTTAGCATACTGGCCTAGAGAAGGTTATACACATTGGGAATTGCACTTGAAAACTGCACTTATTATTTTCAGTAGTTTGTCTGCATGTGCTTGAAGGATTTTAAGTAGCAAATTCATTTTACATCTAGAAACCATTTATTGCCCTATCTGAAATGACAAAATGAGAGTCAAATGTAGGTGTGTGCTCAATGCAGGCAAAATGCTTTATTTATCAAAAACCCAACTAATCTGCAATGAATTTCTGTAAGAGGATTTTCTATTTCAGATTTTGAAAATATTTTGCATTGTGCAAATAGTTTCAAGGATTATAAATTCTTTGGTATTATTTGACTGCAGGATTCTATGGAAATGTTTACAAATCACATTCTGCTGTAGCGCAAATAGCGTGAGAGTAGAAGTGAGAGAAACATGTTCTGGTAAATTCAGCTTCATCCCTCTCCTCTTCATCTGTAAAATTAGGGGTTGTGTTACTAATTAGTTAAGGTCTTTTATTTAGTTTCTCAAATTCCATCATCTATGAATCTATGCATAATCTATCTTTCTAATGTAACATCATCTCTTTTACTATCTAATGGTCATTGTACACTTCTTTCTTTTTTTTCCAAACAACCTATTTATTTACTTGAAAGTCAGAGTGACAGACAGGGAAGGAGACCGAGAGAGAGAGAGAGAGACAGAAAGAGAGCGAGAGAGTCAGGCAGAGGTCTTCGATCCTCTGATTCACTCCCCAAATGCCCACATTGGACAGGATTATGCCAGACTGAAGCCAGTAGCCCAGAACTCCATCCATGTCTCCTGCATGGGTGGCAGGGACCATCACCTGCTGGTTTCCCAGGCACACTAGCAGGGAGTTGGATAGGAAGCAGAGTAGCCAGGACTTGAACTGCTATTCCAACACTGAATGTTGGTGTCTATGTGGCTGGTTAACCCACTGCACCATAATGCTAGCCCCATTATACATTTCCTAACAAACAGTAGGAACTTGATAAGAGTTATTGTTGCATTATTTCTCAGCATGCAGTGTGTCCACAAATACTAAAAGACCTGAAGTTAACCTTGTTAAAATGACTGCATATTTCAATCATCTTTCTTTTCTTAAAGATTTATATATTTATTTGAAAGTCATGTTGACAAAGCAAGAGGGGAGACAGGTAGAGAGTGAGATCTTCCACTGCTGGTTCACTTCCCAAATGCCCACAACAGATTGGGTTGGGCCTGGCTGAAGCAGGAACCAGGAATGCTATGCAGGTCTCCCACATCAGGTGGCAGGAACTCAAGTATTTGAGCTAGCATCTGCTGCTTTTCAAACACTATCAGAAAGCTGAATGATAAGTATGGAGTAGCAGAAACTTCAACCAGGCACTCCAATATGGTATGCAGTTGTTCCAAGTTGCTGTTTAACTGCTGTGCCATAATGCCCACTCCCAAATATGGTTGTCTTACAGGCTAAATTTCCTGTTTTTGTACTTAATTATGGAGAAATATCAAACTATTATAGCAAAGTCTATAATGTAGCATAGTCAACAAAGCAACTTTTTTGGGAGTAGTGGGTGATAACTACTTAGCATTGTTGTAGCCTATTTTTTTAAATACATGTTACAAGCATCATTATATTTAAGAGCCAAGATAATATCCAAAGTAATATATGTATATATTATATATAATAATATAGATTATATTATATATGTATATATGTGTGTGTGTGTATATATATATATATATATATATATAAAACCTGCTACCCAGAAAGTGCACTTTCCTGAATTCACAGATCTAAATGGCAAAAGTAGGACAGAAAACCAAGTCCAGCTGTGTTGAAAACCTGAGCTCTTCTGTGGTATGCTGAACTGCCTTAGGAAAGCTACTCAACTAATAAACCTCTTTCAAAATTCCTCTCATTCACAATCACACATATAGATATCCGTAAGTGGATGTTTTACAAAAAGAAATAGAAGTATGTGTTAGGTTTCAGGATCCCCAGTTTGTCTAGTAAAAGGAGAAAGCAGAGAGGAAAGGAAGCTTTATGTCAATTTTTCAAAAGGCAATAGAAATAGGAACAGCTATACTAAAATGAAAAATTGGAGCAAAGGAGAAGAAGCGGAGAAAAGACAACAGAGATGTGATTGAGAAACTATGCTTATTGAATTATTAGACAGGATGGGGCAGGAAGAAAAAAAGATGTTTCCACTAATGATGACTGATAGTTGGCAAAGATATTTTTGAAACAAGATAACACATTCTCCATAAGTCAAGTGACAGGGCCAAATCCAAATTTTAAGAGAAAAATGTGGCCATGATATAGTGCACTTGTATGAACATCACAGGCATAGCTCTGTCAATTGATGTTTCCTGCAACTAAAGCAAGATATTACTGAAGTTGCACGTTCATCACTTTCTAAACGAGATGTCAGAGATCTTAAAACACTCTAGAAGGCAGAGTTCCATCTTTTATATTGTGAAAGAGATGAAGCACACAGCAGGGCTGCTCTTCTCTTACGGCTTCTTCCCAGCAGATTTCATAGGACAAGTTGTTTCTTACGTAAATATCTTTCACAGAAATTTCAGCTTTTGGATCTAATTAAAGCTATAATTCTTTGTGCTAAAATCACATAAGGATAAAACAGATTGAAATACATAACACTGGCAATGACCCTGAAGCTCAGTTAGCAGAGCAACTGTCAATCAGCAGTCTACAAGAAAGCCTCAGAAACAGTCCAGCAGAGTATGGGTCTGTGAAGATAGGGTCATGGCCACAGATTCGATCCACGTGTGTGACAATATTTTGGGTTTCATGGCCAGTACAATTAACTCCATTCATCTCCCCTACTATCCAGCATTGGATCTCTACTTTCTCATCCCAGGGCCAGATTGCCAGGTTTCTTAACCACTGACTATGGTTTTATCTTAACCATCCTGGTTTAGCCATACTGTCTTTTTCCTATATATTACCTGTCACTTGAGATTTTACTTTATTATTTGATAGTGACTAAAAAGAGATGAGAGGTGGAATAGTTATCTATTTCTTGTGTTACATATTACTATAAAATTTGATGGCTTGCAGAAATTAACATTTATTTTCTCACAGATTGTGGGAATAAGTAATCCGAGTGGTTTAGCTGGGTGGCTCTGGTTTGGGATTTCTTACAAGGTTGTAACCAAGGTGCTGGAAAGGTCAGAAGTAATCTTAAGACCAAACTGAGTGACAACCTCCAAGGCTGTTCATGTAGCTATACACAGGGTGCAAGAGACACCTTCAGCCTCACACACAACATGGCAACTGGGTTCTCCAAGAACAAGCAATAAAAAAAGGACAAAATAAAAATAGATTTTGAGAGTTCAAAGGTTATAATAAACTTTTTACCAACTAAAAAATGACACATTTTTACTTTTAGAATATAATCTAAAATTTCTTTCTTTCTTTCTTTTTTTTTTTTTTTTTTTTTGACAGGCAGAGTGGACAGTGAGAGAGACAGAGAGAAAGGTCTTCCTTTTGCTGTTGGTTCACCCTCCAATGGCCGCCGCACCACGCTGATCCGAAGGCAGGAGCCAGGTGCTTCTCCTGGTCTCCCATGGGGTGCAGGGCCCAAGCACTTGGGCCATCCTCCACTGCACTCCCTGGCCACAGCAGAGAGCTGGCCTGGAAGAGGGGCAACTGGGACAGAATCCGGCACCCCAACCGGGACTAGAACTCGGTGTGCCGGCACTGCAAGGCGGAGGATTAGCCTAGTGAGCCGCGGTGCTGGCCTAAAATTTCTGGCTCCTTGTGTGTTGTTGTAGATCAAGAGTGTCAGAATATGAACATTATATTTTGAAAATCATCACAAATGGCAACTGACTTACACACTTTAGCTGAGTCTGAATAATATGAAAATATTCATTCTAAACCACTCTCAACTTAAAAATAAACTAATCAAAATTGTAGGTATAAATATTTAGAAATTAGCATGTAAAACAATATATAGCATGTTATCTTAGAGATTAACAATGTAATGAATGCAGTCATATCAAACTCATGACCTTACACACTTTTTTTATAAACTAAGAATTGTACAAATATGTGAACCAGGAGTTCAAGACAGAAAGTTAGGGGAAAAAAATCAAAGAACAGAGGATTATAATGATCAAAGCAGAACTTTATAAGATAGAAGAAATCAAGGGATATTTCTTGACTTTGTCAAATAAATATAAGTACCATTTTCCTAAGTAGAAAAGGCAAGATTATTATAAATATAATACTGGTTTTTGTAGAAGAATATTTATTGCAAGGGTGTGATGCATTAGGGGAAGTCATGGTATATTTACATAAAGTTATTCAGCATTATTTAGAGATAATGCTTTGGAAAAATATAATTTACTATAAAAATAATAAACAGTATGTGTCAAATTAATACTTATGACAAAATACATAAATCTGATTACTTTAATTGTTGAAGGTAAGGGTTGCTTATTTTCTTAGCGTGCTAAAATTAATCAACTGGATGATATTGTCATAGTTAAATCTTAAATTGTTTTCTTATAGTGTTAAGTTTTTAAAAATTATGTACTTTAGACTTCTGTTTCCTGTCATGTCAGGCTAGGGAAGTCTTTCCAAATCTCACCTTGAAGTCCAATAAATCGCTGGACAACACATAAAAGCTTTGCTTGAAAGCACCAAGATAAGCATCATATTAAAAAATTGCTGGGCCAGTATACACAGGAGGATTGAAGTCAGGGAAATGAGACTGGAGTTTGAGCACTATTTTACCTGGGAGCAGGTGTGACATCTACAGAAGCTGTAAGGATGAAAGGATGAGTGTCTTATTTGACAGCCTCACAGGGCTGATGTAAAAGGGCTTAGAGTTCAAGACCTGCCAACAGATGCCCTGATGAAGCTTCCTTACACTGAGTTAAAATTTGACAAAGCTGCCCTGAAGAGTTAAGGAGTATATGAAACATGTACAACTTAAATAAAAACAAAACAAATAATGATTGGTCCAGGAGAAGGCAGGTTTTCAATTGGGACTGCAACTCAACTTTGTGCACATCTTACCCATGGAGAATCCCAGATAGCTCGTATATTCTCAGACTGCTTGATGTCAAAAATCTAAACACTTGGGAGGAAAATTAAAACTATTTCGACAACAGTTTTAAAATTAATTAATTGGTTAATTAGTGAATTATTTTATATTTGTAAAGCAGAGAGCCAGAGACAGACTCTCCCATTTGCTTTTTCATTTCCCAAATGACCATAATAGCCAGAACTGGGCCTGGCCATAGCCAGGAGCTGGAAACTAATTCCAGGCCTCCCATGTCTGTAGAAGGTACCTCAGCATTTCAGCCATCATCCCACCCTCCTTGATGCACATTGGCAGGAAACTGGACTTGGAAGCAGAGCTGGACTTGAACCCAGGCACTCTAATATGGGATGTAGGCATCCCAAATAGTGTCTTAACCCCATGCCAACCATTTACCCCTACAAAGATTTTAAATATGATATTGGGAATAAAAATAAAAATACTAATCATACAAGTAGTAACAATAACATAAATGACAAGTATCAATTATGACAATAGAAATATATCTTCTGGAACTCCAAACAGTGCCGTTAAAAGACAGTGACTATTAGATGAAAAGCAAGATTAAATTATATTTTATATAAAAGAGAAGCATCTTAATATAAGCAAGTTAAAAGAAGTGAATAAAAAAAGACACACCAAGCAAAAAGAAAATGTGAACATAAGGAGATGAATGAAACTAAATCAATTAATAGCAGACAAAATAGACTTGCAGAATATTAATAAATGTAATATATTGCAAATATAAAGAATCTTAATTCATTCTTTAAGTCAATGTATTAGCAATCCAGGATAATCATACATATGTATGAATCTGAAAAGAGAGCCTTAAAATATATAAAACACAAAAGAGGAAGTATTGAAGAAATAGATAATTTGACAATTATTTTACAACCATTCATTCAGAAACTGATAGAAATACTAGACAAAAATATTGATAAAACTTTAGAGGGTAAAACTACTACTCAAACAGAACTCTATACTTTGTGTGTCTTTGTGGGTGCAGTCTGTTCACATCTTTACTTAGTATATACTAAGTTGATGTTCTGTATATAAAGATAATTAAAAATGAATCATGTTGAAGAATGGGATGGGAGAAGAAGTGGGAGATGGGACAGTTGCAGGTGGGAGGGAGGTTATGGGGGAAAGCTGCTATAATTCAAAAGTTGTACTTTGGAAATTTATATTTATTAAATAAAAGTTGAAAAGAAAAAAATAACAATCACCTTTAGGAGTCATAGCTCACAGAAGTTGTTACTTTTTTCTACTAAACAATATAGTTAGTAGAATTCCATTGCCATTGTGAAACAAGCCAGAATAAATTAGAAGATAAAATTTAGTAGAATTCTCTAACTCCCTTATTTCATATTTCAACTATGTGACTGGAAACAGATCCTATGTATATTACTTCATGTATTTCAGAATAACTTGTGCAGAAATTCCATTATACTGTTCTACCAAATGCAAGTATTTTACATAGTATACAACCTCAAAAATTAGACATTTCCTTCTTCAATTCACTTGTATGTGTACATACACATACAAATATGTATACCACACACCTGCATGGAAATGTTCTGATTATATGTAGCTTATACATCCAAAATAGACAATAAAGAAAGTTATTTGAATTCTTAAAAAAAAAACTTTAGAGGGTCTGAGCAACACCAGCAAGAATCTTGACATAATTGGAACATGTACAACCCACTACAGAATATACTTTTCATTTTCAAATAATCAGGTTATATTCATCGTTATAGACCACATGCCATAGAAAAATCTCAATAAATTGAAGTATATTGAAATCATACAGTGTATTTTCTATGACTACAATAGAATTAAATTACAAATCAATAACAATAAATATTTAGGAAGCCACAAATATTTGGAACTAAATCAATATATTTATACATAGGTTAAGGAAAAAATCCCAAAGGAATAAATAAATATTTCAAACTAAATGAAAATAACAGATTTTATAGCATTTGCAAGGATAATATATGAATATCTTGAGGAGCTGTAGGCCATCAAGTTTGAAAATTTAGATGAAATGGGACTAATTCCTTCCAAGACACAAACTACTTAAAGCCTCTCAAGAAGAAATAGATAACTTGAATAGCTATACAAGGGCTCTGCAAAAAGTTCATGGGAAAAATAGGCATGGATTTTACTTTTTTGTACTAAAATAAACTTACCCTTTCAAAAAATTATTTATTCATTTATTTGAGAGGTAGAGAGACAGACACAGAGCAAAAGACAGAAAGAGAAAGAGAGCTCCCATGTGCTTGTGTAGTCCTCTATGTCCATAATCACTGGGACCTGGTCAAGACAGAAAACTGAAAACTCAATGCAGGTCTCCCACTTGGGGTGCAGGGACACAACTCCCTGAGCCATCATCTGGTGCCTCCCAGGTGCACATCAGCATGAAGCTGGAATTGGGAACAGAGTTGGAACTCAAACCTTGGCACTCCAATAGGAGGTGATGGAGTCCAAAGTGACATCTTAATAACTTGACCAAATATCTACCTCTACACTTAACTTTTAATTCCATTTTCCAAAAATTTTTGAGTATACACTCATATAGTCATTTATTAAACAAATTGAATTAATAGTTACAAGTATTCCAATGAAGAAAATTCCATCTAAGGTGGCTTCAGTGATGAATTTAAGTAAGCATTTAAGGAAAAAAATAATTTCAATTCAATACAGACTATTCCAGAATACAGAGGAGAAGAATAGTACCACATCCATCACATGGGACAACATGATACAACTACCAAAACAAGTCAAGGATACACAATACATGAAAACTACAGAGCAATATGTCTTTGCTGAACATAGTTATAAAATTCCTTAAGCAAGATACTATCAAGGAGAAGCAGCAATAAGTAATAATTTTGATATATTATGGCATATTTATCACATGAAGTAAAAAATGATTTGTCATGTGAAAATCAAGCAGTATAATTCACTATACCAATAGAATAAGGAAAAAAAAACTCATATGATCATTTCAATCGATGCAGAAAAACATTTTCCAGCATAAAAAGCCAGTCCCAAAGGGACAAATATCATATGTTCTCCCTGATCGGCGACAATTAACTGAGCACCAAAGGGGAAACCTGTTGAAGTGAAATGGACACTATGAGAAACAGTGACTTGATCAGCTCTTGTCCTGACTGTTGATGTAAAATATAATACTTTATCCATTTTAGTATTTTTTTTTGTTCTAGTACTATTGGTTGAACTCTATGATTAACACACAATTATTCCAATTATTCTTAGGTGTTTAAATTTTAACTGAAAAGTGATCCCTCTTAAATATAAGAATGGGAATAAGAGAGGGAGGAGATGTACAATTTGGGACATGCTCAATCAGACTTGCCCCAAAGGGTAGAGTTAGAAACATGCCAGGGGGGCCGGCGCTGCAGCTCACTAGGCTAATCCTCTGCCTTGCAGCGCCAGCATACTGGGCTCTAGTCCCAGTCGGGGCGCCGGATTCTGTCCCAGTTGCCCCTCTTGCAGGCCAGCTCTCTGCTGTGGCCAGGGAGTACAGTGGAGGATGGCCCAAGTGCTTGGGCCCTGCACCCCATGGGAGACCAGGAGAAGCACCTGGCTTCTGCCATCATATCAGCTTGGTGCGCCGGCCACAGCTCACTGGCCATGGTGGCCATTGGAGGGTGAACCCTCCAATGTCTCTCTCTCTCTCTCTAACTGTCCACTCTGCCTGTCAAAAAAAAAAAAAAAAAAGAAAGAAAGAAACATGCCAGGGGATTCCAATATAATCCCATCAAGGTGGCATGTAATAATGCCATCTCACTAGTCCAAGTGATCAATTTCAGTTCACAATTGATCACACAGATAGGTCTAAGAGTCAAAGGGATCACACAAACAAGACTAGTGTCTGCTAATACTAACTGATAGAATAAAAAAGGGAGAGAACGATCCAACATGGGAAGCGGGATACACAGCAGACTCATAGAATGGCAGATGTCCTAAAGAGCACTCTGGCCTCAGAATCAGTCCTTAAGGCATTTGGATCTGGCTGAAGAGCCCATGAGAGTATTTCAGGCATGGAAAGCCAAGACCCTCTGGGAAAAAAAAAAAAAAAGACCTAAATGAAAGATCTCTGCGAGTGAGATCCCAGTGGAAAGAACGGGGCCATCAAAGAAGGAGGTACCTTTCTCTGAAGGGAGGAGAGAACTTCCACTTTGACTATGACCCTGTTGGAATACGATTGAAGTCGGCGAACTCAAAAGGCTTCCATAGCCTTGGCAACTCATGACTAGAGCCTAGGGAGATTACTGACGCCATAGACAAGAGTGTCAAATTGTTAAGTCAATAACAGGAGTCACTGTGTACTTACTTCTCATGTGGGATCTGTCCTTAATGTGTTGTCCAATGTGAAGTAATGCTATAACTAGTACTGAAACAGTATTTTACCCTTTGTGTTGCAAACTGATGAAATCTTTACTTAATGTATACTAAATTGATCGTCTGTATATAAAGATAATTGAAAATGAAAAAAAAAATAGTTTCTGGCTCCTGGCTTTGCTGGCTCCTGGCTTTGGATCTGCCCAGCTCCAATGGTTGCAGTCATCTGGGGGGTCAACCAGCAGATGAAAGTCCTCTCTCTCTCTCTCTCTCCTTTCAAGTAAATAAATAAATATTTTTCAAAAAAAATCTGATCATGCTAGAAACACTTAGAACATTAAGAGTAAGGGTCGGTGTTGTGGTGCAGTGAGTGAACCTGCTACCTGTGATGCCAGCAGCCCATATGAGTGCTATTTCAAGTCCTGGTTGCTTCACTTCTGATCTAGCTCCCTGCTAATGCACCTGATAAGGCAGAAGAGGATGGCACAAATAGGGCTTTGGCTATGTATGTGGGAGACCTGGAAGAAGGTCTTGGCTCTTGGCTTTGGCCTGGCACAGCCCGGGCTGTTGCTAACATTTAGGGAGTGAAATAGTAGATGGAAGATCTCTTTCTTTTTCGGTCTCTCCCTCTGTAACTCTGCTTTAACAACACAAAAAAATACTAAAAAAAGAAAACTAAGTAAATGAGGCAGTAATGTTTAATCCTAAAAAACCTAGAGCACATTGAGATTTAATGCTATAACTAGTACTCAAACAGTATTTTTCACTTTATGTTTCTGTGTGGCAGCAAACTGTTGAAATCTTTACTTAATGTATGCTAAGCTGATCTTCTGTATATAAAGAGAACTGAAAATGAATCTTGATGTGAATGGAAGGGGAGAGGGAGTGGGAAAGGGGAGGGTTGCGGGTAGGAGGGAAGGTAATGGGGGGGGGGAGCCATTGTAATCCATAAGCTGTACTTTGGAAATTTATATTCATTAAATAAAAGTTTGAAAAAAAAAGACAAAGCAAATTCCATAAAATGAGTCCTTCCCATTTGAAATGAGATAGGGGTAAAGTCTGATAGTACTAGCCACCCTATCATTGGCCAGGTTCAATTTCAGGTCTGATCTGGACATAATAAAGATTTCAGGCTTAAAAAAAAAAAAAACAACAACAACAACAACAAAAACAAACAAAAACCTAGAGCAAACATTATACTTATTGGTGTAGCATTAAATACTTTCTTCCTAAGTTTGAAAACAAGGCTGATATTGACTTTTATTTCTCATTTAGATTGGGCTAGAAGTAGTTATTTCCATAAGGCAACAAAAGCAGTTAAATTAATAAAGATTGGGAAAGAATGAATAAAACGGCTTGTGTTTGAAGATGGCAAGACATTTGCTAGAAAGTTCTCAGGAATCTACATACTAACTACTATAAATAATAACTAAATTTAGGGGCCTGCACTGTGGTGCAGTAGGTTAATCCTCTGCCTGTGGTGCTGGCATTCCATATAGGCGACAGTTCGCGTCCCAGCTGCTGCTCTCGGCTCTCTCTAAGGCCTGGGAAAGCAGTAGAAGGTGGCCTAAGCACTCAGACCCCTGCAGCCACGTGGGAGACTCGGAAGAAGCTCCTGGCTCCTGGCTTTGGATCAGCCTAGTGGCTGTTGCGGCCATTTGCGGAGTGAACCCATGGGTGGAAGACCTTTCTCTCTTTCTCTCCCTTTGACTGTCTGTAACCGTACCTCTCAAATAAATAAATAAAATCTTAAAAAGTAATAACAACAATTTAGGAAGGTCACAGGATACAAAGGATATATGCAAAAATGAATTATTTTGAACATGAACAGCGGACAATTAAGAAATAAAAATGCCAGTCAAAAATCCTCTTAAAATGCTTCCAAAAACATAACATTCTTAATAATAGTTTTAGCAAAACACATGTAAGACTTTTTCACTGACAATAGAGGAAGATTTAGGTACACAGTTAAACAAAGAAGATACAGGTTATGGAAAAGAAGCACTTGTTCAGCAGTACTATTCATTTGGAAAATACACTTTAGAATCACAATGGGAAACCACTATACACTTGGTAGAGTGACCAAGAACAACAACTTGACAATACTTAGTGCTGGTAAAGATAACAGGCCACTGGAGCTAATACTTGGCATCTTCAAAGAGTTTTTTTTTTTTTTTAAGATTTATTTATTTATTTGAAAGTCTCAATTACACAGAGAGAGGAGAGGCAGAGAGAGGTCTTCTAACCACTGGTTCACTCCCCAGATGGCCACAATGGCCGGAGCTGCACCAATCCGAAGCCAGGAGCTAGGAGCTTCTTCCAGGTCTCCCATGTGGGTATAGGGGCCCAAGGAGTTCTACTGCTTTCCCAGGCCATAGCAGAGAGCTGGATTGGAAGTGGAGCAGCTGGGTCTCAAACTGGTGCCCATATAGGATGCTGGTGCTTCAGATCAGGGTGTTAACCCATTGTGCCACAGTGCCGGCCCCAGCATCTTCAAAGAGTTAATGGAAAACCTATGCGTAAATATCATTTTTTTTTAACCATCGCTGGTGATAGTGTGAAATGGTTCAGCCACTCTAGTCCTTACAAAACCTGGGGAAAACTGTGAAACCTTGGATTAGGGAAGTCATATCTGTAGAAGTTATATAAGGACATGCACTTTATTTCTCTGATTATTCCTAAATTTACTTATGGATAAGGGTATTTATTAGTTTTAAATTCTTTTTAGCCCACAAATAATATTTGGGGCGCACATCAATAACGCTTCTTGAATTTGTTTACAGTAAGTACTTCTGCCTCAAAAGTGCTTTCACTGACCTCTGACCGTGCAAAGACCACCGTGAATGTGCAGTTTTACACGGTGATAATTAGAGGGAAGAATTCTTCCATCCCTATTCATTTCAGAAATCTCCAAAACACGATTGGACAGAATGCTTATAATCCTTACCAAACAGGAGCAGAGCTAAAAATGAAAAAGGGGCCTGAGAGGCATGCTGATTTCCTCTCTCCTGAGTCGGAAGACCTTTCCCTTTATTTGCTCTTCCCTTCAGAGGTTCACATTATTTGGTTACCAGGAACTTCAGATATTATGCCATATCTTTATGTTTAAGAAAAATCTATTACAAGCAAAGCAGTAACTTTGCAAATTGATAAAAGCTATATATGCATTTTGAAATGTTTCCTAACATTTAATATTTTAAATTACATTTGTAGGTAGTAAGGTAGGCAGAAACAGTGATGCTTACTCTGTGTTCAATGACTGAATAATATAGAAATAAAAAGTAAAAGAAATTCTGGAACGTTAACTCTACCATGCGTTAATTTCAGATATTCCAAAACATTGTGTTTTGGGACCTGCATACTGATTCCATTGAGTTAAAATACTTGTTGTATAGGAAAGTGATGTCATTGCACACCCTTTTTTTCTTTTTACATATAACTTCATTGGTTAATTAACAAAAATATAAAATTCTGAAGAGTGGAAGTAGATGGCATAGAATCTATTTTGCAGCCATTTCTAAATTGTATCATTTATGTCATCTGACACCTTAGAAACACATAATTCTATTTTAAACTTTCTCCCATTCTCAGCACTTTTATCCTTAAATGCTATGCTCTGGGCAGTTTTTATTTTGTGATCACAGAATTTATTGCTTTAACCTCATGTTTCAAAGTATGTTTTTTTGGGGGAAGCAACCCTGTTCATAAACTACCCCTCTTTCCACTGTCACTGTACCACTCTCACTTCAACATTTCCTAAAGGTCGTTGCTCTGGTTTCAAGATCATGTTGCTGATTTTTCTGCTGTTTTTGCAGTGTCAGGGAAAGGGAACATTCTGCAAAGGTTTGCTGGTCTCCTCTGTTCCCAGTGGAGACTAAACAGAAAACTGATTCCTTAAGCTTCAGAATCTCTAGGCATGCTCCAGATTCTTATTTAGATATTAACACTTGTGACTTTCAGAGAGTCAAAGAGTATCAGAAGGAAAGCACTGAGGGATTATAAAATGTTTTCGGAGGCTACAGTTTCTACTTAGAAAACAAGAATGAAAAAGTATCATGCCCACCTCTGCACACCATATTCCTCCCTCATTATGCATCTAGTTTCTGGTGGAGGCAGTGTTTATGCTCATAGTAAAGTATTAGCTGAAGTTCGTTGTGAGTGTCTCCAAGGAGGAAGCTTCGTATTAGGAAACACGAATCAAAGAGGACTCTGACATTTACCAGGTACCACATATGCTTTCACTTACACTTCCCAGTTCCATGAGGCAAATATATATCAGCATTCTTGGTTTGAAAAAGGGAGAACTTGTGTCCAAAGATGTGAAGGAGCTTCCCAAGTACTAGAAAGATCAATCCGATGAAAGATATGCACATAGTCATCAGTTGCAAATTCTTCATGTATTTTTGAATCATTCTGTTTGGGTTTTATTTTTCTAAGAATCATTTGTTGGGTGTTGATATTTAATTGATTGCAGTTGTCATTCTTACTGAAATCCCTTAAAACTTAGCCTTGTGATCTCTCCCCTCCTGAGGAATTTTGGCAACAGAGGCAAGATCTGACTCCAAGTAATTAAAGTGGATCAGAGATGCATCCCTTTAGTTGGTGAATGTTGTCAATAACATCAGCATGAGACATCAATTTGTCCAGTGCTTGTTTCAGCCACTCTAGGGCTTACAGCCTAATCCATAAGCAGTAGGCAAGTGTTGTTCAATTTAATTGGTTCTGTAGACTGCAATCTTTAAGGTATAGTAAATATAGTTTAGGGTCTAATGCGAAAGGAAATAGAGCAATGCTGCAAAATTAGGATATGCTATAATTTATCATCTATTTCTCTGAAATGTTGAGACATGAATGATACTATGCCCATAACATGGTTGAATTCCTTTAAATAAAGTTGGTTTTTTTTGAAAAATTTATTCATTTATGTATTTATTTGGAATACAAATTTCATAAGTACAATTTTAGGAAGATAGTTTTTCTTCCCACCATACCTGCCACCCTACCCACACTTCCACCCCTTCTCCTCCTCCTTCTCCCCTTCCCACTCCCATTCTCCATTAAGATTCATTTTTAATTAACTTTGTACACAAAAGACCAACTCTACACTAAGTAAAGATTTCAACAATTTGCGCACGCATACACACACATAAAAAAACTGTTTGAGAACTAGTTTTACATTTCACTCTCATAGTATACAACTCATTGAGGACAGAGGCCCTGCATGGGGAGTTAGTGCACAATGAATCCTGTTGTTAATTTAACAGTTAACACTCTTATGCATTATGTCAGTGACTACCTGAGGCTCTTGACATGAGCTACTTAGGCTGTGGAAGCCTTTTGAGTCTACAAACTCCATCAGTATTTAGACAAGACCATAAGCAGAGTGGAAGTTCTCTACTTCCTTTAGAGACAAGTACTTCCTTCTTTGATGCCAACTTGTTTCTGCTAGGCTTTTACTCACAGAGATCCTTCATGTAGGACTTTTTTTTTTTGCCACAGTGTCTTTACTTTCCATGCCTGAAATGCTCTTACGGGCTTTTCAGCCAGACCAGCAACCCTTAAGGGCTGATTCTGATGTCAGAGTGTTACTTGGAGCAATGATCATTCTATGAATCTGATGTGTGGACTGCTTCCCATGTTGGAACATCCTCTCCTTTTTAATTCTATTCATATATATGCCACAAACCCTCTTTTTCTGCCTAGTCACTCCTATCATTGCTTGCAACAGCATAGGATTTAAATAGAAAATTCTAGCCCTGAGTCCTGGTTCTGCCAATAATTACTTGTGAGACTTTGTGCAAGTTATTTAATCTCTCTGGGTTTTTGTTTCTACATCTTTGAAATTAATATTGCAATATTGACCTCATAGTGTAATTTGGTGTATTAAATGTTTAAAAGTACATGAAAATGCATCGTCAGCTATATGTAGAAGTAGTCATTTTATACTCCCTTATCATCAGAAATTTAATATAATTTGCATACAGCAATATAACAGTAGCTCTCAAGTGTATTCTATAGAAACACAGTGCCACTGATGTTATTTGAGAAGTAGATTTGGTGTCGATTTGACCTGAAGTAGTTTTTTCAAAAATAATCATGTCTGTATTCTGAATATGTTACCCTAAACATATATATTTATATATCATATAATAATATATTATGTATAAATAAATTATATTTATGTATGTAAATATATATTATATATTTTATATATATGCACTTAGTCATTTATATTATATATAGATTCTACATATAGACCCTAAATCCCAGTGAAATTGTGTGGGTGTAGTTAGGCTTGTGAGGGTGATTTCTCTCTCTCCTGCACTTCTGCCATATGAGAACACAATATTCGACTTCTCTTCTCTTCCCTCTCTTTTTTTTTTTTTTTTTTTTGACAGGCAGAGTGGATAGCGAGAGAGAGAGACAGAGAGAAAGGTCTTCCTTTTGCCGTTGGTTCACCCTCCAATGGCTGCCACGCTGATCCGAAGCCAGGAGCCAGGTGCTTCTCCTGGTCTCCCATGCGGGTGCAGGGCCCAAGGACTTGGGCCATCCTCCACTGCCTTCCCGGGCCACAGCAGAGAGTTGGCCTGGAAGAGGGGCAACTGGGAAAGAATCCGGCCCCCCGACAGGGACTAGAACCTGGTGTGCCAGCGCCGCTAGGTGGAGGATTAGCCTATTGAGCCACGGCGCCGGCCATCTCTTCTCTTCTGCCTCCCAATGGGAAGAGATAGCAAAAGGCCTTCACCAGATGCTGGCTTCTTGATCTGGGACTTTCCAGAATCCAGAACTGTGCAATTAGTTTTTCATTATTTCTGTACTATTCAGCCTGTGATAATTTGTTATAGCAGCACAAATGGAGCAAAAACAATTGTTGAACCTTGCTAGATACTTTTGTCCATTAGTAATGAAATATGGCTCATAATTTTGTGTTTTATAAAGCTCAATGTCATGCAACCTATTAATTTGTTTTGTACTTAAGTCCAGTTTCTTTTTTTTTAAGTTTTATTTTATTTGTTTGAAAGGCAGAGTTACAGAGAGGCAAAGGCAGAGAGAGAAAGAGGTCTTCCATCCGCTGATTCACTCCCAAATGGCTGCAACAGCCGGAGTTGCACCGATCCAAAGCCAGGAGCTTATTCTGAGTCACCTAATGGGATTCAGGGACTCAAGAACTTGGGTCATCTTCCACTGCTTTCCCAAGCTATAGCAGATAGTGCCCATAGGAGATGCTGGCACTGCAGGCAGTGACTTTACCCACTATGCCACAGCACCAGCCCCAGTCATTTCAAAAGTATATGTGTAGTCTTTTCCTGTATGCATCGTTCACATTCTCCTTTATTCTTTTGCATTTTTCACTCTTGAGCCTCAGTCTAACCACAACATCTCTATCCTCTAGATGTATACACAGAATATCAGATAATGGGTATGCATAAAATAATGGATAAGAAGAATGTTGGCTTTTTCCTAGTCTCAGAAAAAGAAGCAAAAAAAAAAAAGCAACTAAAGCTTCTGTCTAGTGATTTTTTATATAAACAGTTTTCTTTATTGTTGGATTATTTTTATAGCATTTCAATAATTTTCCCCAAAATTGCTCATAAAAGATTTTTCTAACTTCCCTTGTTTTCCCAAGTCCTGTCAATCTAAATGCTTTACATCATGAGTCTGAAGATTATTTATCTTCCAAGTGAAAATCAGTTTTCTCTAATTTTAGAAATATTTGTTTGCTTCTGAAACTATACTGACAGTCTTTGTGAGACAGAAGAGAAAGTATAAAGGCCAGGAAAAATTGCTTTAATTTTTGTATTGAAAACTCAATACTCAGGCTTGAACTTCCTGTGGTTAAGCCACATGTTTAATGCTCTGAGGACGAACTACATGGCTCAGCTTCTATGTGCAATGTCACATCCAGCATTCCAAAGAGGTTCCACCTGAGACAATTGCACTTGAGACATACTGCAATCTCAGAAATATAGGACTTTGGAGCTATAAATCCACTTGGTTTATTACAACTTATACCAGGAAAGATGTTACATATTTGTAAGACCTTTTATTGCCTTTCCTGTGATACCTGAAGTTTTAGACAAACCTTCTATTGTGAATTGTGATTAGGAAAATGAAAATGAGGGTTCAGGAAATTTGAGCCTAGACAGCTAAAACATGGATTGGCATTAGCAGGACTTACATGGGTTTCTTAATTCATTTATTGACTTCACTCAATCATTCATTTAGTTTCTCAAAACATTAATTTGTGAAAATCAACTCTAGAGGGAACTTGGTATCACTTGGAGACCAGAATGGCCTATTTGTTGCACACTTTGTGCTTTTAGCCCACTCTGCTCCTAGAGCAGAAACAGGCATAACACTTTTTTTCCAGAGGTCTCCTCTGAATTTCTTCAGCATAATGTTCTGCAGCCACTCCAGTTCATCAGAGCTGATATGTAAGAAAAAAATACTAACCACCTCTGACCTGGGCAGTAATGGCAATAATATCTTACGGTTAGCCAGCAGACTAAGTATTTCATATAGTTTATATCATTCCTTACAACAATCCTACCAGAAAGGTACAAATAGCATTTCCTTTCTTTAAAAATGAGAGAATTGAGGCTCAGAGAAGGTAAAATACCTTAACCACAGTCACACTGCTTACAACAATATAGCTGGAGTTGAATCCAGGCAGTTTGAGTCTAGAACAAATTCTCTATGAGATAGTGTTGCAAAGGGCTTTCAGATGTGAATGTATCAGCTGGAAAGCTTACTAGCTCACTTATAGGTGACACTGGTGAAAATCCAGTTGACTTAAAAATCTTGAGTTATTTTCAACTAATATTCAAAACTGATGTTTTTTTTAAAGATTTATTTATTAATTTGAAAGTCAGAGTTAGAGAGAGAAGAGGCAGAAAGAGAGGTCTTCCATCAGATGGTTCACTTCCCAATTGGCCGCAATTGCTGGAGCTGCACTGATCTGAAGCCAGGAGCCAGGAACCAGGAGCTTCTTCTGGGTCCCCCACGCGGGTGCAGGGGCCCAAGGACTTGGGCCATCTTGCACTGCTTTCCCAGGCCATAGCAGAGAGCTGGATCAGAAGTGGAGTAGCCAGATCTTGAACCAGTGCCCATATGGGATGTCAGTGCTTCTGGCCAGGGGGTTAACCCACTGTGCCACATTGCCAGCCCCAACTGCTGGTTCTTAATAATTATAATGGGGATAAATTATTCCTATCACATGGTTTGAAGGGCGATTATAATGAGATAAATAATAGCTGCAGGAGAATTATTATAATGAATGACATGTGACAGATACTGAATTTGATTGTTCTATTTCTTTTGGAAGTGTCTTATTTTTTCTCTCTTATAACTCTTAGCTTAAGAAATAAATGAATTTCTCTTTCTGGATATATTTGGGGTTGGAGTGGAGCTCTTTTGTCCTATTGGGATGAAGGGAGATGGCAGCTGAATTATAGAAGATGGCACTATAACTTGCCATCTCCTCTGGAAAAGCCATAGTTATTGTGATGAGTTTTCCTTTTTTTGCCTAAAACCTTGATGCCTGTAAAATACATCATTCTTAGATTGAAAAAAAGTTGATGATATTTTCTCTTATTTACATTTTAGTATAGATGGAAGCTTCTAGAGAGAATGCAGATGCAAAGATGTGAACTGGGTAGTATTTTGTGATTGGAAAGGCAAAAAGAAGAGGCTCAGTCTCTTAACATGCCTCATTTTGATATCATTTTGAAAGATTGGCTTCCTGCTGCCAGGTTCTGGAACAGCTTTGGGGAATAACTGTGGGAAATGACTTCATATTAATAATCATGCTTTCATATCATCAGACCATTGGCAGAGTCATCATCGCGGTGCAGCAGGTAAAGCTGAAACCCATAGAGTCAACATTTTGTGCCCCACTGCTCCACTTCCAATACAGCACCCTGCTATTTGCTTAACCAGAGAGCAGAAGATGGTCCAGGTACTTGGATCCCTGCCACCTGTGAGATCTGGATGGGGTTCTTGGCTCCTGATTTCAGCCTGGCCAAACCCCTACTGCTGACACCATTTGGAGAGGAACCAGTGGATGGAAGATCTCTTTTTGTCTGTCTCTCTTGCTCACCCCTCCCCCTTCCTATCTCTCTCTTCCTCTCTCTCTCTTTTTCTCTTTCAAATAAATAAATAAATGAATAAAAAACATGGGATAACACAGTGGTTTATGAAGTTTTCTGGTAGCTAATTTTATGGGTGCAAATGCAAGTTTTCTACTTCAATTCATTATGAAGCCCATATTATTCAACTTCTGTAAATATTCATTTTTACAACAGGGATACTAATGCTTATGTTCCTAATTGATGAGAAGATTAAATTAGAAGAACTATATGAACATGCCAACTACATTAAGAGGGCATGTTTGGGCCTTCTTAGCTAAATACAACTTGAAACTTTCAGGTCTGTCTGGTACAGAATACTCTTAGACACTTCTATGACTTCTTCATGGCCTAGTAGCTTCCTGAGAAAAAGAGAGCATTAGCACGCAGCTTATTTATAAAGCACTTAAGGGATCTTGGATCCATATTCTGATAAGATTTTCATGTAGTACCATGAAGCTGAAGCTAAACTAAATGTTTGTTAGTCATGTTAGTCATTCTTACTGTCATTGGGTCCACAATCCATTGTCAAAGGGAAGTTCAGTGGAACTTTTATCAATTATCCTAACTCAAGAGGCTGCATAATACAATGAAAATGATGAAATGGGATTCAGCATATCTGAGTTGACAAATGATAAGGGACTTCTCTGGGCCTCTAAATTCTTACTACAAGGTAAGTGGTAGAGAGGCCTCCAGTCCAGCTCTTAGGTCTCTGACCCTTGTGTTCAATTTTGATCCTTCTTGACCTTCCTAACTGCCCATTTTTCTACTTTTCTTGATATTTCAATAAAATTAGAAATTTATTTTCTACCACATTTTGTTTCAAGATCTTGACTTTCTTTGGAGAAATGACACTATATAAATGTGAAATAGGATCTCATAGTTATTTCTTGCTAAGCTCATCTTGTTCAAATTAGCTATATTATAGCTAGGACTATGTAGAGATTCTCTTCATACCTGTTTTTTACATGACCAAGTGTGAAAATTCAATTATTTATTTCAACTATGTATTCAAGTAAGAAAGTGTCCCCCAAATACCTACTTCCTTGATAAGGATTACTGGAGTTTTAATAATAAGCTTTCTGAAGCCAGTTATTTCTCTTTCTTTTATTGGTGATATTCAATCTTTTCTACTCTAGAGGTCAGTATAATGTTACAAATGGAAGACTTTTCTTTTCTATGATAAAATCTTAAAAAATAATATCCTTAAAACAGAATCTCAAATGAAGCTGGAAAAAAGAAATCTCTACCCACAGAAAGGCACTTGTAGGATTATGATAAACCAAAACAGAAAGTCCAAGGAAAATTAAACAATGAATTAAGTGCACGGACTACTTACCCACAGTTATGTAATTTTGGGAACAAGAATATGTGATGAGGGAAAGGTGGGAAATAACACAAGAAATTGGCAATACAAAAGAAAACCATAAGGCATCAGATAGGGTGTGAACAAATACATAGGAAAGTCACTTTGCAAATTCTGGAGGTGCTTCCATGATGCTTAAATAATAGGGACTCAAAAATAGGAATAAATGCCTGTCTTTACATTTGGAATACCTACATTTTACAAAAATCACAAGTCTTCTCAAGCCCTCATGCCACCACTACCTTTTAACTTTTAGTCAATGACCCTGTCATTTTCTTTATCTGGAAAATCTAGGCTTTAGCTATGACATCTTCTATCTCCTGCCCTACCTGCTGGTTTACATGTTCCATCATACTCACCAATACTGGGAGAAGGGGTGCCTCACTTTTCAAATCCCAAACCTGATCCTATGACTTCATCTCTTTCCATCCTTACAAGCCTTGCTTCATTAGATACTCAGTTTCTTCAATTAATGTGTGTGTGTGTGTGTGTGTGTGTAAGAGCAAGATTTATTTAAATCAGAGACCTCCAGCCAGAGTGGTTTGGAGAGGGGCTCCAAGAGAGAAAAACCTGAAGGGGCTGCTAGTACTGGGGTTTTTAAGCACAATGTTGGGGAGGAAGTTGTCAACCAGAACAAGGCAGGGACAAATCCAATAAAAGACCTGATTTGTAATCTTCTTTACCTGTCTGACTTGCTCATGATAAAACAAAAGAACCATCAGAAGGGCAGACACCTAATTTTTTTACAGTGAACTGGGAGCTCAGAAGGGTAGAGTCACCATTCCCTAGATATTCTCATGATAAGATTGGAAGCTTCCAAGGAATGGGCAGGCACTTTTGACCCAGCTAAATATAAAGTTTGGGGAAAGAAATATTTTGCACTCTAAATTCCCACTGAGATCAGTCTGACTGCCTATTAATATGCTTGATATCTTCCCCATGCCCCACTCCCTAGCTCATATTCCTCAATTTATAAATGTGTCTGAACATTTCCTTCAAAAAGGAAAAAGAAAACAGGAATAATCTCTTTTTGCCTATGCATCTTCATTAGGCAAATATCCGATTTCTCTGGTCCTTCAAATCTCTGATAAGACTAAGCCATAATTTCTTCTAATTCATACTTCAATATACTCCTTTCTATTTCTTTGCTTGCTATTTCTCTGCACTTGGCCATTCTGAGTCATGAACAATCTTTTGGCTTATTTTTTAAAAATACTTATTTTTTATTTATTTGAAAGGTAGAATGACGGGGTGGGGGTGGCAAAGGGAGAAACCTTCCATTCTATGGATCATTTCTGAAATGACTGAGATTGGGCCAGGCCAAAGCCAGGTGCTTTGAATTCCATCTGCATCTCCCACGTGGATCTCAGGGGCCCAAGTACTTGGATCATCTTCTGCCGCCTTCCTAGGCACACTAGCTGAGAGCTGGATATAATATGGGATGCCCACCTTGCAAGCAGCAGCTTAACGTGCTGTGCTACATTGTTGACGCCAACAATGATCTTTTTGAACGCTTCTCATATGCATGGTTTCATCATTTTTTTGCACCAAAGTAGATATTTTGCTTTATATATTTATTGATTTATTTTAAAGGCAGAGTTATAGAGAAGGTGAGGGAGAAAGAGAGAGAGAGAGAAAAAAAGGGCTTTCATTAGTCTCATTAATCCAAGTCATAACTGCCTAACTCATATTTAAATTCTCACAACAGTAATTGCTAAAAGATGGAAAAATGGTTTTGATACAACATTATGAAGAACTTTCTTCCTTGAAGCTAGACCCCATAGAAACTCTACCCAGAAATGGTTCCCATTTGCCATTCTCTCTCCACAGTGACTCCGGAAAAGCTAGAACATATAAAAAGAAGAAATGTACTGAAAAGTGCGCCTGGGTGAAGACCAATGGTTTTTGTATCTGTATGTGTACTTTACCCTCAACCCTTAGCACCAGATATACCTATACAGTTGCCTATGAGCTTCTCCACATGGAGGTTTAGATATTTGGCTGTTATATGTCTTGCTACACTCATGACTCACAATTTACCACCAGCACGCTAAGTTCCAGTCACTCACAATATTTCTAGTTTTTAAGGCCTTTCCTAGCATGTTATTCTCATTATCTTCCTTGCCCTTGTCTCTTTCTATCCTTTTTCACCTAGGCAACATATATGCGATTCTTGAGAGCTTCCTCTGACCTCAATCCTCTATGCCTTCAAATATGAATTTGATACCCTTTCAATATTTTATCACATTGTATATATGGGCATCATTGGTTAACTAGGCTAGCTCCCCTACTAGACTATAAACCTGAAGGGCAAGGATATTCCTTTGATTTCTGAATCCCTAAATCCAAACATACCCAAAGCTCAGGACTTGTTACTTCTAGCCTTGGTGTTTTTCCTGAGCCCATATAAATGATACATCCCCAGAGACAATGTTGTTAGTATATTAGTGATCCCTTCATTATTTATTGACAACACTGACAGAGACCACTGGTTCAAATTTACTCACTAGTTGTTTGATTGGGTAAACTGTTAGTAAAATGGTACAGTCTTACCTGTGGCACAATCTATGCCTCGGACACCATCCTAGACTCTAGCCCCATGCCACCATTGCTGGAAGCCAGGTGACCACATGGCCCAAACACAGGTGTCAGCTCCACCCCATCCTAATAGGATTCACTACTCCTACTTCCCTGCCCACCTCCCGGCAAAGGTTTAACAGGACCTGCTCCTGAACATGTCTCTCTCTCTCTCTCTCTCTCTCTCGATCTCTCTCTTATGCTCTCCTCCTCTATCTTACCCTCTTGCCCACTCCCCACCTGCCAATCAGGCTTCCCACACCCAACAATAAACCTTGCCTTTAACTCCAGTGTTTGGTGTGTTTTGTGGCAGCCACTTGCTTTCCTGTGCTTTTGTTGATACGTGTGAGTGAAAAACAGCACATAACTTGACTTTAAGGTAGCTGTCTCTCTGATAGTAAATTATATGCAAATACAAAGAGTTTTCATTATCTTTCACTGATTTTCTTTCTTTGTTGTCACCATCCATGAGGACAGAATGGGAGAATTATTGTTAAAGATAGTCATAGAATAGCCTTTAGAGCTGGAGGAAAACTTAAAGTGAAATCTGCTGGTCTCCAAGATATGAGAACTGAAATCCAGCTCAACAGCGTGGCTTGCTGGAGTCACGGGGATCAATGAGAGCAGAGCCAGAGAAGTCCTTCCTGGCCAGCTCTTAGCCAACTGAAATAGCTGGTTAGTTCCTCCAGCAAGATTGGTAATGAGTCCTGGCCAAAGAAATGTTATGGAAATACTGATGATTCTATACCTGCCAACAAATTCCCAGGGCTAGAAAGCTGTGATTTTACAAGTGGATAATTTTGTGGAAGAATTGTGAAAGTGGGAGCCTTCCTGATCTGTAGGCATCTTTACCACTCAGATTGTTTTCACAGAGGGTAGGCTCTACATGGTCGGACATAGGGAGAAGGCAGAAGCAAAATTCTGATTTCTCTGGTTCCTTGCTATTCATTCTGTCATGTTTACATTGCAGGGCTGTAGAAGGCAGAGCTGCATGCGCTCCCTCCATGGAGCCAAGACTCACTGGCAGTCCTGTGAGATGGAAATTTCATCTTGGTTTCCTGGCCAGCTTCCATCTAGTCGAAGGTATTTTATCTAAATATTTCCAAGGCGCCTATCTCTGCAGTATTGAAGTGCTCAATTAGACATGGCCTGAGTCTTTGTAGCATATCAATGTGCACTGCTGAACAGCTGCTGCATTCCAACAGAGGGTGAAGTCATCTCTATATATAGACTATAGCAAGCTGTTTAGAACAGTGGATTTAAGCAGGCAAAAGCACACCTGAGCTATAAGTCAGTCACCTGCCCAGAGTGACAGAAGAGCCTTGAAAAAAAAATTACTGCTTCTTTCAGGGAGAACTCGCAAAAAGGCCATGGAGTCTTTTTTTTTTTAACTGATTTATTTATTTTTTGTTCTGTAACTTATAGCTTCTCCAAAATACTTTTTCCTGTTAATTCCATAAATAGTAAACAAAAAATCACTATCTACAAAACTGGGATTATTTTCTTCCATGATTCTATTTTCTCTTAACAACTTGTTGTTAGTTCATTGGTAAGAAGTTCATCACATTTTAGCTGATGTACAGGGCATTATCATTTATTAAGTATCATTTTACAATGAAAGCATTGTGTACTTGGTCATTTAATGCGTGTTATCCCCATTAGATGGTAAGTTTCTTGCTTGGGCACAAAGTACTTGAATAATTTATAACAACTAATGATATCTCATGAAGTATGATGCCTTGCTCCTCAGCAAAAGGCCACAATTATTGCTGACTCTGAAATATTTTGGAAAATATGTGAAAATAAACTTTAATTCCTTGGACTGATACTCAGATGACTATTGCTGCTAGTGCAGTTATGGATACCTACCTGATGTTGGAAGAATCCTACATGGTCATCTAGGTCTCCCCTTTACTTGACTGAGCACAAGTTTCTCTGATTTGGAGGCAGAGACAGGATAACTAATTTCACAAATGCCCAGGAATAGAAATAAGATGGACTTGGCATCGGAGGGTCTATAACTCCATTCTGCCTCAAACACTTGCTACTTGTGCATATTCTTATTTTTGTTACCTCTATCTCATCTGTCAGCCATGGATCAGATAGCCTTATGAGCATTCCAGTTTTGGACAGCTGGAGGGAACAGCTTCATTGCTGCCATTTCTCCCTTGGCTGTTTGCAATGGTGTGTCAAGTGAACAGTTGGGTTTCTCACTTCCTATCATTACAAATTACTTGAGCCAAAAAACGAAGACTTCTCCTGGGCCCACTTCACTCTGAACTTCACCAGGTAGAGGTTCTACTTCATTTCACAGAATCAGAAGGCCAAAAGCACCTCAAAAAAGAATATCAGAAGAGAGTAATTCATGCTTGGTCAAGATCCTCCTTATCACCTCAGCCTTGTTATCAGCTATGAAAGCTAAAGCCTGTCTGTGGGAAGATAAATCACTTCCTGAGAATCTAGACTGTCTTTGATACCAGAACTCACATTTTTAATGAAGAATTTATA
Organism: Oryctolagus cuniculus; assembly: GCF_051225735.1. Taxonomy (NCBI): domain Eukaryota; kingdom Metazoa; phylum Chordata; class Mammalia; order Lagomorpha; family Leporidae; genus Oryctolagus; species Oryctolagus cuniculus. Next base: position 101,414,096 of record NC_142870.1, read on the forward strand.
ACGTGAACTTTGACTTCTGTGAGGCCAGTAAGATGCAAACTCTGTGAAGTGCTGATTTGTGGGACACACCTAGTTTTTCACTGATTAGTCATTAAACAGCATCAGAGGGATATAAACTCATGGTATGAGGAATGTGAATTAAGGAATCCAGAGAAAAGAAGACTTCCCTGGGTAAATGACCTCCTTAAATCGGTTGTAAAATTCTGCCATGGGTCATGAAAATCTATTCTCAGTGAGAGAATAACCCAAAGTAGGTAAATGTCTTGCTAGTACTAATACTTCTTCTTTCCCCCAGTTCCTTGAAGGCATAGATGATACATGCAACTCCTCACTCTCCCTAATTTTTTTCCTGCCCACCTCTGTCAATGTTCAGTCTGTGTAGGTCCTTCCGAGTCACAGAATTTGCTGGGCTGACAGCTAGCTACTCAAAGGCAGGAGGGGGAGGAATTGAGCTGATTATCTATTAACTTCTGCTTGAATTAAATAGATTTCCATATTGCTTTAAAATTCATAGTTCTCTCTTATGCATCCCCCCTGGGTTTCCATGATCTATATATAAAAAAGGCAATATGACAAATTTCTTTGCCAAGGCTTGATGTTGGGAACTCAAGAGTTTTTTATTTAATCACGGTGCTGAGTTCCTGTCTGGCCTTGGCTATGCTATTTTACATTTCAAATATTCCATCTGTAAAGGATGAATGATAATTCTTACTGATCTCACAGGAGCTTAGAGATGATGGATTAGTTAGTGTTTTAAAGAGCTTTGGACACACCAAGTGCTAAATAATAATTGGTATTATTAGACTCTTCCTGAATTAACTGAGGGTACTAGGAAAAAATGGAAGCTGAAGCATTGGCCAGCTGACCTGTTCTGTGATCAGATCTCCTGAGGTTTCCCCTTCCCTATCACTCATTGAGTGATGACTCTGTGTGTCTAGTAATAAAAGGAATCTGGGCCATTAACTACATTGTTGAAATGTTTCAGTTCTTTATTCCTTGTCCTATTTTATTTTATGAGGACACAATTCTAAACCATCACATCAGTAGAAATTCTATTATATAATAAATATGCCTCAAAAGAACTATTTTATCACAAAATGTGATATGTTCTATCTTGAGATAATAGCTGGTGATTGGCATAAGAGGATTTCTGGTCAGTGTAAAGTTTTTAAAGCAAACTCTATCTTTGATCTTTACCACTTCTGTGATGCTGACTGAATTGATGAGATCTGGGGAAATTCCTCCACAACTTTTATGTATGTGGTAGAGATTTTTTTATTTGTTGGTCAAACACACATTGAATTTCTATAATGTGTCAGTTCTTAGATTAGGAGACAAATATCCATATCCATATCATATATGATCGACATATATACATATTCATATCACTCATGTTGACTCTATTGCAGAGGACTTCATAATACTGGAAATAATAGATATTCAATGAGAAATGAAATGCAAGTAGAGATATACACAAGATAATTTGTGAACATGAATAAGGATAACTATTGCCCTGAGAATTCAGAAAAGGTTTCTCAGACATTGAAGGCATTTCAATTGGAACTTGAAAGCAAGATTATCTTGCCGCATAAAGAAAAATGAATGAGAAATGGAGGACTTTGTAGAAAGTGTAGCATGTGTACTAAATGTCATAGGTTTACTTTTTACTGACAGAAAATGAGAGAATAGTGCATAGATTCACCTGTCAAGTTCCATTTAGCATTCTGGAAGGGGTTCTTTTAAGTGCATTGATCACAAATTAACACCTCTTAAAGGAAGAACTCCAATTTTAGGAGTACCCTGTAACACAATTTTTACTTGACTTTTCTGATGGGTAGAGGAAAAAAATAGTGGTTGAGGGACATATTACGCACAATGACACAGGATTGTCTTCTTAGGCCCTTATAATGCCTGGTGTTTGCTAGAATCATAAGAAATCCTCATAGTTAATGACTGTTCCTCACCAAGTTCACATTGCCTCCAGCTTAAACAGTGTTCTGTGCACTGCTGTTGGCTTGCAGGAGCCGTTCAGGGCTTGGGGAGCACCTGTGATAAGCTCTTTGAGGACGAGGGATTTGCAGAGCTGCACCATTACATTATGTGATTCCCTTCAGACTGCATTAGTCTCCAAGGGCTGGATATGCACAGGCTATTTGGGCAAACTTCTGCTGCTTACAGAAGGTTATACATACAATTATAAATGAATAATCCACTTCATTCAGCTTGTTTTTCTACTTATTATTCAAGCTATTGTATTAAGTATTTTCGTATATACGGGTATTCTGAAAGTTCATGGAAGGGGCTGGTGCTGTGGTGTAGCAGGTAAATCTGCAGCCAGTTCCGGTCCCAGCTGCTTGACTTCCAATCCAAATCCCTGCCAATGCACTGGAAAAGCATCAGAAGATGGCCCAAGTACCTGGGTCCCTGCATCCATGTAGTAGAGACTCAGAAAAAGCTCCTGGCTTGGCTTAAGCTTTGCCCAGCCCTGACCATTGTGGCCATTTGTGGAGTGAACCAGTAGATGGAAGATCTCTCTCTCTCTCTCTGTCTCTCTCTCTGTCTCTCTCTCTCTCTCTCTGTGTGTGTGTGTGTGTGTAACTGCCTTATAAGTAAATAAGGCTTTTAAAAAAAAGTTCGTGGAAAGCAGAACTAAGAAACTACAACAATCCAGCATCATTAGGTCTTATACTGATTTTATGATCTTGTAAATTCTTATTTTTAAAAAGGTTTATTTATTTATTTGAAAGGCATAATAACAGAGAGAAAAGAAAACAGACAGATCAACCCTATAGCCACTATTTCCCCCCCAAATGGCTACAATAGCTAAGACTGAGCCAGACAGAAGCCAGATAGCTGGAATTCCATCTGAGTCTTGCACATGAGTGACAAGTACATGGGTTAACCTCTGCTGCCTCCCCAGATGCATTGGCAGAGATATGGACCCAAAGCAGAGCAGCCAGGACTTGAACAAGTGCTCATTTGGGAAGCTGGCATTGCACAGGGTGGCTTAATCCACTGTGTGTATAGTCAACCCTGTAATCTATAAATTCATAAAAGTGAATTATTATAAGTGTAATTTTCTCCTTATTCTTGGCAGATGCAGGGACAGACTTTTCAACATGGTGGCAGCTATCAGTTTGGCAGTTGGAGTTGGTGCTCTGTAAAATCCTTGTAACCTTTCCTTCTCTGAATTTCTAGAGCACAAGGACTACAGAATCAATTTTTTGTTGCTGTTGTTGTTGGATATTTATTGCTTTACAATAAGACTGCACACTACTTGCACACAAGCATTTCCTCTTCTATTACCCATAACATCTAACCATGCAGATGGTGGGCATGTTGATTTCAAAGTTATCAACATGACTATGAAGGTACATCACAGGAACACCTATCAGTTATCAGGTAGGTTCAAACAGATGAGGTTGAGTTGTACTCAGCCAGTACGTGAACTAGTTTTCTGTCTTGAATAGAAAATTACCACAAACTTAGTAATGGGAAACAACACAGATGCAATATCTCCTAGTTTCTGTGGTATGTAAGTCACAAGTGACTTAGCTGAGTCCTGTGCTTAGAATATCACACAGCCATAATCCGAGTGCTAACCAGCCTGTGTTTATTTTAGAAGTTTGGGGTCCCTTTCCTTGCTGTCATGATTGATGGCAGAATTTCATTCCTTTGTTTGTAGGAATGAAGTCCCTGTTTCCTCACTGGCTGTCAGCTGGAGATCGCACTGAACTCTGGAAGTCACTCTTGTCACGTGACTCTGTCATAAGTTGTCTTACAACATGGCAGATTATGTTTTCTAAGCCAGAAAGAGAAGCTGTCTTTCCAGTCTGCTAAAATGGAATTATATGAGGAGGGTATATATATCCTATACACATACAGAATAATTCACACAGTTCACAGAAAAATAGAATTCAAAGAAAATGCACATTTTTATGAGCTTTTGAAGACCCTTCATACTATAATGAAATTATGAGTGAATTAACTAGGCAAAAGTCACAGGCTTCTCCTGCACTCAAGGGAAAGGAATTATATGAGTGGTGTGTTGGTGGTTATTTAGGTTATGTCTGCTACTTTGAAAGGTAAGATCTTGAGCAATACTTATGTCCGGTTGATAGGCCGATTTGCCTAACTAACAATCACCTAGACTTGATAAAACCTCATATCTATTAGCAGGATTAACAGTTGCTGTAACGTTTATGTAGATACACATGCCAGAAAAGATAAAAAGGGCACTGGTGTTCAAATGGATGACTCAAAAGGATTTTACACAAGGCCTGGACCGAGAGTTCAATGTCAATGAGTGAAAGTAGCAATGAAGATATTGAATCGTCACTCTCAAATCTAAAATCTAAAAGTAACATGCATTGTTCAGGGAAGTGATTATATTATATGATAGAATCACCGTGTTCTGGACTGAGTAAGACTTTGCTCCCTACATTTATTCAGAATCTCAAACTGGAAAATGTTATATTAACGGTTAATGGAATAATGATAATTGGTGGATTAAGACAAAGACTTCATCTAATTTCAGCAGCAGGGAGGTGGATCTACTAGGGCTTGTCCTTTGGAAGAGTTGGTGATTTAAGCTGTGCTTGATCTAGCTTCTCTTTCTCTGCTTCCCAGGTCACCATGTAATCATTGCTCTGCCATTGCCAGTCTCTACTTGACACCAGTAGACTAATTGACCACCCAATCTTGAACTATGACCCTCCAAACTACAGGATGAAATAAATCCCTATTCTCCCAGAAGTTCCTCTCAGGTATTTTAGTTAAAGTAACCCAAAGTTGACTAACACAGACTGGAATTACAAAATGAAAAATACTTTAATGGGATGTCGATGAGCCAGTAAAATACAAGTTAATAGGAATAAATGAAACATCACCACAAATAACTCAGCATATTCTCTACTCTCCACCATTAACTCCAGTGTTAGGCAGCATGGAAGAATGGTCATGAAAGTATATAGAGAAAATTAACATTTGGAGGACAAATGGGTGCCAAATATATTAGTGATGTTAAATAGCAGCTGATAAGGAGATTTACAGTGAATAAATAAATTATGCTATAAAATACCTCTGATATTTATCTTGATCATGCTTCCCTCTGGAGTATTCTGCTGGGAAAAGTGGAAAGAAACAGCATTTCATGAGGAACAAAGCAAGTCTCCAGCACTGGTGCTAAGGTAGAAGTAGGGGCCATCAGAAAAAATTGATATGGGAACCTGTACTTGAAAATATCCAAGAGAAATTAGGCTATGTTATCTGACGATCACAGATAATTTAAAATATCCGAAAAACTTCAGGTAAAGGATGAAATGGTTTATTTGGGGAAGATCCAATGGGGGTAGACCAGGTGGCTGCTTTTTGGGAGTACTCATGAGAGAGATGATGCTCAGGTAAAGTTCTGGAGGGTTAGAAGGACTTCAGGCTTCGGGTGAGAGAGAGGTCTATTCCTTTTAGCTCCAAGGGCTTTCACTCCATGGAAAAGAAAGGTCCTGAAAGGCAGTTTTAACAAGACAAATGAGTGAGGATGCTTGGATTTCTTTGAAAATGAATAAAAGAGAATGAAGAAAAGAAATCCAAAAGTGGATGAAGAATCTTTCTTAGAATTGGAGGATAAATGCTCTTGAAGGGAAAAGACGGCTCAGTGGAAGCAAAGCTCTGAGATTAAGTTATCAGGAGATAGTTGTTCAAAAAGCAGACACCTGGAGATGAAGTCAGTTTGATGATGTTTCACAAGCAAAATCCAAAAAGCCACCATTGGTGTTTGGATCAATTAGCTTTAAGAAAATTATCTGTTACCAAGAAATAAAGACAGATCTTGTTCTGCAAAACACTACAGTTGCTGAAACATGTAGCCCTTGAATGAGCTGTAGCAGAAAAGAAGAGAAGTTAACAGTGATTGTAAAACCTAGTCCTCTAAATACTAATACAAGATAATTCATGTATTGCATGCCCACCAAATTTTCCTAAATTGCCACAAGAAATTGATCAGTGGGGCCACTGTTGTGGTGTTTTAGGTAAAGCTGCCACCTGTGATGCTGGCATCCCAAATGGGCCCTGGTTTTCTTGGCTGCTCCAATTCTGAACCAGTTCTCCACTAAAGGCCTAGAAAAAAAAGGAGCGTAAAATGGCCACGTCCTTGGGCCCTTGCCACCCACGTGGGATACCGGGATGAACCCCCAGCTTCTGGCTTTGGATTGATCAGTGAAGAATGAATAATAGAATCATGTCCATTTCTGAAGGAGTGTCCCTGTGGTACCTGTCTGGTGGAAATGGGAGAAAACCTGCCAGAAAATCTTTGACAGTTTCCCTTTATATTTTTCCATGATTTTGTGGAAGCATGGAAAACAGCTACTTTTATTTATGTGCCAGTAGAAGGAACATGACTTTTCCCTACTTTATTTATTTAATATGATTTATATGGCTTTTTAATTTGCTACCATAGCACTTGTTGCAGTATGTCCTCTGGCTTGAATGACATTGAATTGTAGACTTGTGTGCCCCTTTCTCTCCCTTGAAAGTATGTAAAGGTGAGAAACATGTTATTTTTTCCCTAGGTCTAGCATTTACCATTTATTTGATGACACAAATGTTTTCTAAATGGGTAGATACTGTCAGCACTTCAGGATTATGTCTTTTAAGTCATGAAGCTCCTACCAAAATATTCAACAAAGGATTATCCTGCTCTGAGCTGAAAGGGCATTAAAACCTGGTTAGAGACAGAGAATCTAAGAAACTCACTAAGAATTTAGATTCAGAGTTAAACAAAAGATTCAAAAGAATTTGAAAAAAATTTCACACTGATTTTAAAAGCTCATAATAACTGGGTTCAACAGACACTTGACTTCAGACTGTTGAGGTCAACAAACACCCTGTTGGTTTCTACAGGTTTAAAATATATGTCACAGGGTCCCTGTCCAGGATGTGCTCCCAATCCAAAGAAAGAGACAGATACACCAACAGATAGTTCCTAAACAGTGAGTAAAATACTAACAAAGATTTACACAAAGGACAATTTGAATATAGAGGAAAGAACAATTCAGCCCAGCATCAGGAGGGGTGGTGGGAAGGCTTCACAGAGTTTCTAAGGAACACCATCACCTAACAAGTGAAAAGGGAAGGAGAGCACTTCCTGAGGAGATGAGTACATTCCAGGGACTGGAAAGATAAAGGATGAGAGAGTGTTTGGCAACAGGGACCGATATCTGGAATCACTGGGAGGTGACAAGGTCCCTGTGGAAAGTGGCAAAGAAGAGACTTGGAGGTGGATTTTGTGCCTTCAAAGTCATTAAGCAGGATTAGGAAAGAAAATGGGTTTATGACAGTGTGGGAATTGACACAGATCTTTGAATAAAAGTATCATGCAGCTGCTCTTCCATAACTCTTTGTTTTTAAAGATCTATCTATCTATCTATCTATTTATCTATTTATTTGAAAGGCAGATTTACAGAGAGGCAGAGGCAGAGAGAGATCTTCCATCTGCTGGTACACTCCCCAAATGGCCACAGCAGCTAGATCTGGGTCTCTCCGAAGTCAGGAGCCAGGAGCTTCATCCGGGTCTCCCAAGTGGATGCAGAGGTCCAAGTACTTTGGCCGTCTTCGGCTGCTTTCACAGATACATTGTCAGGGAGCTGGATCAGAAGTGGCGCAGCCAGGACTCTAACCTGCATTGTACGGAATGCTGGTGTTGCAGGCAATGACTTTACTTGCTACTTCACAGGGCCAGCCCCTCCCTAACTCCTTTAAAATTTGACTTTGTACTCTTTAGACAAGAAAAACTCTTTTCTCATCTTTGAATAGAACCTATTGATACTTATTTGGTTACTGTAGCCAGAGGCTGATTGAAGAAAATGAAAAAAAAAAAAAAAAACTATTTTCATTTTGTGTTCCTACACCCAAGAAAGGAGTGAATGCCAAAAAGCCCTGTGCATCACTCCTGCTACCCTGCCAGGCATGTGGAACACACTAAGGGTCATCACTCTGACTATGACAAGCATAATGTTTTAATATCTGTATGCTAGACCCCCAGTTTTTGTTGTCTCAATTCTCATATCACTCAGGAAGGTGGGTTCTATTATTTGGGTCTCACTTAAGGCTTTGGGAAGAGTAGAAAATTCAGAAGAGAAGGACAAATAAATCATAAGCAGAATACCCCGAGCCAAGGAGCAGATGTTAAAACAGAGGAAACAAAGCATGATAGAACCCAAGTAGCTCCAGTCATTCGAAGAAATGTTTCAGGATTCAGTATTTGTGGACTTGTTCAGGGTCCAGTGCAGAACAAAAGGATGGAGTTCTGGATGACTGCCAGGAGTGTTTTCTGTTGTATGCAACTTGGTTTGCTTTGCCCCATTTGGGTTACAGGCAGGGGCAAAGAGAGAAGTCAATGAATTTCACTAAAAACAGTGCAACAAGTACATTTAAATCACTAGTAAGTGATGGAGTTTAATTTTTTGATAATTTGTAATTTTAATTTTAGAAAATAAATTTTTAAAAGAGGAAATTTAAACAAGAGGTATATAGATCTAATAATTAAATTATATGGATGAGTGACAAATTAGAGGGGGTGGAAGTGAGGGACAGCATTCACATGAGTCATCAGATCATGCCTTACATGGACAAATGGCTTTGCTTGTCACAGAGGTCCACAGACGAGCCTCATGAGCCATATTCAATCCATGACCTGTTTCTTTAAGCCTACCTGGCTAAGAATGAATTCTATATTTCTAAAACGTTGTTAAACACATGCGTTCATACATACACACACATATACATCACAGAGGATGTAGGATAGAGGCTTTATGTTACACGTAAGGTCTAAAATAGCCTCTCACCTTTTATAGAGCGAGCTTGCAAACCTGAGTCTATAAGATAGCCCCTTGTAAAGATCACCCTCTTTATCCTCAGTCCCTTCTTGTTTGACTTGCCGGAAGCCTTTCCATCTCGGGGCTTGTTTCTGCTCTCACCTTGCTGTACAGCATTGCTCCACAACCCATAAAGCAAATCTGCAGACTTCATTTCACCTCTTAATGGATTGTGACATGAAAACCACCAGAGCAAATGAAGCCCTTTCTAGGATTCCCTGCAGATTTTACCAGCCTGTGGAGACCAAGCCACCATCATCACGTGTTGGGAAGCAGTGCTCACCAATGCATTCAGAAGGTTTAATTGCGGATGCCTTTTCCTACAAATAAACAGTTGCTGGTGCTGTCAATCTGTCACCTTCCATGAGCATGAAAATCACGAAGAATTCATAGGAAGCTGCTATAAACGTCATGCATTTTCAAAAAACTTTTTAATCAATTGTGAAAAATGCTGTATACAAATCAAAACATGGAGGTTTTACACAGTATCTTCCTTCATTGATCATTAAATTTTTATTGATATTCATAATGTTTTGAAATACTATAGTCAATAGCTACATATAGATAGATCAGGTAAGAATCAAGGATACTTTGGAAAATCAAGTGTCTCTTTTTATCCTTGTGATAATAATAATGCTAATAACAGTCGCATGCCCTACAGTCCTATGGACATGTAGATTATCTCAGCTCTCTGCACATCCGTGTTTTGCTTCATATGTGTTATGTGAGTTTTGAGGAGCAGCAGCTGGTGTTCAATGTCTTTCTCTCACACAGTGACTGAACTTGACAAGTTTAAGGAAATAACTTAAGATCATGTTAGGACAGGAACAAGACTAACATTATTTGGGCTTCTGGCCTATGATATCTCTATGGTATGACCATAATAGCTGAAAAAGATATAGAAAATTTAATGTTTAAAATTATAATTATAGAATTGTAATTATTGAAATGCATACTAGAAATTTTTAAATCTTAAATGATAGCTATTACTACTACTAATGATTACTTTCCCCACCTTGAGCAATTCATTAGGCCTAAAACAAAAAGTATATTCTAGAAGTGTTCTATGCAGATTGATTCCAATTATATGTCTGTGGTAAATATTTTTCCTTCTTTCATTCCTGTCTTTCAAAAGATAGAAAAACAACTCTTTTATTACTTCCCTGGTCAGATTCCTCCTGGGTAGTCATCGGTCTCACAATCACCTAAGGCCATGATCCAGACTTAAGAGATTCCTTTCCAATAAACTTCAAAAACAGTTTTTAAATCCTGTCAAATTCCTCTGGAATTTGCTTTTGAGTTGATGCTGTTGAGTTAATCATTGTGCTGTTCCATGATTAATGGTAAAAGCAACTACATCATATGAAAAGTGAAGACAACTACATTTGATTGTATTTTTACTTAGCAGTATAACTTCTAATTGAAGTGTTAATATATTGGCCACAAAATAAAACAATCATTTTTCAGTTGTACATTTAGAACAAAAAAGAACAGCTTGGGAACACACAAGAGAGGGGCAAAACACTTTTAAGTTAGGCATTTCATGCATTATTGATTTTAGACGGAAGAATATGCATAATACTAATCTCTACATTGCTGAAATATAAATTGCTGAGTTTTAACTAAAATAAGATACTAAATTCAATTTCTATCTAAGTCAATTATCTTTGCTCTATTTCATAAACTAGTCTTTTAAATATAAATTAATATTTTCTGGAAACAAAATAATTCTCAATGCATAAAACTTGGAAAACAGATAAGACATAGAGAAAAATAATTATAACATACAAATTATTTTAATAATGTTATTTTTCAGTCTTTTTTAAAAAGAATTATTTTATTTATTTGAAAGAGTTACAGAGAATTGTAGAGCCAGAGTGAGAGAGAGTGTTTTTTTTTTTTTTTTTTTTTTTTTTTTGACAGGCAGAGTGGACAGTGAGAGAGAGAGACAGAGAGAAAGGTCTTCCTTTTGCCTTTGGTTCACCCTCCAATGGCCGCGCGGGCACACCGCGCTGATCTGAAGGCAGGAGCCAGGTGCTTCTCCTGGTCTCCCATGGGGTGCAGGGCCCAAGGACCTGGGCCATCCTCCACTGCACTCCCGGGCCACAGCAGAGAGCTGGCCTGGAAGGGGGTTAACGGGGACAGAATCCGGCGCCCCGACCGGGACTAGAACCTGGTGTGCCGGCGCCGCTAGGCGGAGGATTAGCCTGTTGAGCTGCGGCGCCGGCTTAGAGAGTGGTTTTCCATTCTGCTGGTTCACTCCCCAAATGACCCCAAAGGCGAGAGCTGATCTCATCTGAGTCAGGAGCCAGGAGCTTCCTCCGAGTGTCTCACGTGGGTACAGAGGCCCAAGGACTTGAGCCATCTTCCACTGCTTTCTCGGGCCACAGCAGAGAGCCAGATCAGAAGAGCAGCAGCAGGGACTGGAACTGGCACCCATATGGGATGCCGGCACTGCAGGCTGGGCTTTAACCTGCTGCACAACAGTGTTGGCCCCTTTCCAGTCTTTTAATTAAAAAAAATCTCCAAATATACAGGATTGAGAATAGGTTTTCTGTTCCTATTCAAGTGGCAGATATTTGATGCAAACAAACCAACCCAGCCCTCTGACATTCTGAATTGGTATATAGTGATTCAAAGACTGAAAGAATTTGAAATCAAGTGGTGGTAAACAAGTGAGATTTGTAATAATTTCATTAGCTCTTATTCCTTGGATCCCTAAAACTGACTTTTTGATTCTTTTATTTTCCTTTTTTGTTTTACATTTCTTTTCATTAATATTTGAAAGACAGAAAGATAGGGACAGAGACAAAGGGAGGGAGAGACAGAGAGACAATAAAAGATCTTCCAACCACTGATTTACCCTGGAATGCCAGCAGCAGCTGGGCCAGTTCAAAATCAGGCAACTTATGTATATCCAAGTGGTATCCTAGGTATCCTATGTAGATGGCAGGGACCCAAGTACTTGATCTGTCACCTACTGCCTCCTACTGCCTTTACAATAGCAGAAAACTGGAATATGAAGTGGTGCCTAGACTTGAACAAACCAAGCACTGCTATGAGATGAAAGCATCTCAAACAGTAAATTAACTGCTGTGTCAAAAGTCACCCACAGTGCAGGCATCCCTTATGGCCATTGGTTCTGAACCAGCTTCCTGCTAATGGCTTGGGAAAAACCATGGAAGATGGCCCAAGTACTTGGCTCCTGAGACCCACTTGGGATACCTGGAAGAAACTCCTGGTTCCTGGCTTCAGCCTGTCTCAGCCCTGACCATATGGACATCTGGGGAGTGAATCAATGGATGTAAAATCGAAATCTCTCTCTCTCTCTCTCCCTTCCTCTCTCCCTCCCTCCCTGCCTCCCTCTGTGTAACTCTAATTTACAAATAAATAAATAAATCTAAAGCAAAAAACTAGAAGTCCACCTCTGTTTCTTCCTGCTCCTTTTTCTTATATATTATATCTTCTGGCTTAAACTAGGCAGGCAACACTTTTCCACTTGCTTGCAACAAAAAAAGCTCATAATTCACGCATAACCTGTTTTATTTTGTTTTCATTATTATTATATCATATTGTTATTGGCTTCAATAAAGATCAATGCTTTAATAATATTCTGTCAGGTGAATGCATTACAATTTTGGAGTGAAAGCATTAGTAGTGTTGGATACGAAATAGCATTTCAATGAATATCTTTGTATTTAGATCCATATCCACACGTCTGATTATTTTCCAAAGTTACATTCAGAAATAACATCATTGGAGCAAACATTATGACTTGTTAAGAATCTTGCTTTTTAAAAATTACCATTAATTATCCTCTATTCAGGGCTGCATTTGTGTGTATTTCTTATGTCCTTACTAACATTATTATAATTTTAAGCATATTTTGATAATTCAACAGTTAATATTGGTATCACTTTGTTTGAATTCATATACTTTTTTTACTCTAAATGAAGAGCATTATTTTGCCCTAACACTGAGTCAGCAATAGCATGGAAAACAGTAAAAGCATTTTGTCTCTGTTAGGTGGTGGGAGCCAGTGCTTTCTGAATGATTCAGCCTTATAAAATATTTAGAATTTTATATGAATGTTACATTTTGAATTCATTTAGACTCATTTATTTACCTAAATTTGGTATTCTCACTCTATAAACACCTGTAAGCATCCTCTTTTTATTTGTAAAATGAGAATACTTCTATTCATTTCCTATATCTTTCAAAAGTTTTTAGTTACATTCAATGAAAAATATCTCATTATTATTTTGTGTGACCAAATTGATCTATTACTTCTATAATTTGTTACTTTTTAGCTAGCATATGAATTTAAAATGTAACCTAGTCATATTAAGGTGTATTAAGGTTGGGGCTGGCGCTGTGGTAGGCTAAGCCTCCACCTGCAGCACAGGCATCCTTATGGGCTCCGATTTGTGTCCCAGCTGCTCTTCTTCTGATCCTGCTCTCTGCTTGTGGCCTGGGAAAGCAGTACAAAATGGCCCAAGTGCTTAAGCTCCTGCACCCATTCGGGCGACCTGGATGAATCAGCAGGCTCCTGGCTTCAGATTGGCCCAGCTTCTGCCATTGCAGCCAACTGGGGAGTGAACCAGCTGATGGAGGATCTTTCTCTCTGTCTCTCCCTCTCTCTGTCTGTAGCTCTGCTTCTCAAATAAATAATATCTTTTTTTAAAAGTGTATGAAGGCGTGACTCAGAAACATGTTTTCATATTTTTGTGTGTGTTTTTCTTCTTATTGTTCTGGTTTGTGTGTTTAGAAAAAAGATACTACTATTGAAGTATGTATTTAAAGCCTGTAGTCATTGAGGTTATTTGTTGAGATTGTGGTCAGTGGAAGTTATATAGCAAGGAGTAATTTTAAATGTAGTCAGACTGAATTCAATCATTTTTAATATTAGCATAGTTATCTAATTTGTCAAATTCAGGGTAAAGAAAATTCCATTCATAAAGGATAATTTTGTAATCAATTTTCACATTGGTGTTTTAGCTTTTTATGTATTAATTTATTTGACAGGTAAAGAGAGAGAGAGGAAGAAATCATCCATTTGCCATCTTCTGGTTCACTCCCCAAATGCCTGCAACAGCCAGCAGTGGACCAGGCTGAAGCCAGGAGCCCAGAACTGAATTTGAGTCTTCCACATGAATGACAATAACCCAGGTACTTGAATCATCATCTATTGCTTCCCAGGGAGAGCATAACAGATTATCTGGCACTGAAATCTGAGCTGGGTCTCACACCCAGGACTTCAATATGGGATGCTGGTCTTAACCTTTGAGCAAAACATTGGCCCCTCACATTGGTGTTTTTAAATGGTGGCTATGGTGGTATATGAATTACAGTAGTAAATGAATTAGAAAGAATTTAAAGATAAAAATTTATGATTTAGATAAAAAAATCTTTTAAAATGTAAATAAATACATTTGAACTAAGTGGAAGGTAATCCCAGGTGAGAATATATATACAAATTGCTTGACTCAATTACTTGACAATAACATGAGGACAGTTTTAGGACTAGAAGATGTCATTTGACTGTATTATTTAGACTCAAGATTGTAAGAGTTGAGCAACTTGAATCCCTCCTATCTGAGTTTATACTTGGCTTTGGGACTTGGGGCTCAGGCAGTCCATTTTCCAGGAACGTTCTTGTTTTCTTAAACCTCTGTTTACCCTCCTTTTAATTCTTGTTATTGTACTCAAGTTCCAGAAACTGGATTTTTATTTGTACTTTCCTGATGCTCTGTCTCTACTGATGTGCTGTAAAAACTTCTGTTCCAGTCATGAGTTCTGCCCTTCCTCAGTCTGATCATGGCATGCTGCCACTTATCTGTCACAAAGTGTGTGCACTGCTCTCCTATTTAAGGTCTCCTAACAACACTATTGCCAGCCTGAACTGCTGTTGATTCCGTCCACATGGCAGGCATCGTGCTATTTTGTTTTGAGTTCCTTTTATTTTTGCATGTCAAATTTTCAGGCTGAATTTGGCTAATAGCAATTACAAAAAGCATACATAAGTCAATGCTTTGGACAGATTCAGTGTCTTCCTCCTGGTTTGATTTACAGCTGCCTGCATCTAGTAGTAAGGGTGCGCCACATAGCTTACTGAAATGCAATTTAGCAAAAACAAAAACAAAACAGAAAATCAAAACCAAAGAGTTGTGATTTTCTTGGCTTTAGTGACAGCCGTGAAAAAGAGAGGACTTAAATACTCAGTATAAAAAATTATAATTGTCTTTCCTAACACATGGGAATATAATAATTTCTACTTCTTTATAGATAACAAGGTAGATGGCAGATATATATATAATACAGATGTACATACATCATACAGAAATATAAAAGGGGATAAGTGATTGGCACAACAGTTAAGGAAGCTAGTGAATGAGAGCTCTCTCTCTCTCTCTCTCTCTCTCTCTGTCTCTCCATCATTCACATAAATAGAAATGAATAAAATCTTAAAAATACATAAGAAGGGCCGGCGTCGCGGCTCAGTAGGCTAATCCTCCACCTAGTGGCGCCAGCACACCGAGTTCTAGTTCCGGTTGGGGCGCCAGATTCTGTTCCTTTTGCCCCTCTTCCAGGCCAGCTCTCTGCTGTGGCCAGGGAGTACAGTGGAGGATGGCCCAAGTACTTGGGCCCTGCACCCCATGGGAGACCAGGAGAAGCACCTGGCTCCTGCCATTGGATCAGCGCAGTGCACCGGCCACAGCGTGCCAGCTGTGGCGGCCACTGAAGGTTGAACCAACAGCAAAGGAAGACCTTTCTCTCTGTCTCTCTCTCTCTCTCACTATCCACTCTGCCTGTCAAAAAAAAAAAAAAAAAAAAAGAAAGAAACATAAGAAAGTACATTGATTTTTTTGATATATGGATGCCTATATGATCTATAGATTATTTCAATATATATAGAAAGATATAGAATTCAAAAGTACATTTATGGCCAGCGCCGTGGGTCACTTGGCTAATCCTCTGCCTGTGTTGCCAGCACCCAGGGTTCTAGTGCCAGTTGGGGCGCCGGATTCTGTACTGGTTGCTCCTCTTCCAGTCGAGCTCTCTGCTGTGGCCCGGGAGGGCAGTGGAGGATGGTCCAAATGCTTGGGCCCTGCACACACATGGGAGACCAGGAGGAAGCACCTGGCTCCTGGCTTTGGATCAGCGCAGCGCGCTGGCTGTAGGGACCATTTTGGAGGGTGAACCAACGGAAAAAAGGAAGACCTTTCTCTCGGTCTCTCTCTTTCTCACTGTCTAACTCTGCCTGTCAAAAAAAAAAAAAAAAAAAAAAAAGTACATTTATGTCTCTTCCTTCCCATCAGATCCATTCATTTTCTACTTTTCACAAGTAAGGGTTATAAAAGTTTTAAACCATTCAGTAACCATTCCCGTATCCACAAAGGTCAAAAGCAATGACCAACACAATTTGACTTTTCTTTGACTTGTGAGTTATCTTTTCCATTGTTATATATGTATTGAACAAATACAGACATGCATTTTAAATTATGGAAGTTATTTGAAAATTTACTTAAAATATTTTGAATTTCCTATGAAATATAAAGCTATAACATGGAGAAACCAAAAGAGAACAAGACTTTGAATCAAGATACTCAAGAAATCTCAACAATACTACTAACCAGCATTCTGATCTTAGCTAAATCATTCATAAATGTTTTCTCACATAGAATTAGAGAGCTGACCTTAAAATATCATATTTGATTCTGACCTTGTGATTTTGATGAATTGATTAATGTTCTAATGGGTCATTACAAGATTTCATGAGTAAAATAACTTGAATAACATCAGTATTTTTTTTGAGTATTTAAAAACACTAATTCTATATTTTACATGCTATTTATGCTTTGTGTTAACTTTACTCTAGTTTTCCTGAATATAATCCTCAGTGTTCTGCTGGTGTTGACCATTATGCAAAAAAAGAAATCTTAAATTTAGATTTGACTTTTTAAAATATGCTATCAATTAGAATTGTACTACACTATATGATGATATTTCCAACAGATGTTATGTAAAATACAGTGCTATAACTACTGAATATTCAGGAACATATAATGCAAATCTTGCAAAAATTCTTGTTGACATTTTGAAAAATATTGGAATGTTTATAAGAAGCAATAAAATTAACATGGATTCTTTGTTTCAAACACTACAGATAGAAATATGATGCTCTGACTGTGTTTTTGTAGTATGTATATAAACTGTATAATAAGCTGATGTCTCTTATTTAAAATGTGTGATGTCAGTAGCATCTGTACTTGAAAAAACATTTTCTAGCACTGGCAACAAAATTTCGCTTTTCTATTCGGATTCTCTTGGGCAATCTTATGGCAGAGTTACGACCACAGATTGCATGTTTGGTTCAGGGAAAAACATCGTCATTTAAGAAGGCACTCAAATTCATGTCTTCATAAGTACATCAAGTTCTAACCAACCTCGTTAACTAGATAGAAGAAAGCTTAGGATAGAATATACTCTCGACATTCACAATGGTACATCCTGAGACTGTTGCGAATCTCTAAATTTATAAGATGTATTTTCTTTTACAAAATAAATTTAAGTAAAACCAAAATAAAATGAGTATTGCTTTAACTTCTTCTCTTTCAACAGTGCAATTCCTACTGATTCTTCATGTATCAGGTTTCATAGGGAGAAATTTCTGGCCAAACTCCCAGGTTAGACCTCATAGTTCCTAGAAAATGATCTTTTATAACTCTCATCAAACTTTGTGACTAACTTCTTGCGTAGTTCATCAATTGTTCCCTACTAAATCTCTGAAATCTAGCATCTCTCTTTTCACAAGGTTGGTTAGAAGATATTTTTTGGATGAATAAATGATGATGCAGATTATGTATATGATTTATTCAGATCTTTATGAAATTGGCAATAAATAATGAAGACTAAAAATATAAAACTGAGATGTAGCTGCTGGGCAGGAGCTAGGCCTATCTACTAATCACTAATTTATTTCAGGCTTAGCACATGTTCTGAAAGTTTTGACCAAAATTTTTTTAAGTGCAGAATTCATATTCCTTTTTAAGAATCCAAGAATGGTTAAAGCTGTGATCATTATGTGCTACTGTTCACACCCATTATTAAGGATGTTGGTTTCACCATTCAATAGTTTTACAGTCATGAACAAGTTATTTAGTCTCTAGAAGCCTCAGTTTCTTCATCTGCAAAATGAGTATTGTAACTCCTTTTAAGTTATAGGTATCATTCTAAGAAGTTAATGAATTAATCAGGGAAGTAACCACTAAACTCGCTGGGGTTTGTATACATTGTGATTGTAGCACAATGACATTGTTATCTCAAAGACAGCTGTAGCTGTAAAGTTGTCTGTTGAGGAAAGACTGTTGTTTCAGAGCTCCTGCACTCCAGTTTTCAGCAAACTACTGAGGTTCATAATCAGGGAATCTCTGAAGAGACTGGTGCCACAGAACATGTGTGGCAGATTTACCTGAACAGTAGCCAAGCTAAGGAGCAGAATTTGTCACAGGCTTGCAGATCTAAAGGTTCTAAAGGAAGGAAAACCTCCCTAGAAATATAATATTACTGTACATATTAAAGATCGTGATGTCTTCCATGGTATCAATTTTAACTCTGCACAATCCTTTTAAAAAATTCTTTGAACATTTATGCAATTAATTCAAATGCAAAAACCAATTAACTGTGCATCCTATAATCAAATCAGTTTCAAGTGAGTGTCCCAAATTTCAAGAGGCTTTGAAAGCACTACCAAAGTAAACTGGAACAAATGAAGTATTTGATGCCAGCAAAGGAAATGTTTTCATTATTTTTTCAGGCCACAGTACAGCTGCATAATATTATGTAACTCACCAAATATGCCCAGGTTATTCGAATTATTCTACTTTAATACACCAGGATGATTGTTTCTTGGTAATTAATCAAAGGTAGGAGATGTACATTATTGGAAGTAAAAAACATTAAGGAATCTTAGTTCCCATAGATACTAGAGTTAGGCAGAGAGCTGTTTAAATGCTTCTTAAGGGGCAGGAGCAAGATGGTGACTGGGTAAGGTGCTACAGTGATCATCTGCTCAGGTGATATCAATTTGTTTTTTTCTTGTTTTATTTTTATTTATTTATTTGCATGCATTTCGTATATACATTAGGAACATAGTAATTCTTCCACCATACCCACCCTCCCACCCCTCTTCCTCTTCCCTCTCCCTTTTCCTGTCCTGTTTTTCACTAAGATCCTTTTTCATTTAACTATAGACAGAGGTTTTACTCTATTCTAGGTAAAGAGTTCAATGCTTTGTATGAGAAAAAAAGAAGAAAGAAGAAAGAAGGGAGGAAGGGAGGAAGGGAGGAAGGGAGGAAGGTAGGAAGGAAGGAAGAAAGGAAGAGTTCACCAACAGTCTAGACAAGGGCTGTTCAAAGTTCTTACATCTGGATGGTGATTTCGCCTTTTTTTCTCTCTTCCTCTTTTTTCTTCCTTCCTCTCCCTTTTTTCCTTTTAGAAACTTAATTATCTTTAAAGAAGAACCCAAAAAGGATACATC
The DNA here is from genome assembly GCF_051225735.1 of Oryctolagus cuniculus. Lineage (NCBI taxonomy): Eukaryota > Metazoa > Chordata > Mammalia > Lagomorpha > Leporidae > Oryctolagus > Oryctolagus cuniculus. The sequence goes on from NC_142870.1 coordinate 101,433,506, forward strand.
TTTTGTTTGCTCTTAGACATAACTATAACTTATGAGACATAAGAATAGCCTCCTTTTAATACATTGAAAAGACGTGATTCTTGAGAACAAGTTTTATTATTAAGTCTCATGATGTAACTCTTTGAGGACAGAGGTCCTGCATGGGAAGTTAATGCACAGTGACTCTTGTTGATTATTTAACAATTAACACTGTTATGTATGATGTCAGTGATCACTCAAGGCTCCTGACATGAGCTGCCTAGGCTATGGAAGCCTTTTGAATCCACTCACTCAACAAGGCCATAAGCAAAGTAGAGGTTCTCTCCTCCCTTCAGAGAAAAGCACATCTTTCTTTGGTGGCCACTTCTTTCCACTGGGGTCTCACTCACAGAGGTCCTATATGTAGAACAGTTTTTGCCACAGTGTCTTGGCTTTCCATGCCTAATATGCTCCCCTGGGCTTTTCAGTGAGACCAGAATGCCTGAAGGGCTAATTCTGTGGTCAGAGTGCTATTTAAAGTGATTGCCATTCTATGGGTCTGCTGTATGGAGTGCTTCCCATGCTGGAGCATTCATTCCTCTTTTTAATTTTGTCTATTATTATTATTATTATCAAACACATCCTATTTATAGGACCACTTTGACACTTTATCTTATCTATATAATCTCTGTAACACTTAAGCTGCTATTTTTACCAACAGCTTAAGGGAATTTGGGGTCTCATGACAAGCTTTTAAACTGTACCCTTAGAAGTAAGTCTGTAAAGAATGTATGAGGCCAGTGCCGCAGCTCAATAGGCTAATCCTCTGCCTTGCGGCGCCGGCACACCGGGTTCTAGTCCCGGTCGGGGTGCCGGATTCTGTCCCAGTTGCCCCTCTTCCAGGCCAGCTCTCTGCTGTGGCCAGGGAGTACAGTGGAGGATGGCCCAAGTGCTTGGGCCCTGCACCCCATGGGAGACCAGGAGAAGCACCTGGCTCCTGTCTTCGGATTAGCTTGGTGCGCTGGCTGCAGCTCACCGGCCGTGGCAGCCATTGGAGGGTGAACCAACGGCAAAGGAAGACCTTTCTCTCTGTCTCTCTCTCTCTCACTGTCCACTCTGCCTGTCAAAAAATAAAAAAAAAATATATAAAAAAAGAATGTATGCAGAACTATAATGCTTTATAGTTACAAATTTCATACATTTCACAATTACAAGTTTAGAATCTTGGTAATTCTTCCCACTGTGACCACCCTCCCAACCTCCTTCCTATTCCCTTTCTTATTCTCATATTTTTCTAAGATCTATTTTTAATTAATTTATACACAACTGGTTAAATCTATGTTAAGTAAAGAGTTAAATGATTAATATGAAAGGAAAAAGATAAGGAAAATATGATAAAGAAAAAGAAAAACAAACAAAAATCCTGTTCCTCAACAGTCAAAAGAAGGGCTGTTCAAAGTCATTACTTCTCAAAATGTGAATTTCATTTCTACATATCTCCTTTTATGTACTCTATTAGTTATCACAGGTCAGGGAGAACATATAGAATTTGTCCTTTTGGGAGTGGCTTATTTCACTAAGTATGATGTTTTCCAGTTTCATCCATTTTGTTGCAAATTACTCTTTTTTTAACTAGTATGTATTATTCCATGGTGTCACATATCCCATAATTTCTTTATCCAGTCTTCAGTTGACAGGGATTTGGGTTGATTCCATGTCTTTGCCATTGTGTATTGAGCTGCAATAAACACAGAGGTACAGATAGCTCTTTCATATGCTGATTTCATTTCCCTTAGGTATATCCCCAGGAGTGGGATGACTGGGTCATATGGTAGTTCTGTATTCAGGTTTCTGAGGTATCTCCATACTGTTTTCTATGGTGGCTTTACCAATTTACATTACTACCAACAGTGGATTAGGGGTACCTTTTTCCTCACATCCTCGCCAGTATTTGTTGTTTGTTGATCTCCATTTAAAGCCATTCTAACTGGGGTGAGGTGAAGTCTCATTGTGGTTTTGATTTGCATTTCCCTGATGACTAGTGATCCTGAGCATTTTTTCATGTGTTTTTTGGTCACTTGAATTTCCTCTTTTGAAAAATATCTGTTTAAGTCCTCTGCCTTTTTTTTTCATTGAGTTGTTTGTTTTGTTGTTGTGGAGTTCATGATCTCTTCATATATTCTGGTTATTAATCCTTTATCAGTTGTATAGCTTGAAAATATTTTCTCCCATTCTGTCAGTTGACTCTTCACTTTGCTGATTGTTTCTTTTGCAGTATAGAAGTTTCTCAATTGGTTGCAAAACCGTATGTCAATATTAGCCTTGATTGTCCATGCCTCTGGGATCTTTGCTAATAACTCTGTTCAATGTCTTGCAGGGTTTCCCCAATGTTCTCTAATAATTCGATGGTATCAGGTCATAGGTTTAGGTTTTTAGTCCATTTTGAGTGGATTTTAGTGAAAAATGTAAGTAGGGATCTTGCTTCATGCCTCTGCATGTGGTGATCCAGTTTTCCCAGCACCATTTGTTGAAGATACTGTCCTTGTTTCAGGGATTGGTTTTAGCTCCTTTGTCATAGATAAATTGATTATAGATACTTGGGTTAATTTCTGGTGTTTCTAATCTGTTCCATTGGTTTATCTATCTGTTTTTGTAACAGTACCAGGCTGTTTTGATTATAACTGCCTTGTAATATATCTTGAAATCTGGTATTGTGATGCCTCCAGCTTTGTTTTTGCTGCATAGGATTACGTTAGGTATCAGGGGTCTCCTGTGCTTTTATATAAATTTCAGCATCATTTTTTCTATATCTGAGAAGAATGTCTTTGGAATTTTGACTGGTATCATATTGAATCTGTAAATTGCATTGCTAGTATGGACATTTTGATGATATTGATTCTTCCAACCCATGAACATGGAAGATTTTTTCCATTTTTTTGTTTCTTCTATTTCTTCTTTAATGTTTTGTATTCTCATTGTAGAGATCTTTGACATCTTTAGTTAAATTTATTCCAAGATATTTGATTTTTTTTTTTTGTGGTAGGCCTTGTGAATGGGATAGATCTTAAAAGTTCTTTCTCAGCTATAGCATTGGCTGTGTATACAAAAACTCTGTATTTTTGTGTCTTGATTTTATATCCTGCTACATTTCCAAACTCTTCTATGAATTCCAGTAGTCTCTTAGTGGAATTTTTTGGATCCCATATATATAGGATCATTTTATCTGCAAATAGGGATAGTTTGACTTCCTCCTTCCCAATTGTATCCTTTTGATTTCTTTTTCTTTTCTAATGTCTCTGACTAAAGCAATGGTGAGAGTGATCATCCTTGTCTGGTTCTACATCAGTGGGAATGCTTTCAACTTTTCTCCATTCAGGACGACGCTGGCTGTGGTTTTGTCATAAATCACCTTGCAGGTGTTGAGAAATGTTGCTTTTATTCCCAATTTGCTTAAAGTTTTCATCGTGAAAGGCTGTTGTATTTTTTCAAATACTTTCTTTATGGAGTTCTTTATTATTATATTATTATGAGTATTTACAAATATTTTTATGTCTTTTTTATTTTGTTTCTCTTCTTATTTTTATACTCAATGTTAGGTTGCTATCATATCAAAAATAGCTTATTATAACAGAAAGAAGCTTCTGTAAATCTCACAGCTTCCCAAAAAAGCAAAAAATTATAATAGATTTACCATAATAATAAGGAAGTAATCAAAACACAACACTAGAGAAACTCACTTAATCACAAAAGGGGATTGTAAGAAAGAGATAAAATAAGGAACTACATTAAAACTAGAAAGCACGTATGAAGATGACTGTACCAAGACTTTCCCTATAAGGAAATGCCATAAATGTAAATGGTTTGCATTCTCAAATTAAAAGACATACAGTGACAAAATGAAACTCACTTCACCTCTACTGACACACAGACTGAAACTGAAAGACTGGAAAAGATATTTCATGCAAATTGAACCAATAGAAAGCAGCAACAGCCATTCTTAACAACAGGCAAAATGAATTTTAAACCAAAAGCAGTAAAAAGAGATAAAGAAAGCCATTATTTATCGATGATGAATTCAATCCAGCATGAGGAAATCACATTTGTAAATGTATTTCACTCAATATCAAAGCACTGAAATATATAAAATAAATTTTAATAGAACTCAAGGAATATTTAGACTCAAATACAGCAATCATAGAAAACATTATCACCCAGAGAGAAATCAAGAAATAAGGGGCAGAATTAAACTGCATCTTAATTCAACTGGATCTAATAGACATCTACAGAATGTTTCATTCAACACACAACAACTGCCAAATACACATTCTTCTCAATAGCATAAGGAACTTCAATGTGAAAAATCTATGGGATACAAAGTTCAAGAGACGTTTATAGCAATCAATGGCTGAACCAAAAAAAGTTGAAAGATCTCAGTTATTACTTCCACTCAAAGAATTAGAAAAACAATACCATATCAAATCCAAAATTAGTAGGAGGAAAGAAATAATAAAACTCTAAGCAAAAATAAATGACCTAGGATCTAAAAAAAAAAAACAAAAAACAACAACAAAAAAAACAATGGTGCTAAGTTGATTTTTTGAAAGTATAAACAACTTGACAAATCCTTAAGTAGACTGAAAAATCAGAGATGAATAGGGAAATATATGGCTCACATCATATATGAAGGATTATTAGAGATTCCTATGTGTAATTATTTGGCAGTCAATTTAATAATATAAAAGAGATAGACAAAGTCCTGGGCACATACACCTTACCAAAATTGATCATGAAGAAATGAAATACTAAAACAGACCAATAACAAGTAGTGAGATTGAACCAGTAATAAAAATTGTCTCATTAACAAAAAGCCCAATATCAAATGCCTTCACTGCTGAAATAATCATTGATGAACATATATGCAAAACTGCTCAATGAAATACTAGTAAATTGAATCCAACAACATGTTAAAATGATTACTCACCCAGATCAACTGGAATTTATCCCAACTATGCAAGGATGGTTTGATATACAAAGATAAATAAGTGCCATGCACCATATCAACAGAAAATGAAGCATAAAAATCATATGACTATTTCAATAGATGTAGAAAAGGCATTTGATAGAATTCAATATGTCTTCATGATAAAAACTCTGAACAAATTCAGTGTGGAAGAAATGTATCTCAACATAATAAAGGGCATAAATAATAAGTCAGCAGCTAACATATTTTTATTTTAACTTTTAATTAGTTTTAACAGATTTAATGTGCTTTGTAGATACATTCCATGAACATGATATTCCCACTCTCCCTTCCTCCCTCGCCCTCCCACTCTTTCCTTTCCATCCTCTTTCCTTCTTCCTATTTTCTTTTTTTAAACTTTTGAGATAACATTTTAAAATTGCATTACAGAGAAACATTTTAAAATTGCATTACAGAGAAAAGATTTAATACTTTGCAGAATAAGAAGTTTAACAAGTTAAAAAACAAAAAGATCCTAGTTTACTGGGAATATAGGCAAAGGCTAAAAACAATAATTCAATGGAAAAAGTGATCATTTCACCCATATACAGTAAATTTTAAAGAAATCACAGATCAATAAAACTATAGTAGTATGACACTCTTAACCATTGGTTTAACAAAGGTATAAACAAAGTTTTCCAAAACTATTTGCAGCAATACTGATCCACAGAAACATTTTTTTTTTTTTTACAGGCTGAGTGGACAATGAGAGAGAGAGACAGAGAGAAAGGTCTTCCCTTGCTGTTGCGGCTGGCGCACTGCGGCCGGTGCACCACGCTGATCCGATGGCAGGAGCCAGGTGCTTCTCCTGGTCTCCCATGGGGTGCAGGGCCCAAGCACTTGGGCCATCCTCCACTGCCCTCCCGGGCCACAGCAGAGAGCTGGCCTGGAAGAGGGGCAACCGGGACAGACTAGAACCCGGCGCCCCGACGGGGACTAGAACCCAGTGTGCCAGCGCCGCAAGGCAGAGGATTAGCCTAGTGAGCCGCGGCGCCGGCTGTTTGTTTTTTAAATTTTAGCTCCCTCATATAAGGGAGAACATGCAGTATTTGTCTTTTTGGATCAAGCCGATTTCACTCAAAATGATGTCTTCTAGTTGCATCTATTTTGTGGCAAATGGTATAATTTCTTTCTTTTCTTAGAGCTGAATAATAGTCCATTGTGTATATATGCCAAATATTATTCATCAATTCATCTGATGATGGACAATTTAGTATTTACAAATTGCAGCTATTGTGAACAGTACTGTTATAAGCATGTTGGTGCAGGTATCTCTTTGATACACTGTGTACAAGTCTTTTGGGTATATACCCAGTAGTGGAATTGCTGGATAATATTGTAAATCTATTTATAGCTTTTTAAAAGGTCACTACACCATTTTCCACAGTGGCTGCACTAATTTATAATCCCACCAACAGTGTGTAAGTGTTTCCCCTTTTCCACATCGTCACCAGCATTTGTTACACTCTGTTTTGGATTGTAGCCATTCTGATGCAGTGAGTTGATATCTCATTGTGGTTTTGATTTGCATTTTCCTGATCACTAGTGACGTTGAACATTTTTTCATATATTTGTTGGCCATTTGTATTCTATTGAAGTCCTTTGCTCATTTCTCAACTGAATTGGTTGTTTATTTTTGTTGCTTTTTTTTATTTTTATTTATTTATTTTTTTTGCTGTTGAGTTTTTAAAGTTGCTTATATATTTGGGATAATAATCCTTTGTCAGGTAGGTGATTTGTAAATATTGTTCCCATTCTGTTGGATGTCTTCTCACTCTATTGATCATTTCTTTTGCTATGCAAAAGCTTTTGAGTTTGATATAGTCCTATTTGTTTAGTTTTGCTTTTGCTGCTTGTGCTTTAGGGGTCTTGCCCAAAAAGTCATCCCCTACACCAATGTCTTCGAGTCTTTTCACTACATTGTCTTCCAGTAACTTCATAGTGTTAGTTCATAAAATTAGATCTTTGATACATCTTGAGTCGATTTTTGTATATGGAGAGAGGTATGGATCTAACTTTACCCTTCTACATACATAAATCCAGTTTTGCCAATACCATACTCCATTGTATAATCTGAGGAGTTTTGTCAAAAATCAGTTGACTCTATATATGTGTATTAATTTCTGAGCTCTCTATTCTGTTCTATTGATCAATGTATCAGTTTTATTGCCAGTACCACGCTATTTTAATTACTATATTTGTGGTATGCTTTGAAATCAGGCATTGTGATGTATTCAGCTTGATTTTTCTTGTTCAGGATCTTCTTGGCTATTTTGGGTCTCCTGTGATTTCATATGAATTTTAGAATTGCTTTTCTAATTTGTAAAGTCTGTCATGGGTTTTTTGATAGGGACTGTAGTGAATCTGTAGATTGCCTTAGGTTGTATGACACTTTATAGATATTGATTCTTCTGATCCATGAGCATGGGATATTTTTCATTTTTTGTGTCCATGATGATTTTCTTCACTGATGTTTGATAATTTTCATTGTAGAGATCTTTCACTTCTTTGATTAAATTTATTACTAAATATTTGGTTTTATGTGGCTCTTGTGAATGGGATTTATTTCTTGGTTTCTCTGTGAATTAATCATTTGCATACAAAGAAGCTACTTTTTAATGTTTATTTTGCCACCTGCTACATCATTGAATTAGTTTATCAATTTTAACAGCTTTTTGGTGGAGTATTTAGGTTTTTCCATGTACGACATAATGTCATGTGCAAACATGGATAATTTGACATCTTCTTTTCCAATTTTGATGCCTTTTATTTCTTTCTCCTCCCTAATTGCTCTCACTAAAACTACCTGTACCATGTTGAATAAGAACAGCGAAAGTGGATATCCTTGTCTTGCTCCATATCTGAGGGGAAACGCTTTCAGTTTTTCCCCATGCAGTATGGTATTGGCTATTGGTTTGTGATATAGCTTTTATAATTGGGTCTGTGGTTTACTTTTCATGTTGTGTCTTTGTTTGATTTTGATATCAGAGTAATGCCAGCATCATAACAGAGTTTGGCAAAGTTCCATCCTATTTGATATTTTGGAATAGTTTGAAGAGTATTGGAGTTACTTCCTCTTTGAATGTTTTTCAGAATTCAGTAGTAATTTAGGTTGTCTGTATCTTCTTGATTTAATATTGATAGATTATGTGTATCCAGGATTTTATCCATTTTTTGAAGTTTTCCAGCTTATTATCATATAGTTCTTCATAATAGTTTCTTATGATTATTTGTATTTCAGAAGTGTCAGTTTTGATGTCTCCTTTTTCATCTCTAATTTTGTTTATTTCAGTTTTTTTCTCTTTTTTATTTGTTAGTGTGGCTAGAGATTTATCTTTTCAAAATCCAACTTTTTGTTTTGTTGTTTATTTTGTAGGTTTTTTGTCTGTTTCAATTTCATTGATTTCTGTTCTAATCCTTATTATTTCTTGCCCCTACTGGTTGGGGGTTGGGTGTGTTCTTGCTATTCTAAGTTTTCTAGATCTATCATTAGATCTTCAATTTGAGACATTTCTGTTTATTAATCAAGTGCTTATACTTTATGCTATAAACGTCCCTTTTTACTTCTTTTGCTGTATCCCCAGGTTTTGATTTGCTGTGTTTTGATTTTAATTTGTTTCCAAAAAGTTTTTGATTTCTTTTTTAATTTCTTCAATGACCCATTGGTCATTTAGAAGTATGTCATTTAATTTCCAAGTACATATGAGTCTTCTATTTTTCATCTCATTGTTGATTTCTAGTTTTACTCTTTTATGATCTGAGAAGATATATGGCTTGATTTCAAAGTTTTTTAAATTATCTGAGACTTGATCGGTAGCCTAATATGTGGTCTATTCTAGAAAATGTTCCATGTGTTGATGAGATGATTGTTTATTCTGTAACTGCTGAAAGAAATGTCCTATAAATGTCTGTTCGGTCTATTTGCTCAATAGTATGTTTCAACTCTGATGTAACTTGATTTGTTTTTGTCTGGATGATCTGTCCATTGATAAGAGTGGGGTATTGGAGTCACTCACTATTATTGTACTGAAATATGTCTTTCCCTTTAGGTCTAATAGTATTTTCTGTATATATCTGGGCGGTCCTGTTTTGGGTGAAAATATATTTATGGTTGTTATGTCTTCTTGCTGGATTGAAACTTTTATCAAAATATAATGTCCTTCTTTATATTTTTAGAATTTTTGATTTAAAATCTGTTTTATTTGATATCAGGAAGGCTTTTAATTTCCATTGTCAGGGCCGAAGCTATAGATTAGTAGGTTAAGCTTCCACCTGCTGAGCTGGAATCCCATATAGGAGCCAGTTCATGTCCCAGCTACTACTCTGCTAAAGTAGTTCTGATTATGGTCTGGGAAAGCAGTTGAAGATGACCCAAGTGCTTGGTCCCTGTAACCATGTGGGAGACCCAGAAGAAGCTCCTGCTTTCTGGCTTTGGATCAGCCCAGCTCTGGTACTGCGGGCATTTGGGGAGTGAAGCAGTGAATTGAAGATCACTCTCTCTGTCTCCCTTTCTGTGTCTGTAACTCTCCCTCTCATAAAAATAAATAAATAAATTATATTTTTTAAGAAAAGAGAGATCTGTTTGTCTGGTATATCTTTTTCTAGTCCTTCACTTTATCCTATAAAAAAATGAAGGCTAAATCATTTTTTTTCCAGATTAGCAAAAACTGAGATAATTCGCCATGATCAGACCAGTCTTACAAAAAATTCTGAGGGGCATCCTGCATATAAATAAACATCATGAGACACATGACATGACCAAATTCACTAACAGAACAGATAAAATCATTATCCAATCAACAAAATGACAGGTCTTAGTTCTTACGTATTAATACTAACCTTGAATGTAAATGGATTAAATTTTCCATCCAAAAGACTTAGATGGGCAGAATGGATAAAAAATCATGTGGAGGGCCGGCGCCGTGGCTCACTAGGCTAATCCTCCGCCTAGCGGCGCCGGCACACCGGGTTCTAGTCCCGGTCGGGGCGCCGGATTCTGTCCCGGTTGCCCCTCTTCCAGGCCAGCCCTCTGCTGTGGCCAGGGAGTGCAGTGTAGGATGGCCCAGGTGCTTGGGCCCTGCACCCCATGGGAGACCAGGAAAAGCACCTGGCTCCTGGCTCCTGCCATCGGATCAGCGCGGTGCGCCGGCCGCAGCGTGCCGGCCGCAGCGGCCATTGGAGGGTGAACCAACGGCAAAAGGAAGACCTTTCTCTCTGTCTCTCTCTCTCACTATCCACTCTGCCTGTCAAAAAAAAAAAAAAAAAAATCATGTGGCTCTCTTACAGAAATCAACAAACAACAAATACTGGTAAGGATGTGGGGGGAAAAGTACCTTAATCCACTGTTGGTGGGATTGTAACCTGATGCAGTCAATGTGAATGACAGTTTGGAGCTACCTCAGAAATCTGAACATAGACCTACCTAATGATCCATCAATCCCACTCTTAGAAATTTTCCCAAGGGAAATAAAATCAGCATATAAAAGTGTTATCTGCACCCCCATGTTTATTGCAGCTAAATTCACGATAGCTAAGGCTTGGAGTCAACCCAAATGCCCATCAACTGTTGACTGGATAAAGAAATTATGGTATATATATATACACACTATTAAGAAGAAGAAGAAGGAGGAGGAGAAGGAGGAGGAGAAATCCTGTCTTTTGCAACAAGATGGGAACAACTGGAATCCATTATACTTAGTGAAGTAAGTCAAAAAGACAAATTACATATGTTTTCCCTGATCTGAAGTAACTAATAGAGTCTCTAAAATACAATGTATTAGACTGAAATGGACATTACAACCATTGTCTCTTCTTTTGAGGAACAATGTTTCATTTTCTTCATACTATTTGTTGAACTCTTTTACTTAGTGTAGGGTTAACTTTTTATCATTACATAAACTGAAGGTATATCTTTGTAAAAAATAAGAGAATGGAGAGGGAGGAGGAAGAAGGGTTGGAGTATGGACAGGAGGGAGCATAGGGTGGGAAGTATCACTATGTTCCTAAATCTGTAATATGAAATACATGAAACTTTTATAACTTAAACAAAATTTAAAAAAGAAAAGAAAAGAAATAATAACCTCAGTATATGTTGCCTACAAAAAACTTACTTCACGGCTGGTGCCGCGGCTCAATAGGCTAATCCTCTGCCTTGTGGCGCCGGCACACTGGGTTCTAGTCCTGGTGGGGGCGCCGGATTCTGTCCCGGTTGCCCCTCTTCCAGGCCAGCTCTCTGCTGTGGCCAGGGAGTGCAGTGGAGGATGGCCCAAGTGCTTGGGCCCTGCACCCCATGGGAGACCAGGAGAAGCACCTGGCTCCTGGCTTTGGATCAGTGCGGTGCACCAGCTGCAGCAGCCATTGAGGGTGAACCAACAGAAAAGGAAGACCTTTCTCTCTGTCTCTCTCTCTCTCACTGTCCACTCTGCCTGTCAAAACAAAAACAAAAACAAAAACGAAAAACCTCACTTCAAAAACAAAGCTAACATTATATTGAATAGGGATAAACTAAAGGTTTTCTCTCTAAGATCTGGACAATAGAGGGAATGCCACTTTTACCGTTTATATCCAACATAGTACTGGAAATCCTAGTCAGAGCAATTAGGCAAGAGAAAGCAACAAAGAGTGTCCAAATTAATATGGAGGAAATCAAGTTCTCATTGAATGTAGATCTTACATAGAGACAACTCCCAAAAATCCACCAAAATGTTATTTGAATAAACAAATTCAGTAAAGTTTCAGAACACAGCATCAATAGTATTGTTATATGTCAATATCAAATAATGTGAAAAAGAAATCAAGAAAGCAATCTCATTTCCAGCAGATAAAAAATATCTGATGGCCGTTGCCACGGCTCACTTGGCTAATCCTCCATCTGCAACACCGGCACCCCAGGTTCTAATCCCAGTTGGGGCACCAGAATCTGTTCTGGTTGCTCCTCTTCCAGTCCAGCTCTCTGCTGTGGCCTGGGAAGGTTGTGGAGGATGGCCCAAGTGCTTGGGCCTTGCACCCGTATGGGAGACCAGGAGGAAGCACCTGGCTCCTGGCTTCGGATCAGCGCAGTGCGCTGGCCCCAGTGTGCCAGCCGTAGCGGCCATTTGGGGTGAACCAATGGAAGGAAGACCTTTCTCTAATAAAAAAAAAATCTGAAATCAATTTAACTGAAGAGATGAAAAATACCTATGATGAAAACTATAAATCATTGATTAAATAAATTTAAGAGACCACAAAGATGTGTAAAGAAATCCTGTGTTCATGGATTAGAAGAATTAACATTGAAGTATCTATACTACTCAAATATATATATATATATATATATATATGTATATATTTAAAACCAATGGCATATTGAACTAGGACAAACACTGCTAAAATACTTATGGAACCAAAAATGACTGGGAATAGTCAAAGCAATCTTGAGCACAAAGAACAAAGTAAGAAGCAATGCACAGCTTGACTTTAAAATAAGCTTCACAACTACAGCAATTAAAACACTGTGTTATTGGCATAAAACTAGATCCATGGACTAATGGAACAGAATAGAGACCTTAGATGTAAACCTACATATTCTATAGCCAATGGCATTTTGATAAAGGTGTTAATAATATGCATTGGAAAAGGATAGTCTTTTCAATAAATGGTACTGATGAAATTGAATATCCACATTCAGAAAAATGGAACTAGATTCTATCTCTTACTGTGTACAAAAATCAACTCAAAATAGGTGAAAAATCTAAATATAAGATGTGTTTTGTAAATACTAAAATAAAACAGGGAATGTTTCAGAACATTGGAATCATCAAGGATTTTTTAGATAAGACATCAAAAGTACAATGGGAAAAAAAAGCCAAAATAGACAAATATGAGTTGGCAAAACAAAAGTGCTTCTGTACTACAAAGGAAACTTATTGAAGAGATAAGCTACAGAATAAGCAAAAATTTTTCAATTTATAAATCAGGCAAAAATTTAGTAAACCAAATATATAAGGAACTCAAACAATTCAGTAGCTTAGAAGAAATAATTCAGTTTAAAATGGGTAGTAGATCTAAACAGACATTTCTCAAATGAAGACATATAAATGATAAACAAGTAGGTGACAAACTATTCAATATCATTAATCATCAAGAAGATGCAAATCAAAATGCCACAAGATATGCCCTCACTCCAATTAGATTGGCTATTACAAAAATGACAATAGATAACTGTCGCTCCCCGTCTTCGTGGAGGAACGACACAGGACCCTGCGCTGTTCTTTCGTCTGCTCGGCCCTCCCCGGGTTTGCTGCTGGTTCTTCCCGGGTTGGCTACCGACCCTTCCACCTCCGTGGAAGGGCGGTTCCCCCTGCCACATTCCCCACTTCCGCGGGGGAGCGGCACACCGCCGGCCGGCTCTCTCAGGGGCTGCACAGGTGTTCCTTCAGATAGATGTTCCCCTAGATGTTCCTGGTGCATGTTGTCTCTCTCCTCCTTTATAGTCCTCTTCCGCCAATCCCAACTCGGCTGCCCACACGCCGAGTACGCTGCTCTCCTCCAATCAGGAGCAGGATCAGCTCCTTGAGGTCAGCACTCAAGTTGGCAAGAGGCAGCTGCATAGAAGCTGTTTTCTCCTCTCCCAGTGCCATATTGTGGGAGAGCATATGCATAGAATAAGTCTTAATTCCAGTAACTCAGTCCAGTCCGGGTTGCTCCCCACAGATAACAAATACCAATGAGGATGTGGAGTAAAGGAAACACTTTCACACTGTGGGTATGAATGTAAATCAGTACAGCCATGAGGAAACCAGTATGGAGGTTCATGAAAAAACAACAACAAAAAGCAGGATTACCACATGATCCAACAATCCTGTTACTAAGGATATAACCAAGGGAAATAAAATCAGTCTGGGAAAAAGATATCTGCATTCTCAAGTTTATTGTAGAACTATTCAGCACAGTCAAATAATGGAAATAATCCATGTCCATTCACTGATGGACAGATAAAAAAGTGGTATTTGTACACATGGAATATTATTCAGCCATAAAAAGAATACAATCTTATCATTTTAAACAACTAGAAGAAACTGGAGGTCATTATGTTAAGTGTAGTAAGCCCAACACAAAGAGAAGCATTATATGATATCACTGATATGTAAAATGTCAAAACATGTTCTTCTCCTAGAAGTTAAAAAATTTAACAAATGGTTGCAAGTTATTGGAGGACATAGACGGACAGGGAAGAATGTGAAAATGTTGGCTAATAGGTACTAGGTTATATTTAAGAAGTTATGGGGTTCCATTGCACAATTAGGAGAGTGAATACAGTGTATAAGGTGTGTTTCACTCTGTAAGAACATAAAACAGAAGACAGAATTTTGAATGTTTTCACCATAAAGACATGTTAGATGTTGGAGGAGATAGACACATTGGCTCTGATTGAAATTACACAATGTATACATGTTTCAAACATATTGGATCCCATGAATTCAAACAATTTGTGTGTGTGTTTGTGTGTGTGTGTGTCTGTGTGTTTTAATTTAATGTCTCTTAGAACTAGTGTGCACTCTTAGGCAAATTAGTTAATCCCTTCATGGTTTAGAAAAATACCAGGAGTCATCTTTACCTCTGTCCCCGTGTTCTATAATTGTGTATATATTTATGGGGAATACAGAAGCACCTACTAATAAACCACACAAGTAAACACGCAACTGACTACTATCATAAGGACCTCTTAGTAGCAAGTTATGTCTGTGATTATAATTGTGTTTCCCTATTGCCGAGTCTAACAGAATGATGGCTGAGTTGCTAGTCAACAGAATACCAAGACAAAAGAGGCTAGATTGATCTCGTGACTTCAGAACTCTTGAGAATGTCTATTTCCTATGGACAATCACAAATGCTCTTTCCTACCTTATTGGTTAATATGTAAAGCTACATTGATATATTCAAATGACCCTTCTTTCTCTCAAGAATGCAGATACCCTGGGTAGGGTCTGTGTAGGAAGCTATCAGTAGATAAATACATAATTGAGCAGGTTTTGATAAGATTGTGGGAAGAAAGGCTGTGTGTTGTAGACAAGTAGCAAGAAGAGAAAAGCCTGCCTTAGGGAGCACAGGTATGCAGCCTGGGAGGCTGGCAATGGAAACTCACTTTTTCAACAAACGTCAGTAAAGCCTTTTACTAATAGCTCTGTCATTTCATAGTCTTGTGATTTCATTCAAGAAATTATCCTCATTGTGCATCAATTTCCTCATATTTAAGATGAAAATATTAATACCAATTCCATCGATGGTTTTAGGACTAATTGTGTTAATCCATGTGACAGGATTAGGATTGTGCATGGAACATATTAAGTTTGTGGTTGGTTACATATTTCTTTTTTTAAGGTTTATTTATTTATTTGAAAGTTAAAGTTACAAAGAGGAGCAGAGGCAGAGAGAAAGAGAGGTCTTCCATCTGCTGGTTCACTCCCCAATTGGCCACAACGGCAGGAGCTGCACCTATCCAAAATCAGGAGCCAGGAGCCAGGAGCTTCTTCTGGGTCTCTCATGTGGGTGCAGGGGGGCTCAATAACTTGGGCCATTTTCTACTGCTTTCCCAGGCCAAAGCAGAGAGCTGGATCAGAAGTGGAGCAGCCGTGTTTCAAACCGGTGCCCATATGGGATGCTGGCACTGAAGGCAGCAACTTTACCTGCTATGCCACAGCACCGGCCCAGATTACATATATTTTTTAAATATTTATTTATTTATTTATTTGAAAGTCAGAGTTACACAGAGAGAGAAGAGGCAGAGAGAGAGGGAGTGAGAGAGACAGAGAGGTGTCTTCCATCCGCTGGTTCACTCCGCAGATGGCTGCAATGGCCAGAGCTGCACCGATCCAAAGCCAGGAGCCGGGAACTTCTTCAGGGTCTCCCATGCAGGTGCAGGAGCCCAAGGACTTGGGCCATCTTCCACTGCTTTCCCAGGCCATAGCTTAGAGCTGGATAGGAAGTAGAGTAGCTGAGTCTGGAACCAGCGTCCATATGAAATGCCAGCGCTGCAGGCCAGGGCGATAACCTGCTGCGTCACAGAGCTGCCCCCCCCCCATTACATATTTTTAAGGTGGCACTATTCATTGTTTTTTAAGACATTTAATTTTGACAGTAATTGTTAGGCTCTCAAGGTGCCCTCATTAAGAACAATTTTCATATCCAAATTGTTGGATGATCAATTAAAGTTTTGATTTCTTTAATCATTAATTCTCAAGACTAATTATTTTTTAACTACGTTGAAGACATTAGTTTATAATAGTACTCACAACTTCATTAAAATGAGTAATATTTTGGAGATAAAGCTTTTATCAGACATTATCTTTTAATTTATTGATCCATGCCTGGCATTGTCTAGTTACCAGAATTTAGCTAACTAAGTATAACTTTTTTCTTTAGAGTGATTTTATTTTATTATTTGATATTGAGTCACCTACAGCTAAGTGGCTGTCATCTTCCTAGCTGAATACTCTGAGGCGATTCCTTCCATTTTTGGGGGGAAATAGTTTATAATTTATACTGATGAGGATTCATTAACAAGGCTTTTTAAGTGGTATGATTTGCAAAACACTTTCTTAAATGGAAAGATCAATGTTCATTATTACAAAAGCCTAAAAACGAAATTATCAAAAATCACAATAGTAACATTAGCCTGTAGCTAGTTTCTCACGACTTGGAAAGAACAAGCTGATGATGTACTGCCTATTTACACCTTTATCTCACAGCTCCCTAGCAGCAAAGCATAAAAATATAAAACCATTTTGAATACAGCAATTTCAACCACTCAAATAAAATAAGAGGAATGAAAATAACCAAGTAAATGTTAAAATTACAGGGTAGGCGTTTCGTGCAGTTGTTAAGGTATCACTTGGGATGTTCACCTCCTGTATAGGAGTGCCTGGGTTCAAGGTTCCAATGTTTTCAATTGCAGATTCATGCTAATGTGCATCGTGATAGTCATCAAGTGGTGGATCTATTAGTTGGGTTCCTACAACCCCCTTGGAGGACCTGGATTGAGTCTTGGGTTCCTGGCTTCAGCCTGTCCCAGCCCTGACAGTTGTGGGCATTTGGGGAATAAATCTGTGGGTGGAAGATCTCCCCCTTTCTCTCTCTGCCATTCAAATAGATATGAATTACTACAGATTTTATAATTATATATATTGAAATTGCTTTGTTTCACGTTTAATAACTTTTTGTTTCTTCTAAGTCTGTTCATTCACTAATTCATTTGGTTATTCATTAACTCACTCAGCATTTATTAAGCTAAAAGCTGTATGTTGTAATGAAAATAATATGTAAGGTCCATACACCAGAGAATCCAGTCTGTGAGAAGAGTCAGATATATTAGATATTGAAATATAAGGGGAAAATTTCCACAAAAGAAGTAATAGGGACTGGTGCTGTGGCACAGTGGGTTAAAACACTGGCCTGCAACACCAGCGTCCCATATGGGCACTGTTTTGAGTCTAGGCTGCTCCACTTCTGATCCATCTCCCTGCTAATGCACCTGGGAAAGCAGCAGAGGATGACCCAAGTCCTTGGGCGCTGCACCCACATGAGAGACTTGTAGGAGGCTCCTGGTTCCTGTCTCTTGGCTTTGGATTGGCTCAGCTGTGGCCATTATGGCCATTTGGAGAGTGAACCAGAGGATAGAAGACCTTTCTCTCTCTCTCTGTCTCTACCTTTCTCTGTAACTATTTCAAATAAATACAATAAATCTTAAAAAAAAAAGAAGTACAAATAAATTTGCCTCCTAGGAAGAGTTTTTTGCATTGGGCTAATTAGTGGCCTTAAGGAAGGCTTTGATGAGGAAATTGCTTCTGAAATGTTGATATCCCATGGAAGGCTCTACACTCACATGTTAGATCTGAGAGTGGCAGTTGGGCATTTCAGCTTGCCTCTTGCTTGTTGTTCCTTGCCTACAGTTTGAATTGGACCATTGTTATCGCTACAGGGAAAAATACACTGAAAGAACTTAGCACCTCTGGTACTCCCACTTCATATTAAGGAGGTACAAGGTGAAGTCGCTAATGCTGACAGATTTGCCCAAGGTCATACAGTCAACAAGTAGTGGACAGGACCACTGTAGCTAAATTTCCTGGCTGCCAGTTGAAAGCTCTTTCTCCTTAGCAAGTTGCTTTCATCTTTTTCCTTTGGTTCTCTGAAAATCAGATGTGGTAAACAGTGAGGATTTGATATATTTGTAACTACTAAATAGTATCATTTACTCATTGTTTGAATAATCATCATTTTGTGCAAATTAGTTAAGACTAAGTAATAAAGAAAAAAGATGTAATTTTTCTATGTGTCACCCAGTTGAAATGAAATGACATGTGTCCACACTAGGAAGTTTTTCTCTGAGATCTGTACCTTTCAAATTTATTGTGTTGCCTGTACTCATTGAGATGAGTCACACTGTTCTGGCTCTTAAGGAATCCATAATCTAGTAGAAAGATACAAATAAACAAAAGTAGCATAAGGAAAAGAGACTTAATCTCTAACCATAATCCATTAAAAAAGAGAAAGAGAGATTGGGAAATTTTTTTGAGTTCAGAAAAAGAATGTGAATTTGGGATGGATTTGTGGCAAAGGTGATGTTTTCATTAATACTTTAGGAGTTTCTATAACTTAGTTGTAGAAATGACAAGAAAATGGGACTAAAGATCCTGAAAAATTCTAACCACAGTGCTTTTACCCAGAGTTATTATATTATAATGCTTGTAAATTGACAAGTTCATTTTTAGTCGTGTATGGTATAAATATAAAAGATGTATAGGGAATAAAGGGAGAAAGGCTATGGGACAAAGGAATGTTTAGGCACAAATTTACCATTTTGTTTTGTGCTATGGAAAACCTATGGATTATTTTAATAAGATAAATGGAGTAATCCATATTGAATTTGGTTTTCTTCCATCCAAATAAATTTTATCTATGATTTTGTTTATATTAAAGTCTATTTCTTAGTATCTCCTTTTAAACATTACTTTGGCTCATTCAGTCAATTTGCATCTAGTATTATATTTGATTCCTTTTTTTCCCTACAAAGTCTGAATTTAAGTGTTGCGCTCCTATCATCAGAAGGGCTCAGCTCATGTTTATAGACACAAAGAATCAGTGACTCTCATTGTGAGTGAGCAGCAGAACCAGGGCCAACACCCCATGTATCTGATTTCAAAGGTGAAGCTTTAGTTACTTCCTCACTTGGTCTCATTGTTATTATTTGAGACATTTCCTGCCTTATATTTTCTGTGCAAGGCGCAGGGCCTTCATAAATGGACTATTTTTTATAAAAGCTGAATTCTTTCTAACAAAGTTGAATTCTAACAACAAAATTCAAGATAACTAAGAATTGTAATTAGATAATGTTGTTTAATCAACATTTGACTGCTTTTTAAAATGATAAACAAAGTAGGAATCACAATGGGATCCATTTAGTGAATTTGTATAAAGCAGACAGAATGAAGAAAAATAAGTAGTTCTTTATGGGAAATATAAATAATAACAATCCTTTATTGAGTGTACTCTATAATCTGCTCCTATGAGAGAAGCCTCACCTATGTTGATAGTGGCTTTCATTATAATCCTATAAAGTGGTATTATAGCTACTGCCACCAACAAGAAAGTAGGCACCCTGGGAAGTTAAGTGATCCATTTGGCTCTCACTGTGGATGAGTGGCAGAGCCAGGGCCAGCACCCCATTGTGTCTGATTTAAAGGTGATGCCTTAGTCACTTCTTCACCCTGTATCAAATATTATTTGAAATATTTTCTACCTTGCATTTTCTGTATAATGCTTAGAGCCCTTTATAAACATGATTTTTATGAAAGGCTGCATTCTCTCAAACAACCAAATTCCTGCCACTTTTGACAAGCTTGAATTTCATGTTTTAGTGTAATTTTTTTATTTCAGTGGCTAGCCATACTATGGTTTATTTTGACTATCATCACTTTGATTTTCTAATAAAACAGAAGGCAGAAATAACAAAAATATAATCTTTGAGAGTTATTAGCATGCATTTTAAAACACCTTACTGGATGTTATAAAAAGCTTCAGATTGAGTTTGAAAATATAATATGTATTGTTATGCCCTGTGGCGATTTCTGACCTGTCACGATGCCACTCAGTTTCAAAATAACTATTCATAGATGTTGAGAATATTTTTTGCTGAATAAAGAGGCCATTTTAGAAATGTGTGGAGGTTAATATTATGCACATAAAACTGTTTAGCTTTCTCACACCCTGTCAGATCTGAGCAATTATTCTACCATCTCACTGCCTGTTCCCCGCCCCCACATCATTTCCTTAAATTGCTATGGAAATTAAATCGTGAGAGACGGTCTTCTTGCAAAGATGCCTCCTTCAGAATCCTCTCTGCTTTGCTCTAGCCAATTTGGAATGGAAAATCAGCCCACATTTCCATGGAACTTAGAAAGGCCCAGGCCAGACCTGAAAGGCATAATTTGCCTGACATCTGTGTTCCAGTGTCATGTTGCATCAAAACAATTCGTGATGCTCAGATGAAAGTAAGCATCCTGTTGTATTAACCGAAGCATTTAACAACCTAATAGCAGGCACATTCTGTTTTCTCATCCATAGAATCACATCCCCTAAGGACAATTATACTTGTAAAGTGCCCAGTTCCCTTTACATTATTTCAAGATATCGCTGATATAGTGAATATATTTGCTATCATTTTATTTTCACTCTTCCAACTGGTATTGTGTTTAACACAGTTGAGGAGACCAGAAAGTTTTTTTAAATGCTTTCCGTAAGAGCAATTAAATGTCTAATTAATGGTGTCATGAACTTATTGATAATTTGCAGGTGCTATTCCTTCACCAATCTTTCTCAGTGTCAGTGTCAGAATTGGTGGGGTGGTTATTCAGGATTGTTCTGTGCCTATGTAGGTAGCCAACAATGACTTAATCCTAATTGTTGAAATGGCTAGTGGGAGCCAAACATCTGGGTAGACCACTTTTCATTGCTAAGTTTATAGGCGAGACTTTGTTTCTAAAGTTTCGGAAAGACTCACATCTGCTCCTTTTATAGTAACTGGCAGTACTCTCACATTTCTAAATGTTGTAATGATCTGGAAGCTTCACATAACTTAAAATTCCCAGCCCCCTCTCCTTTCCAAAAAACCCAAACTGCCATATTCGAGAATGGACGAAGAACCTGTAATATGAATGTTACAAAGATCTCTATGAAACCTAGAATACGGGGGCGGTGGCATTACACTCTAGCGATATGCAGGATAAAAAGCTGGGCTCAGGGTTTCAAAGTGTGGCAGAGTAGAGGTACAGAGTAATAGAGAGAATGATCTACCTGGGAAAGTACCTGAAGCCAGCTAACTACAAATGCAAGAATAGCTTTCCTGACTCTCTTCCAAAACCAGAAGCCCCTGAATGTTTTGCAAGTGCCACACTTCACCTGAAAATCTTCACAATCAACAATGTTTCTGAAGAAAAGACACTGCTCTTGGGCCCAACAAATGAAGTGAGCAGTAAGAAACATAAGCCTATTCGCAGTATCGGTTTTAGAGTTCATTTTCCCAACTATATTCTACCCCAATCCTCCGTCCCCATTCAGACAGCTGCCATACTTGCCTGTGTTCCAGTGTATCTGGAAGTCTTCCAGTAACAAGATGAAAAGCACTATTGTTTGTTTATTTGTTTGCTTGTGTTCCTGAAAGATCCATACATGCGGTTTACAAAAATCACTGGTACTATTGTTTAGCTTGGAAGTGTTCAGAAATTTCTGGAAAAACTTTTCCCAGAAAATGCCCACTGTGGGGTATCTGGTATGAATCCAGAGCTGCCAAAACTTTGAGCTAATTGGTCACTCCAGGATGCATCATGCTGGTGCCCATCGGCAAGATAGTTACAGAGACTCATGGTTTCTAACCCAACACGCCTGTTCCTTAAGCTGACATTGGGAACAAATGCACATATATAATACCACATTTTTGGTAGTTGCATAATGATTAAACATGTGAGAAGTCTTGTTCTCCCTCACATAATATGTTTTGATGATACTTTATGGGAATTGTTAGGAAAAAAAAAAATAAAGAAGTTTGCATCTGCTTTTTTGTAGTTAGAACAAAGCCTTATTTTAGTAAAAGCCTTCTTTTAGTAGTACTAAAAAGACTATAAGCACACCAGAATTGTAAATGTAAAAGAAATAGTTATTATTTGACATTTTAGTAATAGAGCTAGTTTTACACTAGACATTAATTAGTGAATAGTAGTACAAATTTTAGTATTTATTTTTTCATATTTCTTCGGTCATCATGACTTTATCTTCACCATCAAGAATATCCAAATTGGTAAGAATTGCCATATTTTTGTTTCTATGATTACTGATTTTGACTTTATTGCATTTATGCACCAAAAAGATTATAAAATTAGTATTTTAGTTTTGATGTGAGGCCATAAGTAGGCCATAAGTAGAAAAAGGCAAGTATTATCCAAAGTTCAGTTCACTTTGGCAAAATTATTTCAATTGCCTAAGCCTCAGAGTCATTATCTGTAAAAATAGAAAATTATAAGAACTTTTTAAAACTTTCTTAATGCCCGCAATTTGTGATTCTGTTGAAGAGCTTTATCTTACTCCACTGTATTTTGTATATGATATTATGAAAACATAGTATTGACATTTTCTAATGGCAGATCACAATTACACAAATTAGAAGACATATATGATGGACAGGCAGAGAAAATCGCTTGCACAACTGCTCTCTTCATAAATGAGGAAGTAGTGGCAAATATTTTGTAACAGCATGAGAGAGAAATTCTAAATATAATGAAGATTGTTTAGTTACATTCTTTTTTTAAAAAGATTTTATTTTATCCATTTGAAAGTCAAGAGTTACAAAGAGAGATCTGAGAGACAGCAAGATCTTCCAATCATTGGTCCACTCCCCACATGGCCACAATGGCCAGAGCTTGGCAAGTCTGAAGTCAGGAGCCAGGAAAATCCTCCAGGTCTCCCACATGGGTGGCAGGGGTGCAAACACTTTTTTTTTTAAGATTTATTTATTTATTTGAAAGTCAGAATTACACGGTCAGAGAAGGAGAGGCAGACAGAGAGAGGTATTCCATCCACGGGTTCACTCCCCAATTGGCCGCAATGGCTGGAGCTGCACTGATCCGAAGCCAGGAGCAAGGGTCCTCTTCTGGGTCTCCCACAGGGGTGCAGAGTCCCAGGGACTTGGGCCATCTTGTACTGCTTTCCCAGGCCATAGCAGAGAGTTGGATGGGAAGTGCAGCAGCTGGGACCTGAACCCATGCCTATATGGGATGCCAGCACTGCAGGTGACAGCTTTATCCACTATGCCACAGCACTGGCCCCATGGGGTCCAAACACTTAAAGTGTCCTATGCGGCTTTTCCCAGGCAATTAGCAGAGAGCTGGATCAGAAATGGAGCAGCTGGAACACAAACGGGTACCCATATGGGATGCTGGGTTTGCAGGCGGTAGCTTTAAACACTACGCCATAACACCGGCCCCTCCTTGCATTCCTTGAACAATACAAATGTATTCATGAAGTTCGTAGAAAATATATATAATGTAAAAAAAATTATGAATGCATTTCAAAATTTTTGAACTAAAGTAAACTCACCCTTTTCCAGTTTTATTTGAAATACAGAAAGATAATAGGTAGATAAACAGATAGATAGATGACATATTGATAGACAGAGAGGGATCTTCCATCCATTGGTTAACTCCACAAATCTTTGCAACAACCAGGGGTGGGCCAGGTTGGAGCCAACAATCTGAAATCAAAAACCTCCCACATAGAGGACAGTGACCCAATCACCTGAGTCATCACCTGCTTCCTCCTTGGGTGCACAGTAGCAGGAAGCTGGAGCAGAAGCAGAGAGCCAGGGCATGAACCAAGTACTCCAATATGAACTTCATGTGTCTCAATTGGTGTCTTAACCCCTGAGCCAAATGTACATCCCTAAATTTATATTTTAATGATATTTTCCACAAGGTTTTTGAAGTCCTCTCTTATTATGAGGTAAGCATTATTTTAATAAGTGTTGTACATTTCTATAGTGAAAAGAACATTGGATCTACTTTCCCAAATTTGTCACTTATAGACCTATGTGAACTCAGTGAAATGACTTAGTACATTTGTACTCTATTAGTTACCACAGATCAAGGAAAACTAACAGAGTACAAAAAATGTAATGTGTCTTAGTGAAATTGACATTTTGAGATTTGATTATTGTTTACAGTGCTTGTCTCTACTGTTGAGGAACAGTGTTTGTGGTTTTTTTTTTTTCCTTCTTACTATTGGTTGACTTCTTAGTGGAAGATTAAGAATATGAATAAAAAATAAACTGAAAGTATGTCACTGTAAAAATTAAAAGAAAGAATAAGAAATGAACAGAGAGGGTGAATGGGCGCATGGGTGGGAGGTATGGTAGGGTGTGAAGTATCACCATGCTCCTAAAACTGTATATGTATAAATACATGAAATGAGTTCACCTTATATAAATTTTTTAAGATTTATTTTATTTATTTGAAAGACAGAGTTACAGAGAGAGGTAGAGACAGAGAGAGAGGTCTTCCATTCACTGGTTCACTCTGCAAATGGCCACAACAGCCAGAGATGCACCAATCTGAAGCCAGGAGCCAAGAGCTTCTTGCAGGTCTCCCCCGTGGGTGCAAGGGTCCAAGGATTTGGGCCATCTTCTACTGCTTTCCCAGGACATAGCAGAGAGATGGATCGGAAGAGGAGCAGCCGGGACTAGCGCTGGCACCCATCTGGGATGCCAGCACTTCAGGCAAAGGGCTTTAACCCGCTGCACCACAGCGCCAGTCCCAACCTTACATAAATTTTTTAAAAATTGAAAAAAGGAGAAAAAACCAACAACATAAGCACCTTAAGTTCAAAACTTTCTTCAGGTACTTAGAGCCTACTTTCACTGGAATATGTCATTACATTTCATTGTCAATGTGATTGTTTTTCAGATTTATGTATGTTGTACATATCCTATAGATTTGAAATGCATAGCTGGTAAATTTTTGAAAGTTTTTTAAGTTATTTATAGCTATGTTTGCTCAAATTACTTGACAACAGTGTTCTGTTATCAACTTAAAAACTATCACAGGTAAAAAGAATTAGCACATTTGGACTTTACTACCTCTAAGATTCCTTGTACTCCTAAAGTTTAAATTATGTCTTAACATGACATGTGGAGTGGATTTGTAGGGTCAGGATTTTGGAGCCAAGAAGAATTGTATTAAAATTCTAGCATTTATTTCTTTTATGGCTGTGTGAACTCTGTTAAGTTATTGTAGTAATTGAGTTTATTGGGCCTTAGGTTTATAATCAGTACAACTTTGGTGGTATAACAAAGTTAATTTGGGGCAGGTGACCACTCCTCTCTCTCTACACAGTGTTCAGGAGCTTCACTTCTTACACATAGTTAACTTTGCCAACCTTGGGATTTGGAATTCTCTGCATTCAGATCTTGGAAAAGAAACACAACAGAAAAGCCTTGGCTAGAGGTAGCCTGTATCATTTCAATTCACCTTCCTCTGTTGAGAGTCAAAATATGAATATTCCTGAATGCAAGGAGGGCTATAAATAGCTTCCTTCTAATCAAAAGTGTCCTAAAAACCATTCCAGGAAGAAAACTTTTTTTTGTGGACAATGAGAATTTTTTTGTCACTAACTTTGTCACTCTCCTGATTAGAGTGCTATCATTCAGATCTTAGCAGAGGAAAGAGAAGGAATTTCAAATGAACTCTGACAGGCAGAAGCGGTTTATTCTCAGACATCCTATTCTCAAAGGCACAAATCAGGTCTTATACATGACTGCACACCAATATACAGTAGATTTTTGAGAAAACACTGTGTTAGTATAAGGTAGATTAGAAGTGCTTGAAAGTAATGTATTAACAACCCCTTTCCTTCAAAATGTTTCTGACATACCATACATTTCATAGTTATAACAGAAGATTTTCTTGGTTTATCATAATTTCACAAATTGTTCTGCATTTATCATCTTTATACTTTTATGTAAAGTTTGCTGTTCTTCTATGTGCTTTTGGAAGTAAGTTGAAAAATGCTGTTTCAGTCGTAGGAGAATGCATTTAGAGACGTGGCATATGACTATTTTCAGAAGTTCCTGAGCCCAAGCTGTGTTGTTTTGTTTGCTTTTTCTTTTCTTTCTTCTAATTTTATTTTTCACATATTCAGTATGTCATAAGAGCAATCATATGCTTCAAGAATTTCATTACATTTCTTGGGGATTATGCATACATATAAAACAGCATTCAGTCTAGCTTCATGCTGTTTTCAAGGAATCAGAATGCCCTTTGTTATTTCCCTGGAAGTTGTGTTTTATTTTCTGGTTATTATCCACATTATGCTTGTCTATAATATCTATTAACAAATGTCCAGGTGGCTGAAACATAATTGATTAAAAAGCCTTGAAATACCCATCTCATATACAAGTTTTTACTCTGAAATGTATGTCAAAATATTCAGCATGTGAGACTTGCAACCCCTGTCTGGCTTCGGTTGGAACATACCAGGCTGTTTTTCTCTACTATGGGACTGTCATTCTTTTCGGTATTCACACTGCCACTGGCAAACTGATCCCTTACATAAAGAAGAGAAGGAAGACAGAGATGCTCACACACTGACTTCTCCACTGATAAGATTGCCAGCAGGAATATGTTTTGATTCAATTAAATTGAACAAGCATTTATTGAGCACAGTTACTGGGCCAAATACTGTACAAAAATAAAGAATATTGCATCATGAACACTGTCTGTAGGAAGTTTATTCTAGGCAAGAAGACAAATGCACTAGCAATTGCAATCTTCTAAAAGAACTATAATACTTTTTTATATGAATTCTATAGAAGATTACATTGTAATACCAAATAAATAAATAAACAAAACCCAAAACTAATAGCATAATGAAATATTACTATACATAGCTGAATGGCAACATCACAAACATCAAATGTTGGAGAGGAATTGGAGAAAGGGATTTTTGTATGTTATTGATGTGAGTATTCAATGGTAATATTGTATTTGAGGAAAGATTTTTCAATTTCTCTTAATATCCAACTACTTTAAGACCTAATAATCCTGCTCCAAATATTTACACAAGCTGTATGAAAAGACACTTCCTAGAAAAAAAATTGTACAAGAATGTTCATAGCAGTGTTAGGTATACCAGGTGTCTATTAATGGGAGACAATCAGATACTACTCAACAATGCAGAGGAATGTACAAATAATATCTCCAGTACTACAGATGACTACAGATTTTGTTGGGTGAAAGAAGCCTTTTGCAAATGACTGTATACCATGTTATTCCATTTATATGACGTTCTAGATGAGGTCAATATAATCTTCCTGGGAAAATATCAGAAGAGTGGCTGCCTCCAGGGAAGAGTTTGCGTGGGGGAGAATGGACTTAAAGGACCTTCCAGGAGTGATGAAAAGGTTCTATACCTTGACTGGAATCTGGGCTACTCAGACACATACGTTTGTCAAAATTCAGTAAATGTATACTTGAGATTTTGCACTTCATTGTATATAAATTTTACCTCAAAAGAAAAAATACTGTAAACAAATTTGAACTCCAGTTAGTGAAATGCATGATAATTATTTTAGTGGGGAGGACTTGAAATATATAAAAATAATGTGGGTTAATGGAGGGATTGAGGGGGCAGTTGTACAAAATATATGACAAAACAAATACTAGTAAATGCCGAAGTAGAATATAGTTCTATAAAATTTAATTCATCTTTAAACTTGATATCTCTTCAAACTACTTTTTTTTAACTCTTTACCAAATTTTTTCTTAAAGTGAAAGTATCAAAATTGACCATCCTGTCAGTTTCTCATTTTCAATCTCTAGAAGTTTGGAGTTTATTCTTATTACACAATTAAAGCTGCTCTCTCCACACTTACAATAACCACCTAATTGCCAAATCCAATGTTCTTTTCTCAGTCCTCATCTGTTGCATTTGAGGTCACAGTCACAGGCTGAGGCAGCTGGTTTGGCTCAGAACATTATTATGGTTATAAAATGACATAACCCACCACACTCTGCTTCCTGTGACAAACAAACTGACAGCTGAAGAAATGTGTGGAAGCTGCATTGTAATACCTCCTGTAACAGTTTTTCCTCCTTCTTTTTTCTGAATGTTTGCTGCTGTTGACCACCTGCAAGAGAAAAACACTCTGCCTCTAGTTTCTGTGATTTAGATTTGAGTCAGCATTCTCCTTTCTCTGTTTCTCCATTTTCTGACTTTTACTGAGCTTTTATTAGCATCCTTTTCTTCTTTTTTAAATAAATTTCCACTTTTAAAGGAAGGTTTCATATTTTAATGGCATCTACATGTATTTAAAGAAAGATCAAGATGTTGTTAAGAATGAAGTGAGAATTAAGTCTCCAACCAAAACAGATCTATACACCCATGGTTCTGTCTACGTGTAGCCCTAAGCTCCAGGTTGGCAAATACTCTAGGGCACTCTTGGACTTAATGAAGTTCTGTTTCCACTTTGAGTGTAGCTGTTCAGACTTTCTTGGAGCAATAGGTTACACTTTTAACATTTGACATAAAAACCTCAATTTGTAAAAAATAATACAGATAAAAGCCAAGATTCTCTTTTGGTGAAGAGGTAAGAAAAGGTCAGAGGATTCACCCTTGCCTTGGGACTTCCAGAGGACTTCACTGTTCCCAAAGTAGACCCTGAGAGCTCCATTCAATTCTTTGGAACAGTGCTCCTTAGAATTTATGCGCATGCTAATAATCTAGAAGTTTTACTAAGATGAGGATGCTGATTCAGGCCACCTGTGGTAGGGTCTGAGAGTGTGGGTTCCCAGCAAACTCCCAAGGGAAACCAGTGCTGTGGATCACAGATCTCATGATCACAGATCTCACTTAGAGATCAAGGTGCTAGATTCCCTCTGTACCAAGTCTGGACACAAGGTTTTAGCTTATTATATTCTACAGAACATTTAGGTTGCTTTGTCCTTTTTGAGATGAATACTTGTCTCTTCCAAGATCAAGAAAGCAACTATTTCATTCTCTGTACTGCATAATTATTCCTCTAATGTGTTTTCAATTTCGAATATTCCATTTGGCATTGGACACCAGCCAGGTGGAAAGATCAAGGAGATTGTATCTGACATCCTTTTTCAGGAATCAAAATTAGTAAATGGGGAAGAAAGACCTAGAGAAATAAGGCATATGAACAAAAACAAAAATTCCTTCAAGGAAACTATGTTTGGAATTAGTTACCTGTAGGTTCAATCACACGAAGTCCTGATAAAGGCACCTTGATTATAATACAAAAAAAAAAATCAAAAAGTTCATGAAAAATGTGTTTTGTGCAAAGACTATGCAGGCATTTCAAAAATGTTTTACACCAAAATAAATTTAGTTTTTAATTCTGTTTTTCAATGATCTTTTTGAAGTCTCATCATGCATGGTTTATAGCTCCACCTGGATTTGATAGTTCTTCCCCATCTTATAATCACACCTAGAAGATCTGTTCAAACCTTCTAGGCAAATAGAGCCCATGAACTGAAGGTTAGGACAGGTGCTGGCCTGGTTGGTGAAGTCAGTAGAACTGGGGAATTGTGCAGATGGATTGAAGAGAAGGGCCCTTTTCCTTACCAGCCCTCACAGGGCTGTTCCCCAGCTCAAGGACCTCCTCCCTTTTCTTTCCATATGTTCCTTTCATTTTAATCTCCAATTAAATTTTAAAAACTGGACAGGTACCTGTATCTTCCACCTTACTCTTTCTAGAGTCTATCTGCTCCCAAGTTATCCTTTAAATTCTCTGATTGTTTCATTCATCCACGAAATGTCAATGCAGAGAAATAAGAAAAGAAGAAATGTAAACAGGTCGTGAGTTCCTGTGGAGGAAAACCCAGAATTGAATTCAGTATGTCATTCTAAGTCCCTAATTTCCCTACCTTTTTGTGGTTTCACATTTTCCTTCAATCTGTAGACAAAATAATTTCATCTTCCCACAGAAGGTAGGTGATACCCCTGCTCTCTCTTTTTGAGCAATGTCGATGCACTTTTCCGTACCTGCTTCCTCTAAATTCCTTCCTAAAGGAATCAGCTTCCCACAGCTGCTGTCATGTCCTGGCTGCTGCTGCCCTGTGTCCTCATAACTTTGTCCTGCAGATGTCTCCTGTCTCTCTTATTTCATACGCTAAAACCCTGCAAACACATGCTCTTGCCCAGTAACAAGCATTTAACCAGAGATAGGTAAAATGGAGGAGACCCAGAAGAATGACCAGTAATATGGTGTTTTGTGGGCATTTTCTCATTTTTTTCCCCCATAGGTCACAGCCTACTAACACAGGGCCTGTGTGCACTTATGGCCCACTGAACATTTCTGCTCCACCAGTTTGCACACAATCACTGCTCCCCATATCACAGTACAAACAAGTCATACAGCTCCTTTCCCTTATTTCTCCCCAACCAGATCTTACACAGGGGCCTCTCTTCTCACAATCAATAAAAGTTAATCAAGATACCTTAAGGAAAAGGGAGGATCTTTTTCCTCTGTAAGAAGAATTTCTGTCTCTTTTGGATAATCATCTCAAATTTAATTGTAACTTTTTTTTCTGCTTCCCCAAGAGTATGAAAAATTCTATGAAAGTAACAATAATAATTAAAGACCTATAGACATTCACCAAATAGGTGAAATTATGGAATTGCTATATTCAGTGGGAAAGGAACTTACAGAAAAAAACATACAATCCCCTCTTCTAAAGATTGAAAGTTAATTTAAAAGCATATTATATAGGCAGGCATGCAGATTGACAAAATTAATGTTTATCTTGAATATGTGCTCTGAGTCACAATAGTGTTATCTCCAGGGACTAGAAGAGGTGATAAGATGAGATGGGAGCCTGCAGTTAGTTTTAATGTGAATGGTGATGTTCCAGTTTGGAACTTGGGTAGGAGTAAGCAGGCTGGAACTTATTTTTATGCTTTCCAAATGTTACCTATGACACATAAAGCCTTTGGAAAGTGATATGAGGAGGTATACAGAGTTGTCTGATTCCACAGACATTACATTCAGATGTGGAATAGAAAATTAGGGAAAGCTCCAAGAAAAAGTGATTCTTGAGATAATATTAAAAGGCTAATAGCCATTGCTATCTGTGAGTTCCACCTGCAAGTAAAACTCAGTGTGTGTGAAATATGCTGCTATTTTACTATAGATCAGTCTAAGGCAACTTCCCTTATCTGTCAGAAGTCGTCTCTCCAAAATATCACCAACATAACCTGCTGGTGAGACAAAGCTCTTTACTGCTTGTTGTGGTGAGAGCATTACTTCAACAGTCTTAGTTGCGTCTCAGCAGGGAGAGAACAACTTTTGTACATGTACTGAGATTCCAAAGTGCTGTGCAAGCAAGCCTTAAAGGTGGAATTTAGGTATGGAGAAGGCATGCTTGGTTAGGGTTGGGTAAAGATCATGATTGACAGTTTAGAACTGGAGGACATAGAAAGGAGGATTTTGACTCAAGTGTTCACAGAATCTTGGGGGAAAACTATGATTTGATGTTTTTTATTGAAGACTTGAAATTCCTACAATGAACAATATAGTAATTTACAACATTTATCTTCTTTGGGTAAGAATTTCTTGTTATACTAAAGTTTTGTTTGTGAAGCCAGTAAGAGAGTAAAGTCATTCTAATGTAGAGAGTGGTCTGCATAAATGGACTCAATTCTCATTTATTCCAACTTAGTTATTCAGTCAGTTATGCAGTGGGAACAGTGAGAGCAAATTTAGAGACAGAAATTTTACATAATTCTGTCTTTAGCAACTTGGATGAATCATTACACCTCCTTATATCTCAGTTTTGATCTTCTAGGATTGGCTCTAGAATTGAACAAGCAAAGATTATTAGCATTAAAGTATATGTTCACCCTTGACCCTATCCACCTACTACATCTCTGCCAGTCAGTAATTCTTCCCTCAATGCAGATGCATCACCCAACATGCCTTAGTGTGGACACTTCATGATACGGTGTTCAAAACTTTTAAAATAAAGGTAAAAATTGTAAATACAGCAATGTTAGACTATTTTCAACAGAACATAGAGCAACAAAAAGTGATTTTAAATTTAAGTTCCACCTGGAACTTGACTTACTCATTATTGTAATTGACTGAGGTTCTGAGTATGTCTCCTCTTGCCTTTTTTTTTTATGTGGATGGCTTTAGCATTCAGAATGAACTAATTCTGCTTCAGTCATGCTTGATGAGAACTGGTGATTCAACTGTTGCAAAACTTTGAAAGTGTTCAGACTTAATTAATTCAGACTTAATTAATGCAGAATGACAATTAAACTTTTATGAAGTATATGTCATCAACATGAATGCCATGCATTCATTATATTTCTGAATTTTGAGATGAATGCAAATGAATTTAGATGACCAGAAAACTTAAAAAACTTATCCCAGTTAGATAATTGAGGAAATGTCCAGGGTGCCTCGTGTTACTGAAAGGTATGTAAAAATGACATTGTATAATCTGTTATGTAAATGCAGACAAAGCATTATATTTTTATTAATGCAATCATCAGTTCTCTTATAAAATCATACTCTGGAAAAAAAGACATAGATAATTTCTCTAACTCCTTGCTTAATAATTTAGGTAGTCTTCAAATGTTAGAATTCTAGACTCCAGATATTAAAAATTAAATCTCTGATTTCCTGGATATTTAATATATCTTAAACTTAAATGTCTGCTATTTTGGGTGAAACAAAATAACTGTTCATGCTAGAATCCAAACCTGCATTAAGTGAATGACTGTAATGTAAATCAATTCATTTCACAGTTACATGCTTTCATTAAATCTTAAGTTTATATACCAGTTTCCAGCATTTAGCAGAGCCAGAAGTTTGCCATGGCAACTGCTCCATCCTTTTTAAACATATATTGCTACAAACTAACAGGAAGGAACTGTCATGTCTGATGCACTTCCAATTCATATATAGATAGATTTTATTCATGTTCATTTCTTATGCATAATTTAGATAGGATATCCAGAAACTTTGTTATTGATTGAATTTATAACTAGCACACTGATATTGTCTCTGATGAAGAATATTCTACATAATTTTCCAGATATTTTTATTGTGGTAAAATATACATAACAAAATCAACTAGTTAGCCATTTTAAATATCATTTCAGTGGCACTGAGTACAGACTTTTTTTGTAGTTATCACCATCATCTATCTCTGCAACTTTTCTCATCTTGTAGACCTAGGTATTTATACCCACTAAAAAGTAACCCTGTATTGTTCTTTACCCCCATCCCCTGGCCACCATCCTTATACTTTTTGTCTCTATGATTTGGTTACTCTAAGTACCTTGAATAAGTGGAATTGTACAGTATTTGTCTTTTTGTGATTTGTTTATTTCTTATAGAGTAATGTCCTCTGGGTTTGTCTACATTGTGGCAAAGGTCAGAATTTCCTTCCTTTTTTTTGAATATATATATATCATACATTCATTTATTATGAACAATGTGTATTTTTTTGACAGGCAGAGTGGACAGTGAGAGAGAGAGATAGAGAGAAAGGTCTTCCTTTTCTGTTGGCTCACCCTCCAATGGCCACCGCGGCCAGCGTGCTGCAGCCGGCGCACCACGCTGATCCGATGGCAGGAGCCAGGAGCCAGGTGCTTTTCCTGGTCTCCCATGGGGTGCAGGGCCCAAGCACTTGGGCCATCCTCCACTGCACTCCCTGGCTATAGCAGAGAGCTGGCCTGGAAGAGGGGCAACAGGGACAGAATCCGGCGCCCCGACCGGGACTAGAACCCAGTGTGCCGGCGCTGCAAGACGGAGGATTAGCCTAGTGAGCCGCGGCGCCGGCCAATGTGTATTTTTTTTATTTGACAGGTAGAGTTACAGTTAATGAGAGAGACAGAGAGAGAGGTTTTTCTTCCATTGGTTCTCTCCCCAAATGGCCACTACGGCTGGCGCTGCATCGGCCCGAAGCCAGGAGTCAGGTGTTTCTTCCCGGTCTCCTACGCAGGTACTGGAGCCCAAGGATTTGTGCCATCCTCCATTGCCATCCTGGGCCACAGCAGAGAGCTGGACTTGAAGAGGAGCAACTGGGACTAGAACCCGGCGCCCATAGGGGATGCCAGCGCTGCAGGCGGAGGATTAGCCAAGTGAGCCATGTGCCGGCCCCAGAATTTCCTTCCTTATAAGGCTGCATAATATTCCATTGAGAACATGTATTACACTTGGTTGTCCATGTAAATGGATAAGCAACTTGTGTTCCTTTTGCATTTTGGGTATTATAAATAATGCTGCTAGGAACATGGATATGCAAATAAATTTTTATTACCCTGTTTTCTTTTCTTTTCTTTCTTTTCTTTTTTTTTTTTACAGGCAGAGTGGACAGTGAGAGAGAGACAGAGAGAAAGGTCTTCTCCTGGTCTCCCATGCGGGTGCAGGGCCCAAGCACTTGGGCCATCCTCCACTGCCTTCCAGGGCCACAGCAGAGAGCTGGACTGGAAGAGGAGCAACTGGGACAGAATCCAGCACCCCGACCGGGACTAGAACCTGGTGTGCCGGTGCTGCAGGTGGAGGATTAGCCTAGTGAGCCACGGCGCCGGCCTGTTACCCTGTTTTCAATCCTTTTGAGCTTATACCAAGAAGTAGAATTGCTGTGTCACATGGCAATGCAATTTAAGTTATTTGACAAGTCACCATACTGTTTTCCTCAGAAGCTGCATCATTTTACATTCCTACAACAGTACACATGGGTTACAATTTCTCGACCTTCTTGCCAACATCTGCCAGTTTCTGCTTTTCTGATAGAGCCATCCTACTCTACTGAGTGTAGAGTAGTATCTCAGTTTAATCTGCCTTTCCCTCATTATTAGTGTTATTGAACAACTTTCATTTGCTTCTTGGCCATTTGTATTTTTTCTTTGAAAAAATATCTCTTTAAGGGCTTTGTCCCTTTTAAAATCAGGATTTTTAATTTTATGTTGAAGTTTAGGAGTTCCCTATCCTCATATATTCTGGGTATTACCCTTTTCACCTTTTATTAGATATATGACTTATGTATCTTTTTCCACTTTCTGGGTTGCCTCTCATTTTATTTTTTTCTCATCCATTCTCATGATAATGTGATATTAATACAAAAAGAACAGATTCAATATAGTATACAGACACAATTCTAAGAATATTATGTTACTTCCCTGCCTTTTTTCATTCAGAATTTTTTTAATATCATGTTTTTTTTAATTTTATTTATTCACAGGGAATAGACTTTATATGTTTCATATATAGTTCTAAGAATATAATGACACCATAAACAAGAGTGTCAAATTGTTAAGTCAACAACAGGAGTCACCTTGTACTTACTCCTCATGTGGGATCTGTCCTTAATGTGTTGTCCAATGTGAAGTAATGCTATAACTAGTACTGAAACAGTATTTTACACTCTGTGTTTCTGTGTGGGTGCAAACTGATGAAATCTTTACTTAATATATACTAAATTGATCTTCTGTATATAAAGATAATTGAAAATGAATCGATGTGAATGGAATGGGAGAAGGAGCAGGAGATGGGAGGGGTGCAAGTGGGAGGGAAGTTAAGGAGGGAAAGCCATTGTAATCCATAAACTGTATTTTGGAAATTTATATTTGCTAAATAAAAGCTTAAAAAAAGAATATAATGACACTCTCCACCCTTCATCCCTCTCTCCCTTGCTGCCAACCCCCTCCTCCTTCATTTTTTATTTTTCTTTTAATTTTTACAATGATATAATTTCAATTTACCATAAATTACAAGCTTAATGCTCCACTAAAGAAAGAACTCAACAAGTAGTAAGTAGAAAGACCACTATTCCTCAAGAGTATTAACAAGGTTTAGAAACAACAATGAAATCTCAATATGTCAATTTCAGTCATATACATTACTTTTTTGTGCTATATATATTAGCACAAATCAGAGGAAATATATGATATTTGTCTTTATGGGACTTGCTTATATCACTACAACTAATGGTCTCCAGTTGCATTCATTGTATTGTGAAAGACAAGATATCATTTTGTTAATGGCCAAGTAGTATTACTTTGTATATATCTATCACATATTTTTTTATTCAGTCATCAGTTGATGAACATTTGGATTGATTCCATCTTTTAGATATTGTGAATTGAGCTGTTACAAACATGGGTGGTAGAGATAACTCTTTCATACACTGGTTTCATTTCATTTGTGTAAATCCACAGATGTGGAATTTCAGAATCATATGTAGACCTATTTTAAGATTTCTGAGGACTGGGGGCGGAGCCAAGATGGCGGAATAGTGAGGGCGCGCACTGATAGTCCGGGAAAATTTAGTTTAATAAAAGGGGAGTTACGGTAGCCTCAGAAAAAAGAACCAGGAAAATATTGCAGAGGAAACTCTTCTGGATCGAGTGGCCGTGAATCAGAGTACCTACTGGGAGAACAAGGTCACCCACCGCGCGGAAGCCGAGCCGCGGGACCAAGCCGCGGAAGCCGCAGGGTCTGCGCGCCAGTGCTCAAAGGGGAGTGCGTGCCACACAGACAACAGCGGGGAGACTTGGGACGTCCAGGGCTCTGAGTCCACACATCGGTGCTGGAAGGGGAGGTGAGCTCAATATCCCGAGACATTGGTGGGGAAATGGGGGTCAGAATCTAGAGGGGGGCCTGAAAGTGCAGCAAACTCACTACCAGAAAGAAGGAAAAAAAAAAAAGCTTCGGGGTTTCTCTTCCCCCTAACCTTGCAAAGGTCACAAGGCTGCAAGGCTTGAAGAATTCCCAAGAGACAAAGAGCAGGCCCCCTCTCTGGATTTACATATCAAAAGCGGAGAGCTAAGGAACTGAGTCACTACAATTCAGTAGCCTAGGCAACCCAGTGGGAGTCCAGAGGAGCCTAAACAGACTGTGGGGGTAGAAGCCAGAGACTGGATGCTAAATACCATCAATTCTGCACAGCCGTGCCGTGTGGTGTTACTTACCCCCTGAATAAATAAAATAAATAAATAAATAAAGAGATTTACCACGCATAACCTGAGGGTGTCACCTTTGCACACCCTTAACCAGGAAGAACCAAGCAGAGCTCTCAGCCCGCACCCATCTCAGGCCTCCAAGGCTCCTCCAACAGCAGGCAGTCCACTTAACACGGACATAGTATAAAATAAAAAAAAAAAAAAGCACGCACAGTGACGCAAGAAGAATTAACTATGCCAAGTAACAAACACAGAAATCGAGGGAACAAGATCAACGATGACACTATGATGCCTCCAAATAAACAAAACACCCAAACCAAGATTATGAAGATGATGAGATAGAAGAAATGCAAGATACGGATTTCAAAAAATTTATGATAAGAACATTTAGAAGTTTTCAAAAGCAAATCCTTGAACTACAGAAATCCTTAATGGACAAGATTGAAAATCTCTCTCGTGAAAATGAAACTTTAAGGAAGAATCAAAATGAAACTCAGAAACTAGTAGAACAGGAAAGTGTGATAGTGAAGAGAAATCAAAATGAAATGAAGAGCTCAATAAATCAAATGACAAACACATTAGAAAGCCTTAAAAACAGAATGGGTGAAGCAGAAGAGAGAATATCGGACTTAGAAGATAGAGCACAGGAAAACATACAGTCAAACCAAAGAAAAGAAGAGGAAATTAGAAATCTAAAAAATATTGTTGGGAACCTACAGGATACTATTAAAAAAACCAACATTCGGGTTATAGGAGTTCCTGAAGGCATGGAGAGAGAGAAAGGATTAGAAGGCCTTTTTAGTGAGATACTAGCAGAGAACTTTCCAGGTTTGGAGAAGGACAGAGACATCCTAGTACAGGAAGCTCATAGAACCCCCAATAAACATGACCAAAAGAGATCCTCACCACGACACGTGGTAATTAAACTTACCACAGTGAAACATAAAGAAAAGATCCTAAAATGTGCAAGAGAGAAACGTCAGATTACTCTCAGAGGATCTCCAATCAGACTCACAGTGTACTTCTCATCAGAAACCCTATAGGCTAGGAGGGAATGGCGAGACATAGCACAGGTGCTAAGAGAGAAAAATTGCCAGCCCAGAATATTATATCCTGCCAAGCTCTCATTTGTGAATGAAGGTGAAATAAAGACCTTTCATAGCAAACAGAAATTGAAAGACTTTGTGGCCACTCGTCCGGCCCTGCAAAAGATACTTAAAGATGTGCTACACTCAGAAACACAGAAACACGGCCATCAATATGAAAGAAGGGAAAGGAAGAACACCTACCAGTAAAAGAGCATGGGAAGCTCAAAGCATATACTAGAAAATATTTCCGGGAAAATGGCAGGGCAAAGTCACTACGTATCAATAGTCACATTGAACATTAATGGTCTGAATTCTTCAGTTAAAAGACACCGTTTGGCTGACTGGCTCACAGAACACAACCAAACTATTTGTTGCCTACAAGAAACACATCTCTCTAACAAAGAGGCATGCAGACTAAAAGTGAAAGGTTGGAAAAAGATATTCCATGCCAACAGAAACCAAAAAAAAGCAGGTGTAGCCATATTAATATCAGACAAAATAAACTTTAAAACAAAAACTGTTAAGAGAGACAAAGAGGGACACTATATAATGATTAAGGGTTCAATTCAACAGGAAGATGTAACTATTATAAATGTATATGCACCTAATTACAGAGCACCGGTCTATTTAAAAGATATGTTAAGGGACTTAAAGGGAGATTTAGATTCCAATACAATAGTACTGGGGGACTTCAATACTACACTCTCAGAAATAGACAGATCAATAGGACAGAAGATCAACAAGGAAACAGCAGATTTAATTGACACTATTGCCCAAATGGATCTAACAGATATCTACAGAACTTTCTACCCTACATCTACAGACTTCACATTCTTCTCAGCAGTGCATGGAACCTTCTCTAGGATTGATCACATACTAGGCCATAAAGCAAGTCTCAGCAAATTTAAAAGAATTAGAATCATACCATGCAGCTTCTCAGACCACAGCAGAATGAAGCTGGAAATTAGCAACTCAGGAAACCCCAGAAAGT
This sequence comes from Oryctolagus cuniculus, assembly GCF_051225735.1. NCBI lineage: Eukaryota > Metazoa > Chordata > Mammalia > Lagomorpha > Leporidae > Oryctolagus > Oryctolagus cuniculus. The sequence continues at coordinate 101,472,579 of NC_142870.1, forward strand.
ATGCAAACACATGGAGACTGAACAACATGCTCCTGAATGAACACTGGGTCATAGAAGAAATTAAAAGAGAAATCAAAAACTTTCTGAAAGTAAATGAAGACAACAACACAACATATCAAAACTTATGGGATACAGCAAAAGCAGTATTGAGAGGCAAATTTATAGCAATAGGTGCCTATATCAAGAAATTGGAAAGGTACCAAATAAATGAGCTTTCAGCATATCTCAATCTCAAGGACCTAGAAAAACTGCAGCAAACCAAACCCAAATCTAGTAGGAGAAGAGAAATAATTAAAACCAGAGAAGAAATTAACAGGATTGAATCAAAAAAAAAAAAAAAAACTACAAAAAATCAGCCAAGCGAGAAGCTGGTTTTTTGAAAAAATAAACAAAATTGACACCCCATTGGCCCAACTAACTAAAAAAAGAAGAGAAAAGACCCAAATCAATAAAATCAGAGATGAAAAAGGAAACGTAACAACGGACACCACAGAAATAAAAAGAATCATCAGAAATTACTACAAGGACCTGTATGCCAGCAAACAGGAAAACCTATCAGAAATGGATAGATTCCTGGACACATGCAATCTACCAAAATTGAACAATGAAGACATAGAAAACCTAAATAGACCCATAACTGAAACAGAAATTGAAACAGTAATAAAGGCCCTCCCAACAAAGAAAAGCCCAGGACCAGATGGATTCACTGCTGAATTCTACCAGACATTTAAAGAAGAACTAATCCCATTTCTTCTCAAACTATTCAGAACAATTGAAAAAGAGGGAATCCTCCCAAATTCTTTCTATGAAGCCAGCATCACCTTAATCCCTAAGCCAGAGAAAGATGCAGCACTGAAAGAAAATTACAGACCAATATCCCTGATGAACATAGACGCAAAAATCCTCAATAAAATTCTGGCCAATAGAGTACAACAACACATCAGGAAAATCATCCACCCAGACCAAGTGGGATTCATCCCTGGTATGCAGGGATGGTTCAACATTCGCAAATCAATCAATGTGATTCACCACATTAACAGACTGCAAAAGAAAAACCATATGATTATCTCAATTGATGCAGAGAAAGCATTTGATAAAATTCAACACCCTTTCATGATGAAAACTCTAAGCAAATTGGGTATAGAAGGAACATTCCTCAATATAATCAAAGAAATTTATGAAAAACTCACAGCCAGCATCCTATTGAATGGGGAAAAGTTGGAAGCATTTCCACTGAAATCTGGCACCAGGCAGGGATGCCCACTCTCACCACTGCTATTTAACATAGTTCTGGAAGTTTTAGCCAGAGCCATCACACAAGAAAAAGAAATCAAAGGAATACAAATCGAGAAGGAAGAAGTCAAACTATCCCTCTTTGCAGACGATATGATTCTGTACTTAGAGGATCCAAAGAACTCTGCTAAGAGACTATTGGAACTCATAGAGGAGTTTGGCAAAGTGGCAGGATATAAAATCAATGCACAAAAATCAACAGCCTTTGTATACACAAGCAACGCCATGACTGAGAAAGAACTGCTAAGATCAATCCCATTCACAATAGCTACAAAAACAATCAAATACCTTGGAATAAACTTAACCAAGGACGTTAAAGATCTCTACGATGAGAATTACAAAATCTTAAAGAAAGAAATAGAAGAGGATACCAAAAAATGGAAAAATCTTCCATGCTCATGGATTGGAAGAATCAACATCATCAAAATGTCCATTCTCCCAAAAGCAATTTATAGATTCAATGCAATCCCAATCAAGATACCAAAGACATTCTTCTCAGATCTAGAAAAAATGATGCTGAAATTCATATGGAGGCACAAGAGACCTTGAATAGCTAAAGCAATCTTGTACAACAAAAACAAAGCCGGAGGCATCACAATACCAGATTTCAGGACATACTACAGGGCAGTTGTAATCAAAACAGCATGGTACTGGTACAGAAACAGATGGATAGACCAATGGAACAGAATTGAAACACCAGAAATCAACCCAAACATCTACAGCCAACTTGTATTTGACCAAGGATCTAAAACCAATTTCTGGAGCAAGGACAGTCTATTCAATAAATGGTGCTGGGAAAACTGGATTTCCACGTGCAGAAGCATGAAGCAAGACCCCTACCTTACACCTTACACAAAAATCCACTCAATGTGGATTAAAGACCTAAATCTACGTCCTGACACCATTAAGTTATTAGAGAACATTGGAGAAACCCTTCAAGATATTGGCACAGGCAAAGAATTTCTGGAAAAGACCCGGGAGGCACAGGCAGTCAAAGCCAAAATCAACTATTGGGATTGCATCAAATTGAGAAGTTTCTGTACTGCAAAAGAAACATATCAGAGTGGAGGGTCAAAGAGAGGGAGAGTGGAAGGGAGGAAGGGGCCAAAATCATCTTTTATAAGGAATCTACTCCCTCAGTGTCTAACCTGCTTCTGTCACAGCATCACCCTAGAGCCCTCATGGCCTCATTACCACTTTAATGTCCCACTTCTTAACACCGTTTTAAAGGCCATTAAATTTCAATATGATTTTTTGAAGGGGAAAACATTCAAACTACAGCAGTCTTTACAGGCAAATACATCTTGTTAAATAGTATCAATCAGACACAGCTCCTGTTTGTATCAGTCAAGCAGGACTCACCCTTGTCTTATAGAGATTGGCCTGTCGTATTCTTACCTTATGAAGGATAACCTATTATTTAAAAAGGGCATACAGACTTCTTTTATCACAGTGTTACGTCAAATTAAGTCCTTTTTTCTGTATGGCTGTCTGTACATGCACTCTTGTACACACACAGTTGTATGCATGCAGCTATCACACATCCACATATTTGTTTAAATTTCACAAGTGATAACTGACCAGAGTACAAGTAAGTGGGAAAAGGTATCGACTACACCAAAACAAACCAAATCATCTGAAATTCCATCCAGGGAAAATTCACTATGATACTTTGTTGCATGTTTGTTGTTGGAGAGCTTTTCCTGGTGAAATACATACATGCAGATACACATATGTATTTATGAATATATATCTATGAGACAGCAAAATACAACCATGCCAAACTGTTGTCACTTAGTACTAGTTTATAGTTATCTTCCCACATCAGTAACATTCTTTTGAAATGTCTGTGCTATTTCATTCCGCATCATCCCACATCATGAGGTGCTTGAATTAGTTTCCATTTTTGATTTTATAAACTCTAAGTTGACAAATATCCCTGCACTTATATCTTTGTGAATGTGCTCAATGATTTTTGGGAGGAAATAACTTCCTAGAAGTCAGATTTTAGAGTCGATTGGGATGATTTTGACATATATTGCCAGATGACAGCCCAAAAAGTTTGTACCAATTATATGCCTGCCAATAATTTTACTAGTTTTTTGGGGAAAGATTGATTTATTTGAAAGGCAGAGTTACAGAAAGAGTAAAGAGACTCTCTATTGAACGGTGCACTCCCCAAATGGTTGCAATGCCAGGCCGGGCCAGGCTGAAGCTAGGAGTCTGAAATTCCATCAGTCTCCCACATGGGTGGCAGGATCCTGAGGACTTGGACCATCTCCCACTGCTTTCCCAGGCATGTTAGCAGGGATCAGAATCAGAAATGAAGCTGCCATGACCTGAACTGGCACTCATATGGGATGCAAATGTTGCAGATGGTAGGTTAAACTGCTGTGCCACAATGCTGGCTCCTACAGTTTTTTTTTTTTTTTTTTTTTTTTTTTTTTTTTTTTTGAGGGCTAATTTATACAAGGTAAAATGCAGAGACTTGAAGTATAAAGTTTTCTGAATTTTTGCAAATGTATACACCTATGTAAGGATCATCCAGTTCCAGAAATAACATTTTTGTCACCCCAGAACAGTCTCCCTTAAGTGTCACTATTCTGACTTTTGCCACCACAGATTAGCTTTATCCTTGAACTTCATTCTGATGGAATCATATCATACATACCTTGTATGTATGTCTGGCTTCTCTTTCTCATTCATAATGTTATTTCTATCAGCACTTCTTTTTTTGTTTAATTTGAGGGTGACTTTTTTTAATGTACCATAAAGATTTTTAATCTATTCTTCTATTGATGGATATTTGTATTGTTGCAAATTTGAAGCCATTATGAATAAAATTACCACGAACACTGAAAAAAAAAAAAAAAAGAAACAGTCAGGAGAGTGAAGAGACAACCGACAGAATGGGAAAAAATATTTGCAAACTATGCAACAGATAAAGGGTTAATAACCAGAATCTACAAAGAGACCAAAAAACTCCACAAAAACAAAACCAACAACCCACTTAAGAGATGGGCCAAGGACCTCAATAGACATTTTTCAAAAGAGGAAATCCAAATGGCCAACAGGCACATGAAAAAATGTTCAAGGTCGCTAGCAATCAGGGAAATGCAAATCAAAACCACAATGAGGTTCCACCTCACCCCAGTTAGAATGGCTCACATGCAGAAATCTACCAACAACAGATACTGGCGAGGATGTGGGGAAAAAGGGACACTAACCCACTGTTTGTTGCTGGGAATGCAAACTGGTCAAGCCACTATGGAAGTCAGTCTGGAGATTCCTCAGAAACCTGAAGATAACCCTACCGTTCGACCCAGCCATCCCACTCCTTGGAATTTACCCAAAGGAGTTTAAATTGACAAACAAAAAAGCGGTCTGCACCCTAATGTTTATTGCAGTACAATTCACAATAGCCAAGACCTGGAACCAACCTAAATGCCCATCAACGGTAGACTGGATAAAGAAATTATGGGATATGTACTCTTTAGAATACTATACCGCAGTAAGAAACAACGAAATCCAGTCATTTGCAACAAAATGGAGGAATCTGGAACACATCATGCTGAGTGAAGTAAGCCAGTCCCAAAGGGACAAATACCATATGTTCTCCCTGATCGGTGACAACTGACTGAACACCAAAAAGGAAACTTGTTGAAGTGAAATGGACACTATGAGAAATGGTGACTTGATCAGCATAGCCCTGTTAATGAACAACTTAATACATTATCCCTCTTAGTATTATTTTTTTGTCTGTTCTACTTAATATGACAGGTTTAATTCTGTAATTATCACACAGTTATTCTTAAGTGTTGAAAATTAACTGAAATGTGATCCCTGTTAAACATAAGAGTGGGAATAAGAGAGGGAAGAGATGTATAATTTGGGACATGCTCAAGCTGACTTGCCCCAAATGGTAGAGTTAGAAACATACCAGGGGATTCCAATTCAATCCCATCAAGGTGGCATGTACCAATGCCATCTCACTAGTCCAAGTGATCAATTTCAGTTCACAATTGATCATAATGAAAGGACTAAGAGTCAAAGGGAGCACATAAACAAGTCTAGTACCTGCTAACACTAACCGATAGAATAAACAAAGGGGAGAGTGATCCAACATGGGAAGTGAGATACTCAGCAGACTCATAGAATGGCAGATGTCCTAAATAGCACTCTGGCCTCAGAATCAGCCCTAAAGGCATTTGGAGCTGGCTGAAAAGCCCATGAGAGTATTTCAGGCATGGAAAGCCAAGACACTCTGGCAAAAAGATCTCTGTGAGTGAGATCCCAGTGGAAAGAACAGGTCTTCAAAGAAGGAGGTACCTTTCTCTGAAGGGAGGAGAGAACCTCCACTTTGACTATGACCTTGTCTAAACAAGATAAGAGTCGGAGAACTCAGAGGGCTTCCATAGCCTTGGAAACTCATGACTGGTGCATAGGGAGATTACTGATGCCATAAACAGGAGTGTCAATTTGTTAAGTCAACAACAGGAGTCACTGTGCACTTACTCCTCATGTAGGATCTCTGTCCTTAATGTGCTGTACATTGAGGCTTAATGCTATAACGAGTACTCAAACAGTATATTTCACTTTGTGTTTCTATGGGGGTGCAAACAGTTGAAATCTTTACTTAATGTATACTAAACTGATCCTCTGTAAAAAAAATACAAAAAAAAGAAATTATCAATTCCCAACTTGACTCTCACTGGGATTAAACATGACAATAGGTCTGATCTGTTTTCATCATCATTTAAAAAAAATCATCTATTATTTTTCACTTTATGTTTCTGTGTGGGAGCAAACTGTTGAAATCCTTACTTAATGTATACTAAGCTGATCTTCTGTATATTAAGATCATCGAAAATGAATCTTGATGTGAATGGAAGGGGAGAGGGAGTGGGAAAGGGGAGGGTTGTGGGTGGGAGGGACGGTATGGGGGGGAAGCCATTGTAATCCATAAGCTGTACTTTGGAAATTTATATTCATTAAATAAAAGATAAAAAACAAAACAAAACAAAACAAAAAGATTTCTGAGGACTATCTGCACTATCTTCCATAATGGTTGGACTAGTTACATCCCATCAAAAGTTTATTGGGTTACCTTTTTCTCCACAGTCTTATCAGCCTTTGTTAGTTTTTGATTTTTCATTAATATCCATTCTGAGATGAGGTGTTACCTCATGGTAGCTTTATCTGTATTTCCCTGAAGGCTAGTGATCCTGAGCATCTTTTCATTTATCTACTGACCATTTGTATTTCATCCTTTAAAAAATACCTATTCATATCATATGCTCATTTTTAACTGGATTGTTTGTTTCATTATTGTTGAGTTCATTGAACTCCTTATATATTCTAGATATTAATCCTTTATCTGATGTATAATTTGCAAATATGTTCTCCCATTCTGTCAGTTGTCTCTTCACTTTGCTGAGTGTTTCCTTTGCTGTGCAGATGCTTCTCAACTTGATGTAATCCCATTTGTCTATTTTTGCTTTTATTGCCTGTGCTTCTGGCATCCTAACCAAGAAGTCTTAACCTAGATCAGTGTCTTGCAACATTTTTCCTATGTTTTCCTTTAGAAATTTGACAATTTCAGATCTTAGAATCTTGATTCATTGTGAGTTGATTTTTGTGTAGACTGTATGCTTTATTTCTTATCTTCAAGACGTCTTAGATTTCATGAAAACTAATTTTTCTATTTTTTAGTTATGTTGTTATGTGTCATATCCAGGAAATCATTGCCAAATGCAATGATGTGAAACCTTTCCCCTAAGTTTTCTTCTAGAATTTTTGTAGCTTTACATCTTGCATTTAAGCCTTTGATCCATTTCGCATTAATGTTTATGACGTTATGTTAGTTTATGATGTTAGTTATGATGTTATTTAAATTACATTAGTTAAATGTCCAACTTTACTCTTTTCCAAGTTTTCTTGGCACCATTTATTACAAAGACTATCCTTTCCTCATTAAATGTTATTGGCATTCTTGCCAAAATTCATTTGACTTTATATGCAGGAATTTTTTTTTCTGGGATCTTTATTCTATTCCCGAAGTCTATATGGCTATCTTTATGCCAGTAACACACTGATGATTTTTAAACAAATATTTATCTACTAATTTATCTATTTATTTATGTATTCATTCATTCACTCATTTGAAAGTCAGAGTAATATAAAGGAAGGGAGAGAGCGAGAGAGAGCAAGTTTTCATCCTTTGGTTCACTCTCCAAATGGACACAATATCCAGGAGTGGGCCAGGCTGAAGCCAAGAGCCAGGAATTCCATCTGAGTTACCTATGTGGATGGCAGGAATTGAAACACCTGAGCCATCATCTCCTGCTTCTAGGCACATTTACACAGAGCTGTGTATGAAGCAGAGAGACTAGACTTAACCAGCATTTAGATACGGGATGTGGGTGTCCCAAGCAGAAGCTTAATCAGTATCACAATGCCCACTCTGGATTAGTGCAGCTTTGTGGTAAATTTTAAAATAAAGAAGCATGAGCCTTCCATCTTTATGAAAAGATAGAGATTGGCAGAATTGGTTTAGAAAAATAAAAACACACTTTTCAACCATATACTGTCTGTAAATCGAATCACCTTAGATCCACAATCACACAGAGAATGAAAGTGTAAGAATTGTAAAAAGTACTTCATGCTAATAGTTATCAAAAGGCCATAGATAGTTATATATCAGGAAAAAATAGACTGAATCAAAAATAATTACAGAAGACAAAGAGGTATATTTTATAGTAATAATTGGTTCAATATATCAAGAAGATATAATTATTAAGAAAAAAACTCATAAAAACATCAAAATATATGAAATAGAATTGATGGAAAAAATAAGAAAATTTGACAATATTGATGGAGACTTCATTACCTTCTCACTAAAAGTGGTTGGAAAAACCACCTTGAAGAGAATAAAGAATAAGAACTTAACACAATAAAATAACTGGATATATGAAACACTCTAAAAACAATAACATACATATTCTTCTCAAGTGAAAATAGAACATTTTCTGCATTAGATCATCTATTAGAACAAAAATTAAGCCTCAATATATTTTAAAAAATAGCTAATGCACAGAATATCTTCACAGATCACAATGGTAACAAGTTATTAGTCATTAATAAGGGGAAAACTGGAAAAAATCACAAATTTATGGAAATTAACTGTTAAATAATCATTGGATCAGAGAAGAAATCACAAAGAAAAGTAGAAAATATTTAAAGATGAATGGAAATGAAAACACACTTATTAAAATTCAGAGGGCACAAAGACAGCAGTGCTAATGGGGGAATGTTTGGTCACAAATGATTACATTAAAAGCAAACAAACTATCAAATTCTGATTAAAAATCTAAGTAAATGGAGATAATTTCTATGTTATTTTCAAAAGTCATATTGTCAAATGTCAGTTCTGCTCAAATTGATGCATAGCTTCAATGCAATCCTAATCAATCAAAATCTCAGAATGTTAATTTGCAGATATTGACAAAATGACTCTATAAGTTTATAAGAAAAGATAAAAGATCCAGGATAGGCTACATAATAGCTAAAAATGAAGTTATAAAAACCATACATTTCTACTTCTTAGTTTACTATAAAACTACAGTTTTTAAGATGGCGTGATATTGGAAAAAGGCATTTGCAGAAAATTCAAAGGAATAAGATACAATGCCCAGAAAAGATACACAGGAATATAATACACTGATCTTTGGAAAATGAGCAAAGACAACACCATGAAAAAGGGATAGTCTATTCAATGAATAAAGTTGGAATAATTGATGTCCATATGCAAAAGCAAATATAAAAGACCTTACATTTTTCACAAACATTAACTGAAAATATGAAGCTCATAATAATTCTGGGAAAAAAATTAGAGGAAAATCTGTGTGATTTTGTGTTTGGAAATGCATCATCCATTAAAAGTGATAAACTGGGGGCCAGCACTGTGGCACTGTGGTGCAGCAGGTTAACGCCCTGGCCTGAGGCGCCAGCATCCCATATGGGCACCGGTTCTAATCCCAACTGCTCCTCTTCTGATCCAGCTCTCTGCTATGGCCTGGATAGCAGTAGAGGATGTCCCAAGTCTTTGGGCCCCTGCACCCACGTGGGAGACCCAGAAGAAGCTCCTGGCTCCTGCCTTTGGATGGGCACAGCTCCGGCGATTGCAGCCATCTGGGGAGTGAACCAGTGGATGGAAGACCTCTCTCTCTGTCTCTACCTCTCTCTGTGACTCTTTCAAATAAATACAATAAATCTTTTAAAAAAATGATAAACTGGACCATATTAAACTTGAAAATTTCTTTTCTACAAAAGGTACTATTAAAAGAATCAATAAACAAGTCTGGAAGACTGTAAGAAAACACCTGAAAATGGACTTGCACCCAAAACTACAAAAGATTCATGAAACTATGAAAAGAAAGCATGTAACCTGATTAAAAAATGGCAAAAGATCTGAATAGACACCAAGGAAGATATACAGATAACAAATTAGCATATGAAAAGATATTCCACACCATTGGAAAAAAAATTAAAGAAACAAGAAGATAGCAATTCCTACTTATCAGCATGGTTAAAATCTAAACATCTAACAAATATTTCACCCCTTCACTTTCCTACCAAGTAATGCTGACAGAAATGTGAAGTAAGAGGAACTTTTATTTATTTTTAGTGCAATGTAAAATATTTCAGCTACCTTGGAAGACAGTTTGTCAATTTCTTACAAACATAAACAATGTTTAATCATATAATTCAGGAACAATATTCTTGGATATTTATTGAACTAGGAGGACAAGTTATATCCAAACAAAAACCTGAATGTGAAATGTTTTGGTTAGCTTTATTCATAATCACCACATTCAAGAAGAAACCAAGATAGCCTTCAATAAGTAGATCAACAATGGTAACTATATACATTTGAACATTCAGTGATAAAATAAATGCTTTGTCAAGCTATGAAAAAAAAAAAACATGGAAGAAACTTAAATACATGCTGGCAAGTGAAAGAAGATAGGCTGTAGTAGATACATATTATCTACCTCCAATTCTGGAAAGGTAGAACAACAGAGTTATTATAATGATCATTAGCTCCCATGGTTAGAGGAGACACAGAGGAGGGATAAATAGGCAAATTACAAGAATTTTGAGTATAGTGAATCTTTTCTGGATGATACTCTAGTGCTAGTTAAATGAATACACATTCGTCAAAACTCATAGAACTTTGGCATACACAGTGTCAAAACTCATAGAACTTTGGCATACACAGTACATAATTTATGAAAAAAATTAGGAGATGAGAGAATCCAAGGATCCATGCAGACTTTGGTAGGAAAATATAAACTATTAACAAATGTGTAAAATAATCTATGTCTTTTCTCCAATAACACATATCATTAATCTTATTGTGAGGAAAGAAAATCAAACAAGTTCTCCAGTGGAAAGCATTCTGGAGAATACCTTACCAGCACACCTCAGTATTATTAAGTTATCAAAAATGAGGAAACCCCAAGAAACTTTTAGTCAAGAAGACCTTAGGAGGCACAACAGCTAAATGTAATATAGAAACCTGGGATAGATCCTGCAAGAGGATAAAGACAATAGGTAACCAAGTGCTGTGATTTGGGTATGATTTCAGTGTGTCACTCAAGAGTTCACATATTGGAATTTAATTCCAATTATGAAGTATTAAAAGGGTGGGAAACTGATCTGACTATGGTGTTCCGAGATGTGAGCTTTAAGGAGTGATAAGGATTAGATAAGGCCATAATATTAGATGAAGGCCCCATAACGGAATCCTAATGCTTTCTAAGACTAGCTAGACCAAGACATTCTAATTGTGTTCCCAATCTCTTGCCACATGATACCTGTGCTAATTTGGGATTCGGCCTACAAGAAAGCCATTGTCAGATATGAGTTCTTGAACTTATAGAATTGTGAGCCACATAAATCTCTTTCTTTATAAAGTTACCCAAGCTCAAGTATTTCATTATAGTAATAAAAATGGTCTAAAACACTAGGGAAATCTGAACGAATAATAACCTTAGTTTATAATAACATCAGTATTGGCTGATTAATTATAGCAAATGTACTATACTTGTATAAGAAATTAATTGTAGAGAAAGCTGGATGTGAGGTATATGAAAACTATTTGTATTATATTCTTGTTTTTCTAAATATAAAACTGTTTTTAAAAATCTTTTTTAAAGAATACTATTTTGATGTGGTGAAGGCTTTGAAAACCATAAATGCTTCTGGATTAATTGTCTCACTTGCTTTCATAGAGATTCTCTGAAGCGAGTTTTCCAAATTTTAAGGAATAACTCTTGATTAGTTAACATCTACTCACATCACAGCTGGTGTCCATAGTTTAGAAGCCTAGAAGTTAAAAGTACTTTAAATGTGTTTATAGATTTAATCTGTTTTAAATCCTCAAATGTCATAGTTGATCCTTCCTCTTCTCTTTCTGTATGTCCTACTTCACTATTTTCAGCATATCTGTTCATGTGTTTATCCATCACCAAAGCCATTGACAATATCCTTTTAGTGTAGCCATACTGAATATCTAACCATCTCATGACCTTACCAGGACTCACACTTTGTTCTCCATTTCATTGTACAGACACCCACTGTATTCTAAATGCATTGGGAACAGGCACACTCTTTGGGCTGATGACCACTGTAAACTCTAGACTTGCATGAGATATCACATAACACTTGGTGGATGCTTCAGGAAAGAAGCACAGCTGTGACTCTACCTCAAGTCTTCCTAGGCAACTTGTGAATGCCTGACACTTATGAATGCTGGTTCTTCTTTCTTGTGGTACTTGTGTACTATAAAGTTGCAGCAAGCACTGAGTTGGCAAATACTGAACAACTGGTCCCAAGAGATATAAAGAATTGAGTTCCTGACAGGTTTCATGAACAGCATTTTTATCAACCATTCAACATAGTACTATGTTTCATGTGTTTCTGCTTAAAGACACCTTATTGAATTTGTTGTTGTTTTTCATTAACGTTGAACTCATGGTCAACAACACGAAATTCATTCCTGGATGGAGCTTACCTCAAAGGTGTTTTCTCCATTTTGCATATCACTTCCATCTTGTACTTAGGAATATTAGACAGCACTTATGCCCAGAAAAAAATTCATCAACAAAAAGCACGAAGATATGAAAAATATAGTACACTATACGATACAGGAGCTGAGAGAAGAAGGCAGAGTGCCGTCTTGTTCTGGCTTTGCTGGAGATGTGCAAGTAAGGGGACACAAATTTGTTACTGCTTGGCACGTGATCGTGAAAACTATAAAGGCCTAAGAAGTATTAATTTTCAGATTATAAGTAAGTTTTAGTGGGTAGGTGAATTCATATATATGGAACCTATTAATAAGGGAGATCTACAGCACTTCACAGTTTATGGCACCTGACTGTGGAGTAATTTCTTCCTTGCAATTTAATGGCCCTTTGAAAGACAACCAGACTGTGGGTAGAAGAAAAGCATCAGGAGCAGGCATTAGGGGACCTGTCTCTGGCACTTTGCCTCATCTTTCTTAAGTAGATTAGACTTTAAGATACTCTACCATGTATATCCCAGTTTGTGTCTGCCTTTCCCATATCTGGACTGAAAGAAGAGAGTAAAATATGTGGGGCTGGCGCGGTGGCTCACTTGGTTAATCCTCTGCCTGCGGCGCCAGCATCCCATATGGGTGCCGGGTTCTAGTCCCGGTTGCTCCTCTTCCAGTCCAGCTCCCTGCTGTGGCCTGGGAGGGCAGGGGAGAATGGCCAAAGTGCCTGGGCCCCTGCACCTGTATGGGAGACCAGGAAAAAAAAGCACCTGGCTCCTGTCTTCGGGTTGGTGCAGTGCCAGCCGTAGCGGCCATTTGGGGAGTGAACCAACGGAAGGAAGACCTTTCTCTCTGTCTCTCTCACTAACTGTAACTCTACCTGTCAAATAAAAAACAAATATTGTTTAGCCTTGGCAGCTCATGACAAGAGCCTAGGGTGATTACTGATGCCATAAACAAGAGTGTCAATTTGTTAAGTCAACAACAGGAGTCACTGTGCACTTACTCCTCATGTAGGATCTCTGTCCTTAGTGTGCTGTACATTGAGATTTAATGCTATAACTAATACTCAAACAGTATTTTTCTTTTTCTTATTTTTTTATTTTTTTACTTTTATTTAATGAATATAAATTTCCAAAGTACAGAATATTGATTACAATGGCTTCCCCCCCATAACGTCCCTCCCACCCGCAACCCTCCCCTTTCCCACTCCCTCTCCCCTTCCATTCACATCAAGATTCATTTTCGATTCTCTTTATATACAGAAGATCAGTTTAGCATACATTAAGTAAAGATTTCAACAGTTTGCTCCCACACAGAAACATAAAGTGAAAAATACTGTTTGAGTACTAGTTATAGCATTAAATCTCAATGTACAGCACACTAAGGACAGAGATCCTACATGAGGAGTAAGTGCACCATGACTCCTGTTGTTGACTTAACAAATTGACACTCTTGTTTATGACATCAGTAATCACCCTAGGCTCTTGTCATGAGCTGCCAAGGCTATGGAAGCCCCCTGAGTTCACTGACTCTGATCATATTTAGACAAGGCCATGGTCAAAGTGGAAGTTCTCTCCTCCCTTCAGAGAAAGGTACCTCCTTCTTTGATGACCCATTCTTTCCACTGGGATCTCACTCGCGGAGATCTTTCATTTAGGTTTTTTTTTTCCCCCAGAGTGTCTTGGCTTTCCATGCCTGAAATACTCTCATGGGCATTTCAGATGGATCCGCATGCCTTAAGGGCTGATTATGAGGCGAGAGTGCTGTTAGGACATTTGCCATTCGATGGGTCTGCTGTGTATCTCACTTCCCATGTTGGATCATTCTCTCCCTTTTTTATTCTATCAGCTAGTATTTGCAGACACTATTCTTGTTTATGTGATCCCTTTGGCTCTTAGTCCTATCATTATGATCAGTTGTGAACAGAAATTGATCACTGGGACTAGTGAGATGGCATTGGTACATGCCACCTTGATGGGATTGAATTGGAATCCCCTGGTATGTTTCTAACTCTACTGTTTGAGGTAAGTCAGCTTGAGCATGTCACGAATTGCACATCTCTTCCCTCTCTTATTCCCACTCTTATATTTAACAGCGATCACTTCAAACAATATTTTTCACTTTATGTTTCTGTGTGGGAGCAAACTGTTGAAATCTTTACTTAATGTATGCTAAACTGATCTTCTGTATATAAAGAGAATCGAAAATGAATCTTGATGTGAATGGAAGGGGAGAGAGAGTGGGAAAGGGGAGGGTTGCAGGTGGGAGGGACGTTATGGGGGGGAAGCCATTGTAATCCATTAGCTGTACTTTGGAAATTTATATTCATTAAATAAAAGTTAAAAAAAATATATTGTTAAGAAGAGAGTAAAATATGTGGAGATATGTGTACTCTTCCTATAGGATATTGTTAAATTATATAATCTTATAATTATATAGAATATCAGAGTTCATCTTGTTTATTTCTAACATTTTACCATTGAAGCAAGTGAGACTCAATATCTCAACTGATTTATTTGTTATTATTTAGCAACAATGTCAGGACAATAACTGTATCTCACAGTTTTCACATCATGTTGCTTGTTCATACACTCAATTGTGTATTTATTTATCTATATTTCCAGACAGTTCACCAAGTTCAAAGAAATCATATGACTGCTGTCCTCAAGAAACCTAAAATCTAGAGTCTGTACATAGATTATCCCTAGATTTAGTCTTCAATTTTTGATACCCTAGCAAATTATTTGTTTTAGGTTTTAGTTAACTGGTTTAATTCATATACTGGTATCTTGGCCAATGTCTATCAAGAGTTAATGTGTTCAAACATTTATAGTTACCTGCTTTTACCCTTGTATTGGTTATGGGCTCTATTCTCCTTTCATTCTGTATCCTTTCCTATGCCAAATACTTGAAAATGCACATTCCAAATCAGATTTCCTTCTGAGATCAAAACTAGTATATCCAACTGTGAATCTGGCATCCCCATTTGGATTTCCTAAAAGCATTTCAAATTTAACGTATTCTAACTAAAATTATACTCTTTACCCTTCACTCGCCATCAGCGTACTCCAGAACCTTGGGAGTTGTTAATACTTATTTTTCTGGTACTACATTCAATCACCAAGAGCTGCCAACCATATATCTAAAGTATATTTTGAATTCATTAACCCTAATCCAAGCCACTACCAACTTTTGCCTAGGATATTGCCTAGCTTCTTAATTGGTCTTCCCACTCCATTATTTTTCTTCTTCCAATATATCCTCCATACAGTTGCCAGAGTAAATTGTATATTACTTTCTGGTTTAAAATATTCAATATTGCCCACTGCAGTTCAGAGAAAGTTCTATCTTTGTAAGATGATTTTCAAATATTTATAAGTGTTAGTTCCTGACTGCCTCTTAAGCATTTATACTTGCAATTTGTCTCCTTATTCACTGTACTTTAGATATTGTGGTTCACTTACATATCATGAGAAACCCCATGTTTTCTCCCAATTCAGCATCTGAAAAAAACACTTTTGCCTGAAAAAAATCTTTCCCATCCTATTCATAAGGATGATAATCAAGATAATACATCGTGTTTGTATTTTAGATCTCTTTCTTCATTAAAACATTCTCTAACTCTATTCATCTAAATTGCATCTTGTTTCATACATGTTCTCTACTTTTATAGTACTTAGAAAATTTTGATTATAAATTTGGTTTTATACTATTTTGTATGTTGCATATTTTCCTTTCCTGATTATTTATATGCCATGTAGGGACCTCCACACTCCTTCTCTCTTTAAAACATAATTCTCAAGTCAACTACAAGACTTTTCCAGATTACCTACTCTGAAGATAACTTTAATTAATATATATGCTGTGGACATATTATTTTTATTTAGTTATGGTATACATAATAAAGTGCCTGCAATGAGCAGTCTTAAGAATACACCTTGGTGATTTTTTTTTGTAAATGCATATACCTCACTAGGTTAGCAAATATACTTAATTCAAAAAATAACACATTAATATTTTATTATAATATTCCTTCTTTAACTTGCAAATTTTGGCTAAAGACCCCAGTTGTATTGTGTAGTAGCCTAGAACAAATCTCAAACTTTAATGAGAAAGTGAATTACCTGGGGATCTTGTTAATATGTAGATTCCGATTCATTATATCTGAGGTGAATTCAAGACATTGAATCTCTAACAAGATTCTTGGTGATGCAGGAAATATGCATTAGTCAGAGAAGCAGAATCGATAAGATATGTACTTGTACACATATACAGAGAGAGATTCCGTTTGAGAGACTCTCTCACATGATTATGGAGCCTGAGAAGTCATATGATCTACTAGGTGCAAGATGAAGTCCTAGGAAAGCCAGTATTACAGTTCTAGTTCAAGCCCAAAGACCTGAGAACCAGTGAGCTAATAGTGCTGATAGCATTGTAAAGGTCTAAGAATCAAAAGTGCTGATGCCCAAGTGCAGTTGAAGGTGGATGTTCCAACATCAAAAATGCCTTTTCTCTATCTTTTTCTTCAATTCTGGTCATTAAAAGAATTGGATGATGCTCTTCTATGTTGGTCAGGGCATTTTTTTTCTATGACTACAGATTCAACTGCTGATTTCTTTCAGAAACACCCTCACAAAAACATCCAAGAATTTTTTTTTTTTTTGACAGGCAGAGTGGACAGTGAGAGAGAGAGACAGAGAGAAAGGTCTTCCTTTGCCGTTGGTTCATCCCCCAGTGGCCGCCGAGGCCTGCATGCTGTGGCTGGTGCACTGCGCTGATCTGAAGCCAGGAGCCAGGTGTTTCTCCTGGTCTCCCATGCAGATTCAGGGCCCAAGGACTTGGGCCATCCTCCACTGCACTCCTAGGCCACAGCAGAGAGCTGGCCTGGAAGAGGGGCAACCGGGACAGAATCCGGTGCCCCAACCGGGACTAGAACCCGGTGTGCCGGCAGCAGGCAGAGGATTAGCCTATTGAGCCGCGGTGCCGGCCAAGAAATAATGTTTTACAATGTGTCTTGGTATTTCTTTACCCAGACATGAAAGTTAACCGTCACATATTTCTAGTCCATGAGCTGCACTGTGAGTAGCATTCTCTTAGAGACTAGATACCTGAAATAGGTAAGAACTGGTTTCACTTCCTATTTTTGCCACTTGGTAGCTCCATGAACCAACACTAATTATCTAAACTCTCCTTGACTTTCTTTTCTTGTTTGTAAAATAGCAGCAATAATAAGTACCTTACCAGGATTATTATAGGGTAAAATGTGACAATGCATCACATAGGCAAGTATTACTACTGTTATATCCAGCCATAGGTCACTGACAAATGATTAAAACTACTGGATAAAATTTCTAGTGTGTAAATTAAGCAACTTGCAGAATCTTTTCAATCTCCAGAACTCTATAATTCTTTCCTGAAATATCCTCATTTCCTCATTTGAGTTCATTCAGCCTTTCTACTTAAGAAGAAAATGTGTGTGTTGGGGGGGTAGATAAATCTAGGACAATATTTAGTACAGGAAGATGTTGGTAGAAATGATGACTATTTGAAAACAAGGTGAAAGATATAAAAGATCTAATGAATAATTGTTTATTAAATGTCTTCTTGGAATCAGAACTTGCTGCAGTCCTGAAAGAACTCATAGATTAGTAGAGGATAGAAGACTAATGTTTGAGCTTGTGGTAGTTTGCTAGGGAACTCAAAATTCAAGGAAATCATTCCTATTCAATTTGATTTTAAAGATTTTTGTTATTGGCTCAGCAGAACCAAAAAAAAAATACAAAGACCTGTGTTGAACTAATTTAATTTTGCTTTTTTGCTCATTTTTCTTGAACACAAGATCTTAAGTTCTTTTTAATTTTGCCATTTAGGTTAATGGAGATGGTTCAATATGCTTTAAAGTTAAAGTACAATTCCTCTTGCTAGCAACCGAAGCAATTCACATATGGACTACTGGTCTCCTTGGTCACTAATCTCCACCATGCTTACCCTACACGCTTTGCTTTACCTTCAACAAGTTCATTCCCACAATGAATTGTGATTTCATGTACTCCTGAGTCTTTGATCAAGCTATTCCCTTTGCTTGGAAGTCCATTTCCCCTAAATTCTATTTTTTAAGAGTCACATTAAGCAAGAAACATACATAAACTTTCCAACCTGAATTACTTGCATTTTACATTTTTGTGTGCATATTTATATGGTAATGCTCATCTCTGCTAATTTCTAGCTTAATGGATAACTTATGTCTAAATACAAGCTTCCTCCCTATCAGCTTTACTGAGGTATAATTGGCAAACAGAAATTGTACATATTTAAGGTAAACAATGAGATGGTTTGATATGTATGTATGGATATATATATATATATAATGAAATGATCACCACAATCAAGCTAATTAACATACCTATCATAGTTGATCAATTTCCTTTTATTAGTGAAGATATTTAAAACCTACTGTCTTAGCAAATTTTGAGTTTGTAGTTTTGTTAACTTCCATCACTGTAGACAATAGATACATAGAATTTAACAACCCTGCCAAATTGGACCTTTGTTCCCTTTAATCAATTCCCCATTTCCTCCAGCTCCCAGTACTTGAAACCACTATTTTACTCTGGTTCAGGGTTTGACTTTTTTGATTCCACACAAAGTGAGATCATGCAGTATTTATCTCTTGAATCACTTCACTGAGTTTAATGGCCTTTGTGTTCACCAATGTTATTGCAAATGAAAGAATTCCCTTTTTCAAAAGCCAGGATGGTATTCATGTGCATGTTTATGTGTGTGTGAGAGACATTTATTTATTCATCCATAGATGTACATATAGGTTGATTCCATATCCTTGCTATTATGAACAATGCTGCAGCAATATGGGAGTATAGATATTTCGTTGATACCCTGATTTCATGTCTTGTAAAGGGCTTTCTTAAAGTTCAGCAAATTTTCATGAGATATAGTTAAATGCTTACTTCCTCACTTTCTAAAACTTCACTGTTATCTATGTCCGAAGGTTGTTATGGCAATTAAATTAAATGTTGTGTGTAAGATGCTGAGAGCATTGCTTTGCAAGCTATGTCTTTTAATGTATAATAACTCATTTTGTTGCTCCTTATTTTTGATCAAACATGCTATCTGGCAAAATAAAAACAGGATACCTGATATGCTGAATATCACTTTTCATTTTCAACTGATTGTTGAAAAACAACTTTAATCAAAGGTTTTTAGTTGGCTTCTAGGGAACAATTTCTCGGTGATAATTTCAAAGCTAAGATTGGATTTAGTGTTGTCTTCACCTATTTCTATTTTTCTCTGAGGTAAATACAGAAAGTCCTGCATTCCTTGAAATGGGTCAGGAAGAATGAAATAAGAAGCAGGTACTAATTCTAAATAATGAAAGAATATTTGTTCTGAAGGAATGTCATTTACATATGCCTTTGAAGTTTTGTATTTTTAAACATCTGCAGCAGAATTCCTACAAGGCACTGTCACCAGGATCTGTTTATTTCAGGAGGAAAATTGTTTACCAGATTCTGAAATGAAAAACAAGATGTTCTTGTGCAGGATTGCAGAGAACCGAAGTTCCTGTTTCAGGCTGAACCTCAGCCTTTTCCACCCACATGGAGTTTGGAGAGTGAAGTTCACAACAGAAACACTAATCATCTCCACACTTCAATGCCTTGTTTTTCTCTACCAGAAAAATGTTTACCTAGGCTGAAGTGTCTCTCCTACTAAAGCCTAGAGTTGATATTTGCTTTCTCAACTTCTGCTTGTTGCAATTCATGAAGGAATATGGGCATAGTTGCATAATATAAAAATCACTTAAATACTGAACAAAAAGTTTTATGTGGTGGTACATAGAAAGTTTACTTCCTTTGAAGCTTGTCTTACTGATACAGAGTCAAGTGTGCTGCTGAGACCAGAGGAAAAAAAATTATCTCTGATTTAGTGCCTCCAAATTATTAATAAAATGGATCCTCTGCTTGCTCTGTTTTTTTTTTTTTTGTTTTTTTTTGTTTTTTTTTTTTTTTTTTGTAGCTTTGCAGCTTTTTGCTTATATTTACATTGATATCTTCATTAGATGGATTAGGGGAAAGTGTAGTGGGCCATGAACATAGTATATAAATTACTATGCTTCTGACCTACAAAGTGCCAAATAGTAAATGGCTCAAAGAATGTTACCTGCAGCAGCGGTGTTTACTTGTCTAACACCTGCCCGTGTAGGGAAGTTTTGAAAGGAAAGAAAGTTCAGGGGCAGAGGATTCTTCACTGGAAGAGAGATATCGATAAATATTAAGGAAAAATAATTTGTAATGAAGATTTTAGATGGTTTGAGAGGAAGTGTTGGTACACAAAAGAAAAATGCAAAATATAAAGTGTATCTGCCATTATGTAATTTTTATTAATATAAAGAGATGTACTTGCCATTAACTTATTTTTAATATAGAAAGTAAGCATACAAGTAATGATATTCTGGGAGCTATTAGCCTGAGATACTTGTGCTCCATCAACTCATTCTTTAAAAGAGCAGTTTTCTCTAGGTCCTAGCTACCATGACAGTCATGCTATGATACCTTCTCTCTGCAACTCTTGAGCTGAATTATTTAGTCCCTCCAAAGCCTTTGCCTACATTAATCAGGGGTGGGCATTGAGGTGTGGGGGTTAAGCCACTGCTTGGTCGGCCTTCCTCTCATATTGGAGTGCCTAATTCAAATCCCAGACTCTAAGCACTTCCAATCCAGTTTCTGGCTAATGCATGGGAAGTGAGCAGAAAGAAACTAAACATCCTCAGGGTAAGAAATATGTTCCAGCCGGCGCCGTGGCTCACTAGGCTAATCCGCCTGTGGCGCCGGAACCCCCAAGTTCTAGTCCTGGTCAGGGGGGCTGGATTCTGTCCCGGTTGCTCCTCTTCCAGTCCAGCTCTCTGCTGTGGCCTGGGAGTGCAGTGGAGGATGGCCCAAGTGCTTGGGCCCTGCACCCCATGGGAGACTAGGAGAAGCACCTGGCTCCTGCCTTCGGATAGGCGTGGTGCACCGGCCGCAGTGGCCATTGGTGGGTGAACCAATGGCAAAGGAAGACCTTTCTCTCTGTCTCTCTCTCTCACTGTCCACTCTGCCTGTCAAAAACAAACAAACAAAAGAACTTTCATGCACCTCAATTTGCCTTTTGCCCTATTTCAGAGCATAACATACATCAGAATATATTTATGAAAGAATGATTATATTAATATATATTAGCAATCTTGATTCATAGTGTCACATGGATATAGGAAAATATAAACCAACACATGCAACTTGCTACAAATTGGAGCTATATACTTATACAACCTCAAAAAATGTTAGTGTTGACTCCATTTTAGGGTCAATAAATTGAAATATTCAGAGGCAATAAAAACAAATGTGATTCATGGAATTTCCTACGTTGTGAGAGATTGACAACAGATAAAGAACTGTGCAGTGTGTATTGTTACTTATTTATGAAGGAAAAGTGGAGAGAATTAGGAAGTAGAAGGTGGAAAAATGAATGGAAAAATTATATGGACTTACTTAGACCGGGTGAATAGAGAAGGCCTCTCAAAAGTGATGATACCCCAACAGAGAGTTGATGAAAGAGATGGATCAGGCGTGTGAAACTGGCCTAGGGAGTGTTGGGCAGAGAACGAGCAGCTGGTGAAGGATAGTGACAAGAAGTGAATCTCAGTCCTAATGAGGAGTTGATGGGTGGCACTGGTGTTATATTGAATATGGAAGGAGAATGGTACAGAGAAGGGAAGGGTTCTTCCAAAATAATTTGGCTTTATCAACCCAGTAAAATGGAGGTATTATTTCCCAAGATAACAACAACTGGGACTGAAATAGATTAGGGTGTGTAAAATAGTCATTTTGAGTCACATTAGGATGGAAATTCTTCTAAGACTTCTAGGTAGCAAAGTCAGCTAAGAAGATGGGATGGGAGTGCAAAGGTGATGTCTAGATTGGGGATGGTGATTTTCAAGTCATTGGCATATAAGGAGTTCAGATAAGTCCTAAATCCAAAACCTGCTTAGGTTTTTTTTTTTTTTTTTTTTTTTTTTTTTGCTGTGTCGTCCACTTTCTGTTTTATGTTTTTTTTTTTTTTTTTTTGTTTTTTTATCTTTTATTTAATGAATATAAATTTCCAAAGTACGACTCATGGGTTACAATGGCTTCCCCCCCCATACCGTCCCTCCCACCAACAACCCTCCCCTTTCCCACTCCCTCTCCCCTTCCATTCACATCAAGATTCATTTTCGATTATCTTAATATACAGAAGATCAGCTTAGTATACCTTAAGTAAGTATTTCAACAGTTTGCTCCCACACAGAAACATAAAGTGAAAAATAATAGATGATTTTTTTAAAATGATGATGAAATCAGATCAGACCTATTGTCATGTTTAATCACAGTGAGAGTCAAGTTGGGAATTGAAAATTTCTTTCTTTTTTTTTTTTTTTTTTTTTTTTTTTTTTTTACAGAAGATCAGTTTAGTGTACATTAAGTAAAGATTTCAGTCGTTTGCACCCCCATAGAAACACAAAGTGAAATATACTGTTTGAGTACTCGTTATAGCATTAAGCCTCAGTGTACAGCACGTTAAGGACCGAGATCCTACATGAGGAGTAAGTGCACAGTGACTCCTGTTGTTGACTTTACCAATTGACACTCCTGTTTATGGCATCAGTAATCTCCCTATGCACCAGTTATGAGTTTCCAAGGCTATGGAAGCCCCTTGAGTTCTCCGACTCTTATCTTGTTTAGACACGGTCATAGTCAAAGTGGAGGTTCTCTCCTCCCTTCAGAGAAAGGCACCTCCCTCTTTGAAGACCTGTTCTTTCCACTGGGATCTCACTCACAGAGATCTTTTTGCCAGAGTGTCTTGGCTTTCCATGCCTGAAATACTCTCATGGGCTTTTCAGCCAGATCCGAGTGCCTTTAGGGCTGATTCTGAGGCCAGAGTGCTATTTAGGACATCCACCATTCTATGAGTCTGCTGAGTATCTCACTTCCCATGTTGGATCACTCTCCCCTTTATTTATTCTATCGGTTGGTGTTAGCAGATACTAGACTTGTTTATGTGCTCCCTTTGACTCTTAGTCCTTTCATTATGATCAATTGTGAACTGAAATTGATCACTTGGAGTAGTGAGATGGCATTGGCACATGCCACCTTGATGGGATTGAATTGGAATCCCCTGGTATGTTTCCAACTCTACCAATTGGGGCAAGTCAGCCCGAGCATGTCCCAAATTATACATCTCTTCCCTCTCTTATTCCCACTCTTATGTTTAACAGGGATCACATTTCGGTTAATTTTCAACACTTAAGAATAACTGTGTGATAATTACAGAATTAAACCAGTCATATTAAGTAGAACAGACAAAAAAAAAATACTATGAGGGATAATGTATTAAGTTGTCCATTAGCAGTCAGAGCTATGCTGATCAAGTCACCATTTCTCATAGTGTCCATTTCACTTCAGGAGGTTTCCTTTTTGGTGTTGAGTCAGTTGTCACCGATCAGGGAGAACATATGGTATTTGTCCCTTTGGGACTGGCTTACTTCACTCAGCATGATGTGTTCCAGATTCCTCCATTTTGTTGCAAATGACTGGATTTCGTTGTTTCTTACTGCGGTATAGTACTCTAAAGAATACATATCCCATAATTTCTTTATCCAGTCTACCGTTGATGGGCATTTAGGTTGGTTCCAGGTCTTGGCTATTGTGAATTGTGCTGCAATAAACATTAGGGTGCAGACCGCTTTTTTGTTTATCAATTTAAACTCCTTTGGGTAAATTCCAAGGAGTGGGATGGCTGGGTCGAATGGTAGGGTTATATTCAGGTTTCTGAGGAATCTCCAGACTGATTTCCATAGTGGCTTGACCAGTTCAAAACCTGCTTAGGTTTAAACATGGGTAAATACTCATATGCCTGAGTACCTTCTTTTGCTGCATACTCTGCTAGTTGCCTCACTAATTGCAGCTTTACACATAAGAGCTTATCATTATCATTTTACAAAGTAGGAAGTCAGGACCCACAATGTCAAAGTAACTAGTCCATAGGCACAATGCTAGTAATGACCAGAGCAGGGAATTAAGTCTGTTTTGTTCCAAAGCATCTATGCCCAGGAATGAGGACAATGTGTCATCACTCAATCATTTATTTAATATGTATACAACCTCATTTTATGTTCAGAAAAATGCTGCAAGGAAGAATTACAAACTTAGTTTTGGTACTTAAGAATCTGAGAGTCACACAAGTCCATTGATTTGTTTTAGGTGACATGGTTAGCTCTCTGGGAGCAGAATTTCTTCCTTTGGTCCCCTGAAAGTCACATTGCCTCCTGGCATGGGAAGAGTGCTAAGATCTTGCAGGTGAGTATTTGTAATAGCAAGTGCTTAATTATAGGCAGTTGCAAAACTTAAGGGCTTGTGAATATAATAAGTGATACAAGTTTTACCAATGGAGAAACAGTGGGTTTTTTCAGGACTTTAATTTTTTGGGTGACACTAAAAATTAGAATACTTTTAGGAATCAACCGTCAAAGAAATGCAGTATCTGATCCTCAATATTTTGTGAAATAAATTCGTATTAAATATTCTTAATATCTTCCCCCTCATCCCATCTTAAAATACATAAAGCCTAGATGTCTCTTACAGACTTTCTCAAATTACTGGAGACAACATTCTTTTCCAATTGCATATAGGACTTGCATATAGGGCATGCAAAACACTAACATGAGTGAGGATTAGTACACTTTACCTAAAATTTCTCCGTGACTCTATTCTCTTTGTGCAGAACCTAATGTACTGAAGAAATCCATTTAGAATTATGCAACTAATTTAGATTATAATTGCTGTTAATATGACTCATTACTACAGAAGCAATGTTGAAGTTCAGAAGACATGACTTCAGTCTATATCTATGCCCTGGTTCTATAAATTTGCAAT
Organism: Oryctolagus cuniculus; assembly: GCF_051225735.1. Lineage (NCBI taxonomy): Eukaryota > Metazoa > Chordata > Mammalia > Lagomorpha > Leporidae > Oryctolagus > Oryctolagus cuniculus. Next base: position 101,497,911 of record NC_142870.1, read on the forward strand.
CCTGTAAAACAGTGAGAGATTTTGCTTAAAGGTAGGTTTAATTACCTTAGAAGACCTCAAGGAACTGTCAGATGGCAGACATTTGTTCCACGTTTCACTTCGAACAGCACAGAGGGATTGAAAAGGAGAGCTGAATATTACAGATAGTCTCTACCTAGCAGGACAGAAAGATAATAAACTTGGCTTGTTTTCCAGCTGAACTGTAAAAATCACATAATCTCTCCCCAGACAGAGATTCACCAAATCATCTGGTAGTCTTTGGATAGCTTTGAACCTAGGGTTACTGACAGGGATAAATGAAAATTGCATGTGGCTGGGCTTGATCTATTGACTCTCATTCCAAAGACTTGTTCTGAGGAGGAAGAGACTTTTATCAACAATAAAAAAGCAGCTTTTCCAGGGTCATCTTAATTCAGGAAGACTCTGATGTTGATCAAATCAGAATCTCCATCTTCCTTATGCTGAGGAGATACTTGCAATAAAACTTATACATAAATTATAATTGAGATAAGCATTCAGAATGAGTACAATTAACAATAATACTTTGTGTCCATAATCTATTAAATGACTTTTTCTCTATTCTGAATATATCTATCTCAATGGCATAATTTTCATAGTGATGTTAGATGTAGAGTTAGGAATAGGTATGAAGATTTTCTTTGAATACTTAACCTGAGCTCACAGATAGCTAATATGCAGACTGCTAAGAGACAAATTTTAAAGACTGTGCAAAAGCATACATATGGTGATTTCTGAATGTAGTCACTGTTTAATATGCATATGCACTTCAACTGTTTCAGGCACCAACTCTTGCTCTCAGTCCTTCAGAAGAGCTCCATTATGTACCATCTTTTGTTTCATATTAAATATCTACCAGCATGGACTCTATGTTATAGTTTCATCATGCATACGGATAACTGTTATTTACATCTTAATGAACACACCTTGAAGGGAAATATCACTCTGCACATGGGCTACAGCTTATTGCTAATGTTAACCAGAGTGGTACTATTATTATGCAGGACAGAGTTTAAAGAATTTGATACCTACTTTTTTAAAGATTTATTTATTTATTTATTTATTTATTTGAAAGGCAGATTTACAGAGAGGCAGAGGCAGAGAGAGAGAGAGATCTTCCATCTGCTGGTTCACTCTCCAGATGGGTGCAACATCTGGAGCTGGGCTGATCAGAAGCCAGGAGCTAGGAGCCAGGAGCTTCTTCCAGGTCTCCCACACGGATGCAGGGACCCAAGCATTTGGGCCATATTCTACTGCATTCCTTGAAATAGCAGAGAGCTAGATCAGAAGTAGAGCAGCCATGTCTCGAACCAGCATCCATATGGGATGCCAGCCCTGTAGGCACTGGCTTTGCCTGCTACGTCACAGCACCAGCCCCTGATCCCTGTTTTATATTCAGTGAATAGTAAAGCCATTACCAGTTGATTCTGGCAGAGGGTCTCTCTGGATCTCATGCCCTGTGAAACTATGGTACAAGACTTTCCAAACAATGTGTAGATCCAAACAGGAAACACTTTCAAGTTCCCTCCTACTTCAGTTTCAAATGGCATATTTATTTAAAGCATACATCATTAGCTATACATATAGGAAAATTCTCTTAAAAGTCTCCAATGAGTTATTCTTCTCCTGCCCTGTCAATGTACAACCTGGGAGGCAGCGATGATGGCCAAAGGAGTTCGGTCTATGCCAACCATGTGAGGGATGTGATTTGGTTTCCTGTTTGTTTCTTTCTTTGCTCAGCCTGTCTTGGGCCATTACAAGCATTTGGGGAGTGAACCAGCATTTGGGAGCTTTCTCTTTCTCATCTCTCTGTCTCTCCAATAAATTAAAAAATAAAAATAAAAATAAATTCAAATTTTGCTTTCAGTAACATCAGTCACTTTTACATTGCTAAAGATGTAGATTCTTTCTTGGTTGTCACCATATTTCAATTTGAAACCAGCATTTAAATATTAGTTTCATATTTGATTTCTCCATTCTCCTTAGCATACATTTTCACTTGACTTAGAGAACACCTGATTTTTCTTCTTACCTCACTGATGACCTCTAAGTCTCCTATGTGTCTTCCTCTGTTTTTTCCCAACCACTTAGTGATGGATTGCCTAGGACTCAATACTCAGCCTCTTGCCTTCTATGCCTGCCCTCACTCTAAATTCATATGTATATGAATCATAGGTGGAACACACTTCCAAATGTATGCTCCCAAGCTAGGCCTCTTTCTTTAACTCCAGACTTGAATATTCACATATCTTTTTTTTAATGATTTGTTTGAAAACACACACACACACACACACGGCAGGGGGTCAGGAGATATCTTCCATTTGCTGATTCACTCTCTAGATGGCTACAATGGATAAGGCTAGGACAGGCCAAATCCAGGAGCAAGAGATTCATCCTGTTTCCTGTGGGTAGCAGGGCCCCAAGCACTTGGGCTATCTAATGTTGCTTTTCCCAGACCATTAGCAGGGAGCTGGATTGACAGTGAAGTAGCTAGGACATGAACCAGTGCCCATATGGAATGCTGGTGTCTCAGGCAATGGCTTTACCTGCTACACCACAATGCTGGCCTCTCACCTGTCTTTTTGATCCCTCCTCTTGGATGTCAGTATGAAGCTCACAATTCAGTTCCAAAACTGACTCTCTCTATCCCAAAGTTATACCCTTCATCAACTCAGTCAATAATAAACCCTCACTCCAGTTGCTGAAGCCTTGACATATCCTGTCATATTTTTACCTTCTGTCTATGATGTCAGAAGATTGTCTTTTTTAACTTTTATTTAATAAATATAAATTTCCAAAGTATAGCTTTTGGATTACAATGGCTTTTTCCCCTCCATAACTTCCCTCCCACCTGCAACCCTCCCATCTCCCGCTCCCTCTCCCACCCCATTCACATCAAGATTCACTTTCCGTTAGCTTTATATACAGAAGATCAATTTAGTAGATATTAAGTAAAGATTTCAAGTTTGCACCAACACAGAAACATAAAGTATAAAGTACTGTTTGAGTACTAGTTATAGCATTAATTCACATTGTACAACACATTAAGGACAGAGATCCCACATGGGGAGAAAGTGCACAGTGACTCCTGTTGTTGATTTAAAAATTGAGTCTTGTTTATGGTGTCATTAATCACCAGAGGCTCTTGTCATGAGTTGCCAAGGCTATGGAAGCCTCTTGAGTTAGCCAACTCCAATCTTATTTAGACAAGGTCATAGTCAAAGTGGAAGTTCTCTCCTCCCTTCACAGAAAGGTACCTCCTTCTTCGATGGCCTGTTCTTTCCACTGGGATCTCACTCACAGAGACCTTTCATTTAGGTCATTTTTTTTTTTTTTGCCAGAGTGTCTTGGCTTTCCATGCCTGAAATACTCTCATGGGCTTTTTAGCCAGATCTGAATGCCTTAAGGGCTGATTCTGAGGCCAGAGTGCTCTTTAGGACATCTGCCATTCTATGAGTCTGCTGTGTATCCAGCTTCCCATGTTTGATAGTTCTCTCCTTTTAAATTCTATCAGTTAGTATTAGCAGACACTAGTCTTGTTTATGAGATCCCTTTGACTCTTAATCCTATCATTTTGATCAATAATGAACAGAAACTGATCACTTTGACTAGTGAGATGGCATTGATACATGCTACCTTGATGGGATTGAATTGGAATCCCCTGGCAAATGGCTGTATTTTCCAATATTCCCAGTATGTCCCTGTCCCTTGCTGTCATTCACCATTGCCCAGGAGTCATCTTCTCTCTCCTCTTTAGAGGTCATCTAAAATGAAATCAGCTCAAATCTGTGAGAGTGTCAATTTCTATCAGAGTAAAAGCAAGGCCATTGCAGAAACCCTGCTTCCTCCATGAGTCAGTTATATGTCCTCCTTCTCTGCTATTCTGCTGGCCCATGAATCACCTTTCTCCAACCTTCTTGCACTGAGCTACCTTCCTACAGTGCACTGATGGTGTTGTCAAGCAGTTCCCAAGATATTCTCTTTGCCTCGTCCCATGGCTTCTTTAATTTTCTTGTTGGATCTTACCTTCTTACTTCTGATCATTTTTCTGCTTTCTACAATGCTATTTTTTCACAGTACCATCACCCCTAATATGCTACATATTTTGCTTGTAAAGAAGTTTGCTTTGTAAAGAAGTTTGATTTATTGCTTAAGACCCACAAGATCTAGATCTATTAATTAATGCTGTTGTTCATTGAGGTAATCCAGATACCTAGAACAGGTGAACTGTGTGACAGTACATTTGTAAAGTAATCCATGTGAAATACTGTCCTTGGCACTAAGTGCTGAATGAAATTTATTTATTATTACTTAGATTTTATAAATGGTATCTTTATATTTTACCCCCTGAGAATTATTTGAGACCTAGTTTGTGGAAAATGGAATATTTTTCAAAGAAATAAATCTTAAAATTAACAGTAGCATGTTGCTATTATAGCATATTTATTATAAATTGGCTACTAAGGGGGTTACAAAATGGGAGACATCTGTTAAAGGCCCCACATATCAGCTACCTCCATTTGTTCTCCCTTCAAAATACACTCACCTTCCCTCACTGTGATAGAATTGAATACACCTGTATGCTCTTCAATCTTTCACCAAGAGTAATTCTCATAAAAATGATGTAATAGTCAAATTTTCAAAGAGAGAACAAAGTACTGAGTTAGGTTTGCCTCCCTTTCTGGAGTCATTCACTTTTTTTTTTTTTTTTTGACAGGCAGAGTGGACAGTGAGAGAGAGAGACAGAGAGAAAGGTCTTCCTTTGCCGTTGGTTCACCCTCCAATGACCACCACAGCCGGCGCGCTACGGCCGGCACACCGCGCTGATCCGATGGCAGGAGCCAGGTACTTATCCTGGTCTCCCATGCGGGTGCAGGGCCCAAGTATTTGGGCCATCCTCCACTGCACTCTCTGGCCACAGCAGAGAGCTGGCCTGGAAGAGGGGCAACTGGGACAGAATCCGGTGCCCCCACCGGGACTAGAACCCGGTGTGCCGGTGCCACAAGGTGGAGGATTAGCCTAGTGAGCCGCGGCACCAGCCGACATTCACTTTTGAAAAATATATATTTTATTGTCAATTGTCATTAAAGTTGTGAATATTTTTGGGGTACCATATGATATTTTGATAAGTTTACATCACAGTAAACTTATCTGTCTCATAAACCATTTAACATTTATTTTTAAAGTAAACTTGATTGTGGACTATACAAATAGTACAAAGAAATGTGAAGAGGGAAGGGGTTTTGCCTAGTATATGGATTTTTTTCTGCTTAAATAATCAATCATATTCTCTCAAAACCAACCCTGACAGCATTTAAGGGAGTAAAAACACAAATAGGAGGACACATCAAATAGTTCATGTTAAGATGGAATTAAGAGTTCATTTTAGTGGAAAAATTCAAATATATGCATAATTACTTCATAATATGCAGTTTCCATGCACTTGTTGAAAACTACTCATACTTGGAGTATTATTTGTTACAACCTCCTCTGGATTTTATTCAGTACTCCTTCTTCATATGTAGATTCACATTGCTTTGTCTTCATGAGAGAATTGTTGTAATTTAAGAAAATGGTCAGCAACTCATTCTAGGCAAGACAGAAATGATGTTTGTTGGCAGTAGGGAGTTATCTAATGGCATGGAAAATGGCCATATTTTTGTAAAGATGCTTCCTAGCTTCCTTGAGTCTATCACCCTTTGGCAAGTGAACTCATCTTTTTGTTAACTGCCTGTCACCCTGGAAAAACTTAAACATCAATTGAGATTTAAATTTTAGAAGCTGTTCTTATTCTGAGAGCATGAAGCACTTGCCACCTGTCTAGTAATGCAAAAAGAACTTAACCTAAAGTTAATAGATGCAAATGCATCTTAGCTCATGTCCTGGCTGACTGACAACTTTTTTTCATCTGAGTCTTATCACCATGGTTACTATGGTATAGAAAGATTGTCCCATGATCTCATTAGGGCAGAGATTTAAGATCAAAACCCAAGTTGTATTATTTTTGAAGCAATAGTGAACATCAACAACACAGGGAAGGACTATGGTTAATTATGGGTAAGTTGTTTTCTAGTGAATAGTGAAATTTTCTTTACTTTTCTTCCAAGTTTTATTCAGTAAATTTTGATAACACATCCACTACTATCAGGGAGAGTTAGGTGGCAAGTTTTATATAGATATTTATTTCAATTCAATAGATACTTATGGATTTCTACCATGTTCTAGAAATCTTACCATGTGCTTGGGGTTCAATGATGAATGGCATGCCTCCTCTATGCAAGGAACTGACAACTTATTGAGACTGTGATGTATAAGGACTGTGTGTAATAAAATGTGAGATTTTTCACTAATAGCAGCGTAGCACATGGGAAAGAGATGTTGGAGATGGCTTTACAGAGGAGGACGAATGTGACTATATTTTGAAGAATCTGTAGGAAACTCTTGCCAAGGATGGGAAGAAAATTTATTTTATTTTGGGAGGGTTGCCTTTCAGCCTTTAAAAAGAGCATATACAAAAAACGTGTGAAGAGAGAGAGCCGTGGATGTTCAAACTAAAAGCTATAATGATGCAGTGTTTATAACAGTGTAGAATAATGTTTATTGCATACCAATTATACCAAATGTAGTGTGCCAGGTACCTTGCTATATCCAAAGATGAGTAAGATGTACACATTTTGTCACTTCCCCATTTTAGTGCAAGAGATATGGAAAGGGGTGCTTCAAAGTATCAGTCAGAATAAGGCAAGGCTGTAATAACTATAATAGTCTGATATATAAATTGCAATTGGACTAGGCTGTCAATTCTAACTTGAAAACCAACCAAGGAGAACAGGACTGAATGAGACTGGTGCACTTGGGTAGAGTACTAATAGTTCCTCAAATCTAGGTTCTTTTTCTCCTGGTCTCAGAGTCTTTCAGTCTCTCTCCCTCTCCCTTTCACTCTCTTTCTCCCTCTCCTTCCCCCTCCCTCTCTTTCTCACACATGCACCCACACACACACATGCATGCTTGTGTCATTGTATTCATGGGCTCTCCCAATTATTCCTACTTAGCTTCCAAATGGCACTCTTGGCTCCATTAACTATCTGACATTATTTGTCTTCTGATTTTTACCTCTTCATCCCCATTCTTCTCTTGTAACATTTGCAGATTTTTCAGTTGACTTACCTCATAACAACAGAGATCTCTAAGACAACTGCTGGGTATGACACACATTTTTATATGCTATTACTAGATTTATAAGATACTACACTCTAGAAGGGATTTTGAGAGGCTATGCTATAGCCTAGAAATCATTTTTTGTGCCAAAATATATGATGGAATAAAGGAGCTGATACTGTTTTGTACTATCTTGTGAAGATTGTTTAATATACTCTTATCCTTTTCTTTAACTAATAAAAAACACATTTACTTAGCAGCATTCAGAATGCTTCCAAGGTGAAGAAAATTGTTTATAGGCCTAATTCTTTCACGTAACTATGTGACTTTGAGAAGTCACTTAATTTTTAGGTTTCCATTTCTGAAAAGAAAGAGAAGTATTTTTTAGTTCTAAAACACTAATTAAACATAATCACTGTAAATATATACTTATCTGTAAACTCATGAAATTGGGCATGGTCCCTAAATTGTTGAGATTTCCATGGAGTTAGTTTCCCATTGTCAAGTCACTCTGCATGCTAGCCCATTACAATTTAAGTTTTCCTATTTCATTATCCAGATTGTAATTTAAATTTGGTTACTCAAATAGGAATTTAATTTAAATTCAATTAAGCATTTATTACATAATGTGCTAGCCAAATGTCATCTAGTTATTTAAAACATATTTAATGAAGTTTGTCATCCAAGTAATTATTATAGTATATTGCTTAAACTACAAAATATGTGTATGAAAATCATATTTTAGCATTAAATTATGGCAATTAGACATATCTCCTTTGATTTGTTTTAAAAGAATTTTATCCATTCAGATATTAATTGATCCAAACATATCTGACACCATTAACAGCTAGTATTTTTATAACCTTTTTCTCCCAAATATTTCGTGGGTGTTATATGTTTCCAGGAGAGGAAACAGAACACATCACAGGGGCTTTAGTTTTTAAATCATGTTAGACCAACATGGGTAAAAAGCCCAGTTACCGTACTTTCTTGTCAAATCAACTTCTTAAGGTTCTTAAGTCTCCAATTTTCCTGTTTCTCAATTATTAAGTAGATGTGTTACCTTGTACCTAACAAAACTGACATTTGGATATTAAATAAAATATTTAAAATGTACCTGATATACATTGTATATAAAGCACTACTATTACTATCAGTATTATACAAAATCTTAGCTAAACAAAAATATTGTTAAATGTGAATAAAATAACTGATCCATTATGTTTAAAGTACATTTTTTGGTGTGTGTGCATGTGTGCTCAGTTAAGTTTATTATTTATGAATTACTTATAGTAAATGCTAAAGGAATATTTGTTGATTTATTATTTAATTTGGCTTATTTTTAAGTTCTTGTACTCATGCACCCATCATGATATTTATAAAGTGATATTTTACAATGCACATAAAGAACTCTATACTGTTTTGTAATTTAGATTTTCATATAGTAACTTATTACGAAGTAAAACATTGCTGGTATTTTTTTCTGATTTTCCACTTTAAGGTACCAAAAACCATTTTATTTCTGATTCTCAATTTTGGATTTTGAAATATTTATTTATTTATGTGAAAGGCAGAGTTACAGAGAGGCAGAGGCAGAGAGAGACACAGAGAGAGACAGAGAGAGACAGAGAGAGGACTTCCAGCCACTGGTTCATTCCCCAAATGGTCTCAACGGCTGTTGCTGAGCCAATGCAGAGCCAGGAGCCCAGAGCTTCCCACACGGGTGCAGGGACCCAAGGACTTGAACCATCATCTGCTGCTTTCCCAGGCACATTAGCAGGGAGCTAGATCAGAAATTGAGCAGCCGGGACTCAAAGCAGAACCCATACAGGATGCCGGCATTGCAGACAGTGGCTTTACCTGCTATGCCACAGCACCAGCCCCATCTCATAGCTAGTTTTTAATCCATTTCCAACTGAAAGGGTTTCTCTGGGATAAACTTGTTCTTTTAACCTTGCTCAGATGAGAGATAGAATCCATTTTTATTTTTAATCAACTTGCCTCCTCTCCTCTGAAATCAAAAATTAAACCCATTTTAAGGTGTGAAAATCCCATAGATCTTCCCCACTGTTGAAGGGAGGCTGGGAACAGGTTCTTGTCTCCCATGCAAGAGAAGAATTTGAGGACAAAACATAGGTAGTCAGCAGAGAAACAAGATTCATTTACATGCAAGGTGAAAGTACACATTCAGAAAGGAGTGCAGGCATGCTCAGGGGAGAACTGCACCACACAAGATTCAGGTTCATCCCCCTATAGGATTTGGAGACAGAGATGTGGTGTCTGAGGTGGAGCTCAATTAAATATTCAAAGGGTGCAGTATTTGGGTGTAGGATGTGAATTCCACCCATTTCATTGCCTCCCCTTTTCTATTTCAGACTTTTTTAACTTGTATTTAATAAATATAAATTTTCAAAGTACAACTTTTGGATTACAGTGGCTTTTACCCATCCATAACTTCCTTCCCACCCACAACCCTCACATCTCTCACTCCCTCTCCCACCCCATTCACATCAAGATTCACTTTCCATTAGCTTTATATACAGAAGATCAATTTAGTAGATATTAAGTAAAGATTTCAACAGTTTGCACCCAAACAGAAACACAAAGTGTAAAGTACTGTTTGAGTACTAGTTAAAGCATTAATTCACATAGTACAACACAACAACACATTAAGGACAGAGATCCTACATGGGGAGAAAGTGCACAGTGACTCCTGTTGTTGATTTAAAAATTGACAGTCTTGTTTATGGTGTCAGTAATCACCAGAGGCTCTTGTCATGAGTTGCCAAGGCTATGGAAGCCTCTTGAGTTAGCCAACTCCAATCTTATTTAGACAAGGTCATAGTCAAAGTGGAAGTTCTCTCCTCCCTTCACAGAAAGGTACCTCCTTCTTTGATGGCCTGTTCTTTCCACTGGGATCTCACTCACAGAGACCTTTCATTTAGGTCATTTTTTTTTTTTTTTTGCCAGAGTGTCTTGGCTTTCCATGCCTGAAATACTCTCATGGGCTTTTTAGCCAGATCTGAATGCCTTAAGGGCTGATTCTGAGGCCAGAGTGCTCTTTAGGACATCTGCCATTCTATGAGTCTGCTGTGTATCCCACTTCCCATGATGGATCATTCTCTCCTTTTAAATTCTATCAGTTAGTATTAGCAGACATTAGTCTTGTTTATGTGATCCCTTTGACTCTTAATCCTATCATTATGATTAATTGTGAACTGAAATTGATTACCCTGACTAGTGGGATGGCATTGGTACATGCCACCTTGATGGCTACTTAATACTATTTGTTGAATTCTTTAATTAACACACAATTATTCTTAGGTGTTTAAATTTAACTGAAAAGTGATCTCTGTTAAATAAAAGAGTGGGAATAAGAGAGGGAGGAGATGTACAATGTGGGGCATGCTCACTCTGACTTGCCCCAAATAATAGAGTTAGAAACTTGCCAGGGGATTCCAATTCCAATTCGTTGCCCCTTTTTGGGAATCTTGGAATTGTCATGGCATCAGCTTCATAATGAGAATGTGTCAGCCATGGTAGTTTTATTGTAATGATTTTATGAGCTAAATGGTCATCACAGGGATGCAGCTAGCAAACATGTTGGTTGTTTGTAGCTGTGGAAGCTGAAGTTTTCTGCTATATGGAAGAATGAGTTAGGGTTGTGCAGTCGGGGTTGCAGCACAGGTGAGGCTGCACAGAGGTGCTGGTGACTTCAGCTCCTCCTTGCTGGCTACCTTCCTGCCCACAATACCAACACTGCTGTGAGACAATGTAGAGAAAGTAGGAAAAGAGAGAATGTGACTTCTGGAATCCAATCACTATAAAAAACTGGCAGATTAGAACTGGATGAAAAATAAAATGTAATCATTTCCTGCTTGATAGGAAGATGATGTCAATGACCTTATTCTGATCCGTTCTGTACAGAGAGCTACCAAAAATGAACTGTTTTGCTAACTTTTGGTTGAATGAACAAAGACTCATGCTATTTGTTTATTTCTATGTCACAAATGTAGAGAGCTTTACTTCAGGGCTGAGCTATTACTGTGACTTAAAATAACAAATCTAAGCTGGAAGAAGGTGCCTAAGTGGTAGAGGGAAAGAACTAAAAATATAAAATTGAATTTTTGTCCTTCTAGATCCTAGAGCTAGAAAAGGACATATACCTGGAGAAAGACATTTCAAAGGAAATGACACCTATAATAAGTAAGCAATACAACTTAATAGCCATTTGATGACAGGAATGGTTTGTGTTTTTTCCAGCTGAGTTTGCATATTCGTATATGGAATGGAGAGAGATGAGGCTGGTAGGACAATCTGAAGTCTGCCTGTGCAAAACACATCACACGCAGTTTACAGGTATAGTCTTCAGGAATAAGGTTTAGTAATTAGCAATCAGAAGACCTTGCCCTAATGTTATTAAGCATAGGGGGAATCCTGTGTTTCTTTTTGGAGAGTAGGCAACTGTCTTACCCTAAGCCCTGAAAAGTTTAGTATTTAAGGTACTAACTCAGGCAGATGTCAAACTCTCATGCCTACAGACTAAAAGCATCCTGAGTATTTGTTATCATTTAAATAGTCCATCGCCAGGCCAACAATGCCTATAATCACATTTCTACAATTTAGTGTTTTGGAAATAAAGTAGCTCTCTATATGACTCTACTGTAAACAGGCTATGCAATAGTTGTATACATAGACCTTGTGTGTGTGTGTATGAGATACACACCTAGACTGTATGTATTTATTACATCATAAACACAAACAACTTAAATAGCTAATGACTAAAAATATAAAATTGTACCTTGAATACCTATACATAAATACTTTTCTATAAAATATTTAATAATAATACCTGTAAAAAAGACACGTTCATAAGAATTTTATATATCAGACTCCAAATACTATATTACCCACTAATTCTTAGGAATATGCAAACATTTGTCAATCTTCTGATGAAATCTTTCTCTTTCCTCCTTTGTGGCGAGATCTAAATCAAAATACTGACAGAAGCAATTTTGGAAGGGAAAATGGAAAAGTACCCAGGACAAACTTGTTATATGTGTGCCTGTGCATCTGCATGGTTTATCTTCTGTTTTACTTCTGTAGTGCAAAATAAGAATTTGAAGCCCCTTCTTATTTGGAGTTATGATTTTGGCAAGGCAGAGAAAAAATATTTTACCATATAAAATGCTTATGTTTCCTTTGGCAATATTTTACGTTATGTAACTGTTCACCGTATACTCTCGTAGAGTCTTATAACTTTTTCAGGACACAAAGTGATTACTGATTCAAGTAAGAATGCCTGATCCTTAAACATACATAACAATAAGCACAGAAATTATGTGTCAAATGTCTATAATAATCCATTTTAATGTCCTTTCAGCAAACATGTGAATGGGGTTTCTGGTGTGCCAGAAATTATTATGTGGACCAAGTCTGTGCTTCAGCACAGACCTGTCAGGGTTAGGGTTAGGGTTAGGGTTTAAGCAGTAGAGTCAGAAGTGGTATTTGGAAAATCGTAGATTCAGTGAAACCAAGGAAGGGTGTGGTAGACACAGTGTGCCTTAACTGGAACCCTGCAGATTTGGGGTTCACATTGCATCCCTGTCTCTCCCTAAAAACAAGAAAATGTGCAAAACACACACACACACACACACACAGATAAGTGAGGTGGTGGATATGTTATTGTGCTTGATTTAATCATTTTATAATGTTCACGCATAAAGCTCAAAACCTCTCTTTGGACCACATAAATAAATATACAAATAAAATAGAATAGAAATAAGCAAACAAACAAAAGACACCGAACTAGATACTATGTGATCTTGAACAAAGCACTCAACTGCTATGCTCTCCCGTATTCCTTATTTGCTGCTTTGGAAAATAATCCTCCAGGGCCAGCGCTGTGACATAATGGGTAAAGCCACTCCCTGCAGCGCCGTCATCCCATATGGGCTCTGATTCAAGTCCAGCTGCTCCACTTCTATCCAGACCTCTGCTATCTCCTGGGAAAGCAGTAGAAGATGGCTCAAGTCCTTGGACCCCTGCACCCACGGGGGTGACCCAGAGGAAGCTCCTGGGTCCTGTCTTTGGATCAGCCCAGCTCTGGCCTTTTTGTAGTCATTTGGGGAGTGAACTAGCAGATGGAAAACTCTCTCTCTCTCTCTCTCTCTCTCTCTCTCTCTATCTCCTTCTCTCTCCTCTCTCTCCATCTCCCTCTTCCTTTCTCTTTGCCTCTGCCTTTCTGTTACTCTGCCTTTCAAATAAATAAAAAGAAAAAAAAAAGAATCCCCAATTCACAGCAAAACAGGATACTGCACAGAAAAGCAGCTGTAAATGATCAAATATTTATCAAAATAGGTTGTCGTTTCTGTTCCTGTTCATTGTAAGTATTGGTATTTAGGGCTGAAAGGGACCACCCAGGAGCCAGCCTCAGGTTTGTAGTAGGAGTTGCCTTTTGTAGGACAAAGTGAAACCAAAGGCATGTTTTGGTGGGAATTGAAAAGTGTACAAGCAGCATTGTGAGGAAAGACAATGATTCCTACTGGGGGAAATAAGTGCTCACCAGGTAACAAAGTAGCAGAAGGCACAGAATCAGTTTATCAAACATTTTATATTTTTATCAATAGCTACTCTGGAGACCTATCAGTTTGTCACTGCATTCATTGAACTAAATGCACAAAATCGTCCCTTCAGACATAACAAAAGCACGAACAAAATCAGTATTCTGGCAGTACTCTTGGCATTCGGCTTGATAAGCTGCGTGGGAAGCTACTTGTCAAGGCCCTGTGATAATGGAAATGGCTCTCTTCACATTACAAAGATATTGCTTATCTCTTATAATTTGAAAAACTATAAAAATTCTACATTTTTCATATTTCCATTCTAGTCTTCCATGTACCATTTAAGTGCGTGACATTTTGCTTCTGTGATTCTTGCCAAAATATATGAGAGGATGTGTGGGTTGCTGTTACGTTGTGTTTTAGGAACAAGTCAAAACCTGGTTGCCTGCAACTTTAAACGATTTTCTAAAACTTCAAACTTCTTAGCTGTGACTGTTGACCATTTTCCCTCAGCCTGGAGATAATAAATTTCAGAGGCTCACCATGACGCTGATAAGGCAGCTTCCAATACCAGGCTCCTGGGAAATTGTAGTTTCACCGTGAACGGGGATGGCAAAGCATCTGTTAGTTTATGTGAAAATAAGCAGCCATGAGAGACCAGTGGAGTTGATATTTTCTAAAAGCGAGATCAAAGGAATGTGCCCAAAAGAGACTTACAAAAAGTGTCTTTTGGACTATTTTACTCTTTTAAAGAAGGGCTTATTTCACATGGACAACAATTGTATGTATGTAGATAAGTACATTCTTGGAAAGGATACCATTTAACTAAATGTATCCCAAGTAAGTTTTGCAAAAGATGATACTAGTTCTTAATTTCCCAAGATGTGAAAAATCATTGGCAAAAAGAAATACACAAATGCATTTTTAAATCATCAGTTTTTAAAAAACATATTAAAATTTTCTATTTATTTGGAAGGCAAAGAGATACAAAGAGACTGACAGAGATCTTCAATTCAGTGGTTCACTTCCAAAATGTCAGCAATAGAAGGATGGTCCAGATGGAAGTCAGAATTCCAAGATTCAATCTAGGTCTATGTGGGACACGGATCCATCACTTGCCGTCTCCCACAGCGTGCAGTAGCGAGGATCTAGAATCAGAAGCGGAGCCAAGACTTGAACATAGGCCCTCTGATACAAGATATGGGTGTTCCAAGAGATACTTTAATCACTGCTCTAAATGCCTACCCCTTAACTGATTGTTTAAAAAAAGTCATATTTAAGTCTACTCTTTTGTCTACATCAAAGTGGACTGACTCATGAATGTACTAACTTTTACTAAAATAACAACAATTTACTAAATGCTAAGTACCAAGTAATTCAATACACTATTTCGATTCATTTGTCACTACTCTAAATCCTAAAAACAGATCTATGGAGCAGCAAAGATGCATGGAAACTCAGAACAAAAACTGAGTAAGTTATTCAGAGTCACGTAACTTAACAGTAGTCATGAAACTAAACTAGTGGTCTGAACCCAGGCCCCACTGACAACAGAGACAAAACCACAGCATCATATTAATGCCCTTATGTGCATTCAGGAAGATTATAGAAAACTTTGTTAGCATTATTTTGCAAAGCATTAATTCTTTAAATAGAAAATTACAAAATCAATGTTTTTCAGTCGGTAATATTAGATTGGGCTTTTAAAGTTATATTGATAGCTAGACATGTACACACATAATTTAAACAAATCCAGATAAAATTTAATATTCCTTCACAATATCAACCTTAGTCTCACTCGTCTTCCTTCCCCCAAAATAATGACTGTTATATATAATACATAATGCTCCAATCTAGTGTATTTTTAAATCATATACATATATCTATAACAAATTATTGCATTTTGTGTGTGAATTCTATAATACACATAATATTACTTTTTCCATTATATATGCTTTGAAAATATCAGCTTCAATAATTTCAACTCCCTCCCTGTTGTAAACTCTCCATTAAAAATTTTCCATTACCTGGGGTCAGTTTTGTAGCACAATGGTTTGAACTACCAATTGCAGTGCTGGCTGGGCAGCCTTGGATGCTGTGCTTCAGATTCTGGGAATATGGCCCAAGTGCTTGGGCCCCTCAACATGAGTACCTGCATCCTGGCTTCAGCCTGGACCAGCCTGAGCCACTGTGGCCATTGGGGCATTGAACCAGTTGATGAAAGACTTCTCTCTCTCTCTGCTGCTGCTCTGCCTTTCAAATAAATAAATAAATAATAAATAAATAAAATTATTTTTTTCCATTTTCTTATTGATAGCCCTTTCTGGCTCTTCAATTACAAGCAGTTGCAGTTAATATTTATGTGTGCATCTCCTTGTACATATTTATGATTGTTTCTCTAACACATGCACCCTAGAAGCAAAATCATGAGATCACAGTATAAGCACACTTTCAAAATTTACAGGGCACTGTTAACAATGCTCTTCAAATAAACTTTGTAAATTTATACTGCTGTCAGTATTTGACAATGTAACGGTTTGGGTTTGATAGCTAGTAGTTTCAAGCTTTCTTTTTTCCAGGTAAATACCTAGGAACAGAATGGATGGATCCTTTTATGTTCAACTTTGTAAGAAACTGACAAATTATTTTCAAAGTGGTTATACCCTTTTCACACTTCTACTGGAAGTGTATGAAATTCCCCATTTGTCCACATTCTTTCATACTTCCCCCACATTCTCACCACCACAACACATAGCAGTCTTTTCTATGTTAGCTGTCTAATATTTTGGTAGTAATATGTAATTATTTTTTTAAGTTGCAGTTTCTGATGACAAATGATATTGGGCATCTATTTCATTTATTGTTTTAGAATTTTTTCATTAATTTAACATTTTATTTTAGAGAATTGTAAATTCGCATACAGTTGTATGAAAGCCTGTGTATCTTGTATCCATTTTATGTCAATGGTGACAGCTTGTAAAACTATAGCACAATATCACATTCAGAATATTGATGTAGTAAAGATAAAGAACATTCCATCATCTCAAGACCTTTCATATTACCTTTGAATAGCCACATAGACTTTCTTCTCATCCCCAACTTCTTAATGCTGGAAGCCACTTATCTTTTTTCTAATTTTATATATGTATATATATATACATATATATATATACATATGTATACATATGTATATATATATATATGTTTTTCCATTTCAAAAGTGTTATGTATAAAAAATTTTAAAAATTTGAAAATTCTCAAGGAAGGGTGTTATGTGGATGAAATCTTATAATGTGTCCATGTTGGGATTAGTTTATTTCATTGAGTATAAATCTCTGGAAACTTATCTTGGTTGTAAATATTTGTTATTGTGGCTAATCCTGCACCTTGCGGCGCCTGCACATGGGTTCTAGTCCGGTCGGGGCGCCGGATTCTGTCCCGGTTGTCCCTCTTCCAGGCCAGCTCTCTGCTGTAGCCCAGGAGTGCAGTGGAGGATGGCCCAAGTACTTGGGCCCTGCACCCGCATGGGAGTCCAGGAGAAGCACCTGGCTCCTGCCTTCGGATCAGCACAGTGCACCGGCTGCAGCGCGGCAGCCGCCGCGGCCATTGGAGGGTGAACCAACGGCAAAGGAAGACCTTTCTCTCTGTCTCTCTCTCTCACTGTCCACTCTGCCTGTCAAAAAAAAAAAAATGTGCTATTGAAGGAAATATGGGTTTCCAGTTTTTGGTTATTTTGAATAAATCTTCGGTAAATATTTATGTATGTGTTTTTATGTGAACATAAGTCTTCCTTTCCCTGAGATAAAGGCCCAGGAGTGCAATTGCTGGGATGATAGTAGATGCATACTTAGTTTTGTAAGAAAGTGCCAAAATGTTTTTCAGAATGGCTCTACCATTTCACATTCCTGCCACCTGTTTATGAGCAATCCTTTGCTCTGCATACCTGCCAGCCAGTGTTTAATGTGTCACTATCTTATACGTAAGCTGTTCTTGTGGGTATATAAAGATAATCTATTGTGGTTTCCACTTGAAATTCCCTAACATTAAGGTTGTGGAATGTCATTGCAGACAATTATTTACTGTCTATAACAACTTCAGTGAAATATTTCTTCATATGTCCTCCTTTTGGTTATAGTGTTTGCTTTTTTACTATTGAATTTTTGGTAGATCTTTATTTATGCTCTATGCTAGTTCTCGGTAATATGCAAACATTTTATAATATTCTGTAGCCTGTCTTCCCATTATTTAAATATGGCCATTCACTGAGCAAAATTTTTACTTTTATTAAGTCCAATTTAAAATTTTTAATGCATCATAATTTGTGGACAAACCTACAAACCTCCAGATCAGAGAACCAGATTTATTCAAATTGTTTTTGCTAAAAGTTTACATTTAAGACCATGATCTAATTTTTTAATAAAGGTTAATACTTAGTTCAACCATTTTTAATTTTCACTCTTTCATTGTTTAACTTACAAATGTCCAATTGTTTTAGAACCATTTATTGAAAAATTATCTTTCCTCCACTATTTTGCTTTTGTTCCATTGGCAGAAACCCACTGGTCATATTTACCTGGATTTGGTTCTGGTTTTCCTGTATTCTATTCCATTATTCCAGGTAGCTTCCATTACTGTCTTGATTAATTGTGTTATAGAGCAAGTCTTAAAATCAGGTAAACTGATTACTTCTCCCTTTTTTAAATATTTATTTTAATTTTTTTGTATTTCCATATGGATTTTAAGTGAAAATTTGCTGTGATTTTTATAACAACTGAGTTAAGTCTATGTTAGTTAAAGAAAATTTGGCAATTCCACTATCTTGTCTTTCAATCCAAGAACATGATACAAAACTCCAAGTATTTTGATCTTTGATTTCTTTCAATGTTGTGAAATTTCACCTTATAAAATGTATTTTGTGGTATTTAGACTTAAATATTTAAATTTCTAAATTCTATTAGATTTAGACCTAAACATTTCTTTATAAATATTATTACATTTTTAATTTTAGTGTCCATGAGCTTAATTCAAACATGTTTTTCTTTTTAAATGTATACTTATAGTGCTTTACATTTCCTTCTCTGTATTAGTTTTCTTCCAGGATTTGATTAGTTATATTTTCATTTTAGTTTAGTTCAATGTTTTGTTTTAATTTCTCTGAGACCTCTTCTGTGATCCAGGAATTATTTTGTGTTATTTTGTTTGCAAATGTTTGTATATTTTCCTCTCTTCTTCCTGCTATTGATTTCCAGTTTGCTTCCATTGTGGTTGGAGAACACAGCCTTGTGAGATTTATTTTATGTTCCAGTGTTTGATCTTAATATATGTTCCACCATGCTGTAGTGTAGAATATTTCATGTCAATTGGAACCTATTACTTGATGGTGTTTGTTGATTTCTGTAAGAATGTCATTATAACTGGAGTGAGATGAAACCTCCCTTTGATTTGGATTTGCATTTCCCTTATGGTTAGTTATCCTGAGCATTCTCTTAAGTGTCTGTTGACACTTTGAATTCCCTCTCTTGAAAAATGTCTGTTCAAGTCCTTTGCCCATTTTTTAACTGGATTGTTTGTTTTGTTGTTGTTTAATTTCTTGAGCATTTTATAGATTCTGGTTGTTAATCCATGATAAGTTGCATAATTTGTAAATATTTTCTCCCATTCTGTTGGTTGCCTCATCACTTTGCTGAGTGTTCTTTGGCAGTGCAGAAGCTTCTCAGCTTGATGTAATCCCATCTGCCATTTTTGGCTCTGATTGCTTGTGCTTCTGGGGTCTTTTCCAAGAAGTCTTTGCCTATGCCAATGTCATGCAGAATTTCTCCAAAGTTCTCTAATGATTTGATGGTATCAGTCATAGATTTAGGTCTTTGATCCAATTTGAGTGGATTTTTGTGTAAGGTGTAAGGTAGGGGTCTTTTTTCCTACTACTGCTTATGAAGATCCAGTTTTCCCAGCACCATTTGTTGAAGACACTGTCCTTGATCCAGGGATCGATTTTAGCACCTTTGTGAAAGATGAGTTGGTTGTAGATGCATGGATTGATTTCTGAAATTTCTATTCTGTTCCTTTGGTCTACATGTTTCTTTTTGTGCTAGCACCAGGCTGTTTTGATTATAACTGCCCTGAGGTATGCTTGAAATCACGTATTGCGATGCTCCCAGCTTTTTTTTTTTTTTTTGTATATAATTGTATATGATTGCTTTTGCTATTTGAGGTCTCTTGTGTTTCCATATTAATTTTAGTATTTTTTTTCTAGATCTCAAACAATGTCACTGGTATTTCCATTGGTATCACATTGAATCTATAAATTGTTTTTGGTATTATAGACATGTTGATGATATTGATTCTTCCAGCTATGAACATGGAAGATTTTTTCCATTTTTAATGTCTTCTATTTCTTTCTTTAATATTATATAGTGTTCATTTTACAAATCTTTGACCTCTTGGTTAAATTTATTCCAAGGTATTTTTTTTGTACCTATTATGAATGGAATTGATATTAGAAGTACTTTCTGCACCATGGCATTGCCTGTGTATACAAAGGTCATTAATTTTTGTGTGTTAGTTTTATATCCTGCCACTTAATCAATCTCTTAAGAGTTTAAACAGTCTCTTTGTGGATTCTTTTGGATCCCTCATATGTGAAATTGTGTCATATGCAAAGAAGGATAATTTGACTTCTTCGTTTCCAACCAAGGAATTGCCATTCTCATAGATCCAGTTTAGAATAATTTCTTTCTCCTCTGTTTTTAAAACACAAATTGAAAGGAATTAATTTTTCTTCAAGTGGGAGAATTCAGTAGTGAAGTCACCTAGTCCTGTACTTTTCTTTGATGGGGTAATTTTTAGAAAAATTTTTAAGTATTATTTGTTATTTTTTTGGAGGCAGCGAAAGAGAAAGAGCCTTCATCTGTTTGTTTACTCCCTAAATGCTTACAGTGCCTGGAGTTGGGATAGGTTAAAACTTGGTGCCTGGTATTCATTCCAGGTCTCCTGGGGGGGGGGGTGGCTGGAACCCAAATACTTGTATCATCACCTGGTGCCTCATGGAATGCACATTAACAGGAAGTTGGGATCAGGAGCAGAACTGGTTCTTGAATCCCAGCACTCTCATAAGGGATGTGGACAACATAGCCAGTGTTTTATCTGCTGGGAAAAAACAGGTGTCCCTGATGGAAGAATTTGCTTTACTGTTTCATTCTCACTACTTGTAATGGATGTGTTTATGCATTCTGTTTCATCATAATTCAATCTTGGTGACTTGCATGTATTCATAAATTTGTTTATTTCTTCTGAGTCATCAAATTTGTTGTCCTATAATGGTTCATCATTTGTAAAATTCCTTTTTCTGTAGCATTGTTTGTAGTGTTGCCCTTTTCATATCTTATTTGTTTATTTGAGTTTTCTCTAATTTTTTGAGATTTATTTATTTGAAAGGCAAAATTAGAAAGAGAGAGGGAGAGAGAGAAAGAGAGTGAGAGAGAGAGAGAGAGAGAGAGAAGTCTCTGATCTGGTGGTTCACTCCTCAAATGTCTGCAACTGCTGGGTAACAGGGGCACAAGGATATAGCATAGGCCACCTTCTGCTGCTTTTCCAGGTGCATTAGCAGAGAGCTTGATTGGATACGGATCAGCTGGGACTGAAACCAGCACCCATACAGGATGCCAGTGTCACCGGTGACAGCATTATCAACTATGCCAAATGTCAGCCTCGCATTTTTCTTAGTCTAGGTAAGCATTTGTCAACCTTATTAATATTTTCAAAGGTTCAGTTCTTAATTTCATTGTTTTTTTAATATATTTTACTATTTTGTCTTTTATTATTTATTTTCTTCTATAAGTTTTGGATTTTATATATTTTTGTTTTTCTAGTTTCTTTTGGTTCATCAGTAAGTTTTTTATTTGACATCTTTCTGCTTTTGACATAGGCATTGATTGCTATAAACTTCTCTCTTAATAGTGCTTTTGCTGTACTCCATAGACTTTTACTATGTTGTGTTTTCATGTTATTCAGATAAATAACATTTTAAGTCTCCTCTATAATGTTTGCCTTAATTCATTGGTTGCTTGGAGTATGTAATTTGATTTTCATGTGTATGTAATCTTCAAAATATTTATTATTGATTTGTAGTTTTATTTCATTATAGTCAAAAAAAGAAACTTGATATGATTCTATTTTTTGAAAATATTAAGACTTCTTTTGTGACCTACCATATGATCTAACCTGGAGAATTTCTCAGGTGCTGTTGAGGAACTGTGTATTCTGTGGATGCTGGATGGAATATTCTATAGATGCCATTAGATCAATAGATCTAAGGTGCAATTTAACTCTGCTGTTTCTAAGTTAATTTTCTGTCTGGATGGTCTGTCTGTTTCTGAAACTGGAGTAATAAGTTGTCACTATTATCACATTCAAATCTTTTCCTCCCTTTTAGATCCTTAAATGTTGGCTTTAAGTGCTTGGGTGCTCCAATAACAAGGGCTACCATTGCTATTTTCCTCTGAATTTTTGAACACTTCATGATTAGGAAACAACCATCTGTGTCTCTTTTTACTATTTTTATTTCAAGGCTATTTTATCTGACAAAATTATGGCTATTCCTATATTCATCTGAGTTCCTTTTGCTTGAATTATTTTATATCATCTATTCCTATTGTCTGTTTATGTTTTTAGAGGTGAAGTGATTTTCTTGTAAGCAATAGATAGTTGGATTTTGTTTTTTACCTATTTGTCATGCTCTGTTATAATTGGAAAAATTAATATTTAAATTTTTGGTAATTATTCATAGGTAAGGTCTTACCACTGTTAGTGTCTCTTTTACAATTTTTTTATTTATGTAAGGTGAACAAATTTCTGTGTGATATTTGTTTTCTAATTTTATTGTACTTTCTTTCTTTCCCCCTCTTATGGTCTTCCTTTATACTTACATGATTTTCTCTAAAAGTGTGCCTTGATTATTTGCTTATTATTTTTGGTAAGTGTTTTTGGTAAGTATATTTGGTAAGTGCATTTCTTGTAAAACAGGTGCTGACAATTTCCCCTCATATCTGAAAAATAGGTTTGCTGAATAGTCTTCTTGGCTGGCAAGTATTTTTCCTTCACTACGATGGAAATCTCATCTTACTCTCTCCTGGCCAATAAGCTTTCTGCTCAGAAATCTGCAGTCTGGTGAATTGTGAGCCTCTTTTGTGTTATTCGTTCCTTTATTTCATGCACTGTTGAGAGTCCTCTTTTTGGCTTTATCTTTGGAAAGCTTGAATATGATATGTCTCAGAGTAGATGTGGTTGAGTTGATTCTGGCTGATGGCCTCCAACCTTCCTGCACCAGGATGATTGTATCTTTCTATAGGTTTGGGAAGTTTCCTCTTATCATATATTCAAATATGCTTTCTACTTTTTGAAATATTTAAATCCCTTTAGGACCCTAATAATTCAGCTATCTTATCTTTTCATGCTGGCCAATATTTCTATAGGCTTTCTTCACTACTCTTGACTTTTTATTTTCTGTTTTTTTTTTTTTTTCAGATACCCTGTTTTCAAAGTCACTGATTCTTTCCTCTGATCTACTCTGCTATTCATATTTTTGTTAATTTTTAGTTTCAAATTAGTGTAATTTTCAACTGAAGGATTTATTTTCTTTTATTTTAAATTAAAATCACCCTTGTGTCATTTCTCTGTTAGAACATTAGATCATTTATTTGTGAGTTTTTGAAGTTAATTGAATTTTCTTCACAAAATTATTTCGAAAGCTTCATAAAATTATTTGAAAATGTCAGTTTGTAGCTGGTTGGTTTCTGATATCTTATTTTTTTTTAATTAAATGAGGCTCTGGTTCCTAAAAGTTTATAATACTTGTTGGTATATAATATCATCTGTGCATTGAAGAATTACATATTTTTGTCAATCTTCATAATCTGGTAAATTTGTTGTTCTCAGTCCAGAAATTCTAAGCTGTCCCTTAGCCAGTGTACACTACTGCTATTTTGGCACTAGATGGTGACCTAATTTGATGTTTTCCACAGTATGCGGTTGGTGTTTTGCCACAGTTTTGGTCCCAGAGGAAGCCTCTATCTCAGATTTCTATCACATCCACAATAGATTTGTTGTTCAGAAGGAACTGTAGAAACATCTTAAAAGGAGTAGTGAGTTTCTACGGAACTTTTTTGGGGGCTACAACAGGCTCGCATGCTTAATATTATGGCTACCAAAGGCACAATACCAGATCACACTTGGAGCACACAGCCTAACAAAACCAGCACAGCAAGGGAGTTAAACCAATACCATATTATATGGTCTGCCTGCTGAGATGAGCTCATAATCTGAGATTCTTGCAGATAGACTCAATTGATGTGTCTTATCAGTTGGGGCCGTGGAATCTCAATTGCCACTGGGACAGGTTAAAGTTGCCATCCCTAGGTTTTGGCCAGGGGATAAGGATCATTACAATCTGCCCAATATTGGGTTTTACTATCCTGGCACAGAGTCCCAAGACATAAACCAGTGGCTCCTTTCTGTCTTCCTAAGTTTTGTGCAGGGGGGATAAAGGCAGCCCCTTGGTCACCTATAATAGTACTAAATTGGGTTCATAGTTACCAGGTCCTGCATAATTTCTGCAGTGCACATCAGGATCACACAAAGTTGGCATCGATACGGGGCAAATACAATTCTGTTCCACTGTCATTCAAATATACAATTTATGCAAGGGCAAGTACAGAGACTCTGTCTGTAGGCACTGGCAATTGGCAAGGACAATTATGATCTTCCTAGTGTTCAGTTTTATCAACACAGAACTAAGTCTCAAGACACAGTCCTGTGGTTCCTTGTTGTCTTCCCAACATTGAAAGTGTGTTGCTAAAAGCAAACCCCTTGGCCATACAGGCTGGTACTAAGGTGGTCGTATCTGGATCTCCTAGTCAGACATAGTACACAATCTTAGGAAAGAATGCCAGGCTTGCACAGGATGATGAGATTTCGTGCTGAAATGAGTCTGACCCACCAGGGAATTGATCTCTGCTTGATGCTAGAGCAACAGTAGAGCCGTTGACTGGAGATAGAGGTCTTGGAATCTTATTAGGGATTAGTGGGCCCAGCTTTTTGTTTCAAGGCAAGTTCTAAGTTTCATTTCTGTCCTAATTCTCCCTCACCTGGAGTCTTGCTCTGCTGTCTGCTGGAGGTTACAGATGGACTGGTGGAGAAACTCCTTAGTTGTCTGACTCGAGAGAGTCCAAAGACTCGGGATTTGCCTACGAGCCTAGTAGCAAGGCCTGTAGGTCCTGTCCAGCACAGGTTGATATCATGACAGGCCTGGCATTTCGTTTTAAATCTATGTTCTGAACTTCATTTCCTATCTCTCTCCCAAGTGTAAACATGGTGTCTTTCTCCACATTGTGCTGCTTTGAGTTGTGGGAAGGGTGACAAAATTATATCTTTTTTCTCCTACTTTCCTCAATGCATTTTTTCTTATTGTTATTTAAACCAGATGCTTGGTCATTTATCTGACTTCTGGAGGTCTTGTGAAGTTCTCTGTTTCAAGTTAATGTTTATCTGAGGAGACCATTGCTGGAGTGTCTCATTCAGCTACTGTCTTGCTCAGATCCTAGCATTGTGTTACAAACTCCCTTCCCCCTTTCCCAGATAAATTTATTTAAATGAAATGAGAAACTATGATGATCAAATACCTGAACTTTGATGTAGAAGAGGATGAGACTAAAAGCTTTTTCCACTTTACTTTTTATGTTATTGCTAGCAAATTCTGAGGCATTTGCTCTTGTGCATCAGCTTTAAGAAAGAAATCTTTAAGCTACCATCTGAGGAATTTTGACTACCTTGCAAAAAAGTTGATTAAATATATGTGTGTGTGCACATATGGATGACAAACGTAACATTGAAATATGTACAGAAAATTGTTGTTAGGAAATCACAACAAGGCAGTCAAGTTTTCAGATATCAAGTGTGTTATTCAAAGTGAAATGTTGAGAGGATAGATGTGCCCAGATATGGAGTTTACAGATTTCGATGAAGCCCTGCAGTTTCTCCATTTTATGTATTAGGGAAAGAATTACAGAAATAGTTTATCAGTTACCAAAATTGTGTGACATAATATTTAGCCAATAGTTAAGCTTTCATCAAATCTATTACATTAATTTGTTTTCTTATCACTGTCTTGTGTGAACATTATAGAAATAATTTTGTAGTCTGTTTAGTTATAAAACCTGATGATATATGTGTACTATTATATGTCATGGAACATGGCAAACAGACAGGTGCATCTTTTGTTTGAAAATGATGGTAGTTTCCTCTCTGCTTGCATACTCTCACATAATAAAAAGAGAAACACTGGTCATTAAGAATGAGATTTCTAACTAGAAGATTAAGTTCAACTTGTAAATTTTAAAAAGCAAGGTACATATCCCAGCACATAGGTTTATACTATATGTGAACAGCTCTTGTTTGGACTTGTGTAATAGCCTCCTTACTGTTATGATATATGTCCTTCTCTTATTACATTACCCTCCTTCCAAGAAAAATTGCTGTGCTGAGTTTAATGTTTATTGCTATAATTTCATGCATTTCTTGGTAATTTGTTATAAGGACACACTCAAATAACTATAAATATGTAAAAGTATACACACATACATTTGTGCATATATATGTATGTATATAGTTTTGCTTGATTTATTTTAAAATTTGAAAGAAATAAATCCTGTTTCTTTTTTTGTTTACCATTATACTTATGCAATGCATCCATTTTGATCCATAATTTTGCCTTTACGTTTTCATTTTCTCAAATGTAATATTCTTCTACGAAGAGAATTTATTTTTTTCCCTGAATGATCTTTTTCTATTATCCACAATGAGGCAACAATTATTCTCTAAACTTATACTTAGAAATGAAGTTGCTTAGAGATAGCTTATGTGCTCTTGCCATTACCTGATGTGGCCAAATTATTCTCTGAAGTGGTTTTACCAGTTTATCTCCAACAGAACTATGCAAATTCCATTACTTTCACATATTTAAAATTTTCTCATTTTGATAGGAATAAAATTTTACCTTGCTGTGTTCTAGCTGAAATGCCCTTCAAAAATCAATGCATAACATATTTTCATGTTTATTGACCATTTTCATTACCTTTTATAAATATTTGTTCATACCTTTTATTTTGAGCTATTTTTACTTTAATTACTGAATTTTAGGGAGATTTTTATTTCATTCTCTTTGTAATTTATTTATATATTTTATAATGTCTTATAACACAAAAACATTCCATTTGAATACTTATTTATCCATCCATTTTTTTCTTAATTCATTTCATTTTTAGTACTTTGTGTGTTCTGTTTTACAAAATACTCTAAAGTTAGGAGAATATTTCTACATATTTTTATTTGAAATGAAATAGTTTTGTACATTCCCTATCCTTTTAGTCCAGCTGGCATTGATGTGTGTTTATGTATGTGTGTGTGTGTGTGCGTGTGTGTGTTGGCATGAATGCATGACAGAGGAATCCAAACTTACTTATACATATTCCATCATTACGGTATTCTAATTTTAATATATTCTATTTTATGCTAGTATTTCTGATAATTTTCATTCATTATAAACTAGTAATATTCATTATGGTTTTTAAAGTTGTATTTATAGCTACACATGCATACATATATATTGTAATTTAAAGAAATACAGATAAAAGTTAACACTCCTTCACAATATCAACCCAGTCCCACTCTTCTTCCTTCAATCAAAATAATGACTATCATGATAATATGTAATGTTCCAGTCCACGATATTTTCCTTTATGTAATTGGACATATATTTGTGTTACCTGTTTTAAAGGCATAGTAAAGCCAACATCTGATCATCTCAGAGTTGGACTCTGTTGATTTTCTTTTCCTTTGATAATTACTCATATTTTCATGTATATAAACATAATTAGGATTGTACTACAAACATGGCAAATTTTACATTGTGTAGACTCTCAAGATAGCTCTCTTCTTCAGAAAAAGTGCTGATGCTTTTGCTTTTGTATTTCAGATTCAGACTGCAAACTCTTTCTCAAATTTCATCTTATTTCATTTTAGGGGAGGGTGATTAGCAAGGTGAGTCATTAGCCTTGATGGTTAAGACATCATTTAAGATGTTTGCATACTATATTGGAGCCTTGGCCTCACTTCTTGGTTATGGCTTCTGACTCCAGTCCCTTTTTAATGCAGACCCCAAGGGGCAGAAGTGATGGTTCAAGAAATTGAATTCCCAAGCAGCACATGGGAGACCTGGACTGAGTTCCTAGCTCCTGTTTTTGGTCCCATCCAGATGCTATCACATGTATTCGTGGAGTGAACCAGCAGATGTAAATTTGTGCTCTCTCTCTTCTCTCTCTCTCTTGCCTTCAAATAAGTAAATAAATAATTTTCTAAAAGTCTCAGTTCAGTTATATTTTATCTTGATGGTGACTGGTAGTTTTCCCTGGGAATTCATAGTTCAGGGATTAAAGACAGGCAGAGTTTATCACTCAATGTAAGGATTTCCTTCTCTCAATCTTTCTATGATTCTCTCCAATTTTCCACCACCCATGGTTGCTGCTTCTTTTCTTGATTTCTTGGGAAACAAATGTGGTGGACTTTGTATCAGAATATCTAATTCTTATTGAGCCAATATCATCAGAATGGAAAACATGTACTGTATTATTCTCCTTTTTCTCATTTCAACACTTTTTTCACACACTTTTTTGGCTATTCTGATGGAGCAATTGGTTGGAAGCCCCGGGAAAGCATCAGCCTGAAATGGAACTCTTGTAGCCGAGAAAATACAAACTTTACCCAAAGGTTAAAAAGATAGGAGGTGAAAGGTAGTAACAACGGGGTTGTGACCAGGGTCTTATGAAGGGTAAAAGCCAAGTAAAACTAGAAATGACCATTTTAACATTTTCTCAAGTAGTGGAGGCTGCCTCATTTTGTTGTTCAAGTTTATGAAGTCAAATAGCATATTTATAGATTCCTTTAAGATCCATCTCAATGTCTTCCATGATATGTATCCAGATGCAGCAAAAGATGCTAGTCACTGCATAGACTTCACCTTGTTTGGCAACCAAATTTTCCAGAGAAAAGCAATGATCTAAAACTATGTTGGCCAATAAATCAAGCAATGCATCCAAGCTTTTTAGGGCTTGACCACTATTAGATACTAGAATCTCTAAAAACTGGTTAAAGTTCAAATAGTCATTTCTTGATAAGTGAAGTCTCCTCCCCAATAATTAACTGCCAACCCAACTACCAACCCAATTCCAGCTAGAATCACACCACTGGCCTCTTAGTCCATCTGCTTGAAGATGGAGATATTATAGTAGATGGGTTGTGAAAATAGATTCCCTGAGAACCCACCAACCTGACAATGCATTGTCCTACATAACAAGAATGACTGAGTCATTGATATGCAGTGGCTAAGAGTGGCTAAGAATATGAGAGATCAGGACTTCTGTACATGGGAACTTGTTAAGAGGGCGTTCACAAACACTATTCTAGATAATATGCACACTTCATAGAAGAGTAAGAGTTTAGGGCCTGGTTTACCTGAGTTTTCAATCTTTTGAATTGCCCTCCAGAATGCTTATATACAGGCATCATGACCATTTTTGATCTAACAAGGAAAAGGAGATGCTTTAGAAAGCCAGTGTCAATCAAGCAGAATAATGAGCACTAGGAATATAAAAGAGGCCTTACCATACTCATCTACCGTGTCAGCTCTTTGTCCTTTACTTGAAGGGGAATCTTAGGTCCTCCACTGGTTTGCAGGAATAGGCAGATTCCTCAGGAGGGGTCTGTGGTGATTTAGATGAGAGCTACTTTAACTGTGAGAGGTGGAACCAGCTGGGGACTCTGCTTCAGTGGAGGCGAGCAACATCACTCATAATGGTCCTTTTCGTTTTTCTGATAGTTGATCTTTGAGGAACACTTCTTTCCAAGTCTTAAGCAGAACCTCATCCCTAGGATGAACTGGAGTATGGGAAGATGTCTCTACTTCAGGTGCTCAGAAAACCTGGTTTCTGTATTTCAGAAAAGCGCTCTGGATCTAACTCAGGCTAATTATATTGTTTAAGGTCTAGTTCAATTCTGGATCTGTGTGAATGTCAGTGGTAAGGAAGGGTCTTATGCAGATCATTTCAAAGAGGGTAAGTCCCAGGCTTCCCGCGGGGTCAGTGTGGACTCTGAGGAGTGAGTACAGTGAGGGGCATTTTCATTCAAGGTCTGTGAGTTTCTTGATCAATCTTAGCTATAGTCTTCTTAAGGGTATTTTTCATTTTTCTCAACTTTCCCTGAGAACTGGGGATGTCAGGAGGCACACAACTAATAGTGTCTATCTAAGAGTTCAAAGAAAAATCTATTTTCACAATGGAAAGACTTGGAAGGTCCAAATTAAGGGGTTATTTTTTAAAATATTTATTTATTTAGATTTAACATTTTTAACATTTTGCCATATTCACTTCCTATATAAAAATAATTATGTACACTTACATATTATTTTTCTTGAAAGTGGGGATAATATTAGCATGTATCATGGGACTCATCACAAGGATAATAAAATGAGAAAAGGAGCACATATTATTATGTAAAGGATGCAATTCTATAAAGGCTCACATAACTATTTATATACCAAATAATATGGGAGCATCCACACATTTTTATGCTCTCTCATATGAGAGGAAAGAATGAAATGATCTTTTGTGTCTGTCTTATTTTTCTTAGCATAAAAATCTCTGGTTCCATCTATTTTGCTGCAAATGTCAAAATTTCACTCTTCTTTGTATAATATTCTATCATGTATCTATATATTTTATTGACTCAACAGTTGATGAATACCTAGATTAATTCTATATCTTTGCTATTGTGAACTAGGCTGTAACAGTCATGAGAGTGTAGGTATGTATTTTATATGTTGAATTTATTTCCTTTGGATACTTTACCAGAAGTGGGATAGCTGGGTCATATGGTAGACTCATTTTTAGTTTTGGGGGTAATTTTCATACTATTTTCCATAATGCTTGTACTAATTTGCATTTCTACCAACAGAACATTATGGTTCCTTTTTCTCCACATCCTCTCCAGCATTTGTTATTTTTTTGCCTTTGGGATAATAACTATTCTAACTGGAGTGAGATGATACTTCACAGTGATTTTCTTTTGTATTTACCTGACAGCTAGTGATCCTGATTATTTTTGCATGTGTTTCTGAGCCATTTGTATTTCTTCTTTTGAAAATTATCTATTCACATCCTTTACTGACTTTTTAACTGGATTTTGTATTGTTGTTTAATTTCTTAAGATGACATCTTTATGTATTCCAGATAGTAAATTTAATCAGATGCGTAGTTACAAATATTTTCTCCCATTTACTGGTTGTCTCTTCATTTTGTTAAGTGTTTTGTTTCCTGTGCAGAAGCTTAAGAGCATGACTTAATTTCATTTGTGTAGTTTTTTCTTTTTACTGCCTGTGATTTTAGGATCTTATCCAAAAAGTCATTTCTTATGCCAATGTCTTGGATTGTCTTTTCCTGTTACCTACAATAGTTTGAAACTTTCTGGTCTTATATTCAGATCCTTGATACATTTTGAGTTGATTTTTCTGTAAGGTTAAAGGGAGGGATCTTGTTTCAAACTTCTGCATTTGGAAAACTGATTTCCTCAACATACTTTATTGAAGATACTGCCTTTTCTCTGCAGAATGTTTTTAACACATTTGTCAAAATAAGTTGGCTGTAGATATATACATTTATTTCTGGAGTTTCTATTCTGCTACATTTGTATACATGTGAGTTTTCACCCCTGTGCTGTTTTTTATAATATCCCTGACATATGTCTTGAAATCAATTGTTTAAAATAGTGTGAGAAGAGTTGGTGTTAGTTTTTCCTTAAACATTTTTGATACCTCTGACTTTGTTTCTAGTTTTCAAGATTGCTTTGGACATTCAGGGTCTTTTGTGTTTCCAAATGAATTTTAGATTTTTTTTTTTTTTTTTAGTTTTCTAAAGAATGCCATTGGTGTTTGATGGGTATTGTGTTATTTCTGTAAATTTCTTTGGATGGTATGGGTGTTTTGATGATACTAAGTTTTACAGTCCAAAAACATGGGAGATATTTTCCTTTTCCTTCATTGTAGAGGTCATTCACCTCCTTGCTTAAATTTATCACAAAGTTTTAAAAATTTTTTCATAGATAATTAATGGGACTGTTCTCATACATTCTTTTGCAGTTTGACCATTGTTGGTATGTAAAAATGCTTCTGATTTTTCTGTGTTTATTTTACATTATGCGATTTTGCTGAATTTTATTATCAGTTCTAATAATCTCTATGTGGAGTCTTTGGTTTCCCCTACATATAGAATCACATCATCTGCAAAGTTGGATAATTTGACTTCATTCTTTGTGATTTGCATTCCTTTTATTTCTTTCTCTTGTCTAATGGCTTTGACTAGAACGTCCAGAATTATATTGAATAGGAATGGTGAGAGTGGATTTCCTTCTCTGATTCTAGATCTTAATGGAAATACTTTCAGATTTTTGTCATTCAGTATGATGCTGTTTGTGGTTTTATCATACATAGCCTTTATTGTGTTGTGCATATTCCTTCTGTATGTAACTTGTTTAAGGTTTTTATTAAGAAAAGATATTGTATTTTTCAAACGTTTTTACTGTATCTATTGAAGTAATCCTGTGAATTTCATTCTTGTTCTATTGCTATGATATATCACATTTATCAATTTACATATGTTGAATCATCTCTACATACCTGGGATAAATCCACACTTGGTTAGACTGTAGTTTCTTCTTGATTTGTTGCTTGATTTGATTTGCTAATATTTTTGTTGAGAATTTTTGCATCTATGTTTATTAGTGATGTTGGTCTATAGTTCTGGTTTTCTATTTTATCCTTGTCAGATTTTGGAATTAAGGTATTTCTGGCTTCATGCAATAAATTTAGATGGGTTCCTTCCCTTTCAATTGTTTAAAATGGCTGTTCATTATTCCTTAAAATTTTGAATTTAGCAGTGAAATCATGTAGTCCTGGGATTTCTTTTGCTAGGAAATTCTTATTATTGACTCAATCTCTTCCTTGGTTATTGGTTTGTTTATGTTTTCTATGTCTTCATGATTCAGTTTTGGAAAGATGTATATTTCCAGAAATCTAGCCATTTTTGTAGGTTTTTCATTTATTGGCATATAGTTCGTAATAGTTCCTAATGATTCTCATATATCTATGGTATCAATTATAATATCTCCTTTTTCCATTTCTGATTTTATTGATTTGAATTTTTTTCTTGGTTAGTCTGGCTAATGGCTTACCACTTTTTTATCTTTTGTAAAAATCAGCTTTTTGTTTCATTAATCTTTTGTATTTTTATGATCTTCTATGGTCTACTTTCAGTTTCTTTTATACTCATAAGGTTAACCCTATACTAAGTAAAAACTTCCACAAATAGTAAGAAAAGCCACTGTTCCTCAACCATAGAGACAAGGGTAAATAATCATCACATCTCAAAACGTCAATTTAACTCCTATACATTACATTTTTGATACTCTATTAGTTACCACTGATCAGGGAAATATGTGGTATCTGTCTTTGAGACTGCTTTATCTCACTAAGTACAATGGATTCTGGTTATATCCATTTTGTTGCAAAAGAGAGGATTTCATTCTTTTTAATGGCTGAGTAGTATGCCATATATATTTATATATTCTATGTATATTGTGTATATACTAGTTGTATCACGTATGCACTATGTATTTAGTGCATATGTACCATAATTTCTTTATCTAGTCTTCAGTTGATGAACATCTGGGTTGATTTCATATCTTGGCAATAAGCATGTAGATACAGATAACTTTTTAATACACTGATTTCATTTTCCTTGAGTAAATTCCCAGGAGTGGGATTGCTGGGTCATATGGTATATCTATTTTCAACTTTCTAAGCTATCTCAATACAGTCTTCCACAAGGCTGTAATGGTTTATATTCCCCCCAATAGTGGATTAGGGTACATTTTTCCCCACATCCTTGCCAGCATTTATTTTTGTTGATTTCTTTATGAGAGCCATTCTATCTGGAGTGATTTGAAGCCTCATTGTGGTTTTGATTTGCATTTCCCTGAGAGCTAATGATCCTGAGCATGTTTTCATGTGTCTGTTGGCCATTTGAATGTCCTCTCATGAAAATGCCTTCAAGTCCTTTGCCCACTTCTTAACTGGATTGCTTGTTTTGTTGTTGTTGAAATTCTTGAGCTCTTTATTGATTCTGGATATTAATCTTTTATCAGTTGCATAGTTTGCAAATTTTTTTCCTGCTCTGTCATTTCCCTCTGCACTTTGCTAAGTATTTCCTTTGCAGTGCAGAAACTTCTCAGCTTGAGGTATTGCCATTTGTCTATTTTTGCGGCTCCCTTGCCCGCAAAGGAACGACACTGTTCGCAGCTCATCGGTCTTCAGCAGACTTTTAATGGGAAAATAACAGGGACAGTGAAAGAATGAAAGGAGGAGAGTGGACAGGAAAGCCCCCTCCTTCCTCAGCACATAGCTTATATACAAAATCTGGCCAATTGCAAGCGGGCTCAAGTCCATGCACGGAACACTCCAATCCGCTGTCTGTTCACGCAGTGTGCACGCGTTCTCGGGCCAATCAGATGAGGTGTCACGCAGCAGGCAGGCTCACTGCGCGGTCCTCGGCGCCATCTTGTTGTTTACAACATTCTCAACTCCTCTGGAACGTCCTGACCGTGGGAAAGCATTGCCCTAACTGAAACTAGCAACATTCGCCTTGTGATAAAGACACAGCAACAGCTATCAGACCGACCTTGACGTGGGGGCTCCATGGCTGCGCATCCCATGGAGCCCCACATCTCCCCCTTCTTTATTATTTAAATGGCATGGAAACGTGCCTGTCTTAGGTACCCAATGGCGCGCTACCTGCTTACCTGTCATGGAGGTAATAGGAAGCCTGTCCTACCCTCTGTCTTAGGTTGCTAGGAGCGCCCATCAGTGTTTACCCGTCTTTGACTACCGCTCCATCATGCTAAGCCATACTTCTTTATTGGGGTGAGATCGCAAGGTGGCCAGCATAGCCTGTTGTATTATCAAGTTGGTATTCTGCTGACGGAGTGCTAAGGCTCTGATCCATCTGGCTATGAAGGCAAGACCCAGTAGTATCATGACACACAAGCAACCGATAGTGACCCATTCTTTAACTTGAGCCCTGTCTTAGGTAGGTACAGGATGTGGAGTGCCTTACCCATTTTTGAGTACCATTTTAGCCCAACATTAGGTGAGAGATGAAACATACAGCCAAATATTAATTATTTTTGATTACAAAGGAGGTTTGGTACAAAGTTTTAAGTGATGAATGTCAGTCCATACAGACTGTAGTGAAGATAGCACAAATTGTAGAACACATGGAAAATATCCCATACAAAGTATGAAAATCAGTAACAATCTAGCCCGCATTAATAACCAATGAATCCATTGAAACCCTTCAAATGTTAGTGGGTTAGTAATAAACACATGTTGCATTTTACTCTTAAGTTTATCCATAACAGACTCCATATATGGCATTGTTAGTAATGTTAAAACAACATTCCCCTGGAACAGATTTACAGCTTACATGATCTTTTAACAGCAAATAATCGATAGCTGCTCGGTTTAAGAGTACTCCTGAAATAACTTGATCCAATTTTTTAGCTATATTGGATAGCGCAGTAGCAGTAAGATTGATTGTTTTGGTCATCAAACGTGTAAGCCTTCGTAGTCCACAATTATTTCCATAAGCCAATCCAGGAACTCCCACTAGCTGCATAGTCATGGTGAAAGCAGGTCTCCAATTAAGATGACACCATCATCACAGTTCTCAGGTAATGAGCGTCACTGTTGTGCCTTTGGAAATACAGATGTTAGCATTGGGGCCACACGGCCCAATGAGCAGTTGTGAAAATCATTAGGGGCTAACAATGTAAAAGCAAATTGGTTGCATAAAAATACCCATCCCTTAAGAGCCCATGTCCCATACCAGTACTTGATCAGGTCCATTCCATTGATTGGTGATAGGATCCTTTCATTTTACCATTGTTCTTACCCCAGCTGTTTCTGGATGCCACTGTTGAATAGCTGCAAGACGACCATCTTTATCCAATGTGAAAAAATTTAAAATGAATAAAGCACGTGAGAGCCATTTGTTAGGAGAATGGGCAAGAACCCTAAACTCCCCCTTTTGTTTATATTATTAAAATATTGTTTTAAAGTGTTATGTGTATATAGAATATTGTCTTGACCCTGAGGATTATAAGGAATGTCAGTAACATGAGATAGAAAGTTACACAAAAATTTCTAAAAGAGGCAGAAATATAAGCAGGTCCATTATCCGTTTTAATCTGCTTTGGAGTTCCTAGGGAAGCAAAAGCTTGTAAGCAACGGGCAATAACATGTCTTGTAGCTTTACCTGTATGTAAGGAAGCAAAAATAAATTTAAAACAAGCATCAATAGACACATGTATATATGTTTGTTTACCAAATTCCATGAAGTGGGTGATATCCATTTGCCATAGTTGATTGGGGGAATAAATTACGAGGATTAATTCGAAAGTGAGGTACTGGTAACTGGATGGAGCAAGTAGAACAGAATTTTACAATTTGTCAAGCTTGTTCTTGAGTAATATGTTTTAAGCGTAATGTATGAGCATTTAAATGATGTAAAACGTGATCTTTTGTTGCTGTAGCAATAGAATATATTTATAGAGCAGAATCTGCCAAATGATTACCCTCTACCAAAGGTCCAGGAAGGTTGGAATGTGCTTGAATATGACCTATAAAGAAAGGACAGGTATGCTGTCGAATGACAGTGCAAATGCGAGAAAACCTAGGAGAAGCAGCTGAGGATCCAGGAAGGAATGAACAAGTGTCCAATTGAGGCACTGATAGGAACACATATTTGCTATTGGTATATATGTTAACCGCTACATCCAAAGTAGACCGCAATGCAAGTGCAACAGCAACTAATTCAACTAGCTGTAGAGATGAAAAAGAGGTGTTAATAACCGTACGGTGACCATCACAAATTACAGAAGCTTGACCTCCTTTTAGGATATTGAATAAAGGTTTAAGGTCTCCTGTTGTGAGGTGGAGATGTGCAGAAAGCGAATTAATATTCCCTAGAAGTTTTTGAAACTTATATAAAGTCTGTAAAGAATCCAATTGTAAGGTGACTTTTTGTGGAAGTATTTTTCATGGGTACAATTGGAAGCCTAGATATTGATAAGGATATTGAAGTTGCATTTTCTCAGGGGCTATGATAAGACCAAAAGCAGATTTGCTCTCTTATTACTGTATCACCGAAAATTCCTCGGGTCCAGCTATCAAAATATCATTCATATAGTGTATAATACATAAATTGTTATACTTTTTGTAAATATTTTGAAGAGCAGCATCAATGAATTGTTGGCACAAAGTAGGGCTATTAGCCATTTTTTGAGGTAAGATCCTCCATTGGCATCTTTGTATAGGTTTTTTTAAAATTTACTGATGGAACACTGAAAGCAAATCGGGGACAGTTTTCTGGATGTAAAGGTATAGTATAAAAATAATCTTTTAAATCTATTATTGTAATATAAGAGTCCTTTGGAATTGCAGTAGGCAATGGTAAACTTGGTTGTAAAGCCCCCATAATTTCCACAGTAGCATTAACAGCCCTAAGGCCTGGAAGCAATCGCTATCTCCCAGATTTTTTTTCTGATAACAAAAATAGGACTATTCCAAGGAAAATTAGAAGGAACTATATGTCCTGCTGTTAATTGTTCTTTCACCAATATCTGTGCAGCAGTTATCTTTTCCTGTAGTAAAGGCCACTGATCCACCCTCACGGGATTATCTGATTTTTATTTTATTTAATTTTTTGCATGGGGCACAGGCTGACCAGTAGCCATCAAGGGAAACCCAAGCCTCTCTGGTCATGATTGACAGTTACAGTAACTGGAGATGTGATGCTTTGTTGTTGTTTGTCTAAACCCTTACCTGGCAAATGACCTTGTTGAAGTATGTTAATGGTAACAATCTTACTTGGACTATGTATGAAAGCCCCCATTTGAGTTAGAATATCACGTCTCCAGAGATTAACAAGTAATGCAGCCAAAATATAGGAGCGACAGGCTCCAGCATTACCTGCTTCATCCTCCATTGCAGCAATTTAGAACTTTGTGTTAATCTTTGACTCCGACCAATACCTTGCAATTGAGTTATGGTAATTTTCTTTTTTTCCAATTTGTGGGCCAGCTTGCTGCTGAAATAACAGAGACATCAGCTCCAGTATCTAAAAGACCACTGAATAACTTTTTATTTAATTTTAAGAAAAATTTGGGTTGGTCCTTAGTTATGGGTTGTATTCAATAAGCATTAGAAGATCCAAAACCGTTATTTTCTCCTTTATTTAAAAAAGACCTACCAATTGAAGAGAAGGGGAACAGAATCAAGTGAGCAATGCATTGTCCTGGAGGTAAAGTTACATTATTGGCTTGAGTCATAATTTTTATCTCACCAGTAAAGTCAGTGTTTATAACTCCAGGAAAAACCTGTAACCCTTTCATAGTTATACTACTTCTGCCCAGTAGGAGACCAAAAATCCCAGTTGGCAAAGGACCAAAAATCCCAGTAGGGAGGCCTTGTGGGCCCATCTCAGGGGTCAATACTGTATAGGAGGTGGCACTGAGGTCCAGTCCTGCACTACCCTCTGTGACTCCGTGGAGGAAATTGACAGATTTAGGGTGTTCTGTTGAGGAACAAATGTCATGGCCCCCAAAATCTGTTGGGATGGGGCCTAGGGCCAGCCCCACTTTTAGTTTTCTGAACTTTATTTATTTAAGGAATTATCGTTTTAATCAGTTTTGGAGTGACATTTATTGGTCCAATGCCTTTCCCTTTAGCACCAGGGGCAAATCCCAGGAGGAGGGGCTTTTTTGATGTTTGACTTTTGGACAATATTTGTACATGTCCCTGTTGCCCACATTGATAGCACCCTCATTTATCAGGCATAGTCCTCCTTGTTGATTTTTGTAATGACATACCAAGCAGAGTGGCAGGTCCTGAATGTTCTGTTTTTTAAATTAATTTATTTTGTTAATTTTTTATTAAAGGGACTGTTACAGAACACCTCAGCCACAATAGCCAATCGATTCATATCTGTGTTGTACTTATGTTTTGTAGAATTTACAGTACTATGGGCATTACTAGGCAATCTTTACACAGCACCAGAAAAGGATCCATACTGAGAATCAAACATTATTAGTAATCATCACGAGCACGTTTAACGTTCAGCTTGACTGCGTGTTCCCCCGGGATGAAACAGCAGCAGCAGAGGCTTGCTCCGGCTCCTCCTTAAAGCCCCCAAGGACAAGGGTGGCTCATTGCCAAGATCTTAGGCAAGCAGTGCGTCCCATCCCGGATCTTGGCCAGAGAGCCGAGACACGAAGCATGCCCACCTGTTTATCAGAAAACATTCCTTTATCCCCTCCCCAGGAGCTGGCCAGGCTCCCAAGGAGCAGGAGAAGGTCATCCGGCAGACAAGTTACTTGTTTATCAGAGCCAAACAAAGACACAAGCCTCTCCATCCCAAAAATCTGTCCTTACACTTGGCCCTAGAGTTGCACCAAGGTATAGGCATAATTAACATATCATACAAATATAATACAAATTTTCTATACAAATATACATCCAGCAATCAAACACAATAATATTCAATATGTTTCAAGGATAAATTGAAACATATCTGAGGGAACTAGCCTCTTATTATCTGTAATTATTACATTTCTACAGGTGTGTGGAATCTTAACTACTTGTGGCATATTTTGACTGACATTTTTTTTTTGTAAAGCAAACCAAGCATAATCTGCTCAAGCATTCCTATCAATAATAGGGGTAGAGTTAGTACATAAAACAAAAACAAAATGGGTAGTCCGGACACTTTGTCACCACAATTTCTTATTGCACATAGTAATATTAACTTTATAACAGAGAACATTTACTTCAAATGAAATATTTAAATGCAAGGTGAGGGCTGTCCAGTGTACACTGATCTATATTTTTTACTCCCAGTGTTTCTTATCCACAACACCCTCTTCAGCAAACCAAGGACTAATTGTTTCAACAGCACTGATAAGCTGCTCTACGGTTTGTTTCTTTAACCCTATTCTCTATATCTGCAACAAAGTTTTCACAGCCTTTGTCACGGCTTGCTTTGTTTCTTTAAATGCACATTTAAGTTTTTTCTGAGGAAATCCCAATGTTGCTTATTCACGACTCCTTTTGCGAACCAAGGACTGACTATTTTTATAGCATTAATGAACTGTTCTATGGCTTGCCTTGTTTAACCCTATTCCCTGTATCTGTAATGGAGTCTTTATAGTCTTTTTTTTTTTTTTCTTTTTTTTTTTCTAGGAGCCGATTTAGGGAGAGTCAATGGACGATACCGCGGCGGCAGTTCGTCCTCTAAGGACAAATTTGCTAGCCTAGTCAAACTGAGATATAAATGAGATGGCCCCCTCGAGCGCAGGGGCACACTCGATGGGGGATGGTCCTTCACTGAATTTTTCTCTGTCTCATCCGGTGGCTGGTCCCTACAGGGACCTTTGTCCGTCTGTTTCCTGTCCCACTGACTACCACAGTCACTAGACTGACTATCATGCCGAGACTCCTCCTGAACCTTCTCTAGGAGCTCGCATCCTTCAT
This sequence comes from Oryctolagus cuniculus, assembly GCF_051225735.1. NCBI lineage: Eukaryota > Metazoa > Chordata > Mammalia > Lagomorpha > Leporidae > Oryctolagus > Oryctolagus cuniculus. The sequence continues at coordinate 101,538,393 of NC_142870.1, forward strand.
CAAGTGAAAGCCCTATGCTCTCAGTGGGGTTCTGAAGTGTCTGTTCAATGAGTTGCCATAATCTAAGTATTTCTGCCAGCTCTCCGGCTGCTCTCAACTGTCCCCCTACTCTCCGCCACTGTTGCTCATCTAACTCACCACCTTCCACAAACCGTGGTGAAGTCTTGGCAACAGCCCTAGTGAATGCACATACTGTGGCCGCCTTAACGGGCGTCCCCGCAGCTTTTAACAAGCAGCTCAACAGCATGTGCAAACTAGTGGTGGACGGAGAATAGTCCATTTGGAGGTAAAAAGGAAGTTTCTGAGTATTGTCCATTTCGAGGTAAAAAGGAAGTTTCCGCCTATTTCCTGGCGTTTCATAACATTTTGTACTCCCGCCTTTTAAGGGATTCCTTTACCCTTTTTTCTGGCGCTTAATTTCCCCGTCTTTCCTCGACGGAACCGCGGTTTCTATTCTTTCCCCAGCTGGATTTCAGTGCACTCGCACGCTTACCTTTTGTTCCTTACCTATTCCTGCGTGGAGAAAGTGGTCCGGATCCGAGTCACGGCACCACTTGCCGCTCCCTTGCCCGCAAAGGAACGACACTGTTCGCAGCTCATCGGTCTTCAGCAGACTTTTAATGGGAAAATAACAGGGACAGTGAAAGAATGAAAGGAGGAGAGTGGACAGGAAAGCCCCCTCCTTCCTCAGCACATAGCTTATATACAAAATCTGGCCAATTGCAAGCGGGCTCAAGTCCATGCATGGAACACTCCAATCCGCTGTCTGTTCACGCAGTGTGCACGTGTTCTCGGGCCAATCAGATGAGGTGTCACGCAGCAGGCAGGCTCACTGCGCGGTCCTCGGCGCCATCTTGTTGTTTACAACAGTCTCAACTCCTCTGGAACGTCCTGACCGTGGGAAAGCATTGCCCTAACTGAAACTAGCAACATTCGCCTTGTGATAAAGACACAGCAACAGCTATCAGACCGACCTTGACGTGGGGGCTCCATGGCTGCGCATCCCATGGAGCCCCACATCTTTTGACTTTGATTGACTGTGCTTCTGGAGTCTTTTCCAATATGTTTTTGCCTATTCCAACACATTACAGAGTTTCACCAAAGTTCTTCCCTAGTAATTTGATGTTATCAGGTCATAAATTCAGATCCTTGATCTATTTTGAGGGGATTTTTGTACAAGGTATAAGATAAAGGGGACTTCTTTCATACTTCTGCATGCATAGATCCAATTTTCCCATCACAGTTTGTTGAAGACTTTTATGCAGGGATTGATTTTAGCTCATTTGTCAAAGATTATTTGATTGTAGATTAGTAGATTGATTTCTGGACTTTCTACTCCATTCCATTGTCTACATATCCATTTTTGTACCAAATTGAGGCTGTTTTGATTATAATTGTCCTGCAGTAAGTCTTGAAATCTGGTATTATGGTGCCTCCAGCTTTTTTTGTTGTTGTTGTATAAGATTGCTTTAGTTATTCGGGGTCTCTTGTGTTTCCATACATATTTTAGAATTATTTTTTCTAAATGTGAGAATAATAATGTTGGCATTTTGATTGGCATTATATCAAACCTGTCTATATTAATTAGTTTCCACAGAGTGTTTCTCCCCTAAGGGCTGCATAATGTAGGTATATAATTGGCTTCCATTGATACTCCCTTGGGATAAGAACCTTTTTATTTATGATAAACCATCAAATACCCTCTTCCCCATGTGCCAACCTTTTAGCCTCAAACATGCTGTTTTGGAATAGTGGTAGTAGGAATGGTTAGCTTGGAAGGATTATCACATTTTCAGACTCCCAAGATCAATTCCCCTGTTTGGTCGTGTTGTCTGCCATATTGCTTTCTTGGTTTGCAGTGGATCCATCCTTTTAGTGTCCCTTAAACTAAACAACTACCACCTGTTAAGGATGTTGAAGTGCCTCTAAAAATAAGATCAAGTTTTATGTTTTATACGGTAATTTTTTCCTTAAAATGATATTTATTTATTTGAAAGTGAGAGTTAGAGAGAGGAGGAGGAAGAGAAGGAGAGAGAGAGAAAGAGAGAGAGAGAGGGAGAGAGAGATTTTCCATCTGATGGTTTACTCCCTAGATGGCCTAGCTGGGCCAGGCTAAAGCCAAGAGCCAGGAGCTTCAAACAGTTCTCCCACTTATGTGACAGGGACCCACAAACTTGAACCATTTTCTGTTGTTTTTTTTCCATGAGCATAAACAGGGAGCTGGATTGGAAATGGAGCAACTGGGACTTGAACCGGTGCCCACATGGGATGTTGGTGTTGTACATGGTGGCTTTACTCACCATGCCACAATTTCATCCACATTGTGGGCATTATCAGCTGATAACGTTCTCTCTTCCTTTCATATAGTGGCATGGGCATACTGTTTCAGAAATCTGTAACTTAAGTCATTGTACATATTATTTTACTTTTACCCAATTATTATGCCCAAATTTGTGCTATCAATTCTACTTTTTGGGCTGAAGTTTGAGATGGAATACTCCTGCCTTTATAGTGTCAATTTAAATTCACCACAGTGTAGCCTGCCCTCTGAACTCCTCTCTCCATAAAACTACTACTGTCAATGTTCAATTTAGCACCCAGACTGTCAAGGGCTCATCCTGGAGGTCAGGCTTGCTATAGTAGGCTTTTTCTGTAGTTTCTCAAAGCACTGGTGGTATAGGGCTTCTTTGTCTGCAGCTAGAAGGAGAGTGGCTGGGTTTAGAATTTGACAGACTTCTAAGGTAACGTCATGAATATCTAGCAGTAGAATTTGGTATTTGCTAAGTTTTCCTCCTGTTAGCCAATTATGTACTCTGAGCTCTCACACTGCACCTGGTGAGCAGTTTATACCACTACATGTTATCCCACAATAATTTAAAGATCCTATTTACAAACAAAGTGGTATCAGCTACTGCTCTGTGACAACTGAGCCATCCTTGAGCCAGAGGATAAAATCATTTTGAAAAGTAGGCCCTAGCCTTTTAGTCAGAACTCCAAAAGGAATTCCCAGCCTTTCAAAGACATAAAGAGTGAATGGTTTTTTTCTACATTTAGGATTCCCAGAGTTGGGGCATGATCCAGTTCTGTGAGACCCCAAAGACCAGATGACATTCTGGTTTCCAGAATAGAAATTTTCACTCTTTGCCCTTTACAGCCTCAAATAGGGGTTTTGTCATTATCCCACAACTTGTGATCCAAATGTAGCAAAAACCTGCCATTGCCAAAAATCTCTGAAGTTATTTTCTGGTTTGGCACTTATGAAGAATAAATACTTTGTTTCCAGTCAACAACCTGGGCATGAGATTCTTGGGTCAACAAAAAAGCCAGGTATTAGACTCTTTGTGGGGAAATCTGGGCTTTTGTTGGGGTATTTTGAATCCGTATTCGGCTAGAAAACTTATGGTTTTTATAGTGTTGTAACTGAAATTTCACTGACAGGAGACGGTAATCAACAAATCTACATATTATAAGAGGATGCATGTTTAAGGCTGAGTTCTCTTAATATCATTTTGGGAATTTCCAAATTAAGCCTATTTCTGAAACCTGGTGGAGCACAATCTAGGTGTATTATGTGGCTTCCTGAACATCTGAGTTTCTCCATTCAAAGGCAAAGAAAGCATCAGGACTCTGGGAGAAGGAAATAAAAATAGGCATCTTTTAAATCCAAGATAGTTTTTTGTTTTTACTTTTATTTAATGAATATAAATTTCCAAAGTACAGAATATGGATTACAATGGCTTCCCCACCATAACGTCCCTCCCACCTGCAACCCTCCCCTTTCCCACTCCCTCTCCCCTTCCATTCACATCAAGATTCATTTTCGATTCTCTTTATATACAGAAGATCAGTTTAGCATACATTAAGTAAAGATTTCAACAGCTTGCTCCCACACAGAAACATAAAGTGAAAAATACTGTTTGAGTACTAGTTATAGCATTAAATCTCAATGTACAGCACACTAAGGACAGAGATCCTACATGAGGAGTAAGTGCACAGTGACTCCTGTTGTTGACTTAACAAATTGACACTCTTGTTTATGGCATCAGTAATCACCCTAGGCTCTTGTCATGAGCTGCCAAGGCTATGGAAGCCCCCTGAGTTCACTGACTCTGATCATATTTAGACAAGGCCATGGTCAAAGTGGAAGTTCTCTCCTCCCTTCAGAGAAAGGTACCTCCTTCTTTGAAGACCTGTTCTTTCCACTGGGATCTCACTTGCGGAGATCTTTCAGTTAGTTTTTTTTTTTCCCCCAGAGTGTCTTGGCTTTCCATGCCTGAAATACTCTCATGGGCTTTTCAGCCGGATCCGCAAGCCGTAAGGGCTGATTCTGAGTCCAGAGTGCTGTTTAGGACAGCTGCCATTCTATGGGTCTGCTGTGTATCTCACTTCCCATGTTGGATCGTTCTCTCCCTTTTTGATTCTATCAGCTAGTATTTGCAGACACTATTCTTGTTTATGTGATCCCTTTGGCTCTTAGTCCTATCATTATGATCAATTGTGAACAGAAATTGATCACTGGGACTAGTGAGATGGCATTGGTACATGCCACCTTGATGGGATTGAATTGGAATCCCCTGGTATGTTTCTAACTCTACCATTTGAGGTAAGTCAGCTTGAGCATGTCCCGAATTGCACATCTCTTCCCTCTCTTATTCCCACTCTTATATTTAACAGTGCTCACTTTTCAGTTAAGTTTCAGCACTTAAGAATAATTGTGTATTGATTATAGTATTCAACCAACAGTATTAAGTAGAACAAACAAAAATATACTAAGAGGGATAACATATTTAGTTGTTCATCAACAGTCAGGGCGAGGGCTAATCAAGTCACCATTTCTCATAGTGTTTATTTCACTTTAACAGGTTTCCTTTTTGGTGCTCAGTTAGTTGTCACCTATCAGGGAGAACATGTGGTATTTGTCCCTTTGGGATTGGCTTATTTCACTCAGCATAATGATTTCCAAATTCCTAACAGGGATCACTTTTCAGTTAAAATCCAAAATAGTTTAATATTGAGTCTCTTCAGGTGTCTGAGTAGAGGGTATGGGCTAAGGACCATAGAACAGGTGTGGTAAACTGCTTTGTTTATTGCCTATAGGTCCTGTGCAAATCATTACTGCTCATTTGGCTTTTTTTTTAAGATTTATTTTACTTATTTGAAAGACAAAGCTACAGAGAGAAGTAGAGACAGAGATAGAAGTCTTCCATTGTTGCTGTGGATTCATTTCTGAGAGGAGGAGCATGGTGGGGGCAAGAAGTACAGAGTCACCACACATCCTGGTAGTCAGGTGAAAGAAGGCCTAAGGCAAGCAGCCTGCAGACTCCTTTCTCTCAGTTGCTGCAGCTGCTTATATAGCCAAAGCAGCCAATCCGGTCAAGGGGCAGTCTATGCCCTAACCAATCACAGCCTGTTGCCAGGAAGTTTCCAAAGCCATCCAATCACAGCCTGTTGCCAGTCAGGCTCTGTTATCAAGCAGTTTCTGAAACCGTCCAATCACAGCCTGTTGTCGGTCAGGCTCTGTTGTCATGTGGTTTCCGAAGTCACACAATCATGACCTGTTGTCAGGCTCTGTTGTGTGTTTTCCGAAGCCATCCAATCATGGCCTGTTGCCAGGCAGTTTCTGTTGTCAGCGACCATCTTGTCATGATCTTCTCATTCTACCACATTTCCCCCTTTTTGTTTATTTTTGAGCAATAAGAGGCATGATTTTTGGCCATACCATTGTTGACCCTGTTTCCATGTGGTCTCCATACACAGCTGTGCCTGACTTAGGTTGTCCCCCAGGGGATCTTACCCATCATTGAGTAACCAGCGCTCAAAACAGGAGACCCCAGCAGTGCTTGCTCAGATGGGGGTGGGAATGAGGAACAGTGGTAATCAGGAATGGCATGACCACACGCAGGCTGTGGGCCATTTGAGTGGCTGACCAGAGCTAGTGGGGTATAAAGCAGTAATGGATGTGGCTATGGGCAGTTTCTTGGGGTAGGATGATAGGGCAGGTGCATCTGCTAACAAGGCAGGCTCTCAGTCTTGTTCAGCTGGTTCTGATTGGCTGTCAGTTGCAGGCTTGCTGTTTCAGGCTGCTACCCAAATGGGCTGTCCCACATTCTCTGGAAAGACAAAAGCATATCCTCAACCCTTGGTTAGCAGAGGGTGTGGTCCCTTCCATTCTCCTGTCAGGGGGTCTTTCCACCTAACCATAGGAGCTGGGGTCTGGGATGGAAAGGATCCCCAGTGTTTATAAGCTGGGCTGATCCCTTGGGAATCAAAAGTAAGAAAATTGATAGTGAAAAGGACCTCAGTCAAAGCAAGCTGTGGTTCTGGGGGCATATGATTGTTTTTCTGTCTTTGTAAGAGATCTTTAATCGTCCTATGACTTCTTTCAATGATTGCCTATCCCTGTGGGTTGTATGGGATACCTGTGGCAGACTGTATGTTCCAGGATTTCAGGAAGGAATTAAATTCCTGTGATGTATACGCTGGCCCGTTTTCAGTCTTTATGGTCCAGGGGACACCAAGGAACAGCATGGCTGATTTAACCACCTTTATCACATTACTAGCCTTTTCTCTGGATTGGGCTGTTGCAAATACAGCCTTTGAATAAGTATCTACCACCACATGCACAAACTTAAGTTTACCAAAGGAGTTAATGTGGGTGACGTCCACTTGCCAGAGCTTATTAGGAGCAAGGCCTCACGGGTTCACTCCTGCTTGTTGCAGTGGGCCTAAGAGGGTGAGGGGTGCACAATTCTTGCAAGAGTGCACTAGGTGTTTGCATTGGCTCATTGTTAGCTCCAGGAAAAGCAATTTTATGTTGCTTGCTGACATATAAAATTTTTGGTGTAGAATATGGGCTTCTTCTAAGTGTCCAATGGAAGCCATGTTGCAAGAGATAAGACGATCAACCTTTTTGTTGCCCTGGGGAAAATAAAGCCAGGTAACCCAGTATGTGATAATATGTGTGAGATATACCATGGGTGTTTTCTGTTCTCAGTTAGCTCTTTATGTGTTGTGAACATCTGGTCAGTTGGCTTATTGGTCAGGCTAAAGACTGAAAAAGGGATCATCTTTGCTGCCTGTACTGAGTATTTGCTGTCCGAAAATATATTTATCAGCCCATCCTGGCTAAGGAGTAGCACCTTGAATATTGCCCTTATTTCTACCAACTGTACTTATCCCCTGTGGGGTTCTACATGTATCTTATCTTTTTCTGTTGAGGATTTGATCACTATCCAAACAGTGACTTGTTGGCATCCATAAATGCACACGGTGCCATGGGTATAGGTTGATTAGCAGGGAAAGCATGTGTTGGATCATTAATATGGGGATCCTCACTGGGAGTGGATGGGATGACCTCGGATGGGTTATTGCCTCGAGGTCATCTAAGTTCATCCTATGGGTACTTGGTGGGTGGCTGACTAGGCATTGCTGCATTGTCTGCTGTCATGTCATTTTCACCGTCAAAGCTCTCTCTCCCTAAGTCATCAACTGTTGTCTGTGAGACAGGGACCTGGAGTGTCAGGCTCTTAACACTCACAGGTTCACTATGTTTGGTAATCTGTGTGGGATTCTGAGAGGGGGCTGTCTTTCCCATGTTTGAGCGCTTAAGAGGGGCACGACACGCCAACTCTAGCCAAAGGAAAGACATGCACAGAACTGCTGCCATAACAATGCAAATTGCTAGCATCTCAGGTATTGATGGCATTCTGCAGGGATTCCCTACCTTAGACAAACAGACAGTGGTGTATCAGATCATATGTATGTCCTGTGCTTAGTGGGGGACTTCCTTGATTCGTTAGGTCAAGGCCGTATGCCCACACGGTGTCTCCTCACCTCTCTCGAGTGAGGGAAGATGACTTGGTTCCGAATTCTGGGATGATCAGACCCTTATGTGAATTTGCCAGGCGAACCGAAAGTAAAAGGAGGAGCCGAGAAGCAGCGTACACTTCTGGGCCGTGTGTGCCTAACCTGGGGTCACTTAGACCGAGGACAAGGACAAGGAAAGGGGCATAGGAGAGGGTTCTGTGCTTACCCTCACAGAACCAAACAGCACACAAAACACCGAGGGGCCTTCTTGCCGAAATCCAGGGGGGACCTTGCCGAGTCCAACACGCTGTCTCTCTCTCTATCTCTCTCTCTGTCATGTTGGCACACCAGATATTGAAGTTAATTTGTTTCTGAGAGGAGGAGCATGGTGGGGGCAAGAGGTGCGGAGTCACCACACAGACCCCGGGAGTCGGGTGAAAGCAGGCCTGAGGCAAGCAGCCTGCAGACTTGTTTCTTTCAGTTGCTGCAGCTGCTTATTATATAGCCAAAGCAGCCAATCCGGTCAAGGGGCGGTCTATGCCCTAACCAATCACAGCCTGTTGCCAGGAAGTTTCCAAAACCATCCAATCACAGCCTGTTGCCAGTCAGGCTCTGTTGCCAGGCAGTTTCTGTTGTCAGCGGCCATCTCGTCATGACCTTCTCATTCCACCACATTCCATCTGCTGGTTCACTCACCAGATGGCCAAAACAGCCGGAACTGCACCGATCCTAAGCCAGGAGCTAGGAGCTTCTTCTGGGCCTCCCACACGGGTGCAGAGGCCCAAAGACTTGGGCCATCTTCCACTGCTTTCCCAGGCCATAGCAGAGAGCTGGATTGGAAAAGGAGCAACTGGGACCACAGGCCAGGGCGTTAGCCCACTGTGCCACAGCACCGGCCCCTCATTAGGCTTTTTGACCAGGAGAACTGGGGTGATACAAGAAGACTGACAAGGCTTAATAAACTTGTGTTCCAAGAACTTCTGTAAGAGGGGCTGAATTCCTTTTAAGGCCTCTGGTTTGGTGTGATACTGGCTCTTCCATGGATATCCTGCCCCAATCTTAACTTTATTTCTAGAGATAGAACATTATAAGCTAGCCCTTGGATTGAAATGCCCCATACATGTGGGTATACTTGATTTTTTAAATATTCTTTGGATATTGGCAGGATCCAAGTTTAGAGGTTGAGAAGTACAAATAGATGGATGCCTTAGTCAGGAATCAGCATCACCTGTACCTGGTCTCTTTCTCAGGAGACAATGCTCTGAGTTTTCTTAACAGATCTCTACCCAGAAGTGGGGTAGGACATTCAGGAACATATAAAAATGAATGAGTTATAGAGTTAATCCATTCTTATAAGCAAGAGGGAATGTAGACTATATTACCACAGCTGGGCCATCATTGCCCATTATCAGACAAGGAGGCTGACAGCAGTCAGGACAGAATAGGCACCTTTGGTGTTCACCACAAGCATAATTCCTCTCCCTGCAACTTCTAGAGTGACCATAGGCACTGCCTGAGTGATGAAGATAGATCATACTGAAATCAGAGCCAAACGGGCTCCTGGGGCCTATCACTGAGCAACTTCCTTATGAAAGGTAGCTGAGGAGGAGTCTCGCCAGGGTTGTCCAGTTTCCCTTGCCCAGGGTGATCAGAGCACCCCCCCATTAACCCTCTCTACTACCAGGTACACTGGTTGTGTCCAAAGATATTGTGCTCTCTCTGGGTTTTCCCAAAGTGACTGATTCATCAAATCAGCTAAAAACTGTGCCTCTTCAGTCAATCTCTTATCTTTGCTCAGCTTTCTGCCCTGTTGGCTGAAGATCTTGAAGGGCTCCTTTACCAAGGTCAACAATGGGGTTCTGAGGCCCTGTCACTAGTTTGTGACTTTCTTCTAATTTCTTGGGCTGACTGAGTATGAAAATGCAGAAGCAAGTAAGGTTCAGGCCTCGGTAGAGTTATGATCTATGTTAGTGTCTTTCCTAAACGCTTCAGTAAGCTGGCCAAGTGAGACAGCTGGTTCTATTCCATTTCCTGAGTTATCTGCTTAATCTGATCATAATTAATAGATTTTACCACATACTTTTTTTTACTTGCTCTGTTGTACAGGTAATAAAGTGTGCCATCTTAATGGGCTTCATCATCCCATTGAGATTTTGGATCTGGAACCACTTCCATCTCCACCTGGTATACACAATGTTGGGAGTGAGTTGCAAAATAAATAATTGCCTTTCCCATTTGTTACTTCTCTTAAGGAAAACAACCTGAGATTAAAAGGGATGCATAAGTGGAGGAGAGAGACGATTTTACACCTGAGTGGAGACTCACTGGGGAGTGCTCCTGTTGTTCCTTTGATACGCGTTTGGATATGGTGAAGGGTTTGCAGAGGTTGGTGTCTGAAATGTCAAAAGGGATTAGGAGAAGGAGATAGAAGTCCATGTGGGTTGGTGTAATGAGGTTCTGAAGATGGAATCAGTAGGAAGGTCAGGGTCAGGGTCAGGACCTGGGTGCCAGAGTGACTGAGGAATGTCAGCCATGCAAACTCAGCAGGAATTGTGAGACTTGCAGTCCTGATACAGCTTTCTGAAACCCTGAATATAGGGGTTCTCTCACCATTTTCCTTTACATTTGCTATACAAATAAATTGGAGAATAATGTTGCTATTTAGTGACAGTTCATGAATGCTACAATAATAAAAAAAAAAACTTTTTTTTTTCTTTTTCATGCCTCCAATTGAAAAATTTTCTCAATTTCTTGAGTCCCTGGAAATACCTGGGAGTTCCCCATTATGAGCCCTTTGATGGAGTTAGTGGCCTACAGTTAAAAGCGCAGGAGCTGGGTCCATACCCCATAAATAGTCAGCCATACATGTACATGAATGCTTTAGACCCACCTGCAGATAGAAAGTGGCAGGAAGAAAGAGAGGCAAAATCTGAGAGGGAAAACACAGGGTTATTGACAGGTTTGTTCCAGGGATGAAAAGCAGACCTCAAAGACAACTCTGTGGACTCCTACACAGCGTGAGTTTGGTCCACTGAAGTTTCTCAGTGACCACTGTAGCTACCTGTGGTTTGAATCTGGAGCGCTTAAAAGCAGCCTCTAGACACCTCTGTTATTAAGGAGAACCATGACTAGTAGAAAGGATCAAGGTGATATCCTGGGAGGCAGGATGATAGAGTAAATATATGAGGAATGAGGGGTTTTCAGAAAGGAATAAATAAAAAACCCGAATCAAAAGCTGCAGTTCAGGAGTCGGTCATTTCAGTCCATCCCTCTGTGGATGTCTACTGCCAAACCAACGAACCCAAGCTATCGAGCCTGAGGAGTTAACAAAGAAAAGGGTAGAGACAAGTGCCATCTGGGTGGTGGTGGACATGGCTCCCAGAGGACAGAGAACGCACCTGTCACAAAGACACTGAAACAAAGGATCAGGTGGTTCCTCAGCCACTGGTAGAGGGGTTCCTACCATCAGTCCTACCAATCTTCATTTTCCATGAGGGGAAATATCCCCTTTTGAAAGTCTTTGTGACCAAGAAGAGTATGACACCAATCCCAGGTTCTTTGTCTCCCTTGCAATGGAAATTGACAGGAGGGCAACTGTACAACCTAGTAAAGTTTATTGGGGCTTAAGTCCAAATGCAACAGAAATAGCATGCCAAGAAAAGGTTCCACTGACTGGCTCAGTAAATGGAGCGGGGGTGGGGGGGGTTATTCGTGAGGAGGAGGCATGGCGGTGCCCTCAACACACAGCTCTTTGAATTGCACCAGGCCCTGTGTTCTGACACTGTCCCTAGTCACACAATACCTCAGTTTGCACTGGTGCAGTGTTCTGCATAGGCGATTTTTTCTTGCACATGATTTGCTGAAAATGGTAATGTTGCTCATTATTGCCATACCGGAAAGCACTATATGGGTCACTTTGGGTTACTCTGGGCATGTTTGCAGCATGTAGCTGGCCTTTTGCAATTACAGTGTGGACTTTCTTTGCTCCTTATTGTTTTGAAGCTGAGTTGATCAACTTTCAGTCAGAGATGAATAGCGTGCAGGTGGGGGATTGGATAAGTGTCAGATCGGAAGGGGCTTGATTTTGTGAGTCCTGTAGCTAATAAGGATACAGCTCAAATTTTCTGTTAAGAACAGTGTCCTCATAAGCAGAGAGAGAGAGAACTAGAGATGTCTGCGTGCATGCATATAAAGGCACGGCTGTGTGTGAGGCTCAGTAAGAAGGGCACTATCTGCAAGCCAGGAAGTGAGACCTCATCAGTACCAAGTTTACTGGCACTTTGGCCTTGTACTTGGTGTCTTCACAACTGCCATCCAGGATGTGGTATTTTATTAGAGAAGTTGGAGCAGGCTATAATAAAGTGACCTAATTTACTTATGTCATGTTTTAGAGTCAAAACTCTAAGGCATATGAAACAAAAAAAATTAAAGAAATTTGGGGAAGGGAGTAAAGAAATGCAAAAGCATTTTATACCATGACAACATATTTAATAGTCAGCAGTGTCTTAACAGCCAGTTTTAATAGGCACAAATGCCATATTGTGGATCTTGGCTTCATGCTTTTATGGTTTAACCTTGTATGTTATTTAGCCTTTTGGTGTCACTATGTGAGGCCACTTGAAAAAAATACAGTTCAATTTTTTTTTACACTGTAGAATGGTTAAAAAGTCAGTTGGTAGCTTTGTCAATTTCAGCTCTTTGCAAGCTTTCAACATGTGTGGGCTGCTATTTTAAGTAGATATTTATTACCATGTTTAGGAACCCTTTGACCTTAAGGTGAAAAGATATTATTTATTTCGTTTAAATCTGCACAACTGTCATGAATCCACAGGAGATGTTACTTATAGAGCTTAGGAGAGATAAGAAAATAATCACTCATTACTCTGCCATCCAGCAGCTGTGACCTCAGTGGTGGGTGTTTGTATGTGTGCCTGTGTGTTTAAATTTGCTAAAGGAATGGAACAGTAAATCACCAACAATAACAGGAGGATCAATACTCTCCCTCACTTCTTTTGTGAGATCTGGAGCATGGCCTGAATCTGTCAGATGGAATTAGAGGACTCAGGGTGTCAGGGAGGATGCCAACAAATAGACCTGCCATGCTGTCCATTAACAAAAGCCCCAGATCTCTGCCGTGGCCATTGTTATCACATTAAAAGGAAGACATTTGGGACCTGCCATGTTTTAAAAAGAAGGTAGTCTGGTTATTTACAGCAGAGATTACTCTCATTTATAACCAATAAAGTGTTCACTACTTCAGTGATAACATTGAATAACTCCACGGAAAAGCAGAATCATTGTGTTTTACTGTGATGGAGAAAATAACATTTGATCTAAAAAACAGATAAGGGGGTTACTGTGAGACAGAGCCCATGGCTTCCTTGAAAGTTTCCATCACGTGCACAATTTTTCCTTTGGCAAAGGCTAATGCCTACGGCTCTCTGGGTTCTTTTGTCTTTGTACAACAACAACAGCACATCATGCATCTGGCCGATTGTGCAGTGGGACACCACGGGGAGGATTTCCATCCCAGCACCAGCTGGTGATGATTTTATGGCTACCAGCAAGAGGATTGATAGCTTCCATAAATTCACATCTAGCTCATGCATCCACAGATGCCATTCTTATTCCTATCTTGAAACTTTACTAAATTTTAGCCTGAGAAATATCCTGCAGCAGTGAATTCTGAAAGCTGATTATGCACCACATAAAAAAGTCTTTTTATCCATTTTCAATCTGCTGCTTTTTGAATTCCATCCAGTTTGTGCTCGTTCTCAAATTAAGGTGAATGGGAGTATGGTATATAATTAGGCCATGTTATACTACTCATTACTTCATTCACCTTAATCTTATTATCTCCACAGACACGCTAGGTCAATTCCAGCTGCATTTGAACAGAAGATGTGGTTAATTTTAAATGAACTGAATATAACTAATAATATATTTGATTGAGATAAACTCTAAATCGAAAGAAACTGTCATAGGAACTTTATTAACACTGGCAGGCAATTCATGGGCACAGTGCTGGTGGCATGGTATTTTTCAGTATTTGTGAAGAGCTACACAGATGTGGGAAAATACAGAAAGCCATCCATTTTGTTTTAGTTGTACGTGAATAATAGATTGCAAATTTTCAATTGTTTGTAATTGCATGCCTTCCAAATGATGAATCTGTAACAGACATTTGTAATATCAAATATGTAACAAATCAAAATTCTATTGCAAGCCAGTTCTAATACTTGGCATTTCTAGAATAAAATACTTTAAAGAAAATAAGTATTTTAAAGAACTGTGATGTGAAGAACTTAACAAATGCCTATACATTTCCATAATGGAAATCAAGTATAGTTTGCTCTTCTCCAGAAAAATAAAATCAATATTTTGAAGGTAATAAGCACTGTGTTTACTATACACACTAAACACAAATAATTTGGGGTTTAATGTAATTCTTTCTTTTATAGCAGTTTAGATCATATATTCGTGAATACATTCTACTGTAGATTAACAGTGATCCACGTACTGTGTTTTGTATTGGTTTATCCTTTATCCAGAAATTTTTGGGAATTTTTAACCCCAGATTCCTTCTCTGTTTCTCCCTCTCTCCTTCTATTTCTGTCTTCCTTTCTTGTTTGTCAACTGCTATCACAAAATACTATGCACTGGGGGCTGGGAGGCCCAAGATTATGACCCTGAAAGATTTTGCTATCTGGTGAGAGGAAAATTCCTGCTTTTCACAGTACACGGTGAAAGGATTTCAGGATTTCTCTGGGGTCTTCTTTGTAAGGGCATTTAATTCCTCACATGAGGACTCCTCCCTGTGACCTAATGGTCTTCCACAGCCCCCATATCCTAATTCTGTGACCTTGAGAGGAATTTAGGGGAACCAGTACACTCAATCATTCCCCCTCTGTCTGTCTCCTTCCTCGCCTTCTTTATTGTCAACTACACAAGAGATTACAGAAATCCATGCTTCATCTTTACACATTTCTTGCCAGATTTGCTGATTCATTTGTTTTCCTCCACGGATTCTGAACTGCACAAATCCTCAGATCGGTTTCTATTCTAAAAGTGTACATTAAAGCTTCCTGAAGAGGGAACTCACCCTCAAAATTTCCTTGCTTTCAGTAATGCCATTTTTATTCTTTCTTGGTTTCTTTCTACTTGAGTATTTGACCCCTTACTTTGTTTTGTTCTTCAACACCTGTGTCCATCTTACTGTCCTTTGCTTATGTTCCTCTGCTGACTGCTTGTCAATTTTCTGATTCTCCTACCTGAATCTTACGTATCTTTACTCTTGCATTACTAGCTATGTATGCTTTGTTTTTTTGACTCTCTGTCTAGTCTCTGACCCACCAGTTCACCTTAAGTCCAAATTTCTATTTACTACCCAGTATTTCAGCTGTAAACTACAGCTGGACACAATCTTCGTTTCTCCAGTCCTGATTCATGTCCCCAAACGGTTGCAACAGCTGGGGCTCAGCTCGATCAAAGCCAGGAGGCTAAACTCAATGCTGATCTCCTGTGTGGGTGTCAGACGCCCAAACACTTGGGCCAATCTCCCTTGCCTTCCCAGGGTATTGGCTGAGAGCTGGATTGAAAGTGAAGTAGCCAAGACTTGAACCAGGATACCAGCATGGTTAAGTGTTGACATAAACAACTACACCACAACATTGGCCCCATAAATAAAACTCTTATACATATCCTTGCATATAAATATTTAGCTACATCTCATGCACATCTTTTAAACTGAGGCAATCAAATAAAATTATTATTTCAAAGCATATAGTTGTTTTAGAATCCTTTTAAATATATAGCTATATTGTACTATATGAATCAAACAGAATAAGCATTGGAGAACTATGTTTCTTACACAGAAGAGAATACATTTGTGGTTGTGGGAGTGGAGTAAGTGGAGAGCAAAGGCCTTTTTCTATTATTCCATATTATGGGAGAAACAGGTGGTATAAATTCAAACTCAGACTTGACTCTCTAATAACTGATGTGCCATGATATTTTTCCTAGTGTCATGACAAATTTCTTTCCTGTATCCCCTTTTTTAAAGATTTATTTATTTACTTGAAAGTCAGAGTTACACAGAGAGAAGGAGAGGCAGAGAGAGAGAGAGGTGTCTTCCATCTCCTGGTTCACTCCCCAATTGGACACAACAGCTGGAGCTGCACCAATCCAAAGCCAGTAGTCAGGAGCTTCTTCCAGGTCTCCCACATGGGTGCAGGGGCCCAAGGACTTAGGTCATCTTTTACTGCTTTCCCAGACATTAGCAGAGAGCTGGTTTGGAAGTGGAGCAGCTGGATCTTGAACCAGTGCCCACATGGGATGCCAGTACTGCAGGTGGCAGCTTTACTGGCTAGGGCATAGTGCCAACCCCCTGGATTCCTTTTTGTCTAACGTTTGGCTGCATCATATAATCTTGATTTTCCAATATTTTTTCCATTTTCACTTCTTTGTCTCTATTAAATTATTGTGTTGCTTCTTTCCTCTCCTTTATGATCCATCTTTAACTCTGAAGTTCTTACACTACATAACCATTCCTTGATCATCTTTTGCAAATGGTCAGCTGTCCCTGGGTCTCAAGTGTTTCTGATAAGAAATCAGAGTTAAGTTGAAGTTTTATTTTCTTAAAAGAAAATGTGTCACTTTTCTCTGTCTTCTTTTTTCAAGATTTTTGCTTCATATTTGACTCTTAGAAGTTTGAATGGTATTCTTAGAGACATTCCTTGGTACTTATTCTGATCAGGTTTATAAATCTTTATAAATTAATGTGTTTTCTAACTGATAGAATTAAAAAGGAGAGAACGATCCAACATGGAAAGCGGGATACACAGCAGGCTCATACAATGGCAGATGTCCTAAACAGCACTCTGGCCTCAGAATCAGCCTTTAAGGCATTCATTGGCTAAAAAGCCAATGAGAGTATTTCAGGTATGGAAAGCCAAGACACTCTGGCAAAAAAAAAAAAAAAAAAAAGGCAAAACAAAACAAAAACCTAAATGAAAGATCTCTGCGAGTGAGATCCCAGCAGAAAGAACGGGCCATCAAAGAAGAGGTACCTCTTTCTCTGAAGGGAGGAGAGAACTTCCACTTTGACTATGACCTTGTCTAAATAAGATCAGAGTTGGCGAACTCAAGAGGCTTCCATAGCCTTGACAACTCAGGACAAGAGCCTCGGTTGATTACTGACGCCATAAGCAAAAGTGTCAATTTTTAAATCAACAACAGAAGTCACTGTGCAGTTACTCCCCATGTAGGATCTCTGTCCTTAATGTGTTGGTGTTGTACAATGTGAATTAATGCTATAACTAGTGCTCAAACAGTACTTTACACTTTTGTTTCTGTTTGGGTGCAAATTGTTGAAATCTTTACTTAATATATACTAAATTGATCTTCTGTTTATAAAGATAATTGAAAATGAATCTTGATGTGAATGGGATGGGAGAGGGAGAGGGGAATGGAAGGGTTGCAGGTGGGAGGGAAGTTACGGGGAGGAAAAAGCCACTATAATCCAAAGTTGTACTTTGGAAATTTATATTTATTAAATAATAGTTAAAAAAATAAATTAATGTGTTTTGCCAAATTTGCGAGATAATTGGCCCCTATGTCTTCAAATACCTGTTCTGAACTCCACGATCCCAATGACATATATTCATGTCTTTTGGTATTGTCTGACAGGATTCCTGATACACTATTAATTTTGTAGACTTTTTTTTCTCTTATACTTCTAGAGATGGGATTTCTAGTGGTGTATCTTTTGACTATCCAATTATATGTTTGGAGATTTCAATTTTACTATTAAGTACATCCATTTCTTTTAAAAATTAACTAACATGATATACATGTTTGTTGTTATGGGACACAATACAATATTTCAACACATGCCCATTGTATATACTGAACAAATCAGGCCATCAATGTTGCCATCTTCCTATCCTTACTTCAGACCAACCAGCTCCTCTCTTCCAGATCTTTATACAGTGTATGGTACATTATAGTGAAGTATAGTCACCCCACTGTGCTATACAGATACTAGAGTTCTAGTATCTAATTGTGCTTTGGTACCCATTTTCCAAGCCCTATCTACCTCCAGCACCCTTCCCAGGTTCTAGTAATCACTGTCCTATGTTCAGATGGACTTTTTAAAACTTCCACATATCAGTGAAAACATATGCTATTTGTTTTTCTGTGTTTGGATTATTTCAGTTAACAGAATGACCTCCAGTTCCATTCATTTTGCTGCAAATGTCAGGAGTTCATTTTTTATAGTTGGATAATATGAAATTGTATATAAAACACAATTTCTTTATCCATTCATCCATTCAAAGTGTCTAGGTTTATTCCATAACTTGCCTATCTTGAATAGTGCTGTAATGCATTTATCCCTTTGATAAATACAACAAAAACCAAACACTTCAATTAAAAATGGACAAAGAGAGGCTCGGTGCTGAGCCCGGGGAGGGCCGGGTGGCTGCCCTAACACCGAGCCAACCCTGTGCTCCTTGGCTCCTCTCCGCCCACGAGGGGAATGCAGCTCCCGCAAAAAAAAATGAAGTTCTAATAACTTGCAATGAACTGGAATAAAGGAATAGTTTAATTTTTGGTGTTAAAAACTTCTCAGATAGAATTGCCTGATTTTTCTTTTTAAGAAAAGGTGAATCATACTTTGTTGTACTACAGATTGTATACTACGGATGGGAACTATTCAGATTTATGATGTCAAACACTTTTCTTAGACCAAAGGTATCTTCCACAAAGGTAACAGACTGGGTAGACCCATCATTCGATGATTGTTTGGAGAATTCAGGCATTTCCACTATTCCTGCCACATCATTAGGTGTGAATAACTCAACTCGTAGAAGAAAAAATGTGTCTCCCACATTAGAAAGTAGCAAATTTCCAGCTAGAAGAAAAGGAAAGCTGTCTTCCTTAGAACTGATTTATGGTCTAGAAAATTCAAAGGAATATCTATCTGAAAATGAGTCATGGGTGGACAAATACAAACCAGAAACTCAGCATGAACTTGCTGTGCATAAAAAGAAAATTGAAGAAGTTGAAACCTGGTTAAAAGCTCAAGTTTTAGAAAGGCAACCAAAACAGGGTGGATCTTTTTTATTAATAACAGGTCCTCCTGGATGTGGCAAGATGGCTACTATAAAAATACTGTCAAAGGAGCATGGTATACATGTACAAGAGTGGATTAATCCAGTTTTATCAGACTTCCAAAAAGATGATTTCAAAGAGATGTTTAATCCTGAATCAAGCTTCCCTCTGCTTCCATATCAATCTCAATTGGCAGTTTTCAAAGAGTTTCTATTGAGAGCAACAAAGTACAACAAACTACAAATGCTTGGAGAGGATTTAAGAACTAATAAGAAGATAATTCTGGTAGATTTACCTAACCAGTTTTATCAAGATTCTCTAGTTTACATGAAGTTCTAAGAAAATTTGTGCAGATTGGCCGATGTCCTCTTGTATTTGTAATCTCTGACAGTGTCAGTGGTGATGATAATCATAGGCTGCTGTTCCCCAAAGAAATTCAAGAGGAATGTTCTATCTCAAATACTAGTTTTAACCCTGTGGCACCAACAATTATGATGAAGTTTTTTAATCGAATAGTAACTATAGAAGCTAATAAGAATGGAAGAGAAATTGTTGTCCCTGATCAAAGTTCTTTACAGTTACTGTCAAGGATGTTCTGATGATATCAGAAGTGCAATAAACAGCTTCCAGTTTTCTTCTTCTAAAGGAGAGAACAATTTATGGCCAAGGAAAAAAGGAGTGTCATTAAAATCAGATGCTGTGCTCTCAAAATCAAGAGGAAGGAGAAAACCTACTAGGGTTTTTGAAAATCAAGAGGCCCAAGCTATTGGTAGCAAAGACGTTTCTCTCTTTCTCTTCAGAGCTTTGGGGAAAATTCTATATTGTAAAAGAGCACCTTCAACAGAATTAGTCTCACCGCAATTGCCGTCTCATTTATCAGAGCATGAACGGGATCCAAAACTTGTTCACCCTGAGGAAGTAGTGGAAATGTCAAACATGCCAGGAGAGTTTTTCAATTTGTATCTTCACCAAAACTTTGTAGATTTCTTCCTGGAAGTAGATGATCTTGTGAGAGCCAGTGAACTTCTCAGTTTTGCAGATATCCTCAGTGGTGACTGGAATATGCGCTCTTTACTCAGGGAATACAGTGCATCCATAGCTAGGAGAGGTGTGATACATTCCAACAGAGCCCGAGGATTTGCACATTGCCAAGGAGGGGCTTCAAGTTTTCGACCCTTGCACCAACCCCAGTGGTTTCTAATAAATAAAAAGTATCGGGAAAATTGCCTGGCAGCAAGAGTACTTTTTTTTGACTTCTACGTGTCAGCTTTATGCCTCCAAACTCAGCTGTTGCCATACCTTGCTCTGTTAACCATTCCAATGAGAAATCAAGCTCAGATTTCTTTTATCCAAGATATTGGAAGACTTCCTCTGAAGCGACACTTTGGAAGGTTGAAGATGGAAGCCCCGGCCAACAGGGAGCGTGGAATGTTGGACCCTGAGAGTGGAGACAAGGTGCAGCTCAATGAAGGGCAGTCGGCTGAGGAGATGCCAGCTGAACCGACTGAGACCGCCCAAGCCGAAACCTGGTCTCTTCCTCTGAGTCAGGGCAGCGCGACGGAGCTTCCTGCCAGCCAGCCGGAGCCCTTCTCCTCCCAAGCAGACATGGAAGAGGACAGCTGGGTGATAGAAGTGTGAGAGTGACGGCCCTAGACAGCAGCCTGCGTGATGACCCCTTTAAGTGGTGCTCGGTGGTCCCTGAACAGGGTTAAGATGCTTTTCTAGTGAATTTCAAAGTTTGTTAATTCTTCACTCTGTAGAACTTCCTCACAGGGCACTGACGCTTCTGTCCTCAGCAAAGATCAAGCCTTCAAGTGATCTATAATGTTTCCTCTAGTATTTATTTAGTTTTGCGAGTGGTTTCGGGAGAGGAGGTCAGTGTGTATGAAGTGTGTTTGAACCTGATGCCAAATACCAGAAAATGTGAAGGACGATCCAGGACACGGAACTCTGGGGGGTTGTAAATATGAATAAAGGCAGTTCAGGATGCAGTTATGAATGTAAATAAAACTTGGTGCCTTATTTAAAGGTTCTATGGTCTCTGTCTTCTCAGATACCCTTTCTGTGTGTTGTACAGTGGAGTATTTTAGATACTTTTGGGAAAGTACTTGCATAATTTATATCAAAATTAAAATGTTGAATCACGAAAAAAAATGGACAAAGAAACTGAAGAGATAATTAGCAAGAAAATGACCAATGAGTATATGAGAACATTCTCAGTATCATTACTCATGAAAAAAATGCAAACTAAAACCACAATAAGGTATCATCTCACTCCAGGTAGTATGGCTATTATTAAAAAGACAAAAAATAATTGCAAGTGAAGGTATGCATAAAAGGTAATTTTTATAGTCTGTAGGTGAGAATATAAATTATTACATCAATTATAAAGAAAAGGTTTCTTAAAAAACAGACTAAATAGATACATCATATAGCCATGTTTTTACTTCTGCACATATATCCAAAGGAAATGAAATAAAAATTTAATCTATATTAGACTCTAATTTTTGTCCCTGTACTTTAGTTTTTGAAAAGTTTGAGAGGGCTGATGCCATGGCATAGCAGCTAAAGCTGCCATCCACAGTGCAGCATCCCCTATGGGTGCCAGTTTGAGACCTGGCTGCTCTACTTCAGATCCAGCTCCCCGTTGATGTACTTGGGCCCCTGAGTTCATGTGAGAGACCTGGAATAAGCTCTTTGCTCCTGGCTTCAGCCTGGCCCAGTGCTGGCTGTTGCAGCCATTTTGGGAATGAATCAGTAAATGGAAGATCTCTCTGTCTCTGTCTATCCCTTCCTTTCTCTCTCTCTCTCTAATACTGCCTTCCAAATAAATAAAATAAATCTTTCAAAAGTCTGAGAGACAGAGAGGGGCAGAGCAGAAAGAGTTTGAGAAAGAGTTTGAGAGAGAGAGAGAGAGAGAGAGAGAGAAACACCAGCTCCCATCTGCTGGACCATCTCCCAAATGCCCATATTAGCTGGGGCTGGGTCGGGGCTGTAGCCAGGAGCTGAAAACTCTGCCCAGGTCTTTCATGTGGGTGAGAGGTACTCGATCACTGGAGCTACTACCTATGATTCATGTGATCCACATTAGCAGAAGACTGTAATTGGGAGTTTAAATGTGAATTGAACTTAGGCAGTAATCTGATATGGAATTCTATTGTTTCAGTTGGGATCTTGACTGCAAGGTCAATTGCCAGTCCCTGTGTTTTTCTTTCTTTTCTTTTCTTTTCTTTTCTTTTCTTTTCTTTTCTTTTCTTTTCTTTTCTTTTTCTTTTTTTTTCTTTTTTTCTTTCTTTCTTTTTCTTTTCTTTTTTTTTTTTTTGACAGGCAGAGTGGACAGTGAGAGAGAGAAACAGAGAGAAAGGTCTTCCTTTGCCGTTGGTTCACCCTCCAATGGCTGCCGCAACCAGTGTGCTGCGGCTGGCGCACCGCGCTGATCTGAAGCCAGGAGCCAGGTGCTTCTCCTGGTCTCCCATGCGGGTGCAGGATCCAAGGTCTCAGGCCATCCTCCACTGCCTTCCCGGGCCACAGCAGAGAGCTGGCCTGGAAGAGGGGCAACCAGGACAGAATCCGGTGCCCCGACCGGGACTAGAACCCAGTGTGCCAGCTCCGCAAGGCAGAGGATTAGCCTATTGAGCTGCAGTGCCGGCCCTGTGTTTTTCTTTTAACTTCTAGAAATTCCATTTTGTCAATTTTTTGACAAAAAAAAATCCATTTTTGTCAATTTCTCACTGAACTTTTCTATTTTTTAATATATTACATGCATATTATTTTTTACAAACCTCATTGAGAATATTTAAAATAGCTGCTTTAAAAGTCTTGCCTGATAATTAAACCCCCTGCATTATCTTGAGGTTGGAGTCTGTTAGTTGTTTTTCCTTTAGAAAATGGGTTCTATTTCTCTGGTTTTAAAATATCATGTAATTTTTTCTCTCTCTCCACTCACCTCTCAAGGGCGAGCACGACAAAGAGCAGGCGCCATCTTGGACATACGTCATAAGCAGAGCAACCTCAGGTCTGCACCGGCCCTGAGCCTAGCAGAAAAACGTGACTCTGGGCGGGGCGAATTAACAGGAGATTAGGACCTAGTAAATTTGTGGTGCTACTGAACTGAGACTGTGAAAAAAGAGACGGTGGGGGAGAGAACTCACGGAATTAACGTGAGTACTCTCCAGAGACGCTACAATTCCGTAACTTTGGCAACCCAGTGGGAGACTGAAGGAGAATTTGAGCCCACTCTGAGGGCAGAACAGATTCCCTGTGTGGTCCTTGGGAAAGAGCTTCCGATCTCTGGCTCCTGTGGGTATATCATTTGCCTGCTAACTACCTCCAACTTCGTTCAGCTATGTGGAATTACTTCCCTTTTGAATCAAAAAAAGAAAGAGAGAGAGATCTATCACGCCTAACCTGGGAGTGTCACCTTTGGCACACCAAACAGAGCTCTCAGGCCACACCCATCTCAAGCCTCTAAGGCTCCATCAAAAACAGACAGTCCACTTAATCTAGAGTCATAGTATAACAAGAAAAAGCACCACAGTGAAGAAACCAAATATCTCCAATATGCCAAATAACAAACGCAGGTAATAAAAACCAAGGTAATAAAAACAAGGAAGTCACCATGACGCCCCCAAATGAAAAAGACATCCCAATTCAAGATTATGAAGATGATGACATAGAAGAAATGCAAGAAGCAGATCTCAAAAAATTGATAAGAACATTAAGAAGTTCTCAAAAACAATTTCTTGAACTGCAGAAATCCTTAATGGACAAGGTAGAAAATCTCTCTCGTGAAAATGAAATATTAAGGAGGAATCAAAATGAAACAAAACAACTAGTACAACAGGAAACTGTGATAGTGACGAGAAATCATAATGAAGTGAAGAATTCAATAGATCAAATGAAAAACACAATAGAGAGCCTTACAAACAGAATGGGTGAAGCAGAAGAGAGAATATCACACTTAGAAGACAGAGAACAGGAAAGGATACAGTCAGACCAAAGAAAGAAGAGGAAATTAGAAATCTAAAACATATTGTCAGGAATCTTCAGGACACTATTTAAAAACCCAACATTCGGGTTCTAGGAGTTCCTGAAGGCATGGAGAGGGAGAAAGGATTAGAAGGCCTTTTTAGTGAGATATTAGCAGAAAATTTCCCAGGTTTGGAGAAGGACAGAGAAATCCTAGTACAGGAAGCTCACAGAACCCCTAATAAACATGACCAAAAGAGATCCTCACCACGACAGGTTGTAATTTAACTCTCCACAGTGAAACATAAAGAAAAGATCCTAAAATGTGCAAGAGAGAAACGTCAGATTACTCTCAGAGGATCTCCAATCAGACTCACAGCTGACTTCTCATCAGAAACCCTACAAGCTAGGAGGGAATGGCGAGATATAGCCCAGGTACTAAGAGAGAACAACTGCCAGCCCAGAATATTATATCCTGCAAAGCTATCATTTGTGAATGAAGGTGAAATAAAGACTTTTCATTGCAAACAGAAATTGAAAGAATTTGTTGCCACTCGTCCAGCCCTGCAAAAGATGCTTAAAGATGTGTTACACACAGAAACACAGAAACACGGTCATCAATATGAAAGAAGGTAAAGGAAGGAAAGCTCACAGCAAAAGATCACAGGGAATTCAAAGCATATATTAGAACTTATCTTTGGCAAATGGCAGGGCAAAGTTACCACTTATCATTAGTCACATTGAACGTTAATGGCCTGAACTGTCCAGTTAAAAGACACCGATTGGCTGACTGGGTTAAGGAACAAAACCCATCTATTTGCTGCTTACAAGAAACGCATCTTTCCAACAAAGATGCATGCAGACTGAAAGTGAAAGGCTGGAAAAAGATATACCATGCCAACAGAAATGAAAAAAGAGCGGGCGTAGCCATCTTAATATCGGAAAACATAAACTTTACCACAAAAACTGTTAAGAGTGACAAAGAGGGACACTATATAATGATTAAGGGGTCAATACAACAAGAAGATATAACAATTATCAATGTATATGCACCTAACTACAGGGCACCGGTTTATCTAAAAGATTTGTTAAGGGACTTAAAGGGAGACTTAGACCCCAATACAATAGTACTGGGGACTTCAATACTCCACTCTCAGAAATAGACAGATCAATAGGACAGAAGATCAACAAGGAGACAGTAGATTTAAACGACACTATAGCCCAAATGGATCTAACAGATATATACAGAACTTTCAATCCTACAGCTAAAGATTTTACATTCTTCTCAGTAGTACATGGAACCTTCTCTAGGATTGACCACATACTAGGCCATAAAGCAAGTCTCAGCAAATTCAAAAGAATTAGAATCATACCATGCAGCTTCTCAGACCATAAAGGAATGAAGTTGGAAATTAGCAACTCAGGAATCCCTAGAGCATATGCAAACACATGGAGATTGAACAACATGCTCCTGAATGAACAATGGGTCATAGAAGAAATTAAAAGAGAAATCAAAAATTTTCTGGAAGTAAATGAAGATAACAGCAAAACATACCAAAACTTATGGGACGCAGCAAAAGCAGTGTTAAGAGGAAAGTTTATATCAATAGGTGCCTACATCAAGAAATTGGAAAGACACCAAATAGATGAGCTTTCAATTCACCTCAAGGATCTAGAAAACCTACAGCAAACCAGACCCAAATCTAGTAGGAGAAGAGAAATAATTAAAATCAGAGAAGAAATCAACAGGATTGAATCAAGAAAAACATTACAAAAAATCAGCCAAACGAGGAGCTGGTTTTTTGAAAAAATAAACAAAATTGACACCCCATTGGCCCAACTAACGAAAAAAAGAAGAGAAAAGACCCAAATCAATAAAATCAGAGATGAAAAAGGAAACGTAACAACAGACACCGCAGAAATAAAAAGAATCATCAGAAATTACTACAAGGACTTGTATGCCAGAAAACAGAGAAACCTATCAGAAATGGATAGACTCCTGGACACATGCAACCTACCTAAATTGAACCACGAAGACATAGAAAACCTAAACAGACCCATAACTGAGACAGAAATTGAAACAGTAATAAAGGCCCTCCCAACAAAGAAAAGCCCAGGACCAGATGGATTCACTGCTGAATTCTACCAGACATTTAAAGAAGAACTAACTCCAATTCTTCTCAAACTCTCCTTGCAGATGATATGATTCTTTATTTAGGGGACCCAAAGAACTCTACTAAGAGACTATTGGAACTCATAGAAGATTTTGGCAAAGTAGCAGGTTATAAAATCAATGCACAAAAATCAACAGCCTTTGTATACACAGACAATGCCATGGCTGAGGAAGAACTTCTAAGATCAATCCCATTCACAATAGCTACAAAAACAATCAAATACCTTGGAATAAACTTAACCAAGGACATTAAAGATCTCTATGATGAAAATTACAAAACCTTAAAGAAAGAAATAGAAGTGGATACCAAGAAATGGAAAAATCTTCCATGCTCATGGATTGGAAGAATCAATATCATCAAAATGTCCATTCTCCCAAAAGCAATTTATAGATTCAATGCAATACCAATCAAGATACCGAAGACCTTCTTCTCAGATCTGGAAAAAATGGTGCTGAAATTTATATGGAGGCACAAGAGACCTCGAATAGCTAAAGCAATCTTGTACAACAAAAACAAAGCCAGAGGCATCACAATACCAGATTTCAGGACATACTACAGGGCAGTTGTAATTAAAACAGCATGGTACTGGTACAGAAACAGATGGATAGACCAATGGAACAGAATTGAAACACCAGAAATCAACCCAAACATCTACAGCCAACTTATATTTGACCAAGGATCTAAAACCAATTCCTGGAGCAAAGACAGTCTATTCAATAAATGGTGCTGGGAAAATTGGATTTCCACGTGCAGAAGCATGAAGCAAGACCCCTACCTTACACCTTACACAAAAATCCACTCAACATGGATTAAAGACCTAAATCTATGACCTGACACCATCAAGTTACTAGAGAACATTGGAGAAACCCTTCAAGATATTGGCACAGGCAAAGAATTTCTGGAAAAGACCCGGGAGGCACAGGCAGTCAAAGCCAAAATCAACTATTGGGATTGCATCAAATTGAGAAGTTTCTGTACTGCAAAAGAAACAGTCAGGAGAGTGAAGAGACAACCAACAGAATGGGAAAAAATATTTGCAAACTATGCAACAGATAAAGGGTTAATAACCAGAATCTACAAAGAGACCAAAAAACTCCAGAAAAACAAAACCAACAACCTACTTAAGAGATGGGCCAAGGACCTCAATAGACATTTTTCAAAAGAGGAAATCCAAATGGCCAACAGGCACAAGAAAAAATGTTCAAGGTCACTAGCAATCAGGGAAATGCAAATAAAAACCACAATGAGGTTTCACCTCACCCCGGTTAGAATGGCTCACATGCAGAAATCTACCAACAAGAGATGCTGGCGAGGATGTGGGGAAAAAGGGACACTAACCCACTGTTGGTGGGAATGCAAACTGGTCAAGCCACTATGGAAGTCAGTCTGGAGATTCCTCAGAAACCTGAAGATAACGCTACCGTTCGACCCAGCCATCCCACTCCTTGGAATTTACCCAAAGGAAATGAAATTGGCAAACAAAAAAGTAGTCTGCACCCTAATGTTTATTGCAGCACAATTCACAATAGCCAAGACCTGGAACCAACCTAAATGCCCATCAACGGTAGACTGGATAAAGAAATTATGGGATATGTACTCTTTAGAATACTATACCGCAGTAAGAAGCAACGAAATCCAGTCATTTGCAACAAAATGGAGGAATCTGGAACACATCATGCTGAGTGAAATAAGCCAGTCCCAAAGGGACAAATACCATATGTTCTCCCTGATTGGTGACAACTGACTGAACACCAAAAAGGAAACCTCCTGAAGTGAAATGGACACTATGAGAAATGGTGACTTGATCAGCCTAGCCCCGACTGTTAATGAACAACTTAATACATTATCCCTCTTAGTAGTTTTTTTTTTTGTCTGTTCTACTTAATATGACTGGTTTAATTCTGTAATTTATACACAGTTATTCTTAAGTGTTGAAATTTAACTGAAATGTGATCCCTGTTAAACATAAGAGTGGGGATATGAGAGGGAAGAGATGTATAATTTGGGACATGCTCAAGCTGACTTGCCCCAAATGGTAGAGTTAGAAACATACCAGGGGACTCCAATTTAATCCCATCAAGGTGGCATGTACCAATGCCATCTCACTAGTCCAAGTGATCAATTTCAGTTCACAATTGATCATAATGAAAGGACTAAGAGTCAAAGGGAGCACATAAACAAGTCTAGTACCTGCTAATACTAACCGATAGAATAAATAAAGGGGAGAGTGATCCAACATGGGAAGCGAGATACTCAGCAGACTCATAGAATGGCGGATGTCCTAAACAGCACTCTGGCCTCAGAATCGGCCCTAAAGGCGTTCCGATCTGGCTGAAAAGCCCATGAGAGTATTTCAGGCATGGAAAGCCAAGACACTCTGGCAAAAAAAAAAAAAAAAAAAAAAAAAAAAAAAAAAAAACCTAAATGAAAGATCTCTGTGAGGGAGATCCCAGTGGAAAGAACGGGTGTTCAAAGAAGGAGGTACCTTTCTCTGAAGGGAGGAGAGAACCTCCACTTTGACTATGACCTTGTCTAAACAAGATAAGAGTCGGAGAACTCAAGGGGCTTCCATAGCCTTGGAAACTCATGACTGGTGCATAGGGAGATTACTGATGCCATAAACAGGAGTGTCAATTTGTAAAGTCAACAATAGGAGTCACTGTGCACTTACTCCTCATGTAGGATCTCTGTCCTTAATGTGCTGTACATTGAGGCTTAATGCTATAACGAGTACTCAAAGAGTATATTTCACTTTGTGTTTCTATGGGGGTGCAAACTGTTGAAATCTTTACTTAATGTATACTAAACTGATCTTCTGTTAAAAAAAAAAAAAGAAGAAATTATCAATTCCCAACTTGACTCTCACTGGGATTAAACATGATAATAGGTCTGATCTGATTTCATCATCATTCAAAAAATCATCTATTATTTTTCACTTTGTTTGTGTGGGAGCAAACTGTTGAAATCCTTACTTAATGTATACTAAACTGATCTTCTGTATATAAAGAGAATCGAAAGTGAATCTTGATGTGAATGGAAGGGGAGAGGGAGTGGGAAAGGGGAGGGTTGCAGGTGGGAGGGACGTTATGGGCGGGAAGCCATTGTAATCCATAAGCCGTACTTTGGAAATTTATATTCATTAAATAAAAGTTAAAAAATATCATGTAATTTTGGATTATATACTGAGTATTAAGAATCATATGTTGTAGAGGTTTTGGGTTCTGATATATTCCGCAAAGAGAACTCAAACTCCAAGTTTTCAATTTACAGTTCTTTTTGTAAATTTGTAGGTTGTTTTTAACCATAACTGGGCTGCTTAGAGGCTGCATTTTGAATGCGTAATTCAAGCATGAGCCAAAGATTTGAGCAAGAGTTATTTACAGAATTAGAACTCTATCTCTGTTTGCTCTCTTCTTGGCAGGATTTCCCACTTCACTTTCTAGTTCCTGTAGGTGTCCTGTACTCAGCCCTGTGAGTCCTCTGGGATCTCTGTCTGGTTTTAGCCATGTTACACACTAACTGGCCTGCCCTTAAGGCTGAAAACCATAAAGAATGGTAAACTCACTTCATAATATTTCTTTCTTCTACATCCTGGCTGTTCTCCATAACTCAGGATTTTGTTTTCTCTCCAGTTCCTGTGGTAGTTGTTTTCCATATTCCTTTCAGAATTTATAGTTGTTATTTATATGAGCATGGTTTTCTAGGAGATACTCATCCATTACCGAAAGTAGAAGCTTAGCCATGTTTTCTGAAACAAATTCATATTTATTTATGTCTGACTTTCCTATATCCTGTGGAGGAACGGCCCTGAGAAACCATATTTATGAACTGAGGAACACTGAGAAAATAGCTGATATTTCCTTCTTGGAGTGAATCCACCTGCTGAAGAATACACTGCTTATTCACATCTTTAGTCAGCCAGAGGCATTCTAAATAGATCAAAATAGTGCTGTTAGCATTTTGATAAATTAACTCAAACCCTTTGTATTTGCAAAATGAGGTGGACTACAGGGAGTTGGAATATAAGGAATATCACCCTTCTGATTTCTAGAAGGTAGGATTCTTTTTTTTTTTAAACTTTTATTTAATGCATATAAATTTCCAAAGTACGACTCATGGATTACAGTGGCTTCCCCCCATACCGTCCCTCCCACCCACAACCCTCCCCCCTCCCACTCCCTCTCCCCTTCCATTCACATCAAGATTCATTTTTGATTATCTTAATATACAGAAGATCAGCTTAGTATACATCAAGTATGGATTTCAACAGTTTGCTCCCACACAGAAACATAAAGTGAAAAATAATAGATGATTTTTTTTAAATGATGATGAAATCAGAGCAGACCTATTGTCATGTTTAATCCCAATGAGAGTCAAGTTGGGAGTTGATAATTTCTTTTTTTTTTTTTACAGAGGATCAGTTTAGTATGCATTAAGTAAGGATTTCAACAGTTTGCACCCCCATAGAAACACAAAGTGAAATATATTGTTTGAGTACTCGTTATAGCATTAAATCTCAATGTACAGCACATTAAGGATAGAGATCCTACATGAGGAGTAAGTGCACAGTGACTCCTGTTGTTGACTTTACCAATTGACACTCCTGTCTATGGCATCAGTAATCTCCCTATGCTCCAGTCATGAGTTTCCAAGGCTATGGAAGCCCTCTGAGTTCTCCGACTCTTATCTTGTTTAGACAAGGTCATAGTCAAAGTGGAGGTTCTCTCCTCCCTTCAGAGAAAGGTACCTCCTTCTTTGATGACCTGTTCTTTCCACTGGGATCTCACCCGCAGAGATCTTTTGCCAGAGTGTCTTGGCTTTCCATGCCTGAAATACTCTCATGAGCTTTTCAGCCAGATCGGAATGCCTTTAGGGCTGATTCTGAGGCCAGAGTGCTATTTAGGACATCTGCCATTCTATGAGTGCTGAGTATCTCACTTCCCATGTTGGATCACTCTCCCCTTTATTTACTCCATCGGTTAGCGTTAGCAGGTACTAGACTTGTCTATGTGAGAAGGTAGGATTCTTTATGAACTCTACAAGCCTGGCAGAGTAGCTGGTCTATTCTATGTTCCTATATCTTAGGGTGTGGTCACTGGGGAAGAGGTTCAGAGACATCTTAAGTATTTGGGTGAAACAGTGGGCTTTTTAAAGATTTATTTATTATTTTAAAGGTGGAGTTACAGAGAGGCAGAGAGAGAGAGACAGAGAAAGAGAGAGGGAGGTCTTCCATCCACCAGTTCACTCCCTAACTGGACACAAGAACTGGAGTTGGGCCAGGCTAAGCCTGGAGGTTCTTTCTGGTCTTCTATGCTGGTGCAGGGCCCCAAGGACTTGGACCATCTTCTATCGCTTTCACAGGACATAGCAGAGAGCTGGATTAGAAGTGGAGTAGCAATGACTCAAACTGGTGGTCATATGAGATGCTGGCACTGCAGGAGGTGGATTTACCCACTACACGACAGCGCCAGCCCCAACAGTAGGCTTTTATCCCACCCCAGACCTATGGAGTAATAAGCTCTGCAGATACTTGCATTCACATGTGGGTAATACCCACATTCATTAAAGTTTGAGAATCATTGCCTTGTGCCCACAGTCCTTAAGTCTGGTTGCACATTACAATCACCTGGAAAGCTTTGAAATCTTAGATTCTTAGAGTTTCTCTTTCAACTGTTGTGTTTTCAGACACAGGCTTTGGTACTTTTGAAGCTGCCTGGGCAATTTTAATTTGCTGTGAGTATTGAAAACCATTGCTTTTTTCAAATACTAGTTGCATTCTGGAAGGTCAATGGAGTGAAGTCTTTCAAGACATCAAGGGTAATAAAAGAAAAGTTACACTAACTAGTTTATCTCCCAGGGCATTTAGACAGAAAGTAAAACTAAAAATATGGCACAGACTTCAGGGTATCATCTGACATATTTGAGGATAAAAAGATGCTCTGAGGTCATTCTTCAATGGCGTTCCTGACTTGGAAACACTGAGATTGAACATGTTGATTCAGTCTCCCCATGATTGAAACTGACTAGGCCAACTTGGTAGTAAATCCTGTAAAACCCACTTAAAAATAGTAATTAGTAACCTGACTTTCACGGCTGGAACCCACTGTTAAAGAATAAGGCTCAAAAGGAACAAAGAAGCACAGAACAGGGGGCTTTTGAGTTTCAAGGATGTCAAGAAGAGTCTTGATTAAGAGGGCAGCAACTTAGTTTACTTCTCAGATGTGAAACCAAGAATTTACAGAGATTATGCTGTGCAAAAACATTAGTCTTTTGAAATCTATCAAAGATTAAAAACAAAAAATTGGGGCTGGCGCTATGGCATAGCAAGTAGAGCCGCGACCTGCAGTACCAGAATCCCATATGGGCACCGGTTCGAATCCCAGCTGCTCCACTTCTGATCCAGCTCTCTGCTATGGCCTGGAAAAGCAGTAGAAGATGGCCCAAGTCCTTGGGCCCCTGCACTCATGTGAGAGACCTGGAGGAAGCTCCTGGTTCCTGGCTTTGGATCGGCGTAGCTCTGGCCATTGAGGCCATCTGGGCAATGAACCAGCGGATGGAAGACCTCTCCTCTCTCTGCCTCTTCTCTCTCTCTGTGTAACTCTTTCATATAAATAATAAAAATAAATCTTTTAAAAAATAAATAAAAAGTGAACACACCAAAAATATTGATCATGTTTCTTCATTACAGAAGTTTGCAAAACCTCAACCTTGGTAGCCTACAGAGAGACCTAGTATGCTGTATTTCTCAAATGTATTTAACCGTGCAGTCATTTTAATTGCGCAATACCCATTAACGTCTTGTACCAACAATTCTGAAAGTATTCATTATATTAGGCATTCTTTTTTTTAAAAAAATATTTTATTTATTTGAAAGGCAGAGTTACAGAGAGAGGTAGACATAGACAGAGAGAGTCTCCCATCTGCTGGTTCACTCCCCAAATGGCTGAAATGGCTGCAGCCGAGCTGATCTGAAGCCAGGAGTCAGAAGCTTCTTCCAGGTCTCCCACATGGGTTCAGGGACCCTAGGACTTGGGCCATTTTCCACTGCTTTTCCAGGCCACAGCAGAGAGCTGGATCCAAAGCGGAGCAGCCAGAACTGGAACTAGCACCCATTTGTGATACTGACAGTGGAGACCAGGACTTTAATCTACTGTGCCACAGCACTGGCCCCCCAAGAGGCATTCTTATAGAACATACACACTAGTAATTAATGCAAACTTGGAGCATTATTTTTTACAAAATTCCCGATTACCTTTTAGTATTTACAATTTTTTTAATATATTCGAGTTGCTGGAACTGGATAGGCAAATTGTTTACTCACAACACAATCTCAGCCTTGGTATATTTTGCCCCATTGGGGTACACAATGAGGGCATATGTCAACTACATGTGCAAAAGGGAGTTCTTCACTCTCCATGTGGTACTACAAAACTGTAGATTTCAGAACTTATACAGGAACTTCACTATCAGAAAGAGGAGAGGAAATTTTCTCTATAATGAAAACAGTTCTTTATGAGAAGAGATGCGGAAGATCCCTGGGTGTTTCCAACAACCTTTTAACCTGTAAACAAATAGCTCCACAGTTTTTATTCTATTATTAATGAAATATAAGTGCAAGGAAATAAAGCTTTACATTTTTTCTAGAAATTTCCATCTCAGTATTTTTAATGTTATTCATTTTTAAAGACTTATTTATTTATTTAAAAGACACATTTACAGAGATAGAGGGAGAGATGCACAGAGAGGTATATTGTCCATCTTCTGGTTTACTTTCCAAATAGACACAACAGCCAGGGCTTGGTCAGACTGAAGCCAGGAGCCTGGAACTCCATCTGTGTCTCATATGTGGGTGGCAGGAGTGCAAATTGCTTTACCAGGTGCATTAGCAGGAAGCTGGATCAAAAGTTGAGCAACTGGGACATAAAGTGGCACTCAAATAGCATGCTGGTTTTCCAGAACCACAGAACCACACTGTCAGCTCCTCTTCATTTTTTTAATCCATGTTGTTAACAACATTTTCTCAGAGAACCTAGATAAGATAAAAACATGAAAATAATCATAGTTTTTCAGACTTTCATCTACTATCAAATTGGAACATCTTCATTCACTCCACATATTTTACTGACTTTACATGCTTTCCAGTGTATATCCTAGAAAAGTTCTTCCTACAAGAGATGACTCCCCAGAACAACTTCAGGACATTCGAGCAAACTTGCAAAACACCTTTACCTTAAAAGATTAAGTAATAATAGATTTTCAACCATTCCAAAAAATGTTAGTTTCCAGTCAATGATACTTATCAGTCTTATCTCTAAGATTGCTCCTCACCCCAAAGAAATGTGAAAATTGGAATTGTCTCAAAGTCTTTATGTTATGAGTTGAAATATCTGAAATTAGAATGTGAGGATCAGGAGATTGATGAAATGTATGAAAAGGAATGAAAAACAATGATCATAAGATGACTCAAAGATATAGAGAAGCAAATACATGAGTTTAAGAAATCCATGACGAGGACAAAGAAATTCTGCCAGGAGATAGATATATTAAAGCAAAAGCAAACTGAAATAATAGAAATGAACATTTCAATATGAAAAATAAAAAAAATGTAGTGGAAAGCTTTATCAACAGGCTCAGTGAGATGGAAGAAAGAATATCTAAGCTAAGAGACAAACCTCTGGAAATATCTTAAAAAAAATTGAAAATAGTGTTTGAGTTTTATGGGATACTATTAAACTACCAAGCATATATGTCTTAGGGGTACCTGAAGGTATGGAAAGATATAATGGATTAGAAGATCTATTCAGTGAAAATATAGCAGGAAATTTCCCTAATTTGGAGGAAGATATAGACATACAAGTACAGGAAGCACAAAGAACTCCTATTAGACACAATCAGAAAAGATCTTAACCAAGACACAAAATAGTGAAACTTTCAAAAGTAAAAAAAAAAAGAAGAGATCCTATGTGAATTAATGGTAAAACTAGTATTCAAACAGTATTTTATACTTTGTGTGTCTGTGTGGGTGCAAACTGTTGAAATCTTTACTTAGTATATAGTAAGTTGATCTTCTGTATATAAAGATAATTAAAAATGAATCTTAATGAATAATGGGATGGGAGATGGAGTAGGAGATGGTATGGCTTGTGGGTGGGAGGGTAGTTATGGGGGGAAACCACTATAATCTTAAAGTTGTACTTAAGAAATTTATATTTCTTAAATAAAAGTTTTTTTAAAAAAATAAGAGATACTAAAATGTACAAGAGAAAAATTCCAGATCAACTTCAAAGCATTGTCAATTAGACTGACAGCTGATTTCTTACCAGAAATCCTGCAGCCTAAGAAAGAATGGAGAGACATAGTCCAAGTCCTAAAATAGGACTAAAAAGTCAACCCAGAATACTGTACCTAGTGAAGCTGTCATTTATAAATGAACGTGAAATAAAGACCTTCCAAAGCAAACAGAAACTGAAAGAATTTGTCACCATCAGGTCAGCCCTACAAATGATACATAAGGATGTGCTAACACAGAAACAAAGACAATCAGCATGAGGAAAGAATGTGAAGGCAGAAAACCTCCTAATAAAATTACCTTTTTTAAAAAAAAATTTATTTATTTATTTGAAGGCAAGAGTTAGAGAAGTAGAGGCAGAGAGAGAGAGAGAGAGAGAGAGAGAAAGGTCTTCCACCTGCTGGTTCACTCCCCAATTGGCTGCTACAGCTGGGACTGTGCCAATCCAATGCCAGGAGCCAGAAGTTTCTTCCAGGTCTCCCATGTGGGTGCAGGGGCCCAAGCACTTGGATCATCTACTACTGCTTTCCTAGAACAGAGCAGAGAGTTGGATCAGAAGTGGAGCAGCTGGGACTCGAACTGGTGCCCAAATGGGATGCCAACACTGCAGGTAGCGGCTTTACTTGCCACACCACAGTACCAGCACCAGTAAAATTACCTTTGAAATGCAAAGCGAACAATTGACATATTTACAGAAAAGTGTGAAGACCAATTTTATTTATCAATAATAACCCTAAAAGTAAATGACCTAAATTCTCCAATTAAGATTCAGACAGGAGGGTGACAAAGGTGACAGAGTGTGAGTGGAGAATGGAGAATGGCGAATGGAGAAGGGGGCTGCATGTGCCAGAGACTTGAGCTTGTTTCAGTTGCCTTTAAAGGCAGAAAGCTCATGGTGAAAATTGTTATTTCCAGTATGGGGGCTCAGGACTAGCAGAATGGATGCTGATTGAGCTTCAGGGAAATATCAAGGCTCATTACATCACCAAATTAGTTGAAAACCTCCTGGGATACCTACATTGCTTTACTGAGAGAATCCCATTGTGATCGTGGGGCATCATATTCTGTTTGGGAAAATCATCCACTGGAGAAACATTTTGCAGTCCTTGTCAAACACACTCCAGGGGAGCAAGACTGTGATGAGCTTGGTGGTAAGATTGGTACCCAGTACCTGGTGTAGCATTCATCAAAAACACAATCATTTTCAAAACCTGCATTAAACCCATTATCACCAGTGCCACTAGAGTGTATGAAAAAACTTCTGATTTTCCCTAGAAAGTTGTCAACTCCATGGGCTTATGTACCAGTGCCACCTCAAGGATGGCTTGCCTCTTGTTTCTCATTGGTGTCTTATTCTTGTGGACTTTTCCTTGGGGATACATTGCCCACAGGTCCCATTTCATTATCACAGCTTTCCAGAAATGTTGGACTGATATCATGCTTAGCTCAGATATGGGCATCTTCTACTTCCATGCCTTTCCCTCGGAGCCTTGAACACAGAATTGGGACTTGGATGACCATCAACCATTTCAAAAAGACCACAATGCATCAAAGATCTAAATCTAAGACCTTAAATCACCAAATTACTGGAGGAAAACATGAGGGAAAAGAGAAACAACTGCAAGACATTGGCCTAGTCAAGGACTTCTTGGATAAGACCCCAGAAGCACAGGCAATAAAAGGAAAACTAGAAATAGGATTATACCAAGCTAAGAAGCCTCTGCACAGCAAAGGAAACATTCAGCAAAGGAAGTGGCATTAAATAGAATGGAAGAAAACATTTGCAAACTATACAACTGATAAAATATTAATATCCAGAATATAAAAGGAACTAAAAAACTTAACAACAAAGCAAATAATCTAGTTAAGTATGAGTTAAGGATATTAACAAGCATTTTTCAAAGGATTAAATACAAATGGCTAACAGGCAGATGAGAAGATGCTGAGGATAACTATCCATCAGGAAAATGCAAATGAAAACCACAGTGAGATACCACCTCACTCCAATTTGAGTGGCTATTACCTCAAAATCGAAAAATGTACCCTAATACACTGCTGGCAGGAATGTAAACTAGTACAACCATCACAGAAAACAGTATAGAGATTCCTCAGGAATCTCAAAATAGACCTACCATATAACCCAGCCATCCCACTATTGGAAATTTACCCAAAAGAAATTAAATCAGCATTCAAAAGAGTTGTCTGCACCCCCATGTTTACACCGGCCTAACTCACAATAGCTAAGTTATCAACTGATGACTTAATAAAGAAATTTCACTTTATATAAAGACAGAATACTATTCAGTCATAAAAACAAATGAAATTCTCTTTTGCAACAAAATGGATGCAATTGGAAAACATCATGCTTAATGAAATAAGCTAGCTCCAAAAGACAAATGCTGTGTTTTCTCTGATTTTTGGTAAGTAATATACAGGAAACAAAAAATATAAAGTATATGAGTGAAATTATCATTTTGAGATTTGATTATAACTTGGAAGACTTGTCTATCCTCCTAAGGAATAGTGGTTTTTCTTCTTTCTACATGTTGAATTCTTTATTTAGTGGTACTTTAAGCTTCTGATTATAAAGTAATTTGAAAGTATGCCATTGTAAAAATTATAATAAAAATAAGAAAAAAAAGGAAGGGGGAGTTGGGGGTAATGGATTGAGAGAAGGACAATAGGGTGGGGAGTGTCATTAAGTTCCTTAGAGTATATATATGAAATACATGAAATCTGTCCCCTTTATATAAATAAAAATATTTATGTTTAGTAAACCCTAACCCCAAACCCTGACCTCTCAAGTTCACTGCAGTGTTTTGTTGTTACTGTTCTCATCAATGTGACACAACTTTGTACTATGTGTACTCATAATTCACACACCACCATCTGCTCCTTTGATATGACCAAATATTGCTACTATATGATTGAGTTGTCTAAAAATTATTTCACTTCTGTGTGTATCAGCCTGGGTTTGAAGTTTTTTACAGAAGTGAAACTAGAGAATACAGATGAAAAATGGACAAGCACCTCAATTTTGTGAAAACCTTGGAAACTTTCTGAGATTCTACCTGTTAGAGATTCTCTAATTAAATTCAATCTAAATCTGGAGATCTACAAACACATCAGTTGAGTCTCTCATCCCCCTTAGAATCTAATTTTTTGATGAGAACAAAAAGGCATGTTAGTGTTAATGATATATTGATGTTCTTTAGAAAATTATAATTATTAATCATAAATTTGCATATTGTTCTCATAGGACAATTATAATTTCCTTAATTATTTTCAATTCTCAAGAAGATATCTTGACACGCAGTGATCAATAAGGTGACTTCTGACCACAAACTACCAGGGTTCAAATCCTAACTCTGATGTTTTCTTGCAGTAGAGTGTTAGTTGGTATATTCTTTGTCCTTCATTTTCCTTATTACTAAAATGAGATTGTTTTACCTGAAGAGTTGATGGAGAATTAAAACAGTTAAAGTATGTGAAGTGTTAAAACAGATTATTTCTCAGTACTCATTAAATATTTATCATTTAAGTCTAGATTCTCTTAATTTAGCTCATTAATTTTATCTGATTGTATTCTGATTTTACAATTGCTGTATCTGTAGCTACAGCACTTTCCCCAGATAATCTGGAAAGCAATATAACACAGGCATAGTTTATTAGTCAGCTTTTCTTTACTGTAATTTCCTTTCCTGAAACAAGCTACATATGAGGGAAAGAGGCTTGTTTTGTTTTGGCTTATCATTCTGGAGGTTCACAATCCAAGCTCAGTCAGGCCCAGTGGTTTGGCATGTGATGGCAAGGTTCTTGCTGACAAGAATCCTGAGGCAGTGCAAAGTGTCGTGTAGCAGAAGCAGGCATGTTTCTATCTCTACGTGGCCCCGGTCAAGTCGCCAGGATTCCACGATTGAGGATCCACCCTGGAAGTGGAGGATATCCACATTGTGTAAGACAATCACCCTGTCTTACTGATTCCCAGCTGCAGGCACCATCACTGGATTAAGTTTCCATCTTCTTAGTGCCATTAGCATATGACTTTGAAGACCAAATCTTTAACACAGGGGCCTTTGGGGAACACTCAACATCCAAAGCAATATACAGAACACAACACATAGTTTAAGAAATTGAAATAAAAATGGAAATAAGAAATAGAAATGAAAGTGGAAAATTGGGTATTGGACCTATTGTGTGATGATTTAAGTAGGGATGAAAGGAGTAAAGAGTAGAAAATGGGTGGGGGCCAAACAAGCCAGACAGCAAATCAGCAATAGATTTTTTTTCCATGAAAAGAAATTAGCAAAATTTTGAATAATTTAAGTCATAAGTCTCAAGTAAGGGCAAACAGTTAAGCTGGACAAAATGAGTCAGATAGGGCAGTGGATATCAGAGAAGGGACTGTGTTGATAGGTGTTGGTTCTTACTGTTCTAACAGCATGTAAGATACATCCCCCCCAAATGTTCTCACTGGTATTTCACAAACATAGAACCTGTGGTAAAGGTAATTTGGTGGAGAGAGTCTTGATATTTTCCCCCACAAAGAAGAAACATTCACACTGCCTGAACTTGTCTGTCCTTGCCTCACTTGTTCCCAAGGCACTTCGCATGTTGTGACCACGAACCATCTCCACACCTCTTCTGTGCCTGATTCCCTCCCCTGATTTTATTTAAAGTGCTTTTACCAGCATGTGAGTAGGACAATTCTCAATTTATTGAAAATTTTATTTATTAATTTATCACTGCTTTAATTTCTAGCTTGTTTTTGATTTTGAGCAATTTGAATGCATTCCTTTTCTCTGTGGGTAAGTAGTATTTCTGCATTTTAAAAGCTTTTTTCTCCATTTTAGTCTCACTTACTTTCAATAAACTAAGCAAAATTGTACCATTTATTTATTTAGGTTTATTTATGGTTGTCATTTTTATTTGCAAGTTAATGTTTGTAATTCATTTACCACTTATATATGTTGGACCTCCAATACAGTAACCTGGTAATAATTCTATGTATTTTTCACTTTTTATGTAGTATCCTTTTGGGTAATGCATAATATTACTATTTAATTATATAATATTAGTGTATAATATATAGTAGATTATCTTATAGCACAATATTAATATATGGCATAGTACATACCCATATATAAGTATATATATATAATATTAGCATAATACCTATTTACTTCAAATTTAAATTGCTGTCCTGAATAATTTAATAAGTTCCTTTTTCTCAAGCAAAATTTCACTATATACGTAATGAGAATTTATTGACTTAATGAAAATAGCTTACAATGTGCAAGTATTCTATGTAATAGCTATTGTGAGCCCTTCTAAGGCACTATGCATAAAGGGTAATGATTTAAAATTATTATTATTACTTAATATTCAAATTAATACTTCAAATTAGTATTCTGGGTAATGGCAAACAGAGTGTTAATCAAGTAGATTTGATTCTGATAAAGAATTATCCACAGCTGTTGTATCATTTGACCTAAGGCATGACTGGACAACTCAGCATCAGAAATCTCAGATTGTTGTGCATTGATAAAAATGAAATAGACTGCAGCTGTGACCTTAAAGTTTAGAAAGGCTCTTATTTCTGATGTAGACCACCAACACATGGTGTGCATATTTCTATAGAACAGTCACAGGTGACCCAGCTGGCTCCTAAGAGGCGTTAAATTTAAATTGCAGACTGATTAGTAACAGTATCTTTAGGAATACACTGTGTGTGCATGTGTGAAGATTCCCATGACTATGTGCACTTCTCAGGGGAAGAGAGCATGGAAGAGATTATAATACAGCTGGCCAGAGAGTTACATTTTCTATGAATGCTTTCATGTAAGAGATGGGGTTTTATAACCACACCCTCTTTGGATATGTCCTAGAAATTTATTAGATACAATTTTTCCAAATCAGTTTAAACTCTGTATCTCAAAACATTTGTGCTTGCATCCTCTGGCTCTAAATAAATCTTCTATTTTCATAACTCTACCACAACAGTTGGCCAACTCATACTTCAGAATAGCATTAGATGGCCAAATAAGTAGCACCATCTGCTGCAATTTAGAGGAATCCTCAGTGGTGCTGTGACAGCTGTCTGGTTCTGAGTCCTGAACACCAAAACTCATTTGTCAGAGAGCACACACATTTTGTGTTAGAATGGCCATTTTCTATAAAAGGAATGATTTTTTTTTCTAACAATATTATACCCTATTTTTATGGAGGTCAGATTTCTGGAAATTATCATCTATGATTGCAAATACTGCCTCCAAATGTAGACATTGGAAAAATCGTGCCTCTGAGCAATAAGATATAATACCCAAATTTTTAAGTCATGCTTTAATGCATGAAAGTCATTATGCCCTCCCAAAGAAACTAATTATACTTATTTAGTATACAATCCCAAATAAGCTTGATTTTTGGTTTGTGAGCAAAGAGTATCATACAAGCTGCAATCTGAAATTAGATATACTGGGTTTATAACTGACTCAAACTCAGTAATTAGAAGTAAGTAGAGAGTATAGTGACTTGTTAAGTAGAACACATTAAAATAGAGACCATGATTTTATAAATAGTACAATGAAATATTTATATATTTACTTAATAGTACCTATCTGCTAGGATCTAGGCACTTTTCTAAATACTGGAGTGCATAAAAGGGATAGTAAGATAAAGTTTTTATACACAAAGAGTCTGAAATCTAGTCAAATGAGATACATCATTACTAATTCAAGGAAGATTATATAAACAATAGTAGAGGGACAGTTAATTTGACATGAGAACTCAGCTGAGGCTGATTATTTAAACCTCAGGACGGACTCTTCAAGGGTATGGCATTTATAATTGATTTTTTGGAAAGTTTGAATGATTTGAGCGTACAGCCTACTGAGTACATGGCATTCTATGTAAATAAAAGAATGTGATCCAGTTTGAAAACACAGAGAACTATGGGAAATAGAAAGGTCCACTATCTACTAGGGTGAAGCTCTATT
Organism: Oryctolagus cuniculus; assembly: GCF_051225735.1. NCBI lineage: Eukaryota > Metazoa > Chordata > Mammalia > Lagomorpha > Leporidae > Oryctolagus > Oryctolagus cuniculus. The sequence goes on from NC_142870.1 coordinate 101,580,737, forward strand.
TATGACCAGATCCCAGCAAAATGTCTGGCATATGCTAAGCTCTCAATATTTTTGCAATGAATGAATGAAGTGGTAATGAAGTTATATTTGGCGCAAAAGATTTAACATCAAATTAACAGCTTAAAAGTGTATGATTGTGAAGAACTAAAGGCAAAGTTTAACAGCAATGGAACCATCGTCAAGATGGTTCTAAAACATATTCCCATACGCTTCTGTATACTCAGTTCCTTCCATCACAATTGGTCACAGCTGTCCACTCATCTATTGCCTCTATAGATTACATTCCCTTTTTTGATAATTTGTATATACTTTGTTAAAAACATACATGTAGGGGACCCACCTATGGAGTGAACAGGCATAGATTTTGAAATACCTAATTATATGTTTAATAAAATATTTGACATGATAAGGAATTTCAGCTGAGCTATAATTTATTTTATGAAGAATAAAATGAGTATTCTAGAAATAAAAGCCAAAAAGTTGAGATGGATTTTAATGGCAAATTCAAATAGCAGAAGGAAGGACTAATATATTAAATAGAATACTAGGTCCTAGAAAATTTCACTGATGAAATGGAAGGACACGAATATGTAAAAGCGAACAGTGAGCTTAAAAATCGGGGAAAAAAGAAAGTCTCAGGTTTGTGTTTAAGCTTCAGGATGAGAGTGTTTGTGTGAGCATTGCTCTGCCCCACACATGCTCCTAAAAGAGTTTCACAGGTAAGTAGCCTGCTCCCAAGCATGTGGGGAGTAAAAGTTTCAGGATTCTTCTCTACCATAAAATAAATTTGAGCCAGATGTTGAAGCTAAAGCTGAGGGAAGAGCACAAATAACCTTTTAAAAAAATGAGGCCACTAGTAAAAGAATTTATATTTCCTTAGATCAAATGAGTAATTTTATATATGCTTTTAATTAATATAGCTTACATACAACAAAATACTCTCACTTAAAATGTCGATGTATTAAAATGTATGGAATATTTCCATCATTTTTTTATTATTTGTTTCTCTATTTGTATGAGTGGCAGAAGAGAGGGAGAGACAAGATATAAAGACAGCTTTCCCATCTTCTATTTCACTCACCAAATGGCTGCAATGGCCAACGCCAAAGCCAAGAGACTGAAAATCCAAGTCTCCCACAAGGGAGCCATGGACCAAAGTACTTGTGCCTTCATCCACTGCTTTCCCAGGTGCATTGGCAGGGACCTGGATCAAAAGCAGAGCAGCCAGGACCAGAATATTGCAAGGCTGTGTTGCAAGCTGTGCCTTACCCTGCACAATGCTGGGCCCTGCTATCATAACCAAAACTCCCGCATGCCTCACTTAGGTAATCCTCACACACTCTTGGTCACAGTCCACTGATCTACTTTCTATCGCTATAGATCAGATTACCTGTGGTTTTTTTCTTCTTTACATTGGGTTTGACTTCTTTTCCTCAGTAAAATGTCTTAGAGTTGTATTTATGTTATTCCACTTATAAATAATTAATTACTTACTGTCTGTGTAGTAGGATTCAGACATTTGATTAGTTTCTAGAGCTTGGATATTATAAATAGGCCTGACATTAACATCAACTCATAAGTTTTTCTGTGAATACATGTTTCATTTCTTTGAAGTTATTTGAAGAATAACTATGGTGTAATATAGTAAGTATGTTTAATTTGATTTTTGTAATAATCATTTTCCAAAGAGGTTGCATCATTTTATACTCCCATGAGCAATGTATGAAAATTTTAATTCCTCCATAAAACTGCTACACAGTCTTTGTCATATTAGTCACTTGATTGAGGATAATGTGGTATCTCATTTCAGATTTAATCAGTATTTACCTGATGGGTAATAATGTTGAGCATTTTTGATGTGCCTATTGATCAATATTATGTTTGTGCAGGATGATACGGTTGGAAGAAGGCACCTCAATTCTCAGTTTCTTCCCTGTTGACCTGGAAAAAAAGTGAAAATTGATTGCAATGTGTTGGTTTACATGGGGCATCCAAAGGATTAGTGGCTTCTGCATTATTTTATTGCAGAGCTCAGATGAGATCCAAAGTTTGGTTTGGATTTCAGGTTGGAAGCCACAGAGGCAGTGGTGGGCATGATAGTCTGTGAAAACTTTCCAGGAGACCACAGACCTGTGGATACCTTGGTGAAAGAGATTGCAGGCAGAGGTGTATAATAGAAAAGTTAAGCCCCTAGTGAGAAGCTAGGGAGAGATTTTTCAGCAAAATTAAGAGATTTAAAAACAATCATGTATTTGGAGTAATCAGAAAGAAGCACACATGCAAAGGCCTAGAGAAAATTCATACCCAGAAAAGGCCTGAGGAAATCCTAAGCTTTCACATCCAGCTGGTTAAGGAATGCTTTCCCTCTCACCGTGCCAGACTGCAAAGACTGCACAGGTGATGGCTTTCACAAATGTCTATATTCAACAAAATATCAGAAAGCATACAAAGAAACGGTGACACAGTGCCTATTGAAAGGAACAAAATAATATTCAGAAACCAACACTAAAGATACATAGACTTCTAACTTACTTGCCAAATACTTAAAATAAAAAAACTCAAATATTCTCAAAGTGAAAGGAAAGCACAAATAACTAAAGGAAATCAGTAAAATTGTATGTGGACAAAACTGCAATGTCATCAAAGAGAATTATTTTAAAAGAGTCAAACAAAAATTGTGGAACTTAAAAAATAGAACAATTGAATTTAAACTTTCACTAGATGAGTTCAATGGCAGATTCAAACACAACAGAAAAAGAATTATTGACCTTGAAGATGGGTCAACTGAAATGATTAATTATGAGAAGCAGAAAGAAATAATGAAGAAAAGTGAAGAGAACCTAAAGGGCTTGTGGGTTAAAATGAAGTGCACCAATATATGAATTATGTACATTTCAGAAAGAGAAAAGAGAGAGAAATGGGAAAAGAGCTTATTTGGAGAACTACTGGCCAAACACTTCCCAAACGTGAGAGAAAAAACAAATAGAAGCAACTCAACATGAACCAAGTTAGGATACATCTGCAGTGATTCACAGCAATCCACTTAGAACTGTAACAAGCCAATGTCAGTCTTGAAAGCAGCGTGATGAAAGGGATTCAGCACAGGCAAAACCTTCTCAATAAGGTTGTGGGTGGATTTTTCAGCAGAAACCTTGCAGACCAGATGTCATTTAGACAGTAGATTACAAACTGAAAGAGGGGGAAATTCCCTGTCAATTAATAATTTTCTATCCAGAAAACTGCTCTTCAAAAATGAATGTGATTGGGACCTGCATTGTGGCATAGTGAGCAAAGTGGCTGCCTGCCATGCCGGCATTCGATTTGGGCACTGGTTTGTGTCCAAGACCTGGGAGAACTCCTGGCTCTTGGCTTTGGGCCTGGCCAGGGCTGACCTTTTCAGCCATCTGAGGATTGACCAAGTGGATGGAAGACCTCTCTGTCTCTCCCTTTCTCTCTGGAACTCCAAATGTCAAATAAATAAATAAATCCTAAAAACAAAAACATAATGAAAATGATGGTAGAAGTAAAAGACTCCAAAATCAACAGAAGCTGCACTTTCAGCAATGGAGAAATGAAAATGGAGGACCCAACAGCACAGTACAACAATTAGCCCAACAAGCACATACAGAACATACAATCCAACAATAACAAAATACACATTTGTCTCAGCTGTACATGGAGCACTCTCCAGGGCTGGTTATATAGTTGTCAGAAGCCTTAATAAATTTAAAAATATCGAAACTTTAAAAAGTATCTTTTTTCTTCATAACAGTGAAATTAGGAAATAATAGCAGAACAAAAACCAGAGAACACACGAAAATATCAAAGTTTAACAACATATTCAATGAATATGAACAACCATGAATTAAATAGGAAGATGTAGGGGAAATTATAAAACATCTTGAAACAAATCAAAACACACAATATACCAAAACTTATTGGATACAGTGAAAGCAGTGCTGAGAAAAATTTATAGCTCTTAGTGTTTATAAAGATGAAGAAAAATCTCAAACTAGCAAGTTCACATTGTAACATAAGAAAGCAAGAAAAGGAGAAAAATGTAAGCCCAAAGTCATTACTATGCCCATTACCAATAAATAAATAAATAAGTAAGTAAATAAATACCTAGTATTGATGAGGATGTGAAAAAATCGTAATTTTCTATCACTAAAATGGGAATGTATAATAACTGCTATGGAAAACAGTCTACTGTTTCCTCACATAATTAAAAACAGAATTACATTATTATCCAGCAACTTCACTACTTGCTATAGATGCCAAAGAATTGAAGTCAATGATTTTAATAAATAAATAAATAGATAAGTAGAGGCCGGTATTGTGGCATAGATGGTAAAGCCTCCACCTGGGATGTTGGAATTCCATATGGGCTCCACTTTGTGTCCTGGCTGCTACACTTCCTAGCCAACTCTGTTATAACGGCCTGGGAATGGCAGTGAAAGATGGTCAAGTACTTGGGCACCTGCTGCCCACGTAGGAGACCCAGATGGAGCCCTGGCTTTGTGCTGACTCAGTGCTGGTTGTTGCAGCCACTGGGCAGTGAACCAGCAGATGGAAGATCTTTCTTTCTTTCTACTTGTCTCTCTCAAACTCTGACTTTAAATAAATAAATAAAACTTGCAAAACAAAACAAAAATTAATTGATGGCAATACCTTGAACAGATATTTGTACATTGCAGTTCATAGCAACATTATTTACAATAGCCAAAAGGTGAAAGCAATTCAAGTGTCCATTGATGGATGAATGGATAAACAAATTAAGTTCTACATGTATGATGAAATATTAAAAGTTTAAAAGAAATAAAACTATGGACACATACTGTGGTATGTATGACCCTTGAAGACAATATGCTAAGTGAAATAAGCCAGTCACAAAAGGATGTTTGTGGCATGATCACTTATATCAGATATCCAGAGTGGTCAAATTCATAACAAAAAGTAGTAGAGTGCTTTTTGGGAGAGCAGAGAAAGGGAGAATAAGAGATTATTATTTAATTTGTACAAAGTTTTAGTTTTGCAAGATGTAAAGAGTTATGGATATCAAAAGTGGTAACAGCTTCACAGTTCTTAATGCCATTGAAATGTACACTCAATGATGATAAAACGATAAACACTATCCACTCTCACGTTTTTAAGTTATTTTTTCCTTTTTATTATGTTTGTCAATTTCTAATGAAATTTCCACAAAATTGCCTCCTGTGAATTTGACTGGAATTGTCACTCAATTTTTTTTTTCATGCAATGTGTGGGTGGGAGCATTATTGTCTTTCCTCTGAATTATTTTTTCAAGAATGATTCTATAGTGAACAACTGCAGTAGATTAGGCATATGTTATCTCCATTTAGAACAAAGGGCAGATTTTCAAAAAGGCTTAGAAGATAACCACAAAGTGTTTCTTGGAACGCAGGACATACATGTTCAGTGTCCCTCAGAAATGCTTCAGATTCTCTTATCTCATAACACAAAATGCACTGTGTCTATTTGTTATCTAATAGTCTTTGTGTGACCAGGAGATGTCAGGGCTGAGGTAACTGGCAACAAAAAATGAAGAAACCCTGACTGCTTCTGTCACTGTGAATAACTCCTTAATCTCTAAGCAGGAGTCTTGTGTCTTCTGCCAGCAACCAAGAAACAGTGATATGATAACTTTTTAGTTTGCAAGTAGGGCAAAATCCTAGACCCTTCATCGTTCTTATCTGAGATTGCACAGAATCTGTAGGTTCAGTTGGGCAGAACCGGCATCTCTACATTGCTAATATTTCTCTGTCATAAGCATGAATGCTTCTTCATTTATTTATGTCTTCTTAATTTGCTTCAGCAGTAGCTTGCAGTTTAAATAATACAGATTTTACACATAATAAGAGCCTTCAAAATACATGAAAATTCATATTATGAAAAACTATACATAGTTTCAATGATTTTTGCACCAAAATACTTATTTGTAATTCCACTTTTCCATGATTCTCAAAGTCTTCTTGTATTTGTCAAGTTTATCACCAACTGACTATAGCTTTGAATGCCACTGTAAATAGTATTTCAAATCTTATTTTCCAGTTGTTTGCTGCTGGTACGTAGAAATACAATTGGTATTTGTGCATTGATATTGTACCCCAACAATATAAAGCAAACCATCAGTTCTAGTAGCTTTTTTGTAGAATTGGAATTTGTTTCATAAGCATAATTGTGTGAACAGGTAATAAGTGATTTTATTTCTTTGTTCATATTGTATCAATTTTTTGTTCTTGTGTATGGGTTAAGACTTCTAGTACAATGTTGAATAGATGTCTGAGGAGACAACTTTGCCATGTTTCTAATTATAGGGGGAAGTGTTTAGTTTTTCATCACTATGTATGTTACTAAAAGTTCCTCATAAATACTTTTTATCAGGTTGGAAGAATTCATTAGCGAAGCTATTTGTGCCTGACTGATTTGGTAAGTAATTTAGTTTAAATAATAGATATTAAGCTATTGAACTATTTTATTTCTTCTTAACTAGCTTTTTATTCTGTCTACATCAAAAAATTATCTATTTAGGGGCTGGCATTGTGGCACAGAAAGTTGTTGGGCAGCAGCCTGTGATGCCAGGATCCCACATCAGAGCATCAGGTTCGAGCCTCTGCTGCTCCATTTCCAACCAGTTCCCTTCTAATATGCTTAGGAAGGCAGCAGGGAATGGCTCAAGTACTTGGGCTGCTGACACCCACATAGGAGACCCAGATGGAGTTCTGAGCTCCTGGCTTCAGCCTAGGCTGTTGCAGTCTTTTGAGGAGTTAGACAACAGATGGAAGAATTCTGTCTCTGACTCACTCCACGCGTCACTTTGTCAACTAAATAAACAAAAAAATCTTCAAAAAATGTACATTTCATCTAAGTGGTAAAATTTATTTGCATAATTTTTGTTATATTGTTATGTTGTCTCTTTATAATGTGTGTGCTATTTGATTAATGTCATACCTTTTATTCCAGACATATTTTCATTTATTTTTAATGATTAATCTAGCTATAGATGTCTCTATTTCATTGATCATTTTATAAAACAAGCTGTAAGTTTCACAGTTTTTTCCTATTGTTGTTTGGTTTACAATTTCTATTTTCTATGGTTAACTTTTATAATTATTTTGTTTTTTTAAATATCTATTTGCTTATTTGAAAGGCAGAGTTACAGAGAGGGAAAGAGAGGAGACAGAGATAGAGATCTTTCATTCACTGGTTCACTCCCCAAATGGGTACAATGGCTGGAGCTAAGCCAATCCAAAGCAGAATTCAGGAGCTTCCTCCAGGTCTCCCACATAATTGCAGGGATCCAAGTACCAGTCCATCGTCTGCTGCTTTCCCAGGCACATTAGCAGGGAGCTGGATGGAAAGTGGACTTGAACCAGCATCCATGTGGGAAGTCAGGGCTGCTGCTATGCTATAGGTCTAGCTCCATTTAATTTCATCTTTCCACTCATATTTACTAACTGTTGCCTTCTGGTGTGCTCTTTGTGTTTTTCTATTTTCCTGGCTTGTTAATGTGACACATTCAATATTTGATTTTAGACCTTCCTTTTTTTCTAATAAAAACATCTACAGCTATAAGTTTGCTTCTAAGCACTATTTTAACTACATCACACAGGCATAATTCTGAAATATTGTATTTTCATTATTGCTCAATGTAAAGTATTTTCTATGGTTTATTTTTATTATGATTTGATTTTGTTTTCTTGACTCACAGTAATTTATAACTATGTTAAATGATCTTCACACGTTTTAAGATTTCAGGTATGCAGATTTAGATATATCAGTCAACCTTTACATTTTTAATCTCTTTCCACTACAGTCAGGTAATATAGCTCGTGTAAGTTCAAATATGTGTGGATTCTCCGAGGTTTATCTATGATTCATCATATTCTCCCAGTGAAGTTTTGTGCCCATTTAAAAGAGTACATTTTCTGTTGTTTGATAAAATGTTCTATAAACGTCCTTTAGTTCAGTGGGTGACTAATGAAGGTTAAACCACCCATATTCTTACTGATTTGCTCTCCACGTGTTCTATTGGAGAAATGACTGTTAAGTTTCACATTATAATTTTGCACTTGTGTGGGGAGCAACTGGGAGCAACTCGGACTAGACTAAGTTACTGGAATTAAGACTTATTCTATGCATCTGCTCTCCCACAATATGGCGCTGGGAGAGGAGGAAACAGCTTCTACACAGCTGCCTCCAGTTCAACCAATAAACTGCAGGACCTGCTCCTGATTGGAGGAGAGCAGCGTACTCGGCATGTGGGTAGCAGAGTTGGGATTGGTGGAAGAGGACTATAAAGGAGGAGAGAGACAACATGCATCAGGAACATCTATCTGAAGGAAAACCTGAGCAGCCCCCGAGAGAGCCGGCCGGTGGTGTGCCGCTCCCCTGCGGAAGTGGGGAAAGTGGCAGGGGGCCCGCCCCTCCACGGAGGTGGAGGGACGGTAGCCAACCCGGGAAGAACCAGCAGCAAACCCGGGGAGGGCCGAGCAGACAAAAGAACAGCGCAGGGTCCTGTGTCGTTCCTCCACGAAGACAGGGAGCGACACACTTGCCTCTTTCCCTTTAAGCTCTATCAATATTTACCTCATGAATTTTGGAGCATTTTTCTAGGTCCATACCCGTTTGGGGCAGTTATGCCTATTTTTTCCCCCACTGATCCTGATGCCCTGTTATTTGAAGACCACTACCACAATCTGAATGTCATCAATTTCCTGAATATAGAAATAAAAGCTTTTATGATTTTAAATACATAGACATTTATTTAAAGTAGTATCTCTACAGAACAAATAATTCTTATGTTATGTTTCAGGTTTAACCAACTTAAAAAGTACATGAAGGAGGACGTTGTTGTGGCGTAGCAGTTAAAGTCACTGCTGTGATGCCAGCATCCTACCTGGGCACTGGTTTGAGTCCCGCTGCTCCAATTCCAATCCAGCCCCTGCTAATGTGCCTGAGAAAGCAGTAGAAAATGGCCCAAGTGCTTGGGCCTATGGGATATCTGGAAGAAGCTCTTGGTTTCTAGCTTCTGCATGACCCAGAGCCAGGAGTTACTTTAGAAACATAGTGATTCTTCCCTCACTACCCTCACTCCCAACCTCTTCCACCTCCCTCTCTTATTCCTATTCTTACTTTTTACAAAGATCTATCTTCAGTTAACCTTATATTCACAAGACTAATCCTCCACTAGGTAAAGAATTCAACAAATAGTATGAAAAAAAAAAAAAACAACACATGTTTCCTCAACAGGCAAGAGGATACACAGTCTGATGTTTCTTTTTATTTCTATGATGTCTGTTCTTACAGTTCCTTTGTCATCTCTGATTTTATAGATTTTTGTTTTCTCCATGGTTCTTTTGGTTAGTTGGGTCAATGATGTTCAATTTTATTTATTTTTTCAAAACACAGCTATTCATTTGCTTAATCTTTTTTATTTTCTTTTAATTTTGTTTTTTTTTTTTCTTCCTACTAATTTTGGGTTTGGTTTGTTGTCTTTTTTTTCTAGGTTCTTGAGATGCACTGATAGCTCATTTACTTGGTGCCTTTCCAATTTCTTGATGTAGACACCAGTTGCTATCAACTTTCCTCTTAACACTGTTTTTGCCATATTTTATGAGTTTTATATGTTGTATTGTCACCTTCATTTGTTTCCAGAATTTTTTAATTTTTCTTTTGATTTCTTGTATGACCCATTGCTCATTCAGGAGCATCTTGTTCAGTCTCCATGTGTTTGCATATGTTCTAGAAATTTTTGAGTCACTTATTTCCAGCTTCATTCCAAATGTAGTCAGAGAAGATGCATCATATGACTGAATTTTCTTAAATTTGCTGAGACTTGCTTTGTGGCCTACCATGTGTTCCATCCTAGAAAAAGTTCCATGCACTGATGAAAACAATCTGTGTTCTGCAGCTGTAGGTTGAAAAGTTTTGTGGATACCAGTTAGGTTCATTTGGTCTAAAGGTGTCAATTAACTGCTGATTCTTTGCTGATTTTCTGTCTGATTGATCTGTGGATTGATGAAAGTAGGGTGCTGAAGTCTCCTATTTCTATTGTATTAGAGTCTATGTCCTTGCTTTATTTCTTTCAAATAGCCAGGCACACTATAATTGGGTATATATACATGTGTTATAATCACATCTTCCTGTTGAATTGATTCCTTAATCATTATGTAGTGCCCTTCTCTCTTTTTTTTTAAGATTTATTTATTTATTTATTTAAAAGTCAGAGTTAAACAGAGAAAGGAGAGGCAGAGAGAGGGAGAGAAGTCTTCTATCCAATGGTTCACTCCCCAATTGGCTGCAACAGCTGGAGCTGCACTGATCAGAAGCCAGGAGCTTCCTCCAGGTCTGCCACATGGGTTCAGGGGCCCAAGGACTTGGACCATCTTCTACTGCTTTCCCAGGCCATAGCAGAGAGCTGCATTGGAAGTGGAGCAGCTGGATCTTGAATCAGCACCCATATGGGATGCCAGCATTTCAGACCAGTGCGTTAACCCGCCACACCACAGCGCCGGCCCCTGCCCTTTTCTTTTTAAACAGGTGTTATATTAAAGTCTATTTTTTATGATATTATGATGCCTACACCAGCTCTTTTTAGCTTTCCATTAGCATGGAATATCTTTTTCCATCCTTTCACTATCAGTCTATGGTACAGTTAATTTCTTGTAGGCAACAAATAGATGGATCTTGTGTTTAATCCATTCAGCCAGTCTGTATCTTTTAGCTGGAGAGTTGAGGCCATTTACATTCAAGGTCACTATTGATAAGTAACTACTTGGCCCAGTCATTTTCCCTTCAAATATCCCCAGAAAATCTTTCTGTGTTTTGGTGTGTAGAAGACCTTAAGCATCTTTTATAAACTGGAAGAGTGGTGACAAATTATTTCAATTTTTATACAAGGTCTTTATTTCACTTCATTCATAAATGAGAGCTTTGTGGGGTACAGTATTCTGGGTTGACAGGTTTTTTCTCTAAACACTTGGTCTATGTCTCACCATTCTCTCCTAGCTTATAGAGTTTCTAATGAGAAATCAGCTGTGAGTCCAAGTGGAGATCCTATGGAAGTAATCTGACATTTTCTCTTGCACATTTTGGAATATTTGTTTCATATTTTAATGCAGAAAGTTTGACCACAATGTATCATGGGGAAGATCTTTTCTGGTCATGTCTATTAGGACATGTGCTTCCTATACTTGGAATTCCCTTTTTACTTCAAATTGGTGAAGTCTTTAGTAATTATTTCACTAAATAGGCCTTCTAGTCCATTATTTCTTTCCATGCCTTCAGGAACTCCTAAGAACCATATGTTGGGTCATTTGATAGCATCCCATAAATCTCCATCACTATTTTAACTTGTCTGATTCCTCCTCTTCCTCCTCCTCCTCCTCCTTCTTCTTCTTGTTTTTTCTTTTCCTCCTCCTCCTCCTACTCCTCCTTCTTATATTTTTTTGCCTGATTGAAAAATTTCCAAATATATGCCTTCTTGTTCAGATATTCTTCTTCCTCACCAAGTCTGCTGTTAAGACTTTCCACCACATTTTTATTTGCTCTATTGAGTTCTTAATTTCTAATATTTCATTTTGATTTCTCTTTAAACATCTCAATCTCATGGGGAAAATTTTCACTCACTTCATATATCAATTTCTTTTCTTTTCCTTTTTTTTTTTTTGAAAGTCAGAATTGCATACAGAAAGAGGAGAGGCAGAGAGAGAGATCCTCCATCTGCTAGTTCACTCCCCAGTTGGCTGCAACAGCTGGAGCTGCAGTGTTCCAAAACCAGGAGCCAGGAGCTTCTTCTGGGTCTCCCATGTGGGTGCAGGGGTCCAAGCATTTGGACCATCTTCTACTGCTATTCCAGGCCATAGCAGAGAGCTGGATTGGAAGAGGAGCAGTCAGGACTAGAACAGCGCCCATATGGGACCGGCACTTCAGGCCAGAGCGTTTACCTGCTGCAATACAGTGCCAGCCCCTTGATTTCTTTAATTTGTTGATTTGCTTCTCGTTGCTTCTGAGTAATCATATGGTTAATCTTTTGAATTCTCTTTAAGGCATTTTATCAATGTCTTCATCTTCATGTTCTAATTCTGATGTGTTATTTTGTTCCTTTGGGGCAGCCATGTTGTTTCCCTAATCTTGTTTCTTGAATTTCTACCTATTTTTAGGCATTCGTGGAGTTATTTTTTTTCCCGCTGGTGGCTTTTATCTTTGAACCGTGTCCCTCTGGCTTACTGGAGTGCCTGCTCTTTCAGTGAATACCCAGAGGAGTGTCCTTATTGTAGCTAGAGAATTCTGGTCTGTGCTCCAGAATGGGGTGAGTATCAAGGGTGATACCTGTTCGGGGCGTGGTAGATGTCCTCTTGTTAACAGAATGGTTGTGCTGTCACCTCTATTGGCTTGATCATGCCCTTACCTCCTCTCTTCCAAGGTGATTAATGCCTAGGTGTTAGCTCTCAGTGGGTGTATATGCATCCGTACTTCTACCTGGACTGAACAAAGGATCTGTACAGTTCTCAGTGTGAGCATGGAACTCTGCAGTCATCCAGCCCAGGAATTCAGGAATCTCTGAGCATGTGAAGCTGGTCACAGGGATTTCCCAGAGGCCCAGCTACAACCTGCACCCTCTCGTATAGTCACAGTGTTCTCACAGTCTCAGCACTCAGGGTTCTCACAATCATGGGGTGCAGAAGACCCACTCCACCCCGCCAACCTTTCCCATCCACAGGGAGGCTGAGAGGTTCCCAAAGCCCCCTGCTTGTGGATGTTCCACCTAGGTGGATAGAACCCTGGGGCCTGTGATTTGTTGAGAGGTTGGGAGCACCTCACATTTGTATGTGGGTGCCCAGCCTCCTTTTAATCCTCCTAGCCAGTCTCAAAGTCAGCAGGGAATATGGAGTTTTCCTTTGGGATCACACATGTGCACAATACTCAACAGCAGCAGCCCTACTCATTTCACAGTCATGCTTGGCACATGCAAGAGTCTCTGCAGGTGGTACTAATGTCAGAATGGCTAGTTCTCCCTGCCCGTTGCTGGATGAGTACAGTGAATGTACTGCCATTGTCTTTGCTAACAAGATGGAGACTCTCTGCTAGTTGCTGGATGTGCACACAAGTGCTGCAACAATTGCTGCTTACTTATATCCAACATGACACCTGCCCGCTCACAGCCAGTTGCTGGGTGCCACTGTTGGGGGATGGGGAAAGAAAAGCATCCCCCTATTATTTGAGTGAGCAGGTGCCCTGTTCCCCTCAGGGCTCTGGGCCAGACTCAAAGACAGTGTAGTCCCTCCAGCTATATCAGCAGAAGCACCAGTACTGCAGTCTGATCTCACCTTGCCCTCCAAATCTGGTGCTTTCTCTGGCTCAAGGCTGCTGTGGTCATTTGTTGTGTCCATGCTCATTACTGCACATCTGTACCTGCCACACAGATCCATAGTATCTCTCCTACTTCTGCCGAATCTCCATTGCAACTTTCCCCTGAGAATGAATTTTCTCCACTTCTTCTTATAAACTATTTTTGCCTAGCCTACAGCAGACAGCCTGTCACTATTCTGCCATCTTGGAATGTAGTCACTGCTGTGCCTCTTAGTGGATTGACTCTTTTATCATTCTTCAATGCTTCTCTTCTTGGATGGCCACTTTACAAATATTCAATAGCCACTCCCACTTTCTTATGATAAATAAATAATATCATTTTCATTTTTGTTTTAAAACATATATGCTATACATTTTAAATGCATTTCTTGTCAATACACATAATTGGATGTTGCCTTTTATCAGTCTAATAGTCACTGTGTGTTATTTGCAATACATAGTTTTTTAAAAAGATTTTATTTATTTATTTGAGAAGTAGAGCTACAGACAGTGTGAGGGAGAGTCAGAAAGAAAGATCTTTCATCTGCTAGCTCACTCCCCAAATGGCCCCAGTGACTGGAGCTGTGCTGATCTGAAGCCAGGAGCCAGAAGCTTCAAATACTTGGGTCATCTTCTACTGATTTCCCGGGCCATAGCAGAGAGCTGTATCAGAAGAGGCAGAAGAGGGGCAGCAGGGACTAGAACCAATGCCCATATGGGATGCCAGCACCACAGGCGGGGATTAACCTGTGCCACAGCATCGGCCCCAACAGTACATAGATTTAAAAAAAAATGTTGGCCGGCACTGCAGTTTACTAGGCTAATCCTCCACCTGCGGCGCCAGCACCCCGGGTTCTAGTCCTGGTCAGGGCACCGGATTCTGTCCTGGTTGCTCCTCTTCCAGTCCAGTTTTCTGCCATGGCCCGGGAGTGCAGTGGAGAATGGCCCAAGTGCTTGGGCCCTGCACCCACATGGGAAACCAGGAGAAGCTCCTGGCTCCTGCCTTTGGATCAGCGCGGTGCACCAGCTGCAGCAGCCATTGAGGGTGAACCAACAGAAAAGGAAGACCTTTCTCTCTGTCTCTCTCTCTCACTGTCCACTCTGCCTGTCAAAAAAAAAAATGATTAAAAAATGGTTTATTTATAAAAAAGGAACAAACTTCATGTATTTTATATGTATAGTTTAAGAGTATAATGATGCTGGATTTTATATTTAAATTTTGGTCTGGAACTACTTAAGTCTGCCATTATCCAATTTATATGTGTTGGATCCATTCGACACACATTTTTTTTTTTTTTTTTTTGACAGGCAGAGTGGACAGTGAGAGAGAGAGAGAGAGAGAAAGGTCTTCCTTTTGCCATTGGTTCACCCTCCAATGGCCACCGCGGCTGGCGCACTGCGGCCGGCACGCTGCGGCCTGCGCATCGCGCTGATCTGATGGCAGGAGCCAGGTTCTTCTCCTGGTCTCCCATGGGATGCAGGGCCCAAGAGCTTGGGCCATCCTCCACTGCACTCCCGGGCCACAGCAGAGAGCTGGCCTGGAAGAGGGGCAACCGGGACAGAATCCGGCACCCCGACCGGGACTAGAACCCAGTGTGCCGGCGCCGCAAGGCGGAGGATTAGCCTAGTGAGCCACGGCACTGGCCCTCGACACACATTTTTTTAAAAAAAACTTTTATTTATTTATTTGTATTTTATTTGAAGGGCAGCAAAACAAAGAGAGACAGAGAGGCAGACACAGAGATATCTTCCATCAATTAGTTCACGCTCCATATGCCCACAATGGCCAGGCTTGGGCCAGGCCAAAACCAAGAGTCTGTAATTAATCGGATCTTCCCCGTGGATGGTAGGGAATCAGCAACTTGAGGCGTCATCCCCTGAGGCCCAGGATGTGTTAGTAGGAAGCTCTGAAAGTGGAGAAACCATACTCAAACATTCAGATACAGGATACAGGCATCAAAACTTGTTCCTTAAGCGGCTGCACCTGACAACCACACCTACATTTTTCTCCTCATTTTCTTGTATTTTCTATCGGCATAATTGGATTTTTTTAAAAAATGTAGTGTTACATTTTATGTTATATGGGTCTTCCATTAAATAGCATGTGTACTTCCATTTCCACACCATCCCTACTCTTCTGCTAATATTAACACATTTTAAAAAATCTTGAAATTCATTGATATTATCCTTGTGCTATAGCCTCTATTTTATTTTAATGAATTATAAAAAACAATTTGGAAAATAATATTTTTATAAATATTTCACATTTTTATTATTTCTCTCACCCTTTGTTCCTTTTCAAAAGTCCAGGTTCCCATCTGAAGAAATTTCTTTAGCGTGTTTTGCACTGAAGTTCAACTGTTTACCTTGCTTAGAGTCCATTGAGCTCCTTGGAATTGGGGATTTGTCATTTTCATCAATTTTCAACAATCTTTCAGATGTTATTCTTTCACATGCTGTTTTGGTTCACTTTTTAAAAACTTGTAATCAAATAACATACATGTTTCCCCACTTGATATTTCTCTGAAAGATGAAGTTTCATAAAAAATAAATAATACATTCTATGCAACTCTGTTTCTCAAATTTTACTCTTTGACTATTGAATAGTTTCAGGAAAAATCCTATAATGTTTAAGGGAATTACTAATATAATATTTTAATGTACTTAAAAATTAGTCCAATACTAAAAATACCAGCAAAAAATAAATTGTAAATTTAATGCAATTCTTTTTTAAAATTATTCTCTTTGACCATTGAAGAGTGTCAGGACAAATTCTATGGTGTACAAGAATCTGGAAGATACCTCTAAGAAGCAGATTTCTTTTTTTATTTTTTTAAGACTTATTTATTTTGAAAGTCAGTGTTACAGAGGGAGAAGGAGAAACACACACACAGAGAGATTCCATCTGTTGGTTCACTCCCCAGATGGCTGCAACAATCAGCACTGACCCAGGACAGGCCAGAAGTTTCATCAGGTCTCCCACATGGGTGGCAGGGACTCAAACACTTGGGCCGTCCTCCATTGCTTTTCCCAAGCCATTAATAGGTCATTGAATCAGAAGTGGAGCATCTGGGAGAAGAACAGGCACCCACCTGAAAAGCAAGAGTGGCACATGGCAGCTTTACCCACTATGCCCCAACACTGGCCCCCAAGGACCAGAGCTCCAGATATTATAATTAGTGACGCTTTGGTTGGGGACAGGATATCACCATATTTATCTTTACTCTGGTTGATTCTGATATAAAGTTCAAAATAAAATTCACACGAAATGTCCTTGTTTTGTTGATTTTTTCCTTCTTAGTGGCTGTTTAATGAAAAATAATCATATTGATTGTGTAAGATGAAAGCATAATTTAAATGTCACAATATATGGAGGCTATGTAGGTCTTATGTTCAAGTTTGTTAGGCTAGAATATTTAGACATATCCAAGCTCTTGTCAAAATTGGAAAGATAATATAAAAATAGGTTTAGGTTCCTAGACTTGTGTGTTGAGAATTCTAGATGGGTTTTAACAAATTCTAAAGTGGGAAATGCTTAATTCATATCCATACTTATTTTTCTCTTTCTAATTTATAAAATTTAACTGTCAGTGAGCTGTTACTATATAGCCAGACATAGAGCACTTTGCATATTTTTCTCATTAATTCTTCACAGCATTCTTATGAGGTAGATACTATTTTTATGCTCATTTTATATGCAAGCCAAATGGGTATAAATCTATTAAGAAATGTGTTTAAGAGCAAAAGCTGACATACAATAGATCCAATAAATGGCAAAGTCAAAATCTGAATCAAAGATGACCTGACTCTAAGAACTGTGATCTTGGTGGTAACACTGTATTTCAACATTGTAACTCAGGCTGCATTCTGTCAAACTATTGGTTATATAAGTTCCATTCTACCCTGTCAGTCTGCCCTAAAGTGTATCATCAACCTTATTGAGTGTGGAACTAAGAATTTTTTTTAGGCTTTTCAGTCAGTGCTCCAAGCCATATCTGATGAATCCTTTGTTTGACTTCCCTTGGATACCTCTTAAACTTTATTCGTTATCAACCAAATTTCAAGTCCAGTGTTGTAGACATATGATACCACTATTTTTCCCAAAGATGCATTAATTAGTTAGTTCCAGAAACACTTTTCTCTTCCACTATTCACCTTCCCTGGAATTCAGCCTGGGTTTTTTTTCTTCTTCTATCTATTGCCCTGGTCATGCATGATTTTAAAAACCGAAATTTTATTCTGCACCCTAGGGTGCTTGGCTTTTATATTCCTATTGTCTAGGACTAGGTTTTCTTCTCACTTAGCTATCTTCACAGTTGGACATCTTCCTCACATGAACAAATGTTTTAATGATGATCACCACCTTGAGTCCCTACTATTATTGTAGGACTGTATTTCTTGTTGACACTTGATTGGATACCCTTGAACAAATATATATTAAGCATTTTCTGAGTGCTGGGTCTATGCTGGGGGCCTGAAATATGAAGATATTCAAAAGTTTATTGGAAAATACATATTATTAAAAACAAATTGATTGTATATATCACTTGTAGTATATATATTATATATATCACATATACATGCATATCAAACATTGCTGCATCAAAATAAGCATCTTTTATTCCAGTTTCCACAATTTTTGAAGTACCCTAACATACAAAGATATAAATTATTTGTGATTATACTTATAGTCCTTTGGCTATGTCCTATGTTAAAATTGAACTGAGTATTCTTTTGGTCTATTACAATTTTTCCCTAATATTTCCTTAGAATTGCCAGTCTCACCTCATTAAAGTGTCTGTACTTGATCTATAGTAGTTGTATTTCCCAACACAGATTTGCAAGAGATCTACTTTGGCACATGCATGAGAGTCTGGGCAACCACACCTTCCACCTCAGTTCTTCCCTTCCTTCGACTGAGAGGTGACTATTACAATCACTTGCCTTCATCCTCTTAGGTGTATGCTTTTATGGTGTGGTCTTCTGTGTTCTATCAACCATCAGAGAACATGCAATTAAATACCAGATTATGTTCCTTCATACTTACCAGACATGAAATTCCTAAGGAAAGTGGTTCAGATATTTAAGACAATGCTTGGAAGACTATATCTGGTTAGTCAAATCCAGTCTACCACTCGTTTTTAATACATAAAGTTTTATTGTAACAAAGCCACATTCATTCATTATATGTTGTCTATGGCTGCTTTTGACCACAATAGTATGAAAAGATGGTTAGTAGTGATAGAGAACCTATGGCTTAAAAAGCCTGAAATATTTCCTGCCTTGGCCGGCGCTGCGGCTCACTAGGCTAACCCTCCGCCTGCGGCGCCAGCACCCCGGGTTCTAGTCCTGGTTTGGGCGCTGGACTCTGTCCCAGTTGCTCCTCTTCCAGTCCATCTCTCTGCTGTGGCCCAGGAAGGCAGTGGAGGATGGCCCAAGTCCTTGGGCCCTGCACCAGCATGGGAGACCAGAAGGAAGCACCTGGCTCCTGGCTTCAGATCGGTGCAGCGCACCGGCTGTAGTGGCCATTTGGGGGATGAACCAACGAAAAAGGAAGAACTTTCTCTCTGTTTCTCTCTCTCTCACTGTCTCACTCTGCCTGTCCAAAAAACAAAAACAAAAACAAACAGCAACAAAAAAAAACCTGAAATATTTCCTGCCTTATCATTTATAGAAAAGTTTACTCATTCTTTTTTTTTTTTTATCTGTTCTAATTAATATGACTGGTTTAGATCTGTAATTGATGCACAGTTTACTCATTCTTATCTAAGATGTCATGAAATTCTTAGGGCTCACATTAAATAATAACGCATGATTTTCTTAAGTGCTTTAATGATTAAGAGTAAAATTAAGATGGATGTATAATGAAAAGAATATATTTTTTAAATAACATTTATTTATTTATTTCAGAGCTAGAGTTACATACAGAGAGAGGGAGAGACAGAAAGAAAGGTATTTAATGCTTATGATAATCATGGCAGTAAGCATTGTAATCTTAAGTGTTAATAGGTTTGTATGATTATTATACATTATATATGGGAAATGGTTCTAGGTTCTGCACAAATTTTAATTGGGGTAGGCCTCATAAGATTTTGTCAATCTGGTAACAGAATCCATACTTTTAATCATTATGCAAAAGACATGTTATTAGGGAGTTTTCTGTTGATTTTTCAAGATGAGCAGAATTATAAGGAAATAATGTTTCTAGTTGAATGTATTTACAGGACTCCCTAAATAGAAAGAGTATTTTCTAAATAATCCTTGGGTGATGTAACTCCTTGGTATTTCTATTTTGATATTTTCATGTGATGAAAATAAAAGTTGATTTGTTAGCAAAAATGTCAAACTTTCTGATACTATATATAGTCTCATCAATTTCAAGTGCCATACTTGTTTGCAAGTTGCCAGTGGGTGTACTATCTACAAGTATTACCCATGTAGTAGAATGTACTCTTTTGAGTGATAACCTCCAGAACTGCAAAAATCATAAAACTGGGACACCCCAATGAGCTTATTGGTACTAGCAGGCCAGCCAGAGGCAAGAATAATTGGAAACTTCACTGGCAGCATTCCAGCTACTATTTTCCTGTCCTCAAGCCTCTCTGTTGGTCAAATATTAGATCTTAAAATCACATAACTATTACAAAAAGATGATACCAAAAAAGATGCATTGATAGATGGTCAAAAATGCACTTGACCAGTTAGACTCTTTATACTTGATTTTCTGATGGAACGAGTCTTTAGCTATTATGACACAATGAAATATTATTCAGCCAAGAAAAATAAATTCTGACATTTTCTACAAAATGGGTGAAAATGGAGGTTGTTATGTTAATTGAAATAAATCAGACACAGAAGAATAAATACCACATATACGGAAGCTTTTAAAAGCTCATTTGAGTTTAGAATCATGATCACCAGAGACTTGGAAAGGTGGGGTGAGTTGGGATAAAAAGAGGTTGAATAACAGGTACAAAATTCGAAGTAATAGTATCTAAATCTGGCTCCTGAGTTTGACCACTCATGGAAATAACCTAGAGATGCAAAAAAAAAAAAAATACTAATGTCTAAATCTAACCCTAAATGTCCTATTTTCTCTGCAGTATTCTTTAGGCATTAGCATTTTTAAGATTTATTTTGTTCGACCGGCACCGTGGCTCACTTGGTTAATCCTCTGCCTGCAGCACCAGCACCCTGGGTTCTAGTTCCAGTTGGGGCACCGGATTCTGTCCCAGTTGCTCCTCTTCCAGTCCAGCTCTCTGCTGTGGCCTGGGAGGGCAGTGGAGGATGGCCCAAGTGCTTGGGCCCTGAACCCGCATGGGAGACCAGGAAAAGCACCTGGCTCCTGGCTTCCGTGCCGGTTGTAGCGGCCATTTGGGGAGTGAACCAACGGAAGGAAGACCTTTCTCTCTGTCTCTCTCTCTCTCACTGTCTAACTCTACCTGTCAAAAAAAAAAAAAAAGATTTATTTTGTTCATCTGACAGGCAGAGTTGACAGAGAGAGGGGGGGAGTGAGGAAGAGAAAAGGACACTTCCATCTGCTGGTTCAGTCCTCAGATGGCCACAACATCAGGGGCTAGGCCAGGATGAAGCCTTGTTCCTGGAACTGCATCTGATTTTCCCACATGGGTGTCAGGGACCCAAGCACTCCAGCCATCTCCTGCTGCCTTTCAGGCACATTAGCAGGGAGCTGGTCAGAAGCAGAGTAGACAGCACTCAAACTGGCACCCATATCGGATGCCAACATTGTAGGTGGTGGATTAACCCACTGTGCTAGGTTGCCTTCCCAGAGCATTAGTATTTAAAAATAAACTTAATTTTAAAACATACTTCCAGTTTTATCTAAAAGTTGCAATGATAATATAGCAAGATTTCATGTGTCTCTCTCCCAGCTTCCCTTATTTACATTTTACATCGCATGTGCATGTGTCACATCTAAGAAGCCAACACTATACATTACTAGGAACTTAATTCCAGTCTTCTTTCAGTTTCCTTGGCTTTTCCACTAGTATCTTCTTTTTTGCTCAAGAATTCCACCAAAGATATAATACAACCTGCTATAGCATATTTTTCATTGACACTTCATTGTCTTCTTTGTGTTCTCAGTTCTGTGATAACCTCTTGGTTGTTGTTGGTTTTTAACGAACTAGAAACACATTTGAGGAGTATTAGCTAGATGTTAGGAAGAATATCCCTCAATCTGGGCTTTTCTGATGTTTTACTCATGGTTGAACTAGCACTAGGGGCTAGGAAAGAATACCACAGTGAGAAAGTGCCTTCATTTTTCATATCAGGAAGTGAATTTAATGAATATGGCTTATCACTGAGGATGCTAATCTTCATCACTTGCCCAAGATTGTGTTTTCCTCTTTCTTCCCTGTGATGTCTTCTGCTTTCTAATTCACGTTCCCATATGCAATTTTTTGGAATCAGATCCCACAATGGGGGGAGGAGAGGAAGGAGTAAAGGTTCGACTTATACAGGAGAGAATTGCTACATAAATTCTTTGTGGGGTAAGGCCTCTGGTGACATGGTTAGGCAGCTGCCTAGAATACTTATATCTCATAGCACAGACTGTGGCTCCAGTCCTGTCTCTTCCACTTTCAATCCAGCTTCCTGCTAATGCACATCTTGGGAGGCAGCAGATGATGGTTCATGTACTTGGGTCTGTATCACCCAGGTTGGAGATCCAGATTGAGTTCCTGGCTCCTGGTTTTGGTTTGGCCCAGCCCTGGCAGTTGCAGTCATTTGGAAAGAGAACCAGCACATGAAAGATTCTCTCTCTTTCTCTCTTTCTCTCCCTGTCTCTCACTGTCTCTTTCTGTATCTGTGTATATGTATATGTCTACCTTTCAAATACAATGAAAGTAAATCATATTAAAATAGTTTAATTTAAAATTCTTTATAATTTTAATAAAAAAGAGCTGATCTATGTCTTCCCTTCCACACTCATTTACTTAATCTTGTATTTATATTAATGTAAACATGTGAAGATTTATTTTATACTTTTGTTATAACCCTAAATTAAATGATTTTGTTACTCAACTTTTTCTGAATTTGGTCGATGGGGCCTCTTTAAGTTTGGCTTCATTAATGTTTAAAAGCCCCTCAAGTGATTCTCAAGTATATCACGGATCACTCTGATCATATGCTGCAAACCTGTGTTTCTCAAAATGTATTCTCTAGATAAGTAGCATCTCTACCATCTGGGAATTTGTTGGAAATGAATTTGGGGTGGAGCCCAGGTGAATCTGATGTGCACGAATTCTTGAGAATAAATGATACAGATTATATCAGAGATGCCCTCTAGTCTTTAAAATGTATTAATACATTCAGCATGAGTATTGCTCCATGAAATACACATATAGTTTAATATGGGTATCATATTTTATGTCTAAGGGTTGCAAGGCTAGCACTTTAGAAGTGGCCTAATTTTTCCCATGCAATGTGGATAGATTAAGAAAGAATTGAAAGAGAAAATATCTCTACCCTGACACAGTCATTGACAAGTATAAATGGCATATGCACATAATCAAATAACCCTCCCCCATTTATTGTGATGTCATAAGTATTGATGCACAACTAATTATTAAAATGTGCAAAATTACTGTGAAGAAAGGGACCTCAGCTAACCCCAGGTCTTTTTTTATTATTCTCAAAGCAGAGCTATTAACTTTCTCTAACTTATGCTTCAGGTGTTGAAAAGCTAATTCACAGCTCCCCAGCTGCCTACTTGTGGGGACAGCTTTCCTCTGCTACAGGCAGTAATTGCCAAACTGCTAGCCTAAATTGCCCTAGAGAAGAAAGCATAGCTTTGCTTGCTTTATCCTGTGGATTTAAAGCAGTGCCTGTACTTGCTTTGCATAGAGGAGAACTCTTCTACAGATATTTTTGCTCTAATCCATGCAACACTTTCCAGCTCAGACATGACAAACAAGATTATGAGGACACATACTAATACATTTTGTTTGCACTGATAATTTATTGGAGACAAATCAGGGATTGTGAAATAGGATTGGGAGGGCGGCAAAAACTACCTTCATTGATCCAGGTTAGTGGAGATTAACTATATATGTGTGTGTAAAAATTCAAGTTCAATTGGATGTACCCATAAAAATCATCTAAATGGATAATAAGAATTTGATTTTTTTCAAATAGGTGGACTTAAAACCAGAAAATTTTATTAATTTAGTCTATTTAACCCAGAAAAAAGTAGTTCTATAGGTATAATGAGGCACTTAAGATTAATTAGTAGTATTCCCCAGTTCTTTTCTTGGGCTTTATTTTATTTTATTTTAAAAAGTTAGTAACCGTAAATGTACATACTGGTGTGCTATAGTGTGACATTTCAATACATGCGCACAATGTGCACCAGACAAACAGAATAACTAACATTAATTATGATTGGAGGTTTGGAGCATCTTTCATTTATATGCTTATATGGTATCTACTAGGTTATTGTTAACTATAGTCTCCCTACTATGCTGTGTAAAACTGGAAACTTCTTCTTTTGACCAAACTGTGATTTGGTACCCATTATCAAAACTCTCTATCTTCTCCATCCCTTTCAGCCTCATAGTAATCATCATTCTAGGTTCAGATCGAATTTTTTATTAGCATCCACAATTGAGGAATAACACATAGTATTTGTCTTTCTTTGCTTCTATGTACTTAAAAGGTAGAATGAGAAAGAGAGACACACATATAAATACATATGCACATATGCAGAAAGAGAGAAAGAGAGATCTTCCATCTGCTGGTTCACTCTCCAAATGACTGCAACAGCCAGGGATAGCCCAAGCTGAACCCTGAGACAGGATTTCTATTTGGGTCTATCCAAGCACTTGGACCATATTTGGCTGCCTTCCCAGGCACATTTGTAGGAAGCCTAATGGCAATTGGAGCAACCTGCATTTAACTGACATCTATTGAATGCTTGTGTTTCAAGTGTTGGCTTAACCCACTGCCCTACAACTCTGACTCTTTCACTGTCTGACCCAATTCATTTAACATCATGTCTTCCAGTTCCATTCATTGTGCTACAAATGAAAGGACTTCATACTTTTTGTGCTATAAAAATTATGTTTAAATACCACAGTTTCTGTATCCATTCATTTGATCATGATTGAGTTCATGTTTTGGCTACTATGACAGCACTGCAATTAACATGGAGGAGCAGGTATATCTTTGATACAATTATTTCATGTCTTTTGGATATATACCCAGTAGTGAGATTTCTGGACATTATGTAAGACCTAAAACAATGAAATCGTTAGAAGACAGGGGAGGGGCTGGCGCTGTGGCTCAGTAGGTTAATGCCCTGGCATGAAGCACCGGCATCCCATATATGTTCTGGTTCAAGATCCAGCTGCTCCACTTCTGATCCAGCTCTCTGCTATGGCCTGGGAAAGCAGTGAAAGATGGCCCAAGTCCTTGGGCTCCTGCACCTGTGTGGGAGACCTGGAAGAACCTCCTGGCTCCTGACCTCGGATAGATGCAACTCCGGCCATTGCAGCCAATTGGGGAGTGAAACATCGGATGGAAGACCTCTCTCTCTCTCTCTCTCTCTCTCTCTCTCTCTGCCTCTCCTCTCTCTGCTCTCTCTGTGTAACTCTGACTTTCAAATAAATAAATAAATCTTAAAAAAAAAAAGAAGACGGGGGAACACTTCAAGACATTGGTGTTGCCAATGATTTTTTTGTGGGTAAGACTCCAAAAGCACAGGTAATAAAAGCAAACTGGGCAAATGGGCTTGTATCAAACTCAGAAACTTCTGCACAGAAAGGAAAGAAACAATATAGTGAAGAGAAATATGACAGAATGGGAGAAAATATTTACAAGTTACTTATCTGACAAATAATTTATATCCCAAATGTATAAGGAGCTCAATATAAACATTCAACAACATAAAACAACCATCCAATTAAGAAATGAGAAAAGGACCTGAGTAGATAATTCTCAAAAGAAGTACAAATTGCCAAAAGATATATGGAAAAAAATGTGAAATATAATTAGTCATCAGGGAAATTAAAATCAAAACTACAATCAAAATACTCTCCTCTGTTAGAATGGCTATTATCAGAGAGATAGAAAGTAATAAATGCTGAAGAGGATGTGAGGCATTAAGAACTATTATACACTGTTGGTAGCAATGTAAACTAGTACACTATAGAAAATAGTAAGGATATTTAGCTAGTTATTTTATATAATTCATAAGATTGAATCAAGCTTACAAATCTTACCAAATATCAAAGTTTGCTGTTAGTGTTAAGGGGCAGGTAACCAGGAAACACAGATGAACATAGGCAAAGGCTGAGATATCAAAGGCAACTAGTCAGGTCCTCATCACATCAAACAAACACCTCCAACTCAGAATCCTAAGTGAGGTCTCTTAGATTCATGGGATTACTTCATGCATCAGAGAGCATTTCAGTTATGAAAAATCTTCACTTCATATCCCAGTCGGGTAGAGCGTGTGTGAAATTCCCTAGGGAGTTATGCTTTATAATTCCATAGGTTCCAGGTTTATTTATCCTGGATAAGGCTCCAACCAGGGGCATCCTTCAAAGCAAACTCTGAAGTTGACATCTCTTCCTCATAGCATATATTATTATTCTATAAGCATGGCGATTCAGTGGGTAAAGAGATTAGACGAAGAACATGAGTTCTTTAATTTCCTCAGAGGGTATGTGCCAATAACAGGAGTAAATGAATTCAGAGGCAATGTCTGTAATTCATTCATCTCTCTCTCTCTCTCTCTCTCTCTCTCTCTCTCTTACACACACACACACACACACACACACACACTTGACCCTGACCCTGTAAACTCAAGAGCTCAAGGGAAAGGTCTGGGCATGTACTGAGAATGGAATAACATGCTGACCAAAGATGAATAAAAGGAATGATGAGGAGCAGCATTCCCCGAAGGCAGATTGTTGCTGCTCACTTTGTTAAGCACAGCAAAGGGGTCGAAGGAATTTTGGCCATGATATTTGGTTGTCCTTGTGCAGAAGCAGCTTACAGACGCTGGACTGGAACAGATTAGGGGGTTGTGGAGTGTGCAGTAGAATGACAGAAGAATGGGGAGTTGAAGAGGTTGGCAGGAGAATAATTGAAATCACAGCCGAGAGAGTTGAGACTGGAGAAAATTGTCACTCTACATCCTTGGTTCTTAGTATGGCTTAGCAAAATAACCTCTTTGCCTATGAAAGTCATAAGATCCCCTAAAGTGGGAACTGAATCAGCCACAATGATACCCAAAATCTACATTGAATATTACGAAAATTTCAAGGCAAAAGAATACCAAGATTTTCATTCCATGGGTGGGAGTGCTGGGGGAGCTAGAACTAAAATTAGTACTCACCAAGAAAATTGTTAACATTCTTACAATCTGGTTGTTCTTTTAGCTATGTGAGTGCTATCAGGAACAGAAAACAAGAAAATGATAAAGCTTTCTCCTGTTTCAAATCAGCTTCTTTGTTTTCAAATATGTTCAGTTCTCTTGCTTTTTGTGCGTTAATTGTCATTATAGGCAAGGGCTCTGGTAGCTAAATTGCTGTCCCAACACACTGTGTAACAAAAGATTACAAAGTAATTGGATCAAAACTTTCACAGAAAAAAACACTTAGATGAAACATCTCTGTTAGGCCTATCCCTAGGAGGAAGACGGAGATTAAGTGAACCACAAATAGTACGTGACGACCTCACCAAATGCTGCATTACTGATCCTGACTAAGACGGTTATATAATAAGAAGCTGCTTTACTTGTGATGAAAGAAAAAAAGAAAAAGAACTGTTCACACTCTCTCATCTCATACAAGACTGGAACTGAGAATTTTTTTTGATCCTCATAAAGAACGTTGAACTTAATGCAGTAACCAGCACCTTTTTTGAATCTTTATACCCCAGGATGTTCTTACTTTGGGAGAACCCCATTCCACATTATAATAACTCAGTTGAAACATCTGCAGGTCCAATGTTAAGTTCAATTTGTGTATTTATTTCTGAAAAATTATTATAGCTGTTTAGTTAACATATTTTATATCTACTTCGTTAAAATACACATTACTTTCAGTTTGTAACATCTTACTATTTTGTAGCTGGTAGTATTTTTACAGAACTCAAATATTTTCTTGGCTCTTAAAGATTTTAAAAAAATTGTTACAGATCATGAGCATTGTCCGGTTCAATCGTAGGCTGAGAAGGTTGATCCTTTGAGAAGATATTGTAAAATAAAGTCATGGCCACCTAGAATGTGTTCAAGTTCAAAGTTTGTATCTACCCCCACAATCCCAATGAGACCCTTTGTCTCCCCTTGATCTCAATCACCAGTGTAACCCCCAGTGCTCTTCTTCTCTGAATTTAACAGAAGCAAATAATTTGGTGAACACAAAATAATGATAACATGTGTGAAAGAAATAGCAGGTTGCTATGGAAACAAATAGAAGGGCAGGAAGTTCAAGGATGTCGTTTTTTTTTTTTCCTTTGTAGAAATATAGAAAATATATAGGCTGTGTTTCCTTTTTTTTCTTTTTTACAGGCTTCATGTGTGGAATCTAGTAGGATGGTTGTGATCTAGGCATGCAGATAGGATTACATTGATTAGATTTGTCAGCTGAAGAACACGCCTTCACCCTGCCCCCTTATGTGATCTCACACCCCTACCTGACCTCAGCTCTATGCTTACCTGCCAATCAGACTACATAACCACTCCCCTGTGGGAGTGAATAAAAGACTTGCAGTGCCTGGGCCTACTCTCTTGTTCACCCCATGCCTCTTGGCATGGGTGGCCTGTTGGCTGCTCCTGATTCCTGCTTGCCAATGCAGCCCACATGCTTTGCTGCCAATATGTTCTCTCTCCCTTGCAGCCTCTGGTCTACTCCCTAGAAAAGCCTGGTAAACTTCTAAACTCCTTCTCCTTCCTATGAAGCCCTCACTTTCCTTTGTATTTCACTAAATAAATGCTAAAAACCTTACCATGTCACCTGGTTTATTCAAGTTGTTATTCAGAATTCTTATCTGATTAAACAGCAAGGACCCTCAACATTAATATTAAAATTATTAATAAAGCTAGCCAATATCAGTTGCATCAGAAAATTTTTACACTTCATGGTGTAGTGGAAACAACACAGGATTAGAGCCAGACGACCTGGTTTCATATTACAAATTGTTCTTCTGAATGATGTGTTATAATTTCTTATTTTATCTGTACCAGAAATTGGAAGAGTAAAAGAAGAATTATTTCTTGGTGCCTTTGGAGTGAGCATGGCCCTATCTATACTTTGATTTGGGAATTCTAGTCTCCAGTGCTAAAAGACCTGTACTGAAATTTCCTGAAAACATAGGGACTTGTGGTTTTCATTTTATGCTGCTTTTAACCAGTAAGTGTTCTTGCTTTTTGGAGGGAATTAAATATAGGGAAGCCCCTCAAATAGGAGGGGTGACTTTTGGCTGTCCCTCCTGAACACTGAGAATTACTGGATGAGAATGAATTTCCAGTGTTGGTAATTTGCTGTGGAAGCTCTAATACAGGAGGTTAATGATGGAACCCCCTTCCCTCACCAGTTCTAGTCAGGGTGTGATCTGGTAAGCTGCAAATTTACTGGAGTACAGCTTGCCGGAAGCTAGCATCCAAGAGATTAATTCTGGAACAAAACCTTACACATTAAAGCACCTCTATCTACTTCGTTTACCCTATGTGATCCTTCTCACTTCCAATTTTCCTCTATTAGTTTCCAGTCACTGGGTTATTAATTGAATCATGATTTATAGCTACCTTTCTCACTTGTTATCTCAAGGCCTTACAATCAGTGATTTGAATTTTTATTCTGAGTTGACCCTCAGAGTATCTGCCTACAATTTCCTACATCATCGCAATTGGCCTGGAAGGATGTTCCAAATGAGATCCGAATGACAAAAGGACTTTGGATAGAGTAAATCCCCTTGTAAATGTTAATTATTTGCATTAAAATT
The DNA here is from genome assembly GCF_051225735.1 of Oryctolagus cuniculus. NCBI lineage: Eukaryota > Metazoa > Chordata > Mammalia > Lagomorpha > Leporidae > Oryctolagus > Oryctolagus cuniculus. Next base: position 101,610,083 of record NC_142870.1, read on the forward strand.
GCTTTTAAGTGGGAAAAGGAAGTCATGTGTACAGTGTACACTGATGCAGAAACACAGCACTGAAAACACTGGCTTAGATTCTGGTTCCTTCCTGCAGTAGGCTAACAGTCAAGTCACATGACTAATTGTTGCCTGGATGTCCAGGTCTGTAACATGAAAGAGAAAAGGTAGGCAGATTGAGATCACATTCAACTCCAATATTGCCTGAATTCTGCTTAAGCTAAATTTTAGGAGGTATGATGTTTGTGAATGTCTACAGAATTCTGCTTTAAATGTTCCCTTTCATTACCCTAAAATTAGTCGGTGAGGTAATTTAGAAAAGTGATTAAAACCCAGAGCTTTGAAGTTCTAAAGTCCAGGACTGAGTTCAAGATTCTCCACTTACATTTACATGGTCTCCACATTCTTTGACACTTATCAACTAAAGATGTCTATTTTCCCTCCCTTTGAATGTGGGCTTTGTGACCAGTAGGATACTATGCAAATGACACTGTACATTCTTCCAAGCCCAGCTTTAAAAACTAGCAGCTTCCACTTCTTGTCTCATGGAATGCTCATAGCTGGTACCCAGCTGCCATAATCAGAAAAAGCCAAGCAGCTTCACTGAGAAGTCACAGGTAAGCATTTCAGCCAGAGACCCATTTCAGGATCCAAATGATAGGCAGCATAGCCATCAGATACAGAACTGTGTGAGTCTTTGGCTGATTCTCACCCCAGCAACTATTTCCCACCAGCCTACCACCCTTTGAGTCACCCTAGCTCACACTGTTTAAGCAATGTGTTACTACCAATAACTGTCCAAATGGCAGATTTTTGAGCAAATCGAATTACTGTTGTATTTCAAATCACTAAGTTTACAGCAGCTTATTATACAGCAATATACAACTGCAGTTGTAACTGATTTTAAACCTCAGTGTTCTCATCTGTGAAATGAAAGATAATGATTCTTTTCTCATGGTGGTGTTACCTCGGTTTAAAGAATTACTTCAAATTGAGATCCTTGATAGCTAAATAGTGAAAAGACACACTGATTAGAGCTGCAAAGGGATATAAGAAAAACAAATGAAGGTTCTTCTTTCCAGGTACTCTGACTGACAAAACAAATTCAGCGGAAAAATGACAGAACAGAATAGAACAGAACAGACACACTATAGAACACCCAGGAAAGAGGGCAGACATGCTGCTCTGGGCAGCTGTGCAGTACAGCCAGCTACCCTCTGGGTATCTTCATCTTCGCTAGTCAAGGTATTCCTAAAGGAGAAGAGAAGTAAAAAGGTGTTGAGACCTTGATAAATGAAATAACAGTTGAAAATTCCAGATTCTTGAAAGAGACAGGGACATCCAGATACGAGAAACTCAAAGGAACCCATTCAGATTCAACTACAAAATATCTTCTCCAAAGCATATTGTAGTCAAATTGTCAAAAGTTAAAGCCAATGAGAGAATTCAAAGATAGTAAGACAAAAGCATAAAGTTACATATGAAGAAAACCAATTAGAGTAACATCAGACCTCTCAGCAGAAGCCTAACAGACCAGAAGAAAGTGGGATCAAATACTCAAGGTCTTAAAAGGAAAAACCTTTGCAACCAAGAATATTATATCCAGTGAAGCTGCCCTTTAAATGTGATGGAGAAATAAAGTATTTTCCAGATAATCAAAAAACTGAGAATTCACCACCACCATACCCTCCTTTCAGGAAATTCAAAAGGCAGTCCCACATTACATGTAGACATCATGAAAACATACAACACCATAAATTCACAAATGGATCAGGTATAATCAGTAACCAATCAACAAAATGACATGTTAGTTCTAATCTGTCAGTACCAACTTTAAATGTAAATGGGTTAAGTTCCACAGCCAAAATATTTAGTTAGCTAAGTTGATTAATAAACTAAGACCCCACTATATGCTGCCTACAAGAAAGTCACTTCACAAAATACATAGACTGAAAGTGAAGGGCTAGAAAAAGAAATACCAGGCAAATGGGAACCAAAAGTGAGCAGGAATATCTATAGTCATCAGATGTAACAGATTTTAAATCAAAAACTATAAAAAAAGACAAAGCACATTATAAATTGTTAAAGGAATTATTTCAGCAAGAAGACAAAATAATCATAAATATATATGCACCCAATGCAAGACCACCCAGATATATTCAGTAAGTATTATTATATCTAAAGGGAAAGATAGACCCCATCACAATAATAGTGGAAGAATTAAACACCCCACACTCATCAATGGACAGATCATCCAGATAGAAAATCAATAAGGTACATTGGAGTTGAAATATTCCATTGAAGAAATTTTCCTAATAGGCATTTATAGGACATTTCACCTAACACCTACAGAATGCACATTCTTCTGATCAGTACATGGGACATTTTCTAGAATAGGTAGGAACATTACTCAAAATTATAAGAGATATATACAACAAATCAACAGCCAATATCATACTGAATAAGGAAAAGCTGAAAGCATGTCCCCTCAGATGTAGAATAAGACAAGAAAGTCCACTTTCACCACTCTTATTCAATATAACCAAAGAAGTGAAATATCTCTATAATGAAAGTTTAAAAACATTGATGAAAGAAATCATCAAGGACACAAACAAATGGAAACATATTCATTACTCATGAATTGGAAGGCTTAATATCATTAAAAATGCCTATGTACCTAAAGCAATCTACAGATTAAATACAATCCCTATCAAAATGCCAATACATTCTTTACAGAATTAGAAAAAAATTCTCGAAGTCAAAAAGAATCACAAAAGACAAATAACCAAACTGATCTTGAGCTAATCAATCTGAAAGCATCACAATAGCTGAATTCAAAGCATACCACAAAACTATAGTGATTAAAACGTCATGGTACTGGCATGAAAACAAACAATGCATCAGTGGAACAGTATCGAGGTCTCAGAAATTAATCCACATCCTCACAGCTGACTAATTTTTGACAAAAGTGTCCCACACCATACCTTGGAGAAAAGATAATCTATTCAATAAATTTTGCTGGCAAAACTGAACGTATTTATGTAGAAGAATGATACTAGATCCCTGTCTATCTTCATATACAAAAATCAACCCAACATGTATCAAAGACCTAAGTGTAAGACCTGAGACTATTAAATTGCTGGAAGAAATTGTAGGGGAAATGCTTAAAGACACTGGTACAGGTGATGAGTTCTTGGATAAGACCCTCAAAGCACAGGCAACAAAAGCAAAACTGTACAAATGGGATTTTATCAAACTCAGAAGTTTTTGCACAGCAAAGGAAGCAATGGAGTGAAGATACAGCCAACAAAATGTGAATAAACTATTTGCAAGCTATTTATCTGGCAAAGGATTAATATCCAGAATATATCAACAATTCAAAAAACTCAACAATAAAAAAAATCCACTGAAGAAATGGGAAAAAGACCTCAACAGGCAGTTCCCAAAAGAAGAAATTCAAATGGCCAACAAGTTTGTGAAAAACATGCCAAACATCATTAGTTATCAGGAAAATGAAAATCAAAACTACAATAGATGTCACCTCACCCTGTCAGAATGGCTAATATTCAAAAGACAGAAATTAACAAATGCTGGTGAGGACACAGAGAAAGGGGAAATCTTATACACTGTTGGTGGGAATGTAAACTAGTGCAGCTACTGTGAAAAGCAGTGTATTTCTTTAAAAATCTAGAAAAAGTTTTACCATATGATCCAGTAATATCACTAAAGGGTATAGACCCAAAAGACATGAATACATTGTATTAAAAGGATACCTTCACAGTCATGTTTATAACTACACTGTTCACAAGAGCCAAAATGTGGAATCAACCACAGTGTCCATCATCAGATGAATGGATGAAGAAAATGTGTTATACATACAAAACGGAATATTATTCAGCTATAAAAAGGAATGAAATTCTACCATTTGCCTTAAAATGGATGTAACTGAAGGACATAGTGTTGAATGAAATAAGCCAGACACAGAAAGACAAATAAAATGTGTTCTTATTTATGTGTGGAAATAAAATTTAAAAAGAAAATAAAAACAAAAAAGAAAATAAATTCCTGTGTGCATCAGTGTTGCTGCAAATGTGGTTTTGTCAAACTTTGACCGAAAAGAAGGAAGGAAGAAAGGAAGAAATGGAGGGAGCAAGGGAGGGAGGGAAGGAGGGAGGGGAATGGGGAGAGTGAGGAAGGGCATACCACTATGTTCCCACTATGTTCTTAGAATTGTATTTATGGCTACATGGAATCTGTTCTCTTTATATTAATAGAAAATTAACATGAAAAATGCTGAGAATTGTGTAATAGTAATTATCATGCATTTTTGTGATCATGAGAATCTAATGTATCAATAAATTCCTTAAAAAGGAAAAAAAACTGAATGATTTTATATTCATACATAAAATAATTTAGCATCATAAAATACTGCATTCAAAACACAGAAGATCTAATATCTTTTGGTTCCATAGTTATTATATATTGTTGCTACACTCATATATTTCTGGGGGTGCTATTACAAGTTTTCAAATATCTTATATTCTTTCATGACTAACATAGCCTCAAAGAGAGAAAGTGGCTGTGATAGCAATGAGAGAAAGAAAATTGATGGTAGCTAAATCATCCATTTTGTTCATCTTTCCTTTTTTACTCTACTGTTAGTAAACACAGAGAAGACCCTGAAGTCCCCCATACCCACAGAGTGAGTGATACTTGCCAGTCCTACTGGTCCAAGTGACTGAGCTCTGAGTTGAGGAAGCAGACAGGGAATCAAGAAGTTCACTGAACTGAATAAATGGCCTTGGAGAAGAATTTGAAGAACCTTAAAAATCAAACCAAGATGGAGTGACCTAAGCCAATACCATTAAAAACAAGAAGTTACCTTTTCCCCAAATAAAATTAAAGTTTAAAAATTATAGCCCTAAACTTTTCCCCCAAAGCTAAAATTAGGTGCAGCTATAAAAATAAGGAACCCTATGCTTAGCTAGCTGCAACACTTGTGCCTGGCTGTGCTAAGACCTAACCCAGTTTGTATGCCTCCTAATACTCAAATAACGGTGTGGGAAGCAGGACACCACTCTCCCACGAGGGGAACAAAGGGAGCAGGGAGCGAGACATCGTCCCCCTCAGGGTGAACAAGATGGCGCTGGCAGGGAAAGGAACTACTAAAGAAGTAAACAACAAAATGGCGATGAGGTGCATGCCTCCCATGTGATCCCGTAGCTGATTGGATAGAAGACGCATGCCCTTCACATGATCAGCTCACGGATTGGACTGCTGTGTGCATGGTTCCCATGTGATCCCGTAGCTGATTGGACAGAAGACGCATGCCCTTCACATGATCAGCTCACGGATTGGACTGCTGTGTGCATGGACTCTATAGTGCTTTTGATTGGTTGCTGCAGCTATATAAACCGTGTGACTTTGTGCTGGGGGCTCTCTGGACTCCCGAGTTCAGGAGGCCCGTCTGCGCAGACGCCAAATAAATCCTCTTGCTTTTGCATCAGCTGGTCTGGAGTCTGAGCCTTTGGGGTGTGCCTCTCGACGTGTTAGCATCCTCACTCCGAGGGTCTAACAAATTTATTGTGTAATGTTCACGTTTCCTGGTGTGGCACCTTTCTCAAAAGTACATGGGGCTATTTCAGAAAGTTTGTGGAAAAATAGATTCATAAGATAAGTTTGGTTTTGGTGAAAACATTTTGAAATTCATGCATATTTTTCCGTAAAACACATTTTCCATGAACTTTTTAAACACTCCTCATATGCATAGACCTTAAAAATTTTGCACTAAAATAAGCTTATCTTTTTTTTCTTTTTTTTCTCAAAATTTATTTGAGAGGCAGGGAGAGAGAGAGAGAGAGAGAGAGAGAGAGAGAGAGAAGACAGAGAGAAGAGAGCCCTCTCCTCCCTAAATGTACACAGCAGCTAGGGCTGAATAAACAGGAGTGGCAGGAACTCAATTACTTAAGCCATCCTGCTGCCTCCCAGGGTCTGCTTTGGCAGGAAGTGGGAGTCAGGAGCTAGAAGTGGAAATTGAATCCCTGTACTCTGATGTGCGAGGTAGGCATCTTAACCATTAGGCTAAATGACTGCCCCTTGATAGCCTTTTTTTTTTCTTTTTTTTTTAACTTTTATTTAATAAATATAAATTTCGAAAGTACAACTTTTGGATTAAGCTTATCTTTTAACTCGGTTTTCACAAGCATTTTTGAATTATCTTTGCATCCGATTCTGTGTTTTCTGAGGCACGATGCTTGAGCCTTGGATGGGAGGATTCGGTCTGGCTACAGAGTGAGCACTCTTAGTAAATTAGCACTGCAGGAAGCAGATATCTCTTAGCTGTAGTTTCTTGTGCCAGGTAGTTTTTTTTTTAATGTATTCTAAAACTGTGAGTGCAAAGGAGATCACTGAAACACGGAATGAAGACCCCATGGCACAGTACTGCCACTCTGTCTAAAAGTGTAAATTGTCCTCTTTTTTTAAAAAAAGATTTTTATTTATTTATTCAACAGGTAGAGTTACAGACAGTGAGAGGGAGAGAAAGGTCTTCCTTCCGTTGGTTCACTCCCCAAATGACCGCCACGGCCAGCGCTGTGCCGATCCGAAGCCAGGAGCCAGGTGCTTCTCCTGGTAAATTGTCCTCTTGAGGCAAGGAATCCTGCGTGAGTGTTTCTATAACCAATTGGCCATGCCAAGGCAGAGAAGTTGAGGAAAGGTGTCAAGGAAGAAAGTGGTCCTCGGGATCTTCACTAGGACTCTGTCTGTATCCTGATAACTTCTGTATAACTTGAAGAAAACACATATGGAAGGGATGACTGCTTCAAACTTGGAAAGAAAGTTTTAATCATGTTCCTCATTTCTGACCCTCCATTTATCCACAGACAAACCCTTCAATTGAAAGGCAGAGGCTGAGGAAGAAGCTAGGGAGAAGGGAGACTATGCCAGTTCTAGCAGGGCAAAGGAGGAACTCTGAGAGAATCTCTAGAACCTCACCATGGATTCATTTTTCCCTCTGAAGCTAGGCCTAACCCACATCCCATACACAGAGAGTGCCAGGATCACTCTCCAACCACTGCTATTTCATCCACATGGATCAAGAACTCGTTACAGTCATAAAAGTAAAGGCGCAGACTTGTACAGTTGCTACATGAAGGAGCTCTTCTGTATCAGTGCCATTCAATTAAATTTCTGCTCTGGATAATGCATAAAAATGGCTTGTGGATTTTTTTCCTTGGGTGACTCATTCTGTTTGAACTCTAAAGCAATTCCTCAGGAATGGAAAGAGACTATTTAAAAATGAGCCATGAGATTGTCATTTAAAAATCATTTTTTTAAAAAGTGAGCAGATCTCTATTGGCAACAAATGAAAGAAGAGAAATTTGAGAATCCTGAACTCAGTTCTCAAAGGTATCGCTTTAGAAAAGAAAGTATAAAAATGTTAAGTAGCCTTTTAAAAAGCAATTTGAAGGAAGTGGAGGAATGAGGATAAAATCCTGATTTTTAAGTGAAAAATTATACCTTCTCTTACAGGAAATTTTCTTAGTGCCTCTGTCTTACCTCCCACTTAAGAAATGATTAACATTTCACAGCAAAATGCAGTATCTTTTCTTTAAAAAAAAAAAAAAACACTCAGTGTATACCATCGTTGCTACATGTTTTGTAGAAAGTATAACAACAATGTGGTCTTTTCAATAAGGTTTAAAGTCCTTGAAAGATTCCCGTGGCTAACTATAATGTTAAAGCCACCAACAGAATCGAAATTGCGCAGTTTTTCTTTGTGAAATCTCTCCTTCCAAAATATCATTTAGAAAATGCCCCACCAGAGACTGTCTATGCTGTTAGGGAGGACTTGTGGTGTTGACTGTGGAGCCCTCGCCCACGGCCTGCTGCCTGTCAGCTCCATCCCATGCACACTTCTCCAACTCCCCCAGCCGCCTCCAAAGACAGGTTCATGAATTTATTCCACAAAGCCCTTATCATTTTATTCAATTGGTGATAATATAGAAATATCTTTGCAAGGAGTGTTTACATGAATGAATTTTCCAACTTCAAAAGGATTTTCATTTCCAGCTGCACAATTCAAAGTTCATAAGAAAAAAAAAAAATCTGAAATTGCCCCTGGGCAATTTCACATCTGGTGAGGGAGAGTGGGAGACAAGAGCAGGGTCACACCCTATCTCTCATTCACACAGAGCCAGACAGGAGCAGGATAGCCCATGTTAAATCTTCAAATTGTCAAGGTTATGTCGTCTACAGAGATTACTGTGAAATTCATGTAACTCTTTTTTTTTAAAAGATTTTATTTACTTATTTGAGAGGTAGAGTTAGAGACAGTGAAAGGGAGAGAGAGAGAGAAAGGTCTTCCATCCACTGATTCACTCAAATGGCCACAATGGCCAGAACGGAGCCAATCCTAAACTAGGAGTCAGGAACCGACTTCAGGTCTCCCTCACAGATGCAGGGGCTCAAGTGCTTGGGCCATCCTCTACTGCTTTCCCAGGCTGTAGCAGAGAGCTGGATGGGAAGTGGAGCAGCTAGGGCTAGAGCCAGCACCCATATGGGATGCCATTGCTGGAGGTGGAGGATTAGCCTACTTTGCCACAGCACCAGCCTCTCGACTTAAACTCTTTTGTCAGGGAACAAAATCCTTCTTTCCAATCATTCTTGAAATTCTGGAGAGGGTGAGATTTTCAGGATTTTTGCTTACCTCTTAGTTTCAAAAGCTCATTTCCTTTTAATCAATTAACTTTGGGGAATCACTTCTCCTTCATAACCAGTTCTCTATGTTCTACACGTTATAACCTTGCCTTGCTCTGTAGACCCATTTCCTTCATTCACACACACACACACGCACACACACACACACACACCCCAAGCCTTGATGTTCAGACTCACATAATAAAATAATGTGAACAATTTAGGAATCAATATAAGCTATCTCCACTTATTGTATTTTATTTCAGATTTGTTTTCATTTTATTTGAAAGGCAGAGAGGGAGCAAGAAAGAGAGAGAGATCTTCCATCTGCTGGTTCTCTATTCAAAGGCCCACAATCACTGGGTCTGTAGCGGCCTGAAACCAGGAGCCATGAACTCCATCTGGGTGTTCCACATGGCTGGCAATATCTACATCTACATCTACATCTACATCTACATCTACATCTACATCTACATCTACATCTACATCTATCACCTGCTGCTTCCCAGGGAATGCTTTAGATGTGCATTGGGAAAAGAGTAGCCAGCACTGGGAACCAAGCACTCAGGTATGGATGACTGGTGTCCCAAGCATTAACTTAACTGCTGCACCACAACACCCCCCACAAGCCATGTCCATTTTAAAAAGTGGCTCTGGTGCCTACCAGTTTGGATACTCCCTCCAGCTTTCTGCTCTTGTCTCCCCTGCCTCCCCACTTGCTCCTTCACCCTGGGACTTCATTTGTTTGAAGAGTAGTTCAGTTGTCTCCTTCCGACTTAGCCTTTCAGTGCTCACCTTTCTTTTCGCAAACTTAAAACCAAAAATATTCTTTGCTCAGAAGGATTTCAAGCGCCGACTGACAGGTTTATTTCTGTCTTAGCACAAATGAGGCATCAGAGAACAAGCTTTAAGTTAGGGTGGTGAGGAGGCACGGAGAAAGTCCCGGAGTGGGATGGAGCGTGAGGAAGGGAGCAGGAAGACGCAAAAAGGGACAAGCCTCGCAAGAGAGTGTCCTGCCGCACGAGGAGCCTGCGGCTTCTCCCTGCTCCCTATACTCTCTCTCCAATTAGTCTGTTTCCAATAACACGAGTTCTGGATTCTCAGCTATTTTTTTAACCAGAATTGTGGCATTACAAATTTCATGTTGTTCCTGTCACCAGATTTCCAAATGTTGCCTTTCAGAATTACTTTTATCACCCCCTCTCTGTGAGCTAATAATATTTTCTATCCACAGATTCTTGCATTAATGACTCAGGATCATAACCTCCTGTGAATCGTGCATTATTAAATCTCTTTTCCAGCAGCTAAGATTAGAATAAGGAGAAGTTAATAAGTTTCATGAAGTCACAAAATGAGTCATTAGAATCGAGGACAGAATTCAGACACTGAGGCCACAAGCCCTGTTTCTCCAAAGGCCTGTCAGCTGCGTATTCATTCAACTTCTACACAGAAAAGCTGAATCACACTGTCCACTCCTGTGTCTTGCTCCCTGCTCACACAGCATTTGCTGTCTTGAATGCTTCTTTGTCATTCTCTCATATTTCTGTCTAAATAATTTTTAATTATTTATGAGATAGAAATAGAGAGAGAGAGTATATCTAACTACTAATCCACTTCCTGAATATCCCCTTTAGGCATTAAAAGCTTTGCCAGGCTGCAGGCTGAAGTCAGATTCCTGGAACTCCATTCAGGTCTCCCACCTGGGTGGCAGGGGCACAATCAACCGAGCCCTCACAGGCTGCCTCCCAGGATGTGTCTTATCCGGAAGCTGGAATTTGGAGTGGAGCCAGACAATCTGATATGAGATGCAGGTATCCCAACCATTGTCTTAACCATAAAACCAAACACTCGCCCCTATTTAAAAATTATTAAGGAAATGTATAAACATTACTAGAACCTTCTATCTGACATAAATATCAAATGCACACCTATTCATAGGAGTAAAATGATCTTATCAGTAGCAAAGAGCTATTGGACCATTCTTCCTTATAAGATGATTAATCCCAACATTAAATTAATGCCCAGATGAATTAATTTTAGCCTGGGCCAATTTGGGGGTGTTTTGTATGTTAAGTGGTTTGAGCTAAAGAAACTTTTCTGTAAAGAACCTTTGGCAAAGATGTTTGGAGCAATATCCTCCTGACAATCTTTAGTACTTGGGGAAGGTAGGTAGGAAAGAACTGAATTAGAAAAAAAGGAAAAATACTCAAAGTGTATTAAAGCCAACTTGTGCCAAATTTAAGTATTTGGGGGAATATATTTATTGCTAAACCTCCATTTCCTAAGTTACATGTCCATGAACAGTATTATTTATAGATGCATTTCCTAGTTAGGAAGCAAATGAAATGACGATTTGTTGAAAGTGATATTGGAGAGAGCATTCAGTGTAAGAATCAAACGATACAATGTGTACAGCTGATAAAATGATGTGAAACAGGACATCTGGTAAGAGAGTCAGTCAGCTGGTAAAGAGGGAAGAATAGATGTCAGAAGGCCTCATTGTTTTCATGATGGGCAATATCTGATAGTCATCAAGATTGGGCAGGCACACATTCATCTTGAAGTTCCAATTAGATAATGGGCGGGAAAGAATAATAAACTCTATGAGGTTCATGGCCTTGCTAACCCCTCAAATGTTAACTTACACTGGCTGGTATGATGTCAAAAGATATCTTTTAAGTTAAGCAAGTTGGCCTTCATGTAAGTGCTCAGTGGGTTGAATTACCACACAGGACACCAAGTTAAGTTTGAATTTCAAGCAAACAATGAATACTGTTTTTTAAGTATAGCTATGCTTCAAATTATTCATTGTTTACCTGAAATTCAAATCTAACTAAACATTATTTATTTGTTATGTCTGGCAACCCTACCACCAGGTGAAAAATGAGCTGGAGCTCAGAAACCTGATGCTGGCACAGGCTATAAAACAGGTCACTCATTAGTTAGAACTATGGTTGATGGGAGAACTCAAAGCAACCCAGGAGTCTTCACATTTTCCCCTGGAGGTAAGTTTTAAACACCCAATAGTTTCTTTTTAAGTATGTTCTCCCCAGTAATAAGAAGGCAAAGCTTGAAAAGTTGGCAGAGTTCAATTGCATGGGATGGGCACTGCCAACATTTGCTTCTGTAATTCTTTTTCTTAGTCTTAGGACTAACCCACTTACCTTCTTCTGACGGATTCATTCTACTTTAAATTTAAAATTGCCAGTTAATTGTACAATCCATTCATGTCCAACTTAAAACCAGGCTGTCTCTTAAATTTAACTCAACATATCTTTGATGTGATGTTACATCTGAATTTTAGAGGTTAATCTTTCAGATTAATCCTGCTTTGCCTTGTCTAATATTTATGGTGGTAGTCTTCCTATGGTCAATATACTGGAAACACATGCCAAATATATGAGAAAAGATACAGCAAAGTAACAGAGAATTTTTTAAAGGTCCAAATATGGGGCAGGGAGAGACATTTAAAAAATTTATTTTTTCTGGCTATCTCACTTCAGGAAATAAAGGAAGATGGCTTTTAAATAGATTCTACAGTCCCAGAAAAATAAGTAGTTGGACAGAGTCCTACACTTTTAATAAACTCTGCATCAAAGTCCCTCTGACCCCTATCTCAAGTTCAGGAAACAGGTAAGATCATAAGCAATAATAAGAGTTTCTTTAGAAGCCTTGCCAAGACCGAGCTCTGTAGCCAATGTGGAAACAGCCATGGCCTCCTGAACCTCAAAGTCTTCAAAGAAAGTAGAAACAGTGGACTTAGTAGGAAATCCTCTCCCTAGAAGGAAAGTTGTTTGTTTTTCCGTGTATTCTTGGCAGGACATTGTACCACTGGACAAATTAATCCAATAGGCAAAAACTACCTGGTTGTAACCACCCAAATGTGCCGTAAGAGCTACTGCTGACAAATTTGGGTGGTTACCAAAAGCTTAACCATCCACATATTAAGGATCAGATTTTGAAAATTAAGACTGGGCATTTTAAATAAAAGTAAACTCCTTATCCTTAAGTATTTTTGTGTAGCTCTTAGAAATATGTCCCCAAAATAAAATATTTTTAAAAAGGTGTTCTGATATAATTATGATTGATAATATTTTACTTTTTATATTTTAGTCTCCCTGAATCCCCATTTAATCCTTTGTTTATGAAGAACAGTGTTTTCTTATTCTTACTAATTGTTGAATTTTTTATTTAGTGAATATTTTTTATTTATTTATTGAATTCTTTATTCTTACTAATTGTTGAGTTATTTTATAGTGATTATAAAGAAAATTGAAAGTGTGTCACTGTAAACGTTAAAAGGAGGATAAGAAAAGCGGGAGGTCAGAGGGGGAAAGTGGGGGAGGAAAGAAAGGAAGGATGGGATGTATCATTATTCTTTTAGAATTGTGAATGTGAAATTTGTTCCCTTTATATAAATAAAAATCACATTATATCCCATAGATACGTACAATTATTATGTGTACATCAAAAATAAAAATAAAACCATGAAAAAGAATAATATTCTTAAATTGTTCTCGTGATAGTATACATTTACCAACTTCTTTAAAAAATGAGAAATGAAACCACTCAGAAAATTTTAATTCAAGAAAAATAACAGTTGCAAGCATTTTTTTAAAATCATAAGGACTCTTAAAATGTAGTCCCCATCAACTAGAGCAATAGATTTTGCTGAGGATGTAGGCAATTCTGAGTTCACATAAAAAGTATATCTTGGTGTCATTAATATTTGATTTAATTTACTATATAAAAAAGAGCACAGGAAATTATTCTAATGGGGAAAAAAGGATTTCCAATCCTTTTATACCAATAAAATTCATGAACACTGCATTGATCATTCACTTGACAAGTTTCCTTTCTTCTTTCCTTCCTTTCCTTTCACAATTAAAGTTTTATGTCTTGTTTAACTTCTTGACATTCAAAAGAAATGAAGACATCATCTTGTATTTTTCAAAACCTTTATAATTCTTGCTCTTATACTTTAGTCTTTAATTCTGTTGGAATTATTTTGTATGTGCAGTGTGAGGTAGAGGCTCAATTTAACTTTTTTCTTGGACACCCAATTTTCAGGCATTTTTCTTCTGAACTGTAGTACCATTTTTGTCATGTATGAAGTTTCTGTATATGAGTGAGTGAGTGTTTTTATCACTATTACATGCCTCAGGTATATCTGACTATCCTAATCTTAGTTGCAATAACTTTTGAGGATAAGTTTTTATATTCAGTGAACAAGTTTTAATCTCTCTATGTGTTTGTGTATTTAATTATATTTTAGTTGATCAATTTTATAATGTTCAAATGCAGGAATATTCCAAGATGGCAGATTAGGGAATGACACACTGTGCTAGGGTAGGGAAAAACAGTAAAAATAAATAAATAAAGTATGACGTGCACTCTCAGGGATGAATTGAAGAGAAAAACCACACTGGAAATCCTACAAAAGGAACAGGAACACCGTGGACATGTGTGGAGGGTGTAAACATATAGCAGGAACATGAACACAATGCACAAACTGTAGCAGCCAAGAGTCAGAGCAGGTGGCAGCTTGGAGACAGAGGTGAGAACAGACTGTAGCAATGCGTGGTGATAGAGCCGGAGGGAAAGCATGGCCTGAATCCAGACTGGACTAGTGGTTGCTAGCAGTTTCACACAGATCCAATGGAAGTAGAGGGGGCATGTTTATCTCACCCCAACTTCCAGACAACAGAATCTGCAGCCTGGTTGAGAAAGGGTGATGCCATTTTGACTTTGGGTGGGAGCTATGGAAGACTTTATGCACATGCACAGCAGGAGGCTGAGGTAGGACAGCATCAGCTCAGTAATATTGGCTGCCATGGTGAGGAGAGAGCTTTAACCTGTGGCTCTTGTGTACATGTGTGATCAAGAGATTCTAGTAGAGGGAACAATCCATATTCCCCACCGACTTTGAGCCTGACTGGGAGGTGTCTGGGCAGCCAACTAGGACAGTGAGGCACTCACACACTCCCAGGATCAGGATGCCTAGATGGAGCTATCTCAGGGAACATCTGCCTCTCTATTAGCTGGAAAGGCTGGGAGGGCAGAGAGAAAACTCTGCATCCAGCAGTGATGGGAATCTTGTGTGCTGAAAATGTGGGGACTCAGAGAAGATGCAGGATGTAGCTGGGTCCCTGGGCAAACATTGGGTGTGGCTCCACTCCTAGAGCAGGTCATTGTAGCAGGAACTGTGCTCACAGTGAGGACCATGCAAATCATTTGTATGGTTCATACAGTGGTGCAGAACACATTGGGGACTAACACTCAAGTATTATCTACCATGCCCAACTTGGGTGTTGCCCTGGGTACTCACCCCACACTGGAACACTGACCAGAGCTCCCTGGCCACACCCAACACACACGTCTTGGAATTCACTGAAAGAACAGACATTCCACCAAGCCACAGAGGTATAGTTCAAAGATAAATGCCATCACAGAAAAACAAAAACAAAAAGAAAAAAACAAAACAAAACAAAAAAAAAAACAAAAATCAACTCCACAAATGACTAAAAACAAATTCAGAAATTCAAGAAAAAAAAATAGGAAGACACCATGACCCTCCAAAGGAACTCAACATTTCAATAGTAGAATGGGAAAATGAAGACGTTGAGAAAATGCCAGAAATGGAATTCAAACAATTAATCATAGAATTAATCACTGCTCATCCAGCCTTACAAAAGATGCTTAAGGATGTGCTACACACAGAAACTCCAAAACATAGTCATCATTTGGAAATACCTTGAAAGCAGAAAATCCCCCAGTAAAAGCACAAAAGAAATCCAAAGTAAACGAGAGGAAAATGGCAAGGTCAAGTTGTTACTTATCAATAGTCACCTTAAATGTAAATGGCCTCAATTCTCCAGTTAAAAAACACAGACTGGCAGAATTGATTTTTTAAAAGACCCATCTATTTTGTACCTACAAGAAACACATCTCACCCACAAAAAAACATGCAGACTGAAAGTGAAAGGACAGAAAAAGTTGTTCCATGCTATCTGAAAACAAAAAAGGGCAAGTGTTGCTATCCTAATCTCATACAAAATAGATATTGACATAAAAACTGTTAAAAGAGATGAAGAAGGGCACTACATAATGATTAAGAGATAAATTCAACAGGAAGATGTGACTATAATAAATGTACATACACCCAATTACAGGGCACTGGGTTATTTAAAAGAAATGTTACTGGATCTAAAGGGAGACATAGACTGTCATAAAGTAGTAACAGGGAATTTCAACTCCCCACTTTCATCAATGGACAGATCAACTGAACAGAAAATTAACAAAGAAATAACAGAGCTAATTGACACTGTGGTACAAATGGACCCAACAAATATCTACAAAACTTTTCACCCCACAGTTTCAGAATACACATTCTTCTCATCAATTCATAAAGCTTTCTCTAGGATAGAACATACACTAAAACATAAAGCAAGCCTCAGCAAATTAAAAAAATAAAGATAATACCATGTATAATCTCTGATATCAATGGAATGAAGCTGGAATTCAACAACTCAAGAATCTCTAGAACATATGCAAACAGACGGAGATTGAAGAACATGTTACTGAGTGAACAGTGGGTCAAAAAAATCAAAAGAGAAATAAAAAAATTTCTGGAAACAAATAAAGTTCACAATACATTATAGCAAAGCTTACAGGACACAGAAGTAGCAGTGTTAACAGGGAAGTTTACAGCAATAGATGCCTACATGAAGAAACTGGAAATGTACAAAATAAATGAGCTGTCAATGCATCTCAAGGACCTAGTAAAATAAACAACAAACCAAACCATAAATTAGCAGGAAGAAAGAAATAATTAAAACTAGAGAAGAAACAAAATTTAAACAAAAAAAAATAGAAAAGATCAGTGAGATGAGGAGCTGTACACATAAAACAAAAAGATACACCATTGGTGCAACCTACCAAAAAACAGAGGCAAAAGACCCAAATCATTAAAATCAGAGATGAAAAAGGAAATGTAACAACAGAAATCACAGAAATAAAAAACACCATCAAGAATTACTTCAAAGAGCTGTATGCCAAAAAATCAGGAAACCTAGAAGAAATGGATAGATTTCTGGACACATACAACCTACCTAAATTGAGCCATGAAGACACAGAAAATCTAAATAGAATGATAACCAAGATGGAAATTGAATCAGTAATAAAGACCCTTCCATGCTGAGAGTTTCACTGCTGCATTATACCAGACATGTAAAGAACTTATTACAATTCTTTTCAACCTATTAAAAACAATTGAAAGGGAGGGAATCCCCCTAAACTCTTTCTGAGCTGCCTGCATCACCTTAATTCCAATTAATGAATATTTTGTTGAAGATTTTTGCCATCTCTGTTCATCAGGGGTATTGGTCTATAGTTCTCTGATGAACAGAGATGGCAAAAATCTTCAACAAAATATTCATTAATTGAATCCAACAACATATTAGAAAGATCATTCACCCGGACCAAGTGGGATTTATCCCTGGTATGCAAGAATGTTTCAACATTTTCAAATCAATAAATGTGACACATCACATTGACAAACTGAAGAACAAAAACCATATAGCTATCTAAATAGATGCAGAGAAAGCATCTGATGTCAAAAATCTCTATGATTAAAATTATAAAACACAAAGAAAGAAATAGAACATATTAAAAATAGAACATATTAAAAAATGAAAAAAATCTTCCATCTTCATGGATTGAAAAAATAAATGTGATCAAAATGTCCAGACTACCAAAAACAATTTACAGATTCAAAGTGATCCCAATCAAAAAACTAATGACATTCTTTATATATCTAGAAGAAATGATGCTAAAATTCATATGGAAACAGAAGACACCCTGAATTGCTGAAGAAATATTTTACAACAAAAATAAAGCTGGAGGCATCACAATACCTGATTTTAAGACATATTACAGGGCAGTTATAATCAAAACAACCTAGTACTGGCACTAAAACAGACTTGTAGACCAATAGAATAGAATAGAAACCCCAGAAATCAATCCATGCATCTATAACCAACTTATCTTTGACAAAGGAGCTAAAATCAATTCCTGGAGCAAGGACAGTCTCTTTAAAAATGGTTCTGGGAAAACTGGATTTTGACCTGCAGAAGTATGAAACTGGACCCATATCTTACACCTTATACAAAAAACCACTCAAAATGGAGTAAGGACAAAAATCTATGACCTGATTCCTTCAAATTATAGAGAACATTGGAGAAACTCTGCCAGACATTGGCATAGGCAAAGACTTCTTGGAAAAGAACCAGAAGCACAGGCAATCAAAGTCAAAATTGACAAATGGGATTACATCAAGCTGAGAAGCTTCTACACTGCCAAAGAAACACTCAGCAAAAGTAAAGAGACAACCAACAGAATGGGAAAAAACATTTGTAAACTATGCAACTAATAAAGAGTTAACATCCAGAATCTATAAATAATGCAAAAACTCAACAACAACAAAAGAAACAATCCAGTTAAGAAGTAGGGAAAGGACTTGAACAGGCATTTTTCAAAAAGGAAATTCAAATGGACAACAAATACTGGAGAAAATGCTCAGGATCACTAGCCATCAGGGAAATGTAAATCAAAAGCCCGGTGAGGTTTCACCTCACTCCAATTAGAATGGCTCACATACCGAAATCAACAAATGACAAGTGCAGGAAAGGATGTGGGAAAAGGTACCCTGGTCCACTACTGGTGGGACTGTAAACTGGTGAAGCCACTATGGAAGACAGTATGGAGATACCTGAGAAAGCTGAGTTAGACCTTCCATTTGATTCAGCCATCCCACCTGGGAATTTACCCAAACCAAAAGAAATCAGCACATGAAAAAATTATCTGTACACCCATGTTCATTGCAGCACAATTCACAATAGCTAAGATATGGAATCACCCCAGATGTCCATCAACTGTTGACTGGATAAAGAAATTATACTATATGTACACTATGGAGTACTACTCAAATGTGAAAAAAAAAAATCAGGCAATCCTGTATTTTGCAACAAGGTGGACACAACAGGAAACAATTATGTTTAGTGAAATAAATCAGCCCCAAAAAGGCAGATATCATATGTTTTCCCAGATCTGAATTAGCTAATGGAGTACCTGAAATGTAATGTATTATAGTGAAATGGACATTTTGAGAATCAGTGATTGTTTATAGCCCTGGTTTCATCTATTGAGGAACAGTGTTTTGTTTTTTTTTTTCTTATTACTATTTGTTTAACTATTTTACTTAGTGTAGAGTTAAATATCTAATCATCAAATAAACTGAAAATAGATCTTTGTAAAAATTATGAGTGGGAATGTGAGAGGGAGGAGAAGGGCTGGAGTATGGGTGGGAAGCAGGGTTGGGGGAGGGTCACTATGTTCCTAAATCTGTACATATGAAATACACTTAAATAAATATACTTAAATAAAAGTTAAAATAAATGAATAGACAAAAGTTCAAATGTGAGGGTTTAATTGAGTTATAATGAATATTCATTAATTCGTGTTTCCCTGACATATTTCCATGTATCTTTCAATTCATAAAACATTATATAAATATATATATAAATTCATTCATCATTCCATAAAACTCATAATTTTCTACATGGGGTCTTAAACATATTTGATTAGATTTTTTCAGAAATGTGTCATTTAAAAATACTATTCTAAGTGTCATTGTTTTCTTTTATTTTTCATTTTCTAAGCTTTGTGCTTTGGGCAAGTTTTTAGGCCTAGCTGTAAAGAAGCTTGCATCACATACTGCAGTACATAGGCACAATCCTTGACTCTGGCTCCTGGCTACAGGATTTTTTCTATGCAGGCTGCATTTTTGGTACAGATTTGGGCTCCTGCCACTCACATGGGAGATCACCCCCATCCTGCCTCCTGGCCTGGACCAGCCTTGGCTGTCATGAGCATTTCAGAAGTGAACCAGTAGGTAGAAGCTCTCTGTCTTTGTGCCTTTCACATAAATAAATATTTTAATTAAATAAATTTTATTCCTGTATAAGAGCATATACATAAGTATGTATGTATGTACTTTTATATAAACATGTCAACAGCACCTTTCCTATTTTACCTACCAATTCTATCTACCTGTCTCATTTGTACCTGCAAATAATTTAAATTTTGCTGCCTTTTCCTCTCATGACTTACAGCTTAAAGTTCTTTTTTCTGAAGTACTACACTGCTTAGCTTCTCCAATAAATGATAAATAGTATTAGTCATGGTGGAAAATCCTGTATTTTTTCTGTTCTCAAAAAGAAGGCTCTAAAGTTTTGTCTATTCAAGTACACTGCTACTTAGGGTTTTTAAGGTACTCTTTATTAAACTGAAGAATTTTTTTCTCTTCTCAATTTGCTAAGATATTTATATACTGAAATATATGGTAATTATTTTAAAATGCCTTCTTCATTTATTAATAATGTAGTTGTGATATGTATTCTATATAATTATGCATACATAAATGAACAATTATCTTTTCTTTAATATTTAATATAGCCAATGACATTAATTAAAATTCTTGTGTCTGCTATGCAGTTCTGAGATTCGCAACTTGATCATTTTCTATTATCCTCTCTATGTGCTACTAAAATTTGTTTTGCTAAATTTTGTTTAGCGTTTTAACATTTATGTACAAATCTATGGGTGATGGGATTATAATATTCTTATAATTTCATTGTCAAGTTTGGATTCTAGGGGCCGTTAAAACCCTGGCCTGAGGTGCCAGTATCCCACATGGGTGCCGGTTCTATTCCGGTTGCTCCACTTCTGATCCAGCTCTCTGCTATGGCCTGGGAAAGCAGTAGAGGAAGTCCCAAGTCCTTAGACCTCTGCACCTATGTGGGAGACCCAGAAGAAGCTCCTGGCTCCTGGCTTTGGTTTGGCACAGCTCCGGCCATTGTGGCCATCTGGGGAGTGAACCATTGGATGGAAGATCTCTCTCTCTCTTCTCTCTCTCTCTCTCTCTCTCTTTCTCTCTCTCTCTGTGTGTGTGTGTGTGTGTGTGTGTGTGTGTGTAACTCTGGCTTTCAAAACAATAAATAAACCTTAAAAAAAGGGTTTGGATGCTAGTTTCATAACAAAAATGATGAGTTGTTTTTATGTGATTTTTCTAGAATTAGTCTCTGAGACTAATAGGACAGCTTCCACAGTGGACAACAACAACAAAAAAATATAATTCTGCATGAAAAATCTAAATTGATAAAAAGCCAAAACGTACAACTCTCAGGAACTTGTTTAGTTGCATATACAGTCCCATTAGTCATTGTCTGAGAGCTGCTGAGGCCAGGCTGTGATGGTAAGGGCTGAGGGTTCTAATTCACTGGCATTTCTGGATTGTCTCACACTTGGCCAAAATCTTTGTCTGAAAGACCCCAAGGGGCTGGTGCCATGGCGCAGAGGGTAAAGCCACCACCTGCAGTGCCAGCATCCCATATGGATGCCAGTTACAATCCCGGCTGTTCCTCTTCTCATCTAGCTCTCTGCTATTGCCTGAGAAAGCAGTAGAAGATGGCCCAGGTCCTTGGGCTCCTGCACCCACGTGGGAGACCTGGAAGAAGCTCCTGGATCTTGGCTTCGGATCCACGCAGATCCGGCCATCGCAGCCAACTGGGGAGTGAACCAGCAGATGGAAAACCTTTCTCTCTCTGCCTTTCCTTCTCTCTCTGTGTAACTCTGACTTTCAAATAAACAAACAAATCTTAAAACAAACAAACAAAAAAAGACCCCAGGCGCAGAGTTACATGCTCCCAACTGGAAGTGGTGCTGAGCACTTTAACTGGAAAAGTGTGAGGAACACGGTGTACCTGACAGCTTCTACCAGCAGATTGCTTCCTCCTCTATGATCTAGAGTTTAGGTCTGAAATTATTTACTTTTTGAATTTTGGGTCAAAATTACCAGTAGAGTCATCTTGGCATAGACTTCGCTTTGTAAATTCATCGTAATTATGGATTTAGTTCTTTAGTGCTTATAAGATTAAGGATATCTTCTTCTTAAGTTATTTAGGGTACTTCCAAGTGTTCATGGAAAATGGAATTAAAATATAAATTTACTTTGTGCAAAAGAATTTTGAATTCCATGCATAGATTTTTTCATAGTGCACATATTCCATGACCTTTTTAAAGATTCCTAATTTTTTCTAGACCATTTCATCTGTATTTCCAAATGTATTGACATAACTTTATTAATAATATGCTTTTTATTTTTAAATAACTACATTACCTGTAGTGATGCCATGTTACTTTCCTAATATTAGTTTTATTATATTTGTATTTTATTTTTTATCTTGTTAATTTTCTTCAGATATTTTTTAAATTAGTGAATCTTCAAAGACTCAACATTTAGCTTTGTTGATACCCTGCAGTGTATGTTGTTTTCTTTTTTAATAATTTCTGATATTTTCTTATTTATTGCCTTTTGTTCTCAGCATTTTGTCATTCTTCTACTTTCATTTTTTGACATTTACTTATTTGAAAAGAGAACAACAGAAAGAGGGGGGGAGATAGAGAAGGGGAAATGGGGATGGGGAGAGACAGAAAGAGGGAGAGAGAGAGAAAAAGAGAGAGAGAGACAGAGAGAGATAGATCTTCCATTTGTTAGTTCAATCCTCAAAGGGCAGTAACAGCCAGGGCTGGGCCAGGCTAAAGCCAGGGGCCACAAATTCCATCCTGGTCTCCATGTGAGTGGCAGGAACTCAAGTACTTAAGCCATCACTACTGCTTCCCAGGCTCATTTGCTGGCAGATGGTTTGGAAGCAAAGGAGCCTAAACTCCAACTGGGACTCTAGTATAGGATGAGGGCATCCCAAACTGAAGCCTACCCTTCTGCACCATACATCTGATCCTTTTTCCAGGTTCTTAAGTTTATATTCACAATAACAGCCTATAGTCCTCTCATATATAAGGGATGTTCAACTACTTTATGGTAAATCTGTACTATGAAGAAATTATGCATGAGGGGCCAGCATTGTGGCACAGCGAGCCAGCTGCTGCTTGCAATGCAGGCATCCCATATCACAGCACTGGTTTGAGTTTTGGCTGTTCCTCTTCCAATCCAGCTCCCTGCTAATGCATCTGCAAGGTAAATGGAGGATGGCTGAAGTACTTGGGTCACTGTCACCCAATATGGGACACTTGGATGGAGCTCTGGGCTCCTGGCTTAGTCTCAGACCAACCAAAACCATTATGGCATTTGGGGAGTGAATCAGTGGATGGAAGATATTCTCTTTCTCTCTCTCTCTTTCTCTCTCTCTGCCTGTCTCCCTTTCAAATAAATAAACCTTTTACAAAATCATTAAAACCACAAAAAACTATGTATCAATCTCAAAATCTTTTCATCAAAATAAACTTTCTTATTTCCTTCATTCCTTTAATGAAGATGTGTTTACAGAGATAATCACTACGTTCCTAAATTTGTACATATGAAATGCATGATTTTTGTATACTTTAAATAAAAAAAAATCTAGGTTAAAAAAAGATGTATTTACTTGGAATAGAAGTCCTCCCATACAGAAAGGGAAAAATTCCTGCTCCCTATTGAAAGATTGAAATAGATCCCCTTAGAAATTCCTGGGCAACACAGACTTCTTTCCTGATATTTTCATGATATTGTAGTTCCCCTTTGACACAGACAGGAAAAATGTCCCTTCTATATATTTCCCTTCTGTGAAATGAGTTGCCTCTGTTCCTGGGAGACATTAGGAGTGAGTACGTCTTTTTTTTAAGATTTATTTTATTTATTTGAAAGTCAGAGTTACAGAAAGAGGTAGAGACAGAGAGAGGTCTTCCATCCGCTAGTTCACTCCCTAGATGGACGCAATGGTCAGAGTTGCGCCAATCTGAAGCCAGGAGCCAGGAGCCTCCTCCAGGTCTCCCACGTGGGTGCAGGGGCCCAGTGATTTGGGCCATCTTCCACTGCTATCCCAGGCCATAGCAGAGAGCTGGATCAGAAAAGGAACAGCCAGGACTAGAACCGGCGCCCATGTGGGATGCTGACGCTTTAGTCAAGGCTTTAACCCACTGCACTACAGCGCGGGCCCCAGGAATGAGTATGTCTTAATAATAGTTTTTGTATCTTCCATTTCATCACTGTGTCATTATTCCAGAATAATTCTTGATTTTCAAGTAATCATAATCCTTTGCCCACTCCTTTTTATCCCCCTAAGTTATTACATCTTTTCTGATTCCTCTTGTTCTCCAACCCAGAATGTATTAAGTTGACATAGCTACTCAATGTAAACATTATCACTTGAGCTGTTCCTGCTTTGCCAGTTTCCATCTTTGTACCACTTCAACCTTTGCTTTTGCCATTTTTACTCGTAGGCTTCTGAGTATTTTTGAGATAGTCATGTTTACTGGTTATTCATTCAGGTTATTTAATTTCAAGTATATTCTTATAATTTTAAAATAAATGCTTAATCCATTTGCTCTTTTGGACATTTCCCGTATCATTTGTTTTAAAATTCTGCTGCCTTAAAATCCTGTTTTCATCACTATCACCCAACAGATGGTCTATCATTTACCTAAAAATATACAACACTGTAATTTTTCTTTACTTTTCTGATTTTTGCCTTCTTTCACAGTCATTTTTAGTTCTACCATCTGACTTCTATTAGAATAAAAATACTTTTTGTATACTAACTTTGCTGTCTTTGTTTTTGTGTTCTTTTCCCTAACATGGTAACTGACCCATAGGTTGATGTTTTATTTTTGAACAAAAGATTGAGTGAAAGAAAAGGTCCCTAAGCTCCTAAGCTACCAGTCTACTCAAAAGATGTTGGGTGATGATTCTGAATCTAAATTTATCCATGATGTATATATTAAGTAGGCCCCAAAATATCAACTTTACTATGTTAATTCAGTTACTCTTACATATTTTGCAAAAAGTATAAATCTAGCTTCCTATGTATATATTGGTTTATTTGCTCAGTGTTACCCTACTTCCCATTCTCATCCCATAATGGGTCAAAAAGCAAACCTAGATATCAAAGGTGATGCGACTTAATGTAAATGGAAACTCACTGATATTATATTCTGTTCTGTAGCTCTGTTATGAAAATACTATACTGAGCCCTAAATGATTTCTTTGATTTTATGGGGAAATATATGAAGGAATCAAAAGATTCTTGCTCACCTACTAGGAAAATTTTAATGATGAGTGGATATGAATCATACATGTTTATGTATGTGATATATATGAGCCGGACTTGAGAAAGCACTGTTTCTTCTTCTTAACAGCCAGCAGTGACTCCACTAAACCAAGAGAAGCCTCAGTTTAAGCCGATAAATGATTATAAGCAAAATCCAAAAATAAATGTGAAGCAAATAAGCTTAGTAAGAGTTATTTGTGAACAAATAAGAAATCAACATTTTGAGTGAACTTTAAAATCATTATCTAGCTATTTTCCAGCATTATCTAGGAATTTTCTGTGATCATTCTCTCCCAAATTATTCCTGTTTTCATTACCTTGGGTAAAGTAATTTAGGTTGCCAATCACTTCCAAATGCTAATCTTGAATCTGCAATAAACTGGTTGATGGTTCAGTGTAATATATTTTTCCTTTTCTGCACCCCTGGATCCTCAAAAAAGAAACATAAACAATTAAAAAATACCCCTTTTAATATATCCTTATTGAAAAATAGTGCTCAGAATTGTAGAAGATGTGGAAAGTTCTGCTGTGTTACATGATATAATCGCATGATAGAGACTATAGAGTTGCATGACTGTGTATTTATAATTAGAAAAAACAGAAACCTATAATTCTGAGGCTTAGTCTAGAGTTCCGGATAAATTACAAATCTCCTCACACCCTTTGGAAAGGCTTAGCCCTTTTTTCACTGCAAGGTTTGACAAATTGGGATCAACAAGATGGACCTGTAGCTACTTTTCAGCAAGCTATTTACTCTGGGTTGTTAAATCTGACAAATGATGGAGGGCACTACAGAGGCTCAGCTGCTCGGTAGAAAAAATTACCATTCCAAAGGAGAATTTGCTCTCACTGCACACAAATATTAGTCTTATATTTAAATTCATACAAAATACAGTCCTAATTGCAAATCTCTCCTTATTAGTATTTCATAAACATGAAGAGAATTTTAGTTGATTTGTCCTTTGAGAAGCTTTTTTAAAATACAGTACTTAAGCAACTCAGCCTTAAAAAATTTATTACCAAATATCAAATTCAAATTAAATATCATAAAATAGAAATTCATGAAAAACTTGCCAAAGAGGTAATTTCAATTACAAATCCCAACTTTCATGACAGAAAGACTAGAGTTACACTGTATCATTTCTTGTCTGTTCTTTAATTCTTTTTCAACCAAAAATAAGTTTTAGATATTGTCTTGAGAAACTTAGGAGATATTTTATATCAAAAATTCAAGGCAACCATGCCAAGATTCAACTATTTTCCATCCACTTATCTAGTTCAGAGAAACAGAAAACAAAATGGAAGGAAAGGAATAGGGAGAGCAGTAAAATGTGAACTCACTGTGGCTATAGAGGTCTATGAGTCAGCCAGGTCAGTGTTCTGTTTGCCAGGAAGACTTCTGCTGGGAAAATCCTGAATGGATCCACTGAGCAGAGTGCTGGCCTCCCACCCTTTCCTTACGTGCTAAGATTCCACAACAGCATAGGTACTGGGTCACGTTGTAGAACTACAACTCACAGCAAGCTGATGGCTGACATCAGGGTGCTGGAAAGAAAGTAGGTATTTATTTGCAAAGCGCTGTGCAAGGAGTCAGGCAACTTTTGCTTCATTCTCAGGATTCTCAAGGGGTTGGGGTAAGAAATCTTATGAGTTGATATCGGGGGGCCAGCGCCGTGGCTCACTAGGCTAATCCTCCGCCTTGCGGCGCCGGCACACCAGGTTCTAGTCCCGGTCGGGGCGCCGGATTCTGTCCCGGTTGCCCCTCTTCCAGGCCAGCTCTCTGCTGTGGCCAGGGAGTGCAGTGGAGGATGGCCCAAGTGCTTGGGCTCTGCACCCCATAGGAGACCAGGAGAAGCACCTGGCTCCTGCCTTCAGATCAGCGCCATGCGCAGGCTGCAGCGTGCTGGCACGGCGGCCATTGAGGGGGTGAACCAACGGCAAAGGAAGACCTTTCTTTCTGTCTCTCTCACTCACTGTCCACTCTGCCTGTCGGAAAAAAAAAAAGAAAGAAAAAAAAAAAAAGAAAGAAAGAAATTGGGGTTGAGAAATGCATGTTCAGAGCCCATACAGGTCTCTGGTTGATCCACAGTACTGGTTGCCCTCCTTTGGTTGATCTGTAATGTTGTGCTGTTTGGGGGAATTTTGATGATGGAAAAGTGGACTTCAGTCAGTTAAGTGATAATTTTTTGCTCAAGGCCTGGGGTTTCTGAAAAATACCCTGAAAATATGATTGACCATCAGACATTTGCTATAAAGGAGATAGACGATCTGAGTTTTGTGGTCTGGGATCCTGTGGGGCTGGCTGTACCACTCCCTCAGTTTACTGAATTAATTTTAGTAAGTGGTTGATTTGAAATGGTAGAGGCAGAGCAAGGACGCCAAGCTACAGGAGGGAGACTGAGAGGCTGCAGGAGACTAGGGCCTGATGGTATCTAGCGTCTGCATCAAAGGCAGTGCGTAGTAGCTCCATTTCGGTCAGAGGAATAAGGTAAAAGGGCGAACTTGGATCTAAGGAAAGCAGTCAACTGTCAGTTGAGAGAGGTGACTGCAAATGTGACACAGGAAGAATACACCGTGATTTTTAGTCCCATTGATTTTGAGTCTATTTCCTAAGACAGAAGGGCTGTGTGACTTGAGGCCAGTGCTTGAATAAGTGGAGAGTACAACAAAATAAACATATGCTTGAAGATAGAGATATCTGCGTTCAAATTATAGCTCTAAATTTCAGTCATCTGCGTGATAATAGACAATTTATTGATCTTCTATAACTTTTTTCTTATGTGTTGAAGGAAAAACAATACCAGGTGCAATGCATTGTTTTGGGGATAAAAATGGGCTGTTACATAAATAGCACTCAAAATGGGACTAAAAATGATACCTTAATTTACATAGTAGGAAAATTGATGATTCTCAATTAGCAGTAGTGATAAATTTACCAATTCCTTGGAATAGAGATGTTTCATTTTTTATTATGGATTCATTTGTTCATCATTTATTTGTTAACTGGGCTAAGTTCTGAGAATATGAAGGCAGATGAAGATATGATTCCTATCTGTCAGAAACTAATTGTCCTGTGCTAGAGACCAACATGCCACAGTTTACATATACTTATCTGCACAAGCTATGAAGGAAGAATGCTTCTTAAACATTGAGGCCACAAATGGATTAGTTGATTCCATTTGAGAGGCAGAGGGACAAGATTTCATAAAGAAGTGAATATGTGAGGTGAATTTGGAAAGCAAAGACATTTACTCAATGGAAGGAGTGGGAAAGACATTTCAGATGGACTTGGTAGGAGCTTGGAGATTGGGAAGAGTATGTCGGAATGCATAAAAGACGAGAAGGGCAACAGGAGCTGGGGAGAGGAACCCAGGCATAACAGAGATGATGAGAGAAACAGGATATTGTCAATTATGAGCCACTACAATCATGCCTTATGCAAGACGCCAAGAAATAAGAATCTAGTGTTCCTGCCATTTTCCTAGTAGATTTCACATCCCAATTAGCTGTGTGACATTAGAAAATGTAAACCCTGCTCCCTTGTCTATAAAATTAACCTAAAATACCTACTCCACGAAGTGACTGTGATGATTAGTCAGGTAAAGGATTTAACAAAGATTTAACAAATGTTCAAAAGAATCACCAATATGCCACTATAACCAGATTCACAGGCTGGGAAACAAACGGTTGGCAGGCAAGAAAGCAGGAATGAATTATGAATGTTTGGGAATAGGAGAGAAGAATAAGGCTGGCTCTTGGGGTCAGGGAGAAAGCATGCAGAATGAAAATCATAATGGGCAAAATGGGACTGACTACATAATTTGTAGGGCTTGGTGAAAAATGAAGGTGTGACTCCAGGTTCACAGAACAGAAAAAATGTGCCATGAAATATAAAGCTTTCACTTTTAAAAATATTAGTAATGTAACATAATTGGAGTGATAAAAATGGATAGTGATGTGTGAATAACAACATAAGCATATAAATAACAAATGTGTTTCATAAATCTATATAATACCATAAATAGTGAAATTTTTAAAGCATGTTATCTTCATTTATCATATGACTTTTCTAGATTATTTTCTACAAATTTTTGTGAAACTACCAAAATATATACTGTTAGCAATTTCATTTGCAAATATTATAGTTGAAAAATTACATCAACATTCATGGCAACTGGGAAATCACAAATAACTTTTTGATTATTTTTAATTTTCAGAAAATTTACTCTGCAGATACAATCATTATTGACAACCTTGGGATGTATTTATGATAATTTATTTTGAAATAAATTTTAGCACATTAGAGCTAATGATTCTTTTGGGGACTTTTTTTCTAAAAGATTTAACTAGTCATACAAATCACTTTTATATAAATCTGAATTTAATATTGAATGTAAATTTACCCAATGACACTCCATTTTCTCTGAATTTTGTGTAACTTACTATAGAAGAAGCCAAAGATGGCTTCATAAATTTTATACAATTCAAAACACCTGTTCATGTATTCTATTGTTGTAGCTACATTACAAGGAAATTTTAATTATAAACATGCAAAGATTCAGATATTAATATTCTTTTGAATATTGAATATTGAATATTTGGATATTTTCTTTACAAATATCTGAGATTTTCAAACCCAGAGATTCTAAAATCATCAAATGATTCTGATGCCTCCCTGAGTTATTTACTTGCTGAGTAATTGGTTCCTGTAATGTCTATGTCTATACCTTTACTTTGCAGTAATTTATGACAAAGTTTATTGAGTGAGCATTAGCAGTTCCTGCCATGGCACTTAGACTGGAGAGTTAAGTTTTTTTTTTGTTTTTTTTTTTTTGTTTGTTTGTTTTTTGACAAGCAGAGTGGACAGTGAGAGAGAGAGACAGAGAGAAAGGTCTTCCTTTGCCGTTGGTTCACCCTCCAATGGCCGCCGCGGCCAGCGCGCTGCGGCCAGCTCACCGCGCTGATCCGATGGCAGGAGCCAGGAGCCAGGTGCTTTTCCTGGTCTCCCATGGGGTGCAGGGCCCAAGCACCTGGGCCATCCTCCACTGTACTCCCGGGCCACAGCAGAGGGCTGGCCTGGAAGAGGGGCAACCGGGACAGAATCCGGCGCCCCGACCGGGACTAGAACCCGGTGTGCCGGCGCCGCAAGGCGGAGGATTAGCCTAGTGAGCCGTGGCGCCAGCCGAGAGTTAAGATTTTTTAAAATACTACAGGGACAGGTCTCTGGGCCAACCTCTGGTCATGAGTCCCAGGATTGTTCCAGTGCAAAACCTCTCTTCTGTAGCTTGGTTGTGGCTGTTATGCTACCTCTGCAGATGGTGCTGTGGTGGTCATTTCCATTTCCATCAACTTTGACCCCTTGGTTTCATTAGACTGTCCCTAGACATGTGCATATATGCTGAGTAACCATGTCCATTGCTCAGTGCCTGGTTCTGTGTACTGTGCCACAAGCTTAAACTTGAATATGTGTGTACTGCTCTTAGGTGTATCTCCCCTGCTCATGTTCATGTCCCATTGTCCCATCAGACTTCATTTACACAACAAAAGTTCAAAGATAATGTTATTAAAATTTAAATATACTGGTAGCAGAGCATTAAACCTAGTGTAGGACTCTAGGGGCTAACAGGTCACAGCCCATAAAGCTGCACATCATCAAAAGGAACATGGAACCTACATCCATGACAAAGGGATGCAGATATGCAAGATAGGCATACACAAAAATACAGAATCCAAATTTCAACAATTGTGTCAAGAGAATTGCCATCCTACCTGTGAATCACATGTGCCAATAATCTCATTGTTCTGACCAGGGTATATAGTGGGCCAGCTTCTGCATGCACGTGGAGTCGTAGCTCCCTTTCCAGGTAACATTTGTCTATACAGAGAAGAAATTTCTACTTCGACTCAGGTGTTCGCAGCATCAGACTTGTGAGGAAATCTGCTGTTCTAAGCAGGGCTCTTAGCAAGTGGATCCATGCTATAGAAAAGAGGCACAAAGGCCAGAGAGGACAATAAAATCCTATCCAGTTAGATTAGCTTTAAGCCAAGATGTCAGCCTTGGAGAAGACTCAGTACAGATCAGATATTCAAACGCAGGCACAGACAGGGGGGCTGGAGATAAGCTTGGGGGAGAGAGATCCTAAACTTTTGGAAAACTTTCTAATTTGAATGATTGAGGTCTCTGTCACAGTACCTCGAAGTACTCCTCAAAGATCTGCTTTTTTTTTAATTATATAAGCAGAGATTTAAAAAACCTTATTGCCAAAACAATGGGAAGTTTGTTATTTTATTTAAAAATACATTCTGAAGGGTGTGAAATACCTGTTTTATTAAACATAGATACTTCTATATCGTTCTATGAGAACTATTTGATGTCACCAATCTGTGCGGTTTCTCTTCCCTTTCACATAACACAAGCTTTATTAATGACTTCTTCAATCATATTTGTAAACTGCAGAACTTTTAAATGAGCCCATTGGGTATGATAGATGGATACAAATTACATACGATTGATAATCCTACTTATTTCCCAAAAGCATATAAAACTCAAATTTCTTCACTTTTTAGGTTACTAAATGAAACTATTTTAGTAGAAGTAGAAAAAATTTAACAGACTCTTGAATTATTGACTAATGTTTTACCAATTCAGCAGATTTTTATGAAAATATGTAACTCAAAAATGCCCTTAGATTTTATTGAACTTAAACTTTAATTTAAAGTGGCAATTTCTGATAGGTTGGAAAAAAAACTGTTTTAAATGGAACAGTGCAGTAATTTCATTGCTGTGTATGTAAATGATCCATCAGTGTTTACTTGGGAAAATGTTCCCTTTGAAATGTCATATGCAAAAAAAAAAATGTTATAATGCTATCATTAGCATTTAAAATATACCACTCTCCAAAACATTATATCTGAAAAAGGGTCTGAGTCAGGATTTTTGCAGAAAGCATAACCAAATCATTCCATATTCAAAATGCTCTTTGAACCTTATAAAAAGTAGCTTTGCAGCCTGATATCAGATATGGAGAGACACTGTCAGTAAATCCTATTGGTTCTGGAGAATAAGAACTTGAGGATGGTGGGTGCTGTTCTTTTTGTTCTTGATACCCACTCCCCTCTTCCTTCCCAAAAAGGACCTTCATTTTGTCAGGAATGACTTCAGCCTAACAGAGTGACACCTTTCTTCACTGCCGTACACTTAGTTACACAGCAGAGCAGGGGGCACAAGCAGATGATGAATTTCTGGGAAAAAGCAAAAAGCTTTCCTGATTCGAGAATTCTCCCATCCTTCTTCATTTTTTATTTCTCCTCCCACCTAGGACATGGACATGAGACTCAAGACCATGGAGTTGAGCTTGAAAATAAAGCATTCTAAGGATGATAGGATGGAAAGCTAGAAGAAAGATAGGATATTGATAAATTCAAGCAAAAGT
Source organism: Oryctolagus cuniculus (assembly GCF_051225735.1). Classification (NCBI taxonomy): domain Eukaryota; kingdom Metazoa; phylum Chordata; class Mammalia; order Lagomorpha; family Leporidae; genus Oryctolagus; species Oryctolagus cuniculus. The sequence goes on from NC_142870.1 coordinate 101,642,376, forward strand.
TTTTTAGTAACTTGGCCTGAACTTTTTGCTATGGGGAGAAAATGTACGTGGGTTTCTTTGACATGAAGTTAAAATAAGCACTCCTACCTGATTTAGAGTTAATACTTATTACTAATATATATGATGGGGAAACAAACTCTATAATACCTAATAGTAAGTAAATTATTTGCTAGTTCAATCATATATTAAACTATATTTTAATATCTATTAAAATAAATTTAAATCTAAAGTTTTAAATTAGTCTGGCTAGCCTGCCCTACTTACATAAATGGAAACATTTACCAAGAAGAGTATGAACTTCAATTTCCAGTTCTTAAAATATACCCACATTTTCAATATGTGTGTTAATGAGAGCTCCAAATCATAGTGGACTAGTTCCATATATGAACAGACAGACTGAACTGAGTTCTATTTTAACACAGAAGTCAACGGGGACATTTCATGGTTCTTCTATTTAAAAAAAAATTGTTAAAGTATGATGTGTGTATATACAAATCACCAGAATGCAACTTGATGAGATTTTTGGTTTTTTAAGATTTATTTAATATTTGAAAGTCAGAATTACAGAGAGAGAAAGGGGGGTAGAGAGAGAGAGAGAGAAAGATCTCCCATACACTGCCCTACTTATTTAAATGGAAACATTTACCAAACAGAGTATGAACTTCAATTTCCAGTTCTTAAAATATACCTGCATTCTCAATATAGGTGTTAATGAGAGCTCCAAATCATGTCTTTTGTATAGAAATATACATACTTCCTATGCATATACACCTAAGAATGGAATTGCAAAAAGTTTATGAAAATAACTAGGCATCAACTTCAAAATTTTTACAGTAATAAAATTTATCATTTAATTCAATTTGTCATTAACTCTTTCAGGGTCCTTCATATTATGTGAATATATTCAGCTTTTGAAGATACAGCCAATTTTCTAAAATGGTGTTACCATTTGCAATCTCCAGAGCAGTGGAAGAGAATTTGTGTTATGCTACATCATCCCCACTAATACTTTTTTCCTTTCCTTTTTGTGCTTTAAAATAAAAACTTATTTTCTGAAGGTTGTAGTGGTATCTTCTTTAGTTTTAATTTACATTTCCCTCATAACTAACAGTATTAAGCACTTCAGTAGACTTTTTAACCATTTGGAGATCTTCAATTATCATGTTCAAGACTTTTGCCTAATTTCTATTTGGTTATTTTTCCTTAACAATTTTTATGGTTGTAATTTATTTCGGGTATAAAGGCTTTGCTGTTTAAACATATTTCTTTTTCTTTTTTTATTTTTAAAGCTTTATTTATTTATTCGAAAGGCAGAGCTACAGAGAGGCAGAGACAGAGGGAGAGAGAAATCCTCCATCCGCTGGTTCACTCCCAGAATAGTTGCAACAGCTGGAGCTGGGCCGATCCGAAGCCAGGAGCCAGGAGCTTCTTCCGGGTCACCCACGCGGGTGCAGGGGCCCAAGCACTTGGACCACCCTCCACTGCTTTTCCAGTTCATAGCAAGGAGCTGGATCAGAAGTGAAGCAGCCAGTGTGCATATGAGATGCCATCACTGCAGGCATCTTTTACCAGCTATGCCACAGCTGTATATATTGTATACATTACATACATATATATGTGTGTGTGTATATATATATACATGTATATATTATTGTATATAAATTACATATATATACTTATATATTAAAATTTCTGGATTTGATTAGCAAAATGTAAAAATAGTTACTAATAGTTTTAATTGCATATTCTAAGAATTTTCAAAATTTTCTAAGTCTAGTTGTTTACAAAAATATTCACTATATTTTTAATGTTAGGAATTGCAGAGATAATCAGTTTTTATATTGAAATTGACATGCCTATGTTTGCTTTCTATTTTCTTGATCAATCTTTTCTCTTCCTTTTTAAAAAGATTTATTTATTTTATTTAAAAGCCAGTTACACAGAGAGAGAAGGAGAGGCAGAGGGAGAGAGAGAAAAGTCTTCCATCTGCTGATTCACTCCCCAACTGGCTGCAATGGCCGGAGCTGCACTGGTCCAAAGCCAGGAGCCAGGAGATTCATTAGAATCTCCCACACCAGTGCAGGAGCCCAAGGACTTGGACCATCTTCTGCTGCCTTCCCAGGTCATAGCAGAGAGCTGGATAGGAAGTGGAGCAACCAGGACTCGGACCAGTGCTCATATTGGATGCTGGCACTGCAGGCGGTGACCTCACCCACTATGCCAACAGCGCCAGCCTCTTGATCAGTCTTGATAAGAATTTATCACTTTTAGATTTCTACTAAAGAAATTATTTTTGACTTTGTTGACTCCTAATGTGCACCATTTTTTCTTTCATAAATTTCTGCTTTTGTCTTCATTACTTTTACTTGTATTTTTTTATCATTTTTGAATTTCCATGAGTTTTTTTCCTCAGAATCATGGATTGCTCGGAAGTTACTTAAATTATGAACATGTAGTAATTTTCTTTTTTTTTCTTTCATTTCTTGTTTAGAGGTTTGTCTCTTTTTTTTATTATAAACACTTTTATTTAGTAAATATAATTTTACAAAGTACAGTTTATGGATTACAGTGGCTTTCCCCCCCCCATAACTTCCCTCCCACCTGAACCCCTCCCACATCCCGCTGCCTCTCCCATTCAATTAAAATTAAAATTCATTTTCAATTATCTTTATATACAGAAGATCAATTTAGTATATATTAAGTAAAGATTTCATCATTTGAACCCACACAGAACATAAAGTGTAAAATACTGTTTGAGTACTAGTTATAGCATTAAATCACATTGGACAACACGTTAAGGACAGAGATCCCACATGAGGAGTAAGTGCACAGTGACTCCTGTTGTTGACTTAACAATTTGACACTCTTGTTCATGGTGTCAGAAATCTCCCTAGGCCCTGGTCATGAGTTGCCAAGGCTATGGAAGCCTCTTGAGTTCGCTGACTTTGATCTTATTAAGACAAGGTCATAGTCAAAGTGGAAGTTCTCTCCTCCCTTCAGAGAAAGGTACCTCCTCCTTTGATGGCCCGTTCTTTCTACTAGGATCTCACTCGCAGAGATCTTTCATTTAGGTTTTGTTTTTTGTTTTTTGTTTTTGCCAGAGTGTCTTGACTTTCCATGCCTAAAATACTCTCATGGGCTCTTCAGCCAGATCCGAATGCCTTAAGGGCTGATTCTGAGGCCAGAGTGCTGTTTAGGACATCTGCCATTCTATGAGTCTGCTGTGTATCCCGCTTCCCATGTTGGATCGTTCTCTCCCTTTTTGATTCTATCAGTTAGTATTAACAGACACTAGTCTTGTTTGTGTGATCCCTTTGACTCTTAGACCTATCAGTGTGATCAATTGTGAACTGAAATTGATCACTTGGACTAGTGAGATGGACTTGGTACATGCCACCTTGATGCGATTGAATTGGAATCCCCTGACACATTTCTAATTCTACCATTTGGGGCAAGTCTGATTGAGCATGTCCCAAATTGTACATCTCCTCCCTCTCTTATTGCCACTCTTATATTTAACAGGGATCACTTTTCAGTTAAATTTCAACACCTAAGAATAAATGTGTGTTAATTACAGAGCTTGTCTCTTATTTGTCAGTTGTTTCATTCATTTTCATTCATTCATATATACATTTTGTGCTAAACCTATTTGATGTATACAAATTTAAATTTTGATATCTTATTCATTGACCTTTATCCCTTTTTATCTTTAGTGATGTTTCTTATTAAAAATGCTTCAGAGAGGGCTGGTATTCTGGAGCAACAAGTCAAACTGCCACATGTGATGCTGGCATCCCATATGAGTGTCCATTATGGCTGGTCCACCTCTGATCCAGCTTCCTGCTAATGCATCTGGGAAAGCAGCAGAAGATGGCCCACGTACTTGGGCACCTGTTACCTACATGTGGGACCCAGAAGAAGCACCTGGCTCCTGACTTTGGCCTAGACCAACCCCTGCTGTTGCAGTCCTTTTGATGAACCAGCAGGTAGAAGATTCCAGGTCTCTCTCTCTCCCTCTCTCTCTAACTGACTTTCAAGTATGTATATAACTCCTTCATTTAAAAAATGCTTCATAAATCTACATAAGCTTTCTTTTGGTTAGTTTTTGCAAGGTATAGCTGTTCCCATTTATTCCAAACATTTTATATGCTTTTAATTAAGTTGTTTCTTTTGTGCACAGAAATTTTTATAAAGCCAATCATGGGGGCTGGCACTGTGGCATAGTAGGCTAAGCCTCCACCTACAGCTCCAGCATCCCATACGGGCACTGGTTCATGTCTTTTCTGATCCAGCTCTCTGCGTATGGCCTAGGAAGGCAGTGGAAGATGGCTCAAGAGCTCAGACCTCTGCGCCCACATGGGAGAACTGGAAGATTCTCCTGGCTCCTGGCTTCAGACCAGCTAAGCTCCAGCCATTGGGGTCATTTAGGGAGTGAACCAATGAACGGAATTCCTCTCTGTCTCTCCTTCTCTCTGGCTGTAACTCTCTCTCTCTCAAATAAATACATAAATATTTTTTAAAAAAGCCAATCATAATTTTATTAATGAAAATAGTAGTTCAATTATATTTAGCTAACTACATATTTAATTCTCATTAAATTTTACTCTTCCAATTATAAAGGTTAGTGGTTCACAGGAAAATAATTAATTTCAACTGAATCTGGAGAATTCTTCTCAAAGATAAAGAAATATTAAGGTAAAGTACTTGTTAAATTATTAAGAAGGCTAATCATATGGTTAGGGATATTCTGAATCTCCTTGGCATCATGGGAAAGCCTCAACTTTGAATTGACTTAAGTTCAAAAACTCACTTCCAACACATCCTAATCATTTTTTAAAAAGACATATTTTATTTATGTGAAAAGTAGAGTTACAGAGAGATAGGGAGAGAGAAAGGGAGAGAGAGAGGCAGTGAGAGAGGCATCTCCTCCATCTGCTGATTTGCAATCACCTCAAATACACGCAATGACTGGGGCTGGACCCTACCAAAGCCAGGAGCCAGGAACTCTATCCACATCTCCCACTTGAGTGTCAGGGGCCCAAAAAGTTGAGACATCATCTGCTGCTTTCCAAGGAGCATTAACAAGAAGCTAGAATGGAAACAGAGCTGCAGGAACTTGAGTGGGTACCCACTGCACCACAACGCTGCCCCTCTTCCTATCCATTTAACATCAGACAAGCTGTTAATCTCCTGTCTTGAGTCTCCTCATCCATCAAGGAAGGAAAATATATAATAGCTAAATCCCAGGGATGATGTGAGAACTAAATACAGTTTGTGGATGTGTATGTGTGTGTGTATATATATATATATATATATATAATACATAAGTATATAAAAATACAAATGTAAAATATATATAATTATATATAAATATAAGAGTATAATAATTTATATAAACATAGAAGTATATATATATAATCATATAAGTATATAAAGTATATAAATAATTCATATAGCTCCTGCCTTTCAACAGAGTTGGAAACCGGTAGCTATCTTTAGAACTACAAATAAAATCCTCTTATTTCTCATTAACATTATGATGAGAACTGAAGCTGAACAAAATACTTTTCTTAATAATTCAGGAAAGATATTTTATGTTGCGTTCACAACAGGCTGCTGAGTAGAATATTTTATTATTTTGCAGAAGAACTAACTTTGATCCAGAAACAATATTGAATGAAGTCTAATTATTACAATTGTCATGATTACAGTTAGAAGAAAGCAATGTCCTTTACTAAGACACTGGGGGAGTTGCGAAATGTGAATACATTACCTTTGATATTATAACCTATTGCTAACTTTATTTCAATTTTCCAGTCCCTTGTATAACCCTAGGTATCTCAGAATTGTCCTTGTTTGTCTTGGTTGTTTCCTATAACTTACTGATTCCTTTCACCACTTTTTGTGGTATGCTAGATGTAAATGCATAAACCATGGTAGGGGTTAAGAAATCTGGAGTCTGACTTCCCTGTGCCCATAAAATTGTCAAAGAAACTGAACTTCTTTGAGTCTGAGTTTATATTCAGTTGTGGGTAATGCAAGGGTAGGCTTAAATGTATTTCTAAGGTACTTTGTATATTTGCAAATCCATGTTTATTTGGTCCCAGTGCCTCATTCATAACAGTTAATTTATAGGAGAGTTCCACCATAGATTCCTTTTTGAGACTATTGCATTTACTAGTAGGTAACTCCATCCAGCATGAATAAGGACACCCTGCTTTGAGAAATCTGTAAATAAGTCATTGAACCACTACAGAGTTCTCCCCACTCTACAGGATGTTTTCTGCAGGAACCTTCAATAAATAGCTACTGATATATCTTTGAGTACATGAATGTTTTTGAACTCCAGTGCTTCTTTCTGTTTCACAGTTGGAACGATCAGAATGGACTCTTGAAATTACTTTTGCAATGTTATGACTTGTTTGGAACTCTTCATTCTCCTCTCAAAGAAAAATAGTCATATTCAAGTTCACCTAAAAGGAACTCTTATAAAGCTTTCCACTCAGCTGATGGTTAGCAGTAGCATGCACAGGACTTTGGCAAGATGTTTGCATTGTTTGCCCTTGCAGTGCAGAAATGGAGTAAGGTGATGAGAGGAGAGAAAGGATTTGAATTTCTTGGTCATTGCTAATCACCACAGCATACTGAGCAGCTGATACAGCAAAACACAATGGGCGGTGTCAAGCAGATTTGAAACCAAGACAAGGATAGTTTACTTATTTTTATTTAGTTTTGCATAGTACAGTAAAAACTGATTTGTGATAAAATTGTTCTGAATAATGCTATATATCAGGTATTTTTTAAAGGTAGAACTTTTTTTTCAGGCTTATAAATGACTGTCATAACAAGAAACATAATAACTCACAAGCATACAAATGCAAAGTGTATAAGAACTATAAAGCCACAACAAATGAGCATTTGAAGAATTTCAGGCTAAATAGAAACTATAGAATACATGCTATAAAACGACATAAAGAACCAAAGGTCTAAAAAGTAGTTAATGACTACCTAGGACCAACATAAAGTCACTCAACTGGAAATCATTAGCAAAGGGTACAAATTCTAACAGCCTGATTTTAGGTGATTCACATAATTTCTGTGTACCTCATTTTGTTCTTCCAGAAAAAATATTAGATCAATGAATCACAAACTATACATGAATTCCTTGGAAATTCTCAAATCGTCATGAAATGTAAACATACAAATGTACTGAACATTGAAAATGAAATTAAATATTGTAAAAAAAGTATGCCAATATGCCTATGAACTGCAATATATCAAACACATATGTTTTTTAAAATTATGTAATATTTCTTACTAGCTGAGTGACAGTAAGAGAAGTTACTTAGTCTTTTCTGCTTTTGTTTCCTCATCTGTAAAATAAAGATGCTACTATAAATAGCTTCTTTATAGATCTGTTATGGGTACTAAATAGCATAATTAAGAGAATCTCTTGGAGGAGAAGTTGACACATAAATAGATTTTAAAATGTTAACCATTACCGTTGCTATTATTACTAGAATTTTTTAAATCATGAATTATTAGTAGCTTCTTATAATTATGTACTTTTTCAGTGAGTATTATAGATACGATCATGAATGCCCACTTGGATGTTTGAACTTAGAAAAGCCATCATTGTGCTTATTCATTACTGAAAAATTCACTCCAAAGCCGGCGCCGCGGCTCACTAGACTAATCCTCCACCTTGCAGCGCCGGCACACCGGGTTCTAGTCCCGGTTGGGGCGCCGGATTCTGTCCCGGTTGCTCCTCTTCCAGGCCAGCTCTCTGCTATGGCCAGGGAGTGCAGTGGAGGATGGCCCAGGTGCTTGGGCCCTGCACCCCATGGGAGACCAGGAAAAGCACCTGGATCCTGGCTCCTGCCATCGGATCAGCGCGGTGCTCCGGCTGCAGCGGCGGCCATTGGAGGGTGAACCAACGGCAAAAGGAAGACCTTTCTCTCTCTGTCTCTCTCTCTCACTGTCCACTCTGCCTGTCAAAAAAAAAAAAAAAAAAAATTCACTCCAAAATTTACCAGCTAAAACAACCACCTTATATTGATGATGATTTTGTGGATTAAGCATTCGGGAAGAGCACAGCTGAGTAGTATTCCTGATCTATGTGTCATTAACTGAGTTAAGTGCAGGGCACTTCACTTCCAGTTCATGGGAGAGGATCATAGAAAAATGTGACTTCCAGAAGACATGGATACTTGGAGGGGGAACATGTTTGGGAAGTAGCTCTCACAGTCATTATTCTCATGAAAGTGTGGAATGACTGGTGAGATAATCCTTACACATCTTTTCAGCTCTCAAATTCCATGAGTCTGATCAGTACTTTCTTAATTGGCAGCAGAGTGCTTTTATTAATACCCCTGCCTCAACCATCCGCATTCTCATTGCTTTTTTGTTGACTCAGTTTTCTCTCTTTCCCAGGGTATGAAAGCAGCGTGCTCTGCCCACTGCAGACACATTTGCCATTTAAAAGCTTCTAAGTGTAATTTCATCACTTGTTTCACTGTGTGTATTAGAATGTGAGCTCTCTTCCTATTTAAAATTTAAATATTGCCCTGGATTGCTCATCCAGTATGTCAGATTTTGAAGACAAAAGTCAACTGAGTTTTTGCCATGCGAGTTTGTGGAAACAGACGTCAGAAATGCATTCTGTAAGTAGATACGTGTAATTAAAAAAAGGAAACCAAAAAGCTTGAAGGCTATACTGAGTTGCTCATAATCAAAAAGTGTTTTGAGGGAAAACGTGGCTTCTGTCAAGGGCTTAAACTTCTTTAAATTGCAACTTCTTCACAGAAAGAGATTGTGACTTTTACCTGACAGAGGGTTTCCCACCTTGTTCTCAGCTCGTCTGCATACTTTAGGATTAATTATTTTCATGCATGGCTTTTCCCAGTTTTCAGACCAGAAATGATTTTCAAATTTTGCTCCAGAGATGATGAAAGTCTGCAGGGTTCCTCCAATTCTCAGTTGGCTGTCCCAAGTCTTTGCTCATGATATGACAACATCTCTCCTGTTATTTAAGGCTTGCATTGCATGCTCATGCCATCTCTTATGGATCAGGCAGCATTTGTGTTCCTTTTGGCTGCAACTGGTGGACTTCAAGTCCTATTACCTCAGTAAATATATTCACCCCAGCTCTCCTATGTCCTTAAATATTCAACACAGCATACACATTTGTGACTTTTGGAACTTATAAGTAATACACTGATTGATTGATTAATTAATTGACTCATGATTATGGAGCTCAAACAAAATCAATGGTTAAATTCCTTTAAATTGTTTTTTTTTTTTTCTGGGAATTCTCAATAATCCTAGCCAATGCGTTTTCCTCGAATTCAATTCAATTTCCAGGATAAATTTAAGCATCTTGTCTGTATTGCCATTGAAGATAAAAACTCCTGTCAAGAACAGATGGATCAAATATACTGGTTTTGGCCTATTTGTACTGTGTTAGATTTAATTTTTTACTACTTTATTATGATTATGAAGGGCAATTAAATCTCAGGATGTATCCGCTGTTGGCTCATTCACTTGATAAAATAAAACAAGTATTTTTATTTCACTGTAAAACTCTTAAGAGTAGAGAGTGACAGTGTGTGGATCTATTTTACAACCATCAGAAGTCTTGCTAGTTATCTTTGTTTCATGTAACAGAGGTTGAATGAGTCATGTCAAGCGATCCATGAGATTAATATAGACAAAGATGTCATATCCTCATGCACGCAGCTGTGAATGGCATATCTACTGTGCCATCTGTAAACTTAATGGACAAAATGTCCCAGTGACTGCTTCAGGGTATAAAGTAACTCAGTTATCAGCAGCCACATTTCCTGTTGCCTAATACCCAAATTCAATTCTATGGGGAAACTGCAGTCTGGCTTTTGGAATCGGTAGAAAAATCTGCTAACCACTTTAAGGTCTCTCCTTACCACATTGAATTGGACTATTAGCTAATGCAAATGCAAACAACATTTACTTTGAGATCACTTTCACCTCTCATGTTGTCTGCAAAATCAAAATCCTAATTTTATGTTACTTCTGATATAATTTTCTTGATTTATGCAATAGAATATTTGTACTGATTTTAATATATTTCAGTTAGAGAAGGGTTTTAGATTTATGGAAAAATGAGAAGATAATACAGAATATTCTCATTTACTCTCCTGTCACAGAAACACACAAATTCCACTTGCCTATTATTAACACTAGGCATTAATGTCATATCTTTGCTATAATTAGTGAACAATATTTTTTAAAGGTTTATTTATTTGTTTGAAAGTCAGAGTTACATAGAGAGAGAAGGAGAGGCAGAGAGAGAGAAAAGTCTTCCATCCATCAACTAGTTCACACCCCATTTGGCAGCAACAGCCCAAGCTGTGCCAATCTGAAGCCAGGAGCCAAGAGATTCTTCCGAGTCTCCCTTGTGGGTTCAGGGGCCCAAGCACTTGATCCATCTTCTACTGCTTTCCCAGGCCATAGCAGAGAGCTGGATGGGCAGTGAAGCAGCTGGGTCTCGAACAAACTCCCATATGGAATGCCAGTGCTGCAGGTAGTATCTTTACCCGCTATGCCACAGTGATGGCCCCAGTGAAAAATACTGATACATTCTTAGCAAGTAAAGTTCCTATTTTATATTTAGGTTAACTCTACATTATATATGCCTATGGATTTTGATTAATGCATGACCTAATTTATCTACAATTGTAATTGTCATACAGAATAGCTTTATTGCCCTAAGTAGCCCACGTGTTTTACCTTTTTATTTCCGCTGCCCCATATCTCCCTCTCTGGATTCCATGGAACTCTGGTCTTTTTATTATCTCTAATATGTTATATTTTCCAGAATGTTGTATAGTTGTAATAATATTGTTTGTCCTTTGCATACTCATTTCTTTATTTAGCAATAAGTATGGCATAGCTCCTACTTTTTCTTGCTAACTAGTACTCAATTATCAAAAAACATTGCCCATTCACCTAGTAATTGACATCTTGGCTGCTGTCAAGTTTTTACCAATTAAAAATGAAGCTACTATAAACATGCATGTGCACGTTTTTGTGTGTATGTAAGTTTTCAACTTGTTTTTAATCTAGTTATCACTTGATAGACATCTGGGTTGGTTATATATTTTAGCAATTATAAATTGAGCAGCAATAAACATGGTGGTACAAATTAACTGTTTCATATGCTGATTTTATTTCCTTTGGGTAAATTTCAAGGCATGAGGTGGCTAGGTGGTATGATATATCTTCAGATTTCTGAGGAATTGTCATACTGTCTTCCACTATAGTTGTACTGGTTCACATTCCCTCCAACAGCGTATTAGGGTACATTTTTCCATAATCCTCACCAGTATTTATTGTTTTTTGGTTTTTGGATGATAGCCATTCTAACTGGGGTGAGGTGAAACCTCATTGTGTCTTTTATTTTCATTTCTCTGTTGGCTAGTGATCCTAAACATTTTTCACATTTCTTAGACATTTGTATTATATCCTTTGTAATGGATCCTGATCAGGTGTATAGTTTGCAAATATTTTCTCCCATTCTGTCAGTTGCCTTTTCACTTTGCTAAGTGTTTCCTTTGCAATGCAGAAGCTCCTTTGCTTGATGTAATCCCATTTGTTCGTTTTGGCCTTGATTACCTGTGCTTCTGGGATCTTTTCCAAGAAGTCTTTGCCTATGACAACGTCTTGCAGATTTTCTCCAGTGTTTTCCTCTAATAATTTGATGATTGATTTCTGGTCTTAGGTTTGGATCCTTGACCCATTGTGAGTTGATTTTTGTCTAAGGTAAGGGTCTAGTTTCATACTTCTGCATGCATACATCCAATTTTAGCAGCACCATTAATTGAAGAGAATATCCTTTTACAGAGATTGTTTTTAGATTATTTGTCAAAGATTAGTTGACTGTAGCTTCATGGATTAATTTCTAGGGTTTCTATTCTGTCCCATTGGTCTACATGTCTGTTTTTGTGTCAATACCAGGTTGTTTTGATTACAACTGCACTGTAATACGTCTTGAAATTTTGTACTATGATGCCTTCAGCATTGTTTTCTTGTTCAAGATTACTTTAGCTATTCAGCGTCTCTTGTGTTTTCATATGAATTTTAGCATGGTTTTTTCTAGACCTGAGAAGAATATCCTTAGTATTTTGATCAAGATTATTTTGAATTCATAAATTGCTTTGGGTAGCGTGGACATTTTGATGATATTAATTCTTTCAATCAATGAACATGAAAGATGCTTCCATTTTTTGTGTCTTCTATTTTTTTCCTTTAATGCTTTGTAATTTTTAAAGATTTATTTATTTATTTATTTATTTGAAAAGCAGAGAAAAAAGGAGAGGCAGAGAGAGAGGTCTTCCATCTGATGGTTCACTCCCCAATTGACTGCAATGGCCGCAGCTGTGTGGATCTGAAACCAGGAGCTAAGAGCTTCTTCAAGATCTCCCAAGCAGGTGCAAGGGCCCAAGGACTTGGGCCATTGTCTACTGCTTTCCCAGGGCATAGCAGAGAGCTGGATTGGAAGTGCAGTAGCCGAGACTCGAATCAGTGCTTGTTGCTGTGGATTCATTCTGAAAGGAGGAGTGTGGTGGGGGCAAGAGGTGCAGAGTCACCACATGGACCCTGGGAGTCGGGAGTCAGGTGAAAGCGGGCCAGAGGCGAGCAGCCCACAGACTCGTTTATTTCAGTTGGTACAACAGCTTATATAGCCAAGGCAGCCAATTCGATCATTATGCCCTAACCAACCACAGCCTGTTGCCAGGCAGGCTCCATTTATCATGTGGTTTCCAAAGCCATTCAATCACAGCCTGTTGCCATGCAGGCTCCATTGCCAGGTGGGTTTCAAAGCCATTCCTGAGTAACTGATGCTCACTTGCCAGTGGCCATCTTGGCATGGCCTTCTCATTCCACATCAAGTGCTCATATGGGATTTCAGTGCTGCAGGTGGTGGCATTACCTGATAAGGCCCAGTGCCCACCCCTGCTTTGTAATTTTTATTGTAGAGATCTTTAACCTACTTGGTTAATTTTGTTCCAAGGTATTTAATTTTTTTGTAGCTATTGTTAATGGGACTGATCTTACAAGTTCTAGCCATAGCATTATTTGTGTATACAAAGCTATTGATTTTGTACATTAATTTAATATCTTTCAAAGTAACCAAACTGTCTTATGAGTTCCAATGGTCTCTTAATGGAGCCTTTTGGTTCCCCTTTATATAAAACCATATCATCTTCAAACAAGGATAATTTGATTTCTTCCTTCCAAATTCTATCCCTTTGATTTCTTTTTCTTGTTTAATGACTCTGGCTAAAATGTCCAGAGCTAAATTGAATAGCAATGGTGAAAGTGGGCATGCTTGTCTGGTTTCAGTTGTTAGTGGAAATTCTTCCAGCTTTTCCTCACTCAATATGACTGTAGCTGTGGTTTATATATTGCCTCAATCATTTTGAGGAATATTCCTTCTATACCCAATCTGCGTAAGATTTTTATCGTGAAAGAATGTTTTATTTTATTATTTATGTTTTCTGTATCTTTGAGATAAATATATGGCTTTTATTCTGTAATTTATTAATCTGATATACCACATCAATTGATTTGTGTCTATTGAATCATCCCTGAATACCAGGGATAAATAATAATTGATCGGCTCAATGTTGAGGATTTTTGCATCTATCTTCATCAAGAATATTAGTCTATAGCTCTCTTTTTTGTTGTATATTTTTTCTAATTTCAGAATTAAGGTGGGTCTGCCTTCATAGAAGGAGTCTAAGAGGATTCCTTTTCCTTCCATTGCTTTGAATAGTTTGAGAAAAAACTGGCATTAGTTCTTTAAAAATTTGATAGAATTCAGCAGTGAAGTCACCCTGTCTTGACTTTTCTTTGTTCACAGGATCTTTATTACCGATTAAATATACATCATTGTTATTGGTCTATCTAGGTTTTCTATGTCTTCATGACTCAATTTTGGATTGCATGTGTCCAGGGATCTAACCATTTTTTCTAGATTTTCTAATTTATTGGCATATAGCTGTCTGTAGTAATTCCTGATGATTCTGTTTATGTCTATGGTATCCATTGTAACATCAACTCTTTGATATCTGATTTTATTAATTTGGGTCTCTCCCCACCCCTCTTTTGGGGTGTTAGTGGTGCCAATGGTATATCAATTTTATTCATTTTTTTTTTCAAAAAAACAGCTCTTCATTTCACTGATCTTCTGTATTATTGTTTGGATTCAATTGTTTATTTCTCTATGTAGTTCTCATGATAGGGTTAGTTATACAAGCTGAACTTGGCCAAACTCCCTCTCCTGCTTTCTCGCTCCTCATGTGTTCCTTCCTCTGCATGTGTTTTACCAACTACCACCCTCTTCAGACACCAGGACAATGGAGCCATCTACGTCCTAGACTGTGGACCCCCAAACTGAGCTGGAATAAACTTTCTTACTCCTTAAATACTCTTCTCAAGTATTTTAGCCAAAGTAATGAAAAGTTGAGTAATACATAGTGTTGTTTTAATTTGCGGTTCTGTAATGTCATATGACATGGAGTGTCTATTCACACACTTATTTGACATTTGTATATCTTTGGTGGGGTGTCTGTGCAGATCTATTGCCTGTTTTTTTAATTAATTGTTCATTTTCTTCTTACTGAATGTTTCAAGCTCTTTGAATATTTGAATAACAGCTCTCTATCCATACGTTTTTGGCAACTATATACTACTAACATGTCCTTTATCTTTTTATTATTAAAACAGTGTCTTTTATAAGAAAGGTTTGCTTTTAACAATACAACTTATCATTATTTTCTTCCATGAAAGAATGCATCATGCTTTTGATGTATGTCAACAAACTCAAGTTTTCTATAATTTATCTAATGTTACCTTTTAGAGTTTTATAGCTTTTCCTTTTACATTTGTTTTGACAGGCAGAATTAGACAGTGAGAGAGACAGAGACAGAGAGAAAGTTCTTCCTTTTTCCATTGGTTCATCCCCCCTAATGGCCACCATGGCCGGCGCGCTGCACAGATCCGAAGCCAGGAGCCATGTGCTTCCTCCTGATCTCCCATGCAGGTGCATGGCCTTAGCACTTGCACCATCCTCCCCTGCCTTCCCAGACCACAGCAGAGACTGGACTGGAAGAAGAACAACCAGGACAGAATCTGGCGCCCCAACCAGGACTAGAACCGAGGGTGCTGGCACTGCAGGCGGATGATTAGCCAACTGAGCCACAGAGACAGCCTCCTTTTACATTTAAGCCTATGACCTATTCACCTTTTTTAAAAGTGGAGATTTGTATCAAGATTCTTCTTGCTAGTGTTGTATATAAAGTCCAATTGTTTCACATGCAGAAATCTACCAACAACAGATGCTGGAGAGGATGTGGGGAAAAGGGACACTAACCCACTGTTGGTGGGAATACAAACTGGTAAAGCCACTATGTAAGTCAGTTTGGAGATTCCTCAGAAACCTGAATATAACCCTACCATACAACCCAGCCATCCCACTCCTTGGAATTTACCCAAAGGAAATGAAATTGGCAAACAAAAAAGCTGTCTGCACATTAATGTTTATTGCAGCTCAATTCACAAGCTAAAACCTGGAACCAACCCAAATGCCCATCAACAGTAGACTGGATAAGGAAATTATGGGACATGTACTCTATAAAATACTATACAGCAGTAAAAAACAATGAAACCCGGTCAGTTGCAACAAAATGGAGGAATCTGGAAAACATCATGCTAAGTGAATTAAGCCAGTCCCAAAGGGACAAATATCATATGTTCTCCCTGATCAGTGACAACTAACCAACCACAAAAAAGGAAACCTGTTGAAGTGAAAGGGACGCTATGAGAAACAGTGACTTGATCAGCCCTTGTGCTGACTGTTGATGTACAATGTAATACTTTATTCCTTTTAGTATTTTTTTTGTTCTAGTTAATACTATTGGTTGAACTCTGTAATTAACACACAATTGTTCTTAGGTGTTGAAATTTAACTGAAAAGTGATCCCTGCTAAATATAAGAGTGGGAATAAGAGAGGGAGGAGATGTACAATTTGGGACATGCTCAATCAGACTTGCCCCAAATGGTAGAATTAGAAATGTGCCAAGGGATTCCAATTCAATCCCATCAAGGTGGCATGTACCAATTCCATCTCACTAGTCCAAGTGATCAATTTCAGTTCACAATTGATCACACTGATAGGTCTAAGAGTCAAAGGGATCACACAAACAAGACTAGTGTCTGCTAATACTAACTGATAGAATCAAAAAGGGAGAGAACGATCCAACATGGGAAGTGGGATACACAGCAGGCCCATAGAATGGCAGATGTCCTAAACAGCACTCTGGCCTCAGAATCAGCCCTTAAGGCATTCGGATCTGGCTGAAGAGCCCATGAGAGTATTTTAGGCATGGAAAGTCAAGACACTCTGGCAAAAACAAACAAACAAACAAACAAACAAAAAACCTAAATGAAAGATTTCTGTGAGTGAGATCCCAGTAGAAATAACGGGCCATCAAAGGAGGAGGTACCTTTCTCTGAAGGGAGGAGAGAACTTCCACTTTGACTATGACCTTGTCTTAACAAGATCGAAGTCAGCGAACTCAAGAGGCTTCCATAGCCTTGGCAACTCATGAACAGAGCCTAGGGAGATTTCTGACACCATAAATAAGAGTATCAAATTGCTAAGTCAACAACAGGAGTCACTGTGCACTTACTCCCCAGGTAGGACCTCTGTCCTTAATGTGTTGTCCAATGTGATGTAATACTATAACTAGTACTCAAACAGTATTTTACACTTTATGTTCTGTGTGGGTTCAAATGATGAAATCTTTACTTAATATATACTAAATCAATCTTGTGTATATAAAGATAATTGAAAATGAATCTTGATGTGAATGGAATGGGAGAGGCAGCGGGATATGGGAGGGGTTCAGGTGGGAGGGAAGTTATGGGGGGGGGAAGCCATTGTAATCCATAAACTGTACTTTGGAAATTACATTTACTAAATAAAAATTTTTGAAAAATCCAATTGTTTCAGCAACATTTTTTAAAAAATCCTTTGTTCACTGAATTGCTTTGTTGCTTTATTGAAATTCAGTTGACCGTATTTGGGTGGGTTTGTTTGGGGACTCTATTTTGTCATAATAATCTTTTTAACAGTTCTGTCACCAATATCACACTATCTTCGTTAGTGTAGCATGATGATAAGTCTTAAAATAAAGCAGTGTTAATCTTTCTCCTTTTTACTGCTTTAATATTGTTTCACATATTCCAAGTCATTTCCACACAAGTTTAGAATTTGTTTATCTACATCTGCAAAGCTACTGAGATTTGGATTGAGACTGTTGAGACCATACATGAAGTTGAGAATAAAAAGATTTCTTAAAAATATATACAATATGGATATATTGGAGAATATGTCTTGAATCTATGTATATAGAACATGTTTATTTACTTTTATTTTTAATTTCTTTCATTAGTCTTTAAATTTTTCTTATGTAAACTGTATGCATGTTTTATAGATTTTTATCTAGATATATCATTTTTGCATTGATTTAAGTGAAATTGTGCTTTTAATATCCTAAGAATTCATTGCTGGGATATAGAAAAGTAATTGTCTTTGCACAATTACCTTGCATCCCTAAACTTTTTCTACAAACACTCTAATTGTATGAGATTTTCATGGTTGATTCTTTGCTATTTTCTACAATTATGGCATCAAAATGGTTTATGTTTTCTTTACTGATATTTATATTTTTATTTATTTTTCTAGTCTTACTGTATTTATAGAACTTCCAGAGCATGGCTCCCAAATGTAGGAAGAAAATGTGTATTTTTCTCACCCCTAAATACCTGGTAGCTATAGGCTTTTTGAAGATGTTCTTTATCAAATTATAGAAATTCTTTCCTTTTATTAATTTAATGAATATTTTTATCATGAATGAGTATTGTCTTTTTTAAATGTTTTTTCTGAATCTATTGACTTTTTTTTTGACAGGCAGATTTAGACAGTGAGAGAGACAGAGAGATACAGAGAGAAAGGTCTTCCTTTTCCATTGGTTCACCCCCCCAGTGACCGCTGCGGCCGGCACACTGCAGCTGGTGCACCGCGGCCAGCGCACTGCGCTGATCAGAAGCCAGGAGCCAGGTGCTTCTCCTGGTCTCCCAAGTGGGTGCAGGGGCCAAGGACTTGGGCCATCCTCCACTGCACTCCTAGGCCATAGCAGAGAGCTGGACTGGAAGAGGGGCAACCAGGACAGAATCTGGAGCCCCGACTGGGACTAGAACCTGGTGTGCTGGTGCCGCAGGCAGAGGATTAGCCTATTGAGCCGCAGCGCTGGCCAAAGACTGAATCTATTGACTTTTTTAGACATATAATTTTTCTTCTTTAATCTGTTAATGTGATGATTTTATTAATTGATTTGAGTATATTAAATCAGTTTTACCCAACTGGAATAGATCTTACCTGGTTGTGGTATATACTTAGTTTTATACATTGTTGGATTTGATTTAATAATGTTCATTAAGTTATTCACCTACGTTTATGAGTGATACTTGGTTTAATTTTCCTTTCTTGTAATGTCTTCATTTCTTATTCATTAAATGCTGCCTTCACAGAATAAATTAGGAAGTGTTTCCCTGCTTTCTGGAAGAGACTGTAGATAATCGGGAAATATTCTCTCCCTTAAATGTTTGATAAAAGCTACTCATGGATTCTTTTAACTTTGTGCTTTTTTAAAAATACGTTGGCAATTATTGATTTAATCTCTTTAGTATACATAGACCCATTCAGGTTATTCATTTCTTTTTGTATAAGTTTTGGTAGCATATATCATTCAAGGAATTGATAAACTTCATTTAGGATACCAAATTGCTAAGCTTAAGGCTGTATAAAATATTCTTTTTTTTGAACCTTTAACATTTGAATTAATGTGTAATTGTTGTGATATTTATGGGGGAACACAGAGAAAGAGAGCTCCCATTTACTGTCTTACTCTCAAAATGCCCATAGTCGCTGATGCAAGAGTGGTTGAAGACACGACACAGACTGGCAACACAGTTCAAGTCTTCCATATGAGGCAGGGACACAATAACCTAAGCCATCACCTGCGGCCTCCCAGGGTCTGCATCAGCAGGCAGCTGGAGTTGGGAACCAGAGTCAGGAATCCCTTCCAGGCACTCTAATGTGAGACACACACATCTTAACCATCAGGTCAAATACCCACCACTGAAATACACTTTTGTTTTCTCTTCAATATCTATAAGATGAATAATGATCATCCTTGCATATCTCATATTATTAGCTTGTATCTTTTCTTGTTTTGTCTTGGTAATGAATCAGATTTTTATTTTTCTCTTTCTTTAAAACAGAATTCTTGTCTTAAATTCCATTTATTATTGCTACAGTGTTATTATTTTTTCTTCTGTTCATTTTAGGCTAACATTGCTGTTCTTAAGTTTTCTAAGTTGAAAATGTAGGCAGTTAATTTTAGATCACTCTTCTTTTCTAATATATGCATTCAATGCTTTAAATTACCCAGTAATCACTATGTTTGCTAAATCCCACAAATTTTGATAGGTTTTAAAAATGCTTCATTTTTATGGACTTTCATATATCGTATTAACTTCTTTTCAAATTTTTATTTTACCCAATTGCTGTCTAGATGTATACTGTCTAATCTCCAGTGTTTTGGGATTTCTCTAGCTATCTTTCCATAATTGAATTCTTCTTTCATTACTCTATAATCTGACAGCATTTTTGTATGGATTATATTCTTTTAAATTTATTGATAGGGTTTATTGAAATGAATATTATTTCTACTGATGAATTCCAATGTGAGCATGAGAAGAATATATGTTTCCCTGTGATTAGATGCAGTATTCTATATCAATTAAATACAGTTGAATAGTGATGTTTGCTTCAGCTGTAGGCTAATTTTCTGCCTACAGTATCAGTTAATTACTGATAGAAGGGTTTTTCATTCTCTAATAAAAATAGTGGCTTTGTCTCTTACTCTTTGCAGTTGTATTAATCATTGGCACACGTATTTGGATGTTCCGCTGTTAGGTGCATACACATTAAAGATAGACATGTCTCCTTGAAAAATTGATCTTTTTACTATTATGTAATGTTCCTATTTATCCTTGATAAATTCTGAAGTTTGGCTTATTTGAGGTTAATAAAATTACTTGAGTTTTCTTTTGATTAGTGTTAGTGTGGCATACCTTTTTCTATTCCTTAATTTTTTTTTACACTTACTTATTTACTTGAAAAGGCAGAGTTACAAAGAGAGAGAGGGAGAAACAGAGAGAAAGATCATCCACCCACTGAATCACTCCCTAAATGATTGTAATGGCCTGAGCTGAGCCCATCTGAAGACAGGAGCCAGGAGCTTCCCCTGTATCACCCATGAGGATGCAGATGCCAAGTACTTGGGCCATGTTCCCCTGCTTCCCAGGTGCATTAGCAGAGAGCTAGAGTGGAAGTGGAGCAGCCGGGACTCCAACTGGCACCCATATGGGATGCCCGCACTGCTTTACCTGTGATGCCACTGCACTGCCCCTCTATCCCTTATTTTTAATCCAACTAATTCTTGATATTTAAAGTGGGCTTCTTGTAGAACCTACACTTTTGTTATGCTTTTTGATCCACTCTGGTAGTTTCTGTCTTTAAATTTGTGTACTTATACCACACACAGTTAAAGTGATTGTTGCTGTAGCTGGATTAATATCTATCATGTTGTAACTGCTTTCTGTTCATTGCACTTGTTCTTCATTCCTATTTCTCCAATTTTAATCACACATCTCATTCCATGAGTCCAAAAGAATTTTGATGTGCCATTTTTGTTATTTCATTTAAGATTTTGTAGAATTCATTGTAATTTCTTGTTTATTTTATGGGTTATTAAGAAGTGCTTAGTCTACAAATAGGGTGTTTTAAATGCCAGTGCCACCAGGCCAAAGATCACTAGGAATATGTTTGTGGTTGAAAAGGTTGGGTGTGTCCTGCACTGCAGCAGGGAGAGATTTATGGCACTGGAAGCCATGGGGCATCATAGCAAGAAGGCATTGGAAAGGATCGATCATAGAATTTTTGTTTGGCTAAGTAATTTTAAGAAGATATAAAGGAAGTAGGCATTTTCTCTAGATTTATAAATCATTATCTCATAAATGTCATTCATATGCAGGTCAGACTAGAGAGGGCTTGCAACTGTAATTGATAAAGCAACAGTACTCTTATTAACCAGAAGTGGGGAATGTTTAATATGTGGTTTGTTGCATGTGTACTGATCGTTGCTTTCATCTATGTTTAGACCAAATTATAAAGCAATCTTGCTTTATGACACCCTGTCATGCTCCCAGAG
The DNA here is from genome assembly GCF_051225735.1 of Oryctolagus cuniculus. NCBI lineage: Eukaryota > Metazoa > Chordata > Mammalia > Lagomorpha > Leporidae > Oryctolagus > Oryctolagus cuniculus. The sequence goes on from NC_142870.1 coordinate 101,663,760, forward strand.
TGACCTTGTCTGATGCTGCTGTTCTGTAAGATTGTTCATGTCCAACTGTGGAACAGCTTGGCTAACTGGGAGGCCTAGGCCTGACAGTAGGGTAGGCTTCTAACACTGAAGCCTAGCTAGACGCTGAGAGGGTACTGCTCAGACATCAAGGGTGACTTTTGCTCCTTTTCTTCCTCATGAGCTATGTTCAGCTATTGATTTCTAATTTATTTTCGCTGTGGTCAAGGAATATAACCTGTATGTTTTCAGCCCTTTAAATTTGTAATGACTTGCTTTATGACACAGCATATGTTCTATTTTGGAAAATATTTTGCTTCTACTTTAGTAGAACTTTATTTTATTCTTGCTGGGTGTAGTAATCTATATTTAGACAAGGTTTGTTAATGGTTTTGTTCATATACTTTATATTCTTCAGATTATTTTTTGCCTGAGTATTCTATTTGCTATAAAAAAAGGTGTGTTAAAATCTTCCAATATAGTCGTGAAAAAAAGTCCTTCTCTTGGTCCTTTCAATTATTGTTATATATAGAAGAATGATATATCGTCCTGTTGAGGTTATTAGTATTAAATGTACCTCTTTATACCTAGGCATAGTTTTGTGTCAGACAGTATGTCTAATAGTAATATAGCCACACTATCTACCTTTTGAATAGTACTTACAATGCATGCTCTTCCCATCATTGTACTTTTGACCTTTTTGAGCTGTATTTCAAATGTCTCTCTAATAACAAGACATAGTTGTGTTCTTCCTATCTATTGGACAATATTTACTTATATAATATTTATTACCAGAGAAAGGAATTTAAAAGTGTTCCAGAAGTATTTTGGAAAAAGTATAGCATCTTTGGGCGATACAAGTAGTTTCCCCAAGGGAGCTCTTCAAAGACCTTGGTTGTTTAAAGTCATAAATTCGATTATGTTAGTTAAAAACATTGTCTCTTTATGTAGTAACCATGCCTTATGCATAAACATTGATTGTTTTTGAGTACATGTGTCACTAAAATAAATGGCACTATAATTTTATCTTGACCTTACACCCACATATAAAACATAATAAGGCACTGAATAAATATTTCTGATGAATAAATAATATTTATTGAATATCTAGCTGTTTGTAGAACCATTGCTCAATATTATACAACTCAGCTCAGAAATTATTATTCTATCCTCTTAGGACATTGCAGTTTTCCTTCTTTTTCTGTGAAGAATCAATATTTTCTTCCCTGAAGTTTGTCAATGATGAAGTAATTTCCTATTTGAAAAAAAAAAGATTAAGGAGAAAAGAAACATGTGTGTACACATATTAAATCTTCCACACATTTCCACAATTTTTAGAATAAGAACATAAACAGAGACAGGTACTTAATCTTACACTTAAGATAAGTTAGGATGCCTGGGTCCAATATCAGAGTGTCTGAATCTGACTCCTAGCTCCATCTTCTGATTCCATCTTCCTGCTAATGAATACTTCAGGAAGCAATGATGATGGCTCAAGTAATTGGGTTCCTGCCATTCATGTGGGAGACTCGGATTCAGTTTCCAGCTCCTGGCTTAGATCTGGTCCAGTCCTGGCTGTTTGTGATCTAGTGAATGAAAGCCTTCTCTGTCTCTGTCTGTATGTCTGCCTGTCTTTCTCTCTCGACCTCTCATATAAATAAATAAATTTTAAAAATAACATAATCTTATACAAATTTCTAAGGAACATTATATGTTCTTATTATGAAGTATATAATGATTAAACAACACATGTCTATACAAATATAATTACCTAAACCAACTAGAAAGAAGCAATTTAAATTGCTTTAAATCCTTTACAATTTACAGTACAAAAAAAAACAACAAGGAAATATATTTCTTCCCTTTATCACTCCCAACACTTCTACAGGCCAAAGACAAAGAATCCCTTGCTTCCTTGGCATTATTGAGGCGTGATTATCTACACCTCTGTCTCTAGCTCCTTCCCATGGTGAGAAAAGATTTATTTCATTGGTAATATGATGAGAATTTGAGATCCATTTATGTACATTTTTCTGTGTGACACAATTAAGAAGCTAAACATTGTGATAACTCAATAACAACAGGACAATTAATAGGGTGAAAGAAATCGGTCACTTCTGGAACTGAGAGGAGCAATGCCCAGAGAGTTTATTTCATTTATCAATGGTCACACATAGATAAATTCCTTCTGTATTAGATCAAAGAGTTGTTTGCATCACTCATTGTCATTTTAAAACCAATGGTCCTTGTCTGTATCTTTGTGCTATAAATACAAACTAGAGTGAATGTAGAGAGTCACTTTCTGGGATGCATCCTCTGTCAGTACATCTGAAACTGCCATTAATATTAACAAGAGTCGCCCATCTACATCAAACCGAGAATCAGTTCTTTAGGGATTTTTTTTTTTTTTAAGATTTCTGTGAGAGTTTTGTCTCCAAGAATATTTAAGTTTTTCTCTCTTGTGGAAAACGATTTTTCCCCTGACATTTCAGTGATCACAAGGCAGCTGGTCTCATCTAAAAACAACAACAAAAAGCAAGTGATGGGATGACTGGGGGAAAATGCTAGCCGATGTTTGAGAAGCCTGCAGATTGTGATCATTTTTAAAAGCTTGCAAAACCTAAAGTGATGGACACCAGTGATTTTAAATTTTTTTAAGTGATTGCCATCAAAAGATGGCGCTGTACATGTTTTAATGTGACTACCACTAGACTCAAAGGGTTACTCTAGAGTAAAGATGAAATCTGACATTACTTAGATGAGCTGAAAATACTTATGTGATCCTCTTGTTATAATAAAATCCACCGGTGTTGAAAAAATAGAAATAATCAATGCATGGCTTTAAAAATTCAGTCTCACACATTTAGGGAAAAATTCTACTGCAATACTAAGGCAACTGCTTAGTAGATTCTGAGAAATAGGGGAATAAGAAATGTTATCTTGCTCATTACAAATAGCACTGTATAACCAAAAAGAAGCGAGTTGATTGGAGGAAAAACACTTGGGTGGTCAAAATATCTGAATTAAAATTAATGAACTACATATTTTAGACAGTTCATGATTAACAAATTAGTTAATGATTCTCTATATGGCATGACATCTGTGAGAAAACATCATTGAAATAGAAATATTTTGACAGCAGAATTTAGTGCAATAGCCTCAGGTTGGAGCCACAATTTTGCAAGATAACTAGCATTTGCCTTATCGCAAATGTCTTGAATGTATCACTCTAATTTTGGATTAGAGGCCTCTTTCTCTCTACCAGAAGCAATGAGCAATACCTACCCTACCAAAATAACCTGGTTCTACTCCTATGTCCAAGAATGGCAAAAGCATGCACTATTTTGATACATGGGATGCCCCTGATTTCCTCTCAAATGCAGCCTTGGAAGGTAAGCCATCTTGAAGGCTTTTTTTTAATGTTTAATCTTTTTGACACTTGGCATTTTTCTGGACCCCAAAAGGCACTAATGAGTGTTAGAAATGCCTGTCTAATATTGATCAATGGATTGAAGCTCTTCCCAAGTTCTGTGAAGTACCTGACATTCTTATTATCATTCTTCTATATTTCCAGGTTTCATCATTTTTCCATGATTCAGAATAAGCCTGCCCTAGCTTTTTCAAGGAGTCAAGCTAGAGAATGCAGATTCTGACTGAAATGATTAAAATCTGTAACTGTCTTGTTCTTGTGGAGTACACATTCTACTGGAGAGACCATAAACAGACAAAAAATAGAATGGTTTTATACAGTGATAAATAATCACAGAAATAAGTTAGCTAATTTGATACCAAGTGACTACAGGGAAATATTTTTACATGATGATTTTTTAGAGGATCTGAGATTTCGGCTGACAAAAAGTCAACCTAAGTCAGAAACCACAGCATCTAGGGACAACACCAACTAGTGCAAGACTCCAAGTCAAGAATGAAGTTGAATAATTGGAGGAGCAGAAAAGGATGGTGAGGCTTTTAGGGATAGAAGAATGTGGTGAGTGGATGGCTTGAGGTAGAAAGGTAGATAAGGGGGCCGGTTCTGTGGTGTAGCTGGTAAAGCCGTTGCCTGCAGTTCCAGCATCCCATATGAGCACAGGTTCGAGTCCTGGCTGCTCCACTTCTGATCCAGCTCTCTGCTATGGCCTATGGAAAGCAGTAAAAGATGATCCAAGTCCTTGGGCCCCTGCACCTGTGGGGAAAACCTAGAGGAAGCTCCTGGCTCCCAGCTTCAGATCAGCATAGCTTCTGCCATTTTGGCCAACTAGGGAGTGAACCAGTGAACCAGCAGATAGAAGACTTCTCTCTCTCTCTCTGCCTCTCCTTCTCTCTGTGTGTAACTCTGAGTTTCAAGTAAAACAAATAAATCTTTTTTTAAAAAAAGGTAGGTAGGAGTCAAATTTAGTACATCTTCATGAACCATAGCTTGAAAGAGAGTATTTTATTCTAGAGACAATGCAATGTGTCAGAAGGCTTTAAGAAAGAAAAATAATACTACCTGATTTGTATTTTTATATGATCGTCCTGGCTTCCATGTGGGAATGAATTACAGATGAGGTATTAGAGCAGATGTGGAATAATAAGATCTTTAAAGATATTGGTTACATGCATTTTGCCATTGATAGACAACGCAGACAAAACCAAAGTTAATAATATTAAGATGTATAAATTTGGATATATTTGTGATAAGCTTTGGAGATATGATCCATAGAACCTGCAGAAGACAAAGGGGAAATCAAAATGATTAATTTATTGAGTTGGAAATTCCCAATTTAGATTATCCTTATCCATATCAGGATTTCACGTGTGATGGTTGACCTGATGTTGCTAGTATTCTATTCAGTCCCTTTTCACATCAAACTCTCCCAGTGATTTCGTTTTTGCTTTTGTTTTATAATTAAGCCCTCCTGGCTGTCACTCTAATATGCCTAGAGAGAGATTCTCTAAAAAATGTGATGAGGTTCAACTCTCATAACTCCTCACGCACCCTGATTCTTTCTAAGGTCTTAGGAAGAGTCCTAGCAATGTGTACACTCTGCCATATGGTTTTATAAAACTTGCAAAACTAAGAGAGTCTTACTAGATTCAGATCCTGTCAAAGTTTCATCAAATTTTCTTCCAGTGCATGGCCTTAAAGGGCCCATGCATCCAACGTGGGGAGTTTAAAAGAAGAATAATTTAATTTAATTCCTGTGGTATCTGTTGTTACACTTCCTTTTTCTTTTTTTTTTTTCTGATTGTATTGATTTAGGTCTTCTATCTCTTCATTTTTTTGGTAATTTATGCCAACTGTGTATCAATTTTATTTACTTTTTCAAAAAAAACCAGATCTTCATTTCATTGATCTTTTGTATTTTGTTGTTTCGATTTTGTTTACTTCTTTTCTAATTTTAATTATTTCTTTCTTCCTATTAATTTTGGGTTTAGTTTGTTGTATTTCTAGGTCCTTGAGATGCACTGATAGCTCATTTACTTAAAATCTTTCCAATTTCTTGACGTAGGCACTAATTGCTATAAACTTTCTTCTCAACACTGTTTTTGCTGTAACTTATGTAACCCATAAGTTTTGATATCCCATATGTTTTATATTATCATCTTGATTAATTTCCAGGAATTTTTTTTATTTCTTTTTGATTTCTTCTATTAACCACTGTACACTCAGGAGAGTGTTGTTCAGTCAGCATGTGTTTGTATATTTTCTAGCTTCTTAAGTTGTAAATTTCTAGCTTCATCCCATGGTAGTCAGAAAAGATGCATGGTATGATTTTGATTAATTTGATGAGACTTGCTTTTTGGCCTAGTATATGGTCTGTCCTAGAGAAAATTCCAAGCATTGATGATAAGAATGTGCATTCTACAACGGTGGAATGAAAAGTTCTCTATTTATCAGTTAGGTCCATTTTGTCCATAGCGTAGGTTACCTCTATTTGATATCTTTGTTGTTGTTTGTTTTTGTTGATTTTCTGTCTAGTTGATCTGTCCATTGATGAAAATGGGGTGTTGAAGTCCCCCATTGCTATTGTTTTGGAATCTCCTTTAACATTGGTTTTAAATAGTCAAGTGCCCTGATATTGGGTGTATGCACATTTATTATAGTCACAAATTCCTGTTGAATTGATCCCTTAATCATTACATAATGATCTTTCTATCAAGGAAATTGACAAATTATGACTGTCAAATCCTTATTACTAACTTTGCTGAAAAGAACATAATTTAATTTTCATATCCCTAGATGCAGTTCAGGAAAAGTTTTTTAAATTTTTTTATTTATTTATTTTTTTGACAGCGTTAAACAGTGAGAGAGAGAAAGGTCTTCCTTTCACCCCCACCAAATGGCCGCTACGGCCAGTGCTGCACCAATCTGAAGCCAGGAGCTGGGTGGTTCCTCTTGGTCTCCCATGCTGGTGCAGGGGCCCAAGCACTTAGGCCATCCTCCACTGCCCTCTTAGGCCACAGCAGAGAGCTGGACTGGAAGAGGAGCAACTGGGACTTGAAGTTTTAAAGACATTATAGTAATTGAACTCAGAGAATATTAACTGTAAAAAATCTAAATATTAGTTAACTTTCCAAATGCTACTTGGTATCTAAATAATATGTCGGGGCCGGTGCTGTGTTGTAGTGAATAAAGCTGCCACATGCAGTGCCAGCATCCCATATGGGCACCATATCCAGACCTGGCTGCTCCACTTCTGAACCAGCTCTCTACTGTGGCCTGGGAAAGCAGTGGAAGACGGCCCAAGTCTTTGGGCCCCTGTACCCACATGAGAAGACCTAGAGGAAGCCCCTGGCTCCTGGGTTCATATCCATGCAGCTCTGGGCATTACAGCCAATTGGGGAGTGAACCAGCAGATGGAAGCCCTTTCTCTCTCTCTGTCTCTCCTTCTTTCTCTGTGTAACTCTGACTTTCAAATGAATAAACAAATGTTAACAAATAAATAAATAAAAAAACAATCTGTCTTCAAATAATTTGCTGTTTTACTTGGAAGACTACAAAGCAGGTATGCATGTGGATATTTTAAGAAGTTCATGGAAAATGGAATTAAAACAGAAGATTAATTTGGTGCAAAAAGTTTTTGAAATTGTGCATAGTTTTTTTCATAATATATATTGTTCCTGAACTTGCTTAAGACCCTGCACATACATGGCTTAATTTTTTTTTGCAGAAAAATAAACTTAGCTTTGATTTTCCATTAACACTTCAAAGACCTCTCATATGTACAGTAAAAATAATTATGAATAGATAACTATGTCGTGAATGTTGTACAATAAAAATGAAAGAAGTAAAGGACTCCCAATGTCTTCAGGAAGAAAAGTAAAGTTTTGTGATAGGTCTTATGATACAAAATGATCAAAAATTAATTCAAGGAATATAATTTCAAATATACAGTGAGTTGCTTCATATTAATGAATTTTGTCAATGTAGAATTATTTTATTTATTATCTGGAAGAAAGTTTATGAAAGGGAAATGCCAACAAAGGGCAGAGTAATGTTGGGGGTTGATTCAATTTGGCCTTCTCCTACTTTAATCCAGGTCCAAGTCATGTCTTACTAGTGGTGTTTTGGAAAAGGTTCAGCACTCAACTCTGAAGAAAGAAGCCTATTCCTTGGTGTAAACACCAACCACATCACTGATATCAAGATACCAGTTGGTGCAGGGTTGGCAAGATCATATAAAATTTCTACCACATCAGTACAATGATCCTAAATAATCTCAAGGGCAAAGCATAAAATGTAAAATAACTAGGAAGTACTGAGTTTTCACTACTCCTTATCTGTTTATATGATTTATTTAATTATATAATATAGAGTTTAATTTAACCATGATTGTGTTATACAATCAGCTCACAAAATTTAACAGTTGACTTTCATGGGTCTGTATAAACTAGTTCCAACACAACATTGCTTTAGGCCACATAACAGATCTAGCCTTATCGTAAATGCAGCGTGGAAAGCCATTAGGAGGCCTTAAGAAGGAGGGAGGGAATGTATTATATTTTCATTTTTAAGACCTCATTTCTGCAGCTGTGTAGAGATGGAATTGGAAGCAGATGAGAGAGGAAATACAAAGTCAATTACAAGATTATTGGTGTCTGCTCTCTGGGGGCATACTGAACTCCGACACAACATGGGCTTCAAAGGATGGAAAACCTTCCCAGTGCAGGAGCTTGCTCCAAAAATCCGGCAACAAAACAAGCAAACAATCAAGTTAAGTAATGTGCAAAAGATTTAAATACACAATTTTCAAAAGGAATACCAGCAACTGACAAATACAAGAAAAAATTTTCATTATCACTTGCCATCAAGGCATTGCAAATAAAGACTGTAATGAAATATCATCTCAGAATGACTATTACAAATAAGAAAAAATAGCAAAAAAGTTGATATTTATGTAGAGAAAAAGGAACCCTAATACACTACTTGTATAAATGCAAATTAGTACAGCCATTATGGAGAGCAGTATGGAGATTCCTCAAAAATTCAAAATGGATTTAGCATGGGATCCAACTACACCAGTTCTAGAAGGGAATACACCTGAACGAGATGAAATCAGCATAAGAAAGAGATACCCATACTCCTATTTTTGTTGTGGCACTTTTCACAAGACAGAAAATCAACCTAGATGTCCATCAATGCATGAACTGATAAAGAAAATTTGGTATACATACACAAAGGAATATTATTGTCATAAAAACAATGCAATCCTGACACTTCTAGCTAAATGGATGGCATTAGAGATCATTATGTTAAGTGAAAAGAGCCATATACAGAAAGCCAAATGCCAAATGTTTCCTTTAATATGTGAGGAATTTAAATAGGTACTATATATGCATAGTAATATATTTGTCTATAATAGAAATTTTTAGATGCTGAGAAATATCATGGTATAGGAGGGGGGAAATGGGATAATGGATACCAAAGCGCAGCTGAGCAAAGGTGATATATTCTAGAGTTCCATAGAAAAACAGTGAACTATAATCTAGGATAAAGGAAATTGATGGGCTAATTGCCTGGTATGATTGACTTATGCTGTGTTGTATTTGTTGAAATATTGTACTGTATCTCATTAAAGTATAAAGCCATTTCACTTTAATTAAAAATTTTAAAATGATTAATTTTAAGATGAGTAAACATTTTCCTCTTCAACGTGAACATATTTAGAAATTTATCAAAAAAAAAAAGAAAGATAAAAAGAGAACATAAAACAAAAAATAATGCAAAAAGCTTGAAATGAAAGGAACTTCCAAAGCATAGATTTGTCCTCTACCTCACAATATACCTACGGTCATAGGCTGGTTCAATTTCTCAGATTGGGTTCCAGAACATATAAGTCTATCCCTTTCTAAAAATCTTAATTCTTCCTTGCTTAGTTTGCCAGATGAACATTTACCTCCTGCTTTTGTGCCTATTTTCCTGACATAATATTTCTTTCCTTGGATACTTTAGCTACTAAATGAATTCCCAGATCTTAGCACATTACATAGGTTTCTCCCAAGCTATCACCTTTCCTTTCTTCTCTTTCACAGGTGTGTCCATTCTTTCACAGCATTACACTTTTATGATGTTTTGCAGTTGACATAATATTTCCATCCACTTTTTCTCATTTAATCTCAATCTAATTTATTTTATGATGGGGCAGTAAGTACTTATATCATTATGCAACTGTCCTAACATTTGAGAAGTTTAAAAATTTAGAATCCTAAATGGCATAACATTTCAGCCAGAAAATGCCAACTAGTAAAATTTTAAAAGGCATTCTACAAGTATGGAGTGAATGTTACGTGCAAAATTATTAAAATATATTGTATCACTAAGTAACTTATACTGGATGTGTTCAGACTGGAGTATGGAGATTTTCCAAGGGGCATTTGAGTAACTGAGTAGTTTTAGAAAAGACTTTCTAATCTCTGCAAGTGAGATCCCAGTGGAAAGAACGGGCCATCAAAGAAGGAGGTACCTCTTTCTCTGAAGGGAGGAGAGAACTTCCACTTTGACTATGACCTTGTCTAAATAAGATTGGAGTTGGTGAACTCAAAAGGCTTCCATAGCCTTGGCAACTCATGACCAGAGCCTAGGGTGATTACTAACACCATAAACAAGACTGTCAATTGTTAAGTCAACAACAGGAGTCACTGTGCACTTACTCCCCAGGTAGGATCTCTGTCCTTAATGTGTTGTACAATGTGAATTAATGCTATAAGTAGTACTCAAACAGTACTTTACACTTTGTGTTTCTGTTTGGGTGCAAACTGTTGAAATATTTACTTAATATATACTAAATTGATCTTCTGTATATAAAGATAGTTTAAAATAAATCTTGATGTGAATGGAATGGGAGAGGGAGCGGGAGATGGGAGGGTTGTGGGTGGGAGGGAAGTGATGGGGGGAAAAAGCCACTGTAATCCAAAAGCTGTACTTTGGAAATTTATTTTTATTAAATAAAAATTAAAAAAGAAAAGACTTTCTGACACTAAACTTCATATATACTATTTCCTAAAATTGATTTACCTAACAACTTACTTCTCAAAGAGATCATCCTTCCAATTTTATCTTTCATAACTATTCTTTCACTTTCTAAAAGAAAAACATACCTTTAACCTCTTTCTAACCTCATCATTGTGTTATGTCCTGGGGTCAAAAATCTCTTAATGTTTAATACTAGGGAATTTTGAAATATTCTTATAGGTGTTGGGAAAATGAATTATTTAAATTATTGGCCAATAAATCATTTTGTAAGAGTTGTTCTTTCCAATTGTTGTCTTTCAATAGAATTGAAGGAGATCTGATTAAATTGTTGGCTGATATGACTTTAAAATAACTTCTATGACAAATCTGTAGGATATGTAACTTGGAAAATGTTCAGAGTGGCATGTCATTAATGTAACATAGCTACTTTCATTTCTATTGATATTTTAATGGAGACAAGATTTTTTAGTATTTCTATCTATAAAAATAAAAGTTGGAAAAGAATCAACACTGAATCTTGGCTTGTCTAACAGCAAGTAACAATCATCCACAAAAACAAGCTTCATATTATCTTATTAAAAGATGAACTTGTAATACATTCATCCTTTATAATAGTTATTTACCAATTTTTTCACCCAAATTCATTGTTCCTATTGTGTATTACCATAAATTATAATTATAATTCAACTCAATATTTTTTAAACAGAACTTTATATTCCCAGGAAATATACCAAAAAAACCCTTTAAATACATATATTTTTATTGCAGAGAAATATGATAGGGTGATCAATAACAACGTTTCACATTTAAAATATATGTTATTAGAATAAATTCTGTGGGGCAAGAGAAATGGAAATATGAGCTTAAGGAAGTAAAATTGATGCAAGTTTCTCTTAAAAAGAGCTTATTCATGTATTTTTGTAATGGATAATGGTGACTATCAAGTCATTATGATAAGTGACTTCTCTGGAACCAATTTATGAATGATGTAATAATTTCACTTAAAATTGCCAATATTTATAGCACGCTAGAAATTACTTCATTTACAAGTATTTAAATTTATGATAGAAAACTTTAGTTGTCAACCTAAAAATGTGTGAGGAGAAATGTAATTTTTCAAAGTTCTTTTGGGACATACTTGGAAAAATTGTTGGAGACTTCTGTTTTTCACAGTCAGGAATTAGACTGAAGATCTTCATGTATTTTTTTGTCATCTCTATTCCTCTAACACAAGCTGTCTCTTTTTTCTTTCCCAAAGCCACACACTTCTTTTTTAATTGCTCTGTGAGGGTTATTGTGTATGCAGGTCAAGCAGAAAACAACAAACCGTGTGGCTACTTGCCTGCTGAGCAGTTAACAAGGCTCATGCCCCAGCTAACTGGCTCATTTCTGTTCAACAGCCCCTTGGTACATGAGCCTCAATTTCATGCTTCAGTAAAATTACAAATCACCACATGTCATGGTCCTTCATGGTCACTTGCACAGGGTTGACACCATGAACATTAAATTTGTTAATACTATGGATCTACAGAAATTACCCATTTACAGATGAAGAAACTGATATTCTGTGAGGCTATGTGATTTGCTCAAATTTATACTGCTAGTAGAAGACAGATGTAACTGCACATTTATGATGCATCTTTATCTATATGAATTCACACATACATATACACATACCTGTGTGTGTGTGTGCATATTACATGCCCCAACTAATTCTAAAGCAATGGAACTATGGTGTCACCATGCTGTCCCCTCAGAGGCTATCTGCATCCTGCACAGAGAATAAGACACTTGAGATGGGCTCCCTTATATTGTAGAAAGAGACAGAGAGGTGGGAAACTGGAACACAACATAGTATTATCTCTTGCTATAGTGCCCCCATTAGTTCCTAAACTCTGTTAATTCTATAGATAGAAAGTATAGGGGCAAAGACTTAGGAGATGATATCTGAGTGAGATTTATGCAACATCAGGACACAGAGAAGGTGCTTAGGTCTTGCAAAAGCCCAAATGTGAACCAGAGAAGAAGCAGGTCATTTGCTCCATGCCTACTTCAACACAACACTGGTCCCTGGAGGCTGGCCATTTGAAGAGCATAAGGAGAGGGTATCTTGACCAGTTCCCCTAATGGTGCTCGGGAGCAACAGAAACACCAGTAAGGTGATCTTCAGAGAGTTCTTAAGTCCTGGAATACCAACAATAGGCTAAGAGTCAAAAGAAAGAACAGAATATATAACACGTGAATTGGTGGAATGGTTCAAAAGGCTATGTAAGACCTGCAAATGTTTCCAGAAAATCTTCAAAGACCTGGTATTACTAACCAAACAAAAACAAAAGCAAAGGGAAAAAAACAGATTAGTAATATTATTTCCATCCCCTTTGTGTCCATAGGCTAGTAAACCCTGGGTACTTTTAGATCATCTATGCATACGCACACATACACACACATACACACACTTATCCACTTATCATTTGTGAAGGATGAGTACTGTATACAAACATGCATTTTAATAAATTGGTGACTGCTTCTGACATTCCTCCCTTTTCCCTTTACCTCTATCAGCCAGATGTTCATTCATTAAACAGACATTTATTGAATACCTATTGGACTGGGAATAAAATGATGAACAAGACACAAGACAAAGCCTCTGCTATGATGAAGCGAATGTTTTAGCTGCAGGGATAGACAACAACCAAGGAAACACAGTATGATTTCTAATAGAGATAATGGTATGAGGGTGGTGTTTCTTTACTTGGACATAAGAAAGTCCTCTATGGGAAGTTATCTGGGTGGAAACCAGAACCTATCATTTGAAAAATCTCATGCAGTATTTCTCAACCCTGACTATAAATTAATATTTCTTTGGAGGCTTTTAAGAAAATTTGATACATAGGTCCCAGTAAAAATCATCTAAATCAAAATGTCTGGTGGTGGGAATTGGGCATTACTATTTTTAATAGCTCTCTAGGACATCCTAATTTTCAGTCATTTTAGGAGAATTCTTACGTAGGTAAAGAATGAAGCAAGCATATAAAATTTTAAGTTTATCCAGTTCACATATAGGCTTGACATGTGCAAGGAACAGCTAGGAGGCAAAGAAATGAGGAATGAAGGTCATAAAGATAAGTAGGGCCAGCAAATTGAGAGCCTATGAGGTCATGGTAATAGGTAAGCATTTTATTTTAAATGTAGTGGAAATGATAATATTATGCTTTGTAGGTCATGTGATAAGAGAAGACACACAGGATACAAACAGAAAAAAAAAGTCAGCTTCTTTGATCTCCACTGCTAAACACAAAGATCCACTTCTTATTTCCTAATTGCAAGATCACGTTAACCATACATCTCTGGAAGTTGAGTGAGTTATGTTAATCAATTAAATTGGAAAGATACAAAACCTTAATCTATTGGAGAAAATGTGCCAACATTGCCATAAAAAGAAAAACAGAATTATATTGAGCTACTTATTACTGTTGCCTATATGCGAAATAAATAAATACATAAAAGTAAAAATGTATAATATGTACACATTTATATGAAGTGTGTGTGCACATATCTGGGAATTTGAATTTAAAATGTATTATTTCACTTAGTATGATGTTTTCCAGATTCCTCCATTTTGTTGCAAATGAACAGACTTCATTTTTTTATTGCTGTATAGTATTCTATAGAGTACATATCTCATCATTTATTTATAGAGCATGGGCATTTAGGTTAATTCCATGTCTTAGCTATTGTGAATTGAGCTGCAATAAACATTGAGATGCAGACAGCTCTTTCATTTGCCAATTTAATTTCCTTTGGGTAAATTCCAAGGAGTGGGATGGCTGGGTCATGTGGTAGGGCTATATTCAGGTTTCTGAGGAATCTCCAAACTGTCTTCCATAGTGGCTTTACCAGTTTGCATTCCCACCAAGAGTGGATTAATGTCCCTTTTTCCCCACATCCTCTCCAGGATTTGTTGTTAGTTGATTTCTGTTTGTAGGCCTTTCTAACAGGGATGAGGTGAAACCTCACTGTGGTTGTAATTTGCATTTCCCTGATGGCTAGTGATCCTGAACATTTTTTCATGAGTCTATTGGCCATTTGGATTTCCTCTTTTGAAAATGTCTATTTAGGACCTTGGTCCATCTCTTAAGTGGGTTGCTTGCTTTGTTGTTGTGGAGTTTCTTAATCTCTTTGTAGTTTCTGGTTATTAATCCTTTATCTGTTGCATAGTTTGCAAATATTTTTTCCCATTCTGTCAGTTGCCTCTTCACTTTCCTGACTTTATTTTGCAGTACAGAAACTTCTTATTTTGATGTAATCCCAATTGTTAATTTTTGCTTTCACTGCCTGTGCTTCTGGGGTATTTTCCAAGAAGTCTTTGCCTGTGCCTACATCTTGCAGGGTTTCTCGATGTACCAGGTGATTCCAAATCAATCCCATCAAGGTGGCATATACCAATGCCATCTTAATAATCAAAGTGATCAGTTTAAGTTTATAATTGATCATAATGATAGGATTAAGTGTCAAAGGGATCACATAAGCAAAACGAGTGTCTGCTAATAATAACTGATAGAATTAAAAAGGAGAGAACAATCCAACGTGGGAAGTGGGATACACAGCAGACTCTTAGAACGGCAGATGTCCTAAACAGCACTCTGGCCTCAGAATCAGCCCTTAAGGTGTTCGGATCACGCTAAAAAGCACATGAGAGTTTCACAGGCATGGAAAGCCAAGACACTGTGGCAAACAAAATGACCTAAATGAAAGATCTCTGTAAGTGAGATCCCAGCGGAAAGAACAGGCCATCAAAGAAGGAGGTACCTCTTTCTGAAGGGAAGAGAGAACTTCCACTTTGACTATAGCCTTGTCTAACTAAAATTGGAGTTGGTGAATTCAAGAGGCTTCCATAGCCTTGACAACTCATGACAAGAGCCTCGGGTGGTTACTGAAGTTATAAATAAGAGTGTCAATTGTTAAATCAACAACGGGAGTCACTGTTTGCGTACTCCCCATGTAGGATCACTGTCCTTAATTTGCTTTACTATGCAAATTAACTGTAAAACTACTACTCAAACAGTACTTTATACTTCGTGTGTCTGTGTGGGTGTAGTCTGTTGAAATCTTTACTTAGTCTATACTAATTTGATCTTCTGTATATAAAGATAATTGAAAATGAATCTTAATGAAGTATAGTATAGGAGAGGGAGTGGGAGATGGGAGGGAGGGAGGTTATGGAGTGGAAAGCCACTATAATCCAAAAGTTGTACTTTCAAAATTTATATTTATTAAATAAAAGTTGAAAAAATGTATTATTCCTGAAATACAAAGAAATGCCATTCCAGCTAACAGCTACTTAAAATTGTTGGTACTTGATGTGTTTTTTAACTACCTAATTTTTCCATCTCAGTGTATGTCCATTCCCTGCTGTTGTGTTCTGATTAGCCCTGTCTATTGAGAAGAGAAGAGCAAAGAACTATTTATCCCCAAGATGAAATATTTAGACAATTAAGGCCAAAATTATTCAAAATACATATACTTACATTTATGCCTTTTATATCACTTTGCAAAGATAGTTTACTAATCTACCACATGTGCGTGTGTGTGTGTGTAAGATATAGAGTTTGCTATGTTTTATTATTTTCTTTTATTGTAGTGATTATAAAATGTTATAAAGCAAGAATGATTTTGTTTCCCTTGAAATGAAAATAGAACACTCATAAAGTTCAATCATTCCAGGGAGCTTCTTGCAGCACATTGGAAGATCTGTTATAATCCCCACAATTATTTGAGCACATAATTACCTTTTCCTATGGAAAGTAGATAAATATTTACCCACTCCCCACAAATCAGTGTCTCTAAGCTTCCTGTGCTACTAGAGATGCACAAGGGCAATTGGGAAGCCTGTTCCCTTGCCTGTCATTTACGGGCTATTGGAGAGGATGTTCAGGGTCCACCAGCTGAGATTTTGAGATCCTGTCCATGCAGTAATGGTCATGAAATAGTTACCACACTTTCTTTCAACTTTGCTCTAGTAAATCCCATTTATGATATGGAGCATGGTCTTTAGAGCAAGACAGAATTTTAGTTTGAGTCTTGGCTCTGCTACTTGCCAGCTATCTATCAACAGCCCTCAGAATTTCCTCCACTGCATAAAATAATTAATTGTACTTGCCCGAGGAGCATGGTTGGAGTGATTATCAAAAACAAACACCAAAAATTACTTTGTTTTGAATCTCACACCTAGTATGTAGTATGTTTTCTTTTATTTAACTAAACCTGCTCAGTCATTTGAAATATATTGTATAAAAATAACAGTAAGTCTGAGTGTTTGTCAACTTAAAAGTCTACAATGCCTTCTTATTTCAAAACTAGTTGATGAGTTTCTTCTTTCTAGATAAACTCACTAAGATGGTATTAAAAGAATCTCTGCCATTAGGCCTTAAATAGTTTTAGTATAACAGCATTTCTTTTTTAAAAATTTTATTTAAGCTATACAAATTTCATCTATTTCATATATACAGATTTAGGAACATAGTGATACTGCCACCCTACCCTCCCTCCCACCCATGCTTCCATCCTTCCTCCTCCTGCCTCTACTATTCCCATTCTTAATTTTTACAAAGATCTATTTTCAATTTTCTTTATACTCATAAGATTAATTCTACACTAAGTAAAGAGTTTAGCAATAGTATGAAGAAAAAAAACCACTGTTCCTCAACCTTCTCTTCTGATACACCTACCACATACTGTTCTACTACTTGCATGTGTGTTCAAATATGCCTGTGTTAGTCCATCTTCTGTGGCTGTGAAAAAATACTAATTTATAGAGAATAGAAGTTTATTTAGCTTACAATTCTGAAGTATAGGAAGTACAAGACATGGGATGAATATCTGCACTGATTTTGAGGACACTGTTGCTGCATCATACTACGCCAGGGGACATAGCATGTGCAGATCTGTCAAACAGCTTAAAAGAGCTTGCTTTTCCAGTAAAGCCACTCCTGTAACAATACATTAATTCATTCATGAAGGAAGTGCCCTCATGACCCAGTTACCTCCCCCACAGTCCCATCTCACAACATTCTGCATTGGGAGCCAAGTTTTCAGCACATAAACATTCTAGGGTTCTCAAACAAAGCCATGCCAATGAATTTTTGTCTCCATGTCTTTAGTTATATTATTTTCCCTACCTGGATTTCTTCTACAAAATAATCAAAATGTATGAAAATTCTACTCATCTTTGAAAATATAAAGCAAATAATTACTTAATGAAGTTGTCCTTAATTCCCATAGTGAAAATTTATATTAACTGTTTCCCATTCTGCTATTATTGAATGTAATGAGATCATTATATTTTAGTTATTTTATGAAGTACCTCATTTCAATTCCTTGAAAAAACAGATTTGGCATAGGTCACCTTTTCACAAATACCTTTTAACAGATTGAATCAATATAAAGAGTCTTAATAAGTTATCAATGCTATTAAATAAAGATTTGCATGCATATACAGTATGTTTTACGTTCATTGTTGTTTCTTGACTGTATTTTTGTTTCATCAACACAAAAACAGTACTATGCTACTTAACTCTTGCAATGGTCTTTTTTTTCTGTTTGGTTATTCAGACCACGTTTTCAGTCGGAAGCACAACTCAGGGATTTGCACCCAAGGGTTAGCGACTCAAAAGCACCCCCCTTGAAAGCTTACAACACTAGCTTCTATAAAACTTTATGTTTCTATAAATCTCTTTATCTCCGCAGCCCACAGGAGTAGCTGAAAAGTCAGGCTCCAGGCCTCGTGCCTTTATCAACAAACATAAACAAATCAACTACGTTCAAATTACTTGAGTTCTGTTAAGACAAAATTTACCTTGAATTCAGAAGCTTTTTGTAAGAAGGTAAAGTTTCATCAGAATGTTACCCCCTTCTTAAGGGTCCCTCTTTGTTAGAAAGTCGTTAGAAAAAGGAAGATGACTTTTGATGAAGACTATTTTTATCTCTCTTCTGGGCCAAAAATATTGACAGACAACATCTTGGTAGTGTGAGATGGAAAATACAACCATCAATTTTAAAGAGTTTCACTTACCTATGGAACTCAGTAGTGTGTTACCTGAATCAACTTCAGTAACTGACAATTCCATTCGTGCCCTTTTCAGGAACACCTATTCAAGATATTTACAGCTCAGATATGCAGGTTGGTTCTGGCATTATATGCTCTATATATTCTTTTCAATCTTTTCTCTCCCAAGTAAAATTGTAAAAATAGATTTTTATTGAGGTTTCAGGGCATCTTTGGTGCCACAGTAGCTCAAGAAGACCCTTTTATTTTTTAAAATAAAATTGTAAATGTCCTAGGACCGTCATGTACAGGAGACTAAGCTTTTACGCTGCTTAAAAATTTTATGTGCTCATAAATCTCTTCCATAGTCAAGTTATGGCTTTATAATACATTATAACCTTTTCTTTTTCTCACCTCCTCCATTTTTTCCAAGGGATACATGTGTATTTTCCTACTTTATTTTGTTTAGAAAAATCATGGCATTTCTAATTTGGAAAATATTCTGCAATGCATTGAATTCATTAATGAAATTCATACAATTTAAGAGAACAACATATTTTTAAATGATTATCAGAATTTGAACTGAAATGTAAGATCACAATTAATAATTTATTGGAAAGAACAGTGTTGGCAGGTTGTTCTGTCTGGCAAGGTGCTCCCCACAATGGGTTAACTTACAATGTAGTACATGACACCAACAAGAGATCAGTGTTAGTTCCTCCCGGGTTTGCTTTTAGTTTAGTATGAAGTGTCTCATGCATTTCCATACATCTGGATTTTGTTAAAAAACTCCCCTTTATTTAAATAGGATTAACATACAAACCACTGTATATATTTAATATATACAGCTTGATAATTTTGGAGATAAGTATGTACCTGGAACCCCATCTCTACAATCTATAGCATAAACTTGCTTATCACCTCCAAAAGTTTTTTCCTGCCATCTTTATTCGTCATTATTATTAGTTTCTGTTTTTATAGCACCTTTTCTTGCTCAAGTAAGCAAATTTAATCTGTCTTGATGGCAAAACATTTTAAGTTGAGGACTCTAAAAATGTCATAGCCTAGCTTCTGTGCCTTGAAACTATAATATGAAAACACTTTGATCTGCCTTAAAGCATTTTTCTTCTAAAATTTTTTGAGTGTGTAAAACCATCCTTTCTATAAATCTATTTAGACTCCCTGTAGGGAGTGACCAGTAATAATGCATCTGTTTTCTAACAGAAGAAACACCCAAGCTGGAGTGAGGCAATTTGCTCAAGGATACATACCATATTTTAAAAGAATGTGTATATGTGTGTGTATCTACATCACAAGATGGGAAGAGACTAAGTTTCCTGAATATTAAGATACAAAGAAACGATTACAAAGAAGATTTGTACAATTTGTCAAATGCACGCATCTTTTTACTTTGACTTCTGACAATCTATTGTCTGATTCACATAAGGGACACAGAGCCACGGAGCTCAGGAAGCCAAGGAGAGTGGGTACACCACCTCTGTGTTCTCAGAAGCGAGAGAAAGGACAAATGACTTGGAGTCCCACAAGGGGCCCCTTCCACCTGGCCCATAGAAGAGTTACAGGACTTGAGAAGACCTAGAGATTTTCCATGGTACTAGTGATGAACAATAAAGGATAACAATGAGGAATGTTAATGTCCAACTTGGTGCCATCAACAGCATCCTAACCAGCAGCCTGAATGTGGTTTGATTTTGGACTAGGAAGCCTGCAGTAGTTCCCGGATAATTTCCTATTCTACTTCTTTATCCTTCTTCAATGTGTGTACCCTTTGGTGCATTTTTTTTTTACTTCCACTTAAATTAAGGTTGTTATCTGTTATTTAAAACCTAGAAACCTGTCTGAAATTTTTTATAAACCAGTAGCAACAGCTGGGCCACAGTAATTACATGGATGCTTCTTATGTAGACTGCTTCTGGGACCAACTGGAAGGGTTTCCAAATATAGTATAAAGCATTGCAAAAGTGGAATAGAGTGCACTTTCATTCCAGGTCAATGGATATAGAAACAGGGATATAAAAAAACAAGTCAAAAAGCAGACACAATTACACGAAGCCATGCTTTGGAAATGTAGTGGGAAAGGGCCACTGGGTGTAGACTGAGGGAATCTTGCACCACCACTTATGTAGTCTGGTTAGCTTGGGGGAAGTATTTCCCTTCATATGTACATGAGAATGAAAGGTTCATCTTCTATTTCACAAGACTTTCAGGAGAAATAGAAAACAAATATAAGGTAAGCAAAGAGAGTATATTCTCTTTATTGTTATATTTTATTGCATAAGTGATTAGAAGCAGGCATATGAATCCCCTTTCCATTTTATAGTCACTTTCTAGAGTAATTAATGAAAGTCATTACTACAAGTTGCAGGCATAAATTGGTGAGGATAAAGCAGGCTTCACAGTCTGATGGCACTCAATCTTGGTTTCAGTTTATTACTTGAGTGATCAGTGTTAAGTAACTCAAATTTCTGAGCATAGTATTCTATATAATAGAAAAGTATAAATAGAAATATTTATACTAATTTCAGGAACAACGTGAGATTGAAAAACATTAATAAAAACTCACTTATGGGGGCTGGCAGTGTGGCATAGCAGATAAAGCTGCCGCTTGTAGTGCTGGCATCTCATATGGGTGCTGGTTCAAGTCCCGGCTGCTCCACTTCTGAGCCAGCTTGCTGCTATGTCCTGGGAAAGCAATAGAAGATTTGCACAAGTCCTTGGGCCCCTGCAACTGCATTGGAGAGCTAGAAGAAGCTCCTGGCTCTTGGCTTCAGATCAGCACAGCTCAGGCCGTTGTGGCCATCTGGAGAGTGAGCCAGCAGATGGAGGGACTCTCTTTCTCTCTCTCTCTCTCTCTCTCTCTCTCTGCCTCTCTGTAACTCTGCCTTCAAATAAATAAATAAATCTTAGAAAAAATTCATTCATGTATATTTAAATTAACAGTGAAAAAGTGAGTGTGTGTGTGTTAGGTCTGCCAGTAATTAGCTATGTAACTTGAAAAATCTTATATTCCTCTCTAATTTCAGTTTTTTCACATGTAAAATGGGAGTAATAATAGCAACTATCTCATAGAATTTTTAGAGTACTAAATGACAATACAGCAAAACCATTTAGAACATTGTCTGACACATAATAAGCTATCAATAACTATCATTATTTTATACTATATCTTATTTATTATACACTCAGTAAATGATTATGTTCTTACTAATTCTTGTTCTCTTTTGGTAAATAGTCATGGCATCCAATCAGAATTTATTATTTGAGATCAAAGAGAGACAGTAGAATATTTAATTTATTTTGTCTTCTGTCTATTTAAAAAGACAGAGACATTTTAAGTTCTCACCACCTGCCAGCCATTTATTTTCTATCAACCAAGATTAATTTTAAACTTCAGGGAATGCCACAGGACCTCAGTGTTTGTAATTGCAGCTGCTTGACCATCATCCCTGAATCATTTCTCTGTTCTGCACATACCTCTCCATGCATCAGCTTAGCAGTCTTATTTTTCATTCATTCGTTTTATCTTGTTCCACTTGAGCATAGAGACTTGTCTACAGACTGTCTACTCCTGTCAGTGTCAGAATTCTTAAGAGATGATGCTGCCAGGAATCAGCTTTAGGTCTATCCCTCAAAACATTGTCCTGAGCCACCATAGCCAGCCCTGGCATGCTCTGTTGAGAAAATAGATCACAGAGAATCAGGCTGATTAAGACAAACACCAGATGGGAAGTAATCCAAGGTATAAATCTAGCAAGATCTGTAAAGTATCCACAAAGATAAGATAAGAAGGTACAAAAGGTAGAAGAAATTGTTCCAGTGATTGTATTTATTTGGAAGTCATATGATGATAAAGAAACAACAATCAAAATATTTAATAAATATGTCCAGAACATAACTGATCAGAAATGGACTTAGAACAACCAAATGGGCACTGTAGATAAACAAGATATTTGGCTAAAGTCAATTTGTACTAGTTGAATAATGCACTTATTATGATAACACACCTGAGTTAAGATCTCCATCAAGTGAAATAAATTAATGTGTTTTAGTAGCAAAAACTGGCTACTAAATTATCTTCTAAATTAAATGGTTCTGAATAACTGCAAGAGTCTTATTTTCTAAGTGCAGAGCTCGAGGCTGCAAGTAAATTGCAGTGACATATATGTTCTGCTGGGTTTTGGGTAGAGTAGTGCATATCCTTGTATAAGAAATACTAGTCTTTAGTAAAATATTATATTCACATTGGGGAAAATGTTCAAGCATGTAAAAAATATAGTTAAACACAAAGGTGATGCAAACAAGCGAACAATTAAAAATAGAAAATTCATGGTAACCCCTCTTTATAAAATTTACTTTCTATGGTTTCTATTATCCATGATCAACTACAGTCTAAAATATTAAATTAAAATATTACGTGGAAAGTTCCAAATGCAAATGATTCATTAGTTTTAAAATTTCCACTGATCTGAGAAGCATGATGAAATCTCATGCCACCATTTCATTCTGGTTAGGACAAGACTCACCTCCTTGTCCACTATATTCACCATGTTTACTGTACTTGCTTTTTGATCACTTAGTAGCCATCTAGGTTATCAGATCAGCTGTTGCAGTATTGTAGTATTTGTTCTTGAATAATAAAGGATGCCTGTACTTACTTACTTAATAATGTCTCCAAAGTACAAGAATAGTCATTCAAAGGAGGCATCAGAGCATAAAATTTGTAAAGACAGATGAACTCTAATATGTGGCAGTGCTGCAGGGAATACAGGAAAAACTTTAGTACAGATAGGGTTCAAGTCTATCCATGGTTTCAGGCATCTGCTGGGGACCCTGGAATGGTATTCCCTACACATATTAGTGACTAATAAGATCAATCTATTTATTAAATAATTATTAATTGAATGCAAAATTCATTAAATTCATTTAATACTAAATGTTATCAATTAATTTAATAGATAAAAAATACTTTCCCCCCATTCTGTGTGCATTGGAAGACCATGTGAGATGGAAGGCCTTATCTTGCTCTCCTAGTGCCAATCTCTTCAAGCCTTTTATGCTGATCTCCTGCATCTACTGTGTCTGTGTCTCACTGAGGCCTCACCTCTGTACTTGGCTTCCCCACACTGCCCATGCTACTCTGAAGGCAAATCTGGCCCTTTCGGGTCTATTACATATTTGATATTCAACCATAATTGTTCAAAAGCAATATTTTGTTTTGAATATATTTTAATACTTTCTCCACATTATTTCTATTTGTGTTTCTTTTGCAAATTGGTTTTAAACTATTTTTCTATACAAATATTTTGCTGTTGAGGTTTTGTCATACATATTATCATAAATTCATTACAAATTAAATACAATATTAATATATTGTCAATACGTGTGCACACTGCTCTAATATTGTATGTAGTATATATCACATAAAAGATCTAATTGCTTAGTGGTTACATTTATATGTATATATAAAATCTTAAATATTTGTATTTATATATAAATTATATATGATATATGTTAATATATAAGCAAATTTTTATTTGTAAATAATTCCTTTGCTTTGAAATTCTTGCCTATCTGAAGGTCAGATAAAATATTGACCACTTTTTAGCTTCATTATAAAAATATAGAAAAACTATTAAAAAATAGATGTGGTAAAAAGGCATAATGGAAAATAAAGTCATATGAAATTTTTCTTCTCAGAGAGAGTATTCATATTTAATATTTTAAAAATAAAATGTAAGGCAGAGCTACTATAAAATTGTATGTTCTTCTTGGTTAATACAAGATCACAAGCATTTTCATTCAGCATATTCTGCAAGAACATGAAAATGAGGTTTATTTTTATAGAATATATGTCATCTCAATTTTATTAAATATACTCTCCAGTGTTTTTCAGCATTATTACAATCTTTTAAAAACAGAATTATTGCTGTTATCTAACATTTAGCTGCTGCATAGTGCTACACACAAGAGAAGTACTCTGTCAACAGGCAACACCTGTAATTTGAAGCATTAGCCCTTGTAACACCATGATTTGGTAGTAGAAATCTTTTCTCAAAAATATATTAGAGGTGCCAGCACAGAGGAATAGGAAGCTAAGCCTCTGCCATGGGCACTTGCATTCCATATGGGTGCCAGTTGGTATCCTGGCTGCTCCTCTTCCAATCCAGCTCTATACTTATGGCCTGGGAAGGCAGTGGAAAATGGTCCAAGTGTTTGGGTGTCCATATCCTTGTGGGAGACCTGGAAGAAGCTCCTGGCTCCTGGCTTTGGATCAGTCCAGCTCAGGACATTGTGGCCATTTGGGGAGTAAATCAGTGGATGGAAGAGTTTTCTCTCTCTTTCTCGCTCTCTCTGTAACTCTATCTCTCAAATAAATAAAGTCTTTAAAATATATATATATATACACATAATCTCTCCCCTTCTCTTTCTGTATATCTGCCTTTTAAATAAATAAATAATATTTATATATGTATATGTATTTATATATACACACACATGAGAGCAATTTTGAAGATGGTAAAATTTTCATCCTGCATTTTAAGTGGAAGAAGTAAACACATATTCAAATCTAAAACATGCTCAAAGGGGGCTGGTGCCATGGCTCACTTGGTTAATCCTCCGCCTGCAGCTCCAGCATCCCATATGGACGCTGGATTTTAGTCCTGGTTGTTCCTGTTCCAGTCCAGCTCTCTGCTGTGGCCTGGGAAAGCAGTGGAGGACGGCCTGAGTGCTTGGGCCACTGCACCTGCATGGGAGACCACAAGGAAGCACCTGGCTCCTGGCTTCAGATTGGCGCAGTGCCGGCCATGGCAGCCATTTGGGGAGTGAACCAACGGAAGGAAGACCTTTCTCTCTGTCTCGCTTTCTCACTGTCTATAACTCTACCAGTCAAATAAAAACAAAATAATAAAATAAATAAAGCATTCACAAATGCTCTCAAAGTATTAAAATAATTTACCAAGAACTTCTACAAAATATAAACACATAAAATACTAATTCATCTAATTATTTATTATCTAATTAATTCAATAGATGGAGTGTTCATGTGTAGTATACAGATTCAGTTTAAAATTACATTTCTCAGGGCCAGTGCTGTGGCATAAGATGAAGCTGCCACCTGCTGTTGCAGCATCCCATGTAGGTGCCAATTTGAGTCCTGGCCACTCCATTTATGATCCAGCACACTGCTATGGCCTGGGAAAGCAGTGGAAGATGGCTTAAGTTCTTGGGCCCCTGCACCCTCGTGGGAGGCTCAGAGGAACCTCCTGGCTACTGGCTTCAGATTGGCATAGCTCTGCCCATTGCAGACATCTGGGGAGTGAACCAGTGGATGGAAGATCTCTCTCTCTGTCTTTCTCTGCCTCTGTCTCTCTGTAACACTGCCTTTCAAATAAATACATAAACCAGCACTACAAAGATATCATTTCAGTGTCATAATGGGTGATTTGTAATGAATGTGAGAATCTGATAGTGAGGGCATGAGCAGACAGATCTTGATTCAAATTCTGGATCTACCATGGGCTATTTATTTAACCTCTAGAGCTTTAGTTTACTTTGTTAATAAGGAGGTAATTCCATTCATAGTACAGTGTCCTTAGAGGAAATAAATTAAATAATACAGTATTGCAAACATTTTAAATATAGGTTACAAAATATTTTGAATGGTATAATCCCATTTTGTAAACAAGTATATATGTTTTAAAAATGCATGCATGGGCTGGTGCTGTAGTGCAGCGGGTTAAAGCCCCAGCCTGCAGCGCCGGCATCCGATATGGGCATTGGTTTGAGTCCTGGCTGCTCCACTTCCAATCCAGCTCCCCGCTAATGCACCTGGGTATGGGGAATCTCACAGGAGTCCCAAAAGAGTTACAGAGCACCGCTAACCCAGAGAGAAATAAAAAAAGCAAAAGCAAAATGAAATTACTTAAGCTAAGCAAAACCAAAATGGAGTTAGTTAAGCTAAGGCCGCTAAGCACCAGGAACTGCCCAGACCATCTGTCAGAACAGACACAGGTGGTGAGGCCTGATAAGGACTGGGGGACATTACATCATAAGAAGCAGCCAACCAGCTGGCTACTGCATTACTTCACCCACACTACTGCATCACGATTGGTCACGCCCAGAAGACCCCTAAAACACCATTGGTCACACCCAGACACCAACATCTGGTTGGTGACACCCAAAAAGATGAGTCTGTGATTGGTGACACCCCAGAACACACTCACCAGCCACCCACCCCAGAGGGGGATAAAAAGGCAAGCCTCAGAGCTGCTCTTCATTCCCTCGGGGACCATGGCTCAGTGCTAGTGGAACTCTGCCCACGTCTCCACTGACTGAAGCTCTGCTCGCCACCCTGTTGGAGCCACCTCGCCTGGGCGTCCCAGCTGCTGCCAGACCTGACACTGGAGCTGGACCGCAGCTTTCATCAGGTGACCTCTCCAACCTTTCACCTTGCTGTCCGTCTTGGAACTTCGAGTCTACTGCCCAGAGTGCCAGTCCTCCCACGACTCCTGTCTCTAAGTGACTGTTCTGAGATCCATCTCTCCGAGTGGTAATGGAGACTTTGAACTCCAGACTTTGCACTTTGACTTTTCATGACCGGGATAGGAACCTTGAAAATGCGGCATTCATATTACATCCTTAGCATGAGTGCTTAAACTGATTATGCTTTTATGCTTTGTATGCGTTATACTATTTCTGGATATTTCTGGAAGTTGCCTTACTCCTAGATGTGTGCTATGACCCGTGGCTTAATGACATATTGAGTGGCATTGACCTTAAATGTGTGCATTGAATATATACATATTGAGTGGTATTGATTATTGAATAATAAATTATATTGAAATGATATCTTTGTAGTGCTGGTGCCAGTATCAACAGACTTACATTCGTTTGTATTCCACAGATGGTAATTTGGCATCCAATAGATGACAAGCTCCATTTCAAACACTGGGGATAGACCAGTAAACAAGACACTATCCCTACCCTCATAGAGTCTGCATTCTGGTGAAGAAGGAAGGTAATAAACACATAAATTCACCAGGATGAAGGGAGACTGATGTAGGCAGGCAAATAGGTTAAAATTGATTAGGTTTGTGAGCTGGAAGACAGTGCTTTTACCATGCCCCTGTGTGACCTCACTCCCTACCTGACCCCACCTGTACTCCCACCTGCCAATCAGGCTACATCACCACTCCCCTTTGAAGTGGATAAAAGGCCTGGAACACGGTGGGCCCCCCATCTTGTGGGCCTTGTTGCCCTGGCTGCGCTTGTTGCCCTGCACCTTCAGGGCGTGTGGCCTTCGGGCCACCCACTCCCTGCTTTCCTGCCTGCATGCTTGCTCCACGTGGCACTGGCCTGCTCTCCGCTTGGTATGGACCCAACTTAGCTCCTGGACTTTTCTCTCTCCCCTAAATAAAGCCCTCACTCTCTTGCACATTTCCCTCACTGAATAAAAAGCTTAAACACTTAAAAAAATTCACCAGGAATTAACAAGTGCACAGAAGAGATATAAAATGTTTAAGGAGACAGGGAGAGACAAAGAAGACGATTTTGTCAGTATTTTTCACTTTGTGTTTCTGTGTGGGTGCAAACTGTTGAAATCTTTACTTAATATATGCTAAACTGATCTTCTGTATATAAAGAGAGTCTAAAATGAATCTTGATGTGAATGGAAGGGGGGAGGGAGAGGGAAAGGGCAGGGTGGGAGGGAAGTTATGGGGGGGAAGCCATTGTAATCCATAAGCTGTACTTTGGAAATTTATATTCATTAAATAAAAGTTAAAAAAAAATAAATAAATAAATAAATACATAAACCTTTAAAAATTATATTTCTATAATTTAGCAAATATGACCATTATACAGTTACAATAAAATAATAAAGGTGTATAACAAATGTAAATAAACCTCAGCAAAATAAATAAAGCTATTAGGCTACTGGAAAATGTCTACCCTTAGAAGAGGTCCCTGTGTGAAATTTGGTGGCTACTGAAATGAGATGGAAAAGGTAATCACTGCTATGTTCAGGATGGGTAAAGAAACACATCAATGAGGCTCAATCCACATATCCAAACTCAAGGAACTGGTGAATTTGTTCTTATTCTTGGAACCAGAAAGCCAAAAACTGGATTCCAAAACCATGCTTTGAAACTTCTTGGAACCATGGAACAAAAAATATTCAACTAGGAAACTTCTGGAATATTGAAACAAAGAACAGATTTATTCCCCAAACATTAAAAACTATAAAGCAAACAGAAACTAGAAAATGAGAGACTCATGTTTCCATGATGGCAGGATAAGGGAGGGAGCTTACTGCTCTGGTCTAGAGGAAGATAGTTTTAAAACAAAAAGAGTTGAAAGAGTGCGATTTCAGGCAAGAGTTAGGGAGAAAACAGCAGAGAAAACTTCAAACAAATTACAGGGATGCTGTGGCCCTAGTGGAGGGTGTGGACATGAACAGTTCTGGACACCAGCAGCTGAAAGCCTCAGCGCCAAGTTTGGAATGTGGTGAAATCAGACTGCGGCAGCCCAAGCCACTGGTGATAAATCTTCAGGAAGAGGCTGGCATGAAGTCTGGCTTGGAACCCTGTGGGGGACGGTATACCTCCCAACCTAGCAGGAAATAAAGGGCGGAGGCATAGTTCTCTCCCCAACACCTGGCACTGGCATCCTGTAATAAGCAAAGGGAAGGTGGAGGCCATGTTGGACATATGTAACAGCTGCACCAGCTTGTGTCTGTGGGCCCAGCAACCAGCCAAGAGGGGATGCCTGAGTCTGGCTGGGAGAATTAACAGGGGGCAGGGGCTCATGACTTGTGTATTGGACTGTGAAAACATTACGGCCGCATGGGAGGGTGCAGGGTGCGCCTGGGATTTTGGGAAGTCACTGTGAGTGTTGCACATGCTTGGGGCTCCCTGATTCCCTGGTGAGGGTCATTGCTGCAGGATCATGCCCAGCCTGAAGACTGCCTGGATCCTTGTGTGGTTATTGTGACAGTGAAGACAAATATTGTACCAAGTGGGGCTAGCACCCAGGCTCAGTCTTCAGAGGGAACTGCTAAGGGCAAAGTTTCTTTGTGACAAGTAAAGGAGACAGTAGGAAAGTAAAGTTCTTTAATGCCCCCCTCCGAAGCAGTTTGCTGGTACTTTATCACATCAAGAGTGAGAGGAGTGTCCAGGTTGTAAAAGTGGGAATGGAAGGCCCTTTCTGCTTTCCATATGCATCCAGGATGTAAATTTTACTTTTTATTTACTTATGCTTAATTTTTTATTTATATAAGATGAACAAATTTCATGTATTTCACATACACAGATATAGGAGCATAGAGATACTTCCCCCTTACTCCCCTTCCCACCCATGCTCCCACCCTTCCTTTCTTTGTATTTTTCCCTTTTTACAATGACACGCTTTCAGTTTATTTTATGATCATAAACTTAACCCTCCACTAAGCAAAGAATTCAGCAAATAGTAAGGAGAAAGAAACATTGCTCCTCAACAGTGGAGACAAGGGCTGTAAACAATAATCAGTTCTCAAAATGTCAATTTCACACATATAAATTGCATTTTTGTTCTCAGTTACCACAGATCAGGAAAAGCGTATGCTATTTGTCTTTTTGGGACTGGCTTATTTCATTAAGTATAATGGTTTTCAGTTGTATCCACTTTGTTGTGAAAGACAGAATTTCATTTTTTAAGACTGAGTAGTACTCCATAGTATATTTATATATCACGTTTTCTTTATCCAGTCATTGATTGATGGACATCTGGGTTGATTCCATATCTTAGCTATAGTGAATTGAGCTGCAATAAACATGAATGTATAGAGAAAAGAAATTTAGTTTTTTAAAAATATAACTTTGTATAAAAAATAACAATG
This sequence comes from Oryctolagus cuniculus, assembly GCF_051225735.1. Classification (NCBI taxonomy): domain Eukaryota; kingdom Metazoa; phylum Chordata; class Mammalia; order Lagomorpha; family Leporidae; genus Oryctolagus; species Oryctolagus cuniculus. The sequence goes on from NC_142870.1 coordinate 101,694,153, forward strand.
TCTAGTATGATTTACAAAATATTCAGAAGTAAAATGTGTTGTAATAACAGCAGGAAAGATTGAGAAAGTGAAAATGGAATTATATTTTGTAGTATTCTTGAGAGGTACAGAAAGACTCAATCATACCATTAATTCCAAATAAATATTATAAATACCCCAATTTAAAACAGAGATTGTCAGGTTATATAAAATAAGAAGATCCAACAATAAGCTATCTACAGAACACTCATTTTAGACATAAAAAATCAATACATCTCAAATTTAAGGCATGGGAAAAGAAATAGCAGGAGAGCACTGGTTAAAAATAATTATGTTCGGGCTGGCGCCATGGCTCACTTGGTTAATCCTCCACCTGTGGCACCAGCATCCCATATGGGCTCTGGGTTCTAGTCCTGGTTGCTCCTCTTCCAGTCCAGCTCTCTGCTGTGGCCCAGGAAGGCAGTGGAGGATGGCCCAAGTGTGTGAGCCCCTGCACCCGCATGGGAGACCAGAGACCAGGAAGATGCACCTGGCTCCTGGCTTCAGATGGACACAGCACCAACTGTTGCGGCCATTTGGGGAGTGAACCAATGGAAGGAAGATCTCTCTCTCTCTCCCTCTCTCTCTCTCACTGTCTATAACTCTACCTGTCAAATAAAAATAAAGTAACTGTGTTTGCTATTTAACATCAGATTAAGCAGAATATCAAATAGACTATTACCTAAAATAGATACCTCATAATAGTAAAAGTGTCAATTGATAGAACTGATAAAATAATAAGCTAATCCAAAATTAGGCTTGAAGATTTCAAAGCTACTTTTTCAATAATTGATGAAACACAGACAGAAAATCATTAAAGAAACAGAATCCATGAAAAATACTGTCAATCCATCTAGCTTAATTGATATTTATAGAATACTCCATCTAACACTAACATTTAGCAAAATTGGATAAATTTGAAAGGACTGAAGTAATACAAAATACTTTCTCTGACCACAACGGAATTAAATTAGAATCAATAACATGACACTCTCCCTCAAATATTTAGAAATTAAACATATAAATATCTCATAGGTCAAAAAATAAATCACCAGATAATTTAGGAAATATATTGCATTAAAAGTTTGGTAGCAGAGAATAAAACTCTCAAACTAATGATCTAGCTTCTGCTTAAGGAAAATAGATACAAAAGAGCACATTAAACCCAAAGTAAGCAGTAAAAGAAATGTAAAGGTAATACCCATAATCAAAGAAGGGGTGTCACTACAAATGCTACAGGTATTAGAAGAGAAAGAACATTGTAAACTAAGTTATATTATACCATGAAGATTGGAATTTTGGTTAAATTGAAAATTTCTTTGAAAGGCACAAACTAAAAAGTGTACTAAAAAACAAACGGGTCATTAGAATTACCCTACATGATTACAAGTAATTAAATTTGTAGACAAAACTCTAATAAAGAAAATGCCAGGCCTAGATGAATTCACAAGTGATTTCTATCCAAAATTTATTTAAAAAAATGTTTTTAGAAAATTGTTTCAGGGGCCGGCACTGTGGCTCAGAGGTTTAAAGCCCTGGCCTGAAGTATTGGCATCCCATATGGGTGCCGGTTCTAGTCCTGGCTGCTCCTCTTCCAATCCAGCTCTCTGCTATGGCCTGGGAGAGCAGTAGAAGATGGCTCAAGTCCTTGGGCCTCTGCACCCACGTGGGAGACCCAAAAGAAGCTCCTGGCTCCTGGCTTTGGATTGGCGTAGCTCCGGCTGTTGCGACCATCTGGGGAGTGAACCAGCGGATGGAAGACCTCTCTCTCTGTTTCTACCTCTCTTTGTAACTCTTTCATATAAATAACATAAATCTTAAAAAAAAAAAAAAGAAAAAATTGTTTCAGAAAATTTAGAAAAGAAATACTTCCCAACTCATTCTATGAGACCTGCATGTTCCTGATACTCAAATCCCAAGCAGAAAATACATGCTTTGAAATAGTTAACTCTCCTCAAATTGATCTAAAGATATGTTAATCTATTGATACAATCCCATTGAAAGTCCACCTTGCCAAGATATCACTATATAGCAAAGCAATTCTACGTCAAGAAATGAAAACTCCTACACAAATATGCATTTCAACATAGGTCAACATAACTTCTGGCTAGAGAAAAGCTATATATCTGTAGCTGGTGGATAAATAAACTGTAGCACATCCATATGATATATTGAGTAACATAAAGGGTCTACTGGTTACATTTAAAATATGTACGTGCATTTCAAAACATTTTTCTTAATAAAATGAGTCATACACAAAATCCCGTGCTATTCCATTTATGCGATGTTCTAGGAAAGGCTAAATTTTAGTGGCAAAAAATAGATTAGTAATTACCATGAGCTGTGTTTGAAAAGAAGGAATTGACTGGAAAGTGCATCATGGTAATTCATAGGGCTGATAGAGATACCTTATATCACGATTGTGATTGTGGCTATACAACTTCATACTTACTTTAAAAACAACAGATTATACACTTATACATCTGTCTGATTTTGGGCATTTTAGGCCTTTTTGTGACATCTATCAGTATTATCCCCACTTGCAAACACCTGAGTGTACACCAAGGGTGACCTATATTGTCAGATAAACTATCCCCGTATACCCTCAGAAATTGGTAAAATATGTCCCTTGTGAGTGTCAGCAGTCCTGGTGTCACTAGCCGTATCTCTTAGGTACTTAGGAAAGCTCAGAAGTGAAGGTAGGCACTGCAGCACTCTGAACCTGGATTTACATATGTTTGAGCATTGCAGTGATCTGAATGTATCCCTCAAATTCACATATTCACACTCAGTCTCCATTGTGGTGGTATTTAGGGTGGGGCCTTTTTGGAAATGATTCATCCATGAGGGCTGTGCCTTGCTGTGCTTCCTGGAAGAGCTGGTGAGAACTGGCTTGGGCCTTTTTGCCTTCACACCTTGTGGACACAGCATTGATCCCCCTCAGGAGGATGTAGCAACAGGCAGCCATCTTGAAAACATGGAACAGGGCCTTTATCAGCCATAGAGCCTGTCGGGGCCTTCACCTTCAGAAACATGAAAAATAAATTGATGCTCCTTGTAAATGATCAAGTCCCAGATATCGTGTTATAGTGGCACAAACATACATAGGCATACACAAAGAGTTTCCAAAGGTACAAAATTTGTAGTCATTAATCTACCATGGAGAAGTTCCATCTGCCATTTATCTATCTTGATAGTTACTCTGGTACACTTACCCCCTCCCACCCACCACACCAGTAAGTACATAGGGGGAACATACTTCTTACACATCCAAAACTCAAATAAGCTACAATGTTCTGGAATCAAGACACAGGTCACAGGGGCAGCTGGGAATCTTGGGTTCTGCAAAACCTCTTTTAATCAAAATGCCCTATCTGTAATAGGTTTTCAAATCATCCTCCGTTTTATATATATTTGTGTTGTTTGATTTGCAACACTTCAGCTATGAATTCAGATATATGGGAGAATTTGTGGGGAGCAACTCGGACTAGACTAAGTTACTGGAATTAAGACTTATTCTATGCATCTGCTCTCCCACAATATGGCGCTGGGAAGGGAGAAACAGCTTCTACTCAGCTGCCTCCAGTTCAACCAATAAACTGTAGGACCTGCTCCTGATTGGAGGAGAGCAGCGTACTCGGCGTGTGGGCAGCCGAGTTGGGATTGGCGGAAGAGGACTTTAAAGGAGGAGACAGACAACATGCACCAGGAACATCTAAGGGGAACATCTATCTGAAGGAACACCTGTGCAGCCCCTGAGAGAGCCGGCCGGCCGTGTGCTGCTCCCCCGCGGAAGTGGGGAAAGTGGCTAGGGGGAACCGCCCTTCCACGGAGGTGGAAGGACCAGTAGCCAACCCGGGAAGAACCAGCAGCAAACCCGGGGAGGGCAGAGCAGATGAAAGAACAACGCAGAGTCCTGTGTCGTTCCTCCACGAAGAGGGGGAGCGACAGAATTAAATTCTTAAAGTCCTGTTAATTTTTTACAATAGTATCTCCTCCACCCTGATTTTTTTTTTCAAGAAATGCATCTAACCTAAAGAATTCCTTGATTTTTAAATGATAATTTAAAATAATACATCTTTTCAATATTATTATAAGACAGCTTCCACCAGTCCTTTAATTGTTTTTAAAACAACCACACTCTAAATTTCCTTTTTTTTCCTGAAACAATTTAAAGTAGCAGTAAATCTGTAAGTAAGCTTAATAGTTTTACACAAGTGTTGAGGCTGGATCTGGACACCTCACAGAAGTCTCAATAAAAGGATTGGGAAATTACACAAGGCTAATAAGAGGTCTGTTCCACCTAGGGCACTGTTAGTAGACAAAGGATGTGACATGCCAGGCCTATGTTTAACATTAAACCCATCTATTTAGACCCATATACTTTCTGGTATGCATGAACTGGTACAAAATAGTAAATCCTGCCTTACAAGTTGTGACAACTACCATAGCAAATTAGAGCTATGGCTTACGGACTGGTGGATATTTGCATGTTTCCAGTCAATAATGTTTATCGGCTTTAATGGTAATAAAAAGACTGTTACTGATGAACTGACAACATTGAAATACTTGCTATCATTGCTGATTTGTAAAAACTGTGAAATCCATTTATTTAGATTCAAGTATATTCACCAGTAAAGGCATGCAAGTGTTTTTTCAAACATGGTAGCTGCAACAAAAATGACAGTCTGACTCGAATTTCTACTTTATTCTTTAATTTAGAAACATTTATTAAAACAAACAAATAAAAACTGTGGTCTTTTGTGGCTGAAACCTTGAGTACTAAACTGAGTACTAAATAGCATTGACCGTTGTCATTAGAACAATTGGTATAATGAAGTTAGGATTATTCAACCTTTAAAAATTAAGATATGAAGTAATGAGATCACCTCATTCCCAGCTGTCTTGGTGTGCATAAGTAAGATTGTGTTGAAAGAGAAGCATATTAACACATTTAATTTAATTTAGAAATGAAAGGCAGTTTTATGACAGAAGCAATCAGTACTGGCTTTGTCAATAAAGTTATATAGCAGGCAATTTTCATGAATTATATAAACTGAATATAAAGCCCCAATGTTATTTTTTAACAGTTTGATTGCATTATAATTCACAAGCTATAAAATTTACCCATTTGAAATCTGATGTTTTTCCTCTATTCAGAGTTGTTTAACCATTCAACACAATCTAATTGTAGATTATTTTTATTACTTGCAGACAAATTCTGTACCCATTAGTAGTCATTTCCCATTCCTGCACTTCTTATATTTTGTCTCTATCACTTTGTCTATTCTGGATATTTCATGTGAATGAAATCATGCTGTATATGGTTTTTCATAGCTTCTTTCACTAATACCTAATGTGATCTTATTCCAAAATTCATCAGTAATATCATTCATCAATAATGTGAAATATGTACATTTCATTTAAATATACATTTCTGATAACTCAACTTCATATTTTATGTTACTATGAATTAAGTTTTAGATCACATGGTTTTTTTGTGATTGCTCTGTACTTATGAAAATGACAAATTAACCTAAAAATAAGAGCAATTTTAATATTTAGAGTCCCTGTTCAGTTTAAAATAAAAATTTCTATATCAAAATGTGTAATTATTTTTATTTGTGGCTTTAGAGAATTATGTAAAGGGGACCAGTAAAAATTTTAGAGAATAAAACTTTAGAATAATCATATGAAAAAGTAATATGAAAATATATGCTTAAGGAGTAAGAATAATTAGGTAAAAGTCATGCTTCTGAAAGAAGAATTTCTTCTATGTCTAAAAGGACAATGTTGCTAAGGAAAATTTATTCGACTTATCCCATTCTTTATGATTCTATTGGAGATAAAGATGTTAGCAGAGAAGTTCAGTCTCCATTTGGGATGTCCTGGCTTCATCCCACATTAAAGTGCCTGGTTTGGGTGCTGACTCTTCCAGTTCTGACCCAGCTTCCTGCTAGTGTGCACCTGGGAGGCAGCGGGTGATGACTTGAGTATCTGAGTCCCTGTCACACTGTGGGAAACCTAAATTGACTTCTGGTCTCCTGACTTCGGCCTGGCCCAGTCCTGGTTACTACAGGCATTTGGAGAGTGAACTAGCAGGTAGGAGATCTCTCTGTCTGCTGGATACAATTTGAAAAGAGATGTACTGGTTTTATTTTAAAATATTAGTATTTCCAAAACACTGGAAATTATATTGCTTGGAATTACCAATGATAAAACATTCTAAATTAATTTAAATGTGTTAATGTGTAGTTTTTCATAATTCTTTTAGGAGATAATTGAACAAAAAATTTGATGATAATGATATGAACTGCATAATATATTTCCTATGTTTAATATATGGTTTTCCCAACAATATCCTCCAAAGTTAATCAACACAGTTATATTCACATATTGTGATAACAAACAGCAGATATCTGTTTTTAGAAAACAATAATCAAATCTCAAAATGCCAATTTTGCTCATACACATTACTCTTTTTGTGCTCTTTATATATTCTTGATCAATGACTAGACACTTTATTTTGTGTTGTATATGGCCTCATATTTTCTGCCTTTGTCCTTAACTTTATAGCATACATTTTTATTATATCATTAAATAGTCTACAAATCATCTTTAAATTTGGCTCAATTTTTAGAGTTGATTATAAGGAAATCATCATTATAAAGTGTCTCTGAAAACATTCATTCGAACCTTAGTAATAATAGAAAAACAATGTCATCAAAATGGCCAACAGAATATTGTTTAAAAATAAGATAATATTCCATTATCAATCCATTTGTTACACTTCAGCATTTAAAAGAAGTCATATTTAAACACTATTTATTTATAGTTAGAATGAAGTTATCCTTTGACTTCACTCAAAAGATTTTAAATGTATTCATTAGCTTCCTCTACATTTTTCAATCAAGTCATTGTGTTGTGCAGATTTTTTCTGTTGCCTCCACCACAAAGATCAAATTGTCTTAAAACAAAGGGCTTGACTGTGATCTTTGTTGACGGAATTACAATTTTTCACAAGAGATTCTCAAGAACAGTATTTAGACATATAGTTGTGAAGAAAAAGATTTTAGTGTAGGTAAGTAGTTTTTCATTGCTGTGGGAGCAGCTGTTTTCATGTTATATTTAGTTTAATTAGGCAGAAATTTGACAGGAAATGTCTAGATACAGTTTTCTTGTCATCAAAATTCCTTAAGAGAACAGGAATCATTTTATCTACCACCCAGATTCTTCCACTCCTTCCGTCTTTCCTGGCTCCCTCCCACTGTGTTCTTCACATTCTCCTCTCCTTCCCTCCCTCCTCTCTTCTTTCCCTTCTTCCTTCTATTCCCTTTCTAATAATTATTCACTGTAGTTGCAGAATTTTTTAAATTTATATTATTATTCTCTGCTTTTGCCTTAATTGATCTGATCTACACCTGCAGAGCACTTACAATATCTAATTAGATATCTAAGCTCTGTCCCTTTAATTTCTTTTATTATTTTTACTCTTTTTAATCTTTTCCTTATTACTTTGAGAGAACATGCAAGTTAGAGTTTCAAATCACTAATCTTCTGTTACTGTGTTAACTGCATAATTTCTATGCAGAATTTTATTTTTCTGATGAAATTTTGATGTCAATATCCCTTACTTCATTAACTTTTTCTTTGTTTGTTTTTTTTTTTTTAACCTCACTTTATCTGCTTTGCACCTCTTACTATCTTGGCACAACTGTTTTTTTTTAAATATTTACTTTATTTATTTGAAGCTTCATCTGGGTCTCCCATGCCGGGGCAGGGACCTCATAGACTTGGACCATCTTCCGCTGCTTTCCCAGGCACATTAGCAGGGAGGTGGGTCTGAAGTGGAGCAGCCAGGATCATATCAGTGTCCACATGGGACGCCATCATTGCAGGCAGAGGCTGTACCCACTGCACCACAGCACCAGCGTTGCAGCTGGTCTCTCATAACTGTCTCACACCATTCTACGTACTCTGTCTTTGCTTTCCTGTTGCAGGTACCCAGGTTTCTTCTCCTTCTTTTAGTTCAGCAACTTTAGAGATTCATTTTCTCCCCGATTCTTTATTTCTTCCAAGTGCATTTGCATTACTTTCTCATAAAATCTCATTTGTGTTGTAATTTTTTATTCATCTTTTAAAAGATGCAAACTTGATGTTTGCTGACAGACAGGTGGTGTGGCACTTCCTGGGTTCCACTCACTTTCTGACCAAAGGAAGCTCCTGTTCAGGACCGTAGTGCAGAAGAGATGATAAACAGATGGTCAAGCCAAGACAGATGCATTGTGTCTGTCCTGCATGCACCTGGCTTTCCTCATCTTGCTGGCTTCCTAGATGCTTCGAAATTAGAAAATACCTTAGAAAACTAAACAAAACACAGAAAGTAGCCACAGACATTCATGTCTGTATTTAGATGATTTTTGAAATGGTTAAATATCTCATGTCTCTCTCTCTCTCTCTCTCTCTCTCTCTCACACACACACACACACACACACACTCACACACTTAGACACTCCCATACAGGCTTCTGGTCATTTTTTTTAGCATCATAATACTCAAGAAGCAGCATCTTCAAAATACATGGATTTATTGTTGTATTGTTGATTTAGAAGCTGATTTAAATAATGTTACCTTTTTAAATAATGTTTTATAAAATAAAGATAACATAATTCTCAAACTAAGAACTAGGCATTTGCTAACATTTTGACATTTAGGTTGTTTCCAAAATTACTTTAAGCTGTTAATCCTGTAGTAAATCTCTTTCTGCATGGTTGTGGGTTGCTTTGAATGATTGCCTAGAAAGCCAGCCTGGAGTGAAAGGAAAGGTGCTGTTTGGGAGTCTGCTCATATTGCTACATTGCTTTCAGGAGGACTCTCCTGGGTGGTAAAGGCCTCAGCAAAGAATGAGCTGTCTTCTTTTATTGCAAAGTTACTACACTTAAAAATGCAATTCCAAACATCTTTTCTTCTCGTTCCCCAGGAGAGCCTGAGAACCCATCATTTTGCTTTCTGGTCCTCTTTTAGTAGAAATATTTTCAAGGCAAACAATCACAAATGCATTGACCAATTCCAGTTAGATCCTTCTTGCTACTGGTTTTCTATAGTTTAGACAAATTTCACAGAGATTTCAATGAGTCACTGAAAACTACCACTTGGTGAGAATGGCATAGTGTTGAATGGTTTCAAAAGAACCATGTATGAGGAAATATTATTACCTTGTATCTGAGAAACTCAGTCTAAGTGTGAAAATCAAAGATCCACTTCTTATTGGCTTATCAGACTCATCAGTACCACTCTGCTTGCTCTCATCTCACCTTCTCAAAATATGCTCATTATTTATCTTGTCAGTAAATCCTGATATTGGCATTAACTGGTAATTGGTTATCCTAAAAATAATAAAATGACAATAAGAGACATGAAAGTTACTCTTTTTTTGCCTTTTTTTTAATTTTTTTGAACTTTTATTTAATGAATATAAATTTCCAAAGTACGACTTATGGATTACAATGGCTTCCCCCCCATAACGTCCCTCCCACCCACAACCCTCCCCTTTCCCACTCCCTCTCCCCTTCCATTCACATCAAGATTCATTTTCGATTATCTTAATATACAGAAGATCAGCTTAGTATACATTAAGTAAGGATTTCAACAGTTTGCTCCCACACAGAAACATAAAGTGAAAAATAATAGATGATTTTTTTTAAATGATGATGAAATCAGATCAGACCTATTGTCATGTTTAATCCCAGTGAGAGTCAAGTTGGGAATTGATAATTTTTTTTTTTACAGAAGATCAGTTTAGTATGCATTTAGTAAAGATTTCAACAGTTTGCACCCCCATAGAAACACAAAGTGAAATATATTGTTTGAGTACTCGTTATAGCATTAAATCTCAATGCACAGCACATTAAGGACAGAGATCCTACATGAGGAGTAAGTGCACAGTGACTCCTGTTGTTGACTTTACCAATTGACACTCCTGTTTATGGCATCAGTAATCTCCCTATGCTCCAGTCATGAGTTTCCAAGGCTATGGAAGCCCTCTGAGTTCTCCGACTCTTATCTTGTTTAGACAAGGTCATAGTCAAAGTGGAGGTTCTCTCCTCCCTTCAGAGAAGGGTACCTCCTTCTTTGAAGACCCATTCTTTCCACTGGGATCTCACTCGCGGAGATCTTTTGCCAGAGTGTCTTGGCTTTCCATGCCTGAAATACTCTCATGGGCTTTTCAGCCAGATCCGCTGATTAAGCCCTGCTGATTCTGAGGCCAGAGTGCTATTTAGGACATCTGCCATTCTATGAGTCTGCTGAGTATCTCACTTCCCATGTTGGATCACTCTCCCTTTTATTTATTCTATCGGTTAGTGTTAGCAGGTACTAGACTTGTTTATGTGCTCCCTTTGACTCTTAGTCCTTTCATTATGACCAATTGTGAACTGAAATTGATCACTTGGACTAGTGAGATGGCATTGGTACATGCCACCTTGATGGGATTGAATTGGAATCCCCTGGTATGTTTCTAACTCTACCATTTGGGGCAAGTCAGCTTGAGCATGTCCCAAATTATACAGCTCTTCCCTCTCTTATTACCACTCTTATGTTTAACAGGGATCACATTTCAGTTAATTTTCAACACTTAAGAATAACTGTGTATTAATTACAGAATTAAACCAGTCATATTAAGTAGAACAGACAAAAAAACTACTAAGAGGGATAATGTATTAAGTTGTTCATTAACAGTCAGGGCTATGCTGATCAAGTCACCGTTTCCCATAGTGTCCATTTCACTTCAACAGGTTTCCTTTTGGTGTTCAGTCAGTTGTCACCGATCAGGGAGAACATATGGTATTTGTCCCTTTGGGACTGGCTTATTTCACTCAGCATGATGTGTTCCAGATTCCTCCATTTTGTTGCAAATGACTGGATTTCGTTGTTTCTTACTGCGGTATAGTATTCTAAAGAGTACATATCCCATAATTTCTTTATCCAGTCTACCGTTGATGGGCATTTAGGTTGGTTCCAGGTCTTAGCTATTGTGAATTGAGCTGCAATAAACATTAGGGTGCAGACTACTTTTTTGTTTGCCAATTTAAATTCCTTTGGGTAAATTCCAAGGAATGGGATGGCTGGGTCGAAAGGTAGGGTTATCTTCAGGTTTCTGAGGAATCTCCAGACTGACTTCCATAGTGGCTTGACCAGTTTGCATTCCCACCAACAGTGGGTTAGTGTCCCTTTTTCCCCACATCCTCGCCAGCATCTGTTGTTGGTAGATTTCTGCATGTGAGCCATTCTAACCGGGGTGAGGTGAAACTTCATTGTGGTTTTGATTTCCATTTCCCTGATTGCTAATGATCTTGAACATTTTTTCATGTGTCTGTTGGCCATTTGGATTTCCTCTTTTGAAAAATGTCTATTGAGGTCCTTGGCCCATCTCTTAATTGGGTTGTTGGTTTTGTTTTTGTGGAGTTTCTTGATCTCTTTGTAGATTCTGGTTATTAACCCTTTATCTGTTGCATAGTTTGCAAATATTTTTTCCCATTCTGTCGGTTGTCTCTTCACTCTCCTGACTGTTTCTTTTGCAGTACAGAAACTTCTCAATTTGATGCAATCCCAATAGTTAATTTTGGCTTTGACTGCCTGTGCCTCCCGGGTCTTTTCCAGAAATTCTTTGCCTGTGCCAATATCTTGAATGGTTTCTCCAATGTTCTCTAGTAACTTGATGGTGTCAGGTCGTAGATTTAGGTCTTTAATCCATGTTGAGTGGATTTTTGTGTAAGGTGTAAGGTAGGGGTCTTGCTTCATGATTCTGCACGTGGAAATCCAATTTTCCCAGCACCATTTATTGAATAGACTGTCCTTGCTCCAGGAATTAGTTTTAGATCCTTGAAAGTTACTTTTTACACAAAGTCTGTTTTACTCCTCAGCACTAGTCTCTCGTGAAACCCACCATGTTGCTTGGAATTTACATGAGATTGTAACTAATGATATCATATACAAGGTAGTTCAAAAGATTTGTTGGAAAAATGGAGTTAAAAGGTAAAACAAAATATTTGAAATCCATGCAGAATGTTTTCCTGGTATGGATTTTTCCATTAACTTTTTGAAGACCAACCATATTTCAGTTGACTACATACTCAGAAATCCAGAAGAATCTGTTCTGCTGTTTAGATAACGTTAGGAGATTGCTGTCCTTGTTCACATTTCAGCTAAGCAACTTCAAGAATCAAATGGAATCTTCCTTGAAAGAAACAGAAATTTTCAAATGAAGGGGAAAAAAGCACATTCTTCCACTGCAAGAGAAAAGCCAGAGTTCCAGAGAAATTGTGATCTCTTGCATTAATACAATTTATGATGTAGGATAGCAGATTGAAAATCTGAGTCTGTTGAATTGAACTGATTTTTAGAATTTTCAGTGGAGTATTTTTCCAAGTAGCTGTCACAGCCTCCTAGACAATTGCATGTCTTCTCAAACACAAGTTAAACAAAATAAATTAAATTTTGTGTATTCTGTTCTTAAAATTTAGGTGACAGGTTTAGCTTCTGTCTTTGGAGAGGAAACCTGAATTGAGATGCTTACTCGCTTACACTCTTCTTTTTATTCTTTTTATGGATTTTGGCTTCGAATAAAGATCTGGGTCTTTGCTTCCTTTAGGGAAAAGGCAATATGTCTTTGTCTTGTCAACACCTGCTGTTTGGGCTATTTCAAACATGGGAAGCAATTTTGTTCCCAGTTGAGTTTGTAGTTTGTCTTGGTTGTCTGGAACAGAAAGCAACAAATTCCTTAGTATGAAGAGTGGGCCCCATCTCCAACTTAGGTCTAGTGCATGTGTAAATTCATGTCACTGATGCAACCAACATCTTTCCAATAGGTGACTTTTTTCCCCCAAATTTGTCCTCTAATTCTGAATTGAACTGAATTACTTTATATGGGGTATTGATAAGTGTCAACTCATGATTCTTTCTTTAAGCAGAGTAGGAAAAACTCAGGTAAGGATATAAAGAAAAACTACTCTGGTATTAGCCAAGAACATCTCATTGATAAATTGTAGATAAACTCTATGGATCCAAGAGTGCTAACTTTAGAATAAGAGCATTTTAAATTTTGAGTTTAATGTTTATATTCTGAGTTAAATGTACAGAACTAGTGTATCAAGGCAAATAAATAAAAGCAAATGCTCTTTTAAAAAATTTATATTTATTTTCATTTTATTTGAAATACAGAAAGAGAAGGAAGGAGAGAGGGAGGAAGGAGAGGGAGAAAGAGAGAGAGAGAGAGAGAGAGAGAGAGAGAGAAACTTCCATGGGTTGATTCACTCCCCAAATGCACACAACAGCCAGCACCAGGCCAAGCTGAAGCCAGGAGCCCAGAACTCCATTCAGGTCTCCCATGTGGATGGCAGGGATTCAAGCACTTGAGCATGATCTGCTGCCTCCCTGGGTGTGCATTAGCAGGAAGATGAATCATAAATAGAGCAGTGGGGACTCAAACCAGGCACTCTGACACCAGCTTAACCACTGCTCCAAATATTTTCTCCCAGAGTAGATTCTCTTTCTAATCATCCAGTCTTCCTTTTCAAGATGATTCTGTCTTTCCATGTAGCCACTGCTTAAGAACATTTTACAAGTTCTCTGTATCTACAAGAAAAAGGTCAAACCACTTAGTACCACAATGTAATCCTTCATAATTCACCTTTTCCAAATCACACAAACTTTCTTTTCTTAAAAAAGATTTATTAATTTATTTGAAAGGCAGAGTTACAGATAGGCAGAGGAAGAGAGAGAGAGAGAGAGAGAGCGCGCCTTCCATCCACTGGTTCACTTCCCAAATGGTCACAAGGGCCAGAGCTGTGCCAATCCAAAACCAGGAGTCAGGAGCTTCTTCTGGGTCTCCCACACAGGTTCAGGGGCCCGAGGACTTAAGCCATCTTCTACTGCTCTCCCAGGCCACAGCAGAGAGCTGGATTGGAAGTGGAGCAGCAGGGATTCAAACCAGTACCTATGCAAACTTTCTGTTCCATTACTTCCTTACAAAGCAAGATAGCTTTGTTTTTCTAATTTTCTGTCTGTCTTCTGCCTCTTTCTCCTTTAAAACTGAGATATAGAGGATCAAGTTATAGGAGCTTAAAGGCCTTGTACTGACTGTTAATAATAGAATGAACCATACTTACTTGGCATTGGAAAATCATGTAGGGACCAGATCAGGCAATGTCAACCCTCCTCCTGGGGACTAGTTAGGAACCATACACTTCTCTCATTTCACAGTTCACCTTGACTTTATGATGGCTAAAAAGAAATGAATAAAAATGGCACCTATGGGCTTACTTGATCAAGGAAAATTAAGATAAATATTACTAGTTCCTTACTCAAATAATACTTTCTTCTTCTTGATAATTGTATTTTATCTTCTTAATAAAAATAATTCAAAGCTAGCTAGGATAGGCACCAGTTCAGTCCTTCACTCTTTCTTATTTTTCCTGCTTGGAATGCATGAAATACAAGATATGGCAGCCATAATACAACCACAAGTTGATCAGCATGAGGCAAAAAAAAAAAAAAAAAAAAAAAAGTGGTCCATGAGGACCACTGAGAAATAAGACGGTGAGATTCTGGTTGGCATCACTGGATAAGCCTGGTTTGTCCACTCTGGAACTTCTGTTGTAAAGATAAATGAAATGTTTTGTGAGGGCTTCAGCTGTTGCAGATGAAACATTGCTATTGGATATAAAGGGAAAACAAGGAATTAGGATATTATAACTTTATTAAACTATTTATAACTTTGTCACTAACAAATTGATACTTATCATCTGTGGCCTATTATAATAAGAAAGAGAAAAAAGCCTAACATATGTCTGACCTCATTCCCAGACAAGAAGAGGGGGGATGTCAGAGGCCTAATGCTCCAATTGTCTTATTCCTATTTCTTTCTTCTCCTACCCATCATGTCCCACCACCTTTTAAACAGCAGCATACAACTTCAGAAGATTCACTGAGGGTAATCTTGTATATAGACTTTTAAAAAAAATTAAAACTAACCAAAGAAAATTGTATGATCAGAGTAAATAACCAACGTGAGTAGTTGATTTTTCTGTGAACCATTTCCCATTTGTTCTTTCACTACCTTCTTTTTTTTATTTTATTTTATTTATTTATTTATTTATTTTTTGGACAGGCAGAGGGGACAGTGAGAGAGAGAGACAGAGAGAAAGGTCTTCCTTTTCGCCCTTGGTTCACCCTCCAATGGCCGCCGCGGCCAGCACACTGCGGCCGGCGTACCGTGCTGATCCGATGGCAGGAGCCAGGTACTTATCCTGGTCTCCCATGGGGTGCAGGGCCCAAGCACTTGGGCCATCCTCCACTGCACTCCCTGGCTACAGCAGAGAGCTGGCCTGGAAGAGGGGCAACCGGGACAGAATCCGGCGCCCCGACCGGAACTAGAACCCGGTGTGCCGGCGCCGCAAGGCGGAGGATTAGCCTCGTGAGCTGCAGCGCTGGCCTGTTTCACTACCTTTTGTTCTCCTATTTCCTCATTATCTAATTCCTCTTTAATTCCAGTGCACTCTGGTTTCAATATGGGATTCCCATCCAGATTTAATCCTTCATCAATCCCAACTGAGACTTGTTCTCTTTCCTGTGACTTTTGCCAGCCCCAGGAAACAACTCTGACCAGCCATCAATCAGTTCCTCCACCTCAAGTAAGAAGCAACCGCCCTTTTCTCTGACATGTGGGCACTTTGATTGTTCATTTCACCCAACCTTCTTCTGGACACAGAAGGGATCAGACAGATTTAGGAGCAGACAACTATTCTCAATCTTGTTGCCAAACCAATTGACATTTAATGGCCAAAATAACTTGTATTTAAAGTAGACTGATTTATCTTCTTTTCAAATTCATGAAATCCTATATTGGATCTGCTATCCTCTAGCCTGTGGAAGAAAAATGTTTCTTTACACTTGCTGGATGACTGTGCCTTCATTTTGAGATGAGGAGCTATTTCAGGAACTGGTTTGGTGACAAAAGTGATCTTTTGCCAATTTCAAAGATAAATTGCCTCAAGGAGCCCAAATGATATCATAATTTTTTTTATCAAAAGCTATAAACCTGACTTGAACCCTTCAATAGTATGGCTTCAATGATTCCATTAACTCATCTGGAGCAAATGCAAATGAACACTTAGGAAAATATTTTTGAAGAACTAGCAGTCATGCAAAACTGGAGAATAGTGGCTTATAATTTTTATAGTGGGTGTATTGTTTCAAAAGTCTATCCACGGGCATAGGTACCTACTGAGTACCACACATTTTTTCTGGAGAATCTACTAGTTCCCAAGGATTAAAAAAAATGATTGAAGTAACCCCTAGATAAAACCAAGAGTCCTCACACATAATATAAGCATGTGCATTTTGGAGAAGGTGTGGTTCCTCCAAAAATCTGCTAATACAACTCTGCTCTCTAATCAAAGACGGCAAGTTTAACAACAGGCAACTGATCCATCCTAGGTACATAATGTCCTCCTCTGGGGATGTGGAATTATAATTTAGAAATATGAGTTACAGTCTGAATATTCTGCAAAAGAAAAAGTGAAAATTCTTAAGTTGTTGCAGCCAAGGTTTGTAACATGATTTGAAAAGCAAAAGCTATTAGTTTCCAGAGGCTGGGTGGGGAGGGGGATTAAACAATATCAGATACTCAGGACAGATAACATGAGAAACAGAAAGAAATAACTCCCCAGGCCTTTGATCACAGTTCAGCCTTGAAGCTCTGCTGCTCCCAGCTACCAGAGTACTTGAAAATGTCCTTATACCTTCATGATAAATTCACTCATTTGTAAAATTTGGTTTCACTACAGTTCCTTTTTAAAGATAATAAACTTAGTGTTTTTTGGCAGCAAATACCTTTTCATCAAAGTTCATGGAAAGAATCTTTTAAAAAGACTGACTGAATGAAAAAAAATAAAAAAAACAGCACTTTTGGAGCTGGTGCTATGGCTCAGTGGGTTAAAGTCATGGCCTTAGCACCTGCATCCCATATGGGAGCGCATCCTTTCCCAGATGCTCCACATCTGATCCAACTGCCTGCTAGTGCACCGCGAAAAGCAGCAGAAGATGGTCCAGGTACTTGGGCCCCTGCACCCACTTGGGTGACCCAAAAGAAGTTCCTGGCTCTTGGCTTCAGACTGGCCCAGCTCTCCAGGCATTGTGGCCATTTGGTGAGTGAATCAGTGGATAGATTATCTCTCTCTCTCTCTCTCTCTCTCTCTCTCTCTCTCTCCCCTTCTCTCTCTCTCTCTCTCTCTCTCTCTCTCTATATATATATATATATATATATATATATCTCCTCTTCTCTCTCTGTAACTCTGCCTTTAAAATAAATTTTAAAAAAATCTTTAAAGGAAAAATGAAATTGCACTAAGACATACTTTTATTTCTTTTTAGAAAATATTTATGTACTTGAAAGAGTTACAGAGAGAGAGAGAGAGAGAGAGAGAGAGGTCTTCCATCTTCTGGTTCACACCCCAAATGGCCACAACGGCCAGAGCTGCACCTATCCTACGCCAGGAGCCAGGAGCTACATCCGGGACTTCCATGTGTGTGCAGAACCCCAAGGACTTGGACCATCTTCTACTGCCTTCCCAGGCCATAGCAGAAAGTGGGATTGAAAGTGGAGCATCTGGGACTCGAACTGGCACCCACGTGGGATGCTGGCACCAGCTACACCACAGCACTGACCCCGGAAGCTGTGTTTTTCTGTGACAATTGGGTATGATTTGAACATGGGGTATTAGGGGTAAATCATTCTTAGTAAACAAAAAATGATCCTAACAATGAAGAGCAGATGGAGCTAGGCATATAAGCAACATTTCAGTTTAACTAAATGAAAAGATTTGCAAACAGATATAGTGATTAATATCAGAAAGTTAGTTTGTGACCAGGCTAATAGAGGCTTTTTTTATTTGAAAGTCACAGTTACAGAGAGAAAAGGGAGACACACACATACACACACACACACACACACACACAGAGAGAGAGAGAGAGAGGGAGAGAGAGAGAATCTTCCATTCACTGCTTCTACCCACTGCTTCACTTCCCAGATGGCTGCAATGACCAGGGCTGAACCAGGCTGAAACCAGGAGCCAGGAGCTTCATTTGGGTCTCCCATGTGCATGACAGGGACACAAACACTTGGGCCATCTTCCGATGCTTTCCCAGTTCATTAGCAGGGAGCTGGATTGGAAGTGGAGCAGCTGGAACAAGAACTGGCACCCATATGGGATGCAGCTCTCCACTACACCACATGGAGCATGAACAGAGGCTTTAAAGCTCATGAAATAAGCTTACACCTTATCATGCTAGCCGTAAGAAATGAATAAGAGCCCTTGAACCAGGGACTGATATCAGGTGTGACTCAGGAAGCTGAATCCAGTAGCAATACAAATGCTGAGTTGTAGGAGGTGGAGGGTGCAAGTGAGAAAGCCAGCACAGTGTCTTCTTTGATTTTAATTTTCTATATCATGTCACATTAGCCCTCAACAAGTTTCTTAGAGGTAAAGATTGGAATAAACAGAGCCAGACTATGTTTTGTAGGAATGTTGGTCTCACTGAATACCCAACCCCCTTAAACCAGCTTCCTCAAATACTGAGCCCAGAGCAAAGTAATTTCATTAGGCCACAAGCTGTTAATAAATAATTCATTACATGAAATTACTAAATAAGTGCCAGAGGTAAGAAATTATATATTTTGGTACTGTGACAAAATCAATAAAATGTAACTACCTGATTTTCCCCCAGTTTTGCAGCTTGTTAATTTTCTGTCTATTCATTTGGGTAACTACATTTGAAATATGCATGTAAAAGGCTAGTGGCCAGCTATGCATGTATTAGAAATGCCAAATTCCAGAAGTGTGTGGCACCCACATGAATATAAAATAAATTTATTGTAATTAATGTTATTGCCATGAATAAGAAATAAATTCATAACATCCAATATGTAAATACTAAGCAAAGCATGTAATTTGTCTCTTTTTGAAATTAATCTCACATTCACATTAATATGATTTATGTTGTTGTAATACACATTATGCCTCTGGAATCAAAATGGGAATGATTTGTTCTTCCTGTGACCTTAATAACAAATAATATGAGAGTAGGACCATAAATATCAAATAAAATTAATTGATATCCCAGATTGTCTTAAAATAGCTTCTTGAATTTTAAGTTTCAATCGTGATGGAATGAATGGAAATAAGCCTAAGTGCCATGACATATTAAAATGTCAGGACGGAGGACACTTAAGGTCAAGATGGAGGAATGAGGTCATAGATCACAGAGTGTTAGAGGTAGAAAGGACCGCAGTTCCCTCAGTTCGATCACTTCATTTTGCAGATAAGGAGGGCAGGGCCAGAGGCTGTGGGGACTCCTCCAGGGTTCAATGCACAGCTACATAGCAACAGTGCCAAGAACACAGTGCAGACCTCCTGACTTCAGTCCACTGCTCTTTTGCTACATCATGCTGCCTGAAGAATTGTTTTTCATCATCTGACAACAGTACCGTGTTATCAACAAGTGAAAAATTAATGGGCATTAGTTCTTATACTTTTAGATGCAAAGAAAGCACTCCCATTAGCCACAGAAAAGTACTATTTGCCATAAAGTGAGCTCAGAGGACAATTTCTGTTTCCCACACATTCTACAGCAAGCTGTTTCAATTTTTTTTTTTTTTTTTTTTTTGCAGACAAAGAATATGTGGGCTTTATTTTTCAAACACACAAATCTACTTAGAGAGTTAGGAGTCTTTCTGTTAAAAGTACAAGAATGCCATATTAAAAATGAGGTAAACAGTGAACTTTTTTAACTTAGGAAGCCCAGAAGCAAGGCAGTTGTAGAGCTGGTATAGTGACCCAATGTAGTTATCAAGGTTCTGGGTTCTTACCGTCTTTTCTGCTCTGCCATCTTTAGCATTTTGCCTTTTGTCCTTGGGCCTCTATTTTCAAGATCACAAACTGACCGTAGACATCATGTCTTGAAAGCACAGCTGCATTCAAAGGCTCAGAAAGGGCAGTTTGTTTTTTCAAGTCTGCTTTATCAAGGTGAGAAGCCTTCCCTACAAACCCATAGCAGAGTATCTTGGGGTCTCGTTGATCAGGATTAGGGCTCCCGAGGCTGAAAAGTCAGGTATGTGGTATTTTTAATTTTTTTTTAACTTTTATTTAATGAATATACGTTTCCAAAGTACGAATAATGGATTACTATGGCTTCCCCCCCATACCGTCCCTCCCACCCACAACCCTCCCCTTTCCCACTCCCTCTCCCCTTCCATTCACATCAAGATTCATTTTCGATTATCTTAATATACAGAAGATCAGCTTAGTATACATTAAGTAAGGATTTCAACAGTTTGCTCCCACACAGAAACATAAAGTGAAAAATAATAGATGATTTTTTTTAATGATGATGAAATCAGATCAGACCTATTGTCATGTTTAATCCCAGTGAGAGTCAAGTTGGGAGTTGATAGTTTCTTTTCTTTTCTTTTCTTTTTTTTTTTTTTTTTTTTTTTTTACAGAGGATCAGTTTAGTATGCATTAAGTAAAGATTTCAACAGTTTGCACCCCCATAGAAACACAAAGTGAAATATATTATTTGAGTACTCGTTATAGCATTAAATCTCAATGCACAGCACATTAAGGACAGAGATCCTACATGAGGAGTAAGTGCACAGTGACTCCTGTTGTTGACTTTACCAATTGACACTCCTGTCTATGGCATCAGTAATCTCCCTATGCTCCAGTCATTCAATTTCATCACATAGTGTCATGCTATTAGCATTTTTAATGAGATGCATTTTATTAAAACCTAGTCCACACCGGATCAAAATAAAGAACATTCTAACACCCCAGAGAAACCCCAGCACTCCTTCCATGTCACTCACTGCATCAACCTTCCGAAGGCAACCACAGTTGTGTTGCTTGTGTTGTGACATAATTGATTGCCTTTATGTTTATCATGTTGAAGTTTTTCATATATTTTGGATACAAGTGTTTTATCAGATGCACAAACATTTTCTGTCAGTTTGTGGCTTATCTATTTATTTGCTGATCCAAGTTTTTCGCTTTCCATAAGTGTTTAAATTTCATCATGTGATAATTTTTATTTTTGGTCATTAGTTTTTATGTCCTGAGAAATATTTGTGTATCTGAAAGCATTGACACTTTTATTTAATATTTTGTTCAATTTTTAGCTCTGGAATCAATCTCGTTCAGTTTTATGTATGGGATGAGACACAAAGTAATGTTTCGGGCCAAATCACCATCCAGTGGTTCCAGCAGCATTTCTTGGAAAGATATGCTTTCTCCCACAGGACTGATTTGGAGTCTTGGTTGAAACGCATTTCACAATGAAAGTATGAGTTTATTTCTCAACTCTATTTTACTTCATTCATCTATTTGTCTAATTTTGTGTTAAAAATAAACTGCCTCAAGTATAGTAGCTTTATGACATCTTCAAATTATTTTTAAGCACTCAAATGGTGGTGGGGGTAGCATTTACTTCTTTGAGATATTTTAAAATGCAAGTCCTGGGGGTGGGCATTTGGCTCAGACGTTAAGACACAGCTTGAAGTGCCCACATCCCATGTTGGAGTGCCTGGTTCAAGTCCCGGCTTTTTGACCTCTGATCCAGCTCCCTGCTAATGTGCACTGTGGGAGGGAGCAGATGATGGCTCAGGCACATGGATTTCTGCAAGCAACATGGGAAATCTGGATTGAGTTCCAAGCTCCTGGCTTCAGCTTCCCTAAGCCTGGCTGTTGCAGGCATCTGGGGAGTGAACCAGCAGATGGAAGATTTCTCTCTCTCTCTCTCTCTCTCTCTCTCTCTCTCTCTCTCTCTTTCTCATTCAAGTAAAATGAAACAAAATTAAAACACTCCAACTCCTTACATTTACACATAAATATAGAATCAACCAGTTTTTAAAACGGATGAGATTTTAATTAGGACAATGACATGTTAACAATTCTGAACTTTCCAAAACATATAATAAGCATGTTTCCAAAGCAATGTTTCAAAGAATATACTAACAATGCTTTATGTTTCTATTTACTTCTGGCTTTAAATTCTCTCAAAAATGTTTTATACTTTCCACTTGTTCAGTGTGACCATTTGGAAATAAATTGACCTTGTAGCTCATAATTTTATTAAATTCACTTGTTAGTTCTTATAACTGTTTGTGGATTGCCTAAAAATTTTCTGTAGGCACTGGCGCTGTGGTGTAGTAGGTAAAGCTGCCACCTATAGGGATGGCATCCCATATGGGCAACAGTTCAAGTCCCAGCTGCTCCACTTCTAATCCAGCTCTCTGGTTTGACCTGGGAAAGCAGTGGAAGATGGTCCAAGTCCTTGGGCCCCTGCACCCACGTGGGAGACCCAGAAGAAGCTCCTGACTTCTAGCTTCAGAGTGGCCATGCTTGGCCATTGCAGCCATCTGGGGAGTGAACCAGTGAATGGAAGACCTCTCTCTCTCTCTGTCTCTCTCTCTCTGTCTCTACTTCTCCCTCTCTGTGTAATGCTAACTTTCAAATAAATAAATCTTTTTTAAAAAAATAATTTTCTGTATATATTATCATAATGTCTATAACTAAAGACATTTAACTTCCTTCCAATCTATATAACTTTCTTTTTCTAGCTTTAGTGCACTGACTATAGCTTAAATTATAAAGCAGAGTGGTAGGGGTGAAAGCAGACAGCCTGGCTTTATTCTGCCCTGAGACGAAGAATGTTCATTCACCTTTAGATAATGATGACGGCTACAGGATTTCCTCAGATGCGCTTCATCACTATAAAAACATCTTTTTTACTTCCTACTTTAGAAAGAGTTTTGATCCAAAGTGAATTTTGGATTTTGTCAAATTGTTACGCGTATATTGAAGAATTATACATTTTTTGAATTGTTCTGAATTATTATTTTGAATTCCATTAATTTTTGAATGTGAAACAGAATGGGGGCCAGCACTGTGGCAAAGCGAGTAAAGCTGCCACCTGCAGTGCCTGAATCCCATATGGGCGCCAGTTGGAGTCCCGGCTGTTCCACTTCCGATCCAGCTCTCTGCTATGGCCTGGGAAAGCAGCAGAAGATGGTCCAAGTTCTTGGGCCCCTGCACCCAAGTGGGAGACCCAGAAGAAGCACCTGGCTCCTGGCTTTGGATAGGCCCAGCTCTAGCCATTGTTGCCATCTGGTGAGTGAACCAGCAGATGGAAGACCTCTCTCTCTCTCTCTCTCTTTCTCTCTGTCTCTCTCCTTAAGCCTCTGTCTCTCTGAACTCTGCCTTTTAAATAAATAAAAAAATAAATAAAACAGAATAAATGGGACAAACCTATTGGTATGTGTGCATTCCTGTATTTCTATTTTACAAGTGTCTACTTCCCTCCAGAATCTGGCTATATCGTTGTTAGCGCTTTGTTCCTTTACCGCGTTTTTATTTGTATATTTATTTGTTTTGTTTTTTATCTGAAGCATCTGTGACAGTGCGTCATCCCTTAGAGCTATTCCTCACTCTGGAGAACAAGCTATAGTCTATTTACAACTAATACCGTCATTCATTTGATTGGTTGAATTCTGCCATTTTGATGCTGATTATTATTGCATCTGTTCTTTGCTAGTTTATTTCTTTTACGACGTTTCCCTATTATGTTTCAATATTTAATTTCACTACACAATTGATGCCTTAGTTATACATTTTCCTTTTGTTTGCCTGTTGTGTGTGATTAGGTTTTCAAATAATATTGTATAACTTCACGTATTAAAAACTGCAACAACATATTGACATTACTTACTTGACATTTCTTGTGCTCATGTTTCACACTATTTAGTACTATGTGTATATAAATCCACAATTTTGGCCCAGTGTTGTGTGCTAACAGGTTAAACTGATACCTGCAATATAGGCATCCCATATGGGTGCAAGTTCCAGTCCCAGCTACTCCACCTCTGATCAGATTCTCTGCATATGTGCCGGGGGGGGAGGGGGGCAGCAGAAGATGGTTCAAGTCCTTGTGCCCATGTGGGAGACCCAGATGAAGCTCCTGGCTCCTGGATTCAGCCTGGCCCAGCCATGGTTGTGCAGCCATTGGGCGAGTGAATCAACGGATGGAAGATCTCTCTTTTCTCAATCTCTGTAACTCTGCATTTCACATAAATAAAGTGCTGTGGAGGATGGGCCAAGTCCTTGGGCTCTGTACCCCATGGGAGACCAGGAGAAGCACCTGGCTCTTGCCTTCGGATCAGCGCGGTGCGCCGGCCGCAGCACACCGGCCGCGGCAGCCATTGGAGGGTGAACCAACGGCAAAGGAAGACCTTTTTCTCTGTCTCTCTCTCTCACTGTCCACTCTGCCTGTAAAATAAAATAAAATAAAATAAAATAAAATAATAAATTAAATCCACAAAATATTGTCCTTTCTGATGTAAAGGGTTAATTATATTTTAAAAAACAAAAACTTATTTTAAATAAAAACAAAGGTGTGTTTACTTACATATTTATCATTTCCAGCACTCAACAGTTCTTCATGCATATCCAAATTTCCTTCTATAATATCTTTCATTTGCCCTGAAAATTTCCTTTAATGCTTTTTTTTTATGTTCAACATTATCAACAGGTTGTCTCAGCTTTTTCTGTTTTTCTGAAAATAAATGCCTTTGCTTTGCTTTCAGTTGGGGGAATACTTCCAGTGGCTAGAGAATTTTAGATTGACAGTTTTTCTTCTCATTCTACATTTTAAAGATGTCATTCTATTGTTTCCTTGCTTCCATGATTTCATGTAAAACTCAACCCTCATTTGAATCATTGTTCTCTTTTATATATCTTTTCCTCCTCTGGCTATTTTTAAGATTTTTAAAGAAATCATTATATTTCAGAAATGTGATTACAGAGCGCCTTGGTATGCTTTACTTTCAGTTATTTCAAATTGAATTTTTTTTAGATTCTTGGAATCATTTGTTAACATTGTTTCATTAAATTGGGAAAATTATTTCTGCAATAGCTACATCTGTGCCTGAAATTCAAAATATACAGTTTTTATAAAATTATGATTTTGTAAATGACTCAAAGCAAGACTAATGATTCCCTTCTTTCTCTATCAGAGGTTGTTCTATCTACAGATTAGACCAAAGCAGAGCTCACCTCTCATCTGTTTGCATGGAAGAAGTAGCATAAAAATTGAGATACCTAACCAGGCTTATTTCAAGATACCAAGGTCCAACCCAAGAATGCCTGCTTATGTATAGTTATCACTTGGGTGAAATTAGTATCAAAAGAAATTTTTCTAACAAATATGAATCTTTAGAACACAATAGCCATGCTCATAAAATGTAGTACCAGTAATGCTGAGCTCTGGTCAATTTCTCCCTCAAGTGATGAACAAAATAATTATAAGTGGATAGACAGGTGGATTCTAGGTCAAAAGGAGAGAAGATTCCATTCCAAATAATGGTTGCAGAGGAATCTTTTAGTACCTTTGAGTCTTACAGGCAGCGCCGCCAGCAGACTCCACAAACAGCATTTCAGATTCTTGAAAGGCTTCAGGGATAATGTATTTGGAAGTGTGGGAAATACTGGAGTTCAGAGATCATTCTTCTATGGGAAAAAAATCTAACAACAAAATTTCTTTCACAATCTGAGAGAATAATGATATAATTTGCTTATATAGGAAAAATTACTGTGAAGGGAAGGCCATATCAGAGGGATATACAAAGGATGGTGAGTGGTTTAATTTGTTCTGCCATATATTCACTTACTTAAAAAGAACTGTTTGAGGAATGGACTGAGTTTTCTGGAGATCTTCAAAATAAAGAAAAACAGGGAGAAAACCCCATGTTAGGGTAAAAGAAAAGAACTTAATTCTGGGTATAATGATTTGAAAACTGTGTGAAGCAATGTCATAGAAATATCTCAAAAGCAATTAGATATCTGGTTGTAGAGTGGTTTGAAGTTTGGGATTGAATGTCATTTAAATTATGGGTCTAAGTTTGCCTTAGATTTACATAAACCCAATTGTTGGTAAATATTCACTGAACGTTTCTATAGAATTCGTACAACTCGAAGCGGTAATGTTGAAAAGAGAAGTTATACTTTAAAAAATAATCAAAGGCTGCTTCTTGGCTCTATGCTTTGAAAATAGTATATCAAAGAAGTGAGATTAGTACCAAACACTACCAACTCTTCCATAAGGGTTCCCCTCTCTTGAGAGCATAATGTGAGAAATTCAAGCAGTTGTTTCTCTGCTGGTAAACAGACTGCAGTAGGGTTTCCACATTTTGTCGTGAGTATGGAGCGGTTTATGATAACATGGTCCATACTCCCTGTGCTCATGTGTTATAGGCATGCTTCTATTCAAAGCCCAAGGTTTTACATATGTGTGTGCACCAGAAATACATCCTATTCAGTTATATGGTATAATGCAAAGAGCTATGGGAAGCATGAAAAATAAAATGTAATGTCTTTCAGGTTCTGCCTCTTGGCTATGAATTTGTGGCAAATTATCCTTCTAGGTCCTGGATTTTCTCATATGTAAAGGGAAGCATTTGAATTTGCTAGAACATGAGGGCCTTTTAGCTTAACACCCTTCCAGTAACATTGATAATGTGAGTACTTATTAAATACTAATGTATCCAATTCACCATATATTTGTCATCTTATATGTCTAGTTTTAGAAATTATGTCCAGGGCATCCAAACGGCTTCTAAGAAGAGGGAACACATGTATTGAGCCCAAAAAACATTGAAGTGTTCACCTGAAAAAATCTGTAGAAATTTGGGGGTAGAATTATAGACAGGGTGAAATTACAGTAATAGCAAAAGCATTTTAGAATCCATAAACACATTTGAATGATAAGCATTCATATTTGTGTCATGCCATGGTGACCCATAAGACTAGGGAGTCAGGCAAGGGGCAGATCAGGAAGGCTGTATACAGAAGGAGTTTCAACTTCATTGAATGACAAATAGGCTCCCAATGTTTTAGATATGCCAACCAGAGTGAAGGTCCAAAGCACATAATTACATTTTATGAAAATTTTTGAGTACTCTACATATTCATATTCATATTCATAAAATGTGTTATAGTAGAATTCTCCAATGAAACAGAAACAATAAATATGTGTTTTACACACACATACATATATACGTACCTCCAGCCATCCAGGCATTTAGGAAGTTAACCAGCCGATGGGTATTCTTTCTTTCTCTTTTTCCCAGACTCTCTGTCTGTCAAGTGGATAAATAAAACTTTACATATAAATTTACATATGTACCATGTATTTATCTCTGTCTCTTTATGTATATATCTGAGAAAGAGAGAGAGAATAGAAAAGAAGAGGTGAGAGAGAAAAGGAGAGAGGAGAGAGACAGAAAGACTTAATGATGGTAGGGAATTGGGTCACATGATCAAGGAGCCTGCAAAGTCCAAAATCTGCAGGACATGCCGGTCGTTTGGAGCCCCAGGGAGGAGTTGATACTGCAGCTCAGATCTGATGGCAGTATTCTGACTCCCTCTCCTTGAGGTTAGTCAGTCTTTTCCTTGAGGACTTGAACAGATATGATGAGGTCTACCTCCTGATTGAGGGTAATATACCTTAACTCAAATCTACTGATTTAGATATTAATCTTGCCTTAAAAAATCTTCTTCTTGCATATTTGTCCAAATATCTGAGTGTTCTGATATAGCAAAATTGACACATAAAATTAAGAATCACAAATATATACTACTTTATTACTGTATCACATACAGTTTAATATATGTTCATTGCAAACATACAAAGATGTTGTTAGGAAGAATAATATAAAGCAAATACAAGGGTTCTCATATTTTTCCTTAGCTCCCATTGAATTTCCTTGGCCTGTTCCATGAAATGTATGCAGACTCCAGGAAACTTTTCAGTATAAGACAGAGAGCGACACGGTGCAGGCATGCGGCCTCGGGGTTCAGATGCCTTTGTCCCTTGTCTGCCTGTCTGTGTTCAAAGTCCCCTGAAATTCATGACTCCACTTCCTGCAGTGCAGACCCAGGGGGGCAGCAGTGATCGCTCAGCTAACTGGGTTCCTGCCGCTCACATGGGAAACCTGCCTAACATTTCTAGCTACTGGCTTTGGCTTTAGTCCAGTCTCAGTCATCTTGCATATTTGGGAAGTGAACCAAAAAGAAGCACACTCTCTTCTCTCTCTCTCTCTCCCCTCTCTCTCTCAGCCTGTCAAATGAATAAATAATAAAATAAAATGGAGATGCATTGTAAAAAGGAGAATTAAAAATAAATGTGTATAGGGACCGACGCTGTGGTGCTGCGGGTTAACACCCTGGCCTGAAGCGCTGGCAATCCCATATGGGCACTGGTTTGAGACCCGGTTGCTCCACTTCCTATCCAGCTCTCTTCTATGGCCTGGGAAAGCAGTAGAGGATGGCCCAAGTCCTTGGGTCCCTGCACCTGTGTGGGAGACCTGGAAGAAGCTCCTGGCTCCTGGCTTCGGATGGGCTCAGCTCTGGCCATTGTGGCCAATGGGGAGTGAACCAGTGGATGGAAGACCTCTCTGTCTGTCTGTCTGTCTCTCTCTCTCTCTCTCTCTCTCTCTGCCTCTCCCCTCTCTGTGTAATTCTGACTTTCAGTTAAATAAATAAATCTTTAAAAATAAATAAATAAATGTGTGTAATTGTTCTCTCTCTTGTGGCAGAGCACAGCAACAAAGGTGAAATTAGAGGTAGGAACACCAGTGGGGAGGCAATGATAGGGTCAAGTACATAGGTTTGGAATTTGACCCAAGGTTGTACCAATGATAATAAACTGTGCTTTGGGAGACAGAATGAATAGGGTGACTGATCATGGATGACTACTGAAGATAGTGAGGAGTCTTAAGTGACTGCTTGGTCTTTGTCCCTTGGGTAGATGGACCGTGATGTAATTGGTTCAGATTTACTGGTTTGAACTACAGACATATTGGATGTAAGTGGCTTTGTTTTTTGTTCAACCGTGTGAAGTTACCCCCTGACATCAAGAAATAAAGGCTTAGAATGCAACTGTGAGTTCTGGATGAGACCTGGGAGATACAGTAAATATAGGGAAAACAGAAAAAGGGTGTTATTAGAGTCATAAAACACACCAATATTTAAAGTTATTTAATTTGGACAAGTGCTGCTGCACAGTGGGTTAAGCTACCTCTTGGAAAGCCTGCATCTCCTAACAGAGTGCTGGTTCATGTCCTGGCTACTGAATTGCAATGCTAATTCATTATTGTAATGCTAATATTTTCTGCTAATACATCTGGGAGACAGCAGATGATGGTTCATGTACCTTGTACCCTGGTTCCTGTCCTCTACGTGGAAAACCCAATTGGAGTTGCTGGATACTTGCTTTGGCCTGGCTCAGACTTCGCTGTTGCAGGCATTTGGGGAATGAACCAGTAGACGGAAGATGTCTCTTACTCTCTCATTCTGTCACTTTGCCTTTAAAAGTAAAATAAATAAATATTTTCAAAATTAAATTAAAATTTTATCATCTTAAACCAAACTGGCTACTATTTACCCAGAGCTATCATGTTTAAGGCAGTATACTAAACGCTTTGCATTCATTATCTTGACCAATCACTAAAACAATCTTGAGGCAGACACCACCATTCCTTTTCTTAGAGACCCAGAAGATGATTCTCAGAAAAATTAAGCAGCTTGCCTGAGGTCAGAGCCAGGAAGAGGAAGAGCTAGAATTAAAACCAAGGTACAAGTGCCAAGCACCATGATCTTCATCACTCTCTCTCTGATATTCTCAACTATTTAAGGAGTAAATGGACAAAGAAAGCAAAAGTACTGTATCTGTCTCCAGGCATAGAAAGTGCTCAGGAAGGAAAACATGGAGTGGCAGACATTTAGCAAAATATTTCCTTGTTATAAAAACCTCATGGGGCAAAATGTTTAAAAGCCCAGGTTTGAAGTAAGGCAGATTTCAACTCAAATATTTCTTTGACGCTTCATTTGTTGGCCTGTGAAAAAGGGATAAAAATCAGCGTCAAATGCTTGTTTTTAAGTATTTTAAGTATTAAGTCATATACAAATGACTTAAAATTATAAGTACTCTTATATTCCTTTACATTTATGAGATTTATACTACTTCAATTTGTTCAAACTGTGGAAAATGTCCTTCAGGGGAAAGCAGAGAATTATCAAGACTACAATGAATACTGCATTACCTCAGAGAGATTATTCCAAGGAGTTCTATTTATACATTACAACTAATCTATTTAAAGGTGCTTGTTCCAGTAAGCACTTTTATTTTGTGCTTTTAAACAATGTATGCATTGGCAATGAATAGCTGAATAGTCTCCTTAAGTCTACATAGATTCCAAACCAGATTTTACACTCTCCAAACTAATTGTAAACAGATTCTGAGGAGTCACAAACAAAAGCAAATGGGACTGAAAAATCTGTTAGTATTTAAGCAAGTTCACAAGATTCCAGAGAAACATTAGAAAGCAGCCCAGAAGCAATCAAAACATTATGAATGCTTGACATTGCTGTGTACCTAAATGCAGAATCAATCCAAAAGGAACAGGTAGGTAATGAGTTCCTCTCATTCCTGCTGGCTCTGACCCTAGAAATGCCTAACTGTGGACCAGGTGTGTTGGTTGTGATGGCAGGGCAGACCAGGTAAGCATCATCTCTGTGGCTGTGCATGAAGAGGGAATGGCTGTCTCTTCCCTTTCTGTCTGTCCTAAGTCTGCAAAGGATGTCCAGGAGGATTGACTACATGGAGCCCATTCCTCTGCCGTTGAAGGGACATTTGGAACAATGATAAATTACCCATACGTAAGCCAAATAGACAGAAAGAGATTAAATGTAGCAATGGAACAAAAAGCATACAAATTACAGCAGACATCACAGTACTTCTTTTGCAAGGTTACTCCGGATAGAATAGCTCCTGGCCCATGAGATGTTTGCTAAGCAAACTTCCATTTGTGTTAATTAACAAAATACATAGCTACAGGAATTAAATAGCAGTCCAATGTATAACTTTCTGTTAAGTATTGAATTTTCTTCTCTTTACTACTTTGAAATTAATGTCCTTTTTATCATTTGTGAAATCTGTATATTTTTTGTTTAAATACAATGGAACAATTCAGGAAGGTATTATGAGATTTCATCTAGCGGGGATAAAAGCTAATGCTTTCTAGAAAGCATGGCTTAAAATTTTTCAAAGCTGTGTTTACCATCCTGCCTAAATTATGCAGACAGAGCTTATAAACTATTAGGGCCTTTAGATCTTTATGTTGGGAAGGCTTTCAGATTTAGAAATGCTTCATTGTTTGATTTGAACTTTTCAGCTTAAAATAATTAGGGTAGAATGGGAAATATAATCCTCTCAGTAATGTGTTTTTTCCTCCATGAAAGCTGAGAAACTCAGCATAAAGATGCGATGTAGGGGGAGAAAATGAAGAAAAAAGGCACAGAAAAGGATTTTTCCTCCTTTCAATTGATTCCTAATAACAGAATTGCAAAATATAGAGCATAATGTCTGATGTCAACCTTTTTTGGAATGAGTCGGCTTCCCCAGAGACAACGCTTTGCTGCAAGAAACCGTTTGAAGTAAATCTCTCTGCACTGGCCGTAGCTGCTCCTCTGTGAGATGTTCTCGTCTGGAGCTCCCAGGCAGCTGTCACCCACCCCTACCTCTATCCAGTCAAGCAAACACACAAAACAAGCAAAACAAGTTCTCTTCTTCTATGACCTGTATTTTCCTTGTTAACCACTTTATCATTGTGATTCTTAAAAAAATAAATAAAGCTGGAAAGAAAAATTTCTCCTTGAATTTCATGTAAAATGTGCATTCCTGAGCTAACCTTGGCTGGCTATACCTTGAAAAACAGAAGGCAGTCTTGAATCATCTGAAATGTTATTAATTCAGCAGTTGTACATTTATGGGATTTTTCAGGTTGCTTATATATATAGATCTTTTAAGACTGAAAATGTTCCAACGCTATAGCTATGCTTCCTCTGCTCTCAAGTTCACATCCTTCCATAAGGCATGATATTTACAGCAAAATGACTGATAACCAAACAAACTGCTATTGTTTTGTGAATCCATCATTTGGGGCTTGTGGGTGGGCTCTGAATGTAACCACTACCAACCAATAATTAATTAATTGCAGGCTTGTAAAGTCAGAGGCAGTTAATATTTTCCCTCTGAACACAATTGAGTTTGAACATTTAGTGAACAGTAGTAATTGTGCTTAATGTGGTTAATGTACTTCCAAAATAAAGCAACCTTGATTGTTATAAACACCTCTATCCTTGGTTTCAGCATTAAAAAATAGAACTAAAAAAAAAATAACAACAATAAACCTTTCACTGGTCCACTACAGCCTGAAATCATTTCAGATCATTATTTTAATTCCAAAGAAATGTGATAGACATGTTGCTTTGCAAGAAAAATCAACAACAATTACTATAAGGTCAAAAGCCATGGGGATTTCTTTGAACCTGGGTTTTGCTAAGAGGTGCTTCCTAGGAAAGAAAGTGAAGATAAAACAATTGGGCTTTCTTTATTTAAATTCCCCACTGAGTAAATACCATCACATTACCAGGTCTGAATAATTAACTTTCATCCACTGTGCCAAAAACGATGCACTATATTTGAAATGCATCTTTTCAATAAATACTCCTTGAGATAAACCACCACAGAAATCATGACAGCTGTCATTGCACTAAACTTTTACTTACTCAAATCATTTTCTGAAAGCCATCATTAGAATCAAATTAAAATAAAGCTGAGGTTTTCTAAATAAAACTGTCAAAGAAGATAAAAGTTTTTACATTGACAGTAAAGCAAATGATTTTTTCCACTCTGTTGAGGTTGCATAATAGTGCAGTATATCTGAATGACTTATGGTCCATTAATGACAGATTAACAGCTGGAGGAGGGGAGATTTTTCTGAGAATAGTTTTCAAATGAATGAAACTTTAGGCCTAGAGGCAATGGGAAATGCAAAGTACGGGGAACCAGGGGAAGATGTGGGTGGAGGATTCTTATAAGATCAGACCTTCATAATTCATTAAAATCACCAAAATGACAGAGTGCGATGTGAAATGAATTTTCCATATTCCCAGGGGAAAGGGGTCATAGTAAATAATAAGTCCTTGAAGATGACTGCAGGAGGTGGAGAGCCATGAAAGTGTATTTGTGCAGCAGACCTGAAAGGAATCAGCCTTGCTAAGACAGAATTCGGTGAGGGATTCTATGTACATGATTTCACTCACCAGGATGCTTTTGATGCAATGAAATAGCAAACACTTTATGCAAATAAATGGGATGTGGGAACAGACATTAATAAAGTATTTGATGTATAAAATTGATTTGTTTAGAAAAATTTGTCTCATTCTGGAATAAGAGCTCCATTATATAAACACTTTATAAAAATTATACAAAATAAATTCTAAAAAATACATCTAAAAATTTAATTTTCTTTTTAAATTCATCTTTTGTATAGTCAAAATTAATTTTTTTAATCACAAAAATAATTCATGCTTTGTAGGTATTACAGAAACTGGGACAGCAAATGAAGAAAGCAGAGATAAAACTGTCAAAGAAGATAAAATTTTTTGTCTGTATGTCCAGTAATGTCCATATTTAAGTTTTAGTGCATTTCCTTCCACCATATAATAGAATTATTCATAGTTTTTAGTGAAAGTGGAATTATGTTGAATGGACATGACTATGGCATTACATCATGAATATAGGAGCCACTTGGCTCTGCTTTTGAAGTCTGTGATCTGTTTTGAGGTGTATCTTGCAGTCTTAGCACTCTATTATGGCTACTAGACCAAGACATATTTATTTTTGTGTCTGGCCAGCACTGGAATTTTTTGCTCAGGATACATTAAATATATTATCAGTAATAGCTAGAGTAACATATATTTTAGTACTTAAGTATATGGTGCCAAATAAAAGCCTAAAACTAGTGTTGAAATTATATTTGACCCCAGTAAATAAAGATCTAGCAATTATTATCTTCATCTTCATCTAGCTAGCTTCTTATGCCTTTTAGGACCTCAGTCAGCTTACATTAACAATAAGCTTTCGTCTTTAAGAGGGAGCAATGTTCACATAGATCAATTTTCACATAGACTGATGGTGGAACATGACATTGTAGCAGCAACAAAAACTAATAATCTTGCTAAAAGAAAGAATTAGGTCACCCTGAAATTTTTTTAAATGCCATGTATTTGACTATTTAAAATGATCTGAGAACAGAAATACTACAAAAATAATTCAAATAGTTTCTAGTTGAACCATATATATAAATAACCAACATTATAATATTTTATGTATTTCTATTTCCTTAATTAGAATAGATAATAGAATAGATAATAATTATACCATCTAAGTCTATTATAGGAAGAAAAGATAGAAGTAAATTCCTATTGATAATTTTATTATTAATTTTGGGTCTATGTTGAAATGACAGTGTTCCAGATATATGGGGTTAAATAAAATATATTTTTGAAGTTAAACTAAGAATTTAGGGTTTATTATATGAGTACTCAGGCATAAAATCTACACCCTTTAAATTGAGATTTCAAAACATTAAAAGGCCTTCTCTCTCTCTCTCTGTCTCTCTCTCCCTCTCTCTCTCTCTCATTCTTTCTCTTTAAAAATCAGCCAGGTTTGGGCCAGGCTAAAGCCAGGAACTGTGAATGAAATCCAGTTCTCCTACATGGATGACATAGCCTGAACTACCAGAGACATCACTACTGCCTTCCAGGAGCCGCATTCACAGGAAGCTGGAACAGGAAGTCAGAGTCTTCACTGGACTACAAAATGCTCAAATATCTGGCTAAACATTATTTTGGGGTGCATTGTTGCAGGTATTTCCAGAAGTGATTAACATTTACATCAGTGGACAGAGTGAAGCAACCAGTCCTCCCCCACATGGGTTGTAATCATTTCATCCATTAAGGGCCTAAACAGAACAAAAGGGCAAAGGAAGATCAAGTCAGTGGTCTGTGCCTGAACACTTGAGCTGTGACATCTGTCTTCTGCCCCTGGACTGAGACTTACATCACTGCTAATCCTGGTTCTCAGCCTTCAGACTTGAACTGGAATTGACCTCCTGGAGCATTCCTGGATCTCTATCTTGCAAACAGCAGATTGAGGATTTCTCAGCCTCTATAATGGCATATGCCAATACTTTGTAATACATTTCATTATGTATATAAATATATATGTGCATACACATATTTATGTACAAATATATACAATATATATTCTATAAGTTCTGTTTCTCTGGAGGATGCTAATAAAACATTCTGTTATATTTCCACATTTTTGTGTTTAGCAGTGATTTTTACTTTTCATAAATTATTTTTCCATGTTTCACCTCCTATATTTGCTGTTTAGTCTTACATTTTAATATTCTCTATTGTGATGAGTTGTTTGTATCATTTTGCTAATAATTACTGAATTCAACTGTCCAGCTGTTATTTTCATTATTGTTTGGTTTGGATAAGTGATTGTTTATTAGTTGGAATAGACTAGGTTATGCTATGCAAATAATAGAATCTCACTTGCTTAATATAAGAAAATTTATTTCTGGCCCACTTTATGCAGCTATCTTAGATTTAGTCTCTGTTTATTTTAACCACACAGGAACTCAGAGTGACTGATTAATCAGCCAGCATTGAAAACATTGCCAGTCCTATGCTGCAGCAAAATGTGAGCTTTGTATATTCCATCACTGACAATTAAATGCTCTAGCTCCAAAATAATGCCTATCACTTCAGAGCAGAATTCATTGGGTCAGTCTAGTCATATGGCTCTGCTCAGCTACACAAAAGAGAAACACGATCCTACCACAGTCACCAGAGGTTAAAGAACTGAAAATATTTGGCAAACAGCACTGTTGACTGCCAAATCTGTCATCATTCTCTATTGCTGCAGTTAAGATAACCTCTGTGTTGTGAGATTATCCATCTCAAGCAAAAAATAAAATACTGATTTTATAATATAGAATTATCTACTGTTACCTGTATTCTTTTTGGTTTTGTGTGTGTGTATGTGTGTGTGTTTGTTTTGAAAGTGGTTTTTTGCATGTTTATTTGATTTTCTGTGGATAGCTCTATACTTTCTATTCATTCACACTTCCATGTAATTAATTTGGTAATCTTTCAAAAGCAGACCAGATGGAGAATTGCTTTAACGCATAATCCTAGCAGTCTGATGACTTTATGGCTAATGAGTCTCTTTGATCTTGGGTAAAAATTAGGCTTCAAAAAATTTAGAAGTTGTTTTCTTCATATAGGAATAGCTTATTTAGTAATTTGGTGCTAGAATTAGTTTTGATGAAGAATAAAGTTGTATCGGGTCTAGTGCTGTGGCATAGCAGGTAAAGCTGCTGCCTACAGTTCCTGCATCCCATATGGGCACTGGTTTGAATGTTGGCTGCTCCACTTCTGATCCAGCTCTCTGCTAATGGCCTAGGAAAGCAGTAGAAGATGGCCAAAGTCCTTAGGCTCCTGCACCCACATGGGAGACCTGGAGGAAGCTCGTGGCTTCTGGCTTTGGATTGACATAGCTCCAGTCGTTGTGGCCTCTCTCTTTCTGTCTCTCTCTCTCTCTCCATGTGTAACTCTGACTTTCAAATAAATAATAAATAAATCTTTTTTTTTGACAGGTAGAGATATAGACAGTGAGAGAAAGACAGAGAGAAAGGTCTTCCCTCCATTGGTTCACTCCCCAAATGGCTGCCATGGCCAGCGCTGCGCCAATCCGAAGCCAGGAGCCAGGTGCTTCTTCCTGGTCTCCGATGCGGGTGCAGGAGCCCAAGCCCTGGGCCATCCTCCACTGCCATCCCGGGCCACAGCAGAGAGCTGGACTGGAAGAGGAGCAACCGGGACTAGAACCTGGCGCCCATATGGGATGCCGGTGCCGCATGTGGAGGATCAACCAAGTGAGCCATGGCGCAGGCCCATAAATAAATCTTTTAAAAAGAAAAGAATAAAGGTGTAGGAGATACTTTTCTTCAATTCAAGCAGCTCACTTTGTATTCTCATGTCCTTCCTGGATCTAGAGTTTAGAAGCAATTCACACAGAGTTGATTTCTGTCAATACAGGGTTAAGGAAGTTGGTTACTGGGGTACTTAACTCAGGGAATGAAGGACTCAAGGACCAGAAGCCAACTCAGATTTTGGCAGAGGAAATTATTTGAATTCTGCATTGCTGACTAGTGCAAATTATATCCATCACTAAAGCAGGCTATTGGAATTCCTTCTAGCATCAACAAAATATCTAAGTGTTATTCCTTTTGATACTGTTCTATATTTAGGCAATTCAAGGGATTTCTTAATGAGATGAAGAGAGAGGAAATTTCTGCTTATTCACATACATAGCTGAAATTTTACTTATTTCACTTTGAATAGCTTGAATATTAATCACACTGTGTCATTACAAAGGTATTAGAGCATATACTATTGACAATTGGAATCCCAAGCTATGCAAAACTAGGTTCAAATCTTGGCTCTGTGTGGTCTGACATAGGTAGCTTGAATGTTTCCCAAATATTGCTTCTTTCTCACATGGAAGAAGGGAATGATAATAGTACCCAATTCTAACCTCTTATGGGCCACGTGACAACAGTTTGTAGAAGATCAGTAGCCCTGACTGTTCACTTTGCTGTCAGTTGTGCCACACTTGCATTTCATGTCAGTACTGCCTCCAAGACAGAAAGGGATTTTACGTGGTTTGATCTGCTTAGTTTACCTGAGACACATTGCTCAACAGCTGCCTCAAATCACAGTCTGGAGCTCTATTTTCATGCCAAGTTCATCTCTGAGGCAGAGTGGGGAAGGAAAGCAGAAAGGGCCATGAGGAGGGATAGATTGCAGAATTGTGCGATCGATTGTCAAAATCTGCCTCTAGGAAGCAAGCTAGATTTTCTAACATCTACACACATGCTTTCATCATGTCTTTCATCTGATTCCTGATTAGGTGACAGGTTCTCAATGCAAATATCCAGAAAGTTTGTGTATGTCCTCTATAACATGCAATACCTATTGAGAGCTGACAGAGAAGGCTCTGTGGCTTCCAGAACGGTGGAGAATCCATTCCTCTAGTCATCATACCTTCTAGTTGTCTTAGTTCTCTGATTTCTTTTTCAACTGGGGAGATAGGAAGGAAAAGAAAAGGTTGCTAGGTAATAGATAATAAAGGTAATAAAGGTAACGAAGGATTCTAGTTAGAATTCATTTCTTTGATTCATAAAATAAAACTGTAATTATCTCATTATTCCTATAATGTTCACTATTATTAAGCTTTGAATATGTTCCAGTTGCTTTATATACATTATCTATTATCCTTATAATATCATTGTAAGGATTCTATTTTCTTGCTTGTCCTATATATAAAGAACCTTTGGTGAGAAAAAATTATTCAAATGTGGAGCTAATAAGTTATAGGATTAATATAAAGTCCAGTGCCATCTAACTTTGTAGTCCCTGTTCTTTGCCTCTCTCTCTCTCCTTCTCTCTCTCTCTTTCCCTTTCCCCTTAGCCTTCTTAGTTTGTCTAAAATTATTTTTAATAACAGAATTTAATTCATGTATATATTCTCTTTGGGTACAAGTCATACAATAAAAATATGTTTAGAGATGTAGTAATTCCTTTCACATAATTTCCTTCACCCAAATATCAATCCACGTAAGTTCCTAAAAAAGGAACAGAATTCTAGATTTTTCAATGCTTTTTCAAACATATACACAAACACACACATCCCCCTGATATTTCAAAAAGTATGAAACAATGGAATGAAAAGATAAGTTGATTTTGTTGCCAGAAGACTTTAAAATTCATGTATAGAGTTTACATTACACTCTTTTTATTAGCTTTTAGAAGGCTCTATTTATGTGTAGATTTTAAAAAGTATTGCTTTACAAAAGCTATCTTTTCATTTCATTTTCCATGAACTTTTTGAAGCCTCCTGTAAATACACACACGCACTCCTATGAGTGCGTGTGTGTGTATGTGTGTGTGTGTGTATTTGAGCTCCAAGCAGCTTTGCCAAAGATGGCAGCGATGCAGGCCTGGGTGCTGGACGACTGGGTTATTTCCTATTCTTTCAGACAGCCCTCATGGTCAAACAGCTATCACTTTGCTAGAAGATGGCAGTCATGAGCTGGGAGAGTATTAACTTTTTTTGCAACTTCTACAAAAGAAAGTACCTAGATGTCCAACACAGGGAAAGGAACACCAACTCATTCCATACCTCCTATGATTTCTAGGCCATCAGCTGCATCATTGTCAATCACATGAGGTCAGGCTGCATTGGATGGAATCCCACCTGCTGTTCTATGACAAGAAGAGTATGGTGGCTCCTGCCACTCTCAACATTGTACATCTGAAGCCTATAAGGGTGTTTGCCTTCTTGGAACATCTGGTTCATGAGATTGGTCGGAAATACCAAGTAGTAACAGTTACTTTGGAGTAGAAGAGGAAGGAAAAGAACAAGATCCACTCTAGGAAGAAAAAAACAGCTCGTGCTGCCTCAGAAACAAGTGGAAAACAATGTGGAGAAGAAAACTGACAAATTCACAGAGCTCCACAAAACACATGAACTCCTTGTTTGAGCCCAGTATTTTATTCCTCAAAAAATGAAAAACTGTATCTGATTGCACATTATTCTAGAACTCGTTTTAATGTAATAAAATTTTGGAAATTATCTTTAAATACCAGTATATTAAACCTACTCTTTTTTATAAAATTAATTAATATTTAAATTTATCTTCCGTCTTTTGCAATATCTTCTTTTTACTCTTGCTGAAATGTAGGTATTCTGAATCCCTACTTTTTTTTGTACCAGTAAATACAAACTAAGAAATACAAACTTTGAGAATGGCAGTTTTAATTTCTAATAAATTCATTTTGTTTAAGAACAATTTATACTTATTTTATGGTTAAAGAACAGATTATCTCAAAGTCCCTTTCTGTTCGCTCATTAATGAAATTATTTGGGTATCAGTTTTTCTACTTGATTGAACATGGTGCTTTCATTCCTGAAGTAGGATTTCCTCAAATACCTGCTTCTTCCCAGCTTGGCATTGAATGTGCTGACCTGACTTACCTTCAGTCTACTTCTACTGTCCGCTGCTACATTTCACTGGACACCTGAGGAAACCAAGAAAGTAAGGGATAAATAACGGCAAAAACTCTGAGATATTTAGTGCTAGAACTGGAAATAAATCCCCTTTTCTCTGGTGACTCTTGACTGAATATGTTTTCTAAAATATAACATGTTATTAATGGGCAGTCTTAAACAAATACATAATTTATTTGCAAATAATTCCTCTTTTCTCTTCACATTTCATTTCCTATTTCCAGTAATATTTCTTTGGCTAAGAGAACTTGAAATACTATGAGTCCTTGGCAGAGAATTCTTTGAGAACACCACCTATCTTTGTATTTTATTTGGAATAACTTGTAGAAAAATCCAGGACCTGGCAATGATTGACAAATGGAAAGAATATGGGATACTAAATGGCTAAAGCAGTCTTAACAATAAAAACAAAACCAAAAGCATCAAAATACCAGATCTCAAAAAATAATACAGGGCTGTTATAATTAAAAAAATCCTGGTACTGATATAAAAATATACATGTGGAACAATGGAACGGAATAGAAATCCCAGAAATTAATGTACCCGTCTACATCCCACTAATCTTGAACAAATGAGCTAAAGTCATTCCATGGAGAAAGGATAATCTCTTCCTAATTTTTTTTACTTAAGTTAAGCAAATTTCAAGTAATTCGAATTTAGGAACATAGTGATATTTTCCACCCTACCCTCTCTCCCACATATGATCCCACCCTTCCTCCTCTTTCCTTTTATTCCTTTAATTAATTTTTATAAATCTCTTTAACAAATGGTATTGGGAAAATTGGATCTTAATATGCAGAAGTATGAAACAAGACCCCTTCCTACATCCTGTACAAAAATCAACTCACAATGGATCAAAGATCTAAACCTAAGGCCTGAAATCATCAAATTACTAGAGGAAAATGTAAGGGAAACACAGCAAGACATGAGCCTAAGCAACAGCTTCTTGGATAAAATCCCACAAGTCAGGTAATAAAAGCAAAAATAGACAAGTGGGATTACATCAAGCTAAGAATCTTCCACACAGGAAATTCAACAATGAGAAGAGCTGACTGACAGAATGGGAGAAAATATTTGCAAACCATGCAGCAGATAAAATATTAATATCTGGAATTTCTAAGGAGCTCAAGAAATTCAACAACATAACAAACAATCCAACTAAGAAATGTTCTAAGGATATGAACGAGTATTTTTCAGAGGATGAAATACAAATGGCCAACAAGACACATGAATAGATGCTCAGGATCACTAGCCATCAGGAAAATGCAAATGAAAACCACAGTGAAGTTTCACCTCACCCCAAGGTTAGAATGGCTACCATCATCCAAAATGCAAACAATAACAAATGCTGGCAAGGATATGGAGGAAAAAAGTACCCTAGTATACACTGTTGTTGGGAATGCAAACTCATGCAACCATTATGGAAGACAGTACAGAGATTCCTCAGAAATCTGAAATAGATCTACCATATGACCCAGCCATTCCACTCCTGGGAATTTACACAAAGGAAATTAAATCAGCATATGAAAGAGTTATTTGTACACCCCTGTTTAAAGCAGCTCAATTCACAATAGCTAATATATGAAATCAATTTCCATCAACTGGATAAAGAAATTATTAAATATATATATATATATATGATACTACTCAGCTATAGAAAAGAATGAAATCCTGTGTTTTGCAAAAAACATGCATACATCTGAAGACCATTATTCTTGCTGAAATGAGACCAAAAGCCAAATATCATATGCTTTCTCAGATTTGTGATAGTTAATATAGAGAGTACAAAACTAAACTTATTGTGTACAAGCAAAATCGACATCTTGCGATTTGACTATTGTTTATAGCCCTTGTCTAAATTCCTAAGGAATAATGGTCTTCCCTCTTTTCACTTGTAGAGCTCTTTATATAGAGGAGCATTGAGCCACTGATTACAAAGTGAACTGAAAGCATGTTATCACAAAAAAAGTTTAAAAGAAAGAAAGGAGGCGGGAGGGAGGGATGAAGGGAGGAAAAGACAAAAGTATCATAGTTTTGGAATTGTATCTATGAAATTCATGAAATCTTTTCTCTACATATTAATATAAAAATGTAATTAACAAAAAGATTATTATGGGACCTTGGAAAAAATTGAGTGTGCAGCTACTTGTTTTATGAATTCATATCAAATCAGCTAATATATATGTGCTTAGCAAATACTCATAAATGTTTATGTATGTTAAAGTACATTTTCATGTACCACCAGAGAAACTGAAACCCAGAGAATCCAATTCACTGGAAAATCTCACAAGCTTACTCACCAGTAATGTAAGGACTAGAGCTCATGTCTGCTGACTTAAAGTCCAGTGCTAAACACCCAAGTGACTTATGAGGTGCTATTCTGGGCAACCAATAAAATATATGGTAGTCCAGTCACTTATAGCGTGCATGTGCTAAACTGTGTTCATTATCTTTGTGGTTTGTAGAAAAAGACAGCACTCATTGTGAAATCTATAGTGCCTTTATACCATCTAAATATATTTAGCTTGCTTTCAAATGTAGAATCACAAATAAATGCAAAATTTAAGTCCATGTGGTAGCTCTAGTAGTTTTGAATGATTTCTAGCTTGTCTTCTCTTTTTCTTTCTCTCTCTCTTCTGCTCTCTAAAACAAAATGTTTTAAGACAACATCATGTGTTCCTAAAACGTACATTTGTATTCAAATTCAGTAAATCATACAGTTGATTTTCTGACCATTCTTAGTGAATCCTGTTGAGTACTTGCCTTAAAATCTTGGACAGGCAAGTGTGTCCTAACTGAACTGTTCAAGGAAATTATTGTTCTGGATCAAATGGGTAGAATACTTTTAATGTATTATCAGATAGTTGGATCTCCTGATCAATGATAGTATTTACTGATCATGTATCTTCATTAGCATGGAAATCATGAGTCAATCTAATGGAAGGAACATTGTGCATCAGTTATTATGGGTTTGAAGAAATTCTAACTTTTGGCTTTCTTTTGATTTGGTTTATCTATCTTCAAAATGGGGCAATACTATACTAGAACAGCTCTTGAGTTGTTTTAGAATTTCATTGAAATAATGTCTGTGGAACCACCCTGGCAATGTAAGGAATTTTTAAAAGCTTAATTTCCTGTCCATTTTGCTTAATGGTTGCTGCTTTCAAAAATCATTCTTTCCCACTCACGTAGTACCTGGCTGTGACAGCAGTAACAGAGCCACAGACAGCTCATGTAGGCCCCTTCCCTAAAGACCGACTTTCTCCATTAGTATCTGAGCCAGGTGAATCAAAATCTTCCCTAAAATCGTCTAAGGGACTCCAAAATCCCTGTATGCACTAGTCTGGCTCACTTGAATGTATCTTGCCCATTTAATTAAACCTGTTATTTCTGGAAACAAAGCAAAACATTTAGGAAAGAATGGCAGAGAGAAACCATCGCTTTCCCAGCAGTGTGACAGGTGAATAATTTAAGGAATCTTTTAAAGCCATGCTTTATTTTAATTGGTTTCCGAATTCATTCATTTTCAGGCTGTGCTTTTATTTTCTTCATCTACCACTGCTTTGTGCCACTTCTCTTTGAGCATATCTGTTATCCTTAAAAAAGGAACTGGATGGGAATTAAC
This sequence comes from Oryctolagus cuniculus, assembly GCF_051225735.1. Lineage (NCBI taxonomy): Eukaryota > Metazoa > Chordata > Mammalia > Lagomorpha > Leporidae > Oryctolagus > Oryctolagus cuniculus. The sequence goes on from NC_142870.1 coordinate 101,737,954, forward strand.
TTGCTTCTGACTATATCCATTTATCCACTTGAAGATCACCGTGGCAAACTATGAAAAATGTGCTAGTTTTGAAAAATGACAAAGCTCCCAGGATCGAAAAGGTGCTTATCCTCCCACAGGAATCTATTTGTTCTGTTATTCTGCCTTCCTTGGCAGCTGGGGCTGGATTTTTTTTTTTTTTTCAAAGCAAGATGCAGATTCTACTTTTCTTTCCTGCCCTGAAATTATGTCTTGCATCTGCATTGCAAAGGTTTTGGATCAAAAGTCCTTTCCTATTTGCACTGCAAATAAAAAACACAACCCCACTGTAAATTGTTTTAATACCCTTTCAACAATTTAAACCTTATAAGGAAAGATACGCTAGCAATTATGTATACATTATAAGTGTTGCACACAGATGTGTTTATAAGGAGGTTATGCTTTCAATCTCTTCCATTCCTAGTCCTTCCCCAGGCATTATCAGCATATAGAAAATGTAATATGTGTAATATGTTCCAAAAGAGTTAAATACACCATATGTGTTTCAGTTTGCACTTTTGTCCTCCTGATAGAATGCTAGTAATGTCTCTTTCTGCCATCCTTCATGGTACTTCATTCAAGGTCCAAAACACTATCTTTGTTTCATTTGGGCAAACATGATGCCAAATGCTGCTGCTCTTCAAATCCCTGGCTTCCCAAATTCCAAAAGACACAGATCAGCTTTTCCTAAGCACTGTTTCATCATGTTCCATTTCTGTGATGAGGTAAGGCCCCTGAAAACCTTCTATTTTGATTGAGGTAAGGAAAGGAAGGAATAATGCTATGTCATTCACATTAGATTGCTATTTCTGACACAAAATGGCCTTTGATTATTTGAGATATCTCTTGCACCTAAGGTGGAAGTAGAGGATGGGGTAAAGGTCGCAATATTGGGGTTTGACCACCTCTTAGCAAGTCTTGTGTAGATGGTCTGTTTTTTTCATTGAATAAAGGGATTTTTCATCCAATGCTATCAACCTTGAGGTTTCAAATGAGACTTAGTAGGTCTCCTTAACATTGTGCAGTTCATGTATAACTTTGATAAAAGAAAAGCTAAATTGTAAGAGATAAATCTATAGAGAGAAACGTAAGGAATGATTTGTAGACTTTGGCATAAATGCCCATTGTGGTACAACCATGAGAGTGACTCTAGAGTATTTTTCCATTTGGCTTTGATTAAAAGTGCAATTTCACATGAAAAACTAGTGTGATATTTCATCTTCAGTTTCCAGGGAGGCTCTATGGAGACTGTCACTAACCAGCACAGCCAGGCAGCCCAGAAGCTTCTCTGATTAGCTCCTCCTGCTGTGCAGCAGGGACAAAATCTCAATCACAGGACATTCTGGAGAGCTTGAGTGTCCATACTCCAACTGTGCTACCTAGAGATCCGTCAAATGTCTGTAAATATTTTGCAGTTCCTTAGGAAAAAGTGTTAGCCTTCTGAAAAACAACAGAGGAAGATTGTTCCTGCATGTAGCACTGGTTCTTGCTGGATTTTCTTTGCATGTTTTCAGTCATTAATCCCATGTCTGCTTTTCCTTCTTCCCTCTTTGGGTGTTTTATGCGAAAGAGCATTGTTCTGATACGTTATCATTCCCCCAGAATGTGCACAAAAATCATTAATTACTCTTGCTTAATTCATTTATGGCTTGATTGTGGACAGGGATACCTGGTCCCTTTAAACAGGTCCAAATTCGCAGTGGGGAATAGCAAAGATATTTCATTTTTTGCTTCTCACAATTTTATAATCTCTGTTCCCTCACCACCATTGCTAAAATGAAAAAGGACACTCAGTCATCATCACATTAATTTTGAATTTTTTCCAATCATCTTGCCTCTTCAACGTGCTCTGTCCCACTTTTCTCTCCCAGACAGTGAGTTTACATCTTCTGAGAGGAAAGACTAGCAACCTCAGAGCTTTTAAATGTGCATCCAGCACACAAACCTATCGGTAAATACGTTGTTTGTTTTGAACAAACCTTCTGCTCTTGTTCTATTTGATTAACAAGAATAATCAAACATCTAAATAAAAATCATTGTCTGTTAGCACTGGAGAGGAGCCAGCCTAGTCACAGACAGCTTGGAAGGCTGGCAAAAGGCAAGATGCATTGTGCTGGGGGACATCCAGGCCAGCGTGAAGGGACCTGTATGCCATCTGCCCCACCCCTTCTGCTCGAATCCCAGACCGAACGTTTTCATCTCATTAGAGCACGCTTCTTGTAAAAGCCAGAGATGAGACACAGCTGCTGCTCCCAACTTCACAAACTAATGAAAGCCTGACAAGTGAAGGGTAGCTTCCTGGAACACCTTGAATGACTTCCCGGCTCTCAGGTACAAAGGTCTGTCCCATTACTGCATAGGGCATCCAGGATGAGTACCCTGGAAATTGGAAAAGACCCCCTAAAATTTACCCTGAAATGTGGCCCTTTAAAGTTCCCTAGAAATGCTATCCAGGGTGCCACATGCGCTACTCGAATTTGGGGTGCCTTACAAATTCACCACGGGCTTATTACTAAATCCCCAATATTAATAAGCCTGAGAGGGTTCTTGCCTAATATTTAGAGAAGAATTCTAAATACTGGCACAGAAAAACGAGGCAGCATGGTACATTTCATGTTTTTATTTAGTAAGAAAGATGCATAGGAGAGTGAGAGCTTTATTTAGGAGAGAGAAGTGAATAGGGGTTCATACCAAGCACCAGGAACCAGCCAGTGGATGAGCATCTAGGCCAGGAAGCCTAGAGCATGTGGCCTGAAGGCCATGCGCCCTGGAGGCACGGGGCTATAGCAAGCCCTGTCCTGGCAAGAGGCCAGGGAAGAAGAGCTGGGCAGGCCACGCCATGGCCCAGCTTTTAACCCACTCTAAAAGGGAGTGGTTAATTAACCTGATTGGCTGGTGGGCACCCTGGTGTGGCCAGGTAGGGGAATGAGGCCACTTAGACCCGTGGCAAACGCATCAGGTAGGGGCATGAGGTCACACAGGGGCGTGGCAAAGGCATGGTCTTTCAGTTCACAAATTTAACAATTTTAACCTGTATGTCTGCCTACTTCACCTTTTCTCTGTGTTTTACTTCCTCAAATTAGGACATCTGGGAGAAATTGAAACCTCGCAACTCATAACTGTATGCACAGTGCTGGGAGACATTATGTGCTAATTGTTGCTTTGGAGCAACATGGGCCCTCTGACAAGCTGTCCCTATTAGATTTGTAAACCTGTGTTTACCAAGAAGCAAAGTTCAGGAGGAAAAATCCCTTTCTCCACAAAATAAGAAACATTACTGACAACCCGCTTAATGCCAGCATTCAACTGTTTCTTTTCCATCTTTATTTCCCCTCTAAGATTCAGCTTCTGGGCTCATTCTGTTCCAAGCAGCTGAAGGATGACAAGGAGGTACAATTCTGGCTCAGCAGTTTCCCAGCCCAGCCCCCACCTGCTTGCCCTGCCCCCTCCTCCTGGCTGGCTTCTCTCTTCCCCCAGCTCTCCCGCCTCCTGCTGCAGATCTCTCTCTGCTGCCTGGCAACCGCACCACAGGCAATGTCACACAGGATTGCTTATTACAGCTCCAGAGAAATAAACAGGACAGGGAAAATTCTTGCTGCTACATTAGAACGGTTATGTACAAATGTACCAAAGCCAGGTAATTCAAGGAGTGATATTATACTAGAATTTTGCACCACAGAGCCTAGGCCTTCCCTTACATGCATAGAGAAGGGTGATGGGGGAGTGAAAAGGAGTCTGAGATGGCTTTTAGCCAGCAATGTATTAAATATATCCATTCTGTTGGCGTAGACCTCAGATGTAGCTATTTCTGAGCTTCAAGGACTTTCCCAAAAACTAGTACAGTTATTTGAAAAAATCCAATTTGCATATGAAGAGTTAATTCTATTGCTTATCATCATAATTTGTTCTCAAAAATACTGTGTTGATGATTTTAGCAAGACTTGAGGGCATCTAACCCAGAATCTGGAAAGGGGTTGAGACCTGTTCTTTCTTCAATGTTCTTTTTGTTGTTGATGTTGTCATTCATATGAGGGTCCTATGTTCATTTAGACTTCGCTGAATTCATTGCTTCCAGCAGCTGACAATGACCAAGCACATTCTTTGTGTCCACCATTGGCTCCAAAGACTAACAGAGAAGACTCCTGGGGAACCCATTATCACAGGGAAGACTGACAAAGAAATTACTAAAATAAACATGGCTGCAGGATACAATGGGAAAGTCTTTTTCATTTTCCTCTCAGGATTCAGTGCCTCTCTCCAACAGGAAGAGTTCTATATCAGGATTTCCTCTCTGTCCCATCTGTTTAGCCAGGCAATGGAAGGAAGCAAGCTCTTCCTAACTCAGTTTCCTGAGTATGATACCCAGAGAGTATAAACACTATTTGAAGTGTATCTCTCCAGAAATCTCAATGCACCTTTAACCTAATTCTGAAATCCCTTCATGTTCCAGTTTCCTTTGTTGGCCTGAATCATTAAAGAGCGTGACTCATCTGCTTACTGGAGTAAACTGATAATTGTGCCTGAGACACTACTGGTGACCTCCTCTTGCTCCTGAGCCCATCTTAGAGACTTATGCGTCCCCACTGCAGATCACTGTACGTGACAGAGTTGGGAAATCTGGATGGTGGGCATATCTGACAGAGCAGAACAGGAGTGGTGTCAGTGTTTCTAAAAGGGCTCATTATTGATAACAGGGGGTGTCCAAGGTATAAGTAAGGAGAGTCCATGCAGAGTCATTTTGTATGACATTGTTGTCAGTGATTATCATCAATGAAGATTACCATCAAAAATTGGAAAAAGTTTAACCAAAGTTCCCTGGCTGGAGTACTAGACTAGGCTGAATTTTCAGATGGAGGATAAGTGGAATAGAAAAGGATGTAGCGGGTCCAGCGCTGTGGCACAGCGTGTTAAAGCTGTGGCCTGCAGCACTAGCATCCCATATGGACACTGGTCCGTGTCCCGGCTGCTCCACTTCTGATCCAGCTCTCTGCTATGGCCTGGGAAAGCAGCAGAAGATGGCCCAAGTCCTCGGGTCCTGCACCCGCATGGGAGTCCCAGACGAAGCTCCTGGCTCCTGGCTTCACATAGAACTTCCGCAGTTGCGGCCATTTGGGGAGTGAACCAGCAGATGAAGACTTTCTCTCTCTCTCTCTCTCTCTCTCTCTCTCTCTCTCTGGCTATACCTTTCTCGTAACTCTGTTGTTCAAATAAATAAAATAAATCTTAAAAAAAAAGAAAAGGTAGAAGCACTCATCTGTCAAGGAAGGCAGACTGGCCAAATGGGGCTAGGCAAAATGGGAGGCCTGAGACTGTGTGCCTTCTACCAGGCTGGCCAGAACATTCACCGCCAGGACCAAGGTGTAGTCCCAGCACTTCTCATGGTGGATAGCCCCTCCCCATCCCTAGACTCCAATAGTTTGAGGACTAGATAGCACTTCTCCTGGAGGACAGAAGGACAGGGCTTCTGGCACTCCCAGCTTGTGGTGCAGAGGATACCAGGAAGGATCCACAGAGGGAAAGTAAGGCAGGACTGGTAACACAGAGCTCGGAAAGCCCAGTAAGTCACAGGCCGTGATCAGACAGACCTGTTTGGATCCCAGTTCTTGTAGTTTGATGGTTATGTAACCCTAGAGAAATATTCAAGGTCTTGGAAACACAGTTTCATCATCTGTAGGATTCCAATGATGTCACTAATAATTGTTTTATAAAATTACCCTTACACTTTAAAGGGCCAAAACCAGATACACAGGAAATCTTTTGCCATAATATGAAAGCAAACAACAATAAGCAATTAAATTGTTCTACATGAATTTATGGAGACTGAAAATGATGATAAATGATATTAATAACACTAAAATGGCACACTTTCAAGAACTGAAATTGCAGAGTATGTGTCATACTAAAAAAAAATTCTCTTCCTCTACCCCTTCCGAGTTTGCCTGTCATGTTATAATATGTGGATATGCTGCAAATATCAATCTCCTTGTCTATAGACTAAACCTCTTGGCCTAGTTCTCGCACTGTGTGGTCTGGGAATGGAAAGTTGTAGAGAGGCAGAGTCTCTACTGCATATGACTACAGCATATTCTCGTGCCACTACCTGGGAGGTGCAAAACTGTGCATGTTACCAAATGCACAAACTCAACCTGTCCCTAAACTTTTAAATAAGGCTGACTCAAGTGGTTTCTGAAGAATTTGAAATCCATTTAGGAAAATTTCTGCTCCCCTCCTAAGCTTGTCTTGCCCCCTCTTGTCTGCCGGGGCTCCTGGCCTAGTCGCCCTTGTCTCTACTTCCTTGCCTGTGTTTTCCATCTGATCTTGGCAGGAGAATGCACCAGGAATGTTTCACTCCAAGTCTAAGTTCATCCCTTGACTTCCTCATGTTGGAAGATAGCTTGCACGACTGAACTATAGTCTCTGGAACTTAGCTTTAGGTACCTAAGGGACCAAATTCTGTTCTCGACTAGAGGTAAGTCAGACAGACATGTATCCATTTTTATCAGAGTTATGAAGAGAATTACAAAACTCATAGCCTGTGGTTTTTCAAAGCAGTTCAAGGAGCAGCTGTATCGGCTCACCTGGGGGCTTATTACCAAATCAAGATTTAGAACTGAATCCCAGATTTACCAGTCAGCTGCCCTCAGTAATTGTCTTGTTGCCATAATCTCTTGAATATTTGGGCAGAAATAAATTCATGTGAATAGTGACAACATCAATCCGATTTTTCAGCAACGGTTTTTTTTATTTCCATCTGTCCAGACTTTTAGGAAAGTTTCTCTGTGAAAGTCTAGATCTATTCTCTTTTAAGTTAGCAGACCACAGATATTAAAACAAAATAAAACAAAATTTAAAAAAACAGGTGTGAAGGACAATAAAAAAGTCACATGATGGGTTAAATTGCTCTATTGACCCAGGACTTCTCACCAGTCATTCACTAATCCAGCAAATATGCAGTGAGTGTTATGTGTGAGGCACTCTGCTCAGTGCTGGAGATGTGAGATTTTTGTCTGTACAAGGCAAAGTCACTGTCCACACTGAGCTTTACTTCTTGTGGAAGAGATGGGCAGCAGGCGACTTAAAAATCAATATTTCCAGATAGCCAAAAATACAATGAGAAACAAGATGAAGCATCATCTGGAATTTGAGATTAGCTGGAATGAGGGAGAAGAGGCTGTTCTAAATGGGGAGAGAAGAGAAAAATCTCTCTGAGATGATAATTCAGTAGACACTTGAATGATGGAAAGAATGCCTCGTGCAAATAAGAGGAAGAGCCTTCAAGGAAGAATAGAAGGGAGTGTCAGGCCAGGGAGCAGGGAGTCTTTGATGGAAAGCAAGTAGTCAAGAGTAGCTAGAGCAGAGTGAGTGGGCTAGGTGATAGAAGACGGGGGTTTGGAGACCATTTAGGGCTTTGAAGACAGCTGTACATTACTTGACTCATAATAGCAGGTTGTTGTAAAGTTGTGAGCAGGAAAGTTATATCGTCTTACATATGTGTGTGTGTGTTTTTAAATTCCACTACTGTGGGAAGTGTATAGAGTAGAGAGGAAGTATTGGAAGCTATTAACCAGTTTGGGGGTCATTTCAGTGGTGTATGGAAAGAGATGTTGGTAGCTTGGGTGACCATCGAATCAGTGGAGATAAAAGAAAGCAACTTCAGGATATGTTTTGGAAATAGAGTGACAGGACTTGTATTATGCATTTAAAATGAGGGAAATATAGAATTCAAGGATGATCTTTATGATTTTGTCCTGGTCAATGATTGAATGGTAGTGCCTTTTGTTATAATAGGAAGCCTTGAGGAAGAGCACTTCAGGACAAGTTTGTAAAACTTAATGGGTTTCTGAGTCAAGACATTGATTATGGAGTTGGATATAACAATCTGGAGCTTTGGGGTGAGTATTTATCCCATGAGTTAAGATATAGGTTAGGATGCCAGTATTCTGCTCTTGATCCCAATTTATTGCTAATAAGCACTCTGGGAGGCATCAGGGGATGGCTCAAGTTGTTGGGTCCCTGCCACCCATATGGAAGATGTGGACTGAGTTCCTGGAACCCAGCTTGGGCTACAGCCCTAGCCCAACCTTGATCTAGCCCATCATTGTGAACATTTGGGAACTGAACCAATGGACGTGATATCTCTCTCTCTCTCTTTCTCCCCTCTCTCCCTCCCTCCTCCTCTCTCTCTTTCTTTGTCTTTCTGCCTCTCTCTCTCTCTCTCTCCCTGTTCTCTCCCCCCCCCCTTCTTGCTCTCTGTCTCACTCTGTGTGTCCCTCTGCCTCCCAAACAAATAAAATAATAATAATCTGGAGCTTTGATCTCCAAAGTGAAGATAAAATTTGAGGATCCATCAAGGCTTGTAATATCACAGGAAAGAGAGAATTTGGGCCAGCAGTGTGACACAGTGGGTTAAACTGACACGTGAAATGAAGGCATTCCATATCCACTGCTTCAAGTCCTAGCTGCTCTGCTCCTGATCCAGCTCTCTGCTAATGTATCTGGGAAGGCAGTGGAAGACAGCCTGAGTATTTGGGACTAGGCCACCCACTTGAGGGATCTGGATGGAGCTCCAGGTCCCAGCTTTGACCTGAACCAACCCCAGCTGTTGCAACCATTTGGAGAGTGAATCAGCCAATGAAAAATGTTCCTCTCTCAATATTTCTCTCTCCATGTCACTCTCCCCTTCAAATAAAAAAAAATCTTTAAAAATAAAATAAAATAAAGTAAAATTCAATGAATGAAGAAACTCTCCCAGGCAATAAAAATCTGTAGAGAATATCCAGAATTGAACCTTAAACGACCCTGACATTTAAAGGCGAAAGATCCAGTTAAGGAGGCTGAAAAGGAATAGCCAATGAGGTCAGAGGAAAACAAGTGTGGCATACTGGAAATTGTGAGACTATTTTGGTCATAGAACTTTTATGACCGTGTATAGAGACCAAGATGGCCATTCTGCAGCATGAAAGGAGGCTCCAAGTCAAGGGTAATAAGTATTTATCTGTGAACAATTCTCATTTATTTTGTGTTTTATTAGATGAGAGACATGTGAAAGGTATAAGTGAGCTTTTCCAAAAGATTTCCTTGATGGGGAAAACAACTATTGAAAACACCCTAACAGTGATCTAAAAAAGCATTTTCCCTAAGGAAGAGAGACATGTGCAAAAGCTTGAGTTTTTCAAAACTGCCTTTAACAGTAAATCAACATCTTCACATAGCTTATTGGAAAGGGCAAAATAAAATGCGTTGATTAGATCTGCTGTAATTTCTTGGCATTTGGGAGAGGAAAGGTTAAGATTTAATAAGTGGTAACTGAGAGCTGATATTCTCAGATTTCCAGTAGGCGACAGAGCAATTTAAAGCCACACGGAAAAAAAAAAAGGTGAAAGAGTAAAATGTGTATTTCAAGTTGTGGTGGGTTGTGCTTTATGTGCTCACTACCTCAGAGACTTTAAAGATATAATGACACTCTGAGTAGACAGGAAAGGAAATCGCTGCCCCTGTTTAGTATTTATTGAGTACCCAGAACAAGAGGCTTTGAGGGCACTTACATACTGAGTGACAAGAATGCTGCAGGACTGATTTCACATGTCATTATGCTGTGGTCAAACCTGGTATTTCTTTTCCAGAAGATTAGTTTATAGGGTATCTAGAAATACAAGTCTCATTCTCGGTTTCTTCTGAATCATATCCATAAGGACAAGTAGTTCTCATATACAGTATTGATCACTTTCATGATTAATTTTGACTTTTGGTTGACATTTCATTTAATTCATTCATGTTTTTAAAAAATATGTTAGCAGATTGAAGTTAATCCCACAAAGGAGACACACTGATCTTTTTTCTTGGGGCTACCCTTTTTCATTCATCTGCACAGGTTTTTAGGATTTTCTTTGTAAGAGCATGGGAATATTTATCTTAAGTTAACAGAACACTAATTCACAGAATCAACACAAAATTCACTTCATGGGAAATGACATCACAAAAATAAGGGGTAATCTATACTGGCAGGTTGAAAGAGCAGATCAAGCTAAACCCTGCGGTTACAATGGGAGCATGTGCTTAGTAAAGTTACTGCCTTTCTTTTTATGATTTCACCAGTAAACAATTCAGGATCATTTGCAGGGATATGCCTGTACTGGATGAATTTGCACTCTCTGACATTACAGCAAACATGTAATTATCTTCACTCATAGAAAAGAACCAAAATACATGCAATCCACAATGATGGCAAATTCTCTGAATCATTCCCAGTTGGCTTTGGGATGTGTTTTGCACTTAAGTTTAGTATGGGTGTGTCAGATATTCTGGGAATTCACTTCAAAGAGAATAATGAAATAACACAATGAAAACTTGGCTCCTTTTGAGCTGGGAAAGGCTCCAGTTTTCCTCTCCTAATCCTGTCCATTCAGGAAACAGACATGACCTTGCTCAAAGTTCTCTCTGAACAAAAAACTTGGACATTAATTCTTTGGATTTCAAAGGGCTTCCTTGCAGAGGTCTGAGTTTCCTTAAAGTCAAAGTAATAATTAAGCAGAATGTTAGCTAGAGTTTCAGCTGGAAAGATTGAGCAGACGGACAGATACCAACCTGTCTGCTAGGTAGGGCTGAGGAAGAATTCTAGTGGAGTAAATGAACTCCCCGCCTGCAGCCAACACTCTTACAAAGCACTATAGTATACATAAAAAGTCAAGTTTACATATAGATTATTTCTCTTAATAACCCTGAAATCTCTAGCAAAATACTTAATTTGCCTAATCTCTTAATCTATAAAATGGTGCCCTATGGGCTTGTTAATTGTCAGTGCTTAGTTCCAGCAAGGTGCATAATGAGTAACCAAAATCTTATTAGCTGTCACCTGAACCAATGAACTAAACTTAAAATTGCCTCTCACATAGAAAAGTCATGTTTTTTCAAATACATTCAGTTACAATTGTGCTTAGTAAAATGCAATGTCACTTTAAAACATTTCTAAATTCATGTGTTCCACAAGGAAATGTTAAACAACCACTATATACTAGGTATTCTTATTGACTCCCACATTTACTTATCCTATTATGAATTTTTCTTAATCAAGTGGTCCTGAATGAGAAAATTACCATCATCTGGAAGCCTATATAACTGAGGACACGACAGATTGTCTTAAATGTCAGCTATATGTAATGCAAGAAAAATGATTGGATCCTGGGAGGAGAATTCAGGGAAGAGAAACTATCACAATTGATTCTGAGATAAATGAGACTATGATTCAGATAAGAGAAACTATTAGTAAATTTCTGTTACTGTTTTAGTTATGACAAAGATATTATAGTCAGATGATATCCTTATTGTTAGGAGATTTGTGTGAAATATTTTAGAATAGTGACTTGATGTCTATAATTACTTTTAAATGGTTAATAAATAAAGAGTATGGAAAAACGAGTTTTACAACTAGGTAAAAAGTATAAAACTGATCATTGAAATATTCTTTTATCTATTTCTATATGTGAGTATTTTATTTATTTATTTAACAGGTAGAGTTATAGACAGAGAGAGATACAGAGAGAAAGGTCTTCCCTCCATTGATTCACTCCCCAAATGGCCGCTACAGCCAGAGCTACGCCGGTGCAAAGCCAGGAGCCAAGTGCTTCCTCCTGGTCTCCCATGCGGGTGCAGGGGTCCAAGCACCTGGGCCATCCTCCACTGCCTTCCCAGGCCACAGCAGAGAGCTGGACTGGAAGAGGGGCAGCCGGGACTAGAACCCGGGCCCATATGGGATGCCGGCACGGCAGATGGAGGATTAACCCAGTGTGCCAATGCACCGGCCCCAATGTGAGTATTTTCTTATTACAGTAGGGAATATATTATATAGATACATATTTAAAACTTCTTTGTAAACTCAAGTAACTCATTTGAGTGGAGAAAACTGAAGCCTGATGGGTTAAGTGATCTATCCAAATAACCAAGTAATACTGGCCTGATTACTTTCCATCAGAGAACCTGGCAGTACTCATCTATCTACACTGCTCCTTAGACCATGGTCAATGATTCAGAAATGGTGCCTTCAATCACAAGTGGGACAAGAAAGAGAGTGAAAACGCATGTTGGTGAATCCATTCACACTAATGGAGAAACAAGTTAAGTCTCCTCCTGAAATAGGGAGGCAATAATATCAGGCCTTTCCAACACAAAGGACAGGAACAATTTCTGCATCATAAAGGAATATAGATGGTAGGTATTGAATGCCAAATGTAAATGAATTTCCAAATATTCCAACCTTGTCAACATCAAAACTAGTGAAATATATTCATTGTGTATGTTATCAGACTAGGATTATAACTAATGTCATGAATCAAAAAATAAGTTTGAGTCATGTAAATGAAAATTTTTATTAAAATGGATGATATTTTTCTACAGAATTTTCAAGAAATTTCACAGCAGTGATGGGGGGACCAGTTAATATATTTTGTATATAATTTTATGAAAGCATTGATTATTTGTAACTTAACTATAAAGAACCTTCAGTGAACTACGTTGAGATCATGGATATTTTCAACCTCTAGGGTAAGAAAGCTATGAAGTTGGCATATACTTTGCAATTACCCACAACTTTAAGCATCTTGACCAGTATTTTTTATCTACCCAGACGGTTTTACAACATTGCACACCATGTTTGATTCAACCTCACTCAATAACAGTTATAATTTGGACCTGTTTCTCTGTCTTCCTCTTACTTCCAGAACCTGCAGAGTAATTGAGAAAAAGAAACTTAGATCTAGGCTATAGGAGTTTTATTACCCTAAAGAAATTCAGGTTCTAAAATCATTAAGGATACAGATAATTGTATATTGTATGCAACAAAGCAGCATGACTTGCCTTGTGCAATGAAAGAGGATGCACAATTCCATGCTAAGTCATGGTATTTGTCTCTTTGGTCACAGAAAGGTCAATGAAATTCTAACAGTCTGGTGACTTGAAAGTTTGATTAACCCAAACATACCATGCCCTCTCTGAAGACTCCTTTTGAATCAAGGCTCAGAGAGTTCATCTTCAAGATAAAGATACAGCAACCCCTCTGTATCCACAAGTCTGGCAGCAAGAGGTTCAACCAATCACTGTTCTAAAATATTTGAAAAAAATATTATAATACTGGCATTTGCATTTACACTGAACATGTGCAGACTTTTCTGGCCATTATTCCCTGAACAGTATAACATAATATCTATTTACATGGTATTGTATGAAGCATTACAAGTAATCTAGGGGTAGTTTAAAGTATATGGGGGGATGTGAACAGGTTATATGGAAATACTACCCCATCTTTATAAGCACTTGAGCACCCATGGATTTGGGTATCTGTAAATACCAAAGGATGACTATAGATAGGTAGATGATGGTAGCAGTAGAGGTGGAAATGGAGGTGTGGGTAGAGGTGGGGGTAGAGATTTACATTTCCAGTATTAGAAAGTACACACATATTCTTCTGTGGGGCAATAGGAAGGAAATAACTTTTTTCTGTGGTAAACTATGTCAACCTTCCCACAACATTCATGTAAATGGCCTGATTTTGCAGGCATACCTCTCCTGAGTTTATGTGATTACAATAGATACAAGTGCTCTTGAAAAAAGCACTTGTTCAGAATCTTACTTATTCACTTATTTTCATCTTATAACAAAATGGAAGATGCTCCTTTGACTCCATTCCTTGTTAATTAACCATTGGCATTTTAGTAATGTGGATTTTTTTCCCCTAAGAGTACTTTAATTTTATATGATATAGATGTCCAGCCCAAATAAATTCATAAAAAATATAAAAATATCTCCTCATACTACAAAGATTTTTGTCTCATATTGTCTGAACTAGCTCAAGACACCTTATGCTAAAGAAAAAGAAGCTGAGTTTCAAACACAATTCATGAAAAATATATCTCTGGAGGGATGTGATTAAAACTAAATGTGTTATACACCACTTCCCATCCTACTGAACAAAACAAGAAAGCCTTCCATTTTTAATCACTGCCTATAGAACACCTATTATACAAAAATATGGGAGCAATGGCATGCTTTCTGCAAAGAGCTCTGAGCTGAACACTGGTGTTTTAGCTGGCAGCACAGTCCTGCATAATACCGCATTCTGCAATGTGTCAGCAGTTCAAAGCAATACTCTATTCTTTGGATCACTTATCCATTATTACTTCAGACAATGAGTATCTGATACAAAATAAAAGTGATGGATGCCAAGTGAACTGGTGAGTGTGTTCTGAGTAAGAACAAACGGGAAAGACATTGTGGTTCATTGCCTGATGAAATTACTTTTGGGTATTTAAGTACATCTTACATTATGTTATGCATGGGCTGTTGGATGTGAATTCTGGAAAGCAGCACTGAAAAATTAACTGTTTCTACTCCACAAAATATATTATTTAAATCTCCTAAATTGGATAATGGAAATAATTATTAAATAAATTTATTTCCCCCACTCCTTCTCTCTCTCCCCCTTCCTCACTCCTTGCCTCTTTCTCTCTACCTTTATCAAAAGAAAGGAGAGAAAGAAGGATGGAAAGAGAAGATCTGTCTGCACAATAAACACTCCTCATTGAATCTGAAGTACTGAATTTAGTATGGGGCAATGATTCATCTTTCTTGGAAAAACATTTGTTGCAAACCTATGCTCTTCTTGGCATTTGATTATGTAGAAATGATCTGTCTCCTACAGTGAAAAATCATGCAGCTGACTTATTTGGCATGGCTTTTCTGTTCATGTCCCCATGATGTAAGGTTTTTGAAGTTCTCTGTAACCATCTCCCAAAGCAACATTTGATCATTTCACTAGCTATTCAAAAATTATCTGTGTCTATCTTTTGCATAAACAATTCCTACATAATAAAGATCCAATTCCTTAGTTTTTAATGCATCAAGAAACTCTGTGTAAGAATTACTATTTGAGAAAAATGTAAGTTTCACATAATGGTTTTATTTTTAAAGGCTTATTTATTTATTTTAAAGGAAAAGTTTCAGAGAGGGTGGGAGATACAGAGAAAGAGAGATCTCCCATCCACTGGTTTACTTTCCAAATGGCTTCAATAGCTAAGAATTGGGCCAGGCCAAAACCAGGAGCCAAGAGTTTCTTCCAGGCCTCTCTTGTGGGTTCAGGGATCCAAGTACTTGGGCCATCCTCTGTTGCTTTCCCAGGTGCATGTGCTATGACCTGGATCAGAAATGGAGCAGCGGGACTATGAACTTGTGCCCATATGGGATGCTGGTATCAGGCAGCAGCTTAAATTGCTATACCACAACACTAGCCCCTAGAAATTAGTTTGTAATGATGGCATTATTCTAGAAAACTTGTGGATTCCTTATAAATAGTAAAAAAAAAAAAAAAAAAAAAAAAAAAAAAAAAAACAAAAAAAAAAACATTGGCTGGCATTTGTTTAGTGCTTGCAGGTTAGAATCCTTACATTCCACAGTTGAATCCCCAAGTTTGAGTCCTATTTCTGGCTCCTGATTTCAGCTTCCTGCCAATGCCAATGAAGACCCTGGGAGACAGAAACAATATCTCAAGCCATTGTGTTCCTGACAATGCCCAGCTCCCAGCTTTAGCCTAACCCATCACTAGCCACTGTGGGCATACGGAGAGTAAACCAGCAGATGGAAGTGTTCTCTCTCACTCACTCATTTTCTCTCTCTGCATCCCAAATAAAGAAATAAATATATTTAAAAGATAGGACTTTAGTGCATAATGTATGGCCTAGAAGTTTGAATTTTGGGGCACCATTCAGTAATATACTTACCAAAATGCCAGAGTCTTTCCAGTAGCCACCATGGCCTTAGATGAATTGAAGAGAAGGGAGCAAGAGATTCCCTCTAAAATATGCACACAGGTATGAATAACCTTTAAAATTCACTTTTGTGTAGGACATCATTTGTAAAATCTACAGGCAATATTTCAATAAGCCAATCTATTTTGGTTACTAGTCCCTTGAAATTTATTCCAAAAGAACAAATACATTCTTCAGGCTATATTGTTCAAAAATAAAAGAGCAAAGTCGCATCTTCCATTCATCCAGTAAATATAAAAGGCGAAGTCTAAAGTTTTCAACAAAAATCTTAATAATAATGACTCAATTCTAAAATGACTAATTAGAGCAGTAAGAGGTACCTTAAATTTGGGAATTAACCTGACAAGGGAATCAATATGTGATGAATGTATTTCTACTTGCCAATTCAAAGTAAATTTCATCAAACAGATTGGAATTCTCAAGTGTCAGATTTGTTAAGTACATTCATCTCAAGAGATAAATTATAATTAAAATATTATTAAATGTCCAACTTGTCAAGTTTGCTATTTGCAATGAAATATTTCACCTCTAACAAGGAAAGGCTAAGGAAGTTTTGATGAATTTATGTTTCAAAAATATGAATGTGTTGCAGTTGAGTTTTATAAAATTTATATAGCAATTTATATAGCAAGACCCCAAGAGTCATACTTCTGGATTGTAGAAAATGAAGACCTAGGTGCAAGGTAGGAAAGCACATGGCATTTCTGACCCTAAATCTATCTAGGCAGGGGGAACCTGGAAGAAAGCAATAGAAACCAATGAACTGGAGCCCTATAGAAAAAAAGGGTAGAAGAAGGAGCATCCCAGCTGGTGATATTTCAGAAAGGACATTGGAGAGGGGTAAATTTTGGAAACAGCACCAGGTTATCCACATGGTATGCAGGGAGTCATCCTCCCTGACAACTAAAATCTTTGTTTTCAGTGCATTAGAGGAAGATGTGCAAAATTATATAGACCTATATATATATATATATTTGTACGTAATCAACACTGGGAAGATGACCCCACATATTATTTGCTGCCATCTATCTCTTCCACAAGGATTATTTGTGTTCATGTTCTACACATTTTGTTTTTCTATTCATAGCCCCTTACATAATACCCAGACTACCTAAGAAACCCAGTAAATGTAAGTGGAACTGAACCAAATATATGAATACGTGAGAGTGGCATCTTGTACCTTGTTTTCAGTTTCTGTTTTTGCTGAATGGGAGGTTCCTGCTAACAGACATCAAGGAATGCCCTTATATAGCAAATTTGAGTGGTGTCAGCTAAAATATGCAGTGAATATATCTTTCCCAGCTCTAATTTCCTGCCAGCTTTTCAAAACACACAGATTATCTTTCTCATTCAGGAGGAGAAGTAGGGGGGAAGTGGGAGAACAGACTTCACCCTGCCTGAACTGTTCACCTTGTTGGATATTTGAGAACTACTGGATGGCTCAAGAGATGCTTCAAGAAACAGTGTGAATTCTGCTTTGTTGCTATAATAAGAAAAAAAAAAGGTATTTTTTGAGCTGTCTCCCCAAGTGTTAGTTTTAACATCTGGCACCAACTAACCTGCAAAAAGATAATAGAATATGTTTGGGGACTTGGAGGCCCAGAGAAGAGGATAATTTGTAGACCCAATTTCTAATAGAACAGGGGGAAATGCTTTCATCTGAATCACTGATGTGATCAAATAAATATGACTGAATACTCGCCAATTGCTCAAGCAATTTATCTCTCCAAATGTATTCCAAATGTTAATTTTATCAGGGTGCAAGCTGCTAAAATGCAGCTAGTAGATCATTAAATTTCAATAGGGAATAGACTTCATATTTAACATAAACAGTCAAGTCATTTTGGCTGCCTGCATCTTGTGCCACATTTAGAAAGCCTTCTGTGTAACCATAGGAACGGTTTTGCTTAAGCACTGTTGCTTGTATAAATCCAATTCATTCTGAATTAGCTGAAAAAAGGGGGAGGGTTGCGTGATTTGTTTCTGTCCATTGCTTCCCAAGTTGCCTCTTTGAAAATGTGAGAAGAAAATTTAAAATACAGGTTTTTTTTTTTCCTTTTTTTGGGAGGTGGGATGTGGGTAAGATTGAGAGGCAGAATTCTTTATTCCTAACAACATTGGCATCACAGAGAATAAAAAATAATGAAGTGATTTTAGATAGCTCAGAATCTTGGCTACTTATTTAGGCATTTTTATCATTTGAAAAAATATTTCCTGTGCTTATCATTTTCTTAGTTTAGAGAATCTTCTTTAATACATGTGATTTAGGAACATGCTTTTCCCACATATATTTTTACACATGGCATAAAATCCCAATAGAAATTTATTCATGCTAAGAAAGTCCTATTTCTAGGAGATTTAGAAGCTATCAGCCACTGTATTACATAGTTGGTTAGATTAATCATATTATTTTCCTTTCAGCGTCTTGTTTCAAGCAGCCGTGGTGGGAGATTTGAAAGAAGAAGATATTTTTGCTGTATGGAGAGATAGGGTTGGATGAGCTGCCAGGGAAAGTTCTTAAGGCAGCCAGAGGGGGATGGGAAGATCCTCCTTTTCCAGAGGAAAAGAGAGCTCTCCTCTGTGCCTTCTAACTATCGCTTTAATTCACTGACATTCTTCTTCAAACGTGGGGTCAAATTTTACTAGCTTCAAGATACTTCTACCAGCCTTTACCTCTCAATAACAATGACTGATTCTCTTAACACACCCTAGATTATACTTGTGCCTGTATAAACAATATTATCTTCTTCAGTATGGTGCAAATGGATGTTTATCTATCTCACACACCTGAATGTGAGCTCTGTGTGTTTAGGGAATGTTTCTTCTTTGTTTAGTAATTGTCCAGAATGTAGGTCATTATGCCTGGTAAGCCCTAAGTAGGTGATTTTGACTAATAATGGAAGTGAAAACTGAAAGGCAGCAGGAATGCTGCAGGCAGGCATGCCTTTTCAGAGTTTTATTCAGTTTGGGAGTCAGAGTTGGTGCTCTCCAGGAGGCTTAATGGTGATTGGGAAGAAGAGAAGAGAAAGCAAAAGGAGAAGGGAGGTTGCTGGATTCAGAAAACCCCCCAGGAACTGTAATATCATTCCTAAGATGACATGTATGATAGCATAAAATGTAGCCCTCCAAAACACGCTCCTCCAAGTCCTGGAGCCTGTAATGTTAGCCTAATTTGGAAAACGGTCTTTGCCAGTGTGACTGAATAAACAGTTTCAAGATGGTGAGATAGTTCCACATTGTCTAATTGCGTCCTGAACGTCATCATAAGTATCCTTATTAAATAATTTTAAGACCTATCTCATAGACAAAGGCAGAGAAGGCAATGTAAAGATGGAGGCAAAAGTTAGAGGGATGTGAACACCAGTCCAGGAACTTCAACCACAAAAGCTAAAGCATCAACAG
This sequence comes from Oryctolagus cuniculus, assembly GCF_051225735.1. Classification (NCBI taxonomy): domain Eukaryota; kingdom Metazoa; phylum Chordata; class Mammalia; order Lagomorpha; family Leporidae; genus Oryctolagus; species Oryctolagus cuniculus. The sequence continues at coordinate 101,757,186 of NC_142870.1, forward strand.
AGTGTTCTACCCCAGACCTCTGCAGTGAGTATAGTCCTGCTGATGACTGATTAGACCCCAGCAATATTGAGCTTGGACTTCCGGTGTCCAAATCTGTGAAACAATAAGTTTCTGCTTTTTTAAGATTTGAAGTTTGTGGTTATTTGTTAAAGTAGCAGTAGGAAATTAGCAGGACTCCCATAAAATCTATATTTACTAAAGCGATAAGAGAAAATGAACATTAAGAAAAGAGCAATTAGGTCAAGTTCACACAGATAATTACTGCTAGAGCTGGGAATCAAACCCAAGGCTGAACGACTTCAAAGCTGTCTAGTTTTTCTCATCCAGCATGTTTGGGGCAAATGTCTCTCTTAGCCAAGTTCTGTTATACTGAATCAGTGTTGGCACTATTCTGTGGGCTGAGCCACCATGACTGGATTGTCCCCTGCAGCAAAATAGAAACAGAGATTTCAATTAGTTGACCAGCTAATTTAGGTAGACCTGTAGGTCTCTCTCATAATTACACTGCAAAGTAGGAAGCTTTGTAAGTAATCTTTTTAAAAATTTTGTTTGTAGATCGTCAACCAGTGGCCTTGCCAATTCTGTTCCTCTTGGTCCAACAGTTCTTCAAAAATGTTGTAAGAAATGCCAGATTATCTTTCAGGTTCTTTGCAAGGAGACTCTTTCATCTATTAGGCATTCATCAAAAAATATTTACTAAGCCCATACTATATGCCAGGACATGTTCTAAATGTTTGAAATGCTTTACTTTAGTTGAAATGCTCTACACTTCTTAGATTTACATTACAGTTAAGAATATAAAAGACAAGACAACCAACTGAACAAACTAAAAGATAAATTTGTGAGATATTTAATTTAGATTTAGAGACTGCTAAGGGGAAAATAGAGCTAAAGGAGATGAGAAATAGTACAAGTCAGAGTGGAGGGTGGTTTTGTAACATGGCCAATGAAGGCGTTCCTGAGAAAGTGATAGCTGAGAAGATACTAGAAAAAGGTGAGCTAGCAAGCCATGGGGATTTGTGAGGAGGACACAGTACAGGCAGATGGATGAGGGAATCTGAAGAAGATGAGGAGAGGAAAGGAAAGCAGGACACATGAGATCAGGAGGCCAGCCCCTGAAGGACGTTGAGACCATGGAAGGACTTTGGGATTCCATTCTGAGGTGCAAAACCACTACAGTATTTTGAGCTAGCGTGATGCAGTTTACCTTTCCTAAAAGATTACACAGAGGATCTTATTAAAAAAAAAAAAAAAAAAAAAAAAAAAACAGAGGTTACATGTATCAAAGCAAGTAGGCTCTTTGGAAGGTCATAATTGTACATGGTTACAGAAAAAAGGAAAATTATCTGGTTTCCTCTTTATCTTGAAGTTGTCTCACCACTGAATCTCTCAGAGATACGAATATTCCATGCACTACACTCTACTTCACTTTTGCCCTTTTTAATTTCCATAACGAAACTCAAAACACAAATGACCTACACAGTTAAATGTCTTGCTGCCACCCTGCATCTCTAACTGGAAAGGGGGAAAGCAGAGAGAAACTTAAAATTTCTTTGAAAGCTGGAATTTTCCTAATGCTCCAGATTTCATATAGCCCAAGTCAACAGGAACAACTATGGATTTCACTTTCTATAATTTCCTGGGACTCCTTTCAAATGAACATAAAATACTGTTTTTGCTTCACCTTTCTGCTTTGCTAAGGACCCTTCCACCAAACACATTTGTAGTTTAGAATTTCCTTTACTCACAAACAGAGCTTAAACTGGAGTTATTTAAATATTGGGATTCTTTTAATACGTAATATGAATTCTGCATCTATGGAACATGAGATGAGGAACAAGACCAAGAGTGTTGAATAGGAAATGATTGGGCAGCAGGTATGGTCTGCCCTCGGTATTCACAGAGAATTGTTCATAGGACCTCCCTTAGATACCAAAATCTGAAGATGTGCAATTCCCTTATACCAAATGGTTTAGTAGGTGGACTTTTCACTGTAGTTAAAACACTGCTTATAAGGCCAGCATTGTGGCACAATGGATAAAGCTGCTGCCTGCAGTGCTGGCATCCCATATAGGAGCCAATCTGAGACCCTGCTACTTGACTTCCTATTCAGCCACCTGCTAATGCACCTAGGAAAGCAGCAGAAGATGACCCAGATGCTTGGGCCCCTACACCCACATGGGAGACCCAGAGGAAGCTCCTGTCTCCTGGCTTCGGCATGGCCCAGCTCTGGCTGTTGCAGCCAGTGAACCAGTGGATTAAAAATCTCTCTCTCTGTCTCTCCCCCTACCCCATTCCTTTAAGTTTCAAATAAATAAATAAACCATGAACAAACAAAAAACACTTCTTAGGATGCCCACATCCCATATCAGAATGTTCCAAGTCCCTGCTGTACTCCTGATTCCAGCTTCCTGCTAATGCACACCCTGGAAGGCGGAAGGGGCTTGCCCAGCCAGGCTCCTGCCACCTACCTGAGAGACCCTGAGTCCCAAACTCTTGGCTTCAGCCTGACTCAGTCCTGACTGTTACAGGCATTTGGGGAGTAATGCAGTGGATGAGACTGTCTATTTCTCTACCTTTCACATAAATAAATAAAATGGGGTAGAATTTGCATATAGCCTATGCACATTCTCCTGAATACTTTAAATCATCTCCATATTACTTATAATATCTAAATAGTTGCCATATTGTATTATTTAGAGAAAAATAAGTAGAGAAAATTTACATATTCAGTCCAGGTGCATTTTCAACGTTTTCTTGTTGGACTTTTGGATACAGAATCCACTAACACCGAGTGTTGATTGCAGACTCAAGATTCCAAATGCTACATCTTATATTTCTTATGTAGGACTTAGAAGGAACTGGGATGTATGATTTAATCTCCTTCCCTTCTACCTGGTGAATGTCTCATCTATCGTAGATATAGTACCCTGTAACTTCTTGTCATTCTCCCAGATGTATAACATGCACAATCTATACAACTTTACCAACAGAAACATCTCAGAGGGTTTGAAAATCAGGATGACATCTCTAAAGCATCTTAGGGCTTTATAATCATACCAAGTAGTTTCCATATTAGACTTCAAGACATTCTAAGTAGAGTTTTTGTTTTGTTTTGTTTTGTTTTCAATAAGGCAAAATACCACAAGCAGCATTCTTAGGATGACAGTGTTTCTCACTTAAGAGAGAACATGACAAGTCACTTCACGGATAGATAAACAGAATAATGAGAGACTCTTCAGATTCCATTCAACAGCTCTTCTGCAGCCCAAGTCAGTTTGATTTCACATGTGAGAAGGAACTTTTGTCTCTTTCATCTTTCATCTGTGTCAGATGTTGCAACTTCAGAAATGCTTTTACAAACAAAGATTCCAAAATGTCCTTACAATGAAACAAGGTAGGTTTTTTGTTTATCTGTTTGTTGTTTGTTTTTGCTTTGGGTTTGTTTTTAGCTTTTCTGAGAATAGAATTTTTTCAAATCATTATTGCTTACATTTTTAGAATACTATTTTACTTCCTGTATAGGAAACAAAATATTTACCATGTTAGGAATTTGGCATTGCCATTCTTCTCAAATCTTTCTCTGACAGCGTTGCTACCATTGTTTCCTTCCACATTGCCTTCATTTCTCATGAATACTTGCTGTGTTTATTCTAAGAATCCAGGAAACAGACACGAAAGGACAAGTGTTTAAAAAAAAGCAAGATTATTTTAGTAAGCAATCCTAGGCTTTGTATGCAGCCAATAACAATAGCACTGGAATTCCCAAGTGGATTCATGTGGTCTTATACCACCTATGAAAAAGAGTTGGTTTGCAGCAAACCGAAAGGCGATAGAAGTGTCAATGCCCAGGGCTTCACCTTATGAAACAGACTCCAAATATGGAAAAGAATTTGATGCTTTTTGATTCTTAAGTTGTATTTCCATGGACATGAGGATTTTGATATGAATAAAACATCAAATACAGGAAACCTGAGAAGAGGATGTGAGGAGAGATCTTTCATTCCTACACTAGTTAAAATATCTTGGGACAACAGTAAGAAAAACGGCAAAATGTTCAATATTTCACTAAACATCTGGCACACTGTAAATAATGCAGATCTCACAAAGGTTAATGGTACACCCCCGAGGAACCTTATATAATTTCATCACTAACGTGATAACCTTGAGCAAGATTATAGTCTTTACCTGTGAAATAAAAACAATAATAACACTCACCTAAAGAAGTTAAGGAAATTAAATGAATAATTAATTATGGAGGCAATTAAATTAGTAAGCATATATCTAAAGATCTAAGAATAGTGTTTAGGACAGAATTAACACTCTAGGACAGAATTAACATAAACGACTGCTTTTCTTAGCTATAAGGAAATGTAACTAAATTTCTGTCTTTTTTGATGTTAAAGTTTATGGCTTAAAAATTACAAATTTATGGCTTAAAAATTACAAAAGCAATTTTATTTTTTTTAAAGTTTATTTTATTTATTTATTTGAAAGGCAGAGTTACAGAGAGCAGAGGCAGAGGGAGAGAGAGAGAGATGTCTTCCATCTGCTGGTTCACTCCCCACATGGCCACAATGACCAGAGCTGCACGAATCCAAAGCCAGGAGCCAGGAGCTTCTTCCAGGTCTCCCACGTGGGTGCAGGACCCCAAGGACTTGGGTCATCTTCTACTGCTTTCCCAGGCCTTAGCAGAGAGCTGGATCGGAAGTGGAGCAGCTGGGACTCGAACCAGTACCCATTTGGGATACTGGCACTGCAGGCGGCAGCCTTACCTGCTACACCACAGCGCCAGCCCAGACAGCATGTCTTTTCAATAAATGGTCTTAGAACAATTGGACATCCAGAGGCAACAACAACAAAAAAGTTTACATAGTCTAACCCCTGTAGTTTATACAAAAATTAACTAAAAATTGATCATATATTGATATGTAAAATGTTAAACTGTAAAACATTTAGAAAAGAAATAGAAAATTTTCAGCATCTGGGGTTACATAAAGAGTTTATAGGCTTGAATCATGAAAGGAAAAATTGAGCATTTAGTCCTCAACAAAGTTAAAAACTTTGAGCTTTAGAACACTTGTTAAAAGCATGAAAACAAGCTATCTCCGGGGAGAAAATATTTTCAAATGATATACCTGGCAGAGGATTACTTACTAGAATGTATGAAGAACTCACCAAACTCAAAGTAAAAACAAACAATTCAATTACAAAGTGAGCAAGTAGAGGGTATTTAGTAAGAGTTAAGACACTTGTATTCCACATTGGGATACATGGGTTCAATTCTCAGCTCTGGCTGCTGACTCCAGGTTCCTGTCAAATGCAGGCCCTGGGAGACAGTAGGGATGGCTCAAATAACTGGTGTCCCTTCTACCACTCCCATGAAAGAAACTGCGCTGTTTTCTAGACTCCTGGTTTCAACCCCAGACCAGCCCTGGCTACTGGGAAGTGAATCAGTGGATGGGAATACATCCACTGTGTTCTCTCTGCCTATCTCTCTCTCTCAAATTAATACATAAAATACTTTATGTGAGAAAAAGTGTGAACAAAAATGTAGCCAACAAGTATAAACACATAATACTCATATAAGCTGAAAAGATGTTCAACTTCCTTAGCCCTCAGGGACATGCAAAATAAAACCCCAATGAGAAATCACTATGTACCTATCAGTACAGCTGATTTTAAAAAACAGCCATGACAGCAAATGCTGCTATATACAAATGGGGTGAAATATGATCACTTCTCCATGGCTGCTGAAGTGAAAAACGGTGCAGCCACCCTGGAAAACCGTTGGGTAGTTTACTATAAAACTAAATGTGTGGATACTATATAACCCAACAACTGCACCCCTGGGAATTTATTCCAAAGAAATGAGAACTTTTTTTCTCATAAAAACCTGTAGGTGAATGTTTCTAACAGTTTTTTTCTTATTAGCCAAGAACTTCAAACAACTTGGACGTCTTTAAGTGGGTGAATGGTCAAACAAGCTGCAGCACATCCATACCACAGAATACTACTCATCAATAAAGGTGAATTAGCCATGGATACATGCATCAGCTTGGCTGAATCTCAGGGAATTTTTCTGAATGAAAAGATAAAATCAGAAGATTACAAACTGTGTGACTCAACGTATAGATCGTAAACTTTCAGAAACGGAGACTGAATGAATCAGTTGTTTCCAGGGGTCAGGAACAGGGATGGAGGCACTGGAAAGTCTGGTTCCAAAAGCGCAGCAGGAAGCTTCCGCTTTAGATGAAATGTCTGTTATCTTGACGGTATAAACACCAATATCCTGGTTGTGATATCGAGTCATAGTCTTGCAAGGTTTTACCCCTGGGGATACTGGGTAGTGTGGCACCTTTGCATTCTTCTTTCGTTTCTAATTCTTTTTTACATTAACTTATTATTTGAGAGGGAGAGAGAGAAACAGAGAGGATCCATTCTGTTTGTTCACTCCCCACATGCCTGCCAATGACTGGGATTGAACCTGGCAAGAGCAAGGCCCTCAGTCCAGGTCTCCCATGTGGATGACAGGAATCCAAAACTCTTGCGCCATCATGTACTGCCTCCCATCATCTGCTTTAACAGGAAGCTAAAGTCAGGAGCTGGACTGGCAGTCAAACCGAAGTACTTGGACACAGGTGCCTTCACTGGCATCTTAACCACTAGATCCAATGCCCACTCCTGCATTATTTCTTACCACTTCATGTAAATATAATGATCTCAAAACAAAGGTTTTAATTAAAAAAGCTGCCATAGGGGTCAAGATTTGTTTCAACTCAATCTCATTCCCTCCGATCAGAATTGTAATTAGACCCATTCCAACAAAACATATAACTTATTTTCAAGACTTCAAGAGAAAAACTTTTGCCAAGAATTTGGCACTCTCACCTCATCAAGTGTGTCTTCCTTATTGTCACCTAAATCATCTAAATTGTTCATGATCTATCATCTTATTTTCTCTGACTCTAATGAGGGAGTCACCACCCTCAAAACACTACTCCTCATGTAGGAAATGATGTTATAAAATAGAAATGAGTTCATTATTACTTTTCAACTGATATTTCATGAGCTGAATCTCTGACCCACCTAACCCATCTGTCCCATGGAGAGTACATCAAAGCCTCTACAGTTTCCTCAGTCTTAGAGGAGAAAAGAAACCAATCAAAAGCCTGGATAGTCCCCTTCTGAGGTTTCTCTTTTAGTGGAAGCTGATGAGGCAGCTTCCTTTGTCAACAATCCTACATTTTTGGTGGATCTTGGGTGATGGGGAACATTTAGGTGCTGGTTGTTCTGATGGAACATTTCTATTTTGGAGGAGAGCATTAATTGTTGAGCAAGCATATGCCTTCGTCTTCTGATTTTTTTTCCCCAAACCCTTCTTCTTTTTCCTCTTCTTTTTTGGGTTTCTACACAGTTTAGTGAGTCAGTTGCCATTTCAAAAGGAAAATAACTGGGCTGGGAGCCACCCTACAATGTAAGGCTGTGGGATTAGTAGGTGGGAAATGTTGGCATAGACAACAGTGTCACTGAGTGTGTGGAATTCAGGGTCCAGCTGGTGGGGGAGTTCATCCTCACGGTGTGTGCCCAGTGAGTTATGCCACACTTTCTTCTCAGGAGGAGGCTGACACAGCCAGCCCCAAGAAGCCACACATTAATCTCCCATTATTCCTTTGGGCCCTAATAAAATTCACTTAACTGCTTTTTGAAGTCATGTGCCGTTCTCTCAAATGCAATCAACTTTTATCCATTAGAGGGAAACTGATCTGGGTATTTTTATGACAGAAAAAGATGTGTGTACACAAAGCACTTACATGCAAAAGCTTTTTGCTGCTTGTCAGAGTTATTTGCCTTCTACCTTCTCAAAAACAAAACAACCACCACAAAATAATAAATAAAATCTCCTGCCCTGTCTTCTTGACTGTATTGATGCCAGTCACTGACAACGCAGTGCAGGAAAGGCCTGAGGTACAGCATCTCAGTGGGAAACAGCATCACAATGAGAAGCTGTGATCTAGCATGAAAGAATGTGGCAGTTTCAAGGTTGGTGTTTTTTAAGATAGGAGATAGTTTATTTTTCCCTTAGGCTACGAGCTAAAATTGAAACTAGGGAGTGATTTATAACAATACAGAAGTCTAGCCTAGAAATGTTTCTCTTAATGTCTGTAACTAAAAAACAGTCTTTTCTCTATACCATCAGCAGGATCTTAAATTTGCACGACCTTACATTGGTTTCCTCTAATTCCCACCCACTGGATGTAAGACATCACAAAGAGTGTTTAGTCTTTAGCATGGTCAGGATGATAGCTGAGGGCCTGACCTGAAAGCAATACGAAACAATAAATGAGTGTGAAAGTGCATTGTAAACTATCAAGTGTGGAACGCAGAAAAATTGTTGTGTGGTAAGTCACACAAAATGAAATGGCAAATAGAGGTGGGAGTGAATTCTGTAACAGAAGACAAATCCTTTGCAAATGGAGACATTGGTCATTATGTTCATCTCTGTGATGTGCCTCCCTTGGAAACCACCTTGGTCTTCTTACTCATGTCCAACTTAGTGCTGTTCAGTATACAAATGATTTTCATTGAATGATTGCTTGAATTGATTCTGACCACCACTGTCAGCCCAGCCTATGCTCACTCCTCCATCCTACTGTGATGAATGGGAATAGAATCATCAGAGTATTTTCAGCTGGGAGATGGCCTACTTAGATGTCTGACCTGGGCTCAAGTTATTGTACACAAATGGATCACTTTACTTGGTCATTGTTCTTTCCTCTAATTTCTTAGACACTTTAAAATAACAAACATAAACATTTAAATATGTGAGATAAAAGGAGAATATTCTAAATGGCATTGAATTTATTTGCACAGTCTCTTCTCAGGCTACTTTTGTGTTTTAGTAGTAAAGCTACAAATACAATGTAGAGGTTTTCCTCTAGAAATCTGTAGAGAAGAGGCCAGTATTGTGGCTTAATGGGTTAAGTCACCTCCTTTGATGCTGGCATCCCATATTGGCCTGGTTGGAGTCAAGGCTGCTCCACTTCTGATCCAGCTCCCTGCTAATGCACGTGAGAAAGCAGTGGAAGTTGGCCCAAGTCCTTGGACCCCTGCACCCACATGGGAGACTCGGATGAAGCTCCTGGTCTCTGGTATAGGCCTGGCCAAGCCCTAGCCATTGCAGTCATTTGGGAAGTGAATCAGCAGATAGAAATTTTCTCTATATATCTCTCTCCCTCTCTCTGTAACTCTGCCTTTCAAATAAGTAAATAAATATTTTTGAAAGTTTTTAAAATTTATTTATTTGAGATAGATTCACAGACAGTGAGAGGGAGAGACAAAGAGAAAGGTCTTCCATATGCTGGTTCACTCCCCAAATGGCCCCAACAGCAGAAGCTAAGTCAATCCGAAGCCAGGAGCCAGGAGTTTCTTCCGGGTCTCCCACACGGGTGCAGGGGCTCACATACTTGGGTCATCTTCTACTGCTTTCTCAGGCCATTGAAGACAGCTGGATAGGAAGAGGAGCAGCTGGGACTCAAACTGGTGCCCATATGGGATGCTGGCTCCACAGCTGGAGGATTAACCCACTGCACCACAGCACCGGCCCCATAAATATTTTTTAAATAGATCTATAGAGAAGCACAGAGGAGAGAAGAGAGAAGTTTATAATAAGTGGGGTGGGGATGCTGTGGGAAAGAGTACTTAAAACTAACTTTGGTGGGGAGCATGGTTTGGGAAAAGTTCACGTGAGGGAGATGGCATTTGACTTGAGCCTGAAAGCATAGATCAAATGCTAAGAGGCAAAGAGGACAATCACTTACTGTGGAAAAATATTCATCCTCCTAATCTCCTCCTTTCCGTATGGGAACAGAAGGGATTCTACAAGATGAGTCTTAGCTCGACTGAATTCCAGAAGATGCATGTTATATTAATGCAAGACATTAAAGTATTACCCAGAGAGATTCTGGGAACAAGTTTTAGGTCTCTCTTGTTCTATTACATTTTGAAGGAAAACAAATATACTGTGATGAAAAGCATGGGATTTAGCATCAGTGAAGATTTGGGTTCAAATCTCTGCTCCGCTACTTGAGCAAGCCATTTAACCTTTATAAACTTCAGTTTCTTTTTCATTAATTAGAGGATTATAATAGTATTTAACTCATTAGAATTTTGTGAGGATTAAATGGCATAGTGCATGAAAAGGGCTTAACATAATGCCTTGTGTGCAGAAAGCACCTAATAACTCTAAGTTATTGTCATTATAAGGAATTTCACCTTCAACTACCAGACTTCTCTACCTTGCATCTCCACTGTGCAAGAAAACACAAATTATCTATGTGAAGATAAATGTTTAATTTTAAAACATGGATTTGACTTAAGGACGTTAATAAGACTCCTCCATAAATAGAATCATTCTGTGAGTTAAATTGTATGTACTATGCCTTCCTCACCGACTCAGACAGAGCCTGATATGACTGCATCTCCTTGTTGCCTGCAGCAGGATTATTGCTGGGGTTGATTTACTGGGCCTCCTGTAGCACAGGCATGTGGGACTACTGAGGACGTCATTAGGCTTGAGAGGATCACTGCGGAGACTTGAACAGGCTGTGTGAGCTGAGACCCTCTGCCAGAAATGAGACTCACTGGGCTGCTGGGCTATTAACCATCAGCTCTCATTTTGAAATATAAACTCTGCCCTCCTGGCTTCTCTGATCTGGTTACAATGGAAAAGTACAAAGGAAACAATAGAAATTTAGATTTACCCCAAATACAACAGCCCGATTTCTGCATATAAATGAATTTCTTTTGCTAAGCATAAGTGTCTCAGTTTAACCCATTGCTCTAGCTTTAAATATCCTGTTTAATTAGGTATGAAATGTTTCTGCTATTATTCATGTGACTGTTTTTCTTTTCTGTCCAGAAACTTATCCTTATTTGGATTTCTCTTGTCTTTTCACTTGCTATTCTAATTTACTTTTTTTTTCACTTATCTTTTTCCCATTTTAGATGAAGTTGTCGGGGGAGGAGAGCATGGATGAAGCACTAAGAACATATGAAAGAATATTTCCCTGAGGTTTCAGTTTAGCATGAACATGACACATGTGGCTGATCCATCTTAGGGAACACATATACACAAATCACTAAGTCACTGCAAAAACAAACAAACAGAAAATGATGTGCCATGCACTGCTCAAGGCACTGAAGACAGAAAAGATACTATGATTTGTTTCCTATGTCCAGAGCATGGGTTCTCATGCTGAGGCATCTGTTTGCCAGTCCCTTCCTGTGAAAGCATTTGGGCTGATGTTCATTCCTTAACGTTAATGGAAGGTACCCACTATTTTTTTTTTTTTTTTGCAGTGGTCACAGCTTTCTGAGGACCAGTGTGAAAATGTGTTAACCATTTACTCTGATCTCTCCCCAGAAAACTAGCAATTAAGTGAGAAGAATAATACGAGATTTAAATAAAGATTTCCATACTGCATTCAATTCCATGAAAATAACAGCGTTTTATATTCATAGAGCTGTGTAGCCTTGCAACATAGCTTATTTGGTAATAGATTATTCATTTCTTTATAAGCAAAGAGTCCTTCTACGCCATGAGCCTATTAGTTAATACACTGAACTTAACCTTCACTTCCCTTTTGTTCTCTCCTAAAACTGTTTAGTCACCTTCACTTGCAGGTCCCATGCCTAGATCAAACCACTGATCACTCCAGCATGTCTGCCTTCAAGCCATCCCTGTAACATGTTGAGCCTGGCTATATATGGTATTCCAGAGGCGTCTTACACTTTGTTTAAAAAGTAAAGCCTTGGGACAGCACTGTAGCATAATGGGTAAAGCCACTGCCTACAGTGCCAGCATCCCATGTGCGTGTCAGTCAGAGTCCCAGCTGTTCCATTTCCCATCCAATTCCCTACTGATGCACCTGGGAAAGCAACAGAAGATGGCCTAAGTCCTTGGGCCCCTGCAACCATGTGGAACACCAGGAGGAAGCTCCTGCCTCCTGTTTCCTGGCTCTTGGCTCTTGAATCCAGATTGGCCCAGCTCCGGCTATTTGAGGAGTGAATTAGCAGATGGAGGCTGGAGCTCTCTCTCTCTCTCTCTCTCTCTCTCTCTCAGCCTCTGTATAACTCTACTTTTCAAATAAATAAATAAATCTTAAAAAAAGCAAAGCCTTCTTTCTTCCCAAGACCCCATTGCCACCATATCTCTAACAATCCTCCTTTGATTATTATTTTGTAAGAATGTGAAGAACTGTAAGAGAAATTGTATTTGCTTTGTCAAGGCTACTTCCTTTTTTTAAAAAAAAATATTATTTCATTTTATTTGAAAGGCCAAGAGGGACAGAGACAGAGAGAGATCTTACATTCTCTGGTTCACACCCTAACAGCCAAAGTTGGTCCAGACCTCAAAGCTTAGAACACTTGAGATTCAATCTCAATCTCCTACATGGGTTCAGAGACCCAACTAGTTTATCCATCACCTGCTGCCTTCCAGGGCATGCATTAGCAGGAAGCAGGATCAAAAGTGGAAGATGCAGGACTCAACCAGGCAATCCAATATGGGATATGTGGAGCCACAACAGTAACTTAACATTGTGCCAAAAGCCTACATCTCAAGGCTATTTGCTATATATAATTAGCAAAGTATCCTCAATTCCCCTATTAATATCAATCTTACCACTTCACTTGTTTTTAATCTTATCTCCTATTTTTAAATTCAATTCATCCAATTGATCATTCTAATTCTGAGCAATTTCTAAGTACATTTAACGTAATTAAAACTTAACTTTAGGGACCAGTGTTGTGGTGCAGCATGTTAGGCCACTACTGGCAAGGACATCCTATATCAGAATGCCAGCACCAGTTCTAGCTCCTCTGCTTCCAGTTGAGTTTCCTGATAATGTGCCTGGAAAGCAACAGATGATGGCCCAAGTACTTGGACCCTTGCCACCCTTGTGGGAGAACCAGATGGAGTTCCAGATGGAATTCCAAACTCCTGCTTCAGCTTGGCCCACAACTGGCCATTGTGGCCATTTGGAGAGTAAACCAGCAAATGGAAGAGTTTCTCTCTTTCTCTCTCCCTCTGTGACTCTTGCTTTCAAATAAATTTTTAAAAAATCCCCTTTTAACAAAACAACTAACTTTAAATTCTACTATAAGGCTTCCTTTGATTTATACCATACCAGTATATTTTAAAAGAAAACAAAAAGAGGGTTGGACATTTGGCCTAGGGTTAAGACACCAGTAAGGATACCTGCATCCCACATTAGAGTGCTTGAGTTTTGGTCCTGGTTCCAGCTCCTGACTCCAGGTTGCTGGTAATACAGATCCTAGGAGGTAGTAGTATTGGCCTCCATAGATGGGCCTCTGCCACCTGCATAGACTACCTGGATTGAGAAGGCAGCCTCTTGCAGACATTTGAGGAGTGAACTGGTGGATGAGAGTGCTTTCTGTTTGCATGTCTGTCTCTCTGCCCCCAAATTAAATTTTAAATGTTTAAATTAAATTGAATTTCCAAAAATAATACATTTCAAAAAGAGTTTGCTTTTCTCTGCACTGAGCAAGCAGATGTTCCTATATGTGATGGTGTGACAATGGAGACTTCACATCCTCACATTTTGGACAAAGCCGCGTTAGCACAGATTTCGTGAGGTTAAACAGGACTCTACTAACCAAGGTACAAGGGCATCTGAGATGCCCTGAAAGGGATTGCTGTTAGCGCTCCATTTTTAGTCTTGCCATAAACATCCCTGGTATTTAAAGGCATAAATCATAGTGCATTATAATGCAAAAGGCTGATATGAGGAATTGTTCTGCATGTCACCAGCTGTGGACAAGGAAAACCATGTACTTTTGAAAATAAAAATAAGAAACACTGCATTTCCAGTTAGCTAAAATAAGAGCAGTCTCCTTAAAGCTTATCCAAAATTTTTAGCAAAGTTGCACTTAAGGAAATATGAATCTTTTCACTTCCCCAAGACCCGATGCACTTTTTACCAAACATTACAGAAATGAGGGAAACCAGGTGCGGGTCCTTGGATGTACTGCCATAGACCACAGAACTAGGGTGATGCACAGGGGCAGTTTTCCCTGCTTCCCACAAGAAATGATGAGAAAATCCCCTCCTTAGGACTCAGTCTCCTTCCAAGATCTACCCTTAAATAGTCTACCTGCTTTCCTATCACCCCAGCTTCTGTGACTGCCCTGTGCTAATTCCTGTAGAGTTATTATTTGCTGCTGCATTATATATAAAATAGCTTCCAAAAGTGTCCACTGAGGATCTCATGAATCACATGGGATTGACATGGAGAAGTAAACTTTAACTTATTATTAAAGATAGATAAGTAGGAAAATAGATAAATGCAATGGACACTCAAAAATCATTCTAATTTCCATAATTTCTACTTTTGTATATCAAGTACTGAAGAAATTTCTGTTATTTAGGAATAGGTGAGGGTAGCTCTAATGTCTCAACTCAGATTTCCATTATCCTCCTCCCAGGTACGTGATTCAATGTCAAGTATCCCCACTGACCAAGTTATTTTCCCTAGTAGGCTCTCACATTGCACGTGAAAGCCTTTTGCGTAGTATGGAGTACACACAGGATCATTTAACTCTGTCATTTAACATGTAACATCAGCCTCCCTTATTATTACACTATTTCCATCTTCAAGTAAGATTCATTCTTAATTACATTTAGTCTTTCTGAAGGTACTTTGTATAAACTGATGATTATTTAGAATCTGTTTCTTAAGATGAGAAACACTATTTGCTATCTTTAAAATTATAGAACGGGGTCTCCAAAGGTTCATAATAAATGCATATTAGGAAAAAATTATGCATGGATTTCAATAATTCTGTATCAAAATAAACATGCATTTTATTTCCATTTTCCACAGACTTTTTGAAGTTTCCTTGTACATTGTACTTGTATTAAGGTGTTTTCGGCTTTGGGTACCAATTCCAAAAGGCTTCTCATGTGTGTTACCTGAAACTTTAATTCTAATTGATTAAAAATGATCAAATTTGTATGGCCATGAATTAGCCATTAAACTTCTCAAAATAGTATAATAATATAACTAACACATGCATAGATAAGTCTTTAAAATCCTTCTCAAAGCATCTTGATATATCTGATTCTTTTATCTTTCTCTCTCCCATCCTCACACACTTTCAAATGGAGTTATTAATGCTATGTTGTAATAAATAGTAGTGGAATAAATAGTAGAAGGATTAAGTAATAAAAACCGATACCCTTCATTAATAAGTATTGTGATATATTTTCTGCAGCCCCAGCCCGTTCTTTTCCAGGGAATGACTACAATATCAAGCAGAGAAAAGAACAAGAACATCTGAGTGAGACCAGGAAGCATTCCAAGAAAGCTGAAATTGTGTATGCTATCCTGGGCTTGCTACACACCTAACTTATACCTCACAAGTGATCAAAAACTCCCATCATGTTTAAAAGAAAAATAAACAGTAAAAGACTTTTTCTCATTTTGTTTGTGTATCTATTTGAAATGCAGATGAGTTCTTACCCATTGTTTCCCTCTTCAAATGCAAGATAACAAAGACCCAGGGTCAAAGCCAAAAGCCAATCACTCAATCCAGGTCTCCCACGTGGTGGCAAGTACCCAATTAGTTGAGCCATCACTGCTCTCCCCAGTGTCTATATTAGCAGGAAGTTGGAGTCAGGAGTCAGAGCTGAGAACTGAACTCAGGTACTCTGATGTGGGCTGTAGGTATCTTGATTGCTACGTTAAATGCTCACCCCCAAGACATCTTTTAATGTCATTATGTTTTAACATTTTTCATAAACATGATCCACAAACTACTTGTATTAAAAATAGAAAATCGTGGCCCGTGCCACGGCTCACTTTGCTAATCCTCCACCTGAGGTGCCGGCACACCAGGTTCTAGTCCTGGTTGATATGCCAGATTCTGTCCTGGTTGTTCCTCTTCCAGTCCAGCTCTCTGCTGTGGCCTGGGAAGGGAGCAGATGGCCCAGGTCCTTGGGCCCTGCACCCACATGGGAGACCAGGAGGAAGCATCTGGCTCTTGGCTTCGGCTCAGCGCAGCATGCCGGCCACAGTGCACCGGCGGTAGAGGTCATTTGGGGAGTGAACCAATGGAAAAGGAAGACCTTTCTCTCTGTCTCTGTCTCTCACTGTCTAACTCTGCCTGTCAAAAGAAAAATCTTTAGTGATTGTAGAAAATTCAGATTCTTCCAGTTGCCCCTCTTCCAGGCCAGCTCTCTGCTGTGGCCCGGGAGTGCAGTGGAGGATGACCCAAGTCCTCCACAGGGGAGACCAGGAGAAGCACCTGGCTCCTGGTTTCAGATCAGCGCAGTGCACCAGCCACAGCGCACCGGCCACAGTGGCCATTGGAGGGTGAACCAATGGAAAAGGAAGACCTTTCTCTCTGTCTCTCTCACTGTCCACTCTGCTTGTCAAAAAAAAAAAAAAAAGAAAAAAAGAAAATTCAGATTTTCAGATTCTTGGACATTATCTCATATCTAATGAATTCTATTTTCTGAGTAGTCTTCTGGAATCTGCATTTTTGGCAATCTTCCCAGTCAAATGATAAACATATTAAAGTTCAGAATTGCGCTGTGGGTGTGGTCAGTGTATAATACTATGTTTACTGGAGATGGCTGAGCTTAGCATTTAGTTAATAGTGTTAATAGGTATTAATAGGTAATAATAACATTTGCAAATAGTGTTAATTATGGGTTATTAAAAGATCATTGGATGCGGCTAGAGGAAGAAAAGTGATTATGCAAAGTGCTTCTCTAACTTTACTGTGCATACAGATCAGCTGGCATTCTTATTAAAATGGAGATTTTGATTTAGTACTTCCTGGGTGCAATTTAGTAATGATTCTGCATTTCTAACAAGCTCCCAGGAGATACTGAGCTGTTGGCCTGTGAGCCAATGTTTGAGTAAGAAAAATTAGCGTTTCAAGGACCTTCTCTTAAAAACCTCTAGTGAATGGTTACTCCAAATACGAATTACTGAGCAGACTCCAGAATTTCTGATGAAACCCAAACCCATTATTTAACTAAAGTCCTAGGAAATATGAGTACTCCATACCCTATGGAGTGTGTGTTCTGTTTAACTTCCTACCTGAAGAGATTCAGGTTCAATGAGCTAGAATATATGAATGGCCTTCATATATTCAAATATTTGAATGGCTTTCAAAAAGTTTGTGGAAAAAATGGAATTAAAAGATGTTTATCTTGGTGTAAGGTACCTTGAAATCTATGCAGTTTTTTCTGTAATGTGAGGTTCTATGAACTTTTTGAAGATATATCTTTAAAAAGCTTGTTTTCCGGCCGGCACCATGGCTCGATAAGCTAATCCTCCGCCTTGCGGTGCTGGCACACCGGGTTCTAGTTCCGTTTGGGGCGCTGGATTCTGTCCCAGTTGCCCCTCTTCCAGGCCAGCTCTTTGCTGTGGCCCGGGAGTGCACTGGAGGATGGCCCAAGTCCTTGGGTCCTGCACCCCATGGGAGACCAGGAGAAGCACCTGGCTCCTGCCTTTGGATCAGCGTGGTGCACCGGCCGCAGTGCGGCAGCCGCGGCGGCCATTGGAGGGTGAACCAACAGCAAAGGAAGACCTTTCTCTCTGTCTGTCTCTCTCTCTCTCACTGTCCACTCTGCCTGTCAAAAAAAAAAAAAAAAAAAAAAAAAAAAAAGCTTGTTTTCCATTTCAGAGGGTAAATGGACAAGCAATATCTTTATTAAATTGCAATGTTTTGTGGATATGAAAATGAGTGTATTAAATAAACCAGGAAGAATATGGTTCCAAGAAGATAGAGGGCAACTGGCATGGAGAAACTGAACTTGACCAATGTAACCTGTAACCTGAAACAACTGCTGAGGAAACAAATTTACTAGCCACAGTTCTAAGAACTACATAGGGGGTTAAGATTTAGTACCCCAACAAAGTACACTTTCCTAAATTTTACTACAGATAAAATAAGGCTTAGAGATGTTTTCCCAAGATGACAAAACCAGACTCCCCTCTCTCTGACTTCAAAGTCTCTAGTTCTTTCAAATTACCTCCCTGAAAAAGAGGGGAAAAGATAGTATCATTTGCATTTTATTTTCGTACTGCATGCAGTCTCTTTGTGAACTGATATTAGCCCCAAAGGTAAAAGTTGGTTTATGACAGGTGGTGAGTGTGAAGAACAATGTATATATTACAATGTTTAGTAGACTGTGGTGAATAAACAAACACATAGTATGTATGTCTGTATTATTAAAACTTCAAAGGAAAGGAAAAAAAGTTATTCAGAGAAAAAGAACTAAAAAGCCTTCCTGGGAGAGGGGTGAGGGGGCAGGAAGGGGGCATAATAATGAAAGAAAGATTGAGAAACATATTGAGGAGGGTAATGCTCAATTTCCAGATTTCCTAAGAAACACTGAGTTCTTTCAGCCTCAACACCAACAATAGTGATGACCCACAGAGCTGAGCTGTCGAGCATATGGGAGTTATCCATCAGCAACCAAGGAAAAAGCAACTCACAGGGTGGTAGATAGTTCCATATTGAGGCAACCATGTTAACCATTCATATGGCTGACAAGGCTAATGTGTAATTCTGCTGCCTTCAGTAAACTACTTACTCAGAAGGGAAAAATATAAGTATAGGAAGGAGGGGGAGGGAAGCTTAGATAAAGGGAAGAAGAAAACAAGAAAACATGAATTACATTGTTTCTTAGTAGGCACTATTCAGCCAGGATAACTAGGATATTCTCCAAGGTTGTCATTTAGAGTCCATCTGAGCTAAGTAACTACTCAAAATAATAACATAAGTCATACTTTCATTCAGTACTTCACAAGAAAGCAAAAGGAATGAATTAGTTGGTAGCAAAGGTCCCACACTATAGAACGAGAGTTGCATGCAGCTTTTTAAAACAGTTTGGCTAAATATGAGCTGGAATGACTGAGCATGAATGAGAGGAGAGTGGAGGAAGCTCTCAGTGCTGAGGTTCTCTCTAGGAAAGACCATTCCCTTCTTCAAAGGGATAATTTTACCTGGTAAATAGCACCTGTCCCTCTGCTTATTTTTCCAAAATGAATCCTTTAATAAGCTGATGAAACAAAGATTCTGAGTACAGCAGTCTGGGGGAAGGAAGCTACAAAGTAACAGAACGAGCGGTTTTCTTAAATGGTGATGGAGAGCAACTCTGCTTTAGGACCCCTATGCAAGAGTGTAACACACAGGGTAGGGATAGGAGTTTCACAGAAAATTCCATCTCATCTTGCCACATCAGGAGAACTAATGCAACTGGGGCATAGCCGTATTTTTTGTGGCAAAACAGAATGGGTTCAGAACAGCATGATGTTGGCAGAGCATTGTTTAGGCAAACTATAGTGGAAAATCATGTGCCTAGTAATAGTAGCAGCAATGGCCAGGCATTTCACAGTGACTCAAAGGCAACAGGCATCACCTACGGAGAGCAGAATTAGAACAGCAGAAAAGGAAAAGAGGGTACCCCTGAGGATGGGCCTGTAAGCCCAATGAATGAGACAACTTCCGGGGACTCCATAAGATAAATGTGAAGACTCAGAACATAGCTCAGTGTTCTGTCATAAAAGTGGGTGGCATAGATATCCATACAATAATTGTGATGTTACTTTTTTTTTTTTTAACCTCTTAAGTTGGTCTGTCCTGGCCATAGGCCAAGTGAATTGTATATAAAAACAAGCTATAGGCTGGCGCCGCGGCTCACTAGGATAATCCTCTGCCTTGCAGCACCGGCACACTGGGTTTTAGTCCCGGTTGGGGCGCCGGATTCTGTCCCGGTTGCCCCTCTTCCAGGCCAGCTCTCTGCTGTGGCCAGGGAGTGCAGTGGAGGATGGCCCAAGTCCTTGGGCCCTGCACCCCATGGGAGACCAGGATAAGTACCTGGCTCCTGCCATCGGATCAGCGCGGTGTGCCGGCCGTAGCGCGCCGGCTGTGGCGGTCATTGGAGGGTGAACCAACGGCAAAGGAAGACCTTTCTCTCTGTCTCTCTCTCTCACTGTCCACTCTGCCTGTCAAAAAAAAAAAGTTATAGGTAATAGTACAGATATTTCCGATGTTAATTTTCCATACCTGTTGAGTTATTGACCATGATATAGAGTCACAGTGGCTCTTGTCTACATCTTCTTTTTTCATCATTAAGCTTTTCACTCTCTGCTCACACCCTTCTGCGGCCCCTACTCTACCCCTTCTGATGTGGGCCTGAAATTTCTTATACAAAAGAAATTGAAGAAAAAAGGTCTAGACACGTCCTCCCACTCCACCCTCCTATCTTTCCAAAGAGGGAACATGTTTTTCTAGTTTTACCCCTATTTACCTTTGCTTTGCTGGTGGAGATTAGAGAAGAAGAGATTTGAGTTAGAAACCTACTCTACCCCTCAGGTGATGGATGAGAGATCACTTTTTCAGACCTATCTTCCAGTTGAAAATGCCAACTGAGACACAAAGACAAGGTGTGGTTGTTAGACCCTCGGAGTGAGGATGCTAACACATCAGGAGGCACACTCCAAAGACTCAGACTCCAGACCAGCTGATGCAAAAGCAAGAGGATTTATTCGGCGTCTGTGCAGATGGGCCTCCTGAACTCGGGAGTCCAGAGAGCGCCCCCAGCACAGAGCCACACGGTTTATATACCCGCAGCGACCAATCAAAAGCACTATAGTGTCCATGCACATAGCAGTCCAATCCGTGAGCTGATCATGTGAAAGGCATGAGTTCTCTATCCAATCAGCTACGGGATCACATGGGAGGCATGCACCTTGTCGCCATTTTGTTGTTTACTTCCTTAGCAGTTCCTTTCCCTGTCAGCGTCATCTTGTTCACCCTGAGGGGGACGACGTCTCGCTCCCTTCGTTCCCCTGGAGGGAGAGCAGCATCCCGCTTCCCACACCGTTATTTGAGTATTAGGAGGCATACAAACTGGGTTAGGTCTTAGCACAGCCAGGCACAAGTGTCGCAGCTAGCTAAGCATAGGGTCCCTTATTTTTATAGCTGCACCTAATTTTAGCTTTGGGGGAAAAAGTTTAGGGCTATAATTTTTAAACTTTAATTTTATTTGGGGCAAAGGTGACTTCTTGTTTTTGATAGTGTTAGCTTAAGTCACTCCATCTTGGTTTGATTTTTAAGGTTCTTCAGTGGTGAGGACAAAATAAAGAAAAAGAGATAATGAGAGAAGAAGCTGCTATGAAGAGCTTGTCTTTGGAGAATAAGATATTTTAAAGAAGTTTGAGAAAGTCTTCTTCCATGGAACAAAATAGTCTCATAGTGTTCATTTTGAAAAGGCTTATCTTTTTTCCTTGATATTTTGTAGTCATATTTTGAAAGCTTATTTTGTTTCCTTGATATGTTATAGTCATATTTTGGTTTCTTTTGGATTCATCAATATGCTCAGTCTGTTTGCAAGGCTTCTTTTTTGATGCGAGAAACAAAATGATGGGCAAAGCAAATTAAGTCTCAGCTCCCATGTAATATGAATTTTAGTAGGGGATACAGAGAATGCAGAGGTAAAAGCAAACTATCAGTTGAGCATTGAGTTGATATAAAGGTAGATAGATGTCAAAGAAACCCAACAGATGGCCCAGAGATAGATTAACAAAGAAGCATAGGTAGATTTTGCAAAGGTATCTACCTAACTTAGTGCAGGAAAGAAGCATATTTTCCAAAACTAGTGCTGGAAAAACTGGATATTCATCTAGAAAGGCATGAACTTCAACATTTCTGAGGTGATGAAAATGTGCCACAACTTCCTTGAGGTTTTAGTCATTCAGCTGTATATATTTGCCCAACCTCAACAAACTATGCATAAATTTGTGTGAGTTTTATTTTACTTTTTAAGTATTTATTTATTTAATTTAAAAGGCAAGGATACAGAAAGACATAAGGAGAGAGAGAGAGAGAGAGAGAGTTAGTTTTCTATTCTCTAGTTCACCACTCAAATAGCCACAACAGCTGGGGTTGTGCCTGGCCAAAACCAGGAGCAAGGAGCTTCCTCCAGGTCTACATGGGTACAGGGAGCCAAGGACTTGGACCATCCTGCACTGCTTTCCCAGACATATAAGCAGAAAGCTGGATCAAAAGTGGAGCAACCAGGACTCGAATTAGCACCCATATGGGATGACTGCACTATAGATGGTGACTAACCCCACTATACCACAGCTCTGGCCCCAAGGTTTTTGTTTTATAAAAGTTACATTTTAGTAATGTTATAAATAAACTGAAATAATTTTATTTAAAAATTTATTTCATTTATCTGAAAGGCATTGTTACAGAGAGAGACACGGATAGAGACAAAGTGAGAGAGAGAGAGAAAGAAATAATTTGCTGATTCACTCTCCAAATGCCTGTAATAGCCAGGACTGGGCCAACCCAAAGCCATGAGCCTGGAACTCCATCTGGGTCTCCCACGTGGGCGGCAGGGGCCTAAGCACTGGGAGTATATTCTGACGCTTTTGCAGGAACATAAGCAGGGAACTAGATCAAACGTTGAGTAGCCAGGACTAGAACTAACACTCCAATATCAAATGCCAGTCTCACAAGTGGCAGCTTAACCAGCTGCTGCAAAACACCAGCCTCACAGTGAAGCAATTTTAGGTGGTGATTAGAATTATGAAGGAATTCAAATAGATACATAGGCTAGAGAATGAGAGAGAAATAGAGAATTGACTTTAGATGACTGTGGCAAGGAAGGCCTTGAGTTTACATTGATGGACTATCATCCATCAGCTGTGTCAAGGTCTGAGAGATGAAGAACCCACTCTGAGTACCAAGGTCCTGAGGTAGAAACAGTGTGGTGTGCTTCAGGAATAGACAGGGCTGGTGGAGAGGCTGGGACTCAGTGTAGCAGGGAGATGGGCAGAAACCTAAGCCAGAAATCATGATGGGCCTCCCAGGCTTTCTCTAAATGTAATGAGATAGATGGGCATTGGGGACAGTGGTTAAGATGTTACTCAGGATATGCATCCCATATCAGAGTGCTTGGGTCAAATCCCAGTTCCTCTTGCTAATGAACACCTGGCAAGCAGTAGTAATGGCTCAAATATTTGGGTACCTGACACCCAGTGGGAGCCTTAGGTTGAGTTCTGGGTTCATGGCTTCAGCTTAGCCCAGGCACAGTTGCTGATAAAATTTGGAAAATGAACCAGCGAATGGAAGATTTCTCTCTCTGTCTCTCTACCTCTTTGCTTTTCAAATTTCTTTTTTTTTTTTTTTTTTTTTTGGTTTAGTAAGAGGCCATTTGAGAGTGCTAAGCTAGGTAAGAGGCATAACCCAAGTTACTATTGTAAAATCTAGTTGTGAACTCTTTTATGGGAAATTGTTTAGATGCTAGATGAATGTTAGGGGAACAAGAGAGAAGTAGCAGGCAGAATTCAGAAGCCACTGACACTGAGGCTTAGTCTAGAGTGGCAGCAGCAGACACAGCAAATTAAATGAGAAAGTGAGCATAATAATGGAGTTTCTAGAATTAGTTGAGGAAATAAAATGAAGAAATAGACATGACCATCGCATTTAGTTCTTCATCTGTTGGGAGTGCAATGATACCATTTGTGGAAATAATAAAGATTTGAGGGGAAATGTTTGGGGGGAGAGTAAATTAAGTAGACATTTAGACATATGGGTTGAAATCTCAAAGAAGTAGGAGCTTGGTATATAAATGTGGGTGTCACAACCACACAGATGGCATGTCAAGCTGTGGGATTCAAAGGATCTCCTGCAGAGAGAGAAGTGAAGAGAGCTAATGATGTAGGCAGAATAATGGGCCCCCAGTAAGTTTGCAATCTAACCCACAGAATCAATGAATGGTACCTCACATGACCAAAGTGCCTTTGCAGACGAGACTAGGTTAAGTACCTTGAAATGAGGAAATGTCCTTTATTATTCAAGTTGTTCCAATTTAATCACATGGTGCCTTCATGTCAGAAAACCTCTGTTGGCTGTAGCCTGAGGGGATTTGATTTCAAAAGATATGTCAGCCAATATTCACTTATGAGAGCATCTAGGTCATCCAACACTGGAATCAGGGTAGCGTAGCAACCTGCAATAGTCAAGAAAAGCAAACACCTGAAGGTGATTTCAAATAATGTTCTTAGGAAGGACCAAAGGTCAAAATGAGAAAGCCAAGTTTAGTCAGTAAGTTTCAGGTGCAAGTTCAAGGTAGAGCGTGAGAAAAGCTGAACAACAAAAAAGAAATGTAGTAGACTCCAGAGCAGAGGGTGTGATGATAAGGATGGGAGAGAAACTACAGGACCATGATGACCAAATACAAACCTGTGGTTCTGTGTTTACTGTTCTATGTCCTGAGTCGTGTGTTGTAACTGAGGATTGTGTAGATTTTGATAATAATATAAATTCTTACAATGTTATCACAGAAGACATTGTTGAGAAGCAAACAAAATATTAAAATATATTTACATATTTTTATTTTGCTGAGCACACAAATGTAACCACACAACCACCACAACCACCCACCCACCCCCCCCCACAAACACACAAAGGCACACTTTGAGTTGGTCATGGCAAGGTGTAGAATTTAGAAGATATGTTTTAGGAAGTTAAAATCCAAATGCCAAACCTACAAAAGGGCAGAATAGCAAAAAATTCAGTATCAGACTTCATTCAGCATATAAAGTTTTTTTTGTTGTTATTTACATGGACACGTTGACCTGAACACAAATTTTTATTAATTATATTAAAATTCTACAGTTCTCCCTTCCTTCCTCCAGCTCCTCCTCCCTCCCTTCCTTCTTATTTTCCTTTTCCTGTCCCCTCACTCTCTCCCTCACATCCCCGTGCACACACACACATGAATGTTCACACACACACACACACCACGTCACATATGCATTTTCAGCATCTATTCAAAAATAAGAGGACTTTCCCATAATAGGCCATCAATTCTGCCCGGCCTCAGCTGGAACTCAGGAAGTGGTTGAGTAATGGTTGTCCTCTTCTGTAGTTGGGCACTGTGCCGTCTAGCTCTCCAGCCCTCTCCAGTTGGACCCACTGCAGGTATTTGAATTTGTGAACAATGTTCAAGCACCTGGAGTTTGGGAGAAAACATAAGAGGCAAATCAGTGGCATAATAGGAAAAGGCATCCAAAGAGAGAAAGGCAGTTGGCAACTGTGGCCTGTATGTGTGGACAGAAGGCAGCACGCTGGGTAAGTGAAGTGGCCACAGACACAAACTTATAGTTTCAATGTGCAGTGTTTGATGAACTCAGATTTTAAAGCAAAACAGCAAAGGGATTCAAGAATGAATAAAGGACATAAAATTAAAGGTTAAATCAGAAGATTGGTTTGACTCTTTGAGAAGAAGGGTGAGGACTGAAAGTCAGTACAAGTTTGCAAAACTTTCCGAAGGGAAAAAAGTAGACCTTTTTCTTTCTGTTGAGTTCCGTGAAGAAGATGAAGGGAGGCAGCCTGCTGGTAACAGATGGCACAGTGCTAACAGATGATAAAAGTGAAACAAGACTAATCAACTTCTATTTAGCTTCCATCCTCTCCAAACAGGAGAATGATCTCCAAAGTGGTAAAAGGAGAGTAAACATGGTTACAAGGAAATTGAAAAGCAAGACAGGTGAGGAGATAGTGTGGAAATATGAAGCCTTTTTAATCCTTCAGTCTCCGAAAAATTACATCTCAGGAGAGTGAAAGAGCTAGAGATTCGATTACAAAACCAGCACAACCCTGGAGGACACCTAAAGAGCAGAAGAAATTGCAAGTAGAGGAAAAGCAATTTTATGCCTTCCTTTCAATTATTTGTAGCTGGATTTTTTTCCCTTCACTAAAGTAACATGTGTTGCAAACAGGACATTTTTGAATAAACAGAAAAGTATTAAGAAGCAGAAAATAAATCAGGTATAATTTTACCTTTCAGGGTCAACTGTGGTCACCACTTTGATATATTTTCTTTCCTGAAATCTTACATCATGCATTTTTATGTAGTTGCAATAACATAAATTACAAAACTATTCATCGAGTTTTACTGCCTTTGCCTTAAATCACAAGCATTTTTCATCACAAACTCTCTAAAAACATCTCATTAATAAATATACAAGCTCACATTCTATATATAACATTTCTTTCATATTCTTCTTTAGTAATATTTGTCTCCAATTGTATACTGTTACAAAGAAAATATGATGAATAATCATTTACATATAAATATTTGTTAAATTTCTAGATTTTGCCTTAGCATTAAATCTTTCATTATAACTTGAAGTAAAATGATTCTATGCTCATCATTCAACTGCTTTTTTGAGTTTGATTCAATGTGCATATATGAGAATTCCTTTCCAAGGAACTGTCAAATGAATTGAGTATCACAATTACTTAAGATTTTGTGACTGAAGGGTGAAAATGATGTACTATTTTGATTTGCATTCCTTTGAATCTAAGTGAGGTAGAAGTTTTGATATGCTGATTAGCATTTGTGTTTCCTCTATTATCTCTTTGTATGAATGCATGGTCATTTTTTAGTATATGTCTTATATAATACTTAGAATTTTTATTACCTACTTTAGATGGAAAGAATTATCAATGTAAAATAGATATCCATGGTCCACTTTTTTTATTTAGAGATGTTGTTTGATACAAACAATTAATACTCTATTTTAATTCAATTAAATAATATGATTACATAGATCTTTTCATTACAATGAACTAGTTTACTTTAAATCTCAAAATCAGTCCTTTTGTATCCCCAGATTACTATTCTTAGATTCTTCCAGCAACTGAAGAATGCCTTTTTTTCTTAATGAATACAGT
This sequence comes from Oryctolagus cuniculus, assembly GCF_051225735.1. Classification (NCBI taxonomy): domain Eukaryota; kingdom Metazoa; phylum Chordata; class Mammalia; order Lagomorpha; family Leporidae; genus Oryctolagus; species Oryctolagus cuniculus. Next base: position 101,783,985 of record NC_142870.1, read on the forward strand.
CTTATGTTTACTTGAGTTTTTCACGTTTAAGAAAAATTATTCTCTGTCTTTACATAGAAATGGCATCTTAAAAGAGTATATGTATCTTGATTCATCAAACTTAACTTCAAAAAAATTCAGTACCACACTTTTTTCTCTTAAGTTATTGACTTATTTTCAATTAGACAGAAAGGAAAATAAGTGGTATATTTTTAGAGTCTTTAAACATATACCTGTTCTCTTAATTCAAACGAGAGCAGCCATAATGCTGCAAATAGAATACTTGGATCAGGGCCAGTGCTGTGGCATAGCAGGTAAAGCTGCCTCCTGAAGTGCCAGCATCCCATATGGGCACTGGGTCGAGTCCCAGCTGCTCCACTTCCAATGCAGCTTTCTGCTGTGGCCTGGGAAAGCAGTGGAAGATGGCCTAAGTCCTTGGGCCCCTGCACCCACAAGAGAGACCTGGAGAAAGTTCCTGGCTCCTGGCTTCAAGTCAGCACAGCTCCGGCTGTTGCAGCCAATTAGGGGAGTGAACCAGTGAATGGAATTCCTCTCTTTCTCTCTGCTTCTCCTTTCTCTGTGTAACTCTGACTTTCAATAAATAAATCTTTAAAAAAAAAAAAGAGTACGTAGGTCACAATTTTTTCTTCTAAAAATTTGATCGCATCATTGCTTACAATTTAGTACCATGTAATAAAAACATGAAACTGTTCAAGTTCTTTACTCATTTCTTAACTGGATTGCTTGTTTTGTTATTGTTGAGTCTCTTGAGCTCTTTGTAGATTCTGTGTATTAATCCTTTATCAGTTGCAGAGTTTGCCAATATTTTTTCCCAATGGCTAACAGACATTTGGACAAAATGCTTAGGATAACTAGCCATCAGGGAAATGCAAATCAAAACCCCAATGAGGCTTCACCCCACCTCAGTTAGAATGGCTCTCATACAGAAATCAACAAATAAATGCAGGCGAGGATATGGGGGAAAATGTACCCTAATCCACTGTTGATAGAAATGTAAACTGGTCCAGCCACTGTGAAAGACCATGTGGAGATACCTCATAAAGCTGAAAATAGATATACCATATGATCCAGCAATCTCATTTCTGGGAATCTACCCAAAGAAAATAAAATCAGGATATGAAAGAGATATCTGTATCCCCATGTTTATTACAGCTCATTTCATAATAGCTAAGATATGGAATCAGCCCCTATAGTCATCAACTGAAGACTGGATAAACAAATTGTGATATACATATATATATATATATATATATGTATACAAACACAAATTTTGGTGTATATATATATGATATACATGGCATATATATATATATATATATATATACTATCATTCAGCCCTTAAAAAAGAATGAAGTCTTGTCTTTTACAACAAAAAGAATGCAACTGGAAATCATTTTACTTACGAAGAAAGACAAATATGATACATTTTCCCTGATCTGTGGTAATAATAGGTACAAAAATGTAATATGTATGAGCAAAATGGACATTTTGAGATTTTATGATTGTTTATAGCCCTTGTCTCTACTGTTGAGGAACAGTGTTATTTTCTGCTTATTGTTTGTTTAATTCTTAACTTAGTGTAGTGTTAATCTTATGGGTATAAAATAAACTGAAGTTAGATCATTATAAAATAAGAAAGTAAGAGAGATTATGGGAGCATGGTTGGGAGGGAGGGTGGGGTGTGGAGTACCACTATGCTCCTAAGTCTGTGTATATGAAATACATGAGATTTGTTCACCTTAAAAATAAATAAATAAATAAAAACAAAAACATGAGACTAATGCTATTTTTGTCTCTTTTTGTGTTATCTTTTATTCTCCAAATAAATATACAGAGAACCTAAGTATCTAAAGATGTGAGTCTCTTACCATTCATTTATCTTGGAATGTTGAATCTGCAGAATCAAGTCAATCTCTCTCTCTAGAAAATGAATGACCCTTTGGTTTCTGAATGAAAATTTCCCTTTTCTTCTTCTTACTCAAATTCAAGCTATACAACCTGATAATTAGATATATGTACTCCTAATGTAATGATTCACACAATTATGCTAACACATCCATCACTTACCCATAATTACAAGTGTGTGTGTGTGTGTGTGCTTGAGGATATGTGTGTGAGAGTGTGTGTGTGTATGGTGAGGACACTGAAAATTTACTCTGCTATCAGATTTCAAGTAAATAATACAGTCCTATTAACTATAGTCACTATGCCAAACATTGGGTCTCCAGAACTTCTTCATCTCTTCATTAAAATTTTCACTCTTTGACTAATATCTCTGCAATCCACCACATCACCAATCCCTGTCAACTATATGGCTCTCTGTTCCTATGAATTTGGGTTATTTATGTTGCAAATATATGTAAGATGTCTGGCTTATTTCATGTTACATAAGTTCCTCCAGGTACATCCATGCTGCCATGAATTCATGATTTACTTCTTTATTATGGCCTAATGATATTTCAATATATTCATGTATATTCCATATTTTCTTTATCCATTCATCTTTCAATTAATATTTTTTTGACAGGCAGAGTTAGACAGTGACAGAGAGAGAGAGAGAAACAGAAGGATCTTCCTTTTTCCGTTGGTTCGCCCCCCAAATGGCTGCTACTGCCAGCATGCTGTGCCAATCCGAAGCCAGGAGCCAGGTGCCTCCTCCTGGTATCCCATGCGGATGCAGGGCCCAAGGACCTGGGCCATCCTCCACTGCACTCCCGGGCCACAGCAGAGAGCTGGACTGGAAGAGGAGCAACAGGCACAGAATCCGGCGTCCTAACCGGGACTAGAACCTGGGGTGCCGGTGCCGCAGGCAGAGGATTAACCTAGTAAGCCACGGTGCCACCAATTAATATAAATTTATTCCATATCCTTACTCTGTTAATAATGCTGCAATGAATACGGAGATGCAGGCAGCTTTAGCTTTTTGAAATACTGATTTTACTTCCTTTGGAGATACACACAAAACTGGACTTGCTAAATCATATAATGATTCTACTGTTAATTTTATTAGAAACCACCATACACCTTTCTATAATATGTGCCCCAATTTACATTCAAACCAAGGTATACAAGGGATCTCTTTTCTGCTCCCCTATCAGTGCTTGTTTTCTCTTGCCTTTTTGTTAGTATCCATCAGATCAAGTGTAACATGATATCTCATTTTAATTTTGGAAGACTGCTATTTTCATTTTTGTGATGATGAGTGATGTGAGCAACATTTTAATACACCTGCTGTCCAGATGTACAACTTCCTTGGAAAAATCTCTATGCAGGCACTTTGCTTATTTTTGAGTAGATTATTTTCATAATTATTTGCTGCTGAGTTAAGTGGAAACCTTATATAATTTTGGATATTAACTCAATTAAGTACATAGTTTGCAAATATTTTCTCCCATTCCATAAGTTGCTTTTTCTTTTTTTTTTTTTTTTTTTGGTTGTTTCCTCTGTACAGCTTTTAGTTTAATACAGTCCCAGTTGATTTTTTTTTTGTTTTGTTTTGCTTTGTTTTTTGCTTTTGTTGCCCATGCTTTTGCTGTCCTATCAAAAAAAAAAAAAAATCATTAAATCAACACCAAGGCCAATAGCAAATAAATGTTCTCTCTGCAGTCTTTGAGTTGGCTCTCACTATTTTTTCTTTATCTTAATAAGCACAACTTTTAGTCTCCATTTCTGTCTTCCATATTTTTCTTTTTCTTTTGCTACAATCTGTTTATCACCATCAAGTCCATTTGCTCAATAATATTCTTACTGTTTACCATTTCCAATGTGGATTTTTCTTTTTCCACATTCTTTTTTTTAGGGAGTTCCCTTCTACAACCTCTTACCTATACAAATTTTTTCTCTTCCTATTGTCTTGTAATAGATATCATAATCTCCTCAGATAACTTGTCTACACCATTCAGTGTTGTCCTATTTCTCACTTCAGTAATTAACTGAGGAATAATCATATAATTCGATTCAGGCCAATATGCTATGAGGAAAAGCCCAGCTGGGAGTTTCTGCACAGTGATTTTCCCTCCTAAGAAAGAGACTCAGGAAGAGTCATCCCTTTTCCTGACATGTGCATTAATTTTCATCCGTATTGATGTGATACATGGAACTGCTACAGCCATCTTGAGATCATGAGGTGAGCTAGCTTGAAAACAAAGAGCAACACAACAAGGTTGCAAAAACATAGACAACCTGACATTTGCCATGAGCCTGCATGATCCAGTCTGCCTCTATATTTCTAATTACATTATAAAATAATCTACTTTGTAAAAGTAAATTAACATCAGATTTTTTTCTAACAAAACTATAACTGATATTGGTCTCTGTTTCTGCTTCTTATTGACCATATTATTGGATTTTGCTTAGAAAAATAACTGAATAGTCTCAGACATTTTGCTACTGTTCTTACAGATATTATTTTCAGAGGCATGTTCTTTCTTTGAATCTTCAGAATAATTTTCCTTTGCCTTTATTGTGAATAATCTTTCCATAAGCCTGTGTCATGCTGTGTAGTGCTATCCTGTTTACTCCTCCTTGAACCCTCTGTACTGATGCTTTATTTTACAAAAGGCAAAGGATAAGTTCCTCTTATCCAGATACTTAGTTTCATGCTGCTGATTTCTTGCTTTCAGACCCATCCCTGCCTGCAGTAATATAATCAATTAGGGGTAATGCTTGCAGCCTCTGAAGTGAACAGAGATGAAGACAGTGATAGGATGGATGATAGATAGATGACAGATAGAAATAGGTAGGTAGGTAGGTAGAGAGGTAGGTAGAGAGATAGATAGATAATGATAGATACACAGAGAGAATAAAATAATCTGTTCTACTAAAGCAGATGCTTTTTCTCTAATTAACCTACTTAGCCGCAGTAAAGAGCCAGACAGTACGTTCAGTTCTTTTTGTACAAGGAGGTCCAGAAAAAAGCTGCATGTATCAATGCTCACCACTCAGATGATCTTATTGCTCATCTAGCACCACCACACAGGACTTTTCCTAAGGTCATAATACAGGGTCTAATACAGCACCGCTCCTTTCTCTACTCCTCATCATGTTATAAAGTAGGAGTTGCAAATCCTGAGTGAAATGTTTAAAATATTTCTGGGAAAATGACAGAAGGTAGGTGACACAATTATATAATGGAAGATCATTTCCTGAAAATTCAAGGGGTTAAACTATTCCAAATTAATGCCATTTCCAATTTTAATAGCAAATGAGTAAAATCATGCAAATAATAGTTTTAACATGGAAATGTAGGAAATGAAATACAAAACACAGAAAGAAATGAAATTCAAAAGTATGTGTTTTGGAAAGCTACACTAACCAAAATAAATTGGTCAGCCAAATAAAATAATGATTAAATATCAGTATCTTTTGTCTGAGTTTCCATGGAAAAGATAAAATATAGCAAAATATTCACTAAATATATGTTGAATTTCTATATCATCAAAATTATTATATACCTCTGTCCTAATATCAGATGTAATTTCCAATTTTTATCCGGTTATTACAGTGGTGTAGTTTTTACATGCATAGTGATTTTTCAGAATAACTTTTATTAGACCTGTCATTTTTCTGTGTTTTGGTGTCAAGATCCTGGGCAAATTATTTTCCACTGAAGTTCTTATCTTAGATTGTTGATAGATCTTTCTGGACAACATAATCCTTAAATTATAAAATTAGGAGACTATGTAGGGAATGCAGCTTCTGTGGAATTCTGGTACCGTAAGTGGAGTATGCCTATACCTACACCATGTGTGGGACATCACTGGAAATTCCTCTCACACAGTAAACAGCACATGGTCTTTTCTTTAGTTTTAGTTTCTGGTGTCACAGCAATTTTTTGTTTCTTAATAAATCTTTCAAGTATTTTAACCAAAAATTTTAAGAAGATTTAACAGACATCAGGACACCAGTAAACTTGAAAGTATTTCTCTTGAACATCCTATTGTCTAACGGAAGTATCAGATGCATGTTAGTGAGTGCTTCATAGAATAATACACCCCAGAAGATGAGCATGTGTTCACCTAGTTTGTTCCCTTTCTTTGTGGTGTAACCGATTCAACTAGGAGATGTGATAAAACACCACAAACCAGGGCCAAAAAAGGTTTTTCATTGGGCTCCAAGGTTTATGAGCAGCCATAGTATAGAAAGAGCTCAAGGAAAACAGGTGATACAAGTAGGCATCTCACCTTTCCATTTGCATTTCAACACAGTAGCTTCACTTTGTCATGATGCATAAATAATATTTTATAGGACTGTGTTTGAAAAAAAGAATTATGTTACTTTAAAAAGCAGAAAAATGAAAGTTTTTAATTGACAAGCAGTTTTCCTACAGAAAAAGAGATTTAGCAAAGTGTCTTATGATACTCTTGAGGTTGCGATAGCGGGTGTGGGCTGCTGAGGAATGCGGGCAGTCAGCCAGGTTGTATCTAGTTAATCAGCCATTCCTATCATGTCAACCAGCTCTCCTCTAGTGGTGTGGCGATGAGCTCCTGACCAACCCAATATTTTGGTTATCATTTGAAGGAAAATATAAATTACATACTAATTACATTCACAGGAAATTAACTGAGTAAACCAGGTAACATGTTGAGTGGCAAGCAATATGTAAAATACTTTCAGTGGATTAGAAACTAAAAAGATTAATTAAAGGTATATTTCTTGCCCATCCTTGAGTCTTAAAAATAATTCTCTCCATTACAGAGCAGATAAGATTTAACTTGAGTAATTCATTAGAAAAAGACTAGCAGGCTTTCATGAGTAACAAGCTCAAATGAGCCAAAAAACTCTTCTTAAAAAGTAAGTGTGATTTAAAACTACATTATGTGTAGAATGTAGAGCATTCCAATTAGCCTCTGTAGTGTTTGTCCTACATCTGGAGAGCACATATTTAATTTAGGCATAGTTAACTGAAATGTCTACCAAGGAAAGCAAAGAAAATATTGAGAGACCAGCTATGTTGCTTGAGAAAGACTTATGAACATTGAGGGTATTAGGGCTAGAGAAAAGAAGATAGAACACAGCCTCAAACACCAGAAAGCTTGCCCCACAAAGTGAAATTTCCCTACATTTCAGAAGCAAAAATCCAGGACATATGGGCAGAAGTCAGAGAGGCAAAGAACTGTAATTAGCACAATCTTGAAAGAATGGTCAGTCTCACAAAATGGACTTAAAGGTCATAAACTTTCCACCAAAGACATTACATAAAAGATTGATTTACAAAATCCCACAACATTTTAAGTGTAAGAAGTGCAATTTTTAATTTTAACAGACTGTGTTTTTTATGTCTCTTACCTTTCTTTCTCTGTTTATTCTTATTTTATGTTTGCCAATACAGAATACATTTTGTTTTTACATATGTTATTGAATCTGTTCTCATTTCCCATTATTGTATAGTATTCATAATATGTTTCAATAAGTAAATATTATTTTTTCACAATGTCCTTAATTTAGTAATCAATCTTTAAGACGTTTTGTTATTACACATAATGTTAAACAACTGGATGCACTCTAAATTTTTCTTAGCTACTATAAATATTAACACAACAAAATGTACGTTAGGATATATTTTTAAATTTCTAAAAGATCCCATTGCAATTTTGACTAAAATTGCATTGAGATTATTTAGTAATTTCGGCTAAATAACATCTCTCCAACATGGGATCTTGCTATTAAAGATTAACACAGTATCTTTAGTTAATTGATATTTTTCTTCAATGTCTTTTCTTACAGCTTTATAATTTTGTTCATATAGTTCATAAATAGTTCATAAGTTTATAGCTATAACCTTTTAAAATTTGTAATAATGTTTTTGAGAGGCAGTCAGAGAAGAAAAGTCAGTTCCTGTCTGCTGGCTCACTCCCCAGATGCCCACAAAAGCTGTGTCTGACAATCTGAAGCTGGTTTCTTAATCCAGGTCGGCAACACAGTTGGCAGGGACCACAGGTGGCATCACCTACTGCCTCTCAGGGTTGCATAAGCAGGAAATTGGAATAGGAAGCAAAGCCAGGACTTGAACCCAGAGTCTCCAATACGGGAAGTGGGTGTTTCAATCACAGTCTAACCACTAAGCAAAACAAACACTTTGTTATACCTACTGCTTTGATGATGCTCTGATACATATATATATATGTACATATATATAATTTTAAATTCAATTTTACTGGTTTCTTTCCAAATATATAATCTTTGTGATTCAGGAAAGTAACATAATGATTTTATCTTCCTTTGATATGTTAATGTAATAAATTATATGATACATTTCCTCCTGTTCAGGCATTTCTGAAATAAAAATAGCTATTACATTATATATTAATTTAACCCACTCATAATATTATTACTTCTAACATATTATTTAAAATATCACATCTATAGTCTTAATTGGCATATTCTGTTTTCCTGCCTTGATCTGGCATTAAGTCTATCAGTTTTTCTGCCAAACATTTTACGACTTCTTTTATGAGTTAAAATCCTCTGTTTCGTTTCAAAATGGTTATTTATTTATCTTAACTTATTTGAAAGGCAGAGAGATAGAGCGTCATCATCTACTGCTTCTCAGAGTTGCATTAACAGGAAGCTGGATTCGAGTCAAGCCAGGACTCAAACCCATGCACTCTGATATGGGATACGGACGTCCCAAGCAATGTTTAATATCTGTGGTAAAAGCTTGCCCCTTTTCCTGTTTTGAACAAGTTTTCTTTCACCTTTTTAGTTTCTTTGAATGATAGGGATATTTTATTGTATTTTAACAAGGGTCTTCAACAGTGCGTGAGAAAATGCATATTGTGAAGAAACTATGCTTGTATTTCAAACATTTTTGCACCAAAATAGACTTGCACTAACTTGCCTTAATACATCTGAACAGGATCTAGTTTGAGGCACTAGGAAGGATAAAACATTGATTTGAAAAGAATTCCTAGCAGAATAACATGAATTCTAACAAAATTGAAGCAATAACAAACATCAAATGATAGTGGAGCTTGGATAGAAGAATGGTGAAATCATTCATGCTTTACAAAAAGCTTATGGAAACAATGTCCCATAGAAATCAGCAGTTTACAAATGGATAACTTATTTCAAGAAGGCATAAGACTGTGTGGAAGATTGAACCTGCAGTAGTAAACCACCCACATCAATTTGCATGGAAAAAGTAATCTTGTTGGGGACCCAAATGAACAGGACCAACATAAAAAGCAGAAACATAGCTATTAACACAGATATCTCGGTTGGTTCAGCTTATACAATTCTGACTAAAATATTAAAGTGCAGCAAACTTTCTGTTCAATGGGTGCCAGCACTGTTGCACCCAGATCAGGTGCAGACAACAGCAAAGCTTTCGATGGAAATTTTAAACAAACGAGACCAAAACACTTAAGAATTGTTAAGAGTTGTAACAGGGGATGAGACATGATATTCCCAGTATGATCCTGATGACAAAGCATAATCAAAGGAATGGTTACTAAGAGATGAGGGTGGGTGGTCCAGTCAAAGTAAAAGCAGACCAGTCGTAAGCAAAGGACAAGTTAACAGTTTGGGGGAATATTTAAGGTATTTTGCTTTTTACTTTATGGATGATCAAAAAAATTACAACATCTGCTTATTTTGAGAGTGTTTTGGAAAAGTTAGCCAATGTTTTAACTGGAAAACACCCAGGAAAGATTCACCAGAATCTTTTTTTTTTAACTTTAAACTTTAATTTTGAGATAATTGCAGATTCACAGTTATAAAAAGTAACACAGAGATATTGTGTGTGTATCTTTTACCCACTTTTTCCAAATTGTATTATCTTGCAAACTACAGCGTAACATAGCAACCAAGATATTGATATAGTTCTTTTTTTTTCCCCCTTGGGTTTCTTCTTTTTAAAAAACTTTTATTTAATGAATATAAATTTCCAATGTACAGCTTATGGATTACAATGGCTTCCCCCCCCATAACATCCCTCCCACCCGCAACCCTCCCCTTTCCCACTCCCTCTCCCCTTCCATTCACATCAAGATTCATTTTCGATTCTCTTTATATACAGAAGATCAGTTTAGCATACATTAAGTAAAGATTTCAACAGTTTGCTCCCACACAGAAACATAAAGTGAAAAATACTGTTTGAGTACTAGTTATAGTATTAAATCTCAATGCACAGCACACTAAGGAAAAAGATCCTACATGAGGAGTAAGTGCACAGTGACTCCTGTTGTTGACTTAACAAATTGACACTCTTGTTTATGGCCTCAGTAATCACCCTAGGCTCTTGTCATGAGCTGCCAAGGCTATGGAAGCCCCCTGAATTCACTGACTCTGATCATATTTAGACAAGGCCATGGTCAAAGTGGAAGTTCTCTCCTCCCTTCAGAGAAAGGTACCTCCTTCTTTGAAGACCTGTTCTTTCCAATGGGATCTCACTCGCAGAGATCTTTTGCCAGAGTGTCTTGGCTTTCCATGCCTGAAATACTCTCATGGGCTTTTCAGCTGGATCTGCATGCCTTAAGGGCTGATTCTGAGGCCAGAGTGCTGTTTAGGACATCTGCCATTCTATGGGTCTGCTGTGTATCTCACTTCCCATGTTGGATCATTCTCTCCCTTTTTGATTCTATCAGCTAGTATTTGCAGACACTATTCTTGTTTCTGTGATCCCTTTGGTTCTTAGTCCTATCATTATGATCAATTGTGAACAGAAATTGATCACTGGGACTAGTGAGATGGCATTGGTACATGCCACCTTGATGGGATTGAATTGGAATCCCCTGGTATGTTTCTAACTCTACCGTTTGAGGTAAGTCAGCTTGAGCATGTCCCGAATTGCACATCTCTTCCCTCCCTTATTCCCACTCTTATATTTAACAGTGATCACTTTTCAGTTAAGTTTCAGCACTTAAGAAGAATTGTGCATTGATTACAGTATTCAGCCAAAAGTATTAAGTAGAACAAACAAAAAAAAATACTAAGAGTGATGACATATTAAGTTGCTCATCAACAGTCAGGGTGAGGGCTGATCAAGTCACCGTTTCTCATAGTGTTCATTTCACTTTAACATCACCAGAATCTTTTTCCACCAGAATAATGTCTTGCTCATTCCTCTGATCAAATGAACAATTTTGTGAGAGTTTTAAAAAGGTAATCATTGGTCTCCATCTTAAAGTTCTTATTTGGCTCCTTCTGACTTCTTTTTGCTTTCTAATATTAAAAAATGTATAAAAAGTACTCATTTTTCTCCTGTTATCAATGTAAAAAAGATTTCATTGACATGATTCCTTCCTAGAACCCTCATTGCTTTAGGGATAGACTAAATAGCTGGTATCATTTACAAAAGTGTTTTTAATTTGATGCAGCTAATATTGAGAAATAAAGTTTCTGTTTTAATTTGTATTTTTTAATTCCATTTTTTCATAAGCATTCTGAGGTCCCCTCATAAAATATTGATTTTTTTAACTTACAAACATATATTTAAAAATTTCCATCTTAATTACACTTTTGTGTAATTATGCATAGACTAACCTCTAAAAAAAAAGAGGGCCAACAATGTAACTTTCCCTGCTCATTCTTCTATATTTCATTAAATTCATATAGAATTTTAACTTCATATTTTTATTAATTTTATTCTTTATATCACATATTTTAGTAATTCCTTCTTATTGATAGTTTTACATTTTATACTCAAATTATGAGCAACTCAAAATTTAATTAGAAATTAAGGCTGGCTACTTCTCATGCCATTGCTTATTGTATCCAAATCTTCTCTTGGGATTCATTTTTTAATTCTTGTTTCAGTGGATCATTATTTTGAATATTTTTTCAAAGAAGTTCCTGAATAACATTCTGATTTTATTTTTTATAATATTTTAGTATGGAACTCTAGAACCAAAGTTATTTCATTAGATTGTAGATATTTTGTTATGATTATTTACCATCCACTTTAAAACTAAGATTTTCCCACTGGTTTTGATTCTGGCCTGGGGAGCTGGTGAGAGACTGAGTGACCGCTTTGTTCAGTGAAGGGCAGCCACTTTCCTCCCTCCTCTTCTCCCACCAAAGCACTGGGCTCAGTTTGCTGAAGTGGAGCTGCAGCTGAATCCATCCTGGCTTAGAGGATAGCAGGCAACTCACACTGAGGAAGGGGCAGATTACAAGGTGGACAGTAGATCCGCTGCACAATGTACATGTAGAAGCACTGAGCATAGGCCATGGAGCTGAAAGGGATGTGGGATGTGCTACATGCCTGTGCACCCACCCAATCACATGCGAGGAACTCAGAACTCTCAAGTCCTGTGCAAAGACTTGCAGAGGACTCAGGGAAAATGATACAGAGTGGGGAGTTGTTACGTGTGGTGTACATGCCTGGGTGGCTGTGATGTGCTGGCCCTAAGAGCTCACTATAGGCTGTGGTTCTCCTTGACAGAGAATAGCTGGAACTGTGAACACACCAGCCACTTCCAGCGTGCCCTCCTCTACTGAGTGTAACCAGAGGTGCTCTAGCACATCCGTTTTGGGTGTCACTCTGGATGCTGGCCCCAATCACACATGGTTTCCAGAGCTCCCTGGTCAGACCCAAAACACATTTGGAGCTCCAGTGTATATTTCAGGTACTCCACTGAGCCAGAGAGGCACACTGCCAAGAATAAAGCCTTCAAGCAGAAAGAAAAAAAAATCCCCCAGAGGAAGTAGTAATAAGTGGTTACCCAGATGTATAAAAATCAGAGTAAAAACATAAGAAGCATAAAGAAGGAAGGCAATATGACACCTAATAACACATTACTGTTGGAACACAAGAATACTTTAATATTGGACTGTGACAAAGAGGAGATTGACAAAATGCCTGAGAAGGAATTCAAAAGAATTTTTGTTAAGATTACTCGAAAGCACAAAGAAACAATTAACTGAGAAAACAAAATCCAAACATGACATAGATTAAGAGTTCTGCAAAGATATTGAGATATTGAAGAAAAAAACAAAAAGAAAATAAGAAATTAAGTATTCAGTAAGTCAAATAAAAAAATACAGTGAAGGGACTAGAGCTGTGGCATAGCAGTCAAAGCCGCCATCTGCAGTGCCGTCATCCCATATGGGCACTGGTTCGAGTCTTGGCTGCTCGACTTTCGATCCAGCTCTCTGCTATGGCCTGGAAAGGCAGTAGAAAATGGCTTTAGTCTTTGGGCCCTGCACCTGCATGGAAGACCTGGAAGAAAGCTCCTGGCTCCTGGCTTCAGATCGGCGCAGCTCCAGCTGTTGCGGCCAATTGGGGAGTGAACCAGCGGATAGAAGACCTCTCTGTCTCTGCTTCTCCTTCTCTCTGTGTGTAACTCTGACTTTCAAATAAATAAAAAAAATCTTCATAAAAATACAGTGAAAAATTTTAATAACAGACTGATGAGGCAGAAGAAATCATATCTGGTCTAGAAAACAGATCTTTTGTGCTATGTCAGACAAAAAGTAAAATCAAGAAGGAGAAAAATTAGTCTGAAAGTGGCATTCAGGATCTATGTGATACTATGAAATGGTGAGAAATATGAGTCATAGGACTTCCTGCAGTTATGAAAAAGAGGAATGGCTTATAAAATCTATCCAGTGAAATAATAGCAGAAAATTTCCCAAATTTGGAGAAAAATATGAACATCCATATACTGGAGGGCACATACAACATGAAAGAGGCATGATAAGAAAGGATTTTCACAAAACATTATAGTTACAATTTCAAAAGTAAAACATGAAGAAAATAATGCAAAATTTGCAAGAGAGAAATGCCAAGAGAGGACTCTCTTCATATTTAATGCATGAGAAGACTCTCTTTATATTTAAAACAAAGTTCTCAGAGGCTGGGGCTGTGGCAAAGCGGGTAAAGCCACCGCCTGCAGTGCCGGCATCCCATATGGGCACCAGTTTGAGTCCCAGCTGCTCCACTTCCAATCCAGCTCTCTGCTATGGCCTGGGAAAGCAGCAGAAGATGGCCCAAGTCCTTGGGCCCCTGCACCCGCATGGGAGACCAGGAGAAGCTCCTGGCTCCTGGCTTCCAACAGGCACAGCTCCGGCCATTGCAGCCAAATGGGAGTGAACCAGCAGATGAAAGACCTCTCTCTCTCTCTCTCTCTCTCTCTCTCTTTCTCTCTCTCTCTCTGCTTCTCCTCTCTCTGTGTAACTCTGACTTTCAAATAAATACATAAAAATATTAAGAAAAAGAAGTTCTCAATAGAAACCCCATAGGCCAAGAGAGAATGGAGAGATATGCTCCAAGTCCTAAAAGCAAAAAATTGCTAACCTAGAGTACCTTACTCAGATAACTTTTCATCATAAATTAAGGTGTAATAAAGACCTGAGACAAGCAAAAATTGAAAGAATTTGTCACCACTCAGTCAGCTTTACAGGTGATACTTAGGGATGTACTACACACAGAAACAGAAAGACAATCAGTGTTATGAAAGAATGTGAAAGCAGAATAACTCCTACTAAAAAAGCAAGGGAGATTCAAAACATATTAGAATGTTTATGGAAAAAAATGACAAAAGCAAGTCATTATTTATCAGTATTAACTTTGAATGTAAATGGACTAAATTCTCTAATTAAAAGATATAAACTGGCTGAATGAATTTAAAAAAAAAAAAAAAAACTCATCTGTTTGCTGCCTTTAAGAAACACACTTCACCAATAAAGACACACACAGACTGAAAACAAAATGATGGAAAAAGATATTCCACGAAAATGTAAATTTAAAAATGAGCCAGAGTAGCTATATTCACATCAAGCAAAACAGATTTTAAGATAAAAACTGTTAAAAGAGACAAAGAAAATCATTATGTAATGATTAAGGAATCAATTCAACAAGGAAATATGACTATAGTAAATGTATATTCACCCAATGCCAGATCAACATGCTTTATAAGAACAATTGTTAATGGATATAAATGGAGACATAAGATTCAATACAATAAAAATTTGGGACTTCAACACTCAACTTTCATCAATGGATAGATCAATCAGACCAAAAATGTCAACGAAGACACAAAAGAGTTCATCTGCATGAAAGACCAAATGGACCTAATCGATATCTACAGAACATTTCATCCCAGAGTTGCATAATGCATACTCTTTTCATCAGTGCATGGGACATTCTCTAGGACTGACCATATACTAGGTCATAAATAAGTTTTAACAAATTCAAAAAAGTTAAATAATGTCATATATCTTTTCTGACCACAAAAGAATAAAGAAGAGTGAAATCAAAAAGTAATGACAAGACAAATTTAAGAAAATATGCAAATACATGGAGATTGAATAACATGTTCATGAATGAACAATGGGTCCTGAAGAAATCAAAAGGGAAATTTTAAAAAGTCCTTGAAATGAATGAAAATGAAAATATAATATATCAAAAACTATGAGATACAGTAAAAGCAGTGTAAAGAGGAAAATTTATAGCAATTAGATTGGAAAGGTATCAAGTAAATGATCTAACATACATCTCAAAAACCTAAAAAAAAAAAAACACACACCAAATCTAACATTAGTAGTAGGAAATAAAGAGTGCCAATTAGAGAAAATTGAAATAAAATACTAAACAAAAGTTCAGTGAAATAGAGTTGTGTTTTGAAAATAATAAAAAATTAATAAACCAATGGCCCAACTAAAAAGAGATGGGAGAAGACACAAGTTAATAAAATCAAAGATGGAAAAGGAGATGTTACAATAGATACCACAGAAATACAAAGAATAATTAGTAAGTATTACAAACAGCTATGTGTCAACAAATTGGAGAATCTAGAAGAAATAGATAGATTTCTGGACACATATAATTTATCAAAATTGCAGCACAAAGACACAGAGAACTTGAATTGACCAATAACAAAACTGAGATTGAGTCAGTAATAAAGAGACTGACAACAAAGAAAAGCCCAGGACCAGATGGTTTCATTGCTGAATTCTATCAAGCTTTCAAGAATTAATTAATCCCAATTCTTCTCAAACTATTCACAACAATTTAAAGGGAGGGAAGTCTTCAAAAGTCCTTATATGGGGCCAGCATTATCTTAATTCCAAAACTAGATAAATATACCACAAAAAAAAAAAAAGAAAATTATAGACCAATATCC
The DNA here is from genome assembly GCF_051225735.1 of Oryctolagus cuniculus. Classification (NCBI taxonomy): domain Eukaryota; kingdom Metazoa; phylum Chordata; class Mammalia; order Lagomorpha; family Leporidae; genus Oryctolagus; species Oryctolagus cuniculus. The sequence continues at coordinate 101,800,052 of NC_142870.1, forward strand.
CTGATGAACATAGATGCAAAAATCCTCAACAAAAGACTGGCAAGTTGAATTCAACAACTCATCCAAAAGATTACTCAACAGGACCAAGTGAGATTTCTCCCAGGGATGCGGTGATGCTTCAACATACACAACTCAATACATGTAATACATCATATCAACAAAATAAAGGAAAAATCATTAGATTATCACAATAGATGCTGAGAAAGCATTTGAGAAAATACAACATTTTTCATCATATTAAAAAAACTTTAACAATGGGTATAAAAGATACCTACTAGACAGAGAATATATCTCAACACAAACCCACAACCAGCATCATATTGAATGGAGAAAAGCTGGAAGCATTCCCACTAAGAGCCAGAGACAGATAATAATGCCTATTCTCACCATTATTATTCAATATAGTTCTGGATGTTTTAGTCAGAGCCATTAGGCAAGGAAAAGAAACCAAAGGGATACAAATAGAAAGGAGGAAGTCAAATTATCCCTGTTTGTGGGTGACAGGATCCTTTATATAGGGAAGTCAAGTCACTGCACTTTTGGAACAAATACGGGAATTCTGCAAAATTGCAGGATATAAAATCAACACACAAAAATAAACAGCATTCCTATACATCAACAATGCTGTGGCTGCAAAAGAACTTGTAAGAGCAGTTTCAATTACAACAGCTACTGGCCGGTGCCACGGCTCACTAGGCTAATCCTCCACCTGCGGCACCAGCACCCCAGGTTCTAGCCCTGGTCGGGGTGCCGGATTCTGTCCTGGTTGCCCCTCTTCCAGGCCAGCTCTCTGCTATGGCCAGGGAGTGCAGTGGAGGATGCCCCAAGTCCTTGGGCCCTGCACCCACATGGGAGACCAGGAGAAGCACCTGGCTCCTGGCTTCGGATCAGTGCTTGTGCCAGCCGCAGGGCAATGGCCACAGTGCACCGGCCGCAGCGGCCATTGAGGGGTGAACCAACTGAAAAAGGAAGACCTTTCTCTCTGTCTCTCTCTCTCACTGTCCAGTCTGCCTGTCAAAAAAATAAATTGCAATAGCTACAAAAAATTAAATACTTTTGGATAAATTTAACCAAAGATGTGAAAGATTTCTACAAGGAAAATTACAGACATTAATGAAATATTGGTAGAATTAATATAATCAAAATGCCATGTTACATAAAGCAATTTACAGATTAAATGCAATCCCAATCAAAATCCCAAGGACATGTTTCACAGATCCATTAAAAACATTCTTAAAATTCATATGGGAACACAAAAGACTTCAAATAGCAAAGCAATTTCAAACAAGAAAAAAAGCCAGAAGCATTATAATGCCAGAACTCAAGATGAACTAGAGGGTTGTTATGATCAAAACATCCTGGTACTGGCACAAAAACAGACATGTAGACCGATGGGACAGAATAGAAATACCAAAGATTAATCTATACATATAAAACCAACTAATTTTTGACAAATTACCTAAAAAACACTCCATGAAGAAATAACAGTCTTAAGTAAATGGTGTTGGGAAAATTGGATTTCACTTGCAGAAATTGGAAAGAAGACCCTTACCTTACACTCTGTATAAAAGTCAATTAATAATGGATCAAAGATCTAAACCCAAGACCTAAAACCATCAAATTGCTAGAGGAAAACAGGGGGAACGCTGCAAGATATTGGCCTAGGCAAGACTTCTTGAACAAGACCCTAGAAGCACAGGTAATAAAAGCAAAAATAGACAAATGGGATTACATCAAACTAAGAAGCTTTTGCACAGCAAAGGAAATACTCAAGAAAGTTAAGAGGCAACTGACAGAACAGGAAAAAATATTCTATGCATCTGATAAGGGATTAGTATTCAGAATATCTAAGGAGCTCAACAAATTCAACAGCAACAAAGCAAACAATTCAGTTATTTGAATTGAAGATGATATGATAGATATTTTTCAATGGATTAAAATATAAATGGCCAATAGACACATGAAAAAAGCTCAGGATCACTATCAATCAAAGAAATGCAAATAAAAACCACAGTGCAGTATCATCTCACCCTAGTTAGAATAGCTATCATCCAAAATTCAAAAAATAACAAATGCTGGTGAGGATGTGAAAAAGGGTAACTAATACACTGTTGGAGGGAATTTTAAACTTATACAGTCATTATGGTAAACTCTATGGAGATTCTGCAGAAAAGTAAAATGAGATTTTCCAGCTATCCCACTCCTGGGAATTTACTCAAAGGAAAGATATCAGCATGTGAAAGAGTAAAGTGTACTCCCATGTTTATAGCAACTTAATTCACAATAGCTAGGATATGGAATCTTATTTAAGGAACCTAGATGTCTGTCAGCGAATGATTGTATTAAAATGTAGTTTATATACATGATAGAATATTACTCAGCCATAAAAATGAAATCGTGACTTTTGTAACAAAATGGATGCAAGTGGAGATCATTAGGCTAAGTGTAATAAGCTAGACCAAAAAAGAACAATATCACATATTTTCTTGTATTTGCAGCAGTTAATATATAATGAGGATAAAAAATATGTGAATGTAAGAAGATAATTTTGTAGATAGTTATAAATATTACTTCACTGAATTATACCATGCTGCTGATAATATACTCTTACTTCACATGTTAAAAAAAAAGGAAGGGAGAGGGGAAGAAGAGAGAGGACTCGGGGTACTAGTAATGTTTTGTCCTTAACTTGGTTGCTGGTTATGAGTGTGAACAGATGAGAAAAACAACTCATTTATTTGTACACTTACATGAATTTCTTGGTATATATACTGAATTGTAATAAAATCTTAAAATAAGTAAATACATAAAAATGATACTGAGCTTTTTTATATTCATATATTCCAACCTAGGGTTAATCAGAATTAGTAGCTTAAGCTCCCTCAGCACACATGAAAAGTCACCCTTCTCCTATTAGTTAATATGACTCACACTTACATGAACCTGTGGTGCTACAGAAAATGGAGCACACAGACTGATGAACTCCTTTCTATGCCTACAACATCCTCTCCACTTGAATTCTAGAAGCCAGGAGTAACCAACCCTGCTTGTTTCTCCAGTCCCAATATCCAAGTTGAGGGTCCGCTCCAGCAGACTCTAGTTTATTTAGAGATCTATATTTGCTAGGTACAATCTTTAGGTTAAAACCTCCTCTAGACAAGCTGTAATGGATGAGTTCTGGGCTAGAAATCTCAGTCATTTACCTGCCATTTTCCTGCACTAACACGAGCCTTTGCCAGCTCTGATCTTATGGTTTCCTTTAGCTAAAGCCACAGTCAAAATCAATGGTGTCTCTAATGAACTATAGTTCCTGTCAGAATCAATCTGAGCCAGTTTGTTTTTCTTTTCTACTAATTTTCAGAATTTCTAAACTACTGAGTATATCCTTCCCGGTTATTCAGTGTTGCTATGTATTATTTATGTCACTTCAATGAGATGTGAGAGCAGATCAAAGGCATCTACTGAATTCCCCATCTTGAGGCTACAGTTTCCAACAAATTTTATCTGTATTCTGAAGATTTTGTCAATGGCTCAGTAATAACTACTTCCTATTTTTAGGATATCTACAACATTCAAGTAACTATTATCATTCTAGTGCATTATGTTGCCCTTGTATAAATATTTTTTTTCTGAATTTTCCCATCAACTTTTGAGGGTAGTGATAATCTTACTCATGTTTGTATTTCCAAGACCTAACACAGTTTCTAATATAAAGTAGGTATATAAGAGTTATTTAACCAGCAGATAAAGGAATGATTATTTTTAATAGGAAAAATGTTAACATAAATTTTGGAAGCTTGAGTCTACTTTGGAGAAGGCAATTCAATTTGTATAATCTTGCTTATGTCATAATTCTTTATGATTTTAAATATTTATGAGACACAGAGTCAGCAATAGTAAATCAGGCTTTTTAGAAGGAAGAAAATTTGCTTCAAACCCTATCATATTGGAACCTTGGATGAAGAACGATGTCCCACCAAGAATTTTGGACACTGGTTCTCAGGAGAAACTGTTTCCCACTCTTGCCTCTACAGAATTACATTTAGAAGGGACTAGCTATCCTTTATGTGTTGTAGCTTCTCTTCCCTGTATTAGCTCAAACATGACATCTAATCATGGTCAGCAGTCAAAATGGGAGCGAAAAAAACAAAAATCACTCATAGGAAATTTTTATGTAAACCTAAGCCATCATAACATGTTAAGAGATCAAAGCGGGGGGTCATCGCCATGGCTCGCTTGATTGATCCTCCGCCTGCAGCATCGGCATCCCATGTGGGCTCCGCGTTCTAGTCCCAGATGCTCCTCTTCCAGTCCAGCTCTCTGCTGTGTCCCAGGAGGGCAGTGGAGGATGGCCCAAGTGTTTGGACCCCTGCACCTGCGTGGGAGACCAAGAAGAGGCACCTGACTCCTGGCTTCGGATCAGCGCAGCACCGGCCGTGGCGGCCATTTGGGAAGTGAACCAACGGAGGGAAAACCTTTCTCTCTGTCTCTCTCTCTCTCACTGTCTATAACTCTACCTGTCAAATAAAAAATTAAATAAATAAAGAGATCAAAGTGGTGTTTACATATACAAGGATAAGAACTGAAAATTGATTGCTATATTTTCCTTTCATTTAGCTTATAACTTATGACTTTTTCATTGAACACATTACATCAGGGAGTAAATACCTAGCCTTGGGTAAAACATGATGAATATCCCTTTTCTGAAATATTTGGAATGAGAAATATTTTGAATTTTAACATTTTTAAGATTTGGTGATTGGGGCCAGCGCTGTGGCACAACAGGTTAACACCCTGGCCTGAAGCGTGGGCATCTCATATGGGCGCCGGTTCGAGACCCAGGTGCTCCACTTCCTGTCCAACTCTCTGCCATGGCCCAGGATAGCAGAAGAAGATGGCCCACGTCCTAGGGCCCCTGCACCCACGTGGGAGACCCAGAAGAAGCTCCTGGCTCCTGGCTTCGGATCGGCACAGCTCCGGCCATTGCAGCCATCTGGGGAGTGAACCATCGGATGGAAGACCTCTCTCTCTCTCTCTCTCTCTCTCTGCCTCTCCTCTCTCTGTGTAACTCTTTCAAATAAATAAATCTTCTTTAAAAAAAGATTTGGGGATAATTAAACATGTACCCATGAGGTATCCTGAGGATGAGACCCACCTAAACACGAAATTCATGAATGTTTCCTATGTACCTAGTTTACACAACCTGAAAGTAATTTTATACAACATTATACAATGTTTTGACTAATAATCATCACATGAGATCAGGCATAGAATTTTCCACTTATGACATGTTAGTGCTCCAAAAGGTGTGGAATGTGGATAATTTAGGATTTCAGGTTTTTATCTTATTTTGCTACTCCCTTCTCCCTTAGCACTTACGTTCCCCTCCTTTGCCCATTCTGTTCCTTCCATAATGCTTCTAACTTCAGCTTCCTCATCACGGTATTCCACTCTCCTTGGTCTGGTCCTGCTCTTTCATCTCAATCCCGGGATGTCTTTGAAAATCCAAAACTGATCTAAATGTTCAGATGGAGCTCTATTAGCTGCCAAAAGACTTTTAGTTCCTATTTAAGATTTCAATCTTCCTTAAAAAGAAGACATGCTTTTAAATACTATAAAGAACTATATTTATATTAAATATAGAAATAACTAGATCATTAATTAAGATTTATTTTCAAAAACTAGAATATTTACCCAGAACACAAGTCCTTAAGAATCAATCATTCAGAAACCAAAGTTTGTTGACATTAATTCACATAGGAGAATACATGATATAAAAAGACTAAGAAATATTAAAATAACTCATACGTAAGTAGCTATTAAAACATTCATGTTTAATCTTTCCACAAGCTAATCCATCTGCAAATGCCATGCATTCAAATAATCACAGCAAAAAATAAAAAACACCTTGTTATGTCTTTAGTGGTAGATGAGAGCTCTGAGATCTCAACCCTCAGAGGAAGAATCAGAAGAGCTCTTTTATTTATTCAGAACATAGACTCATTGGTGATATTTCTCCAACTTAGAAATTAAATAACATATTCATGCTAATTATGATAATACAAAAAGTTCATCAATATTTTCAAAAATTAAAAAAGATCGGTTCTTCAGGTATTTTGTGAAGCAAAATCTTCGCTTTATGTGATTTATATTGAATATTGTCTACTTCTGTTTACAATGAATGCTAGTGTAAAAGGAATTTTTACCCTCTGTCCATGGATCATTTGCTAACTCCGGGAAAAATATCGAATGGTATATTGTTTTGTTGCTGTATAGGAAAGAGGAAAATTCAGCTAACTTGTAGTCAAAGGTGTTACATATTTTCCTTAAGCAGCAATTACTCAAGTCTCCTTTCCTCTCCCAACTTCATAAATGCTTCCAGAAGATTCTAGGACCCAACAAAAGAATGGTAGTAGGGAGTCCAATACTACTATCTCTCTTATACTGTCTTTGACTTTGAGATTGTCTTTGTACCAGATAAAATTAGTTTCAACTGGTGCTTCCAGGAATTATGGATGTAATTCCCAGCATTCTATGCTTAATAAGAAAATTTCATTCTAGTGAATACTGCTGTCCTGCAAAGTATTACATTGAGATTTGGCCATATTTTATTGATTTTTACACATAAAATTTTTGTGCACTTTCTAAAGTTTTCTAAAACAAGTAACTTTCAGTTAAGTAGTATTACATTCAATTTTTTAAGGCACAATTTATTATTGAAGGCATGTAAAAAGGCATGCAATTGGCAAAGCTGTTAAATGTCAAATGGGATTTTTGCATCCTATATCAGAGTGCTTAGGTTTATGACCTGGCTGTGCTTCAGGTTCTAGCTTCTTGCTAGTATGCCCCCAGAAGTCAGCAGGTAGTATTTCATGTGTTTGGGTCCCTGTCATCCATGCAGGAGACCTGAATTGAATTCCCAGCTATTGGCTTTATCCTAGCCCAGCACTAACTGCCCCTGATATTTGATGAGTGAACCAATAGATGGTGTTCTCTCTCTCTCTCGCTCTCTCGCTCTCTCTCCACCCCTTTTCTCCCTCCCTCCTTTCTGCCCTCCCTCCCATTCAAATAAACTAAATCATTACATAAATACACACACACACACTCCCTTTAAAAATCCTGGGCTAGTTCCCCAAATAAAGTCTATAAGTAAATTATTGTAAGTAATTCTATTCAGTAGTTGCTCCTTCAGATAATAACTGAAATTCTGAAATTTAGAAAATGAAACATCATTTATAGAATAGAGATCATAATCGCTATTCAACTGTATTTGTGGAAAATTTATAGGTGGTGAGTAGAAAATATATCTTTTTATATTCATCTTATAGCAACATAACTGTGTACACTTTTTGTACAAACAATAAAGGAACCACTTAATGGGATGAATTTGGGAGGGGGTTTATTTAGTCAATTAACAATTATTAAAAGGCAATTATAATGTATAACTGTTCTATAATGTGCATAAAATTAAGTATGGAATAGGAATACAGATCCATTTTTATGAGAACAAATGGAATTTCGTTGTGACAAAGATCTGTCAAGTCTAACTAGCTTTTCTAATGAAAATTATACTGTAAGACTTCAGGGATCTAGTAACTGAGAATAATTCAAATCTATTCCCTTTACAAAGAATAAAAATACATTGTAAAATCCATTCCTCAGATCTGATGATTTTGTGTTGATTTCCTGTTCAAACAATCTGCCCAGTGCTGAAAGTCGGGTGTTGAAGTTCACAGCTATTATTGCGTTGGAGTCTATGTCTCCTTATAAAAGTTCTAATATTTATTCTGTACACTTAAATGCTCAGGTGTTAGGTGTTTACAATGAATGCTAGTGTAAAAGGAATTTTTACCCTCTGTCCATGGATCATTTGCTAACTCCGGGAAAAATATCGAATGGTATATTGTTTTGTTGCTGTATATTTAAAAGTGTTACAGTCCTGCTGAATTCTTTCCTTTACCATTGTTCAATGTCCTTATTTGTTTATTTTCATAGATTTTATTGACAGTCTGTTTTATTGATAAAAGTATAGCTGTTCCTGTTAATGCATTCATTGTTAATATCTTTGAGGAAAACTAAAGGTCATATAAATATGGAACTGGACAAACAAAAAGTCTGTGCTATCAATTGTACTCTCCCTTTATAAAATATTATTTTGATTGGCTTATGTGCAAAATAGCTTCCACAGTCTCCCATGGGTGGGAACTCTTTTAGGATCTTAATGTCAGAAAACAGTGCCAACAAAAATAAATGGTGATTTCTGGATTTTAATGACAGTAAAATAAGTTTTTTCATTTTATTTTCTAGATATCTGGGCATACAGCACCAAACTACAACATCTTTAAATAGAAAAGTGAGCATCAAACAGCATTTGGAAGAACATGCAATTGTGATGATACAAGTCAATTTTATAACAGAATTCTATTTTATTAAGTAAGTGTGGCCAAGTTATAATCCTTCATTGAAGTCTTCTTATGGTTTTGCACAAACATTTGATTAGACTCATTTCAAATTAAGAGACAAATTAGGACCTGCCAAATAAAAACCAGTGTGTCACCAAACAAAGCATCAAATGTAGAAAATATTCCCAACCTAACAAAGTAGGAAAGCTCTTTGGCAAAAAAAAAATTGAAGCGCCAGTGTTGTTTTACTCTTTCGTAATATGAAAGAATAGAGTTTGGGGAGGAGAACATCAGTACACATTAATATTTTTTTCTTAGAGAATCAGCTTATTTTTGCAGTCTCTAGATGCATAGGTTCATCCCAGGTCAAAACAAAACAGTAACATAACTGTTAAAATTACCCAAAGGAACTCTACTCATTTATTTTACTTTATGGAATAACCCAATTTCTGCCACTTGCCTTCATCAACAGCCTCTTACAAATCCCTTTTTCTCTATGTACAAACTGTCTCCTTTAAGTGATAGGAAGGGGGAGAGGACATTCTAATAAATAGGCTGGATCCTACTGTAGTTGGCTCCATTGTAGAAAATTATAAAATGCTAAGATGGTACTGCTTATCAGAGGATGAATTCATTTTGGGGTAAAGGGGGATGAGAGTTTGGCAAGCATAGAATTTGAGAAAATGTGAATTCTCAGTGACACATAAAGTTAGTAAGACACATTGGAGACACAGGATAAGGAAGATTACACCATAGAATGACTATATTCACAAAAGTAGAGTTTATTAAGCACCTGAATTTTCTTTCTCTGTGGAAACCCAACTAAGCACAAAATGCTCACACTATCCTTTTAGTGAAATGGGGAGCCTCATTCATTATAGTGACATAATTTTTTAAATTTATTTATTTATTCAAAAGTCAGAGTTACACAGAAAGAGGAGAGGCAAAGAGAGAGAAAGAGAGAGAGGTCCTCCATCTACCCACTGGTTCACTCCCCAGTTGGCTGCAATGGCTGGAGCTGTGCTGATCTGAAGCCAGGAGCCAGGAGATTCCTCCAGGTCTCCCACACAGGTGCAGGGGCCCAAGGGCTTGGGCCATCTTCTAATGCTTTCCCAGGACACAGCAGAGAGCTGATCGGAAGTGGAGCAGCTGGGGCACAAACCAGTGCCCATGTGGGATGCTGGCACCACAGCAGTGGCTTCACTTGCTATGCCACAGTGCTGGCCTCAAGTGACATCACGTTAATGATATGATATGAAAACACATGTAAATAGAATAAATAGGAATAGAAGTAATAAAATACCCCAGTAAATTTCTTCTTAAAATGTCTGGAAGAAAGTATAAGAGGGATTTGGGCCACAACAAGTGAAATCATGAGAATTAAAATTGGATGTATAATTGTATAAAAGGGTTAATATAAACATTCTATTCTGGGTGTTGTCGATCTCTTGCTTTTTTCCACTGGCAATGGTCAAGTTGATATAGAAAATGAATAAGACACTTGCTTATCTGGCAAGTCTGGTTCATTCTGCTTGGCTACTTGGCTGCCCAGGAATTCAGTCCTGTGGTAAATGGCGCTCACTTCTCCTCTTACTCTCTGGAAAAGTTTGCCAGGAATGATAGCAGCCCTCACTATTGTTTTCAATATTGCTAAGAAGGGGTGAATCCATCTTTTGGGCTAATCAGATATATTCAAGAGAAAAATATTAAGAAGTTGATGTTCTCAAATCCATTCAATAGCTACATCTTTCTTAAATTTTGAAAGTTGATCTATTTATTTATCACCCAAACACCCCTACGCACTGTTCTGATTACACAGTCTTGCACAGAACATGGCACTGATGAGAAACTCAACAAGAGTATTCTACATAAGAGAGTATCATTATGCCTCCCAGACTGGCATTGGTTTCCTGTTGCGCACTAAATACAATCAATATGCTCTCTCCCAGTTGGCTGTGGTACTAAATAAGCTATGGCACTAAATTTGTTTCCAACATTGTTTCTGTTGCCTTTGCTTTTGAAACTTTTGCCAACGGATCTTTAAAATGAGTGCTGAAAACCCACATTATCCCATGAAATTTTCTAAAGGTTTATTTTATTTATTTGAGAGACACAGTTACAAAGAGTGGTAGACACACACACAGACACACACACACAAAGATGGGGGTGGGGAGAGATCTTCCATCCACTGATTCACTCCCCAAATGGCCACAACAGCCAGAGCTGAGCCTATCTGAAACCCAGAGGCTGGAGCCTCCCCAGGGGCCCGAGGACGTCAGCCATCCTCCAATGCCCTCCCAGGTACACCAGCAGAGAGTGGGATTGGAAGTGGAGAAGCCAGGACCTGTATGGAATGCTGGAGCTGCAGGCCTGTGCTTTAACTCACTGTGCCACTATGCCGACCCCCGTAATATGTTTTTAAGCTGATATTGAGCAAGTTTTATTACGAATTTAAAAAGTTATAAAAATATAATTCCAAGTGCTTATGTTATTAATAAACACTAAAATAATTTTATTATATTATTATATTACTATATATGCATCCAATGAAATAAAAATAACAGTAATTTGATAACCACTAACATCTATTTAAAATGTACTTGGATGTCATCTTTTTCACTCATTTTTACAACACTCACTTTTCTACTTGAACTCACATTTCCATTCTTCTCTACCTTCAGAATTTTAACGTAATGTAGTCTTAGGCTCAAAAGTCATTTATTGATCATTTATCATATGTACCTGCCACAATAATCCTATACATATTTTCCCACGACCACTAGTCACTAAGCATTAAAAATTAGAATATCCAATAACATGATTCTTTGTGGCAAAAGTAAGTGGCAATATTCATCTACAAGTCTGAATAACTACAAAATAATTAAAATACAAGTTTGCCTTCCGCAGGCTGCCCTTTACTCTGTAAATAATCTGTTGGAAGTAGTTTTGGCTTTCCCCTTGTCCTTGACATCATACTAGATGTGCCTCTGAGAAACATACAGAGACACAGTGCATGGAAGTCCTTGCCACACTCTCAAGACTGAGATTGGCAGAGTGCAAAGAGGGCACTTTGAGGAGACTGGCTTCTTTTTACAACCCTGATTACTCTCACTCAAAGGCTGATGGAGATTTTTTTTTTAATTTATTTGACAGGTAGAGTTATAGACAGTGAGAGAGAAACAGAGAGAAAGGTCTTCCTTCCGTTGGTTCACTCCCCAAATGGCTGCCACGGCCAGCGCTGCGCCGATCTGAAGCCAGGAGCCAGGTGCTTCCTACTGGTCTCCCATGTAGGTGCAGGGGCCCAAGCACTTGGGCCATCCTCCACTGCACTCCCAGGCCACAGCAGAGAGCTGGACTGGAAGAGGAGCAAGAGGGACTAGAACCCGGCGCCCACATGGGATGCCAGCACCACAGGTGGAGAATTAACCAAGTGAGCCACGGCACTGGCCCCAGAGGGAGATTTTGAGCATTGCCATGAACTTTTGCCTTAAGTTGAAATATGAGGCCATAATCTTTTATTTTTATTTATTTATTTATTTTTACCATGCAGACTGATCCTTGGAGAAATGCAGTGCTTAACATTTAGGGGGTAGGAAAAACTTGCTGTCATCATCAGTTCTTATGAGCAATTCTACAAAATTTCTGAATTCCTATCATCTTGATCCAGAACCTAATATATTTTTTTCTAATGCCAAGTTTTGCCTTAACCCAAGTACCTATAAAATCAGAAAAGAAATGGAGCCCTACAACCAACCAACAATACTTTGATTACAGGGGGCTTTGCAGACCCCGCTATTTCAGAAAACGTTTGTTTTCTATTGGGATCTCAGAGGAATTTTCAACCCAAATCATTATACCAGAGTAAGATTTACAATGAATGAAAGCTAACCTTTCTCTGTAAAAGAGAAAAAAGGACGATTGTAAAAGAGATAAGAAAGTAGAACCAGCACGTTTTTAGACAGATCCATTTTAGGAAACACATATTTGTATTGAGGGTCTGGAAGCAATTTCATTTCTCTCTACCTGAGGAGCACGTGTATTTCAGTTGAAGGCCATCATATAATCTATATTTGAGTGTACTGGATTTTTGTAGCTGTGTAAGAACTTAACACAAACTTGGCAGCTTACAACACAACTCATAAATTATCTCGCATTTTCTGTGAATCAGAAGTCTGGACATGATTTAGATGAGTCTTCTGCTAAGGATCTCGTGGGATGCATTGGCGTGTCATCTAGAGGCACCAGTCATGTGACATTTGGGGTTATCTCTCAAACTCATATTTATGGTGTAAAATTTAGTTCCCTGCAGGTGCAAAAGTCATTATGACTTGCATCTACGAGATCAGCAGGACAGCTGTACTACAGCTTTCATTTTTTGACTGCTAAATATTTTTTTAAAGGCTCACCTGATTAGGTCAGACCCACAATCAATCTCTCTTGATTAATTCAAAGTCAACTAATTAAGAGCCTTAATTATATATACAAAAATCTTTTTCCTTCTCCATGTATTCCAGTCACAGAATGATATTCACAACATTTGCATGGTCCATATACTTTCCAAGGAGGGAATTATATAGGGCATGTACCCCACAAACTAGTCTTGGTGATCATTACATAAACCTACCTCCCATATACTACCAAACAGAACTTCCTAAGTTTCCAAAATGTGATGTTCTTTAAAGTCATTCATTTACAATTAGGTTCCATGTATGTTCTCTTAATTAAATTCTCTTTTTCTATTGGGCTCAGTTTTCTTTACAAGGCATCACAACGTACTCTCCCCAACACAGACAGGTAGAAGTCACTTCTCTTGTTTTTAATCTTCCACAAAACTTGTTCTCTATTTCTTATACATATCACAAAACAAATAACTCCTTGATTTATGTCTGGTTGATTATCTTTGCATCATTCACAGGATCAATGTAGTGCCTTAACATAGAATATTCCTTCTGAACTATTGTGGAACACTTTAGTGGAGTATTAAGCCTTCAACTATAATATATATTAAGAATATGTTATCTCAAAATATTCAATAAGTATTAAGTTAAAATACATTAAGATACTTGGATGAGTGAATGGTTAAATTAAAAAAGTAATTGTCCAAACCTGAGAGTGTTTCTTACTCTGACTTCTTAGCCTTTCCCTATTCTTTTTTTAAAGACGTATTTATCGATTTAGTTGAAAATCAGAGTTAGAGAGAGAGAGAGAGAGAGAGAGAAAGAGAGTAAGAGAGGGATAACGCTTCTATCTACTGATTCACTCCCCCAGGTGACCACAATGGCTGGGTCTGGAACAGGCCAAAGTCAGGAGGCAGAAATTTCTTCCAGGTCTCCCATGTGGGTGCAGGGGCCCAAGAACTTGGGCCATCTTCCACTGCTTTCTCAGGCCATTAGCAGGAAGCTGGATCAGAAGTGGAGGAGCTGGGACGTGAACCTGTACTCATATGGGATGCTGGCATCGTGGGATACTGGCATCAAAGGCTGCAACTTTACCTGCTACACCACAACACTAGCCCCAGCCTTTCTCTATTATACTCAGTACTTTCCATGACTAGGGTGCAAATGCATAGAGTACAAGGCCATGGCCATCTCTCTCTTTCTTCATTACAAATCTCAGTGCTAATTCCTATATGCATACATGTTTTAACCAAGAAGCCTTATCTCATTGATGTGTACTGGCCGTAGGAATAGCCAGGCATTTCTTTATTTTCCTACATATTTTGAAGTTGGAGGAATGAGTATTGGTCTAGTTTCTGAAGAAATTGTCAGAGGTGGCTGGGATTTCATGTCTTGAATATTTAGCAAGTGTCTTTCTACCACCAAATTCTCAAGGGAGATCTGAGTAGCAGAAATACACTATTACAAAATCTCTCTGTTCTTGTGACTGTGGCTACAAAGCCTTCTGTAGAACCCCTAGCTCTGGTGGGAATCATTTGCAAGCCACAGTGAAAACATTTGTTATCTAGTCTAAAACCCAGGTTGAAAGAAAAAATTACAAGGACAATTTATGACAGGTTCACTCCTTAATCTGGACCCTCAAGATCTTGCCACTAGGATGGCCCAAGGAAATGCACATTAAAGGAAAGAAAGCATTTCTCTCTCGGGCTCAGAGCAATGTTAGTCTGACTCACACACTGAGCCTAACACGTGAAGGTCCTCTCCCTTGAAAAGCAGTACAAGGCTGATCCACTATACAAAGTGATCCAATAATCCAAAACCAGAGCCTTCAACGCAGAGCAAGTGATGCAGGCGTTAACACTTTGAAACACTTGTCAGGAGAAGATCTCTTGCTTGGATGTATGTACCAGCATTAAACTTGAGCTTGTACCCCAGCTGTCCTCAGCTTCTTGGGTCAGGAGAAGTTTTGAGGGACATCAGCAACAGGCCCTGGACTGATGTGAAGAGAGGGAAAAATCTTCTATCTACTGAAGGAATCATATTTCATCAGCTACTTAACTGGTTTTTGTGACTAGCTCCCTCCCTTTGCTCTTTTTCTAAGCACCTATCAGATACTCATGAAAAAGAAAAATGGATAAACTTGACATTAAAAAGAGAAAAAACAGAAATCCTTTAAGTTAACTAGGCCACTCTGTACATTAGAGGACGTTGCATAACAAGTAAAACTCCTTGCAGGGGGAAAAAAGAGGCATACATGGCGGATTTAATTGCCAGAGTCTAATTAGTTTTAGACTAGTGCTATAAAACTTAGAGAAGAGCAAAGATAAATATTTCAGCTAATTTCTCTATGTACTGTGAATAAAAGAGTGGAAATGATTCTCAAAATTGAATGTTATGAAGTCATTTGCAAAGTATATTAAGTCAGTTCTTCTATGTAATGAAGTGTCCTTTACAGTTTAAGAGACTTTCCAGGGGCTGACATTTCTCTCATAAAGAACACGGCTCTTGTGGATTCATTATGACTTCTTGAAACAATGTGAACTTTAGACCTTTGCGTCTGCCAGCTGAGGACACATCTACACACTCACTGGCGTCTAATAGCAGCACGGGCCACGGAGGCTCAAAGTTATTTCAACTGTCATGGTCTGAATCTCTGGCCAGGCAAAAGTATATTGTGAAGTCTCTTCCGTAATAGCCAATTTCTTTTTGCTCCCCACACTCGTGCAGAGAGTTGCACCTCGTGCTGAATTTTTTAAGAAGGCAGATTGCATGGTAGAAGGTCACTGAGAAATGAGAATGTCATTATGAAACAATTCAATGCATCACTTCTCCTCCTTTGATCGGCTGATTTCCTCCGCTGCTAGCCTGATACCTCTCCCAGAAGTGGTCTCCTGTGCATGATTACCTTGACGCAATCTAGGCTATGCCACATTAAGGCTGTGAGAAAGAGCAAATAAGCAACCTGACACTACTATGTATATGTTTGCAAATGACTTGATGATGCTGTCTTTGCTACCCTCAATAAGAAGGGAAAAATACAGATTTTATTTTGAGGGATAGACATTCCATTGCTCTCATCTTTATTTTGTTGGCTAGTAAAATCTACCCAACATATGATTTCATTTTATATGAGTTATTTTTAATGGCTTTTATAGTGTTTCTATTAGTTTATAGGATTTATCTCTAAATGTTTTACAACAAAAGAGTATGGTATGCTTTTTCCTCTAATTCAAAAGGCAACTGTGGTGTACTATAGGCTGGAATAATGTTTGTTTTTTAATGAAAGTGTTCTTTCATTATATATATATGTATATATATACATTTATCATCTGTTGACATCATCTTTTTTTCTAATACATAATTCACTATTTTTATCTGAATATAAAAACAAGAATTCTTTCTAGCCTGCTAGTTAGTCAAGGAAAAAGAGCATAGTTCCTAACACAATACCTAGGCCCTAGCAAAGTCTGAGTAAAAGTTTTGTGAATTAATAAATGAATTAGTATAAAAGCAAAACTTAAGATAGACTATAGAGACATGAGGGGTCTTCAAAAATGTGGAAAGTGCATTATAAAATATGAATTTCAAAATAATTTTGGAACAAAATAAACTTAGCTTTTAACTCCATTTTCCATGAACTTTTTAAAGTACCTTTGTATATACACAGTTTTTACAAGGTGAAGCCACTAAACTTGGGAATTGACTACATAAAATGACTAAGCCCTCATATATTTGTAAATCTGAAATGCAATCTAGAGGCAATCATATGCTACTTTTCATAAATATTCTAAGAAAATAGAAGACAAGTTAAGAAAAGAAAAGTGACAGTTTCCAATAGTGGAAATGTAGAAAAATTCTGGTATTTATTTCATAATGCATTTATAATTTCATTTTTAGAGTTTCACATTTATACTTGTACTTTAACATAATTATTACATGTAAACATCATTCATTCATTAATGTAATGTTTGTTGTTTAAAATGTGTTGAATTGACTAAACAATAATGAATCGAATTATACTAGCCTGCTCTTCAAACTTGAATGTCTATGATTCTGGTGTTCTGTAATTATCCCCCCTAAATAGATTCTATCATGATATTAGGAACTTCTCAATGTCTGGGAACACATGCCATTCATTTCTTCACTTTCTAAATTTGTATGGAATGAAAAAGAGTGATTTTATTCATTAATTTTTTGACAATCAACAAAAGCATGCTAGCCTACTTACATAAGCATGCAATTAGAAAATTTGTTTAACAATTTATAAATGAGAAATCAGAGAGAGATCTGCCCTCCACTGGTTCACTCCCTAGATGGTCACAACAGCTGGGGCTGCACCAGGCTGAAGCCAGGAGCCTGAAGATTCTTCTGGGTCTCCCACATGGGTACAAGGGCTTAATCACACAGACCATGGTCCACTGCTTTCACAGGCACATTAACAGAGAGCAGGATCAGAAGTGGAGCAGCTGGCCGGCGCCGCGGCTCACTAGTCTAATCCTTCGCCTTGCGGCGCCAACACACCAGGTTCTAGTCCCAGTCGGGGCACCAGATTCTATCCCGGTTGCCCCTCTTCCAGGCCAGCTCTCTGCTGTGGCCAGGGAGTGCAGTGGAGGATGACCCAAGTGCTTGGACCCTGCACCCCATGGGAGACCAGGAGGAAGTACCTGGCTCCTGCCTTCAGATCATTGCAGTGTGCCGGCCACGGCGGCCATTGGAGGGTGAACCAACGGCAAAAGGAAGACCTTTCTCTCTGTCTCTCTCTCTCACTGTCCACTCTGCCTGTCAAAAAAAAAAAAAAAAAAAAAAAAGAAGTGGAGCAGCTAAGTCTCCAACCAGCACTTACAGGGATGATGGCCTTTCAGGTGGTGGCCTAACCCTCTGTGCCACATCAACAGCCCATATTCTTAGGCGCTATACTTTGACAATTAAAGGTGGAATAATGAAGCAGTATAAAAAGAATGGAAAAATTGATAAAAGTCTGATTCCTTTCACTAATCCTAGTGACAACTCAATCTTGACTGAGCATCTCCTCATTTTTAGCATTTGAAGGGTGGCTAAAACTGACCCAACCCAGGCCACCATTTTGGGATGTTTTGCTATAAAACTAAGTGTGAATTCCTCACCAAGGAAACATGAAACACTCAAACACATGGAATAAACAAGTCAAACTGCAATAGTGCCAAGGACCATAGTGGCAAAAGAAGGTCAGAAAGATCATGTGATTTTGTGATACCAGAAGCTGAAATCTATGAGTAAATCATGAAGTCAAAACTCAGGATAATAGTTGAGAGTCCAAGAAAGAAAATCAGAAATAAAAGAGCAGGAATTCTTTGAGTTATTCCAAAGTCATGAGCTAGCATTTGTGAATCATAGCAGGCTGGGCATGCATGAACAGGTCTGTTTTAAAGAACCAGGGACGGAGGAAAAAGATTGCAGTTTTTCTAGCATATTTTTACTGCTAATATGATTATCAAAGAATTCTAAGAATGTTAACTTTCTCTTTTCCCCTTATCGCTGATAATTAAGAACTAGTGCTCATTCAACATGCCAATGAAAGGCTTAGCCAAAACAGAGACATCCATTATTTAACCAGGACTTACCAGTGGAGGAGACCATGACCGTTGGATTCACGGCTCTATTGAGGGTCATAAAAAGTGGAAAAACACATAGTTCACTTGACATTCTGCCCCTAATGTTTGAAGATTAGAAACCTCAGTCTTGATCTTGGATTATGGAATTCCAAATCTGGGTGCTCTGAGCTTTTGCACGGGAGTCAAACCTAGCCCTGGCCTTTGCTTCTTTGACTGGAAACAACAACAACTCTACAGCATGTGCCCAGGACTTCACCAACCCCAGACATACTTAACCTCACAGAAACCTAACCAGCCTTGTTTAAAATGCGTATTTTAAATCAAAGCACATGCATCATCCTTAAATGATGTATTAGAGATCCGAAAGAAATAAAAGTAGATTGCCCAAAATATAGCTCATTTCCCCAGAAGGTAAATGCTAAAGGCTGATTTTTTTTAACCACACCAAGTGTCTCCTTTCATGATATATATATGCCGTTGCAAGTAACTTTAATCTCTTCAACCCCTGATGTTCTTGGTTGAAAAACGGAAAATCAAAATTAAAATAGTAAAATTGCTACTTCACTAAGGCGTGGGGGTTTCTGACTTGACTGATACCAGACCAGTCTGCTGACCGCCTCTGCCTGACTGTGTCTAGGCACACACCCACACACAGACTGCAATGCTGTCCAAATGCACATACCTTCAGACAGCCACCACACACGTTCCTCCCAACAATAAGGCAAATGCCAATTGAGAAAAAAATACAGATATCATTTTTCATTTCCCAAGATAGAGCATTCTTTCATTTTAAAAAATAAAAAGATAGGAAACAACCACTTCTGTCCTCTTAGATCTAAACTCCAAGGTCTCCACTAATGCTCCTCAACCCTGGCCATACATAAGAAGCCCCCAGAGGTGGCCTGAGGTGGGAAGAATTCTAAAGATACCTCTCCATGAACATTGCCATGTCTCATTGTCTGAGCAAACATTAATCTAAGCACTGCTGTGGCAGGATGTTATAGGTAGACTTAAGTCCAGGTATTAATCAGCTCATTTAAAAACAGGAAGATTATGCTGGATTATTCAGATGTAGTGAGGGAAGCAGAGAAGTCAGAGATGATTCAGCAGAGAAAAAGGCAGGAGGGATGGGGCAGTAGTGAGTGTCAGAGAATCCAAAACGATGGAAGGACTTAATTCACTATTGAGACAAAGGACAGTGATCCAGGGAGGTTTCTAGAAGCTGAGTAAGATCCTTGGACACAACCAGTAGAGGACTAGGTCTCAGGTGTATCTCAGCAAAGAGATGAATTCTACCACAACCTGAATGAGGGTGGAAGCAGACTTTTCCTGGGAGCCTCCGTAAAGGGGTGCTGCCCTGCTTAACCACTTCACATGGACCTTATTAACTGGGAGCAGAGAAACCAACCTGGTCCACTGGCCTTCTGACCTATAGAATTATGAAGGGGTACATTTGTGTTATTTTACCAGTTTTTGATCGCCTGTAAAGCAGCAATACAACACTTCAAAAATAAATCAAAAGCAAACTTAAGCAGTATTTCTGGTGATACAGCCAAGCACCCATATTTTTTAATCAGCTTCCTAGGCCAGTGCTTATGAAATTAACATAAAAACAAACCCAAGCTTCTTGTAAAAGCAAGTTCTAACCAGTACGTATTGGGTGGGACCTCATAGTTCAATGAAGCTTTGTGTGAATCCTGATGTTTCTCACGGGGGACCCCAGCTCGGAAAGAAAACCATGGGTGAATCTAAGTTAGGCAGCTCCCTAGTTTATGGACATGGCACTTGGAAGGGATCAGAGTACCATTATTTTAGACCTGCCATCTTTCCGTAGTCCTTTCAAGACTGAAAATGAAAACAGCAGAGCTGAGAGGGCATGTTCCGACAGCCATGGGCGCGACAAGAGAGCCTCAACAGGGAGAATTTTCCAAACTGAACATTAGCAGAGGGCAAGAAGAAAAACGCTCGTGTTCATGTCCTTCCCTGGTTTATAATGCCACGGAAGGTGATGGGAAATCTCGCCACGTTAGGGTAGAGTAAGACCTGACGGAGAACAGGCGAGGCTCTGGCGATGATCAGCTGAAGACCTGAGGATCCCAGTTCTCAGGCAGAGATAAAACGAGGAGCCACAGGAATTCCAGACATCCTACCTTAGCAAACCAACTCTGCATAGATGCTTCCTCACTCCCCAGAAGAGTAATGTGGGCTAGGATAGGGCACTGATGAAAAGCAAAAAGGGGTCTTCATGAAAATTTAGGAAAAGTACACGTCTCTGAAGATAAAATACTACAGGACCCTGGAGAAACTATCAGAGTAAGATTTTTGCCTCCTTCATGGTATATTTTAAGAAAACATGTATTATTTTTAAAAGAAGCAGAAGCAAAAGCAGAAACAGAAAAGGAGGAAAAGAAATCATAAGGGAAGAACACAATATGCTATGTAAACAGGGGTACATGTTTGGTATAGTGGCTAAAACACCAGGCTGGTGCCGCGGCTCAATAGGCTAATCCTCTACCTATGGCGCCGGCACCCCGGATTCTAGTCCTGGTCGGGGCCCGGATTCTGTCTCGGTTGCCCCTCTTCCAGGCCAGCTCTCTGCTGTGGCCCAGGAGTGCAGTGGAGGATGGCCCAGGTGCTTGGGCCCTGCACCAGCATGGGAGACCAGGAGAAGCACCTGGCTCCTGGCTTCGGATCAGTGCAGTGTGCAGGCCACATTGTGCCAGCCGCAGTGGCCACTGGGAGGTGAGCCAACGGAAAAGGAAGACCTTTCTCTCTGTCTCTCTCTCTCTCTCACTGTCCACTCTGCCTGTCAAAAAAAAAAAAAATGAAAAAAACAAAGACACCCACATCCCATGTAGAGGTCCTGTGTTCAAGTCCCTGTCTTGTTGCTGATTCTTACTTTCTGCTAATCCATACTCAGAAAGTAGCAAGTGATGGATGACTCCAATGCTTGAGTCCCGGCAACCCCTGTGAAAAGCCTAGAGAGAGTTCCTGGCTCCTGACTTTGGCCTGACCAATCCTTGGCTGTAGCAGGCATTTGGGGAACGAGTGAACCAGTAGATGACAAAGCATGCTCTTACTCTCTCCACCACCACCACCCCCCCACTTCAATAAGTACATAAGACAATAAATAATAAGTAAATAAGACAATAGAGTGACTTGAGGGAAATGGTGACTGGAAAGGAACACAAATGGTGTTTCTGTGTGCACATAGGTTTTAGCTCAATATTAAAATTTAAAAGGACAAAAAGGAATAGTGAGTCAGGAGAGAAAAAAAATAATAGGAGGCAATGAAAAGTGGCCTTGATGTGGGAATGAGAAATTGCAAGGAAATGAAAACCATAATAATGGAAATTTAAACTGAAAATGAGACATTGGATAGTAAAACTGACACTCAGGAATCTAATGAGTTATGTAAAGTAACTAATTTTTAGAGCTATCTCAGAAGGCAAAAGCAAATAAAATGCTCATGAACATTTGCAGAGGATAGAAATAACAGATAATAAAGACCCAACCAAGAATCATAGGTTCTCCTAGAGAGGAAATTTGAAATATTGAGGTACAAATAGAGAGAATAGTCCAGAGCTAAAAACTACATTTGCTTTTGCCATTTTAAGTAGCTGCCTTCAGTCTTATTATAAGATAAATATTATGAAAAAAATAATTTCAACAAAGCACATAAAAAGAAAATAACAAATATAATTATACAAATTGAAATCACAAAGCAAGCCAGACATTTAGCCTAGCAGTTAAGATGCTGGTAAGGATGCCCACATGCCACACTGAAGCAGCTGGGATCAATCAAGAGTACCAGCTCCTGATTCCCACTTTCTGCTATTACAGACCCCGGGCAAACAGTGGTAGCTCAAGTAACTGGGCTCCTCCCACCCAGAAACCTCAGTTGAGTGTCTGGTTCCTAGCTTTGTTTCTGTCCCTGCCTGGCTATAATAGATACTTGGGAAGTAAGCCAGTAGAGGGGAGCTCTTTCTCTCTCTTTCTCTCCCTTGTTCTCCTCCTCTCCCTCTCTCTCTCCCTCCCCCCCCCACTTCTCTCTCCCTCTCTCACTGTATGGTGAGTGCCTCTGAAATAAATAAATAACAATTTTAAATTTCACTTATGAAAAAATAATTTCACCAAGTATTTAAGAGAAAACATGTAATTTCAGGTGAGCAGGAGTGTTTGTCTATTGTATTGCTGACCACATTCCCCGGAGACAAGAGTGGCGTCTGGCTGATACTGGTCACTTTAAGACCTCTAATGGGTCACCTGGAAACAGGTATTGCTATTCTTGCTACATTGAGCTTTGACATTCTGCTGCCTGGAGCCTTCTCCAGTGCTAACTAACCCGAAGCAAGACTGAATTTCCTCCCCTGGTTTAGCTGCAGGACACTTGTGCAAGCCTGGCTTAGCAGCCACAGCTACACCACCTTCCCTGCTTCTCTGCTAGCTCATACCCTGAGCTCTTAGTCTACCTCAAGCCCATGTCATGGTCAAGATTCAAAAGGCTAGAAGAATGTGTCTCCAAAGCAGACACTGTGAGATGGGAAGAATCAGGATGAATCTAAAGGGGTGTAATGCTCTGAGAAAGAGTGTATGATACGCAAGAACACACAGAATTGCCAAAGACAAAGTCATTTACAACAAAAATTTTCACATTGAATAAGACGAAATCCCAACCTTACAGAAACTTGCAGAGAGGAAGTAAAAACACTTAACCTTGTCACTTGAAGTATATAAATTATTCTTTTGTTTTTGTTATTCTTTCATTTATTTAGGAGTTGCCAGCACGGCACAGGATGCAGTAGAACATGTCCAAGATTATTTGTTATCATTATTCAATATTTTATTTTAATCCCAGTGTCAGTGAAGTAAAAATCAATTTTGTAAAACAAAATGGCAATGAGTGAATTGAAAACTGGAACCATACCCAACACTAATTATATTTTAACTTTATTTTGTCTTAATCATTTATTATCAAGAATTTGTATAACACCATTTCTTTAATCAAATTTTGGCATTTTGTTAATAATAATTAATTGTATTTTCTCTGATCTGTGTCTCATTCTCATTTGGCTCATAATAGAAGATATAAATTGGGATACACTTATTATTCCAGTATCTTCTATAGCATTTCACATAGCTCCTCTTTCAGGTTAAAATTTTGCCTCTGAGAACCAAAAGGCATTCTTCTGTGCATGAGTTCAACTCTAATCATATTCCTGTCAGCTGCTTCTGGTCTCATCTTGCAGCTGAGGAAATGGGGTCTCAGAATAGTTGAGTTACGTGGTCATATGGTTAAGGGCAGAGTGAGGGGTTGGACTAAAAGCTTCCAAATCCAAATGTAATGATTTTTTAAAAATTTTTTTCAGGCTGCCTCTTAAAATATACATAAGATCCGTTGGTTGCTCATTCATTCTTCTCTGGCTTGATTTCCTGGGAATGAACAAGTGGAGGAAATTCAGTAGGACTGCTACGGCAATTGTTTTATGATAAATAAGTCAGAGACCTTCAGCTTTGTGGCAGCTCAAGTCAATGACAGGCACAGGGCCATGAAGTTACCCCTCCAATTCTTTAGGATCAAGGGACTTAGCCAAACTTTGGGGACCACAAGGGATCCTACAAATATCCAACTGTGGAGAGAACACTTAGCCTAGTGGGTCAGATAATGGTTAGGATGCCTACATCCCACATTGGAGTACATGGGTCTGATCCCCTGCTCCTATTCCTAACTGCAGCTCCTTGCCAGTGCACAACTTGGGAGGCAGCAGTGATAGCACAAATCACTGGATTATTGCTACTCCCATAGGAGACCCCGATTAAATTTCTGGCTCTTGGCATCAGCCTTGACCCTGCCCCAGCCATCACAAGCATTTGAGGAATGAACCAGGGGGTGGGATCTCTCTCTCTCTCTCTCCCCTCTCTCTTTCTCACTTTCTTCCTCCCAGGTAAGTAAATTAAAAATGTAGAAAAATAAAACCCAACATCAGTTTCCTGGGCTTAGGAGCAGCAGAACAAGTAACCTTGACCTGCCTCCCTACTGCTGTGAGGGAACCTGCCTCCCTGCTAGCTCTCCTGTATCACAGCATTAATGTTAACTCCATGTCCCAATTCTGTCTCAACCCCCTATCCTCACTGTCAGCAGGCACATGAGGTGAAGACTGATGTGCAGGACGTGTTTGGATTCTGAGTAATTCTTAACATTTTTCAAATTAGGGGCCTCACTTGAAATTTAACATTATAACATGTACGGGTAACTGAGCCACCCAGTGAGTCTGCAACATTCAAGAATGTGGAAACAACAGCTCTTCTGAAGATCTGATTCCCAATTAAGATCAGTCAATTCTCTTAAGCACTGAATCATTTGTAAATATCATCAAAAGTGGAAACTGTTTAATTAGGAGTTTGAAGTCTTAGTCAGGAGACTTGAAGGAAATGGGCCCCAGCCAGGTTTTTGAGCCCAAACCAATGAACACACTGTGCAAAGCACCTGGGAGAATAATTAGTTGACTTTAATCTTTCTTTTCAGGTTGTTGACCTGAATATATTTTAGAAGAAGAGAAGGTGTTTTAATTTTTCATTTTTCTCTTCTTAGAGTTCTTTAAAAGCATAAAGTGTTTCAGAATTTACTTAAAGGACCAAGGGATTTTTGAAAAAGAGTAAATATTAATATATTCTTTATTTTTAATCCCAAGTAGTATAAAACAAAATCATTAAAATAAACCAATATACTTTTTTGATTAGGCCTGTGAAAGTAGCCCAGATGAGGTTATAATACACTCTGACAACACATCATATCAAAACTTATGGGATACAGAAAAAGCAGTGTTAAGAAGGAAGTTTATAGAAACTGGTGCCTACATGAATAAATTGGAAAGCTGCCAAATAAATGAGCTACCGACACATCTGAAGGACCTAGAAAAACAACAAACCAAATCCAAAATTAGTAGGAGGAAAAAAATAATTCAAACTAGAGAAGAAATAAACAAAATCGAAACAAAATATCACAAAAGATCAATGAAATAAAGAGCTGTTTTTTTTAAAAAAGTAAATAAATAAAATTGATACACCATTGGCCCAACTAACCAAAAAAAAGAGAGAAAAGACAGAGATCAATAAAATCAGAGATAAAAAAGGAAATGTAACAACAGATACCACAGAAATAAAAAGAATCATCAGAAATTACTACAAAGAGATACATGCCTAAAAATTGAGAAACACAGAAGAACGGATAGATATCTAGACAGCTATAACCTATGAAAATTTAATCATGAAGACATAGAAAACTTATACAGATCAATAATCAATAACCAAGATGGAGACTGAACCAGAATAAAGACCCTTCCAACAAAAAAAAAAGCCCAGGACTGATTGACTTCACTGATGAATTCTACCAGACATTTAAAGAAGAACTAACTTTTCCCAAGCTATTCAAAACAATTGAAAGGGAGGAAATCTTCCCAAATTTCTTCTGTATAGTCAGCATCTTAATTTCTAAACCAGAGATATGTCAGAGAAAGAGAACTATAGACCAATATCCCTGATGTACATAGATGCAAAAATTATCAACCAAATACTAGCTAATTGAATCTAACAACACATCAGAAAGATCATTCACCTGGACCAAGTGGAATTTATCCCTAGTATAAAGGTATGGTTCAACATTTGCAAATCAATCAATGTGATACATCACATTAACAAACTGAAGTACAAAACCCATATGATTATTTCAATAGATGCAGAGAAAACATTTGATAAAATACAACTTCCTTTCATAATAAAAACTTTAAGCAAATTGTGTATAGAAGCCACATTTCTCAACACAAGGCAATTTATGACAAACCCACACCCAGAATTTGACTGAATGGGGAAAAGTTGGAAGCATTCTCATTAAGATCTGGAACCAGTCAAGCCTACTCTCACTGTTGCTATTCAATATGTTCCTGGAAGTTTTAGCCAGTGCCATTAGACAAAAATGAAATCAAAGGGATACAAATTGAAAAGTAGAAAGTTAATCTATCACTATTTACAGATGACATGATTCTATATATAGTGGATCTAAAAGATTCCACTGAGAGTCTATTGGAACTCATAAAACAGTTTGATAAAGGGGCAGGGTATAAAATTAATATACAAAAATCTAAAGCTGTTGTATCTAGATGGTGCTATGTCTGAGATAGAACTTCTAAGGTCATTCCCATTCACAATAGCTAGAAAAAATTAAATACCATGGAATAAATGTAACTTATGGAGTGAAAAAGATCTACAGTGAAAATTACAAAACTTTAATGAAATGAATAGAAGAAACAAAAAGGTGGAAAATTCTTCCATGTTCA
This sequence comes from Oryctolagus cuniculus, assembly GCF_051225735.1. Lineage (NCBI taxonomy): Eukaryota > Metazoa > Chordata > Mammalia > Lagomorpha > Leporidae > Oryctolagus > Oryctolagus cuniculus. The sequence goes on from NC_142870.1 coordinate 101,826,775, forward strand.
TGGATTTGATGAATCAATATCATCAAAATTTCCATAATACCAAAAGCAATTTACAGATTCAATGTGATCGCCCCAATCAAAATACTAACAATATTCTTCTGATATCTAGAAAAAACAATGACCAAAATGATATGAAAACATAAGACCCTGAATTGCTAAAGCAATCTTGTACAACCAAAACAAAGCCAGAGACATCACAATACCTGATTTCAAGACATACCACAGGGAAGTTATAATCAAAACCACCTGGTATTCAAAAAAAAAAAAAAAAAAAAAAAAAGGCTTGTAAATCAATGGAACTAAATAGAAACTCCAGAAATCAATCCACACATCTACAACCAACTTACCTTTGAAAAAAGGTGCTAAAATCAATGCCTGGATCAAGGAGTCTCCAACAAATGGTGCTAGGAAAACTGGATCTCCATGTACAGAAGTATGAAACAAGACCCCTATTTTACACCTTACATGAAAACGTATTCAAAATGGATCAATGATCTAAATCTACAACTTGATCTCATCAAATTACTAGAGAACATTGGAGAAACTTTGCAAGACATTGGCATAGGAAAAAACTTCATGGAGATGACCCCAGAAGCACAGGCAATCAAATCAAAATTGACAAATGTGATTACACAAGCTGAGAAGCTTCTGCACTGTCAAAGTGAATAGGTAACTGACATAATGGGAGATAAGATTTGCAAACTACACAACTGATAAAAGATTAATATCCAGGGTATATAAAGAATTCAAGAAATTGAACAACAATATAACAAACGATCTAGTAGAGAAATGGGCAAAGGACTTGAACAGGCATTTTTCAAGAGGAAATTCAAATAGCCAACATACACTTGAAAAAATGCTCAGGGTCACTAGCCATTAGGGACATGCAAACCAAAACCACAATGAGATTTCACCTTACCCCAGTTAGAATGGCTTTCATACAGAAATAAACGAACAACAAATGTTGGTGAAGATGTAGGAAAAAAGGTACACTAATCCACTTTTGATGGGAGTGTAAACTGGTGCAGCTACTGTGGAAGACAGTTGAGATACCTTAGAAATCTGAATATAGACCTACCATATGATCCAGCCATCCCATGCCCTGGGATTTACCTGAAGGAAAAAAGAATCATCATACTATCCCCATGTTTATAGCAGTTCAGTTCACTATAGCTAAGATATGGAATAAATTCAAATGTCCTTCAACTGATGACTGGATAAAGAAATTATGATATATATATCATATATATATATATATGTATACACACACACACACACACCATGGAGTACTACTTAGCTGTAAAAAAACTGAAATCATTTGCAATAAAGCAGATGCAGCTGGAAACCATTATACTTAGTGAAATAAGCCAGTCCCAAAAAAGACAGATATTATGTTTCCCTGATCTGGGCTAACTAATAGGGTACCTAAAATGTAATATATTGGAGTGAAGTGGACATGACATTTTGAGATTCAATGATTTTTCACAGTTCGTGTCTCTACTGTGAAACAGTGTTTTGTTTTTTTTTTTTCTTCATACTTCTTGTCGAACTCTTTATTTAGTATAGGGTTAATCTTATGAGTATAAAGTAAACTGAAAATAGATGTTTGTAAAAATTAAGAGTGGGAATAGGAGAAGGATGAAGAAATGTTGGAGCATAATGGGGTAGTGGTTAGGGTAGGAAGTTTCACTAAATTTGTACATATGAAATACATGACACTTGTACATCTTAAATAAAATTTTAAAAAATGTTCTTGAAAATTTGTATTATGAAAAAAAAAGTTCATAGATTTGAGATTTTTTTGGCACCATAACTTGTATCATTCAGTAATAAATACCAAGCAATTATTCACAGTTCCATTATATAATTGCATTATTTAAAGTAATTTTAAGACATATTTTATGGAGGTAGAAATCAACATATAGAAATCCCTAATATTATCATATCTGAGGGGAAACCCAGGCTGTTTCAGTTATCCATTTAAGAAGGTATCCAATAGATTCACAAGAAATATATAAAAATAACCTTTAAGCATACGAGTAATGATGTTTACCCTTAATCATGATATGAGAAATGATAAATGCAATTGAAAACACTGAGATGCTATCTTTCACTTATAGTATTGGTAAAAATGAAAAAGAATAACAATACCTTGCTGTAAGGCCATGGGAACACGCATGTTCATACACTGCAAGTGGGAAAGGAAATTGGTTCAACCCTCATATGGGATGAAATTCAGCAATATATAAAGTGCATGTGGGTATACTTGGCCCAGTGATCCTTCTAAGAATTTTTTATAAAGCCACACCTCTGTTAATAAGATAATATACACACAAGGGCATTCGTTGTTATTGAAAAATGTTGGAAACAACCCAACTATCCATCCTTAAGGTAGTGATAGAATTAGTAATGGACACTTTTCTTTAAAAGGAATAAGGATAGGGCTGGCATTGTGGTGTAGTGGCTAAAGCTGCTACCAGCAAATCTGCCTTCCCTTATGGATGCCTGTTTGAGACCCTGTTGCTCCATTTCTGATCCAGCTCCCCGCTATTGGCTTGGGAAAGGAGAGAAAACTGATCCAAGTGTTTGGGCCCCTGCCATCAACCTGTTGAGACCTGGATGGAGCTCCTGGCTCTTGGCTTTGGCCCAGCCCTGGCCGTTGTGGCCATCTGGAGATTTTGCTCTGTGTCTGTCTCTCCCTCTCTCTCTGTAACCCTGACTTTCAAATAAATAAATAAAACTTTTCTAAAAATTAATAAATAAGGCCGGCACCGCGGCTCACTAGGCTAATCCTCCGCCTAGCGGCGCCGGCACACCGGGTTCTAGTCCCGGTTGGGGCGCCGGATTCTGTCCCGGTTGCCCCTCTTCCAGGCCAGCTTTCTGCTGTGGCCAGGGAGTGCAGTGGAGGATGGCCCAGGTGCTTGGGCCCTGCACCCCATGGGAGACCAGGAAAAGCACCTGGCTCCTGGCTCCTGCCATCGGATCAGCGCGGTGCGCCGGCCGCGGCGGCCATTGGAGGGTGAACCAACGGCAAAGGAAGACCTTTCTCTCTGTCTCTCTCTCTCACTGTCCACTCTGCCTGTCAAAATAAATAAATAAATAAATAAATAAATAAATAAATAAAATAAATGTGGGTAATATTTGTTGTTTGTTATCCAGTGACTTCCAGAATATTTTTAAACAGTGTTGTGTTAATTAATAATGATTTTGTGGAAGATTTCGATTTCTTTAAAATGTATATGTAACTACCTTTTTAATTATTACTAAATAGTCTTTCTAACAATTTAATTTTATCTTCATGATTTTTTCTAAAATGGCTCCCTGATTTGTATAAATCTTGGCTACACAAAAGCTATCGATTTTTTCAGAATTCTGGACTGTTGTGCATGAATTAAAGCAGTGCAATTATTTGATTTTGTTTTTTGAAAAGTTTTCTACCAAAAGTACTCTAAAACCTTCTTCTAAAGGAGCAATTCCCAAACCTAGAGGAGCCTCACAATCAGCTGTGGACCTTTGAGTAAGTAGAGACTCCCGGGCAATGCATAACTTCAGAAATCTGTATTTCCCTAAAGCCCTGGGGTAGATTGTGCGCATCATGCAAGCTTTGGAAACTTCACAGAGGGCATGTTTGTACAATAGAAAAAGAAGGGGTGGGCACTGACAAGATGCTTGCAACACCAGCATCCCATATCAGAGTTCCTGGATTTGCGTCCTAGCCCCACTCTCCTTTCCAGCTTCCTACTAAAGCGTACCCTGGGAGACAGCAGGCGACGGCTAAATATGGGGGTCCCTGAGCCCACGTGAGAGATCTGGATTGATTCCCAGGCTCACAGCTTTGTTCTCACCCAGCCCCATCTGGCACAGGCATTTGGAGAGTGAACCAGTGGATGGAAGATCCCTTCCTTCCCCTCCCCCTCCCCACCACTCCCCCTCCCCCTTCCCTTCTTTTCCTTTCCTTTCCCTTCCCTTCCTTTCTCCTATTCAAAGAAATAAAGAATTTTGTGAGTAAGGAAAATGAATTATCATGGGTCTGCATTTTATACTTGGAAGTTTCTGGTTACTTGCCACAATTTCTTAATTGAGGCCTAGTTATCTGGCTAAGACTGTCTGGTGCTGAAATTTCATGGACTTTAGGATATACTTCAACAGTCAAGAAAAATTCTGCTCACCTCATGCAGCACAGTTTAGTGGAATGACGCCTGAACCTGGAGCCTTTCTCCTGGAATTGATTCCTGACTGATACATCCCTGGCCTGTGACTCAGCAAGGCTGCTAATGTCAGGATCTGGTTTCTCTTCTGTAAGATGTGTACAGCAGGTCCTTTTTGAGTGGTTGTGAGGATCAATGAAAATTCACGATGTAAAACTGTAATTGTTACAGTACAGAACCCATTTTGTGTGTATTTTACATCTAATTATGGCTAAAATTTACTATAATCTTTAAAATTCTGGCTCCATATTTAGATAATACCATATTATACATTAGCACCTACCCATGTAACTATCTGTATGCCTGTCTATCTCTCCATCCACCTATCCTGCCATCCTCCCTGTGAGTTAAAACAAAGTATGAACTTGAGTTGTTTGGGAATAGTACGTCCTTTTTAATGCTCATGTCAGCATCAAGCAATGCACACAGAATCTGAGCTGAAGGTCATTCCAGAAATCTCAGGCACTCTGAAATCCCATTCCTGAGGAAGAACAAGATTTCCACACTTTTTTACAAAGCAGATGAATAGCTCCATTCCATATGATCTAATATAAACATTTACATCTGTTAAACATACATCTTTCAAAAAGTCTGGCAGAATCAAATACAGCTCCCTTACAGTTATGTTATTATAGAATTGCTTTATTTTCTGATACATATTGTGTGCTATTATTTCAGAAAACACACCAAGGAAAATCATATTTATCTTAGGTAAATACATCCTGTATATTTTCAATAAAGTGATAGAAGCCACCATAATAATTTAAAAACTACATATGGTTGAGAAAAATGCCAAAGGGGAGAAAATTAATTTTGATTTTGGTGATATGTTCCCGAGCTGGAACAGAATTCCGGATTGCAGGTGGTATTTACACCTCTTCATTACTGCTGTTAGTGATTCTTTATCTACTTCAGGAGTTCACAAAAGCTCAGTGGATCATATATAACTCCTAATATCTTCTGAAAGGGTTTGATTAATAAGCAACATTCAGACCCCTATGAAAAAGCGTGAAGGCATCAGTTCACAGAAGGCCATTTTCAATCCTATTTTAAAAATCTTCAAAGTAAAATCATGACTACTGCATGTCTACAGCATATTTCCAGCTGAGAGCATTATGTTAATTTACTTATCACCCAACCAGATAAAATATTCTGATTCTTCAGAAAGGAGGCTTTCACACTGTTTTGATCAACAACAACTAGTATAACCTTATTCAGTATATGGTATAACCCTCTTCCCCACAAACATGCAACATAAAAACAAAAGGCTTGAAATAGAACATTTCCTCATTTTTGTAAATTTCACCTATTTTCTTTTGTCTTATACCTTCAAAAAATATTGATCACTCAGTTAAATGGATTTGATGACCCAGCAACACACATCTGGAAAAACTCTTCAAAGAGGTTTCAGAAATTGCTTTGGAGAGCAGGTGTTGGCCCAGGTGTTAAGCCACCTTTAAGACACCTGCCTCCTATACCAAATTGTCTGCTTTTAATACCTAGCTCAGATTCCTGATTCTAGCTTCCTGATATCACAGACCCTCAGGGAGAGCAGGTGATGGCTCAAGTATTGGTTCCTGGCACCCATTTGACTTTCGGGCTCCTCACCCAGCCCAGACCATTGCAAGCATTTAAGAAGTCAACTCTTTATGCCTCTCTGTCCTTCTCTATGTGTACGTCTTTCTGCCTCTCAAATAAATAAATAAAAAATTTTAATTTTTTTAAAAAAACCCTTAGAATGTCCCCTTCAGCAGCACGTGCACTCAACTTGGAATGCTAAAAGATTAACACAGCCCCTCTGCAAAGAAAACACACAAAAATATAAAATATTTCAGAGATTTAAAAAAAAATCCCTTGTAGAACTGTCAATTTTTGGATGAATGAATAAAGAAAATGTGATTTGTACACACAATGAGATGTTATTGAGCCTATGAAAGAAAAGAAATTCTGATACTAGAAACTTGGATGACTTTTTTTTTTTTTTTTGACAGGCAGAGTGGACAGTGAGAGAGAGACAGAGAGAAAGGTCTTCCTTTGCCGTTGGTTCACCCTCCAATGGCTGCCGCAGCCTGCGTGCTGTGGCCGGTGCACCACACTGAACTTGGATGACTTTTAAAGACATTATGGTACATGAAATAAACCAGGCACAAAAGGACAAATACTCAATGACTCCACTTATGAGGTTCCAAGAGATGTCAAATCCATAGAGACAGACAGCAGAAACACGGTTGCCAGGGCTGGGGAAGAGGAAAAGGATGAGTAACTGTTCAATGTCTTTAGCACATCAGTTTCACAAGATGGAAACTGGGGATGGTTAGTACGGATGGTTGTACAACTATGTGAATTGACAGAATACCACTGAGCTATACATTCACACACTCACTTGCAGAAACACAAATTCCAGCATTGTGCTTTCTGAGTGATTCAATCTGGGTGGGGACCCAGAATGTAGGATTTTTTTTAAGAGCCCTGTATGTAAACTTGATGAAAAGTGGTTGGTAACGGGGGCAGAGGGGTGCGGGAGGGAGGTTGGACATCTAGTCTGTGGTTAACACACCAATGTCCCACAATTCCCAGCTCCAGCTCTTAACTCCAGCTTCCTGCCAGTGCACACCTTGGGTGGCAGTGGTGACCACTGAAGGGACTGGTTCCCTACCAACCATACAGGAGACCTGTATCGACTTTCACTTGGCCCAGCTCCAGACACTGAAGGGTTTTCTCTCTCTTTCAAATAAATTTTTCTTCTTTTTTTTTATTTGACAGGGAGAGTTATAGACATTGAGAGGGAGAGAAAGAGAGAAAGGTCTTCCTTCCGTTGGTTCACCCCCAAAATGGCCACTACAGCCGGAATTGTGCCAATCCGAAGCCAGAAGCCAGGTGCCTCTTCCCAGTCTCCTATGTGGGTGCAGGGGCCCAAGCACTTGGGCCATCTTCCACTGCCTTTCCCGGGCCACAGCAGAGAGATGAACTAGAAGAGGGGCAGCCGGGAATAGAACCAGCATCCATATGGGATGCAAGCACCACAGGCGGAAGATTAACCAAGTGAGCCATGGCGCCAGCCCCAAATTTTTGTTCTTACAAAGTGTCTTGGGAATCAATTTTAGATACAGCTATAACTTCTCCCAATACCCAGCTTCTTTTATCACTGCTCTGAGAAGCATAGAAAAAATTGTGAGATAAGATCCCATGCAATAAAACCTTATATCTTGATCAGGATTAAAAACAGATTAAGAAGTTTTCAAATTGCAAACTAGTCAGGTCGTTTTAACAATATATGTTTATACAACTGGTATCTTAATAAATCTGTTAAAGAAAAAAAAAATATATGTTTATAGATAGAGATACTGAGTACAGATACAATTTTCCAAAATGACAAAAATAATACTGAAGTACACAAGCTCTAATGCTGGTTCTCCTACTTCTTTATGATCATATTTAGATTCTCCTCTCAATTCAAAACAAAAGCTTCTTTCTTTTGCCTTTTATATACCATTTCCTTTACATATATTACTTCAATTAAGATTGCAATATATGATGAGGATTTTACATTTTAATTTTTTAACTTTTATTTAATAAATATAAATTTTGAAAGTACAACTTTTGGATTATAGTGGTTTTTCTCCCCATAACCACCCTCCCACCCACAAACCATCCAATCTCCTACTCCCTCTCCCATTCTATTCTTCATTAAGATTCATTTTTAATTATATTTATATACAGAAGATCAATTTAGTATATACTAAGTAAAGATTTCAACAGTTTGCACCCACACAGACCTACATTTTAATTTTTTTGATAAACAGGCTCAGAGATGCCAGTATCTTCTTAAATGTGACTTAGCTCATACATGGAAGAAATTATATCTACCTAATTCCAAATTTTTCAACAGTACCCTGCATCTCTGCACAATTTCATTCCATTCTCACATGGCACAGTGGAGGAGCCTCATTATTGTCACTTCAGAGGAAAAAAAAAAAAAAACCTCAGGGACATGACTTTATGAAGGTTACACAGTAAGCCTTCCATGTTTTGATTTGATTTTCATCCATTAAATAGAGCTGTTTCACCTCTGAGAAATATATTGAAGAAACCAAATAAAATTGAATGTCATAAAAATATTGCAAGAAGGAGTAAAATCTTGATTAATAGAAAGGGCTAGGCAGCTATGGTTAATTGAAGGTTAACTAGAGGCTTCTTTCTGTTTTAACCTTTAATGCTGAAAATCTTTCCAAAATAAATCGAGCCACATCCTGGTTTATGTAAGTTTAGTGTAATGAACACAATTAAATCTCTCCTTGAGTGCTTTTTTTTTTAACTTCTATATATCCCTGTGGATTACCCAGGAAATTGATTTGAATTTTTATGGAGGCCAGAGAAAAATTTAAATGTGGCTCTTTTGAGCAACTCTCTAATAGAAGTTTGTATGTTCTATTTCTTCAAAATAAAGGAGAATAAAGACCAACTCCAGGTCTACCGTTGACCAATGTTTCATGCTCTTCTCCTTCAAGATAGGATTTTTGACTAGTAAGCTATTATCATTTTTTACTTACATAAAGTATTGTCTGATATTAAGAAAAATATGTGTTTATGTCTTACATAGATTATTCAGAATAATAAAGTCCATAAACTTCTTAATTTATTAGGAAAATTGTGAGTCTTAGATTTCTCACAGTGACCAGTGAAATCCTCTTGAAGTAGTTCCCTTCCATCTCCCTTTGCCTAGACTAACTGGTATCTGTCAACTCTATGTGTATCATCACCTTCACCATTTTCATTAACAGACACTTGCTGAACACAGAGACGAATAAATATTTGAAAGGGGAAAGTGTGGGGAGTAACTCGGACTAGACTAAGTTACTGGAATTAAGACTTATTCTATGCATCTGCTCTCCCACAATATGGCGCTGAGAAGGGAGAAACAGCTTCTACACAGCTGCCTCCAGTTCAACCAATAAACAGCAGGACCTGCTCCTGATTGGAGGAGAGCAGCGTACTCGGCGTGTGGGTAGCAGAGTTGGGATTGGCAGAAGAGGACTATAAGGGAGGAGAGAGACAACATGCACCAGGAACATCTAAGGGGAACATCTATCTGAGGGAACACCTGTGCAGCCCCCGAGAGAGCCGGCCGGCGGTATGCCGCTCCCCCGCGGAAGTGGGGAAAGTGGCTAGGGGGAACCGCCCTTCCATGGAGGTGGAAGGGTCAGTAGCCAACCCGGGAAGAACCAGCAGCAAACCCGGGGAGGGCCGAGCGGACCAAAGAACAACGCAGGGTCCTGTGTCGTTCCTCCACAAAGACGGGGAGCGACATAATGGGGCCGTGACTCGGATATGAAGCCTAGGCAGGGTTTAGTGTCGTTCCCCCATGAAGAGGGGGAGCGGCAGAAAGAAGTAAAGTGTAATCAAGGGGCTGGCACTGTGTCCTGGCGGGTGGAGCCACTACCTGCAGTGCCAGCATCCCATATGCTGCTCCACTTCCGATCAAGCTCTCTGCTGTGCCGTGGGAGGGCAGTGCAGGATGGCCCAAGTTCTTGGGCCCCTGAACCCACATGGGAGACCTGGAAGAGACTCCTGGCTCCTGGCTTCAGATAGGCTCAGCTCCAGCCATTGTGGCCATCTGGGGAGTGAACCAGTGCATGGAAGACCTCTCTCTCTGCCTCTCCTTCTCTCTCTATAACGCTGCCTTTCAAATAAATAAATAAATCTATAAAAAGAAGTGTATTCAAAGAGACATTGCCGGAGGTGGCTACAACTGTTTTGGGTGTCTTCATTGGTCAGCCAACACCACAGCCTTGTAGATTAGCAAAATAATATCAGAAATATATTTTCATTGTTGAAGTTATGATTAGTGATTTTTTAAAACAGAGAATGAAATGTTTTAGAGGCAAGACCATGGTTTAAGAATCTAACCAAACATTCACATTTTATGCATGAAAATGACACTCTAGATTTGAATCCTACAGTGGTCTCTGTCTACATACTGGGTTGGGATTTTGTTGGTCACCTAAGTCTACCTAGATAGTTAGCTGAGTCCTAGTGTTACTGTATTGTATTTGTAACATTTGTATTGAGTGAACATTCCATCCTAGGTATAGTTTTAGAATTCCAAAGAATAGATGGGAGGGTTGCGGGTAGGAGGGAAGTTATGGGGGGGAAAAGACATTGTAATCCATAAACTGTACTTTGGAAATTTATATTTATTAAATAAAAGTTAAAAAAAAGAATTCCAAAGAATACAAAGCCAAGGATTGGTAGAGTGCACTGTACTATTTGGAGAATATTTACTGATAATGTCTATATTTGCAAGAGAATTTCACTTTTACTTACTCAGAAAATCTGTATTCTAAGAAAAACAGTTAAGAGCAGCTCTCTAACTATTGGCTATCGATTTTTCCCCATAGGAGTCTAATATTTGTATATCCAAGTTTTCCATGTCAGTTTATAGCAGTAGATATCCAAGTCAAGTCTCCATGAACATTCCCAAAATATTCAGTCTAGATCATCAATAAAATCTCTTACTCTACAGATATGGAACTCCTGTATTCAGAACATTCCTAGAAAAGGAATCACTTATCTGGAAAATTGTGATGGTTAGAAATGGTTTGCCAAAATGACTTTGCTCTTGAATTTATAGTTCCTTTATAGGAGTCAATTTGCTATAACACAGGGAGAACTTATGTGAGAACCTGAATTGTGATGATAACCCAGGCCCAGCATTGCACACAGAAAAGGTTGCATAGAGATGTGCACCTGATGGGCAGTGATGGAGCTTGGTGAGCTGACGAGGAGCTGGGGAGCTGCCCTAGCCAGTGTGCAAATGACTGAAGTTTTGATGCAGAAGGACATCCTAGAGAAAACAGAGTTGCGTCCTTTTTCCCTCTCTGTAGCACACTCAGGATTTGTTCTGCCCTATCAAGGTTTCTTTTCACACTAAGTATAACTTACCTGAATTTCTCATTATGCCATAAACAGCTGTGAATAAGGAGTGGTCCAATAATGTGGCAGGAAGATCCACAACCAGGAGTCTAATTCAAAGAGATTTGGAAGACACAGGATTTTCATTTCTATTGTATTGTCTAGAAAAACCATGTGCTCGCTCTCTCAGTGTCTAGTTGCAAAGTGTAACAACTCCATATGAAACTATATTTTCCAGGAGAAAATTTGGCTCCATGTTTGTGAGAGTTAGTTATGTGATTAAAAAAAACTGAATGTCATTTATATTCATCACACATTGGCAGAGCAGGATATTAGACATCATATTTTCCAAAACTGTTATAGTTTATAATTGGAGATAGAGACTACCAAACTATGCCTTTATCAAGCACTTGCAAAAGTGATGGCAGATCTCTGTCTCTCCCTCTGTCTCTGTAACTCTGCATTTCAAGTAAATAAAATGAAATCTTTCAGCATTTTTAACTATGATGACAGGAAGAAGTTTGTCTAGCCTGGTGGAACTTCATTTCCCAAATCCCTCTGGCTCATGTAAGTGAATTGGAGTCAGCACCTGCCTTTGCTGCTTTCGTCCACCTGCTCTTTTTGGCACATGCCTTCGCTATTATTTGAGTGATACTCTGGCTACCTACCATAGTGTCTAAAAAAGAAATAAGATACTCTATCTTTAAAATTTTAATAACAGAAACTTAATTAATTATAAAAACACTGTTTTTCTAAGTCCATAGCTCAGACTGTGTAAGGCACAGAGATTGCTTCTTCATTTGCCACTCATCACCTGAACAGTCTTGCTTCTGGCAAGACATTATAAAAGAAGTGGAGAACAAGTTGGAGAATAAGGCCCTGTGAGACTGCAGAAATGTTGAAAGCAAGCTTCAAAGGTAATTATGTACCTCCTAATAAACTGGCATTGGCTCAAGGTTACTTTTCTTTGAAGATGTTGAAAATGCAAAACATCATTCCTTCCCTAACCTTGAGAAAACACATATTATCTATAAAACAAAAACTTCTCTTGAGCCCAAAAACTGAGATCACATGGGGTCTTAGTCCACTTGGGCTTCTATTAAAAATTGTCATAGATGGAACGACTAAAACAATCACTATTCATGTTTTTATAGTTCTAGAGATCAGACAGTCCAAAATCAAGGCCCCTGCAGACCAGGTCTCTGGTGAAAATCTTCTTCCTTATTTGTGGATAGTCCCTCCCCTCTTCTTGTTCTTTCTGCACAGGATGGATGCAGACAGAGGAAGAAACTGTCGTGTGTCTTCATATTAAGGCACTAATACCATTGACGAAGGCCCCAGCCTCACTATCTAATAACTCCCCAGAGGGCCCACTTCAGCATTGTGTTAGGGGTTAGAATTCAACATGTGAAATTTGCAAAAGGGTAAACACAAGCACTGAATCCATAAGACAAGATAATCAAGTAAACTGATTTCAGAGAAGGACAACCTTCATCCGGAAATCTGGGTGCACAGCATTAATCACTTTTATAGAGCACAAGCTACACAACTTCCAAACAGGTAAAAATAAAACAGCTAAATCTTGATAAAGTCTTAAATATCAAATGTGGCCAAGCACATCAGTTTATATTAGCTGGTAGAACAAGACACAGGGCATTTCATGTTCACTTGCATTTCCTATTCCACAGACTGCCTTGAAATGTTTACAAGAAAGATTGGAAGCAGTTCAAGTGACAAGATAGAGCCCAGCTTAATGGCACAGGCACAGAAGGATTTGGGCAGCTGCTAGGTACCAAGTCAAGGCTGTGTCGTCTTCCCTGAACTGCACTCTTGCACAAACAGAAGCTTTAATCTGCCAGGTAGGGGTGATGAGCTCTGTCACCCCCAGTGCATGGGTAAAGATGCATTGTTCTGTGGAAGGAGTTGAGTAAAACCTGTCTGCCTCTGGGAGAGGGTTAGGAAACACTCTCATCCTGAGGACAAGTGCACAGATCCCATCTTGCTGAAGCAAAGACAGAAGCACAAGTCCTTCTACTTGGATTCAAAAACTCAAAGTGCATGTGCCCCCAGAATGCCTATGCTGAAACCTAATCCCTAGCATGATAGTATCTGAAGGTGGGGATACTGGGAGGTGATTAGCTCATGAGAGTACAGCCTTCATGAACGGTATTAGTGCCTTTACAAAAGAGATGTCTTAATCCTTGGACTATGTCAGGATGTAGTGAAAAGGCCCCACTAATGAAAGAAGGGGGTTGCACAATGGCCAGTGTTGTGCCATAGCAGGTTAAGCTGCCTCCTGTGACACTGGAATCCCCTATCAGTGCCGGTTTGAGTCCCAGCTGCTCCATTTCTGATCCAGCCTTCCTGCTAACGTGTATGGGAAAACAGCAGAAGATGGCCTAAGTGCTTGGGGCCTTACCAACCACCTAGGAGACCAAGATGAAGCTTCTGACTTCAGCCTGGCCCAGCCCCAGTCATTGCAGACATTTGGGGAGTAAAGCAGCAGATGGAAAACCTCTCTGCCTTTCTTCTCCCTGTAACTCTCCCTTTCAAATAAATACATAAATAAAACTTAAAAAAAAAAGCACACAACGAATCTACTGGCACTTTATCCAGCCTCAGAAATTACCAGAGAAAATTTCTGTTTGTAAATCACCTGGTTTATGTATACTATTAATGCAGCCCAGATGGACTCAGATTTAGGGAGGGGTAAGGAGCTGCCTTCAGCCCCGCCTCCTATACTCCTAACCAACACTGATCTGTCTTTCTGGAGGAACAGAAGGAAACTTGCCCAGGCTAAACCAAAGCACAAAGCAAAGTTTGACTGCAAGAAAAGAGAAGAGGGGTGCAGAGACAGTCTCATCCCTGAGGCCCAAGAACACAAACCCCACTTAAAAAGGACCAGGAAGACAAGAGTTGTGTCCTAACCGCATTACAAATCTAGTACTAAAAGCAAGAACAGTGTCCAAGGCTCAAGAGTGAGGAGACAAATTCCCTTTGTGGCACAGACGTGTGGGAGCTTCCAGAACCTAAGACAAGGGCATGGGCACAAGAAAGACCCTATAGCTCCTCGGGCACCATACTGATAGAGGATACAGGCTAATGAGAGCCAGTGGGAGATTCAAAGCCTGGGGTGCACTAAGAATAACATTGCCAAGGGAAACACCCAAGCCAACTCAACCACTGCTATATTAAATCCACTCCCCACACTAGGAACTTCACTTTTCCAAGCTCCAGTGTGATTTATCTCAGGTTCTGCAGAGCTTTTTCACAGTGTTAATTTCATAATCAAAAACTACAAGGGAAGCAACTGTCAATAGTTAAAGCAGCCAACAGGACCAGCTAGAGGAATGATGCAGTTGAACTTTCAGGTGAACATTTAAAATAGCCATTATTGGGCTGGCATTGCGGCATAGCAAGCTAACATGCTGTTTGCAACTCCAGCATCCCTTATCAGAGTGCTGGTCCAGGTTCCTGATGTCTCCCTTCTGATCTAGCGTTCTTGCTCATGCACTTGGGAAGGCCGTGGATGATGAAACAAGTACCTGGGCCCCTGCCACCCTTGTGGGAGACCCAGAAGAAGCTCCTGGCTCCTGGCTTTGGATTGGCAGAGCTCCAGCCATTATGGAGTGAACCAGCAGATGGAAGATCTCTCTCCTTCTCTCTCTCTCTCTCTCTCTCTCTCTATCCCCTTCTCTGTCACTCTGCCTTTCAAATAAATAAATAATCTTTTTTTAAAAGCCATTATTAATATGTTAATGTAAAAAATGAGAATTGCAGCAGAAAAAAGCATATGAAAAAGTTAAGAGGCGGTGCTGTGATGGAGTAGGTTAATCCTCTCTATGGCGCCAGCATCCATATGGACGCCAGTTCAAGTCCTATCTGTCCTTCTTCCCATCCAGCTCTCTGCTATGGCCTGGGAAAGCAGTAGAAGATGGCCCAAACTTTTGGGCCCCTGTACCTATGTGGGAGACCTGGAAGAAGTTCCTGTCTCCTGCCTTCGGATTGGCCCAACTTGGGCTGTTGCGGCCACCTTGGAAGTGAGCCAGTAGAAGAAAGATCTTTCTCTTTGTTTCTCTCTCTCAGTCTGTAACTCTACCTCTCAGATAAATAAATAAAATCTTAAAAAAAAGAAAAAGTTAAATACACATGCTAATAAAAAAGGAAAGACTATTGTGGGTAAGTTTTCCTTGACTGAGTTTATCAGCAGACCAGATACTACTGAAAAAACAATTAAGTAGACAATATAGGTAAATAGAAATGACCCAAAACAAAACATAAATGGAACAGTGAGAGAGGAGAAGGAAGAAGAAGGGAGAAGAAAGAAGAAGGGGAAAGGAAGGGAAGGGAACAGAAGGGGAGGAGAGGGAAAGGGAAGGGAGGGAGGGGCAGGCATCCAAGAGCTGTGGGGGTAGTATCATTAGCCTAATAAGCATGTAATAGGGGTTCCGGTAAGAGGAGACAAAGACATTTAAAGCGGTGAAGGATGTGAATTTTTCAAGTTAAGGGGAAAAAAACACATATCTAAGAAGTACATAAGACATGTACTCCTAGTTAAATCATAGAAAAACTGCTTAACACCAAAGAAAGAGAAAATATCTTTTTTTTTTTTTTTTTTTTTTTTTTGACAGGCAGAGTGGACAGTGAGAGAGAGAGACAGAGAAAAAGGCCTTCCTTTGCTGTTGGTTCACGCACGGTGCTGCTCCGAAGGCAGAAGCCAGGTGCTTCTCCTGGTCTCCCATGGGGTGCAGGGCCCAAGCACTTGGGCCATCCTCCACTGCACTCCCGGGCCACAGCAGAGAGCTGGCCTGGAAGAGGGGCAACTGGGACAGAATCCGGCGCCCCGACCAGGACTAGAACCCCGTGTGCCAGCGCCGCTTGGCGGAAGATTAGCCTGTTGAGCCGTGGCACCGGCCGAGAAAATATCTTGAATGTAAGTGGAGGAAAGAGAAACGTTATAGGTACAAAAACAGAAAGTTCAGCAAGCCAAAAGACAATGGAGTAATATTTTCAGAGTATTAAAAATGGTCAACTCACTATATAGAACCAATAAAGCAGTATTTCAAAAATAAAAGCAAAACAGGAATTTTCTTTTCATAGTAACAAATGCATATATATATTTGTAATCAGGCCTGTGATAGAATATGTGTTGAAGAGCCAGCGCTGTGGCTTAGCAGGTAAAGCTGCCACCTGCAGTGCCGGCGTCATATTGGCACTGGTTCAAGTCTCAGCTGACCCACTTCCAATCTAGCTTTCTGCTTTGGCCTGGGAAAGCAGTAGATGACAGCCCAAGTCCTTGAGCCCCTGCACCCATGTGGGAGATCTGGAAGAAGCTCCTGGCTCCTGGCTTCGGATCAGTGAAGCTCTGGCTATTGCAGCCATCTGGGGAGTGAACCAGCGGATGGAAGACCTCTCTCTGTAATGCTGCCTTTCAAAATAAATAAATAAAAACCTTAAAAAAAAAGAAAGAAAAAGTGTTGAAGGTGGAAACTTTGCTATTAGATACAAAACCATATTTATAGTAAATTAAGAGAAGTATCAAAAATGGTTAAAGTACATAATAACATTAAATTGAAAATTCCAGGAGTGGAAATTTAGCCTAGTAGGTAAAACGGCCATGCCTCTTATCAAAGTACCTGGGTTCCATTCCTGGCTCAGGCTCTGATTCTGTCTTCTTACTTTGCAGTCTCTCGGAAGCAGTAATGATGCCTCAAGCATTTGGATCTCTGCCACCCACATGGGAGAGCTGTGTTGTGTTTCGAGCTCCCAGCTTCAGTCCTGACTGACTGCCTTGGCAGTTGTATGCATTTGGGCTATGAACCAGCAGATGGGAGCATGGTCTTTCTCTCTCTTTGTTTTTCTCTCCCTCTCTCCTTCTTCTCTGTCTCTCAAATAAGCAAATAAATAATTGTTAAATAAAAATTCTAAAAATCACAAAAAAAACCACATCAGATTGAATACAAAAGTGATCAGCAACCATGCCTTGTATAATAAATTCTCCTTGATATAAATATAAGTAAAGATTAAAAGTGAAAGCATGGAGATTGTGGCATGAAAACATCAATTACAATTATTCTGGAGCAACTATATTAAAACCAGAAAAAGTAAATTCAAAACTAGAAATATTACAAGGTATAAGGGGGATATCACATTTAATGAAGAATCCATCAACAATTCACAAAGAGTTAGTTGTAGACACACCTAAAATAATAAGTTCACAAAACAAAGCCAATCTAACTGAAAGGAGAAATAGCCAATCCCACAACTATACTTGTAGAATTCAATACAGCTTTCTCAGAAATCAATAGAACAAACTGATAGGAAATCGAGAAGGATGTAAAAGTACTGAATCACATTATAAACCAATTTGATCTAATTGATAGAACATTTCCATGTGACAGCAGAATCCAAAATCTTTTCAAGTGACTATGCAACCTTCACAAGATATGCCAAATTTTATGCTGTAAAACAGCTTTAAATAAATTTAAACTAATTAAAATCATGCATAGTATAGTCTTTGACCACAATAGCTTTGATCTAATAATTAGTAACAGAAAGATATTTGGAAATATACAAATATTTAGGAATTAGACAACATACCACAGAGTTCAAAGAGGAAGCCACAAGGAAGGTTAGGAAATACTTTGAATTAAATAAAAGTAAAAAAATAACTTATGAAAATACATTAGATAAAGCTGGAACAATGCTTGTTAGAAAATTTTTATTATTTAATGCTTTTGTAAAATTAATTACCTAATCAATTTGAGGAATACAGACAGAAGACAGTTTTTATCTACTGGTTTATCCCTCAAGTGCTCACAATAGTCAGGGTTTGGCCAGGCCAAAGCCAGGAGCCAGGAACTTAATGTGGGTATCCTGCATGGGTAACAGGGACCCAAGTACTTGAGTCATCATCTACTGCGTCTCTGGGTGTGTATTAGCAGGAAGCTGATATCAGGAGCAGAGCTGAGACCTGAACCCACTGCACTCCAATATGGGATACAAAAGATTTCAATTCCATGCCAAATGACAGCCCCCCAAATTTCTATTATTAATACCAACATTAGAAAATTATAGAGATTTTTGAATCAAAATCTGAAAACTAGAAAAATAGAAGCAAATTAATCCCAAAAGAACAGATGGAAGGAAATAATAACAATAATATCAGAAGTAAAGCGATTAGAAAACATAAAAACTGTTAGTTTGATGAAATCAAAAGCTGATTTCATAAAAACAACCAATGGAATTTTAAAATGTTTTAATCAAGTCTTATAACAAAGGTAAAAAAGGAGAGAAGAGGGGCCAATGTTGTGGCGTAGCAGATTAAGCTGAAGCCTCCAGTGCCCGCATCCAATATTGAGGCCAGTTCATGTCCTGCTGCTCCACTTCTCATCCAGCCCCCTGCTAATGCACCTGGGAAGGCATAGAATGTGGCCCAAGTTTTTGGGCCCCTGCACCAACCCATGAGAAATTCCTGGCTCCTGGCCTCGGATCAGCTCAGCTAAGGCTCTCTCTTTCTCTGTAACCTTGCCTTTCAAATAAATAAATATTTTTAAAAAGGAGAGAAGAAAAATGAACTTTAGGGGAAAGAAAGGAACATTGCTACATCTTCTGTAAAAACATAAATGGCAGTAAGAGAATAGTAAGGATAATCTTATCCAAGTAAATTTGACAACTGAGATAAACTGGCAAATTCTTTGAAAGACATGTATTACTAAAAATTGAATTTAGTGTTAAATTCTTCCAACAAATTAACTGCCAAACATAGGTGGCTTCACTATTAAATTCTACCAAATAGCTAAGAAAATGATATTCTGTGTTTTTCATAATTTAGAAGAGAACATTTCCATGCTCTTTATGAGACCAATATTAAACTGATACCAACACATGATAAATTTTTAAAAACTATTAAGATTTGAATGTGTAAAATGATTAAAGAGACTTAACACAATGAACCTAATCATAAACAAATATGATGCAGTTTTTTAAAATCCTAGCAGATTTGAAAAACTCAGAACAAATTAATTTATAGAAATTATAGTGTCTGTTCACATAGAGCTTATTCTTAATGGAAGAGATAGATCAATCCTTAAAGTTTAATAGACCATAT
The DNA here is from genome assembly GCF_051225735.1 of Oryctolagus cuniculus. Classification (NCBI taxonomy): domain Eukaryota; kingdom Metazoa; phylum Chordata; class Mammalia; order Lagomorpha; family Leporidae; genus Oryctolagus; species Oryctolagus cuniculus. The sequence continues at coordinate 101,846,005 of NC_142870.1, forward strand.
ATTGACAAGTGCTAAAGAAAATATAACTCAGATGAGATCACAAAGAGTTCAGAAGAAGCATGCAATATTTAGATATGATTTTAGGGGAGGCATCTCTAAGAAGCTTCCTTTAAGCACTGACCTCACATAAGTGAGGATGTGAAAGGATGAATAAATACCCCTGAGTGTTGCAGATAGAGGTAAAGAAATGAAAAATATAAAATACACAAAAAGCATTGTATAAAATGCCCATATGTAACAGGTATTCCAAAATGACAGAGTAAAGAGAAGGATGAAATATAATATTCAACTAGATCTTAGCCAATATTCCAGACTTGATCAAAGAATTGATAGCCCCACATGACAGGAACACAATTTCTAGGATGAAGTATACTAAAAATAAACTCCTAGCAAGACACATCTTTGTGAAACTGCAGGAACCTAAAGAAAATCTTAGAACAATAAACTGTATATTGAAACGTTGAGATTCAATTATTGTTTACAGACCTTATCTAGAATCCTGAGGAACAGCAGTTTTTCCACTTACTACTCCTTGACTCCTTGAATTTTATTTAGTAGAGGGTTAAGCTTGTGATTATAAAGCAAAATGAAAGTATTTCATTGCAAAAATTAAAAGAAAAATGAGAAAGAAGGGGGAGGGAGAGTAGGGTAGGAAGTTTCTAAAAGTGTGTGTATGAAATACATGAAATTTGTTCCCTGTGTATAAATAAAAAAAATTTAAATCATTAGGAAGATAATGCAATGAACTCTTTCAAGTAGCTTGGCTGCAATATAAAGGATAAATCCAGGTGGAGCAGACTGGGAAAAGGAATCAACATCCTTTTGGACTTCAGTTGGAGAATTTGAATATGATGAAAGCAGCTGGAGAAAATATTGCTAAGGAGAAATGGTTAACGACAGGAGAAAGAATGTGATGACGCTAACGTTCATGTGAAGAAATGTGGTCCAGACCCACACAGAAGAACTCCCCTAATACCTTCCTGTCATATCAGAGGGCAGGAACATAAACACAGCTGATCGGCTTGTTAGATTTTATAGGGATGAATATGAAGATGACATCATACTCCCCTCAAAATTTTGATTTTACACATCCTACTCTTTATTATTTATTTATTTATTTATTTATTTCAAAGTCAGAGTTACACACACACAAAGAGAGAGAGAGCGAGGGAGAGAGAGAGAGAGAGAGAGAGAGAGGCTCCCCATCTGCTGGCTCACCCCCAGATGACTGCAACTGCTGGAGCTGTGCCGATCTGAAGCCAGGAGCCAGGATCTTCCTCCAGGTCTCCCACGCACGTGCAGGGGTCCAAGGACCTGGGCCATCTTCTACTGCTTTCCCAGGCCACAGCAGAGAGCTGGATGGGAAGTGGAGCAGCTGGGACTCGAACCCACTGCAGGTGGCGGTCCCACCCTCCAAGCCACAGCGCCGGCCCCCCTACTGCTTTTATAAAATAAGTTCTAAAAAGTTGAAAAAAATGGAGAAGTTGCTGGATCACAATTGGTAATAATAGAATAATGAAAATAATAAAAGGAGTTCCATTCTCAGAAGACAAAAATCTAAGGGAGATGGTTACCTATTATATCATCTATTGCTCTTAAGAACCAGGAACATAATGTTTCCCAGAATTTGAGAACTGTACTTTTATAATTTAAAAACATATGTTTCTTGAAAAAAAGTAAATGAGCTTATGTGATTTGTAAGTCAACATCATTATAAAAACCTAATAATAAAATGCACATTTTTAAAACAAAATGAATTCAGCATATGAAAGACCTATCTGTACTGTCATGTTTATTGTAGCTCAATTCACAATAGCTAAGCTATGGAATCAATCCAGATAGCCATCAGTTGATGACTGGATAAAGAAAATGTGGTATATTGGGCCGGCGCCGCGGCTCACTAAGCTAATCCTCTGCCTTGCGGCGGCAGCAAACCGGGTTCTAGTCCCGGTCGGGGTGCCGGATTCTGTCCCGGTTGCCCCTCTTCCAGGCCAGCTCTCTGCTGTGGCCAGGGAGTGCAGTGGAGGATGGCCCAAGCGCTTGGGCCCTGCACCCCATGGGAGACCAGGAGAAGTACCTGGCTCCTGCTATTGGATCAGCACTGTGCCGCGGCGGCCATTGGAGGGTGAACCAACGGCAAAGGAAGACCTTTCTCTCTGTCTCTCTCTCTCACTGTCCACTCTGCCTGTCAAAATAAAAAAAAAAAGTAAAAAAAAGAAAATGTGGTATATGTAATACTATCAAATACTATTCGGCCATAAAAAAGAATGAAGTCATGTCTTTTGCAACAAAGTGGATGCAACCAGAAAACATATGCTTAGTGAAATAAGCCGTTCTCAAAAAGACAAATGTCATATGTGTTCTCTGATATGTTGCAGTTAATACGAAACACAAAAAAATGCACTGGAAGGAAATGGAACTCTTGCAAAATGATTGTCATTTTTATCCCTCATTTATACTCCTGTAGAACTGTGGTCTTCTTTGCTTTTTAGTTGTTGAATATTCTTGTTCCTGGTGCATTAAGCCTGTGATGATAGTGGATTAAAATTAGGTCTTTTCAAAAATTAAAGGAATAAAAAGGAAGGAAGAAAGTGAGGAATTGAGGGAAGGAGACAGGGCAAGCAGGAACTATGGTTTTCTTCTTAGAACTGTACTTATGAAATATGTGGTCTCTTGATATTAATAAAACTTTTTAAATCTACATTTTGTTATAGTGTTTTTTAATTTTTAAGATATTTATTTATTTATTTATTTTGAAAGGATTTTTTTTGACAGATAGAATTAGACAGTGAGGGAGAGAGACAGAGAGAAAGGTCTTCCTCCTGTTAGTTCACCCCCCAAATGGCCACTACGGCCAGAGCTATGCCGATCCGAAGCTAGGAGCCAGGTACTTCTTCCTGGTCTCCCACATGGGTGCAGGCACCCAAGCACTTGGGCCATCCTCCACTGCCTTCCTGGGCCACAGCAGAGAGCTGGACTGGAAGAGGGGCAACCGAGACTAGAATCCGGTGCCCATATGGGATGCTGGTGCCACAGGCGGAGGATTAACCAAGTGAGCCACGGCGCTGGCCCCAATTTTTAAGATATTTATTTAAAGGAGAGGTGGATGGAGAGAAAAAGAGCTCCCCTCCACCATTTCATTCCTCAAATTCCCACATGGGCCAGATCTGGACTTAGAGAAGAGGGAGCTTTATCGAGGTCTCCTACATGAGTGGCAGGAACCCTGTTACTTGAGCTGTCACCCACTACCTCTCAGTACACACATTCTAAGGAGTCAGGAGTCTGATGCCATAGCAACCGTTATTCCAGTGTGGGACATAGACATATTAGCTTGTGTCTTAACCACTGGGCCAAATACCTGTCTTACAATCCTTAGGTTTTAAAACTCATTAATCTAAGAAAATAAGATGCTTATGGTTCTGATGTATTAATAAAATCTTCAAAGATTCTACTATGTAACATGTATTTTGTTAATCCCCCTTCCACAGATAACCTGATTTCTTTCTCAGAATTTTCCAAGGGGAGGATAACACATCACTGTTATGACACAACGAGGTAAGACTTCAAAATGTGAGTGGGTGTTAGGCAGAAGAATACTGCTAACAAATAAAAAAAAATGTAGGTTGGAGTCCCACATACCACTTTAAAAACAGTCATGTCTGTTGCTCTCAATCACTTATGGCTAAAAGTGAAATATCACAGGATACAAAGTGTCAGAGAGGCAGTCAAGAGACTTCCTTCAGATTTTTCATTGCATAAAATTAATTGGTTCAATTGAAGTTGGAGGCTTGTCTAGGGGTTTCTGATAAATGCTCTTTAGAAGCCATGCAACAGTAGGTTTTGAAGTGAGAAGGAAATCTATCTATTAGTGCAAGCTATTCCATTGGAGGAATTTACAATTTGGTCAAACTAATTCTAGAAATAAATGCTTCCATAAGAAGCTGCTTGCAATTGACAATAAACCAAAATGTGATAGAACTAGTACACTGAGTCTATTGCCCTTGGTGGAAATACGTAATTTTTTAGGTGTGATCAGAAGCTGTAAGTAAATCTACTTTTCTTGTCATGACACAGAGTAAATATAAGGCTATCATCCTAGTTACAGAGGCTCCCTTAAAAGGGACAGCACCTTAATGTCATATAGTTCTCTTTCTTGGGTAGAATATGAGAAAGCATGCTCATTGTCTTCAACCGTTATACCAATGATGGACTGGGAAAATTCCTTCACAAACTATTGGGGCAAGAAATAGTTGGGAGAGTCATGACTCCACTTTCTCACCAACAGTTTATTGTATGATATTTCAGTAGTTGAACTTCAGTGCCACTGCTTGAGCTATGTGGTTTCAGTGGCAAAGTGGTGAAACGGGCCCTGGTACAGATGTCACCAGCCCTGAGCGTGCACCTCTGCCTCCCTCAAGCTTTGAGACCAAGTGTCCAAGTTACCTTCTTCAATTCTTGGCTGGTACTAATACAAAGTGGGAGTGATAAAAACTGCTTCCATCAAAGAATTTTGGAATGAATTACCTGAGAGAATGTACAAGCTTGCTACAGCCTTCTGTATATTGCAAAGATCTGTATCATTTTAAAGAATTTTTATTGTTGAGTTCAGCAAGCAAAGGTCAAAACTGCTGTAGATAACAAGGTCAAAGGTGCGTATGAGAAAATCTCTCTTGGCCTCATTTTGGGAAATCGTTTCATCATCCGAATAGTTATTTAACAGCTTTAATTCTGTGTGCTCCTTCAGAGCGCTTGACCAAATACAAGAATCCTTTTAAAGAGCAGATTTTCTATTTTGATGACCAGCTAGCACTTAATGAACCACAGTGATCAGACAAGACTGATCGTTACCATGTTCATATGTTGCTGTGTCTAAAAAAAAAAAAAAAAAAAGATAGCTCTTTCACTGGGACAAAGAGAATTGCAAGTCTGGCTTTTCAGAAGCTCGGCTCCATGATGGCAAGGAAGTAGGAAGCACAACCAGCCAGGCTTGATACCTGAGGCTGTAAGCAGGAAGTAATCAAGGCAACGTTGTATTGTTTTCCTAATGAGAATTATGTACCTCTCATCAAATACTGGTGACTTTTAATATATTTTAAAATTCTTCCTCAAAAGGCTTTGTTCTGCTAATTTTCTCAAGTTATGTGCTTTCATATTTGAAATACTAGATTATAACAGGAAAAAAAAAACTCTGTATGTAAAGCACAGAGACATACTCTCGCATCTCCCCCTGCAGAGAACTTACATACTGGCACCGACAAGTGTTCCCAGGCAAAGATTTTGTTGCAGTGAAATAGTTCATGTAAAGGGGAGAATAGAGCTGGTATATAAATATTTGTTTTACTGAAGAGCACCAGCAAAGACCCAGCATCACCAGGCAGAATTTGCAGCAGACCCTAGGTAGTGCAGATGAGGCTTCAGAAAAAAGTGAATTTAATTTGGCTACTCTGTTTTTTGTGTGTGTGATTTTTTTGTGAAGTTTGTGATTTTTTTAAAATGAGATGAATTTAATCTGCTTTTATTGTGCAGTGACTACATGTCCACATTTCTAGACATTAGGAACCACACTGATAAAGTAAGCACAACTCCTGTGCCCAGAGAACTAAGAGTACCCCTGTGCAGAGGTTTATCACATCCTGTGACAGTGCACAGCCAAGGATGTGAGGGCGAGATGACAGTCTCATTCACAGCCTGACTGTGACGACAGCATTGCTCAAGCTGGCAACAACTGAGTGGCCTATTAAAAGATGATTAGCCATAAACAGAGAGCACTGGGAAAGGAAAAGCATTTACACAGGGAGTACAGAGTAAACAAAGCCAAAAATTCAGCATTGGAGCAACCGAAAGCTTGAGATGGCAGGGCAAGGGTTGAGGCTTGGAGGAATAAGCAGAAATCTTACTGTTTTCTTTCTTAGAAATTTTGAAGAACTTCAACTTTATTCTGCAGATAGAGTTTCCAAACTTATGTTAGTTTCAACTTGACCTGGACACATTTTTTCTCTTAATACCAATACCTGCCCCACCTCCAATCCTTTACACAACTGTCAAGTAGGTCCAGTTTCCATATCTTAAAAGCCCTCAACTTAGCATCACATAGTTGCATTCCAAAGTTAGCTCCTTTATATCATGGCAACATAATCTCCTTCTTGGTTTTATTTTCTGTTTTACTGATGCACATTGTCAAAAAACCTCCTCCTGGATAATGAAAAGTAAAATTTATGAATTCTTAAAAGTCTGATATTTTCTCTTTTGCCCTCTCCCTTATTTTAGGCCCTTGTTTAGTTACAAAATATTATTTTAAAAGGTTTTCCACGTAGATGAATTGTTTTATTCATTAGCATCCAGTGTTATTACTATGAATAATGATACCGGCTTGTTCGTTCTTTCTCATTCTCAGGAGACTTAATAGTCCTGGAGGGATGAGCAGGGGCATCTGGAACGACTGTCTGAACCATCAGTTAGCCCTTGGTTTTGGGCCTGCTGTCTCTCTTGCCGTTATCAAAGGTAAGCTCTTGCTTTTGCTGAGGTTTTAAGTGCATGTTTTGAAACAGGTACACTTTCTCCTGTTGAGCCTTTTAACATGGCAACATGTTGCCAATAGCTTTTTGTCTTCCAGAAATTTACTTGTCTCTCTCCTCTTACTCTTCTTTCCAACTTCATCTCGTGATTCACTTCCTTGCTTAGAGTTTATAGTCTTTCTCAAAAAAGGCAAACTTTTATTTCTACATAGTACCAGAAGTAATGAAAGCTGAGTATTACTCTCTTGAGTTAGAATTCCATTCCACTTTTAAGAGAATAATTGAGTAGGTAAATAAAGGGACATTTCATTACAGTCACTTATTTTAACAGTGAATTGCAACATCATGCTATGTTCCAATTTTGTGCCTTAGATTTTCTCATTCTTCCCGTTATTTAGCCATTTTGGTTTTGGTTCTTGGATATATAATGAATGCAGATTAAATAAAATGGTTTTGACCTGATATTTTCTCTGCCTGCATTTTTTTTTTCATAATTCGTACCGTGAGCTTGTTGTTTCCCAAAGAACTTAGGACAAAATGTATCAACCTGAGATTCACCAGCACAATTTTAAGTTTTTGAATCTCTGTAAATTCTTCAATAGAGATGAATTTCTAATACCTTTAATGGTTGGCACCAGAGAATTGAACGAACTTTAAAAAACCACTGTCATCAATCATGCATGGCAGTTCTTTACTGAGGCACATGTTAAAGGATTTAACGGGTTCTTATGATGTGTGCACCTTGAAATTTCTGAGCTTAATCTAAAAGAGCTCGCTAGGATATAATTAACTCAGAACTTAGAGCCTTGTGCATAATTTAGAGGCAATTACAGTTCAAGGAAATAATAAGCTAACTTTTCAAATTCAAACAAAAAACAATCTGGAAAAATAGAATTAATCATTGGCAATTACTGAGTTAAAATATCTGACTTATTACCTGAAATACTCCCACATAATCATGCATTCAACTTTAACTGAACCCATAATTGTAATCATAATTAGGGATGTGCAGGCATTTAAAACTCAGAAGATCATAAAACACATGAAGCTACCATTTAAAAGAAAAACTACTTAAACTTTCCACCTACAAAGTTCGTAATGCTGTTCAAAACCCTTAGTTGTGCCTTCCAAATCTGAAGCTTGTGACAATTTGAAATGGTTCTAAGACAAATATAATTCTGTACAATTTTGGGAAGTAGGCTTCAAAAATCAAAAGTAGGAATTCTATTTGTTCTATCAAGTATTTTTAACTCTTCTCGGAGATTTTTTGGGATATTAATCACGTTCCAAAGCATACAATATGTTGGCTACAAATCTTTTACTATGTCTTGTTAATATACCATGGAGTTAGCTTGTTTTAATTGCCACTACATTTGAAAATCATAGAAATCATTTCAGAACTTTCAGTAAATTTGAACTAGCTTCATCCACTTGATTTGTCTGGTGAGTGGAAACTTCACTTTATTTTCTAGTAGTTTTGAAGCCATCTCTCACATAAATACTCACTAAAACTATGAAATGATATTTCTTCCCATAACCCAATGGTAAGGAAAATAAAAGACTTCATTTCTGAGGTCTCATTCATCAAGATGCAATAATGCATTTCAGAAAACTTAGTTTTATGACTCTATAAATCAAGAAAGAAGCATCCTTGCTTGTCTCTAGGCGTCTATGCAAGTAACTCTCCAGATCAGATGGAGCCAATGCGGAGGGTAACCTCTGTTTCTGTTACTCTAGACTGCCATTAATTGAATTTTATAAGGTTTTATTGGATCATCACTGTAAGTAAACGTTAAAAGCAACAATGATTTACAATAGCTCATTTGTCCTCACTGTTTAAAAGTAGTCCAGACTTAAAATGAGAAGGGATTTTTAAAATATCAGGTCATTTACCAATATACAGTGTATAGAATATTTGCAGGCATCAGTAAATGACTCCATAGTGCTCAGAATATTAGTGAAACCTCAGCACAATGAATGAATAACTGGTGCTTAGAAGGGACAAAAAAGAAACAAAGTAAGGAACAAAATTACCTAAAATAAATCTGTAGAACCAAGACATTTAAGAAATGTGTCAGTCCAATAGAAAATTATCAAGTTGGACCCTCAGAACTTCGATAGACTTGCTGTATGATCCAGCAATCCAGCAAATAGAATCTGAGCAATAGTTTGGAATAAAAGAAAAACTATAAACATATGTATGAGCTTGCCTAGTCTCTAGTACAAGATGCACAGTCAGGAGGAAGACTAGGTTAGAACAATCCAGGGAGCAGTAGTCTGTCCATGGGATGGGTATCCCTAGAGGGAAGAGAGCTTGATCACAATGTTGTTTGTTTTGTTCTCACAGGAAGTGTAGGTTTATTCGAAACCTGAGAGAGGGATTAACCACCAACAAAGTTAGAGATCACCCCTTCCCCCTCTCTCGCAGTCTGAAAGATGTTTAAAAATTTTCAATTTTAATTTTTAATTAGTTTCTAACAGACTGAATGTGATTTTCAAATACAATTCTAAAAAAAAATGTATATTCCCTTCCACCATCCTCTTCCCTCCCCCTCTGTCCCTCTCATACTCCTCCCTTCTCCCTTTCCTTCTGTCTATTTTAGTATTTGAGATAAAATACTTTAAATGTACATTACAGTAGAAAGGTATATTAGGTATATTACTTCACCAAATAAGAAGTTTAATAAATAAAAAGCGAAGACACCCTAGTTTAGAGGGAATATAGACAATAGCTATAAACAATAATTGAATAGAAAAATGACCATTTCACCCATATACAGTAAATTTTAAAGCAAGCCCAGATCAATAAAACTATATTAGTATAACATTCTTAACCATTGGTTTGACAAAGATGTGAAACAAAGATTTCCAAAACTATATTTGCAGCAATATAAATACAAATATTTCCTTTTTCTTTGTTTTTTAAATTTAGTTCCCATATATAAGGGAGAACATGCAGTATTTGTCTTTCTGAGCCCGGCTTATTTCATTCAAAATGATGTCCTCCAGTTGTATCCATTTTTCCATTTTGCTGCAAATGGTAGAATTTCATTCTCCTCTTATAGCTGAACAATATTCCATTATATATATATATATATATATATATCACATTTTCTTTACTCATTCATCTAATGATGCTGATGATGGACACCTTGATCGGTTCCAAATTTTGGCTATTGTGAATAACACTGGCATAAACATTGTGGTGCAGTTATCTCTTTGATACATTGTTTTCAAGTATTTTGGGTATATACGCAGATTGCTGTGTCATACAGCAAGCTTATTTCTGGTTTCTTAGGAGATTTCGACACTGTTTTCCACAGTGGCTGTACTAATTTATAGTCCCATTAACAGTGTATGTGTTCCCCTTTGTCCACATCCTCCCCAGCATTTGTTACTCTCTGTATTTTGGATTTTAACCATTCTGACAGGGGTGAGGTGATATCTCATTGTGATTTTGGTTTGCATTTCCCTGATGGCTAGTGACGTTGAGCATTTTTTCATATATTTGTTGGCTATTTGTATTTCTTCCTCTAAGAACTGTCTATTGAATTCCTCTGCTCATTTCTCAGCTGGATTGGTTGTTTTGTTGTTGTTGACATATTTTTTAACATATATTGTTTTTGACATATGTTGATTTTTAAGTTACTGATATATTCAGGATATTAATCCTTTGTCTGATAGGTGGTTTGCAAATATTTTTCCTATTCTGTTGGATGTCTCTTCATTTAATTGACTGTTTATTTTGCTGTGCCAAAGTTTCTGAGTTTGATATAGTAGCACTTATTTAATTTTACTTTTGTTACCCATGCTTTGTGAGTCTTGTCCAAGTAGGTGTCCCCTAAACCAGTGTCTTGTAGTGTTTCCCCTATGTTTTCTTCCAGCAACCTCATAATCTCAGGTCTAAATTTAGGTCTTTGATGCATCTTGAGTTGATTTTTGTATATGGTGAAAAAGGTGTGGATCTAATTTCATTCCTCTACATATATACAACCAGTTTTGCCAGGACCATTTGCTGAGGAGATTATCCTTATTCCACCATATGGTCTGAGCACTTTTGTCAAAAAACAGTTGGATATGTGTAAGTGGATAAATTTCTGGGCTCTCTAGTCATCATAAGTCTGATGTCACTATTGACGAATATCATCCAATTGCTCCTTTACTCTGCAACCATGCCTAACAAATGCATTTCTTATAATAGGTTGGCTTTTACATAGACTTCCTGGGAAAAGAAAAGATTATTTACCAAAATATAAATTGCTTTTTACAATGTATAAATATACTTTTATATCATACAAACATATGTGTTATATAAATATATAGATACAGATTCTTTTTATATCCTTCTGTTGTGATTCTTGTTGTAGAAAACCAACATAACCCAATGTGCTAAATCAGAATCCTGACAAAAAATATGTGTTTCTTGGCATGTCAGTTTGTGGTCTTATACCCAGATTTTCATTTTTGAAAGATCCAGATTCAGAAGTTGTTAGCTAGATTCTCTTGTTGACATCCTATATCTACATTATACCTCTGGTGAATTAAATGTTCATTACACTATTAACATCACTTATTATTTGAATGACCATCAAGAAATTATACAACCTGTCAGAAATCCCACAATCAGATGTTGGTACCTGCCTTCATGTCTGGGTCCATATAATACAAGTATATGGATTCTCTTCAGTAGAGGGGTATTAATTTCATGAAAAAATACAAAAATAAGTGCTGATTAGTACTATGAGAGAAAATACACAGTGATGTGGAAGAATGTTGGAAAGGAAATCTAGAGAAGAGATAAATCACGAAGAATTTTTGTACTATATTAAGGGAGAGCAATTTCAGAGTTTTAGCAAAGAAGAGATTGGCTCTTAACGATCCTCTTGGCTGCAATGTGGAGAACAAAGTGGAGAGCATTGCAGAGACCTTTAGAGGGAATTTTACAAGCCCAGGGGAGGAGACCACTGTGTGGATGGGAAAAAGTTAGCTGTTGAGCAGCACTAGGACCTGACACCAACAATGTCACAGGAGAGGGGGACCTGCCAAGGACAATTTCTAGGAAATGAGTTTTCCCAGCTGAATAGACTGTAAAAATAATCACATCTTCAAAGTGCCATCCACAAATCCTCCCTAACACCATATGTCTTCAATATGTCAAGTCAGAGCCAATTGTTTCTTCACGTCTGACAATCAAAAGTGTGTTTCAATTAAGACTCTTTACACTTTCACCATAGAGCCCTGTGCTTACCAGTAGGAGACATGCAGTCTCTCAGTATGAACCACTGGTCACTTTCTGAACCTTGAAACCTTCCCCCTTTTTTTCTTCCCCTTTGAATTTTTAACTTCATTCATACACCCAGTGTTTCTTGAGGACTTGATACTTGTCATATACCATATACTTGAAATCTAGATTATTCTACTCAGCAGCACCTCCTCCAAGAAATCCTGTCTTTTAAGGCTAATTTTTTTGCAGAACCATTCAACCAATTTTATTTTTAAAAAACTACTTTTATTTGAATTATTTTTTGAAGATATATTTGTTTATTTAAAAGACAGAGTCACAGAGAGAAAGGCAAAGACAGAGAAATTTTCCATTTGGTGGTCCCCTCCCCAGATGGCCACAACTGCTAGGGCTAAGCCAAGCCAAAGCCAGGAGCCAGGAACTCCACTCAGTGTTCCTATGTGGGTGCAGAGGCCCAAATACCCAGGTCATCCTCTGCTACTTTTCTGAGGCCATTATCAGGGAGCTGGGGCAACGTAACGGCCAGGTCTCAAACCAGTGTCCATATGGGATGCTTTACCAGCTGCACTACTATGTCGGCCCCCTGATTTGTATTCTAGCTACTATTTGGTCTACTTGCCTCCTACACATTCTATAAGGGTATGCTGTCTGTTGTCCCCATGAAAGCATACAATTTTTTGCTTGCGTGTTTGTTTTACCCACAATAGAAGTTGTGTATATTGTATACAGTTCACAGTGAACACTGTAGTACTGGGTTACTAAGCAGATTCCTAAGAACAGATTCAGTTGTCTATGGGTTCAAATATTAGAAATTACTACAAATAAATTGTAATTGTAGGAATTCAAGATACACATTTTTCCTTTCCAAGTGCTGATGCCTCTTGTAATATTTCTTTTTAATGTTCCAAATATTTCCATATCATTGGTTAAGTGGTTCCGTTTTGCAGGAGCTCAAGGAAGCAGTCAACTGACATGGAAAATCATGCTCCATAAAGGAAAGATGATCTTAAACTTCATTTCAATTCCTTGCCCTACATTTCCTAGTAGCAGTAATGACTGTCTTCATGGCAACTGTTTTCTACACATCCACTTGATCTTGAACAGCAGCGTGCTTTGGAAATGCAAGAACTAAAACACATTTCCTCAAAACTATGAATATAAGATGAACCATTAGTCAAAACTAAGACAGTCATCTGTTAGTGTTGTATTATCTCCTTGGCACTAGAACAATTACAGGTCACTAAAACAAAGGAGCAATTACATTAGTAATTTATCATTAGCTCTGAGGAATTCTACCAGTGTTCTCACAACTGGTTGAAGTGGAATGAAGTTAATCAAAGAAAGGGTTTGAAAGACAGTTTTCTGTAATTTTACATTATATTTTATTATAGTTATATCCAATTCTGTTGTGAATGAAACTGTAGCAGTTTGAAAAATTATGGGGCTGGTGTTGCGGTGTAGAGGGTTAAGCCACCATCTGTGATGTTGGCATCCCATACAGGCACCCACTTGAGTCCTGGCTGCTCCATTTTCAATCTATCTCCCTGTTAATGTATATAGAAAAGCAGCAGAGGATGCCTGTAAGAAGCTTCAGGTTCTTGGCCTCAGCCTGGCACAACCCTGGCTGTTGTAGCCATTTGGGAAGTGAACCGGCAGATGATATCTCTCTCTGTCTCTCTCCTTCTCTCTGTATGTGTCACTATGCCTTTTAAATAAATAATATATCTTTTTACATTAATCCTGAAACTAAAACAAGGAGGTAAAACTGCAGTGGATGTTGCAAAGTGAGTAGAAAACATGACTTTTCAATTTAGTGACCTCGGACAAGCTCCCTAATCTTGTCTTGCCTCCATTAACTCCTCTATACAATGGAGACAATAATAGTTCCTACTTCACAAGTTAATATCCATAGAAGTGCATACTGAATGACACATTGTAACTATCAGCAAGTAGTGTGTTTTCTTAGGATTATTCCCTGAGATGCCTTCAATTTAATTTAGTTGTTTGTCTTTTCAATCATCCAATCCATGTGGAGTCTACAGTAGGTCAGAGATCAGGATGTCTCATGTACTCTCAACTTAGTCTCCTCCTTGGTTCCTCATTAAGTTTGGGTCTTATGGCTCTGTTTTTATGGGTGTTCTTGGCAGTAAGGGTCAAGTCTTTCCCTTTCGCTACAACATGGTCCCGTATGGATATCTTCTCTTCTCTTTAACCCTCGGCCTCCCAACACGCACTATCCCAATTTTTCCTCTTGTTTCCTGATATAGGTAGCATTGGGTTCCCAGCTATCTACATAGGCTTGGGAGATGGCAGTGGATGAGTAGATGCATCAAGTAAAGGGCTTTTCTCATTGTCAAATTGTGTTTTCCTTTACTATTCCTTAAAGTGGCCAAAGTCTTCTTGAAAACCTCAAAATAAATTTTGCCACCTGCTGTTTAAAAAACACCTTTAACTTACCATAACTTTACTATATTTGAGATAAAATCCAAACTCCATCCTTTTTTGGGTTCCTAAGAAGTTTCATTTCTGTGCTACTTCAATGTGTTTGCCTGAAATCATCTTCCCTCACCTCTTTCACCAAATGATCCCTTTGTCTCCACCAAGTTTCAGCTGCATTTTTACTTATGTGGCAAGACATATCTTCTTCTGCCTCCTCCACCTCAATTGCTTTACACAGTTGCATAACACCTTTCATTTTCCTCTAGTCTTAGTCATGGTTTATAGCTATATATTTATGAATTTGATGGATGTTTAAATGTCTCCCCCCTTCCATTAGGCTCAATGTTGTAGCTTCATGAATTCTGGTATGTATTTATAAGTTATTTACACTCATAATTTAATGGTGCTATGCAAAACACCTATGAATATGATATTAAGAGATCCTCAGATATCAGCTGTGGGACATGGGGCTGTTTCTTGAACCTCAGTTTCATAACCAGTAAAATGTAGCTTCTGTCTTCAAAGTCTTAGGGTAATGGGCAAATAAACAGGAATAATTGCCTCAGATCCTTTGTACTGGCTGCTCCTTCCATTGGGAAATTTATTCAGGTGTCAGAAAGGCTGGCTTTCTCCCCTAGGAAGTGACTATCCTATTTAATCACAACCACTCCTTACTCCCAGACTCTCAGTTCTCCATAGCTGGTTTACTTGTCACCTTCTCACCCACCTCCCTTTCAAAACACTATATCAATTACCTAGTTGCTATGTTTACTGCCTGCCTCACCCCCACTAGGATTTTATGAGAACAGAATATTTTGTTTGTTACATAAGTACTTAATCCTATGTAAAACAGGATCTGGCTTATATTTGGTGCTAGTAAATATTTTTGAATAACTGTAGCTATCACATTAGGGTCATTATCACCATTAATGGAGAGGGAAGCTATTTTCTTATGGCACAATCTTATTGCATTCCAACCCATTTCCATAATGGACAAAATTTTATCAGTTGTTATCATGACACTTTCAAAACATATGTCCCTTTACAGAGTTAACTGAAGGCAAATACTTAGCCAAAAATTGCCTTGCATTCTGACACCAGTCAGACTTTTTGACATTTGATCATTCTTATGGGAAATGCCCGATTTTGTAATATCCTTTGCAGGAAAGCCTCTCAAATTTGGCGTTCTTGCTTCTCCTTTTCAATTTTGATATCTTATCAAGCTGACTATTTGATTTAAGCCACAGTAGGGAAAACATCATCATTCTTAACTGTCCATTAGTCCCTGCCCTGCAGCTCTGGGCAGAGAAGACAGACCTTGCTCCTTGATTGGAGTGTCTGGTCCTTGTGCCTCACTGATCTTGATTTCCTGACTGTGACTTGCATATCTGGTGCTTCTCAGTTGCTCACACTGATTTAGCTACTTGGTCTGATTGAGACTCTGATTGGCATCAATATTTGCCTTCTAGATCTCTATTTGCTTCAACTTTTCCAATCCGGTCCTTTTACAATTTGTTATCATTTCTAATTCTTCTTTATTGATGTCTTGGGGCTTGAGATTGATGGGAAGAGCCCATAAGTATTCATATATATATATATATATTTATATATGGAGATATTATTTGAGAACATAGAATATCTTAAAATCTGTGGTAGAAAATTGCTACATGAGAGATACAGGAGAAAAAGATCCTTTTGGAATACAAAATTCTGGACAATAAAAAACGGCAAAAAATAAAATTTTTAGTTTTTTTCCCTGTCCATTTCTCCAGGAAAGGGATACCTTGTCTTACCTTGCATTTGTATCCTAAGCACTTAGCATGATATCTGGTGTAGAGAAGGTATTGAACAAATGTGTCTTGTTCAATATGTTGGTAAAGATACAAGTAGGTCACCCGCGCATGTTGTAAATCTGCAATGGGTTATTATTATTGCCCTGGTACTTTTCATCAGAATTGAGCAGTCACATTGTCTTAGGGTATGGGACAAATGTGCAAACATGTTCACAAGGCCACTTTACCTTACCTTCTATGGCAAAAAGAGAAGTGGATGTGAGTGAGATTAATCAAACTATCTCACTAGTAGACCATTCTTTGGAAAGAAACTTCCAGAGTTGTAGGGAGTATTGACTATTAGTTAATCTATTTATGACACTTAGAAAAAGGCTGTTGTAGTGGAGAGTTTTGAGAATATATATTCCTGATCCTGATATCCAATACTGTTATTCATTAAGCCCATGCTCACGCAGCCATGGCTTTTTAAAAGCTCCTCTATTGATTCTAGAGCTGCTGACCTACCTTTCTATGTCCCCAGGATCCTCTTGTGCTAACAGAGTTAAAGAAGACAGCTGTGGAACTCTGAGTCTGGTTCCTACCCTGTCATCCCTCATACCAGTCCTAGAGCCAGAGGGATAAGTCATATTCCTTTTCATGTTCTGTGTCATTGGGCTTAAAACCCCCAGTGAGTCCTGCTGTTAATTTATTTTGGAGGTGGACAATCATGATGTCCAGGGACACTTTCATTCATCTATACCAGACTCAGACCTTGAAAATAAATCTAACAACACTTTCCTGCTTCTGAGTATTATGAACCAGAAAGTTAGTGAGCTTAAAGAGATACATTCAAATGCTAGCTAGCCCTGGAGCTTCATAAAAATTTCCCACTTGATCAACATGAATTTCATTACCAAATACTTCCATGTATCCAAAATAAACCCCAATCTCTTTCCTTACCTTGCTTCTACTGCAGTATTCTCTTTCTGGGCTATATGGTCCTAGAATACAACCAGATTTCCAACCTAGAAATTTAGAGTTTATCTAAATTCACTCCATGTCTGCACTCTTCACCCCACACAGACTTTCCTGTGCATATGTCTCTTTGCCTGTTACATGGTCCTCCTTACAGCCTCACTGTCCTGCTTGAAACCCTCTACTGACTACTCAATGCTTTTTAGATAATGTGCACATATCCTGGTACAGAGTTGAAGGATCTCCATCACATATTGCAAACAATATGCTAAACAGTGACAGAAACAGACTTTGGATACCACGAACTGTGATTCAGTTAAGACTTCCTCACTTATTAGTTGTGTGAACTTGGAAAAGTACCTCAGTTTCCTCATTCCTAAAATGAGGCTGTTACTAATGTACTTACAAAGCCCCTGAGAATATTAAGCTTTATATATGGTGCTTATCACGGTAGTCAATATCTAGTAGAGTATGAGCTAAATAAATTACACTCCCCCCCCCATCCCCACTTCCCTTTGTCTCTTCTCTTCCTGGATGCCTCCTCTACTCCAGTGACAAGAGACTTCTCACCATTCTCCGAGCATGCTCTCCTCCATCTCCGCTCCATGAGCCTGCACCTGTCATTATTTCTGCCTGGATTTCACCTTTCCACATTCTCTGGTTGCAAGTTCCCACTCCTCTTGAGGACCTGGTTCAAGTAGTACCTCTCCTACGAAGGCTTATTATCTTGCCCTTTTCTGTCTAACCACATTCAGTTCACATTCCCATTATAGGTAGAAAGACAAAATACAATGTTGTCAGGGCTGTTCTATTTTATCAAAGAGTGAATTAACTGTTATAAGTGGTAAGAAAAGTAACCATTTCAACAACAAAATGCTCTACACAGCTGCAAAAACTTTCATTGCCATCCTGCAGAATAGAGAGCTCTAAGAAAAATAATGAGCAGACATGAAATATTTTTATTTTACTAAAATCCAAAATAAATTCTTCTAAACATACCTCTATTCAAATACAGCAATTTTACAGAGTCTTGAATCTGGCTCATCAGTAAATAGTTATTCTGTATACATTACCTGAAACAATAATCCTATTCAGATCATTAAAAGTGCTACACCTAATAAAACTGCATTCTCATATCACATGAATATATGGCTTTCCCACTGGTAACAGGGAACCTTCATAGACACAAATTTTCAAGAACAGTATTGTGTCAGAAAATCTAGTAATGATTTTTTTTTTCATTTTAGGGGCATGATGTCATAATTTGGTATTTTTTTTTTTTTTTTTTGACAGGCAGAGTGGACAGTGAGAGAGAGAGACAGAGAGAGAAAGGTCTTCCTTTGCCGTTGGTTCACCCTCCAATGGCCGCCGCTGCAGCCGGCGCACCGCGCTGATCCTGGCAGGAGCCAGGAGCCAGGTGCTTTTCCTGGTCTCCCATGGGGTGCAGGGCCCAAGCACCTGGGCCATCCTCCACTGCACTCCCTGGCCATAGCAGAGAGCTGGCCTGGAAGAGGGGCAACCGGGACAGAATCCGGCGCCCCAACCGGGACTAGAACCCGGTGTGCCGGCGCCGCAAGGTGGAGGATTAGCCTATTGAGCCACGGCGCCGGCTTCATAATTTGGTATTAATGACACAGTTTGGATTCCATAAGCTATTCTATGAAGTCCTTGCTCACAAGCAACTGATACCATTGTAAAAAACCAATCTGTTTGGTTATTGACCACTGTGGCAGTGGTTTGAACAAATTCAGTTGTTTAGGTAGCTTTTGCTCCTTCCACCTGCACCAGTAGACAGGTGACTGCCTTCAGAAAACCAGCAAAGGTAGATGCTAACCAGGACTATTTTCAAGGACACAAAGGATCTTCTCAGTCACTCGGCAGGCAGAGGGACCCTCTGGGCAGTTCCACTGTGAAGTTTTCCCCTCAAGTACACCCTGGTGTAAGTGGCTGTCTTCCATCCCCTTCCCTTTCTCCCTCTCTTTTTTTCCCTCCCTTCTTTGCTTCCTTCCTTCCTTCCCTCATTTTCTTATTTTTACAGGAATGAAACATTTGTATTGAAAATTTAAATTAAATTATGTAAATATTATTAATGGCTATCTTCTCATTTCCTGTTAATCTGTGAGAAAGAAAGAAAATTCCAAGGGATTTCCATGGATTAATCTTTTTCAGTGGCCAAGAATTTAGAAGCAATTTAAGATGTTTTAAGAATATCAAGCAGGAGCTGATTGTGGCCTCAAAATCAAACTTCAGTTTTTTGGATTGTTAGGTTTACACAGTATAACAACACAACTGAAAATTATGGGTTTCACAATCCACTGTAATATGCGGTTCCATAGCCATTAGCACAGTTGCATGAGAATGGCCCATTGCACTTAGCAATATAAATATATACTTGCCTCCTAATATATTCCCTAATATATTTTTTAAAATAATATTAGCTCTTTTATTAAAAATTAAGTACATGCTGTGCATTAATAAACTATTTTATATACTTCATGTATATTAACATTTAATATGGCCTTTTTGGATAGAAACTGAGTCTTCCCATTTCAGATTCCAGTAATACTAATACTAATACTAAGAATCCAAATTCCCTTCTTCTCAGTTTTCTGCTTCCTAGGGTGAAAAGGGTTTTCCCCAATTCTAGGAGTAATTATTTTATTTCACTTTTAAAGGATCTGTTATTTGGTGTTTTGTCACAGTCTATATTCATTCATTTGATTCCCCATGGACATTTTTCTGACATCAATTTCAGGGAAATAGAGATGAAGAACAGAATATAAATTACATGGCTCCACTTCAATGAAGAGAATTGCTGTAGATTGACGCTTGCTTTTTTATGGTTTTTGTTTGTTAGAAAGCAAAAGCTTATTTATTCAGTTTGACTTTTGTGTTTCATATTTTTGTAGTTTACATCGAGGAACTTATTCTAATCATGTTCCAAACAAAGAAATGTATGTGGGGCAGAATTAACAAATATTTAGGATGGTGATAATAATGATACTTTAATGAATAATATGTGAAAAGACATTTATCAAATACATTATTTTTAAATGTGTTGATACATAGTATCTCTTTTAGTGTTATAATTTTAACCAGGTATTATTATTTCTCTTTTGCTTACAAATAACACACATCACATAGCTAGTAAGAAGCAGAAATGGTATTTGAGGGGCCAGCTGGCACTTTGGTGTAGAAAGTTAAGCCTCAACTGGCAGTGATGGCATCCTTTTGGAGGCCTGGCCACTCAGCTTCCAATCTGGCTTTCTGCTAATGTGTCTGGGAAAACAGCAGAGGATGTGTCAAGTCCTTGGGACCTTGCACCCATGTGGGAGACCCAGAGGAGGCTCCTGGCTCCTGACTTTGGCCTGATCAGCCTCAGCTGTTGGGAAGTGAACCAGTGGATAGAAGATCTCTCTCTTTCTGTCTCTCTTCCTCTCTCTCTCTCTCTCTGTCTCTCTCTCTGTAAATCTGACTTTCAAATAAATAAATAAATCTTTAAAAATGAATAGGTTTTTTAATTCAAGTATGTCTTACTCCAAAGATATTTTTCTGAAATATTAAATGGCTGATTGAAAGAAAAGAGTCTATCAGTCTAGTCTATCAGTTAGCAGTGCCTTCAGTTAAAGGTAGCAGAAACTCATCCAGGGTGACTCAACTCAGTAAACCTGTTCTGTTAGCATAGACTAAGTATCCGGAATTGAGCAGTTCCGTGCTAACGTGGCGATTCAAGGAAGTGATTATGGAGTAAAATTTCATCTAAATTCTGGTCCCCGATCTCCATGGCTGCAAGGTGCTATTCTCCTCATTGGTCATCAGTCCTTCACTCCAGACTAGAAATGCTAAAAGATGAAGACAACAGATAGGTGCTAGGGAATCTGTTCTCTGAACTCAACAAAAGAATCGTATCCCAACGGTGTCACCCAGTTAGATGTTATTACTCACTAGGACAGTGTTATTTGAGTGTTCTTCTTTAATATGGAGCCTGGTAACTGAATGTGGATTTGAACTGCGTGCATTGACACCACAAACAGAACTGGGGTTCTAAAATAAAGCAAGAGTAAATTTGGGATTGTCAGGCAATCTTAGTCTATGCTAACAGGCAACAGGATTCAGCAGACACAGAGATCAGTTAAAAATTGAGAGAAATATGTAAAACACTGAAAGAGATGATTCATTATTTCCCACAGAAAAATGACCAGACAGGAAGGGTCATCAGGGATTCACTTACTGCACAACTTCAGGACATTTTCTGTTAACCTCCCTATTGGTCTAATTATCTGGACACCAATATCTTACTAGTACGTAAACTATGTTATTTACACTGTGAAGAAAGACCCAGTTAGTCAGGGCACTCACATACAGAATAAAGATCCAATTGGAGTAATAGCCCCTTGTCCTTTGGGGTGATTTTAGAAGTAATCTATGGTTCTATCCATACCCAATTCATTGGCAAAGCATAAAAAATCAGTAATGTGAGCTCTATGTATTTTTATATAGCATTCTTGTCACAGTGCTTTGGTAATCAAACATTTAGTTTCCAAACCCCTCTGAGCTCAGAAAAAAAAAAAGAAAAAAATTCAGATTACTGAGTTTATATAATCAACTCTTGCTAAACTGGGCTTGATGATATTGATAATCTCCTGAGCCATCAAATTTGAAACACTGAATATTTCCTATTCATGAAAATAAGGCTCTTTCTAGTACAGACCTAGAGATTCATTATAATTATTCATTTCTTGTTAGATGGAAGGGCATGTGTATATCTACAGGCATAAGGGATGTGACAGAAGGGTTGATGAGAGAATACTGGAATCCCCTCTCACCCCAGAATCAGACTTAAGAACATAGAAAAAGCAGGTGTCATAGAACATGTGCTAAAGTTGGTTGATTTACATAGCCCTGTATACAGTGCCCCTGAAAACCCACAAAGCTCTACGTATTTTTTCTGAGATTTCCTGGTGAAACTTCAGGAGACCTTCTACTCCCATAGCACTTCGTACACCTCTATATTAACATGTCTCACTGTATTTAATTATTAATGTACATATTTCTCTTCTCTATCAAACTATGAGTTTCTTGAAAACAGAAGCAGCATTATGTGTCTGAATTTTCTAGCATCTCCTGAAGTACTAAGTCAATCCAGTAATGACTTCTCTTCCTCCTGGTCTTCTTCTAACTGTGATTTCCTCAAAGAAGTTTTCATCCTAGATGTATTTTCTAACCACTCCCATCATGTCCAATATTTCTCCATTGCTTCCTTATGAACACTTTCGACAAATTGTATGTAGGAGTACACTGTTGGATAATGAGAACATTTTATAGCTCATAATAGGCACAATAAATCAACATCAACTGAATTAATGAAAAAGGGATATATACAAAATATTTTTATATTATGAATTAAATTAATAGAAATGATGGTTCATGAATCAATATTATCTTTTTTTAAGATTTATTTATTTGAAAGTCAGAGTTACACGTAGAGAGAAGGAGAGACAGAGAGAGAGAGAGAGAGAGAGAGAGAGAGGTCTTCCATCTGCTGGTTCACTCCCCAATTGGCCGCAATTGTTGGAGCTGCCCTGATCTGAAGCCCGGAGCCAGGAGCTTCTTCTGGGTCTCTCATGCAGGTGCAGGGGCCTAAGGCCTTGGGCCATCTTCTACTGCTTTCCCAGGCCATAGCAGAGAGCTGTATTGGAAGTGGAGCAGACTGGGGCTCGAACTGGGGCCCATGTTGGACGCCAGCACTGCAGGCAGCTGCTTTACCCACTACGCCACAGCACCAGCCCCTCAATATTATCTTTACATAATCAATGAACACAATATTGACTAGTTAAAAGAGGAGGAAACTAAACTTTAAAGGAGATCTTTACAGCTGCCATAATCATTTTCTGGTCCTGTAAACACTTTAAAACAGTGGCTGTCAACTTTGAGTTCATGGGAGCTTTATAAAATATTAATGCCTAGAGTTCAACCTTAATATTCTGCTTTAGTTTGCCAAGGGTAGGCTATGGAATGATCGCTAAGGCTCCCATGTGCTTTCAGTGTGCAACCAAGCCTGAAAACCACTCATCTGGAATCACTATCCACTTGATAGTTGGTATCTGTGGTTGCAGAGTTCATGGACCTAACTCTGCACTGAAGCACTTTTCAGATGAAGGGGTTTTGCAATGATTTCTGATATTGTACAATAAAGAGAACATTTGGAACTTCAGTGTCTGCAGGAACACCAAACAGCCCCAGTCCTTTCTAATAGGCCCTATTTCTTCTTTACCCTCTCCTGCTTCCTGCTAAACCAAATTTTACCAAAGGCTAAGGCTTGTCCATTACATCAGTGAACATTGAGAACACCCCAGATTGTTCGAATTTTTTGTCTACCTTCTGTAATATTAGATGTTGAGTGAGTATCTAAGAAGGTTGATACTGGAATTAATATCAAATAATGTTATAATCTACAAGGCAGATATATAACTACAAGAATGCTGCTGGGCTTTCAGCAGAAATAAATAAGGCAGGCCTGAGAAAACTTTTACTTCTACCAAGCACTTTAAATTCAATATTTTTCTTAACAAATGGTCTATATAAAAATATAAAAAATAATTTAGAACAATTACAAAATATAATATAAAATGCATTGCACAATAAAAATCAAATACAGGTTTGTCAGTAGGAGAACTGAGTTCAGATATGGTAGTTTTGGGACCAGGAGAAGTTTCTTTTCTCCAAACCTCAGTTTCTAGAGATTTGATGAGCTATCAAGTCTCTTCCAATTTTATGGCCATAATTCACTCATTTCAGTACAATGAGAGAAGCACTGATTGGAGAGGCCCAAAGGCAGCAGAAAGACCAGAGCAGAAAGGATCCCAAGCTTCAGACTCAAGCTTCCTATTATTGTACAAGGCTGCTGCTGTTACACTGCAATAATGGGACCCAGATACCCAGGAAGTTACCTGCTTTCTACATGCTGTCACAGACCCTCTTGAGAGGAATTGTCGCTTTTGCTGGTCCCTGTAATTTAAGAAGGTCCAGAGCAACTAAAATGATTATGGGGATAGAAACCTAGTTCCCCATATAGAAGAAGGGAACTAGGGTGATTTAGTAACAGAGGTGGCTAGAAAACGACTCCAAAATGCTTCTTAGTGCATACAGAACTACTACAAGAATGAAGATTGCTTATTCTGCAAAATAACATAGAAAAGAGAACAGAATATAATTAAAGCAAAAGAGTTTCATCAGACCTGAGGAGTACAAAAGCAACTGAACTTAAAAACAATACACAAATGATGCTCTGAATTTGCCATCTCTGGAATCTTAACACAGAGATTTTAGGGTATTGGCATGTTTCGATATAAGAGGCTAAACTGGATAATCTTTTTAAAAGTCTCAAAGATATGAAAGTCTTGTTTTAGAAGAATTTCCTTTAAGAATAAAATTTAAAAGAACCTGTTTTGTTACACAGAATAAAAAGTAATTTCATTTTCTCTGTCTACTTCTTAATTGGCTCTTTTGCCCAAAGCACATTTAAATTCTGAGTCTCAATAAAACTACGATGTAATCATGAAAGATTCATGAGTATTCATTTCTCATTTCATTACAGTAAAACTACTGCCTAAATCCTACCTATCTCTATAGACTAAAAATAGCTACTACCAGAGTGATATCTACTATGCTAATCATCACTAATAGGTCTTAGTGGGATTGAGAGTACTGAAACACCATCATTGTCATGTAGCTGTGTACACAGGGTAATACTGGAATGTGATAAAGAGTGTATTCCAGGAACTTTTTCTCAGAGAGATTAGTGTTAAGCCCAGCTCTTTCAAAGAAACAGAAAAAGAGCTAAAACTCCTTCTGAGGGTTGTGAATACAGGAAAGATGCCCCCAGGAATTTGAAAGGAGGCAATAAAACCTGCTCTGAGAGTTACACTGAGAGATCAAAGCATAGCAGAGCAGAAATATGCAACAGTGCCTGGAAGAATGACTCCAACACCTGTAGGGCTTGACTTAAGCTGGATTAAATGCATGAACATCTCTAAAGATGGAATGTTTTACTGACAAGGGGGCTGGTCAGGTACAGAAGCCCCGAAAAAGCACCTGAAGGTTCCTATGGCAACGCAGAGAGGCCATCCTTAGATTCCCTTGGAGTTCAGTAAGGTGAGAAGGTATACTCATTGTCCCCGTGTTGCTTAAGCACTAAATTATTGCTCTTGTGTGTATATTGGCCTTGCACACTTTTCTTTTCTTTCATTTTTTTTTTTTTGACAGGCAGAGTGGACAGTGAGAGAGACACAGAGAGAAAGGTCTTCCTTTGCCGTTGGCACTCCGCGCTGATCTGAAGCCAGGAGCCAGGTGCTTCTCCTGGTCTCCCGTGGGGTGCAGGGCCCAAGCACTTGGGCCATCCTCCACTGCACTCCCTGGCCACAGCAGAGAGCTGGCCTGGAAGAGGGGCAACCGGGACAGAATCCGGTGCCCCGACCAGGGCTAGAACCGTGGCATGGGCCGGCCTTGCACACTTTTAAGTCGGAATGAATTCCTTTGATCTAACTCTGAAGTGTTCAGCTGTAGCATTATCAATCCCTAACATAGTGCCAAACACAATGGGTGTGGCATCTTTTAAAATGGAACTAGTAGCCCTAAGATCTTGCAAGGCAGAAACTATGGGCCTTTGAGTCCAGGAATCTGGAAGGTAAGCCTGGAATTCAGACAGTGCTTATTAAGTCATCAGCAGAATAATCTGGCAGAACATTCAGGAACCGTATTTTATTGGATCATACCATTAAATTTCTATCTTCATAGGAGTTACCTAACCAACAGAGGAGCTGTTTAAAGGGAAAGTGCACTATAAAACAGAGTGTGTGTTTCCTTTAAAGGCTGGTCGGTGACTGTCTTATGAGCAGTCTGGGTTCAGGGGTAGGCAGTGTGATGTAACAGGTAAAGCTGTTTCTTAAAATGCCCAAAATCCATATTAAGGGTCAGATTCAGGTCCCGGCTGCTCTGCTTCTCTGTCTCCATCTCCACCCCCACCCTCTCGGTCACTCTGCCTTTCAAATAAATAAACAAATCTTTTTAAGAAAGAAATCTGGATTCAATTCTTGCCAATAATTAGCCCTGTGAGTTTTGATGCCCTTTCACAACTAAACCATAGTTTACTCCTCATTAAACCTTCAGGTGTTCATTATAGGTAATTTCTGATGTTCCCTGCAGGATCAAGGTATCCTTATTTGGAAAAAGAAGTAAGAAATGAGAGGGTACTGGCAGCAATAAGTACAATTGCCATTACAAACTGGCAACAAGATTTCCTAACAATGTCATATGAAAAGTTGGGTGTATAAAAATGATGATAGTTCTATCATTCATAGCATACATATTTGATATGTTCTAATAAGTACACTTAAATGTAAGTATACTTAATTAAACTTACATTTACACATTTATGTTTAAATATATTTGATAAATAAATAAAATTAAATAATATGTAGCTAAAGATAGATCTCTTGTACAGATAGTGTTCATTGTCTGGATTCTGTATGTTACTCTATTCCAATGTTTTTAACCTTTCTTGATAATGTTGATTATTCACTATATGAATTATTTTACTTTACATATTCTTGATGAATATAACAAGACACAAATTTTGGTAAGACCCAAATATGCAATTAGAGAAATGGAGAAATAATGTATTAGTTTTAAGATTTATTTATTTATTTATTTGAAAGACTAAGTTACAGAGAGGCAGAGACAGAGAGAGAGAGCAGTTTTCCATCCACTGGTTCACTTCCCAAATGGCCGCAATGGCTGGAGCCACACTGATCCACAGCCAGGAGCCAAGAGCTTCTTCTGTGTCTCCCATGCGGGTGCAGGAGCCCAGACACTTCAGCCATCTTCCATTGCTTTTCCAGGCCATAGCAGAAAGCTGGATCTGAAGTAGAGCAGCCAGGTCTCAAACCTGCGCCCATATGGAATGCTCGCACTGCAGGCTGCAGCTTTACCTGCTATGCTACAGTGCGCAGCAGGTAAAGCCACCATCTGCAGTGCCGGCATTCCATTTGGGTACTGGTTTGAGACCTGGCCTCTCTACTGCAGATCCAGCTCTCTGCTATGGCCTGGGAAAGCAGTGGAAGATGGCCCAAGTCCCTGGGCCCCTGCACCCGCATGGGAGACCAGGAAGAAGCACCTGGCTCCTGGCTTCCAATCAGCGCAGCTCCAGCCATTGCGGCCATTTGGGCAGTGAACCAACGGAAGGAAGACATTTCTCTCTGTTTCTCCCTCTCACTGTCTGTAACTCTACATCTCAAATAAATAAATAAAATCTTTTTTTAAAAAAAAAAAGAAAAACAATTGATCAGGCAGCATCATAGAGTATCTGTTTGAGCTGAAGAATACACTATAAGGTTAGTGGTAGTTACCTCTTAGTGGTGATTCAGCAGTATAGTTGAGTTATAATGGATATGATACAATAAATTGCTCGTATTTAAAGTATGCAGTTTTGTCATATGTGTTTACTCATGAAATCATCCCGTAATCAAGACAACAATGAGCATATTCATCACCCCCAAAATTTCACCTCTTCTTTAGTATCTAATCTCCTCTTCTTTTTCTTATAGATTTCTTTAAGATTATTTTATTTATTTGAAAGAGTTTCACAGAGGGGCATGGACAGAGAGGTCTTCTATCCACTGATTCACACCCCACATGGCTGCAACAGCAGCAGCTGAGCCAATCCGAAGCCAGGAGCCAGGAGCTTCTTCTGGGTCTCCCACATAGGTGCAGGGGCCCAAGGACTTTGGCCATCCTCCACTGTTTTCCCAGGAGCATTATTTGGGAACAGGATCAGAAGTGGAGCAGCCAGGACTAGAACCAGCTCCCATGTGGGGTGCTGGTGCTGTAGGCCAGAGTTTAACCCTCTGCCTCATCGTGCTGGCTCCTGTAATCGCCTCTTCTTACCCTTCTCACCTTCCCGGGGGAGACCGATGTGCATCCTTTATTTTAATTTAGTTTGTATCCCCTATATTTGGGAAATGGAATTGTCTGGCACCTTCTCTTATGTCTGGTTTCCTTTATTTGGAATAATATTTTTGCAACCCATGGAAGTTGCAGCGTGTGTCAATAGTCTGTCACTTTACGTCAGTTGTGTGGACACTTCCATGTGTTTATTCACTTGCTAATGCTAATTTATGAACTTTGGAATGGTTTCAGTTTGTCACTACTGCAAAGTTGCTTGAGTATTAATGTTAAAGTCTGTATGAACATGTGCTTACATTTTTCTTCAAAACCTACTGATAAGTGGAATACTAGTTCCTATAGTAGATATATGTTGAACTTGTTAAGCAATTTACTGCTGGTGGGAATTTATAACAAACAGTACCTCAGGAGTCCTTTGTATAGGTTTTATATAGTTATAAGATTTATTATTGGATATTTCATAATTTTGATATATTTAAAATTAGAATGATTATCATTACTAGCTTATAAAATACTAATTAGCATGTTGATGTAGTATCTAAAATTGCTAAACTCATTAGTTCTAAAAGCTCTTTATTCTAATTTATCTAGGATTTTCTGCATAGGCAATTATATTATCGGCTAAATGACAATTTTACTTTTGCTTTCCAATCTAAATTTTGTTTCCCAATAGGAAACATCAGCACTGGCTGATGCAACATTTTTTTTTGTTTGTTTGTTTTTTTGACAGGCAAAGTGGACAGTAAGAGAGAGAGAGAGAGAGAGAGAGAGAGAGAGAGAGAAAGGTCTTCCTTTTCCGTTGGTTCACCCCGCAATGGCCTCTGCGGCTGGTGCACTGCGGCCGGCGCATCTCGCTGATCCGAAGCCAGGAGCTAGGTGCTTCTCCTGGTCTCCCATGCAGGTGCAGGGCCCAAGCACTTGGGCCATCCTCCACTGCACTCCCGGGCCACAGCAGAGAGCTGGACTGGAAGAGGAGCAACCTGGACAGAATCTGCCGCCCGAACCAGGACTAGAACCCGGTGTGCCAGTGCCGAAGGCGGAGGATTAGCCTGTTGAGCCACAGCACTGGCTATGATGCAATGTTGAACAGAACTGTCGAAAGTGAATTCTTTTCTCTTCTTAGGATATCTTAGGGGTAAGCATCAACTCTTTGCCATCTACCAAATTGGAGATGTTCCCCCCTAGTCCTCAATGACTTGGAATCTGTATGAGGAATGAATGTTATATTCTTTCAAAGGATGTTTCTGTTTATTAAGGTAATTGCTGTAGGTTTTCTTTCCTTTCACAATGAAATCCATAAGGTGAACTACACTGATTAACTTTTGAATGTTAAGCCAATTTTGCCTTCCTAATATATAACCTATTTGATCATGTTATATTATCCTAGTTGTATACTGATGGATTTCATTTGCTAAAACTTTGCTAAGATGCTTTGTGTGAAATGTTCTGATGAATACTGACCTGTAGTTTTCTTTTCTTGTAATGTTTTTGGGTATAGTATAAGAATAACGCTAGCCTTAAAGAGTCAGTTAGGAAATATTCCATGCTTTTAAGCTTTATGGAAAAAGTTATGTAAACTGATATTATTTCTTCCTAAAATATTTGCAGACTTCCTCAATGAAGCCATATCAACCTGAATTTTCTTGGTCTTTTTTGTGGAATGAAATTTCTTTAAATGGTATTATTTATTTGAGAAACAGTGGCAGAGAACTTCCTAATTGTCACTGATAACCAGGAGCAGAAACTGGGAGCGGGGAACTCAATCCAAGTCTTCCACATGGAAGCAGGAACCAGTCAAGCCATCTTGGCATCTTGGCCTCAAGCTGCCTCCCAGGATCCACACTGACAGGAAGCTGGCACCAGGAACTGGAGCCAGGAATCTGAACCAAGATACTCTGAAATGGGACAGGGACATCTTAACCAGAGTCTTACCTGCTATGCTAAATGTGCATATATAAAATAATTGTGTAAACTATATATTTAACCAAAACTATACTTATTTAATAGATATATCTACTCTTATTATCTATTTCAGGAGAACATTAGTAGTTCTGGACTTCCAAAGACTTTGTTCATGTACTCTAAATTGCAAAATTTATTGCCATAAAGTTTTTTTTAATAGTAACCCCTTATTTTCAATTTATATCTTTATATTCTTCAGTGGTGTCACTTCTGTCATTCCTAATATAGGCTACTTCTTTCTTCTGAAGCTTCTCTTTTTTTATTATTGATCAGTCTGGCTAGTCATTCATCAACTTTATTTACTGTCTCAAAAATTAGCTTTTGGGTTCATTGATTTTCATGTTTATTTCTTCTGCTCAATTTGGATTTTATTTACTTTATTTTTTCTGAATTATTAAAATGAAAGCAATTTGAGAGTTTTCCTTCTCTAATTTGGTTAAAATGCTAAGAATTTTATCTCTAAAGGACTATTTTAGCCATATCCCACAAATGTTGATATGCTGTGTTTTCAATTTCATTAAGATCAAAGCATTTTTAATGTTCTGTTTCATTTTTTCTTTACTCAAGGATTATGTAGAAATAAATTACTTAATTTGCAACCATTTATGAAGTGTCATCCAATATGAATTGAATATTAGGGTATATTATATGGATATATTTCTTTTATGTCTTTTAACTCAAGTGTGACCAGGAAATATGCTTTCTATGACATGATTTTTTTAATTTACTGAAATATATTTTATGACCTAGAATATGATCTATCTTGGTAAATATTTCATGCATAGTTGAAATGAATTATTTTTCTATTATCGAAAAGGATGTCCTATATTGTGAATTAAGTCAAATTGTTTGATAGTAATTGTGCAAATCTTCATTTATGCTAAATTCATTGATAGTATTATGATTTTCTAGGAGTTCCATCAAATATTCAGAAGTGGCTTAAAATCTATAGCTGCAATTTTGGAATTATACATATTTCTTGCAGTTCTTTCCATTTTTGTTTCATGTATGTTCATATTTTGTTACTGATGCATGAACATTTATAACACTATTCATTTTTTTAAAGATTTATTTTATTTATTTGAAAGACAGTTACATGTAGAGATAGAACCAGAGAGAGAAAAAGAGGTCTTCCATCCTCCGGTTCACTCCCCAAATGACCAGAGCTGGGCTGATCCGAGGCCAGGAGCCGGGAGTTTCTTCTTGGTCTCCCACATGGGTGCAGGGGTCCAAGCACTTGAGCCATCTTCCACTGCTTTCCCAGGCCACAGCAGAGAGCTGGATTGGAAGTTAGCAGCCGGAACTTGAACAGGTATTCACATGGGATGCCAGTGCTGCAGGCCAGGGCTTTAGCCCACTGCGCCACAGCGCCAGCCCCAGCTATGCACTCTTAATAAATTGACTCCTTTGTAATTATAAAATAGCTTTCTTTGGTTTAGGTAAAAATTTTTTAAATCTACTTTGTCTTAATACAGCTTTTGCAGTTTTTGTTAGGATTACTTTTTATCCTTTTACTTTTAGCAAATTTGATTCTTTATATTTGTTATTTTTCTTTTTTTTTTTTTTTTTTTTTTTTAACTTTTATTTAATGTATATACGTTTCCAAAGTACGAATAATGGATTACTATGGCTTCCCCCCCATACCGTCCCACCCACAACCCTCCCCTTTCCCACTCCCTCTCCCCTTCCATTCACATCAAGATTCATTTTCGATTATCTTAATATACAGAAGATCAGCTTAGTATACATTAAGTAAGGATTTCAACAGTTTGCTCCCACACAGAAACATAAAGTGAAAAATAATAGATGATTTTTTTTAATGATGATGAAATCAGATCAGACCTATTGTCATGTTTAATCCCAGTGAGAGTCAAGTTGGAAATTGATAATTTCTTTTCTTTTTTTTTTTTTTTTTTACAGAGGATCAGTTTAGTATGCATTAAGTAAAGATTTCAACAGTTTGCACCCCCATAGAAACACAAAGTGAAATATATTATTTGAGTACTCATTATAGCATTAAATCTCAATGCACAGCACATTAAGGACAGAGATCCTACATGAGGAGTAAGTGCACAGTGACTCCTGTTGTTGACTTTACCAATTGACACTCCTGTCTATGGCATCAGTAATCTCCCTATGCTCCAGTCATGAGTTTCCAAGGCTATGGAAGCCCCTTGAGTTCTCCGACTCTTATCTTGTTTAGACAAGGTCATAGTCAAAGTGGAGGTTCTCTCCTCCCTTCAGAGAAAGGTACCTCCTTCTTTGAAGACCTGTTCTTTCCACTGAGATCTCACTCACAGAGATCTTTTGCCAGAGTGTCTTGGCTTTCCATGCCTGAAATACTCTCATGGGCTTTTCAGCCAGATCTGAATGCCTTTAGGGCTGATTCTGAGGCCAGAGTGCTATTTAGGGCATCTGCCATTCTATGAGTCTGCTGAGTATCTCACTTCCCATGTTGGATCACTCTCCCCTTTATTTATTCTATCGGTTAGTGTTAGCAGGTACTAGACTTGCTTATGTGCTCCCTTTGACTCTTAGTCCTTTCATTATGATCAATTGCGAACTGAAATTGATCACTTGGACTAGTGAGATGGCATTGGTACATGCCACCTTGATGGGATTAAATTGGAGTCCCCTGGTATGTTTCTAACTCTACCATTTGGGGCAAGTCAGCTTGAGCATGTCCCAAATTATATATCTCTTCCCTCTCTTATTCCTACTCTTATGTTTAACAGGGATCACATTTCAGTTAAATTTCAACACTTAAGAATAACTGTGTATTAATTACAGAATTGAATCAGTCATATTAAGTAGAACAGACAAAAAAACTACTAAGAGGGATAATGTATTAAGTTGTTCATTAACAGTCAGGGCTATGCTGATCAAGTCACCGTTTCCCATAGTGTCCCTTTCACTTCAACAAGTTTCCATTTTGGTGTTCAGTCAGTTGTCACCGATCAGGGAGAACATATGGTATTTGTCTCTTTGGGACTGGCTTATTTCACTCAGCATGATGTGTTCCAGATTCCTCCATTTTGTTGCAAATGACTGGATTTCGTTGTTTCTTACTGCAATATAGTATTCTAAAGAGTACATATCCCATAATTTCTTTATCCAGTCTACCGTTGATGGGCATTTAGGTTGGTTCCAGGTCTTGGCTATTGTGAATTGTGCTGCAATAAACATTAGGGTGCAGACCGCTTTTTTGTTTGTCAATTTAAACTCCTTTGGGTAAATTCCAAGGAGTGGGATGGCTGGATCGAACGGTAGGGTTATCTTCAGGTTTCTGAGGAATCTCCAGACTGATTTCCATAGTGGCTTAACCAGTTTGCATTCCCACCAACAGTGGGTTAGTGTCCCTTTTTCCCCACATCCTCGCCAGCATCTGTTGTTGGTAGATTTCTGAATGTGAGCCATTCTAACCGGGGTGAGGTGGAACCTCATTGTGGTTTTGATTTGCATTTCTCTGATTGCTAATGACCTTGAACATTTTTTCATGTGCCTGTTGGCCATTTGGATTTCCTCTTTTGAAAAATGTCTATTGAGGTCCTTGGCCCATCTCTTAATTGGGTTGTTGGTTTTGTTTTTGTGGAGTTTCTTGATCTCTTTGTAGATTCTGGTTATTAACCCTTTATCTGTTGCATAGTTTGCAAATATTTTTTCCCATTCTGACGGTTGTCTCTTCACTCTCCTGACTGTTTCTTTTGCAGTACAGAAACTTCTCAATTTGATGCAATCCCAATAGTTAATTTTGGCTTTGACTGCCTGTGCCTCCCGGGTCTTTTCCAGAAACTCTTTGCCTGTGCCAATATCTTGAAGGGTTTCTCCAATGTTCTCTAGTAACTTGATGGTGTCAGGTCGTAGATTTAGGTCTTTAATCCATGTTGAGTGGATTTTTGTGTAAGGTGTAAGGTAGGGGTCTTGCTTCATGATTCTGCACGTGGAAATCCAATTTTCCCAGCACCATTTATTGAATAGACTGTCCTTGCTCAAGGAATTAGTTTTAGATCCTTGATCAAATATAAGTTGGCTGTAGATGTTTGGGTTGATTTCTGGTATTTCAATTCTGTTCCATTGGTCTATCCTTCTGTTTCTGTACCAGTACCATGCTGTTTTGATTACAACTGCCCTGTAGTATGTCCTGAAATCTGGTATTGTGATGCCTCCGGCTTTGTTTTTGTTGTACAAGATTGCTTTAGCTATTCGAGGTCTCTTGTGCCTCCATATAAATTTCAGCACCAATTTTTCCAGATCTGAGAAGAATGTCTTTGGTATCTTGATTGGGATTGCATTGAATCTATAAATTGCTTTTGGGAGAATGGACATTTTGATGATATTGATTCTTCCAATCCATGAGCATGGCAGATTTTTCCATTTCTTGGTATCCTCTTCTATTTCTTTCTTTAAGGTTTTGTAATTTTCATCGTAGAGATCTTTAACATCCTTGGTTAAGTTTATTCCAAGGTATTTGATTGTTTTTGTAGCTATTGTGAATGGGATTGATCTTAGAATTTCTTCCTCAGCCATGGCATTGTCTGTGTATACAAAGGCTGTTGATTTTTGTGCATTGATTTTATACCCTGCTACTTTGCCAAACTCTTCTATGAGTTCCAATAGTCTCTTGGTAGAGTTCTTTGGGTCCCCTAAATAAAGAATCATGTCATCTGCAAAGAGGGATAGTTTGAGTTCTTCCTTCCCAATTTGTATCCCTTTAATTTCTTTTTCTTGCCTAATAGCTCTGGCTAGAACCTCCAGAACTATATTGAATAGCAGTGGTGAGAGTGGACATCCCTGTCTGGTCCCAGATCTCAGTGGAAATGCTTCCAACTTTTCCCCATTCAATAGGATGTTGGCTGTGGGTTTTTCATAGATTGCTTTGATTGTATTGAGGAATGTTCCTTCCAAACCCAGTTTGCTTAGAGTTTTCATCATGAACGGGTGTTGTATTTTATCAAATGCTTTCTCGGCATCTATTGAGAGAATCATATGGTTTTTCTTCTGCAGTCTGTTAATGTGGTGTATCACATTGATTGTCTTGCGCACATTAAACCATCCCTGCATACCAGGGATAAATCCCACTTGGTCTGGGTGGATGATCTTTCTGATGTGTTGTTGTATTCTATTGGCGAGAATTTTATTGAGGATTTTTGCATCTATGTTCATCAGGGATATTGGTCTGTAATTCTCTTTCAGTGCTGCATCTTTTCCCGGCTTAGGAATTAAGGTGATGCTGGCTTCATAGAAAGAATTTGGGAGGATTCCCTCTTCTTCAATTGTTCTGAATAGTTTGAGAAGAATTGGAGTTAGTTCTTCTTTAAATGTCTGGTAGAATTCAGCAGTGAATCCATCTGGTCCTGGGCTTTTCTTTGTTGGGAGGGCCTTTATTACTGTTTCAATTTCTGTCTCAGTTATGGGTCTGTTTAGGTTTTCGATGTCTTCCTGGTTCTATATTTGTTATTTTTCAATGTGTATTTATTTTCATTTATTTGACAGACAGAGTTTCAGCAAGATGGGCTGGGGGAAGGAGAGGGCAGGGGCAGGAAGAGATCTTTCATCCACTGGTTCATTCCCCAAATACTCACAACAGCCAGAGCTGGGCCTGGCCAAAGTCAGAAGCCTGAAACCTCATCCAGGTCTCTCCATGTGAGTGACCGGGACCCAAGTACTTGAGATAGCATCTGCTACTTCCCACGTGTGCGTTAGCAGAACGCTGGATTGGAAGCCAAGGTGGGACTTGAATCCAGGCACTTCAGTGTGGAATGCAAGCATCCCATGCAGCAGCTTAAACTGATGTTTCACAGTGTACACCCCTGGGTCTTCACATTTAAAGTATTGGCAAATAACACATAGCTGAGTCACATTTTTTTTCATCCAATATAGTGATCTATATGCTTTAAATTTATATTTAGACTATATTGATAAAATTCTTGGTTAGGTAATTAAGTAATTTATCCTACTATTTATTTTCTTTTTGCCCATTCTGTTCTTTGCTCATTTTCTCCCTTTATTGCCTTCTTTTGAATTAAATAATTTTTGTAATTCTATTCTATTTCTTTGTTTACTTATGGTAACTACTGTTATGCAACTCATTTCCTTAGTGTTTATACATCATTAACTTAACACAACTACCTCCAGTGATATTATGCTGTTTCACAGATATTATAAGAATCTTATCTTATTATACTTTGATTTTTTCTCATTACAACATTTATACTATTATTGCCATATTTATTATTTCTGCATGTTTTAAACCCCACAGTATATTATTACTTTTACTTAAAAGTTAATTATCTTTTATCATTTTGGATGCTACTCATTTTCATATATATCTAGATTCCATCTAGTTTGATTTTTCTTCTCCTTGAAGAAGTTAATTTAACACATCTTATGGTACAGTATGCTGCTGCTGCTGA
Source organism: Oryctolagus cuniculus (assembly GCF_051225735.1). Classification (NCBI taxonomy): domain Eukaryota; kingdom Metazoa; phylum Chordata; class Mammalia; order Lagomorpha; family Leporidae; genus Oryctolagus; species Oryctolagus cuniculus. The sequence goes on from NC_142870.1 coordinate 101,882,285, forward strand.
ATTCTTTCAGCTTTTACATCAATTGTATATGTGGAAAAATAGGTTCCTATCGTTTTTGGACAACATTGTTGCTTGATTGAAAATTCTAGATCTTCAGTTTTTGTTTTTTTTTTCTATTGTACTTTCTAACTTGCACTAAATTCTAACAAATTTATTGTCTCCATCATCTTTATTCTTCTAAGTGTAATGTTTCCTCCTGGTTACCTTGAATATTTTTTAGTCTATTTAATTCTGATAGCTTTTGATATAAATTTCCCCAGGATTCTTGTGTTTTAGGTTGATTAACTTTCCTGGATCTGTGATGTTATAATTTCATCAACTTCGAAAATATTTCAACCACCATTTCTTCAAATACATGTTTGTACCATTCCTTTCCTTCAGAGACTCCAGTTATACACATATATGAAGCTGTTTTAATTTTTCATATTTGTCCCTGATTTGTAAAATGACCTGCCTGTTTTTTTCTATTTTTCCTTATATGTTTACTTTTGAATAGTGTTTATTGCTATGTATTCGTGCTTACTAATCTTTTCTACTTCAGTGTATAATTTGCCACTAACCCCTGTAATTCTCATCACCAAAAGTTTGGTTTGAGTCAATTTTCTTATATCTTTTGTTTCTCAACTTAGCATTCAATCGTTTCTCTAGCTTCTTGAACAGCTAGAATTCAGTTGTATCATTGTTTTAACATTTTTTTTCCACCTACTTCATTCATTGTGTCATTTCAGAGTCAGTATCTGCTGATTAATTTCTCATTATGGGTCATGTTTTCATATGTCTATGCAAGCCTGGCAATTTCTTTGTTGGATTCCAGTCATTGTGAATTACACTTTGTTGTATATTCAAAATGTTTATATTCTTATAAACGCTCTTGAGCTTTCTTTTGGGAAATGGTTAGTTACTTGGAAACAGTATGATCAATTCAGATTTTACATTTAAGTTTATTTAGTTGAACCAGATCAGCATTTATTTTAGGGTTAATTTTTCTTTATTAGTAGCAAAATCTTCCTGAGTACTCAGCCCTCCTCACCACGAATAACGAAATTTTCCACTCTGACTGGCACTAATCCCAGCATTGTTGGCCTTTGGGAATTGTTCCTTCTGATCTTTCAGAAATCCTGTCCTATACTGGGTATTTTCCTCACATGTTCATGTTAACCAGCTTTCAACATCCAAGGAAACCCTTGCAAGGGCTTAGTGATCTTTGTGGGTTGCCTCCTCTTGATATTCTTCCCTGTGACTCTAATCACCCGGATTCCAGACAAGAGACATTGTTGCACTTTGCCTGGGTACCCCACCCTGCACTGGGTCCTAGAAACTCCCTTGAGACAGCAAGCTGGGGCAGTCACCGTGCTCCTTTGGGTTGTTTTCCAGTTCTCAGGGATCAGCATGGCTCATTGCCCATTGTTCAATATCTTGTGAACCATTGTTTTATATGTTTTCTCTTTTTTTGTTGTTCTGTTTTTGCTTTTGTTTTAGTAACTCCAAGTAGGAGGATAAATTTTCTACCTGTTACTCCATCTTGGCAGAAGATACAAATTCTAAATATTTTGCTTGGTTTTTAATCTTCTTTTTACTTTTAAATTAATATCAGTCAAGTGATTTCTGGTGATACTACTTGCTGAACATTGAGTATTAGGGAGTTAGCAGTGAAAGAAACAGCCAAATATCCCTGCTCCTTTTTGAAGAAATGTCTGATTCCTGAAACATCTTGTTAGAAGCAACAGGGAGAAATATACCATGATTACGTCAGAAATATTTAAGAACCAAGGAAAGGAGCTGTCACTTGCCAAAGATAGGACAACTGAGCATTCATAAAATAATAAACGTGACACATTGATACTATCAACAATACCTAAATCTATGAACTGATAATGATACTATAAAATTATCAATCATCTTTGACCTCTCTAAGGGTTATCATAAAAGCCTGAGGCTGGCCCTCCTCACTCTCTCCTCCTTCCTGTCTGGTGACATGACCCTTCTTCCCACATGTGCTCCTGCCACTGCCATTTGCGATTATGTGAGACAGCCACAGGGCCCTCACTAGAACTTAGCCAATGCTCTTCGTGTCAATGCTCTTGAAACTCTACTACTATGATCTAAGCATCTTTTTTTTTTTTTTTTTTCATAAAGTTAGCCTGTCTCAGATGTTTAATCACAGCAACCAAAAAACCAATGCACGTATTATGCTCCCCCTGGTGGCAGTGTACGATATCAATTAAGAAGAAATATTCTTGCCAAAATCTCAAATCTGAATCTGATCAAGGTTCCCAAGGTAACTCTCAATTTACAGGAAACACAGGATAGGAGAACATATTACATATGTTGTTTGTCCTGTAGAGTTTCCTACATCTTAGGAAATTAATTTTAGGACATAGGAAATAAATTAGAACAAACAACATAGTTTATTCAACAAATAATAAGGAAGGAAAAAAGAGGGTAGAATTAACCTATACACTTAAGAAATATATCAGAAAATGGGAAGTTTCAGAAGATGCAAATTCTGGACTACTCCAGGTAGAAACACCATTGCCACATTCATAAATATATTAGCACTGACCAGTTTAAGCCAAAGAGCATATCGAGTTATCTAGAAGCAGCACCAAGAACTAGCTTGGGGGAGGAGGAACAAAAGTTGTTGCTCTTCCTTTGGAAGCTGAGGGGAAAAAAAAAACACAAAGCCATTCCAGACATAGTCTAATCCAATCCAGGTTCCTGGAACCAGGAAACCAGAGAATGAATCTCTGCAAAAACCTAGAGAGAGGACACTCAGACTTCCAACCACTTCCCCAGGAGTTGACAGATTTCCAGAGACGCACAGGCTTCAGACCTAAACCCCTGCCCCCTTCCCTCTGTCCCTCCCTTCCTCCATGACTTTTTCATGTGGAACTACAAGCTCAAAACACGCCATGGTCCTTTCTAGCTATTAATTGCATAAAGATTGTAAATTAAGAAATAAAATAAAAGTGATACTAATGTCTTAACCTTACATTGATCCTGATTCAATCAATAAATGTAAAAATAAATTATGCATTACTTGGCAAATTTGGAATTTTACAATGGATTTTTAAAATATTTTTAGATATTCTAATGATAGTTTTAAGCAAACCATACTCAAATATTTATTTTCAAAATGGTATGATGTCTACAAGCTCTTTCTAAATAATTCATTGTGAGAAGTGGTGAAGTTGATTGATAGTTGTTTAAGCCCACTTGTAGATATTCAGTATACATGTATGTCTTAAATTATCTACAATAAAAAGTCAGGCATGTTTACCCTCTTACGATACATGTTCTAACTCAATTATATTTTTCATATGCATATTCTATTTGTATAACTTTTTAAAATGAAGTTTACTTAAAATTTCTATGTTGGTTGAATGTCCTGTCTGGATAGAAGACAGTGCACATTAACCCTTTCTAAATCATATTGCTTTTGAAACATGTGTTTTGTTTCTTATTATTTTTTATAATGTCCATTATACTTTCAAGGGTTTCTCATCAGTACCATAAGCTTCATAATTTATTAGAGGCATTTGCTTTCTCACGGGTGTTGATATCCATAGTATAAAAATTATTATATAACTATTATTCCTTGATCTATTGTTAAAACTCTATAGTCAAGAGCTAAAAAACTACTTGAGTGTTATGAAGCAATTTATTGATAGCTACTATTGTCTAATAAATGTAATTCAATTCAAACTTTTATGGAGTACAGATATATGCAAATATTAGGGTAACAAATTTAGTACCACAGTATATAAGATAAGATCCCCACCCTGAAAGATCCTATTGGCTAATGGAGAATATGAGTACCATTGTGATGATCCACCAAAAAAGAGAGAAATAAAAGTGAGGTTAAAAAAAAAAAAGAAATAGAACCAAGCACTAGGGAGAGGGAAAAAAACTTGTCCAAAGAGTAAATCTATAAAGCATTAATTGAACTGAAAAATGGGTCTGAAGTCTTATTGCTCACGACCTTGATTTCAACATTGGACAAACGCCTGCAGGCTAGGAGGAATGGAGGATAATTTCAGAGAAATTACTCTTTTTCTGTGCATCTGTAATAAACATGAAACTTGACTCCTTCTCATGTCTACCGTATTTCAGATACAGAAGAATAAGGATAATATATATCTTCCTTTGTAATTTCCTTCTATACAATTTTTATTTTTATGGCAATATAAGAATATGTTAGCTTAGTCACAGTCTGATTTTTTTTTTTTGCAAACGTCAAAATACTTGAGTCAAATGTGACATTTGGCCTTCTGACATTTTGTATTCAGTCACCCAGAAAAAGAGAGTTTGCACCATTAAACTTCACCTCTTGCAGCACTCGTAACAGAGAGTAGGGGCAGAAATGCTGTGAATATGAGAGTTGAACACTCAGCTAAACTCTACATTTAATTTTTTGAAATAAAATTCTTTTACCATTTATGTATATATTTTGCATTTTATTTTTATTTCTCTGTGGTTTATAAAAATCTTTTAGAATGCACTGCAACTCACTTAATCGCTGGTATATTCTAAGCGGCCCTTCTGGGACTTCTTAACAGAAACAGCATGAAGTGGGTGCTGAGAACACTGCCTGCTTGCTTTATAATTTACAATGTAGGTGTAAATCCTTTCTCTTCAGAACAGCACAAAATTGCCATTTAATTCACTTCAGGAACATTTAAATTAGGAACATTTACACTTTAAAATGACACTTTGTGTTTGCTTGAAGTTAGAGTTAAGTGAACTGTTCACCCAAAGTACTGCACATGTATAATGCATAATCAGTGTAATGTCACTTGATGATAAATAAGAACAATCCAGTTTATTAATATCTTGATTAAACACAGAATTACAACTAGTGAAATCTCATAGGGTCTCTAGGACATCTGGTTCGAATTTGTCAATATGAATCACCAAAGCTTTCTTTCAGAAGATGAGCCCCTGCTGGCAAAGACCGGGAAGTCAGATAGGAGAGAAAACAAAATCTGAAGACATGCCCCACCTTCACATCTTGGAGAGATGCTAAGAGTGCATGTTCACACCCAGTGTGCAAAAGTCCAGGACAAAGAAGAGAATAAGAAGCATTGGGAAAAATAGAAAAGGTGAGTATAGCTAGAACAAAGAGAAATGAAAAACCCTGGACATCACCGTGTGCCAGGGAATGCACAGAGAAGAGACTGTGGTAAGCATCAGAAATAGGGAAATGTATCAGCAGGTGTGCTTCCATTTGGCACATGTGACCTCACGAATGGGAGAAACTGCTCCATGAGCATTTTCTGTTAGGTTTTTTTCTATGAAGAGATAATATTTGAGCAAATTGAATGTTTAATATTCAGGAAATGAACTGTGACTTTATCATTTCATGTAATGATCAAGAACATTTGCAAATAAAACTGAAAAAATAAAACATCCAACATAAGCATAAAACACAGACACTCAAGTAGCACATTAGGAAGTAGAAAGCTTGACTTGATTTATTATGCATTTATCCCTTCCAAACATTTACCATGACCCTACCGATTGCTCTTAGTATTGAGGAAACAACATTGTTGAAAAATTTCCCACTTATCTGGAGCTGATATTCTAATGAGGCAGGGAAGAGATTATATTTGTATGCAAATATATAATTTTACATCATGATGATTTAGAAATAGAAATTAGTTTAATGTGCTTGAGCTTGTGTGTGAGGGTGGGTTACAGCAAGTGATCTATGAGTTGAGATGAAGAAGGAAAGCCCTGTAAGAGAAGGTACCTTTAATCTGAGCCCTGAACTACTCATGGGAAAGGGCCATCTCTGCCAGGATCTGAGGGGAAAGCATTCCTGGCAAAGAAGAGCTGGTACCCAGACAAGGAGACAAAAGGGTGCAAGCATTCCCATGGGGCAGAACAGGGTCCTGAGGTCTCACAACCAAGGTGAGGGTGGCAGGATTTGGTGAGTGGCCAGATGTTATTTGTTTTTATGAACCCTGGTAAATGCTCAGCTGTAATAGTATTGGAGGGTTTTTAATAGGAAAGGCATATCATCTGATGTACCATTTTAAAGGGTCAAACTGCTTGGGGAAAATTGTATGGTGATAAACAATGGAAGCCAAAAGAACAGGAAGCTGTTGCATTAGCCCCAACGTGTCCTGCATTAAGATAGTAGCAATAAATATGATGGAAGTGATCCATTTGTTTCACATAGTGAAAATCAACCTAAAAAGCTGCCTTACTGACAGAGTAGATGTGGTTGTTGTTTGTCTTAAGCAACTGTGCAAATGGTAGGAATTAGTTTGGGGTTGAAATGAAATACCAGTTTATAGACTGTGTAAGTACGCAAGTATAGCTGCATGTTTAAGTCCTAGTTCAGAAGACACATGATGGTTGAATGTAAACAACAAGGAGATGATATTTAAAGACATAGGACACACAGAATAAGCTCATCTAATAAAAGAGAAGACCTAGAGAACAGGTTTAAGGATGAACTGTGGGCTTAAGCCAATATTTTGAGGTCAGAAAAGGAAGAAGAACCCAGCACAAGGAGTGAGCAATCTAGGAGGAAAAGCAGGGGGAAGTGATCAGCTGTGTCAAATGCTGCTGAAAGCTTAAACATGATGCAGTCAAAAAGTTGGCTGTGGCAGCCTGCCAGAATGGTCCTTGCTGCTGCTGTTTATGGTGCTTTTGTGATGACCTGGGACTAAGAAAGTGGAAAGAGGGGATGTGTTTCCAGAACCCTGTATTTTAAAAGCAAAGTGAGAGAGATAGAGAAAGAGAAAGAGAAAAAAACAGGTAAGTAGATGGAGGCTGGAAAACATAAAGTCAAGGGATTTTTTTTATTTCTTTGTTCCACTGTTTCTTTTAAGATGGGTCATTTTAAGGCAAGTGCATATGCCAAAGTGAGGAACCCAGAGTAAGAAAGAAATTAATGCTGCAGGAGCGAAAGGGAGTAATTGCAGAAGCAAAGACCTTGAGGTACTGAGAAAAGATGACCCTAATTTCCTCAATGATGCACCAAGTGTTTGTTTACTGTAAGTCTTAGCTAAGCCACTGAATAAAGTGATTCTAATTTAATTGTTCTGGGCTGGGTCTTAAGCATCAACATTTTTTAAAAGCTCCCCAGTTGCTTCTAATGTGCAGCCAAGGTTGAGAAGCAGTGATCTAAACAATAGTGTTTTGTCTTTATCATTCTCAAGCTTTTCTTTATGGTTTATGGCATGTATATGTGTCCCTAGTAGTCTTCTGTTTAGTTGTGCATGAACTTTATATAAATAGTCACTCTGCATGTTTTCTGTGCGTATTGCTTCCTTTTGTTTTTCATTATGTTTATGGAATTCAAACACATGATGTGTGCTGCTTCAGCTAGTTATTTTCACCTTTCCATAGTGCCCATATGCAAAGGTACTGTTAATCCATTTGTTTGGAGCTGGCATCATGGTATAGCAGGTGAAACCACCACCTTGCAATACCAGCATCTCATATCCAAGTGCTAGTTTGAATCCCCGTTCTATTTCCAATTAAGCTCCCTCTTAATGCACCTGGTAAGGTAATAGATGATGGCCCAAGTACTTGGGGCCCTGCCACCCATATCGCTCCTGGCTTCAACTTAGCCCAGCCCTGGTTGTTGTGGGCATTTGGGTAGTGAATCAGTATATGGGAGATTTTCACTCTCTCTCTCTCTCTCTCTCTCTCTCCACCTCCCTCTCTCCCTCTTTCCCTCTCTCCTTCTCTCCCTCCCTCTCCCCATCTCTCAGTGTCACTCTGCCTTTTAAATAAGAAAATAAAACATTTTAAAAATCTATTCTTCTGTTTAATGGATATGTGAAAGTTTTTTTCCAGTTTTTAACCACTACAAATTATTGTGGTACAAATACATACATAATTGATTCCCAACTACAACTGGTTCCTGGAAAGTGGGAATTTAAAGTAGTATAACTGATTTGGAAATTGACATTATATGTTTGCTTCTCAAAAACAGTAATTATACTTTCTGCTCTGTTCTATAAATTCCACTAATCAAATAATATATTTTAAAATCGTTCTGAAAAGCAAATGGTTTACATTTGGTTACAGCTTAATTTAGTATTTCTCTTCACTATTCCTTTTTAAAATTCTGTATTAATATGAAGAGAATAGTTTTATGCATTCCTTAGTTACAGTTCCAAGAAGACAACCACATTTCCCTCAATCACCTACTCCTCTCCCCATCCCTGCTCCCTGTTCTTCATCAGATTTTGCAAGGACATGATTTTAATCCAGTCTATATTTAGAGGCTTAATTTGCCACTAATCATGATATTCAACAAGTAAAAAGACCACACAATTCCCCAAAAATATAAACATGAGCTAAAAATGACAATCATATCCCAAAATGACCATTTTATTCCTACACCATTTTTTTGTATTCTATATTGGCTGTCACATATCAGAGAAAACATGATATTTGCCTTTTTGAGACTGAGCTTTTTCACTAAGTATAATGATTTCCAGTGCATTTTATTGCAAAAGACATGATTTCATTCTTAGAAAATGTTCATATCCTTTGCCCATTTCTTTACTGGATTGTTTGTTACGTTGTTGAGTTTCTTGAACTCTTAAAGATTCTGGATATTAATCCTTTTTCAGTTACATGGTTGCCTTTTCACTTTGTTGAATGTTTCCTTTGCAGTGCAGAAGCTTCTCAGCTTGATGTAATCCCACTTGCATATTTTTGCATCAATTGCCTTGATTCTGGGGTCTTCTTCAAGCACCCTTTGCCTATGCCAAAATCTTGCAGTTTCTCCAATGTGTTCCTCTAGTAAGTTGTTGGTAACAGGTCATAGATTTGGATCATTGGTCATTTTGAGTTGATTTTTGCATAAGGCATAAGGTCTTGTTTCATATTTCCACACACCGACGTCCTATTGTCCAAGCACCATTTGTTGAAGAGACTGTTCTTTCTCCAGGATTGATTTAACCTTGTTTGTCTGGATTGCAGATGTCTGGGTTAATTTCTGGGGATTTTTTTTCTGTTCTGCGTAGTCTACATGTCTATCTCTGTGCCAGTACCAGGCAGTTTTGATTATAACTGCTCTGTATTTTTGTTTAGAAAGCTGGTATTGTCATGCCTCTAGCTTTGCTTTTGTTAAGATTGCTATTCACGCCTTGCAGCGCCGGCACACCGGCTTCTAGTCCTGGTCGGGGCACCAGATTCTGTCCCGGTTGCCCCTCTTCCAGGCCAGCTCTCTGCTGTGGCTCGGCAGTGCAGTGGAGGATGGCCCAAGTGCTTGGGCCCTGCACCCCATGGGAGACCAGGATAAGTACCTGGTTCCTGCCATCGGATCAGCACGGTGCGCTGGCCGCAGTGCGCCGGCCGCAGCGGCCATTGAAGGGTGAACCAACAGCAAAGGAAGACCTTTCTCTCTATCTCTCTCTCTCACTGTCCACTCTGCCTGTCAAAAAAAAAATATTGCTATTCAGCTATTTGGAGTCTCTTTGTGTTTACATATGAATTTTATCATCATTTTTCTGGATCTGAGAATGTCCTTGGTATTTTCATTGGGATTGCATTTAGTCTATAAATTGCTTTTGATAGTATGGACATTTTGATGATATTAATTCTTCCAATCCAGGAACATGGAATATTTTTTTCTGTGTTATATTTATTTCTTTAATGTTTTGTAATTTTCATTGTAGAGATTTTTCACATAATAGGTTACATTTATTCCAAGATATTTAAAATTTTCGGTAGCTATTATGAAAAGAGATGATCTTAAAAGTTCTTTCTCAGGCATGGCATTTTCTGTTTATACAAAAGCTATGGATTTTTGTGTGCTTGTGTGTTGATTTTATATTCTGCAACTTTACCAGACTTTCTTTGAGTTCCAGTAGTCTCTTAGTGGAGTCTTCTGATTCCCCTATATATATAGGATCATGTCATCTGTAAACAGGGATAGTTTGACTTCTTCTTTTCCAATTTGTATCCATTTGATTTCTTTATTCTTGCTTAATGGCTCTCTAGCTAAAACTTCCAGGACTATATTGAATAAGCAATGGTGAAAGTGGGCATCCTTGACTGGTTCCAAATCTTCATGGAAATGCTTCCAACTTTTCCTCATTCAATATTATGCTGGCTGTATGTTTGTCATGAATTGGCTCAATTTTGTTGAGGAATGTTTATTTTATATCCAATTTTCTTAAAGTTTTTATCATGAAATGATGTATTTTATTAAATGCTTTCTCTGCATCTTTAAAGATAATCATATAGGTTCAGCTTTTGTTCTTCAATTTGTTAATGTGATGCATCTCATTTATTGATTTATGTATGTTGAGCCACCCCCTGCATACCAGAGATAAATCCCATTTATTCCAGGCGAGTGATCTTTCTGATTTTTTTTATTCGATTAGCTAGTATTTTGTTGAGGATTTTGGTGTCTATGTTCACCAGGGATATTGGTCTATAGTTCTCAATCTGTGTTGTATCTTCTGGTTTAGAAATTAAGGTGATGCTGGCTTCACAGAAAGAGTTTGGGAGGATTTCCTCCCTTTCAATTGTTTTGAATAGCTTGAAAAGAATTGGAATTAGTTCTTTAAAAGTCCAGAGGAGTTCAGCAATGAAGCCTTCTGGTCCTGGGCTTTTCTTTGTTGGGAGCGTCTTTATTACTGATTCAGTCTCCATCACGGTTATTGATTTGTTTGTAGTAATTCCTGATGATTCCTTTTATTTCTCTAGTATCCGTTGATACATCTCTTTTTTCACCTCTCATTTTATTGATTCAGGTCTTTCTTTGTGCTTAGTTGGGCCAATGTTATACCAATTTTGTTTATTTTTTAAAAAAAAAAGCTCTTCATTTTACTGATCTTTGTTTCAATTTTGTTTCTTCTCTAATTTGAATTATTTCTTTCCTCCTACTAATTTGGGATTTTTTTTGATCCTTTAGATGCATTGATAGCTCATTTATTCAGTGCCTTTCCAATTTCTTGATGTAGGAACTAACTGCTATAAACTTCGCTCCTAACACTGTTTTTACTATATCCTATTAGTTTTTGTATGTTGTATTGTCATCTTCATTTGTTTCCAGGAAAATTTTGGTTTTCCTTTTGATTTCTTTTATGATTCACTGTTCATTCAAGAGAATGTTGTTAAGTCTCCATGTGTTTGCATATTTTCTAGAGTTTCTTAAGTTGTTAATTTCCAGTCTCATTCCATTTATCAGAAAAGACTGATAAATAGAATGTGTAATATACAACTGTGGGATGAAAAGTTCTGTAGATATCAGTTAGGCAAATTTGGTCCAAACTATAAATTAACTCCATTGTTTCTTTGTTGATTTTCTGTCTAGTTGATCTAACTATTGATGGAAGTGGGGTGTTGAAGCCCTGCATTACTATTGTATTGGAGCCTATGTCTCCCTTTAGATACATTACTATTTGCTTTGAATAACAAAGTGCCCTGGCATTGGGTGCTTGTACATTTACTATAGTTCCACTATTTCTTTATTATTTTATACTCAGAAACTACTTCACCATTTGATATCAGTTCAAAATTCGTGTAGAGTTTTCTTGAATCCATTTATTTTACACTTACAATTTATATTTACTATACCTGAGAATTTTATTAAATGAAATTAAAGACAAATTGTGAATTAGGAAAAATTTGCCAAAAAAAAAATACTGCCATTCAAGGAATCAGTGGGAAGAAAATCTGTCAAGGAAAATTAATGGAGGGGTCCTGAATTGTCAGGCAGTTGGTTAATCCACCTCCTGTGATGACAACATCCCACATCTTAATGCTACTATGCTTCTGACACAGCTTCCCTCTAATGTGCCTGGGCAGGCAGAAAAAGATGGCTGTTGTTACCATATGGGGAAAGAACCAGCAAAAGGAAGGTCTTTCTGTCTCTCTGTCTCTCTGTCTCTCTCTCTCTGCCTTTCAAATAAACAAATAAATAAAATACTTTAAATATAGAAAAATGAATAAAGATTTGAACTGTAATTTATCTTTAAATGCATGGTTTCTAATAAACACATGGACAGTGTTCAATTCAGTAATTGAAGAAATAAAATGTAAAAGCATTTTGTCAGTCTTTAAAAGCAAAAATGTATAGATGATTCTTTTTTTAAAAAAAATGTTTATTTTCATTTACTTGAAAGGCACAGAGAGAGAGAGAGAGAGAAAGGGAAAGAGAGATTACTCATCCACTACGTCACTCACCGAATGTCTGCAACAGTGAGGTCTGGGCCAGGCAAACAACAAGAGCCTGGAACTCCACTGGGGTGTGCCACATGGGCAGTAGGGTCCTGAGCACCTGTGTAGTGGATTCTTAAATATTGTTGGTAGAAGTTTTTATTAGCACCAGATTCTCGAAAAGCAGTTTGATAACATCGGTAAGAATCATAAAAGTCATAATTATATACTAGAATTCTATGAAAAAGAAATAGTTCAAGATGTAGATGAAGATATATGTTCAAGATTGGCCAGTGAATATCATTTATAATAGCAAAAAAAAAAAAAAGCTTGAGATAACATAAATAATCTCCAAATAAGGCAACCATTAAATTGATTAGTCATGTAATTGAATGTGTAAAAACACATTTTCAGAAGATAATGACATGGAAGGATGCTCATACCTAATAAAACATTTAGTTATATATAATCCATGATCTTTTTTGTGAAATGTTTTCATCTATCTTTTTCCGTGGTGCTAGCACTCTTTCTCTCTCTTTCTCGAAATTTGTCAAAACATTATCTGGCTATAATTACCAGAAGTAAATTTAAATTTTGCTAATTTTGCTTTATTTTTTGGTTTTATGTAGTATTTAATTTGCTACTAGGATGATGTATATATGTTTGATTTAGTTGTACAGCATTTGACTCCTAAAATACAACAGATTAAGTGCTGGGAAAACATTCATCCTCATGTATATTTATTCAGTTCTACTCTATACACACACCTATTTTTCTGGACACAGGTTTGTCCAGTCAACCTTTGCTTTTGTCTTATTTGAAACCCTAGCTCCACCACTTCAGTAACCAACAACAACCATGTAAGTAGTCTACAGGAGCTGATAACCTGATTTAGAGAATTGACCACTAACCCTGCCTAAAGTAAGGTGAAACAGAAGAATTAGAGAAAAGCAATATAGCTGCAGCCACATTAGGTGCAACCTTACAGATCCTGGGGCCACCCATGGCCATAGTGGTGTGCTAGGAAACCCCATAGACCCCACAGAAGCATCTAATGAGTGTCAGCTTCCACTATTGTTCTCCTTGAGCCCTCTTCAGCTATAAAATGGGGAATGATATGACTTCCCTTCCCTTCCAGGGATGTCATGCAATTGAGTAATTTAAACATAAAGCCTGTGTGCAGTAGATAATAAATGAACAGAGCTGTCATTACTTACATAATTTCACACTCTCATGGAGAGAATTCAAGGCAAGTCTCCTGGTTGAGATAGTTTAGACCTTTTAGCTAATACATTATAAATGATGAGGTGAAGTCACAGTGCTGATTTCCCAGGCAGGACGTATCGATCCTCTCTTGTAACAACATCCTTTTTTGCAATAACTTTGTTTTTTATGCCACATTATTGACACACAGATTTTGTGAGATGAATATTGATGCTACTGATCCTTTTCTGCTCTTTAAAGTATAACTAACCATTATATATGAATTTGAAGCTTCCCAAATATCAGTAAGTGTGGTAACATGATAGCATTATTTTTTTCGGGGACTGAGAATATTAACCTGTACCAAAAAATTTCTTGAAGTGAATGGACCAAGGTCTGACTGGGGCTGCAGGCTCTGCTCTCTTTGCACAAGTAGCATTCCAACCCCTGTGATAAAACTAGCAAAAGACTGGAACTGATTCTTGTTCAGAGAGGAGGGGATGTTTCCTCTAGCTGGTGAAGCAGAAACAGGAAGCAGCCTGGTGTCAGAGTCTCATACAGTCCCAAGAAGGAAGGCAGAGCTGAAAGTGAAAGGCAGAGAAGTGCTGTGAGGTGGCATCACCCATTACAGAAATGCCTGTGGAATGTCTCAGCTCTAACAGGGAGCGTGGACAAGAAGCATGAGGAGGATGCTTCTCTGCTTTGAGCCGGCAGGAATAAAAGAAAATCCAAGACGGCAGGGATGACACTGCTCTGGGATCTCTGTCCAGTGTTCAGTGGTGGCTTGGCCTCTGCCGGTGGTCTCAGGCCATATCTCTGCAGACCTCCTCTTGTGGCCCTCAGGACAGTGTCTTTTGTATTTCATCTGCGAATACACTTCAAGGAAAAAGGCCCAGTCAACAAAATCCTGTCCTCAGTAATGTGGGCCTTTCTTCTCTCGGTGTTTCTTCTGCCCCTACTCACAGAGGCCTCCATCTTGTCTTCATCCTAATCAAAGAATCCACTTACTGCATAAGGTATGGGCTCAGAAAATGGTTACGTATACATGCAGGTCCATTTCCACCCCCAGCTTCAGAAAAACGTCAAGGACTTCGTCTCCTAGTTAGATCAGGGATGACACAGGAACACAAAAGATCCACACCTGTTGTATTTGCTAGAAGCCTTGCCCACTTCTTCACTAGGAAGCTAGTCTAAATGCTTCCCCACCACTCCCCTTGTTCTCTGTGCCAGACCTTGATGGTCTTGCCTATGGTGACTTTCTCCCTTCCTGTTGGCATCACAAGGTAATGAACTATCTTTTCCATGACATAGTCTCCTTGTCTGTTGGCCGAAGCTGGATAAAGATGACAAAGTCCTCGGTACATTTTAATACAAATCTAAACACAAATGCTCATGGCAGCTTTTTTCACTGTAGCTTCAAACTGGAAATAACCCCGATATCTTGCAGAGTGTTAAACTGTTAAACAAATTGTACTATATACAATCATGGAACACTACTCAGTATTGGCAAAGAACAAATTATTGTTGCCTGTAACCATTTAAATAAGCTTCTCAGAGAATTATGCTAAGTGAAACAATCCAGTTCCAAAAGATCACATATTTTATGATTCCATTTAGTGCACATAGCATTCTTAGAGTGAACAAAATTAAAGATATGAACAGATGACTGGTTGCCAGGGTTAGAGGTATGGGCAGGGACAGGAAGGAGGTAAAGCAGGTATAAAGAACAACAAGAAGGAATCCTTTCATGATGAGGCTGTATCAACATCAACACCCTAGGTGTGATATTGGGTTGTATCTTTGAGAAATGATAAACTGGGGGAATCTAAGCAAAGTTTACACCATTGGATGTGAATTTATAATTATCTCAAAATAAAAATTATAATTCATATAAAGCAGAGATGTTAAAAAGGAGCCCATCATTTTTATCTATTAATTCATTTTACCAAATACAATCCTCTATCCAAATCACCCACCTGACAGGTAATTCTCCTCCTGGTTATAACATTCCAGGCTAAATGATAGCTATGCAATTAAAATACATGCATATAACCATATATGCACACATACATTATAAAAATCATAGATCTTCATAGGACAAGGAGAAAAAAGATGATTTATGATATCAACAAGTCATGTCAGAGCATCTGATCATGAAGAAAACTGAAGAAGAGTAATCTATAGAAGTGACTAATAGTATCAAAGTGCTTATTTATTAGACATTTACTCTAGAAAGAGTCATTAAGATGAGACTAATATACCCAACCAAAGATTTTAATTACAAAGGGATATAATTACCATAACTGTATAATCAAGAGGCAAAATGATCAAGGACAAAATTACATACTAGAAGAATGTGCTTACATACCAAGCAATCCATCAAAGTCATGTTCAAAACAAAATGTGTGCTTGTAGGTACTGATCAAAACAAATCCAGAGAAAAGCAAATGCTTAAAAAATGGAAGAAGAGGGGCCCGCGCTGTGGCATAGCAGGTACAGCCACTGCCTGTGGTGCTGGCATTCCATATGGGCTCTGGGTCAAATCCCAGCTGCTCCACTTCTGATCCAGCTCCCTGTTGATGCGGACTGGAAAACAATGGAAGATGGCCCAAGTCCTTGAGCCCCTGAACACATGTGGGAGACCTGGAAGGAGCCCCTTGCTCGTGGCTTTGGCCTGGCCCAGCTCTAGCTGTTGGGGCCATTTGGGGAGTGAACTGGGGATGGAAGAACTCTCTATCTCTCACTCTCTCTTGTTCAAATAAATAAATGAATTTTAAAAATGGTATTGTGGAACAGCAGCCTTATGCCACCACTTAAGATGCCTTCATTCTATATCTAAGTGCTGATTTGAATGCCAGATACTTTGCTACTCTTTTTTTTTTAAAGGTTTATTCATTTATTTGAAAGGCGAAGTACAGAGAGGCAGAAGCAGAGAGAGAGTGGGAGGTTTTCCATTCACTGGTTCACTCCCTAGTCAGCCGCAACAGTCAAAGGAGGTCAATCTGAAGCCAGGAGCCAGGAGCTTCTTCCAGGTCTCCCACGTGGGTGCAGGGCCCAAGGACTTGGGCCATCTTCTACTGCTTTCCCAGGCCATAGGAGAGAGCTGCATCAGAAGTGGAGCAGCCGGAACTCAAACCAGCGCCCATATGAGATGTCGGCTCCATAAACTGGGATTTTAACCCACTGTGCCACAGCGCTGGCCCTCTCTACACTGTTTCTAATCCAGTTTCCTGATAATGTGCCTGGAAGTCAGCAGATGTCTCAAGGGCTTGGGTCACTGCTGCTCCCCTGAGAAACCCGGATGGAGTTCCACGTAAGCATTTGGATGGTAGATATTCATTTACTCTCTCTCTCTCTCTCTCTGATATCCTTGTCCTCTGTTGTTTCTTTTTTGAAATGAAAGAGGAACAATAAGGAATTGCTGTAGGAAGTGACAGTAAGTCCACCAAACAATCCTAAACAAATGGAAGTAGAGGGCAGTGAAGGATGCGATGTTGATAGAGTTGGCTTTCTGGAATGGAGGGATGAATGCCTTAGGGTCAGTGAAAGGGACTGGAGGGAGTTCCATGGAAAGAAGTAAACATTGAACAAGATCTGCAGTTAACTGGCAATAAATGGCCCTCTACTTTATTGTCTATTAATGAGAGAGCTGTGGGCAGTGCCAGAAAGCAGGCTCAGTGACAGCTGCGGTGGTTGTTGCTGCCTGGTGGCTGGGAGGAAGGACTTCTCATCAGCCTGGGCGTGAGCCTGTGTGAGAAGGTTCCACCCCCTTCAGGTAACAGCTACAGAGACAAACACCTACACTGGACATGAAAGAAGCAACAGTTGCAACTCTGGGGCAGAAGTCAATAACATGGTTAGAAACTTGGCTATTTGCTTGGGCCATAAGAAGTCTGCTGTGTGTGATGCTTGTTAAGGAAGAATATCCTTTAGAGCTAGTTTGTTACACCAACCACAAGTTTGTTTAGTGACACAGTGAAAGGGCTCAAGTTGTTTTGTTTTGTTTTTTCATTTGTTTGTTTCCCCAGCTGATCTTGACTACCGTAAGTTAGGCCTGGTCCTTTGGAGAGTTTTTTTTTTTTTTTTTTTCCTGGAGAAAATGATAATCCCAAGGAGCATTAGTTTGCAAGGGCTGCAGTAACTAAGTACCACTTGAAGACCCCCATCTGAGCTAAAATTCTGTGGCTGATGACTTTGCCAATTTGGGTCTCAGGCGAAGGGAAGCAGCCTTCATCAGGAGAATCCCCTCATGGCTGCTTTCCTGACATGTTTCTAGGCACTCCTTTGGAAGAGCAGTTATTCATTTGCCTCTGAATTTTGCTGGCCATCTGACATCTGACCACCACCACCTTCTGTGTTCCCATTTTGGGTGGCTGAACTGGACTCACAAAGGAAATGGGAAGGATCCAACAAGCTTCCTGGTCAAATGAAATGCTACCAGAAATAGGAGAGTACTTCCAAAAGCTCATGGAAAAAGTAAAATAAAAGACATTTATTTTCATTCACAATTTTGTTGAAATCCATTTATGATTTTTTCATAATAGACATTTTCCCTGAATTTTTGAAGTACCTTTATATCTTGACCTTATATGAAAAAGTAGCAGCTCTCTCTCTGGAGGAAGAGATTTGTCTAAAAACTGAGGTCATCGATGGTTCAACTAAATTAAAACTTAAGGGTATCCACTGGCCTACTCCGACTGTTGAACCTCAGTACCAGCCATGTAGAGCTGAAAACAGAAATGGCCCCTACTCTCAGTGGGCAGGACTGAAAGCCATTCTCAGAACTCTAGACAATGAGCCCCCAGATGAACCTCGTGCTATTGCTACTAAGACTGACAGGTAAAAGACAACCCCGAATGTGGTTGCTTAAGGTGATGCCCACAGTAAGCAGCTGTTGTCTGGTAATACTGCTTGGATTTGAGCTGCTGGTTAAGCCAGGACTGTTGCAAATGGTACAACTGCTAATTGGCCATCATCTCAGTGGTCATGGAAAAATATCCACCACTACACATGAGAAAAGAGTCAAGGAATAGAGCCTACCACTGTGTATATGACCTGGGACAGCTTCTCAAACTCACCTGTTTGGCTTGGGGCAAGCGAGGCCATATTACATGGGATTGTCATCCCTGCCCACCTCTGGTACACTGATGCTCTTTCAAGGCTATCACTGGTATCTCACCACTGTCAACATTCTTTCTCCCTCTGTGATATGGATTCCGTGCTCTTAATGGCATTTTTTGATGATTAGAAGTGTTTATATTTGAAGTTCAATTTATTAATTTTTTTCAGTGTTGGTACTTTTGCACATTATTTATTCACCTCTTTTCTACCAGGAAATCATCAATTGGAGGGTTCAAATTAATGTACATATTAATTTATTTAATTTTCATAATAAGCCTAAAAAAAGACACCGCAGTGTTACAGATGAACTGAGGAAAGAGAGATGAAGTAACTTCCCTTAAGTCACCTAAGTTAATAAATGAATGGTTCTGTAATCTGTGCTCAATCACAGTACTATACGACACATCTCACCTGGTACTGGAGTATCAATTTGTGTTTCTCCCCCTCTAGTCAATGCATCCTTTGAGGACAAAACTGCTTTCCTGTCTTTGTAATCCTTGCACTCAGCATAATACCTTGCTCATAGTAGGTGTCAATTAACATTTAAGGAATGAATAGTTGAATGAATAGGGCAGTCTCCCTCATTGCCATCACCAGGGAATGCTAGTTTGACTTTGCAGAGGCAATGATCATGTTCCTTCAATCTGGATGCACCTGCTGACCTTTGAACATGTGGCAGCTTTTTGGACTCTCTCCTTTCAGGGTCTCCCTCTTTAATTAAAACATTACATATTGTAATATAGACATCCATAAATAATATAACTGGGTTCAATAGCCTCTTTAGTTAAAGAAAACACCATTGCAAAAGATCCTAGTTATTAACAAAAATCTCAAGCCTGAGAAAAATGATGCATATACATGTTAACCTAAATGAAATCTTATTCTTCCAATTTCACTGAACCATTTTCACTCCCTCAAAAAATCTGCATCTCCTGTCTAGTATTATATCTAGCCATATCTATTATATCCAGAGGGTTCTGTTATTTATATAAATAGATGCAACCCAGCCTTAAAGAAATTAGTATGTGACATATTTGAAATATTATTAGTTATGAAATGCATCTAATAGATTTAGAAGAAAATCACCATGTCCCTTTACATTTGAAAACATCAGTCTTATTCATTCTTGATATTTTTGCATGCTGCATTGGCCTACTTATTGAGGTGAGAAAATGTGTGTGAGCTTGTCTAGGCAGTTTAGTGACAACACATATGAATTATGTTATCATTTTTGGTAATTAGCATTCATAAAAACAGGAACATCCTTTACAAATAGTTAAGGTATAAAACTCCCTCTCAGATTTAAACCCACTAAATAAATCACTTCTCATTTGTGCCTTACAGTTGAATGCCCGTTGTGGTTTACCAATTCTAATTCATGACAGTCTTGGTCCAAAGGCTATTTTTGTAGAAATTTTAATTTTCCTGTCTGAATAAAATATCACCATAAGTGAAGTTTACTGAAGTCAGATCTGAATGTTTTACAAAAAAACATAATTCAAATTTTCTAAGTAGTCTTACCAAAGAACTTTACAGATATTTGATATGATATAAAATAAAGACCTTATCCTAACTTTCTAATTTGTATTCACCCATGAGAGAACAATTTCTTCATCACATAGGTGGGATGTAGAAGAATGTATGTTTTGTGTGACTAAATAAATAATGTTGGATTCCTAGAAAAATACTTGGGAAAAACATGGTTTGTTCTTTTTCATCATAGTTAATCTCTTCAGAAAAATATACCTTGAAAATTCCAGTTGCTGATTTTATTATTACATTCATTCAAATTATTAGTAGAAATATGTCATATTAATTGTCACTAATGGGGACAATAATTACAAATTATTGAATTTATTACTGAATAAAATGCAGGCTCATTATCTGCATTTTTAATGGACGCCTTGGAAGACTCTGGTGAGGAATGTTCCATGCCACATTGAGAAATTAGGTCTGCAAAGACCAAAGTATCAAGCAGGTTGACAATGATGAAAAATTAATTTTCATTTATGGAATGAGTTGCAATAGTGATGTTTCTGGATGAGTACGGTTGGAACCATGATTAAATTTTCATGTTATACAATACAAAGCTTATTTTTCACTAGAGTATTGGAATGAGCAGCAACCAAATTTCATATGCACAATGCACTCCCAGCTCAATTCATGGGTGACACACTGTGAATGTCTGGGATAAAAGAAATATACAGGCCAGCGCCGTGGCTCAATAGGCTAATCCTCCACCTGCGGTGCTGGCACGCCAGGTTCTAGTCCTGGTCGGGGCGCTGGATTCTGTCCCAGTCGCTCCTCTTCCAGTCCAGCTCTCTGCTGTGGCCCGGGAGTGCAGTGGAGGATGGCCCAACTGCTTGGGCCCTGCACCCCATGGGAGACCAGGAGAAGCACCTGGCTCCTGCCTTCGGATCAGCGTGGTGCGCCGGCCACAGCAGCCATTGGAGGGTGAACCAACGGAAAAAGGAAGACCTTTCTCTCTGTGTCTCTCTCACTGTTCACTCTGCTTGTCAAAAAAAAAAAAAAAAAAAAAGAAAGAAAGAAATATACAAATACTGTGCTGTGTTACTCTTTCTCTCAAAGTCAAAATGATAATGAAAATTATCAGAACTATCAACTACAGAGAGATTTGAGGGATTCTGGATTTAGAATCTGGAGGACTGTCCAAAGCAAAGACTTGACTTGCCGCTTATTTTTAAATGCACTTCTTGGGCTCCAACCCCAGGATTCTGATTCAGTGGCTGAATAAAATGCAGGCTCATTATCTGCATTTTTAATGGACGCCTTGGAAGACTCTGGTGAGGAATGTTCCATGCCACATTGAGAAATTAGGTCTGCAAAGACCAAAGTATCAAGCAGGATGACAAGATAGAGACTGTGATAGGTAGAGCAAGACAGGAAGCTCATTATCAAAGTTAGAACGCATCAGCAAGGCAGTGTGGAAGTGGGGGCCCAGAAGTCACAGGGAAGCTCCATCCTTGCTCATGTCCAAAGTTAGAATGGTCTGAAGAAGTAGGGCGGGGCTGACGTTTCAGGCTGGAGTGCAAGTGGTCCAGGCCAGAACAGCAGAAGACTCAAGTCTAGAAGAAAGCCCTGTCTGCTGGTGCCTCTCCATCTCCCACCTCCTGGGTGCTCTGCAGCTAAATGGAATGTGGCTTTCTCCCTCTCAGACTCCGCATGGAGAGAGGAACCTTTCTCTCTCTTCTTAAATGTGCTGAGTAGTCCCTGAGTCCAGGACAGCTTTCTAAAAAGGGTCAACTGGAAACAAGGAAGAGAGGGCGGAGCAGCCCAGGGCTGGCACTATGGGGACCTATGGATGTGTAGCTCTCTCTGGATGTACCAGTGCAGTTGACTTCTGCTCTGACCACGCTGCCTCTGCGAGTAAAGTAACTAACTGGAGTTCAGGGGTGGGTGTTTAGCACATCAGTTAGGATATCTCTTGGGATGCCTGCATCTCATACCAGGATACCTGGCTTCAAGTCCTGACCGCGTTGCCAGCTGCAGCTCCCTGCTAATGCCCACCCTGGGAAACTACTGGTTATGGTCAAAGTGCTTGGGTCATCACCATGTACACGGGAGACCTGTACTGTATTAAGTTCCAGGTTCCTAATTTTGGCCTGGCTCAGCCTCAGCTGTTATGGGCATTTAGGGAGTGAACTAGTGGATGGAAGATTGTTTCTCTCTCTCTCTCTCTCTCTCCCTCTCTCTCCCCCTCTCTCTCTCTCAAATAAATAAAACACAAATAAATATTTTTAAATGACTTCCTGGAGTTGACTTAAAAGAATGAGTAGAGCTGTGATAAAAATGCACAATTTCTGGTTTAGCTGATCATCTGTTATCAAGTTGGCATTAAAATCTCTCTGTCTCTAAAAGACTGTCTTTTGGAGGTCTTAGGTAGAGTTTAAGAATCAGTATTTGTGGCCAACTCTGCTGTGGGGAGAGGGACAGGTGCTGCTGTGTGGAGCTGCTATTGTGCCTGTTAAATGAGTGCTTTTCAGCTTGCATCCCGTGTGGGTCAAGCAGTAGGGTTGGGCCTAGAGTATGTGGAATGGTTACAAATGCCTGGAGTAGGTACGCTGACTGGAAGAGGGCGCGTGGAAGGTTGTGGCCCAGGAAGGGTGGCTATGGGACACGGATGAGGATGGAGTAGAAAGGGAGGCCGTGGGGGTCTGTGGATCACTAATAGGTATTCATAGGATCTGCAGGGCAGGCAGTGTAGCTGGGAAAGGAAGCTCCGGTTTTGGTTTCGGGGTAGGATGAACCAACTGCTAATCAGCTATGTGAACCCATTTAAGTCACTTGTCATCTCGAGGCCTCACTTTTTCCACCAGTATGGTGATTGGGGGTCTTGGAAAGTTTTCTTGGGACTTAGAATATTAATTTCTGTCAATAAGACAAAAGGCAAGGAACTGATTCTCGTTGATCTGGAGAAAGGTCTAAGTGTGGCAGGGAGGCCTGGCTCAGACCCGTCAGGAGTGACTGGTGCAGAGCTGTGGCCCCTGTGCGCTGAGAGGAAAGCAATACAGCCCTGCATTCTAACCAGTGGGTTCAGCTTCAAGTCCTGCATAAACTCCTTGTGAAAGGGAGGGAGAGTCCAGGGAACCCAAGAATGATGTCCATGGATCTTGGCTTGAAAAATATTGGCTTAAATATTTCTTTGGGTGGTGACCTTGTGCCATTTTGGTCATAAACATTACAATGCAGGCCCTAAAATTCAGTGGCATTAATGTGGCTCATCCAGACAGCATGAATGCACGTACTTTGTATGTAGATGACCAGTATAAGCTATCAAGTTCAACCAAAATGGATTACACTTGCAGATACCTGAAAATAGTTGGGGATCTGTGGGTTGACTTTGAGAAAGTGTTTTTGGGAACTGAGACTATGTGAGTTACCAAATGCAAACTTTACTATTTTCATTATTTTTAAATTGCCAATAACATTGTATATATTTGTGGTGTGCATCATGATGTTTTGAAATATGTATACATTATGCAATGGATAAATAACATGTGTTATTTTACATACTTACCTATTTTTTGAGTTAATAAACACTTAATATCTATTCTTAGTAATTTTAGAGTATTGTTATTGTTATTATTGTGCAATAGATCTCTTGGCAAATGTGAACTTTAATTTTTTAAAGATTTATTTTATTTATTTGAAAGGCAGACTTATAGGGGAGGAGGTCAGGGAGAGCTTGATCTTCTACCCACTGATTAACTACTCAAATGGCTGTAATGGCTGGGGCTGGGCCAGGCTAAAGCCGGGAGCTTCATCCGGGTCTCCCACATGGGTGCAAGGGCCCAAGTTTGGGTCATCTTTGGCTGTTTTTCCAAGTGCATCAGCAGGGAGCTGGATCAGAAGTAGAGCAGCTGGTACTCGAACCTGTGCCCATTTGGGATGGTGGCATTGCAGGAGGTGGCTTAACCTGTTATTCTACAATGTCAGCCCTGTGAACTTTAATTTTTTATAAATTCATTTCTTTACTTAAAAGAGTTAGAGGGAGAGCAGAGATCTTCTATTTGCTGGTTCACCCCTCAGATGTCCATAGTGGCTGGGCCAAGCCAAAGCCAGAGCCTGGAATTTCACCTGGGTCTCCCATTTGAGTATCAAGGGCTCAAGCACTTGGACCATCCTCCACTGCCTTTCCAGGTGCACTAGCAGGGAGATGAATTAGAAGAGGAGCAGGCAGGACTCAAATGGGCACTCCTATGGCATTACAGGTAGAGGCATAACCAGGCTGCACCTCAATGATGGCAGCAAATGTGAACTTTAAAATAGCATGAGACAGCAGATGATGTAAGCCAGTTTTAGGGATTTTGACTCTGCAGGACTCTTGCACAGGATTTAGGTGGTTGTGGAGGTAAAGGAAGATCAGAGCTCTGTTTGAGAGCTGCTTATCTAGGATTTTTAGGAGCCTGAACTTTCTGGATGACTGTCAGCATTTCCTACAAGTCCCAGATTGTGGTGGGACGGGTACTCCGGAGCTTCAGTTGCTCTATAGTTCCCTAACCGTATGTGGAGAGATGCCCTTAAGAATGTGGTTGTTGTACATGTTAGAGCATAGACGAGAGACAAAGAGGAGACAGATCACAAAATCAATAGCCAGAATAGGTTTATTAAGAGACAAACGTGAGAGGGACCCTCTACCAGTGAAGTTAGAGAGTACAAGGTAGAAAGCCATATTCCTACAGGTTAGGGTTTATGTAGTTAAAGCACCCGAGAGCTGTGAATGGGTGGGCGTTAGGTGGGGCTGAGCTGGTCTGTATGGGCTTCTGTGGCGGGCACAGGCTAGCAGCTGAGGCAGGGTTGAGCTGATAGAGAAAGATTAACAGCTAAGGCAGGGTTGAGCTGGTTGAGAAAGACTGTCCGGGGTTGGGAAGTTTCTCAAAGGAGTGGGGATAGGAATCTGCTCTCGGTCACACAGGCAAGGAACCAAGAAGCAGTGGAGCGCTTTAGCTCTGTTTTCATTCTTGCTCCATCAGTACATAATAGAACAATGTGGAAACAGTGGTTGACTGTGGGTATTAAGTAAATGAAGCCTGTGCTGATTAATTAGGTAGAGTAGTTAAACGTGCTACTGTCACAGGGTAAACTTCAAAACTGCAGGTTCCCTGACCTCATTCTTAGAGATTCTTATTTAGCAGGTGCTTCCCAAGAATTTGTATTTTAAAACTGTCCACCATCTGATGACTGGATAAAGAAAACGTGGCATATATACACAATGGAATATTAGCCATAAAAGAGGATGGAGTTCATATGCAACAAAATGCATGGAACTAGAGACCATTATACTAAGAGGAATGCACCAGACACAGAAAGATGAATACAACGTGTTTTCTGTTGTTTTTCTGTTGTGCAAGTTAATATGTACAGAGTATAAAAATGTGTGGATGTCTATTACAATATAGTTACATTACGGTTTTTTTAAAGATTTATTTATTTATTTGAAGGCCAGGGTTACAAAGAGAGAGAGAGATAGAGAGACAGAGAGAGATCTTCCATTCACTGGTTCACTTTCCTGATGGCTACAATGGCCGTGGCTAGGCCAGGCCAAAACCAAGAGCTAGGAGCTTCTTCCAGGTCTCCCTCGTGGGTATCAGAGGCCCTATCATGTTGTTTTTCCTACGCTACCCTTCCGTTGTTTTTCCCAGGCCATTAGCAGGGAGCTGTTTTGGAAATGAAACTGCTAGGACACAAACCAGCACCCATATGAGATGCCACCATTGTAGGCAGCGGTTCTACCCACTACACCACAACAATGTCCCCTATATTATAGTTATAAAGATGTGTTCACTGCATTATATGATCTACATAATAATATAGCTCTCTTTCCTCACTTGATGATCATTGTCATGAATCTCATGCTATGTGATACTAATAGCCCTATTTTCAAGAAAAATTGTATGTTTGTGTATGTATATAATATCTACATATTTAGTGAATGTGACAAAATGGTAAAAATGTCAATTTTTAAAAATACAATTTTTAAAATTTTTAAAATAAAAATGTCTTCTCAAGTTAAAAATAAAATCAGTATTTCTAAATGTTTCAATTCTTATATTCAGCAGCAATGGAAACACTGTACTAAAACACATTAGAAACTTAACATATGCCTAAATTTTGTCTTTAGATAATCAAGAACTTATGGTTTAAAGAATCTGATAATTAATTCTGTGCTTATTAATTACTAACAAATTTTACAATTTTCCATGAGTACTAGAAATGTTGCTTAGTGCTTCATGCCACCGATCATAATTCAAGTTAAAATATTTTGACAAGAGACTATCAACAATCATGAAATTATTGTTTTGTGGCTGTGTTGCTACATCTGTTTCACCTATGATCTCTGGGAGACAACTAGAGTGCAACTCAAATCCCAGCATCAAATAAGAATGGCCAAGGTCCACTTAAGCAAACAAGATCAAAGAGAAGAAACCCTGGTATTCCCAAAGCCCAGTTAAAGCATAATCTCTAGCAAAATGCCAGGTAGTGAAATGTAGATTTTTGTATGACATATTCTCTTTGGGATAATGAAGCACTCATTAGGAAGGAAGATTGAGGGCAGGATGACATTGTGCAATTACAATGGGCTGTGACCCTTATCTGAGCTAACAGTGGCAAGGCTGTCACCTAGTAATGACCACCACAGGGTATTTTTTTTTTTTTTAGAATTTCTCCTCAAGTAAGCAGAGACAGCAAGGCAAATGGAAGAGAGAGTGACAGCCAAGAAACTGGGTTTAGTTTTTGTGTCCAAAAAGAGGAAGAAAAACTAGCTGAGGAAGCTATGTTCTTGAGCTAATTATGATAGCTGAAGATCCTAAAAATACTATTTCCCTTTTAAATGGGGAGCTAGGTATTAAAAATCTCATCTTGCAGAGATTTAAGGCAAAATAGCATCAAACACTAGGCCTGTGATTGTTGAGGACATCATGTGGCAAGCAGCTTAAAGGAAAAAGTCACAGAAGGTGTACAGTCTCTCCTGGAAACTGCCTTATCCAATTCCCTAATTCCATCTGTAGTTACTTTCCAACCCCCCAATTCTACTGTAGCTGCATGACTAGCACCCTGATCATAAAATGCACCCCCATACCCTAATTACAAATGATTTGTCCTGAGGAGTATCTGACTCAGTCAGAGCCAATAATTCTTAACTGAGAATTTGGATTGCATCTAAAAGATCCCTGCTTGCTTCAGATGCTCTCTTAAAAGGAAGTGATAAATTCCTGGGAAATTAATACAGAAGCTGTTTCCTGTCTCAACAGCTATAAAACAGAAAATCCAAGTCAGCAGTGTGAGAGAAAAAAAAAATGTATTTGAAAGTGAAGACGAGACAAGGGAAAGAATGTCGGTGACAATTTATATCCCTGCACCAATTGTCCCTAAAGCCCAGATGTGCTTTGTTCTACACTTTGGGTACTCATTATCACAATCAAAAGATTTCTAAGTAGGGCAGGCATTGTGGTGCGGTGGGTTAGCTGCTGATTGGGATGCCCATATTACATATTTGCCTGGTTCAAGTCCTGACTCCTCTGCTTCTTATCCACCTTCCTGCTAATCCACCTTCAAGGGAGCAGATTATGGCACAAGTACTTCAGTTCTTGATGCCTAAATAGGAGACCCAGATGGCCCAATCCTGGCTATTATAAACATCTGGGGAGTGAACCAGTGAACTAAAGCATGCTCTTGCCCTTACTTGTGCATTTCTCTCTCTCTCTCTTTCTCTCTCTCTCTCTCTCTCTCCTTTCAGGTAAATTACAAAAAAAAATCAATAATATAGAGGAATAATGCTGTAGGATTGGCCAAAAATGACTGAAACAATCAAAAAGGAAAAATTGCCCTCCAAAAAGAAACACCCTGGGCAGGGCTGAACTCAATCTGTGAGTGAAAATATTACCAGAAAGCAAAACGAAATAACCATCCTCAAGCCATGAGCAAAGAGGTAAGGTTATGGGCGGCCAATATCTAAGAAATGTGGCTAACAGTGAATGAGCCAGTTTGGAAACTTAAAATAGCAATTGTTAATTGAAGTAGGCAAAGTTCAGCATCCATATCTGAAAATCAACCCGCTATTTCTGATTGGGACTGGGGGAGAAGTTCTATGTTCACTTTTCAGAGGATATTCATTCTAGTAGAGAAGAGAGGCTCCCATTTTCGTCTTAGTTGCTATCCTGCCATGACTGGTAGCTTTCAGTTTTTCTGTTTCTTTAACACACTGTGTGGTTTCCCATATACAGGTGAAGTGCATTTGTCATATCATTTACATTAATCTTTTAATTATCTCTGTTTTCTAAGACTATGATGAGTACAATCACTGAACGTGATGATACTTACGAGGATAATGAAAGTTTGAGATATTAACAGCTTTCTAAGGATGGCCTTGAAAATCCCACCTAGTCATTGATCACAAATGTCACATACTGTCCAATTTAACTCTCATCTATATAGATATACCTATATAGATAAATTTATCATTCCAGAATAGTTCTGTAGATTATTGCAAATTTTAATATGGATATTTTTAGTCTTTGTTCCTATGGATTATTTTAATCTGTACATTGATGTGTTGAGGATACATAAATAAACTACACTGAGAAAAGAATTTAATAAGCTAATTAAACTTAGACAAATGAAACTTAGTCTGTTTCATGATGGCATGAAACATTGCCTAGATTTTACATGTAGGAGAGTTGATGTGACCAATTAAACCAGATCATCCCATAGTATATAATTCTGTGTACTTGACCTCTAAGGTAACTGAGTAAATATCCTAAGAAAATGACATGCTCTGTAAAGTTTTATAGCATGAAAAAGTATTGAATTTAGGAATGAAGACTAGTGTTAGAAATTCTGATTTTTCAGTCATAGTGAATTCAAGCAACTCAGAATCTCTTGAATTTTTATAGGATGAAATCATGTTAATACTAGCTTTCCTCCTCCATTAAAAGAGTGGCAGTGAAAATGTCAAATAGTAGTAAGGAAAGCTCTTTTGAGGAAGAGAGAGAAAGAAAACACAAATACAAGTAAGAGAAATGACAACAAAAAAGACTTCTCCGATACGCCTACCCACCCCCAGCACCAAAAGGTTTTTAAGTTTCCAAGTAATAACCAGGAAGAAAACTGTTGGAAAGTAAGAATAGAAACGCACACACAAATCTTGAATTAATAGATGTCTTTAGAGGTAGGCACAGAGGAAAACACTTATAATGGGGCTTTAGATATGCCCATATGGCTTCTCTGATTAAAAACAAAAAAAAAGCAAAAATTTGCCAGCCAGTACTCTTATTTACTAACACAGTGAAGACCCCAAAACAAAAATCTGTATTCTTGGGCTTTAACATTTTACTTTCAGAAACCTATACCTGTTAGTATGCATTACCAATGAAAAATGTGACTTTTGTCTAATGTAAGCTAAGGTGTATTCATTACACTTTGAGTTATCACTTAAACATGTAGGGTGCTTACTATGCACCATGAACATAAATAGGCTACAAACAGCTACAAATAATAAAACACAGCTCTTGTTTTCAAGGAGCTCACAGGCTACTGAAAGAATCAGATTTGTGTGTGAAAAGTTGCAATATATAATGTAATTAACTGAGGAATAGAAGTGAAAACCTCAACAGGGAAAAACAGAAAGGAGGTAGAGCTAAAAAAGATTTTCATAAGAACAAGCTCTTCTGGTTGAAGGGAAGAGAAAAGTACTAGCGTGAGATTAATTACCTAAGAAAAGAAGCCATAAAGTGTAGGATGATCACAGAAATAGAAAACGGAATTTGGAAAAAGAAAATACACTACTTTGCCAGCAGTAATATGATAGGTAATTTGGGCACTGATTCTGGAATGTTTGGTTCATAACCAGTTCAAGAGTTATTAAGCCCTATCACTGCCTAATTAATTGCAAAAGAAAGTAATGGCAAAGGAATATTCCAAAAAGAAAATAAGGAAATTGCAGGTGACTTTATTTCTGTAAGCTTAAGGTCTAAGTTGGAATAAAGAAACCCAACAGGAAATGAACACCCAGCTAGCAAGAAAGGGAGAGGAGTCTAATGTCATTCAAATTTTCAGAATAAAAAATTGTTCCTATGTTCTTAGACTAGTTTTATATGTCTTGACCTTCTTTTGTTTTAAATGCTCCCAGATATACATTGACAGAGTAAAAAATAATATTCAAAGATCTAAAAATAATATGCTAATAATCACATTTCCTTTATTTTTTTATCATCTTAGAAGAAGAGCTGTAAATATTTTCCAGCCACACTTGTAGTTTAATTTTCACACTGGGTATGAGTCACTGGCCTCTCTCTGTTTGACAGTTGGTCAGTGTGGTCCTGTCACTCTCAGAGAGCATTCTCAGTGGGGAATTCACAGAACCTCTCCATAGTGGCCCAGATGGAAGTGCCCCGATTCCTAGTGCTTCATAATCATTTATTTGCTGCGTTGCCAGATTTTTATGTCTCCTTGCCTTTCAATTTCATATATGATTTTTCTTGGATAAAAGAGGAAAGCCCTTGAGAATCTTTGCTTTTCTCTATTGATCCAGAAAATAAAATTTTATAAGAGTTATAGTTTGCCCAGTGGAAAAAGAGGGAACTTAACAGTTACAGCTCTTTGAAACAACTTAGCAATATTCTCATTATTTGCATTCAAGTTAAAAAAATTACAGAGCAAATAGAACCTAGATCCATCTGAGGTAAAACAATTCATTATACTTTATTATCCTCAAATCAATTCCTTAAGCAATGTGTGAATTAAAATGTTTTACCCAGCATTTTCAAGAAACCAATTTAAAATTACACAGCTTATAACAAATTGCCAGAAATATTCAAGCAGTCATTAATTTACTCCAAACCAATTAAACTCTACATTAATACAGGCAGTAATATACATGTACTTCTTCCTAATTTCCTTTTGTACACAAGGTATAGCCTTACTTGATAAAGAATTTTATTCCTTCTGTCTGATTGTTCCTTGTCCTCTCTGGCCCTACTACCAAGTTTGTCTAATACCACTCTTCTTTATTCATTTATAAGAAGAATTTCTTATAAACACCTATGGATACCATATGAGGAGCATCTAGTCATTCTGAAATCACCTTTTATTTGGGAAGCATTTCACCCTCAACTACACAGGGAGAAATTCCTAGAAAGTCAATGGAATATGACCTTACATATAACTACACATGCAAGTGTCCCAGAAGTTAATGCCAATAACCCGGAGGAAACAGCTACAAATTGCACAAGTTCATAGTCAAGATCAATTAATATACCATTTACAATTTAATTGTATTTAGAAATTGACCTCCACTCTAGGATTCTTAATATCCTTCTGAAATACATTCAAATATAAGGATTACTGGAGTTGACCCTGAGGTCATTTGGGAGTGAACCAGTGGATGTAAGGTCTCTCTCCTCTACCTCCTCTATAACTCTACCTTTCAAATTAATAAAAATACATTAATAAAATAAATATAAAGATTATTAACCAATTAAGGAGAGTTATCTTAACCATTAATTCCTAATCATCTACTAGAAATTCTTATCTATGTTAAAAGCATGAGTATTGAAACTCTTATAAATATCAATCAATTCAAACAAAATTTCTCGTTCCTAGAAGTCTGATACTTACTGAGGGGAAGGAGAAAATGATATTGAGTGCTGAGCTCCCATAGCATCCTCGACCCTCTAAGTGGCCTTTGCTTAACTCTTTCACACATACACACACACACACACACACATGCACACACACATACACCTGAACTAATAAGGAAATGAATATTCAGAAGGGGTGAATCACTTGCCAGTGTCACATGGCTCGCAGAAGAATTGGAACTTAAATCTAATCTAATTCCAAGCTTGTGCTCTTTCCACAATGTAAATCCTCCACTCAATCAAATAACACTTTCCATTTGGAGAATGTTACTATCCACACATATATATGAACATTCCACTTATCAGAATATAAATGTTGCTTTCTGCTTTTATTATTCACTTAAAATATGGCAAAAACTTCTGTGTATATGTGTATGTTCAAAATATTAAATGTTAACATCTTTCTAATGTGTTTTCCTGCTTGGATAATTTCTTTAAGCAATTCTCTAATATTGGGCATAGAAATCATTTCCAAGTTCTATTCATCACACATAACTCACACATAAAGACATTCATTGCCTATGATTTTTGTTTCCATTGAATTTTTCCTGAAGATACAGTTTTAGTGGAAAAATGCATAAGACTAAAGGATATGAACGTCTTTATAGATGGCATTGCTACAGACTCTTCCTATCTGCCTCACAGGTGACCTAATTTAAAATGAATTATTGCTATGTTTAAGAAGAGACATTGTTCAGCATTCACATTCTACAACAGGGAGGAGAACATCGAGCTTCATGGATTTAGCATGCAAAGTGTTGTTGTGATTTGCCCTTGAAAAAGATAGTGAGGGACCTCCTCCTCTCCCCTGAATTATATTACATCCCAGAGGACTGAAATGGTCATTAATTTTTAGTATTATCTCTTCTGAGTGAAGAGTATAATGAATTTTCCTTTATATATTCTTGTAGGGTTGAAGTATTACAGATCTGGGAAGATGTTAGTGCACCTAAGGTGAGCCCAGAAGATGTTAACCAGCTGCTAAATTCCGGGAGGAAGGTTGTACCAGAAATAAGAGTAATTATTATGTTATCTACAATATCAATGCTGATCATAATAGAAACCACTAATATTTGTACAATGCTTCCCTGTTTAGACAGTATTTTCCCACATGTTTGATCTTGGGGAAGAGAGTAAATTATGCTGTGCTAGAGTTTACAAGATACAAAGAACCATGTGCCAGGGGTGAAGGTACTTAGTCCTTACTGAAGCCAACAGTCTCATTACATTAATAAACCATCAGATTAAACATTAACTATTTATTCCAAAAAGAGTAATACTAAATATCTCATAAGCAAAATATATAAGTATCAGAATATAAAAGAAAGAAAATTGAATTACTCTGGGCTTGAATGAACAAGGTAATTAATAGCACTGATGTGTGGCAAGTGCATTTCAGAAAAGTCCTATATCATGCTTGTTGCAGAAAGTCAAGCCTTAGTTACATTCTGACCCACCCTCCTTCCTACCACCACCTGAGTACAAGCTGATACAATTTTGGGGAGCATCCTGAGGGCTATCCTTTAGGAATGTCAGTGAAGTCGCTGGAGTTGCACACTTCTAGGCCATCTCTAGAAGAGGAGATTTTCAGTCATTCAAGAGCAGAGGACTGTGCCCAGTAATCCTCTACTAATCTGCAGCAAAAGATTTCTCCTGCCTCAAAACCACCCATGTTTAAAAACTTTGCTCAGCCCTGGATGTGGAAAATACCAGACCACAAGAAAGGAAGGTAAAAGGAGCTATGGATTCAAGCAGACAGCTTACCACATTCATTCATTCATCGAATACCATTTAGAAAGTCCCCCAATTAGATTGATAGTACATTTAGAAGCATCCCAATTAGACCTCAATTGTATTATCATCTTATTCCAAGGGTACCATGAGGACGCTAGCATCATTTTGGCCTTATTCACATTTTCAACCTTCTGTTTTGAAAGAAACTGAAAAACATTTCTCAATGTACAAGTAGTTTTTGTTATATTTCTCTTATACCCCAAGACTGTAAGTTCTTTACCAACTAGTATTTATTCTTCAATAAAATTAACTTGGAGTTCCAAGTAAACATCTACAGTGCTTCACAAACTATTAAACTGTTTCTAATAATGATGAAACTATAAAATCTGTGTTGTCCAAAGTTCTATGGGAAAATGCTATAGTAAAAGCTAAGAACTCACTTGCCACCTGGCACTGTAAAGAATGATTTAACTCACAAAATGCATTTTCTCAACACCTTCTGCCTTCAGTATTAAGACATATACATAAGGACATGAAAGAAGAAAGATTTTACTCAGAAGTAGTCTCTTGTGGTTCTCTGCTTGCAAAATTAAATGTTTAAATGACATTCTTTGCATACTTCATATACTCAAATCTTTCTTTCCAAATGACCATAATTTGAAAGCTTTTCCATAACTCCCATGAAATGGTTTATATAGAAATAACATTAATATTCACTATAGTATTGATCCTAATGCACATGTTACATATAACATAAGTTAATAAACAGTAAATATATATTAAAGAAAACAAAATGATTATTTAAGAAGGAAAGTTAGAAAACTAGAAATTTTTCTACTCAAATTCCCTCAACTGCTTGAGCTAGGCTAGAGCTGGGACAAAATCTGGGAACAGGAAACTCAACTCAGGTCTCCCACGTGCATGGCAGGGACTCAACTACTTGAGTCACCAATATTATCTTCCAGGGTCTAAACTAGCAAGAAACTTGTATCAAAACTAGTCAGATTTCAAACTCACCTACTCTGATGTGGGACACAGGTATCCTAACCAGAATCTTAACCACTAGCTCTAATGCCTTTACCAATAATATTTTTGATGTCTTCTATTCTCTCTCTCTCTCTCTCTCCCCCGCCACCTTGTGTCTCTTCTCTCCTGCCCCCATCCTTTGTTTGTTTTTCTAGTTGTTTTAATCTATATTGAATATATACTGCTATTATAATGGGAAATGCACAATCTACTTTTTTAATTTAAAAAAATCCCAGGACTGGCACTGTGGCACAGTGAGTTAAAGCCCTGGCCTGAAACGCTGGCATCCTATATGGGCGTTAGTGCTACTCCTGGCTGCTCCTCTTGCGATCCAGCTCTCTGCTATGGCCTGGGAAAGCAGAAGATGGCCCAAGTCCTTGAGCCCCTGCACCCATGTGGGAGACCCGGAAGAAGCTCCTGGCTCCTGGCTTCGGATCAGCACAGCTCCAGCCATTGGGGCCATCTGGAGAGTGAACCAGCAGATGGAAGACCTCTCTCTGTCTCTACCTCTCTCTGTAACTCTCTTTCAAATAAATAAAATAAATCTTTTAAAAAAAAGAAATTATAAAAGAATCCCTACCTGAATGCCATTATAGTACATAGTTCAAATAATAAATACAAGAATTCATGAGCAAATGAATAAACACAAAAATAAATACAGCTAACTTCCCCAACATACTTGAAATGTAGTTATCGTATTTATATGTTTTTGGAACATCTTCAGTAAATGACACAGTTTATATATAAGGCATCAAGCTTTCACTTAGCTTCTTACTTTATTAATAGTATAAAAGGACCAATGAAAATAGTGTGGGGAGTTTAGAAATTAAAAAAGGAGTCTCAAATATACAGATTTATACAGAACACATGTGTCATAGTAATGGGACTGCTTCCGTTTCAACTGATTTTTTAAAAAAATCTTGAGAGGTGATATTTAAACAAATCAATAATGCTGAACAAAGCAGTCTATCTACATTTCTATTAGTCTGGTTACCAGCTTTTCCTGTCTTTATTTTTAAATAAATATTTCCTGTGGAAGTTACAGGCAATAAGAGAATTTCCTGAAGGATACCATTTTAAAAGAAACCTAAAAATTGTAAATTTTTCTTCTTGTCGCCTCAGACCTTAATGAGATCCGGCTCATACAATTCCTACCAACAGGGGAAGGCAGGAGAATAGATGAGGGGGAGGTGCAGGGAGAGAAATTTCCCCCTCATTTCAGTGGAGTAAAGATCAATTTCATTTTCATATAATTTTTAATGGTTGTTCAAACTCCTATAATGCACCCACACAAAAGGCTTCAGTTAATGTGTGTGTATTTTGAGCAGTTCCCCTCTTCGACCCTCGAGTTTAATTTCCGTCCTTCAAATGAGATGAATGGAGCGTGAAGCAGGTCATATCTCAATGCTGACACATGGGTTGCAGATAGAACTCACAGCCTGGAGAAGCAGCTAGTTTGGAGATTAAATCAAAGCAGTCTGAATAGATGGGAGGTCAGCAAGGGCCAGCTTTGACATTTGATAGGACCTTGTGATCAATCAGGCCTTTCTTCACTCTTCAAGACATCCTCATGACAGTGGCCCTAAAAACAGATGGGCTATGTTACAAAGTGCAGGAGAAGCACTAGATAGTGAAAGGAGATAGGTGTCCATATTTTCAAAGGGACAACTGTTATTTAAAGCATCCAGCAAATCAGAAGGCCTTGCTTTCCTGCAATTGCTGTGTTAAAATGTTCCCTTCATGATGTGAAATCTGAAACCTGGGAGTGCTGAGATAATTGTTAAACTGTTCTTGAAAATTTCTTCACTCCTATGCACCAAGCAATAAACTTTGACCATTCCTAATGTCAAAAGGTTAAATTTTTAGCCAGCCTTCACTCTGTGGATAAGCTGTGTTTCCAACAAAGACACACTTAGTTTACGCTCTGTTTCTTTGCCCTCTGGGGAACACAACACACACACACAAACATGATAACCTTTAGAAGAAAGAAATCATAGGTGTTAATGTGCGCGCTCACTGGGCAGGGATCTGTGTGTGGCTTCAGGAAATCCCAGCCACGTCACCAGGAGTCACGAGAAATGAATGGCCCCAGAGCAGCAGTGTGACAGACGATTTTAGTGAGTAGTAATGGCAGCTCTAGGAGAAAAGGCCATATATTTATAACCATGCAGGCTACCAGGTATCCCACCATCCATTGTGCCTGCCTGACTTAAGGGAGGTGTCTGTTACCAGGGTAACATGAGAGCAAATGATCTCCAGGAGATCATAGTTCTCTCCTTACCCCGCCTCCATCTCTGTTTTTGCACCCTCATCCCAGCTGTACAGTCATCCACTCATATTCATACAAGCACATTCTCTGAATTTGTCCTGCTATAGTGAATTTCATAGTTGGAATTCACCCTTCCAAAACTTCTCACCCCAGCTTATACTGAGATGAGAAAGCTGGGATGTGGCAGGTCAGGTCGCTGTCTGTGATGCTAGCATCCCATATGGGTACCAGTTCTTGTCCTAGCTGCTTTTCTTCTGATCTAGCTTCCTGGTAATGCACCTGGGAAAACAACGTAATATATCTTGGGTCCTTGGGCCCCTTCTGCCCACATGAGAGACCCAGATGGAGTTCCTGGCTCCTGGTTTCCATCTGGCTTAGCCCCACACATTGTGGCCCTTTGGGGAGTGGACCAGCAGATGAAAGATCTCTCTTGTTTCTGTTTCTCCCTTATTATCTCTGTAACCTTGCATTTCAAAAATTTTAGAGACTTATAAAAATGAAAATAAGCTTTATATTTCAGACTGGTCTATTAAGGAAAAACACATACAAAACTACTTAGGTTTCAACCAAGTTAATTCAGCAGCCATGTTAATATATCTGCAAGACATCAGTGGTTAAAATGTGGTTTCTAAAGCAGTGTTCTCATGGTCCATCCCACAGCTATGTTAAAGAGGTGACACATTCTGATGAAACTTTCCAGAGGAGACCCTAACATATCTGTGAGGCCTTTGGATCATCAAATGCATGTGTGTCTATGTGTATAATTAATTTACACAAACCTAACCCTGATTCCAGTCCCCAAAGGCTCAGAGATTTGTGTGAATTTAGAGAATATTGACAGAGAAGCATTTTTTAAAACATAATTTTGTCATTGAAATGTGGCACAGAACTTCCAAAATGGTAATTCTTTCTAGCAAACTAATCCTTCAAGAGGTTTTCATGTCTTGGAGAAAGCTGTGTGTAATGAAAAGACCCCAGAGAATACACGTTGGCTTGAGTCACTCTCTACAATTCCATTTAACTATTGCCAACTCCAAAAACAGCCACAGTTTCCCTTGTATCTTGTTCACATCAGATAAAGAATGCAGAAAGAATTGGCAGTTGGCAGTTGAGTAGCCAAAAGAGGAAGGAAAAGGGCTTTGCTGGTGTTTCCAATTAATTTTCTTTTCAAGTGAAAGTTTGGAGAGGAAAAAATGAGAAAACTGGAAATGACCTGAAATCTCTGGTGTGGTAAGATAACTTTAGCCTGGTCATCATGACGTTGCTGAATGGATAGTTTTGGTTTGGGAAAGATGACCAAAAAATAAAAAATAAAAAGGAACATATTTTCCAGTGATTTTTTTAAAAAAAATTATACTAAAACTTAAAGTTGGGAAGTACAGAGAATTAAATTTTGAAGAAATCAAGTCAGTTGGAAAATTAAGTGGAGGAAAAGTCAAACAAATAATGAGTTAAGAATTTTAACCAAAACTCCACTTTTTAAATTGTAACATAATGTCAACTTCTTACAAAAAGGTCTCCAATAGAACAAAGACACTAGTTAATATTGGATTTCATTGTATTTTATATTTCTTTGAAAAATAACTCACAACTGAATCAATGGCTTTTGTCAGAAGGACCCTTGATGCATGAGGCATGTAGAAAATGCTCTGACGCATAACAGTTGACGTACATGCCATCTGCCTTTTCCCTCAGTGAGAAACAAAGAGTGGTAGTCTTGGTTACAGGCACAGCCAGGGAGTTTTTGTTCCACAAAACCAAACGTTGCTGTAAACCCTCTGACTTATCCCTTACATTCTTGTACTCCTGATCCTGAAAAATCAATATAACTGGCCAGTTCAAATGTCTCCCAACATTTAAGAGCAGCCAAAGTTTTCTTGGGGGCAGAAGCTATAAGGGAGTGACAGACTTTATCTCACCTTTCTCTTCAAAAATCTGTGGGTTTATACTTGGCATAGAGGCCACTTCTAATTCAAAACCCTTCTGAGGCTGCGTCCGTGAGGATATGGCCAGGGCTTGCTCCAGTTCTCCTAAGTTCTGAGACAAGAATTGA
The DNA here is from genome assembly GCF_051225735.1 of Oryctolagus cuniculus. Classification (NCBI taxonomy): domain Eukaryota; kingdom Metazoa; phylum Chordata; class Mammalia; order Lagomorpha; family Leporidae; genus Oryctolagus; species Oryctolagus cuniculus. Next base: position 101,920,992 of record NC_142870.1, read on the forward strand.
ATGTACTCATTGCAGCTTAGTCTTCCTGCAGAAAGGTACAAGAGATCGCCTTTGCCTATAGTGGTCAAGAGCTCAGGCCCTGCTTGAAAGTAGACAGGCCTAGGCCAAATTTTACACTCACTTCTTTCCACTGCTGATAACAGGCAAATCTCTTTAAAGCATATGTAATAATAATTCCTACTTCAATGGGTTAGTATGAGAGTTGTCTAAAATGATTACATAAAGCAATTTCCACAGTACAGATTAAAGCATGACATAAGGGTTAGCTATTGTTATATATAAATACAACCCATCTTATCTTTGCACTCTCTGACCTGGGAGAATTCCAAGCACACAATGAAACAACATGTTCTCAAGCCTTTTTAGGTGTTATTTTGTAATTAAAGGAATTCATTAATCAAAAGACCACTTACAACAGTGGAAAGACAGGAGACAAAACTTGAGGTTAGAACTCATGAAATGGTAACTAAAAGATGCATTGACAGTTAAACCCATTGGAATTTTTCTTCATAAAATGCTGTGTAATAGCAATTAGAATCATAATATTCATATAAAACTGAATATGCTTTTATCCATTTTTGCATAACAAACTATGTCAACATTTAGAGGCAGTAGTAGGGAATATTTACTTTGCAGCAGTTTCCGTAGATCAGGAATCCGGGAGTAGCTTAGTTGAGTAGTTAGGATCAGGCTGCCTCATGGCAGGGACTGTAGTTATGTCAAAGGCTGACTTAGGGAGGATCTGCCTCCATGCTCACTCACATAGCTGTTGGCAGGCTTCAAAAAGTCCACTTTCAACCTTCCTCCCATGGGACTTGCCACAGCGATACCATACGGCACAGCAGCTGTCTTCCCCCAGGGGAAGCTTGTTCAAGAGAGAGAGAGAGAGCTCCCCAAATGGAAACAAGAGTCTTTAAAACCTAATCTTGGAATTAATATCCTACCACTTCTGCTGTTTTCTATTTGTTAGATGTGAGTTAGTAAGCTCATTCCACGCTCAGCAAGCAGGAATTACAAAATACCAGGAAGCAAGCAGCATTGGGTGCCACCTTAGAGACCATCTATCACAGGACATCCTCTGGCACACATGGTCTCTGTCCCTCTCAAATAAAAAATACACTCACTGCTGAGACCTCAAATTCTCATCCCATTGCAATACAGACTGAAATTCCAGAATCCCATCATCTAAATCATGTCCAAGGATGGATGTGGCTCTTCAAGTGCAATTCCTTAAGCACAACCCTGCAAGCATAGTTAGTTCCTTTAGATTTGCAGAATCTGTGCAAAATACTCTTACCCTCTTTACAGGGCCTGTTTGAGGATTCTCAAAGCTATCACCTTAGGCTTTTTAAAAGTCTTATTAAAACTGGACTTCATCTTCCTTTACATAATGTCCTCCGGGCATTGTCCTTGATTTGACCTAATCTCGGAGCCTTTCATTTTGATTTTTTTTTTTTTTTATGTATTAACATCCTCGGGGCCAGCCCTGTGGCTCAGTGGATTAAAGCCCCAGCCTGCAGCACTGGCATCCCATATGGGCACAGGTTCGAGTCCCAGTTGCTACACTTCCGATCCAGCTCTTTGCTATGGCCTGGGAAAGCAGTAGAAGATGGCCCAACTCTTTGGGGTGTTGCACCCACGTTGAAAACCTGAAGGAGCCTCCTGGCTCCTGGCTTCAGATCAGTTCAGCTCAGGCCATTGTGGTCATTTGAGGAGTGAACCAGCAGAATGGAGGAACTCTCTCCTCTCTGGCTCTGCCTCTCTCTGTAACTCTGTCTTTCAAATAAATAAAATAAATCTCAAAAAAAAAAGTATTAACATACTTATCATCTGAACACTGTGAGAACTTTAAGTTCTGGGTTATTTTTGTTTCACAGTCCTTCCCTTGGCTTATAAGCCCCATCTCACATTTAAAAAAAAAAGATTTTTTTATTCATTTGAAAGTCAGAGTTACACAGAGGGAGAAGGAGAGGCAGAGAGAGAGAGAGAGAGAGAGAGAGAGAGAGGTCTTCCATCTGCTGGTTCACTCCCCAATTAACCGCAACAGCCAGAGCTGCACTGATCCGAAGCCAGGAGCCAGGAGTCTCCTTTGGTTCTCCAACGAGGGCACAAGGGGCGCAAGGACTTGGGCCATCCTCCACTGCTTTCCTAGGCCACAGCAGAGAGCTGGATCGGAAGTGCAGCAACCGGGACTCGCACCCGCCCATTCTTCTCACAGTTCTTACAGTGTCTATAACTTCTACACATGGCTTGCTTCCAAAGCTATTCCTACATCTTAGTTTTTGGTATGGCAACATCCCAAACTCTGCATAGGTCAGGAGTTAGAGTTCATTCAGCAATGAGACAGGCTGAACCACCAGGACATTCATGAGTGTATAGCCAGAGAGAGAAGGAGAGAAAAGAGTATTTTCATTTCTTTCTTCTTTTTTATATGACTCGGAGAGATGGCTAAACAGTCTCTGTTTCAGCTTGATGCTGAAGCTTAAAGTCTAAGGCAAATGGTTGAATAAGGAAGATTGAGATAAAGTAGATGAGATCAAAGATGAGATAGAATTACTAAAACTTGTATATTTTTACTGCTTTTGACCTTGATAATCGGTGTGTCTGAAGAAGCCAGGATAGCTGGTTATGTATTTGAAATACTTTCCTTAGCCCAGAGTTGGTAAAACTGAATAAAGTCCACAAGAAGGTAGAACCATTGTAGGCCTGGATGTTGCTTTAAGACAATGAGATGAGCCAGCAGATAAACAGCACAGAAATTAGTGATAAAATGGTTCCTGCTTCATGTCCAACCTCCATATTCCCTGTAAGATTCTATCTTGGAACGCATCCTGATTGAAACCATATAGCAAAGGTAGTTGTGAGAAATGAAGATCAACCTAGCCAAGATGACACATTAAAAAGTCACCACAATAAATTTCTTTAGCTTTGTGTGTATGTGCTTTTTAAAAAAAGACTTTATCCATTTCCTCTACTCAACAAATATCAGGTATTATTTTAGGTGCTGGGAATACAAAAATAAACAAAGCAGACAAAATTTCCCACCTTTTTGAAGTTGATTTCCTGTTTCAGAAACACTGGCAGTAACCAAAACATATAATAAATAAGTAACTTGTATGGTACTTGAGGAAGTATAAAATGCTGTTTAAAATATTAGAATAAGAGGATTGGGACTATGCACTGGGAAAGATCACAGCATTCATTGAGAAAGTGACATTTACAAAAATACTTATGAGAGAGAAGAGAGTTTCCCAGGCAGATAGCCGTAAGGAATATCCATGGTGTCTTGAAAATGCTAATAGTCAACAAGTGAATGGACAAAAAGCTATGTGGTCATGGAGTAAATGAATAAAACAGAGTTTTAAAAAAACAGAGTTTCTAAAAATGGAAACATTATCTCCCCACAAATGTTTTATGCTTTTAAATTTCTAATGCATGAGTCCAATTGAGAAAATATTTCTGCTGTTGCTGGTAGGATTTTTGATGACAAACACCCTAGTCAACTTAAAAAAGAAAATCCACTAGGATGATGTCAAGGAAACTGATCAACCTTAGGGAGAAAAGATCAGGGCACAGCACATGGTCTATATAATGGGAAAGACATATTAAGGAAGGCTGCCCTCATTATTACCAGCCAGATGAATCCAAGGCCAGATTCCATATTTGTATCGTTGCACTCAAGATTCAAGCTCATGGGAGAATGTTAGTGTCCAAACTTAGATCACAAGGCCAGAAGACACAACAGCCAGACAATGGTGCCATTGAGATGGCATATGACAAGAGTGGTTAGTTTTCCAAGAAAATACATCATTGCCAAATGAAGAAGAAATGGATCCTAAGTGAATAAAATGCCTCTATCAGACTCTGCAACTGGCCAGTGATCTGCTACATGTAATGATGGTTGAAGAGATCCCATATCCCATATGGGTACAGATGCAAGGGCGGTCAGTGTGACTTAAAAATGTAAAGACAAAGAAAGGTGTACTAAGTTCTTAGCATAAGGGTCATCTTCCATGTCTAGGTTGGTTACATCTCACTTGGTTGGTAAAATTGCATAGAAACAGATAGGGGAAGGGAGGGAGGAAAAGAAACACCTTGAATAGAACAGAATGATTAGAATCATCCATCTGCTGCAGACAGGGCCTCGGGTGATAAAACATCATTCTGAGACCGCACAAAAAATCAGGAGCGTTACAAACAGGATGAGCATTCAGACTTACTTCAGAACTGCCATACTGTAAATAACATCCCCTGTGTCTTCTCAGTTCCTGTTCTCTTGCTAACATTTCTCTACCTATATATTTTAAAAATATTAATTCAGGACAAGAATCTCTCCTTTCTTCCCCAAAATGTCTTTGACTATGTGATATTTTCACACAAAGGAGCTATTTTTAGCATTCAAAAATCCTTTTCTTCCTGCTAGCGGAAAGAATTCACTCACTACCTACTACACATAACACTTACTTTGCTTAAAAAGAGGAAAAGAAAAAAACAGAGCCTTTTCCAAATGACATGGGAAAGAAAGCGATGATAATACACTTTAAAAGGGAAAAAAAAATCACGTCTCCTCTTTGAGCATTTTCCAGAAGAACACACTGCTGCTGTCTATTGTTTCAGAAGCTAATAGTTACACAAATGCCTCTTTAACAGCATTTATTCCACAGCGTAATTGTTTCTGCCATTAAAGAAGTAGGCAATGAAATGACTCATTTTAGATCCACACCCTTATTTATAGCCAGAGCTCATCAAATGAAAGGAGAGATCACTGTTTTCTTATTTTTGTTCTTTGGTTGCCTCTCATTTCCTTTTTTCAACCTTATAAAGTTCTGTTTGAATGCAGGAAAAAGGCCCCCTATGTCCATAGTGGAAATAGAGAGAGAAAATGAGGTTAAGAATCAAAAGGTTGGGGGCCAGTGCAGTAACGCAGTAGATTAAAGCCCCAGTCTGTGGTGCAGGCATCCCATATCGGCACCAGTTCGAGTCCTGGATGCTCCACTTCTGATCCACTTCCCTGCTGGCATGCCTGGGAAAGCAGCAGAGGATGGCCCAAGTCCTTGAGCCCCTGCACCCACATTGGAGACCTGGAGGAAGCTCCTGGCTCCTGGCTTCAGATCGGCCCAGCTCCGGCTTTTGCAGCCATTTGGGGAGTGAACCAGCGGATGGAAGACCCTTCTCTCTCTCTCTCTCTATCCCTCTCTCTCTCTCTCTGTCCCTTCTGCTCTCTGTAACTCTTTCAAATCCAGTAAAATAAATCATTAAAAAAAAAGATTCAAAAGAGTGGAATTCCCTTTGCCTAGTAATTTACTAGGTACTTTGAGGCAAATATTTTCTCTAAAGAGAGAAAAAAATGGGAACTTTGCAAACAAGCTTGGCCCAATTTGATTTCCAAATGGATATTATAGGAATTAGACTAAAAGATCATTGTATTTAATCTCCTCCTTTAAATACTAGGTAGCATGCTAATTTAGATCATACCATTCTTTGTTGGTAAACTGTGTCAACTTAAATGTTTGGAGAAAACAAACTTTCTTAAATGTCTCATTAAATTTAGTCACAGAATAACATCTTATTTTTATCAGAAATTGTGCTGGATTTTCTTATAACTTAAGCTAGAAAATTCTGCACGTCATCTCAGTTCTTAAAAATTAGGAGAGTACCATTTAGAGCACTTACACTCCTGGGATACTAATTAGTGAACAATTCATCTGGAAAATGAAAGATACCTTCCAGAAAGTGTTATCAGAATAGGGCTTTTTAAAAAAAAAAAAAAGTCATAATGTGGGGAGAACTAGACTCAACTAATGAGCAATTGAAAGAATTATTAACCTATGAGATCACAAAACTATAATGGAAAATTAAAAAGCATGCTACTGTAAATGACACCATGATACAACAATACAATAAGATAAAATGCTACAGGATGGTGCCTATCACTAAAAGATGAAATGACCTAGCGACCTCATATTATACCAACCCCCTGAGGAACACTGAGGAGACCCAGTTCTTAAGGGATCATGCCTTGCCCTTTGTCTCTCTAGGATCTCAGTTTGCCCTTGTGGTAGATACAGAATTCAGGGTAATATCATAGTTCTTCCAGTACTATAGGTTTATAACTGTCTGGGTCACGTCTACATTGGGACATTCCTATCACCTGATATTCACACTTAAAATTCTACCATTATTTCTCTCACCCATTGGTTACTCCTTGCTGCAAAATTTTCTAGCCCCTATTCTTCAGATCTCATTATGGCCTCTTATTTTAAACACAAGATAAGCAGGTTTTTGTAGGCCAAGAACTATGTATCTTTCTACTCAGCATTTCTAGCACTCCATCTAGCATCTAGCCAAATGCCAGGCGTATAGTAGAAATTAAATAAATGTTTGATGAATGAATCATGTATAAATAAATAAAGAAGTGGATGAATGTTAAAGGAATGATAAATGTATGAGATAAAATATTAATCCTTCACCTCACTGAAAAATTAGAAGAAAGGATTTTGATGATGATTTCATTTTTTTCAATGAAAACATAGTACTATAAAAAAACCATCATATTAAAAAATAGCTTAGTGCTCTATTTCATGAACATTATGAACAACATGGTCATTTTGTAGACTTGTTTGCTTTTGTAGTGAAATCTTGACACCTTATAAATTTCGAGTTGCTGTCTCAGTTTCAAAAACCTGACTAATGTTCAGCTTGTATATTGGTTGTGTATTTATAAGCTGAAGAATATCAGAGAGATAAAGTAGAAATTAACCTTCAGAACTCCAAGTTCATCATGACTTGTAATGTTTTATGGAGGCTTTAAATGCTAACCATCATGGGCTAACGCACAGAATACGGCCTAGCGTGCTGTTCAGAGAAGCGTTACCGAGTATCACTGAGAGAAGTGTGATGTGACTCCAGAGGCAGAATCAGGACCCAAGGTAGCAGTCACCAAGACTTCAATCAACTTAAAGAAAGCCAAGTCTTCCAACACCAGGGTGCGGCTCCTCCTAAACTAGCCAGCTCCCTCACTTTGGGCCATATCCAAGAAAAGAAAATCGGTGTTTGTACTAGAATGTAAAATGCCACAAAACTTTCGTGTTAAAGCTAAAGATTTCTGTGCCCCCTGAGACCTCCTCTGCACATTGAGTACCACCCCAAAGAAGATGTTGACTGATGGTTTTCTTTAAAGGGTGTGCAAGGACTGACTTAGTCTGTCCATCCATCCATCATCCATGCATCATCCATCCATCCATCAATTCATTTATTGTTCTGTTATAGAAACATTCTCCCTGAACCTTCATCTCTGGGAGCACTATCAACAGGGTGCCCATGACACTCATTCCTCTGTATTTGCCCTTCCCTGTTATTTTGCGTTCAGGCATTATTTCCTAAACCAGAACCCTTGCTCTGCAAACACTGTAGGATGTGCATATTCTACAGTCTAACCACTCACTCTGACTTCTTTCCTATCCAAGAAACAATTGCGTTAGAAATCTGGCAAGCAAATGCCTCCTTTTGTCACTCACACTTATTATTTTATTTTAATAACACCATGTGAGTAAGAAACCATTAATAGTAATACTCCCATTTTTCAGAAAATAAAATTGAGACCAAGGAAATTCACATAGGTAAAATGACAAGACCATCAGCGTAACCTGGATCCTGTGGCTCCAAGCTTGGTGCTCGTTCCACCAACTCATGTGCAACAACTAGGTGCTGAGGATTTAAGTGGGGAATTCCTTCTCGAGGTTAAAAATCTCTTTCTACTTTATGCATATTTGATTCTGTTTTGAGCATTCTTTATCTATCAATAAAGCTAACAAAGGCTTTGTAAATGTTTCTAACACCAATATCTTTTTATGGAGCACATCACAGCAGTCATAAACTCAGGGCACTATTATTTAAGTTAGTTAAGAGACCTAAGATTATGCAAAAAGGCCAATTTTATCACACCATTATTGCTATTTTGTCATTTTAACTCAGGCAGGTTAATTTAAGAAAAGAAAGTAATTTCAAAGGCAGTAAGCCACAATGGTGTAGAAAAGATTTTGGCAGCTGGCTGTAATGCTCTGAAAATTAATGAAATCATCACCCCTTAAAATTTTCTCAAGAGCTGCATTGTCAGGAATAGTTTTTTTTTTCTTCTTCTAAATTTAGCTATTGGCAAACAGTAACTTTTAAATCTAATAAAATTTAGTAATACTTTCCATACATATTAGGGTATGTGCTTTTTTTAATTTTCTTACTCAGTGAAATTGTAATCTGAATGATGTTACTTTGTGCATACATAAATCAAAATGAGTTGCACTGGGGAATTGAAGAAGAAACACCAAGAAATGAACCCCAAATATTGACAGTAAGTAGTTCAGCCTGGACTAGAGGAAAATCAGACTCTGATTTCAGCCCTATATTCAGATACTGCAAGACTGAAAATTCAAGTAGGATGATGATAAATGTCACAAAAATCCAGGCAGAAGGAGGCTGCATAGATCATCAGTCCTCAGTAGAATCTTGCTGAAGGACAACTTTTGGAGAATAAAATAGTTATGATCGCCATAAGTTTAGGAGCATAAAGTGTGTTAAATTTGCATAAAATTTGCATAACCCTACCTAAATGATTCCAGCTGCCATAGAAAAAATATGTGGGCATCTTCTTCCATTATCTGAAACCTCATGCACCTTGAAAACCAGAGAATTGCTTAAGAAAACTTGCTTTCAATATTTTCTGAAGAATACTACTGCAAAGTTTGACGGTAAAAGCTTGTGTAATTAGAACAATTGTGGCAGGGGGATGTGTTTGTCTAATTTTAATTCAAGCTTGTTTTTATAAACCTTCATTGCTGAAAATACGTCTAAAATATGTCCCTTCCCCCTCTTCCTTTTACCAGTTAAATATACGGTGCTGAAACATTATTGGGGGAGGGTCAGGTTGGGTGAGGCTCAGTTGGGTTCTGATCCTATGGATTAGCATAGGCTGACCCTTGAATTGAGGCATACAGTTTAAATTCTTTTATATTCTATTTTTATAGCTAGAGAACTAAAAATGATGGATTCTCCAACCTGACAGTACAGAAAAATCACCTAAGGGCTTTGATAAAAATGAAAACTCCAAGATTCCTCTGTGAGATCCCAAGTGGAGAGTGAGGAAAGGAGTCAGAGATCATTATTCACAGTCAGCACTGTCAAAGAGTCCACAGTTGTTGAGGTCCCCAGTGCTGGATACTCCTGTTCTAGAAGAGACTGAGAAGACCATGACTACCCCAGGTTTATGTCTGCTTATCTCTCTCTTTGTGTGTGAGCATCTTGAAACTCCATAACTTCAGCGAAGATCAAGTTCTTGAAGTATCTGTCGTCTTAAAATGAGCATTGGATCAGGAGTCAAGGGAAAAACCTGGGTTAGAATCCTCGTGTCTTCCACTGCCTTGCATAACTTTTGCCATTCATCTGAAGCTCTCCACATATTTGTAAAGTGAAGATTAATTTATTATCAAGACCTGGCAAGTTTAAAACTCTAAGAACAAAAGGACTTGACATGAATCTAAGTTATGTGACTAAGGTTCATTTTGGAGATTGTGAAGCAAACACATCTGCTTGGAAATTGTTTCTGCTTAAAAGACGTTTCAGAGAAAAATCTCAGTTCAGTTGACATGAACCTCCTGGCTGGAGGTTACAGCACTTATTAGATATGACACAAACCCACTTCTAACCCTTCCCTGGGAACTTCTCATACTTCTATTTTAAAACATAAATATGGGGCCAAAAAATAAATTTGCTTAAATCTTTACAAGTGAATTATTACGCAATGTCTTTATTAAGTACTAAGCCCAATGTTGTGCAAAATATTTGCAATAAAGCACAAATCTGGATTTTCTCCAATTTCTGGCTTGTTTAAAGAACTGTCTGCAGTATATATGAAGCCTTTATAAATCTGTTTGCAGTGGTCAATATTCCAGAGGCAGTAGAAAAATAGGTTTCTGATAAGGCATCAGTTTTGCAACGAACACAATGAAATATGTCACTTTCAAGTTGAGTCCATTTTTGAAAATCCAGGCAAAGCCATCACAGCCCTGTCATGGATGTTGGATAATTGGGATTCGTTGCACAACCTACATTCTCTGAAGAATGATTGACACTCCTGCAGTTTGTGCTGTGTGAAAGTAGCCACATTGTCAAAACCTGGGCAAACACAATCTTCTCAAAAGGTTAATTGAAATTCAGTTGAATAAAAATGTATGGGACTTTTTTCATACATTTTAATTCATGCTTTTTAAAGTTATGATTACAATAAAATATCTTTTTTAGATTTACATTGTCCAATATGGTGGCCATCAGCCACATGAAGATATAAAGCAACTGAAATGTAGCTAAATGAGTTATTCTATATTAAAAAATATGCATCAGACTTTTAAGATTCAGTTTTTAAAAAAAAATGCAGAATACAATGTATTTAACTTAAATGCTTAAGTAATAATATTTTGGATATAGCAGCTTAACTAAAATATGATAGTTAAATTAATTTCACTTTTTAAACATTTTAAATGTAGCTATTAGGAAATATAAATCACAATTATGGGTCACATTATAGTTCTGTTGGACTGCTTTGTTTTTAATAAAAGATCAAAGACTGTGCCCTCTTCAAACAGTTTAATTGGTATAATTTGAAGATTACTGCAACATGTCAACATATTCCCAGCATGTGAGATCAAGATAGTAACATTACTGTATATCAGTTTATTTGCAATGAAACCCATACTGATGCCTTATCAGAAACTTGGAACTTCTGTGTAACTTGAAAAAGCATTTAATTTTATTCCACTTTTTAGAGTATGTAGCTAAGAATCAGATCTCCATAATATCACTTAGGAGCAAAGTAAGGACAGGAACTCAGAACTCTGAATCTTTGCCACAGTATTTTGATTATTCCAATACTGTTTACATTTTATTGTGTTTCAAAGTGAGAATAAACTCACTCCTTGCTTTTTTGCCCTCTACAAATAGTCTCATTTTTGCAAAAGGACTTCAATTCAGAAGCTAGTTCTTTTTCCAGTGCCATAACTGAGACCATACTCATTGCAACAAAGATATTTGGTTAGAAGTAATTTGATATTATTTTTATATTGGCATTGGTCACTAATAAGTATAGTTTGATTTAAAGGATCTTCAAAGCAAAAAAAAACTCACAAAATCACCATAAAGGCAAAATGTTGCTAAAGAGTATGGAGCTAGGTTGGACTCCCATGCAGGCATCCTGCAGTACAATAAATAAATCAATAGGAACAAAGGCCACAACTTCCCAAAAGAGATAGAGGCAGATAAATCAAAAGAAGGAGGACACTGACCAATTTTCGACCAATTTTCAGGAGAGATCTTTAAAACCTCACTAATTTCATATATTTAACACAAGGGAAGAGTTATTTCTTTATTAGAAAGCAAAAACTGTCCCCTGCCTAAGCTCTTGATGCAGACTTGGACTTTTTAATGAGCACTTACCCTCTTTATGTTGGCATGGAGTGTCTCACCAGTCTCTTCTTGCTGATCAGCTAGGAAGTTAGTCAAGCATTTTGCTGGTTTTTCACTGTTGAAAATGATAATAAATGATATTCCATTTTGTGGAGGTTGGGAAGGAAGAAGAACTAAATTTATTAATCTTTTTGAGGTAATGTCAAAGACAGCTTCCAGATTAAAAGGAAATAATCATCTTAAATATTGTTTTGACTGAATTTGACCATTGTTTAGGGACCCATATATTCAATGAGATGTGTGTATAAAATGCCTACCACAGTACTAGCTACACCAAATACCCAAAAAATGTTAATCACATCTAAATCACTCAAAGAAATGCCAGTATAAATATAAAGTTAGAAATGACTAAGAACTAGGAAGAATAAAGTATCAATAATCTATTTCCTTGTAACATTCCAATTTGTTTTTTTTTATTTTTTCTTTATTTAGTGTTTTTTTGTTTTTTTTTTTTTGGTTTTTTTTTTTTTTAGAGACAAAGAGTCATATAGAAAGAGAAGCTGAAAGGTCCCATGTGCTGGTTCACTCCTCAAATATCTGGGAGCAAGAAATCCAAACAAGGTGTCCCACACATGGGGTAGGGATTCCATCATCACTTGAGCCATCACCTGTAGCTACCCCATAGAGTAAACTCTGCACCAAATGGCTGCCCTGATTGTAACTTTCCAATGCATTGTCATTGTATGCAACCAGGAAACATTAAGACATAAAGAATATAAAATATAATGAAAGACTTTTTCTATTTTGATTAAAGCAAGTGAGTTTCATCCTACAATTTTCTCTTCCCTTAGTGTTTGATCTTCTCAAAAACTGTTGCATGTTGCCCCAAACTCTCCAACTCTTAATCTCTTCCCTAACCACTTTACTGAGTTTGACAATACTTAGTACTTAGTCAAGGCCAGATGAAACAGAATTTACATCAGGTAAACCTCCTGATCACTCTGTGGTCAGGAGCACTGTAACTTTAAAACTCAATGTGATCTAAAAGTGATATGGCTTTGGGAACCAACTCCTACTAACCAAACCATTAAGAATCTGATGTAGAAGCCAGCAAGTCTTTCCATATCATCAAAGTACCAACAGAAAAAGAAAAAAAAAAAAAAAACTACTAAGAAGACAAGAAATTTCCTATCAGTTGGCCAGATATTCTTTTCCTGTAAGACAGTATACACAGAAAGTTAAATTATAATTAGTAGCCTGCTTGAGGTAGATGGTCTTAACAATGTGTGTCATTGAGCTGTGAAGGCCAAAGGTGCTCCACTACAGAATTTGCCTGCCATGAGGTCTGGGGAATTTACACAACTGGCAAGAACATTTGTTCCCCTAGGGAGTTCTGGAGCTACTCTCAACAATTATTAGTTCCTGACACTTCTTTTAAATATTTGAAGCTAACCATCTCTCTTCCTTTATGACTGCCTTTCTATAAACGTGTATCATAAAATTTATTAAATTCAATATACTACATCACAATCATATTCCCATTCTGCATTTCTAGGAAATCCCCTCGACTGGAGCTTTAAGTGTTATCAAAACTTTCCATTTCTACATTTGGAGGTATATCATGGTTTCCCCACAGAGACTGCCAATCAAATCTGTTGGGTGTAGATTTTACAGGAATAATTCACTGGAGGTGCTTCTCATTCTTCTCATTCTTCCACCCTTTATTGACTGCAGTCAGTCCCTGTTGCTCTCTTTAGTAATGGAAGCACTGAGTCTCATTCTAACTATTTCAGGGTATGCCTAAACACATTGTCCTGGAGTAACTTAGACCTATGTGACTTGGTCATTTTAAAGAGTGCAGCAGCAGCATCTAAAATTTCCAGATCTAGACAACTGGATAACTTCCTTTTGAAGGTCAAATGGTTCTCTAATATCAATTCCTTCCCAGTCTTCAAAAACAAATAGACTTCTTATACCATTTTCCAGTGCCCAGTGAACATCATTAAGTGGGCCTTTGGCAAAGCTTGGGTTCACTAAGTGATGTTTCCATTTGAAATTAGAAATATAAAAACAATCCTCATGCTCCATTTGCCTGTACCCTAATGGTGGATTTAGGTATTGGCTTCAGATTTCAGGAGGGACTCCGGGCTGTACACTTTGCTTTGTCCTGTAGGAACATACTGCGTCAGGAACCTACACAATTTCTGTGAACAATGCACAACACAGGTTTTCAAAACAAAGTCACTCTACAATACTTATGAATGTTTAATTCTTACACTAACTATAACTTCTAGGAAGAGTATAGATTATAATTTTTATAAATATTCTATTAGTTAGATTCCTCAAAAGTTCTGCTATTCCTCCAATCACTGTTACCACAGTTATATTGCAATTTTAATGAAAGAAAATACACAATCAAAAGCAAGTGAAAATGAAGTCACTCCTTTATTTGGGGGGATTTTTTTTTTTTAATTTTGTCCACGAGAGCTGAATTTCTAAAGAACCTTCCAGAACTGGACTGTCACTTCCCACCTCCCATCAATTTTTAAACCAATACCAAAGTCATGAGCAAGGGGCAGGTCTGCTGGGGCAGGAGGGTCTGTGGAAATCAGAACTAAGCATGGAATCTTTCTCTCTCTCACCTTTCTAGATGCCCAAAGTAATTAAAGCTTTTGAAAACAAGAAAGAAATGTCTAAAGTACATGAAATAAGTTCAGTAAATGGTAAAGCGTGTTGTCATTATTAATCTTGAGAATTTTTTTGGAAACTCAGAATTTTATTTTAATTGTCATGGTAAAAGAAACAAGAAAACTAGAAAAGCTAGGATCACATTGGCACGAAACATCTGTGATAACACAGCAACTCCACCTCCTTGTCAACATCACAAATATGGGCTGTGTTCATATTTTCCTAGATTGCTACCATTTGGATAACAATCTTCATTTTTGTCATGATTTTAGATAACTTGATTGTGAAGTTTTTGTCTTGGTAACTTTGATTCTTTGAAAATGATCAAATAATATCTTGGTCAAAACCAACAGTTCCAGTCCCTTTTCTCCCTCCCACATATATGACCCCTTTCTTCTCCAATAGTTCTGTATTTTCCCTCAGCAAGTTCAGAAGTTCTGTAAGAAGTTGGCAGAGATTATGTACACACAGCGTAAGAAACAGCCCTGCTGTGGTACAGGACAGACCCAGGGTACATGAGCGATAAAAGTGCTTCCTACACTCCCCTACCCTCCAAATTTCGTGGACTATCTTTTCATCACATCGTCTCTCTGGAACTTTTTTTTTTTTTTTTAAGATTTTATTTATTTACTTGACAGGTAGAGTTACAGACAGTGAGAGAGAGAGAGACAGAGAGAAAGGTCTTTCTTCCATTGGTTCACCCCCCAAATGGCCGCAATGGCCAGAGCTACACCGATTTGAAGCCAGGAGCCAGGAGCCAGGAGCTTCTTCCTGGTCTCCCATGTGGGTTCAGGGGCCCAAGCATCTGAGCCATCTTCCACTGCCTTCCCAGGCCACAGCAAAGAGGTGGACTGGAAGAGGAGCAACCAGGACTAGAACCTGTGCCCACATGGGATGCCAGCGCCACAGAGGAGGATTAACCTAGTACGCCATGGCGCCAGCCCCTCTCTGGAATTTTTGATACCCTGCCACCTACCCCCAGCAGCCACGCTCTCTGATTTAGCCAAGGCTTGGCAATGTGCCTTCCTGCCGGCCCTGTAGGTGGGTTCCAACACAGTTCTCACAGGGTTCTGTAGTGTGAGCTAAGGCAGAGATGCCAAGTAAGCTAGCATGAACTAGCCTCAGAAACACAAACATCATCTAGGGCCCAGAAGGCAAAATTGAGAGAAAACAGAGAATTCAGAAAAAAAAAAACAAAACAAAACATGAGAATAGCATTAGCGAAATAATTAAAACCATAACAGCGCTGAGCAAGAGCCACAAATGTAGGTGAAAGAGGGGAGATATTTGCGAGCCCCGGGTAATATATTAAAATGTGTGATTCCATACAGTCACAGTGCATGTAGGATGTGGTTTTCTTTCCTCTCAGCCCCAGCAACAGCCATGGGATACTTTGTTGACAGTTTTTACCCCTTAAAATTGGATCCGCAGAGAAAAAGCAGAAGAAAACAACTTGAAGATCTTCCCTCAAATGAGATTCTCTGTTCGTCTGGGCTTTCATTGATTTATAGTTGTATTGATGTCTCACATTTCTATTAAAAACACCATGTTCTAATGCTCACTGTGGCGGAGGATTTCCTTTGCCTTGGACACAGCGTTCACCAAATCATCCTATCACCCGGAGAGCCTGGGGTCCTGGGAAATCAATAGGTGTTTAGTATCCAGGGAGGCAGGATGGGGGAGACACGTGAGGGGGGCACCAGTGACTGTGGGGGCAGGAACGTCTCCAGAAGCCACAGGGCTGCCAACTGTGAGATCGGGGTGGCTCAATAACCACGGTTTTAAGCCAGTTATTCCCATTCTCTCTTGCCTGTCTCCTTCAGGGTAGCCGCTCCAAGAATAGGGGGCTCTTCGTTTTGCCCCACATTCCCGCTCCACCCACTTCTGTTTCCTTCTGAACGAGAATGGCCTTTGAGAGAAACCCTATTTGTTTCTGTGCCTGAATATCAAATCCCTAGCCTCTGAGATTCACATAGCTCTGCCATCAGTTTAAGGCAGTGTTCAATTATCCGCGGAGGCACAGTCAGGTTCTGTGTGTCGGGGAGGCCCTGTCGAATGCCTGCGTCCCTGCTGCGTGGTGGGTGTGCTGTCACAAGGATTCTGTCACCTGACTCCTTCCCTCCTCTCTACCTCAAAATCAAATCAGCTGCTCAAAAGGCCATGAAGGGTCCCGAGCTGCTAAGGCAGAGAAACAAAGCTGCTAGTAATAATAGCCTTACCGAGGAGGAATGAAGAAGAAATTAACTCTGGATTCCTCGGAAGGCATTCTGGGAAACAGCTAGGCCACACCAAATCCCAGCTCCAAAATGTGAACCATATTTGTGACCAGGGCTCCTGGCTCGCAGGTAATCCAGGGCCTTGTCCTGCGCACACCTTCTCCCTGAAGCTCTGAGCATGAGATCTATGACTCCGCCTGTTGTCTAGCAAAGTTCTATTCATCATAAGGGCAAAGACCTTACTTGAGTCTCACTTGAAAAATGTTTTGCGATTAAAGGCTTCCAAGCTGCAAACTTACCATCAAGGAGAAAAAAACAGCCTCCTGTGGGAAACAGCCAAACTTAAAATAAAATTGACCAAGCAGAAAGTTATAAATAATATTATTTAACAGGGTTTGGAAGCACAGCCAAGTGTGTTGCAATGTTCTCCGTCCAAACAAGGCCAGCATACTTCTCATTGTTTCCAACCTCATGACTGACATAGGAGATAAATGGAAAGGAAAAAGGCCTGCAGTTATGAAATGTAAATTTAAAAGAAAAATCAATCTGTACAGTCAGAAAAACCAGGTGGTAGATGGAAATTAGACTCACTTATGAAAAAAGGCAATACATTTCCTAATAGGCAATAGTGAAGGTCCAGTGAAAAGAGCAAGGAATTTGGAGGCAGAGAGAAGTTCCAATCCTAAGTCCACCCCACACAAACTGTGCCTGACAATAACCTCCTAGCTTTTCTGAACCTCACGTCCCTCCTCTGGGAAATGGAGCTCAACTCACTGATCTCACAGGTAATGATGTGGACTTTAAGGGACTGAGGGTGGAAACCCACAGCCCAGCACTCATCCCCTACAAGATCAACTTTCCTCTGTCTCGTGCTCCATCCCAAGCCCCTCCACTCCCCAGCACGCTGGAAATTCATAACATTGGTCTTGAACTTAATTGTTTTAAGCAGTTTTGGTTTTCGTTTGTTATCAAGAACGGTACTGTTGCACTAAAAAACAGTTTTAATTAGATATGACATCTAATGTGTTACAGCTGGCTACCAATATGACCTTCACGAATCAGTCTCCTTCCTCTGAGCTTCTGGGTCTTACCCTTAAAGTGAGGCCACAGAACTAGTCCACAGGGAACCTTCCAGTTCTGGTATTCCAGGAATCACTGGGATCTCTGCCTATGCAAACCAAAGTTTCCTGTGTTGTTTTGATTTTGCCTCCTGCTGGTATGTTATTTCAGAGTGAGTTTGGGTTTGACTAGTACCTGGTGTTTTTCTTTTATGTATGGAGATCTGAGTGAAGGTAAAGAGAACCTTGTTCTCAGGTGATATTCAGTACATGTTTGCAGAATGAATAAGTTACACTAATTAGGATGAAATAGAATGTTGCTCTGAATACGAAACCTGGGTCCAATCTCGGTGCATTGCTCCTCCTCACCTAGAGCTCTCCTGCCCACTTCTCCAATTTCTGTGGAAACCGTGGCAGCTCTGGCGTCTGAATGCTGTCAGATGAAGTAAGAGGTAGGCATTTTAACCATGTTTGCTCTTCAACCATTTTTCATCAGTTCCTGAGTGCTTTATTGTTACTATAAAGCTCAGGAGATTCAGAAAAATAACACAATTCTCTCAAAATGCAAACTAAAATAATTGCAAGTCAACTTTTTCCAAAAATTACTAAGAAAGAGAGAGAAAAAATAAAAACACTGAAACTTATGGGCTGCAACTTAAATGTGCCATAGGAAGCCCGCAACAAACTGTAGTGTAGCCTTTCTCTCAGATCTCAAATGCGCAGGAACATGCAGAAGAAATTCTTCCTCAGACAACAGGACTCTGACTCTGAAGGTTTCTGTGCATCTCATATCAGGTCTACAGAACAAAAAAAATGCCTAGATTAATCTATGCATCAACACACTTTAAGAGTAACATGGGAATTTTTATTCAGTAGAACGAAAACCTTTAAATCATGCTTTTCTGTGAAAGAGGAATCCTTCAGCTCTCAACATTTTTTTCACTACTTGGGGAAGATCTATTCCTTCTATTTCCATTGACCTTTGAGCCTATTTTTGGACAAAAATGGGACTTAAATGGCTGAAAAGAGTAAGGGTATGAGACATTGGTGTGAGTTATATTGTCTGCACACACTTCACAGCCACTGTTCTTTCCCAGTATGTTCTGGTATTTGTACACCACCTTGGAGTTCATGACAGTATCTGATATTTGGCCTTGCTTTTGGGATGAATCTGGCCTAATACTTTACTTGTCACCATATAATGTTCCACTTTCATGCATATATTTTGAATTTCCTCAGTAGTCAGTTATTCTATTGATGGGATATAGTATATCTAGAAAGAATCTTTGGCCAACCCTCTCCTCCTCCCCATAATGCTTTGAAACCATGAAGTATTCCACCAATGAGATTTCAGACATGTTTATCTTTCAAGTTTATTTGAATATAACAATTCACTATATGACACCTGATGAGTTGTCAGCTTTAGATTCTTTGCCTTCTGAAAATATTGTTATGATCCTCTGTAGTTATTCATTTTCATTTTGCCACCAAAACTGTAAGGAATTCTGTAATTGTGTAGATTCTAGGTGAGTACATATAAAGTACAAACTTTTCCCCCAAACCTCTCTCCATTATGAAAATATCATGAGTTTATAAATTTAGAAAGAACATGACAAAAATTCAGACTTTCTTGAATATTTAGGACTACTTGTTTTCAATAATACTGAAATTACCTTTAAAGCACTGGAAAATGTATCAAGAATTTTCTAGACCATTATTAATAAGAAATAAAAATTTTCAGAATCATATAAATTCAGTTGTATTAATTGCCTGTCAAATTTCAATACTTGGATGGCTTGCTTTTTAAATTTTATGAAAAGCTTTGTTATAAGCAATTATCCATCATATCAGTACACAGTGGACTTGGAGGTCCTTCACAATCTGCTAGACAATGTCATTGACCTTAGTTTCCATTACTCCTTTACCTACTCTTTTATTCTACATGATCTGAGCACTCTGTGTGCATTCCACTACAACATCTTTATACCTCTATCTATGCGTGGAAATAATTTAGTATTTCAAGAAATAAGCACAAGTCTTGCAGCTCTATATTCTTGTGACTTAGCATAGTACAACACATAGATGATATCCACCAAGTGAAGATAAGTGGCAATTAAAACACTTTCTTTTCACTAATGTGTACCTATAAGAGAGTTCTATCATAGTTTTGTTTATTTTTAAAAGTTTGGATGGATATCTGATTTACCATTCATACTACTTCACAATACTATTATTGTATTGCTATCTATTTCTCCCTTCAGACACATTAAAATTTGTTATATATTTAGATGCTGCAATGTTGGGTATATGTCTTTTAATTATATTGTTTTGATGAAATGACCACCCTTCTCATTTTATAATCACTGTCTCTTTGTAGAGTTTTTGATTTAAGATCTATTTGATCTACTTTTCAGCTTAATGAACTCAGTATTTATTGTAAAATAGATCTAGTGGTGATGAACTCCATCAGATTTTCTTTGTCTTAAAGTCTTTCTCTCTCTTTCCCTTCTGAAAGACAGCTTTGTCAGGTAAAATCTTCTTCATTGGTAGTTTTTCCTTTCAGTAGTTTGAATATGTCATCCTAGTCTTTCAGAGCCTACAAGAGTCTGCTCAGGATCCTCTGTGAGGATAGGGGCCGGCGCCATGGCTCACTTGGTTAATCCTCCACCTACAGCACCGGCACCCCATATGGGCGCCGGTTCTAGTACTGGTTGCTCCTCTTCCAGTCCAGCTCTGTGCTGTGGCCTAGAAAGGCAGTGGAGGATGGCCCAAGTGCTTGGGCACCTGCACCTCTGTGGGAAACCAGGAAGAAGCACCTGGTTCCTGGCTTTGGATCGGCACAGCGCCGCCTGTAGCGGCCACTTGGGGGGTGAACCAACAGAAGGAAGACCTTTCTCTCTGTCTCTCTCTCACTAACTCTGTCAAATAAAAAATAAAATAAATAAATAGAAATGTGAGGATAAATAAATAAATAAATAAATAGAAGTGTGAGGATAGTCTAATCGAGTTCCACAAATCATATGAAGAAAAAATAACTGTTCCTCAGCATTGGAGACAAGGGCTACAGTCTTTGGCATTTGACAATGTGATTATAATGCAGCTCAGTGAAGTCCTCATTCAGTTGAACTTGTTTGGGTGCTTCTGGGCCTCATGTACCTGGATGAGTGCTGGAACTTCTCCACTGAATGATCAGACTCCTGTAAAGTCATTCTCATGCCTGAGTGACTGCCAAAATCTGTGCACTTGGGGAAATGATGGTGGAAAACACCTTTTCTAATATTTTGCTTATGTCGCTGTTGTACATGGGTTTTTACAACCTCAAATTCCTCAATAATGGCTGAATAAACTGAAACAGCAATAATTTGATATTCAGACAGTATAATTTCTGCACAAATGAACATACTTCAAGACCTTTACGTCATTTCTATGTTGTAGTTTCCCAAATTGTGTTCTTTGGATGATAACTTATGCTGAATACTCCAAAGTATAATGAGCACAGATTTGACCTTATTATCAAATATTTGGTAATAATTTGTGAAATAATAATTATATGATTTCTGTATTTTAAGACTGAAATATACTAATAGATAATATGAATACTCAAGAAAATATAGTATATAATTTTACTCTATTAACCTATTTTGTTTATTCACTATTGTTTCCATGGGGCATCTTAATAGACTGAACTGTAGTGGATGCATCTTTGAAGGAAAATGCTTTTTCCAAGTCTCTGCAATTCATTAGGTAATAGCCAAGGAATACAATGGAAGTAGCTGAATATTGCCAAATATGTGTGTTTGTAATGTTAGAGATCTCTAAATTTGCTATACTCTCTTTACATGTACTCTGATTGCATAGCAAATCATGGTCATATCTGCGGAAACATTAAGGGAAAATCAGTCCTTGAGCTTATTGATTTGTGATTATTTCATACTAAAAATATTTGTTGTTGAATATGTTATGTATGAAATATAAGAAAAAATTTCATTTGGCCTTGATCATGTGAAAAGCAATGTTTTAAAATATGCTGGGCTGTGGAAGAGCAGTGGAAGGTGCCCCAAGAGCTTGGGCTCCTGTACCCAGGTGAGAGACCCAGAAGAAGCTCCGGGCTCCTGGCTTGGGATCGGCCCAGCTCCAGCAGGTGCAGCCATCTGGTGAGTGAACCAGTGGAAGGAGAACCTCTCTTCTGTCTGTCTGTCTCTCCTTCTCTGACTGTAACTCTGCCTTTCAAATAGATAAATCTTTAAGAAAATAATAAGTAAATAAATATGATGGGCTTGTGGATTAGGAAGTAACACAGTATCATATTTTGTTTCGGTATGTGTTTATTGGGTACTTATATGGAGAAGGCTGTATTTTAAGATCCTTCTTAAATGTACTTTTGAAAATTCTCAAGAAAATTCTGAGAAGTAGATGCTATTATTACCTCCTTTCACAATCCGAGAAATACAGGAAAGTTGAACAATTTTTCCAATGCTACCCAACTAATAAGTTGGTATAGCAGCACTTGAGCAAGGATTAAATCTTCAGAATTTGTGCATCTATCACATTAAACTATGTGTAAAGTATTCGACCTAGAAATTCAAAATTTTTTCAAATTTCTATTCTTATTACTTAAAACAATACATAATAACTCAAGTATATAAATTCAATCTACAACTGCAGATTGAAATAAATACATTTTCTCTCACCTGGATAATAAAGAAATAGTCCAAATGCTAAGGATTAAATTACATTTCTCCTTACATTAAAATCGGTTCTGACATCTGACTCTTTTTGAACTGGTAAAAATCATATCAAAGATGCTTGCAAGACACATCAGCTTGATTTGCTACTAGACAATATAAATGAAAATATTATTTTAAGGCAAAGATGTGTGGATGTTATTCCTCCCTTTGTTCACATTACTGACATATCCTAAAGAAGTGTTTTTAGCAGATACATTGATATGTGGCTTAAATATAGAACTGAACTAAAATAGAAAAAAATACTTAGATAAAAAGTGGCAGTTAACCTGAAAATTATGGGTCTTTAAGATGTACCCTTTAATCATTTCTGAGAAGGGAACTTAAAATGAGGAACGTTTATTAGTGAATTATTTTTAGCTTTGAAGTGATCCCCAGTGGCTTTCAGAGAAGTCTTGGTTTAACACTGGGAAAGATTTCATTATTACGTCTATGGACCGAGCTGTTTCAAAAGGCACTTTACAACTACAATTTTGAAAGACAAAATCGGGTAATTGTGCTCAATTTAATTAGGTCAATCTCTTGTATATGGTTAATTTCAAATTTTGGTGGCTATAAAATCTTAGCCATAAGAATAATACTGTGCCTAAATAATAGAAGTTTCATAATACTCCCAAAACTTAAAAGTTTGTTTCCAGTATATTTAAGGACATTATCTACTATTAATCTTGAAATCCAGGCAAATTACAAGTCTTATTCTCCATATTTTATAGGGAGAAGATCTGAGTTAGGGCAAAATGAAATGACTTATTTAAGGTCAGACTGACAGTGCATGTTGATATGGGGTTTTTTTTTCCATTAAACACCATTTCTTCAAGTGACAAAATGGAGATACAAATATGAGAGTATTTGTGTGGTTCTTTTCCCATAATTTAATGACGATTTATTCATGTGTCCACCTTCTTGCTTGCTTTTATGTTCCTCTGCCTTAGATAAAGAACTTAAGGATGTTATTGAGATAATAATCTTTCTTCTGTGGTCATATAATGAGATTATAGAAATATTAAGTGCTGTGGTTTTTCTAAAAAAAGTCATTTGCATTGCATTATTTACTTTAGCCATGATGCAAAATCCTCATGTTTCTATGTCTGTCAGTCTCAAAAATAGCTTGGTCTAACCTAAGGAAATAGGCCTCTAACATCTTTTATACCTTTTTTCATTCTAGTGTGCATTTATTAATCTGGTATAACCATCAGGCACCCCAGCAGAAGGAACAAAAATTACTGCGGGTATTTTAAGCAGGAGGAGGTTAAACATAAGAAATTCAGTGTTCACAAGATTGAATTCTGCACTTGCCCCTGAAACAATACAAATCTCTCCCACCAGAGGAACTATTTCTTGTGATGGTACCACTAGTACTACTGAGTAGGAGAGCACATCCCTGGGCTGTATTCCTGAGACCAGGAAGCTGGAACCAGGGCCCCGCTGCAGCTACTGCTGTTGTTTAACAAGCTCCCTCTGGGACCCAGAAATTAGAAACAGGCTAGTGGAATGCTCTTGCAGAGGAACATGCAGCCTTCAAAACCCCTTGCCAGTGGCACACACCCAGAGGGGACAGGAAGATGCCTTTTTTCTTATTTCTATCTTTCAGGTGTTGTTTGGCTATTTGGCAAAACCCAATTCCTAGCCAAAATTCTATTGACGTTAAAATCTGGGAAACTTTTAACTATGCAATTATGCTGCAACACAGAGAAGCAAAAACAATGAAAGATAAGATTGAATGACATGATATATAATATCTAGCAAACATGAATTTAAAATTTAAAATCTAGTTAGAGGGTTTGGAGTTATGGCACGGCATGTTAAGACACTGCCTGAGACGCCAGCATCCCATATGGGTGCCGGTCGAGTCCAGACTGCTTCGCTTCCCATACAGCTCCCCGCTAACATGCCTGGGAAAGCTTGGGCCCTGACACCCACGTGGGAGACCCATATGAAGCTCCTGGCTCCAGGCTCTGAACTGGCCTGGTCATGGCTCCTGCAGCTGTTTGGGGGGTGAAACAGCAGATGGAAGAGACTTTCTCTCGCTCGCTATCTCAACTTTTCTCTCTACCTGCAAATAAATAAATAAATTTTTTAAAAAATTAGCTGTAATTGCCTTAAATTACTTTTCATCCATTCTAAGATATCATTACTTGCATAATACAGAAATATTTTATATATAATAGGAAAGAAAATATTGTCCATATAATCATGAAGCTACTTACTAAGGCAACTTCAGCAGCAAAGGGCAGCACACTTCAGAGATGCTTACACGTGGAAAGATGTGTTGTTAGAATCAATGAACCACAACATGTATGTCATATTAAATTTTAACAGTTTGATCTTCTTATGGTGGCATGTGCGGGTATACAGAGGAATTTTCTATTTTAGATAAATATTGAAATATTCAAATAAATTAGCATTCTATTTAATTGGCATGATAAAATATAGAGAGAAAACAACAAAAAATAATAGAATGGTGAAAAACTGGAAGAGATATTTTTTAATTTCCCACTAAACAGATAATTTACCAAATGAAATGACTGACAACTATTTATACCTTTCTAGATTAAATATAGATTTTCCCCCTCTCCTTCTCCCCTCTCCCTCCCCTCTCTCCCTCTCCCTCCCCTCCTTCTGCCTCCCCCTCTCCTCCTTCTGCCTCCCCCTCTCACTCTCCTCCCCCTCCTCTCCTTCCCCCTCCCCCTCCCTCTCCTATATACAAGTACCTGGGTTCACTTCTTTGTTCTGCTCTGGACCCCAGCTTCATGCTAAAGCACATCCTGGGAGGCAGCAGGTGGCTCAAATGTTTGTTCCAACACTCACATACAGTAGGCATTTAGGGAGTGGCCCAACAGATGGGAGACCTCTATATGTCTATCTTTCTCATTGTCTCTATGCCCTTTCAGTTAGAAGAATGTCTGTCCTTGTTGAGTACCCCCTGATTATCAGACACTATTTCAGGGGCTGTTAGGAGAATTGGGAATCAGAGTCCCATAAAAATCAGAAAAGTAGTATTCCACAACCAGAGTTCTGAGAACAAACCAAGTCTTGACAAAGTTATTTCAATGAAATTTCCAGTATCCCACTTTTGTCAGAACTTGTCAAATGAGCCTGCTGACCTGAGATCAGAACTTAAAGAGCTACCCCCTGAGTTGCTGAGAGGTCTAGACATGTTCTATTATCACCAGCAAGCAGAAGTGCTTTTTCATAGCAATAATCTGTTCCTGGTACCAGCACCAAATGTCTAAAAAAGAAAAGTTGGCTTGCAATATTTATGGTTCATAATATATTTTGCTGTCAGCTCAAAGATTGCAGATGTCATTTGCCAACAACTTGCTTATTTGATTTATGGAATAATTAATTGTGAGTAAGATAAGCAGTGCACTGAAGACTGACAGCTATAATTAATAGATCCTTGCAGCAAAGAAATCTTTACAAAATTGTGAATGCAAGTTCATAGACCAAAGAACCAGTATCTCTCAAATTGCTTTATATCCCATTCTTCAGGTATGGGTCAAGGGCTGTACATCTAATAATAACTCTTTATAGTCATTTAGAGCCTTGTAATTTACAAAGTGATTTCTGACATGTGCTATTTTATCAAACTACCCAGACACCCCTACAATGAACACAGAGAAGGCATTGTTATTTGTGCTGAGGACTGAAGTAACACACCATGAGAGGTTAAATGATGTTCCTAAGGCCACACAGTAGGTATGAGAGCTGAAGGCAATCCAGGTACAGCAACTCCAAAGTCTATTGTGGGTAATGTTGCCTGTTGTTGGGTATTGCAAACGGCACTGCTTTGAAGTACCCAGATTAAACCCTGCCTCGTCTATGCATGACCTAAGCCAAAATAATAATCATAATGATAAAATCTCTCAATTCCCAGGAGCCTCTGTCTCTTCACATGTAAAGATACAATTTCCACTACAGTTTCTTATGGGGATAAAATGCAATAAAGCATGAGAAAGACTCTCTTCTCTGGTACCTGTAATACACGAGATAGCTAAATATTTAGTTTCTGGCCACTGCTTCCTGCCAGCCCAACCCACCATTTTTTTTTCCCACTGCCTGCAGCCACCTGACTTAGCTGGGTTCTCAGTTCATCAAAGTCTCCCCATAATTATGCCCATGTTGAGGGAAGATCAGACAATCTTAAAGTATATCCTTTTTGATTCTTCAATAAAATCATCTGGATACAGTCCAAACAGATCCACTCCAAAAGAGACTGTACTTCAAATAAAACCATGTTTGAATCAGGCTCATAGCCTTTTATGTAACAAGTGCAGCAATCTAGACCTAGTCATATACACAAGGTAGGGAATTTTAAATATCACCGGTACAGAAGCTGGTAGATACTTTCATGTCTGCCTCCAAGGAACTTAGAAGCAAAAGGGGGCCGGCGCCACAGCTCACTAGGCTAATCCTCTGCCTTGCAGCGGTGGCACACCAGGTTCTAGTCCCGGTCGGGGCACCAGATTCAAAAAAAAAAAAAGAAGAAGAAGAAGCAAAAGGGAAAGGTATATATAATAATATAAATGAATCCTTAGTTACTTGACTGTGGGAGCATAGTGTCTATGCATGTCAACCTTGACTCATTGCTACGGGTTACACTTTTAATTTCCTCACAAATGAGACATTTGTCCTAATTATAATACCATGTGCTCAAAATACCAACAGTACTTCTCTTATTAATTAATGGTAGACTCAACTAATAAATAGCAGCAGTTGCTCCATCATTTCTGACTGTGAATTGCAAAACCTTAATTAAAATATCTAGTTCTCACTGTATCCATCTCTTCTGGCTGGTCACTTCCTGCCTAAATCGTGTGTGTGTGTGTGTGTGTGTGTGTACATCCTGAAGAACGGGGAGAGATGGCAAACACTGAGGAGGGTTTATTGTAGAAATCCATCCAGCATGGAGTGCAGTTCCTGAGATCAGTCAAAGAGCCTCTGAGGGGTTGCTCTTTCTGAGCACATCTTCATGACCATCAATAATATTGCTTGGAGCACAGTACCCAAGTGTGTGATTTCCTTGCTAGTCTGTAGGTTGTAACTTTAGACTCAACAACAGATCACAACTTCAGATCAACTTCAGATCACATGCTAAATAGGCTAATCCATTTGTTCTCCAAGGCCCACAGTATCAGTTTTGCAGATCATTCCTCCATGAAGTTTGGTTTGTGCTGATCAATTCAACTGAGAGGAACAAGTGAAATGAACCAGTCAGGACTGCCCTGTAAGTGAGATCACAGATATTTGCTGTGAATGAGAAAATGAACAAAATCAGCTCATAGCCTGTTAAGTAACAAGTGCGGCAGTCTAACCTTAACTGACCATATACACAAGGTAGGGGATTTTAAATATCACCAGTACAGAAGGTGGTAGATACTTTTATGTCCTATATCAACATGATACATGTGGCCTGTATCAACATGTTGAATATATTCCTCCTGGAGGGTTCTGAGACTGATTTGTTTTGAGCCAAGTACAGAAAATAAGCCATTTAAAAGAGGGATAAGTGGGGATAAAAATGTGTGAGTTGCTTTTAAGCAATGTAGAGCAGAACTTATTTTAAAAAATACATAATCAATGCCTCTCTAGTTAATGGTCTTACTCCATGGAATGTTTGTAGAAAGAAATAGCAAATATTTCTTATGGAGCTTACTGCCGATCTGGAAAGACAGGAAGTATATTCCGACAGTGGGGTGATGGTACCAAGTTATGAGGGAAGAACTCTAAGAAACGGGAGATGCAGTCCGGTAGGATTCAGTATTGGTATCAGGGCCACTGGAGGGAAAATCGTGAGAGGTAACCATGGTTGGCCTGCTAAAGTATATTCAGAAGAATCTCAATAGATGATGTGATCTAAGAGAGAACATAGTTATGGGGTATTCAAGGGATAATGTGAAGGGATTTATAAAATGAGAACACCTATAGGGAGAACATTCACTTTCTCTTAGAGTCTGTTGGTAGCATTACACCTGTTCCACCCATGAGGAACTTTTAGCTTTTAAGTGAAGTCAGTGTTTAGCTAGCTTCCTTTGTTCTCATTTCAATGAAATCAACAAAAATATAACAAGGAGAATCATTGACTTACTCAGCATAACTTAACAAGGAAATCTTTAGCTCTTTCATTGTTTACTACAGAAGATATTAGAAATGAGATTTTCAGTTGTTAACATTACAGGTCAAATTCACCCAACTTTTACTAGGACAATCATTAAAAGAAACAAAACCAGGGCGGACGCTGTGCCGCAGCAGGTAAAAATGCCATCTGCAGTGCTGGCATTCCATATGGGTGCAGGTTTGAGACCTGGCTCTCTGCTATGGCCTGGGAAAGCAGTGGAAGATGGCCCAAGTCCTTGGGCCCCTGCACCAGAGTGAGAGATCCGGAGGAAGCTCCTGGCTCCTGGCTCTTTGGATCAGCTCAGCTCCAGCCGTTGAGGCCATTTGGAGAATGAACCCGCAGATTGAAGATTCTCTTTCTCTCTCTCTCTCTCTCCTCTCTCTCTCTCTCTCTCTCTGTCTGCCTCTACCTCTGCCTCTACATAACTCTGCCTTTCAAATAAATAAATAAATATTTTAAAAAAAGAAACAAAACCAGGAGTAGAAGTGTTTCTGATAGTTGTCACACGGAAGCTTCCAGATAAACCATATTACACAACTTACAGTATTTGGCTGAAATGTAGGTCGAAGAATTCCAGGGAATGTAGTCAATGGTTTGCAGCCCTGCAAAACAAAGAATAAAATATTCTGTCTAACATGAAACACTCATTTGCTATCTTGTGCTTAAAAATTGCTGCTTAGCTCCATCTCAAAAACATGCCATGGAAGACAGAGTGTGTTTCCAGCTTACTCTTCTTGGCCAGATGTCGCTAAACATTCAAACGGTCATAGTTTTGCTCTGCATCAGACAGAAGCTGTAGGGCAATTTTTAAAATGTTCCGATTGCTTTTTATCCAGATTCTACCAGGTAGAGCTGGAACACAATTTTGTCTTCTTAAATATATAATCATACTGTTTTATTTTCTTTGCACAAAGTTTTATAGCCCAGTAAAGGGATTATAACTGTTTATTATAGAGAAATGCTAACGACTTTTTTCTTCTTCACTAAAGACTATTTTCATCTAAAGAATATTGTATATTTTTGCCCAACTCAGAAGAACCCTAGTGGTTTAAGCCTTCTTATCCCTCATGCTGAGCATAAATCCCATCTGTACCTCTATGTCTATGTGCATGTGGATATGGGAATGGAAAGGTGATAGCTGGTGCAGAGGGACTATATACAAAGTTATAGCCCAAAATTACCGGGATAAAAGGTCCTATCTTAGGTATATAATTCCTATACCTCCCCTCCAGGCTTCCTTTTTAATATTTCAGATATAAGATAATACATCTCATTCCTCTCAGCCCTAATCTTTCACTACATTTTAATGAAACTTATCTCAAACACTTGTGACATATGAGAGTACTTCAAAAGTTGTTTGGGAAAAATGGAATTAAAAGGTAAGTTTATTTTGGAACAAAAAATTTGAAATCTATGCAAATAAGAGATTTTCAAACAGTTCGTGCAAATGCATATTATGAAAAAGCAGTGCATGGCTTTCAAAGATATTTTTGCAATATAATGACATTATTTTTAAATTCCATTTTCTAAGAACTTTGGAAGTACTCTCTTACCTACTATGTTTAATTTATAATGCTGGAGGTTAAGGCAAGTCAAGAAAGAGATTCCCCATCCCTTGAATGTCCTATAATCCAAGAAGATAGTGTAGGTGAATCACAGATGTTTATAAAACAACCCCAATGCAGGGCCCTGAAAGAAATGAAAAGACAGTTAATTAAAAAGGTTAGAGAAAGAGAGGAATCACACTGATTTTCAGGAATTTGGGAAGAACCTCATGATCAAAGTGATTTTGAACTGACCTTGGGTAAATGGTCTATTGATGGAAATGCAGATATTTATTAAGAAAGAAGTACCAAGGACAAAGCCATGGAGCCAGGGTTAAACTGTGATAGCTCTGTATTGAAAGTGTACAAATTAGACATATTTGGACGGAGCATCACATAGATGTTGATGGGAGAGGAATCTGGAAGGAAAAGTGAGGCGAGAGAGTAAAGTTCTCTATAAACACCAAGGACAAAAGGACACATTTGATTCAGAAATAGAGAACAAAATAAGTCTTTTAGTAAGAAAATAACTATCTTTTAAAAAATTTATTTGGCAGTTGTACATTTAAGTGGGAACAGGAAATACTATGGAAATTAGGGAGCTATCTCTTTAGAAAAGAAGTATTGGGTGGGAGCTGAGCAGAAATAGAAAGCCTAGGGAAGTAAGGGCAGATGCATGCTCATTCTTTCTTGGTAATTCGTGGCTGTTGTATCATGTTATTATGATTGGCAAAGACACCTTTTGGAGTTTGAAAACAGCATGATTCCTGTGAGTGATGACCCTTCATGAAATGTTCCAGACATAATGAATGGGTTGATGCTAATGAATTTCCCTTTAAGGGTCAGCTAAATCATTAGAACTGGAAGAAGTGATTATATACAAAATATTTCTAGTATTTGAGGGATCCAGAATGAGGTGAAAGGATATATGGAATGTTAGAAGATATAAAATGAAGGAAATGATCTGTTCTTTAATCAAGGGTTATAGGTTGGGGGGAACTGCAAATCAAAGTATCATTCATAGCTCAAATGTTGAAAAGGCGGGAGGGAAAACAAAATGGGAACTCTGCCGAGAAGTATGCAAGGTACTTTATTCAATAAACATTTAATGTACATACGTGTGTGTGCATATAAAAGGCATACTAGGGAAAAAGCTATGCATGAATTTTAAAATTGGTTTTGTAGCAAAATAAACACATATTGTTCAACCTATTATCCTTGAACTTTTTGAAATATCCTTTATACATTCTAATTTTAATTAAATAATGAGTTGTTTCATTTGAAAGGCAAATAGTTGTGGGGCACAGAAAGAGAGAGAGAGAGAGATCCCATCCATTGGTTCACTTTCCAAATACCCACAATAGTCCAGGCTGGGCCAGGCTGAAGCCAGGAGCCAGGTACTCAGTCTGAGTCTCCCACATGAGAGGCAGTGACACAATCACTTGAGCCATCACCTGCTGCTTCCCAAGGTACACATTAGTAGTGAGCTGGGCATCAAATGCAGGCACTCTGATACAGACACAGGCATTCCAAGCAGCATCTTAGCCACCAGGCCAAACAGCTCTTCACCCCTACCCTTGTATATATTTTAGAAGATTTTCCTGTGGAGACTTTTACTTACCCATCTTTTGGATGTGGTGGTCTTATTCTATTCTCTAGAGCAGGTCATTATCTGATGATGAATGTAGCAATCACTGCTGAGAAAGAGTTGGCAGGACTTGTGTGATGAGGCAGCAAGAACCATTCAGGAAGTCAGGAAGCCTTGAGTTTAGAAGACCAACTCAAACTGAGGAGACACCACAGTGACTACATCCTCTCTCTCCACCTAGTCCACAAAAACCCTGCCCAACTCCATGGATGCCCTTTAAAAAAAAGATTTATTTATTTGAAAGGCAGAGTTGCAGAGAGGCAAAGGCAAAGAGAGAGGTCTTCCATCCAGTGGTTCACTCCCAGTGAATGGCTGCAAAGGCCCGATCTTGGCCAATCAGAAGCCAGGAGCTAGGATTTTCTTCCCGGTTTCCCAAGTAGGTGCAGGGGTCCAAGTACTTGGGCCATCTTCCAATGCTTTTTCAGGCCCATTAGCAGGGAGCTGGATTGGAAATGGACCAGCCAGGGCTCAAACCGGTGCCCACATGGGATGCCCGCACTGCAGGCAGCAGCTTTATCCACTATGCCACAGAGCTGGCCCCTGCATGCGCTTTTCATATACACATTGAGTAATTTATTAACAAAGAAAAAATGGAATCATCTTGGGTGCAGTTTCCATGCATCCAGAATTCAAGCCAAAGACAGCCATTAGAAGAACCAAAGCTCTGACTCCTTTCATCATAATTACTCCTTTAATTCAATTTCTCTCTGCTTAACCTCAAATTCTGTCTATCTCACAGTTAATTCTAGAGACTGCTCACATTACCTTGGGGTGAAGCCTTTTTTATTTTCTTTTTTTTTTTCAACTTTTATTTAATAAATATAAATTTCCAAAGAACAACTTTTGGATTATAGCGGCTTTTACCCCCAAACCTCCCTCTCACCCACAACCATCCCATCTCCCACTCCCTCTCCCACCCCATTCTTCATCAAGATTCATATTCAATTATCTTTTTTTATATTATTTTTTAACTTTTATTTAATGAATATAAATTTCCAAAGTACAGCTTATGGATTATAATGGCTTCCCCCCCATAACTTCCCTCCCACCCACAACCCTCCTCTTTCCCGCTTTCTCTCCCCTTCCATTCACATCAAGATTCATTTTCAATTCTCTTTATATACAGAAGATCAGTTTAGCCTATATTAAGTAAAGATTTCAACAGTTTGCACCCACATAGAAACACAAAGTGAAAAATACTGTTTGAGTACTAGTTATAGCATTAAATCACAATGTACAGCACATTAAGGACAGAGATCCTACATGAGGAGTAAGTAAACAGTGCCTCCTGTTGTGGACTTAACAAATTGACACTCTAGTTTATGGCATCAGTAATCACCCTAGGCTCTTGTCATGAGTTGCCAAGGCTATGGAAGCCTTTTGAGTTCACCGACTCTGATCATATTTAGACAAGGTCGTAGTCAGAGTAGAAGTTCTCTCCTCCCTTCAGAGAAAGGTACCTCCTTCTTTGAAGACCTGTTCTTTCCACTGGGATCTCACTCACAGAGATCTTGCATTTAGGTCATTTTTTTTTGTCAGAGTGTCTTGGTTTTCCATGCCTGAAATACTCTCATGGGCTTTTCAGTCAGATCCGCGTGCCTTAAGGGCTGATTCTGAGGCCAGAGTGCTGTTAAGGACATCTGCCATTCTATGGGTCTGCTGTGTATCTCGCTTCCCATATTGGATCGTTCTCTCCCTTTTTGATTCTATCAGTTAGTATTTACAGACACTAGTCTTGTTTTTGTGTTCCCTTTGGCTCTTAGTCCTATCATTATGATCAATCGTGAGCAGAAATTGATCACTGGGACTAGTGAGATGGCATTGGTACATGCCACCTTGATGGGATTGAATTGGAATCCCCTAGTATGTTTCTAACTCTATCGTTTGGGGCAAGTCAGCTTGAGCATGTCCCAAATTGCACATCTCTTCCCTCTCTTATTCCCACTCTTATATTTAACAGCAATCACTTTTCAGTTAAGTTTCAGCACTTAAGAATAACTGTGTATTGATTACAGTATTCAACCAAAAGTATTAAGTAGAACAAACAAAAAAAAATACTAAGAGGGATAATGTATTAAGTTGTTCATCAACAGTCAGGGCAAGGGCTGATGAAGTCAACGTTTCTCATAGTGTTCATTTCACTTTAACAGGTTTCCTTTTTGGTGCCCGGTTAGTTGTCACTGATCAGGGAGAACATATGATATTTGTCCCTTTGGGACTGGCTTATTTCATTCAGCATAATGTCTTCCAAATTCATAACAGGGATCACTTTTCAGTTAAAATTTAAACACCTAAGAATAATTGTGTGTTAATTATAGAGTTCAACCAATAGTACCAGCACAAAAAAAATACAAAAATGGATAAAGTATTACACTGTACATCAACAGTCAGGACAAGAGCTGATCAAGTCACTGATTCTTATAGTGTCCATTTCACTTCAACAGGTTTCCCCTTTGGTGCTCAGTTAGTTGTTGCTGATCAGGGAGAACATATGATATTTGTCCCTTTGGGACTGGCTTAGTTCACTCAGCATGATGTTTTACAGATTCCTCCATTTTGTTGCAAATGATGGGGTTTCATTGTTTTTGACTGCTGTATAGTATTCTATAGAGTACACGTCCCATAATTTCTTTATCCAGTCTACCGTTGATGGGCATTTGGGTTGGTTCCAGGTCTTAGCTATTGTGAATTGAGCTGCAATAAACATTAATGTGCAGACAGCTTTTTTGTTTGCCAAATTCATTTCCTTTGGGTAAATTCCAAGGAGTGGGATGGCTGGGTTGTATGGTAGGGTTATATTCAGGTTTCTGAGGAATCTCCAGACTGACTTCCATAGTGGCTTAACCAGTTGGCATTCCCACCAACAGTGGGTTAGTGTCCCTTTTACCCCACATCCTCTCCAGCATCCATTGTTGGAAGATTTCTGTATGTGAGCCATTCTAACTGGGGTGAGGTAGAACCTCATTGTGGTTTTGATTTGCATTTCCCTGATTGCTAGTGATCTTGAACATTTTTTCATGTGTCTGTTGGCCATTTGGATTTCCTCTTTTGAAAAATGTCTATTAAGGTCCTTGGCCCATCTCATAAGTGGGTTGTTTGTTTTGATGTGGTGGAGTTTCTTGATTTCTTTGTAGACTCTGATTCTCAACCGTTTATCTGTTGCATAGTTTGCAAATATTTTTTCCCATTCTGTCGGTTGCCTCTTCACCTTCCTGACTGTTTCTTTTGAAATACAGAAACTTCTCAATTTGATGCAATCCCAAATGTAAGTTTTGGCTTTGACTGCCTGTGCTTCTGGGGTATTTTCCAAGAAGTCTTTGCCAGTACCTATATCTTGCAGAGTTTCTCCAATGCTCTCTAATAATTTGATGGTGTTGGGTTGTAGATTTAAGTCTTTAATCCACGTTGAGTGAATTTTTGTGTAAGGTGAATGGTAGGGGTCTTGCTTCATGATTCTGCATGTGGAAATCCAATTTTCCCAGCACCATTTATTGAATAGACTGTCCTTACTCCAGAGATTGGTTTTGGATCCTTGATCAAATATAAGTTGGCTGTAGATGTTTGGGTTGATTTCTGGTGTTTCAATTCTGTTCCATTGGTCTATCCATCTGTTTCTGTACCAGTACCATGCTGTTTTGATAACAACTGCCCTGTGGTATGTCATGAAATCTGGTATTGTGATGCCTCCGGCTTTGTTTTTGTTGTACAAGATTGCTTTAGCTATTCGAGGTCTCCTGTGTCTCCATATGAATTTCAGCATCATTTTTTCCAGATCTGACAAGAAGGTTCAGTATCTTGATTGGTATTGCATTGAATCTGTAAATTGCTTTTGGGAGAATGGATATTTTGATGATATTGATTCTTCCAATCCATGAGCATGGAAGATTTTTCTATTTTTTGGTATCCTCTTCTATTTCTTTCTTTAAGGTTTTGTAATTTTCATCGTAGAGATCCTTAACGTCCTTGGTTAAGTTTATTCCAAGGTATTTGGTTGTTTTTGTAGCTATTGTGAATGGGATTGATCTTAGAAGTTCTTCCTCAGCTGTGGCATTTCCTGTGTATACAAAGGCTGTTGATTTTTGTGCATTGATTTTATATCCTACTACTTTGCCAAACTCTTCTATGAGTTCCAGTAGTCTCTTAGTAGAGTTCTTTGGGTCCCCTAAATAAAGGATCATATCATCTGCAAAGAGGGATAGTTTGAGTTCTTCCTTCCCAATTTGTATCCCTTTAATTTCTTCTTCTTGCCTAATAGCTCTGGCTAAAACTTCGAGAACTATATTGAATTGCAGTGGTGAGAGTGGGCATCCCTATCTGGTACCAGATCTCAGTGGTATTGCTTCCATCTTTCCCCATTCAATAGGATGTTGGCTGTGGGTTTTTCATAAATTGCTTTGATTATATTGAGGAATGTTCCTTCCAAACCCAGTTTGCTTAGAGTTTTCATCGTGAAAGGGTGTTGTATTTTATCAAATGCTTTCTCGGTGTCTATTGAGATAATCATATGGTTTTTCTTCTGCAGTCTGTTAATGTGGTGTATCACATTGATTGTTTTGTGCACATTGAACAATCCCTGCATACCAGGGATAAATCCCACTTGGTCTGGGTGGATGATCTTTCTGATGTGTTGTTGCATTCTATTGAAGAAAATTTTATTGAGGATTTTTGCATCTATATTCATCAGGGATATTGGTCTGTAATTCTCTTTCCATGCTGCATCTTTTTCCGGCTTAGGAATTAAGGTGATGCTGGCTTCGTAGAAAGAATCTGGGAGGATTCCCTCTTTTTTGATTGTTCTGATTAGTTTGAGAAGAATTGGAGTTAGTTCTTCTTTAAATGTCTGGTAGAATTCAGCAGTGAATCCATCTGGTCCTGGGCTTTTCTTTGTTGGGAGGGCCTTTATTACTGTTTCAATTTCTGTCTCAGTTATGGGTCTGTTTAGGTTTTCGATGTCTTCCTGGTTCAATTTACGTAGGTTGCATGTGTCCAGGAATCTATCCATTCTGATAGGTTTCCCTGTTTGCTGGCATACAAGTCCTTGTAGTAATTTCTGATGATTCTTTCTATTTCTGTGGTGTCCATTGTTACGTTTCCTTTTTCATCTCTGATTTTATTGATATGGGTCTTTTCTTTTTTTAGTTAGTTGGGCCAATGGGGTGTCAATTTTGTTTATTTATTTTTTTTTTTTTCAAAAAACCAGCTCCTCATTTGGCTGATTTTTTATAATGATTTTTGGATTCAATCCTGTTGATTTCTTCTCTGATTTTAATTATTTCTCTTCTCCTACTAGATTTGGGTCTGGTTTGCTACAGATTTTCTAGATCCTTGAGATGCATTGAAAGCTCATCTATTTGGTGCCTTTCCAATTTCTTGATGTAGGCACCTATTGATATAAACTTTCCTCTTAACACTGCTTTTGCTGCGTCCCATTAGTTTTGATATGTTGTGCTGTTATCCTCATTTACTTTCAGAAAATTTTTGATTTCTCTTTTAATTTCTTCTATGACCCATTGTTCATTCAGGAGCATGTTGTTCAATCTCCATGTGTTTGCATATGCTCTAGGGATTCCTGAGTTGCTAATTTCCAACTTCATTCCTTTATGGTCTGAGAAGCTTCATGGTATGATTCTAATTCTTTTGAATTTGCTGAGACTTGCTTTATGGCCTAGTATGTGGTCAATCCTAGAGAAGGTTCCATGTACTGCTGAGAAGAATGTAAATTCTTTATGTGTAGGATGAAAAGTTCTGTAGATATCTGTTAGATCCATTTGGGCTATAGTGTCGTTTAATCTACTGTCTCCTTGTTGATCTTCTGTCCTGTTGATCTGTCTATTTCTGAGAGTGGAGTATTGAAGTCCCCCAGTACTATTGTATTAGGGTCTAAGTCTCCCGTTAAGTCCCTTAACAAATCTTTTAAATAAACTGGTGCCCTGTAATTAGGTGCATATATGTTGATAATCGTTATATCTTCTTGTTGAATTGATCCCTTAATCATTATATAGTGCCCCTCTTTGTCTCCCCTAACAGTTTTTGTGGTAAAGTTTATGTTGTCCAATATTGAGATGGCTACACCTGCTTTTTTCATTTCTGTTGGCATGGTATATCTTTTTCCAGCCTTTCACTTTCAGTCTGTATGGATCTTTGTTGGAAAGATGTGTTTCTTGTAAGCAGCAAATAGATGGGTTTTGTTCCTTAAGTCAATCAGCCAATCGGTGTCTTTTAACTGGACAGTTCAGGCCATTAACGTTCAATGTGACTATTAATAAGTAATAACTTCACCCTGCCATTTGCCAAAGATATTTTCTAATATGTGCTTTGAACTTCCTGTGATCTTTTGCTGTGAGGTTTCCTTCCTTTACCTTCTTTCATATTGATGACCATGTTTCTGTGTTTCTGTGTGTAACACATCTTTAAGCATCTTTTGCAGGGCTGGATGAGTGGCGACACATTCTTTCAATTTCTGTTTGCCGTGAAAGGTCTTTATTTCACCTGCATTCACAAATGAGAGCTTTGCAGGCTGGCGCCACAGCTCAATAGGCTAATCCTCCACCTAGCGGCGCTGGCACACCTGGTTCTAGACCCGGTCGGGGCGCCAGAT
Organism: Oryctolagus cuniculus; assembly: GCF_051225735.1. NCBI lineage: Eukaryota > Metazoa > Chordata > Mammalia > Lagomorpha > Leporidae > Oryctolagus > Oryctolagus cuniculus. The sequence continues at coordinate 101,959,058 of NC_142870.1, forward strand.
TCTGTCCCAGTTGCTGCTCTTCCAGGCCTGCTCTCTGCTGTGGCCCAGGAAGGCAGTGGAGGATGGCCCAAGTGCTTGGGCCCTGCACCCCATGGGAGACCAGGAGAAGCACCTGGCTCCTGCCTTCAGATCAGTGCGGTGCGCCGGCCACGGCAGCCATTGGAGGGTGAACCAACGGCAAAAGGAAGACCTTTCTCTCTGTCTCTCTCTCTCTCACTATCCACTCTGCCTGTCCAAAAAAAAAAAAAAAAATGAGAGCTTTGCAGGATATAATATCCTGGACTGGCAGTTTTTCTCTCTTAGTACCTGGGCTGTATCTCACCATTCCCTCCTAGCTTGTAGAGTTTCGGATGAGAAGTCAGCTGTGAGTCTGATTGGAGATCCTCTGAGAGTAATCTGACGTTTCTCTCTTGCACATTTTAGGATCTTTTCTTTATGTTTCACTGTGGAGAGTTTAATTACAACATGTCGTGGTGAGGATCTCATTTGGTCATGTTTACTAGGGGTTCTATGAGCTTCCTGTACTAGGATGTCTCTGTCCTTCTCCAAACCTGGGAAATTTTCTGCTATTATCTCACTAAAAAGGCATTCTAATCCTTTCTCCCTCTCCATGCCTTCAGGAACTCCTAAAACCCGAATGTTGGTTTTTTTAATAGTATCCTGAAGATTCCCCACAATATTTTTATGTTTCTAATTTCCTCTTCTTTTCTTTGGTTTGACTGTACACTTTCCTGTTCTCTGTCTTTTAAGTCCAATAGTCTCTCTTCTGCTTCACCCATTCTGCTTTTAAGGCTCTCTAATGTGTCTGTCATTTGATCTATTGAATTCTTCATTTCATTATGATTTCTCATCACTATCACAGTTTCATGTTCTACTAGTTGTTTCATTTCATTTTGATTCCTCCTTAATATTTCATTTTCATGAGAGATATTTTCTATCTTGTCCATTAATGATTTCTTTAGTTCAAGAATTTGTTTTTGAGAACTTCTTAATGTTCTTATCAATTTTTTGAGATCCGCTTCTTGCATTTCTTCTATCTCATCATCTTCATAATCTTGAATTGGGGTGCCTATTTCATTTGGGGGCATCATAGTGTCTTCCTTGTTCTTGTTACCTCGGTTTCTGCATTTGTTGTTTGGCATATTGGAGATATTCTTTGGTTTATTCAGTGTGGTGTTTTTTTTCATTATACTGTGACTCTAGATTAAGTGGACTGTCTGCTTTTGATGGATCCTTAGAGGCTGTGATGGGTGTGGCCAGAGAGTTCTGTTTGGTTCTTCAGGGTTAAGGGTGTGCCAAAGGTGACTCACCTAGATTGTTGTCTCTCTCTCTCTTTTTTTTTTTTTTTTTTTTTGACTCAGTTGGGAAGTAACTTCACACAGCTGAATGGAATTGAGAGTAGTTGATGTATGAAATCTGGCCCCTGTGGGTATTCGTCTGCTTACTCCTGGGACCACACAAAGAGTGTATGCAGCCCTCAGTGTGGTCTCAAAATTCTCCACAGTCTCTCACCAGGTTGCCCAGGTTACCGAGTTTGTGTACTCTGTGAGTTCTCTCGCCCCCTCCCCCAGATTTTCACAGTCTCAGTTTGTTAGCTCCACACTTTCACTAGGTCTTAACCTTCTGTTATTTCTCCCCACCAGAGTCAGGTTTTTCTGCTTGGCCGATGGCGGGTGCCACTTTATGTATGTCCAAAATGGCACCTGCTCTTTATCTTGCTCTGCTTTGCAAAGTGAATGGAGAGAGAGGCTTGTGTCCATGCTGGTTCCCCTTATTTATTCATTTTTTTCTCTTCTCCAGTCAGCCTGGTGAACTTTCCCCAGTGGGGCTTCAGGCCTCATTCCCTGTAGGCTTTTTCTGTCTTTCCCAGCCAATGTCTCGGGTTACCGGGGTTTTTGTCTCACCTCCCCTTCCAGCACTGGTGCACAGACTCTGCAGCTCGGCTTCTGCAGCGGCTCGGCTCCCACAGCTCAGCTTCCACGCAGTGGGCGACCTTGCTCTCCCCATAGGTCCTCCGTGTCACATCCACTAGATCTGGAAGAGTTTCCTCTGCAATTTTTTCCTGAGCCTTTTCCTGAGGCTACAGTAACTCCACTTTTATTAAACTATCTTTTCCCGGACTATCGGCGCATGCCCTCACTATTCCGCCATCTTGGCTGCCTCAATTATCTTTATATACAGAAGATCAACTTGGTATATACTAAGTAATGATTGCAACATTTTGCACACACAGAAACACAAACTATAAAGTACCATTTGAGTACTAGCTTTACCATTAATTCACATAGTACATCACATTAAGGACAGAGATCCTACATGGAGAGTAGGTGCACAGTGACTCTCATCATTGATTTAACAATTTTTTTTTTGACAGGCAGAGTGGACAGTGAGAGAGAGACAGAGAGACAGAGAGACAGAGAGAAAAGTCTTCCTTTGCCATTGATTCACCTTCCAGTGGCCGCCGTGGCCAGTGCACTGCAGCCAGCGCACTGCGCTGATCCAAAGGCAGGAGCCAGGTGCTTCTCCTGGTCTCCCATGGGGTGCAGGGCCCAAGGACTTGGGCCATCCTCCACTGCACTCCCAGGCCACAGCAGAGAGCTGGACAGGAAGAGGGGCAACCGGGACAGAATCCGGCGCCCCAACCGGGACTAGAACCCGGTGTGCCAGTGTCACAGGCAGAGGATTAGCCTAGTGAGCCACGGCACCAGCCTGATTTAACAATTGACACTCTTATTTATGATGTCAGTAATCACCCGAGGTTCTTTTCATGAGCTGCCAAGGCTATGGAAGTCTCTTGAGTTCACAAACTCCGATCTTATTTAGACAAGGCCATAGTCAAAGTGGAAGTTCTCTCCTTCCTTCAGAGAAAGGTACCTCCTTCTTTGATGGCCCATACTGTGAAAGAAACAGTCAGGAAGTGAAGAGGCAACCAACAGAATGAGAAAAAATATTTGCAAATTATGCAACTGATAAAGGATTAATAACCATAATCTACAAAGAGATCAAGAAACTCCACCACATCAAAACAAACAACCCACTTAAGAGATGGGCCAAGGACCTTAATAGACATTTTTCAAAAGAGGAAATCCAAATGGCCAACAGACACATGAAAAAATGTTCAGGATCACTAGCAATCAGTGAAATGCAAATCAAAACCACAATGAGGTTGAACCACACCCTGGTTAGAATGGCTCACATACAGAAATCAACTAACAACAGATGCTGGAGAGGATGTGGGGAAAAAGGGACACTAACCCACTGTTGGTGGGAATGCCAACTGGTGAAGCCACTATGGAAGTCAGTCTGGAGATTCCTCAGAAACCTGAATATAACCCTACCATACAACCCAGCCATCCCACTCCTTGGAATTTACCCAAAGGAGTTTAAATTGGCAAACAAACAAGCGGTCTGCACCCTAATGTTTATTGCAGCACAATTCACAATAGCCAAGACATGGAATCAACCTAAATGCCCATCAACAGTAGACTGGATAAAGAAATTATGGGACATGTACTCTATAGCATACTATACAGCAGTAAAAGAAAAATGAAATCCGATCTTTTGCAACAAAATGGAGGAATCTGGAAAACATCATGCTGAGTGAACTAAGCCAGTCCCAAAGGAACAAATATCATATGTTCTCCCTTATCCTTGATAACTAATGAGCACCTAAAAGGAAAACTGTTGAAGTAAGACTGACACTATGAGAAACAATGACTTGATCAGCCCTTGTCCTGACTGTCGAGGAACAGCTTACTATTTTATTGATTTTAGTATTTTTTGTTCTGTTTAATACTATTGATTGAACTCTTTAATTAACACACAATTATTCTTAAGTGTTCAAATTTAACTGAAAAGTGATCCCTGTTAAATATAAGAGTGGAAATAAGATAGGGAGGAGATATGCATTTCAGCACATGCTCAATCAGGCTTATCCCTAATGGTAGAGCTAGAAACATGCCAGGGGATTCCATTTCAATCCCATCAAGGTGGCATGTACCAATGACATCTTACTAGCCAAAGTGATCAATTTGTTAATAATTGATCATAATGATTTTCATATTTTTCTCAGCTGTAAATGTAACTTTTCAACATGAACTTAGTGTGTATATTCTTTTAAGTTCTCTGTGCTCCTTGGTAAGAAGTGCAGCATAAGAATTTTTCATCCCAAGAAAAGTGCATTTTATTTTCCTCTTCTTTTTTCCTTTCTTACCTCCCACTACCATGCTCAGAAGTTGTCAACCCTGTATGCACCTTAGAATAATTTGGTGACTTTTAAATATCCTAATGCATTGGTCATACCAAAGGCCAGTTAAATCAGGGTCTCCAGAGAGTGAAGGTCAGGCATTTGAGTATTTTTAAAGCTCCTGAGACGATTCCATTGTGTAGCCAGTGTTGGGAAGCGCTGGTCAAGAGCAACACCCACTTACTTTCCAATTCCCCAGCTGGTATCTACTTTCATAATTATTGCGCCCTGCGATTTTCTTGGAATCAAATGCCTTTCTGTATTTTACAACCTAAAATAAAACACAACAAGCACATCTATCGAACCCCAACTCATATGCCCATTTTCCACAAAGTTTTCTTTGCTTCCCCACCACCAGTCTCAACTTCTTGTTGCTCTCATCCAAGTGACATACATCTATGTTTAACACGTGGAACATTCAGCTTTAAAGTTTAGTTTTAGGCATCGTTTTCTTAAATGGGTTTTAATCTCCCTCAAACTGAAGACTTAGACTTATAGATTTACATATAGTAAATATTCAATTAAATATCTTGAAGTAAAATTAAAATTTCTAAAAGTGAGTGATATAAATAATTCCAGACCAACTCTTTCCTACAGATAGTGTTGGTGATGACTTGTGACTTGTATCAAAAATAACTTCTTCAAGCCCTAAAGGCATTCGGATCTGGCTGAAAAGCCCATGAGAGTATTTCAGGCATGGAAAGCCAAGACACTCTGGCAAAAGATCTCTGTGAGTGAGATCCCAGTGGAAAGAACAGGTCATCAAAGAAGGAGGTACCTTTCTCTGAAGGGAGGAGAGAACCTCCACTTTGACTATGACCTTGTCTAAACAAGATAAGAGTCGGAGAACTCAGAGGGCTTCCATAGCCTTGGCAACTCATGACTGGAGCATAGGGAGATTACTGATGCCATAGACAGGAGTGTCAATTGGTAAAGTCAACAACAGGAGTCACTGTGCACTTACTCCTCATGTGGGATCTCTGTCCTTAATGTGCTGTGCATTGAGATTTAATGCTATAACGAGTACTCAAACAATATATTTCACTTTGTGTTTCTATGGGGGTGCAAACTGTTGAAAGCTTTACTTAATGCATACTAAACTGATCTTCTGTAAAAAAAAAAAAAAAAAAGAAATTATCAATTCCCAACTTGACTCTCACTGGGATTAAACATGACAATAGGTCTGCTCTGATTTCATCATCATTTAAAAAAAAATCACCTATTATTTTTCACTTTATGTTTCTGTGTGGGAGCAAACTGGTGAAATCCTTACTTAATGTATACTAAGCTGATCTTCTGTATATTAAGATAATCGAAAATGAATCTTGATGTGAATGGAAGGGAAGAGGGAGTGGGAAAGGGGAGGGTTGTGGGTGGGAGGGACGGTATGGGGGGGAAGCCATTGTAATCCATAAGTCGTACTTTGGAAATTTATATTCATTAAATAAAAGTTAAAAAAAAATAACTTCTTCAGAAAAACCCTACTACCCTTTCTCATGAAAACATGGGATGCGATTTAATATTCCCAACAAGAGCAGCTGCCCATCAATGGTAACTTCGAAGTCAGTGATAATTCCAGACATAGTGGTTCTCCACTTGCATATGATGCCACAATGCATTATTTCCTGCTCAGCCAAAACATCTGATGTTTTGCTTTGTAAAACTTGACTTAAGTTACTGAACATTGGCCAAAGCATCTCCCAAGGTAATATCCATAGGTTAAACGCTGAAGAGTGTGTGTGTTGTGAGTGTAACACACACATAAAAGCCACTCTTCTGGAAGAGACAACTTGGACATGACCAAGACATCTTTCCCATGTTCCAGGTACCCCTGACTTTCTTCTCTGCTCCCATTTAAACTCTAGGTTGAATTCCATCATAATGTGGCTGACTCCCTCCACTAGCAATGTGGAGCAACTTGAAGGTGAACTTCGTATTTTGCTCATTTTTTTTTCATACAGAGCATTTAACTGCCACAGTTTCTTTCACATAACAGAAATCAAAAAGCATTTCTCGAATTAACCAATGAACAAAGGATGATGCCTGAATGGACAAAGTATTGGTGTGACTCCTTTTGTTGTAAACAGAAAGCAAGAATATTTCATGCCCCACCAATTCAAATAGGTTTCTAATTAGATATGAACACATAAAAGAAAACTAATTAAATTCACAAATGAGAAATGAAACAAAAGTTTTGTGATTTAGTGATGCTTCTTAAAAGTGTCCAAAATTTGTTATAAATTTCATTTGAGTAGTCAAACATCTTAAGACGTTCCAATTTATTTTGAGGACTAGAAGTTGGATAAGGCAAGTAAGATACTCTTCTTGGATACAAAACCTAATGTGTACAAAAAATCTTCAATGATCTACATAAATAATATTTAAAGCAATATTTCAAAAAAAGCAAAATTAATGCAAAACAATCCATAATGAATAATATGTCACTTATAAAGACACTATCCATGGGAGATAGTTTTTCATGATGTTATGTGAGTACTGTTACATTATGTGCAGTATTACATCAAAATATTAATATATTCTTACATAATGCTATTAATACAGCTATGTCCACAATAATAATAACATACAGGTTTTGGTGTTCACAGCTGTAACAAGGTATACACAGAGATGGACGGCCTTAGAAAAGGAAATAGTTTAAGACTAACAGCTGTTGTGGGTTATTTTCCAGAAGTAGCCTATAATTTTTCAAGCTTAGGTCTTAATTAGTGGTCAAAGTATCTTATATGTTGGGAAATAAATTGATATTTCCCCCACTACAGTGCTCTAAAAACACATTTATCTATGGAAAATATAGTTTTACATAACTATTCATTTTTCTCCCATTTCATGAATGTCTAGTGCTGTACTGAGCACTGAGGCTAATTCTCTGGCCAGCTTGGGGCAGACATCCTTGTGAGCAAACACTGGTGATAGAATGCTGAGAAAGATACAAGAAAGCACAGTGAGGTTGCCATGGGGATGGGAATGATTTCTCTCTAGGGAGAGAATCAGGGGACAAGAAAAAGAATTTTTGGGTCAGAGTAAAGAAACTGATTAGTCAACAAGTACCTTTTGAAACTGCATTTTTTATCATAAGAGCTAATATTAAATGCCTTAAAATTCTGAATAATTTTGATAAAGCACTTCCATTTCAAGGAAATCTCTTCAAATAAATGTTAATATGCATAAAGATTTCTCCCTATGAAAATTCATCACAGTATTTTTTACCCTATAATGAAAATGAAGGAATAAACCTAACTAGCCAATAATATGGCAGTGTTAGAATGCATACATTGCATGACAGAAGATTTACAACAATTAAAAATATATTGGTAAGGAATCAGTTTTAACACACAATGGGGTACACAGCTTCTACTCAAAGTGTGGTCCTTGGACCAGCACCAGGGCCTCATCTAGAAGGCTGTTAGACGTATAGTCTCAAGCCCCAACTGAAGCAGAATCTGCACGTTATAAAGGGCCCCAAATGATTCACGCACAGCACCATTTGAGAGACTGGGTACATTGCTGGATTATCTCTGGGGCTGTGCTTGTCATTCTTTCCTTCACATTTTCTCAAGTACAAATGCATTGCTTTTGGTATAAGGAGAACATTTTTATAAGTATATGTTTTCTGAGTTATCTTTCTTGTAAAATGATTATTCATGGTAAAGGGAATTACTTCCTAAAAGATAAAAATTCATGCTCATTGCACATTGAAGCTTGCATATATTAAGGCATAATTGTATATTAATAGGTTCTATGACCATATATCTAATATAATTGTGATTTAAAATATTTCTTTACACTGTTTCCATAAGAACGGTTGCATCTTTTTGTTCATGTACCTTGCACCTCTGCCTGTTGAAGATCTGAATATGTTTGTGGAGCAAGTCTCACCTGTCAGCCAGTCATATACTCCCTCAAATCATTCTTGATTTCTTTTGAACTTTATCCTCTTTCCTGATACCATTCGAAAACTGCTAAGATAAACAAAATTCTACTCTCTACTTTTCTCTCTCATTTTGTTTTAAAAGCCGCCTTTCAAAAGACAGGTGTTTTTGGCACACCCAGGTGGGATGAGTAAGAATCCATCTTGTTAGGGCTGTTTTTCATCCTATTTTTATCCTCAGAGTACTCTGAAGTTAGAGCACCTAAGAAATGCCAGGTTTGAAGCCTGGTAAGAGAGAGGAAAAGATCTCCATCAGAAATACTGCTCAGGTTGGCCCTGGTAGCCATTGTAAACACTGCAGCGGACTCAACACAGCGAGATGGGAGGTATCAAGAAAACAAGCAGGGCCAACCTCCAAAAGCTTCAATACAGCAGCCCCAGAGCATTGCACGCTGTTTAAGGCATACAAGTAAAATCCTATTCCAATGCAAACCATTTCAATGTAGCATTTTGTTAATGAATCAGTGTACAAGTCCTCTGAGAAGGCACATGGTAATTGTGCTTTGTTCATCCGTTCCTGGATCTTATAGAACAAGTGGAGGAAGCCCTATCCCTGTAGCAGCCTGATTAAAGAAGCCCTTAACCCCAGTGCCCTCTTGTGTAACAGGGACTTTATACAACAGCAATGGGAAAATAACTGGACCAAGAGGCTGCTTTTCAAAGAAGTCACAGGTGGAGGCGATGGGGGGATATTATTGAGAAAATCTAGAAGGAAAGCAAATGGAGAGGAAGTCACACACACAGAGCATCTCACATAATCCCAACAGAATTGCAACATGTGTGCGCTGACTGAAATCCAAGGATGTCCCTAGGTTTCCCACGCTCTCCTACCTAATGAATGGCAGAAGGGGGACAGCAAGGGAACAAACAGCCTTCCCAACACCCAGCCCAGTCCCTTTAACACAGAAGAGAATTATTACGTATTTACAACACTGAATAGGATGTGAGGCTCTAAGTGTGCAAGTCAGTCATCCACTCTAGTTCCTTAGGAATTGGAGCAGGGACAAGGAAAGCCTTTGCAAGACTCCACTAAGCCAGACCCAGCTTCAAAGAGCAGCTAAAGCTCCCAGCAGAACACAGGCTCAGCGTATGACACGTGTGCAAAATCCATCAAATGCATGCTGCACCCAGCCACCATCATCTCACAACGCAGCTATTTAAAATGGAAACACATGGCTAATGCAGAAGAAACCTGCCTTTCCCCCTTCTCCATGTGCTTAAGAATTAGTTATCTGAAGCCGGCGCCGCGGCTCAATAGGCTAATCCTCCGCCTAGTGGCGCCAGCACCCTGGGTTCTAGTCCCGGTAGGGCCGCCGGATTCAGTCCCGGTTGCCTCTCTTCCAGGCCAGCTCTCTGCTGTGGCCTGGGAGTGCAGTGGAGGATGGCCCAAGTCCTTGGGCCCTGCACCCCATGGGAGACCAGGAGAAGCACCTGGCTCCTGCCTTCGGATCAGTGCGGTGCGCCGGCCGCGGCGGCCATTGGAGGGTGAACCAACGGCAAAGGAAGACCTTTCTCTCTGTCTCTCTCTCTCACTGTCCACTCTGCCTGTAAAAAAAATAAATAAATAAAAAAGAATTAGTTATCTGAGTTTAAAGAAGAGTAAAGTAAAATAAAAATGACCAAAAGAAAGGAAATAGGAGCTCCAAGATCCTTTGAAGCTTTCTAAACGTGGGCACGGTTGCAGGGTTACTCATTCACGAGGCAGACTGCAAGGCTCAGCTGAAGCCCACCTTGGCTAGTGGGGCTCTGGCTGAAGGATCCTGGACTAGAAAAGCACACAAGAGGGGTTCAAATCCTGACTCCCCTTTTGGCAGACCTGCAGCATATTCTAAGCCTTGGTCTCCAGAGAAATGAGAATAATAACTGATAGTCAAGTAGAATAATCTATAAAAATCTAGATAAATTCCCCATGTATGGTTTACAGACTTTATCTATTCCATTGAGGAACAGTTTCTTTCTTTCTTTCTTTCTTTCTTTCTTTCTTTCTTTCTTTCTTTCTTTCTTTCTTTCTTTCTTTCTTCATACTATTTGTTAAACTTTTTTACTTAGTGTAGGGTTAACTATACAACCATTAAGTAAACTTAAAATAGATCTTTGTAAAATTAAGAGTGGGAATGGGAGAGGAAGGAGGTGGAAGAGTTGGAGCATGGGGGTGGGGGGTGTGTCACTATGTTCCTAAATCTGTATATATAAAATACATGAAACTTAGGTAACTTACATAAAATTTTGAAAAAGACATAAACTAATTTATAAACAATAATAGAATTGGATATGATTAGAATCATCTGTTAAGTTACTCATCTGGCTTTTCCACTGATTTGTAACTCTTAAAGGGTGGGAACCTTTGTTCATTTTTTATGAATCTAGAATGAGCATGTTGTCTCGCTGGGGCTCACTCCCCAATAAGTGTGTAGTGAATAGATGAGTCTGGGAGTTGGAAATTACTTCCAACCATGCTAATCAGTGTCATTCCTAACTCTACCCAACGGGAAACTGTATCAACTCAAAAGGTCTTTTCCCTCTTCCTGTTACGTGGCATATGTGATACGAGGAAAGGAGAGAGCATCAGGCCACTAGCATAGAAATTAGTCCTTCAAGATTTCCAAAACAGAAGATAAGCTAGAAGCACATCCCTTGAGATGAAGAAATCAAAGTGCCAGAAAGGGATTTTATCAATAGGTAATTTAAGTTTGTGCTTCAAAGTGAATCTGCTTTATTGGGGTTAATTTATGTTTTAAATAACTTGCTCCAAGACATGAAAAAGAAAATTTGCAAAGTGAGGGGAAAATTTGTTAAACAGTGATTGCTGTAGGAAACTGGTTATTTCAATTCCCAAAATATACATAAAATATCTACTATGTGCCAGGTGATATTAGACACAGAAAAATCCAATATGAATAACACAGGCTCCTATTCCAAAAATATTATGCTTGCCACCTAATAAAAAAAAAACACATTTTCCTTTTCTTCTGTTATTTTTCTAAGTTTGTAAAACTCTTGTTAACTTGTTTAAAGCTGCAAGCCCAAACCCTCCTCTCTCATTAACCTACATCTCCAATAGAATTCTACATCAAATGAAATGTTAGGATACTTTTTAATTCATTATCAATCAACAAGTGTTTACTTCACAATTATGTACCATGAACCTAGCTTTGTTCAAATGAAAAAGGGGCTTTCATGTGAACACCTCAAAGACACCTAAGTGCTAGCCTTTGTATTTTGTACATGCATGTACATAAAAACAAAGCAATATTTACATTTTTAGGCACACTAAAACATAGTGTGGTGTCTATTTATTGCATTTGAAAAAGGGCTTGCATCAGGTATACAGTTTGATGATTTGGGCAGATGTATACACCTGTGGAAATCTAATATTCATAACAAGATATAAGCTTTCCATTACTCCAAGAAATTCCTTCCAGTCCCATCTTAATCAATCCTTATTATTAGGTGACCCAGAGTCAACCATTGTTCTCATTTTATGATTCTTATTTTGTTTACTTATTCCAGAATATCAGATAAATAGTCTCAACAGTATATACTCCATATACTGCTTTTTTTTTGCTTAACACTATCTTTAAAATTCATTTATGGCTTTGCCTGTATCATAATTCTTTTTATTGTAGAGTAATCTCCCATGATATGGATATGCCAATATTCTTCTGTTGATGAGTTATTATGAATGAAGCTGTTGTAAGTATCTTTATTGTAGTTTTATAGCAAGCTTTGAAATGAGATAGTGTAAATGATAATAAAATATTTTTAGAATATTATTTGACAGTTTTAAGTCTATATAATTTTTGAAATCAGATTCAAGTTTCTACTTTAAAGAAAAGGGGGACATAGCAGGTCACTCTGCCTGTGATGCTGGTATCCCATATGGGCACCAGTTTTTGTCCCAGACGCTCCTCTTCCAATCCAGCTTCCTGCTGGTGAGCTGGGAAAGGCAACAGCAAATGGCCCAAGTGTTGGGCCCCTGTAACTCATGTGGGAGACTCACAGGAAGCTCCTGGCTTCGGCCTGGCCCGCCCTGGCCATTGCAGCCATCTGAGGAGTGAACCAACAGATGCGAGATCTCTCTCTCTCTCTCCCCCCTCCCCTCTCTGTAACTCTGATTTTCCAATAAATAAATAACAAAATGGGAAACAAAATGGGAAAAGTTATTGGATTTTGATTTTTTTAAAGATTTATTTATTTATTTGAAAGTCAGAGATACACAGAGAGAGAAAGAGAGGCAGAGAGAAAGGTCTTCTATCCGCTGATTCACTCCCTAGTCAGCCACATCAGCCAGGTGCCTCTTCTGGGTCTCCCACGCAGGTGCAGGGGCCCAAGGACTTGGGCCATCTTCTATGCTTTTCCAGGCCCATTAGCAGGGAGCCGGATCAGAAGTGGAGCGGGCAGGACTCGAACGGGTGCTCAAATGGGATGCCAGCACTGCAGGCAGCAACTTTACCCACTACGCCACAGCGCTGGCCCCCGGATTTTGATTTTAAGGATACTTAATATGTAGAACAATTTGGAAAAATTTAAATCTTAGCAATGCTGAGTCTTCCAGTATCCACTATTTATTTTCTCTTTGAGATTCTTCACTTTCCTTAGCAAAGCATTATACTTTTCAGTTACCATTTTGGATAATTTATGTTAAATTTATCCCTAAGTCATTTTAATGTAATTATAAATGATACAGTTAAGATCATTTTCAAAGTGTAGGTGATTTGTAAAGATACAACTGATTTTTTAAATATTTACTTGTATCTTGAGGTACTTCTAAATTCCATTAGTTTCAGTAACTTTTTGGAAGATTCATATGAATTTACAATGAATACAAATCACGTTGTCCAACAATATGAACCATTTTCTGTCCTCCTTCCATGCATATATAACTTTTACTTATCTTTGTTGACTTATTGCACTTAATAAGAACTCAAGCACAATGTTGACCAAAAGTTGTGGAAGAAGACACCCGAGTTTGCCCTGATCTTATGAAAATATCACCTAGTCTTCCTCATTAATAGGATAACCCTTTTAGGTTTTGCTATAAATACTATCTATCATATTGAACAATTTGGTCTCTAGTCCTAGTTTTCTGAGACTGGTGATTTTTCATCAAAAATAGATTTTAAATTTAGCCAATGCTATTTACTAAAATGAGTTTCATAATTTATTCTATTAACATGAGGAAACATTTTAATACTAAGCTACATATATTCCTTTTTAAACCTAGTTAATCATGATGTATCATATTCTCTATATATGGTGAGATGTTACTTGTTAAGATTTTGTTAAAAAGTTTGTTGTTTATGCTCATAAGGGATGTTAATCTGTAATTTCTTTTTCAAAAATGATCCTTGTGTCATTTTGGTATGAGTATTATATTGATCTCATAAACTAAATTGGTAAATGTTGGCTTCTCCATTTTGTGAATCAGTTTGTGTAAGATGATCATTCTGTTTTTCTTGTGTTTGACAAAATTCATGGATGAACCTATGTGACAATACAGTTTTTCAGGGGAATATTATTGAATATAGATTCAGAGACTTTGATAATACAGATCTATTTAGGTTTTCTAATTTTTCTTTTACAAATGCTGGCGATGACATATTTCAAGAAATTCTTCTATTTTATCTAACTTGGCATACTTATTAAAATACTTCTTTATAATATTCTATAATCATCCTTTAAATGTCAATATGGCCTGTAGACTTGTTTCCTATTTAATTCTGAGCATTTGCAATTTGTCTCTTCTTTTTTTCTTAAATAATCTATCTAGTGGCTTAGCAATTTTATTGATCTTTTCCAAGAACCATTCTTTATTCCATTGATTTTTTTCTATTGTTTATGTTGACTGCTGCACTGACTTCTTCTCTCATTTTTATAATTTTGTTCCTTCCACTTATTACATGCTTAAGTTGCTCTCCTTTCTCTAGCTTCTTAAAGCAAAAGCCTGAGAATTGATTATCTATCATTGCTATTTTCTAATTTAAGTATTTAAAATTATATATTTCCCACTAACCACTATTTGATTGGCACCCTACCAATTTAGGTATATTGTGATTTTACTATAACTGTTCAAAATTTGTAATATTTCCTGTGATTTCCTCTTTGATAAATGGGATATTTAGATGTCAGTTTCTTGATTTAAAAATGTTTAGAAATTTTTGAGTGTTTTTGTTACTGAATTCTGATTTCATTCCACTATGGTAAAAAGAAAAAATGTTTTCAAATTCGTGACTTAATTTGTTACCAACCTAGTAATATAAAACATGAAACAGACTATGATTTATCTTTGCAGTGTTCATGTTTGCTTGAAAATAACGTGTACTTGGCAGGAGTTAGAAGTAATTTCTTATAAATATTCGTTATGTTGATTTAATTAAAATTGTTTAGGTCTTCTAGAGCCTCACTTATTGTCACTGTGTACCTGTTCTAACAGTTACTAAGAGAGCACTATTAAAATCAAATTGTATGTTTGTTCTGCATTTAATTCTGCTTTTGCTGCATGAATTTTAAAGTTTTGTTATTAATTGCAATTAGGATTGTTACATCTTATTTCATCTTCTTGATGATTTGACCTTTTAGATGTCCCCCTTATTTCTTTATTCTTTGTCCCAAAATCTATGTTAGCTAATATCAATAGTCACTCCTACTGTTGTGATTAGTCTTCTCATGCTGTGTTATTTTACTTGCAACCCACTAAGTCTTTACAGTGTTTGTCAGTGGTTGTGTGTCACATTACTCTGCTTCTTCATGGGCCTAGCAATTTTGTTGAGATCCTAGATTTTTAATATCTTCTTTAAAGAATTTTCAGTTCTGGAACTGACCCTGTGGTGCATTGGCGTGAATCACTGCCTGTGGTACTGGTATCCCATATGGGCACTGGTTCCACTCTCAGCTGCTCCACTTGTGATTCAGCTCCCTGCCAATGCACCTGGGAAAACAGCGGAGGACGGCCCAAGTGCTTGGGCCTCTGCCCCCATGTGGAAGACCCAGATGAAACTCCTGGCTCCTGGCTTAGGCCTGGGCCAGCCCTAGTCATTGCAGCCATTTGGGGAGTGAACCAGCAGATAAAAATCTCTCTTTCTGTCTTTCCCTCTCTGTGACTCTGCCTGTCAAATAAATAAATGAATCTTTTCTAAAAAATAATTTTAAGTTTTACTATATAAGTCAATTTACTGGAGGATTATGTTGACACTATTTGTCTAACTTTTAAATTTTGTTAGATTGGGTCTTGAGAAATTCTTACTATTTCTAAAGTATGTTCTTTCTTCAATCTCAAGCGATTTCCTGTTTCACTCTGGTTAGCTAGGCTCAGAAGTATCCTAGTACAGTGATGTCTTTAGAATCACACAGGTCAGTCAATGCACTTCCCTGTCGGGTCTTCCTTTTTCTGACTTACCACAAAGCCTAAAGCATTCAAAGCAGGTTTCTCAGAGAAACTGAGACTTGAACTGAGCTTTGAAAGACGGATGAGCATCGAGATGGCAAACAGGTTAGAAGAGAGTATGCACTTGGTAGAGGATAGAAAAAGAACAGGGTGGGAAGTTGACGACAAACCGACAGAAGCAAGATGTTGTGTAGCCATGAAGTCTGATAGCTTGAGTGAGCTCAGTCAAGGCTTTTTGATTGCCATTTATTATAATATTTTAGCCACAGATTTATTCTTCACACTTACAGGTAACTACATAATTATACACATTCATATTATATAATAGGCTCTTTGCTTTCTGTGTTTATGGCTTCACAAATACTGAAGTCTCTGTCGGTTTTATTTACACAGAAGATTAAAGAAGTAAAGAGAGAAAGCAAAAAGGGAAAGGGAGAATTCTGTCCCTTTGTTTTTCTCTATTCATGTCTGGTTGGTTTTCATGGTAATGTAAAGAATTTCTGCAAGCCTGTTCAAATATCAAAAAATCTTGAGTTGCTGAAATTCGCCTTCTGAGATCACAGGAGATAGCATGCCTCTCCTCATTTAGCTAAAATGTTATCTACAAAGTCTTCCTTTCAGCTCATGACCTCCTCATCCACAAGGATCACAATCTATTTAGAACTATTATTGGAGCAGTGTCTGCTACAGGCAAGGCCACAGACCTGCTTTCTCATTCTTAACTTTTGAAGAGAATTCCCATTCTTCAATCATGTGGAGTTGTTTTCTTGGTGTGAAAATAACTTTGAAGGCAAATATTTGTTTGACTTCAAATTTTTGAAATTTCTTTAAAGATTTATTAGGTATTTTGTTTTTTTTCCATATTATATTTATAATTTAAATTCTTTAGCACCTTGGTACTCAGTGTCTAATTCTGTTAATAATGCCAATATCTATTAGCATAGAGTGAGCCCTCCTGTTTATCAGGAACTGTGACCTCTTCAGCATTGATTTCACGTGATCCTCACAGTAGCACTGAGAGACAAGTCCTGTTACCATAGGAACACTTGAGTAACAAGTCCACAAACACCAAGCAGTAAATGCCATTAAGGGTTGAGCACAGCTATGTAAATACATGAAGAAGACAGTACCAAAGCATACATAAAACGGCAAAAGTAATTTTCCGAGAGGACTTCACATATAACAAAGATCTTCACATAAAGTCAAATCATGGCTCTCTCATTTTTTGGCTAGGAGACTTTGGTAAAATTATTTATTTTAGCTCTATAATTCAGTGAGATTAAAACCTCTTGGTAAGTTCATAAAGATTCAATAAGATAATATCTACAAAGTTATAATAGTAGCTACTATTATTATCCATTATTATTCTAAAAGGCTTACAATCTTGACACAATTTAAGATTCAGATTTCCTAAAAAATCTAGCTCCAAATTACTGAAACATTTTCAGCTTCAGTTTCTTGAGGGGATAATAGCGATCACCTACACATAAAGTTGTAAGAACTGGGTGGGTTATATAACAGTCCTTGACACATCCTAAATGTTTAATGTGTTATTTCGTACAATGATTATGATGACAGCCAGACAAAATGGTATAGTGGGCTTGTTTAAAGTTTAATACACAGGAGGACAAAGGTCCATGAGAACTTGAGTTAGAAGAAATGCATAATCTTTACAGAAATCTGACAGTTGGGTTGGTCTCCTGGCCATACCCTCATCAGACCCCTGTCTGCATGCCATGTAGGAAAGTAATGCCCCACATAAGAACTGCTCCATAGCAAGACCACTGCAGATCTCACTCCCAGAGAGAAAATCTGATGGAGAAAGAGCTGTTCCTCTCCCTACAGCTTGTCATTGAATATCATGGACTTTGGGCACAGTGATGACTCAGTGCCTCCGTAATGAGAACTGATAAAACAGTAAAGGCATCACAGCACCCAGGAGGGTAGCAGCAGAGAAGGACAGTGGAAGGGACTGTGGTCCTTAGCCGATCATCAATAGCAAAGTGGCAGCAGCGCACTGCAAGGACAAACTTGTTGGTGAGTGTGTCTAGGGACCTGCAGGAATGGCAAAGGAAGATTTTCAGAGAACTCTATAATACAGGTGGAGGCAATGAGCCAAGGTAATTTGAATAATGACTAATAAGGTGACCTCATTTATATCCACAGACTGTTGAGGTCTAGAGCAATTCAGGTTACATTATAATAAAAACAAGTAATCATTACTATTATTGTGGTGTAATCTCATTTCAAGCACAGATTTTGCTCGTAGCTGCTTGCTTGACACTTTGGGTTGTGCCAATTTTCTGGTGGCACAGACCCAATTTTCTAGTGGTTTGAGTTTTGACTTTCTTTCGACATTGCTTAGTGGGTCACCATGAGTCAGCTTAGAAGAAATTGTGTTTGTTTCTTAAGTACATTTCTCCTTTTAAAATGCTGATTTTTTCCATATGCCTAATCAAAGTTTTCATAAACTTGAATATTTGTGTTTTCCCTTGCATCCTATGAGGATGGAGTTATTTTTTAAGGTTCTAATTAACATAGGAACAATTAGAAACAGGAGGCCATGACCTACTGAATTTTTCATATCAATTGAAACCTAAAAAAAACTCCTCTTCAGAGTGTTCATTCAATGGCTACCATCTCAAATACACATGTGACAGATCCGTCCAGCTTGAGTCACATTACAAACACATCAAAGAGATCTGTGGATGGAGTGAAATTTGCTCTTTCTGATTTTTGTCTTGCTTTAGTTTTTGTTGTTTAAAAAAACCACAGAGCCACAGACGTTTTGTTTTAAGTCTCATAAATACAGCAAATAGGGATAAGAGGTTAATTTTAATTAAAACATCAATATATAAATTCAATACTGCTGAAGTGGAATTTTTTGCTCTAGTTAATTTCTCTATAAATAAACTTCTTCCCCAAACAAAAACTCTCCAAAAAGGTAAATAATCTGTGAACTAATAGTGCGGCTCTTCAAGGAAGTGAAGCATATGCTTCCAGGAGAAAATAAAATATAATACGTCTCTTAGCATTTGACCTCAAAGCAATGTTTATTTGGCAGTCTAGAAAGATAAGTTGCTTCATATAGATGAAGCAGGGTCTATTTACTATGAAGCTGATCTTCATCCAAGCCTGCATTGTAGAGATTAGTGAGAATACAGTCAGTTGCCAGGCAGATTAAAAATGGACTTGCCCAAATCCATCTTCTGTGCCAACTAATTTTTCCAATATTTATCTATGGAAAGTATGTTAAAAGAGTATCTAAACAAAAGATAATTGCTTATTATTTCCAAAGCATGCTAAATATTAAGAAGTATAAGCGTTTGAAACAATATTTCAACATATCAGAAACTGTTTTTAAACAGAGTTAGTACCATTATCATTCAACAGCAACTTGGTATCAAACAGAGCCACTGAGTTCAATACTTCATGTAGATTGTATTACTTACTTAATAATAACCATGTGGGGGAAAGATACTAGTATTAGCTTCACTTTACAGAGATAAAAAGAGAGGATAAATAGCCTATCAAAGATCATGTGCTAAGTTTTAGAGCCACATGTTTAAAGTGTAGCACTTACTTTCAAAAGCTTGCTCTTATTCACCATGTATTTGTAAGACATTGTGGTAGACAAAAACAAAACAAACAACCCACTTAAGAGATGGGCCAAGGACCTCAATAGACATTTTTCAAAAGAGGAAATCCAAATGGCCAACAGGCACATGAAAAAATGTTCAAGATCACTAGCAATCAGGGAAATGCAAATCAAAACCACAATGAGGTTTCACCTCACCCCGGTTAGAATGGCTCACATACAGAAATCAACTAACAACAGATGCTGGAGAGGATGTGGGGAAAAAGGGACACTAACCCACTGTTGGTGGGAATGCAAACTGGTCAAGCCACTATGGAAGTCAGTCTGGAGATTCCTCAGAAACCTGAATATAACCCTACCATACAACCCAGCCATCCCACTCCTTGGAATTTACCCAAAGGAGTTTAAATTGGCAAACAAACAAGCGGTCTGCACCCTAATGTTTATTGCAGCACAATTCACAATAGCCAAGACCTGGAACCAACCTAAATGCCCATCAACGGTAGACTGGATAAAGAAATTATGGGATATGTATTCTTTAGAATACTATACTGCAGTAAGAAACAATGAAATCCAGTCATTTGCAACAAAATGGAGGAATCTGGAACACATCATGCTGAGTGAAATAAGCCAGTCCCAAAGGGACAAATACCATATGTCTCCCTGATCAGTGACAACTGACTGAACACCAAAAAGGAAACCTGTTGAAGTGAAATGGACACTATGAGAAATGGTGACTTGATCAGCATAGCCCTGACTGTTAATGAACAATTAATACATTATCTCTCTTAGTATTTTTTTTGTCCGTTCTACTTAATACGACTGGTTTAATTCTGTAATCAATACACAGTTATTCTTAAGTGTTGAAATTTAACTGAAATGTGTTCCCTGTTAAGCATAAGAGTGGGAATAAGAGAGGGAAGAGATGTCCAATTTGGGACATGCTCAAGCTGACTTGCCCCAAATGGTAGAGTTAGAAACATACCAGGGGATTCCAATTCAATCCCATCAAGGTGGCATGTACCAATGCCATCTCACTAGTCCCAGTGATCAATTTCTGTTCACAATTGATCATAATGATAGGACTAAGAGCCAAAGGGAACACATAAACAAGACTAGTGTCTGCAAATACTAACTGATAGAATCAAAAAGGGAGAGAACGATCCAATATGGGAAGCGAGATACTCAGCAGACCCATAGAATGGCAGCTGTCCTAAACAGCACTCTGGCCTCAGAATCAGCCCTTAAGGCACATGGATCTGGCTGAAAAGCCCATGAGAGTATTTCAGGCATGGAAAGCCAAGACACTCTGGCAAAAAAAAAAAAAAAAAAAAAAAAAAAAAAAAAAAACACCACCTAAATGAAAGATCTCTGGGAGTGAGATCCCAGTGGAAAGAATGGGTCTTCAAAGAAGGAGGTACCTTTCTCTGAAGGGAGGAGAGAACCTCCACTTTGACTATGACCTTGTCTAAACAAGATAAGCGTCGGAGAACTCAAAAGGCTTCCATAGCCTTGGCAACTCATGACTGGAGCATAGGGAGATTACTGATGCCATAAACAGGAGTGTCAATTTGTAAAGTCAACAACAGGAGTCACTGTGCACTTACTCCTCATGTAGCATCTCTGTCCTTAACGTGCTGTACATTGAGATTTAATGCTATAACGAGTACTCAAACAGTATATTTCACTTTGTGTTTCTATGTGGGTGCAAACTGTTGAAATCTTTACTTAATGTATACTAAACTGTTCTTCTGTATATATAGAAAATTGAAAATGAATCTTGATATGAATGGAAGGGAGAGAGAGCGGGAAAGGGGAGGGTTGCGGGTGGGAGGGAAGTCATCGGGGGGGGGGAGGGGGGTGCCAATGTAGTCCATAAGCTGTACTTTGGAAATCTATATTCATTAAATAAAAGTTAAAAAAAAAAGACATTGTGGTAGAAGCTAAGTGGAAGATAGATCTCTAAACCTGAGTTTCTGTTGTTCAGGTTTTTATAGTCCACAGCTAACGGAAGGAGACAACACTGTAGGACAATATTGTCCCAGGTATACTGAGTTTGTTCCAAGAGCTTCTCACTCCAGCACTATGCTCATTCCAAGGCCAGGTGCTTGGACATTCGGGAGAGGGAAGCACAGAGACATTCTGCTGCCTTGCCCGCAAAATAAGCTGTGTAGAAAATTCAATTTGCACGGAGCATCTTCATGATTTTTGTATAACTAGAAATTTTACCTGTCACTAAATCTTGAGCTTTATAAAAATATTTTAGGGTTTTGGAGGAAGGAGGTAGAGATGCTACAACAAGTTGGGGTCTCCTGGTAGCGGGGAGTCTTTATTGTGGGAAAAGGAGAACATGTCTACATTAAGACCGAAGTTCCAGTGGCGCTGGTAGGGTCCTTATAGCCTCATTACTTGACCAGAGGAAAGCTAGCAATTGAAATATCTATTTTCCATTTGAATCTAGTGATAATTGGCTTTGACAAAAGCATGTTTATAAAGCAGAAAACCAACTTGTTCCACAAGTCTTCCTGTTTGTGTGCTATTTTTTCACGGTGACTAGGAGATCAATTCTCTAGCTCCTGAAGAAAAAAATTTCCCAGTATATTTTGACTATCCTGTGTAGAAGTGACCTGAATTAAAATTACTCAGTCTATTACTGGTTTTTCCCTCTAAAATTACAGTTGTGCTATAATGTGCAAATATTCATTGCTCTTCAACATGAAATTTAAATTACATAGTTATAGAAAAAATCTCAATTTACAATTTTTGAAAAGAAGTCTTGGACTTCAAAGTATAATTACCTAGAGTTCATTAAAATGCAGTATTATTAACCTGAGAGCTGAAGTTCCTAGCAATAGTGGATCTTTTATAAGAGCAATTATAAAAGTCATAAATATTAAGCATGAAAGTCACACTCTACACTTAAAAGGAAAGTATGTGCTTATACCATTACCAAATTTCAAAGAAAACCATGAAAAGAAGACAATGCAGGAGCTACCAAAATACTAAAGAGTTATGCAAAAACTCTATGTTTGGATTCATATTAAAGTAGGGTATTATAGTAAAATATTCCGTAAAGTTCTATGATGAAAAGTCAAAAGATAAAATGTATTAATTAGTGAGAAAGGCATCTAGTAGTACCTTAAAAAGTAGTCTTTTTTCTAAATGATGCTTACAGAAAAAAGGCAGGGAGAAGTATGTAAAAATGTGAAGAAAATAAATGATTATGATGAAATATGCTTAAATAGTTAACAGCAGTAATTGCTGCATCGTAGCTTTATAGGTGATACTTCCAGATTTTAATAACTTTCAGTAATTTCTCAGCTTACTACAATAAGCATATATTTCTTGTAGCCACCTATTTAATTCTTTTCAACAATTATAATTTTTAATTCACAAATTTCCAGTTCTTTTTCATAGCTATCTATTCTTGTTTGACATCATTACATTATCATTTACATATCTCTGAATATTAATCAGATTTATTTATTTTGGGCGTGGTGTCTTCAATTGAGTTCTGCATCTACACAGCTGCCTTGCCTAGAGGGAGAGGTTGTAGACTCTGCCAAGACGCACAACACAATGATTTGGGCATGTGCTGGAAAGGGTAAGGGTAAGGCTGATGGGTCACTGGGCTATGTAGCTCAGTGGTTGGTCTTCTGGGCGTGAGAGACCCTTTCCTTTCCAGGTTACCACCACCTGCTAAAAGTGCTGCCTTATCTCTGTGCCCAAAGTTTAACAGGTCCTTGCTCCCACCAGGAGGTAGACAAAGCCATTGCTGTCCCTGGAATGCGCCCTGCCTTTTGTTGCAGAATCTCTGCTGAGTTCTCCTTCCCATTTCTTTAGCCTTTCCCTCCCCAGATATGATGTGTTCCATCTCCATTTTATGATACAGCAAGAAGAATCATTTTGAGCATGGATGACACATTTAATCTGTAAAGCAAATGAGCAAACAAGAACCTTTCCTATTATTTCTGAATATTTGTGTTTAGTCTGTTTCTTGAATCAGAAAAAGTAAATAAAATTTTACAAATTAAAGAAAATAAAATAAAGATAGAAATCTAAGTGATTCCTAAGGCATCCCATTCAGAAGATGTGACAAAAGAAAATCCACCACCATCAGCTGGTCCTGGTTTTTATTTTTTTTTTTAATTCTGCTCTGGTGATATCATCGTTTTTCCTTCCAGTAATTTCCTTTGGGTATGTGAATGAAGATTGCTCACTTAAAGATTGAGTCCTCAAGCATAAAGCCATCAAGAAGCAGCAATATTATGGTCAAATAATCAAGTAATGATTAAATTAAAACTATTACGATTCTAGATGCACATTAGGCTTACCAATGACTTGAAGCAATTAAACATGTGAAAACTTGCTTATCTGTCAGGCCTATCTGTGGACACATTACAAAGGCTCAAAAGGAACTAATGTATACAAAGAAACAGTATCAGCTATCCTTTCAGAACAGGCCTCTTGAAAACGCTGTTCATATAATTTCATTTCATTTATCCCAGAAGCCTCTTAAAAATCAGAAGTTGCATTCTGATTTAGATTTTCTGACTTGGCCTATGGTTGATCAATATGTTTCCCATAAAACTTTAGTTTCTTCTTACTTTTAGTAAAAATGAGGAGCAAATAAAAATAACTAGATAACAAAATACCAAAGTGGTTATTCTGTTTGCTTGTAATTTTGAGATTCTACAAATTAAATTTTATTTTTTTGAAGTCCAAGATTTATTTACAGCCAAGAATTGGAGATTTTCTGGTTTTGTAAAGAGGAGGGAAGCCCTCAAATTCTTTTGAATATCAAATATGTCTTAATAAATTATACTTGACAATTTAAGGGTAATGGAATCCAAATCAGGCAGAATAGATTTCTTTCTAAATACTCATGGGTTACAAAACAAAGGTGCAGGCCAGAGCTGTGGCTCACTAGGCTAATCCTCCTCCTGCGGCACCGGCACCCCGGGTTCTAGTCCCAGTTGGGGTGCCGGATACTAGTCCCGGTTGCTCTTCTTCCAGTCCAGCTCGCTGCTGTGGCCCAGGAAGGCAGTGGAGGATGGCCCAAGTGCTTGGGTCCCTGCACCCGCATGGGAGACTGGGAGGAAGCACCAGGCTCCAGGCTTCGGATCAGCGCAGCACGGGCTGGGACCGCCATTAGAGGAGTGAACTAACGGAAGGAAGACCTTTCTCTCTGTCTCTCTCTCACTGTCTATAATTCTCTCTGTCTCTCTCTCTCACTGTCTAACTGTGCCTGTAAAAAAATAAAAAATAATAATAATAAAGATGCAGAGGCTTGTCACAGAATGCCTTTGACTTTGCCAAGACCTCAAACATAGATATACATAACTATTTACCAAGTGCCAAATGTGGTTCAATTCTCGAACATGTAACAATACTGGTATTAATATTTTCTGAAACGACCTTCAGTAGTTAATTATAGAACAATACAATAAAGAATTTCTTTTTGTTTTTAAGGATTTTTTAAATTTATTTGAAAAGCAGAGATACAGAGAGAGAAGGAGAGAAAGAAATTGATCTTCCATCCACTGGTTCACTCCCCAAAAGGCTGCAGCAGCTAGGGCTGGGCCAGGTCGAAGCCAGGATACTGGAGCTTCATCCAGGTCTCCCATGTGGGTGCAGGGGCCCAAGGATTTGGGCCATCTTCTACTGCTTTCCCAGGCACATTAGCAGGGAGCTGGATAGGAAGTGGAGCAGCCAGGACTTGAAGTGGCACCCATGTGGGACGCCAGCACTGCAGGCAGAGGCTTAACTTTCCATGCCACAAAGCTGGCCCCAGTAGAGAATTTCTCAAATGGAAGAGAAGGGTAGAATTATATGAATTGTAACATACTGGTGTTGGCTAATTTTTGACAGGGTCGATCTCAAAGATCTTGTGTTCTTCATACTGGCATTGTGGCTTAGCTGCTTGCTAATTTGTATGGGAAGGCAGGAAATAATGACCCAGAGTACTTGGCCCCTTGCCAACCCTATGTGAGACCCTGATTCCTCGCTCCTGACCTTGACTTGTACCAGTCTTGGATGTTGTGACCATTTGGAGACCAAACCAGCAGATGGAGAATCTCTGTCTCTCCTCGTCTCCCTCTGTCACTCAGCCTTTCAGATAAGTAAACAAACACATCTTTAAAAACATCTTCCCTTCTCGATCTTATGAACTTAAAATTTTGGGATAGAATATTACAGAATCCACCTTATCCTTTAATTATTAGATGATGTGGTGCCAAACAGCAAGGAAACTTACAAGGAGAGGCTTCTGTTAGGCTAAGGTCAATGCTATCTATTGGAGACGCAAAAGTGAAGACAGCCTCTGAAACACATCTTGGTATTCACACAAATGAGAGCCAACCCCAGCTGGACCAAGCTGGACTAAGCTGGACAATAGAGGAAAAGAGTGTAGAAGGTGCTCTGTGGTTATCTTGACCATAACTAAGAAGCAAAAGAAATCATCTTTGGGTGCAAGTGTTTAGCCCAGTGGCTAAGACATCCTTGATCTACCTCAGAATGCCCGGGCTTGATGCCTAGATCTAGCTTCTAATTCTGGTTTTTCACTAATGCAAATGCTGGAAGGCAGTAGGTGATGGCTCAAGTACTTAAGTCCCTGTCATCCTTGTTGCAGACCTGTATTAAGTTCTTGGCTTCCAACTATGGCCCCAGCTCAGCCCAACCTTGGACACTGTGGACATTTGGGGAGTGAACCAGCAGATGGGAGCATTCTCTCTCTCTCTCTCTCCCTCTCCCTCTCCCTCTCCCTCTCCCTCTCCCTCTCCCTCTCCCTCTCCCTCTCCCTCTCTTCCCCTCTACATCTTAAATAAATAACTTTGTAAAAAAGAAATAATCTATAAATGAACACCAAATAAGATGCTCTGTGTGTGGTGTAGCAGGTAAAGCTGCCACCTGTAGTGCTGGCATCCCATATGGGCACCAGTTTGAGTCCTGGCTACTCCATTTCTGATCCAGTTCTTTGCTAAGGCGTGGGAAAGCAGTGCAAGATGGCCCAAGTGCTTGGACTCCTGTACCATGTGGGAGACCCGGAGGAATCTCCTGGCTCCTGGCTTCGGATAGGCTCAACTCCGGCTGTTGTGGCCATTTGGGGAATGAACCAGCAGATGGAAGACCTCTCTCTCTCTCTTTCTCTGCATCTGCCTCAGGGTAACTCTGCCTTTCAAATAAAAGAAAGAAAGAAAGAAAGAAAGAAAGAAAGAAAGAAAGAAAGAAAGAAAGAAAGAAAGAAAGAAAGAAAGAGGGAGGGAGGGAGGGAGGGAGGGAGGGAGGGAGGAAGGAAGGAAGGAAGGAAGGAAGGAAGGAAGGAAGGAAGGAAGGAAAGGGGGATGGAGCTGGTCTTGTGGCATAGTGGGTGCCAAGCCACCACCTGCAATGCTAGCATCCAGTATGGACACTGGTTCATATCCCAGCTGCTCCACTTTCTACCCAGCTCCTTGCTAATGGCCTTAGAAAATCAGAAGATGGCCCTAGTACTTGGATGCCTGCTACCCATGTGAG
This sequence comes from Oryctolagus cuniculus, assembly GCF_051225735.1. Lineage (NCBI taxonomy): Eukaryota > Metazoa > Chordata > Mammalia > Lagomorpha > Leporidae > Oryctolagus > Oryctolagus cuniculus. The sequence goes on from NC_142870.1 coordinate 101,985,750, forward strand.
AGACCCAGATGAGGCTCCTGGCTCCTGGCTTTGGCCTGGCTCAGACCTGGTCCTTGCAACCACTTGGGTACTAAACCAGGGAATAGAAGATCTCTCTGTCTGTCTCTCTCTGTGTATGTGTCTCTCTCTGTCTCTCTCCCTCTTGCTCTCTCTCTTTTCTCTCCCTCTGTCACTATAACTATGGCTTTCAAATAAAAATATAAATAAATCTTAAAAAAAGTAAACAGAGTTACGGAATCTGCTGGTTCACTTCCCAAATGGCCGCAACAGCCAGAGCTGGGCCAATCCAAATCCAGGAACCAGGAGCCAGGAGCTTCTTTCAGTCCTCCACATGGATGCAGGGGCCCAAGGACTTTGGCCATCTTCCTCTGCTTTCCCAGGTGAATTAGTAGGGAGCTGGATCTGAAGTAGAGCAGCTGGAACTCAAACTGATGTCCATATGGGGTACCAGGGCACAAGCAATGGCTTTACCCACTATGCCACAGCACCAGTCCCAGTAAATAAATCTTTACAAAAACTAAGAAGTGAGAACATATTCTAATATGTATGTATAGAAATATTCATTTAAAGTTTTATAATATTAGAAAATAATAAGAAATTTAAAAGGCTGACAATAAGAGATTGAGTACATGTGTTATATACATTTATAAGATAGCCAGTGAAGGTGATATTGTGGAATTAAAAGGGAAGATGTCCAAGTCACTAAGTGAAGCAATACAAGATTAGCAAAATAATACCCTGTGTTAGGATACTGTCACATCAAAATATGCATAGGTGAAGGGATTCCAGCTGTACCTCTGCTCTCTTTCTCTTGCGACTTCAAGAACTTGATATTTCAACATCCCCTTGGTACAAGTGTCCTTGGTGATCTCAATCAACTTCTTGGCTTCAAACACCATATTTAAGCTAAAACCTACGAAACAAATATTTGCATTTTGGGTCTAGACATCTTTCTGTGCTCCAAATTAATCTATTCACTTGGATATAAAACATCTCAGTTATATCTAAGACCAAATTAATATCCTGAGTTCCTGTCCCCATAACAACTGTTTCTTCCAAAGTCTTTCTCATCTCTATTAGTGCCAAATCTATACTTTAAGATACTAAAAAAAAAAAAGACTTTGCAGTTGTCCTTAACTCTACACTAGTTTTACATACCAAGTTTAATTCGCTGACAAATCCAGTCAATGTTCCTTTCATATTGTGTCTAAATCTGAGCATTACTCCCCACCCACTCATGTCACTTTGGTCCAAGCCAACATCATGGCTCATCAGGTTATTAAAGTGGCCTCATGCCCTTGTTTTAGAACTCCCCTCATTGCCTACTCTCTAAATGGCAACCAGAGTGATCATATTAAAACATAAAGCAGAACACATCACTCTACTGCTCACAACCATTCAATGACTTCCTATACCAATTCAATTAAAAGTGAAGGCTAAATCTTTATATATAAAACACATGAAATATGTTCACCTTGTATATGTAAAAAATTGTTAAAAATAAAAATAAAAAATCAAGGCACCCCTGTGAGCTATGACATTTTACTCGATCTGGCCAGCCCTCATCATTATGACTTACCTTGCACAAATCTACCACTTGCTCACTCTGCCCAGGCTTCATTTGCTTCCTTGCTATTTCTTAAACCTGGCGTTCCTCACCTTCTATTCTTTTACTCAAAATGTCCTGCTCCTAAATACTCACATGGCTTGCTATCTCAACTCCTTCAGATTTCCTCCAAAGGCCAAATTGGAGGATTCCTTAAATGCTCTATTTAGAATGTACCGCCTCACCTACATATACATATTTCTTTTGCTTGTATTTTTCATGGCATTTATTAACATCTAAGCTACAATATAACATACTTGCTTATTTTGCTTAATTTCTGACTCCTTTTCCCACACTAGTTAGAATATAATCTCCATGGGGTGAGGATTTCATCTGAGTCATTGCTGTATCCCCAGTGCCTGGACTGTAGGTGTCTATGAATAATTGTTGAATAAATGATAAAGATATATACTAGACCAGTAATTATCACTGAATGGAGGAATTTAGGGTAATTTGTATTTTTCTTTCATACATTTGCTCATTTTTAAATAGGTCTTATTATTAGAGTGGTTTTTAGAATAAAACTGAGTGGAAAGAACAGAAAATCCTTCTATGCCCTCTGCTCCCATACACTAACAATCACTCCCACTGTCATCATTCCATACTTAAGTCATAGATTTCTTAGAATCAATGCCCCTGTGGGGCCGGCGCTGTGCTGTAAAAGGTTAGACCACCGCCTGCAGTGTCGGCATCCCATATGGGTGCCGGTTGAAGACCCAGCTGCTCCACTTCTGATCCAGCTCTCTGCTATGGCCAGGGAAAGCAGTGGAAGATGTGGGCCCCTGCACCTGCATGGGAGACCCGGAGGAAGCTCCTGGCTCATGGCTTCAGATCAGCACAGCTCTGGCCATTGAGGCCAATTGGAGGGTGAACCAGCAGATGGAAGACCTCTCTCTCTCTCTACTTCTGCCTCTCCTTCTCTCTGTGTGTAATTCTGACTTTCAAATAAATAAATGGATCTTTGAAAAAAAAAAAAAAAGAATCAATGAACCTGCATGGGCATATCGTTATCATCCACCTTCCATAGTTCACTTCAAGTGTCACTCATAGTGCTGTACATTCTATGGGCTTGGATAAATGTATAATGACATATATCCACCACTACAATATCATAAAGCATAGCTTCGCTACTATACTAATTATCTGTGCTTCATCCCTCATTCCCCACTTAACACCTGCTATTATTTATTAACATATAAAATATGTTAATATATAGTATTGACTGTAGTATTGACTTTTCAAAAATGTCATGTAATTGGAATTTAGCATGCAGTCCTTGAGACTGGCTTCTTTCACTTAATAATATGCATTTACCTGTCCTCTATGTGTTCTCATGACTTGATCATTCATTTATTTTTAGAGTGGAATAATCTTACATTCTAAATGCCCCAGTTTATTTGTCCATCCTTTTACTGACAGTACAACTTGGTTGCTTCAAAGTTTGGGCAATTATGAATAAAGCTGCTACAAACATCTCTGTGCAGGTTTCTGTGTAGATATAAATTTTCAACTCATTTGGGTAAATATTGAGGAACGTAGTACATTATATAACAACAGTATGTTTAGCTTTATAAGAGACTGCCAAACTGTCTTCCAAAGTGGCTGTACCATTTCATATTCATATCAGCAATAAATAAAAGTTCTTTTTTTCTGCACACTTGTCAACATTTGGTGTTGTCAGTGTTGTGGATCTGGGCCACTTTAATAGGTGTGTAGTAGCATCTCATTGCTTTTTTAAATTATAATTCACTAATGAGATATAATTTTGAGCATTTTTCATATGTTTATTTGTCATATGTGTATCTTCTTTAATGAGTTGTGTGTTCAAGTATTTTTTCCATATTTTAATTGGGTTGTTTATTTTCTTATTATTTAGTTTTAAGTATTCTTTGTATACTTTTAATAGCAATCCTTTATCAGATATGTCTTTTGCCAATATTTTCTTCCAATCTTTGGCTTGCGTTATCATTTTCTTGAGATAAATTTTTATAATTGACTAAATGTTCCACATTTTAAAATATATGTCATAGATCTTCTGCCAAGTGAGTATTAAATTCTTTCAACTTATGGCTGGTTTTGTAACAGCTGTGTTATGTGGGCGATAACATAAAGAATGCACATGAATCAATGTAGGCTGAATCTTTATAAGTGGATATCCTTCTGTATATACCCACTTTTCCAATAAATGTAGCCATTGTTGGGATTCCTCACTCTGTGTAGCACATGTCACATTTCATTTTTTGTAGGCAGAGCAAAGTGGTTGTGCCACATTAAGCAAATGCTCTATTATTAGACAAAACATCTGTCCTGTGTCTGGGATTTCTGACTGTTGGGCTCTCTGTCTTTGTCTTGAGCAGGATTGCCCCAAGCAGATGCTTTGCCTCTGGACTTTTTTGCAGAAGTTTTTCTTGCCCCATATAAATAAACTGAGTCCCGGCTGCTCCGCCTCTGATCCAGCTCTCTGCTATGACCTGGAAAAGCAGTAGAAGATGGCCCAAGTCCTTGAGCCCCTGTACCCATGTGGGAGACCTGGAAGAATCTCCTGGCTCCTGGCTCCTGGCTCCTGGCTCCTGGCTCCTGGCTTCGGGCCCAGCTCCAGCCTTTGCGACCAGTTGGGGAGTGAATCAATGGATAGATTCTCTCTCTCTTTCTCTCTCTCTCGCTCTCTCGCTTTCTTGCTCTCTCTCTCTGCCTCTCTGTAACTCTGGCTTTCAAAGGAATAAATATAATTGTTTAAAAAGTGTTAACTGTACCCCAATGTTCATTGCAGCTCAATTGACAATAGCTAAGATATGAAATCAACCCAGACGTCCATCAGCTGATTACTAGATAAAGAAATTGTGGTATAAACACACTATGGAACACTACTCAATGATAAAAAAAAATGAAATATTTCTTTTACAACAAAATGGATGTAACTGGAAACCATTTTAGTTAGTGAAATAAGCCAGTCCTTAAAAGACTGACACCATAAGTTTTCCCTGATCTGTGGTAATGTAATGTAGTAGAGTGAAATTGACATTTTGAGATTTGATGATCATTTACATCCCTTGTCTCTACTGTTAAGGAACACTGTTTTATTCTTCACACTAATTGTTGAACTCTTTACTTAGTACAGGGCTAATCTTATGAGTATAAAGTAAACTGAAAATAGAATTTTGTAAAAATTAAGACTGGGAATAGGAGAGGGAGGAGAAAGAAGTGTGGGACATGGGTGGGGGCAGGTAGAGTGGGAACTATCACTATGTTCTTAAATCTGTATATGTAAAATTTATGAAATTTATACACCTAAAAAAATTTAAGAAAAAGAACTCTTAGCTTAATCATCTTTTCCTTGCCTCCGCTAAGACCTGCTAGACTGGAGGACAGGAATGGATGGCTATCTAACCCGCTCTCTGATCAAGAGACACTCTCTGCCAACCCCTTCCAGCTTCCGATGGAAAGAGAGCCTCTGATTACTACTGAATGTCATCCTTAAACGTATTTCCTCATTTATGTGAATTTCAACATACATGTCCATAAGACGGAGATAAGATTGTCTTCCTTTCCAGGTTATTATAAAGAATAGAAGTAATGCAAGTGAAACATATCACACATCTTAAATACTCAACAAAACTGCTGTTGTGGCTCCATCATTCCATTTACTTTCTCATTTACCTCTCAGTCCCTCTGTTCATACCTTTCTGAACTCTCAAGTTCATATTGCATTCCCAAGCTCTTTCTTAAGAAGGAGCATGTGAGATGGGTTTGATATTCATTCTATATATTTCAGTTCTATGAGAAACACCTCTTGTGAGTTAAGCTGTTCCCATTTCTAGCTCCTGGCTAAGCAGTTGAAGGAAATAATGCTTAGTTCTGATGTTGCCCATTGAACGTATTCCACAGCATGTCTTGGACTTAAATTTAATCTGTAGCCTGATTTCTATTCTAACTTTATAATCACTGGGAAGCTCTTTACTAGAGATGAAGAGGTACCAAAGCTCAGAGAGGTTGCCTACTTCCCAGCCATAGCAATTTTCCCTGTGTCACTATATTGCTCTGCCTTCCGAGTTTTCCAAGCACTTAGCCCAGAGGTATAGCTGGGTTAAAAGGATCTTGCCCTGGACTGGACAAGAACAAGCCAGAATGTGGCACCTGCAGGGTCTGAAGACAATGAAAAAGCCCCGCACTTTCACTACCTTCTCTTCATGGTCCTGGTCTTTCTGCTGTAGTACAACCCCTGAGACTGCCTTATCATACTTATGACAATTGTCATGGCAATCTATTTCTTTTTATAAAATATGTAAAGGTAGGGCCAGCACCATGGCTCATTTGGTTTATCCTCTGCCTGCGGCACCGGCATCCCATATGGGCGCTAGGTTCTAGTCTCGGCTGCCCCTCTTCCAGTCCAGCTCTCTGCTGTGGCATGGGAGGGCAGTGGAGAATGGCCCAAGAGTTTGGGCCCTGCACCCTCATGGGAGACCAGGAGGAAGCACCTGGCTCCTGGCTTCGGATCGGCTCAGCTCCAGCCACCGCAGCCATTCGGGGAGGGAACCAAGGGAAGGAAGACCTTTCTCTCTGTCTCTTTCTCTCACTGTCTATGACTCTACCTGTCAAATAAAAAAATATGTAAAGGTATCAATTTTTTTGATAATATGCTTTCCATGATCCTCTCCTAGCTGTATTTTTATGAACCTTCATTTGGTGGTATTTTGTTCTATTATCAAGGGATATATTTCAAGAGTGCTTCTCAATCCTATCCTCAACCCACACTTAATGAACAATGCTGAATTTCCCCAACATAGAAGCACACTGCAGTAAACTAGGTAATCTCTAGACTTGAACAAGGCTTAGAGACTCAGCTCCAACTTTACTCATTCTTATTTATCTGCATTTCTGTGACAATCCATAACCTGAGACTTAGTTTCCCATCTGTAACTGGGGATAGTAATATCAAATGTGTAGGTCTCTTGATGCTATAACCCTTTGAAAATGATAACCATCATGAATAAAAATGCCATTGGCAATTTTAGTTTTATATAATTTTGACCAAATAAATTAACATAATAAGCAAGCTACTAGATAGACAAGGCTGAACATCACCAGAAGAAAGTCAACATAGCCCTAAGAATGGCTTTGATGCCTCTTTGAAATGTAACTGTCCACTGTATGATGTACCACAGTGATGGAAGAACTATAAGACTCTTGGCAAAAATTCAGTAATACTGTAAAGATTGCGACCATTACTAATGAAATGTTTGCAGAGGCTAACTATCTCCAACCGCCAGGAAGTCAAATACCTAAAGGGCAGGAGGTCACTTGGTATTTGAAAGACAAATAGGATGAGTCAGTAGTAATTACAAGGAAACCAACCTGAGGATTAAAAAATCCAACATAGTTTCATGATATATAAGTAACTATTTCAAAGCTAGACTTGTAAATTCAGAAGATAGGAATCCTGAAAACCTTGAGGTCCAGAATTATGAGGTGATTTGCCCAAGGTCACACAAAAACTGAATGTACATCCTTAAGGGAGGCAACAGATGATGGATCAAGTACTTGAATATCTTTCATCCACCTGGGAAACACAGAGTTCCTGGCTCCTGGTGTCAGCCTGACCCAGCCCAAGCCCAGCTGTTGCGGGCCTTTGGAACATAAACCAGTGGATGGAATGTTTCTCTTTCTCTGTTGCTCTACATTTCAAATAAAGAAAATTCAATCAGTAAATGTATTTTTTAAAAGCAGTGGTTTATTTCTCTCATATATATTAATAAAACAAATCAGATGAAATAAAAGCAATTACCTGTAAGGTCATTGGGCACTTTTTTGCACCTCTTCTCTCATTTTGAGTTATTGATTTGTGTAGAGCTTCAACAAGGCCATTCAAAAACACATCAAGGCTAAAGAACAAGAAACACAGCCTTCCCCAGATACATAAATATCCATCATGTTTCTACAAATATTGTAAGAAAATTGAGAATAAACAGCTGCTGTTGTGGCATAAAAGATGTCCCAGCATTACAGTCAGAAGATCTGAGTACATACAGGACACAGTGCTGCCACCGCATCCTTGTGTGACTTTAGAGTGACAACTTTAATGTCACCTATAATATGAGACAACATCTTTGTCTTACTTCATTTTTTGCTGGTATAACAGAATCAGTTAGACTGGGTAATTTATAAACAAAAGAACTTAACATGTGGGGAGGGGCTTTTGGCACAATAATTAAGATGGGATGCTTGCAGTGGGTATCAAAGTGCTTGATGTGAGTCCTAACACATTTACTTTCAAATCAGTTTCCTGCTAATACACACTATGGGAAACAGCAAGTGATGACTCAACTAGTTTAAGACCTTGTCATCAACATGAGAAACACGCATTGAGTTCTAAGATTCGACCTGACACAGTTCTGTCTATTGTGGGTATTCAGCAGATAGATATTTCTGTGTCTATTTATCTGTCTTTCCAAAAGGGTGAAAATAAATCTTATTTTTAAGAAGATTTTATTTATTTATTTATTTATTTGAGAGGTTGAGTTACAGAGAGAGGGAGAGACATAGAGAAAGGTCTTCCATCCATTGGATCACTCCCCAAATGGCCACAATGGCCAGAGCTGGGCCAATGGAACCCAAGATCCAGGAGCCTCCTCCAGGTCTCTCACATGGGTGCAGAGGCCCAAACACTTTCTCAGGCCATACGCAAAGAGCTGGATTGGAAGAGGAGTAGCTAGGGCATCAACCAGCACCATATGGGATGCCAGTGCCACAGGTGGAGGCTTAGCCCACCATGTCACAGTGCCAGGCCCATAAATCTTATTTTTTATAAAAGAAGGACTTGGGGCTGGAGCTGTGGCATGGCAGGTAATGCTGCTGCCTGCAGTGCCAGCATCCCATATAGGGCCAGTTCAAGTCCCAACTACTCCACTTCTGATCTAGCTCTCTGCTATGGCCTGGAAAAGCAGTGGAGGATGGCCCAAGTCCTTAGGCCCCTGAATCCACATGGCAGACTGGAAGAAGCTCTGGGCTTCGGATCAGCACAGCTCTGGCCATTGCGGCCATCTGAGGGGTAAATCAGCAGATGGAAGACTTTCTCTCTCTCTCTCCCCTCTCTCTCTCTCTCTCTCTCTCTCTCTCTCTCTGCTTCTGCCTTTCTTTCTCTGCCTTTCAAATAAAATAAATAAATCTTTAAAAAAAAAAGGGGGGGGGACCCAGGTGGGGAGCAAGGGACTTTGTGATTTGGAGCCCTCAGTGGCAGATTAAGAAGGTGCACTTTTGTCTTTAAGTGACCAGAATCTAAAGACAGCTATCAAAAAAGGCCAGCCAGTGTGAGGCAATGTTTCAGGAAGATGTGGGAAACAGGCAGATTATGGGCTCAGAAGCCATTGTGATGGAGAAGCAGGAGAGGGCGTGTTAGAGAAGATTCTGAGTGAGAGATGGTATGAGGTTTTCTAGTTGCACACAGGCACCGCATGCTGCAGGGCTCTTTGAGGCTCCGAGCACACTTGCAAGTGTTTAAGCTTTGGGGAAAAATAGCTGTACCAGTGTTTCCCACCAAAAGGAGAGCTCCACTATGGAAGAGCCATATCCAACAAATCTCCCTCGGGTTCACCAGGGTTTGGCACACAAGAGGTACCCAGTAACTGCTGCCCAAGTGATGGGCCAGCACTGTCCAAGCTACCTGGGGCAGGTGTTATCCCTCAAACCCTGCCAGTTGAGGGAGGTCAAAGGAAAGAGAGGCCAAGTGGTAAGGACTGTGATAGACTGTATAGTAGGAGCTCATCCAAAATATTCAAATTCACATCAGAAGCAAAACAGCTACAAAACAACAACAACAACGTGTCCTGAATAAAACATGTCTCCTCCAGCTGGCAGGCAGTTTTCCAATTCTGGTTCCATTTGTGTTCTCCCAGGCTGAATGGCCCCCTATATTAGGAAAGAGTTTATCACCAGATGCTCACAGATCTTCCAGGGGCACTCAGATTTCATGCGCTGACCTTCATTATCTCTGCTTTCATAGAAATTCTGCACAGCAGCAAATGATGTGATTTAAACCCATTCCCACGTGTCATCTATGGCTCCTTTCTACAGTCCTCTTCCATTCACTGAATTTAGTGCCTTTAAAGAAAGTTAGCATCTATTCCAAGCACTCACTTTACAGATGAAGAAACTGGAGTACATGACTCCATTGATGTTGGAGACGCAGATATATAAGATTCTTATCCAATCTCATCAGGTGCTTTTCTTGTGACACTGTTGTGGGGGAAGGCCCCCGACTAGACTCAGCTCAGGTTTTTACCTCCACTCATGAAAGAAATCAAGAAGGAGACAGAGGTAAAAGCAGAGAAGCAGGATTTATTTAAAGACAAAGCAGAAGTGTGTTGCAACTCGGGAGTGTGTAGGCAACCCCCTGGAAGACTGATGCAATAATAAAGTTCAGGGCCAATGCTTTATACTAGAGTAGGGGGTGGTGCCTTGACAGGGCTTAGTTGACTATCCAAAGGGGGTGGAATTTGGGGCAGGGCTTAAGGACCACCCATTTCCATGCTCCTTTTTTGAACATTTCATTAGTGTTATGGTGTTAGGTGCATGATGGGAGTGGGTTTGCTGAGCCAGCAGTCTGTTGACTATTTCTACCCAGCACCACCTCAGCAGCTAGCTCTGCTCAAAAAAGGGTGAGGTTTTTGGGTGGTGCACTCAGAGCTATGGCACAGATGCTGGCAGCTGGCAATCCTCAAGTCCTTGCTGTTGCCCTGCCTACATCAACACTACCACACCGAAAATGAAGCTCAAATTGAGTTTTACAACCGGAACACTCTCAAAACATTAGATGCGGAAAACATTTTCATCATGTGTGTATTTTAATATTATATATAAAAATGCATATGAAAAAACATTGTCACCCACAGTTCTTTAACTCTGGGCCTGACCTAGCCTGGGACCTGAAATTAATCCCTTGCTAATGAGGGACAACTAAAAAGCAAAGATTTAATGATAGAAATTGTTTATAGCTGGCCATAAATAATGCAGTAATGGAATATTTATTGATCCCAGGTTCAGTAGCCCCAGTGAGTGATGGAAGAGGAAATGCCTGCCACTTTCTGAAGTCTTACAACAGGCACAATCCACCCCATTAACCGAATGTGCTAAAGCACTGAGCCAGAAACTGACTGAGCTACCTGAACGCGCCAGGCTGACTCTCTTGCACCATGATTGTTGTCTTAGATTCCCAGGATAAAAAAGATATAGTATTAGTGGGTTTTTTTTTTTTTCACATAAAAATATACTGAGACCTTGCTTCCTGTTATTGCTGTCGAGCCGAGGAAGACAGAGAGGTGTCAAATGGCCTGAAATTTATTCATAGGCCATCTGGCTCACCAAGTAGACTTCTCCTCGGAAAAGCCAGGGCCACTGAGCTGTGTTTGCATTTTAATTTCCTGAGAGCTCTAGGGAAGACACAAACCTGTAGCCTTGCAGCCTTTCTCCCTCCCCTACGCCTCCCTGGCACAAGAGCCAGACAGAAACCACCTTGCTGCCTCCATTTAATCACAGAATGACAATATTTCAACATAACACAGGGGCTGTTTGTGCTTTATCTTTTACTGCATTTTTATAGGGAGCAATATATTTTCTTCTTTGCCTCCCCTGATACTGTAACAATCTTTCCTAAATTAAATATGTAACAAATTTCTCATACCACTTTATTCCCAGGCTCTTTGTAATCCATCATTAAATATCTTCATGCTGTGTGACAGTTACTCCTCATCAATGTGTTACCTTAGAGACTGTCTGGCATCAATGGCTGCTTGCGATGTGCAGAGAAGGAGAGGAAGATCTCTAAGGAGTCCATGCAATGCTCCTGTGTCAGGCAGGGTCTGGCCAGCGGGGCTTTGCAGCAGAGAAGCAGAGAGTGCATCCTATTTCTTTTTTGGATCTTGAGGACTTAACTTCCCCAGTCAGAATGGGGAATTGGATATAATGAAGAGGAGAAAAGGACACTGGAGGGGAGGAAGGGGAAAAGGATGGAGACAGTAAACAAGAATACAGATAGAAAACTCTACACCAGAAATGGACATGAGTAAGTCTTTGATTCACTAATCCATTTGATCCTAGACAAGATGTGCATTAGGAAAGCAAAATGTGCTTCCTCAAGACTGCAGGTGCTGTGTAGAAGCAGAATCTGCACAGTAGCCCTGAGGCTTGTGGCCATGCTCCACAGTGCACAGAGGCTGCGGTGGCCAAGACCCCAGACCAGTGCAAGGAGTATTGTGACAGGCAGGAAGGTGGGATCAAGGGACAGGGTGCAGGAGTAGGCAACATTACCAAAGACGGCGGTCACTAGATTGGGAAAAAATAAACTCCTCCGTGAGATTGCTCCAACTCTCAGGGCACTCCAGAGGAAATTAAATAGTCCAGGAAAGAAAGAAACACACTTAACTTTTCTAAGAGTTGTAATTATCTGAATTCATTGATGATATCATTGAGACAAGGAAACTAACTGGTATTAGATGCTGCTTAATGACAGCTGTTGTGGATCAGCTTTAGATTGCAACCACTCTCTTCAAAATACAGTCTTTGTTGAGTTGAGCAAGAGAGAGTAAGACTTAAAAGTGCCTCATTCCTGTGACTTCTGTGGTAAGTGAACTTAATCTAATGTGCTAGTAAAAGAAAAAGAAAAAAAAACACTGGATGTCTGCACTATTTTAAGTCTCTTAGGTAACAAAGTTGTGTATGACTGTGCCATTTTAGCACTTTTAAATTTTTCATGTCAACCCAGTCATGTAGATGCTTATAAAATTAATTATAGACGAAGGGAATATTTTGATGAATCTTAATGAATAATCTAGGTTAGCCAATATTTCTTGGCAGTCTTATAAACTACCGCCCATAGGATTATTTCCTGTTAGACTTCTTAAAAGGATCTGATATTTATTGCATATTGTAAATGATGGTGGTCTGTTTTAAAACAGAATGAACTGTCACCTGTGGAGTTTGGGCACCAGTTCCTTGGGTCAAATCTGAGCTATCTTAAATGTCTAGGAAGCAGGTTGGGATCGAGAAAGCCCTTTACTGGAGGTCAGGATACCTCATTCTACTCCAGGCTTCATACTAACTGGGAATATAATCTTACACGAATGTGTTCATCTGCCCATAACCCAGTTTGCTTATCCATGAAATGCAAAAGCTGGACCAGACCATCTTCAAGAACTCTTCTAATTCTAGCTCCCTTATATTCAGACACAAAACACAGAGCAACATTAAGGTCCACAACCAAAATCCCAAGTGACATAACAAAAGGCAAGGGTTATCTCTAAATTCTCTATTCCCCTCCCTTGAATTCACAATGACGACCAAGGTTATGAAACCAATCACTATTTCCAGTAATTGTGTAACACAACATCCAGCAAAACAGTCTTTGACATCTGAAACCGATGAAGTAGAGTGGTAATTCATGCTAGCAAGAGTCCAGTGACACAATGACACTGACCTTCATATACTCTGTGCTTCCTCAACCAGTAATATTCACTGGGAATGGGACGGCAAAAGGGTGAAGAACACACGAGAAACGGAAAACAGGCAGAGCACAGCCAAAATCCATTTGTTTTGCTTTGTTGAGTGCCAGGATTTTGGTGAGGTGATTTTGAGATAATAGACACACAGTAGACATATAGATGAATTCCAAAATAGTAGAGGATTCTCTAAGACCCTTCACTGAGCTTCTTCTAATGCTGGCCTCCTGCATAAGCATTATAAAATTGTCAATACTAAGAGACCAACATTGGTATAATACAACTCACCGAATTACAGACTCTCCTGATTCTGGTTTCTCTACTAATATATTAATGTCCTTTTTGCGTTCCATGATCCAATCCAAAGTCCCTGATTTTAATTGTCTCTGCATAATGAAGCACATAGAGTTTTTAAGTTTTAAGGCCTCCTAGAAGTTAAATTACATGAAAACCAAGACCTTTTCAATCTTGTGTATCCCTGTAACCCCAAGTTCAAGAATTGTCTGGATCACAGAGGCTCAACTGTTTTGAATGAAGGGAAGTATGACTAAGTGACCTGTTAGTACACATTAACATCATTTTTATGGGGGAGGAAAATGACCAGTTTCAACGAATTCTTCTAACTGTTTAGTTTTCCCTAAATTCTTGAATTATCTTGATTACATCAAGGTTTTCTTAAGGCGCCCTTACACTACAATTAGATTTGAACTATTACGAATAATGGAGACCCAGATTATAATACCATACTAGCCACCTCTAGTCTTAACACACAAAGTTGGGCTAAATTCCTTCATCTGCATTATATTAAGTATACTTCATAATCACATTTATTATACTATTCTGTACTATTATACTATAATTAGTTGAGAACTCTAGAATGAATTTCTGATCGACAGAATTTTTTTGAATTACTCTAAGTACCTAATGAATATTAGGTAATTAGTAATACTGCAAAAGCTTTTCTTCAGCACATCAACATTACCTATACATCAATATTAAAATCAAAAAAATTCTTTCAATTAGCATTTTGAGGCTAAAATGAATATACTATTATTATTAACAGTTATGTAAAATTGTGATGAGAAAATTTAATTTCAGGCCCATATTTTCCTGAAAACCTTTAAGGGGATGTTCATTCTATGACACACTAACAGATCTCTGATCTTTCACCTTCTAACATTTCTGTTCTTTACATGTGTGCTAGTCTTGACCACCGAGCAGAGTGAGCTGCTTTATTTTGACTGTGTCCTTCAGGTACTTAAATCATTGCCATATGCTATAAGCTATTCAATAAAAAAATTATCCTTGGTATATTTGCTGCAGTACTGCTCAGAGTTGATGGCTACTTTTTCACAGCCTCATTCACTCTCACACAGACTCAGGGAAACCCATATCCTTTACGATGGCGGGCTCAGTCACCACCATCCCCCGCCTTGAGCCTACTGAAAGGCAGGGACACATGGTGGGGAAAAAAGGTGTTTAAAGAGTTTTAGATAAGCCAGCTGGTGGATGGTGCAGAACTCTGAGTAATCAAAGATCCCACTCTCATGAGTACATGGGTATTCACACAGTAAGCAAATCTATCTGTAACAGAAAAACAAAATAAAATAACAAACCACATCAGCATAGAGGAACAGAGCTCAAAGGGCCCATGTAGAGGAAAGCACAGGGCACCAGAGAGGCTACAGTGACTCACCTAAGACCATGCTATGAAAGTCTCAGTTGGCAGTCTCGATATTTCAGAATGAAAATCACTGGATTGATTCTTTCCAGAATCAGTGCTTCCACACTGGATGCTAAAGGTAACAGCAATGGCCTTCACAAATCAGGCCATGTTGTCCCCTGGCTTGGAACCTTTCAATGGATTCCAATTGTGCTCAAGGGCCAAGCTTGTCAGCATGATTTGCAAGCTCTGTGACGCTCCAGTCCCTGCTTGCACTCCAGCTTCAACGTTCATCAGCCCCTTTTGTAATGCACAGGCTACCATCACACAGTCCAACCCGATGTTGGTCTGTGATGTCTGGTCCATGTTCTGTGTTGTCTCTGGTCCCTGTTACTCCACTAGAGTGAATGTCAGCCCTGGCAGACACCCTCCTCTTTCTTCCACTGCTTATATTATACCACTCAGCCTCAAATTGAAATTGGCCTGTTTACTGTTTTCTTCCCCAAATCATAAAAAAATTGAGAGCAGCATTCTCTCTGATTTATTACTCTATTCCCAAGCCTCTTTATAGTGCTTGACACATGACAAGTAGTAATTAAATATTCTTGCCAATAAAGGAATATATTGAAGATGGAAATCAACATTCCTGTTAGTTATCTGCAAATACATTCTAACTATCCATGAATATAATTTTCCCACTGGAGAATTAACACTGTATAAGTTTAAAACAAAACTGTATGAAAATTTCTAACTGTGGATTTGCTATAAATAGAAAATCTTTTATTATCATAATTATTCATATATGCCATGCTATTCTGTGCCCTTTTTAAATAAAAAGACTTATTTACTTTTTTTATTTATTTGAAAGGTATAGTGACAGAAAGAGGGGTAGAGACACAGAGACAGACAGAGATCTTCTGTCTGCTGGTTCGCTCCCCAGTGCTGCACCAGAAGCCCAGAACTCCATCAAAGACTCCCACATGGGTAGCAGGGACCCAAGTCCTTGGATCATCTCCATCCTTCTCAGACACATTTGCGAGGAGCTGTATCAGAAGTGGAGTGGCCAAGACTCAAACTGGCATTCCAATTAGGGGTGCAGGCATCACAAATGTGGCCTAACCGGCTGCATCACAACACCCGCCCTTCTATGACCTTTATTCAACTAGGTTACCAAGAAGCTATATCCCTCACACTATTCCCTGAAAAATGATATTCAGAATGCAATTTCAACATTCTAGGTCCTTTGGGATCTAGTGTGATTTTGGATTTGACATCATCTCCATAATAGTTAACAGATGGAGTTTTCCTTTCCTGTCACCTGGGTTCCAGACAGCTAGACGTCAGACATGGTACCACTGGTGCGCACACACCTCCTTGCTAACCCTCAGGTCATCAGCCTGAACTGCCCCTTATATACATTCTTCTGCTGTAACAACCTCCTGTAAAAACTGTTTCATTTTTTTCCAGTGGCATTTTATCCATATGAAAGAGCTAAGCTTTTAGTCCTGTCATATCCCAGGCTTTTTCTGAGGGGACCATGTGACAATAAAGCTGTCTTTCTACAAGTATTTACATCTCCTGTCATTCTTTTCATGTGCAGAGAGGATTATATTTGGATCCCTGCCAAAATAAGTCTTAATTGATTTTTTCAGGTGTTTCCTTCTGCCATGGCAACCGTAATCAAATATCTTTTCATGAATAGCCTTGTCAATTGCAATATAATATTCTCACTGAATACGGTCTCCAGTTCTCTTTTTGCAAAGGTCTCCAGAGCTTGCTTTTTTGACCTGACATTTCCTTCAAGCTCCTGAGTCCCATGGAAATAATGTATTTAAATAGTGTGCATGTTTTTTTTTTAAATGAGAATCTCCTATGATTTCAATCATTAATAACACACACTACACACAAGCATACTCATGTGCGCATGCACACAAGATAAAAATAGATTATGCCTTCAAAGGTAATAGATATTTCATTACTGGCAAGATTTGTCAGATACTTATAATCCCTCTCAAATCACCTTTGATGATGTTGTTTTATTTTTTCTTTTTCTCTCCCAAGAAAAATCATTATTCATCTTAAGAAAGAACATCTTGTCAGCGTTGCAGTTCAACAAAATAAGGAAAACATCTCTGCCAAAATGCAGCAAATGTGATTACACAAGGCCAAGGAGAAGCCCATAATTAGATCATTACCATGGAAACAACCTAATTACATGTGTAAAGCAGTGAGGGCTGAGCTGCAGATCTGAATATGTTAATACCATTGTCTATGCTATAATATTTCTGCCACTTAGTTTTTTCAAATATTAAACATAAACCATATAGATAAATCCCAACTCAGTTAAATGAATGAAAAATAGCATGCTGTCCTGTGAATGGAGTTCAGGGATATTCTGCCTCTTTATTATAAACACAAACCTATACCCTTCAATGAGAAAAGAAATGTTTCATTATGTGTATTAATAATAAATGTACATTAGCATGTAAATAGCTGAATAGCCTTTAATGTGCAGCCTGGAATTCATACTGTACAAAATTATTTCTAAGAATAGCTAAAGTTAGGGCAAGGTAATCTAATTTTTTCAACTATAAACTCTTTATTTACAGTAGTGAAAAATTTTATGGGGACCGCTCCTAGCTATTTAGCGGTCTGTTCTTTTAGGTCACATCTGGCTCCTGAAAGCTAACATGAGAGTTTCTGTTCCTTGCTCAGGTCCCCCTCAAAGGGGTGCCACATCCTTAGGAGGTCAGTGGAGAGGCCACCTGGAACAACTGTATTAACATTAAAGCAGTTCCCTTTTTAAATGATCAAATCTAAAATCCTGTTCCTAACTGCCTTTTAACACTATTTAGAAGAAGCTCTTGAGTTTGGATTTCTTAATTATCTTTCATTTTCTGTCCTTGCTTTCCTCAACTGGGCCATTTGCAAAGAATCTTCTCCCAGTGGCCACAGGCATTAGGTAGTGCTCTGACTGCTGCTAGCTCTCCGGTAAACAGCATGGCTGCCAGCGGTCAGTAAGGCAAGAGTGGAAATGATGCTGAGGCTCCTCCCTCCCACCTCTTCACCCACACACTCAGGATCAGGCTCAGAAGGAGAGTCCCCGAGCACAGCGCTGAGGTGAGAGTGTGGAGGGCCTCTTTATTTCTGACTGCTCTGCAGTCTCACACCTCCTGGCCCCTGGCCTACTATCATTCCCTACAGTCAGAAGGAACTGCTCTCTGCTGGGGAGGAGCAAGACAGAGTAACGAAGAAAACTGTAGCTCTGGAATAGACACAAAAGCTCCTTCTGGCATAACCTACTGCATTCTTCCCTTAGCTTTTTTCCCTGGTGAATCTCTTTCTCTCTCTCTCTCTCTCTCTCACACACACACACACACACACACACACACACTGTTAAGATGGAAACAAGGAGTCTGAAATGGAGACAAGATCTACCTGGTATTAAGCAACTCAAAGAATCTCTCTAGGCAGTGGGAACGATATCTGGACTGGGTGGTAGATGGAGGGATCTCTACAGTCCTTCCAGCTACTTTGTTATATGTTCCATGATGAAAGTTCATTTTCTTTATATCTTTGAGCAGTTCTCTCCCATACTCAAAAGCCTTTGATGACTCCTCGTTTTCATAAATTCCAAACATGAAAGCCGCCATCTATCTTCTAGAACAAGCTTCAATCCAGCTGCACTTTTCTTGCCCAGTCTTGTTTCCCTCACCTCTAACTCACTGGTCTAGCCAGGTTTTTCCACAGATCCACACATACCCATTCCCAGTTCTCTCCCTATTGTGCTGCTGCCTCTCCATTCATGAAGCCTGCTCATGGTAAGGATGCAAGGAATGTTTGTGGCTTAATTGTGAAACCATGATCTCTCCCACCATTCTAATCGCAGTTCTCAAGGAATAGATTAGGCCTCTCGGGGTCTGCCTCACATTGCTTTAACAGAATACCTAATGGTGGGTAATGTATGGTTCTTTTTAAAGATTTATTTATTTATTTGAAAGTCAGAGTTACAAAGAGGCAGAAGGAGAGAGAGAGAGAGAGAGAGAGAGAGAGAGAGAGAAATCTTCCATCAGCTGACTCACTTTCCAAATGGCTGTAATGGCTGGAGTTGGACCTATCCAAAGCCAGGAGCCAGGAGCTTCTTCTGGGTCTCCCACGTGGGTGCAGGGGTCCAAGGACTTGGGCCATCTTCCACTGCTTTCCCAGACCACAGCACGGAGCTGTATCGAAAGTGAATCAGCCAGGACTTGTACTGGTACTGATATTTGATGACAGCACTGCAGACAGCAGATTTACCTGCTACCCTACAGAATAATGTATGTTTTTAAAGGAGGCTTATTGGTGCCTGCATGTGGCAAACTGGCTTAAGCAAACAAAGACAACACTGGCATTCCATGCAGGCACTGGTTTGTGTCCCAGCTGCTCCACTTCCCATCCAGTTTCCTGCTAATGTGTATGGAAAGGCAAAAAAAAAAAATGGCCCAAGAGCTTGGGCTGTTGTATCCATGTAGGAAATCTGGGTGAAGCTCCTGGCTTCTGGCTGTGGACTGGCCCAGCCCTTGCCATTGTACCCTTTTGTGGAGTGAACAAATAGATGGAAAATCAATCTCTCTCACACTCTGCCTTTCAAATGAATAAATAAATCTTTAAAAATAATAATGGTGCCTTATTTGGCTCATGACTCTGATGACTGGAAAGTCCAAACAGCATGGCGTCAGAATCCGATAAGGACATCCAGCTGCATCACAACATAGCAGGGAAGCAGCAGGGGAAGAATTTGGGTGCAGAGAGGTCATAAAGCAAGAGAAACAGCAGGGAGCGGCCAGCCTGACTCTTTTATAACAAGCCCCCAGAAGGAACCGATTCACTCTTGCAAGAGCTAACCTGCTCTGAAAGTCAGCATCAATCCCTTCCAGTAGGTGGTCATGACCCAATCAATTGACCCAACCTTCTAGTCAATACTTTGACATTGACAACCAAGCACACAAACCTGTAGTGTACAAACCATAATCAAACCATTGCAAGTTCTTTCCCCATCTGGGAGGTTTGCACTGTTTCCTTGGAACTACACAATCATGTTCCCTAATCCACAGAACTAATGCTGTGACAATATATAGGACCTGCAGTCATGACCTCTTAATAAGTTAAAAGAGCATGAAAATTTACTGCCTGTTAGAAGTAAATATTTTGAAGACAACTAGCAAGTCTTCTATTTCTTCATAATTACCACACCACCAAGTCCCAGACTGAATCCTGGATGAATACTTAGAAAATGTTTAATTGGATGGGAGATGCTCTGAGAACATTTCCTCTGCCTTGGGTGAATATCAGCCCTATTGTTCAATCTCCACTTGGTAAAGTGCTCATCTTTCATAAGGAAATTCAAATGTCAACTCAGTGTGGAGTTTTCTTTATACTGCTACAGAGAGCTTTGCCTTATGCCTATGGACACTTATCAGATTGCTACAATTATTTGTTTATAAATATGTCCACTGACCTAAACAGTACATTATTTTTCTTGAGGAAATGAATCTTATTTCCCTTTCCATTGTAAGCTACACCTAGTACCATTCCTCTAATGCAGTCAATGTTCAATAATGTTGAGTGGATCTATAGCATGATTGCACAAACCCATTAGGAAGAGTGGATTTTTACCTGTCTCTCTCCTGACAATAGAACCAGTTTTTGACAACTGGAGATGAAGGGCTAATATGACAATTCACACTCAGTTTGAAAGATCATGATCTAAGTTGTATAGAGATCAGGGGAGTGAATTATCCATTGGTTTGTAATATTCACATCGAGTCTTATCTCCTGTTACCTTTAATAGTCCTAAGTTGACTATGAATTGATACCGCACTCTGGCTTTTGAAATCCACATTAGAAATTAATTAAGCATTTTAAAGCCACCACTAAGAAATTAAGACAGTTAATATACTAGACACTATAAAGAGCTTCCACATTACAATGTCTTTTCATGGGATTATCCCTGGATTGCTTCTTTGAACACCATACATGTACCTCTTACCATAACATCTGGACTTAGTTTATTAATGTACTACTTATTCTCTGCTGGCTGCATAGTCTTTGAAAGCAGAGACAGCTTTAGACATCTCTGCTCTCTGTAGCACTTAACAAGAATTTTTATGGGAAAGGAGTTAAGTAAACCGATACTGTATAAATTACTTAATGACCATATTCCAAGTTTCTAGTGAATATTGAAACTAAGGAATCTGGGAGAAATTACTACTATCATAGTATCATAAATGCTTGTCATTTCCCCAAGGAACTGGATCATTCACATAATGATCTTAATGAATTACATTACCACATTCATTTCTTCCCTTAAAATTGTCTACCATATATCTTTTTAGTAAATGTGCTGCTGAAGTGAGCACTCTACCAAATATTTTGTGGCTAACTCAGTTAACCACTTGTAGCAACTACATGGGACTTCAAGGTATAATTCCATGTATAAAAGTCTTTCTTGCCAGCGCCGCGGCTCACTAGGCTAATCCTCCTCCTTGCGGCGCCGGCACACCGGGTCCTAGTTCCGGTCCGGGCGCCGGATTCTGTCCCGGTTGCCCCTCTTCCAGGCCAGCTCTCTGCTGTGGCCCAGGAGTGCAGTGGAGGATGGCCCAAGTGCTTGGGCCCTGCACCCCATGGGAGACCAGGATAAGTACCTGGCTCCTGCCTTCGGATCAGCGCAGTGCGCCAGCCGTGGCGGCCATTGGAGGGTGAACCAATGGCAAAGGAAGACCTTTCTTTCTCTCTCTCTTTCTCACTGTCCACTCTGCCTGTCAAAAAAAATTTTTTTAAATAAATAAAAAGTCTTTCTTGCTGAATATTTCAGATTCTCTGAATTGATCATTATATGAGGATAAGTTGAAAATTTTGTGGGAAAAATGGAATAAAATTAAGCTTTTGTTGGTACAAAAAAAGGTGTTTGAAATTTATACATAGTCTTTTTCATAATATGCATTTTCCACCAACTTTTTGAAGATCCCATCTGTACATGGATTTCAAAAAATTTTGCCCCAAAATAAAATTATCTTTCTTTGAAAATTGTATTTATTTCTTTGAGGGGCAGAGAGAAAAACAAACTGACAGAAAGAGAAAACTCCCAAATGCCTGCAATGGGTGGGGCTGAAGACAGGAGCCAGGAACACAACCCAGTTCTTCCTGAGTGGCAGGAACCCAGATACCTGAGCTATCACCAGTGCCTCCCAGGGTCTGCATTGGTGGAAAGCTGGAGTCAGAAGCCAGAGCTGTGAATGGAATCCACACATAACAATATGAGATGCAGATGTTCCAGACAAAAGGCCAAATGTTCACTCCTAAACTTATTCTTTTAATTTCATTTTCACAAATGTTTGAAATTCCTTCATACTTGTATTCGTGTATTGAAATATCACACTGTACCTCCATAAATATGTAACATTACTGTGTAGATTGTAAACAGAAGATATACTTTAAGCTCTGTCTCCTTTTTCCTACTTTTATCTTCCTTTTACCTATTTTTTCCTACTAATCTCAGTTAAATAATATTATCTTAAGGGTAGGCATTTGCCTTAACAGTTAAGGCACCTACATCCCATATCAAGATGCCTGGGTTTGAGTACCAGTTCCTCTCCTGATTCTGTTTTCCTGCTAATATGCACTTCTACAAGGGTAGCAGGTGATGGCTCAAATAGTTGGGTCTCTGCCACCCACATGGGAGACCTGAATTGAGTTCCCGGCTGAACCAGACCTGGCTGATGCAGTCTTTTAGGGAGTGAAACAGCAGATAGATGGTTCATTCTCTCTCTCTCTCCCTCTCTCTCCCCCCAAATAAATAGAAATTTTTAAAAAATATTATCTTGCTTGGGACTGGCATTTTAGCACAATGGTTTAAGGTCCCACCTATGATGCTGGCACCCCATATGAGCATAAGTTGGAATCCCAGCTACTCTGCTTCTGATCTAGCTCTCTGCTAAGGTGCCTGGAAAGGCAGCAGAGGATGGTCCAAGTGCTTGTGCTCCTGCAGCCACATGGGAGACCCAGATCGGGGTTCCTGACTTCAGCCTGTCCAGCTCTGACCATTGTGGCCATTTGTGGAATGAACTAGTAGATGGATGATCTTTCTCTGTCTCACTGTCTCTGGAACTCTGGCTTTCAAATAAACAAATGAATCTTTTTAAAAATTAAATTAAATATTATCTTGCTTTATATTGTACATCTTTATAAGTGATCATCTTACTTTCAGACCAAACAAGTATTCATGAACATAAACAGATATGTAGATTCAACAAATATAAATTAATAAATAATAAATATCAAATCTGAGATGTTTTTATTAAAATTAGTTCTTGATTAAATACCATTTCAAATTTGATATTGATAAACAAATTATTACTGAATCACAATTTTAATCACTTTATATATTTTTCATAATTTTGTTCATGCTTAAGAGATAGCTTTTGGCTTCTGTGTAATTACCTGGCTTCATTGCTACATATTTCCAACCTAGCTAGAGGCTTTGCAGGGAAAAGGGGGGAGTGAGAAGAGGAATGATTACCTTCATTATCACGTCTAACCCATGAAATATCTACAGTGTGCCAGTCTTGTACAATAGAATGCATCATCATTCAATCCTCACAACACCCGCTGAGAGATGTTACTATTCCCATCTCCCCATATGAAAGATAAGGAAACTGAGGCACTCAGATGTTTGGTAACTGGCCCCAAATCACACCATGAGCACCTGGCAGAACCAGGACTGCTACTGGGCTGACTGGCTAGAGTTGTGCTCCCTACCACCTCCCCACCCTGCCTCAACTGCTCTGTGTCTTGCACTTCAGTTAGGCAACAATGTAACAGGAGTGTCCACAAGCAACAACAATCACGAGGGGGGGGGGAGGGCAAGCAAACTAAATGGTCAGTCACGCTGCTGCAAGCACAAAACCAGTGTCCCTCACAACCCACTTTTCTTCTCCAAGATGGCATTTATAAACTTGGTGGATGTTTAAGAAGTCTCAATGTGGGAGAAATGTAAGGGATTGTGTAAAGGGGAACGTTTGTCTCACACCAGGTAGCAATAGCATTCATTGCCCGCTGCTATTGTAAGTCATCTGATGCATCAGTCAATACTGCCCAAGGCAGGCCTGAGCTTCATTTGCCATCTTCATGTCTGAGCCCTAAAATGAGGTTATCGATTTATGATCAGTGCAACTCCTGGCTGACTCCTGGAGGTTACGATGCACTAATAGAGGGTCTTGAGGAAAATCACCTGTTACCGTTCCAGACAGAGGCTGCATCTTGTTCATTTTTTGTCACTCTAGCGTCTAGCACATAATAAACCTTCAATAAATACATGCTGGATGAGGGACTGGGCTCACAAATTACTCTTTGGGTTTAAATTCTAGGTTTATAATGGATGAAGACTGCCTACTACCTTATATAGGGCTAACACTGAAAAATACAGATAAGAGCAAGTCAATGAACTTTTTACAGTTGTAAGGAAAATAGTAAGAAACTTTATACATTACTGAAGCCATGTGCTAGCAGACACACAAAAATAAAAGAGCCACCAATTACAAAATTTGTTTTCAATTCTATGAATCCGATTTCATATGGAATCCACTAATTCATTAACTGGAGATTTGGTTGTTTTTTTTTGTTTTTTGTTTTTGTTGTTGTTGTTGTTTTTTACTTCTTCAGCAAGGGTGCCATATCCCCTATTTTAAAATTTCATCCCTGTGAATATGAAATGACTCCTACTAAGATAGATTTTAGAAAAACAGAAGACATGCCTGATCTCTCTGAGAAGTTAGTTCAAGGATTTCTGTTTTCCTGGAAAGAGTCCATTAGGAAGGGGGACAGAGTCCTGCTAACGTGGAAGGGTAGTCCAGTTGAGTCTGACAGTGGGCTTTGGAAGCATCTGCAGTCCATGAAACCTTTTGTATCCACAGGGCGATTTCCAGGGTGGACAAGCAATAACCTCAAAGACGTCAATGCATATTCCCAGCTAAGATGGGGTGTATGACACCCCAGCTAGATGAGGAGAATGGTTGGGAGAGGAAGGGTGCCAAGTGCCAGGTGGAGCCACCTGCCTCTGCCCCAGGGCTGAGGGTGCCAAGGGGGGGAGATACAGCACGATAGCTGAGGCTCCTGCTGCCCAAATGCCCCCACCCAGCACTGCTATATGAGGAAGCACACCACACATACACACGCACACACTCACACTCACACTCACCACAGAGGCAGTCCAGTGAACCACACCTAACCGCATTTACAGCAAAACCAGGAAGCTCTTCCTGTCCCACGCCCAGGGGACTGCAGACTTGTGGGCCCCAAGCACTGAGGCTCTGGGGCCAGGCCACTGTATGCAGGGATGGGTGGGGCTGCTTGGAGACCCACAGGGACCCATGGGGGACAAGGGAGACAGAATTGGATCTGTGAAAGGGCCTACACTCCTACTGAGGGCTATGGAAACATCTGGGCTGGATTTTGCAAGGATTGACATGCACTTGTGAATGAGAAGAGCTTAGAGCCAGAAAACTGCGCCTGTGTGCACCACAAAATTCTCCCAAAAAATCAACTGTGCCTGTCTGTTGAAAGAATCAAAAACATGTGTTTATACATACTCCTCTAAAATAGAAGTAAAATCAGAAATTACTCCATATCCTTGCCTGACATCATGCTGCATGGTTTCATAACCAGGGCATTCTGTCCTTAGAATCACTCTGTGAGAAAAACAGGGCAGGCTCGGTCCCCATCTGATGGATGAGAACACCGAGGCTTGGAGAGGCCCAGGGACTCAACTTTGATCACATAGCTCATGTAAAGTTGAGGCACTCACTGTAGCAAGTGGAGACAGCAGTCTCCCCAGGTGTGTGCAGAGGTGAATCCTTCCCAGCACACAGGACTCTCCCTGTTCTTCCCTTCTCTTCCCCTACCTCTCCTCCTCCTCATCTCGGTTATTGGGTGCCTGCGATTTCCAATGGTTATTTGGAGACAGATGGTGGAGAGAGAGAAACATGGAGGGGAAGGCTCTAAGAGAAGATAGAGCAGAGTGCAGCTGGCTAAAGTCCTACCCACCTCTCTTCACTTTGTCCTCTTTAAAATCAGTCCCAGAGCCATTCCCTTTTAAAGATCTCATTTAGACAAAATACGCAAACACAATTAGCCAAATGCAGTAATGTACTCACTGAATAAAGGAAGCCAGGACAGCTTATTTTTAACAACACCACCCATCTGCAGGCCAGCAGAAACCAGGACTAGAGGTTGGAAGACTTCATAAATTTTGCAGGATTGAGAAGCATTTTTTTTCCTTCCTCCTCATTTTCAGAACCAGTTGCCCATTCCCACATCTACGCTTTGCTCCAGTGGAAGCCAGTCCACTGAAACCATTATACAGGCCTGGCAGGGAGCCAGGCAGGCCTCAAGGGCCAGCAGGCTTCCTGGTGTCACTCCCAATCTCAGCCTGCCTCAGTGCGTTGGTTGGAAGAGACCATTATGGGGAGTGTCATCCAGGTGATGTTTCTGTCTTAGAAAAGAAAGTGGAGAAAATGAATTTCTCCAGGGACAGCTAGGTTGACAGAGAGAGAGAGCCTCTTACTTTCTTTACAAAACAAAAAGTTGGCCCAGCCCAATCCTCCCTGGCACCGAGGTCACCTCCTTCTCCTCCTATTGTGCACCTGACTACAGCCACCTTGTATGAAAGGTCAAGGTGTCAGATGGATAAGCCTGATAGAGAGTCTGGGCAAGCACCATGAGGCTAGGGGAATGAATCAGAGCCAGCCCTCACCATACCATTCAACAGATTTTCCTCCTTAGAAATTCATGGAGTGTCTGTTGCCCACAAGGTGTACACCATGAATTAAAATGTTAAAGGAATTCTATATCACCTTTGATGGGTAACTTCTAGGCAGAGAGATGTCATCTCGTTATCAACAATTGTCAGGGGTCCAAAGAGGGTGTATGACCAGTGATGAGGTGGAGGCGTCTCTGAACTGTGAGAAGAAATGAGGCCCAGCCCTGGCTGCCTGTAGCCCTTGTGGAAGAACAGGACAAGTCTTCCAACCATGAGGACCTCTGTTCTTCACCTAGAAAGAGGAGGGTTGACCAGGTCTCTGTCAATGACTCCTTGCAATTTGTTTTTATTGATTAGGGCTCGTATTTTTTTCTTTTTGACAGGCAGAGTGGACAGTGAGAGAGAGAGAGACAGAGAGAAAGGTCTTCCTTTGCCATTGGTTCACCCTCCAATGGCCACCGCAGCCAGCGCGCTACGGCTGGCGCACCACGCTGATCTGAAGCCAGGAGCCAGGTACTTATCCTGGTCTCCCATGGGGTGCAGGGCCCAAGCACTTGGGCCATCCTCCACTGCACTCCCTGGCCACAGCAGAGAGCTGGCCTGGAAGAGGGGCAACCGGGACAGAATCCAGCGCCCCAACCGGGACTAGAACCCGGTGTGCCGCCGCCGCAAGGCAGAGGATTAGCCTAGTGAGCTGCGGCGCCGGCTAAAGGGCTAGTATTTGTTAAGAGTACCTGTTAATTAAAGCAGATACTCACTTAACACTTTAGGGTATTTTTAATGTCTGATGACTTATAAAGAACCCATACTCTTAGAGCAATACTCCATTAATTTTATAAGAGCATTTATTCATATAAAAGGAAAAGGGAAGAGCAGTCTATAATTTTGTTAAGACAAAATATTGTCTCATCTTTTGCCTTGTCTTTAATTTTACAGGGAATGTGAAGCCTGACCCAAAACATTAAGATTTGCAGGGTGATTTTTTTTGTTGCTATTTTGGTCATTTAATATAACAAATAATTGCAGAGGGAACAAGCATTGGGCCTACTGGTTAAGACATTGGCATCTCACATCAGCAAGTATGAGTTTGATTCCCAGCTCTGGCTCCGGATTCCAACTTCCTGCTAATGCAGACCCCCCAGAAACAGTGACGATGGTTCAAGTGATTGGGTTTCTGTCACACATGTGGGAAGCCTAGATTGAGTTCCTGGATCCCCACTTCAGCCCAGAGCAGCTCAGATATTATGAGTATTTAGAGAATGTAGTAACTGATGGAAGTGCTTGCTCTCTTGCTCTCTCCATCTCAAAAAAAAAAAGTTCAATTTTTAAAAATATAATAATATTTCCAGAAAGGAAACCATTTTTAGTTCATCCTAGAGGTGCCTCAGAAGGTTGAAAACTTCACAAGTAGAAACCTTAAATTCACCCCTTCAAAGATCCAGTGTGAACAGGTTTCAGGTTTCATGGTATACACATTGTTCTCAGCTGTTACCATTCATGTTCCAGTTTGCATTTTAAAGTATTTCATAATTATTTAGCTGACTCTGATGATAACCTTCTAAATTAAAACTCAGCCTCAGTAATGGATGTGTTGACCCCACTTGCCAAGTCCACAGGCAGAAAATGAGTGAAGACCTCTGGTTTGCAAAGAACCTTTCTGTGTGTTTCTAGCAAGTAAACTGTCATCACACTTAATTGAGATTTGAGAAATGGGTAGCAAAACAACAGTGAATGATGGTATTTGCAAATTAGTTGAAGCCACGTAAACTTTTTTGCCTGGAGTGCTCAGACTGAAGAAATCAGCATAAGGAAAATCAATGTTAGTTTAGAGAATCTTTCCTGTTCTGCTTATTTCCCATGAAATAAAATGCACATAATTGATTGAGCTTAGAAATTTCTTTTTGTCTTTTGACCCTTGATGGGAATCTGTCAGATTTGAGATGAGACTTCATAGCAGAAAGATCTTCAAATTTCTGTACTGATCAAAACAACAGCTCTAGTTCTGTCTTCTCCTACATGGCCCCTAAGAGAGATTCGTCCCTCTTTACCACATGAAATCATTTGGAATGTTTTTGAAGAGGAAAAAAAGTTTATCAATTTTCCTTACTTTCAACTATGATATTTGCAAAACCATTTCTGCCACTAATTCACACTCACAATTATCCAGGAGCCTACCTCAAACTCTGTTCTAGGCAAATTCATGTTGCACCTTTGTAAAATCTAAGTACATGAGGTCATTGCAAAAGCAGCAAGCTATGAACAAATTTGCACAACAAAGGCTTTATTTTAGACAAAACCATTCCTTTTATGAGTGTGTGTGTGTGTGCTCACGCACACATGCACAGCAATCTAAGTTACAAAATAGGTCTATCTCACATGTAACATGTTTCATTTAAAGTTTTAGAAAATTTACCATACAGTGAATATTAATCCCTTTTCAGAGAGCATTTCATATTTTCCTGACTATTTGGGTTTAATAATTACTTAACAACAGCCAAACCTCATGTCTGTATGGAGATGAGATGAAGATTTTGTCTTTTCATGTTATACATGTAATGAAAATATGCACACATATACACGTAGTTGAGGTTAAAATTCTCTCGGATAGTTCTGCAGTTCAGTGAGTTATAGGGAATATTAAGCTTCAATGGAGTAATTTGATTTTTTTCTATGCAAGTTTGTTCTTGACTCCAATGAGGAAAAAAAATCCTTATCATAACTAACTACTGATCTTCCTCTTCCTCCTCTCTCTTCTTCCTTCCTCCCTTCTTCCCTCTCTCCTTCCTGCTTCCTTCCTTGCTTCCTTCCTTCCTTCCTTCCTTCTGTAGCTAGATTCTAGAAAGAGCTGAATAGATAGTTCTATCTTAAAAATTTCTACTATGATTCTATTCAAACTTTTACAGCTTTCACATTTGATATGTATCTTTATAAAGTCAAAATATGTTCTCATTAAAAATTCAGTTTATTTCCACTGCTGATTCAAACACTCTGATAATTTTTGGTGCAATTTTATCCATGGAGCTTGAAGAAACACACCCCAGCTTGATGCCATATCAGGTATGTGGAACAGGCATTTCTCCTACCTCCAACAAAAAACAGAGAAAGAAGAAAAAAATGCTTCAGGAAAAAAAAGGAACAGAAGTCTCTTTTTTACAGGTCAAAAGTAATTTTTATCTCTTGAAAATGATCCAGGCTTTGAATTACCATAATTCTAACCCATGCCATTTAAGGAAAGGGAAGTTAAAGAGAAAAGAATCATAAAAAAATCTCAGAGTAGTGTATTCTTCCTTTGAGTATTACCTCAGTTGTTTCCAGTTTCTGCATGACTTCCCAGCACTTCTGCATTACTCGTACCCTTATTCTTCTCTAATATGTTTCACATTGATTTTTTTTTCTATTCTCTGCTGACTGCACAGTCTGAAAATGCTTTGACCTTAAAGTCAAGGTCAAGTTTGCATTCCTGTAGTAAACAAGAAAGAAAAATGAAGAGGAGAACTTAAAATAAAACCTTCTGAACAAGAAAATTTATGGAGAAAAAGAAAGAGAGAGAAAGAGAGAGAGGGAAATTTCTTCCCTGGAATTTCTTTTACTTCCAAATTTGGCATTCAAGGTGAAGAATATTAATATAAGGTGCCAGAGAAAGGAGCAAAGTTTCTCCTAAAGTACTA
This sequence comes from Oryctolagus cuniculus, assembly GCF_051225735.1. Taxonomy (NCBI): domain Eukaryota; kingdom Metazoa; phylum Chordata; class Mammalia; order Lagomorpha; family Leporidae; genus Oryctolagus; species Oryctolagus cuniculus. The sequence goes on from NC_142870.1 coordinate 102,015,967, forward strand.
TTTGCGTAGGAGCTAGTATGACATTAAATATTACTATCACTGTATAGAATAAATATCCTTATCATTATATGAATCTGATAGAATGAAAATTTTAACTGTGTAATTATGCTCAGGTATTATATTGGAAAAACAGGAGCTGCACAGTGTGGTGCCAAGAAAACTGTAAATAAATTAGTGCTGGAAAATATGCTAAAAAGCCAGAAGTGTGCACTATCTTCTAGAATTGTTGCAGGTTGATAACTACTTCATCTCTATTTCACAGCTTAGCTACAGTACCTTGACAGTTAACTGTTTAAAAAGATACTAACTCATGAAATGTTCATTACTTTTCATTTACAACAAAGGCATAAGAACAACCACACTCAAAAATATTTCTTCTTTTGCTGAGCTAGGCTTAAGCAAAACTGAAGCATTAAAACACATGTATGATCCATCAGAAGTGAACATGGTCATCCAACACAAGGTTAACCCAATCATTTTCTGGGAGACCTGCTGTCTTGTAAAAAAAATAAATTAAAATCCTGGGCATCTTTGAAGAGGCATTTTAACTTAAAGTCGGGTGTAAACATAAGCCTTTTCATAATGCACGTCTTAACTAGAATGTGACATGATGCAATGTCTTCCAAAGAGCTATTTCAGGACTGGCTTGCATCACACAGACTGCCTAGCTCAGCTTAGACAGACATATCCTGTCACACAGTGTACTATAGATTACCATGAATTCAAGCACATTTTCACCAGGAGGAGAAACCTACACATGATCTTCGGTAGCAGTACTGGTGCCTACCCAGAATCCATTCCTCCCTCTTGCTTTTTTTAACAGAACCTAATTTTGTCAGATAGCCATCCTTCTTTTGCTCAGACATGTGCCCCAACTCCAGGCTTGACCTCACTGGAATATGGGCGATTGGATTTTCCTTGGCTGTAATCTATTCAGGATTGGGCATGTGATCCAGTTCTGGCACAAAGAAAGGCTTAGAGAGCGACAGTGTGAGAAGAGATTTTTCCTTCTTCTCCTGGCTATTCTCGTCCATAAATGTGCTGTTTAGAAGTGCTGCTGCTGTCTGCAGAGAAACCTACTCAGTGGGTAGTGGAGAAAAGAGAAATCTGAAACACAACGACGCCATTCAGGCAGTGTCATCCAGTCTCAGGACCTGGCCAAGTGGGACGTTATTATTATTATCATTTAAGATAGTTGGCATCTGTGTTTCTGTTATTTGCAGCCAAAAATGGGCTAACCAATTTCTCTTGGCTTCTTTAATTGTATCTGCCTTCCCAGCTTAGGCCTTTCAGAAAGAAAAAGAGCCTCAAGTTAAAGTGTTTATCTTCCTATTTAGCTTAAACATATTCTACTGTTGCTAGAATTTAGATAGAATATGGCTCCTGAGGAGTCGGCAATTGGTGTAGCAACTGGGAGGCTGTTTGGGATGCCTGTATCCCTTATCAAATGCCTGACTCCATCCCATCTCCAGCTATCCTGCTAATGGGCACTCGGGGAGGCCATAGATTACAGCTCACATACTTTGGTCCCTACCTTCCACATGAGAGACTAAGCTTGCATTCCTGTCTTTTGGCTTCAGCCAGGCCCAATCCCAGCCTTTGTGGGTAGTTGTAGAGTGAACAACCAGATGAAGACCTCTCTCTCTCCCTCTCTCTATCTCCCTCTCTCTCTGTGTGTGTGTGTGTGTATGCTTTCAAATAAAATAAGTAAACACATTTTTATAAAGAATATGGCTCCTGGACTCATAAACACAGTTAAATCTCAAAGTCTTTAACTGGGTGGTATCAAGATTATGAAAATGTCATCCAAGTACGGTATGTAGAAAGAGAGCCTTATTAGGAAGTCTTTAGGTTACTTAGGGCATGCCATCAAACAGTAGTTTTCAGGGCTATTGCTATGGCACAATGGGATAAGCCACTGCCTGCAGTGCTGGCATCCCATATGGGCACTGGTTCAAGTCCCAAGTGCTCCACTTCTGATCCAGGTCCTTACTAATGTGCCTGGAAAGAAACAGAAGATGAAAGTGTCTGGACCCCTGCCACCCCTATACGAGACCAGAAGAAGCTCTTGGTTCCTGGCTTCAGCCTGGTCCAACCCTGGCAGTTGCAGCCATTTGGGGAGTGAACCAGTAAAAGGAAGATCTTTTTGTCTGTCTCTCCTTCTATCTCTTTGTAACTCTTAAATGTCTGTAAATCTTAAGGAAAAAGAAAAGAAGTTGCTTTCTTGGAAGAGCCGATTGTAAAGGTCAAGTTGAACTCTGCATCTCTGTTTCTTGGATCCCTCCATGTGTTTTCTGCCATATGCAACACAAAAGCTCACACAGATTGTGGCCAGTTTATTAAATTAGATTAGACAAAAAAAAAAAAAAAATCTGTCTCAACAACCTTTCCCAAGATTTCTTTTGGATTTTTGTTCCCACCCCAGTGATATCTTGAACAAAACCCTCAAGTTGTTGCTTCCTTTCAGGTAATTTATAACTTACTTTCCGGAACTACAAAACAAAAGTCCAATCAAATATCAAAATGTCAACCTCTCCTCCAGTTCAAAGCTTCACTTCTTCTCCCAGCTCTTTTGTTTTATCTTTTCTTGGTGTCAAATGTCCCTGGGTAATACAGATATTCCAAAATGCACCTTTCCCAAAATTCCCTTGCAAATCCATTAGAGGCTCCTTCGGGAATTCTTTAACAGTTCCAGGTGAATGTAAACAAAACCTTGGCTCCAGCTCCTGGAAAATACTTGAGATCTCTTTGCCACAGCAAGCCAGCAAGCACATTTCTTGGGTGAAGTCCTTTCAAATAACTACCATCATGCACAGTAGCCACTTGTCAACAGGAAGATTAACTGATCCTTCCCCCACCGTGTCCACAAACTTCAGGTAATGCTGACTTTTGGCCTGTCTGTGCCACTCAGGGCGTCTTCAGCCCACCTCACGCCTGATTTTCCCTCTAGAGAATGAGGTAGCCTATGTTGCCCGGACTCTAGAGCTGCCCGGCTAGTAACCACATGTGGCTGTTGAGCACTTGAAATGCAGCTAGTCCAAATTGAGATGCTAAAAGATTAACACAAAAAAATGTAAATTATGTGCGTACTGAGACAGGTATTTTGCACAGCAGTTAAGACACTACTTGGAACACCTGCATCTAGTGTTGGAATACCTGGTTTGATGCCTGGCTCTGGATACTGCCTCTGAGTTCCTGTGATGCACACTCTGTGAAGCAGCAGCTGATGGTGCAAAGTGGTTGGATCCCTGTCATCTACATGGGACATCAATATTGAGCTTACACCTCCTGGCTTCAGCCTGACCTGGCCCTGGCTGTTTTTGCAGAATAAGTCAATGGATGAATCTCTCTCTCTCTCTCTCTCTCTCTTTCTCTTTCTCTTTCTCTTTCTCTTTCTCTTTCCCTCTCAAATAAATAAATAATAAAACTTTAAAAGTATGTATGATGCTTTTTGTTGATTGATAATACTTTGATGTATTGGTTTAAATGAAATGCATTATCAAAATCCTGCTTTCTTCTACATTTTCAAAATGTAGCTACTCGAAAATAAATAACGTGTGTGTATCACATGATGTGGCTATTGACCCTAGCTCCTCTGGAGGTTTGCTGTTCAAGGAGTGTTCCAGACAACAGCACTGGCTTCACCTCAGAGCCTCTTAGAAAGAAAGACTCCAAAATTCTCTGAGGAATTTATTTAGGGCTTTGGTACTTTTTTTTCCTATTGAAACATTCTTCAAATTTCCTCACATTGGTTGAGATAGTTATAATAATCCTAATTTGAAAGTTTGGGATGAACTAATATGTACTCTTTCTAAAATATACCCAATGTTTCCTCTTAAATTTAAGGGCAATCTTGTAGGGATTCCTAAACACATTCTATTAATATATGGAAATACTGAGCTTTGTATGTGTGATATATTTTCAGCAAATGAACATTTAAACCTCTATTTGGTCAATTTGATGTTCACAAGCAACTCACAATCAGAATAATATTATGGCTTATTTTGTATAAATAATGATTCCTTTATTAAATGAAGAATCACTTCCTAACTTCCCTTCCCAACAACCTAAACACAGATTTCCATATATCAAATTCATTTAAAGAATAATATGCTCTAACATTTATTGTATGGCTATTTTAATATTTTTAATAATTTTAATATTAAGTAGAACCCAAATTCAAAATAACCATAAATTCCATAAACTTATTGTCTTTTTAAAAGCTTTGCTTCTTTGCATGATGCTTACAACAGATTCAAAACTATGAGAAATTTAACTCATTTTTAAGTCAATGGGGATTTTCATGTAACCTACTACATCCTAAGGGTGCAAAAAGGAGTAAAACATAGCTCTTAGCTGTGGGATTCAGAGTCTGGTACATGAGGCAGACTTCTGCACAGACAGCACAACACAGAGCCTGGGGTTCATTAGACTTCTGTGGGAGAACATGAGAAGAGTCCCCAGCTCCTCAGGAGACACAGGAAAGCCTTGTGAGAAAGATGATGCCTGAACTAGAACGGACGGCAATTGTACACATTTTTCAGGTTTTAAATAAAAAACTTTTAGGGATCTAAATTTCAGTACAGGTTAAGACATCACTGGAATACCTGCATCCCAGACTGTAGCGCTTGGGTTAGTCCCGACTCTGCCCCGATTACAGCTTCCTGCTGAATGCTATTCCCATCCTCACTACAGCAACAACCATAACAGTGACAAAGGCTTTATTTATCATTTCCAATGTGATTCAATCCATTTCATTCATTTGCACCTTGGAAAGCAGCGGGTGATGGTTCATGTGTGTGGATCCCTGACACCCAAATAGGAGATCTGGATTGAGTACCTAGCTCTCTGCATTAGCCTGGCCCAGTTCTACCTGCTTCAGCTGTTTGGGAAGTGAAGAAATAAAGAGATGAAGGTCTCCATCTGTCTAGCCATCCCTCTCTCTCTGTACCCCTCAAATATATTTTAATTAAAATAAGAAATAATAATTTTTGAGTACCAGGAAATGATTTGTTTTCAATTATTTTCATTGTAAGCATTTTAATCTATAAATTTTCCTTTAAGAATCACTCCAGCTGCATATCACAATTTTCTACATGTTTTATTTTTTATTATCAGATAGAATAAAACGTTTTCTCAGTTTCCTTGTGAGTACTTCGATTAATGGGCTGTTTGAAAATGTATTGTTTAATTTCCAAATATACAAAAGTTTGCTTGGCTTTTATGTTGTCATTTGTCCCTAATTTAATTATACTCTGGTTAGGGAGCATAGTCTCTATAACTTCAGTCTTTTAAAAAATTGATTAAGATTTATATTAAAGGCCAACTTACAATGTAAGTGAATGAGCACTTGAACAGAATGTGTGCTCTGCATTGATTAGTTGCAGATTCCATAGAACTTCAGTCCAGGACCTTGATGATACGGTTCAAGTCTTCTGTATCTACACTCGTACTGAATTGTTGCATTTGCTTATTCTATCAGTTTCTGAAAGACTTCTAAAATATCTAGAACTGAAATTATGAACTTGCCAGCTTTCTCTAGAGGTCTGAAATTTTTTTTATTTTATATATTATATGAAGTTTTCTTTTCTTGAAAATATTTATTCATCACTTATTTATTTTATTTTATTTGAAAGGCAGAGAGATGAGAGAGAGAGACAGAGAGAGAGAGAGAGAGAAACCTTCCATCAACAGGCTTACCCTCCAACTGGCCACAGCAGCCTGGATTGGGTCAGGCTACAGCCAGGACCAGGAACTCTATCCAGGTCTCCCACTTGCATGACAGGAACCCATGTTTTTTGAGTCATCTACTGATGCTCTCCAAGAACATTAGCAGGTGCTGGACTGGAAGTGGAGCTGCTAGGACTCAAACTGGCAGTTCGATATGGAATGTGGTCATCCCAGTCGGTGGCTTAACCTACAGCTCCACAACACCCACCCCATCATGAAGTTCTCTTACTAGGTGGCTGGCTGTTTCAGATTTTTATGCTTTACTGATCAGCTTGGCCTTTTATTATTCTGAAAGTATGCTCTTTCCCTCTGGCAATGATCTGGCATATAAGTTTGCTTTGCCATATACATGGCTGCATTGACCAACCTGTGCTTGTATTTGGCCTGAGCTACCTTGCCAGCCTTTATTTTCAATCCATGCCTTTGCATTGGAAGAACACCAGTGGACTTCCCAGATTGCACTGAGGGTTTAGAATTGTTTTTAATATTGTATTTATTTATTTGAGAGGTAGAGTTACAGAGAGTGAGAGGGAGAAACAGAGAGAAAGGTCTTCCATCCACTGGTTTCCACCCCAAATGGCTGCATCTGAAGCCAGGAGCCAGAAGCTTCTTTCAGATCTCCCACATGGGTGCAGGGGCCCAAAAACCTGGGCCATATTGCACTGCTTTCCCAGGCCATAAGCAGAGAGCTGGATCAGAAGAGGAGCAGCTGGGACATGAACCGGCACCCATATGGGATGCCAGCACCACAAGCCAAGGCTTAGCCTGCTGCACCACAGCATCGGCCCCTGAAGGTTTACATGTTTGGAAGGAATGTTGCCCCATCCTCACGGCAGCAGCAGCAGTGATAGCAATAAAGGAAGTATTTGTCATTTCTAAGGTGATTCATTGCATTCCACAGATGTCATTTCATTTCCCTTCAGCTAGAGGGACTTTCTGTAGCATTTCTTGGAGCTTCATTCTGCTGGTGGCAAATTCTCTCACCTTTTGCTTTTTGAAAATGTCTTGTAATATAGGGCCACTAACGATGAATTCTGAAGTCTCCCGATCTTGATGTGAAAATGTTTTAAGTTCACCTCCATTTCTGCAGGATGTTATATTAGTTTTCTGTTGTTGCTTCAGCAAATTACCACAAATTTAGTGACTTAAAACCACAAAAATTTGTTATTTATAGTTCAGAAATCCAACAGGGGATTGAATTTCTAAACTAAAATCAAGATGTCAGCAGAGCTAAAGAGCTATGTTCAGAGCTACTAGAAGGTCTAGAAGAGAATCCATTTTCTTGTCTTTCAAGCTTTTACAGACCACCTTCATTCCTTGGCTGGTAAACATCTTCAAGGCCAGCAATGTTGCAGGTTTCTGATCCATCACAGTCACAGCTCCCTGTGACCCCAGCTTTGGAACACTCTGCTTCTAAGAACAAATATAATTATGTTTGGCTCACCTGAAAAATTTAGGCGAAGCACGCTGCCACCTACCACCCCACCCAGAGTCTGCAACCTTAGTCACCTTTGCCAAATGTTGTTGCTTTTTTTTTTTTTTTTTGGCTGTGATTTCAACTATGTTTTCTACACAATTTTTTTCAACTCTTTGGCTGTGATTCCAATTCCACATATATTAGATTAGTCAGTATTGAAAACAGTTGCTCTAATTGGTGTCCCCTCCCTGCTCAGTGGCACAAATATGGTCCGCAAGAAAGTTGGGCCTACAGTGGCATTAACTTCTTAGGCTCTCAGGCCCTGGAAAAAGTTACCTCATGCATTTTGTTCAGAATTTATAGTTGTTTTTGGCAGGAGATCTAGATTGGTACCGTTACTCCCACATGGATTAAAATAGAAGTTGCCAAGAGTAGTTTTTTAAAGAACAATTTACATGCTTATTTTATAGTCAGAATAGGGAATCTACTTTTTTTTCTTATGTTGTTACCTTTGATTTAATTCGCCTAAGCAATCGTACAGTTTTGTAACATTGACAGGGAGTGCCATAGATAAGTGTAGGTTGAGTACTGGTATAAATATAGTAATTTCATAGCAATAATAGACCAAATTTCTGAATCTATCTTATCTAACTCCATCATCAAAATGATTACTCTTCTCTATTCCAAGATAAAAGACATTTTTACAAAAATATCTCAAAAACAAGTTTAGGCAGCCAAATTGTTGATTCATCTCATTGCTAATTTTATTTTATGTCACCAAACCAGCAAAATGCCTTTTTTTGAGACAGAGAGACAGAGACAGAAAGAGAGATTACCTATCCACTGGTTCACTCCTCAAATGTCCACTATAGCCTAAGTTGGTCTAGACTAGTCCAAAGCCAGGAATAAAGAACTCAATCTGAGTTTCTCACATGGGTGGCAGGATTACAACTGCTTGTGCCATCACCTGCTACCACACAGGATGCCTATTAACAGGAAACTGGAATTGAGACCGGAGCCAGGACATGACCCCAGGCATGCTGATAGGGGCAGTGAGTGGCTCAAGGGGCAACTTAAATACTACCTCAAACATTCACCACCCCCAAAGTACCTTTTAGTTCTTACTTGAACCCGAAAAGATAAATAAGATGCATTGCCTTCTTTTCAGATAGTCTATGGGTACAATCAAAGGATTTTAACAAAAGAAACCAACAATGTAAAGTAAATTAATCTGAATAAATATTGCTACCCTCCCCTGCTAAATACTATGATCTTTTACTCAGTAGGCAATAGTTTAACATCTGTTTTTCACAAAGTATAATATTAAGGGCTGTGTTGTATAAAAGACTGAGTTACTCTTTAGCCAAAGCACAATCAGTAGAGGCAAATCTCAGTTGAGGTACAAGTTCCATTATCTGACATAGCCTAAGAGGGCAATTTTCTTGAGCACATACTTTCACTCTGTAATACCAACCTAAGCATAACTACCCTGTGTGGTTATTGTAAGGTAAAATGCAAGGACTTCTGCAATATGCCTGGCACATAATAGATGCTCTTGAATTGTTAGCTTATCCTTTTCTCCTTTCTTTTGCCCTTGACACCTTTTTCCCTTCCTATCCACAAATCCCTGAAGATGCGATTAGGATAGTACACTTCAACCTGTTTCTGTTGAGGCCTAAGTGTCCTCCTAGGTGACTCTTGGACCACTAGTGTTGGAGATATAGGTAATGTTTATTTACATCCTTTATTTCCCTTATATATTTTAGGCTGATATAAAATTTCCTTGAAAAATTAATTCCAGTCCTTAATTTTTTATAAAAACTGAATTTAGAGAAGTAAGACCCACTTTGCTCAGTTTTATCTGCTTTATCTCAGAAACACAAACTTCTACAAAATTTAGACAGCTTTCTAACCTCTGCCTCTTCCATGGGTAAGTAGGCTCACAAAATTCTCCTGCCAGCCCAGACAGGTTGTAGAGGCTCCACGTGGTTTCATTTGGAGTAAGCAAGGGAACAAAGCTACCACAAAAAGAAGAAAGTTGGGAAACAGACCTTCATTACTCAACATTAACAATAAAGTCCAACAAATTCGTGTAGCCTGTCACATATTCCAAGGTGTTCATATACATCATTTTCGGTGACCCCTATAGTCAATATGGCAATGTAAAAAAATAAAAAATATTATTATTTACATTGAGTAAATGGAAAAACTGAGATTTAGTGGGACTGACTGCATAGAGAAAAGAGAAAATAGAGGAAAATAGGCATATTACTTTCTTACAATTGAAATCTTATGTTTGGTATGTCCACCAAAATATATGCCAATCAACTGAAGCCTTATCAATGCATTACCAACACCAACAAAATGCTGACATAAGTATATCTGAAGAGTATTTCTCATCATAATTTGAGTATTTATCATTAAACTTCAGTAAATGAAGACTGTTCAGTGAGTCTCTCCAAGAAGAGAATTATTCACATCCAAACTATACATTTAAATTCTTTAATCAAAACAACTGAGTGCACTGAAAGTATTTTTTGGCACTTTTTCAGCCATTGTCCTTTTACTTCTGCACATAACTCATAACACTAAGAAAAACAAATCTGAACCAAAATCACTAATTCATCAAAGCAGGTAAACAAAAAATGTATATTGTTCCAAACAGCAACCAATCTAGAAATCTCAGCTGATGGTTAGAGAATGTTTACGATCAGACAGGAAATACTGTGTTTGCCATAGAGAGGGCTTATTGAAATTATATCATTTCGGAAAAGATACCGAACAGAAGTTTTTGTCCCAGTTTATTGTACTTTGATTTTTTAATTAGATAATTTAAGCTTATAGTCTTGAATCATCAGGGAAAAAAATTGCAGCATCATCTGTTCAGAGCCAAGGCATGCTGCTGACACATTCAAAAAGTCCTGAACCTTTATACATAAACACTGCCAATGTTTATTTCAAAACATCTGAGAACTAGGGAAATACAATGAGTCTCTGAATGTTTCTATTTGGAAAAGTTTGTGCTGATTCGTCATTATCTGTGGATCCCTTTTGAGATGTATTGGATTGTGTTCAGTGCCAAATATACAGATATAAATAATTCTGGAAGGAGAATCATTTTACAAAACTCAATTTCCCACCTAAAACATTACCCAAGAAAATCTAGGGGAAAAAATCATCTTCATTCTAACTAGATAAATTGGTTTTTACATTCAGAAATCATACATATAACTCCTTTAGAGAAAACTCATTTAAATTGACTCTGGAATTTTTTTTAGCTTTTATTCTTTATTTATGTGAAAGGCAGAGTGACACAGAGAGAGGAAGGAAATGAGAAAAAGATCTTCCATGTACTGCTTCACTCCGTAAGCAACAGCTAGGGCTTCCCCAAGCCAAAGTCGGGAGCCTGGAACTCTGTCCAGGTCTCCCATGTGGGTAACAGGGATACAAGCTTTTCCAGGAGCATTAGCAGGGAACTGGATCAAAAGTGAAGCAGGTGGGACTTGAACCAGCCCTCTGATACGGGATGCCAGTGTCACAGGCTTAACCTGCTGCACCACAATTCCAGCTCTTAATCTGGGATCTTCTTTCATTTGTCTTCTATTTTAAAAAGGAGAATATTTTTAACGCCACAACTTTATAAATTGGGCTTACAAGGCTAACTTCTCTGGTATTTTCTGTACCACAGAAGTTATATTTTCTCTACTTCACCGAAATTGATTCAATGCTTTTCACCAAATAATTAGTGATGATGGTTTTGACTTAATGGGCCTAATGACTGTACAAACCTTAAACTGATAAACTGGAAAGTAGTAACATTTTTCTGTTAATTATGTTATTCTGTGGGAAGAGATTATTAAAACTGAAAAAGCTGCCCATCTACAATTAGTAATTTAAAACATTGTTTATCATCTCACAAATATTTTAGTCTAATCTCTGAGAATTTAATAGATAACATGCCCATATTTCAGATTCAGTGGAAAATGATCCACATAAACCCTAAATATTTCCTTTTTTAAAGATTTATTTATTTGTTTGAAAGTCATAGTTACACAGAGAGAGAAGGAGAAGCAGAGAGAGAGGTCTTCCAACCGCTGCTTCACTCTCCAAATGGCCCCAATGGGTGGAGCTGCACCGATCCAAAGCCAGGAGCCAGGAGTTTCCTCCAGCTCTTCTCATGTGGGTGCAGGGGCCCAAGGACTTGGGTCATCTTCTACTGCTTTCCCAGAACATAATAGAGAGTTGGATTGGAAGTGGAGCAGCTGGGACTTGAACCTGCATCATACGAGATGCCAGAGCTGTAGGCAGCAGCTTTACTGACTATGCCAGAGTGCTGGCCCCCCTAAATGTTTCTTTTGATCAAGTTCTAAAAGGTACATGGTTGCCGGGCCATGAGACTTGAAAGCATCTTATGTGCTTCTCTCTCACTTTTCTCATACAACATCCTACAAACATTTGTTATCAGTTAAGTGTAATAAAGCAAGCACTGGCCCTGGCAATGGAGAATGGGTTATAATCATTGTCATCATGATTGTCATTATCTAGCAGAGATAGACTCCTAAAGAAATCAGTTAAATGTGCATGAAGAATGCCTAACACACACAGGGCATCCAAAGGGAAAGCACTGTTGGAATGTGTTTGCGCCTTCAATCATTAACTCTAAATATCAAAGTTTGCATTTTTTTCTCAGTTCAAAAAAAATCATTCTTTCCCATTCTCAGGATTACTTGAGTTATATTACATTTTGAAACCTGAAAAACTAAAACAAACATGCAAAATACAATGCTAACTCAGAGAGGGGGCCAGACTAGGGGAGCCCTGCACTCACCTCTGCTACAAAGAAAAATCAATGCAATGGAGAAAGGACCACATCTACAGGAGATGAACTGAAAGAAAACATCAGTGAAGAAGTGATGGAAACTATAAACAGCCATGGGATGGGAAAGCCAGCAAACAGCAAGGAACAAAGCACCCTGCAGCTCATACCCCAGCTCCCAGCTAGGGTGACTCCACATTGCTAGGGTAAACGCCATCTGAGCTCACATTGCAGGGCCTGAATAAGACACTATCTGCCAGGCCTGTGACTGCCAGTGCACAATCCCCAGCAGAAGCTGCACTTGTTCCATGGGACCTAGCAGATGCCCACCTCTCACCATACATGAAAATCAACTCATGGTAGCTCAAAGACTTGAAACGAAGATCTGGATCTATGAAATTGCAGGGACAATTATTCAAGACATTGGCGTAGGCCACAAATTTTTTGGTTAAGACCCCAAATGCACAGGCAACAAAAGCAATGGTAGACAAATGAGATGATATCAAACTCAGAAGCTTCCTTACAGCAAAGGAAATAATCAACAGAGTTCAGAGTCATCTGACAGAATGGGTGAAAATATGTGCAAGCCATTTGTGCAACAAAGCATTAATATCCAGAACATATCAGGAATGCAAAACGTTCAAAAAAAAAAAAAAAAACCACCAAGCAGTTAAAAAATGGACAAAGGATTTTTATAGGCAATTCTCAAAAGAAGAAAATCAAATGGTCAAGAAATATTTTTAAAAATGCTCAGTATCACTACCCATAGAGGAAATGCAAATCAAAACCACAATGAGATTTCACCTCACCACTGACCGAATGGCTATTATCAAAGACAGAGCATGAACAAAGCTGGTAAGAATGTGGAGAAAGAGGAACCCTTATACACTGTTGGTGGATATGGAAATCAGTGCACCCACAATGGAAAACAGTATGGAGATTCTTCAAAAACTAGAAACAGAACTGTCATATAATTCAGCAATTCTGCTACTAGATATATATACAAAATAAATGAAATAATTATATCAAAGAGATATATGCTCCATCACATTTAAAACATTTATTACAGCATTATTCACAATAGCCAAGATATGGAATCATCAATGTGTCTTCCAAAAGAGGAATGGATAATGAAAATATGGTCTATATACCCAGTGGAATATTATTTGGCCATAAGAAGAATGAAATCCTGTCATTTGAAGAAAGATGGACAGGACTGGAAGATATTATTTTAAGTGAAAAAAGCCAGACACAGAAAGACCAATAGAGTGTGTTCTCCCTCATATGTGGAAGATTTAAAAATGTATTCTGAGCCTAGAATGTATTCTATAAAAAACAGGTTGCATTTTATAGAATAAAAACATATTTTATAGTATAAAAAGTGCTTGGGTTCCTGCCACCCAATAACATGGAGTTTCACATAGGGGTTCAGGTTTCTGGCTTCAGCCTCTCCCAGCCCTGGCTGTTGCTGATGTTTGGGGAGTGTGCTGGTGAACCAAAGATATCTCTCTCTCTCTCTCTCTCTCTCTCTCTCTCTCTCTTTCTCTTTCTCTCTCTCCTTTATAGCACTTTTACAGCACAAAAATGTGTTCTGAGGCTGGAAGGAGCAAGAGGATAGAGAGAGGTTGAATAATGGATACCAAATCAGAGTTATATAGGAGTTGGAGTTCCTAATGTTACACAGCATGGTGAGGTGAGTAAGGTTCACAGTAACCTATTATGTGTTTTCTCGACAAATAAGAGAAAAATTCCAAAGCAAAAAAGGGGAAAATGTTGATTATACTGATTTGATCAGTATACATTGTATACAGGCATTGAAATGTCACACTGTACCCCATAAGTACGTGCAATTACTGTTAATCAACATTTTTAATGTTTTAAAAGGCAAGCAAATTTTTTTAAAAAATTATAATGTTACCATATGACCTAAAATTAAATCATTTGCTATGCCTATTTGATACAAAATAAAAACAGGTCTTGGAAAAAATAAATTTGTAAAATAGCCCTCCATTTTTACAGTACATGATGCCATGTTTAGGGTCAGCCTCATAATGCAAAGCTAGAAAACATTTTCCTATAAGAAATGAGTGATACAGTAGCTACATCTGGGAGCTTGGAGAAGAGAGCTTGGAATAGCATTCCAGGCAGAAAAAAACAGAGTGATCAAAATCAAAGAGTCAAAATAAACAACAGTCAGTTCAACAAGCTGCAAATTGGATTTTCTTTCTCTCCATTTAAGATTCTTCACACTGGATACCAATATTTCATAGAAAAACCTAGTTTGCTCTTCTGTTTCCTTACTTTGTCACATTCATGGCTACAGGGAAAAACAAGACAAGATTCATGTTGTGGTATCACTTTTCAGATGTTAATAAAAGAGTGTTTAAGTGAAACTTGTCTTCTCTCTGAACAAAAAACTTTCCTTGTGAGCACTGTTGTGATGCTTAGCTCCTTCTCTGAATTCAGTGGCAGGTATGCTTCCTCATTCTCCCCACTAGAATGGCTAAAATTAAGAAAACTGGTGATGCCAAGTACTGGCAAGAATGAGGAGCTTCTGCAACTTTCTCCTGTGCATAACAGTATAGCCACTTTGGAAACTGATTTTGTAGATTTTTAAGTGTATGTGTGTGTGTGTGTGTATAGATAGATAGATACATACATACATACATAGGTGTTTGTGTGTGTGTGTGTATTCATCTATTTTAAAGGCAAAGTGACAGAAAAAGAGAGAGAGAGAGAGAGAGAGAGAGAGAGAGCAATCTTTCCTTCACCACTTCACTCCCCAAATGCGGACAACAGCCAGAGCTGGGCCTGACTGAAGCCAGGAACCTGAAACTGTGTGTGGAACTCCACGTCCGTGGCAGGAACCCAAGCACTTACACCATTATCTGCTGCCTCCCAGGGTGCAGTGACAGGAAACTGGATCAGAAGTGAGGTAGCCAGGAAAAGAATATCACTCCAATACAGGATGCGGGTTGTCCCAAGTGATGGCTCAACCCACTCATCCCCAATGCCACCCTGAGGTTTTCTTTAGAACATTAAACATACCTCACGATTCAGCAATTTCACTCTTGTATATACAACTAAGGAAGTTAATGCTTATGTTCATTAACAAACTAAACAAAACAAAAATTTTATTAAGAATGTTTATGGGGTGGATGTTTAGTGCAGCAATCAAGATGCTGCCTGGGACACCCACATCCCATAGCAGAGTCTGGGTTCATGTTGCAGTTCTGCTTTGACTCCAGCTTTCTGCTAATAGGCACCCTGGAAGCAGCAAGTGATGCCTCACGTGACTGGGTCCCTACACCAATGTGGGAGACTCACATAGGATTTTGGACTTCTGATTTAAGCTTGGCCCAGTCATGAGTATTGCAGGCATTTGGGAGTGAAGCAGTGGTTGAAAGCTGTCTCTCCCTCTCTTTATCTTTCAAATAAATAAAAATTTAAAAAGAGAAAAAGAAGCTTCATAGCTGCTTTAATTCATACCCTAGAAATGGAAGAAATCCCAATTTGATTCATCAGCCAAAGAATGAGTAGCTATCACATATTTCCACACAATGGAATACCACTCAGCAACTTAAAAAGAGCAAATTACTAAGACACCAATGTAGATAAATTTTCAGGATGCTGTGTTGGATGAAAGAAACTGGGAAATAATTGCATACTGTATTATTTCATTTTGTTTGAGAAGAGGCAAAACTAATGGACAGCAATAGAAGTCAGAGGGGAGTTTCCTCTGGGATGTAGCATTGTCTGGAAAGGGACATGAGTGATGGAAACAATTTACATGTTCGTCTAGGAATAATTAAAAGATAATCTTCACCTTACAACCTAAAATTTAAGCATTTTATTATAGAAATAATACTTCAAGAAATTACTATTAAATATAAAATAAATGTTATCTACCAACCTCTTATGAAAGTGACTGGTGACTGTAAAACACTTAGATATTTCTTAGAGAGTCTGATTTTACATATGAAAACACCTAAAACCTTAACGATAAAATGTGACTGAAATTTTAAGCAAAGGACATAAAATCTCTTCATGTCAGGTTAAGCCAATGACCTAACAAAACACTCAACTATCACTTCTTCCCTCTTTGAAAATAGAGGATTGAAAACTAAAAGAATAAAAAAAAAAAGAAAACTAAAAGAATCAACATAAACATTAAGGTAAGCAGAAGACTGACTGTTCAAAGAAAACCTTGACCAAATTTATCGGTAAAGCTGATAATGTTTCCAAACAGAGAAACTAGTTAATTTCAAGAATGTTAAGAAAAACAGGGCTGTGTGGCTACAAAAAAAATATCTGACTCTTGTGCAATCATCTGAAAAGGCCAGCATTGGCTCTAGATGTGGCCCTACCCAACACAGGAAAGCCAAAAGATTGCTGCACACAGAACTTTAAGATTCTCCATGAAGTCATATTTATGTCCAGAAGCTAATGGTTTGACTGGACTGTCAGAGTCCCTGCAGAGGCAAAATTTAAGTGCTGGTGACACAGAAGTTGTCTCTTCATTAGATAAACTTTATCACTGGGTATGAGAGTCCACGTGGGCTGTGCAGGGTGATTCTCTCATTTCGTCTGTGCTCTCCAGCACCTCGCTCTTCTCTGAAAACTCCGGTCTGTTGTCTCAGGCGTCACTCCTTTCTTTCATGTTAGCTCTTTGAGAGGTGACATGACAACCAGAAAGCAAATAGGGAGTCTCATTTTTCATGTCAGTGGAGTCTTCATTGTGACCCTTGTTGGGCAGCATTCTTCCACTAAGTACCAAGTCAACAGAAATAAAGGATCCTGGAGTCACAGGGACCAGGAAAAAATGGAAGTGGACTATTAGATGCTGTCAGCAAACACATCATTCATTGTTCCATCCATTGTTCCCAGATAAATCTTTTCTAGCTTAGGAGGAAGTTAGGCAGGACAGTCAAATGAATGACAGAAAATAACTAAGATTGGGGCACTGCAAAAGCAAGCCAAGAGCCCACTTCCGTATCTCTGACCTGTGCCCTGAATTCCCCTGCTACTGTGTTATTTCATAACAGTCACACTGCAGCACAGACATCTGCTACTCCTGTTGTTGTAACAAAAATTGACCAATGAAACAAGGAGGAAGCAGAGGAATTTCAGCTTCTCGGCCAAGAGCAAACTGGAGATAAAGCCAGGAAGAAAAATCCAGTGGATAGAAGCCCACATGCTTGTGGGTAGCCATTTTCTAATTTGGCAGAGGTAAAAGTCAGAGAGGCGGGGATTCAGCACTCAGCCCTTAGACTAGAGAGAGTAATGTGGAGAAAGAAATGGGCAGCAAGTGGGGTAAGGGATTGATAGATAATCTTGTAGGAAACCATCCTGTCCTGAGCAGTTCCCGGTGGCTGAAGTGCCAGCAAGAGTGTGAGGGAAAGAAGCCGTGGCTGCAAAAGAGCCAGCCCTTGCCCAGTGCCAACTGGCCCTACCATACGTCTCCACCCAGGGACTCCATCCGGACCCCTCCATGTGAGCCTCCTCTGACCTCACTGCTCCTGTGCCAGCAACAACAGAGCCATGGTCCTGAGCTCTGTGCTGTTGACTGCACAGTGAACATGCCACTCCACACTCCAGGTTTTACATTTCCTATGCCAAGAAGCTCTTCCTCCAAATACCCATGCGGTTCATTTCTTCACCTCCTGGAGTCTTTGCACAAATGTTACATTCTCAGAAAACTTTCCCTGACCGACCACGCCACTTAAAATTGCGAAGCACCTGACCCACAGAAAATACCACTTAGCATCCACAATCTTGCTTCCTCTGCTCCAGTAGGTTCCCCAACCCTTATCACATTCTAACATACTATACTATATATAACTATACTATACTATAGCATTTCCTTATTTATTCATTTTGATCATTTCCCATCTTCCTCCACCAGAATGCAGTCCCCTTCTTTCACCCATGCTCCTCATCCTTACAAGTACCCCTGGGACAGAGTCAATGCTCACTAAATATTTGTTAAACCATTTGCTGAATCAATGAACAAATGACACAGACTGATATCTCTGAAGGAACAAGTAATACATTTTTATCTTTATAGCCCTTGAAATAAGTGTCATACTAGACTCTCAATAAATGTTTGTTGAAAGAATGAATGTATGGAAAAATCTGATCCCAAGTTGAAATAACTGAATTTCAACTTAGATTGGAGTAGAGATCCTTGCATGGGATGGGATAAATCAGGAAGGAAGGATGGTATAGTAATAGTAGCAATCATTATAACAGCAATAACCAAATGATGATAAAGTCTGTCAAGCATGCTGTTCAACACTTACGACTGGCCTCCCAACCACCCTACAAGGGAGGAATCATGATCTTCACCTTCTAGATGAAGGTATTAGAGATCAGAGTGTTTTAACAACTGTTGAATATCACATAGACAGGAAAGACAATTGGAATTCAAATCTGGGTCCTCCTGACCCTAGACTCACAGATCTGCTATACCTAATCCACATTTTGCTCCTCAAATCTGAAAACAAAACCATGGTTTCCTCCTATCACAAGTGTGCCGATGTGGGAGGAATAACAATGCAGGCAGCATTCACCACCAGCTCTAAAGCATTTTGAAGGCAGCCTCACACGAAAGGGTTTCTGTTCTCAAAAACCAAACAGAACCAAGAATTGAGAATTGAGAATTGAATGGAGTGTCTCTCCATCTGTCAGCTTAAGAAAAGTTCCCAGGAGGAAGGTGGTATCTAGACGCATTCACAAGGAGGTAAGAGTTGTGGAAGGGAGAAGGCAGAGTGCTTCACCAGAAACAGAAAAGATGCATGGAGCTCAGTGCAGAGAAAGGATGTCACTAAGCCAAGATGTCGTTTCTGCACCATAAATTCATTCATTCATACATTCAGTGTCCATTGAGCAATTCCTATGTGCAAGGGGCTTTTTTGTGGCAATGAACATGTAAGAAAACCACCATGTGGGAAATACCCTCCTTCAGGTGAGGAGGAGAAAATAAAATAAAATGTAGGTTAATGTTAAATAGAAGACCAAAGCAGAGAAAGGAGGTTAGGAGTGTTGGTGCATGGTAATTCAAACAGTGTGCTATTAATATTATTTGATGCTATCAAAGAAATTGATACAGTTAGGGCAAAATTGCCAGATTTTTGTAAAACAATTCAACTCAGAGCGCTGTGTGCATTTTCTCATTCTTAAATCAGAGCTGGCAGTTCAAGGGGTTGATGTACTCTGTCTCTGTACTTGAGGCCTCTTCACTGATTGCTCTGAGCTGAGAATAATAGAACTCCAGCCAATTTCCAGAGTGGTGAGAATCTTGGGAAAGGAGATTTTTAAAAATATTATGTCCTATGGAGTCACCACAGTTGGCAAAAGATAATAGTGCCTCATTAGGCCAGCCAAACTTCTAACCCAACCACGAAGCGTCATAAGGTATCAGCTGTGCAGATCAGTCAGGGAAAGAAGAAAAGCAGTGAAATACAATGCAGATCATGAGCAACACGCTTATCACACCTGATAGGTCATTCTTGAAAATCACACCATAAAGAACTGCAGGAGAGCAGAGTAGCAGAAGCATAAAAACTTCAGGAAAACATCTTGTGCAGGGCATTGAAATTAGGCGCTTAATAAAAATTGACATCTATATGGACACTATCTCACGCTTGAAAAGCCAGCTGAAAGATTGAAAAGTCTGTAAACAAATGAAAATAAGTGGATGGCAAGTCAAGCTGGGAGGAGTTCTCTGAGTTGGCATTTGAAGGGCTCTTATTTAACATGAGAGCTCAGTGACTAAGATATTACATTGGGATAAATTGATTGGGAATGAAATGTGCAAATGAACTGAACTGGCAGGAGACATTGCAAAGGTAGGGAACTGTAAACCTAGGAGCTGTTTATAGTCAGATTCGGAAAAGGGCTGTTTCTGATCATTTTTTTTTTCTCAGTATAAAGTGGCATCATGCTGGCTGGAAAGCCGGGGCAAGAATGGGAAGAAAAAGAGCTGATGAAAGAGAGGAACTGAAAAGTTCCCCACTAACTGGGCTTGGTGAACTGAGAGTTAAAGATGGATCCATGGACAAACACTTAAAAGAAGTAAACCAACATCTCTCAGAATATAAACCTGCTTATCTAAATACCTTAGGGCAGAATAATGGGAGAAAATGAAAGAAAATATCATCGCAGCCAAACTCTATTTGAAAAATTGTGAATTCCAGGGGTCATTCAGACTAAGGAGTGACTCAGATATACTTCATGTTCCCACTTCAAGATCCTGCTCAAATGTCACCATGTCCTTGTGGTCTGCTGTGACGCCTCTCCCACACCTGTGACAGCAAAATTAATCACTCCTTGAATTATCTTTCCAAGGCATTTAAGGATTGCTTCTGTTAAAGCACTGAGGTTGCTGTTGTAGGGTCCATCAAAAAATTCATGGAAAAATAGAATTGAAGGATAATCTTGGGGCCGGCGCTGTGGCTCAGCGGGTTAACGCCCTGGCCTGAAGCGCTGGCATCCCATATGGGCGCCAGTTCTAGTCCTGGCTGCTCCTCTTCTGATCCAGCTTTCTGCTATGGCCTGGGAAAGCAGTAGAGGATGACCCAAGTCCTTGGGCCCCTGTACCTTCGTGGGAGACCCGGAAGAAGCTCCCGGCTCCTGGCTTCAGATCGGCACAGCTCTGGCTGTTGCAGCCAATCAGGGAGTGAACCATCGGATGGAAGACCCCTCTCTCTCTCTCACTCTGCCTCTCCTCTCTCTGTGTAACTCTGACTTTCAAATAAAATAAATAAATCTTTTTAAAAAAAGAAAGATAATCTTATTTGGTGAAAAAAAAAAAGGTTGAAATCCACATTATTTCCTTTTTTCATAGTATGCATTTCCATGAACTTTTTGAATGTTTTGTATGCATGAATTTCAAAATTTATCACCAAAATAAGCTTACTTTTTAATTCCATCTTTCCATGACTTTTTAGAGAGCCCCTTTCTTTACTTAAGTTTGATCCCTATCACTGGGAGATGAGTGTCTTAAACAATGAGTTTACCTTATACAAGCAGCACCTAGTATAAGTACTAGTATAATAAGTGTTCAGTGCTTTCAATGACACACCCATATATTCACAAGTGATTTAATTACTAAAGTGATCATCTGTTATCTTTGATAGGGCACACACGAGGAAGCAGCTTATGTACTGATATGAAGATTGCCAATATGTCCAGTTTTAGTAAAAATGGCACAATGCCTAAGGGCAATACTGTGGTGTACCAGGTAAAGCCACCGCCTGCAGTGCCGACAGCCCACATGGGCGCCAGTTTGAGCGAGATTCCACTGGTCCACTTCAAATTCAGCTTTCTGCTATAACCTGGGAAACTAGTAGAAGATGGCCCAAGTCCCTGGGCCCTTGTACCTGTGTGGGAGACCAGGAAGAAGCTCCTGGCTCCTGGCTTCAGATCAGTGCAGCTCTAGCATTGCAGCCAATTGGGGAGTGAACCAGCGGATGAAAGACCTCTCTCTCTCTCTCTCTCTGGATGTATGGAAGACCTGTCTTTCTCTCTCTTTCTCTCTGCCTCTCTCTCTCTCTCTCTCTCTGTCTCTCCTTCTCTCTGTGTGTAATTCTTTCAAATAAATAAATAAATCTTTAAAAAAAATGACACAATGCCTAGCTTTGTATATAGATTGCTGCTTTATGTGTAGATATGAAAGAAAAACAAGGATATACTCATAGTCACTATTATTTTCCTAAATAATATTTAGAAAATTGTTTTAAAGGTTCATTACTAAATATCTATGAAGAGAAGGAAAATGATGGCATATGTGATGGAGACAGTGGTAAAAGCAAAAGTTTTCACTGTATACATGTCTCTTGTCTTGATTTTAAAGCATTGATAATTATCACTTAGCCAATATTTTTTTTTTTTGACAGACAGAGTGGACAATGAGAGAGAGAGACAGAGAGAAAGCTCTTCCTTTGCCATTGGTTCACCCTCCAATGGCCGCCGCAGCTGGCGCGCTGAGGCTGGCGCACCACACTGATCTGAAGCCAGGAGCCAGGTACTTATCCTGGTCTCCCATGGGGTGCAGGGCCCAAGCACTTGGGCCATCCTCCACTGCCTTCCCTGGCCACAGCAGAGAGCTGGCCTGGAAGAAGGGCAACTGGGACAGAATCCGGTGTGCCAACTCCACAGGCAGAGGATTAGCCTATTGAGCCATGACGCCAGCCCAGCCAAAATATTTTTAAATGTCTTTTACAAAACTAGAAATATGGGGAATAAAAACAACAGTAACAATAAAGACAAAAAGTCTACACAGGATACTATGCTTAGTTTGTTTTAACAAACGGACTTAATTCTAGTTCTGGACAAAGTTGATGTTGAATAGATTGAAGAAAATTTAAATGTTCTCATGTAAGTCATGATAATCAAAATTCTTTTGAAAAGCTGACTGGATAAAGGTGACTGCTTCACTATGTTTTTGTTAATTGCACGACTAGGGGTAGCATGCCTTAAGGTTCCTCCATCTGTTACATTGAACCCAATGAATTCCTTAACATATTGTTAAAAAATCAATGTTCTAAATAATAAATTTGGTGTACCCTTGAAATAGTTCTGTGTTCTAAAATAGATTGATATGAAGTTTTCATCATTCTAAACTAATTAGTGATTGCTTCCTTAGCTGATTACTTTGAAACAAATACTCTCATTTTTTCTATATGAGTGGCACGTGACAAGGCATAATTTTCAAGATTATAAATAGCCCATACAAATATAGAATGTGCACATGTTAAAGATTTATTCAACTTAATAATGTGAGAACCAACTGGACAGCAAAAATATTGAAAGGAGATCATATAAGCACAAGAGAGGAAAATGTGCGAATAAGATGGGGTTACATACAGAAAACTAGTTAATATCTCCTACAGAACAATGAAATTGTAATGCCTGGGGTCATCTTTACTACTAGGCAAAAATTATTTTCATCTCTACTAGATAAAAATCTACCAACGAGCATGAAACTTCTCAGAAAACAGACTTTATTCAGTTAGATAAAATCAAAGACATATTCTCCTAAATAATTAAGGACTCTTTGCACTGGCTTGGTGATTCTGTGATATGACCTTGAAGGGAAATGCCACCCTCTCTTTGCCTTTCTTTCAACTTAGAGTACATTTCTCAACACATGTTAGTGAAAGTAAAAGTAAAGGAATGGTGTGAGCTAAAACTCCTATCTTTGCCAGTAGGCCTGAAGTGAAAAAGCAATTCCAAAAGAGGGAACAGTGGTATATTGCATATTTTGAAAGGTATGCCTTTTCTAGTATGAGTCTTTTAATATAATGAGTTAAAAGGAAAAAAAGAGAATTATTAATTAATATATATTACAACTAGTATGATGATGTTAAGGAATGAGAACAAGGCTAATATCACTAATAAAGATGCTAATAAATTTGATTTTACTCAGTGGTTAAAAGCATCAATAATCTTAGATTTATTCCTTGAGATGGGGAAACATCCCAACTCATAAAACTACTTGCACTGGCAAAAGAGCATTTTATGCTCATGTAGGTGGAGGCTACGACTTTTAGACAGGGAATACCTCAATAATCCAACCTTGTCCTTCCTTGTTAATTGGGAAGCTGAATGGCAAAGCTTAGGACTATGTTGGTCCAGAATAAGTACAGAGTTGATCAACAAAATATATATTTTTTAATATATTCAACCTAGCCATAGACAGTTCTCTAAGCTGTAATGAAGACAATCGTGTGGTAAATCAGAAAGTCCCAGCCAGAGTTCTTCAGGAAAAAAGAGAACATAGAGAAACCAGAAATGAGTTCATGCTGATGGAAATAATAATTTTCAAAGAATAATGCAATCTCTATTTTCCAGGTTCTGATAAAGACATAACCTCAAAGATCACTAAGTGAAATTATATGGCTATTTTTAAGAGTAATAAATTAGTCTAGGAAAATTTTTAGAAATACATTAAACAGGCAATTCATACACGACTTCTTCACTCTTAAAATCAATGGGCTAAGACCATTAGTAAAAACAATTCTATTTATCATTGTCCAAAACACCACTGATTTTTCTACATCCTTTTCCTTTTGCTTTGTTTAGTGTGTTAAGGAATTTTAAGCTGGAACATTTACAGATGGCGTAAAGATTCTTTTTATAATTCCTCACAGGAATTTAAGATATTGTCTGCCTGCATAGGAAATTTGTCTTTAAAATTGAAGAAGAGCAGTTGGTTATCCAAATATTTTTTTATAGTGGCCAGATGACTTGGAAAAAGGAAAATGTTATGAAGAGAAGCATATGCAATTTGAATTATTTAAAAGCCTTAGAGCTATTATAGAAAAGAAATCTGGTCCAAATAGAAGTGCCTCCAATATTACTTATTATTTTCTTACTTATCCATTAAAAGCTGATGTACTGTTTGGACAGAATAGGAGCTGAAAAAGACCACTTAACATCTTCAAAGTAATGTCATCATCCTTTATATTTTTCTGTGCCTGAGGCAGATTTTTTTCTTTGTTCTTTCCTCCATTGGTCTCAATAAAGCCTAAGGAAAAGAAACTTTACTTTCCCATGGAGATAAGGCTATTAATTACTCAGATTTGCCAAATAATACCAGGAAAGTAAAGTATTAAGTAGGGGTCAAACTCAAATGCTGCAAAGTCATACCTGTGAAAGCAATACAGGAACTTGCAATGTTAGAATCATTATTAGCGCTTTAACTTGTATTTGAATAAAGCTCCAAGACTATTTTAAGATCCGATTGCTAGCAATCAAAACCTAGGCTTTAGGGCCTCATTATAGTGTACAACAGAAAACTGTGCTTTTATTTCAATTCTTTTTTTTTTTTTTTAATCTCAGTGTGTGGCCTTGACTTAAAAATCAAAAAACAAACAACCCAAAAACACAATGTAACTGGATCAAGACTACAAAGGACCTAGGGATGCTGTGTAACAATTCTGGGAAGGAGGAATTTCCCTTCTCAGGCTGAATAGACTGGAAGAAACAGTCTTGGAGAAGGTTAGCATTAACTTAGGATAAAGCAGAAGCAGAAAGGGGGATGTTTCCAAGAGAGCATCTACTCGTGGGGGCAGATGGAGGTGGAAGCTGCTCCTGCAGACCACATTCTCAGAGGCAACCCGGACCTCAGAAGCCGTGAGGAAAGGCCACGAAAGAGGCAGCGGAGGCAGCAGGCACTGGGAAAGAGAAAGTGCAGGAACTCATCAGAAAGGAAAATCTGAAAACATAGCGAAGTTTTCACCTAAAATGGAAGGTTTTACAGGCAAATGAGTAGACTCAAACTAAGAGAATGATACCCAAAGGGCAAACCGCATGGAAAGGAAAGTGGTTTTCTTAGTCATGTAAATGAAGCTCATATATTTGCTTTGTGACCTTGCAGATGAAAAATTTAAAGTGCCCTAGACCATAAGAAACTTAAGATAATGTGATAGGCCATGGGAGAGAAAAAGCTTCCTAAATTTTATAAGGTGCTTGATGTTTTCTCTGAAGCCCCAGACCTATTAATTTTATCTTTCTTATCTTGGTCTTGACCCATGAAATTTCATCCATTCATTCTATTTGATGATCTAGCACACTGCAGCATTCAGTTGGAGGCAATGTGGTTTGGTAGTCAATAGAACAAATAAAGATCTCAGGATCAGATCCTTGACCTGATTGTATTTCCTAAAATAACCGCAGGAAACCGAATGTTAAGCACTAGCCTCTCTTTGAAATACTAACCCTCTCTTATTTCCATAGAGGGCCCACCTTTTAAATAACTATTTGAATCCTCAAATTGAATGATTTCAAGCAAAGAGGAAGGACTAATTAAACATTGTTTTCAGAATCACTAAACTTGCTTAAAGAAAAATCATGGCAAAGGTATGGGAAAGATTCCAAAGCAAAACCAGGATAAAATCTAGGCCCTGTTGAACCACTAATCTTAGAAAAACTGAGATTTCATAGCTGTTCTTTATAGTGGAAAGAAAGATTTTTGTCCTCTGGTGAAATTCTTTCCATATTTTCATAAGAGGGAAGAAAAAAAACTTATCGCATGATATTGATTTTTTCATACTTAAGACTTATTTTAATCTAAAAGAAGCCTTTAAAAGACATGGTACAATTATAACAGAAAAGTGGCATTTATGTGCTGTGAAAAATTACATGAGTATGCTAGTGTGTGAAGAAGAAATATATATCGAAGCATATATTAAAAAGTCTGTTGAGGGGCCAACATTGCGGCACAGTGGACTAAGCCACTGCTTGCAATCCCAGCATCCCATATGGCACATGTTCAAGTCCTGGCTGCTCCACTTCCAATCCAGCTCCCTGCTAATGTACCTGGGGAAGCAGAAGAAGATGGCCCAAGTACTTTAGCCCCTGCACTTATGTGGGAGACCAAAATGAAGCTCCTGGCTCCTGGCTCCTGGCTCCAATGTGGCCCAGCCTTGGCTGTTTCAGCCATCTGAGGGGTAAACCAGCAGATGGAAGAACACTCTCTCTGTCTCTCTGCCTCTGCATCTCCCTCTCTATAAATAAGTCTGCCTTTCAAATAAATAAATAAATCTTAAAAAAAAAATACTCTGTTGAGTGTTTCAGTTTCCTTCAGTTTGCGGACGTAAGTGGAATATTTCTATTCTGATAGATTGTAGCTATAAATGAACCCAACAAAATTTTGTCTAACTGTAAAGATTGTCTTTCAAAAAGGAAAAGAACTGAGGAAGGAGGAGATAACCAAAGAGGTTTTCCAGAAGGATTTGTAGAACAAGAAAACAAGAAAAGAAAGAGGGATGAAAAGGGGGGAGGGGTTCAAACCTTTCTATTTTCAAAATAAACTGTGTGACTGAAATCCAATTTTCCTTTGCTAAAGTGGTTTTTGTTTACAGTGATATTAGCTGAGGATGAGAGCAGGTAGATTGAACGTTGTTAATGAAGTATATCAATATCTTCCTCTTCTAAACCAGTGGTGAGTAACCAAGAGAAATGTAGCTATATCTGAAATGCAGTTCTATCTGAAATGTCCACATATTTCTTAGTACTTTGGGCTGAGGTCCTTAATGGTGGTGACAGCATTTGCTCCCACACTTAACATGAAGTAATGATTTGGGGCCCCATTTGGAAGAGGAGGACACAGAGGCTCCCCAGATGGTGTTCCTCTGATGTCTTATGGCCAACTAAAGGCACAATCACAGTTCAGCCCTAATTCAGCTTGACCCTAGGGCTTCCCTCTGGCTTCCTACCTCCTGCTGCCTCCATGAACCTCACTGGTTTTCAAAAATCATTTGACTTCATTCAAGGTTTGGTGAGACGAGTCCCCTCCCACAGGCCACCATCTCACAGATTTTTTGTAAAATACAAAATAAGTCCTATAAAGGGGGTCCTTGGTTCTTAAGAGTCACCAATATTAATAGAAAGGTTACCTACAAGGACACCTGTTTCACATTCTGACACACACAAAGCCTTCATTACACTGAAGTCAAGCTTTCAAGCCAAAGATAGAACAAGTCCTGTACACCATATATGCTTATATAGGTTAGCATCTTTCATCAAAAGAATATCCTCTGAACACTAAGAAACACACAGCTAAAACTTTAGTACTTCCTTCAAACTGCCAACCAAATGGCTTGGGACAAGCCATCCAGAGTAGTTTTTCCTGTCCTGTATATTCTCTCTCTTGGCCTTTTTTATTCCAAATTAATTGTATTTGCTTATACTCCTTAGAAGTTTGTAAGAGTGTGAGTTACTCTTTTACTATAAATCAAAACCAATGTAATCTTTTAGGAATGATCTAATATGAGAGACCAAAGGTAACTTGGGTGAACTGTGAACACATCTGATGAGTAATGAGAAAAAGTGATGATCCCACGCTGGTGTACAGGACTTACAGGAAAAAAAAAGACAGCATTTATACATTCCAATAAGAGAAAAGGGGGGAAAGCTACAGCTCCTTTATATCAAAGCCACAATGACAACAGCTTCATGGAGCGGCTGGATTCAACCTGTCTCAGTTTACAGCTCCACCCATCTGTGGGCTTGGGATCAGCAGTGTCAGCATCACCACGGAGTGCAGAATTTCAAACCACACCCCTGCGATCTGTTGAATTAGACTCTACGCACTAACGAGATCACTCCCCAGGGTGATTCATACATACATTCATGGACATTGATCTAGTGAACCTGGCAAAAAAGAGACATATTCTTTTCTGGATATTATATGAGATAACATTACACTACAAATAAAAATGTAATAGTAGAAAAACAATAGGATGATAATATATATAATAGTTCCAGTAAAATAATTCCAATGAAGTTATATCCAAATGCAAAAATGAATCTTGAAAAACAAGTGGAAGAATGGGAGTGATTTTAAACTTACTATTTTCAAAATAATCATTGAATTCAGATCTTTTTGTTTTCTAAATTGTTTTGTAGACTTTGATATAACCAAAGATTGTATAACTGCACACTTTCATGTGTAAATAGGGATAATATTTTCCCCCACAAGACTGAAGGAAGTATGAAATAAAGTAGTGCACGAACAGTGTATGGCACCATGAAGGAAATTTAAAAATAGTAGTCACTATTAGTATCCATTATGACTTAAGTTTGTACCACGGAAAACTGGACTAACTTGCCAATTTAGCCTTCTAGTCAATTTTATTTTCTCCTCTTCTCTTTTCAAAACATGTGGATTTATAATCATAACAAAACTTGGCTGTATATCCCTAGAAATATAAATAATATACCTACGTAAAGGACATTGTCCAAACTCCAGACATTAAGATACTAATTTTACATCCTCTGTGACTCAACAGTAGACAGTACAAAATTATATTATTCACCAGCAGAATTATAATTCCAATGGGAAGTGCTTCAACTAGAATTGGTTTCATGATAGAGAGCAGCATCAAATTATCACTTTCTCAGTGAAGCCACCACCATTTCTAACAGTCATCATGCTTGCCATTTTTAATCCTAGCTTCAGAACTATGAGCTGTAATATGTTAACATTGTGGATTCCCTCAATACCAATGGGATGCAAAAGGTGACACATGTATGGATTGTGTCAAACTGTCACACTGTACAGAAAAACACGGTCCTAATACTACAGGCTGTAACATCCACCTAATGATACATTTGTGTCATGGAAGTACATAAACAGCATTCTGCTGCCTGCTATGGCTTCCTTGCTGACAAGGAGCTCAGGGAGATGAATGTGAGTGAGTGATCACATGTCATATGAGATGATTAAAAATGAGTGGGTCCCTTTTAGATATTAGTGGATGCTAAATTATTTCATTCACTTGCTATTCATGATAAATAATAAATCACTCTTGGAGTCTGCTGTTCTATTCATTTATTACATGAGGATGTTCAGGAGCTAATTACTGTGAGATGGCCTGCCCAGCAAGGAAAGAGTGAGGAGAGGAAGAATTTCGGCCCTGATTGTTATTTTCTTTTATGCTGGGCCTGAGATTCAGCCAGCTTTTTTCCCAGACTTACCCATAATTATATCTATGTTCTAGTTTTCGTCAGGCTTCTGCTTAGATTGTCTGAGTGCTTTAAAGGCTGTTGGAGAGTGTTTGGAGATCAGAAAGTCCATTAATCTGAATTAGGGTTTCGTAGAACTGTATCATTTCAGCCTCTCTTTGATTGGTGTCTGGAGGATTCATTTCTTTATTGAGTAGCTGCTGAACTCGTCACAGAATGTACAATACCCTCAGCTCCTTCCCGCTAAGAATACAATGAATCAATTCCTTCAGCCAGTGTTTGTTGAGTACCTACCACAGGCTAAACACTGATAGAGATTGAGAAAGGCAAGAAGATAAGCCATATTCTTGACTTAAAAATTCAATCAGAAAGACAGTATTCACATACATAAGGTCATAAACAACTATTGTACATGAACTTTGGGCCATGCACTGTGTGGGGAACTTTCACAAACACGTGTCATCCGATTTGGTCATAACGGTTTGTGGGAGTGAGTCTTATCACTATTTTACAGATAAAGAAATTGAAACTTAGAGATGACTTGCTTATGTTCAGACAGCTGCTCAGTGGAAGAACTGAGACTCAACCCCCACCCTCCCTGAATCCCAAACCCGGTACACTTTCCATGATCCCATATGTTCCAAATATAATATGTAAGATGATTAAGCGCTAATGTGTATGGCAAGAAAACTGAGTTTTGCAGTTCAGAAAAGAGTCCAGAGTTATCAAATAAAGCTTTGCATATGCAGAGCATTCACTAAGTGGGACTATGAAGAGTGAAAAAGATGTAAGCAGCAGAACAAAAGGGACCCACAGAAGCAAAATCCCGGAGGCCGTGTTGAGAGAGGGTTTCCAGGCAGATGAGACCACATTTTGGAAGGTCTAGAAGGTTAACCAAGGAGTTTTAAATATCATGCAATAGGAAAGAGCTACTGGAAGCTATTGACAAATATCCTCTCCTTGACCAAACTTCAGTCTAGTTCCTGAGTCCTCTTCTCAGCCAGGCCTTAACCATGGCCTGTGAGAACTGCAAACTCTCAAACACGTGGTTTTACCCACTCCATTCCCTATACTAAAACACTTAAACTCTGGCATGGATTCTATCAGCCTGATGCTCTTTCCTTAGCAAGACCCCAACCCCCTACAATGCCTGCTGACAAAATAATTTACTGTTTGCACTATCCAAAACCCAACTACAGATCCCTAAAGTCTCCTCTTCGAGTATTTACCCTAGAAAACTTGCCACTCTGGACTGTTTCTCTGTCCCGTTGAGATATATCTTCTATAACACAGGAATGAGGACCAAGAAGCCATCCCTTCAAGATATAATCGTCATGATGGAAGGGATCATGATGTTCAACGTCTTTGGGTGGGAGGAGCCCAACTTAGAAAAGTAGCAGTTACCAAAACAAGAAGCCATAGTGTATTAACCAACATCACCACTTGCCATCATCCTCCAGTGCTTTTCCTTTAGCACATGTTTAAAAAGTCTCCCATCTTTTGCTTTACTGGAATTAATTTCCAGTTATACTGTAGTTTCCCTTACTACAGAATCTGAATAAAATCTGTCTTCATCTTGAACAAACATCAGCTCTGTTTCTCTTTGACGGTGCTGCACAGGAGAATAATAACAAAAACCAAAGTTCAGCTTAGAAGCAGGAAGCAGAATAAGTCCCTGTCCTCCTTAAAAATGCTTCAGTGGACCCTCATCACCTGCAGGTTAAATCTCAAAGAACTGAGCACAGCACACAAGGCCCTCCAGGCCTTTCCTCCACCTGCCATTCCAGCCTCATCTTTCACCATCCCCAAGCACTCAGTGTTTCTGCTACAAAGGAAATTTGCTCTCCCAAAACAGACCATGCCTATTTCTCACATCCATAGTTTTGCAAAGACTGTTCTCTTGAGCTGGGCAGGTACCAAGGATTTAAAGTGTAATCAGACTCATCCCAAGAAATTTACAATTAGCACCACGAGTCCTCCTCACAAGGTTTAAATCATATGGTCCCCTTTTGCAATGAGGTCACTAGGGCCCAAGGACTTTTGGTAATTTGCCTGCAGTCACTCAGGGTGTGAAAATGTCAGAACTTAACCAAAAGAATCTGCGTCCTTCTCCTGACTCTGCTTTGGTCCAAGACATAATGCACCACACTAGTCCCTTCCCCTTAGGCAATATTTTCCCTTGGAGAATTACAGGCAGATGACAAAACACGGTTCAAGGCTCTGCATCTTGAAATAGTCCCAATCTCGCCCCTCTTTGCTTTATAGTCTCTTTAGGAGCCGTCAAAGCCCTTGTCATATGACACAGAGATTGCTTTGCATCCATTTGTGTCTCCTCCATCTTGAAAGCAAAGTATCTGGTTCCTGTCATCCCTAAGCCCAGTGCTCACTACACCAACAATTCAGCTAAAGATGGCTGCCTAATTGCTGAAAAGTGGAGGGAGACAAGCATGAGACAAGTAGCTGAGGAAAGGTGGGGTAACAAGGGCTTCAGTTAGTACTGGCAGTGAAAGAGAAGTGAACATTTTACAGAAACATCTACAGACTTGTTTGCTTGTTGCATGGGATCACAAACTTGAAAACCTCAATCTGTTCGCTGCATATTTGCTGAATTGTCTCTGTGATTCTCCTCTGTAGTGAGCACTCAATGATAATAAAGTTCCCAACATGATTACTAGGAAAACAGGAAGACTATTGACAGGAACAGGAACATCTTTCTGGAGAAGTGACTAAGTTGGGGACACGTACTGAAGAAGAGAATTGAGTGTTCAACTTGATGATTTACGAGCTCTTCAAGATCCAGCCATCTGTGTGTTTCTGTTTTGATTTGACTTTTTGTTTTCTTTTTTCAACATGAGGGAAGATAGGTATTTGTCAATCAAAGAATAAAAGCACATTTCAGCAGGGTATTTCCGTAGGTGGCAAAGTGGGAGGGTGGTTTTGAATGAGCGTTGGTTTGGTAGCTACATAATCAAGCATGCAGTGTTATTAATGTTCCAGGGTTCTCAGCTTAAAACCTGAATTGTTTGCTAGTTTGCATAAATTTACATGCCAAATGAAGGGAGTTTTAACCCATGTATGTGGGAGAGAGGGAAAGAAATTAATACAGTCTGTGTAATTATGTTCAATCCCAAATTAAGAGGTTTTTATGCATATCATATGCAGAATAATTCAGCAAATCCATCAACTTAATCAAGTCCCAGGTGAAGGTAGGGAGCTACAGTCAGTGGTTTGCTAGTAAATGTTTTACAACTGACTCTCCAGGAGGAAAAAAGTTCCACGTGGTTTTTCAGTTTCCTAGCTGAAAACACTCTCACCATGAGCAGTTTCCAGCCACCGGTCTTACCTCACTGACCCCGGAGCCAGGAAGAGATGTGTACATTTGGCTCTCAGAGACCCGTACACAGCAGTTGCAGCTCACCACCAGCTTCCTTTGAAGTTTAAAACTTCTCACATCTCACATAATGAACTCCTAAAGGTAAAAGTTCCTTCTAAGAGATGGATCTTCTTACTGGTAAAAGGACCATCCATCCATACTCATGAGAAGTGACATTGTTAAACAGTGAGCCATATCGCTCTTGTATTTCTGCAATTTGGGGTCTCTTTGGGAAATAATTAAAATTTCAACATAAAGAAAAGAAAAGATTTTCTTTCATGGAACTATTAGTGGGGGGGGGGGGCATTTTCTGTTGCACTAAGGACTGAATGATTCCACTCTTGGCACCAGGTATGGACCAGATAAGGGAGGAAGAAAGCAAGTCCTGACAACACTGACCTGCCTGCTTACCTGTCTGCCTCTCCTTCAAGATTCTGAACCCCAGAAAGAGCTCATCACGTCTTACTCAGCAGTGTCCCCATTGAGTCTCCTGGCACATGGTCATCTCAGATTAGGGAGTCCTTTGAATGAGCAAGTAGGTGAACTTGCAGGAAAGATATTCCTTTTAGAACACCTGTGCTGCTTAACCAACAGAACCTAGTGAGAGCAATGCAATGACAGATAGAAAGCATTTTGGAACATTAGATAATCATTGTTAGTAGTGTTATTGTTGTTGTTATCTCAGAAGAATCTACTATAAACTAAGTAGAGGAATACGAGTTTCTTACCACTCAGGGATATTGACAATAATCTCTTGTAGATATAGAAGTCTGCTGGTGATGTGGTAATTGCCTCCAAGTATTGCCTTTGAAATTGTCAACACGTGATGGATTACTCGTTTCAGAAGCTCATGTGTGTACAGAAGCCTAGTCTCAGGGAACACAGGAAATTTTGTGACAGCAGCTTTACTGCAATGTGCAACTTGTTAAATTTTTCTGCTCAGATTATTTTTCAGCTATTTCTTTCATGCTTCTACAGAACACATAGTTAGGTTATACTGCATTCATTTTATCAAACAGCAGAATGTCTGGTCTGTTGACCATTATTTACCGGTCTGTCATTTCATATTACCTCAGAGATTTTCAAAAGTGTGTAACAAGCCAGGCAGAGGCAGCTGGTGAATACATTCTACGTAAATTACCACAAGTTCTAATAGGCCCAGGACACCATGTGTCCCTTTCCTCCCCGCAGCTTGGAAACCACTGTGCCACAGGGCATGTGTCCCCTCAGAGAGGAAGAGATGGAAAGCAAACAAATCGAGGGCCCTGCTCTCAAACAGTGTGAGGTGAGTGATGGCAGAAGAGAGTTATAGAGAAGCAGAAGATTCAGTGTCTCCTTCTGCCTCTTAAGGGAGCTGAAGTGCTAATAGCTGAAGGGCCAGTCAAAACCAGCCTGGCCAGTAGGAAGGCAGGCCCGAGAATCCTGAGTCTCAGCTTATCTGGCCACGTTCTTTCACCTCTCTTCTCACAAGCGGTTTTACCATGATACCAGCACTAGAAGCCAGGAGAGGATGTGCAAAGATTATGTTATGTGTTAGCACCATCTTGGTTGGTACTCAGTCTGTTTACACATTTGAAAGACCACCAATTATCTTATAATTTGGCATTCATTTTGTTATCTTCCTCTATGGTTCTCATCTATTTGATCTAACTTCCTATTTCCACAGCCATGTTTGTGCCATATACTGTATGTATAGAGTCCAAATTTCTATCATCATTCAGTGAGCTTATATTTTTATGTACTAAGAATGATGTTATCTTTTTCAATACCATATTGCACAAGACAAATAATGCCCCATCTTCACAGAATTTGCAATCTAACCAGTCAGATAAATATCAGATAATTACAACAGAGTGGTATGTGTTATAATAGGGGAAGTATAGATTTCTGGTGGAATCTAAAGAAGAGATATTGTGGGAATCATTTAAACTGCATAACAAATTACCCTAAAACATAATTCTGTGGAGCTGGTATCATGGCTCAGAGAGTTAAGCCATCACTTACAACATCAGCATCCCATATCAGAGTAGTGGGTCAAGTTTCCAGCTTGTCCACTTCCAATCTAGCTTTCTGCGAATGTGCTTGGGAAGGCAACAGAAGATGGCCCAAGAGCTTGGACCCTGCCCCCAATATGGGAGAACCAGATGGAGTTCCAGGCTCCTGGCTTCTACCTGATCCAGTCCTGGCCATTTCAGCCTTTTGGGGAGTGAACCAATGGAGAATCATATTCTCTCTCCCTCCCTCCCTCTCTTACTCTCTCTCTCTACCTCTCTCATCTCTCCCTCTCTTTGTGTCACTCCATCTTTCAAATAAACAAATACATCTGAAAAAAACAAACCGCATTTTTATCTCAATTTCTTTAGATTCAATTGCAGTCGATCTATAAGCCATGACTATGATTCCATCTGAAGGCTAAGTTGAGGATGAAAGGTCGTCCGTTTCCAAGCTTTGTTGTGTTGCCTTCTACCAGCTCACTGAGAGCTCACTGTGGCAACTCATGATCTAAGACACAGAGTCAGAGAGTCAGACAGGGTGCCAGAGACAAAAACCATAGTATTTTTTGTAACCTAACCTTGGCAGTGACATCACAAGTATGAAATCTACATATTCCTTTTGCTGTATTCCATTCAAGTGTATTTCGTCACTATCTCACATTAAAGGGAAGAGACTACACAATAATCTCCAGGAAGTGGAGATTATTGGGAACAATTTAGAGACTTCCTGTCATAGACACCACTAATGGGAAGGGTTTAGGGCTATATGGAAAAGGAGACACAGTTCCCCTACCTCTAAATAAGTGATATATGAATGAACTTCAAAGAGTGAAGACTAAGCAGAAGTTGCCAGGGTACAGGAGTCTGTGTGTGTGTGTGTGTGTGTGTGTATGTGTACACATGCACACTCACTCATGAATATAAGGGAGCTGTTCTGAGGAGTATCTGTGCAAAAGAGTGATGGCCAGAAATCACATATTTAGCATTCCTAGAGCACAGAAGAATAGCAGGCATGAGGCTGACTAGAGAGACAAGCTAAGGGGTGGGTCATGACCTCACTCACCTACTTTCCTTTGTTCCCTTATATTCATTTCTGTTTCATCATTTAGATAAAGAATATATTACTGAAAGATGTATCAGTCAAGATGTTGCTGACCATAAATAAAGCAATTCCCAAGGGCCAGCACAGTGGTATAACAAACAAAGCGGCCACCTGCAGTGCCAGCATCCTATATAGGCACCAGTTCATGTTCTGGCAGCTTCACTTTCAATACAGCTCTCTGCTATGGCCTGGAAAAGTCCTTGGGCCCCTGAACCCACATGGGAGACCTGGAAGAAGCTTCTGGCTCCTGGCTTTGGATCAGCTTAGCTCCAGCCATTTTGGCCATTTGGGAAGTAAAGCAGCATATGGAAGACCTCTCTCTCTGTGCCTCTCCCTCTGCCTCTGCCTCTCTGTAACTCTGCCCAAAACAGTAGAGTTAGAAACGTGCCAGGGGATTCCAATTCAATCCCATCAAGGTGGCATGTACCAATGCCATCTCACTAGTCCAAGTGATCAGTTTCAGTTCACAATTGATCATAATGATAGGATTAAGAGTCAAAGGGATCACATAAACAAGACTAGTGTCTGCTAATACTAACTGATAGAATTAAAAAGGAGAGAACGAAACAACATGGGAAGCGGGGTACACAGCAGACTCATAGAATGGCAGATGTCCTAAACAGCACTCTGGGCCTCAGAATCAGCCCTTAAGGCACTCGGATCTGGCTGAAGAGCCCATGAGAGTATTTTAGGCATGGAAGACCAAGACACTCTGGCAAAAAAAAAAAAAAAAAAAAAAAAAACACCTAACTGAAAGATCTCTGTGAGTGAGATCCCAGTGGAAAGAATAGGGCCATCAAAGAAGGAGGTACCTTTCTCTGAAGGGAGGAGAGAACTTCCACTTTGACTATGACTTTGTCGAAAGATCGAAGTCAGCAAACTCAAAAGGCTTCCATAGCCTTGGCAACTCATGACAAGAACCTTGGGTAATTACAAACGTCATAAATAAGAGTGTCAATTGTTAAATCAATAATGGGAGTCACTGTGCACTTATTCCCCATGTAGGATCTCTGTCTTTAATGAGATGTACTATGTGAATTAATGGTATAACTAGTACTCAAACAGTACTTTGCATTTTGTGTTTCTGTGTGGGTGCAAACTGTTGAAATCTTCACTTAGTATATACTAAATTGATCTTCTGTATATAAAGATAATTGAAAATGAATCTTGATGCGAATGGGATGGGAGAGGGAGATGGGATGGTTGTGAGTGAGAGGGAGGTATTGGGGGAAAAAGCCACTGTAATCCAAAAGCTATACCTTGGAAATTTATATTTTCTAAATAAAGTTAAAAATAAATAAATAAATAAATAAATCTTTAAAAAAATTTCCAGCTCCAACTGACTTAACCAAGAAGGAAATATAACAGGACTACAGGCCTAGCAGCTACCCATGACTGACTGAGTTAGTAGCCCAAGAAGAGTTTTTTCTCCTTATCCACTCTGTCATCTTCAGTGTTGGTTTCATTCCATGGTGGTACATCCACAGACAACAGTACTCCCTAAAAAAAGAGAGGTGCTTTCATCCTGTATTTTCTAGTTAACATGGAGGAAACCTTTCCCAGAAATTTCCAGATTTTGTCCAGTCACTTCTCAGTGGCCAGGATTAGGTCACAGAGGCTTTGGCAAGAGGAATGGCACTATGGTTCCTGGCTTAGACTGATCAACAAGAATGGCCATAGACAACCACCACACGCGGTGTAACACTTGGGCCAGATAGGCTCAGTCCTTCCCAGAGCTCTTTTCACTGGATTGTGCTTTACCTTTCACACCCTGAGCTTTAAGGAGGGGTAGTTCAAGGATCAGGCTACATAAATCTGCTTCTACAGTCACTGAAAAAACTGATAAAGAGGGCATTTTTATGTTACATGGAGTCTTTTGTAAAAAAAAAAATCTTCATAATTGAAGCTGGATTCTAAAAATCTCTTAATGATAGTGTGTAGCTTCCTCTCTGAGAATAAGAAATATGTGCTTTGCTTTCCACAATGGCTGTCCAGAAATTCCAATCCAGAGTTTCTAAGTCAACCACAAACCTCTGTTAAAAAGCATCACAATTGGTGGGTTTATTTCTTGCTTATTTTCTTAGGTTTCATCTTCTGTCTTTGTATCACTCTACCCCAGAAATGAAGCCTCCAGTTGCCTCTAGTGCAGGATCCTCTTGCTTGCCTCTGACATCACAGGCTCATTTCTGACCCTGGTTACCACCAGAAACCTATGGCATTAGTCATATGGAGAAAGCTGTATGATTATAGATTGCTAGGGAATGCTGGAGTCACAGGGAGGGAAATGTCCAAGAAAGCAACCCACATCATTCAGGAATTTCACTCACCTGCCTCAACCATGACTTCCTGTGTTTCTCTCACCTTCCTCTCCGCCTCCAAGAGCAACACAAATCTCCGTCCTCGACATCTCTGCAGCAGTTTAGGGATCTTTGGTTGTTTAAGCACGCCGTTGGGATTCTTCTTTCCTCACTGGGGTGGTGGAAGGTGTACCCTACTCACTGTTCTCCCAAGAGAAAGCCTGGAAACCACCTTACACATATATATTTTATTAATCTAGTCTTCCTAGTAAGCGTCTTTCTTTCTACACCATCCCAAATCCTTTTTGGAAAAAGACAAGCTATAAATAAGTTTAGTAAAGCTTTCTAAACAGTGCCCTAAAGGATATTATTGGTTACAAAAATAAAATGCTTGACATTCAAAAATATGTCATTGACAAAAATGCCTGCACATTAGCTGGTGAATGGCTATGTCACATATGAATCTCATTTTCCTATTCTTATCCTAATGCTTACAATGAAGATGGGAAATCAACTGAATAAAATACTAGAAATTCTGAAATGAAAACACGCTTCTCAAGTATTTGGTGATGGAGATCACAGTAACAATTTTGATCTAATAATTCCGCTGTAATGTGCATGAAACGCACACTTCACCCTACCACTGCATAGCATTGCAGCCAAGAAAGAATCCTTGACGTGATATTGAATGGCTATGTGAACCCACTGTGGGAGAAAGAGAGGTTTTTAAAGATGCTGAAAAGGACACCTACCCCAAAACAATACTCCTGAATTATTCATTCAGTCACAATGCAGTGGGAACCTGATCCCCCTAGGTCTCCTTTCCCCTGGGCTCCAACCAGCCTTCATTGTTCCTTTGGAGAGTTCAGCTCCAGTGCCGGCTATTCACAGCCCTTTTCTGGAACCCAGCATGAGTATGCACAGCCATCCATAATTTATTCGTTCCACTTTGGGTTGTGATGATCTTACTGTATCAGCACTAAAATGATCCAGGTGAGTAATACCAACAATAAGAGGCCACCTTAGATGTCGCTGACATATTTCCTCCCTGGAGCACACAATGTTCTCCTAGCTATGGACTCATTTGTCCTTTCAAAAGAGGACACTGCCATATTATTAAATTAGCAAAGAAACATAAAAGTTTAAACTACAGTTACCACCAGAGAAGGCAGGACTAAAAGGAAATGTCTAGTATATGACTTAAAAATTGCCTTATACTGAAGGCAGAAATCATTTTTTCTCCCTCTTTTGAGAATCTTCAACTGCTCAGTAGAAAAAAATCAGTAAATAAGATAAATTAAATTGACATTGGCATGTACTTAACAGCTTACCAGACTCCCGTTTTTACTATCATTTGTACATCTTAGTTATTTTTTTAAAAGATTTATTATATTTATTTGAAAGAGAGTTACAGAGAGAGATAGAGACAGAGAGAGAGGTCTTCCATCTGCTGCTTCACTCCCCTAATGGCCACAAGGGCTGGAGCTGAGCCAATCTGAAGCCAGAAGCCAGAAGCCAGGAGCCAGGAGCTGCTTCCGGGCCTACACCACGTGGGTGTAGGAGCCCAAGGACATGGGCCATCTTCCACTGCTTTCCCAGGTGCATTAGCAGGTAGCTGGATCGGAAGTGGAGCTTCAGGGACTTGAACCAGCGCCAATATGGAATGCACTCTGCAGGCCAGGGCTTTAACGCGCAGCGCCACAGTGCTGGCCCCCATTCTTAGTTATTTTAATCTCCTTTTTCTAGATGAAACTGAAGCTGAGAGAGCTGAATTTACTTGACTGAGATTGTAGAACTAGTAAGCAGTGAAATTGAAATCAGTTCTTCTGAGTCTAAGACAATGTCTTTTTTTGCTGCACTTCTGACCAGCAGTATACAACAAGGGTATTGTATCCACATTTCAAATCAGACAGGAACTTACAGTGCTGCACACTGTTGTATAAGTAGAAGATGGAAAAGAGTTGAGGCAAACCATAAATGCATTAGGCTCAGCTGGGGAAATGGGAAAATAGCTACTGCACATAGATCTAGTTTGATTTGACAAGATATCTACATGACATGGACCCAAAAGCGTGTCTGAGTTTCCTAGCAGCTCAAGTGACTGGTCTTACCACTTCTACCATTAGAAGGAACTGTAGGTCAGATGGGAGCAGGCTTTAACAAGATAACAATTTAAACACCGACATGCCATTGAAATGCTAAATATTAATTATGTTAGGAATGACCAAGATCAGCTGGGCCCTCTAGTCCAGAGGGTCAAAGGGAAGGCAAGCTTTAGCACTACGACCATTAAAGCCATATAGAAAAGAGCTAAGTACATGTACCCTAGGTTACAGGCCTTTCAGGTCCCATGTACAACACACAGCCAGGCTGGGACCCAGGAGTTGGCCACAAAACAGTGAGTGGGAAAGGGCAGGCCGCACCTCTTCTCTGAAGCTAACGTCATGACGCTAATGACATTTGCTGGGCACACTCCAGAGCCAGGCCTGGGCCCTGCAGCTGAGACATGGTAACTCCTCTTCTCCCTGTGGTCTCCCCAGTAGGAATCCCCACATCGTGCAGCTGTGAAAACCAAGGCTCAGAGAAGCTAACTGATCCTTCCAAAATCCAAAGCTAGAAGTAGCTGAGCTAGAGAATTTCAGCAGAGGGCATCTTCCCCATCTCATGGCCCTGACAAGGTCAGGCAGGGATGTTGGACTCAGAGGCACAAGACGGCAACTGAAAAGTTCAAGGACAAAGTGAGGCAGTAGGAGAAAGACACAGGGCTCAAGTATCTTTCTGCCACACTCAATGTTTCCCCACACTTCAGGCACAAAACAAATCCTCCATCCTCCTCCCTCCTCTCACACAGCCCTGCAGGCAGGTAAGAACAGAGAAGACAAGAGTCAAGCCGCTGTTCTGACCCCCAGCAGGAGTTGTTATCCGAGACCGGCTAGGAAAACCGTGACTTGATCCAGGGTCATGGTGAGGTGGCTTTCCAGGAGGCCACCTTGGCAATCCTCCCTGAAAACCCTGCCGTGTGGCCTCCCCAGCTTCCAGACACATGTGGAATGGATTACGTTTCTAATCATAACACTGCCTGAGCCGTCTTCAAATAAGGAGCTTGCAAGAGAAACCATCCAAATTAGGAAAGCCATGCGGGCACCACAGGACTGGCCTTCAACCTCTCCCACTCGCTGCCAACATCTCCCCCCTCACCTGATGCTGTGGCTGAAGCACCATGTTAGCTGACAGGATTTTTCACAAAGCAACCTCTGTTTGTGGAGAACTTGTCCTGGGCTTATTTATAATTGTCCTAGTTCCAAGCACCAAGCATGTGGTTTTCACTGCTGCTTTTGTAATTGGGAAATGTTCCCTTGCCACCCCCACGCTAACAGTCTGATTCCCTTGGGACTTGATTTTCTGGGAAGGTCACCAGGCTTCTGATTCTCTGGCTCTCAGAGTCGATGGTTAGCAGAGCCACCACCACCTCTGCTGCGTCCAGGGCGCTCCCTCTACACGGCCGCCTATGCTGCGGCCCAGATCTTTGAAGAGGGGCTGTGAATGATGAGAACGGTCCTCTTGTCAGGGACTCCTCACGCCCCTTATCTTAACTGCTGGCTTAGGGACCTGCCTCCGTACCTGCAACCCCAAGCCTCACCCTAGCTCCTGCTTTATCTCCCAAGGCTCTGGCATCTCTTTCATGAAAAGTCATCCGAGTCAATAATAATAAGCACTTTCATTACCTCCTACCTTGCAGAAACCCTACGGGGCAGGTACTATTATTTTAATTTTCCTGTTAAGGAATCAGTGGCACAGAGCAATTATATTCCTACAACTTGCTGAAGACCCCAGAGCTGGGAAATAGCCCGAATTTGAACTGCAGCAGTCAACACTGGTGCACAGGCTTCCACCTCGCCTAGGATTTCATTTGTAAATAATTCCAAACGTACAGAAAATTAACAAGAATTGGAACACTTCACAGATCACTGACATGTTCCTCATTCAGACTCACCTATTGTTAACACTTAGCCTACATGCTTTAGTTTGCACTCCCTTTCTCTCATCTCCAAGTACCCATAAATAAAATTTATATACTACACACAGCAGACATAATATTTTTTCTGGAGCCATATGGAAGTTGAATACATCATGCCCTTCTGCCCTTAAATAATTCAATGTGTGTTTCCTAAGAAAAGAGAGATTCTCTCATGTAACCAAGCAGAGTCATTTGATTCAGCAGATAACTGATATTATATTAACATTATCATAAAAGTTTAATCTAATCGACATCCATAATCCAATTTTCCC
This sequence comes from Oryctolagus cuniculus, assembly GCF_051225735.1. Taxonomy (NCBI): domain Eukaryota; kingdom Metazoa; phylum Chordata; class Mammalia; order Lagomorpha; family Leporidae; genus Oryctolagus; species Oryctolagus cuniculus. Next base: position 102,058,461 of record NC_142870.1, read on the forward strand.
AATTGACCTAAAAATGTCTTTTATAGCAGGTTTTTTTTTCTTTTTTTCTTTGTCTTGTTTCTTTAGGCTCCTTCACTCTGGAACATTTCACAGCCCTGATTTTCTGCTTATGACATCGACATTTTCAATAATGTAGTTCCTCCTTTCTTTTTTTCCATTAGAAAGCACCTAACTTCAGGCTTGTCTGAAGTTACCTCATGATCACATTTAGGATACGAGTTTCCACCCAGAATACTTCATGAATAATATTGTGTTCCCACAGCGTCACGTTTTGGATGTAAACAGTATTTGCTTCTCACTGGTGGTCTTGCTGTATTTACGTAATGAAAGTGTTGTCTGGTTTCCACACTATCCAGACACAATTATTTCCCTCGACACTGGGGAGTAATCCGTGGGGACTTAGTGTAAGAACATGAAGACATCCAGCTCCTCATGAAAACGTACCCCCTGCACCTAATCTCCCAGTCGACTTTTGCCTGAATCTGTCTTGATCATGATGGTGAGAAAATGTTTGAACTGCAGCAGTCTTTCCACATTAACTAGTCAGCACTTGGCATCCTGCGCTAAGGGAGGCCTCCCTTCTCCTCAACTGACTTGCTTACTTATTCATGTCTTTTTTTAGATAAACTAATTCAAAGGCATGGATTCCTGTTTTATTTTTTTTTTAAATATGGAATGCTTCACAAATTTGTATGTCATCCTTGCACTAATCTTCTCTGTATCATTTCAATTTTAGTAGATGTGCTGCTTAAGTGAGCGCTCCTGTTTTCTTTAGTGGGTTATGGTTATACGGTATTTATTTATTTTGGCATTTGATTTGTTCCATCTTTGGGCAAGCTAGTAAGTCTCCTAATGACATAGCCTACTCGTGTTTTTAATGCTTCCTTATTTCTAGCATAACAAGAAGTTCCAGGATCCTCTAGAACTACTCCTGTCTCAGCCTTTGATTCAGACATTTCTCGGAGGATCTCTTGTTCTTTCAGTAGAGAATGGTATTAGAGACCAATATTTGAGTACTAAGTGTACTCATTGCTATTGGGGCATTTTTTGCTTCTATGTCCTTTCAGCAAACAGAGCAAAGAAATATACCTACATTATATGCAAATATATATATATATGCTCACATATATACATATGTATGTACACAATATACCTACATAGAGGCACCTAAAGACACTTGCCTGCATATACACACATAAATACTTTAGAAATCGTAGATTCACATCAATGCCTCCAATTTAGAGCACTCTCTCTTAATCACTACATAATCACTTCTATCCTGTTTCCACAATCACTGAAATAGAGATGGAAGATAGAATTCAAAGGAACTCGGAGAATGTTACTTCTGTCAATTTTATCTTTGGTTCCATGTGTGAGCTCCTTCTCTTTGCAATACCATGGTGGGGTGTTAAGGAAACGGAGCCTTGAGTTTCTCCTGGAATTTAGAGTCTGTCGCTTCTATGTTTCTTACAGATTTCTGTTTGTTTGCTTGCTTGAAAGGCAGAACAGTAGAGAAAGAAGGAGATAGAGAAAGAGATCTTCCATCTGCTGGTTCACTCCCTAAATGGTCACAATGGTCGGAGCTGCTCCAGGTTGAAGCCAGCAGCCAGGAGCTCCATCCAAGTCTCCCACGTGGTAGCAGGGGCCCAGGTACTTGGACCATCCTTCATTGACTTCCCAGGTGCATTAGCAGAGAGCTGAATCTTAAGCACAACAACCAGGATTCGAACCAGTGCTCCCGATAAGGGATGCTGGTGTGGCAAGCAGTGGCTCAACCGCCATGCCACAGTTCTAGTCCTAGTACCGGTTATTTTAAATTCTTTGAAGCAACTCACGTGACATTCATCAGATTCTAAAACAGCAGCTGATTTGTCCCTTGTAGGCAGAGGCTTGGACTGTGAGGCTAAAAAGTAAGGCTGCCATGCAAAGCCTTTCAGGTGGGAGTACAAGAATGGTGTTGGCTATGATGCAGGGGGTCCCTGAAATAGTCGATGCTGGACTGTGGGGGAAGATGCAGTCCCCAGAGACAGACACAAGGTGGCTCAGTGGCCACATTCCCTGGTGCTCCAAGTCTCCTTAGAAGGAAAAAGGTTGAGGAGGAAGTTGTCCTTGGACATTGTAGCAGCCACCCAGTCATCGGCTCCAAGCCCAACAATAGAACCTAGACTAAGAGGGATAAGTCAGCCACATGGGTGATGACCTGATGCCCACAGACCCTGCTCCTTCGTGCTCACTGCCCTTTGCTCTCCTTTACAGCATTGGTGTTGAGGCAGACATCTGCGGTGACCCTGGAAGCAGACAGCTCTGAGTGCTAGTCCTAGCTCTACTGATCAGCGTAGTCTGATATCATATTAACCTCAACTTCTTCAATTATGAAGTGAAAAGAGCACAATGTTGCTATGTGAATTTGCTAAAGTAACTGCACAGCCCATGGTAGGTAGTCAGGTCTTAGAACAACATAAAAACAATATGAGGGGTTGTAATTCCCGGTGGATGCCAGGTCCTTGGGTACAAACTTAAGCAAAACATTCTGAGGTGCTTTGCAAAGGCTTGGCGTCTGATGGCAGGAGAGAATTGAGCTCAGCTGAATGCACAGCCATTTTTCTCAGGTCGTCTCTCAGTGTGGATTGGCTAGCAGCTAACAAGATTGTTTCCTACGTGCATCAGCCAGAAATTTCTAACAATGTAATGGTTTGGATTCGTGTCCTTGTTATTGAATTTTTAGCTGCTTTCATAACTGAAAACATACCAGTTCTTGGTCCCTTGTTATTCTGAGAACACCTGCAATATTGCTTTTTCTTTGGAACTTAAATTGCCAGATATGGTGTGGCCAAGGGCTAAAACTAAATACAAGCAGCCTCTTGCCAAGGAATTCTCCGACCGGGCCTGCTGTCGTCACAGGCAGGGCTTCTCTCTCCATGAGTCTGCATTCCTCCAGCTTTCCCTGTCTGAGATTACATGTCCATAAGCCTCTCAGCACGGCTGGCTCCCCTGCTCTCTGAGGATGACTGACAGGTAAAATATGGGTTTTGTTCTTTTCTTCATGAGGAACTCAAATACCAGAGCTGCTGATGGATGTTGTTACGGAAGATTAATATTGGAGCACATGTCTCCTAGCAGTGCTACCCAGGAAAGGAGTGTCTGGAGCCTACGGCCTCAAAACCTTTCTGTTCCTCAAACCAGATACTTTCTTGGTGTCTGTACACAAGACAAGCACATCTGTCACTCAGGAGAAAGGAGTGGGAGTGGTGGGAGCGAAGAGAAAGTGGAGAGCAAGTGGCACCTAAAGATACTGATATCGGGCTATTTTTTAAGTAGTATATTGGCCAAAACAAATGAATTGGTTGGTTCGTCACTCTGGCCATGACCCAAGGCTTGCTCTTTGAAGATCAGGAAGTAAAGACGACAGATGTGCCAGAGAAGTCAGAGTTAGGGTCCCACTCTTGACTCTGATACCAATACGTTCAGAGACATCTGGGACTCATTTGACTTCTCTGGTCGCTTTTTCCTCTTAGTGAAGATGAGGACGGGAAGTTTCAGGTGGACGTGCAGGTCCTCTACCACTCCATGGGTCTTTTTTTCTTCTTTTCTTTTCTTTTTTTTTTCCTGGATGGGAAGAGGAGCAGCCAGGACTAGAACCAGTGCCCCTATGGGATGCCAGCGCTGCAGGCGGAGGATTAGCCTACTGCACCACAGCACCAGCCCCCCACTCCATGGGTCTTTCATTCTAGACTGGCCCCAGCCTACATCTGCAGTCTCTACTCCCACCTGGTGACTGACCTAAGTTTAGGGGGACCTGGAGCTTATACAATTTGTGAGAACTTCTTTAAGAATAATACAAAATGATGAATAAAGAAGTAAATCGATAGTGGATATTCAAAATGAGAAAAGAAAACTCATTAACTATCAACTTTATGAAGCCAAAAATAACAGAAATACAAAACATAGAAAAAAAAACAAAATATTTGTATTAATTATCTGTCAAAACTCTCTAAATGCTTGCATTCACATTTTCGGCTACATCATTCTTGATTGCCTCTTCTTATGAGAAAATTCTATAATATCCTTTGCTGTACAGAAAATGACAAGATAAGTCAGCTTGTCCTATATTATCAGGATTAAAATTTACTTATTGTTAATGATAATTTAGAAAATTCCTTTTAGCTCCACAACATGGAGCAATGCCATGGTACCTTTTTATTATTTCTGTTAAGCTGGAAAAAATCCTATATCAAGTGTCTTTAACATGTGAGATATAGGATTTCAGGCGTTTACGTCTCCTTAGGGAAAAACAAATCTGAAATCCTGTTTAAATTGTTGACATTCACCAACCAGAGCCTTGGGGGCTGAGGGGAGTCCACTCATCACTTCACAGTGGGGGCCCTCCAGCCTCATCCTTGCAAATACCAACCTTCTCACACCTCTGTGGCTCTCCAAACACTGACTGCGCATCGGGAATGGTCTTACACATCTTCTCCCTTTACCCTCCCTTCAAGGTCCAAGCAGATACAGTCGTCCCTGACTTTTGCTCACTGCCTTTTGCTCACACTGCTAGAAGAGAATCCCTCCCGTGGTGTTACTGGCTCTGTTAATTTGTCTGCCTTCCTCACTAGACTCAGATTCCCTTGAGGGAAGACAATAGAGCTATCCATCTGCCTACCATAAGGTCTGGTGCAAAAAAAAAAAAAAAAAAAACTCAACAAATGTGTCACAAATAGAAATCGCTCCACAGCATGAATGCAAGGAGTGCTGTCCGTCATTTATTGGGGCTCCTCCCTCTTCCCTTGGGCTCAGGTAACGCATGAAAATGGAAAGCTCACCCGTGTCATTAGTCAACAGCACACATGCTGGACACCCCTGCTACTGCCCAAGGAGGTACTGGAGATGGAGTCCTCTATTCCCCTCACTGGCCCTCGGATTCCTTCCCTTGCATTCAAGATGGCAGCCTTTGGGCCAATTAGTTAAATCAGCCAGGTGGCCCATCCTCCAGAGCTGTGCTCTCCTGTAGGAGGTGGGAATGTGAGCAGGGGGCAGGAAACATCAAAGGCGCATGTCCTTTTAGGAGCTAGAAATCCCCCAGAAGGAGTGACTGCGTAAAGAAGTCACACCAGCCTCAGAGAAAAAAAAAGCAAATAAAAAAAAACAAGGAAGCAAGGGAGGAAGAATGGATGAAGGGAAGGAAGAGTGGGGAAGAGAGAAAGAGAAAGACAAGACCGTCCTATGCCAAGAATGCCAGAGACGTAAGATCGCTGAAGTCCGCTTGTCCTTCCTCTATGAATGAAAGATACCGTTACTTCCTCATCCATTTTCTAATGAGTGTGCTCAAGCAAGAAAATAATAATAATAAAATAAGGCACAGGTTAATTTCTACCTTAACGTATTAAAACATTAGCCTGCCACAAGTGTTTATTGAACATATCAATCAGTGGATGAATTCTCGTGGTTAGTTTATTATCATCAATCTGTTTCTTCCAAACTGCATTAATATCATTCAGGGAAGAGGATGTCCCTCCGCTCACAGGTGCATGACCGTACAGGTCTGAACAGTGTTAGGAGCCCTTCCTCGGTGCACTGCACCAACAGACCAGACTCGTTCTTTTCAGTTAAAATGGTGAAGCAGCCTTCTCTGCTTCCGAAAAGAGATTTATGTTTGCTCTGCATTTTACAGAAAGTGGTTAAGGCAGATGAGGACTTGCGTTTGATTCCTACTGGCTGCAATCACCAGGGAAAGTAAAATAAAATCAAACAAAACCATTTTCCCCTCAATCAGAACTCTTGAAAGGGGGTTCAGTTACAATGCACAATGTCCCTGATCAAGATACCAGTAGATTTCCAGAGAAAAAGGCACCGTGACCTATGTTCTTTCATGGAGGGTGGATTCTTGTAGTCTAGGGAGAAATGGAGAGTCCCTCCTTCACATCATCTGGTCATTACCTTAGGTAGCAGAACAAAACAGTCCACTGAGCTCCTTCCTAGTTAACAGGACTTATGTAAATTCCTTTCTCACCCCATCCTCCTTTTTATAACCCGCAGCAAATTACCAGTATTGATAAACCATTAGAAAATAAAATAAAAGACAACTTTATTGACAGTTAATGAAGTAATGCCTGAGCTGTGTTGGTTTTCACCGATTGAGCTTTTCGTATTCACTAAAACTCTGCATGCAGCATGTGCTACATTTTTGATATATACAGTGCACACTGAAATCTTTATCTACATTAAGTGAGACACAAATTTGCACCCCTGTTACCACTGAAAAGGCTGATTGATTGTAGTTTCCTAGGGCCTATTAATGAAGACACTTGGGGTGTTTTAGTGGCCTAAATCAATGTCATTTTTGGAAGTTGCAGGACTTGTCAAGGACCAGGTCCTTCATTCCCTCCTTTGTGCAGATGGGTGGTGCGAGCGCTCGTGCTGCTTGCCATGGCTGGCACTTGACAGATTGGCATGTGAGCCAGGGACAGCTTGGACATCTGCGGTAATCAAGTGGAATGACAAAGAAAAGGCAATAGGAATCTCAACTGTCTTCAAGGGAGAGAAATGCCTACATGCATTTTTAATGCAAAGAAATAAGTATAAATAAATAAATAAATAAAAGCAAAGCCCACAAAGCCAGCAGAGAGCAGCAACCTAGAGAGGCAGTGCTCTCTCCCCACCATTACAGGCGCGTTCTTGACCCACCTCCCTGGGTGGTTTTCAGTTGTCTTCCTCACCTGCTTGGATTTAATCCTCTGGACAGGGCAGGGGTGGGAGACATTGAATGTGGTCCATCGATATATCCTAAACATCTAGAACAGTCTGAGCTCAGTAAATATGGACAGACTTTCCCACAATGAGAAAAGATTCCTTGACCAATTTTTTATTAATCAACATTTGTTACCAAGAGAGTCTGATGAGAGGTACGAGATCTCCCACACCACCACCCACCTACCCACCCACCACCCACACACACACACACACACACACACACACACACATACCTCTGCTTCTATCTCTCTCCAGAAAAATTCCTGGCTGTTCAAAAACGTTCATTTTTCCATACAATTTCAGACTTCCCTCAAATTCCAAGGGTTGACCTCAGGGTGAGACACCCTCTGTCCACACAGTGCCAAGACGCCAGATTGCTAAATTGCCAGAGTTAGGAGCAGCGCAGCAGAAGGTACACAGAGTGTGGGGGAGATCCAGTTGGATCCAGTTGCTTATTCTTCCTAGAAGGATCTTCACTCAGTCAGTCAAGCAAACCTTCCAAGAATTAATTTGATATACTAATCAGTGTTCACAGCCCAGAAAATATTAAAGAGATAATGAGCAAATTTGTTAAAGACACATAGGATGTTCCTCCTTTCTCTTCCAAATTTGCTAGTTGATTTACTCCCTGGGGTGACTAAGTTAAAAGGCTCTTGTTTGGCCTGGCTTCCTCTTCACAGAACATTCAGGGGCCGATCTTGTCATCACAGAGACTCAGCACAGAGGTAAATTATCCCTTTATTTGGCTACCTTGGTACAGACATTCGCCGTGTGACCAGCCAAGACCTCAGGAATCCCAGGCGAACGTGGTACCTGGAGGGTGAAGATGCTGCAGCTGGATTGGCCACATCCTGGCTGTCTATGCTGCTCGTGTTGTTCCATCTGAATAAAGCCATCAAATGATCAGACCCGTAATGTCAGCTTTTCCATATCGTATACCATACAAGGTAGGTATATTTGGGATATGCAGTCTGAGTTCTCGGAAGCCTAAAAGACTGAATACCACCTCACACTGAGCTCTGGGGTGATTCCTGTCATGTTTCCTCCTGCACCAGGAAAAGCTGATCTGGAGCCCAAATTTTCAATCAGGATTATGAAAGAGTCTATCACAAAATCCTGATACTTTGGTAGATTTCTGACCGGAAATGTACAGACTCAGAACGTAGGAGAAATTTTTATTGAAAAAATTAGCACATCCTTTAGGAGGCTCTGGATTTACTTTCACAACAACCAGAAGATTTCACATCCAGGCAATTGCACTCAGAAATTTTTTTTAACTTTGGCACTAATTGGCCTGGTAACCTCGGGCTAGTTGTCTAATTACTTTGGTCTTTGCTTTTCTTATCTTTTAAACAAGGATAATAATAGCTATCTTGAAAGGAGTTGAGAGGATTAATCAAGATTAGGCCTCTCAGACACTTAGGGCAGTGCCCAGGAGCACAAAATGTGCATTCAGTAAACAAAGTTACCAGCTGGAAACCAGCCAGGGCACAGGAGGCCCTGACAGGACCTTGGTGGATCCTGGACCCTTCAGAACTAAATCAGCTGAGAGCAGAAATTACAGAGGCTTGTTTTTCAATATCATCATTTCTGCAGGTGTTTGAAGGAGGGATAATTCTGGCTACTGATAAGCCATAAGGGTGGCCACAGGGAACGTGGCAGTCCACTTTCCTAAGGGACAAAACACTTGAAGAAACTTAAGCATTAAAAATGAAATCCAGGAGCCAGCATTGTGGTTCAGCAGGTTAAACAGCCTCCCGTGACACCATAATCCCACTTGGGCACTGATTCCTGTCCCAGATGCTCCACTTCCCATCCAGCTCCCTGCTTAATGTACCTGGAAAACCAGGAAAGGATGGCCCAAGTGCATGGGCCCCTGCACCCATTGGGAGACACGGATGGAGTTCCTGGTTCCTGGTTTTGGCCTGGCCCCGTCTCACCCATTTGGGGAGTGAACCAGTAGATAGAAAATCTCTCTCTCCATCTCTCTCACTCTCATCTCCCTCTCTGTGTAATTCTGCCTTTCAGATCAATACATTTTTCTTTAAAATGAAATCAGGGATCCACTTATTTAGCAATAATAAAGTTTAGATATGTCACTGTAAAAGGAAAGACAAGTACTGTTGAGGTCAACAAAACCATCAGTGTGTGTTCTCAGCAGGACAACACTGCAGCAAATCTTCAAGAGAACAGAAACACATCCTGTTCACAACAGAGAAACACTGTTGGCCCAAAGCAAGGAATTACTCTTTTTATTACAGATTTACTTTTATTTATTTGAAAGGCAGAGTTACACACACACACACAGAGAGGGGCGGGTGAAGGGTGTGGCGCTTCCACCTGCTGGTTCGCTCCCCAAATGGCTGCAAAGGCTGGGGCTGGACCAGGCCGAAGCCAGGAGCCAAGATCTTCTTCCGGGTCTCCCACATGGTTTCAGGGGTCCAAGGACTTGGGCCAACCTCTGCTGCTTTCCCAGGCTCATTAGCAGAGAGCGGCCTCAGAAGTGTAGTAGCCAGGACTCAAACCAGAGCTCACGTTTGATGTCAGCATTGAAGGCAGTGGCTTCAACCATTATACCACAGCTCCCACCCCCAGAAATTATTCTTAAGTAGACATTTTTTTTTTCCTTCTGACACTAAATGTAACCAACTGCAATTCTTCTTTGAAATAGCATCTTAGTCAACCTTTTCAAAAGAAGAATTTGCATTTAATGGAAAATGTGAACTTCTTCACAGGGATGGAACGCCCTGTCCTGGGTCAAGTTATTCTTGGAGGAACAAGGCCACTCAGTGGTAAACACTCATATTTCTCAGGTGAGAGTGACTGGGGCCTGCACATGATGCAGAACAGGAAATGTTTCCACTCCCAACAAGGAATGCCGCATGGTGAAACTTCCCTGGAGGGAGGCCACTAATCTTGTCTGCGAAGATGAAACACGTCCAGAGAGCAGAATAAATGACTGGTATAATTAGTGCTATTGTTAAGGAAGGACTTAGTTATCAAAGGATGAAAGAGTCAGCAGCAAGTTTAAGCAATGAAATAATGTGCCATGGGCAGTTTCTCAAATTCTTGCTTGCTTTAGGAAATTAGGATAGGCTAATCAAAGAGCACTCCGATCCTACGGTAGAATAAAGAGAGGAGCGAGGGACGAAGAACCCAAATCACTCCTGTCTAAGCTAACGCGGTTGCTAACAGTATCACAGGTTAATTAAGAAGCCCTCCAGTGATGAGGCTGGCACATTTTCATTTCCAGAAGATACTGCTCATTAACACGCGAGCGTAACTAATAGTTGTTGAGTAGCAACATGCCTTGCCGAGGGCAGGGTGCTTGAGGTGTCTTAGCTGAGAGAGACAAGTCTCCCCTGGCTCGCCCTACCCGCTGTGTGCTTAGAGTAGCAGGAAAGTAGAGCTCTGTCGTTACTTGTACCTGTTGTCTACCTATGAAGTCACCAACTCAGCACTCAGATTCTCGCACTTTGTGGACATTAACCTATTCCACCCCTTTTTCTTTTAGGGAGATGAAAAGAAAGCTACTGAATGTAAAATGTTCATAAACTGTGTGTCAAACCATTGTGAATGACTTTGATGGCAAAAAAAAACAGAGAGTCCCAACTTCAGCAATAAGGAATTTAGTCCTGATCTTGTCAAATGTAAAACAGTGATTGTAATACCCAACATTACATTATGAACCACTAAGAAAGAGGAAAATGCTAATTAAACTGACACAATGCTCTCTAACCACTTGGAATTTTGTTCTGTTATCTACTGAAAGAAAAATTATAAAACTGATTTAGATGTTTACTTTGCAATATGTCACAAATATACTGGCTATGATTCATCAGAAATATATAATACTGCCTATGACTCATCAGAAATATATATACAACCATAAATCAAACATGTTGCTTCATATCCATCATATATATTTACCTTCAGAATTGGTATCTTCAGAATCAGTTTTTAAATTCAGAGCTATCGATATCTATGTTTTCTCACCCAATTTGATCCTGTGTAATATCAGAAGTAATGGTAATACACCATTTCTTAAAAGATTGTTCCACTGTTCTTTCTTAGTTATTCTTCCAAGCACTGACACACTCAATGCAAATTTTGATGATGTTTTACTTTCTTTATTTTTTCCAAAGGTGTCAACAGAAAGTTTTCAGACAGAATACAAGATTCTTATTCTAATGCCTTTCAGTGGTTTGTTGCTGGAACTGTCAAGCATTTATGATTGTCAGTCATGTTCCAGAGAATAACAGTCAAATTGACACATGCACAGGCGATGACACCTATGTTAGGGCCACCGCTGACAGTGACTGTAAAATATGATCATGTCTACACAATGTTCTGACTTCAGAGATGTTGACTAAGTAAAGAAAGTGTAACGTAGAATCAACAAAATGTAAATGTTTAATCTTACTTAACAGGAAGCCTGAAGATGCCATAGTTCTGGGGCAGATTAACTCTGTGTCTCATTTTCATTGGGGATTCAGTTCTTTTCACTTTTCTACTCAACCATCCTGTGCCCAGCTCAGTGCCTTATGGACACACTTGACATTTCTAGAAGTCATAAGCAAATGCAATGTCCAAAGGAATGAGAGGAATGTTTGCTCCAAGGTATTTCTTTTTTTGTCAGCAAGCAAATTAATTCCTTTGGAGAACATTCCAGTCTCAAAGAAAGAAGAGTGCATGCCATTGTCCAGCTCTCTTTTAGTGTGAATTTGCAAAAATTGAAGCCTAATGTTCATAAATTTTTCCAGTTTTGTCAAAAAATATCATAAAGCTGGATTTTTCTATGGAATGCTCTGAATTTTAAATCCAGTCCAATAGCTTATTTTGAAAAAAAAAAAAGATACATTTATTTTATTTGAAAGGCAGAGTTACAGAGAGACAGAGAAAGAGAGAGAGAGAGAGAGAGAGACTGAGAGGTCTTCCACCCTCTGGTTCACTCCCCAGATGACTGCAACAGCCAGAGCTGCAACAATCCAAAACCAGGTGCCAGGAGTTTCTTCCGGGGCTCCCATGTGGGTTCAGCATCCCAAGGACTTGGGCCATCTTCTACTGTTTTCCCAGGCCATAGCAGAGAGCTGGATCAGAAGTGGAATAGCCGGGAACTTGAACTGATGCCCATAAGGGATGCTGGTACTGCAGGCAGTGGCTTTACCCACTACATCACAGCACCAGTCCCTCCAATAATTTCTATATCATAATTCTGACCCATGTTGCATAGATACTGCTTGGGAATTGACCAAGCTTCAATCCTGAGATATTACTATTTCCTAAATCTATGCAGCTTAACCTACTGTGCCACAATGCTGTGTCCCTGAGTTTATTTTTGCTTTTTTTTATTTCTGGTTTCATTAACTGTTTTTTAAGTTTTGGTGATTTGGGTTGGGTTTTTTTTTTTTTTTTGGTTGTTGTTGTTGTTGAAATCAATCATCAAGTAGTTTTCTCACATGCATACCTATGAAAATTTTGTTGTAAATCTATATCATTAGTAATTATTTACAGCTTTCAATGAAAGCAAGAATATATGTTATACCCTTCTGGTCCATAATAAAAAGCAGAAATATTGTAGTCATTTTTTATATTCTTTCAGTGTTGTTAAGACAGTAGGCACTCAACAAAAACTTATTGAGTGAGTGAATATTTCAGATTATTAAAACCCAGATACAATTAAGTAAGTGCCATTTTCACTACTTCTGAACACTGTTTAAAGTTGCTTAACCTGATTTAGATCTTTTACCTACTCAGGTTTCAGTAGGAGACTTGATTTCACCCTAAATGTTTGTTGTTTCCTCTTTAAATTGGAAGATCACCTGGGAGCATCCATGCAACCCCAGAGTTTCAGCCCTCTTGCAAGAGTCAAAACTAGAACCTGACACATAGTAGGCACTTAAAACATGTTTGGCCTTGGTATTGCTGTCTTCCCTGTGAAGTGTATCTGTAGGAATGTGTGCTCTTGTTACTTAATTACCCGTGGGCCCCTGACTCCCAGTAAGGAAAAGAAAGATGATTAAATCAATGTTTCCACTGGATTGAATCCATGTTTCCACTGAATGAAAAGATATTTAAAACTTGCAGCATTTGCTATCAATAGAATAAACTCCCAAAGCAGAAGGAAAAAAAATTTATCTTCTCAAAGACATCCCCTCAATATATACACACACTCATACACACACACAAACACTCTTACAAGAGGTATTATCATATCCCTGGTGTTTACATTTCATTTTTCATGTTGAAATAGCCACGAAAAATAAATTGTTTCAAACAATGCTTAGCATTGCAAAACCAAGTTTTCTAGAACTCAATTTTTAACAAATGCATCAAAATGGGAATTAATGAGATTTTAAAGTGAAATCAAATTCACCTCAACACCCTTGTTGGATTTTCATGAGGTGTTATTTTTAGAATTAGAAAACCTTATTGATTTTTCAAAAAAAGATGTCTAAGTTTACACATAACACAATACCCTTGCATAGACAATGAGTAGCACCCAAGAGATGAACAGACTGGGCTGGGTAGTGCACCTGTTTTCTTCTCCACGGACTGGCTTGTTGGCTAGTCTGTTTAGCTACTGTGTATTCTCCCCACTAAAATACACTAGCAGACAAAAACAACTTCGCTGTCTCTGACAAAGCAGTAACATACATTTATTTGATCTGCTAATCCCAAAGCTAACGTTTGAGTATAGTGGGTTTTTAATCAAATCCTCAATGTGCTGAGCAACCAGCCCAGCGCATACAATCCTTTTTGAAGCATAAAGGCCAGGCTTGGTTTGCAGCTACTGTCTCAATTTCATAGAACCATAGAATTTTAGAGCTGGAATGGGCCTTAGATTATTTGTGACTTGACCTCCAAGCCACTTTAACACCAGTGCTTGAAAACATTGTTCTCTGTAACTGCTCTGTTGCTAAATCCTTATGCTCTCTAAAGGGAATGAAACCTCTGTTCTAGATGCATGTGAGGGGCAATGTGTTAAAGGCTTTTGTGGTGGAGGCCTTTTATGCTCACAGAGTTTGGGTGAATTTTTGAGCTTTTTGATGAACACTGATCAAGAAAGTATTTTGTGCAAGGGAAGAAGCTTGGAGGAGGGGAAGAAGGGAAACTAACCTTTGTTGTAGAAGTGCTTAATAGGTGACAGATAGCCGGCGCCACGGCTCAATAGGCTAATCCTCCACCTAGCGGGGCCGGCACACCGGGTTCTAGTCCCAGTCGGGGCGCTGGATTCTGTCCCGGTTGCCCCTCTTCCAGGCCAGCTCTCTGCTGTGCCCCAGGAGTGCAGTGGAGGATGGCCCAAGTTTTTGGGCCCTGCACCCCATGGGAGACCAGGAGAAGTACCTGGGTCCTGCCATCGGATCAGCTAGGTGCGCTGGCCGAAGCGCCATTGGAGGGTGAACCAATGGCAAAAGGAAGACCTTTCTCTCTGTCTTTCTCTCTCACTGTCCACTCTGCCTGTCAAAAAAAAAAATAGGTGACAGATGATTTATTAAAATACTTCTGTTATTTGCCCTCGAGATGGCTGTTGTCTCTGTTTTCCAGATGACGCACTTAGATCCAAAGAGTTGAAAGATAGCTTGCTTGACACGTCAGAATTAACAGTGAAGCTGATGCTTAAATCCAGGTCCATCAGTCTCCATAAACGCCCACCATTCTCTTCATTATACCAAACCAATTCCTTTGATTTTTATTCAAATATCTGAATAGAAAAACATGGCTACATGGATGTGATAGACTCTCCCGTTGAGATGAATCTTCAAAGCAGTGTGTTCAAAATATAAAAACAAGAGCTCACATTTTCACATTTGGCTGCTTGATAATTATAACTGAATATTCTTCCTACAGTGGTTCCTTTAAATCATATAGCAATGTTCATCCCTTTAGAAACTGTCTGTTGATGCTGCTGTAGACTTTACCTGAAAATTCTAAGAATGAAGGGAACAAGGCCAGAGGAGGGTAGATGCTGAATTTACACAGTGATTTCTGATAATGAGGCTTTGCATCAGCTCTGCATGCTGATAGCTGGCAGATTTTCAGGCAAACCAAAATATAGAAATAGGTCTTTCCAGAGGTTCAAAATGACGTCAGTACTCTCAACACAGTCTGGTCATTCCTCAGCTCGAATTTACCCTGAGGATGAAGGGGAAGAGGGGGGCAGAGACAGAGAAACACAGAGACAAAGAACCACCCCCAATCTTCCTGAAAGACAGAAATGAATAAATTCAAAAGAGAAAACAAAATAAAAATGAATGGCATTTCTCTTTTCTGGATCCAGAATCCAAAAAAAAAAAAAAAAATACACATTTTCATTCTGTTACACAGTCTGCAAAACTGATGATTATTGGGAATTTTGTTTGCAATGGATTCTACTTCATTTCTTTCTGACCCACCTCTACCTCACATTGATATAACCAACATTCAGTGTTCAGGGGAGAAGGTTGTTTGGAAAATGTAAAGAGAAGTCAGCCTAGGTATTGAAAATCTACAACTGGTCCCCAAAGTGATATTGAAAATAAAAAAATCAATAGTAAGGTTAAGATCATTGATTCTGCCCCAATAGTCATTGTCAGACAAGCACTTAATTTCAATATATCTTTATTTATTTATTTGTGTGTTTACTTTTTTAAGAGGTAGAGTCTCAGACAGAGAGAGGGAGAGACAGAGAGAAAAATCTTCCACCCACTGGTTTACTCCCCAAATGGCTGCAACAACTGGAGCTGGGCTAATCTGAAGCCAGGAGCCAGAAGCTTCCTCTGGTTCTCCCACATGGGTGCAGGGGCCCAAGCACTTGGGCCACCACCTTCTACTGCTTTCCCAGACCATACCAGAGAGCTGGATTGGAAGAAGAGCAGCTGGTGCCGATATGAGATGCTGGCACTGCAGGCAGAGGCTTAACCCACTACACCACAGTGCCAACCCCTTCAATATCTCTTTAACTATGCTGCCTTTTTTTTTTTTTTTTTTTTTTTTTTTTTTTGACAGGCAGAGTGGATAGTGAGAGAGAAAGAGAGAAAGGTCTTCCTTTGCTGTTGGTTCACCCTCCAATGGCCGCCATGGCTGGCGCGCTGCAGCTGGCGCACCGTGCTGATCCGAAGGCAGGAGCCAGGTGTTTCTCCTGGTCTCCCATGGGGTGCAGGGCCCAAAAACTTGGGCCATCCTCCACTGCACTCCCTGGGCACAGCAGAGAGCTGGCCTGGAAGAGGGCCAACCGGGGCAGAATCCGGCACCCCGACTAGGACTAGAACTCTGTGTGCCGGCGCCGCTAGGTGGAGGATTAGCCTATTGAGCCGTGGTGCTGGCAACTATGCTGCTCTTCTAAGACAAAGTCATACCTTATGGTTCTTAACAGCAAGGGCCCCGCAATGCTCACAATAGAGTACGCTTCCCTACTGAAAACAATGGTTGTTACCAAGAGGGGAGTTTCTCACTCTTTGTTGGTATCTCCCTTCTCTGCCCTATTCAATCCCTTGTCTCTCCTAGGGTGACTCTTCCAGGCCTTCCTAAACCCTCATCTTTGCCAACATGCCAACTTCAGTTCTGCTTATATCTCAGAAGAATGTCTTCCCTTTTCACCCAGTGAGGCTGCAGTAAAAACATGGCAGTTTCCACTCCTGGGGTTTAATGTTCATTCTCTCTGAAAGGGTTACTCTGTTTTACTCAGGTGGGTAACTTATTTACTAAGGACTACCTGCTTTACTTTTCTTTCATCCTTTTAATTGCTTTCTCAATATATCCAGGCAAAGTGGGATCGTGTTATTTAAGAATCTGGGATGTGTAGCTGGTAAGAAGCAATTTATTTTTCTCACCCTTTGGAAGAGTTTCTTGTTGACAGTTTTCACTCAGTGACCCAAATAATAAGTGTTCCTGTTACGTAACTGATGCAGCAAGCCGAGAAGATTCTGTGTTCCCCCAGCAGCAGGCATGGTCTTAATCAGACAAAGCCAGCTTGTGTTTGTATTCAACTACAAAATCTGAAGAGGAGAAATTCAAGGAAAAGTATGTAGGATACCAGGTAAGAAAACCCATTAATTAGGAGAAGTGTAAGAATTTCGTTTGAAGCATCCTAGTGAAAACATTTAGACTTTGAAATGGAAGCAGAATTCTGGAAGATGGAAATATTGACATGTGTGGCTTTATTAGGGGTTTTTAGATATTTCAAACAGGAGGCTGGTTTTTGAAAGTTCTTCACTCAGCAGAATAGGAACACGTTTGGCCAACCACGTTTTCTTCCTCTGATGTAAACCCATTTGTATTCCAAGAGGAATTTACTCTGTACACTTGTGATTCATTTGTGCTTAACTTGTCAAAATGCTAAAAGCTGATTGAAATAAAAGAAGCCTTTTGGATTTTGGTGCTTATGTAATTTTTTATCTTTAGAATCAGAAAGCTGTGCTCCTGCAGAGAATCCACAATCCAATAACCTATAGGCATACACACTGTGTAGGAGAAACGACAGGGCTCCAGTAGATCACAGGTCTATCACGGTTACTTTGATTTTCCATCTACAGGTACACATATGCAAATAAGCCCTAAATTGTGTTTTTTTCAGACCAACCCATTAAATGGTGATTTATTCCCAATAGCACCATCCTTCAACACAGCACCATTATTCAGGGTGAGGCTATTTCCTGGCATTCTTAACTTGTGTTCTCTTTTCTCAACTCAAAATTGAGGCAAGAGTACCATCTAGGAACATCGTCAAGTTTCAGTATCTTTATTGACTAGACCAAGACTTCTCTCTTGACTTTCCAAATGTACAAGGACTTGCAGGGTCTTCACACATAATTTTTGATGATGATTAGTGCTTGGTAAGTTTATAACCAGATTTTGTGTTTAACTCCACATTCAGATATTATCAGATGCATTCCTTTAGAGAAATTCCTTTTCCTCTTGGAAACTTTGTATTTTGAAATGAAAACTTAAGATAACTTTGCCTCTAGGATGTCCATTTTATGAATCTAGCCAATATACCAAGGTAGGGCCACCTTGATCATTAAGTAGATGGTATATAGAGTAAGTTGCAAGATAGGAGGAGATAGGAGTCTATGCTTAGAACTGACAGACAGAAGGACAGAGTAGGTCATAGACATTTAAGAGATGGCCAATTGGTGCAACAGAACTGTTTGGGCTGATTGGTGGTAGAAAGGAGATTGATGGCACATTTATCACAATAAATGGATCAAGAACAATGCCAAGTGCAGGGTTGAGATGGGAGCTGTGTCTGCTGATGGTCTGCAGGGTGCTCCTTCTGTGAAAGACCTAGCTCACTTCAACAGGCTCTTGACAAACTCTTAAAAGGACTGGACTGGGGCAGATACTTGTTAAGACTAAAAGGATATCCTGCAATTAATATTTCCAGCACAGCACTTGAAGCTAGTATAGTGTTTATTCCCTTTAGCCCCTTTTAGACCATACTTTCACTTCACCAGGGCAAAAAAGAAAAGTGTTTTAGAGAAGCTAACTCAGAAACTCCCACTCGCCAAACACAGTGGATACTTGCTAAGTGATTTGATCATCCTGACATTGTTTCATTTTTAAATCTGCCTTCATGTGACTCCAAGGAGCTCACCATCATGGGGTTCTGCATCAGGACCACAAGGAAAGATAACCTGATTCAAGCTGACCTGGATAATCAAACAGAATCACCCAGAGTACTTTTTTGGGGAACTTAAGGGGTGCTGATAGAGAAAGGATCTGTCTGCTTCTGAAATTGGGGGCTAATTGTCCACTTAACCCAGGAGCTACTGGTGGCCAAAGGAAGGGATAACTGAGTCAATGGATTTAAAGAGGGACAGATATCACCCGGATCTTACTGTGCCTGAACATTTCCATGTATCAGACAATTAGTTCTCTTCTCTTACCTAAATTACTTTGAATTAGGTTTCTATTCTTTACAAATGATAGATACACTTGACAATTCTGTGAGAGTTACCCTTGGGGATTAAACTTTTCTATATATATGTAAGAATACACAGCATTTCTCCCCTGTTCACTGAAGATTATAATATGAGCTATTTTAAAATTTTAAATTCAGCATTTCTATGCTTATACCATTCGATGAGTTATTGAGATTTTTCTCAGATGCACCCTGAGGATACTCCAATGCCCTCAGTATAATAATCCTTATGTCCCAGTGGTGAGCACAGGGCCTGGGTGGAACAAGGAGTGATCTCCCTGCCAGTGAGAATAGCACTGGGCTGCAGGAGAAACAGGTGCTGTCTCTCCCCAGTGTCTCAGGTGCCAGGACAATCAAGGGATCAGGAAGACTTGAGATTCAACTTCAGGGCAGGGCAGTGGAGAGAGCCAATGACCAAATAAGGGTCAAATGACTTGTCTTAACATCAAAGAGAGCAGAGGCCTCCTCGGTGAAAAGACTGTACATGGAGCCAGAAAAGTAACAATCAAAAAGCTGGACAGATACTGTAGAAAGAACAAGAAGGTCAGCGTGAGAGAAAGACGCATCACTGCTGAATCTCTTTGATGCCCAAAGTTCAGTGTGGACTAAGGATAGCAGAGCTGGACCGCAACAATAGGGCCAGAGATGTGCAGGCCATCTGTGGTGAACTAGCCTGTAATCACAGTATAACCACCCAAACAGAAAAAAAAAAAATAGCTGTAGGGAGTAAACACTCATCCAGTTGCTAATTTACTTATCAATGCATTATTTTTATTATAATCAGTCATCAATTAATCAATTACTACATACACAGTGTGGTTCTCATGGATGGATGGAGAAGTGGTCTTTGCATTGTAGGCGCCACAGCCTAATTAGGGTTGTCTGGTTAAGAGCCCAGAAAAGCTAGTTTATGAAGCAGTGTGTGATGGCTAAATATCACCCCAAATGTTTAGGCAGCAAAGGCTGTGGGTTTTCCAGGCCAGCAGACATTGTCCTTGAAGAGTCAGAAGAGGTTTTTGGAAGTGGGGCAGAGCTCACTGGGTGGACATGGTGATGGAGGGCTCACATGGGTTTAGAAAGAAGACTAGGCTCTACCGCCTGGAGCCGTGTGGCTTTGGGAAACGTGTAGCTCCTCTGACTCTCACTCTCCTCCTTTGTATGTGGCCAATACTGTTTCAGTTATCAAGGTGAGAGTCAGATCAAATAAGATCACATAGGTGTGTCCTGCGAGTAGCCCAGGCGAGGGGAAGGCCTCACCAGGCCTCACCCACTGTAAGGGCAGGCAGCAGGGTCCCCACACCCCTTAGAGAGCAGAGCAGTCATTCTGGATGCCAACAGATTCAAAGTGGTTCCCAGACCCCAGAGTGACTCAGGGGGCATAAAGTGACCCGGGATAACGACCAGAGACCATGTGAATGGGCGTGAGGGACAACTCAGCGTCCAGTTGGGTGGAGGATCCACAGCTTCTCTCATTTCACTTTTGGGTTCCCATAGGATTTATATAATGCTCAGGACCAAACCCCAAAGCCCTCCTCATCATTCAAGAGCCTTGTGCTGGATGGTGTACTCTCATCATGTCCCCAGAACTTAGAGAGTGCTCTAAGGAAAATGGGGGCAGAACCTTAGGGTAGTGAATAAGTTCCTGGCATGAGGCAGTCTCAAAATAGGAACCAAGCTATTTTAGAATATACGGACACTGGAGTTTATGAATTATAATTCATACCGACTAATTATGTAAAATACTCACAGACATTCAACCTGTTCTCTTGCTACTCTCCTTTCCCCAACATTTCCAGTGACAGAGATGTTTTTCATGGAATCGACAAAAGCAGAGAATTATCAAGTACAGATCGCCTTCTGCAGATCTGCCTGTATGGCTGTAAAAATAATTCAGGGCACATATTTCTCCTGATGGCAGGAAAGTCATTTTACTGCCACACAGAAAGGATATCACATTTAAAAAATCATTTCTATATACCTCCATCTAAGGCTTCTCATTCCAGAGAAGGTGACACAATTGTGACTCATCTGTGACCGATTTTTGGAAGGTGAGAAAACGGAACCAAGTGTCCACTTACCCACAGCTACAGTGTGTGTGCTCCAGGGAGGTGAAAATGTCTCTTTCACCGGTGACATTTAAGAAAATGGCAGGGACAGCTATCATTCGGTGCCGGCTGGCTGCACAGCTGCCCGAAGGCAGTGTCACTGTAGCTGGGAGCAGGCACAGGAACAGCTCCCAGGGCAACCAGAAATGGGTTAGGGCTGACAGCAGCAGCTGGTTGGCCCCTCCTCCCACACCCACTTCCATCCTGCTCCTATGTCCCCAGACTGTGGCTTCAGCTTGTCTCCTGTCTCTTCACTTCCTCCATCCCCTTCTCAAGTTGACAGGAACACAAATCCAAAACCCTTCCCTAAACAGAAAAACTACAAAAATGTTCAAGGCTGATGGATGGTGGGAACATTAGAGTTCCCCGAATTTAATTTTCTTAAGCCTGGATGCTGAGATTTTACGTTAAGATTGCATTGTGGAGTCTGCAGGCATTTTTTGAGCTTCATTTAATGGAAGCAGAAAAATGCTATTGTAATTCTGAAAATGTCTTAACTCCTTATTTATCTAGCATCATCAAAAATGAAATGTTTTATGTTGGTTAATTTTATGGATAATTGATCTTTACGCTCTAAGCATGACAACTTCTTTTTCATCTAAAAGATATTCAGTGTTTCATTCATTTAATAAACACAATCTACTATGAATTATTACCACATTTCTTGGTCAGCCAGGGCTACTGCCATGGACTTTGGTGCTTGAGTGGTTCTGAACTAACCTCGTGCTGTTAGGAGGAGCCAGGGCCAGGATCCCCACACAGTGTCTGCAGAGCCCTGTGCTGGTCTAATCAATGAGGCGCCTGTTTGTCACTTCACGTGCAACAGAGTCACACAGGGCCAAGTCATCTCAGGGCCAAGTCAATATCAGGGTTTATCCCTGAGAGAAAGAAACTGTGAACTGTTGTGGAGGTAGAGGAGGCAGAGGCACAATGGGAGAAGAGTAAAGTCTGTGGCAGAAGCAACTGAAGAGGCCAAATCAGCAAGGCAAATGATCGGTGAAGGGCAGATGTGGAGCCAAGTAAGGGATGGAGGTGGTGAGAGTGACAAAGGCCCCCTGGCTGATGCAGTTGGGAGTTTGGCCTTTCTGCCATTGGCTGTGTTCACTGGATTTTACTGGCCCTGCTGCTTACAAAGTTACTGCTGCTCTGGGAGCTTCTCAAAAGGCCATGAGACACTTGCCACTGACATTGACATTGGCTTTATCCCTATTACAGGTTGTTGATTTTCAAACCTGGGTCTCCCAGCAGTTTCTCAATCAATTTCTGCTGTCTCCAACCGATGTCAGACTGAAAGCAAAGGGGGCCAGGAGGGTACTCGCTCATACCCACTCCCATGATGACAGCAATGCGGGCATCCTGCTCTTGAGAGCATTGCACAGGTACCACCCACACTTCTAATTCAACACATCTAGTGTTGGTCTGGCTCTGCTGACCACTAGGGAACATGGCCTTTGAGAGAATTATTTCCTCCTTGCCATACCAAAGAATACTTCACTTGCCTACCAAGTCACAGCTGTGTCCCAGGTAGTGTTTCCAGAGGGTAAAAACAAATCAAAACAAAATTGGCTCTCTAGCCTGTGTAGAGCCAGAGTAGTTGTTATTTTTGTAAATGCAAATCTGCTCATGTGTCTCCCCTTCAGCTGCAGTTCTCTGTCCTTACCATGAAGTTCAATGTGTTTCCCAGACACTGCATGGTCCTAAGAGGTCTGGGCCCCTCTCCTCTTCAGTCTCCCCTCACCCTCCAGGCTCAGCCAGTCCTTCCAATTAACCCTCGTCTCTCACAGTCCAGCCCAGGACCTTGCTATCCATAGTTCCCACCCCTGTTCATGCAGCTCTTCCTTTGCCCTCAGATAGCCAGATATAAAAAATCAAACATTGTTCATCTTTCAGATTGCCACCCAAGCATTAATTCACTGGAGAAGTCTTTACTGATCACTCCTGCAATCTCATGTTCAATGCTAAGTGTTCCTCACCAGACTCTAAGTTCCGCCAGGATGGTGATGAGCAGATGCAGGTTTTGGTTGTGCCAGCACCTTCTATTGTGGTGAAGGTTCTTGGGTATGGGCAGGGAAAATGGTTCTTTAAGAAAAGCAATACAAAATACCCTACCTTGTGTATTTTACCAAACGCGGGGTCATGTGCTTGCATCCTTAAGATCCTCTCCCAGATCTTAGAAGGACTGTGCTGGTGAAGAGGACCCAAGGCTTATGTTTCTTTGACTTCATGGTGAAGCCACCTCTAGACAGAGACAAGCTCTGTGTCATTCATTGCTGGCCCCTTGGCATCTGATGTATAATCTGATCTAGTTGGGTTTTTTTATTAATTTTCTAATTTCTAATTTGTATTAATTTCTAATTTTCTAATCACTGAATGAAATCAATAAAATCTATGTCTTTAAATATCAAGCACTATTTAAAGGTTCACAAAATATGCATTAAGAAAAACTATTCATGGAGTTCAAAATTTTTTTGCATTGAAACCAATATATCTTTTAATTCCATCTTCCACAAACTTTTTGGAAGCACCCTCATGCTTACCAGTAGGACTGTACAATCCCACTGAGAATGACAAAGCATGAGGGTTATACAGATCTGCTATGAAAAGAAGACACTTGATCCTTTATCCCCTATGGGACAAGAATCCTGCTTAGAACCCTCAGAGAAGGGAGCTGTGGCTACACTGCATTCAGGCTGTTCTGATTTTTATTTAACCTTGACTCTAAGTGAAGAAATCTAATACTCTCTAATCATGATTCATAATCAGGGATCTGTGATGAACCTACATTGCTTGTAAAAAAGGGAATATTCTACATTCATGTCTCTAAAAGATAACCCTGGCTTTCATCAAAGTCTAAAAATGATATGAGACACAGCACTCCCACCTCCATCAACCATTAACTAACAATTACTGCAGATCAGTCCAGGAGGGCTACATGGAATCAGTGGAGATGTCATAGCAACTCTGAGAGGTAAGGCTGACATCTCAGTCCTACTTAGTCCTACTTAGTCCTCACAACTTCCTTAACCTTCTCAAGTGCATAATCACAAGACCCTAACAGTACAGGTATATATGTATTTACATGGGTGTGTATATAAGCAGATAAACTATAGAGCTACGTGCATATATTATCTCACCTAGTTCCTGTCTTATAGCATACACTTAATAAATACCTATTCTCTTCAAAATAAGTAGTTCCCACTGCTTTAGTACAGTCTTTGTGCTGGAGGTTATATTATTTAAGAATAAAGCATTCATCAGCCACCCATTCATTTTTAAAGAGTTTATTCAGTATCTTCAACATGCCAGATGTTATGCTGTGCACCTAGCAAGAGACAGGGATGATCACTAAGATGATTTGAAGAAGTGAAGACAAATCAAACAAACTTGAAAAAAATTTAGAAGTTTTGGAAATCTCCCACCTCACGATGATGAAGTATTCCTTCTTGGAGATGAGCCTGTTTGACTGTCTACATTATTCTAAAATATCTAGATAAAAATGGAAAAAGACAGTCATGTGGCTTTTTATGCAAAGGATATCAATTATGCAAACATTTCCGAATATTCATGTGTCTAATGTTATGTAGACAACCATTTTAGAGAATTGAAATTTTCCATCCCAGTGAGGTGGCATCCCTTTGGATACATACAGCTTTGATAGTTTCAATAAATAGCTTATCTCCAATCCAGTCCAAGTAATTGATTCTTGCAAAACAAAATGACCATCTACTCCAAAAAAGTAATGAGAAATTATGAAAATGGTTGGATTTTAAGTCAACACAAAAGTACACAAGATTCCTCTCTCTCTCTCCTTCTCTCTCATACACACACACACACACACACACACAATAATTGTCCTGCTTTACCTCCCTCTGCCTTCCCTGCTTTCCCACATGCAACTCTTCCACTGTTCCCAAATCAATGAGAATTCCTCAAGCGAAAGATGAAAGTGCCCCACCCCACCCCCATCTGACACCCACACATCCCTACAATGACCACATGAAATACAAGATAACTAGTTAAATTTGAATTTTAGATACATAATATTTCTTAAGTATATATATGCCCAGATATGATATAGAGTACACCTGGACTGAAATTATTATTTGCTCTCAGAAATTTGAATTTAACTGGACCTTCTGTATTTTTAATTGCTAAATCTGACAGCCTCACCTACACTGTGACCAAGCTGCTGCCACTGTCACTCCTCTGTGCCACTTACATCCCAGTAGTCCCAGTCTCCAAGATGATACATCTCCTACCAGCCCCACCCCAAACCGCCTCCCAAGCTCTGCCTTCGGAAAAGCACCCACTGGAATGCCCACCGCTGTGCTCCACAGGGCTGTTGTAACTCCCAGCTTTTCTTATTCAAGAAGCCCAGCCTTGATCACTGTTGTACTCTCTGCTGGGGATCTCTGCTGCCATTGGAGCCCCTTGCCACCTGGATTCCCTCCTACCTGGTGGGACCTGGTAGAACTCTTCCCCTCTTGCTCATGGCTGCTCTGATTGACTACAAATAAACCATCAGACCTCAGTGATAAATCCTTGACAGGGCAGACACTCATAATCTCATGAATCTAGATAAGGATGGATTGCATTCAAGAGCTAAAACAAACATCGGGAGACCAAATGAGACAGTCAAGAAAACACTATATTTATTTCCCAAGAAGAAATGTAACAAAGCAGGAAAATATCTAATAAGCCAATCAGCAAATTAATAGTTGCACAAAACATAATCTATCTCAGAGACTGCAGTTCAAACACATGAGCACTTGTAATACCAAAGCTTTTTTATTTCCTCTAAATTTATCAAGGTCTTATTTAATTTCTATAAACACCTAAAGACATGAGCAAATTAACACATAAAATTGCAGAATTTTAGCTGATACATATTCATGAACGCATGTTGTTGTGATCAGGCAAATAATGACCCAAGACATTGATAAATTTGGTAGATGCTAAAGGAAAACACAGCGCTCTGTGAGAATTCTCTGTGGATCATAGAACGGAATCTTTGATGAGCCCAGCTTTAAGAGACCATTCATAACAATTATTGTATCTCTGTAATTCTTCCAGGAGAGAGATCAGCAAATGTTTAATCAGTAGGCTTCATAAAGCTACTGTCCCCAAAACACTTGAACATGGTGCCCAAGAATGTTGGCTTCTTGGAAGGCTAATCCTGGCCCTGTTTCTCAGAATCTGTCTCACACTCTTACTGGCATTCTTGCTGCTCTCTATCTCCTGCCACTCAGAAAGGACTGACGGTTTTCCAAGCATTTGTGGGAATCTCAAGTTACAGCTGTTCTGAGGCCTTCAAAAGGAATGTCTTTTATTTAGATGGAAATACACAGCATGTGTTGGCTCACCCAGAGTTGCTGCAGGATAGTTATTTTTGAATCTCTGGCCTGCTAACCCCTCTTGTTAGAACCTATCCATATAGCACCTATTCATTAAATCCTTTGCTCTCACCCAAGCAAGTGGTACCTCTGTGAGCTAGAAACTGCATTTGGTCTGAACATAGCTGGGCTGGTCCTTCCAAAAGGATCTGAACAAATGTCTAAAGCAGACAGTGAAGCTGACGGGCAAAGGCATCAGCTGTGACAGGCCCTGCAAGGCTCCATGAAAAAAAAAATGATGTAGTTAGGCAGCACATATAGAGAAATGTCAGTTAATTTCAGGTGAATCCACAATAAACTTCAGAATCCTCCTCAACACAGTATTCCAGTCTGCCATTTCCAAGCAACCTAGAGCAGGCAGCACTTCAAAGTTATTTGCCTCTCCTATTCAGGTTGAGATCAACAAGGAAGCTGAGCTCTGGAATAGAAAAGTAAAAATACTGCCACCAAAATAGTATTTTGAAAATATTTGCTATATTTCAGATATGGTGGCTTATATATGCTAACTCATTTATTTCTCACAATAATCCTATGGCAGAGATGCTAATATTGGCCCAATTTATAACTACCAGCTCAAAGTCATATATAACAAAGTTGAAGTATTCAAATGGTATAGGCCGATCTCCTTCTACACTGTATTCTCAGCCATGGTGCTGACAGCTGGACTAATGTTAAGTGGGGAGAAATTGACAGCTGCTTATGTTATGTGACTTCAAGGGATAATGGGAAAATCCTCTCTGTTCACAACATCTCAACCTCCCCCTCCCAACACAGATCTGTCTGCTTCAATGAGAATAGAACAACTGGTTGTGGAAAGAGAGCACTAAATGCAGGGCCAAGTTCAACCACTGCATGATGGTCTGAATGTGGGTAGCCCCGCCTTCCTGGGGATGAGGCTGTCTACCCCCACTCATCATCCCACTAAGAGTGTGTAAGCATCAAAAAGAGAAAGAGAAAGCAAAATACATTTTGAAAGTGAAATAGAATTTGGGACATGCTCAATTGGACTTGCCCCAATGGTGGAGTTAGAAACGTGCCAGGGGATTCCAATACAATCCCATCAAGGTGACATGTACCAATGCCATCTCACTAGTCCAAGTGATCAATTTCAGTTCACAATTGATCACACTGATAGGTCTAAGAGTCAAAGGGATCACACAAACAAGACTAGTGTCTGCTAATACTAACTGATAGAATCAAAAAGGGAGAGAACGATCCAACATGGGAAGCGGGATACACAGCAGACTCACAGAATGGCAGATGTCCTAAATAGCATTCTGGCCTCAGAATCAGCCCTGAAGGCATTCGGAAGAGCCCATGAGAGTATTTTAGGCATGGAAAGCCAAGACACTCTGGCAAAAAAAAAAAAAAAGAAGAAGAAGAAGACCTAAATGAAAGATCTCTGAGAGTGAGATCCCAGTGGAAAGAACAGGGCCATCAAAGAAGGAGGTACCTTTCTCTGAAGGGAGGAGAGAACTTCCACTTTGACTATGACCCTGTCAGAATAAGATTGAAGTTGGCAAACCCAAAAGGCTTCCATAGCCTTGGCAACTCATGCCTAGAGCCTAGGGAGATTACTGACGCCACAAACAAGAGTGTCAAATTGCTAAGTCAACAACAGGAGTCACTGTGTACTTACTTCTCATGTGGGATCTGTCCTTAATGTGTTGTCCAATGTGAAGTAATGCTATAACTATTACTGAAACAGTATTTTACACTTTGTGTTTCTGTGTGGGTGCAAACTGATGAAATCTTTACTTAATATATACTAAATTGATCTTCTGTATATAAAAATAATTGAAAATGAATCCTGATGTGAATGGAATGGGAGAGGGAGCAGGAGATGGGAGGGGTGCAGGTGGGAGGGAAATTATGGGGGGTAGCCATTGTAATCCATAAACTGTACTTTGGAAATTTATATTTACTAAATAAAAAAAAAAAAGAAAAAAAAGAAAGTGAAATAGAGTGTGCAAGGGTTAATTAGTATCGCTAAAACTCAGCACTAGATAAAAATGCATGATTCCTCCCAGAAGTACTTGCATTTAGACACTGGTGTTTACCCTGAGCCTCTGAGTGAGGTTGAACTGAGGGTGATGGTGGTGCCGCGGGAAATGAGAGACTTGGTTCCCATGCGGGAGTGGCATAAGGACATGTGGTGTGGCTGGGGATGGCAAGCAGAAGCTACAGCTCCCACTTTCCCATAGTAAGCAGGAATAGCAATGTGGTTAGAGCCATCATCCCCAGATACATATGTTACATTGTGCACTACCTTTGTCAGAAAATTCCCAGGCTATCAGACACTTTCTAATTAGTGCTTGTAAAAACAGATGAGATAATTAGAAACTAGTTATTATCCATGGATATGAAGACGTAAGCACAGGATCCTGTATGAGATGCCTAGACGTCTGAGAGAGAGCCAGAGCTAAGAACAAGAGCACATACCCCAGACCCCAGTGCTTGGTCAATGTAGACCAGGGAAGGAAATTGTGAAGTTCTCTCACATTCACATCAATTGCTGACTAACACCTACCAGGGCACCATGTGTAGCTATAGCTCCATTTCAAGACCGGATGATTCTAATTCTTTAGCAAGTCAGTCAAGCCCTTTATCTGTGTGGGTGGTGGGTGGTGGGTGGAACCTAACTATGGTTTTCTAGAGGCATTTCATCTTTTTGTGGGGTCTTTGTTATTCAGGCACTTGCCTAGTACAACAGATGAAAGGCCCTTGGGGGCCTTTCCTTCTATGGTCAATACGCATAAGGCTAATTTAATAGAGCAGTAAATGATTGAATCATATTGAACTGAACTTGAATCAGTTGAACATTTTGTAACCCAGAGCCAGGTGAAGCAAAAAAGTCTCTTGTTTTTCTCCGGTCATTGTCTCAAGGCACTCTATATATTTTTTTAAGATTTATTTATTTATTTGAAAGACAGATTTACAAAGTGATGTAGAGCCAAAGAGAAAGAGAGAGAGGTTTTCCATCTTCTGGTTTACTCCCTAATTGGCCACAACGGCCGGAGCTGAACTGATCTGAAGCCAGAAGCCAGGAGCTTCTTCCAGGTCTCCCACACGGGTGCAGGGGCCCAAGGGCTTGGACAATCTTCTACTGCTTTCCCAGGCCATAGCAGAGAGCTGGATCGGAAGTGGAGCAGCCGGGACTCGAACTGGCGCCCATATGGGATGCCAGCACAGCAGGCCATGGTTTTAACCCGCTGCGCCACAGCACCAAACCCGCCACTCTATCCTAGTTGCACTATCAGGGAGTGGATCATCCATCTGTCTGAAGTCATCTTTGTTACAACTCCTTTCCCTCACCCTCACACCCTATCCAACCTATGTCAAATCCATTCATTTTCATTGCAAGGTCATTTTTGGAAACCATTCTTCATCATCTTTTCCACCACAGGCCTTATCAAAGTCACCACCACCTGTCACCTTAATCACTAGTGTAGCCTATTGAACAACCACCTTAAATCTATTTTTGCCCCAACTCCCAATTTTTTGAGAAAAAAAAAATAGCAAGAAAGCAACATATTCATGTTGCTTCTCATAATTGCTTCCCATCACCACTATGATAAAGTGCCTTTGGTGTGTAGCTTAGGTCACAGCCAGAGTCTCTCTCCTGAATTGATCATGCCTTTTTTTTTTTTTTTTTTTTTTTTTTTTTTTTTTTTTTGACAGGCAGAGTGGACAGTGAGAGAGAGAGAGACAGAGAGAAAGGTCTTCCTTTTGCCGTTGGTTCACCCTCCAATGGCCACCGCGGCCAGCGCACCACGCTGATCCAATGGCAGGAGCCAGGTACTTATCCTGGTCTCCCATGGGGTGCAGGGCCCAAGCACTTGGGCCATCCTCCACTGCACTCCCTGGCCACAGCAGAGAGCTGGCCTGGAAGAGGGGCAACAGGAACAGAATCCGGCGCCCCGACCGGGACTAGAACCCGGTGTGCAGGTGCCGCAAGGCGGAGGATTAGCCTAGTGAGCCGCAGCACCAGCCTATGCTCATGCTTTTTAAAAATTAGTTATTTAGTTGAGAGGCAGAGAGAGAGAGTGAGAGAGCACCCATTGGCTGATTCATTCTGCAAATGCCAACAATGGCCAAGCCTGGACTACGGCCAAAGCCAGGAGCTGAGAACTTAAGCCGGGTCTCTTTCATGGTGGCAGGGATCCATCTATCTGTGCCATCAACACTGTCTCCCATGGTCTGCATTAGCAGGAAGCTGGAGTCTAGAGCCTCAGCTGGGAACTGAACCCAGGCACTCTGATGTGGGAAGTGTGCGTTATCCTAACCAGCAGCTTAACCACTGAGATAAACATCAGCCACTCTTGTGTTATATGTGACAACAGCCTCTTGGCTTTGGTCAGACATTCTGGCCATTCCTCAAAAGCTCTGTGCTTCCTCGTGTTGCACACTAAGCCTGAAATGCTCTCCAACTGAGCCCTCACCCTTGCCACCCTGCAATCCCATACTTAAGTGGTATCAGTAGGTATGTTCTTTGTTCATGTTGTACCAAGTCTTAAAACTATCCACTCTGCAAAAGCACCTCATTTTCTTCGTAATGCATATCATAATTTGTGATTATATGGATATACAATTATTTTTATTGATGCTATTTTACCACTAAGCAACACTGCACGCAGGTACTGTGTTTCTTTCTGTTGTCTCTACAGGAAATAGAAGTGGGCATGTGACAGGGAACAGTATCCATTTGTTGTTGAATGCTGAGACAATGGATACCTCACTCACTCTTCAAATAGAATGATGACCCAAATAGCAGGGGCATTATGAGCTGATCAAACGCACTCATCTCTCCTCCCATTTGGAGCTCACTTTAGAAATTTGAGATTCACCATCAATGGTGGCATCTCAAAGGTGGATGACAACACAGCAGGTCATGAAGATACTCAGAATGGCTGCTGACAAACATTATTTTGCCGAGTGTTTTAGAGTAGTTCATTATTTATAGGGTAGTTCATTATTTATAGGGTAATGTTTAGAGCAGTCCCTGTCATAAAATCATTAGGACGCTGACCTTAAGGTCATTTGAGAAGCAGGTTCTTACCCATTGCTTCAGCTGGCTCCCCTAGCAGGCTGGATCGGAGCCTCCCTAGCTCTGTCTAATGCCTCCTCTGAGACAGGCAGAGCACATGGCATCTATCCCAATGTGAAACAGCCGCATTTATTAAAAAGCTTTGCCTTCTGTTGCGCTCACATCTGCCTTACTGTTACCCCTCCTGCTTTAGTGTACAAGTTTCCCAAAATTCATATGCTGAAATCCCCACCCTGCAGTGATGGTTTAGGAAGTGAGGTCTTTGGGATGTGATTAAGCAGAGCCCGCATGAACAGGATCATAGCCCCAGGTGCCACTTTGTCCCTTCAACTGGGTGAGGTCACACTGAGAAGATACCTTTATGAACAGGAAAGTGGGTCCTCACCAGACCCTGAAATGCCTGCACTTTGAACCTGGATTTCCCCAGCCTCCAGAACTATGCACAAAACCCATTTCTGTTCTCTGTACACTACCTAGGTTGTGGTATTTCGTTATAGCAATGCAAACATGACACCCCCCCAAACCATGTTTTTGACCCACATCCCAAATAAACCTAAATGCTCTTCCACATGACAACACTTCAGTTATTTTGAAGATCACAGACAAGCCACATCTGTTTTCTCTTCTATATTTCATGCTTTTTCCAGCCTTGATTTTTTATTTATGGACCACATCTTGCTGTTTTACTGC
The DNA here is from genome assembly GCF_051225735.1 of Oryctolagus cuniculus. NCBI lineage: Eukaryota > Metazoa > Chordata > Mammalia > Lagomorpha > Leporidae > Oryctolagus > Oryctolagus cuniculus. Next base: position 102,090,345 of record NC_142870.1, read on the forward strand.
ATGCATTCTTATAAGCTACCTTAAATCCTGTGTAGAATAAGACTGTATATAAATAAATCTTTGTTTTTTTTTTCTCTTTTAGGTAACAACTCAAGTTTCTTATTTGACAGTCTCTTTACCAACCTTACATTATTGCCTCAGTTGTATTCTCTGATCATTCTAACTTTGGAATAGGATCATCTCCAAGCTTGATCTCCATCATGGTTACTACCACGTCTATAGCAGGGGCTCTGGGTACAATGTCTTAGGACCAATGGGAGGAGCTGGGGAAAATGAGAGCAGGTCCATCAGTACACAGGGGAACTTCAAAAAGCTCATTTGTGGAAAATGGATAAAAATGCCTATTATGGTGCAAAAAATCTTGAAAATCTTGCATAGTTTTTTCATAATATTCATTTTCGATGAACTTTTGCAAGACCCCTCATACTGAATGGTTTCATTTCAAAACAATCATTAGTGACCCTCTTGGGTTTTGGGAAACTCCTAAAAACCACCCACACCTGAGATGTGAGTTGCTATCCTGGCCTCCTACATGAATTAGAACCTCAAGGCCATAGACATAGAGTTCCCTCAAGCCCATCCACACTAATCCAAAGTCCACTCCCTCTGCTCCCTCCTTACTGCCTCCCCATGCACTCGCTTTGCAAGTCCATTCCTTCCACTCCTTCCTAAGCCTCTCCTTGCCACTTTTCTGAGACCTGCTCTAAAAAGCATCCCTTGTTCATGAGTGTCTTTCCCTATAGCTAGCACCTTCCTCCCACATATAAAGTGGGTTTGAGTCATTTTTATTCTAAAAGTTACTAAGCATGAAATATTTAATATCCAACCTTGCCCACAGCAGACATCCTATATCTCTTTCTGGTCAAACATAAGTAAACCCTTGGCAAGAAGCACTGCTACTTGTCTTACAAAGGGCAGATCTAGATTTTGTAGGGTCTTAAGCTGATGCAGTTTGAGAGGCAAGAAGTTCTTTAAGGTAAAGAAATCAATTTATAAATGAAAAATTTAGATGCAAAATGAATATTTTTAGAATAAAGAAAAATATAGTATGTTATTTTTAAAAAAAAATAGACAAATGCCACAAACATTACAAAATCTACAGAATAATGTAGCATTTTATTTATAAATGTCCAGCCTTTAATTCCCTTATTTTGTTCTTTTATTTACCAAGGATTCAATTTGTCTTCCAGCATAATTAAGACATTTGAGGGCATATTTAGTTTAGAAAATTTGGGGCTGGCGCCGTGGCTCACTTGGTTAATCCTCCGCCTGCAGCACCGGCATCCCATATGGGCGCCGGGTTCTAGTCCCGATTGTTCCTTTTCCAGTCCAGCTCTCTGCTGTGGCCCGGGAATGCAGTGGAGGATGGCCCAAGTGCTTGGGCCCTGCACCCTCATGGGAGACCAGGAAGAAGCACCTGGCTCCTGGCTTCGGATCAGCACAGCGCCGGCCATAGAGGCCATTTGGGGAGTGAACCAACGGAAGGAAGACCTTTCTCTCTGTCTCTCTCTCTCACTGTCTAACTCTATAAAAATAAAAAATAAATAAAATAAATTAAAAAATAAAATTTGACCTTCCTACTTCATTATTGAAAATATTTGTAAGATTTTTTATTTGTAAAAATATCTTATCAAGTTTCTTTCATATCTAAGCTGAAAGATTTCAGAACTTTTCAAATTTTCTTATACTGTGTATAATCTTAAATCTTCTTTGAACTGACAACCCCCATTAACCAGTTTGTCAAGGATGACTCATCACAGTGGTATATTATGACTTTTGATTATCTTATCCGATAGAAGAGAATTTGCATTCTGACAGGACCTTGACAAGAACTGGATCCTCTATTTGTAATTTTACACATCTCTTGGTTTAGAAGGACTTTCCATATACTGTCTTTTGCCTCTGCACATTTCAAACATTTTCTCCTCTAGTACCCATGTTTTTCCAAGCATCATATGTCAAAAAACACATCCATACTTGCTACCAGTACTGAGTGAGTTGGCCCAAAGTGTAGAAGGAGAATTCCTGAAACTATTAGAATTATATGTTCATTATATGCAAACTACATAATAGGAAGTTCCTTCAAAAAGTTGTAGAAATGGATATAAAAGTTTATTTTGGTACAAAAAAATTGAAAACCATGCAGTTTTCTCATAATACACATTTTCCATGAATATCTTTAAAAATTTTATTTACTCATTTATTTGTTTGAGAGACAGAGAGAGTTCCCATATATTTGTTCACTCCACAAACACTTATGATGGCTGGGGCTGGGTCAGGCTGAAACCAGGAACTGGCAACTCAATCTGGGTCACCTATGTGGGTAGGAGGGATTTAACTACTTGGGCCATCATTGCTGCCATCCAGGGTGCAAAAAGCTGGAATGGGGAGCAGCTCTGGGACTGGAACCCAGGTAATCCCATATGGGATGCAGGTGTCCAGGACCTTAATCACTAGGCTAAACCTGCACTCCTCCACAAACTTTGTGAAGACTGTGGATAGTATATTTCCTTAAGCTCTAACTAACTCTAGTTCCCTAAGCTGATGCTTGAATACCAACTTGGCACTCTACTTTCCAATCAGGAAAGCCTGAGTAGAAAGAGTCTTCTCCTACCTGATCACCATTTGATAGCTTAGATTTTAAGTTTTACAGATCACATGACCATGGGAAACCATTGCTAAGGTACATCCTGGGGCCTGGGAACGAGGCTTTATTCAAGCAATAAGGGCTCTCAGTGGGGCCTCATTGGTTCCTGGCAAATTTGCCTTTGCTGTTAATGTATCCTCAAGAGTGATCTCGAAGTCCTATGCCTTTCACCCAGACACCCTTTCCCCTGCCACCAATCCCTTGGAACATAGTTTCTACCATACATTGTATAACTCAGCAAGGCCCGACTAACCACATAATACCAAAATATCTTTCCCAGTCTTTATGTTCTAAAGCTCTCCATTTTCTTCCTATGGATCACGCTGGTCCTTGCCTCTGACCTGGCACCTTTTGGGCTCATTCACCTCCTACTTCATCTCCCTTCTTAGCTCACCCACTCTAACGTTCCCCCTTTTGTATTCCCTAAATGACAATGCTGTCCCAACTCCTCCTTCCTTCTCTGAGCAGCCTTCATTGGAAATCTCATTCCCTCACAGAATTCCATTATCCCCCCAGTGTATGTGCTTGCTCCAGGTTCCAAGACCCAAATTTCACTGGCTGCCAACACCTCCTCTACATTTTGATTCAAAATCTTTTCCCAAAACCAGATCCCAATGCCATCTCACCAGTCCAAGTGATCAATTTCAGTTCACAATTGATCATAATGAAAGGACTAAGAGTCAAAGGAAGCACATAAACAAGTCTAGTACCTGCTACTACTAACTGATAGGATAAAGGGGAGAGTGATCCAACATGGGAAGCGAGATACTCAGCAAACTCATAGAATGGTGGATGTCCTAAACAGCACTCTGGCCTCAGAATCAGCCCTAAAGGCATTCGGATCTGGCTGAAAAGCCCATAAGAGTATTTCAGGCATGGAAAGCCAAGACACTCTGGCAAAAAGATCTCTGTGAGTGAGATCCCAGTGGAAAGAAAAGGTCTTCAAAGAAGGAGGTACCTTTCTCTGAAGGGAGGAGAGAACCTCCACTTTGACTATGACCTTGTCTAAACAAGATAAGAGTCGGAGAACTCAGAGGGCTTCCATAGCCTTGGAAACTCATGACTGGAGCATAGGGAGATTACTGATGCCATAGACAGGAGTGTCAATTGGTAAAGTCAACAACAGGAGTCACTGTGCACTTACTCCTCATGTAGGATCTCTGTCCTTAATGTGCTGTACACTGAGGCTTAATGCTATAACGAGTACTCAAACAATATATTTCACTTTGTGTTTCTGTGGGGGTGCAAACTGTTGAAATCTTTACTTAATGCATACTAAACTGATCTTCTGTAAAAAAAAAAAAAAAAAAAGAAATTATCAATTCCCAACTTGACTCTCACTGGGATTAAACATGACAATAGGTCTGATCTGATTTCATCATCATTTAAAAAAATCATCTATTATTTTTCACTTTATGTTTCTGTGTGGGAGCAAACTGTTGAAATCCTTACTTAATGTATACTAAGCTGATCTTTGTATATTAAGAGAATCGAAAATGAATCTTGATGTGAATGGAAGGGGAGAGGGAGTGGGAGGGGGGAGGGTTGTGGGTGGGAGGGACAGTATGGGGGGGAAGCCATTGTAATCCATAGGTCGTACTTTGGAAATTTATATTCATTAAATAAAAGTTAAAAAAAAATCTTTTCCCAAAACCAGATCTCCCTTATTTGTCCATTAGCAATGAAAGATAATTATTGATTCTTCCTTCTCCTTGGACCACATCTTTTCCCTCTTCCTACTGCACTGCCCTACTTAGAGCCCCAGCATCTTTAAACTAGAGTAAGGGCCTCCCAATTATTCCAGGGAATCCTACCAACCTAGTGCTTCCCCCTCCTTCTACCCAGATGCTTTTTCCTTCTCCTCAGATTGCCACATGCTTTTTATTTCTAACATTTGCTATATTTAATCTTGCATTTATATCACAAAAGCACTTATCAAGTGTTTACAATGTGCTAAGCATTTTGCATTCTTTCATTTAATTCTTTTTTTTTTTTTTTTGGACAGGCAGAGTGGACAGTGAGAGAGAGAGAGACAGAGAGAAAGGTCTTTCTTTGTCGTTGGTTCACCCTCCAATGGCCGCCAAGGCCGCCGGCGCACTGCGGCCAGCGCACCGTGCCTATCCGATGGCAGGAACCAGGTGCTTCTCCTGGTCTCCCATGGGGTGCAGGGCCCAAGCACTTGGGCCATCCTCCACTGCACTCCCTGGCCACAGCAGAGAGCTGGCCTGGAAGAGGGGCAACCGGGACAGAATCCGGTGCTCCGACCAGGACTAGAACCTGGTGTGCCGGCGCTGCGAGGTGGAGGATTAGCCTGTTGGGCCGCAGCGCTGGCCTCATTTAATTCTTAACGACCACCATGCTACTGGCTCTTACTACAATGATTATTATTTTTAGTTTTAGTGAAGAAACTTAGGCTCAGAAAAAAATGAGAAACTTGCTCAAAGTGAGGTAGCAAGTGGCAGAGCCAGAATTTACACATGGCTACCTATCTAAACACATGAGCTTATTCACCAGGAATGAAGAATAATAATAATAATTGTTATCAAGTATTATATATTTTCCATGTACTTTATATACCTCATAGTTACCCTCCAGGAATGTAGACTATTATTATTGCCTTGATGTAGAAGAGAAAACTGAGACCAGAAAGTCTATGTCAGGCCCCGCAGGTCTCCCTGCCGGTTACAGAACGTGAGCCATTGGGCTCCACTGCCCATGCTTGTACCCACGTCACCGGTAGCTCCCTCTCTGCTCTGCTGCCTTTGGGCTTCAGAAGCCTTTCCACTTGCTATGGCCTCCTTAAAAGCAAAGGCCACTTCTTATCCATTTTTTTTTCACATAGGGGATAACTTTTATTTTGAAATAATTTAAAAATTATGAAAAATAACAAATACAGTACAAAATATTTTTCTGAACCATCTCAGGATAAATTACCAGCATGCTACTCTATAACCCCCCAACAATTTAGTGCAAATTTCCTCCAGACAAGGACATTCTCCTACATAATTACAATAAAACCATCCAAATAGAAAATTAGCATTGATACTTAATTATCATCTACTCTCAGCCACATTCAACTTGTAGTAGTTGTTCCAATACTGTCTGCTAGAGAGTGAAGGGATCCAATGCAGATTTAAACATTTTCTTACCAATTTCGTTAGTCCTCTGCAATCTGAAATAGTTCCTTACTCTTACTGCACATCTATGACCTTGACACTTCTGAAAATAGAAGGCCACTTGTTTGCATAATGCCCATCAATTTGAGTTTGTCTGATGTTTCATCATGATTAGATTCAGGTTGTACATCTTTGGCAGGAATCTCTCAGAAGTGATGCTCATTTCTTCTATGTTTTCCTTCCAAATAGTCACAATTGCTTTCTGTCCCTTTTCTGTAAGGTTAACCTTGAAAACTGGATTAAGATGTTATCTGTCAAGTTTCTCCAGCAGATATTTTTATCTTTTTTTAAGGATTCCTTTTCTTTTTTCCTATTTTTTAATTAAAGGAATTTATTAGAACATTAGATTCTCAGGGTACAGCAAATGCATTATACTTTTCATAACACAATTTTCATCAATTCTCATGTTAATGTGATATCAAAACAAAGAAAACACAGTCAATGTAGTTCCTAAATACAATTCTTTAAAAAAAAAAAAAAAGATTTATTTATTTATTTGAATGGCAGAGGCAGAGAGAGAAAAGAGTTTCATCCGCTGATTCACTCCCAAGTTGGCCACAACAGCAGGAGCTGAGCCCATCCGAAGCCAGGAACTTCTTCCTGGCCTCCCACGTGGGTGCAGGGGCCCAAGGACTTGGGCCATCTTCCACTGCTTTCCCAGGCCATAGCAGAGAGCCAGATCAGAAGTGGAGCAGCCAGGACTTGAACCGGCACCCATATCGGATGTCGGCACTGCAGGCAGTGGCCCTCCCCACTACACCACAGCACTGGCCTCTGTATTTCTTCTTTTGAGAACTGTTGGTTCTCTAAAGGTCCTTTGCCCATTTCTTAATTGGATTGGTTGCTTTTTGTTGTTGAGTTTTTTGAGTGGCTGATATATTCTAGATATTAATCCTTTGTCAGATAGGTAATTTGCAAATATTTTGTCTCATTCTGTTGGATGTCTCTTTACTCTATTAATTGTTTCCTTTACTTTGAAGAAGCTTCTGAGTTTGACATAAGCCCATTTGTCTAGCTTTTGTTGCCTGTGCTTTGGGGGTCTTATCCAATAAGTCATGATCTATGCCAATGACTTGAACTGTTTTCCCCACATTTTCTTCCAGCAACTTCATAGTCTCATGTATTTTTTAAAAGATTTATTTATTTATTTATTTATTTAAAAGGCAGAGTTACAGAGAGCAAGAGAGGGAGAGACATAGAAAGAGAGAGCTCTTCCACTCACTGGTTCATTCCACAAATGGCTGCACTGGCCAAAGCTGGGCCAATCCAAAGCTGGGGGTCAGGAGCTTCTTCATGATCTCCCACGTGGGTGACCCAAGTGCTTGGGCTATTTTCCACTGATTTCCCAGATACATTAGCTGGGCATTGGATTGAAAGTGGAGCAGCAAGTACTCAAACAAGTACCCATATGGGATGCCAGTGCTGCAGGCTGTGGCTTTACCCAGTCTCAGGTCTCAATTTAGCTATTTGATCCAGCTTGAATTGATTTTTGTACATGGTGAGAGGTAGGGATCTAATTTCATTATTCTACATAATTACAGCCAGTTTTGCCAGCACCACAGCACCATGTATTGAAGAGATCATCCTTTCTCCAATGTATGGTCTAGGCACTTTTGTCAAAAATCAGTCAGCTGTATGGACATGGATTAATTTCTGTGCCTCTATTCTGTTCCACTGATCTATGTGTCAGTTTTTATGCCAGTACCAAGATGTTTTAATTATTATTCTATCTTTGTATTATGCTTTGAAGTCAGGTATAATGATGCCTCCAGCTTGATTATTTTTATTTCTTTATTTTTGTTTTCTTATTCAGGATTGCTTTGACTAGTCTGGGTCTTTGATGATTCCATATGAATTTTAGCAATTTTTTTACTAATTCAGTGATATCCTTGATAAATATAAATGCAAAAAATGTTCAACAAAATACTAGCAAACAAGCCAAAACCACATCAAAATGATCATACATCATGATTAAGTGGAATTTATCCTGGAGGTGCAAGGGTGATGCAACATCCACAAATCAGTAAATGTCATAAGTTACATCAGCAAAATGAAGAACAAAAAGTATATGGTCCCCTCAATAGATGGAGAGAACACACTTGATAAGATTTAACATCTTTGGGGCCGGTGCTGTGGTGCAGTGGGCTAACACCCTGCCCTGAAGCACTGGCATCCCATATGGGCGCTGGTTCTAGTCCCGGCTGCTCCTCTTCCAATCCAGCTCTCTATACTATGGCCTGGGAAAGCAGTAGAAGATGGCCCAAGTCCTTGGACCCCTGCACCCACATGGGAGACCCAGAAGAAGCTCCTGGCTCCTGGCTTCAGATCAGCGCAGCTCCAGCCAGAGTGGCCATCTGGGGAGTGAAACATCGAACGGAAGACCTCTCTCTCTCTCTCTCCGCCTCTCCTCTCTCTGTGTAACGCTAACTTTCAAATAAATAAATAAATTTAAAAAATAAAAAAATTCAGCATCCTTTCATGATAAAAGCCCTCCAAAAATCAGGTATAGAAGGAACATATCTCAAAATTATAAAGGCTGTATATGACCACCAACATCCAGTATCAGACTGAATGAAGATCCCTTCAGATCTGGGACAAAACAAGGATGTCTGTTTTCACCATTCTTATTCAACACAGTACTGGAAGTATTAAGGAGGAAACAAAAGGCATCACAAGTGAAAAGGAAGAAGTCAGAATAGCCATGTTTGCAGATGACGTGACTTTTTTCTTTTTAAATATTCCAGGAGGGATACTTTATGACTATAAAACATGTCTTCCCATCAAACTTTCACCCACTTTACTTACTATCCATAGATATTTCCTTGATTTGTAAAGGATGTCAAATGATGATTTTGTAATGCAACTATTCCTTCCATATTTATTAGTTAGCATTCATTCCTCACAAGTTATTTACTCATTGATCTATTTATATTACTATGGACTCATAAATCTAACTCAATGAGTTACAAATCCTTTACTAACCATCTCACACAGGCAGCTCAATTTATCCCAGATTTGTGTGAGTCTCTTCAAAGAGGCTCTCATGTCATTCTGTCCTGTTGCCATCACTCTTTCTTCAAATACTTCTTTAAGCCCTGGACATTAATATTTTCCTAGTTTCTTTTGTGCTACCCCTGTCCTATACCTGGAATCAGCCATTTCTCCCAAGAACCATGGTTGTCTTTAGTAGAGGATAGTATTTAGAATGTAAGATCTAAGCATCATCCTTCTGTGTGCTCCTTGTGAGTGGAGCGTCACTGCTCTGGAGCCCTCTGGGGGCCTCAGTTAGGAAGTGTGTGTGTGTGTGTGTGTGTGTGTGTGTATTTACATCTGTAATTTTTCATATATATATATATTTTGGACAGGCACAGTGGATAGTGAGAGAGAGAGAGAGAGAGAGAGACAGAGAGAAAGGTCTTCCTTTCCCGTTGGTTCACCTTCCAATGGCCGCCGCGGCCAGCGCGCTGCGGACAGTGCACCGCGCTGATCCGATAGCAGGAGCCAGGTGCTTCTCCTGGTCTCCCACGTGGTGCAGGACCCAAGCACTTGGGCCATCCTCCACTGCACTCCCAGGCCGCAGCAGAGAGCTGGCCTGGAAGAGGGGCAGCCAGGACAGAATCCGGCGCCCTGACCGGGACTAGAACCCGGTGTGCCGGCGCCGCTAGGTGGAGGATTAGCCTAGTGAGCCACGGGGCCGGCCCATATATATTTTTCTTAAAAACAATGAGTATGCCCCAATACCTTTGATTCTTATCCAACAGCACTTGGTTCATTCCATGTTTCTCCTTTTCCAAACTTAAAACTTCCTTCTTAAATAGAAACCTGGCTCACATTATCCTCATTTTATTTACATATTGGGTCAAACCCCCTCTGCTGCCCCCATATGAACTCAATCTCCTGTCACTGCCACAGTTCCCCTCCACCCATGGATGCTCTTCTCAGGCTAGGAGTCCCCTGTCAGCTGTTCCCATCTCCATTTCCCACCCCCCCTACTGTTCAGAGCTGGATTTGCTCAGCCCCACCTAGGTGTCTCTGGACTGAATTATTCAGGAAACTTACTCACTTCTTAACAGATACAATGTCCTTTGTCTAGTGGATGCTCACTTCACATTTTTTCAGTAGTGTTAAGTAAATGCTTTCCCACTTAAGTTTTTTCACATAAAATTTAGTCTTTATTTAGAGAATAATACTGTATAGATTCTGTTTTTATAAAAAGACAGTACTTCAATAACAATAAAATTAAATCAAAAGTGAGTTTCTACTAAAAAGGCCAAGTTTAACCATTGGGTGACCAGAAGATGGCCACCATTTTCCCTCTATATCTGGCCTGGCCCCAACCTCCCCCTTCTCCCCCATCTCCATGAGAGTTCTCAATCTTCATTTTCCTCCAGTCTTTTAATGAGAAAAAAGTATGTAATTGTTTTCCACAAATGTCTAGGTGACTTCGTGAGCTTAAATGGATTACTCTTCATTTCTCTCTGCCAGGGCTCCCTAGAGACTCCTGCCTGGAGATGCAAGGCCCTCATGGGGTGGTTGGGACTCAGGTTTTGCACTGCTCTCCCCAGCTGAAGACCACACTGTCCTTTCACAGGGCCTCCTGCTCCTCCTCGCAGTCCACTGAGAGCCCCTTTGGCCTGGGCAAGTGGTTCCTCCATTGCACATAGAGACCCTACATGGTTTTCCCTTCTAACTTTTCAAAACCTATAGACGTGATGAAAGGGCTTATTTAGCTTTCTTCACAAATATTATATTTCATCTGGATGATTTGTTTTCAAATTAAGGTGAACACAGATGTGATATGGTTATAAAATAAACAGATCTGCGGCTTAGGAAAATAGGTGTCATTACTTTTATAGTTTACTGTGAATATATGAAAATGAATGTTTTGAAGAATGTTCTTCAGTGTTCCCAGAGAGATGAAAGAGATAGTCACCATCAAACAAAGGTGTATTTCTATTTCCTAAGCTTAAGCTAAAACCAGGGACATCTCTAAAGGCCTGGACTGAGAATTTTGGTGACTATTGAATGGCATCTACCATGAAGCTTCAGGTCCCCCCAGCCAATCAATATTTGCTTTGGACAGGGGTGCAGTTTCTAGTGATATCTCGATATCCTCCATAGATTGTAGGTTAACAATAATAATTCATATGTTTTATTACATTTATGGGATGTCAAGAGAACTCTTTAAGATAGACAAGAGCTATGACATGATTGTGCAAGTTCACACATCTGTTAAGTGGCCTGGCTAAAATGCAATCCCAGTCTTCACTCGCCCCACACATTATGTTATCTCTCCAGACTAGGCCATATTTGTAATAGGTTTCCAATTTCTCAACTGTATCTACTTCTGCTGTACATTCAAACTCCCTGCTACCTAATGAGGTAGATAAAAACAAGCCAATCAAGTCTAACCTCGTGGGAAAAATGCCTTCTGAAAAGATGTTTTCTTTGAGATTACTAAATTATTCAAAAAAGCATTTTCCCTTCAAACTAAACAGCAAGATATCCAAAGAAATTCCCAACAGGATTATATTCGGAAATCAAGAAACTCTTCTGATGTTAGTTATGGGCAGCTTTTCAAGATTAACTACATTGAGTGAATTCTTTTTCTTTCAGATAATCATTTTGGCATATAAAGACAGGATAGGAAATTCTAGGCATCTATCATTATTCAAAGAGGTCTTTACAACACGAGCATATATGCCATGAGCATATAAGGAGGAAAAATAGAACTTGTATTTGGTAGGCATTGCAAAGTTCAAAAATCTTTTCAGTTTTTGGGGAACCTGCTACTTCCACATACTAAAAGTTGAAAGAATTCCAACACTGTAAACAATATTTATTGTGCTTATGATTATAAACTTAATATGTGCTTACTATGTTAAAAATGCAGGAAGTCATAAAGAAGAAGATTAAGATCATATATTCTTTCACCACTATGAAATGAGGACTGGTTTCTCTTAAATAATTTCCTTTCATGTATTTGCATGTCTGGTTTTGTTCTTACAAAACTGAGAGTCATATGGTAGAGTTCTATTTTCTGATTTTTTTTCATTTATAGCAATAGCATTTTTCCCATGACATTGTACCCTATAATGTGACATAAGTGGGTAAATAATAGTCTTTGGAATGTACCCTAATTTATTTAACTCTATTATTAGAAATGTTGACTTTTTTATTTTTACTATTAAAAATAGCAATGTAATAAATACCTTTGCATACAAATCTTTGTCCACAACTTTGGATAGATTCCTAGAAGTAAAATTACTCCATTCAAGGGCATGAACTTTTTAAAGAATGTTGATTCAAATTGTTAAATGCATTTCTCAGAAAACTGTACATTTACACTTCAACCAGCAAATTATCAAAAAACTCTTGGTAACATTCACTATTTCAACTTTGTTTTGCTAATGTAAAAACTGTCCCTCTGGGGCAGGCAGTTAGCATAACAGTAAAGATGCTGGTTAAGACACTCGAATCCCATATGGGAGCACTTGGGTTCTATACTTGGCTCTGGCTCCTGACTACGGCTTCCTGCTAATGCAGACCCTGGGAGGCAGCAGGTGATATCTCAAGTGATTGGCTTTCTGCCACCCATATGAGAGACCTGGATTGAGTTTCTGGCTCCCAGCTTGGACTCAACCCAGTCCCAGTCATTGCAGGCATTTGAGAAGTATACTAGCAGGTGAAATCTCTGTTTTTCTCTCTGTGTGTAAGTATCTGTCTCTGCCTCTGTGTGTCTCTAAAGTACTTTTTAATTTTTAAAATATATCTAGTTTTAATGTATAAGTACTTGATTATTGATAAAACAGTATTTTCACTTTTAATTTCATATATATGTTTTGTGTGTCTTTTTTATGTTTTTGCTTTTCTAGTGAGATATTCAAGTTTTTTAAATATATATTTTCATATACTAATAAACATATTTTTCACACATTAAATATTTCCTTTACCATATCTGTTGTCAATATTATTTACCAGGTTTTCATCTGCTTTTAATTTTTATGTAGTCCAACCTTCAAGGTTTCACTCTGTTCAGAGCTCATAGTGTTTAAAACATGTCGTTACACATTTTGGTAGTTTATCAGTCGGTTCATTTGTGACTGTACAGCAGACATTAAATCAAGCTGCTTTGGGAGTTTGACACCCCTCTCCAGCAATCTCCACTGGCAGTTTTGGAGAGTAGTGAGTTACACAGAAATACTCTTTCAAATGCAGTCTTCCATAACCATTCTGAATGGAGCTTTGAACTGACCGAAGGCCCTTTGGGAACTATGTTTCTCTCCATATGTAACATTATTTCCTGCTTGTAAGAACTAAGTCTTATCAAAAGCACCTCAAGAATCTTCTGGTAGATACCAACGCCTATAACCAAAATAGTATTTTCATGAATTAACTTTAAATGAATGTGAAACAAATGGACTGTATTTCCTCTAAATAAACAAGAATGTTAAATGGAAAGGTGTTTGACCAAATAGATTTAGGACTGTTTGGAAGGAAAAATGAGTTTAATTCAGGCCTAAAATAGAATTCATTTATCAACTCTGCATCTGATCTTAAAATTAGTTGGATCTGTGCTGGCCACAAGTATCAGCGATCTTTGAGAGAAGACAGGATTCCAAGCAGATTTCTCTTCCACTTTCATTCTAGGTCCCTTTGTGGCAATATTTTTTAAGACAGTAGAATACACAAAATATATAACTTTTCCTTTCATTTCCGTTCCGCCGTTGTGAAATATTAAGCTTCACATCAAGCCAGATTCATGTTCCCTGTCTCATCCCAAGCTGAGCCGGCCCAAATGAGTGTAGGACAGACTGACTGCAGTGGCACGGAATTACCTTCGAGGAACCAAGCTGACCCCAGCCAAGACTGCCATCTGTCCACAGCAAAAACTGTCAATGTGGCTGTTCATGAAAACTGTAGTTGAGCCTATAAATGACTCTATCTTACCTTGCCTACTCTCTTATCCAAAACCCATACAGAACATTCCACTCATTTTTCTAAAAGGAGCTAAGTGTACAATAGCCACTAAATACGTTCATGAAACAGCGTTGCAATGAAAGGTGAAAGTTTGCTGGGTTTTAGCATCCACCAATCCTAGAGTCAAATTCTGCTGATGTTTGCTATGTGACACTGATATGTCATTAACATCTCTGTGCTTTGCTTCACTTATCTATAAGATGAGGACAGTGATATTACTCTTGCTACGCTCACAGGTGATGGGAGTCATTGAGAAAGTAAACATGTAGGCCGGCGCCACAGCTCACTAGGCTAATCCTCCGCCTTGAGGCACCGGCACACCAGGTTCTAGTCCCGGTCGGGGCACTGGATTCTGGCCTGGTTGCCCCTCTTCCAGGCCAGCTCTCTGCTGTGGCCAGGGAGTGCAGTGGAGGATGGCCCAAGTGCTTGGGCCCTGCACCCCATGGGAGATCAGGATAAGTACCTGGCTCCTGCAATCGGATCAGCCCAGTGCGCCGGCCGCAGCGCTCTGGCCGCGGCAGCCATTGGAGGGTGAACCAACTGCAAAGGAAGACCTTTCTCTCTGTCTCTCTCTCTCTCTCACTGTCCACTCTGCCTGTCAAAAAATAAAAAAAGTAAACATGTAAGTGTCTGCTTGTCCATAGCAGTTACTTAGCATGCAACATTTTCATAGGCCTTCCCTGGGATTTTCCAAGTCACACAATAAAGCTTTGGCAATGGACATGGGGACTGATTTGCAAATGAGATTAAGATGTTGTGGGAATGGCTATTTTAGGCTTCATTTTATTTTTCAGGAGTATTTTAGATTCCTTTAGCATGACACTATCCATATTTGCATCAAACTAGGATGCTCAAATGGTATACTGCTTGATTTTTTTATTTACCATTGTTATCTGAAATTACTTAGAAATCAACAGAAAGCCACAGATGGAGAAAATTCCAGTTTAACAAAAAGATATACTGCCAGATTCAAAAATGTTAGCAAGTATTTCCTAAATAGAATTGGGCTCAAACTCTTTTTCAGCCAACAGACCCTGCAAAGAGTTACCAGAGATTTTTAATGCAATTCAGTTTTCGTCTCCAATAGACTAGGTTTTTGCCAAACATCCCTGCTGAAACTCAGATACCCTAGGCCTTTTCTGTCTGTTCACAAACCCAGACAACACAATGCGAGTGGTCCCCAAATATCTATTTCAAAACCAAAGTAGAAAGGACAAGGGAGTAGCTTAAAACAGGAATACATATCCCATGTCTTCCTATTGAATACTCAGTATTTAAAGATGGTCAGTGAAGTATAAAGCCCTTCACAAAATATAAGAGCATTTGAAAACACTATTGTATTACAAATCTACAGCTATTTATATCAGAATCTTAATACATTTCTAACATCTTTATACTTCAATGATTAAAGGGGGAATACCCCTAAAGTAGTATTTTATGAGCTTTACCAGACCTCTGAGCAAATAAAACAAAAACCATCATGAGTTTTCAGCTCGTTCCTTATCCACAGCTTAACAATAGACCACTAGACATAAAACCGTAAACAACATATTTCCCAAGACAACACCAAGTCCAGGTATTATGTTTCTTTTTCTCACAAGTTTGTCTATTCATAAGTACACATGATTACCACACTTAGTAGATTAACATCATAAGCTTTGGAATCAAATAAAATAGAAAAAGCTCCTGAATTTGCCACAAATGATTTGTGTGACCTTGGGGAAGTATTTGACTTTGTCTGAGCCTTAGTCTCCATATTTTAAACTGCTTTGGGTAGCATGACCTATGACTTAGAAAATATGGCTATATATATATTCATAGTAATTACATGTATATAGTCATATATATAGTCATAGTAATTATTATACTATATTCCAAATGCATGAACTATGCACACATGTTTCAATATGTGAAATGTGTTCATCTATGTGGGCAGTAGCAAAACTCCACAAGGTACAGAATATTTATACAGATTTTATTGTCCACCTAGCATTTATTTTCCTTTCAACACATACACACACACACACACACACACACCACACACACTTGTCAAAGCTCCTGGGCCAAGCATTCTTCTTCCTTCTGCTCTCTACCTTTAAGCCATTTCACTCCATTTTAGCACCACTCCTGAAGGATAACAGAGCTGAGCAAACTCGGGCACTGCAATTAAGAACTCCTTGCAAAACCTGCTTTGTCTTTGTGAGTCATCTGTTTCCACGCACATGATCTTACCCAGGTCACTTCCTCTCTTCAGCATCCCTCCTTTTTTTGGATGTCGTTGTTTTGATTTTTTGTTTTTGTTTTTGCTTTTCAGCTAAGTAGGTTTGATTGAACTATGGCTGATGTCTTATTTGGGTCTGTCTCCCAAGATTTATTTCAGTGACTATAGCATTGTAAAATAAATAAATTCATTAAGTCAAACTGAATGTCTAAATTGAGATCTTAAAACTCTCTGCGTAATTGAATTACTCTTACCATCTTTGACCATTGCAACAAACAGTCTCTCTTGTTTTTAATAAGCAAGGCTTGCTATGTTTCTCATAAAACGAAGTTTGTGATGAACATTGCCCAAAGAATGCAGGTTCTCTTTTACTAATAAGCTTGGTCTTGGCTCTGGGCTATTTGGAAATGATTAAATATTACAAATGTAATCCACATGTAAGAGTACGTGAAATGGTTGAATATCAAGATTTCACTGAAAACAGAGAGAAATTTTTTAGTTCAAGATTAAGAGCTGATGTGCATTGGGGGAGGGGCTGAAAGTACAGGAAATAATTGAGATATCATGAAACAGAAAAGGAGCTGAGGGAAGTGTTTCTAAGCAACGAGGTTAGATTTTTCCAGAAACCCTTGGACCTGGATTTTCCTTTCTTGGTCTCCTCAAAGACAGGAAGATTTTCTAAAATCCTTTCACCTATAGCTGTAGCAAGCATTTTGTAAGAGGCTGTTTAGAAAGGAAAAAAAAAATCAGCAGAGATCATCCTTAGTGAAAGATAGCTATAGTATTTCAAATTTCTGTGGTATGGCAAATAAAAGACACAAGAGTTGAGATGACAGAGAGACAGTTGATGAAACTGCAATGGAGGCATAAATGCTTTGCATTTTTAAGACTCACAGGAGAAAAAGGCAGATCAAAGCATCAAAGCTCTGTGTTCCATCATGACCTGTGATCTGAATTAAAAATGTGTCCTCAGTGGGACTATTTTTTTATTTTTATTTTTTGACAGGCAGAGTTAGACACAGAGAGAGAGACAGAGAGAAAGGTCTTCCTTTTCCGTTGGTTCACCCCCCCAAATGGCCGCTACGGCTGGCACACCATGCTGATCCAAAGCCAGGAGCCAGGTGCTTCCTCCTGGTCTCCCATGCGGGTGCAGGGCCCAAGCACTTGGGTCATCCTCCAAGCCCTCCCGGGCTACAGCAGAGAGCTGGCCTGGAAGAGGGGCAACCAGGACAGAATCCAGCGCCCCAACCGGGACTAGAACCCGGTGTGCCGGCGCAGCAGGCAGAGGATTAACCTAGTGAGCCACAGCGCCGGCCTCAGTGGGACATTTTCAAAACAGATCAGAGGATGCCTTCGAACCCCTCTGATGGACCAGGGAGAAACCGAACACATCAGTTTCCATGGTAGCCTTCCTTCAGAAGGTACGTGGTATCCAGGAAATTCACAGGTTTGGAGGGCAGAGAGCCTTTCTCCCAGGCTCCTGCACTCATCCATGTGGCCTTGGACAGGCTAAACTTCTGGATTGGGTCTCCACCTGAGCAAAGGAGATACTCTCCGACCTTAGGACTCCAAGTGATTTCGTAAACACACTGTTCACACCAGAAAGCGTGATGGTCAGCAACCTAAATTCTCTCCTCCAGAAATAGAAACCCCATCTCTTAAGTCAGTGTTCTACAGGTGTGGTGAGCAGGCAGTCACCTTTCCTCTTGCTTATAAAAACCCCTTCGGAGTGGGAGTTTGGTGCAGTTAGATACCACTTGGGAAGCCTGCATTCCGTATTTTACTGCCTGGGTTTGAGATCTGCTCCGCTTCTGATTCCAGCGTCCTGCTAATACACACCCCGGGAAGCAGCAGGTGATGGCTCAAGTATTTGGGTCCTTGTCACCCACATGGGAAACCCAGATTCAGTTCCAGGCTCCTGGTTCATTCAATCTGACCCAAGCAGTGGCTGTTGCAGGCATGTGGGATGTGAACCAGTGGATGAAAGATCATGCTCTCTCCATCTCTGTGTCTGCCTTTCAAATACAATGACAATAAATGAAGAAGAAATTTTAAACACTTCCATTTCTTTGGAGATAGCCATTAAATCACCTCTCAGAATTTGAGTGTCTTTAGGAAAAAAGATTGTGGGAGTTTTCATAAAATGCAAACTCCTGTTATTCCTCCCCTCCCCCAAAGATTCAATTAGCAAGAGGGAAAAAGTGGTGTGTTTTTAACAAGTTCTTCACGCTGAATTGCTTAGAGATGTACATTAGGCATCTTTTTAGTAATAGGAAAAAATTATCTCGTCATGACTCGGCTCTCTTTCCCACCTCCAGCTGAGGATCACAATCAATCAGCCAGACAGCAAGATTGATTTTCTAATTAAGCCGGCATTTGTACAGGCTCGCAGAACCACAGAAGGCTTCCCTACTGTATCTTCCCAACACATTTCTATTTGTATTCATTTACGCGCACATCTAAAGCACTTTGAAAGTTGGGGGAGAGGGTTAGACAGCCACTCTCCATGCAAATTTCCAATAGGACCTCTAGCTGGTTCAGGGGGAAATTTCATCAAGCCATTGAGCAAAAGAGAGAAAATGTTGACAGCAGTCCATTTGGACTCAATTTGGCTCCCACATGGATGACATTTGCCACTGCAGTCCTGCTTCCCCGCCCCCCCTCCCCACCCCCAGGGCCCACCCGTGGTCACAGCTGGGCCAGCCAACACAGATGGCTGGAGGAGGCAGGCTTTTAGCATTTCTGAAAGCTCCATTTCAAATACTCCTTGCCAAAAAGGTATAGCAAGGCTTTTGTGTGGACCGCTGTGATGAGATGTGCTCGTGATTTAATTTACTTAGGGGAAGAATATGAAACCCTGAGGAGCTCAGCCGGATTCGGCGTCCTCAGGGACTCCCATGGAGGAGAAAACTTACTTTAGCAATTTCGGATCCAATGTGCCGCTGCCTCGTTGCTTGTGACCTTCCTTCAGTGGGAGACACTGGGGAATAAAACTGAAATCAGTGGGAAAAAAAATGGCATCTTTTTTAGCTCGTTCCTGGTACATCCATTACCTAATATTTTATTGAAAAGCTCAGTCTTTCAGTAATTCAAAATGCTAAGTCAATTTGGAGAGCACTCTGACCTGAACTGGGATAAAGTTTAGTTACATTCAACGTCAAAGAAAAGAAAGGAAAAAGGAGGAGGGTGGGTGAGGTGAGCAAGGTGACCATGAGGCTGGATGTGTGAGACGGGCTTATTTAAGAAGCAATTCGTTTTAAAGAACTTTTAAAAATCGCCTTTCAAGAAGCATCATTCGTATTCATTAAGCAGCCTCCGGTCCTTGGCAGGACCATTCCAGTCATTTGTGTCCCCTGGGCGGCACACACAGTACATGCTGCAGACTGAGCTCTCTTTCCCCAACACTTGTTCCCTGTCTGATTCCCCTGCCTCTGTGTATGACGTCACTGTGCTCAGAGTCACTGAGCTCAAGACTGGGGCAGTGCTGTGGCCTTAGTTCTCCCTGGACACACCCCCCACCCAATTGGTTGCCTTACTCTATCAAGGAGACCTCGGGGCTCTGCCAGCATAATTTGCCATAATTCCTTATTTGGATTTATTGCAACAGCTGCCTGACTCTTTTCCCCATATCCAGTCTCTCCTGTTTTCTCTCTTCTGCTTCACTGCCAGAGTAATAGGAAGGGTCTTCAGAAAGATCATGGAAAATGCATATTATAGAAAAATTATGCATGGAATTCAAAAGGAACTTCTATTTAAGTTGTGTCTTTTCATGAACTTTTGGGAGTACCCACATTTAATTATTTCCAAAGAACATCTTGGATCCTGTGATGCCATACGCAAAGACTTTCAGTGATTTCTCACTGAATCCTGTTTAAGCACACAAACTCCTCAGATCAGCAGACCTTCCTGAACTTTCTCATGTAACACCCATAATCCAGTGGCTTCTCTAGCAGGTTGGCATCTTCCCCAGGGATGACAAAGGTTCTTTACTTAGCCAAACTTTAGTGAGGCACATAAACCTTCTCCTAGGCCTGTCTATGTTCTTTTTTATGAAATCCAGTTTAGCAAAGAACTCTACCAAGTCAGTTAAGCAAAAACCCTCAATATCTGATCAGGTTTCTCATCCACTACCACCCTCGGGTACTGTCTGATCACCCTGGCTAGTCTTTAGCGAGAGTCCTTTTATGCAATTTTAGCTAGAATTCTCATATTCCTGATGTTATTGCTTAATAATTTTCTAACCAGTTGCCCTCAGCTCCAACTCCTTGATTAACGTTCTCACTTGCCCATGCTGTGTTCAGAATTCCCTTCCCCACTGCAAAATCCAATTGCCGTGGCCCCCGTACCTGACGTTACAATGCTGAATAAAGGCTTCCTTACCATGTCTTAAAAGTACCACTGAGCAATTCTTTCTTTCCCATGGACATTTTGTAACTATGGCAGGGCTGTGTTTGTTTGCCTCAGTGACTAGAGATCACAGCTGTCATTTACTGAAGGGGATATTTAGCATGCCAGGGAAAAGACAGTCACAGCACCCTGTGGTCAAAAACACTGCCACATTACATGTCGGGCCAAACTTAACTGCACTTTTCCTTCAGATGTGTGTCACCATGGATATGATCCTATCCACTTCCTTTCTTTCAAAAACTTTTTTTATTTTATTTATTTGGAAGGCAAAGTTACAGGTAGAGAGAGGGGGAAAGACAGAGAGAGAGGTCTTCCTTCTGCTGGTTCACTCCCCAGAGGGCCACAATGGCCAGAACTGGGCCAAGCCAAAGCCAGGAACCAGGAGTCTCCCACATGGGTGCAGGGACCCAAGTACTTGGGCCATCCTCTGCTGTTTTCCCAGGTGCATTAGCAGGAAACATCTGAAGTGGAGCAGCGGGGACTCAAACCAGAGACCATATGGGATGCCAGTGTCTCAGATGGCAGTTTTATCCATTACACTACAACACCAACCCCTCCTATCTACTTCCAAACCATTCCAAGCACCATTTCTCCCAAGTAAACTGTCCTATCACCACCCTATGCCCCAAACACACACACACACACACACACACACACACACGCTGACACACATGAACTGGACTTTTTCTTTCCGTTCTCTGAATCTCACTTAAGGAATTTATCACAGTATGCTGTTTGCAAATAAATTGACTTGACCACTGCTCCATTAGATTGTAAGCTTCTTGAAAGAAAGTACTTTTAGTGCTCATTTCTGTGTTATTGACATAAGTTACACACTGCTTTATATACAATAAACATACTAAATATGCAGTCATCACATTGATCTAAGAGTAGGATCCGTACTGGTAATGAAAGGCAGAGGTCCCCCTGGAGGTAGAGCCAGAAAGACTAAGTGAATGGCAAAGGCAAGAGCAAGCGCATCGTCAGGAAAGGGCTGACTGCCTGGGAGAAGGGAATCAAGCAGTCTGACAAAGAGGGGGCAGCATTCCAGAGGAGAGGTCAGGCAACAAGAGCCCAAGGCCTCAGTGGTCAGGCAGGAAAAAGGCAAACAAGACATCAGTGAACAGCTCAAAGCCACTACACAAGACAAAAGGACAATTTAGGACCAAAAATTATTTCATCAAGTGGTTGAGAGACTGGGTGGTCAGTGGTCTTGACAGGTTGTACCCAGGGATTCAAAGCGGCTGCAGGGGCGCAGCTGCATGGCAATGGAGCTGAGACGCAGCTGAACTCATGTTAGCCCCAGGCTCTGAGCTCTTATGTGGTTCCTCTGAGAGTGGGCATCAATCCTAGCTCCATTAGTATGGCTCTGCAGGAGGGGACAGGCCACTGGGAGCATTTGGCCTGTGCACTCACAAGAGGCAACAGAAGCTTTTAGAAGGCAGAGTCAGGGGTAGGACCTTTATACGTCTAGCTTTTGAAGGGAATGGTTGCAGGTGGTAAAAGGGGAGAGGCATGCTCAACCTCAGGATGTCAGACACATGATCGGCTGTCAGGAAAAAAGCAACTTTGGAGAAGAGAAAGAACGCATAAAGCTGATTTTGCAGAATGAATGGGAGGAAAGCAAGGTTGAAAGAGAACAATGCTACAAGCTAGGATTAGGACCATGGAAATAGAGATTAACAAGAAAATGGGAGAATGTGCTATAAAGTGGATCTCAAAGGGGAAGGCACTGTGATCTCAGGATGCGGAGTCTCATTGAAGTGGAAAAAACAGAGTTAAATTGTCACAGAGATAAGTTAGGGAGTGTAAAGAGATCCCTGAACTGGTAACAGCCCACTCAAGTGGTATAACCCATAAACTGGGGGAAAGACTTGGAAGAAAGTGAAATTACATGGAAGTTCCATCTGTTTTTGGAAAGTAGCAACCATTAATCATGCAAGAACAACTATGGAAAGTCACAAGTGACTATTTGGGGCTATATTTTTGGGTAGCGCCTTATTAGAAGAGATACTATTTGCAGTATGCCTCAAAGGATGGGGAGGGGGGGCTTCAGCAGGTAAAGAGGAAGGAGCTGAACATTTCTGGACAATACAAATATCATGAATAACAGCCAAGAACCAGGAAAGCATTTTCGGGAGATATGAAGATGATGACTCTCAAAAGAAAGACAAAGAAGAATGGAGACGGGGGTAGGGGAATGACAAGAGGTGATTGGCAGTACAGTAAAGTTTATCATCTATCCAGTAATGAATCATTAAATGTCATAAAAAGGAAGATAGAGTCATGGGACTATTGAGAAAATAAATCCACTAACACATAACATGATTACTTGGTGCTGTAGAGAAAGATAACACCCAGTTTACATTTTAAAAAATCACTTTGCTTCCTTCTCATACCACCTATATTCCTAAGAGAATTTTGCTTGAAAATCCTAGGAAATATGAAGATTCTGTGAGCTCCTTGGACTTGGGCTGCTGCCATCCTCAGAACACCCCTTTATCTTTGAGAGTCTCAGTTGCATTCACAAAGGAGTGGAGACACAGTTAAGTAGAGGGAAAGTTAATTACCATCTAGATCTCCTAAAATTTCTCCCTACCTTCAGCAATTCCTCAAGTTCCTAAAAGCGCTGCTTAGAGGAAACAATTTGCACCAAGCAGAACTTGGTGACTGTGACAGTAATTCCAATATGATTATGGGGAGACAGGTGTGACTTGGAAGTACAGAGACACTTGTATTTTAATTTCCAGCAGTTTACTTTTTGGGGGTAACTCTACATGTCATAGGCAGGTCCAGTGAGCTGTGTCAGAACTGATTATTCTTCTCCGTCAGGGAACGACCAAATCACTTTAGATAGGGAGGAGAGAAGAGGAGCAGAAGTTAAACAAAACCGAGTATGACAGCAAGGCTGAGTAAATCTCCCTTCTCCATACCAGGACCAATTTCAGTACTCCAAACTGTGCCATTAATTTGACCCCCAGTTCTTTCACCTGAAAGCCCATTAGGAGAAGTCTCTCCCAGGAGCAAATTAACATGTGGAACATTACAAAGGTAAGAGAGCTGAGGCTGGATGATAGACAAGATCAGTTTGGGTTTTGGTTTTGTTTTTCTGAGTTTTTGTCCTATGTTTAGGAAAATGTGTGCACATGTTCAATCCTTGGAAGAGCTTTATTTTTGGCTCTTAGAAAATGAATTGTTATCACTTATAAGAGAAAAAGAAGATTCATCCCTGGGTATTAATTTTGTCACACCCTGGAGCCCAAATTCATATCAGGGATAATTAAATGGAGAAAGAGTTGCTATAATATAAGCATAGACATGGCGAAGTGTTGAGGAGACCTGGCTAATAAATAAATAACATTAAATGAAAGTAATTTCTGGAACCAGACTTGGGTCAAATCTTCACTTCTGTCTTAGTGTTAGAGGCCTCTGGGCTATAACTTCCTTGTCTCTAAAGTGAGAATTACAATTCCTGCTTCTAAATGTTATGGTGAGGACAAAAGGAGATCACGCACCAAAAGCTTAGCCAAGTGCATTGCACATAGTGTGTAGTCAATGAAAAACCACTGTGTTAGAAAGAACTTAGAAGGCTATAGGAAGGCTCCTAACTAATCAAGGTACCATTTCGGGTGTGAGGGGTAAAGATAATCGAAGGTGCCACAAAAAATAGCTGCCATGTACCCATATTCATTTGCCTGTCTCTTAAGTGAATTTTGAGTCTGGCATCCAACAATATGAATTGCTATGCACCAAGATGAGTATAAATCCAACATCTATTATGGTATCTTTCTTAATGTCTTCAACACCATCAAAAAAGTGGACCAAACAGCCAGCTGGAGACTGTTCAACACTAAATAAACATTTGGAATAGGGCCATGCCTTTTGCAAAATTACAATCCGCTTAAAATAGATGGCCTCGGAGGTCAGTTTCAAATATACTCCATTGGATGTCCTTGTTTGTTTACTTCTATCCAAAGGCAATTTGGGGGCAAGCAACTCAGACAGCTGCTTGGGGCATCCAGCACTAAGTGCGGACGCTGCTGTTCCTTGAACAAGATGTGCTGTGCCACTGCTGCTATTTTAAAAGGCCTCTATCTACTATTATCAGAGAAGGCATGGGTCGCTGAACAAGAACGCAGGCCTCGCAAAAGGCACTTAGGGAGAGCAGTGGATAGTGGTGGTAGGCAGAGGGCTCTGCTCACTTTTCTGATCTGGGGACCTATTTGGTCTATAACTGCACTATGCCAAGCAAAATGATTTCTTGATTTTCTAATATAAAAATACAAATTAATAAAATAACAGAAATATCTAAGTGACATTGAAAAGTTACATACATCTCGAAAATTGAATAGTTTTCACAAATTGCTAGTTAGAATAAAATGATCAGGAAGAATTGGCCTAAATATTTTCCTTTATAAATGCATGTGTTGAAAAATAAATAGCTATGGTTATGGCACAAATTTTCTTGCACTTACAAAAAACAAAATGCATTAGGCTCAGTTTTAGATATGATATAGCCCCTCTTTTCACCTTTTATAAAAAATAAATATGATGATGAATAATAAATAATATAATAAAAATAAATAAATAATATACTATCACCCCATTCCACTTCTTATAAAATAATATGAATATAGATGATATTATTTTAATAATAAAATTAATAATAATAATAATAATAAAGCTTAGGGAGCTTGCAGAAAACAAGTAATTGCCAACAAGAGAGCTCCAAGACATGAAGAGCCTGGAAAATTGACCACCAAAACACTTTTAGAAATCTACATCAAGAGTTCTCTCTCAACTAGTTATCCACTGATTCATCCTAAAATGAGGCAGAGGGTGGGGAAGGTTGGGGGAAAGACAGGGATCTAGCAAATAAGACTTTTCTTTACATTCAGAATATTTTATTTGACCAAAGAGAACATCCAATTATTCTAAGAAAGCCTGTCTTAGCTACTCAAGCTACTGATGCTATGCTTTACCAAATTCCTAAATAATATGGAGTTACACTAGGCTATTTGGGAACAAATGATACATGACTTCAGTTTTTCCCATTTACTTTAAATGTATTTGCTGTGTTTCCGCAACTAGACGATAAGTTGTTTGAGGATAGCCACCATATATGATGTTTATTCTGTACTTTTGGGCACTGTTCAGTGCTGGGTACACAGAAACCTTGCAAAATGAAACCAACAATTCTACCACTGTAGTTTGAAATGGAGTGTCTCTACTCCAAGAAGATACTTCAATAAGTATTATAGTCAGCATGCAAATATTTTAGAATCAACTGGCTGCATATTAAATTAAAGAGTTTAGTATTATTTGAAGGTAGACTCTGATCATGTGTATGCATTTATGGCAACTTCTAGAACAACTTCTCTCTTTTTTTAATTTTTATTTATTTGACAGGTAGAGTTATAGACAGTGAGAGAGAGAGAGACAGAGAGAAAGGTCTTCCTTCCGTTGGTTCACTCTCCAAATGGCCGCTACAACCCACACTGCGCTGATCCGAAGCCAGGAGCCAGGTGCCTCTCCTGGTCTCCCATGCGGGTGCAGAGGCATCCTCCACTGCCCTCCTGGGCCACAGCAGAGACCTGGAATGGCAGAGGAGCAACCAGGACTAGAACCCAGCACCCATATGGGAGGATTAACCAAGTGAGCCAAGGCGCCAGCCCCTAGAACAACTTCTTAAAAAGATACACAAAGCAGTGTGTTAGTAAGCCAATCAAATGCTGTATTCTTTTTTTTTTGCATTTCTTTTTTCTTTTTTTTAAGATTTATTTGTTACATTTGAAAGGCAGAGTTACAGAGAAAGAAGGAAGTACAGACAGAGAGAGATATCTTCCATCCTCTAGTTCACTCCCCAAATGGCCACAAAAGTTAGGGCTGGGCCAGGCTGAAGACAGGAGCCAGGAGCTTCTTCCAGCTCTCCCACATGGGTGCAGGAGCCCAAGTACTTGGGCCACCTTCTAAGGCCCTCCCAGGCACATTAACAGGGAGCCAGATCAGAAGTGGAGCAGCCAGGACTCAAACCGGTGCCCAAATGGGGTGCTGGCATTGCAGGCGGTAACTTTACCCACTATTCCAAAGTGCCAGCCCCTCATGTTTTTCATTCCTAACAGTTCTGCTTCTTTTTATAACTCCATTTCTCTGGTAATAATCTCCACCTACTCATGGTGCTTATCTACCTTTAAAATACTTAAATGGTAGTGTTGAAGTCATTTTTTCTCTTGAGAATTGTAGCATCTGGGACATTGCTTGATGTGGATACGCTTCTACTGATTTTTTTTGTCTTTTTTTTTTTTTTTGACAGGCAGAGTGGACAGTGAGAGAGAGAGAGACAGAGAGAAAGGTCTTCCTTTTCCATTGGTTCACCCCCTCAATGGCCGCTGCCGCCAGCGTGCTGCAGCCAGAGCACCGGACTGATCTGAAGCCAGGAGCCAGGTGCTTCTCCTGGTCTCCCATGGGGTGCGGGGCCCAAGGACCTGGGCCATCCTCCACTGCACTCCCTGGGCCACAGCAGAGAGCTGGACTGGAAGAGGAGCAACCGAGACAGAATCCAGTGCCCCAATCGGGGCTAGAACCTGGTGTGCCAGCGCCACAGGTGGAGGATTAGCCTATTGAGCCGTGGCGCCAGACATTTTCAGTCTTAATTGTGGAAAATATTTTCCAGTTTCTTCACATGTCCTGCATTTTTTTTTTACTGCATGTTAGACACTGCATGTAAAATAGTAGACATTGAAATAACTAATGCTTGCTGCTTCTAACACACACACAGCCCTTACAAATATTTATTCCCATTTTTTCCCACACACACTTCCAGAAAGGATAGCTCCCTACTTCAGTGAGGCCGGAAGCACTCCCTGCTATTCACGTGAACTTTAGTTGAGTCAGGTCTTCTCTTTGTTGCAGGGATAGTCAGCTCACCACTAACCTGGATAGGGAGGGCTGGACAGGGACTTGGCCTTTAGCCAGGCTTGAGATTCCAGAACCTGTGAGACTGAAGATTTCTAGGTGTTACAGTCCAGCCTCTAATTTTAAGTTGCTGGGGAATTTGATTTGGTTTCCAGCCCTAACCCTTCTCTTTCAATGCCAGGGAGGTTTGCCTGGTTTTCCCTTACCCCAGTCAGTCACTCATGCTACCTCCTGCTCTTCCACTGGGAATGGAGACATGGATGGGTCTTTCCTGGAATTTGTCTTTTCCGGAATTTCACACATGTAGGTTTCAAATCCGTGAAGGGTTAAAAACAAACCTATGATTTCACAGACAGCACAAAGAATTCTCACGGCTAGGATGGGAGCAACAGACTCTTGGGACTTTCTCCGTACCAACCGGGAATAGATACTCTAAGGTGCTTAGAGTTTAAAATTAACCCCACGATTTCACCACTTGTTATAAGAATAATAAAATTGTCGCTGGTATTGTGTTACTGCCCCTGATGCCAGCATCCCATATGGACACCAGTTGCTCCACTTCCAATCTAGTTCCCTGTTGATGGCCTGGGAAAAGCAATAGAAGATGGCCCAAGTGTTTGGGCCTCTGCTACCCATGTGGGAGACCTGGATGAAGCTTCTGGCTTCTGACCTTGGCCTCGCCCAGTCCTAGCTATTGCGGTCATCTGGGTAGTGAACCAGCAGATGGAAGATCTCTCTCTCTCTCTCTCTTTGTCTCTCCCTCTCTTTCTGTAACTCCGACTTTCAAAATAAATAAATATTATATTTTTTTTAAAAAAGAGGAGACAAATTGAGTTCCTGTCTCCCAGCTTCAACCTTGGCCCAATCTCATCTATTGTGGGCATTTGGAAAGTGAACTGGCAGATGGGAGTGCACTCAATCTCTTGCTCTCTCTCTCTCTCTCTCTCTCTCTCAAACCACAGTGAGTTTTCCCTTCACCTAGTTGGACTAGTTCTCATACAGAAATCAGCAAACAGCAAATGCTGGCAGGGCGGGGCGGGGAGGTAACCTAATCCACTATTGGTGGGAACGTACACAGATGCAGCCACTGTGGAAGACAGCATGGAGATCTCTGAATATAGACCTACTATATGACCCAGCCATCCCACTCCTGGAAGTTTATTCAAACCAAAAAAAATCAATATATGAAAGAGTTAATCTGTACGCCCATGTTCACTGCAGCTCAGTTTACAATATCTAAGATACAGAATCAACCTAGATGTTTATCAACTGATGACTGGATAAAGAAATTATGGTATATATTCAGTATAGAGTACCCCAGCTGTTAAAAAAAATGAAATTCTGTCTTTTGCAACAAAATGGATGTAACTGGAAACTATCATACTTAGTGAAATAAGCCAGTTCCAAAAAGACAGATATCGTATGTTTTCCCTTATCTGATGTACCTAATAGAGAACCTAAAATGTAAAACGTATTGGAGTGAAATGAACATTTTGAGATTCAATGACTGTTTACAGGCCTTCTCTCGTCTGTTGAGGAACAGTGCTTTTTTCTTTACACTATTTGTTGAACTCTTTTATTTAGTGTAAGGTTAACCTTATGATCATTAAATAAACTGAAAGTAGACCTTTGTAAAAATTAAGAGTGGGAATGGGAGAGGGAGAAGGAAGAAGTGTTGAAGGGTGGACGGAGGGAGGGCAGGGTGGGAAGTATCACCATGTTCTTAAATCAGTATGTATGAAATACATGAAACTTGTATAACATTAATAATAATAAAATTGGTAAAAGCAAAACATAGCAGGCATTTGTATCTAGACTTCAAATTAGTGAAAAGAAAAAAAAGCCTAGAATCATAAATCACCAAGTCATTGAAACAAAACGACGTAATGAAACATTAATAAATTGTTTGCATACTTTTCAAATTATTCACACACCCCAAAAGACACATGTGTACAGATAGCTATGCAATATACTTTCTCCCTAAGGAACTGAGGCAGAGATAGACAGTGACTGTCCTAAATCATAGTTACTTGATAGCAGAAATGTTACCAGAACCCTCCCAATCACTGCATTTTCTTCTCCACATCTTCCTTCTCATCACTAATTAATCTTCCTGTCTAGATTATTGTAAGTCTCCACCACATGGGTCGATTTCAGTGTGGAACTCTGGATGAGCGAGCCTAGTCGGGTTGATAAATGATTCCAAGAGCTTTGAAGACTCTGGTGTGACATCAGTTGAACCCAGGTGAAATGGTAATCGCCAGTGTATAAATGATTTGGACACTGTAATTTCCCCCTGTGATTTAGTTTGCTTTCTTTGGTTGATTTATTTAGAATGTGCTCTGCTACATCTCCCAACCTTGCTACACTTTGAGCACCAATAAACGTCAAACAGATTAGACAGGCCCATTACTCAATGGGCACATTTCTACAAATGGTGCAAAGGTGAAATCCCAGCACTTTCAGATGATTGGAGTATTTACAGGATGTTAGGAAAAACATCTGCTTCAAAAATTCAGAGGGTTGAGAGCTGATATAATGTTTTATTAGAAGCCTACACCATGACTAGTCACTGTACAGAAAATATTAAGCCATTACAGAGTGAATGAGTTTTGAGTACCTATTATATAGAATGGGCTGTACAGAGACTGGCCCTCTAATAGCCACTTACAGTGAATGCAGTTTGCTTTTATCAAAAGAGAAGAGAATGGAGCTAACTTTTACAGCTTTGCTCAAAAACAAATGTGGGTAGACAGAGGTATATTTTTCTTCAGTACTGACCACTTAGGTTTAGACATAACTTTCTTGCTCTGGTGTAAAGTCATCAAGCCTCAAGAAAGAGAAAAGGTGGCAATGATTCACTACAACCAATACTAAATTTTTGTTTGTCTTCATTGTTCCCATATTGACCCTTAGTGGAATCACCAATTATGGAACCCAGCTCTGTGTACTATCTCATTTAATCTTCATGAGAATCCTAAGATAGAGCTACAAGTATTCCCTTTGCACACATGAGCAAACTGAGGCTTGAAGAGATCAAGTAACTTGCCTGGGGTCACATATTTAGCTAGTAGCAAATCTGGCATTCTAACCCAGTTCATCTAATTCCATAATTCTCACTTTTTGCCTCTCATCATAAGGTATGCAAAAAACAGCTAGCAGAAGGTTGAAATAACTAGAATAGGTAGTTCTGCTTATTTTATACCCACAAAAATTTAATGCCCTACAAAGAATCATCTTGAACATTGTGTTGGTAGGGACACACCACAGTATGATATTACTAGATTAGTTCTAGAATCACGCTTCTGCAATTTCTTCCATACCAAAATTTAATTACATCTCCAGTGTTTTCTTTGTGGTGTCGTTCCATTCCCACAACTAATAAGGTAGTTGGTGTCAAGCCTTCAGAGGAGAGAAAGTTGTGTGCCTGAAGAGGGAAAAAGATTATGAGTTGGCCTTGGCAGGAGCCAACCAGTATTTCTAATTTATGATGCTAATTTTACTATAGAGTTTCATATGCATACATAAATATACACATGTGCATGCACATGCCAAGAAAGAAACGGAGAGAGGAGGAAGGTGTTGCTTTCTTCTTGGTGCTTTGCACTTCAGAGGAAAGAGCAGTTGGAGTCATCACTTATTAATCACAAATTTGGGTGCTGTGTCTTTAGAATGGAAAAGCATTACTTGATTTTCAATGCACATTCTGCTAATTGGTAGGTTTTGCCTCTCAACTAAACTGTAAAGGGAAAGGGTGCATACTAAACCGATTGCCCTACTTAGGCAGCTCCTGGCAGGAATGTTGAGATGGATTAACATGCATAACAGAAGGCTTATGTGACCCTGGGAGACAGTAGAACCTGAAATAACCTTAATATCCTGTCAACTTTGATTACCAGACCCCACTGAACAAGAAAAGCCTATTTAACAATCTGTCTGGGAAGGAAAAAAATCCATATCTTTCTTAAAAAAAAAAAAAAAAAAAAAAAAAAAAACAGGATTTCTCATCCTGCTCTTTTTTATCCTGGGGATATTTTCTTCCACCTCACTTCTCAGAACAACAGTACTGCACTAGAACAAGTTATGTTGTGTCCTGATTTCATCAGATCTCCCAGTATACACACCACTCCACAGCCCTTGCATCCACAAACAGGTCCCCAACATCTGGAACACACGGTCAGTATTGAAAAACTGGCTGAGTGTGGCCTAGCAGTGTGTGTGGACAGAAACACCTGTCCTGATAGGGGTCCCGGATGAGCCCTAGGAAAATGGTCAGGCTCAGGAAAAAGGGGAAGAATTAGTTTAGTTCAAGACATAGAAAACGAATGTCTGGGATAAGCACCTGGGCTTTCTCAGACGCACAAATCCAGATGGCGTGTCAAGTTGTCAGTTGCATTTACTAAAAGCATCCTGAGCTACCTTGGCAGGCCAAATGCTGTATTCTCCTTAAGGATGGTGTTTATGGGGAAATTCTAAAAATACTGGAGCACTAAAACAAGTCCAAAATGATTGCATTTCCGTTACTTCGTAACAGCACTCTCAAGAAGTAGACAATTCTTTTGGTCTCAATAAATGGTTCTTCCAAATTTGGTGCCATATCTTGAGGTTCCGAATTTTCTCCATCTGTGGGACACAGCTCCAGTATAGATTTAACACTGTTCAAGCAGTGTAGTTGAAATCATGTTTTTAAAAATCACTAGGAATAGCCAGAGATCTGAATTCTCCACAATTAGCAGCTGTGTGGCCTTGGGCGAGTCAATTCTCTCATTTAAACTATTAAAGGGAAGGGGGAAAGTATTCCAGTTTGTTGAGTTTTTGAGCCCTTTAACATCACTACCTTTAGTATATGGTTTCCAATATTCCAGTTTTTGTTTTCTATCCTATTTATTGAGTGCTTAAATTGCTGTAACAAACATTTGTGTCGCTCCCCCTCTTCGTGGAGGAACGACACTAAACCTGCCTAGGCTTCATATCCGAGTCACGGCACCATTATGTCGCTCCCCCTCTTCGTGGAGGAACGACACAGGACCCTGCGCTGTTCTTTTGTCTGCTCGGCCCTCCCCGGGTTTGCTGCTGGTTCTTCCCGGGTTGGCTACCGACCCTTCCACCTCCGTGGAAGGGCGGTTCCCCCTGCCACATTCCCCACTTCCGAGGGGGAGCGGCACACCGCCGGCCGGCTCTCTCGGGGGCTGCACAGGTGTTCCCTCAGATGTTCCCCTTAGATGTTCCTGGTGCATGTTGTCTCTCTCCTCCTTTATAGTCCTCTTCCACCAATCCCAACTCTGCTACCCACACACCGAGTACGCTGCTCTCCTCCAATCAGGAGTAGGTCCTACAGTTTATTGGTTGAACTGGAGGCAGCTGTGTAGAAGCTGTTTCTCCCTTCTCAGCGCCATATTGTGAGAGAGCAGATGCATAGAATAAGTCTTAATTCCAGTAACAGTATAGTCCGAGTTGCTCCCCACAATTTGCTGAAAAATTCTATGGGCCAGGCACAGTGCTGTGCACTCTAAGAGTTATTAAAATAAATAAGAAGAAGTACTAAAGGATTTTCACAAAGTATTTTTAAATGACAAATCAAGCCTTTGGTTTTCTTTTTCTGTAAGATTCAGAATAGCTTCTTGTTGTCTTGTGGAAGCCGCACTATGACATAATCTTGTCAGATGTTTGGCATTTTACTCCTCCAGAAATTTCTCAATTCCTCCCACCGAGATGCACTGTGGCTTCACTGACCTGAGCTCTAACATCTTTAACTATAAGACAGATAATTGCTTAGATGTAATTTGACACAGTAATGTATTGAGAATCAAGAGAACAGAGTTCGAGTTCTAGCTGCGACCTTACCATGTTGGTCAATTTATTTTGTCTCTGTAGGTCCCACTTTCTTGATATGAAGAATTTGGAGTCAACGATTTAGTTTATTTCTAGACTTCTTCCGAGGCTTCAAGAGAGGAAAGAGGGAGAAAGACCAAAAACAACATGTCTAACACAATAGCCACTTACTATCTGTAGCCATCAAGTACTTGAAATATGGCCAGTCTACATTGAGATGCACACACACATACAAAACAACAGGGTATAAAAATCTTTCAATAATTTTTAATATTGAATGCATGAAATGACAAATATTTGGGGTATATTAGGTTAAACACAGTATTAAAATTAATTTCACTTATTTCTTTTTATTTTGACCGGGCTCCTTGAACATTTTAAACAGCACATGTGGTTCACATCTGTGGCTTGCCTTCATTTCTATTGATTAGTGCTGGCCCAAACAGTTTAAAATTACCCACTAAAAAGCCATCAGGTAGGGAAGAGTTAAGCAGGTCATCTTGTTCTATTCTCTAGAAGAGAACCAAAAAGGCAGGAAGACAAGAAAAATAAGGAAGTGAGCTGCTGTCCATTCTGGGGAGTGGACGCCTCCCTTCCCAGCTGAGCACGGAGGAGCTCGTTCCGTTCTTCCTCACTGCCCCAGGGCCTGCTTCTGCAGATGCCAGCCAGGGCAAGCTGCAGAACTACAGAAGTGGCAAGGCCTGCTGACTTTATCCTGGAAAACACAGACAGCTACTGACAGGAGGAAAACATAAGCCACTGAAAGGGAAAAGGCCCCAGAGGAAAACTGAGCTCCTATGGCCTGGACCGAAAGTTTGGGGTGGGAGGTGTTGGGGGAGATGGGCAGTGGGCAAGAAGAGAGACCTAAGTTGCCCAGAGCTGAGCCCTCTGAATCTGATGTTCACTGACCCTGCACCTCTTCCTCCTTCAGAGTCCTCCTTTATTTCCTGCAATTCTCTTTGCCAGGCACTCTCACATGCATATCTCATTTCATTATAATGCACCCATGAGGTCACTTAGAGCATCCTCATTTTACAATTAAGAAAGCGAGAACTCAGAGAAGTTACGCAACTTACCCAAGTTGGAACAGCCTATAATTTCCATGGAGCCACATCAATCCTTAGCTCCCAATTTCAGTGGCTGTGTTTTCTCATGAAACCACATCATGCGCACCTATCTCACCCATTCTGTGTTAACAGTCCTGTGATGCATTTTTAATTCAGCTAATTCTATAGATGCTCTGTGAAGACAGTTCCACATTTTTAAACTGCTTCCTAAAACATGGCAGAATTTCTTTTCTTACTGCTAACTAAACACTGTCCAAATATTAATCAGATTTGAATACTTAGGTTAATAAAATAAGTTGACCCTCTGCTCATTTGAATAGCTCAGCCAAACCAGTGAAGACACACAAAAGTAGCCAACACCCTGTCTCTCTCTCTCTCAGTGAGTAACAGATTTGGGCAACAAACACATTAAAACATTTTAACCAAATGAACTGAAACTCACATGGTTGATTATGAGAAGTCTATTAATGTAAATAAGTGAACCCAAACCCTTAAAGTCACAAACACATAATTTCTGTAATTTAATTGCGACAGAAGTAGTAAAATATTTTTCCTTTTCACCTTCATGAGCCACAGAAAAGAAGACAAATGAAATACATGCATTGTGCTTATTTGAAATAAAGTTCCTTCATGTTCTATCCGTAATCCCCCAAATGCCAGCACTAATCCATCTCTAAACCCAC
This sequence comes from Oryctolagus cuniculus, assembly GCF_051225735.1. Taxonomy (NCBI): domain Eukaryota; kingdom Metazoa; phylum Chordata; class Mammalia; order Lagomorpha; family Leporidae; genus Oryctolagus; species Oryctolagus cuniculus. The sequence continues at coordinate 102,125,273 of NC_142870.1, forward strand.
AAAGCTTTCAGTTCAGACCCCAAGGAAGGCGTAAGTAATGCATACAGAAGCTGTGCCGGTTCCAACCACGGCCGAAGCCAGAGCAGCCTCAAACAGGACTGGGAATTTGACTTCAAAAAATCCCCAAATTGGGGATTAAACATATATAGAAGCTGTTTTCAAAAAGTCTAACTAATAGAGAGCACAACTCTCAAAATCATTTTATTATTTCATTTCAACAAATATTTTTTATCTGTTTTATAAAAACCTACAAAAGGAGAGGAATTTGTAATGACCTGCCCTCAGAAATCCCTAGACAATCCAAAAAAATGTAAATATCACAAACATTGACAGATGCAGGAGGTGAAAACTGTTCTCTTTACCTAATAATTTTTCATGTGTGAGATAATTCAGAGTTGTTTTAAATAGCATTTCTCCTATGGCATTTAAGTGTCTACGTATTATCCAGATTATTGGGACAGAGGATAGTAATTAGAAATCAGACCTCATAGAATGTCTGTCAGAAACTAGGATAAGGAACCTACAAAATCATATAAATCATAAGAAATATAATTTGATTTAGAAAATTTCAGCGTTCACAAAACTTTGATAAACAAATGTATAACATAAAAAAGGCATTTCTATGTGTAAACAAGCAACAGGAAACTTGATAGGTAAGTAGATAGTGAGAAAAAATAGAAAAAAAATTGACATTTTTTTCCTTTTCAAGTCAGGCTTAGTAAGAATATAAATATTAAAACTAAGCAAAACTAGAATTCAACTCAGAATAATTTCACTTTATTTTATATCACAAAAAAGCTTTATAATTTTCATAAGTATTGTGGTTATGTGAATTTAACATATTAGTGATCAGGCTGGCGCCGCGGCTCACTAGGCTAATCCTCCGCCTAGCGGCGCCGGCACACTAGGTTCTAGTCCCGGTCGGGGCGCTGGATTCTTTCCCGGCTACCCCTCTTCCAGGCCAGCTCTCTGCTGTGGCCAGGGAGTGCAGTGGATGATGGCCCAAGTGCTTGGGCTCTGCACCCCATGGGAGACCAGGAGAAGTACCTGGCTCCTGCCATTGGATCAGCGCGGTGCGCCGGCCGCAGTGCGCCGGCCGCGGCGGCCATTGGAGGGTGAACCAACGGCAAAGAAAGACCTTTCTCTCTGTCTCTCTCTCTCACTGTCCACTCTGCCTGTAAAAAAAAAAAAAAACAAACAAACAAAAAAAAACATATAAACATATTAGTGATCCATGGTCAAAATTTAAAGAAAGCTTCTTGTGATTATTTATTTTTAAAGTGAATTGCTTCCTCATTTACCTGTGTTGTAGGCTCTGCATTGAACAAATATTTATGGAACACCAGCTGTGTACAGTGAGGCTGTGTCTGTAATACTGAACAAGACAGCCTGCTCTTACAGTCAAGGAACGTGGGGAGACAAACAAGTGTGTAACAAATACGAAGGTGGCCAAGTGTCATCAAGGAAATGACCATGCACATGATGCAGAATCTCTGGGGACCTCTGAATGGTTTAGTATTTCACACTGGAAAATCAGGGAGGCTTCTCCAAAGTAGCATCTAAACTCAATCTGAAAAATATGAAGGAGGGCCCAGCATTTAGCCCAGGGGTATAACTCACATTGGAGTGAATACATGGGTTTGATTCCGGGCTCCAGTTCCCGACTCTAGATTCCTGCCAATGCAGACCCTGAGAGGCACTTGTGATGGCACAGTAATTGGTTGTCTACCAACCCATTGGAGACATAGTTTGAGTTCCTGGCACTTATCTTCAGTCTGGTTCAGTCCCTACCAACGCAGACATTTGTCAAGAGTGTCAGCCAGAGTTCTCCCTAATTCGTGCTTGCTTTCTCTCTCTCTCATAAATAAATAAACTTTTTTTTAAAAAAGAAAGAGCTTTCCTATTACTCAGAGAAAAGAGCAAAGAAATATTGTTGTAGGGAAAATCGAAAAAAGCAAAGTGTTGTGGAGAAAATAGAATTTAAAGGCCTGAAGAGTGAAGAAAAGTGGAGGATAGTTGGAATGAGGGGTGTAACCGGAGAAGATATCAAGTAGCCTGGGCTATGATGAAGAGATTGGAGTTTAATCCACTCTGAGCTTCTGAAAAGTGACTCCTGCTGCCCTGCGGAGACTTGATCGACAAGGGGAAGTATGGAATCCAGGCCACGTGCTAGGAGGCTCTTACATAACTGAGAGATGATGGAAACCAGACTTAGTGGTTGCAATGGGAGCAGAGCGAAGCGGCAGATGTGAGGACAGAGGCCACAGGACGTGCTGATGCATCAGACATGTGGCTAGGTGAAGAGGTTTGCATCAAAAATATACAATCGAGATCTTTACAAAAATTCTCCCCACCTTAATAGAAGGATTGTGTTCCCAAAATACTTGCTAGTTTATGGCATGTTAAATGCAGATTGAGGCCACACAAATTTACTTAAACTTCCCAAACACAGGTCCTTAATATTATATATAACTAAGTTTCTATGGAAAATAATATAACGAGCCAAACATGGAAATCTGTAATTCTCTCTTCTCTTCATAACATACTTAAAGTGAGCCCTTATTTATTTTTTATTCCTCTGCAAATTCTTTAATTGCTTCCATCTAGTTATTGTTTTATAAGTCTGACTGAAATCCTTATTGGTTAACCCAGAAATGATTAAAGGAATCTGGTTAATTAGGCCACTGCTGGGAGTGGAATATGCCCATACTCCACCTAAAACGCGTCATGGATCCCAATAATCAAAAACAGTTGAGGCAAAAAGTGACCTGGAAAAACCATCTTCACCACAAAAGGGAAACAAAAGAGCAAGGACAGAATTCAGTGTGCACATACTGTGGACTAGTGACCAAATGTCTGCACTGCCTAGAGAGACCTCAGAGGAAGAGGAAGAAAATGACATTTAAAAACCATTGCTTAGATGGCTTTGAGTTGTCAGGTTAATTGGCTTCCATTTGTTGGAGAAATGTTATGACTTCATCGGGTCTCTAGGCCCCATTGAGTAATGCATGGAATTTGGGTTTCCAAAACTTACAAACCACAAAACAAAGCTCATGCAAACCTTCAAATTTCTGCAGTCGTTGCTTCAAACTTTTTCCTGTGATGTATTTCTGTCAATCCTTGCCAATTATCTGGACTTACGGAAGTATAAACTCTAGGATTTCTCCTCATTTCCCAGGGGATTCACCTGAAAATTGGGTCCACTCAGAGCAGTTGTCAGCACTTACTGTACTGTACGCTGTCAGATAACTCACAGAGAGGGAGAAGGAGGTCACTAACCCACTACAATGACCCCAGACATACTGCAAGCAGAGGCAAATTACTAGGAAGGAGGTTACCAGGGCTTTCTTTTCATCCTTTTTTTTAAAATAAGACTTATTTACTTATTTGAAAGTTAAAGTGACACAGAGAGAGGGAGGGAAAGAAAGAGCTACAACACCAGGGCTAGGCCAGGCCAAAGCCAGCAGCCAAGAACTGTATCTGAGTTTTCCATATGGGTGACAGGGACTCAGATACCTGAGCCATCACCCGCTGTGTCTCAGGCACATTAGCAGGAAGCTGGATGGGAAGTAGAGTAGCCATGAGCTGCAGCGGGATGCTGATATGGGATGTGGGCATCCCCAGTACTACATGCACACACCGTGCCACAGCACTGCCTCTTTCCTTCCTTCTTGACCAGAGGCCTCGTTGACATTTGTACTGCATTGCTCTGCATGGGAAATAACTGATTTTCTTCAAATCTACTCCAGGTGCTCTATCATCTGTCGAATTTTTACTCCTCTTTTATACCTCACACACAAAGTATGAGTTGCTTGACTTGTATGATCATTTTTAACCTTTCTTTTTTTTTTAATTTATACTTATTTAAAAGGCAGAGTGATGGGGAAAGAGAAACAAAGAGCTCCCATCTGCTGATGTATTCCTCAAATGCCTGCAACGGCCAGGGATAGGCCAGGGCCAAAGCAAGCAGCCATGTACTCAATCCAGGTCTTCCACAAGGGTGGCAGGAACCCAGTGACTTGACCACCACCGCTGCCTCCCAGGGTCTGCATTGGCAGGAAGCTGGAGTCGGGAGGCAAAGCTGCGACTTGAACCCACACACTAAAATGTGGGACATTAGCATTGAACTTCTTGGCTTCATGCCTACTCCAGGACCATTAAGAGTTTATTTTGCGTAATGTAGGCCAGTCATATGAAAATCTGAATATTCTGTGTGAGAAAATAAAAATCCATAAGGAAAAGACTCATACATGGCTCCCATTTGAAATTATTTCTTTTCATCCCTTTAGTGTCTAAATCTCCAAGATGTTCATTCTAAGTACTTTATGTATTGGCTATAACTAAAGCTAAGGGAGGGTGTCCATCAGGACTCTGCCTCCTGGATCTTGTTTAATGTAGGGGAGCATCATTCTCCTTCCATCCTTTGCCTCCCCCAGTCTCATCCCTCCAAGACAGAATCCTACGGAGAAGCCAGGCCTTGAGTTTCAAAGATAAACTATTAAGCCCAGTGGCAAAAGCAGTGTAATAACAGAAATGCAGGTGTACTTTGATATCATACATATCTGGATTCAAATCCTCTAACCATCAGTCAGTATCAGGGAACTTGAGCAAGTTATTTAACTTCTCAGAACCTTAGATCCGTTCTTTGTAGAACGGATATTACAATTCCTCTCTCACAGGTTTATTATGAAGAATCAACTAAATAATATCCCTCAAAGTTCCTGGCACCTGATAGGCTGCCAATGAATCTTATCATAGCAGGAGCCCCAGCTGCGTTGTTTGCTACTGATATTTAGCCACGTCTGGCAGCCTGGTAGGGTGGGTCTGCCAGGAGACTGTTTGCTTCAGGAACTGAGGAGCCTCCTGGGAAAGAGCTCAGACAGAATGAGACTGTCAGACAAGCTTGGCCTGAGAAGAAAAAGCCTTGCTTATCTTGGGGGAAAGGCTGCCTTTGACTCCAGAGCGCTACCCCCTCTCCCAGCCCAGCCCCTTTCAGATGTCCTCCTATCAGAGTCCGGGGGAGAAAGGAGACTCTGAACCAAAACAAAGAGAGCTGTTTTCTCTCTAAAAAAAAAACCTGGCTCAGCCTCTTGCATTTCTTCCATTTCACTTTCCACACACTCACAGTCACTGGGGAGAATTCTGCCAGGCTCAATTGCCATGAGAGTCTTTGTTCCCTTGGTTGGGTAGATTCGGCTTTACTAAGCCCAATGCAGAATTGCAAAACTCGGGTTCTGTGCCTGATTTACTTGAATGTAGTATGCACCTGACTTTCTTGCCATCCTTCCCAAGTCTGCTTCCCTTGGATAAGTTTGTGTTTACATGGACCTCTGGATAGATCTTTTTTAACCAAAACACCGAGGTCCAGTTCCTTTTTTTTTTTTTTTTTTTTTTTTTTTTTTTTAAACTTTTATTTAATGTATATAATTTTCCAAAGTACGACTTATGGATTACAATGGCTTCCCCCCCATACCGTCCCTCCCACCCACAACCCTCCCCTTTCCCACTCCCTCTCCCCTTCCATTCACATCAAGATTCATTTTCGATTATCTTAATATACAGAAGATCAGCTTAGTATACATTAAGTATGGATTTCAACAGTTTGCTCCCACACAGAAACATAAAGTGAAAAATAATAGATGATTTTTTTTTAAATGATGATGAAATCAGAGCAGACCTATTGTCATGTTTAATCCCAGTGAGAGTCAAGTTGGGAATTGATAATTTCTTTTTTTCTTTTCTTTTTTTTTTTTTTTTACAGAAGATCAGTTTAGCATGCATTAAGTAAAGATTTCAACAGTTTGCACCCCTATAGAAACACAAAGTGAAATATATTGTTTGAGTACTCGTTATAGCATTAAATCTCAATGCACAGCACATTAAGGATAGAGATCCTACATGAGGAGTAAGTGCACAGTGACTCCTGTTGTTGACTTTACCAATTGACACTCCTGTCTATGGCATCAGTAATCTCCCTATGCTCCAGTCATGAGTTTCCAAGGCTATGGAAGCCCTCTGAGTTCTCCGACTCTTATCTTGTTTAGACAAGACAAGGTCATAGTCAAAGTGGAGGTTCTCTCCTCCCTTCAGAGAGAGCTACCTCCTTCTTTGATGACCTGTTCTTTCCACTGGGATCTCACTCGCAGAGATCTTTTGCCAGAGTGTCTTGGCTTTCCATGCCTGAAATACTCTCATGAGCTCTTCAGCCAGCTCTGAATGCCTTTAGGGCTGATTCTGAGGCCAGAGTGCTATTTAGGACATCTGCCATTCTATGAGTCTGCTGAGTATCTCACTTCCCATGTTGGATCACTCTCCCCTTTATTTACTCCATCAGTTAGCATTAGGAGGTACTAGACTTGTCTATGTGCTCCCTTAGACTCCCAGTCCCTTCACCATGACCAACTGTGAACTGAAACTGATCACCTGGAACAGTGAGATGGCATTGGTACATGCCACCACGATGGGATTGAATTGGAATCCCCTGGTATGCTTCCAACTCCACCACTTGGGGCAAGTCAGCCTGAGCATGTCCCAAATTATACATCTCTGAAAATTAACTGAAATGTGATCCCTGTTGAACATGGTGGTGGGAATGGGAGAGGGAAGAGATGTATAATTCGAGGTCCAGTTCCTGATTAGCAAACTTTCAGGGCAAGCAGCTGTTACTTTAACAAGTGCATCCCCTCGTGGGCCACTGTGTCAAATTCCTTTCCCAACCTCTCCTAAACAAGGGTGCAGGTGCTCAGGAGAATCAGGACACTGTCAGGAATTAACTTTGGGTATTGGCCCAGATGTAAGCGGGAATCACACTACAGAGATGCTTAAGTTTTATAGACTGGAAGTAGCCAAACCTGGGACACCCACACATAGACGCCACTAATCCCAAACAGGCCACCTTTCCCCCACCTGTTTCTTCCCCATTCCTATACTGCACTATGTGTCTCAGTAGATAAATTCATGTGTCTTCTGACCCTAATTTTCCATCAGTACTGCCAGTAGACCTTTCTGTAATAATGAAAATATTCTATATGTGCTCCACGCCACATGCTGGCTACTTGGCCCACTGAGTACTTGAAATTCAGCTAGTGTAACTAATGAACTGAATTTTCAAAATTATTTAATTTTATAAATGTATATTCCACTGGTTGCTAACAGCTACTTTCTGATATATATATATATACTGAATATATACTTTCGTGTATATCAAGATAACCACTGCTAAGCAACACGGGCCTCCTTTCCCTCCTGTCACCATAGCATCCACAGCCATGTCACCAGTGCCCTGGATCCTAGATGGGGGGTTCTATCCTCTTCACAAGCTTCAAATTCTAATGAATTTGAGTTCCTCAGTGAGGAACTTCAAAGACGGTAATTCTGGTAGAAGTGGCTCCATATAGCACTCAAACACTCCCAAGAGGGAGACTGTAAATTAACATGGCCAGTTGCCTTTAGGTTCACCATGTGCAAGCCCTGAAAGGGGGCCCCCAAGGGATAAATCCTCGCTTTGCTTTCTGTACAATTCCTAAAGTTCTTCTCAACCTCTTTGATTCTCCCAGGACCTCCCAGTGGATCTTCTATCATCCGTCCTGTGCCCTATCTTGCTGTGCCCTCCTCCAACAGACTCTGTAGGTTACGTTTCTTCTAAGCCCTGTGGCCAAAAGTGTATTCATAGAGTAAAACATTTCCCCACACCCAAAAATGTTGGGAGACCTCATCTTCGGCTTCTTATTCTGAGTAGATTCCACTCCTGTATGTATATATATATATATATATATATATACATATACATATATATATATGTGTGTGTGTATATATATATATATATATATATAGGCTCAGAAGGTTGCTCTGGTTGAACAAAACTGAATGGTCTCCAAAAACTGTTCCAAAGACCCAAAGTTTCAGGTAAGCACAGACATTCTCATCAGTATGTTTCAGAGAGGGCACAGAAATCTGTGCATCTGGAAACACCCAAGGGAGTACTAATGCAGGCAACTCTTGGAATTCACTTTCATAAAGGCCAAATTATAAAAACTAATGTGTTTCCTGATTCCATCCATTGGTATGCCACAATAATTATTTGGCAAAGCTGGGAGGGAAAGGAAAAAAATGCAATCTAAAGCACCTTTTAATAAACGTGAACTGAATCAAAGGGATATTCTCTAATATTAGCCTTTTCCCAAAACTTCCAGGTCACTTACATTTGGCAATGATGTGCTTGAGTGTTTTTCAGTAATCTAAATCACCTACCTCCTGAATCCCACCTCAAAAATTGCTGCACACAGAACAATGGCACAATCTAGTCACCCGCATGTCCTAGAGTCTTTAGCAGGGCCCAGTATGCACAGGGATACGTTGTTACTTCCTGCATCACCTGTACACACATATGCCTTTCAGACAGCCTATGATTTTTTTGTTTAAAGATTCTATTTATTTATTTGAGAGGTAGAGTTACAGAGAGTGAGGGAGAGACAGAAAGAAAGGTCTTCCTCCTGTTGGTTCATTCCCCAAATGGCTGCCATGGCCGGCGCTGCGCCGATCCGAAGCCAGGAGCCAGGTGCTTCCTCCAGGTCTCCCACACAGGTGCAGGGGCCCAAGCACTTGGGCCATCTTCTACTGCTTTCCCAGGCTACAGCAGAGAGCTGGATTGGAAGAGGAGCAGCCGGGACTAGAACCGACGCCCATATGGGATGCCAGCACGGCAGGTGGAGGATTAACCTACTGCACCACGGTGCTGGTCCCCAGACTATGACATTTATGTTAACTTAATTCTCACATCCAAGAGGGCCTATGCTTTCTTTATCTGTCTGCACTATGATCCTACACCTGATCCTAACCTTGACATGTTAAAGATCAGATGTATGTAACAACAGAGCTTTGGAAGGCAGCAGGCCTTGACAAGTAAGAAAACTTGCACATTAAAAGTCAGATTACAGGGCTGGCGTTGTGGCACAGTGAGGTAAGCCACTCTTGCCGTGTGGGTACCCCATATGGGTGCATCCATTCAAGTCATGAGACCACTACTTCAATTTCCAGCTGCTCTCTTTCTGATCCAGCACCCTGCTAAGGTGCTTGGGAAAGCAGCACAAGACGGTCCAAGTACCAGGGACCTTGCCATCCTTGTGGGAGACCCAGATAGAATTCCAGGCTCCTGGATTTGGCCTGTCCCAACCATGGTCATTGCAGCCATTTGAAAGGTGAACCAGCAAATGGAAGCTCTCTTTCTCTGCCTCTTCCTATCTCTGTCACTCTTCCTTTCAAATAAATAAGATAAATTTTTAAATAAATAAAAATAAATAACTAAAAATGAGAATAAAATATTCATGATCTACTGAAAGCTTTATTCTTGGCCAAAGCTTACAAAGGTTTCCTTGCTTCTATAACACTTTATTTCCTACCTTCCAGGGACAAGCCTATTTGACACATATTTGTTACCTACAAAGCATTGAAAACAACCAAGCACACTCTTATGGTCTTAGAACTTTCGGAATTTTGACTAACTTGGGCAGGGGTTTAATGGACGTTTAGGAATGTGGGAAGGGAGACACTAGCAGGAGCAGGCAGTTATGTTTAATTATCTAGACTGAGCAGTGGCTAGAGTAACTGACTCAACTCTAGCAACTAACACAGGAGTTGTTCTCGGCAGGTAAGAATATCCAAAGATCCAGTATTTGAGTATTGGATTAGTTGAAGGACACAGCGAGATAGCAGACATTCTGGGATACACAAGCTTTAGAACTTCAATAAATATTTGAAGTTAATGACACATCACAGAATACAATACAGCTCAGGCGAGGTTTGAGATAAAGCTATAAACTAGGACCCAGAAATGTGGATACGCAGATAGACAACACTGGCCAGGCAGCTGTACATGATGTAAACGAGGGAAGAGTAGGAGACGCTGTGACTCCTGGGTGGTACGGCTGTCCAGATCTTGGTACAGATGGTAAGAACACTAGAGGTTGTAAGGCAGGCACTAGGGATAATCAGTGTCATAGCTAACTTGCAGAAAGGCTAGAGGCCCTCAAATATGGAAATCACGCCATTCTGAGTTCATGATCGGGGCTGCAGGTGGTGACTATAATAAAACATTTTTTGGCTCTGGAAGAGGTAACTCAGGAAGAAGTGTGGCATGAATAGAACTAATAAAAGCTTTGGGTCCTTTGTGTCATCAAGAAAACCAACCCATAGATTCAGTTACAATAATGCAGGCTACATAATAAAACACACTATCTATATAGTTGTGAGCCGCATGCATCTGTGTTCATGTCACTCAGTGTTATCACACCCTCCAAGTTCCTCCTCCAAGGGCACCCTCGTCTTCCTTCTGCCCTGCCACTCTTACCTCCATGGGTTTGACAGTGCCATCAAAAGAAGCCTACAACACCTGGCTAACATTTTGGAGGTGAAAATTAAGTGCCTCTAAAAAGCCCATCAATGCCAATCATAGATAAAATGAAATCAAAGCTACATGGTGGGGGCCAGCTAAGCGGGTAAAGCTGCCCATATGGGCACCAGTTAGAGTCCCGGCTGTTCCACTTCTGATCCAGCTCTCTGCTATGGCCTGGGAAAGCAGTAGAGGATAGTCCAAGTCCTTGGGTCCCTACACCCAACTGGGAGACCCAGAAGAGGCTCCTGGCTCCTAGTTTCAGATCGGCACAGCTCCGGCCATTGCAGCCAATTGGGGAGTGAACCAGCGGATGGAAGACCTCTCTCTCTCTCTCCCCCTCTCTCTCTCTCTGCCTCTCCTCTCTGTGTGTAACTCTGACTTTCAAATAAATAAATAAATATTTTAAAAAAGATACATAGTCAAAAAAGCAAAAATATTTCTCAGGTATAATTTGCAGATATAATTTTTTGTACTTTTTACTACAAAAAAGTTAATAAAAAATGGAAGAAATGATGGGGCAGTGTTTGAGCCAAAAATTTCTTCAATCCAAAGGATTTTTCTGTTCAATATAAACAGGCATTCATTTGCATGTGTTTATTACTCCTAATTTTCAAGCACATTGGAGGTCAATTAAGAAATTGATAAACCTCTCTCCTGAGAAGATTAAAGGAGAAAAATATTAACATACCATTAATATGCTCACAAGAAAATGGAACTTGGTAATCATTGCTAAAGGTAAATGTCCATGTTAATACAACCAGAAGGAAGGCTAATGGAAAAGCTGGCCCTGTTTTCACACCTCAAGTAATGGATGAAATGGAATTCTCATCTGTAATAGTAAGACATACATTAAAATTTTTCATATGTGGATATAACAAGATGAAAAAAACACCTATTAAACTCACAAAATAAGAATGTATTACCTATTCATACAAGCTTCACAATTTATACCAATTTGATAAATTATTACTGCAAGTATATTCATTAAATAGCCTAAAAAGTCAAGTTATTTGAGGGATACACATATTGGATACATGATGATTAATTTTATGTGTCAGTTTGACATGGCCACAGGATAGTTGGAAAGTTGGTTAAACATCATTTCTGGGCTTGTCTCTGAAGGCATTTCTAAATTAGCATTTGAATCGGTGAGCTTAGTAAAACAGAAAGCCTTCCCTAATATGGGTGGGCCTCATCCAACATGTTGAGGGCCTGATTAGAACAAACATGGGGGGAATGGTTGCATTAACTGTGGCTGATTACATAATCTGGGACCTTGATCTTCTCCAGCCCTCAACACTCCTAGTTCTTAAGCCTTTGGACCTGGTAAAATCCATACCACTGGCTTTCTGGCTCCCAGGCCTTCAAACTCCACCATCAGTTTTCCTGGATCTCCAGCTAATACATTGCAGATCCTGGGACTTCATAGCTTTCATAATCAAATGGACTAATAGCTTATAATAAATCTCTTCATAGAATATATAAAATAAAATATTTATATGTATATAATACACACACACACACACTCTAGGTTCTGCTTCTCTAGAGAAGCCTAACACAATCTATGAGAGATACCCAGGCAATACCTACAAAGCTGACCTAGCTGAAGGGTATTAAAACATATTTAAAGAAAAAGTGAGTCTAAACAAATCCTCCACTTAAATAGTTACATATCAAGAATTCTGGGGAAAGGAAACCATGCCTTCCCATCCCTAAACCTACATACTGCAACTTGAATAGAAACAGTATATAACTTCCACCTCAAATAGAAATAAAGGAACTCATCTTTCAGTCAGCCATTCATTCGGCAAAGCTTTGTTGAATGTCTATCAAATTTCTAGCACGATGCTACGTAATAAAGATTTAAGTGAATTTGATAAATTGTCTCCATCCTAGAGCTGAAAGAGATATTCCTTTTCTTGCTATAAGTTGCTCTCTCATTGTCAGCTGACACACTGAGAACCATAAAACAGAAAATGGTATATAGATGTAGCGGAGAAGGAGAGTGAGAAGAGGAATGGTAAGTGCCGAGCCTAAATCCACAGGCACAGGCAGACCTAACGGAGCCGTTCACACCGCACATCGCTGACATCTCTCTGGGAATTACTGAAAGTTTTAAGCTAGCAGTAATGTGATCATGTCTTTCTTTCAGAATATTGGAGACGGGTTGGGATCATGTCTGGTAATAAGCTCATCAGTAGTGATCTGTTTGCTGTGATCAGAAAAAAAAATGGCCTTAGCAGGAGTAGTGGGGGTATCAAAAACATGAAGATGCTTAAGAAATGTTTGAGAGCTAGTTTCAGCTGGACTTGGAGATTGAGTGGATACAGAGGATGAGGAGAGGAAGAAGGCAAGGATATTTCACTTCTTCCTGGGCCCCAAGTTTTTTAACAATAAAGTAGACTTATCTTAATCATACTTAAATTGCAGAGTTGTTATAGGGATCAAATAAAAGCAATGAAAGCAGAAACCACTTATGAGCTGAAATAACTGTGAAAGTGACTAAACAGCAACAACAAAAGTGTTAGCAAAAGAAATTCTCTTCTTTGAATGTCTTCTATAATCGGATAGTGAGGGTGCCTCCCGGCTCTAACATTCCACGGCTCTATGACACTCTTCTTGACAGGGTAGAGCAATTCATCCAATCCTTTGCAATGAGACAAAAAGACAAGTCAGTAACTGGCTACTAATCTTTCAAAGATAAGCCATTCTTGGCCGGCGCCTCGGCTCACTTGGCTAATCCTCCGCCTGCGGCGCCCGCACCCTGGGTTCTAGTCCAAATGGGGGCGCCGGATTCTGTCCCGGTTGCTCCTCTTCCAGTCCAGCTCTCTGCTGTGGCCCGGGAGTACAGTGGAGGATGGCCCAAGTGCTTGGGCCCTGCACCCGCATGGGAGACCAGGAGGAAGTACCTGGCTCCTGGCTTCGGATTGGTGCAGTGCACCTGCCATAGCAACCATTTGAGGAAGGTGAACCAACGGAAGGAAAACCTTTCTCTCTGTCTCTCTCTCTCTCTCTCTCTCTCTCACTGTCTAAATCTGCCTGTCAAAAGAAAAAAAAATAAGCCATTGTTTTCCTGTGTCCTAACATGTTATCGGCAGGTATCAATCCATGCAAAAGATCATTACTATGCATTGTCTTTCTATGTCAGGCGTGCGCATGGGGATGTGATTAAGCCTTGGTTCCTAAGCACAGATGCTTATAATCTAAGACATACTCCTTAACATTATTTAAACCTAGCAGGTGTTCAGAGCATCCTAAAGAAATGTTCTTCCCTCCACCATGCAAAATGCTACCAGCCAGCCTCCCGTCTAAACACTTGGATAAATGCCATTTGGTTTTCAAGAAAAATTTGATCCTCTCTTTCTCTAAACCCATAAATATCCGCCTTAGTTCTCAATGATGGCATCAGGATCTGAATTCCTAAATTAATTAATTTAAATTAATTACTAAATTAATAAATTTACATAAATTACATGAGAAACCAGGTTTTTTTTAAAAAAGATTTATTTATTTATATGAAAGACAGAGTTGCAGAGAGAGGGAGAGGAAGAGAGAAAGAGAGAGAGAGATCCTTCATCTGCTAGTTCACTCAACAGCCAGAACTGGGCCAACCTGAAGCCAGGAGCCAGGAACTTCTTGGTCTCCCACATGGGTGCAGCCCCAAGCACTTGAGCCATCTCCCATTGCTTTCCTGGGCCCATTAGTAGGAAGCTGAATCAGAAGTGGAGCAGCTGGGTCTCAAACCAGCACCCATATGGGATGCCAGCACTGCAGGCAGTGGTTTTATGGCTACCCCACAGCTCCAGTCCCCATCCATCACTATTTAAATTGCCATAGATGTCACAGAGCAGCGAATCAATCCCTCACTGACTTAAACAGAATGAGAAAACAAGTTTGCCACATCAGCCTTCGGCTTCAACAGGTAGATAATTCTACACTAATTTAGGAATCAAGAATATTCCAGTTGCTTCCCTACTTCCCTGCACATCTTTAAACTAATCTTGAACACTATCATGATCCCTCATCTCCCTGGACTTACTTTCTCCTCAACTTATCATTTAAGAAAATGAAATATACCAAACATTGCATTTATTTAACATTTCTCTTCAGGGTCAACTGCTTGATACTACAGTGATCAGGGAGCAATTCAAGTCTTTGGACATTCCTTTTCTGGCTGAAATATACAAGGAAATTCAAAAAGCTCATGGTAAACACAATTAGAAGAAAATTTTGGGTGCAAAACACTTTTAAATCTATGCATATGAAGAGTCTTAAAAGTTCACAAAATGCGTATTATGAAGAAAACAATGCATGAATTTCAAATTTTTCACAACAAAACAAATATCTTCTAGTTCCATTTTCCACTAACTTTTTCAAAGACCCTAAAAATTATCTACATTTGGATCACTCTGCAAAGCATCAGTTTTACATTTTGATTTCAGCTCAAGTTTAAAAGGAACTGATTATTCTTTTCTAAGCAATATTTCTTAGTTGTAGTGAAACAGTTACAATCTATAGGGGAGTTAAGAAAAATGTCCACTGAAGGGAAACATGACAGCATAAAGTCTTGAGGAAATCTAATCAGCAATCCAGCCAACTAGGGTAATTCATAGCTGGATCTTAGAGGGGTTTTGTGTGTGTGTGTGTGTGTGTGTGTGTAAAACAGAATTGAGGGAAATGACTATTCTACTCTTGTCTTAGTTCCTCCCCCTGCCCCAAGACAACATCCCTTCCAATCTTTTTCCAAGTACAAGTTCTTTATTGTTTTGAGCTCATTAACTCTCCTCTGTCTCTCTCAGAACCACGCATTTCACCACTGTTTTGCTTATGGGAGGCATAAACAAAGGCACGACATTTTAAGGCATGATCCCATGAGGCCTTCGAGAGACGTTTATACTTCACTGGGAACTCTGAGAATCCTAAAGAGAACAGCTGCTTCCTCTTAGCAACTCTAAATGCACTTTGATCCCAGCGTCCTCCAACAGCACCCACACGATGTAGCTGAGGTTTTCCTGAAAAAAACTGGGAGAGCAAAGAGCCATCTGAGTTGGGGGCAAAGAGTTGCTTTCCAGGAGAGGTTTAACTAAAGCTTTTGCTCAGGAATCTAAACAAAGTGTTGGTTTTTCCTTAGAAACCTCTTTCTGCAATAACACTTAGCATCTAAGTAGCATTTTTAAAACATTAAACAAATTACGCCTCAACCAATCCTTTGTTGGGAAGTCAATTAAATAGAATATAATTTGTTGATGGAAAACCAAGAAATGAGTGGGCTAAATTAGAACTCAGCTGTATACACCACACTTCCATCATCCTTCTCCCCAGACCACCAAGGGCTTCCATATGTCAACATGATTCTATCCAAGACCATCCAGTACCATTACTGCATGATAACTGCCTATCTAAAATTTATAATGCTCCAACAACTACATTACTGTGGGTTGCATTATTTATTAGTTCATTTCAAAAGCACCTACTGGGTACAGAATAACATTTTGAGCACTGTAATTCATTTTCTATAAAACTAAATAATGATCAAGCTTTGGGGTCAGTAAACTACAACTCTTGGCCTCTGCTGTTGTGAATAAAGCTTTATTGGAACACAGCCATACCCATTGTGTACATACCCAAATTGTCTATGGGTAGCTTTACATTGTAGCAGCAGAGTTGATGTTGAAGTTTCAGTCAGTAGTAGTGAGAGAGATGGTATGGTCCATCAACCCAAAACGTTTACCTTGTGTTCCTTTGCAAAATAAGTTTGCCAATTCCTGTTTTAGCTCAGCGACTTCCGAACATCTCATCCAGGCCTCTCTGGAGAGTTTGGTCAAAGGCCCAGATCCTGCACCCTAGCGATTCTGACTCAGTGAGGTAGTTGGAGTGGAAAACAGAAGTGTACATTTTTTAAAAACCCTTTCAGATAATTGTTGTCTAACTCTGCTTGAAGAATTCTCTTCCATGTGATGGAGTTTAGGAGTATTTGAGAGGCAGAACCTATGAAATGAGATTAAAGAAAACTTTCTTGGAGATGGCAGTTATCTCCAAGTCTTAGTGGATTTGGATTGGTAGGGAGAGAATCCAGGATTTATTCTAGACAATAAAGAAAATAGTATCGGGGCCGGCGCCATGGCTCACTTGGTTAATCCGCTGCCTGTGGCACTGGCATCCCATATGGGCGCCAGGTTCTAGTCCCGGTTGCTCCTCTTCCAGGCCAGCTCTCTGCTATGGCCCGGGAGGGCAGTGGAGGATGGCCCGAGTGCTTGGGCCCTGCACCCACATGGGAGACCAGGAGGAAGTACCTGGCTCCTGGCTTCGGATTGGCACAGCACTGGCCGTAGCAGTCATTTGGGGAGTGAACCAAAGGAAGGAAGACCTTTCTCTCTGTCTCTCTCTCTCTCTTACTGTCTAACTCTGCCTGGCAAAAAAAAAAAAAATAGTATAAGCCAACATACTGAGCTAGGAAGAAATAAGGATGAATAAAGTGTGTAGTAAGGAAACAGGACTAACAAAAGATAGTGTCCATTTGTATGGAGTGAGGAATCAAAGCAATAGATGCCCTGGAGGCTTACTGAAAAATATGTTAAGTAAAATTTAATAGTTTGAGATCTGCAATTTGCAATATAGCTGCTCCTACCAAGCAGTGTATCTCAACCTCTTTGATAAAAACAATGGAAGAAATTTCCAACACTGTGGGTTAGGCACAAGGTACAAAATTAAATCCATTGCCACTTCAGAGTTTGAACTTGTAACTTGAATGTTCATTAGCCTCATCTCTAGAGCTTTTAAAACTCAGCTGGCTCTCACTGCCAGAGTCCTGGTTAAAAAATACTGTGACCAGGCATGAAATTTGTTCCTAATAAGTCTCTAGATGGTGCCAGTTAGTCCAGGAACCATTATTTGAAGCCAATAAGATGAATGGCAAGCAAAGAGGGATCCTATTAGTGCACCTATAAATAGGCCTTATCACACTGAAGCCCACTTATCTCTATGACTATGAATGATGGCAAATGAAAAATAATCATTCAGTTTGAACTTTTAGGTTTGGACTTTCCAGTTGGGTTGGGATCCATATTAAAATTATAGGATCAGAGGCTGGTACTGTGGAGTGGTAGACTAAGCCTCCGCCTGTAGCACTGGCATCCCATATGGGTGCTGGTTGTGTCCCGGTTGCTTCTCCTCTAATCCAGCTCTCTGCTATGGTCTGGGAAAGCAGTAGAAGTACGTGGGCTCCTGCACCAGCATGGAAAAGCCAGAAGAAACTCTTGGCTCCTGGCTTCACATCAGCCCAGCTCCGGCCATTGTGGCCATTTGGGGGAGTGAAGCAGCATATAGATCTCTCTCTGTCTCTCCCTCTTTCTGTAACTCTACCTTTCAAATAAATAAATAAAATCTTAAGAAAAAATGACAGAATCACAGGTAATAACAGGAACAATAAAAGAATAGGTCTTGCAGATAATTTATGTCAAGGATTTATTTTATAGAATACAAAGGTACTTCAAAAACTTCATGGGAAATGGAATGAAAAGTTTATTTTGGTACAAAAAATTTTAAAATCTATGATTAATATTTACATAATATACATTTCACATGAACTTTTGAAGCCCTCTCAGAGTGGAGAAACTGAAAAGCAGAGATCACATGGCTTAAATGCATCTAAATCCTAACAGCAACCCAAGGAGTTCATCCCTCAGAAGGAATCTACCTAAGAAAAATGAGTGATATTTAATATCAAAAAACAAGGTAAACTGCATGTCCCTTGAGTTTTCCAAGCAGCTCAAACATAGCGACAATATGTTCACTATCATCTTTGTAATCATGTCAGTAATGAAATTCTCGTTGAGTGCAGACCATCATTTGCAAGAACAAATGAAAATTAATCAGGATTAAAAATCAATTTTGGCTCTTGAGTAATTGGTCCAAAACTTATTACCATATTACTTCATGCCTTTAAAAGACAAACCATCACACTGTTAATATTTACTATATCTTATTTAAATCTTCTTGTTTTCTAAATTACATGTGGATGAAAACTGATTCAGGTTCAAGTCCTGATCCCTGATTATGGGTAAATGACAACTCAGGGAACAGCTGCAACCAATTGAGTGACATCAAAGCAGAGATGCTTTTAGCTACCTCGGGACTCCTAGGACACTTAGAACTAATTCAGGTATGGTTTCTTATCAGCTGGGTATTAACAGCCTGTAAATAGGTATCTCCATTTAACATAATGGGTTCTGACAGAGTAAAAGCCACCTGGAAAACATTTGCATGTCCTTCTTTAAGGGGTTGTTTAGCTACTTTTTCCCCAAGGGACAACCAATCAACAATACATTATGTTTGCTTGGTAACATGTGGGCTATGCTAGGCTTTTCTTTTGTGTTCTGTTTGTTTTAGATGTGTTCTCTGTGTTCTTCATTTGTCTTTCAACTGTAGAATAAAAAAGGATCTGTTTCCTTGTCCAGTCTCATGTCATATGTAGATAAAAATGAGTTAATCTTTAATGAAGCAGAAAGTGAGTTATATAAAGGGAATTTCCTTCCAGGCTTTACATGATGGCTCTTGTTCATTTTATTGGGTTCATCAACCAAATGGTTATTTATTCATACATCCATCTACTATATATTGAACACAGCTACATGGAAGGCATTTTGACAGATTTGGGTTGATTTTTTTTTCCCTTTCGTAATTACTGGGGAGCATGAAGGGGCAAGCAAAACTGCTCCCACATGGGACACGATTTGAGTACTGTTTTTCCTTTTGTTCTGTTACAATATGATTCTTGCACTCTAGGTTGGTTAATCATTTTACTGAACATGATTACTCATCTATCATTATGAAGTGGTAAAGAATTTAGTCATTTCTTTTTTTTAAAAACCCTAGATGATATGAAATAGTCAATGTCTTAATAAGTTAAAAGCAGCTTTCCAAGCCTGGCTTTCTGAGGTGGTCTTACCCGTAAAGTTCTTTCCAAACTTATCCTAACCTTGAATGAACCCAGCACTCAAATCAGGCCTGCCTGTGCACTAACCTCAAAGCATGCTGGATCAGGCACACCACTTCTGTGTTTGGCTGCTCTTCTTCAACCTAGAATGAATTTTAGCCCCACAAAGACTTTGAGTCCTTTGAAAAACCAGCTTGAAGTTGAGCTTCCTCCGTTAGGCTCCTTTGATAGCTGTGACAGCCACACTGAGAACTTTCTCTTCACTCCTAGGACACTGATTGTCCTGTGCTTATGCTATTCTATTCTATTCTTATATTTGACACACCAGAGTCTGCCTTATACTATAAATTATTGTTTTATGTGTACCAAAAGTGCTTTGGAGGACAAATTATAGAAAATTTAGCTACTTTTATACAATTATGGAACTAAAAGAATATTAAATGGGCGTGGACATTTAACTTAGGTGTTAAGATGGCAGTTAATGTGGGGAGCAACTCGGACTAGACTAAGTTACTGGAATTAAGACTTATTCTATGCATCTGCTCTCCCACAATATGGCGCTGGGAGAGAAGAAAACAGCTTCTACACAGCTGCCTCCAGTTCAGCCAATAAACTCTAGGACTTGCTCCTGATTGGAGGAGAGCAGAGTGCTCGGCGTGTGGGCAGCTGAGTTAGGATTGGCGGAGGAGGACTATAAAGGAGGAGAGAGACGGCACGCACCAGGAACATCTAAGGGGAACATCTAAGGGGAACACCTGTGCAGCCCCCGAGAGAGCCGGCCGGCGGAGTGCCGCTCCCCTGCGGAAGTGGGGAAAGTGGCCAGGGGGAACCGCCCTTCCACGGAGGTGGAAGGGACAGTAGCCAACCCGGGAAGAACCAGCAGCAAACCTGGGGAGGGCCGAGCAGACGAAAGAACAGCGCAGGGTCCTGTGTCGTTCCTCCACGAAGAGGGGGAGCGACATAATGGTGCCGTGACTCGGATATGAAGCCTAGGCAGGGTTTAGTGTCGTTCCTCCACGAAGATGGGGAGCGACAGTTAAGATGTGCACATCCCACATTTAAGTGCCTGGCTGTAACTCCTGACTCCAGCTTCCTGCTAATGCAGACTCCAGAAAGCAGCACCTTATGGTTCAAGTAAATGAGTTTCTGTCACTTATGTAGGAGACTTAGATTGAGTTACCAGTTAGTTACCGGTTTCAGACCCATCCCAACAATGGCTGTTGTAGGTCTCTGTCTCTCTCTCTCTCTCTCTCTCCCACTCACAAATAAATACATTGCTAAAAATATTTAAAACTATTAAATGGTCATATTTGCATGAATGAGATGATTGGTTTCAGGAATGTTTACAGTAATGATCATTATTAGAGAATTTTGGAAATTATCTCTAGCAGCAAATGTCCATGGAGTCAATTAAAGAAACAAACAAAAAAAAAAAAACCTTGAATTAACAAAATTAGTTGCTAAACAGGTTAACAAAATTTCTGAAGTCATTGCAGTTTAACTGAAAAGGGTTTTTTGGTTAAGAATATGGGAAGTTAAATGATCTTAATGTTACATTATACAGTCTTGCAGTAAACAGTATATTTATTCTTCAAAGAACTTTAGGAATCTTTGCTAATTAATTAACTCATTAATCACTAGCTAAATCAACAAGCTGTAAAGAAGTTTGCAAAGAGAAAAGCAATCTAGAGCTGTGATTGTAGCAATCTAAAAATAACCACATTCTAGAGAATTCACAGAGGAGAGTATTTTCTCCCTGGGTGACACTCTGGGCAGGGGGTTGCATCTGGGGGTTTGGATGGGGGAGTGTTGATCTGGCTTTGGTACTGGACAGAGCACACTGAATACTACCTCCTCTTGCAAAGAGCTCACAGGCCAGCTTTTCACACACTGGATGCCAGGGTTTTCTATTTCATATAGCAGAATGGGAAACAAAGCAAACATTATACACTGCCCTTTATGCTGAAGCACCACGTTGTGCCTCGAGAAACACGTAGGAAGGAGAGCGGAGCAGGGAGGAGCCGAAGAGATGTGGCAAAAGAGCAATTCTCAGTTTTAATAAATGAATCAAATCCTAAATTTAGAGAGAAAATACTCAACTCAGAAGCTGAATATGTCTGACAATTTTAAACCTAGGATAATGGCAACTTAAGAAAATGTAAGCTTAAAAATAAATCAACACTGCCTGATCCTTCAGCCTATATTTTGAAGGGCATCTGTTCAACTGGTTTCTAAGAATCCTGGCATGGAGACAAACAAACAGGGAGGTGTGAGTGGAGGTAGGCAGTCTCATGCTAATGTTCAGTCCCACCAATTTACTCACCCTCAGAGCAATCTTACAATCAATTCCGTATTTCCTGGATAGGTTGACGTCACCCTTCTCATATCACAGTGAAGGACTGAGCCGCCTGCTTTGTGCTCATTAAAATTCTGCAGACCACACTCTGCAGGAGCCTGCCTATTTTCAGGACAGCCATAAGACAAAGCAGTGAGTGTTCTCATCTCTGGAGCCGAGGTGGGGAGCACGGAGAGGAGTCATGTGGGATGAGCGGCACGGAGAGGAGAGCGGGGAGGGAGGGACGCATTAATCTGTTCATGTTTACCAAATTCGAGCAAGAAAATGAAGTGTCAGCCATAGAGGCTAATAAAGCATCTGAATCACAGAAATGAATTCCAGGGTGCTCCAAGAATTCTAACCGGGAGACGCCAGCCTGTAAGGTAGTAACAGACAATTTAATCTGGGAAAATGACTTTCCACCAAGGAAATTGAAAACACCATTCCCAGTCCTTTTCTTATTTTCATTAAGTAGTTTTTCTTCTCCAATCCATTTACAAAGGAAAATACCAGTCACCCATCTTGGTACCATTTGCATAAACATGGAAATAGTACATACAGACACATATTATGGGTGACATGTATGTATGCACACACACACACTTATACACACAAGTGTATGTAAGAGCATGTACATGTTAACACAACCTCTGGTCTGGTCCCAACTGCCACGGTGAAAGTGCTCTCTGAAGGATGGCTCTGAACTTGCCTGGACCTGAGAGAGCTGTACTTGGCTGTGCTCTGAAGGCGGAGGCAGGATGGCTATCCAGGACATTAGAGTTTTATTGAGCTGAGGGAGTATATGGCTGTATTTTCCCAGAGTACGAAAATGCACCTTTAGTATCCTTATGTCCTTCATCCAAGCCTGCAAAAACCCTGTGGAAGATCCTCGGCTGAAGGGTGAAAGCTTGCCCACGGGGGGCTCCACCCGCAGCAGAGGTGCTGCCCTCAGCCCCTCTTCGAGGCACTTATGCATTGTGCTTCCTCCGGTCTGCCCCATAGGGAAAACCTGAGGCTCACTGGCAGAAAAAAATGACCTTGAACCCAGAACAGGACAGTCATTCTGTTTTTTAGTGTGCCATGTCAAATATTCTTTCTACTCACCCAGGAGACAGACCCAAGTTCTAGTACTATATATATACTGTCCATGACATGCTCAGGTTTTTTTTTTTTTTTTTATTCCTCTTCTTTCAGCCACACACACACACACACACTCACTCACTCACTCACACAGCCAGTGGGGCAGTGCATGTGGTTAACAGTAGGCTTTTATTCTTAGAAGGGCAGGCTGACCTCTCGGGGTTCATTAGAGACACAGAGTAAATGCTCAGGCTCCTCACTCTAGAACAGGACTCAATGTTCAAAGACAATGAGGAATTGCTTAAGACTAAGATTGCCTCCGCTGCTGAGCCAGGCAGAGAAGAGTGGGGCAGCATTCTTCCCGGAGAGGCTGGCACTGCTCCTGCTTTGCACAGAGCCCGGGCCTCTGTTTTCAAAGACAGCCTGGTTCCAGCCTGAGCTGCGGCCTGGCCAGGTGCAGCCTAGAGGAAGGGTCCCCTGTGTCATTAGAGAAACCACGCTGCAGAGGAATGGAAAAAGCCCTTTGCAATAACATGGGCAGAGCGGGGTGCAGGGGGAAGGGTGCGGCCTTGTTCTCTCTTTCCCAGGGAACAAAGGAGCAAGCCTGGTACCATCCTAGACCATTCTGCCACTTCCCCTGGGACAACTCACAGAGCCTCTCTGTACTTCCCCTCCCTCATCTATACACTGGCATAGGAACAGTCCCTCCATCACAGGTAAGTATGAGGATTCAAGGAAGCACATTTTCAAAGGGCTAAGGAAAAGTGCTTGAAGCACGGTGGACGCCTTCTCAGCGGCAGGCACTGTGATTAGGCACGAATCCCGCTGCTTTCCACTCAAGGGCAGCGTGAGGCGGAGCTGAGCCGCTGCACTCAAGCACCTGTCCTTGGACCCTGACAGCCCCTCACCCCGTTGGGCTGCCTTCGACTCCCACTCTCCATCCCGTCTGTTTCTTTGGGCCCAGTGGAAACAGCGCTGGTGGCTGAGTCAGCTGAGAGACATACATGTTCTCATTTTCCCAAAATCACTTACTGAAGCGAGCATCAAGGGAGGCATGGGCACAGCTGAAGAAGCTCCTGTCCACTTCAGGAGCACAGGTTTAGGTTCCTGAAACATTGTTTCGAAACAAACCCTGAACCTGCTTAATGATTAAAGCTGTGAGGGAGAGAATGGAGCCATTGAGACATTGCTCTTCCTGGCATTCAGAGTTCTTGATGCCTATAAATAAAGCAGGCACTCCCTGGGGAGATATGCCAATTATCTGCAACCTGCTTGCCGTGTGCTGTGATTACAGGGGAACTGAGCAGCCAGAGGTGTTGGGATCTGACACTGCAATGAAAGGTGTGTTCCTATACCTAAGGCTGAAGGCTTCAGTCCTGGAAAGTGTGTGAAGACTGTTTCTCTCCCCGAAGCCAAGAATCAAACCTAGCATGTCACAGAGGATGCTTTTCATGGCTTCTGGGACTGCTCCTGGCCACTTTACGGTAACAGTTGGAATGTTACAATATTGGCTTTTGGGATTATGTGGGAAAATAAGACAGAATAGCCGACCTGTCTGAAAAGTCAAAGCCCTCCCATTCAGTCGTTTGGCATGGAGGTAAAAGGCAGCACATAGAGAAGTATTTTTTTAAATGGATGCCCATAGTTGGCATTTATAAGGTCAGCCCTGTGACCCTATCTGGACTAAATAGCCCAAAGAAACTACAACCGGACTTTGTGTCACCATGATGATAGCCAGCACATTCGTGGTCATGGGTAAAATTGCCAGAGAAAGCCGCAACTCCCTAACTGTATCCCTAGTCTGTCCCTCAAATGGGAAAACCACATGTGGACCTGCCTACCTTTTCCTTTCCCCAAGTTCACAGAAAAGGATGGAGTTACCCTCTTGTGCACTCTTAAGGTCCTCAGTGTGTCTTTGGGTTTGAAGGAGAGTTGGAGGAGATGATGGCACCCCAGAGTGTTGCTAGAGGATCAGCCTAACGTAACAGTGGGTGATCTCGGGAGTCCAACTGCCTGGGTTCAAATCTCAGCTTCTCAGTTTACAGGCTGAGTGCCCTCTCTGAGCCTCAGTTTTAACATCATAAAACTGAAACAGCCATGAGGACGTAAGCAAAGAAGTCAGTCCATGCTAAGAACTCCATAACTATTAACTGTTGTTGCTAGAAAAGAAAAAAATGTGCCACTACCACTAAATTATAATTAGCACTTTTCCACTCCTCTCCTGAAGACCTTGAGAAGAATAAATATACAGAGCATTTTTCTAATATTAAATAATTTTCACATGTTAAAATATAAAATACGGAGAATTCATTTTTTTACAATAAGTTCCTGGGCTGGCTTTCAATGGGAGGAGAAGAGAGAGGATATTGCAGGCATTTGGAGAATAAACCAGGGGTTGGAAAATATATTTCTCTCCCTGTCTCTCTGACTTTTCAAATAAAATAATAAATAAATAAAGATAAATGTATCTAAGCTCAAAAAATTTTTAACTCCATGCATCAGAGGGGTCTTCAAAAAATTCATGGAGACTGCATATTATGAAAACACTGTGCATGGATTTGAAATTTTCTATGCACCAAAATAAGCTTAACTTTTAATTCCATTTTCCACCAGCTTTTAACGGTACCCTCACATACTTCAGTTATAAAATTGTGATCATTAGTATTGAATTCTCTGCTTTCTGGGTTTTTTGCTCTTTTGCTATGTGGACTTAAGATGTTATTATTTTTCAATTTATACAGTGAAGGAATGTGAACAAGATTTATCCTAAAGCCATTTCTTTTTTAACCTTTTATTATCTCATAAATTCCCAAAATATCAAACTCCATGTTACATTTTTAGCAATTAGTGAAAATAGTTTCTGAGAAGTCTAGAGGAGATTGTGTGTAATACAAAAATCATTTATTCCAACTACAGAGAGCCTTTTCATATTTTTGTAATCCACGAAGAAACCGTCTCTATCCTTCACGGGGTTTGCCAATAAGAAGTAATCATGACTAACAGAAGCCAGGAAGACAGCAGCAAGATTCTGGGAGGCGTAAGATGTGGGTCACAGTCCGAGAAGCAAATGCGTGCAGTCTCACTGAGCACAGAGAAACAAGTGGATTTCTTCTCGAATTTGCAACGCCTCCCTGCTCAGAGTCCAGGTGCTTTCTGACCTTCACATGATGCCACCCATGACAAGCTGCGGCAGCTCTTCATCTTCCTGGCCCAGCCTTCCCTCCCCTCCTTGCGTTCTCCATACACACATTCCATCATCTATTGCTACCCAGGACGGTGCAGGCAAAGTGGTCTAGGTCACGACAGTGGCTGCACATCTAGAGAAGCTGCTCCTCTGCACAGTGGATAAGCTCCTCCCTCTGGTTTCCCTCCCTGCACTAAGTTTCATGGTCTCCTTGGTTGTGATCTGAATATTCCACTTAACCCTTTGGCAAAGCCCTTTAATTTAAAAATGAAAGGAGGAGAATGTATCCATTTACAAAACACTGTATGGTGTGAATGTTCGCAAATTTTTAACCATCCTACACATGGAAGAACGTTCATGTTTTTGATTAAATTTATTCCTATGACAGGCAGAGAGACAGAGAAAGAGCTCTCATCCAATGGTTCACTCCCCAAATGCCAGTGACTGCCTTGGGGCTGAAGCCAGGAGCTACAAACTCAATTCAGATTTCCCACGCGGGCGGCAGGAATTTAATTATTTGAGCCATCATCACTGCTTCCCAGTGTCTGCGTTAGCAGGAAGCAGAATTCAAGGGCCAGAGCCAGGTATCTCAAATCTAGATTCTCCAGTATGGGACAGGGATGTCTTAAGGAACATCAGAACCACTATGCTAAAGGCCTGTCTCAGGAGATCTCTCTTGAAACTGGAAACAAGGATGAATTCAATATATCAGCTAAGATCCTCGATCCCTTTGGAGGCTATGACGTGCTGTTCCTGTTCAGAGTTCACAAGCAAGTAGGAGAGGAAAATTTAAAAAGAAGGAATAATTTTAATTGTTACTAATGTAACAAAAAAACACCTCCACCAGGACAATGTAATAAAATATATATACTTGCCAAAAGGTAATGCAAAGTGAGAAGGATTTAGAAGCAAAGTCAGTGTGCAACCCAGGGGTGATGGGTCTGCCCGGGCCTGACGAGGGGAAAGCTGGCCAGGAGAGGGAAGCCAGGCTCCTCGGGGAAGCAGGAAGAGGAGAACACCAGGGAAATATCAGAGGTGGCTACTTGCAAGTGGTGTGTCCAGAAGCCTTGCCTGCTTGGATTACGTTTCTTGCAGAAGAGCAGGACATGGTGATAAGAAAGTGGCTTTGAGACAAGTTGAAGAGACTAGGATCCAAAGTGTTGCTCTAATTTCATTCTCTCCAGCAATAAAAAATGTTTGCTAACCCCTCTGTGTATGCAGTGCTCTGCTGAGGATGGAGAAGAGCAGAAGAACAGGGAGGAAAGATCTAATTCAAGCCCAGGAGCTAGACACAAAAACAGGAAATGTGAACAATGCAAAATATACTACACAAAGCCTAAAAAAAGAAAAAGGGAAGGTGAGTTGGCAAATTAATTACTCCATCTGTAGAGGAAACAAGTTATTTTGTCTGCTAAATATGCTTTTCTTTCTTCTAAGAATAAGAGTCTTCCTTTCCATCTACATGCTGTTCCTCCCAGCTGTACAGTGGAATCTCACAGTGTCCATGGGAGCCACCATGGCCCACTTCTCTGGAATTGGCTGGTAAGGAGCAAGTGCCAGCAGCCCACAAGTCTCCTGGTCCCAGCTGCCACCTACAACTAACCACACGCTTTGTTTACCTCTTGGCTGTGTTTGCCAATCATTTATCAATAACATGAGTAGCTGGCTAATAATTCCCCCTTTGAGAAAACAGGTTCAAACTGGATGCCCATCCGTTGCAACTCAGAATCTCAGCAAACTCCCATGTTGTCCAAATCTGTCTTAACTATAATTGTTAGCCTTCTTTCCTATGCAGACAGTAGTACAAGGTGAGTAAAACCAGTTACAGTAACAGAGAAGCTCCAACTCTTCATTTCATGACACCTCACATGCTTATACATAAGTGGATGTGCTTTATAAAGGGCAGTAGCTACAAAGAACCCATCCACCATTGCCATGGGGTTCTATACTACACCCTCCATAGGCAGGAGCAGATGGTGTAAAGATGCCGCTTGCCTATCAACCTCCTGGGCCCAGAAGGGACCTCCAGAGGCCACCCAGACACAAGGGTTGGGCAGTATGATCCCAAGCTGGGCAGCCAGTGCCTGGCAACAGCTTGACCCTGAGTAAAGGAGATAGTAAACTGAAATAAAAACCAGCCACCTCTTCCACAGTGACAGCAACTAAAGCTGATTGAATTTACTTACCTTAAAGTGGATGGGAAAGTGGGGGGGGGAGACAGGAAGAGAAGTGAAAGGAAAAAGAAAAGAATCAGGTGAAAAGTCTTTGTGGTTTAAAGATGGGAACGGATGGCTTCAAGGGGCAGAGCTTGGGCACTAGCCTGTGTTTTGTTAATTCTGCACCACCCACTGGAAAACATCACAGAACACAAAAGTGAAACGCACAGGAGCTCTGCTGACCAGCTCAGCAAAACAGCAACACCTCTAACATGCCTTTTTAAAAGTTCTTCCAAGTTATTAACCTTGAGATCCAAACAGCAGAAGTCCAAGCTCGTGTCTCCGGCAGGTTTCCTTGTCCAAGCTCTCTCGCAGGAAGCAAGCATCACAGGCAAGTTCAGAGCCAGCTGCCAAAGGACTTTCCTTGAGGGCTGGAATCCCCAGGATGAAGAAGCCTTGGAAGAGCTGTTTTTTCTCCCGAACTCTCCCCCCTCCCTCTTGTGAGGACAATGAGGGAAAATGTACAACCCTTGGAACAAAGGAGAATATTTCAAAGCCTCTCTGGAGAGTATCCAAATGGGCTTAAATTAACTTTTTTCTCCAGAGAACATTCTAAGTCTGAAGTGTCATTGTATGAAAGCTGGATCATGAAATGTGATTCTGGAGCAGGTCCTGGGGCTCAGAGGAAGGGAGGAGAAAGGGGGAGGAGGGAGCATCTGAGCACAGGGTCAGACCCCCATCATGGAAGTCTCCAGAAATGGCTCAGACTATCAAGGCAAATTCTCTGGCAACAAAGGGAACTTTGGAAGGACAGGGGCCATATTTAATCCATCTTTGTATTTCCACTGCCTAGCATGGTACCAGACACCTAGCAAGCATTCAGTAAATATTTAGAGAATAAATAAATGAGTGGAGCCAGGATTTAGTTATTATATCTTGGATGCAAAGTGAGCAGTTGGCCTCAACAACAAAGAAGAAAAAATAACTTAGAAGCAGGGCACAAGATTGCAGCAAGTCAGACAAGACACAATCCATGCTGAGTGCCTTTAAATGCTTTTATTTGGAAACTGGAGTAGTCTCAGAATCAGTGGCAAAGAAGACCCACCAGGCAAAGTCAAAAAGATTTAGCTCTTTAGATGGGATATTGAATCAGTAAGCCAAGGAAGTTAATACTTATAAATCATTGTACAATCTAATCGGAAAAGGCCCAGTAGTAGTAAAAGATCTGTCTTCTTTCTTCATAAGCTTATCTACAATTATACTTTCAAAAGTTCATGGAAAACATACGCTATGAAAAAGTAAGGTCAATTGTAAATTATTTTTTTAATTTTTATTATTGATTTTCATTTTTCATTTGAAAGACAGATAGACAAAGAGAGATCCTCTGCCCACTAGTTCACTTCCCAAATATCTAAAACAGCCAGGGCTAGACCCAGCTGAAGCCATCAGCCAGGAACTCATCCATGCTCCCACGTGGGTGGCAGGGACCCAGCTACTTCAGTGTTCACCTGCTGCCTCCAAGGGCGCATTAGCAGGAAGCTGACTCAGATGTGGAGGAGCAGGGGTGCAAATCAGGCACTCCAATATGGCATGCAGGCCTCCCAGGGGTGACCTCATCACTGCACAGACACCTGCCCCTTCCTTTCAAAACCGCTGGCAGCAAAATAAACGTATCTTAGTAAAAGGTGAAAGACTTACACAATCCAAAAAGAATCCAGAGTATAATAAACTTATCTCTTAATTCCATTTTTGATGAAACTATGGAGTACCCCCCCAATCTTGCTGCAAAGCAGAACCAGCCTGGAGATGAACTGTGAAACAGGTCTCATTCCCGCTTTCATCACTCTCCTGTAGTCAGCAAACGCTTCACGTTTTACTCCCCAGCCCCTCACCCTTACTGCACAAGTCTTCCTAGAAGCGGCTTCAGACCTTCTCTCCCAAGCGGACCACCCTGAGTCTCCATCATGAGGCTTTGCTCTGCTCATGTGTTCATCGAGGGCATCCTGGTAAATGCAGGCAAAGCTTAGGCTTGTTTTGGGGGCCTTCTGGAGATGGGGTCTTTACCCATGGAGGCTGTCTAATTACAACACTTCCCAGAGAGGTAAGGCCGCTGGGAAGGAGAGCACTAACCGGCTGAACTTTTGCTGCCCTTTAAATCACACCGGGGAGGCAGCCACTCTTTCTGTCCGGATCCGGCAGCCTGGCTATCAAACCCTTTTAAGACAGCAACTGTCCTGGTTAAATTAACACTGAAAGATCTCTCCTGGCAAAACCGCAGACCCAGCCAGTCAGAAAGACAATGGTTTCATTAGTTGAGATCTTTTCAAAAGGATGCCTGAGTCATTTCCCTTTAGACCACTCTGACTCCCGTCCTTCTGGTTATCTCAAAGCACTTCTCATAAACTCACGGTTGAAAGCACCCAACAGTGGTTTTTGGTGTCCCTTCTATACGCTTCTGAAAAAAAAAATTCACCTAGGTAGTCTAAATCACAAAATGGAACTTTTGCTCCAAGGCTGTCACTGTAACCAAACCACACGTGTCCCCAGAGTTACTCATGGTTGAAGAAGGGACATCCCGCTACAATGCAACAGACAATTTTGGGGCATTTACATGCAAAAAGCACGACCCAAAGCCAGGCTGCCAAGTTAAAAGGTGAATGTTGGAGGCTTTTATGCAGGCCCTCTGTTTCCCCTACATTGCCTTTCCTATCACGACTACTTCTGCCTCCAATCTTTTCAGAAATAATATTAGGTATAAATTAATACATACAAATATATATTCATATATAAATACAAATATTTACATGTATACGTACTCTCATACATATGTAAAGTCACTATTTCTAAAAATGTTTCCCAAGAAGCTGCCTTTTAAAATGGTTTTCCTTCAAATTAATAAAATAGGTGATAGGGCTGGCGCTGTGTTGTAGTGGACTAGGCCTCTGCCTGCGGAGCCGCCATCCCATATGGGTACCAGTTCCTGCCTCTGCTGCTCCTTTTCTGATCTGGCTCTCTGCTATGCCCTGGGAAAGCAGTAGAAGATGGCTCAAATGCTTGGGTCCCTGCACCTGCATGGGAGACCTGGAGGAGGCTCCTGGCTCCTGGCCCCTGGCTTTGGATCGGCCCAGCTCCAGCCACTGCAGCCATTTGGGGAGTGAATCAGCAGAGGGAAGACCTCTCTCTCTGACTCTCCCTTTCTTCGTCTGTGACTCTACCTCTCAAATAAATAAATAAAATATTTTTTAAAAAATAGGTGATGCTCTGTAGTTGTAAATTATAATGGACTCACTGATTCAGCATACAGCTCTCTAGAAATTCAACTAAATACATCTTCTTTCTTGAAACGAACAATTATAACAGCACCAACAACAGACACTGGCATTATTGAGGAATGTACTTACACCAAGTTCATACACTTGATACATGAAGATGAATAAGGTCACCCCAGAGCCTACAGACCAGACATGACAGACATATTCAGAGATTTACCTGAAAGTAGCTGACTTGTCTGGTACCCGTGAAATCCCTGGATCAGCCTTAGCCAAGAGAAAAGAAGCAATTAGAGATACAATGAGCTGTACCCATGAAATAGACCCAGAGAAACCAGTGAGAGGACATGAGATGGCAGAATTGAAGACAGAAATCAAGCAGACAGGTACAGGCCCTTATGAGTGCTGACACCACAGGCTATCACCCTGGGACCCTACAGGTTACAACTAATAGTCAACCTGATGGTGCTGAGTCATAAGGAAAAGAAAGGTTAGGTCACATCTGATGGACTCTCTTCATTAAGACAGGGAGATGAGTAACGCGGCCTAGATAATTAACCATGAACAACGGCTTTCAGACAGCTTGGAAACATAAAATGTGCCTTTAAGAATCTAAACACTGAAGGTATTTTATTCTTCATTGTTAACGAAGGTATGAAATGTGTTTCAGTGAAGCAAGTACTGGACCTAAGAGGGTGAGAAACGATCAAAAGCCTGCTCTGCTACATTGTAGTCCACTTGTATTTCAAGTGCTAAGACTATTTTTTAACTTTAAAGACTTTTAAAAATAAGCAATAAGATAATCGTGTTCTCATTAATATATTAAAAGTTGAAGAATAATGCTCTGATAAACTTCTACATATTTATTCCAATTATTTGTTCCAGGATGAGAGACGCATCTAGTGGCTAAGGGGATACAACAATACAAAGTTTTTATCTTCCCAAAGAGCACCCTGCAGTCCCAGTGTAATTTTGCTTTTGTTAATGATCTGTGTAAAAACCCTTTGCTTGTCACTGAGATTCATGTGCATTCCAAGTCTACTGTGTTAATATAAAGCAGCAGTTGTATCACAAGCACTTCTACCCTCAAAAAATGCAAATTAGTCCAAGCCCATCCATGATCACCTGGACTCAGAATCTAGTTGTGAGAAAACAGGTAAGCACAAGATAACAGTAGTAAGTGCCAGGTTAGTGTTCCAAACCCAATGTTTGTTATCAGACTAATGGCTTTGTGGGGGCAGGGTTTACCTGTGTGTACCTGCGTATAGGCCTGAATGTACAATGCGTGGAGATGGATAGATACAGACAGATGTTTTGTCTCCAGTGACAAATATATGAAGACAAAAATATGGCATATAATTTGGGATTGTAGCATCTACTGTTACGCAAATCTGGTCTGGAAACTAGATTCTGCCATTCATCAGCCACACAGTCTTGAAGAAACAACTTGTCCTGTATCAGCTCCAGTTTTCACCTATAAAATAAAGGTAATAGCGGTGCCTAATTAAGAGCATTATTAAAGCTTTTCAAAATGCATTCAGCAAAGAGAATCAAGATGCATTCGTTATTTTATTATCGGTGAATCAGTGTCATTTAAAGTAGTCTATGCTCACCAAATATTCAGAATATTCTATTTTTCATTTTAAAATTAGGTCTAAAATGTTGTGTGCAAGAGTGTAAACAAGGAAGGGGTTGAGCAATGCAAATCTACAGGTACGGACACACGCAGGAAGAAAATACACAAGGAGGCCGGGGAAGAGCTCCAGCTTTTTGGGAAACAATTCTGAATGCCTAGATATTTTTAGATTATTTCTAAAATGGAAAACAGACAGACACACACACCAAAAGGCATAGAACAAACACCCAGAAATATTTTGCTTCGATTTTTACATGGGTTATTTTTACAGCCCTGTCTTGCTGTGTGGATTTCATTGTGAATGAAATGAATCCGTGATCCTGCTTCCATGGAGACCCGTTTCTTTGTGATTGGCTGAACCGTATCCAGGCGCTTCAACAATGCCCCAGAAAGTACAAGTACTGCTAATATTTAACAGATGCAGTAAAACCTACCAACCCCAGGGTGTTTGTTATGCAACTCACCATTAATAAAGCGATTCTGATCCATCTTCACATTTTCTCACCCTCTAAATATCCTTTCTCACCCTTTAAATATCCTTTTTTGTTTGTTTGTTTGCTTTTTCTTCTTAAAACATTACCTACAGAGAAAGGAGAGAATGGAGTTGGGGGAAGGGAGGCAGGACAGAGAGAAGTGGACATCAAACCTGGCAAGAGTGAGCAGATAAGACCCTGTCCTACCCGCAAGTGATACTGCCTCTGTTTTATTGATGTCAAGATAAAACAGGTTTCAGAAGAGAAAAGCAGTTTGCCCAAAAGAAATGTGTCTGCCATTTTATATTTCACCACAGTTAAGGAAGTCTCGTGTCACTTAAAACCATCTATAGAATCCTAAGTCTGCTGGTGAGGTTCTCCATACAAACGAAGTGGCCCAGAGGAGGCAGCGTGTATTTACCAATGTCCTTGGGAAACTGAGTGTTTTTGTCAGCATAGATGATTTGAAACTCCCAGTGTGCCTTGAAGGAAGACCATTCATACCCAAAAAAGTGTCAATTTGCAAAAGAGTTGAATTTCCAAGTAATCATTTTTTTCTACAATGCCTACACTGCCCGCATATTTGAGAAGTCTCCCTGGGTATTTAAAGTTTTACTTACATCCTATCATGAGCAAATCAAAAACTTAATAGGGGGCAAAAGCACGGAGAGGCAGTCAGGGTTTTAGCATGTGCATATATTAACATTCCACTTAGGATATTTTGATTTGAATATTGCATTCGAGATTATTTCAGTTACCCAATTCCTAATACAGCCAAAATTGGAAAGTATGCCCATAAATGTCTAGGTTAAAAACTTTAAAAAAGATAGGGTAAAAATTACTATCTTTTGAACTTATATATATAAATGACTCTATGCAGATGTCTTGATATCCTGTATCAATCCAGTGAAAATCACATTATGAAGTGCTACTGAGCACAATCTCTGGACTATATCTAAAGCTGATATTTGTTTGACAGCCCAGAAAGCTAGCTAACCATGTGCTCTCTGTAAATCATTAAACTAATAAAAAGTTGAATGACAAGATCTATACAAAACTATATACAAGGGAGTATCTTGGTTATGATGATGTAAATTTATAAAAGATCACAAAATCTTACATCAAAATATTAACCATGATTATATCTGGGGTCTTACATGTTTGTGTGGGCTTTTGTTTTTGTTTTTGTTTTTTACATATACTACTATATTCTCTCCACAATTTTCACACAAAATATTTGCAAATTTAATACTAACCGATAGAATAAAAAAGGGAGAGAATGATCCAACATGGGAAGCAAGATACACAGCAGACTCATAAAATGGCTGATGTCCTAAACAACACTCTGGCCTCAGAATCAGCCCTTAAGGCATGCGGATCTGGCTGAAAAGCCCATGAGAGTATTTCAGGCATGGAAAGCCAAGATCTCCACGAGTGAGATCCCAGTGGAAAGAACGGGGCCATCAAAGAAGGAGGAACCTTTTTCTGAAGGGAGGAGAGAACTTCCACTTTGACTATGACCTTGTCTAAATATGATCAGAGTTGGTGAACTCAAAAGGCTTCCATAGCCTTGGCAACTCATGACAAGAGCTTAGGATGATTACTGATGCCATAAACAAGAGTGTCAATTTGTTAAGTCAACAACAGGAGTCACTGTGCACTTACTCCTCATATAAAATCTCTGCCCTTAATGTGCTGTACATTGTGATTTAATGCTATAACTAGTACTGAAACAGTATTTTTCACTTTTTGTTTCTATGTGGGTGCAAACTGTTGAAATCTTTACTTAATATATGTTAAACTGATCTTCTGTATATAAAGAGAATTGAAAATGAATCTTGATGTGAATGGAAGGGGAGAGGGAGCGGGAGATGGGAGGGTTGCTGGTGGGAGGGAAGTTGGGGGGGTGAAGCCACTGTAATCCATAAGCTGAACTTTGGAAATTTATATTCATTAAATAAAAGTTAAAAAAAATTTGCAAATTTAAAATAAAAACATATATTTTAAAGAAGCTACCCGTGCTCTTCTAATTTTTCTTTGTAAAGACAATTAAACCTAAGATATATAAAAAAAACCTCACACATTTAAAAGTATTGCACACCCATTATCTTGTTCCAGACACACAATAGCCTGGGAGGAAGGTATTCCAGAGAGGGGAGTCTCACAGATAAGGAAAACGAAAGCCAGAGTTCAGCCAGCTTTGCTAGATGGAAGGAACACAAGATTCAAAGAAAAGAGAACACATCCCAGGTCCTGAGGTCCCCTATCTCCTAATGTTTAGATTCCATATGGATTATATTACACTGATAGTTTTCACATATTTTTAAACTAAGCTAAAAATCCATTTTCATGTCTTAACATTTTGTGTTTTGTTCCAGCATGTAAGGCAGTGTTAAGAATCATGATGATGTTTTTAAAAAGATTCATTAATTATCTTGCATCAATTATTTCCTCTTTGTGTTTTTAGCACTTATTTATCTTTGTAGCTAAACACACCTACTAAAGAATTGAAAGATATTATTTCAATCAAATTTTCTTTTAAATTATTTCCAAAGCTGAAATGTT
Organism: Oryctolagus cuniculus; assembly: GCF_051225735.1. Classification (NCBI taxonomy): domain Eukaryota; kingdom Metazoa; phylum Chordata; class Mammalia; order Lagomorpha; family Leporidae; genus Oryctolagus; species Oryctolagus cuniculus. The sequence goes on from NC_142870.1 coordinate 102,161,296, forward strand.
GGAGATTTATATATATACTTTCCTAGTCATTCATGCAGTTTTAGGGAAGCAGGTATAAGATAATAACATATTAAGTATTCATTTAAGCAGTTGGTATAGATCTGTGCCTAGAAATGGACAACAGGGACTGACTTAATCTAATGCTCTAGGCTGTGTGTACAGAACAGAGAGGGAAGAGGAAGGCAAGTACCTTCTAATTCAGTCATTCTTCCCAGTCTAGTCCCAGAGGGAGATCAGCAGGCAGGACAATGGAGCTCCAAGAGACAATCCCAAGATGCATGGTGGATAAGAGAAAGATGGTAGCTGCAACACCCCATGTTCCAAGATAGAAGGGAAATTTCCCCAAAGTTTCAAAATGGCTTTGGCGGGCTGCTCGCTCATTGTAAGAGACTTGCATGAGCAGACTCAGTGCCTGCATAGAAAATCTAATTAAAAAAAAAAAAAAAAAGATGTTCCTTACCCCCAGCAGATGCGGTTGTGCACCTAAGTGTGTAGCTTGGTGAAGTGAATGTTGCATCATGCACTCACGCGGCTGGCCAGTAACCCTCACTCAGTCAGCAACCCCCACAACTGCATGCTACAGTCCTGCTCAAGAAATGGAAACACAGTCAAGTTGCATCTTCCGCGACCGAGAGGACATTTTTGATTCCTTGTTAACAAGGTGCACTTTGCTTGATAAGTACACATACACACATGCCTGATATATAGCAGAGAGGCAGAAATGATTTCTTCATAAGTGAATTGTTTCCCTAGCTAAGAGGAGAATGGATGGCTACCTTGTGATGTATTCAATGATTGAATGAGACAATACCTGTCAAACACAACGCCTCACACCAATCGTTCAGTAAAATATGGCCTCTCTGCCATTTTCCCTAACCAATACTACAACCATTTATACAGTATGCTGTTATGGGGATAATTTTTTAATCTTCTGCCTTAAATACAAAAACCTTCATATTTCCCACATAGGAAAAAACTTTTTCCCTACCATCCTCTCTCTACAGCCACTGCCACCCCCTCCTGAATTCCCCGCCACCATCCTCTACACCACATGCATTTTAGAGTAGCAGGCAGCATGCCATAGACACTGAACCCATCTGGAAGAACTGCAAATTAGTTTTGTGTGAAATGTTAGTGCAAAATTCAAAGCCAGCTCTGACTTTACATTTTATAATGAAACTAAAATTTGGCCCGTGTCTGCAAAAATTTTTGCCAGCATTTGCTATGGGCCTGTGAGTAAAAGATTCCAGATTTGTTGAGAGCCAGGCAGAAGTCTGGCATATCTCCCAATGTCACTTTGAACACTGACCCTGAAAAACATGAGCAGAAATTGATGCACAAGCCTGTGCAGGGAAAAAATGTGCCGAGTCATAGCTTTCAATGAACTTGGGTCACAGCCCTTCCCTCAGTTCTTCTATCTCTTCCAAATGAACTCCAGGGACAGAGGAGCTGTTTCTGAGTGTTCACCATGGCTTCTGGGGCAGCAGTGAGCTCTCCTCTTTCTTACAGCTTCCTAGTTGAAAAATTATAAATGCATGGAGAATTCACTGGCTGTAATGAGTTTTTTGACCAAATTAAAAGGTGATGGTAAGAAGGCAGCCATGCTCGTTTAGGTTTCCCAATTTGGGCACTGATTACCACACCAGCATCAAGTGACACTGTTTCCAAAAACCTTCTCCTTTTCCTAAGGCAGCTCCGGTCCTCTGAGAGATCTGAGTCCCAGAGTCTGACCAGTAGACAATCACCCCTGCAGGTTTTCCATTTTAACAGAACATCATGGAGCCCAGTGTTTCTGACCCAACATAAATTTAGCAGGGACAATTTCTAGCTGATGAAACTCAAGGCAGCCATCTAACATGTAGAATAAATGGGAATTTGTACAAATCAGCGAGTCTATTATTATGTATGTAAGCTCAAGAATAATGGAGGACATTATGCAGAGTGTAGGTCAAATATCAGAATTAAGTGACTGAAATCAGAATGCAAATGTATACAGAAACAACACAATGTACAGGTGTCTTAAAGCTATGAATACATAAAATCTATTCTTTTGAGGTTAAGAGCAAAGTGGAGAAAGAAAGCCATGATGGAAAGCGCATTAAGAATGTTCTCATTGGGTCCTCTGAGTTGTAAGGATTCCCTAGCTGAGCAGCTGAGCATAGCAGGTGGGACTCTATCCTCCGGACGTGGAACCCAGAGGAATCCAGGGCGCAGCTTTGCCTCTGTCCTTTGATTCTCACCTAACATTATGCTCCCTGCATCTGATGAACTGCTTGATACTCATAAAGGGTTGGACATGTGTGCCTCTTGGTAAACCACTGCAATCCTTGAATCTCATCTTCATCCATCCCCATAAGTCAATTAGTGGCCACTACTGAGATTTTTTTTCTTTTGAAAGAAATGCAAAAAGAAGTATATGAATAATGTTAATCAAATCCCCCCTCCTCTTTGAAGCTCTTTATTGGTTCTCACAACTTCTGATTCTTTATTTTTTTTTAACTTTTTATTTTTTTATTTTTTTTTTATTTTTGACAGGCAGAGTGGACAGTGAGAGAGAGAGACAGAGAGAAAGGTCTTCCTTTGCCGTTGGTTCACCCTCCAATGGCCGCCGCGGCCGGCGCGCTGCGGCCGGCGCACCGCGCTGATCCAATGGCAGGAGCCAGGAGCCAGGTGCTTTTCCTGGTCTCCCATGGGGTGCAGGGCCCAAGCACCTGGGCCATCCTCCACTGCACTCCCTGGCCACAGCAGAGGGCTGGCCTGGAAGAGGGGCAACCGGGACAGAATCCGGCACCCCGACCAGGACTAGAACCCGGTGTGCCGGCGCCGCTAGGTGGAGGATTAGCCTATTGAGCTGCGGCGCCGGCCCTTTTTTAACTTTTATTTAATGAATATAAATTTCCAAAGTACAACTTATGGATTACAATGGCTTCCCCCCAATACCGTCCCTCCCACCCACAACCTTCCCCTTTCCCACTCCCTCTCCCCTTCCATTCACATCAAGATTCATTTTCGATTATCTTCATATACAGAAGATCAGCTTAGTATACATTAAGTAAGGATTTCAACAGTTTGCTCCCACACAGAAACATAAAGTGAAAAATAATAGATGATTTTTTTAAATGATGATGAAATCAGATCAACTTCTGATTCTTTATTAGAGTTATTTGTACATGTCTCACTTCCCTTGCTATACACCATACACCCTAAGCACCAATTACAGGTCAATTCACAGCTTCATCATTCACAGATCCTAGTACAGCATCTTGAACAAATGAAACATTCCAGCATTTTATCATCTATTCACACTATAATATGCATTTTCATGAGTCTAAAACTGATATATACTTAAGAACACAATGACAACCATTTGAAATGCAGAAGAGACTAGCTTCAGCATCATTCTGCTTTCCCCTGAATGCATCTTGTACTTATTCATTCTGCAAGAGTAGATATAAGGCACTTAGCTCAGTTTCCCCAGGATGCAAAGGCAAAGGCAACATGGACTCTACCCACAAGAGTCCAGTTAACGATACAACAAAGTGAGAAAATTATTGCAGCAATGTCAAACAGGCAATTTTATGTCTAGAACATGTTAGACAAAGGGTGATCATATGACTCCAAGAGTCATCAATTGGCCTCCTCCTGTAAATTAAAAGACCATTTCTTTGGATTCCCACTAGAAATATAATCACAGAGATGAGGCTAGACATGTATTTGCTCTTCATGGTACAGGGATCCTGTCTCTCAATCTCAACACTGATTCCCACGCATGTGTCAAGTGCTCCATATTTGCTCTACAGGGATAAGTAGATTGGGACAGACAACTTTTGAGCTATAAGCTCTTTGACTAGGTAGTCTACAGAAGCATACATAGAGTTGGCATCTGCTTTTCTAGAAGATTCATCTTGCTTCACAGTTGGCCGCCTCAGAGTAATGAAGCCTCTCCCAGGAGGCAGGCAGACCCAAGTATGAACCGTTGTATCATCCGAGTTTCAAGAAAGAAGATCCACTGTAACATCAGCTCAGACAATGGAGCATTGTCTGAATTATTTGTGTATTATCCACAGGGCCTAGACAACGTTTGGCGCATAGGGAGACCTCAAGAAAATTTAAGTGAATGAAGGTAAATGCACCAGGAAATGACCTAGAGCAATGAATCTAAAGATGAAACAACAAACATAGACCAAAAGCCACAAAACATGAAAAGATTTTTTTTTTGCTATCTTTTTTCTTAGTATTGAGATTTTCACCATTTTCATGGTGAAAGGACCATGCTCAATATTTCCTTGGCTTTGACCCTTCCCCTTGGGGTGAGTGAAAAGAGGAGTCAGAGCTCTCTCTGGATATGAGAGCATGTGCAATACTTTTATTCTACTCGTATGCTCAGAGTATTGCTGGGAAGACAGTAGAGAACGGAAGAAAGCACTTACTTCATTGAGTCTTAAGGTCAAAGAAGGTTTCTTGGAAGTGGGGCCATTTGAGCTATTTACATTCCATGCAAACCACAAAGGCTGCCCTTCAAAAGAACTCTGATCTTGGACATAGAGAGAAAGTCAATGGGAGAGATAGCTTCACGCTTTCCCCTATTAAAGAGAAAGAAAGAAATAGCAACCACCAAATTATCACAAACATCAAACAATATTTCCTGGCAACATAACCCTGAACTTATTTTAAATGCTAGTAGTTTATTCAACAGTTCAAGAGGAAGAAAAAACTTAAGACATCAAATATGTCAGGGAACATGAATTGTGAATTTAACTACGGTATGTCTGTAGGTTTATGTGAGAGAAGCAATTGCACCTAGCTCCATATCTAACTCCATCTCAAAGCAAGAGCAAGACTTTGTGACCCGGATGCCTGAAGCTTGACTCACCCCAAGGAAAAGAATTTTCAGAAGCATTGTCTCCCAGAGGAGACAGCTGGATTGCTCAAGAGGAAAGCTCAAAGGTATCAGAAATTTCTAGAAGACATGACCCCTATCCCAGTGGATCTTAAGACTCTATCCTATGCAGAAATACCAATGAGATGACACAGAATCGGTCTAAACGCTATCCCCTGTAGTCCAGAAGAAGTTCATATCCCCATGGTCAAGTTGGACATGTAGGGTGTGGCCCAGATCCACCTCTTTCCAAGGAGCCACTTCAGCAGCAAGTCCAGAGGCCCTTCTTTATATTTTCTGGGAGGTATAAGACCTTCAGTTCCCTAGAATGGCCAAGGAAGTTGCAGGGCAAAAATTAAGACTAAATTGTCTCCCGACCTGGCAAGAGAGAGGAAGGAACAGAGCCAGATTCATTTGAACAGGAAGAAATATCCCTTCTAGCTCCCCAAATTAAGAAATAAATTCAGAACCATTTTACAAGTTTGACCAAAGTTCAAATTTTCCTTTTAAAAAATAAAATCAAGCCCTGAGATCTTCGTAAATGAACAGCAGAACTCCACATGCTGCAGGGTACCCATATTTACCTAACACAGAGCAGGTCAACTGGAAAACCAGATACGCTTGATAAAATTCACCGACTTCTAACCCTCCCAGAGCTGGAAGAATGTCTCTCTCAAGCAGTTTTGGTTACTGGCCTGAGGTGACCCAGGCCTTCCTCCCTTTAATAGCCATTTGAATCAGCGGGGAGGGGAGCTCACATACCAAAATCCTTTCCCTGGCCAATCAACCATTTCACTATAGAAACTGGAACAAAGCAGCTAATGTTGAAATGGAGCACACATTACAGGTCAATGTTTTCTTTTGTATTTTTTTTTTTCAGAGAATCTCTTAACAATGTCTACAGCTGGCAAGAATTGAATCAGGACATTTCACTTTTCTAGATAGTGGACATCCACTGATTCTTGAATATTTCACAAAAGCAGAACTTCTAGCTTATTGTGTTGGAGAGGAAAAAAAACAGTTTTGAATCAAAACAGAGGAGAGACAGCAAAATGAATTCCAATGAAACATGCGTAAGCTAGCATAGCCAAATGGGTTTTCTTATGACTTATCAGCATTCAAAGGATGGGAGGAAAAATTAAAAGTATTCAGTTGTTAAATCAAGACTTCTCAGCTCCCCATCCTGCAGTCACTTTACTAAATGCCATTTCTCCACATTTCATAATTCTGACTTGACTGATCACTTGGTCACGTCAGCCCAAACTCATTAGGCCAATTAAATAGGAGCGTAGGTGGTAGAGAATCTCCTCATTTAGCTTTGGCAATGCCATCAGCAACTCGGCTTCTAGATCTTCAATGTCATCTTATTTCAAGAGGTGTGAGCATGCATGGGTGCTTTGACTTATTAAAGGGGACACGTTACCACTCAGAAGGACTTCTCAGGACACTGGAGGAAAAAATAAAATAAAATCCAGGGCAATCTGACAAAAATAGGATGCCTTGTCACCCAAACCCTGAGGCAGCTCACACACGGCGCTGTATTTTAAAACATGAAGAAAATAGACTCTGTCTTAACAGCCTGGTTCTGTTAGGAGAGAGACTCCCAGAGAGCCTGCCTTCCTGGCGAGTGTCCAGGGAGCAGCACTGCTCTGAGGAAGGCCCCGTGGATTTGCTGGCTTGGCAGCCATGTGTGGCTGTCTAGGGCACCCACTGAGGGGCAGGAGAGGGGCTGAGAGCCCAATATATGCGTGCTCATGGCCCAGGGTACCCTGGGAGCCATTTCCCTAGCTGGTAACAGCACAGATTTATGCCATTTCTCTGGAAGGGTGCATTTGCTTGGCTGTGAAAAGGTACCACATATGTAAACAGTTTGGTACCTGGGTAATAAACAGACCGGGTAACTGGTTATTGTCCAAAAATCAGACAATGCTGAGACAAGGAGGAAGCAACTTGAACTCATTTTGGCCACCTAAAGGGTTTCTGTCACAGACTGGACTATTGGAGCTTATGCAAAAAAGTCTACCAGAGGAGTAGGTACAGTGGCACAGTGGGTTAAACCACAACTTGAAGTACATACAATCCATATCCATATCCTGAGATCGAGTTCCACCTCCACTTCCAATCCAATTCCCTCCTGATGTACCTGGGAGGCAAAAGGTGATGGCCCAAGTACTTGGGTTTCTGCCACCCATGTGGGAGATTCAGATGGAGTTCTGGCTCTTACTGTAGGCATTTGGGAAGTGAACCAGTGGATGGAAGATTTCTCTCTCTCTCTCTCTCTCTCTCTCTCTCTCTCTCTGTGTGTGTGTGTGTGTCCCTTGCTCACTCTGACTTTCAAATAAATAAATAGATAAATACATCTTTGGAGGAAAAAACAAAGAAATCCACCAGAGATTTGTTCCCAGTGTGAGATTCCATAAAAACAGATAGGATAGGAAGGCACAGAAAAGAAGAAGCTGCTGTGTTTTATGTCTAGAAATGTTTCCATGTTTGAGTGCAGGGGTCGTGTCTGATTCACTTTTGGATTCTTAATACCATGCACTCAATATGTGTGGTAGGAATGCATTTAAATCCATTTCATTTTTTCAGCCTTTCTTGCCTTCAATAAAAGAGAGATGATTAAAATCTGTCTTTTTATGTCCACAGAATTCAACACTACATTAACTTAACAAATGAGGTTCCTTTGTGAAAAATTTTCAAAAGCTATTAAATGTTACCAGATTTTAGAGTTAAGAGAGTCTTAGTCAAACCCACTTATGTGCAAATGAAACAGCAGAGGTCCAGGGAGTCCCAGTGACCTGAAGGCCACACAACAAGTTGGAGACAAAGCCAGGGTAGAGCTGAGCCTTCCCACCCAAGGCCAGAGATTTTCATCAGTGCTTCTGTGACTTACAGAGCAGATGCTGTACCTCTAGCATAGGCTTTTCCCCTATCTTAGGTGCTGACAGCCTCCTACATACCAGCATTCTCAGATTATATTTGTGGCCCCATTGCAAGTGCCATTTCCATTTCTCCCTTTTTTTTCAGCTTAACAGTCTCTCCTTTTCTTTAAGATTTATTTATTTACTTGAAAGGCAGAGTTACAGAGAGAGAGGGAGAGACAGAGAGAGAGAGGTAGATCTTCCATCTACCTAGATGCCCACAAAGGCAGGGGCTGGGCCAGGTCAAAGCCAGGAGCCTGGAGAGTCATCTGGATCTCTCACATGGGTTGCAGGAGCCCAAGCACTTGGGCCATCTTCTGCTGCTTTCTCAGGTGCATTAGCAGGGAGGTGAATTCAAAGTGGAGCAGCTGGGACTCAAACCAGCACCATAAGAGATGCCATCATTGAAGGCAGTAGCTTCACCCAATGTGCCACAACACCAACCCCACTCCCATTTCTCTAGTGCTATCCCTTATATCCCCTAGTCAAGTATATATTCTTTTCCTCCACTGCACATTTCTAGACTTATAAATGGGTAACCAGGTATCAATTCTGCATAATCTACATATATGTGCCCCAGAGAAAATATCCACTAGATACCACTTTCAAATTCTTTGGGAAATGAGCCATGGAATAAAATAAATAAACTATTTCTGCAAGATTACAGAGCAGATAAATACTTCAGACAGCAGACTTAACACTAAGAAAATTAAAGCAAGCAGCCGTCAACCAGAACCCTCCCCCCACCCCCACCCCCACCCCCACAGAGTCAGAGAAGAGTGGTCTGGCAGAGTAAATAAACATCATAGATGAGCTATACTGAGGATGGGCACCACAAGGCAACCAGGATGAAACAGAAGAGTAACCTACAAGCAGTGCTTACTGACTGCCTAACGCCACTCTTCCAGAAAGCATCCCAGTGACAGTCATTAAACAAGGCAGACATCACCCAGAGAGAGCACTAGATTCAGGTCAACCTATGGACCGGCATTTCCAAAGATATTCATCTAGGGAGTAATTACAGATTTCCTAAACTTGATTTCTGGGAACAGGAGTTGCCCACGTGGTTGGTAACTCGATAGAGACAAATAGGTGAAGGCTGTTGTAACAGATGGAGCATTTTAGTTAAATAATAACAAGCCATTCATTCTTCAGGCAAAAGGAATCAGCTGACTGAATGTGGTAGAAAACTAAAAATTCAGAACCTCAGTGGCACTGGGTCACACAGGGATTTATGATGCAAGATGAACTTGAAAAATATAACAAAGAAATATCTGCAATGAACAACAGATTTATGGGCTTAATGTATAGCTCCATTTGCCCTAAAAAGCCTTCTGGGAATAGATTTTCACTGCATTTTAGACAGCATGATGTTTTTCTATCTCCTATATCTAGAAAGTTCAAACTGGACTAGCCAGCTATGAAAGAAAAGATAATTTTATTATACCTTGATAACTTTGTGTTTCTATTCAATATTTTCTCAACTGGGAATACCTAGTGCCTTGTGTTGGTCATCATTTCACATTTATTGAGCGACTTGGGCTCAAGACACCACACAGAAGATATAATGAAAACTAAATCAACAAAGTGGAGCCAAGAATACTGCAGTGAGTGAGCAATACCTATAAGAGGGAGCATTTCTATCAGTAGAATTCTAAGAAAAGATTATTTTTACAAATGTCTTGGGATTAGGAAAAAGAAAAAAAAGGAGGATATAAAAGAAACATTTGGAATCAGCTGTCTAGAGTTGAATGGATATGGCTTAAACTCTAAACCATACTATTGAACTTATAATAGTCAAGAATGTCAAGGGTAGGTGTGCCAGAAGTAACAAGTGGCTCCTTAAAGTTGGAGGGCTGGCGCTGTGGCATAGCAAGTAAAGCCACCGCCTGCAGTGCTGGCAACCCATATGGGCACCGGTTCAAGTCCCAGCTGTTCCATTTGTGATCCAGCCCTTTGCTATGGCCTGGAAAAGCAGTGGAACATGACCCAAGCTCTTAGGCCCCTGCACCCATGTGTGAGACCCATAAATCAGGAGTTCCTGGTTCCTGGCTTTGGATTGCTGTAGCTCTGGCCATTGCAGCCATCTGGGGAGTGAACCAGTGGGTGGAAGACCTCTCTCTCACTCTCTGCCTCTCTGTAATTCTGCCTTTCAAATGAAAAAATAACTCTTTTAAAAAAGTGAAGTTTGTTCTCAATTTCAGTAACAAAATCAGTAACATTAGGTTGGCTACTTACATAACTCAAAGTATAAAATAAATAACCAAGAGTACACGTTGATATTTTTAAGTGATTACATGAATAAATACATGGAGACTAGACAAGTCTCATGTGCACAAGAATTCTAAATAATTTGCATAGATACTTTGCCACTAAGGAGGCAAACCTTACTTTCTTGATCTTTAAGTGTGGGCTGAGTATAGTCACTTCTTTCCAAAGAGCACAGGAGGCAAAGGGAGAGAGAGGGTAACACTATCGTGGGGACATCAGGTGAACACTGGCTCAGCCAGGCTATCAAGGCAAACATAGACATTTCCACTGGCAGCAGTAGACACGATGATCTAAGCATAGCACTTTATCTCTATGATCTTCCTCCCAAAGTCCACATCCTCAAGCTAACCATGAAGAAAACATCAGACATGTCCCAGTTAGGAACATTCTACAAAATACCAGACCTGTGTTCCCCTAAAGTGTCAAAAACAAGGAACTACATCCCAGCCAAGAGGAATCCATGGAGACATGACCACTGAATGTAATGTGATGTCTTAGATGGGAGTCCAGAGGACAGAAAGGACATTAAGTAGAAACTAAGGAAACCTGAATAAAGAATGAGCTTTCCGGGGCCAACATGGTGGCGTGACAGGTAAAGGCCACTGTCTGTAATGCCAGCATCACATACGGGCATTGGTTTATGTCATGGCTGCTTCACTTCTGATCCAGGTCCCGGATAATGGCCTGGGAAAAGCAATGGACGATGGCCAAAGATACCACCCATGGTAGGGGACCCAGATGAAGCTCCTGGCTCCCGGCTTCAGCCTAGCCCAGCACTGGCCACTATGGCCATTTGAAGAGTGAAACAGCTGATGGAAGATCTCTCTCTCTCTCTCTCTCTCTCTCTCTGCAACTGCAACTTTCAAAATAAATAAATAAATATTTTTTAAAGAAAATGAACCTTCTTAAAAGTAATTGATCCATATTAGCTCACTTATTGGGACAAACACACTGTACTAAGATAACATGCTAATCGGGGATAGAGAAAACTGGGTGATGGGTTTATACGAACTAACTGTGCCACCTTTCCATTGTTGCCGCATCGTTTTCCAAAACCACTACGATAAAATTTTATTTTAAAAACATAAAAAGGAAAGTGGCAAAAAAAATAGAGTAGAAGAAGTAGTTATTTAAAGGAGAAAGAAGTCAACAGTTAAAAGTAGGCACTCTCAGCTCAGCAGAGCCTAGAATGTCAGCAGCGGAAAAAGTCAAAATTCGTCTCTACATGCCAAGAACTGTTTGGAACAATGTGTTAGGAACAGCTGAAAGGTATTCACAAGCACAATTAGCACCTTGACTGACTGGGAGCCAAAAATAAGCTGGCTGTGGAGGAGTGAGCAGGCCAGGGTCATAAAGAGGCCCCGCGATGACATCTGAATGAGGGAAGGCTCCCAAGGAGGAACGCAGAGGTAAACAGAGGGCAGGTTTGTGACAGGAGCGCCTTTGTCACGGCTGCCTGCTGTTTCTAATCAGGAGTAAGCACTGGGTTTTAGTTCCTCAAAAATCCTCACGTTGACACTTTTGTCACTCTCACAAAGGTGGTTGTCTGGAGATACAGGCAGCCAGCCCCTGCTCCTCCCCTCCTTGAACTGTGCCTAGCTGGAGAGCACCTAAAACAACACCTCCCGGTGCTGGGGCTGACCAGCCTCCAGCTGCAGCCGCAGAGTCTTAATTTGGAGGGACTGAATCATCCGTTTCTCACCTTTCTCACCAGCCAAGTATTTTTAACTCACTGTCAGCTCTGGAGTGAACGTGGAGTCTGGGAGGGAAAAAGAGTCCATTCTTCACTCTTCTGCTTTTGATGGCTGAATCCGGGAATGTGTTACAGAGAGAAGGAAAAAGTAGGATCTTTTATTTAAAAGTAACAGTGGATGGCTTAGCATTTTTATCCAATTTTTAAATGCCCAAAGTGAGTCAAAACAGAGACGATTTTTTTAGCTGGTGACAGCTCATTTGTCCCGGCCTAAGCACAGAAACAGGGCACAGTTGCCGTTAGCTGCCCAATGGGCGCTGGGGATGATATGCCATAGAGATGGTTGCATCTAGCTCAACACACCAGAAGCACCTGCCCCAGAAGCAGAACCTCTATGGACCTGTTCTGCTAGACCTCAAAGATCTGAACAAGAAAGAGACTAAACTTGAACTGTTGTTTTAGGGCCGTTGTACACACTGGGACTCAAAAAACTGATTTCAAGAAAAGAGTTTGTTACAACATCTAAAAGAAACTCTTATGGTTCCATCCAGTTCCTGGGTCTGAATTGAGAAAATGGAAGTATGGAGGCCAAAGTGACCAGGAAGACATGTTTCTGATCTCTGCGTATAGGAGCGGAATGGCAATTAATAGTGTTTAAGCAAGACTTCTGTTCCCCTCTTTGTTGTTACTTGCAGGGTACATAAAGTACGGATTTCATGGTCAGGAATTGAAAAGCATATGCCCATGAGTGGATATTGTGGAATGATGGGATTCAGATAACACAATTCTGTGTGCTGCATTAAAAAATAGCAAGAATAGATTATGCCTAGGAATGAGATGCTGGGGCAATACCAAAAGGAATCAAGTTATTGATTAACAGTTATGTTGCCTGAACCCACACCATGTCCACAACTGTGGGCACAAAGGATAGAAGCGGGAAGTTTTCAAGGTGAGAAAAGCTTACTGAGGGAGATGACCGGCATGAGTTGCTAAAGGTAGGGAAACTGGTGACAAGCACTGGGAAGGGGCTGACAAAGAGGCAGGGAACTACTCGATACAGGAGAGAGTGAAACCTGATCCGTACAAGTTAGAAAAAAAGCCCAGAGTGTCTGATCTGCCCTCAGAGTATTTGCAGGGATTTCAGGGTAAAACTAAACTAATGTCTATAAAAAGAAAGTAAATAATTGTAGTAAACACATACATACTATTTCCCATATGCCAAGCAAATGTAAATATATTAACTTGCTTAATGTTCACAATGGTCTTATGTGGGAGGGACCTTATTCTCCCTATTTTACAGATGGGGAAACTGAGGTATAAAGAGAGCAAGTGACTTGCCCAAGGTTGCATAAGTAATAGGTGAGCTCTTGACCATATAAAATGATTCACATGACACACAAGCTACATGAAATCAGGAAGGACCTTGCATATTCATCCTTAACTGTGCTATAATCTAAAATCATTAAAATAACCATTTGGAACCACTGCGTTTGTCTATATTCATTCTCTTACCCAAAAATTCTACACTTGTATATGGAATGCATGCTGTGCACCATGCACTGTTATAGGATTTGGGAATACAAAATATTCAAACATTCTTGGCTTCCTGAAGCATACATTCTAGTGAGGTGCAAGAAATGAAATAAGAATAGCAGAGATGAGATGAGAGGAGATGAGATGAGGTGAGGTGAGATGAGATGAGGTGAGGTGAGGTGAGGAGAAGAAAGGTAGGGAAGGGAAAGGAAGGGGAGGGGAGGGGAGGGGAAGGAGAGGAAAGAAAGGGAGAAGAGAGGAGAGAAGAGAAGCGAAGTGTAATGGAGACAAAATAGGGAGACAGGCAGGAGTGACAGCTGAAGCTTCAAATACTGTGGTCACCAGAGTCACTGAAACTAACAGACGTGAGGAAGCAAGCCATGCAGACATTTAGGGGAGAGCACTCCTGGCAGAAGGAATCTCGGGCATAAAGATCCTAGGGCCAGAGTGCAATAAAGCATCCAAGGGGATTCTGTGGCTACATCAGATTTATCTTTGGTTAAGTCCCTAAGCCAAGTCTCAAAATGTGAAGTTCAAGCAGTCTCCACACTATACACACTTCATATACTGTTGCGTTTTACCCCCAAAGGATTTCTCTTCATATGTTATCCTTCCAGACATAACTCAAAGATCACCAGCTCCTCCCAGATTCCTCCTTCATCATTTGTTGGAAGTTCCCAAATTCCTTGTGGTATTTGCAACTTTGCACCTTGCTTTTCATGGGTTTCTTTGACGCCCTCCGTTCCCTCAATCTTACACATTCATGGAGGGCAGCAAACGATGCAGTTCATTATTTTATTCTCTACGAGCCTCGCCTTGCTCAAAGTTAGTGGCTAATGGATATCTGCTGAAAAGCTGTGTATGCCTCTCCTCCAATGAAATTCCATCTTATATCAGTGACTTCACACATCTCTATTGTATTACAGTGAGGCAATAGATTTTAATCATGGTTTCCCAAATTTCCGGCAGCTCGCAAAGTTTTTTGACATATATTGCAATTAAATAACACATAAAATTGGATGCTCATATTCTAAACTTCCATGATCTTAAAGAGTAACACATTTTCCCATACAACCATAAATAGAGGAAGATCAGTTCCAAAAATTTTGCTGTACACAAGGAAAACTGGAAGATTGCAAAGTACCTTTGTTTATGTTATCAAAACATAATAAAGGATAAAATATTTAAACATTTCAGACAGACAGAATGTTTAAAATGGGCTGAATTCCATTTTTGCCCAATCTGGCAAAGACCAATGGCTCATGCCTTGTTATTTCCTGATTGAAAAATTCGTTAGATCTGATATTTTCTGTAAGGCGTACCAGAAACTCTGAGATTGTTAGGCTATTGTAGCTGATGATTCACTACCACACTGCTTTTAAAAAACCAGCAAGTATAAAGCCAATGCAGGATAGGAGGAGTATAGAATTTACAATGATTTCCTCTGAATTTCTCCCATTCCTCTAATGCAGAAAGTAGCCTACAAAGTCATGTAACTGATTTGAAATTGACCAGCAGACATTTCAGCTCCAAGGTTATCATTGCTTGTAAGAGTGGAAAATAAATGGGAAAATCAGTGAGAGAGGCATTTTTGGGAAACAAACACCTTATCTGGAATTGCTTTGTCCTTCTGTGCCTCTCCCCCTGAGGGACTCTGGCTGAACTACCCTGGCCGGTTGTGGGCCAATATGCAGAAGACTCACCCGTGGCTTGGGGGCTCTGGCTCTGGACCAAGAGAAGGCTGTTCTTCAGAGGCGCATCTCATCTTCAATGTGACAAGACAGGAACACTGCTGGTGCTCAGGACAGGGTCACTCAGAAGGCTTCTGCTCAGTGACCTGGAGATAAATCAGGACTGCATATCTCATTGCAGAGAGGCTAAGTAAAAATGTATTGCTCTCTGAGCCATCATGGTTTGCAACAGGTGAGCCTCATGGACTAGAAATTATTTTCCCCATTCTCCTCTTCTGTCCTAGTCCAGAATTGCCATGTTTGCCTCACTTCCATGGCTATCTTGAACATTTTCTCTCCCCTAAAGCCCATCCTACCCATCATTCTCATCATCCTCAATGAGGAACATTTCCTGACACCTACCACATGACTCACTGTGCTGGGTTTGAAACACAGAGTACTGAACAAGACAGCTTTGGTCCTTGTACTTACTAAGGGTAGAAGGAAAGGATGATCACCCTGAAGTATAGGGAATGATGACTCTCAGTCAACATCTTGATAAAGATGGCATATTTACAAACCTATCACACAATAAAAGACATAGGCAGTGCTGAAGCAAAGTGGGGTTCTAGGCAGGGGCAGAACTTATGTCGGGAGGGGTGGATGTCGTGGTGCAGTGTGGTAAGCTGCCGTTTGGGACATCTACAACCCATACCACAGTGACAATTCAATTCCTGGCTACCCTGCTTCCAATTCAGCTTCCTGTTAATGCACCTGGGAAATAGCAGATAATGGCTGAAGTACTTGAGTCCCTGCCACTCACATGGGAGACTTGAGTGGAGTTCCAGGCTCCTGATTTTGCCTCACCCAGCTCTGGCTATTGTGGCCATTTGAGGAATGAACTAGTGGATAGAAGAAAGATATCTCTCTCTCTCTCTCTCTCTCTCTCACTCTCGCTCTTGCTCTCCCTCTCTCTTTCTATCTATCTCTGTCTTTCAAATAAACATTTTTTTTAAAAGGGAATCATTATGTCAGGACTTCAAAGCTTCACAAGCCCAACAATAGCACTCACTCCTCTCCCTAACTGCCTCTGAGTCCTACTGCAAGTCCGGGGTGAGCCTTACCTCCTCCTTGCCTGCCCAAGATAAAGGTAATCTTTGTGTTTTCCTTCTCAGCAATCCCTTTTCTCCCCCTGCAATCTGCAGGGAATAAGTGAAGCTGGGGGAGAGAGAAAGAGAGAAAAGCATTTTTGGCTTTGCACTTCAATCATTGATTTGTGACATCAGCAGAAACAGGCACATGAGGAGAAGAAAAAAAGCTTTTAGAGATTCTGAAGATTTGGCTTTGAATTATGAACGTGAAATCCTGGACAGCTTGGGATAAAGCAAGGTTTTAGAGGAAATCAGCTGTCCAAAGAGCAGTTTTCCTATGATTTGGATAAAAGATACAGTATGAAGATCTCCCACCCAGGGAAGACCTGACGGGAGCTGGGCACCCACCCCTCCCATCTCTGGGCTGGAATTGCAGGCCACCGTGTGTCTGCAGTGAAAGGCAGAGGTGAGAAGGAGATTTCAGGGAAGAGAATGTCTCCTATCTTCCCACAAGGTGGTTCGGATACTGCACAGCAGCGCAATATCAAGCTGTAGGTTCAAAGGGCTGAAGAAGGGACATAAATGTGCTCCCCGAAGCAGTGGCTTCTCCTGTGTTGTACATGGAAATCAGCCAAGAGTTTCTGAGGAGGTCCATCTGTCCAGAAAACAGTCACGGGAGGGGCTGGGGAGAGAGGTGATCCCTGGTGGCTCGGGCAAAGGAGACAGATTGTACACCAAAGAGCAAATGGAAGGAGGATCCCTTGTAGGGGAGCCAGAGAGAGCAGAGACACACAGGGTGGCCATTTTCCCTCTCCTTGTGCCAGGCTAACCTGCCGGGAGCTTTGGGAAAGCAGAAAGGAAGGAGAGGAACATTATGATTAGACCAAAATTAAGACCGATTTTGGATTTTACTTTAGATTTGAACTGGAAGTGAATGTTGTTCTATTGGAAACAGGGACTAGAACATTAAGCTCAGTTATACAATTTCAGCTGTGCACATCCAAACTTGTGCACTATTATTACATGGGAAACTCCTACTGTTTCACTGGCATTTCAGAACAGATACTCCCCCAAACAAGCATATACATAATGTATGGCAGGATCACACCCAGTTCTAAGACAGACCATAAATCCACTTTATCTTTTCTCTCAACACTTCTGTGAAAAAAAAAAAATTGCAGTGAACCTCTATACATAGTCATGGATGACCTACTCAAGCCTTTCCTAATGAGAAACCACACTGATTAATTAATTCAGTCAAAGTCTAGTGGAGGGATTTTTCTCATTGTGCGTTTTTGCCACAAATGAATAATCCTTAGCAGAATTCTAATAGAGTTGCTAATAGGAGGGCTAGACGCTGCATAATGGTTGTATCCACACCAGATGAGGCACTATCACATGGAAGCCCACTTGACATTCCACAGGGAGTTTGTAGAGGTCAGTGGTTAGAGCATGGGTCCGGGCATCAGGGAGCTCAATTCCAATTTAATTCCAATTCTGCACCGACACACGCAACAGCATGCGTGAGTCTCAGATGCACAAAAAAGGAGAAGTCAAAGAGGCTGAAGCCAAAAGACTACCTACCACATGACTCTGCATCTATGACATTCTGGAAAGGGCCCGATTATAGCTATAAACACAGCTGTGGTCGCTGGACCTGGTGGCAGGGCTGGGGCTTGATAAGAGGAGGCCGAGGAATTTGCAGGCATAGGTGATGGAACTTGTCTGTATCTTGACAGTTTTCTGTCAGCACTCATGGAAACATATACCAAAAAGAGCAAATTTTATGAATGGATATAAATAAAACAGTAAGTGATTTTAAGCCCCATTTTCCACTTAATAACTGAATGATCTTGCCCTCATAACTAAATCTCTTTGTGCTTCACTTTCTTTAACTCCAAAGATAAATGAGGGGCCAGCACTGTGGAGCAGCAGGTTAAAGCCCCAGTGTGGGCATCTCATATGGGCACCTGTTCAAGTTCGGGTTGCTCCACTTCCGATCCAGCTGTGGTCTGGGAAAACAGTAGAAGAAGGCTCAAGTCCTTGGGTCCCTGCACCCACGTGGAAGACCTGGAAGAAGCTCTTGGCACCTGGTTTCAGATCAGCTCAGCTCTGGCCATTGTGGCCATTTGGGGAGTGAACCAGTGGGTGGAAGACCTCTCTCTCTCTCTCTCTCTCTCTCTGCCTCTCCTCTCTCTATAACCCTGTCTTTCAAATAAATAAAATGAATATTTTTAAAAAAGATAAATAAAAGTATATTTGTCATAAGATTATAATGATGACTAAATGAGTATGAAGGAGGGACTCAGAACTGAGGCTGCCACCTTGTGAGTCCTCAGTAATAGCCATTATCTTCATCATTGTCTTCATCCTCCTCACACCTGGCCTGTGGCATGGTGCCCAGGTCCCCTCTTCACCCGTGCACCTTCCCCAAAAGGCTAGAATGACTGGCTGTTACACCCGTTCAACTGCTTTCCTTTCTAGCAACTGTGCTCCACTAGCTCTCTGGGGTCCCCAGGAAGGGGTGTAACCTTGGGTTGATATGAGGATAAAAGACTAAAATCTGGGACAACTCTGTACAGCTGACCTAGCTTCAGAACTCCCTGTGGCATTGGTTTTGGCTTTAACTGCAACCATATTGTGGGTCAAACACTGCCCATTGATGACGTATTCATAAGCAGTAAAGAGAATTAGTGTCTGGAGCCAGACCACCTGGGTTTATTTCCTGGCTTGGCAGCAGCCATGGATCTTGAACTCACTCACCTCCTCTGTACCTAAGCTTCCCTGTGGGGTTCTGTCCAGGATAACATGAACTAATGGATGTAGAAGTACATAGAACAGTGCCTGCGATGAGGTGAGCTATGTGAGTTGTGAACTTTTGTATAACTTGGCTCAAAAAATCAGGCACTCATTTATATTCCTGTGACACTCATCGTCTGACCTTTCCTTTCCACTTCTTTATTCCAAAATATTATTCAACTTCAAATTTTTTTTCTTTGAGAGCCAGAGAAACAGAGAGAGAATTCATAACCTCTGGTTCGCTCTTCAAATACCTACATAAGCTGGCCGGCGCCATGGCTCACTAGGCTAATCCTCCGCCTTGCGGCGCCCGCACACTGGGTTCTAGTCCCGGTCGGGGCGCCGGATTCTGTCCCTGTTGCCCCTCTTCCAGGCCAACTCTCTGCTGTGGCCCGGGAGTGCAGTGGAGAATGGCCCAAGTGCTTGGGCCCTGCACCCCATGGGAGACCAGGAGAAGCACCTGGCTCCTGCCATCAGATCAGCGCAGTGCGCTGGCCACAGTGCACTGGCAGCGGTGGCCATTGGAGGGTGAACCAACGGCAAAGGAAGACCTTTCTCTCTGTCTCTCTCTCTCACTGTCCACTCTACCTGTCAAAAAAATAAAAAATAAATAAAAATTTTAAAAACCCTACATAAGCTAGCATTAGGCAAAGGTTGAAACCAGGAGCCAGGAACTCAATCCTGGTCTGCCATGTGGGTGGCAGAATGTACCAAGCTGAGCATTGCTTCTCAGGGTACGCACAAGCAAGAAGCTGGAGTCAGGAGCCAAAGCTGGGAACTTGTACTTCTTGTACTCCTCAAGAGATGTGACATCTTTTTTTTTATTTGACAGGTAGAGTCATAGACAGAGAGAAAGGTCTTAGTTCTGTTGGTTCACTCCCCAAATGGCCACTATGGCCGGCGTTGCACCAATCCGAAGCCAGGAGCCAGGTGCTTCCTCCTGGTCTCCCATGCGGGTGCAGGGGCCCAAGCACTTGGGCCATCCTCCACTGCCTTCCCGGGCCACAGCAGAGAGCTGGACTGGAAGAGGAGCAACCAAGACTAGAACCCGGCGCCCACATGGGATGCCGGCACCACAGGTGGAAGATTAACCAAGTGAGCCACGGCGCTGGACCCGAGATGTGACATCTTAACCACCAGGCTACACACTCACCCATTTTATTTTAATATCTATGTTTTTCTGTTGCCTTATGGCAACTAAAAATGACAACTACTTCCATTTCTTCTGATTTACAAAATAAGATTCAGGAAAGTTATCTGACTTGCCCAGCTCATACAGCCAGTCTGTGCCATCCAATTTGCTTTCAGACTCCACTGTACTACACAAGTAATGCAAGGAGCTGTGGAGAAGCTGCGACTTACACCAATTTCTTTATTTAGCTTCATATGGGATACACAGTATAGATCTTAATGATTATGGGCAAATTGAAAGAATGTTAAAGGGTGAAAGTCAACCTCTCCTCCCGTGACACCAGGACCCATTCTATGCTTTCAGCATTTCTTGGTTGTCTGATGCTGAATATTTTAAGTGATGCGGTGATGAGGAACTCACAGCTTCCTTTTGTGACACTCTAGCAAAAAGGGACATGTTTCCTACTCACCACTTCCCCTTATTGGGCCTAGATCTGCCTGTGGAGCCACATCAAGTTAAAGAAATCATCCATGTTACAGCCTTCAAAATATTTGAAAACAGTTATTATAGTCCCTGCTTGTCTCCAAGCTAAACAATACACACAGCTTCAACCAAGCCTTCCCATCACGAAACTTTCAGTTCCCTGTCTACCCTGAGTACCTTCCTCTGGACTCACTCCAGTTTCCCAGCATCTTGAAATACAACACCTGAATCCAGACACAGCTTCCCGTCCCTGAGTTAAGAAAACCAGAAAACAAGACTGCAGTCCTCTTTGATATAACTACTGTGTTTTCATTAATATTCATCCAGGGAATCTAACCTTTCTTGGAAGTCGCAGCACACTGGGGACTACAGAGCTCACTCTCATAGACAGCAAATACTACCCCTCTCCCACACTAACCTATCATTTCACTGTTTCATGATGATTATCCACTTATAATTTGGCTGCTTAGCTATAATCCATTCTTTCAATTTGTCAGGAGCATTTTTCTAACTGATCTTCATCTAAAATATTAACTTCTCACAATTTGAGTCCATGTGAAAATTCTATCAGCGTGCCATTTAGGTCCACATTCAAAATGTTTATGAAAATAATGACTTGTCAAGGAGAATGCAAAGACCTCCCTCAAGCATGCTGTTGACCCCCTCCTTGTTCTCACTTGGGTTCTATGTTCATGCAGTCACAAATCTCTTTCAGTTCTAAGAGCCAACCTGCAGTCCTCCTTATTGTTCTCAAAGATACCATGAGCAATTGTGTCGAATCCTGGCCGAAATCTCAGTGTACTACATTTCTGTCACTCCCCAGCACCCTTCATCCACCTGCCCTATTGTGCTCCCTCGTGTATTGTTTCAGCTCAAGGAAAAGGCATTGAATGTTACTCTCAGGGAAAACAGGACCATCGGGTAGAATTCACAGGACCTTCTTCAGACTACCTCTGAACTGCCCAGGGAGAAGACACAGCTTGTGGGCAAAGGTTACTTAGAACAGACACATTTAAAACACTGGAATAAATCCATATTCTGGGAGGAAAAAAGGCAAGGGAAGAGAGTGAAGAGGCTTCATGCTGGAGACAGGTAAGAGGGACCAGACCTTGTAAGTCATGTTAGAGAATTTGTACTCTATCCTGAGGACAATGGGGAGCCACTGACTGATGTTAAACAACCGAGTGACTCGATCAGATTTGCATTTTACAAAGATCACAGACAAAGACTAACCTGTAGATTCCTGCATTGACAGAGACTTGGGAATAGTTGATTGCTAAGGCCCTATCTATCCCAGGCAAAGACTATGTTTCTCATGCTTAGCTAATCAAGTAACCCAAAAGAAGATGATCTTCTCCAGTGGTATTTGCAATTTCCCTTTCTTCGTGCAATTGTCTGGTTTCACCACTCCCATTTGGGGGTGTGGGGGAGGGGAAGGTAATAGCTACAACACAGTCCCTATCCCTGTTGCCCCCTCCCCTGCCTATCTCTGTAGCTCCCCTCTGCCTGCTCAGCAAGCCAGGCTGCTAGAAATGGAGACAATCTGTGAGCCCAGCTCACAAACTGCAAAGCACACAAATGCCAAATACCACTGCTGAAAGAATCAACGAAGTGACAAAAGTTTGACAGAGATTTGATTAAAATTTCATTTTTATCAAGCATCATGCTGTCAAAAAATGTAACAGATGATTAGGTAGTAAATTCAGAATTCTTTATGACACTTGTTAAGAGAACTTACGCATGACTTGTAAACAAGGAGGACCAAGGAGGACCAAGGACTACAAGGCGGGCGGGGATGGGAGCAGTCACTTCTTGTCACACAGAAGCAATGTTTCATGCCAGCACAGGGGGTACTTAATTTTCTAGAACTATCCATCATTGATTGATACTTTAATATAAATTTTCTACTATAAATATGCTAAGAGTTCTGGCTCTGTGAAGCTACATGTTATTTTACAGAAGCAATGTTTTCTGTCTAAGAGGAGAAAATAACCCCAGATTTCAAGGTTTATTCTATTGCTGGAAATTAACTAGTTTATTTCCAGGCTAGCAATTGAATTTAACATTCCCTTCTTAAATTGTGTATAAATATCCAATGCTTCCAATGCTCTCTGAATAAGCTTTATGATTTTACTATTTCTCTCATTAATTAAGGAATCACATAATATCTTTGACCTTCTTTCATTCTATATTTGTACTGGTCCTGCTTCAGCTTTTTGAAAATTATGCTTTGACATCTTTAGTAATAAATAATTTAGTGTTATTCTTCACTGGGTTCTGTCCTGTGGCTGGATTTGAAAGTCTAAATGCTCAGGGATAATTTTTCTCCCATAGTGTGTCTTTCCTCTCTTTTCTTCCTTTGTTTTTATTTTCCTTTTATGAAATTTTTCATTTGTTTGAAAGACAGGCAGACAGCGAATTAGACAGAAATCTCCCATCTGCTGGCTAAAGCAAAAAGCCCAGAAGCAGGAACCCAGTCCAGGCCTCCTGTGTGGGTGGCAGGGATCTTATTACTGGAGCCATGACCTGCTGTCTCCAAGTGGGAGCTAGAGTTGGAACTGGAACCCAAGCGCTGCCAAATGGGATGCATGCATTCCAAGGGCGGCTTATCCATTGCACTCAACACCAGCCTCTGATCCTTTGTTTTTCAATGTCAGTATCAAGTGGAGGAGAGCTTGGCAGCCCAGGGTATTCTTATTTCTGGCATCTTAGGAAACAGCAACAAACAGGAGATGACAGTCATAGCCAGGACTGAAGAAAAGTAGATGCACATTTTTCCTTCCAATCTTGTTCCTCCTACATTTTCACTGCAAATTCTTCCAGGACAAAAATAATAATAGTTAATTAATTTTAAAATACACACACACACACACACACACACACACATAGGTAAAATATCTTCCAGGTAGTGAATTCATGTCTACTTGAACAAATGAGATATGTATCTGAAAGCAAGTCAGAGTGGCCTCACTGCTTTGTCAGGGTGTTGGGCTCTGGGGTGGCTTCCTGTCCACCTCGCCATGTCCTTATCCCTGGAAGTCTCCTTATGCCACACAATCAAGGTGGTGGATCCTGGTGTTAGGTTCTGCCATACAACTCTTCTTGTGGTGATGGTTTTTTTTTTTTTTTACAGATACATGAAACCCAGTAAGAAAAATAAAAGACTGAATAAGGGAAAATTTTAGAACAACCTAATTAATACCTGAAGAAACCCAAAGCTTTTGCTTTGTACCCTATGGTGATTTGTTATGCTTTCCAGTGAAAGCCATGGTATCCAGCTCCTCAAAATGGAATTCTTCATACACTGGGGACTGTTGCTTTCTCCCCTGCTCGTAAAAGAGATTGTATCCTCTACCCCCATAAAAAGGTACAGGGAGGAAATGAGCAGCCCTGGTTCATTACCGCTATGCTAATTCACAGGTAAATTGCTTATTTTATCTAATGCCATTTAGAATTGCATGGTCTTCTTAAAGACTCTTAGCTGGGTTTGCACAGTTTCTTTTAAATACAATATTGGCTTTCAAAATAAAAGATTCTTTTGGTTGTTATCATAAATTTCATCTCCTTTTATGCCAGCAGCATTTCCTGTTTCAAAACCCTTCAGCCAGGAAGCATTGTGCTGTTCTCTTTCTGGCTTTCACGGGACCTGACAACTCGAGCAGCCATCATCAAGGTACATTACGGTACAAAGTACAGATCTCAAACATGGGATATACTGCAACGACCATTACTACTGCAGCGTGAGTCTTTTGTATTAGACTGGGTTCTGATAATCTCTCTGACAGATGCTGCAAGACCAAAGAGCCTCCCACAGCTACAGCCCTAGACAAACCCAGGGTGGAAGTGTGTTCCCCTCTAGCAGTTGTCTGAGTCCCTGTGACAGCACCCACACTCCTCGTTGCCAGGCACAGGCATTGCACTTGGCGGCCGTGACTGTGGGTGTGGGAGGCTGGGTTCTGCCAACTGCTCAGTCAGAATCAGCCCCATGGCACTGCCTAGGACCCAGCACCCAGCACACAGTAGCCAAGGGGCTGGGCTAGGAAGGAGGAAGGAAGCTGAAAAGGAATGGCCACTGCGTTTGGTGAGGGAGCTGTCTGAAACAAATTTGACTGATGAGAAGCAGTTCGCTCTCATCTCAGTGTTCTGTGATTTCATTTATTTACTTGATTACTGCAGCCCCGCCTCATTTCAAACCGACTGGGGGAGGCTTGGAAAGCTTTAAGCAGGGCCCCACTGAACATGCACCCAGGAAACAATCTGCTTCTCGCTGTTCCAGCTCTGTTTTTAGCTACCAAACAATTAAGCAGGAGCACGCAGCTTTCCCAGGCAGAACTGCACCCACAGCAGCTATCACCCCGCGGTAGGAGAGCACAAGGCACTATGGGGAGAAATCAGTTAACCTCTTCCATGCCCCAGATAACAGCCTTATCTCAGCTGAGACCCAGGGTCAGCCAGAAGACGTGCCGGCTTTCCAGCTGTTCCAAACGGCCCCTCCTCCCTGTTCGCTGGCCCTCCCAGGCCACAGGGAAGGGAAATCTCGAACCCTTCTCTCTAGAGCACCTGGTGATTCTCAGGAATTCAAGAAGAGAGGAGCAGAAGATGTCAGGACAAGCAGCATGTGCAACCTCACGTTTTAAGACACTGGCTGAAAGGAGATTCTGTATTTCTTGTGGATGGGCCCAAAGACAGCAAGCTGCGTGCTTAGAAAGCCCAGGATACAACATGCAAACAGGTGATTGGGGTCAACACCACAATAAGCCTAGGTGGAGGGTGGGCAGGAGAAAGGTTATTATTTTTTTAAAAAAGATTATTTATTTTATTTGAAAGGCAGTGTTATAGAGAGGCAGAGAGAGAGAGAGAGAGAGAGAGAGGTCTTCCATCCACTGGTTCACTTCCCAGTTGGCCGCAATGGCTGGAGCTGTGCCAGATCCGAAACCAGGAGCCAGGAGCTTCTTCCGGGTTTCCCATGCCAGTGCAGGGGCCCAAGGACTTGGGCCATCTTCTACTGCTTTTCCAGGCCACAGCAGAGAGCTGGAAGAGGAGCAGCCAGGACTAGAACCGGCGCCCATATGAGATGGCGGCACTGCAGGCAGCAGCTTTGCCCCGCTAAGCCACAGTGCCGGCCCCCAGAGAAAGGTGATTCTGAAGCTACAGAAAGGAAGATGCTGTTCATTCAGCCAGTGTTTATGAAGCACGTCTGGGTGCTAGAAGTTCTTGTGACAAAATGGTAACAAATTCTATGCAAATTTTCCTTTGAAAAATCCTTCAGGAAGGGGCTGGGTTTTCCTCTAGTGTCAGCTTTGATCCTTCTTGGGGCCCCTGGGTAAGCAGTTAGTAGGCTTGCATTCAGGTTCATGTTATGTGAAAGAGTGAAATATTGAAGCACTAAGCTCTTCTTCAGCATGAAGAAATACCTAGCACAGAAGCCTGAGAGCTGAGATCAGCTAACCTCGCATGAGGGTAATGTGTTCCTACCAAACCCACTCCTCTTTTTTTTGATAGAATTTCACTTGCTTTTGTCTCCTTTGTTCTTGGCCCCCCTCCTGGGTCTTTGAATCTGACCCTCTCTGCTTTCTTCTCAACTGCTGCCCCACTTTGCTGTTTGTTGGCTTATAGATCAAGTCCCATGAGTTAAATGCACAACTATTTCAGACTTGACTTTAAACAATGTGGCAAGTGGTATGATAGAATCTGAACCAAAATATTGTAGAAAAGGACATAATTGGTGTAACCAGGAGTTAACTTGCTCTGCACTAATGAGCTTAGATCTCTAATTCCAAAGTCTATGATTGGAACAGCTAAGAACATTCCTAACTCATTTATCAAGAGAGACTTGGCCAAGCCTTGCTGAGGAGTCCACCCCCCACATCCTCTGCTGATGGATTTGCAATCCCAATACTGAGAAACTGTGGCAGCACACAAAATCCTAGCACAGTAAGTCTTCAGTTATGAAAATGCCATATTTGAAAAAATATCATATGGCAATTTTTTTAATTCTCTCAGAATAATTCTAAGGCTTGGATTATTTAATCTTCTTGATTTGAAATATAGAGTGCTGTTAAAACCCCAAGGAGAGCCCCAACATTTCTACCAGAAGATTAGGAAAGCCTTCAGAGTGGGTAATCTTTGTACTGAGCCTTGAAGGAATGGGTTGGAGAGGACCAGAAATAGGCTGTAGAGGAAATAACTACTGTAGGTAAAAAGGCTGGAACAAAAGCACAGTTATATTCTTTATTAAATAAATAAAATCACAAAGTATAAAGAAACCTGCCTTAACCATTCTGTTAACTCCTCTTTCTCCCCACTTGTACTTGTCCTCAATCCATCATTCATGTCACCAACCAGAAGCATATGTCTTGATTCGTTGGCCCGTTCCAGGCAGGAAAAGCCCAGACTTCACACAGATTGTCCTATCTCATGTTCCTGGTTCACTTGGTAAACAATAAAACCATGTATTTAGTTATTTTAGCTAAGGTGTTAAAATTGATAAGATCCTACTGCCTCACCTCGTCCATCAAACTTTCCCCAGTCGGTTGCTCTCTGCCAAACTGACCTTTTCTCTATCTGTGTTCCATAGCACGTTGAAGTTCTTGTAGCACTTAACCACCTACTAGCCTTCCTTCAACCCTGGTCTGTTTCCTTCTTTAGACGTAAGCTCCCTTTGGCAGCTGGGACCTCTTCTTATTCATATCCAACAGAACTGAATTGGCCTTTTCTCAAATACAATCTGTGGGAAAGTGGAGAAGAAAGAATGAAGAGATTTGTTGTTTTTATTAATAAGTGATGACATGATGAAAACATTGGTTGTATTGTCCATGTTTTCAATAGCCTCTATTTTCATTTTCAGAGATGTGTCCTGGTAAAATGGAAGGAATTACTACTCCAAGTGTAGAATCTAGTCAAAAGACTTGGCTCTACTTTGTAAAACTTTCTGGCTTTCTAATTAATTTTATAGTTGGCACAAACTGAAATTATGGCTTAAAAATTCTAGTAGCTTCTTTAGATATCAAGCGATCTTTACTATACAACATTGCAATGGTTAAAGTACAAATCAATCTAGTAAGTATGGATTAATTTTCCCTTTAAAAATGCATAAGAATTTGAAGTGGTATTGTCTTTTATTATTGTACTATGACTTTCCCATTGAAAACAAGATGGCCAGATATAAAGATGTTAAAATGTCCTATGCACAGTAAGATTCACTTAGCCTTATCTATTTTAATCTAAGATTTTTTTTATCTTTAGTAACATAATTATTATACCCATCAATTCATCCGGCGAGCCTGGGTCAAATGCTTTACATAAAGTTATTCATATGTTATACCATAGTCTTCTCCTCTAACTAGAAAAGACAAATTAATCTTTCTTGTTAGCCTCCATTTCTATTTTTTTCAATGCTTCTTTTATTTATTAATCAAGACTCCTATATTTAAATTGTATGGCTAAAAACTGATTCCATGAGAGTGATCTGATTCCTCTTTGTGAGCGAAATCATTTTTTGAAACCAAGAATGTTGGATCTATGAAGTGTCTCAGAAATTCATAGTCCCGAATTAGAGAAACTAGCCTTAGAAATGGCTGACATGTACTGTTAATGTAAAATTCTAAGAAAGGAAAACTGTAAATACTAATTCTGGCAAACATGCAAAGATTCTGCAATTTCATTCTTTGTTGGTGGCAATTATAATTGATCGAGTTCTTTGGAAATAGACATTGGATATCAAGAACCCTAAAAATGACCAATGCAGTTGTATGTTCTGTTTCTCAACTGTAAAATTAGCTTGTAAAATTTTTATAAGGATCGCAGCAGTCCAACCTTACTGTGGCTCTGCCCCTGGGATGGTAGACCCTTTCCTTGAATTGTCAGAGTGTAATTATTGAGAGGGAAGTAGGGATGGTAGGTTACTTCATTCAGTGGATTAGAATAAAGCTTTTTAAATATTGTTTGTGAGTAACAAATTAGTAGTATTGATTATTTATACCAGCTTCCTTCTCAAAAGCATCGAGGTTGTTTTCAGAGATATAAAGTATAAAGGCATTTTTTAAAATGAAGAAATTATGATCAATTAAAAATGGAAATAGGGAAATACAATGAAACCAGAACCAAGTTGACATTTGAACTTGTAACTGAGCTTCCCAACAGCCAGAAAGAATGAGACAGAGAGAGAAAAAGGATATTCACAATGTGTTAGAGAGAAGCAGTCCATCTGCTGGAAGAGCAGCGGCCTTGCCTAACACCACATCTTGACAGAGACTTGCCTGTGATCCTGGCAGGACCAGAGACTGAACCCTACCACAGTAAGTACTTTCTCTGCAGTATCTATCCCACCTGTTAAGCAGCAAAAACCAAAGCCTTGAAAGTGTCCATGAAAGGCTAAGAGGTGGCAAGTCATGTCCAAGCTTTGTGTTCATTGGGAAATAAAATGCTTTGTCTTCTCTCTGCCCCTTTGCTGTTCTAAAACTTCCGTCTCATTGAGGTGAAAAGAAGCCGTGTACTCTCCAGCCCTGACAACCTCGACAGACAGCTGTAGGTCAGCCCTCCGCATTTTAAAGGTGAGAAGTCAAATATAGAACAGATGAGGAACATTGTTCAAGAACTTATTTGTTTTCTGATTTTATTTATTTTTTTTAATTTTTTTAGAGAGAGAGACAGAGATATTGGTCTTCCTTTGCCCTTGGTTCACCCCCTAAATGGCCACTACGGCCGGCGCGCTGCACCAACCCGAAGCCAGGAGCCAGGTGCTTCCTCCTGGTCTCCCAAGCGAGTGCAAGGCCCAAGCACCTGGGCCATCCTCCACTGCCCTCCCGGGCCACAGCAGAGAGCTGGACTGGAAGAGGAGCAGCCAGGACAGAATCCGGCGCCCCAATGGGGACTAGAACCCGGGGTGCTGGAGCTGCAGGCGGAGGATTAGCCTAGTGAGCCATGACGCCAGCCATGTTTTCTGACTTTAAATGATCACTGGAAATAAAAGACTTGTCTAAGAATAAGTTTTCCTGGGGTGATGGAAGGGGCATTTAAGAAAGGGAGATGTGGCAAGCCCATCCCAGCCTTCAGCACACATGCCCTTTGTCATCCACATGGGATTCCAATCAGAAGGCACTGCTTCCTCCTTGATGTTGGATCTGTACCTTCTCAAATACCTCTTTCTACATTAACCAAACCATGACTAAGCAACATATCCGTGGGGGGGGGGGGGGGGTAGCGGGGCAGGGCAGTGCTGTCAAACAACAGGTTAAGCCGCTGTCAGCAACACCACACCCCACATGGATGCAACCCATATGAGTTCTGGCTGCTCCACTTCCAATTCAGCTCCCTGCTAGTGCACCTGGGAAAGCAGTGGAAGACGGCCCAAGTGCTCGGGCCCCTGCACCCACATGGGAGACCCAGAAAAAGCTCCTGGCTCCCGGCTCCTGGCTTCAGCCTTGCCCTGCCCAAGCCATTGCAGCCATTTGAGGAGTGAACAACAGGTGGAAGATCTCTATCTCTCCATCTCCCTCTGTAATTCTGACTTACAAATAAGTAAATAAATATATTTTTTTTAAAAAAAGTGAGAAGGAAAGAAACATGTCGAGGGGCAGGAGCTCAGCTTATCACATAGGACACCGGTTGGGATGCCTACATCCCATGTGAGAATGCCTGTGTCTCAACTCCGCTGATTCCAGTCGTGTGCTAATAAGCATCCTGGGAGGCAGCACGTGACACACTAGGTGGCTGGGTTACCATCACACACGTGGAAGGCCTGGATTGAGTTCCTGCCACCAGCTTCCACCCGGCCCATGCCAGGCCCAGCCCTGACCACTGTGGGCATTTGGGGAGTGAACCAGCTGATAGAGTCCCTCTCTCTCATTCTCTCTCCCTTGTCTCTCAGATCAAATAAAAATCTAAAAGGAAACGTGTGTCCATAGTAAACACTATGAAGTTGCTGTAAGAAAGGGTCTTACAGGCCTTATCCTGGAATTGAATGGGAAAGGACGGAAATCTGATTTACATGAAGGCAAGCGGGGGTCTCGGTTTGTGCACTCTATGGGACGGGGCAACTCACTAAAATCACACACTCCAGCTTTCTCATCTGCAAACTGTGAAGAATAACACTCGTTTAGTCAATGTACTGTAAGAATTAAGCAACTAGATGTGGAAAATAGCTAGAAATAAGTGCTTAACTCAGTATTAGAGCTCAGTAAGTAGTATAATTAAGATTTTCTCCAAAAGGAGAACACAGAAACAGGTTTCGATTATGGTGAAAAAGACTGGGTGGACTAAATAGCAACTTCATAACTAAGTTAGGAAATGAAGAAAATATGAATTCTGCCTGCTTAATCACCACTGTATACTAACTGCCTCACACGATCCCTGGTCCACAGTAATAGGTCAATAAATGTTTTCCATTTTCTCATGCTCTTCACCTAGATTCCACTAACTTTTACATTTTTGCATCACCACACTAAACTATTAAAACCAGAAGTCAGTAAATATTTTTTAATGGATTCTTGTCTATCAATCAGGATTACTGTCCATAGATTTCTTTTTTTTTTCCACCAAACAAAACACACAGGAAGAAAGACTCCCTTTGATTCTTACACACCAATGTATCAGAATTCCAAAGTTGTGTGTAAGAAGAAAACTTCTGTTTAAGAGGAAAAAACAATCCATTTTGTTAAAGAGGTTGCTTTGGTATCCACCTACTAAGGTGGGAGCCATATCTGACATACATAGAATGCAGGAGCCAAATATTTGATCCATTTCATTCACCAGTGTTTGGAGCTCAAGATACAAGGTGAAGACATGAACTGTAGCTTATTGAGTAAAGCAGGATTTACAACAACAAGCTATACAGGTGCAAATTATGTAGAACATGAGTTATTCTTTGCATCATGAGAAGAGAACATTTTTCATTGCATAACTCTTTGTTATGGATATCTCTATATACTGCGTAGACATTTATCACATCGCACCAATTTTGAGAAGAAAAGTAAGTCAGGGAGTTTCCTAATTTGTGTCAAGAACAAGGAAAAGATGTGTCAACAACAGCGTTTTTTCCATCCCAGTGACAGATTAGCAGGCCGACTGTTGCTGGTCCTTTGGAATGCTCTGCTTCCTCTTTCACTACAATACTATATTTTGTTGAAATTCTGCATTGGAATCCGTGAGGCAGGGTAGGCATGATAACTTGTGACAACAAATGGCATCTGAAATAACTGTCCATAATATACTATGGGACTTGTAAAATCCGTCTTTCCAGACACATTAGAACCAAAGTTTTGAAAGATTCACCATAGTAATAATTAGATTTGAAAATCATAACTGTTTGAATATCATACAAAATAAATAAAATCATGTCCAGCTGATTTTTAGTGTTTCCTATCTTTGAGAATTTTTTTTGACTATGAATGACATGAAGGAGAGTTTTCAGTTAACCAAAAAGAACATTTCCAAACATTTTAGATGAAGATATTTCATCAGTGTATCTTGTCCTTCTCCCTCTTGGCTCCTCCTGCTCACTCATTTGCTTTCCTTTTCCTTCTCTGAGATTACTTTCTTTGTACTGCAGACTCTGCAGAGAACACCGTGTTTGCCACTGAAAACCTCATAAACACTGGGGCACAGATAATGTGCTCGGGAGAACGGAAGCAGTGGAGTCGTTATTGAGTTAGTCCATGGTGAGGGAAAACATTGCCCCAGGAAAAAGAGGAGCGGGACTAGGCCTGTGCTGCTGCTCACTTGTGTGAAATTATGGGCAAACGTTAAAAGCCTTGAGGTATTGTTTTCATTTTGTGAAAGACAGAGGTAATGACAACTGGCTAAAGTCCATCTCTTGAGATCTTTACAGTTACAATAGAAAAGTCCCCCTCTCTCTCTCTCTCTCTCACTCTCTCTCTCTCTCTCACACACACACACACACACACACACACACACACAATTTGATTACCTTGATTCTGGACTCCAAAAGCTGCTCTGTGAAGCCAATAGCCAATTGTGTCCATGACCAACCACATTGATCATTATCTGGCCAAACCTGTGTTTCCAGAGATACACCCTTCACTCAACAGCTTCTTCACAGACACCTGCTAGTAGCTCAGGTACGTGGAATTCACTGGCTTTGAGAGACAGTTCAGTCAGTACTTCCCTTTTTAAAACATGATCACATTTTTTCTCACACAGGTACTTTTTCCTTTACATAAATTCTATCCTTCCATCTGATTTGACCGTATTTAACATTCTGTAAGAAGACATTTTTAAATATGCTTTGGGTAGCTGTTGTCCAATTACTGTACTAATTTGATAGAACTTTACTCAGGGCAAACAGAAACTGATCCCCCAGCACTCACCAGTTATTTACAGAGTGCCTAATGTTGTTATGTGAACATAACTCAGCAAATATAAAACAAAAGTTTCTGATTTTAAAACTTTACAACCTGCTGAGGGAGATAATGCACGTTGGATTTTAGAATGAGAACATAATGCAAACCTATCACTTTAAAGATGGAAACAGGAAATAATTCACTCTCCAGACAATAAAATAAGGAGGCGAAAAGGATGTTCTGACCTCTGGGAAATAAATAAGATTCCCTTCACTGCCCTCCAGAATTGGCAAAGGCAAATTGTCCCGCATGTGGAAAAAGGCAGGTAAGGCCCCAGTGATAACGTTATGCCGCAAAGGTGACACGCAGGGGTACTTGCGGCACACCCTAGGGCAAGTCCCAGGTAGTGGGTTCTGTGAATCTGAAGGAAGCAAGAAAGCGGGGGCGGGGGGGGGTACCTCAGAGAGGGTTTGCTGAAAGCCTTCCAGCGTTTGATGCACGTGATGGATGGAGAAAGGTGTGGAGTAGACACGGGGGCAGAGGTGCCAGGGGCCTTCGATCGCCACTCCAAGCTTGTCCGGTGTCAGCTGTGGAACTGTGATTCCTGGATCACAGAGTGGCACTTCACTATTTTGTTGTTTTTTCCAGACACTTCCGCCCATCACTGTGTGATACAGCCAGTTTGTGCAGGACATATGTGTTAAATAGTATCTCCTGTTAATTCAAATTTTTATTACAATTTTGCCAAAATATGATTGTGGTATATTTTTATATTCTAAGACTAATACAAAAGAAAAACAGCCACCTGAGAATTTCTCATAAAAATAATTATCTTTTGGTTGTATACATGGATGCAAGTGACACAGAAATATTACTGCTGAAGGAGTGAAAATGACAGAAAGACTTGTACGTGAAAGAATAGTAGAATGGGATATGACATGATAGGACACGTTTGATTAGAAAAGAAATACATTCTAGCTGAGCTACAAGGAGATGAGACATAGGCATCCATAGAGAAAAATTCAGGATTAAACCAGTGGTAGCAGCTTTGTGCTCAACAGGTGTAGGGAAGTCTGCTTGGGCAGAAGGGAGCATGACAGGCACTGGTGAGGAGCACCAGGCAGCACAGGTGGGATAGGCCGTGCAATGTGGTCCAAGATATTTGTTGTTCACTTTACTGAATGTTTGAAATGTCTTTGATTTTAATGTTGAGGGCACTGCTTCCATGCTTGGATAAGCAAATATTTGTAGATTTCAATAATGCAGATGCAGTCTCTCTTGCTCTACATAGTCAGATATGAGAGACGTAGCCTCGCTCAGGAAGCGTACCTCCAATGTGACAGCAGAAGGTGCTCATGGGGCCTATTGAGGTTTGGACGTGTTTGTAATTAATACCCTCTGTTGTTTTTCATGTGTCAACTTGGCTAAACCACGGTGCCCAGATATTTGATCAATACCCAGACTGGCTATTGCTGTGAAGGGTCTTTTTTTAGAGATGATTCACACTTAAACTGGTAGATGAACCGTCAACTGCAGACTGCCCTCCACAAAGTTGGGGGGCGGGCGTTACAGACAGGGGTAAGGCTCAAGAGGAAAAGACAAAGGCTGAGATCAGGGAATTCCGCCTCCGGGGCACGTTTAGACTCAAGCTGTGGCCTCAGCTCTTCCTGAGTCTTCAGCCTGCGGCTTCGCCTGCAAATTTCAGTCTTACCAGCGCCCACATTCATGTGAACCAAGTCTTAAAATAAATCCTTCCCTCTCCCTGCCCCCTGCGCACACACACAATGGGTTCTGTTGCTCTAAAAGCCCGACTGCTTCATACCCACGTAAGATCTAGGGCCAGAACTTGAAATAAAGGAGAATTTCTTTGAGTATAATAACCTCAGAGATTCTGTACAAACAATAACTTTTTATTGAGCAATTTAAATTAAGCCTATTAACTGATCAGAGGAACACTAAACATTTTCAAATTAAGTTTTGATTCTAGGATCCCAGGAACCACATATTGTAATCTGGGTGATCTTCATCCGGATTCTCCCCTTTCTTTCTGATTTATGGGCTATCACATTAGAGAGTTTCTGAACTAGTAACTGGTATCCAGCTACTACCTTTTGTCAAGATTGTGTGACCTCTGCAGAAATTCCTGACATACTCCCCATATATACCCTCCCTTCCTTGCCTGTTCTTTTCTTAGAAAGGAATACATGTGGTAAAAGTGGCCTGGTCTCTGATTTTCAAAAGACATGAATTTAAGTTGTGGACCTGAAGCAACCACTATCTGTGTGACCCAGCCCAGGTGTTTTGTGCAGGTCTGAGCCTCGCTTTCCTTACCTCCCAGGATCCTGGCAGAGTCACTGCAGATGCTTATAGGTGAGGGAACGAGCATCTCGCCCATACTGATTATGTAGAAAGCAGGAGCCAGGAACTCCACCCTGGTCTCACAAGTAGGTAGCAGGATCCCAAGTACTTGGGCTGTCATCTGCTGCCTCCCAGGCACATTAGCAGGAAGCTGGATTGGAAACAGAGGAGGGACTCAATCCCATGCCTTCTGATATGGAATGCAGGCTTCTCAGGTCGCAGTTTAACCTGCCACAACACTCACCTCTAGAAAATTTGTATCCTTATGTAGCTTCTTCATTTCCTCATTTGAAAGGTCTCTGATAATAAAAATATCAAGAAACATGTAATTCAGGAAGTAAACAGTTTCTCTGCAGCTCGGAATAAAATCAAGGGACTGTATTATTCAAGGTGCCTAACTTCTGTAACAAACAACCCTCAAATTGCAGCAACTTAAACAATACAATTTTACTTACTGCCCACATTGCAACCCGATGTGGAGTAATGGGGAGGAGATTATTTCAGTCATTTGTGGACACAGGCATCTTCTGTTTCATATCGCCACTTTCATATTGGCCCTTAACTCTTGCTTTTAAGCCAGTTGACAAGAAAGAAAAAGAAGAGGGAGTGGGGCCGGCGCCGTGGTGCAGTAGATTAATCCTTCGCCTGTGGTGTCAGCATCCCATATGGGCGCTGGTTCTAGTCTCTGTTGCTGTCTTCCAATCCAGCTCTCTGCTGTGGCCTGGGAAAGCAGTGGAGGATGGCCCAAGTGCTTGGGCCTTGCACCCACATGGGAGACCAGGAAGAAGCACATGGCTCCTGGCTTCGGACCAGCGCAGCTCCTTTGCGGCCAACAGAAGGAAGACCTTTCTCTCTTTCTTTCTCACTCTCTGTAACTCTACCTGTCAAATAATAAATAAAATCTTTTTTTTTAAAAAAAAAGGAGAAGAGGGAGTGATAGAACATAGGAAATGCTCTCGTGGATCGCTCCTGGAGTACTACGTGACATTCCAGTTCACATCCAATTGGCCAGAACTCTATCACAAGACTTCACATGGAAAATGCAGTGTTGCCATGATCTAAGGGGATAAAAACCAAATGTTGTGGAACGTGGGCACACATTTCTGTCTCAGGAGCCATAAAAGCCTATTAGATCCATTTTTTTCCACATTTGCTTTTTCCTTAATTCTTGTTTTCTGTTGCTTATGCACATGCTTTGATCTGTTTTTAGGACTTTGCATTTTTTTATAAAAAGATTATTTATTTGAAAGGCAAAATTACAGAGATAGAGAGAGGGACAGAGAGAAAGAGAGAGATCTGCTGCTGCTGCTTCACTCCCCAAATGCACAACAGCTGGAGCTGGGCCAGTCGGAAGCCAGGTCCCACATGGGTGCAGGGGCCCAATCACTTGATCCATCTTCTGCTGCTTTTCCCAGGCCATTAGCAGGGAACTGGATCAGAAGTGGAGAAGCCAGGACTCAAACCAGCGCCCATATAGGATGCTGCAGCCGCAGATGGCAGCCTTACTTGCTACGTCTCAGCACTAGATCCCAGGCCTTTGCATTTTACATAAATTCCTAGGAACACACATTTTCTTCTTAGAAGAATTTAATAATAGAGAAATAGGTGGACCAGAAGTCCCTTGATGTACAAAGTTCAAGAAAGATAGCTGGTAAAAGGAGCCAGGAAAAATCAATTGGTTCAGGATACAAAATGATAGATTTTCTCATTGTCCTTTTGAGATCATATAAAGTCTACACAACCATGACTCAAGTATTAAAAATGCTTTCTTCTGGAGTGACATTATCTTGTAAAGTCCATTAGTCCCTAAATCCTCTCAGCTTTCTAAGTTCCATATTGAGACACAACAGTGCCAGCCAGAGCCTCAAAGAACATGGAGTGAAATCAGTCTAGGCTGCAAAAGCCTGTAGCAAAGGTTGGCTGGGATGAAAAGCACACTCACTTTCACAGACAATTTCAAACAGCTAAGAGGAGTTAAGGTGGAAACAAGACTGAGTCAGACTCCCCATCTCACCACCTCCTTTCCTTTCCTCTGTTCCATGCAAAATCCCGGATCTTCTTCTGCACTTGTTCTACCTGCCCTCTCCAACCCTGCCCCAGCAGAGTCTCACCTGAAGCAAGGTCCCTGCCAAACACACAGAGCAGGCAACCACCCACGTGGCCAGATGTTTGTCTTGAAACACTTGGAGACCAAAAAGATTTCCCCACACACACCCCTTGCAAAACTATCAGCTTCCACTATATAGCTACAGTGCCAGACATGCCAGTATTAGCCCTGCCTTGGGGAAGACATTGGAGGCCTCATAAAAAGTTTAGCTGTGATCAGACAACACTAATAGTCAAAATCACTATCTATTAAGTGGTTAGTATGTGCTGGCAACTTTATATACGTTATGTCACTAATCCCACCACAGTGCTAGCAGAATTATTACTTCCATGGAAAACTGAGTTTTACCGAGGTTAGGCAAACAGCCCAAGGCAGCATAGCTAATAAAAGACAGAGCCAGGATTCAAACTTAATTCCATCTGACTCCTCCTACACGAAGCAATTATAGTTAACATTTGTTGGACGCTTGCTATGTGCCAGTCATTGTTCTAAGCCCTTTGGTTTTGTCAACTAATGTTATGCCCACAACACTCCTATGAGTGGGACACTGCTATTATTATCTGTTTTGCAAATGAAGACACTGAAAGTGAATGAAATTGCCAGAACCTGCAAGAAGTAGGTGCTTTTTGCCAGAATCAGGACTCTGAGCTCTTTGTCTCAAAACCCATTTACTCTTCTTAACATTGTTATACACTTTATTGTGAAATTTTCCAGAAATTTGTATTTCCAGATTTTCACTTAGATTTAACAATTAACACCTGATCATGTTTCTCAAATTTTTTGAAATATTTTAAAATTATAGTCATCATGATATTTCAATCCTTAAAACTTTAGAATCCATTTCTACATGCAGATATTTTCTTCTATTGTTATCACAGTTAACAAATTCATTAGTAATCCCTTAATACCATGTTCAAAATTCCTGAATTATCCCTTCAAAAATCTTTTCTTACAGCTGGTTTGAAAGATCATGGATAACATTTGCTAATTATGTAACTCAAAACACCTCCTCCCCACTCCTTTTCTGTGCTGTGACATTAATGGATGAAAAGTTCAGATCAGTTATCTGTAGGATGATCTGCCTTCTTGATTTGGCTGATTCTTTCCCATGATGCCCGCTAAATTGTTCCTCTAGCTTCTGCATTTCATGAGTAGTAGTTAGATCTACAGTCTCAGATTCGCTTGTAGCAAGAATGTTCCACAGGTAGTAGGGCAGCATCATGTTGCACTCCATCTGTGTTTTCCTATCTGACCGTTCATTCCATTAACAGCAGTGTCAGCCATAGAGTCCAGCTGTTGACAGCCACAAACCTCCACTGCAGAGCCATGTTCCTTCCCCTTCAAACAGCAATCATCCGGGCAGTGGCGGGGGGGGCTGGTTCCTATCAGCCTTTCATCCTGGTTTCAGCATCCACTGAGATTCTTACTGAAGTACCATCCTATCAAGGACTGCAAAATGGTGACTTCCAACCATTTTATTCCAACCCTCATTCAGAGCTGGTATTCTCCTACAGAAAAGCTTTCCTTCATCAGCTGGAACTACTTGGTTATGGCTGACATGTAATTTCTTCTGGAAAGGCATGATAAATGTGTAATTATTTTTAATTATCAACTCTCATGTTAAGAAGTAGATGCAGCAATCATGTCCAGTGGTGACAAATGAGTTTTGTTTTAAAGACTTTCTCTTTTTTGAAGTATAATTAAAAATGGATGAAGTTTTATACATTTATAGTCATATCTCTAAATGGTCACTATATAATCTCAGCTCTAAGGCTGCTGAAACTGGATTGGTACCTAGGTTTAAATCTAGGTCTCCACATAGTGGATGGATGACCCATGCCCCTCCATGGCTTCATCCCTTCAAGAGTGAAATTGGAATATAGAATTGTATATAGCTTATAAGGTTGTTGGCGTTGAATGACCAAACCTAGCAAACAATATGACACACAGAAAGAATATGGTAAGTCTTCACTACTCCTACTTCCGTGCAAATGCCATCACCATCCAATGCTAAGTCTACAGGAGGGAAGGAGCCTGGGCCTGGGGAAAAGGTGGAGAAGAGCAGGAGTCATGAGAGAAGGCCTAGAGAGGAGGTTCTCATCCACAGTCACACAGTGGAGCATGTCCGAGAGCCGGGACCAGGTAAGGAACTAGGACCCGGTGGAGGGACAAAGGCAGGAAAGAGGATGACCATT
This sequence comes from Oryctolagus cuniculus, assembly GCF_051225735.1. NCBI lineage: Eukaryota > Metazoa > Chordata > Mammalia > Lagomorpha > Leporidae > Oryctolagus > Oryctolagus cuniculus. The sequence goes on from NC_142870.1 coordinate 102,200,727, forward strand.
CCTCAGTAAAGAGTCGTCTGTTAGATTTGCTTTATGGTTTTCTCAGGGCCTACTTTTCTAAGATGTCAGAGAGAATGCTGATGAAACCAGCTCTGAACAGGTGAAACAGAGTGAGTGGCAGTGCTGTCAGAGGTGAGAGGTCAAGCCATTCTGGGTGTCAGCTGACTTGCCCAGCTACTCCAACAGCACATGCCTAGGTTGGGTGTGTGCTTGTTAGACTAAGCTGCTTGGTTCACACAAGTCTGTAAGCAGAGTAACAAGTGAGGAGACAAGTTCAATGTCAGCTTCCAAGGACAAATATCAATGAAGCACAAAAGGTTGTATTTTTCCATCAGAATCTCCCATAGAGGCTGAAATGTTTCTTTCTTTCTTTCTTTTTTTATTTGACAGGTAGAGTCATAGACAGTGAGAGAGAGAGAGACAGACAGAAAGGTCTTCCTTCTATTGGTTCACCCATCAAATGGCCGCCACAGCCAGCGCTGTGCCAATCTGAAGCCAGGAGCCAGGTGCTTCCTCCTGATCTCCCATGTGGGTGCAGGGCCCAAGGACCTGGGCCATCCTCCATTGCCCTCCCGGGCCACAGCAGAGAGCTGGACTGGAAGAGGGGCAACTGGGACTAGAACCCAGCGCCCATATGGGATGCCAGCACCACAGGCGGAGGACTAACCAAATGAGCCCGGCACCGTGGCTTTTTTAAGAAAAAAACGTGATTCAAAATTTTACTGAAGTGAAAAAGTTTATTTTAATCACATTTCTTTGAATTATACTGTGAAGTATGGGTTTTCTTCCCCCAAACCAAAGTTAAGAACAAATAAACCTCATTGTATCTGAAACTTTGAAGGAAAAATTTTAACATTAATACTATTTTTCTTTAATGAACTTTTTATGCTAGGGGTATATGTCTATTGTAAATGTAAGTAATTATCAAAAAAAGAAAAAATAATAATAGGCTTGATAAGAGGCTTTTTTTGTCTTTTTGTCCTTTATATATATATATATATTATATATATATATATATATAATTTAGAGCTGTTGTGCCTTAAACCTGGCTTCTAGCCTTCAGGTCACCTCAGAATACTGTACCTAGCAAAGCTCTCATTTATAAATGAAGGTGAAATAAAGACCTTCCAAAACAAACATAACTGAAAAATAATTTTTACACCAGCCTTTCAGGACACCAACATTGGTGTTGTAGCCACAGAATCAGAGACCACATGTCATACTGACCATGTACACCCGTACTCCATCCACATGTGCATGTATGCATGTGTGTTTAGGAAGTGGGGTAGGTGCTATTGTTCTTTATTGTTCTTTAGTAGAAAAATAGAAGTTGTTCTCTCAGCTCTCACGGGGAGCTGGCCCTGAGATGTATAGGAATGCTGGAAGGAACGTTCATGCAAATCCTTGAGAGTCTTCCTTGGCCGCTGCTCACCACAGTCTCAGTGCCCAGTCAGGCCTCTTTTGCGGGCATATTAAATGTCGCTTTCCAAGGCTGTTCAGTAGACCAGCGTGCCTCAGTGGAATCTTGAGAAATACTTGGCTACCAGACAAGAAAAGAAAACAAAGCTGAGTGTGTAATGGTTAACAAAGGAACATTCAGACTCTTCCTTGTGGCAGAATCAAAGCAGCAAAGAACCACCTCATCCTCGCTGCTCAGTAAACATCAGGGGAAACGTTCTGGAAAATACATGTCAACAGCCAGAAGTCAGTTACTAGTAAGCAACACGAAGTTTTCAGCAATTCGCTCTCATTTGGTTCTTCTACACCACAGCCATTAATAACCTTGGGAAATGTCACCTGATTATCTTCGTTCTGCTTGGTTGGTATTTCTGGACCAAAATGTTGAGATGGGAGGGAAATAAAGGCCTGGCAGCTCAAAGCAGTTTGAACTGGAACTCGTTTATTTATATTTCAAAATTCTCAGGCAGATTACCTGGAAGCCATCCAAAACCTCAGAAGCCAAAAGTTCTGCCAAACATTTTTCAGCTTGGCAATAGGTAATATAATATGGCCGGATCATTAAAGAAATCCTGTTCTGAATTCCCTTGAAGTTTCTAAGGCAAAGTTTAAACAAAAATGATTTCCTTCAGAGACTCCCATGCATGATTAGTTTCCATCGCTGCATAAGGAAACAGCGCAGTGGATTAGATGCCCTGACTCAGAAAAAAATGAGCAACAAAAATCAGCCTACATTTCATTTCTCTCTAGACCTGCATGACTGAGTGTTCATGAAGCAAACATTTGTCTGCTTCTCATCGCTTCGGAAGGAGCTATTTGCTACCCCTTTTCTCTGTCATGTCTGTATCACTCATTTTTCAATAATTATATATTGAGGGGGTGGGCATTTGGCCCATTAGGATGTCCGTGTCCCACTTCAGAGTGCCTTGGGAGTAAGGGGTCCTGGCTGCTGATGCCAGCTTTCTGCTAACATAGACCCTGGGAGGGAGCAGGTGATGGCTCAAGTAACTGGATTCTTGCTACCTGTGTGAGAAACCTGGCCTCAGTTCCCGGCTCCCAGGTTCAGCTGGGTCAGCCAGGAGACGTTGCAGGCAATGGGGGACTGAACCAGTGAGTGAGAACCCCCTTATCTCTCAAAATACTTTTTAAAATAAATTTGAAACAGAATGACCTTGCACTGAGAGCCCACTATGAAGACACTGCGCCAGCAAAGATGAAGGTACACAGACCTTGCTCTGCTGGGGTGTAAGATCTAATGGTCGGTAGGAGGAGACATACAAGCTAAGGGTTAAACAAGAGAGAAAGGAAAGCTAAGATAAGGCACTCTGGGTGTCCAGGGACTAGAAATGTTAATGAGAATTTAGAGGTCAGGACAGATTTCAAAAAAGGAAGCCAAATGAGAGCTACCTCTTGAAGTAGATGTGGGATTGACAAGTGGAGAAGGGCTTGGAGCATTGTGGCATTTCATTAGGTGCCTTGTCCAAAACACTCGATCTGCTCATTTCTAGTCTGCACCCTACTTAAATTCATTTACACACTTTCACCAGAACTGATTACATGAGAACACATATTCCCCACCCACACAGTAAAATCAAATGGGAAATAATGTCTCATTCTATACAATCACAGTTTACTTCATGGGCTGTAATTTATTTTTTGCTTCTGAGTTGTTTCAGGGCGCCCTCTCCTTAAGTTAACTTTACCAGGAACAGGTGAAACCAGCAGTGGAGTGGAGCCATCCTCTAATGATGACCACCGTGAGCACAAGAGCCTGGATTATCTAGCCTCATAAACACACTCCCACTTTGCCTGGGAAGGATGCATACAATGAGAAATCATGTCTTTGCCACCATTCCACTGTGTCGATCAACGGAAAGATCAAAATTCAGTTACCCAATTCCACTCATTTGAATCACCATTTACCAAGAAGTCCCTACTCCGAAGGCCCTGTGCCAGGTTCTTGGGACACAGCTTGGCTGCCTGCAGGGATCTCATAGCCTGGGGAAGGGGATACACAGCCCCCTCTAATGCAGGGTGAGATACTGGAGCTGTAGACATAGATTTGTGGAGGCTCAATGGACAAGTATGTCACATGCTTACACTTTTTTTTAAAGATTTATGTATTTATTTGAAAGTCAGAGTTACACAGAGAGAGGAGAGGCAGAGAGAGAGATCATCCATCCGATGGTTCACTTCCCAACTGGCCGCAATGGCTGGAGCTGTTCAGTCCGAAGCCAGGAGCCAGGAGCTTCTTCTGGGTCTCCTGTGCAGGTGCAGGGGCCCAAGGACTTGGGCCATCCTCCACTGCTTTCCCAGGCCACAGCAGAGAGCTGGATTTGAAGAGGAGCAGCCGGGACTAGAACCAGCGCCCATATGGGATGCTGGCACCGCAGGCGAAGGATTAACCTACTGCACTACAGCACCAGCCCCACATTTTATTTTTTTAAAATGACACTGGTTTCTATTTATACATGTATATTCCTATCCCTGTTGTTTAGAAATCTAACTGTAAGCTACTAACAGTGTTCTCAACTTTTTTTGGAATTGGCTTTGTAGCCTATTTATATACAAATAACACACAAACTATTAGTACTAGTTTTTAAGCCATTTGCCAAATATTAATAAAATGACTAGTTTAATTTACCAAACTTGGATCTGAGTGTTCCCTTTTTCAAACAACCAGATCTACTTTTAAATCCAAAGGTTTACCACAGCTCAGGATATTGGAAAATGTGCTAGAATTTGAAAGTAATTTTCAAACATACATATTAGAAATGTATCTGGAAATGTGGAAATGTTTTTAGTGACAGTGACATCATTTCAAGGTACTGTCTTACATCTCTGACTAGCAAACTCTTTTACAGTTTAAATATTGCCACTCCGGTGAAGTTCTTGTAGATTTCCCTCTGTCCCCTCACCCTATGTTGTTGGGATCTTTAAGTCCATTGCTATAACCAAGGCTATGACACCACTAACCTGTGCCTTAGTGTCTTCATCTGTAGGAGATATAATAGTTTATAGAAAAGTAAAATTAATACCATGTCAGGACAGCATGCGGACCATGGCTTTGTAAGATTATTCATTATTACTATTGGCCCACCAGTTATTATCACCTACTAGGTCACGGATATAGAATCATTGAATGAAATATATACCTAGCTTAACAGATAGGTCATTGTTTATACATCCTAGGGTATGTGAGCCCTATCATAAAATCAGTTACAATAGCACCTTATGAGTTAAACATCCATTGCATCTAAGACACAGCTTTATGCACTGAAAACAATAGCAACTTATTTACATAGCACTTTATAATTTTACAAAACACATTTACAAGGAGAAAATTAATTTGATTTTTCTTTCACACTATGTAATTCATCTCCAATGCCAATCATAAATGACAAGCAGTTAATATATTCACCCATTCTGTCTCCCCCTTCCAAAGTATCTAAGTATTTAAGTTGTAATTGAAATCTGCAGTGACTGTTTAATCAAAGAGCTCCTAACAGTCTCTTTATTATGATTGTCAAATGCCTATGCAAACAGTGTTTCCTCTGAACCTCACCCTTCCCAGGCTCTGTTTCCTCCAAAAAGGGACAGCTGTGTGTTACTATTCCCTTTCTACACCGTTCCAATGGCTCCACGAGCAGGGTAGGGAAAATAAACACACACTTCTAACTTTCCAGCCTGCTCACTGGCCTGGCCTTTCCCCCAGCCAATAGCATCAAAAATATGATAATGAAGTGGGCCGACTAGGAAAGAGTGAGCTCAGCCATCACAAGGGAAGGGGCTCGCCACAGCTGGAAGGAGGTGGAAGGAGATACACAAAGACTCTTTGGGTTGGTTTTGTACAGATCCTGCAAGCAGGCTTCAGGCTTATACTACAACAACGTCTCTCTCTCCTCTCTCTCCTCCACCTGCCTCCCTCTCAAAAATGAAGGAGAAATATCACACACACACACACACACACACAGAGCCAGGAACCTGTTTAATTCCTCTAACATTTTCAATATACTTAGTTAGAATCAATGATGGCTAACATGAGTTTGTGATAAACAGGATCTGAATTGTCCTTGGTGTTATAAGATTTTGTTATAAAGAAATCAGTCAAAGTTAGATTTTCACTAAATGGCATATTGGGGGGAAGATTTTAAAAATGTGCATTCTAGCTACTGTTGACAGATTATATACATAGTAGATTATTCTGTTGTTGACAATTCTGCTTTAGAATTAGACAGCCATAGGCCGGCACCGTGGCTCACTAGGCTAATCCTCGGCCTTGCGGCGCCGGCACACTGGGTTCTAGTCCCGGTCGGGGCACCGGATTCTGTCCTGGTTGCCCCTCTTCCAGGCCAGCTCTCTGCTGTGGCCCGGGAGTGCAGTGGAGGATGGCCCAAGTGCTTGGGCCCTGCACCCCATGGGAGACCATGAGAAGTACCTGGCTCCTGGCTCCTGCCATCGAATCAGCACGGTGCGCTGACCACAGCGCGCCGGCCGCAACGGCCATTGGAGGGTGAACCAACGGCAAAGGAAGACCTTTCTTTCTGTCTCTCTCTCACTGTCCACTCTGCCTATCAAAAAAAAAAAGAAAGAAAGAAAGCAAGCAAGAAAGAAAGAAAGAAAGAATTAGACAGCCATAGAAATTAAGACAACCCCCTGATCAAACTGCTTATTGGTGTTGGGCCTCAAGAAAAGATACCTTGAAATAGGACCCTCTGGCATGCTGAGAACTTTGAACTAAAGGAGACTGGGAGGACTCCAGTGCAGCCTCAGAATCAGAGTCTCTCTCTGACCTTTTCCTGCAGTCACCTTTCCCAAAGGGAGTCATAGAAACCAGAATCCCTCTTCCCTAAGGTAGATAACAGAAATTAGACCCCCTCTCCTGGAGGACAGTCACAAAACCCAGAAATACCACCAAGGCTTCCCCAATCCTTGCGTAAGAGCTGACCATAAAGAAATTCTCTGACCTGTTTCATCTGATAGCAGGTCTTACAAGACCCTGTTCCAGAGCATTCTTGCTCCATACCTGGGAGAGATAAAGGAGAATCTGAACACACAGACCTGTCTTTCATTATAGGAGTGTAAGCCATGACCCCTGTGATAGAAAAGGACAATTTTCCAGCCTTACGATTGAAAGTGGAGCAACCAGAAGCCCAGAGCACCTTGTTCAAGATCGGTCACCACTTAGGGCTGCCATCTGCAATAGGAAGGTCTCTAGTTTGAAATCTAAGATTGGCCCTGCTCTCTACTTACCTATCACATTGTCTTAAACTGTATTCAAAGCTTCAGCACTTACGCATTGTGTGTTATTTACTATGACTTTATACGGGTAAAGCACTGAAATGATTAAATGAGACGCCATAGAGTAGGGTGGCTCTAATAGCTTAGGCTCTTGCATAACTGAACAGAAGCTTAATTCAGACTCGCTTCCTATAAGTGGCTAATTAAAAATGAAATATAAGCTTTACAAATCACAGGTGGCAAACAAGGTATTAGCCATATTTTCTTAAACTTCCCACCAGAGAAGAGTCCAATGAAGGCAATTCCCAAACTTCAACCAATCAAATAATGTCTTTGCTCTGCTTCCACTTCCTTCCACTATTTCCGGAGAAGCCTTGAGCCACTTGCAGTTTGGAGGTGCTCAATTATTGAGCCACTGTGTGCCAAATAAATGCTTTAAGATTTTCGTGTGCCCAAGTTCACCTTTTAACATCAGCCTTGTCTTCAGTCTTTCTGTAACGTCCCTGAAGGCTGAAAATGTGGCTCAGAAACCGTGAAGCCTCCTACTTCTCAGATCTCCTGGGAACAGTACTGAAAACTCCAGGACTGAGCCCCTTCTATGTGCAAATACGTGTAGGGGGCCAGGTTGAGGGAGGCAGCTCAATGGAGCTCTTATGCTCCTAAAGTTTAAATTGGAATAGCCAGAGACACGAAAAAAGCGTCAATACGATCTGCCGTGGTGAAGGTGTACACACAGTTCACTGTGAACGCAGGCAGCAGGCAAATGTACTTGTCTTAGAGCATCTGAGGAAAATCTAATCCCACAGTGTGGCCCAAGGACCATTGCCCCCTGCCACTCCCTATGAGAAAGTAGACATTTAGAAACTGTTATAGCAATAGACAAAGTAGAAATTATGCCTGCTGAGTCTAATAATAAAAAATGTGATTTGTATATCAGTGAACGGATTGAACTCTTTTTAAGAAATGAAAGGAAGAGATGGAAATTGGTCCTTCATCACCAAGAAATTGAAAAGCTCTGTCTACCCTGAAGCAGACTTGCCCTGGGCCTCGCAAGGGCATAGGACGTTCAGAGTTAACTGTGTGGAAGAGAACGGGGGAAGGAGACTCAGCAGCATCAGCTCTAAAGGAATCCAGAGAACAAATTAGAACAGTAACCTTGGAAGAAATGGGTATGAGTGTCCCTGAGAAGAGACCCCAGCATTAAGGAATGAGAGTAAAATGCTCAGACTTCATTCCACGCCGAAGAGTTTGGACTTTGTTGTGTGGGAAGGAGAGAGCTATGAAAGCTTACACCTGGCAAGTACCACTACAACTTCTGCACGTGGGTAGAGGACACTCAGGGGCTTCTGGCTAAGTGAGCCATTGCACACTTGCCACAGAGGCTGTGACCCCACACGCCTCCAAAGGCCAGGCACGCTTCATACACAGTGCGATGAGCTTTGCTCATCCTGCTAGCACTTGCCTCATCTAACAGACACCTACTGCCCAGATCTGGTCAACCATTTCCGCTTAGAGAGGCACACCCAGTGTGCCAGATCACCAGTTTTCTAAAAGGAGGGAAAAGCTGGATCTACATGGTAAGCTCTAAATTTCAAATGTTATCCCTAATTCATCAACAGATACTATTAAGGCCAAACTAAACAGGCCTGAAAGTTGGAGTTGGCACCTGGGCTCCCAATTTACACCCTTGCTTTAGCATGGAAAATAGAGATTTGTTACATCTGTCAAAGTGACAAACTGCTTCTCATGTACATTTTGGTCCCTGAAGTTTGCAAAAATGATTTTTAATACTCATGATGTTGTGATATCTGCACAGCCGCCCGGGCCTCTGTCTTCCAGGACAATCGCTGACGTGACTGATGACTGCCAGTGTGTGCTGACACACCCCAGTGTGGTGCCTACCCAGAGTTCCCTCGCTTGGTTCAGCAGTAAAGACCATGTGCAATGACAGCCACCCTTTATAGCTCCTGTCAGTACCTGCCAGCACTACGGGTAGAGCAGTGTGTGATTCTCACTGCCTTCATCCCTTATAACCAGCGCCGTTAAAACCCCTGGACCGAAACCAGGCTGCCTGCACCAGCCTCCAGTCAGTTTGTGCCTCATTCTGCTCAGAGCATTTCACGCTTTCCTTTCCGTTTGTGCAACTAATGCAGCCCGGGCTTAATTTCAGCCAAGGTAAAAGCAATATCAGGATGCAGTTGGTAGCCCCACAGGACACTTGCAAATTATAGGGCACTTGGAAAAGGCAAAGTTTTTATTCCACCACGGTTCAGAAAAAGGAAAGTGGGGTGGGGTGCATCTGCCAGTAAGTTTTAAATGTGTGGGTGAGGGAGAGTGGGGGAGAGTGACGAGGAGAGGGAAATAAAAGAATCAATAAAAATTCTCTTCCCAGCTGTTTTTTCCACAGCCTGCAGAAAGCATACACATCTTTTTGATTAAAGTGCAGCTTTCATGGCCCTCCCTGGCACACTGCCAAAAGCTGGCTTAAGGTGAGCTCAGCTTTTTTAAGGTGGAATCGTTTGCTTTTGCATTGAAAAGATTCATTCTTCCACAGATCACTGTTTCAGAAGCGAAGCAGTAATCTAAACCCGAAGAAACAATATGGGGGAAGTGACCCCTGGTCCTCAGGAAAGATCTACAAAACTAGATCCAAATGACCCAATTTCACAGGCTTCTTTGTTCCCCCGCACTTTCTACGGTTCCATGGAAACTGCCTTGGGCTTGACAGGGTTAAAAGGTTTGTGGACACTTGTGTCTGAAACTCTCCCAATACAACATTACCATCCAATTATAAAAATGACTAATGCCTCAGATGTATTTAATTCAGGCGGACATTTCCTCATTCATCTGTCTTTAAAATGTATCCATTCAGAAATCCATATTGCTACCCCAAATTTGAATTGCTTCCCAAAAAAGGTAAATATTTGGGATCACTGGATGAGTTGCTTTTTTGTAAAGCTGGGGCATTTTTATATTTTTCCAGTAAAATGTGTTGGTCTTTTACCCTGCAAGGCCTTCGGGTCTGTGTTTGAAAAAACAAATCACTGTACCCTTGTATGCTGTGCTGTTGATCCCAAAACAGGGCTGTCTCCACTCTGCATTCCAGAACACTTAGCACACCCCTTCACCTCTGAGCTCCCACCTCCTCTCAGCCAGAATGTGCTCTAGAATTGCCTGAGCTAATCACTGCATTTCTTACTCAACCCGTTTTATAATCGCTGTGTGTCAGCCTCAAGATTTTTTTTTTTTTTTTTTTTTTTTGACAGGCAGAGTGGACAGTGAGAGAGAGAGACAGAGAGAAAGGTCTTCCTTTGCCGTTGGTTCACCCTCCAATGGCCGCCGCGGCCGGCGCGCTGCGGCCGGCGCACCGCGCCAATCCGGTGGCAGGAGCCAGGAGCCAGGTGCTTTTCCTGGTCTCCCATGGGGTGCAGGGCCCAAGCACCTGGGCCATCCTCCACTGCACTCCCTGGCCACAGCAGAGGGCTGGCCTGGAAGGGGGGCAACCGGGACAGAATCCGGTGCCCCGACCGGGACTAGAACCTGGTGTGCCGGCGCCGCTAGGCAGAGGATTAGCCTAGTGAGCCGCGGCGCCGGCCCAGCCTCAAGATTTTAAAAGTGTTTTTTGCTTACCATTTGTCCTTGTGGGCTCAGAGTGCAAAGTATTCAATGAAATTCTTGACTACCTTATTACCTCATTATCTCAGAGAGAGAGAGAGAGATCTTCCATCTGCTGCTTCACTCCCCAAATGACAACAGCCAGGGCTAAGGTCAGGCCCAAAGCCAAGAGCCAAGAACTCTATCTGTGTCTCCCACATGAGTGATAGGGGCCCAAATGCTTGGGCCACCATTTGCTACTTTCCCAGGCGCATTAGCAGTGAGCAGGATCAGAAGCAGAGCAGCCAGAGCTCGAACCAGCACTCCAACACGGGATGCAGGTATCCCGAGTGGCGGCTTAATCTGCTGTGCCATAATACCTGCCCCCCAAAAGAAGAATTTTAGGTTTCCTCTTTTCCCTCTTTTCCAAGTATCACTGTTCTTTTGTTGTTATTAGCCCTCAGAACTTACATTTGAAGATTTCCCAATTGTGCTATAATGTTATACAATAAGCTATATGTATCTGGCCCATAGTGGTTTTTTCCAGAAACAGAGAGCTTTTCATGTCTTATGATGTGAAGAAAATAAAATGATACATTGAAATACCAATGTCACCATAAGTTTTTTTAAAACCATGGAGCTAGGTAATGCCACCCAGAGTGGAGGTGAAATGGATCGAATTCCTTTTTTTTCCTTGTCTGGAGTAGATGGTTGTGTTTTCCCTGTTCTCTCCAGTCTCTTTCTGTCTCTTCTCTCAAGCTTTGGAGTTCCTTTAAAAAATTTTATTAGAAAGGGAGAAGATGTACAGTTTGGCACACATTCCCTTGACTTACCCCTAAGAGTAAAGCTAAAAACTTACCATGGGGATCCAAATCCCATTAAGTTGGCAGGTACCAATGCCATCTTACTAGTTAAAGTGATCAGTTTAAGTTCATAACTGATCATAAATATAGAATTAAGTGTCAAAGGGATCACATAAATAAGACCAAGTGTCTGCTAATAATAATAGAATTAAAAAGGAGAGAAAATCCAACATGGGAGGCAGGCCACACAGCAGACTCATAGAATGACAAAAGCCCTAAGCAGCACTCTGGCCTCAGAATCAGCCCTTAAGGCATTCAAATTGGCTAAAAAGCCCATGAGAGCATTTCAGGCATGCAAAGCCAAGACACTGTGACAAAAAATAACCTAAATGAAAGATCTCTGTGAGTGATATTCAGGTGGAAAGAAGGGGCCATCAAAGAAGGAGGTACCTTTCTCTTAAGGAAGGAGAGAACTTCCACTTTGATTATGGCCCTGTCTAAATAATGTGAGAGTTTGTGGACTCAAGAGGCTTCCATAGCCTTGGAAGCTCATTACAAGAGCCTCAGTGATCACTGATGTCATAAATAAGAGTGTCAATTGTTAAATCAACAACAGGAGTCACTGTGCACTTGTCCCTATGTAGGACGTATGTCCTTAATGTGTATTTACCAGTACTTCATACTTTGTGTGTCTGGGTGGGTGCAAACTGTTGAAATCTTTACTTAGTATACAGTTGATCTTCTGTGTATAAAGATAATTAAAAATGAATCTTAATGAAGAATGGGATGGGAGAGGGAGTAGGAGGTGGGATGGCTTGGGGGTGGGAGGGCGGGTATGGGGGGAAGAAATGCTATAATCCAAGAGTTGTACTTATGAAATTTATATTTATTAAATAAAAGCTTTCTATAAAAATTTTATTAATAAAGTAAGCACTTTGTGTTGGCCACATGCAAAGGAGAGCCTTGGTGTTACTGATCCTAACACACAAGTCATTGAATTGTAGGGCAGTTCTCAATATATCTCTATGGGGCAACACTCTGAGGCAAACCCTCTCCACTCCCAGAAGGGTACAATCAACCTCAGCTAAAAGATGCAAAAAGAGTCACTGATGACTTTGGGCAGAGACCTTTCTATGTCATAAGCTGGAAAGCGTCACCCCTCCCTGGCTGTGGTCGCAGCTTCAATATACATTGTACAATGTCAGTGGGTCTTCAACTTTCAAGGTCAGATCCTCTTGCAGAATTGAAAAGGGGCCATGAAGAGTTTTCATACTATGTAAATACACATATGTCTATGTCCCACTCAAAAAGCACTTTCTTGGTCCCCACTGCCTAACTTTTCAGCTTTTTCAGGAAGGATGTGCTCTGGAGCCAAATTCGTGCAAAGCAAATCCAGAATCTCGTTTACTAAAGCAGAATGCCAATTTATTCATTTAGAATTGGAGACATGGCTTGGTCCAGGAGCAAGGCCAAGTGTCTGCACATTCCCTTCTGGTAGGTAGAGCTACACAGGAAATCAAATCACAGATCAGAAGGCTTCCTGGTGATTTTAGAAATAGAACAAAGGAGGTGGATGTTATCATGCCATGGCAGCCAGAACAATTTCCCTTCTCCACGCTAAAGATATCTGTGTCTACAGCTAACCTTAAGGTCCCCTCGGCCCAGTTGCTGTTCATCAGTTTCCAATATGCAAAGGGAAAGCCCTCAGAAAGTGAGACCATTCCTTAAAAAAAAGGTAAATACAATTAATAACCTTCATATTTTGGTGCAGTCCAATCATTTCCCCTCTCGGATGTATTCTTTTTAGAATCTTTATGCCTTTTGAGGACTGGAAAATTATCTTACTACTAATGATTCTACAAACCATTCCTTCTGTGACTGACTGTAATATAATGGAGCATTTCTAATTTGCATTTGAAAGAGAGGGAGACCTTGCCCAGGCTTTGCATCTGAGCCTGGCTGGGAATGCTCAGCTACCAGTCACTGACCATGGAGTTCACATTGGGCTCATTGGTGCAGCCAGGGCTCAAGCCACCTCGAGCAGCTGTTCAAATGCATGCATGATGTTTTCTAAGGATATTTACCATCTTGTGCTTTTTTTTTAGATTATTATTTGATTGTGTGTTCCTTCAATGAAACAGACACTGGAGTCCAGAAATATGTTGAGCTACAAAGAAAATTGTATTCCCTACTTGATGCTTGACCAAAAATTTCATCATCACTACCATCCCCTCCGCCTGATACCCAATCCCCGACGTCCTCTCCTTCTCTCTTGGTGAATCCCATTGAAAGCTAAGAGTCTAACAATTCTTCTTCAGCATATCAGTTACCACAACAGAACGTTCCATCTCTGTTGTCAAGACCCCAAATTTTCTCCTAAGTTATGCTAATGACATCATTTGCACAGTGATTTTTTAAAAAAGAAGAGAAAAGGCTCACCCTGTGCTCTTGCCCTTGGGAAGGACCAAATGAAGTAAGATATCAAAGTCACTGTAAGTAGTACAAAGTGGCAAGCCTGAGGGTTGTGTCCAAGGCCAAGGCCTAAGTAGAGCTGGAGAAGCATGCAGGTCATCAGAGCCCTGGAGCCAAGGGGCAGAACTCAGTGTGTGCCACTGGACAGAAGCTGGAGCACGGACTAAGGGCCTGAGCAGGCGAAGAGGGGACAGGAAGCTTTCCACAGGCAGGCAGCCAACAGCTCATGAAGCAGTCTTTGTAAGAACGCTAAGATGTTGTGAACAGAGCTAAGCTGGAGTTCAGGACAGGAAACGGGAAGCATTTCATGAAAGCTGCACCAGGGCAGCAAAAGGTCAGGCAAGGCATCACCGTGTGGCCCAGGTGTCCACAGGAAGCACTAGTGGCTTGACCTCCACGGAGCTAAAGTAAAGATGCTGTCTGGCTCCTTTCTCAACCAGCAGCCTCCATTGAGACATCATGAAAATCAGCTCAAGATGCTCCAGGGATAGTCATTATCTCCAAGCCTCCTGACGAGTTAGATTTCCTGGGAATGAGTGAATAGGAAATACAATATAAAGAAGCTCAGGATTTACAAAAGCTTCACCTTGGGTTGGCAGGACTCCTGGTATAATCTTGCAGCGTTCTGCCGCGTCCTGCTTCCCTTTGAAACTAAATGGAAGCCTCCAGCAGAGAGGAGGCTGTTCCCAAAACATGTTGAAGTTTGCCAAGAGTTAATTTATATTTTGGACAAAATGGTATCACTTAAATTAATGTTCTTTAGTAAATACTAATTAAAGATATGCTCCAGAGATTTGCGTTTGTATAATACCAAGGAAAAATGTCTTCTGAAGATGAACACGAATTCCACAAGAAATATTTTCTATTAAATCACATTAAGGTCTTCACTTTGTGGATAACCAGAAAACTTCAACTTCCTCAACAAAACCCCACAGTAATCCAAGAGCGATGCTTTTACTAATGCAATATTGAGACACTGCTAACTCAACAACACAAAGACATCCAGTCATGAAATTTCCCTACTAAACATTACACAGAAAATATCGTCAACTTTTTCTTTAATTGCCCTAAAAAAAGGATAATACAACTATATTAACAGGTATTTGATGAGCTGTGAAGGGCTTGAATGACCTAAACAATGGTGGTACAAAAGCTATGTTGAAGCTCTAAGTTATTACGTGTCCTTCACACTCTGAATGGGCTGCACAGTTTTGAAGAAGAGCCATCCAGACAAAATTTGGAATTCACATCTGGCATTTCCCTCTTCCTTTAAGGAATTGGGCAGTTGCTATTTGTCTTAGTCCATTTGGGCTGTTGTAACAAAATACCTTAGACTGGGTAATTCATAAGCAACCAAAATTTATTTCCTGCAATTCCGGAGGCTGGGAAATCCAAGTTGCAGGTGCCAGCAGATTCAGTGTCCTGTGATGACCTGTTCGTTACAGATGGCACCTGAAGGCTGCACCCACAGTGGGCACAAAGGAAGCTCCCTCAGGCCTGTTGAGAAGGTCAAGAATCCCATTCAGGAGGACTCTCCTCTCAGGACCTAATAACCATCCTGATGTCCCACTTCCTAAAACAACTGCCTTAGGGATTAAGTTTCAACATACGACTTTAAGGAGTGAGGAGACACAAGCATTCAGACCATAGTACTACTGCTGAGCCACAATTTTTAATCAAAGCACCAGTGCAATCCTGAATCCCCTGTCTTTAAATTAATGAGTAGAGGCTAGCATTGTGGCACAGTGGGTTAAAGCCCCAGTCTGCAGTACCCACATCCTGTATGGGCGACGTTGCAAGTCCCACTTCCAGTCCAGGCCCCTGCTAGTGTGCCTGGGAAGGCGGTGGAGGATGGCCCAGGTCCTTGGGCCCCTGCACACACATGGGAGACCTGGAAGAAGCTCCTGGCTCCTGGCTTCAGATGGGACAGCCCCAGCCATCGCTGCCATTTGGGTAGTGAACCAGCAGATGAATGACCTCTCTCTCTCTCTCTCTCTCTCTCTCTCTCTCTCTCTCCACCTTTCTCTATAACTCCAAATAAAATAAATAAATTATTTTCTTAAAAAAGTAACTATAATAAGTTAATGAGTAGTTCCAGCAATAAATAGCAAATTTATCATTGCCTTTGGATAACACAACATGCCAAGTCCTACGGTGGCTCCACAAGCATCAGGTATTCTTTGTTGGTTATTTTCTGTTTGTTCTTCTACCCCCAAATCCATTCTCCACCTTTTTCTGCCTGGACAGGCTGGCCTCTAAAGACACAATTGCTTGGTAAGCTTGCCCTGTAGCTTAAGGTTGACTGTGGCCGGGGGAGGACACCAGCAAGAGGCTGAAAGGTTGAATGAGCAGAAGTCAGGCCCTGAACATCCCAGTCCCTTCTTGCCTGGCCTGTGTTCAGGCGGTTATGGTGATCCTTGTGGCTACAGTTCCTTGCAGGGGCCTGTTTCTCTTCTGTAAGACTCAAGTTCTCGGGGCTGGCACTGTGGCATATGTAGTATGTTAAGCCTCCACCTGTGGTACCAGGCATCCCATATGGGCGTCAGTTCTAGTCCCACTGCGCCTCTTCTGATCCAGCTCTCTGCTATGGCCTGGAAAAGCAGTGGAAGATGACCCAAGTGCTTGGGTCCCTGCACCCATGTGGGAAACCCAGAGAAATTTCCTGTCTCCTGGCTTGAGATCGGCCCAGCTCCAGCCATTGTGGCCATTTGGAGAGTAACCAGTGGATAGAAGACCTCTCTCTCTCTCTCTGTCTCTCCCACTCTCTGTCTGTAATTCTGCCTCTCAAATAAATAAATCAATCTTTAAAAAAAAAAAGACTCAGGATCTTACCAGGCCTTCCCACAAGTCCCCTTCTTCAGATCTGGGGAGAAGTGCCTCACGACTCCTCACTGGACTCCCGTAACCCAACCTAACTTCTGTAGCTATGCCCCTCTTTAGCATGTTAGTTCAATAGAAATCCCTCTGGTATGTCATCTGTCTTCTGCTACAAATCCCTTAGTTATACGTGCTGTCATCACGTAGAGCTTTTACAATTTATGTTAAGGAACAAATAACAGGAATATAGAATGGATGTCTTTATAGGGAATGAAAATATTCCATATCTTGATTCAGGTGCTAACCCCACATACTTAGGATTTGTGCTCATTGCAGTATGCATAGGTCTTCAATTGAATGAGATGACGCCATGTAGACTAAATGCCAGGTGAGTGCCAGGGATCATAAAAGTGTGTTTGGAGGAAAAGAATCATATCTGGGGACATGGCAGAAGAAGGTTTTATAGGAGGTAGGACTTGAGCTGGCATTTAAGTCTGCGTAACGCTTAGACCAGGAGAATAAGAAAAGAGACCATTTCTCAGGGGAGACATTCAGAGTGCCCAGAGGAGTGGAGGCAGGAAGTGACATAGAGCCAGGAGATCCATAGGCCGGCAGGTGTTCCTTTGACGTTCATCAAATATCAGTTTATTTACGTTCCCTTCCTGTTCATTAGCTTCCCATTCTCCAGCAATCTAGCACCCACTGGTTGCCATGTGACTGCTCCAAGTCAATTATTCCAAAGAATTCATTTTATGGGAATGACTTGCCCTTCTCCATAAGCATTTCCACCCTCCAAAAAAGGAAAATCCCTCCCATCTGAAGCTCCCCCTTGGAATTTCCATGACGTGACGTCATCTCAGAAAATCTGTCAGAATTGAAACTTTGCAGCAGCACTCCTTCTGTTTCAAAGAGCCTTAGACAATCATTTATTTTCCACTTAATCAGTTTAGTCCTTGGAGCCTGCACTTCACTAGGAAACCATTTGGGGGAAGGAGAGGTATTCATTCAAAATCTCTTGGTTCATTGAGCCAATTAAGAGTCAGAAAAGATAGGCGCCTTCATTCTTGCTGATGCTTCACAATGTTTGTTTTAGGAGAGTCAAATTTAAAGAGGGTCGCTGGCACGAGAGTGTGATATTCTTGTCTCTGTTCGCTTCAAACGTTGTTTAGACTATTCCTGTGGATTAAAATAACCTTATCCAGCCCTACACATTGCTTCAAGGAGGGCTTATCATATCCCTCATGGAAAACTTTTTTTTTTTTTTATCATTGAAATGATAAGACAATGACAGGAAAACTGAGCACCTGAAATGTAGTAGTGATAAATAGAACCAAACTGAAAGTTTAGGTTAGTTGAACTTAATTAAGGTTATGGAAGAGAAAAGTTGCTGACAGCCTGGAAAAAAATTCTGTAAAATCAGCCACTTCCCTGCATGCAGTCTGAAATGTAAATACACTTAACACCCAGTGAGGTGCAGGGGAATCTAGCTATTTTGGGCTATTCTGAACAAGGACAGCTGTATGTTCCAAAACATATGGCTCAACATTTACCAAGGGGAGGGTGGGGAAAGAAATCGTGGAATGGTATAATTGAATTGGCCATTTTGAGATTCCCTAAAAGTTCTGTCATGCAAAAACAATTCCTTGACAATCAGTTTGATGAGGATCAGTCATTGGAAACCATTCTGTCAACTGGTATCTGTATTGGACTATGTGAAGTTGAGGTTCTGCCTGAAAAACAAGCCAGTTGACTTCATCCCAAGTAGTGGGACCATTTTGCCATCTCATTGCCTCTGTGCCTGTGCATGGGGGCGGGGAAAAAGGGGCTCTAGCAGGGGGTACATCATTCTGCATATATAACGTGGGTCTCTCTCCATTGCTAGGAGCTTCAGGACCTGCTTTGCTGATTTTCTCATTATTTCCAGGGGTAACAAGGCTCTCTGGAACCCCTAGGCAGTATCATGATTTGTGCTTAATCCAAAGGCAATTCTGTCTTTTTCCCTCCTTCATTAATAAGTACTATTAATCGTCAAATCTGTTAGCAAGTATTTAATGAACTCTTGTCATGATCTCAACTGGGCTGGGGGCTTTGGAAGACAATAAAACATGATCCCTGACCTCACAGAACACACAGAACAGTTTGCTGGAATAAGACCAAGGCAATGAAATAGATCTAGCAAAGATACAGGAATCTGTAGGAATACAGATCAGAAAATGCTCTGAATAGGGTCAGTGCTCCAGATCCTCCAACACCATACCCATTTTTACTAAGGATTTCCTCCACTCACCTGGGAGTGGTTAGGCTTCAGAGCTTTGTGGACGTAATTCCTTTGACATTCCTGCCATACTGGCATGCAATTTTTGGACACTAGCCTGTTTCCTTTCTCCTCCCTTATCTCTCTCTGATGCATGATTTACCCTCCCCTGAAGCTCCCACCATCTGGATCTGACTTTCTGCCTCCCTGGACCTAATTATTTCCACATTCTCTAGAGCTATCTCTTCCCTTTTGCCCATGACTCATAACCTTTTATTAAAGAACAATTAATTCTTTGCTCTTCCAATGTTCCCTACTCTGTTTTTCTGTATTCTGTTAAGTGCACATTGATAGGCGAATACAGAAAGCGTGTTGTATTTGGTACCCACCTCCAACATACACACCCGTGCCTGTGCATGCATACACACACACTTTTCTTCACCTCACTGGAGTACCAGGCAAGTAGTACTTACAGTACCAGAAATGAAAGCCTGAAATGTCCAGCTGAAATATCTTTAAATTTTGGGAGGCAAATAAGAAGAAGCAGAGAAACATAGATGAGTAATAAGACAACTTGACAAGGAAACTAAATAGAGGAGAGATCTGAATATAGAATGGAAGATATTAAAGGACAAGATGAAAAAACAGATGAGATAATGAAAAGAAAAATAAAATCTTAAAAGGGACAGAGGTGGAGATAGCTTTCATAATTTCTAGATAGTCAATGTGGAACCCAACGAAAAAGGAGGTCTCAGGGCCTGACATTGCAGCACAGCAGGTTAAGCTGCTGTTTGCAATGCTGGCATGCCACATCAGGGTGCCAGTTTGAATCCCAGCTGCTGCACTTCTGATCCAGCTCCCTACTAATGTGCCTGGGAGGGCAGTGGATGACAGTCCATATGCTTTGGTCCCTGTCACCCATGTGGAAGACCCTCATGGAGTTGTGCGTTTCTGGCTTCAGACTGCCCAGACCTTGCTGTGGTAGCCATTTGGGACATGAATCAAAAGACATAAAATCAACCTCCTCCCCGCCATGTGTGTGTGTGTGTTTGTGTGTGTGTGTGTCTACCTCTCTCTCTGTCAATCTGCTTTTCAAACAAATAAGTAAAATCTCTTTTTTAAAAAAAAAAGATATCAAGGATTCTTCCTCTTGAGTTGGCTCTCCATTGATGTATCAGCAGCAAGTCACATAATCTCTCTTTGTGTCTTGGCTTCAGCATCTATAAAACCATAGGCACAGACTAACAGTATCAATTCAGATGGCTCAGGGTGATGCCAATGCTTCAAGCGATTTCTGTAATTTCTGCTGTGGATGATATTATCAGGAAAGCCCAGAAAATGCTTGGAAATATTTAGCTACTCTGGAGAGTCGGGGAGGAAGTTTGGGAGGTGATGAGGAGGATGGAAGAGTCTTTACTTCTTTGATTCAGAGACATCAAAACAATACTCCCAAGGGCCACTATCCAAGAATTCTATCAGACAGCATGCATTTTAGACATCATGATGGATTTCCCCATCTCCCTGGGGGTGGTTAGGCTTCGGCACTGTGTGGAAATGTTTTCTCACACATTCCTGTCATCTGGGCAGGTTCGTTGTGAAGAGCAGCATGCTGACAGGTGTGTGTGCAGGCTGCAGTAGAGAACAGTGATCATTAATGAAGAAGAGGACCCAATAACAAGACATCACAAGTTCGTTAGTACTAAAAGCTTGCCTGACTACTTACCTTGGCAGTAGCTTCAGCCTCTTGAGCCAGTTCTGCCTGTTGGACTGCAGAGTTATTCTCACTAGGACAGAAAATCTTGAGAAATTCTCATACACCAAACAGGCTGCTATTTCCTAGAAAGACTCCAGTATGAAAAATGTGCTCAAATTTTTGTAGGTGGGTATGAAGAAAAACCTTTTCATTGGTACAGCACTTTTCAGTTTGCAGGAGACCCAAATACGTCTTCTCATTTGCTCCCCCTCTGCCTCACTTCCAACCCAGCAACACTGTGAGAGGGGCATTAGTAGCCACGGTTTACAGATGCAAAATCTGAAAGCTCAGATAACGGTGGTTCATTTGGCTCCCTGACGTCAAAAATACTAACTAGTACTAATTTCTAATTTCAGACTTTTTTTCCTTCAGGTTCCCTTTTTCATCTTACTGCCTCAGAGCATAAAAATGTATCAACTTCCAAAAAAAAAAAAAAAAAGCAATGCATGTTGTGTGGCATTTGCATATAATTCCCTACTTGTGATATTAAGGTTAAGCTGACTGAATTAAATAATGACTGTGAGTTTCTAGACATTTGCTTGGTTTCCTAAAAAAATTAGTCAATTCCACTAAAAAATCTGCTCAGCAAGTATTTCATAAACATTTTTAGTTACTTAGAGCTCATTGGTTGAGCTAAACTCTAGTCACACTAGCCTATGTACAAAAATATCTTCAAAATAAATTGGGTGGGGAAAGTGAAATACAGTCATGGATTGGTAAGATAACACCACATTTTTACAGTGGGTGTCTCTGGAAGACAAAAGTATGGGTGAGTTTGCTTTTTGGTTTGGCTTTTCTGAATTTTTCAAACAACCAATACAAGAAAGCATAATTTCTATAATTAGGAAGAAAGTATATTGTGTGTGTTTTGAGAATGACATCATGTTAGATAATAAATGCAATAGGAAATGGCACTGAAGACCAAGAATCATCACATAAATGAGTGATAGAAGGACCATCCTGAGCCACCCTTCACCAGGTCTCTTGAAAATCATCAGAGGAGCCCACCATCCAGATCATTCTTGAAGATAGCTATTCTAGAAGATTCTGAAGAATGACACAATCTATACACCCTTCTCACCCCAGGACAAACTACAGCTAAACTGTAATAGATTTTTCTAAGGCACCATTGTAGCTTTTTTTTTCTTTAAGATTTACTTATGTATTTGAAGGGGAGAGTGATGGAGAGAGATCTTCCATCTGCTGGTCTATTCCCCCAAATGGCTGCAACAGTTGTGCTGGTCCAGGCGGTAGCCGGGAGCCTGGAGCTCCATTCAGGTCTCTCCCATTTGGATGGCAGGCTCAAGTAGTTGGACCATCCTCCACTGCTTTCCCAGGCACAATCGTGGGGAACTGTATTGGAAAGGGAGAAGCCAGGACTTGAACTGGTGCTCTGAACTGCCTCGCCAGCTAGGCAGCTTGTGGTATATCTTGCTGTGCTAAAATATTAGTCTCCTAATAGACTTTTCAACATTGCTTTTTTTGTGAGGTTTACTTAAACTCAACATTTCTGAAACACCCATTTGAGAGAGAAATAGAAACAGGTCAAATGTCAGGATTTTGTTACAGGATCATCAAGTGTCAGGGGTGTGGAGATCTTGAAGAGTGGTAGGTAGAGCAGACACAGGATGGGCCGGCAGGCAGGTGCAGAGAGTAAATACAGTAATGATTATTGCAAGCTTTACCCACATGTTGTGTGATGTTTGTTTTCAAAGTCTTCCTAATGTGCAGACTCTCAGGGCAAACACACAGAGCACACCCCTGCCCTTCACCTCGTACCCTGCCTCCCTCCGTCTCCCTTCTGAACCACCACCCCAGTATTTCTTCCCTTTGTTTCTATCATAACTTCACTCGTCAAGGAATCTAGGTAAGGATTCATTGTGTCATTTTAAAGACTTGTAAGAGCCTACAGTCTAAACCATAAAACGAACAAGAACAGACTTGTATGCATGAAATACATCTCTTCCCACAGACAAGGGAGTGGTTTGAAAAAACCTGAATCAGCAGAATAGTTTCCAGCCTCACTCTGTTCTGGGAGTCAGGATAGAAAAAAGTTGGAGGCTGACTTAAATGCCTTCTCCAACCATGGTTTCTAAAACCAAAGAGGCCCCAGTATTTTGTTTATAGCCTGTGTGTAATAACCACAGCAAGTGCGCAAGTGCTCTTTGCTTTTGCATTTAGTGCTTTCCTGTTCCCTTCCTTCTCCTCTGCTCCTGACAATCGGGGAAAAGCCTCTCACATGGGATTGGCAGCAAGTGTTCCTATAATCCACTTGCTCAATCCTGTTTCTGATACTCCCCATGATGTGAATTCTTTTACACATACACTTGTAGAACACATAGGCTTCAGTCTGTGTTGCAGTGCTCACGTTCTACAACTGCATTATTCTAGATGAACGGAATGCCATCTGCAGAGCTATGGGATGGTGTCTTTCTTCATCCAAGTCAAATTTCAAACCAGAAGAGGCTAGGCCATAAACTCCATGGAGGTAGAAACCATTTTTCCCCCACTGACCTGGTCCTGACACAAGGCTGGTGTGTGGAATGCATAAATGACATCTGCATTTAAAAGGTAGTTGAACTGAAACAGAAATTCAAGTATATCACCAACCTTATGAGGCTGTTGGGTTGTTAAAAACTGGGCCCCAAATTAGCAGGCAGCTTCAAAACCCACTGCGTGCTGGGTGCCTCACTGTAAACAGACTGCTGCAGGGACCGGAAAGCATTTGTGCAAAGCTCAAGGAGCCAGCCCTCTCCACAGTTGGGTGGGAAGCCTCCTGAGACTTGGCAGTCACCCCTACCCAGGGGGAAGGAAGTCACCCTATCTCTGGCGACAGGCGTTCTGGAGAGAGCTGCTCTCAAAAATCTCCAGTCTGTGACAGCGACCACAAATCTATCCTTTGCTAAAGCGACTGCAAAGTGAAACAAGGCATAAATGAAAGGAACCCCAACTCTGGTGTGCCAACATCGTCCCCGTGCAGGGTTAGAAGGGCCAGGTTTGCACCTCATGCCTAGAGAAGTCCAGAAGGCATCTCAGTTCCCCAAAACCTGTTTCAGGACAGAGGGAGGCTGTGAACCTGGGCTGACTGGTAAGGTAGGAGACTAAGAACCTATTGAAAAAAATGTGTGTGAAGTTGGGGTAACTCCATTAGCTCAATTTCCTGCTGGGAGCATTTGAAATGCCCCCTGCCTCCTAGGATGGAGGCTAAGAGTTTGCGCCACAAGGGCCCAGGGTCAAGAGAGGTCCTGGGAGAAGATTAAGGCCTCTTAAAGCCAGGAAAGGGGGTGGCCAGAAAAGAGGCTTCTCAGGGGCTCACTTTGCCAAGAGCAGGGCCCCACCCTGCTGGGTTCTAACAGCTTTTACATATTCAAGAGTCTTTTTAAGACATAGCTCCAGAAAGACCTTTTTGTCTTTTTTTTTTTTTTTCACCTCTTTTTCTTCCCCATGTTTAAAGATCTTTTGCCTACTCTGGCAAATAAAGTCATCCTTCATCGTTTTAATGTGTAAAACATTTCCAGCCGAAATGCAATTGAAGTGTGCCAGAACAAAGATTCCAACATAATTTTTCCAAATCAGTAGGAAAGCAGAGTATTAAGTATGAGGACCATTCCCTGAGAGAGAGCAGAGGCAGAATGCAGCTCCCTCTCCATTGTGTACAGGGTAAGGATGAGAACCTAGGGAAAACAATGCAGGAAAAAAACAAGAACATTCCACAGCCTAGCAAAGAATCGGGCAGTGCTGGGGGAGCCCTGGAGAGCATCACGCTAACAATGAATGGCAAGGGAAGAAAAGAACACTTTTAAGGAAGCAGAGGACACTCAGGTCAACAGGAAATGGACTGTGGGTTATTGAAGGTCATCTTGAGAGTTAAAGGTGCCCTAAATGTGACCCCAGGAAAGGCGGAACGTTCTCTGTAGAGGAAGTGCTAAGAGCCTAGACGAGGTCCCAGAGCCTCTTGTCAACACTGGGTCACAAAATCGGAGCAAAGATGGTGCCTCCTTCAACCCCATAAAGCAAAGACGCACACTGGGCCGCCTGTGTTTAAAAGACCTGTAGATACACATGTCCCAGCCCAAGTCTGCCTGCCGCTGTGTGTTTTTAATGGACTCCTCACAAGCCTAACGTGGCAAGGTTCCAGTCATGAGGCAGGAGTTGAAGAACAGCTTTTTTGTCTTCAGCAACCAAACATCCATTTCCTGTGAAGCCAGATAGATAATTAAGGGGAAAACGAAACCGCATTTCGGGGTCATCAGTCCAGCCTTGCAGCTTCTAAACAGAAATCAACGCGGTGAGTCAGGGCAGGCCTGTCTGGATGTGCCCGGGTCTGAGCGGTGAGATTCTAGCAGGAGCGTTAAGCAACGTCTCGGGCATTGCTGGACGCCAGCTGCAGGAAAGGCGGAGGAAGCCACTGCATCGCTTTTCACAGGGGTCATTTTCCCCCAGGCTGCTGGAATTTTAAAGACCTGGGTGAGCCAGAGTAGAAATTCGAATTTGCTTAGGCAGTGAGGAATCCTGCTAGATGGTAACCCTCTACTCCAAATGCTGGAAAACTGCTTAGCGATGGTCCTGACGTTTCCTGTCGGAACACTCTGGATAGTCCTCTCCCACTTCCCGGGAAGAAGCCCTTAAACGGGGATAGCTTGGAGCACTCTGGAACATTGCAAACCTTCAATGGTCTGAATTACCCAGCCAGGTGAGTCCATCCAGTTCCAGTCCGCGATGTGCCCTGAAGTGACACCAACACACAGAACAGCCGTGCTCTGGAATAGCTCCCAGTATGGGGTGTCTATGTGATTAAAGCTAATGATGTGCGGAGGCGGGGGTGGGGGGGGGGTGGGGGGGTGGCTTTTGATACAATCTTGCTCTTCTGCTATGCAACATTTACACCTCTGGTTCTCATTTGCAAAAAGAAAAAAAAAAAAACATCAAAAGAAGAAACAACAGAAAACACACCTTGGACACTTCTGCCAACATCTGAACAAGCCTTAAGAGAAATTCTAGGTAACAGAACTTGGCACTGTGCTTCACAGGTTGGTACAAAATTCTGGGTGCCAAATGTTAGGGGGGATTTCCCTATGACTCTGCAGGAAAGCTCCAGCAGAGGGTGTTCCATGATGTCTTTGCCATGGAAATCCAATGCAATTCCAGGGCTCTGGGGTCTGGCAGCTCTTCATGGCTTGGCACCTTTCTCTGTGGACATATGTATACCAAGCACCAATGCTTAATGAATGTGTATTCAAATTCAGACTCTCCTCTTTAACAAGGTTGGGGCAGTCAGGAATGTGTTGGAGCAATCATGAGTTCAAGACAAAAGGAGAATGTTCTTCCCCTGGAAAGCCTCCAGCAGTTCACACACTAGACAAAGTCTCCATGATGGGGCCAAGGTCTTAGAGCTGGTGGCCTGTGTAGGTGACCAGGTCCCCAGAGGTCCTGGAGGACTTTGCTGTGGTCTCCTTCAACAAATGAATTTCTCCCACCCCTTCCTCAATCTTGTTATTGACCTTGGATAGCAAGTCTTTCCTATATCTAGCTGAAAATTCATGTTGACTTATCAGCCAAGAGGAGGGCCAGTAGAGGAGGAAACCCTGGGATGGATCCTATATCTGAGTACTAGTTCAAGTCCCACCTGTTCGACTTCTGATCCAGCTCTCTACTAATGCTCCTGGGGAAGCAGCAGAAGATGGCCCAAGTACCTGAGCCCCTGCCATCCATGTGGGAGACTCAGATGGAGTTCCTGCTTCCTGGCTTCAGCTTGGCCCAACCCTGACCTGATGGCCCTGGCCATTTGGGAAGTGAATCAGCAGATGGAAGATATTTCCCTCTCCTCCTCTCAGTCTCTCTCTGTTGTTCTGCCTTTTGAATAAATAAAAAAATAAGTAAAAACATATACAAATAAATCTTTAAGAAATGAATTTCACATTGGGGCTGGAGTCATGATTGGTCTTTGTCTTTTCATCTTTCCAGATGTAGACATTTCTCATCCAATTATTCATTGCATACAATTCAGGGTCAATAACAAAGGTTGGGTGGGAGAAGCTGTACTCTAATGCCCTTGAGGAGCTTTCAACAATCATCATCATAAGCAAAGCTTGCCGAGGACTTTTCAGTGAGGCAAAGCACAGCTATACGTACCCATGAAGAGATAAGAGGAGCACAGCCTAAGTGAGAAGACAAGTCGGTGTGTAATCACACGTCAAAGGAATGGAACTCACAGTCATCACTGGCATATCAGAGGAGGAGAGGTTTGCTGAAGACTAGAATGGCTGGGAATGGAATGTGTACTTGGACAAAGGAGCTTTGAAAGAGGGAGAACACTCTCACCAGAGAAGAGAAGCATCTTTTTTTTTCTGTCAAGCATCATGCTGTATGCTGAGCCTTTTTGCATTTCAGGCACAGTGCCAGGTGCTAGATTTATAGCAGTAAAAAAGAGAGGCAAAGTCTCTGCATTTCTAGTGGGCAAGATGGGCAATGTGTGAGTAAACAAGTAAATAAGCAAGATAATTAGATAATGTGATAAGTGCCATGAAGGAAATAAATGATGTGACAGGCCTTTTTTTGTCTTTTTTCATTCTCTGCAACTCTCTGTGCATAGCAAGTGCTCAGTTCAAAGGAATTACACATGTGACAACACAAATGTGCCTAATACTTCAAAATAAAAAACACAATGTCAGGGTCACCAACTCTTCTGCAGTTGGGAATGCACCAAGTGTGAACTCACTTTGGCCTGCTGGTTATCCTCAAAATGACAATTGTATGTCTCTCTCACTCTGGGTTCTGAGCCAAACACACAATCAAATTAGAACAAAATAATGAGGGTGGAAGAGTCGAATGATGTATAAAAAATGAACAAAACATTGTTATATTATTGTTAAGAAACAAAATTAGGATTTATATGGAAAATTCCTAAGACACTCTCGAGTCATGACTTTGAAAACGCAGAAAATGATGTTGGAAAAAACCAAAAGATTATTTTCCTGAGGTCAGGATGCAATGTCCTTCAAAAATAAAAACAGTCCAAATAAAATAGTAGTCATTCATCTGAAGACATACTGCCAAGGAAACCATGTGTGTGTTCCCTTGTCACTAATTGGTTGGTTAAGACAATTCTGTGTACAGCCACCATGTAGGTACACTGTACCACATTTAGTCACACAATTGACCCCTAGGAAAGAAGCAGGGATTCGTCAATAAGAGCAAGATGTGTTAACAGGGCTAACAGCATGTAAAACACTAATGTGCTTTCTCCCTAGGCTGAGGCTGCCTTCCCTGGCATCAGAAGGGTGACAGTTACAGTGGGAAAGCAGGGAGAAACAACCAAATAACATTCAAATTCCAATATTCAAAATAGGACTTTTCAGCAAAGCAATAGGCCTGAAAACAAGCTATGTCAAGATACAGAGCCTATTCTATAATTTTTTAGAATATCAAAAAGCAAGCCTCAAGAGGTCAGATCTAAATGCCTTCTAGCAGCAGTGGGAACGTCCAGCCCCAGGCCATGGGCAGCATAAAGCCCACGAAATCATTGAGTCTGGTGCTGCCAAGGTAATCACGGGTGGGACTATAAA
The DNA here is from genome assembly GCF_051225735.1 of Oryctolagus cuniculus. NCBI lineage: Eukaryota > Metazoa > Chordata > Mammalia > Lagomorpha > Leporidae > Oryctolagus > Oryctolagus cuniculus. Next base: position 102,228,684 of record NC_142870.1, read on the forward strand.
TTCACTAAGTCTATAGGAGGTTAATTTTTTTTTAACTTTTATTTAATGAATATAAATTTCCAAAGTACAACTTATGGATTACAATGGCGTCCCCCCCATACCGTCCCTCCCACCCACAACCCTCCCCTTTCCCACTCCCTCTCCCCTTCCATTCACATCAAGATTCATTTTCGATTCTCTTAATATACAGAAGATCAGCTTAGTATACATTAAGTAAGGATTTCAACAGTTTGCTCCCACACAGAAACATAAAGTGAAAAATAATAGATGATTTTTTTAAATGATGATGAAATCAGATCAGACCTATTGTCATGTTTAATCCCAGTGAGAGTCAAGTTGGGAGTTGATAATTTCTTTTTTTTTTTTTTTTTTTTTTTTACAGAGGATCAGTTTAGTATACATTAAGTAAAGATTTCAACAATTTGCACCCCCATAGAAACACAAAGTGAAATATATTGTTTGAGTACTCGTTATAGCATTAAATCTCATTGCACAGCACATTAAGGATAGAGATCCTACATGAGGAGTAAGTGCACAGTGACTCCTGTTGTTGACTTTACCAATTGACGCTCCTGTCTATGGCATCAGTAATCTCCCTATGCTCCAGTCATGAGTTTCCAAGGCTATGGAAGCCCCTTGAGTTCTCCGACTCTTATCTTGTTTGGACAAGGTCATAGTCAAAGTGGAGGTTCTCTCCTCCCTTCAGAGAAAGGTATCTCCTTCTTTGAAGACCTGTTCTCTCCACTGGGATCTCATTCACAGAGATCTTTTGCCAGAGTGTCTTGGCTTTCCATGCCTGAAATACTCTTATGGGCTTTTCAGCCAGATCCGAATGCCTTTAGGGCTGATTCTGAGGCCAGAGTGCTATTTAGGACATCTGCCATTCTATGAGTCTGCTGAGTATCTCACTTCCCATGTTGGATCACTCTCCCCTTTATTTATTCCATCGGTTAGTGAGGTTAATTTTTAAGTTGATAATTTTGTATGGTCCGCGAATTATGTTATAAATATCCAAATGGCCCGTGGCAGAAAAATGGTTCCCCATCCCTGTTATAAACTATAGTTCTTTGACCTATGGGTAAGTAGACCCTGAGCTTATTGTGGCATAAAGGAAGAGAGAACCTGAAAACCTTTCCAAGTGTCCTGCAAGATCTAAGAAGTCTCCCCTCTCCCTTGCTGGTTAAAGGGAAGCCACACAGTAGGCAACTGCAAGCCCTAAGGCCGTGGTGTCCAGTAGAAGCTTCTGCAATGATTTGACAAAGCTCTCAAGTCTTCTTGCAGGCCCATCTGTGTATTTTCTTGAAAAATCCAGTTCTAGAAACAACTCTAAGTCAGTTTAGCAAGAAACCTCCAACCTGGATATCTGATCCCCTCCAGGTCTGAGCAGCTCCCCACCCCCCAGGTGATGTCAGACCACCCTGGCCTGTCTTCTGCAAGAATCCTTTCAGGTAGGTTTAGCCAGAATCCCTCCTTCTTGCCCCCGAGGGTTCTTAGTCACATTCTGTCCTCAGACCCCCAACCCACTCCTTGCCTATAAACTCCCATTTGTCTGTGCTGTATTTGGAATGGAACCCACGTCTCTGCTCCACCGCAGAATCCCATTGCCACGGTCCCTACACCTGCTAGGAAGGGCCTGTGCTTTATTACATACCACTGAATAGTTTTTCTTGAACAGATGTGCACATTTTGTGTTTGTGTTGTTTTAACACAATGACCACCAGGTCGTTGTGGTTCACAAGCATCTGAGGTATAGCTAGTACTGGTGGATTTTAATATTATTTCATTTTAATTAAGTTACATTTTAAAAACCAATCATGCCTAGTGGCCATACTGGAGAGTAGAATTCTAGGGGATGATGAAATTCTACGTTGGAAGAGGTTCAGCTCCAACCACTGCTTGGAAGGGAGCCGCCCAGAAGAGCCTGCGATGACCATCTGACTGTGATGTGAGCAAGAAATAGACTCTTATTGCTCTAAGATTTGAGAGCAGATAGTACTAATTACCCTAAATAATCCTGGTGAGAAAATTGTGGATTAGAAAAATGGGACAAAGAGAAGTCAATTAACTTACCCAAGATCACATATCTACTAAGTGGTAAAACTAGGATGGAGCCCAGCAGTCTGACTTAAGAACTCTCGCTATCCTGGGTCACACAGTGCAGTCGTGAGCAAAAGAAAGGGGGAAGTGGATGGTCCAGACATCATTGCTTTGCATTTACAAAAAAATACATTTGTGAATATGCTGAATTATATAATGTCTTTTCCTTGTGAATCACAAGTCATCCAATCCTTAGACAGCCTTACCAATTGCAAATGCAACGTGCACATTTCTCACGCACACAAAACCTGCTGTCTGGTTTCTTTGGAAATGACAAGACACTGTGCCACAGGAACACAATGAGAAGTGAGTCACTTGTGCCCAGACCGAAGGAACAAGGAGTTCTGTAAACATGAAACAGATGGGATTTCCGGAGCTGTTCTCCTGCATCTTGGCAGTTTTCAAATGAGCTGGGTTTTTTAAATCCATTTGATATTTCACCAGGATCTGAGCTGATCTGAACTGATAGAAATTTCCTTCGGTTTTGCTCATCTGCACTCTCCTTCAAACAACAAATATCTTGACCTCCCCTTAGAGCAGCTATAGGTAGCCTGGGAGTTTCAGCTGGGCACTGACATGACTTAGGTTTAGAGAAATAAGCTACTGGGCAAGTGTTTGGTGTGGCAGTTGAGATGCTTCTTGCAGGGCCAGCATTGTGGCGTAGCGGGTGAAGCTGCTGCCTGTGACACCAGCATCCCACAAAAGCACAGGTTCGAGTCCCAGCTGCTCTACTTCCTGTCCAGCTCCCTGCTATTGTATCTGGGCAAGCAGCAGAAGGTGGCACAAGTACTTGGACTCCTGCCACCCAAGTGGGAGACCTGGATGGAGTCCCATATCTGAGTGCCTAGGTGCCATTCCTGAATCCTAATTCTCACTTCCTGCTACTGTGCACCCACCTTGAGAGGTAACATGTGACAGCAAGTGTGTGGGTCCCTGCCACCCGTGTCAGGGGAGACCTCTATGGAGTTCATGTCTCCTGGCCCAGCCCTGGCAGTTGCAGGCATTTGGGGAGTGAACTGTCCCTGTCCTCTCTGTATGGGGAGAGAAACCCGAAACCTTTTGCCTTTCAAGAAAATAAGTATGGGGGGGGGGGGAGACTCTCATCACTTTAGTGTCTCTCTTTGCCTGGGGCTTCCTCAGTACTAACATACTCGCCTGTTCTTATACAGTCAGCCTGTAAGAAAGACAAAGCAGGTACTGGCCATTGAGCATCAGCTTTGTGCCAGGTAAATTACCTGCATCATCTCATATAAATTTTAATGAAAATGGGAAAATAAAATCATTATCCACTGTTTACTAGTAAGAGCAAATTCTTACATAGTCTTTCAAAGAACCAAATACCTTTCCAAGTTAATTAAAGTCATAACTTAGTCTCCGTGAAACTGAGAACACTGCTACAACCTTCATCCCTGTTTCCTAGGTTAGAGACTCAGGGAAGAAGACTAAAATAACTCACGTAATGTCACTAGGCTGATAAGAAACATAGTTGAATTTCAAACCCAGGCCTCTTGGTTCCAGATGCTGCACCCCTTAACTCTTGTACCGCCTTTCAGTTTATGATAGATAAAACACTTGCTCAAATGACCAGGCTAATACAGGCCAGAGCTGGTATAAGGACCCAGATTCCTGGGATTCCAAATCCCAGGCTCTTTCTTCTCCATGAGTGTTTCCCCCACCATCACTTGTCTGAAGAATCCCTTGGGGGGCCGGCGCCAAAGTTCACTTTGTTAATCCTCTGCCTGTGGCGCCAGCATCCCATATGGGCGCTGGTTCTAGTCCCGGTTGCTCTTGCTTCCAGTCCAGCTCTCTGCTGTGGCCCGGGAGGGCAGTGGAGGATGGCCCAAGTGCTTGGGCCGCTGTACCCGGATGGGAGACCAGGAGGAAGCACCTGGCTCCTGGCTTCAGATCGGCCAGTGCTGGCCGTAGCGGCCATTTGGGGAGTGAACCAACGGAAGGAAGACCTTTCTCTCTGTTTCTCTCTTACTGTCTATAACTCTACCTGTCAAAAAAAAAAAAGAATCCCTTGGGTGGCTGATTAATAGAGAAGCCCAGCCTGGTCAGGTTCTCTGCAGAAGGACCTGGGAAATGCAGAAACTACACACAGAACCAAAGGCACAGGAACCCCCGTGTCCTGGCATGTGGGGGAACCATTGCCCCACCCCGCCGTGCTGTCCCCTTTAGACTCTGAGCTCCTGCACAGAGCATGGACCTCTAAGGCAGTGGTAGACTGTGGCGCACAGTTTATCCGCTCAATGATGCACTGATTTGGGAGTGGCACAGCTTTTGTGGGCTCTTGCTGCTTCCCATCCTGTGTGTGATGGAGTGTGGACATACGTGGGCAGGCATAATGAGCATGTGTCTCTCAGTCTTCCTGCCCAGCCACTTCTCCTGCCCTGTTTCACTTTCCTTGTAGTGGGGCTTGGCTGTTCCCTATTCGGCTTCCTACTCCTGGTTCCTCCTTATTACCAGATGTCAGGAACGTGCTGCTGACTAGAAGCTGGCTCTGGCAATTTCGATCAGTCCCTGGCAGTGACAGAAAGGCCAGCAGGGCATGGAGGTAGGGCCTGTAAACTAACAAACTCTCTGACTCCAGGTGCCTGTATGGGAGGGCACAGAGAGCGGGCAGCCTGCCCCCTACCCGGGACCATTGCAAGGGAGGGCTTAAAATAGTAAAATATTTTGCTGCTTGACTTAGCTGCTGAACCTGGGTATGGGTATAAAATCTGCTGCCTCCAGCAATCTCTCATTCATTTTATTGTCCTGCCCTTTCCTTCCTTCCCAGGGTTGCGGCCACATCTGAGCACGTTTACATCCTGGTATGAGGCTGTGCACGCTGGACGTAATAGTGATTGCTTGGAACCAGCGGATGGAGGACGTGCACTAAGCACATCAGGGGAGTGCAAGGGCAAGCAGGAATTAGCATGGAAAGGGATTTTGGAAGTGGCGGCCAACTTGGAAGTGGGACACTAGGCACTTTAGAACTGACTCTTCTACTTAGCAGTTCTGTGGCCCTGGGCAAGTCGAGATGCAGATTTCTTCATGTGGGCTGGATGGTTTAATCTCTTGGTTCTCTTCCCATGTTAACATTCTCTGTTTGAAAGGCAAAATCCATCAAACACAAGTACTAACAACAACCGAAAAAAATTCAAGAGACCAGAAAAATCTTGAAGAGCTCAGTGGATCCTTGGCCACAGCAGAGATAAGCCCCAGCAAGCTTGATCTCACCATCTGCCCTGAAGCAAAGCAACCTCATCCTTGGCTCCTCTGCCTTCCCAGCCACTCCCAGGACAACATCTGACCTGGATTACAAGAGAGACTTGGAATTCGCAGCCTTATTACCTAGTGATGCTGCTAACCATTTCCAGAAATACAAATAGCAAACCCTGCGTGACAGGTCAGAGTTGAGTCCGCTGGGAAAAGAGGCCCAGGAGAGCTGTGTGGGGAGAGAAACCTGAAACCTTTTGTCTGCATCTCTGCTTCCCTGGGCCACTCGTGGGTTCAGACCTGCACTGGTCAAGCCTGGCCGTCAAGTGGACGGGAACTAGCTCTCAGCAGCTGCACTCACTTGAAACAGTCAGGCTGGCCTGACAAAGCAGATTCAAGCCCCAGAACAACTGTCTGATTAAAAGCCCCAGCCATGCAAGCTTAGATTGGAGAGTTGGAAGGGACCTGAGTTAGGCTTTAGCACAAATTCTTATTTCACAGATGAGAAAGAACCTCCAGCACCCAGAAATGTACATTTTATCCCATTTCACCACTCCTTGAAATAGGAAATACCATTTTTTGCTAAATCTGGAATCTTTTCTAAACTACAGCTTTGGTGCATTGTTGGTGCTGTCTTTATCACATACAGATAAAGTGCATCTCTGTTACATTAAATAATATTTCCATATAAAAATTTTCCAGAGCTCAACAAAAACACACCTGATGAAACAGACGCTTTGTACTTGTATAAATCTCCTTTAGAAATGAGAAAATTGAGGCCAAAATGACACAGCTGGAAGGTGACAGAGCCAGGGCTTGGATCAAAATCCAACTCTCAGATTTTTCTCTACCACCCCGTAACTCCTGCCACCAGGATGAATAGCCCAACCAGCAGAGCAAAGAGCACGAGTCTGTGAAAGCAGTTTACCAAGGCCAGCACACAGCCAGTACACAGCGTCTGGCTGAGCCAGTTGTTTCCTGCCAGCATCCATTCTGATGAGGAAGAGCCAGTCGCTAAATATTCTAAGTATCAACCCTGTTATTAGCAGTCATCACAGGAGCCTCATGCATGGTAAATGAATAGGTAGGCAAAGTAAATGAATAGCCACCCACTGGGGTTATCTCACCCCACCCAGCTGCAGACATCTACCATTCCAGACGCCTGAAATACACTACCTGGTGAAATGTTCTTTAAGCACCTACTAGTTGCTGACACTTTATTACAAAGGAAGGGTCTGAATGCTGAGGCTTGGACAAGAAGCTTAGAAAACACAAGGTTCTAGACACCAGAGTGGGAGACAGGGAAGAACTGGCAAAGCCAAGAAAGGACAGACTTAAGAGTAGAAAGGCAGTGCCCTGATACAAGGTTAGCATCCACTGAATTCCTTTTGGATCTCAGCCTCGGTGGCTGATGCTTACTCATTTGTCATCTAATTTTTAGCCTCATTATACTCCTTTGAAATTAACGTTAATTCCATGTTACAGATGAGTAAACTGAATCTGAAAGTCATTTTCTCCTATTTCGCAGTTTTGCCTCAGGACAATCCCTCAACTTTCACTTCCTAAATTACCTTCAAAAGCATTAATTAATCGCACATACAACCCTATGGAATGTGCTGGGTAATTTAGAGTCATTCCCTTCATAAGGGGCAACATGAGACTGTAATGTAAGATAGAGTCGAGTCTAAGAGACCGAGCAGGCGCCCCAAGAACCATACCTCATCTCATGAATATTTCATGTCTTTCTGAAAGCTATCTTGAAGTACAACTGCACAATGAAATGCTAAACTGCCATTAGAAATGATAATCTGTGTGTGAGCTAAATTCTTTGGCACATTGAAAGGAGAGATGGCTTCAAAAGTAAGATACTTAAATGATGCCAAAGGGTCCTATGGGGTTTAGAGTCCCAGACTCATAAAATGAGAACTGCAACAAAAATTATATTTTGGTACGATTAACACTGGGCTCTTCTCCTGGACTGATGAGTTAGTGGTAGTTAACCCAGGCAAAGGTTAAGAAACAAGTTTGAGCTTTCTCCAAAAGTGAGACAAAAAACCTTGAAACCATTCCAAAAGCATGTGCTTTTAATTATTTTATTAATTTTAAAATAATATCTTCAAATAAATTTTAAAATAAAAAATAATATCTTAAGCTTAGAGATAGAAGTGGATTCATATGTGAATATTAGTTACAGATTTGCTGGATATATCTCATTAGGTGCTTAGTAAATGGCTATTACTTGCTTAGCACTCTATATACTATGACCTGTCTGCTTGTCCCAGAATACTTTCCCAGGACTCCTGGTCCCTACAGGAGAGGGATGAAGGCTACCAGCTCTGTTCTTTTAGGAAATATCACCACATAAGCTTTATCACAGGGCCCTCCAATGCATAGAGGACCTATTTTTGCCCCTAAACTACTAAAACAACAACTGATCAGCTGCAATATGCAATACAAAAGACAAAACACAAAAATAAATAAAAGACCAAAAAAAAAAAAACCCACTGTGGTGAAGAACTAGAATATTTTCTCAGTTTCTTTGTTTCCTAATGGTTTAGGGCAATACAGAGAAATGGATGACTGAATATAAAATAGCTTATTAAATGAAAAGTAAAATTCCTTGTAAGTTACCATGAGTGGAAAAGCCCAGGAACCAGCTTCTAGGCCACAACTGGTTTGGAACCCAGAGGAATGTAAGAAAGTGAAAGTTATCACCACATGCCTTTCATTTCCCCATGGTCACATATTTCTAATGAGTTCAATTTGGGGCTCCATCTATTTTTTTCAGCAGTGTACACCTGGGAGTTTTGCCACAAAATTATTTACAGTAGGAAGTCTCAAAATTACTTAGTTGTTCAAAATTTGAGTGGCTGTTTAAATGCATTCTTGATGAGAATGTCTTTGAGCAAATACAAAATGCCTTGGGCTGTGTAGGTATTAAATAAACACAGGTAGAATTAAATGCTGTTGTTGATTTTGTCAAATTCATCCCAAATTCTTTACTCAGAGCTGTGCCAAGATCTCTGACAATGAAAGAGTGAGAAATTAGTAATATATTTCTTAAGTATATAATAAATTGTTCACAGAATTTGGTATGGAGGAACCTAATTTAAATTAACTTGATAAATGAGGAAATTATTAGCACAGACGTGTAAGGAACCATGGAGGAAAGAAAACCATGGGAAGATTAGGGGTATCACTGGTTCTTAGGAGCAACTGGAGCCAGTTCTGCACACACTCGCACACCCGCCCCTGCCTCGGCTTTCACTCCTGCTTCTCTTTCAGCTTCATTCTCTCTATATACACATTGATTTCATCCAAATGTTAGAAAACATGGAGGGCAGGCGCGTGGCTCACTTGGTTAATCCTCCGCCTGCGGCGCCAGCGTCCCATATGGGCGCCGGATTCTGTCCCGGTTGCTCCTCTTCCAGTCCAGCTCTCTGCTGTGGCACAGGAAGGCAGTGGAGGATGGCCCAAGTGCTTGGGCCCTGCACCCACATGGGAGACCAGGAAGAAGCATCTGGCTCCTAGCTTTGGATTGGCGCAGCGCTGGCAGTAGCAGCCATTTGGGGAGTGAACCAATGGAAGGAAGACCTTTCTCTCTGTCTCTCTGTCTCTCAGTCTATAACTCTACCTGTCAAATAAATTTAAAAATTTTAAAAAAAGAAAACATGGATCCCTCGCATTGAAAATACTTCATCCCACATCTTCTACCTCCAGGATGGCATAACTCATCACAGTTTTAGTAAACCCCAAGGAAGTACTCTGATTGGACCAACCAGGTTCAGATGCCCACTCATTAACCAATCAACAGTGTTTGAGCAAGGAGAGCAAACTGCCAAAAGGCGAGAGGTGCTTCTTCCAGAAGAAAGGAGAAAGGTGGTGTAACACAGGGAGAATAGCAGGTGCTCCAGACAGAGAAAAACCAAAGCAGTGATGACTCATCCAAACAGGTCACTTTTCTTGGTAGTTGTCTTTATTATTATTATTATTAGCATAATAAAATGGCAATGTGAATTTATGCTTGCCACAGTTTATAAAAGTAACTATAACATGTTTATAGCTCTTTAAAAACATTTTTATTAAGGTATAATTGAAATGCAATAAACTATACATATTTAAGTGTACAGTATGAGACATCTGGATATACAAAACCATGAAACCATCACCACTATCTTGAAAATAAACACATTTATCACCTTTAAAAGTTTCCTGCTGTCACTTTTAGTACCTCCTAGCTTCCTACCAAACCAATGATCTCCCTTCGGTCTCCACAAAGTAGTTTACAGTTTCTAGAACCTTGTATAAATGGAATCATTGGACGCATAAGCGTATACTATATCTGTTCTGATTTATCTCATTCAGCATAATATTTAAAGATTTACTCATGTTTTAATATGTGTCAATAATTCATTCCTGGGGCCAGCACTGTGGAGCAGCAGTTTAAGCTGTTCCCTACAACACTGTCATATGGTTTCAGAGCACTGATTCAAGTCCTGGCTGCTACAACTCCTTGCTAACATGCCTGGGAAAGCAGTGAAAGATGACCCAAATACTAAGGTCCCTGCCACCCACATGGGAGACCTGGATGGAGTTCCTGGCTCCTGGCTTTGGCCTAGCTCCACCCTGGCCATTGTGGTCACTTGGGGAGTGAATCATTGGAAGATCTTGCTCTCTCGCTCTGTTTCTGTCTCTGTCTCCCCCCACCACCCCATCTCTCCCTCTCTACCTTTCAAATAAATAAAATAAATCATTAAAAAATAATAATTTATTCTTTTTCATTGCTAAGTAGAATCACCTAACATGGTGTATGGACTGAATTGTGTCCTCCACCCCCGAAATTCCTATGTTGGAGCCCTAGAATTTACCTCATCCGAATGTGGCTATATTTGAAGGTGGAACCTACAGAGACAATTAAGTTAAAAGGCAGCCTTTTGAGTGGGCCCTCAGCCAAAGTGACTGGTGTCATAAGAAACAGAGATCAGGACCACAGAAGCTTCAAGGGTGCAGGCGCTGAGAAAAGACCATATGAGAACACAGAAGGCAGTTCTCTGTAAGCCAAGGAGGGAAACCCCAGGAGAAACCCAACCTGCTGACACCTTCATTTCAGACCTGTAGCCTCCGGAACTGCAAGAAAATAAATCTCTGTGGTTTAAGCCACCCAGTTAGTGGGATCTGTCTTGGCAGCCCTGGTATGCACGGGTGTACCGCAACTTGTTTGTTTATTGCCCCACTGATGGACATTCGGGTTATTTCCATGTCAGGGCTGTTACAAATAAAGCTGTCATTTTTACGGCACATGCAAAGATTTGTGTGGATGTGAGCTATCTCCTCACATAGGTGAACACCTGGTATTTACGTCTGAGACACACGGTAAGTGTTTTAAGAAGCCATCAGACGGCTTTCTAAAGTGGTTGCATTGCTTTTACATTCCTGCTAGAAGAATGTGGGAGTTCCAGTTGCTCCATTTCCTCACCAGAACTTAGCATAGAGAATTTGTCCATCTAGACATCCTAGTGGCATGTCATTGTGGTGTCAATTGGCATTTCCATAACAACTAATGAACTGGATTTTTCAAATCTTTATTTCCAGCCCTATTTCTTTGACAAAGTCTCGGTTTGAGTCCTCTACCTATTGCTTTTTATAATTACCATCAAATATTTTTGGTTAGATGCCAGATATTATTAATTTCATGTTTCTGGGAACTGGATATTTAGTTGTATTCCTATGATATTCTTGAGTTTTTTTTTTTTTTCCCCAAGAATGCAAGTAAATTACATAAAAAGAGTTCTCAATCCTTTTTGGAACTTGATCTTTAAGCCCTGTTCAGTGGGACTAAAGCAGTGTATAGTCTGGGGCTATTGTGTACCATATTCAGGCAAATCAGTCTGAGTCAATGAGATGTCCCGTGTATTGTAAAGTTTTGGTTATAGAAACCATTCCCAGCCCTGCCTGCATTAGCTGCAGGGCTGTTTTCTCTAACCCTTACCGATGGTTTTTCCTTGTACCACGTGATTTCCTCACCTGTCTGTGTGAGTCAGTCCTCATCAGCCTACTTGAGGGGCCCCCGCCCCTCCCCAGAGTCTTCTGTGTGTGTAGGGCTGTCAGTCTGGTGCCCTGCTCTCACCGCCACCAGGGCCCAGCTCTGCCTCTCAACTCACAGAAGCTGCCAGGGGCCCCCTGGGACACAGTCTCTCCAGGCCACCAGCTGGGCCATCACTCCTCCCACCTCACTTATTTTCCATCCTTAAGTGATCACATGCTTCTTTTGTCTTAAGATATGTTTACTTGAATAGTGGAATTACAGAGAGAGAGAGAGAGAGAGAGAGCTTCTCTCCACTGGTTCACTCTCCAGATGGCTGCAATGGATGGGGCCAAACCATCCAAAGCTAAGAGCCAAGAACTACATCCAGGTCTCTCACATGGGTGGCAGGAGCCCAAGTCCTTGGGCCGTCATCCTCTCTCTTCCCAGGCACATCAGCAGGAGGCTGGATTGGAAGTGGAGGAGCAGGGACTGAAACCAGCACTTTAATATGGGAAGCCGACAATGCAGGCAGTGTGTTAACCTGCTACATCACAATGCTGTTTCATGGTTTTTTTTTTTCCTTTATCGATATTCAATATTCAATGTCTTGAAAACTATCTATTTGGGGGGCTTGAAGATTTTAAAAATTGCTTCAAATCAAAAGGTAAAACTAGTCCCTATTACTCCATTTTTATTCTGTGGTTATCTCTCTCATATATATATATGTATATACACATATATATTTGCATAGACATATATTTGCATATGGAAAATTATTTATAATATAGTTAGAAGACTTTATATCTGGCTAGAAACCAAGATGTCTATCATATGAAATTTCTGCATTGATTAAGACAGAGGTTGGCAAACTTTTTCTGCAAAGGGCCAAATCATAAATATTTTAGACTTCATGAGCCACATATGGTTTCTGTTGTACATTTTTATAAACAATCTTTTAAAAATATTTAAAAAATTAAAACCCTTCACACAGGCTGTACACAAATAAGCTGCAAGCTGGATTTATCCTGTGGGTTATCATTTGTAGAATCCTGAGTTAAGATAATGTGGTCTCTGTGAAAAAAGAAACTCCAAACCTCAAGGGGTTAATACCACAGGCATTTATTTCTCAACACATCCAAAGTGTTCTTGACTGCTGCCCATCTACCTTCCTCTGCACATGGTGCTGCGGGGACACAACATCCTTCTGTCTCCTGGCTCTTTCATTTCCACACAAAGCTTCCAATATGGTCAATGCCAAAGAGACCGTGGCGGATTTCATGTGGGAAGTTTTACAGGCAACTCTTTAATGTACACATTACTTCTAACTAGCTTCCATTACTTGCATTCATATCACATCTAACTGCAGGAGAGGCTGGGAAACCTAGCTTTGCCATGTGCCCATGAGGAAAAGGACATGGGTTGGGGGACAGTGATTTAATCATCATGGCAATGTCTACTGCTATTAGGCATTGTTGTAGCCCGGTTACCCACAGTGCACATCTCCTTTGCCAGGATGTTGTGCACCCTGCTGATACCGAGCTGTATTCTCCCGACGACCTGTTTCCATAGTTCCCATGATCGTGCCAGCCTATCAACTCTTTAATCCTCGGCGCAAGAGTCATGTTCCTGCAAAAGTGAGCTTGTCACATCCAGTCTTGGAGGCCCCAACCTCCCGTTCCCACTTCCCTGTCACTCCATCAAAAAAAGCCTCTGCGAAGTTCTGGCTGCCAAGCTCATCTCTAGTCGATGTCGAGATTTTTTAAGAATTCAGATCTCCTGACTGCAGTGGTTTTTCCATCTCACGTTGCCACTTCTCCAGAATGTTGAGCTAGCCCATAGCTGGTCTCTGTTCTCTTTGCAGGGATAATTTTTATTTTATTAAAAATGTTTTCTGTAGAGATAGTTTGTACCTAACAGTGACTGATCCAGTAAATTACTACCCACAAAAAATACCCCAGGCTTTATTTTGAGAATCAGTCCCCATTAATTCAAGTTCCTTAATAATTTTCGCATCTCTACTAGGACTTTGCTGTAATGCATTTTGCTATTCTTTCTGAAATTTTCAGGTGTAAAAATGTACTAATTCACACATTCTTAAAAGAATGTATATTCCATTTGAAAGGAGCATAGAATGCATGAAAAGAAATCATAACCATTTCTTTGGTTAATTTATTTTTTTGTAAATGATAATCTTTAGGGATCTCCTCTGTGTTGGAGCTGTAGATAAGAGTGACACCCTAACATTTCATTTGACTGCGAAAGGAGCTCCAAACCCCACTCCAAATTTCTGCTGACTCATGAGAGCTTGCACTCTTCCCCCTACCTGCTGGTTCCACCATTGCTGCAGAAGTAACTGCCAGTGCTTCCCCTCCCCCCAATCCGGACACTGTGCTCAGTCCCTGTGATCACACACTCCTAATACACCAGATGCTCTCAGAGGCGGATTTCCTATGAAGCCGATAAGCTTGAGGCTGCTTACATTTCAGAACTTCTGTATGCAGGTCCCTTCCAAGATTCTCCTGTTTGTCTCACTTGCGATTTTGTGCTCTTTTTTCAGAAAAGATCCTCCCAAGCTATGTTCTCTGGGCTCCAGAGAACGTGGCTGCACTCACACCAGGCAAGCCTGGATATTTCAGCCTGCAGTATTGTTTCTTTAGGAGCTAGAAATCGCTGAATTGGCTGACAGTCTGTCCTAAACTTCCTGTTGCCCACCCTCCCTTCTCCAGTTTCCTTTTCATGCTTCCTTCTCATTGTTGCCTGTCTTCTCAGGGAGGGGTGGCAGGAGGTTTTCCTAATCTGGTTTGGTAGAATCTTTTTCTTGAACATACCCCTTACATTTCTACCGCCACCCAAAGCAGCTTATACACATTCCTTTCAAAAACAACAGCAAGAAAGACTCTTTACTAAGTCACTACACAAACATCTACCCACAAATACAGGCTGTGACATTTAATCCCTCATCATCCAGAAGAGCAGGCTCTGATCTCACTAGCTGGTTATCAGGAACAAAACGTTTAACCTCTTGGGTCCTCAAGATCTTCACCAATAAAATAATACAATGACGTAGATGGCCACTTGTCTACCGAATAGAATTCAATTTTCTACTAACTGTAAGCACTGGAAGGGTAGGACTCAGCTTTATTCATTCTTTGGCATAGTATATGTTCAGCTAATATCTGTTGATGAATGGCTTAAAAACAGAAATCATACCAACATCACAAACATGTTCTAATGATGAGATGTAAAATAAGATGCAGGCAAAAAGCACAGGGGAAAAAAAGAGTAGATATTTAGCCTAGCAGTTTAGATGTCTACATCCCATGTCAGAGTACCTGGGTTCAATTACCAGGTCCAACTTCTGACTCCACCGTCCCACCAGAGCAAACTCTGCAAAGTCATGATGATGGTTCAAATGAACAGGTTTGTGTCACATGGGAATTGCACTGCCTACGGATTTGGAGTCAATGTTGAAAATCTGGACTAAGATTACATAAGTCTTTTTCACAATTTTTTTAAAACTTCAATATGTGTTATTGCTTGTCTGTGAACAATTTAGCAGACTTCAAAAGCCAAACAGGCAGCAAATATACTTTAATAGAAAAAAAAGAAGATATTTAGTATTGTAGCTTGGATTATTTTCATACTCACGGTTATGGTTTTATAAAGCATGCCTATTTAAGATGTCGTATTTCCTGCCTGTGAAATAGTCTACGATTTGTCTAATGGAATCAAGCACATCACCACATCATTGTATTCCGCAAATAGCATCAAGGCTCCCAGATTCTCTGCACCCTGAAGATGTCATAGCATGTTAGGTCACTGTGGGAATCTACATTCCAGAGAGTTTTAATGTTTTCACAGCTTCTGCTCTGAAAGTTTGGGCAGTAAATGTAAATATACTTAATGTGGGCTTACTTAAGTAACATAACTAAGATGTTTAAACATCACCTGCTATGTGACCTGTCCTCTGGGGAATTCATCACTCTCTGCACAGAAGAAAAATACTTGCCTTCACACACTTACACCACAAAAGATGGCGTACAAATTACCCCATCAGCGCTGCTGATGAACTCATCCTCAGGAAAGTGAAACCCACACTGAGAAAGAACACTCATTTCTGGAAGAAAATGTGGGCTCTCCCATCAATATCCTACAATACACATTGCCAAAAATATTGCAGAGTTAAAAAAAAGTCAGACATGTAATTTCTTGTTTGCTATGCAATTGGCTATTTTCTATACAATTAAAAACCGGTAGACCAACTGTTCAGCATCAAGTTGATATTTTGGGTTGGGATTAACCAGTTTAAATAAAAACAGATAATCTTAGTTGGCAAAACCCTTAAAGGTCATCTAATTCAAGAGCACAGCTGGTGTTAGAGTGCTGTTTTCACCAAGAAGTGTGGAGCTTTCTTCCAATAATGAGGGGTCACTTCCAATAATGGTGATCTAGTCCAGTTTTTGGCATTTCTGAGGATTAGAAAGCTTTGCTTAAATGGAACCAAAATCTGTCTTCTCATCTCTTCTATGTATTTGTTCTAGTTCTACTCTTTATGGACATTTGACATAATCTAATCCCTCTTTCACAGAATAACATTTCAGATTCCAAATACTATCCTATTTTTCCTGCCTATACATTTTCTATCCCACCTTGTAAAAGGTTCTTCCTCAGGTAATTAGCTGAGGCTCAAACAGCACTGTGTTAAGTTCTGTGTGTGTGTGTGTGTGTGTGTGTTTTAAGATTAATTTATTTATTTGAAAGGCAGAAGTACAGACAGAGAGAGGTCTTCCATCCACCGGTTCACTCCCCAAATTGGCCACTGGGCAGATCCAAAGTCAGGAACCAGGAGCTTCTTCCTGGTCTCCCTTGTGAGTGCAGGGGCCCAAGCACTTCCACTGTTTTCCCAGGTCATTAGCAAGGAGCCAGATCAGAAGTGGAGCAGGCGAGGGGCCGGCACTGTGGCGTAGCAGATAAAGCCGCCACCTTTGGTGCCGGCATCCCGTATGGGTGCCAATTTGAGACCCGGCTGCTGCACTTCTGATCCAGCTCTCTGCTATGGCCTGGGAAAGCAGTAGAGATGGCCCAAGTCTTTGGGCCTCTGCACCCACATGGAAGACTCAGAAGAAGCTCCTGGCTCCTGGCTTCGGATCGGCACAGTTCCGACTGTTGCACCCATCAGGAAGACCTCTCTCTCTCTCTGCTTCTCCTCTCTCTGTGTAACTGTGACTTTCAAGTAAAATAAATAAATCTTTTTTAAAAAAAAGTGGAACAGCCAGGACTTGAACTGGTGCCCATGTGGGATGCTGGCGCCACAGATAGAGGTTTAACTTACTATGCCACGGTGCAGGCTCCATGTTAAGTCCATTGTAACCCCAGATACAGTCATAGCCTTTATTTTGGTATGAGTAAAGCTATTCCAAACACTGCTTCCATATGGTGTCTGGTGGGTGGGGGAGGGGGAGTTTAAGGGAACACTCCAAGGTCCAGTGAATTCTATATGCAAACTCGGGAGAACTTAAGTCAAATAGACTGTTTTCTTGGCTGGGATTTTCAGTCTTTAATATGCTAGTACGATTTGTTAAACTTTAAGAAGACGAAACAATGTAAACTATTTCCCAAACACAGAACTACATTTTTAACACCAATATTTGTAAAGGATGTTGACTTTCATGTGGGACTATTCTGATTCCTATCTTCAACTTCTCTTTTTTATTTTTATATATTTTTAAAAATTTACTTGAAAGGCAGAGTTACAGCGAGAGAAGTTGAGACAGAAACAGAGAGAGAGAGAGAGAGCTTCCAACCGCTGACTTTGTCCCCAAAGGACTACAACGGCCAGGGCTAGGCCAGGCTGAAGCCAACAGCCAGGAGCTTCATCCAGGTCTGCCACATGGGTGCAGGGGCCCAAACACTTGTACAATCTTCCACTGCTTTCCCAGATGTAATAGCTGGGAGCTAGATCAGAAGCGGAGTAGCAGGGACTCAAACCAATGCCTATATGGGATGCCGGCATCACAGGCGGCTGCTCTAGCGGCTGTGTCACAATGCCCCATTACCTTCAACATTTCTACTTCCTGACCATGTGATGATGGGGAAGTTTCTTAACCTCCCAGACATTGATTGTCCCCTCTTAGGAAATTAGACTAATAATGCCTACTTCACAAGGTTGTCATAGAGCTATGGAAAGTAACACATCTTTCATGATGTCTGACCCATAGTCAGTGCTCAAAAATGGTGGTAAGTAATGTATTTCCATATGTCTCAATGAATGCAAGCTCTTCCCAAATAAATCATCTCAGATACAACCATTTCTAAATGGGAAGAACTTAGAAGATTCCCTAGAGTCTTTGCATTATATACTCGCTTCATCTTTCCTTAAAGGAAGCACACACCCAAAAATCTAACCCCCTCAAAGCAATAAAACAAACACATGGTGCAAAGCATGCAGGGATTACCAGAAAAGAAAGGAGGAAATGTTAGAAGCCCTGGAGAGTTACGGATGTTGGATCTGTACCAGGATTAGACAGATTACCTCCCTGGTTGTGGTATCTACCATCTCTTGGAAACAAGAAGCAAAAAGAGAAAGAATCATAAGGCTTAACAAGACAAATATGTACTTTTCAAACTCTTTCTTTGCAAAGCTTGGTAGCATATTTCAAATGGGTCCCTTTGTTCTCGTGGTATTCTTGGGGAGAGTACAGTAAAGTCAGCAGTGTGAAAGCTGGTGGATTCAGTAAGTGTGAGCTACCTCATTGTGTAAGCACCTGGAACTGAAGAAATCACCATTGTCATATCATGACTGCACCATCACCACTAGGGAAGGAGAGATGCACCCCACACTGTGGAAGTAAGCAAAAGAATTGGAGCTTTGCCCCACGTCATAGAAAGGCAGAGCCACCTGAATCAGAGTAAGTGCTGGTGGGACACTAGTTCCATACCGGCTCTGCCTCATCTTGCTGTGTGATTTGTGTGATTTTGAGTGCATGAATTCTATGAGGTCCTCAGCTTCTTCAATGTGTGAAAAGATCGCTTTTTTTTTTTTTTTTTGAGTCTTAACATTCTGACCTCAGAATCGTCCACACCCAAGTACTGATTGTGAAAGGCTGTAATTATTGATGTTAGATATCAGAGAGGGAAATGCTGATGCCTGGGAGGGAAGAGAGCCAAGCCCTGGGCAGCTCCTCAGCCGGCTCACCCCAAGTGGGAGTTGCTGTGATAGCCCAGCCTAGGGTGAAACACACGAAGGGATGTCCTCTGCCACTGCTCTGGATCGCAGTGTGCTAGCTCTGTGTGTGTGTGTGTGCGTGCGTGAGAGAGAGAGAGAGAAAAGTCTAGCACTAAAGACTACTAATTGGCATTTGTACAGACAGAAAAAGGACTCATTTTTGCTCACCCTTGCCAATGCTGGCAATCATAAAATTTTACTATTTTGTAGCCAAATTGGGGTAAATGGTGTGTCATTATTATTTTAGTTTACTTTGGTTGACTTTTTGAATACTAATGTTATTAAATATCTTTTCAAGCATTAACTGGCTACTTTTATTTCCTTTTCTATAAATTGACCGTGAGTATCCTTTGCTCAGTCTTGGTTGTCATGTCTTTCTCTTAGTGCCTTTTAGGAGTTCTGCATTTATTAGACATACAGTTAATTTGTTCCATGAATTACAAATATTTCACTGTCTTTCACTTGCTTGTGGATTTATTTTTTATGGATTTTTCTAAAATGTAGTTATTTATTTGAAAGGCAGAATTACAGAGAGAGAACACAAGAGAGACGCACGCACACAAACACACACGTAAGAGATACAGACAGAGATTTTTTTTTGGGGGGGGAGCAGTTTTAGCCACAGAACTCAGTGTTAGGATAGTGAAGAATACAAGCAGAGGCTTTACAGCCACAGAACACGATCCCAATAGGGCTGCCAGATAAAATATAGGATACCCAGTTACATGTAAGTTTCAAGCAAATAATGAAAATATATTTAGTATAAATATGTCTCAAAAAGAGCATCAGATATATTTGTACTAAAAATTATTCATGGTTTATCTGAATTTAAAATTTAACTGGGTACCTTGTAACTTCATTTACTAAATCTGGCAGCCCTGAGTCCTAGAGTCAGCTGCTCATAAATAAATAGTGTATACAGTTACTCTACACAATGGCATTTTGTGTAGAATCAACCTCTTGTATACACACTTGACTTGCACCTCTGGAATCATCAGCTTTATTTGATGACTCATCAAGGTCAGAGCATCCTTGGACAGGAAATTTGAAGCGGACATGTGCTTAAGTAGGGAAATCATTTCTCCTCCCTGCTCATGCAGACAGAATAGTTGGTAACTGAGTACTGAGTAAATGTCTTTGGTATTAAACTGACCTGGATCCAAATCCCACATCTTTGGTGACTCAACGTGTGACCTTAATCATGACACATGCATTATGCAAGCCTCACTGCCCTCATTTGTAAAATGGGGACAGTGGCATCTAGTTCACAGGACATTCCTAATGAGATCACCAAAGTACTCGGCGAGGACTGGGAGTAAGCAGCCAGCAAGGGATGCTGAGGCAATTTTTGTAGTTGTGAATTGATGCACTAGTTTTATCTAAATGGTTGATTTGGCAGAATACAATAAATATATTTAGTCTCACTGTCTTTCATTCCCAGAGAAGATGATGCAGAACAGAAGTACGTGGCCAGGTGCATGATGGAGACATTGAGTAGGGCAGGTGGACTTTCCTGTGTGTGCACCACGGGAGGTGTGCATCAGAAGCAGTCAGCAACGTGCAAGTGCAGGCCCATCGCCAATCTCGTGGGCGTGTTGAAAGCCCATGTGTTTTGTAAATGTCTGAAGGTGTGGCAAGTGTTTCCTAAACCCATCATAGAAGATAGCTGTGAATAGACTAGTCGGACCCTTCTGAATGTCCTGAGGTCCCAAGAGTGCATGTTAGGCGTCTGCAAGTGAACATTCAGATCTTTTGGGCATGGTATTTAAAAATCCTTCACGGTCTCAAGTGTGGCATATGATGTTTTGGAAGGAAAAATGAAGAATCGGTCAAGAAAACAGAAGAACACAAATAAATGATGAAAATTCACACTTTATCTGATGTTAATAAGCTCACAGTAAGTTATACAGAAAAAAGCATACTGGACTTTTAATTGCTGAGCAATAGGTTTTGTTGAACAATCCTCACCCTTACTCCCCCCAAAAAAGGAAATGGAGTGGTGGAAACAGAATTGAGAATTTCCAGTTGAGCAACTTTATTTGAAGAAGGTGAGGACAGCATCTGGGTTTCTGTGTCAGTATGGAGATGAGGCTGTTTCTCAGCTTGCAGGCACACCAAGGGGGTGAGACTCAGATCTGGCTCAGCTGCCTTTCCATTCTTTTAAGAACAGATCACCTTCTACTTCTTGACCTTCATAGTAAAGCAGGTTATAAACTTAATAGGTGACATTTGATTGCCCTCCACTACTTTTAGCCATTGTGACATGACTCTCAGTCCACAACCTCAACACGATAAGAGAAAAGATTATTAGATTTTTCTTAAATCTACCCATTTCTGCTCTTGCCTCACATGCTAGAAGGTTAGTCTTTGCCACCCCGAGTTTTATCACTACCCCCTCTGTTCCCAGGGGCTGCACTGAAGTTGCATGCACAGGACTTCCACTAGGCCAAGGGGAGAGGGAGCACAGAGATGTCACCACATTCCCTGTCTCCCTCTGTGACTCCTCACCTTGCTTCTGTAGTTTTGTTCCACTCCAGCTACTTGCTCCGCAGGCTATAAAACCATGGAGCACAGCGAAGAAGTGATTGAATGTTAATTGAATATTGATAAAGGAGGAGGGGGAAAGTTAATTGAGTTCATTAGTTGCTTGGATGCTGCTAAGGTAACTTTTCTCCAAGTTGGAAAGAAATTGCCTCAGATTAGAGCCAAACCAGAAAGAACGTGCTGTATGAGGGCACTTTTTAAAGTTCAAAGAAAAATAGAATGCAATTTTGGCGCAAAAAATTTTGAGATCCATTTCTCATCAACTTTTTGATGACCCCAGATATGCATGGATTTTGAAAATTTTTTTGCATCAAAATAAACTTTTGAATGCATGATCCATGAACTCTTTGAAATAACCTCATACTATTTATTAGCTCCTCTTTTTCAGTTTTGGCAAATGTCTGAATAATCAAAGCCATGTGGGATGTGAAGACAAGGCACTGGCAGTGAAAGGCAGGACAGAACTCCCAGAGCAGATTGAGATCAGCTCACTTGTGAGAGCCCAGTGGGAGAGGTGAGGAAGGACGCCACTGAAGAGCCTGCATGAATTCTAGCGGCAAGAGAACGATGGCAAACATTTTAATACTCAACTTGCAAAGCGAAGGGAAAATGTGGAGGAAGTTTCAAGGTAAGAGAAAGCAGGTGTTGTCCGGAGGACAGACAGGGAAATAAAGTTGTATGTGGTTGAGAGGATCCTTGTAAGGTTAGAGGAAGTGGGACTAACTGCATCACCTTTTTCACAAGGGTTTACCTAGAGGGGCCGGCATTGTGGGGTAGCGGGTACTGCCTGTGCTGGCATCCCATATGGGCGCCAGTTCTTGTCCCAGCTGCTCCCCTTCCAATCCAGCTCCCTGCTAATGGCCTGGGAAAAACAGCAGAAGATGGCCCAATACCATGAATGTGGGAGACTCAGATGATGTTCCTGGCTTTGGCTTGGTTGAGCTGTGGCTGCTGTAGCCATTAGGGGAGTAAATTAGCCAATGGAAGATCTCTCTCTCTTTCTCTCTCTCTCTCTCTGTCTGTCTCTGTAGCTCTGACTTTCAAATAAATAAGCCTTTTTTAAAAGAAGGGTTTATAAAAATATTTTTTATTTAATTTTGTAGTACAAAGCAGAGGGACAGACAGAGATCTCCGACTCACTGGTTCATTTCCCAGAGGCCTACAACAGCCAAGACTGGGCCAGGTCAAACCCAGAAGCTGGGAACTCAGTTCAGATCTCCTACATGGATGGCAGGGACCCAGGTACTTGAGACATCAACTGCTGCCTCCCAAGAAGAGCATTAACAGGAAGTTGGGATCAGGAGCCAGAGCTGGGACTTGAACCCAGGCACTCTGATACGGGATGCAGGCATCCAAGTGCCCACTCAGATTTATATAAATCTTGCTCTCTGGTACAAAACAAACCATTAGATTTAGAGATTATTCATCCTGATATTTTAGTGCCACATTTCAAGGAAAAATTAAAATTTGAAGGACTGTGTGCCATTTCTGTCCCCAGTTAACTTTGTCTTCAAGGCTTCATGACCTGGCCTTTCTCCGTGATCCCCTTCATTGTCTGATGGTAGCTACCAAAATTACAGTTAATGTGACTAGTAAGAAATGCCCTGCTTGTACTTAAAGCAAAACTGTTTTGCAATCCCCAAGGCCCTAGAACTTTCCCCAGGGTATGAGAAGTGGCCAGAACCCCTTCCCAGCCTCTTTGTTTAGTTTTGTATTCAATTACAGTTACTGAATAATGTGGTAGCTGCCTCTAGAAGGGCCTTGCACAAAGATATTTCAAAATATTCTTGGAAAAATCAGATTAGGGGCCAATGCTGTGGCACAGCGGGTTAAAGCCCTGGCCTGCAGTGCCGGCATCCCATTTGGGCACCAGTTCTGGTCTCGGCTGCTCCTCTTCCCATCCAGCTCTTTGCTATAGCCTGGGAAAGCAGTAGAAGATGGCCCAAGTCCTTGGGCCCCTGCACACACATGGGAGACCTGGAAGAAGCTCCTGGCTCCTGGCTTCGGATCGGCGCAGCTCCAGCTGTTGCGGCCATCTGGGGAGTGAACAAGCAGATGGAAGACCCCTCTCTCTGTCTCTACCTCTCTCTGTAACTCTTTCAAATAAATAAAATAAATATTTAAAAATATTTTTAAAAAGAAAAATGGGATTAAAAGGTTATTTTGTGCAAAAACTTGTTCTTACCCCCATCTTTTTTTCATAATGCACATCCTCCATGAACTTCTTTGAAGCCGCCTCTTATCCAACTGCCTGCTGATGTTTCCTCTTTGTGTCTCCACATCAATTCACATGTAAGTGTTCTCATTGACCAGCCCAGCCCAAACCAGCTGTCCTCCAGGGCTGGCTCTCAGTGAAGTCATCACCAGCCTTCCCAGCCAGGAACCTCCATACCACCCCTAGCAAGGTCCTTACTCCTGCCAGTCAACCCCTGCTTTCTATTTTCTTTCATCCTCCAAATAATCTTTGAAGTTTGCCGTCTTCTATGGATCTCCAGTTCTACCACCCAGTCTGAGCGGCACCACCTCACACCCGGCCTGGCTTCCGGTCTGACCTGCAGTCCCACCGTCTGCTTTGCCCCACCTGTTGTCCCCATGGCAACTGCAGTGTTGGCTGTGACACACACATCAGATGAAGTTGCCCTCTGCTTACACCTTGCAGTCGCTGACTGCCTGTCTTAGGAGGAGGGCAAAACTATCCATCACTGATGCGCGGGCTCTGCATGGTCTGGTGGTAGCAAACCTCTCCAGCATTACTCATCCCCATCACTCCTCTTCAGTCTCACAAGTCTTAGGTACTGCATCCGTCTCCCTCCGGGGACTTGCATGTGCTGATTGCTCTGCCAGAGCCTGCTCTTCCCCTGCTGTGCACCCAGTTAATACATACTCAGCCAAGCATTGCTTTCCCAGATCCTGACCAGGGCTAATTCTCATTATGCGAATTTCTAGGACACTCTATCTCTCCCTTGTAGCCCTTCTCCCTTTGTTACTTTGTGTCTGTTTCCCTAATGATTGCACTAAATGAATGCTGGCCCACTGGGGGTAAGATCTTAAACTCTGACACAGGTTGCATTGTGTGTCCTCCACCCCACCCCCAACACACAGACATCTGTGTGAAGTCTTCTATCATCCAAGATGATTTGTGTCCTCTGAAACTCATGCGGAAACTTCATCGCCTGTATGGCCTTGCCAGGAGGAGGTAGGACTTTTAAGAAATGATTAGGTACTAGCCGGCGCCGTGGCTCAATAGGCTAATCCTCCGCCTTGCGGCGCCGGCACACCGGGTTCTAGTCCCGGTCAGGGCGCCGGATTCTGTCCCGGTTGCCCCTCTTCCAGGCCAGCTCTCTGCTATGGCTAGGGAGTGCAGTGGAGGATGGCCCAGGTGCTTGGGCCCTGCACCCCATGGGAGACCAGGAAAAGCACCTGGATCCTGGCTCCTGCCATCGGATCAGCGCGGTGCGCCGGCTGCAGCGGCGGCCATTGGAGGGTGAACCAACGGCAAAAAGGAAGACCTTTCTCTCTGTCTCTCTCTCACACTGTCCACTCTGCCCGTAAAAAAAAAAAAAAAAAAAAAAGAAATGATTAGGTACTTAAAAGGGATTGGTGCCTTTCTCAGAGAACTGGGCTAGTTGTCTCAGTAGTGAATAATGTCTCACTTTCAAGGGACTAGATTGTTATCACTAGAGCGGGTTCAGTTATCACTAGAATGGGTTCCCCGATATTTTGCCTCTTCTACAAGTGTCTGTGGGCCAGCATTGTGAGGTAGCAGAAAAAGCTGCCACCTGTGGGCATCAGTTAGGGTCCTGGCTGCTCCTCTTCTGATCCAGCTCCTTACTAATGCACCTGGGAAAGCAGCAGAAGATGGCCCGAGTCCTTGTGCCGCTGCGCCCATGTGGGAGATCCAGAAGGCTTCTGCTGGCCTAGCCCCAGCCATTGCAGCCATTTGGGGAGTAAACCAGGAGATGAAGGGTCTCTCTCTCTCTCTCTCTCTCTCTCTCTCCCCCTCTGTGTGTGTGTGTGTGTGTGTGTGTATAAAACACTTACTTTCAAGTAAAGAAATAAATTTAAAAAAGATAGTGTCTGCCCATCCTTCTGCTTTCCCTGTGAGTTGAATCAGGGAAGCCAAGCTCTCGGACTTCACAGGCTCCACAGCCATGAGTAGAATGAACTTCTTTTCCTTGTAAGTTACCTGGTCTCAGCTACTCTGTTCCAGCCACAGGAAAAAGACTAAGACAACGACCAGTGGCCTCACACTGGTGGATTTTTTTTTACATGTGTCCTACACATTCAAGCAAGTTGAGATGATGTCATTGGCATTGGCTTTGATCCAGTGATCGTATGACTGGTGCCCTTATGAAGAGAGGGAAATTTGGACACAGACTCTGCCAGGCAGCGAGAAACTTTGTGAAGATCCAGAGACACACACACGCAGAGAGAAGCCCATCATGGGAAGATGGAGGCAGGCATCAGAGTGATGACAACACAAACAAAGGAATACCTGCATGGACCAAATGCTGGAAGCTGTCTCACCAGCGCCTCTTTGTAGTCTCCAACATTGTAAGAGGGCAGATTTCTGTTGTTTGAAGTCGACAAGTTGGTGCTACATTGTTACAGTAACCCTAGGAAAAGCAGGCAGTCTGTGAGCCAGGGGAGATCCCTAGCCCAGTACCTGGTTACATAAATCACTTTGGGGAACAATAAACTTTAACAAAGGAAGACCACTTTCACAATTCCCAGGGGCACTTTAGCCACCTGCCATGCCTACCCTACACCCAAGATTTAGCCGCGCGGCTAGGGAATACTTTAATAAAGGAGAGAGCTCTTCCTTCCTGTGCAAGGTGTCCATGGCCACTCTCACCTGGCTCACGCGGCAGCACTCCCCCCTTCCCTGAAGGATCCGGGCAATTGCACAATCATCCGCGTCACCGCAGTTGCACAGATTCTTAGCTCTGCACATAGGTGTGGGAACTGGCTAGTGGCCAAGGAACACAAAATGCCTGGCACCCAAAGCATGCACCTACAACAAGGACTCCATTTCCAAGAGCCGAAATGCAGCCCTGGGGCTTGGTGAGAAACAGCTCAAAACGGTCAGTTCCCACGTGCCGAGCAACGAGAAAGGAGAATGGATGATGATGACTTTGTCTTTATACCTGGTCAGAGAGAGAAAACCAGAGCACTCGAAAGACGAGTGAAGGCAGAAACGTACCTGGGTGCACAGGTGCCCCGTTCAGGGCACAGAGCTGGAGTCCCGCGGAGCTCAGAAGACAGGGCAGCCAGAAACAACCACGACAGACTGCATTAAAACAGAGACAGCATGTTCTGATATAGTTTGTTTAGTATGAGCCTCTTCTATAAATAAATAAATATTTCTAAGCAGAATGAAATCAAAGTCTCCTTACTTGTGCCTACGTGTTTATGTATTCCCAAAAGAGAGAAGTACCTAGGGGCGTACGGGGAGGGAAGAAGAAACGCTTAGAGAAGACTTAGAATGTTCTTAGAGAGACCTGCATCATGTACATTGTTAAAATGAGAAGCTACTTATGTTCTAATTCCGGTAGTTAAAATTTTTAAAATCACAGTCCACCAAAAGAAGTGAAGTAAGATAAATGAAATGATTTGTTTTCATTTAATCCCTCAGAATGAGTCCAATCTGAGAGGGACCCTTTGGGCTCTTCTGCTCCTTCTCTTTTTATTCTCAGGCACAAGGAAGTCCAGGAGCAACACTTCACTCCTCCCCATGCCCATGCTGGGAGCCCCTTTGCAGCAGGTGGTCCCTCTCGGCAAATGAGCGCGTTTCACTGCATGGATTACAAAGAAACCAGGATTTAGCTTCCACCCCCTCCGTCTGCAAAAACAAATACATACACAACACATTTAGAGCCAGAAGGCAGTCCTCTCAGCCCAGTTCAGAGGCTTCCACTTAGCAGAAGACTGCGCGGCATGCATTATGGAGGCGCTTGATTCAGGTGACAAAGGCCTTGGAGCCTCCGATAAGGCCAAGCGTGAGGAATGAGTCAGGGCTGGGCTTGTGAGCAGCAGAATTTTAATGATTTATTGAATTCCTCTTAAGGTCAGTAGTTTATGATTTGCCATTTTTAAAATGCATTGTAAAAAAAAAAGATGCATATGTTGCTTTACAGGAACTGAATGGTTCTCTAAATGCATTTTTCAGAGAACATCAGTACAAATAGGAATTGACGCAGATCTGTCTAACCAGTCACACAGACTCCAGCTCAGATAAGCAGCCTGCTGGCTGCTGTTGGTGGAAATGTGGGCTTTTTTAAGAGGGAAAAGAGACCATCCTTGGGTTAGAAAGTTGGTGTTATCAGCTTGCAACATTATTCCTGTTGTATAATTTTACCTCTGAGACCATTATTTTACTTCAAATGTGCAATAAATTCAGAGTTAGCATAATCAGTCATCTTACTCAGAGGCCTTCAAATGCATTTTTTGTATTATGAGAATATTGTATGGCATTCACATTTTCCTTAGCAGTTAGAGTCTCAGGCAGAAAATATGAGAATTCATCCAAAAGAGCTGATGAGTAATATCTCAGGAAGTCCCGCTCTGCCAGAAGGCCCTGACTAAGGACCCAATTCTGTCCCATTGGAGTGCGATCAATCACTCATCAGAGGGGAATGGCAAAGTAGAGTCTTACACGAACATCACATGAGAAGTAAGAAAAGGTGAAAAAATTCACACCTCCTGTCATGATGAAGTCTCTCTGCTAGACCTTGCTGTCTTGGAAGATTTATTAATGTGTTTACTATTTCAACAGATATGCATTAGATGTCCATCATGTACCAGGCGCTGTTCTAACCCCTGGAAACATAATAGTGCCGGCATGAAGCCTCCTGTCTTAGGAGAAATGTGACTCGAAGAGCAGTGACACCTGGTGTCACGTGGAGGAGGGTTCACAGCAGGGGCAACCCAACCATGCTGGGGGCAATGAGTAATCTGATGTCAGAATGGAGGAACGGGGACAGGAGGGGAGGGGACGTCTCCAGAACACAGGAACTGAACCTGTGACAGGCGAGCAGTCAGACAGAGCCTGGAGCCCATATGGTCAGGGCAAGGGCTCTGAGATGAGTACAGCGAGGATTGGGGAAAAAAAGAAGCAATGAGAGACAAGGCTGGAGAGGTGAGAAAGACGTGGATGGTTTCTGAAATTGTGCCTCCAAGGAGAGGTCAGTGGTCAGTTGAATGTGGGGGACACACCATCCCAGTTGCATTTCAGTAAATGCCCTGCTGCAGAGCGGACACTAGGTCGGCATGGGCCGCCATAGCAACCCAGAGATGTTGAGGAATCAGTGGAGATGAGGGTGGAAGGAAGGGGCAGAACTCCTTGGTATTGAGGAAGTAGGGATGGCAATTTCGAGAGTCAGGAGATTAGCCTTGCTAATTGCTGGAAAGTGGCAGGGAAGTGTTAAAAATAGCCAGCCTTCAAAGAAGGAGGTACCTTTCTCTGAAGGGAGGAGAGAACCTCCACTTTGACTATGACCTTGTCTAAACAAGATAAGAGTCAGAGAACTCAGAGGGCTTCCATAGCCTTGGAAACTCATGACTGGAGCATAGGGAGATTACTGAGGCCATAGACAGGAGTGTCAATTGGTAAAGTCAACAACAGGAGTCACTGTGCACTTACTCCTCATGTAGGATCTCTGTCCTTAATGTGCTGTACATTGAGATTTAATGCTATAACGAGTACTCAAACAGTATATTTCACTTTGTGTTTCTATGGGGGTGCAAACTGTTGAAATCTTTACTTAATGTATACTAAACTGATCTTCTGTAAAAAAATAAAAAAGAAAAGAAAAATTATCAACTCCCAACTTGACTCTCACTGGGATTAAACATGACAATAGGTCTGATCTGATTTCATCATCATTTAAAAAAAAATCATCTATTATTTTTCACTTTATGTTTCTGTGTGGGAGCAAACTGTTGAAATCCATACTTAATGTATACTAAGCTGATCTTCTGTATATTAAGATAATCGAAAATGAATCTTGATGTGAATGGAAGGGGAGAGGGAGTGGGAAAGGGGAGGGTTGTGGGTGGGAGGGACGGTATGGGGGGGGAAGCCATAGTAATCCATAAGTCGTACTTTGGAAATTTATATTCATTAAATAAAAGTTAAAAAAAATAGCCAGCCCTGACTGCCAGGTTTCTGCCTGGGGTTCAGGTTGGGGGAGCGGCTGCTCCCTGACCTGGGGAACACACTGGGAAGAAGCCCAGGTTTACAGCTGTGTGAACAGGATGTCCAGAGAGGGAGTGCTTTGAAACATTGATGCCAGCCTTTCACCAACTGGAAAGAGAAGGTCTCCTTGGGGAAGATTTTGTTGTTGTTCCTGGAAGAGTAGCTTGGCTGTTTTATACAGATTACAGCTAAAAAGCACCCCTTGCCCTGAGGAAAAGTCCATTAAAACCTCACTTTACCGGGGGCTTAGGAAAAGCTATCCCTGCCTCTGGTATATGAAAAAATAAAGCAATTTGTTTGATAAACTGGGAGCCCTGATGTCTTCTGAGAGAAAATGACTCATGTTCTAATATACACTCAAAGGTGGAGACACCACGGGGCAAAAAGACTGGGGCTATGACCATGGGCTGGTTAAGATAAGACCCCAAGGAAGCCAAAGGAGGACTCCCCAGGAATTGGGACTTGTGGGCTTGTAATCCCATAGCATTGGTACCAAGGGCCTTGGAAATGATGGCGCCCTGCACAGGACAGGCTGAAGATGGAAGACACTCACTCCTGGCCTGCGTGCTGGTGAGTGGTGTCTCTGTGTGTGAGTCCACTGGGGCTCCAGTAGGGGTCAGAAGCAGGGGGCCCAGCACTAGGACAGTGCAAGGCCAGCTTGAGACCATCACATGGCATGCCGTGAAAGCAAGAGTGAGGAGTTGCCCAGCACATCAGGAATTGGCTCAGTTGGCTGAGTAAATTCTGGAACACTTTGGACAAGTCAAGGGTGACAGGAGGTCCACGAGGGATGTATTAGAATTCCATTTAACATAAGCAGGTAGGCATGTGAGCTTCTAAATGGAAAAACAAGAGAATTGACTCTGCATGCATTAAAAACAAATGAAATAGGGAATACTGCCTCCATGTATGCTATATTTGTTAACATAATCGCTCTACTTTTTTATCAGTATTTCAAATCGATGGCAGAAGGAGAAAAAGCGATCAATGCTATCCATTTGTATATTGTTACATGATGTTTTTCAAAGTACTATTGTAAATGTGGGAAACATTTACTGTTTTGCTAGCTCATCATCCTATCTCCCTTATTCTGGTTACAAAACTGCCTTTTCCTGTGTCCGCCCTGCTCCTTGTAACTAAGTTGGGCCTGACCCTGCACAGAGGGCTGAACTTGATGTCTGAATGAAGAAGGCCTGGGTATGTGTCCCAAACCAGTAAGACAGGTATGTTGGCCCAAATCAAGAAGACTCTTCTCCATAACTTTCCTAGCCTGAATATGAAGGGTGGAGGCGGGGGGCAGCTCCTTCTCTAGAATCATGCCCTGTAAGATGGTGAAAACCTAGAACTACCTATTAAACGGGATGATTGAAAACCTGAAATCAGGTGAAAGTCCATGGATGCTTTAGGTTGAAAAATGCTGTCACGCGTATTCTGAAAGACTGAAAACTACTGAATTAAAATGAGAGTCAGGTTTCAGAAGCAGGAGTACTAGGGTGGAAAACTTGCCTGTTTCCCTCAAGGGGGGTTTTGCCAGATGATATGAAAGAAAAGGGGAGGAGACAGCATCTTCTCCTTTCTCCCAGCCCTTGTCCAGTGGGGAGTAGGGTCTCCACTGATGCTCTGGGAAGCCAGAACTCCTCTCCAAAGGAGAGCTTCCTTCTCAGGTTTGACAAGGAAAAGTACAACTCAGGGAAAAGAATGCCAGCAAGTGTGGGTCAACCATGTGTATCAGAGACGGACAACACCAGAATTGTTCTCCCATTTTATTTTATTTTTTTAAGATCTATTTATTTACTTTGAAAGTCAGAGTTACACAGAGAGAGAGGGAGAGATAGAGAGAGAAAGAGAGAGAGAGGTCTTCCATCAGATGGTTCACTCCTTAGGTGGCTGCAATGGCCAGAGCTGCGCCAATCCGAAACCAGGAGCCAGGAGTTTCTTCCAGGTCTCCCACGTGGGTGCAGGGGCCCAAGGACTTGGGCCATCTTCTACTGCTTTCCCAGGCCATAACAGAGAGCTGGAACAGAAGTGGAGCAGCCAGGTCTCGAACTGGCGCCCATATGGGGTGCTGGCACTTCAGGCCAAGGCTTTAACCCACTATGCGACAGCACCAGCCCCTCCCCATTTTATTTTGATTTCCATTTTTATTTTGCTGAGGCTTCCTGTGTATATTAATGCAATGATGCTCATGAGATAAATGCAATCTGTTTTCTACAAATATGTTTTACTGTACAAGGCACACCTTTCACAGAAGGATCATAGCTTCATGGTGTTGACCTTGCACCCGAATGTAGGGCTTCAGATAAATAGTAGCCTCTCACTGGGGAAGTGCAGACTGAAGCCTGGTCCCCAGCCTTGGACTTAATCTTGCTTCTGTTGTAGTAGAGCAGAGATATTATGCATATGCACACACATATTCGAATCTACATCCACATGTGGGATGTAAACTGTGTAAGTATTCACAAAATTCACCCATTTGCATATGTAAGTGTCTTTGCACATATACTCTATGGATAGCAGATGAATGCATGTGTATTAATTATCTGCCAATAAGCATCAAATAACAATAAAAAATCATCTACTGTGTAACTCCTCTTCTAACTGGAACATTTTCTTGCTCCAGATTATCCAGTATTCCAGCTTTGCTAACAAGCAGCAAATTAGTTTTTGTGTTTTGTCTCCAGTTATTTCCTAGTCTTTCTCCCTGGGGAGGTAGAAGTGAACCATCACAAAGTCAAAAGAAAAGGAGCAGGGCAGAGCCTGGATGATCTATACACTGAATAATCCCTCTTTGTAATGAATTCAGTACTAGTATTTAGACAGCAATCAATAAATAAGTGCAACTGATTTCCAGTAGACTATTCATTGCCCATGAGCAGAACCTACTCTCCCTCATCTTTCAATCGTGTGTGGTCCTGACCATGCCCTACATACAGTAGGCATTTAATAATGATATGTTATTAAATTTCACAAATGGTATAACTGATCCTATTGTGCGGTGGCTTGCGTATCTCAGTGGATGCTGTGCCTACCCAGGCCTTCCTGCTCCCCTTCCTTGCTTTCTGACATCCCCACTGTCAGCAAGAATTCTGTCCTACATGGTCCTACTCATTTGTAGCCCAGGGCCTGCTGTCTCAGTGAGGCTCAGAGGAGCATGTAGCACGGAGCCAGTGTGCCCATGATTGGTCATTGACAGAGAAAGTGTTGCATGCTCAATAAACACAAGTAGAGGCAAACCCCTTGGAATCTATATTTGTTTTTATAGAGCTAAGTTTTATTAAAATCCAGCAAAATTGGAGTTAATTTTATTTAGTAGAAATATGCTTAAAAATAGCCTCCCAAGTTAGCATAATGCTACAATTTTACCATCCCATGGTGATAATGAAAAAATAGTGTTCGTGAGTTTTCCTCTTTCATTTGGTTAAAACCCCCTCCTCCAAATAAAATTAGATTCTGTACTGATAGTATAATTACTGTATAATAGAGTTTGCTCAACCACTCAATGCAAAATGCTTTGCTTTCATAGCATTTTCATAGGAGCAGCATAATGGGCACCAGCTTGGAAATCAGCATGCAGAGAAGGCATCCAGGCCCCAAACAGGCTCAAGCTTGTAAAATCTGGATCAGCTGTTCAGCAAACTAGTTAATTCTAACCGACTTGACACGCAGATATCAAAAGTCTTCTGTTCCCAGTCGTGTGTCTCAGTGAAAGAGAAAATGGTCAGATTCAGACTTCAGACCCATCATGCTGTGGACATGCTCCCTGGAAGGCCTGTAGGGCTCAGTGTGTGAGATACATCCTCCCAGCCCGCTCCCCTTGCCCCCAGGGAATCTTATCTGCTCTCTCTCGGCTCTGAAGCGCCAATATTGAAAAACCAGACGCTTCCTATGATGCATCCATTTTAAATTAAATTAGACTTTTCTATTTCTCCCACTAAATACTGCTTTTATGGACTTAAGGGCTCTGCGGTGTACACCATACACTAAAACCATTTACTCCTTTGGGGATAAGAGATTAACACAAGTAATACAGTGAAACCTCCATTTACATAATTGCAATTTTCCTTTCGCCATAATAGAGGCTTTGTTGACCTTTTAAATGTCCAGTCCTGCTAGAGTTAGCATAGTTCACATTGCATGTCCACTTTATTCACAAATTTCTCTGAAATAACCAGTAAATCTCTCGATTGTTTGCTGAGAAACTAGGCCTAAAAGGCAATCAGCTTCTTTTACACACTTGCAGTGAGCATGAAAGAAAGCTCAGCACAGGCGCTTTCTTCCCCCTTTTCCACAGGGCTGACAAATTCAGGGCCTCAGGTAAGGTAAACTTAGCAACTGGATTGGGGTAGGACAGCAGGGAGACACAGGGCCTCAGCTCACTGCAGAGAGCATAACCCACCTAAATACACTCCCTTTTGTCAAAAAAAAAAAAAAAAAAAGGTGTCCATCTAGACCAAAAGACCACTGCTGGGTCAGCATAGCCCCTCCCTAGTGCACTTCCCCAGGAGAGAATACTCCAAGCAATAGCATAGGCTGTCACACTTCAAAGGACACTCCACGTATGAAAATAAAAGATCTAAATTATAAGAAACATTATAGGTAACTTAAGAATTTCTATTTGTATTCTGCGTTTGCAATACCTTCTTTTACTCTGCTCCCGAGAGAAATAGAAGGCATTTATTGCACGCACATATATATAAGTGTAGATGTGGAGCCTCTAGTAATTTGCACAAAATAACCCCCTATGCACTTACTCTTCCCAGCCTCTGTCATCTATCAGCTGGGGCCGTGCAACTGGTTCCCACCGGCTGAGGGGCTAAGGGTGAAGTGACAGATGCCTCATCTGGTTGAGATAATGAAAAGCCTCAGTACAGTTCTCTAGTGTCTTCCCCTGCTAGGGGAACCCAACGGGGCAGATTATTTAAGAAAGAGCAGGTATAAGAAGATGAGGGAGTGACTGCCCGAAACACTGTCCCCCTCCATTCTCAGTCTGTGTTGTGCTGCTGGAACAGAACACCTGAGACGGGGCAGTTACAATGAACAGGAATTTATTTCTCACAGTTCTGCAGGTTGGGAAGTCCAATATCAAAGTGGGGGCACCTGTTGAGGTCCCTCTTGCTGCATCATCGTAGCACAGAAGAGCAAAGAGGTCAGGTGGTAGGAGAGTGCTCCTGCGTGTGCAAAAGCATCCATGAACATGTCCATTCAGGACATGTTCTCCTGGCCGAATCCTCTCTTATCTCTTGTTATCTTTCCTCTTTCATTGGTTACAAATTCCCTATCTTATACTTGAACAATGGGTCTAATTCTTTTTTTTAAATTCCTTCTTGCTTAAGAGCGCTAATTGAAACCCAGTGGCATCTGCTGGCTTATCCCAAGCCCCTGCAGTGAGCACTAGCCTGGCCAGCATTTTTGCAGACCAGCTGACTCCAATCTAATTCCTAAAAACTTTGCCCCCACCCTGGGTGCAAGAATCTGAGCTTTATGCCTGAGGCCTTACTGGTCTGCCTCGTACACACTTTGTTTCCATGACACACCAGGGCTTCAGTATCTTGGCTGTCTGACGTAGCCGGGCAGATGGACTCGTCTCAGTTCTGTAACGGTCTCACCTCTTAACACTGTTACAATGGCAATTACATTTCCCCGGGAGCTTTGAAGGGCCAGGCATTCAAACCACTCACAAAGGTCAGCAAGAAACTCACACTGTGTTAAACACTGAAATATGTGGAGGGTTTTTGTTGTGGTGTTTACTAAAATATACCTAGCCTACTTCATTGGTAGGGACTCTCCCCTTGACTGAGCCTTAGTCTGGCCCCTCTAAGTTGTCTGGCCCCTCTAAGTTCTCTGGCCTTTGACATTGGCCTCTAGTTTGGGCAAGAAAACTGCTGCTTCCTTATAAAGAGAATCTCCCTACTTCTGATATCTGATTAGCCTCAGCATGCGGCAAATTCCTCATCCCCTACTTTGATCAACTTTGATCAACTTTGATTATGCTGGCCTGCCTTCGGCAGGAATACTATTAGGTCTATTTAACAAAAATCCCTTATTACCTATGGGGGTCTTCCTAACAATTTTCCATCCACTGACCCCCACTCTGCCCCTTGGCTACAACTCCCCCACTTGTCCGTTCTGTGTCTGGAATTGAGCCCAGGTCTGTCCTGAGGTCTCCTCCCCACCCCCACCCCCCATTGAATACTTCCTGAATTAAAATCTGTTTTGATCACGTTACCATCAAGTGCTGCTTTTTCTTCAGCAGTAATAATTCTTTTTCTGCTTCTCTCTTTGTCCATCTACTCATCCCACCTGATTTCACTCATGACTTCCAAGCTAGATCAATATGTAACCACAATTACCCCAACAACTCTGTAAAGGACAATTTTTACGAACCTCTCTCTTCTCCCAAATGTGTTTATCTACCTTAAATCTAATACAGAATCCCAAAATTAAATTTTAAAAAAAAGTTGCTTGAAACTGGCATATCTGAAAGAAAGCTAGTAGCTTTTCTCCTTAAAATTCTACATATAGTTCTGCACTGCCAATCTTAATATACTATATTGCACCTGCACAGTAATGATTAATTATTACTCTATTAGGAGCACACATATGTTCAGCGTTGACACACTAACTGCTAAGTGTGGAGGTTTGATTGATTTAAGAGATTAAGGGATAATTTTGTTTTCAAAACGCAGTCTTCCATGGAGGTAGGAGCTGTGTGCCGTGGACACTGGATAGGTGTTTGCTGTCACTGCTCTGTGATGGATGGATGCACTACTCATGACACAAACTGTCTCCCATTTGTTCATAAAAGCTGGCAGTGCAGAGAGGATTCTGCTCAAAGAGCCACAGAGGAGTGAATTCCAGAGAAATGTAAAACAATACGACAGAGGAGGCCAAAAATAAAGCAACCAAATTCAACAAAGCTAAAAAGGAGTGATTTCTGTTTTAATTTTATTTTTTTGGCCAAATGGTACATTCAAATGTAGATTCAAACAGCAAGCCTGCTGTTTCTCTGTCAGCAAAAATGCTAAGTAGCGGCTAAGTTGTCTTCCTGGAGGGTGAGGAGCAGAGTCAAAGTGAAAAGCCACCTGAAGTTTGAACCAAAAGCCAATTTAGATCAAGCTGAGCAAACAGACAGGTCTGCTGGCCAATTCAAAACCAACTTATTAAAAAAATTTTTTAAGGATGTAAGTACAAAAAGTACTTTGCAAGCCAAGGAAAACCCAGAGAGAGCAATTTTATGGACTAATAGCATAGTTCCCATTCAGCCCCCGGGGCCTGACGTGCAGCCGGGGGCAGTTCCCACTGTGCTTCCCAGCCTCCCATCTTTGTTCCGTACTGGCAAACTCCGAATCAAATGCAAGTCAAGAGCTTCTGAGGACTCTGTGGGCTCTGGAGGAGGGGCAGTTCCACCCACTTGGCCCAGGTTAAAACGGAGGCTGTTACTCCTTGAGAGCAGATTTGCACTCCTCAACTGAGCTTTCTCAATTGCCCTGCACATCGAGTCACTAACCAGGCACGGGCCAGTCCAGCCGTGGGATGCTGGCAGCAGTGGCTCCTGTCTCTGACACTCCCCATCGGCTCCCGCCCTCCTCTCCCATGGCTGTCTTTGGTAACAGAGAAAAAAACCTTTGAAATCCCTGATCGTTGTTTACAAGTGATTATTTCTGAAGGGGAAGGGAGAATTTCCAAAGGAGAGTTCGGCTATGTGCGATTTAAAAGGTTATTAAATGCATTTGCTGAAGCACATGTGTATAAGAGATGGAATTTCATAGTTGAGCTGGGGGTGCAGGCGATGTACTTCCATCGTTTGTTACTGAAAGTGAAGAGGTAAGTTCACATGTGTGGTCATGACAGTGGTATTTCTGCAAAATTTATCCTTTCCATAGCATTAAAACTTCTAATTTTCTATGAGAAATGCTTTATGCTTTATAAGTATTTATAGGAAAAAAATCATGCATTTTCTCCTTTAAAGACACAACTGCTAAAAAGTAATTGAGTATTTACCACATTTCTGCAGTCAATAACCATTACCCGTTAGATGCAGGTGCATTTTTTATACATCCAAGGAAGACCATGTCGCATACACCTGCAGATGCAGTGATGTCTCTACAGCTGAGTGGGCATCTGCAGAGACAGCTGAACTCCGAATACCTCTATCTCTGAATGTCCACAGCTGACAATGGTATGCCACAAAGTCAAAACAAGCCATTCGGCAGGGTTTTAAAAAATATATATCACTGAGGAGGATGGCCCAAGTGCTTGGGCCCTACACCCACATGAGAGACCAGGAAGAAGCACCTGGCTCCTGGCTTCGGATTGGCGCAGTGTGCCAGCCATAGAAGCCATTTGGGGGGTGAACCAATGGAAGGAAGACCTTTCTCTCTGTCTCTCTCTCTTACTGTCTAACTCTGCCTGTCAAAATATATATATATATACATATATATAACTGAAATTGGATTAACTTGGAGGGCAAAGGAAACCTTGAGACAGACCACCCAAGAGAGTCATTTTGCCAATATTAGTTTCTTAAGTGACTAAAGAACAATTATGTACGCCTTTTGTCCTTAAATTAGATTGGAAGTTCCTTGAGGCTAGGACTAATGTTTTTCATTAAGAATGAAATTTCTCCTAAAAATATTTCTCATATGGCTCGATGAGTGCCCTAACAATGAAAGAATACATTAGAGTCATCAAAAGGAACCCATGCCCCAGAGCTCCCAGCTCAAAGCTTGTTTCAGGGAAACACAAAACACTTGGGAGGAAGAGATCCAAGAACATTGTGATAGAAGTGGACTGTACAAGGATCCTGAAAACCAGGGCACTTGCTCTTTGTTACCAGCAATCTTTCTGGAAGAAAACATCCCCTTCCCCCTAGGAGTGTCTAAAATACCTGGGCTGAGCACACGGCGATGAGGCCCGCGTTGTCCAGACTGGTGGCCTCGGGTGTGCCCTTTTTCCTGGCAGAGCCTGGTGCCCAGGTGAGCACTGACAGGAGCCCACTGAGCTGGCTCAGTGCTAGAAGGCAGCTGTGGGCTGTGGGCAGACAGCAGCATTCTCAGAGGTAGGCTGAAGGCACCATCGCAGTTTGCAATTCTATTTTGTCAGAACCAAAGGAAAACAGTGGGGACTGGCTTGGCAGCCTTCCTTGATGGTTTTGACCAAGAAAGATACATAGAAAAGGAAATCTGGTTTAACAAAGCATCAAAGAGAGAAGAATATTTTCTATTTCCCCATTATTTTTAGCAGGAATGTGGTCTACCGATTATTTTAAGAAAATTATTAGCATAGCTTTTCTATTTCCCTGCTGTCTGCTAGCAGCTGCATCTAGTCAGAGTTTCAACCTGGCTGTTAGAAGCCTTGGATTTTCATCCCCGATCACCACCACCTTGGCACAAGAGCACCCAGTGCTTCACTGTGTATGTCTATAATGTCATTTTTAATTCTTGTCCTTTCCTACCTCAAACGGATGCTGGGAGGACAAACGAGATGGCTCAGCATTACCTCTTTCCCTATCCATCTGGCCCTCTGATTTGCAAGGACCATATTGGGTTCTGGAGCAGAAAACAATAGAGTTGTGCCAGAAATGAAAGGAGGCAGAATGGAGCCAGGCGGAAGCCCAGTGGGACACAGAGGCAGAAATCCAGCCAGAGTCCGAACATTGGACTAGCCACAATTTCACATGCTAGGGTTAAGCCCAGTCCCCCAAAGTACTCATGTATGGGACTCTGTGAACATCACTGGGTCATCCAGGATTGGGTTGTATCATCACTCTTTGAACTCTCAATATATAATATTACTATAGGACTGAGCTTGTCTTCCTTTTACAGTGGAATATTTATAGCCTGAGTCCTCTCCTTTGTCATCAAAAGTCCTGAAAATGAGTTAATGAACCATTTTCATTCACTTGGGTCCAATTCTGGTCTTTTTGAAGCACTCTTGGCTTCTAACATCCAACAGAACTTAGGCAAGAAGGCTATGGGAATGAAATGCTCCAGAGTGGGTGAGCCGCTCAGCGCCTCCTCCCGCTCCATCAGCTCCTCCTCTCTGTCCTTGCCAGGCCAGCTAACCCTCTCCCAAGTTCCCAGAGGCTCCTCCACAGGGACCATCCAGAGGAAACAAATGGAAGGGGCAGGTCAGGGAGCAAGTCCAGTCTTCCAGCATCAGCGTTAATTGGGAGCCAGTTATCTGATCTGCTGTGACCGGCTCTTTCTGGAAAGGTTCGCATAATTCGGCCATAGAATTCCAAGATTCTCATTTATAGTAAATTGTGCCTTTGCCAATTGCTTTTGTCAGGACTCCCCATTTCACCTCATGTCTTTGCTCTCCACTTTTGCAAAGGCACTGATCTGTGAAAATGAATTAAACAGATTAAAAAGCAGCTTTTCTTATTCACTGGAATACAAATGGCAAATGCAGACATCCTCATATGCAACTCCATGAAAACAATTACTGCAGATAAGAGGGTGGCCTGACTCTCAGGAGGAAACGAACCCACAAAATGCTCTGTGACTCAAGTTAAGCTGCTCCTATAATCTAAAGTGATGTTCTACTTAGTGACAGCCCATAATGATAATCCAATTATTAGGCTTTCAACAAACCAATACCATAATGACATTATACATTCTTATAATTAAAGTTGGTTTTTATATTAAGCTGTTCCTCATTTTAGAGAGGGAAACATTTGTAATGTTCCATAACCCTTGTCTTGTAGACATCTCCCCCAGTTCACAAATTTCTAGAATAAAGGAGGAAGCATATATACTGGGGTGGTATCTGCCACATGAGAAAGTCCTGGGGGCCAGGCAGACCCATCTGCCAGACTATAGCCGAACTAAAAGCAACTTCCATGGTAGGGGTGGACCACAGGTGTCCCAGAGCATCATCACGGCACAGCAAGGAGCGGGAGACGGTACCCTGTGAGTTTCAGGCAAGTGATGCAGTGAGGATCTTTCTCGCTACCATTATGCCCTCCTGCATCAAGCTTCAGCAACCACACAGTCTTCACATTTGGTGACTTTAGGAGATTGCAAATATGTGGTGTGGACAAACTAAACTGGTCCTGAGTGCTTTTCTTAAACAGGAGATACTTTGGTTTTCCTGTTTATTTGCTTGCTGTTGTTTGTATTGAGAAGAGGAAGGGCAAGGAGGGGCAAGAGAGGAGAGGAAGCACGTTCTGTCTTGCAGGCAGTGTGTCGCCCTCCCTGCCACTCACAAGCTCTGGTTCTTCATCCAAAAGTAACTTAGCATGGTTTGGTAGCCAAGGTTTCCTCATCAGAGCAGTCAATAATCCTATGATCTGCTCCCAATTTCACTGTGAAGATAAATAGTTAAAGCATGAAAACCTCATGGCTGTCTCCCTGGAGAACAGGAAAGGTTCATTAGAGAATACTCATTATCATGGTGATTACTGATGTTCTTTTCTTTAAAGAGCTCAAGAAACCAGAAAGTAAGCAGCAAGT
Organism: Oryctolagus cuniculus; assembly: GCF_051225735.1. Classification (NCBI taxonomy): domain Eukaryota; kingdom Metazoa; phylum Chordata; class Mammalia; order Lagomorpha; family Leporidae; genus Oryctolagus; species Oryctolagus cuniculus. The sequence continues at coordinate 102,269,432 of NC_142870.1, forward strand.
AAGAGTTTCCCTCTTGCAAAGGAGAGGACTAGGACAGAACTCACTGACATGAACTATGACCTCCTTGGTGTTCACTTGCCGTTTCAGACTTTGTCACAGAATGGTCACATCTGTTTGCAGTGTTTCTCATTTGGGGTGGGACAAATCGACATTGGATGAGACCATTCTGCATATTGCAGGATACTGAGCATCCTTGATCTTTGCCAAAAATGGGAGTAGGGTTGGGAGGAGCTGAGGAAGGTAAACGCTATGAACCCAGACACCAAAACAATGCAAATAACACCCCCTGACTTCCAACTGCGACATGCAATGATAGAACTCTTTCAGTTGAGACTTTCTGGTCTAGAAAGTGGAATGTCCCACTTGTCTGCTTTACAAATGGGAAAACAGTAAGGAGTGACTGACCAAGTTAATTGGAGAGTACACACAGTAGAAACAAATAGCAAATGATGTTTGTAGGTCACAACTGATGATTATCAAGTGGGGGCAGCAGGGAGGGAAGTCACTCAGGAAGACTTAACTACACAGCAATGGCCACAGACACTCACCATGTGAAAAATCACCCATAGGAAGTTACAGTTAACAGTGGGGCTTTGTTTTCATATATCTGGCTTCCACCGTGGGGAGTAATGGGAAAAGGAAAACTTATGCCTCATTATGAGGGATCACAGTTCCCAAACACCTGAATCAAAGAAGGCTGGTCCCTGCTCGGACCCCACCCCAACTCCATCCCCAGGAGGTTTGATACTTGGCCAATTCACCTGTTGGTTACTTTTCAAAAAGTGACTTACAAGTTGGCAACCAGTTAAAGCATCCCAAATTTGTGAGTCCCATTAAGTGACAGTAACATCCTATTTTCTCTCACTGCCATGTGGCATTATAGCATTTAGGGGCCATTTTTCATTGGCAGGTATTTTCTATTGTGTTACTGAAATCGGTGAGAAATTACCATTCTACATAATGAAACTTATTATGCAGCCAACTCCGGTACCGTGTCCACTTTGGACAGGGAGAGAAGCACCGTGGTCAGCTGTGTTCCTGAATGGTGGTGCTTTACCTGCACAGGGAGACAGATGGTTCAGTCCAGTGGCTTTACTTTGAGGCTCTCGCTTGAAAGGAAACTGTGGCTTCTGCTGTGCAACAAGCTCAGGCTTGTTTTCTGGATGTCTTCAAGCTGAAAGCCAAGTCTGACCTGAATTGCTCTGAGCCTTGATTCTTCCTGTGTACTTTGGACCTTACGCATAAAGAACACCCGAGTTCTTGCTAAGGGAAATAAAGCCTTCTGAATTCCTTTGTATCCAGAGACTGTTCAACTTCCATGCAACCGCTTCTGATATTAAGCTAAATTTTCCTCTCTTTTCTTCCTGCTGGCTATCCTTTTCATTCTTAGGGAAAAAAACATAAAAAGTATCCAAAATTGGAGCTGTAACGCTTAGGTCCACAGAAGACATTTAGAATGGTTTCAGGAAATCTACTACTACTATTAAACACACACACACACACACACACACACACACAGAGAGAGAGAGAGAGAGAGAGAAACATGGGGGCAGAGAAGCAGAAGAAAGGAGGGTTTTGATAATATCTGCATTTAATTCTGAAAATAAAACAATTCTTTTTTTAAGTTTTAAAGGCACATACTTAGTGTTGAAGTCAGGAAACAATTTTGGAACACCAGCTAGTCCTGTGCCAACCACTGGGTGAGGTACTGAAAAATGGAGTTGGAGGGGACAAGAGAGAGGGAAGGCAATTAACCCCAGCCTCTAGACTGCAAGGCTCTGTGTCTTCCCGGTGCTGGAAGGGTCACAGACATCTCTCACACCTCTGCAGGCTCCCAGGTACCTGCTGGCTAGCAGAGGGTGAGAAACACAGAAGTACAAGAAAAATTTTAAATACACAAAAACACCTCCTGGAAAATAAGAGTAACAGGAGGTCAGAGGAAGGAAAGATTTCCTAACAGCCACTTAAGACATCTGGTCTTCAGTAGCCTTCAGGAACTCCTCATATCCAATGATAAAGAAACAAATTACTTTGTTTTTAAATGGGAACACACTTACTTTATTATAAAAAAAAAATCCTAGTTCAGAGATTCATCAGTTACAAGGCACCTACCAAGCCCAACACTAAGGAAACAGATACACCTGGCTGAGTCCTAGCACTAAAGTTATTGACTTTATAGACTAAGTATTATACCCAGGCTTCACTCTGTTCTTGTAGCAGGATAAGACATCCATGCGTGCTGCCATATGACCTCAGAGTAACATGACATCAGAGTAAATGGAGTATATTCCTCCATGCCACTGACATTGGAGGTGCTCACCCAACTTTTGTAAACCAATGAAATTATAATGCATTTCACAGGAGCCAAAACTTCAAGCGTGCTTATACCATTTGCCTTTGTATCTGGAGCTCATCATTTCCATAAGAAGAAATTTCTCTAGAAAAAAAATGAATGGAGAATGAGGAAGCTGTGGAGGAGACTTGTGTCCAGTTCTCAAGCTGGAGTCCAGCTGAGCCCAGACTTGATCAACTTGACCAGTCAAATCACAGCAGATCTGCTGAGCAAAAAAGAGAAAGGTTTGCGGTTAGAGGTCACCAAGATTTGGGTGTTTTCTGGTTTTGCAACTTTATTATAGCAATAGTTTATTAATACATTGACCAATGACAGGGCTCCTCTTAACACAGAGTATGCAAAATATCTGTTAGCACTCTCTAGTGCGATCACCCTTCCTCCAGGTTGCCCAGGACTGTCCCAGGCCCAGCTTTTGCAGGTATTTGGGAGTGACCCAGCAGATGTAGTCTTGCTCTGTATGAGTGTGTATGTGTGTAAAACTACCTTCCAAATAAATAAAAGTGAAGGACCTGCATCCTGGAAAAGCTGGGACAGTCATCCTCACACCTTCCCCCTTCTGGGCTTGGAATCCTTGTTGCCTGTTGGTACCAGCCACAGCTCTGCTCAAGACAACTGAGGAGCTTAGGCGCTTCTGGTTTTTCCTGCTGTCTTGAGCCCTAGCCACCATTTCTACAGCTCCCAGTCTGTGAGCAATTTGTCAAGGACACCCATGTGTCCTCTGTCTTCCTTCCAAACTTGCTTATTTCCAGTAGCCAATCAATTTCTGATTGTATCTATTTATCACAGGTTGGTAATGGTGATGCATTCATCCGAAAGATGTTTCTTTAAAAGAAAAAAAAGCATACTCCTGGAGCGGCAACCCATGTAACCCAGGGTTGGCAGATATGGGCGTGGCCACTACCCCCAACCTGTATCTCAGCATGCATTACTCATCAATTATAGCACTCTTTCCCAGTAAGCCCAGACATGAACTCAAAATCCCGCTCAACACAATACTTTCAGTAAGCATTTCAAACACACTAGCGTTGGAACACAAAGGGACTCTCGTATGCCAAACATGCCTCAGGCCAGAGAAAAGGTAACCCTAATGGTGGGAGCTGACTTGGCTCTACTCCACCAGGCATGTGTAGACAGAAAGCAAACGTGAATTGAGAGTCAGGCACCCAGGTATCCATTTCTGTGACTCCGATCAAGTTACCGAAATTTTCCTGGCTCCAGCTTCCTCATTTTTCAAAGAAGAATTTCATTAATTCCACGGCCTCTAGGCTAAGATGCTGCTCTCTGAAATGTATGACTTTAAAGAAAGAACTCATTTCTTTGGTATCTTCCAGTTCCACAGCCTGTGTTTCCATAAACCCATATTGGAGGGTTTCCTTTAGAAAGGAAAGCACAAAAATAGCTATGCTGAGAAGATCAAGTGAGATCATGAATCTAAAAATATTTTCTTAGTTAGAACGCATTCTAGAGAAGTGAAGGGAAATGATTTCTTGGCTGTGATTTATCATCATTCGCATCTCAGCCCCTAACCTCTTCCTCACTACAGGGTTAGGGCAACAGGATCTATGCTGGGACTGGGGGTGGGGGTGGGGAGAGCTCATGAGGATGATGATGTCATCTGTGCCCCATTAAAGAAACAGCAGAAAATTTGGGAAGTCCAATCATCACAATGGGGTGCTGGTATCAGGAAACAAGTTTGGATGTAAAGGGATGTAGGAGGTAGGCACATACCTTAAGCAATTTGAACTTCCATTTCTACATCCCCAAAATCACAGAAACAGACCTCACTTTGAACAAGGCCTAGCTGAATGAAGACGATAATTAATTTTGCTATCATGGAGATTCATTGTAACTTGGGAAAGGCATTTAACCTGATGCCTATCACATTACAAGTGACAGATAAATGGCAGCAGCCATTAATAGTATTAAAGTTACAACCTCATCGATTGTCTTGTAAACAGTCCAAGGAAGTACCATCAGGGAGATGACAACCCTGACCACTGGAGAAGGGCTGAAGCAGAGGCTTTCCCAGCCCTCCAGGCCCCGGAGCTGTGGACGCGTCCACGGAAGCCTGGCCAGCAGGCTTGCACAGCCTGACTCGGAATCCACTAAGCCGGCTCGCCCAGCAACTCCCTCTTGCAGCTCAACTCCCTCCCAAGCACCTGGACGCTGGGCAGGACGCTCTGCCTCAGAGAACCCAGGTTTGGGGCCTGTGGCTGATGCAGTTGCTCACAGAGTGCTCATGCATCCTGCTTTCTGATCAAACCCCCCACGAGCACTGACTATACTCATATTGGGGCTTCTACTCACCCCTCCGTGTGAGTGGCCCTGCCCCAGGTGGGCACTGCCCCAGGGTCATCCCACCACTTCCCCGTGGCAAATGGGCATCCCTTCGGGACAGCTGTGTTTATAAGAGTCCATTTCCATGACAGTCTGAGAAAGGGACAGGAAGTAGATCTGTGTGGCCAGGGAAGGGAACGGATGGCAGAGGGGCAGGAGGAATCCTTTTGGGGTGAGGGGCATTTGGGGGCACAATTGTGTCCTCCTCCCTAAATTCACTGTTGAAGCTCAAATCCCTGGCATCTCAGAGTATGACTGTATCTTCAGACAGTCTTTAAAGAGTAATAGAGTTCAAATGAGCTCCAATCTAACTGCTGTCCTTACACAAGGAAATGTGGACACACAGAGACACCAAGGCTGTGCCTGCGAGGAAGACCATGTGAGGACACAGCCACGGAGAGAGACCCCAGAAGAAGTCAATCCCGCCCACAACCTGATCATGGATTTCCAACCTCCAGAACTGTGAGAAAACAAGTTTCAGTGGTTGCAAACCACACTGGCTGTGGTATTTTGTCACAGCAGCCCAAGAAAACCAGACAGAAAAATTGTTAAAAGTATAATCATCCTGGCCAGCGCCATGGCTCACTTGGCTAATCCTCCGCTTGCGGCACCGGCACCCCGGGTTCTAGTCCCTGTTGGGGTGCCGGATACTAGTCCCAGTTGCTCCTCTTCCAGTCCAGCTCTCTGCTGTGGCCCGGGAGAGCAGTGGAGGATGGCCCATGTCCTTGGGCCCTGCACCCGCATGGGATACCAGGAGAAGCACCTGGCTCCTGGCTTCTGATCAGCGCAGCGCTGGCCATAGAGGCCATTTGGGGGGTGAACCAATGGAAGGAAGACCTTTCTCTCTGTCCCTCTCTCTCACTGTCTATAACTCTACCTGTCAAAAAAAAAAAAGAATAAAAAAAAAAAGTGTAATCATCCTTAAATGTATGTAGCTAATACACTATGTTAGTATTAACTGTCAGTTTACAGCCCTATTTATCTGACAGCTCTTATCAGTTTTAGTTACAAAACTAGGTAACATTCATAAGCACTATTAATCATTGCAAGGTTCTACTCTTAAAAGAATAAACAAACATTTGCATTGTAAATAGACAGACAGACTGGCATTTACTACAGCAGTTAAGGTGCCTGTGTCCCACAAGGGAGTGCCTGCGGTGAGCCATCTTCTGCTGCCTCCCAGGATGCATGAGCAGGAAGCTGGGTCAGAAGCAGGGTAGCCAGGACTTTAATTGGCACACTGATATGGGTAGCTTAACAGGCACTCCAAGGGGTAGCTTAACACACAACAACCACTCCCGTGCCTGTATTTGAAAGTGATTATTTAGATGGGCATGCTTTGTTCTGACACTGTTATGCCACTTAGACATGAAGATATCAGATGGAATCAATCATTGATCATCCCAGCTTCAGAGATGGCATCATTAAACGTTGAAATCGGACATTCATTTACTCAGCCTATAAAGGCTGCGGCCAAAGCTATAGTCAAAAAGACAATTTGGTCAAATATTAAATCAAGGTTAGTAAATTCTTATATGAACTGAACTGAAATGAATGGAATTAAATCACAACATAGGTTAATCAGGTTGAAAATAAAAAGTGCTCTTATAATACAGTGAACAAGCCCCATCGTCCTTAGGAGAGAAAAGGATAGACGTCAGAAACAGGCATTTCTCATTCTGATAAGCAAAAGATTCTATAAACCCACACACTCCTGGAACCATCAGTGCAGTCTTCCAGTCCCCAAAATTCAAACTCCCGTATGTGACCCGTCCTCTCCTTGACAGGGTTCTGAATCCACGGTTTGGAACCTATTGCACTCAGGATTGTGCAGAAGTAGCCTGGTCCTTTCCTTTTTCCAATTTCGAGACCTCTTCGGGGACCTGATGATTTGCAAGCTCTCAGCAAGGCCGCCTGGCCCACAGGACTGGCACCCTTCCTGGGCCTGCTTGCAACTTCATGACAAATGCTTTAATAATCTGTTGGTTTGCTGCCTCTCACCCCTCAATGCTTTGCTCTAAAGGCATTTGTTTTTAAATTCGGTTGAGGAAAAAGCCCTGAACAAAGCTACTTTTTCCATGATCCTGTCCACAGCCTGTCCCTGGGTCAGCATTTAGCACTGCTGTGCCTCAAAGCATAATTATTAGATGAGCTATTTCCTCCCGAAGCAGCACAAGCTGTTTCCTTCTTTCGTAAGGTAGAATGTGTGGATTAATCCATAATCAAACAAGTAGGGAAAATCACTGCTTAGCATATGCACAGCTCAGAACAACAACAACAAAAATTCTAGCACTGTTAGTCACAATAAGAATTTAAGTCAGAATAGCCAATTTGCCAGAATGGAAACCCAGCCAGGAGAGTGTTTCTTCCTTTTTGAGCTTAACAACCCCCTCGTGCACAAATAATAGATTGCCTGAGAGTTAGAGGTCTTCTGTTAATATTTTTAACTGCTTCTATGTATAGCCATTGTCTTCATAGCAGCAGCTCCCTAGGGTGGCGCTGGGCAGAGAATGTGCAAAATTATCCCAGCAGGTCATGCACCAGGGCCATCACTGTGACACGGGACCAGGTGGAGCAGCCATAAAGCTGAGATAGCTCTCCGTAGCAAGGGCACTGGGGTTGGTCTGGTTGCAATCTAGCTCTTCCTCGTCCTAGCTATGAGACTTAAAGCAAACTGCATACCCGCTCTGAGCCTCAGTTCCCACATTATGAAATGGGGGGAGAAGGAGGTAGGAGATGTTAAAGTCCTTTGGGAGCTAAAATGCCACCAAAATGCAGGAGATAATTAAGAACAGAGTCCTGGTCTCCCACTGGGCCTAAAGGTATGAGCAGCACAGTCGCCAGCCTGAAGCTGAGTGCGGGAATGGCTCAGAGTCTGGTGTCATTAGACCCCTGTTGTGTTTCACGCCCAGGTTTTCACATGTAGAGTTTTCCTTTCTCTGCACCTTGTGCCTGTAGAAACGAACTTCTTCAAATATTCTTTGAAACTGCAGAAAGAATTATAGGCAGGGTATACATCCAGCTTCTTTGAACAAGTGCCTCTTCTCTTTCAGGCATGGAATTCAAGATCTGAGGCTTATGGGATGAGCACTGTGGCCTGCAGCACTGGCATCCCATATGGGTGCTAGTTTGAGTCCCAGGTGCTCCACTTCTGATCCAGCTCCCTCCCATGTGGGAAACCTGGAAGAACCTCCTCACTCCTGGTTTCAGCCTGGCCCAGCCCCTGTCATTGTAGCCATCTGGGGAGTGAACAAGTGGATGGAAGATCTCGCTCTGTCTCTCTCTTTCTCTCTTTCTGTAACTCTGCCTTTCAGACAAATAAATAAATCTTAAAAAAAAAAAAAAACTGAGCTTCCAGAGAGTGTCCTCTTCCTCATAATCCATGGTGATAAAGTAGTGACAGCCTTCCAATAAAACAGACTCTCTCCATTGGCCCCAGTTAGTGTAATGTTCAGATTTACAGATTTGCATTTTATTCTCTCCAATGCATGCAAACCAATATACAATGTTTAATCAAGTAAGGGCACTTTCAGTTCATAAGAGACAGAGTTTAAAGGAAAAAAGTCACATACAGAAATTAGACAAATGATATACAAGGATTTGAAAACATTGGTCAACAAAGAAAACAGACAATACTAAATATAAAGGGAAATGATGAGTTAAATGAACTAGAAGAAAATGAACTAGCATTATAGAAGAGGAACCCTGGGGCAGGCCTCCAGCCTTACAGATGAGCCTCTGGTTGGGACACTCACAGCCCACACCACAGTGCCTGGGCTCAAGTCCGGTTCTGCTCTAATCACAGACTATGGGAGGCAGCAGGTGACAGCTACAATGTGGGAGTCCTGGATTGAGTTCTCAGCTCTGACTTTGTCCTGGACTGGCCCAGTCCTGATTCATGCAGTCATCTGGGAAATGAACCAGAGCGAAGGAGCTCTGTTTGTCTTCTGTCTGCCCCTCAAAGCTTTGTTGAAAGAAGCACAATGACAAACAATTGTGGAATAATTACAGTACAGAAACAGCAGGGCATACTAGAGATCCATTCTGTTATTAAAACTATCGAAAGTCCATGGATTCACCTAACAAGGCCTGGTTGAGACCTGTTATGCGTGGAGTGCTGCTCCCCCAGTGCAAGGGCAATGCTGAAGGAGAAGAAATGGAGGATCAGGGTTCAAGTCCCATTGCTGCCTCGGCTGTGGAATTTTCAACAAAGCATTCAGCTGCTCCGCCCCTGGTTTCTGCATCTGTAAGATGCGAAGTTAAATTAATTAAAAGTAGCAAGCTGGTTACCAAGTGAGACAAAAGTTAAAACATTTTGGAAACACTACATACAAACCTGAACTTCTGGATTTTCCTGAAATTTGGACCCTAATCTTCACCCTGACCCTAGGCTTCATGTTGGGTCAGCATTTCTGGGTGGCAGCAATGGACTGGAGGGGATTGTGCCAGAGGAGAGTTTCTTTCCCTGGTGATGCCTGGGCCTCCAGTGTGTACGTATGCACTTTGCCCTGCCTAACTCATTTCAGCTGCAGCCTGGGCCCGGGAGCATTTACACTTGCAGCCCTGGATGGCTGTTCTCCATCTTCCCAGTCAGTCCTCAGACTCCATAATTCTTCAGAGCTGCACTGGGAATGAAAACTCCAATGTAACAAATGCTCATCTTACTCTATAATTTCAGTCACCCATTTGTTGGGGAAAAGCATTCAAAGATTTGGGTTTAGAAATTGAAACTGAGGTACCGATGAGCTGAAAACTCATTGTAAAATAAACTAAGCACCTTCCACTTCTCACATGCCGCTGTGGTGTTTATTTTAGCTTCCTGTTCATGCACTTTGCTTCCTGTCCAACTTGATTTCTATTTCACAGTCAAATGTACGTAGACTTTCCACAGTCGTTAATTTCAAAACATAATTTTGCGCAAGCTCCTTTCAACAAACACATCAGAAACCTGAAATGCTACTTAACGAAAATAATAGCTGGATGCCAAAGGAGGAATTCCTGAAGCTTTTCAGACAAAGCTGAAGGGTTTCCTGCAAACACTAAATCTTTGTCTTTTTGCGCCCCTTTAAACCTATTTCCATAAAAGAAAAGCTATTCTATTTTGAGCAGACTGCACACAAACATGAAGTTAAAAATGTTTGCCTGATACCTTTCAATACCCCTGCTTTGAATGCAGACTTTGTTTTCCTGCCATATTTCTTCCAAACGACATGCTTTGTGAGAATTTTAGATTCATCAAAATACCTATGAGCAAAAATTTTTAGTAGAAAGTGTTAGCTGGCTGCTTGCATGCTTTTGAATGTGAGAGATTTTACCATATGTTGCACAGATCATTTAGATTATATCTAAGAGATGCCAAAAAGCTGGTGAAAAGTAGGGGGAGAGATTCTATTATCTACATTCTTTATTTGCAAGTCACCAAACAACTAGCTGTTTCAGATCACCCAGCTGTGTGGCACCACGTAGCTAAAACATCTGGATGATTAGCTGAATTTTTCATTTTCATCAAGATGTTTTGTTCTCCTATAGACAATATCTGAACTTTACACATGGGTGTGCATAGTATATGCATGTGTTTACATATGTGCATGTACCCCTAAAGCGACAGACCCTCCCATTGTTTCAAATAACAAATGCAGGGACAGACTCTTCCCTCATCTCCTGCTGGATAATCTCAACAACCAGCAGCTCTTGACCATCTGTGCCCACCAACCCTCAAAGCCAGACCCGTGGAGCAAAGCTGAGCTTCATGCCAGAGAAAGCCGGAGAGAGAGTCCAGGCACTCCCTGCCCCTGCAACCCTGAGCAGAACATTGCAGGACCTAATGGGCCCATAAGTCATTGGTATTTGGGGCTCACATGAGGGAATGCAGAAGGGCTGGCCAAAAACATACAAAATGACTACTGAAGCACTGCATATTAAGTATCAGCTCTACGCTGAATAATTTTACCTGCATTGTCTGATTTGATTCTCATAATTCCACTCTCCCCCGTTTTTGTTTTTTTTTGTTTGTTTGTTTGTTTTTACAGATTCATTTATTTGAAAGTCAGAATTACAGAGGGGGAAAGACAGAGAGATCTTCCATCTGTTGATTCACTCCCTAGATGGCCACAATGTTCCCCCCATGGGTGGCAGGACCCAAGGACTTGGGCCATCTTCTACTGCTTTCCCAGGCCACTAGCAGGGAGCTGGATTGGAAGTGGAGCAGCCGGGATGGAACCAGCACCCATATGGGATGCCGGCATTGCAGGCAGCGGCTTTACCCACTACACCATGTTGATACCCCCTGCCCCGCCCTGCCCTGATTTTTGTACAAATAAGGAGATTCAGAAAAGTTAAATAATAAATGGTCCTGTTTGCATTCAAAGACAAGTCTTCCTGACATGAAAATATACCTCTTAATAACATAGCTACAGGGCCGGCATTGTGGAGAAGCAGGTAAAGCTGCTGCCTGTAGTGCCGGCATCCCATATGGGTTTGGGTTCCTGTCCTGGCTGCTCCACTTCCGATCCAGCTCTCTGCTAATGAGTAGTAGAGGATGGCCCAAGTGATTGGACCCCTGCTGCCCACTTGGGAGACCTGGAAGAAGCTCCTGGCTCCTGGCTTTGGCCTGGCCCAACCTTGGTCATTGTGGCCATCTGGGGAGTGAATCAGCAGATGGAGGGTCTCTCTCCCTCTCCCCCCCCCCCACCCTTTCTCTTGGTAATTCTGACTTTCAAATAAATAAATTTAAAAAAATAATAGCAATGCAGTTACCCTGCCTTGTCTGAGTCACCGCGGGCCACTCCCCTCAAAGTGGCACTGGAGCACCTGGACAGTGTGTCATCCCAGGCTGAGAGGACAGTGCCGGGGAAGCTCCCTCCCACCAAGGCTGTAGAGCGCACTGATGGTGACCACCACCCCTGAGCTGATGCAAACTTTCATGACTGACCCCTTGGTTAATGCCCTAAAATCACCGGGTCAGGGTCGAGAATAAGAGGGGTTGTGACCCAGCTGTCACAACCAAAGCCCATGCCCTTCGAATCACTAAAGTGTACAGTTATATTTCAGGCTTGTGTATTTCCTGAGTTTTCTTTCAAGATCAATCTCAAACAATGTATCTCTCTTTGTCAACCTATCTATTTTGGTTTGGGGTTTATAAAATTAGACTGCTGAACTCCATGGTAGATTGTGACCTCATCCATCATCTTGGTAATAGTTGAAACTATTTGAGTTACAGATGGCTACAATTATTTCAAAAGCTCACCATAGGACTTTTAATATATATTCCATTAAACTGTGTTTAAGGGGACATTTCTGAGAAATAAAAGGCATTTTCGTGTTCATAGAATCTGGGTGTGCATCATATATCACACTGCAGTACCATGAGGCAGACAATAGAAGAAATTGGACACAGAAAACTTTTGAAACCAAACAAGCAAATAATTGTCATCCCAATTATTTCATTATGGATAACAACAGAAAGACACAAAAGACTGAGTGGCTCCCAGAGTGGAATAAAAGACTAAAGCCACAGAGACTAACTACAGACTTCATACAATGTGCAAGGTACAGGAAAGCTTTGTTATTCTGATCACAAACCTTTTTCCCCCAAACTGTATGTAATTCAAAACAATCCCCACCCCTCAACTACCTAGATTGTCTTATTGTTGTTTTATTAAAATATGAGCTTATTTTAACCTGGCTAATTCAAAGACAAATTTCACCAGCCCCTAACAGGGTGCCTAACTTGGTTTTCCTTCAACTCTGCTTCATCTCCCGGGCTCTATCCTCAGACTGGTTTCACCAGGGCACTTGTGCAGAGTGAAAGGAAATCCTCACACTGAGTGAAGATAATGCAGGCAGAAAAACATAACTGCTCTTTTGTGACCTTCTGAATTCTCACTTTCCTTGTATCTCTTACATGTAAGTCTCAAATTACAACCTGAACACATCCATAGGATAAGCTTTCAACAGAGGAGGAAGGAGCGAGAAAGAGAAGGGGGAAGAAAGGGAAAAGAGGAGACAGTGAGAGATTTTCAATTTTTTTACTGCTAAAAATATCCATTTGTATCTAACAATAACATCTCATAAAAGAACAATACAGGCGTGGACACTGCTGCACAGCTGGGGTATCCGCATCCTGTACAGAAGTGCTAACTCATGTTCTGGCTCCTCTGGTTCCCATCCAGCTTCCTGTTAATGTACCAAGGAAGGCAGCGAATAATGGCCCAAGTATTGGCTTCCTGCTGCCCATGTGGGAGACCTGCATGGCGTTTCTGGCTCCTGGCTGGGGCCTGGCCCAGCCCTGACTGTTGTGGGCAGTTGGGGAGTGAACTAGCACATGAAAGAGATCACTCTCTCTCTCTCTTTCAAATAAAAATAATACAATCTTAGATGAAATACCTCCCCAATCTCCTTTTACTGCTTGCCCCACCCAGCCTCCAGCCTCAAGGGCTGTTGGCTCCAAAAGGCACACAACTGCGCCCATCTTAGGGGAATCCCCTTCTGCTGACCGGCAGCGGCCTCGCCTTGGATGATGGGCCTGTGGCCACTACACTTCAGGCACAAAAGCTGGCCTCTTGCTTTAAGTGGTAACCAACGCTGTGGTGCAGCTTGCCATCCAAAGGGTCTCATAAATCCAGGCTGAAGCGAGGCTCCGTCGGGGAGCGCATCCTTCTTAGCTCCGCCCCTTGCCCTCCCACTTCCTTCCTACCTCCCTCACTCCCCTTCTCCCTGAATCACGGAAGCCAGAGTCTCTGCCTCAGGCTCTGCTTCCAGAGACCAAGACACTGATGTTAGGGCTCCGCCGGACCCAGCACTCTTCTTACTTAACGGAGTCCTGCCCTCCTCCTCCACAGTGTTCATCCTCAACCGCAATTCTGACTGCATCATCTCCCTCCTGTCTAGAGACTCCTCATTCCAACCCACTCCAAACTTTCATATGAGGTAGCAAGAAGTATTTTTAATCACTGCAAACTGTATTCCCTGCCTCTAGAAATAGAAAATATTTATAACTTATAATCATTTTCCTGAACAAATTACACCAAAAATGTACAAGATTTTGTTTTCCCAAGATAGCCGCAGGGTGCACATTAAGAAGAATGGATGCTTCTTCATTTGTTTAGGGAGCCCCCTTCATGACATGTTCCCCTTAATGCATTGAAGGGCAGGCCGGCCTTCCTCTGTCTTAATATATAATAAGGTCGAGGCTGGTGCTGTGGTGTAGTGGGTAAAGCCGCCGCCTGCAGTGCTGGCATCCCATCGGGGTGCTGATTCAAATCCTGGCTGCTCTACCTCCAATCCAGCTCTCTGCCAAGGCCTGAGAAAGCAGAAGAAGATGGCCCAAATCCTTGGGCCCCAGCACACAAATGGGAGATCCGGAAGAAGCTCCTGGCTTCAGATCCACACAGCTCCAGCCATTTCGGCCATTTGGGGAGTGAACCAGCAGATGGAACCCCGCCCCCCTTTCCCTCTCTCTCTCTCTCTCTCTCTCTCTGCCTCTGTGTAACACTGATTTTCAAATAAATAAATGAATCTTTAAATATATACTTCCTTGGTCCTGAGACCAGTGTACACTTGCTGTAGAGAAACAGAAACTCAACATTTCTTTATTTTTTAATAGTTCCGTATTTATTTGTTCAGTTTTCATTTTGATTGACAGGCAGAGTGCCAGACAAACAGACAGAGATCATCCACTCTCTGGTTCACTATTCAAATGTCCATAACAGTGAGGACCTAGGACAGGCCTAAGCCACGAACCTGGAACTCAATCCAAGTCTCCCAAGTAGGTGGCAGGGACACAAGTACTTGAATCATTACCACTGCTCCCAGGGTGTGCACTAGCAGAAACCTGGATCAGAAGTGGAGGAGCTGGGACTTGAACCAGGTATTCTGATGTGGGATGTGGAAGCCCAAGTAGTACCTTAACTGCTGTGCCAAATGTCCACCCCTCAACACTTCTTTTAGATGTTGACCGTATCTGCACATGTATATCTGTATACACACACACACACACCATGCACACACACACCATGCACACATCCCACACACAATGCACACTCCTTTCTGGTTCGACATAACCAAGTAGCACCATCTTGGAAAAGGGTGAAAGCCAGAAAAGGTCAGATGGCTTTGACATTTGGAACTTTTCTACATAAAACAGAAGGGATAAAAAGCAATGCATTTCACCTCTAAATAACATATAAGCGTTGATAGTGGAAATGAAAATGTTCTGTAAACCTGTTAACCACTTCTGACTTTGCTGCAATAAAAATTTCACCCCATTTCTTCAAGACTCACAGTCCAACCAAGAGAAGGGAACTCAAACTCTTATGAGACAGATGCTAAGATACCAGATATTTGTTTCCCATATTCCGTCTGTGTTTTATAAATTCCCATCTAGCATGTGTGTTCTTCAATTTATCTTTGTGTATGTGCCATCTTTCTGTCTCCTTGTTAAACAAAGAAAAAACAGAACTGGAATCAGGAATTTCAAAGTTTGTATAGGACATTGTGCAAGTCTTTCTCTCTATACCCTCACCCCTCTTTATGGATCTCATTTCTCCCCACCTGTAAAAATAAGACACTGGGCTGTATTGAACTAAGGTCTTATCTTTTCCTAATGTCCTATGAGGCTGTACTAGAAAAACAAGAGTGTAGGCTATATAACATGGGACCTAAAATTCAAATTTCAGATCTATAACTTACTGTTTATGTCTTTAGGCGAATTTCTTGTTAAGTCTCAGTTCCATCATTTGTAAAATGGGGATAAAATGAGTTCCTGTGTTAATGATTTTGGGATAAGATTCAATGACATAATGATAGGAATATGCTTAGACATGTTTTTCACAAAATAGTCAGTAAACACTAACAATTGTTCTTTATCCCCACTAGAATGCCCCAAAGGAGACATTGGGTGTTGCTAGCCCCAAATATAACAACATTAACTCTCATTTAATTAGAACTATGGACTTAGTTACATAAATTATCTCACAACCGCATCAAAACCATATGGGGTTGAATATTATGGTCCCCTACTTCAGAGATGAGGAAACCAAGGGACAAAAACTCTTAGCAACTTGCACAGAGCCACATAAAATGCACACGTAATATTTCATAATCGGTTTCTCCAGGAGAAAAGAAGACTTAACTTATACATGTACCATTTTCCTTGGTGCAAATATGTGCATATAGCCGATTTCAAGCTAACAATGCAGCATCCCTGTAAGCATAGTTGGGAAGAAAGGCACCTACTTGGCTCTCATAAGCCACACACTCCCGCATACAATGAGAATATAGTGGAGCAGGCCATGATAGACAGACAGCCACTCTATCAACTTCACACACATGTCTTGCTCCTCCTACTGCTCAACTCCACCTTAGAATACAAACCAAATGATAAATATCTTCTTTATAAAGCATGCAACTTGGAGGCAAGTGTTTGGTCATTGGTTAAGATGCAAGTGTCCCACATCCCACATGCCTGGTTATTGGCTCCTGACTCTAGCTTCATGCTAATGCTCACCATGGGAGGCAGCACTAATGGCTCAAGTAGTTGGGTTCCTGCCATCCACATGGGAGACCTGGGTCGAGTTCCTATCTCCTTGCTGTACACCAGCCAAACCCTAGCCAATGCAGGCATTTGTGGAGTAAGCCAGCAGATGGAAGCTTGCCCTCTTTCTGGCTGCCTCTCTCTTAAATAAATGAAATATCTAATTTTAAAAATGCAAAACCAAATTTTATTGTGTTCTGGTGTGTAAGTTTGAATAGAGGTCTGAGTTGCTTTTGGAACTATACACACTTGTTTTCTATTAGTGGAAAAGAACAATTGTTTCACTTTAAAAGGACATAGAACTGATTTATTTGTGTTATATGTGTCTGTGTGTACTTAATAATGTAATTTTCTTGTAAGATATAATAAACATAATAATCCAAAACCCAGATTTTTCTGTTTATTTATAAATTTAATTTAGTCTCAATAATGTAGAAATTTCCTAGTTGGTTGTTATGTTTAAAAATATTTAGATCGCACAGTTCCTATATATGATAAAAATGTATGTTATATATTCATTCTTATGGAGTATTTTATGGAAATTAATGTTTCTCTATTGAAATTGTTGATTCATTTCTGCTTATTAATAACACATTACCAGATGTTTCTAAATCACTTCATACAATTCCAATTCTTGATGGAGCCTGACACACAGCATTTTACACTGAGCCTTTTCTCTTCTATTCTTAATTTAGACTATGCATTGACTTGGCAATTTTAAAATTTACTGTAAGAATAAATAAATAAGAAGATTCTCAGTTTCTAATCCCTTGTGGTAGCTAAAATACCATTTTGTGCACCATAAAGCAGCTATTCAAATTTATTCACAGATAACATGCTGGTAGCAAGCAGGCAGTAAAATTGGAACCATGCATTTCCCCAAACCACTAAGAGGTTTATTCCACCTCCAAGAATCGCTAGTGCCCCCAGGCTTCAGGAGCTGTCACAGTGTTCTCAGCTGCATGGCCTGAGCCAAGGCTTCACTCCGGGAGCCCTCATGGAGCAGTCTGTGTCAACACCAAGGAGGGCCAAGTCCAGGGCCCAGGAGCCCCACACGCTTTATATGTCTCCTTCTCAGCCACGTAAATGCGGAAAAACAAAAGACAAAACTGGGATGGAAGTAAAGGTTGACTTGGGGACTTCCCTTTTGAACCTGGGATAAGTTAATTCAGTCCTCAGGCAAATAAGAAGAATCTTCGAAAAGCTCATGGAAAATACCCACTGTGAAAAAAACTATGCCTAGGTTCAAATTGTTTTCATCCAAAGAAACACTGTTTAATTCCATTTCCCATGAACTTGTATTGTACCCTTGTATGTGACGCACTTAATGTGATCCCTGATCTCAACACCAATGTCTTCATGTTAAATGAGAATGCAGAGAAAGGGCCATGATGGGCCCAAGGACGAGATTTCTAACTGTGGGATTCAGGGACTATTAAAGCAGAAATTTTCTGATAAGAGGAATCCCCTCCAGACTTTGAAAGCCCACCAGGGGCCCAGCCCTCCACCCACATAAAATGCCACCTCCAGCCCATCCCTCCCATGCCCGGCTGCTCTGGCCTTCACCTCCAGTAACCCCCAAGTCAGCAATGGTAACCCTACCACCTCCCTCAATATGGGAGAATGTCAGTACATTTTTTAAAAAAAGAAACCATAATGTTGTCAGAAACAAATATCCCAAACATATAAAAGTAAAGGATCATTGTTAAAAAAAAAAAAGAAAAAATGTTCCTGCTAGATAGATGCCTTCTCCTCTTCTACCACTAACAACAGCTAATCTTTACTGAGTCTTGTGTCATGCTAAATTCTAAATATGGGAATTCCATCATTGCACCCTCACTCCACTCTTGGGAGGTAATGCTATGAATCCCTTTTTACATGAAAGGAACCCGAGGCACAGAGAGGCGCTGAATGCGTCACTCCAGCAGACAGCTGGCCGGGCTCCCCTGCACTGCACGGCCCTTTGGCTGTGATGAGTGAGGTTAGTCCCATACCCCCTCCTCATTTATAAATGGAGCAGTGGACTCCATCTATCCTGAGTCCCTTCCTGCCCTGACGCTGAGTCCCTGGACCAGGTTTGGTCCCAGTGCTGTCTCTATTAACTCAATGGCAGAAACGTCTACGGCAACCAACAGCCTGCTCTCATGTTCATGTGACACAGAACCAGCTCTTCAGCCTGCTGGTGAAAACCACTGAATCTTTTCCTCAAGGCTTTGTTGTTTTTCAAAAGAGAACAAATCGGAAGAAGGTTTTTGCTGGCCTGCAGGCTTCATTTCAGAAGCAGGTTGCACGGGGAGACCTGTGTCTCTGTCTCAGCATTTGTCTCTCTGGGGCCTCAGCAGGGCCTTGTCTTCCTGAGGCTGAGTTCTCCTCCAGTAGCAAACACAGGCAAAGACGTTGCCATCAGATTATCCGTCAAAACTGCTTTGGAGGTGCTGGCTCCCTGAATTGATCTCATGGTCACTCACTAGCTTGAGTGTTTTGGAGGTTTCAAAAAATGTGTTTATTTGAAAGGCAGAGAGAAAGAAAGACAGCCCCTGTCTGCTGGTTCATTCTCCAAAAACCCACATCTGGGAGTACCCCAGGCTGAAGCCAAGAGCCAAGCACTTAAATCAGGTCTCCTGTCTGGGTAGCAGCCACCCAAGTTGTTGGAAATCATCTGCCACCTTTCAGGGGGTCTGTTTAGCAGGAAGCTAGATTGAAAGTGAAGGAGCCACTCTGAGAGGGGATATGGGCCTTCCCAGCAGCATTTTAACTGCGGCCCCAAACATCCACTCCCATTTTCGCTATTAATAAGCAAACACAAGGTGAATGTGTGAGAAAGGATACAGTTGGATGGTCTTTAAAAAAAAATATTTATTTAGGGGCTGGTGCTATGGCGTACTGGGTAAAGCTGCCACCTGCAGTGCCGGCATCCTTTATGGGCACCGGTTCGAGTCCCGACTGCTCCACTTTCGATCCAGCTCCCTGCTATGGCCTGGGAAAGCAGTAGAAGATGGCCCAAATGCCTGGGTCTGTCTCTCTCTCTGTCTCTAAGCCTCTGCCTCTGTGTAACTCTGCCTTTGAAATAAAGAAATAACTCTTTTAAAAAGACTTATGTATTTATTTATTTGAGAGGCAGACTTACAGCGAGAGAGAGGTCTTCCATCTGCTGGTTCACTCCCCAAATAGCCACAATGAGCAGAACAGGGATGATTGGAAGCCAGGAGCCAAGAGTTTCTTCCGGGCCTCCCACATGAGTGCAGGGGCCCAAGCACTCAGGCCATCTTCTACTGCTTTCCCAGGCCATAGCAGAGAGCTGGATTGGAAACAGAGCAGCTGGGACTCAAATTGAAGCCCATATAAAACGCTGGCACTGCAGGTGGAGGCTTAACCTACTATGCCACAGCACTGGCTCCCGTACAGTGTTTTTAAAGTGAGTAAAAATTAAGAAATGAGATGATTTTTCAGGTAATTCAATTTTGTAAACAATACTTTGTAAATGGAGATGAATATAGAAAGATTCAGTTTGATATTAGCAGGTACTCAGAAATGTTTACTGAACTACTTAAGAGGCTAATTACCTATTCAGTTATTTAACAAATATATATTGAGAGCCAACAGAACATCAAGAATTGCTGTTATATACTCTGGGAATGCGTACTGGATGCTTACTTTTGTGTGATGCAGTGTTAAGCACTATCGTACTTAACTCTCCTAAGCCAACTTCCTATTTCATAGATGAAGCAAGTGAGAAGGAAGAGTAACTCGTCTCAGGCCATGCATCTAGTAAGTTTGTGGACCAAGGTTCAATCTGAACCATGTAGCCCCAAGTCTCGATCATTGTGCTGTGCTGTCCCCCAGGCAGGAAGAAAATAAAGATAAAAGAGAGGAACTTTCCACTCTCAGAGAGCTCACTGGCTGACAAAAAGGTAGTACATATTCAGAGATGACTGTAATGTGAGGCCGCATAGCCCACCAATGAGGAGAGGAAAACATTGGCGTCAAAGGGAGCTCAGTAGAGGAAAAGAATGTGTCTGAGCCCTAAGGAATGTTAACCAAGAGGCTTGATGAGAAAGTGTCTCAGAGGAGGGCAAATCTGTGAGATTGACTCACAGGGATCTTCAAGAAACAGTAAGAAATAAAATCAAATCACACACACCACTCTCTGTAGTATTTATTATGGGTGCTTAAAAATATGTGGAATAAATGAATTCATTTGGGAAAGACAAGTAAAGAAAAGATTTTGGAAGCTCTTGAATGTTACAATCAGAGAGACTGGATATTCCAGAAACAGTGCAAAACTGTTAAATGCAAAACT
The DNA here is from genome assembly GCF_051225735.1 of Oryctolagus cuniculus. NCBI lineage: Eukaryota > Metazoa > Chordata > Mammalia > Lagomorpha > Leporidae > Oryctolagus > Oryctolagus cuniculus. Next base: position 102,289,955 of record NC_142870.1, read on the forward strand.
CCCAAGAGAGGGACACAACCTGAGCTGTTCATTGACCAGGAAGATGGTCAAAGGATAGACTGGCTTGCAGGGACTGCAGGACAGTGGGCTGCTGAAGAGTCTGGGCAGGAAGGAATGAAGGCCCAGAGAAAGACCGTGACCTGAGCAAAAGGCAATGTCCTCAGGAAAAACTTTCCCCTACAGCCCCACCTCCCCGCCTCATCTGGAGCTACAAGGAAATTCGTGCAGGGATTCAAATCCCATTGCATATAAACAGTGCCTCAACAGGAGAGGAAAAGTAATTAATCCATCAACCTAACATTTTGTCCACACAATCAATCATTGGATAATCCCAGACATTTACCTGGAAGTCTGCAAATAGCCACTTATCTGACAACAAATCCAAAACATATTATTTTGGGGCTGGGATTTTTGCTAAGGACTTTGTGGTCTCATAGATACAGCCAAGCTCTCCATCTTCAAATTACCACCAAAGCAATTTTGTATAGGTCAGTGGCCACGTGCCAACCTTCTGCCTTGCCTGGGGGCCCACCTACACTAGTCTAAATCTCAGAGCATTGGTCATACTGTCTGAATTCTACAGGAGAGAAAACAGGGTACTACAGGGCCTGGCCCTGAACCCTGCAGTTTCAGAGCTAGGAAGGTTTTCACTGAATGTGGCGCTCATTTCCAAATTAAAAGGAAATAATCGCAGTGAAGTATTTCATACCGATACATTAGCAGTAATCGCAAGGTGTGTGAAGAGTGTGGCTGTGAAGACCTGATATTTAGAGCCTCCTTTCTATCCTGTTCTTGCCAGAGAAAACCCAGAAGAATGAGAGCCACACACGTCCATCTCGCTTTTCCCTTCCTCGTGGTCCAATAGCCCACTCCACTCTAAGAGGCTGGATAAATTCCTACCAAACATCTCTCTCCTGGAGTTGTCTGTCAGTGAAATTTCTTCAGACCTAACTTACATGAGTGTCTGTTGCCAGTGATGAGATCCTTTAAATGAAGCTGACTTCAAAGCAATATCGGGGGAGAAAAGCATGTACCCACCCCAAACTGGTGATAGTATTTACCTCTTATAAGTGGGACTATGAGTGTTTTCTTTATCCATGCTCTCTAATATTTGTTATTTTAAAAAGGCTTTTATGACAGTAAAAAGTAATTTTTCCCTTTAAAAGCTATAAACTACAGGGGTCAGCGCTGTGGTGTAGCCAGTTAAGCCGTTGCCTGCAGTGCCAGCATCCCATATGGGCACCAGTTGGAGTCCTGGATGCTCCACTTCTGATCCAGCTCCCTGCTAATGCACCTGGGAAAGCAGTGGAAGCTGGCTCCAGTGCTTGGGCCCCTGTACCCATGTGGGAGACCTGAAGGAAGCTTCTGACTTCTGGCTTCAGTCTGACCTGGTCCTGGATGTTGCAGCCATCTGGGGAGTGAACCAGTGGATGGAAGACCTTTCTCTTCTTATCTCTCTCCCTCCCTCTTCTGTAACTTTGCCTTTCAAATAAATAAAATAAACATTTAAAACCCTATAAACTACCATGAAAAAGTATATTGGCATAACTGAACATTGACAAGTCTTTCTGGCATGATAATCTCATGGCAATGCTATAGTTTGCCAAAAGGCAATGGCGAACTGCCGCTGAGACTGTCCCAATGCTGATGGCACCCATTCTCTCCATCCTACAAATACAACACTTGGGAACCTCACTGGACACCCCCTTTTCTCTCAGCAGCAACATCCAGAAAAACAAGAGACTGTCTCCAACCTGTTTTTTCCCATGTTTGTCTTCTTCTGTGCAGACTTTCTGGAAACCAGACAACACTCACCACCCTAACCCCATCAAAACTGTGGCCATGCTGGTGACCGCAAAGGCCACTTCCTCATGGTGGAAATGCCTGAAGTCCAGCAACCTTTTCTTTGGCTGACTTACAAGGTTCCGTGGAAGCAGACTTTCCTAACAATGTGCTGCTGTTTCCTCCCGAGAGCAGTCTGAGCGTCACCTGGCTCACAATGTGGGGGAGTACCCGCCATGAGAAAAGGGAGCTGGAAAGGAGAGATTTATCTGCCTCCCATCTGTCTGTCTCCTCTGGTGTTTGCCCCCCCCCCAACTCCAGCCGCAAAGAAACAAAGCAAATGACCGGGAGGGCCTCTCGGGACTCTCGTGTCCCCCACACATGGAATACATCTCATATTTCATTTACTGATGGCATGTACCAGAATGAGGTCAGAATGTGACCTTTGCAAAATGTTAAATCACTTTATCCATACTCACTACTAAGGCCTTGTTTTTTATTATTTGAGATGCAGAAACAGAAAAAGAGACGGGAGAAAATCAGACAGAGCATTCCCATCTGCTGGTTCACTCCCCCTAGTACTGGCAACAGCCAGGGCTGGGTCAGGCCAAAGTCAGGATCTGGACAATCCAAGCCTCCCAAGTGGATGGCAGGTACCCAACCACTTGAGCCATGACTGCTGTTTCAAAGGGTCTGCTAGCAGGAAGCTGGACTCGGGATCCAGAGTTGGGACTGAAACCCACACATTTCAACATGGGATGCAGGCTTTGCAACTGGCTTAATCCACCAGGCCAAAAGCCCACTCCAAAACATCTTTTTAGCCTGTTTGTCCATTTAATGCTATTTACTTTTACTACAATGATGAGTAATTATTATGGCTTAAATAAAAAATAGAATATCAACATTTTTGTTCTCAAAGAGATCAGAATGATTCATATGCTACACAGAAAGTGCACCTGGTAGGACTGTGATGGAAGCTTTTTTTAAAGATTTATTTTATTTAGTTGAGTTACAGAGAGGCAGAGGGAGAGAGAGAGAAATAGAGAGAGAGAGGAAGAGAGAGAGAGAGATTCCATCCACTGGTTCATCCTCCAAATGTCTGCAATGGCCAGGGCTGTGAGCCAGGGCTAAGCAAGGATCCATCAGCCAGCTTCTTCCAGGTCTCCCATTTGGGTTCAATGGCCAAGCACCAGGGCCATCCTCTGCCACTTTCCCAGGCACATTAGCAGGGAACTGGATTGAAAGTGGAGCCGCCAGGACTTACCCTGGTGCTCGTATGGGATGCCAGCACTGCAGGCGGTGGTTTTACCCACCATGCCATGGTGCTGGCCCCCTGTGGAAACTTAAGAAAGAGAAGAAAAGCCAGCATGTGCACCTCTGCTAAACCTTCTCTTCCTCTCCATTCCCTGTTGGGGAAGGGGTAAAGGAGGGACAGAAAAAAGCACTGATGCAAGATGAGGCTGCGGCTCAGAAACAGGAGGCCCAGGGGCCCTTGACATGGTCTCCCCAGACACCTGCGCAAGCACTGTGTTACAACACTCGCTCTTAGCCAAAAGGCCGGGAAGCGATGCAAACACTGGGTCACACCCCATCTTACAACAATAAGCAATTGTGCTTCCTGCTGTCTGTGGTTTTGGGTTCATCCAACAGAGGCAGGAAACTGCATCATCTTCACATACCCTTGTCAACTGTAGACTCATCTTTATCTTAACCTCCCCTTAAATAAAAGAAAAACAATAGAAGAACGTACTCTTCTGCTAAGCTCGACTAGGAACACAACAGTTGATTATCTCACTTTCAGTATGAGTACTCAGGGGATAAACATTATTTTATGAATGGTAGCCACCATCATATGGAAAGTATGACTGTATGAACAGATTTACAGTCCGAGATGTGATGCATAGATTGCTACCCAAGATGCCTGCCAGAGCCCAACCAGCGACTTAGTGCGTGAAGCAAGCTGAGCATAGGCCAAGGGCAGCGGTGAAACTCAGGGACAATGGAGTCCATGCACTACCAAAGAAAGGCGTCCAGTGATTGTGGCCAAGTGTGCACCATTCAGGGTGTCAGATCTTCTGCTTTTTCCATAGATGAGATGTCTGTAATCTTTCTCAGATGTGTGAAGATAAAGCGCACATTAGCAGGGAGGCTCTGAGGTCAGCAGGATGCTTTCAGAACAGAGATCCAGTTGACTGCGGAAACCGATCACAGCCAGGAGCCGAGCTGGACGTTCAGCAAGGGCTGGAGAAGCCAACTCCAGAGAGCAGTGCAATAGCCAGACCTCTCTACGTCAGTACTCACAGCGATGTGCTGTGGAGCGGTGAGTTTGGTGACTGTCCCAGGGCCAGCTACTCCTCCAAGCAGTTCCCACCGTGATGACTGAGTAAGTACACTGCTGTCCTTCGGTCCAAGTAGAGTCGTGGAAGACACCAGTACAAGTGCTTCGAAAACAGTGCCTGAAACAGTCGGGGAACAGAGGAATTTTGTGCTAAAAAATAAATCTTAAAAAATAAATAAATCTTGTATTAGTTTGTTTGATTCTGGAAGGTTCCAACTGGAAAATGCCTCAGATACCAGTAAATGTGTCTAAATTCCTTGATTTGCATTAATGATTTTTTTGAAAGATTTATTTATTTATTTGAAAGGCAGAGTTACAGAGAGGGAGAGACAGCGAGAGGGAGATCTTCCATCTGCTGGTTCATCCCCCAGAGGGCCACGATGGCCAGGGCTGTGCCAGGCCTATGCCAGGAGCCAGGAGCTTTCTCAAGGTCTCCCATGTGGGTGTAGGGACCCAAGGACTTGGGCCATCTTCTGCTGCTTTCCCAGGTACATTAGCATGGGGCTGGATTGGAAGTGGAGCAGCCAGAATTCAAACTGGTGCACATATTAGATGCCGGCACTGCAGGCCGCAGCTTAACCTGCTGCATCACAGCACCAGGCCCTGCATTACTGACTATACACTACATATGCCAAGTCTCTATTCCATATTCTGCTATAGACATTCAGCCTTCCTGGCACAAAATCATTAACACAGATGTTAAGAAGGAGTGATCCAAACAGACCTTTCTCTTCTTGTGCAATGATGACACAATTCTTGTTCATGTATTTATTTGATTTATTTAAAAGTTGAATGACAGAGAGACAGACAGAGACCTCTGATCTGCTGCTTCACTCCCCCAAATGCCTGCAGCAGACAGGACTGGGCAAGGTTGAAGCCAGGAGCCCAGTGCTCCATCTGCATCTCCCCTGTGGGTGGCAGGAGCCCAGCTGTTTGCACCATCACACGCTGCCTCCCAGGATGTACATGAACAGGAAGCTGGAATCAGGAGCAGAACCAGGACTTGAATCCCCATCTTCCAACCCAGGATATAAATGTTCCAGGTGGCATTTTAACCATTATGCCAAACGCCCAGCCTGATAATGCAATTCTTAGTAGTATAAGACGTGAAGTCTTAGAAACTATTCGTCATTTCAATAATGCTGAATGAACTCCTTCCATGTACCAAAGACAATGGACACTGAAAAAACAAAAATGAATAGGGCAAGTCCTGGTTCCCTGAATCCAGTTCGAGTCAGTGTCGACCAGATAAAAACCATCCATCCGACCATGTGAGAAGAAGCCTGTGTTTGAGCAAAATGCTATGTATGATAATATGACTATAGAAGTCCCTGATCCTGCCTGGGAGGTAGAGAAAGGGACATTTGAGCCAGCATTTAAGTGATAGTGAAACATAGGAAGAGTTGTTCCAGAATATGATACCTTGTCTAGAATTTCGTATTCATAAAACCCAATACTTGGTAGTAGGTGAAAACCAAGTAAATTGTTGGTTTCGTTTAGTTTCCTTTGTGTTTGGTTTTATTTTGGCTTCTTTTTTATGAAGAGCACCTGGGAAATTCATGAATTCTCTTTTATTGAATCTTATATTGCCCTTGAGTTTAGTTGGGGTCAAATTATAAATGTTTCTCATCTCTTGCTCTAGCTACTAACTTTCTTTAAATAGGATCCCATAAAGCGACACAATGACATTTAATAACAAATGCAATGCATAAAACTGCTGAAGTGTTTGAAAAATATAAAAGCTCTATGGCAATACATATCAAATGATACAGGACATAAAAAGTCCTGGAACATTAGTGGGATCGGCTAAGAAAAAAAACCATCATCAGTTAACCTCAGATTTATACAAGCGGAAATGGCAATTACATAGAAACATAGGATTTTCAAAACCCATACTTTTTATATTATTAGATTGATGTTTCAACACTATGGATGGCTCATTGTCATTTCATGACTGCCTGCCTATTTAATTCTTAAGACCTTAATTATGGTACTTCCCAGGAGATAAACTAAGGGTGAAAAATCTTGAGCTTTTTGTAACAGAACAAACCACGCCCCCCCCCAAAAAATGTAAAACTATAAAAAATGAGAAAATACAGCATGTGTCTTCTGATACATTACACTTGATGGCATCAAGATCATTATCATTTGTCATTTTGGTTTATACATTTTAAAAACCTGATAAAAGATAGGCAAAATTAAATCAAATGCTTTTAGCAGGCACTTAATGAATTCACCCTACTAATGTTTACATTGCTAGGCTATTTATTTGTAGATCATTTGTTATTGGTATCTAAAGGGTTCTATTTTCTGATGTGATACTTACAGTGCATTATGAATCATATGATGACACAATAACCTTTACCAGAAGCAAAACCAGAATTACATAAATTTCAAGACAGTTATTGCTAATCCTCATTTTAAATTACATCTGTCCCTTAGGAGGAGGAAAAAGAGGCAGTTGGAAAAAAAAAAAAAAAAAAAAAAAAAAGCCCATGAGAGTATTTCAGGCATGGAAAGTCAAGACACTCTGGGAAAAAAAAAAAAAAAAAAACCTAAATGAAAGATCTCTGAGAGTGAGATCCCAGTGGAAAGAACAGGTCTTCAAAGAAGGAGGTACCTTTCTCTGAAGGGAGGAGAGAACTTCCACTTTGACTATGACCCTGTCAGAATAAGATCGAAGTCGGCAAACTCAAAAGGCTTCCATAGCCTTGGCAACTCATGACAAGAGCCTAGGGGGATTACTGATGCCATAAACAAGAGTGTCAATTTGTTAAGTCAACAACAGGAGTCACTGTGCACTTACTCCTCATGTAGGATCTCTGTCCTTAATGTGCTGTACATTGTGATTTAATGCTATAACTAGTACTCAAACAGTATTTTTCACTTTGTGTTTTTATGTGGGTGCAAACTGTTGAAATCTTTACTTAATATATGCTAAACTGATCTTCTGTATATAAAGAGAATTGAAAATGAATCTTGATGTGAATGGAAGGGGGGAGGGTTGCGGGTAGGAGGGAAGTTATGGGGGGGAAGCCATTGCAATCCATAAGCTGTACTTTGGAAATTTATATTCATTGAATAAAAGTTAAAAAAAAATCACCTACATCTCAAGGCAACTGACAGACTTGTTCCATTGGACACAAGTGAATGAGAGCTACACTGCAGATTTATGTTTTTGTCAACTGTATGTCATGTGTAAACACATTACTATTCCCAGTTATTGGTACAGCTTGGCCTAGACTTGCCATCTTTACCTGGTGAATTGCTTATAATGTTGAGAAGTGATCCCTGCTGACTCTCAAAATATTCTCAGTGAAAAGGGACAGAGAGACGAATGTCAATAAATAATCAATATCCAGTCCTATTCAAAGCATTCCAAGCCTTAACTTGGGTTTTTGTAGTTTTCATTGAGTTGTAAGGGTCCAGCTCTTGCCTCTGGGATATTCTGTGAACATTAGGTAAAATATGTTGAATGGTAAAATGCCTCGCCACTCCTTTCTTCTTCCTAGCTTTCTGCATCAATTTTCTACCTTGTTACCAGTATAATATCTAGTGCACCCACGATTCCTAGCATGTCAGATTAATACAGGTCACCTGATGTTAAAAAGAGGGCAGGGTGGGGGTGATAGCTTCCTTCTTCCTATCACGTGGTAGCATACTGGGGAGAGATACACTCTGCACCTTGGGGTGGATGGGCAGTGTGGGTTGGCCCACACGCCGACTCGTGAACGGATCGTTCCCATCAGATGAGTCATGGGGTGGGAATCCTCATTTCCCCGGGGGACATTTGTCTATGCGGTTCTGAAAAACGAGTGCAGGGCTCTTTACCAGCGAGATGCGCGATAAGGGATGTACTCGCTGTGGTCTTTCCAGGGTGATTTTCCAGGACCAGCTGGCCTCTCACGCTCGCTCAACTGTGTCACACGACACAGTCTGCCTGTGCATGCTAATAACTCAAAGCATGCTGTCCCCATACAGGCGTTTCCGTGTTCTGCTCCAGAGCTTCCGAGCCCTCTTGGGCAGGGATGGTGGGGTTGAGATCTACTTTTAGCTGCTGTCCTGATTGTCTCCTGTGTATCCTGCACTCACTCATCCCAGTGGCAAAGAACACGTAGGGACCACAGACCACCCACACAGACTTCACAATCTCAGAGGCCTGGAGAGGAGAAACCCATGTTTCCTGATCCCTGCTAGAACCTTTTTTTTAAAAAGGATTTAATTTATTTATTTGACAGGTAGAGTTACAGACAGTGAGAGGGAGAAACAAAGAGAGAGAGAGAGATCTTTCATCCCCTGGTTCACTCCCCAGATGGCCATGACAGCTGGAGCTGTGCCGATCCGAAGCCAGGAGCCAGGAGCAGCTTTCCAGTTTCCCATGCTGATGCAGGGACCTAAGGACTTGGGCCATCCTCTACTGCTTTCCCAGGTCAAAGAAGAGAGAGGGATCAGAAGTAGAGCAGCCGGGACTCGAACCAGTGCCCATATGGGATGCTGGCAATGCAGGCAGAGGATTAACCTACTGTGTTTAGAAGTTGCTTTTATGTTTTAAGTGTCTTTGCCAGTCCCCCCAGCAGGTAAAGAACCCTGACAGTCTATTGTCATGCTCTCCCTCCAAAAGCAGTAGTCACCCTGCAGACTCTGGCCCTCAGCCCTACTAAATCAGAAAGCAGATCTTAACAACATATCAAGAACAGATTTACCGTTTTATGATAGTCTCGCATTAGCCAAACTCAAAGAGACTAAAGTATAAAGCAGAAAGTCAATTTTTTAACTTACAATAAAACTAAAGCTGCATTTTGCATTAAACAGTGCTTTTATGATAAGTCAGATTTCACCCCAAAAGCCGACTGCAGGGCGTGCAACCAGCAGGAGGCAAGAGGAGGAAGTTCTGTCATTTAAATATTTCATAGCTTCCCTTTAAGCCTGCACCAAAGCCCTAGCCCAGCAGGGACACCCACATATACTGCACCTGTTAGCTAACGCACACTCCCTTTGCCCTGCATAGTGTATGGATAGGCACTGCTGACTTCTGCTTCCAGACTCTGCCCGTTCCTTGGGAAGTTGGCCAACAACGGTTCTAATCAACAGCTTCAGAAATTTTCATGGAGAATGCCAGGCAAGGCAAGCCTTCCTGAGGCGACCCTGGGCCTGTTCTCCTGTGGGTACATTTGAACGCTTCTGTCTGAGATTGTCAGGTTGTTCTCAATTCACCCATCGCCAGCTTTTGGGTGTCGTTGCCCTCCACTTCCAACAACACCCCAGCCTGGCTTCTTGGTCCCCATTGCTGACTTAAACCTGACACTGGAATCCAAAATTAAAAAGATGAGGCTGAGATGGGGAAATGCTGATTAATAGGTACAAGGTTTTGGGCAGGTAGGAGTAAGAAGTCCCGCCATTCTGAAGGATAATGATAATGCACTGTATATTTTTCTTAAAAAAAAAAAAGTGAGAAGAAAAAGAGGAAGGCTCGTAGACTGAAAGAGTCTAAACTCAGTTCGCGGTCAGCCTTCCTGTTCTTCCCAGTGTGACTGGGCTCAGTTCTGAGACGTTGCCTTACTGCTGACAACGCAGCCCATCTCAGCTTCTCCCACACCCAGTCCCTGCCTGGGGCACAGGCCCTCTTGGAGTCCTACAGCCTCTTTTCATGACAGGGCCCTGCTCCCTGATGCTGCCAGACCCCTCGGATATCAGCTTCTGCCTCCTGCCACGTCCACTTAATGTTATCTGCCTCTGTCCTGAGAGCAAGCCCATCTGCACTCCGAGCGAGCTCGCCCTAAGGTCATCATGCCTTCAGACCCTGGCCCTTCCTTCTCCCCTCCCCAGCTCAGGCCGTCTTTCCTCTGTTCTCTTCCCAGATGGAAACCAAGTCACAGTGAGATGAATTAGCTTTTCCTTCTCCAACCGCTCATGCTGACGTTAGATAACCGTATAATAAAGAAATAAAAATGAAGGTATCACCCGGGAAGTCATCTCTTCTTCAAAGTACACTTGAAATGACAGCATGTCAGCTCATATTAATAGGCATTCCCAAATTCTACCATGGGAAAGAATATTGGGTTAGGAGTCAGAAAACGTGCCTTGGAGAGAATGCCTGCTGGAACTCAGACCTTTGCTTCCCTAAATTGAGATGATAGCAATTACCCTGGTGATTTCTAAAGTCTTTTCCAAAACTGAAAATTCTATGGCCACAAAAAGGATCAATTTTCTAGTTGCTGGGGCGGGGGGGGGTATATTTATTTGTTGGTAGGTTTATAACGCACTTATTTTCTCTGGCAAAGGAAAGGGTGTTCTACAGCCACTTATTAATGATTAATGATGTGGCTTGTGAACTTGAACCAGTGACTGTTCACTAAAAGCTTTAGCTTGAGAAATTCCTACAATCTTCACCAAAACCAATGCTACAAAGCAAAAGAAATGAGCTCATGCTTCCTCCTGCAGCCCACTGACCTGTGGCCCAAGGCCAAGGTCAAGCCTGGACCCCCAGAAGAGGGAACAGCTGGGTCCTGCTGGGATGGCACAAGCGGCATCTCACCAGTTCAGGCGGCCGCTGATCCGAGGCTACCCAGCAGCCGTTTGGCTGCCCCCCAACTAGATTATAAATTCCTCAAGGGCAGGGAACACATCCTTTATATTTTTCCTGTATCCATATGGTGCAGGAAAAAAAAAAAAAAGACTTTTGGGCTGGCAGCCCAGCCAGAAGCTGAAGACTGTTATCCACCCCCACCCCAGCCAGCCTCCTCCCTGCTAATCACAAGAGGAAGACATTCAGGAATAGCTTTTGAGAACTCCCTCCCTCCTTCCAGCCTAAGAAGCCTTGTGAGTGGTTCACGGTCTCCCACACTTGAAGGGGAGACTCCAGCCGGCTGATGTATTGAATGAGACGTCGCTGAATGCGAAGGAGAAGAGGCCAGCCAACGTTTCGCCTGTGTTCACATCCCATTTCAGTCATCTGCCGGGCTGGCGGCACCCTCCCGTGTGAGGCTGCCTTCACTGAAGAGCCAGACCAGTGACAGACTGTTCTGGCACCAGCGGGGTGGCCAGAATCTATGTGACTGCCCAACCAGAACCAACAGGAATCCACCTGGACACCTGCATTGCAGCAGCAGGGTTGGCCAGCATCAGCCCGGTCAAGGTGTTTCTGGCTGAGAGATGGAGACATCATACATCATTCCCCAGGCTCCGCAAAAGCACGACTAGGCCCCTCCCCAGTGCATGTCAATGAGAAGCACTAGGTGACTTACTTTTAATGTTCTTGTTCTCTTCTATCCTTCTGCAGCCTCAGCCTGACCCTCTTTGACCTGCTTCCTAGAGGAAATCACTACTAGATTTAGAAAACTATATGCCCTATATATACTGCATGCACATGTATATATGCATAGAAAGCATAAGGGTATTTCAAAATATTTGTGGAAAAGCGGAAGAAAAAGATAAATTTATTCGATGAAAAAATTTTTGAAATTCATGCATAGTGTTTCTCTAACATGCATTTTCTATAACTTTTTGAAGACTGCTTGCACCACATACATAAATGTATACAAATATACATGCTTATTCATATACTTACTTACATATACATGCATCTCTTTTGTTTTGCCCAACAAATTTACCCTAGTGCATTATCTGGAACATACTGTTTCCATGTTAGATATCTATGATGTTCATACAAAAATGAATAAATCTATATATTCCTCGTGATGGCTCCAGAGTCTCCTATTGTGCAGTTATGCCATGATCTATTCCAAGGTTCTCTCTGCACAACTTTGTTGTGCAGGCCGTGCTGATAATGGTTTACTCCTTTGCTATGCAAGCTCCATTTCCAATGCATGGAGCTGACTGTTCTGATCGTTCCTGCCAGCACTGTTGCTGTTTACTGGGTTTGCTTTTGTATGCTTCATCTGTGTCTCCTTGACCTTCCTATACTGCTTTACACAGCCGAACGTGCCCCTCCTCACCATCCTCCTATACAAACTCACATCTCCTCTTGCACTTCATGAACCGCAGCTACCTGTCCTGGGCTGATGCCAGGAAAGTACACCATCAGGGGCCCTTGCTGACCCGTGGCGTTCGTGGTTTGTATTCTCAAGGTTGCAATTCGTCTCTGACCATCTGCCCCTAAAGGATGGGTTTCAGGTCTTAGCTATTCTCTATGGAACTGCACCCTGGTTGCATAGCTACAAGAACAGTGACCTCATGGTTACAACACCCCAGCGGAACTGAGAACAGTAGCCTCAACCTATCGTATTTCTCTCAGTGTCTCAGCAGTCCTCATATTCTGGGGGAAACGAATCACTTTAGCCAAAGTTTCTAAGTAAGAAGGAACAATCTCTAGGCAAATCATCACTAAGGAGATTCACACGCGCGTGCACACACACACTTCTTCAGAAATATGTCTCTTATAAAAACATTATTTTTGTCCCACATTGCAGGGGCAAGGAACAAAGCAAATTATGCTAATGCAGGAACTGAAGCTCCTCTTTGAACTACTGCTATCCCACCAGAAAAGTCTCCTGAGGATCCTGAGTTTTGCTAACCCCTGCCTGCCCCCTACTCGAATTACACATGGCTATTCTTCACACAGCAGACTGCCACATGAACAGGCCTTCCGGCTTCAGAAGCAACTGGAAAGGGCGGTGGCATTGAATGCAAAGTGCCTTCTCTAGACAGATGCTGCAGCTCTGTCACATGCCGCACTGACTTCACAAAGAAGCGCACAGAGCCCCCAGGAGGAAGATGGCACTCACAGGAGTGGGGGAACCAACCTGTAAACTCCCCACTGACTGAGGGACCTCTTCACTCTCCTTTGAAGCCCCAAGACTTTGTTTCTCCTAGCGGGTGTGCCCTTTGTTTAGCTGCTGCAAGGTTCCAGCTGTTTAAGTGGAGCCAGCCAATATCTATCAGGATGTTAGACGATTGCCAGGAAAACTCTGTGACAAGCAGTTCATTTCTCATCTAAGGATTCGATTGAAATTCTATCTCACTCACCCGTGCAGTTTAATTTAATCGATAGAACATTACACTATGTCACATTTAGTATTAAAAATAAATGACACAGACCAGATATTTGAAAACTGGGCCTTTGTTTTTGCAGGCATTTTTGACTTTCCAGTGGCAAACATCGCAACTTGCCCTGCTGGAAAAGCCAAACACAGGGAAGTGTCACTTCAAATTAAGCGGTGATTGCCTTTGTATTTGTTGGGGTTTTGGTCTCATACTTCTCTCAGATTTCCAGTCCCTTTCAACGCAACCGGAGTTCTCATTAGTGACGAGACCCACAGAGAACTGAAAGTGCTTGATGGGGCAAGCCTTTCGCATTTATAGATTGTCGGCGGGAGTCAAACATGACAGATGTCTTGGGTGGGAAAGAAATATTTGCCACTGATTATTTCACCACTGCTCATTCAAGTAAATTGCAGCGGCATCACAGTTCCGTATTTCAAAGCACAGTCGTTATTCCAACTTATTAGTGGACTTCTGAGTGATGATTTGTTGTCAGAAGCAATAATCCCAAAGCCTGCATTTAAATATGGGCTAGATCCTATGTTTGCACAATGGGTAACCCACCCATTCAAGAAGTCGAGTTTCATTTGTTTTTATTGAAAATAGAAGCAGAAGAGAATTTCTGGGCTGCAAGAAACCTTAGAAACAATTTTATCCAAACTGTTAAATCCACACCACCACCCCCCCTTTTTTTTTAATGGGGCAGGAACTTGAGACAGAGCAGCCTCTGTGCCTTGCTCAAGGTCACACCGTATGTGGCAAAGCCAAGATTGTAAACCAGCTCTGCCTGGCCTGGATGAAGAGGTCATCTCCCGTTCTGCGGTCTCTGAAACAGCATCAACATTCCAGCTGCTCATGGCCCCTGATGCAATTTTTACTTCCAGCTCAAGTGCGGGTTTCTAAAGCCTTCTCTTTCAGACTTGCCTTCCCTGTCACTCTTCCTAGCTCCGCTCTTGACTTCTCCCACCTGGTGTGGCGGGTCTTTTCTCCCGCTTCTCAGTCCTGATTCAGACTGCTCGGCATGGACCCAGCACCTCTTCCCTGGGCCCTAAGACGCCCTCAACAAGGTCACAGATTTGACTGCTCAGATTCTGGGCTTCCCAGGGTGTCCTCGGAGTTATCCTGCCCTCCCTAAGCCTCCCAGCCTCAGAGCCATCGGCCAGCGGCAGGGGAATCTGTCTTCCTTGTTCCAGGAGTTGCTCCTTTTGCAGGGTAGAAGCTAACCCTGTCTCCTACACACCCAGTTTCCAGCAACGATGGGTGACTTCCACAATGCAGCTCTTCATCTTGATCTTTACATGGTTTTTAGACTCTAAATTGACAATGTTTTGCCATGTATCTAACACCTATTCACAACAAGCATTCATGTCAGAGAACTGAAATTGTCGCATGCCACTGGTGAGCATAAAATTGTTACAACTTTGTAATGCAATCCAAATACCTTTCAAATGCATGTACCCTTTACCTGCGATTCCATGACCAGGAATTTATCGTAAGGAAGTCATCAGGGATGCACACAAGGAGGTTCACTGTGGCAGCTTTTGTGGATGCAAAATATTGGCAGTCATATACATGTCCAAAATAGAAGACTGCACATAAATCCCAGTACATTCCATCATCATTATAAACACTATCATGCGAGAATATGTGATATGAAAACACAGTCCCAGTATAATGACAGTTTTAAAGCAGTTTATAAGAGTGTATGTATCATATAACACCATTTCTCTCTTTGGTGAATCTATAGCCACATATCTGAAAAGTGAGTTTCACAGGACATATACCATAATGTTTACAATGGCCCCCCAGTAGTGGGGTAGCAAGTGACTTTTTTCTCTTCTTTTCATCTATGTTTTTTAAAATTTCTATGAAAAATCTATTGCTTTGTAAAGAAATTGACAAGCTATCTTAAACGAAGGACTGCCTAGGTCAATGTTTTTAAAGCTGCCATCTACTCATTTGTTTGAACCAAGAGAATGTGGAGCCCTGGCAGGCACTCCCCTACACTTACAATTTATACAAAAATAATTTTTTTAAAAGGTCTGGCCTCAGGGAGCTCACAGTGTAGTAAGAGGGACACAAAGGGAACAGGGGTGGGGATGATGGTCTGCGGTAAATGCTGCAGGAGCTCAGAGGAGGAAGGGACCGCGATCTTAGCAAGAAGGAGGGGGGGCGGAAGCTCCCAGGTGAGCACAGCACGCCCCTCGAACTGCAGAACCTTTCAAATATTGCCATCTGCGTAGTAAAGCTGCCCACCTGGAGAAAACCACTTGTTTTGAAGATGACTGGAAATTGTCCCCGCATCACAGCCACAGCTCACAACCCCTTGGCCCTGGGTGTCAGGAACAGCTGCCAAGAAGCCATGGCTGTTATTCACAAGAGTGAACGGAGACATTCAGCCCCCCAGTCTGTCCGGGACTATTGGGAGAAGACCGCCAGGAGCGCCCCCACAACCACTCAATTCCTTTCCCTTTCACCTCTGCCTCTGTAGTCCCACCACACACCTGGGCTCTTCCAACAGCCTACAGTAATCTAGCTGTTTCCTTTATTTTGCAGGCAGGGTAAGCAAAAGAGAGAGAGAGAGAGAGAGAATCCGTTATTTGTGCCCTAAGCTTGTTTTGTAGTAATGTGAACCAACTTTGAGGCATCATGTCACAGAGGAAGAAAAGGCAGGGAATTAGAAATGCTGCTTCCATCTCAGCGTTCTAGAGAAAACCAGATTCAAACTGTGCCTTTCTTTCTTCCTCAAAGACACATCCTCCTTCCAGATGCTTCCGGAGGGTACCCTAGTATTTTAGAATGAGTCCTGAGAACAACCCCCAACCATGCCCTGAGATCCTCCACAGCTGTGTCACACTGAAGCGTCAGGACACCCCAGGAGCACGGCGGGTGTGGGCAGGTCCCGGCACCCAGCCCCAGGAGGCCCTTCCTGAGCAGCGCACAGCAAGAACATCACCATGGTCCCACGTCTACGCACCCTCTGGTCTGGGAGATGGCAAGGAACTTGAAGGTTCTCACAAAATGCAAGAAAGCCCCAGATGTCCGTAACATTCCCTGTAAAGCTTCAAACTGGGTGTGATTGGCTGAGCGAGAAAATAGCCAGACCCCCAACTCTAGTGTAAGCTATTTCTCCTCTGGGATCTAGCTTCCTCAAACAACTTTAAGTAAAAGTTCTAGTCTCTTAGGATCATCGAAGTTTTTTGCTCTAAAGTTTAAAAATAACTTATTTCTAATTATTATCATTCATTGCGATCATTGATAGATGTCAGCAAAGGGCCCGGCATAGCTTCCTCAGTTCCCCAGAGCGGTGAAACATTACACCGTCAGAGATGTTTGGAACAGAAGAAAAACCTAGAATTAGGTGAAGCTGGTAATTTATCAGTCCCCTGTGTTGCAAATACTAACAGACGCTGAAGCCAACAGTGAAACTCTGAGTGTGCATGAAAAATACATGATAAAATTGGAAGTCCTAGCATTATATTTCCCCACAGGACATTATCAGCATTCAGAGGCATCAAATCTTTATGCCTTTTGATCAGGGGAAAATATGAGGGGTAGTTTTGCTTAATCTTAAAAAAGCATCTAATAAGAAGAGAGCTTGCAAATAATTAACTATAGCCTCTAGACTTCTCATGAGGAGCTTTTAACTCCTTCAAAACTACCTTCCAGAATGGATACGTGATGGTTTTATAGAATACAGAGGACATAGTTAGCATGATATATTTCTAAAGGGGAATAATGGCATAGCCCTGTTAAATATTCTTTTCCAACATGTCAAAAATTGTGTGACAAGACGTACCCACTAACATGTTTCACAAGATTAGAAAATTTTCAGTTACTTTTATTATTCCTTTTTCTCTAATTATCAGTGGCTGTACACGACCTGCTGGCATGGTCAAACACTGATGGACTCTTACAAGTCAATGTAGAATGAGTATCTTCTATGCCACTAATTACTGACTATATGATTACCATGTTTTGAAACTGTCTACTGGGGAGACCTTGAAGAAATCCTGACACTCCATAAAACACTAAGAAGACATTAGCTTTGAATGTCTCCTTGTTCCTTTCCACCTTTTGGCTTCTAGAATGTTAACAAAAACATGTAATTATCTCACAGTTCATGAAAACTTTGCCTCCAAACAAATCCTTGAGTTTGAACTTACAAAGTCCTCAAAATAAATTTTAGTGGTAATGAATGTGAATTGCCCTCTTGTTGTAGAGAACTCACTTCATAAGTAAATCAAACTGATATTTCAAAACAGGAGATACACATAGAAAACAGTATATACTTAAAGTTACTGGAGCTTATAAATGAAACAGTTATAAATGACTATAAACAATAATATATTGGATTATTAGGTTCTCTTGCACACCGTTAAAAGAACACACATTAGCAGCACTGGGCTTTGATACTGGTACAGACAGCAGTTGGTTTGTATCTTCCCACTCATTCTTAATCTCATAGGTTAAAAACATAAGCTGACTGCTGCTTCCAAAGGTAGACATTAACTTTTAAAAATCACTTAAAAATAAAGCTCTCTGTGATACAAGAGTTCCAAACCTGTTTCAAGGCGCCATGTTCCTACACTGACATAATGCGATTCCCCTTCAGCACCTCAGAATATTGAAATAAGCCCTGACAATATAAACAAAGACTTTTTTAAATTCAGCAGTATGTTAAGCAGAGAAGACTTGAACTGTGTCACTCTGAGGAAACCCTTTGACTTTCATACATATCTAATATTCTACACCTTCTTTATGCCAGTTCCCTGTAAAATTAATCTTTTACGGCTTCTCTCTTCCCCTGAGAAAACCCCTTTCTCACTTGTCAGTACTATGCCAACTCCACATTTAACAAGGCCACTGAATTTGGAGAAGCCTTCACACAACATATTGGACTTGTCTCTATCGACGCAACCTTAACTAAATTAGTTATCACAGTGCGCCTCCATTTCTTCTTTAGTTAAAAGGGTTTAGTGAAGATCAAATACGTTTTGCCTGATTATTTTATAAGTAAACATTACGCTATGAAGGCCAGTTCAAATTAAGTTCAGCTTCTGTGACAGTCCAAAGTGCAGGTGACTTACTCAAGCTACAACTTTATTTCTTGTGAGAAATTTGGAAAGAAACTTTCCAGGGCAAGTGTAATGGCTTGTATACAGCACGAGGGGCCTGAACTTCATCTCTTTCTTCTCTCTAGATTCTCCACTCTTCTTAGCACCTGACTTCCTAGTAAGGACCATGTTTCGCTAGCTTAGTTTTGCCCCATCTGTCAGCAGTGCAGACAGCAAGGAAAAGGAAGGAAGGTGGCATTATCCCTCTGAGGACATTTCCAAGAAATCTGCATGACACTCCAAATGGCATTTATTGGTGAGAGCTTAGCTACATGTCTCCTTCTAGCTACAAGGGAGCCAGTGCAGACATGTGCCAAGGAAGGTGAACCGAGAATCCTATTATAAAGGAAGAAGGAGATCATGGCTTTGGAGAATGCTATGGTTTGAAGGTGTCTGTCCTTGCCCAGATTTGTGGTGAAACCTAATCACCAACTGGGATGGCATTAAGAGGTGGGACTTTCGGAGGTGAGGAAGTTATGAGGAATGAGCCCCTGTGCATGGGATCAGGGCCTGTACAAGAGGAGCTGGTGGGGATGTGCTCCTTTCTGTCCCTTCTGCCCTGTGAGGGAAGAGTGCTGCAGCAGACACCAGACACCAGATCTGCTAGCACCTTGACCTTGGACTGTCTAGCCTCCAGAACTATGAGAAACAAATTTCTATTATTTGTAAATCACCCAGTCTTGGGCATTTTGTTCTAGCAGCACGAAGGGACTAAGATAGGCATCATCTAGCAAACTCCTAACAGAGACCATTTCTCTGACTTCCATAAGAATATTTCCGAGCAGGCACTTGGTTCACTGGTTAAATGCTGTTTGGCATGCCCACATCCCATATCAGAGTGTCTGGGACTGTGTTCTCCCAATTTGGGCTTCCTGGTAATGCGTACCCTGGGAGGAAACAGATGATGACCCAAGTACTTGGGTCCTTGCCGCCTAGGAGTTCCAGGCTCCTGGCTTTAGTCTGATCCAGCCCAGTCCAGGATACCTCTCTCTCTTCTCTCTCTTCTCTTCTCTCTCTCTCTCTCTCTGTGTGTGTGTGTGTGTGTGTGTGTCTCTCTGTTTCTGTCTCTCCATTTTCAAACAAATAAAAATCAATAACAAAAAGATTTAGAAACATACTCTGTACTCTATTGCCACCTCACTTTGACATCTTGTGAAGATCTTCCTCTCCCAGGTCATATTTCTATCGAATCCAATTCTCTAGTGTTTAGATGACATTGACCACACAATAAACTGTATTAAAATATTAAAAACTAAAAAATAGTTTATGATTGCCAAAATCTCAAAAACAGACTCCTTTGGCAAATTCTATCGCATTCTGTACAGTTCAGTGCCACCAAAGATCCAAATTTATACCTATAAATCACAAATTTAATTGTGTAATTTCTTCACTTAAAACCTGCAGTTGTACCCTCTGGCTAAGAGGACTGTATACCCCAATTTGTCCAAGACAGTCTTGGTTTGTGCCTCTTGTCCTGGGACCCTATCTCATTTACTGTTTATCCTTGATTTTCATTTCTTAATAAAGTGATATTGTTAATATCTGTATTAAGATAGACCATGATGTGTTGAATGGACATTCACCTTATATTTACAGCTTCTGCCATAATCCCTCTTGATGTATGTGAGAAGCATAGGCAGTAAATTTATTTTAAGAAGCGATTAAATCTAAAAGATGACAAAATTGTGTTTCTTCAACCCCTTCAAGATCAAAAGTAAGGATATATGGGGCTGGCACTGTGGTGTAGTGGGTTAAGCCACTGCCTGCAGTGCTGGTATCCCATGTGGGCATGGGTTTGAGACCCGGCTGCTCCATTTCTGATCCAGCTCTCTGCTATGGCCTGGGAAAGCAGTGGAAGATGGCCAAGTCCTTGGGCCCTGCACCCAAATGGGAGACCCAGAAGAAGCTCCTGGCTCCCAGCTTCAGACTGATCCAGCTTCGGTCATTGTGGCCATCTAGAGAGTGAACCAGCGGATGGATGATCTCTCTCTCTCTCTGCCTCTACTTCTGCTTCTGCCTCTGTAGTTCTGCCTTTCAAATAAGTAAATCTTCTTTTTTTAAAAAGTAAGTAATATCTTCCTTCCCAGGACAGCACATAAGATTATTCATTCATAATTCATTCATAAATTGATATGCACTTGTATAGTTGTGTAGAATCAATTAACTCCTTCTAGTCCTGCTGTACTGCCTTGAAGACACTGTAGTTCACCAAACTGACAGTTTGCTGGTCATGCAAAAATCAGAAGACACGAAACTTCTGAAGAAACATCAGAATTCCTCTAACAATGAATAAAAGACTTTGCCCAAACATGGTGATTTAACACATACAGCCATGCTGGTAAGTTTCCATATCATATCGTACTATGAAGCATGACATTTCATTTAAATCAAATGGCCCTTCTAAATAAACATTGTTCATATTTTCATTCCAAATTTTCTTGAGCAAATGTGAAAACAACTGATAGTTGTCATTATTCTAGCTCCATTTAAAAAAGATGAACATTTCAAATAGTTAAGTGGTACAAGTTTCAGATCAGTCTTCAGGTTCAAGAAGAGAAATACTTGATTGTTTCATTAATTCCTTAAATAAAAAATTAGTTCATTCTCACATAGTTAAAATATTTGACATTTTTTGTGAATTCAGTTAAAATTTTCTACATTGAAAGTAACTGTTTCTGTTATGATAAAACAATGTGAATTTTTGGTGGTGACTAGGGTCATGTTTAAGGCATTGTGAAATTTAAGAAAAATAGAAATTACAGAATTCTATTCAAAATGAAAGTTGTGATTTTCAAACTTTATGTATGTGTATGCTTGCACACATACAATAGTTTACAAAGATCGGTTGCTTGTTTTTTAAACATATGGACTTTTTTCTAAGATTTACATATTTCTTTGAAAGGCAGAGTGAGGGGCAGGGGAGTTGATTCAATTTCCAAATGTCCACAACTGGTGTTGGGCCAGGCCAAAGACAGGACCAGGAGCTCTATTTGGGTGTCCCACATGGGTGACAGGAACCCAGGTACTGGAGCCATAATTCACTGCCTCCCAGGCACATTAGCAGGAAGCTGGATCAGAAGCACAGAGCAGCCCAGACTCAAACTCCAAAGTCGGATATGACATGCAGGAGTCTTCAGGGGATTTTTAATCCACTGGGCCACAATGCCCACCTATCAGGTTTGTAATTATGCTTATGTCAAAGACAGAAAAAAGTATTCATCCAGACAGCACCTATTTCCTTGATGTGCTGCAAACAACCAACTGGATATCAGAAATCTTTGAAGATTTTTTTCTTATTATATTAATCTAAGTGCCCTACAATGTAGCTGAATTTTTTATAAACAAACAAATCCTTTAAATTTTGTTTGGATTTTGCTAAAAAAAAGTTGAAAATTTTTATCAAAGTCGTCAATGTAAGAGATGTCAAAAAAAATCAGTTTTTGAAGTGAAAATACTGAATAAATTTTGATTAATGAAAAACCTTACAAGGAAGACATTGAACCTGTCCCTCCAAAAGCAAGGGAAATTCTAAACAAACTAAATGACAAGGGCTAAATAGTATACAAGTTCCAATTTTGAAATTCTATAATTGTCTTTCAGAACATATTATTGTTTATAAGGAGAATCATTTTATAGCACTACTATTTTAAATAACATAAATTTCTATTCTAGTCTGGGGCAGAATGAAGAAAGCTTGTGATTTTATTACATTTATATTTGGCAAAAATTCAAGATCATCATAAACAAACAAGCTAACTGACTAATTTCATCATATAAAAATATTTATTGAAGAAAGGTACACTGAGTAGAGAAAAAACAACCTGACACTTTTACACATTCCAATATGGCAAAAAAAATTGCACTTAGAATATTCTCCATTTAGTAAAATATTTTTTAACATACTTCAGTTCCTACAGAGAGAGCAGGCACATGACACAGAAGTAAAGATGCTCGCCTCCGTGTCGGAGTGCCTCAGCGAGTTCCCCTCCGCTCAGCTCCCCACGTCAGCCTCCTGCTAACGCACATCCTGGGAGTGCAAGTTGAGTGCCTACTTCCAAGCTGGGGGACTGGGATTGAGCATGGGCTCCTGGCTTCAGGGTAGCCCAGCCCTATCTGTTGTAGGAATTTGGGGGAATGAACCAGCAAATGGAAGCTCTTCTCTGTCTCTATCTGCCTTTCAAATAAAACTGAAAGTAAATAAAATGCTTTTTAAAAGATGGAGGTGGCATTTAACTTAGCAAATAAGATGCCTGCGTCCCCCATCAGAATAGCTGGGTTCAGTTCTCAGCTCCGGCTCCTGACCCCAGCTTCCTTTAATGCAGACTTGGGGGGTGGTGGTGGAGTGCAGTAGCAATGGCTTAGGTAATTAGGTTCCTGCCATCCATGGGGGAGACCTGGAGTACATTCCCAGTTCCCCGCTCTGGCCCCAACTTATCCCAAACTGTTGTGGGCATGTAGGCAGTGAAGTGGCAAATGGGAGCTTGCTCTCACTCTCTCCCTCCTTTTTCTGTCTCTCAAATAAAAGTTAGTTAAAAGTAAATGAAATAAAAGAGAAGAGTTCGTTGGAGTCATCAAACATTCTAACTGTGGACAGCGCCATGGCATAGTAGGCTGAGCCTCTGCCTGCGGTGTCAGCGTCTCACATGGACACTGGTTTGTTTCCCAGGTGCTCCTCTTCAGATCCAGCTCTCTGCTGTGGCCTGGGAAAGCAGTGGACGATGACCCAAGTCCTTGGGAGACCCATATGGAGACCCGGAAGAAGCTCCTGGCACATAGCTTCGGATCAGCTCAGCTCTGGCCACTGTGGCCATTTGGGGAGAAGCCCAGCAGATGGAAAACCTTTCTCTCTGTCTCTCCTTCTCTCTGTCTGTAACTCTGCCTCTCAAATAGATAAATAAAATCTATAAAAATAAAAAATTTAATCTATGTACCATAGAACAGCACTTTAAATATTAATTGTATTAAAATAAGATTATAAGAAATATATATATTCATCAGAAAAAATAGTGATATGACATTAGAGATAACTATAGATAAGAAATATAAAAACATGTGGCTATATATCAAGAAAAATGATTGTGTTCAGGTTAGTTTTAAGAATTTCCTCTCTTGGCCAGCACCGCGGCTCACTAGGCTAATCCTCTGCCTGTGGCGCTGGCATACCGGGTTCTAGTCCCGGTCAGGGTGCCGGATTCTGTCCCGGTTGCCCCTCTCCCAGGCCAGCTCTCTGCTGTGGCCCGGGAGTGCAGTGGAGGATGGCCCAAGTGCTTGGGCCCTGCATCCACATGGGAGACCAGGAGAAGCACCTGGCTCCTGGCTTCGGATCAGCCCGATGCGCCGGCTATAGTGCTCCGGCCGCGGTGGCCATTGGAGGGTGAACCAACAGCAAAAGGAAGACCTTTCTCTCTCTCTGTCTCTCTCTCTGTCCACTCTGCCTGTGAAAAAATAAAAATAAAAAAAAAAGAATTTCCTCTCAAAAAATTTTAATAGAATTAATTTGATGATCAACAATTAGTGATAATATTAAGTTAGAATTATTTTAGCACCTCTGTTTACTCTCAGAAGTGTCCCAGTTTGGAAGATAAATTTCATGACCCCCTAACTACAGCCATCAGAGCAAAGCCAGCTCCCTTGCAGCGTTGCCCCGTGCACTTTCACAACCCTGGTGAATTCTAGCTCAGCCACTGAATGCAGCCCAGATGGCTCCTCACGCTTTCCCTGGCTTTCCCCACCTTGCCTCCCCTCAGCATCTGTGTGTACCTGTGCCCCCCTAGAGACTGACATGTGACTTCAGTGTTACAGCTCCGCTATTTTTATTTCCCGTGCTCCTTTCCGACAAGATAGGGAAAGCTGAGAAGTCACGACTTTGACCTCTTCATCTTTGTATACTCAAGGCTTGACGCATTAACAGCACAGGGTGGTCATTAAGTCAACATTTGTCTTACAAAATGTGCTGTATTGCAAAGATGGACTTTTGGAATCTCCTAACACACCCCACTTGGGCATCTCCCCCTGCTCTGTTTATGCATAAGGCCCTGCAGAACTTGTTCCACTAGCCCCAATGGGCCTGGTGTTTCCTGATGGAGGGTATATTGACGATCATCTATTTGCATGGTCTTGCTCAGGCTGCAGGGCCAATAATTAACCTCCGCTCCCAGTTATTTATTTAGCCTTACAGAATTCTAGGTGGTGACTGTGTGTGTGTGTGTGTGTGCATGTAAAATAAACACTGACTTATTCATAAATAGGCCAAGAACAATTCCCAGTGCCTACATCCCAAGCCTAAGTAACTAAACCATAAGTATCAGAATGGGTAATGAATTCAGCGTAACCCTAGTACTAAAAGCTGGCTCTTCAGTAAGAAGCTGCTCCAGCTAAGTGAGTTTGTGATATACAACATGACAAGATTCCACGTCATGGTATACCTCACTCAAGCAAAGCTGGCTCTCACTGCAGGTATCATTGAAAAGTGCCCACATATCTGTGTAGGTATAAGTGTACTTCAAAATGTACGTGGAAAAGTGGGATTACAAAATAAATTTATTTTGATGCAATAAGAGAATTTGAAATACATACATAGCTTTTTCACAATATGCATTTTGCATGAACGTCTGAAGACCCCTGTATGTGTAATAAATATTTTGAGTAAATAACTTATGCTATCTATTCAGAAATCCACTCTCATCAGTCATGCTAAGAATTGGATAGGAGACACCTGTGGTGTCTTGGAATTCTGACTGTGTTTTTCCTTCATTCTCAGTTTCCTTCTCAGTCCAATGTGAATGACACTGCCTTCCCTTCAGAGTAACTGTAAGACTACAGAGAAGGAAGTGCCTGGAAAGTTAAATAGTCCTGTTAGATTTACTGCTGCAGGGTCTGTTAGTATTGACTACCTTGTAACATACTAACATTGTGCAACCTTGACCCTGATTTTCTGAAGTGAGGTAGAGCCAATGGCCAAGTCCCCTGGCTGCCAAGTTGTTTCCAGTGGCATTTGAAGAACAGCCTCCCACCCCATATAGACAGAGAATCATTATGTGTAGGGGCTCCTCTGTTGCTTCCTGGTAGATAGATCCTAGGAGAAAGCAAGAGGTGATCAGATTGATATAATCCCCCAAGACTGGGCATGGCTGCACGTTCAGCCTGCTGACTCATGCCCTTTGAGTTGCTGAATTAATTGAAAGTGTTGCCAGTGGAGTTTGCAATTCACAGGAGGTAGATGTAGAAATTATAGACTCATTTTCCTCAAATTAGTGATAACTGTCGAATCTGGAACCAGAAAGACGAGAGTGCTTTGGAAATCATTACAACCAAATGTTCTTCAGCCTTCAGAACAGAACTCAAAACACTAATGTCATTTATCACTTCTGAATGTATATGTACATGAACAGTGAATTAACTTATATGAAACTGAATAGCCCTGATAAATGATCACATTATCAATTATTTCACTTTAGATACAATTTAAAATCTTTCTGAAGACATTTCCTTTTCTTCATTTACACAACTGATTTCTTTATATCTGCATTACATTTTGAACAATTTCCTTATTTCTAGTTTTCAGTTTATTATTTTTCTTTAACCAGCTGATTAAACCATGCACTGAGTTTCCATTTCAATGAAAATATTTTATAGTTCTTAAAATTGTATGTAGTGATTTTTGAGTGGCTTTTAGTATTCTATTTATGTATTGGTATTTTGCCTATCTCTATTTGTATACTTTTTTTCCATGGTGGCCCTAGGGCTAAAAAAATGCATACCTAACCCTTTATAGTCTATTTTATCACCACAAGCAAAATATAGAGGCATTAAAATCATGTAGGTTCCTTTGCCACCTCTTCTTTATGCTAATACAGATGTTAAAATCCTACCAAAATCACTCTCCCTAGTCATACATGTTGTAAAGAATTTAAAAAGGAGAAAACCAGTGTATATTTCCCCGGGTATTTACCACTTTTATTGTTTTTCCATCATTCCTGAAGTGTCAGGTTTCCTTTTAACCAAAATAATTTCCCATGCCGATTCTTTTAAAGAAGTTTTGGTAGTAATCAATTTTCTTTTTATTTATTTTTTTTACCATCCTTCCTAAATGATATTTCTACTGAATATAGAGTTCTGAGTTGATTGTAATTTTTTTCTGTCATCACTTTTAATACAGAGGCCCACTGTCTTCTGAGGTTCATAGTCTCCATAGAGAAATCTAAAGTGATTCAATTTTTTTCTCTGTGTGAGAGATCTTTAAAACAATGGGCACCAGAATAGTCAGATAGACGTGGTACATGGAGCATTCCACTGCACAACGGAATGGCTGTGGTGCAGAACGATGTCTGTGTACTAAATAACCAAATGAAGGAAAGGAGCTGGTAGGCGCTACACGTGGAGAAAGGATAAGGAAGTAGAGGGCAGGCTACACACTGATGGATGTACGCCACGGGGGAACACTGGAATGCTGCACTGTGCCCCATCAAGAGGTGCAAGTGCTACAAGGTAACAAAAAAAGCTTTAAGTTCACAGAAAGTGTCTATTACAAAATACTGCACATGAGATTTCAAAAAAATAGTATTTAATTCCATTTTTCTTTTTGAAGTACTCTCATTTGTGTGCATGTGTGTGTGTGTATTATAACTGTTTTCAAGATTTGTTCTCTTCATTTTTATCTTCCGGTAGTTGAATTATGATATATCTGGGCTCATTTTTAAAACATTTGTCTGTTTAGAATTTGTTGTGCTTCTTGAATCTGTAAAATTGTGTTTGTTTCATTTTGTTAATTGCTTTAACAAAGTTTGTGAAGTTTTCAGTGATTATTTCTTCAAATATTTTTCTGCACCAATCTTTTGTCCTTCTCTTTCTGAAACCCAAGTAACAGAAATGTTAGATATATTGCCATGTCTCCAGTATCTCTGTGGCTCGTTCTTATTTTTTATTTACTTGCTATTATTCAGACTGAATAATTATTATTGATTTACTCTCAGGTTCACTGACCCTTTCCTTGGTCATCTGCATTCTGCTGGGAGTCCCTCGAGGGAATTTTTAATATAGTATTGGATTTTCAGTTCTAAAATTTCTGTTCTGTATTTTCCTACTTCCATTGCAGAAGTTTTATATTCATATTCAAATATAATTTTAATGCCAATTTAAATTCTTTGATACTTCTGATATTCTGGTTCATCTTGGACTGTTGGGTGTTAATTTTCTTTTCCCTGGAAAATCTATAACATTTTTGTGATGGCTTGGGTTTTATTTATTTTTGGCTTGTATTTGTTATGCCATATAATTTTGAATTACATTCTAGACAGTTTGAGTATTATGTTGTAAGATTGCATCCTGCTAAAACCTTATAGGGTCTTTTGATTTTTGTTGGTTTTAGCAAGCAATCAACCCTGTTAGGTCTAGAATGCAATTTCTGTCTTGCCTTCCTTGGGCAGTGACTAAATATCAGTTCCATTTTCAATGCTTTTTGCTATGCCGCTTTGGGTCTACCCTGTGCTTGTACAGATCCAAGATGAAAGTGAGTCTTGCTACTGTCCAACACAGAATTAGACATTGCTCCTCTCTAGCACTCCCCACACATTTTCTGGTGCCCAATTTCCTGACCCACAGCCAGAAAGATGTGGTTTATATTTGAGATTAAGGAGCCAGCAGGATCACAGCAGTCACAGCTCTGTAACTGGGGCCAACACTCAAGGCAATCACTTCAGATTTTTACTTCCTTTCCTGACTTGCCTGTTTTTGCTAAATGTTCTGTGTACTCAGATACCTACTTTCTGCATTTTATCCAGATCATTAGTGATATTCAGGAAGACAGACAAGCTACTCCATCTTGACCAGCAACAGAATTCATACATTTGACTGTGTTTTCATATTTTTTCTTACATTTTTTAAATTTTTTTATTCTTCTTCCCTTATGGTTACTATTTATTCTTTCACCTTAGTAATTATCTGAGCAAGTAGAACTTTTATTGTTTCTATCACAGTGTCCAGTTATCTCAAGTTACATTGCTCATGGTGAATTCTTACTTTTGTGTGTTCTGCAACTTTGTATTGTGAATGCATCATCTGTAAAACTCATTTGGACTCCCTTACAACCTGAATTGGTAAGTGTGGCTCTCTAGAGTGGCTTTGGATTCCCTTCTCTGAGGTCACTGCTAACTCCTGAGCCAAGCATCAATTTACACATACATTTCTGTTTATGATTTCTGAACCACACAGCTGGTATAATTTGGACTCAACACCTGTGTGGTATATAGTTCTATGTTAATTTGTCAGGAGGATGCTTTAGATTTTTCTCCCCACAAGAGCGCAAGCAAAAACAAGTTTTCTTGCCATCTCCCTGGGTCAATAAGCAGTTTGTCTACTTTCTCTTTCACAAAATATGCAGCTCATTATAGAGCAGGGCAGTGACAGGAAAGGGAATGAATTTGGAAGAAAACAGGTGAATGATCAACAACTTGTCTAGCCCTAGACAACTCCCAGTGAAGCCACTTTATTCCTGTAAGTCACTCTCAGGAACTCAGCTTTTCTCAGTGTCCTGCCTTAGCCACTACCAACCTATCACATGACGTTCTTCTCCCTCCTTCTAGCCGTAGGCAAATTTCCTCTTCTCTCAATAGGAATCCAGGTTCACAGTTTCTGTTGATGACACTGCTGAGTCTCAATAGTAGCCACAGAGGCCGGCACTGCAGTGTAGCAGGTAAAGCTGTTGCCTGCAGTGCATATGGGATGCTGGTTCAAGTCCAGGCCGCTCCACCTCCTATCCAGCCCTCTGCTATGACTTGCGAGAGCAGTGGAAAATGATCTAATTTTTCAGGCCCCTGCACCCTCATGGGAGACTTGGTAGAAGTTCCTGGCTCCTGGCTTCAGATAGGCCTAGCTCCAGCTGTTGCAGCCATTTGGGGGAGTGGATCAATGGATGGAAGAGTTTCTCTCTCTCTCTCTCTCTCTCTCTCTCTCTCTCTCTCTCCTTGCTTCTGCCTCTCTGTAACTCTGCCTTTCAAATAAATAAATAAGTCTTAAAAAAAATAGTAGCCACAAAGCCCCAGATGAATAAGAAAAGATGACAGACTTGAACTGAAAGGAAATTAAATGTTTTGAAAAGCTTTCTTTTTTACCTTAGCAATGAGGACCACCCTACAGCACAGTCCAGAGAAAGAAATAGGCAAACCCAAGTTGTAGTGCACATTTATCTCTACTTTCTCTAATGTATACAGGTGTCATTGACCCTTGATCACTGGCCAAACAGTAATAGGTGGTTTGCAATTTCTTTGGATCCTCTGAAGATTGGGGCTTATTGTTAGAAGACAATTTTCCATGGACCTCTCAGTATTTCTACATATATTGTAAGCAGCAATACTAACTACCTTTGTACGGAGCTATCTTTTCAAGGATATTTATATAGCAAACATCCTTGAAATAGAGATATTTTGTCTCCCTCCAGAGCAAAGAGCAGGTTTGCTCACAGCCTTGGAAGGTAGAGGTGGCATCTCTCTCTGACCAAAGGGCAAGCATGCTTACTGTCCAATATAATAAAGAAAATCTCTCTCTCTCTCTCTCTCTCTCTGAAGCAAAGGTCAAGCATGTTTGCTGCATATTACACAAGATTCTGGTTCCTAAGTTCAGGATTCTTCTTTAAAAACTACCCTGAGTACATAGATTTCATCAAGCTCTCTTCAAACATCCAGTGGAAATTGAGGTTTGAGACTGATGCAAAAATGCCCATTCTCTAGGGGTTGGCCTGATGGTTAAGATGCCACTTAGATGTCCACATTCCATATCAGGGTGCCTGAGTTCAAGTCATGGTTCTACTTATGCATACCTTGGGATGCGGTAGTGATGGCTACCCACATGGGAGACCTAGAATAAGTCCCAGGTTTCTGGCTTGGCTTGAGCCAACTCTAGCCATTGCAGGCATTTGAGGAGTAAACTAGCAGATGGGAGCTCTCTCTGTTTATCTGTCTCCCTATCACTAAGAAAAACAAATATTAATTCTCTGGCTACTACCTGTAATGTGAATGATATACTGTCTTTCGCCTCTGACCCAGGAGTCTCACCTTTCCTATCCCTAAACCCATCAGCTTGTATGTAGGATAAAGCCTTAGAGTAATATAATGCCCTTCTATCCCTGCCTAAACTCTTATAATACTTACTTCTCTTCCAAGAATAGGATGGTTGTCATTAATTTACATAGCATCAGAACATGTTCTAGTTTGCCATGTCCTCTCTGAATTCTACCCTAGAACTCTACTTTTTAATATTCTCATATACAAGTTTAAAAAGTCACTGATCTTTGTTTCTTCCTCATAAATATACATCTTCTTCTTGGGTATGCATACATTGTATCATATATTTCAACTGCTTCAGGAGCAAACCATCCTCCCATCAGAACACTTTATTCTTTGGCCACTGTAGGTCTCAATGCTAGGTCTATACAAATGCATTCACAAACATCACTTGAGATTAAGGATGTAAAAGCCCCATGCTAGAACATCTATAAATATAAAGTTTTATTATTATGAGCACCCATAATACAAGAGCTATGGTTGACCACCCCTGTGTTACCTGTTCAAATTTCCTCATTCCTGAACAGGGGAATATGAGCTAAGAGTACATGAGTGAGCACTCAGTTAAAACATTCGTGCAGGGCCAGTAAAACAGAAGTTCCCTCTGCCAAAAGCTGAAAAGATCCAGGCATCACGTATAATCTGGTGCTGAAAAGTGTCATTGTGTCTAAATCTTGCTTGCCTTTTACTACAATCTAGTTAATCAGTTGTCAGATGCTAAGTTAACTCTTTAATACTTGGTCTAGCAATGCCTATTAAATTAATGAATAGGAAATGAGTTGCAAAAATTCTTTGAGCATCTTACTCTTCTTGGATTATTTACAGAGCATCGAAATCTGTTCCAGTTAAAATGGACGAATACCAGATTAACCTCTAAAATTAAGTGGTATGAAACAGTGATGTGTCACACCTCTGACTCTGAGGAGGAATTTGGACAGGGCACAGCGGGGAAGCTCCCATCTGATCCCTGGTGAACGGGCTTCTGAAGGAAGACTGAAGGCAGGAGCTGGAACCATCTGAAAGCTTCGTCACTCAAGTCTGGTGTTTGATGGTGACTGTCAGCTGGGGGCCTTGGTGTCTCGGTGGGTTCATTTGTGCTTCCTCACACAGCATGGTAGCTGAGTTCCAAGGGCAAGTGTCCTCAGAGAGGCAGCAGATGGAAGCTTTATCTTTTTTACGGCCTAGCATTAGGTCACATAGTGTTACTGCTGCCACATCTATTAGTCAGAGGAGTCAAAGTCTCTGCCTGGATCTAGACAGAGGAAGTCTATATGCCTCGGCTTATCAGTAGCACAAGGGGACAGACAAAGTCTATATACCTCGGCTTATCAGTAGCACAAAGGGGAGGCCACCACTTACAACATATGACATGCAGGTGGCATTGGGATGTGGATATTGGCATGGCCATCTTTGGAAGATGGAATCTGCCACAGTACGTATTTGTGCTGAATTCTCACCATAATCCTGAAATAAAAATGAGATACTTTGAATTATCTTCAACTTACAGATAGTGAATGGAACTCAAGCAAGTTAAGCACCTTGGCCAAACAAACACAGCCACTGGTGAACCCAGTGCCCACCCTTAACATATTTAATGCCTAAACACCTAATTATAAAGAACATCCACCCATAAACTTGTCCACAAGAGCTTTATTTAGACAGAGTTCCTCATCCCTCAGCCAGAAGTGATTTTTTGAGCCACCACTTTTAAGAGGGCTTCCTGGATGGGACTCTGTTGACCAGTCTTGTTGACCTGTCATCCCTGAAGTATCACTGCTTAAGATCTGGCACATAGCTTAAGACTTTCCATTTTAAATCTTCTCTTATTTCAATGGCTTCTGGGATTGTATTGGAAGTGGGAGCACGGGGGAACTTGTATAGCACAGCAGTGACTTCAATCAGCTCAAAGCAAATACACATGGGATTAAATCCTGGCTCCAACACTTCTAGTTTTGATGCACTAAACCCACTACTTAACTTTGCTAAGCATTGGTGCCTACCTAGTGAAAGTGGGACAATGACATGCTTCTAGAGCCTGCTAGAGAAGAGGCATGTTAATAGAAATAACCACCCCGTCATTGACACCTGCCCCCACATTCATCTCATTATAACGCAAAGTTCTCAGGTGGTTTCTCAGGACCTTCTACAAATGAACCATCAAACGGGCTCAGAGAAAGCTTCCTCTTCTGATGCAGCCCCCTCCAGGCTGGATGTCTCAGGGGTCACCCAAGGGTGATGCATCATCAGTATCTTGCTTAGAGCCACTTCCCTAGGAAGAGGCTGTGTCCTAATGAGACTGTAGCAGCAATTGTTCAGGGTGCTTGGAAGGCACAACACTCAGTACTCCATGCAAAGAATGCCCCTTCCACTTGAGGCACATGGAAAAATGACTTTTTATGCTTTTGTTGACAACTTCTCTCTCCCGAGCCTTGCAAATTGGTCTTTGGAGCCAGGAGTTAACAGACATTATTTTGTGCTGTGTAAGTCTGCAGCCACCCCTACTCTTCACCAAGACTTGTCTTCCTTTCTGTAGCCAAAAGCCAAAAGGAAAAAAAAAAAAAAAAAAAAAAACAGAAACAAAGCAACAAAAACAACAACTTAGCACCAGTTGCTTCTGAGATCTGTCTGTGGTTTTACAGACTCTCCCAGACCTTCAAAGAGCCACACTGCCTTTTCCGGGCTCGTTCTCTTCCCCACATCTTCCTTTCCCCCTGAGTGTATGTCCAAGTCCATATCTCATATGGTTTGCCTTTCTCCTTCCTTTTGTATATCACAGTGCACATGAGTGGGTAGTAGCTGCATCCAGCCACTGTCTATAAGAGGTGCTATTGTCCGAGTGTGCCAGGTCTGGGTACCCACATTTTATGACTTCGATTCTGCCAGTGAAAATAAATAAACAGCACATTTCCAGGAGGTGTGTAACCACAGACTGCATTTCAAAAGCAGAAGAAAAATGCATTGAGAATGGCTCAAACACATTGTTCCATTGTAATTTAGAGGCCCATAGCTTAAATTAAATTAAATATAGAGCCAACTGCAAACAGCATTCAGTGTAGAACTGATGGTGCCCTACAATCCCTCAGAATGAAAGCATTTTTGAGAATACTGGTGAGAGGAGGCCAAGGGCAGTAGCTCAGCCCCAGTTCTACATAGACGACCTCCCTTCATCTTGCAGACCTGGCTCCTCTGCTGACTGTGCGGTGGCCCTCGCTGTCTGGGTCTCCCGCCGTCTGCACTGAAGGAGTCACTCTCCTGTGTCAAGACTTTAAATGCCAATTATTTGATGCCCTTTCTCCATCTGTAATTACTCAGAGTTCACCTTTAATTCAAATTCCTCATCAATTCCATTTGTCAGGAGGCTGCTCTAATAGGCTCGGTGCCCTGTCATCTCGGGCTGCTTGCTGCCAGAAATAGACCTCCGCCTCTGTGTCCTGTGCCACTGCAAAGAGAAGCGTTGTACAGCCCCGGGCTGTTTGGTGGGAAGAGAGCTACTTCCAGTGTGCCTACTACAAGAACAGCTCCCCGCGTTGCCCAGCTCTCTGATACTTCCTGTGTTTCCATGGCAAACTTCCCCCTGGATGCAGCTGCTTCCCAGCGCGGGGAGAGGAGAACATTTAACCACTTACTTCCCATGGTGTATGTGCGCTGCATACTTTTTTTCTTCCTTTATTTTTCCTGCCCTGTTTTCCCCTGCACACTAAGGTGACTTTCTGTCCTTGCTCCCTCTTTTAAGCACTCTCTACACCCATACACAGATAACATTTTTTTCAGCTCTTTCAGCGTGTGAGGTTAGTAAGCTGACCCCATGGAAAATGCTACTCTTTTGATAGGAAAATACTGGCATCAAGGCGTTGCCACTAGAATTTTTTTTTTTTTCATTTTATTCAAAAGGCAGAGAAGGAATGATACACAGGGAGATGTTCCATCTGTTGATTCATTCCCCCAAATACCTGCAAGAGCCAGGTTGGGCCAGGTGGAAGCCAGGAACTCAATCCGTGTCTCCCTTGTGGGTAGCAGGGATCCAATCATGTGAGCCAGCATCTGCTGCCTCCCAGGCACATTGGCAAAAAGATGCATCAGAGGCTTAGTAGCCGGGACTCCAACCGGGCACTCAGATATGGGATGCAGGTGTCCCGAGTGGCAGCTTAACCATTGCACCAAATGCCTGCCCCCAGTTTTTAATTCTTCCATTTCTAGCTCATCTGGATCCAAGCAGAATAATTTCTTGAACTCCAAAGCCAGGACTATCTGTTACCCCAAGAAGTTACTGCTATCAAAACCCATACATGGGTTGAGAGAGGTAATTTTGACGTTTTGAGTAGATACATTCTCATTTCCACCTTAAAACAAGCTCCCTTACAGCCATGGCTTACCAGAAGGCTTAATGCTACAGGGAATAAGGGGCCATCATCGATCATCTTTGATTTATAAACCCACCCCTTTCAGTCCACATCTAAACAATGGTCATGAAAGTCAAACTTTGGGTGGAAAAAAGTACATGGTAAGTTTCCTTAGTCTGTTTCACATGGGCTCCCCAGAGGGAACCTCACTGCAGCATGGGGTCAAGGGAACTCAGGAGAGAACAGGGAACAAACTTCATTCATACTGCATTGCAGGGAACAAAGGAGGCAGCAAAGGAAACTGAGCATCGGTGCCTCCTTGCCCCTTCTTAATGCCATAGACTGTGCTGTTGTCCTAGCAAGAGGTTTAGGAGAAAACCAGAGAGGTTCTTTGGCCTCATTCCTTTTTGAGATGCAGAACAGTCCGCCATGACACAGTTGCCGTGGGGAACTCCAGTCATATGCGACCGTGTAGGAGGAGGGCCTGAATTTAGTGCACATGCACACCCCACCAGGCTCCCTTGACTCTCAGGTGTCAAAAGGATCTGAAGATTGGCTCAAGCTTCAGTGGAGAGAGCAGGATGTCGTTCATGGTACTGTGTGGAGCCCTTGCCAGAGGGTGACCACAGGGAGGAGCAGAGGAGCCTGCCGTGCAAGACGTTGGGTGGGAAGAGCAGCCTGTCACACTGGAAGTGATGCCTGGTCAGTAGAAGACAACCAAGCCCAACACAACCCACGATTCCAACAGCCACTGACGTCAGCCACTGAGCCGCAGAGCAAGCGGTCTAAAGGGACATCCGGGCAGAGCCCAGGGGAGCCAGGGTGGAACACAGGTAGCTCCGAACGCTCCTTTTCCACCCTCAGGAGTGCAGCTGGCCTTTCCTCCTGCCATGTGATGAGAAACCACGGCAAAAAAGGAAAGAGAAAGAAGTCTGCAGTTCTTTTTTAAAATCATTTTATTGAGGTATGATTGACATGTACAAAGGCAGACATATTTCATGTAGGCAGTTCAATGAGTTTGGGGGTAAGTATACACCCACAAAACCCTCGCCACTATCAAGACCATAAACATACTCATTATGGCCCAAAGTTTCCTAGCAACCCCTTTGATACTATTCTCACATGTGATAAGAAGACTTAACATGGTGCCACCCTCTTAGCAAATTTTCAGCATACAATACAACATTGTCAGCCATAGGCACTATGCTGTTGCATAACTGATACTTTGTATCCTTTAACTTTCACCTCCCTGTTTCCCTAACACTCCCAATCTTCCAGCCCCTGGCAACCACCATTCTATTCTCTGCTTCTGTGAGTTTGACTGTTTTACATTCCACATAGAAACAAGGTCATAATGATTACCCAAAAAGATACTGTTTTTCACATTTGCCTAATTGGACTAAACTTATGGGATTTTTTTTCTCCCAATGGTAGGCAACACCTACAGTGGCTCCCCCTGATCTTCACTTCCTGGTGCCTATGACCTGTGTAATCCCATGCCCTTGAGTATGTTGCAGACTTACTGAACTGCTTCAGAGTAAAACAAAAGGGGTTAGGATGGAACTTTCAATATAGTCAAAGGGAGCACATAAACAAGTCTAGTACCTGCTAATACTAACCGATAGAATAAATAAAGGGGAGAGTGATCCAACATGGGAAGCGATATACTCAGCAGACTCATAGAATGGCGGATGTCCTAAACAGCACTCTGGCCTCAGAATCAGCCCTAAAGGCATTCAGATCTGGCTGAAAAGCCCATGAGAGTATTTCAGGCATGGAAAGCCAAGACACTCAGGAAAAAAAAAAAAAAAAAAAAAAAAAAACACCTAAATGAAAGATCTCTGTGAGTGAGATCCCAGTGGAAAGAACAGGTCTTCAAAGAAGGAGGTACCTTTCTCTGAAGGGAGGAGCGAACCTCCACTTTTTTTTTTTTTTTGACAGGCAGAGTGGACAGTGAGAGAGAGAGACAGAGAGAAAGGTCTTCCTTTGCCATTGGTTCACCCTCCAATGGCCACCACGGCTGGCGCGCTGCGGCCGGCGCACCGCGCTGATCCGAAGGCAGGAGCCAGGTGCTTTTCTTGGTCTCCTATGGGGTGCAGGGCCCAAGCACCTGGGCCATCCTCCACTGCACTCCCTGGCCACAGCAGAGAGCTGGCCTGGAAGAGGGGCAACCAGGACAGAATCCAGTGCCCCGACCAGGACTAGAACCCGGTGTGCCGGCACCGCAAGGTGGAGGATTAGCCTATTGAGCCACGGCGCCAGCCAGAACCTCCACTTTGACTATGACCTTGTCTAAACAAGATAAGAGTCAGAGAACTCAAGGGGCTTCCATAGCCTTGGAAACTCATGACTGGGCATAGGGAGATTACTGATGCCATAAACAAGAGTGTCAATTTGTAAAGTCAACAACAGGAGTCACTGGGCACTTACTCCTCATGTAGGATCTCTGTCCTTAATGTGCTGTACATTGAGGCTTAATGCTATAACGAGTACTCAAACAGTATTTTTCACTTTGTGTTTCTATGGGGGTGCAAACTGTTGAAATCTTTACTTAATGTATACTAAAGTGATCTTCTGTTAAAAAAAAAAAAAAAAGAAGAAGAAGAAATTAGCAATTCCCAACTTGACTCTTGCTGGGATTAAACATGACAATAGGTCTGATCTGATTTCATCATCATTTAAAAAAATCATCTATTATTTTTCACTTTATGTTTCTGTGTGGGAGCAAACTGTTGAAATCTTTACTTAATGTATGCTAAACTGATCTTCTGTATATAAAGAGAATTGAAAATGAATCCTCATGTGAATGGAAGGGGAGAGGGAATAGGAAAGGGGAGGGTTGCGGGTGGGAGGGACGTTATGGGGGGGAAGCCATTGTAATCCATAAGCCGTACTTTGGAAATTTATATTCATTAAATAAAAGTTAAAAAAAAAAAGAATAGATTTCGAAAAACTGGCTTTTAATTTACTCACCTCTCCCCTCACCTGCTCACCTTGATAAAACAGGCTACCATGTTGCAAGCATCCCTAGAGAGAGGTTCATGGGTCAGGGGACTGAGAGAGGTTCCTGACCAACAGAGAAGAGCCTCGGTCCTAATCCAACAGCTCATGAGAAACACAATTAATCCTGCCGCATGATGTGGATGACCTTGGGAAAGGCTTATCCCTCGGTCTAGACTTCAGATGAAACCCAGGTGAAGTAACCAAGGTACCTGTTTGCCCAGAACTTTCTCAGCTTCAGCAC
The DNA here is from genome assembly GCF_051225735.1 of Oryctolagus cuniculus. Lineage (NCBI taxonomy): Eukaryota > Metazoa > Chordata > Mammalia > Lagomorpha > Leporidae > Oryctolagus > Oryctolagus cuniculus. The sequence continues at coordinate 102,327,832 of NC_142870.1, forward strand.
CGAGAGCCCCGCTTCCAAGTAAGTGACTCAGTCTTAAGCAATCCCAAACAGCTGTTCACCCTCTACCTAGCCCAAATGGCACGTTGAGTGTAAGCTTCTGGGAGACTTTGTGCTATAGAACCCAGCAAAGCCACTTTAGAGTTCTGACCTACAGAAATTGTGAGATAGTAAATATTCATTGCTTGAAATTTCTAAACTTTGGGTAATCCATTATGAACCACTGAGCAGCTAATATTATTCTCATTACCCAACGGATAGAAAGTTCATGGGAAACACCAGACCAGCCATAGAAAAATAAACAAGCAAGAGCCATCATTATGACACAGTAAATTAAGCTGTTGATTGTGATGCCAGCATCCCATGTGAGCATCAGCTCAAATCCCAGCTGCTCTGCTTCCAGTCTAGCTCCCTGTCAATGGGCCTAGGAAGGCAGCAGAAGATGACTTTGCAAATGCTTGGACCCCTACCCAAGACCCAGATGGAGTTCCTGGCTCCTGGCTTTGGCCTAGCCCAGCCCTAGCTGTTTTGGTCATTTGGGGAGTGAACCAGTAAAAGATCTGTGTGTATGTGTGTGTGTGTCTGCGCATGAACACGTGCACTTGTGTGTGTGTGTAATTCTGTCTTTCAAATATATAGATAAATCTCTTAAAAATATGAAAAATAAAGAAGTTGCATTTTTTGTGCATCTGCATGTAGTATAAGTTAAATTAGCAACAATACTGTTCTGTTAATCCATTGATTCAAGGTGCACCATTTTCAGAAAGAATGAAGAATTGGATATGTCTCTTATCTTCAATGAGTTTCAAATTCTATCACAAAATTCAGACATAATGATCCGACAGAAATCCTGGGACCCTTTCAGCAGGGGCTCAGAAATTGCTATCACAAACTTCATCTCCCTTTTGTAGAATCTCCATACATATCAAATGAATTTCCCAAGTCATACAATGAATCTTGGATGTAGGACCAGACCAAGACCTCTTACCTTTTCAGAAAGCAAATACATCCCCAGGCCAATACAGAATGTGGGAATGGGAATGCTTCCAATCTTCTCCAGGGAAACTGGCTTCAAGTAAGCACTTTGCTACACTGGGGTCGGCTTACACCACGCAGATGGCCACTTAACAAAGGCATGCTCACGGCTAGCAGGCCTACAGTAGAGCAGGTAGAGATCCTGAATATTCTCACTGATAAGTCTCCAGCTGCCATAGGCAGTGGCTGAATGCTCAGTTGCAGGCATGGAAAAATATGCTGTAAAGGTCAACACAAATGCTCTCACCTCACGTGAGATAAAAATAACAGCAGCCGTAAATATTTGAACAGTGTTTTATAGCTCAAGATGACTTGCACACATTTTATGTCAAAAATTTTTACACTTCAACTCCAAAAGGTATTTATGGATGAAATAATTCTTATTGAGAAATGAAAAAATCTGAAGTTTTAAAGATTTAAATGATTATTCCAAGGTCTCAGAGTTGGAATTCAAATCCAGACATCTCCCAAGGCCATGTGCTGCTTGCTTTCTCGCCTCCCCTAGAGGGAAAGTGAAAACATTCACTGGGGCTCACGTTGTGATGTAGCAGCTCAAGCTACTGTGTGCGACACCAGCATCCCATATGGGTGCCGGCTGCTCCATTTCCAATCCAGCTTCCTGCTGATGCACCTGGGAAAGCAGTGGAAGATGGCCCAGGTGCTTGGGCTCCTGCACCCATGTGAGAAAGAAGCTCTGGGCTGGGCTCCCAAAAGGAGCTCTGGGTTCCTGGCTTCAGCCTGGCACAGCCCTGGCCATTGTGATCATTTGGGGATTGAATCAGAGGATGAAAGATTCTCTCTCTCTCTGCTTTTCAAATAAATAAAAAATCTTAAAAAAAATAAATTCATGAATTACCAACTTTCCTACTTCCACCAAGAAATGATGTAGGAAGCACTGGAGAAGACAGAATCTTTAAAGTATGTTTGTGCAAATAGCAGAAATCTTGTATTATAGGAACTTTCCCTCCAAGTCCTAGAGTCCCTGGGACACTGTTTTAGTAACAATGACTGTACATGCAGACTCAGAATAACTTTCCAGTTGGAGTATCATATGAATAGAAAACCTAGAATTACTGGGAAAATTATATTAGACATTTGAAAAACACATGGCAAAAATAAACCTTTTGGCAAGTTCCCTGAAGAATGGTTAAGTTCAAATTCAACTGAAGGGGGCCAGCGCTGTGGCATAGAGGGTTAAGTCTCTGTCTGCAGTGCCGGCATCTCATATGGGCACTAGTTCAAGTCCCAGCCACCACACTTCCAATCCAGCTCCCCGCTAATGAGCCCGAGAAAGGGGCAGAAAACGGCCCAAGTACTTGGACCCCTGCACCAACCTGAGAGACCCAGGAACTTCTGGCTTTTGCCTGGCCCAGCCCTGGCTGTTGCAACCATCTGGGGAGTGAACCAGCAGATGGAAGATATCTCTATCTCTCCTCTGTCTCTCTCTCTCTGTATTTCTTCTTTTCAAATAAATAAATCAATATTTAAAAAATTCAACTCAATATACAATGATTGTGTCTGCTTCAAACAAATCATGTAATACTCCAGACCTATGCTGTCAAGGACAGTAACCAATAGGCATACATGGCTATTGAAATTAACAAAATTAAATATATAAAAATCCAGTTCCCAGTCACACTAGCAACATTTTTAAAGATTTAATTATTTGAACATCCGAGTTACAGAGAGAGAGAGAGACAGAGACAGAGGTCTTCCGTCACTGGTTCACTCCCCAGTTGGCCGCAATGGCCGGAGCTGCACTGATCCGAAGCCAGGACCCAGGAGCTTCTTCCTGGTCTCCCACATGGGTGCAGGGGCCCAAGCACTTGGGCCATCTTCCACTGCTTTCCCAGGCCATAGCAGAGAGCTGGATAGGAAGTGGGGCAGGTCTCGAACCGGCGCCCATGTGGGATGCTGGCGCTTCAGGCCAGGGCATTAACCTGCTGCACCACAGTACCAGTTCCTTTACTAGCAACATTTTAAGATTCTCAATAGCCACATGAAGACAGTCACTAAATAGAAAACATTTCCACAGTCACAGGAAGTTTTCCTGAACAATTTTATTAGACTACTGAGAAGAAATAGCAGACCATCCCCAAAAGAGCTCACCTTTTTTACAGGTACTCAAACAACAGAGAAACATAACTCTGGTCAGATTCTCTAACAATGCCTTGTATGAAAGGACACATCAAAATGTGTGGAATTTGTCCATATAGGTACAAGTTAGAGGTTCTTCTCATCTTTTGAAGATGTTATAATATATATTAAAAAGCCACGCTTTCCAATTTCCTCATCTCATCAATATTCCATAGGGACCACCACACTGGAGTTAACACTACAGATTAAATAGTCTGTACTATAGATGCATGTTTCTGGTGCAGGCTTATCCTAGAGATTGCCCCCAATCACCACAGAAGCAAAAGAATGGGCTTCCCTTTAATTCCTGAGACAGGTCTGCAAAATGCACAGAGTTCAGCTGTTGACCCAGTCACTGGGTGGGAGGTGTACCTGGCAGCAGGAGGTGAGGAGCAAGTGGCAACACGACCTAAGGAGCCAGTGATCTGACCTGCTGTGTGTCACAGCAAAAGCTGCCAGGACCCACCCTTCCTCACTTCCTGCTCCCTCCTGGAGCAGGATTGTGTGGCCTCAGATAGACGTAGTCCCACAACAGCATGTAGCTCTCCGGCCACTCCTGCCACCCCACAGAGCCCCATCGTGACGGTCATGGCCCCAGTGTTCAGCAACAATCACAAATGAGGAAGGAAAGAAATTAGACATCATATGTCCTGTACGTGAACTCCCAGATAAAGAAAGCTGGGGCACAGAGAGAGAAACGAGAGACAAGAAGGTCACCAGGTCAAGAGAGTCAGTTTCCACATCTGTGAAATGGAGATAGCGTTTGTTCCCACACAGAGATGGCTTGGCGGCTATCTCACACCATGCTGATAGTCACTGGCACTGTGCTTCTCTCTGCTCTGGCTCCAGTTCCCACAGCACCCTGCAGGGCAAGCTTCCGGCACCAGAGAGCTGGTGAGTGAGTGAAGTGCTTAACCATTTTCCTGTGGGCAGATTCATTCTTTCTACACTGTCTGTGTCTTAATCAACGGATAACCCTGACTAGTTGGCGCCTGGTCACTCTTCATGAGAAATAACCAACAGAAGTCTGTACTGAGCATAAATATCTACAAGATCTACAAGATCGGTTCAGTTTGGGGAATAAGGATCAAGACTGTCCAGGACCAGTGCTGTGACATGGGGGTAAAGCAGCCACCTGTACCAACAGCATCCCACATGGGCCTTAATTCAAGTCCTGATTGCTCCACTTCTGATCCAACTCCCTGCTATTGTGCCTGGGAAAGCAGCAGAGTATGGCCCAAGTGCTTGGGCCTATGAAAACCATTTTGGAGACCTGGAAGAAGCTCCTGGCTCCTGACTTTGAACCAGCCCAGCTCCAGCCATTGAGGCCATTTTAAGAATGAACCAGTGGATGGAAGATCTCTCTCTCTCTCTCTGTAAACTCTGCCTTTCAAATAATTAAAATAAATCTTTTTTGAAAAAAGGACTCTGTCCCAATTATGTAACTCTGGATTTAAAAATAAAGATGCTGTTATCATAAGCCTTGATTCATCCAATTCATCCTGATTACAATTTCATTCTTCAGAACCTTAAAACATTTTCCAAATTTCAGTCCTGCGTGCTTTAGATGTAAATATCTTAATGAGTTATCAAAGCCTTAGTTAGGATTAAAAACGGGACACTAAATAAACTCTGCAGATTTCACTGGCGAGACTGCCTAGGGGTGGGAAGAGCCCTATCAGAGACAATTTTGGGGCCAATGACAAAACTTAACCAACTGAAATTGTGCGTAGGGCAGGCTTCAGATCCAATGAGAAGATAAATCTTCTTCAATTAGGTCACTGGCTCTTTAAATCACAGCCTTGAAAAATCAGCCAGTGAATTAGGTTACAGATCTGTGGGTACAGCACAGAGAAACATTTCATCAGAGAGCAGAAAACTTTCTGGAACAAATAAGCCAAATGAATGCCTAGAAGTGGAAATGTTAACTAGTGACATAAGTTCAGGGTACAGCTGTGTCCAAATGCACTGGGCTTCTGGCCCAACAAGCAAAGTCTGTGAAAGACGTACAAGAATTACATTGCTTTTCCTAAACTCAAACAGTGGGCTCTTGCCATGTTAATACAGATTTTCTGGGATGAGAGATGAGAAATTAAGAAAGCAAAATGGAATGATTTTAAATAAACATTTCCTAGGTTATTGTGTTGAGATAATGTTCTCTTTTTTTGTTTCTGGCAGAAAAACAAGTAGACATCACATCTTTCAAGAGCAGTGCCTTGGATTTATTTCAATGACCTTACAGTCTGGGTATGATGGCACCATAAACACACAGAGTTTATTCGTTAATATCTAATGAGTCACATTTTATTTGTGTGTTTTAGGACAATTCCTAAGCTGCTGTGCTTCATTTGGGCCACAAGACACCACTGAAGAAACCACAGTTTCAGTGCCTGTGTTGGCAGTTGCTTGTTCATGGGTGGAAGAGTGGTTCCAAAAACAATACAAGGCATTATTTTCTGCCAAACTAATCATCCAGCAACATGACAAGGGCCTCAAAGTATTAGATATTATTTATATGGGCTTTTGGTAGAAGATAAATTGATTTCAACAGGGTACGATTAAAACCGTTCATACTAATAACTATCACAAACTGAGACATTTGTCAAGTACAAAGTGTTTCACATGCATTTTCTATATTTTGTAAGATAGACTATGATTTTCCCAGCCTACCTTTGATGTTTAAGCAGTTTTTTAAACTTGCCCTGAATTATATATCTGGTATGATGCACTAGAGTCTTTAGGAGAGATACTGGGATGCCTCCATTGAAAACACAAAACTTTGCTCTAGTTGAACTGACCAGGAAAAATTTACTAAGTTAAATAATTAATAAACAATTCAAAACTGTATAAAATACAATGTTTATAGGGAAAAAGAGATTCTGATGTCCTAGGGAAATTCAGCAAAAAAAGCAGATTCGGAGTGGAAGCCCTAGGGAAGGTTTGCAAGATGAAGTGCAATGTGGACTGGGCTTTGGAGTAGCTGTGATGGTGCAGAGACAGAAAGCAGGTAGGAAGTAGGATGGAAGACACTGGAAGGTGAGGAGGCAATGAAGTGGCCAGCCTGAGCAAACAGGAAGTAACTATCTGTCCACTTCCAGGCTTATTGCCGCAATTTTTAAGCTCATAAGGATCTCAAGGGCATGCAGATGAACCCAAGTACTACGCCATGGCACACTTGAGAAGGCACTGGACTGCAGGCTCCCTATAAATTGTCATGCTGAAAGGCATTGCTCTGTCTTCCTAATTCAATGTCACACTGACTCCTCTCCTACGAGGGACAGACAGAGTGCAACACCTCAGGAATAAAAAGGTGAAGAAGATCTGATTATGGTTCCCAGGGAGCTCAACTAAAGCCACAGATGTGTAAAACTACTTGTGGAATGGGTGAACCTGGGATGAGTATGATAATAATTTTAAAAAAGTGTTAAAAGGTCAAATGAAGTACTCCCTCTCTCATTTATTTAACTTTAAAGATTTATTTATTTATTTGAATAAATTTATTTTGAATTTATTTGAGCTACAGAGAGAGGCGTGGGTAGAGAGAGAGAGATCTTCCATCTGTTGGTTTACTCCCCAGATGGCTGCAACAGCCTGGGCTGAGCCAAGCTGAAGCCAGGAGCCGGCAGATACTTCCAGGTCTCCCACATGGGTAGTAGGGGCCCAAGAACTTGGGCCATCTTCCGCTGCTTTCATAGGCCATAGCAGAGAGCTGGACTGGCAGTGGAGCAGCCAGTACATGAACAGGCACCCATGTGGGATAATTCCCCTCTCTTGAGGCAGAAGACTTCTCTACTGTGATATTTGATATGGGCCTTGAGAGAGGAGTGAACTATGAGGGTGGGAGAAAGAGGGCAATGCAGCTGTAGGCAGAACAGCCACTTACAGACATTGAAGGATCCCATATATGGGGGCCTTTCAAAAAGTTCATGGGAACTGAATTAAAAGATAAGTTTAGGGGCCAACGTTGTGGTGCAGCGGGTTAAGCTGCCACTGGTGAAGCTGGAATTCCATATTGGAGTGCTTGTTCAAGTCTTGGTGGCTCTGCTTTTAACCCAGCTCCCTGCTAATGTGCCCAGGAAAGCAGCAGAAAACGGCCCAAATGCTTGGGCCTTTGTCATCCACGTGGGAGACCTAGATGGAGTTCCTGGGTTCTGGCCCAGCCCAGCTCCAGCTGTTGCAGGCATTTGGGACTGGGGGTTGGAGGAGGGTGAAGCAGTGGATGGAAGACCTCTCTCTCTCTCTCTCTCTGACACTTTACCTGTCAAATAATTAAATCTTTTTTAAAAGATAAGTTTATTTTGGTGTAAAATGTTTTTAAGTCCCTGTATACTTCTTTCATAATATTAATTTTCCATGAACTTTTTTGAAGACTTCTCATAGGGTATTAGGAAGGAAAAGTAGCCCAGCAGAACAGGAACTGAGAAAATAGTCGAGACACATGAGTTAAGTCAGCAGAGCCAGCTAGAGTAAGAGTAGGAAACCACTAGGAGTAGGAATAGCATGACAAGGAATTTGAACACAATTGAGAGACATAAAAAAACTTGAACATAGCAATGAGATGATTTGAGTTCTCACATAAGATAGCAAGCGGACAGCAAAGTGAAGTGTGGATGGGCAGAGGATGAGCTAAAAGTCCCCTTCGCTCTTTAAAGAGGATGATAATATAATAATGAGAGCCTGCATCCAAGTAATGGAGATGGACAAGAGAAAAAGAAGCATTCGCACGCACAGCAGAGAGAGATCAGCCAGAGTAGTAAATAAAAAAATAATGGCAATTTCTGATTTTAGTGATGTGTGGCTAATGGTGTCACTAAATAAGACAGGGACAAGACCAAAAAGCAATCAGGAATGAGTGCTACTTAAACAAGAAAAAATAATGCATAATGCTGAACACATGCTGGTAGAGCCACAAACAAAACTGGGTGATGCTCTTTTCTATAATGACTGTGTAGACTGCCATGGCGGGTGGCCCCGGGAAGCGATAACAGGGACAAAGGGCCTCCGGGTCACTCGTTCAAAGTCATAGTTCTCAAGTGTCTGAAACTTGTTCACATATCTGACAGCTGTTCAATGACATATGTGAGAGGAATTAGAGGTCTTAGTTTAGGTTCTAGCAAAACAGGTGTTCCTCTTTATAACTGACACCTTTGTTGATAAGAGAGATTCTTTAAAAAAATAAAAAAGAAAAAGAAATTAAAACAGTTCTAGTCATTATTTTGCCTGCTGAGGTATTTTTGGACTAATCAGAGTCATTTTTTTGCAAGAGCATTTAACCATGACATAGCTTATTTGTTTGAGATATTTAAAATATTTTTAAATCAAGGGCAGGCATTGGCTAAGAGTGATAAAACAATCATTCGATACAGCTCTTCCTATTTATATTTGCCCACTCTCTATTTTACAATCACTTCCAAAAACTTATCAGCCACATTACAGGTCTCTGTTTCTCTCATGCCTTTATCTACATCTGGATCCAAATAAAACATTCAGCATGAGTTGTAGATTTTCTCATTGGAAAATAGCACAGTGTCGCATGGAGTTTTGAAATATATATACATATATCTTAAAGTTGATACATATAACTTAAAGTTCCAAGTGGAGGATATGTGTCCTGACCATTGAAGGCTGAGGGAACACACAAATTGTGCCAAAAGGTCTCCACAGCATTGGACTCCTTGAACTGCAGGGAAGCCTGGGAGAGACACACACCACATTGATTTACCCCGTTCCATTGCGTGGGCTGGCCTGTGGCAAACCACCGTAAAAGACTAAAGTCTCCCAAGAATTGTGCTGGAGTTTGTACATTCCTTGGTGTCGGCTAAAGCCACAGGAACTTTGGCAGTATTTTAAAGTTACACCCATTCCCCATTGCAAGGCAAATCTATGAAATAATGTTTTAGTCTGCCAAAAACCACACTGATTATCAACAGTGTAAGTAATCAAGTAAAAGCACTTTTCCACAGCCCACTGGCCAGATTGTCAAAAAAGCAAAAAGTAGTAGCAAAAACTCAGTTGCTATTTGCAAAGATAATTTCTATCTAAATTATACAATTGTGTTGCAACGGTGATGCATATCGTGTGCCCAGGATCTTTGCAGTCAATATTTCAGGTTTAATTTAGAAATCTCTGAGTCATTAGAGCAGTTCTTTCTCATTATGAGGAAGGGGCCATGGTGAACTCAACACTATTACAGTCTGATGAGGGAAAGAAAATAAACAGGCGAGCTAAACGCATAAAAAGTAGAAAAAATTACCATCGGGCTGCAATAATAGGAAGAAATTCAAAATACAGATAGCTGCTTGCTGTTGAATAATTAATATAAGCACACTGTTTCACATTATAAAGCAGCTTGAGTATTTGCTGTGTTCCAATATAATGTGATATAGTCGTGAATTTGTTGCTGTTTTACACCCTTCATTTCTGGGAGGGAAATGAGGCTCCAATTTTAGAAAGCAAGGCCAAATATATCAACCACACTAGACCTCTGCACCTCCCCCCACTGGTACCCCCTGCAAAGCTTCTGCAATGATTGCTAGCACAGTATTCAATAACTCTGGCTGGCAAGATGATTGTAGGATTCTACCCCAACCCTATGCCACCGGTAAATCTTATTTAAATTGGATTTTTAATTATTCAACTCTTAATTTCAGAATCAGGAAATGTCTGGTGAAAAGCATGTGGCCTTACTGGAAATTAATGTAGCATAACCAATCAACTCGAGCCTTAGGACTCCCCTCACCCTTCCAAGATTAGGAGGTGTGAACCAGTGGTTGGAAAACTGGTTGCACATTAGGCAACCTGAGGAACCATTTAATACTAAATTTGGAAGCAGTGGGACCAGATACCAGTCAATTTTTAAGCCCATCTGTCTCCCAGGTGGTTCTAATGTACATCCTGGTTTGAGAATCACCGCCTTCATGCTCTGGCCTGCCTGTGAAGAGAGAAATTTTGTGTTTGCCTAGACATCCTGTAGCTGCTTACATGAAGAGTGAGCAGTGCACATACTTCCAAATCCATCGGAGACGCTTGAGGGAATTTAAGACTGAGGATACATGGGTCTTGCCCCCCAACGATTCTGAACTTCTGTAGCTGGAGAATCACCCCCTAGATAGTTCCAATGTGTAGCCAAGTTTGAGAACCACTGTTCTACAACCATAAAACCAACGAGGGTTGCACTTGCTCACTTTCCTCAAAACCTGAGGAATTCCGTTACGAGTGCCGCTGGTCCTCATATGTCTATGCCTTCTGCACCCATGGATCCAACCAACCATAATACACATGGTATTATAAATATACGTGCATACATATTTAAATTGTGTCTCTACTACACATGTACAGACATTGTTTGTCCTGTGGTTATTACTCCCTAAACAATATACCGTACCAACTGCCTGCACAGAATTCACATTGTACCAAATATTATAAGTAATCTAGAGAAAATGAAAGGATGGGAGGTTGGGCATAGTTATATGCATCTACTGTGCCATTTTCTGGAAGAAACTGGTGTACTGGCAGATTTTGGCACACGGGTGAGAAGAGGGAGTGGGGAGTCAGTTCTCAAAAACAGTTCCCCGTGGGTACAGAGATGGCTGTATTTACAACACAGGACTCAGAGTAACCCACAAATGACATCCTGAGAACAGGAGCCCCTCTTCTTGTCAGCTGCTGACGTCTGGGCTGCAGAAATAAGCCCATAAATGAGTGTCTATTTTGAGTAATAACATGGAGTTGTATCCATAGAAACAACTGACTAATAATCATGACGGCTAATTAGATAAGTGATTTCCAAAGCCTATTTGAATGATAACTAATGTAATAAACTTCAGATTTCTTATTCAGTGACATGTTTTTCCTTTTCTCTTAATGGTCTGTCAGGGATTGGCAATCAAGTGATTAAAAGTCAAGTTTTTAAGCCTCAACACTGCTGATTTACCACTCAAGAAGAATTACTGAGTGAAGAGCAAAGTAGCATTCAACAATGAACTGGGGTTTTGGAGTCAAACCGACCGGAAGCTGAGCTTCTTGCTTTGCCATTTATTAAGCAACAGGTCTCAGGAACATGGCTGAACCACCCTGCCCTTGTCTTACCATCAGCAAAATGAAAGTCAAGCCACTCCCCCTCCACACCCGACAGCTTTGTTACAAGGATTCGAGATAAATATTTCCCCTATTGAAGTGCCTTACACATAACTACAAAATCATGGCATCTATCATGAAAATCAAATCGTGGCCTCACGTTGGGGGCTGCTTGGGGTTAACACAATACCAGAGTGAGATCCTTCTGGAAAGGGTGACATGGGTAGGTGAAATAATTCCTTCTCACTGCCATGCCGACGACAGGACTGAGTCAATACTTGGGTCTAATCGCTCTGTTTTCCAGAACAGTTTGGGGTTTTCTTTTTGGCCCTTTGACAAGGCACAGTAGTTATCTCTAACACTATTATCCTTCCTGCACTACACTGATCTTCCTCAGTTGGCGCCCATGGTGAAGGCGTGATTTCATTCCTCTCTCTTCCGTTCTTGTCTCAATGCAGCTACCAAATCCGTGTGTCCCAGTTTCCTGAAGCGTAATATACAGAGGCTTCCGCCATCCTTGTTATTTGCTCAGCTAACCAAACAAGCACAAGGGATATGCTCAGAACCTTCTATCCTCCCTCCTTGCAGAGTCATAGCATCCTGCAGCTCGGGAAAATCCTTGCTTTACACACGCATGCATCACAGCAACCATCTCATCAGAGAAATTTCAGTTGACATTGTGTTTTTATACACTTCAGCTACGTCTCAGCAGCCCCAGAAGAGGGATGTTGTCAGCGAGCAGTGAACACAAGCTCTGAAGAGAGGCAGCCTTCCTATCACCGTGCAGGTGGCAGAGCTGGGACCAGAATCAAGGCTTCTGGATTCCTAGTTCAGTGATTTGTTCATGAGACAGGTGCACTGCCTCCCAGGGTTTTTTTTTTTCAGACTATCTGTATGTAGCACCACCACAGTGAAAGTGTCATCCAGTTACAGCACAGAGGTGAAGCGATATTAATTTTTCCCTGTGAGACTTCCTACCAGATAAATGTTTTATGGCCAAATGCATGACTGACAGCATTCAGCAGTCTAGCCAGTTTCCACACTGTAAGGCAAAACAACAAAAACCTAGGAGGTTCCCAAATCTCTCCAATAACACCGACCTCACAAATTATGTAGCAAAGGAATTTTATGAGCTGCTTGAAGAAAAGCCAACGTCACTGTCATTGTCTCCAGAGGCCCGATGGGCTTGACCCATAAACTGGGGAGCCCTGCACAGCACCGCATGTACCTGGATGCAGCCAGCTGCACATCCCAGCTCAGAAGATGGTGTTTCTGGGAGAAACCATTTTCCTTGGGTTAGATATATCAAAAAGAAGTAATTACAGTCTGTCAGATCCTACCAAAGGCACCAAAGATAAGATCACTAGTGAACAGCAACTGCTTAGTTTCCTGCTAACCCCATCACCACAAGAAGGATCTAAAGAAAAATGAAAACTTGTAAACCCAATGCAGAAGTCATTGACACAATAGTAACAGAACCCAGCAATAACACCCCACTTCTCTGGTGTTCATTGAGACTACAGAATCACAGAGGATTCACCACTGGAAAGAACACAGTATTAGTAGATGGCTGATATTAACATTATCCTTAAAGACCAGACAAGCCAGTTCCTTCCCTATTGTAGGAATTGCCATAATAATATATCCAGCAAGAGATAACACATTCAAAGAGACCTCTTTTGACTCAGCTTGAAAAAAAGCAGCATAACGGAGTCATCTAAAAAGTAGTACAAGCATTTTAGGAGGTATAGGGATCAAACTTGTTTAAAATTGTGTAGTTTTTTGCTTTTTGTTTTTTAAAAAGGTACACATTAAAGAAAACACAGCCAGTACATTAAACTCATAATGCTATGCCCATTATTGCTTAGGGTGAGGATAATTTATTTAGTTGGAAAAAAGTAAGTTAACTTAAAAGAAAAGTATTGAAGAAATGGAGCATGGATGATGCATGGATTTTGTGGAAAAAAAAATAATACTGAGGTTGATACTAAGACAACTAAACTTTGGGAAACATTGGAATGATTGTTAAAGACATGACGGTCTTGGAATTAGAGTTGAGTTGGAATCCTGGATCTGCTCTCCCAAAATAGGGTGAGATGAGATTTAAGTCCATTTCCTTACTATGGAGTGCGGATAACAATACAGACTCGAGAGTACAGTAGCAAGACTCCGTTCAATCAGATACTGCAGATGCAGGGCCTGGCATATATGCTGAGTGAGTATTACTATAGCTGCCTGGAAAGACTCTGAACAGCCAGCCTGTCAAGCGCACTCAGCTTACGCCACTTCACAGAGCAGTGAAGGTGGCCGCTGGTTGAGGAAGATCAATTCTTCCTGCTGTTGTCTTGTTGTCCTGCACGGCTCCAGGGTCCTCACAAACCTGCCCGGGGTTACAGCCTGCTCCCAGTCAACTCCGGGAGGCCGTAAGTGTCACAGAGAAGCACCAACGCCCTCCAGACGGGCTGCAGTCGCTCCACAACGGCATGTCTGGGACAGCACAGAGCCCCAGCAACACGTTGGTGTCCGAAGCACACCGCTGACACCTCTGCTCCATTGCTAGATCAGGGTGGACAATGGGAAACAAGGGATGTCTCACTAATGGCTGCCAGGAACCACCTTGCCTGGCCTTTCCAACGCTGAGATCCTGTGAGGGTTTCTGAAACAACCCTGTGCTGGCAGATGACTAAGACGAATTGAAACAGCCACCGCCTCTGCTAGAGAAAGGCACCATCGAGCCCAGGGTTGTCATCCACGCACCAGGCTCAGCTGCCAGGCTGACGTCTCTGGGAGATGAAAGGCAGAATGCCCAGGCTCGCTGCGCACACTCAGGGGCCCTGTTTCTCATTGTTCTCAGAACAACATCAGAGATCCCAATGAAAGGAATCTAGAAAGTGCCAACAATACATAAAAACAAGATTTCCCATGTGCCATAACCCAACAAGTTAGAATTTTGACATTTCCTTCCAGACTTTTCGTGTGAAATTTTTACAGTTGCAATTATGCTATTTATAAACATAATATATTCGCGTTTCCCCATATTGTTAGGTTTTCAAAACATTTTTCCTAATGACCACATTGTTGTGTCATATAGGTCTACTATAAAGTGCCTAGGCAATCCCCCGCTTGCACATGATTCCATTTTCATGGTTTTATTTATTATGGAATTTACAGTAATATCTTTGTGCATGCGTCCTCATCCACATTTCAAATTATTTCCTCAGGGATATTCCAGCTGTAGAATGAGAAGGTTAAGTCATATAAATGTTTTGAGTTCATCAATATATACTGTTAAATTGCTTCCTGGAAAGACTGTATCACTTCATAGTCCTACAACATGCATATGAGATTGCCAGCTCATCAAATTTTTGCTACAGATTTATCCTTCTTTAATTCTTTGCTAATTTAACCAACATTCGCTATTGTCTTGATTCATCTATTTATTTCAGAGGGAGCAAAAGAGAAAGAGAAAGAGATTCTCCCAGCCATAGGTTTACCACCCCCAAATGCCTACAATGGCTTGGGGTCCAAAACCAGGAGCCAGGAACTCAGTTCAGGTCTCCCACATGGATGGCAGGAACTCCATTACTTGAGCCTTCACTGCTGCTTCCCAGGGCCTGCATTAGCAGGAAGCTGGAGTCAGGAACTGGAGTTGGGGATTCAATCCAGGTACTCTAATAAGGGACACCTGTGTCCTAACCAGAGTCGTAATCGCCAGGCCATCCACACACCTTACCCTCATTTTTTACATGCCTTTAGCCAATTGTTTTTCCCTTTTTTGTTTTTTGGTAAACATTCTCATCTTACCCTTTGCCCTTTTATCTATTGGACTTCTTTTATTGCCAATACTAGTAATTAAAAACATTCTCACTTCACTTCCACTCAAATTCATTAAAAATAATTTTTCTCACACCAGGGAAAAAAGTACACTACCTTTGGTGTTGAGGTAAAAATGGCTCCTCTGTCATTTTATTCCTGTGTAATTGGAATAGGGAAGCTTTTCTTTAGAGAATGCAACCTGACACTTTTACTTGCTTAGGAAAATATATAATGGGTTATGTTTATTTTAAATTGCCTTGTGTTTATTGCTGTTTTGGAATGTTTTACTTCATGAATTTTAATTTGATTGACTAGATATAATTTTGGCTTAAAGAATAAGATTATGGTTTTTATGAAGATAGTAAAATAAGAACAGAAAACATGGTCAGTTTATTTACTTTCAAAGATTATATCTCTTCATTAATTCCAGATACAAACTATTCCTGAGATGATACACAATATAACATGTTCTACTTAAGTCTAACAAAACAAAAAAACAAAACACCACAATATTTATAACAGAAGCAACTACATACAGTTGGCCCAGACAAATCTCTCCTTCTCCAGGGAGCCTTCCCAGAATGCCCCAATGATATTAGCCATTAAAACCTACCTAGAATAATTGTGTACATGCTTCTATCTGTGTGTCAAAGTGATTCATTTCTTGAGAGCAGGAACACTGTTTTTCTCATTTGTGTATCCATTTGTGACCCCTGTATAGTGTTTTGAGTGCAGCAGCTGGTCAGTAAACACAGGTTGAAATGAACTGAACTTGAGAATTTGAGAAAGGGACTATTTAGAATAGTGGAAATCACGTAGACTTTGATGTCAGATTGAGTCAGCTTGGAATCTGCTTCTGACACTTAGCAGTATGAGAGCTCAAACAAGCTACCTGGGCCTTTGGAGCTGCTTTATCGTGTCATATGGGAGTAACAATACCAACAAGTCAGGCTCCTGAGGTTGACTAATCCAATGTCCATTTCCAATCTATTTCTCTCTTGCTTTCCTCAACTAAAACTGCTAGAAAGCTAATGCCTCAACATCCCAGCTTGTCTCCAACTGGAAAGGCCATAGGTCATGGCTCTTGCCAATGAAACAAAAACAGAAACAGCTGAGGGGTTCTAGGCACGCTTTGCTTATACTCTAGGGAAAGTGAAAGTGTTACCATGGTGCCTTGAGGTATGGCAGCCACTTTGCAACCATGAGGTGAAAACATAAAGACCAGCAGCCTAAGCAAGATGGAGTGAAAAGCTAGAGTCTAGGATCTTCCATGGCACCACAGACCCTGAATTCAACAGCTACCTCCCTCTGAACTTCTTTTTACAGGGGAGAAATAATTCCCTTTTCTTTAAGTCACTGTTATTGGGCTATTCTATTATTCAACCCCTAGTACATTCCTCAGTGACACCTCTGCCTGCAAACAATAAACCCTAGTCAGTTATGTCAAATGTTGAGCACAGGACCTAATTCCCAGTAAGCAGTTGATCAGTGGTCGCTTTCCACAGCAGTGGGGAAGCTGGGGCAGGCTGGCAGGCTGCAAGCAGTCCTGCAGCAGAGGCTGCGGGGCCCTGGGGAACAAGACACCGGAGCAAGCAGCAGAAGAGAAGGAAAATGATCAGCTGCAGTAACAACAGAAGAATGGCCTAAAGGCACTAGACAGGGAGCCTACCAAAGGGGAAAAAACCATTAAGCTGGGGGAGCTTAATGGTTTCCTATTCCCTGGGCTTCTGGCAATAGAACCCCCTACATCATCCATCCTCCCATCCTATCCCCACCCCACAGGACTGGACACACTGGAGAATTTGTGCCTGATTTGGGTACTTTGTGAGAACACAAGAAGCCTCATGGAAATGATTCCCAAGCTGGGTTTTCTTAATAGTCCACTCTCATCTTAATATGTCAGCCTCTGCTGTCCCCATCCGGTGTGCATCCCCATGCTTCCCCCTAAAAGTCACCATCTGCGGCAGGGTCCCCAATACTCCTCAAGCTCTAGGTGACTGCCTTCAGTGAGCCCCCAGTCACTAGCCCAGGACTGGGAGTCCTGGCTCACAGAGCAAGGAGCTGACCTCTCTCTGCTCTTTTCCAGACGTACTTTCTGAGTTTGCATAGCCCTAGAATAGCATGTGGGATGCTAACTCCTCAAGATAATAATAAGCACTTCATAAAGCAAAATCATATTATCATCAATTAAGTCAGAAAAACATTAAGTTAAACAGATTTAAACGAGTTTCTTTCCTCTGTGACTTACCAGGGTTTTTAGAAGAAGAAGACGACTATATATAGATGAATGTCGTATATATCAATGTTTCCCACATGTGTTTGTCTGCAAAGCTCACTTAGTCAAGGAATATCGTGAAGGCTGGTGCTGTGGGAGACAAACTTTGAGAACTCTACCTTAAAAGACCAGACTTTTGACTTCACTCCCATAATTGGATGCACCCTGCCTCTGTCCCAGGACACTCTGCATCCTACAGAAATGTCCACATTCCTACTCACAGGCTGACCCTCACTCTACTCTTCTTCTCACCTCTCCCTCCTCCAACCTCAAAGCTGACTCCAGCCTTGCTGGCTTTTGCCACTCCCCACCTCAGGCACAGCTATGCTCCCCGCCCAGAAACTTCTTCTACCTCTTCACCCATTCTTCAAGACCCACCTCGGAAAACTGTGATGTTTCCCCCAATTACTCAGGGCCAAAGTAATTACCGCTAGGTTTCAAGAGAACTTCACAGCACTCCTGTTGCAGTGTTGATTGCATTGGTTACAGTTTCAAGCTCACCCTCCCGCCTCTCTGAACAGGCTATTAATTCTTCAGCTGCTCTTTGTCCATAAATCTGCACCAGGTAATCAGAAGAGCTTGAGTAAATGCAAGTTTTATGAACGGATAAACAAATGACCATGTGAAAGTCTACAGAGACCTGCTCCTCTCTATCTTTATGGATTAAGGTCAGACTGATTACCATTGCAGCTACCAAGGTCATATTGCAAGCCCATGGAACAGGACTTGAATACCAAGTAAACTCCTACAGCCTCCAATTCATTTTTCTTTGAAAAAGGAAAAATACATTTTATGTGTAATAGCTAATCCAAATAAAACCAAGCAATTCCAGCTTCATTATAAAACTTTGGATTCAATATTCTGTCAATATTTCAAGTGTCCTGTAAACAGTAGAAGTTACTTTGTATGTGGTCATTCCAATAGGCTGACTACCAGAAGGGGAGCAAGCTTCCTTCCTAAATACAGATGTGGAAACCAGCCACCACTGAATACTCCGGGAAATCCATTCCAATAATTGCAAAGCTTGGACCCCAGCCTCATCCATGCCAAGCACACCATGGAAGGGGTAAATGCTTCCCCCGCCATGACCACCTGTGGTGGTGAGTCATGTCATAAGCTCACCATAGCACACCAGCCACAATCTCAAGGTTCAGACCCCAGTCCCCAGATCCTGCCAGGGGAGGCACTAGCATTTCCATAATCATAACTCTGATAGGAATTGAGTTAAGTTCCTGCCAGATCATTTTGCTTTCAGACCCCTCCCCTTAATCATGCTTTCTATTTAAGTAGCTTTAAAGTCCCCACAGTGCCAGAATCTGGTTCCCATCCCAGATCAAAAATACATCGCCCTAGAATACCATGGGTGGTAAGGCTCCAAACACCTGCTACAGCACCTGGCAATGTGTTCTCTGGCCATTTGCCCTTGTGTGCCCAACAAATGTTTCAACAAATTACTACATAGTTAGTAAGGAGGAAAATTGGATTTGTGTGTTTGGTTGTTCCTCTTCCTTACTTGGTGAGAAAAAATGTCAAGAACCCCAAGGAACTGGTAGCTTTTCCCTCCCCACAAAAGTACTACAACTGGTGCAGAGATAGGTAATACCCACCCCCCTACCTCAAGTAGCCAAGGCCACCTTACAAGTCAGGAACCTCATTCACTGTCTCCAAGTCGCATTTAGCTTACTCATGCTAGCTTTAACTGACATTCACAGCCTCTAGGGCAAGCACATCACATAGGGCAAAACTGGAATGGATCGTCCTTGAGACACTGACAAACCCAGAGAATGTTTGTGTTCATAATAGGAAAAGAGTTGAATCATTGGAGAAGGCAGATTGGACTTCTAGACTTTCTAGTCTTACTGACAAATAGAGCGATTGAGCTTTTGCACTCTCAGTATCTCTGGGGACTAATTTGCTCTTTAAACTATTCAGGTGTTCACTCTGAATGCCATTCAATGATCCCTAACCAATACAATACTGCTGAGGGAAAAAAAGGGTAGCAAAATAATAACAACAACCACATTCAGTCAGCACCCACTATGTTCCGATTATTGTACTTAGCATGACTAAATGTTATTCATTTAATCCCAAACCTGAATTTGGTATTTCTCCTCCATTCTGTGAATGGGGAAACTGAGGTACAGACAAATTGTCACTTAGCTCAGTAAGTGATTAAAATTCACATCTTCTGTACTCAAAACCCATGAGTCTCCCTAAAATTGTCATTGATAGTATTAAAATAGTCAAGATCAACTAATGGACATGAGTTTTGGGGAAGCAGACAAGCCACAAGATACAAATAACTAAATATCAGATGCAGAACCAGAACCTAATCATCTTCCAATTAATTTTTCACGTTGAAGATTGTTGTACATCATTTCCATGTATTAAGTTTACATAAATCTGTGAATCAAACTTCCTATTTATTTTTCAGGATAAAACTTTAACCAATATCCTCTTTATTTCCTCTTTGTTGGAACCCTATCCTCCCTATTGATGAATGCATACACAACCTATCACTTCCCAGATTTCCCACTTCCTCTGTACTTCTTAAGCTCCCTGTGCATAATCATGGCAACCATGGCTTCTGAGGTTTCTGACCCCTCCTCTAACTGTGAACTTCTTGAAGGCAGGGACCATGTGTTTGCTGTTCCTTTATACCCTAGTATGCATCTGAGATATATGGCATCAGTAAAAGCCAGGTTACCCTGATGGAATTTTCCCATCTTTATAAATAAATAGTACTCAGATAAATAAAATATAAAGTTGGGGCATAAGATCATCATTTGTTCAAGTTAATGCTTTGATCTATCTGCAGAAAACTGCACTTTTACAGGAAGCTCTACCTAGCTAAAAAACTCCAGAAGTGTCCAATCCAAAATTGTATAAGTTAAGGTCATTCATATTGAGCCAACTGTACCCCAAATTCTTGCCAATGAGAAGGCTAGTTCTGGCCTCCCCATCTGCCATCAAGAAAAAATTCCCAAGTCTTGGAATTATACAAATGATTCTACTGGGTTGGTATCATTTATCACATATGGAGTAATGGATGCAAAAACTCATTCCTTAGTTTAAATGGTCCTAAATAATCCTAACCATTTCCTAACTTGGCTCCTTTTTTCCAGATTCTCCTCAAATACACTTTGCAGATCTGGGACTTTCTCCTAGAGCTGGGTGACTATGAGCAATCATTCAGCATCACTAGCCTTCAACTTTCTCTATTTGAACCCCTACAACTCTGTCTTCAGGGTGTTACAGGAGTACACAGAGAGCTTGAGAGCCGGCCAAGACAGAGGCTGGTGGGACTTGTGCTAAGATGATCTGGAAAGTAGCAACCCAGCCTTGGATCTTCCAAATTTAAAAATACTGTACAGCAAAGCAAGCCAAACATAAAGGAACCAATTTCCTACAAAGAAAAATTAGTAGAGTGGTAAATAAAAGAAAGATCAGATCCTGTTCTAAGTCTTTAAGTGAGTTGTGGAGGGCAATGGTAATCATGAGTTACAGAGCAAGCAGAATGAAGGCAGTGCACAGAGAATTCACTCTCAGAGCCTTGGGCAGCCGGGTGGCATGCTAGAATCCTCTGTGAAGATTTGTTTTGCTCAATCAGTATTAGTTAATTCTGAGAACCTCCCAGGAGTGTTTCTTTCCCATTAGTTCCATTTATTTCCCCAAAGCTACAGAAGAACATCAAAACCCTAGCAATTAGTCCAAGGCCTGGAAATGTCAAATAACAGATCTTGCTGCCACATCCTTTCTTTTGGAACATGAATTTTGTCACATCATCCCGTGCTCCTAGACTCGCAGCCTCTGTCTCCTGTTCTCTGTTCCATCCATCAGTTAGTGCTAATGAGTATCCCCTTTGGTATACAGTACTCTGCCACATGCAGGAAAAACTGAGTCATTTATTTTTTATTCATTCAAAAAATATTTACTGAGTATAAACCCAAGTGGCAGAAGCCCTGTTGGGCCCTGGAGTAGATACATAGATGAAGGTGTGGCTCAGAGATTCCTGGAGTAGGCAAGTGCGTAAATAATCACAATACACTGTGATAAATCAACACCACAGATGTGTTTGCTGAATCCTGAGTAGCCTAAGAGAAGGCATCACAGAGAAGAAAACTTGTCAGCTGGAATTTGAGGGATGCGAGGCAGAAGACAAGAGGGAAAGCCACTCCAGGCTGTGGCCACAGCATGTGCTATTGATCGAAGTCGAGCACAGGAAGCCATGAGGAGAGCAGAATATCACTACACTTGGGCAATACTGGGCATCTGGCCATGTAGTAAAGATTATACAAATTTTAGGATAGCAGAGATCAACAAGTCAGAGAAAGCACCCATTTTTTCTAAGTCTGCTATTCTCTCCAGGTAGAATGGCATGGAAAGGGGAGAAAAACACAGAGAGAGATACGAGTCAGAATCACAGCTCCACTAAAAAGTAGATCAAAGCCAAGTTAATAATGCAAGAATGTTCACATCTTTTTCCTAACCCACCCATCAAAACAGACTCCAATTTGTCTTCTTTCTCTGTACATCCAAGGAAAGTCTTTCTCTTCAAGACTCAGGAGTTTGGAATGCAGAATTGGAATAAGGGTAGAGCAGATAAAAATAAGGGTCCACCTGCTGGGGTTGGGTGCCAGGAGATGGATGAGTGTAACACTAGTTCAGGGAGACAGAATGGGTGAGATTACAAATAGACATAGAAGCTCCTCTCCACATATTCTAGAAATCCAAGTGAAGAAATGCAATTACTCTGAAACTTATTTTGGTTGCAAATGAATGTGATTTTGCTGTGTTTATTTTGTTCTGATTTTTAGCTGAAACATTGTAAGATTGGGCTACAAGGGTCATGGATTTCTAAGCACCCATCTCATTAGCAATGCAAAGGAGGACTTTAACTTAACCTCTCCACTCTCCTGATCTGCAAAATGTGACCATAGGTATCTGACAGGTTTGTTGGCGTGGAATGAAATCATCAGTGCAGTATTCTGGTAACCAAGGAGCACACTTCCTTTTCCACTCCTTTTCATGCCCTTTCTTTCCACTGTTTATTCATTCAGTTCACAGCTTTGGAACACCTGCTACAGGCACACTCTCTGCTAAATTCCTTTCTGTCTAGATAAGGGAATCGAATGAGCTCTTGGAAGAATCTGTATAGCCAGGTCTCCTGGATTGGCATCTGGGAGAGGACTGCTTAGTCTTAAATGCTCATGTTTTCCTCTGTCTAGCATCATTTCCTCTCTTCCTATGGAAATATTCCCAACTGCTGGCTACTGTGGGGGACTTAACCCAGGCTGATTTCTCCCTGTAGTCTAATAACTTTCCCATGTGAAAGGCCCCTCATCCCAGCCAGGAAAATCAGAGATTCCTTTGGAATTTCCAAAGCTGAGGGAGTGACATTTTCCCCTTTGGATTGAAGTCTTTACAGATGTAAGCCCGAGGGGTTATTAGCCAGGCTTCCAGCTACCAGCTTAGATTATGATGAGAATGAAGCCAACCCAACAAGAAGAGAGCTATTCTTTGTCGGCCACGCCTCTGTCCCATGGTTGACAATAAATGCAACCCCTTGGTTAGGGTAATTGGGACTGACTTCCTCTCAATGCTAACCCAACACTTCTGGCCTGCACAATATCTCCTGAGACCTCATGCAACTCCTTCTCTCCCTACTCTTTCAGCCATGCAGAAGTCTACTGCCTGTACTGTTGCCAGTGCTGCACAACTTGCCTCTGATCATGTACATTTACCACTATTGTGCAATTCTGCCCTCCAAACACTGTACTCCTTAAAGCCAAAAGGCTCATTGTTAAGCAGATAGTATGCCTATGTGTTTGTGACAAACTGCACACCATCATAAACTTACAGCTAGAAAGGGTCTTGGAGAATTGTTGAAAGGTTCTGCAAAGTCAGAAATGGAGAATGATTCAGGGCTGGCATTGTGGCACAGTGAGTTGAGCCACTGTTTGCAACACAGGTATCCCATATTGGAGCAAGTCCCAGCGAGCCCCAGCTGCTCCACTTCTGTTCCAGCTTCCTGCTAATGTGCCTAGGAAGGCAGAGGAGGATGGCCTAAGTACTTGTACCCCTGCCACCCAAGTGGGAGACCCAGAGGGGGAGCAAAACCATGGATAAAAGATCTCTCTCTCTCTACCTTTCAAATAAACAAATCTTTAAAAAAATGGATAGTAATTTTTTTTCTGCAGTGACACTCCCCAGAAAGAAGCAGGAAATGGGTCATATCTATGCACACTGCAATTCTTCCTGAATAATCACAAGCTGGCACATTGTCAAAACTGTTCATGAATAAATATGTATGTGTATAAATGCACCCAGCCTTATCTTATTATAAGCAGCATTCATGCTCAGGATTCCTAAATCCAACAATAATTAATTGTTTCCAAAGACACCAAAACATATCACATAATTTAAACTTTACGTGAAGTTAGTTATAGATATTAAGCCCTTAAGAATATGCATTCTTTTTGACTCAGCAATTCTGCTTCTGGCAATTTACCATAAGACAAGAATTTGGAAAGAGATCTTATGCATTTGGGTTGCTATTACAATGTTATGAAAAACTGTAAGAAATTGAAAAATACCAAACATTCCACTCATGGGGAATTGAGAGAAATTTATGGCCTATTCATTTCATTTTTAAAAATCATATTACAGAGAAAGTTGTTCACACTATTATTAAGTGAAAACATATGTAGCTACATGGTCTATATATATTGAATGACCTCATTTTGTGAGTATATTTTAAGTACATAGGTACATACATATGTGGACACATAAAGGCTAGGAGAATAGATATCAAAATGTCAACTGTGTGTCTCTGAGTTGTAGCATTGTATCTGAGTTTTACTTTCACTTTTTTGCTTACAGTTATTTCCCAAGTTCTCCACATGAACATTCGTGAGAGTTCTTCAAGGAGCTCGTGGGAAAAGTGCATCATGTTGTAGTGCCATTTTCCATGAACTTTCTAAAGTGTCCTCATACATTACTTTTGTGTAATTAGAAGGAAACAACAGGAATCATTTTTGAATACACAGGAAAGGAGTACTGGAGAGCAAAAAATCCAATTTCTTCCTGGTGCAGAGGAGGAAACAGCAGGCCTAGAGAAGTTATGCAGCGTGCCAAGGTCCTTACCATTGGCAAATGACAAAACAGCACACAGGACCAGAGCAGGCTTCTTCCCACCAGACCACTCAACTAACACCATGGGCGTTGTGTTCAAAAATCCCAGCTAACTTCATTTACTCTGAGCTTGGAAAGAACCATCCTAAAATACGCTTACAGGCTCCTGCATGGGGATGGCAGCAAGCAGAAGCATACCCTTGAATTTTATCTCTCACATTGTTTCAATGCTTTTTTTAAAAAAAATAGCCTTGATATTACCTCCTGGCACTGTATTGTAGGATGGGATTTATTATGGAACTGGAACCAAATTCTTCAGTTTGGAACAATTAATAGGCATAGCATAGGTTTAAAATTCGTGAAGTCATATTTTTGCAGCTGCCCTAGTTCTCAATTCTTCCACAGCTTCATTTGCTACCTTTATGATTTTAACAAATGGAAAGATGTGTGTTCACTTAGGATAAGTGGCTATATGCTTCCACTAACTTAAAAAATTTGATGATTTTCAGGAATCATGACAGACCATGACCTACAAATTCAATTTCCAATGGTAAAAATCCCCTGACCAAAGTGGATGTTGATGACTAACTAATGTGTTCTGTAACAATCTGCTTTGAGCACTGGATTGACCTGTAAGTGTTCCAGATACTGCCTGACGAAAATGGGTTTTATTATTTTCCATTAGCAGCTGCTACAGCAAAATGAACGACCAGGGCACCAGGGAAATAAAAGTGTTTCCCCTTTCTCTGTAGACTCTGCTGCAAATGTAAACGAAGCTACCCTCTTCCTCTTTCCCCTCCTCCCACCCCAAGCCTCATGGAAATTCCCACACTAAAGGACCACAGCTAGCAAATCCAGCGCCCAGGGGACCGAATTGAAGCGCTTGCAGGGTCCTACTGTGTGCTTGGCATTTGAGCGAGGAGAGAGCACAGCAAGGTAAGTTACTGCAAAGGGGGCTTCTTGCCCTGACCTGTACGCCTGCTGCTGCGTGTTCTTTTCATTGAAGCCGCAGTCACAGTTTCCTCTGCGCTGCACTAGTCTGCTCGCTCCTTGATTGTTTCTCGAGTTTATAAAAATCATCCAATGCCATCTTATCTTCTACAAGTTAACCACAAAGCCTCTCACAAGCTTTCCACTTTTGGCATTTGCATCCTGTAAAATCATCCTCTTTTTGACAAATACATACACATACTCATGTACACGAGGTAAACAACCTTTCAAAGAAAGCATTTCTCCAATGATTTGTTGTTTCCTTCCAGAGAGCAATGGAGAAAAATTCTCCAAAGTTTTATACAAAGCGAACAACAGACAAAAACCACCCTGCACACTCCTCCCCTGGCTGTTTCCCCTCCCACGCAGTAAGCAGGGATAATTGGAGGGCTCGCTTACCGCATCTGTTTCCCGTCTGGCAGGAATCATTGCCCTTCATTGCCTGATGCCCAAAGTCTTGAAAACTACGTGTTCATCTACTTGATCCATCTTTGCAGTGGTTTCAGGGCAAACCGGGTTCCTTCTTGGCCAGGGGCAGCAGTCTGTAGAAGCCCAATTTAAAGATCCCTTTCAGCTGTTACTGAGCCAGTTCCAGCCAGCTGGTGACTGCAAGGAAGATTCAGGTGCTAGATAGATGGAGCATTCCTTGCATCAGTGTCAAGACAAGTTCTAACCCCATCTGGCGACGCTGCAAGTAAATTTTCCATTGCATTTTTTCTCCAAAAGGTAATTCATGGCTAAAAGTAAAGAACTTTTGGAGATCTATCTGAAATGTTCTTCTCAAGAGCTCCAATCTGTGAGACTGATGCATGTGATGTGAGGATTTGAAAATTCGTTTCCTTAATTATGATGAATTTTACATACCAGCTAGTTTTCCCGAGTCACTCTTTCAAACACATGTTTATAGAAGAGGCTACCACATTTGTAATGCACTCATTTTTCAGTAACACAGAACTTAGAAACAAAAAGGATGTTCTGTATATGGAGCCTAAACGATGAAGGGCACCTTCCCTTATTCCTCTTCTAATGCCCTAACTTCCTTTTTATCTGTACACTTTGGGCTCCCTTCTTGTCCACAAAGTCTAACTCCCTAACTTCTCCAAGCACCCCATGTGGCCATGTAATAAGGCAGCCCTCGCAAGTCACACCCTCTCCCATCCTATGCCTGCCTCTCTGCAGTAGCCCTGCACTGGGCCAGCTCTGTAGACAGAAGACGAGATATTCTGAATGAATCAGGGAGGAAAGAGAAATGGATTGGGTTGCTTTTTCTTTGATTTCTGCTTAAATCAAACAATCAAATGCGCCTGACCTGGGAGGGGCTGACAGCAGAAATCTCAAAATCTTATTCAAACATAGAAACAGTAAAAAAGAAAAATATATAGGCCACCTTTATATGAGAATTGGGAATTGGTGGGGAAGTTTGAGCTGAGAAAAAAAATGTTAGACACATGTCTACTTCGAGTTTTATAAGAATAGACTAGAACTATATCTGGCAAATAATGGTGAATCCCCAAATAACCATTTACTTAATTTGGTGTCAGCCACAGAATGGCCCCAGAACTTGTGACACACATGTGAATTGGGGAAATTCGTGAACAGAAGTAAATAAATCTCAATTATATCACTGTGAAAATATTACCTTTTAATTCTCTTTCAATCCTGATTACATGAAGAGGATAGCTTGGTTGTTGCTCATTGTCTTAACCTCTGTAACACATGCTGAACTTTTTTTTCCATTTTAAATACTTATGTTTTATTTTCTTTTTTAAATTTTATTTAATATATGCAAGTTTCCTGTATGTGTATATACAGATTTAGGAACATAGTGATGTCGAACTTTTTTAACTAGGAAAAGCAGGCTCAGGGCATTAGGTTGAAAACAGAAGCCAGCTAGAATTTAACATTATTTATATTCTTTGGATTTATTTTTACTTTTATCTTCTATAATAGCAAATGACATTATTTTTCTAACCCTTTATATGGTTGGTGAAATAAAGATTTTTTATTTTATTGTAAGTATATTAATTTAAAGAAAACACCATCCATGAGTTTCTTTTCTGAAATATCAATATATGGTATAGCTTCAGTCAATTAACGTCACAAGTCGGGTTCCCTAGAGGCAGAGTTGAGGCGTTTGTTAGGGATCCACACCTGTGAAGGGAAGGCGAGGGAAGCAAGATGGCTGCCATGTGGGCCTGAGTACCGTGTGTCAGAATCTAGGGGGCGCGGGAGCAAGTATTGCCCTTCAGACAATCCTACAGTGGGCCGTGCAGTCAGGCCATTAGTCACCAGAAGCTGGCTGTCCCAGGAAGGAGGGAACATGGGGGCAGTAATTCTGCAACTTATGACAACCCTGAAGGAGCTGACCACCCGCCCTGAGACTGAGCCAGAAACCCCTCCTTAGAAGGCAGTCTGCAGTCGCTGTCCACATCTGCCCCAGCTGAGCAATCAAAAACCTGTTTTTAAAATCTTTCTTTGGGGCTGGAGTTGTGGTGCAGTGGGTTAAACCACTGCCTGTAATGCTGGTATCACATGTAAATGCCAAGCAGGGGTTAGTTCAAGTCCCAGCTTCTCCACTTCCGATCCACTTCCTGGCTAATGCACCTAGGAAGGCATCAGCGGATGACCCGAGTACTTGGGCCCCACATGTGGGAGACCAGGATGGATTTCCAGGCTCCTGGCTTCAGCCTGGCCCAGCCCTGGTCATTGCAGCCATTTGGGGAGTGAACCAGTAGATGGAAGATCTATCGATCTATCTCTATCTCTATCTCTATCTCTATCTCTATCTCTATCTCTATCTCTATCTCTATCTCTATCTCTTTCTTCCTCTCTATGTCACTCTTTCAAATAAATCTAAAAAATATTAAAAATAAAATCTTCCTTTGAGACTTGGTTTCCTCATCTGTAAGTGGGACTGGTCTGGATGGGTAGATTCCAATCTATATCTCAACAAATGTGCACTTTGTATCCTCCACAAAGTTTAGACTATGATTTATGTTTTAAATACAATTTTTAACCTTTTAAAACTATAATAGATCCATGATATGACAAATGTGATATATACCAAATGTTAGGAGATCAGAAATAATCAGCCCACTTCTTTAGGTCCCCCCTACTTAATTCATAAAAGGTATTAGTACTAATAAAATGCAAGTTTTAACCATTTAGCCAAGTTCCAAACCCAGTCTAATACTCTTCTCTCCAAGATCTCATCTGGGGATTCATGATGTGAAGCTACTAAAAGCACCATGGTATGTACCATGAGGGACACAGAGACACAGGGTTGCCAAATCTTAGTGAGAAGGCGAAGCACAAATGCAAAGAAAAACAAACTGCAAAAAAAGAGAGACAGTGGAGTGGCAGGAACTGTAACTGCCTTAGAGCTCCAGAGAGGGATGAAGGATCCCAGAGATGAGGAGGTTGAAATTGAAATAAAAAACTCAGTAATTTGCCTATGGTTAACATGTAACAAGTTTTTAAATTAAGATTTAGCCCAAAGGGCCAGCACTGTAGCACTGCATCCTATATCCAATGCTGGATCACAGCCCAGCTGCCCTGTTTCCTTTTCAGCTTCCTGTTAAAGCACCTGAGAAAGCATTGGGAGATGTCCCAGTTGCTTGAGCCCCTGCCACCCCCATGGGAGAACTGGATGGAGTTCCTGGCTGCTGGCTTCCCGCTGGCCCAGACCTGGTGTTTGTAACCATCTGGGAAGTGAACTAGCTGATGGAAGTTCTTTCTCTCTCCCTCTCTCTACCATTCTGCCTTTTAAACAAATAACTCTTACAAAAATGATTTTAGCCAAATTCTTTTGGCTGCCATACTGTCTCCGCGGTCCTATACTCCTGCTGTGGTTTGCACAATTCCAGACGCTGTGAACTTCTAGACCCTCCGAATGTTTATGAATGGCCATCATGGGGACAGCACGGTTGCAGTGGCCTGATACTGATGCTCTGCAGAGTTCTAAAGCATTTCCCTCGGAGATTTTTGTGGTGAAGGTAGTGGCAGTGGTATTTTCTTGATGGTCTTGATGTCTGCGTTTAGACATGAACCTCTGAGTGTGTACTACTCAGACTTCTGGCCAATGGTACTCACTCATTTGGAAGAACTCCTAATTATTTAATAATATTTCTTGAATAACAACATCACCCCAGGCCTGCCAGCCCTTTCTGAGTTAGGGATGGAGGTCTAAAAACTAGGAGTGAGGAGAAGAATGTTCCGTTGGAGAGCTGTTGCCAAGGCTGTGCAAACAGGCTGGCTTGACCAGGCCCACACTTTCACTGGCTTTGTAGTTTGCTGGGGGAGAGGACTAAAGGAGAGAGAGAGAGAGAGGAATGAAGGAAGTGGACAGAGGAAGGAGAGAGAGAAGAAGCAAGCAAGTGAAGGGGAGAGATGCTTTTCCTTTTCAAGGTTTCAGAGCAAAAGGGAAAATCCCTAGGATCACAGCCAATTGTCATGGGAGAGATTTTTCTTCCTGATCTATTTTTGGCAGTCAGTTCAACTTCATGCATCATTGTTTTACTTATGGCATGTACAGTAGCCAGAGAGAAACCCATAATATCTTTTCTGTCTGGTGGGAATCTTATATTCCTATGCACTGTGACAAATGGCCCGATCACAGCAATTTTTTTTTCTGCAGTCATCCTAGTGTCTTAAATATCTCCGAATCTGTGGGACACATTGAAAGGAAACAGGGCCCGCACGACATACCAAACACAGCAGCCACGGCACACTTGGGACAGCACAGGCACGGAGAGGCTGTCACCGAGCACAGGGCCGCGGGGCGTGGGGGGAAGAAGAAGGGCGAGAACCTGCAGGCCCGCGAGCCCCCACTTTCAGGGACACTGTTGTCCTGGTAAAAGCAGTGCTCGCAGATGGCAATGAGAGCAGAAAATCGGATATAATCGTAGGGAAAATAATCACAAATAACCTAAGTCAGCTTAAGATTCTGACCGCTTTCTCCTTCATTTTCACTTTAACCTTCTGGAAAAGGCCGTGTGTTGTGGTGGTAGCTTTTGAATCGCACCAGTTCCCCGCTTCAGCTGTTTTTAGCCTTTAGTGGAGATTTTTCGAAAATGGGAACTCTTCACAGGAAAATATCTGTGACATTAGAAACGGACTCACGTAGCCTAGGTTTTCATGAAACAATGACATTTTTTGCCTTTGATGCTCTCATCTAACTCCACAGGAAATTTTACTACCACGCTGCTTTCATCTCTTTCCTGGTTTGAAGATAAATGATCCTTGGTCTCCTCCAGACCTGCATAAATCACAAAGCAATCTACTAAGAGATGCCTGTGGCAAGCAGCTCCAACTGGAACCAAAAGGACAGTCAGAAATATCCAGACGGCTTACACAAGGACTAACTGAGGCACAGTCGTCCGGCTGCTGCACGCCCTTTGCTCCACATGCGGAGCCTGGTGCACAGGGGTTGTTGGGAAACACGAATCAGAGCACCTTGAACATGAAGTCCCTGAGTGCCCTAAGTGTTACAGGGGACCCAGAGTTCCCTGCCCTTGCTTGGGAGAACATGGCCTACGGAAACCAAATTCTTACAAGGACAGCTTTCAGGAAGAAATCCATTTTCTTGAGGTTTTCTAAATTATTGTTTATTTTGTTTCTTAGTACACAACCAGCGTGAATAGAATACCAGATACAACAGGAAAGAGTTATCACCCAGAATCCTGCTATCCAGTGAACATTTCCACTCGCCTATGAGGGTACATCATCTGTTCCAAGGATAATTTCCAATGCTGTCTTTTTCACTTAAAAAAATATTTTCTTGGGGCTGGCATTGTGTCACAGTAGGTTAAAGCCCTGGCCTGCAGTCCCAGCATCCCAGCATGGGTGCCAGTTCGAGTCCAGGCTGCTCCACTTCCCATCCAGCTCCCTGTTAATGCTGCTGGGAAAGCCGTAGAAGATGGCCCAAGTCCTTGGGTCCCTGCATTCACATGGGAAACCCAGAAGAAGCTCCTGGCTCCTGGCTTCAGATCGGCTCAGCTTGGGCCATCGTGACCATTTTGGGAGTGAATCAGCAAAGGAAGACATCTCTCCCCCTACCCCTTTCTCTCTCTTTTAAATAAATAAATATTTTTATAAAAATTTCATTTAATAAATATAAATTTCGCAGTACAACTTTCGGATCATAGAAGTTTTTTCCCCCATAACCACCCTCCCACCTGCAAATCATCCCATCTCCCACTCCCTCTCCCATCCCATATTTCATTAAGATTCATTTTCAATTATCTTTATATACAGATCAAGTTAGCATATACTAAGTAAAGATCTAAACAGACTGCACTCACACAGAAACACAAAGTATAAAGTACTGTTTGAAGACTATTAAATAAATCAATCTTTTAAAAAGTTTTCTTTGTTGTTCACAAGACCTTCATATTTGACTTTTTTAAAGTTTGTATTGATTTGTTTTTATTTTATTTGAAGGACAAAGATAAAGTCACCCAGACACACACACACACACACACACAGAGAGAGAGAGAGAGAGAGAGAGAGATCTTCTATCCACCGGTTTACTCCCTAAATGCCTATAACAGCCAGGGTTGAGGCAGGGGCCAAAAACACAACCAAGATTTCCCAAGTGGGTGGTAGGGATCCATATACTTGAGCCATCATCTACTGTCTTCCCAGAGTGGACATTAGCAGGAAGCTGGAGTCAGAAGCAGAGGAGCTGAGACTCGAACCCAGGCACTCAGAAATAGTAGTTGGCCATTCCAAATGACATCTTATCTGCTGTGCCAAATGCATATCTCCATATCTGACATTTTTAAGAGGTGAAATTCATCATGTGATGTATGAACATTTATTTAATTTGTATCTCCTTGGACAAAGCAATTTTAAAAGATAGCACAAAGATAAATGTTGAGGAGGCTGTGGGGGAAATGGTGCCCTAATCCACTGTAGGTAGGAATGTAAACTAGTACAACCATTATGGAAGTCAGTACGGAGAGTTCTCAGAAATCTGAAAATAGGTCTACCATATGACCCAGCCATCCCACTCAACTCAAAATAGCTAAGATATAGAATCAACCCAGATGTCCATCAACTGATGACTGAATGAAGGAAATGTGGTGTACACACACGATGGAATAGTACTCAGCTTTAAGAAAGAAACAAATCCTGACTTTTGCAACAAAATGGAGGCAACTGGAAAACATTAAGTTTAGTAAAACAAGCCAGTCTCAAAAAGAAAACTATCATATGTTTTCTCTGACCTGTGGTAACTAATAGAGTATGAAAAATGTAATGTCTATGATTGACACTTTGAGATTTGATTATTGTTTACAGCCCTCATCTATACTATTGAGGAAGTGTTTTTCTCTTCTTACTATTTGTTGAATTCTTTATTTAATGGGGGTGATAAGCTTTTGATTATAAAATAAACTGAAAGTATATCATTGTGAGGAAAGAAAGAAAGAAAGAAAGAAAGAAAGAAAGAAAGAAAGAAAGAAAGAAAGAAAGAAAGAAAGAAAGAAAGAGAGAGAGAGAAAGAAAGAAAGAGAGAGAGAAAAAAGGGCATAAAGAAGTGGTTAACAATCCAGGCTCTGAGATCAAAGTGGGTCCTGATCCGAATGCTGCCACTATCTGTCCAGGGACCTGAGGGTGGTTACTTCTTTGTCTTTCTTGCTCCAATTTTATCTGCCCATCAAAATGAAAATGATGCCAGTACCTCTTTTAAAGAGACTGTGAGAACAAAATGAGACCATACATGAAAAATCCTTCCTGTCACACCTGCCTCAAAATAGCCACTCAATAGATGTTGATTGTTTTTATTATTTATAAAAAAAGAACATTTTTTAGCTGACACCATTATACAAAGATAAAAGAAAAATCCTTCACTTTTTAAGAGGAGTGAGATGCAACCTGCAATTTTGCCTGTTGTTACATAACTTCCTTACCCGTATCTTCTCATCTGAGACACAGGGGTCAGAGCTGAGTGGCCTGCCATAGCAGGTGATGCTGCAGGGCCCTGTGCTTGGATCTTGCATGATAGCAATGGGCTCTGCTGTTGGCCTGATCATCTAGAACCACAGGTTGAGAGGAAACATAGACATGAGCTAAGTCCAGCTGCCATGCGTCTAATGAAAGCAAGGCCTTGAGGAGCAAAGTGATTTTTCCAAGGTCATCACCAACAGGACTCCTCAGTGGTCTTCCAACTCGTTGGCCTTTGCTCATTGCTTTGCTTCTGCTGCAAGTCTGGCCCTGTTCACAACACACGGTGGAAGTCCACAGGAATTCACCCCGCGAGCTTAGCTTCCCAGCCCCGAAGCCTTTCTCAGCCTCCTTGCCTCTGCAGTGAGGTCACCTTTTCTGGAAATCCCTATGATTTCTTTCCACCTGCCATCAGCTATGCATACGGCAGTGAAGTCAGCATAGGCAAAATGAAAGATGGCGTGTGAAGCAGTAATAAGCAAATCTGTGAGCTCAGACAAGACCACATTCAAATCTAGAATGGCATCTTCTTGTACTTCAAAAATATAACAGAGACCATCGAGTTCTTTTTTTATCTGTATGTATTTAATGATTCATTCATTTCCTCTGGCACTAGAATAACCCAAATTTTTCTAACGAATCATTGCAAAGAATACACTAACGGTTTTAACAGTAAGTGCTCAGTATTGTGTAATAAGAGAACCTGCTCTCAAGAAGGCAATAGCAAACGTAGGAGTTTTTATTAAAGTATCAACAGGCATCTGGTTATTTGCAAACCTATCACTACTGTTAATCCAGAAAAAAATAGACTTTTTGATAAAGTTTGTCACCACAGTCATCTTTACAGGCAGTCATCTGCCTAGCTGTTAGGCTTTCCTCTCTAACTCTCTGTAGCTTGGTGTTTTAGCATCAGTGTCTTAAATTACTAAGTTTTCGGGCTCTTTTTCTGGCAGAAAGACCCCAAACTAAGCAGACATAAATTCTTTTTTAGAATTGTAAAGAAATCTAGCTTCAGAAGTTTGCAACATCCTGCATGCACTAACCCAAATTGGCTTAGTTGAGTGTTGATAAGCAGAGAGAAATGAATAAAAAGTGATGTGCAATTAACCCAGCTTCACTATGGAAATGGATACTTTGAAATGGCAGAAAATGCTGGGTTTTCCTGGAGAGGCTAAATGCTGCCAAAGTGCACCGTAACTCAACCCACATCAAATTTCCACAAGTTTCAAGTTTGCATTCGTTGAATTAATGAAGTGTTTACTGGAGAGGTGGGTTTTTGACGCAGGAGTTAACATTTGGGGCACCTGTGTCACATATCAGAGTGCCTGGGTTTGAGTCTCGGCTCCTCTGCTTCCAATTCCCGCTTCTTGCCAATGTGTACCCTGGGATGTAGTTGGGTCCCTACCACCCACATGGGAGACCCAGAATAAGTTCTGGACCCCTAACTTCAGCCTGGCCCAGTCCCAGTTATTGCAGAACTTGGGGAGTAAACCAGCACTTAGGAAATGTTTCAATCTCTCTCTCTCTCTCCCCATCTCTCCTCAAGTAAATAAAAATAAATTTTTAACTGTGTTTACTGAGTTTGCTTTTATTCTCTTTATAACAACATTAGGTTTGAAAAAAATCTCATTTCTTTTCCTGGCTCTTGGAAAGACTCATCTCATGTGCTCCCACCCCCTCCAGTCTTCTCCACCATACAGATTTACTGAGCTGTTACCATCCCCAATGCATAGCCGGGGGACAGGAGCTCTGCCCTGCATGCTATAAGTAAAATCAATATACATCTACCATGCAACCCAATATAATACAAATTATAGCTAAGAAAAATGAAAAGCTTGCCCCTGACTCAAGGAACTTATGCTCTACATCGTATTTCCTTGTCTTCCTGTAAGCACAGTCCAAGTGATGAGCTCAGTGGAAGATGAGAGAAGGGAGCAGCCCAAGAAAAATTCTGGGCTCATTGCCCAGCTCTTCTTCCTCTCAGGGAACTGGAACAGGCCAGGTTAGGTCCTCCTTTTGAGGAACCAGCTTCCAAATCTTTCACATGGGCATCTCCCAACAGTAGCTACCATTTACCTTGGCCAAGCGAAGCACTTCAATCTTTGTGTAGTAGATGCTGCGATGCTCATCTTATAGATGTGCAAAACTGTAGCACAGATGAGTTAAATTGTCTGAGGTTAAATAACTTTAAAAAGTGGGGGTTGGGCATTTGGTATAGTGGTTAAGATGCCACTTGGGACACCCGTATCCCATATTGCAGTGCCTAGGTCAAGTCTGCTCCTCTCCTGACTCCAGCTTCCCTCTAATGTGCACACGGGGAAGCAGCAGGTGACAGCTCAAACACTTGGGTCCCTGTCACCCACATGGGAGTTCTGGGTTGAGTTCCTGCCTCCTGCCTTTGACCTGGCCCAGCCTCAGCTACTGCAGACATTTGGAGAGTGAACCAGTTGCTGGAAGATCTGCCTTTTGTCTGTGGGTCTGTCTGTCTTGCTTCTCCCTCTCCTCATCTCCCATCTCTTTCTCCCCACCTTTCTCTTTTTCTCTCTGCCTGCCTTTTCAATCATTAAAAATAAATAAATAATTCTTGAAGTGCTAAAGTCAGAGTTAGAACTCAGGGTGGACTCAGAACCACACTCCTGGGTCCCATTCTGGTCACCCACTTTGCCAGGACCCTCTCCCACCCTTACCTCCACCCTCACTCATGCTCCCCTCCCCCATCTCCACCCAATATT
Organism: Oryctolagus cuniculus; assembly: GCF_051225735.1. Taxonomy (NCBI): domain Eukaryota; kingdom Metazoa; phylum Chordata; class Mammalia; order Lagomorpha; family Leporidae; genus Oryctolagus; species Oryctolagus cuniculus. The sequence continues at coordinate 102,363,970 of NC_142870.1, forward strand.
TCTACCCACAAAGATCAAGCTCATTATCAGGAAACAGAAAGAAAAAGCTTTAAGCCAGAATGTAAACCTTAGTTATAGCCATCCACGACCTCTCTTTCACGACTGTTATTGCACCAAGCTACATAACATGAAATCTCGTTGCCCAGAGTTGTACTAAAGATATATTGACTAAATATAAAACCAGCCCATTAACTTTTAAGAATTTTCTCCTCCAAATTCCGTATGGAGTGTACAGATTAATTAAATTCTAGAGCTATAAACTAGAGATAATCAGTCTGAACTAGCGGAAGAGCCACTATGTCATCCAGAAGTCAGAAAGTCACCAAATAATTAAGTACATTTCTGATATAAAAAGGCCCATAAATGTTTTATTATAAAATAACAGTAAATTCACCCAAATGGGTAAATAAAGATAGCTGCGTGGTTCTCAATATTTTTTAACTCAGGAGATGTCTGGAATTAACACCAGGTTTTCTGTACCCATCAGTTCTTCTGCCACTGTCTAACCTGTTGATCCAATGCGAGGGAAAACACTTGCTTGATTTAAAATTGAGGGGCCGGCGCCATGGCGCATTAGGTTAATCCTCCACCTGCGGGGCCAGCATCCCATATGGGCACCAGTTCTAGTCCCGGCTGCTCCTATTCCAGTCCAGCTCTCTGCTGTGGCCTGGGAAAGCAGTAGAAGATGGCCCAAGTGCTTGGGCCCTGCACCCGTGTGGGAGACCCGGAAGAAGCTCCTGGCTCCTGGCTTCGGATCGGCGCAGCTCCGGCCGTTGCAGTCATCTGGGGAATGGACCAGCCGATGAAGACCTCTCTCTCTCTCTCTCTGCCCCTCCTTCTGTCTCTGTGTAACTCTGACTGTCAAATAAATAAATCTTTAAAAAAATGATTATTCTAAAGGACAAAAATAATAGCTACTTTTTATTTGTGAAGTAATGAAGACAATGATTTTGTTTTTCCACACACACGAGTTTATGTGTCAGCCCTATGATAGTCACAAAGTGTTTAGCCTCTGCAAGCCTCATCCGTGAAATCGGGTGGACAAGGACTCTTCATAGGATCACTGCAAAAGTCACTTATGGTGCTGCACATGGCACAGTGTCTGGTACACACTGAAACCTATTCAGTAAAGGATGGATACCCAGAGTTTATGGGAAAAGGGCAAGAAAGGCAGTAGGGATTTTAAGGCTTGTATTTCTTGGAAGCCAAGCAAAGATCGGCTTGGTGTTTCCATCTTCAGTTTTCTTCGGTGGTGCTTGTACTCCTTACCTCATTTATCATAACCCGTGCTCACATAATAGGCATTAACACATAGGGTTCCGCGCTAGTATTCAAATGGGAATGGGTCGCTCAGTGGGAATTGTGCGTCCTTGTGTTTTAAGTGCTATTTGTCCCTGAGGCTTTCAGTACGTCACTCTATTTCAAAAACAAGTGGTTCACATGGCTCGAAAACTGCGTGCTGAGGATCACTTGCAGAGATTCTGTTTATTCATGGAAAGGTCATCAACTTGGAGAGAACCCTATTTCCACTGCGGGCTGGTGTACATGACTACAGAGAGTTTGGGTGCTTAATGGTGCTTCCTGCCAAGCTGTCCTGAGGTCAGCGATCCTTCCCCTGTTAATTTATGAGATCGACCGGCATTATTGTGTTGTGTTGCATAGGGAAACTCTCTCAGTTCCCTAAATCAATTATATCCATGAAACGCCGCAGGACTTGTGAACGGAAACACTGGAGAAAATGGTATTTTAAATGATTTCTTTAGGAAGGTCTTGGGATTTGGCTGCTTGGCCTTTTGATTGCTATGATCAAAGCCCCTTTTTTGCTTTACGGTTCAGGCTCTGCCTATGCCAATTCCTGCCCTGGAAAACAACGCACTGAGGCACACTTTGCCATTGGCTGCACTGGCTTGGGTTGAGCCACTGCCTCACTGCGTGACCTGCACAAACTGCCCAAGCTCTCTCAAACTCTGTTTCCCTATCCATAAAACAACAAGGCCACAACAACAAAAGCTACGTAACCTTTAAGATAGATATACCAGCTGTAAAGGTCTGTAATTCTGCTAGTATCTCTCGTTTTCAAATGTGCCTCTTTGTCATGCACTTCATTTCTCTAATGATGAATAGCATAGCATAGAATTAACAATTGCTACCTTGAAGATATAATTAAGTTTTGTATTATTTTCTACAACTAATATGCAATGGATTTTAATTTTATTCATAATTACTAACTTCAGGATTAAAAAATCTGTGTATTAAGTGAGAGCATTGCACCATTCTTATAGCCTCTTCTTCTCATGTTAATAAAATAACATTATAAAACACCACCCACACAGATGATAAGCTTCACTCCATCACTGGGAAGCGTAATTAGCAAATTAAAGAGTTGGACTCACATTTGCACTTACATTATCAAGGTTTTGTTTTCATTTAAGTAAAGCCTGTGGCCTAAATCACAGTGATTATAATATAGCACTAAGTAAGCAACAGTACTTCTGCCTTTCACAATTATGTTTTAATTTCCCATTTTGCATTTTCCAACATGAAAGCTAGGTTTTATTTACACTGGGATTTGATTTACTAAAGATTTTTTTTTTCAGTTTTATCTTTTTAAAAATAAAAGTGCAAACATACATAGAGCACACAGATTTTCCCCCTATAAACATTAGCTTATATCCAGTCTTTATTGGCATTATGTACATAGAAATATTGGAATTTCCAATGTAGAGACTTCAAACTTACTCTATTATCTTCAGAGAATGTTCTTGGAAAGAAAGGTTGTTCTCTTTAGTCTGGTTTCTCTGCATAGCTCTGGACTAGCGGGATATAAACATCCATTTCAGCAGTACTTTTCCAGAAAACAGACAGCTCTGTAAGGGGGGACTTCCCCAAGAAAGCGCTTCCTCGGGTCAAAGGTCATGTGGCCAGCTCTGAGCCTGAAATGCAAGGCAGTTGAGGAGAAACAGCGGAGCCAGCAGACTGAATTCAGATCCCAGCTTTCTCACTGCTGGTTGTACGACATTGGGCGAATCATTTATTTGTTGCTATTCTCCATTTCTAAAATGGAGGGGAACTGCCTACTTCATAGCACTCACACAAAATTACACAAGATAAATGCTGCCAGTTACTGTTAGTTTGATTACCATTGCTATTTCTATTACGATTACTACTAAATCAAACAGAATGTGACCCTGACCCTGAGTGTGCGTGCATGCAATGGTTTTGGCCATGACCTTCCATCAACAGCACTGGTTCCCCCACCACCACCACCCCGGAGGGTTCTGCTGTGCCCAGAGTAAGGGAATTGGCACTCAAAGACACTAGAAAAGCGACTGCACTGAAGAATGCTCAAAACATTCTGGGCAGTCCTGCCTGAGGCTGCATTACTGCCTACCAGGCTTGTCTCTGCCCTCAGGCACTGACTCCCTTCCTCTCTTTCCATGCCAGCCCTCCTGAGCCACTTTGTGTCCTGCCTGCATTAGTCATCACAACACAGGTCAGTGACAGATGAATTAGATAACTCCCATCTGATCACTCCTCCTGCAAGGGACAGACGAGGGAGATCAGGAAATGAGACTCAAGCAGAGGATGAGGGCTGAAAACAAGATACACTCTATACCCTACACACACACACACACACACACACACACGCTCACACACATACACTCACACACATTACATGATTAGCAATCCAATTTCATGGACTATTACTAGTATTTTTCATGCACTAGACAGAAAATATCATTACAGGGTGGCTATTTGACCTACTGGTTAAGATGCCAGTTAGGATACCAATGTCCCTTAGCAGGGTGCCTGGGTTTGATTTTGGCCCAGGCTCTCAGTTCCAGCTTCCTGATAATCAGACCCTGAAAGGCAGCAGGGGGTGGCTTACACAGTTGGTTCCTTGTCACTCATATGAAGGACCTGGATTGAGTTTCAGCTTCAGGTTTCAGTCTCTTGACCATTGAGGGCATTGGGGAGTGAGCCAGTGGATTGCAGCTCTCTCTATGTGTCTGTCTTTCTGTGTGTGTGTCTGCCTTTCAAATAAAAAAATAAGAAAACATTAACACAAAGTCATGTGACATGGAAAGTGTTATTTTATTGAGCTTTTATTTCAGGGGCTGGCATTGTGGTATGGAGGGTTACAGGGTCAGGCAGCCTGATGGTCCGGCATGTGATGGAGGTTGGTCATGGCGGTTGTGATCACACGCTGAGCCAGGAAAGAGAGAAAGAGCCTAGGTCAAACCTGAACTCAAAAAAATCAACCCTCTTGCAAGAACATCCCCCCACGGGCACACCCCCAACCTGGCCCCCCCTCCTAGCTACCACAGTGAGATCAAATCTCCACTCTTAATCATCAACTATTAACATGAAAACATCAGAGTTCAAGCAGCTCCATGAGTTCTGGGGAGACAAGTCCTACTCGGTTGGTCAACGCGAATTCTCCCTTATTTGGAAACTTAACTAGGAAACTCTGCAACCAGAAAGAACACGAAATCAGACAAGGAGAGCTCACTGGAAGTTCTTCCCCATTAGTTTTCTGAACCGTCGCAGCCTAATGCTACCAAATAGCTCCCCACGCTCATGTTGATGTCCAGCCCTGTGCCTCTTCTGCTCTCTAGAGCCCACCAGGCTCCGATGCGTACATTTGCTCTTCAGATGGTAAAATGTAGTCAGCTTGGTGTCTGCTACCAGAATCTACTGTGCTATACTGAAACCACATCCCAGTCACTCTGGCTGTCCTTACAGGCTTCCAAATCCTGTCCATATATCTATGGACCATACAGCCCATCTAATGCTACCAAAAAGAGTTAGTCTCCATCATTAGTGAGATTTTAAAAAAATAATTTATGTTTTATGTTATATCTATTTATTCAAAGAGTAGCATGACAGAGACAAAGAAGTCTTCCATCTACTAGTTTTTTTAGGGCATCTACTAGTACCTCAAATGCATGCAACAGTGGGGCAGGGGCAGGCCAAAGCCAGGAGCTGGGAATTCAATCCATATCTCCCACGTGGGTGGCCAAGAAAGAGGAAGTGATAGAGAAAAAGAGACCTTCCATCTTCTGGCTTACTCTCTAGATGGCCACAATGGCCAGGGCTGGGCCAGGCCAAAGCCAGGAGCCAGGAGCTTCTTCCAGGTCTCCCACATGGATGGCAGGGTCCCAGGCACCTGAGCCATCTTCTGCTGCTTTCCTGGGCATTAGCAAGGAGCTACACTGGAAATAGAGCAGCTAGGACACAAATTGGGGTCCATATGGAATGGCAGCCTCACAGGTTAGGGCTTTATCCACTACACCACAATACTGGCCCCTAAACCTAATTTAAATTACCCAAATAATTCACTTTGTCTCATCCCCTGATGTTGCCTCTCATCTCTACATTGCTCCTAATTGAGCAGGATTTTATAAATAGAATTTTCTCCAGCTTTACAAATAAAAAGCCCCGCATGCACATATACAATATCAGATATGAGCCAGCACGCCCACTTGTGACTTTACTAATCCCTGAATTCTTCAGGCCTTGACTTAATGTGAGTGACACATATGCTTATACTGTGTTCCTGACCTGAGTCACTCCAGTAGTGTAGCAAATGCTGGGATTCTCAATTATTTCCTGATTTGTGAAAACAATAGTTTTCACAATAGAATACTGAAAGCTGAGACTGTCTCACAGTCCATGGGAGAAGCAGGCATCCCTCTGCGCAAGCAAAGGCACACCAGAAGGCGTGCCCAGGGCACTGAGTCCCGCGTATCCGGGAAGGCAGGTGCAGCTGTCAGGGAAGGAGAGGCTTCCGGTGATGGCTCTCACAGCGACACTGGCTGAGTCCTTACTACGTGCAAGTATCGTGCCAAATGTTTTCCACGCTCTACCTCATTCAACACTCCTAAAAGCCCTTTGACAAAGAAACGTCAATGAACTCTATTTTATAGATGAGGAAACGAGCCTAAAGGAGTCCTTTAGTACTGGTAGCAGCTAGACCCAAAGCCAAGTCTGCCTGATCTAGAGACAATGCTGTGGAACTTGAACCTGCTCCTGGGCCAGATGTAATCCCTATGAGACCTTTAGGAAGTTTCACACCTTCTGGGTGGTGTTCTGGCCCACACCCTTGTCTTTGCAACACACTCCCCTGTCTCAAAATCAGGTATATCCCGTGGGTTCTTAGACTAGGAAGATATCTGCTGTGGGATGAGCAGTCTAGAGGCAGCTCCTCCCTTTTTTGGGGGGTGGAGGAGACTTATTTTATTTATTTGAGAGGCAGGGTTACAGATCTCTTCCTTTTTTTTTTTCCTTTTAATAATTCTCATCACTAATGCAGTTTACCATTCCTGGCTCCTCACACTCTCCCCCTCAACATGTTCTTTTTGATTATTTATTATTACCATAATTAACATTTATTGGACCCATCGTTGTGCAAAATATGGAGGAAGACACACTCCCCCACCCTTTTGGCTTATGATCCAAATATTTAGATTATAAACACAATGTTTTTGGCAGGTTAATTCTGTATTAAGAAACAGAGCGCTTGCAGGAAACGTCAGATGCTTATTTTATGATCCGTTTAAGGAGTAATTCACCCCACACAAGGATTTGGAATTGGCAAGCCAGCCCCTGTCCACCCACTCGCATGTGAGGAAGGCAGGGACAGTGTCTCCTCCTCGCCACAGTTGTTAGGTAATGGACACTTGTAACTCTCAGTGAAATGCAGCGGCGGGAAGAGGCAGGGTTGTGGATGTCAGTGGCCACCAGGGCAGCCCCGCCAGGGACAGTAATAGAAGTCTTTACTCACCATTCCTTACAGTAACGGGTAAATCCAGGCCAACTCTGTTGTGCTGAATTAAGGTTCAGAGACAAAGAAGAGTGAAAGAATTAGTCTACTTACTCCTCTTTCTCAACCTGCAGAATAAGACTGGCAGCCCAGAAAGGGGACAAATGATTCACTCCAGCTCACTTGTTTCCAAACTCTCTGCCCATGTGGCGGTTCTCTTTTACAGGCATAGTCGGAAACCCAGACACTCACTGTTCCTCACTTAAGAAATTGTGCTAATTTCATGTGTCATGATTTTGAAGACCATAAGGTAAAAGAGAACATTAAATGCCTGGCAGAGTTCTTTTAGTTAGCAGTACTTGACCACCACAACTGTGGTTCTCAAGAAGGTACCAGGAAGTCACATCTCTGGCATGATACCACGTAACAGTCTCAAAGTTCCAATGAAAGGAGGCTGCTTCCACAGTTCAGAAAACTGGAAAGCATTATTAATGATCTATGAGCAGGCATGGATGTTAAGTTTCAACAAAGCATGGAGCAGAGGATGATTTTAGTACAATCTTTTCATTGTACAATTAAGTGAGATATCATGTCTGTCATGCAGTAGGTATGTAGAAGAGCTGGAACATGGATGCAGAATTTTTTTTGGCCATTTAGTCCAGAGGTCTTGCTAACATGCTACATTGTCCATGCTGCCTTTTTAACCCATAAAACAAAGAAATGAAGGCATATGTTTGGCCTAGCTGGATTGAGTTCCTAATTCCTGCTTCAGTTTCAGCCCAGCCCTACTTGTTGCAAGCATTTAGTGAGTGAACTAAACAATCTCTTCTCTCCTTCAAATAAATAATTTGTTAAATAAAAATCAGTATGTAATAATGAATGCACAACTCCAGAGCAATCCTCAGAGAACAAATCACGTGAGCATCCTCACAAAGTTGGTAGACCCACAGATGAAGACCCCAAATCATTAATCATAAAGAGGCCCCAAGAATCCCAAGACATCTCAACATAACAGCCTTCTCATAGGGCTTATCGTCAGCCTGCAAGTAAGGCAAAACACCAAGGGACAGTGAGAGATTGGTCAGAACTTGTATCTAACTAGCTGTTAGGTGTTTTGAATGCTGCGTCTGCTAATTGGGAGATGCTGAAGGTATCAGAGCATCGCTGAGTACACACACTGCATCCACTTCAATTATGCTCGCAGAAGGCAACATCTGCAGCTTGTTAAGGGCAAATTATTCAGGTAATACAGACAGAATGTAAACATTACTGAGAAGAAAGCAACAGAGGTACCCTCTTTGAGCTGCCTTAATTTTTGTTTTTCTATTGCTGTAAATTCTGGCCACCTAAGCCCAAGAAATCTGACAAAAGTAGCCTTTTTAATGTCTGCTAAATCATCTCGAGTAACTAGCTAAACCTCTGTTAGAAGCCATTAAAAGGGCATGCTCTTTCCATTCCACTCATCACCAGACTCTGGCAACTTGTTTACTACACTAACTGGAGACAGAAAAACAAGAGGACACTAGGTTGTGCCACACCTGCTATACAATTCAATTATTGTAAACTAGTTGTTCAACAGAAAAAAAATCATCTGACCTCTCAGTCTATTGATGAAATAATGAACTCCCACTGTTCTACCACAGATGTTCTGTGTCAATGGACTACAAGGGAGCTTGGGACTTTGCCCCTTGGCATCTCAGTGTGGCACATGGGCCTGAAGCTTCCCCACCTCATTTTGCTGTGACTAAACTGTAGTGTTGCAATGCAGGAGCCAAATGTTTTTAATTTGCCTTTAAGAACACACCCACAACCTTGGCAAGTGCCTCTAATAGCGTGGGGCCTCTGCAGATGATGTCACATGCATGGGGAAAGATTAGTTTCTACCCTGACATTTAGATGATTTTTTAAAATGGCTAGCTACATAAATTTAGAATTCTATGACTTTTACAGTATCTTACGCTTTGAACTCTAAATTCTCTTTCTCTTCATATCTTCAGGGTTTTATTAGTATTTTTAAATGGCATGTTCTTGGTGATTACTGTTGATTGATGGGTAAGTATAATGTCTTCTTGATATGTTGTAGGAGAGAGCTGAAAATAACCTGTCCCTTCCAAATCAGTCACCATGAGACTCTGGAAGAGGGGGAACAGCCCTGCTCAAGGCTGAACTGCATAACGTCACTCAAAGTTGGCCCAGCCTTTTATACCACAGCATTCTCTGACACAAAGGTCATACATGTCTTCACCTATTTTAACCAGTTCACTCCATTTGCAAACTTACTCCATTTGTTAAGTCATTCTGCCAAAAGATATGATAACATTTCTGGTTTCTAATCCATCTTTATTTAAAATCAGTAACTACTTGCAATTCATTTCAAAGAGGCTAAATGTTTTCTGTCTGGCCCATGAGTCTGAGGCATCACTGCAAACTATCTGAGCAGAGCACTGCACAATTTGCTCTGGTTATTTTCTAGCCAAATAATAACCTAACTTCACCAAACAATTTGGGTCTACTGACTGAATTCAGACCCAACCAGCAAAGCCAATAGTGCCTCTAAGTAAGCAGGGAAAAAAAGAGAAAGCAAGTGAGCCTGACTAGTTTAACATGCCTTAAAGGAAATGTTCGTCCTCTCCAGTAAAAGAGGATTTGTCACCTGCTAAAGAAAACGAAGTTTAGGCTGGCGCCTCGGCTCACTAGGCTAATCCTCCGCCTTGCGGCGCCGGCACACCGGGTTCTAGTCCCGGTCGGGGCGCCGGATTCAGTCCCGGTTGCCCCTCTTCCAGGCCAGCTCTCTGCTGTGGCCAGGGAGTGTAGTGGAGGATGGCCCAGGTGCTTGGGCCCTGCACCCCATGGGAGACCAGGGTAAGTACCTGGTTCCTGCCATCAGATCAGCGCGGTGCGCTGGCCGCAGCGCACCGACCGCGGCGGCCATTGGAGGGTGAACCAACGGCAAAGGAAGACCTTTCTCTATGTCTCTCTCTTTCACTGTCCACTCTGCCTGTCAAAAAGAAAAAAAAAAAAAGGAAACTAAGTGGAGTGATGTCAGGACAAAGTGATGAAGGTGCGGCCTATTGGCAGGAGGTCAAGGATAAGAGCCCAGAGGTTTCAGTTCCAGCCTGTCTACTAACTGGGCAAATTACTTCACTTTCAGAGGCTCAGTTTTCTCATCTGTAAAATGACGGAGGTGCCCACAGCCCCCTAAAGGCCCATTCAACTCTGACATGGCAAGGCTGCGACTCCATAAAAGATTTGCATTGACTAAAATAGAAGGAAGAGGCAGATGGTATATTGGGCTCAAGAGCTCTGGCCAGGAAGAGATCTGACTACTTCTTGAGAGTTATGTGAGTCGAGAAGTGGAAAAAGAAAAGCAACTTTGTTTAGGCAAATAAAATTATGTTAAAAATAATTTAAAAATCAAAATTACATTGTAAAGTAACTAAAGAGAGTAATAGGTAATAGCAAAATTCATTTCTAAAAATATGGGAAGTAAAACTGGCAAATGAGACAAAGAATATACGGAAAAGAATGTGTCAAAAATTAAAATGTCATTTTTTTTTTCTGTGAGTAGAAAAAAGAAACAGAATTCCAGTGAGAATCCAGGCCATCACACAATTCATACTGCCAAATCCTTAACACAGGAAATCTGTACCTAGTGGTAATGTACATTTTTAGAATTGTAAATTTATATCCTCCTTTGTCTATGTGTCTGTGATTTGAGCCAGGCTTGGGAGCTTGGTCTTGTAAGATATATACTAGGGAATCACTGCTGTGGAGTGGAGTGCAAGCTCAAGCGCTGGCTATAAAGCAGATTATCCGAGTAGGCGTATGAAGAAGGAGAGGAGTGGGGGAAGGCTTGAACAGAACAACCGGGTTCTCCATTATCTTTACCTGATGTGATACGGGCTGGAATTTCAAGAAACAAATGGAAATGGCCAAATTCAAGTCTGGAAAAAGGACTGCTGAACTCAATGACAGGCATATAACAGAAAATTCCGAGGTTTGAACCTATAGATCAAGAAAGTATGGTGCCACAGAAAGTCTAATGGGTGATATGGGCAAAAGAGAAACTCTGGTTTGGATATAGTTTTTTTTTTTTTTTTTTAGGTTCAATTTCTCCTGTCTAATCCAAAATAAGCCCTGATTGTGAATGGCTCAGTTGTTAAGTGGGAAGACAGTATTTGGTTTCCTCAGTAATAGTACCATAGGAATCAATAAGCTAATGTTTTAAGGCATTTTAAACGCATATGGTGGAGCACAAGTGATTTTCAGGGCTTAAGAACTTCTATATAATACCATAGTGGTAGATCAACGTCATTGCACATTTGTCAAAATCCGTAGCCTATACACCAAGAGTGATGTAAACTACAAACTTCAATTGATAATGATGTGTCAGTGTTGATCTGATTGTAAAGTCTATTTTTTTTTTTTTTTGACAGGCAGAGTGGACAGTGAGAGAGAGAGACAGAGAGAAAGGTCTTCCTTTGCCGTTGGTTCACCCTCCAATGGCCGCCGCGGCTGGCGCGCTGCGGCCGGCGCACCGCGCTGATCCGATGGCAGGAGCCAGGAGCCAGGTGCTTTTCCTGGTCTCCCATGGGGTGCAGGCGCCCAAGCACCTGGGCCATCCTCCACTGCACTCCCTGGCCACAGCAGAGAGCTGGCCTGGAAGAGGGGCAACCGGGACAGAATCCGGCGCCCCGACCGGGACTAGAACCCGGTGTGCCGGCGCCGCTAGGTGGAGGATTAGCCTAGTGTGTAAAGTCTATTTAAAAAAAAAAAAAAAAACTTTTAAACATATGGCATGGTGTAAGCTGTGTATTTTGATGCTATTTCTTTACATAATACATCAACAAACTTCCAGAGGTCTAATGAAACTAGGCAGATAATTTGAATAAATAATTCTCTAAAGAACACATACAAATGGCCAGTGAAATACTGAAAAATGTCTCAGCATCACTAATTATCAAGGAAATGCAAATCAAAACCACAATGAGATATCATCTCACCCCAGTTAGAATTGGCTGTTATCAAAAATTTTAAAAATAACAGATGTTGGTGAGCATGTAGATAAGAAGAAGTACGTGTGTCCTGTTGGGAATATAAATCAGCATAGCCGCTATGGGAAGCAGCATGGGGGTTCCTCTAAAAAGCTAAAGTTGGACAACAATGAGCTAGCAATCTCACATCCAAAGGAAAAGAAAGATTCATGTCAAGGTGGTACCTCCACACCCATATTTATCGCAGCACTGCTCACAAAAAACCAAGACATAGAATCAACTTAAGTGTCCATCACAGATTAATAGACCAAGAAAATGAGTTATGTACATACAATGGAATAGTATTCAACCACAAAAAAAGGAATTGAAATCTTGTCATTTGCGGCAACAAGGATGAAACTGTAGGATACCAAGTTAAGTGAAATAAGCAAGGCAAAGAAAGGAAAATGCCACATGTTTTCACTCATTTGTGGCAGTTTAAAAATTGATCTCGTAGAAAAAGAATGTGGAATAACAGTTACATGTGACTGGCCAGGGTGGGAGTGGAGAGCTTGAGGGAGTTTGGGTAACAGATACCAAAGTGCAGTTAAATAAGAGGAATTAGTTCTAGTACTCTATAGCACAGCAGGGTAACTGTAGCATGCAACTGTTTATTATGTATTTCAAAATATCTAGAAGAGAAGAGTCCAAATTACCCAATACATAAAAATGACACATAATGTTTGAGATGGAAATGCTAATTACTCTGATTTGATCATTAAACATTATATATGTGTATTCAATTATAATACTGTACCTCATAAATATGTATAAATATTGTATGTCTATTAACATTTTTAAAAGAAATGACAAATTCTAGAGGAGAGCAGGAAAGCTATGGTAAATCAAAAGGTATTCTCTTCAAAGATGCATTAGTATAAAAACAATTAGTATATTAGTAAACCTAATACTAATACTAATTAATACTAAGCCTCCAGTTTTAGAAGCCTTCAGGCCTTGCGGCGCCGGCACACCGGGTTCTAGTCCCGGTCGGGGCGCCGGATTCTGTCCCGGTTGCCCCTCTTCCAGGCCAGCTCTCTGCTGTGGCCAGGGAGTGCAGTGGAGGATGGCCCAAGTGCTTGGGCCCTGCACCCCATGGGAGACCAGGATAAGTACCTGGCTCCTGCCTTCGGATCAGCACGGTGCACCAGCCGCAGTGCGCCGGCCGCGGCGGCCATTGGAGGGTGAACCAACGGCAAAGGAAGACCTTTCTCTCTGTCTCTCTCTCTCTCACTGTCCACTCTGCCTGTCAAAAATAATAATAGTAATAATAATAAAAATAAATTTAAAAAAAATAAAAAATAAGAAGCCTTCAGCAAACTTAATTGCATGACTTTTGGAGGTCCAGAGTGCCAGGGATAGAGGTGTTTCTCTTAGTGGTCATTTAGCTAATCAATAAATATTGAGCTGTCAGAATTCTAGAGCCATGGGCAAGACAATAACAAAACCTACGTGCACACAGCTTGCAGTTCAGGTGGTGGGGCAGAAGAACATTTTCCTATCTTTTTCCCATCCGTCTAACTGAGAGGGGAAGAAAGAGACAGAGACAGAGACAGAGACAGAAAGACAGAAAGAGACTCCCATCTACTGGTTTACTTCACAAATGTGCACAAAAACTGTGGCCAGGCCAGGACCAAAGCTGGAGCCAGGAACTCACTCCTGGTCTCCCACATGAGTGGTAGGAACCCAACATCTTGAGCCCACACCACTGCCTCCCAGGATCTGCGCCATCAGAAAGCTGGAGTCAAGAGCTAGAGCTGGAAATCAAACCCAAGCACTGGGATGTGGGCCATGTGTGTCTCGACTGCTCGGCTAAATGCCCATCCTAAGGATATTTTATAGCTTGTGTTTTTAATGCGTCTATGTACCAGGCTTCGCGTGAATTTTGAAGTGTATTTCTTCATTTTCTCCTTGCACCAACCCTTCAGGTATATGCTAGCACATTCTCATTTTAGATGCAAGCGAAGTAAGACACAGAAAGGGAAACGTGTTGCCCGATGTCACAAAGCAAGTAAGAGACAGAGCCAAGACTCAGATGTGATGCATGGGATTCTGGAGGCTCTTGGTAGATTTTTTTGACAAAAATATAACTTTAATCATAATGAAGGTAAGTGCTACAAAGAGAAGTCACCCAGCTGGGCCAGGGGACAGGGGAGAGTGGGTGGTTGGAGAAGGCCTCCCAGGGGAGGGGCCGGAAAAGGAGCAGGACTGACTGACACAGAGGTGTGAGGAGCCTGGGTGAGCACCTGCTACAGGATGTTATCCAATAATTACACTACACCTTCGCTCACAAAGGCGTCACCATGACCACAAGCAAATGTGTAGTAAGGGCCACCACATCCATTGCTACAGCCATTTGCCTGAAATAGCTTTAACAGTATTGTAGCGATGTTAACTAAACATTATTTTAATAATCCCAATGGAGTGCACAATGACCTTTTTATGTAAATTCAAGATTAGACAACCATTTCTATTCAGGCTGCAGTATAGAAATATCATCTGAGAATCATTCCTGGATTGGACTCCCAGAACCCAGAAGACTGGTAAATGAAATCTTTGCTTCCAGATGACAAGGGCAGGGGAGCCGAGGAGATAGTTTTGAGGTGCTGGGTCGTTTGGTATAGAAAGGGTCAAAGTCCTCTCTTCATTGGAGAACAATAGGAGACCATCCACCTCTGACTTTCCCCATAGTCACCAGCTGTGCACAGAGGACAGGAAGCATTCTCAGGCCAGGGTTAAGGAGAAATTCCAGGTAGCAGGGTGAAGGCAAGGAGTACACAAGGTGGTTGGCACTGGGCACTGCTCAGGTGTGCAGCCCACAGTGGGCTATGAATGGGAGGGAAGAATGGATGTGCCTGAAAACATGTGGCTGTGAGACCCTGAACCTGGTGGTCTGGGTGGATTTGTGTGTGAAAAAAGGGACACAGCTGGCACCCTTTGTGTCAGGAGCTTATGTTCTAAAACACATTCTACAACTCTGGTGCAGGACAGCTTTTACGCATTGTGCTGATTCTTCCAGAAACTGCCCTCATGATCAATGAGACGGAAAAGCTCACGCCTGTAATTCCAGCTTTAGGTTCCTGTCTTAAAGGAAAACAAGGTTGCCTTGGTCCAAGTGTTCCTAGAACACTTTTGCAAGTTATTTTGAAATCGTGACTTCCAGTTGCAATGATGAGCCCAGCAGGGACCAATATAGCTTCCTGGATCAACACTGTCATAAATGAGGACTCTCCACATACTTTCCACTGGCGTGCCTTAGGGAAATAACTTGGGGTTGGATACCTACCTGGGAGAGGAAAGAAAGGGAACTTATGTTTATTGCAGCCTAGCACTCGCACACTAACTGCAGAACGCTCACACCCACCTCCATCTTACAGAGAAGGACATAAAGGCTCAATGGGTTTCTGCCTCGACATGATTCCCTCTTGCTAAGTAATTTTAACGTGTGAGCATTAAGAAAGGCAAGCAGAAAGCATTATGCAATTCCATCAGCTCTCTTACGTGCACAGCATAAACTGATAGATGCATCTAAGCAGGTTAACAAAAGCAACACACATACGGCCACAGAGCCTGCCCTCCCTGGGGCAGCACAAGCTTTTGACTTTATTGTGAAATATTTCAGTGTACAAGGCCCTTCTGAGGGAGCCCATGAGTCTAACTTTCAAAGTAGGAACACTGGGGTCTCCTTAATGTCACCCACTTGGCTCTGAGCAACCAGCTCCAAAAATCTCCAGGACAGCTGAAAACTAGAAGTGGCCTGGATGAGAGAGGGAAGCTCAGGCAGTAAGCAAAGGGGCTTGGTGGTTTTGTGGCAAAGAATGAGAGGGCGGCTCTAAATGGGACCAAGGTCGCCACCTCCATTCTGCAATGTGGCAACTTGGGGAGGTTGATGGAAGGTGCAGAAGGGCTTATGAATGCACAGTTTCTGCAGGGTGGGCTTTGAATGTCCTGTTACTTGATGATGAGAACACAGCTCTTTGTTTCACTTCCCAAGGATCCACATGTAAATAACTGCCCCATCACACCTCATGGAACTGAACGTGCCTCCTGGTCCCCTTTGCCTCTAGATCCAGTCTTTTATTCCTTTTCACCAGCTTTAATATTTCCATTATTAAAATCTAACCCAAATAAAACCTAGCTCATAAAAATTAAGTTTAAGCAAGCAATGAATGTTAGTTCCAATTACATTTTAAAGTGTGTTCATATGCAACATCTGTCTATAACATTTTATTTCCAATGAAGAATGCAGCTTTTCTTTTTGCCTTTAAAAAGAAATTCACTCACATTCTCAAGGTTTATGCCTATTGCTGTAGCTTGAGCACCAGTGCAGTACACACAATAGAAATCGTCCTTAGGAGCACACAGGTCCCTCTTTGGTGGGTCCTGAATCGTTACAGGTAAATGCTGAAATGATGACTTCCTTCTTAATTAGAGATGAACAAGCTCAGAAAAAATAATAACCACCTGGCAAGTCGGCACATCTTTGAAAGCTGAATTAAAATCAAATGAGAGAAATAATTGGTACAGCTGGAAATAATAAAAACAATAGCGACCAGACACATCTTTGACAAAACATGACAAACCAGAGAGCTATTACAGTGAACAATCTTAATTGTGTCATTGCTCACTAAATCTCACTTTTTGCCCACTGAAGTCTTGATCACAATGAAAAACAATACTCCAGTATGTAAAGGCAAAAGGCAGTCACCCGTGCTAGCCTTACTGGGCAGGACAATAATCAAGTAGTCCTCACAGACTATTGTGTCTACATAGATACAATACTGCAGTGTAAGTGAATCGTTATGTCTCCTTTTTTTGTGCCTTACATGGAAGTGCTAATTTTTGTTGCAACTTGTTTGTGGACTAATGCCTATTTTTGATGGCTGTATCAAATCTTAAATTTGATTTTTCATATTTGGGGCTTACTTGGATTCTGCTGTCCAGATCCAGAATTATTCCGGAGACATTACTGGCCTGGCACAGTCATGATGATGTCAGCCTTCCAGAATGCAGATGCTGCCATCATCGCTGCTGCTACAAATAGCAGTTTTTTTCTTGCTATGTTGCAGGAAAGAAAAAGGCTGTATGCCAAAGTGCTAACAATGGTTTTCTTTGAGAAATGGGATTGCTGGTAACTTTTATTTCTGGTTATGTTCTCTCCTGCATTTACAAAACTTCTTTCAAGTTTAAAGCCAAATGTGATTTCATGTCAACTCTTCTTCAGTCCTGTAAATACACATGAGAGGAGCAAATGACCCAACCACCCATTCACATGTCTCCACTAACAGACAATGGGAATGCCCATCAGAGGAATGAAGCTGTATGCCTTGTCACCCCATTAAAGTGCAAGGGGAGAGCTCCCCAGTAAAGCAGAGCCTTGCAGACTGCAGAGTGGAGTACACGCACTGTGTGGGTCTGGAAATGGGGTTATCTAGATGTTCCATGAATGATGGATCTCCTGCGTGGTG
The DNA here is from genome assembly GCF_051225735.1 of Oryctolagus cuniculus. NCBI lineage: Eukaryota > Metazoa > Chordata > Mammalia > Lagomorpha > Leporidae > Oryctolagus > Oryctolagus cuniculus. The sequence continues at coordinate 102,381,237 of NC_142870.1, forward strand.
GAGGGCAAGCCTCTTAGTCTCATCTGTCGCTCCTCCCATTAGAACATCCTCTTGTCCACAGCCGAAGTTTCCACTTAGAGTTAATGGAAACTGAGAGAAGTGGGACGCTTCTGCCTAGACTTTCTATCAAACAAAAATAAAGATTTCATTCAAACTTTTTTATTTTAAAAGAAGCAGTACCTCAATGAAATGTGGTTATGATCAGAAATCTTAACATAAGTAGAAAGATCACTGCCACTAACAAAAATTAATACATGACCTTGGATGAGCTGCCTGTGAAGCACATAGTGGTGCTCACCAAGTAGTTGTTCAGGAATGAAGGAAGGGTCAGACGAGGATCCATCTTCCCGTCCTGTCCCTCGGTGACTTACTCGGGCCTCCTGCGACCCATTTGTTGGAGATTTGTTGGTGTTGCTCAGGAAAATATAAAATCCACAATTTATGTCATTCCCTTTTTTTTTTCTAATTTTACTACTCTGTAAACTCTCAAAATCTGAAAAACTACAGGCCACTGAATGGGCACGACTTCGGGTATTCTTTTTTAAGGGGTTGTCTCTTTCCCCCATCCCCAGATGTGTCCCTCTTAGGAGAACAGAGTCTTTTATTCTCCCGTCTCTGAAACTCAGGAATAGGTGTTTAACCCAGCAGCTAACATGTCCACATCTCACATCAAAGTGCCTGCATCGGAGTCGGCACCACTCCGATCCAACTTCCTGCTAATGCAGACTCTTTGAGGCAGTGGCCATGGCTCAAGTAGCTGGGTCCCTGCATCTGCATAGGTGACTTGGAATTGAGCTCTGGGCTCCCAGCTTTGGCAGTTGAGGCCATTTAGAGAGCAGTTGAGGCTATTTGGAGAGTGAACCAAAGATGAGAGTGCTTGCATCTCTCTCCCTCTCTCTCCCCACTCCACCACATATGTGTCTCAAAGAAATAAAAAAAAATTGAAGATGTTAGATGTCTCAAACTAACATTCCACTCCCTACAATTATCTTTTTAAAAGCAAAGAGGTAAGCAAATAACCATTTTCTGCACACTCACCATCTATTACAAGATGAAATGATGGACTAGACATAATTTCATTGACTGACATTCTGTAGTCCCTCCTAGAAAACTGCCTTGCAGGGGCCGGCATTGTGGCATAGTGGGGAAAGCTGCCACCTGCAACACTGGCATCCCATATGGGTGCCAGAATGTATCCCGGCTGCTCTACTGTCTGTCCAGCTCTCTGCTAATGCCCTGGGAAAGCTGCGGAAGATGGTTCAGGTGCTTGGGACCCTGCACCTGCGTGGGAGACCCAGAAGAAGTTCCTGGCTCCTGGCTTCAGGTTGGTCCAGCTCTGGTCAATGTGGCCATTTGGGGAGTGAACCTGTGAATGGAAGACCTGTGTGTGTGTGTGTGTGTGTGTGTGTGCGCGCGCGCATATGCGTGCATGTGTATCTTCCTCTCTGTGTATAATTCTGCCTTTCAAATAAGCAAACCAATATTAGGAAGGAAGAAAGGAAGAAAGGAAGAAAGGAAGGAAGGAAGGAAGGAAGGAAGGAAGGAAGGAAGGAAGGAAGGAAAGGAGGGAGGGAGGGAGGGAAGAGGGAAACTGCCATGCAATTACTCTAGGAAAGGCGGGTAGCTCCAGGTCAGGCAGTTCACTTTCTAACCAACGACTAGTGACGGCCTCTCTCAATGACTAGTGAGAGCCTCTCTCTTCAGATACAAGTTCAGAGAGCACGAAGATAATCTGCGGTGAGTACTGAGCTTCAGGGCCCTTGATGCAAAGTTGGGGTGAATGGGGTCAGGCCAAGCCACACGGAAGATGAGTAAGCAGGGAAAGTTAGTCAAGAAGCCAGCAGAGATGACTAGAGAGACGAAGTCCTCAGAGACAGTAAAGTGGCTTCATTTTTGGCTTTCAGCCCCTAGATCCCACTGGATTCCAGGAATTCCTTATTTGGCACCACCACCACTCTTTTTCTTTCTGAGCTAGTGAATATCTGCTTCTGAGTGTGAAAGAATTTTGTCTGGAACTGCAGAAGACTGAAGCCCATGCATTCTCAGAAAAGAGATTTACAATTCTTTTTGATCTTTCTTTTTTAGCTAGGCATTTTCTCTTCTTGTTTTTGCAACACCAAAAATACATAAGCTATCCATCATACTTCTTTCTCAAGTTCCCTCTAGGCACAGTGCCAAATGGTTTCCAGGCCTGGGGAAGTAGTGCTCAGCCCCCGCTCCTCACGCTGCGTCCTCCCATCCCCGTGTTCACTGTAATCCAGGTGTGCTCATGCATCCAGCTGCGGAGTGGCCCTGCGCAGGTTGCATCACCCGGTAGGTAAGGCACAGCGCAGATCTGCAGTGCCTGGGTCTCGGGGAGAATACATTGGTGATCCCACACAGTAGAAGTCCCGCCACTGTTGTTGCTCCATCAGGGGACATTCTAGAGAGAGCTGAAGAGACAACTGGATGTCACAAAGAGAATACTATTTAACCCATTCTACCACCCTAATGGTTAGACTATCACTTCCATTTTCTGTACAAAAAAAACAAAACCCAAAAGCCCGAGTCTCACAAAGCTTTCCTATCACATTCCTAAGATCATATTCGGCAAGAGCTGCCTGGCTTCCACGGAACCATGTTCAACTCCAGTGCATGCTGCACTCATGTAACAATACTTCTCGAGCCAAACACACTGAAGCCCGGATCACAGGACTGCTTTAGCCCTAAGGAAGTGCTGTCTGGAATAATTTTCCTGAACTTCTGCAGGAACCGCTCAGGATGAGACACAAAGGCCCCAGAGAGCTCTCTCATCACCCCGGTCCTCTCCCCTCTCCTTCTCTGACCTTCATCAGACAAGGACTTGATTCATGAGCTCCAGGTTGTAGACACGAGCCACTGCCCCACCCTGCCCTGCCAGCCCTGGCACGGGCAGCCTTCAAGACGGCCACCCACGCTGCACACCTGCTAGAAGTAGCGTGCTGCGGCTGTGCTCTCCTTCATGCACCCGGGTTGGTTTGGATAACAGCATACGACAGAAGTGATGGAACATTATTTCTGAGAGTAATTGTGAAAAGAGTCACCTCTTCCTTGGCTAGTCATTATGTCCCTCTGTGTCCGTCTGGGATCTTTTACTCTGGGGGAAACCAGCTGCCCAGTCAGGAGGACCTAGCCCACTCACAGACAGGCTCACCTGGTGAGGAACTCCCGTGTGCAGCCCACAGCCAGCAAGAAACTAAAGCCTGTCCATGACCTCATGAGTGAACTTAGCAAATGTTTGTTCCCCAGCGGAGCGTTCAAATGAGACGGCAGCCCGGGCAAACAGCTTCAGTGCACTGTCATGGGAGACCTTAAACCAGAATCAGCGACCTTAACTGTTCCCAGATTCCTGAGCCACAGGAAAAAAATAGATTGTCTTAAGTGCTGAATTTAGGTATACTTTGTTACACAGCAGTGGATAACAATTTCATGTCCTGGAATTTTCCTCCAAATTCTAAACCTTGGCCCACTCAGATAGTTCCTGTTGAGAAAAGAACAGTTTTTCTTTTTAGCCTCCCTTTAGCAGATCATTGATGTCAACATCCTGTCACCCCCTCCCCTTTCCGAAGCTATTTCACAAATGTTTGCACTTGAAATATGCAAGTGGTTCTAGATGGTGAAAGTCTCAGAAAGCCGCTACTATGTGCTTCCTTTGTCCCATCATTTTTATATTCCCTTTGATTTTCTGAATCTTTTCCTCCCAGAAAGTCTGTCTACAGAAGCCAGGGAATGTTAAGGAAGAGTTTGAATCCTTTCCTGGGCAGAATATTTAAGTCCTACATTATTGTTTGTTTTCAGGCAAACCAGTACAATTATGCAACATAAATTCTTTTAAAGCATCTGGGACTTCAGTTCAATTTAAAATCCTGTGGGTTTTATTACCAGAATGAATGATTATAAAATATATGCATGCAAATGAAGAGATAAAAAAATTAAAGGGCATATGAAATTTAATGCACGCTACTTGTAATTCCATGCCAAATTGTTGCAAAAGACAGTGGCTATGCAATCCTGTGTAAAAATGTGGTTTGTAATATTTACGACTTGAGAATGTGGTTTTAATATTCTATTGTCATGGACATATATTATAAAACAGGGCAGAGAATTAGTTTCTGGTGTTAATATGGGGGTGGGGGGAGAAGGGTTTACCCAAGGCTGTCATCAGTTTTAATGCCAAAATAAAGAGCCCTGTTTTGACTAAGGTGATTCACTCCAATAGCATACCATTGTAAAAACCTTGTGGAAATGGGGATTATCTGTTGTTGAGTGTTTTTGTTCTAAGGGCTCATTTGGGGGCAATCTCATTCAGTCAATATTTATGAAATGCCAAAAACATGTGAAATTAATGTAGGAGAGGCTCTAGGGGCGAGGGGTGGAGAGAGTTAAAACTGAGGTTTAGAAGATCTCCTACTAAGGAGACCACAGCCCAGAGACAGAGAGGCAGATCTGGGCATACAGTCTGAACCAGGGCCCCAGAACTTGTCACAGCAGCCAAGTAGCAGGCTCCCACCCCCACACTATTCTCTGAATCCATCCTCCGCATGGCCGCCCGAGTGCTACCCAAAATAAAATCCAATTGTGTTGCTTCCTCTGTTGCTTAATAAAATATAGTCCAGGTTCCTTAGCACCGGCCTCTTCCACATTTGGTCTAAAACCACCTTTTCATATTCAAATACCCCTCTGAGGAGGAGCAGTTAAGGCCAAAGTGGATTGCACTTGAAAAGACTGAGGATTCCAGCACTGTTCCTCAATGGTGCATCAGCATCCGCGGTTTGCACAACTCATCTCTTTCTCATTTGGCCTCTGACCAGAATGGAGGATGGAGTCATGGCAACCAGGAAGCAGCTGCGGCATTTCCTTGTAGGCACTGCTACAGGGGAAGGAAACAAAGGCTGTATTTTAAATGAACTGTGATAATTAGGGTCTCCTTTTCCTAACCCCTCCCCTGCAGTCCCCATCCCGCCCCCCACCCCCACCCCGAGCAGAATGTTGCACTTGTAATGTCTCGGTCTCTGTGCTTCACCCAGGAAGAGAAATCTGCTAGAATCACCCTTGGAATCTAAACGGGATGGCAAGATTTGGAGCAAGAGAAAAATGCTCGGGTTTCACGAGGATGAGGCAGCATTTGTAGCACAGTGGAGACAAGAGTCGAGGGGCCTCAGGATAGCAAGGTTTTTGGTTTTCATTGGAAATAGCTAGTGGGCTGGGGAGTTCACCTACAGTACAGTAACAGGTCTTTGTGTGTGTGTGTGTGCATTTCTTCAGAAACCACAGTGTGCCTGGGTGGAGGTGGGGGAGGGCGTGCTCTGAGAGCACAGCGTGTGGTGGGGACCAAGCAGTCAGCAGGGAGGGAGCAAAGTGTCTGCCTGAACTCCTGCTGTAGCTGGGAGGGCAGCCCTGCCCTGGTGCTGAGCAGCAAGAGCCAATGCGATGGCCGCACGCAAGGCCGTGGCCTGGAAAACAGCATCTCCCGCCCTGTGACTCATGCACTCCAAATAAACCTCATTTCTTATTTGATCCCAAAGAAAGAGCCATCAGAGGTAGATCCTCCCAGCAGGCAAATGGGTAGGGACACAGAGGAATCTGTACTTGATGCAGAGATATGAAGGAGTGCACCCTATGTCGTTTCTACAATCCAGAGACACTGGACGCAGTTCACGGCTATTCAGGTAGGAACCAGTCTCCAGACTCCTACAGACCCTTTGACGTGCTGGCCCCCCTCGGCGTGCATCTATGAAGAACACTACTCTTTAAGAAAAATAGCATTTCCCCATTCCTGCTTCCTCATTCCTCTCTCTTTCAAAGGTACACTATAGGGGTTAGCAGACAATAGACCACAGGCTTAATCAAACCTTTTGCCTGGTTTTGTACAGCCCTTGAGCTGAGAATGAGTTTTACATTTTAAGCAGTTGAACAAGCGAGACAATTTTCTGACACATGAAATCCAAATTCCCAGGGTCCATAAATAAAGTTGTACTGGAACACTCTGGACCGTTGTTTATGTATTATCTGTGGTTGCTTTCGTGACAGTGGCCAAGTTGAGTGGTTGCCACAGAAACCATACAGTCCACAAAGTATAAAGCATTGGTTACCCAGCCCTTTACAGAAAGTTTGCTGACCACTGCTTTGTACATGCGGAGAGATGATTGACAGAACTCGGGAAGGAGTGTAGTAAACCAGGTGCCCCCATGCGGGGCCTGAAGCAGATTGTAGCTGCAGTCTCAAGCCTTCTCCATCCTGTGCTAAGTGGGAGAGGGCAACAGCTCCTCCAACTTTCTTGGCTGGAGAACGTTTGTCCCCATGTAAGGACCTGGAAATGAACAGGCAATAAAATAGAAAAAAAGGAGAGCGATGCAAAGAAATGGGGGTAGGGGATATTTATGCCAGAATACTTATGAGCACCGGTTGGAGTCCATCCAGCTTCCAACCCAGCTCCCTGCTAATGTGCCTGTGAAAGCAACAGAAGATGGCCTGCGTACTTGGCGCCTGCCACCCATGTGGGAGACCTGGATTATGTTCTTGGCTTCAGTCTAGCCGAGCCTTTGGCTGTTGTAAGCATTTGGGAGTTGAACTAGCAAATGGAAGATCTCTCTCTCTCTCTCTCACTTTTCCTCTCTCTTTTCAGCTCTCTCCCTTTCAAGTAGATGGAAATAAGTAAATAAATAAATTCTTAAAAAGCAGAAGAAAAAAAAAGCAACCGGGGCAGGACGAGACAATTCCCAGGGCAGCCCCTGGAAGCCCCGTCCGTCCCCACCAGGCTGTTGGAGAGCTGAAGAAGGGGCCCAGTTAGGGACGGCTGTAACGACATCTTGAATGGAAACCTGGAGATGGCGACAGCAGGGTGAGTGGCCTCTGACGCAGTTTCAAAACATGCTCTCCTGACCACAGTGAGGAAACCAAAACGACTCTCCCAGGTCGCGCCTCCAGGGTTCAGCGAGCCCTGCCTGGAGCCCACCAGTGTTCCTCAACAATGGCTACTGAGCGAGCAGCTGGCGGAAATATTTAGCAGAATTGAGGGAAAAGGAAAATGCTTTGATAATTAAAATATATGCCTCAAGGAGCTATTTCCAAATATTTTTCAGTGCCTGCTTTTAACCAAAATAATAGAAAAATTGATATGACTCCACACTAATGCCACTATTCCCTACTGTGCCCTTGACCATTGTCCATTCCAAACAGAATCGGGCTGATTCAGAACAATGCTTAACTGTTTTTTGTATTTTTTCATTCTACATACATTTATTAAGCACTTGTTACTCGCAAGGCACTGTACCAAGAATAAGTGGAAGAAAACAAAATGAGACATTTGTAGTTCATATAAGAAAAAATTGAAGGAGCAGACACTGCGGGGCAGTGGGTTAAGCTGCCACCTGCTATGCCAGCATCCAGTATGAGCACCGGTTTGAGTCTCAGCTGCTCCACTTCCTATCCAACACTCGGCTAATGCACCTGGGAAAGCAGCAGAAGATGGCACAAGTGTTTGGGTTCCACCACCCACATGGAAGATGTGGATGGAGTTCCAAGCTCTTGTCTTTAGCCTGGCCCAGCCCCAGCCATTGCAGTATTTGGGGAGTGAACCAGCAGATGGACGATCTGTGTGTGTGTGTGCGTGCACATATGCACGTGTAATTCTGCCTTTAAAATAAATCTTTTTTTAATAATTTAAAATCACAAATACTTAATACTTGAGTAGAAGCCATGTGGATCTAAGTGTAAGGCTGCTGAGGTATCTGGGCTCTGCAAAGTGAGAAGTGGAGTGTGGATAGCTCAAGCAAAATGAGCTTTGCCCTCCAACATCAGTCTCCTGGTAAGAGGAGGATGGGAAGCTAACTGCCCAAGTCAGAGTTCTTCAAAGCCTGGGAGGAGAAACATCTCTTCAGAGAAACCTGGAGCATCTGCTCAAAGTACACCAAGCTGTTCCTGGCCTGTGAATCAGAATCTCCAAGACAGGCCCAGATGTGCCTGCTGCACAGGGGGCCCCTAGGACAGTCCCAAGTTAGAGACCCAGGCTGGATGCGAGGCTCCTACACTTTGCTGTTCATTGAACCACCTGGAGACTCAGGTATCAGCGTGTCATACCACCCTCCAGCTGATCCAAACAGGTTACCAACTTTCAGAACCAGTGTGGTCTTCTCTCTGCCCTTGTAATTTTATACAGAATAGTAGGTTCTATTTCAAAAAATAAATAAATAAATAAAGTATTTTCCCCTCTCATTTATTTAAGTAAATACATTCATTTGACTTTGCATGGTCCACTCTTTCTGTTTATCCAATACATCCTTCAGGATCTTGGACTGTATAATGCAAACCAGACCCATTGATACAACAGTCACTACACGTGTGCCTAGGGACATGTGTGTATGTGGGCCTATGTACATGTACCAGACAACATGTGAAAAGCTGGAGGAGAAGAAATGAAAAGCACAGTCCCACAAGGTCCATAGTCAAGCAACAACGTGAAGATTCTAGCATTCAGTGTGCCTAAAGGGCTCTGGAGACACAGAAGGTCCTAACCAGCCAGGAACTAGGGGTGATGTCGGTAGGCTAGGAGGGAAGGTCACTGCAAACTTCTCAGAGAAGGAGCTACTTACGCTGAGTGTTGAAGAACAGATAGAGGTCAGCCTCACGGAGAAGGAAGAGCCAGCAAAGGGACGCCAGCTGCAAAGGCGTGGTCGTGTCTCAGCTGTTGGGACAGTATCTGGAGGATGAGACGGCTGCGAAGTGCCCCTGCCCTGAGGAATGAGGCGGGTCACGCCTCCCGTCACTTCAGGGCCAAGAAAACTCTAGTGGCTCTCAAACCCAGCCCAGACTAGAATCATTTGGGATTTCTTTCAAATATTTATTAATTTGTTTATTTATTTATTTGAAAGGCAGAGCTACAGAGAGGGATGGGAAGAGAAAAAGAGCAAGAGATCTTCCATCTGCTGGTTTACTCCCCAGATGGCCACAATGGACAGGAACTCTACCCTGGGCTCCCACACAGGTGCGGGGGCCCAAGTACTTCCACTGCTTCCCCAGGCACTTTGGCAGGGAGCTGGATAGGAGGTGGAGCAGCCAGGACTGGAACCTGTGCTCTGATATGGGATGCTGGTGCTGCAAGTGGCGGCTGACTCCATCGTGCCATGACGCTGGCCCTACTTGGGATATTTTGAATCATAAGAAAATCATCCCCAGAAAGACTGGCTTCATGACACTCCAGCATCCCTATTTTATAACAAGCATCCTGTGCGACTCTAGGAGGCAGGACTGGTGCCACATTTGGAGTGTTAGTAAATGGAAAGCCAGTCTTGGCCGCCGGGGATATGGATTCTCCTGGCAGGGCTGCCCCACCCTGTTCCCTTTCCTTCCTGCCCAGGCATGTTGTCACTTCATTGCCTTTTGAGGAAAGCAATCAGAGTTCCCAGGCTGGCCGTTCATCTGGCAGAAAGGGGGTTGAGTGATCCCTGCCACTCCCAGGCGCTCAAGTCACACCTCTACAAGCACAAGCACACGTACACTCTCACTGGGAGGAGGAGGGAGTGGATGGTTGCTGGCGCAGAGAGGGAGGGGAAACCATGACATGCAGGGCCTAGTTGTATCCCCCAGGAACACATGGAAATGCTTGTTAAAATCCTGGATTCACAAATTCTACCACGGCACATACTAGAATTTTTCCCATTGAATGCAATGGAATGAGCTAAGGCAGTGTATGTAATCAGATGCTTAACGAAAGTAATGGAATATTCAAGGAGAAACAGAAACAGTGAACCAGCAAGGCAGAGGGACTGGGCAGGCAGCTAAAGGCACACACCAGCTTCGTGAGTCCCCGGCCCCTGCAGCCAGGCTGCGTGTGATTCAAATCGGTGCTTGAGCAGAAGAACAAATTGCTACATGTCATAAATCTTTTGGGTCATCTGCAAATAGTTGAAACCAGGAATGCTAAATCCATGAATGCCAAGAGTGCATTCATATATCAAAATGAACATTTGTACAGAAAACACAAGGCCAAACAAAAGAAATGTGCACTTGCATTTATGTGTAACCAGCACAGATCAGAATCTAGCCATTGGATCTCTGACACAACATCTTTACAGTCCTCCGCTCCGTATTTCAAACTCAGCTCCAGGGTCTAATAAACAGAATTTTCTGAATCACAATCAGAATATATGATTGCAGAAAACTTTTGTTTGTTTGTTTGCTTTCTGAATGGTGAATGTTTATAAAGAAGTCTGGTCTTGGGCTCAGAGGACAGAGAAGCAAGGCTGATAGGAGAGCAAACATTGGGACAAGGGCCACGCCTGGGAGAGAGGCAGGAGGCTTGGATCACACTGCACTTAGGCCAGAGGAGGTTGCATCTAAGCAGGTTTCCTGTGTCTGCAAGCCCTGGCCCTGCAGGCTGTCCAGGCAGCCATCCAGACATGTATCTGACGGGGCAGGGCAGCAGAAGTCTAAGACAAGTCCTCCTGTGTCCTCCCGAGACAGCTGCCAGTTACAGAAACCTCTGAGGGACGGTAATGACCTCAGGGAGGAGGGGAGCAGGAAGCAAAAGATCTTGGCCAGGAGGGGAAGGGGAGTTTTAATGTGAATTTGCTGAAATATAAGCATGAACTTACTAAGAAAATTCTGCATTGGATTGAGATTACTTGGAAGTGACTAAATTCAAGACTTTCTGCTGAGTAAGAAATTGCTCTTTCTATGAGAAAATAAAGAGGACAGTTTTGCACATCTGACTGTATGACCACAAAAGCCAAAGGCTTCCCTCTGGCTTTTGTGTGTTCTCTCCTTCTGCACTGGGCAGGGTCCCTTCTTTGTTGGCAGCCAAGATCGGAACCCTGGCTGCTCGCTGAGACGCCCTTCAGAGCCACTGCAGCGGGAGCAGCCAGACTAAGGCCCTCAGCACAGGCAGGTGCCTCTGCTCACTCCTGCACTCCTTTCTTCAGGAACTACGTTCTTTGTCTTCCACTCCTTGGGGCCTTAGAATTCAGGACCAGGGAGCCGAGTAGAAGTTTGGGAGGCCAAGAACAGCCACTCCAGATTCGCTTCCATGTAAATAGCTCCCTATAAATACTTTCCTTAACAGGGACACTTTATAATTAGAATATCCAGGATTGGCATTGGTTCAGGAAAATGAGCACATACCCTGCACTGGGAGTAGAGTGTAAACTTGATCGGCTTTTCTGGAAAGTGGTTGGACTCTGTTTCAGAAAGCCTTCCAATGTGCATGCCTTTTGCCGTGGTTTGAATAGTTTGTCCCTCAAAGTAACAGTATTGGAAGGTGCTAAGACTGGTATTAACCCATACTATAACCAAATACCTGAGGCTGAGTATTTTCTAAGAAAAAGAAGTGTATTTAGCTCACAGTTTTGGAGACTGAAGGTTCAAATAGCTCCGTGCGGTTCTGGCTACAATCCATGGCCAATGGTATCATACCAGGAGCACGTGTGAAGGGGAGAGAGCACGTGATGAGACAGGAAGCCAGACACCGGGAGGAGCTAGAACTTTCACAGGAACAAACTGCACGAGAGCAGCATCAGTTCCTTCCAAGGGCAGCGCCTCAGGGACCTAAAGACTCCTGCAAGGCTCCACCTCTTCAAGGCCTGCTACGATCTGGATGCTTTTCACCAACTCCCAAAGGTCTATGTGTTAAAGGCTCAGTCCCCAAAGTCTAATGTGAATGGTTAATGGTTTAATGTTAATAGGTTAAGGATAGAACCTTAATTAATTATGGTGTCTGACAGTGAGGCCTTTGGGGAGTGATTATGTTGGGTCAGTTGCTGGAATAGAGCCCTTTGACTGAACCATGGCGGCTTCATGAGGAGAGACCACACAGACAGAGGTGGGCATGCCCTGGCTCTGCTTCCTGGTTCACCATGATCCTTCCTCCATGTGTATTCCTCATCAGACACCAGCCCAGTGTACTACCCAGTCCTGGACCACGAACCTCCAAAGCCATGAACCTAAGCAGCCTCCTTCCTTCATAAGCATCTTGTCTTGGGTATTTTGTTGTAGTAAGAAAAAGCTGATTAATGTCAGGTCCCACTTCCTCTGAACATCACCACGCTGAGGACCAAGCTACCGAAGCATGAACCTTGGTGACACCCAAGACCTTTAAGAGGTGAGTGGCAGAAGGTGATTGAGTCAAGTCCAACTCTGTAAAAGGATTAACACTGGTCTTGCAGGAGTGAGTTTTGTCGAAAGTAGTTACTATGAGAGTCAGTAAGCCTGACCCCGCCCACTCTCCTGCTTCCTCTCAGCATGTGCTCCCACCAAGTGATGCCATCGCTGTTATGACACAGCCTTTCCTCTGAGACTGACCACATGGAACCACTCGATCTTGAATTTTCAGTGTCCAAAACCAATAAACTCCAAGCCTAATAAACTCTTTACTTTATAAAGCATCCAATCTCTGGTGTTTTGTTATAGAAACAAACAAACAAAAAAACAGGCTAAGACACATTTTTAAGCAGAAATTCAACTAGGAATTTGCTTAAGGCAACAACTTAAAATCCCAATACCCTGTAGCAACTGAGATCCAGCCCTTGACATAAGCACTACCTAGGCTCATGTCCTGATTCCACTGATCAGCTGAATGAACCTTCAGACTCTGTACTAAATGTGAACTGTGAGGCCTTGATATGTGAATTGGGGATAGGAACGGTACCCATCTCACAAGGTTGTCATGGGGCTACAATGAGCTCAAGCATGCAAATGCTCTACACTACGTCCAGCAAGGTGTGAGAGTGTGATAAATATTGCTGGTGCTCTTGAATCATATTGCTCTCCACACATCTAAAAGGCCACGGTACAAGGACAGTCGTAACAACCATTGTTTGTAAAATAGGAAAGCTAACTGCAGCCAAAGTATCTCGTGAATGATTTGTGAAACAAATTATGACACATCTTAAAATGACTTTTAGTTTGTCTTTAAAAATGATGTTATGAAAATGTACCTATTGCTATAGAAAAATGTGCACATTATTACTTGGTGAAAGAAGCAGGTTTACAAACTAGCGTGCACAGCGTGATCCATTATTTGTTGATCTATGCCTATGTATTTGTAGACAAGCACACAGAATGATAGACTCAAAGATATTAAGATGTCTGTCTTGATGGATTTTTTTAACCTCTATTATCTTTGGCTTTGTGTTATGTATTGCATTTATAATAAGCAAAAATAATTTTTGCGGAAATGTCATATTTAAAGTGCAAATCCTCCTTGGGAAGTCATAGGTAAGTTTTATCAGGTAATTATTATCAAATATCAAGACTTTCTCTTAACAGAGTAATTCTAATTCAATAGTGTAGAAGGTGTGAAGAGAATAGAAAATCACTATCAGAACACTCCAGGAATCGTTGCTACCACAGGCAAACGTTGCAGGTGATGCTACAATCTGCTCATGAGAGTTTAGCATGAAATACAAGGGAACTTCCAAAAGTTTGTGGAAAAATGGAATTAGAAGGCATGATCATTTTGATGCCAAAAATTTTGAAATCTATGTTCAGTTTTTTCATGCTATGTATTTCCATGAACTTTTGAAAAACCCTCATAGAATATTTGTACAGTCTCAAATGACCTCTGCCAAGATAGTATTAATTATCAAGAGGGAAAATAGCTACTTTAGAGTGGGGAGGACTGGGGCAGGCACTCTGGCATAGCGGGTAAAGCTGCTACCTGCAGTGCTGGCATCCCATATGGGCACCAGTTTGAATCCCGGCTGTTCCACTTCCCATCCAGTTCCCTGCTGTGCGCCTGGGAGAGTGCCTGGAAAGATGGCTGAAGTACTTAGGCCCTTGCACCCATGTAGGAGACCCCAAAGAAGCTACCAGTTCCTGGTTTCAGATCGGCCCAGCTCCTACCATTGCAGCCATTTGGGGAGTGAACCAGTGGATGGAAGATTCTCTCTCTCTCTTTCTCCTTCTCCCTCTCCCTCTCTCTCTCTGCATAACTCTGCCTTTCAAATAAACAAATAAATCTTTTAAAAAATTGAGTGGAGAGGCCCAGCAGACAGCACCTTAATTAAGTGATCAAGTTTAACATCACCAGCACTGAGACACAGCAACATCATGAACCTTCCAACAGGACAGCCAGCGTAAGAAGCATGTGTCACTTCTACAGTGTTCTTGCAGAACTTGAATCTCACCATGAAAAGACAACAGACTCAAAGTGAGATAGTTTCTGAAATACCTCACCAGAGCTCTTCAGGAGTATCAAGTTCACAAAAGATAAGGACAGGCCAAGGAACTATCACAGATGCAAAGAGGAAAGAGACAAGACAACTAGTGCGACACTGGGGTCCTGGATTGGCTCCTAGAAGAGCACAGCAACTAGGGGAGAAACTGAGGAAATCCAAACAAAGTCAGCCACTTGATTATAATAGTATGTCCCAACATTATTTTTTTCTTAGTTTTTATAACTATTACATGGCTATTAAGACATCAATGCTAGGGGAAGTTGGGTGAAAGGAATATGGGAACTGCCCGTACTAAGTTTTGCAATTCTTCTATAAGTCTAAAATTATTTCAAAATAAAATGTCTAGATAAAAAGCAAGACATGAAGGTGGGCATATGATGCAGCTGTTAAGATCTTGAGGCACCTGCATCCCATTCTGGAACTCCTGGGTTCAAGTCCCAGCTCCACTTTCAGTTCCAGTTTCCTGCTAATGCATACCCTAGGAGGCAGCAGCTGGCGACTCGAGTAGTTGGGCTCCTGCTACCCATATAGTAGACCCAGACTGAGTTCTGGGCTCCTGGCCTCTGCCTAGCCCGGCCCCAGCTGTTGCACATATTTGGAAAGTGTTTTGTGTTTTTTTTTTTTTTTAAATTTTTTATTTGAGAGTAGAGTTACAGACAGTGAGAGAGAGAGAGACAGAGAGAAAGGTCTTCCCTCCATTGGTTCACTCCCCAAATGGCTGCTACAGCCAGCGCTGCGCCAATCCGAACCCAGGAGCCAGAGCTTCTCCCCTGGTCTCCCATGCGGGTGCAGGAGCTCAAGCACTTGGGCCATCCTCCACTGCACTCCCGGGCCACAGCAAAGAGCTGGATTGGAAGAGGAGCAACCAGGACTAGAACCCAGCACCCATACGGGATGCCAGCACCGCAGGCGGAGGACTAACCAAGTGAGCCATGGCGCCGGCCCCAGGTATTTGGAAAGAGAATCAGCAGGGATAAGATCTCTGTCTCTATCTGTCTACCTTTAAAATAAAATGAAAAGTCAAAAAAAACTAAAAAGCCAGACTGACGTAGGTACTTGGAGCTAGGTACTTGGCTTAGACTTACGCATTTTTGGGAAAGTCTCCCAAAGGGTCTGTGCAAGGACCGGCATTGCGGCAGAATGGGTAAAGTTGCAGCCTGTGACCCCTGCGTCCTATAAAGGGCTGGCTTGTGTATCAGCTGCTCCACTTCTCATCCAGTTCTCTGCTAATGTGCCTGGGGAAGCCACGGGAGATGGCCCAAGTGTTTGGGCCCCCATCACCCAGGTGGGAGATCCAGACAAAGCTCCTGGCTCCTGGCTTCAGGCTGGCCCAAGCTGAGTTGTTGCAACCATCTGGGGAGTGAACCAGTAGATAGAAGATCTCTCTCTGTGTCTCTCTCCCTCTCTCTATCTGTACTTCTTTCAAATAAATAACTAAATAAATCTTTTTTTAATGCAAAAAGGTCTGTTCAGGAAACATCATAGTTCTATGTATCCTCATATTTGAAAAGAAAATATTACTTTTACAGCTTGTTAGCTCATAATAAGATTAAAGCAAGCACAAGGAAAGGTGGCATTTCAGTGTGCAGCACACGCCAGTGAGAACATCCACTGATATTATCAAGACTCAATACTTCTCTTTTGAATTGTCAGTCTTCTTAATTTCCCCATTCTAGTGCATTGGTCCAATTCTTTTTTTTTTTTTTTTATCTCAGGAATCTCTTTTCTGCATGCCATGTCTGTGAGTCAACAATAAATCAAAATCAAGGACTTTTGAGTTTTAAATATTCCCCAAACTATCTTTATTATCACCTAATTTTTTTATTCACCCTTTCAAAATCAGATACAAAAGATTGTCCTCAGTTGCTACCATACTGGTGGGGACACAGAGAGAAAATGACCAGCCTAGACAAGCTCGCTGCCCTCAGCCTCCTAAGGGCACAGATGCGTAATCTCTCATTCTAAGACTCTGGGTAATTAAAACATGGAGCAGCTACACGCACAGCTAAATTTATTGAGCTTTACTTCACCCTCCTAACCACTCTCTACGTAGGTAATATATCATTTCCATTTTACAGGTAACAAAGCTGAGGCTTAAGGAAATACATAATTTTTTTCAAGGTAACAGACTGAGCGGATGAAGCAGGTGTGGGATGCCAGATTTATTTATGATTTATTGCTTAGTTTCCAAGATTTTGTCAATATTTATTGGTGGTATTCACTGGTATTAGAGGTTTACCTAGAAACGTAAAAATCTAAAACAATGGGTGAACACAGGAAGCCTCATGCGTGCGAGAGCCTGCTGCAAAGGAGAGTCACTGGGAATAGATGACTTTCTACCATTTATAGGGCGATGAAGAACACGTAAATATGATTGCAACACAGCAAATCGAACTGACACCATGCCAATCAGTACAAGCTTGCTAAGCTAGTTGTGTGGGGGTACTCATGTATGTTGTAGTATGCAAAATGTCAGTGGGTTCAGGACGAATACTACATTTGCTGACCACTGAAAGTCGTGTGAAGAGACTGTCCGAGGGAGAGGACTCCTGCCCATGGGGTCTGTCGTTCCTCCTGGAAAACACCCCCCACGCACCCACCAGCTCAGTCTCCTTGAAGTTTTAATCACCTCCTTTCTCAGCTGGAGAACACGAAGTGACTCCACATGCCTTTGAAAGATTGTCTAAATTCCTCAACAGTCTGTCCAACCTCTCCTTCCAACAAAATTTTATTATCAGTTAGGCTAATTTCTATAACAAGGAACAGAAATCCTAACTCAAACTGGCCAAAACAGATGAAACTTATTTTCCTTAAAATATTTATAAGCTTTAAAAAAATAAAAAATAAAATATGTATGTACATTTCTTTTTTAAAAAAAGATTTATTTATTTATTTGAAAGTCAGAGGCTGGCGCCACGGCTCACTAGGCTAATCCTCCGCCTAGCGGCGCCGGCACACAGGGTTCTAGTCCCGGTCGGGGTGCTGGATTCTGTCCTGGTTGCCCCTCTTCCAGGCCAGCTCTCTGCTGTGGCCAGGGAGTGCAGTGGAGGATGGCCCAAGTCCTTGGGCCCTGCACCCCATGGGAGACCAGGAGAAGCACCTGGCTCCCGCCGTCGGATCAGCGCTGTGCGCCAGCCGCGGCGGCCATTGGAGGCTGAACCAACGGCAAAGGAAGACCTTTCTCTCTGTCTCTCTCTCTCACTGTCCACTCTGCCTGTCAAAAAATAAAAAAATAAAAAATTTAAAAATAAAAAAAAAGAAAGTCAGAGTTACACAGAGAGAGGAGAGGCAGAGAGAGAGAAAGGTCCTCTATCTGATGGTTCATTCCCCAAATGACCGCAATGGCCGGATCTGTACCGATCGAAAGCCAGGACCCAGGAGCTTCTTCCAGGTCTCCCATGCAGGTGCAGGGGCCCAAGGACTTGGGCCATCTACTTCTGCTTTCCCAGGCCACAGCAGAGAGCTGGATCAGAAGAGGAGCAGCCGGGACTAAAACTGATGCCCATATGGGCTGCTGGCGCTTCAGGCCAGAGCATTAACCCACTGCAGCACAGCACCAGCTCCATGTATATATATATTTCTTAATTCACGTAAGTGGCAGAGAGACAGAGAGAAAAACAGGCAGACAAACTGAGAGCTCCCTAACACCAGCTCTTTTCCCAAGTGCCCCCAACAGCTCCCTTAGATCAAAGCCAGGAGCCAGGAATTCAATTTAAGTGTCCCACACGTGTGGCAGGAACCCAGTCACAGGAACCATCAGTGCCGCCCTCTGAGTCCACATTAGCAGGAAGCTGGGGTCAGGAGCCAAATAGGATATGGAACCCAGGCACTCTGAAGGACAACTTCTACAACCAGGACAAAAGAAATAGGATTGGGCTTCGCGGTGACTTACTCTAGTGGTCTCGTTGTGTCTCCTGCGGTCTCTCCCTCCCTCCTTGTCAACATCATATACAAGCACTAAAATGAACACAAAGGCCCTCGCTTTCCTACTTTGTCCAAGGGATATTCTTCCCACCGTTTCTTCTCATCCTTCAAAGCGCACGTGTTCCACAGTCCATTCCTGTGTTTCCCAGGAGAAAGCCTTGCTTGCTTTCTCTGTGACCCATGAGACTCTGTACCTCTGTCTCTGGCCCGACCATGACCTGTCTTGTAAAACTGGCATTCCTATCTGTGCCTCTCCCGCTGTACTGAACAATGAGCTCCTTGAGGGCTGAGTCCAAGTTCAACTCCTCTCTGTAGCCTCATTTCCTAATGAGTGCTTTGTATGTGAGCACACAGTGAACAATCCAGTCGACAAAGAAGAGGACCTTGTGAGAAAATCCACATAATTAATCATTCTGAGACACCATTTGCTCTCCCCTGTTTGGTGGTCGTCAGGGTCTAACACAGATACAACAAGTATTTGTTTTTGAGTTAAATGTGCTATTCTCATCAAGTAACAAAAAGGATTTTCTATATATTTTTTTTAGAGAAGGACTTATTTATTTGTTTGAAAGTCAGAGTTAACAGAGAAAGAGAGATCTTCCATCCACAGGTTCACTCCCCAAATGGTCACAACATCTGGGGCCGGGCCTGACCGAACCTAGGAGCCAGGAGCTTCTTCCAGGTCTCTCACACGGGTGGCAGGGCCCAAGGACTTGGGCCATCCCCTGCTGCTCTCCCAGGCATATTAGCAGGGCGCTGGATCGGAAACAGAGCAGGTGGGACCCAAACCGGCGCCCATACAGACCAGTGCTGCAGACGGTAGCTTAACCTGCGACACCACAGCGCCGGCCCCAAAGAAGACTTTCTTTAAAAACAAAAATCAAGTTTCACAAAAACTCCTAAAACTTGGATTGAAGTCAATCAGGGGACACTCGAGTTTGAAGTTCTCAACACAAATAGACTTCCAAGCAGAAGAGCTACGGCAAAGCTCGTCTAAGGACATCAGGGAGCCCTGGACAGGGCTGTTTCAGTGACATCTCCCGTGTTCCCTACTTGCCTGTACATTAAACTTACCAAAGTGAGACGCCAGACTAAAGAAACTGCCATCTCCTGACATCACTCACTGTCTAATCCCAGGCAGAGTCCTGAAGCTAAGATGTATCTACCCAGAAGTGGAATCCAAGAAAAACTCTCAAGAGAGTATGACCTGGGGGAAAGTACATGGTAAAGTCAAGTTTCTCTCTACCCGATGCCATTAGCCACATGAAACCACGGGTGAGTCTGTCTTACCAACAACCAGTACAGGAACAATTGCCTGTGTACATGAAAAATGTGTGTGTGTGTGTGTGTGTGTGTGTGTGAATCTGTGAATCTAGACACAAACCTTACATCCTTCACAAAAATAACTCAAAATGGATCAGAGACTTAAATGCAAAATGCAAAAAGAAAAAGAAAATTTCTAGAAAATAACACAAGAGTAAAACTAAATGACCTTGAGTTTAACAATTAATTTTTTTAAAGATTTATTTATTTGAAAGGCAGAGTTACAGAGAGAGAGAGAGAGAGAGAGAGAGAGAGAGGTCTTCCATCCACTGTTCAACCCACAAATGGCCGCAGAGGTCTGTGCTGAGCTAGGCTAAAGCCAGCAGCCAGGAGCTTCTTCCAGGTCATCCACCTGGGTTACACGGGCCCAAGTAGTTGGGGCTTTTTCTGCTGCTTTTCCTAGGCCATTAGCTGGGAGCTGGGTGAGAAGTGGATCAGCAGGGACACGAACTGGCGCCCATATGAGATGCTAACGCTGCAGGCGGCAGCTTAACCCACTGTGACACAGCTCCAGCCTCAGCAAATACTTTTTAGGTATGACAACAAAGGCATGATCCATGAAAGAAAGAATTGATAAAATGGACCTCATTAAAATTAAAATTTTCTACACTGCTAAAGACTGTCAAGAGAACAAAAAGACAAGCTATAACCTGGGAGAAAATATTTGCAAAATACAAATCTGACAAAGGACTGTTATTCAAAACATACAAAGAATTCTTAAAACTGAATACTAATAAAATAATCAACACAATTTTAAAAAAGGCAAAAGGCCTGAGAAGTCATCACCTCACCAAAGACATATACTTGGTGAATAAACATATGAAAAGATGCTCCATGTCCTATGTCATCAAGGAATTATAATTTAAAACAATAGTGAGATACCACTACATAGCATATTAGAATGGTCAAAATT
This sequence comes from Oryctolagus cuniculus, assembly GCF_051225735.1. NCBI lineage: Eukaryota > Metazoa > Chordata > Mammalia > Lagomorpha > Leporidae > Oryctolagus > Oryctolagus cuniculus. The sequence goes on from NC_142870.1 coordinate 102,401,586, forward strand.
CAGAACACAAGGGTGCTACAAAAGGTTGATGGAGGGGCTGGCATTGTGGCGTAATGGGTAAAGTAATAGCCAGCAACACTAGCATTCCATATTGGGGGCTGGTTTGTGCCCCAGCTGCTCCACTTCCAATCCAGCTTCCTGTTAATGGCCTGAGAACAGCAGTGGAAGATGGCCCAAGTGCTTGGCCCCTGCCATTCATGTGAACCTCCTGATTCCTGGCTTCAGTCTGGCCCAGCACCAGCCTTTGCAGCCATAGGGGGGAGTGAACCAGTGGATGGAAAATCTCTCTCTCTCTCTCTCTCTCTCTCTCTCTCCCCACCACCCCACTCTTTCTCTATAACTCTCACTTTCATAAATAAATAAATCTTTTTTAAAAATGGTTTGTGGAAAATTGAATTAAAAGATAAGTTTAGGGCACTGGTTCATGTCCCGGCTGCTCCACTTCCTAACCAGCTCCCTACTAATGGCCTAGGAAAAGCAGCAGAAGATAGTGCAACTACTTGGACCTCTGTTACATATGTGGGAGACCTGGAAGAAGTTCCTGGCTCCTGGTTTCAGCCTGGCCCAGCCATTGAAGCAAACTGGGAGGTGAACCAGCAAATGGAAGACATCTCTCTCTCTCTCTCTCTCTCTGGAACTCTGGAACTCTGGAACTCTGGAACTCTTTCAAATAAATAAATAAATCTTTAAAAAATATGTTTGGAGTTTGCATTCAACTCAGTGGTTAAAACATCCACTAAGACATTTGCATCCCATATTGGTGTTCAGGTTCAGGTTCAGCTGGGTTCAGGTCCCAGCTTCTGCTCCTGACTCTGACTCCAGCTTCCTGCTAATGCAGACTTTGGGGAGCAGCAGGTTATGGTTCAAGTGATTGTGTTCTGGTCACCCATATGGGTGACGCAGATTGAACTCTACTCGCAGCTTCCACTCTCACCCAACACTGGCCATTGTGGGCATTTGGGGAGTAAATCAGCTGACAGGTTCTCTCTCTCTCTCTCTCTCTCTCTCTCTCTCTCTCTCTCTGTGTGTGTGTTTGTGTGTGTGTGTATGTGTGTGTCTCCTTCTTTGCACCTCAAATGATTTTTTTAAATAAGGAAAAGATAAGTTTGTTTTGGTACAACAAATGTTGAAGTCCATGCATATGCACTAGCAGCACTGAATGCTGGAGAGGAGGTACAAGAGACACACTCATTACTGGTGGGAATGCAAAATGGTACAGCCATCTTGAAAGACAGTTTGGCAGTTTCTTCTGAAACTAAACATAGTCTCAACATATGATCCAATCATGCAACTTGGTGTGTACCCAAAGGAGCTGAAAAGCTGTCATCATGCAAAAACCTGCTCGCAGATGTCTATAGCAGATTTACTCATAATTGCCAAAACTCCGAAGTCACCAAGATGCCCTTCCACAGGTGAGTGGAGAATTAACTGTATTATATCCAGACAGTGGAATGTTATTCAGCCCTTAAAGGAAATGAGTTATCAAATCATAAAAAAGTGAAAGAGATTTAAATACATATTACTAAATGAACAAAAGCAGTCTGAAAAGGTCTCATCCTATATGAGCCCAACCATATGACATTTTGGAAAAGACAAAACTATGGCCATGGTAAAAAGATCAGAGTTGCCAAGGATTAGGGAAGAGGGTGCAGTATAGCAAGTTTTTAAGACTGTGAAGCTGTTCTGTGGTGATGGATACATGTCATTATACATCTTCCAAATCCATCAAATGTAAAGCATAAAGAATCCTCATGTAAGCTGTTCTCTTTGCATAATAATGATATTATGCCAATGTAGGTTCACCAATTGTTAACAAATGTACCACTCTCAAGTGGAGCACTGGTACGGAGGGAGGCTATAAAGAGGCAGGCAGGAGCTATATGGGAAATATCCATATCTTCCTCTCAAATTTGCTGCTGTGGAAAATAGAGTCCATTGCAAAACTTTAAAAGAAAACCTACTTTTTCTAAGAGATTTATTTTATTTATTTAAAAGGCAGAACTACATAGAGAAAGAGGAAAAGGGAGGGAGGGAGGGAAGGAGAGAGAGAGAGAGAGATCATCCAATCCTGGCTCACTCCCCTGATAGCTGAAATAACCAGGGCTGGGCCAAGCTGGAGCCAGAAGCCTGGAACTTCATTTGAGTCTCCCATGTGGGTGGCAGGGCCCCAGACACTTCAGCCATTTTCCATTAACTTCCCAGGAGCATTAGCAGCGAGCCAGATTGGAAGTGGAGCAGCCAGGACCCAAACCATCACTCACATGGGATGCCAGCATTGCAGGCAGCTGTCTAACCTGCTGCACCTCAACATTGGCCCCACAATACCATTTATTTTTATTTATTTATTTGAAAAGAAGAGACAGAGAGCCTCCATCTGCTGATTTCACTCCCCAAATGCTTGTAAAGGAGTCAAGAATGCTGTGTGGGACTCCCATGTGAAACTCGAACCATCACCATGGCACCCCAGGATCTACATTAGCAGGCAGTTGGAATCAAGAGCTGCAACTGGGGATCAAACCCTGCACTGATGTAGGATGCAGACATCTTAATCTCTAGGCCAAGGACCTGCTCCCAAACATACCACTTCTGACATGTAGAAGGCGGGTGGGAGCAGGCTTTTGACTACACTGAGCCAGTGACAACCAGAGCACAAATTTGGGAGCGAGGCAGGGAGAAGAGGAGGCAGCATATTAATGGACCAGTGGCTCAGAAGGGCCACTATAATTGCTGATGAGATGTCAGCTGTTCCATCATCCATTTTTTCGTTCCTATATTGATTTAGTAATTTGATAACCATTTATTGAAGACCCTCCATTTGTCAGTTTCTCTGCCCCGGAAGAGCTGACAGCAAGTGAGACAGAAACAAACAAACAATGACCACACACTAAGATCAGCGCTATACCAAAAACTAGCACAGAGTGAGACAAACACAGGGAGGAAGTGACCAACTCTGCCTGGAGAATGAAACCCAGAGGGCTCTGAGCGAGACTAGTCCTGGGTCAACAAAGGATGTAAACATCACAGATGCTCCAAGCCACAGGCAAGTCCTGAGCAGGCAAAGCAAACGCTTGTATGAGCAGAGTGCAAGCCCCACTGTATACAGGCAGCACTGGGGACTAGGTCAGGACTGCTCAGCTCGGGATGGGGAGAAAAGTCATTGCGTGAAGATAACCCACCTTGCTAATCATTTGTTATTGACAGCAACAACTTCTGTCCTGCGGCCCTTCCCTGTCTCCTTAGTTCCCTGTTGTTTGTGGGTAAATAACCACCTGCTATTTTACAGTATTCCTGCTTAATTGGCAACCAGCTGCCTCTAGGAAATGAGATATTACGTTCAAGTGTGACAATTTTTTTCCACCCCCATCTTATCACAGAGAAAAAAAGGCTGAATACAGGAAATATGCTCTTAAAATAGAGAGCTGCTTTAAAAAAATAAATCCAACAACATGACATAAAATTAGTGCTGAGAATTCTTCTCTCTTCTAAGGTGTCAGCTCAAGACAGACAAATCCTCATAATCATCATTTGGTGAGTTTTATTGCCTTTCACAAAGCAACAGGGCCAGACCTGGTCAGATCTTGGTGCTCATTTTTCTATGAAATTAAAGAATTCGCTGCTCCCTGAATTGCCTCTCTTGAGAATGTTTTCATTTGAAACTTTTATGGCCTTTGGAACTTTTGAGACTCCTCAATAGAAAGTTTCCATAGTCTGGGAGCTGGGTTTCTGGGCCAGCTGGCTGCTGCCGCCCTGCTCTGTGCAGCGCTGGCCAGTTAAGCCAGAGTAAGAGCGCCCTGGAAGAGCACCCTGCGCACGTGACTGCGGCATGCACAGGCCGTGCAGGTAGGACCACCACTCTTAAAGGAACAAAACAAAAATACCAAGGTGTCACTGCTTAAATGGCAGTCCAAGAGGACAGGGAAATCCCTACAGCAAAGGAAATGACCAATGGGATTCCAGCCCACTCAGTCCATGCAGTGGGAGAGCTTTGTTCATAGGGGTGTGGTGGGGATGGAGCACTGTTGTATGTTGCCTGCTGAGTGAACCCTACTTCCCAAAGTCCCTGTCACGTATATTCATGCTAACAATTAATTCTTTCATCCAGAAAACAGCAAGACTGTGAGACAGCTATAAAAACACAGGGTCTTATAGACGTAACAGATTAAGGCTCAGAGAAATGCATGGGCTTCTTACAGTCCCAAAGAACTTAATAATATAAGGAATCGCGTAGTAAACATTTCTAAATTGAAGGTGGAAATTTCCCTACAGGCATCTCTGATCCAGGGCATTTTTCTCAACCTGAAAGGGGCAACAAGAAATGTTTGGTAGAGGAGTGTATTAGTTCCCCCGAGGTCATCATAAAAATCATAGCAAATCATAACATTTTGGAATTCAAGAAAATCTAATAAAGTTCAACTCCTTCTTTTTACAGATGAGGAAGACAAGGCCTGAGGGAATACAGTGACCTCCTTGCAGCAACACAGCTACCAAAGGATATGAAAAAGCCCAGACTTGGGCTCAGTTCCTTTGAATCTATCTCCAACTAAAAACAAAGTTAAGAAAGATAATGAGTAACCATAAAAATAAAATCTCTACTTTTGTTTTCCAAAGGTAGGAAATATTTTTACAGATGTCTGCAGTTTTGTGGAAATATCAGCCTTGGATTTATCTCTTTGAGTTTATCTACATTCCAGGCCATCAGTACCCCGGGTGCACACATAGCTGCTACCCACTATGTAATGTCACGCTTCTTTCAATGACTATAATGGGGGCTTGTAGTTCTAGCTGTCCAGGAATTGTTTCATAGTCAATGCACTCATATCTTTCTTGGTTTTAAAAATTCACTAGATGCAGTTCAAAATATATTTCTTCTCCTTAGAAAATCTCTCTGAGGTTGCAGCTCCGTGTACTGAAAGCACTTTGAGAAGAGAGCAAGAATAAAAATCTTGTGGGAAAACAGCCAGGCCTCTAGCAGAGCCCTCTGTGCCCATGCACACAAGCCTCCCTCCTCCCGAAGCACAGTATTTGCTCTTGGTTTTGACCTGTTTTCACTTCCTGGCACCTGCTTCTAGACCTCTGCATGTGTAAGAGCCTGCCCCTGGTTGAACACAAGGCAGGTTGCCACCCATCATTCAGCTGTCACCCCTAGTGCGTGCCTTGTCGCCTCTCAGCAGCTCCCAGATCTCTTAGCTGTGCCACAGATTCCCAGTCACCACCTCTGTGTTGCTAATCTTTATGTGTCTTAGGTTGTGAGCAATGACCAGGCTCCTAAAAAAGAGGTTCGTGTATGTGTAGGATTACCTGGAGCAGTTATTTTGTAATATTTTTGAGATAGTATTTTTAATTTATATTATAAATTCTCCTGCTAAATAAAGAGATCAACAAATATAAATTAAAAAGACCTAGTTCAAGAGTTCTGTGGAAGTTGATTCTGATCATCTGTGGCAGGTTTGTCACTGTCTTTATGGAAGTTGCAAACTACAGGCAGTTCTGAATGGGGACATCTTTGCTGATCCCTGTTCCTGAGAGTTTGTTTGGAGGTTCTAGCAGGGGAGCGCAGCTACTCGTATGCCCTTGACCGAAGACCGGTCCTCCTCTGGCGGGGAAGGTCATGCTCTTCGATGAGCGCACAGCTTTGGGAGGGAAGCACATGGAGGGGTGAGGGAGGAGGGGGACACCTGGCTAGCCAGCCCGATCAGCTGAATCAACCCTGGCGAGCAATGGGGTGACAGATGTCGCAGCCAGATCGCCCTCACATCCAGCTGATCCCTGTTCTTAGATCCTGATTCAAGTAAACCACAGAAATGTTTTGAGACAATCGGGAAAAACTGACCACAAACTTGGTAATTAAATTATTCTTTGCTTTGTTCAATAGGAAAATTGCATTAAGGTCCTGCATGGTTTTTTTTGTTTGTTTGTTTGTTTGTTTTTTTGACTCTGTTAGATATATGGGAGTGTTTAGGGTTTCTGTTATTTGCTCTCAAATACCAGGGCTCACACACCAGGAAAGCGTGTGGCAGGCAGAGATATGAAATACTGGCACCAATGGATGGTAGCTGGTGCTATGTGATGGGTTACAGGGAGGTTCGTCATCCCATTTTATTTTTATGTTTGAACATTTCTATAATAAAAACTTTTCTAAAATAGAAAAAAAAAGACCTAGTTCAGCTGGAATATAGGAAAGGGTTATAAACAATATTCAAGTAAAAAGATGTTCAATTTCACTTATATAAAGTACATTTTAAAATAGTCACAAAATCACTAAAATTATAGTAGTTTATAATTCTTATGAATTTACTTGACAAATATTTAAAGCAGACTTTGACAAAACACTGTATTTGCAGCAAAACTGATACAGGCATTTCTTACTGCATGTTCTCCCTTATATGTGGGAATTAAAATGATTTTTTAATTGAGTCACTGCATTTTATTCTGCCCAATAAGCACATGTTTTAAGAGCTGCACTATGTATTAACATTATTACTTTATTTAATAAATAGCATTTTATAGGGTTTTTCTTAATAAATTGTATTTTAATTCAAAAAACATAAGAAAAACATTATCTTGTTATTTAAAATTGGCTTAACAAAAAACTTAGTATTTGTCTTTCCTTTCCTTACTTCTCCTCCATTGGGTGAACATTTTGTTCACAGGCCTGCATTTGAGAATAATGGCTTTTAGGGCCTATAGATCAAATATTCAAGAGTTAGGTCAGTACGGATCACAGAATCTGCACGCAGGTCCAGGACTGGAGTGAGGGAAGGAAGCAAGACGTTGGCCTTGGATGCAAAATTCAGATGAATGCCAATAAATTCAGTAATCAAGATAAATAACATCTTAATAAAACAAAACCCATGCAAAAATCCATCCATTTTTAGCAAAATATCAACATTTCCAATAAAACAGGAGCAGTATTGCACTGATTCTCCCTTCTGCAGCAACCCCAAGGTGGCTTCGCCTGTACTGCAAGAGGACTGCCCACAATGGGAACAGTGGGAATTAGACCGTGCATGTCCTGAAATCACTCACTTCCATATGAAATGCTGTGCTCACTGCACACAGGCCTCAACGTGCCCGCTCAAGTCCTGTCGCAGACCAAGAGTGAGTGAGTGTCAAGTGTCACAAAAGTAACCTTCCTCTTAGAGCTCCTCTCAGGAAGATAGGCCGGACCAGGCCGACTGATGAGTTTTCTTCACAAAAGGAATTGACATCCTTCTTGCAGAGTGAGGGGAACTGAAAAGCCCAGGTGTGAGGATACAGCAAGGAGAGCAATGGGGCTGTCCCTTCAATGCCTACTGTGGGTGCCAATGGGAGAAGGTGTCCCTTCTGAGGGGTTCAAGGTCAAGCTGGCGAGCTCCATCTAGGGACCCTGATTGGATGTCAGCACAAAGTGTCAGTGCTTGATGCTGGTTGTTTGGTGATCTGGTGCATCGGGAGGTCACCAAGACTGTCAGCCTCTGTGTGTCTCATCGTGATGGTTCATGGTCAGTGAGCACTCACAGTGCTGAGTACCTTGCCTACATCATCTCAATTCCTATGGATAACGTCTCTGTGAGGTCTGTGTTATCTGTTTCTCATGATATAGAAACTGAGTGAGTGATGGGGCTGGGACTTAGACTCAGATAGTCTGATCCAGAGTCTTTAACTTGATCCAGTGTGTTTAACCGCTCACTATAGTGCCTCTTAGGAGCTGAGACAAGTAGAAAGCACTTGTCCAAAATAATATTGATGGAAAGTTGTCTTGGGACTCTGCAGTCTTTCAATCCCCCTGGACATTTCAAATTTAAGCCTTGGATCAAGCCGGAGCACCAGCGAGCAGTGTAGCCATCAGCTTGACATTGAAGGGCATCACAGTCCAAAGCTGAAGGGCAAAAGGAATCTAACACAAAGATGCTGTTGAAGGCGTCATCCACCAAACTGACACAGACCCACAGGGAGGCACTTCTTAATGCTCTCAATGCCGAGAAAAGCTGTATTCCATAAAGAGTTACTCTGTTTGTAAATGTGAACATAGTGAATTCTTTACCTATTTGGTTTCCATCTTTGTTATGGATGCGAGAAATGTTTAAGGCAAGTGTATATCCCACATCTGTAAATTCTGCAAGCCCATATGCCTGTAATAAGCCTTTGGAATACTAATACTATGTTCACTTGTCGCTTTATTAGAGTTCTACCCATATTCTATTTTCGTCCTTATTTCCACCTTTATTTTTATCCTTTCTTCATTTTTATACTGTCTCTATTGTCATATAGAAGAAAGTGCCAAATGAATGAATGATACTCAAATAATAAGTTGCTTTTTTGGAAGAGATTCATAACAGTCATTCAAACCCCTGAACCCCAGCCAGAGGAAAACCCAAACTCCATCACAAGGCAGTGCTGTGGGAACCATGTGAACACTAAAGGCAATAGCAACAGAGCCACTAGCAAGGTCATGCTATGATTAGAAAGGGTGAATGATGACCTCATGCTAGCAAAGAAGGGAGTCTAATGGCCAGCCCAGAGAGCACTTGGACTACTCTAGGAACCCTGCCAGCCACAGCACAACTTTGAGGGACTGGTTTCCATTGATGATGGCAGTAAAGGCTTGAAACTGAGACTTCTAACAACATGATCCTCAGTCTTGAGGACTTCTGCACTGCTAAGTTTTGTAAGATATGAGAGTTTACATTCTAGATTGGGCTATAATTTGTCACTGTTTTGCTTCACTGGTTTGCAACGTGTAGCTCCACACCATAGTTAAGCTTTTAGGTACCAACTTTATCCCATGTCAACAAATGATTAAGTTGTTTTACTTTTGAGGGCCCCCTAAATATTACCAAAGTTACCCTCTGTTCAAGTCATCGATGTTGCTAGTTATTAATTCAATGTTGACCCAGCAAAGCCAGGTTGATTGTTCTGTTCCAAATGGTCAGCAGACAAAAGGGACCCCCAGGGAAAAGGTGAATTTGCCTAAGGGGAATCACAAGAGTTAGAGTCTTAGACTGTGGAAGCAAATCCACCCTAAATCCCATAGTCAAGCTTCCCCAGGTTGGATCTTGACTGACAGAGTGATAAGCACTTTAGCCCATGCATTGGCAGTAATCTGGAGCCTAATGATGTGTCATGATTCCAACACTTCTCTGAGATAATCATACATATCTTAAGACAACTTCCTGGGGCCAGCGCTGTGGCACAGCGGGTTAATGCCCTGGCCTGAAGCATCATCATCTCATATGGGCGCCAGTTCTAGTCCCAGCTGCTTCTCTTCCCATCCAGCTCTCTGCTATGGCCTGGGAAAGCAGTAGAAGATGACCCAAGTGCTTGGGCTCCTGTACCCACAGGGGAGACCCGGAAGAAGCTCCTGGCTCCTGGCCTCAGATCAGCACAGCTCTGGCGGTTGCAGCCAACTGGGGAGTGAAGCATTGGATGGAAGACCTCTCTCTCTGCCTCTCCTTATCTCTGTGTAACTCTGACTTTCAAATAAAATAAATAAATCTTGAAGAAAAAAAAAGACAACTTCCTTCTCTAGACAAGAAGTATCTGGAGAAGACATCCATGTTTCTGAATCAATCAGGCAGCCAAGATTTAATGATCATCACCCGTGTGTTTCTCACTTCGTTAAGCTTATGGGTGAAACCACAGAAGAAACCAAGGTGCGATTGTTGCCCTCAAAGAACTTACTCTTCAGTTGAAAAGACAGCCACATATTAAAAATTAAAGCATGCTTCTAATCAAGACATTTGGCAGTAGTGATAAAAGCTCAAAGAAGGAAGAAAACCCTAAAAGTGGGTTTGAGACGACATAAAGAGGAGCTAAAATTTAAGCAGAAATTGAGAGAACTTCTTCCAGGTTTGGAAGAAAAGAAAGCTAACTGTGGACACAGCCAGCCAACGTAGTTTTGAGCTGGTACTGACGTCCGCACGCCCCTCTGGTTGGCTTAAGGGATGCAGTCGGATGCTCCAAGACCACACAGCGTGGGCAGCTTTGCAGAACAGCTCAGGCTTTCCTTCCCTTGCTTACAAGGGCACTTCATTTGATTCTTTCCCCCTTCCAGGTGAGTCTTCTCCCAGTGTTTTCTGAGCTCTAATTTTGAAAGCGCATTTTTACCATTTGTAAAGAGTGTTCCAAACACATTGCTATGTATTTTCCAGCGAAGATCACAACTCTTCCAGACAGCTGCACTGCAAAGAGCGCTGTGGCTCTCTACCTCGGGATGTGGGGCCATCTTCTCACTGTGAGCACGATGTAACAGAGTCCTGTTTCCCCCGTCTGCTCCTCCATCCCTGACCTCCATTTTTCATGGAGAGAATGATGGAATCACAGAAGGAAAACGGTGGATGGGGGCAGGGAGATAATAGATTCCCGCCCAGTAGATGCCTCGTCTCAGAGCAGCACTGATGTTCCCAGAGCAAACGGGCGCCTCCATCCCCCTAGCATGCAAAGGGCTTTAGAAACCCCAGGGAGACCAAAACAGCACATTTTGCTTCTACGTAATAAATCTCCCATCTTATCGTCAGAGACATTTTGCTTGCCTGAGGACACAGGGCCTGCTCCTTAGCCCTTTCCCCTGGAGCCCTTCCTTGCCTGCCGCCCATTTCCATTGAAGTGGGTTGCTGGGATCCAAAAGGGGCAGCCTGCCACATCAAGCTTTGTGCTTTCTCTGAGCCCTTCCTCGCCCCCCTCCAATCTCATTTAGACTTTCCCTCTTTCCCTCCCACCTCTTCCCTGCCTCCACACGCCGGTCTTCCTCCAGCCTCCATCACTACCCATGGGATCTCTTTCTAGAGGTCTGCAAAGACAATTCCTGGATTGCATGGGAGGCTAGGCACCATGAGACGCTAACTCAATCTCAGTTACTATCTAGCACTACATTCTATGAGTGACACATGAAATAAGACAGTGCTTTCCAAATTTAACTAGCATTATATAATGCATTTCTTTATTACTGAGGGTTGTTGTTTATGTATCACCTGAAGTATGGATTAATATGAAAAAGGCAGTGTACAGGTCACCATATAAATAGATCATTATTTAAAGTGGTTAATCATATATCTAGTTTGTTACCATGAATTTTCCTCCAACAACCATACTGCATATCACACAATGTACCAGTGGATGAAAGTCAAATCCACATGATCAAAACCAGGATAGAACCCAGCAAGAGATTCAAAAAGATGGCTTTCACATCTATTGTTTGGAATACTAAAAAAGACGACTTAAGCAGAGTGAACTACATTTCTCTTCCACATACCCATCCTGACTTTGCTCCCTTTGCTAATAACCATAAGCTAAAACCACTTAAGGATTGCAGTGATCCGTCATCATTATTGCCTGTATTATGACGAAGCTGCTACCCGTTGCAAATGATGTTTCCGAAAATGAAAGATACTCTTCCGAGAGATTTTTGTTTGTTTGTTTTTTGCTTTATAGGTTCCTTCAGGCAGAATGGGGGCAGGGGGGAAAGAAATGGAAATTCAGTCAGGAAAACAATTAACTAGCACAGCTTCACTGCACAGTAACATCAAATCATACAGCAATTAGAGTCTGCAAAAGCCCGGGTTTGGTTTCCTGCACATTTCAGGATGAAAACTGATATGTACGCTAGCTGCGGCTGGACTGCAAATGAAAAAATCAAAGAGGTAAACATTGTACAATCTCATTCTCTGCCTAATCACACCTCCAGAATGGTGATTGAGGCCGGGAGTATTTATAGTCTGTACACAAGAAAACTCACCCTGCTCCCCACGCCCTGGTAGATTGCTGCAGAACTGTCCACCCGTCACTGTGTCTCCCATGCTGAATTTCTAAATGTTAATGCTTGCTGAAAAGTCTGGTTCAGCAACCCATTGTCCTCACAATTCACCGCAGATTTACTTGTTAAATCCAGAAAAGAAATCACTGCCAAGCTTCCCAAAACAGCCAAGTGGGGAAAAGTCTATTAACCAAACACCTGCGCCATCTTCCACTGTTTTTCCCAGGCCATTAGCAGGGAGCTGGATTAGAAGTGGAGCAGCTAGGACACACATTGGTGCCCATATGGGATGCTGGCATCACAGGTGGCAACTTAACCCACTATGCCACAATGCCTGCCCCCTCTGTGAACCTTTTGAAGTCCCCTCATACACATCTCATCCAGTTTCCCCATCTTTACATCTAACTAGAATACAGTTGTCAAAATGGGGAAACTGACATTGACCGATTGCTATTCACTGAACTCCGTAGTTTATTTGGCTTCCACAGTTTTCGCATCACTATCTTCACCTGATGGTACAATCTCACCTGAAGTTGTATGCCTCTGCTATTCTGCAACACTTTCTCAGACTTGCCCAATTTTTCGTGACCTTATATGTCTTGAGTACTAGCCAGATATCCTGTAGAATGTCCTCTAACGTGGGTTTGTCTCGTGATCAGACTACGGTTTGGGTTTTCAGAAAAAAAATAGAGGCGTGCCCTTCTCACTTTACCCCAGGGGTACGTGGGGTACATGATATTCATATGATGTCACTTGGTGAGTTGGTCCTAGCTTCTCCCACTGCTTCCTGGATTGCTGTGTGATAGACCTTCCCCACACTCCAGCATCTCCAGATGCCTGAACCAACGAGGCTGCTCATGTGAACCTCAGAAACTACAAGCCAAAATAAATGTTTTTCCTTACTCAGCAGCTCCTCCCAGGTATTTTAGTTGTGGCCACAAAAGACTGACGGATACACATGTTCTTTGGAAAGGGAGTATCTAGAAAGAATGCTGTAAAGGAGACCTGTCTCTTCTTCCCAATTTATTTAGCCAAGTAGTCACTTCCCTTAAGTTTGAAATAAGGCCGGCGCCGCAGCTCACTAGGCTAATCCTCCGCCTGCGGCACCGGCACCCCGGGTTCTAGTCCCGGTCGGGGTGCCGGATTCTGTCCCGGTTGCTCCTCTTCCAGGCCAGCTCTCTGCTGTGGCCAGGGAGTGCAGTGGAGGATGGCCCAAGTGCTTGGGCCCTGCACCCCATGGGAGACCAGGAGGAAGCACCTGGCTTCAGATCGGCACAGTGCGCCAGCAGCAGTGCACTGGCACTAGCGGCCATTTGGGGGGTGAACCAACGGAAGGAAGACCTTTCTCTCTGTCTCTCTCTCTCACTGTCTAACTCTGCCTGTCAAAAAAAAAATTTTTTTTAATAAGACAAATCACCTGCACCCCATGTCAGAGTCCCTGGAATCCCTTGATCCAGCTCCCTATTCATGTACCTGGGAGGCAGCAGATGCTGACCCACTAGCGTGGACCCTGCCATCCACGTGGGAGACCTGGATGGGGCTCCTGGCTCCTGGCGTTGGCCCGGCCCAGCCCTGGCTGTTGTGGCCATCTGGGGAGTGAACCAGCAGATGAGAGAGCTCTCTCGCTTGCACTTTCTCTTTCCTCTCTCTCTTTCCTTCTCTCTTTTTTCAAATAAATTATAAAAATTTTAAACAATTAGATGAGACAAATCAATGAAATGATGGGCCTTTTAACTATACAAAACAGTAAGAAAACACATTGGGGGGTTAAATTTTTTTTATTTTTTATTTAGTAAATATAAATTTTCAAAGTACAGTTAATGGATTACAATGGCTTCCCCCCCCGGGGGGGTGTTAAATTTTTAAGGAAATATTGTTTCCAAGACCTTTTTGATATACTGAATTCATTAAAACATACTGAGGGGCTGGCACCGCGGCTCACTAGGCTAATCCTCTGCCTGAGGCGCCGGCACACCGGGTTCTAGTCCCGGTTTGGGAGCCAGATTCTGTCCCAGTTGCCCCTCTTCCAGGCCAGCTCTCTGCTGTGGCCAGGGAGTGCAGTGGAGGATGGGCCCTGCACCCTCATGGGAGACCAGGAGGAAGCACCTGGCTCCTGGCTTCAGATCAGTGCAGCGCGCCGGCCGTAGCGGTCGTTTGGGGGGTGAACCAACAGAAGGAAGACCTTTCTTTCTGTCTCTCTCTCTCTCTCTGTCCAACTCTGCCTGTCAATAAATAAATAAATAAAAACATACTGAGGGAAAAATGTATACCTGAGTCACACAGACCCTGCCATCTCTGCCAGGACACAGTGTGCATCCTGCAAGTTATGCTTCTCTGTCCCAGGCATTTCCTGAAGACATGCAGCCATTGAACACTTCAGCTTCAGCATTCTGGTTTTCCAGTAGATACTCCAGTCACCTCTCAGCCAAAGGAGCCAAAGGATTACCTCTACAGAAAACCGTAGAAATGCATCCAAATGCTTTGTGGAAGGCCCCACGTGAGCATCATGTGGCACTCCCAAGACAACACATGGGCCACCTTTGGTGGCAATGACCTCCACTACAACTCTTCTCCATGTTTTACCATTCATTGCTTCATCTCTCATATTTTCAACATTTATTAAACACCACTGTATGCCAAATGCCATGCTGGGTCTTGGAGCACCAAATGGAGACAAAGATTATAATAAAAAGTAGAAATCTTAGAGAACATCAAGTTCTATGTGAAACACATTTGTGGGGTATAAGGGGTAAAATGGTGCAGGTAGTTCCTGCACCTTCAGGAATGAATGAATGAATGAATGACTTCATAAAGATGCTGCTTCAAGGTACAATGCTCAGATAGAGAAAAGCAGAGACTAGGAACAAAGGGTGACCCAGGGCAAATAGGTGCCTGAGTCAAGGCACTGAGCACTTACAAGTGCTGACGGCACAAGGCCACTCACCTTCCTTGACCAGATGATCAATGGTCAAGCATTTTTAAGCGAACTCTTGAAAGAGTCATGTTTCTGGGAGAGACCCTAACTGGCTGGCCCCTCCCAGTGATTTGTAGAACAGAAACATTTACCGAATTATTTAGCAAATGATGCACTTTGAAATCATTTGCTCCACGAATGTGCCAAAAGATTATCGCTCAAATCTCATCCAATGTAGAAGAGAAGGGAACAGAACGCATTGAACTAGTGTTTATCAGGCTTGCATTGTCCACAAGCACTGTGCTCAGTAACTTGCAAACATTCTCTCATTTTATAAGAGAATATTTGTTATTATTTTCAGTATTTTACATACTAGGGAACTCAGTCTTAAAGGCTTACATGGCATGGGGCCGCCATTGTGGCGCAGTGGGTTAACGCCCTGGCCTAAAGCACCGGCATCCCATATGGGCGCTGATTCTAATCCCGGCTGCTCCACTTCCTGTCCAGCTCTCTGCTATGGCCCGGGAAAGCAGTAGAAGATGGCCCAAGTCCTTGGGCCCCTACACCCACATGGGAGACCCAGAAGAAGCTCTTGGCTCCTGGCTTTGGATTGGCACAGCTCCGGCCGTTGCAGCCATCTGGGGAGTGAACCATTAGATGGAAGACCTTTCTCTTCTCTCTCTCCTCTCTCTGTGTAACTCTGCCTTTCAAATAAATAAATCTCTTTTTTAAAAAAAAAGTCTAACATGGCAAACACCAGCATTGTGGCACAGCGGGTTAAGCCACTGACTGGGATGCCAGCATCCCATATCAGTATGCTGGTTCAAGACTCAGCTGCTCCATTTTTAACCCAGCTTCCTGTTAATGCACATGGGAAGGCAGCAGATGATGGCCCAAGTGCGTGGACCCCTGTCACCCACGTGGGAGATCCAGATGACATGCCTGGCTCCTGGCTTCAGCCTGGCCCAGCCTTGTCTGTTGTGGCCTTTTGAGGATTGAATCAATAGATGGAAAAATCTCTGTGGGTGTGTATGTTTATCTCCTCTCTCTGTTACTCTGCCTTTCAAATAAATAATTCTTTTTTAAAATTTTAAATATATAAATTTTAAAAATATTTTAAAAATCAATATGGTAGGTCACATGGCTGATAAGGGAGGAAAAGCAGGATTTGAATCCAATTCTCTTACTCCAAGCTCCTTCCCAGCATAGCAAGCCCTCCCATGGATGATGAATTTAAAATAGTGATAGTTTATGCTGTTTTCTCAAATAACAGCAAAGGATCTTATGTAGACTTAATTGGTGTTTCCATACTGAAAGGTCCATGATATTTATAAGGTCACTGCAATACTTGAGCATCACTGGGCATGTTTGTTCTGTTTATTTCCAGTAAGGCCATGGTGCCACATAAAAGCAGCAGATGATTGCATTTAAGAGGGGGGGAAATCAAGGTAAAGTTTACAGGACTTTTGGAAACAGATCTGGAGTCCTGAGACTAAGTATGGGCAGAATCACTGTATTTTAGCTCAAACCTGAATCTAACACCTAAGGTCTCAGGGATACTCACGCAGGAAGGAAGGGTGGGAGCACAACTTTCAAAACAGAGCCAGTGAGACTGAGACAGTGTCAGAACAGGCTGAGCACCAAGAGGTTCAAGAATCAAATTGAAAATTCTAATAACAAGTCCAGGTTAGAAAGAACTAGGCTCAGACCCAAAAAATAAGGCTGATAGGAACCAGGAAAGCCACCTCTACCCTCCTCCTGATACCTGAGGGGGCTTCCAGGTCGGCTTCCTTTCCCTGGCTGCCTTATTCAGGAACAGAGACATCCAACACCAACATCAGCTTCTCCAAAATAAATAGCTAAGAACAAAATAATAATAAGCAAAAAAGAACTGGAAGAAACCGTACATAAATATCTACATCGGTGTTAATGTGAAAAAGAACTCTACCTTTCCTTGTCTTAGATTGCAGCCACTTGAGAGACAGACCCAGGAGCCAGAGAGAAAGTAAACACGTTCATTCATAAAGCAGACACATAAATAGCTTGCATCGGTAAAGGTGGGGGACTTCCTAATACTGTACTCCAGAAGCTGACTTTTGTGCTCGTAGGCAGGGCCGACCATCTGCAGATTTTCACCTGTGGAGACACGAGCATCCTATAAGGATCACAGGAGATGGGCTGCTGGCAGGAATAGGGCGGATTCAATGAGGGGCTGAAAGGGGCTCTTTTCCTAAACAAGTTGGAGGAAAGTGGGATTAAAGAGTAAAGCACAGTCTCCTTGAATTTCTGGCACCCCCTCATCAGCACACAGCTGATTCTTGTCATTCATGGTAGTCACATTCAGACACTGAATTAACGAATATTGAACCATTGCTCCTAGGGAAATAGAGGGCTAGGTTCCTGCAAGCTCTGATCCCAACACTTTGTCAACCAATCAATACATAATCTTGTGTTATGTGTGTTTCTGCTTAAATGTTCTGTTTAATAAGTGTGGTTGATTCATTACCATTGAACTCATGATCAACAGGACTGTAACTCAGGCCTGAACAAAGTTTACCCAAAACACATGCTCTCGGTAAAGCACATCTTAGCCTCCAGTGCAAAGGAACACCAGACAGCACTTCAACACGTGCTTGGGGTCTGTTTGAAACAGCAAAATCAGCAACAAAAGGTACAAAAATGTGAAATCACAACAGGCACTAAATAGTCATGGAAAAGACACATGATAGTGTGAGACATGAAAAAGGAAGCACCTTGTTCTTGGGGACATGCATGTCAAGGAACTCAAATTTTTTTGACCTATTCATGTCCATTATTATTCAAAACACACAATGAATTTTGATTTGGGGTACAAATAAATTTAATGAGTGTGCAAATTGGCAAATACTGAATGCATGGACAATTAGGATTGACTTTACTCTCACAACAAACACACACCCACAAATGCACACACACATACCAGACAAAATGAGAAAAATTCCTTAATGTAAGTCACATGGAAGATGTATTAATTACTACAGAAAGAGATTGTATAGATTGAAAAGGCAAGAGGCCAGCATCGTGGTTCACCTGGTTAAGCTACTACCTGTAACACCAGAATCCCATCTGAGTACCAATTCAAGTCCTAGCTGCTCCACTTCTGATCCAACTCCCTACTTACGCACTGGGGAGGAAGCTGATAATGGCCCAAGTGCTTGGACTCCTGCCACCCACGTGGGAGATCCAGACGGAGTTCCCAGCTCCCTAGCTGTTGGGGCTGCTTGAGGAGTGAACCAGCAGATGGAGGATTTCTTTCTCCCAGTCACTCTGCCTTTTAAATAAATAAATATTTTTTCAAAAAAAGCAAATATCCCAGGAGAAAAAGTAATTAAATGATATATTTGGGCAATTCGTGCTTGAGGACATATACACATTTCCCAGAGAAAGAAAACTCATTGCAATTTTTAAATACAACAGCATCCTCTCCTTCATACTGGCTTGTGCTTTTGAGTAGGAGAATAGTGAGACATGACTATTCGGGAAGGAAATGAGGCAGGGCTTTAGAGAGCTCATCTCAGTCTTCCTATTTTCTACTTGTTGAATATTATGGTTAGTAGTGAATAAAGCTGGTGATTATGGAGTAGATTGAACATATGTCTTTGCAAAAATTAAAGAAAAAGGAGAAGGAAAGGAAGGAGGGAGAGGGAGTAATAGTGGAAGGAAGGAAAGTATGGTTACCTTTTTATAACTGTACCTGTGAAATACATGAAAAATGTCTTTTTTATATTAATAAAAAATTTTCTAAAAGAAATCTCATCTCATTTAATTAATTAACTTAATTAATTAACTTATTAATTAATTAATCCTAAGGACATAAATCAGGATGTATGCAAAGATTTTTGTTCACTGATAGCCTTTTTTACATTCTTTGTAATAGGAGAAATTTTATATTTCTATAAACAAAACATTGGTTGAACAAGTTGTGAATATTTGTACCCAAAGAATGGAATACTACACAAATATTAAAAATGATGTTAAATCAGGGCCGGTGTTGTGGTCTAGAGAGTAAGGCTAGCACCTATAGACATTCCATATGGGCCCCAGGTTCCCATCCCAACTAATCTGCTTCCAATCTAGCTCCCTGTTGGTAGCCTGGGAAAAGCATCAGAGGATAGCCCAAGTGCGTGGGCCTCTGTACCCACATGAGAGACCTGGAAGAAGCCCCTGGCTTCAGCCGGCCTGGCCCAGAGCTGACCACTGTGGCCATCTGTGCTGCTAACCAGTAGATGGAAGATCTCTCTCTCTCTCTCTCTCTCTCTCTCCCTCCCTCCTTGTTTCCCTCCCTCTCTCCCTGTAACTCTGTCTTTCAAATAAATAAATCTTTTTTAAAAAGCTGTTAAATTATGCCTTGATATGATACAACTAGTGTGTTTTTCTGTGTATAATTTTACCTAAATTAATTAAAAATGCTATTATCTCAGAGAATTGTTCCCAATTTATTTATGAGGAAGAAATGGTATAAATTAATATCCTCAGCGTCTGCCCATTTTATGGGTTCACAAATATATTTGCCAAAACACTAATAGTAATCATCCTTAGTGGTCTGAATATCTGAATTTCTTACAATCTCCTCTTTATAGTCACACGATTTCTACAGCTACCATGTATATCTTTTGAAACAAAAATAGCATTTCAACATACAGTGTTCTTAGCATCCTTGATTTAAAAAGGAAAGCTGATCTTTCCTTGGTGCTTCCAAGATACTTAAGCATTTTTGCTGCTTCAAAGAATCCATAGAGCTAAATAGATTAATTGATTTGATAAGAAAAATGACCTTTTATGATAGATTTATGAGAAATTGTGGTCTCCTTGTATTTCCTTTTGTCGCCTTCAGACATATGGGCAGTTCCTTTCAATGTCAGCTATGGAGTCTCAGCATGTGGGCTGAGCTTCGCACACATGGGACAACATGTCTGTATGATTCCACAGTAAGTGGGATTTTCCTGTTCTGTGCAGAACAACACAATCTCGCAGTTCAGGGTGCTGTGGAGCTTTTGTCATTTTTGTAGTGTTTTGTTGGCAGCTCTTCACCACAAGATTATCCACTTAGCTGTTGGCAAAGGTGGGGCGATAAAAGATGTAGGTTTCTGCTCTCACCATATGGAGCTATTCTAGCAAGTGTATGCCCTGCCGTCTCACTAGCTCTTAATAAAGCCATGCTGCTCTTTCCTCCAAGCTGATGGCGTCTCTTTAAAAGACGATATCTGGAATCTGACACAGGTTTTCTGATTCTTGGAGTTTCTCCTCTCCCTCAACCTCTTGCTGCCATAATCTGTAACTTAATTTTCCAATTTGCCCTAACCTGTTTTCTTTGAACAATGTATTCTTTCAGGATTTGGCTTCAGCTGATCTATATGGTAAGGGATAGGGTTAAGTGACGTTATGATGACAGAAACTTATCCATCAGGTCTCTGTGTATGACCACAACGTACTGCAAGCCAGATGTTAGCGGAGAGCCCTGTCTACTCCTCCCTGGAGAAGCACCAAGTTCAAAGGGGGCTCACCATCTCCCTGATCCAATGTCCTCCCCACAAAGGGATTCACACACAGGCAGTCTGTCATCTGCGCCCACTTTCTGTTGAGGAACCGAGAACTTACATCCGATTGTCCAGGGTTAGGGTTTGCCAGAACGCATATACTCAAGTCCGCCTGACTGTGACATATACTAGGCACTTGGGCATTTTTCTGAATACTCTGAAGCTTAAACTCTCGAGCTCAAAGGATATTTCAGACCCTTGGCATGCTCTTCTCTTTAGGATGTCCAAAAGTTTGGAAATTTTAATGCATTGATAATTATCACACGGAAAGATATTGAGAAATTTTCTTACTAAAAGCTAACAGATGACAAATCTGAAAAAAAATCATGTTTTTGTAATTAATGCAAAACTGGGAGATTGTTACAGTGTTCTGTGTTGTTGAAAAGAATGTGAAGAAGCAAATATGTAATGACATTGTAGGATGTAGGCCATCGTTATTTATGGCATTCAATATAATTTAGTGGAATAAACAGCTTCAGAGTCAGTCAAACTAGGTTTCACTTTCTGCTCCTCTGCTTAGTAACTCAGAAATATTGAGCCTTCTATTTAATATTGCCATGCAACATCATGGGTTGTAGTGAAATTAAGTTAGATATTATATGTGAGGACTAGCAGGTGTTCAGTTGGTCACACTTATTAAAACGTTGAGTGGTTTTGAAGAACTTTCTGCTTTGCCTAGAATCATTGGTGTACAGTAATTCAAGTACTGAGTAAGCTTTGCTGAGCGGCTGCTCAGAGTCAGGCTGGCATAACCACTGGGGAATTTTGTGAGCAGAGGCGGTGGGGAAGAACCACATCCCACAGAAAGTGTTCACATGCTCACAGTCTAGCAGAGGTGGACAGGCATATTACAAATAAGCATGGGCGATGAGATAAGTCTATGCTAGATGTACCACAGACAGAAATGTATACGGGTTGATGAATGCTGATTGATGTGTTCAGGTAGGACTTCAAAGAGTTGAAATGTCAGTTACTTCTTCAAAAAAAATTATTTATTTGAAAGGCAGAGTTACAGCAAAGGAAAGAGAGAGAGAGAAAGACAGAGATCTTCCATTCACTTGTTCACTCCCCAAATGGCCCCAATAGCCCAGACTAGGTCAGGCAAAACCAGGAGCCCGAAATTTTTTTTTAAGATTTATTTATTTATTTATTTGAAAGGCAGAGTTACACGGAGAGGAAAGAGAGGTCTTCCATTTGCTTGTTCACTCCCCAAATGGCAGCAATGGCCAGAACTGGGCTGATTTGAAGCCAGGAGCCAGGAGCTTCTTCCGGGTCTCCCATGCAAGTGCAGGGGCCCAAGGACTTGGGCCATCTTCTACTGCTTTCCCAGGCCATAGCAGAGAGCTGGATCAGAAGTGTAGCAGCCAGGACTCGAACCAGCATCCATATGGGATGCCGGTACTGCAGGCGGTGGCTTTACCTGCTGCCCCACAGCACCAGCCCCTGGAGTCTGGAATTTTCATCCAAGTTTCCCAGATGAGGGAAGGGGTCTAAGCACTTGGGTCATCTGTTTCTTTCCCAGGCACATTAGCAGGGAGCTGGTTCAGAAGCAGAGCAGCCTGGACTTGATCTGATATTTATATGGGATGCCAGCATCACAGGCTGCACCACACAGCCAGCCCCTCAGCAGCTTCTTAAAGCATGAATAAGGGTTCCAAGACAGAGGAAGAAGAGCAAAGATCCTCAAAAGCATTTGATCGTGAACTAATAATGGTAGCCCCCACTTCAGCAAAATGCTATGTGTATAGTAGCTACTCAATGAATATTTAATAAACCCTACTACACAGGTAAGGTAAAGCATATAAAGATACGTGGATATGGGGCCGGCACTGTGGCCCAGTGAGTTAACGCCCTGGTCTGAAGCGCCGGCATCCCATAAGGGCGCCAGTTTGAGACCTGGCTGCTCAACTTCCGATTCAGCTCTGCTGTGTCCTGGGAAAGCAGTAGAAGATGGCCCAAGTGCTTGGGCCCCTGCACCTACGTGAGAGACCTGGAAGAAGCTCCTGGCTCCTGACTTCGGATCAGCGCAGCTCCAGGCATTGTGGCCAATTGGGGAATGAACCATCGGATGGAAGACCTCTCTCTCTCTCTCTTCCTCTGCTCTCTCTCTCTGTGTAACTCTGACTTTCAAATAAATAAATAAATCTTAAAAAAAAAAAAAAAGAAAAGATATGTATGTAGAGGCTACTAATTTCACCACGGGTATGAAAAAATAAATTATTTTCCTTCTAGAATCTTTGTTTCTTTGTTGAGCTCTACACAATTTGAGGAAGGAAACTTTATCTATACTCACTTCCAACAGAAAATGACTTTTGCCATTCAGGATTCTGACCCTTCCCAGGTTCTTCTTCCTGATCTGTAAAATGGACTAATCATACCTACATGGGTATAAACTGTAGAAGGAATGCGTGTAAATCTTCTAACAGCAGGCACATAAGTTGCAACCCACCAGAGAGAACAGAGGCCTCCCCTCTCTCTTGTCTAAGTCAAGGAAATTCTTGGCACCCACTGGTCCAAAGAAGAATGTCACCTTTTTAAAAAAGGAAAGTAAGTTACAGAATGGCATATAGAAATTGCAGCTTTCCTCCTGCCCCAATTACAGGATTCCAAACCCTATAATTCCACTGCCTACAATTGTACATTTCTTCAGCCAGGGTCCTTTTAACTATGCTACTTGGGAAAGCAAGCTATAACCAAGTTAGGTAAAAGTCTCTTTTCAAGAACAGGACAATGAAACACACAGGCTTAACACTTCTTTGATAATTGTGAAATGCATGTCAATAAAATTTTGGCCGTATTTTTTCTTGATCCGTTTAATGTTTTTTTTTCTTTTTAACATTTTTTTACTTAGTTATTTTAGAACAGAGGGAAGATAGACAGACAGAACTACTATTGCTGCTTCTTTCCCCAGAGGCCCACAACAGCCAGGACTGGGTCAGGCCAAAGCCAGGAGCCAGAAACTCAATCTAGGTCTCTCATGTTGGTGACATAGATCATCACCACCTCCCAGGTCTGCATTAGCAGGAAGCTGGACTCAGGAGCCAGAGCAAAATATGGGCCTTAACTACTCCAATACGGAACACAGGCATCTTATTCACGAAGCCAAATGGCTTCCCCCCAATTAATATCTTTAAGAAAGACCTTGTGGTCAAGAAGGCATTTGAGATCCCCTAATGAGTTATTTAAACCATCTGGACCCAAGAAGTTCAATATTAGCAGAATAAAATAAGTATAAAGTCATTGGCTATGATTTTAGACAAAACTCCAAGATGATGTTACATTACCCTTAAAACTTGGCAAAACAGTAGCATCATGGATAACCTTAGACTATATTAACAAATAAATAAGTAAACTATTCACTTACATCATAAAGTGAGGTTAAGGGAGTAAGAATCATTTAAAAACTTTGCAACCTCCATATTCTTCAAGTAACCCAACTATAAAATACAAACCTTTTGTGTAATTAGGTGGGAGATGACTTAAATAGAGCCAATTAAGTAATCATGATGGTGGTGATGAGAAAATTGGAAAATGGAAAATGAACCACAGCTAACAGACCCAGATACACTTTCTCATCCATAGAATGGGAATAGCAAGACCACCTGCCTGGACAGGACCATCTTTGGGATCAAATGTGAAGATGCACTGAAGTGCTTGTCTGTGTGTCTGCGTGTCCAAGACTATACAGGTATGTCAGGGAGCCTGCTGTCACGCTAAGCCCTCTCTGTACATACGCAAGGTATTTTATTTGGTCACATCATTGTAGGAGAGATGACTGTGAGCAGTAACAAAAATGGGTTAGAACTTTAGGGCTTTATCTGGGTTTCATAGAATTAGGAACAAATAGGTCACAGGTGTGGGAAATCTGAGGTTATATAAGTCATGGTTTCGTTGATGTTTATGATGAAACCAAATGAAGTTGTAGGATGAGATCTTCCTTTATTTACATGACATGATCTTCCTGTCTCACTCTTCCTTTTCTAGGGTTTTTTTTTTTTTTTTTTTTTTTAGCTGACATTCAAGGCTGTAAGGGGGGAGAGGAAAGAGGGTATGGGACAAGTTCCTAAGTCAAGAGCTGTGCACAGTGAAAACCCAGTCCTTCCCATCATTTCAGTTCAACAGCCTACCAATGGACCATTTTACCTAGGCACAGTTCTTTTAATCCTTCTTGTATGGTCAAGGGAGAACAAACACTGAGTTCTACAAAAACCAAACTTTCTCAAGTCTAGTTCCCTTGAGTCCTGAGAAAAGCATACACATCATTCACAACCTCACATGTGTTTAAAGGATGCACAACAATAAATAATTATTCCTTCTTTTTTTTTTCATTCTCCCAGACCTTAGATGAGGAAGAATTTTGATACAGAAAATATGGAAAGCAAGGTCCCAGGTATGACGTATTTACATACTGTGCTTCCTACCTTCATTTGCTCTTGCCTGTTAAGCTTGTTTTCAGGTTACTGACAAAATTACTTCTAGATTAAAATATCTCCCGAGTTGTGAAATTTGGGTTGAAATATGGTACCCAGGAACAGTTACATTGCAATATAATCAAACTTTCTCCTATATAAGAGTTCTGCCCACACTGCACTTGCCAGCACAGAAAGTGTAATGTCCAGGTCATCCTAGAATTAAAATGTGATTCTGGAAAAGTCATCGGTACCACACATACCTGTGATTCACTACTTCAAGTATTAAATTCTTTATTGAATGTTGACATATTAATATTATTACTTTATAAATCTCCCGCCTGTTGGTTTAGGGGAGTCATTTACTCTTATACAGAGCCAAGGCAACTGGAAAACAAAAAGACAGCCAACTGATGTAAAACTGAAGCCAATTTTTGGATGTTGTACTTTAAAACAGTCTTGGAATCTAAGCTCCAGACATTTTTCTGATCTAGAGAAACAGCAAGGAATAATGGGGCTGTTTCTCAGGAAAATGTTGCACAGCATTCTCATAAACATGTGTATCTTTTAAATATCAAGAGTATTAATTTTGGCTATAAAACATTAAAATTCAAGCTATCATTTGTATGACAAGAAGACAAATGACTTCAGACATTTCCACATTATGCTCCAAAAATTGTTCTTTAAATGATATGCATGGAAGTTGAAAATGGATTTTCTCACTG
This sequence comes from Oryctolagus cuniculus, assembly GCF_051225735.1. Classification (NCBI taxonomy): domain Eukaryota; kingdom Metazoa; phylum Chordata; class Mammalia; order Lagomorpha; family Leporidae; genus Oryctolagus; species Oryctolagus cuniculus. The sequence continues at coordinate 102,426,941 of NC_142870.1, forward strand.
AAACAAGGCTTTAAAATAGCAGTTAGTCCCCTCCAACTAGCCTTCAGAAGTCAATTTATCCCATAATGTTGTTGAACTATTGGATATTCAAAAAGTATTACCCTATGCTACTATATTTATCATTTTATTAGTATAGTAGCTACAACAATATTCCCAAATCTCGTGACAAAACTAGACATAGAAAGTTTCATTACAGGACCAGTGTTGTGGCTTAGCCAGTAACGCAGCTGCATGCAATGCAGGCATCCCATATGGACTCTGGTTCTAATCCCTGTTGCTCCACTTCCAATGCAGCACCCTGCTAATGGCTTGGGAAAAGCAACAGAAGACGGCCCGAGTGCTTGGGCCCCTGCTACCCATGTGGGAAACCTGAAAGAAATTCCTGGCCCACCCCTGGCCATTGTGGCTATATGGGGAGTGAACCAGTGGATGGAAGACCTCTCTTTCTGTCTTTCCTCCTCTCTCTGTAACTACAACTTTCAAATAAATTTCTAAAAAAGTTTCACTGTAAACCGGACAAGATAGACTGCAGATAACGCCTAAAATAATCTTTATTTCAGGGAAGCATATGTGTGTGGTATTCTGGGAACTTGCATTTCTGTTTCTATCATAATGTCAACTTGGCTAGGTATTAAGCATTTTAGCTATCTCTACCCCTTCAAGTCCCACAGATATTGTTCTATTCCTACCCCACTCCCAACACACACAACACAAAGAGAGAGAGAGAGAGAGAGAGAGAGAGACATATAGAAAATTCAAGGCAGCAGCTGCATAAACCATTGCAGGGGAAATGTTGTTCTTGTTACCATTTTTCACTTGGGCAGGGATGAGGGCAAGATGGAGGTTAGAAAGCGGCTGAAGAATAGATCCCAGTCTAAGTGTTGCTCCATTCATAACTGCAAACTCCAGTCTTTCCTCAGTTGAGAAATGTGTTAATTGCATTATATCTTCAACTCTTTCATGTTTATTTCATCAAAGGAATTTAAGCAGAGAAGTAGCATGATTTACATGGTAAGCATTTTTGTGGTGGGGCCGGGATGGATACTGGAAAATGCATTAGGCGTCCCCTGAGAAACATCAAGATACAGAGGATGTCCCTAGCAAAGAGATGGAGAAAAGGATACAAACAAAAGAAATATCTAAAAGATAAAATCCAAAATGACATAATCTAGTGATTTATTGGACATGAGGGAATAGGAAACATTCAGAATGAAGGTTCACATAATGTATGGGTGACAGTGTCAGTAGGACCATCATTAATCATAAGTGTATTTTAGGGGAAGGAGTGAGCTGAAGCGTCTGTGTGTTCTAGCTAACTAGTGCTGTATAGCAGCGCTCCTCCAAGTGATGATGAAATCTCTCACCAGTCTGCAATTTGGGCAGAGCTCAGTGGGGAAGTCCTTTCTCTATACCTGGTGTCCTGTAAGGCAGCTTGATTAGGAGCTAGACACTGCACTTCCAAGATGGCTTGCTCACATGGCTGGCAGGGTGATGCTGGCTGCTTCCTGGGCCTCTCCTGTCAGCTCAAACACCCATAGGTAGGCTCTGCACACAGCTGTTTGGCTTTTCTCAGCATGGTGCTTGCGGTCCCAAAGCAAACAGCTCAAGGTACAAGTAGAAACTGCCAGCTTGTTAAAGCTTGAAGCTGGCACCATTTTGCTTTTATTGACCAAGAATTTATAAAGCTTAGACAAAAATGAAAGTCATAGGACCAGCTGGGGTTACCCACATCACATATCCAAATGCCTGGTTTGAGACCTAGCTACTCCATGTTTCCAAACCAGCTTCCTGCTAAATGAGCCCGGGAGGCAGCCGATCACAGCTCAGATACTTGGGCTTCTGTCACCCATCTGGGAGACTCAGATGGATTTCTTGGCTCCTGGCTTCCATCTGGCCCAGCCCCAGCTGTTTGGGGCATTTAAGAAATGAACCAGCAGATGAAAGGTTTCTCTCTCTCTCTCTCTCTTTCTCTCTCTCTCTCTATTGCTCTGCCTTTCAAGTACATGAAAATACAGAAAAATAAACATTAAAAGGAAAGAGGGTCATAGACCCCACTTCTCAATAAGCGGTATGTCAAAAATCTTCCTAGTCATGTTTTAAATCTTCCAAGCTATAGAACATCTCAAGTCCTACGGTGAGCCAGGTAAGTCCAATAAATAATTTAATTTACAAACCATAAGTTTACTAAAGAGATCAAAAGAGAGAAACACATTTGAAACACATTCTTCATGAAGCTTAAATTTCAAGCCCTTTACTTCTTTTTATTTTTTCCTCTTTACTTCTAAGGCAATGCCCTGCATTTAATTTTAGGTATTTTTTCTTAAAGTAAAAACCGAAAGTTAGATGAGCTTCAGCTGGCACAACACCCTAGGTGCAGTTTAAATCATAAGAGTAGGTGAGACTGTGTGAGTGGACTAAGAATGAAAACCTGCAAACATCAATACTCGCACCACAGGCGAGAAAGAAGGAGGCTGGGATAAGATGTTTAGAAGATGATCAGGGCGAAAATCAAGCCCCAGAAATTTCAGGAAGAAGTGGCTGGTAAACAGCCCAAAATAACGTATAAAATTCCACCAAAAAAAAAAAAAAAAGCCCTGAAAAGACTCCTTTCGGGTTGGTGTCATGAAGATCCATTAGCGACCTTGTCAGAGCAGCCTCAGAGGGAAGCAGAAGCCGGCTCTCAGGGTGTGGAGAGTAAACGCTAATTGAAAAAAAAAAAATGCAGACAGCCAGAAATTTGGCTGAAAACATTAGAAACAGATACTGAAGTAAGGGAGGTTAGGAGCTAGAAAAATAAACTTTAGATGGCTTTCCACAAAAATACAAAGCCTGAATAACTTTATAACTGTTAAAGAAATTGAAGCAATATTACAAAATATCCCCACAATGAAAACATCAGACTCAGACAGCTTGAAACAAAAAGTCTCTCAATCTATCTTCCAAGAAAGAAATCGTCTGATTTACACAATTTCTTCCAGGAAAATTAAAAAAAAAAAAAAACACCCCCCAGGTCATTTTACACAAATGATACCAAAGCCATGCAGATATTCAGAGAAGTGTAACGTTCAGGCCTTTGTAATTCATGAATAAAGATGCAAAAGTCTTAAACAAAATACCAGCAAAGTCAAATGGAACAGTAGAGATAAAAAATAATATACCATGACCAAGTTGCTTTTATCCTGGGAATGCAGATGGTTTAATATTAGAAAAATCTATAATGTAATTCAACACATTAACAGATTAAAAAAGAAAACCATATGACCATTTTAATAGACGCATAAAAAGGATCTGATAAAATTCAGCATAATACAAACGCATAGCGACAGAAGAAAAGCAGGGAGCTTGCTTAGCATAGTGTCTATTATTAGGGAGTGTTGGCAGCCGCCTCTTAAAAGTCAGGAATGAAACACTATCATGACTTCTCATCAACATAGTTTTGAAGGCTCCATTGATACCAAATGTCTAGTGACCCAGTCCTCCTCTGGTCTCTGCTCTCTCTGCCTCTCAGTCAGCTCCACTCAGCCCCTGCTGATACAGAGCATCTGGAACCCAGGAGTTGCCTCTCAATCTGGATGGCACAATGGTGTCTTCTGTTCTGCAAATCTGCAGATACCTGAGAAACTCCCTTTTGATTGGTCTGGGGTATAGCATGGGCAGCTAGATTTTCAAAATCCCCCCTGCCAATTCTAATGTGCAGCTCAGGAGGGGGAGCATTGAATTAAAGCAAGAAAAGAAGGAAAGAAAGGAGAGAGGGAAGGGGAGGGAAGAGTACAGCCATGATTTCCAAACTTAGCTGTGCACTAAAATCATCTAAGGAGCTTCTAAAAATCTTGGTGCCCAGATTGCATCCTAAATTGATTTTTAAATCAGAGACAATGGAGGTACGATCCAGGCATAGTTTATTCTAGAATACTACCGAAAGCTTTCTTATATGTAGTCAGATCGGAGAACCACTATACTGTACTTCCTTCCTTTGCGTTATCAGCTCCCACGGATTCAACACCAAAAACTGACAATGGCTTCTATTATGGGTACAGCAGGATCTGTCTGCCCAAAATTCATGTGGCTGTTTAAACTCTGACGTCTTTCTGTTCACTGGTTGATGGTTGAAGGGTGAAGATTGACGTAATTATAGTGGCCAAGAGGGGAGGGTGACAGGAGGTCTTTGGATCATCGGAGGCGAGCCCTGGGAGGGGCTGGCTGGGGATGGGTAGGGGGATGATTCCCTTGAGGTTTGATTGCTTTGTTCAAGTTCCGCCTAGGTTCTGTCTCTGCTTCTGCCCCAGCATGAGATCAGACCTCCATACCCACCTTGACCTGCCTCCACAGATGCCTGACAGTGGGGCCACCCAATCCTGTAACCTCCAGTTGTCAGCTGAGACAAACCTTTTCTTTCCCAAAGAAACCCCTCTTGGGTTTTTTTAGTTAAAGTACCGTACAGCAGTGTAATACAGCCTCAAAGTCTGTAAGTCTTGTCTGCAACTTTCTTCTAACTATGAACAGCCGGCACTCCATCTTCTCTTGGAAGTCTCCCACCTGCCCAATGACCCAGGCTTCCCCTCTGTCACCCTTGAACCCACACACACTTTTGCCCACTGTGCAGTAGATTCCATAGGGTGAGACCTGTGGCTGCCCTGGGTGCTATATGGGAGAATGAAACAAAGTCCCTCAAATCTCCCTCAGCTAGAAGTAAAACAGTTTCCACATTATAGGAATACCCAATGAGTAGAAATCAGGAGTCATGGCTAATAAGAAGAAAGATACAGGAGCAAGAAGTCAGTGCAGCGTTGATATTAATGATGGTTAAAGACTTGTGGGAGAAATGGCACTGAAGGAATAGGGTCAGCCTATAGCGAAATATTCACTGGAAATAGACCAACACGTCCATCCCCAGAGCCACAAAACTGATGGCAAGAACAGAGCCTGTCTCCACTTCTATCAATCTCTGAGCCACTTAGCCCGGAAGCGACTTTCCCTCTGCTTTCTTTCCCTCCTTTTCTGTCAGTATTAGAGGGGTAAAAAGGGATTCCCCTAGCCCTCACTGCCTCAGCGGTGAGAAGAGAAATCTTCTCACACCTCTGCAAGCCACAGAGGAAGAGGGACTTTCCTGCCCAAGTGACAAGATGGGAATCCCCTGCCACACAGGCATCTACAGAGCCAAGGATGTCCATCCATAAATGCAGCGTGCACGCATGTGCCTCGCAGCCAAGAAAGCCACCTTCCCCGAAGACCAGCTCCATCTGCACTTTCCATAAGCTATCCATTGAGTGTGCAATGCTATTCCTACTGTACAGGAAATAGAACTTGCCCATGGTCACAGAACCAGTGAGTCACGGAGTCCAGTTGCCAGCCAATATACGTCCAAATAATCTCCTCTTTTATCTACTGTAAAATGCACTAGCCTGTCCTTGTTGTCAACTTATTTTCTTTTTTTCTACAGCTGATGCAAGGGGCACACAAGGCAGTTTTAACAGGAAGATTTGGGGCAGGGCTGGGGTCGCCAGTGCTGCGGCACGGCAGGTCAAGCCATCACTTGGAATGCTCACATCCCATGTCGGAGTGCTGGTTCAGGTCCTAGTTACTTCTCTTCCAACCCAGCTTCCTGCTAATGCACCTGGGAAGCAGCAAACGATGACCCAAGTACATGGGAATCTACCACCAATGTGCGCAACCAAGATGGAGCTCCAGGCTTCTGGCTTCAACCTGGTCCAGTCCTGGATGTTGCGGGCATTTGAGGAGTAAACCAGCAGATACAGGAACTCTTTCTTCTCTGCTTCTCCCTCTGTCTCTGTCATTCTGCCTTTCAAAGAAATACGTAAATCTTTTTTTAAAGTTTTTTTCTTAAAAAGGGAAAATTCAAACAAGCTGATAAAGGCTGAAGAGTCCTTCTAAAAATGTTTGCAAAACACCCCTTACCATCTTGAGAACGAAGGCAACTCATGTTTGATCTCATGTCAAAGCAATGCAGAATAACACCGTGAACTTTTTCCATCCACCACTACCCAGATCAAGAACCTGAGATTCATCTTTGTAAACAATCTGTTAACACCAAACTCCAGGCCAGCTGGGAAAACCCCTGCACCCACAGCCCTGGGGAACACATGTAACCCAGGTTATGTTCCCCGTTCTACGGTTGCTAACCCCCAGTTTTCACCAGGCAAAAGGTGAGGATGCATAGGAGGCACAATGCCCTCTGGGAGGCTGCCAGACAAAGCCTCCTTCCTGTTCAGTCCATTCAGCTGAGGCTAAAGGGCAAACAGGGCGTGGCTGGAAAGTAAACGGAACAGCACTGCGAGTCCCAGCACGGCGGTGCCAACGCTGCAGTTGCTTCCATTGGAACCACTCCTGACTCATGGCTACGCCAATTTATTTAGTTGCTTATATTCATTAGATTAAAATGATTTAATTAGGCGGTGAAGTGTGGGCATGTTTGGTGTGCAGCATCGCTCCTGCATTTTTTGGTTGTGTCCATATATTTAAACCCCAGGGGAAAAGGAGAGTGTTTTTATTCCCACGGCACTCTTTGAGAACAAATTAAATATTGTTTTTTCTTGCTGCCTACCTCATGATCTCACTGCTTTTTGGCTGCATAATGGGAAAGAAACCATTTCAGTAATTGCCATATATGTAAAGAACTGTAGGAAATGTTATAGCTTCTGTGACATGGCACTCAAGTTTCAGTTTATAAGAATAAAAAGATGGCCAGAGCCACGGTTCAATAGGCTAATCCTCCGCCTGTGGCACTGGCACACCGGGTTCTAGTCCTGGTCGGGGTGCTGGATTCTGTCCCGGTCACTCCTCTTCCTGTCCAGCTCTCTGCTGTGGTCCAGGAGTGCAGTGGAGGATGGCCCAAGTTCTTGGGTCCTGCACCTGCTTGGGAGACCAGGAGAAGCACCTGGCTCCTGGCTTCAGATCAGCGCAGTGCGCCGGCCACAACGCGCTGGCCGCAGTGACCATTGGAGGGGTGAACCAACAGAAAAAAGAAGACCTTTCTCCCTGTCTCTCTCTCTCTCACTGTTCACTCTGCCTGTCAAAAATAAAAATAAAAATAAAAATAAAAAGAGTTGTGGAGGACAGTCCACAGATGCATTATTTCTTCAAGGAGGGCTCATAGTTGGCTTTCTGTGCCTCTCGATTAAAAGTGGTCAAGAAGATACGGACATCATCTAAGTCTTCTTTTCCCATCTAGCACATTCAGGGAAAGCCAGCACCAATGTGAAATGGAGCAGGAAAAGCACGACATGGTCCCATAATTGTGTTCAACTGGTGCTCAGAAGGAATCTTTGGTCAGTTGATCTTCAGTATGATTCCCAATCCTCATCTTTTCACATCGTCTCAACGTTGAAGACCAATGCTTCTTAGTAAAAGCAAGCTTTCTTTTCCCCCAGCAGTCCCCCTCTTTATCTTCCAAGTCCCCCTGCTTTATCCAGTCCTTCTACGACACCCTCAAGCCCAACCCTACACCTATGTATTATCTTATTCCTGACTAGGATCTCGTATCTCCTCATTGATAACTCCTGAGAGCCTGACCTCCTAAGAAACGTCCTTATCTGCTTCCCCCATACAAGCGTACAAGAGTGCTATCATATGATTTCTATGATTCCTCATCTTGTGGTGACATGGTGTAACTAGGCAGTTAGTTAATGGTTAGGTGAGCTTGAACTCTGGCACTTGTAAAATGATACTATCTCTTTCTCAGTTTCATATGTCCACCATCCCAGAATATACCTGTCATATCCAGGACCAGGGCTCTTGCTCAGACCCCACCCCAGATGTATATCTATTTGGGGTACCACCCCCTTCTTTATAAAAAGAGGTGGAAGGTGGGAAAGGCCTCTTTCCACAGCAGAACACATGTGGACATACCACTCTCATCTGCCCTCTCTTCACTGTGGACCAGTCTCGGAAGGACCTCTCTCACACTTGCTTAGAGGTGCCGTTTTTGGTTTTCCTTTCTCTCATTTATAGGCCACACTTTGGCCCACTCATGATGAGTATTTCTCTATGTGAAGTGGCCCACACACATGTATAAATGAATATTTATTTGCCTGCTGTTAAATAAATTATGCACTTATTTGCATACTATGCTAGTCTCCACTTAGTGTTTTTACCTCTGTAGGAAGCAGGAACCTGGATTGGAAAATAAAATAATCATTGCCCACATTAATAGCACCTCCACAGAATCAGTGACTTCCTTCTTCTTTAGGTATCAAAGACTTCATTTTGTATGTTTGTTGCCTGCTGTTCAATTATTTTTCCCAACTATAGAGCAAGAAATGAGTACAATGAGAAATGGAACGGGAGTCCATCTGCTGTGTTGGAGATGGTCTCAAAAGCTGGTTTAGTTCCCTGTCTACAGTGGTACTTGGTATGACATTAAGAGAGCCCAGGAGAAAACACCAGACTGAAAACTTGCTATTTCAGTGATCACAAGCAGGAACAGGGTGTCCTGCCTGCCTGCCTATCTGTCCTCATTGCTGCTGTAGGCATAGGTTACAGTCATTTACGCTCATTAGAAAATCACAGAGAATGAACAAAACCGTTCTAAAACTATGATTCACACTTCATATTCATCATTTCAAAGGCACCATTAAAGGCCTCCTTGCCCATGGGAGCAAGGTCCTAGGAATTTTGTTTTGTTGCTGCTCTTGTTGTATTATCTTGAGCATTTATAAAACCATCCCAGTTCTTTCCTAAAGGAGTCAGCTTCTTCTCCACTTGCAAATGTTGCAGTTTAGTGGGATCTAACCCTGTATCAAATGGCAGCTTTATAAACAGTCTCTGTTATGGAGATTTGGTTCCCCAAACTCAGGTAGACATTTAAACTCCAAAGTGTTATGTTAACAACTAATGGATTAATGTTAATTGTTGATGGATTATAGGTGGAGACTTGTTCTAATTATGGTGCCTGGAAGGTGACCCCAGTGGGAGGTCTTTAGGTTAGTGGAGTTTGCCCAGAAGGTAGAGATGGTTGGTTATGTAAGCGCAGTGTGCTTCCTTTTTCTCTTGCTCACGCTCTCTCTCTCTCTCTCTCTCTCTCCCCCTTTCTTCCCTCTCTCTCTTTATTTCCCAGCTTGCCATATGATTGTACCTCTAGCCTCCCCAGGGCTGTGAACCAATGGAGCCTGCCTGATCTCAAACTGAACTTTCATAACTGTAAGCCAAAATAAACCTTCTTTCTTCCTAAGAAGTTTCTCTCAGGTGTTTTAGTTACCATAACAGAAAGCTGACTAATACAATCTCCTGTATGTGTCCCTTACATGCACAGAGAGCCTGCCTGGCTCACACTGCCATCCATCCATCCATTCATTCATTCAAAGTATTTTTATTAATGGCCCTCAATACGTTATTGTGGGCACTGAAGTTACGACCCTGAGCAAGCAGACATGAATTCCGTAGTATGAAAACTACTCTGTAGGGTATAATCCCCTTCCCTGACCTCCAGAGGAAGTTGCAGAGGAAGCACAGTTGTATCCTTTTATAGCCTTTTGATATTTGGAAAAGGCTTAGCTGGGCCACGTTCTGCTCCACTGCTGGCTTTCTGTTCCCTCCTGTAGCATGGTAGGATCAGGCAGAGTGATAATCACTGGTTTGTACATAGGTTTATAAAATAAAACCTAGACGTGGGCACTATCTGCAGCTCACATCTCACAATAGAATGTGCTCAGACATGGTGACCATAATGCCAATAAAAGCCAAGAGACCTCCCTAATTCAACTGAACAATATTTTAATAAATATAGAAATTATAGCTTTTCTGGATTAGAAATGTCTTAGAAAAATGAATGATTCTATCCACTTCAAAGATCATTGGGAAAAATAGTATACATGTGTATGTCTATAATGTCTACATTTGAAATGAATGCGGCAAAATGTTAAAAGTTGTTACATTTTAAAACAAAAAACAGAATTTTTTAAAAGGTCATTAAAATTAGATGCAAAGATATGATTTACGGTCTCAACATTTACATATTTTAAGAATCAAAGTAATGAAAACTCCAGTTAAACATAGTCGCCTCCTGAGTCCTTCCACTGCCCTGGTACAACTAGATATAGCAGATAGCCTACCAAAAACCAATGAAGCAAGAGACTTTCCTGATAGACAAAACGAGGAAAAGTTGTGGTTGCATCTACTGTTCATCATTACCCCAAATGGAGGCTATTTACCCAGAAACGATTATAAAAAAAAAAAAAAAAAAAAAAAAAAAAAAAAAAAAAACAACCCTCTGCCAAGCTACTGCAGTCATTACCAAGCTGATGTGTCCAGGTGTTAAGCACCTTCGACAAACTGAAAAGACAACTCCTAAAGTCAAGTGGGAAGGTGGTACAGACAGAGCATGTGTGCCCTCCTCACCCCACTCACGCGGCGAAGCCTCCTGGCAGGTTGATGGTAGTGTGTACGTGGGGTCTTTGGGACGTAATTAGGTAGCGATGCCTGCGGAGTCTTCATGAATGGGATCAGCGTCTTTGGAAGACGCAAGGGAGCGAGGCTCTCTCCCTGCCAAGTGAAGGCACTGCTGTCTGAAAACCAGGAAGAGATCATTCACCAAAAACCCTGCTGTGTTGGTACACTGATCTTGGATTTCTGGATTCTGGGTTTGTGAGAAATATATGTCTGTCATTTGTAGTAACCTGTTGAAGCAGCCCAAACTAAGATAGAGGCAATCCCCAGAATTCAACAGGGCAACATATTTTTCCCACAATGATGTGCATCTGTTTAATTCCCAGAAATGTTGAGATTTAGGGTTGGCAATGTGACGTAGCAAGTTAAGCAGCCATCTGCAATGCCTGCATCCCACTTTTCTTTTCTACCCGCTTCAGCCTGACTCAGCCTTGGCCACTGCAGCCATCTGGAGAGTGAACTAGCAGATGACCTTTCTCTCTCTATCTCCCTCTCTCTCTCTCTCCCAGTTACTCTTTCAAATAAATAAATTAAACTTTTAAAAACAATCTAAGCACATAAATGCTTAAAAAAATTAAACCTGTAATACTTATAATTTTGTATTAAGTATAAAAGTAAGTTGTAACTTTAAAATGTATAATCAAGGAGCCGGTGCTGTGGCATAGCTGGTGGAGCCACTGCCTGCAGTGCCAGCATCCCACATGGGCGCCAGTTCGAGACCCGGCTGCTCCATTTCTGATCCAGCTCTCTGCTATGGCCTGGGAAAGCAGAACATGGCCCAACTCCTTGGGCCCCTGCACCCACATGGGAGACCTGGAGGAGGAAACTCCTGGCTGCTGGCTTCAGATCAACACAGCTCAGGCTGTTGTGGTCAATTGCAGAGTGAACCAGTGGATGGAGGACCTTTCCTTGCCCCTGCTTCTCTCTCGGTGTAACTCTGACTTTCAAATAAGTAAATAAATCTTAAAAAAATGTATAATCGGCCGGCACCGCAGCTCACTTGGCTAATCCTCCACCTGCGGCGTCGGCACACCGGGTTCTAGTCCCAGTTAGGGCGCCAGATTCTGTCCCGGTTGCCCCTCTTCCAGGCCAGCTCTCTGCTGAGGCCAGGGAGTGCAGTGGAGGATGGCCCAAGTGCTTGGGCCCTGCACCCTCATGGGAAACCAGGAGGAAGCACCTGGCTCCTGGCTTCGGATCGGTGCAGCGCGCCCGCTGTAGCAGCCATTTGGAGGGTGAACCAATGGAAGGAAGACCTTTCTCTCTCTCTCTCACTGTCCACTCTGCCTGTCAAAAAAAATTTTTTTTTAATGTATAATCGAGTTGTTGATTTACAGTTGTGATTTTAAATAAATACAATAGTGGCAGATTTAATAGATGTCAACATTCTCTTATCTGTGAATTTGATTCATTAGATTTATAACAGTTGTTTAAGTACATAGGAGAGGTTTTATTAAAGGATTGTAGTTTATAAAAGGAAAATAAAGCATATTTAAATCATAAATGAAATTTTAAATGTTCTTAGTTGTTTAAGCTTATAAAAGAGACTAAACATTAACCAAAGACTCCTTAAAATTATTGTTTAAATTTGCTGGATTTGTAAGTAGAAAATTAAAACTTTAAAGCTGAACTTTTTTTAAAGATTTATTTGTTTGAAAGGCAGAGTTACAGAGAGGAGAGGCAGAGAGACAGAGGTCTTCCATCCGCTGGTTCGCTTCCCAAATGGTCTCAAAGCCAGGAGTTGGGAGCTTCTTCTGGGTCTCCCACACAGGTGCAGGGGCCCAAGGATTTGATTTCCCAGGCCATAGCAGAGAGCTGGATTGGAAGTAGAGCAGCTGGGACTTGAACTGGCACCCATATGTGATGCCAGCACTGCACGTGGAAGCCCCACCTGCTACGTATGTCACAGCACCTGCCCCTAAAGCTGAACTTTAAAGAAAAAAGCTTCTGTGGGGGTTGACACTGTGGTATAGTGGGCGAAACCTCTGCCTGCAGTGCTTGCATCCCATGTGGGCGCAGGTTCTAGTCCTGGCTGCTCTTCTTCTCATCCAGATCTCTGCTATGGCCTGAGAAAGCAGTAAATGGTCCACAAGCTTGGGCCTCTGCACCCTTGTGGGAAACTCAGAGGAAGCTCCTGGTTCCTGGTTCCCAGCTCCTGGCTTCAGATCGACCCACCTCCAGCCTTTGCAGCCATTTGGGGAATAAACCAGCAAATGGAAGACCTTTCTCTCTGTCTCTCCCTCTCTGGAACTTTAGTTCTCAAGTAAATAAATAAAATCTTTAAAAAAAAAAAAAAGCCTCTGAGTAATTTTTCCTGCCACAAAAACTGCTCTAAAGAATAATTGTGCTTTATTTGAGAGCCAAAGAGACAGAGGGGGAGAGAGAGAGATGGACAGGGTGAGCTGCTATTTGATGATTCACTTCCCAGATGCCCACAATAGCCAGTGCTCAGCTGGGGCCACAGCCAAGAACCAGAAACTCAATCCAAGTCCTCCAATGGGTGGCAGAAATCCAATTATTTGAGCCATCACTACTGCCTCTTAGTGTCTGCACTAATGGGAAACCAGAGTCAGGAGCTAGAGTTGGGATTCCACCCCAGGCACTTCTATGAGGGATATAAGCATCTTAACCCCGAGGCTCAATGCCTTTTCCTGGAAGGATGATTTTTAAAGGCACATTTAACGATACCTTTGGTAGTTTAGGGGGTGAATGGAGAGAAAGAATTATGCTTACAAAGAAAAGTTGGAAAGAAATTTATATTTTTGTAAGACCCAGAGTTAATACTAAATATTATGCTTTCACCTACCCTCTGCTATCTTCCAATAAATATAGGAGAAATGCTACAAAATTAATGTGGGAAACAAAAGGTCAGAATTATTCAGCAATTATTTATCATTGAGTGTCTACTCTGTGTACAATATGAGAAAATACAAAAACGTGTTTAGTTAATAATCTAGTGAGGCAGGTAAGCTGCACAGATCTGAAACAATTACAGAACACAATGATTCAGTTCAATAAACATTTATTGAAGAGTCAACCTTGCAAGAGATACGGTGATTGGCTCCAGGAATAGGGAGGGGACTAGCCTCAAAAACAAACAATAAGCTTTATAATTAAGTGTTAAATTGTGTGTTGCAGAAGTCAAGTGTAAAGCATTCAAAGAGAGATACCAAAGTATATTGGAACAGCTGAGATTTATGGATGAGGTAAAAATTGATTGGGGCTTTGAAGGCTAGAAAGGACTTCAATATACAAAAGCAGACAGGGCTGGAAGAAGGAGGCACCAGGAACCTGTGTGCAAAGAACAACAAAGAAAGCAGCAGACAAGAGATGCTATGTGTTGAGTGATCATGGGATTCTATTAAGGAATGATTTCTAAATCACACAAGACTAAAATATAAGTTAATTACTAGCTTAAATTACAAAAAAAATTAGGACTAAAACAGTAATAATTACTACTAAGCACTGGGAAGAGGTGTCCTAGAGTATGATAAATCCAGTAGGTACTATTCAAATTTGATTAATCAGGAAAATAAAGCATAAGCATATATTATTTTTATCCTTCTTGGAGTAAATGCCAAGGTAAAGCGAACGTTAAAACAGCTCATCTCTGGAGATAGAAGCAAAGGTGAGGATGGTCAGGGACAAGATAATGCTGCGTTTCATTCTAAACCCCCTGCACTATTTGAGTTGATGCCTCATGAATGTGTCACTGTGACCCAACTATAAAAATCCAAGACAAATCAATGTAGTTATTAGGCCCCACTTGTTTGACCCAGAGGCAGTTTATTACTATTCTGAAGCTAATAATACCTATACTCCAAGGCCTCTCATTGGCACTGACCCCTTCCAAGACCAATATCTAATTTTGCAGTTAAGGGTCGGCACTGTGGTATGGCATGCTGGTAAAGCCACCGCCTGCAGTCCTGGCATCCCATATGGGCGCTGGTTCAAGTCCTGGCTGCTCCACTTCCAATTCAGCTCTCTGCTATGGCCTGGGAAATCAGTAGAAGATGACCCAAGTGCTTGGGCCCCTGCACCTGTGTGGGAGACCCAGAAGAAGCTTCTGGCTCCTGGCTTTGGATCAGCCCAGCTCCAGCCATTGTAGCCATTTGCGGAGTGAACCAGTGGATGGTTCTTTCTCTGGCTCTCCCTCTCTGTAACTCTGCCTTTCAAATAAATAAATAAATCTTTAATTTTGCAGTTAGTATACACTTTCCATTCTCTTTTCTTAAAAACGGCCCCCAAGTTGTATAAGCGTCAGACCCTGAGCAACCCTGATTTGACCTAGGAATGTAGGATCTTTCCTTTCATACAGCCCATCAAAGCCTTTCTCATTTGCATTTCCTAGAAGGAACTCAGTGTCTGCTTTTTATGTCACTTTTAATCAAAGCACATGATCTTACATATGCTAATAAATTATTTTTATGCGAAAGAAAAATCTCTACTTGGTTCAGTAAGCAATATCAAGGTACTCTTTTAAAGATTTATTTATTTATTTATTTATTTGAAAGTCAGTTACAGAGAGAGAGAGAGATTTCCATTGGCTGGTTCACTCCCCAGATGGTTGCAAAGGCCACATCTAGGCAAGGTCAGAGCCAGGAGCCAGGAGCTTCATCTGGGACGCCCACGTGAGTGGCAGGGGCCCAAGCACTGGGCTATCTTCTGCTGCTTTTCCCAGGCCATTAGCACAGAGCTGTATTGGAAGTGAAGCAGCCAGGATATGAACCAATGCCCATATGGCATGCTGGCACTGCCTTCAGGCTGCAACTTAACCCCCTACAGCACAATGCCAGCTCCACGTGCACTTTTGTTTTTGAGAGCAGAGAGACAAAGACAAATGAAGAGTAATATCCACTGATTCACTCCTTGAATGCTCACAACAGCCAGGGATTGGGACAGGCCAAACCTTGGAACTGAGAGACTCAATTTAACTCTCACAAAGGTGGCAAGAACCCAGTTACCTGAGCCAATAGTGTTGCCTCCCAGGGTCTACATTATCAGGAAAGTGGAGTCAGAAGCGGGGCCAGGTTTCACATCCCAGCTTCTCTTATATGACACACAGGTGCTTCAACTGCTAGGCTAAATGCCCACCCCCAGGGCATTTAAACAGGGAAATGGTGAAGGATGTGGCAGGGCTGGTGATTTACAAAATACTCCCTTGATACTTGTGGAGTGGAATTGAAGTTGAGAGAACCTGGAAGCAGGGGGACCAGTTGGAGCTGTTGCAGCAATTGACAGGTGAGGCGGGAAGGACTGGAGGAGCTGTAGGAGGTGGGATGGAGAGGATGGAGATAGATGCAAGAGACAGCAGAATTGACCAGGCCTGGTTACCAGCTGAAGAGCTGCCCCACACCAATATCAGCCCATTAGGATTCTTTCAAATTAAAAGCTGGGACAGAGCCGGGGTCTTTACTCTTCATTTGACAAATTTCTCACAGGTTTCAACTGGACATTTGACCAGTAAAACCAAACTGGATGAAGGCATCCTGCCAGTCATTCTATAACTCTATCCAGACATCTGTGGGTAGAATTCTACAGCAAGTTTTGAAATACTCAACTTTCTTTTAATAATAAAATTGGGAATTTTCAGGTTCTGGGTACATAGTCTTCAGAGAATGTGCTGATGAGGAAGGCTAATAAATTGAGTCAATTAAAGCAGCCAACAGTCTTCTAGACCAAGGCAATTTGTATTTAGACACAGTTTAACTGCTGCCCAGGTTCCTCCTGCAGAAGACTGATGGGGAGGTACATTACAAGGTAGTGCAGCACCGGGAACGCCACTTGGCAAGCAACAACATGTTAAAGAGTTGGGGACAGAACATCTGAATCTCTTTTCACTCTTGTGAGCTTGCAGTTCTTTTTATCCCTACAGGATACTTTGGGCCGTGTGTTTGTAACATGGGCATTCTGCATACACGAATGTGTGGACCTTCGAATTGCTCTGTGGAAAGACGAAATTTAACATCATGTTTGTGTGCAGCTGATTGAGCACCGCTGACCTGGGAAGTGAAACCAGTTTAATGATGCACCTGGGCTGTCTCCCAATTGATTGGTTCAACTACAGTGCATCTGGACAAATTAACGGCCAGGATTGACACTGGGTAGGAACTGCTCTTCTGCACCCTCCTTCCCCTGGTTTGTGTGCCTTTTTTTTTTTTCTCTTACATATGGAGCCTAAGAAATACCTTAACTTTTTTTCTATTGCATCAATACAAGAAGTCTGCAAAACGTTCATGGAAAATGTATATTATGAAAAAATGATGCATGGATTACGAACTCTTTTGAACTAAAATCTATTTATCTTTTAATTGTTTCTCCACAAAGTACCCTCTTAAGTCCTTAAATTTCACTTGCTAATCATAATGCCTACTGAGAACTAAAAGTGAGTTAAGAACTCACTCACAAATAGGATATTGTACTAAGCATGTGTCATGTCTGCCTGCGAGGGGGTAAACTGGACAGTGACCCTGTGAACGCAGTGGTGGAGGCATATTAGTTCCATATTCAATGACTTTACCAGGGCTTAAACAGAGGAGGAGGAGACCTGCAGCACACCATACATGTCATTGCCCTCTAAAGCGCAGCCTCTCTGGGGTTTCTGTGGCCTCTGGCCGTTACGTGTCCTCACTCTCTGCCCAGCTTCAGCTCTCCCCCTCCACTGGCTCCCTGCCATCACCAGCATTAGAAACAGGTTGAAGTGGTCCCCTTCCTTTGTGGCATATCAATCCCTCCTTCACAAATCGAGCTTCCTGAAAAAGCTGTGTCCCAGCACAGCTTCCTTGGCCTCACAACTTCCCTTCTCACCCTCTGCGCTTTCACACTTACTACTTCTCCCCCAGGAACTGCTCTTGCCAAAATGTCTACCGAATTCCTTAGGGCTGGTCCAACGCCTTTTATGTCTGTTCTCTCCTAGCTTCTCCCATTACCTTTAACACTCTTGACAAAACAAAAAAAGCAAGCCAAAGAAAAACAAAAACATTTTCCCAGCATTCTCCCCTCTTCACTGGCTATGCTCTCCCTCCACGTCATTCTCCACTCAATTTCAAAGACAGAGACAAACAGAGCTCCCATTCGCTGGCTTACTCCTCAAATGCCCACACTGACCAGAGTGGGCCAGGCCGAAGCTGGAAGCCAGGAACTCAGCCCAGGTCTCTCTTGTGTGTAGCAGCGACCAATTACTAGAGCCTTCACCTGCTGCCTCCCAGAGTCTGCGTTAGCAGGAAGCTGGTGTCAGGAGCCGGAGCTGAGTGCTGAACCCAAGCATTTCAACGTGGGACACGAGCATCCTAACAGCTAGCCTCAACACCTACTCCCTTTCATAATGTCCTTTGCCAGCTCATTACTCTGATCTGCTATGATCCCCGGCTCTTGTTTTCTGGCTCTCTTCTCTTAAACACACTCTCCAGTGATCTCATCCTCTCCAGCAGCTTCCGTCACCATCACTATACAAATAACTCTCAAAGTCCAGGTCCCCACAATGCTCTTGTCGGTGACACCAGATCAAATGGTAGGAGCAGTGAAGACAGGCTTATCTTCCAGATGACTCTTTAACTTAAAGACCGCAAGCTTGCAAATTCTCAAAACTACCAAGGAAAGAAAGTGGTGAACAAAAGGCCACACTTGGAATACTGTCAGCTACCTCCTTTAGAAATTCTTGGCTCACCTTTTGCTTCCTTCTTTAAAACAACACCAACACACTTGGGAGATCACGTGTGGGGGAGGAGGGCCAGACAGCTGAGCGTAACAGAGGAGGAACAGGAACTGTTCTTTCAACCAGTATATGGTGGAGGGATAAGGGTGGGGTGGAGAGCACAGCCTTTCCCAGATTATTCCTACTAGAGTCCCAGCAAAAAGAAAGAACCAAGCTCATGACATCCAGAGCCAGGTTATACCTGAAAAGCCCATGTTGCATACGCTCTTGGGCGCCCAACCATCAGCAACTTCACAAGGAGCCAGAATCCCACAGCCAGGTTCCCTTCCACTGTTCCCACAGGGGAGCTGACAGGGAGCACCCTAGAAAGAGCCACAGAATATAATGTGCCTCCTACTGGAGCACAATGGATATATTATGACTACAACCACTGACTGCATTGGCCTCCATGGAGCTCTGTTTTACTGCAAGAACCCAGGCCTGAATTTGTGCCCTGTCTCCTACTTTACAGAACAAGTGCATCCCTCACACTCATATCAGATCTTACTGTGCTGCACTGCCCTGGTCATGAGTACCTCTAGAGTATGAGAAAAGGAAGAACTAAGTCTAAGGACAGGTGTAGAGGAAGCAAACACAGACCCTTTGTTGACTAAAAACACTTTCGCTAATCAAGTAGCTTCCCACTCTTTGCTCCCACAAGATTGAAGAAGTATCTAACTACAACTGATTTTTGACAAGCCAGGAGATCTTTGGAAACTGATTCAGGAGGTTCAAAAAATTATTTTCACTGCCTACTTAAATGACAATGCTTCTTGTGTTCATATGTGTACCCACACATGTGCATGAATGCACAAAAAAAAGAAAAATAGAATTAGTGCAAACCTGGGCTGGCACTGTGGTGTAGCGGGTAAAGCCACCACCTTCAGTGCCTGCATCCCATATGTGCTCATCCTGGCTGCTCCACTTCCTATCAGCTCTCTGCCATGGCCTGGGAAAGCAGCAGAAGATGGCCCAAGTCCTTGGGCCCCTGCACCCACGTGGGAGACCTGGAAGAAGCTCCTGGCTGCTGGCTTTGTATCAGCCCAGCTCCAGCCACTGTAGCCATTTGAGGAGTGAACGAGCAGATGGAAGATCTCTCCCTCTGCCTGTGCCTCTCTGTAACTCTGCCTTTCAAATAAATTAATAAATAAATCATTAAAAACTTAGTACAAACCTACCTCCATCTAACAACAGGTCATATTGGTTTATTACATAAACCAATTAGAAGAAAAGCCATACTGACCTTATTGAGGTAAATATTTTAAATAAACATTAACACTGAGAGTTATATAATCACACCATTTTACAGTTAAAGTTTATTTTTTGATGAACTATAAGGATAGCTACATACATTCAAGGATAAAAATGATGTAAAACCTGTCAGTATTACAGAAGAGCTTGTTCATGAATGTTTTAAGTGAATGATGATAGGTATTTGATTACTGTGCTATTTGGATCCCATTAGATATATTTTTTAAAGTGATGTAGTAGTTTTATTCAAAAATGTCAATTTTTGGGAAATATTGGATATTGTATCCTTTGCAACAACATGGAAGAGCTAGACTGAGTTCTTGGCTGCCAGCTACGACTTGGGCCAGCCCCAGCCATTGTGGGCATTTGGGGAGTGGACCAGCAGATGGGAGCTGCTTATATGTCTCCCACTCTCTCTCCCCTCTGCCCCTCAGGTAAATAAGTAAAATGACATATATAAATTATTGGGCAAATTTTTATTTTCATCAAAATAGTATCTGACTTGCATCTGAGGATATTTACCCACATGGATCCAAAGTGTGCGATCCACTTATCTAGAGATTATCTGGGGCACCCAATGATTCATAGAAACTGTACCAACACCATGGCCTCCAGGCTCAGACCTCCTCGGCTCTGGATGGCTTCTTTCGACCCTGGCAGAATGTTCTGTCCCTGTGAGTCCCCTGGGAGGCAGCCAGAAAAAGCCTCAAGAAGCCTGTTTCAAGCAGAGGCCCTGTGAAGGGATACAAAGACTCAAATGCTTTTTGTCACCAAGCAAACAGCTTAAATGAGTGCGCCTACCTGGGGGAGTGAGAGGACCGGAAGAGGTTAGAGCTGTGGGCAGCAGTGAGCTGTGCTGGCTTAGAGGAGGCAGCTGCTTGCTCCACCCGGTTGCTGATGTGGCTTGTGTTGCCCAAAGCTGTTTACTCTTCAGGAAAAATTGGATTTTTACGTGAAATCTCTGGGTTTTTTTAATCCAATTTTTAAAAGACGCCTATTCAGGCCAACCTACATAGACATGGGACCTCAATTTGGCTCTTAAGCCTCCGGATTGCAAGGCCTGCTCCTGTGCTCCTCAAAGTTCCTTCCCAGGTTCAAGAACTGTTTGTTACATTCCGCCATGAGATGTGCATAGCAACTGAGAATAACATTTAGAAACCTCAGTAACCATTTGACAGAATGATTTTCTGAATCTAATTTTCTGAATCTAATAATAAAAAAATTGGCTTGTGTTTTGTATATTTTTTATTTAATTTTTTTTTAAAGAAAAGAAATCAGCATGCAAGCAATTGGAAATCTTGCCCAGAGATAATTCAAAAAAGCAATGCCGTGGCCTTCATCAAGCCAAAGGATCCATGTGCAGACACTGCCTGTCCCACAGCAGGGTCAGGGCTTTGTAGCTGAATGTCTTCACAGGGACCCCCCCGCAAAGGGGTAACCCTGGGTGAATGAAAATGCGCCCGGTATAACCAGCTGACAAACACGTGACAGTAAAGGCCCTGGGGGTCCCCTCCTTTCCCGCAGAGGATTGTGGGAAATGCCAGTGTCACTCTAACAGGACTCCTTCTACGCCCACCAGGTCCGGGTGCCTCCTCCTCCCCCGACCAGCCCAGGAGGACTGACACTGGAGAGGCACAGGGCATGCTCTGGCAATGATGCTTGTCCAACACGCTGCGCTCCTTTGGAGATCCTCAACATGGTTCCTTTCCACAAATTCTCTTCTCTTCCTTCTCATTTCAGGGCTCTCTGCTAGGCCAAAGCACCAACTTCCTAATCCCAGGGGTTCTGCCCAAGCCAACCCTCTGGCCTTTGTCCTCCCCTGCCTTGGCAGAAACCCCAGGGCGGCGAGCGCGTTGCCAAGTTTCAAAGCTCAGCACCCTGAACTCGGCAGCTGGTACCCTCGCTTAGCAAGGACCCCTGGATCGGGCAGTTGTGTCTGGCAGGACTTGGGCAAGGGCCAGAGGGTCGGTTGGGTTAGGAAACAGAAGTGCTTAGAGATTTAAGAGACTCTTCCTGCGGAGAACCAAAGAGGCAGACTGGTCTCTAATGAGCTCAGAAAACCCCCAAGCGAGAGAGGCGTCCCCTGGCGCAGGTCCTGGGCACCGCCCCTCCTCCCCACTTCGGTCTCCACAGGCGGAACAGGAACAGGAACACGCATGCACCGAATGGCCTGGAAGGCCTGCTTGGCTGCTCGGGCTCCCCAGCTGCCTCGCCTCGGAAAGGGGAAACGGGGAAGGGACAGGCCTGGGGAAGTGATTTTTAGAAGTGCAAGCCTGGTGGGAGAGTTTTCCTTCGGACCATCTGGAAGGAAGCAGTCATAACCGACTACAAATTCTCCTGAACCGATCAAGTGCACATAGGGAAATTGTTACATTGTTGAGACCCGAGTCTGCTTCGCTTCCGGCGGGGGGGGGGGGGGGGTTCTATCACTGCCTATGGCGCTGGGCCTGGGGCCTGAGGTTCCCAGGGTAGGATGGGGCCAGGCAAGAACAGCTCTGCCCTTGTACTTCTCTGGGCAGCCAGCTCAGGGCTGGCTGCCATTTTTTGCCACTTAAGATACTAAGAAAATCTCAAATGAGGTCAGTCAGCCCTGTGTGTGTGTGTGTGTGTGTGTGTGTGTGTGTGTGTATGAAGAAAGAAATCGCCTGTTTGGCCAAATAGAGAAGGTACAGCGTTGTCTAAGTTTTACGGCTGTTTTTTTAAACTCAGGTGTGTGTATGAACAGAACAGTAATCGATAGTTAAGTCATTATATAAGCTGTTTCAAGTACCACAGCCAAGAGGAGGGGGGGATCATCTAAAATACATGAAATTATCTTTAAAAACTCGTTCTAGGAAAAGGAAATGCCAGAGTAGCAACATAAAGGAGTCTTAATTAACAACAAATTAATCTACTCCCCCCCCCAAAAAAACTGAGCCACTCTGCACAAGGGAGCCGTTGGGGGAGCAGCCTGCACCATGGATCTGGGATGTGTTTCCTATGGATGTGTGTTTGCCCAGCATGCGGCTTAAAGAAAAACACAGCCACCAAACCACCCAGCTCAGCCCTGGAGGGAGGAAGAGACCAGGAAGACCTAATCAGCCGTGATGGCGATTACATAAGAGACTCGCACACACAAACCCCGAGAGGCTCAGAAGAATCAGCTTTGGGCTCCTGGGCCTAGAAGATGCCTTTCTTTTTTTCCTATGCAAAGATCACTGAAAATGCTTCTGGATGTCTCTGGTAGAAACACAGGTCACTTAAGGATGATTTATAAGTGTGCCCCCAAGCCACAATGAAGGCTGTATCGATATCTAAAGTGCATCTGCATCCAGCGCAGCAGAAGCTGAGGATCTGCTCCTAATTGGTGCCCAGAAGACGCTCCCCGCCGAGCACCGAGCCTCGCTCCGAGCAGCCGCCCCGCCCGAGGCCTTCAGGCTCCCAGTTCAGGGCCCTTTCTTGGGCAGCCAGAGTGCTCCTCTCTTAGAGAATGCCAGGTACTCTGGAAAGTAGCCGTGTAATAATACACAAACCCCTGATGATGTCAGCGTGTTATTGACTTTCCAAGTCTGAATGACTGAGCAGAGGAGCGGGGGTGGGGCGCGATCCATCCGGCAGCGCGGGGACCGGCCAAGCGAAAATGGGCTCGCGGGCGCGGCGGGGGAGGGGCGCCTTGCAGCCGCTCGGCGCTGGGGCTCTGCCGCCGCCGCGTCGGGGTCGCAGCCGCTGGGGCTTGGGGGGTGGCGGGGTGGGGGGTTCGGGCTCCCGCTCCTCCGACGCTTACGTTTGGTCAAAAACTCTTCAGGCAGAAATAACTGATGCCGCCCCCTCCACCCCCCGCCCTCCGGAAGCTTTTACCACGTGGCAGAGCAGGGCTACAAAGCCGGGAGCGGAGGCACGGGGTGGGGGGAGGGGAGGCCGCCTGCGCCCATCCCCCACCCGCGTGCCCAGCCTCCCCCGTGGGTGCGGGGTCCCGGGGCGCTCTCCGTGGCGGACTTCCTTCTCCAGGTGACCGCTTGGATTTTGCGCCTCAGCGGCGGTGGCATTTTATGGGCCACGATCTGCTTGGTTTATGGAGCCGGCAGTGCAGGTGCAGAGTTATAGGCTCCCGTTCTCACCCTGCAAATGGACTACAGAGCCATCTGTCATCTTCAAGGCTAGGTGTGAACCGGGCCGGGTTGTCCTTAAATGGGATTGCAGTTAAAGGCCGGGATCTGGAGGGACGCTCTCCCAACCAGGGCGTGGCCTTGCCTGCGGTGCCGGGGCCTTGCATTCAGGCCCCGAGCACCCCTCCCCCCACCCCGCGCCCTGCTCGGCGTGGGCTCCTCAGGCCGCATCCCTGCACGCCTCGGGCCCGGGTGGGACCCCGGCCCAACCCGCGGTGTCGGGCTGCCCCTCCCCCAGGGCCGGCCTTCTCCTCCCCGCTGAGCTGGGTGGGTGCGCGCCCTGGGTGGTGCCAGCAGCCCAGAGACTTGGAAGCGCCTGGAAGCAGAATCCTGCTCTGTGGGCTTCTTAGCTGCCTAAGTGTGGGCCGGGTGCTCAACGTCTCTGAGGCCCGCATCTGTGAAATGGGGGCAGCAGCCAGGCCCCTCAGTGACCGTCGTGAGGATTCAGTGAAATCCAGATTTCGCAAGGGACTGGCTTGCCCAGAGTCCAGTCCTGGGCGGCCGGTGAGGCCAGAGCCCCTGCGGTGGTTTCTGAAAACGCACCGGCAGCCCGGCGTCCTCAGCCCTTCCCCCTCCACTCCTGGCTTAGTGGCGCCCCACACCCGCAGTTACAGCAGGAGCCGCTTTGTCGGCGCCGAGAGAGAGTGGGCAGGGAGCCTCCGACCTAAGCTGTACCAGTCGCTGCCCTTCCCCAACCTTGTGGCAGGCAGGGAGTCCGCGAGCAAAGACCTGACACAACACAGGTTTTCTTGGGGGGGATTTTGAAACTGGAAGTGAAAAAACACAGTTTCTGCCCAGGGCTAAAACTGCAAGTTGGTGTATTTAGGAACCTTGTGTATGAGCTGTTTCCCAGCGTGTGTGAAGGCAGGGCTGGGGGCAGGGACAGAGCCCAGTGGGGGCTGATGGAATTGGCGGTTGGTGCATGCTGCCTGCCACGGATGACTTGTGACCACCTACACATTCTCCCTACTGCTTAACCTGATTGGTGTTTTGTTACTTGCAACCCCCAAGCAGTCCAAAATGGCTTTTGTTAGTCTTAACTTGCACAGAATCTTAGTGCAAAACTCACTCCCCACCCCCCACAGTAAACCCCACCCCCACCCCCAGGCAAAGCTGTGTCTTTTGTCCTGCACAGGCTATATAGTTGTCAGTGCCCCATCACCAGGTGCTTAATAAATGCTCTTTAAAATGCATGGAGCCAAGTCTGTGTGGACAGGAAGTGCACCGGTGGCTTTTTGAACAAGAGACTGGCGGGTTAATTTAAAGGGGAAGCAATACTCATCGCGGCGGACTTCAAGAAGCCCATCTTATTCCACCCTAGTGGTAATTAGGGTTCATTCGAGTGAAGAGAAAGAAGGAAACTTTATCCCCTCTAAATTGCATTTAATAAAAATCTTGGAGAAAATGAGTGAATTGTCGCGCTTAATAAGTCCCCCTGGGTTTTGTTGGAAGGAGGCTGAGGTAGTGTACAGTAGTCAACGTTTATGGGACAGCAGATCTGCATTTTATCTGAGCATGAAATGCAGCACTGGCTTAACCTCCTTTTTTTTCCCCCTCATTTGTTTCCAACAGGTTTTTTTCCAGCCCATGAGTCACTTCCAGTCAGATTCAAAGACAAAAGCCTGCTAATTGTGAGTCTGTGAGTCAAGGGTCCCACCCTGCCTTATCGTGCACACCCTCTCTTGCTTTAATAAGACAGACAGGACAGGGCGCAGCCTGTGAGGCCCTTGGTGCTTCTGGGAGGGGCCCTGCCATCCAGCAGCTGACCCCTCAACCGGTAGCACCTGGGAGGTGCAGCCAGGAACTGTTGGTGCAACCCATGTGTTCCGAAAGCACTCTGCTGGGCTCAGAGCTACAGAGGGGAGTATAAAAGGACGGGACTGGGAATGGGAGAGGGAGGAGGAGGTGGGGTGGGAGGGTGGTTATGGTGGGAAGAACCTCTATATTCCTAAAGTTGTACTTAGAAAGTTGTACTTAACAAACAAATGGTTTCTAAAAAAAAAAAAAAAAAGAGGCCAGACTCTCTAACAACTTATCAAATAATGAAGAACAAAGCCGGAAAGAAAGAAGCCAACGTTAGACACGTTTGCAGGGCTGAAGAGGAGTAAGTCCTAAAACCTACCGGTAGCCCCCTAGCCTGTCATGAACACTTTCCTAGATAATGGTTCCACGTCCACCTGGCTGCTCATACCAAGAACACAAGTTTTAGTTTTTTGTTTTGTTTTTTGTTTTGTTTTTTTTTTTGACAGGCAGAGTGGACAGTGAAAGAGAGAGAGAGAGAGAAAGGTCTTCCTTTTGCCGTTGGTTCACCCTCCAATGGCCGCCACGGCCGGTGCGCTGCAGCCAGCACACCACGCTGATCCAAAGGCAGGAGCCAGGTCCTTCTCCTGGTCTCCCATGGGGTGCAGGGCCCAAGCACTTGGGCCATCCTCCACTGCACTCCCTGGCCACAGCAGAGAGCTGGCCTGGAAAAGGGGCAACCGGGACAGAATCTGGCGCCCAACCAGGACTAGAACCCGGTGTGCCAGTGCCGTAAGGCGGAGGATTAGCCTATTGAGCCACGGTGCCGGCTAGTTTGTTCTTTTCTTTGATTCACTACATTCCTATCTGCTGACTGGTTTACCTCCAAAACATACCTGTGTCCTGCCATGCACCTGTCACCATGTACACAGCCAGTGTTTGACAAAGCCAGCCTCATCTTCCCACGCTCCAAGCACCCCTGCTAAAATTCTATTTCACTGAGCGTAAAGTCAGGCGTCGGGTCACCTGCTCCATTTAAGCATTCACTGGCCCCCAGCTCAGGCCACAGCTACCCTGTGAGACGCCTATTTGTTACCCACCACCAGAGTACGTTCCCTCTGCCTGGAGGATTTTCCTGGGCCTTCCTGAGACTTGCTCTTTCGTATGTGTCTAAGTCAGCTCAAGCTGCTGTAACAAAAAACACCATACACAATAGAAATTTATTTCTCACAGCCTGCAGGTTTTAAATCAAAGATCCAGGCACCAGCTGACCTGGGTCTTGATGAGGGCCCTTTTTATGGATTGCAAGTGGATATACTTCAGCTGTGTCCTCACAGGGAGAGAATCCCATTACTGAAGGCTCCACCCTCATGACCTGATCACTTCTCAAAGGCCCCACCCCCAAATACCATCACATTGAGGATTAAGGCTTCAACATAGGAATCTGAGGATACTCAAACATCCAAGTCATAGCAGTGTCCATCTGGTTTCATTTCAGTGATCACCTTCCCAGAGAGGCCTCCCAGGGCTACCACAGCTCACATTCTATCCACCACGCAGTCTGTGGCCTGCACAACTCTCCTCATGATCTGTAGCGATCAGTTACTTTTTTTCTTTGTTTACTTCTGTAGTCTTGGTCTCCCCCATTGGATGGTGACCTCCAAGAAGACAGAGATCTTGTCAGGCTTCCTCACTGTTCATTGATGAGTGTCTTATTTCATAACAGGCACACACTAAGTCCTTTAAAAATATTTGTTTATTTACTTGAAATGTGGGGAGGGAGACAGAGAGAGAGAGAGAGATTCCATCTGATGATTCATTACCCAAATGGCCACAATGGGCAGGACTGGACCAGACTGAAGCAAGGGGCCAGGAGCCTCATCCGGGTCTCCCATGTGGATGCAGGGGCCCAAGCACTTGGGTCATCTTCCGCTGTTTTCCCAGACACATTAGTAGGGAGCGAGATCGGAAGTGGAACATCTGGGACTCAAATGGGTGCCCATATGGGATGCCAGCACTGTGTACTGCAGCTTATCCCACACCACCACAGCACCGGCTACAGTAAGTCCTATTTTGAAGAATCAATGCAGACAGTACATAAAGTTCAGTATAGATATGCTCACATTAGCTTCTCAAGAAGTGAAAGTTCACCAGATAGACTGGAGGAGAAGGGCTTTTTACAAAGGCAGGACGGTATCAGACCACCTGGTATATTGGGAGAAACCTCTGCTGAGTCCAGTTGCTGGTGAAGCTGCTGCCTCAGTGTTCTGCTTCCTCTCCCACTAGACAGGCCTCCGAAGAGTTGTGGAGACGCACCGCCTTCACTCTTCTCCTATATTCTCTGGTTTATTTCCAAGCAAGCATTTGCCCCAACCACTCTAGTAAAACTGCTTCTCTCAAGGCTATGGATGCCCTCCATTTTGCTAAATCCAATAGTTTTTAGGCTCATCCTAGTTAACATATCAGCAGCATCTGATATAATTGATCACTGGTTACCTCTGGAAACACTTTCTCCACCTGGAATCTGGGATGCTACCCTTTACTGATTTTCTTCCTCTGTTACTGGCTGTACTTTCCCAATCTGTTGATTTCTTTGCCCATATTCTATCATCTAGGTATTATAATAGCCCACATTTGAATCTTATGGAATGTATTTTAAGATGCATTTATTTATTTATGTGAAAGGCAGAGTAACAGGAAAAAAAAAAAAAAAAACAGCTATCTTCTATCCACTGGTTCACTCCGCATGTGCCTGCAACAGCCATGTGGCAGCCAGGAGCCAGAAACTACATCCAGGTCTACCTTGCAGGAATCCACGTTCTTGGGCCATCATCTGCTGCCTCCAAAGAACATTAGCAAGAAGCTGGATTGGAAGCAGCAGTAGCCAGTGCTCAGAATGGCACTTCAATATGGGATGTGAGTGTCCCAAGCAGCATTTTAACCCCCTGTACCACAACACCTTCCACTGTACTTTTAAGATAGATTCCTAATCGGATCACCTCTTATACCTCCACTGCTGTGACCTTAACCATAATCCTCTGTCCTGATGATTGCAGCAGATTCATAACTTGTCTCCTCTTCAGTCCATCCAAGTGCAGCAGCCACAGCAGTCCTTCAAAAGTACAAGTCAGGGCATGACATTTGTCTGCATGAAACCTTCCAGTTGCTTTCCATTTCACTCCAAGTCAATGCCAGAATCCTGACTCTGGCATTCAGGAGCCTACTATATCTGATCCCACCACCCAACTCCTCCCCAATTCCTTCTAGTCTCTTGCTTTCTCACTGCATTCCAGCACACCAGCCTTTCTGCTGTTTCTTAAACACAGTAGCCACTTCCTTTCTCCAGACATTGGAGACGGCCATTGCCTCTACTTAGAAAGCTGTTCTCCAAGATGTTTGCATCACTTGCTCTCTGTATCAGCCAGCTCTTATTACAGTAAAAGCTGCGTAACTGAAGAATTCCCTTCCCTTTGCAAAGAGGCCTATGCTGTGTAAAATGCAACTCCAATTCCCATTCCCTGCAGAATGAAGACTCCCATAGTTCTCATCATTCTGCAATATGCTGTGTAAAGTTGATCATGTTTCCTCCCTGCACCCCATAATGCAAGCTCCGTTTTATTTGCTGATCTAGCCTCAGCACTGAGAACAGTGCCTAAAACTCGTTAGTCAACAGGCTTTAAATATTTGCTGAATAAATAGCGAATTTAAGAATGAAAGTTCACAAACCAGAGCCCTGAATTTTGCTGTGGAAGAGTGGGCAATAATCACAACAAAAATGGAATTGTGGAAATAAGTAGAGGCCAGAGAGTACCCTTCAAAGGCCTTGTGTGCTACGCTAAGGTGTTTGCATTTTATCCTACAGGCAATGGAACAGCATTGAGTCTTTAAAGCAGTAGGATTTCATATGATGCCGAATGTGCCTAAAATGGCTCTGGGATCATCTGGAAGAGAGCAGGGTACAGCCTGGTGGCCTGGAGCCCAGGTGGCAGGCTGGGCAGTTGGACTGATGAGCAGGAAGTCTGATTTCAGCCTCTCAATTCAAGCTGTGTGAGCAGTTGCTAACTTTGCTCATTGGCCTACCTGACAGGAGCACCCAGTGTGTGCCAGAAAGAAAATCTGAAACCTGAACGTTGGCAAGGAGGCCCTGCTGGCCAGAAGCTAGACATCATGCTATGGAGCTTCAGACTGTGGGTGTCCCTTGAGTGTGTACTGTAAGAAGAATCATCACTTAGCCTTATATAGCACCACAGAGATTACAAAGGATTTTCGCAACTGTTTCATCTAAAGACTCAAACACCCAAAGTACTCGAGCCAGTATGTATAAGTACCTAGCCACTTCACTGGCTGAGAAAGGAAATAAATAGCACTTATATCCTGAAATACATGAGGAAACTTTTCTGGTGAGTTGCTGAGAACATGGTTAAAATGCAATCTGGGGCCCCACTTTTCACCTTCTCACAAACACTGCATTGGACTTTAAATTTTCAGAGATTGCAGATCAGTACTGTTTTCAACATGGTCAATAGGTTCTTTAGAATCCATCAAATGACTCCTCTCCACAGTTTAGTCACTTAAGGATGTGCACAGAGGCACATAAAAGCATCAACAGATAAAGTAGGTACTTTCCCCAGCTACTTCTGCATAGAATTAGAGACTGTGTTTTGTTTCCCTCAACTACCAAGAAAGCGTTCAGGCTTATAAGAATATTTATAGGACTACGAGGAGTTCCCCATTAGTCCCCCTGACACATTACATACCCCTGAAAAGGTTTGTTTCTACATAAATAGTCTTTATACACTCCGTGTGCCTCTCTCCCTTGGCAGAAACCCAATTTGGCCATGCCTGTATTTGAATGTTACACCCCAAGCAATTAGTTTCATCAAGAAACACAGACTTTCATAGCTGAAATTGGCTTTAGAAATCATCCTGCATCTCCAAACTCTTTGTTTTCCATGTGAGAAAACTGGGGCTCAATGAACAAAGGGAGGGAAAAGAGAATGAGAACGGATGCCAAGATCAGTTATGGCCAGCCAAGTTCCATACATGACTTCCTTTATTCCTCCTTGGGCAAAAAAAAGAAAAAAATCCCTTGAGGTAGATGGATTAGTCAGTGCTCTCCAAAGAAACAGAACCAATGGGATATATCCACATAGGTAAACAGAGAGGTTTGTTTTAAGGAATTTTCTCACACCATTACGGAGGCTGGCAAGTCCAAAATATGCAAGTTGGCTCTTACCTTGAAGACCCTAGTCAAAGAGCCAATGTTGCAGTTCAATCCAACGGCCATCTGCCAGGAGAACTCCTTCTGGCTCGGTAGAGGCCAATCTTCAGCCGACTTTAGAAGAGGCCTACACACATTATGTAGGACAGTCTACTTTCTTTAAAATCCACCATGCTAACAGTAAATTTCATCTAAAAACACCCTCACAGAAACATACAGAATGGTGTTTAGCCAAATATCAGGATGACTGGTCCAGGTTGGGACATAAAATTAATTTCACAGGATATAATGTCTTAGTGTTACAAGTATAATTATAAAACTGAGCCCCAGAATTAAATGACTTAAGATCACCTAGCTGATGAGCTGGTACTAGAAATTTAGGACTCTTAAATCTGACAGGGTCATCTTTCTGTTAAATGTTTTATTCTCCAAGGAAACTAACATTTTTCAAATGCCTAATATCCTGCTTTTTGCCAGACTCTGTGTTAGATAATTTACGTAAGTGCCCATTTGATAGATCACTATTGCCTAGACAAGGAAATGGAACCTGAGAAAGGTTACATTGTTAACCCAAAGTACTGAACGGGTACTGTGGTTTGATCTAGGTCTATGTGGTTCTAACACTTCCTGCCATCTGGCATTTCTTAATGATGTTTTTCCTGCTTCTCATCTGTCACTCAGTTTAGCAGGATGTAATTTCTCCCCAAATTTAAAAAAATTACCCAGTCTTCTTTCACAAAGACCATTTCCTTAATTCAAAATGAGTTTTCAAATATCAGATGTGAATATAAAATGAGGAAACTGAATTTAAAGAAATATGTGAACTCTTCTACATCAAAATGAGTATTGTCCCAAATAAAAAAAGCTACCCACTGCAGCAATACACTTACTCCATTACTCACAACTCTTGTAGCTCCTCCTTTGGATTTGCCTTCAGGGCCTATATCATTTGGTTTTCCAATATGACTTTAAAGTTAATAAATGTTCATTGATTTGATTTTTAGTAAATAGCCCAAAGGCATCTGGTGCTAAATTTGGTAGAAAAGGTACAAGAATCTTCAAACAACTCATGGGAGCAGGTAGATGTTGTGGCACAGTAGGTTAATGATATGCTCTCATGCCATATCAGAGTGCTGGTTCAAGTCCTAGCTACTCCCATTCTGATCCAGCATAGGCAGTAGATGATTGCCCAAGCACATTGGTTTCTGGATGGAGTTTCTAGCTCCTGGCTTCAGTCTGGACCATCTTGGCTTGTTGTGAACAAGTGGAAAACAATTTTCACACACACACACACACTCTCTCTCTCTTTCCCCCTGTCTCTCTCCCCATCTCTTAGTCTGCCTTTCAAGTGAATAAATAAACTTTTAAAAGTTCATGGAAAATGCGTATTATGTAAAAAAAATATGCATGGATTTCAAATATTTTACACCAAAATAATCTTGTCTTTCAATTCTACCTTCCAAAAAATGTTTAAGGTCCCTTATATATGATCAAGCTAATGCAATTTAGATTAAGAGTAAAAAATTATATGGAACTATGAAATAGTGATTTTTTTTTTTGTATAGCTAGGAAAGAAGCTTCAAAGGTAACCCAATCTCATTAGCACAATGACTGCAAAGCTGGAACAAATGCTGAAACTGGAGAATGTGGCCTCTCAAGTGACTACACAGGATGGACCATATAGATTATACTTGCTTTATGGTCACTCTACATGTTAAGGTTATCTTAAATATAATCACTATGTTTAGAATTGTTTTAAAATGAGATGCTCATACACACTTGCTGGTTAGTTTTGGCCAGATGAAGATCCGGAAAACAATTTCAAGAGCTACAATATCTTAGCAGTTGTAGTACAGAGGACATGAGTACGAATTTTCCACCCGTGTTTTTAAATCCTGATAATGCACAAAATGTATGGGAGAAAAGAAATCTTTCCCAAAAGCAAATTAGGGAAGTGTAGGTCTTTGAAAGTTTAAAAAAAGAATGTCATCTTGCTGCACAGCTGTCTTTCTTAATGTCCCTTCATAATACCCCTTGTAATCCATACATGGAAGTCCCCTTGGATTCCACACATAATTAACACTTGGCAGAAACAAGCAGCATGAGCCTGAGGCTCTCTTAAATTTCATTTAAGAAATTCAGATTTCCATGGAGGTGATAGGGAAGGGAGAACTAAGGCCCCACAGCTCTCACACAGTATTCCCAGTCGCCGAGTTGTACATGAATTCATAAAGATGTCCTCAGCCAGTCAAAAGGTATTTATTGAGCATCTGCTATGTGTAGGGCCCTGTGTCAGTGTTGAGGGAGCTACAAAGTGGTGTGAACCAAAGTTCCAGCGTGCGTTCATTTCACTGAGGTCACTGCAAGTCCTAAATGAGATCCATGTGTGACGAGAGGAAGTAATGACTGAGAACCTGGAAGGAACAGAAAAGACCCGATGGAGAGCTGAGAGAGGAGCTATGCGGAGGAATCGCTTGGTACAGATGGTTAGAGTTGGGGGAGGGTACCTCAGGCCAGAAGAACAGCAATGAGCGATGGAAATGGGACAACGTGTTGTCAGATCAGCCCATGGAGACGTTATGAGGAAGACATGCGAGACAGCTAGGGGTGGAACCCTCAGAGGCTGTAGATTTAGCTAGCTGACTGTTAAGTTTCCGACACTTTTTGACATTGGACAGCCGTAAGAACCAGAAAAGTCCTTTTTTAAAATTGTATATATTTATGATATACAATAGGATGTTTGGTATACTTCCATAATAAAATGGTTATCTAGTCCAACAAGTGAACATATCCATTCTTTTTGCATAGTTACCCCTTTTGTGGCGAGAGTGCCAAAAATCTACTCTCCAGCTAATTTCAGGTACACGACGCAGTATTCTAACTGTAGTCCTGTGCTATAGCTTAGGTCTCGACACTTACTCAGCTTCAACTCTGTACCCTCTGACCTACATCTAACTCACCACTTTTCAACCCCTCACTGTTGCCCCTGGTAATCATTATGTTATTCTCTATGATTTTTTTTAAAAAGATTCCACATAAAAGTGAGACCATACAGTTATTTCTCTTTCTATGGCTTATTTCACTTAGTATCTTATCCTCTATGTTGAGCCATATTTATTGATTTGAAAGGCAGAGAGCAACAGAGAGGGAGGGAGAGAGAGACAGACAACGGTATCATCCATCTACTGGTTCACTCCCCAAATGCCCATAACACCCAGGGCTAGGAGCCAGGAATTCCCTCCGGGTCTGCCACATGGGTGGCAGGAACCCAGGTACTTGGGGCATCATGCACTGCCTCCCACACCTACATGCAGGTAGCTGGATCAGAAGTGCAAATTAGCTAGGCCTGAACCAGGTACCTTCGTATGGGGTGTGGGAATGTCAAGGGGCAGCTGAACCTGCTGCGCCACAATGCCTGCCCCTATATTGTCTTGATGGTTCCATTTGCTCATAAACGTAAAGACAGGGTCATCTGCTTCTTTGTAATACTAAACATATCCTGCAGAACCACGTCATCCTACAGCTACCCTCTGCCTCTCTGGTTTTCCTGGTGAGTTACTCGGGGGCTGCCTGGAGCCTGGTCATTTCTGAGCTTGCCCCTTTCTGAGATGTGTGCTAGTGATGCCAGAGTCCCGAAGGCACATGGCTGTACACTGCTCTCCTCAGGCGGAGGCCTGGCCACCTCTCCCTGCACAGAGCTAGGAGAGGAGGAAGCAGCTCATAGGGACCTTGCTGAAGTGGTTTAAGTATCATTTCCCCTTGGAGGATTCCAGAAAATGTCAGGAACCCCTAAAAGATACACTTCCATCTTCTACTTTTATCTTGTCCTCATTACGAGGTATTGGAGAGTAACTGAGTAAACCATGGGAGGAAGCCATCAGTTGAAAAAAAAATGGCATATTCCTCCCTCCCCAACCCGCAGTTTAGAAGAGAAAATCTATATACCTATGTGCTGCTGGACGGACCACAGAACAGATGTTCAGCAGATTAAAAAAAAAAAAAAAGACTCCGCTGGATACTTTAAACAGGAAGGGATTAAGAAGATTATTGAAAATGTTGGAGGTAAGGCTGTAGGCCAGATGTTCTTGAACTTTCATGAGTGAAACCCATAGCTAGAAATACATTTTACATATTGACTCAGAATACACACACATGAATTTATGCACACACACACAGCTGAAAGGCAACTTTTGTAAACAATGTTAACCCTTGCTCCGTGCAGCATTCTCAGCTATGTTTGCTGTTCCATTTTCATTTTATTCTATTTTTTAATGATTGGTACATTGCATTAACTATGTTTAAGTATCCATAGTTTGAGAAACACTACTCGAGGCTGAGGTCCTGACCCTGGAGCCTCAGCACCTGCCTTGTTCCATGGTGAAGTCTGTCTCCATCAATGCAGAAGCTGCTGGATCAGGAGGCCTCCTAACAGGTTCAGGAAGACACAGCTCAGCTGCTGGCTCTGGACCCAGACCATCTCTACTGTAGACCTGCATCTCTCACTTCCAAATTAAAGTCTTGTGAGAGTTTATCTCAGTGGTGGAATCTTAGCTGCAAGAGTTACCGTTTTGAGCTTTCCAGCCTCAACAAGCAATTAGGGTTTCAGAATGAGAAAGGGTGGATGATATTGAACAAGTTAATCATTTTTCAAGGTTGAGAGTACCTATTCCATATTCCAGATATCCCTAGGCTGCAAGGCCACCTTGTTCCCTGGTCTTCACCATGACAAAGCTAAAGGACAAGGTGTCCCTGATGTGCCTGCCCTTCTAGAAATCCAAGAACTCCTACTATGACTATGTATGGACACTTCAAACAGTTTATGGGAAAATGGAATTAAAAGATGGGTTCTGGTGCAAAAAAAAAAATTTGACGTAATACATAGTTTTTACCAACATGCATTTTCCATGAACTTTTGGAAACCTTATTTTTTTTACTTGCAATGTTTGAGGTAGCATTTCTGAGGAAATTTTTTTTAAGTTTAACAATAGAAATATGGGCTGGCGCCGTGGCTCAGTAGGCTAATCCTCCACCTGTGGCGCCAGCACCCTGGGTTCTAGTCCCGGTTGGGGCGCCAGATTCTGTCCCAGTTGCTCCTCTTCCAGTCCAGCTCTCTGCTGTGGCCCAGGAGTGCAGTGGAGGATGGCCCAGGTCCATGGACCCTGCACCCGCATGGGAGACCAGCAGGAAGCACCTGGCTTCAGATTGGTGCAGCATGCTGGCAGCAACGCGCCAGCCGTAGTGGCCACTTGGGTGGTGAACCAATGGAAAAAGGAAGACTTTTCTCTCTGTCTCTCTCCCTCTCACTGTCTAACTCCGCCTGTCAAAAAAAAAAAAAAAAATAGAAATATGGTCACTGATAAAATTGCTTTCCCATTTGTAATCATTCATGCATGCATTTGTGCGTATCATATATAGGTATGAGTATGTGCATGTGTGTGCACATTTGTGTGTGTGTGTGGCAAAAACATATTGGATTGAATTTTAGGTTTAACTTAGAAATATGGGGCCAGTGCTGTGGTATAGCGGGTAAGGCCATTGCCTGCAGTGCCCACATCCCATATGGGCACCGGTTCTAGTCCCGGCTGCTCCACGTCTGATCCAGCTCTCTGCTATGGCCTGGGAAAGCAGTTGAAGATGGCCCAAGTTCTTGGGCCTCTGAACCCACGTGGGAGACTCGGAAGAAGCTCCTGTCTCCTGGGATCGGCGCAGCTCTGGCTGTTGTGGCCGATTGGGGAGTGAACCAGTGGATGGAAGACCTCTCTCTCTCTCTCTCTCTCTGCCTCTCCTTCTCTCTCTGTGTAACTCTGACTTTCAAATAAATAAATACATCTTAAAAACAAGATAGTGGCATCTCATAAACTTAGCCTCTCTAAGTGTTGCATTCTATATTCACAGATCATTTGGAAAACATTTGTCAACCACTATTCTGTATCAAGAACCGTTATAGATGTGATTCACAGTTAATTAACTCATTATTTCTGCCCTTAAGGAACTTAAAGTCTGATGGAATGATCAGCAGGCAAATGACACTCATAAGATTGTGTGACTAAGCT
This sequence comes from Oryctolagus cuniculus, assembly GCF_051225735.1. Classification (NCBI taxonomy): domain Eukaryota; kingdom Metazoa; phylum Chordata; class Mammalia; order Lagomorpha; family Leporidae; genus Oryctolagus; species Oryctolagus cuniculus. The sequence goes on from NC_142870.1 coordinate 102,463,442, forward strand.
AGGAGGAGCTGAAGGGGATTACTTGAGCAAGACCATGGAATCATAGGTTTCGCAGGTGGTGACCCAAGACCTGAATTTTGAAGAATAAGCGGTTGTTACTGGGTAAAGCAGCAGAAAAAGAACATTCCGGGGTGAAATAGCCAGAGTAGCAGCCCAGGAACACAAAGCAGAGTGATGTATGAGAGAGTCTAGACTGTGGAGGGGCTTGAAGCTAGATCCCATATCATGCCTACTCTGCTAAGGAAACAGCCCAAAATAATAACTGGGATTCACTTGAACACTGCGCTTACTGCCTCGGAGGTTTCCAGGATAGAGCACATGGATTTTGCAATATATTTTTTATCTTTTCTCAAAGTATATGGTGGAAGGTGGGGGAACATAAAGCATGGTAGTGAATATTTTATTATGTTTAATATCATGTACTCATACACAATATATCTACTACAGGATCCTACCTCTGGAAATGTGTCATTGATAACAGTGCCATTTTAGGTAAGTGAATATTTTTTTGTCTATTCCAGGGAATACATATCTACATACACTTTAGTTTTAAAAATCTTTAAAATTGGAAAGAAGTGACCCACTTATAATTCTGTCCTCGTTAGCAGTAGCAAGGGTCTTTCATGTGACTTCACAGTTGTCATTTATGAAAGCAATGCTCTAAGACTGAACTCATTTATATTAGCATTGTAATTTTGGACTGACTCCTGAGCTCCAAACCACTTAGAAACTTTTTGCCAGTTCTGGAATAGACAGCAGGGTGATATTCATTTAATTCCTTTGCACAGTAATCTGATGGCTGAATATGCTTCAGAGATTCTTTTAAGACTAGCTGGGGAATGAAATCAATCATAGTGCATAAATTACAAGAAAAGTGCTGTTGGTGTCAATTACCTAAGCTCTGTGAATGTAAGTCCTCTAATTTCCTGTTAAATCAGTAATGTAACCAATCTCACTCTATTATTTTAAATAGGACTGTAACTGCAGTTGCTAGGAGTTGAATGAGGGCAGACAAATGTGAATAGTTAATGAACCTCACCAACTAATAGCAAGTTTAAGGTGTCAATAACAGGGATATTATAACATGACTCTCAAAGCTCCACCCTGGTGTCTATGAAAGGTTTAATTGCTTCCTTTGTCGCTTATGCCCGTGTGCCTTCCCTGAATCAATTTGGTACACAGCAAATGCCAGGTGAATGTAGGCGTTCCCCTTGCATGCTGAGTTCCTACCTTCCCCCAGAGATAATGACCCTGAGTTGGTACAGGAAGTCTTGGCTGCACTTTCCCTAGCAATCTACCCACCCCCACTGCTGGTGGCTACATTTCACTGACTCATAATTTCCAAGTATGATCAGCATGCTAACAGGAAAGATACAGTCACTGGGCAAAGCAGCAGGCCTTAGGAGCTGGCCAGGCCTATCCGATAACCGCCACCATTGATGGCAAAAAGGAAATGAGAACAACAAGAGCAGCGGCATCTAAACCTAGAGCACAAGAACATTGGAAGAACCAAACCCCTCCTGCTGCTTTTGTTTTTTTCCCCAGAACACCAAGCAGCCCCAGCACACACCCACCGGAATGCAGGAGTGCGGCGTGTTTAGCATTTGGCTGTCCGTTCACGTCCTGCTCCGTAAATAAAATAAAAGTACCAGTGGGGTATCACACTGAGTAATATTACAGAAAGCCAAGTGGTGGAAGCACAGTTACAGCTGGGGTTTTGGATTCAAGTCCAGCAGTGTCACACACTGTGTGGTCGGGGCGGGTCTGGTGTGCAGGGCGGGCTGCCTCCTGTTGAGAAGTATCGTCTCAGACCAATCCTACCCGACACTCAGCAGCCAGCCCATGCACAGGAAGCAACTCCTCCCTCTGCTTTCCTTGGTAAAACCTCACTTAGGTTAAGTCAAGGAAATGGAACTTTCTAAATCACCACACTCTTTAGAAAAAAAAAAAAAGATTTATTTATTTATTTGAAAGGCAGAGTTAGAGAGAGGCAGAGAGAGGTCTTCCATCCACTGGCTCACTCCCCAAATGGCCGCAAGGGCCGGAGCTGCATCTCTCCGAAGCCAGGAGCCTGGTGCCTCCTCCAGGTCTCCTACATGGGTGCAGGGGATTTTCCAGGCCATAGCAGAGAGCTGGATTGGAAGTGGAGCAGCCAGGACTCGAACCAGTGCCCATACGGGATGCTGGCACTGCAGGCAGCAGCTTTACCCAGTCCGTCACAGCGCTGGCCCCTCATTGCACTCTTGTTAAATGTGCATTCCTTTGTCAGAAGCTGGCAAATCTGAAGGTCCATACAGTTCCCTAAATCCATTCCTGAAAGTCCCTTTATCTCCAGCTGGACTCACAGACTGCTGCTTGAATGAGGGAAGTCCTATGACCAGGATAATGCTGACTTGAGTCAAACGCCCGCCTGTCTCATGAACTAAGTAGCTAAATGCTAACCAGATGGAAAGGAGTGGTGAGGAGCCCAAGCAAGGTCAGGTCTCAAAGCTATATTTAGTCACTTGGTCAGTTCTCTATTGCCTAACAGACATTCTCCAAGGAAAAGTTTCCTTTACTGCTATGGAACTCACATGTAAAAAGATATAAATAAAGAAACAAAGCAATGGAGTAGAAGAAAGCAGCCCAAGTCAAATCCTGTACAACTTGTCACAACAAGGGCACTGGATGGAATTGAAGACCAAGGCCAACAAAACTGGCAGGTCTCCCAGTACAAATTTCCTAGGTTCAGAAAAAAAAAACACAGTTATCCTGTGTGTGACCTTGGTCTTGTATCAGGACAAGGACATTGCTGTGAATTAGGCTGAAATACTCAGAACCATGACAGTGCATGCTCAGCTGTGTGACGACTGGGGAGATACTTAGCAAAGCACTCCATTCACATGTATGTAAACTGAGCCCCGCAGCTGTGGGGCGTCAAGGAATTCATTCATAGCTGACGAGAACTGGGATTCTCCCAGGCCAGAGTCCTTGCCAGTCTATCGGTATTGGGATTACTTAAGGTTCTTAAATGCTGATTAATTATCTATTTGCAATCTCTGTGATTGTAAATGCGATTAGAAAGTTTGTATGATGGACAGTTCAGCGGTGCATCATGTGCTACTGGGAGAAGAAATGCACTTATGATAAAATCCTTTCTGGCAAAAATAACTCTGCAAAGCTGTTGAGGAATGCCAGGTCTGTACACATTGTGATGTTCTCATTAGCCAGGATTCTAGCTGTGTTTATATCTCCAGTCAGGTGCAAGGGGAACAGTCACTAAATTCTTCAAGAAAGAGTTACACGGTGCATAGTCTTTCACTCAGAAATCGAGTTATTTCCTGTTTTAATATGAACACAACCATTTTTGTGAAATGATCTTCCAGAAACATGCCTTATCAGGAAATGTAAGATTTTTTCAATATCAAAAAATGCTCCATTAGAAACATCACAGGTTTTTTTAAGTGAAAAAATCTTCAAAAACTCAAAATTACCAGGAATTATTGTTACTGTAATTTACCCTCTTTTCCCACATGGATCAGGTGAAATTTATTCAGAATGTTTAGGTGATGTGAACAGCTCACAGATCTTGGTAGCCAGGTTCAAAGTGTGAGGATCAAATGGATGGTTGCTTGAATTAAGACAGGAGAAGCAGCAAAGGAGTGGAGTGGGGTGGAAAGGAGGCAGCCTCATCACTCTGAACTCCTTTCCTGCTACAGGTGCAGCCGCCTTTGCACAGCCTTAGCCTGTCCTCCTGCCTTAGGGCTTCCTCATGGGAAACCAGAAATGCAAGGATATATTTGCAAAGGATTGCTGGCATTTCTAGCTCACATTTATCATATTCTTGCCACATGGCAAATCTTAAACTGGACACTCTATGTAGAATACCTTCTCTGTAGACAAACTAAAATGGGGATCGTGTTACTATTAGAGATGGAGGAGCTAAGGCTTAGGGAGTCAAGGTAACTTGCCCAGAGCATTTGGACAGCAGAGTTGAAGTTAGAGCCCAGGCGGTCGGATCCCAATACTAACCCTACTAATCCTGCTAGACACCAGTGAAAGTCAAAGGACTTGCCCTTGAAAAAAATAGGAATTTTGGTTTCTTTCAGGTAAAAAGAAGTGATTGGATTGTGTAACCATTGAGGACATTTGCTTCAATGTGACTAACAGTTTGAAAAGTCATCTTGTTAATGATATAATTCCATCTGTTACATAACTATTTAATACAATGTTAGATGAAGCAAACCCCCAAACCTCAATGAATACAACAAGGTTCATTTCTCACCCCGTCCCACCCATTGTAGGTCAGCAGTAGACTGCTCAGGGTCCTCCAAGAACCCAAGCTCCATCTTGTAGCTCTGCCCTGCTCCTACACTCATGGAGCCCTCCGAGTGCAGACGGTGGACAGGACGAGACTGAGAAGGTCACCCAGGGGCTGCACAGGCCAAGCCAGCCTGACTTTGGTCACGTGGTCACGCCTAACTGCAGAGGTAGCTGGGAAATGCAGTCTGGCTGTAGCCCGAAAAGAAGCAGAGAGCATGGACGACACGGAGGGCCCTTGCTGCAGGAACCAATTCCTTCATTGATTCTTATTTCTCAGATGCCTAATAATTATTTTTTACAAGTGTGAGGTTAATATCTACAGTATTCAGGATATAAGGAACAGTACTTACAGATTTCCTTTCTAAACCTTGCGGTATGTATTTGGACCCCTTGTCTCCCCCCATCTCCTGGAAATGACACTTCCGATTTGCATTAGTTACTGTGCTTCTGACTAGCACGGAGGAATACGAGACATGGCAGCATGAAATTCACTGCTACACCAGCTCAAAGGTGTTCTCTGGAAGAAATTCCTCTTATATCTTAATATGAGAAAAGGTTATGCTTCTCTTGAATTCATTTCTCTCTGAATCTCATGAACTTTTGGAATCTTAAAATAGATTGTACTTCCCACTTGCTTAGGCCGCTAAGAAACTCAGAGCCAGAGTTGGCATCATTCTGCAGACACAGAACAGGACTTCCTCGTATTTCCTTCTGTGTATAACTTCTACCCATCTTCATTATTTTTCTATCAAAAACAAAAAAGTTTTCCCTTGACCCTAATTGTTCTGTTTATTTTGTATTTGTATTTGGTAGCTAGAAAATTTCCAAGCCAACTGTGGTATATAATGAATGAAAATAAATAATCTCATGTACTGTGGAGCACCGTGCATGAATTCAATCATATTTGCAATCTGGGAGCTGTGCTAGATTCCATCTCAGTAATGGGTTCTATTCAGAAAGACACATGTGACAGATACTCCCCAGCTGTCATGTTCCTTCAGTGCACAGGAAGCCCTGGGAGCAGCTGATCCTCCAAGCTGATCTCAGGCCAGTGGCATTCTTGGTATTGGCACAATGTCTAGAGGTGAAGAGGGCTGGGAGTAGTGCGTGTGACAAAACTGCTCCATTAGCTAGGGCCTTTGCTTACTGAGGAGCCGTGAACACATGGGACCCGTGGAACTAGTTTAGGAATCCACCCTGTGTTCAGATTACAAATCTACCAGGGCTAAAGAGCTGAGTGATCTTGAGCAAGACCCTTAACATCTCTGGGCCCCTCATGTCTTTATATGCAAAATAAGGGCATTGGATTACTGGATGGATAATCCCATTCTCTTTCAGCAGAATAGATCTGTGATCAATTTTTCATATAAACAACAATAATTAAATTTCAACACTTCATCCAGGCCTTTTAGAAATAAATGACTATACAAGATGGAAATCTAGAGGGCAATCTACAAATGGGTAAGCCAGGCTAGTGACAAATGTATTCGGGTGCCACCATGATGGAATGGAGTTGCTTCTGTTTCCACTTTGAATAACAGAAGGTCAGTTTCAATGTATGAGTATGGAGGTAAAAGCTTGTACTAAGGAGCTTCAAAGAGCTCGTGGAAAAAATGAAATTAAAAGATGCATTTATTTCTGTTCAAAAAGTTTTAGAATTCATGCATAGTTTTTTTTTTCCATAGTATGCATTTTTCCTTGAACTTTCCGAAGACCCTGCGTTTACACAAGGTGTATTAATTGAATTGGAATTTGGCTGGGGCACCTGGACAGTTAATCCATCTCTTGGCTTCAAGAATCTGACACTTCCCTAAAAACACTGTTTGCAGAATTTTTATGGAACCACCCCAGTTTCCTGATGGCTCAGGTCAATGGGAACAACACAAAGCATCTCTCAGCTATACTGCAGGAGGACTTTGAGCCTGCCACGCTGAATCTTTGCTTGCAGTTCAGGACCAAGAGCTAAAAACGCATCTTATGGTGAAACAAGGGATTAGCTAATCTTCCAGGCTAATGGAGGGTCAGCTAAAAATGTTTCCTGTGTGTATTGTGAAACCCTGAGATGACAGAGAAGTTCCTCCCGCTGCTCTCTGAATTTCCCCTCCCCCATGACTTCCTTTGGTCACACAGGCCATTATCTGAAGCAAACTGGCCAGAGCATGATGTCGTAACTTTCCTTGGGTCATGCTTCCAAATTAAATCTGCTTGAAAAAGAAGACTAGAAAACGTTTAAATCTTGCTTTGAGTCCTAGAGGAGTTTGCTAATTTCTCTTCATCTGTTGGCAAGTCTGATTTTTTTTTAACAAACTCCTGCTCCGAATACTTTGGAGATAAAGACAAAAGCAAAACACGCTAGAAAGTGGGCGCCTCAGGAAGAAGAGCCCAGACACCTGTGCTTAGATAAAAATGCCCTGACAGAGCACAGGCTGCCACCCGTGAGTATCACCCAGGCAGCCAAGACCAAGCATCGACTTTGATGAGTAAATGTTAATTGCATTGCCTTTGACTCATACTGTGTGCACTGAAAATTCTCTTGGGCCTTACTTGCATGAGGGTTTCTTTTTTCTTTATTTCTTTTTTTTTTTTAAGGGTAAAGGCATGGGAATTTCCCAACCACAATGTTCCACTTTATTTGATATCTTCTTCTTTCTCTTCTCAGTTTCTTTTCACTGCAGACCAGAGTAAAGGCAAATGCGTGTTATTTGGTAGCCGATAGGCACCAAGGAAAAACTGACTAGCACCTTGCACAGCAAAGTATGAATCTGTAACCACAAACTCTCACATTTACATGTTACTGCCTAGCTAGTGGCTAGGCCTCAAACATCTGCTCTCTTGTAACTGTGTTTTATTATTGTTTAAGCAGGGCCATAAGATTTCTTGCATAAAAGAGTAGATGATTGAGTGTCTTCCAATGATAAATTGCTGCTTTTGCCTGACCTCTTTCTTTATTTCTTCAATAATAAATCTATTGTCATGCATTTAATTACGGAAGACTGAACCACCCAAAAACTAGGGCTGGAAATACACTCACCCTTTCCAACAGCATGAGGTTATTTCTCATTAGTTTTATTAGTGCCATGAAAATTCCAAAATGAAACCCAACAAGAATAATATTTTAAATTGGATCACATTACCAGCTCAGAACTCTCCACATACATTGTTAATTCCCTCCCATGCTACACACAGCAAAGCACATACGGCATTTCAAAACTGAGAAAGTCAAAGCCTCACTGGAGAAGTCGCTAGCCACAGTTTCCTGCGTCCTGTTCACAGAGCTCATTTGTTCAATCAGATTCCTCGCAGAACGCATCCCTCACCAAGGTTCCTGCAAGATTCCATTCTGCTTAGTGTCTTTGTGAAAGCCCATCCATGACCAAGAAGCTGGAGGGCTGGGCTGGTTAACACACAAATCAACCCCGGAATTCCTGCCTCACAGCTGCCTGGAGAAGCAACAGTTAACTGAGCTCCGAGCAGATCCTCAAGAGTAAAGGTTAAGAGGCAGGGTTTCAGTGAAAATGTTTAGAAGCTGCATTCCACACAGCTGGAAATGAAGGGCTGAGCTATTTTGTGGGGAATTTGAATTATGTGTCCATCCAATCCAGAACAATAAGTGGATTTGTGTCCAGTAATAATAATTCCTCAGTTATAGATACACTTGCAGTTTATACAACATTTCCCAGGCATTCTCTCTCACTGAGCCTCAAATACCTCTGTGCCAGCAGGGTTGGGTTGTTACTTTCCATGCCCTTTGAGGGGTGACAACTCTTAAAGCTCCAGGAGGGGAAATAGTTGGCCTTTTCTGAACCAGGGGTGTGCGACAAGCTGGAGCGCCCACCCGGGCCTCCCGAGGGTGCGTTCCGCTGCGCAGGCTGCCTCTGCCCTCCTTGATTGCAGAATCCACCCACTTAGCCAACATTCCACTTTGCCCAGCCGGAGGGCTTCAGTCATCTCATAGCAAACGTTTCTCGGTCCCTTTGCATCATACTGAAACACAGAAGACAAATGCCCATCATCAAGAAAGTTGTGGCCAGGATGAACTATGTGTCCTCCCCCCAAGCCCACACTCTATTCTCTTGCCATGTTTTTTTTTTTCCATTGCTTTTGTAATTCAAGCATATTAGAAATTAGAGGAGAACTGAAACTAGGTATATGGTGACCAGAATGTGGAAGGTGGAATTCATCTTGTTTCCAGGTTTTTTGAGTGGAAGTTCTGAAAGCAAGAGCAGTTGTGTCGCTGTGTTCTGTGCAGTGGCATTTTATTTTCCTGAAAACATTTGTCCTTGCTACAAGTGGATTAGAGGTTAGAATGCAGGATTGGCAGGCAGGATTTGTGGTTTCTATTATTAGCCCTGCCACAGTTTTATCTCACAAGGGTGAGCCCTGAGCCGTGGGGTTTATTGGAGACGGAACTTGATTGGGACTGGCCTTCCCCTGAATGAGGGATGGTGAACACCACAGCTGAGCATCCGCCGAGGGTCAGGGTCCAGGGTACAGTGCGAGAGCCCCTCCGTCACTGACTGGAGGAGTTAGAGGACTCAATCTTCGGCAGGCAGAATTGCAGAAGAATCCTATTGGGTCTCTACAACTCCCTACACTGGGGATGGAAACTGCTCTTTATAGACAGCTTAGCTAAGGAATGGAGAGAAATTTGAGTATTGTTTTCAAAATACACTTCTAGGCCTGCACACAGTGTGTGTGTCGGGTGGGGGGGAGTGGTTGTGTGTAGGTCAAAAGAACAGTGAGTAGTTTGGAAAAATAGGGATGGGTGGAGGTGGTAGTTTTTTCAGATAATCATTGTTTCCTTGACTTCAGATATCATAATCCAGGCTGGACTGAAGACATCAGGAAGAGAAGGGGAGAAAAATATCTTGTGTACATTCTAACTCCCAGAGAAATCTCAAACAGCCTTCTGAGCTGAAAGGAATGAATGGAACCAAATGTGTTAGAAACGCATTGGATCAGCCCTGCATTGCCTCAGACCTACCAGTGCAGAACCTCTGTTTCAGTGCTGTGACACACACCTGAGACCTCCCTGGTCTCTGCAGGTACCTGTGGACACCTATGCTCAGTCCTAACCTGAAGCTCTAGAATCTAATACTACCTTAGCCGGAAAGACACTTAACGTTGGCCCTGGATTCTGGGTTCCAGCATTTGGGGCCTCACTTTTTTCCTGTCCTATCCCAGCCTATCTTCATTGGATGATAGAGCTTCTGCCTTCTTCTCCAAGGTGAAGCCTTAGGTAATCTGTTAACTCCCTCCCTCGGGAAACACACGTGATAAATTTGAATTAATTCTTTTATCCACTCAAAGTGTATGTATCAATGTTATTATGGGCCAGACACTGTGTTATGCCCATGGATGGCATGAAACTAAACATACAAAAAGAAAAAATCACACGAATGGGTCTACAATTACAACCATGTCGAGTGCTGGAAGGACAAGACAGGCTGCACCAGTCAGGTGTGCAGGACTTGATCACTGAACACATACTCTAGATGCCAAACACCTGCCTCTGCGTGTTGCCCACGCTCTGTGTCTCCATTCCTGCTTCTTCCTAACCCTGGGGAATTCTTACGGTAACCAGGCTTCCTCCTAGAACATTCACCGAGTTTCCTCCTCCTGATGCTGACCTGTCTTAGAGCTCACCAAGTGCCCTTGAACTGCAAATGACCTCAACCAAACTCAATAATGAAATCCTGACCCTTACTTGGACTCTTAGCAACCAGCCCTAATACAAAGGAAAGTTCTTTTCAAAGAAAAACACTTAAAACAAAACTAGCCCTAGATTGGTGGACCTGGGACAGATCTGTCCAGGACAGGAGGAGCACCCAGAGGTAGCCCAGGGGTGAAACCGTCCCACTATTTGTTTTCTGCACTCCCTTTTGTGATGGGGCTTGGGCCCTGGCTTGTCCATTAACCTTGTCACTGGAGTTCATGGAGGAGATTTCATTTGTATAGGTGCATAGTGTGTCTGTTAAGCGCATTCATTATTTCCTTTTTTTTTTTTTTAAAGCTGAAGGTTTAGCTGTTTGGTTTTTAGGCTGTCTCAGAATGTCACTTCTCTGTCAAAACTACTTCTGAATGCCATGTACACTTTGTGTATTATCTGTGACAGCCCAGCATCTTGCTGCTTTAAGTCATCCACTGTTTTCTTGGATAACGAGCAAGGAGACCCAGTAGGAAAGGGCAGGGCTAAATATGGAAGGGGTGGGTGTAGAAAGGGAGAGACCTGCGAATACATGGCTATGTTGTAATTGGGACTTTTTTTCTCAAAAAATTTTTTTGTATTAAGAACATCTTATTCCACTGACATTAATATTTTATGAATGATACTCATGGCCAAGCCCTTCACTAAGATCTGGAAATGAAATAAGTAAGAATGCTATAGTCCAAGCCTTCAAAGAGCTGAAAATCTCCCAAAGGAAATACAATCAAGTTTATAATTATGATGGGATACATTCAGTGTCAAAGGCAGAATGCAGGGGGCACATTTTGCATGGATGTGAAAAACAGGGAAGGCTGTTGCCACCTACCCACGGCTTTTTATGGCAGTTAGCTGGCGTGAGGTTGATGGGCCATAATTTATCCAAACATTCTTCAGTTGTGGGAAATTTACATTCTCTCTCTCTCTCTCCCTCTCTTTCTCTCTCTCTCTCTTTCTGTGTGTGTGTCTGTGTGTGTATGTGCGTGTGTGACAGTTCTATTGTAAATAATACTGTCATTAGCCAGCCCTAGCAGGTCATTTGTCACAATAGTGGGCCTCATTGCTACCCATCAAATAAGCTGGACGGATGTAGTTTATCTAGGACAGCTCTCCCATCTGTGAAGTCCTAAGAAATGTAACCTCATGCAGGTGATTTTACTTAACAGATTGTACACAGGCAAAACTACACATGTCTACAGAACTTCTCTGACACACAGCCCACATGATTTTTATGTGTATATTTTTATTTCAGTGATCCATATATATACAAGGAAATGAAATGAAATGAAATGTAGTTTGCATTTAAGGAAAGCATAATTAATATAGTAAGTTATTCATGTGTTTCATTAAAATCAAATAATGCATTCTAAGATCGAGTATAAATTATTTTGGAGTAGCTGCATTTTTTAAAGTATCTGTGCCATTGTTCATTGAGTAGAAATGCTTTGGGTATTGTCTGTGGTTTGTACTATCTGTGCTTTTTCTCCACTGGGACATATAGTAATTGAAAGTTGAGTGCAGACTTTACCACTATGTTTTTGAATTGATCAAATCATCTTAGAGTTGCTTTGTAAAGCATAATTAATACTTTTTAAATGCTTTAAGATCTTATTAAAGGCATAGAAAGAAAGTTTTATTCTGAATGCTGAAATATTAGACTTGCACATTGTATCTACAAAGAATATGAGATTTCTTTTGTGTCAAAATCTGCTAAAGCAAAGGAAGGAAGGAATTCAGGGGATGATCGTCTCCAAAATAAAACATAAATGATGACATTTCCACTATGCTCCTTTGTGCACTGCCTTGCCTGGGAGAATCATTCTGATCTTCAAAGCTCCTGTAATTTATATCTTAGAATTCATAATGCCTGAAATCACTGTGTGCCATGCTTACCAAAAGATGACCTCCAACATTCAATCAGAGAAGCCTCCTGTGCAATTTGCCCAATGCCTGTAAGCATAAAGGGGAAAATGTACAGCTAAAATACTCTATTCCTGACTCCTTTTATAAAATTACCACTTGTATGACAAATGTGAAATAAAAAGATTCTAATTTCTTTGTTCTTAATATTCTCTTTAAACCAATGGGATGCACATTCCTCAACAATAAGTAGAATTGGCTGGATTTGATTATCAATCATGAAGAGCAAACCATTTAATTTTTGAAATTATTTGAAAAATAGATTATTCTCCTACTTGGAATGGCTAAAAGTCATAATAATAACAATTCCCATTATTCATTCTATTTAGGATAAAAGGCTTTGTTGAAATGTTAGGCAATGATTTTATTATTGTCACGTCCTTCTTTTGTGTATAAGGCATTCAATGAAATAATTATTTCAAGAAATGACATGAACATAATCTTTTCTAAGAAATAAAATTGGCCCAGGATCATTTTCTTCTGTAGACTTGTATAGAATAAAGATCTTTTAAAAAATTAATTAAAAACTAAATTGCTAACAGGGATTAAAAATCATGATGGTGATTCAAGAACACCAAAGGGAAGACTTTTCAAGAGAGAGAACCAGCAAATGCCCCACAAATCTCCGCTGATCAAACCGTTTCTTCTTATTTGGAATATCGTTCTGCACCACCATCCACACTGGGATGTCTTCTCCAAGGCCCATCTCAAGTGTCCCTTCTCCTGTTAACTTTCTTTAGCAAATCTACACAGTTAGTCCCTCCCTTCTAAGTACCAGAGAAGTAAACATTAATAGGAAAAAAAAAATCTCTGTTCTGTCCCTGAAATGAGCAAGTAAATAATAATTAGATAAATCACAAAAGAGAAAGTTATCATTACAGCAATATGACCAAGTATACTGACAGCAAAAACAAGACCAGAGTTCCTCCGCCGTACCCTCCGGGCCATACTTCAGTTTATTTGTATTCAGTCACTCTCCACACCGACCTGGGAGCTCCCGCCTTCATTCACAAAGTAGTTTCCTCTCTGTGCTAGCCATCGTGCTAGGCACAGCAAGCATCGTCTGGAGATCTGATATAAATATAACTCATGCTATTGCATATACAGAGCCTAGCACAAGCCTAAGAGCGTGTGACAGAAGTCTGGTGAGTATGTGTTAAATAAACAAGTAAATAATTATGGAATGGACTCATATTGGCAAACAGGAGGGGCTTTGCGAAGTACAGTTCAAAATCATACACATGGGTTTAACTGGGCCTGGCTCAGGAAGTTAAACTTGATGCATGAAGAGGTACAGGGAACTGGTGGATCTGTTTTATCTTCAATACCATATCAGTCATTTGAGAAAACTTTTCAAATTCCTGAATCTTGGTAAGAATTAAGGAAAATCAAACTGAAGAAACCAGGAAAGTTTACAGTAGTTACTATAGAGAATTGTTTTTGCCGGCCCATGACATGGCAGTTAAAGCTGTGGCCTGTCTGGTGCTTGGCATAGCAAGTAAAGCCGCCGCCTGCAGTGCTGGCATCCCATATGGGTGCTTGTTCGAGTCCCAGCTGCTCCACTTCTGATCCAGCTCTCTTCTATGGCCTGGGAAAGCAGTGGAGGATGGCCCAAGTCCTTGAGCCCCTGCACCCATGTGGGAGAGCCAGAAGACTCTCCAGACTCCTGGCTTCAGTTCAGCTCAGCTCCAGCGTCGTAGCCATCTGGGAGTGAACAAGCAGATGGAAGAACTCTCTCTTTTTCTGTGTCTCTATAACTCTGCCTTTCAAATAAACAAATCTCAAAAAAAAAAAAAAAAAAAAAAGCTGCGGCCTATGCTGCTGCCATCACACATGGACACCAGTTCCAGACCCGCTGCTCCACTTCCAATCCAACTCCCTGCTAATGCACCCAAGAAAACAGTGAAAGATCGCCCAAGTGCTTGGGCCCCTGCACCCATGTGGGAGGCCCAGATGAAGCTCCTGGCTCCTGGCTTCAGTCTGGCCCAGACCTGGCTGTTGCAGTCATTTGGGGAATGAGACAGTGGATGGAAGATTTCTTTCTCTCTCTGACTCTTCCTCTCCTTCTCTGTAACTCTGACTTTTAAATAAATAAATCTAAAAAAGAAAGAAAGAAAGAAAGAAGAGCAAAGGGGAACTTTCTCATGGATGGATGCTGCCTTCCCTGGTGCATTAAACAGGGATCTGGGTCAGAAGCAGAGAAGCCACGAGTCAAACTGCTCTTCTGATGTGGGATGCTGGTAACACAAACAGTGGCTTAACCCACTGCAAGCCAGCGCCGGCCCCCATACCTTGTATTGAGTAGTGGTTACATGAATGTATACAATCATCAAAATTCCACAAAATAAACCCATAAGACTAGGGCTTTTTATATAAAGTATACCATAATAAAAAAAAATACCATAATAAAAAAATTAGGGGTAAATGTTTAGTATACAGATAATGCGCTAAACCCACCATACCATAGAGCTCGTTGTCATAGTGAACTCTGGACATGAGAGCAGTTTGATGGGATGTGTTTGTGGACTGCTCCATACGCAGCCATACGCCCTCTCCTAAGCACTCACTCTGATTGCAGGGATGTCAGTTTTGAGCCTCTGCCCTTGGAGATGGTGAAGCTTTGGGCCGACTCCTTCACAGGCTCCCACCTGGCCTCCCAGCACCTGGCCCACACAGCCGTGAGCCAGTTAGTGTGGGTTAGGGGTTTAATCTGCAGCAACTGGAGCAGAAGGTCTCTCATTGAGCACATCTGATGGTATGGAAATGAGAACCCTGACCTTGGCCTCATTAACACTCTCTCCCAAACAGCTAAGTGGCACATACCAATAATAAACTGAAAACATTTTGAGTTGATAATGCTATTCAGGTGCACAAAAGGCTACTCTTCCCTTTAAGCCATTGGTAACATGAAGCCCACTCTTTCTAACACTACAATCACACTCCTGTCACCTCTGCCCTGCTTTTCCCTTCTGTGCCCAAAAAACAAATATATGAGTAGGAAATCTGACTGTTACTCCACAAACAAGTGTTTATGAAAAATGTCACAACACTTATTTTTGTTCTAGAATCAAAGCACATTTCAGCATAAGTCCTCATCTTATCAGGCCTACCAGTGTTGTGCAAAAGCCCCTGGGAACTTACCCAGAGCACGTTACTTGGACTGAGTCCTCTGTCTTCAGTTCACACCAGTCATCACACATGTGCTCATTGTCCAAGCTCTCAGGATCCCTTAAGGTCAGACAGCTCTGTGGTTCCTGCCAAGCGTGCTGCACAGTTCTTTGCCAGGGCTGAAAGCCCCAGAGTCTGTTTTCCAGCCTCTCTAGGTACAACACCAAGTTACTACCCTCCAAGTTCTTTCCCAGGACGCCTGCAAGGAGCTGGCCTTGGGTCTCTCCTGCATGAAGAACAAACTGAAGACCACCATTCTATCTTCTCTCCTTTCTCTTCTTTTATCTCCTTTCCAAAGCATGTACCTTGGGATAGGATTTGTGTGCAGGGAATGGGAGAGAGAAAAATAAAACTAGAAAAAATAAATTAGTATCTCAGTTATGCAAATATATGCACACACCCTAATATATCATTAATATATCAATCAGAAGAGCTGATTTTGGTTTGAAACTCTTCTTGCTCAGCTGTGAGAACCTAGACAAGTTTCCTAAATAGAGAAATCCTCACTTTCCTCATCTACAAATTGGAAATAAACTTTAAGCCAACTATTTTGTAAGTTCACTTTAAGGAAAGAAGTGAGCAGTAATACCCCTGTACCATTTATAGAGTTCATATACTTTTCCACATAATCTTTAAAAGCTGTCATGGTGTTTTATAGTGAGCAAAAAAGGGCACAAATGTTACATAATGTGCTTTTTCTTTTGAAAGTCAGAGTGGCAAAGAGAGAGGGAGAGAGAAAAAGATAGAAGCATCTTCTACCCACTGGCTTACTCCCCAGCTGGTCACCATGGCTGGTGCTGGGCCAGTCCAAATCCAGGAGCAACCAGGAGCTCTAGCTGGGTCTCCCACATGGGTGACAGGAGTCCAAATACTCGGGCCACTTTCCACTGCTTTTCCAGGCCATTAGCAGGGGACTAGATCAGAAGTTGAGCAGCCAGGAAGCCAACCAGCACCCAGATGGGATGCTGGTGTCTCAGGTGGCAGCTTTATCCTCTCTACTACAAGTCTATAATGTACTTAAGTGAAGATCCAGCAATGATATCTTGACATACTTTATTTATTTATTTTTTTGACAGGCAGAGTGGACAGTGAGAGAGAGAGAGAGACAGAGAGAAAGGTCTTCCTTTGCTGTTGGTTCACCTTCCAATGGCCTCTGCGGCCAGCGCACTGCGGCCAGCGCACCGCACCGATCCGATGGCAGAAGCCAGGTGCTTCTCCTGGTCTCCCATGGGGTGCAGAGCCCAAGTATTTGGGCCATCCTCCACTGCACTCCCGGGCCACAGCAGAGAGCTGGCCTGGAAGAGGGGCAACCAGGACCGAATCCGGCGCCCCGACCGGGACTAGAACCTGGTGTGCAGGTGCCGCAAGGTGGAGGATTAGCCTAGTCAGCCACGGCGCCAGCCTTGACATACTTTAAAAAGGCTTTTCCACATGTGCTCCCAACAAAATCATACACCACATATTCTCGTATTCTATTAATTGGGAATAACATTATTTCAATTAGTTTCCCACTGTCTCTCAGGCCCAAGCCCAGCCTATATGTGATGACCCAATATGCAGGCAGTTATTAATCTAAGCTTTTTTCTCTATTGTAAAGGACTGCCAGAGACACCATCACCTTCTTAGAGCTAAGTCAGCTCTTTTGAAAGCAACTACTCTGCAGGGAGATTGATCCCACCAAACCAAACCGGCCCCACTGCACGGAGACAGTAGGACTTTCAGACCTGATGAATAGTGGGCAGCAAATGCATGAGATGCCTGGTTACAAAACAAGCTTGTCCAGGGAAGGAGTCACACCTGAAGAAATGCAGGAACCAGCCACCTGGGTGAAGTCTCTAGGTGTCCAATATTCTGGTTCCCATCAGGATACTCCCTCCAAAGGGAAAGACAAACGATTGTCTTGCACCAACTATAGCCAAGAAAGATTGTCATTGTGTGAAGGGACCTCTGTACTTTAGAGACAAAATGTGGTGATTCTGTGTTACTTTGAGATGTTTAGTATATAACCTATAGATGCAGCTAGTCTTGAATGATAACCAAGTGAGAGAGGCTCTACAGTTGGTCCAGGACATAAACTGCAGACTGATTCAGGGTCCCCTGGGCAAGTCATGAGCCATGTGACTCAGCAAATCTAGCAGCACTTGGCGTTTCTATAGTAAATAAGGATGCCATACACAGCTATGGAAAATCCCAAGAGTAAAACCATGAACATCCCTAGGGTTTGAAGTATAGTTGCATTGTCTTTTCCAAATAGCTGTTCTCCTTTTAAGACATTTGCTATTGGACATTATAGAGACTGGACACCTGCCCTGTGGCCTGAGCAGACTGATGTTGTCTGATTCATGGGGCCACACACCAGGGCATGCCCAGGAACACTTCATCTCCAAGTGGAAATGGTATGTCCACAATCAGCCTCAAGCAGATTCCGAGGGAACAATGAAGTCACATGTGCTATGACACATTCTTCTGCCACACTGCCATCTTTCCTTCATCCAACGCTAGATTTTTATGGAGATCTTCCTGTTAACAAATGACTGAGGAAGGATCTGGTCCACAGATGGTTTTTTCAATATCCTTGCTGACTAGGAAGAGAGCGCTGCAGTCACAATCAGGAGACTGCTAAAATAAAACAAACAAGCAAACAAAAACAGTGGGAAAGAGACATTTTCTCAGTGGGCAGAACTTTAAGCAGTATTCCTCTTCGCCCTCTTTGACTGGACTGAGAGATGTCCTAAAATATAGATTGTTTCTTGGGTAATGGCTAATGGTTTTGCTGGATAATCAGGAGCTTAAAAAAGAATGATTAGAAGATTGTCCACATTGCAGATGGACCCCTTGAATTGTCACAGAGGATGAGGATTCTTATGTGTTACATGCATGCTCAGAACAGCCTTTGCTGTACACAGAGCCTGCAAGAGTCAGATAGAAAAGACAGCCTGCTAAATGGATACCTGTCAGCTTCTTTCTTTAAACACCTAGGTACTTGCTCAATAGGTCTAAGTACAAAACCAAGACAGCAGAACTGTCCACACTTACCCCCACTAAGTACTCAAGCAGACAATAACAGAGGCCAAATTTGAACTCTTGTTATGCTACTACTAGGTGAGAAATAGGGACAATCCAGTCACCAGCTGCAATGAACCCCTTCCACAATGGAGGAGCTGTAATTGTCTTTCCAGAAATTGACACGTACCTTGAATACTGATTGCTCTTTTCTGATGTGATACTAATGCCAGGACACCACCCATGAACTTACAGGTTGCTTCATTTTCCTTCCTGGTATCCCACACAACATTACATCTGAGAACTCAAACTCAGCAAACAAAAAGTAACTCAGCAATGACCTCCCGGAACTCACTGGTCTTGCCACAAATACCCAGAGGGAACTCACTCGAGAAAAAGGTAGAACGGCCCTCAAAAGATTAGTTACAATAATTAAAAATGAATCTTAATGAAGAATGGGATGGGAGAGGGAGTAGGAGGTGGGATGGTTTGGGGGTGGGAGGGTGGGAATGGGGGTAAGAACCGCTATAATCCAAAAGTTGTACTTATGAAATTTATATTTATTAAATAAAAGCTTCCTTTTGTTATGAAAAACAAAAAAGAATAATGCTGGAAGAACAAAAATATAAAGTCTATTTTTTCTGATATTTAAAAAAAAAGATTCAGTTACAGTTCTAGTTCCAAGAATGTTCTGGTAGTACAATCACTACCCTACAAGACACAGTTTAAGTTCTAAGCCAGAGGACAATAGTTGGTGGTACTTTTTTCTCCTAAAGCTGTAATTTGGGGTTCTGAAAATAAAGAGATGAAAAGGACAACAATTGCTCACCATTACTCCTATTAACACACAGAATTTTTGCTTCCTAGTCCCACGGTCACTCCATTTATTGGAGAATTCAGCTCTTAAAGGAAGACCGATTCTACCAGGAAAATAGAAATTGCTCTATTGAGTTGGAAGTTGAGGTTACCATCTGGCAACTTAGGTTCCTCATGTCCTTGATCCAACAGACAAGAATGGGGTTGCTCTGTTGGTTGGGGCGATTGATTCTGTTTTCCCCTATTGGTCGGTGGCTACTGAATGCTGCCAGGGTAAGCTGGATCTAGAGCTGAGGGGACTCGCAAAGGCATCTCTTTGTAATTTATTATGTTCAATGAAGAACTCTGACCCTTTAAGAAAGAAGGTTTGGTTCACTCCTGGTGCGTGGACACCAGCTACACAGTGCGCTCTCAGAATCC
This sequence comes from Oryctolagus cuniculus, assembly GCF_051225735.1. NCBI lineage: Eukaryota > Metazoa > Chordata > Mammalia > Lagomorpha > Leporidae > Oryctolagus > Oryctolagus cuniculus. The sequence goes on from NC_142870.1 coordinate 102,482,775, forward strand.
AGCTGCCTGGCACAGCCACAGGGCATGCGCAGAGATTCGAAGCAGCCCAGCAGGTGCTCAGTGTCGGTGGGCAGCTGCCTGACCCCCTCTGGGCAGCGTCAGGACCGCCTACTAGCAGGGCCTCTCCCCAGCCTCACTCTGAGGAAGCCACTCTGTGTCCGTGCCCCCAAGTTCTGGTAGCTCTGTCAGTTTCTTTTTTGTTTTGCCACCTAACGGATGGTAGCTGCTTCTGATTTTCATAATCTCCAGATTAACACATTATCTTTATTTTTTTAACTCAGCCTACTAATTCCTTGTGTTAAATCCCTTCTGTTTAAAACACTTAGAATATTTCTCTTTTTGTAAGTGGATCCTGACAGATAACAAGCATATATTTTAGAAGCTAATAATAAAGATGTGAAAACACACACACAGCCAAAAGTATTTAGTATTGATGAATATCTTCTATTATTTTGAGTTTTGAAGAATTAAACCTCCTCCAGAATTCAGTCTCTGTTGGCTGCTGGACAGTGTGAGACTGTGGTTTCCACTGGGATATTTTAGAACCATAGGTGTCTTCCACGTGGCAGTTTGCCCAGCCGTCCTCCTCTCCCCTAACTAGGGAACAGGCTATTCAGCCCCTCTTAGCATGTTGAGCAGAGACCAAAGCATTATTTAGATACACACATGGAGAGTCAAAACAATGGCTTTTCAAAAACTGTGTCTCAGTATGTACCCATTTCCCAGAATGCTTTTCACTTCTCAGTTCATACGGCGTAAAAACATAGGGATCTACTTCCTCTGTTTTGGTAGGGGGATCCTGTGGGCTTTTCTTTAGACTAACAGGTAGATTTTCTAGTCCTACCAAAGTCACATTGAGAATAGGGATTTAGGCGGATACGTGTGCCAAGGCAACTTGACGGCAACCTCTGAAGGCATTGGCTGCTAAGAACAGCTTTCCCTGGGCATGTGACAACGTTTCAGGATTTCTGAAAGTCGTGTACTGTTAGAGGCTTCAAAACAAGACAGACTAGAACAGCAGTGTTGAGTCTTTGCTGTGTTTTCTGTTTGCTTTCTGTGCTCCTCTCCCTCTGATGAGTATCTACATATAAAGACAGAGCATCCCGTGTGCTGGCCCTTTCTGTAAGCAGAGATGAAAGTAGGCATCTAGAATGAAACGGATTTCCCACTGCCACAGAGACTGGAATTCCTGTTGTGGAGAAAGAAACGACAGCAGCATCTTCGAAATACGCTTCGCTATCCCTTACGCTGTCTCACAGAGGTGCGCTTGGTGTCATCCCCGCTCCTGTGCTGGCCTCCAAGCACAGACGTGGCAATGTGATCTTCCACACTGCTGTGAGGGGCAGCCCCTTAGCGTGTTTTCAATGGGGTATTATTGTAAAAGAGGCTCTTGACTTTAAAAGAGGCCTTCACTGGGGCTGGCGCTGTGGCATCGTGGATAAAACCGCCGCCTGCAGTGCCGGCATCCCATATGGGCGCCAGTTCGAGTACCAGTTGCTCCACTTTCCGTCCAGCTCTCTGCTATGGTCTAGGAAAGCAGTAGAAGATGGCCCAAGTCCTTGGGCCCTGGCACCCAGAGGGGAGACCCAGAAGAAGCCCCTGGCTCCTGGCTTTAGATCAGCGCAGCTTCTGCTGTTGCGATCATCTGGGGAGTAAACCAGTGGGTGGAAGACTTCTCATTCTGCCTCTGCCTCTCTGCAACAAATATTTCAGATAAATTTATTTCATTTCAGATAAATAATATTCAGATAAACAAATAAATCTTAAAAAAAAAAAAAAGAGGCCTCCACTAACTCGAGTTCTGTTACCAATCATACCAGCGTAGTCATGTCAGACTACAGGGAGAAGCCTAGAGAGGAAGGAAAATCCAACATTTTGAAAACATTTTCAAGTGCATTGAGGACTGTAGTGTCATTTTGAATGTGACTTGATTGTGACTTGATGCTTATTCTAAGTACAGTCCTATTGCTCTGCAGGTAAGGTAGAAGAAGGAAGACCATTTTTGGTATGTGAAAATATTCCAGGAATACTAAGGAAAGTCTCTTTTGTTTCCTAGGGGTCCAATATTGCTGGGGGTACTTTGCCAAGATGTTCTTCTTGCCCGCAGACCACAGCTTCAGAATAAATTGCTATACTGAAAATAAGAATGGAGGTTTAGGGGCAGGAATCGTGGTGCAGCAGGTTAACCTGCCCTGGGATGCTTGCACTTCACATTGGAGCACCGGTTCAAGTCCTGATTTCTTCTTGCTGATGGTTCTGGGAGGCAGCAGATGATGGCTCAAGTACTTGTGTTTCTACTCCTCATCTGAGAGACCCAGATGGGGTTCCTAGCTCCTGGCTTCAGCTTGGCCCAGCTTCAGTCGTGGATGTTTGGGGAGTGAACCAGTAGATGGAAGATTCTTTCTCGCTCTGTCACTATGCCTTTCAAATAAACAAACAAATAAATCCTTAAAGAGAGACAGAGAGAGAGAGAGAGATTCAAGGGCTGGCACTGTGGGGTAGCAGATAAAGCTGTTGCCTATGGCACCAGAATCTCATATGGATGCCAGTTCAAGTTCTGGCTGCTCCACTTCTGATCTAGCTCCTTACCCCTGCGCCTGGGAAGGCAGCAGAAGATAGAAGGGCTGAACTGGGCTGCAACCAGGAGCCAGGAACTGTATCCAGATTTCCCATGTGGGTGGCAAGAATTCAAGTATCTGCATCATCATCTGCTTCTTCCCGGGCCTATAAACAAAGCAGGCAGAACTCAAACTGCCACTCTGATACAGGGTGCAGGCGTCCAAGCAGCGGCTTGCCTTCTGTGCCACAGCACCCACCCCACACATTGTTGTCTCACTTTTATTTTTTTATTTTTTTATTTTTTTGACAGGCAGAGTGGACAGTGAGAGAGAGAGAGAGACAGAGAGAAAAGTCTTCCTTTTGCTCTTGGTTCACCCTCCAATGACCCCGCGGCCCAGTGCGCTGCAGCCAGCACACCGCGCTGATCCGAAGCCAGGAGCCAGGTGTTTCTCCTGGTCTCCCATGGGGTGCAGGGCCCAAGTATTTGGGCCATCCTCCACTGCACTCCCGGGCCACAGCAGAGAGCTGGACAGGAAGAGGAGCAACCGGGACAGAATCCGGCGCCCCGACCAGGACTGGAACCTGGTACGCTGGTGCTGCAGGCAGAGGATTAGCCTATTGAGCCGCGACTTTTTAAATTTTAGATTCTTGTGGTCATTTCTTCGGTTACAAACACCTAAATGGACTCACACTCTCAGGATCCTTATCAAATGCCTTATTGGAATTAAAATCCATATGGTTTGCAGCTTTCCCAAAGTAATAATGTAATTGTAATAAAAATCAGAGGCCTTGTTGAAAAATAGTGATCATATTTAATACCCTGAGCCACTCTGTGATAATTAAATTCCATCAACTGCATTTTAAAATGATTCTTATATTACAACTGCATGCATAGGGCACAAAGTCTGAGAAACTACAAAAGGAATCAGCTTTTATATGACACAAGGTTCAAGGATTCACCCTTCTTCCTTTGGTAATGATGTTATAAAGAACAAGAAACTATGTGTTGCCTTTTAGGATGGTCTGTATCCAAAGTGAATGATGTTATTAAAATTTCAGTGAAATGGGAAGCTTCAGTTATCAAAAAAAAAAAAAAAAAAAAGAGTAGTGTTTCATGAGATAACTACTTTGCTTTGTGTATGAGAGGTAAATGAATAATTTTCTTAACCAAAATAATACATGCACCAAAATAACCAAATAATACATGAAGAAATAGAGTTAAGCTTTATTGTGATGTGGCTTGTTAAAAATCTGATGGCTGTGGCACAGCGGGTTAATGCCCTGGCCTGCAGCGCCGGCATCCCATGTGGGTACCGGTTCTGGTCCCAGTGCTGCACTTCCGATCCAGCTCTCTGCTATGGCCTGGAGTAACAGTAGAAGATGGCCCAAGTCCTTGGGCTCCTGCACCCACGTGGGAGACCTGGAAGAAGCTCTTGGCTCCTGGCTTCGGATTGGCACAGCTCCGGCCATTGCAGCCATCTGGGGAGTGAACCAGCAGATGGAAGACCTTTCTCTCTGACTCTACCTCTCTCTGTAACTATCTTTCAAATAAATAAAATAAATCTCTAAAAAAAAAATCTGATGGTTGTAGGTCCCATGAATGGATAGTTCTTCAGTACTGAAAAGACAAAAAATAAATAAATAAAATAAACAATTCTTAGCTTTTATGATTTCCAAAATCCTGTCATTGAGTCTGACACTGCCATTCCTTTCATAAATCAGATTGAGTTTATCTCTACGGGCAGACTTGGTTTATTTCCAGATTGCTCATTAAATTTCTGTGGTAGACATGAACTTGCTTACAAAAGGCATTCCATAGGAAAAGTTACAGTTTCACAATTAACCTTTAAAAATAAGCTCCAAAGACATTACTGAAGGAGCAAAACACAGTTTTCTGTCCTTATTCAATAACTAAAATCCCCCAATTAGCCAAAAGACCACTGTTTTGAAGGTCAGTTGGACAGCATGTTAAATGAAATGCAGGAATATTGTTCATCATTGACTATTGACCTTCTTCCTATATTAAGTTTTTTTTTTTTGAATCCCTGAAAATATAAAACAGTTTAAAAATGCTAATATATGGGGCCAAGCGCTGTGGCATAGTGGGTAAAGCCATTGTCTGCCCCTTTGGCATCCCATATAGGTTCTGGTTCAAGTCCCAGTTGGCTGCTCCACTTCCAATCCAGCTCCCTGTTAATGCACTTGGGAAAGCAGTAGATGGCCCAAATGCTTGGGCCCCTGTACCCACATGGGAGACCTGGAAGAAGCTCCTAGTTCCTGGCTTCAGCCTGGCCCAGCTCCAGCCATTGTAGCCATTTGGGGAGTGAACCAGTAGATGGAAGATTATTTGTCTGTCTGTCTGTCTGTCTATCTATCATCTATCTATCTATCTATCTATCTATGTCTGCCTCTGCCTTTCCTTCTCTGTAATTCTGAATTTTAAATAAATAATAAATAAATCATTTAAAATTATTTATTTATTATTAATTTATTTGAGAGGTAGAGTTACAGAGAGAGAGGGAGAGACAGAGAGAAAGGTCTTCTAGACACTGGTTCAGTTCCAGATGGCTGCAAAGGCCGGAGCTGGGCCGATCTGAAGCCAGGAGCCAGAAGCTTCTTCCGGGTCTCCCACATGTGTGCAGGGGCCCAAGGACTTGGGTCATCCTCTACTGCTTTCCCAGGTCATAGCAGAGAGCTGGATTGGAAGAGGAGGAGCCAGGACTTGAACTGGTACCTATATGGGATGCTGGTGCCACAGGCGGAGCCTTAGCATACCATGCCACAGCTCTCACCCCAATAAATATTTTTTTTTTTTAAATGCTCTTGTGTGACCAGAGCAGACTTGATGTGTGATTATTCCTCTCTTGTGTGGCCTGGAAGTCACATGATACTAGGATCTTCATTTTCCTTAAATAAAAACAACTTGATCCAAGTTCTCACATAATATTTATTAAATGTGTCAAATGTCTGCATAAATTGTTGAATTGCTATTTCAGTCGAATAATTTTTACCTTATGTTTTCTCATCTTTTTGACACAAGTTCCAAACCACTGACTGGAGAAATATGTAATACTGAAAGTAAAAATTCATAAAACTGAAAGTCTCAACTTGAGCCAAGTTTTGACTAATACTATAAGACTTACATTAATAATAGAATCATTTATTCATTTAATTCCAAGCAACTTCAAGAGCTACAAGAGGTATCAAAGGCCTTAGAAAACTGTCATTTTCTTCAGTATTCTTATAAAATGTTTCATATATGTTATATTTATGGGCAAACACGCAATTTTAGAAACTGGGAGAAAAGGGGAACATTTAGTCTTCTCTTTTTATTATAACAAATTCTAAAGTAGAGTGCAAAATTTTGGTCTATATGATAGGAGATGATAAAGCATTGGTCTTTAAGGTTGAAGTTATTCGTATTTCCTGCCACATGAAAATGAACGCATACAAACACTGCAGTGAGTGCCGCCCAGTAGGAACATGGGCAAATTCTTTGAGAATCCCAGAATTCATTTAACTTACCTGTACAACTTGAGGTAAGCAGTTCCTTGCAACTGGGCACTACCTTTTCTGGGAAGATTTCTCCATGATCTCCAGTTCTAGCCACTCCCCTCCTTCTCGAACTGCGGATCCACGTTTCTACCCGCCTCCTGGTCTCTCCATCTGGATAGCAACAGATCATACACAGACCTAGAACTCATTTACACACCCACCTCTTCCCCGAGGCCATCTAAGCTCAACACATGGCGTTGCTCTTCCATAGTCAGGAGGTCAAAAGGGTGGGAAATTTCTCTCACTGCGCATGCTTAATTAGGCACCAAGTCCCACGGAGCCTATGAAACATCCCCAAAATTTATATGCTCTATTATGTTGCCAATGGCTTTGTCCTACTCAAGTCATTCTTTCCTGGCAAGAATAATATTTCAAAAGACTCTGAACAGACTTCTGTTTCTGGCAAACTGAAAGAACAGTAACTGAATTTATGCTTCCGCTTGAAACAACAGAAAATCTGAACAAATCCATGAAACAATGGTTCACAAAACCCTGGTCATCGGGCAGCAAAGGCACCAGTCCCTGAGAGGTGAGAACCAAGTAAGTTGAGCCCAGTGGTTGCCCTCACTTTGTGCCTTGACAAAGTCTTCAGTCTTAACACAGGGAGGGAAAACCAAGCCTACCAGTATCCCTGAGCTGAGGACACGGAACTATGAGTGTGAGGAAGTCAATGCGATCGGGATTACTGGGAAGGTTAACAGAAACGAATGAATGGAGGCCCCAGATGTTCTCAGAGGTAACCCTGGATGCTCAGCTGAGGATGGACCACCACATGCACGTGAGGCCAGGTAGAAAAAACAAACAAACAAACAAACAAAAACAAAAAAAAAAACTCAAGATCTCAAAGGGTACAATGGACTAATCACACAGAGCTGAAAAAACTGTCTACTCCCACTACCCAGATTAGAATACCTCAGGATTCATGGGGCAGCAGTAACGTGGGAAAAGCAGTCCTAGAGCAAACAGTGCTTTGGTCTTCCTTAACAGTTTTAAAGCCAGACCCAAAAGAATTGGCTGTTCCTAAGTAATTTAGGTGTAAATTGGAAGAAAGCTCAATAATGTTTATAGGACTATAAACATTAGATATTATTATATCTATTAAGATAAAAATCAGTTCTGCCATTCAGTCAGAACTCCTAAGTCAGGAAGAGATGACTCATGATTCCCATATCGGAGTCCCAGCTGCTCTGCTTCCATTCTGCTCCCTGTTAATGCACCTGGAAGGCAACGGAAGATGGCTCAAGCTCTTGGGTCCCTGCCACCCATGTGGGAGACCAGCATGGAGTTCCAGGCTCCTGGCTTCAGTCTGGCCCAGATCTGGCTGTTGTGCCACTGAGGGAGTGGCGCAGCAGATAGAAGATCTCTCTCTTTGTGTCTCTCCCTCTCTCTGTTACTCTGACTTTAAAATAAATAAATCTTTTAAAAAATCTGTGATGAAAGAATTCTTTATATTGTGTTAAAATCAGATGCTCCATTTGCTTTTGTTTAGAGATAAGATTTATTTACTTATTTATTTGAAAGGTAGAGTTACAGAGAGAGAGAGAGAGAGAAAGAGAGAGAGGTCTTCCACCCAATGGTTCACTCCCCAGTTGGCCGCAGTGGCTGGAGCTGGGCCAATCTGAAGCCAGGAGCAAGGAGCTTCTTTCTGGTCTCCCACACGGGTGCAGGGACCCAGGCACTTGGGCCATTATCTACTGCTCTCCCAGGCCATAGCAGAGATCTAGATGGGAAGTAGAGCAGCTGGGACTCAAACCAGCACCCATATGGGATGCCGGCACTGCAGGCAGCGGCTTTACCCGCTATGCACAGCACCAGCCCAATGATGATCCATTTTCAAACTTGGCTTCAGATTTGAAAGGATTATGATAAGAGGTAAAGAAAACAAATCCATAACAGATATACTTCCAAATAATATTTCTTTCAAAACAACATGAATCCTAAGCACATACACAGCCAGAATATACTGCAGAACCTGGCTATAAATTTTAGTGGGTGGTTCTCTGAGCTACGGCAGTAGGAGGAAAGTTGAAATGTTGGCCAGCGTTGTGGTGTAGAGGATTAACCCACTGCCTGAGACACCAGCACACCATATGAGTGCCAGTTGGAGTCCCAGCTGCTCCACTTCTGATCCAACTCCCTGCTAATACGCATGAGAAAGCAGCAGAAAATTGCCCAAGTGCGTTGTCCCCTCATTCTACTGGGAGACCTCGACAGAATTTCAAGCTTCTGGCTTTGGCCCGGCTGTTGAGGCCATTTGGATAATGAACCAGCAGAAGGAAGATCTCTTTCTTTCCTTGCCTCTTCCTCTCTCTCTCTCATTCTGCCTTCCAAACAAGTAAAATAAATCTTCTTTAAAAAATTAAAGGGGCAGGTGCTGTGGAATAGCAGGTGAAGTTATTGCTTGCAGTACTGGCACCCCATATGGACTTCAGTTCGTGTTCCAGCTGCTCCACTTTCATCCCAGCTCCTTGATAATGCACCTGAGAAAGTAGTGGATGATGGTCCAAGCACTTGGGCCCCTGCAACCATGTGGGAGACCCGGAAGAAGCTCCTGGCTCCTGACTTGGGTCTGGTCCAGCCCTAGCCATTGCAGTCTTATAGGAAGTGAACCATCAGATGGAAGATCCTTCTATCTCTCTCTCTCCCTCTGTAACTCTCCCTTTCAAATAAACAAAAAATCTTTTAAAAAAATAAAATAAAACTCAGAAGCAAACCCATCATTTTGCCCAAATTCTTTCTGGTTTGGTAATATTATCAACAATGTTCATTGCTTAGTGTTATAGTCCAGTTTTTCCATCTCTTCTCTTTCAAGTCATATTCCTTAGGCATTTTTTTTTTTTTTGGACAGGCAGAGTTAGACAGTGAGAAAGAGAGACAGAGAGAGAGTTATAGACACTGAGAGAGAGAGAGAGGAAAAAAAAAAGGTCTTCCTTCCATTGGTTCACTCCCCTAATGGCCACCACGGCCGGCGCTGCGCCGATCTGAAGCCAGGAGCCAGGTGCTTCCTCCCAGTCTCCCATGCGGGTGCAGGGCCCAAACACTTGGGCCATCCTCCACTGCCCCCACCCCCCACCCCGGGCCACAGCAGAGAGCTGGACTGGAAGAGGAGCAACCGGGACTAGTACCTGGTGCCCCAACCGGGACTAGAACCCAGGGCGTCGGTGCCGCAGGAGGAGGATTATAGGCCTATGTTTTGAAAAGAATCCTTTTAAAAATGTATTTATTTTTGGGAAGAGCCTTTGAGGGAAGATCTCCTATCTGCCAATTCACTTTGTAAATGCCCAGGACACCCAGGGCTTGGCTGAAGCCAAGTCAGGATATGTGAACTCCATCCAGCCTCCAACATTGGGAGTAAGAATTCAGTTAGCTGAGTTATCACTGATGCCTCCTAGGGTCTGCGTTGTCAGGAAACCAGAGTCAGGAGCTGAACTGGGAATTAAATCCAGACACTCCAAAACCAGATACAGACTTTCTAATTGGTGACTTAACCACTAGCCCAAATGCCTGTCCCTGAAAAGAATCTTAATCAAGGTTAAAAGGCAATACAAACCTCTTGAAATCCAGAAGAAACCATAAAAATAGTAAAGTATGATTAATACTATTCACGTTCACATATGCAAGAATTACTCAGACATTTTACCAATTTCACAATATAAAACTATAAGAAAAACTTGGTCACATGTTGTGAGGTGCATAAATGTTTGCACCTTTTAATTCACAGTGGAAATGGGAGATGCCATATAGAATAAACAAGACACATTCCCTGTGCCTTTCAGGTTAGAGACATAGGAAATATGGATGCTTAGAGAAGTTCCCTACCTTATTCAGATAGTTGGCCCCCTTAATCTGCTCAGTCTTCCTCCTAAGAATCTCTCATCTAACTATCTCTATAGCAATCTCCACAAATAAATATATAGTAATAATTATGATAATCACATGACAAAACTTTACATTAAATGTCATTTTGCCATTTACAAAGTCCTTTCATTTCATTTTCTCTTTTGAGCCTTACAATGGCTCTGTGAAGCAGTCATGGTGGATTCTAACCTCCAATTTTACAACTGAGGAAAAGCAAGATCAAAGAAGTAAGGTTCTTTCCCTAGTTTCAGCAACATATATTAGATGGTGCATCCAAAATTCAAAATAAAAAAAAATTGTTTGGACTTAAATGTAATTCAATGTTTTATTTAGTCCTTTCTCAGTAGGTTGCAGTTTCTGTGTTGACTTTGGAAACCAGGAATAGAAATGAAATAAAAAATTTCTCCTCCCCAACTCATGTAATTTGAACAAAATACAGATTTAGGAACCACTTTAGGCAAAGATTCACCAAAGGCAACCAAACAAGGAAAGAGCCATGTTTCGAAAAACTAATGGCTCAGTTTTTAAGAGAAATAAGAAAGATCTGGCTTAACTCTGCTATTAACACTAAGCCTGGGCCCCAAAAGGCATGGCTTCACAAATAGAAGAAGCATACTGAGCTCATGCTCTTGTTCTGAGAGGAAATCACATTGACTAGAGCGGTATAGAGTCAGGAAGTCTTCCATGCCAGAGTCAGCCTGACCAGAACTGAGCAAACCCGAAGAAAATCAAAATAGATGCAATGGAAACTGAAAACTTATTACAGGAAAGGGAGGGAGGGAGGGCGCAAACTAAAGGGAAAACCAATTTGAAGATCAGAAGAAAATTATTAGCATTTGTTTCATGCCATAGCATAAGTTAATGAGATTATGAATTCCATAATGGATGAGCTCAAAGAGAAGGTGATAAAATTATGGTACGAGATGTAAAGGAAGATTTGACTGAAACTCTGCCATAGCACTACCCAAAACTAAAGCACGGCAAGGAAGAACAGACACCATTGACTATGACCTTCTAAAGGAACAAAATATGAATTCAATTAGAAAATCAATAAATGAAGAACAAATGATTAAAATCTTAAATAATGATAATCAAGATACTAAAAATGAAGTAGAAGTTGTTCTAAAAGACACAATAGCAGAAAAAAATCTCTACACCCTCATCCCAAATGAAGGGAAAAACAGGACATTCAAATCAATTCCAAGACTCAATACAGACACTACCTTGGTTAGTTCCTAGACATTAAGAACTAACAGTTCTGGCCGGTGCTGCGGCTCACTAGGCTAATCCTCTGCCTTGCGGTGCCGGCACACCGGGTTCTAGTCCCGGTCGGGGCACTGGATTCTGTCCCGGTTGCCCCTCTTCCAGGCCAGCTCTCTGCTGTGGCCAGGGAGTGCAGTGGAGGATGGTCCAAGCACTTGGGCTCTGCACCCCATGGGAGACCAGGATAAGTACCTGGCTCCTGCCATCGGATCAGCGCGGTGCGCCGGCTGCAGCACGCTGGCCGCGGCGGCCATTGGAGGGTGAACCAACGGCAAAGACCTTTCTCTCTGTCTCTCTCTCTCACTGTCCACTCTGCCTGTCAAAAAAATACAAAAAAAAAACAAACAAACAAACAAACAAAAAAAACCTAACAGTTCTTTAGACACCCAAGGAAGCATTACTTCCTATGCTGGTTAATATTCTGCACCAACTTGACTGGGCCATAGATGTGCAGACATTTGGTCAAACATTATTCTGGGTGTGTATGTGAGGGTGTTTCTGGATAAGATTGGCTTTTATAGCAGTGGACAAGGTAAAGCACACAGCCCTCCTCACTGTAGGCAGTTCTCATCCAATCAATCAAAAACAGGAATAGAACAAAAAGGCTGAGTAAGAGGGAGCTCAAGCTGAATCCTTGGCCCTTTGCAGCCTTCAGACTGAAACACTGGTTTTTCTTGGGTCTCTAGCCTGCCACCCTCCCCACTGAGCTAAAACCAACAGCTGTTGTGGGTCTCCAGTTTGCTTACTGCACACTGTGGGACTTCGAGGCCTCCATAGTTGCATGAGCCAATTCCTTAGTCAGTAAGTCTGTACACATGGAGAGACACACAAGCATACTTCAAAAGGTTCAGGGAAAAACAACATTAAAAGATATGCTGATTTTGGTGCAAAAAATATTTTAAATTTCAAGCATAGTTTTTTCAAAATATGCATTTTCATGAGTTTTTGGAAAACTCTGGTATGCATGGATTTCCTTTTTTTGTACAAAACAAACTTATCTTTAATTTCATTTTCAAGAACTTTTTGAAGTACCCTTCTAAACACACACCCTGCCATACATACCCATACACACACCCTATTGGTTCTATTTCTGTGGAAAACCCTGACACACCTACAAGGTGCAAGAAATCCTTCTGGCCTCCAATGTCTCCATAGTAACACACAAAAGCAGACAGCGGAGAAAGCTGCACAGAATCCTAATGGAAAGAAAGTGACTCAGGAGCACTGATTGTATCGCGGCATCTTCCGAGGACAAAGGCCAAGCCAGGTATTTTCAAACGTGAAACGGCCAGAGAATAACCTCAATGTGCCCTTCTTGCAAAAATATCTTACAATGAAATCTAAGCAAATAAGATAGGAATCAAAGTAAAACTCAGGGAAGCTATGGTACAAAGGCAGGTGGGGAACAGAACAGAAAAGTTATACGAAAGCAATGGGAATTATTAATGCAGATGTAGGCATTATAAATCTACATAAACTGAAAATAACAATTCAACTGAGCAAAGGAAGTTGGGCAAAGGGGAGGTGGAGAATGACAATATTAATGTTCACATTCTCTGCCACTGAAAATTGGGGAAACATATACTCTTAGATGTTTTTCACAACCTTTTTTTACAATCTAAAATAGAGAGCTATTTCAGGAACTATTCCTAGTGGAGGAGAATTTTTAAATTAAAGAAATGTACATAATAATTATACATATTTATGAAATACACTGTGACATTTTGATATGAGCTACAATATGAAATGATCAGAGTAATTAGCATAGCCACCACCTCAAGAAAAGGAACTTTTCTGAAATTCAACAATTCCTCCAATTGTCTTCAGTAGATTTTTCTTCCTTTAAATTTGATGTTTTTAACTTTTAAAATATTTATTTATTTATTTGACAGGTAGAGTTACAGAGAGGGAGGGAAAGACAGAGAGAGAGAGAGATCATCTATTCTCTGGTTCACCCCCAAAATAGCCACAACAGCCAGAGCTGGGGCAGGCCAAAGCCAGGAGTCAGGAGCTTCATCTGGGTCTTCCACATGGGTGTAGGGGCTCAAACATTCGGGACATCCTCCACTGTCCTCTGAGGCCCATCAGCAGGGAGCTGGATTGGAAGTGGAGCAGCTGAGACTCAAATGGGTACCTATATGGGATGCTAGCACTGTGCCACAGAGCCGGCCCCCAGTGATTTTTATTGAGAAATATCACTTAACATCATGACACTCATTTTTGGGTATAATTAGCCAGTCTCATTAATTTTTTTAAGATTTATTTTATTTTATTTTTTGAAAGGCAGAGTTATGGGGCGGGGAGGACAGAGAGATCTTCTACCAGTTAATATCAAGGCCCTTCATAGCTATCTTCTATCTTCTTTCTGATAAAAATTTCACACAGTGTCTACAAAAAGTGACTCAAAATTCTTGCAGGCAACCTTGTCTCTCAATGGAGAGAACTAGAGACCCTTTTGAAGGAAGAAACTCAGATCTTTTACTCCCTCCTACTTGAAACATTCATGATAACGGTGCCTGCATTTTCCCTCCATAGTAAGTAAGTAAAAACCACCGAGACACTGCCTTCAACAAAGCAGAAGTCTCGTCAGCATGGGCAGTGGCAGCAGGTGGACCTAGGTTTGCGTTTTCTAGCCGTTTGACTTGGGGCAAGTTCTTTCCAATTCTCAGAGGTAAGACCAGTGACCATGGTATTATTGATGGCAAGAACGAAATAGCTTGTGAAAATAAATTGGCACATATTAAGTCTTCAGTAAATGGCAGCTCTTATTATTTTCCTGGTAGCTACAGGTTGACCTAGACTATTGATAGGCTTACTTCCTAATAAACCCATCTCACATTGGCAATATTGCAAATGGAAAATGCTTTTAACCCACCTAACCTGCAGAACACCACAGCTCAAATAGTACAGTGTGCTGCCGGGCATGGGTGTCTCTCCTCAGAGTCCCGGGGCTAACTGCGAGCTGTGGTTCATTGTCACGTTCCAGAATCGGGAGGGACTGATGGCCTTGGAAAAGAGGAACACTTAAAATCTGAAGGATGGCTTCCTCTGAATAGATCACTTTCGCACCATCATAAAATGGGAAAGTTTCATGTCAAACCATTATAAAGTCAGGAGAGTCTGTACTTATTTCACTGAATCCAAAGGAGACACTTGGAGGAACCAGCAAACTAGAGAGCACTCCAGAAGCTCCTCCAAAGGCAGCTTTAGGTACTTTGTGCCTACGGTGGGAGTGTGAGGGCCCCTTCCAGGAGGGCTGGGAATGGGCAGTCCCAGCAATGAGCAGCGGTGGAAGGCTCTGTGCTCCCCGGCACTTCTATACCCACACACAGCTTGGCCCATGCTTGAATCAAAGAGAACGGAGGTCTCTGCTCATTATTTCACGGAATCAGCTTTGTGACATGTGTCTGGATTAATGTTTATGAGCCCTTAGAGTATATCATTTACCAAGTCATAAAGTGCAATCAGGCTGTTGGACTTCCCAGAATCCAGGGACATGAGATAGTGTTGGGCCTTTCCAGGTGAATGAATGACCACAACGAAAGCCTCTCTTATCTTCACCCAGCCATGGCACTCAAGGGCATAACTGCCTGCCTCACTGGGCCACCAAGTACTTCCTGGTCCGGCTTTGTGAGCAGTGCACACTCCTCTTTTTGAGAAGGGTGTTTACAGGCACACATAGTTATCCAGAGGAACAATTCTTTAAGCAGTCACCTTAGACTTGGCCTTTGTGAGAGAAAAGTAAACCTGAGCTTTGTGGGGATTAAAGATAAGAAAATACTGTGTTCGCGCTACAGGTCCAAGTCCAGTCTCTTACCCTCGCAGAACCTGGACTCTCCGTCATCAGCCTGAGTTCACCAGGTGTAAGGGCTTTCTCTTGGGCTCGGGGAGTAATCCTGAGTTAGCCCAGAGAACATTCCCTCCCTCCCTCAGGAGTTGATGGGCCATATGCAAGGGCACCTCGAAAAGTTTTTGGGAAATGGAATGAAAAGGTAAGTTCATGGGACAGGCATTTTGCCTTTGGCATTTAAGGTGCTCTTGTCTCACATCAGAATACCCGGGTTCAATTCCTGGCTCTGGCTGTTGGCACCAACTTCCTGCTAATGCACTCTGAGAGGCAGTGATGATGGCACAAGTGGCTAGGTTCGGGCCACCCTACTGGGAGACTTGGATGGAGCTCCTGGCTCCTGGCTTCACCCACTCTGGCTGTGTGGGCAATTGAGGAATGAGCCAGTGGATGAGAGCTCTCCCACTCTGTCTCTCTCTTCCCACCCCCACCTCAAATAACATTAATAATTGGAGCTGGCATTGTGGCATAGCAGATACAGCTGCCACCTGTAACACCAGCATCCCATATGGGTTCCAGTTCGTGTCCTGGCTGCTCTGCTTCCAATCCAGCTCCCTGGAAATGTGCCTTGGAAAAACAATGGAAGATGGCCCAAGTACTTAGGCCCCTATCACCCATGTGGGAGACTGGAAGAAGCTCCTGGCTCCTGGCTTTGGCCATTTGGGGAGCAAATCAGCAAACAGAAGATCTCTCTCTGTCTCTTACTCTCCTTTTCTAACTCAGTCAAATAATTAAATATTTTAAAGCATATAATATTAATAACTTTTTAAAGATTTATTTATCTGAAAGGCAGAGTTACAGAGAGGCAGAAGCAGAGGAAGAAAGAGAAAGAGAGCGAGAAGAGAGATCTTCCATCTGCTGGTTCACTCCGCAAATAGCCCCAATAATCGGAGCTGCAATGATTCGAAGCCAGAAGCTAGGAGCCTCCTCTGGGTCTCCCACGTGGGTGCAGGAGCTCAAGGACTTGGACCATCTTCCACTGCTTTCCCAGGCCACAGCAGAGAGCTGGATTGGAAGTGGAGCAGCCGGAACTCAAGTCAGCGTCCATATGGGTTGCCGGCACTGCAGGAGGCAGCCTCATCCGTTATGCCACAGTGCTGGCCCTGTGTAGTTTTTCATATTCTGAATTTCCATGAACTTTTTGAAGACCTTTGTATCTTGAAGCCCATAATTACTGGAATAGCTCTCCCCATCACTCTGTACTTCAGTTATTTAACAAGGACAGATGAACAAGTTGCAAATATGTTCTGCACCTGTCTATTTGACACCTGTGGCAAACATGTATTTTGCCTGTGTGTGTATGTCTATGTGTTTCTACCTCTCTGTGTAACTGCCTTTCAAATAAAAGTAACTCTTTAAAAACAATAAAATAGTATGGAGATAATGACAATAACTTTCGAAATGGAGTCCTTACTTCTAATATTTTCCTCCCAGACTACTCTAGTTGCACTGACGCCTTCCTCCATTCCCTCAGTCAAACTGCATTGGCTTCTGTTTGCCTTCACAGAAAATGCCTCCTAACTCTTGAGCTTGACAATCAAAGCCACACAAACCTGTTCCAATATAGCAATTTTAAAAGATGTATTTATTTACTTATTTGAAAGGTGGAGTGAGAGAGAGGGAGACAGTGAGAGAGAGATCAAGAAATCTACTGCAATGGCTAGGGCTGGGTTAAGCCAAAGCCAGTAGCCAGGAACTCCATCCAGGGCACACGGGCCATCTTCCACTGCTTTACAGGTGCATTAACAGGAGACTGGATCTAAAGCGGAGCAACCAGGTCTCCTTGAACCTGTGTTCATACAGGCGTCAAAGGTTGCAGTTTAAGCTGCAGTGCCACAACACCAGCCCCTCTGATGTAACATTTTCATAGTCCCCTTCACACTTCCTGGGCACCTACCAAAGTCACTCATCCCCTCCTCACTTCCCTGCACACTCCGACAGTTTCCACTACAAGCTACTCTGTCCCTGCACATCCAAATTCTGCCTTGTTGGGTTTGAAGAACTAGCAAAAAGTGGCCCTCAATAAATGGTAAACACTCCCTGTTATTTGAGAAAATGAATTTTGCCCCTTGTGTATGCTCAAGCATAGAACTCTCTGGCCACTACAGCATCCATGGTTTAAGAAGCGCTCTGACTGAGAAATCTCGTGTGATGTTTGATTGTAGGAACAGCTTCTGAGTCACTCAGGGTTCTCCAGGAAATGGAACCAATTAGTTTGGGTATGCATGGAGGAAGAGGCTTATTTTATTTTAAGAAATTGACTCAACCAGTTAAAGGAGGTTTGGTAAATTCAAGATTTGTTGGGTAGGCTGGCAGCTGGAGATCCAAGCAAGAGGCCAAAAGCCAGTTTGCTGACAGATTTCTTTCTTAGTTGTGGGAGGTAAGTCTTTGCTTCACTAAGGCCTTCAACTGATTGGATGGGCCCATCGCCTTATGGAGGGAATTCTGCTTTACTCAAAGTCCAATGGTTTATTGATCCCATCCCAATAACACTTGCACAGAAACACCCAGAATAGGGTTTGAGTAAACATTTGGGCGTTACGGTCCAGCCTTTTAAAAAAAAAAATGTTTATTTGAAAGGCAGAGTTACAGAAAAAAGAGGGAGAGACAGAAAAAGGTCTTCATCTGCTGATTCACTTCCTAAATGACTGCAATGGCCCGGGCTGGGCCAGGCCAAAGCCAGGAGCCCAGAGTTTCTTCCAGGTCTCCCATGTGGGTATAGGGGCCCAAGTACTTGAGTCATTTTTGACTGCTTTCCCAGGAGCATTAGCAGGGAGCTGGATTGGAAGTGGAGCAGCCAAGACTGCAACAGGCATCCATATGGGATATTGGTGCTGCAGGTGGCAGCTTAACTTACTATGCCACAGTGCTGACCCCAGCCCAGCAAACCGACAGCAAATTAATCATCACAGCTTCTAAAGACCCTCCGAATCTACTCCCACTGCGACTCTTATGATCATAAAAGGGGAAGTTTCTTCTGGTCCTTAGAATTTTCTCTTTTATTCTATAGTCATCACCAAAACTGGCACTTGTGAATAATATTAAATTTTTCCCATTAAATATGGGCATAGAAAAGCAGAGGTCTTGAGGGGATGGGTGGGGCAAAGGTTCCCCTTAGCACAGCTGACATATGCTCTTGCCTTAAAAAATAATAGAGAGCTCTTCCAGGCCAGCTCTCTGCTGTGGCCAGGGAGTGCAGTGGAGGATGGCCCAGGTGCTTGGGCCCTGCACCCCATGGGAGACCAGGAAAAGCACCTGGCTCCTGGCTCCTGCCATCGGATCAGCGCGGTGCGCCAGCCGCGGCGGCCATTGGAGGGTGAATCAATGGCAAAGGAAGACCTTTCTCTCTGTCTCTCTCTCTCACTGTCCACTCTGCCTGTCAAAAAAAAATAAATAAATAAAATAAAATAAAATAAAAAAATAATAGAGAGAAGTAAAAGGAAATGACTAGAGAAAATTCAAATGAATGGCATAAGTCACCAAGCTCCTAAAGAACAATTTCTGGTTCCACAGTTGCGTATTAGTGCATAGATGTGGAGATCTGACTACGTCCTACATCTGCCTGGAATCAAGCATTTCCTACCCAAATAATTTCTCCTTTTAATTCCTAGAGGGTTTTTTTTTTTTTTCCTATACCTTTTCTCACTCCCTCTTTCTGCTGGAGGAGGGGCCAGCCATTTGCAGACAGACTGTCCTGGGAAGGGAATAGGCTAGGCAGGCTGAGTTTAAAGTCCAGCCAAAACCCTCATCCTTATCTCATGGTCAATTATCCCATGAGGAAACTGCCCAGGCACTGAGATACCTTCTCTTTCTCCAGGTCAAAAGTTATTTCCTCACCAACCCCCCTTTTTTTGTTTTGTTTTGTTTTTTAAACAAATTTTACCCTTAAAATAGGAGCTCAACAGCAAAGCTCTTTCTGAGTATATCAGTTTGATAGTATATAATAATGAATAGACTCATTCAAGTATTGGGGGGTATTTGGCCACCTTGAAGGTAAGGATTTGTGGGGCTTCCATTAACATATGATCATTTTCTTGACATAGTTGGCAATAAATTCAGCTGCTGTGAGCTTGGGGGTTCTGCTGACCGTCTACCATAATAAGTGAATAATAGGTAGATCTATAGTGCATAACATGGAGTACACACACAGAGAATTATCTACCTAGCATATCTTTTCTAAGAATTTGTTTCTTCACCACCCTCATTCTTAAAAGTAACCCTCGCCTACATATTTACCAAAGGAGCCACCATATACATATAAAGGGCTTTGCTCCCTGGTTATTGCTTACTCACTCATAGGTTAGCACTGGGATTAAACTGGACCATAGTACTTCTTTATGGCCCATAGTGTTGGGATAAATTTCAAGCTGAACTAACTCTCTTCAGTGGCTCCAAATCTACATGTAAACCTCACGTGCCTTTGGTAAGAATATCTTCCACTAAGTTGAGAAAGCCAATCTAAAATGAAAGTAAAGCCAACACTCAGAGAAGAACATGAGGTTGAAAAGAATCTTGACATTTCAGTCCTTGGCTCAAAGTGTTCATAATCCAGCTGTATCTCTGCTCTCCCTCTGTCTTGATTATTCATCATTTCCTGGAATACCGAAACAAAATATTAGTATTCTTGCAATCAGTTGCCCTCTTTCCTAAAACAGTTTATATTGTGTTTTTAACATCTGTAACCAGGAGATCCTAAAAATTACAAAATAGACACTGTCCAATGCTCAGATTATATACTGATGACATCACTTGATTGCTTGGAGAATTATGTAAGATAATTAGCACAGAAATGCCTTGTCATCTGTACAACATGATTCAAGATGTGACTCTTCTGAGGCCCATATATTCAATAAAAATTCCTACTCAAAGACCAAAGAGTTTATCATGCTTCATATTTTCCATACTGTTCTGTACTTTTTATAATGTATTACAAATTTTTGTGGTTTAGAGGGTTACCTAACATGAAGTCATCCTTAGGGCAATAGAATATTGAGGGGCCAGCGCTGTGGTATGGAGAGTATGGCCGCCACCTGCAGTGCCAGCATCCTGTTTGGGCACCGGTTTGAGTCCCGTCTGCTCCACTTCTGATCCAGCTCTCTGCTGTGGCCTGGGAGAGCAGTGAGGATGACCCAAGTCCTTGGGCCCCTGCACCCACGTAGGAGACCCGGAAGAAGCTCCTGGTTCCTGGCTTCAGATAGGCACAGCTCCAGCCATTGCAGCCAGTTGGAGAGTGAACCAGCAGATGGAAGACCTTTCTCTCTCTTTCTGCCTCTGCCTCTCTGTAATTCTGCCTTTAAAATAAATAAATAAATCTTAAAAAAAAAAAAAAGTTCTAACTAGCAGTTGGTGATATCATAGCCAGCCTCTGATGCAGTGCACGGGTCAGTACAATATCAGGTGGTAGAACCCAAGCTGAATACCCACGGTGGATGGACTCATGGATGAAAACAGGTTTACAAACAAAATTAAACAACATTTGCAGCAGTGAATATTTTCTTTACATGTTACATAACTTTGAAATAACTTTGAGTGAGGTAAATATGGTTTTACTTACTAGGAAAATGTGTTCAAAACATGAGATACAAGAAGAGAACAGAGAGGTTGTATAATGAAAAAACTGGTACTTTCTTGTCTATAATATTATCTGGTATGGATTTTTCTTAGCTATGTTGCCCATAAGATTGCTGCCCAAAGACTAATCCTGAGATACAGTGATCAAAAGAAAAGTTATATGAAGAGACCACTAGGCCTGGGCAACATGGAATTAAGCAAACTTGTTTGTTTTGCAAATGATTTCTCAGTGCTTTATCATCTTTGTGAATCTCCAAGAGGGGCTTAAACCATCTCCCAAACTTATCTGATCATGGGACTCTTCTCTTTTGGAAGCATTTTTGAGATGAATGTTCCATGAAACACACTTTGGGAAAAGCTGGTCTAACCAACTCTCATTGAGTACTCGCTATTTTGATTACCTGGCTCACATATAGCTTTATAAACAGAGGTGGCCCTGTTAGTTAGCAGAATACCTAAACTTAGTTTGTCTACACCTCCACCTCCCATCAAACAACCATTGCTTCTGTTGTTACAATGCCATCCCCTTGGTTCTG
Organism: Oryctolagus cuniculus; assembly: GCF_051225735.1. NCBI lineage: Eukaryota > Metazoa > Chordata > Mammalia > Lagomorpha > Leporidae > Oryctolagus > Oryctolagus cuniculus. Next base: position 102,503,964 of record NC_142870.1, read on the forward strand.
ATTACTTTTTGCTGATCTAGTACCCAATATGGAAGCTCCCAAGAAAACAAACAAGGTAGGCCAACATTTCTCAAGCATTTCCAGGACAATTCCTCTAGTGGCAGAGCAGGAGGAACTAACAGCCCTGAGAATCTGCTTGAAGTAGCTGAAAGCTCACTAGTGATTTCAAATGTTCTGGTGGTTTTAATATTCATATGAGTTTTACACTCAGTACCATTATATACCCAAGTTTGCCTTAATATAAAACTACATCACAGGCACTGGTGCTGTGGTATAGCAGGTAAAGCCGCTGCCTGCAGTGCCGGCACCCCATATGGGTGCCAGTTCGAGTCCCAGCTTCTCTAATTCCCATCCAGCTCCCTGCTATACCCTGGGAAAGCAGTAGAAGATGGCCAAGTCCTTGGGCCCCTGCATCTACGTGGGAGACCCAGAAGAAGCTCCAGGCTCCTAGCTTCGGATTGGCCCAGCTCCAGCTGTTGTGGCCATTTGCAAGAGTGAACAAGCAGATGGAAGGTCTCTCTCTCTCTCTCTCTCTCTTTTTCTCTGTGCCTCTGTAACTCCACTTCTCAGAGAAATAAATACATCTTTAAAGAAAAAAAAAAAACTACATTACATGACTTGGCAGCAAACACAATCTATCCCAATGAAGATGGGCCATATTCTAGCCCGTGACCATAGGCAACCTGTTCCGTGTTTCCCCCGACTGCATGTAGAACAAGCCTTGGGGAGGGGGCCCTGGTAAGAGCACAAGTGGGAAATCAGCAGGCCCACAGAAAGGGGCAGTAGTAGGGGAGTACCAGAGCACCGGCACAAAGCCAGAAGACACTTGGCCACCACGAAGGCGAGGTGTTCCCGGAGAAGGGGACAGAGCTGGAGGTGGTGCTCTGGGAGTGAGCAAATGGAGAGGCAGTCCCCGAGCTCCGCCCCCCGCCCAGGCCTCTTTCCCCTCCCTCCTTCTGATCCGGAAGGCTGCTCTGTGTCCACACTCACCTTTCTCTCCACTTCCTCCTTCCTCTTCTGTCCCTTAAACTCATGTTGATTACCCCCTCCTCCCATTTTCTTTATTTCTTCTACTTTACCCCTAATCCAGTGTACTATTTATTATTGGGGGGGCAGGGCAGGACAGAAGGTGGATGGACAGGTGAGGGTGACCAGGAGCAAACCTTTGGCTTTTCTTTGTGCAGAAGGAACCAACTTCAGTTCCTTTTGCTTCATGCCATAGGTCCCAAAAGGATATGAGCACAAGGTGGCTGGGAGTGGGGGAATTCTGCTACTTTCTTCCCACTCTGCAATAACTGGTATTGATGACAGTGTCAGAAGCGGCTTTCCACGTCCAGTGTTAGTGGTTTTCAAGCTTTTGAAACTGAACACTTTGCCAAATCAACTTACCTGCAGCAAAGAAAAGTAGTATTTTTAAGCATAAAGATGTAGCCATTATATTCAATAATCAGGATCCAGGAAACACAACAGGAAATAGCTATGCGCTTCTCCCCCACTGCCAGTGCATGCCCATTCTTTGGGCTGGTGTTCCTCTTCCTTTGGAGGCAACTTAGTGCCAGCCTTTTCTGATCCCATTTAGATCTAAGAAAGAAAAAAGAAAAGTCCTTTGCTCACTCTTCACCTTCAAAGAGTTTCAGGTCAGCTATCAATCTGGGGAGTTAACTCCATGCTGCTGCCCTCCCAGGGTGAGTCTGCTTTCGGCTGGCTTCCAGTACTAGGAGAAGGGCTTTGAGCTGGTTCATTCTTTAGGTTGCCACCTTCTTCTGTTTTGCTCCCTTTAATTGATGGAGTCTCCCCCACATCTGCCAGATTAGAAGGTCAGGAGAAAGGTGGAGAAAAGTTTTCCTGAAGGTGCTGCTGTGGGTAGCACTGGTGCTCTCTGAGCCTGAGATGTGTAAAATGTTGCCTCTTTCTCCTGTGGGGTTTTGAGAGACCCTGGCATCTATGGACTTCCATTTGCTGTTCTTGTGACATTCGGTGTGAATGTCTTGAAGTGGGTGACTTAATGCTTCCATCAGCCCCTACCTCTAGCCTTTTTCTACTGAGATTTCCTGGCCTTAGGCTGGTGAGGCAGAATCTAAGGCAACTCAAGCCAGCTCATCCTCTGTCTTAGAATGTACAGGTCCATAGAAACATGCAGCTGCTATTTTTCATGAAAAGGCTTGTGCCTCCCTAATATACATCTTTATCTCACCTGCACAGCCTCTGGCTCTGATCGCTAGATGCTGGGCCACTGCCTCCCCTCCCTTGCAGGGGACCCAAGTGCTCCAAGTGGTCTCCCTGAAGCCCTCATTGCTGGTTGTGGGTAAAGGGCTCTAACAGCACCCTGACAACTCTCTCTAAAGATCTGAAAATCTTCCTTCTAACCATTCTTGGTTAGAACCTTAATCTCTCATTCCAAAGTAGGTGAGGGGTAAAGATTGCAAAACTAGTTTTCAACATCTTTGTGTGGGTTCTGCCCAGCAGATTTCTCCTACAATGTATTCTGAGTTCACATTTGTAACATTTCCACTAAGATGCCACATAGATGAACTCAGGAATTTGAAAACAAGAGTTAAGAAAGATTGTTGAGTCAAAGGTCAGACATTTGCAAAACCTTAGAAACAGCTGCAGAGAGCCTTCCCCACTGACAGCAGTCCTTGCTGTTAGAAATGAGGAACCTGAAGCCTAGATGAGGAAAGAGAATTTACCCAGGATATCATTGTTGTAGGCAGCAACATTGTGGCCAAATCATGGTCCCTTAATACCTATCCCCGTGGATTCATTGCCACGTGGTCTGGGCCACATCCCATGACTCTCGGAGAAATAGATGAAGCTTGTATCATTTGGGCAGCCCCTGGAGCTCCACTGGGAGAAACCTGGCTTCAAGCTCCAGCTGCTTCCTGTGCTCCCTGAGTGACCCTGGGCACAGCTCTTGTCTCTAAGCCTTGGTTCTCTTACACAGCATTGATAATGGTATGAAGAACAAAACGGGTCATTGATAGAAATTACCTTAGGCTAAAGCTAGTTGGGGGAGGAGGGTTGTATGTGACCATGGTCTATTTAGGATAACCTTGGTCTCAAAATTATTGGAGATTTATTATAAGGTCACTCATTTTTGAAGGTCATTGGTCATCAGATATACATAATCTAAACAAATGTCTAAGATTTTTCACATAACCCTTACGTATCTGTGCATCAGTGTCTCATTACTTTGCCTTTAAAAAGAATACAGGGGCTGTCATTGTGGTGCAGTGGGTTAAGCCACTGCCTTGGATGCTGACATACCATATGAGCACTGGGGTTCGAGTCCTGGCTGTTCCATTTCTGATCCAGCTCCCTGCTAATGTGCCAGGAAAGCAGCAGAAGATGGTACTTGAGCCTTTGCCACTCATATGGGAGACTCGGCTGAGGCTCCTGGCTTTGGCCTGGCCCAACCCCTGCCATTGCAGTCATTGAGAAAGTGAACCAGTAGATGGAAGATCTCTCTCTTTCTTGCTCTCTCTATCTCTCTCCCATAGATTAAAGGATTTGAAGAGAATGGTATGTTACAGTATTAGAGTAGTAAAATACTACACATTTTGTCTATATCCAAACGCTGAGGAAAACAGCTGGATAAGCAAACAAATTGAGATTACAAAGCACCAGGAAACAAAGACACAGGTGTCAACACAGGGCTGGGTAAAACAGTGTCCACAGCAACAGGACTGCTGCTCCCACAAGGCTATGGAACAGGGTGCAGTCTTTCTCTGAGGACTCTTTCTGTAACAAGCCACAAGGCACACACTTCAGTGCCCCATGCTGTCTGAAAGTCTATCTAACACACAAAGAAAAAATACACACCAGGTGGCTCTCTCAACAGGAGTCCCTGGGACAAATCCGTGCCAAAGGCACAGAGAAAGTCAGAGCAGGTCAAGGGGCATTTTACTGGGGCTCAGAGGCAAGGGTGTTGTAATCAGCTTCTTCCCCAAGCAGGAAAACTCGCCCTCTATCCTTGCTTGAACTCTTTCGGTTGCAAAATACATGCAATGCTCTTAAAAGCCCTCCAGAAAAGACTTTAATCTTCATTGTCACCATTTCTGAAAGAAGGGAGAGAGATCAAAGGAAAGTGCTTCTCTTGGACTAAAAACTCTAGCTTCCTTCCAATTCCAACCTCCTATAGGAGAGTATGTGGTCACTCTTGACTTTATTTTTATTTGTGATTATTAAAAGCAAGGGAAGTAAGTTTAAAAAAAACCGCAAGTGCAGACCTCAGTGAGTGGTATGTGGGAGATGAGGGCCCAGTATAGCAGGGCACAACATATCACCCGTGAGTCACAGGGTGTGGCAGTCCAGTTAACTCTACAACTCACAACAGGTCCATTATTTCCACTGCTTAAAGCTGTCTCGGGTTGTCGATTTTCTCAAAATAATCATATATTCATACTAAATCATTTGTGTTTTGTTTTTTTGCTTTTTAAAGATTTTATGTATTTAAGAGGTAGAGTTAGAGAGAGAGAGGTCTTCCATCTGCTGGTTCACTCCCAAAATGGCCACAATGGCCAGAGCTGGGCCCATCCGAAGCCCGGAGCCAGGAGCTTCTTCTAGGTCTCCCACATGGGTGCAGGGGTCCAAGGACTTGGGCCATCTTCCACTGTTACCCAGGCCATAGCAGGGAGCTGGATCAGAAGAGAAGCAGCTGGGGCATGAACCAGCGCCCACAGGGGATGCTGGTGCCACAGGCAGAAGCTTAGCCTACTATACCATAGTGCTGGCCCCTATGTGTTCTACTAAAGTTGAAAGGAGGGCTGACATTGTGGCATAGTGGGTAGAGCAGACGTCTGTGAGGCCAGCATCCCATCACGCCGCCAGATCAAGTTCTGGCTGCTTCACCTTTGTTCCACCTCCCTGCTGATGGCCTGGGAAAGCAGGGGAAGATGGCCCAAGTGCTGGGGTCCCTGCATCCACGTGAGAGACCCTGAAGAAGCTTCTGGCTCCTGGATTTGGCCTGGCTTAGCCTTAACCAATGCAGCCACTTGGGGAATGAACCAGAGGATAGAAGATCTCAGTCTCTGTGTCTCTCATTCTAACTCTGCCTTTCAAATAAATAAACTCTTAAAATAAACAAATAAAATTGAAAGGACATAGTCCATGGAGGCACACTGACTTCAAGTTTTTTATTTTAAAAAGTCATTTTTCCTTCACTTACTGTGGGAGAGAGGCGCCGAGGATCATCACTGTGCTAGTCTACGAGTCCGGTGGTCTACAAGCCTTGTCTTCTACTCTGAAAAGCCAAATTGCACTTGTCTCAGGTACTATGTAATTTCTGCAGGGCAGTTAGGAGACAAGTAAGCATCAAGCAAAACATGATTGGGTGCAGTTGGTGGGAATGGAAAGAGCAATGAGTTTTCTGGAAAGGCCTTGAGTGATCAAATCTGCCTTCAGTCAGCTTCCATTTGCCAAGCTGGCAGCTACTCTGGATTTTACTGAGCCGCTGTCTCCCCTCCACGGAGAAACAGAGTCTTCAGACTCTGTGTCCTCACAGAGAAGAATGCACTTCCTGGCTCCATAGACATTGAACTGTTTGGTCATCAAGCCCTAAATGCATTTTTTATCTAACCATTCCCCTTTCATTTACTTCTTATCTCCCCCAGGGACTAGCGCTGTACAGGCAGGAACTAGTGAGTGAAGGAAGAAATGGATATGTTAATAAACGCATATTGTCTGATTATATACAAAAGCATTTCTATAGCTTGTGACTGTAATCGTGTTTTTTGCTAATGTTGTTTGCTTGACTATGATGCTATTATTGTGATAAATGTACCTTTACATTTGTAAGACTTTGTGCTACTTACAAAATGCTTTCACATGCATTAGCGTATTTAATCTTCACAGCAGTACTGCAAAGTAGATATTATTATCCCCCACTTTAGATAAGATGGCTGATGTGTCCAAAGTATACAGTAAGCACAGAGCTGGACTTGAACCCAAGTTTTGCCACATACATCTCTGGCAGCCGTTTGCCCAGGTTGGAAGGTGCACAGAAGCTAGGGGTTATGTTCATTTGTAAACAGATGCTTGTTTCTGAAGATGTTGTAGTGCTGTGTCCAAATAGGGAAAGTGGTGTCTAAATGCTGGCATGCTCTCCTCCACAACTTGGCTTGTTGCTGGCTACACCTGCTTTTGAATGTACAACTGGTCTTATGCCAGGTCACTCAATAGGACTTCTATTTACGTATAGCTACTTCATACCAAAATAATTCGTGAAAAGGGGGAAATTTAGGCAATTAACCAGCTACTATTTTGTCTGCACAATGACCTTTGGGGTTTATTTTTTTCTCTGAGTTGAGTGGTATATCCATGAAGAAATCACAATTATTTCTTCTCTGCTTAAATGTCAGCCCACGACAGGGAGGGCAGCAGGCTTGAACAGCAGGAGTCAATACTAAAAAACTAGGCCTCAAAATGTGGCCTGCATCCTAAGGCCCCTGGTGCTCTTTTCTGTGCTAATGATCTGTGCTGTTGGCATTGCCACTGCAGACACACTTGGTATCTCAGAGCTGTAAGTGCTTTAGAAATCATTTAGTGTGGTACTTTTCAATTTTTGAAAAACTGGTACTGAATATTTTATCTAAATGAACCTAATATAGAAGCCCAATCAGCTCAGCAAATTCAAGCAGATTTGCTTTGGGTGATGAGGAGACTGTGATAACCCTAAAGGGTTCCTTCCTCATTGTGATCCTTGAGATACTCCACAGGACCCTAAAAGTAAGTTAACCCCAATATTTTACACAGGAGACAGAGGCAGCAAGAGAAAAATGATGAAGGTAAAGAACTTAGGAACCCAAGGCCGGCGCCGCAGTTCACTAGGCTAATCCTCCGCCTTGCGGCGCTGGCTCACCAGGTTCTAGTCCCGGTCTGGGTGCCGGATTCTTTCCCGGCTACCCCTCTTCCAGGCCAGCTGTCTGCTGTGGCCAGGGAGTGCAGTGGAGGATGGCCCAGGTGCTTGGGTCCTGCACCCCATGGGAGACCAGAAGCCCCTGGCTCCTGCCATCGGATCAGCGCGGTGCGCCGGCCGCAGCGGCCATTGGAGGGTGAACCAGCAGCAAAGGAAGACCTTTCTCTCTGTCTCTCTCCTCTCTCTCTCACTGTTCACTCTGCCTGTAAAAAACAAACAAACAAACAACTTTGGAACCCACTAACTTGGTTCTTTCTACTCTTTCAATGTCTGTGTTCCTCATCTCAGTTTACCTTTCATTTCTGCCTGGATTCCAATCACCTCCAAAGTCCACTCCCTGGCACCTGCTCACTGCCTACAGAACTATCTAAGCAGCCCCACTCTACCAGCGCTGCTTGGAGAGCTCATTCCCAAGAGACAGAGAAAACCCGTTACAGAGGCAAATTCTTGGATTCCTTTCTTCACAATTCTTTTTCCTTTTTAAAATTTTTATTTATTTTATTTGAAGGGCAGAGAGAGGGAGAGAGAGAGAGAGATTCTTCTCTCTGCTGTTTGACTCCCCAAATACCAGCCAGATACCTCCAACAGCTGTAGCAAGACCAAGCTAAAGCCAGGAGCCAGCACCTGGTGGCAAAGACCAAAGTACTTTTTTATTTATTTATTTATTTTATTTTTTGACAGGCAGAGTGGACAGTGAGAGAGAGAGACAGAGAGAAAGGTCTTCCTTTGCTGCTGGTTCACCCTCCAATGGCCGCTGCCGCCGGCGCACCGCGCTGATCTGATGGCAGGAGCCAGGTGCTTCTCCTGGTCTCCCATGGGGTGCAGGGCCCAAGCACCTGGGCCATCCTCCACTGCACTCCCTGGCCACAGCAGAGAGCTGGCCTGGAAGAGGGGTAGCCGGGAAAGAATCCAGCGCCCCGACCGGGACTAGAACCCGGTGTGCCGGCGCCGCAAGGCGGAGGATTAGCCTAGTGAGCCGGCGCCAGCCAAGACCAAAGTACTAGAATTATCACCAGCTGCCTCCAAGGGTGTGCAACAGTAGGAAGCTGGAATCAGGAATTCCAGCCGGGACTTGAACCCCCAGGCACTCCAAGAGGGAGTCTCATCCTAGGAATCTAAGCATTGTGCCAAATGCCCACCCTTTTTCTTGGAAATTCAGATGGAATTGGCCTGGCATGAAACTCAGGTGACTTGTAATCCACGAAGACTGGGAATCATTTGCTGGGTGGAGCAGGTCAAGGATATCCTCTTGCAAGGAAGGTAGAGCATAGTTAGGTGGGCCACTTATCTCCTGCAAAGCCAGAGAAGATCTAAGTATTGCCGGAAATTTTTCTCTGTCTCTCCATAATTGAGGAATGTAAGTTCTCTGACCTACAGAAAAATCTTCAACAAAAATTTTTCCATTCACTTTTGAGCTTACAGAGTTTTTGCAACATCATGTCTGACTTGCTTCAGCAGGAAGCAAGGCCTCAGCACTGAATTTCTGCTCTCTCACAGGCTACCAGCTCCTGATCAGCCACTGCTATTTGCTTTTTTTTTTTTTTTCTTTTTTTTTTTTTTTTTTTTTGGACAGGCAGAGTTAGTGAGAGAGAGAGAGAGAACGGTCTTCCTTACGTTGGTTTACCCCCGGAATGGCTGCTATGGCTGGCGCTGCACCAATCTGAAGCCAGGAGCCAGGTGCTTCCTCCCGGTCTCCCATGCGGGTGCAGGGTCCAAGCCCTTGGGCCATCCTCCACTGCACTCCCGGGCCACCGCAGAGAGCTGGACAGGAAGAGGGGCAACCGGGACAGAATCTGGCACCCCGACTGGGACTAGAACCCAGTGGGTCAGCACCGCAGGCAGAGGATTAGCCAAGTGAGCCGTGGTACCGGCAGTACTACTTGCTCTTTGCCTACAAGGTCCACTCCAGGCCCCTAATTCCTTCCCAAATTGGAAGTGTACTTTATCTAACATTCGGTCCTTAGCCTCCCCATACACCCTGGCCTGCAGGGTCAGCTGTACCCACTGTTTCCTCATTTAGCTGCTCTACACTCTCCAATGCTAGTAGCCAGTTTCCGATTTGTGTAACCTGAGTGCCTGCTCACTTGAAGGATCCCAGCCCTCTGCTTTGCTGGTATCATCCTTTCCTCCAGTCTTGCCATAAAACAGCTTGAGTCCCCCTCCCTACTTATGACATTCCCCTCTCCTTGTTTCAGGAAAATAAATATTTAAATATTTACCTTTCAAAATATGGAGCCGGTCTCATTTCCTGCCCAGAGACCATCTGGCTATAACCTGTCTCCTCAGTGAACTTGACTCCAGTTCAACTTGATTCTGCCATAGTTTCTGCTTGCTTTTCTGCTTGTCATAAAACAATAGGACCATCCTTCCCTTTGGGGTAAAGCTGCTGGGATGTTGGCCTCAGAGGATGGGAGCACAGAGAACAAGTTTTTCAGCATTACATCACCCCTTAATTTCCCTATAAATTATTAACACAAGGATATTGTATAAAAACAAGGTATTGAAGATTGGGGATAATGGGAATATATCTACAACCAGAGCTGAATTTGATTCTTCTCAAAGCCCAAGGAATAGGGATTTTAAACTTGTTATAGGGGATTCCTCATGGACAAACCTGCAGTGTCCAGTCTGCTCTGTCTCTTGAGGTTCTCAGAGCAAACCCCTTCCACAGCCCTCACTGTGAAAACAACTCCCCTCCCCCCATCAGAGTTTGGACATTTTAGTTCATTGGATTTCAACATTTTACTTATGAGAGGGCTCTTCTAATGAAACTTATATATAACTCCTTGTTTTATTTGGAAAAAATTGCAAAGATTTTTATGGCCTTTTAATGTCAAAGCAATACTATTGTTGGATTTTCACATTGTTTTACAATATACAGTTCACCAGTGAGATGTTGAATAGTTCTGCTTGTTAGTTCAAAATTAGAAAGTCTTTATAGATTTTCTTCTTTAAATAATATTAATTTTAGTCCATATGATATGTGGCAAAGATTTATAATTTCCTCCATTCTCACCTTCTGCCATTTTTGAACAGCAAAATGATTAACAAAAGGCAAACCAATGACCTTAACTAACGTTCTTGGTAATCTCTCAAGGCAGAGCAAAGCGGCCATTGTTCTGATCAATGAGATATCAGTGGATGACATTGGGTAGAATTTTTAGGAAATCTCTTCGAAAGCAGCAGAGAGTCAGCTGACAAATATTTTTCCTTACTTTGTTTTTTTTTTTTCCTTCCTGGAAAGTAGATATGTGCCGGAGGTGGTACAGTGAGCTTGGGCTGATGAGGCAATAAACATACTCTAAGGATGGCTGAATGGAAGTGGAGCAGGAGCCTGGATTATACTGGAACCGAGGCTTCACCATCCCGGCCCTGAAATGCCTAGCTCCAGACATGTGACCTGAAGAAAATAAAAGTCTTATTTATCTGACCTTCTATTTTTCTTACAGCCAAATGAAATTTCTAACTTCTAATGATCAGGTAAATGGTAGCAGAAGATATAAAGGTTTTCAGCATCTTAAATCTTAAAAATTAGGGTACATCTACAGAACAGGGTTAAACATTGTGTTACACAGCCATCAGGTATTTGCAAACAGTATCTGAAATCAAATCATCTGTTGCGGAATTGATCAATCATTCAAAAACATGATTCAGTTGTTAATAAAGACAAAAACACAGATGCTACCCTCACCCTCTCCAATTATTCCAGTAAAATTAATTTGGACATAGATAGAAAGGAAGACAGGTCTGGCATTGTGACACAGCAGATTGAGCTGTGCCTGTGACACCAGCAGCCCTATGAACACTGGTTAAAGTACATGCTGTTCCACTTCTGATCCAACTCCCTACTAATGCACCTGAAAAAGCAGCAGAAGATGGCTCAAGTTCTTGGGCCTCTATCATCCACATGGGAGACCAGATGGAGTTCTAGGCTCCTGGCTTCAGCCTGGCTCAGCCCCAGTCATTGTGGCCATTTGCGGGGTGAACTAGCAGATGGAAGACCTCTCTCTCTGTAACTCAGCCTTTCAAATAAATTTTTTTAAAAAGGGAAAGGAAAGCAAAGAAGACATGCACTATGATTTTCTCCCTTTGGAAACTGACAAATACATAAAGCATTTTTGTTATTTTGTGTATATGGTTTACATGAAAAATTGTGTGCTCAGGAATATGAATGTAAGTAGTTTTGCTCACCCAAGCAAATGGATTTTCAGCTTAAATAATGGAAGCAGTAGGGATCTTTAAATTGTGGGATTGATTTGTAGAAATGATTTATTTCTTTAAATCATTGGTCAGAGTATCAGAATCCTAGAGTTGAAGAAGAGACAGTGTTTTGTGGATTCGCTGATGTATTGCTTAGTTTATTCTTTTCTCATCTCCATATTGCCAAGAAAGTCTCCACTCCTAATGCATACCCAAACTGTAGATATTTATAGAGACATTTTAATGCCATTGAGAATTCTCTTAGTGATCTTCAGAAAGTTCAGGGAAAATGTGTATCATCAAAAACTACATATGGATTTCAAAAATGTTCACCCTAAATAAACTTATCATTTAATTTCCCCTCATATAACAAGTTACCAGAAATTTCATGACTTAAAAGATACCCATTTATCACCTCTCACTTCCTATCGGTCGGAACTCTGGGAAAATCTGGGTTAGCTGCTCAAGGTGTCCATCGAGCCATGTGCTCATCACAAGCTTCTGATCCTCTTCAAACTTGCATACATCACTGGTGAAAGCCAGTTCTTGCAGGAGAGGGTTGAGGTGCTCATTTTCGTGCCAGGTGCTGGCCAGGGGGTTCTATCAACTCTTTGAGGTCACCCTCACTCAGGTCCCGGCCATATGCCCCCCATCTCGCACTACCTGGCAGTTTGCTTGTCCTCAAGCTAGAAGGAGAGCATTTCACTGACATTTCTCTTTCTTTTATAGAACTCATTTGATTGGGATGGGCCCACACAAGATCATCTCCCTTGTGATGAACTCAAGGTCAACTGATTAGAGTCTGTGGAATCATCAGCTATAATTTCATCATAGTCACCGCTCCCTCCCACACACCAGACAAGGGCAATTTACAATGTGTACACCAGTGGACAGAACACTGGGGACCATCTCACAATCCTTCCTATTACAACAACGGAGAGGATTTTGTGGCCTGAAGAAGTGGTTATAGGTGTTAACTTTGAATTCATAGTTCAGAACAGGGAGGCAGTGCCCAGATTCTTACCTAATTATCTAGAAATGCCATTGTCAGCACTGCACTGTCACCAGTGTTTTGAAATTAGGTATTCAACACTGTAGGGCAACTATTCCTTTAAACTAGGACAAAAAGAGAGGAACCGTTCCTAGTCTATTCTGTATACGTGCCACAAGCCGCGTGCTCTCCAACCTGCTCTCACCGAGCTGGCACCAGCCGTCGCCCCCTCATCCATTCTGCTCCATGGACTGGAGCTGGCAGCAACAGTGGCAACTCCCTCATTAAGGCTTGTTTTTCAGTGTGGCTCTGGGCTTTATTTATGAAAACTTAGCAATTTCCTCTCGCCTTCTCAATTACCCCATGAGCACCTAACAGCTCCTATTAAAACTGTTTCAGCTGAAACTAGCCAGAGTGAACCCTGTTATTTGCAAACAAGAACCTTGACCAACATAGTAACAAATGGTAGATGTGATGAGGAACAGAGATGCTTGCCTGACACAGCCAGGTTAAAGGCAGTGAGGATCCAAACCATGACAGCAGGGAAGAAAGACTTTATCTTAAATTATCACTTGGAAGGAGGGGCCCATCCAAGGCAAGTCTTTCAGAGACCGAGTCCTTGCAGTTACGTGAGAGGAGGTGGGTATGTGGGAGAAATGCCTACAGATCAGGCTGGATGCTTCTGATTGTTATGGGAACGAAAAGACCGTGGGGTAGTTAATTTTATCTGTCAATGTAGCTAACTATAGGACTCAGATATTTCATCAAATTCTAGTCTGGACATTAATGTGAAGGTGTTTTTAGGTGAGATTATCATTTAAAATAATAGAATAAAACAGATTACCATGCAAAATATGACTGAGCTCCATCCAAGCACCATTTTTGGTTTTTTTTTTTTTCTCTTCTCTCATTTACGAGCTACTCTTTGGCCCACTCATGCTACATAAATTCTGTTCCTATTTGCACACAACACCAGTCTCTGCTTAGAATTTCTATCTCTGTTGGAGGCAAGAACCTGGATTAAAAATTAACATATTAATTGCCTGCATCACAGCTACCAACTTCAGCTTCCTGGTGTCCCTGTCCCTCCTGTTCCTGCTTGAGTCAGGCCCAATCCTGGCCATTGCAGGTATTTGGCGAGTAAACCAGCAAATGGGAGCCCTCACACTTGCGCACTCTCTCTCGCTCTCTCTCTCTCTCCTTCTCTCTCTCTCCCTGTCACATATAACCCTAACTAAGATAGGCTTAATGTTTGACTATGACCTTGATCAAGTTATGGTCATAGAACTAGGAGATATGCTCTAAAAAGAATGCCTTACCTTACGTGGCCACAGGGCTGTTGAAACTGAAATTATAAACCCAGTGTTATCCTATGGATTATCCAGTTACATCATCGGCTGGTTTCATAGCCCCATCACTTCCCTTCCACAAAAATGGAAGTATTGTTTAGGGATGAGTAGCACCCCACTGCCATCCCTAACAATTAGGATGAGACACCTGGGAAGGGCTGATGATTCACAGCACTCCAACTCCCAGGTGCTGGGGAGCCTTCCCAGGCCAGCTGTAGCACCCGTTGATCTGATGAGGCTGTCCCTGCCTTTCTTCAGTTCCCTATAGGGGTAGTCCCCATGTAAGGGAAATAGCCTTTTCCTCTTGCCTGCAGGCCTTTGATAAAGTCAAACCAGGGTAGAGAGAGGTTGCAAACATGTACATGTATACACACATACAAGCAAGAATTTGTGTAGGAATGACACCTTTAAAGGTGCTTATAGAAAATAGGATTTTCTGGGGGGCGCTGTGGTGTAGTGGGTAAAGCTGCAGCCTGCAGGGCCTGCATCCTGTACAGGCATGGGTTTGAGAGCTGGCTGCTCCACTTCCGATCCAGCTCTCTGCTGTGGCCTGGGAAAGCAGTAGAGGATGGCCCAAATGCTTGAGCCCTTGTGCCCAGGTGGGAGACCTGGAAGAAGCTCCTGGCTCCTGGCTTTGGATCAGCCCAGCTCTAGCTGTTGTGGCCATTTGGGGAGTGAACCAGTGGATGGAAGACCTCTCTCTCTGCCTCTGCCTCTGTTACTCTGCCTTTCAAATAAATAAATAAATCTTTATTATTATTATTATTATTTGACAGGTAGGGTTATAGACAGTGAGAGAGAGAGAGAGAAAGGTCTTCCTTACGTTGGTTCACCACCCAAATGGCCGCTACGGCCGGCGCTGCGCCAATCCGAAGCCAGGAGCCAGGTGCTTCTTCCTGGTCTCCCATGCGGGTGCACTGCCCTCCCAGGCCACAGCAGAGAGCTGGACTGGAAGAGGAGCAACCGGGACTAGAACCGGCGCCCATATGGGATGCTGGCGCCACAGGCAGAGGATTAACCAAGTGAGCCACGGCGCTGGCCCCAAATAAATAAATCTTAAAAAAATATATATAGGATTTTCCAATGATGGATGAACAACGTCTCCCATTACATACACTCATTTATAGTCCTTCCATCAAGAGTTAATGTCTCTTGTTACTTTCTCTTGAATCCTAGTGGGCTTATGACTGGCAGAAGTAAGGCTATGTGACTTTCAGGTTAGGTTATAAAAGGCAGTAGTTCAGGGCCAGTGCTGTGGCACAGCAGTTAAGCTGACACTTGCAGCACCAGCATCCCATTTGGGTGCGGGTTTTAGTCCCAGATGCTCCACTTCTTATCCAACTCCCAGCTAATGGCCTGGGAAAGTAGCAGAGGATGGCCAAAGTGCTTCATGCAGGAAACCTGGGAGAAGCTCCTGACTCCTGGCTACTGTGGGCATCTGAGGAGTGAACCAGCATATGGAAGACCTCTCTCTATCGCACCCTCTCTCTTTCTCTGTAACGCTGCATTTAAATAAATAAATAAATCTTTAAAAAATAAAAAGGCAATAATTTCCTCTCACTGTATTTGGGATGACCCCCCCCCCCCCTTGAAATTCAACCACCATGCTCTAACGAAGCCCAAGCTGAGGGCAGTGTTATGGCATAGTGGGTACAGCTACTGCCTGTCTCAAGAGGCTTCCATAGCCTTGGCAGCTCATGACAAGAGCCTCGGGTGATTACTGACGTCATAAATAAGAATGTCAATTGTTAAATCAACAACAGGAGTCACTGTGCACTTTCTCCCCATGTAGGATCTCTGTCCTTAATGTGTTGTACTATGAGAATTAATGGTAAAATAGTTTTCAAGGGCCGGCGCCGAGGCTAACTTGGTTAATCCTCCGCCTGCGGTGCTGGCATCCCATATGGGTGCCGGGTCCTAGTCCTGGTTGCTCCTCTTCTAGTCCAGCTCTCTGCTGTGGCCCGGGAGGGCAGTGGAGGATGGCCCAAGTGCTTGGGCGCCTACACCCGCATGGGAGACCAGGAAGAAGCACCTGGCTCCTGGCTTCGGATCGGCACAGCGCCGACCGTAGCGGCCATTTGGGGAATGAACCAACGGAAGGAAGACCTTTCTCTCTGTCTCTCTCTCTCACTGTCTATAACTCTATCTGTCAAATAAATAAATTTTTTAAAAAATAGTCTTCAAACAATACTTTATACTTTGTGTGTCTGTGTGGGTGTAAACTGTTGAAATCTTTACTTGGTATATACTAAGTTGATCTTCTGTATATAAAGATAATTAAAAACGAATCTTAATGAACAATGGGATGGGAGAGGGAGTTGGAGATGGGATGGTCTGTGGGTGGGAGGTTGGTTATGGGGGGGGGGGGGACACTATAATCCAAAAGTTGTACTTGCAATATTTATATTTATTGGGGGGAAGCCATTGTAATCCATTAACCGTACTTTGAAAATTTATATTTACTAAATAAAAAATAAAAAAAAATTAAATAGAAGTTTTCTAAAAAATAATTTGTTAAAAAATAAAAATAAAAATAAAGCTACTGCCTGTGATGCCAGCATCCCATAAGGGCGCTGGTTCAAGACCTGGCTGCTCCACTTCCAATAAAACTTCCTGCTAATGCGCCTGGGAAAGCAGCAGAGGATGACTTAGTGCTTGGCCCCTGCACCCATACAGAAGACCCAGAGGAGGCTCCAGGCTCCAGGCTCCAGGCTCCAGGCTCCAGGCTCCAGGCTCCATGCTTTAGCCTGGCCCAACTCTGGCTGTTATGTCCATTTGGGGAGTGAACCAGTAGATGGAAGATCTGTCTCTCCCTCCCTCTCTCTCTCTCTCTCTCTCTCTGTAAACTATGCATTTCAAATAAATATATCTTAAAAAACAGAGTCCAAACTATCATTTAAAGAGGCCACGGGTAGTACTCCTAGGCCAAAGCCTCAGCTGAACACCCAGTATCAGTCTCAACAGGTGAGTGGTCAGGCCCTCACTCAGCACCCCATCCACCCCAGCTTTCAAGTATTCCCAACTGAGGCCTCAGACACCACAAAACAAAGAGAAGCCATCTGCACTATACCCTCTCTGAATTCCTGACTGTAGGACTCCATGAGCATAACATTTTTTGGTACTTTTTTTTTTTTTTTTTTTGACAGGCAGAGTTAGACAGTGAGAGAGAGAGAGAGAGAGACAGAGAGAAAGGTCTTCCCTCCGTTGGTTCACCCCCCAAATGGCCGCTACAGCCAGCGCACTGCACGGATCCAAAGGCAGGAGCCAGGTGCTTCTCCTGGCCTCCCATGCAGGTGCAGGGCCCAAGGACTTGGGCCATCCTCCACTGCCTTCCCAGGCCACAGCAGAGAGCTGGACTGGAAGAGGAGCAACTGGGACAGAACTGGCCCAACCGGGACTAGAACCCAGGATGCTGGCGCCGCAGGCGGAGGATAAGCCAAGTGAGATGCAGCGCCGGCCTTTTTGTTACATTTTATTTTATTTTTCTGCACCAAAATAAACTTGTCATTTTTCAAAAATGATTTTTAAAAATTTTAACCGACATATAAAAGATTACATATTAATAGAGCACCATGTAATGTTTCAATACAAGTATACCTTGTGTAGTGTTCAATTAAGCATTTTTATATCTTTAAAAATTTAACAATTTAATCCTTTATTGTTTAAAGAGAAATATACCGCATGTTATCTTGGGTCTCCCTATGTAGTAGAACATCAGAACATCTTACTCTTTTTTATTTTTAAAGATTTATTTATTTGAAAGTCAGAGTTACACAGAGAGAGAAGGAGAGGCAGAGAGAGAGAGAGAGAGAGAGGTCTTCCATCTGCTGGTTCACTCCCCAGATGACCGCAATAGCTGGAGCTGTGCCAATTCGAAGCTAAGAGCCAGGAGCTTCCTCCGTGTCTTCCCTCACAAGTGCAGGGGACCAAAGACTTGGGCCATCTTCTACTGCTTTCTCAGGCCATAACAGAGAGCTGGATCAGAAGTGGAGCAGCCAGGACTCAAACAAGTGCCCATATGGGATGCCGGCACTGCAGGCAGCTGCTTCACTCACTATGCCACAGCGCCGGCCCTGAACATCTTCCTCTTATCTAACCATAACTTAGCACCAACAAGAATTTTTTTCAATGGCACTTAGTTTGAGGTAGCTGTTTACACAACATTAGTAGTTGAAACACCACTTAGGGAAGTAAAAGAAGAATATAAATTTAGGTTGGTCTGTTATTGATATGAATATATTTATTAGAGATTCCAGATTCAATCCGCTAGGTCATGAAGTTAAAATTTACAGTTTTTCTTAATTAGTTCACAGAAATCTAGATTCAGTGGTAGTCTTCACTAAATAAAGATTTTTTTTAAAAAGTTGTTATGTAGCAATACACAGGTTTTGGATAAAATAAAATGTTGATGAATATTTATATTTGTAAACCAAACACATACAGATACATACACTCACACACACACACATTGGTAAGTGATGAACCAACATCTTTGAAAAATACTCTTTGTTTGGGCAAGAGACTCTGCCATGAAAATGGGCTCTCTGATGAGCAGATTTTTGATTGGCAAAGGTTGAATAGAAGTTCCTAACTTCATGAGACAAGATGGACATAAGTATGGTAATAGGCAATAGGCAGATACAATAATCTTTATGATTTATAAGAAAGCGATTTTTGGGGTCGGCGCTGTGGCACAGTGGATTAATGCCCTGGCCTGAAACGCCGCATCCCATATGGGTGCCGGTTCGAGACCCGGCTGCTCCACTTCCAATCCAGCTCTCTGCTGTGGCCTGGGAAAGCAGTAGAAGATGGTCCAAGTCCTTGGGCCCCTGCACTGGCGTGGGAGACCCAGAGGAAGCTCCTGGCTCCTGGATTCGGATCGGCGCAGCTCTGGCAGTTGTGGCCATTTGGGGAGTGAACCAATGATAGAAGACGTCTCTCTCTCTCTCTTTCTCTCTCTCTCTCTCTCTCTGTGTAACTCTGACTTTCAAATAAATAAATAAATCTTTTTTAAAAAAGCAATTTTTGACAGGAACAATTTATCATGGAATTGCCAGTACAAAAATATACATGCTGAAACCATTGTTGTGGTGTAGTGGATTAAGCCGCTACCTGTGACATCAGCATCCCGTATGGGCATCAGTTCAACACCTGGCTGCTCCACTTCCAATCCAGCTCTCTGCTAATGTGCCTGGGAAAGCAGAGGAAGATTGCCCAAGTGTTTGAGCCTCTGCACCCACATTGGAGACCTGGCACAGCCCTGGCCATTGGGGCCATTTGGGGTATGAACCAGCGGATGAAATATCTCTCTCTCTCTAACTCTGCCTTTCAAATAATTAAAAGATAAATCTTTTTAAAATATTAAATATAAATGGGGAGAGGGCCAACCCATAAGTAAACGATAACAAAATATTAACAATCTCTAGTTAATGAAAAGTGATCCCAGTTAAATATAAGAGTGGGAATAAGAGAGGGAGGAGATGTACAGTTCGGCACATGCTCAATCGGACTTACCCCTAATGGTAGAGTTAGAAACATGCCAGGGGATTCCAATTCAATCCCATCAAGGTGGCATGTACCAGCGCCAGGTATTTCAGGCATGGAAAGCCAAGACACTGTGGCAAAAAAAAAAAAAAGAAAAAAGAAAGATCTCTGTGAGTGAGATCCCAGTGGAAAGAACGGGCCATCAAAGAAGGAGGTACCTTTCTCTGAAGGGAGGAGAGAACTTCCACTTTGACTATGGCCTTGTCTAAATAAGATCAGAGTTGGCAAACTCAAGAGGCTTCCATAGTCTTGGCAGCTCATGACAAGAGCCTCAGGTGATTACCGACACCATAAATAAGAGTGTGAATTGTTAAATCAACAACAGGAGTCACTGTGCACTTACTCCTCATGTGGGATCTCTGTCCTTAATGTGTTGTACAATGTGAATTAATGCTATAACTAGTACTCAAACAGTACTTTACACTTTGTGTTTCTGTGTGGGTGCAAACTGTTGAAATATTTACTTAGTATATACTAAATTGATCTTCTGTACCTAAAGATAACTGAAAATGAATCTTGATGTGAATGGGATGGGAGAAGGAGTGGGAGATGGGAGGGTTGCGGGTGGGAGGGAGGTTATGGGGGGGGGGGAAGCCACTGTAATCCAAAAGTTGTACTTTGGAAATTTATATTTATTAAATAAAAGTTTTAAAAAAATCTCTAGTTAAGGACAAAGGTGTGAAATTATCTGCCATGTCAGATAGTCAAAATCCAACCACAGACAACCAGACTTGAGTCCACTCACAGACCAAGAAGCCCATCCATGAAGAAGGAATCCCAGATATGCCTTGAGAAAGGCCCTGTGATAACATCACTTGTACATATGGATAAGTCTTTAATCTGGTCTTCTCCAATGGCCATTTTGGAAGGATGACTAATCACTATCAGAGGAAGGAAAATATTTTTGGGGACGACGGAACATTAGCTCTGAGCTACAGTTAATCCCTGAGAACCTAGATTTCTACTTTGCTCCACTGGCCAGAATGGGAGCTAATGGGGGCCAGGTGATGTGGATTTTGAAGGCATAGTCAGTGTTAGAGTGGGTTCCACAGTTCCACACAACCATCTTGTTGGGGCCGGCACTGCGGCTCAGTGGGCAAAGCTGCCACCTGCAATGCCGGCATCCCATTACAGGCACTGATTCAAGTCCTAGCAGCTCCGCTTCCAATCCAGCTCCTGCTAATGGCCTGTGAAAAGCAGCAGAAGATGGCCCAAGTGTTTGGGATCCTGTCACCCATGTAGGAGACCCTGCTAAAGCTCCAGGTGATTGGAGAGAGAACTGGCAGATAGAAGATTGCTCTTTCTTTGTGTAACTGCCTTTCAAAGTAAATAAAAATAAATCTTTAAAAAAAATCTTGTTGATATTTTCCCAATTTTCCAAATGGCATTGGAAGAGATAAATTCAGCAACTTGCAAAATCCCTGCTTGACCCCTGACCTTCAAGCTAAGTGATTTTCTGGTAGTGGCTGGCACTGTGGTGCAGCAGGTTAAGCTGCTGATTCTAAGGCTGGAATCCCATATCAGAGCACAGGCTCAAATCCCAGTTGCTCTGCTTCTAATCCAGCGGCCTGCTAATGCACTTGGGAGGCAGCAGATGATGGCCCTGCCATTCACGTGGGAGATCCAAATGAAATTCTGGGCTCCTGGTTGCAGCCTGACCCAGCCCTAGCCGTTGCAGTCATTTGAGGAGTGAACCAGCAGATGGAAGGTCTCCCCTCCCCCCTCTTTCAAATAAATAATAACAAATGTTGTTATGGTACAAACGACCCAATGTAAGTCTCTAGAGCTACCATATCTCCCCAGCTGAAAATCACATCACACTCATGAAGACTGCTGTCACAATTAAAGACTCGAAACATGAATAGCTGGTAACTGCTGTCATAGCCTCCTTGAACTGACCTGTCTGGTCTTTACATAAGACGGATGGGTTTTGCAGAATGATGACGGATTACTTTGGGTTAATCAAGTTGTCCCAATAGGCATACATCAAACATCACATCTCAAAAGTGTTGTCCTTAAAATTGGGAAAACCAGTCGAGCCCTGAAACCAGAATGTAGTTGTGGATCTGACTAAAACTGTCTGAATAAACAGAGAATACTACATGTAGTTTGCCTTCACCTGGCACAGACACACATACTTTTACTGGCTTCACTGCCTAAAAGCAACATGAATTCTCTAACTAATTTGGTCACAAAACATTGTAGTGGCTTATAAACTGATGCTATTGTGCTAATATGCATGTGTATAGAGAGAATATGTATCCTAGACACTTTACATACCGAAGGCAAAGATATATGAAAAATACCAAGGGACAGGCATTGAGTACAGCATGTCACGCTTCCACTTTCGGTGCCAGCATCTCACATCAGAGTGGTGGTTGGAGTCCCGGCTGCTCCACTTCAGGTTCTGCTAACACACCTGGGAAGCAGCAGAAGTTGGCCCATCCGTTTGGGAGACCAAGATGGAGTTCTGAGCTCCTGGCTTTGGCCAGCCTAGCCCTGGCTGTTGTGGGCATTTTAAGGAATGAACAAGCAAAGATCTCTCTCCCTTTCTCTCTGTCACTCTGCCTTTCAAATAAATATTTCAAAGAAAGAAACTTCAGTAAAATTTCTGAAAGACCAGTGGTTCAGGCTTCTCAAAATGCTCCCCACAACATAATAGAAAAATAATGCACTGTGCACTCCGGGGCACCAAGAAGGGGAACAGTGCTTGCCCAGTGTTTTTGAGAAAACATATGTGACATTCAGCTATGCCTCTCTAATAATGTAACAAGTCATCTGAAAATCTTCCAGCTTTGTGTGTGACACAAGCGACAGATGACTCTCTAATAGAATAATGCTGCAGGGCAGGTCCTTGAACTTCAAAGTACAGCATCCTTCCAGCAAGTAACTACGGCCTTCTCTTTAGAGAAACCCCTGCTTTGCTTGGACCCTGGTAAAGTTTAAATAGTCTACCATGTGACTATGAAAATTAATCTGCCTACCCTGAACTATGTGTTATCTAATGTACTGAGCTACATAGTCATTATTTCTTATAGCATTCCATCACCCTTTGGAAATTGTTTCTTTTTGAACAGGCTCAAGTAGGTTCCAAAACCCCAAGTTGCAAGAGCAAGCAGCTCCTACTTCTAGTGCATCTATTCTGGCCATTAAGAGATTCCTATGATCAGCATTCCAGCTTCATTTACTGCTGGCTCCACTGGACATAGCAATACTAAGAAGCATCCTACAGGAACCCTTGCAAAATAGAAATACTTTGCTTTGCTCCAGTTACATAGCAGTATTTATCTTTGTCCTTGTAATGTCTCAGTTACCCTTGTGAAGAAACGGACTGACTAGGGCCATGCTGTGGTGCAGTGGGTTAAGATGCCACTTCTAACACCTGCATCCCATATCAGAGTGCACATAGATGTCCTGGCTGCCCTGATTCTGATCCAGCTCCCTGCTAAAGCTCTTGGGAAGGAAGTGGAAGATGGCCCAAGTACTTGTGTCCTTGCTATCTATGTGGGAGACCCGGATGGAGTTCCAGGCTCCTGGCATCGGCCTGGCACAGTCCTGATCATTTACGCCATTTGGAAAATGAAACAATGGCAAGCAGACATCTCTCTCTCTCTTTCTCTCTCCCCCCACATTTTCTCTCCCTCCCACTTTCTCTCTATAGCTCTTCCTTTCAAGTAAATAAATAAAAATAAATATTTTTAAATATTGATTTATTTATTTGAAAGGCAGAGTTACGAGAGAGAGAGGGAGAGACAGAGTCCGTCCATCTTCTGCTTTCCCAGCCACATTAGCAGGGAGCTAAATCAGAAGTGGAGCAGTCTGGACTTGAACCAGTGCGGCCCATATGTGACGCCAACTTTGCAAGGGGAGCCTTAACCCACTGTGCCACAATACTGGCCCCAAAATAAATCTGAAAAAAGGAAGTGGAACTGACTCCAGCAGCATGACAAGCTCACTGTGAGTGACCTGATGGGCAGTGTAAAAAATGATCCACAGTGGATAGCACCTCAGATTGCGCACTGTGTGACCCACTTATCTGTGAAGAGTAGAGCCATATGTCCACATTAATTTATGGGCCATAGCTAATAATTTCTCCAGTTTGGAAGATTGGCAACAAAGAGCATTGGAACAAAAACCTCTCAGCTTCAGTCTAGAGTTTCAGAATATGTATGTCTCATGTGAATAAAAGACTGATACGGGAAGGTTTTCACAAGAGGTTGGGCAAAAAGATTGGCCTTGGGGATATGTTCACTGCTTTCCGTAGTCACCCCAGTCACTACTGAATAGTCTCATACAGAAAGGTACAGAATGTTTCAGCACAGGCTTCCTCTATGCCCAATGCCCCGTTTGAAAGCAGCAGTAGGGGCTTGCGCTGTGGCGTAGCGGGTGAAACCGCTGCCTGCAATGCCAGCATCCCATATGGGTGCCAGTTCAAGTCCTGGCTGCTCCATTTCCAATCCAGCTCTCTGCTATGGCCTGGGGAAGCAGTAGAAGATGGCCCAAGTCCTTGGGCCTCTGCACCCACGTGGGAGACCCGGAGGAGGCTCCTGGCTCCTGGCTTCAGATGGGTGCTGCTCCGGCAGTTGTGGCCAATTGGGGAGTGAATCATCAGCAGATGGAAGACTCTCTCTATCTCTCTCTCCCTGCCTCTCCTTCTCTCTCTGTGTAACTCTTTCAAATAAATAAATAAATTTTTAAAAATAAAAAAAGAAAGAAAGCAGCAGTGGACAAACATGAGCCCTATCATGTGCTACCATACCCCCCCAAAAGAATAACAAGCCATCTGATGGTAGATTAATCACATAGAGCCTCATTCAATAAGCAAGCGTTGGAATCAGTCCTTTCTAAAATTGATAGATTCTTGACATGCATTTGTCTCTTGGTCATCAAGCTTCTGCCAGCAACACCATCTGTGGACTTAGCAAGTGCTTTATTCACTGTAATTCATATAATATTGCTTTTGACCACAGATCTTATTTTATAGCAAAATGATTAGGACATTGGACTGATGCATTTAGGATGCATTAAGATTTCTAACCAGAAGCAGTTGGCTTTATAAATCTTCAGTGACTTGTTGAAAATTTGGTTATTTCTTGCTTTTTGAGAGACAGAATTCCTGTCCACTGCTAAACTTCCCCCGAAATGACCTCAATGGCCCTCAGTGGGGGTGGAAGCCAGCAGCCAGGAACTTCGTCCAAGTCTCCCACATGCATGGCAGGAGCCCAATTCTTGAGCCATCACCACTGCCTCCAAGGTCTGCATTAGCAGGAAGCAGGATTTAGGAGCCAAAGTCACACATCAAACCCAGGTACTCCAACGTGGGACATGGATGTCTTAACCACCAAGCTAAACACTTGCCCCAAAGGTACCTGTGTTGGTGCCTGTTAGGAGACATTTACAAAGTTGAGATGTTATCCTACCAGATACTATATATGCTATAAAATAGCGACAAAGATGTGGTTTTTTTTTTCTTCCTTAGCCAGAAAACATGAGCTAGAAATCAAGAAGTGAAAATAGGAGTGGCCCTTCTCACTATTTCCTCCAGGGCTCACTAAAAATTTTTTACTTCGCACCCTTTCATCCATAATGTAGACACAGAAGAGTATTTCTCTGACACCAGGGTTCCCATAGGGTGCTGTTTAGTTTTACCAAGTTCCATTTGTAAATGATGGACAACTTGAGCTCCCACAAAAAGCAGGACTATCAGAAGTTCAAATTACAAGGAATGAACATTTGAATTGCTCCACACTAGCTAACGAACCTCTGTTAAACGAGTCCATACTGATCTGAAGATAAAAGTAAAATGAAATAGTTAGTTAATGAAGAAAGTTATAAACAGTCAATATATGGGGTCGGTGCTGTGGTACAGCAGATTAACGCCCTGGCCTGAAGCGCCAGCATCCCAGATGGCCTCCAGTTCAAGACCTGGCTGTTCCACTTCGCATCCAGCTCTCTGCTATGGCCTGGGAAAGCAGTAGAAGATGGCCCAAGTCCTTGGGCCCCTGCACCCACGTGGGAGACACGGAAGAAGCTCCTGGCTCCTGGCTTCAGATCGGCACAGCTCTAGCCGTTACTGGCAATTGGAGAGTGAACCAATTTCTCTCTCTCTCTCTGCCTCTCTTCTCTCTGAGTAACTCTGACTTTCAAATAATAAATAAATCTTTGAAAAAAATAAAAAAGTCAATAAATATCATTTGCAGAAAATACAACTGATTATATACTTTACCTTTGCTTTTTTAATATATTTATTTATTTATTTTTTGACAAGCAGAGTGGACAGTGAGAGAGAGAGACAGAGAGGAAAGTCTTCCTTTTCCGTTGGTTCACTCCCCAGTGGCCGCAGCGGCCAGCGCTGCGCCGATCCGAAGCCAGGAGCCAGGCGCCTCTCCTGGTCTCCCATGCGGGTGCAGGGGCCAAGCACTTGGGCCATCCTCCACTGCACTCCCAGGCCACAGCAGAGGGATGGACTGGAAGAGGAGCAACTGGGACAGAACCGGCACCCGGACTGGGACTAGAACCCCGGGGTGCCGGCACTGCAGGCGGACCATTAGCCTAGTGAGCCTCGGCACCAGCCTTACCTTTGCTTTTTAAAATACATGTCTACGGTGTTTACTTTGCAATTAAGCCCACATATTACAAAACATCAAGGTAGAACTGAGGAAACACAAGCATCACCATAAATTAGGCCTAGAGAAGATTTTACTAGAAGTCTCCTTGCTTGGGGGGAGGGAGAGGTTTTTGTTTGTTTGTTTGCTTTTGTTGCTGTTGTTTTGGTTTGTATGAGATATTTTCACCTTGTAGACGGGAACAAAGCTTACACTGCTATGTTTGTTTTGAGTTAGGAAAATAGATGTATGTCCTGGCAGAGTGGACTGTAGCAGGCACCTTTCTTTTGTGATTACGCAAGGATTTTTTAAAGCTCTTCCCACTTTCAACTGTGTCTAACTTTGTTTTACTTTCCCCCAGTGGAATCCCAAAAGCCACATTTTTACAGACTCTTTTTACAAATACAGCAGGTAGTTACCTGGTTTCTGCTACGTGGGAAAATGGGGTTGGCAGATTTTCTGATGATGAGGATGGCGTCAAAGGCAGAGGCAGTGAGAGAGGCTTCCTTTCTAATCCAGCGCTGAATCACATCGTAGAGTCAGTGGCAATGAATGATTGCGGCTTCCTCCCCAGGCCGGACCTGTGGAGCGGTTCTTGAGTCAGTGATGCTGACAAACGGCCCCCTCATTCATCCAGGTCTGTGGTGTGCTGCAAGGTGCTGTTCCTAGAGCTTCATCTGTTTCTCCAGCTCTCTCATAACCCTGTTAGGGCTCATACAGTTCATCATTTGAACTAAAACGCATTTGAGAGTGAAAGAGACACAATCCATAATTTCAAGGGTAAAACAAGGCTGTCCTGAACAGATGGGACATGCAATAACACCAAGACTGTGGTTTTCTTAACACCTTTTGCTGCTTAAATTAGTCTGAGTGGACTGATCTGTTTTTAGCTAAGAATCCTAATCAAAATACCTTACAATGTATAGAGTTGTAAAATTATTTAAAAATGTAAGTGGATCCTGTGGACTCTATTGTGCCTATAACATGAGGAAGTGTTCTATGCATTTATTTTAAAAATACGAGCCAATTCAATGTCATAGAATCTATGACAGCATATCATTATTAGTTGATTAAAGTTGCCATATGCTGGTTGTTGAACGTTGTATATTGTTAATAAAGCTGGGAAATGGAAACAAAGCACCTCATCATGTTTTTATCAATAGTGATTCGCTGACACATAGGTGAGTTGAGGTTAGCAAATAAAATATTACTACCAAAAATATATAAGAAGTCTATATGTTGGTATCAATTACAATTGTCACCATCTAATTTCTATACTGTCAATATAAGTTGTTATTCTATGCTGTAGATATATAGCTGTATATATATTGTCCTATGCTATAAATATAAATATTTAATGTCAGAAATCCAAGAAGTCAAGTATCAGCCTTATTCATCATTCCAAGTCTTCATTCATACACTAGGGAACACTTGCTGGCATTTCATTGACTCATTCAACAAGCAATATGGGCCATGTGGTAGAAGCTGAGAATAATATACAGAAAATAGACAATATCCTCAGGATGTGATGGGGAGTTTGGTAGTCTCAGAAAAGAGATATAGTCATCAAATTATAATGCAAATACACATAACTACAAACTGTAACGAATGGCCATGAAGAAAACGCCGTGGTGGTCTGGGACTAGATTACGTAGGGAGTCAGGGCGGGTCTTTTTGAAGAAGTGGATTTGGAAAGGAGGCCTGAAAATGACTAAGCAATAACAAAGCGTGGGAGCACGTGGACCAGGTCACTCTAGGCAGAGGAAAGCATGTAACAGTCTGTGAAGCAAAACTGGGCATGGATTTCTGTTCCAGGCCCTGAAAGGAGACTGCCATGGGAGCTGGCAGCCGAGGAGAGTGAGGCCAGAGACAGCTGCCACCACCACAGGGCACTGGGGTAAAACAGGAAGAAGCCTTGCCCGGGTTCTCACCCTGATTTGGAGGGATTGAGCAGGTCAGCCGTGACATTAAACACAATACCAGGACAGAATTAGGTTCTGAGATGAGAATTAGCACAGGAATTCCACTCAAGGGAGTACAAAGCAGGCAAAGACCAAGCAAAATCCTTGTGGGAAAGACAAAAATTAGGAGTTCAGATACCAAAAGCATCAAAACCAAACACAAACATGAAGTTTAGGGCAAGATGTCAGGCTGGACACATGGATCTACCCATCCTGTTTCTCCCAGAGCCCTGTAACCATCACCAAAAATACATTTTTAAATTTCCCCTTAGAATAACTATGCAAAAATTAAAAAAAAAAAAAAAAAACAGAAAAACTGCACTGTCATCTGACCAGAAATTTGAGGAAGAAACAATGTGATACAAAATTGAAGGGAAGTGACCGATAAATAAAAAGAAACCAAAAAAAAAAAAACAAACAAACAAACAAAAAAAACACCTCACCCAGCCTAACCGACAAACAGAAGATCATTTCAATGAATTTGCATATTATAAGCAAGAATTATTTACAACTAACAATTACTCTTGAAATGGGATTTATTTTCACTGTACTCTTGGAGATTTTAAATGTGGTGCCCTATGCGTGTATGGCATTGGAAATAGCTTCAGGAGGCCTGGGACTGGGGCGGGGTGGGGGTGGGGGGTTAGTGCACCTGGACAAACAGCCCCGGGCAATTGATCTCCAGTTCACCTCTTCTTACAGTAAGCATTCGGGAATGTGCTGGGTGGTCACGAGTTGCTTTGCATCTGGTGAACATTAGAAACATAACAAACGTCTGCAGAACAGTGAAAAATGATCAAGGAGTAAAAACCTCTGAGAGCATGGGAAAAAGAGCTCTGAAAGACTAACAGTTCTCTCCTTCAATAGGTTGTGGCCACCAACAGCAAGACACCTTTGCAGGAGATGACAGCCAGGTAACTTTCCACTCCAGCAGGGAGTTTGCTGCTGTGCCTTGTGCCCCATATAGCTGTCTAGATGAAGCAATTTTATGCTTTTGCACTTCTATTCAAGGTATCTGTGTTATCGCTGGAAACTTTGTTGTCTTCTAACCAACACAGAGATAGAGAGAGGGACAGATCTTCCATTTGCTCCTTCACTCCCCAAATGCCTATAATAGCTGGGCTGAAGCCAAGATCCCAGAACCAGATCAACTCTCCCACACGGGTGGCAGGGACCCAAGTACTTGAGCCATCACCTGCTGCCTCTTAGGGTGGCCATTAGCAGGAAGCTGGAATGAGAAGCAGGGCCATAATTCAAACCCGGCCCTTGGATGTAGAATGTACATGTCCTAGGCAACCTCTTAACTGTTGAGCCAAACATGCACCACAATGCAGTCATCTTTATGAAAACCACTCAATTATTTTTAAAAAATGAAAAAATATTTTTGAAGAGCTCTTGGGGAAAAGGCCACATTGCACACAACTGTAATATCCCTTATATATCTAGCACAATTTTTTTTTCCTCAGTGTTGGCACAGAATGAAATTTCTTTGGTCAAACTGTTTTTGTAAAAATGCTTATTTTTATCTATTTGAAAGGCAGAGCTAGAGAAGGAGCGGGGGGGGGGAGATAGTCCATCCACTGGTTCAATTCCCAAATACCTGCAACAGCCAGAGCTGGGCCAGACTGAAGTCAGAAATCTGAAACCCCATCTGGGTTTCCCACATAGATGGCAGAAACCCAAGCAATTAACCTATCCTTTGTTGTCTCCCTGGAGGCATTAGCAGGAAGTTGGATCGACAGCAGAGGAGCCAGAATCCAAACCCACACGCCAACGTGGAATGCCACTGTCCCAAGAGACAGCTGAACCGTCTGCACCACAGTGTCCACCCATGGTTAAATTCTTGATGCAATGCTTAGCTTACTTCTAGAAGTCACACAAATCTGTATCGTTAGTAACTGCCGTCATACTAATGTGGTGAATACTTTTACTACAAGAGGCACATGGAAGCCAAATATGAAAGAGCACATATTTACATCTCCCACCAAGATTTGCACACTCAGGGACAAATCTCATTAAGAGAATGACAGGCAACATCATGTGCCATGTTTGAACTTTTGTGTTTTTTTTTTTTTACTTTAACTCCACAATGTAATTGAATTTTGAAAAATTAAATATTAGTATAATGTAACTCCACTGGAAAAATAAAAGCCATTACAGGTCTACTCTAAGCTTAGAATCAACAAAAATGACAAGTATAGTAGCCTTGACACAATCATCAGAGTAACCCATTAAACTGTGGTCTTTGGATGAGCTGTATGAGTCATAGCTATGCCTCTTCCCCTGCGATTAGAAAAGGGTAGCTACTGGCTCTCTGCCTGCTCATGTGAGCAAGCTACTTGGAGTGTGAGGGTCCTGAGTGTTGGAGCTGGAAGAAGGGGAGCGGTGCAGAAATCGCAAATCTCAAGAGTGACGGGAGGGAGAGCTGGGAAAAACAGAATGGATAAATCAGGCACTGAGCTCTTAGGAAAAATATTAAGGTGCTGTTCCTCAGGTGAGATTTCTGACACAGCAGAATCTAACTGGGACCAGAGAAACAACGAAGACTGTCAGATGATTTAAGATACGAATGAGTGATAGGGAACCCTTTCCGCATGTTGAAAATCAAACTGGGGACCGCCCTGTGGTGTAGCTGGTAAAGTCACCACATGCAGCGCCGGCATCCCAGGTGGGCTCTGCTTCCCATCCAGCTCTCTGCTATGGCCTGGGAAAGCAGTAGAAGATGGCCCAAGTCCTTGGGCCCTGTGTGAGAGACCCGGGAGAAGCTCCTGGCTCCTGGCTTTGGATGGGCACAGCTCCGGCCGTTGTGGCCAATTGGGGAGTGAACCAGCGGATGGAAGACCTCTCTCTTTCTCTTCCTCTCCTTCTCTCTCTGTGTAACTCTGACTTTCAAATAAATAAATAAATCTTAAAAAAAAATCAAGCTATACACAGACCAAAACATATGCCCTACACAATCCCCAAAAAGCATTGAGGAAAAACTACTAACACTCAACCTGAGGAAACATTATGCCAACAACATACAAGTCTTCTAAGTCAAAAATATGTCTCTGAGTATGCCCCATGGATCTGCTGCTACGTTACCAGCTACCTCCCTGTTGACCAAACACGACCATTTTCATATGTCTCACCATTTTGTGTGTCAGGAAATTGATCAGTGATTTCTCTACTCCTTGTGTCATCTAGCGAGGTCACCTGATTACACACAGCTGACAGATGAGACAGTCTGGAGGGTCCAGGGCAGATGTATCCACCAGGCCTAATGTTGATGGCCACAGCGGGAAGAATGGAGTCAGCTGGAACTGCCAACCAGAACACTCAAGCAATGCCTCTCCCTAGGACAGTTTCCGGGTAATCAAACCACTTATGTGGTGGCTGGCTTCCCTGGGGCAAGGGTTCCAAGAGTCTTAGCACGTAGTATTCCCAATCCAAGATACCACTTCTGCCCATTGGTCAAGCACAATGGAGGCCTAACCAGATTCTAAAGGAGAGAATTGGAGTTCACATCTAAATGTAAGGAGTAGACAAGAGAAACAAGTGAGGTGACCCCAACAAATCCCTTGACGTTCTGCCTAGAGGTTCTTCCCAGACATTATTTTGTGGAGGAGGAATCCAAGCAGAACACAATGGTGTTGATGAGCCAAGAAGGCAGAGACTGAATTTAGGGAAGGCAGAGGCAACTGAAAACTGCAAGACAAAGTACAAAAGAAAGAGGGAAACAATGTAGAAGAGTCCTTGATATCTGCATAAAGGCCCCTTAAAACATTGGCTGAGGGGCCAGCACTGTGGCATAGTGGTTTAAGCTGCTGCCTGCATGCCAGCATCCCATATGGGAGCCGGTTCAAGTCCAAGTTGCTGTGCTTCTGATCCAGCTCCCTGCTAATGTGCCTGGAAAAGCAACAGAAAATGGCCCAAATATTTGGGTCCTTGTACCCATGTGGGAGACCTGGAAGAAGCTCTGGGTTCCTGGCTCCAGTGGTTGAAGCCAACTGGGGAGTGAATGAGCAGATGGAAGACATCTCTTCCTCTCTCTCTCTAACTCTGCCTTTCAAATAAAATAAATCTTTTTTTTTAGATTGTATTTATTTATTTTAAAGACAGAGCTACAGAGAGAGGTAGGGACAGAGAGAAAGAGGTCTTCCATTCTCTGGTTCACTCCCTAAATGGCCACAATGGTTGGAGCTGGGCTGATTCAAAGCCAGGAGCCAGGAGCTTCTTCAGGGTCTCCCAGGTAGATGCAGGGGCCCAAGCACTTGGACCATCTTCTACTGTGTTTTTCCAGGCCATTAGCATGGAGCTGGATCAAAAGAGGACTAGCCAGGACACAAACTAGTGCCTATAGGGGATGCTGGCACCATAGGCAGAGGCTTAACTTACTGCACCACAGCTCCAGCCCTGATAAAATAAATCTTTAAAAAACAAACAAAAAAAATTGGTTGACCTGATGTTGTGGCCATCTGGGAAGTAAACCAGCAGTTGGAAGATGGATCTCTCCCTCTCTCTCCCACTCCCTCCCTCCATTCCTCCTTCTCTCTGCCTTTGAAATAAAGTAAATAAATCTTTTTAAAATTTTATTTAAGTTATACAAGCTTCATATATTTCATATATACAGATTTAGGAACATAGTGATACTTCCCCCTCACCCTCCCTCCCACCCAAGCTCCAACCCTTCTTCCTCTTCCCTCTTAATTTTTACAAAGATGTATTTTCAGTTTACTTAATGATTGTATAGTTAACCTTACACTGAGTAAAAGAGTTCAACATATAGTATGGAAAAAACAAAAAACTCACTGTTCCTCAACAGAAGAGACAAGGGTTGTAAACAATCATTGAATCTCAAAATGTCCATTTCACTCCTAAATATTGCATATTAGGTACTCTATTATCTACTGCGAGCCATGGAAAACATATGATATCTGTCTTTTTGGAACTGGCTAAAATAAATAAATTTTTAACCAAAAAACTGGCTGAATACTAAGGTCCAAAGGCAAGGACTCCATCATATTTGGTAAACTAAAACTGTAGGAAAAGGACAACTACCAGGGATTTGCAGGATGAACAACTGCTAGACATATCAGAAACATAGGGGCAATTTTGCCTGCCAGGAGACAATAATATAGAGGTAATTTTTGATGATCACAACCAGTGTGGAAGGGAGGATTTGGAGCTGTTCTTTGTATCTTGTAGCCAGAGATGAGAATCAAAATCCTACAATTCCCATCACAGCTCTGCAAAATAAAAAAGAATTGTGGGCCGGCGCCGTGGCTCACTAGGCTCATCCTCCACCTTGCGGCACCAGCACACCGGGTTCTAGTCCCGGTCAGGGCGCCGGATTCTGTCCCGGTTGCCCCTCTTCCAGGCCAGCTCTCTGCTGTGGCCAGGGAGTGCAGTGGAGGATGGCCCAAGTGCTTGGGCCCTGCACCCCATGGGAGACCAGGAGAAGTACCTGGCTCCTGCCCTCGGATCAGCGCGGTGCGCCGGCTGCAGGGCACCGGCCGCAGCGGCCATTGGAGGGTGAACCAACGGCAAAGGAAGACCTTTCTCTCTGTCTCTCTCTCTCACTGTCCACTCTGCCTGTCAAAAAAAAAAAAAAAATTGTGTGGTTGCAGATGCAAATAGTCCTGTGGATGATGAACCCCTATTAGAGTAGTGAGGCTAGTTTAGACCTAACCTAAGAAAGCTTCAAACTGAGTCAGAAAAAATTTCAGCATTCTTTAAAGGAAGCAACAGAATTAAAGGAAGGCAACAAAATTCAAATTATTTTTAATTTTTTAAGAAGATTTACTTATTTGAATGGTGGCATGATAGAGAGAGAGAGAGAGAGAGAGAGATCTTCCTTTCCCTGGTCCATACATTAAATGATCGCAATGGCCAAGGCTGGGCCAAGATGAAGCCAGGAGCCCAGAGTTCCTTCCGGATCTCCCGTGTGTGGCAGGATCCAAAAGTACTTGGGCCATCATTCACTACTTTCCTAGGCACATTAGAAAGAAGCTGAATCAGAGACAGCGTATTTGGGACCTGAGTCATTGCACCAACATGAGATGTCATCATTCCAAGCAGCAGCTTAACCTACTGAGCCATGACACCAGTGAGACAGTTTTTTAAGTGTAGTTACAATATACAACATCAGAACAAAAATCTCCGGGGGTGGGCATTGTGGTGCAGTGGGTTAAGCTACCACTTAGGGTGCACACATCCCATATCAGAATGCCTGGTTTGAGAACTGGCTAATCTATGCTTCAGATCCAGCTTCCTGCCAATGTGTCCAGGAGGCAGCAGATGGTGGTGAAGTACTTGGGTTCCTGCCACCCCTGTGGGAGACCTGGATGGAGTTCCTGGCTCTTGGCTTTGTACTGGTCTAGCCTGGGATGCTTTGAGCATTTAGGGAGTGAAGCAGTGGATGGAATATCTCTTCCTTCCCCCAACTCTTTGTCATTCTTTCAAATAAATAAATAAATACACCTGGAAAAGAATTTCTTAATGTACAAGGGCTAGAAAATAAAACCCAAAACCAGAGTCTATAGAAACACACAGAAATGACAGAGATGGTGGACAGAGAACTTACAAATATTTTCAAGGTCTTTAACAATGGAAACAAAGAAACAGAGCTAAACTGAATTTTAAGGAGCTAAAATATATACTATCTGTAAGTTTTGTTGAATGACTTTAAAAGATTAAAATTTGTAGGACAAATTATACAAGGAAAACTAAATAAGACACTTCTAGGAGAAATTAAAGAAGATCTAAATAATGGAGAGAGAGAATAGGTGCGTAAGGAAACTCAATATTGTTATGAGGTAAATTTACTCCAACTGACCTATTGATTCAGTGAAATTGTAATCAAAACACCAGAAGATTTTTTTCCTAGAAATTGACTATGATGAATTACAAAAAATCTAGAATAGTTACAATGAATTTGAAAAGAACAAAATTGTGGGCAGGTGTTTTGGTATACTGGACAAATGCCACTGGAGATACCCACAGCCCATACCAGAGTGTCTGGGTTTCAGTTCCAGCTTTGTCACCAGTTAGTTTCCTGCTAATATACCCCTTAGGAGGCAGCAGATGATGGCTCAGACTTCCCCAAAGAATCTGTATTAAACACATTGTAAGATGCTCAACATAATTAGGCATTAGGAAAATGCAGATTAAAATTATATGACAGGAGCCGGCGATGTAGCTCAATGGGTTAAAGCCTGTGTCTGCAGTGCCAGCATCCCATATGGGCACCAGTTCAAGTCCCAGCTGTTCCACTTCCAATCCAGCTCTCTGCTATGGCCTGGGAAAGCAGAAGA
Source organism: Oryctolagus cuniculus (assembly GCF_051225735.1). Classification (NCBI taxonomy): domain Eukaryota; kingdom Metazoa; phylum Chordata; class Mammalia; order Lagomorpha; family Leporidae; genus Oryctolagus; species Oryctolagus cuniculus. The sequence goes on from NC_142870.1 coordinate 102,538,825, forward strand.
TGGCCCAAGTGCTTGGGCCCCTGCACCTGTGTGGGAGACTCAGAAGAAGCTCCAGTTCCTGGCTTTGGATAGTCCCAGCTCCAACCATTGCAGCCATTTGGGGAGTGAACCAGCAGATGGAAGACCTCTCTCTCTCTCTGCCTCTGCCTCTCTGTAACTCTGCCTTTCAAGTAAATAAATAAATCTTAAAAAAAAAAAAAAAAAAACCTATATGACAGGGGCTTGTGTTGTGGTGTAGTGGGTAAAGCCACCACCTGTGATGCCAGCATCCCATATAGGCACTGGTTCATGTCCCAGTTGCTCTACTTCTGATCCATCTCCCTGCTAATGGTCTGGGAAAAGCAGTGGAAGATGGCCCAAATGTTAGGGCCCCTAACACCCACCTATAAGACCCGACTGAAGCTCTTGGCTTCAGCTGGGCCCAGTGTTGGCTGTTGTAGCCATCTGGAGAGTGAACCGGAAGATGAAAGTTATCTCTCTCTCTCTCTCTCTCTCTCTCTCTCTGCCTATCCCTCTCTCTGTGTAACTCTGACTTTCAAATAAACAAAAGTATCTTAAAAAAAAAAACAACTAATGATATACCACCACATACCCATTGGAATGGCTAGAATTGAAGGACTAACCATATTTACAGTTGAGGTGAGGATTTGGGCAAAAGAGTACTTATAGACGCTGCTGATAGGAATGAGGCCAATAAAACCACTTTGGAAAATAGTTTGGGAGTTTATTAAAAGTTAAACATACATCTACCATACGTTCCAACCATTCTACTCATTAAAATTTATGCACAAAAAATGAAAGCACATGTATATAAAAGACTTATACACAAATCTTAATAGCATCTCTATTTCTAATATTTCCAACCACCCAAATTTGGAAATGACCCAATATTGCATACAATGGAATACTTCCAAGCAAAAAAAAAGGAGTGAGTTATTGATGTATGGTCATATAAAAACATGGATGAATGTCAAAAAATACAAGTTATATTGGGTAAAGGGAGTTAGAGCAAATGAGTAAATTCTGTATGATTCTATTTCTACAAAATTCTATAAAATTTAAATATATCTTTAATTGGAAAAAACAAATCAGTGGTTGGCTGTGAACTGGTAGTAGTAGGTAGAAGGAATTTTAAAGGCATATGAGAAGTTTTCCTTTGAGTGGTGAATACTTCCTTAATTGTGGTAATAGTTTCCTGGATATACACACATTTCAGAACTCACCCGGATTATGCATTTAAATACATGTAGTTTATTGAATGTTAATTATACTTCAATAAAACTATTGAAAATGTAAGAAACATCAGCCAAAATAGTTTTCTAAATCTGATGAAAATGTGTAAACATTCATTTTCACAAAGCTCAATAAACTCCAAACAGATTAACACAGAGAAACAGACTACCAGGATCCTTTAACCAAGGAAGGCATTGTTGGCCCATCTCTGCGTGTTCTATCAGCAGACAGCCTCTAGCTTTGAGACCTGCAGGCATGGCCTCAACAACAGAGTTGCCTCACCCGAGGTTATGGAATTCAGCAGGGACCCACCTCTTAGGATTGATCTTGTTATCTAGAACTCCCCAGGGGCCCAGGCCCTGTTGGACCTTCTAGAACCTCTGCTGGGTCCTCATCACAGCCTGAGGACTCCCTCTGTCCAGTTTCTACTTAACTTGTCACCTCTCCATGGGTGTTAAGCTCGTGGCTACTTTCTATTAAGCAATCTGAGCACTAACCTTTGTCTCAGAATCAGTTTCCCAGAGAACTCAACCTGATATAGCAAGACCTATGATAATCACATTGCTGTAATCCAAAGACAAAGGGAAAAAAACCCTAAAAGCAGAGATGAAAGACACATCACTTGACTTCCTTGCATAAACACTGCAAGCAGATAGACAATGGAGCAACATCTTCAATGTTTAAAGAAAAAAATAATGTGTCAAATGGGAATTCTACATCCAGTGAAAATATCTTTCCAAAATGAAGGTGAAGGGCTGGCGCTGTGGTGTAGTAGGCTAAGCCTCTGCCTGCAGTGCTGGCATCCCATATGGGCACCAGTTCATGTCTTGGCTGCTCCTCTTCTGATCCAGTTTTCTGCTGATGGCCTGGGAAAGCAGTGGAAGATGGCCCAAGTGCTTGGGCCCCTGCACCCATGTGGGAGACCTGGAAGAAGCTCCTGGCTCCTGACTTCAGATCAGCACAACTCTGGCCGTTGTGGCCATTTGGGGAGTAAACCAGCAGGTGAAAGACCTTTCTCTCTGTCTCTTCCTCTCTCTGTCTATAATTCTGCCTCTCAAATAAATAAATAAAATATTTTAAAAAAAAATGAAGGTGAAGTGGTGGGCTTGTACTGCAATGGGCTGAGCCACTACTTGGGATACCTGTATCTCACGTTGGGTGCCTGATTCCAACCCTGCTTCCTGCCATGAGCCTAGGAGGAAACAGTTGGTGGTCCAGGAATTTGAATCCCTGTCACCCACGTGGGAGATCCAGATGGAGTTCCTAGCTCTTGGCTTCAGCCTGGCCCAGCTCTGGCTGTTGCAGGCATTTGGGGAGTAAAACAGCAGAAGATCTCTCTTTTTGGCTGTTCCTCTGTCTGCCTTTCAAGTAAATACAACATATATATGGTAAAGATCTCTTCATAAATCGGATTATATTCCACCAGCAGATCTAAACTACAAGAAATGACGAAGGAATTCTTTAGGTGGAAAAAAATGACATGAGATGGAAGGCATGAAGAGTGGGAGATGTACACACATATGTATTTTAAGATGTTTTAAAAATTTATTTATTTGAGAGGTAGAGTTACAGGGGGGGGGGGGGAGGAGAGAAAGGTCTTCTATCCAATGGTTCACTCCCCAAATGGCCACAACGGTTGAGCTGGGCTGAACTGAAGCCAGGAACCAAGAGCTTCTTCCGGGTCTCCCACGTAGGTGCAGCACTTGGGCCATCTGTTGCTGCTTTCCCAGGCCATAAGCAGAGAGCTGGACTGGAAGAGGAGCAGCTGAGACATGAACTGGTCCCCATATGGGATGCTGGTGCCACCACAGCACTGGCCTCGAAGAAAGAATATATTTTAAGACCAATATAAAAAACTTGCTTTTAATTTCTAAAGATGACTATTATTTAACACACAAATAATAATGAAGTATTCCAGAGTTTAAAACATATGTAACATGTATGATACCAGTAGTAACAAAAGACAGGAGAAAAGTAAGAAAGGTATATACAGTTGGGTGTTCACATATGCAGTAGCCACCTCCTAAGACACCCCTCAATCATCTTCACCTTTTGAGATTCATGCCATTGTATAGTACCCTCCCACACTCAATCAGCAGTCATACCAAATCCTATACACACTATTTTTCCTATGCATATATACTTATGATAGCATTTAATTTATAATTAGGCACAGTAAAAGATTAACAACAATAATAAAATAGGATAGTTATAACAATATACTGTAGAATAAAAGTTATGTGAACATGGTATCTCTCTTTTACTCTCAAAATAGCCTATTCTACTTGTAGATCTTAGCCAACTCAGTATAACCTTATTAATTTGAGAATTTTCACCTTTTCACTTATAGAGACTTTTTTAAAAAAAGATTTACCTATTTATTTGAAAGAGTTGGGTGTGGGGGAGAGAGAGAGAGAGAGAGAGAGGATCTTCCATCAGCTAGTTCACTCCCCAGATGGCCACAATAGCCAAGACTGAGTCAGGTTGCAACCAGAAACCCAAAGTTTCTTCTGGGTCTCCCATGTGGGTGACAGGGGCCCAAACAGTTGGGTCATCCTCAGCTGCTTCCTAGGGAAATTAGCAGGGAGCTGGATTGGAAGTGGAGCATCCGGGTCTTGAACTGGTGTTCATATGGGATGCCAGAGTCACAGGTGCTGGCTTTACCTGTTCTGCCACATTGCCAGCCCCTGTAGGAGGACTTTGCAGCTCCTCTGTGGCATATCCAGATTGCCTCCTTCATTAAAGTCTAAAGGTGCTAGTGCACTTTGGGGCTATTATTAAGTAAAATGAGGGCTATTTGAATACAAGCGTTGTGTGATACAACACAGTTAATCTGACAACCTACTCAGCTATTAAGTGACCAGCAGGGAGGCAGCATATACAGCACAGATACACAGGACAAAGGATGATTGATGTTCTGTCAGGACAAGGTAGAATGGCCCGAGATTTCATCACTCCACAAAGAACAGCATGCAACGTAAAGTTTATTATTTATTTCTGGAATTTCCCTTTTAGTATTTTTGGGCCACAGTTCACCACAGGTAACTGAAACCACAGAAAGCAAAATCACAAATGAGAGTGGACGACTGCTCTACAGAAAGGATTCTGTGTCACTTAAAAAATGTTTTCATTTGAGAGGTAGAGGGAGGTCCCATGTGCTGACTCGTTCTCCAAATGCCTGCAACAGCGAGGACTGAGAGAAGCCAAAGCTGGGCACCGGAACTCAGTCCAGGTCCTCCACCCACTGGAGCCATCACCTGCTGCCTCCCAGGAGCTGCATGATGGGAGGCTGGAACTGAGAGCTGGAGCCAGAAATGCAACCCAGACCCTCAGATGTTGATGTGGGCATCTTAGCCATCACTTTTCTTTTCAAAGATTTATTTATTTATTCAAAAGGCAGAGAGAGGCAGAGGTAGAGAGAGAAGTCTCCCATCAGCTGGTTTACTCCCCAAATGGCCACAATGGCAGTAGCTGGGCCAATTCAAAGCCAGGAGCCAGGAGCTTCTCCTGGGTCTCCCACACAGGTGCAGGGGCCCAAGGACTTGGGCCATCTTCTACTGCTTTCCCAGGCCATAGCAGCAAGCTGAGAAAAAGCTGGATCCAAACAGGAGCGGCCAGGACATGAACCGGCAGCCATATGGGATGCCGGCACTGCAGGCGGCAGCCTTCCCGGCAATGCCACAGCACTGGTCCCTTAACTGTCACTTTTGAAGTTAAATTATAGAAGCTATTATGTTTGTAATAATTGCTCCAAGGGAAGCCTGTCCGCAGATCATGAAGACAGTAAGCTATGTAATGTGAACCCTATGTGGAAGAACCACGGGCTCACAACAGGACCAGGCTCCGTCTTGCCAGCCGTGTACATGCGGCACCTCAGCTGCATTTCCTCCGCCCTGATAAAGCTTTCAGAAGACTGCAGCCCCAGATGATCTCTTAACCGCAACCTCACGATAGACCCCAACGTGGAAACACTCAGCTAAGCCATCTGCAATTTCCTGACCCACAGAAACTGTGAGAACATTTTTTAAAATGTCTTCTGTTGTTCTAAGCTACTAAATTTGGATGTAATTTCTTAATAGGTAACTAATACAGATTTTTGAACCCTGAAATGTATTATAGTGAAGTTAATCTTAAGTAATATGAGCAGCTAGCTAAACAATCCCTATAAGGCTATTGTCTTTGTGTCTAGCGCTGGAACTTGAACTCTGCAGGCAGGCAGTTGGAAAAAAAAAATACTTGGAGGAAGTAAAGACTAATTGAAACCCACTAGCACAAGCTAGGTGGGACAAGAAGTTGTGCCAGTCTCTCTGCACCTCCACATTTAATAAAGAATATTCTGCAAGCCAGGCTGTCACCCTTTGTCAGGGAGCTAAACACACAGCTGACCAAGAGTCAGAGAAGCTGCTGCAGACGTCTGGAGGTAAAGGAAGCAGCTGCATGCCTGGCTATTGCCCCAGATCAACAGCGTGAGCCACCAGAGAACTGACAACACAAAGGAGCTGCGACTACACCTGGTGACCCTGCCTGACCTTCTGAAAATCAAAGCAAGAGGGCTGTTGCTTCACTTCTGACAGATCTCAGTCAGAAATCTCTATGGTCCACCAAAACCAGAACACAGGAGGAAGGAAATTCTGGGACACAGTTCCATCGAGCCAAGTTGGTACATTAGAAAACACGACATATCAAACAAGGAGGAATGTAATATTATGTAAAGGTAGACCATGAGATTAAAGATATGTGTGCAAGCCTACAAAATTTACAAAAATAAAACCCAAAAAAGTAGAAAATATGAAGTGGAAAACTAAAATATCCTCAATTAATTCACAAGAAGAGAGGAGAAGAAATTAAAAAATAAAGTATAAATAGAAAACTAGAAGGGAGTTGGTATTTTTTCTATACAACCTGTTGTACCAATAACTACATAAATGTTCCAATACATCAGGCACATATATTAAAAGTATATTAAAAAGAGCAAGTTGATAAATGAAGGGGCCAGCGTTGTGTTGTGGATAAAGCCGCCACCTGCAATGCCAGCATCCAATATGGGTGCCAGTTCACATCCTGCCTGCTCCACCTCCTATCCGGCTCCCTAGTAATGCACCAGGCAAAGCAGTGGAAGATGGCCCAAGTGCTTCAGCCCCTGCATCCATGTGGGAGACCTGGAAGAAGCTCCTGGCTCCTGGCTTCAGCCTGGCCCAGTTGCAGACTTCACAGCCATCTAGGAAGTAGACCGGCAGATGGAAGATCTCTCTCTCTCTCTCTCGATCTCTCTCTCTCTCTCTCTTTGTGTCTCTCTGTCTCTCACTGTAACTCTGCCTTTCAAATAAATATTTTTAAAAATTAAATATAAGCATAAAAACTTTTGTTAAAAAAAGGATTTATTTATTTATTTATTTGAGAGTTACAGAGTATGAGATCTTCCATTCACTGGTTCACTCCCCAGATGACCACAACGGCCAAGGCTGACGAGCTGAAGCCAGAAGACAGGAGCTTCATCTGGGTCTTCCAGGTGGGTAGCAGGGGCCCAAACTCTTGGGCCATCTTCTGCTGCTTTTCTCAGGCCGTTTGCAGAGAGCTGGATCAGAAGTGGAGCAGCTGGGACATGAGCCAGTACCCACATGGGATGTCAGCATTGTAGGCAGTGGCTTTACTCACTATACCGCAATGCCAGCACCCAACTTTCATCTTAAAAATGAAAACAAATTTTGTCTCTGAAATTCAAAAGACAAGATAAATATGGAATAGGTTCAGTCACATAGATTAAATCAGCAAGCTACAAAATAAAGTGTTTATTACCCCAGGAACACATAGCAATATCAAATTTTATGATACTGTTGGATACGTCAAATACTTAGTTTCATGCTCATTAACAGGTATTCTAAAAAAGGGAAACAGAGAGGAGAGAATATTTGAAGAAAAATATAGTTTTCCAGTGTTAAAGAAATTCAGGGAGCTTCACACTACAAGTACCACTGTTTTCAGATATAAAAGGACAAAAAAAGTCTTAACACAAATATTGGTGAAATTTCAAAATTTGGAGAAAAACATGGAAAATCTATCTGACATAAAAAAAGCAACTGAAGCTCAGTAGGCTAATCCTCTGCCTGTGGCGCCGGCACACCGGGTTCTAGTCCCAGTTGGGGCGCCAGATTCTGTCCCGGTTGCCCCTCTTCCAGGCCAGCTCTCTGCTGTGGCCAGGGAGTGCAGTGGAGGATGGCCCAAGTGCTTGGGCCCTGCACCCCATGGGAGACCAGGAGAAGTACCTGGCTCCTGGCTTCAGATCAGCGCGATGCGCCGGCCGCAGCGCGCCGGCCGCCGCAGCCATTGAAGGGGGAACCAACATCAAAGGAAGACCTTTCTCTCTGTCTCTCTCTCTCACTGTCCACTTTGCCTGTAGGAAAAAAAAAGAAAAAAGGCAACAGAGGAATGAGGGACGATTGAATTCGGAGTTTACATCAACAACACCGATTGTTACAAGGTAGTTAAGCACCATCTTCAGTATTCTAAGGGAAAATATGATTTGGGGTCAAAAAATTTTGAACCAAATGAAGCCAGCATTTATTTATGAGGAAGGAATAAAGATACAAGTATTTTCAGATATACAAGGACCCAGGAAAATTCATGTGCCTGCGAATTTTCCTGAAATAGCCTCAGATCTTTCCACCTATCTGCATTTCCAATTGGGTGACTACTATCTGGTGTCTCTGCTTCTGCTCTTGTCCCAGCCCATATCTTTCCCAGTTCACAGTCAGACAATTTTTGATAGGACAAATTGCATCATGCACTCCTCTTGCGAAACCCTTCAGGGATCTCTCCTCCACCCGCCAGCCACTCTGCTTTCCCACCGGCTGCTCTGTTCTCCCGTTCTCTCTGAGCCACGGCCTCTGAGCCTCCAGATTGTGCCAGACCCCTTCCAATTCCCCTGCCAGGAACCCTCTTCCCCTGGCTCATCCTTCACCTTCCTTCAGATCTAAGTCTTAGTGCTACAACCTCAGAAAAGTGTGCCGGGACCCTGCTCCTATTGCTGCCCCTCCATCAGATTAGGTTTGACTCCTCTGTTATTGACCCTAATAGCAGCAGTGCTGCCACTTATAATTGTGGTAATTGTATTAGATAGCTATAATTAAATATATATTAGTATAATCAATTATTGAATGTCTTTTTCCCCAATAGACAGTAAGCCCTATAAATGTAGTCGCATTTTACCTGCAGCTCTGTGGGTAAGAATGCTGTCATTCTGTTCCCAGTGTTTGTTTTTCATTTCTCTAGTAACAGACTAGACTTGCCAGTCTCTCTTGGCTATGCGGCTAGTTCTGGCTAATGAGGTGTAAACAGAGAGTAGCATGTGCGACTTGTGGGCTGTGTGCTCTTAAAGGAAACAGTTTTGATCTTCACTTCCCCATTTCCCCTTCCTACCAGCTAATAAACCATCCTTAGCCTTACTGAGGTCAACTCCTTTTTTCTTTCTTGTAAATGTCAGTCTATCTTTTTTAAAAATTAATTATTTATGTGAAAGGCAGAGTGACAGAGGAGAGCCATACACACACACACACACACACACACAGAGAGAGAGAGAGAGAGAGAGAGGGAGAGAATCAATGTGCCAGTTTACTCCCCAAATGCCTGCAGCAGCTGGGTTTGAGCCAAGAGCCAAGAACTCCATCCAGGACTTGCACATGAGTGGCAGGAATCCAAGTACAATAACAGGAAGCTGGATTGGATGCAGGGGGGGGTACTTGAACCAGGTACTCTGATACAGAATGCATGTGTCCCAAGCTGTGGCTTAACCAGCCACACTAAGGTCAACTCTTTAGGGCTGAACAATGAACAAGGCAGGAACAAGTACTCTTGCCTATCATACTCATCATAGGTACCTGTGCTACACTGATATTTTTAATTGTTACAAGCATGGGGAAAAAAAAACAACTTCAGATTCCTGGGGCCGGGCCTCCCTCACGAAAAATGCTACCCCTCCCCGCAAAGAAAGAGCTCTGTAATTGCCTCTCCTTTTGCTTATAGTTCCTTCTATGCCTTTCCTTTCACTCATGGCTACCATAAATATTTATTATATTCAGTGATCTATTTATATAACCCTTCAATTTTTCATTATCTAGTTATCTGAACGCCCTCTATATGACACACTGCTTCCATGATATCAGTCTCACAATATAAAGGAGAAAGAGGCTATAACTACAGAAATACCTTTCACAAGTTGTATTTGGAGTCTTAAATGTGTCCCTACCTCTAGGAGAGGTGTGATAACCATGGTGAAACAAGCCAAGAGCAGGTCAGCGTGGAAAAGTCTCACTGACCTTTTGGCAAGGTCAATCTCCCACACAGACGCGGCAGTCCGCTGTATAAGTAAATATAAGGAGGTACACACAATGGCAGCGGCCTCTTCACTGCGCTACCTGACTCCTCTATGAAGCTCTGAATCTGCCTCCCGGAAATCCTTCTAAGAGAAAGAGAAGCGCATCACCTCCCTGCTTGAGACCCTTCATTGGATTTCCATAGCCCTCGGGACACCACCAAATCCTCCCCGTGGCCTGCGAGCTCTGCCGGGACCCTGCGTGCCAGCCACGCTGGCCGTGCCTCTGCCCCTTCTGAAATACTGTTTTCTGCGCCCTGAGGAGCCACTTCCACAGTTGTTTCTTTTGCTTAGAACATGGTCCTCCCGCCTCCTTCGCTACATTCCACCGCTCCTCATAGGTAGCACTGTTAGTGCAGTGAGCCCTGCCTAATCTTCAGCTTGTTCCTACTCCCCACTGAAGGTTGAACATCACATGCCTGAAATGCTTGAGACCAGAAGTGTCCAAATTTGGGATTGTTCTTTATATTTTGGAATTTTGCATACACAGAAGGAGATAGCTTGAGGACGGGACCCAGTCTAAATACAAAATTCACTTATACTTCGTATTCACTATGTACATACACGTGGTGTCAAGGTAATTTTACAAGAAGTTTGCTCACCCTTCTATCAGATGGCTTATGGGGACCTCAATAGCTGTTGGTGAATAAAATGGATGAAGGAGATGTGATTCGTAAGGTAAGGGTAAAAGGTGCTCCAGCCCATCTCTTCCACCAGCCTGTTCTTAGGGCCTTGAATTCTCTCCAATGCTTTATTCTGATGAAGCAACAGGCTTGAGAAATGTATTAAGGGTTTCTGCAATTTGATTGTTAAGCCTGAAATACATGCTCATCAGGCTCTACAACCATCTGTAACGACCGACTGGAAACAATGCACAAGAGCGTTGCTCCCATGAAAACTGTGGGCAGACTCATCTTTATGTTTGTAATGTCCTGGGGTACAAACTCCGGTGTGAGTGGAAAGGGAGCGAGAGGCTTCCTCGAGGAGAGGCGGCGAGGTGCAGTGGTTACAACTAGCTCAGGTGCTCAGGCCTGATTCTTGGGTTTGGAGTCTATGCCCCAACATTCTGGAGCCACGACTCAGAGGCAATTTCCTGTCCTCTATGGGCCTCGGTTTTCTCCATGGTAACACAGAGCTCAGTAGGATGGCCTTCACAGGCATATGTGCATCCGATCACTCAGAACTAGCCAGGGGCTTAGACGCTTGCCTGACAGAGTGCAAGTGCTGCATTAGTGTTTGCTAAACAGATGGAGCATGTTTCACGGAGGGTGCAGTCTCCAGAGAGAGAAAAAGATATTACCAGTCACAGTAGCCAAGTGTATACAAATGCAACTTCAAAGATATAGGTCAGGCCTACGCCCTTCTCACTATCCTCAACACATTATTTTGAGTTAAGGAATTATGTCACCAGGAGTCTCTTGTTCTATACAGATGTCTTCCAGGAGCCATACACAGGCAGCTGCTTTAGCACGGCCATTGCAAGGTCCAAGTGCTAGGCCTGGGACGATCCAGAGAGCAGTAGCTCATTTGATCTAGCCAGTAGTTACTGAGAATGGCAGGGGTGAGCTAGCGGTTGCCCGTTACCCATGTTCCTTTGATCCTGGCACACTGAATTGTGCAGGCTCCTGACATGTAGGAGGGATTACAAAGAGCCCTCTCCTATGCACGGAGAGCACAGCGACAGAAGGCCCGTGGCAGGTGACTGGTGTGCATTCTGTGTGCCGGCGCTCCTTCATCTACTACCCGATGCTGTGCTGGTGGACTCTGGCACCCCGAGCTCTGAGAAGTTGCACAGAACTGCTCTAAACAGCTGCACAGGGCAGCTTCCACCTCCCCCGCTTGCAAGCCAAGGCTCCTCTTTGTTATTTGAGTTTATTTTAGTATGGCTTCACTGTTGGTAAGTGCTTGTTCATTTAAAACTAGCTTTGCTTTTCAAGTTATAGATTCGTATTAGACTCTTTTTTTTGGACAGGCAGAGTTAGACAGTGAGAGAGAGCGAGACAGAGAGAAAGGTCTTCCTTCCGTTGGTTCACCCCCCAAAATGGCCGATACAGCCAGCACACTGCATCTGATCTGAAGCCAGGAGCCAGGTGCTTCCTTCTGGTCTCCAGGCGGGTGCAGGGCCCAAGCACTTGGGCCATCCTCCACTGCCCTCCTGAGCCACAGCAGAGAGCTGGACTGGAAGAGGAGCAACTGGGACAGAACTGGCCCAACTGGGACTAGAACCCGGGATGCCGGCACCGCAGGCAGAGGATTAGCCTAGTGAGCCGTGGTGCTGGCCTCGTATTAGACTCTTTAAGATATAAGCTTTATTGTGTTGAACCACTGAGATTCAGGGACCATCTGTCATAGCAGTTAGACTATCCTAAGACACTAAGTTCCTACTATCCAAGGCCAGGGCCAGGAACTCTGAATAATGTATGTGACTCAGTTCCTACTGGGGTTTCCTTGTCCATTTTCATCCAGATACACTATTCAGGTCAATAGTTCTCCTCCAGGACTACTGAGATATCTGTAAAATTACATTGTTTTTCAAATGTTTTTCATTTATTTTAATATTTAAAGGTGAGAGAAATACAGATATCTGGGAGATAGAGAGATCTTCCATACACTAGTTTACTCCCTAAATGCCCACAGCAGCCAGGACTGAGCCAAGTCACAGTCAGGAGCCTGGAAGGCTAATCCAGGTCTCCCATGTGAGTGACAGGGACTTTAGTACGTGAATCATCACCTGCTGCCTCCCAGGGCACCCAGTCAAAGGTATCTGGAGCAGAATCTGGACTAGAACTCAGGCACTCTGATATGACATGCAGGCATTCCAAGTGGTGTCAACCACTGTGCGTAACACTGCTCCTAAAGTTATATTCTCATACTCACCTTGGGCACACTGAGCTCTTGGTTCTGCAGAACTGGAAGCTTATTAATATTCATACCATTCCTTTTTATTTTATTTATTTATTTTATTTGAAAGGCAGAGTGAGAGAGAGAAAGAGCAAAATCTCCCATCAGCTGGTTCTCTATCTAAATGCATGCAATAGCCAGGACTGGACCTGGTAGAAGCTAGGAACCTGGAACTTCATCTGAGTCTCCCACGTGAGTGGCAGGAAGTAAGTATGTGAGCTACCACCTGCTGCCTCCCAGAATGCGCAAGAGCAGGAAGGTGGATCAGAAGTGGATGACCCGGGACTCCAACAAGGCACTCTGATGGAATGTGGACTCCCAAGGCAGATTTCACCTGCTGCGTCACAATGCTTAACCCTGTGCTATTCCTTGAATGTTCTCTCTGCTCCCAGTAGCATCAATTAAGAGTAAAACGCAACCTCTACTCAGTTTTCACCTTCCCTTCCTCCCCCCAAAAAACTTCCACTCACAAAATCTTTTCATGTGGTTGACTTCATTGCATGTGAAGGCCAACTGAAGGAACTTCAAAGAAATACCACTTTTTCCCAAGAAGTCCTTCAACACCACCCCTGCCAATACAACTAACCGAGGTAATCCTCAACTCACTAGAGTCCTTTTTTCTTTTAATCCCCTACCTCACACTATCCCTCAGCTTTTTTTTTTTTTTTTTTTTTTTTTTTAGGATTTTATTTACAGGACTAGTGCTGTGGCGCAGCAGGTTAAAACCCCAGCCTGAAGTGCCAGCATTCCTGCTGCTCCTCTTCCAATCCAGCTCTCTGCTATGGCCTGGGAAAGCAGTAGAGGACGGCCTAAGTGTTTGGGCCCCTGCACCCACGTGGGAGACCCGGAAGAAGCTCCTGGTTCCTGCTTTCATTTGGCCCAGCTCTGGCTGTTGTGGTTGCTTGGGGAGTGAACCAGCAGATGGAAGACCTCTCTCTCCATATATCTCTACTTCTCTCTGTAACTCCGTCTTTCAAATAAATAAAAACTTTAAAAAAAGAGATTTTATTTATTTACTTGAGAGGCAGAATTACAGAGAGAGAGAGAGAGAGAGAGAGAGAGAGAGGTAAAGCAATCTTACTTGCCCCAAATAGTAGAGTTAGAAACGTGCCAGGGGATTCCAATTCAATCCCATCAAGGTGGCATGTACCAATGCCATCTCACTACTTATTTATTTCAGTTCACAATTTTTTTGACAGGCAGAGTTAGACAGTGAGAGAGAGAGAGAGACAGAGGAAAGGTCTTCCTTTTCCGTTGGTTCACCCCCCAAATGGCCGGTACAGCCGGCACACTGCGCCAATCCAAAGCCAGGAGCCAGGTGCTTCCTCCTGGTCTCCCATGCAGGTGCAGGGCGCAAGGACCTGGGCCATCCTCCACTGCCCTCCTGGGCCACAGCAGAGAGCTGGACTGGAAGAGGAGCAACCGGGACAGAATCCAACACCCCAACTGGGACTAGAACCCGGGGTGCCAGCGCCAAAGGCGGAGGATTAACCTAGTGAGCTGCAGCACCGGCCAAGTTCACAATTGATCATAATGATAGGTCTAAGAGTCAAAGAGATCACATAAACAAGACTAGTGTCTGCTAATACTAACTGATAGTATTAAGAAGGAGAGAATGATCCAACATGGGAAGCAGGATACACAGCAGGCTCATAGAATGGCAGATGACCTAAACAGCACTCTGGCCTTAGAATCAGCCCTTAAGGCATTCAGATCTGGCTGAAGAGCCCATGAGAGTATTTCAGGCATGGAAAGCCAAGACACTCTGGCAAAAACAAAAACACTAAATGAAAGATTGAGATCCCAGTGGAAAGAACGGGCCATGAAAAAGGAGGTACCTTTCTCTGAAGGGAGGAGAGAACTTCCACTTTGACTTTGGCCTTGTCTAAATAAGATCAGAGTCAGTGAACTCAAAAGGCTTCCATAGCCTAGGCAGCTCATGACAAGATCCTAGGGTGATTACTGATGCCATAAACAAGAGTGTCAATTTGTTAAGTCAACAACAGGAGTCACTGTGCACTTACTCCTCATGTAGGATCTCTGTCCTTAATGTGTTGTACAATGTGAATTAATGCTATAACTAGTACTCAAACAGTATTTTACACTTTGTGTTTCAGTGTGGGTACAAACTGTTGAAATCTTTACTTAATATATTCTAAATTGATCTTATGTATATAAAGATAATTGGAAATGAATCTTCATGTGAATGGAATGAGAGAGGGAGCGGAAAATGGGAGGGGTGTGGGTGGGAGGGAAGTTACAGGGGGGAAAAAGCCATTGTAATCCATAAGCTGTACTTTGGAAATTTATATTTATTAAATAAAAGAAAGAGAGAGAGAGAGAGAGAGAGAGAGAGATCTTCCACCTGCTGGTTCACTCCCCAAATGGCTACAATGGTTGGAGCTGGGCCAATCTGAAGCCAGGAGCCAGGAGCTTCCTCCAAGTCTCCATGTGGGTCTCCCAAGCACTTGGGCCATCCCCCACTGCTTTTCCAGGCCATAAGCAGAGAGCTGGAGCAGCCGGGATATGAACTGGTGCCCTTATGGCATGCCAACACCACAGGCAGAAGCTTAGCCTACTACACTATGGTGCTGGTCCCCTACCCCTAAACTTAAGACATAAAATTCTCCCTGTAGCATATAATTCATCAGTTTTAATTTAAACAAATTCACTTGTTAACCCAAACTCCTTTCTAGGTCCATCTTTGCAGTCTCTGTCCCACTGAGGTCCTCTTCAGTGTAAGAGGCTGTTCATGTTGTAGGGTCGTTTCTGCAAAGACACAAAAACTACACAGTTATGACCTCAGGAGATTTATAGTCTACTGGAAAAGAAGACACAAATACACAAGTAATTATAAACCACAGAGGATGACTCCACCTCATCAGACAGGACACTCCTTTCTCACCTCACAGACAAAGCCTGTATGGTTCCTCTATACTCTGTTCACTCAAAAATATCTCTGAGCTTTGAGAGGGAGTTCAAAATCACTTCCCTGTGGCAAGAATTTGGCCTGGTGGTTAAGATGCCAGTTAATATGCTTGCCTTCCACATCAGAATACCTGGGTTCAATTCCTGGTATTCCAGATCCTGGCTCCAGCTTCCTGAAAATGAAGACCCTGAGAGACGGAGGCGGTGACCGGACACCTAGACTGTGCTCTCGGCTCCCAGCTTCAGCCCAGCCCAGCCTCAGTGGCTGAGGCACCTGGAGAGTGAACTAGTGGAAGGAAGTGCTCTCGTTCTCCACCCACCTCAAATAAATAAATAACATTTCTTAAAAAGTGAAAATCGCTTCCCTTCAGGAAAGGAGAAGGTTCTTTGGCCTATAGTTGTTTTTTAACTTCATGACAGTTATCTCTCTCCCTTTGGAGAGAGAATTAAATCCTGACTGTCCTCTCCAACCCCTCAAATAGTAAGTTGAGGGTATAAAGACAATTCCAAATCAAGGTTTCTTTTGGTTACCAGAGCTTAAATTGGAGCCCTGGAGTATAGTTTCTTGGCTGGGCATTGTTACGAGTGGTTTTATATGTAACACCAGTTTTGTTGTTGAAACAATAGACAAATGAGTCTCAGCAGTTACATCCTTTGGCGCTTCAGTTCTGGGGTAGCATGTTTTAGAAAAACAACTCGGCACCTTAGGAAGTCGTCTCACACGGCTTCACCTCATAGTATAACTAATTCAGGACCAAATCATTGATTGTATCAGATGATATGAATTAGAGTTAGAGTACAGAAGAGAATATCGTATAATTGTAATCATCTATTACAGGGTTGAAACTTGATAGAAAGCGTTAATTCATTTTCATGGTTAAGCATCCACTAAAAACACAGATAACATCACAGTGGTATGACTCTGAATCAAAGGCTCAGACTTTTATTTAGAATCTCATGGTTAAACATGTCTTAACTGATAAACTGAAATGATAAAGCTCTTTTCACTTAAGATGATACATTTTTGGTCTCAAAATCTGTGTTTCCTCTCTTGTCCCTTAAGTATTAACAGGTATAAGCTTCATTTTAGTATAATCATAAAGAAAATATAAATTCCATTACTATTTACTTTAAAAATAAAATATATTCTAAGTTTCCACTGTGAATCACTGACTTTATTTCATCTTTATGGAAGACGTAAAGCTTAATAAGAAACTGGGGTGAGTTAGAAGTATTTTATCTATACTTATTTAAAAATAACAATAGTGCCCATGCTTTCTCAGCCTTCCATAGTAGCTCCAAAGAACTGATATTCAAAAACAGTTGAAAACAGAAGATTTTAGATCAACCTTTTACTGTTTGTCTGCCTGAACCTCTGAATCAGTGTATTTTGATTCATTCTCCCAGAAAGAGCTGGGTTTCAATCAACCTTTTATGTCAGCCTATTCCCCACAGAGATAGAGTTGGACCTGCCAGATGTGTGTGTCCGTGTGTGTGTGTGTGTGTGTGTGTTTCTGGCATCTACGTTTAAGACTATCTGAAATAAGTCATTGATTTTAGGAACTGCAAGGGACTATGGACTCTTCAATTGTGTTCTAAGCAGCTGACTTGCCATTTGTCAGATGGTATCTGCTCAAACACCCAGAAAAATCTCAATCAGGCTTTGAAAAAGACTTCACTGTGATTTTTAAAGACCAAGATTTTAATGAATTGAGCAACAGGTAAGCCAATAAGAAGTAGCCAATGTGAGATTACTCTATTATCCTAGTTTTAATTTGCTTTCTAAAAATGATTCTAGAGTTTTCTTTTCTAATTAATATATCATTCCATAATCTGCCTTTGTTCTTCCTGTCCCATTATACGCAGGCTGGCTGCACTGCAGGGAAGAGGGTAAGGGGCCAGGGGGATTGGGGAGGGAAGCCAAATAGATGAATGTGCTGCAGCAGACGCAGAGCCTTCAGAGGGAGGCTGGTGCAGGGGTCACGTCTGCAATGCACCAGAGACACTGAGGAGGACTGAGAGGCAGATTCTCAAGTCCTACCCTGGAGACTTGGGTCTGATAACTGTAAGACCCAGGAGTGAATATTACATGTTTTAGTACGGGGTCAGCAGCGCAGTGCACTGGGTGAAGTCACTGCTGGTGATGCTGGCAGCCCATGTGAGTGCTGCTCAGTGTCCCTGCTGCTCCACTTCCGAACCAACTCCCTGCTGAAGTGCCTGGGAAAGCAGCAGCAGATTACCCAAGTGCTTGGGCCCCTGCATACACATGGGAGACCAGGATGGAGTTTCAGGCTCCTGGCTTCAGCCTGGCCCAGCCCTAGCCTTTGCGGCCATTTGGGAAGTAAACCAGCGGATGGAAGATCTCTCCCTCCCTCTCTCTTTCTCTGTAACTCTGCCTTTCAAATAAATAAATAAATCTTTTAAAATAAGTAAATAAATACATTTCTTAGGTAATTCTGATGATCCTCCGACCTGTCACACCTCCTCCATTTTAGTCCAGTTCCTACCTTTCACTAAGTAACTGGAAGCAGCTTTCACAAAATAAATTAGAAATCAGAATTGAGATTTAAATCCAACTATCTACATCCCATAGACAAATAGTCATTATTCTTGTTAGTAATCAGAGTTGAGATAAGAACGCAAGGATCTCTGTTCCATGGTTTCCTTATCCACATTCCTTCAATAGTACTGTATTGAGGAAGACAAGAGTGAAGGGACCATGGACTGGACACAGAGAAAACCTAATGGCTGTGCTTCAACCTGCAGAATTTGACTAGGATATTTACAATAATGAAAAGTATTTACAATAATGAAAAGTGGAAATAACCAAAAGAACTAACAATGGAATACTTGGCATATACAGTACACAGTTATAGTACAAGGGAAAAGCACCTGACCTTTAACAATAGTGGTGCAGATGCACACTTCTGGCATGGAACTGTAGTCACAATATGCATACAGGGAAGTAGAATCCTGGAGGGTATACAAGGAAGCACTGGCAGTGAGTTTCTCTGGTAGTAAGATCATAGGAATTTTTTTTTCAAAAATTTACTCATCATGTTTCACATATTTTATCTACAAACTCATATTGACTGTAACCAACACATACACACACCACACTCACAAATCCCAGGGTTTTGTAGTTCTGGGGGAGAGTTGTCACAGTTCAATGATTCTCTGTTGAACCGAACTTCAGTCTAAACAAAATTAAGACAATGAGAGGGCTGTGGGTCTTTTCCTTTTCACATATTTCTGTAGGCTTGTGCGTGTGTGTTCCGTAAAACTAAAAATTATGTACAATGTGCATCTTTGAATTAGTTGTGTATCTGTAAGGTCTGTGTTTATGTGAACACTCTTCCTAGGCTATAAATGTATCACAATAAATGTTAGCTTCTCTGTCCTTTAGGGAGTTGATTAGTGGTTTAGGAGGACATGGTAGAAGGCGCTTCAATAATAGAAATGCATAGCATGTTTAATAGAAGGAAAGGAGAATTCTATCATTGATCTAATATTAGATCTACACTCCCACCAAAGACCTTGCCTTCTACTGTGTTTATTAATAATTTAGTTATAGTGGTTCACAAAGGAAGTGGTTTGTATTTACAGAGAAAATATTGAAACCTCCTTTGAAGATAAGGTTATACAGTGTAGCAATAAACCTGTATGCATGTGTAATATATTACTATGTTTTCTGTGTGACTACAGCTCTGGTAAGGCAAAGGTGATTGTTTCTTCTGCAAGACAGAGTTGTGATAGGAAGAGCATTTGCTGATTTCATGATTGTAATCTTATCTGTGCTACTGACTAGTTCTGGGATCCTGGGTAACAGAGAAATGTAAAGTTCAGGGCTCAGAACAAATCTAGCGCCCTCCGCAGAAAGTGCCCAACCTGGACATGCATATGTACATGACTTAAGCACTGACGTATGTGTGTGTGTTTGTGTGCATAATATTTGTCCACAGCTAAATATACAAAGATCTCATTTTCTTAAACTAACAATTTCAGACTCCGTGAATGAGACATCATTTTTATAGGCCATCTAAAAATAGACTATCCTTTATTAAGTCAGATTGCCCAATCATTAAAAATTAAGCAGTAAAATATAGGGATAACACTAGAAGATACCTTTAACAATAACTGCTTATTGCCTGAGAACTTTTTTTGCTAATTTTCTAATGGTGAGTTCACCATACTAAGGCATAATGTAAGTTGTTTGGCTAGAGGTGTGAGCTGACTGTTGAGTTTTTGTTTTGGGAATGTCATTCTATATATCCTAACACACCTGACTGTATTCCAGGCCCATCATCCCAACAGTGATGATAACCAATATTTTTGAATGTGCCTTGTTTGTCCAGGCCCCAGTTAGCTACCTGGGACCACAGTTAGCTGTGGGCCCAGGAGGAGAGACAAACCAGACACTAGTGAGCCCTGCATACGGCGTCCCTAGGCAGAAGGGAGTGCTACTGAGTAAGCGCTGGGATTGCTCGGACGTTGGACTGGCCAGTTGAAGGGCTTCACACACTCCAGCCTTGTGGGGTGGGACAGACATAAGTGAGAGGCCTAAGCTGACATGCATGGGCAGTGGTCACCCTGCAGCCTTTCTCCGGAGTTGGAGATTTTGTTCTGTTTGTCAGAAAAGCAGACGGTTACCCCACCGTTTACAAAGAACACATTAGCTGGTGTGAAGAGTGAGATATGAAAAGAAATCTCTAGAAGTGCTGCAGACATCCAGGAGGGTCAGATTGGTAGCTTAGGCTCGAGAAGCCCGCAGTGACACGATGGGAAGCCAGGGTCTCAGCTATGCGGAAAGTAAGGCTGCTTTTTGACGTATGACCCCACAAGGTGAAAGAGAACTGATGTATTAGGAAAACATATTGGCAAGTTGTTTGAGGAACAAAAAGCATTAACATCCAAAATACCTTAGGAATTCTAAACTTTAAGAGACCAGAAGGGGCGGACACTGTGACACAACAGGCCAATGATGCCAGCATCCAAAATGGGCACCAGTTTGACTGGCTCTGGCCACCCCCAACCCCAACCGTCTCGGCCATTTTGGAAGCGAACCCTAGGATGGAAGATCTCTCTCTGTCTCTCTTCTCCCTATCTCTGTCACTGATAAGTTTACAGATAAGTAAAATAAATGTTTTTAAAAGAATAAAATAAAAGGGGCCAGAAAAAAATTAATGCATTGCAAGGGAACTAGCAAGTGCTAATAAGTTTATCCAAAGATGTTTTACCTCAGTGATAATGAGGAAAAAGCAAATCAAAACATCAATGAAATAGAAAGCAGAGTTCTAAATGGTTAATAAGAAATGTGGGGCTGGCGCTGTGGTGCAGAGGGTTAATACCCTGGCCTGAGGTGCCGGCATCCCATATGGGCATTGGTTCGAGACCTGGCTGCTCCACTTCCAATCCAGCTCTCTGCTATGGCCTGGGAAAGCAGTAGAAGATGGCCCAAGTACTGGGGCCCCTGCACCCTCGTGGGAGACCCGGAGGAGGCTCCTGGCTCCTGGCTCCTGGCTCCGGATCAGCACAACTCCGGCTGTTGCGGCCAATTGGGGAGTGAACCATCGGATGGAAGACCTCTCTCTCTCTCTCTCTCCCTCTCCTCTCTCTGTGTAACTCTTTCAAATTAATAAATAAATCTTAAAAAAACTAAGAAATGTAATACAGTTGTGGCTCTCTATTAAGTGCTCGTGGGAATGTAGAAGGCAATGCCTTTTTAAAGGCTCACTGCTCAGAGTCATTAAAATTCACATTCCTGAGGCGAGGCTAGTGTTGTGTCTCAGGGAGTTAAGCCGCCACCTGGGATGCAGGCATCCCATATGATTCCCAGCTGCTCTACTTCCTATTCAGCTTCCTGCTATACACTTGGGAAAGCAGCAAAAGATAGTGTACTTGGGACTCATGGGACCCCCAAATAGAGTCCAGGCTTCTGGCTTCTGCATGGCTCAGCCTTGGTCATTTGAGGCCATTTGGGGAGTGAACCAGCAAGGAAGATTTCTGTTTCTCTCTCTCTCCAGCTCTCTCTGTAACTCTGCCTTTCAAATCAACAAATAAATATTTAAAAAGAAAATTCAGGGGCTGGCCCTGTGGTGTAGCAGGTAAAGCTGCCACCTGCAGTGCTGGCATCCCATATGGGCACCAGTTCGAGTACCGGCTGCTCCACTTCCGATCCAGCTCTCTGCTATGGCCTGGGAAATCAATGAAAGATAGACCAATTTCTTGGGACCCTGCACCCACGTGGGAGACTCAGAAGGGTCTCCTGGCTCCTGGCTTCTGGCTATGAATTGGCACAGCTCTGGGCATTGCAGCCAACTGGGGAGTGAACCAGCAAATGGAAGATGTCTCTCTTTCTCTGCTTCTCCTTCTCTCTGTGTGTAACACTGACTTTCAAATAAATAAATCTTTAAAAAAAAAAAAAAGAAAGAAAAATCACATGCTGCCTACACATCCTTGAGCAGCAATGGCTCAAGTACTTAAGTCTGCCATCCATGTTGGAGACCAGGTAGAGTACCCGGCTCCTGGTCCATCCCTGGTTGTTGCAGACATTTGGGGAGTGAAGCAGCAGATGGAAGATCTGTCTCTCTGTCTTTCAAATAAAATGAAAATAAATAAATAAAAATATTTAAATACCCATCCTCTTCAACATAGTAATTTCTCCTCTAGATTTATATCTTACAGAAATATGTGTGTACACAGCAATGCACAAACAAGATGTTCATTGAATTGTTATTTAGGGTAGGAATAAAAAATAAAACAACTTAAATGTTTAACAATATTGGAGTGTGAAGTAAATGACAGTGCAGCTATGACATAGGTTCTTACACATTGCTATAAAAAAAACAAATGAGATAAAGGTAATGAGAAACTCCAGGGGCCAGCACTGTGGCACAAAGGGTTAGGCTACAGCATGTGGCACCAGCGTCCCATGTGGACGCCAGTTTGAGCCCCAGCTGCTCCACTTTCAATCCAACCCCCTGCTAATGTGCCTGGGAAAGCATCAGAGGATGGCCAAGCCCTTGGGAACCTGCACCCACGTGGGAGACCTGGGGGAAGTTCCTGGCTCCTGCCTTCAGCCTGGCCCAGCCCTGGTCATTGTCGCCATTTGGGGAGTGAGCCAGAGGATGAAAGATATCTCTCTCTCTCTTTCTGTCTCTCTCTGTCTCTCATTTTCTCTGTGTGTATGTAATTCTGCCTTTCAAATAAATAAATATTTAAAAAAACTCCAGGAAAAATAACAGGAAAAGGTATCATGCTAGTACTTTAAAAGTGGCATGGAGTAGTTGATAGATTGGAACTAGGAGAATTCATTGTAATATTCTTTAGGTGTTACCAATGTTGTGACATTGAAACAATAGAGAAGAAAATACATCACATTGTTTATCTCTGAAGTGAAAAATATTTACATAGCCATGATAAAGCAAGTGCTGTTTATTACTCTTCATCTTTTAGAAAAACCAACAAAGCATTAGAAACTTGAGGTTTGAGTGGGCATTTGGCTCAGCAGTTTAGCTGTTACTTGGGGGGCCTGCATTCCATATCAGAGTGCCTGGGTTCAATTCCCAACTCTGCAGAGTTCAAGTTCAAGTACTTAGGACCCTGCCACCCATGTGGGAGACTTGGATAGAGTTCTAAGCTCAGGACTCATTCCAAATGGTTGTGGGCATTTGGGGAGGGACCCAGTGCAGGGGGCTCTCTCCTATGTCTCTGGTTTTCTGTCCTTCAAATAAAAATAAAATAATTTAATTAAAAAAACTTGTAAAGATTCAAATAATTTTATCAATAAAAATGGTTACCAAGCACAACAATATCACAGTTAAAGTAACATTGAAATAATGCAGTTGGGGTTGGTGGGGGTTGGGGTGGGGGTGGGTTGTGGGAAAACATGACAGCAGGAAGGATCCCTGTGCTGAGATCCTTATCTTTCTGAGAAGGGAGAAACACTTGTGGCTGGGGTTGGGAGGCTTTCACTTGGTTTTTATCGTTTCAAATTTTTGTAATGTGAATCTATTCATACATTCTCTGTGTCCTTAATGATAAATTTTTAAATTTTTTTTATTTGAAAGGCAGAGTTACAGAGAGAGGAGGAGAGAGAGATCCACTGGCTCGCTCCCCAAATGTCTGCAACCGCTAGAGCTGGGCCAGACTGAAGCCAGGAGCCAGGAGCTTCATCTAGGACTCCCCTGTGGGTATAGGGGCTCAAAGATTTGGACCACATTCTGTTGTTTTCCCAGGCACATTAGCAGGGAGCTGGCTGGACTGGAAGTAGAGCAGCTGGGACTCAAACCACTGCCCAAAGCATCACAGGCAGAAGCTTAAACTGCTATGCCACCATCACCATTAATAATAAATTTGGGGCCAGTATTGTGGCATAGCAGGTAAAGCCACTGCCTGAAATGCCAGCATCCCATAAGGGCAGTGGTTGAGTCCCAGCAGCTCCACTTCCAATCTGGCTCTCTGCTATGGCCTGGGAAAGCAGTAGAACATGATCCAAGTGCTTGTGCACCTTCACTTGTGTGGGAGAGCTGGAAGAAGCTCCTGGCTCCTGGCTTCCAACTGGCACAATTCTGGCCGTTGTGGCCATCTGGGGAGTGAACCAGAGGATGGAAGACCTCTCTCTGTCTCTCTCTGCTCTGCCTCTGCCTCTCTGTAACTCTGCCTTTCAAATAAATAAATAAATCTAAAAGAACAGAACAGAACAACCATTTAAAAAATAATAAATTTAACCTTTAAATTTCTATTTTTAATAAAATGAAAACAACATATAAGAATAGTATTTTAAGTTCCTGACAAATTTAGTTAAATATATTCATATACTTGTGAATGTAAATTTAATTATCTGGAAAATACTTTTTCTTTTCCACAGGAGATAGTGTTGAATCATTCTTGAAATATAATAGTTCAAAAATGTTCCAAGTATATCCACATACTCTTTTAACTTTTTATTAATTTTTTAATTTGACAAAGAAGAGAAAAAAAGAGAGGCAGAAACTTCCATTGATATCCATTTACTCCCCAAATGCCTGCAATGGTTGAGACTGGGCCAGGGCTGGGGCCAGGAACCCTGAAGACAATCCAGAGATTTCCATGTGTCTGTCAGGAATTCAATTGCTTCAGTCATCACTGTTGTTTTCTATGTTTGCATTAGTGGAAAGTTAGACTCAGGTGCTGGAGTGGGAATTGAACCCAGGTACCCTAACTTAGGATTCAGGCATCTTAACCACTAGGCTTCAATCCTCTTTAATTATTCTACTCAGATCAATATGTAGTAAATAATACATCTAAAAATCCTTATATTGAGTAAAAGGCTACTCACAAAGTTCATGAAAGCGCATATTCTGGGGGCCGGCACTGTGAGGTACTGGGTAAAGCCCTGCCTTCAACACTGGCATCCTATATGGGCACCGGTTCATGTCCCAGCTGCTCCACTTCTGATTCAGCTCCCTGCTAATGGCCTGGGAAAAGCAGTGGAAAATGTCCCAAGTATTTGTGCCCCTGCCCCCACGTGGGAGCCACTGAAGAAGCTCCTGGCTCTTAGCTTCAACCTGGCCCAGTCCTGGCTGTTGTGGTCATCCAGAGAGTGAACCTACAGATAGAAGATCTCTCTCTCTGTCTCTCCTTATATCTCTGTAAATCTGACTTTCAAAATAAATAAATAGGCCGGCGCTGCAGCTCAGTAGGCTAATTCTCAACCTGCGGCGCTGGCACACCGGGTTCTAGTCCCAGTCAGGGCACCGGATTCTGTCCCGGTTGCCCCTCTACCAGTCCAGCTCTCTGCTGTGGCCCTAGGCCCTGCACCCGCATGGGAGACCAGGAGAAGCACCTGGCTCCTGGCTTTGGATCAGCACTGTGCGCCGGCCGCAGAGCACCAGCTGCAGCGGCCTTTGGAGGGTGGACCAACAGTAAAGGAAGACCTTTCTCTGTCTCTCTCTCTTACTGTCCACTCTGCCTGTCGAAAATAAATAAATAAATAAATAAATCTTTAAAATAAAATGCATATTGTGAAAAAATGCATGGATTTCAAATTTTTTTGCACAAAATAATTTTCACTCAATTTCCACAAATTTTGAAGTACCTCATATGATACCAAATGAGAAAAACAGAAAAGGAAACATTTCATTAATATGACTTTAAAATTTTAATGATCCAAGGGGCTTCCAAGATGGCAGAGTAGGGAAGGAGCTTACTGTTCTAGTCTAGGAGAAGGCAGTTTAAAAAAAGTGGAGATAATGCAGTCTCAGGGAATAGTTAGGGAGAAAATGGCAGAGGAAGCTATGCAAATTAGAGAGACACAGTGGACCCACATGGAGGGAATGGACATCCAGAACTCAGGACTGCAGCAGCCGAGAGCTTCCACACCAGTGTTGGAGAGTGAGGTGAGACCAGACTGCAGCAGCCCAAGCCATTGGCAATAGAGCTACAGGAAGAGCCTAGAGGGAACCTGACTTGCAGCCTCATGGGGGCTAATGCACTTGCCAAACTAGAAGAAAAAAAAAAAGGAGGGCATGTTTCTCTCCCTGTGATCACCCTGCAATGGTGTCCTGTAACAAGCCGATAGAGCAGGCACCATTTTGGACATATGTAACAGCTGCACCAGCTTATATCCCCACCCAGCAACCAGCTGAGTTGACGCCTTCCATAACAAACAGAAATTGAAAGAATTTGTCACCACCTGTCCAGTCCAACAAAACTTGCATAAGGATGTGTTCCACACAGAAACATGGTCATCACTACAAAAGAAAGTAAAAGGAAAGAAAGAAAGAAAGAAAGAAAGAAAGAAAGAAAGAAAGAAAGAAAGAAAGAAAGAAAGAATCTCCGTATAAAAGTATAAAGGAAATCCAAATTGAAAAATAGGAATATTTTTGGGAAAACGGCAGGGCAAAGTCATTACTTATCAATAGTAACCTTGAATATAAATGGCCTCAACTCTCCACTTAAAAGACACAGACTGACTGAATGGATTAAAAAACAAGCAACACCCATCTATTTGCTGCCTACAAGAAACACATCTCACCAACAAAGATGCATACAAACTGAAAGTGAAAGGATGGAAAAAGATAGTCCATGCTAACAGAAACCAAAAAAAGCTCCTGTAGCCATCCTAATATCAGACAAAATAGAATTTAACACAAAAACTATTAAAATAGACAAAGAAGGACACTATATAATGGATTAAAGGATCAATTCAACAGGAAGATGTGACTATTATAAATATATATATGCACCTAATTACAGGGCAACTTGCTATTTAAAAGAATTACTAAGAGATTTAAAGGGAGATATAGACTCAAATACAATAGTAACAGGGGATTTCAATAACCCACTTTCAGCAATGGACAGATCAACCAGACAGAAAATCAACAAGGAAACAACAGAGTTAATTGACACCATAGACCAAATAGAGCCAGCAATTATCTATAGGGCCTTCTACCCCACAGCCACAGAGTATACATTTTTTTCTCCAGTGCATGGAACTTTCTCTAGGATTGACCACATACTAGGCCATAAAGCAATTCTGAGCAAATTCATAAAAACTGAAATCATACCATGTGTCTTCTCAGACCACAATGGAATGAAACTGGAAATCAGCAACTCAGGAATCTATAGAACATATGCAAACACATGGAGACTGAACAATAAGCTCCTGAATGAACACTGAGTCATAGAAGAAATAAAAAATTTTCTGGAAAAAATGGAGATGGCAATACAAGATATCAAAACTTAAGGGTTACAGCAAAGGCAGTGTTAAGAGGAAAGTTTATAGCAATAGTGTCTACATCAAGAAATTAGAAAGGCACCAAATAAATGAGCTATCAATGCATCTCAAGGATCTCAAAAAACAACAGCAAACCAAACCCAAAACAAACAGGAGAAAAAGATAATTAAAATTAGAGAAGAAATCAACAAAATTGAAACAAAAAAACTATACAAAATATCAGCAAAATGAAGATTTTTTGATTTTTTGAAAAAATAAACAAAATTGACAAACCATTGGCCCAACTAACCAAAAAAAGGAGAGATAAGAGAATATCCAGATCAATAAAGTTAGTGATGAAAAAGGAAATGTAACAACAGACACCACATAAATAAGAAGAATCATCAGAAATTACTACAAAGAGCTGTATGCCAACAAACTGGGAAACCTGGAAGAAATGGATAGATTCCTGGACACAAACAACTTAACTAAATTGAGCCATGAAGACACAAAAACCTAAACAAACCCACAACCAAGACAGAAATTGAATCAGTAATAAAGACCCTACCAACAAAGAAAGGCCCAGGACCTGATGGCTTCACTGCTGAATTCTACCAGACATTTAAAGAAGAACTAACTCCAATTTTTCTCAAGCTATTCAAAACAATTTTAAGGGAGGGAATCCTAATTCTTTCTATAAAGCCAGCATCATCCTAAAAGCTAAAAACGATGCAATAGAAAAAGAGAACTACAGACCAATTTCCCTGATGAATGTAGACACAAGAATCCTCAACAAAATTCTAGTCATTTTAATCCAACAATACATCAGAAAGATCATCCACCCAGACAAAGTGGGATTTATCCCTGATATGCAGGGATGGTTCAACATTCACAACTCAATCAATGTGATAGATCACATTAAGAAACTGAAGAATAAAAACCATATGATTATCTCAATAGATGCAGAGAAAGCATTTGATAAAATATAACACCCTTTCATGATGAAAACTCTAAGCAAATTGGGTATAGAGGGAACATTCCTCAACACAATCAAGGCAATTTATGACAAATCCACAGCCAATATCCTATTGAATAAGGAAAAGTTGGAAGCGTTCTAACTGAGATCTGGTATCAGACAAGGATGACCACTTTCACTATTGCTATTCAATATAGTCCTGGAAGTATCAGCCAGAACTTTTAGAAAAGAAAATGAAATGAAAGGATTACAAATTGGGAAGGAGGATGTCAAACTATCCCTATTTGCAGATGACATGATTCTATATATAGGGGATCCAAAAGACTCCACCAAGAGACTATTGGAATTCATAGAAGAGTTTGGTAAAGTATCAGGATATAAAATCAGTACACAAAAATCATCAGCCTTTGTATACACAGACAATGCCAAGGCTGAGATTGAACTTCCAAGATTAATCCCATTCATAATAGCTACAAAAACAATCAAATACCTTGGAATAAACTTAACCAAGGATGTCAAAAATCTCTACAATGAGAATTACAAAACATTAGAGAAAGAAATAGAAGAAGATATAAAAAAGAAAAAATCTTCCATGCTCATGGATTGGAAGAATCAATATCATCAAAATGTCCATTCTCCCAAAAGCAATTTACAGATTCAATGTGATACCAATCAAAATACCAACAACATTCTTCTCAGATCTAGAAAAAATGATGCTGAAATTCACATGGAAACACAGGAGACCCCAAATTGCTAAAGAAATTTTATACAACAAAAACAAAGCTGGAGGCATCAGAATACCAGATTTCAAAACATACTACAAGGCAATTAGAATTGAAAGTCTAGTACTAGTACAGAAACAGATGGATAGACCAATGGAACAGAATAGAAACTCCAGAAAGCAATCCAAGCATCTGCAACCAACTTATATTTGACCAAGGAACCAAAACCAATCCCTGGAGCAAGGACAGTCTCTTCAACAAATGGAGCTGGGAAAACTGGATTTTCACATGCAGAAATATGAAGCAAGACCCATAACTTACACCTTACATAAAAATTCACTCATCATGGATTAAAGATCTAAATCTATGACCTGATGCCACCAAATTATAAGAGAACATTGGTGAAACCCTGCAAGACATTGGCACCAGAAAAGAGTTCTTGGAAAAGATCCCAGGGGCACAGGCAATCAAAGCCAAAATTAACAAATGGGATTACATCAAATTGAGAAGTTTCTGTACTACAAAAGAAACACTCAGGAAAGTGAAGAGGCAACCAACTGAATGGGAGAAATTATTTGCAAATTATGCAACCGATAAAGGATTAATATCCAGTGTATATAAACAGCTCAAGAACAACCCAGTTAAGAAATGGGCAAAGGACTTAAACAGACACCAGACATCTATCTATCTTTCTTTCTTTCTTTCTTTCTTTCTTTCTTTCTTTCTTTCTTTCTTTCTTTTTTTCTTTTTTGACAGAATTAGTGAGAGAGAGAGACAGAGAGAAAGGTCTTCCTTCCATTGGTTCACTCCCCAAATGGCTGCCAGAGCCGGAGCTACGTGATCCGAAGCCAGGAGCCAGGTGCTTCTTCCTCCTGGTCTCCCATGAGGGTGCAGGGCCCAAGCACTTGGGCCATCCTCCACCGCCTTCCCGGGCCACAGCAGAGAGCTGGACTGGAAGAGGAGCAACTGGGACTAGAACTTGGTGCTCATATGGGATGCCGGTGCTGCAGGCGGAGGATTAACCAAGTGAGCCATGGCAGTGGCCCCTAAACATTTTTCAAAAGAGGAAATCCAAATGGTCAACAGACACATGAAAAAAAATGCTTAGGATCACTAGCTGTTATGGAGATGCAAATCAAAACCACAATGAGGTTTCACCTCACCCCAGTTAGAATGGCTTTCACACAGAAATCAACGAATAACAAATGCTGATGCTGTTTGTGGGAATATAAACTAGTAAAGCCACTATGGAAGACAGTATGGAGATAGCTCAGAATTCTGAATATAGACCTACCATATGACCCAGCCACCCTACTCCTGGAAATTTACCCAAGGGAAATGAAATCAGTAAATAAAAGAGTTATCTGCACCCCCATGTTTATTGCAACTTGATTCACACATAAATGCCCATAAACCAAACACTGGATTAAGAAATTATGGGATATGTACACTATGGAATACTACACAATGGTTGAAGAAAATGAAATCCTATCATTTGCGACAAAATGGATGAATCTGGAAAGCATAATACTTAGTGAAATAAACCAATCCCAAAGGGACAAATACCATATGTTCTCCCCGATCTGTGAGGACTAATAGAGCACCTAAAACAAAATCTATAAAAGTGAAATTGACACTTAAAGAAGAGATGACTTGAGCAGCCCTTGTGTTGACTGTTAAGGAGCAGTTTCGGGTTTTTTTGTTTGTTTGTTTTTTCTTTGTAATATTTGTCGAACATTTTACTTAACATAGAGTTAATCATATGTGTATAAAATCAATTGAGGATGGATCTTATTTAAAAATAAGAGTGGGATGGGGCTGCCACTGTGGTGCAGTGGGTTAAAGCCCTGGCCTGAAGCACTGGCATCCCATATGGGCGCTGGTTCTAGTCCCAGCTGCTTCTTTTCTGATCCAGCTCTCTGCTATGGCCTGGGATAGCAGTGGAAGATGGCCAAAGTACTTGGGCCCCTGCACCTGCATGGGAGACCCAGAAGAAGCTCCTGGCTCCTGGCTTCAGATCAGCACAGCTCCAGCCATTGTGGCCATCTGGGGAGTGAACCAGCGGATGGACAACCTCTCTGTTTCTACCTCTCTCCGTAACTCTGTCTTTCAAATAAATAAAATAAATCTTTAAAAAAAATTAAGAGTGGGAATAAGAGAGGGAGGAAGAAATTTGTAACTATAAAGCTGTGTAGTTCTGCATACATTCTTACAGACTTACTTTTAAGGGTACAGTTTAAAAACATACCATGAGAAATCCCATTAAGCTGGGTGGTAAAAATGCCATATTAAGTATTAAAGTGATCATATTAAGTGTTAAAGTGAACACATAGATAGGATTAAGTGTTAAAGTGATCATATAAATAGGATCAAGTGTCTGGTAATAATAATAGATAGAACTAAAAATAAGAGAATGTGACACCATGGAAAGCAGTTCACACAGCAGATTCATAGAATGATAATTACTTTAAGTAACACTCTGACCTCAGAATCAGCCCTTAAGGCATCCTGGTCTGACTGAAAAGCCGGTGAGAGCATTTCAGGCATGGAAAGCCAAGACACTGGCAAAAAATGTTCTACATGAAAGATTTCTGTGAGTAAGACCCAAGTGGCAAGAAGGGGCCATCAAAGAAAGGTGTACTTTTCTCTAAAGGGAAGAGAGAAATTCTATTTTGCTTATGGCCTTGTCTAAATACTGACAGAGTCTGTGGATTCAAAAGGCTTCCATAGCTTTGGCAGCTCATGCCAAAAGCCTCGGGTGGTCACTGACTTCAAACACAAGAGTGTTAATTTTTAAATTAACAACAGGAGTCACTGTGCATTTACTTCCCATGCAGGACCTCTTTCCTAAATAAGTCTTACTATGAGAATTAAGAATAAAACTTGTTCTCAAACAGCTCTGTGTGTGTGTGTGTGTGTGTGTGTGCAAATTGTTGAAATCTTAACTTAGCATAGAGTTGGTCTTCTGTGTACAAAGTTAATTGAAAATGAATTTTAATGGAGAATGGGACTGGGAATGGGAGAGGGAGGACGAGGAGGGGTGGGAGTATGGGTGGGGTGGTAGGTTTGGAGGGAAGAATAACTATATTCCTAAAGTTGTACATATGAAATGTGTATTCCTTAAAAATTAATTAATTAATTAATAAAACAAAAGGTTTCTTTGGGAAAAAATTTTTAATGATCCAATACAATTATCTCATAAGTCCCAATTATATTATTATCTTCACAGAACAGCCAACTGTCTTTGGTCATAGACAAAAGCAAGAGCATTTTTACAAAGAGCTCTGTTGGTCAACTTTGATTTACTGTTAAAAAAAAAAGCCACCTTGGTTTCCTCCAAGTTACTGTGCTGGGTTCCTTCCCATCTCAAATTTTTAAAAAGGGGAAAAGTTGAGGCATAAAAAATGTGTTAATGTGAGCTTATTTCGACTCTGCTTTGTATTTGTTTCCCTGCATCCTCCCTGCTGAGCAGGATGGTGCCTGTCACATCCTTACACAAAGCATCAAAGAGCCTCTGCCTGCCAGAGTCTAAAGGCGGCTGGAAACCCTGCTGACTTCAAGGGCTGCCCGTAACCACTGATAGAGGAAAAAGCCAGCCTTGGTTGCCTCCTCTTCTCCCTCCCAACTCTCTCATCAATATAGCTGATTGGCGGCCCAAAGTAAGTGTGAAACCTGACTGGCAAGGAAATATAAGCTATGTTGTTCCCAGATTTCTATCTGCAAAATGGGCAAAATAAGCATGAAAAAGGTGCCAGGGCCCACCAGTGCATAAACGAAGCAATACACATAACCCTAGTTGACTAGAATAGAACCGTGAATATGTATAGAGAAAACTGGTAATTGGTTGGGAAGAGCTAGAGAAAGAAGGAAGGAGAGGGAGAGAAAGCTAGGCTAACGATGGTATTTATTAAGCACTTACTAGTGATCTAGTATGGTCACTTAGGACAGTTCCATCATTCAAGCAGCCCCTTAGGACACTGACATAATGGGGTTTGTGTGTTTGTGGTGTGAGAATGGACAGAAAGGAGGAATCTAGAGGATCAATATAGGAAAAGCTTTCAGGAGATGATTTTAGGAATGGAATTCACCAGTGAGATTTTGGGAGCTTTGGAGTAGATAAAAGTGATGAGAATGGAGATAGAAGGACGTATGTGAGATATATGGCCCTCAGGTCCAGGAAAAGAACCTTATCTCTAAGAAAGTTGTAGTGTCTGTGAGCAGTGGCCATGCCAGTTGATGGACCTATGTTTCCAGCACCAGGCCTGCTAGAGGGGCAGCAATCTCCCCATAAAGAGCCTTCCTCTGCTGTCCTTGCCGCTGCACCAGCCAATCTCACTGGCAAATCACCCTTTGCTAAGAAAGCATCCAGGACTGCCCTTGCATGGTTATCTGCTTTGCCAACTATTTTGGAGTAGTTACACTAAATTGGGGGATGAGGTTAGCCAAAGAATTCCAACCCTTCTCTCTTTGTCCCATTGCCTACAGGAAAGTTACTAATGCCTCGTCATATTGAATATTCTTACAACAGACTCCTCTTTCTACTCCAGGGCATGGCTTCAATCAGGCTGGTCTTATCACTTCCTTCATACTCATTCTTATGCTTTTCAGTCACCAAATATTTACCAAGTGGGCCAGTGCTGTGGCATAGCAGGTAAAGCCACTGCCTGCAGTGCCAGCATCCCATATGGGCACCAGTTCAAGTCCTGGTTGTTCCACTTCCAATCCAGCTCTCTGCTATGACCTGGGAGGGCAGTGGAGGATGGCCCAAATCCTTGGGCCCCTGCACCCACATGGGAGACCAGGAAGAAGCTCCTGGCTCCTGGCTTCAGGTTGGCTCAGCTCTGGCCACTGCAGCAAATAGGGGAATGAACCAGTGGATGAATGATCTCTCTCTCTCTCTCTCTCTCTCTCTCTCTCTGCCTCTCCTTCTCTCTGTGTAACTCTGACTGTCAAATAAATAAATAAATCTTTTTTAAAAAAATATTTAGTAGTGCTCTGTGCCAGGTCCTGCTGCAAATTTAGAAGTTAAACAACAATAACAAAAATCCTTTCAAATGATAAACTTGGAATTTTTTAAAGAAAAAGATGGGCATTTGGCACAGTGGTTAAGCTTCTGCCTGGGGTGCTCTCATCCCAGATCCTTATACCTGGGTTCGAGTCCCAGCTCCACTCTCCATACCAACATCCTGTTAATATGGACTCTGGGAGGCAGCAGTGACATATCAAGTGATGTGGTCCCTGACACCCACATGGGAGACCTAGATTCAGTTCCCAACTCCTGGTTAAAGATCTGGTCCAGCCCTGGCTGTTGGGAGCATCTGGGGAGTGAACCAGAGAATGGAAGATCTTTGTCTTTTTGTATCTCTCCCTTTCAAATAAAATGAAAATAAATGAATTTTTCTAGTATTTAAATTTTGAAAGGAAAATCTCTGTGTCATCATGAATATATTCTAGTAGGGAAAGGGAAACAAAAAGCAAAATATTGAGAATATTAGAAGGTAGGTGCTGGGTTGGGCATTGTGACTCAGGCCTGGAGTCGCCCTGTGCCATCTGTATCCCCTATCGGAGTGCCTGCAATGGAATACAACTTCTGCTTCCCATTCAGCTTTCTGCTAATGCACCTGGGTGGCAACAGAAGATGGTCCAAGTACTTGAGTTTCTGTCATCCATATGGAAAACCAGGAAGGTGTTTCTGGATCCTGGCTTCAGGAATTCCTGTGGTCATTTGGGGAGTGAACCAGCTGATAGAAGAACCCTGTCTTTTTCTCTCCCTCTCTCTATTATTCGGCCTTCCAAATAAACAAGTAAATAAATCTTTAAAATAAACAAGCAAACAAAAACAAAGGTAAGTGCACGGAAGAAAAATAGTGTAATGGTCACCATCATGGCATTCTCTTTTCTCTCTCTCTTCCTCCCTTCTTCCTTCTTCCTCTCCTTTATTCTTCCCTTCTTTTTCTTATTGCTACTTTTCCGAAGCCAACCTAGTTTTCAAGATTCAGAGCAAATTTTCTTTCTACTGTATGCCTTTCCTAACTCCTTTAGCCCACTGTAACCTACCTTGTTCAATGTGTCTTATTGTCTGTTTCATGTCTTTGTACCATCTGTACAAAATGCCCCATTTCCAAAAAGTACTGCACAGAATAGATGGGGTTGCATGTAAACACAGGAGACTTAAGCATTTTTTAAACATCCTGTGAGATCATATGACATTATATGAGTCTAATTGATGCACCTGAAGCTCATGAAGTAACATCCGGAGGAAAAGACATAATGGTCACACTTGAAATTGTGGTTAGGAGAGTTAAAGAGGCATGTCTCAAAGCTGAGGTGAGACCGACTTTCAAGAGCAGAAGAGAGCTTTGTAGTGAGGGAGACATGAGAAGAAAGATCTAGGGACTTATCTGGAGTAGAATCTTCTGAGAGGAATATTGTGAGGGAAAGACTTATAAGAAAGAACATGAAAACTTAGAAAGGGAATAGGTGGGAATAGGTGGAACACTACCTGAAGGAAAAGAACGTGCTAAGAAAATTCTGTCCATAGAGGGCAGGCGCTGTGGCATAGCAGGAAAAGCCGCCGCGTGCAGTGCCGGCATCCCATATGGGTGCCAGTTCGAGTCCTGGCTGCTCCACTTCCAATCCAACTCTCTGCAATGGCCTGGGAAAGCAGCAGAAGATGGCCCAAGTCCTAGGGCTCCTGCACCTGTGTGGGAGACCCGGAAGAAGCTCCTGGCTCCTGGCTTTGGATCGGCGCGGCTCCAGCCATTGTGGCCATCTGGGAAGTGAACCAGCAGATGGAGGACCTCTTTCTCTCTCTCTGCCTCCCCTTTCTCTGTGTAACTCTGACTTTCAAGTAAATAAACAAATCTTAAAAAAAAAGAAAGAAAACTCTGTTCATTATAAAATATCCCAAGGAGCTGAATATTTACAACCAGAGCGAGGCTTGTCAGAGACATCCTTTGGGCCGGTAATTCTCAAATTTGGTTGGTGTGTTTTTAAAAGGTGTAAGTGGGGACCACCATTGTGGCATAATGGGTTAAGCCACTGCCTGCAGCGCCAGCCCCCAATATGGGTGCTGGTTCAAGTCCTAACTACTCTACTTCCAATCCAGCTCCCTACTAATGCACTTGGGAAAGCAGCAGAAGATGGCCTAAATACTCGGGTCCCTGAAGACCCAGGAAGCTCCTGGTTCCTGGTTTCAGCCTGGCCCAGCCCCGGCCATTGCAGCCATTTGGGGAGTGAACCAGCCAATGGATGGAAAACCTCTTTCTCTGTCTCTCTCTCTGTAACTGTTGTTCAGATAAATAAAATAAATCTTAAAAAAAAAAAAAAAGAAGTATTCATTCCTGAAGCTTCCTCTAGGCCAAGTGAATGAGACTGTTCTGAGGAAAATCCAAGGGCTTTGCATTTTTTACTAATATGTATTCTAAGTGACTCTTTTGAGTTGGCACATTTGACAAGCATGGCTTGGCAAAGCCTACGGCAGTGGGCATCAAACTGCATTGTCCACAATGCTGTGTGGCTGTTGTTAGTTCTGAGAAGCACCCTAAGTAACAGTGGTCTTGGTCTAGGCTAATGCTAGCAAAACCACGTGCCAAGTCTCTGCCAGTTTATCTTTGGAAGTTGTGGGGTATCCCGGGGGTCACCTGACCCAAGAGGCATTCCAAACTCCCCCACCACGTTTCTCCAGAGAGACTGGAAAGACAAAGGACTTACTTCCCCAGATGCCCTTGCTGCTAAGCATGTCCATGTGACACATATTGGTTAACCAGAGGTAAGCTGAGGTTTCCTGGGGGCTTCTGGGAATGGTTTGGTTTCCTTGGTATTACAGACAGATGTCATTGGTGCCCTGTAATACTTTCTTCCTGGCTTGAATGAGGCTGTGAAACCTCTCTAACCACAGCAGCCTCCTCAGGATTGAAGGTCACAAGCACAAAGGGAAAGGCAGGAGCATCGCAGACCTGACTGTTGTGGACACAGTCGCTTCTCGTGTTGACAAGGAATGACAGTCCGAATGTTTAAAGCCACTTCAAAGTTGGTTTTCTGTTACTTGCAACTGAAAACATTCCTTACTGAATCAAAGGAAAAGCGAGAGAAGCCTAGGGCTGAGACGAGAAAAGATTAGTCATCCTGAGAACAACACAGGACTGACAGAATTGGCTTGTGTCCTCATCGGGGTGCAAAGGAGGGCAGAGTGCACGGATGCTGAACCCTAGAAGCTAAGTCTGAGTGAGAACTTAGAAAGGGAGCAGATAAAGCTAACACCTGGTGCCTGAGCTATCCTAACAGAATATTTGCTTGGGATAAAACAAAATTCATTTTTCTTAACAGGATATATTTTAAAATATCACATTCTGGCCGGTGCCGCGGCTCACTAGGCTAATCCTCCGCC
The DNA here is from genome assembly GCF_051225735.1 of Oryctolagus cuniculus. NCBI lineage: Eukaryota > Metazoa > Chordata > Mammalia > Lagomorpha > Leporidae > Oryctolagus > Oryctolagus cuniculus. Next base: position 102,576,040 of record NC_142870.1, read on the forward strand.
TGCAGCGCCGGCACACCGGGTTCTAGTCCTGGTCAGGGCGCCGGATTCTGTCCTGGTTTCTCCTCTTCCAGTGCAGATCTCTGCTGTGGCCTGGGAGCGCGGTGGAGGATGGGCCCTGCACCCGCATGGGAGACCAGGAGAAGCACCTGGCTCCTGGCTTTGGATCAGCGCAGTGTGCTGGCTGCAGCACGCTGGCCATAGTGGCCACTGGGAGGTGAACCAAGGGAAAAAGGAAGACCTTTCTCTCTGTCTCTCTCTCACTGTCTAACTCTGCCTGTCAAAATATATATATATATATGTGTATGTATGTATATATATATATATATATATATATATATATATATCACATTCCCTCAACAGAATGCAACCCTGGCACAAACAAGACATGATAGAGACGAGACTTTCAGCTATGAGGTCATGTGATGGAGGTGCCATGGTGGCAGGAGCAAAGTGTCTCATAAATTAGCAATTTGCTTTCTGAGATTTCAGTTCTCACTGAGTAGGAAAAAATAACCAGACTGCTACTTTGAATTTCATCTTAACCAAAAAAAGGGAAACTAATTGTGAAGTGCATCTGGGGTTTGAAAAGAGAGTGTCCAGGTTACCTTAGATTTTGTGATGTTCAACAATGTCAAATGTGCTCCTAGACACCAGGAAATCAGATTTGAAGAAGTTGAAGGGAGGAGCCGGCGCTGTGGCATAGCAGGTAAAGCCACTGCCCTGTAAGGGCATCGGTTCAAGCCCTGGCTGCTCCACTTCCAATCCAGCTCTCTGCTATGGCCTGGGAAAGCAGTAGAAGATGGCCCAAGTCCTTGGGCCCCTGCACACGCGTGGGAAACCTGGAAGAAGCTCCTGGCTTCAGATGAGCACAACTCCGGCCATTACGGTCGTTTGGGGAGTGAACCAGTGGATGGAATACACCTCTCTCTCTCTCTCTGTCTCTCTCTTAGCCTCTGCCTCTCTGTAACTCTGCCTTTCAAATAAATAAATAAATCTTTAAAAAAAAGAAGTTGAAGGGAGTCTCTTGCACCCTATGGCAGCAGTCAGCTTCCAGCTGTCCTGCCTGCCATGCTGATCCCTCACAGCATAGTCAATAGAATGAGCTCTGCACATAGAAAAAAAAAAAAATAAGAAACTGAAGGGAAAGATAAGTCAGATGCAAAGAACTAAAACAATTAAGGAAAGATTAATTTAAAAGTTTTTCAAAAATGAAATTTTAAACTCAACAACACCAACGACATGGAACAATTTGTAGCAAGGGCTATGATTCCTTTTCTGTTTTAAGTGTATGCATTATTTATTTGAAAGGCAGAGTAACAGAGAGAGAGAGAGAAAGAGGGAGAGAGATGAGATACTGAGAGTGTGTTTCACTCCATCTGTGTTTCACTCCCCAAGTGCTCACCACAGTCAGGGCTGGAGCAGGCTGAAGCCAGGATCCAGGAACACCCATATGGGTCTCCCAAGTAGATGGAGTCATCATCTGCTGCCTCCCAGGATGAACATTAGCAAGAAGATGGATCACAGGTGGAAGCGGGACTTGATCCCAGGCACACAGAAATGAAATATGGGTGTTCCAAGAGGTAACTTAACCCACTGTGCCATTATACCTGCCCCCAGGGGCTGCAGTTCTTACTCTAAAGGAATTTATATTCTGTAGGGAGAGAGGAAAATGAGAGAATCATTCAGACATCCTGTTACCATTCACTGAACATCTACTATGAAAAACAATGTGATAAATAATGTATATAAAATGTATAATATTTACAAATACTCTGCAAGGTAGGTATTGTTCTCAGTTAACAAATAAAGAGATTAAGTGTTTAGACTGGTGAAGTAAATTGCTCATAGTCTCACAGTTTATGAGCAAATTGGAGCTCCAGCTGCCCTCCTCTTGCATCTGAGTCAGCCTCATCCCAGGACCCAGAACTGGCAAAAGGCAACTTGGCTTTGTTCTGCATTTCCCATGTATAGTCAAGAGCACCAGGAGTTCATGTTCATGCATTACCCCTAATATTGGCCACTATTTCATTTATTTATTTATTGCCAGGCAGAGTTAGACAGTGAGAGAGAGAGAGAGAGAGTTATAGACAGTGAGAGAGAGACAGAGAGAAAGGTCCTCCCTCCGTTGGCTCACTCCCCCAGTGGCCGCCACAGTCGGCACTGCACCGATCTGAAGCCAGGAGCTGGGTACTTCCTCCCGGTCTCCCATGCGGGTGCAGGGACCCAAGCACCTGGACCATCCTCCGCTGCCCTCCCGGACCACAGAAGAGAGCTGGACTGGAAGAGGAGCAACCAGGACTAGGACCCGGCGCCCCAACCAGGACTAGAATCCAGGGTGCAGGTGCCGCGGGCAGAGGATCAGCCAAGTGAGCCACAGCGCCGGCCAACACTGGCCACTATTAACATCAGACCACAAATAAAGTTATTTCCATCTTTGAAATTGGAAATATCTGCTAAATGTCTGGTGGGAGAATCAATTCATTGAATCAAAGACTTAGTATTTTAATCATTCTATACTGAAAAGCTCCTCAACTCTCAGAACCTTTGGCAAATCATTGTTTAAACAGCTGTTGAATGACAAGATGTGTAAAAAAGGTTTATTTTACCATTCTAAAAGAAGTTATTTTTAAAGACATTAACTCTTTAAAATGTTGAAAATAATTGCACTTAACTGTGCAATGTGTTTAGTCTAAAATGTTAAACAGCAGATAAAATTCTAACCTAAGTTTTACTGCAAATGTTTAATAAGTTATATAATAGATTATAATCATTGACTAAGCAAAATTGAGGACCGAATCAATTATACACCGACAGTGGTATATATATTATATGTAACATAATATATGTGCCAAATGTATGTTATATATTAATATATATGTATTTGATTTGAGCGAAACGAGTGAAACGTCTACTTTCTTCTCTATAGTGTTAATTATTGATTGAATTAATGGGAAACTAAATTTACATTCCATATTTCTTGACCTATGTACATTCAACCTACATGTTCTAGCTAAAAATGGTAAAGTCAATGAGATCACCACATGGGAATGGTCTTGGAATTAAGTCTTTAGAAGTTCATTACCTGGGACAGGGTAGTTTAGCCTAGTCAGAGTACACCATTGTCCCACATCCAAGTTCTTGGGTTTGATCCCTGGCTCCGCACCTGATTCCGTTTCCCTCCTGCTGTGGACCCTGGAAGGCAGTAGTGAATCTAGATTGGGTCCCAGCACCCAGATTGGGCTGAACCTCTCAGCTACCACTGACATTTGGGAGTGAATCAGAAGGTGAGAGTTTTCTCTCTTTCTCTCTGTCTCAAATAAATAAAAAATAATATTTTAAATGTTTTAAAAAGAAGTCTATTGCCTTCAGTGCTTAAGACAGCAGCAGCAGGAGATAGTTTTAGCCAGAGTTTCATTGCCTTGAAGGAGTCACATAACCAGCCACACCCTATTTCCTGTATATTCCTGAATGTAAAAAATACCCAGTAAACCAAACACAAAGAGCACATTATACTAAATTTTCTTGTGTACAATATCAGCTCTCCTGAAAGTTAAGGGGAAAGGTTTCCATGCATTGTTCCTAGTGGCAAAAAGCATCATGTTTAGAAGTAAATAAAAATGAAATTTGGTCCACTCATCTCTTTTCATGCACAGCAAAATTTGAGAAACTCATAAAACACATTTGATCAGTTCTTTGCTTTGAACAGATATACGCACATATATAAATTCTTCAAAATGTGCTCATTGTCTATTGACTTCCTTGTTAGGTTGGGCCTGCACAAGCGCTGTGATGGGGGCTGTAATTTAGCTGGCTTCCTCTGGCCAAGGCCTGCACCCTGGCACAGGGCTGGCTGTGGGGGAGGGGTAAAGTATGCCTGATCCTGATGGGTCCACACAGCCTGGGCATAAAGGACTTAGCTGTGCTGACCGAGACTTTCTATGGCCTGGCTCTCAAGAGTGAGAAAGAAAAAGGAGATAGCGTAGAAAAAATATGGCTTTCTTATGGGAATAAATATATCCATGTACCCTCTGCTAGGCTCTTTGTGTGCACAGATCTGAGACCAGACTTAGAGCCACTGCACTTGTGCTTTGCTAGAGCGAGTGGGATGCGGTGTGGCATGCCTGCTCAGCAATGTGCACTTTGCAGCAAGAGGACTTTCCATGATCCTTCTGGCTCTCAAAGAGCATGACCTTATTTGTCTGCTAAAAATATGGCCTCAAATAGGTTCCTGGTCAACACTATTTTGTGACTCTAATGGGAAAAATATTCAATAATTTGCTGTCTTCCTCCCTCCTAATAGTCATCTTTCCCCCTCTTGATCCTAATTTCTGCCAGACCTAGAATCCCAGGATGTTAGAAAGTGAAGGATCCTTTGAGATCAAATCCACTAGCCTTTTGCTTTCCTCGTGAGAGAACTGAAGCCTCTTTGTGCTTTCTGCTCCACTTAATTCTTCTGATATCTGCTCACATTTTTGCATCATTCAAAAGCTTCTGGAAAATATGAACTAGAAAAATTTGCTCACTGAAGACTTTGCTCTGTGTAACCTCCAATCAAAACTAAGGAGTATGAGAGAAGAAAGAAAATGAGAAACATGCATGCGTTGAGAACTTAAAGCGCTGTTGACATTCATTTTATTATTACATATCATGCAAACCTTTTATTTCATTAGTTAAAAACTTCTTTGCAAGTATGGTCTGTGCTTTTAAAATTATCTTTCAATCTATGTGAAACATAGCACAGTACCATGAATGCCCAGGAGTTTAATAAATATTGTTTGAGGATGATGAGCTGGTCTCTGCCTGGCCTACCAGCAGTATCCCACATAATCGTCCCAGACAGATCAGAATCCATCCTATTTATAACAACCTCCAGGGAGCGAGAATCTAAACCTTCTTCTCTAACTCATTTCAGTGTCTAATAAGCCTGAGTGTCAGCTGCAAGATTCATCCCAAGAAAGTAACATTTAGGAACGTTGCATGGAAATGCTGGACTCTCCCCAGGAGGCATTGGAGCCAATCGCTTGAATTACTTCCAAGCTACCCTGCGGCGGAGGTGGTAAGTGGGGAAGCCAAGGCAGGCACTGAAGGGGAGGGCAGTCCTAGGAGAAAACAAAAGGACAGAGAACAGGTATCTTTTCTCTTCAGGGGAAGTGGGGCTGCGCACACTTGCTGACAGTACTGTCCAGTGTTAATCGGATTTCAGATGGGGAGTAGCTGGGGGAGAGCTCTGTGACAGGAGAAGGCAAGTCTGCTATTGGCTACCCAGCTTTTCACACCCCTCCCTGGAGCAGTTTCTCTGTGAGGATCAAATTGCTGCTTCCTATTTCCCCTTCCTACTCCAGGGACATCAGGGCTAGTTACAGCTAACTAACAGAAAAAGAATCCGCATGCTGTAGCTGTACAGCAAGTGATCTAATACTCTGTGTGTGTGTGTGTGTGTGTGTGTACACTCTTTGTGCACATGTGTAATGAGGTTTGGAGGGTGGAAGGTTCAGAGTTAAAATGGCAGGAGGTGAAGAAAGGAAGGTTTAATAGGAAGCTACAATGCTTTAAAGGGCAGAACAGAGGCTTCCATTCAAGGGATCTAGATTAAGGCTGAAAAGCAGAGCAAATGTCTAGAGAAACTGCAAATTCATTTAAAACCCAGGAGAGGGAGGAAGGCAGAATCGGAGGGAGAATGAGCACCGAAGTGGGGAAGTGCAGGTCGGAAAAAGTGGGGTTGTTGGGATATTTGCACAGCAAGGGATGGAACAGAGCTTGGGAAGTCGGCCTCAGTCCTCTAATCGGGCCACCTGTCAAGGCTATGTCCTGCCCTGGGCTTTGAGCAGCAGTAGGGCCCTGTGACCAGGGGGCCTTGGCAAAGGGAAGGCAGATAGGTGGCAGGGCCTCTCTATTGAGGGCTTGGGATGAGATGCAACTAAGTGGAGTAAGTATTGCTGGATAGGTTAGAGGAGGAGATCAGATGGGAAAAAAACAAAGCAATCTTCTTGAGCCCTGATTATTTGGAAGACAGAACGTGGTCGGCATGATTGGGAATCTTGCTTTGGGGTAGCTGAGAGCAGGACGGGGTGGGGCCCCCACGGTCAGTACAGGGGACTGAAACCTCACTCATGAGCCAGTAGTCACTTAGGAGAATCTAGGTCACTTACAATACCTGGTCCACCATGTCTTAGCGCTTCTTTCTCAAGGTGCCTTCAAACAAAAGCAGCACTTGATTGGGGAACCGTGAATTTACAAATCTAAACTGATACAAGAAACCCTGGTGACATTAAGAGCTTGGAGAGGAAGAATGGGCAGAAGCAAGTAAGTCATAAATAGCCACATGTGAGCCTTCTAAGATGTGTCACTCCTTGAAATAGAACAAAGGGTCCATGTGCTTGTCCCATCCCTGTTTCCTGTTAATCTCCACAAGTCATTTGCTATAGCTCTGTAGGAACCTCATGTTATTTTGCTGAAATTGCAAATGATTTATTTTATGAATGCTGAATCACAAGGCTATGGTGGAAAAAAATAACCTCCACACACACACACAAAAACAATCCTTAACTCTATTCTTGTTCCTCATGTGTGTGTATGTGTGTGTGCATGTGTGCATGTTACTTTAGATGTATGTTCCATAAATCAGTATTTAAAAATGTTTTAAAAATTTATTTGAGGAAGAAAGAGAGAGAGAGAGAGAGAGAAAGAGAGAAAGAGAGAGAGGCAGTCATGAATGCAATCCAGGTCTCCCTTGTAAGTGGCAGGAACTCAATAACTTGAGCCATAACCTTTGACTCCCAGGGTCTGCATTAGCAGGAAGCTAGAGTCCAGAGCCAGAGATGGTAGCCAACATATATATAAAACATCTTCTAGGCCAAGTGGCTGTCCCTCAGTATTTTCTTTATAGCACAGGGTTCAAGGAGTTTCAAGACAAAAACCTGAGTTCAAATCCAAAGCTGGCCAGAGTCCTAAATATTATTCCTGCTTTTCTTGGCATTTTCAAACTTCCCTGGCACATCTCTGCAAAAAATAATGAAATGCTATTTACTAAACCTTGTGGTTAAAGTGTGCCTTTTGTAAACTTTTGCCCCTATGTTATTATGTACCTGTTTCAGATTAGATCAAGCTGGGGCAGCTCACTTAATGTGTTTACCAAATTCAAGCCTGAACTGTCTGTGGCAATTCTGGGATTTCTTTACAACCCTACTACCTCAAATGTTTCCTCTATAAATCAAGGGTATGTATTTTTTTTTTCTTAAGAAAAAAAAAACTTGTCTATTGACTTTGGAAAACAACAATTTACCATGTGTTGATGTAAGCATAAGAAATTGTTAGGGTGTGGGGATGGATCCTTTTTTTACTAATATTCTGATCTCCCATTTTCAAAGATAGAGAAGATGGATGCATTTTATAATCCTCTTCGAAAAGCACCTCTTTACAGTTCTACCTTGCTGCAATGATTGGTGGAACTCATGCGCGTGGGGGCTGGCTGGAGTGAGGGATGAGGAGAGTCTGAGTTACATTCCCTAAATGTAGTGCTCAATGTTTAAGAGTTCTTCACAACTTCTGTTTTACCTTAAAACTCCATAACATCTCTTTGTCATGGCATAAAATTAGCTCCTCACCTCCACCACACTATTCCTTGAATAAACAGACTCTTCAGAGCAATAGATCATATTTAACCAGTAACTTTGTTTACCACGATCCTATGAATTTATCAGATGGAATTTTGTTTACTTACCAGTTTGGAATCATGCTTATGCACTGGTTAGTAATCTTTTTTACTTTTGTCAATTTTGAAAGTAGTAAATTTACACCTAGCATTCTAAAAGATTCTAAATGAAAAGGTGATCTGATGCAGTTGGATATTATAGTCACGGGAGCTCACCTTGAATGCTTACGTTGTGCCTTGTGCAAACTAATAAAACAGGCGCAATCTTTGCCATCAAGAAGCTCATGGTCTAGTGGATAAGACAGATACACATCAACTAATCAGACAAATGCATGCAAAATGGCAGCTGCGGAGGATTGTGCTCCAAGTACAGGGACAGCGTGGGGGCCTGATTAAAAAAAAACAAAAAAAAAAAGACACTATAAGTAACAGTTGAGCTGGTCCAGTGGTCTGGAAAGTCTTCCCAAGGAAGTTGTGCTTGAACTGAGAACTGGAGGAGGGACAAGAATGTGGGGTTAACTAGGGAAAGGGAGAGCATTACAACGGAGGAGGGAGTGTGTTCCGGGCAGTGGCTACTCCAGTGGCAATGGCATGATGGAGGGAGGGAGCATGGTGCATTTGGGAGAAATTGGAAGCAGCTCAGCATAGCTGTTTCACAGAGCCAGGGCAGTGGGGGACACATGATGAGACTGCAGGGTGAGAACCCACAACACCACATGGGGCTTTGGAGGCGCTTAGGCAGTAGAGGTTTTTAAGCTGCTTTGTGTGAGTGTTTGGAAAGGAAGTTAGAAGATGAGCAAGAAGAGTAATCAAGAGATTCTGCATGTAGGAGATCTTGCTGCTGAACCTCATTTCCAAATTGACAGATTTCTAGGCATTTCATAGGATTGTTTGTAATGTACTAATTTTTTCGTATTTGTTTTCATTTTTATTTGAAAAGCAGAGATCAGAGAAAGCTCTTCAGTCTGCCGACTCACTCCTCATAAGTCCATAACCACTGGGGATGGGGCAGGCAGAAGCCAGGAGCCTGGATCTCAATCCAGGGACCCAAGTATCGAGCCATCATCTGCTGCCTCCCAGGGTGTGCATTAGTAGGAAGGTGGAATGGAGGGCACTCAGATATAGGATGTGGGCATCCCAAGCAACATCTTAACCATTGTGCCAACTGCCCACCCTCATTTCATAGGATTTAAAAGACCACTACGATGAAATTTTTTTCAGAACTTTCAAGTATTAATTTACCTACACTACTCCAAGTAAATAATTATTTATGATTTAAAACCTCCACAGACTGTCTCCTTCTCTCTCTCTCTCTCTCTCTCTCTCCCATGCTCATGGGAGACCTGGATGAAGCTCCTGGCTCCTGGCTTTGGCCTGGCCCTGTCCCAGCTATTGCAGCCATTTGGGGGAACAAACCAGCAGATGGAAGATATTTCTCTGTCTCTGTAATTCTGCCTTTCAAATAAATAAATAAATCTAGAAAATCTCCACAGAACTTAATCCTAAAATTTATTGTGCGGTAATTCTCTTGTTAAAGTTTGAATTCTAGTACATATGGCCTTGGTTACTACAGGAATCCTTATCAGGGAGATTTCCATGGGCCGCCAGGCATGGGACAGTGCTGTGGGTTTAGCAGGTGCTTCTCCAGGATGCCTTAGGCAGGCTCTAGGGAATAGGTGAAATTGTTCCCAAGACCTTCCTGCCCCAGCCAGTGGCACATTCCAGAACTCTAAGCCTCTAAACCAAAGCATTGCCACTGAGTGTCTCAATCCTTCTCTCCTCTTTTTCTCTCCCCAGATTTCAATCCCATTGAAAGTTCTCTGTCTTACTTTCTACCAATAACTTTCCCCTGTAGACTATTACAGGTAATCTTCCCCTGTCCTTTTTAATGATTTATTTATTTGTTTGAAAGCCAAAGTTACACAGAAAGGGGGAGGGAGGGAGGGAGAGAGAGAGAGAGAAAGAGATTCCATCTGCTGGTTTACCTCCAAGATGGCCACAACAGCCATCAGGGTCTCCCAGGAGGGTAGCAGGGACCCCAAGAACTTAGGCCATCCTCACTGCTTTTTCCAGGCCATTAGGAGGCAGTTGGATCGGAAGTGGGATTCATATGGGACACCGGCATCACTGGAAGTGGCTTTACCTGTGCTGCCATAACACTGGCCTTACAAGTAGTCTCTCTTACACATTAACTGACGTGAAAAGTATTGGGGGCTGGTGCTGTGGTATTGTGGGTTAAGTTGCCGCCTACAATGCCAACATCCCATACGTGTGCCAGTCCAAGTCCCAGCAGCTCCACTTCTGATCCAGCTCACTGCTGATGTGCCTGTGAAAGCAGCAGAGGATGGCCCAAGTATTTGGGCCCCCGCACCTGCATGGGAGACCTGGGAGAAGCTCCTGGCTCCCAGCTTCAGCCTGGCCCAGAGCTGGCGGTTGCAGCTATTTGGGGAGTGAACCAGTGGATGGAAGATCTCTCTCTCCCTCTCTCCTTCTGTATCCCCCTCTCCATCTCTCTATGTGACTCTGAGTTTCAAATAAAATAAAATAAATCTTAAAAAAAATTGGAAGGTTCTAACTTCTGTTAATTTTAGGTATATAAAAAAGGGTTTTATAAGTTCCTGCTCCTCCCCCCCCACCTCTGTGACTTAAAGCCATGTCTTTGTGTTACTTAGAAATAGATCTGCTGGTTAACAGTTTCCCATTCAAGGTGGTAGAGAAGACTGGTGCTGGCCATAGGGTGGATAGTTTGGGCAGAGGGTAGGGCAATGAACTTATCTTAATAACAAGGTGCATAAAGTTGCTTGTTTTCACAGCTGTGCTTCTTCCTTGCAAAGCTGGGCTCTTTAAAGGAGACATTAGTACTGAGAGTCGCGTTTTCTAACAGGTACAATTTCTTCTTGCTAAGGGCAAAGACACTGAGATCTTCCAATTGTGGGCACTGAGAGGGAAAGGCTGTTACTCCATTTTCCCTGGAACAGAGTAATGCAGAGTTTCATTGCTTGGCAATATTGTCTTGGGCATCAGTTCCCAAATGGAATGTGGCATGAAACATAATTCTTGCAGACTTGCTCATGTGTGCAGCTGTGCATGGCATAAGAATCCCCAGAGCAAACCTTCGGGTTGCCAAACAGAGTTAGTCCTAAAGTAGCCCCACGGAACATACCTCAAGTTTCATGAAGCATCGCCACATCACCCTTTTCCTCGTTTGAGTGCCTCTTTCACTCCTAGGGAGGCCCTAATTGGAGGTAAATGGCCAACCCTGGAGAGGAGCACAGGATCAGGCTCAGGCAGAATGGGGAGGTTTACAGATCATGTCTCTAGTGCAGGATTCAGTGAACTATCACCCACAACCCCAGCCTAGCTGCGGCGGGGAGCTGTCACAGGCTTCTGCACAGGACTGTGGTTGAGGGGAAGAAGAACAAAACAAACAGCGTGGCCTGCAAAGCTGGTGGTAGTTCCCGCCTGGTCCTTTCCAGTCAAAGTTGCTGACCTTAGCTTCAGAGCCTTCCCTTCTCCCTTTCTTTGCCTTCTTTCCTCTTCAACTCCTCTTCTTCCACTTTAGAAAGGAGCCCCCACTCCCAACCCTCACCACTGCGGTTTATTTACTCAACAATTCAAGCTAATCCTCCCATCCAAAGGCAAACACTCTGGCCTGACTGCTTTTTCCCAGCTAGTAAGATGGGCTGGTATTCCAATTCTTCCTCTCCCAGACTCGCCTCCCACCACCCCCACGTACAAACCCTGCTTCCACTACGGGGCCAAGGCGTGGAGCTACCTCTCCCCAGGCTGAGGGCATCCCAGTTCTTATTGCCTGGGGGCAAGCATTTATATCAGACAGGAGGCAAAGAAGACCCAGGCAGGGCCTTCTGTATTGTATTAGTTATGTTTCAAGTTACTTGAGACAGCCTAACATAAAAGAGAAAAGAAATGTATTTAGCTCACTATTTTGGAGGCTGAGAGGTCAAAATTGGGAGGCCTCAGTGGTTCACTCCTGGTGATGGCCTGTATTCGTCAGTTCCTTGTCCTTGTAACACAGGGCCTGAAAGAAGCCACTTACGAAGGAAAGAGGTTTGCATGGGCTCCTTGTTTTGAAGGTTCACAGAGCATGACTGGGCAAGGCCTATTGTCAAGATGGAGGAAGGCAGTGGCGGAGAGAGCGATGATCACAGAGCAAACCAGGAAGAAGATTGGGAGCAGCTGGGACTGACAGTGTTGATAACCAAGGCCTTCACAAGAAATGCTTTCTGAAGGACTGCCCCTGATGACCTAAGGACCTCCCACTAGCCCATCTCCTAAACACTGTGATAGGGGCTGGTGCTGTGGTGCGCTGGGTTAAACCGCCACTTGTGACGCCCATATCCCCTAGCAGAGTGCTGCTTTAAACCCTAGCTACTTTGCTCCCTATCCAGCTCTCTGCTAATGTGCTAATATGGGAAGGCAGCAGAAAACGCCCCCCATTGTGTTCCTGGCTCTGGGTTTCAGCCTGGCCCAGTCCTAGCCATTGTAGACGTTTGGGGCGCGAACCAGTGGATGGAAGATCTCTCTCTCTCTCTCTCCCTCTCTCTTTCTCTCTCTCTCTCCATTTCTTTGTCTCTCCCTCTCTTCACCTCTGCCTTTCAAATAAATCTTTAAAAAATTAATTTAAAAAATAAGCATGTAATTGGATTAAGTGTTTTTTAATGCCAGATTACTTTCTTTTTTATTTATTTATTTATTTATTTTATTTTACTTTTTTGACAGGCAGAGTGGACAGTGAGAGAGAGAGACAGAAAGGTCTTCCTTTTCCGTTGGTTCACCCTTCAATGGCCGCAGCGGCCAGCCTGCTGCGGCTGGCGCACCGCGCTGATCCGATGGCAGGAGCCAGGTACTTCTCCTGGTTTCCTATGCAAGTGTAGGGCCCAAGCACTTGGACCATCCTCCACTGCCTTCCCTGGCCACAGCAGAGAGCTGGACTGGAAGAAGAACAACCGGAACAGAATTTGGCGCCCCGACCGGGACTAGAACCCGGGGTGCCTGCGCTGCAGGCGGAGGATTAGCCTATTGAGCCACGGTGCCAGCCTGGATTAACTTTTTAACCTCTTAGTACCATTAACTGGGATTTAAACCTAAATGTCCACATAAGTTTGAGAGCCACATCCTATTCAGACTTTAGCAGGGCCTGATTACAGATGACATCATAATGGCAAGAGAAAGTCTGGGAGGGAGTGATCACATCATCAGACAGGACTCCAGGAATCAGCTCGGGGGTCCAGCACAGGCCTTTCTATCAATGTGCTCCTGTGAGAACCCACAGGTCCTGTGAGAACTGAGAGCTACCTGAGGAACTGCGGAGGGGAGCTCTGAGGAACTGCGGAGGGGAGCTCTCCCAGTGACCTTCAACTTCTCACTTGACCTCACCTCTTAAGAGTGCCACACCCTTTCTCAACATCACCACATTAAGGATCCGGTCTCCAGCACGTGAATCCAGGGCCACAAACCAGATCCAGCTCATCCCAAGTCTCCTCTGCAGGCACAGAGGAAAGGTCTGCTCCTTGGAACCTCCCCGGGTTATGACACCTAGGGGCCATGAGAAGCCACAGGACCTCTGGGCTCAGCATGACAACCCGCAGTGCTCTCTGCCCGCTGGCCCCTCACAGGTCTCTCTCTCTGCTTTGTCTGGCATGGATGTGTTACTGCGTGGAGCAGTGATTAAAGGCATGAACTCACTCACTGAGAAAAAAATGCAGTTCTGATGTTGATGTTAATCAGCCAGTGGTTCTGTTTCCTCTTCTGGGGAGAGGGCATAATAATAGTCCAGCTCACCAGGCTGCATTGAAGATTAAATGAGTTGATCTGCATAAAATTGTTTTGAACAGGGCCCACCACATGGTAAAGAATAAAGTGCTAGTTTCACTAGTGTTTGATGTTCTGAGGTTAGGCCGTGTCATGGCCGGTGCTGGCTCAGGTGTCCATTGCTCTAAGCTCTGATAGCTCAAGGTGAATTCTACTCTCAATCATAAGCCAGGCCACCTCCATGGGGTCTGCAACACTGTGAAATAGGTGAAATGTGTTCAAGAGGCCCCCGACCTCCCTTATTCTTTATGACTTTTACTGTACATCATGACCCAAAGCATCATGCGTTTAAGTGGAAGTTATGATCTGATTTCCAAATATGTAAAGTGGTGCATACAACAGCCCTGTGTAATAACATGCATGGCAGTTATCTAGAAATATCGAGTGGAGGAGGGATATGAACTGGGAGGCTGCCAGTTAGCAGAAAGATCTGGTTTGGTGATATCTGCCGTTCTCCATTCTGATTGGTTGGTGGCCCCGCAGAACTGGTTGGTAAGCATGTTGAATATCCACGCTGGCTGGAGCAATGTAGTTAATGTGAACCCTATTTTATCAACAAGGAAACTGAGTTTCTGAGCCATTGGAAACCTTGTTTATGAATCCACAACAGTGAAGGAACAGCCGGTGTCCAGAACCCAGTTTCTCTGGTCTCTAATCAAGCCCTGTGGCTGGCATATTTATTACTACATATATATACATATATATATATAATCAAATGAGTTATGTTCAGTTACAATCATAAACTCAGTCCTGGCATACACAGTGCCTACGGGTTGTTGCTCCCAGAAGGCTCGCACCATCACAGGGCTGCCTGTGAAGGACAGGCGCTCCCACGCCTCAGCAGGAATTCTCTGCAGTCTTTACAGTGTCTCCCTTTCCTCAAAGGACAGGTGACTTATCAGGTTATAGGAAGAAAGTGAGAGCACAAGGTGCCCAGCCACCTTCCCTCCCTTTTATGGTGGGGCCTAGACTCATGACTCAGTTTCTCTGATCATTTTCTCCTGTGGGAAAGGGCTGCAAGTGTTCCCTTTTGCTTGTGGTAGGAGGGATATATTTAATGGAAGGGAAATATTAGGAGGCTGATTTGGTTGCATATCTCAGCCTTGATCTATAAATAAATAAATAAACTAAAAGATCAAGAAATAAAACAAGGGGCCGGTGCTGTGGCATGGTGGGTAAAGCTACTGCTTGCAGTGCCTGCATCCCATATGGGCACTGCTTTGAGTCCCGGCTACTCCACTTCCGATCCAGCTCTCTGCTATGGCCTAGGAAAACAGTAGAAGATGGCCCACGTGCTTGGGTCCCTGCACCCATGTGGGAGACCCAGAAGAAACTCTTGGCTCCTGGCTTTGGATCTGCACAGCTCCAGCCGTTGTGGCCATCTGGGGAGTGAACCAGTGGATGGAAGACCTCTCTCTCTCTCTCTCTCTCTCTCTCTCTCTGTAACTCTGCCTTTCAAATAAATAAATAAATCTTTTTTTAATAAATAAAACAAAAGGATTTTACCGGGGCTGGTGCTGCGGTGCAGTGGATTAATGCCCTAGCCTGAAGCGCCAGCATCCCATATGGACGCCGATTCGAGTCCCAGTTGCTCCACTTACAATCCGGCTCTCTGCTATGGCTTAGGAAAGCAGTGGAAGATAGCCCAAGTCCTTGGGCCCCTGTGCCCACATGGGAGACCTGGAAGAAGCTCTTGGCTCCTGGCTTCGGATCGGCGCAGCTCCAGCTGTTGCGGCCAATTGGGAAGTGAACCATCGGATGGAAGACCTCTCTCTCTCTCTCTCTCTCTGTCTGTCTCTCCTCTCTCTGTGTAACTCTTTCAAATAAATAAATCTTTATTAAAAAAAAAACATTTTACCAAGTATGAACACAACTTACCAAACTATGTTCCATAGAATGTTGACTTTCAAAAGTTTCAAAGGTATGTCTTTTAAAAATGGCTCCTGGGGCTGGCATTGTGGCTCAGTGAGATAAGTTACCACCTGAGATGCCTGCATCCCATATGAGGTCCAGTCCCTGGCTGCTCCAGGTTTTTTTTTTTTTTTTTTTTTTTTAGATTAATTTATTTGAGAGGCAGAGTTTTACACACACACACACACACACACACACAGAGACAGAGAGAGAGAGAGAGAGGTCTTGCAACCGCTGGTTTACTCCCCAATTGGCCACAACGGCCAGAGTTGTGCCAATCCAAAGCCAGGAGCCAGGTGCTTGTTCCCAGTCTCCCACATGGGTGTAAGGGCCCAAGGACTTGGGCCATCTTCTACTGCTTTCCCAGGCCATAGCAGAGAGCTGGATTGGAATTGGAGCAGCTGGGACTCAAACCAGTGCCCATATGGGATGCCAGCACTGCAGGTGGTGGCTTTTCCTGCTAAGCCACAGCGCCTGCCCCTGTTCCACTTCTGATCCAGCTCCTGCTAAAGCACTTGGGAGGGCAGCATGCTGCCCACATGGGAGATCTGGATGGAGTTCTAGGCTCCTGGCTTCAGCCTGGCCCAGCCCTGCCCACTGCAGACATTTGGGAAATGAACCAGTGAATGGAAGATTCTCTTTCTCTCTTTCTCTCCCTCTCTCTCTCTAATTTTGCCTTTCAAATAAATGAATAAAGTTTTAAAAAAATAGAAAACAAGAAAGGTATCTATAGGTTTATAAGATGTTCATATTACAAGGTTTTTCAGGCTTCAGTATGCAAGCAAGGACTGCACATCCCTAGAAGGTGAATCTAATAACATGGGCCATCTCCCAAACTTTAGTACTGAACTCCTTTGCTTACAGACCATGTGCCCATCACGAGAGGAACACAGTTTAGCAAATGCTGACAAAATAAATGAGAGCAGCTAGAAAGGCCGCTACCTGATTAAAAGGCAACCCTCTTTTCAAAAAGTGCGGTCTGCTCTCTTCCTCATGGCTGTATCAAAGGTGTGTAAGTGTGTGCTGGGACTGCCAAGCACAGATGGGAGCACATGTACGGTTCATGCCAATGCGAACTGGAGTCCTATCAGGGAAGAAGAAAATGAAAATCATTTGGCATAAAATGAAGTAGTGTATGTTAGTTGAGTTCAGGCATGTGTGTCAGCAATCTTGTAGGAGGGGTGCAAGTTCAAATCACCTGGAAGAATGAGTGCAACCAGAATCTGTGAACATGAACTGTGGCAACACCATTTCCTTTGAGGGCAAGCATTCTGAGTTCCCATTGGATGGCAGTAAGGAGGCCTCATCAGGGCTTTGTGCCTTACCAGGTTAAGCTGCCTGCCACCTGCAGCACCAGCAGCTGATATGGGTATGGATTTGAGTCCTGGTTGCTCCATTTCCAATTCAGCTCCCTGCTGATGCACCTGGGAAGGACGCAGAAGATGGCCCCAGTTCTTGGGTCTCTGTACCTACGTGGGAGACCTGGATGAAGTTCCTTCCACTTGGCCCAGTCCTGGCTGTTGTGGCCATTTGAGGAGTGAACCAGGAAGATAGGAACTCCTTCTATCTCTTTCTGTAACTCACCTTTCAAATAAATAAATCTTAAAAAATATAAAAACAATTAAACCATAGTACTGCTATTTTTATTTATGTTTAGAAGTATTTGAGCATATTTGTGTTTGGAATTTTAACCATTTGTAATTTTTAGGATAATTTGACAGTTTAGAATGTCTAACAGGTTTTCTTTGTGATAGCTATTTAAAATATCTATATGAGAACTGTAACCAATTTAGATTTGTGATTTTAAGTGAAAAGATATGAAAATTTTATTAAACCTATAAACATTTTTGTAATGTTTCAAGACAATTGTGGGTTCGTCACATTTTATTATAAGTTTATTATATTTATGAAGATTACTTAACTATTTGTAATTCTTTTGTTTGTTGAGCAAATGAAGTATTTTAAGAAGCTTGAATACATTAAATGTATAAATGCAGTTTAATAATTCAAGAGAATTTAATTAACTAAATTGTAAACATTCCTTTAAAGGGGAGAATTAGATTTGCAACTTGCAATTCAAAGCTTAAAAGAAGAGGTTTGCAAATATGCAATAAATGAAACTGAATCAGCGTACATTGTCTTCTCTGCTCACAAAACATGTCTTCAAGAATACACCATACCCAAATTGCCATGTGATGGCAGGGAATGTGGTGAGAGCAGATTTCTCTTTTGTCATAAGCACATACACTGATAGTAGTGAAGGGAGCAAGAGAAAGAATACAATTTATTGATTACAACTGTGTCTGCATTCAATAAACATACAAGATTCAAATCTAGTGAGTGTGGGCCATAGAAATGTGATGTAGGTGCAGTTCTTCCCCTCACTCAGTTGCCATCCTTGTTGTATTCTGCATTTCTCTGTCCTTCTGACACACTAAAGCACTTTTTAGCAAACTCTTGTATTTTCCTGCCTTGACCTGCTTGTTTCAGCAAGTGGAAAAGCAGACACTGAACTCACACAGCCCTGAGTTCAAATCCTTCTTTCGCCACTTGGAGCATGACCTTAAACAAATGATTTGTTCCATTTCAGTTTCTTTATAAATCCAACTGAGATAATATTATCTACCTGTCATAGATGACATGCTTGCGTTTTACTAAAATTTCTATGTTGACATCTTTACCCCCAGTGGTAGGTCTTAGGTGGTGGAGACTTTGAGGAGATTAATTCAGTCGTGAGGGTTGAGTCCTCATGATGGGATGAATCTGCCCTTACAGGATGAGACTGGAGGGAGCTTCCTCCTCCTGTCTCTCTGTTCTCTGCCACGCGAGGACGCAGCAAGGAAGCAGTCACTTTTGAACTAGGCCAAGGGCCCTCTCAAGAACCCGAGCACGCTGCCTTCCAGATTTCAGGCTTCCATGCATCCCCAACATGGAGGCACAGATGTTGGCTGTCTAAGCCAGCTGGTCTATGGTGTTTTTGTTCAGCAGGCCAAACTAAAACATTCCCTTTTCAGGTTGTTGAGAAAATTAAGACAGTAAGCAAAAAAACCTTCAACAGCACTTGGCAACATCCCTGATACATGGCAGCAATTAATATCATCTATTGTTTCAATCAATGTTCTTGTGGTTAGAGTGGCAGCTTCTATTGACCTGTGATGAAACATGCTTAGTCCTTTGACTATATGGAGAGCAGAGGAGCCCTGGTTATAAAAACAAAAACAAACAAAAATCACCTGGGGCCGGAGTTCATCAGAGAGAAAGGACTCAACCATTCGTTTCTTTACCTCACTTTCTAGTTGCTTGTATCTAGGTCCATGATTCCAAATATCATTACTGCAAACAACTCCTGATTTCCCCTCACAAACTTGCTTGTCTTCAGTTTTTACCATCTCAGTGAATGGCAACTCCATTCTTTTCTTGTTTGGTCTAAAACCTTGGAATATTCTTGGAACTTTTTCACTAATGTGCCACAAAATGTATCCCAATACTCTCCTTTAAAACATACAGAGTCTAACTTTTTCTAACCATCTCCTGCCACCATCGCCCAAGCCACCATCCCCTCATGGTGATTTTAGTAAGAGCCCTCTTCGTAGGCACGGCCCCTCCCAGTGTTAACTATTGCAGTTGGTCCTCTGCATAGGAGGCAATCAACTCACTTCTCTGCTCAAAACCTTCCAATGGCTTCCCATGTCACACAAAGGAAAAGTCTCTTAACATCTGGTCACTTGTCCCCTTCCTGCCATTCCATTGCCAACTTCATACAAGACACTTTATATCATTTTTATTCCACAGACACAGTACTCTTGCTTTTACCTCTATTCTTTTGTACTTAATATTCCCTCTGTATGGAATATTCCTTTTTATGACTTTTTCACACTCACTCCCCCCACTTCATTTAGTTTTGCTTATACATCGTCCTTACTTGCTGACTCCTCTAAACTGCCTATCTAAAACAACATATACGGTTATTTAAAAAAGTTCATGCAATGTGGAACTAAAAGATTTGTTTATCTGGAGCTGGGCATTTGGCTTGGCAGAGAAGACACAGACAGGGTTGGGACCTTGGTGTTCCATATAGGAATGCCTGGGTTGCAGTGTTTGGTGTGCTCCTGATTGCAGCTTCTTGCCAAAGTGCATCCTGGGAGGCAGCAGTGATGGCCCACGTACTTGGGCCTCTGTCACCCATGCGGGAGATCTGGAATGAGATCTTGGCTCCTGGGTTTGGCCTGGCACCCCTACAATTGTGGGAATTTAGGGGAGTGAACCAGTGAATGGGATCCTTCTTTGTCTCTTTGCCTCTCAAATAAACAAAGAAAAAAGATGTATTTCTTTTACAGAAAGACCTTTTTGAAATCCATGCAGTTTTTTTTTTTTTTTTATAATAGACATTTTCCGTGAGCTTTCTGAAGTTTCCTTATGTAAATCCATCCATCTTCCCACCTTTATTTAAGGTTGATTACCATTAACCTGCTTTACTAGCTGCTATGTGTGGTCCTAGGACCAAGATCTGGCCAATTGTATATGAATGGAAATTATAAATGTAATTACCTGAGAGAAAGTGTAGCCCATTTTCTGACCCAATGGCTGGAGTTTGGATGTGATGGCAGGAGCTGGGAAAGCTGTCATAGGCCACCAGATGGAAAATGTGTGCTGAGATAGCAGATCAATCTGCAACTTTGACACCTCACTCAGGGATGCTTGCATTTGAATGCCAGTGACACAACAGAATAAAATCTTGTTCCATTTTTGCATTACCTTTGTGATAGAAGTTATATAGGCACCAAGTATTTGAAAGTGCTTCTATCTGCATTCTACCAGACATGAGACTGGAATAAAAATTCCATGAGCAGTCAGGACTGTTTGGTTCATTGGTAAGGCTTCCTGAACAGTGCATGGCACATTAAGCATTCAATAAGTATTTGTTGAATGAATTAATGGCAAAACCCTCAACAAACACAAGGCCTTGAGAGCTGCACTAAGCCAGTGCAAGGCTGGTCAATATCAGTGAGTGATTGGTAGGGAAATATGCCGGGTGTCTGGTTGGCTTTCTGTCCTCACAGGATCACAAACATGGGATACAACCTGCTATTGCCATTATCTGAGAAGCATAAATACTTGTAAGATGGTTGTGTGTTTCCTTTGTAATTTAAATGAAGGCTCCCAAGTAAAGCTCATTGTTGTAATGGAATTGGGTCACAGAGGCATGGAAAACTGTGACAAGGTTCACACTAATGGGAAAAGGTCACAAGCAGCATGCTAAGCACAGATGGAGAAAAAGAGCCCTATGTGCTGAGATCTTGAGATGTGTGTCCGAGATGTGTCAGTCCGGATGGCAGAAGCGGATAGCTGGAAGAACCACAAACAAAGACTCACAGAAGTTAAGTCAAAATGAAACAGAAACATATCACAGGGTATCAGCAAGATGCCTGGGGGTAAATGTTCCAGACATAAAGCCACTACGTTTAAGGGTGAGTAAAGAATATAAAATGAGTTATAGCACCGGGATAGTATTTTTGATATCAAATATCTTTTTCATGCTATTAAGTTTGTTTTGAATACTTTAATTATGTAGATCTCCTAATGTCAACAATCTAAAACCTCATGGTGGTTTTAAAGTATATATATAGTAATGAAATCTTATAGGCCTGGGATTAAACCACTTTAAAATGTTCTATTTCTTGAGTGATGAAAGTGGCAAAGGTTTAGACCATCTTGCTATACCATACTCCCTAGGTGTAACTTCACTGAAATTAAACAAGTAAGGATTTGTTTAATCATTTAAAAATGTACTCTTAAATGTAACTTCTGGTAACAGTTACTGGTATGAGGTTTCTCTTTAAGTAATTAGCTAGAAAGTTCAAGAGAACTTTCTTAACAACATGTCCCTTTGCTTCAGAATTTCTTAATAATGTGATTCTTCCTTCTAGAAACATATTAACATTTATATTCAAAGCATAATGTCAGTTTTTAGATTAGGACAAGCACTAAAAATTAGTAACAATTGTTCTTTGTCCTTACGTAACCCAGTGGGCCTAATTATTGCTTGAATTTTAGGGCAGCCTCTGATCCCTATATGCTCTGGAATGGCTAGAGGATGAAGTAGCAACACATGGGACCTTGGTGTGGTGGCCATTTATCTGAGTACTTAATGTTGCAGTGACACTGTTTCAGATGGTTCCAGAATATAGAAATCAGAGTAAGCAAAATATTGTCTATAAGGCCTTCTCACTTTTCAGTGCCCATTTTCTCCTGGGTAAGTGTCGGGTCTCTTCAGTGAGTGTGATTTAAGGCCAGTGGGTTAGGTATACTTCCCTGGAACTAGTTTATGGTACCAGTCCCCAACATGGTTTTTATTATTATTATTATGATAGTCAAATGAAGTAATTAATGTTTTATGGAAATACCTTATAAACTATAGGGCTGCAAACAAATGCATGGATTATAATCATTGTGACGAGGCTCAACTAACACTGAGCAACTGCTGGAGCAGCTTGGTATAGTCAAGAACTTCAGACTGAACCCACAACTATGAACCAGAAAGAGACTGGGTACTCCCTCTTGCAGTGAGGGCCAGGGGTCATTCAGGGGGAGGAGTCTGGGCCCCCTGGTTTAGAGCTGATCTGTTAAGCAATGGTCTGACTGAAAAATCCTTATTCATTGGAAGAACAATTTGATTTTACAGTAGCTGCTGGCTGGAGGAAACCCATCCATGTGCCATAATATGAAACTTAGGAAACAACCGAGGCCCATAGATTTGTTTCACAGGGTGGCTCAGATAATGAGTCCTAATTGTACTGGAATTATTGCTTACTAAACAGAGGATTATGTTTAATGACACATGAGGGTACCTCAAAAAATTCATGGAGAATGGAATCAAGTTTGGTGCCAAAATTTTGAAATCTTTGCCCATGAAGGGTCTTCAAAAAGTTAATATTGAGTGCCTAGGTTCAAGTCTTGGCTCTGTTTCCAATTCTAGCTTCCTGCTCAAGTGCACCCTTGGAGGCTGCAGGTGATGGCTCAAGTACTTGGATACCTGCTTCCTACCCACATGAGAGACCTGGATTGAGATCCATGTTCCAGGCTTATTGTGGGCATTTGGGGAGTGAACCAGTGGATGGAAGATCTCTGTTTTTCTCTCTCTCTCTTTGCCTTTCAAGTAAAATTTGTAGAGGTTTGTGGAAATGTATTTATGAAAGACTGTACTGATTTTAATTTTTTTGCACTGAACTTATCCCTTTACAAAAAAAAAATCAATTTATTTATTAATTTGAAAGCCAGAGTGACAGAGACAGAAGAACAGAGAACTTCGTTTGCTGATTCACTCCCCAAATGGCCATAACAGCCAGGGCAAGGTCAGGAAAAAGCCAAGAGCCTGGAATTCCATTCAGGTCTCCCACATAGGATGATGTGGGCCCAAGCACTTGAGTCTTCCCAGGTGCACTGCCCAGGAGCTAGATCAGAACTGGAGCAGCTACAATTGACCCAGCACTCTGATGCGAGATGCCGGTGTGATAAGCGGCAGCTTAACCCACTGTGCTACATTGCCAGCCCCTAAACTTATCTTTTAATTCTATTTCCCCTAGAAACTTCCTTTAAAAAAAAATCAATCCAGTTTTTTTTTCTTTTACTTTCATTTTATTTGAAAGGTAGAGAGCCAGACGAGTCTATCCACTGGAGTGCTTTCAATAGCCAAGGATGGGTCAGGCCAAAGCCCGGAGCCAAGAACTCAACCTGGCATTTCCAAGTACCTAACTGAGCCATCACCTGCTGCCTCCCAGGTGTGTATTAGTAGGAAGCTAGACTGAACATGAAGGAGCCGGGATTCAACTCCGGCACTCGGATGAGGGATGCAGGTGAACCAAGTGACCACCCAGCTTCAGTGCTAAATGCCCCACCACAAACTTTTTGAGGTATCCTTTTATCTGTCATTAATCAACTCCCAAAAGATTAAAAAAAAATAAATAGGAAGATACTACACTTTCATTGCTTCAGAAACAATCTTTGAAAAGCTGATGTTGGGGGCTTAGCCTGGGTGCTGGCATCCTATCTGGGTGCTGGTTCTGATCCTGGCTGCTCCTCTTCCGATCCAGCTCTTTGCTACGGCCTGGGATAGCAGCAGAAGATGGCCCAAGTCCCTGGGCTCCTGCACCTGTGTGGAAGATCTGGAAGAAGCTCCTGGCTCCTGGTTTCGGATCAGCGCAGTTCCAGCCATTGCGGCCACTGGGGAGTGAACCAGCAGATGGAAGACCTCTCTCTCTGTCTCTACTTCTCTCTAACTCTTTCAAATAAATAACTCAAAAAAAAAAAAAATGTCATTCTCAGATTAAAAAAAAAAAGAAAACCCGCAGCTTTAGAACCCTGCTGAATCGTAAAACTCACTTTGTGCTGTTCCCACGTACACTCAGCATAATATTTTGGAAACTTGCAGTTATCAAAATTCCCATCAGGTGACATTGTTTAATATTCCCTTTCACGAATGAAAATTGCTCCACGGCCACATCACCAATACACTGTGAATTCTCTTTGGGGCGGTTGGAAGGCAGTTTCCAATTCCACTCCCTTTCCTCCGACGGTTTTCCTGTGCCTGGCCGCCTGCGTCCTTGACCAAAGGCCTCTGGCTGCTCCCCACAGCAAGGGCTCACCAGGGGAAAGAGACCTTGACCTCCGCCAGAAAAGCACCTGACTCATCACGGAGCCTATGAGGCCACCCGGAGTCCACACTGGTCAAAGTGACTTCAAATACTACTTTGTGCGTGTGGGGAAGGATGGGGAGGGAGGGAGAGAGAGAAATATTTAGCTCTGATACTGAGAGGAAAAGACTGTTGCTTTCAAAAGACTACACCTATTTCCAAATACTGAGATGAAATTATGAAAACAGAATCCTCCCCCCCAGGCGGTTGCAAAAATATTATTTTACTTTGAAGGCAGTAATACTGGAGCATAACAAAAAGTTTGAAGTCTTTTTTTTTTTTTAACATCACTAGAGTGGTTGCTTTTTATGTCCTCGGCTTATACTGAGGTCTAAGAGCACCTCCCAGGCCTGTTTTCTCAGAGTCTCTGAAAGATGAACACCACGTTGGCTTTCATAGCGGTGAGGTGCCTCCCTTTTCAAAAAGAGCCCGCCGCACTCCCTGCCTCCATCCTATTATCGCGGTATCAGCCACCTCAGTTCCAGTTCGATCGCCGCCTCTGATGCGCCACAGCACACACGCACCGAGTGCGCGCAGGGCCTGAACTTCCACCGTGCAGGCTGCGGTAGAGGCACGTATTTAGTCCACACCGGGCAGCGTGATTTTATTCTCGTGAGATGCGAACTGATGGACCCAACCTCTGCCACAGGCCCACCAGACGATAAATACCACCATATGCTTGACGCACAGTCCATTTGGGCACAAACACTGCAATCACAGCCCTGTGTTTAGTATCAGAAACCCCTCCCGGTGTGCGACTGTTCGCTCTGCAGAGCCCGTGCTCCGGATTCCACTCGGAAAACCGCTTCTTACAGCTTAGAGCCCCTGTGCAGGTACGCTTCCCAGTAACATATGCACTGACGCACACAAAGGTGTGCACTAGCGCTAGCCCTTCCTCAGCAAATGTCCACACGAGGCCTGCGCCGCGCTCCCGCACATGCCCGCAGCGTGTGCGCCGCGCCGGCCGCCCAGGAAACTCGGCCGGCCCGGGCCCGGGTCCCGGCCCCGGCCCCGGCCCGGCCGCGCGGCCTACACCCAGCGGCCCTCAGCCGAGCGCGGCGGTGGGGGCGGGGCGGGGCCGCCCGCGCCCGGAGGCGCCTCGGAGCGCCCGCGGGGCCGGCTTTCTTTTTTAAAAGAATGCGCCGCACTCGCCCAGCCCCCAGCGCCGCCGCCGCCGAGAGCCGGGAGGGAGAGGAGCGCGGCCCGCGGACGCCCCCCCCCCCGCCGCTTCCCCGCGCCCCTCCCCCCGGCCCCTCCCCCGCGCGCCCGCCCGGCGCAGGCCGCTCGGGTTTGTTTTGCTGCGCGGCCGCCGCCGCCGCCGCCGCCGCCGCGGGCCTCGCGAGCTCATTTGTGCCTGGCTGGTCCCCATTCCTCTCTCCCCAGTGTTGAGTGTCTGAGCCGTTGGCTGCTCCGAACCGTTTGGCTCTTTCCCTTAGTAACAGCTTTTACCTTCTGCCTCAATTCCTCTCCCCGCTCGCGCCCTTCCCCCGCGCGCCGCCTCCCCCCGCCGCCGGCCGCGTGCGCCCCCGCCCCTCCCCCCGCGGCGGGAGCACCTCCGCTCGCCACCTGGGGACCCGCGCCGCGCTCCCCGCCCCCGCCCGCCGGCGCCCATCCCCCGCGCCCCGCGCTCGCCGGGGTTATAATTGCCTCTCACCCCCCGGAGGGGTTATTTTGGGGGTGGTTGGAGGCGGTGGCGGCGGCGGCGGCGGCGACGAGGGGAGTTTCCTTGTGCCTCCATTCCCGGGAGGGGGGGAGCGGCGTTGGAGGCCACCGTTTCCAGGTAAGCGCCGGGGGCCGGACCCCTGAGTGGGGGCGGCCGCGGGCCGGGCGGGGGGCCGCGGGCCGGAGGCGGCCGGGGGGCGCCGGGCCGCGGGGGGATGGGCGCTAGGGGGAACATGCGTTTTTCCACTGGGCCCTTGGGGGAGCTGGGGCTCGGGTGGGGGAGGGGAGGGAGGGCATTTAGGGTGCCCCATCCCCCCGCCTTGGCTCTCCCTGGCGCCTTTGAAATGCTCACGTGCCTGCCCACCCCCCCCACCCTCCCTGGGTCTCGGGGGGGATCCTCACCCTAATTATGTTGTCGTTGGCCCCGAAAATGGGCACCCGGGCCTGCTGGCCCCTTCCCCCTCCGTGCACCGACACCCCCTTTTTGTGTGTATGTGTATATGTGTATGTGTGTGTATATGTGTGTGTGTGTGCGCGCGCCGGGTGGGGGGAGGCTTTGAGGAAAGAATTTGCAGCAAATTGAATCAAGGAGCCATCATGAGGCCGACTCCTTTATAGCCTATTTTTAGCCGAGGAGACGGCTCCTCTCGATGCACGCGATTTTTGTGTGGAAGCCCAGGCAGCCATGGGAAGCGGCTCCCCCGGGCGGGCGCGGCCCGAGCCCCCGGCCGGCGTGCGGGGGGCTGCGGACGGTCGTTGGGGCCGCGCGTCCGGGGCGGGGGCGCCGGCGGCTGGGGGAGGGGCGGGCGGCCGCAGGGCCTCGCTCCGGGACGCGGTGGTTGGTCACTTGGTGCTTCCCACCGGCGGCGGGAGCTGTTTGGTGGAGCCCCTTTGAAGTTGGGTTCAGAAGTGTAGAATTGGCAAAGTTGTTGCCAGCTTCCTGGTAAGTTTCGGGTGGCACCGAGTGCCAGTGTTTTCTGACAGTGGAGAGGCCACGTTGTGAGAGGGTGGTTTCTCGGGAACTTCCTCTTTGCAGGCGAGGTCGTTTTTTTTTTTTTTTTTTTTGAACAGAAAACAAGACTTTTTCTTGAAGTGAAATATTAATCTTCACGGTGGCAGCCCGAGGGAAGCCATGCGTGTGTTAACGTGTTCGGCGTTTTTTTGGAAGTTCCTAATTTGCTGAAGCGGGCATCGCCTTGCAGTGGCGACCGGGATTCAGTTCAGCCTGTGAAAATGGTGTGTTTCATGGAAAACTTGGGTCGTCGTGGCTTTTAAAAAAAATGCTCTTTGTTAGGTTATCCGACAATTTGTAAAAATAATGGGTGAATCTGAGAGAGAAGTGTTGCAGCCTAGTTAAAAATCGGATTTTCTCGGCGGCTGGAGTTTGCTTGAGATCTTGCTTGGACTGTGCAGGACCCAGAGGTTAAGAGTTTTAGTACCTATGCGATTTGCAGTCGAGTTAGGGAAGTTTACTACTGTTGGCTTTCTTGTTTTCCAAACAAGAACCTTATGCTCATCTAAACATCTTGTTAATAAAATATGGTGGGTTATTTTTAGTTCTAGGTTTTTAGACTGGAGGCTCCTTCCCCTCCCCCTCCATCATTAAGTAATCATCTTCCTCCTTTTTTTTTTTTTTTTTTCCTGAAGAGCCCTCCTCCAGTTTGGAGACCATAAGGGCCTCGTGGTGTTTTTAGCCTCTTAGCCTAAAACAACTTGAAGTAAATATCCTGGTTACACGGTGAAGACAGTGAGTGACTTTTTGGGGGGGGGGGTTTCGCAATGTGATTCATTTTTCATTTTTTGTTAAATGAGACCCATGTTACATTGGTGTATTTTAGTAATCTTGGCTTTCTGGGACTGCGTGTTCTCTCACCGTTTTAATAAGTTTATAGTCTGGAGAAGTAGGGCAGCTTTGTCTCCATGAAAACATCGTGAATGTTGGATTGTATCATGGGAGTTGATGGCAAGCTTCCCAAATTGTCATTGAGAGTTCTAGAAATAGTTAGCACTTACCTATGGGGGAGGGGCAGCAGAAAGAAAATAGGCTTGAGAGCCATTAGGCATGTGATGTGTGTTTATACTTTTTGCTCATAAATGGAGTTTTTCCTGCTTGTTTGGAGTCTCAATTTTTTGTTTTGAGTTTTGCTGTCCTGTACTGTGATGTATGTAATTGCAATCATTAGAGTTACAAGTAAGTGCCAATCCCCCCCCCCCCCCCCCCGTTTGAAGTAGTTAGAATCAGTCCTGTGTAGGAGAAAGTAGTACACTCTATGGGGGATGAAAACAATGTGTGCATGGAAAAAGTTTTTCTTCTTGTGAGAATGGACTCAAGTGGCGTGTTAGTGTCTTAAAAATTGTTGCCAAGCTCACCGGCAGTTTGTAAGACATTTTCTTTTAACAGATGTCAGCTTTGGTTATTAACATGGGAGACGCTGATGGTAAATGGAGTGGCCCCTTGTGGAGATGGTATTTTTGCATCGGTTGCATCATGGAAGTGTTAAAAACATGTTAATAATTTTTTACATAGGTCCAGGAATCTCTTTGATACTTGTGTTCTCAACACCTAATTAAGCTTTTTGGGTGATTACCATGCTATCCGTCCAGCAACAGTAAGAAGTAACTGCTTCCTGTGCACTGCGAGCTTTTCAAGCTTTGCACAAAGGCAGATGCCGAACGTAAACATAGGGGTTCCTGATAAAAGGAGATGTAATTAACGGCTCTTCTGAATGTCAACCTGTTGAATAAATACATCAGTTCGTATATAGCAATGCAGCATAAAGGTGGTCTTGTCGGATGAGTAGCTGACAAAAGAATCCCCCTTCCACAACTTCTTTTAACAGTTACTACAAAGGATTTCTGACTCAACACATTTTGATGAAGTTAGTCAAGATTATTTGTACTTGTTCAATTTCGCAGTTATTTATGTAAACAGGGTAGTGAAGAATGTGAACCCCAGGAAGTCAGGGTAGGGGGTGGCAGAAACACTGGTACTGTCTGTGACTTTATGTTTTTCTCATAGATGTGAGTTTGTTTCACAAATAATATTTACATTATAAAGTCAAAGAAATGCAAAAAAAAAAATTAAGAGAGCAGCTAACTTGAGACCTGCATTTTTCTGCACTCAAACATTCCCATAGCAGAGAAGCCCTGGGACCCTAGGGCTATGTAGTAAGAGTATAGGTGAGAGTATTGTTCAGTTTGCAGACCACCTGGTGGTAATCCTGCCCCACTAGCCACAGAAAGTTGAAATCAACAAAGGAACAAGGCTTTGTGAGAGAGTTGTGGCTGGAGAGATGTGGCATCTCCTGCCTTTGGGATGGGACTCTCCCAAGAGCCCAAGGAAAGTCCTCTAGGAGATGGGAGGTGCTTTCTGTATTTATACTTAAGGCTGATCCTATTAGGTGGGGAGTGTTCGCTGTTATTGTGCAAGATGAAGTGGAGAGGTGCAAGGAAGTTGATTCCCTTGTTTAAGGCCACATGCTGCTCAAATGATGCAGTAGGATTTAAACCTAGGTCTGGCTTACTCCTGGTCAGTCTTCTTTGTAGATGGCTAGGTCTGTACCAGATTTTCCCAACTATTTTGATCCGTAGATATCCTTAAAAACTTATGTTTCTAATCAGGTTAGGCATTTCTGCTAACTGGATCAAGTGATTGCATGGACAAATGAAATTCATGGGATACATGTCATTGTGTTTAATTTCCTAGCACTGTTAGGTAATATGCAATCTAGTCACCTGCTGTTGCTTCCTACTTTAAGATTGGCATCAGTGAAGTAGCCTCTCAAATACTGCCAACAGCATTAAGAACACGTTTGCTGCTTACAATTAAGGAAAAGTAAAAGTAGGCCTAACCAACCTCAGTGTTGAAAACCAGTGTAAGAAAAGTCGTTAATGTTTTTGTGGCTCCGTCCCTCACTTGGTTTGGGATAGAAATTCCTGCTGTGTTTTAGTTTCTTCATCTAAGGGGACAGTCAACTTTGTAGAGTTGACTTTAAGTAAGGTAATATGTATAAGGTGTTTAGAACCCAGGTTGACAAACGGAGCACTATCCTGTCAGCTGCTGCTGCTGGCTTTGGTTTTTGAAGCGTTTTTTTTTTTTCTGTATTAACATTTTATTTGCTTGTTGTTTATTTTAGTGGGGGCATAATGTCCTAGGAAGCATTTGGCAGCTATTTTTCCTTAGTTCCTGGGCAACTTATTTGAAACAAACTTAGCAATTTACTCTCAAAAGTTGTGATTTCAGGCTTACACACACCAGGAAGAATTAGATTGAATTTTAACACTTAATGGGAGTGATATCAAGTTACATGTTTATTGTGGGTTCAGTGGTGGATTTTTGGCATTCCTTTGTTGTGGTTCTTCTGTCCCTTGGGCTTGGACCTTTAAAATCTCCTAGTGCCCTTTGAAGCGCCTCCCAACTCTTTTTAAATAGAAGGGGATCTCTTTGGGGGAGGAGGGAGGCTGGAAGATTACTTCAAGTAGGTTTTTCTTTTTTCCTGTGGCCTTGCCAGTTCACCTGAGTTTTTCTTCTATATTTTCAACTGCTGTCAAGATGGTTCTCCTTGGATATTATGTTCCTCTGAGATACCTGTGAGCCTTGTCTTATTTTCATTTTCCATTTTTTTAACCTGTCCTAATTTAGCAGTAATGTTTGCTACTAACAAAGTTCTCTGTGTCAGTACTATTCAGGTGCTTTGAGAAGTGCTTGTGACAATCTGAGTGGCTGATAGCGTGAATTTAATAGCGAGGAGATCCAGGTTCAGGTAGTTAAGAGGCAGAGCTGGGGCTCAGGCACAGGTGGACTCCTAGGCTGCATTTCTTAGGTAGTGGTCTGCTTCTCTTCTCAGTGAATGAATGAATGATTGGTTTTTAAAGTTGGGATTATTATGTTGATTTTCTAGTTGGTTGCCCTGAGCAACCTTTCTTCTCCATACTATCTTCTGTAACTACTGATAGTGTAATTTATGTAAAATACTGGTTTCATCATGTCAGCTCCCCTGCTGGAGAACCCATAATGGATTCACTTTGCCAACTGGATTGGGTTCATACGCTTCAGTCTGGCTTTGAAGGCTCCATTTTTACATATTCAGCTTTATTTCCCACTCTTGTCCAACTGGGATTCTTGCCTGCCTCCCAAATACTGCAGTTTTGCCATACTCATTACTTCAATGCTTTTGCTGTTTGTTCTGAGTGTGGTTTTTTTTTTTTTTTTATAGCCTAGTTTAAGTTGTTCTTCTTCCATGGGGCCTTTTCTGGCCACCCTGAGTCAAGATTGATGAATATTACAAACTCCCTGATGATTGTTTTGTAGATATGGGCACAAGGTTATACCAACTTCATGCTATGTTTTATGAAGGAAACAATATTTTCCTTGTTATATTTGGAAAAGTTTGCAGGTTTGCATCAAGAGTTCAGATAATCATTTTGTGTTAAAATGGCAAGGGCCTATGTTAAAGTGAAACCAGTGACTGTCCTGTTCTGTTGTTGTGGGGCAGAATCTTCTGCTTGAGTGAGGCCTTCAAGGCTTTTGTGCATTGTGGTTATATTCAGCCATTCATTTTCTGGAAGAAATTTTTAAATTTTTTTAAGATTTACTTATTTATTTGAAAGGCAGAGTTACTGAGAGGCAGAGGCAGAGTCTTCCATCCACTGGTTCATTCCCCTGATGGCTGCAACTGCTGGAGCTGATCTGAAGCCAGGAGTCGGGAGGTTCTTCTGGTTCTCCCACGCTAGTGCAGGGGCCCAAGGACTTGGGCCATCCTCCATTGCCTTCCCTGGCCACAGCAGAGAGCTGGATTGGAAGTAGAGCAGCCAGGACTCGAACTGGCACCCACATGGGATACTGGCTCTGCAGGCAGTGGCTCTACTTGCAGCGCTGGCCCCTCAGCCATTCATATGATTTTTAATGCTGCCAGTGGTGATAAAGGAGTCGTTTCTTAGGACTGAATAGAAATGGTTAGTTTTGTTCACTTCTGGAGTAGTGGACACAGTACCCGGGGAAAACCTAGTCTAGTTAGGAGTTGTGTCACATTAATTTGATGCTTTTTTTTTATCTTGTTATGGAGGTTGAGTATCCATTGTGCGTTATTCTTTAGACTAGTGGTTGTTTAGATTTTGGATTTTCTCAAATTTGAGATTGTTTTTGCATATTGAGATATCTTTGGGAGGGGACCCAAGTGTAAATGCAAAATTCATTTGTTGAAGATAGACTCTATACAAATAACCTGAAGGTAATTTTATGCAGTATTATTTAAAAATTTTTATCTATTGAAGGGCACAGTGACAGAGAGAAAGGGAGAGACACAGATCTTCCATCCACCAGTTTGTTGCCCAAATGGCTGCAACAGCCAGGGCTGGGCCAGATTGGAGCCAGGGGTCAGGGACTCCACAGAGAACTACCGCATGGGTGGCAGGAGTCCAAGTACTTGGGCCATTCTTTGCCGCCCTTGCAGTCACTCCAGCAGGGAACTGGATCAGAAGTAGATTAGCTGCAACTTGAACTCCCATTGTGGGATGTGGTCCTCTCAAGAGGTGGCTTAACCTGTGCCACAATGCTGGCCCCTTTATACCGTATTTTTAATACATTTGTGTTTTGGCTGCAACCTGTCCTGTGAATTCAGGTGTGGAATTTTCCTCTGTGGCCTCATGTTGATGTTCAAAAACGTTTTTGATTTTGGAGCATTTTGAACTTTAGACCAGGGGCTTGTGCAGTGACATAGTGGATTAAGCCACTGCCTGCTCCGTTGGCATCCCATATGGGCACTGCTGGTTAGATTCTTTTTTTTTTTTTTTTTTTTTTTTTGACAGAGTGGACAGTGAGAGAGAGAAAGGTCTTCCTTTTGCCATTGGTTCACCCTCCAATGGCCGCCGTGGCTGGCGCATCGCGCTGATCTGAAGGCAGGAGCCAGGTGCTTCTCCTGGTCTCCCATGTGGGTGCAGGGCCCAAGGACTTAGGCCATCCTCCACTGCACTCCCGGGCCATAGCAGAGAGCTGGCCTGGAAGAAGGGCAACCGGGACAGAATCTGGTGCCCCGACCTGGACTAGAACCCGGTGTGCCGGCGCCGCTAGGTGGAGGATTAGCCTATTGAGCCATGGCACCGGCCAGCTGGTTAGATTCTTGGCTACTCTACTTCCTGTCCCGCTCCCTTCTAATGTGCCTGAGAAAGCAGTGGAAGGTGACTCAAATACTTGGGCCCCTGCACCCACTTGAGAGCCCCCAGAGAAGGTCTTTGCTTCTGGCTTCAAGCTGGCCGAGCTCCTGCCATTGTGGCTATTTGGGGAGTAGATGGAAGATTCATTCTCTCTCTCTCTCCCTCCCTCTCTCTCTCCCTCTCTCTCCTTCTCTCTCTCTGACTCTGCCTTTCAGATAAAATATACATCTTTTTTTAAAAGATTTATTTTATTCATTTGAAAGAGTTACAGAGAGGTAGAGACAGAGGTCTTCCATCCGCTGGTTCACCCCTCAGATGGCCACAACCACTGGAGATGAGCTGATCCAAAATCAGGATTAACAGGGAGCTGGGTCTGAAGCAGTGTATCTGTATTGCAAATGGTAGCTTAAAGTTCTGTGCCAAAATGCCAGCTCCTGTTCCAGTGTCTTAATGAAAATCCTCTTTATATGAAACTGTACTTTCTTTTTTAAGATTTTATTTATGTGAAAGAGTTACATAGAGAGAAAAGGAGAAGCAGAGAAAGAATGAGAGAGAGGTCTTCAATCTGCTCATTTACTCCCCAGTTGGCCGCAGCGGCCAGAGCTGCGCCTATCTGAAGCCAGGAGCTTCTTCCTGGTCTCCCATGTGGGTGAAGGGGCCCAAGGACTTGGACCATCTTATACTGCTTTCCCAGGCCACAGCAGAGAGCTGGATCGGAAGTGGAGCAGCTGGGATTCGGAACTGGTGCCCGTATGGGATGCCTGCACTGCAGGTGACAGCTTTACCCTCTATGCCACAGTGCTGGCCCATAAAACTGTACTTTGGATTTCAAATTTTACTTTAAGAAATGAGATATTTAGAATTCTAAACATTTAGATTTTTTTTTATTCTTCTAGGAACTACTTTTCTTGAGATTAAAGATTTTGATTGGTCCTTTTCTTTCCTTCCTGTCTTCTCTCTCTTGTCCTGCACACTTCTCCAACACACTGGAGGGTGGGATATTGAAAGGAGGCAATCAGTGACTCAGTTATCCAGTGGATATCTATGTTTGTGATCTTACAGTGTATCTGCTTGAAGAATGCTGAGCAACATTTTCTCATAGAATCTCTATTAACCAAACCAGGTGGGGTGTGTGTGTGTGTGTGTGAGAGAGAGAGAAAACCATGATTGTATGGTTTCTTTTAGCATCCATAAATGCACACTAAGATGAACTAAACTGTTGTC
Organism: Oryctolagus cuniculus; assembly: GCF_051225735.1. Lineage (NCBI taxonomy): Eukaryota > Metazoa > Chordata > Mammalia > Lagomorpha > Leporidae > Oryctolagus > Oryctolagus cuniculus. The sequence continues at coordinate 102,610,162 of NC_142870.1, forward strand.
TAAAGTTTGCACATTAGTTCAACCAGTACTTGAACGTTTGTATTCAGTATTTCAATTTCTTTTAAATACAAAGAGTCTGTTATTTAATGATACAAGTTTTGATGAGATATTAAAAATTTGGTTAGAGTATTTAAAGACTAAAAATTTACAACCTTAACTAGAATAATAGTTCAGAAAGTACTTGAAATTAACATAAGCAAACACCTTACCAGATACCTTATGATAGTAGCGTATTTTGATGGTTACCTTCCACTGCAAATGGAACACAATTTCAGGCTTAGAGGAGAGCTGTTTTATGCTTTCCCTTTAATTTGAGCAGGCTGATTGGGTACAGTGTATACTAATCTTGTTCCATTTTTATTTAGTGGCTATCATATGTCATTAACTCACAGCATAAGACAATTGGTTCATCTGCTTTGGGTTTCTGAAATAAGGTACTGGGAATGGATAATGAATTTTCTTAATATCTTTTTTCCTTTTTCTGTATAAAGTGATGGATTTTCTTTAAGTCCTCTTTTCTGTCACCCTTAATGAATGATCATAGACTGAGGTTAGGAGTGAAATGTTATTTTATCCTGGAAGTGGAGTTTTCCTTTTTTAAAATTAATTAATTAATTTGAAAGGCAGAGTTACAGAGAGGCAGAGAGAGAGGAATATCTTCCATCTGCTGGTTTACTCCCCAAATGGCTGCAACTACCACAGTTGGTCCAAGCTGAAGCCTGGAGCCAGGAGCATCTTATGAGTGTGCCGCATGGGTGCAGAGGCCCAAGGACTTGGGCCATCTTCTACTGCTTTCTTTCCCAGGTGCATCATCAGCAGGGAGCTGGACTGAAAGTGGAGTGGCTGGGACTGGCCCATGGATATTGGCACTGCAGGCAGCTGCTTAGTCTGCTATACCACAGTGTCAACCCCAGTGCCAGCCCCAGTTTTCCCATTGTGCAAAAAACCCAAGAAACAAACAGAACAGAACAGAAACAGGCCCTCATCAGGATAGCATCTTTAAGCTTGGCCTTATGTTCTGCCAGCAGAGGTCACCACTTTTGACACCTGATAAGGGATGTCTTTTAGATTTGGTGTTTATGGCTTTCTTGTTAATATTTAAAAGGTCTTATCAATTGTGTGTCTAAATGAAGAAACAAAAGGGCAGAGAATTCTGAATGGTCTGCTGCTGTTTTATAGTACTAGGAGAGGAGTGAGGACCCAAGTTAGAGTATGTATGAATATGGGTGTATTTAGGAGTATGTATGGGTGTTGGCATGCTAGAAAGTACCTGAGAAACCAGTAACAGTGATATTGTGCAGATCTCACCTTGACTTCTGAACTTAGATGTGTGTGTTACCAACTTCAAAGAGATACATTGGATTCTATTTTTGGTTGCAATTGGTGTTACTTGTAATTTTTCATTGGCTATTTAGTTTCCCGCTAAAACAACTTTTCTTTTAGTTGTGCTCATCATTTTCAACTTTGGCTGGGGCAACCTCAGAGAAATGTAACACTGGTTTTTGTGCATTAAATTCTTTACTGCCACTTGACACAAAGCCTTCCTGAAGGCTGTGGCCCTCCTCTCAGCAAACAGGAGTGGGGGTGGGGTCCATGTGTCCGTGAACTTTAGAAGTTACTGTCTGTGGTGAGGAGCTAGCACCATGCATGCCTGGTATGAATCCTGTTTTATTAGTGTATGTCTTTTGGAAATTGCATGACCATTCCAGTTGATTTCCACATCTAAAAAATGGGGGGCGGGAGATAAGGGATAATTAATACTTTCTTTATAGAACACTTGTGAGCAGTTACCCAAAGGACCTGCACAGAGGGAGTACTCAGTGAATTCTCCTCTACCTGGTGACCTCTGTTAAAGTGACCCCCCCCCCTTCTGTAAATCAGTTGCAGCTACTGTGGTAAGTGCAGAGATGGGATGGTTACAATTTCCCAATCAGAGAGCTAGACTACAGTTGCTGACTACAAGTTTATAACTCTCTCTAGACCAGGGTGGAGAACATCTGACCTGTGGGCTATATGAGGCCGTGTCAAGGCAACTGGGACTAGAAATTTAATAAATCCATAGCAGGCTAATTTTTAAGTTAGTAATTTTGTATTGCCTGTGAATTTTATATATATATATATATATATATATTTAAAGATTTTTATTTATTTGAGAGGTAGAGTTACAGACAGTGAGAGGGAGAGACAGAGAAAAGGTCTTCCATCTGCTGGTTCACTCCCCAGTTGGCCGCAACAGCTGGAGCTGCACCGATCCAAAGCCAGGAGCCAGGTGCTTCTTCCCGGTCTCCAACGTGGGTGCAGGGACCCAAGGACTTGGGCCATCTTCTACTGCTTTCCCAGGTCATGGCAGAGAGCTGGATTGGAAGAAGGGCAGCCGGGAGTAGAACTGCTGCCCATATGGGATGCCGGCACTGCAGGCGGAGGATTAACTTGTGCCTTGGAACTGGCCCCCATGAATGATATTTAAAATATCCAAAAGGCCCTTGGCAGGAAAAAGGGTTCTGCACCTCTTCTCTAGACTGAGTGTATGTCCTGTGGAGCTCTGTTGTATATCTAGTCTGTGGTTCTCAGTAGTATTTTGCATTGAATTTGGTTATATCATGATAAGATGTTTCAGCAGAAACAGAGGTTGCAGCTTTTCTTAACAATCTCTTTGCTCTCTGGAATGGAATCTCCTTTTTTTCCAGTCCATAAGAGATCAAACAGTGCTGCTTCTTGGACTACTTGTTGGAACAGTCGTTTTTGATACATAAATTATATTCATGAGGACACTGACGAGGACTCTCACTAATACATGACACAAGACAGACTATGTATACATACCAAAATAACCGAAATAAGACTTTAGGAATTGATACTTGCTGTAATACTGAATATACACTTATTTTCTGTACTCTTATTTTTCATTTAGAAAAATGCTTTTATAAACCTTTTGATTCTGTGTTTTAACATAATTTTATTTTTCTTTTTTAGATGTATTTCATTCATTTGAAAGGCAGAGTTACAGAGAGGTCTTCCATCTGCAGGTTTACTCCCCAAGTGGTAGTTATAACTGGGGCTGTGCCAGGCCAAAGTCAGGAGCTTCCCCAGGGTCTCCAATGTGGTTGCCTGGGCCCGCTGCTTCCCCAGATGCATTAGCAGAGTGCTAGATCTGAAGTGGAGCAGCCAGGGACTCAAATCTGCATTCATATGGAATACTGGCACTGCGGGCTGGGACTTTAACCCATTGTGCCACAGCACTAGCCCCAATTTTATTATTAAATGAGTTTAGAAAATAATGGATCAAAGAAATACAGAATTACAGTTTTCTGCCTTTATGACTTTAGTATCAATTCAGAAACAAGTTGACATCATGAATGATAGAGCATTGGTAAGTCACATTTATTGGTGTTATGTCTTTAGACAGTTTTCTGTTCTTATATTCTAGTTTTATAAGGTACACTGTGTAAGTAAGACACAAACCGTAGTGAGTTTTGGTTGTTAATAGTGTAACTATAAGTTTTTAGAGGGATAATGTGCAAACACCTCTGGATAAGAACCTTCCATGCTTCTAATAAAGGGCAGTAATTAATAATAGGGATGAGCATTATATCTTATTGTTTCTTATATCCCATTCAAGGAAATGTTTGCATGGTTGTTTTGCATAAAAATCAACACACACAACATGTTGACTGTATGATTTTGGACTGTTTGAAGATTAAGCCTCTTTTACGTGTTAGTCTTTAAAAATTGACATTCTGGGCTGGCGCTGTGGCCTAGCGGGTAAAGCCACTGCCTGCAGTGCCGGCATCCCATATGGGCACCAGTTCGTGTCCTGGCTGTTCCACTTCTGATCTAGTTCTCTGCTATGGCCTGAGGGAGCCATAGAAGAAGATGGCCCAAGTCCTTGGGCTTCTGAGCCCATGTGGGAGACCCGGGGAAACTCCTGGCTCCGGCCTTCGGATCAGTACAGCTCCGACCACTGTGGCCAATTGGAGAGCGAGCCAGTGGATGGAAGACTACCCCTACCCCCCCACCCCCAGCCTCTCCTCCTCTCTCTGTGTAAATCTTTCAAATAAATTATAAAATTGACATTCTGGCCTGTGTCACTACTAGTCATCTGTTATTAACACAGATATCTCCCTGGATTGATCTGTTGATTGACTCAGACCTCATTAGGCAGGGTCTTCCTTGTTGGCTCCCACCATTTTTATTCTCAGTGGCTGGTACAGCGCTTTGGCCTTGCACGCTGTATACTTTCTGTTCATGTTGAGTTGAATCCACAAGGCTCATTAATTGAGATACAGGTTTCCTAGTACAATACAATCTTCTTTGAGAGTGAGTCATGTATGTAAAACTAGAAGAGAGGTCCATCCGGCTTCATGGATTCATTGTGTTTGTGCTGTAAGAATTGTGAGAGTCTGCTGGAATAATCTGACATCCTGTATAGCAGTTTTTGGCATCTGTAGACTCTCTGGCTTTGGAACAGCACAGACTTGCTCAGACAGGAATATGCTAAAAGCTGGGTAAAAGAAACAGAGATCTTGACTTGACATTAGTAGTTGAGCCTGATTTGGGGCTTGTGCATATGTGGACTTGACCACTTGTTCCTGATAACTCAGGCACTCCCTCTAGTACTTTTCCTTAGTCTCTGTGCCCCGTATCCCTTGACCCCCTACTTGATACTGGTATGTCATTCTTGTTAAGCCTTGGCCTTTAGTCTTGGTTCTTGATCTTAGTGTGTCTTCTCTGTTCCATACACTTACTGATGCTTTCCCTTTGTGACTTTGCCTCAGGCCTCCATGCCCTTTGTCTCTGTAAACCAGACTTCGCTGAACAAGTGTTTCTGTGGCCCAGATTGGATCTCTCCTGATCTGCGGTCCACAGTCTAGAATGGGACCATCTTGTACTTTCTTCCTGTGTCTGTATTATTGAGTATAGGCTGGCATCATCATTTGATGATGGTAAGTGGGACAAAGTTGGAAGATAGAGGAGGAGGTTCAGAATCAGAGGGGTAAAAAGATAGGTGATGGTAACACTGAGTTGTCATGGTGAGCTGGGGCAACATCATCTACTTGTAGCTATTGATGAAAATGTCCAGGACTGTCTGAGACAGTGGGTATTTGGAGTACAGATTGGGGATGTAGGTTCTTGGTAGAGTTGATTCTGTTATTTGTGCCTTTATCTGATAGGCTTTTCCCTTTTTTTTTTTTTTAACACAGTTTGTTTACTTGTCTATAAGGAGTGCTGTTGAAGTTCATTGCTTGATCTGTATTTCTATGCTCTCTGCTGTCTGTCTGTGGGTGTGTTTTCTAATATGTTGGCCTCTAACTGGTTTGTTTACTTTTTTGGGGTCAGGTGCTCTGGTGAATTAAGCTGCCTTATTTCATCAAATGTCATTTGCCTTTCCTACATTTTCTTCCAGATGACTCTTGTATGTTTTGCTGGTATACATTGGTTGGTCTGTTTGTCTGACAGATCAACATAGAAATGAATTTTTTTTTTAAGATTTATTTATTTATTTGAAAGTCAGAGTTAGAGAGGCAGAGAGAGGTCTTCCATCCAGTGAGTCACTCTCCAATTGGCCACAATGGCTGGAGCTGTGCCAATCCGAAGTCAGGAGCTTCCTCTAGTAGGTCTTCCACGCGGGTGCAGGGGCCTAAGGACTTGGCCCATCTTCTGCTTTCCCAGGCCACAGCTGAGAGCTAGATCAGAAGTGGAGCAACTGTAACTTGAACCGGTGCCCATATGGGATGCTGGCATTGCAGGTGGTGGCCTTACCTGCTATGCCACAGTGCCAGCCCCTAGAAGTGTCTTAAAAGAGAACTGGTAGTGACAGGACAGGTAGCTGTTTTGTTTGTTTGTTTTGTTTTTATTTTTGTTTTGTTTTTTGACTGGGAATGCATAACGGCATACTAGTGGACTTTTGATAAAGTTATGATGAATGCACATGGGATAAATTAAAGGTCATGGTTTGAAGCACTCTGAAGAGTATGTTGCCAGTGTGGATAGTGGAGGGTGAATGTTCAGGTTAAGTTTGAGGATAAATTCTGCATCTTTTGCTCTATTCCTTGGGAAACTTAAGATACATTTTACTGGCCTCTCAAAATGGCAGATATAAATATTTAATTGGAATAAAAGAATACATATAATTAGAATAAAAGCCATACCAGTTTGGGCCCTGGGTGCTCTGTTTCTGTCTAGGTCTCTGTAAATGCTCCTGGGAAAGCAACTGAGGATGGATCAAGGGTTTGAGAACCTGCCATCCGCATGTGGGAGTCCCATAAAAAGCTCCAGTCTCCTGGCTTTGGCCTCTCTGGTCCCCTGCCACTGTGGCTATTTGAGGAGTAAACCAGTGGATGGAAGACTCATCTCTCTCTGTTTCTGCCTCTCCTCCTTTTCTCCCCCCATCTCTCTCCCTCTCTGTCACTCTGCCTTTCAAATAAATAAATATGTATAAATGTTTTTAAAGAACCAGCACAAGTTAAAAAGTTTACTTGTTTATGCTTTTGTACCACATGAAGAAACTGAAGGCAGCACCCTAATGAGTCCGTTTTGGCTTAGTATGGCAGGCCAAGCTATTAGAAAGGCTTATTGTGTGATTCTCCCTGACCTCTGCATTTTGACTGTTTCTAACTGCAGCCTCAATTGTTCCTTATATCTTCAAACTTTTTTCACCCTAAAGTTGTATATTTATTGTAATTCTTTAAGATTTTCTGGATCATTTTTGTTAACATTTTGGTTGTTAAGTTTCATAAATTTTGAATGTCTCCATTAACCCTGCTTTTCCCCTATTAAAGCCTTGATATTCTAAGCCTGTGACTTTGAAGTTTTCCACCAAAACATGTATTTTATAGAATGTGTAGCAGAAAGATTTATATATGCTGTTTTGTCTGACACTGTGTAAGATGTATTGTAAATATCAGTTCCTGTTCTTTCCCCTTCCTCAAAGGAATTTTTTTATCACACTCAGTATAAAATTCAAAGATCTTTCCTTAGCCTGTGAAGCTGTCCTTTACCCATGTGATCTGGTCTCTAGCCACCTCACAAGCCTTATCTTACTTCGTAACCATTGCTCACTGTGCCCAGCCGTACCAGCTCCACACCCACTGAAAAAGCTTGTTCCTGTTTTCACCTTCTTTCTTTTTTAAAGATTTATTTATTTGAAAGGCAGAGTTCCAGAGAGGTCTTCCATCCTCAGGTTTACTGTCCAAATAGCAGCAAGTCCAGAGCTGGGCTGGGCCAGTCAGAACCAGGAGCTTCTTTTGGGTCTCCCATGTCGGTGCAGGGGCCCAAGGACTTGGGCCATGTTCTGCTGCTTTCCCTGGCCATAGGGAAGAGCTGGCTCGGAAGTGGAGCAATGGGGACTTGAACCTGTGCCCACATGGGATGCAGGCACTGCAGGTGGTGGCTTTACCCACAACGCCACAGCGCCGGCCCCGGTCTCACCTTCTTAATTGCTTCGTTCTTTGTCTCATGCTCTGCTCTGAGATTGTCATTGTACTTGGTTCTTTTATGTCATTCAGCTGGGTTTCATTGCCACCTCCTCAGATTACCCAGGGCTAGTTGCCCACTCCCAGGCATTTTTGGACACATGACCTGTTAATCTCTGTACTTACCTGTCTCTGAAGTAGCTGTTCTGAGTGTATCTCAGAGAGCTCATGGAAAAAATTTCTGATACCTAGAAGAGGATTTGTCTGGTACTTAGTAAATATTTGATTGAATTGTTGTCTTAGGAATGTTTTCGTGACTAGCTCATAGCTTTAAACTGGTTCATCCTTATAATACATAGAATACTGAAAATAATTCATTAAGCATTTAGCATTTAGCAACTGGGAAAGCAATGGAGGATGGCTGAAGTGCTTGGGCCTCTGCACCCACGTTGGGGGATCCAGAAGAAGCTCCTGGCTTCTGCCTGGTCCAGCCCTGGCCATTTTGGCCATTTGGAGAGTGAACTGCAGATGGAAACTGATGTCTCCCTGAGCTCTCTTTCTCTCTCTGTAACTGTGCCTTCAAATAAATCTTTTTTTTTTTTTTCAAAGTTAGCATTGAGGGGGGTGTCAGGTAAGGTTTTGCTCAACTAGTATTTACATTTGGAAGCCCAGGGATATAAGTGAGTGTTGTCTGATTTTCCTGAGGAATGTACTTACAAATGGTACTTGAATCAATGTGGACAAAAACAGGTAAATGGCTAATTCATGAATCAAGCTGAAAATGTGCTTTATTCTAGTCATAAAAGCGTTTAAGAAGTTAACATTTCAGGGATGGCTTCTTGGCTCAGCTGGTTAAACTGCTACCTGCAGTGCCAGCATCCCATATGTGTACTGGTTTAAGTCTTGGCTGCTTCACTTCCAATCCACCTCCTTGCTAATGCACCTGGGAAAGCAGTGGCAGCTCGCCCAAGTGCTACCTACATGGAGACCTGGATGGAATTTTAGGCTACTGGCTTTGGTTTGGCCTAACCCTATCCATTGTGGCTATTTTGGAAGTGAACCAGTGAGTAGAAAATCTCTAGCCCTGCATTTCAGATAAATGAAATAAATCTTAAAAAAGCTAACATTTAATTTTTCTGGTTAAAGATAGCTATTTCATCATCAAAATAATATGAGAGGGCTAGATGCCTAGTACAGCTTTAGGAGATTTTGTAGTTCACCTTTATTTATATTTGTGATGTTGATCATGATTAATCATGATCAACTTCCTAAAGTTGATGTCACAGTTCTTAGTTGTACCCTAGAAACAGTTCAGGTTTTTGATAGAGTGTTCATTGGCATATGGAATCCGAAAATGGAGTTTAGGAACAACTAGTACCAGACCCAATAGACTATATCTAGTAGTCCATTCTTAGCCCTGCCTTTTTTTTTTTTTTTTTTCTTTTCTTTCTTTCTTTCTTTTTTTTTTTTTTTTTTAAATATAGGTTGGTTTCATTCTCTTGCAGTAAGTTGGCTTTCTTTACATGGTAGAAATATGCCTTGACAGTTCTTGAATTAAGAGGTAATTCAGACTACCCCTTTATTTCATTTGGAAAAAAATTAAAAAAAATTTGAAATGCAGACTTAGATCGATTGATCTTTCATCTGCTAGTTTGCTTCCAAAATGTCATCAACAGCTGGGGCTGGGCCAGGCCAAAGCCAGGAGCCTGGAACTTCATCTGGGTCTCCCATGTGGGTGCAGTGGTCCAAATACTTAGAAAGGAGCTGCTGGGGAGGCACCTCCCCACACCAGCAAAATGTTTGTCCTTTTATAGTTGGGAAAGTTATGTGGCTAACCAAGATAGAATGTTACTTAGAATTCCTTTTTAGCCAGAAGTAACACTTTTTTTTTTCTTCTAATATATAGATGTTTTTCTTCTACTTGAGAGAGATTAAGATTGTGCGTCTGCCAGTTTACTCTCTAAATGCCTGTGACCACCGGGCCTGGGCCAGGCTGAAGCCAGAAGTCTTGAAACTCCTTCTGGGTGGCAGGAACCCAAGTACTTAAGCTATTATTTTCTGCCTCCCAGAATGCATTAGTAGAAAACTGGGTCTGAAGTGGAGCTGATGGGGCTTGAGCCAGTGCTCTGATAAGGGATGCAGGTATTGTAATGGTCAGCAGCTTGTCCTGGAAGTAATGTTTCTCTTCTGTGGTTTACAAATTGCAGAATCCATTTTTATTGTTTATTTAAAGATTTACATCAGACAGATTTTCTGTTGGGTGGCTCACTCCCCAAATGGCTACAATGGCCAAGCTGAAACAAGGAGCCAGGAACTCCGTCTGGGTTTCCCACACGGGCAGCATGGGCCCAAGCATTTGGGCCATTCTTTGCCACCTCCAGGTGTATTAACAGGGCGCTGTATTAGAAGCCGAGGAGCCAGGACTCCATCCAGGTGCTTCACCTGCTGTAGCATAATGCCTGCCCACAGTATACATTTTTAAAGTAAAAAACAGTTTTATGGGAAAATAATGGTAATTTCATGTACTGTCTATGGCTGCAATGGGTTTTTAAATGCATTTGTCTTCTCAAAATGAGATAACAGTGAAAAAATTATTTTTTTTAGCATTTCATTAATATTATAACTGATGGAAGCTGATGTTTGAATGCAGTTGTTAGGAGGTTGTCATCAGGTTCATTATAAAAATTTAGGGGCTATTTTAATCTGAGAAAGATAACCACCTTCATCCTAACCAGATATATAAATGATTTTAGTGAGTAAAATAATTCAGTTAAATATATCACCATTTTATTATTTTAAACAAAACTTCTTCAGCTCCTCAAAATACGAAAATGGATAGCTATGTAGAAGGGGCCATTTGTGCCCTAAGATGTTTCTTTTTTTTGGACTTGAGTTGCTTGTCTTTGAAATACTGGACTGGGTCTCTGAGGCAGCTTTGGAGCTCCTGTACTTTGACCCCATCACTGCATATGTAATGTAAAAACTCAGTGTGAAAAGCACCTTCCATAGAAAATGTATAATACAATCCTCCTCAACCTTTTTTTTTTTTTTTTAAAGATTGATTGATTTATTTGAAGGAGTTAGAGAGAGAGGGGTTTTCCATCTGCTGGGTCACTCCCCAGTTGGCTGCAAGAGAGAGAGAGAGGGAGAGGGAGAGGTAGGTCGGTCTTCCATCCGCTGGTTCACTCCCCAATTGGCTGCAACGGCCGGAGCTGCGTCAATCCAGAGCCAGGAGCCTCTTCAGGGTCTCCTGCACACGGGGCTGCAGGGGCCCAAGGACTTGGTCCATTTTCTACTGCTTTCCCAGGCCTTTGCAGAGAGCTGGATTGGAAGTGGAACAGCTGGGATTTGAACCGGTGTCCATATGGGATGCCGGCACTGCAGGCAGTGGCTTAACCTGCTATGCCACAGTGCCAGCACAGCCTCAACTGGTTTTTCTTAAAACATTTGCGTTTCTTAAACACCTTCTTAATTTTGAACAAATTAGCTTCAAAGAAAATATTTTTAGGTATCTGAAAAGGAAACTTCTATTTTAGTCATTAATCTTGTGAGTTCAGGTGCTTATTATTGCCTTCAGTTTCACTGTAGAGAAAATTAAAGGTGAGATCACCTAACACGAGCTTGAGAATGATATTTTTGCTTTGATGCCTTTAGTTTCATGGTATGATTTCTGAAAGTCAAAGGCGTTTTTCAGCATTTAAGGTATTTTCTTGCTGTACATAATACATGTTTTAGAAATTGTGTTAAAAGTTTTAGTACTATGAAAAAATTCTATTCACACTTATAATTTTTGGCTAATTGAGAATTCTGTGTAGGTTAAGTAACAATAAAAAATGATGTAAGTGATGTGACACCAAGAGAGGGTATGGGGCATAAAGATACCAAAACTATTTGGTCTTCCTGGTGAATAGTCTAGTTCAAGTCTGCTGTATGGATTGTAGGTTGGCAGATTATAAGAAAGAAGAAAGGTACACATGAAGTGACTGCTGTGCTGGGGAACTTGCACACTTTCTGAGACAGGGTGATGGTGATGGATTTTTTTTTTTTTTTGAAGATTTATTATTTGAAAGTCAGAGTTACACAGAGGAGAGGCACTGAGAGAGGGAGGGAGGGAGGGAGGTCCTCCATCTGCTGGTTCACTCCCCAATTGGCCGCGACTGCTGGAGCTGTGCCGATCTGGAGCCAGGAATCTCCTCCGGGTCTCCCATGAGGGTACAGGGGCCCAAGGACTTGGGTCATCTTCCACTGCTTTCCCAGGCCATAGCAGAGAGCTGGATCAGAAGTGGAGCTGCTGCGACTTTAACCGGCACCCATATGGGATGTCGGCACTGCAGGCGGCTGCTTTACCTGCTACACCCTTTTTTTTTTTTTTTTAAGATTTGTTTTACTGGGATCTGCACTGTGGTGTAGTAGGTTAAGCCTCCCACTTACGGCACCAGCATTCCGTATGAGCACTTGTTCAAATTCTGGCTACTCCCCTTCTGATCCAGCTCTTTGCTAGTTTGGGAAAGCTGTGGACGATGGCCCAAGTCCTTGGGCCTCTGCACCCACATGGGAAACCCGGAAGAAGCTCCTGGCTCCTGGCTTCGGATCTGCCTGGTTCTGGCTGTTGTGGTCATTTGGGGAGTGAACCAGTGGGTGGGAGACCTGTCTGTTCCCTTTCTCTGCCTGTAACTTTACCTTTCAAATAAATATTTTAAATAAATTTATTTCAAATAAATAAAAAATACTTGCTTTATTTATTTGAAAAACAGAGTTACAGAGGCTAGGCCAAGGCCAAGGCCAAGGCCAAAGCCAAAGCCAAGCGCCAGGAACTTCTTTTGGGTCTCCCACATGGGTGCAGGGGCCCAAGGACTTGTGCCATCGTTCACTGCTTTCCCAGGCCATTAGCAGGGAGCTGGATCAGAAGTAGAGCGTCCAGGACACAAACTGGTGCCCATATGGGATGCAGGTGGTGGTTTAATCCATAACGCCACAACGCTGGCCCCTACTGAAGGACTTTTAAGCAGAACTGCAGGATTATGTCTTGACCCTGAGTGGTGGTGTGTGAAGAATGAGATGAAACTCTGGGAGGGAAAGGGGTTACCTCTGGAAAGATGGAAGCTTGAGCTGGTAATGTAAAAGATGTGAATGATGTCACATAATTGTGGGAGTATTGCAGACTTGTCTGTATTCCTGAATTCTGCCTAAAAGCAATCGGAAATTCAGGAGAGTATGTTTTTGAAAAGAGCTCAGTGTCCAGATTTTCTTCTTGTGCTTTTGTTGTTCCTATTCTGGGGAACCAGCGGTCTGAGCATTGAGAGTTTGTGAGGACGAGTTGTTAATCTACTCTTTGAATAGCTGATGGATACAAGCTGAAGCAGGAGGGTTAGGAATGTCAAATTGCTGCTTGAGAATGAGGTCCCCTTATCTTCATGATGCCTTAACCAAGGGATAATCAAATGCTTACTTGAGTATATTCGCAAGAAAATTAGATTTGGTGTAGTGTAACTAGTTCCTGAAGGTTGTAGTAGGTCTAATTTTTTTTTTTTTGAATTCCAGTTTAGTCATTTTATCATGTATTTTTTTTTTTAAGATTTATTTTATTTATTTGAAAGAGTTACAGAGAGGGAGGAAAGGGAGGTAGGGAGGGGGGAGGGAGGTCTTCCATCCATTGGTTCACTCCCTAAATGACTGTCACAGCAGTCTGGAGCTGAGCTGATCCGAAGCCAGGAGCCAAGAATTTCTTCCAGGTCTCCCACATGGGTCCAGGGGCCCAAGGACTTGTGCTGCAACTGGGACTTGAGCAGGCATCTGAGCCGGCACCCATACGGGATACCGGCACTGCAGGCAGGGGCTTTAATTCGCTGAGCCACAGCACTGGCCCCTTTATCATGAATTTTCAAAACTTTTTTCTAAAGATTTTACATTAATGCAAAAGTCATTGGAATCTCAATTCGGTAGCATTGATCTGAATTAAGTAGTATATAATTGATTAAAAGTATAAATACTGTTTTTATAAACTTATCACTTTGAAATAATTTTAGACTTACAAAAGAGTTGCAGAGAGAGACAAAGTTGCCATGGAACCTTAAGACAACATCCTCATTGTTCAAATCTTACATATTTGATATGTGGTATATTTGTCAAACTTAAGACACTAACATAGGTAACTGTACTCTCAAGGAGAAGCTTTATTTGAATTTTCCCACTAATGCCTTTTTTTTCTGTTCCAGGATCCAATGCAGGATCCCGTGTTCTCATTCAGTTGTCTCCTTAGTCTTACTGAGTCTTTGCAGTTTTTCATGACCTTGATAGTATGGAGGAGTACTGCTTTATCAGACATTTTCAATGATTGGTTTGAGGTGATGGATGTTTGGGAATAATGCTACAGAGGTGGTGTGGCTGTCTCATAGCATCGTGTCAAGGGGATACATATCCATGTATTTTATTATTGTTAATGTTAGCCTTGCTCACATGGTTACAGTCAGATGTGCCAGTTTTCTTCACTGTGAAATTACTGTGTTTCCCATTCCATACTCAGTTCATCAGAACTGAGTCCAGCCCTCATTCAAGGTGACGGCTGTCAAAGAATTTGTGGGTTTGTATTAAGACCACCTGAGTTGTTAGGTTTTTTTTTTTTTTTTGCAGTTGTGTGGATAGCTATTTTTTTCTTCACAATTTTACTCAGTAATTTTAGCAGTCATGAGTATATCCTGTCTGGCGTAGTGATTACTGTTGTTTTCCAGTGGTGATTTTCTAGTTCTCTCATTCCTTCTCTGTGCATTAATTGAATCTCATTATTCTATTTATGTGTGTTGACTAGATTTTACTTTTCTGTGCAGGAGATTTGTGTGTTATCCTATTCATTCACCCGTTCATTTATGTATGTGTGGACTTGCAGATATATATTTTGTTCTTTGGGTTATGGTTTAATATTTTCGCTACTTTGCTGCTCACACTGTCCCAGCTTTGGCCCCTGGGAGCTTTGTCAGACTGGCTTCAGTGCTTTTTCAGCACGCTGTGCCCTTGGGTTTTCATAAGCGCTTTCTTGCTTTCTAGCACAGCAGGATGTTCCAGACTTAACTTGTGCTTTCTTTTTCCTTGCCCTAGAATCTGCCATTTCTGCAAGAAGCTGTGTGTTTTCTTTATTGCACTTGGAACAAACTTTCAGGGTTTTTAAGGCAGTGAAAATACTCTGTATAAAGCTGCAGTGCTGGATGTGTCATTATAAATGTGTCTAGGCCCATAGAATGGGCAACACAGACTGGACTTGCAGTGATCATGATGTGTCAGTGTAGGTGCATCGGTTGTAACAATGTGTGCTCCAGTGGGGGGATGTTAATAATGGGGAATGCTATGCACATAGAGGGCAGGAAATGAATGGGCAATCTGTATTATCTGCCTCTCACTTTTACTGTGAAACTAAAACTAGTCTGAAAAAAAAGTCTTCAAAAAAATTTCATTATGGGACAAAACTCCACTGCAAGTTTTATAGTTTCTGCTCTGGACTTTACATTATAAAGTCTGAGAAAACCAACAACTTTAAATATCTTTTCAGTTAAGAATCTTCTACTTGAATTGTATTAATTGAAAAACAGAATTAGCCCAACTGATCAATGTGGGAAAATGCTCTATATCTACTTTCTTCAGCCGGGTTTCTGGGGAAAAGAAAATTTATGAAGCACATGGACTAGCTTAAGCAGACTAGAAGCTGGTGTTGGTGTAGTGTGTGTAGTCACCACCTGTGACACCAGCATCTCATATGGATGCTGGTTCAAGTCCCAGCTGTTCCACCTCCTGTCCGGCTCCCTGCTAATGGCCTGGGAAAGCAATAGAAGATGGCTCAAGTGCTTGAGCCCCTGCCACCCACATGGGAGACCTGGAAGCAGCTCCTGGCTCCAGTCTGGTCCAGCCCCAGCAGTTACAGCTATCTAGGAATGAACCAGTTTATAGAAAATCTCTCTCTGTATCTCCCTCTCTCTCTTTGTAACTTTCAAATAAATAAATCGGTCTTTAAAAAGAAAAAATTACATGAAAAGTGAGTAATCTAATCTATTTATCTAATAGGTAATCTATTTATCTAATAGGTAAAACCATCAGAAAAACAGGAAAATACAATTTAGAATATAACAGACATAGACAATTATGCTGTTATGTTTACCAAATTCTCAGAATAAGCCAGACCTAGGTGTTTGTGTACACTTAGTATATGGTTGTTTTAATAGCTTTGTTAAGTTCACTTTAAGTCTTTAAATTAAAATGTTTTTCATTATTTTCATTGTATCAGAGAGATGCTAAATTCTACTGGAACAAGCAAAGTGTAGAGTTCTTATAAAAATGTCTAGGAGGCTGGCGAAAATATCTAACTACGGCCGGCGTTGCGGCTTAATAGGCTAATCCTCTGCCTGTGGCGCCGGCACACCGGGTTCTAGTCCCAGTCGGGGCGCTGCATTCTGTCCCAGTTGCCCCTCTACCAGTCCAGATCTCTGCTGTGACCCGGGAGTGCAGTGAAGGATGGCCCAGGTCCTTGGGCCCTGCACACCCGCATGGGAGACCAGGAGAAGCACCTGGCTCCTGGCTTCGGATCAGCGTGGTGCACCGGCCACAGCGGCCACTGGGGGGTGAACCAACTGCAAAAGGAAGACCTTTTCTCTGTCTCTCTCTCTCACTGTCCTCTCTGCCTGTCAAAACAAAACAAAACAAAAAAACCAAAAAACTAGTATCTTCAAACTCTGGGACCGGCAGGTTTGCTTTTGTATTTTTTTTTCCAAATTTATATTTATTTGAAAGAGTTACAGAGAGAGAAGTTTTTCATCTGCTGGCTCACTCCCCAAATGACTACAATGGCCAGAGCTGAGCCCATCCAAAGCCAGGAGCTTCTTCCAGGTCTCCCACGTGGGTGCAGGTGCCCAAGTACTTGGGCCATCTTCTACTGTTTTCTCAGGCCATAGCAGAGAGCTGGATCAGAAGTAGAGTTGTCAGAACTGGAACCGGGGCCCATAATGGGATGCTGGCACCACAGGTGGTGGCTTTACCCTCTGTGCCACAGTGCTGGCCCCTACAAGCAACTTCTTAAAGACATGGATGGTCCTCATTGGTCTTTGCCAAGCCCTGTGTATCAAGTGACAGCAGTTAAGTTCCTTGCTTAGGACTTCATTGGTCTTTTTGAAGCTGCTACTTGTCAACACTGCTGATTATAATCACTTAGGTTAACTTTTCCCTCTCCTTTTTCACATTAGATTGTTGAGGACTGATGTAACATTAGGACATGAAAAGGGTGCTAAGCTGCTCGTTACAACAAGGAAAGAGAATGGATATAAGAACTTGAGCTGCTGAAAATAGAATTTTATGTCTTGTTTTCAAGTAGTTGTTTTGATCAGACTTGCCATTTATATGGTTTTTAAATTATATATTGGCTTAGTATTATGTACTGTTTCTTTTTAATATATCATGTACTTCTCATAACAGAGCTTTGACTTGCTTTGATTTAATATAGAGGGTCCTTATGTTGAAAATGTAAACTCCAAATTGTCTTATAAGTGGTTCTTTACATACTATTTTTGAGGTAATCTTTTCAGCATTGTGGAACTGATAACGGTTTCAAGAAGCTTGTTTTGGAAGGCAGCATCAGGAATGAGGCTGAGCATCTTTTTCACTTTTTAAAAGATTTATTTATTTGAAAGCAGAGCTACAGACAGGGAAGGAGGTTGAGGGGAGGGGGGAGAAAGAGCGAGAGATCCGCTGGTTCACTGAGCTAGGTGGAAACCAGATGGTGGAAATCCATCCAGGTCTCCCACATGTGTGGCAAGGGCCCAGGTACTTGGGCCTTCTGCTGCTGCTTTCCTGGATGCAATTAGCAGGGAGCTGGATTAAAAGTGGAGCAGTTAGGACTTGACCTGGAGCTCCTGTGGGATGCTGGTAGTGCAGGCTGCTCAACCTGCTGTGTCATAATGCCTGCCGGAGGCTCAGCATCTTAAATCTATGATGGAAACTGATTTCTACTCCAAAAAATGCCATGAAGTGGGGAAAAGAAATCCTCTCTTCAATAATTTTCTTTTAAAAGTTTTTCCTATTCTTTTTAGAACAGGAGATCTAAAAACTCTTTAACAGGTTATCACTGCATTGGGAGTTTTTGAATTCTAAGATTTCAGAGACCGTATGAGTATTGTTACAATCTTAGTTTTGGAAGTGGGAAGAGGATATGTTCTTTTATAGGATTCAATATAAATGTGCCCCATAGGATATATGTTCCTGTTCCTGACTTATATTGAGTTGTTTGTGCAAGTGTGATTACTTCAGTTGATTTTCTGTGTTTCTGTAACCATGGGGTCGTTTGTGGTTGTCCAGTTTCTTTCAGTTAGTTGTGCACACACAGGACACTAAGAACACCACTGGTGATTTCCTGTTCACATCCATTTGTAGGTGTGTTGGTGTCTTAGCTGGTAGTTACTGCTACAGAACTGTTTCTTGGAAGCAGCATCACAACAGGATTGTCAGTTTCTAATATATAACATGGAATTGCAGAGGGTCAAAATAATGAATGATGACTCTGCCAGAGGTGTGGCCTCCTTCTAAATTTGCACATTTTTGTAGAAGTTTTTATTTACTCATTGATAAATTCCATCCGTTGATTAACTCCCTGAAAAAGGGCTGGACCGGGCTCAAGCTGGGAGCCAGGAATTCAGTTCAGGTCTCCCAAGTGGTTGGCAGGTGCCCAGTTACCTGAGCTATCACATGCTGCCTCCAAGGATGTGTGGTGGTGGAAGCTGGAATGGGGAGTGGATCTGGAGCAGGGGTATGGACAGAACAAGCAGCATCTTAACTGCTGTGCCAAACATTTATCTTTTAATGTCATGTTTTCCATGAACTTTTTGAAATGTTCTCACAAGTGAAATCATAACTTATTTTGTGTCTGGCTTTATTTCATTTAGCACTTCTCAGGGTTCATCGTGCACGTTGTTGTATATCTCATCATTTCACTCTTCAGGCTGTTATGTGTCTTGTTTGTCGATGAAATTTTGGGCTTTTTTGCCTATTGTGAATAATGCGTCTGAATTCAGATGTTCCTGCTTTCAATTCTCTTGAGTATATGCTCAGAATTACTGAGCTCAGTGGTAACTCTGTTTAATGTTTTGAGAATTGGCCATGTTATTTTTCACAGTGCCCACATTTTATTATATCCCTCACACAAGAGTTCTGATTTCCACATCTTGTCAACCGTTGTTTTGTTCCTTTAAAATTTTTAGTTGTATTTTACACACATAACAAAATTTATCATTTTAACCATTTCAGCAGAGTTTTTCACATTATGCAACCAGTCTCCACCAACACCTGATAATAACCATTTTAGTTTCTGTTTATGTATTGGAGTAATCTGGATAAGTAGCATCACCTAGTTTTTGTGCTTTTGTGACTGCCTTCTTTCACTTAGCATAATATCCTCACAGTTCACCCATATTGCAATGTGGCAGAATTTCCTTCCTGTTTAAGGCTGGATAGTATTCCATTGTTTATAGACCACATTTTGTCTGTGGGTGAACACTTGGGTTGCTTCCCATGTTTTGACTAATAATGCTGCTATGAATGTGTTGTATAAATGTCTCTGAGATTCTGATTTCAGTTCTTTTGGATAGATATCTAGAAGTAGAATTGCTGGCTGATATGGTCATCTTATTTTTATTTTTTGAAGATTTTATTTGAAAGAGTTGCATGGAGAGGGAGAGACAGAGATTTTCCATAAACTGGTTCACTCCCCATATGGCTGCAACTGCTGGGGCTGGACCAGACTGGAACCAGGAGCTGCTTCCAGGTCTCCCATGTGGGTGGCAGGGGCTCAAGCACTTGAGCCATCTTCTACCGCTTTTCCCAGGCCATTAGCAGAGAGCTGTATTGGAAGTGGAGTAGCTGGCTACAGACTGGTGATCTTTTAAATGACAGTATTCCAGGTGGCTGCTTAACCCGCTATGCCACAACGGTGGCCCCAATAACTTTAATATTTTGAGAAACTCTCCATGCTGTTTTCATAGCAACTACCATTTTACATTCTCACCAGCAGAGCTCAAAGGCTACAGTTTTTCATGTCATCACCAACACTTTTGTTGTATGTCTCTATCTTTTATTGTAGCCATCATCATGGATGTGAGTTGATATCTCATGGTTATGATTTGCGTTAAAATGATTGTGATATTGAACATCTTTTCATTTCATATGCATGTTGGTCAGTTTTACATCTTTAGAGAAATATCTATTTAAAATCTTGATGCATTGTAAAAATTCTATTTGTATACAAATAGTTTTGGGTGATTTTGACCTGGGTTGAGCAAATTGCATTTTTTTCTTTAGTATCGTAGACAGTCTCATGGGTGGCGAAGTATCTTACTGTGGTTTTGATTTTTGTTTCTCTCTTTGATGGTGATATACATGTCTTTGACTTCTTGTACGTCTGCTTTGGAAAAATGGGATTTTAACAAGAACTTTCATGTACTAGCTTCATTTCTGTCTTCAGTTCTTTTTATTGTACATTAGTTTTTTTTTTTTTTTAAATTTGATAAGTAGAGTTATAGACAGAGAAAGAGAAAGGTCTTCCTTCCGTTGGATCACTCCCCAAGTGGCCCCTACGGCCGGCGCTGAGCCAGGAGCCAGGTGCTTCCTCCTGGTCTCCCATGCAGGTGCAGGACCCAAGCACTTGGGCCATCCTCCACTGCCTTCCCGGGCCACAGCAGAGAGCTGGACTGGAAGAGGAGCAACCAGGACTAGAACCCGGAGCCCATATGGGATGCTGGCGCCACAGGCGGAGGATTAACCAAGTGAGCCACGGCGCTGTCCCCTGTGCTTTTTTTTTTTTTTTTTTTTTTTTTTTTTTTTAAAGATTTTTTTGTTTGAGAGGTAGAGTTACAGACCATGAGAGGGAGAGACAGAAAGGTCTTCCGTTGGTTCACTCCCCAAATGGCCGCAATGGCTGGAGCCGTGCCAATTCCATGCCAGGAGCCAGGTGCTTTCTCCTGGTCTCCGAGCATGCGGGTGCAGGGGCCCAAGGACTTAGGCCTTCTTCTACTGCTTTCCCAGGCCACAGCAGAGAGCTAGATCAGAACAAGAGCAGCTGGAATAGAACCAGCACCCATATGGGATGCTGGTGCTGCAGGTGGAGGATTAACCTACTGTGCCACGGCACCAGCCCCCATTAGTGGTTTTTTTTATTTTTTATTTTTGACAGGCAGAGTGGACAGTGAGAGAGAGAGAAAGCTCTTCCTTTTTGCCGTTGGTTCACCCTCCAATGGCCACCGCGGCCGGTGCGCTGTGGCCGGCGCATCGCGCTGATCCGAAACCAGGAGCCAGGTGCTTCTCCTGGTCTCCCATGGGGTGCAGGGCCCAAGTACTTGGGCCATCCTCCACTGCACTCCCTGGCCACAGCAGAGAGCTGGCCTGGAAGAGGGGCAACCGGGACAGAATCCAGCGCCCCGACCGGGACTAGAACCCGGTGTGCCGGCACCACAAGGTGGAGGATTAGCCTAGTGAGCCGCGGCGCCGGCCCGTTAGTTTTAATTTAATATTATTCTTCCTTATATGCCTCTCCAAATTATTGCTGAAACAAGGCTTTATACAGTAGTAGGTAAGGTAAATTCTTAGTTGGTGAAGAAGTATCCTATATTGCATTAAATCTTGGCTTTGTTGTTAAACAACTGTGGGGCACCAGGCCATTTAGTTTACTTTTTTGGAGGTCTATAAAAGACAGTCTTGATATGTCTTCAAGCAGTATAATTCTATCGGATACATTGAGCTGGACAGGAGCATGAGAGGGGAATTGTGAGGAGCAAAACAGCTTTTAGGAAAGCTGTGTGGAAAATAAAGAGCGAAAA
Source organism: Oryctolagus cuniculus (assembly GCF_051225735.1). NCBI lineage: Eukaryota > Metazoa > Chordata > Mammalia > Lagomorpha > Leporidae > Oryctolagus > Oryctolagus cuniculus. The sequence continues at coordinate 102,631,412 of NC_142870.1, forward strand.
ATGTGAAAAACAGAAAAATAGGAGATGCAAGCAATGACAATTCAATTAGGGCCAGTGAAGAGCAAAGTAAATGGTAGGTTTCTTTCTTTCCTTTCTTTTCTTTCTTTCTTGACAGGCAGAGTGGACAGTGAGAGAGAGAGACAGAGAGAAAGGTCTTTTCCATTGGTTGCCCCTCCAATGGCTGCCGCGGCCGGTGCGCCAAGCTGGCACATCCCACTGATCCGAAGGCAGGAGCCAGGTGCTTCCCCTGGTCTCCCATGGGGTGCAGGGCCCAAGCACTTGGGCCGTCCTCCACTGCACTCCCGGGCCACAGCAGAGAGCTGGCCTGGAAGAGGGGCAACCGGGACAGAATCCAGCGCCCCGACCGGGACTAGAACCCGGTGTACCGGCACTGCAGGTGGAGGATTAGCCTATTGAGCCATGGCACCGGCAGGTTACATTCTAAGAGGCTGTGGGAATGAGAGCTGGAGAAATCCATATAGAAAATAAAAAAGAAGGCGTAGAAGCCACGGCCCGAGAGCATGAGGGAAATAACATGTGGACATAGCAGCTTTCTGTGGAAACTTTTTTTTTTTTTTTTTTTTGCCAGGCAGAGTTAGACAGTGAGAGAGAGAGACACACAGAGAGACAGAGAGAAAGGTCTTCCTTTCCCGTTGGTTCACCCCCCAAATGGCTGCTGCGCCGATCCAAAGTGAGGAGCCAGGTTCTTCCTCCCGGTCTCCCATGCGGGTGCAGGGCCCAAGCACCTGGGCCGTCTCCACTGCCTTCCCTGGCCACAGCAGAGAGCTGGACTGGAAGAGGAGCAACCGGGACTAGAACCCAGGATGCTGGCGCTGCAGTCGGAGGATCAGCCTAGTGAGCCACGGCGCCAGCCCTCTGTTGAAATTCTTAATAGAGTACATCTGCAGTCTGTCAGATGCTTGGCTTCTGGGAGACCAAAGAGAGAGGAAGGGTGCTGGTCTTGGGAGTGTGGAGTGAAATGTGCATTTCGCAGTTGGACTTTGCAACTTAAAGGGAGGTCCTGCACACTGAAATGAAGGATGAGGGTGTAAGCATCTTTGGAAGAAGATTTTTAATACGGGCCAAATGAGTAACTTTTAGTTTGCCATAAATATATTTAACTTATTCTTGAAATTTCCTCACTACTGTTACTCATTTGAATCAGCTTGGAATAAATTCTGTTTAGCAGTATTTAGGACAAAAACTTACTGTCTCTCTCCTTTTCCCTTGGATAGTGAAAAATTACTATGAGATGTCATGGTAACTGAGACAGGATATAGCTCAGGTGTTCTGGAATACAGCTGAGTTCATATTCTGTCTGTTTGCTATTTCATTATTTAGACCATCACCAACTAATGAATGAGAAGCTTAATAATGCTTCTGATACATCCTGGTGAAATTAAACTATTCTGAGACATATATTAAAATTTAAGTAGAGATGGTTCACTTTGAAAAATGTGTGGTTTGAAGAGTCATAGATTTGACCCTCCTTCTAGCTTTGATACCGTATCATTATGCCCCTGGGCAAGTGTCCCAACTTCCTGTGTATCACAACTGCATTATCTGTTTATTATCGTTATTATCTTCTCTGAGCTATCTACTTTAGAAACAGCACTGTCATATATATGCTTCTTTCCAGGAGAGAATGTATTTTAAGTTCTGAATAACCCAGTTCATATTCTAGTATAACAAGGTCAGAACTCAGATTCTCATGAGTAGTTCCAATTTGTATCTTAAGTTGTTAAATGAAGGTAAAGAAAACCCAAATTTTAAGACTGTTTCTCTTCATTAATAATTCCCTCTGTTCCATTCCTAGCTTACCCTTAGCTGGGATTATGTCAAAGTGTGCCTAACTAATTCCTTTCTGTTGCCATCTTAGCATCATAGCATTTGAACAAAGCCTTATATGTGGTGTTTATTTTTCCACATAGAGGTTCTTTTGGGGGTTAGGTAAAGACATGTGAAGTTGGGAATTTATAAAACGGATTACATGACAGGAAAATCAGTGGCTGAATCTGAGTATAACAGAGCTGTGCAGTGTTTTTAATTTATTTTTTAATTGTTTGCGAGGTAACTCAGTATTGCTGAAAGAGGAAGAAAAGATTGACATCTGGTCAGTTTTTAGTTTTAGTGACTTGGTAACTTTGGTCTCTGGATTTTGGCATCTATCCTTCTGTGAGCAATTTTTAGCTGTGTGTTCCAGTCATTCACCTGTGAATTTCTGTTTTGGCTCATTTGGCCTAGCTTTAGGGAATTGAGGACTCTTTTTTTTTTTTTTTTCTGTGCCAGAATGTCAACCTTTTTGTTGTCATATTGTTTACTTCTCTTCTGTGCTTTTGAATATTGTTCTCATATACATTCCTTTAAAAACTCAGTGCCAGTTATAAAAAAGAATAAGAAAACACTTACTGTTAGCCTTTCTGATTCTGGCAAAGATACATGGGGTACATTTGAGTTTTGATTAACAGCATCTTGATTGTTCTGAAAACAGCATTTTTTTGATACTAACTTGTAGTTTCATATGTCTACACTTGCTATGGGAGCAGATAGGCAAAATCCCAATTTTTCTCTGACTTTTTTTTTTTTTTTTTTTTTTTTTAAGATTTATTTATTTGAGAGTCTAAGTTACATAGAGGAGAGGCAGAGAGAGAGAGAGAGAGGTCTTCCATCCGACGGTTCACTCCCCAGTTGGCTGCAACGGCCGGAGCTGCGTGGATCCGAAGCCAAGAGCCAGGAGCTTCTTCCAGGTCTCCCACGTGGGTGCAGGGGCCCAAGGACTTGGGCCATCTTCTACTGCTTTCTCAGGCCATAGCAGAGAGCTGGATGGGAAGTGGAACAGCCGGGTCTCGAACCCGCGCCTGTATGGGATGCCGGTGGTTCAGGCCAGGGCGTTAACCCACCATGCCACAGCGCTGGCATTGGGACTTTCCAATGTAACTTTAACTGAATAAATTTTGTAATACTCTGTGTTATATTTTCAAAGTAGGTAATCTGGAATGATATAAATACATAGGAAGGACTTTAACAAAGTTCACACAATGTATTTAAAAATTATGCATGCATTTCAAATTTTTTTGCACCAAACTTCCATTATTTATTTATTTTTATCGAAGACTTATTCATTTGAAAGGCAGAGAGAGAGAGAGGAAGAGAGAGAGTTCTTTCATCTGCTGATATACTCCCCAAATGGCCACCATGACCAAGGCTGGGCAACCACAAAGCCAGGAGACAGGAGCTAGGACTTGGGCCATCTTCCTCTGCCCTCCCAAGCTCATCAGCAGGGAGCTGGATGGGAAGTAGAGCAGCCATGGTTTAGACCAGCGTCCTTATGGGGTACTGGTACTTAAGGTGGCGGCTGAACCCACCACATCACTCTCCTCACACTCACACTTCTAAATGAGAATACATCCTTAAGAATTGTTTTCCTCTCTAACTCCACCTTTCAAATAGGACAGATCTCCTATCTGCTGATACCCTCAAATGCCTGCAACAGCTTGGTCTGGGTCAGGGCCAACTCTGGGAACCAGGAACTCTGTCCAGGTCTCTGCTGTGGGTAGTTATTACCTGATGCCTCTCTGGATATGCATTAGCTGGTTTGGAAGCAGAAGAGCTGGCTTTGAAAGCAGCCACTCTCATGAAACATTGGTTTCTTTCTTTCTTTTCTTTTCTTTTTTTTTTTTTTTTTTGGACAGGCAGAGTGGACAGTGAGACAGAGAGAAAGGTCTTCCTTTGCTGTTGGTTCACCCTCCAATGGCCGCTGCAGCTGGCGCACTGCGGCCGGTGCATCGCGCTGATCCGAAGCCAGGAGCCAGGTGCTTCTCCTGGTCTCCCATGTGAGTGCAGGGCCCAAGCACTTGGGCCATCCTCCACTGCACTCCCTGGCCATAGCAGAGAGCTGGCCTGGAAGAGGGGCAACCGGGACAGAATCCGGCGCCCCGACTGGGACTAGAACCTGGTGTGCCGGCGCCACAAGGCGGAGGATTAGCCTAGTGAGCTGCGGCGCCGGCCAAACATTGGTTTCTTAAGTAGTGTCTTCACCACTGGGCCAAATATCTACCCCAATAAAGTTAACAAATTTCATTTTTGCACAAACTTTTTGAAGTCTCATGCATACGTACTTAGATTTGTTTACATAGACAATTCCTCCATTAAATTAGAATAATTATAGACCAGAGGTCAACACACTGTTTCTATAAATAGAGATAGCATATCTTCAGGCAACCGAAGTCTGCTCTTGTAATGGGACACAGCCAGTTGGAGTATGTAGATGAATAGAAATGTCTGTGTTTTGGGAAACTTATTGGTGATGCAAACTGAAGTTGAAATTCATATGATTTTTCACATTCCCCTTTCAGCATTTAAAAATGTAATTACTAATTTTAGCTTGTGGGCTATACAAAGTAGATTGGATTTTGTGCATAGGTGCTGATTTGCCAATCTGTTTTAGAGCATTGTTGATAAATTTGTTTCATTTCCTTTCCTGTACTACTTAATTGCAGACTTAATATATTACAAAATAAGCCTAAAATTTTTATTTATCTTTAAAATTTTTAATTAGTTTTAACAGATTCATTGAGCTTTGTAGATACAATTCTAAGAACATGATGATACTCCCCCCTCCTTTTAATGAAATAAACTTTGAGATTTAAGAAATCCATTATCAGAAAATTTTCTTGGCCATTTTGTTTTAAAATTTTATTTTATTTATTTGAAAGAGTTATACAGAGAGGAGAAGCAGAGAGAGAGAGAGAGGTCTTCCATTCGATGGTTCACTCCCCAACTGGCCGCAACAACGGAGCTGCGCTGATCTGAAGCCAGGAGCTTCTTCTGGGTCTCCCATGTGGGCGCAGGGCCCAACGTCTTGGTCCAGCTCTGCTTTCCCAGGCCATAGCAGAGAGCTGGATCGGAAGTGGAGCAGCCGGGTCTCGAACTGGTGACCATATGGGATGCTGGTGCTTCAGGCCAGGGCATTAACCTGCTGAGCCACAACCCTGGCCCTTGGCCATTTAAAAATTATTATTTGAGTGAGACAGGCAGATGGAAAGATCTCCTGTATGCTGTTTCATCTTCCAAATGCCAGCAACATTCAGTCCCAGGGCCAAAACTGGGCACCAGGAACTCAGTCCGGGTCTTCCACCGAGAGTGGCAGGGACCTACATACTTGAGCCATCACCTGCTGTTTCCTAGAGTGCACAATGGCAGGCAACTGGGAGCAGGAGCTGAGCTGTGACTTGAATCTAGACACTCTGATGTGGAATGCGAGGGTTTTAACTGCTAGGCCAAAATGTCCACCTCACCTAGCCATTTTAAGCCTCAGGTTTTTTTTTTTTTTTTTTTAATACAGAATATGAATTATACAAGTATTGTAAGTTATTATCAACAAAACTCACTGTGCTTATTGTAGTAAGAATAGGAAATTATTGAAGAATATCAGGTAGTTCCAAGTCATTGGAAAGTGGTAGAAAGAGTCCAGCCTTTTGGGAACATGGCTGAAATAATTGCAGAATGAAAGTTGAGAAAGTGATTCTGAGTACCGAGTACCAGGTTTTCAATTTGATGGTGGATCCTGCTGCTGTCACTGCTTGTGTTTTTAGTGACAGGTACCCTGCATTGCAGCAACTGGGAGATGGCTAGCATTACTCTTGCCAGCATCAAATACCACATGCATAAGCAAGGATGGAAGCTCTGTATAGTGCTGTAATCGCAGTTTCTTGGAGGTTTACTTTAGAGATGGAGTGATGTTCTCTGTCCTAACTGTTAGGGAGGCTGGGGATTTTAAATTGTTATTTCCACAGTAGTTGCTGGATCTCTAAATGTGGAAACATTCACAAATTAAAGAGCTCATTCAAGCTTTTAGTAGTGATGGATGTTCACAACGGCAGATACCTACGGGTCTAAGTAGCATGTGTACCTTTTCTTAAACAGTTTCAGTTGTCACAGGCACTCACCTAAAAAACCTGTACAATTTATGGAAGGTATCTGCTTTAACTTGGTATGTGAGTTGTTTTAGAACTTAAAAACTCATTCTTTTAAAATAAAAAGATTATAAATAACGGACTTGTTTCTCAGGTAGCCAGAATAAGATAAATACTGTCCAGATACAAAGATTTGGGATGTACGCATCTTGTACCACATGGCTGTTTGTCCCCTGTGAAATATGCTTTTATTTGGGAATGTTGTGACATGCTACAGTTTACTGGTCCCTAGACCTTCATTAGGAGTGTAAAGACCTTGTATTTTATTGATACTTGCTTTCTGTTTTCTTGCATGCATGTCTTATCAAGGCATCTAGAGTACTACTGCTTTATCCTGAAAAGATTCTTTTGGCTTGATCTTATCAGTGTAGTGGACCATGTCATGTTTGGTGTAGTGAAATGATTTAAGATTCTGTAGAAGCTAGAAAGTTGACCTAACCTGAGGCAGTGTAGTGAAATATGTACACTGTCCAAACCAAATGATAGCACATTGCTTCTGTTTGTGGAAATAAACCATTTGTCAGAACTGTAGCTGCATATCAGGTACATTATACAGATCAAATTTGAATACAAGCAGTACTTGTGATCATTCAGTACTATCATCCTTTGAGAACATTTGTGTTCTGCATCAGCCAGGTAGTTAGATTAAGCCAATATCTGCCAGGGATTACAACCCCTGTAATTTTCAGTTCTTTGATAATTCTAGCAATGCAGTGCATTTTGGAGAGGGAGCTGTTAATTTTGTCTTGATACAGTACTGCCCTGTTCCTTCACCTGTCATGGCATCAGTGTGGGATTTTGTCAGTTGGTGGTAACCTGAGACTACCCTTCACAGATATACATTCAGTGCCTGGGGAAATAGCCATGAGATAGGAGGATTGAGCCACTCTGTTAAATGGACTCCTGCCAAAACTTTGTATATTATGTGACCATTGTGATCCCTTGTTCTGACAAATGTATCACAGTAGTCCTCTCTAGGTCTTGACGTTTGTTGTATAGTCCTGCAAAAGGCTGGATATTTCACCATACACGTGATTACCCTGTTAAGTAGCTGTTGGCCTTTTCCTCCCCTCCCCTCCCCTCCCCTCCCCTCCCCTCCCCTTCCCTCCCCTTCCTTTTTCCCAAGAAGAAGATCACAGTGCTTGTGATAGAGCTTTATCTAAAGCAGGGGTGGAACCTTGTTTCTGCCAGGGCCATTTGGATATTTATAACAATATTTGTGGGCCATATAAAACTACCAGCTTAAAAATTATCCTGCTATAGATTTATTGAATTTCAAGTTCTGCCTGTGGTTGCCTTGATGGGGCCAGACCAGATGGTATTGTGGGCTTTCTGTAGCCCTCGGGCTGGATATTCCCCTGAAGGGTACTTCATTTTTCTTTTGTTCCAGAGGTTCTGGATCTCCGACCATTGAAAGGCTGTGACTTTGTTTCATGGTGGCTTATGTCCTGTGTGTCATAGAGTTTGTAAGATATTCAATAAGGGGTTAAATATAAAATCACTGAGAAAGTGCTAAGTTTTGTCATTGCAGTGCTAAAGTACCTCAGACAATACATAAATGGGCCTATGTTCCAATAAAACTTTATTTATAAAAACATGGTGGGTCAGATTTGAACCTTGTGCTGTAGTTTCCATATCTATGGTATAGATCATATAAGATTATAATGGAATTTCCTTATGTTACAGTTTTAGGGACTTTCCAAGTTTCCTTTATATAAAAAAGTTTTATTGCCTCTAAGTTCTTGTTTCTTTGAACTTTGCCTGGCTTTGCGTGATGTCATAATTAAACAGTTAACCTATGCATTTGGTATTTGACTTTAAAAGTTTAATTTTCATTTTTTAAATTTTCAGTTAACTTTATTTTTTTCCCCAAAGAAACCTTTGTACAACTTTAAGAATATAGTGATTCTTCCTGCCATACCTGCCTTGCCTCCCACTTCTCCTCACTCTTCATTTATTATTTTTTTTTTAAGATATATTTTTGTTTGAAAGGCAGAGTTGGTGGTGATGGGGAGAGCAAGAGAGTGAACAAGCAGCCAGTCTTCTGGTCTACTTCCCAAATGGCTGCAACAGCTAGGGTTGACCCAGGCTGAAGCCAGGAACCTAGAACTCCATCCTGTTCTCCATGGGGTGGAAGGGGCATTAGCTGGCAGCTGGATTGGAAGTAGAGCAGCTGGAACTGAAACCAGTGCTCATAGGGGATGCTGGTGTTGTAGTAGGCATCTTAACCCATTATTACCCACAATGTTGGCCCCTGTTCTTAAGATTTATTTTATTTGAAAGAGTTATAGAGAGAGGTAGGTCTCCCATCTGCTGGTTCACTCCCCAAATGGCCACGATGGCCAGAACTGAGCTTATCAAAAGCCAGGAGCTTCTTCCAGGTTTTCCATGTAGGTGCAGGCCCAAGGACTTGGGCCATCCTCCGCTGCTTTCCCAGGTGCATTAGCAGGGAGCTGAATTCAGAAGTGGAGCATCCAGTACTCAAACTGTCGCCCATATAGGTTGCCAGAACTGCTTTAACCTGCCGCACCACAGTGCCAGCCCTAGGGGCCCCCAAGTTTTGAAAGTTTTAGAGCAGCTGTTGGCAGGCTACAGCCTGCATGACAAATGTGGTATTACCATTGCTTTTATGGGACCCAGAATCTAAAAATAGTTTTTACATTTTTAAATCATTGAAGAAACAAAAAAGAATGTTAATATTATGTCAAATGGACAGTCTATAGACATTCTATGAAATTCATAGGATTTCATATGTATTTTTCTTTTCCTTTTTTTTTTTTAAGATTTTTTATTTGAAAGAATTATACACAGAGAGGAGAGGCAGGGAGAAAGAGAGGTCTTCCATCCAGTGGTTCACTCCCAGATGGCCACAACAGCTGGAGCTGCGCTGATCCGAAGCCAGGATCCAGGAGCTTCTTCCAGGTCTCCCCACATGGGTGCCTGGGCCCAAGCACTTGGGGCCATCTTCTGCTGCTTTCTCAGGCCACAGCAGAGAGCTGGATTGGAAGTGGAGCAGCTGAGTCTCGAACTGGCACCCATATGGGATGCCAGTGCTTCAGGCCAGGGTGTTAACCCACTGCACCACAGCGCTGGCCCCTCATAAGTATTTTTCAATGTAGCTTTATTTATTTATTATTTTTTTTGACAGGCAGAGTGGACAGTGAGAAAGAGACAGAAAGGTCTTTCTTTTCCATTGGTTCACTCCCCAATGGCTGCTGCGGCCAGCGCACCACGCTGATCTGAAGCCAGGAGCCAGGTTCTCCTGGTCTCCCATGTGGGTGCAGGGCCCAAGCACTTGGGCCATCTTCCACTGCACTCCTGGGCCACAGAAGAGAGCTGAACTTGAAGAGCAACGGGACAGAATTTGGCGCCCCGACCAGGATCTGAACCCGGTGTGCAGGCGCCGCAGGCAGAGGATTAGCATATTGAGCCGTGGTGCTGGCCCAATGTAGTTTTATTGAAACACACATTTTTTATGGCTGCTTTTACTTCACCATTAGGTGGTTATGCTAGAGACCTATACCTCCCCCCAACTCCCCAGAATAAGCATTTGCTCCTTTACAGAAGAAAGTTTGACTCCTGCTTTAAAGAATGGAGGAGGATTCTTTTATGTCATGCTTAATATAACTGCCTTCTTCCCTGTTAGTGGCTTGAGTCAGGAATTTACACCATGAATGTCCTTTCGTTTGAACTCTCTCCGGTGCTGTTAGAAGTGTTGTCCCACTCTGCTGTCTGTGGGTGTGTATGTCCCGCCCTCTGTAGCTTTCTACTGCAGTTTCCACAATCTTGTTTTCAGGCACTCAGGCTGTAACAAAATTAATTTACCAGACATCTGTCTTATTAGAGTACTTCAAATAGTTCATGGAAAAATGGAATTAAAAGGTAAGTTTATTTTGGTGCAAAGATTAGGAAATCCATGCTAAGTATTTTTCAGAATATGCATTTGAATTACCTTTTTGGAGACTCTGTGTACATGGATTTCAAGGGTTCTTTGGACAAAAATAGACTTACCTTTTAATCTCATTTTTCCATGAACTGTGTAACATAGCTCTATATGTTTTGATTCATTAATGATACACTAAAAGTGAACAGCCCTGTAACTCGTGTGAATAAAACTTCTCTAATGCACATAACTTTCTCCATAAGGCATATCACAGCCTTTTCACACCTAGGATCACTAGATAGCACTTCAGTCCTCTATTGGGCTGTTTTAAATAGTGATACAACCAGTAAAGAGCACAAAAATGCAAAATTGTGGCACTAAAGAGGCCAGATGGAGGATTTTTATAGTGTTACTGTGAGACAGGAAGGTATGTGCTGCCTTGCTTGACCTCAACTGGAAGTAAGTGAGCAACTAAAATTTTTCCACCTTCTGTGCATGTCTGTATCTGACCACGAATATGTCCCAAATGGTAACTTTGGAGTTAAATGCAAAGTTTAGCAAGCAGGCTCACTGGAAATTGAAAATCCATGAATTAATGAAGTTTGAGTATATTTCCCCTGATGGCACTGATGTATCATTTTCCATGTATGTTTTATTTATTTATATTTTAACTTGAAATTTCCAAATTTGCGGCCAGTGTTGTGGTTACAGACGGTTAAGTCGCTGTCTACAGTGTCAGCATTCCATATAGGTGCCAATCTGAGTCCTGGCTGCTCCACTTCCCATCCAGCTCCCTGCTAATGTGCCTGGGAAAGCAGCAGACGATGGCTCAAATGCTTGAATCCCTGTCACTCATGAGAGAGACTGAATGGAATTCTGGGCTCCTTCCTGGCTTCAGCCTGTCCCAGCCCTGGCTGTTGTGGCCATTTGGGAAGTGATACCCTTTATCTGTCCTTTCTCTGTTTCCCTCTTTCCCTCCATCTTCTCTGTAACTAACTCTGCCTTTTAAATAAATCTTTAAGAAAAAAAATTGGAATTTTTTAAAAGATTTATTTGCAAGTCAGAGTTACACAGAGAGAGAAGGAGAGGCAGAGAAAGAGAGGTCTTCCATCTGATGGTTCACTCCCCAGTTGGCTGCAACAGCCAGAGCTGAGCTGATCCGAAGCCAGGAGCCAGAGCTTCCAGGTCTCCCACGTAGGTGCAGGGGCCCAAGGACTTGGACCATCTTCTACTGCTTTCTCAGGCCATAACAGAGAGCTGGATGGGAAGTAGAGCAGCCGGGACTTGAACCAGCTCCCATATGGGATGCCGGCACTGCAGGGAGTGGCTTTACCTGCTATGCCATAGTGCCGGCCCATTTCAGTTTTTAAAATGCATTTTTAATTGTAAAATAGACATGAAAGTTACAAACAACCATTTTTAAATATACAGTTCAGTAGTTTTAAGTATATTGTTATTGTGCACTCAGTGTCCCAAACTCTTCTTACAAAACTGAAACTGCTCATTAAAGAGCAACCTCCCACTCTTGCCTTCCTCTAGGCACTGGCAGCCACCTCTTATTTATTTTTTGGTCTTTATGAATTTCCCTACTTTTGTTGTGTCATACAGTATTTATCCTTTTTTTTTTTTTTTTAAATTTGTTTGTTTACTTTAAAGTCAGTGTTACAAAGAGAGAGGGATAGACAGATTTTCCATCCTCTGGTTCAGTCCCTAAGTGGCCACAATGGCCAGGGTTGGTCCAGACTGAATTCAGGGGCCCGAAGCTTCTTCCAAGTCTGCCACATGAGTGCAGGGGTCCAGACCCCTGGGCTATCCTCTGCTGCTTTCCCAGGTGCATTAGCAGGGAGCTGGATTGTAAGTGGAGCAGCTGGTCTTGAACCAGTGACTGTATGAAATGCTGATGTCACAGATGGTGGCTTTACCTGGTGTGTCATGCTGGCCCATCTGTTTACTTTTTTTTTTTTTTTTTTTTGGTGTATTTGAAAGTCAGAGGTTTCAATTTTAAAACTGAAAAGCATCATTGCCAATTGTTACGACTGTTATCTACCCTGGAGTATTTATGAGAGAAGGAAAGACAGGGAAGAGAGAGTGAGAGGGAAGGAGGAATGGATGGAGATCGATCTTCCATCTGCTGGTTTACTCCCCAGATGTTTGCAACAGCCAGTGCTGGGCCAGGGTGAAGCCAGAACCTGGAGCTTCATCCAAGTCTCCTGTGTGTTTGGCAGGGGACGAAACACTTGGGCCATCTTCTGCTTTTCCCAAGCCATTTAGTAGGGTGCTAGATTGGAAGTGGGTAAACCAAAACAGGAACTGATGCCTGTATGGGATGCTTGCAGCTTAACCTTGTTTGCCACAGCGCTGGCCCCAGTATTTGTCTTTTTTTTGAACTGCCTTATATCATTTAGCATAATGTCCTCAAAGTTTACCCATATTGCAGTGTATTGGAATGTCATTGTGGTTTTTTTTTAGATGGATTATTTATTTTTAAAGATTTATTTATTTATTTGAAAGTCGATGTTACACAGAGAGAGGAGAGAGGCAGAGAGAGAGAGAGAGAGAGAGAGAGAGACCGACTGACCGACCGACCCTCCATCCGCTGGTTCATTCCCCAGTGGTCCGCAGTGGCCGGAGCTGTGCTGATCCGAAGCCAGGAACCAGGAATTTCTTCCCAGTCTCCCACGTGGGTGCAGGGGCCCAAGGATTTGGGCCATGTTCTGCTGCTTTCCCTGGCCATAGGGAAGAGCTGGATTGGAAGTGGAGTAGCTGGGACTGGAACCTGTGCCCATATGGGATGCTGGCACTGTAGGTGGTGGCTTTACCTGCTATGCTACAGCGCTGGCCCCTGTCTTGTTTCAAGGCTGACTAGTAGTCCAGTGTATGCATCTATACTGCGTCTTGTTTATCCATTTCACTGTCAGTAGATCCTACCTCTCGGCTAGTGAGAATAATGCTGCTATGAATGTAGGTGTAAAATACCTCTTTTTGAGACCCTGCTTTTTCCTTTCTTCCCACCAAGAGGTCGTCCTTTATTTGTTGCCCACACTCTAAAAATTAATGAAACAACCAGATAGAACAAGTGTATACTATAAAGTGACACGTAAAAGTTCTCAGCTTGGGCCCCTTCCATTCACTGAAGATGCTGTTGTTGAGAGTTTGGTGTACAACTTTACTGTGTTTTAATGTGTTGCGTGTGTATATAAAAATGTGAAAATATTTCAAATAATCCTAGTAGCAATTGAGGTTATGCATACTGTTTTTGAATTGATAACCTGTAATATTGTAAAAATTCTGTCATGTAAACACATGGTATTACAGAAAGTACATGAAAAATAGAATTAGAAATGTATTTTAGTGCAGAAAGTTTTATATGCACATGAGTATATATTTTTAAGGTTTTTTTTTTTTTTTTTAAATTTTTGTCGAAAGAGCTGCAGACAGAAGTCTTCTATTCCTTGCTTTGCACCCTAGAAGGCCACAATAGCTAGTGCTAGGCCAGGCCAAAGTCTGGAGCTTCATCCCTGTCTGTCATGTGGGTGCCAAGGGCCCAGGCACTTGGGCCAACCTCTGTGTATTTTCCCAGGCTGTTAGCAGGGAGCTGAATTAGAAGTGGAGCAGCTGGAACGAGAAACAGTGCCCATATGGGATGCTGGCACAACCCACTGTGCCTCAGTCTGCTGTGCCACAATGCTGGCTCCTAAAGATTCTAATTTTGGTAAGGAAATAAAAATCAGGTTTTAAATTTAAACTAACACAAGCATGTGTTAGAAAAAGCTCAAAACGTTAGAATGGTATGAAGAAAAGTAAGTATCTTCTTTTCTCTCACACCATGCTTTCTAGAGGTTTAAAAGTTCGGGGTGGTTCTTGCTTGGTTTAGTGATTTTAAATAATGCATTGTACTAAAGATTTCTATTTTTGGATATTTTAACCATGAGACATGTTTAATATGAGAGTTTTGCAGAAATTAAAGAATTTGTTCTTACTCATTTCAGCTTTTATTTTGGGGCCCATGCTGTGGTGTAGTCATAACAATTAGTAATGATGCTTTTCAACTTCAAAAAACTATTCTGTGGGCCCTCTGTACTGTGGCACAGAGGGTTAAAGCCCTGGCCTGCAACACCAGCGTCCCATATGGGCACCGGTTGGCGACCTGGCTGCTTCACTTCTGACCCAGCTCTGTGCTATGGCCTGGGAAAGCAGTAGAAGATGGCCCACGTCTTTGGGACTCCGCACCCAGAGGAAACCCAGAGGAAGCTCCAGATGCCTGTCTTTGGATTGGCACAGCTCCAGCTGTTGCAGCCAACTGGGAATGAACCAGTGGATGCAAGACCCTCTTTCTCATTCTCTGCCTCTGCTACTCTTTCAAGTAAATAAATAAATCTTAAATAACAACTTATTTTTTTTTTACCAGATGAAAGGTTAGAGTTTGCAACTACTTAGTTTTGTACCTCCCTTTTTTACCTTACAGGATTTTTTTTTTTTTTAAAGATTTATTTTATTTGTAAGACACAGAGGTAGAGCCAGAGAGAGAGGGGTCTTCCATCCACTGGTTCACTCCCCAAATGACCGCAACGGCCAGAGCTGAGCTGATCTGAAGCTGGGAGCTAGGAGCTTCTTCCCGGTCTCCCATGTGGGTGCAGCGCCCCAAGGACTTGGACCATCTTCTACTATTTTCCTAGGCCATAGCAGAGAACTGAATTGGGAGTGGAGCAGCCAAGACACAAACTGGCAACCATATAGGATGTCGGTGCTGCAGGCCGGGGCTTTAACCCTCTGTGTCACAGTACTGGCCCTGCAGGATGGTTTTTTGAAATTGAAAAGCATCATTACCAATTGTTATGACTATCATTTATCATGTAGTATTTATGGGGAAGAAAATTTGATATTGTGAGATTGACCTTTGCTCCCACTGTCAGTGACAAGTGCATTCTTCGTTTCTTTTCCACTTGTTAGTTCTGGGTCATGTTCAGCATCTGTATGTCTTTTATCTCATGTTTGCTTGCATTCCTGTTTTGTTTGGCTGCTGTGCCTTTTTCAGTTTTTTCATAGAAATGCAATTTTAGTTCTTAAATGTCTGGAAATACATTTCTTTTGACTCAGTGGCAGTCTAACTTCAGAGCAGCACTCTCCAGCCTTTTCTGTGGTGTGCTGCGTACATGAGAACATGGTAGTACTTGTGTGTGATTGACACTGTTCTCAGCAGAGCCCTTTGGCTGTACACCTGGTAACCCATGTGTATCACACATGTTGGGCAAGTGCCCAGTTAAAAGGAATCTAATTTTAAAATATTTTTCTCTTAAAACTTGGAGGTTGCTGCTCTGTTGTCTTTCAGCTCACTCACTTGCTCCATGCCTCCCTTCCTTCCAAATGATTTACTTATTTATTTGAAAAGCAGTGCTGTCAGAGAGACAGAGGGAGAGAGACAGAGATCTTCCATCCACTGGTTCCCTCCCCAACTGGGTACAGTGGCCTGGGCTGGGCCAGGTCTGGATTCCAACCAGGTCCCCTCATATGGGATGGGGCCCAGGTACATGGGCCATCTTCTGCTTTCCCAGGCACATTAGTGGGGAACTGGATCAGAAGTGGAACAGTTGGGACTCAAACCAGTCTCATAGGATTCTGGCATCACAGGCTGCGGCTTAACCTGCTGTGCCACAATAGTGGCCCTAGCACCCAGTATTTCTGATGAGAAGTTGGATGTTAGAGTGATTCTGGTTTCTCTCTGGCAGTTTTCTTGGCATTCTAAAGTTTTATTAGCATGAATCTAGTTACAGATCTTTGTTTTTCTTGTTTCTCTGTGAGTCTTTTCAATTTGACAGCTCAGTATTTGTTCAGATCTTCACCTGATCCTAGCCAAAAGGCTGAAAAATGGTTTGTTAGCTCTTGGAAAGCTTGCCTTGCTCCTTTTTAAACCAATTTCCTTCCATTTCTCTTTTCCATTTTTGGATGTCATATCTAAGTGAATGTTGGGCTTCCTAGATTTTACTTCATATTTTAATTTTTTAAAATTCTCACTTGTTATTTTCTGTAACCTTCTAGGGTATTGCCTCAGCCTATTATTATGGGTAAATACTTTGATGTTTAGTCTGCCCATTTTATTACATAACTGCATTAACTTATTTTTATGCTTTAATAATTTTTAATGGCCCTTGCTTTTGCTTTTATATGTGATCTCTTTTATCTTGCTGCATTTTCTTCAGTTCCTCTGAGGATATTAATGAGAATTAACATATTTATCTGTTTCCTGATTTCTGTTGTCTTTGTTAATACCTCTGTACATCTTGTTCATTTTTTTCCCCCGAAACATTTATTTATTTGAAAGGCAGAGTTACATAGAAAGAGAGGCAAAGACAGAGAGGTCTTCCATCTGCTGGTTCACTCCCCAAATAGCCCCAACGGCCTGAGCTGGACCGATCTGAAGCCAAGAGCTTCTTCTGGATCTCCCATGTGGGTTCAGAGGCCCAAACACTTGGGCCTCCAGGTTCATTAGCCAGGAGCTGTATCGGAGAGTAGAGCAGTTGGGACTTAAATGGGCACCCACTTGGGATGCTGGTGCTACAAGTGGCGGCTTTACCTGCCATGCCACAGTGCTGGCCCCAGCTTCTTCTCTTTTATGCTGTGAGGTTTCAGCAGATGCTTGGTGCATCTTGTTAGTTGTAGCAGTTGTATGATGGAGTGGTCTTCTCTTGTTGTAGAGTGGTCTTGAAAATGGCTTCTGTGAAGTGGGGGTTAGATGTGCAGCAGGGAGTGAGAGTAAGGAATCAGCAGGTGAAGTGGTGCACTGTTCACTGGGATGATCGTGGTGTCTTAGTGCTTCAGAAGGGCAGCTTTGCTACTTTTCACTTAGACACTGTTGAGAGGTCCTCACCTCTTTCTTTTTTCCAACTTCTCCTTTCTCATCCTTTTTGCATTTAAAATCTGGTGTGGTTGCATTTTTCTTTACTTGTCTATTAGGTCTGACCCCTCTTAGCAGAAGCCTTACCTGGGCAGTAATGCCCACTTGAAAAAATGTTAGAGACAGCAAGTGAGCTATTGCTTCTGTTGCTTAACTCCCCAGATGTTCCCATCAGTTGGGTTGGGGATGGGCCAGGCTGAAGCCAGAAGCTGTAAACTCAGCCTGGTTCTCCATCAGGCTGCCTCCCAGGGTGCACATTATCAGGCAAAGCTGGGACTTGAACTCAAGCGTTTTTGAAAAAAGAATTATTTATCTGAAAGAGTTAGAGAGAGATCTCCCATCTGCTGGTTCACTCCCCAAATGGCTGCCTTGGCCGGAGCTGAGCTGATCTGAAGCCAGGGGCTTCTCCATGGGCCCAAGTGCTTGGGCCATCCTCTACTGCTTTTACAGGCCATAGCAGAGAGCTGGTTTAGAAATGGAGCAGCCTGGTCTCCAGCTGCCAGGACTGCAGGAGGCAGCTTTACCTGCTACTTGGCAGCTCCGCCCCTAGGCATTCTGATGTAGAATGCAGATGTCCCATGCAGTGCCCCAAATGCTTCCTCCCATGCCCACTTGGTATTGATCACTTTTCTGGCTTTATCCTAAAATCAGAAGTTGGCATTATAAGCATCTCTGTTCATCAGGGCAGAGGATGAGGTCATTTGTCCAGAATACAGGTAATTGAAGACCCTTTCCTTCTCATTGTGGATGTGATTAATTTGACTGTAATTTGTAAATTCTCTAATATGTTCTTGATTAATAGACAAGTTTTTTTCTCTTTTCTGTTTTGTCTGCCCAGAATTCTTTGAAACTTGTGATCATCCACTAACATATTTTCTTCTTCTGAACTAGTTATCCTTTCATATTCCTTCTTTATTTTTTGTTACTGTGATGCACAGTAAAGTATGCATTCAGCATTGCTGCCTTGGATATGTGTGTGAAGCTGCAGTCAGAGTTTGATGAAACAGTTTGGGCCCTTCATGTGATGCGCTCACTGGGGAAGGAGGAGAGACAGGTGTATATTTAGTCCACTGCCTTTTCCTGGAGTTCATTAATTTGTTACTGATTGTAAGTGTCCCCAGACATATCTTTGTCTTAACGTATGTACATTCCGTTGGTATGGTGCCTTAACAGATTTAATAAGTCATCTGTTTTCCTCCCAGTTCAAAAGAAATTTTAATTTTCGTTCTGCCATAATGCTCGCTGCTGTTCTTTAGGCATTCAGCCTCTTGAGGAAGGAAATGTGCCTGACCTTCCTCACATTGTGTGCCATCATGTGCTGAGTACGCTTTCCCTCCTTTTCATTTGACTCACAGGAATTGTACATATCTCTGGAGAACAGAATGAGTTCTGGAATGCATGGGTGTATGTCACGATCAAATCAGGGTAGCTGGTATTTATTTCCATTACCTCAAACACTGATCATTTCTTTGAGTTGGGAACATTTGAAATTGTCTCTGCCGGCTATTTTGACATATATAATAAATTGATGTAAACTGTGTGCCTTTTATAAGGTTATGCATAAGAGTGAAGTTATCTTTTTTAAGAAACTGCATATATTGGAGAATATGTAATCTGGTTACTCAAGAAAATGGGCAGAAAGCTGATAAAAATTGGGTTGTTACCTTTAGTGAAACACAGCAAAGCAGGGAAACATTTTGGAAAATGAGTTGGTAAAAGCCCTGGGGAAGAGAGTGAAGGGCACAACAGCTACTTTATTTCTGTTCTTTACCGTCTTAGAGATGTGGAGCAGAGTTTCACAAGACATTTGACCAATGAGAGAGAAATACGCTATTTATGACCCAAAGGTTTTTCATTCACTTAACAGCTTTTAAACCTAATTTCAGTTTTGGTAATGTATGTAGGACATTAAGTGAAAGATTTTAGTGCCCAAATGTTTTAAACATCTTGCTTTTGATGAAAAGTTGAAAGGATATGTCCATATATACAACAGTAATAATGACAGTGCTTGTGTTCATGGCTTTCAGACTTCTTCGGCTGGATCTGTAGTAATATTCACATTTAGCGTCACTGTCGTGTGTATGTTTATAAAACTGAAATTAGTGTCTCATGAAATAGTAGTTGCCAGTCATCTGTTAAACTCATATTGTCTGTTTCATTTAGAAAGGGGTATGATTCACTAAATTTATTTCATGATCCTCAAATTGGTTTTTGAAAACTCTGGAATTAGATCTTGAGTTTTTGAAATAGTAAGATGGAGAAATTTGGGTTCAAGTCAACCAAGGTTGTTCTAGTGTAATGGTTTTGAGTAGTGTCCTCCTTTGCGTATCTTCTTTCTTAGCCTAATTT
Organism: Oryctolagus cuniculus; assembly: GCF_051225735.1. Lineage (NCBI taxonomy): Eukaryota > Metazoa > Chordata > Mammalia > Lagomorpha > Leporidae > Oryctolagus > Oryctolagus cuniculus. The sequence continues at coordinate 102,650,511 of NC_142870.1, forward strand.
TTGAGGATTAGAAATACCAAGTGTATAGAAGTGCCAGGAATGATGTATATATTTAATTGAAGCCATCTGTTACTGTCTTTTTTTTTTTTAAGATTTTTTTTTTTTTTTTTAATTTGAAAGAGTTACAGAGAGGGAGAGACAGTGAGAGAGGTCTCCCATCTGCTGGTTCACTCCCCAGATGGCTGCAACGACTGGAGCTGCACTGATCCGAAGCCAGGAGCCAGGAGCTTCTTCGAGGTCTCCCATGTGGGTGCAGGGGCTCAAGGATTTGGACCATCTTCTGCTATCCCAGGCCATAACAGAGAGCTGGATTGGAAGAGGAGCAGCCAGGACTAGAACTGGCACCCATGTGGGATGCTGGCGCTTCAGGCCGGGGCTTTAACCCACTGCGCCACAGCGCCGCCGCTGCCGCACCCCCCCCCCCCTTTTTTTTAACTATATGCCAGCTATTTATTAAGTTGTCACTGAGATTCAAACACTGCCATTGGTGTTGCCTTTCGGGAGGTAACTTTTTTGTTTTTAATAAAAAGAGAAAGATTTTCCCTCTGCGGGGTCCCTCCCATATGGCCTCAATGACCAGGGTTGGGCCAGGTTGAAGCCAGGAGCTGGCGGGGGCTCCTTGGCCATTAGCAGGCAACTGAAGCAGCCTGTACATGAACCGGTGCCCATAGTGGACATTGGCGTTACAGGTGGCGGCTTTACCTGCTTTGCCACAACACTAGCCCCAGAGATAACTTTTTATAACCTAACAGACATATTGACATCACTGCCAGACAGGATGAGAAGGATATTGGTAGAGTATGTAAGAGGTATAGTAACCTGTAGGAGGAAGTGTCAGGGGGCTGAAATGTTAGATGTGTATTTTTTAAAAAGTTTTAAGGAACAGAATCTCTTAAATTACCTCCAGTAAAGTGGGGTTTTACTTTAAGGAAGCATAAGGCAGTTAAGGAAAAACAGTACTCATTTTAAAGGGGCAAAGCTAGGTGTTTGAGACAATGGTAGTGCAGTTTTGACCATAGCTGATAGTTCTGTTTTTAGCTTTATGGATAATAGATATGTGTCTTAGAATGTAACACAGTCTTAACGGGCTGAATTGTTGGGTATTCCCTTCCGTATCAGCAGTACCCTCTCTTTCTCTTTGTTTTTTAACTTTTGGCTAAGGGGAGAAAGGGCACTGGGATTGAAAATCCCAAGACAATAGAAGCTATGTAGTTCCTCTAAAACTAAATCACAACAACTGAAACACAAGATTATGCAATCTAATATGTGTGTATGTTTTATTCTGACCACAGAGAGAAAATAGATCTGGTTCTTAAGTCATTATTGAGCACAGTGTATGTTTATTGTGCACACATCTAGTGTAAAAAGTGAGCAGAACTTTGGAGCAGATTGGGGCAGGAGCTTTAGGGCATATGTATTGAAACTGTAATATGAAGGAACAGATAATAAGATAATGTTGATTCACGGAATCAATTATTTTGAGCTGTGAAATTGCTCCTTTTTCTCTTAGAGTATTAGGCATTATAAATGTTATAAATGTTGGAGTGAAGGCAAAGGGCTTTATGAGCAGATAGAGGTAGTGGAGAATAATGAGAAACATATTAGGTTAGTTGAAATCCAAATTTTAAAGGCCCTCTGATTTATTTTTTACCGTTGTTCCTTGCTCAGCACTCCAGCCCCTCTTAGCTTCTGCTCTGATCAAAGTTATTCTTGCCTCACAGTCACTCACTTGCTCTGCTTGTGATTCTCTTACCTCCTTGTCTCTTGCTCAGGCCCTTGTTGTTTGTATCCAGCCTATGTGTTCTGTGTTCCTTTCCTGGCCATATTTCTTAATCCCATTGCTTCTGTGGCTTCACTATTATCATTTTCTTTAAATCAATTTTTATAATCTGTTACTATTTTTTTGTTCCACTAACAGTGGTAATAATGTTGGATTGTTAAAAAGACTCACATGATTCAGAATAACAGTTCTGATCAATATGTGGTTTATTTCTGAAAAAGGTAGCAGTACAGCAGCTGCTTTAAAGGAAGGTCGCACATCACAGCCACTGGCTAGCTCCAGCAGTGAACCAGAAGTGGTCCTCCCTATGTAGGGCCTTTTGGATGTCCTTGTCCCACCCTCACGGATCTGTTTGAGGACTTTGGAACCAGGGAACCCGCAATGCAGTCCCAGCAGGGCTTCTCATACCCTGTTGGCCATAGAGGCAATTGTAACTAGCTTCAATGGTAGAACACTCCAGAGTCTCTTAAAGCCAGGTACAATCCGTCAATCTCACTGTTAATAAGAAGCAGTGCTGGCAGCCTGATACACATAGGCCAAAGCATCTTGGACCATGATTTCAAAGCAATAGAATGAATCAGTGTGTGTTGTGCTTTGACCAGCTCTGAGTCCCATGCCACTGCTTCTCTTATTTCAAGAATATACTCAGGCTCACGGTGCTTTTTAATGTACTTTTAAAAGTCTGTTTCAGTTTACCAGTAAGAACAGGAATGTTGTCTGTGTTGGAAAATGTCAGTGACCTCATTAATGTGTTTAGGGTTTGGCAGTGGATATTCACAATGGCAGAACTTTTATACGGGGGACCTAAGTTTCTTTGGAAGTTCAGGCACTTCATGCCATGTTGAGGTCAGGAGGCAGTTGGTGATAAGAAAGGGTATAAAAGTGTGATTCTGTTCCGCTTCATGGAATTCCTTAATCTCTCCTTCACTTGTCCTTCAGAGTCTTTATGACTAGACAAATAAGGCAGTCTCAGTTTTCTTTGTGCTGCTCTGTGACTTGGAGGAAGGGTTGGACAATGCAGAATGTCTCTGAAGTGTTCCCCACGAAGACAATTCTAATACTTTTGTCAGGCCAGTTAGGCAATAACATCTATCATTTTTTGAGTATCTTGTATTTGCCAAATAATGTGCTAATTCTTTTTAATATGTATTATCTTTAATTCTCAAGAGGACACCAGAGGTGAGTAATAATACCCCTACTTCACATGAATGGTGTCTGAGGCTTGAAAGTTAAGTACTGGGAGAGGCACTGTGGTGCAGCAGGTCAAGCTGCTACTTGAGATGCTCACATCCCATATTGGAGTGCCTGGTTTGAGTCCTGGCAACTGTGTTTCTGGTCCAGCTTCCTGCTAATGTGTATCCTGGGAGACCGATTATGGCTCCATTACTTCAGTGCTGCAACCCATGTGGGAGATGCAAGTGGAGTTCCTGGCTCCTGGCTTTGGCCTGATTCAGCTTGGCTTTTGGGGCCATTTGGTCAGTGTACCAGCAGATGGAAAATCTGTTTAAATTAAAGATTTATTGTTTATTTGAAAGGCAGAGTTATACAGAAGGTGAGTCAGAGTTACACCCTCATTGTGAATGCTAGCCAGCATAACCTTTAATTTAAAAGATTTATTTATTTATTTAAAGGGCAGTGAGAGATCTTCCATATGTTGGTTCACACCCCAAATGGCCACAACGGCCAGAACTGGGCTGATCCACAGCCAGGAGTCAGGAGCCCCAAGTGGGTGCAAGGGCCCAAGTACTTGGCTCATCCTTCACTGCTTTCTCAGGCCATTAGCAGGGAGCTGGATGGGAAGTGGAGCAGCAGGGACTCAGCTGGCTCCCTTATGGGATGACAGTACATAACTTCTCAGTAGCAAGTTATGCTCCTTAAAGTTTGCTAATTCCAGACTAACAATAACTTCTGGAGTCCCAGTTTTGTCTATTTTTCTTACTTCCATTTTATACTAATGGTTTAGATTCTCTCAGTTATCTTAATTTAAAAAATTTTATATATTGCTTATTTGAGAGGTAGAGACAGAGAGCTTCTGTCCACTGTTTCTTTAGGGCAAGGTGAAACAGGGAGCTGGGGAGTTAATCCTGGTCTCCCACATGGGTGGCATGGACCCAACAACTTGAGCCATCACTGTTGCTTCCCAGGGTACACACTGGCAGGAAGCTGGAGGTGAGACTCAAACCCTAGTACCCAGATATATGATATGGAGTACCAACTGGTGTCCTAACTGCCAGGCCAAACACCCACCCCTCAATCATCTTTTATTGGATGCATGTCATATGGTCTTTAGAGGTATCCATTTCAAGGTACTCAATTTGCTGAAGGTTTGAAAACTGGATTGTGGTACCTATAAGCCCAGGTAATTTAGGTAATCCCTAATATAGGGGCTGGTGTTGGGGCATAGTGGGTAAAGCTGCTTCCTGGGACACCAGCATCCCATACAGATGATAGTTCACGTCACAGCTGCTGCACTTCAGATCTAGCTGCTTGCTAATGCTCCTGGGGAAGCAACAGAGGATGGCCCAAGTGCTTGGACCCCTGTACCTGTGTGAGAGACCCTTAAGTTCCTAGCTGCTGGCTTCTAACTGGCCCATCCCTGGACCCTTAAGGCCATTTGGGGAGTGAAACACCAGGTGGAAGATCTCTGATTCTCCCTCCCCATCTCTTTTCTTTGTAACTCTGCCTTTCAGATAAAAAAATAAATCTTTAAAAAAAAAAATCCCTACTATGGTGACCTTTTCTTTGAAATTATTTCTAGATGGCACTTCGTGGAGAAATCATCAGCAATTAGTCTAAAGTCTGATCATCTGTTAATGGATCTCTATTTTTCATTCTCTTTGAGGATTTTTTTAGCTTGATTTTTTAATATTTTAATGTGATTCAGAATTTAAAATGTACAGAAGTGTATATAGAAAAAGATCTTTCCGCACCTGTTTGCCAGCCACTTGGTTCTCCCTGGAGCAACCAGTATCATCAGATTGTTACATGTCCGTCCAGAGAAGACCAGTATGTAATGTGTCTTCTCCCGTTTTCCTCCCTAAGATAGTAGATTATAGCACGCAGCTTTGCCCATGTACCCCCATTAGTTTAATGGCATGTCCTGATGATCACAATGCCACTACCTGAAGAATTTCTTCCTTTTTGATTAATAGTTTGTTACCAGGTGGCTGTTGATGGACAGTGGGTTGTTTCATTTGTTTTGCTAATGTTGCCCTGAATCACATTGTGTGCTCATTTGTTATTTTCCATGTGTGTAGGTCTATTTTCCACAGTGGAATTACTGGGTCAAAGAATACATGCATTTTTAAATTTCATTGCTAGTCTGTCCACATATAAGTTATGGTAATTGATACTCCTTTTAGCACTGAATGGGTACTACAGAGCGTTATAGAACTTTTTATCTTTACCACACTGGTGGTAAAGTTGTATCTTGTAATTTTTTTTGAAGATTTATTTATTTATTTGAAAGTCAGAGTTACTCCAAGAGAGGAGAGGCAGAGAGAAAGAGAGAGAGAGGTTTTCTATCCGATGGTTCACTCCCCAATTGGCTGCAATGGCCGGAGCTGTGCCATTACGAAGCCAGGAGCCTGGAGCTTCTTCTAGGTCTCCCACGTGGGTGTAGGGGCCCAAGGACTTGGGCCATCTTCTACTGCTATCCCAGGCCATAGCAGAGAGCTGGATTGGAAGTGGAGCAGCCGGGACTAGAACCGGCGCCCATATGGGATGCTGGCGCTTCTGGCCAGGGCATTAACCCCCTGTGCCACAGTGCCAGCCCCTATCTTGTAATTTTTTAAAAATATGTGTTTCATTAGTATATAACATGTATAGCATGTAAAGACGAAAGTTTGATGAATTTCACAACTTGAACACACATCTGTATATCAATCCCAGTATACAGTGTACAGTTTGCTCCATTCCCAGCTTCTGGGAAGGTAACCGTTTTCCTGACTTACAGCATCAGTTCATTATTTTGGTACTTTATATAAACCATACAGCATGTGCTCTTATTTATGGCTTATTTGCTCAGCATTCTGAGATTTGTCTAGATTTTATAGGGTTTTCTTAATGAAATCTTAATTTGTATTAGTCTCATGATAAAGTCGAGCAGTACTTAGTATTTTAAGCTGTAAAATGTTTATGTTCTGTATGCTGTTTATTTCATATATCTTTGACTGGAAGATTATTTTCTTACGAGATCTCTTGACATATAAAGGAAGTTAATTCTCTGGGCTGTGAGTTGTAACTATTTCCTTCATTTAATCGTGACTTTTGGTTTTGTATATGATGGTAGTGCTTATAATGAAATTTTTTTATTTTAAATTTTTTAAATTTATTTGATAGGTAGAGTTATAGACATTGAGAGACAGAAAGGTCTTCCTTCCATTGGTTCACTCCCCAAATGGCCACTACGGCTGTTGCTGAGCCAATCCAAAGTGAAGAGCCAGGAGCTTCTTCCCGGTCTCCCATGTGGGTGCAGGGGCCCAAGGGCTTGGGCCATCTTCTGCTTTCCCAGGTTCCAGCAGAGAGCTGGATTGGAAGAGGAGCAGCTGGGACTAGAACCAGCACTAATATGGGATGCCAGGGCTTTAACCTGTTGTGCCACAGCGCTGGCCCCGCTTACGATGAATTTTTAAAAACTGAATACATTTTTATTTATTTGAAAGGTGGGGTAGGAAGAAAAGAGAGTGTGTGCCAGTGTTCTCCCATCCGCTGACTGATTACTCAAAGGCCTGCAATGACGCAGGCCTTCACAGTCTACAAAGGACTGACAGATGAAAGATACTGTATTGTAATCATATAGAAATACTATAGAATAATCAGAGTAATGTAATAATATAATATCATAGGATGATTCCTAAGAATTTCAGGTGATTTGAACCATCTCTAAATTGTTGTGGAATTCTCTGCTAGTTTTTCTGATGCTGGAGATAGAATCAAAAACTGATCTTGTTTTGAAGGGCGTTTCTGGGAGCTGTGTACCCAAGCTGAGCCTCTCATGTCAAGATGAATGCCATAACACACAAGATATTTCTGATGTAAATAATACGGCATGGAATGAATTATTTTGGACAGCAGGCCCCATCCTGATTAGAATGTGGCAAATTAATCTTTAAAACGAATACCCTTATTTGTGAATTGTGAGTGCATACTATGTGAGGAGAACTGTAGGTTACTTGACCTGTTAGAGTTATAATCTAAGTTGTTGAAGGCTAGTTTTTTGAATCTCCCATTCTAGTGCTCTTTTTTTTTTTTTTTTTTTTTTTTTTTTTGACAGGCAGAGTGGACAGAGAGAGAGAGACAGAGAAAGGTCTTCCTTTTTGCCGTTGCTTCACCCTCCAATGGCCGCCGTGGCCGGCGCGCTGCAGCCGGCGCACCGCGCTGATCCGATGGCAGGAGCCAGGAGCCAGGTGCTTTTCCTGGTCTCCCATGGGGTGCAGGGCCCAAGCACCTGGGCCATCCTCCACTGCACTCCCGGGCCACAGCAGAGAGCTGGCCTGGAAAAGGGGCAACCGGGACAGAATCCGGCGCCCCGACCGGGACTAGAACCCTGTGTGCCGGCGCCGCTAGGCGGAGGATTAGCCTAGTGAGCCGCGGCGCCGGCTCTAGTGCTCTTATTTCTAAACATAAACCTAAGTATCCTAACATGTATATTCATTATGGAAGTATTTGATTTTTTTAAATAGAAAACTTTTATTTAATAGATATAAATTTGATAAGTACAACTTTTGGATTACATTGCTTCTCCCCCATAACCACCCTCCCACCGGAAGTATTTGATTTTGACTTCATTTGTCTCTAAAAGCTTGACTTTTTTTTTCTGGGGTGAAATCAGTGATAAATTGATTCAGATTATTTACTGAGCACATTTTTTGCCCCATAGTACTAAGAGTATGTGCAAAGAATTCTGAGAAAATGTCTGGCAGTAGGCTACCTTGGAACTTGGTTTGATAGGTTGTCCAAATGGCTAAACAGATGATAAAGTTGCTAGTAAGTGTATGATGAGTGGTATGGTGAGAACACAGGTTCAGAGGAGCAAGCATTAATGTGTACCTCGTGGACTCAGGATGCAGGGCTTGAGAAGCATGACACGAGCAGGTTAAAAAGAAATTGTAGCAGTTGGAGCAAACAAACCAGAAAGTTCCGGGAACTATAATAGGTTCTCTGATGTATCTTATTTTATTACATACTCCATGTTTGGTAAATGATGTTTGAGAATTGATCACTGGATTATTAATATCACCATTTTCTTTTCTTAAAAGAATGTTGGGGGTCTGGTACTGTGGTGTTGCAGGTAAAACTGCCGCCTGTAGTGCTGCCATCCCATGTGGGTGCCGGTTTGAGTCCTGGCTGTTCCACTTCCAATCCAGCTCTCTGCTATGGCCTGGGAAAGCAGTGGAAGATGACCCAAGTCCTTGGGCCCCTGCACCCACGTGGGAAGACCTGGAGGAGGCTCCTGGCTCCTGGCTTGGGATCAGTGCAGCTCCGGCCTTGCGGCCAATTGGGGAGTGAACCATTGGATGGAAGACCTCTGTCTGCCTCTCTCTAACTCTGCCTTTCAAATAATAAATAAATAAATCTTTAAAAAAAAGAATGATGGTAGATTATTCAGGATCCTATAGTAGCTTTCAAAGTGATTCATGGCTAAATCCCAGATCATGTAGTTGAAGCAGAAAGTGTTGAGAGTGGGACAAGCAATCTGCTCTAACAACTTTTTTCTTATTTGAGAGGAGTCAGCATTTCTAGTGCTTTATCACCTTTTAAAAAGTTTGCAGCTGTATTCAGTTTTATTAAGCTCTCTAATTATTAGTCTGTTTCATAATTTGAGTAGAAGTCATTGATCTCCAACTTACTATTTGAATATAAAATCTTTCTTTGAAGGGTAATGTTTTTATTTGAAAATCTGGAATTGAATAAGTTAGTGTGCTGTTTTAATTGTCTGTCAGTGGCAATTATAATGAAAATTGCCAGGATTTCTCTTTGGCACATCAAGTGCATTATCTGTTTTAGTGCCACCTAGAATTGAGAAATGAGTTGTTCTAGCCATTGGTAACATATGGAAGGGAAACATGTCTTAATGTGCCTTTTCATTTGTGTGGAATCCTGTAATGGTTCCTGTCAATTTTGTCACTAAGTATGTTTTTGAAATTCTAATTCATTCTTTCTGATGAAATTTTAATAATTGAGGAACTGCCAGATTGTTTCCTGAAGCTGTGTATCATTTTACAGTTCTACCTGCAGCACACAAGGGTTTCAGTTTCTCACTGCTTGCTAGCATTTATTACTGTTTGTTGATTAGCATCCTGGTGGATGGGAAATGGTATCTCATTGTAATTTCTATTTGTATTGCCCCGTGGTTAATGATGTTTTTTGTGTGCTTATTGGTTGTATCTGTTTAGATTTTAAAATTAATTTCATTATTGTGTTGTAGTATTCATGTGTTCCAGATATAAGTTCCTTATGGTATAACTTAGGAAAATTTTCTCTTTCTCTAGGTTGATTTTTTTCCCCCCACTTTCCTGATGGTGTCCTTTGAAGTACAAAGTTACTAATTTTGATAATGTCAATTTTTTTTCCTTTTGTTGCTTGTGCTTTTGGCATCTAAGAAATCATTGCCTCATCCAAGGTCATAAAGATTTACATGTTTTCCAGTAGGAGTTTTACAGTGTTAGCTTTTACTTGAGGTTGTTGATTGATTTTATGTTAATTTTTATCTGGTATGAAATGTGGTTCCAGTACACTTTTGCATGTAGATATCTAGTTGTCAAGGTGCCATTTTTCAGTCTGTTAACAATGATTGAATTTTTGTTTTTAATTTTATTTACTTGAAAGGCAGGGTTACAGAGAGAGATCTTAGATCCACCGGTTCACTTCTCAAATGGCCACAGTGGCTGGGGCTGGGCCAAGCCAAATCCAGGAGCTAGGAGCTTCGTCTGTGTCTCCCACGTGGGTGCAGAGGGCCAAGCACTTGGGTCATCTTCTGTTCCTTTCCCATTAGCAGGAAACTGGATTGGAAGTGGAACAGAAGATGGTTGTCTGGTATGGGATGCAGACAGTGGCTTAACTGGCTGCACAACAGGGCTGGCCCCAGATGAATTTTAGTAGATTTTTATCTAAACTTTCTAGAGCTTATTAGCATTTGAAGAGACTGAGTTTTCCTGATCAAACCCCATTGTCATATAAATGTACTGAATATTGAAGAGAAAAAAGAAACCTGTGAATAAAGCAGAGTGTTATTTTAAAAGGACAAACAGGAGCAGGTTTTCCTGACTTTGTTAGCATTTTTTATAATGGGAACTCAGTGTATTTGGGGATGAGAATCTCTGAAAAAGGCCTTTTGATATTCTGTAGTGAGCTTTCATTTCGAGCAGTTAAGCTTGTGTGGAGCTCCAGAGTGCACAGGTGATCTTAGGAAAGAAACAGCTATCTAATAGTTTAGTAAAATAGGTGTCCTCAATGGAAGCATTCATCATCGGAGGAACTCAAATGAAGATGTGTGGCGGGTTGTCGTTATTAAAAGTACAGGAACGAGAAACTAAGGTTGCTTTGAGTTCTGAGGTTTGTAATTCTTCGAGTTTACTTTCGCATAGATGCGGGTTTTCTCTTCAGAGTTTACCCTTTCTCAGAAGTCTATCCAGTTGTGGAATAGAGTGGGGGAAAAACAGGTTGCTGTTTTGAAGGTTTAAGTGGCAGAAGTACTGCAGGTTTTGACTAGCTAACATTATTATGCGTTATTTTGAAAATTGGTCTTTTTGTTTGATCTAGTTCTTTTCCTTTTTTGCTTCTCAGCTTCTCTTAACACATTGGCAGTGGATGAGGCACTAAAGCAACAATGAAAGTTGAGATGAGAACTAAAAACTAAATTATTACTCTGACATCCGATTTGTAGATTGTAGATTGAAGAAAGCTTGCATAAATTGTTGGAAAATGTAAATGGAGGTTATTCAAGTGGAGTTTCCTCTTCATCCTTTCAGGAAAATCAAGAAAGTTACTTTTACTGAGTTAAGGAATTACATTTTTACTTTGTAAATGATCCAATAGAAGAGTAAATTGTTAAAATGTACTCAGGAGAAAACGCACCATCGTACTTTGTGATGGATATATTTGAACCCTGTGTTTGAGGTTTGGCAAAACCCGATGAGGCAAATGAATGAATTTAAACACCTGGCTTTTAGGCAGAATAATTTAAGGGTTTTTTAGCTGTAAGACTTTAAGACTGCAAAGTACTTTATTGCTAAAAATAGAATTGATATCATGAAAAAATTCAGTATTTTTTTTCTTTGAAGTGAGGTTTTTAAAAAATCTTTCAAATAGTGAAAGCTGAGTTTAGCCATTTCTATATTTTAAAAGTTTTGCTTGCTAAATTTTATGTGTTTTGCCTTAAAAATTATTCCAAAATTTAACTTTGAGCATGGCCTAAATTTCCTTGGTTAGGAGCAGTTGTCTTTAAACAAAAATTTTTGTGATGTTGATGTAGGTTTGCCTCAATGAACAGTGAGTGGTTGGTGCAAATTGATTAAAGGTGAAGGTGCTATATCATTTTAATTTTTTTAGGCTCACATTTTGAGTTTTTGTTAATGTGTGTATTCTCTATCAAGAGGGCAAAAATTATTTTCATTTTTATAAAATTTTTCCTGAAGTTACCAAACATTTTTTATTAATACTTGAAAAATGTACTAAAGATTTGCTTCTGTTCAGAGGTTTTTCTCCGTGATTCTCCAGGAGATGATAAAAACTTCATTTTTGCTTCTCTTGAATAAAAGGTAAAAGATACATATGTACAACCCAGGACACAGTTTGGGGGAAACACTGCACATGATGTTTTCTTATGACTGATTTTTATTCATAATGTTTTATTTGAATTGGGAGATGGATTCATTATGTTAAAGAGTACCCTACATTCAACTAATACATTATATTGTAATTTCTAAAATGCTGTTGGAGTTGGAAGGTGAAGACATTGTTGGTGTTAACTCTCTGGTATTTGTAGATGAACCTGAAAAAGGCTGATGTTTGATCTACAGCCCTTTCTACATGCAGGTGATGATTTATACTTTGATTTGCAGCTATAACTACTGTTTAAAGAACCTATTGCTCTTTGAAACTGCCATATTTAGCCTTGTCTGCCAGAAACCATTGATCCAAGAGTTCTGCTTTTCCTCACCCTTGACTGTAGTAGCTGTGTAAAACCTATCCCAGCAAAATTGAATTTCCAGCAATGTGACTTCAATGCCTGTGGACTTGTAGTTTAGGTCAGAGATTGTGTCTTTTTCAAGTACATAGAAGTTCACGTTAGCATGTATACAGCCAAGTAGAAATCTGTGCTTGAGGCAGATTTCATGATAATGTTGAGGCCTTTCTTTGACTCATTACTTTGCAATTTTCGGGGGCCATGCTCTACTTTTTGATTCTACTTTCTCAGTTCTGTCATGTTACCTCTTCTATTACTGCAGCCAATAGTGATATTCTACCCAGATTCTTGGCTGTTTTGACACAGGCCTGCAGTCTTTACTTCTGTCTTATATTGTAGTTATATATGTTATGTATCTTACTTTAGAGAAGGGAGAAATTTTAATTGTTATGTCCCTATAGTACCTAACAAGAAACATTCCACTTAGTAAACACAGTATTGTGGAATAAGAAGGTTTGATTGTCATACTCAGAAGCAGCATTTTGGTGAATTTATAAACATTATTATATTTTGTAATAACACTATCAGATTTTGATTTCCCACTCTTAACATTTTCACTTTTACATCCATTAGTTTGGATTCTGAGATTATCTTAAATTTCTTCATCTTTGGGATTGGGGATGACAATTTGTTCATGTAGTATGATTTCTTCAAGCAAGCTCTTATCTCTCTTGGGTTTGTGGTAATTCTAGGTCTCCAGTCATCTGTGACTCTATTAGTTACAGCTTCCAGGGATTTTTTTTTTTTTTTTAATGTTCTAAATGACCTTTAAAATCTAAGTCTATCAGATGTGAAGGTGGCTTAACAAAAACCGTCTTGCCTTTTGGGCCGGCGCCGCGGCTCACTTGGTTAATCCTCTGCCTGCAGCGCCGGCACCCTGGGCTCTAGTCCTGGTTGGGGCGCCAATTCTGTCCCGGTTGCTCCTCTTCCAGTCCAGCTCTCTGCTGTGGCCCGGGGAAGGCAGTGGAGGATGGCCCAAGTGCTGGGCCCTGCACCCGCATGGGAGACCAGGAGAAAGCACCTGGCTCCTGGCTTCGGATCGGTGCAATGTGCCAGACGTAGCGGCCATTTTGGGGGTGAACCAATGGAAAAAGGAAGACCTTTCTCTCTCTCCCTCTCACTCTCTCACTCTCTAACTCTGTCAAAAAAACAAAACAAAACAAAACAAAAACCTGTCTGGCCTTCTTCCTTACACCTCAGGGGAACAGGCTCAGTGGGATTGCAAGAGTTTGATTTGCCATGTGCCAAAGAGAGTCATAGTTTGGATCCAAGGATGAAAGGGTGGTACATAATCCTGCGAGACCACAGATTTATATTACTAGATGAGACCCTCTTCCCTCTGGGAGTTAAAGAAGAAGCTAATGCATGTGCAACTTGTCATCTATGTGAATTTAGTTTGGTTAAAAAAATGCACACTGTTTGGAAGGGAAGCTAATGTTTGAAAGAAGAAAGATGTGTGAAGTCAAAATAGGATGTATTTCTGGAGGAGGTAGGCTGAAAGGGAAGAAAGACATTGACATTGAACAAGATTTCTCTGTGAAAGGTTCTATGTCTAAACTTTTAAAATTTGAAAATATATTTGAGGATAACAATGAATTTTTATGTTCCTGTTTCTTAGCTTCAGCAGTTATCAACACATGTTTGATTTTGGGGAAGGAATTCTAGGCTAAGAATCAGGAGTTTTGAGTTTAGTTTTTAGAAAAGAATCATAGTATGCAGATTTAAAGGGCTCACACTTTGAAGGTAATAACATAGTTGTAAATCTCAGCTCTTTGGAGTAATTGTGAATAACTGCATACACGTAGTCAAGTTGCTTTATACCTTGGGGCCGCTAGTAAAATATGACTAACAAATTCCAGCCTTTTCAGGTTGTTTTGGGGGGAACAAATGAGATAACACATGCAAAGTACAAAGATGCTCCACTCTGTGATGTTGACTAACATACACTAAACCTGGAAGAGAAGAAAATCCATGCATGTTAGATCTGCTGTAAGTTTGAAGATTACTCTTGACCATGATTTGAAGAAAGGGTTGCATTTGGATAAAACATCTTAGGGTGGAGAATCCACTGGAAAATATTGAGTGTGAGGATATATGGGCAGATTAGTGTGGGAAATAATGTTGTAAGGAGAGGTTCAAATAATGCATGAGCCTTGGAGTTTGAGAGGGTTTGGACTGTAATGCAGCCTTTGCCAGTGGCTAACTGTATGACTTGGGATAAGTTGATTAATATGGCTCTTCTTTCACAGCACTGTAAAATGACTGATAGATTTGAGGGAGACAACACTGGACAGAGTACCTAAGAGACAGCTTTTAGAGGAACACATTAAATGGCCAAGCTCTAGACGGAAGGAGCCAGAAAGGGAAAACCAAACTTAAGAGCCCTGAATTGAGGAAGACACCCCTGGAAATAAACCTGTTGTGTCACCAGTTATGGAGGGATGCATGTTGGGAAAATAATGAGAAATTAAGAGCATCAAGTCAGTGCTCTACAAGCAGGATCTTGATCGTTTACTGTGACATTTGGAGTTGATATAGTAGGAAAATGACCCTCTTGGTTGTTTAAATAAAGTTTGGTGAGCTACTTGCTGCTCTAGACTCACTTTTTGTAGCATCTGAGGGTGATAGCTTGTAGACAGTTTGCCTAGAGAATGAAAGGGCTTTTCTGTTAAAGAGCTAAGTCTCTTCCTGAAATTTAATATAACAAATACCAAGGCTTAGTAGAAGGTAAGGACAGTGGCAGCTGCCACTGATTGAAGACATAGGTCTAACGAATCCTTGCTTTGCTATGGCATGTGGTTGATTTTGGAACTTCTGGAAATCTGGCCAAGTATGACAGTTAATCTTGGAGGAACACTAAAGAAATGGTCATAGAAATAGGAGCTAAAATGCAAAATTGCTAACTGGGGCTCTGCCTGGACCAGCAGCATATCACAACATAGTGAATGGTTGTTATCTCTTTAGCAAATTTTAACAGTACCATCATTTGGCAGTTAAGAAAGAAAGGCAGTGTTGTAAATAACCATTCTCCGGAAGTTTTTTTTGTCCAGGATTGATAACTTCCCTTTCTCTTCATTCTTGTCTATCTGTTTACCTTTCCATAAGTAAAAGCATGTCCTAATTAGATAGGCACCCAGTAATTGATTGGAAAAATAAGGGAGATGGGAACACATTTGACCACAAGTTGTTGAAACTGGTGCCAGGAGCAAACCTGATTAGGAAGGATAGAACTATTCTTGACCCATGTATGTGCTGTGGTTTCTTTTCTTTCAAACCTACTCTTCCAGATATGTCTTTGCTTTTGCGAGCTGATACTTTCAACAAATTCATTTTCCTTCAGTTGTTATCTGAGAGTTGCTGTCCAGTGTTTTAAGTCATCACATTGTATCTGAATGGTGGCAGTGCTAAAATATTCAGTATATCTTGACTTCATAAAAGCATTAAGATTGACAGATGAATACATTCCCATATATTATAATGTATTCCTTTTTTTTATTGTTGCTGTCTACTATAATATAAACTTTTGCCCTTTTTTTTTTTTTTTTCTTTTTAAAGAGTATCTATGTGAAAGGCAGAGTTAGGGAGACAGTGAGAAAGAGAGAGACAGACATCTTCTACCTGCTGGTTCACTCCCCAAATGGCTGCACTGGCTGAGACCTACTGGAACTAACTGGGTCTTCCACATGAGTGGCAGGTGCCATGTGCTTGGGCCATCTTCTGCCTCCTTCCCAGGTGCATTAGCAGGGAGCTGGATCAGAAGTGGAGCAGCCAGGACTCGAACCAGCCCTCATATGGAATGCTGGCATCACAGGTCTCTTAACTTCCTGTGTAACAGTGCTGGTCCAGGGATATAATAAACTTTAACAAGGTATTTTTACCTCCCTGTCCTTATTGTTTGAAATGCTGCTTGGCATATAGTAGGCACTCGGTAAATATCAGAATCATGAACAACTATGCTATCCCACAATGTAACATTAGTCCAGCCTAGAAAATGAGAGAATGCACAAATGACGGCCCTTTAAAGTTTTCCCAAAGCCTATTTTATTCCTGTCTCCCTTTGTTGATGGGCTTTTTTTTGATTAGCTAAAGGATGACTACAACAAGTCACATTTTAGTTTTGTCTAATGTTTTAGTTCTATTTTTTGGTAAAAATCCATGGTTAGATTTTCATGCTTAATGAGAAAGGACCTAATTATGCCATTTTGAATCTTTAGACTCAGTGTTGAAGTTAATGCAGCAGTGGGAGCATGTGAAAGGCATGTAATTAATGTTTGTTGTCTGTGTAAAAGAACTTTGCCTCTTGGCTCTGGGTGGTCTAGAAAATGAGATTTCAATGTCCCCTCTCCCTCCCTTAGTTTTTTTTAAACCCATGGAAGTAGTGTATGTATAAAGTGACAAGCCTGTTCAAGCCATACCTGCTTGTCAAAGGACAGCCAATGTTGAAAACTTGCCTTTTTGGTTCTTTTGGTGGTTACCATTGTATATTTATGTCTTTTTTAATGTATTAGCACTAGACACTACTGTTTCCCCTCAGCTTTTAAAGGAAGTGTACTTAATAATGTGTCAGTGAAATATGTGTTCTTTGAATTAATGCAAGGGTAGAAAATGGTTAGATATAAAAAAAGGAGAGCTCTATATGTTTTTTTTTTTTTTTTTAAAGTTTCATTTTATTTTGAGAGAGATGAGACAATCAACCAGAGTGAAGTCTTCTATCCAACTGATTGACCGCCCAAAAATCTGCAACAGCCATGGCTGGGCTAGACCAAAGCCAGGAACCTGGAACTCCATCCGGTTCTTTCATGCAGGTGCCAGGGACCAGGTACTTGGACCATCCTCTGCTGCCTCCTAGAATGGGCATTAACAGGATGCTGGAGTAGCTGGGACTCCAGTCAGGCACTCTGATGTGGGACGCAAGTGTCCTAGGTAACAGCTTAAAAGACTGCACCAAATGCCTGCCCTAAGAGTTACTTTTATTGGGTTAGTGAAATATGAGTACACTGAACAGAAGTGTATTTATTTTTCTTTGTCCTCCTCCTTCTTGACTTTCAACTTATTAGTCTAGGAATGCAGAACTGAGTCTAAGGTTGGACTGTGTCAGGTCATTTTCCATTTGTAGAATTCTCTGGAGGCTTCAAGTTTGAAATTATTTGCATGTATAACCAACCAGACTGTTCTCTCTCCTCTTAGAAAGTAAAAGTCAGTGAAAAAGCCTGGTCGTTAAATAGGTTCTTTGTAGATGAAAGAATGTACAGGAACACTTTAGAGACTTTTAAAACATAGAATGCTTTTTATAAAACAGATTCTGAGATCTAGACCTTATCTTGGCCTGGAATAGAGCTAGTTTCCAAGAGTATGGGTTAGAGCATTCATTGCTTGAGCATTTCACAAATAAGTCCTGATTTCTGACTGGGAATAGTACAGTCAGTGAGGAAAATAAAGCAAGCTACTACAGTTTATGTACTAGTAAGAGATCTGTAAAATGGGGTTGGCGAAAAACACTCTTGATTTCTATTGCTTACTACTGTGAGCAGTATGAAACCATGCAAATTGATGTGATCCTATTCCTTCCTATTGAACCCATTCTGCTTCAATACTACCTCTCTGTCCTTTGAAAGTTTTACTTGATATTTCTCCCAATCAGTGAGCTGGAATACTAGTAGAATAGCTGGAATACTAGTAGAATGTGCTGACTTCTTTGAAATTGGAAATTGGTCACCTTACTAGTGGAATTTGAAGTCAGACTAAATCAAACCTCACATGTTTATTGCTGTCCTAGAGAAGCTGTATATTAATAGAATTTATAAAGCACATTAAATTGCCCTGGGTAGCAAGTATCTGGGAGAGTGGAGTGCATATACTACCTATTTGGAGTTACCTTGAATGGAAAACTCCAAGTTATTTTCCATGAATCTGTTAAAATTATTTTGATGTCATATCTAGAAGGAAAATAATTTCAAACTATGCATATTTCAGTAATCTGCTTGACTACTGAAACTAAAATAAAGGTACTGTTTAAAAATATTGTGTAATTATGGTTAAGGTTTAATGGAGGCCGGCGCCGCAGCTCAATAGGCTAATCCTCCGCCTTGCGGCGCCGGCACACTGGGTTCTAGTCCTGGTCGGGGCGCCGGATTCTGTCCCGGTTGCCCCTCTTTCAGGCCAGCTCTCTGCTGTGACCCGGGAGTGCAGTGGAGGATGGCCCAAGTCCTTGGGCCCTGTACCCCATGGGAGACCAGGAGAAGTACCTGGCTCCTGCCATCCGATCAGCGCGGTGCTCCAGTCACAGAGCGCCAGCCACGGCGGCCATTGAAGGGTGAACCAATGGCAAAGGAAGACCTTTCTCTTTCTCTTTCTGTCTCTCTCTCTCACTGTCCACTCTGCCTGTCAAAAAAAAAAAAAAAAAAAAGTTTAATGGAAGTCTTATTAAATGTATCCATTATTTTCTTTCACTAAAAATACCTTTCCTAGGAATTCAGTGTTGTTGTTTAAGGAAGTAGTTTCATTGCTTCTCAGCTGCTATTTGGAAGCCAGTGATCAGGAATAATATTATATTGATCTTTGTTTTAAATTTAGTGGACCAAAAAGATGCTTGGTTGGGATGTTAATTAAAAATGAGTGTCATTTCTTAGAGGCCATAATCTTGACTCACTCCTGCTTCCTATTCCAGGAACCCCCCCCCCCCCCCCATTTTGTATCCAAGAAGTTCAGAAGTGGAGTCAGATTCTTTTTTCTTTAATAAACAACATAGATCATAAATACACAAAGTAAAGCATTCTAGACATTCAGATTGGGTATGTTGGTTGATGGTTTATGATAGCATATCAGTGATTCTAGTAAAGGACAGCTCGGCTCAGTATTTTTCTTTTATTCTTCTTTGGTTTAAAGATTTATTTATTGAATTAGAACTGTGTCGTAGCAGGTAAAGCCGCCCCCTGCAGTGCCAGCATCCCATCTGGACTCTGGCTCAAGTCCTGGATGCTGCACTTCTGATCCACCTCTCTGCTATGGCCTGGGAAAGCAGTGGAAGATGGCCTAGGTCTTTGGGCCCCTGCCACCCACATGGGAGACCTGGATGAAGCTCCTGGCTCCTGACTGCCCATTGGCACAGCTATGGTTGGCATTTAGGGGGTGAACCAGCAGATGGAAAACCCCTCTTTCTCCCCCTCTTCTCCCCTCTTTCCCCCTGTTCCCCCCTCCCCCTCTCCCCCTCCTTCCCCCTTCTCACCCTCCCTCCCTCTCTCCCTCTCTGTAACTCTGCTTTTTCCTTTAAATTATTTGAAAGGCGGAGTTACAGAGATAGAGAACAGTGGAGGAGGGAGGGAGAGTGAGCAAGCAAGTGAATGAGAGTGCTTTCATCTGCTGGTTCACTCCTCCAAATGGCTGTAAAAGCTTGGGTCAGGCTGAAGCCAGCCAGCACTTAGGAACTCCATCCTGGTCTCCCATATGGATGCAGGGGCCCAAGTACTTGAGCCGCTCTGCTGCTTTCCCAGGAGCATCAGCAGGAAGCTAAATGGTACTTAGACTTAAACTGGTGCTCTTGTGGGATGCCGCAGTGGCTAATGGCACCTCAACCTGTTGTGCCACAGTGCTGTCCCCAGCTCTGAATTTTTTTTTAAATCACACACTAGATTTAGGAAGAGTACAATGAATTCTACTAATTAAATGCTTTTTATATCCCAAGTACTACTATGCACTTGATAGCTCTTACAATGGTACCCTTCTATGCTTGATATACATTATATTTTTAAGATTTGAAAGAGGAGAGGCAGAGAGAGAGATCCTCCATCCAGGTTCACTCTCCAGTTGGCCACAACGGCCAGAGCTGCACTGATCCAAAGCCAGGAGCTTCTTCCAGATCTCCCATGAGAGTGCAGGGGCCCATGGACCTGGGCCATCTTCTACTGCTTTCCCAGGCCATAGCAGAGGGCTGGATTGGAAGTGGAGCAGCCGGGTTTCAAGCTGGTGCTCATATGGTATGCCGGAGCTTCAGGCCAGGACATTAACCTGCTGCGCCACAGCGCCGGCCCCTATATGAATTATACTGCTTAGTTCTTAGAACAATACCTTTTTGAGAGAGTTATGATTATAATCTTTGTTTTACAGATGAATAAACTGAGGTTTACAAAGATTAAATAACCGACTTAATGTGTTATCCTCAGTTTGTGAGTTCACAGTATTTTCATTCTAGTTTTTTTTTTTTTCCTTAAGATTTATTTATTTATTTGAAAGAGTTACACAGAAGGAGAAGGAGAGGCAGAAAGAATGGGAGGTCTTCCATCCACTGGTTCACTCCCCAATTGGCTGCAATGGCTGGAGCTGTGCTGAGCCAGAGCCAGGAGCCCAAGGACTTGGGCCACCTTCTGCTGTTTTCCCAGGCCATAGCAGAGAGCTGAATCGGAAGTGGAGCAGGCAGGCCTCGAACTGGCACCCATATGGGATGCTGGCACTGCAGCTCGCTGCCTATCCCACCATGCCACAGCGCTGGCCCCTTCATTCTAGTTCTGTAAGTAGTTTTTGCTACCATATTTCCTAGAATTTGTTAAAGAACAGATGAGTGGAAGGGGATGTGAGTACTTTTGCATACATGAATATATTAACACAATTGTATAATTTTAAGGAAGTAGACATTTATATATGGTAGTTGTGTTTTATAAGTTTTACAAATGAACTGGCTTGGCATTAAAGGAATATAGGGAGGAGGGAGAGGGAATTAATTATTCCCTCTAGTGTTGGAATGCCAGTAGAGCAAATTTGTCTGCTTATCTTTTTTTCAAGACCTTGATGTCAGGTAGTCAGAATGAAGGGAATTCTGTATAATGTAAGCTATCTGATTTCCTGGAGTAGTCTGTCCAGTTTTCTATCATTCGACTTGGCTACAGAGCCATGAAGGAAAGCTAGCAAACTTTGGATCTTTCACAGTAAAGTCTGGCCATCCATACATCTTCCATGTTGTCCTCTTTTGCTTTTCTCCTGTGTGAAGTAATCATTAGGATCAAAATCAAACAAGGTACCCTAAAAGATCAATTCTTAAAACGTGCCTTTTAAGAGTAATGGTTGGGGGCCGGCGCCATGGCTCACTTGGCTAATCCTCTGCTTGCGGTGCCAGCACCCCAGGTTCTAGTCCCGGTTGGGGTGCCAGATTCTGTCCCGGTTGCTCCTCTTCCAGTCTAGCTCTCTGCTGTGGCCCGGGAAGGCAGAGGAGGATGGCCCAAGTGCTTGGGCCCTGCACCCGCATGGGAGACCAGGAGGAAGCACCTGGCTCCTGGCTTCGGATTGGTGCAGTGCGCCGGCCATAGTGGCCATTTTGGGGGTGAACCAACGGAAGGAAGACCTTTCTCACTGTCTAACTCTGCCTGTCAAAAAAAAAAAAAAAAAAAAGTAATGGTTGGGGCCGCCACTGTGCCGCAGCAGGTTAATGCCTTGGCCTGAAGTGCTGGCATCCCATGTGGGAGCCGGTTCTAGTCCCAGCTGTTAACTCTTCCGATCCAGCTCTCTGCTATGGCCTGGGAAAGCAGTAGAAGATGGCCCAAGTGCTTGGGCCCCTGCACCCGCGTGGGAGACTAGGAGGAAGCTCCTGGCTCCTGGCTCCGGATCAGCGCAGCTCTTGCCATTGTGGAAGACTCCCTCTCTCCCTCTCTCCCTCTCTCCCTCTCTCCCTCTCTCCCTCTCTCCCTCTCTCCCTCTCTCCCTCTCTCCCTCTCTCCCTCTCTCCCTCTCTCCCTCTCTCCCTCTCTCCCTCTCTCCCTCTCCCTCTCTCTGTCTTGACTTTCAAATAAATCTTAAAAAAGAGTAATGGTTATGTTTTAAAATTTGCATCTGTATTTGTAAATGAGTAACAGTACATTAAAATATCTTTGAAGTGCTTGACCAAGATGTGGAACTTAATCATGATAATATATTTACGGAACAACATTTCAGAGTTAAGTGAGATTTTTAAATAATTGGTCATTGTTCTCATTCTTTACCTTTGGAACAAAAAAATCACAGGATACTTCCAGCATTCTGAATTTCAGACATGGCTCTAGTTAGGCTAGTGTTTGTCTTAATTCTTCCTGAAAGTGATTTTGTGAGGAAATGGACAACAATCCAACAATTTTATTGTCATATACTTTTTTTTTTTTTTTATTTTTTATTTTTGACAGGCAGAGTGGACAGTGAGAGAGAGAGACAGAGAGAAAGGTCTTCCTTTGCCGTTGGTTCACCCTCCAATGGCCGCCGCGGCTGGCGCACCGCGCTGATCCGAAGGCAGGAGCCAGGAGCCAGGTGCTTTTCCTGGTCTCCCATGGGGTGCAGAGCCCAAGCACTTGGGCCATCCTCCACTGCACTCCCTGGCCACAGCAGAGGGCTGGCCTGGAAGAGGGGCAACCGGGACAGAATCCGGCGCCCCGACCGGGACTAGAACCCGGTGTGCCGGCGCCGCTAGGCGGAGGATTAGCCTAGTGAGCCGCGGCGCCGGCCGTCATATACTTTTATAGTAGAGGTAAGGTCTTCATTGTTAAATGCTCCTGTTGTGGGAGAAGTACGTTTAACATGTTCTTCAGGCATTGTTCTAGGCATTTGAGTTAAAAAGCTGAATGAGGCATCTTTGAAGATAAACACCTTCTAGTGGAGGGAGACGGGCATTATCCACAGTGGTAGTAAACCTTAGGTGGGATGTGGGAGATCTCAAATTTAATCACCAAAGGAGGGGAGTTTGGGAGACTGAAAACTTCCTTGTGATCAGTCAACCATAGGAATGAAGGAGAGTATGGAACTATGTTCTATCTGAGTCACACAGAGAGGGTATGGCACCGTGCACAGTTGGAGGGAAAAGGCAGGAGTGGAAGAGGAATTAAATTCATTATAGTAAATTTGAAATGCTTTTGGGGATGTCTGAGGGGAGAATGATGTCCACTTACCTTTAAATAATTAAAGCTACAAATCGAAAGGTAGGTGGGAAGATGATATTTTTAAATCTGCTTAATTCCTTAGTGTAAGGAATTCCATTAAGTTTATTGCCTTGATTGAGAAATGACTACTGCTGCTGGCGTCATGATTGAGCAGGAAGAATGTCATGTCTAATCTCTCCTTAGGAGAAGCAAAAACTTCCCACAGCCTCCTTCCAGTGGACTTCTGCTTGGCTCTCACCTGCCAGAACTGTTAAATATGGCTTCCACGAGCTGCAAGAAAGGCTAGGAAAGTTAGTGTTTCTGGACATGTTACTGCTTTGAACAAAATTGGAGCTATCGCAAAGAGGAACAGCAATCTAAACAGTTGTAATTTAAAGGAATAGCTTTGTAGGATTCCAATAAAGAAAGTCACCAGTGGCGTGGTTTTTTTTTTTTTTTTTTTTTTTACTTAAATTTAAAAAAAAGTAAAAGCTGGGGGTCAGTTTTGTGGTAAAACAGGTTAAGCAGCTCTGTATAGTGCTGCCCATATGGGCACTGGCTGATTCAAGTCCCAGCTGCTCCATTTCAATCCTGATCCCTGCTAATATTACTGGGAAAGCAGTGGAAAATGGCTCAAACCCTTGAGCCATTACATCCATGTGGGAGACCCAGATGAAGCTTCTGGCTTCAGACTGGCCCAACCGTGGCTGTTGTGGCCCTTTGGAAAGTGAGCCAGTGGATTGAAAGTCTGTGTCTCTCCCTCTCTGTAATTCTGCCTTTCTTTTTCTTTCTTTCTTTCGAATAAATTAAAAAAAAAAAGATAGGTAGAGACAGGTCTTCCATCTATTGTTTCACTCTCCAGATAGCCACAGTGGCTGGAGCTGCATGGATCCGAAGCCAGGAGCCAGGAGCTTCTTCCGGGGTCTCCCATGTGGGTGCAAGGATCCAAGGACTTGAGCCATTTTCTGCTTTCCCACGCCATAGCAGGGAGCTGCATTGGAAGAGGAGCAGCTGGGACTAGAACCGTTGCCCATATTGGATGCTGGCACTTCAGGCCAGGGCTTTAATCTGCTGCGCCACAGCACCGGCCCCAACTCTGCCTTTCAAATAATAAATCTTTAAAAAAAAAAAAAAAAAAAAAGTAAAAGCTGATTTTTCAGATAACAGACGACATTCAATAAGTTTTGAGATACATGCCTATTAATAATTTGAGCTTAGACTTCATTATAGATGTGGAAAGGGGGTGGGGAGTGTGAGTGATGTGATTGAAGAGGTCAGTGGGCAGCATAGATCCTTCTGCCCTATTAAGTAGAAGAATTGAAAATTTAATGATTGATGTGTCACACTAGGGAGGCAGGAAAGAATTATGACTTTCAGGCTTTTGGTCTGAGTAATGAATATTAAGCAGTAGGTAGCAAAATATTTGCTATAGAAGTGGCTATAGTGCTTTTTATGCCTTTCAAGACTTTTGGGCCCCATAGAAGAATATGCATTCTAAAATTCATGTCTCTTTTGAATGCTGATATGGAAATTAAGTTAAATTTAACCTCTTAGCAGATGAAGTCCCTGATTTCTGAATGTATCAGTCTTCTTCTTTTTTTTTTTTTTTTTTTTTTAAGGTTTTATTTGAGAAGCAGAGTTAGAGAGGTCTTCCATCTGCTGGTTCACTCCGCAAATGGCCACAAAGGCCAGAGCTGGGCCGATCCCAAGCCAGGAGCTTCTTCCAGGTCTCCCGTGTGAGTGCAGGAGCCCAAGCACTTGGGCGATCTTCCACTGCTTTCCCAGGCCATAGGCAGAGAGGTGGATTGAAAGAGGACAAGCCAGGACACAAACTGGTGCCCACGTGGGATACCTTCGCAGCAGGTTGAGGCTTAGCCTACTACGCCACAGTGCTGACCTCGTATCATCCTTTAATATTTCAAGTACTAGTTAGTTGTGTGAAACACTGTTGGTCTTACGTATTTGGAAGCCCTGCTGAGTGGATGGTCAAAAAAAGGGTAGTATTTATTGGTTGCTGGTCTTAAACGGTCCTCTGGTGGTGCCCAGGATCTTTACTGACCCCATTGTGGAATATGGATGGGGACACATCTTCTTGCTCAGTAAGGTGATAGTTTCATTATAAATTCTTTGTGTTAGAATGAGAAAATTCTTCGGGGGTGGGGAGATGAAAACTTTTGGGAAGAGACTCAGTAGACATAGAGAAGAGTGTTTAAGAATTTAAGGAATTTAAGATTTTTAATGTCTACCTGACTCAGCTTCTTTTTTTTTTTTTTTGACAGGCAGAGTGGACAGTGAGAGAGAGAGACAGAGAGAAAGGTCTTCCTTTGCCGTTGGTTCACCCTCCAATGGCCGCCGCGGCTGGCGCACCGCGCTGATCCGAAGGCAGGAGCCAGGAGCCAGGTGCTTTTCCTGGTCTCCCATGGGGTGCAGGGCCCAAGCACTTGGGCCATCCTCCACTGCACTCCCTGGCCACAGCAGAGGGCTGGCCTGGAAGAGGGGCAACCGGGACAGAATCCGGCGCCCCGACCGGGACTAGAACCCGGTGTGCCAGCGCCGCTAGGCGGAGGATTAGCCTAGTGAGCTGTGGCGCCGGCCGTGACTCAGCTTCTTACCAGTTGTGTGCTTTTGGCCTAGGAACTTCTCAGAGCCCGTTAACTTGCTTTTGCAAACAAGGACAATATTATCTGTTGTATGAAGTTGTCATTTTTTTAAGCTTTTATAGAGAAACAGAACTTTTATCCATGGGTTTACTCCCCAAATATCCACAACAGCCATGGCCAGGAGCCAGAAAGTTAATTCAGGTTTTCCACATTGAGTGGCAGGAATCCAAATACTTGAGCCATCATCTGCTGCCTTTCAGGTGAAAGGAAGCTGGGATTTGAACCAAGCACTCTTGATGGGGGATGTGGGCATCTTAAGCACTGCACCAAATGCCCACCTTTAAGGCCATCTTTGAAAGGTTATAAAGAGTCTCAGAAGTCAACCCAGTTATTGCTTGCCAGAGATAAGTCAGTCCCATGGAAACTTGCTATACAAGACCATGGGCTCCTGAGAAGCAGAGTTGAACATCCAGGTTTGTGTGAAAAATTGTTCACCAAGATATAGACCAAGGTGAAGTGATCCCTGCCAGGTGAACTGCATCTGGAATGGGAGGAAGGTGTGCTGTGTTAATACCTGAGCATGTCTATGGATGAGTTGAGTTCCCTGGAAGTTATATTCAGGAGACATTTTTTTAAAAGATTTATTTAGTTATTTGAAAGTCAGAGTTACACAGAGAAGAGAGGCAGAGAGAGAGAGAGGTCTTCCATCCAATGGTTCACTCCCCAGTTGGCTGCAATGGCCGGAGCTGCGCCGATCTGAAGCCAGGAGCTTCTTCCAGGTCCCCCATGTGGGTGCAGGGGCCCAAGGTCTTGCGTCATCTTCTGCTTTCCCAGCCACAGCAGTAAAGAGCTGGATTGGAAGAGGAGCAGTCGGGACTAGAGCTGGAGCCCATATGGGATGCCAGTGCTTCAGGCCAGGGCGTCAACCTGCTGCACCATAGCACCGGCCCCCAGGAGCAGGAGACATTTTTAAGAGGATAGTAGTAGTTCCTGGGGCTGGTGCTGTGGTGTATCAGGTAAATCCGCTGTCTGCAGTGCCGGCATCCCATATGGGAGCCGCTTCGATTCCTGGTCGCTCCACTTCTGATCGAGCTCTCTGCTGTGGCCTGAAAGCAGTAGAAGATGGCCCAACTCCTTGGGCCCCCCGCACCCATGTGAGAGACCTGGATGAAGCTCCTGGCTCCTGGCTTCGGATCGGCGCAGCCCCCATTCATCTTTGATCACCCCCCCCCTTTCTTTTTACAGGCAGAGTTAGAATGGTCTTCCTTCCATTGGTTCACTCCCCAAATGGCCTCTATGGCCGGCGCTGTGCTGATCCGAAGCCAGGAGCCAGGTGCTTCTTCCTGGTCTTCATGCGGGTGCAGGAGCTCAAGCACCTGGGCCATCCTCCAGTGCCCTCCTGGGCCACAGCAGAGAGCTGGACTGGAAGAGGAGCAACCGGGACTAGAACCTGGCGCCTATATGGGTTGATGGCACTGCAGGCAGAGGATTAACCTAGTGAGCCACGGCACCAACCCTCTCTGATTTTTAGTATCATGTGTCTTGGAAAAGTTTGAAGCTCTTTGATGTTAACTTTGTGAGAATGCTTGTGTGAAAGTTTGACCTAACAGGCTCTAGGCAACAACTACGGAAATTGTCTGGCTTGGCATATCTTCTCCTTAGCATTTAATAACTTTTATGACAGCCCTCATAATATTATAATGCTAAATTTTAAATAAGTTCCTGTAACCCAATATCTCTGTTAATGAATTGTAGCTTCATACAGGCAAGTAAAGGCAATAAGAGGTTTCAGGAGGAAAAGTTAGAGTAATTGGAACATAAATGACGTATTTTGTGAACATGAATTATCTAAATATAACTTTCAGTGTGAAGCTGGCAACAGCAATATACGGCACATCTTCATACATGATTGCCTGCAATACAGAACATAGAACATACCATTGCTTCCTTAGTGTCCTGTCCTCTCTTGATTGAAATAGGGATCAGCTGATTATCCTTTTAAATATTGCAGTTTTTGTTGCAACTTGGGGATCCTTTCTCTCTTCCTTTCCCAGGCCCTCTCTGGCTTGGACTTTTTCTTTTATGGTAACACCTTCTAAAGCATTAACACTACTTCTGGATTCTGCTGGGATCTAACCTTTGTTAGAGCATTACTGTCATATGTGATTCAGTGTTTATCTAACAGGGTAGTTAATTAAAACTTATTTTTTCTTCCCCCTTTCTCCCTTTTGCCTCTTTTTTCTTCCCATAGTTCTGTTGTTAATTGCAGAGTAAGCCTTACAACCATTTTAAAGAAAAAAGAAGCCTGTCATTTAACCTGCCTTTGAGGGAAAAAAACCTTATGTTTTCAATTATATTTCTTTCTGGCCTCCTAAAGGAGAGTTGTCTAGTTTTCTTTCCAGTTTGTATTTGCTTGAGTAACTAGCATTGCTAGTAGCGAGAGTTTACTTACAGTGTCCAGCTTCTTTGTTGATGGATTCTTTGGTTGCTTTGGTATTAATATGTTCATATAAGAAAATTGGTTTTAAGTATAATTCTGTTCATGGTTGGTTTTATGAACTTTTTAAGTTCTTGCAAATATACACAGTTTACTTGCTCCTCTCCCATTTTTACCTGTTTCCAGGTACGATTTAGAACTATTAGCAAACGTAAAAACATTCATGTACTTATTTTCATTTATTTGAAATGCAGAGAGACAGAGATAGAGACAGACACAGGGAGATCTCCCATCTGCTGGTTCACTCATCAGCTTCCTGCAGTAGCCTGGGTTGGGCCAGGCTGATGCCAGGCACTGGGGTACTCAGCCAGGCGCTGGGGTACTCAGCCAGGCGCTGGGGTTTCCCTTGTGGTTGACAAGATCCCAGGTATTTGAGCCACCGCCTGCTGTTTTCCAGGGTGGGCATTAGCAGGAGCTGCATGAAAAGCAGAGCCAGGACTGAAACCTAGTCACTCTGATATGAGATGCAGGTGTCTTAAACTGCTGTGCCTATCTCCCCTGCCCCCAGTAACATTTTAACTCACTTTATAGAAGTGACTTTTGGCGTCCAGCTGGCCTTAACTTACCACAGGGCAAAAAATACAAGCTCAGTTTCTCATAATTTTCAAAATAACATTTCTTCTCGCTCACTGGTTAGTAAAGCATAGCTAATATTGGCAAAACTCATCCAGTGTTTCCTTTCCACGTGCCCTGGCCAATAGGATTCGTTTCCAGGACCATTCTCAGTATTCTTCTATCTTCATTATTCTGTCCGTTTGTTATTTGTAATTTTTTCTTTGAATACTTCTCATTGGTATTTTTTTTTTTTTAATATTTATTTGAAAGTCAGAGTTACAGAGAGAGGAGAGGTAGAGAGAGAGAGAGAGGTCTTCCATCCAATGGTTTGCTCCCCAGTTGGCCGCAATGGCCAGAGCTGTGCCGATGTGAAGCCAGGAGCTTCCAGGTTTCCCACATTGGTGCAGGTGCCCAAGGACTTGAGCCATCTTCTGCTTTCCCAGGCCACAGCAGAGAGCTGGACTGGAAGAGGAGCAACTGGGACTAGAACCAGCACCCACATGCGATACCATCACTGCAGGCAGAGGATTAACCTAGTGCACTGTGGCGCCGGCCCCCAGGCCAGGGCTTTAACCTGCTGCGCCACAGCTCTGGCCCCCTCATTGTTATTTTTATAATTGATGGGAAAGTCACGATTCTAGCAGCTCCTTTTGCCTAGGACTTAGTTTTTGTTTTTGTTGTCTTTAATGATATCCTGAATAGATTTGTTCTCTTTTAAACTACATTAACAGTTTTAATTAGTTTTTATTTACTAGCATTTTGTGTGGAAATACCTTTAGGGATTTAGTAGTATCCTAAAATAAGATTTCTTTTGCATAATGAATCAGATTTTGTTTAAACTTGATCAGGCTAATAAACTATCCTCACAAAGAGTAGGTTTATATAATACCCTCATTTACAGATGGAGACCTTGAAAGCATGCTTATGGTTATTTGAGTATGATGTGAAAGAGCTGAGTTTTTTTTTATTTTATTTTATTTTTTTTAACAGAAAGAACAGAAAGCCCTTGTTCTTGACATTCTACCCCCATGGTTTTTTAAGTTTCTGAAGGTGGCAAAGGAATACTGAATTTTAATACTCTTACTTTTCTTACTGAACTTTATTATTACATAAAGTCACATGTTATTAATGTGCCTTTTGAGAAATGCATTGTTAGATGATTTCATGATTGCACAGACATCAGTGTACTTATACCAACCTTGGGTGGGTATAGCTCAGCCATTCGGCCTGATCTCTTAATTAAGAAATGCAGTAAGATGTGTGAGACTGCTGCTGCCATAGTGTGGTATCCTGTTTTTACAGTAAACTTTTTTAAATAAGTAGAATGCATGTACTCTATAATAAATATAAATAGTATGGTGTATCCCTAAACCTGTAATACAATTACTTATTATCATCTATTATGTACTGTTTGTAAATTGGATGCAGTATACTTACATTTGTAGTAGGTTTGTTTACCCTGGCATCACCACAAACACAGAATAATGCACTGTGAAGGCTATGATGTCAGTACAGAACAGTAGTGTTTAAACTCCATTATAATTTAAAAAAAAAATTTATTTGTAAGTCAGAGTTATAGAGAAAGGGAGAGAAAGAGATCTTCCATTCTCTGGTTTGTTCCCCAGATGGCTGTTGTAGCCATGGCTGGGCCAGTCTGAAGCTAGGAGCCAGGATCTTCTGGGTGTCCCATGTTGGTAGCAGAGGCCCAGGCACCTGGCCATCTTCTTCTGCTCGGTTATAAGTGGAGCATCTGGGATTCGAGCGGGTACCCCTATGGGATGCCAGTACTGCAGGCAGCTGTTACACTCTTAATGGGACCACCGTCATACATGCAGCATGTTGTTAATTGAAACATGGAGGAAGACTGAATAGGGCTAGATATAATACTGTTTGCCTTAGATTTCCTTTTCATTAAAGTTACATGTTTTAATCAGCAGGATTTGAATAATCATTCTTTTTACTTGGTCTGTTAACTTATTTTGATTAACAAAGTCTTCAGGGTTGGGTCACCTGCAGGGTCGGCATCCCATATGGGCGCTGGTTTGAGACTGAGCTGCTGCACTTCCAGTCCAGCTCTCTGCTATAGCCTGGGAAAGAGGTGGAGGATGGCCCAAGTGCTTGGGCCCCTGCATCCACGTGGGAGACCTGGAAGAAGCTCTTGACTCCTGGCTTTGGATCACCCAGCTCTAGCCTTTGCAGCCATTTGGGGAGTGAAGCAGTGGATGGAAGATCTCTGCCTGTGCCTCTCAAATAAATAGATAAATCTTTCAAAAAGAAAAAAAAAGTCTTTAATGCATTGAACCTAAAAGCTTTTTGTGCCATCATGTGTCGCTCCCCCTCTTCGTGGAGGAACGACACTAAACCCTGCCTAGGCTTCATATCCGAGTCACGGCACCACTATGTCGCTCCCCCTCTTCGTGGAGGAACGACACAGGGCCCTGCCTAGGCTTCATATCCGAGTCACGGCACCATTATGTCGCTCCCCGTCTTCGTGGAGGAACGACACAAGACCCTGCGCTGTTCTTTCGTCTGCTCGGCCCTCCCCGGGTTTGCTGCTGGTTCTTCCCGGGTTGGCTACCGTCCCTTCCACCTCCGTGGAAGGGCAGTTCCCCCTGGCCACATTCCCCACTTCCGCAGGGGAGCGGCACACCGCCGGCCGGCTCTTCTCGGGGGCTGCACAGGTGTTCCTTCAGCTAGATGTTCCCCTTAGATGTTCCTCGTGCATGCCGTCTCTCTCCTCCTTTATAGTCCTCTTCCACCAATCCCAACTCTGCTACCCACATGCTGAGTACGCTGCTCTCCTCCAATCAGGAGCAGGTCCCACAGTTTATTGGTTGAACTGGAGGCAGCTGTGTAGAAGCTGTTTCCCTTCTCAGCGCCATATTGTGGGAAAGCAGATGCATAGAATAAGTCTTAATTCCAGTAACTTAGTCTAGTCTGAGTTGCTCCCAGTTGCTCCCCACAATCATGGATCCATAGAATATTGGATGGTTTTGGGAATTGCTTCAGGATCAACAAATTATGGTGTATGGACTGTGATCTAGTCTGTTGACTTTGTTTTGAATAAACTTTTATTGGGGACAGGGAAGTCCATTGATTTATGTATTTCCTGTGGTTGCTTTGCTCTGAAATAAGAGAAAGAGACCGAATGGCCCACAAAACCAGACATACTTTCTGGCCATCATTTGCCAAATGCCAGAGCATTGTATGGAAGTGACTGAAAAATAAGATACAGTAGTTAAAGTTGCCCCTCTGTATCCTTGAATATGCATCTAAGGATTCACTCAACCATGAACTAAAATATTTGAAAAGTAAGGAATTCCAGAAAATTGCAAAGAACCAAATTTGAGTTTGCTGTGCAGGGATCCCTACACTGAATCCATGTAAATGAAGTGGTGTAGCGTAATGCTATTTCACAGTTCCTGAGAACTCTTCTAGCACTTGTTGTTCTGCTTATTATTCACATTGAGTCTTATTTGTGTATTATGTTTGTCAGTATGAATATGTTCAGCCTTTTTTCTTTGTCATTATTTCCTAAATAATACAGTATGACAACTGTTTACAGAGCATTTACATTGTATTAACTATGAATATTATAAATTTAGAGTTGGATTTAAAATATAGGGAAGGATGTGCAAGATTCTATGCAAAACTGTGCTGTTTTATGTGAGCCCTTTAGGCATGTTCTGGGATGGAAATGGAGGTGGTCAGTCTCAGTCAGTACTTTATTATCATGATGGTAGACAGGGAGAGGCGAGGTGTGGATTGTGAAAGAGGTGCTCTTTCTTTCATGACCCCTGGAAAAGTCTGTGTGTGTCCCTGAGTGGATCAGTGATACAACACAGCTTGTGTTTGCTGTTTAAATGTGCCAGGAAAGTTAAGTGGGAAGTAATCTGGCAAATCAACATCAAGATGAGAATTTGTCATTCTCTGTAATTAAGAGTATGGTATTAATTTATCATATACATAAAATGAATTATATTAAGGTATGAGATAGCCCTGATGTCTCGTGTATTTCTGATGGCTGTTTGATTAGGACTGGTAGTTAAATGAACAATTTGTTTTAATTTACTGAAGGCAAAGCATTTACTAATATTGTCTGTGTCAAAGCAGCTCATTTATAAACATTTGTTATGTGAAAGGATATATTCTTAGTGAGGACATATGAGAGAAACCTTGAATCCTTCAATAGTAGATAAATAAAAAGATAATTCAAAATTCTGAAATTAATGCCTTATTTAAATATATTTTTCCCCAAAGCAAAGGTCATAATGATAACTTTCTTTTTACTAATTATGTTCTGATGTAGTCTTGGTGCTTGTTTGAAGGTCAGAGGCTGATTCTGTCCTGTGACAAAGCATGGGGGCGGGGGTGACGCCTTGGCTCACTTGGTTAATCCTCTGCCTGCAGCGCTGGCATCCCATATGGGCGCCGGTTCTAGTCCCAGTTGCTCCTCTTCCAGTCCAGCTCTCTGCTGTGGCCAGGAGGGCAGTGGAGGATGGCCCAAGTCCTTGGGCCCTGCACCCGCATGGGAGACCAGGAAGAAGCACCTGGTTCCTGGCTTTGGATCCGCGTAGTTCTGGCCATTGCGGCCATTTGGGGGGTGAACCAATGGAAGGAAGACCTTTCTCTCTGTCTCTCTCTCACTGTCTCTGTCAAATTAAAAAAAAAAAAAAAAAAAGCATAAAATGGCTTTGGTTTGGAAGTGCCAGGGGAGGCGATCTGCTTCAGCAAGGGGGCTGCCTGTCTGCTTTGCACCCTGAGGTTACACTGGTCAGCACACTCTATCCATGCCCGTGATAATTTGGAAGGTTGGTCAATGATGAAGGTTTTTTTTGGTAGTAAATCTGTTATATGTGTTAACTCACAAGAGATGCACTATATAACTGGACTCCATAGTCATAGTTATACAGTATGAATGGCAGTTTGTGTACTGCATAGAAGCACACAGCCGAAGGGCGATCTCTGGTTACAGAAATCCTGGCCATGTTCAGTCAGCCAAGCAGTTTTCCTTGAATGGGACTGTGTCTTCTCAGAGGAGGGGACTTCTTTTAATTTATTTAACAGCTAACATCTGAATCCTATGTTAAGCACCGTTTAGCAATTGATACTTGTCCATGTTGTGATTCATCTCCCGTAACTTACTTTATGGATGAAGAATCCCAGACAAAGTGTCAGAGGCAGAGTTAAATGCAAGCTGTAGAGTGTGGTGGAATGAGAAGGCCATGCCAAGATGGCCACCGGCAAGCCAGCGTCAGTTTCTCAGGAATGGCTTTGAAACCCACCTGGCAAACGGAGCCTGCCTGGCAACAGGCTGTGATTGGATGGCTTTGGAAACAGCCTGGCAGCAGGCTGTGATTGGTTGGGGCATAGACCACCCCTTGACCGGATTGGCTGGTCTTGGCTATATAAGCTGTTCTATTAACTGAAATAAATGAGTCTGCGCAGGCACTCCAGGGGTCTGTGTGGTGACGCCTCGCCTCTTGCCCCCACCATGCTCCTCCTCTCAGAAACAATCCACTGCAACATTGTTGAGAAATCAACTGCAACAGTGGGGTTCCTTAGCTCAAGGCTGTTAAACCTCCATACAGCATGGCTTCCTTTCTTTCCTTCCTTTCTTTCCTTTCTTTTCGATTTATTTGAAAGACAGAGTTACAATAGAGAGGTAGAAAGAGAGAGGAAGGGAGGGAGGTCTTCCTTCTGCTGGTTCACTCTCCTGATGGCCGCAATGGCCGGAGCTGAGCTGAGCTGATCTGAAGCCAGGAGCCAGGAGATTCTTCCGGGTCTTCCATGCGGGTGCAGGGGCCCAAGAACTTGGGCCATCTTCCACTGCTTACCCAGGCCACAGCAGAGAGCTGGATTGGAAGAGGAGCAGCCGGGACTAGAACCGACACCCATATGGGATGCCAGTGCTTCAGGCTGGAGCTTTTAATCCACTGTGCCACAGTGCTGGCCCCATTCTTCTATTCTAATTTGTTCTGTGCTGGTCTAATTTGCACAAAGGTAAACCACAGAAGCTGGTGCTGGCCCTGAGAGCACACTTGCCTGCTGAGTTGGAAGGAGGTGGGCATGCAGACAGCCATATCACATCCTGTGCTTGCATACCTAATGGAACTTCCTCAATAAGTGGTTGATACAGGTTTTGTTTGAATGTTGCCATTGATGTGTGTGACAGTATTCCATTATATTGAGTAGGAAAACACCTTTCTTTGATTTCTGCTATTTAAAATTGTGTCACTCACTGCTGAAGCTGATTGGTCTCTATGTCTCCTTAGGTAAATGTGAGATCCACAATCCCCTTGGTAATTCCTGTGCTTCGTAGTCTCTCTTGGACTCTCCTTTTGATGGTGTCCTCATTGCTTTCCCTTTGCCCATTAGTTTTTAGGGAGGCAGGTTGAGTTTATCATGTTTCTCATTGTTAATTTTGAATTCAGATTAATAAAACATCTACTCTTGACATAGTGTATTTCTTCCTCTAGTTCTGAATATTACTGATTTTGTCATTTAATATTTAAAATAAATGACCCCTCTACACATCCTCTGCCCCCTAGATTAATAATTAGAATCTGACCAGCCTGCCCTTGCTCTTCAACAAAGACCAAAGGTTTTCAAACCCCTTAGGGATCACCTGGGGGAATTTTAAATTCAACTGGAGTGCAGGCACTACCTAGTTCTTTTAAATATGAAAAAAAGACACATTATGTCTCAGATTCCTTCTGGAAAGGCATTTCTGTGGGATAGAGTGAATAAAGACCCAGCATCCTTGGCACAGCTAGTCTGTTTCACTGGAAACATACTGTTCAGCTGAATGGTGTATGTTGTCGTCTAATTAGTTACTCGAATTCTAGATACCTAGAGTCATATCCAGCCCTAGGGAAGAGTGTGTGATCTAACAAGATGTAGAAATTAGGTCAGTATTTTCTTCCAGTTTAAGTGACAGTGTACCCACCTCTGTCCCACGTCTGTGATCCTAGGCAACAAAGATACATTTTTTATCCTATTTCTCATGCTGTTGTTACTGCTTCTCATTACCTTTTTCATTTTACTCCCAAACTTTCTTGTTTTAAAATTTTTGAAATTTCATTTTATTTGAAAGGCAGAGATTGTCCATCTGCTGATTTATTCCCTAAATGCCCTCATGAAGATCTGGGCCAGATTGAAGCCAGGAGCCCAGAATTCAGTCTGGGTCTTTGAGATGGGTGGCAGGGATCCACATTCTTGAACCATTACCTGCTGCCTCCTAGGGTGTACATCAGAATCAGAGGAATAGGGCATTCCAATGTGGGATACTGCTGTCCCCAGCAGAGACCTAACTTCTGTGCTAATCGCCTGCTATGAAAGCTACTTTAAAAAATAAAAAGATTTAGCAGCTGTTGACTTTGTGTTCACAGGAAAATAATATCAGATCTGCCATATTTCTGAGCCATGATAAGTTGTACCATTAATTTAGTAACTGTTCTCTCCAAAAGTTAAATTTACACATCAGTGTTGTATTCACATTTTAAAAAGAACTGACAATACATTTTCATATATCAGTTTGTATTATCAGCTAGCGTTTGTTGAAGTTTTCATCTCAGTCATTGAAAGTTAGTGACCTGGAGACTACTTTTGGGTACATGGTAGTGAATAAATAATAAATTGGATTGTTAACACCACATGAAACGGCTCAAATTGAACTTTAATTTTAAAAACCTGCCATAGTATGAGTTTCATATTTTTATTGTCTTTAATTGCATTGTTTACTCTGTGAGAGGCAAATTTCAAAATACTTGCTAAGTTTTTCTTTTATTCTTGCTCAGTACTTTATTTTCTGTTTCATACCAATGAGGCTAAGTCAGTTAAGGCAGTAATTGGATGGTTAGACACCAGAACAAGTTTAAATTGGTCTTTATGTGAGTACATGATCTTGACAATAGCTTACTTAAAAAAAATGAGTCAAAATGCAAGTTTTGAATCTATTTGCCTGAGGTTGCTTAAATAACCTCAGGAAGTGAAAACATAGGCAATAATGGCAAAGCCATCTTTGGCCTTTGATTCTGGTCTCTGTGGGTCAGTTTCCTTGAGATAGCCCTGATATTCTAGCTCCTTTCCGGTTTGTTCCATCTTCCTCTGGGTATCTAGAAGTGTTTTAATTCTCAGGGAAATGAGGATGAGCTGAGGAGAGCACAGAATGAATATGTGCTTGAAAGGCTTTGATAGATGTATAGCTTGCAACTAGATATTGCCACAGTGAGGAAAACTACAAAGAACCCTTTTTTTGTTGTTGTTTGGGAAAGTGGATCAGTGGAATTGAGCAGGTTCAGATAATACCCTTTGATTTAGAAATACATTGCTTTTTTAGTTCTGCGATTGTGGAGTAAGCCATGTAATTTAAAGACGTATCTGTGACTTTTCTCCCCAGAGTTCATTTAATAAAAATACAAGTAGAATCAGTCTTGGTAAAATTCTTAAATCTCTTAATTCTTGAGGTGATTGCCCTCAAAACCTCCATATTTAAAAAATAACAATTTTTGACTTCTGTTTTTTAAGGATTCCATGTATACTTTCTTGAATTTGCTACTTGTCACTAGGTTCTATATTGAATTATGTTATTGCCTTAAAGAATAAGTAAACTTTCATTGTGTTGGTACCTTTTCCCAGGAAAAGGGCCCATAGTATCCAGCAGCTTTTCAAAAGGGACTATAAGTCACATATGTTTACTTCTACAGACTGCAGAAGAGTATTTTTGAAGATACGTAAAAATATATTGTTTTGCTGTTTCACAGAATTTTTGCATCTTAATCTTCATAATTATGAGTAGACCACAGTAGATTTTAAAAGATGTGCACTAGTCAACAGTAGCAGTGTCTTTCTATTCCAAAAACCTATTCTAAAATGAATACATCTTTGTTTTAGATATTATTTTGAGAAACAAAGGCTACAAACAAGTATTTATTTCATTTTTATTTTTGTTAGCGGTGGAAGATCAACCTTTATTGACCTGGTAGTAGTATGAAAACTAATGGTATAACCAAGCACTCTTGAACATTTTTGAAGTAACAGTCCACTGTTGAGTTCTTTCTTACAGTGTGATTTGTTCTGTAGTAATTCAGTCTGTATTGAGTTTTATTTTCAAATATGTGTCTCCATTCCTGCACATCAGAAATATTATAACATTTTATCAACACATATATCTTAACCAGAACCATTACTGCTTAAGGCACCGTTAGTTCTGTGGTGGGAGAGCACAGTGCACACATGAGCCTCTCAAAGTCTAATAAGGGAGGCATGATAAAAGATAGACATTTTGTACCTTTGTGGGAAAAGAGGTGTGGTAAAGGTGGCCCAGACTTCACTCTTGGGATAGTGACATGGATGGTTAAGGGAGAAAGCTGGTTGTGGGCACAGATGAGTGACAGTGCCACAGTAGCCAGAGAATGCAGAGAACACAATGATCTGCTGTGGGTGAGTAGGGGATGTTGAGGAGTTAAGATTAGAATGGCAGATGGAAAGGATATAATTTTGGTCTTTTGGGAACACCTGAATGACTTTTTTTTAAAGATTTATTTATTTATTTGAAAGAGGTAACACAAGGAGAAGAAAGGAGAGTGAGAGAGAGAGATCTTCCATCCAGTGGTTCACTCCCCAATTGGCTGCAACAGCCAGAGCTGTGCCGATCTGGCCAGGAGCCAGGAGCTTCTTCCAGGTCTCCCATGCGGGTGCAGGGGCCCAAGGACTTGGGCCATCTTCTGCTTTCCCAGGCCACAGCAGAGAGCTGGATGGGAAGTGAAGCAGCTGCGACTCAAACCGTTGCCCATATGGGATGCTGGGCCAGGGCGTTAACCTGCTGTGCCACAGCACCGGCCCCTCATTTTACAGATTTAATAGCATTTCGCAACTTAGAATAAAATATTTATTTATTAAATCAATATTACCTTTTCTCTTGAAGAGCTATGTTCTAATAGGAAAAAGATGAAAGAACTAAGAAAGGGATAGAGAGCAGGTAATTAATGAAAACTAAGATTAGATACATCTGCAAGGATGATGGAAGTCTCAGCACAGAAATGTCAAAGAGAACCACAGGGAAAGGAGGAAAAAGACTAACACCCGGAATGATCTAATTTAATATTTTCTAAAATGTCTGTGTTATATAAGTAGGTGAAAAGTATCTGTTGGCTTTCAATGCTTATTACTCTATTTTCATTTAAGAGCAAAAATCCACAGATTCGGATTTGCATCTTCGTTTCCCCTCGTGTCACAGAGTCATGCCTAAGATATGGTAATATGTAATGGCAGTAGAGGAAAGATTGGAGATTCCAATCCAGCTGCACTTTGATTCATTCCATTTCCTGGAATTGCCTTGTAAGTTTTTAGCTGAACTACTGCTGTAAGCTTACAAGGTTTACTTGTGTTTGATTATGTAGATTTATGGGTTAGGTTATTTAGCTTTAACCAGATTTCACAAGAACAATTTAATGACTTTAAGATTCTTGCAAAGAAATTGCTTGTAGGAACAAGAACAGGAATAAGAAACAAGGAAATGACAGCCTAAGCGACTAGAATGAGCTCTTCACCTGCCATGATTCAATCATTTTAGATGTCTGGAAATGTTAGAAATTGTCAAGATACCTAAAATACAGACACACAGTCATTGTTGATGCTACTGAGACTTTATCCTTAAGGTACTAGTTAATGGTGATACTAAGCCATCATGATTAAGAACACACATAAAAGTTAAGGATCTGTAGTGTTAAAAACCACAAAGAAATTGTAGCAGTGTAAATAAGTTCTTTACCTTTGTCTTTTACTTCTTTGTGTTTTAAATAAAATTTAGTAAACATGGATTAATTATTTGTAAACAAAAAACTTGTCTATGATAAGTGTGCTCTGCTGATTTTTGGTTAGTAAACAGCCCTATTCAGCTTTCACTATAATCATGAAAACTTTGTGTAGTAAAACAGTTGATGTTCATAACAAACAGTGTTTGTTAGATAGAGCCAGTGGTATCTAGTTTTTGTATGGACTGAATCATAATTTCTCTATAACATTTCCTTAGTTAGCTGCTAGAATGAATCTATTGAGAAGCTTGCAAGTGTCTCATGCCAAAAAATCTTGGGGTTCACTCCCACATTGTATGTTGTCATAGCCATCTATAGTCTCAGTAAGCATGTGCCATGTTTAATAAATGTTTTAATTACTGGATTTCATTATGACATAACTCTTGAAGGTAATGTATTTCCATTGAAGTTATTTAGTATGTCTGTGGAGTCAACAATCGGGACACGTGGGTTTTCCAGTCCTAATAAAGATAGAAACCAGAGAGGAGTAGACATCAAGGCATTGAAGTATTTCCGCAGTTACTCAGTGCATTTGCTTGGTTACCTTTTCAGTGTCTTTTTGCCCAGTTCCCCCCTGGTGTAGGAAAGGAACCTCTCCTGTATGGTTTAATAAGCACTCCCCCCCCCCTTTTTTTTTGTTAATTTGACAGAGTTATGGACAGTGAGAGAGACATAGAGATAGGTCTTCCTTCTGTTGGTTCACTCCCCAAATGGCTGCAATGGCCAGAGCTGAGCTGATCTGAAGCCAGGAACCAGGTACTTCTTCCTGGTCTCCCATGTGGGTGCAGGGGCCCAAGTACCTGGGCCATCCTCCACTGCCCTCCCGGGCCACAGCAGAGAGCTGGACTGGAAGAGGAGCAACCAGGACTAGAACCTGGTACCCATATGGGATGCTGGCGCCGCAGGTGGAGGATTAACGAAGTGAGCCACTGCTCTGGCCCTGTGATCACTCCTTTGTGCACTCTGTCACTCTACACAGTCACAGATGGAGCCAGTTGCATATCTGAGAAAGACTCATGAAAAATAAGTTGCTGGGACTTTATCAATTGAGAAGGTAGAATAAACCCAATAAAATATAAACTCTGAAGAGTAAAAGGATAGCGAATTTTGATGGACATATAAAACTAATTAGATCTTTATGTAGAATGCAAGTTTATATTATGCTTATGGCTGTTGATCATAGAATATTATTAACATGCCATGTTGGACCCCAGACCCTAATGTAGCAATTTTTGCCTGAGTTACATGAGGGTGAGTGCACCGTCTGTGCAAATTCATCTCTTTGAGTGTCCTTCTGATCACTGTATAAGCCTCAGAAATGGTCTAAAGACTTACTTCGTATTCGGCAAGCACTCAAAAGTTGCTGCTGTTGTTTATGATAGCAGTTGCTTGGGGAAGAAAGATATTTGCTGATGAAGAGCTTAAATACGTAAAAAGTATGAACTAATACCTAACATTTGGTATGGAAAGTCTTTTAAATGGAATTTGTTTTAGGGCACACTGAATACTTTACTTTCCTTTTTCTCAGCATCAGCAACAGCAACTTGTGATTGGCGGTACCGGATATTCAGTTGCACATTCCCACATCAATGCACTGCCAATGGTAAGATTCCCTCCAACTCATAATGTCAGAGTGTGTTTAATCACTCTGTTTATTATTCTTGTTTTAGAATCGCAAAGGTGTTTCACAATTTGACAAAATACATATCTTACCAAACTAATAATTAAAATAGATATTTAAAATATATATAATTAAAGTTATTTAAAGTTTTTTTTTTTTTTTTTTTGATATTTAAAAAACACCCACCTTGACAATATCCATGCTCTGTAGTTTTTGTAATCTTTCAGGTATGGTTATCAGGATGAAAAATACAGTGATTGTCTTGTGTTTTGTCAAATGAACTATATTTTGTGAATAGTGTTTTCTTAATCAGTGGCAGCTATAGCTCTTTTGGTTTTGTCCATCATTTTAATAAAATGTTTTGTGGTATTGCATTTATCATAATGGTTTTGGTTAATGGGCAGCTAAGCTGCTAAAATTCTACCGGTTTTTATTTAATGAAAATTTTAAGGAGAGGCATTTTACCTGTTTACAAAGATTTTCTTAGAAACCTTTCACTGTATAATATATTGAAATGTCAACCATGTGATATATCAGAAAGAACTCTGTAGAAACTGGGATTTGTGCTATTTTCTGAATACGTTAGGAACATTTGATTTTTTAACAAGTATGCTTGTAAAAATTAGATGATGGAATTGGGCTGAATTTCCAACTGTTATTCTAGCTGTAGGGTAATTTCTTACCTAATGTATTTTGGGGTCAGTAAACAGGAGAATGAACTTTTATGTTTTTAATAATTACTTAAACAGTAACTTTTGCTTAAAAATATTTTATAGTCCTTTACTAGGATTTCTAGTTATTTTCACTTAAAGTTTAAACATAAAATCAGAGAGCTATAGAAACTGGTTCAGGCTTATAGAATTTTGTGGGAAAAAATAGATGTATACATCTGGAATAAAAGTAACTATTAAAAGGTAACAGGAACCAGAATAAATGAGGTATCTGAAAACATTACCAGGAAATTGTTTTAAAGATGAACTTGAAAGTATGTTGATAAGAGAATTTCGTCTGTCTGAACTATCTTCTGAATTCTTGCTAGAAAAAAATTAACCTCGTCCCTTCCTTCCTCCTCTATTTTGTGTCCTCCTCATTTCCTCCCTTTCTCCTTCTTCCTTTCTCTCCCTCAGCCATAGTTAGGGGAGTTTGAAGAAAGTAAAATTTTTGCTCAACTTTAACAAAAATGAGAAGTTTTTTCATTAATTTATGAAGCAGTCACTTGGTTCTTTAGATTGCGTAGGTAATACGTTAATCCTCTTTAAGATATTTCCCCTGGAGCACTGCAGAATTTCTCTCTTAAGCAGCAGCTCCATGGTAAATCAACTTAGGCATCTGAGGTGTCTTTTTTTTGTTTGAAGTTTACCTTTTAAACCTGTTAGTTGTTGAAGTCTTAAGGTTTATGGAATGTCTCACCTGATGATCAGCTATGTAGATCTGATGGTTGTCTGAGGTGCCAGTGCTATACAACCACCTATCTCTTCTGAGTTCCTGTCTTCATGTGTTTGGTTTTCTTTTTGTAGCAGTGCATTGACTATTTTAGATTAGATCATCTCATACATTTGCTAGTTAAATCCCTGAAATCATTTTTATGTCACAAACACAGAAAATTTTTAAAGAAATATTTATTTGGAAGTAAAGCAACAGAGGGAGAAAGGCATCCTTTATCTGCTGATTCACCCCTTAAATAGCCCCAACAGCCAGTGCTGGGGAGCCAGGAATTCATCCTAGTCTCCCATATGGGTGGCAGAGACTCAAGTACTTGGGCCATCTTTGGCCTTCGCAGGCACATTAACAAGGAATTGGAACGGAAGTGGAGCAGCTGGGACTCAAACCAGCACTCCACTATGAGATGCTGGCCTTTCAAAGACTTTTTTTTTTTTAAAGATTTATTTTATTATTTATTTGAAAGTCAGAGTTACACAGAGAGAGGAGAGACAGAGAGAGAGAGAGAGGTCTTCCATCCAATGGTTCACTCCCCAGATGGCCGTAATGGCAGGAGCTGCCCCAATCCAGAGCCAGGAGCTTCTCGGTCTTTCATGCAGGTGCAGGGGCCCAAGGACTTTGCTATAGCCTGGGAAAGCAGTAGAAGATGACCCAGAGAGCTGGAGCAGAAGTGGAGCAGCTGGGTCTCAAACCGGTGCCCACATGGGATGCCGGTGCTTCAGGCCATGGCATTAACCTGCTGCGCCATAGCACCTGCCTGCCTCTGAAAGACTTTAACCCACCTTGCCACAGCTACAGCTGTGATCACAGAAATTTAAGTTTATTGTTTTATGTGTATGTGAGCACATGTATGTATATATGTGTTAGAGATGAAGATGGCAAATATTAAAACAAAGTGGGTCACAGTTGAGGACACAAATTATACCTACATATTTGCCCAGTAAATTTATAGGTATTAGTTCAAAATTGTGGTTTATCCATGAATCTTAGAAATGTCACACTAGCCAAGGTTAAAACCTATGTTACATACTGTAGCAGTTCATACAGTTTGCTTTCTAAAGTTTCAGTTATCTGGGGTTAATCATGTTCCAAAAATTTTACATGGAGCATTCAAGAAGTAAGAAATTCATAAGTTTTAAGTTGCACATCATTCAGAATTGCATGATAGTATCTTGTACCATCATAATCAGTCCTGCAGCAGAGTTGAATCATCTTTTTGTATAGCAAATTCATATTCATGAGTCACGTGGTAGCTAATCGGAGTGTTTAGATCTACTGTCTGGATATCTGTGTTTGTGTTCAAGTAATGACCCCAAAGTTCAAGAGAAGTAATGCAAAGGAGGCACCAGAGCATAAAACATGAAAGGACAGATTGTTTTAATACCTTGTGGCAACACTGCAGGGCATATAGGAAAAAGAAATAGTATGTTCAAGCCCTGGGTTTGATACTGTCTGCTGTTTTCAGGAATTCCCTAAGGGTCTTCGGATGTATATCCCCCTTAGATAAGGGGGTCTACTATTTTTATCATAATTTTTTTTTCTGTGTAGATGCTGTAAAGGAATGCTTTCTGGAAATATATACAGTTACCCTTGCCACCACTACAACCATTGTCTTTGCTATAAAAACCATGAAGGATTCATAACATTGCTTCTTGTCTGAATTTTTTCACTTTGATACAAGTCATGATTTATAGCTACTTTCCTATATAAATGTTTCATACTGCTTTCTGTGATTTTATTAATGAGACACATTGGCCAGCAGCTGTGTATTATTGTGACTTTTTAGTTAAAATTTCTAACATATGCTAAGGTAGAGAGTTATGATTAAAAAAAAAAAAAGAGATCTATGGTCAGAATAATGTAATGAACTGTAATTCAGGTACAGTGGTCTTGAACCACTATGTTCCCAGGCCACTCCTTACACTGGGACTCCTTACACTGGGATTACTTGAAGTTAATAATATATATCATGATTTCATTAATATTTTGATGTTTGTGGAAGAGATAGACTGTTAAAAATTGTGTAATGACAATACTGTTAGCATGCTGTGGCAGAACTCCCATCTGTTGATTGACTCCTCAAATCCCCCCAGTAGCCAGGGCTGGGCCAACCCATATCTTGGAAATGGGAACTCAATGCAGGAACTCATTCTAGGTGGCAAGAAGCCTACCACTTGGGCTGTCATCTGCTGCCTCCTAAGGTCTGCTTAGGAGGTCTGCTAGAGTCTGTGGGAAGCTGCAATAGAGGACCAGAGCTGGGAATTGAACCCAGGCACTACAGTATAGGACACGGACTTCTTGACTTCTAGATCAAATACCTACTCCTCTTTTAAAGTTGAAAGCTATTCCATTACAGGTTCAAACCTCATTTTGTTAACTGAT
The DNA here is from genome assembly GCF_051225735.1 of Oryctolagus cuniculus. Taxonomy (NCBI): domain Eukaryota; kingdom Metazoa; phylum Chordata; class Mammalia; order Lagomorpha; family Leporidae; genus Oryctolagus; species Oryctolagus cuniculus. The sequence continues at coordinate 102,695,260 of NC_142870.1, forward strand.
GGACATTTGGATTGCTTCTACCTTTGGACTGACATGAGTAGGGCTGCTATGAATATAGATGTGCAGATATATCTGTTGTAGTTCCAGTTTGCATCTTTCCAAATGTTTTATAATGATTTGCATGCCTTTTTCTTTGAGACATTCCAAAGATAAATTGATTTTTAAGAAATCTCATCAACCTTGTTGAGCAATTCCTTATGTCCTTTTGATTCCTTTTGTTCTGATTGCTGGTCATCTCATTAACTTGTAAAAATTAACTTGGATTAACAACAAAATTCCCAACTAAGAATAAAACATGTTGAGCAGTTGTCTTACGTATGATTTCCCTTAATTTAAGTAACTATAAATTGAAAGGTGAATTCAGGAAGTTCCTGTTGGGGAATAGGGAGGTGAGAGAGGCAAGATAAGGATAGCAGTACAGAGTGCCCAAAAGAGCAGGTTATTGTTTTATATATAGGGGCAATTGAGTCTTCAGTCACATGGGCACCTGTGGGTGACAGTAAAGAACATGCCTCTGAGTTGTTCCACTTAAGGGCAAGGAAGCTGGGGGTAATTTGTCTACCACATTCCATTCCTCCTAGGTGGTGTTAAGCTTGGGAGGGTGGGGCAAAGCCTCAGCTCCTCAGCCCTTCATCCCTGACCAGACCTGTTGCCAGAGAAGGGATCTGCTTTGAATTATGAAGCTGCCCACCTGCTTTAAAGCTGTGTGATAAGGAAACAGTACATGGGGGCCCTGCTGCCTCTGTGGCATCAGCAAGTATTCTAGTCCACGAGCAATTCTATTTGTCAGTGGAAATGTGATTCACTCTTTCATAACTACTCTGATGTGTTTTGTTAACATTGCTTATCCTAAAAGAACTGATAAAAGTAAGTTTTGACCAATTGCCAGACTGAGCATAAGAACCCAAAGAACTGTTGCCCTTCTGAGGGGTAGCTGTCAGGGAACAATGTGGTGCATATTGAGATGCTGGTGATCTCTTTTACTGTTTCATTTGTCAGTGTGATATCTGTAAGTTAATGTGTTTTGGTTGAGAATTTATGGAGAACTGATTTTCAAATCAACAGTAAGAGAGTTACATTTAAAAAAAAAAAAAAACCTCAGTCTTGAGTGTTTTGTTTGTTTTTAAAGAATATTTATTTGAAAGGCAAAGAAAGAGACCAGTCTTTCATCCACATCTTCACTCCCCAACTGCCTAATAGCCAGGGCTGTGTCAGGTTAAGAACCCGGTCTGTTCTACGTGGTTAGCAGAGTTCTGAGTACTTGGGCCATCATCCACTGACTTTCTGGACAATTAGCAGATAGTTGAACCAGAATCCCAGTAGGCAGGACTCGAACCAGCACTTAACCCTTTGCTGTACAATGGCTACTCTTTTAGGGCTTTTACAAATTTTTAATTTTTATTTGAAAGGCAGAAACACACATGCACACACATATACATGTTGCTGATTCATTCCCTAAATGCCTTAAGGGCTGTGCTAGGCTGAAGATGGGTGCCAAGAACACCATCCAGTCCTCCCATGTAGGTGACAGGTACCTAAGTTCTTGAGCCATCACCTGCTGCCTCCCAGGGTGCATATTAGCAGGAAGCTGGATACCGAGTAGAGTGGGGACTCAAATCCAAGCACTCTGGATATTGGATACAGGTATCCCAAATCATGCATCAAATGTCTGTCTCCTTTAGGGCTTTTTGTTCTGCTTTGTTTTGTTTTATTTAAACAAACTAAGTAAAAGCAAGGAAAAATAAGGAAGAAGCAAATTAAAATTGTATTTTATTTTTATGGTTTTGTTGTTAGACTCTTAGGTGAGCTGAGACTGAAATAACAGTCTAAAATGGAATCTTAGAGATTGTGATATCACTTGAAAGGCGAAGTTTGGATTCTTCCGTAATGTGATGTAATTGTTATGTTAAATACAATAGTAGAATTTGTTATGCTGAGTTACTTTTTAATTTAAAAACTCCTTTTTCATCCTTCAAGTAATTTTGGTGTTTGCTCTATAGGTACTTAGCAGTTAATATATTTTCTTAAAGATTTATTTGAAAGGCAGAGTTACAGAAAAGTGATGGTGGAGGGAGTCTTCCATCTGCTGGTTCACTCCCCAGATGGCCGTAATGGCTAGAGCTGCGCCGAGCCAAAGGCAGGACCAGGAGCTTCTTCCAGTTTTTCCATGTCGGTGCAGGGTCCCAAGGGCTTGGGCCATCTAAAACTGCTTTCCCAGGCCATAGCAGAGAGCTAGATTGGAAGTGGAGCAGCCAGGTCTCGAACCAACGCCCATATGTTTTGCCTGCACTGCAGGTGGCAGCTTTCCCACTATGCCACAGTGCCAGCCCCCAGTAGTTAATATTAAACAAGGAATAAAATAAAGCTCTTTAAGGAGAGTAGTGTGAGTGCAAGAGCATTTACCGAAGATAAAGGGGTAGATGTTTAATGGAGTGATGTGAAAACACAAGATGTCCTATCATTATTTTCTGGCCTATTTTTAAGTTTTCCCAACTTTTCAAACTATCCATACTGTATTAAATTTAGTCTTACAAGGTTAGTTATTGCTTATTTCATGGGTCTGTCAAAGCCATTTGGAGGGTCTTTTTCCATTCTCCCTCCCATCTCTTCTTATGGTGAATAATAGTGCATGATTTTAATTTTTGCTCTGAGAAGAAATTAACACACTAGTTAGTGTGTAAAAGTAGGAATTTTCAGTTTTATGGAGGTGCTGTTTGCTTCTTCAAGTTCTGTGTTAAGGTAGTTAATTTCAGTTCTGTGTTTTAATTTTTTTTCCTAGTTTATTGAAAGATTCATCATTATGCCTCTCCTTTTCTCTTATGATTTGCTGTCTCCTACAAGCAAGATCATAAAAAAAAAAAGATTGGAATATTAAGGTTCTTATTTCACTATATTCCCTATATATTAGGCATTCATTTCCTGTCACATATTTAATGGGAATATTTTGAGTTCATTAAAGCTGTTGTGTCCATTAAAAAAAAAGTCACATCCATTAAGAAATGCCTGGAGGGTTCATTTTTTTTTTTTTTTAAAGATTTATTGTATTTATTTGAAAAAGAGAGAGGTCTTCTGTCTGCTGCAGTGGCTGGAGCTGTGCCGATCCAGAGCCAGGAGCTTCTTCTTCGTCTCCCACATGGGTCCAGGGGCCCAAGGACTTGGACCATCTCTCTGCTGCATTCCCAGGCACATTAGCAGGGAGCTGGATCAGAAGTGGAGCAGCTGGGACTGGAATAGGTGCCCGTATGGGATGCTGACACTGTAGGCCAGTGTTTTAATCTGAGCCACAGCGCCGATCTCAGGGGTTCCTTACTTGCTTATTTACTTAAACTTTTGATTATTTTCATACGAAGTGGAGATTTCATGTTTTAGCTATAATTTCAGAAACTGTATATTGTAACAAAGCATTTTATTATAATGTCAACTTTTGTATAAATTTTCTTGTTGAATGCTGTATTTTTGAAGCATGCTTTATTTCTCCTTCACCAGTCACTTGAGAAATGTATTGTGTTTCATAGTGTCTTTTCATATATTCCTTACACAAAACTCCTTTCCCGCAGTTGCATGTAGGATAGAACAGATAGCAGTTTTTGTAAAAATAAGCACTTTTTAATTCACTTATTCTGAAACATTGCCTAAGCTATTTATCTTTAAAAAATTTATGGGCATAACTATAGTATAGAGTTGGAAATCTGTTTCAAAAAACAAACTTAAGACTTCCCCTATGCCAAGTAACGGGGCAGACATCTCTGTATACCACCAATGTGGAGTTTTTGTGTAGAGATCTTGAACTGCTTGGGTGAGTGTTAGCTACTGGCTCCCTTTCTCAACCCTTTGACTCCTGTGAGGGTATAGATCTTTGCTGCCAAGTATGATTGCCACAGGCAACTACTTGGAAATACAGTTACTCAGATATAAAATATACTTGGAGGGGCCGGCGCTGTGGTGCAGTAGGTTAATCCTCTGCCTGTGGCGCTGGTATCCCATGTGGGTACCGGTTCTAGTCCCAGCTGCTGCTCTTCCAATCCAGCTCTCTGCTATGGCCTGGGAAAGCAGTGGAAGATGGCCCAAGTGCTTGGGCCCCTGCACCTGTGTGGGAGACCCGGAGGAAACTCCTGGCTCCTGGCTTTGGATTGGCATGGCTTCAGCTGTTGCAGCCATTTGGGGAGTGAACCAGTGGATGGAAGACCTCTCTCTCTGTCTCTTCCTCTCACTAACTATAACTCTACCTCTCAAATAAATAAAATCTTTAATAAATAAAAAAAACACTTTGAATTTTTGAAATGTAACTGTAAGAATGTTAAATATCTCAATTTAAAAATCTGGCTTATAATAGTCATCCCTTTTCCACAGGGAATATATATTCTAAGATATTTCATTGGTATTGAAACTGGATAGTACTTGAAACATATAGATTGTATGGTTTTTTTTCCCTGTATATACATACCTATGAAAATTGTTTGTATTTAAAGATTCATTTATCTACTTGAAAGGCAGAGTTAGAGAAAGAGAGTAAGATGTGCCTTCACTGGTTCACTCATCAAATGGCTGCAATGGCCAGGGCTGGTCCTGGCTGAAACCAGGAGCCCGGAACTTCATCTAGGTCTCCCATGTTGATGGTTCAGGGGCCCAGTCACTCACACCATCTTCCACTGCTTTCCCAGGCACATTAGCAGAGAGCTGAGTTAGAAGTGCAGCATCTGGGACTTGAACCAGCACTTATATGGGATGATGGCATTGCAGGTGGCAGCTTAACCCACTGTGCCATAGGGCTGAACCCTGTTTGTTTTTAAGATGTTTATTTATTTGAAAGGTGAAGTGTCAGAAGAGGGAGACACAGAGATATACAGATTGATTGGTTCTTTCTCCAACTGCTGGTTCACTCTGCAAATGGCTGTAATGGCTGGGGCTGGGCCAGATTAAAGCCAGGAGCCAGGAACTCCATCTTGCTCTCGCATATGGATAATGGCAGGGACCCAAGCATTTGTGCCATCTTCTGCTGCCTTCCCAGATGCATTTGCAGGGGACTGGATCAAAGCAGCTGGGACTTGAACTGATGCTCCAGTATTGGATGTCAGTGTTTGCAGGAGGTGGCTTAACCATTGGCGCTACAATGCCAGCCTCTGTGGTAACGTTATAAACTAGGTACAATAAGAAGTCAACTACAGTAACTGACAGTAAAGCAGAATAATAACAGCACACTGCAGTGAAAGTTATTTTAAAAATATTTTACCTCTAGAATTTTCCATGGAGTATTTTTGGACTGTGGTTGACTGCTGGTAATTGAAACCCCAAAGGGAAACTGTGGATTGAGGGTAGGGGACTTTTGTACAAGAAATTCTAAGATCTTAGCTACATTGGGTTAACTAGAATATATTATTAGAATAAATTGGAGGCTGGTGCTGTGGCTTAGTAGGTTAAGCCTCTGCCTGTGGTGCTGGCATCGCATATGAGTGCTGACTCAAATCCTGGCTGCTCCTCTTCCTACCCAGCTCCCTGCTAATGGTCTGGAAAAGCAGTAGAAGATGGCCCAAGTCCTTGGGTCCTTGTACACATGTGGGAGACCTGGAAGAAGCTCCTGGCTTCGCATCGGCCCAGCTCTGGCCATTCCAGCCATTTGGGGAATGAACCAGCAGATGGAAGACGTCTCTCTCTGTCTCTCCCTCTCTCTCTAACTCTGCCTATGAAATAAATTTAAAAAATTGATTCTTTAAAAAGAAAGAATGGATTCTATTTTGGATTTTCCATATGACTGTATAGTAGTCCTATGTTTTGTAATGTGGTTTACAGTAGATGGTTGTGTTTTAGGCTTTGCTTGTCATAGCTACCCAATCTATCAGTTCTCTACTAGAAACCAGTAGTTAGAACAATGAAGAACTTAGCTAATGCTAATATCTGGGCAGAATGGAATGACCTTCTGAGAGTTCCTAAAATTAGATCTTTGGAGTAAACTACAAAGCAAAGTAAGTTCTCGATACTCGTTGAGTCATTTTAGAAATGAGGAACTAATCCTTGGAGAATTAATGCCATAATGTGTACTTTGTCATAGTTGAACCAGCTTTTATTTGCAGTCCAGCATTCTCTTCAATTCTATGAAACATAGAATACGTAGGAAATAAGTGTTCTTCAAGTGCATCATGAGAGCCTTCACCTGACCTCAGGAGGCATAGAGTAATAAGGATGACAACATCTTGGTGGAAGAGGTGTCTAGGTTTTTTTCATGACTGTTGAGAATTAGAGATATAAACGGTTGTTTCAGAAAAGTTTTATTTTATTAAAATTTAGCATTTCATTCTCATCTGTTTGTATTGTTCAGGAAACCCAGCTATTATGCACTGTGAGTTGTCTAATATTTTTTCGATTGTAAACTTTGCATTTCTTTTTCATAGTTCCTGCTTCTGAGAATTGTTTTTCTGTCATCTCAAGTGCATCTTTGTTTAATAATTCTCACCTCTGGATCATCTCAAGCTTGGCATCTGTTGTCTTTTTCCTTAGAGACTTGGTCAGATTTTCCTAGTTCTTTGTGTGCTAAGAAATTTTGGGTTGTACAGAGTGATTTTTTAAACTTTTAAAAAATTAAAAACATGATCAGTTTGGTTGGACTCAAACTACAGGAATTTTTTCACCTGTGGGCCACGATTCCAGTGGCAGTTCAGTTTTCTTCCCTCCCTCCCTCCCTCTATCTAGAAGGCTGAGTTGCAGAGGCAGGGAGAGATTGATTTTCCATCTGTTGATTCACTCCCGAAATGGCAGCACCAGCTGGAGCTGAGCTGATCCGAAGCCAGGAGCTTCTTCCAGGTCTCCCATGTGGGTGCAGGGGCCCAAAGCACCTGGGTCATCTTCTGCTCTCCCAGGCCGTAGCAGAGAGCTGGATCAGAAGTGGAGCAGCTGGGACTCAAACCGGCACCCATATGGGATGCCAGTACTGCAGGCGTGGTTTTATCAGCTAAGCAACAGCGCCAGCCCTGGCAGTTCAGTCACTTCCCAAGAATCTGCTGTTTCCTTGCATATATTCCACATGAATGTTTTCAGATGAATTTAGGACTCACGCTGGTTCTGTCCTCTGGACTTTTTTTTTTCCCATTTATGATGTATGTATGTGTGTGTGTGTGTCATACTCTGTAGCTCTCAGAGGCTTCTATCCATTCATAAGAAGAGATACTGAGCAAGAGAGAGATTTCCCACCTGCTGGTTCATTCTGCAAATGCCTGCCAACAGCCTGGTCTCCCACATGGGAGGAATGCAAGTACTTGATCATAGATCATCATCTGTTGCCTTTCAGGAAGCATGTCAACAGGAACCTGGAATTGGAAGTGGAGGAGGGACTTGAACCCAGGCACTCTGTTATGAGATGCAGCCTTTCCAAGTGGCATCTATTAACTTTTGTGCCAAATTTCTGTTAGCCATGGTGGTTTATTTTTCTTGGTATAATTGGGCTTTTTTGGATAAATGACATGTGCTCAATTAAGCTTTTCAGGAGGAAAAAGCAGAAATATTCATGTCAGTTGCAATGCTTAACAAATATGTTTAGAAAGAATAGTAGAGAGTTATAATTACAAAATATATTGGCTCCTGTGGGGCGAATCGTCCAACAATAGTAACTACAGTCTCTACATAACATATGGTAAAACCTCAGTAGAACTCTATAGAACAAAACAAAAAGTAGAAACCATACTGGAGTGCATTCTCGGACGAAGGGAATGGCATTGGTGTTTCCTGTTTTGATGGCTTTTTGCTTGAAGGCAGACTCCTGTTAGTTCTGGACTGTGTTCTATGATTTCTTCTATCTTAACAGCTGCAGAATATTGCAGACAAGAAAGGAAGGAGGGGAAAATTTCAGAAAGAAAATAACCACAGAGTTGGTATACCAAATTCTGCTTATAAACTATGCTAAATTATGTGGCTGATCTCTAAAGTGGAAACTGCTCAGGTGACTGGACAGGAGAGTGAATATTCAAACTGTGCCGTTTGTACAACAAAATACTATTGTGTAATAGTACAAAACTGTTGCTATCTGCAGCAACTTGGATTACTCTCCAAAGCATCATGCTGAGTATGGTCTTAACATAAAATAGGACATGATTTCATGTATATGATGTGATTTCATGTATATGATGTCCTAAAAACAGACAGTCAATCTACTATGCATGTGATGGTGGGAAAGGTAAAAGTCTTTGGCTGGGGTAGGAAAGGATACAAAAGACAGGGATTAAGTGGATCCTGTGGAGGTTTTCTAGAGGGGTTGCAATATTCTGTAGAGTGGTGTGTGGGAGGGGGGAGTCGAATTACTTTGGTATAAGCATTTGTCAGAACTGATTGAATGGGGGTAGGACTTTTAAAAGTGGACTTTCAGCCTAACAGGGAGATGCGTGTATCACACATTGGAAAACCAGGGTTCAGTTCCTGGTTATGACCCCTAACTCCAGTATCCTGTTAATGCAGACCTTGGAAGGTAGCAGTGATGCCTTAAGTAGTTAGGGTCCTCTACCCGTGTATAAGCTAAGATTGAGTTCTTGGATCCTGGCTTTTAGCTTTGGTCTTGGCCCTGTCCCTGTCCCCAACTTTTGTGGGCATTTAGGGAGTGAACCAGCTTATGGGAACACTATCCATCTGTCTTATGTATAATCTGCCTCTCAAATTAAACAAAAAAGCTTATTAAGTAGTACAGCTAGGTAATATTTTCTTTTTAAAAATTTTTTTCATCTAGAAAGAGCAAGGAGGGAAGGTAAGAGAGAGGTATTTTTATCTGCGAATTCATCTCCTATATGCCTAGAACTCCATCCAGGTCTCCCATCTGGGTGACAGAGACCCAAGCACTTGGGCCATCATCTGCTGCCTCCCAGCATGCATTAGCAGGAAACTGGACTGGAAAAAGATTAGCCAGTACTTCAGCCAGCCACTGATATGGAATGTGGACATTCCAGACAGCAGCCTAAGTTTCTATAGCAGATTTTCTTTCTTTCTTTCTTTCTTTCTTTCTTTCTTTCTTTCTTTCTTTCTTTCTTTCTTTCTTTCTTTCTTTCTTTCTTTCTTGATTTATTTATTTATTTATTTATTTATTTATTTATTTATTTGGGCCAGTGCCGTGGCGTAGTGGGTAAAGCCATACCTGCAGTGCCGGCATCCCATATGGGCGCTGGTTCAAGTCCCGGCAGCTCCACTTCTGATCCAGCTCTCTACTGTGACCTGGGAAAGCAGTAGAAGATGGCCCAAGTCCTTGGGCCCCTGCACTCATGTGGGAGACCCAGAGGAAGCTCCTGGCTTTGGATTGGTGCAGCTCTGGCCATTGGAGTCAATTTGGGATGAACCAGCGGGTGGAAGACACCCCCCCCCCCCCCCCGCACGCCTTTCCTCTCTCTCTCTGTAACTCTGACTTTCTAATAAATAAATCTTAAATAAATCTTTTTTAATATTTTTTTTTATTCATTTGAAAGTCAGAGTTGCACAGAGAAGGATAGAGAGAGAAAGAGAGAGGTCTTCCATCCACTAGTTCACTCCCCGGTGGGCCACAATCCAAAGGCAGGAGCCAGATCTTCTGGGTCTCCCACGACAGTTCAGGAGCCCAAGGACTCAGGCCATTTTCTACTGCTTTCCTAGGCCACAGCAGAGAGCTGGATTGGAAGTGGAGCAGCTGGAACTCGAACCAGTGCCCATATGGGATACCTGCTACACCACAGCACCAGATCCATGCAGTTTTTCTAAACAAAAAACATATTAAATATTTAGTTAACAGTTGGGGCCTATGGGTTAAACTGTTGTGCAATGTTGCTGGCATCCCATGTGAGCACCACTTCACATCCTGGCTGCTCCACTTCCTATCCAGCTCCCTGCTAATGGGCTTGCGAAAGTAGAAGGAGATAGTCCAAGTGCTTGAGCTCCTGTCTTCCTCTTGGGAGACCTGAATAGAGTTTCTGGCAACTAGTTTTGGCCTGATCCAGCCACTTCCATTGTGGCCCTTTGGAGAATGAGCCAGTGCAAAGATCTCTTCATCTCTCTCCTCTTCCCTTCCCGCTCCCCCCACCCATGCTCTTTGTAACTCTGCCTTTCAAATAACTATCTTTTTAAAAAATATTGAGCTAACAGGCAAGCTGAAGTATTTATGGGGAAAGTAGATTGGTGGATGCAACTTTTAAAAAAAATTTATTTTATTTATTTGAAAGAGTTACAGAGAGAGGCAGAGACAGAGAGAGGTCTTCCATCTGCTGGTTCACTCCCCAGATGGCTGCAACAGCCGGAGTTGCACCAATCTGAAGCCAGGAGCCAGGAGCTGCTTCTGAGTCTCCCATGTGGGTGCAGGGGCCCAAAGACTTGAGCCGTCTTCTGCTTCCCCAGGCCATCACAGAGAGCTGGATTGGAAAAGGGACAGCTGGATTAGAACCAGCACCCATATGGGATACTGGCGCTTCAGGACAGGGCTTTAACCCACTGTACCACAGCACCATCCCCTGCAACTTCTTTTAATACAAGGAAGTGCTGATTTTAAAAGTCTAGATTATAACTCTGTTCTTTCGTTTTCTTTTGTATATATTGAGAATTTCTATATGTTAGAGAAGAATAAAGGCTAGTAAGTAGTATTTCTCTAAGCCAGTTTCCTGTTAATAAGTTATTGTGGTATTTGTAAAATATATTTTTTGGCCGGCTCTGCAGCTCACTAGGCTAATCCTCCGCCTTGCAGCGCCGGCACACCGGGTTCTAGTCCCGGTCGGGGCGCCGGATTCTGTCCCTGTTGCCCCTCTTCCAGGCCAGCTCTCTGCTGTGGCCCGGGAGTGCAGTGGAGGATGGCCCAAGTGCTTGGGCCCTGCACCCCATGGGAGACCAGGAAAAGTACCTGGCTCCTGCCATCGGATCAGCACGGTGCGCCGGCCGCATGCCAGCCGCTGTGACCATTGGAGGGTGAACCAACGGCAAAGGAAGACCTTTCTCTCTGTCTCTCTCTCTCACTGTCCACTCTGCCTGTCAAAAAATATATATATATATTTTAATTTTGAAAATTAGACATTTGAAGAGTTCATGAGCAGCATTTTTTCTTTTGGTACATTGAGATGTGAACTGTGTGGGAAATAGAAAGACACAGAAATATAAATAAACAATAAAGTTAGAAGACAAAAATAGAAATAGCCAGACTTGAATATCTTTTTGATCTTTAGTCTTCTTGTCTTTTCAAACGTTACAATATTTAAACAAATCACCAGTTCTCAGTATTACAGCTGTCTCAAAGCAAATGTGTAGTTATGTTGTACCAAGCTCTGTATATTTATATTGTTCCAAGAATTCTATATTACTGAAATGAAGCCTTTAAGAAAATTGTGCTATATCTTGACTTTGGAAGTGGCAGGAAGGATTGGAAATGTGTGCTTATACCTTGTAGATTGAAATTGTGTGGGACAATCAGTTGGACTTTGGCTATACATATCAACTAGTTACATAGACTTCAGATTCTCTATTAGATACTGATCTGCACACCAGCACTTTCCTAGAGGATGGTGTTTTAACCAATGTGGTAGTTCAGCCTTAGATTTTGTAGGAGCTTGGTTTACATCTGTATTATATTGGTTAAAGATCATACTTCTGATAATATCCTTTTTCATTTTAAATGAATTTACCAGTTTGTTTTTAAATGTTTATTTTCATTTATTTGAAAGTAGAGACATACAGAGAGAAATGTTCCATCCACTGGTTCACCAAATACTTAAAACATCCACTACTGGGCCAGGTTGAATCCAGGAGCTAAGAACTCAATTCAGGTCTCCCACGTGGATGACAGGGACCCAAGTAATGGAACCATTATCTGCTACCTAAGCAGGTACTAGGATTCAAAAATCTTGGCACTCCAGTATGAGATGCAGGTGTCCCAAGTGACATCTTAACCAGTGTGTCATTGATAGTCGCATTTTTATTAAATATTTCAGTGTTTAAGTGTCATTGAAAAAGTGATGGAGGGAAGAGGTATGATAGAGAAATTTACTGAAAATAGAGGCCTAAAGAGTTATTTCTGTTATTTTCCGTTAAATATGTCATTTACTTGGTCATTAAGATTGTAAATCTTTTTTTTTTTTTTTTTTTTTTTTTTTTACAGGCAGAGTGGACAGAGAGAGAGACAGAGAGAAAGGTCTTCCTTTTGCCGTTGGTTCACCCTCCAATGGCCGCCGCGGCCGGCGCGCTGTGGCTGGCGCACCGCGCTGATCCGATGGCAGGAGCCAGGAGCCAGGTGCTTTTCCTGGTCTCCCATGGGGTGCAGGGCCCAAGCACCTGGGCCATCCTCCACTGCACTCCCTGGCCACAGCAGAGAGCTGGCCTGGAAGAGGGGCAACCGGGACAGAATCCGGCGCCCCGACCGGGACTAGAACCCGGTGTGCCGGCGCCGCTAGGCGGAGGATTAGCCTAGTGAGCCGCGGCACCGGCCAAGATTGTAAATCTTAATACTAGAAACAGAAAATATATTCAGTGTAAATGAAAATTTTAGAGATTCTCGTCTCAGGGATACATGGCTATAATCATGGTCCTTTTACAACTAGCAATAAGCTAATTTCATTCCTATCATGGTTGCTTTATTTTTGCCATCATTTTTAGCAGCCAGAAATAAATTTTATTAGTGATTGTGAATATCATATTAGGTACTATGTGTTGTCTAAGTGGAATGCTCAAATGACTAATGCAATTGTGTGTATGCCATGTACTTTTTAAAATTTATTTTATTTGAAAAACTGTCGGCTATCTATTTATTTAAAGAATGCATTTTTACATAGATACAACTTTAGGAATATAGTGGTTCTTTCCTTCATGCCCCCAGCACCCCACTCCCATCCCACCTCCCATTTCTTCTCCCATCTCCTTCTTCATTATGGATCATTTTTAGTATGACTTCATATACAGAGGACCAACTCTATGCTAATCATAGATTTCAACAATTTGCCCCCACGTCCACACACAACATATAGAGTACAGTTTGGAGAGAATTTGCAGTCAATTCTCATATAACAATTCATGCCATGTTACTTTACAGTCACTTAAGGTAATTTGCATTAGAACAAACTTTAAAAAGCAATTTTTATTTCATTGTATATTACATCCTTTAAAAAGCATTCTGAGTAGTAGAGTTTTTGGTAGACTATTGATTGTAGAGGTGCATTAATTGTTTCTCATATTGCTGTGGCGCAGCCGGTTAAACTGCTGGCATCCCTATGGGCAGACATCCCTGTGAGTTCCAGCTGCTCCATTTCCAATCCAGCTCCCTGCTAATGCACCTGGGAAAGCAATGAAGGCTAGCCCAAGCCCTTGGGCCCCTGCATCCATGTGAGAGGCCAGGGAGAAGCTCCTAGCTTCAGATTAGCTCAGCTCCGGCTGTTGCAGCTATTTGTGGAGTGATCCAGCGGAAGGAAGACATCTCTCTCTCTCTCTTTCTCTCTCTCTCTCTCTCTCTCTCTATAATTCTTTCAAATAAATAAAATAAATCTAACACAAAATAAAACTTAAAAAAAAAGGTCTTCCAGGTAAGAAGATTAGCATCCACATGGGGAATAAATAGGTAAATATAAATTAGAATATACATTGGTTTTGGAACTAAAACTAGTAGTTACATTTGTTGGACTAACCTGGAGGAATAGCTAGAACCAGTGAGTTAATTATATTTAGGGGATTGCATTTAGAAAACTACTATCTTTTAAAGTACTAATGCCTTCGTGTTATAGGCATACCTTGTTTTATTGGCTTTGTGTTCTTACATTTTGCCAATACTGTGTTAATAAATTGAAAGTTTGTGTCAGTTCTGCATTGAGCAAATCTTTCAGTGCCATTTTTCCCAATACCACGTGCTTACATTGTGTCTGTCACATTTTGGTAATTTTTTTTTAAAGATTTTTATTTATTTGAGAGGTAGAATTACAGAGAGCGAGACAGAGAGAAAGGTCTTCCTTTTGTTGGTTCACTCCCTGGATGGCTGCAATGGCTGGAACTGCGCTGATCAGGAGCCAGGAGCCTCTTCCTGGTCTCCCACGCTGGTGCAGGAGCCCAAACACTTGGTCATCTTCTACTGCTTTCCCAGGCCACAGCAGAGAGCTGGCTTTGAAGAGGAGCAGCTGGGACTAGAACTGGTGCTCCTGTGGGACGCCGGCGCCGCAGGTGGAGGATTAACCCACTGCGCCATGGTGACTGACCCACATTTTGGTAATTCTTGCTGAGTTTCAAAAATATAATTCTGTTATGTTGATCTGTGATCAGTAATACTATTGTAATGGTTTTGGGTAGCAGGAACCACATGCACACAAGTCAGTGAATTTAATCGATCATTATGTTCTGACTGCACCGCTGAGGGCTACTCCACAGACTGCTCCTTGCTCTGACCTCTCTGTTGAAACACAAACATAATTGAAATTAAGCCAATTACTAACTCTCCAGTGGCCTCTAATTTTCAAGTGAAAGACTCACACATCTTTCAGTTTAAATCAAAACCTAGAGTTGATTAAGATTAGTGAACAAGGCATGTTGGAAACCAGTAGAGTTCAAAAGCTAGGCTCAGGCATCTTACACCAGTTATAGCCAAGTTGTGAATGCGAAGAAAAAATATTTTAAAAGAAATTAAAAGTGCTTTTCCAGTGAACACATGCATTTTATTTAAGATTTATTTATTTGAAAGTGAGAGACGGAAAGGTACAGAGAGGGAGAGAGGTCTTCCATCTGCTGCTTCACTTCCCAATTGGTCACAACAGCTAGAGCTGAGCTGATCCAAAGCCAGGAACCAGGAGTTTCTTCTAGGTCTCCCACCTGGGCGCAGGGGTCCAAGGACTTGGGCCATCTTCCACTGCTCTCCCAAGTCACAGCAGAGAGCTGGATAGGAAGTGGAGCAGCCGGAACTCTACCTGGTGCTCACATGGGATATCAGCACTGCAGTCTGCGGCTTTATCCGCTACACCACAGTGCCAGCCCCAACACATGCATTTTAAGAAAGAAACGGCCTTATTAGTGTGAGGAAGAAAGTTCTAGTCACCTAACCAGTCACACAACATTAAGCCAAAGCCTAATTCAGAGCAGCAAGGCTTTAACTCTCTTCAACTCTCTGTTGTTTTGGGGAAAAAGATTTATTTGAAAGGCAAAGCGAGAGTGAGAGATCTCCATCTGCTGGTTTACTCGCTAAGTGTCTGCAACAGCTGGGAGTGGTCCAGGCTGAATTCAGGAGCCAGGAGCTCTATCTGGGTCTTCCACTTGGGTGTCAGCAACTCAGACATTTGGGCCATCATCTGCTGCCTCCCATGCCCATTAGCATGAAGTTGAATGGGAAGTGAAGCACCCAGTGTATTGAACTGGCATTCTGACATGGGATGCCAGTGTTAAAAGCAGTGGCTTAATCTGCTGTGGCACAAACCCCACTACTCTTCTACTCTGAAGGCGGAGAGAGATGTTGCAGCAGCTGCAGAAATGTAAGGTAGCAGACATGTGTTAATGAGGTTTAAGAAAGAAGCTATCTTGGTAACATAAAAGCATAAGGTGAAGCAGCAGGTGCTGATACCAAAGCACGTCACCCAGTAGACCATTGATGAAGGTGGCTATGCTAATATCAGATTTTCGGTGTAAATGAAGCAGCCTTACAGGGGAAGAAAATGCCACTTAGGAATTTCATAGCTAAAGAAGAGAAATCAGTGCCTGGTTTCAGAGTGCCAAAGAATGGAATGGCTCTTATTAGGGGTTAAGGCACCTGATGACTTTTTTTTTTAAAAGATTTATTTATTTATTTGAAAGGCAGAGTTACAGAGAGAGAGAGAGAGAGAGAGAGAGGGGTCTTCCACCCGATGATTCACTCCCCAATTGGTCGCAACAGCTGGAGCCGTGCCGATCCGAAGCCAGGAGCTTTTTCCCGGTCTCCCATGTTGGTGCAGGGGCCCAAGAACTTGGGCCATCTTCTATCACTCTCCCAGGCCAGAGCAGAGAGCTGGATGGGCAGTGGAGCAGCTGGCACTCGAACCTGCACCCATATGGGATGCTGGCGCTTTAGACCAGGACGTTAACCCGCTGTGCCACAGTGCCAGCCTTGCTGATGATTTTTAAGTTGAAATCTGTGCTCAGTTTATAAGTATACGAGATCTACTCTGCCTGTGCTCTATAAATGAAACAACAAAGTAAAGCACATTTGTTTACAACATGATTGAATATTTTAAGACCTGTAGAGATCTGCTCAGGTTAAAAAAAATTATTTGAAAATAGTGCTGCTTGGTGAAAATGCACCTAGTCACCCAAGAGCTCTCATGAAGATGTACAGTGAGATTAGTGTTGTTTTCATGTCTGCTAACACAGTCTCCATTCTGCATCCATGGAAGAAAGAGCAATTTTAACTTTCAAGGTTTACTATTTAGGAAGGCAACAGCTGCCACATTCTTCTGAAGGACTTGGGACAAGATTAAAATCTTCTGGAAAGGATTCACCATTTCAGTTGCCATTAAAGACATGTATGATTCATGGGAAGAGGTCAAACTGTCAACATTAATAGGAATTTGAAATAACTTGACTCCAACCTTCATGCATATCTTTGAGTGGTTCAAGACTTTAGTGGAGGAAGTAACTGCAGGTGTGGTGTAAATGAGAGAACTGACATTGAAAGTGGCTCCTGAAATTATCCCTGAATTGGTGAAATATAATGATAAAATTCTAATGGATGAGGAATTGCTTCCTACAGATGAACAAAAAGTGATTTTTTTGAAATAGAATCTACTCCTTTTGAAGATGCTGTGAATATTGTTTTAAAGGTAACAGAGGATTTAAATACTAGTTGATAAAGCAGGGGAAGGGTTTGAGAGAGTCGACTCCAATTTTCAGAGAAGTCCCATTATGGGTAAAAGGTGTACTCCCTAGATGGCCACAATGTCCAGGAATGAGCCAGGCCAAAGCCGGGGTTTAAGAGGTTCTTCCAGAATTCCCACATGGGTGGCAGAGGACCACATACTTGGGCCATCTTCCCACTGCTTCTCCCAGGCCATTAGTAGGGAGCTGGATTGAAAGTGGAGCAGTTGGTGGGGGTGGTGCTGTGGCAGAGTGGGTTAACACCCTGGCCTGAAGCGCTGGCATCCCATATGGGCGCCAGTTTGAGACCTGGCAGCTTCACTTCCGATCCAGCTCTCTGCTATAGCCTGGGAAAGCAGAAGATGGCTCAAGGCCTTGGGCCCCTGCACCCACATGGGAGACCCGGAAAAAGCTCCTGGCTCCTGGCTTTGGATCGCTGTTGCTGCGACCAGTTGGGGAGTGAACCATCAGATAGAAGACATCTCTCTCTCTCTCTCTCTCTCTCTCTCTGCCTCTCTCTGCCTCTCCTCTGTGTAACTCTGCCTTTCAAATAAATAAATAAATATTTAAAAACAAAAAAAGTGGAGCAGTTGGGACATGAGCCGGTATCACAGCCAGTGGCTTTACCCACTGCGCCACATTGTTGGCTCTAGGAAGAACATTTGTTTTTGAACACACAAGGTGATTTTGCTACTCTAATCAACTGCAGCTCTTCATTCCTGTCTCTCATTTTTCCATCTTTTCTTGTGTCTGTTTTAACATATGGTCCAATTTTTTTTTTTTTACTTAATGCATTTTAATTTAAATGTTTGAGTAATTTTTGTTTTGGTACTACCTCTTTTTGGCAGTTGACCATCATTTTTCAGCATTAAAATCTTTGGTAATTTTTTGTGAGTGACTACTGGTACTGTAGCAACAGTAGATTAAATTATGTCAGAATGCCCCCCTTCTCAGCATGAAGCAGCCAGAGTGATCATTGCCCAGTTCCTCTAGCAGAAGTTGGGGTCTATTCTTCTTGAGGGGGAGGAATGTGAAGAGTCTGATGGGTTAATAGGGTGGTCCCAGTGGAAATTGGGGTGCAGAGTGCTTACTTTTCCCCAAGGGTTGTTGTTAGCAAGGTCAAAGGTGGTTGACCACTCCTTGAAAGCCTCCAATTTTATCTTAAGAGTAGCAAGGGAGTGGCAATTCTATCCTCCTGAGCTCACAGCTTACTGTAAACAGATTATCTATCCCACCCTTTTGATGGCTTTTTGTTTTATTATGAGCAAGCCAGATAGGATAAAAAATTGCAAATCAGGTCTTTTGATGGCTTTTGTTCTGGCCTAACTGAATGTTAAGTATTTATTTTTCTTCCCCAAAACTGTGCTTAAAGATCCTAGTATCAGGGACCCCTTTGGGTTTTTTTCCTCTCTTGGAGCACCCTCCTCCATGCTGCTCTGGCTGAAGGTCATTTACTCTGATAAATCTTTTAAATCTCAAATAAAAATAAACTATCAGAAGAATACTTTGAAGTCTTACGTTGAGATTTTAAAATGAATCAGAGGGCCAGTGCTGTGGTGTAGTGATTGAAGCTGCCACCTACAGTGCCAGCATCCCATATGGGTGCTGGTTTAAGTCCCAGCTGCTTTGCTTCCAATCCAGCTCCCTGCTAATGGCTTGGGAAAGCAATGGAGGCTGGCCCAAGTCTTTGGATCCCTGCACCCGTGTGGGCGACTAGGAAGAAGCCCTTGGCTTTTGCCTTTGGATTGGCACAGCTCCAGCTGTTGCGGCCATCTGGAGAGTGAACCAGTGGATGGGAGACCTCTCTCTCTATCTCTGCCTCTGCCTCTAACTCTGCCTTTCAGATAAATAAAAAAAAAATTTTTTTTAAAAAATCATAAGTAAGTACAAGAGTGTGGATGAGGTCAAAGAATAGATGTGATACCAGATTTGAGAGCCATTTTTTTGTGTGTGAAATACAAAATACCATATCAGCCACCACTGTGACATAATTGCAAAAAAATGACCTGTGCACTCATGAGTTTATAAACACATTTCTATTTTTAGTTATTGAGGTATTTCCTGTATTGACACTTAAATTGACCTCATATTGTCTTCTGTGTCCTTTTAGCAACTTCCTGGAAGTTTTGGGTATCTCGTAAACTGTCTATCAGTTAATTTTGCTCTTGTGAAAGAACAGGAAAACACAGTATCTTTCAGCATAATGAAAACTTAACATGTTTCTTGTGTATGTTAATTTTCTTTTTTTTTTTTTAGTGCTCACAAGTTTATATTTTTAGGTTTGATAAAGATTCTTGTGTATTTTCTAAATACACAGACAAAACAGTTTTGGAAGTTTACATACATGTCTTAGGACACTTAATATTAGGTAGGTAAATTACATTAAAAAAATTGGTCTTCGTAAAAGATCTTCCCAAAGAGCTTTTACAAACAGCAGGCAGAAGAAAAGTGTTTTAATGTTTACAGTGTTTAAAATTTTCTTAATCTATTGTTTAGTGACACTGAAATAATTGTGATGTCAGTTTTTAGATTTTAATAACCGAGGCACTAATACACAGCAAGTATAAATGCTGGATAAATTTGTTGGATTAGGCAGGCTACCACCATCACAGTCAGAAATGTCACTTTATAGATAAAGTTTTTGGAATTATTGGACCAGTTTAATTTTTCATCAGCTATTGTAAAATATCCCTATCCATTTGCCAGTTCACTGGTTGTAATGTAGGTGAAGTAAATCAGATTTAGAAAATAGAAGGATTGTTCAAAAAGTGTTGGGGGAAAGTGGAACTGAAACTTGTTTATTTTGGTGCAAAAAGTTTTGAATTCTACGTGTAGTGTTTTTCATAATGGGTATTTTCCACAAGCTTTTTGAAGACCCCTCCTGTTATATGACTAGAGGTTTCTTAGGAAGATACCTGCTGTGGGGAGATGGTCCTAGATATTTTACTGTTTTCATCAAAATTGTCTATATAAATTGTGCTTGAATTACATGCCTTATACTAGAACGGGAGGGGGATATTTTATAGTTGATGAGAGCTTTGGAAATGTTTGGATAGCTAACTGTCTCCATTTAAAAGGGTGGATTGCTCCTTCCTTTCCTCCCCTCCCCTCCCCTCCCCCCCTCCCCCTCCCCCCTCCCCCCTCCCCCCTCCCCCCCTCCTCCCCTCCTCCCCTCCTCCCCTCCTCCCCTCCTCCCCTCCTCCCCTCCTCCCCTCCTCCCCTCCTCCCCTCCTCCCCTCCTCCCCTCCTCCCCTCCTCCCCTCCTCCCCTCCTCCCCTCTTCTCTTCTCTCCTCTTCTCTCCTCTCTCTCCTCTCTCTCTTCTCTCTCTTTTCTCTCTCTTTTCTCTCTCTCCTCTCTCTCTTTTCTCTCTCTTCTCTCTCTTCTCTTTTTTCTTTTTTCATTTATTTTATGCGAAGGGCACAGTTAGATCTTCCATCTGCTGGTTCATTCCCCCAAATTGCTGCAGTGGCCAGAGCTGGGTCGATCCAAAGCCAGCAACCAGGAGCATCTTCCAGGTTTCTCACATGGGTGCAGGAGCCCAAGTACTTGCACCATCTTCTACTTCTTTCCCAAGCGTAGTAGCAGGGAGCTGGATTGGAAGTGGACTGTCTGAGACTTGAACCGGTGCTCATATTGGATGCTGGCATCACAGGCGGTGGCTTAACCTGGTACAGTGCTGGCCCCGAGACTGCTTTTTTAAAACTTAAACTTTGGTAGCAGTCGAGAAACATCCACAATAAAAAGTGACAGAACACCATTGTTAACACTTAATAGATGACAAATTGCTTTTCCATATATTCTTACCTGTAAGGTGTGTAGACTACACTAGATGAATAGACTGAGACTTAGGGAAGTTAAAATGACAAGATTTAATGTCCTGGTGTCAAAGCAGTAGCATTTGAAAGAAAATGCTGTCATCATTTTTGGTCTAATTTTTTACTATTGCCAGTTTTGAGAAAAATCAATAAAACTGCCTTAGGAGTACAGGAAGAGAAGAGGTAAGACACTTGAAGAATAAAACTTCAATAGTTGTATCTGAAACATAAGCTAAAAAGCAGGAGAGTGGGATTTTTTTTTATTTGACAGAGTTATAGACAGAGAGGGAGAGAGAGAGAGAGAGGTCTTCCTTCCATTGGTTCACTCCCCAAATGGCCTCTATGGCCGGCGCTGTGCTGATCCGAAGCCAGGAGCCAGGTGCTTCTTCCTGGTCTTCATGCAGGTGCAGGAGCTCAAGCACCTGGGCCATCCTCCAGTGCCCTCTTGGGCCACAGCAGAGAGCTGGACTGGAAGAGAAGCAACCAGGACTAGAACCTGGCGCCCATATGGGATGCCGGTGCCACAGGCGGAGGATTAGCCAAGTGAGCCATGGCACCGGCCCCCAAGAGTGGGAATTTTGAGACATGTTAGAATGTTATCAATATATTCACCTGGCAGGTACATTTAAAGAGAGTACTATATTTTTAGATAGGTACTTTGAGAGAACAGATTGGAAAATTTAAATATGGCTTAAATATCTGGCTAAGCGGTGTGGAGTAAATGTGGAAGCTAATAGGCAGCTTAAAATTATGTTTGATGTAATCAGAATTGTTTTATATGTAGGTATCTGAAGAGAATGGGAATCTGATGCTATTGTACTAATATGTATAACGGGTTCTGCAGAAAAAAAGTCATGCCTACAAGAGGCATTGTATATAGGCGCCAGCAGGTAGAATCTAGACAATTGTAGATAAAAGTTGTGATAGGAAGTTGAATCTAAAATGAAAGTAATGTCTAAATCCTATTGAATGTTTGTATTAGTGACAATAAGGATGGGAAGAGGAGAAACAATTTTGAGAGTATATGGCATATCTTGACTCAAATGATACTTAGATGCATGGGGTTCCAAAAAAACATTGTAGAGTTGTGCATCAATTAGTTGAAATTGGAATGCTGGAGTGGGAAAGACCATGCATGGGATGTGTTACGTAATGGGAGAGAGAGAGTTTTCTTAGTATTTACTTATTTATTTATTTAGCAGAGTCACAGATAGGCAGAGACTGAGATCTTTCATCCATCCACTGGTTCACTCACTCCCCAAATGGCCACAATGGCCAGACTGAAGCCAGGAGCCAGTAGCTTCATCTGTATCTCCCAAGGAGTTGCGCCATCTTCCACTGCTTTCCCAGATGCATTAGCAGGGAGCTAGATTGAAAGTGGAGCAGCTGGAGCTCAAATAGGTGCCCATATGTGATGCAAGTGGCAGCTTTACCTGCCATGTTACAGCTCCAGCCCCCAAAAATAGTTATATCATTTGTCATAATAGATGGGATTCTTAGAGAGTAGAGAGTGAAGATCAGAAGGCTAAAGAAAAGCTCAACTGTCTACATGTTCAAAGGAGAAATAAAATTCAGTGTTTGAAGTTCTCAATTTCAGTACAATCAGCTCTCATACCTGTGGGTCCTGCAACTGTGAATTCAACCAACTTCAGAAAATAGGAAAAACAATGTACTAAGCCTATGTGTAGATTTTTTTCTTGTCATTCTCTAAACAAAGCAGTATAACCATTATTTACATTGTATTTGTAATTGTAAGTAATATTGATATTGTAAGTAATCTACAGATGATCTAAAGTATATGGAAGGATATGCATAGAATATATATGCGTAGTAATTTCATACAGTGATCTGTATCCCTGGGGCAGTGCCTCAGATAGACTGAGGTCCTATTGGTATACTCAAATGCTAAGAATGGCAGGCCGGTTTTGGAGACCTGCTGAGTTCATAGGTAATTAGGCTATAAACAACAGTTACTTTTTGACAAATGTCAAAAATATGACTTTAATAACAATAGACTTTTGTGTAGGCTTAGCTGTTTTTTTATTTAACTGCAAAAAAGTGATTATACTTTTTGCAGTGTACCATAATCCTATTTTGCTGCTCCGTTTTAATGGATATTGATTTTATTTCTCTTCTCTCTCACTGTCTCACTGTCTTCTTTCTGCCACTGAAAAGCAGTGTTCTTAAAATAATTTTTTTTTTAATTTTATGTTTCTATTTGAGAGGTAGAGTTGTAGACAGAGAGGGAGAGCAGATAGAAATGTCTTCCATCCACTGACTCACTCCACAAGTGGCCACAATGGCTGGAGCTGGGCCTGTCTGAACCCAGGAGCCAGGAGCTTCCTCTGCGTCTCCCACGTGGCTGCAGAAGCCCAAGCACTTGGGCTGTCTTCACTGGACTCCCAGGCCACCATCAGAAAGCTGAATGGGAAGAGAACTGGTGCCCATAATGGGATGCTAGTGCCACAGGCAGAGGCGTAGCCCACTACGACACAGGGTTACAGGGCATGTATATTGGTTGAATTATGCGACATTATTACTGTTGAGTCTAATATTTTTCATTTTGTTAGAGGTTGCCAGATTGTTTTGTAAAAATAATTCACATTTCTAATTGAGTGTAGGGGAATAACTTCTGCCACATTCCTGACAGGAATGGGCATTACAAATCTTTAAAATTTTCTGTTGGTTTTCTGGGTATAATTTTATTCCTTCTTAAATTGAGTTTTATTTCCCTGGTAATTAACTAGTTAACCTTTATTTTTATTTATTTAAGAAAATTATTTTGTTTGTTTTTGGTTAAAGATTTATTATTTTATTTGAAAGGCCGAGTTTCAGAGAGAGAGTGCGAGCACAATCTTCTAGCCACTGGTTCAATCCCTAAATAGTTGTAACAGTGGGCTTGGGCCTGGCCGAAGCCAGGAGCCTGGAGCTCCATCCTGGTCTTTCACGTGGGTGCCGGGATCCAAGTACTTGGATCATCTGTTGCCTTCCCAGGCTCATTAGTTGGAGCTGGATTAGAAGTGAAGTAGCCAGTGTAGGATTAGGCACAATTTCTGTCACTGTGCCACAATACTGGCCTCAATTAGTGAATCTATGCTCGGGTATTTTTTCTTGTATAGTTTTTGAGTTTCCAGTCTAGCTTATAAAGTTGTTTTTTTTTCTGCTGCCTAGATTGGACATGTAGCCTCTGGTGTTTTGATAAGATATAGACACATTCATTTAAAATAAATATTAAGTCTGTCTGGGATTTATTTTGTCTCTGTAAACCACAGGGGCCTAGTTTTACTTTCTTTCAGGTGGATGATCCTTTGTAGCAGCAAAAGTCTGTTGGCTTCTCCTTTCTAATTGAATTGAATTCATCCCTGACCTGGTCTGTGTTAAATAAGTCTTCTTTTCCAGCTTCTTGACCTTCTTCTTGCCTGTTTTCAACCATTTCTTTTTATGTTTAATTCCATAGCCAATTATGAAAATTACTGAGCTTCCTAAAATTATTTGTTTATGAATCCCATCTGCTAGCTCAGTCCTCTGAATGCATGCAGAGCCAGAAACCAGTAACTCAATCCAGGTTTCCCACATGGGTAGCAAGCACCCAACCCCTTGACCTGCTGCCTCCCAGGGTATACATTAGCAGGAGCTGTGGTTTGGAGTGGAGTTGGGTCTTAAATGGAGGAAATCTGACATGGGATGCAGTTATTTTAACTGCTATGCCAAACAACTAACTGCATAAAAATTATGGAATTTCTAATATGAAATTAATTAACATTTCATATTAGGTTCAAAAAATTTTCCTCAGGGCTGACATATCATGAGAGAGCTGGTTCAAGTCCTGGCTTCTTCACTTCTGATCCAGCTCCCTGCTAATGTGTCTGGGAAAGCAGTGGAAAATGAAATACTGACACCTCTGTCACTCATGTGGGAGATCAGGATGAAGTTCGAGGCTCGTGGTCCTGCCTCAGTCATTGTGGCCATTTGGGGAGTGAATCAGCAATGGCAGATCACTTTCTCTTCTGCCTTTCACACAAATCTTTTTTTTTTTTTTAATTATTTTTCTCATGATGGTTTTCCTTTTAATATATGGTAAACCTTTTCCTTTGCTTGGAGCATTTTTCATAAAACATTGTGTTTAGTAATTTATTCTGTGCTTTTTGTTATTTTTTCCTAAATGTTGCTCTTCTAAAATGGAATGTTTAGTTTATTATGTTTGAAGTTTTTATTACTGGAATAGAGAAGAACTATTGATTTTGTTAGCCACTTTATTAAAGGACTCCTAATTTTGCTAATGATATGGTACTATATCTGAAAGACCTAACATTCTGTAGTAGAGACTACTTAGAAATGTAACTAACAACGTATATATTCTTCAGTGACTAGGCATGAAATAATAAGATGAATGAAATTAAAGATTTTGAATTGAACAGAATGTCAGGGAAGTTCTATTAACTTCCCCCAAAAATCATATCTGAGGCTGAGGAACTTTTGATGAGATGAGGTCCTTGGGGGGAGTTAGTTTTTGAAAACACATAATGGAAAATTTGATAAATAAATCACAGACATAAAAATTGCTAAATGGAACAGAGAGACCAAGTGACTTTGGAAACTATCCTGGTCATGGTTTGGGGTTCATGTAAGAGTTCGTCAGTGGGAGTTATAAGGCTACTTGGGCTGACTCATCGCATCTGTTATTGAGAAGTCTGATTGGTAGATGATGGACTGGAAGATTCTAAGATCGGTGAGTAACTTGAGGTGATCCTGAAAATCTGTTCCATTGGGAACTGAGTAGATTAGACATTTCAAGGAATTTACATCAAGAGAGGTGTGTTTCTTCTTTAAAGAAGAAAAAGATTTAAAGTTACGTTTTGGAAGCATGTGGTGTGATGGAAACCATGTTTTGCATGGCGTTAGGAGCTTCTCAAGATAAACGGCCGAGCTGTACTTCTGCTTACTCCAGTGTAATCCTGGTTTTTCAGGGTTGTGACAAACTTTATGGCATTTCTTTGGAAAAAAAGCAGCTCAGGTGATTTTGATACCCATGATAAGTAAGTGCTGAGGGAAAGCTTCTGGAGTGTAGTCCTTTTCTTCATATTTAGTGTTTGGCCAAAAAGAAAGGGAGAGAGAAATTGTTGAGATTGAGGGTGTAATAATGATCAGTATGGGAATGAATGAGGTATAGAAAGTTGAGTTTTAGTCAGTGAAGGTAAAGTTTTAGTGTTTTAAATGTTTGTTTTGTTTTCATCTACTTGAAAGGTGGAAGAGGGGAAAGAGAGAGATGTTGCAACTGTTAATTCCCTAAATGCCCACAACAGCCAGGGCTTGGCCAGACTGAAACCAGGGGCCCTCAACTTCATCTGGGTCTTTCATGTGTTTGGCTGAAGCCCAAGCCCCTGAGCCATCTCCTGCTGTCTCCCAGGATGTATTAGCAGGAAGCTGGATCAGAAGCAGAGTAGCTGGGACTTGAACTAGGTATTCTGATACCAAGCAGTGGCCTAATTTGCTGTGCCACCACACTCACCATTTTTTTCATTACTGCTGCCTAGTGAGAAGAAAGTTATATTCTTTCTTTTTCCCCCAATAAATAATAGTTGAGTAACCTCTGTGACTTGGCCTGTGTGTCCAGACACAACTTCTTACTCACAAGAAGAATCGGGGTTTGCTATCAGGTAGCTTGCATTTTTTCAATGAATGTGTGTTAAATGGTCATTCCTTTGTTATTTGTCATTGTTAATTGAGTCACAGCAGTGTTTGGGAAAAAGTCGCACCTATCTCAGATGATACAGTCAGGTACTATCTCCTTAGAATAGTAGTCTGTATAATAAAAATTAATTTTGAAATAAATGTTGAAGTTACTTTAGACTGTAAAAAGTATTGCCCTGAAAGCTTCCTTCACTACTAACAAAATTAAGAGACCAAAAGAGGTTTGTCCCTTTCCACTATGTAGCAGTAAAGGAGGAATATTCTTTCTAGTTCTTAATGTCTTTGATTTTCAACACAATATGCTTCTTAAATACAGAACCAGTGGATGTGAAATAATTATGAACTCGTTTACTGGTAGGTCACGAATTGATTAAAACCCTAGTATACTACATAGTCCACTGGTATCTAATCCGGTAGCCAGAATCAAGAGTAAGAGGGATAGATATCCTTTGTTTCAACTTCTTGATCCTCCTCTCCTCACCGAATCTCCATATGTTTTGAAAATATAGTAGATGCTTTGTACTCATCTACATTTTGCTCAGTCACTGTTTCCTTGGGTTCAGTTTTGCCTATCTACTGCTATAGGCATCACTTTTTGTTTTTAATCCAGTTTTAAAATGATCATTTCTATATATTTACATGTAAGTGCTTTGAAGTTTTAATTAACCTGGGCAGCCTACGACAAGAGAAGAAAAAAAAAGCTCTAAGTACTAAGGTCTGTGTTTTTTGATATTTCATGTGTTAGAGTCTGTTTTTTTTTGGGGGGGGGGCAGAGTGGACAGTGAGAGAGAGACAGACAGACAGAAAGGTCTTCCTTTTCCGTTGGTTCACCCCCCAATGGCTGCTGCGGCCGACGCACCACATAAGTTCTATTTAGAGCTTTTAGGTAAAGCACTTTAAAATGCTGGGAGGCATCTTGTAAGCAGAGTTAGTATAGATATGATGTATGAGAGAAGTAATGTGAATCAGTATGAACACTTATCTTTCTAATAATCTCTCCTAATGTGAGGACTTCTAACTAATTGAGGTTAAATGTTTTTGATATCGATAGCCTGAACTGAATTTCATATTTTTTGAAAGAATATTTTCCTTTCATTTGTTTAGAGATTTATGGAAGAACATTATGCAAAAACGGGGATTTTTTTGTTTATATAGTTGAAGGAAAACAAAGATTATGTATCTGATTACTATTATTGGTATTCTGTGGGGGGGGGGGGTTGTCCACTGTTCTCATAAGAAAGCTTTACTAGTAATTCCTTAATACTTTTGGAGTAAATCAAACTAATTCTATGAGTATAGATGGGGTACACTTTTTTTTTTTTTAAGATTTATTAAATTTACTTAAAAGAGTTACAGAGAGAAGTAGAGACAGAGATAGAGATCTTCCATCCTCTGGTTCACTCCTCGGATGAATGCAACGGCCAGAGCTGGGTGGATCCGAAGCCAGGAGCCAGGAGCTTCTTCTGGGTCTTCCACAGGGGCCTGAAGACTTGGGCATCTTCCACTGCTATCCCAGGCCATAGCAGAGAGCTGGATCGGAAGAGAAGTAGTCTGTACCAGAACCAGCGCCCATATGGGATGTTGGCGCTTTAGGCCAGGGCCTTATGTGTTGTAGTTGTCCAGAAGTGGTAACGCCCCATGAGAAACTGGAAGAAGTAAAGGGAACTACTGTGTTTTTCTTTCATCTCCCAAATGATTTTCAAGTGACTAGTTCTCATTAGGATCCAGATAAGAAGTATGTATAGCTTTTGTCTGCTAAATTTTTAAAATCACTTCCATGTGCTAGTTTAGGAAATTCATGTATGTCCTTTGGAATTTCCCACATTCTGGATTTTGCTGATTGCATCTTTGAGTACTGTTTAACGTATTCCACTGGTCTGTGATTTCTACAAAGTGGTAGAGACTTGAGTAAATTCAGTTTCAATTGTTTGGCATAGAATCTTTTTTCTTCCTTTTGTGTTATACCAGTTTTATATTGTACACCCTTCAGAGCAGCATGGTGAAATCTCATGCCACCCAGCCCCATACCAGTAGAGATGTGAATCATTCCTGTGTTCTGCATATCCACTCTATATGATACCCGCCCTGTTAGTCCCTTTAGTAGCTGAGTTATCTCAGTACTTGTGTGTGGGTAACCCTTACTTCACTTAATAGTGATTCTAAAGTGCAAACGTAGTGATGGGTGGCAGTTTAACTACAGTAAATTCTGTGTTGCTACTAGTTGTTCATCTCTTATTGTTGTCTGTCTTATAAATTAAACTTTAACATAGGTATATATAGTTTTATAAAAAAACACGGTATATCTGGGATTTGGTACATTCTGTACATTCTACCACGTAAAGTCACTTAAAGTGATTATTGCCATGTATTGATATAATCATAGCGTAGTTAGTGTTGGATTTTTTTTTTTGTTTGTTTTAAAGAGATTATAAATCAAGGTAGACAGATAACTGAAAGTAAGGGGAAAAGGCTTTTGTTAGCCCCTCCTATACCTGTCATCCAGAGCAGGAGAGGTGCAGAGCGGTGGCATTTATGTTTACTAGTCCCAGGCTTTTGCAATTTAATTAGAGTCAGATTGTGCCTCCCCAAATTATGTTGAAGTGATGACCTCTGGTACCACAGAATGCAATCTTCATTTGGACATAGGGGCTCTATGGATTTACTCAAGTTAAAATGAGATAATTTATGGTAGTTTTTAATGTACTATGGTAGGTGTCCATAAGAAAAAGAAATTTGTACACAGACTCCAAGGGGGAGCAGTTTAAAGAGACATGGAAGTGAAAAACGAGGTGACTAGACTGAATAGTGCATCCATGAGCCATGTGCTGTGGTCTGAGTTTGCTCTCCAGAATTTACAGGGAAACCTAATGGTGATAATAAGAGGTGGACCCTTTTGGGAAGGGGCTCTGCCTTTAAAGATGGTATTAGTGTCCTTACAAAAGAGATTGAAGAGAGCTCCTTGGCCTTTTATGCTGTGGGATGACATAGCAAAAAAGATGCCATCTATGAGGCAGAGTCTTTTTTTTTTTGACAGGCAGAGTGGACAGTGAGAGAGAGAGAGAGAGAAAGGTCTTCCTTTACCGTTGATTCACCCTCCAATGGCCAACGTGGCCGGTGTGCTGCGGCCTGCGCACCGTGCTGATCCGATGGCAGGAGCCAGGTACTTATCCTGGTCTCCCATGTGGTGCAGGGCCCAAGTACTCGGGCCATCCTCCACTACACTCCCTGGCCACAGCAGAGAGCTGGCCTGAAAGAGGGGCAACTGGGACAGAATCCGGCGCCTCGACCGGGACTAGAACCCAGTGTGCCGGCGCCGCTAGGCGGAGGATTAGCCTAGTGAGCCGCGGCGCCGGCCAAGGCAGAGTCTTCCTTAGACACCAAATCTCCCAGTACTTTGGTTGTGTACTTCCAGGCTTCAGAACTGCTAGAAATAGATTTCTGTTGTTAATTAATTGTCTAGTCTAAGACATGGTGTTGTGACAATATGAATGTATCGAGGAAGCTAGCAGAAGGACCTGGAAGATTCTTTCCCTGGCACCTTCTGAGGGAGTGTATCTTGATTTCGTGTATCTGGCTTATAGGGGACAGTTGCTGTTACCCTAAGCCTCATAGTTTCTGATACACTGTTACAGCTGCTCAAGGAAACTAATGCAACCTCAGTTTCATGGTGTAGTGTTCTGTTTGACTTGATTGTTAAGAATCCTGGAGGGAATGTAAATTATAACACAGGTTGCTATGTTGAGGGGCCTTAAATGAGAATTTGCTAGAGGAGTGCCTTGAAATAAAAGTTTGTGAAGGCAAGAAGAAACTAGATTGAAGGTAGTTTTTTTTTTTTTTTTTTTTTTTTTTAAAGCCTTTCTGGGGTGATAATGGGGCAGTCTATCTGCAGAGTGAGGGGATGCATGAGAATGAGTGCTCTGTTTAGACTGGGAGGCACACCTTCAAACCTGTGGTCCTTTTCAGCCCTGCATTAATCTATGAGCTTAACCATAGATTAGTAGGGAGGTGTTTCGCAAGTTAGGAGCTGTTGTGGATTGAATAGGTTGAAGTCCTAGCACACAGTACCAGCAAATGTGACCTTATTTAGAAATCAGATCTTTGTGAATGTAATCAAGTTAAAATGAAGTCATTAGGATCGGCCCTATTCCAATATGACTATTTCCTTTTGAGCTTATCTAATTAATTTAAACCCTAATGTTACATTGATATTTATAAATGTATTTTAGTAAATACAGTTTGATTTAGTCTAATGTGCTTAATTTAGTCACATATTAAGCTATTTTGCTGGTATTTAAATCTCATCTTAAAACATATTTTCCTTAAGTGTATGATATTTTATACATGTAAGGCCATCACAAAACGCACCAAACACTGGAGTAAGGGAAAGAGTTTATTGACAGGAGAAATCTGGCAAGTTGGAGGGTAGGGGTGAAGAAGAAAGAAAGGGGGTTGAGAGTGATATCAACAGAAAAAAAAAAAGGATAAAGAAGAGAGATCTGGAGAGAGTGTGTGTGCAGGAAGCAGGTCCTATTACACCTTTGCAGGGGACAGGGAAATAGGAGCAGCAAATCCCTTTAGGGTGGGGGTGGAGCTGACACCTGTGATTGGGCCATTTAGTCACTTGGCTTCTGGGTGGGGGTGGGGGGTTGTTCAGCCAGGGATGGTCTCAGGGCCTACATTTCCAAAGATAAGACTGCTCTGTTTTACTAACAATACACAATAAGAAGGGTATTGGCTAATATTGGTGGGATTTTAGTTACTATTTTCAGTGAGGTGGGAAATTTAAGGATAAAGAATTTTGGGGGTCTTGTACCTGAGAATGTTTTATTGAAGGATAAGGGACATAGGTGGGCAGATTATGAATGTTAATATATATTATGTTAATATTATCATCCTTGTTAATTCCTGAAGGATAGAGTAAGTTCCAAGAGACAGTCAAATTGGCAAATAGGCAGTTTCTAGCAATTATAAACTCTGCAATAAATTAGAAGGTATCAAAAGATACCAAATTACTGATAAAGCAGTTTTAAGAATTTGTGATGATGGTTATTGTAGGTTTGCTAGAGCTGGCATAACAAAATACTGCAGACTCAGTTGCTTGAAGTATAGAATTCTCTATTTTCTCACAATTCTGAATGCCAGAAGTCCAAGCTCAAGGTGCTGGCAGGGCTGATTTCTTCTGAGGCCCCCTTCTCCCTGTGTGTACACATGGACTTTCTCCTGTGCATATGCATCCCTGGTGTTTCCTCCTCTTGCTCCTAGGAGGGTACCAGTTACCTTGTGTTAGTCCCCATCCCTGTGCACCTCTTGAAGAACCTTACCCCTAAACACTGTCCCATTCTGTGACACTTTCCCCTTCCTTACAAAATAAAAAAATTATTTTTTCTCATTAGTTACGATAGTTTGTAGCCAAAAGGCATAATACAGCCACCACATTAAAGAAATGGTATTGTCACAGTGTGTCACAGTGTGTCTGTGGTAGCCCAGTGGGCAGCATGGCAGAGATGAGCCTTTGCTTCACAGCAGGTTGAGAACACACCTCCAAGAAACAGAATAATTTTGTAGGTGATTGTGTGACAGCAGCTCTGGGTGGGTATTCTTTGTGCAGTGGCTGGCCGATCCCTTGGTCCTTCCTCTTGTATTGAAGTCCATATAAACTGTGTAATGTTGGCCTGCATGCAGGGACCTGACAACAGAATTGGTAATAGGACTTGTTAGTGCTAAGAGTTTTGATTCTTTATACAATTAAAATTTTTTCTTTTCAACACAGATGAAACGCTGTCAGTTTGAATGACGTTTCTGCACAGAAAAGATGCTTTAAAAAGCTAATGGAAAAACGGAATTAAAAGATTTATTTTGGTGCAAATATTTTTGAGACTCATGCTATTTTATTTTTGTTAAAGATTTATATATTTATTTGAAAGGTAGAGTTACAGAGAGGCAAAAGCGGGGGGGGGGGGAGTGTCTTGCGTCTGCTGGTTCACTACCCAAATAGCTGCAACAGCTGGAGCTGGGCCAATCCAAAGCCGGGAACCTCTTCTGAGTCTCTCACATGGGTGCAGGGGCCCAAGGACTTGAGCCATCTTCTACTGCTTTTCCAGGCCATAGCAGAGAGCTGGATCAGAAGTGGAGCAGCTGGGTCTTGAACTGGTGCCCACATGGGATTCCAGCACTGCAGGTTGCGGCTTTACTTGCTACATCTTAGCACGAACCCTCATTTTTTTATAATAACATATTTTGCACGAACATTTTTTAAAGATTTATTTACTTATTTGGTAGGCGGAGTTAAAAGCAGACGGGTAGAGAGAGAGGGAGACAGAGAGATCTTCCATCTAGATGCTGGTTCACAAATGACCACAACTGCCAGAGCTGGGCCAGACTGAAGCCAAGAGCCTCATCTGGATCTCCCACGTGGGTGCAGAGGCCCAGGCACTTGGTCCATCTTCTGATACTTTCCTAGACCCGTTAGCAGGTAGCTGGATTGGAACTGGAGTAGCCAGGATATGAACTGGTGCCCATACAGGATGCTGGTGCTATCGGTGGTAGCTTAACCCATTAAGCCACAGCTCCAGCCCTTGTACCAACATTTAGAAGACTCCTTGCAGATCTATATGTGGAAATGCTATTCTCTTGTCAGTGTTGTCAAATTAAAATGAGGAAAATAATACTGAAGAGGAAATTAAATAATGTGTATAAGACTCGGCACAAAGCAGGTATTAAATAAATTAGATTATATCTCCCCTTTATTTTCTTTAACTTTCAAAATAATGAGAAGCAGGGTATACACAGATTAGGACCAAAGGTAACTTGATGCACTTTAGATACTTTAAGTTTAGAAAATTGGCTCCTCTAACACTGTGCCTCTTGCAGAAGCCTATAAGCCACCTACTTTTTTTTTTTTTTAACTTTTTAAAAGATTTATTTATTTATTTGAAAGTCAGAGTTATACAGAGAGAGGAGAGACTGGGGGTGGGGTGGGGGTCTTCCATCCGATGGTTCACTCCCTAATTGGCCACAACAGCTGGAGCCAGGAGCTTCTTCCAGGTCTCCCACATGGGTGCAGGGCCCAAGGACTTGGGCCATCTTCTGCTGCTTTCCTGGGCTATAGCAGAGAGCTGGATCGGAAGTGGAGCAGCTGGAACTCGAACTGGTGCCCAAGTGGGACGCCGGCACTGCAGGCCAGGGCTTTAACCCACTGCACCACAGCACTGGCCCCACCACCTATGTTTTTTACCATTTGTCTACTCTCATTGTCATCCTTAGGTTCTGTGCTCTCCTAATTTTCTGTGTTTTTTTTTTTCTTATGCAATTAACTAATTATTATATTTCTCCTCTATAACCCAGAAGGTTATAAGGTGTGGACCTCGTATATTTTGTCTGGCTATGTCTTCAGCACT
Source organism: Oryctolagus cuniculus (assembly GCF_051225735.1). NCBI lineage: Eukaryota > Metazoa > Chordata > Mammalia > Lagomorpha > Leporidae > Oryctolagus > Oryctolagus cuniculus. Next base: position 102,728,928 of record NC_142870.1, read on the forward strand.
TGTCATAATAGCTGGCTGCATTGGAAATACTGAACCATAGTTTGATTGTATGCAATAAATTGGCTAGAAAATTAGTGCTACTTGAATCTGTTCTATTGTATTAATATTCTATTGACAAAAAATAAAGTATCAGAAAGAAAATTGGTGCTACTGTGCTTTTTCCCCCATTGTCATTGCTTATTCTGTGCTCATTATAGCGCTTCCTTTCTACTTGTCACCCAACAAATGTATGTAATCAGCATTGGTTTGTCTTATTTGTGACTCTAAAGTGATAACAAGTAACTGGAAATGTGACCTTCCACTGAGAGGTGAACAGAACTGGTTTCCCTTAGCATTGCACCTGTGCCGGTGTCTCCTCCCTGTACCTATAGTCCTGCACCTGTAAAGATGTTAGCAGGACAGTCAGTGAGGGTCCACAGTATTAGATACCCCTTTATTATGAATAGGTGTCAGTATGTCATTTTGAAACAGGGATTAACTAACTACAGTCTGTGAGCCAGATCCAGCCCTGCCACCACAGTTCTGTGAGAATCACTAGCAATGGAAGGCTTCACATCTTAAAGTGCTCGGGGGCTGGAGGGAGAGGAATCAAAAAAATACTAACATTTTATGAAACAGTAATAACATGTAATTTATGTCTCAGTATCCCCGAAGTTTTATTGGAATCTGCTGCACTCATGTGTTTGCATGTTGCAGCCTTTGTAGCACATTCCAGAATTGAGCAGTGACAGGCTGGTTGGCTGGCTGGCTGGCAAAGCCTAAAATATTTCTGCGGTGGCTCCTTTCAGGAAAGCTTGCTGACCTCCTCTTTAAATCATCGCTCTGATGTGAGAATGGATAGGTATAATTCGATGTACTTATGCCGTGTCCTGGTTTCTTCACCCTCCTCCACGTTCAGGGTTTAAGCATTTCCAATGAGAGAATGTTACCAAGTTTTGAGTACTGTATTCCAGCTTCCCAGTCTTATACAAACCTGAAGTGTTTGCGACTTGAACATTGCTGCCTAGATGTTGAGAAGGTGGAGACTCGAAGCCTGCCAATTACATACAGAACCAGAGTACACCTTTTAACCCGGTGCTCTCAAGTCAGTCTTCCCAAATAAATAATGCTCTTGATTTCTAAAGTTTAATATATTTTTATAGTTAAGAAAAAGCAAACAACTTTTTATGCTATTTGGTATAATGATTAAACATATTGCTTAAGTCCTCTTTAAAATTGTTGATTTGTTTTTGATAATATGTTGCTTTGTAGAAAAATAGTTACCAGCCATGTTTTGGTTGTGTGATTACTACCTTTTGGAAGTAGCTTTACATGTTAGGGTTTGTTATTAGGCAATATAGAACCCATTTTACCTCACCTAATAAAATCAAATGGTTTTTACAACATTGTTTGCAGTTTGTTTAATATTTTACTGAGAAAATACTTAATTAACTTTGTTTTATTTTTAGGGTTATATCCTGTGTTGTGACCTCATGGTTTAAGTGGGAATAAAGATGAGTATAAGCAGTGATGAGGTCAACTTCTTGGTATATAGATACTTGCAAGAGTCAGGTGAGTACTTTTATAAAGTAAATAGGCCTCAAATTATTTTAATATTCTCAAAATCTTTTATGCATTTGAAATTTGTATCAGTCCAAACTGTTGAACTTTGTATGTTTCCTTAATGTCTGGACTGCCACTTTAAAGCTATGTTTTGCTGCATGGTTTAACTCTCTGACTCTTTCAAATATGTTGGAATCATTTCAGGCAAATATTTGTAACACTTTGGCTTTCACTGTTCAAAGACCGTTTATGATTTATTATGAAGTGAGATTGTTGTACATGTTTACTAGCAGTATGTAAACTTTCAGGTATACATCAGTTTGATAATCTATGTCCATAATCCCTGGTTACATGTTACTAGCATTTCAAAAGCTAGGTTAACATTTTCTCAGAATGCCTTCACAGGTATTATCCCAATTAAGTAAATTCTTGACTTGGATTCTTATTCTTGGGATGGTTAAAAATATAAACCATTGATGTCATTTTTATTTACTAAATAAAGCAGTGATCACATTTTCCAGATAAAATGGTATGATTTCAAAACAGAACTGTTTTGGCAATGTATGGCTGTGGATTAAACGAAAAATGTAAATGTGTTAGAGCAGAAAGTATTGGATAAGGTTAAAACATAGTGAAAAAGATTGATAGCAGTGGTAAGTGCAGATTGTTAACAAAAAGTAGAGTCATTTAGTGTTAGAAAATATCATGTAGAAGAGATTGAATTTTGAAATTATACCTTAAAGTTACTGTAATGTTTTACCAGTAAGGTAAGATATGGTATGGTATATTTTTGGTAGGTATATGTGAGAGGGCATGAGAGGGATAGAATACAGGTCTAACCTTGTAAAATATTGAGCCCTCAGTTTATGGTTTTATAAGTTGATTCTGTCTTCTTATATGGCTTAGATAGTTATCATTTCCTACACAGGAGATGCAAACATGGCCATAGATCTTAGATACTATTGCTTCCTGAGATATTTTTAGCTGTACTCCATTTCTGAGTCTTTTCTCTTAGGTGTGGGTTCCTTCCTTTTTCCTTTTCTTTCCTCTTTTTTTCTCTTTTCTTTCTCTTGAGTGTGTTTTAGATCTTTTCAAAAATTTTTTAGTTTCACACAGCAGTTTTTTTTTCGACAGGCAGAGTTAGACAAGAGACAGAAAGAAAGGTCTTCCTTTTCCGTTGGTTCACCCCCCCAAGTGGCCGCTACGGCCGGCACACTGTGCTGATCCAGAGCCAGGAGCCATGTGTTTCCCCCTGGTCTCCCATGCGGGTGCAGGGCCCAAGCACTTGGGCCATCCTCCACTGCCTTCCTTCCACAGCAGAGAGCTGGCCTGGAAGAGGAGCAACCAGGACAGAATCCAGCGCCCCAGTCAGGACTAGAACCTGGGGTGCCGGTGCTGCAAGCGGAGGATTAGCCTAGTGAGCCGCGGCACTGGCCCACACAGCAAATTTTTAAATCATATGAAATACATTTGAATCTAGTGAACTGAAGCTGTGTTCCTTACAAACTTCTATATTTCAATGCAAACCTATAAATCTAAAACACAGTAATAAATTCTTTTTAGATTACACTGGGAAAATGCATGCATACTTTACTTGTTTACTGATCTGATCTAAAACTTGCTGAAATATATACATAAAATAGCTCCCCTCATTCTTAAATTCAGCTACCAAATAATGGCTAATGTTATAAAAAGTTGTTTTCCTAAAAGTTGAAGCTTTCCTTTTACCCAGTGTCTGAGGAATTGAGTGCAGCATCACCACTGCTCCTCCTTGACATGAAGTAGCTGAGAAGATGATGTCCAAGGAGGGCAAGGGGAGAATGAGAGAAGAAAGTAGGTAACCCACAGGCTTCCTTATTGTGAAGCTTTAGAATCAGTAAATAAATTTTGTTTTGTTTGTGTAAACTGCCAAACTAGTATTCAAGAAGATCCAAAGCAGGACTTCTAAAGATGTGCTGAAAAAGATGATTAATAAAGTAAAAAAGTAGTCACCTAGTGATTTACCGAGTTGTCGTATAATACCTTTGGGCCAGATGGAAAGAATCTGTTGACTCAAAGCAAATATTATGCTTTCTGTTTTTGAAGCTAATTACTTTTTTTTTTTTTTTAAAGATTTATTTTTTTATTTGAAAGGCAGAGTTACAGAGAAGCTGAGGCAGAGAGATAGAGGTCTTCCAGCCGCGGGTTCACTCCCCAGATGGCTACAATGGCCGGAGGTGCCGCTGTCTGAAACCAGGAGCCAGGAGCTTCTTCCGGGTCTCCTACATGGGTTCAGGAGCCCAAGGACTTGGGCCATTTTGTATTGCTTTTCCAAGCCATAGCAGAGAGCTGGATTGAAATTGGAGCAGTTGGGACTTGAACCGACTCTCAAATACGATGCTGGCACTGCAGGCAGTGGCATTACTAGCTATGCCACAGCGTCAGCCCCCTAAGTTAATTACCTTTAAAAATTGTTCCTTGCTTACCTAATTATTTTAGAGGCAGAGAGACAGAGTGAGCTGTAATCTGTAATCTCCAGGTGCCCGCAACAGCCAGAGAAGAGCCAGGAACCCAATCCTAGTCTCCCACATGGGTGGCGAGGACCCAACTATTTGAGCCATCACCTGCTGCCTTCCACGTGCAAATAGTGTGAAGGACTAAGAAATGGAAAATATGCTGTAAAGGTTTATTGGCAAGTTTTTAGATTGCACCATGTGAAATTACTGATTTTAGAGGTCAAACACTTGACTGGCTCAGCAGCATCCTCTGATTCAGCCAGGCTGAGGTAAAATAGGACAAGGTGAGGCTCGAGGTATTGAGTGCTCAAATTTTCATGTTTGCAAACAAACTTTCTCAAATTGATATTTTATGCTGCTCAAAGAAAATAAGGTGAATTTCAAAAGGCAATAAAATTGTATTCTGGGTTAATTTAAATATTATTGAAAGTCTCTTTAAAGTTGCTTGTATTACAGAGAAAACTATTCCTTGTTTTAAGTTAACATAAAAGGAAGCAAGAATTGTATTTTAAAGAATTTCGTAGGTAGACCCATATGTATCATACGTTATTACATTTTTAGTTGTGCTATGAATGTTCTTTAAAAAGTTTATACTTTACAGTGAGCTGATGAGGTGTTACATCACCTTTCTAATACTATAGGAACACTTTGGCCAGCGCCGCGGCTCGCTTGGCTAATCTTCCGCCTGTGGCACCGGCACCCTGGGTTCTAGTCCCGGTTGGGGCGCCGGTTCTGTCCTGGTTGCTCCTCTTCCAGTCTAGCTCTCTGCTGTGGCCCAGGAGTGCAGGGGAGGATGGCCCAAGTTGTTGGGCCCTGCACCCACATGGGAGACCAGGAGGAAACACCTGGCTCCTGGCTTTGGATCGGCACAGCGCGCCGGCGTGGTGGCCATTTTGGGGGGTGAACCAACGGAAAAGGAGGACCTTTCTCTCTCTGTCTCTCTCTCACTATCTAACTCTGTCAAAAAAAAAAAAATACTATATGAACGCTTCGGTAAAAATGGTGACTGCTGACATTTTAACTTACACTTTTTTCTAGGAATGCAACTTGCCATAAAGTTAAGGACTACTCATACCAGAATTCCAAAGTTTTGATCCTGTGACTGCCGATGTCAGAATCACTTAGAGAATGCTGAATGGGGCCTAGGAATCTGCTTTTCTTAAGTCTAAGATAAAGTTTGAAAGCCATTAGTTTACATTAGTTGTATGACAGTTAGAACTTGATGGAAGTTGACAGTTGATATGTTGCCTGTTCACAGTATCTTGAAAGAACAGATACAGACTATGTAGGATAAAGTAAGAAACATGAACTGTTGATGTCTACTGATGTGAGAATATATTTTAAAAAGAAGTTGCCATTGAAAGTGGTACATTCATGTTTATGGGCAAGGGTTAGCAGGGATGATGGGGAATGTGTACGTCATAAAGATTACTGTTAGGCATTAACTTGATGTTATTTCCAAAAACAGTAGATGGAAGAGAGGTTAAGAATTTGACAGTTCTGTGCATTCAGCATAAGGGTTTGGATAGAATCTAGAATCTCACTCATAACAAAGCCCACTGAGGCTTCGCACTGGGCTCTTGCTACTATTCCAGAAGCTCTTTCTTCATTCTGATCTTCAGTTGTACATAAATATTATGGCCCTTTTTGCAATAGATCACTAGTCTAATAACTTGGAATCACCTAGTCTAGTAATTCTCTGGGTTGCATTAGGGAGTTAATATTTTTATTAAATTTAGCAGGGGACACTTGTAGAGAATTAGTCTTTGAATGTCCAAGAAATGTGATACAAATCATTTTCAGATAATAAGTGTTTTTCTTGAAAGATTCAGCACAACAGAGAAGGAACTGGAATTAGTTTTAAACTGTTTTCCCTGTAAAAGAATATTGGATTACGTTAGCAAATGTGTAGAACAGGAGCAGTCCTGACATGGAAAGGATTTTTGCAAAGATGTTCAAGAACTGGTTCATGAAAACTACTATAAAGGAAAATGAAATTTCCTCTTTGCCTGCCATTCAGAAAGCCCAAAAACTGCTTTTGAAAGCTTTGTCATGTTTTAGTATATAGTTATATGTCATTTAGAAATAACGTTTTTCAATAAATATTTCTAACATTTGTTCTCTGAAAACAAAGCATTTAATGGTAACTGGACTGTGGTGTCAGTTCCCCAAGGGAATAAAACTGGTTGAATTCTTTTAGTCCTTTAATATTTTATACTATTATCAATACTAGAAGATGTTATCTTCTTTTCCCTCCAAATTACATAACTTCTCAGATTAATTTTTCTTAGATTTCCATAGCATTTGTTGCTTGTTGGCAAGGGACTTCTTTGTTTCAAATAACCTGTCTCTCAACACATCAAAACTAATTAAGAGGAAAGTATATTTGTCAGAGTGTTTTCATTAAGGGTTGTGACTTTCTCAGTTCTGTCATTAGAGAAATTCACCCAAGCAGATTACTGTGGTGTTCACAATTCTGCACCTTTGTGGAGTAGTTCTGTATTCAACAGGCACTTGCTAGTGAATAAAAAAAATTTTCTTTTGAGATGACTTGGAAATTGAATGTATTTGACATGTAGTACTATAAGTAATGATTGACTCCATTCTGTTTGCTCTTTCATTAGTGTTCACTCAAGGGCATTAATATGAATTGCCTGAATTACTCATTTGGCATCCATATGCAGATAAATACTTAGTGGTACATGCTAAGTTGTATATAATAGAACCCGATATGGTGTCACTTTGAGAAGAGCTGAGTGGGTGTGGACCTTTTTAATTTCTCCCCACTCTACTTTGGCTTCAACTTTGACTTCTGTGATTAATCACAGTTTGGGTTGATTTTTTTTTTAATTTCCTGAAGAAATTGTTCCCAACAGTTGTTCTAGAACTTTCTGGCACATGTTTTTCGTGTTACTTGGTATACTAAATGGTAATTTTATTTTGTTTAAGTTGTATACAGTGTATTTCACCTGTGGGTGATCCTTTGTATTATCTTTATCTGTTCTTCTGTTATCTGGTCAAGATCTACTCTATTTATCACGTATTTGGTTATTAGAAGTTGTGACACAGTTGCATCTTATTAAAAGACAAACTGAAATTTCTAAAAAGCAGTATCCTTATTACCATGATTAATTTTCTCAATTGTGATTCTGAATACTCTTAGCTTTTTAAAAAGACTGCTTATCTTTTTAGGACTGAGGTTTATCTTGCATGTGGTCTGCATTTATAAGGAGCTTAAATATATATTCTTATGGCTGCAAGTGTTTGCTTCATGAAATATCGGCTTGTCTGCCCTACACCCCACTTCTCTGTTTTCTTTTTAGTGGTATATCATATCATACAGGCCCTTCACCATAGCACTTTTTCTAAGGTTGTGCTTATTGCACATATTGCACATAATGAATATCCATAATCTGAAAATCTGAAATGCTTCAAAATTAGAAACTATTTGAATACAAACATGATGTCAGAAGTGGAAAATTCCACACTTCATGTTACCAGTTGCAGTCAAAACACAGGTGCCCTAAAAATATTCTATAAAATTACCATCAGTCCATGTATATGCAGTATATGTGAAATATAAATGAATTTTATGCTTAGACTTGGGTCATGTCCCAATGATGTCTCATTTTGTGTATGCAGATATTCTAAAATCTAAAATATGAAACACTTCTAAGCATTTTGGATAAGGCATAATCTGTATTTGTTTATAAGATTGTATATCAAAAACCATATATTATTACTTTATTACTTTAAAAATCTTCAGAAAACATCATAGTAGGCATAAATAAACCTAGATGTTTGTGGGTACTATTAGGGTTTTGACCTATTAAACTGTATAACCCATTTACTTTATTAAAGTTTTCTATAGTCCATATAATGGTTAGATGAAGTTCAGGCACAGAATTGTATAGCTAGTATATAAATGCTGGACTTAACTAATAGATAACCAATGTCTCCTATAACATCCTCCTCCCCATTTTCTTTTTTTAATTTTTCTGGATCCGGAGTCAAAGTTAGAAATACATTTGGTGGGAAACAAGTTAGCATATGACGATATGAACAGGAATATAGTTTTCTGGTCCTTCCTGACCCAGAATTTAAAAAGGACCTTGGATAAGTCCGCTTTTCTTTCTGGATCAGGAGCCCTGTGTTCTGATCCAAGCTAGCCTTTGCCTTTTTCATCTATTTGCCTTGTCCAGACAGCTGTACCATAACTGTGATGTCAAAGGCCCATTCTTTTATTCCTGCATCCTCAGTTTGCACAGCAGAAGGGGCAAGCTCTGGAAAACAAACCCCCTATGGAAATAGTCTCTGACCTCCCAAGGGAGAGCACTCCTTGACACAAGCAGTATGTGGAAAGTAGTGGTTTTTGTGATCACTTATGTAACTATGTGATTGTCATTGCTGTATCCTCAACTTCAGCCTTACTTCTGTGTGAAGCTCTCTTCTCCCTTCTGAATCTTAATTATGCTTGTGAATGTGTACAGGACTTGGTGACAGAGGGTACTATTCATGCCAGATTCCCATTTACCCCAGGAAAGAGGGGATGCTGTTTAGGCTGAATGCTGGATTTTCACCATCATTTCACCAGATTTAGGTGACCTCTTATGCCTCTTATTATGTAAGTCAAAAGCTCTCTCTGAAAAGTATTTTCTGCTTGTGTATTTACAGGGAATTTAATGGAAATATTTTCTGGCATAAACCTTGTTTAAGTTTTAGGTTGTTTTTCAAGGAAGTCTTAAATCATATGTTTTTTCCTATAGCCACAGATTTTTGGAAATGCCAAAATACATGATAGTAGAAATAGCATTCTAATTTAGCAAATGTTTATTGAATACTTAAGTTAGGTACCATGCTAGTATCCCAGAATTAAAGGATTACCAGACAAACCCTTTCCTCAGGCATCACAGTCTAGTGGTCACACACAAACAAGTGGCAGGCATTCATTATGGCAATTGCCATGCACTGCAAATTATTGGAGCAGCCTCAGAGACTGATTAACCTGCAGTAGTGAAGGGAAGCTTCATCTCTGTTCAGAAAGAGGAAAAGAGCACAGGAACCATAAGTGTGGAGATATGATATAGCACAGCAGATGCAGGGTGTTCCATACAGTTTGCCTTCAACTTGAATTGAATGTGCAGCCAGCACAGGGCAGGGTACGTGGAACTGGGGAGGTGAAACTGGAGGGATAGGTGAGGCCACATCACAAACACAACTGTATGTGTTAAGCATGCTTAGCAGGTAGACCTTTATCATAGAGGCCTAGGGGATCATTGAAAGCGGTCAAGTAAGAAGTAATAGGACCAGTTTTTTTTTTTTTTTTTAAAGAATCACTATATTCCTTTTTTTTCCCCACAAGATTTATTCATTTATGTGAAAGGCGGGGCGGGGGGGATCCTCTGCTTGCTGATTCATTCTGCAGCCGGCTGCAATGGCTGGAGCTGGGCCAATCAGGAGCCAGGAGCTTCCTCCGGGTCTCCTATGTGGGTGCAGGGGCCCAAGTGCTTGGACCATCTTCCACTGCTTTACCAAGCCATAGAGGAGAGCTGGATTGGAAGTGGAGCAGCTGGGATCCTAATCGGCGCCCATATGGGATGCTGACACTGCAGGTGGCTTTACCCGCTGAGCTACAGTGCCAGCCCCCAATTTTTGTTTTATAAGTAGTATTCTAGCTGCGGTGTGACTGAATTCTCGTCCTGGTGGAAAAGGAAGACATAGTCCAGAGAAGGCTGGCTAAAAGAATTTGATTAATAGAATGCCAGGGACCAGGAGAGTGGAGAGACATAGTGTGACCAGGACTTTTGGGTGTAATAAAATGAGATCAGAAGCTTAGGGAAAACGAACTTTCAGGGAAAGGAAGACAAAAAGTCATTATGAACATAATTTTTAACCTGCCATATAGTGAAATAAAAATTATTGGAATTTAACATTTAAGCAGAACATTTAAGTGTGGAACTTTAGAGTAAATATTAATGGGAAGTGGCAAACAGTGTTAAGGACTGCTTCAGCATTGTTCCATTGCTGGTTGAGAGCATTCTCACTAAGCACACTGAGCTGCATGTAAGCACCTGAGCTCACTTCACTCCTGGTCTGATGCAACAGATTCACGATATATGCAATGTTCCAGCCAGAAACTGACATGATTCTACTGGCAACTCCTAGGATATCCTTGGACATACTTTTACTTTAAGCTTAAACCATATAAGCCAAATAAATTGGGTCGAAATGTAATGGTTTTGACTATTTGTACCCATGAATAGAGAATACAAAAGTCATGGACTCTGTGCAGTTGAAAAACCTTATGTAAGTGAAAACACCTGGAAAAGCTTGGCACCTAATATGGCTAATAAGGTGTCTTACTGTTTCATGTACCATGTGTACCCCTTTCGAGGCTCTGAGTTGAAAACAGAACAGTGATGCACTCCTTTACTTTCTGTCAGGAAGCAGGAGTCTAACTCGCATTAGCTTTACCCTTTACCACACTGGAGCTTTTCAAGAGGAGCAGTAGAGAGAGTGTCTCCGAGCGAAATTGGAAGCCTTACTCTCTTAGTGGCTGTGTTTTCAGATTTGAATACTAAAATTGTATATGTGTACATGGTACCTAGCATATGATCTAGACTTTCCATAAATGATACTATCTATCTTGAAGTCTTCTTCAGTCATTGAAGATGTGGGGCTGCCTGACTCCCCTGCCATTTATGGTTTTCTGAGGAATTTATTTAGGGATGGGTCTGTGGGTCTGTAAGTGAAAATGTGAATCCACAAGCTAGCTGATTACAAATCCCCACACCCTCACATACTCCACCCCTACTCCAGTCTTGCTGTTGCTTTCTACCCTGGTGATGTGGAGTCTACTTATATTCAGGTAGTTGTGGCTTTCCTGATAGAGACAGTTCATCCTCACTGGTAAATTTCTTAGCTATCCCTGTGAGCCCAGATTAAATTGAAGACTGTAAGTGCATTTAATCGTAATTTTGCCTGTGGGCAAAATCAGGAGTTTAAAAATCAAGGTCTTACAAGTTTTTTCCCCTTACCTCTCGCATGTGTGAGTACACATTGGTTGGGTATTGTAGAGGCAAGTGGGGATCAGTGAGGACTTTGCCTGTCAGTTAACCAGATGAAATGTTTTCTAGCCACTGGCTGTTGTTGAGCTCACAGTATGTTATTGTCACTATTGATAAGTGCCACAAGGAGGAGAGAGTGGAAGAACACTTTCCCTCACATTCCCAAATACATACTAAACTCCCCAAAATTAGACCGATCGGGAAACAGGGTTGTTACGTGAAATAACTGTCAACCAAAATAAGCGCATATTCATTTTGAAAATTTACCATTCTGTAATCCACATACAATTTGAATGTTATAGCATTTCCTGTTTAATAATGGGCATTGGTGAATATTTTGGTAAACAGAAGAACCTGCCTGCATCTTACCAGTTTACTAGAATTTTACATTTCAGTGATATTTTCATAAAAAAACAAGTCTAACAAAGATTTTTGTTATGTGAACATTCTGGTTTTAAGTATTTCAATTTAAAAACTGAAATAATTGCTGTGCCTGAGTTTTGATGCAGAACCTTTTGAAATCCATGTGTAATTTTTCTATAATACACATTTTTTCAGTAAACTTTCTGAAAATCCCTAAAGGCTAATATGTTTAGATTTTGGCACTTCTTCTGTTTAAAAATTTTTATTTTAGCTATCAGTGTTGGATTTTAAACAGTCAACTGTGATTTTTGAAAGATTATAGAGATCTTTTTATTTGTGTCTTTTAGCATGTTGCTACTAGGAAAATAAAATACCTTTTCTTTTGTTTTTAGGATTTTCTCATTCAGCATTTACCTTTGGTATAGAAAGCCATATCAGTCAGTCTAATATAAACGGTGCCCTCGTCCCACCTGCTGCATTGATTTCTATCATCCAGAAAGGTCTACAGTATGTAGAGGCAGAAGTTAGTATTAATGAGGTAAGGAAGACTTAATTCAAATGTGTATTCTTTCTCTACTGAAGTCCTTATATCGTCTATCTTGTTTGCTTATTCAATATCTGATTTTAGCTTCACTGGATAAACAATAATGAAGGGTGTTATTCCTAATGTAGCAGTCAGATCACAGAGGACTGGTTATGCTGGCTCCGGGTTATAAGGACCATTATCTGCAGTTTATTTCCCCTAACATATTTTTGTAAGTAAACATAAGAAATCATTATCATTAACAAAAAGGCATTGTGTTGTAGAATGCTGAGACTAAATTAATGGCCTGAAAATTTGAAACTGTCAACATTATTTGGATGTATCCTGATTTTGGAACTAGTATATAAGTGAAAACAACTCTGTGCTATTGCTTATAAGGTCTATTTACAAGTATTGTGTTCAGTTCAAGTGTCAGGTTCAAATCCTGCAGTCACATTTTGTTACATGTTGTCTGTGGCTGCTTATGGCAGAATTGAGTAGTTGTGGCAGATACCATATAGTCTGCAAAACTTGGAGTAATTAATTCTTCGTGTCTGGTCTTTGTACAGAAAGTTTTACAAATTTCCCATTACAACTTAAAATTTTCACGAATGTCCAGGATTCACAAGTCAGAACTCAGATGGAGTTTTTCCCCTTATTTTCATTTCAGGAATTAACATGTTCCCTTGTATATATTATTAGAAGTCAAGCATCTTTAATTTTTACATTAGCATTTATTGCTACAATTATATAGTATACCAAAATGGATTTTATTATTTTAGGATTTCCTTTTCTATGATTTGGAAACCCACTGATACTAAATTTAATGTGTCTTGATTACCTGTTAGCATTTTTCTTTCCAAAATATGAAGGTACTTGATAATGTTTATGGAAAAATGGAATTACAAGATAAATTTAGTTTGGAATTTTTTTCCATTACACACATTTTTCATGAACTTTGGAGGACCTCTTCTATGCCTGGCTTTCAGTTTTTCTTAAACAGAAAATTATCATTTTAACTCCAGTTTTAGTTAACATTTTGAAGTACCCTTGTATGCTTTATTGCAAAGAGTGATAGTTTTGCTGCTCGCCAGAGATGAAGTCTTCTTTTAGCTGGAAACAGCTTGTAAGCTAGTACTCTGCAATGTATCTGTATGGATGTTTGTATATTTTTAGCTGTTTATAAGTTAAAGTGCTGCTTCCTATTTCTCAAGTATTTTATGACAGTTGGCAATTTAGAAAGATGTGCTGTGTAATCACCGTAGCATGTTCACACCACTAGATTATCAGTTCACTGGCTTAAGTGAACCAGGTTTCACATATGCATGTTCTAGCCAATTTATGTATTTTCTGTGGCTGCTTATGGCAGAATTGAGTACTTGTTTGTGTTTGTGACTTGCTCGCTCTCTTTGTAACTCTGACTTTCAAATAAAGAAATCTTAAAAAAAAAAAAAATTGAGACGCACTAGCCTGTGAGTTATGATGGTACTTCTTAAATGTTAGTGTAGGTGAGACTCACCCAGAAAGCTTGTTAACACACTGGTTCCTCAGCCTGCCTTCGGGGAATTCTTTTTTAATTTTTCTACCTCCAGGCTTTTTTTTTTTTCCCTAAGATTTATTTATTTATTTATTTCAAAGGCAGAGTTAGAGAGGAAGGGAGGGAGGGAGGTCCGCTGGTTCACTCCCAAAATGGCCACAACAGCTGGAGCTGGGCCAGTCCAAAGTCAGGTGCCAGGAGATTCTTACGGGTCTCCCCCATAAGGGTGCAAGGGCCCAAGGACTTGGGCCATCTTCTACTGCTTTCCTAGGCCATAGCAGAGAACTGGATTGGAAGCAGAGCAGCTGGGATTCGAACCAGCGCCCATATGGGGTGCTGGCACTGTAGGTGGCGGCTTTACCTGCTACACCACAGCACTGGCCCTTCTTTCAGGGATTTTGAATTCTGTGGGTTTGAGTCTACAGTTCCAACAAAATACCAGGTGATAGCAGTTCTTTTGGCCTTTGGGTCATAGTCTGAATAGCACTGTTAAGAGATCCCGTTTTTCTTTGACTAGCTGTGTAACTTCAACGACTCTGTGGGAGCCTCACAAGTGTGCTTGTATGTAACACTAATAAAATGAGATGATTGTGGAGCACAATATGTGAAGTTGATTTCTGCTTTAATATTTTAGTGAAACTGCAGGAAGCTTTTGAATCTGATAAACCTTTTTAGAAAGTTTTTTCTTTTATTTAAATTTTTTTTTTAAAGATTTATTTATTTGAAAGAGTTACACAGAGAGAAAAGGAGAGGCAGAGAGAGAGGTTCACTTCCCAAATGAGCAAAACACAGCAGGAGCTGAGCTGATCAGAAGCCAGGAGCCAGGAGCTTCCTCCAGGTCTCCCAAGCGGGTGTAGGGACCCAAGCACATGTGCCACCCTCTACTGTTTTCCCAGGCCACAGCAGTGAGCTGGACTGGAAGTGGAGCAGCTGGGACTTGAGCCAGCACCCAAATGGGATGCCAGCACGGCAGGTGGCGGCTTTACCCACTACGCCATAGTGCCGGCCCCGGAAAGTTTTTAGTTTTTAATTGAAGTGGTTATCCCTTGGTATCAGCAAAGGATTGGTTTTAGGACCCTCTTTCTCCCATATGCAAATTTATGGATGTTCAGGTCCCTGACTCAAATATTAAAATAGTTTTAGTATTTGCATATAACCCATGTGCATCCTTCCATATGCTTTAAATCCCCTGTAGATGACTTACAGTCCCTACTACAGTGTAAATGGTAGGTAAATAGTTGTTAAAGTGTATTGTTGGTAAAATAATGGCCATGGGAAAAAATCTGTATGTGTTCAATACTGACATTCATGCTTCTGTTCATTCTTGGTTGAATCTGGATACAGAGAGCTGACTGTTTACCACAGTGTAACAAACAGTTCTCACCTCTTACATGAACTGTTCTATACTGGTCACTGCTTTTGACTAACAACATTTTAGAATCTTAATTCATAAACATTTTTGTCCTCTGACCTACATCCCTTCCAATTTTCAGCAGTGACTTCTGTTATATTGCAGTTATATCTCCCAACATTTAAGAACATGACTAAGTGAAAATGAAAATTTAAACAGCAACTTGCAGTTACCTGTTGGTGTTTCCCTTTCGCTTTTCCTCCTAACTCCTTTCCTTCTTATGTGTGTCCAGTTTGAGTGTTTTCATTGCTGCAATTGATTTGTATGTACGGGAATAACCCTAATTGTTATCTTTTGTTTTTCTTCTCTCACAATTTTCAAAATCCAGGATGGTACCTTGTTTGATGGTCGACCAATAGAGTCTCTGTCCCTGATAGATGCCGTAATGCCTGATGTAGTGCAGACAAGACAACAAGCTTATAGAGATAAGCTTGCACAGCAACAGGCAGCAGCTGCTGCAGCTGCCGCAGCTGCAACTAACCCACAAGGATCTGCAAAAAATGGAGAAAACACAGCAAATGGGGAGGAGAATGGAGCGCATACTATAGCAAGTAAGCTAAGAAATTTTTAAAATTTGTTTTTCAGGAGAAATATCTAGCTTTTTAAGAATGTTCTATCTTCTAAATTGAAAATATTTATCTATTTATTTAATACCGATTTGCTCCTGTAGCTTGTCTCACACACTTTAGGTTTTTCATCTAAAGCTCCCAAAAGCTAGATATGTTTGAATCCACATTATTTTTCTTTTTAAAATATTTAGAAACCTTTTTCCACTATGAAGTGAATTTTTGCCTCTTCATTTGATTTCTAAATAAAATTTGCAATGCTAGTTATGAACTAATAAAATATTAACTTCTGACACTGAGATAGAAAAGCAGCTCTAATGTTATATGAATGATATCAGCAACCCCTACTGGCAGAAACTTGGAATAGGACTGGTACATGTATATTTAATTCAAACTGTGTCATCATTTTAGCCATGTTTGTGTCTTAACCGTTCGCAGTCATCCTCTCCCTACCACCTCTCTAAACACACAATCCTGTGCACATAACATAAGCTTTAAAAAATAGTATAGTCATAGTTAACTAAATATAGAAGTGTATTTTCCATGAAGAACACTGTGTAGTCATGTTTACCTTAATCTGATATGGTGAAAAATATAACATTATGCGTTGTAAAGGAAGGTTTTGCTGGTTTTGCATTCTTACCTCACCCTGCCCCCCAAGGATTTGTAATATTACCTAAGTGGAATTTTCCACTTGTTTCTCATGATGCAGATAATCATACTGACATGATGGAAGTGGATGGGGATGTTGAAATCCCTCCTAATAAAGCAGTTGTGTTACGGGGCCATGAATCTGAAGTTTTCATCTGTGCCTGGAACCCTGTTAGTGATCTCCTGGCATCAGGGTATGTTTCTCAACTGGTACTAAACTGGCTTTGTAGAATATCTTACTGAACTGTTAAAGCATTTTATAAATATATTACCTAGGTTTTTTTAGTTTTTTATTGTTGGTTGTTTGCAGTCAGTAATTTTGCTTCTGTAAATCTTTATTCCTTCATGAAGTAATTTTAGAAGGCATAAAATATTTCACTTGGGAGTACCAAGATGTAGAAGGGAAAAATACTGGAAATGGAAATCCATGGTAGCCTGGTCTTTATTTGCTTTATAAGTAATACAATGTAAACATGTTGCTTTGATTCCAGGGTACTTGAGCATGTTACAAGGATTTAAAATAAATTGCATACTTTGTAGGTCTGGAGACTCAACAGCAAGAATATGGAATCTTAGTGAAAACAGTACCAGTGGCTCCACACAGTTAGTACTGAGACATTGCATACGAGAAGGAGGGCAAGATGTTCCAAGCAACAAGGATGTAACTTCTCTAGATTGGAACGTGAGTATCACTCTATGGTCTGTGGTAGACGTGGTACCAAAATGCTTAGCCTCTCGAGCCTCACACTGGTGGTAGGGTTTTTCTCTTGTTCAAATATTACTGGATTTCACTAGTACCAACAAGGACTGGCTCTGTAGTACTCTAGGTTCAACTTCTAGTTCTTCAGTTTTACCCAGGAGTTGTTAACTACTGCATACATATAAAATAGAAGTATGAAAGTGGCATCTATATGGATAAGGTAATAGAAAATCTTTAGCATAGTAACATGCAACAACTTAACATCTGACTCCTCCTTTCTTGAGAAATAAATCTGTATACCAAAATTCCATTCTTATTTTTCTCATTGTGTTGCAAACTGATAAAACTTCATTGTCAACTACATTTTAGGGACCGTTAAGATGGTTTCCTCTTGTGATTTATTCAGCTGTTCTGCTTCTGTAAATGATTTAGCATCTTTCAGGATAACTTCGCTACTCTGTTGGTACATCTTCACCCTTTTAGTTTAAAATATAGAACAACCCCACCCCACTCCCAGACCTCTTAGACTTTGAGCTTCTCAAAGAATATGAAGCGTCACCTGGCCTTTTCTCCTCTGGCCTCTGCCTGAGAACTTCCTGTAGGACTGCCCAAACCCAAAGCATCTTCTAAATCTGATTCCAAAGGATCAGTGTTCAAAAGTGATTGCTTCAGCTAAAGTTCTCAGGTTCTGTGGAATTCTTCCAGAACACAAAGCTAGGTCTTTTTGTTGTTGGTTTCTAAAATCGCCAACAATGCACTTACCTTCCCCTCCTATAACGTACATATTGACAGTTCTCAAAGTTCAAAAGGGCTTAGCACATCACAGTGTTTTTTTTATTGTAGGATCAGAAGGCAGAATTATCTTGTTAATATGGATCCTTATTGTAATCTTAGATCAAAATTTGCAGTTTTTTATGCTCTTGCCCAGTGACCTGTTAAGTTAATGAAACCCACAGTTTATACTGAAGAGGATGGTAATGAATGTTGATTTGTGTTTCTGTACAGCATGTTAAGTTTTGGAAAGTGTAGGCTTTTTGAAATGTATTATTCATTGTGAACTTGAAGTTTCCACTAAAAGAGGTAAAGCTCCTTGATTAATCGTTCTTTACCATGGCTAAAGCAAGAGCCTATGAGATGTCTGATCTTTGAAGTCTTCTTTTCCTTGTTTTGTGGTCCATGGACTAAAACATTTGGAGACTGATAGTTAAAGGAACCTTGGCATAGTGAAGGATTTGGAAATAAACTTTGGCTGTTAGCTTCAGCATGGCTCTATCTTCCTTAGGAATTCCTAGCAGAACTGAGTCTGTTCCCAGAACAATTGTGTACGTTTCACTTACTGTACAGTGAATGGCTTGAGAAGTCTGTTGTAGGTGATGTTGTATGCCAAGTATGGCAGGGTTTTTATCTGTGTCTCAAAGTACTCATCCTGGCAACACAGTGATACAGCAATCTATAAATTTTACATTTGTGTAAATAACATTTTATTATACCATTCATCAAGGCAAGGGTTTTTCCTGATAAAAAGTAGTCCTCTCTTCAATAACTAAAATCAGCCATCACTCATCACTCTTTTCTGGGTCTTTTCCTTGGGCTGTTGTTTTTTGGTGCTTGATAATTTTTTTGTTGTTTTTAGTTTTTTTTTGGTGGGGGGTAAATACATACTTCACAGTAGAAAGGGATTAACAAAGGAAAGATGTATTCCATGTTTTAAGAATGATCATCTGAAATGGCAATATTGTTTGGATCATGCATGTACCCTTTTTGTTTAGCCATATATAAAAAACTTGTGTAATACATAATGAAAGAAATTTGTTTCTTCTCACAGAGTGAAGGCACACTTCTAGCAACTGGTTCATATGACGGATTTGCTAGAATATGGACTAAAGATGGTAAATGAAACATTTTCCCTCTTGCTTGATTATTGATCTAATTAACTTTGAAGTAATTTTAATGTGTTTCTTTTTTGAAATGTAGGTAATCTTGCCAGCACCTTAGGACAGCATAAAGGCCCTATATTTGCATTAAAATGGAATAAGAAAGGAAATTTCATCCTAAGTGCTGGAGTAGACAAGGTAAAAGCATTTTAAACTAAATTCTATAAAGTTTAGTGTCTTAATGACTAAAATTGAAAGTAACATTTTCCCTTCTGTCAATCACATAAAACATTCACATTTGGGAAATTCAGGTTTGGATATATGATAGTGATAGAAATCCTTTTTTAGATTTTTGATTAGCTCATTTCTGAATCTGCGCATCAAAATACCCTTTGTCTTCTCTGACTGACCCCTCATTGTTATTGCTGGAATTTGAGCCGTAGTGCATGCATACCTCCTACACCTATTGGTCTACCTTCTACAATTTCTAGTTAATCTTATCTGTGAATGTGGCTTTGGAATGATTCCATGGGAGAAGCTAGAGCCTGTTACAAGAATGCTTGGTGCTTGGTTGAAACTAAAAAATGCAGGGCCTTTCTGGCTTTCTTCATTTAAGTAAGTTGGTGAATCTGGATGGGTTGCAAATAGGACCTCCTTCTTTTCCTTAGCTCATCTCATCTTAAAACACCTCCTCAAGGAAAAGTACAGTTTTAAGATTCTAATCTTACTTTAGTCTAGGGGAGGTCATGCTAACAATTGTGTGTAGGTCACATAGGGAGGTGAAGAGAAATTGGTTGAGGCTTTATGTTTAGTGAACAGTGAATAAGGGAAGAAAAGTAAAGGGGGCTAGGAAGAAGAGAGAAGACCTGTTAATAGTCACTCAGTAGTACTTGAGGGCCCTGTTTTAAATATTGTAAATATCGTCAAATTCCCTGGATGTGTTTTTTGTTAAGTTTTTGTTATTTATTTGAAAGGCGGAGTTACAGAGAGGTAGAGAGAAATAGAGAGGTCTTCCATCCACTGGTTCACTCCCTAAATGGCCTCAGTGGCCAGAGCTGCGCCCATTCGAGCCAGGAGCTTCCCCCAGGTCTCCCACGTGGATGCAGGGGCCCACGGACTTGAGCCACCCTCCACTGCTTTCCCACGCTATAGTGCAGAGCTGGATCAAGAGTAGAGCAACTGGGACTCGAACTGGTACCCATATGGGATGCTGACATTGCAGGTGGCTGCTTCACCCACTATACCATGGCACTGGCCTCAGTTTTTTTGTCTTGTAAATGTTAACTTTAGCAGTTGTTTGATATTGACAGCTAGCTGATTTTATTTTTTTTTATTTTTTTTTTTTATTTTTTTTTTTTTTATTTTTGACAGGCAGAGTGGACAGTGAGAGAGAGAGACAGAGAGAGAAAGGTCTTCCTTTGCCGTTGGTTCACCCTCCAATGGCCACCGCTGCAGCCGGCGCACCGTGCTGATCCGATGGCAGGAGCCAGGATCCAGGTGCTTTTCCTGGTCTCCCATGGGGTGCAGGGCCCAAGCACCTGGGCCATCCTCCACTGCACTCCCTGGCCATAGCAGAGAGCTGGCCTGGAAGAGGGGCAACCGGGACAGAATCCGGCGCCTCGACCGGGACTAGAACCCGGTGTGCCGGCGCCGCAAGGTGGAGGATTTGCCTATTGAGCCACGGCGCCGGCCTAGCTAGCTGATTTTAATATCAACCAGGAATTTACCTTCTCGTAGCTAAACAGCTATTAGGATATAGTGAATGTACTGTTAAAATGGAGCATATCAGGCCTTCTAATATAATGCCTAGTAGTGGTTTGTTGGCAACTAGTAATTGTTAGTATGAAGAAAGATAACTGGTGAAGCATCACCAGGGAAAAATTAAACTGCCTAATAGTCATCCTCCTCATCTCTTTCCCTCAAATGAATTGTAGAGCCTTGTAGTACTATCAGGAATAAAATAAGTGTTTAAAATTAAGTCTACTCTGACATTTCATGTAGCTATAATACAGCTAAGCATCTAATTATGCATTTATGATAAGGTTTTAATTTCATAATGACTTTTTTCTTTTAATCTCAGACAACAATTATTTGGGATGCACATACTGGTGAAGCCAAGCAGCAGTTTCCTTTTCATTCAGGTAAATCTTCATAATTTATACTAAATCTGTAGCTTTCTGCAGTTTTTCTAATTAAACTTTTAACAGCATCTATTTCATTTCAAGTCTTGAAATATCAAATATCAATCTTGGTAGTAGCCCTTTCAGTCACTGATCTATGCCACTCCAATTGTTAATTGTCAAAGGACCATTAAATGTTTTCTGAGAAATATACCATAAAAAATCATTTGCACTCTGGTTCAATTACAGCAGTATTATTTAATGGAGAGAGCATTAATTTTTGAATCAGGAGTTTAAGGTTTGAATGTCAATTCTACCCCCACTTAATAAGCTTTAAGGCAGAGCAAGTTACTTTAAACTTTTCTAAACCATGTTTTCAATATCTGTAAATGAGGGATAATAACAATATCTTTTCTGAGGCTGAAACATCACGAAGTATATGGAAGTACTTTATAAACCATAAATTTAGGGACTGTTGTCACTTCCTCATTGGATTGATGGATCTAAGTCAATCCATGAAATTAAGAAAAAAAAAGGCTTTTTTACCTAGTTTTGTCAGAACTTAGGTATTTTATATGGGTTTCTCTTTCAAGAAATACTTAATCTGATTCTAAATCTGATCAGTTTGCCAAGAGAGTATTCCTTCTTGCATGGTATACAACTGATTTTTTTGGCCCAGGTGCATCACCTAGTTTCTGAATATTTGGAAAATTTTCAAATATCTTTCTAAAATTGATTTCTAATTTAATCAAGTGTCATTTAATTCACTCTTTTATAAAAGTGTTGCTAATTTTCTATATGCTGATTCTATCAGTTTGTGAGAAAAGACATCAAAATCCACAATAGTTTATATTTCCTTTGAAGCTTTGTTAGTTTTCATTGCATGGAATTTTAAAACAAATTTATTAGATGCTTGAACATTTAGAAATGTATCCTCTTTATGGTAAATCAGTCTTTATTATGTTAATCACCCTGTTTCTTCCAGTTTATATGCTGTTCTTTGAAATCTACATTGTCTGATATTCATATAGCCACTCCAGATTTCTTGTTGTTAGAGTTGGCATTGTGTATATGTATTTTCTTTATCACTTTACTTTCCATCTATTGATGTCTTTATATTTGAAGTGTATTTTACATAGGTGAAGCTTCCAGTTGAATCTTGTTCATTCAGCCTATAATCTCTGACTTTTAGTTACAATATTTAGGCCATTCACATTTAATGTAATTGTTGATAGGATTAGGTTTAAATTTATTCCATTTCTATTTGCCTTTTCTGTTCAGCCTATTTTTCTGTTTCTGCCCCTGTTTGGATTATTTGTTGTGATCCAATTTTTTTTCCCTCCTTTTGTGGACTATTAAGAAAATGAATTGTTTCATTTTAGTAGTTGTGTTAGGCTACATAGTACATCCCTTTAACTTTTCACCACCTACCTTGAAGTGATATTTTTAATGGGTTAAGTGGTAAAATAATCTTTATAGCTACCATTTCTTATACTCTTATTTCATTTGCATGGATGAGTATTTCCTTCTGATCCTTTTTTTCCTTCTGCCTGAAATACTTGCTTTAAATTTTCTTATAGTGCAAGTCTACCAATAATTCTACTAGCTTTCATATATAAAAATGCCTTGATTTCATTCATTTTTGGGGATGGTTTTGCTGGGTGTCTAAATTGATAGGATTTTTTTTTTTTTCATTAAGTCAGATGTTCCTTTACTCTAATGTGTATTGTTTCCAGTTGTAATCTGCTATTGTTTTGTCTTTTTTGTGTGTGTTTTTCTTTTCCTGGCTCATTAAAGATTCTCTGCTTTTTGAACAGGTTGAGTATGTTGTGCCTTGATGTAGTTTTCTTCATGCTTGTTATCCTTGCAGTTTATTGAGCTTAGATTTATTTATTTGTAGTTTTCTTCAAATTCAGAAATTTTTGTCCATTTTCTTCAAATATTTTTCTATTCCACCCCCTGAGATTTTGATTACACATGTATTAGTCTGCTTGAAGTTGTCCTACACCAACTGAGACCCCACTTATTCTTTTTTCTGTCTTCTGTGTCTGCTGTTCCTCCCCTCCCCCTGCTGGTATGTTGTGTTCAGGTTCACAAATTTTTCTTCTGCAGCATCTAATCTATAGTTTTTCTATCTAGTTTGGTTTTTTAGCTCCCAAAGATGTATTTTTTATTTATTTGAAAGGGAGAGTTAGAGAGGAGGGGAGACAAACACAGAAAAAGAGACCAACCTTCAATTCCCAAATAGCCGCAGTGGCAGGGATGGGCCAGGCTGAAGGAAGGTGCCCAAGAATTTGGGCCATCTTACTCTGCTTTCCCAGGTGCATCAGCAGGGAGCTGCATCAGAAGTGGAGCAGCCAGGTCTCCAACTGGTACTCATATGAGATGCTGGCATCAAAGGCAGAGGCTTAACCCTCCTAGGCCACAACATGGGCTCCTTGCTTGGTTACTTTTGACTGGAACTAAGACACTGACTTTTATCTTGTTAGGTTGTTTGATACTTTTATATTACAAATATTTGTGAAATGTGTTCTGGGACACCATTACATTACTTGGAAATGGTTGATCCCTTTGGATCTTGCATATAAGACTTGTTAAGTATCACACAAACAGTGCTCAGTGTAGGAATAATTATTAAATCATTACTGAGGTTAGAACCTTGGGTTTACTCTAACCAGTGATCCATGAATTATGAAGTTTTCTAGTCTAACTTGTGAATGTAGGTATTCTTCCTAGCCTTGAGTAGCAGGCCATTATTTCTTATACTTTTCAGTGCTTCTTTTCTACTTTCATCTAGTTTCTTCTCATAATTGAGCTGATTAGTACTCAACAAATATGAGAATAGGACCTACTTTAGAACTCTGTTCTGTGAATTCTTTTTTTTTTTTTTAATGCACAAAATGTTTATTGCAGCATTGTTTTTAAGGCACAAAACTAGATCAAAGTGGATGCCTGTCAAGAGGGGAGTATTGGTTTAATAAATTCTATTGCATATGTACTACATTCTACTGAACAAACAGTAAAATGAGTGAATTAGAGGTATAGTAGGTAGCTTTATTCTACCATTCCTTTACTTTTTTTTTCTTCCTTTTTTTTTTAACTTTTATTTAATGAATATAAATTTCCAAAGTACAGTTTATGGATTACAATGGCTTCCCCCCCATAACATCCCTCCCACCCGCAACCCTCCCCTCTCCCACTCCCTCTCCCCTTCCATTCACATCAAGATTCATTTTCGATTCTCTTTATGTACAGAAGATAAGTTTAGCATACATTAAGTAAAGATTTCAACAGTTTGCTCCCATACAGAAACATAAAGTGAAAAATAATAGATGATTTTTTAAATGATGATGAAATCAGATCAGACCTATTGTCATGTTTAATCCCAGTGAGAGTCAAGTTGGGAATTGATAATTTCTTCTTCTTCTTTTTTTTTTTTACAGAAGATCAGTTTAGTATACATTAAGTAAAGCTTTCAACAGTTTGCACCCCCATAGAAACACAGAGTGAAATATACTGTTTGAGTACTCGTTATAGCATTAAATCTCAATGTACAGCACATTAAGGACAGAGATCCTACATGAGGAGTAAGTGCACAGTGACTCCTGTTGTTGACTTTACCAATTGACACTCCTGTCTATGGCCTCAGTAATCTCCCCATGCTCCAGTCATGAGTTTCCAAGGCTATGGCCCATGCATATTCTTAACATGAAGCATTAAGCATATATTTTTTTTTTTTTTTTGGCTAGGTGAGTTACAATGAGATACACCTTTTAGGATGGCAAAAAATAGGTACATATGGGCACGTAGAGCTTTTTATTTTGCTAGTTGATGTGTAAAATGATATAGCCACTATGGAAAATAATGTGGCAGTTTTTCAAAAAGCAGACATAGAATTACCATGTGACACAGCAGTTTCATTTGTCAGTGTATATTCAAAAGGGTTGGATGCAGGAACCTGAAGAGTTGCATGGCAGTGTTGATAATAGCATGATTGACAGTAATGAAAATGTGGAAACACCCCATGATCCAGAAATAGATGCTCGTCAAGAGGAAAGTTTATGGAATTAAATGCCTACATCTTAAAAGAATTTCATAACAAATTAAGGATGCATTTCAAAGAACTAGAAAAGCAAGTACATACAAAACTCAGAAGAAGGGAAGAAATAAAGATGAGAGCAGAAATAAATATACTACTTATAGAACTTAAGAGCTCAATGAAGAATTGGTTTTTTGAAAAGGTAAACCAAATTGACAAATGGTTAGCTAGATAACCAAGAATAATAAAATACCCAAATAAATAAGATCAGAAAAACTCAAGATATTACAACTGATAGCACAGAAATACAAAAGGCTCATTAGGAACTCCTGTAAAATGTATCCCCACCCCAAGAAAATGGAAAACATAGAAGAAATTGATTCTGGGCATATACAAACTACCAATATTGAATGATGAATATATAAAGAACCTTGACAAACCAATAACAAATGCCAGAATTGAATCAGTAATGGTGTCTCAACAAAGGAAAGCCTAGCACTGGAAGGCTTCACTGCTGAATTATACCAAAATTTTAAAGGATTAACACCAATTCTTTTCAAAATATTCTAGAAAATTCAAAATGAAGGAAGACTTCCAAGTTCATTCTATGAAGCCAGTGTTACCGTAATACAAAAAGCAGATACAGTTAGAACCACAAAAGAAAACTATACACCATAACCCTGATAAAACATACATGCAAAAATTCTCAATGAAATACTAGCATCAGAATTAAAGAGCACATGAAACAGGTCATACACCATGATCAAGTGGTTCATCCCAGGGATGCAAGGATGGTTCCGCATACATAAATCAGTAAGTCCAATACATCACATCAGTAGAATGGAATACAAAAAGAAGTGATCATCTCGATAGGTTCTGCATAAGCATCCTAATAAAATTCCACACAGGAGCAGACTTTAATGCACTGGTTAAGGTGCTGCTTGGATGCCTACAAACCATGTTAACAGTGCCTGGGTTTAAGTCCTGGCTTGACTTTCAGTTCTAGCTTTCTACGAAAGTGCACCCTAGTTTGGAAGTAGGTATATGGGTCCTTGAGTTCCTGTCTCCTGGTTTTGGGCCAGCCCAACCCTAGATGTTGCATTCATTTAGGGAGTGAAGCAGCAGCTGGATGACCTCCTTCCCATCCACCCCCCCCACACCCCCCATAAAAATTCTAAAGCGTTAGGTACAGAGAAAATGTTTATCAACACAGTAAATGTTATATGTATGACATATCCACAATCAAGATTGTGCTGAACAGGAAACTGATAAGGACACAGAAAAAAATAAAAAGATATTTCATGTTTGTGGTTTGGAAAAATTAGTAGAATGTTGATGCCAAGCAAAGTGGTTTACAATTTGATGCATTTCCCCCAGAAAATACCAATGGAAGTCTTCACTGAAATAGAAAATAAAACTCAATTCTTTTTTTTTTTTTTAAAGATTTATTTATTTATTTGAAAGAGTTACAGAGAGAGGGAGGGAGGGGAGGTGTCTTCCATCCGCTGGTTCCCTTCCATCCTCTGGTTCACTCCCCAATTGGCTGCAGTGGCTGGAGCTGTGCCAATCCGAAGCCAGGATCCAGGAGCTTCTTCCAGGTCTCCCACATGGTTGCAGGGGCCCAAGGACTTGGGCCATCTTCTGCTGCTTTCGCAGGCCATAGCAGAGAGCTGGATCAGAAGTGGAGCAGCTGGAGCTCCAACCAGAGCCCATATGGGATGCTGGCACTGTAGGCAGTAGCTTTACCCACTATGCCACAGCGCCAGCCCCTCAACTAAGTCTTTGGTGGTAGCTCCTGCTTTCACTCACATGTTCAATGACTGCCTGCTAAGTGCCAGGGGATGTAATAACCACTACCATTCATAAACATCTGGGTGCTGCACTAAGTACTCTATCTGCATCGTTACTGAGGCACTGCACAACGGCCCTGCAAGGCTGGCAACATCATTCCTATTATACAGATGAAGAAACTGAGGCTCAGGGAAGGTACCAACAAGAACAAATGAGGCTCACTTATACAGCTAGAGCATCTGACATGGGTTTAGGACTCAAGCCAGGATACAAATGACCCATTCCCCTGGGTCCCAAGGGTCTCTGGTTCCTTTCTAGAATAAAAGCTTCTTGGCAGAAGTACCCGTAACATGCAGGACCTGAGCAGGATCACTACCCCTAATCCAGCCCCAGGAGCTGTCCATCTGCTACTGCTGGGAATGGCTTCTTAGACTGTGCAGGCAAGAAGCACAAGAACCAAAAAAGACTGGGCCGGGCTGGGAAGGGCTGAACCACCGATAAGTGTGTCAGACATTTAGCTGAGCTGCACCAGTACAAGCTCCTGGGGTATTATGATTTTTTTAAAATAATTATTTTATTTATTTGAAAGACAAGAGAGTTACAGAGAGAGGTAGAGCCAGAGAGACAGGTCTTCCATTCCGCTGGTTCACTCCCCAAATGACCGCAATGGCCAGAGCTGAACTGATCCAGAGCCAGGAGCCAGGAGCTTCCTCTGGGTCCCCCACATGGTGCAGGGCCCCAAGGAGTTGGGCCATCTCCTACTGCCTTCCCAGGCCACAGCAGAGAGCTGGACCAGACGAGGAGCAGCTGGTACTCAAATCAACACCCATATGGGATGCTGGCGCTGCAGGCTGGGGCTTTAACCTGTGCCACAGCACCAGCCCCCTATGATTTTTAACTTGATTAGATTTTAAAGATTTATTTTATTTGAAAGTCAAAGTCACAGAGAGTGAGAGAGAAAGATACCTTTCATCCACTGGCTCACTCCCCAAATGGCCGCAATGGGCAGGGCTGGACCAGGCTGAAATCAGGAGCCAGGAGCTTCTTCCAGGTCTCCCACATGAGTGCAGGGGCCCAAGCACTTGGCCCATCCTCCACTGCTTTCCCGGGCACATTAGTTGGGAGCTGGATTGGAAATGGAGCAGCCGGGACTCAAACCGGTGCCGATACGTGATGCTAACACTGCAGGTGGCAGCCCAACCCATCATGCCACAATGCTAGCCCCACTTCATTAGTTTTAACAGGTCATTTTATGTTCTTAAAACAACCAAACAATACACACATAACAGATTCTTACACAAGGAGGAGTTCCAGGTAAGCAATGCTATCTTCACTAACAGAACCCCTGAAGGGTGTGCTCGGGAAAGGAGAAAAGAAAACCACAGGAAAGAAATGGGATGCAAGAAACAATGATGGGCACAACAAGTGATGCAATATGTTGGTCAGCTTAATTAACAATTGACCATAAAAAATTAGCTTAAACTATTTTAAAGCACTAAAACCAAAACAACAAGGAAGAAGGGTGGAACAGGCTGTTATATGGGTAAAGAGCAATAAGAGCCTTGCCTTTTTGAGGACCTGACACATGCAAATGTTTAAATTCCATTTAAAAATTATAGTTAAGGGGGCTGGTGCTGTGGCCTAGAGGGTAAAGCCGCTGCCTGCAGTGCCAGCATCCCATATGGGCGCCGGTTCAAGTCCCAGCTGCTCCATCTCTGATCCAGCTCTCCGCTGTGGCCCGGAAAGCAGTGGAAGATGGCCCAGGTTCCCGGACCGGAAGCTCCTGGCTCCTAGCTTCGGATAGGCCCAGCTCCTGCCATTGCGGCCAGTCGGGGAGTGATCCAGTGGATGGAAGACCTCTCTCTCTCTCTCTCTCTCTCTCTCTCTCTCTCTCTCTCTCTCCTGTTCCCTCTCTGTGTAACTCTGACTCTCAAATAAGTCTTAAAAAAATTTATAGTTATGTATGAATGCTAAAATTTAAATGTAACTGCTAGAAAAATAGAAATGCAGACGGGGCAGTGCTGTGTCGTAGTAGGCTAACCCTCTGCCTGCGCTGCCAGCATCTCCCATGGGTACATGTTTGAGTCCCAGCAGCTACTCATCTGATCCAGCTCTCTGCTATGGCCCAGGAAAACAGCAGAAAATGGCCCAAGTGCTTGGGCCCCTGCACCCATGTGGAGACCCGGGAAAAGATCCTGTCTCCTGGCTCCAGAGTGGCTTAGCTCCGGCCATTGCAGCCATCCGCGGAGGGAACCAGAGGATGGAAGACCTCTCTCAATGTGTCTTCCTCTGTCAGTAACTCTACCTCTCAAATAAGTAAATAAAGTCTTATAAAACAAAAAACAAAACTCAGAGTTTCCAAACCAGAAGGGTAACGAAAACCCAATTTTAAAATTCATATGGAACAACAAAAATCCCAAATAATCAAAAGCAATCCTGATCAAAAGGATTAAAGCTGGAGTTACCGTGATACCTGACCTCAAAGCCATAATAATCAGAATAACATAATATTCACATAAAAACCAACATACACCTGTGGCATAGAATAGAAAAGTCAAAAGTAAATACACATATCTATAACCTTATACTGAAGTAAATACATGCACACCTCTGTTCATCTGCTGAAGAAAATACGTGCATCTAAAGCCAGCTTTGACAGCGGTGTCAAAAACCTACACTAGAAAAAGGATAGTCTCCAATAAAGGATTCATCCATCTGCTGAAATTTGAAGTTTGACTCTTACTACTACAAATTCAACTCAAAACCACATATTGTATCTCACTTGTAGAAATTAAAGCTAATGCTAATAATCTGTGTGTATGTTTGATCTGAATTTAAAATCATTGTCACTAGAGATCAGTAAGGGAAGGGGAAAAGAAATGGGAGATTGGATAATGGGTACCAAAACATAGCAGGTTGAGCATAAGGGGTTCTGGTGTTCTGCAGCACAGTGGGGGGATTGTGGCTCATGATGAGGTATTATATTCTGTATAAAGAACTGGAACAGCAGACTGGTAGCCTCCATTTACAAAAGATAAGGAAATGGAAAGGTTGATTGCCTGGTAGGTTTGACTTAAGCTTTGCATGTATGTTGACATATTCTATTGTACCACTTAAAAATGTAAAAGTATTATATCAATCCAAAACTTGAAAATGTAAAATATTTTTAAATGAATCAGCCGCCTAAATGTAAAACTTGAAAGGATAAATTGTGAAAAGTAGTGGAAAAACACTTCAACACAATTTTTTGGATAAGATTCCAGAAGCCCAGGCAACAGAAACATAACCATACAAATGGGTCCATATCAAACTAAGTAGTTTGTGCCTAGCAAAGGAAGCAGTCAACAGAGTAAAGAGAGAAACTACAGCATGGAGGAAAGACTGGCAGACTATTTATCTGACCAAGAAATAACAATGAGAATTTATAAGAAAGTCAAATAATTGGACACAAAATAATAGTAAGACTTAGAAAAAAGCAAATGACCTGATTAAACATTTAGCAAAAGGATATACAGATGGCCAATAGTATGTCAAAAGATGGTCAACATCACTAGTCATAAAGGAAATGTGAATCAAAATAACAGGTATCATCTCATCCACTTAGAATGCCTATAATTAAAAAGACAAAAATAGCTGGCACCGTTGCTCACTTGGCTAATTCTCTGCCTGAGATGTTGGCACCCTGCGAGTTCTAGTCCCATTCGGGGTGCCAAATTCTGTCCCGTTGCTCCTTTTCCAGTCCAGCTCTCTACTGTGGCATGGGAGTGCAGTGGAGGATGGCCCAAGTGCTTGGGCCCTGCACCCACATGGGAGACCAGGGGGAAACAACTGGCTCCTGGCTCTGGCGCAGTGCGCTGGCCGTAGTGGCCATTTTGGGGGTGAACCAACAGAAAAAGGAAGACCTTTCTCTCTGTCTGTCTCTCACTGTCTAACTCTGCCTGTCAAAAAAAAAAAAAAAAAAAAAAAAAACACAAAAATACTGTCAGGTATTCAGAGAGAGAGAAAGTGGATACATTATTGGTGGTGATATAAATTAGGACAACCATTATGGAAAACAATATGGAGAAATTCTTCCAAAAACTAAAAACAGAATTACTATAGGATCCATCTTTCCCACTACAGGGTAAGTATCTGAAGGAAATGCAATCAGTATATTACAGTACTGTTTGCAGTAGCTTAGATAGATAAGCTATTATGAGGTGTCCATTCATGGATGAATCAATGATGCCTTATGTATCTGTGACACAATATTATTTAACAATCAAAAGAATGACATTCTGTCTTTTGCAGCAACATGGATAGAAGTAGAGGATATTGTGTTAAGTGAAATAAGCTAGACACAGAAAGACGAATACTACTATGTTCTTATTTGTGGGAGTTAAGAATGTTACATAAAGTTGACCACAGAGCTGAAAAATTAATACGTACTAGAAGCCATTGAATTGTGTGCCTTAAATGAGTAAATTGTGTGCTATATGAATTAAATCTCAGTAAATTTGTTTAATTAAAAGTAAATGAGTAATAAATGGACCCCTTTTTAAGTTAGGGAGGCTGCATGGGTCAAGAATGAGGGAGACAAATTTTGATCTTAGCTTTGAGATTTTTAAAAACTATATAACCCTGGAAAAATTAACTTTTCTAAGCCTCTTAAGCAGTTTTATCATGTGCAAAATGAGACCAGTAACAGTGAACACACACCCCTCATTGGGTACATAAAATTATATTTTATGCTAGAGGTATATTCCTAAATAACTTGTACTATCCAGACTCATTTTATTTAAGGAATAAAATAAGAATGTGCCTTTAGGTTACAGCAGTCTGTCACCATTGTATGTATTTTGTGAGTCAGGCAAGTCACGGAAGTGTTAACCACACAACTCATGCTGCAGTGTTCTCAGCTTCCAGTTATCTTTACTTGGTTGTATAGTTTGGTTTTTAATTTTCTCCTGAACCTAATGGTGTATATTTTATAATGCAAATTTTCATTTTCTCAGCCACCTCTGTGACATTTTTCAGACTGCTCTGTATGAAATCAACACCCTTGGGCATCATGAAAGACCCTATTCATATAATTGTATTTTATCTTTCAGTGCCTTTTTTAATAAATTAAAATTTTCAGTCCTTCTCCCTCCCAACACCACATTTTTAATTTTTTGTTTAAATGTTAGAGAGAGGTTGAGAATGAATATTTCATTCACTGGTTCACACTCAAAGGCCCACAACAGCCATGGCTGAAGCCAGAGCCAGAAACTGTCTAGATATCCCAGGTGCATGGCAGGGACTCATGTCCTAGAGCCTCATATCAATCCCAAACTCTCAGACATGGGAGGCCTGCATCTTAATCATTAGGCTAAATATCCGTCCTCTCCTTCTACCTTTTTTCCACTTCTTTACACTAGAACAACTATTTTTTAATTATTATTTATTTGAAAGACAGAGTTACAAAGAGGTACAGGCAGAGAGAGAGAGAGAGATCTTCCATCTGCTGGTTCGCTCCCCAAATGACCTCAATGGCTGGAGCTGGGCCGATCCAAAGCCAGGAGCCAGGAGCTTCTTTCGGGTCTCCCATGTGGGACCAT
The DNA here is from genome assembly GCF_051225735.1 of Oryctolagus cuniculus. Classification (NCBI taxonomy): domain Eukaryota; kingdom Metazoa; phylum Chordata; class Mammalia; order Lagomorpha; family Leporidae; genus Oryctolagus; species Oryctolagus cuniculus. Next base: position 102,761,186 of record NC_142870.1, read on the forward strand.
GGACTTGGGCCATCCTCTGCTGCTTTCCCAGGCCATAGCAGAGAGCTGGATCAGAAGTGTAGCAGCCAGGACTCTAAATGGCACCCAGATGGGATGCTGGCATGGCAAGTGGAGGCTTTTACCTTCTACTCTACAGTGCAGGCCCCAGAACAATTACTTATTAAAGAAATATTAAAGTTCTTTTTAAAGATTTACTACTCATTTTATTTGAAAGTGAGAGGCAGAGGGATCTTCCATCTACTGGTTTACTCCCCAAATGGCCACACAGCTGAAGCTGGGCCAGAGCAAAGCCGGGAGCTTCTTCCTGGTCTCTCATGTGGGGGCAGAGGCCCAAGTACTTGGGCCATCTTCCACTGCTTTCCCAGGCTCATTACAGGGAACTGGACCAGACATGGAGCAGCCAGAACTCGAACCAGCACCCATTTGTGAAGCAGCACTGCAGGTTGCTGCTTAACCCACTGTGCCACAGCATCAACCCCAGACCCAGAGTTGTTTATAAGATGAAACTTTACATACATTCTAGTACTTAAAATGCGAATTTGTAAGTGTAGTAGATACTAATTCACGTTCCAGTCAGGAAACCAAAGGTAATTTAATTGAAGGAAACACTTGCAGCCATATTGAGAATGGTGAAAAACAAAGATAACACAGAAATTAACTACCGCAGGAAGCTTGAAACTGTGGAGAAGGTAGAAATCACCTGTCCAGTGAGAACTGGATCTTAGAGGAAAGGCTGCCCGATAAAAACAGGAGTCCCTGCCAGAAACAGCCTACAAAGAGCTGAGAGAGATACCTGTCTTCTTTCTTCTGACCTTGCACTCCTGATCGTATCTTCCATTGTGTGAACTCATCCTGAAACAAGGAGGCACAGGAGCCAGAGAAATATAATTTCTAAGAGTTTGCCTTCTGGGTTGCAGAGTGTGATAAGGCAGAGTATGATGAGGAATGAAATGGAGAGTGGACTGATAAATGAACTGGTCAGTTGTCACATCTTTGTGGTGATGCACATTAAAGAGCTGCAGATTGCACACACCAGTCTTGTAAAAGTTGGCCTATCCTTTTGTTTACTGGCTGATTTTGGCTCGATTTTACCGGAAGGGAGACCCTCAGCCAACTATTTGAGTGAAGTGATTAATTAGATTAATTAAGGAAACCATCCTAGGAGAAACAAGTGAGGAAGTAAGGGAAGCATGATGGAGAAGAGGAAGGAAGCCAAGGAAAAATAACTTCTGTTTAAGTTCCAGTCTCAGCCTGGTCCAAGGGGAGCTTTGGAATATTTATTGCACCTCATTGTTAGTTTTTCTCATTCTGAAATACGAGAGCTAGAATTTGAAATCCTCTTCCCCCAAAAAGGTGTGTCCCAAGGTGGTTCTGTGAAAAAGGTTGCCACTGGGAGCCCTTAGCAGCCAGACAGACAGAAGCTGGGCGTTGTTCACATAACACAGGTTAAAGGGATCTAGGGAATAGGGGAGATCAAGTGCCAGCTAAAGTACTGCTTGAAGGTAATAAGAAATATAGCCTCCCAATGTACTCTACTTGTCAGCTCTAAAATTAGGTGATTTCTTGATTTTTTTAAAAAAATTAGATGGAATCTGTAGTTTGAAACTATACAGCAGGTGCATTTATGTTCATGTGCCACTGTATTTTCATAAGATTGCTTGAGGGGAGGCCTAAATTTGATTGAGGTCTGAGTGAGCTTCAAAAGATTCATGGTGGCAGGATAGCAAAGTGTGTTTCACCCAGCAGTTAAGACACCTGCATTGCATAGTGGAGTGTCTGGGTTCGATACCAACCTCAAGCTTTTGACTGTAGCTTCCTACTAACAGATGTTGGGAGTCAGTGATGATGCTCAGGTGATTGCTTCCTGCCACCTGTGCGGAGACTTGGATTACATTCCTGGCTAGCAGCCATGCCCCAGGCATTGTGGCATTTGAAGAGTGAACCCTAGTGCATGGATTTGTGTGTGTGTGTATGTCTTTCAACTAGATTAGATTTTAAAATGTTTATGGAAAATATATACTATGAAAATACTGTGCATGTATTTCAAATTTTTCTTGTCGCGTAACGGATTTTTTAAAGCTTTTTTTTTTTAAATGAATGCAAATTTCATAGGTACAACTTAAGGAATATAGTGGTTTTTCCCCCCATACCCATCCTCCCACCACTCCTACTCCTGTCCCACCTCCTACTCCCTCTCCCATCTCATTTTTTTTTTTTTTTTTTTTTGACAGGCAGAGTGGACAGTGAGAGAGAGAGAGAAAGGTCTTCCTTTGCCATTGGTTCACCCTCCAATGGCCACCATAGCTGGTGCGCTGCGGCCGGCGCACCGCGCTGATCCGAAGGCAGGAGCCAGGTACTTATCCTGGTCTCCCATGGGGTGCAGGGCCCAAGTACTTGGGCCATCCTCCACTGCCTTCCCGGGCCACAGCAGAGAGCTGGCATGGAAGAGGGGCAACCGGGACAGAATCCGGCGCCCCAACTGGGACTAGAACCAGGTGTGCCGGCGCCGCAAGGTGGAGGATTAGCCTATTGAGCTGCAACGCTGGCGAGCCATCTCATTCTTCATTAAGATTCATTTTTAATTAACTTTATATACAGAGACCCAACCCTATACTAAGATTTCAACAGTTAACACCTACATATACACACACACACAAAAAACGTAAAAAGTACTGTTTGGGAACATGTTTTGCATTTAGTTCTCATACTACAACTCAGTGTAAGTGCACAGTGACTTCTGTCAATTTAACAATTGACACTCTTATTTGCGATGTCAGTGATCACCTGAGGCTCTTTCTGTGAGCTGCCAAGGCTATGGAAGCCTTTTGTGACCATAAACTCCATCAGTATTTACACAAGGCCATAAGCAAAGTGGAAGTTCAGTTCTCCCTTTAGAGAAAAGTAATCCTTTGATGGCCTCTTTTTGCCACTGGGGTCTCACTCACAGAGATCTGCATGTAGGGTATTTTTTGCCACAGTATGTTAGGCCATATAAATATTGTCAGTGTTCTTAGCTGTACTTTGGATCTTAGTTTTTCTCTGATTTTGTTTTTTTTTTGCCTTTAAACATCTTAAAAAATCTTACTGTAATTTAGAAAATCCTGATGAAATTTTCAAGTCACGAATGCTGTTGCAAATTCTCATATGTAACGTGTTCCTTGCCTTAAGTTCACAAACACTGCAGTATGGTCAGGTGTAACCTAGCCAGTTACTGTTATACCTGTATCCACAATGGAGGAGTGGCTTTGTTTTTGCTGCCCATGAGCACCAATTCTGATCTTTTCCTTTATTACATGCTTAATAATGAGTGTTGTTCACACAGCTTTGTGTCCTATTTTTCTCCTTGTTCTTAAGTTCTTCCTTTAAATTGGGTTGACAAATTTTTTGTCAAAAACAAAGTAAATATTTTGTGCTTTCTAGACCAAAGGATTTCTGTTACAACTAGTCAGCTTTGACCTGTGGTGCAAAACAGCCATGGATAATATTTAGTGTAATAAGCTTGGCTGGGTTCCAGTACAGCATTTTATGGGACACTAACATTTAAATTTAATGTGATTTTTCGTGTTTTATGTGTCTTTAGAAACCATTCTTGCCTCACATACCACAGTTTTCTTTAGCCTATGCCACAGTTTGCTTGATATGTGTCTCTTGCATAACCCAATTTCTTGCTGTCATTACGTTAATTTGCATTGCTAATTACAGACAGCCTTTGCACCTTGCATTAGGAGAAAATCAAAGGAAAGAGTGTTTAATGGTATCAGCTAAATTCAGACTATGTATTAAATGCCAGCCAACTCTTGGGCTTCTGAGGTTTAAATTCTGTGAATTTGAGATACTGACAAAAATAGACTATAAGATACACATATGAATACGGAAGATACAGGTACACATGTATATATATATATACACACACATATTTGACAAGAAAGTGTATTTGCGAATAGTATCCAACATTCCACCTATCAAATTGAGTAGATTATAATGGAAATAATTCTTAAATAACATTTGTCTAACACTTGTAATCTCCATAGCACTTTCCACATGCATCATCTCACTTATTCTTCACAGCATCTTGGGTAGTAAGCTTGAAAGTGGTATGTTATCCCCATTGGTGACAAAACAGTATGAGAATTTAAGTGATTTGCTTGACTCTAATTGGATAGTGGCAGAACCAGGATTCTTGTTCATTGAACACTCAACAGCACTTTGGAAATAGAAGGAATGGTATCATCACTTAAAAAAAAAATTATTTATTTGAAAGTCGGAGTTATACACAGAGAGAAGGAGAGGCAGAGAGAGAGAGAGAGAGGTCTTCCATCGTTAGTTCTCTCCCCAGTTAGCTGCAACTGTGCCGATCCGAAGCCAGGAGCCAGCAGCTTTCTCTGGGTCTCCCACACAGGTACAGGGGCCCAAGCACTTGGGCCATCTTTTACTGCTTTCCCAGGCCATAACAGAGAGCTGGATGAGAAGTGGAGAAGCCGGGTCTCGAACTGGCTCCCATATGGGATGTCAGCACTGCAGTCGGTGGCTCTACCCACTACACCATAATGCCAGCCCCATCACTTTTAATCTTACCATTTTGCAAAGCAGCACCCAAGTTTTGGTGCTAGTAATTTATAGAGCAAACACTCAGGAACCCCAGTCTCCCAATTAAGTAGGTCAGTGTGTTTTCTGTTAGGGTGCATCTCATATAGAGATAACTAAATGGAAAGTAATGCTTATGATAGTTTGATAGTTTTATTTTAAAAATAAATATTTTTTCTTAGTATCTTAAAAAGTATCAAAATGTTAGGTACCACGTAGCATGCTTAATGTCTTAACTATGGTTCAAAGCTAAAGCTTCTGGACTTCAGTATATGTGGAATAAATGCAAACTTCAACTTTGTTCCTTTCCAGCACCAGCATTGGATGTTGATTGGCAGAGCAACAACACCTTTGCTTCATGTAGTACGGATATGTGCATTCATGTCTGTAAATTAGGACAAGACAGACCTATTAAAACATTCCAGGGACATACGGTAAGAAACCTTTTCCCTCCCTGTTACAGGGATTATGACAAGTGATATTTCAGAATAATTTTGACATGTTTCTGTTTAATATCTGCACAGTAACCCAATCTAGCAAATGAAAATGTGAATATTTATTTTTAGAATGAAGTAAATGCTATCAAATGGGACCCAACTGGCAATCTCCTGGCCTCCTGCTCTGATGACATGACTTTGAAGGTAATTAATGTTTAATGGGGATGCGATGGGAGTGTCACACAGTGTGCCTGCTTTGACTGTTTAGAATATTTCTTACATTGTATGTTTAAGCCTTGGTGAGAACTTTTCCTGCTCTCTAATGATTAATTATTGTTTTGCGTACTTTAATTTTCTTTTCTGGGATATATAGAATTACTTGAATATAGCAAATACATTGTATTAATAGTCATACAGTTATGATGGCATATTAATCAGCATTCTCCAGAGACATAGAACCCATAGAGGGGACAGACCAATCAATCCATCGTAAGAGATTTGTGAACAATTGGCTCACAAGGTTATGGTCGCTGATAATCACATGCATGTTCTGCTGTTTGCCAACTAAAGACTCAGAAAACTGCTGGTGAAACTCCAGGCAGGATCCATGGCCTAGGGGTCAGGAATACCAGTGGTTAAGTTCCAGTCCCTGGAAGCCCAGTATCCTAGCTCAGTGGTCAGGCTGCCGTTCTGGTTTGTTCCGGACCTCTCTGCATCTGATCATACCCAGCTACACTGGAGAGAGGGTAGTCTGCCTTACTTAGTCTAGTGATCAAAACCCAGTCTCATCCATAAACACCCTCACAAAACCACACAGAAATAATGTTTAGTTAAATCTCTGAGTTCTCTATGACTTTCTCAAGTTGACTTATAAAATTAACCCTCACAGGCAGTAAGAAATGTAACACTATGTATTGGTTCAATTAAAGTTTATTTTCACATGTGAAGATCTGACTGACAAATATTTAAGATCTTTGAAGCATTTGTGAATTTATCTGAAATTCTGTGAATTGTATCAATTTGCTTTTGTTGTGATGTGAATTTGTATCTCCCTGGCTGGGAAACTGATAGAAATGAGTTGGGAGTCTCTGAGTGACTGAGCAAGCCTACATGCCAGCAGCCACGTTTTAACCTGCATTTATTATTTTTTTCTTGTCTGACTGAAAGCAAAACTGTTGCTACCTTTCATCTAAGCACATTGTACCACAGTTAGGGAAAAAGAATTTTGAAGTAAAAAACCAGCCAACTACTAATCTCCAAAATAAATGAAGCCTGCAGTTCTCTTCTGTAACAGATAACTCTACTGAAAACAGTTTTATCTTTGACTTTGTGATACCAGACTGCAGATGTGATAACCTTTACAGATAAAATAATCTTGAGGGAAAACTGCTTTTCCTCCTACCATGAATGGACTGAATGTAACCTTGGGAACTCTCTGGATTTTTTTTACCCTAAGTACCTGCTGTTTGTTCAGTCAGATAGTTCTCAAGTGCTGGCTCCCTTAGGAGCATTGCTAGTAAAAAGGCTTTTCTTAATGCTTTTATTTTGGAGTTTTCCTTGTATGTACATATATTAGTACTTATAAAATGAAAAATTTGTAGAAAAGCATATGATATACAAGGAAATGGAAGCCGGTGCTCGTTGAGCCTTATGTCATGGATTGAGTTGCAGCTGCAGAGATAGATTGGAACTTGAAATTTTAAGAGAGCTTTTCTGCATCTTAAGAATAAATAAAGGTCACATAGGATTTTAAAACAAAAACTAGGTGGATGGGCAAGCTGTAAGAGGGCCATTTTCTGAGAACAGGGAATACCTAATTGAGTGAGAAGATCATATTGAATTTTAATAATGTCGGAGTAATGCAGATGGAGAGGCTTCATGGGTCTGATTCTCTCATTACAAAACACCTACCTAAGCTTCCAGAGACTGAGGAGTGACCAAAGTGGAAAAGAGAGAGAATGTGTAGAGAAAAGTACTTCACAGAGACACTGGATGGGAGTGGCCAACAGTATCAAATGCCATTGGAAGGAAGTCTAACGAAATTTGTTCTGGAAAAACATCTTTTGAGTTCATTTACATGGGGTTATAAATGCCTGAACTGCAAAAACACTATGATAGTACCCCATTATTTTTTGTTAGTTTTATTGTAGGAGTATGAAGTCCAGCTAACTTTTGTTTCCCTTCTGCTGTTGGAGTTGATGTGCTTGTGTTTGTCAAGACATCTTATGTGTTTCCCCCATTCCACCTTTCAAGTCTATATTGATACATCCAAAAATACTCTGGATGTAGGTTTCTATTAATTTTTGCTCATAATTAATGCAGATTTTTTAACCTGAACATAGCATTTTTCACCTCAGCAGAAGCTTATTCTCTACTACTTTAGCTCTATTGCATGTGTTTTCATCACTTGTTCTGTTCGAGTCATCACATTATTTTGTAAGCTGTTTACTTATTTTCACTTCATTACAGAAAGTAATTTCCGGCTAGTTAATTCTAAGAGCAATATATAATGTCTGTTATTTAAGGGACAGCATCAAAGCAGTCCCTTTAACATTTTGATGTTGAACTTTGCAACTTTTTAATCTACCAGAAGTAATCATGGAAAAAAACTATAATTCAGTCTTCAAACCTTACAATAGTGAATATTTTTGAAGGCGACAAAGATAATATCATTTATTCCAAAAATATTAAATATATTCTGTATTTAAATTACAAATATTCCCTTAATTTTGGTTCTATCACTCATATTTTGGGCTGGCAAGATAGTATATTTTGAATGTACTCATTATACTGAACCATAATTATATACATTTTCTTTTTTGTTTAGATATGGAGTATGAAGCAAGACAATTGTGTCCATGATTTGCAAGCACATAATAAAGAGATTTATACTATCAAATGGAGTCCAACTGGACCAGGGACGAATAATCCAAATGCCAACCTTATGTTAGCAAGGTGATACGATATTTCTGTTTTACTCTTCCTTTTATGAGTCCTTTACAAATAAAGCTTCTAATGAATTTGAATTTACAAGTAGGGAAGATCCTATGACATGGCAGTGTAGATCTTACAAGCATAAATAAACCCACCCACTGAGCCTTCTTGGCTGTCACAGGGTCTTGTCCTAGTAAGAAACGGCAATCAAACCCAGGCACTCTGATGTGGGATGCAGGTACCCTAACCATTGTCTTAAATGCCTGGCCAAACTCCCCAGGGACTATATTTTCAAGGGGGGCCTTTAAATACAGGCTATATTATTAGTATTTCAGGACATAATGGAGGTAACCAAATTCTGACTTGATATCAAATATTGATTAAAATGTAAGTAATTTAGACATAATGTATAGTTCTGTTTTTTCATCATCTTAAAAATAAATCAATAGATTTGGCCAATTCTGTGTTTAAGATCATGAATCAGTAAAAAGGGATTATTTGAAGTGAAAAAGACAGTGAATTACCTTATTTATGTTTTCTGGTTTAGGGATTTAGAATTGTCTAGGTTCCAGAATACTTATTTCCTTACAGTCCAATCTTCTTCTCATGAAGAATTTGTGGCTGTTTCAAGTATCAGAATATTGGCAGATTGGATACAAGGCTATAAGAGTATTTCATTACCTTTAATCTAATTTTCTTTCCTCCATTTTCAGTGCATCCTTCGATTCTACTGTTAGGTTATGGGATGTTGACAGAGGAATTTGCATACATACTTTGACAAAACACCAAGAGCCTGTGTACAGCGTAGCTTTCAGTCCTGATGGCAGGTATCTGGCAAGTGGCTCTTTTGACAAATGTGTACACATCTGGAACACACAGGTATGTTTGAGATATTTAGATGGTTTGGTGTTCTTATACCTGGGTGGATGCATTTGCCTATACAGATGTGGTCTTTGGGGCAGGTATCATTCCTCCTGTGGGGTTAATTGAATTATTAGTTTTAAAAAGGGAGAATTTATGGCTCAGTAATGATCAGAACTGATTGAAATTATGTTTTTTATATTTACTAGTGATTTTAGGTTATCTGTTTATAATTCATTGTTTTGTTACTTTTTCTTCCCCAGCAGTTTCATAGATAAAAATTTTGAAAGATTAAGATGCACTTATTTAGATGAATAACATTTTGATTTTCTAAAAGGATTATCTTTGAGGAAGTAATACATGAGCAGTGAAAAATAAAGGACAAGATTTTATGGTGGAGCAGGATGATATTACGAGAAACAAACTTAGAACCTTGGCACCTTTTCAGGGTTATGCTAGAGAGCGAGCCATAGAGAAGTATAGAGCCATCCTGTTGCTTTCATTTTTTAACCTTTTCAGTGTTTTGGTTTTTATACCCATATACTCTGTGGCTTTTTTTTTTTTTTTTAAAGATTGATTTATTCATTAGAAAAGTAGAAGTGACAGCAGCAGAGGTGGGGAGGAGAGATTTTCCATCAGCTGGCTCACTCCCCAAATGGCCACAATAGTCAGGGCTAGGCTAGGCCAGGCTGAAGCCAGGAGCCTGGAATTTCATCCAGGTCTCCCACCTGCATAGCAGGAATCTACCCAACTATTTGGGCCATCTGCTGCTGCTTTGCAGGGAGCTGAATCAGAAGTGAAGCAGCCCAGGACTTAAGCAGGCACTGTGATACAGGATGCCAGCAGGGCAAGCAGCGGCTTAACCTGCTGCCCCACAGTGCCAGCCCCTACTGTTCCTTTCATAGCAATCACTGGCCTTCCCTTGGATCATCAGATCCTCGCTGGTTATAGTACACACATGAATTACTGTGAGCTCTTTTCTTTTGTCTACTTACTGACCACTGCTATCATTGATTTCACCAATTTGCATGACTCATCATTTTCAGATTGTTTCTGGTTAAGTTGTACATTCCATATGGATCAAGAAAAAACTAATATATATTATATAAAGTCATACTCTTGAAAAATTTCACTTCTGTTTCTGATTTCATCCCTTATTAGGTATACAGGTATAATTTTTATTCTTTGTGAGATCTTTTTGTGAATAAAATCTTGTGATTCTTTCATTTTTACACTCCTAATTAACAATATGAGGGAATATATTACATCACAGTCTAATCTATAGGTGAAAATTAATATTTCAAAGTCATTTTCAATGTTTATTTTAGATAATATTTAATGGTTCATATTAATTTTTTCTGTGAACTGTGATAATTTCTTTTCAACTGGGATACTGGCTTCTGTATTTCTTAAAGCTCTTTACTAGCAAATAAACCTTTGGTGATGTGAATTGCAAACTTTTCCTAGTTGAACAATTATTAAGGCAAAATCAAAAATTATATTTAGAATAAAATTTTAAAGTAACAGTGTTTTACCTTCATATTTTATCATTGTTTTCTTATCTATAATTCATTTTCTCTCCTACTGAATATATCCTTGTGCAGGATATGTTCTGTAACTAATATTTGAGTATTCATTTAAAAAAATTCATTTCTAAACCTTGTATTTGTGGGAGGACATGAATTGTTCTCCCAACTCAACTTTTTAAAACTGAACAATAGGGGCCAGCACCATGGCGTAGTGGGTAAAGCTGCCAACTGCAGTGCCGGCATCCCATGTGGGTGCTGGTTCAATACCCGGCTGCTCCACTTCCTATCCAGCTCTCTGCTGTGGCCTGGCAGGGCAGTGGAGGGTGGCCCAAATTCCTTGGGCCAGCGTGGGAGACCTGGAGGAAGGTCCTGGTTCTTGGCTTCAGATCCTCCCAGCTCTGGCTGTCGTGACCATTTGGAGAGTGAACGGGTGGATGGAAGATCCTTCCCTCCCTCCCTCTCCCTCTCCCTCTCCCTCACTCCCTCTCTCTCTGTAACTCTGCCTTTTGAATGAATAAATAAATCTTTAAAAAAACAAGAACAACAAAAACTGAACAGTAATTAGTAGTTTGTGAAAGTAACCCTAAATATAAATCATAATATAATAATACAGATCTCCATGAATATTTAAGTTAGTCTTTGTTCATTTTCAATTTTAATATAAAATACTCAGACAATATAATATGTCCATGTAGCTACTTCCCAGATTTAATTGATGAGAGCATTTTGCCACATTTGTTTTAAATTTTTTTTTCTTATTTTTAAATCATCAATTGTTATATGGGCTTTAGCAATCCAAAAGAGGGTATCTGTCATTCCCATGAGAAATGATATGTACTGCTATTTTTTGTGGTAAAATTGTATGTAAATAGTACATGATTCTCTCTATATATAATCAGTATGTGTGTGTGTGTATATATACATGTACATACATGTGTGTGTATATATCTTTTGAAGCATGTATTTCTCATTACTTTGTTTTTGAAATAAAATTACTTTAATGCACAGTATCCTAGAAGGTTGGTTTATTTTACTGAATGTATCAGTTTTCCTATTGCTGGAATTTTTTAAATAAGATAATATTGCTGTGAACATCCTTGCACATGTCTCCTTGTACACATGATTGAGAGTTTCTGTAATAGTTTACTGTATAAACTTAAAATCCTGTAGGGTGTATATGTCAAACTGCTTCCCAAAGTGTTTATAAGTGTTTATGGCAATATTTAGATTTTTCCATTTTGCCTATCCTGATTATCAGACTGTGAAACATTTTTTTCAATTTGATGGATAGGAAATAGTGTTGTTTTTTAATTTATATTTCCTTGATTATTGACAAATTTCAATGTATTTTCAAAAAGCTGCTATCCAGTTGGACTTGGTGTTTTTTGTGTAAATGCTACCCCATCCTAATCTTTTATTATTTTCTTCATTTTACTAATTGAGTAGGTGATGTTCTTCATGCGTTCTATCCAAATCCATGTTAGTCATACAGATGGCAGTAATCTTCTATTTCCTTATCTTTTTGTTTTCTTCATTGAATATTTATCATGTAAAATTTTTAGTGTTATTCAAATTTATCTATCTTTATCTTTTGGTGATTTTTGCAGCTTAACACATTCTTAGATGTCACCAAGGTCTCATTTTTTTTTCAGACATGATCTGAGTTTCTATATTTTTACAGTGTGTTTTTGTTTTTGTTTTGAAGACTTTTTGTTTATTTGAAAGGCAGAGTTTACAGGTTGGGGGAGAGATCTTCCATCTGCTGGTTCATTCCTCAAATGGCCGCAACTGCCAGAGCTGGGCCAGTTTGAACGCAGGAGGCAGGAGCAACTTCTGGATTTCCCACATGAGTGGCAGGGGCCGGAGCACTTGAGCCATCTTCTGTGACAGTCCCAGGCTGCTAGCAGGGAGCTGGATTGGAAGTGGAGCATCTGGAACCCAACCTAGCACCCATATGGGATGCTGGCCTTGCAAGGTGGTGACTTTACCCACTACGCCACAAGGCTGGGCCATACAGGGATATATTTTTTTAAACTTTTATTTAGTAAATATAAATTTCCAAAGTACAGCTTATGGATTACAATGACTTTTTCCCCCCATAACTTCCTTCCCACCCGCAACCCTCCCAGCTCCCACTTCCTCTCCCATTCCATTCACATCAAGATTCATTTTCAATTATCTTTATATACAGAAGATCACTTTAGTATATATTAAGTAAAGATTTCAGCAGTTTGTATCCACACAGAACATAGAGTGTAAAATACTGTTTGAGTACTAGTTATAGCATTAATTCACATTGAACAAGTAGGAGTTAAGTGCACAGTGACTCCTGTTGTTGACTTAACAAACTGACACTCTTGTTTATGGTGTCAGTAACCCTCTAGGCTCTTGTCATGAGTTGCCAAGGCTATGGAAGCCTTTTGAGTTTGCCAACTCTGATCTTATTTAGACAAGGTCATAGTCAAAGTGGAAGTTCACTCCTCCCTTCAGAGAAAGGTACCTCCTCCTTTGATGGCTAGTTCTTTTTTTTTTTTTTTTTAACTTTTATTTAATGAATATAAATTTCCAAAGTACGATTTATGGATTACAATGGCTTCCCCCCCATAACGTCCCTCCCACCCACAACCCTCCCCTTTCCCACTCCCTCTCCCCTTCCATTCACATCAAGATTCATTTTCGATTATCTTAATATACAGAAGATCAGCTTAGTATACATTAAGTAAGGATTTCAACAGTTTGCTCCCACACAGAAACATAAAGTGAAAAATAATAGGTGATTTTTTTTTAAATGATGATGAAATCAGATCAGACCTATTGTCATGTTTAATCCCAGTGAGAGTCAAGTTGGGAGTTGATAATTTCTTTCTTTTTTTTTTTTTTTACAGAGGATCAGTTTAGTATACATTAAGTAAAGATTTCAACAGTTTGCACCCCCATAGAAACACAAAGTGAAATATATTGTTTGAGTACTCGTTATAGCATTAAATCTCAATGCACAGCACATTAAGGACAGAGATCCTACATGAGGAGTAAGTGCACAGTGACTCCTGTTGTTGACTTTACCAATTGACACTCCTGTCTATGGCATCAGTAATCTCCCTATGCTCCAGTCATGAGTTTCCAAGGCTATGGAAGCCCTCTGAGTTCTCCGATTCTTATCTTGTTTAGACAAGGTCATAGTCAAAGTGGAGGTTCTCTCCTCCCTTCAGAGAAAGGTACCTCCTTCTTTGAAGACCTGTTCTTTCCACTGGGATCTCACTCACAGAGATCTTTTGCCAGAGTGTCTTGGCTTTCCATGGATGGCTAGTTCTTTCTACTGGGATCTCACTCGCAGAGATCTTTCATTTAGGTTTGTGGTTTTTTGTTTGTTTGTTTGTTTGTTTTTTTTGCCAGAGTGTCTTGGCTTTCCATGCCTAAAATACTCTCTTGGGCTTTTTAGCTGCATCTGAATGCCTTAAGGGCTGATTCTGAGGCCAGAATGCTGTTTAGGACATCTGCCATTCTATGAGTCTGCTGTGTATCCCGCTTCTTATGTTGGATCATTCTCTCCCTTTTTGATTCTGTCAGTTAGTATTAGCAGACACTAGTCTTGTTCATGTGATCCCTTTGACTCTTAGACCTATCATTATGATCAATTGTGAACTGAAATTGATCACTTTGACTAGTGAGATGGCATTGGTACATGCCACATACAGGGATATTTTTAACTTCCTTGAAATTGGCTTTCAGGGCCGGCGCCGTGGCTCAATAGGCTAATCCTCCACCTTGCGGCGCCGGCACACCGGGTTCTAGTCCCGGTTGGGGCGCCGGATTCTGTCCCGGTTGCCCCTCTTCCAGGCCAGCTCTCTGCTATGGCCAGGGAGTGCAGTGGAGGATGGCCCAGGTGCTTGGGCCCTGCACCCCATGGGAGACCAGGAAAAGCACCTGGCTCCTGGCTCCTGCCAGGATCAGCGCGGTGCGCCGGCTGCAGCGGCGGCCATTGGAGAGTGAACCAACGGCAAAGGAAGACCTTTCTCTCTCTGTCTCTCTCTCTCACTGTCCACTCTGCCTGTCAAAAAAAAAAAAAAAAAAAAGAAATTGGCTTTCATATATGGTATGAGGTAGACATAAAAAATGTATGTATGTTCCTTTAGTAAGAATAATCTGTCATCTCAGCACCATTTATAATGCTACTTCTTTCATATACTGGATTCATAAACTAAATCTATGGTTGTTTATATCCTATTTGTATTTACCTGAATCAATACCCTAGTTGTTTTTTTAATGGCTTACTTTTAAGTCTCCTTATTTTCCAAAATTTGTTTGGTTCTTAGTGCTTCATTCCTCCATATTTCTGACAAGAGCATCCAGTTCTGGATTTGGTTAATGACTACCTTGTAGTTAAGTTTTATAATTTCTCTATCTTCTTTCTGAAGTGTCGTGCGATTTTTTTTATCTTAATGTGAATGTTCTTTTAAAAAAATTCTTTTTACTTGTTAGTTTTTGCTTGTATTTAGAACATTTCTAGTCCTCAGTCTAGTGTGACAAAATCTTTTTAAATGAAATTTGAGTATAGAATTGCAGAGTGCAATGGAAGATGCTGCTAAGCATATAAGGGCATTTGAGTACCTGTTTTCTTGTATTACTATTGTGTATCAGAAGTCTCATTTAACTGTTTGGAGTTAAAAATGTTTTAAAATGGTATCTGGTAAATTTTAGTGCAAGAAAAAGTTGTTATCCTTTTGCTATGTATATGCTTCTAGTTAATTTTCCTTGATTTTTTTGGGCAAAGTATTAAGCATTTGACATTGTTGAAGTCTTTTATCATATATATACAAATTTGAAGTAGAATCTAATGATCTGATCCAATGGCTTTTTAAAACTCTTGTTGACCATATTATTTGGGTTCATAATGGCTTTATTCAATTGTATGGTTTAGTGAGTACTTTTGAAAGAAAGTAGGTTTTTAGTTTTTTGTTTTTTGTTTTTTTTTTTTAATCCTACAATTGACTGTAGACTGTTATTTTCTGTGATGATGATAATGGTTTGAAAGCAGAGTTACAGAGACACGGGAGAGAGGGAGATTAAGAGGGGGAGAAAGAAAAGAGCTTCCATCTGCTAGTTTACCCCCAAATGGCTGGGCCAGGCTGAAGTCAGAGGAACCCGAAGTTCCCTCTGAATCTCCGACGTGGGTCAGAGGCCCAAGGACGTGTGCCATACTTTGTTGTTTTCCCAGGCACATTAGCAGGGAACTGGATCAGAAGTGGAGCAGCTGGGACCCTGACTAGTGCCCATATGGGATGCTGACATTGCAGGCCTTGGCTTAACCTGCTACACCACAGCGCCGGCCCCTAGATTTTACTTCTATACCTCAGTAGATATTTCAGATTTTGTTGCCATAGATACCAAAGAATACTATTCCCAAACTTTTTTGTTAATTTCATAAATTGTGAGAAATTTTAGGAAGGGGAAAAAAGAAACAGTTGAGCCTTTCAGTCTGTAGTCCGTTGTAGCCATACACCTACAGTTTGTACCACTTTACCTTTCTGAATTTGAAGAGGCAGGCAGGGGAAAACAGTCTTTCAGCTCAGTGGTTAACCTGGGTAGCCTGTGTGGGGAGGTATTTATAAAGTACGTAGGTTACTGCTGGGTTGTTTTTAGGTATGTCTACTACCTCTTTCTTGACTTTTTTGCACCATAAAGCTGCAGAGCTCACTTTTGTGGTTTCTCAGGCCGGAGCACCAAGAACACAGCTTTGGCTGTTTTCCAGTTTTTACAACAGCACCTCTGACTTTCAACCTGTTAAGTGACTTCTTTCATGTGAAAATGGTTTTAGAATGGGTTTTAATTCTTCAGTGGCTGTTGAATGATTTTTATTTTTGTTGCCAGGGAAATAAAATAATTTAGCTACACTTCTGTTTCAGCTAAATTAATGATAAAATCATTCAAGAAATAATGTACCTATCCTATATTATGCTTCTGTTATAACTTCCCTTGCTGAGGGATTACTCAATAAATATGAATAAATAAGACTTCCCCTGGGATTATATTTACTTGTTTGTTATTTGTTTGTTCTCTTTGGGGATATTTGTGAATGAGTTTTGTGTTTCCACATGTTAAGTAAACATCATTCAACTACAGCGGAAATGTATTTGATGCATACACTGGCTGTTAGCTGTGGCAAAGAGGCCAAAGACCTATGTAAGCAAGGATGGCTGCCGTCCATGGAGAAACTGAGTGTGTGTCTGTAGGCTGGTGTTGTATTCTTACGAAATGATCGCCCTATCACATTTTTAGCATTTCAGAACTTGTACTTACTTTGGAGTTGAAGCTTAGTCCCACTCTCCTGATTGTTAGAAATAAAGCCATTCAGTGTTTTTATCTCACTATTTGGATGTGTAGTAATACATATCAAGATTTTTAAGGTTGTGTTTTTCATTTTTTAGACAGGTGCTCTAGTTCACAGCTATAGGGGAACAGGTGGAATTTTTGAAGTTTGCTGGAATGCAGCAGGAGACAAAGTTGGAGCCAGTGCATCAGATGGTTCAGTAAGTACAATAAAATGTTTCCAGAAGGGAGTGTGTGTCCATGCACATTGGATTGAAGTTTATTGTGGTGGTAGTGGCTATAAAAGTATTCATTGCAAGATAAATTTTAAGATAAGATATTGATTTTTATTTTCTGAAAGCTGCATAGTTGTTCATTGTATACAAAATCGAACATAAAATAAAACTTAGGCTTATTTTTCCCCAAAAGATTATCATAATCTGGATATGGACAATTTTTTAAAATGTAAACTTTCAGTAGTGAAATTAAACAGAGAAAGGTACCACTGTGAGAGTGATTTGAATTTTTAATGTTTACTTGTTTCTTTTCCCAAAGAATGTTGATAACTCGGTGGAGGGGTAGATTAGAAGCAGTTGATTCTTACGGAAAGGAAATGGTGATACCCAGAGACTTTCAGGAGAGGATTAGCCAACTCTTTGCAGAAATACTAGGTTCTAGGCTTTTAGGGGTTCTAAAACTCCAAAAGCAAAGTGAAGATGGAAGGAGTTTGGTCATTAGTTGCTTACTAAAGCTGTAGCTTAATACAGTCTGTACAATCTTTCATTAGGGTCCAAGAGAGAAAATAGTTTATTTTGAGCATTCTTGCACTACTGTTTAATTAACAGAAAGTAATTCCTAAAAGTTCTGGACATGTTTCTTCCCCTGTGCTACCACCACCTACTACTACTGCTACCACCACCACCACTACTACTACTATTATTATTATCAGAATTATTTCCACATCTAGTTAGATAATCCAGTTTCTATTGGTTAAGTGCCCATTTTCATGATTACTCCCCTGTACTGCCTTTGTGAACTTTAAGAAACAGTTTCCAAATTGTACTACAGAAAAGTTAAACTTGAATTATACAATAAGATTCTGAACACATTGGTTGATTATTTTACTTTCTTACAGGTTTGTGTATTAGACCTTCGGAAATAGCGCTACTAGTTGGAAGCCATGGACCGACTATGAATGTGTACATAGCCAAAATGACTGTCCCTGACCCATGTACTGCTATAGTCCCACTTGAACCATGGCCAGTCCACTACAGCCAAACCTAAAGGAAATATATACATACAGTGTATATAAACAAAATTGCACCCTGAAGATGACAGTTTTGTCACAGCTTGTGAATTCTGTTCACCAAGTGCTGGAATCTAATCTGCTGTGCCCCTAAAATAGCATTTAGAAGTTTTGGATATGAAAAACAGAAGAGAGAAATATACATTATAAAAGCAGACCATACATGTACCAGTTTTTGGATACTAATGACAGCCTTGTTTCTCCCCTTGAATCAGCAGACACCATGGATTATATTCTTTTTTCCCTTCAGTAGTGAGCAGTTTGTATGTACAGAGAAAATGGACTTACAAAAACTTGCAGCAGTAGTTTGTTCTTGCTTTTCAATTTTGTTTTTGGTTTAGATTATGGATGCATGAAGTAAGGGAGTGAATCAATTTCTTGTTTATATTTTTTCACCTTTTAAACAACAAAAAATTCTTAAAAATATTTTAATGCATTTTTTTTGAAAAGGTAGATGTTTGGTACATTTTATGGCTCCCAGAGCATATATTCAATTGGTGCATATCGTGGAAGGGGGAATTGGAAATCAAATGAAAATATATGACTTTGGTCTTGTCAATCTGTAAGACACATCAGTAAAAGGGTATTATGCTCTGTTTTTGTGGTGATGTGGCTTAAATATAATAGTTTCTTTTTTTGGGACAAATTTCTGCCAATTAAAAACTAGAAGGGCACAAATTTTTTTTTGATACCATAGAGAAGATACATTTAAAAAAATCTTCTGATGTTTTGTAGCCATAACTAAAATATGGTTAAAATGTGCACTATTGTGAAAAGGAGCAAAGTAGTTTTGGGGTTTTTTGTTGTTTTTGTTTATTTGTTTGTTTTGCTTTGGTTTTTAAGAGATTAAAATGTTTCTGGATAAGGATTAGCTTCTCAAGTGTCCATCATTCTATATAGAAGCTTAAATGTGTAATGTAACCAAACCTCCAGTATTAAAAAAAATCTCTCCTATTATTTTTCTTTATACAAAGCAAGATAACGGCATATAACACTGCCATTACATGGCAAAATGTTTGCTACCTTAGTTTAAAAATCAATCTTTAAAACAAAAGACTTGCTTCAAGGTGTTTTTAAAATAGCAGTGATTCAGAATTTAAAAAAAAAAAGTATAATTGCACTAACTTCCCTGCTGCTCTCATTCTGCATTTGTGGTACTCGTGACTACATATTTTTCAAATATAGATTTAAGCTGCTAGTTTTTGTTTTAAGAAGTCACTACTCTATCATGTCTTTTACTCTGTTCATAACATCAAATATTTTCTTAAAGATAGGTATCAAGTCAAACCTCCTCTTATGCTCATGAAACTAAAAGTAAAGTATACAGACAAATGAAAGCATGGGGCCATGTTATATGTGAGAACAGGGTTGGTCATGATTTAACATAATCCAGGAATGTCAATTTTGAAGAGTTGTCAAATTTATATATCAAAGATTTTAATTAAGGAATTGCTTCTTGAGCTTAGCAAATTTATAACACTATTTCTGTCACTAATTATTTTGAGACCTTTACTACTAAAATTTTAATCTGTGTTCTAAGTTTAAGTAGAAATTGATTTAACCCAAGTAATGCAGCTTTGATTTTCAGCATTTGTTGTTTTGCTATTTCTACAAAACAACATTGATTGAAGCAAGTCTTGGTTTTACTAAGGTAGGGTAGCATTTGCTATTGGTAAAGAGAATAAATACACTTAATTTCACAATACATTGTTATATGTACCCCAGTTGTTCTTAGTGGGGACTATGATACTGTAATAATATTTTTTAAAATTTACATCCAGAGAGGCAGTCATTCATGATGGTTTTGTGCCAGCTGTTTTTAGGGTTTTGGATCACATTAGAGATACCTAGAACTTATTACCCTGTGACTTATGTAGGAAACCTAATATGCTGAGTATCTGGCACTTGAAATCCTGCTTTTATTGCTGGAGGTCCACATCTGTGCTTGACCTCTGTTGTTGTTTTAAAAAAAATAAATAAAAATAAAAAAATCTGTGCAATAATTTTTAAGTGTGCTCCCAGGAATAGACACAAATGTTTTGAGTATGTTTAAGCTGCATTTTCCTTTAACGATGCATTTGTCAATTGCACTGAACTTAAATCTGAAAGTCAGAGGTGATTATTGATAGTACTTTTGTATTTTGATATGGACAATTCATTTGCATACAGTTATTGACTTTTTCCCCAGCTAATTAAAAGATAGTCAAGAAATTCTGCAATATAGCTGCCAAAATAGACAGCTACATTTCTATGATATTGTCATCTTTTCTGTTTTTTTTTTTTTAATTTAGCTATTTTACTTAGGCATAATAGCCACAATAGGACATATAAAAATTATAAATGCAGAGCTTTATTATCCTGAAGTCTTGGGTCTTTTAAGTATACACTTCTCTGAAAGGTATCCATTTTGTAGGCTTGTTTTTCATGAGCATATGATTGTTTTTGCTGCTGTTCTCAACATCATAATTGCCTGCTGATGTGCCACGATGCTGCTCCAATAGATAAAAATAAGATTGTCTCTGATTTGAGCAGTAGCATGATTGCAAGAGACCAAGGTTCACAACCTGTAAAGTTCTATAGTTGGGGTTCTTGCTCATTTTCCTCCTATTTTTTTTTCTGAGAACTTATTCCTGAAGATCAACTGAATCCAGTAGTTTTTGTATCGTATTTCATTGTATATCATTGTTGTATAAGCTACTGTAAGAAACTTATAAGGAAAAATGGAAAGGAGAACGTGAATGAATAGTTGTTGATTAAAATAGAATAAAGAAAGAGCAGCTGCCACTCTTAAACATCATAAAGGAATATTTCTTTCTCCTGTGTGTAGGAAACCCGTGTAAGTTCTTATTTGTTACAATCCCTGTTTTCTATCATTTATCAGGAAACATCATTGACTTTCAAAATGACTTTTAGAAGTGAGATTTTAATTTCCTAATAGATCTTAGAGTGTTTTGCCTTCTGTTTTAGTTATTCTCTAGATAAACACATTTTAGGTTTAACACCTTTTACAGATACTGAAAGTGCCTCCTTTTGTGGTGTAAAAAACAAATTATGGTGCAAAAAGTAATCACTAGATTGAATTACATGAAGGTTTTTTTTGCTTTTTGACATGTAAAAATGTCAAGAGAAAGGCCAAAGATTTGTACTTTTTCACTTAACTTATAAAGCACTCCTTTTTTCCTTAAACTTCTTTCTGTCAAATTAGATTTAATGAGAGAGTACTATTTTTAAGGAGCTATCTGTTAATGTAGAATGATTTTGTTAAGAGTAATGTAAACTATTACTGAATAGAGGCCTAAAGAAGACTGTGCATTTTTGCTATTTAAAGGAATCACAAATGACCATACTTAACATGAGCAAAAATGGCAAGTTTTACAAGATAAGTAGAAAAATCTCAAATGCAGTGCTATTTACTCTTTCATTTTCTGAAGCACATTGTACATTTCTACCGAACCTATGTTTATTCTCACATGCTAAGGATGGTACTTGCATATTGCGGATATCTGTTGACAGTTTCTGCAAAGTCCGATCTCAGTGGACCAACATTGTGGCATGGCAGCAAATGCCAACGTTTTGGGGAATAGCAGCAAATCTATAAGAGACCCTGGTTGTTTTATTTTTGTTGTTGTTGTTTCCAAAGCCTCCCCCTTCTCCTGAGTCAGCAGGATTGGAAGGAGGGTAGGGAAGTTATGAATTACTCCTTCCAGTAGTAGCTCTGAAGTGTCACATTTAATATCAACTTTTTTTTTTAACATGATTCTAGTTAAATGTAGAAGAGAGAAAGAAAAAAAAAAGAGGAAGTGTTCACTTTTTTAATACACTGATTTAGAAATTTGATGTCTTATATCAGTAGTTCTGAGGTATTGATAGCATCCTTTATTTCTGCCTTTACGTTGACAGTGTTGAAGCAGGGTGAATAACTAGGGCATATTTTTTTTCTAGTAAGCTGTTTCATGATGTTTTCTTTGGAATTTCTGGATAAGTTGAAGAAAACATTCTGCATGTTGTATCTAGTCTGATGTACTTATCCATCTCATTACAAAACAAACAAACAAAAAAAAACCACACAGACTGCATTTTGTAGCTCTGAAATCCTTGAATACAGAAGTAATTTTCTTCTTTCCTGACTTTGACATTGTAGCTATAATGTTTTCATTTTGATTTTTACAAATCCTTTGGGTCTAATTCTGTGAGCCTACCTATAGCACTGGATTAAAATGTCTGCATCATTTCTTTAGTTATCCAGTTAACTTTAAAACTGTTGTAAAAGTGTAAACCAGCCCATGACAGTTTTTGTACATGTTAAAGAACTTTATTGTTCAGTTTTCATGATTATTGTGTAAGGAAGACTGATATAGATGTTCTATGCTGTCCTGGACCATGTTAATTACACTTACGATGTATTTTGGTTCCACATCACAATGATTTGTTCCCAATGACCCTATTATCCTTTCTAGGCACATTTTTTGTTGATGTTGTTGCAGTTTCCCTTTGCATTGTATTGCTTTGACAACTGTAATTTGAATCAGATCTGAAAGAGGTCCAGAATAAAATATATTTTGATATTATGTTGGCTGTGTACATATATAAAATCTTTGATATCTATGTAGTTTGTATAGACTGTTTACTAGTCAAGTAAAGAGAAAGGGATGCTATTTCTTGTTTACAATTTCTTGTTTACATTTTCATTGATTTTATTCCTCCAGTGTTCTATTGTAGAATAAACTTTTTTGCTCTAAGTTAGCCTTCATAACATACAGCATGTCTAATTCTCTCCCATAATGGTGTTACCAGTTACAACTGCCATCAGAACCCAAAACCACTGTTTTTCATAAACATTGTTTTCCGAGATAATATACTTTAAAGTAAGCCCATATATAAAATTACAAATTTTACTATTTTATTACTTCTTGCCGGAGATAAGATTTTTTTAAACGAAGGGGTTATTTACTATTTTTATTAAAGAAGAATAGAGCATCTAATCCACTAAGGAGATAGTGATTAGTTTTGAATTATTTTGAAAAATTGATATTGTATTTAAAGGACATTATTTCATGTACTCAAACTGAAAGAGACCTCAGATGCATTCGCTTGCCTAGCACACAGTTGAGCACAAAACAAAGTGTGCATGTTGAAGATTTTTTACTGCAGGAGGCTCAGCTTCCTTAATGACATGTTTCCCTTCATATAAATCACTGTAAGCTAATCGTTTTCCTTAGCGAGTTGCTTATGTTACTACAACAACCTTATAATCATTGAGAAAAGATACTGAGTAGTTTCCATTTTAATTAGTCCCAACTCCTTTAGAGTTGCTTAGAGACTTTTAAAAAATTATTAAGCATATTTTTTTGTTTCGTGTCTCAAAAGCTTGTGTTCTCCAGGTCTTCTACTTTGTCTTTCCGTTTCCTTAAGCAGACAACTACAGGCATAGCCTTATCATGTTTCACTAGAGATAAGCCACTGCAGTTGTTAGAACTGAAAGCCTTTCATTTTCAAGGGGTTAACTTTTATTGCATGGCCTAGATTGTTAACAATAATCTGCATTTTATACTTTTCCAATAAAGTGTTGGATTACTGAGGATTAGAATCCATATAAGCTTGAGGTAAAGCTGAAATTAATTGGAGCAGTCATAGAATTGTTTTAAATTTTATATTTCTTATACTTTGCAATGGATTAGATTTCATACCTATTACAGTACAAAGCCGATCAGATTAAAGTTACTGTTTTCCCGGTATCTTAATTTGAAAAACACAGTGGAAGAGAAGACACTATATAGACAGTCGTCTTATGGTGCTTTTCTTTGCTGTACCAAAGCTCTCTGTCAACAATGAAATGTTAACCCTATGCTACTTTTTCTGCATGCTTCTCAATTGTCATATCTCTATGCTTAATTGTCCTCTAACTTGTAATATTTTTGTATTAAATTTTTTAGGAGTTCCTTGTAATTTCTTTATAATTTAAAATATATTAAACACAAAGTGTTTAGTAAAGTACCGAAGATAATTACTAATGTTTCTTGGTCGTTGGGTTTATATGATCATTTGGGGAGGCAACTCACATTTTAGGAAATAGGATCAATGGGGTGGAATCTGTACAGAGAAGGATAACACCATTCTATTAAAAACAAAAGAACAAAAACTTTCTAAACCTACTAACCCAGTGTCAAAATGGGCTGCCTTAATAGGGACTGCACTCTCAAAAATATCAAAAACGTAGGTTGGATGGCCAGTGCTGTGGAGAAACTTCAGTACTTCATTGAGTAAGTACCTCAAGTAGTCAAACTCTTAATTAAAAATCCAGTCACGCTAAGGTGTGAGATATCAGACATCTGAAAAATGTCAGCTTTCTAGAAGGTCACACATTAAATTTAGGAGATTGTGAAAAATTTGCATGCTGCTGAAACATTCCACATAAGCTTTTATATTGGCATTACTTACATACATACAGTACTTGCCCAGGTAATGGTCAGATTTTTCCAACATGGGTTTGTGAGGAGCAGTTTACACCAGTAGATGAGGAATAGCTAGAATTCAGTATGAAGAGCATCACAGTGGGTATGGATATCATGATGATGGTCTAGAGTCATCAGGTAATTCAAAGTAAGTTGAATATGACTTAAAAGTATCAGTATACAGTTTTACTATTTCCATCTGAAATGGTTGAGTTATTTTAGTGTGTGGGAATAAACTTTGAGGTTGGACAGATGTGATATTGCAGTAAATGAAGTCTTACAATAAACAGAGTTTTTAAAGAGTTTAAGTTAATTTTATTTTTAAAAAATGCTGGTTAACCTGGAGTGTGCATTTGTATTATTTGAGAGGTAAAATGCCTGGCCATACCCTAGACCTAGGTAACACTTGGTAAGTATGGTTTTGTTCTTTGGTTTTTGTGCAGTAGGTGACTGTCATTGGTGTGGTACATGTATTACAGAACACATGCATAGAAGGTATATATAATAGAATCCTATTTCCAGACTCCCAGGCAAGTCCTCAATGATAACATACTGTTAACATTTTGATAGATGTTCTCCAGTTTCAATGCACACTCCTATAAAAAGAAAATTCGAATTTGAGTGTAATATTCATTGACTTCAAAGATTCAAAGACAGTCACACTGAAATCATCAAGGACTTTTTTTCTCATCAGCATCAGCACTTCCCTGTTCTGTACATGTGGAATCTCTAGGGTTTAAAGTCATAAATTCTACTTGACTTCCAGGCATGATTCCAAACTCCACCCTTCATTAGCTATTTGACCTGAAGAGGTACTGTCATGTTTCCCCCTCTATATCATGGGGCTTTTGATAGGCGCAGAGATCAGTTAAGAGGTCAGTGTACTTCAGAGAGAGCTGCTGTCCACTGGTTCACTCCCCAAATTCCTACAGCAGCTGGGCCGGGCTGGTCTTGGCCGAAACAGAGAGCCAGGAATTTAATCCAGGTTCTCCTGCATGGATGTCAGGGTCCTAAATGCTTGTGCTATTGCAGCTGCCTCCCAGGTTCCACATTAGCAGGAAGCTAGAATCAGATGCCAGAGTCAAAAATTCAACCCAGGTACCCCAATGTGGGATACTGATAGTTTAACTGCTAGGTTAAATCTAAAACTTGGATTAAAATAGATGAACATGTTGATGTATCTAAAACCCTTAGAGAATTGTACCTGGCTGTATAAAGTATGCAGTGTGTTACCATTTTGATTCTTCATGGCCACGTTATACTCCAAAATGTAGCCTCGTATAACATACATTTACTTTTTCGCTGCTTCTGTTTTAAAGGATGGTGCGTAGTGTATCTGTGGGATATAGTCAACGGTCGATTCTGCTGCACATCTCTTGTTAGTAAGACTACCCAATTTGTAGAAGGTACTTTTCTTGGGAAAAATGCTTAGTATATTCAATGTAGATACACAGGGAGTAATTTAGACCAATAAATGACAATTGTGGAGCAGGGATTAGCAGAAAATATCCAATTTTTAAGCCTATGTATTTTTCTTACGTGTAATGAAATGCTAAAGATGTGACTAAGATTTTGTTAGATGCATGAAAATCATACCGGAGCACAGTATACAGGTTAAATAAAATTAGCAGCTTTTACCACTATTAATATACAGTCATTAGAGGAGGCCAAATTCCTAGTTCATGTGTTAACTTAGCAGACATTTGGGTTTTTAAGTCCACTTTCAAACCCATTGTTTGACTCATTCAGTCCTGGATCTTCAGCAAATATTTGTTCAGTATTTGCTGTGTTCCAGGAATTATTCTGGCACTGGATGTACAATAGTGAATAGGAAAACAAACCAAGTTCTGCTCCAGTGAGCTGTGACCACAAAGGAAGATAGGTCAGTAGGGCAATGACAGCCAAGAGTTACATTGAAACATCTGAAGTTACTGGTTTTCTAAGTTAAGTCTTTAGATACTGGCAGTTTCAAATAGTGCACCCTAATTTGAGGTGCTGTGTTTGTACCAGACAAGGGGTACCTAACAGCTTGAGGTTTTCCGTCTTTCATAAAGAAAGCTCCCCTAGCTATGAATGTCACAGGACACCCAGTACATCTCTCTCATCCACATTACACCTGTGCTTGCTTACTTCACGTCTTCCAGTGTTCAGAATTGTAATTTTAAATAACATGTTTACATCTCCGTTTATTACTTTAAAAATGTTCATTGATTTAACCATAAAAGGCAAGGAAATTAAGCACTTCTGAGAGTTTGTGATCTTCTGAAAGGTGATGTCATATTCCTGCATTAGAGCCAGGAACTCAGAATGTTGGAATCGGGCCAATCACTGTCCCTCTTCTCAAACCCTTATCCTACCAGGTCTCCAAAGAAGCAGTGTAGGAATCAAAGTAGCTATTCATTAGTAGCTCCTTGAGCTACTCCTATCCCAGTGGGAGTTGTGGGTTAGGGCTTTGCCACTCAAAAGGGTAGCCCATCAAGCTGCCCTAGAAACCTCCTGGAACTTAATTCAGATCCCAGGCAAGTACCTATTGAATCAGCAGCTGCAGGTACAAGAGCTTCCAGGTAAAAATACCCATGAAAGTTTGAGAAGAACTAGGTGTAGGCCCACCTCCCATTAGAGGATATCAATACTTTTGCCTTCTCCACTATCCTGAATTCCTTGAGGCCAGCATAGTAATTAGTGGCAAGAGCAGAAGAGAGGAAGAAGAGGTCCCCAAAGGAACTGTGATGGAGCTTACTGATTAGAATGTGAAGTGAAAAAACACTAGGGTATTTAGATTACCTTAGAGAATTATTAAAGTAATCCTTCCCACTTTAATCCACAATCAGTATCGCAGGCTCTGGCCAGTTTATCAAGTTCACTGGATGATCTTGGGCGAGAAACCCTCTGCCTGTGTCCTTATCTGTGAATCGGGAATATTAATTACTTACCTCAGGTTGTGAGGCTCAAATGAGATGATGGCTTTTTTTTTTTTTTTAATTTAGCATCCTGTGCATATTTAGTATGTGTTAAGGCAGGAGAGTTTAGCCATTCTTAGCCCCTGGTGGTGATGCTGGTAAAGGATGCTGTGGTGAAATGAAAGCAAAACTTCCCATTATCTCATGTTGAAGTTTGTATCTCACTTATTAAGTTAGGTTTCTTTTTCCAATTTGTGTGTGGCCTCTTCTTCCCTCCCAACAACCTCACCCCCACATTTGCTTAATTCCTCATGGTTAGGTTCAGTCAAGCTGACCACCCACTGCTCACTGTCCATACTTCCTTCTGTCTCTCCACTCTTGAGTTAGGTACCCCATTTTTCTCCTTTAGCTGTGTGTGTAGAATTGCTGCCTAAGCTATTCTTAGACTGGGTTCCTGAAGGGACCAGCCTAGCACACTTTTCTTTGGATCTCAAGAGTCCAGCACAGTACATGTTTGATTGACTCGGAGGTGTAGACACGACGGGGCGGACATTCCTGGGGAATAAAAAAAATTTTTTTGAAATTGTATTATTTGAGAGGCAATGTTACAGAGAGGGAGAGACAAAGAGAAAGGTCTTTCATCAGCTGGTTCACTTCTCAGTGAACAGCTGGAGGTGGGCCAATCTGGAGCCAGGAGCTTCTGAGTCTCCCATGCCGGTGCAGGGGCCCATCTCCCACTGCGTTCCCAGGTTATAGCAGAGAGCTGGATTGGAAGAAAATCAACCAGGACACGAACCGGTGCCCATATGAGGTGCTGGCACTGCAGGTGGGGGCTTAGTGTACTATGCCATAGCACCAGCCCCTGAAAGTAAAATTTTAAAAGGAGAGGCTGATGCATTGTAGCGCAAGAACGCTCCCTTTTTCCTCTGAAAGTGAACCTGAACAAGTTACTTTACATGTAAACATCAATTTCTTACGTTTGAGAAACAGGATTTCTTGTTTTCAGACTGGTTGGAAGAATGAACAGTTGTGTAAATGATTAGCACAGTGACTGGCATAAATTGGGTTTTCATACATGGCATTATTATTTTTACCTTTATTTACCCTTACAAACATGCCAGAGAAAACATTTATTTGACCTAATGATGTTAAATAATTTCCTGTAATTAGATCTATAAAGCACAGCTATTATGAATAGAAATCTGAGAGTAGTTTATTGAACAAACAGTTCTTTAAAGTTACATCTTTTTAGGATGGGACATCTTAAAATCTGAGTACTTTCTGCTCTTGGAGTGGGAGATGCGGATCAGTTCCCTTGTGTTACTTTATCTGCAGTTTTTTGTCTTGTCCTTAGTGTCTACTACACTTTTTTTTTTCTTGTCAAGAACTAGAAAATGCACTTTTAAAAGCAATTCTGTGCCAAACATCCACTTTGTAATCTATTATTTATAGAAAAACATCAGAAATTGCATCGATATTAAGACCCAAGGTTCTAAAGTTTAGCATTTCACATTTGTCTTCCTTTTGGCTTCTGTTTCAATCATCTCACTTGGATTTCAATTTTGAAACATTAATCAAGGTCAAAATAGCACTCTCCCTTATTTGTGTTTGGTCATCTTTGTCTTTCTGGCAGAAACCTTTTGTTCTGTGTAATTTTGATTCCTTGGGAGTAGTAATGCATGTTCATTTTAGAAAATTTCAAAGTAAAAGAAATGAAGATGTGTGTAAATAAAGAGAAAATCATGGTTGATATCATATTTAGCTTTGAGCAGGACTCTTCAGTAGCACTAAATAGAAGCGACGAAGGCGTTTGTGGGAAGCAAGGCATCCTGCTGCCCCGTGTGGGATTTGCAGCCTAAGTGAGAAAGTACGTGGTTTTTTTTGTTTTTGTTTGTTTTTTTTGACAGAGTGGACAGTGAGAGAGACAGAGAGAAAGGTCTTCCTTTTGCCATTGGTTCACCCTCCAATGGCCGCCGCAGCCGCCAGTGCACCGCGCAGATCCGATGGCAGGAGCCAGGTACTTATCCTGATCTCGCATGGGGTGCAGGGCCCAAGCACTTGGGCCATCCTTCACTGCACTCCTGGGCCACAGCAGAGAGCTGGCCTGGAAGAGGAGCAACCGGGACAGAATCTGGCGCCCCGACCGGGACTAGAACCCGGTGTGCTGGTGCTGCAAGGCAGAGGATTAGCCTAGTGAGCCGCGGCGCTGGCCGAAGAACATGTTGTAAACATTAAGTCACTGTGGTTGTGGCGCTGTTACTGAGTCATAACCTAGCTCATACCAGCCTATTGACTCATTTTCCTCTCCCAACACTGACACCCCCTCCACCTCAGTCTCTCTCAAATTAGTTACTTAGTATTCTAGATGCTTTGCTTTACATTTGTAAACATAAGTTTTGTTTAACGGGATAATACTGTACACCTTCCCATGTCATTAATCAACTTTATTGAGCTCTAACAAAATGAAGAACATTTGGAAATTGTACAGTCACATGAGTTTCCGAAAATCACCCTTAGGAAAATGAACATACCTGTCCCTTTCAGGAGCTTCCTCTAGCCTCCTGAGAATCCCTCTCTCAGCCCTCCCTCCCCTCCCAGCAATCTCTGACAAGCACTGATTTGTTTTGTCACTCTAGGTTGGCTTAGAATTTTGCAAAAATGGAATCATACTATCGACTATTTAGGGAGGAGACCATCTGGTTTCTTTCATTCTGTAATTATTTGGAGATTCATCTGTGTTTCATCAATCATTCTTATTCGGAATGAATTACTGTTTGCTACATGATATCCTATCATAGGAATATGCCAGACGTTATTTAACCAATAACCAATTTCTGGCATTTGGATTGTCTCCATTTTTTTGGTTATTATTAATAGTGTTCCTATAAAGCATGCACGTCTTACCTGTATATCAAACATTCATTTATCTTGGGTAAATAGCTAGGAATGGAATGGCTGGGAAATACTCTTATGTATATGTAGATTTTCCCCAAGAAACTGCGGAACTTTTCTGAAGTGGTTGTACAACGCACTATGTTGCATTTTAACAACCAGCACTCTATGACCGGTCTAGTTGTTCTGCATTCTCACCAATTGTGGCAGTCTTGGAGAAGAAAACATATCTTTTGAATAATTTTAGACTTACAGAAGAGTTGGAGAAATTGTACAGTGAATTCCCATGTGTGCTTCACCTAGTTCTTGCTGGTACTAATACATTTGGTGTGCCTCTCAAAACGAAGATATTAACATAGGCACAAAGCTTTTTAACAAAGGTGGGATTTGTTCCGGCTTTCCCAGTTTTTCCACCAGTGTCCATTTTCTGTTCAAGGATCCCATCTGGAACACCACAGTCCATGGACTTATCAGGCTTTCTCCATCTCCTTCAATTTCCTACACTTTGCCCATCTACCCCCTTTTATGCCTTTGCCATCTTCTAAGAAATGTGGTCAGGTATTCCATAGACTGTCTCGTAAGCTGGATAGCTCTCGTGTTCGAACTGGCATTTCAGGTCCTAGGGAAGATGGTTGCAGAGTTGCAGTGCCCTTCACATTCTTACAGGATCTTGGTAATATTAATGTAAGTGTTTCACTTGGAAAAGGTGGTGTCCGTAAGGTTTCTCCACTGTAAAGCTATGATTTTCTTAACATTTTCAGTTTCCTTCATGAGGAGTGAGTTGCTAATTCCAGCCCATATTCCAGGGGAGGGAAATAAATAAAGCTTCATTTCTTTAAGGGAAGAATATCAGCAACTGTGGATATACATCAAAGCCACCACAGAAATTCACACACATATATGTGTTTACTTAAAGGCTAGGCAAATAATTTGCTTCATGTTTGTCCCTCTGATTTTCACATTCATTAGTGGATCTTGCCTGCATCAATTATTATTGCATTGTTTTATTCGGATTTTCTAATTCCCTCATTCATTTTATATTTATTATTTGGAATTCTTCTGTAACAAAGATTTCTTCCTTCTCAGATTCAGTCATTCATTCAATCATATCAATGCAAAGTTTGGAATCCCCATGACCAAGCTCAATTCATAAAATGCAGATTCACAGGCTAACCCCCGGCTCAGTAATTCCCTCCAAGGACTCACAGAACTGAGCAAAACCATTAGACTCAGGGGTACAGTTTCTTGCAGCAGAAGGATACAGAGCAAAATCAGCCCCAGGAAAGCACACACAGGGCAAGGCCCAGGGGACCAGATGCAGAGTTTGCCTTTATTTTCTTCCATGGGAGTCAACTGGACAGCGTTTACTCTTGCCAGCAGTAAGTGTGGCAGCTCACACACAGCGCTGCCAGCTAGGGAAGCTCTCCCAAGACTTGGTTGTCCAGTTTACGGGACTTGGGTCACGTACAGTGGTTTGCTATTGATGGCTGTCAGGGATTTCAAGCCCCTTTTGAGATTAGAGGTTGAATTCAGTGGCCCTAGAGCCCCAACTATAAATCCCATTGCTAGCGTGATATGGCCTGTCCAAGGGTCCACACCAACTCAGCTGAATCTCCCTTTTGGCAATATTAACATTTTACTGCACAACCAGTATGGACTGGTTGTGATTATTTGTTATTTATTTATTTAGAAAGAGTTAAAGAGGGAGAGGGAAAGACAGGTCTTCCATCCACTGGTTCACTCCCCAGATGGTCACAACAGCTAGTGTAGACCAGGCCAAAGCCAGGAGCTTTTTCTGGGTCTCACATGGGTGACCATGGCCCAAGCACTTGGGCCGTCTTCATGTGCTTTTCTCAGGCGCATTAACAGGGAGTTCCATCAGAGGTAGAGCAGCCAGGACTTGAACTGGTGCCCATAAGGGATGCCAGCGTCACAGACAGCAGTTTTACCTGCCACGCCACAGCACCAGTCCCTAGATCCTTTATTCTCCAGGTTAGGCTCCAACACTGTCATTTTGGTGCTCACGTAACTTCTGTGACCCCTGAGAGCTCTTTCAGATCAGCTCCTGCACCCTCCCCATTTGTCACCATCCTTTTTTTTTGAAAGCACTTTTGCTACTTTCTGGTAGCTTTTTTTTTTTTTTTTAATTTTTTGCAAGGCAGAGTTAGCCAGTGATAGAGACAGAGACAGAGACAGAGACAGAGACAGAGAGCTTTATAGACAGAGAGAGAGAGAGAGAAAGGTCTTCCTTCCATTGGTTCACTCCCCTAATGGCCGCTACGGCCAGCGCTGCGCCAATCCAAATCCAGGAGCCAGGTGCTTCCTCCTGGTCTCCCATGCGGGTGCAGCACTTGGGCCATCCTCCACTGCCTCCCGGGCCACAGCAGAGAGTTGGACTGGAGGAGGAGCAACCGGGACTAGAACCCGGGGTGCTGGCGCCGCAGGCGGAGGATTAGCCAAGTGAGCCGCCGCGCTGGCCCTGGTAGCTATTTCAAGATACCCCAGCCTCTTCTAGTATTTTCTCTGCCCCGGCCATATAGTGAGCCATTTTTTTCAAAGAAGCTTAATTGCTTTTGTTGGGAAATGTTACTTAGAAATGAGATTCTGGCTTGCAGGTGTGTTCACTGCTGCTGAGATGGGACTGCCTAGAGCCTCCTTCCATGGGAAAAGCTGGTATACGAAGGCGTGTGTATTTAATCTCTGTATTCTCACAAGTCCCTCTGTATGTGTTAAAACAAACATGCATTCCTATGAATACCTCTGACTCTAATCCAGCTCTGCTGGGTTCATTCTAACCTTCTCCCGTGCTTACTCTTCACTTCTTGCCTGTAACCCATCTCCTGTTACCTTTCTTTACTAATTGTTCAGCACTAGAATGGGTGTAGAGTAGTTTCAGAATTCCTACGCTGTACCCATGTGAAAACCAGATTGGCCAACCAGAACGCAGAATTTTTGTGAAGTTCTTTTTGCCTTTACCCTTACAGTACCTAATCAAGGCAGTGTTTTCCAAAGTTACTTAGATAAGTTCCTTTCCCCCCACCACCACTTCAGTCAGGTTATGTCATTCATTTATAATATAAATTACACATCAGCCTACATTTCATTCTGATATTGAGTTATTTCTTAATTGCATGCAGTACAATTCACTCATGGCGGTATAAAATTCTATGGGTTTTGACAAATGCAGTCATTTATATACCAATTACCAAGATACTATAAACAGTTTCATTACCATAAAAACTCGCATGTAGTTCCTTCTCTCCTCTCTCAATCACTGACCTATTTTCTGAATAGTTTTGCCTTTTCCAGGATTTCATAGGAGTGAAATAAAACTTCTATACATGGCCTTTGAGCATGGCTTCTTCCCATTACTAACACAGGTTTGCTGCTCATTCACGTTGATGGGTGAATCACTGCTTGATTGCTTTCAGTTGCTGATTTCTGGTCTGGTGTAGGGGGTACCACAGCTGGCTTCGCCACCCACCTGTTGGAGGACATTTCCATGGTTTCCAACATTCAGCAGTTTTGAATATGGCAGCTACTATAAACATTTATGTGTGTACACCTTTCTTGTGTGATTGCAGTTTTCAGTTCACTTGGGTAAATGCATGGGGGTAAGAACAGAAGACTACATGATACATAGAGGCTTAACTTTATAAAAACCAACCACACTGTTAGGCAAAGTGGCTGTACCATTTACCCTCCTCCCCACAGATGAATCTCTGTAGATCCACATCCTTGTCATCAGCTATAACTTTTAGGTGTTTTTTTTTAAAAATCATTCTAGTAGGGGTGTCATATCTCAGCCTGGTTCTAACTTGTATTTCCCTAATGGCTAATGATGTTTACTGTCTTTTCATGTCTTCTAGCCATATATATTTAAAATGCTTATTTTATTTAATTATTTTTTATTATTTTTTGGAAAGCAGTGAGACAGAGAGACAGAGATTTTCCATCTACTAGTTTATTCCTCAAATGCCAGCAGCCAGGGCGTGTTTTTACTTTTGATGCCGTGTTTCCTTCTAAGGACTCACGTAGCCATATCCCCTAGCTACTTATATCTTGTGCTTTCATTTTTTGTGCCAAACCTAAGAGCCTAGAATTCAATCAGTGTCTTACCCAAACGGTGGCATAGACTCCAGTACTTGAGAAATGTTCTGCTGCCCCATGGGGTGCGC
The DNA here is from genome assembly GCF_051225735.1 of Oryctolagus cuniculus. Taxonomy (NCBI): domain Eukaryota; kingdom Metazoa; phylum Chordata; class Mammalia; order Lagomorpha; family Leporidae; genus Oryctolagus; species Oryctolagus cuniculus. The sequence goes on from NC_142870.1 coordinate 102,795,565, forward strand.
AATAGCGGGAATCTGGATCAGAAGCAGGGGAGCCAGGACGTGAACAGGCGCTCTGATGGAATGTGGCATCTTAACCACCGTGCCAAATGCCTGCCTCCAGCTGTGTATCTTCTATGATGCAGGACTAGTTCAGAATTTTTGCCCATTTTTTTTAAAAAAGGGAGTGTTTCCTTTTTATTGAAATTTAATAGTTCTTTATGTATCTTTATATAAGCTCTTTATATGAGTTCTTTTTTTTCCTTTTTAACAGAATCTTTCATAAAGCAGAAGTTCATAGTTTTGTTGAAGTCCGATTTATCATTTTTAAAGCAATCATCATTTGGTGTCATATCTAAGAAAGTTCTGCCTGACCGAAGTTCATAAAAAAGTTCTGTGTTTCTTCTGGATAGTTTACAAACTTCATCTTTAAATTTTGTCTATAACTTATTTTGAGTTAATTTTTGCCTATGGCGTAAGATATGAGTCAAATTTCATTTCTTTGTACATAAGTATCCAATTCTTCCAGCAACATTTGTTGAAAAGACTGTTCTTTCTCCACTGAATTGCCTTTGCATTTACTTTGTCTGATGTATATGTTAATCTTTCTGATTTTTTGGTGTAGGTGGTACTGTTGCTTTTAAATTCCGGTTTCTAATTGTTTGCTGCAGATACATGGAATTACAGCTGACTTTTGTATATTGACCTATTTTGTACCCTTGCAAATTTGCAAGCCTTTTTGGAGTTTGCTCTGAAGAAGATCATCATGTTATGTACCCATATACAGGGTTTTCTTTCTTTCTATAATCTCTATGCCGTGGAAGATGCACTTCTTGTCCTATTGCACTGAATAGGACCTCTGGGAAGATGTTGACTAGGAAGTCAGAGCTGACACCTTTAATATTTTACTGATTGTTCAGGGACCAGTGTTCATTCTTTCACAACAGCTGTTAAGTTTTTTGTGTATGTCTTTTCTGAGATTGAGGAAATTCTATTCTGTTTTTAGGTTGTTGAAATGTGTGCTATGCATAAATGCAGAATTATAAATGTTTTCTTCATGCATTGAGATAATCATATGATTTTCTTTCTTTAGTCTATTGACTAAAGAAAGAAATAATTGGTATAGTAAAGTATGTTGATTGATTTTTGGTCATGTTGTACTATCATTTTTTATACACTTCTGCATTAATTTGTTAACAGCTTGCTCCATATTCATGAGGTATATTTTTCTGTAGGCCAGTTGTGTGTGTGTGTGTGTGTGTGTATATATCTTTGTTATCAGGAAAAGGATGGCTTCATATGGTTTGGAAAGTGATCCCTCTGCTTTATTTTCTAGAGAAGTTTCTGTATAACTGGAATTGTTTCTTCCATAAATGCTTGGCAGAAATAACCAGTGAAGCCATCTCAGCCTAGATATTGTTCTGTTGTAATGTTTTTAAGTCTGTATTTTTTTTTTAAGAAATATGGTTTCTCCATGTTTCCTGTTCTTTGATAATTTATTCCTTTGAATTGAAGGAATTATCAGCTGTGTCTAAGTTTGGAATTTATGGGGTAAAGTTGTTTGTAATATTCTCATTATTTTCTTAATGTCTTTAGGACCTTTACTTATCCATAAGTACTTTTTCATTCTTAATATTGGTGATTTATATCTTTTTTTAATCCTTTGTCAGGCTACCCAGAGTTTACCTATTTTTTGCTCCTTTCAAAGAACCAACTTTTGGGTTGATTTTTCTCTTTTGTTTTCTAAATTTAATTCAATTTCTGCTCTTCATTATTTTATTTGTTTAGATTTGTTTGTGCATTTTTTTTCCTAGTTCCTCAGGCTGCGAGCTTGGATCCTTGATTTGAGACACTTCTTTATTTATTAATTCCATATTTCTTTCTAAGGATTCATTTAGCCATATCTTCCAGCTACTGCTATTTTGTGCTTTTATTTTCATTCAATTTAAACATATTTCATAATTTTTTGTGACTTTCTCTTTTGCATAGTTTTTGTTTTGGGGCTTGGTTTCTTTTGTTTTTCTGTAGTGTTATTTAATTTCCAGTATTTGAATATTTTCCATTTTTGATTTTAGAGCAATTTCATTAGGTTCAGGGAACATAGTGTGAATTTGGTCCTTTTGGCTTTGTTAAAGTTTGTTTTATGCTGAATGTTCCACGTGTATTCCTAAGAACATGTGTTCTGTTGTTGCAAAGTATTCTAAGGGTCAGATCAAATGACCAAATCATGTTCAACAAAATATCCTTATTGATTTCCTATTTACTTATGTATTGATCAGAGCACAGTTTTGAACTATTTGAGTAAAAGTCTGGATTTACCCGTTTCTCCTTTCAGTACTGTCATTTTCTACGTTGTATATACTGAAGGCCCCTTCTTATGCACATGCATATTTAGGGTTCGTAAGCCCTCTGCAACCGTTAAGTACTTTTTGCCCTTCTTTCCTCTGTTCTCATCTCAGAAGCTCTAGCTCATGGTTAGGAAACCACTGGTACAGAAGATGGGACATTTAACATGCTCTGATCAGAAGCCCTGGCCACCCACTGCTTCTCTCCTGTTAGTCACTGTGGTGAAATCCTTTACCTTTTCTTATACAAAAAAAATTAAGATCATTTTTAAAAGAGTCTCATTGGAATAAATATGGAGTTCCCTGGCATACTACCTGTTACAGAGAAAGCACCATTAAGTGCTGGTTAGCGTGTAGGGCTGGCCAGGTAGTTTCTGCTGCCATCAGCCCCATCCTTGTTCTTCTCCCTCTGCTGGGGCGTGGAGCCTGCAATTTCTTTTTCTCGCACTCTCTTGTCATCTGCATTTCTGCTAAGTTCTGTGAAAGGGAAGTGCTGGGGAAGAGTGGAAGAAGGAGTGACTGAGAGAGATCTTCCATCCACTGGTTCACTCCCCAAATGGCTGCAGCGGCTATGGCTGGGCCAGGTCGAAGCCAGCAGCCAGGAACTTCATCCGGATCTCCCACATGGGTGGCAGGAGCTTGAGCACTTGGGCTATCTGTCTGCTGCTGCTTTTTCTAGGCACCTCAGCAGGGAGCTGGATCAGAAGTAAAGGAGCCTGGACATGAACCAGCGCCCATAGGGGATACTGCTGTGCCACAGCACCAGCCCTCTCTCTGAGGCCTTTAACCTACTTCAACATCTTTCACTACAGGATATAATTTCCGTGTAAATTACACGTTTCAACATTTTAGGTGGAATAAACAGTTGCAGTCAGGAAGATTCAAGCAGGATTTAATGTAAACCTGCTTAAAAAATTTCCCCTCTCTAGTCCAATATTGTAACCTGATAACATTTTTTACAAACTCTTTACTTTCCCTTAACAGAAATTCTTTAAAATTACATCTAGACAGTAATGATGGCATTTTAAACAAATAGCCTGAAATGGTGTTACCTCATTTTCAACACTGTGTTCCAAAAGGAAATTAGGGTTCCTTTGAGTGAAGCTTATTTCTTGACACTCAAATTTAACTGAGGGAAAGCAGAAAACGTCTTGGTAAATCTGAATGCGATGATTTGAGAATCCTAGCATTATCACTCTGCTACAGAGGTGAACTGATGGAGTTCTGTCTGTAGGCAAGTACTTCTGAATGAAGCGTTCGGATGCCGTGTGCATTGCAAATACTAAACTGACAACCGTAATAGCAGCTATTATAAGATCGCCAATTCCTCCCTGCCAGGGACCATTTCTTCCTCATTTTATATCTCCAGAACCTGCCATGCTGTTTCACATACTATATATGCATAGTATGCGCTCTGAATAAATGACCGCCTGAAAAACTGACTGACTGAGTTGCAGTAATTTTTTAAAGATTTATTTATTTTGAAAGAATTACAGAGGGGCCAGTGCTGTGGTGTAGCAGGTAAAGCTGCCGCCTGCAGTGCCTGCATTCCATATGGTGCCAGTTCGTGTCCTGGCTGTTCCACTTCTGATCCAGCTCTCTGCTATGGCCTGGAATAACAGTAGAAGATGGCCCAAATGCTTGGGCCCCTGCACCCATATGGGAGACCCAGAAGAAGCTCCTGGCTCCTGGCTTTAGATCAGCACAGCTCCAGCCATTGTGGCCAATTGAGGAGTGAACCAGCAGATGGAAGACCTCTCTCTTTCTCTCTCTGCCTCTCCTTATCTCTCTGTGTAACTCTGCCTTTCAAATAAATCAATAAATAAATCTTTTAAAAAAAGGATTACAGAGAGAGGGAGAGACGGAGAGACGAGAGATCTTCCAACCACTGGTTCACTTTCCAAATGGCCACAGTGGCCAGTGCTGGGGCAGACTGAAGCTAGAGCCAGGAGCTTCATCCCAATCTCTGACGTGGGCGCAGGGGCCCAAGCATTAGCAGAGGGCTGGATTGAAAGTGGAACATCCAGGACTTGAACCAGTGCCCATATGGGATGTCAGCGTCACGGGTGGCAGCTTATCCCACTGCATCACAGCACAGGCCCCTGGAGTAGTTTATTTTGTAATATATAGCTATAATATGATTGGTACTTTAAAGCTGTCTTAGGTTGAAGGAAGGAAAGAAGAAATAAATGAATAAGCTCAAACATGTGAATCGTGTCCGTCAGATCACGTGTTTTCCATTGTTTCAAGACTAACTAGAAACAGCTGTATGCTCAGGATACCTACATGATTTGGGACCTAGACTGGTTTTGTTTTGTTTTGTTTGTTTAGTGGCAGAGAGAGAGAGAGATAGACAGAGCTCCTATGTACTCTTTCACTCTCCAAATGCCTGAAACAGCCAGAGAAGGCCCAGCCATATCTCAGAGCTGGGAACTCAATCCAAGTCTCCCATATGGCTAGGAATCCCAGCTACTTGAACCATCATCACTGCCTTCCAGGGTCCACATTGGCAGGAAACTCAAGTCTGGAGCCAGAGATGGGAATCCAACTCAGGCACTCAACGTGGGTTGTAGACACCGTAATCACTAGGCTGAATTCCTGCTCCCAGCTGGACTCTGGACCACTTCAGTGTCCTGTGGCCTCTGAGGGAATGGGGTGGAAAGAAAGGAGCATCTGGGTTGGAACTGATTAGCTTTGTACACTTCACCCAACTGCCCAGAAACCGAGCCTTCATTTATGACATAACAGCCAAAATGCCGATTCCCGGGGCTGCTTTGGAGATTAACTGGTTTTCTCTCCGTGGGGTGTGACAGTCTGTAAAAGCTAAATATTGTTGTTATTTGTTGGGGAAAGATGAAAGTTCTGGGATTATGACAGTGCTTATCTTTTCAGAAAAAAATGTTGAAAATAGCTAATTATTTTGTTTTTGAAACATGTTTAATTAATTTGGATCAGTTGATTGATTTACTAGGCTGTATTTTCTAGGGAATATTGTTATGCAAATTCAATATGCATATGTGTTCCCATAAATCCAAATTGTGTCATTGTCAATCTTCCTTTATTACTCTAAGCTATCTCTTACTCAAAGTTACTTGGCCAACTTCTTAAAAACTTTAATAATGGGAAAAAATGCATCATAGTTACCATCAAGATAGGGTAACCTAATCGCTTATGGGACTTCAAGCCATTATCCATTAGTAGCTTCTCTGTGCATTTACTAAAACATCGAAAACAGCAAATTAGAAAATAATGACAATACATTAAGGATGAAATTAAAAATACATTTTGCTTAAATATTTGAGATTATGAACCTAAATGAAACATCATGCCTGTGAGCTTGAAGACCTAAGAGGAGTTAATATTACAAAATATAGAGTGCTTTTTATGACAGGTTACAGTCTAGTGAGCTCCAGCCTTCTTGGCATGAGACTTTTTGAATTTGGAGGGGGATACGGAAATAACCCGGACACCCAGCTGCAGCTCTTTTGTTAGTAGACGGAACGATCAAGGCCAAAAGAGGTTCCATGACCTACCCAAAGTTTAGCAAAGTAAACATTAGACGGTGATCATGAATTAGAGGCAGTGGTACGGAGCACACACTCCAGGCCGCAGGGATTGCTCTATGGTCCATATACTTGTGCTGGGTTACTTAATGCACTGAGTCGGAGGAAAAGGGATGCAGATACGAATATTTGATCCTGGTTAGTATTTCCCTGATTATCCATCGAGAGCTGTTGATGTAATGGAAATCTGGCTCTGAAAGTAAAGGCTTGTATAACCTTGGCCAAATCCTAAGATATTTAAAAGGGTGTGGATTTTTGAATGTATAGTAGAAAAAATTAAATAACATGCATCACATATCTCTGGTGAACATGAGGTGTGTATGTAACTAACATGTCCAAAATGTCACTTTTCCCTTAACAGCATTCTTACCCGTATGGGTGCCCAAGTGCTGGGACATATGACCCCCTGACGTTAGGTGAACTGACACACAGATGTAAGGCATTTTGCTGTCTGGCCCTGTGATGAGTTGGTGTGGGGGTGACATGGTGGCACCTGTTTGAGGTTCTTTTTCCCATTGCTGGGGTGCTGCTGGCTTTCCCTCTCCATGGGTTCACCTCAGAAATCTTGCACAATGATGGTAAATTTACAGTGGCAGCTCAAGGACCACAAAATTGGAGAAGCTCCATCTCCCTGGAGTGAACAGCAAGACTCGAACCGGCACCCATATGGGATGCTGGCACTGCAGGCCAGGGCTTCAACCCACTGTGCCACAGCGCCACAGCGCCACAGCGCTGACCAACCGAATCCTTTTTTTTTTTTTTTAAACCTTGTTTAAAAGCCAAGATAATTTTTAAAAATATTTATTGATTTATTTAAGAGGCAGAGTTACAGAGAGAATGAGAGGGAGAGGTCTTCCATCTGCTGGTCCACTCCCCAAAGCAAGCAGCAGAAGCTTCCTGTGGGTCTGCCGTGTGGGTGCAGGGGCCCCCTACACTGCTTTCCCAGGCAGAAGCAGAGAGCTGGATTGGAAGAGGAGCAGCCGGGACATGAGCTGGCACCCATGTGGGATGCTGGTGCTGCAGGCAGAAGCTTAACCTATTAGGCCACTACCCGCCCCCACTAATCCCCTCTTGAGGGTGGAGCCTGGTGATCTGAATGCCTCTCAGTAGGCCCCACCTTCCAACACTGTTGCACTGGAGATGAACTTTCCCACACATGTTTGTTGTAGGACACATTCCAACCAGGGTTTCACAGATTTTCTAAATTCTCCAATGGGCTTAAGCCTTTTGGAAAACAAAGAACTCTCATGATAATGAGTACGTTATTGACTAACTATTTGAAGGGTAAGTGGAGAAAAAACATTAGAGGAATAAAATGGTCCTTAATATCCCAAAGTATTACCTACCTGTAGCTATATGCCATTTACTACCAAGTGTAGAGATGTAGGCGTAAGTAAGCAAGCAATTAAAGCACCCTAAAATGTATCACATGGTATTGTTATAATTATTCCATTAATTTACTCGAGCATGTATTTGGTCTGCTCTTGTCCCTTATGGCATTCTGCAAGATCCTTCAGGTCCTACCAGGCCTACCTTTGGCCAAGGTGTTTATTCATACTGGAGGATTAAGAACAATGGAGCTGAGGGAAGCAAACCAAGCTCTGTTCCTTCTTTTTTTTTTTTGACAGGCAGAGTGGACAGTGAGAGAGAGAGACAGAGAGAAAGGTTTTCCTTTTGCCGTTGGTTCACCCTCCAATGGCCACTGTGGCAGGCGCACCGCGCTGATCCGATGGCAGGAGCCAGGTGCTTCTCCTGGTCTCCCATGGGGTGCAGGGCCCAAGGACTTGGGCCATCCTCCACTGCACTCCCGGGCCATAGCAGAGAGCTGGCCTGGAAGAGGAGCAACCGGGACAGAATCTGGTGCCCCAACCGGGACTAGAACCCGGTGTGCCGGCGCCGCAAGGCGGAGGATTAGCCTAGTGAGCCACAGCGCCGGCCTGTTCCTTCTTTTTTGTCACCTAAAGAATGTGCATCAGTAGTACCTTCTCAATGAAACAATGCTCTTTTTTAAAAATTTATTTATTTGAAAGGCAGAGTTCCAGAGAGGTAGAGGCAGAGGCAGAGGTAGAGAGAGAGAGAGAGAGAGGTCTTCCATCTGCTGGTTCACTCCCCAGAAGGCTGCAAAGGCCAGAGCTGCGCTGATCTGAAGCCAGGAGCCAGGAGCTTCTTCCTGGTCACCCATGTGGGTGCAGGGGCCCAAGGACTAGGGTCATCTTCTACTGCTTTCCCAGGCCATGGCAGAGAGCCGGATCGCAATTGGAACAGCCGGGACTGGAACCAGTACACACATGGGATGCCAGCACTGCAGGCAGTGATTTTCCCCACTACGCCGCAGCACCTACCCCCATGCAATGCCCTTATTCATGATATAGAAGTATATTAACTCATATTGGGGAAAAAGGTATTTTTTCACACTTTCTTTTTTTGATATTCTTATTTTACTGTTTTCCAGACAGGAGAAAGTAAACAGCAACAATACTCACATGAATTTAAATGTAGATTTCATTTCTTTTAAAATTACACATTTTGTTGTTTTTAATGATCAAGTTCAATATCGCAGCATATAAAGTTCTTCAGTTTTTCCTTTTAGAAAATATTGTTGTCGCTTATTGCACTTCATTCTTCTGTTTGTTCTCACAGTCTTGCTGTGGCAGCTGTTGGAGGTAGAGCGTTTCCTTGGGAGCCACTTGTGTCGTGCTTATGTGCATATTAATGCAACTCTACAACTTTCCTATTCTAACTGAAACACTTCACTGCTACTTCAGCTGATTATGGCCCTGGATAATTGCCACAGTGAATCCCATATTTAGTGGAAACAAACTATAATGATGACAAACATGTTTCTTATCAAAAGCCAGAAAGATGGATCTGAATTCAGATCATGCAGTAAAAACAAGTATGTCAACTCATTAGACAGGCAAGATGCAAATTTACAGAGCCTGGGAAAAATAATATGAGGACAGCTTCAGATCTGAGGGGAAAAGGCAGCATCAGGCCTTGTTATTGTAAAAGCTTAGCTAGAAAATAGATTTTTCAGGACATGCTTGTGTGGAGATAAATATTATACCAAGCAGGGGCCAGCACCATGGCGCATTAGGTTAATCCCCCGCCTGTGGCGCCGACATCCCATATGGGTGCTGGGTTCTAGTCCTGGTTGCTCCTCTTCCAGTCCAGCTCTCTGCTGTGGCCTGGGAAGGCAGTGGAGGATGGCCTGAGTGCTTGGGCCCTGCACCCACATGGGAGACAAGGAGGAAGCACCTGGCTTCTGGCTCCAGATCAATGCAGTGCGCCAGCCATGGAGGCCATTTGAGGGGTGAACCAACAGAAGGAAGACCTTTCTCTCTGTCTCTCTCTCTTGCTGTTCTCTATCTGTCAAATAAAAAAAATATTGGGAGGACCTACTGGGAGAACAAGGTCGCCCACCGCGCGCGAAAGCCGAACCGCAGGACCGAGCCGCGGGACTGAGCCGCGGAAGCCGAGCCGCGGGACTGAGCTGCGCAAGCTGCAGGGTCTGCGCGCAAGTGCTCGAAGGGGAGTGCAACAGCGGGGAGACTTGGGAAGTCCAGGGCTCCGAGTCCACACATCGGCGCTGGAAGGGGAGCAGACCTGCGTGGAGAGCGTGGGAGCCCACAGTTCGGGACATCAGCGGCAGACTCAACACACCAGCGCTGGAACGCGAGGTGAGCCGAACCTCAATAACCCGAGACACCGGCAGGCAAGCGGAGAGAGGAGACTAGAGGGAACGACCCCCGGGGCGGGGGGGACTTCACCAAGCTAACTGGAAGAGAGAGAGAGGGAAAAAAAAAAAAAGGTGACTGGTATGGACACGGGTTTCTCTCTCTCCGCTCACCTCTCAAGGGCGAGCAAGACAAAGAGCAGGCGCCATCTTGGACATACGTCATAAGCAGAGCGACCTCAGGTCTGCACCGGCCCTGAGCCTAGCAGTAAAACCTGACTCTGGGTGGGGCGAATTAACAGGAGATTAGGACTTAGTAAATTTATGGTGCTACTGAACTGAGACTGTGAAAAAAGAGACGGTGGGGGAGAGAACTCACGGAATTCACGTGAGCACTCTCCAGAGACGCTACAATTCCGTAACTTTGGCAACCCAGTGGGAGACTGAAGGAGAATTTGAGCCCACTCTAAGGGCCGAACAGATTCCCTGTGTGGTCCTTGGGAAAGAGCTTCTGATCTCTGGCTCCTGTGGGTATATCATTTGCCTGCTAACTACCTCCAACTTTGTTCAGCTGTGCAGAATAACTTCCCTGTTGAATCAAAAAAAAAAAGAGAGAGAGAGAGAGAGAGAGAGAGAGAGGTTTACCACGCCTAACCTGGGAGTGTCACCTTTGGCACACCAAACAGAGCTCTCAGGCCGCACCCATCTCAAGCCCTAAGGCTCCATCAAAAACAGATAGTCCACTTAATCTAGAGTCATAGTATAACAAGAAAAAGCACCACAGTGAAGAAACCAAATATCTCCAATATGACAAATAACAAACGCAAAAACCAAGGTAATAAAAACAAGGAAGTCACCATGAAGCCCTCAAATGAAAAAGACACCCCAATTCAAGATTATGAGGATGATGACATAGAAGAAATGCAAGAAGCAGATCTCAAAAAATTGATAAGAACATTAAGAAGTTCTCAAAAACAAATTCTTGAACTACAGAAATCCTTAATGGACAAGATAGAAAATCTCTCTCGTGAAAATGAAATATTAAGGAGGAATCAAAATGAAACGAAACAACTAGTACAACAGGAAACTGGGATAGTGACTGAAGTGAAGAATTCAATAGATCAAATGAAAAACACAATAGAGAGCCTTACAAACAGAATGGGAGAAGCAGAAGAGAGAATATCGGACTTAGAAGACAGAGAACAGGAAAGGATACAGTCAGACCAAAGAAAAGAAGAGGAAATTAGGAATCTAAAACATATTGTCGGGAATCTTCAGGATACTATTAAAAAACCCAACATTCGGGTTCTAGGAGTTCCTGAAGGCATGGAGAGGGAGAAAGGATTAGAAGGCCTTTTTAGTGAGATATTAGCAGAAAATTTCCCAGGTTTGGAGAAGGACAGAGAAATCCTAGTACAGGAAGCTCACAGAACCCCTAATAAACACGACCAAAAGAGACCCTCACCACGGCACGTTGTAATTAAACTCTCCACAGTGAAACATAAAGAAAAGATCCTAAAATGTGCAAGAGAGAAACGTCAGATTACTCTCAGAGGATCTCCAATCAGACTCACAGCTGACTTCTCATCAGAAACTCTACAAGCTAGGAGGGAATGGCAAGATATAGCCCAGGTACTAAGAGAGAACAACTGCCAGCCCAGAATATTATATCCTGCAAAGCTATCATTTGTGAATGAAGGTGAAATAAAGACTTTTCATAACAAACAGAAATTGAAAGAATTTGTTGCCACTCGTCCAGCCCTGCAAAAGATGCTTAAAGATGTGTTACACACAGAAACAAAGAAACACGGTCATCAATATGAAAGAAGGTAAAGGAAGGAAACCAAGGAAGGAAAGCTCACAGCAAAAGATCACAGGGAATTCAAAGCATATATGAGAACTTATCTTTGGCAAATGGCAGGGCAAAGTTACCACTTATCATTAGTCACATTGAACGTGAATGGCCTGAACTGTCCAGTTAAAAGACACCGTTTGGCTGATTGGGTTAAAAAACAAAACCCATCCATTTGCTGCTTACAAGAAACACATCTTTCCAACAAAGATCCATACAGACTGAAAGTGAAAGGCTGGAAAAAGATATACCATGCCAACAGAAATGAAAAAAGAGCAGGCGTAGCCATCTTAATATCGGACAACATAAACTTTACCACAAAAACCATTAAGAGAGACAAAGAGGGACACTACATAATGATTAAGGGATCAATTCAACAGGAAGATATAACAATTATCAATGTATATGCACCTAACTACAGGGCACCGGTTTATCTAAAAGATTTGTTAACGGACTTAAAGGGAGACTTAGACCCCAATACAATAATACTGGGGGACTTCAATACTCCACTCTCAGAAATAGACAGATCAATAGGACAGAAGATCAACAAGGATACAGTAGATTTAAACGACACTATAGCCCAAATGGATCTAACAGATATATACAGAACTTTCAATCCTACAGCTAAAGATTATACATTCTTCTCAGCAGTACATGGAACCTTCTCTAGGATTGACCACATACTAGGCCATAAAGCAAGTCTCAGCAAATTCAAAAGAATTAGAATCATACCATGCAGCTTCTCAGACCATAAAGGAATGAAGTTGGAAATGAACAACTCAGGAATCCCTAGAGCATACGCAAACACATGGAGATTGAACAACATGCTCCTGAATGAACAATGGGTCATAGAAGAAATCAAAAGAGAAATCAAAAACTTTCTGGAAGTAAATGAGGATAACAGCACAACATACCAAAACTTATGGGACGCAGCAAAAGCAGTGTTAAGAGGAAAGTTTATATCAATAGGTGCCTACATCAAGAAATTGGAAAGGCACCAAATAGATGAGCTTTCTATTCACCTCAAGGATCTAGAAAACCTACAGCAAACCAGACCCAAATCTAGTAGGAGAAGAGAAATAATTAAAATCAGAGAAGAAATCAACAGGATTGAATCAAGAAAAACATTACAAAAAATCAGCCAAACGAGGAGCTGGTTTTTTGAAAAAATAAACAAAATTGACACCCCATTGGCCCAACTAACTAAAAAAAGAAGAGAAAAGACCCAAATCAATAAAATCAGAGATGAAAAAGGAAATGTAACAACAGACACCACAGAAATAAAAAGAATCATCAGAAATTACTACAAGGACTTGTATGCCAGCAAACAGGGAAACCTATCAGAAATGGATAGATTCCTGGACACATGCAACCTACCTAAATTGAACCAGGAAGACATCGAAAACCTAAACAGACCCATAACTGAGACAGAAATTGAAACAGTAATAAAGGCCCTCCCAACAAAGAAAAGCCCAGGACCAGATGGATTCACTGCTGAATTCTACCAGACATTTAAAGAAGAACTAACTCCAATTCTTCTCAAACTATTCAGAACAATTGAAGAAGAGGGAATCCTCCCAAATTCTTTCTATGAAGCCAGCATCACCTTAATTCCTAAGCCGGGAAAAGATGCAGCACTGAAAGAGAGTTACAGACCAATATCCCTGATGAACATAGATGCAAAAATCCTCAATAAAATTCTCGCCAATAGAATGCAACAACACATCAGAAAGATCATCCACCCAGACCAAGTGGGATTTATCCCTGGTATGCAGGGATGGTTTAATGTGCGCAAGACAATCAATGTGATACACCACATTAACAGACTGCAGAAGAAAAACCATATGATTCTCTCAATAGATGCCGAGAAAGCATTTGATAAAATACAACACCCGTTCATGATGAAAACTCTAAGCAAACTGGGTTTGGAAGGAACATTCCTCAATACAATCAAAGCAATCTATGAAAAACCCACAGCCAACATCCTATTGAATGGGGAAAAGTTGGAAGCATTTCCACTGAGATCTGGGACCAGACAGGGATGTCCACTCTCACCACTGCTATTCAATATAGTTCTGGAGGTTCTAGCCAGAGCTATTAGGCAAGAAAAAGAAATTAAAGGGATACAAATTGGGAAGGAAGAACTCAAACTATCCCTCTTTGCAGATGACATGATTCTTTATTTAGGGGACCCAAAGAACTCTACCAAGAGACTATTGGAACTCATAGAAGAGTTTGGCAAAGTAGCAGGGTATAAAATCAATGCACAAAAATCAACAGCCTTTGTATACACAGACAATGCCATGGCTGAGGAAGAAATTCTAAGATCAATCCCATTCACAATAGCTACAAAAACAATCAAATACCTTGGAATAAACTTAACCAAGGACGTTAAAGATCTCTACGATGAAAATTACAAAACCTTAAAGAAAGAAATAGAAGAGGATACCAAGAAATGGAAAAATCTTCCATGCTCATGGATTGGAAGAATCAATATCATCAAAATGTCCATTCTCCCAAAAGCAATTTATAGATTCAATGCAATACCAATCAAGATACCGAAGACCTTCTTCTCAGATCTGGAAAAATTGGTGCTGAAATTTATATGGAGGCACAAGAGACCTCGAATAGCTAAAGCAATCTTGTACAACAAAAACAAAGCCGGAGGCATCACAATACCAGATTTCAGGACATACTACAGGGCAGTTGTAATCAAAACAGCATGGTACTGGTACAGAAACAGATGGATAGACCAATGGAACAGAATTGAAACACCAGAAATCAACCCAAACATCTACAGCCAACTTATATTTGATCAAGGATCTAAAACTAATTCCTTGAGCAAGGACAGTCTATTCAATAAATGGTGCTGGGAAAATTGGATTTCCACATGCAGAATCATGAAGCAAGACCCCTACCTTACACCTTACACAAAAATCCACTCAACATGGATTAAAGACCTAAATCTACGACCTGACACCATCAAGTTACTAGAGAACATTGGAGAAACCCTTCAAGATATTGGCACAGGCAAAGAGTTTCTGGAAAAGACCCGGGAGGCACAGGCAGTCAAAGCCAAAATTAACTATTGGGATTGCATCAAATTGAGAAGTTTCTGTACTGCAAAAGAAACAGTCAGGAGAGTGAAGAGACAACCGTCAGAATGGGAAAAAATATTTGCAAACTATGCAACAGATAAAGGGTTAATAACCAGAATCTACAAAGAGATCAAGAAACTCCACAAAAACAAAACCAACAACCCAATTAAGAGATGGGCCAAGGACCTCAATAGACATTTTTCAAAAGAGGAAATCCAAATGGCCAACAGGCACATGAAAAAATGTTCAAGGTCATTAGCAATCAGAGAAATGCAAATCAAAACCACAATGAGGTTCCACCTCACCCCAGTTAGAATGGCTCACATTCAGAAATCTACCAACAACAGATGCTGGCGAGGATGTGGGGAAAAAGGGACACTAACCCACTGTTGGTGGGAATGCAAACTGGTCAAGCCACTATGGAAATCAGTCTGGAGATTCCTCAGAAACCTGAAGATAACCCTACCGTTGGACCCAGCCATCCCACTCCTTGGAATTTACCCAAAGGAATTTAAATTGGCAAACAAAAAAGCGGTCTGCAGCCTAATGTTTATTGCAGCACAATTCACAATAGCTAAGACCTGGAACCAACCTAAATGCCCATCAACGGTAGACTGGATAAAGAAATTATGGGATATGTACTCTTTAGAATACTACACTGCAGTAAGAAACAACGAAATCCAGTCATTTGCAACAAAATGGAGGAATCTGGAACACATCATGCTGAGTGAAATAAGCCAGTCCCAAAGGGACAAATACCATATGTTCTCCCTGATCGGTGACAACTGACTGAACACCAAAAAGGAAACTTGTTGAAGTGAAAGGGACACTATGGGAAACGATGACTTGATCAGCATAGCCCTGACTGTTAATGAACAACTTAATACATTATCCCTCTTAGTAGTTTTTTTGTCTGTTCTACTTAATATGACTGATTTAATTCTGTAATTAATACACAGTTATTCTTAAGTGTTGAAATTTAACTGAAATGTGATCCCTGTTAAACATAAGAGTAGGAATAAGAGAGGGAAGAGATATATAATTTGGGACATGTTCAAGCTGACTTGCCCCAAATGGTAGAGTTAAAAACATAACAGGGGACTCCAATTTAATCCCATCAAGGTGGCATGTACCAATGCCATCTCACTAGTCCAAGTGATCAATTTCAGTTCGCAATTGATCATAATGAAAGGACTAAGAGTCAAAGGGAGCACATAAGCAAGTCTAGTACCTGCTAACACTAACCGATAGAATAAATAAAGGGGAGAGTGATCCAACATGGGAAGTGAGATACTCAGCAGACTCATAGAATGGCAGATGCCCTAAATAGCACTCTGGCCTCAGAATCAGCCCTAAAGGCATTCAGATCTGGCTGAAAAGCCCATGAGAGTATTTCAGGCATGGAAAGCCAAGACACTCTGGCAAAAGATCTCTGTGAGTGAGATCTCAGTGGAAAGAACAGGTCTTCAAAGAAGGAGGTACCTTTCTCTGAAGGGAGGAGAGAACCTCCACTTTGACTATGACCTTGTCTAAACAAGATAAGAGTCGGAGAACTCAAGGGGCTTCCATAGCCTTGGAAACTCATGACTGGAGCATAGGGAGATTACTGATGCCATAGACAGGAGTGTCAATTGGTAAAGTCAACAACAGGAGTCACTGTGCACTTACTCCTCATGTAGGATCTCTGTCCTTAATGTGCTGTGCATTGAGATTTAATGCTATAACGAGTACTCAAATAATATATTTCACTTTGTGTTTCTATGGGGGTGCAAACTGTTGAAATCTTTACTTAATGCATACTAAACTGATCCTCTGTAAAAAAAAAAAAAAAAAAAAAAAAAAAAAAAAAAAAGAAAAGAAAAGAAAAGAAACTATCAACTCCCAACTTGACTCTCACTGGGATTAAACATGACAATAGGTCTGATCTGATTTCATCATCATTAAAAAAAAATCATCTATTATTTTTCACTTTATGTTTCTGTGTGGGAGCAAACTGTTGAAATCCTTACTTAATGTATACTAAGCTGATCTTCTGTATATTAAGATAATCGAAAATGAATCTTGATGTGAATGGAAGGGGAGAGGGAGTGGGAAAGGGGAGGGTTGTGGGTGGGAGGGACGGTATGGGGGGGAAGCCATAGTAATCCATTATTCGTACTTTGGAAACGTATATTCATTAAATAAAAGTTAAAAAAAAAAGTTTGCAAAAAAAAAAAATATTATACCAAGTAGTCCCCTGGGAGGTGAGAGAACAAGTGCCCAGGGAACGTGGAGGAGTAGTTAATGGGTGGGAATCATTGTGACCATGATTGTTGTTGATCATTGTGTTTCCATTCCAGATCTGACTAGGCAGAGCATTAAACCAAGCATTGGACACCGTGGATTTTCTCTTTATAGGTCTGGGTGGCATTACAGTCAAGTGACTGTGTCTTCACATGCTCTACCTCTAAGCTCAGTTATATCAGGACTGTCATATAAGATAGTCCAAATTGAACCCCCAGGACCACACTCAGAGAGACAGAGAGGATGGATAGTCTATCTTCCAACCTTCCTTGAAGTTCCACCTGAAAAGTGACTCCTTGAACAGGCTGAGTAATAACTTCCCAAAAGTTCTCCGAGGCTGGGGCTGGCATTGTGGTATAGCAGTTTAAACTGCCACCTCCATTGCTGGGATTGCATATGGGGGCCAGTTCATGTCCTGGCTGTGCCACTTCTGATCTAGCTTCCTGCTAGTGGCCTGGGAAAAACAGTGGAGGATGGCTCAAGTACTTGGTCCCCTGCAACCCATATGGGAAACCTGAATGAAGCTCCTGGCCTCCTGGCTTTGGCATAGTCTGCATTGGCCATTGTGGCCATCTGGGGAGTGTACCAGTAGAGGGAAGGAAGATCTCTTTCTCTGTATCTCCTTCTCTCACTATAACTCAAGACTTCCAAATAAATCAATAAATCTTTTTTTTTAAAGAAAAAGATATTCAAGTCCTGATCCTTAAAACCTGTGAATGTCACCTTAGACAACAAACTTAGGACTTTATAGTTATGATTTGTTTAAGGATCTTGAGATGGGGGATTAATTTAGATTAGTTAGGTAAACCCAAAAAGCCATCACATGTATCTTTCTAAGGGAGAAACACAGTAGGATTGGACACCACAGAGGAAGAGGAGGCAAAGTGACTTTGGAAGGAAAGGATGCAGTGATGGGGCCACAAGCCAAGGTCTGCGGGCAGCCACGAGACACTGGCAGAGGCAGGGAACGGGTTCCCGAGGAGATAAACCATGCTGACACCTTGATCTCAGGATAACGGATTTGGGACTCGTGGCCTCTAGAACTGGGAGAGACTGTGTTCCGCTGTGTTGTGTGGTCAGGGGGGTGGTAATCGGGTACAGCAGCAGTAGGAGACCACTTCCTTCAAGCAGCCTCTGCTGACTTCTCACATTTGGCTTGGTTGCCCTTCCTGCATATTTGATGGCACCAGTACTAAGGGCGCTATTGATTAATCTCTTGTTTCAGGGCCTTTTTCCCTGATGGGAGTTCTAAAAATACCGAGTCTCTATTATTCTTATAAGAATAAACTCTAACATTGCGCTTAGCACAAGGACATGTTTATTAAATAACTATGAAATTTAAATTTGTTGACATTATATTACTCAAACTTCCAATATTTAAAAATTGACAACTTGGTTTTCTAGAAGAGTGTGTATTTGTGTGTATGATTTTTATTTAAAGGGACAAATTCTAGAGTCCATAAAACAAGTTGATGCTTAGACAGAAAAACAAAACCGTCTGTTGGAAATTAACTTGTTTTAAAGAAGTACTAACAATTGGGGAAGAATTTGATAGTGTAAGATTCTGAAGGTGTAAAGAAGTAGACTTCTCAGTTTATGTAGTAAAAATATAAAAAAAAAAAAAAAGAGAAAACAAACAGAAAACCCTAAACATACAAGGGTAGTTTAAGAAGTCCATGGAAAGATGAAATTCAAAGATAAACTTATTTTAGTGCTAAATTTTTTTGAAATCCATGCAGTTTTTTTCAGAATACCCATTTTCCATGAACTTTTAGAAGACTCCTCACGTACTAATATTATTTGAAGTTTCTTGCCTTACATTCTGCCTTCCATGTCGCATCACCAAAAAAGTATTCAAACCCGACAGAGGTACAGTCGTTCCACAGTTCAGCTCTGTCTGCCTTCCTAGCCTCAGCTCCCACTGCCCGCGGTACGTACACCTCACCCAGAGCACTGGCTCTGCCACGGGCATGGGGTGGTCTGCTTTATTGTGCTGCTCGGTGTTCTTCACATGCTGTTTTCCCTACTGCTAAGGCTGATTTCACTCTTCTGCTTCCTCAACTCCTTGGCCTTCAAATGCCAGATCTTTGAAGCTTTACTTCTTCTGTGGTAAATGATTTATCAGAAAATCTGTTGTGATGAGCTATAATACATATATAAATACATACATACATATATGTGTGTGTGTGTGTATATATATATATATATATATAAAGATTTTATTAACTTATTTGAGAAGTAGAATTACAGACAGAGAAAGGGAGAGACAGAGAGAAAGGTCTTTCATCTGCTGGTTCATTCCCTCAATGGCCACAATGGCCAGAGCTGAGATGATCCAAAGCAAGGAGCCAGGAGCTTCTTCTGGTTTTCCCACACAGGTGCAGGAGTCCCAGCACTTGGGCCATCTTCTTCTGCTTTCCCAGGCTGTATTAGAGAGCTGGATTGGAAAAAGTGCAGCTGGGGCACAAACTGGTGCCCATATGGGATGTCAGCACCACAAGTGGAAGCTTAGTCTACTACATCACAGTGCTGACCCCTGTACTATATATTTTTAAAAATTTATTTATTTATTTGAGAGCCTGAGAGATGTATGAGACAGAGAGATTGATCTTCCATCCTCTGGTTCACTCACCATGCACCTGCAACAGTCAGGGCTGTGCTAGGCCGAAGCCAGGAACTGGGTGCAGGTCACTCTGGGGAGGGCTAGGAACCCAACTTCTTTTTTTTAAAGATTCTTATTTATTTGTTTATATGAAAGTCAGAGTTAGAGACAGGGAGAGACAGAGGGAGGGAGATCTTCCATTCACTGGTTCATTCCCCAGTGGACACAGCAGCCTGACCTGGCCAGCAGCTTCATTTGGATTTCCCACATGGCTGGCAGGGGCCCAAGTACACGGGTCATCCTCTATGGACTTCCCAAGTACATCAGCAAAGGACTGGATCTGAAGTGAGGCGGCTGAGACAGGAACCAGCACTCAGACAGGTTGTTGGCATTCCAGGTAACACCTTAATCCACTATACCACAATGCTGGACCCAGTGTAAGAAAGCTTAAAGGCACATGTTCTCTCATGTAACTTAAGTAGGAACCCAACTTCTTGAGCCAGCATTGCTGGCTCCCAGAGTCTGCATTAGTAGGAAGCTGGAGTCAGGAGCCAAAGCTGGGTATTGAAACCAGGCACTCCAATGTGGGAGGGACATGGGCCTCTGAGCCAGCATCTGAAGCATTAGGCCAGACGCTTGCCCCTCACATATTTTTATTTTACCATATGTTGAGAATCTTCATGTGGATTCCATGTGTTCTTATCTAGCATAAAAATGGAAGCATAAAGTTTGTTCTGGGGCTTACACTGTGGTGCAATGCGTTAAGCTGCTGCCTGCGATGCTGGAATCCCATATGAGCGCTGGTTGGAGTCCCAGATGCTTTGCTTCCAGTCCAACTTCCTGGTAATGCACCTGTGAAAGCAGCGGAAGGGAGTCTGAATATTGGGGTGTGACACCCACATGGGAGACCTGGCTGGAATTCCACGCTTCTAGATTTGGCGTGGCCCAGCCCTGGCTGTTCTGGTCATTTGGGGGAGTGAACCAGCAGATGGAAGATATCTCACTCTTTCTGTAATTTTGCTTTTCAAGTAAATAAAATAAATGTTAAAAAAACCTTGTTCTATTGTTGCTTAAGATGGATGTTCATGAAATATCATACGATAAATCAATAATAGCTACCAACTCTTTGAATGCTCTAATATTATTGACTGAGTGTCCTATAGCCAAACAAAGCACGTCCCGCAGCTGCATTGTTTGACTAAAATGTTGGTTTCAGGATGTAGCACCTACATTCTGATTAAATGAAATTCCCTTTGCTTTCAAGTTGTTTTTTCTTTTTTTAATGAACTGAGTGTGAATTAAACTTGCTTTAAAAATAGTTTCATAACAAAATGACAGGATGTAAGGAAAATAGAACTCAAAATTTGGGAAGGCTGCCAATGTCTTTTTTTTTTTTTTTGGTCTGGTTGGGGCTAAATTCAGACTTTACTCAGTGATAAGAGGTGGAATCCCCTGAAGGGAGTGGAGGTTATCACTGTCAGTCTCCATTTGTGGAAGTGAGTCCTGAGAGAGTAAGACCTGGGGACTGACAAAGGAAGAGCTTCCTCACTGCTCAGGAGCAGAAGTGAGCTGGACTCAAATTTCCTGGCCTCGAAGAAGCCTGGCGTGTTGTAGGAACCGGACTGAGCTTCCCCCAGCTGTCTGCAGGCAGCCCGAGAACCGTCTCCAGTCAAGTCCCCGCTGTTTGGCAGCAAGATCTCTACTGGCAACAGTAGACAGCAGGTAGCTCTAATGTAGCCAATAACTGGGGAAAGCTGAGGTAGTCTGTTGCTTGCAGGAGGATGCATTTGGTTTTTGGCTTTATTAGTAGTACTACGAGTAGCTTAGGATGTCAGTAAACAGTCATGGGGATATTTGAACCTAGGAGAAAGGACCTTAGCAATAAACAAACTTCTTGCTATCTAGGTTGCAAAGTCTTAAGTTAGCATACTTGACAACTGATTTTCTTAGGCGTAAGCTAGTAGCTATGATATGTTATGATACAGCTTTCCTAGTTCCTTCTTATGGCACCCATAGCAAAATGATAGCCCCTGGCACTTCCTTATCTTCTTCCATTACTATTACAGTACCCATTTAGTGGCCATGTGATAAAATTTGAACAAGTGGGACATGAACAAAGTTGATATGCACGACTTTAAATACATTCTAGCTAAAAGGGAAACGACTATTCCTTCCCACATTTTCCCTTCCCATAGATTGGCATACCAATCTATGTTGGTATACCATGTTGACCAAGCTTCATCAGAAAGGACATGCCCTAGGGTAATGCAAAGCAGTATGATGGAAAGAACTTGAGGTTCCTGAATGAACTCTTGGAGAAGAGCTACACCACCAGCCTAAATCTACTAGGCCAGTACATGAGAGAAGAATGGAAGTCAATCTTTTGAAGCACTTATTTTTTTTAGAAACCATTTATTTAATAAGTACAAAATTTCATAAGTACAACTTTAGGAATACAGTGGTTCTTTCCCCCATAACCACCCTCCCACCTCTACTCCCATCCCACCTCCCACTCCCTCTCCCATCCTATTCTTCATTAAGATTTGTTTTTAATTAACTTTATACACAGAAGACCAACTCTATACTAAGTAAAGATTTCAAGAGTTTGCACATGGCCAGCACTGCGGCTCAATAGGCTAATCCTCTGCCTGTGGCTCTGGCATTCTGGGTTCTAGTCCCGGTTGGGGTGCCAGATTCTGTCCCGGTTGCTCCTCTTCTTGTCCAGCTCTCTGCCGTGGCCTGGGAGTGCAGTGGAGAATGGCCCAAGTGCTTGGGCCCTGCACCCCATGGGAGACCAGGAGAAGCACCTGGCTCCTGGCTTCAGATCAGTGTGGTGCGCCAGCCGCAGCGGCCACTGGGGGTGAACCAACGGCAAAGGAAGACCTTTCTCTCTGTCTCTCTCTCTCACTGTCCACTTTGCCTGTCAAAAAAAAATAGTTTACACACACACACAATATAAAGAACTATTTGAGAACAAATTTTACAGTTAATTCTCATAGTACAACTCATTAAGGACAGAGGTCATGCATGGGGAGTAAGTGCACAATGACCTCTGCTGTTAATTTAACGATTGGCACTCTTATGTATGACGTAGGTGATCACCTGAGGCTCTTGAAGTGAGCTGCCAAGGCTGTGAAAGCCTTTTGAGCCCACAATCTCCATCACTATTTAGACAGGGCCATAAGCAAAGTGGAAGTTCTCTCCTCCATTCAGAGAGAAGTACATTCTTCTTTGATGGTCCCTTCTTTCCCCTGGGGTCTCACTCATAGAGATCTTTCAGGTAGGATTTTATCTTCCACAGTGTCTTGACTTTCCATGCCTGAAACGCTCTCATGGGCTTTTCACCCAGACCAGAATGCCTTAAGGGTTGATTCTGAGGCCAGAGTGCTGTTTAGAGGATTTATCATTCTATGAGCCTGCTGGAAGCACTTATTTTTTACATCCTTCTTTTAGCAATGTAGCTAATATAGTTCTTGGAACCTATTATTGCAAAAAGCTTAAATACGTGGCATTGCTGGAGATGTGGGGCAAAGAGCAATGAAAAAGTAGATATTGGGGACTGGTGCTGTGGCACAGCGGGCTAACGCCCTGACCTGCAGTACTGGCATCCCATATGGGCACTTGGTCAAGCCCTGGCCACTCCACTTCCAATCCAGCTCTCTGCTATGGTCTGGGAAAGCAGTAGAAGATGGCCCAAGTCCTTGGGCCCCTGCACCCATTTGTGAGACACAGAAGAAGCTTCTGGCTCCTGGCTTTAGCTCGGCACAGCTCCGGCCATTGTGGCCAACTGGGGAGTGAACCAGCGGATGGAAGACCTCTCTCTCTCTCTGCCTCTCCTTCTCTCTCTGTATAACTCTGACTTTCAAATAAATCAATAAACCTTTAAAAAAAGAAAAAGTAGATATTGCAGATATCGTGAACTTTCTGATACATACACAGCATTTGACAAAATTGTCTTTGTAATGACCTGGAAAGCAGATCACCTGTCCATATGTAATCATTAGCCTTAGATAAGTAGTCAAAAAGAGCCCAAATATTTGCATGTTGGCTTCTGTTTTTCATAGGTTATTCTAAGGAAGAAATAAGCTCAGGCAAGAAATAATGTGAGAATAGTTGAAAGAAAAGAGAATCCATATGGTTGGAAAAATCGCCTGCTCTGAATCCTGCAAAAGCAGGACACAGGGTGTTACTATAAATGTTCTTCAGTGGTTTCCAGTTAAAAGAATCTCAAGTGGAGCTGGTACTGTGGCACAATGGATTAAGATACCACCTTGCCATGCTGGTATCCCCTATGGGCCCTGCTTCAAGTCCCAGCTGCTCCACTTCTGATCCACCTCCCTGCAAATGCACCTGAGAAAGCCGCAGAAGATGGCCCAAGTACTTGGGCCCCTGCACCTGTGTGGGAGACCTGAATAAAGTTCCTAGCTCCTGGTTTCTGTCTGACCCAGCCCTGGCTGTTGTGGCCATTTAAGGAATGAAGCAGCAGATGGAAGTTCTCTCTTTCTCTCTCCCTCTCTTT
This sequence comes from Oryctolagus cuniculus, assembly GCF_051225735.1. NCBI lineage: Eukaryota > Metazoa > Chordata > Mammalia > Lagomorpha > Leporidae > Oryctolagus > Oryctolagus cuniculus. Next base: position 102,819,479 of record NC_142870.1, read on the forward strand.
CTCTTTCTGCCTCTGCCTCTCCCTTTCTGTATCTCTGCCTCTCAAATAAATAACTCTTTTTAAAAAAGAAACAAAAAAGTGTCTTAACCAACCAAGGGGGTTAGATCCAGTAACCTGGATTGGAGTAAGTCTAGGAGATCACATGAACTCAAGGAAACTGCTTTTAAAGTGGGGAGAGAGGGATGGCTAAACTCTAAAGCCAGAAAATAAGGCAAGTTTAAGAAATAGACCCATAAAGAATTCTGGGTAGTTATTGACACGGTAAATCTGACCAAGATCAGATGGCCAGAAGTCTACCATGTATTTGGGTAACTCTTAGGCTAAAGACATCACAGGTCTATTATTTTTCAGTTGTAATACAGTTGGCAGGCTCTTAAAACTGCACTAAAGAGAAGGCAATCTAATCAGAACTGGGCGTCCCCAAAGGAATGCTCAAGGAAGGGAAGTCTCCAAACTCAAATATGGCTGTGCGAGACAATAGAGAAGGAAGAACCAGGCAGAGGCAAAGCCACAGGCTCTGGGGACACTGACCAGGGAGCTCCTCCCAGAAACCAGAGCCAAAGTCTAACCAAAGAAAGTACTCCACTGCTGCCCGAAGGCCCTGTGTAAATACTGCCCAGTGGTAATGGCCCTTGTTGCTGAAGACCAGTGGCTGCTATGTATTTTGATTCCTCTCTTTCCTATCATGGACTTCCTGTCAGATCCACCATTATTGATTTAGGGTGTTGTGAGCACAGGGGACAAGCTGGTTCACTTTTCTGTTGGGAGACACATCCAGAGCTGGTGGAGGAGACTGCGTTTATCTCCCAGGTATCTTCGACTTCACACTGGGTGCAGGACTGGGTGGGACCCTGAACGGTGTCTTTTAGGGGAGAGGAGAGTGGGTTCTGTGTGAGGAGAAAAAGGATATTTACAGCGATTTGAGGGATGGAAGCGTGGGCTTTAGGAAACTGCTACTTTCCCCCCAGCCTGCTTTCCAACTGGATGTGGACAGGTGAAAAGTTGTGGCAAATAGGAGATGAGCTGCTGTTTCCAACTTAGTTTAATCATTTTTGAAAAAAGATTTTATTTGTTTATGTGAGACGTAAAGTTACAGACTGTGAGAGGGAGAGACAGAGAGAAAGATCTTCCATCCACTGGTTCATTCCCCAAATGGTCACAATAGCCAGAGCGGAGCCAAGCTGAAGCTAAGAGCCAGGAGCTTCTTCCTGTTCTCTCATGTGGATTCAGGGGCCCAAGCGCTTGGACCATCTTCTATTGCTTTCCCAGGCCATAGCAGAGAGTTGGATTGGAAGAGGAGCAACTGGGACTCAAACTGGCGCCTCTATGGGATGTTGGCACCACAGGGGGAGGATTAACCTACTGTGCCACAGTGCTGGTCCCTGCAGTTTGATCTTTATCCAAGCTACCTATACCTTAGTTTGGCTTTCTGTATAAATATTTATTGATAACACATGAAAATGATTATACCTGGATAGTTTTTACTGATCTAATGAGTTAGATGTTTAGATTGACTAAGATGTGGTCACTTTTCTCAGTGTCACCCATATGGCCATCACCACAAATGGAGGAAATTGATTCTCAGACATGATGGTGCCAGCCACTTTCGAAGGCTGTTGGGAGAGAGCAGAATGTGGAAGAAGCAAAGCCTCGGTGGTTCTCCCTGCCAAGGCTCTCGAGCCTGTATCAACACATTTCAGGCGGAATTGCCAGTCCTGTGGCTTTTACAATCTTGACTTTTTCTTTCAGAGAGATCTTAATTTCTCTAGTGATTTCTCCTGCACAGCTAGATAATTCGCAGGCGTGACAGAGCAGTGTTGTGAGCCCGTGTGTGAAATGAAAACACTGGAGACCGAGGAATCTCTAAAATAAGGGATTCTTGTATCTTTACGGACGATAGCCAGAAAAAGGACCACATCTTAGGAAGAGATTCCACAAACTGTCAGCAGCATGGCCAGATAGCAGCTGGAAAAATGTCCACTGGGCCAGACGAAGAGAAGTTTTTACAATCTTTGGGGAAGAAAAGTTGTTTATACTGAACCCACATTGGCCATAGATAAGAGGGTGAGGATAATGCAAGGGGGATGTGTGGGAGGGGCTGAGGTGGCAAGGCTTCTGATAGGAAGGCGTTCATGGGGAGAAGTACTTGTTACTTGTGCAGGGTTAAGATTACTATGTTGAAAAGTTTATCTGTAGACAGGGTGTGGGAGCCCTGATAGCAGTGGTGGGATTTAAGTCAAAATTTCAATATAAACAGTTTTTTTTTTTTTTCTGGTTGGTTACCCTTGCAGTTGTTAGCTGGTTAACTTCCTTCCTTTTCTTTCTTTCTTTCTTCCTTCCTTCCTTCCTTCCTTCCTTCCTTCCTTCCTTCCTTCCTTCCTTCCTTCCTTTCTTCCTTCCTTCCTTCCTTCCTTCCTTCCTTCCTTCCTTCCTTCCTTCCTTCCTTCCCTCCTTCCTATTTATTTATTTGAAAGTCTGAGTTACACAGAGAGAGAAGGAGAGGCAGAGAGAGAGAGAGAGAGAGAGAGAGAGAGAGAGAGAGGTCTTCCATCCTCTGGTTCACTACCCAGTTGGCCGCAACGGCTGGGGTTGTGCCAATCTGAAGCCAGGAGCTGAGAGCTTCTTCCAGGTCTCCCAGGTGGGTGCAGGGGCCCAAGGACTTGGGCCATCTTCTGCTTTTCCAGGCCACAGCAGAGAGCTGGATCAGAAGTGGAGCAGCCGGGACTGGAACCAGGACCCATATGGGATGCCAGCACTGCAGGCGGCGGCTTTATCTGCTCCACCACAGCACCAGCCCCTGGTTAACTTTCCTTATCTCTTTCACCCTCTACCCTCTGACCAGCATAATTAAATTTAAGAAATCGCAGAATTCTTTTTAAACTTGTCTCTGAACCCCTAAGCCCTAAAAATGTATCAAACATTAGTGAGAAGACATGGCTTACAGTTAAACTAGTCCTGCTGTCTCTTTGGTCAAAATCTTCTCATAAATGTCTGTCGTGGATGAACTGTGTGCTCACACTCTGGCAATATCCGTAAATATGACCACTAGTGGAGAAATCAGAAGGCCGCAGTCTAAAAATACGTCCTTCTTTATGATTCTGTCCCCACTACAGGGCCCTTATTTGCAGTGAGATTTCCTGATAACTGAAATCACAGGGAAGTAGGTGGCATCGACTGAACACTTCCCAGTTTCACTTCTCCTTTCCCCCTGGTGTCTCAGCGCTTTATTCTGACCGTGGAGTCTCAATTTGAGTAGAGTAGTCTCCATTTGCAGACTCTCCTTGAGTGCCTGATGATGGAAGGAGTTCTCACACACCTCAGGTTACCTTCCTGTATGCCGAACAATCCTTGCCCTGACTGTGAGAGAAAACTATTAGTATCTGAAAGATTCTAATTGTTTGCAGTTCTAATTTCCTTTTTCTTTCTTTTTAATATTTCTTTTATTTATTTGAAAGGCAGAGGTACACAGGGAGGTGAGGGTTGAGAGAGAGAGAGAGAGAGAGAGAGAAAGTTATCGTCCATACTCTTGTTCACTCCCCAAAAAGCTGTAAAAGTCAGGTCTGGGTCAGGCCAAAGCCAGGAGCTTGGAGCTTTTTTGGGGTCTCTCACATGGGTGCAGGGGCCCAAGCACTTGGGCCACCCTTTGCTGCCTTCCCAGGTATGTTAGCAGGGAGCTGGATCAGAAGTGGAGCAGCTGGGTCTTGAACCAGAGCCCACATGGGATACTGGCATTGCAGGCGCAGCTTTACCTGCTATGCCACAATGCCGACTCTTAGGTCTAATTTATTTTTATTTTTATTAAAAAAATTCTTTTTTGTATTTTTTGCCAGGCAGAGTTAGACAGTGAGAGAGAGAGACACAGAGAGAGTTATAGACAGTGTGAGAGAGAGACAGAGAGAAATGTCTTCCTTCCGTTGGTTCACTCCCCTAATGGCTGCCATGGCCGGCGCTGCGCGCCGATCTGAAGCCAGGAGCCGGGTGCTTCCTCCCGGTCTCCCATGTGGGTGCAGGGACCCAAGGACTTGGGCCATCCTCTGCTGCCCTCCCAGGCCACAACAGAGAGCTGGACTGGAAGAGGAGCAACCAGGACAGAACCCGGGGTGCTGGCCCCGCAGGCGGAGGATTAGCCAAGTGAGCCATGGCTAACAACCATGGATGCTCTAAAGACCTTTGGAAGGAGACTCCAATGATATTTCAGAACAATGGCTTAGAACTTTAGGTATTCTTGTTAATTAGCTTGGATTTTTTCCTTGCTTGGGGTTTTAGGGTGGGCTGTCTACCATAGGATCTGAGCAGATTCGCCCTCTGTCCTGGGCGCTGGGTTTCATTGTATTTCACTCATGTCCGCCCCACTGTGCACTCCTTGCACATTCTGCTTTGTTTCTTCCACTTCTATTTTGGTGACAAGTGTTTATGGAGGTCCCAATTCTTCATGTGTTCAAGAGAACATCCCCTCCTACTTTTCTTTTTTTCATTTTCAAAATAAATACATAATCTGTATGATCATTTTATATTATGCTACATTTCTGTGGAAGCTATAATTTAATTTTTTATGCTCACATGCAAATAAGTATTATCCAATAATAAAAAAATGGTAGAGGTGCTTGAATCAAAAGCTCTGATAATTATACAATCTTTAAATTAATTAATGAGCCAAAGGCAGCTAAACATTAGCATTTAGAAAGATCTCTACTGCATTAGCTGCTAATGAGTTCATTGAGATCCATCATGCAACCCGTTTTGGAAAGCATGGGCCATATTTAATTGTATTCAATCAAATCTAATGTTGAAATTATGAACACAAGGCATTGTTGAGTGTGAAATTACCATGGAATTTTAATTATTAAGCACATTTCTTGTTGGTACTCCTAGATGAATGGCAATTTGATGAGAAAGAAGGTAATCTGTATGCTGCAGAAGGAATTCCAAGGTGTACTGAAGTCAGTTTACTCAGACACACACGACTACGTTCCTTTTTCTCAGCTGCTGTAGAGGTGTACTCTACTCAACAACAGTGCACTCTATGACTTTGTTTCTCTTCTTGTCTCTGATTTTTTTTTTTTTTTAGAGAACATAGAAAATTTTAAAAGCAGGTTATGTGAACAATTTATAAAGAACTTTTTTTTAAAAGATTTATTTATTTGAAAGTCAAAGTTACAGAGAGAGAGGTGAGGCAGAGAGAGAGAGAGAGGTCTTCCATCTGCTGGTTCACTCCCCAGTTGGCTGCAATGCCTGGAGCTGCGCCGATCCCAAGCCAGGAACCAGGAGCCAGGAGCTTTCTTCTGGGTCTCCCAAGCGGGTGCAGGGGCCCAAGGACTCGGGCCATCTTCTACTACTTTCCCAGGCCATAACAGAGAGCTGGATCAGAAGTTGAGCACCCGGGCCTTGAACTGGCACACATATGGGATGCCAGCACTGCAGGTGGTGGCTTTACCTGCTATGCCACAGTGCTGGGCCCCTGTAAAGAATGTTTTAATTGAAACATAATAATACTGAAATACTGTCAGTCACTAGCCACATCCGAAAGTTAACCACTATCTTTACTTCTAACCGTGTTTAAGACTTTTGTCTGTTTTTGTACTTTATACAATTGGAGTCAGATGGTATATGTTCTTTTGTATAGTTGTTTCTGCTCAAATTTATGTCCATCAGACTTATTCATATTATTGCAAGTCATAGACTGTCTATTATGGGTGTGTAATATTCCTTTGAGTTAACAGCCTATGCTTTGTCTATCCATTTTACTTTGAAGAGCATCTGATTAATTTCTACTTTTCTGGCTATTAGGCATTACACTACTTTAGAACATGTTTTGTGGACTTTTTATCTTTAATTATTATAAAATATATGTAAAACTTTCTATCTTAACAAAACATTTTTTAGAAACAACATTTATTCATTTGAGTGGTACAGATAGACACAGAAATACATATATATATATATATATATATAGAGAGAGAGAGAGAGAGAGAGAGAGAAAACCTCGCCTCCCCTGGTTCATTCCCTAAATTCCTGCAATGGCTGGGCTGGGCCTGGGCTGGGTCAGGGCGAAAACGAATAGCCAGAATTCAATCTGGGTCACCCACGTGGCTGGCAGGAACCTGACTACTTGAACCATCATCTGCTCCTCCTGTGGCTTTCTGTCTCCATGCAGTTGGCTACTCTGGGTACTCGTCCAAGTAGCGCCATAGAGTATATGTCTCTTTTGTGATTGCCCTATTGCTCTCAGCATAGGGTGTTCAAGGTTTATCTACAGTAGTTTATATCAGAAGTTTCTTCCTCTTTAAGGTTGAATAACATTCCATTTTATTTATGTCAATGATTATAGCACATGTTTTTGATGAACATTTTAACACATTCTAATGAGTCATAGAATAGTAAAGTTTTGACTTTAGAAGATTTTGTCCATTTGTTTTCTATAGTGGTTGTACCAAATTTATATTCTCATCAGATACATGTGAACTACATACATTTTAATGTAGTAAATGCCAGTTATAAGATTGTGTTGGGTATCTACCTGGTTTCAGTACACACACTGTCAGTTACGGCGACAGCTTCTGCAGTAGATACAACACTAACAGTTCCATGTGGCTGTCCCCAACAAGGCAGTCTTGTCTCTGAGAAGCGACTCAAAGGTTCTGAACTCCTTTCCTCCATTTTGTGGCTCTGCCACGTTCAGCTGTGATTAGCACACCTCCAGAAGAGAGTGCAGAGAAGCCAGTGCCATTGTTTTCAACCACTTCAGCCCGCAAGAGACACTTCTCTTTTCTACTCATGTTTCTTTAGTAGAACAAGTTTCATGGCTCTGCACCTTGGAAAAGGTGGGCAGTGCTGTGGTTTGAATGTGTCTCCCAAAATCCAAGTGTTGAAACTGAATCCCCAGAGCAAGAGTGTTGACAGGGGGGACCTTGGAGAGGTGATATTTGTCCCCTATTATTTCTTCCAGGATCTTGGTAGATCACTGATACACTCCTGGCATTCAAGGTTGGAAAGTCAAGGCCATTTGTGTCTTAGCCACGAATGACATCTGTATGTCAAACCTGAGACACACACTCAAATCTCATCAATCCAGGTAATAAAAAGGAGATAGGTGTTGGGCTCCGGCATGAGTTACTGCTTCTGCGGTCATAATGATTGCATTTTATAAGATAAAGGAGAATGCAGTTTATTACACAAGGCAATAACCCAAGAAAGCAAAGTAGTAAAATCTCCATCCAAGGTGACCAGGAGAAGGATGTCTGGCTTAGAGTTTGGAGTATCTACAAATCTCCCATCTCTCTGTTCTGTAACCAGAGTGACCTGTGTGCATTACCTATTGCAGCAGCTTCCTTTTTATCTGCTTCCTGAAAGGTGTCCATGTTTTTCAGTTGTATTATGACGCTGTTTTCATGGAATGAATTTTGAGGCTTTAAAAACGAAACAAGGCCAGAGTTGCAGTGTGGCTCTTAGAGCTGTAGACAGAGGGGTGCTATTGGGTGGGGGAGGATTGAAAACTCAGAAAATACAAATAGCTTCAGGTATTGAATGGAAGCATGTACAGTACCCATGGGCTGCACATGCCTGCACTCGGCCCTTTAGTCCTCCCAGGAAGCTAACCTGCCCACAGTCACGGAGCTGGCAGGAGAAGGAGCCCCAGTACGAACTGCTTTTGTCTGCCTCCTGATCACAGGTTGCAGAGTCAAGAGCAAAGAGGACTTCGTAGAGAGAGGTGCCTGGAGAAACCTTGGAGTCGATTATGGAGCCTGGGTCACCCTCGTGCCGTGGCCTCGGCGTTAGTTCAATCTGCAGTGCCTTCACCGGGGAGGGCTCACTGCTGTTTACGGCCATCGCGACGACCTTTCCTGCTGGTAGTCATGGCTCTTTTAAAGATAAACACAAGCTAGAAAGCAATCACTGTTCCCCTGGGTGTTCCTGTCTAAACACACTTTTTATTTTCCACTGCTTCCTACATGTGGTTCTGCGCGCGAGAGAAGACAGCCAAGACTTTCTTTGGGCTTCACATGTGCAAAGGCAATAGGCAACGAAGGGTGCATGCTCTTAGTTTTCACAGGATAGAAGCTTATGTTGCAGAACGTCAGCATAAACCCACCGTGAAGCAGGCGTGGGTCCTGCAAGGGAGGAATGGTGGTGATGTGAGGGGGCTACTCCTGCAGGCTCTTGTTCTGGGGAGTGTGCAGGGCGGCGGGTTCCCAACTTGCTGAAAGTATTGGCCGTGGACCACGGCTGCTGAGAGAAGATACAACCACTTGGGGAACTTGTGGCTTTTATAGAAAAGTGCTGTTATGTTTGTGTACCGCATGTGGGGTTGCCTCAGAATGATCCTTTAGTTACCCGTGAGAGAAGGGAATTCATTTTGTAGTAAAAGGAAGTTTCATTTGTAACTCAGTCATAAGGAAACTGGCGAAATAGTAAACTGTAACCATGGTAGGAATTTCTGTTTCTTTGACAAGCCTTACTTTGCTTCTCAATGTATTGGCCACTATTTGGTCTCTGCCAAACAGTTCTACCAATTTAGGGAATATTTACATTTTGCAGTTCCTTCCCATCTGTTTTCAATCTCACCCTGAGTACTCTATTTGGCCACTTGCATAGCACATATAAAGTAATTAGAATCATTTTCCTAGAGGTGGTAGTTAAAACAGGTTAATTGCAAAACCAAATTGATCCTCTCCATCCCCCCAAAATTACAAAGAATATATGACAGGAGAGCATTCTCTCTCATTTACGTGATGAGTCACGGAACAAGGCTCCATCTTGTGACCCCGCCATCTGTTAAACTGCAATGTCCAACATAGGAGCTACATTTACATTTAAATAGTATTCAACAAAATTAAAAACTTCCTCTCTCAACTCTGCTTGCCTTATTTCCAGCGCTTATCCATGGCTGGTGGATACCACGTGAGACAGGGAAGATGTAAAGTTTGTCCATGATCTCAGAGAGTTCACTGGGCAGTCTGTCTTCTTCGGCCATCTGGATGGTGGGGAAGAGGGTGCAGAGGCCCAGCCCTCCTAAAAACCCTGGCCTGGCCTGGCACGCATCACTTCTGCTCCCAACTGCTCAGTAGAAAGAAGTCTTGTTTCCAAAGCAGCCTGGGATACTAGTAGGACCACATCTCCCTGGCAAGGCACTCTCTCATGTTTTGGAGTCTGTCCCTTCCTCCGTGGGTTCATCTGTCTTTGATCTCCTGGCTTGTTGGAGAGAACACTGATAATCTCACCTGTCTCCAGTGAGCCTGTTGTTGACACCACGGCAGTCACGGGAGGCTCTTCAGCTGCTCTTCCTGGCGCTTGGTGTCCAGTGCACCGAGTGTCTGACTCGTCAGCTGCTCCAGTGTGGAAGGCACAGAGCTGGGAGGAACTCTGTGTACTGGCTGGCAACAAAATTGCTACAGAGCTGCTGAAACTGTTGAAATATTCAGGGTCTTCTGCTACCCCGCCCTCCCCAGTCTGCCTCCCAGGGGCCATATTCTTTCCATTATCTCCTTACCATTCCCATGTCTGTTTGAAGGATTCCCTGCCCACACCCTCATTCTCACACGTTTCTGCCAATGGTCCCCTTGCTACTCAAGGCTTTTTATGTGAGGCGGACTTCAAAGAACTCACTGAAATGGAATTAAAACTTAAGTTTATTATTTGGTGCCAAAAGATTTTGAAATTCATGCATACAAGGGGTCTTCAAAATTCTTATGGAAATGCATATTATGAAAACACCAAACAGGAATTTTAAAATTTTCTTGGACCAAGATAAGCATATTTTAAAGTCCATTTTCCAGGAATTTTTTTGAAAATTCCTAATAGATATTTTTAAAAACAGTTTGACATATGTGGTTTTCTTAGGGTCCAGGTTATTCAGAGTTACCCCAGGTTCATCACTACATAAATATTATGAGTGAAGTGCTAACATTAATAACATGTAACATGATTAAAAATCTATGCAGGTAATATTTCACATCCACTGACCAAGTGACTAAAGAAAATGAGCAGATGTTATCCAGATGAAAAAACTACACATTCTAAATAAGTGTTCCCTGTCTCCTGCAAGATAAAAATGCCATTTCCAGCCCGGCTAACCTAGTTTAGCTCTGTCTTTGTGGTCCCTGTGTTTTGAGGTCCTTAGAAGGAAGAGGTGAGCTGGTGTTTCCACCAAAAGAAGAAATTTGAGAACAACAAAAGCCGCAGACTTCTAGCCAGAGACTGGCTGCTGATTCAAAACCTTTGACTAAATGTCCATTTGAAAAAAAGAAATGTAAGCACCAGTTGCAATAAAAGTCCAGAGCAGTAAGTTTTTATCAGGTGGACTATTAACAGACTGGGACACTCCACTCGGAAAAGCCGCAGAAGGTGAGAACGGTGCTCAGTACTTTTAAGAAATCACTGTTTTTACCATTGTGACAGCAGGAATACATTTTCTTTCTTTCTTTTTTTAAAAAAATTATTTATTTATTTTAAAGGCAGAGTTACAGAGAGGCAAAGGCAGAGGAAGAGAGAGACAGAGAGAAAGAGAGAGAGAGAGAGAGGTCTTCCATTTGATGGTTCACTCCCCAGATGGCTGCAATGGCCAGAGCTGTGCTGATCTGAAGCCAGGAGTTTCTTCTAGCTCTCCTACGTGGGTGTAGGGGCCCAAGGACTTAGGCCATCTTCCACTGCATCCCCAGGCCATAGCAGAGAGTTGGATTGGAAGTAGAGCAGCCTGGACTCGAACCAGTGACCATATGGGATGCTGGCACTGCAGGTGGCAGCTTTACCCTCTATGCCACATACATTTTCTTTAGTATGAAAAAGTAAAATGTGAATAAAGAAGAGGTGAAGAGTCTGAGCTTTGATGTCAGACAAGTGAGTTAAATCCGTGCCTGGCCACTTACCAAAATGACATTGGGTAAGTATTTTAACCTCTCTAAACCTCAGGTTCCTCATTTGAAAAGAGGAAAAATAATAGTAGCTCTCTTGGGGGTTTCTGTGAATCCAAAATGAGGTCATTGTTTTAAAGTGCTTAACATGCGTAGCAAACACTCAATTAATGTCAGTTATCATTTTTATTACCATAATCCCACTACGTAGAGATCCTGCTGCTAACATTTTGATGTACAAGAGGGTCCTAATTATCTGAATATTTATTATCAGTCATCGCAATTACAAACTTGTCAAATATAGAAGCATGAAAGTAGTCACATATTAACTGACCAATTATTCACTATCCACTCTTAGACATCTTTCCCTGTGATTCCTCGTATCCAGCCCACCAAGTGCATTCAATGTTCCAGTGCAAATAAAAGGTAAAATAAGTGTAAACTGTGTCCTTGAAAATATGCAGGAGTTCATGTAAATGATGCTGGTAGACTCACCTCTGAGAAATGAGGATCAGCTGAGTTAGACCCAGTTCACAGTTGGATAACAGACAATCGGCTGTGATGGTGGCAGAATGGCTCTGAAAGAGAATGACTTTAGGACCAGCATCATAGGAGAGCTGATTAAGCCACCACTTGTGACACCTACATCCCGTATCAGAGCACTGAATCTATTCTGGGCTGCTCCACTTCTGATTCAGCTGCCTGCTAAAACACCTGGGAAAGCTGCAGAAGCTGGCCCAAGTGCTTGGGCCCTGCCTCCTACACGGGAGTCCTGGAGGGAATCCCAATGCCGCTATTGCAACCATCTGGGGAATGGACAAGAGGACGGAAGAGCTCTCTCTCCCTCTTCCTCTGTTAATCTACCTTTCAAATAAATAAAAATATTTTAAAAAGAATGATTTTAATATTAAAGGACTAGGAGAGACTCTTTTGAGAACGGATGAAGCTCTCATGTGTTTCTGCAAAGGGGATCTTTGTCACACGGTTTGGGCAGGAGACAGTTTTGCCAGATGCTTTTCCTAGGCAGAACCTGCTTCTTCCCTGCTGCTGCACGTTGCTCGCCTGGAGAATTCCAGAGTGCGACCGTTAGGGTGGCTTCTCTAACATAAGCAAACAAACAAAAATCCTGCAAATATTGCTCTCAAAGAGATCGAGGTCTACAGTGATGCCCTTTTCTCCCAACAGGGGCCTTAAATGAGAGAGAGGATTGCTGATACATAAGCTACTTAGAAAGATACCAGGTCTCTGACTTTTAGCAAGCTTCACTGAGGTTTTGGTAGTAGAACCGTTTTTGATAGTTTGTCCCATTGAGGGGCAGATGACAGCTGATTATGCTCCTCCCCCACAAGTGAAGCATCATGAAATTTGTAACCATCATGAACATTTTCTGGTAATTTTCAAATCTCCCTTCAGGGAGACCCAATGAAATTCACTTACAAACCACAGTTAGGAAACTCAGTTTTTAAAAAAATTATTTATTACCTATTTGAGAAGCAGAGTTATGGGGGGGAGGAGAGAGAGAGAGAGAGAGAGAGAAAGAGAGTCTTCCATCTGCTGGTTCACTCCCCAGATGGCCGCCACAGCTGAGGCTGGATCAGATTGAAGTCAGGAACCAGGAGCTTCATTCGAGTCTCCCAGGTGAACGCAGGAGCCCAAGCACTTGGGCCATCTTCTACTGCTTTCCCAGGCACATTAGCAGGGAGCTGGACTGCAAGTGGAGCACCCATATGGGATGCTGGCACCACAGGTGGTGGCTTAACCCACTGTGCCACAGCACCAGATCCAAGAAACTCAGTTTTAATTGTTACATTTCAATATCTGAAAATATTTATGAATTGCTAAACTTGGAATTGAGTAATCTTTGATTCAGCTAAGTATATATGGAACAATTGGCTTTTGCTTGCATCCACAGGGAAACTATTGGTCATAGCTTCTGGGTTTCAGCCAGACCAAGAGAACAAGCAGAGGATGAGGAGAGGATGTGATGAAGTGAAAAGACACTGTCCATTCATGTAGGCAGAGTTCCCCAAAATGTCATTGATAGAAGCCATTAGTAACGAGCCTGTAACATGGTAGGGTAAGGGACAGGGCCCAGGAAAATTCTCCATGTTCCTCAAGGTCAGGACTAGGGAAACAGCGTAGACAGGAAACATAGACTGGAGAAGAAGGAGCTTACGAGCTTCTTCCATATTCTCAGTTGAGGCCAGACTGGTCTCAAGGTTATGAGGAACTGACCTGATCCGGGAGTCTACTCCGTCAGCCCCATCTAGGCACCTGTGTGGTGACTGCCACTGTCATGAGCTTCTACCTTAAGTGCCCCTGAGTAAGTTAGCTGTGTGATCAAAGTCGTAACAGAATGAGGGGAATCCATGTGGGGAAAAGGTGAAGTTGCTTCTTAACAGGCCACCCGCCCCTGCATACACGTGTATGAGATTTAAGAATGATTTACGGGAGAAGCTCCTGGCTGGTGCTCATCCAGAATTCCTCTTCACTAGGATATATAGTGGAAGCCATCAGCCAGGTGACGTGGCTTATTTCTGCACAAGTTCTAGAAGGTGCAGTTTAGACTATAAATTCACCCATTCTAAAATGAATGGTCTGTTCTGTAGACAGTAGGTTCTCTTGGCCTGTTGCAGCCCTGAGCAGAAAATGAATTGGTATCCCATGGAAGAATCTTCCACGGGGCTTCCTTTCTCCTTTTGCGCTGCCTACTACTTACTTTTTCTTTCTCCTTTCCACTGTAATAACAAGAGTTAAAAGGATTCGGCTTGCTTCCTTGCCAGCACTTTGCTGTTTAGCTGTTTAATCTTCAGTACAAATGGATCCCACCTGCAGATGAACAGACACACCTGGCTTGGCTGAAATACGAAAGAGAGGAGCTGAGAGACAAGACAAGCATACGATTAAAAGCCAACACAAGACAGCACACGAGCAAATGCTCAATTATGTGATAAGTTAATATGAGCAGAGTTGTGCCAAAAGACTTTATAATGGAGGGAGATGCGTGTTGTTTAGAAGCCTGGTGATAATCACCTAAGCCTGAAGAACAGGCTGAGTGGGCGGTGAGACGGAGAAGGAGGGTTTGAGAGGGTGAGCAACATTCAAAGTAGAGGTGTCACATATTTCCAAGGAAGGCAGTGTGATGTCGAGCACAGTGCACAGGGCTTCTGATCCATTCACTGGACTAGTACTGAGAGCCTACTGTGTGCCAGGTCCTGTGCTAGGATCCAGATGCAGGACAGCGAGCTGAAGTCACTGCCACATACTGGCATAAGCAGCCTTGTGGGTGCACATTATTATCTTGTTCTCACGGAGGAAATGCCGCCACCTCTTTCCGTCTCAGACTCCAGTCCATATGTTCAATTACACTGATTCCTTTATAGTTCCACTAGGAGTTGAATACACCAGATAAGATAACTCAATCATTTAAAAAGCTATAAATTTGATGCCAGTTTTAGCTACCATGAACTAGTTGAGTAGATGTGTAATTTTTATTTTGAGTGGAAAAGGGATTATCCTGGCTTTCAAAATATGAATTCTTGGAAGAAAAGAAAGCTGTTTTCTGGTTGGTGAAGTCTATGAAGAGCAGACACTGAGTTAACCGGCTCCTCCTTCACCTAAAAGCTATATTCAGGAACACAGCTTTGGCCCGGGAATGATTCAAGGAGAGTGAGTAAAACAAAATGAGACTGATGGCTCAACAAAAAGCAGAAGATGATGAATGAGACTCCAGAGGAGGTAACTGCCTCTTGGTGTGTCGGATATGCCAACACAGGGGAAAGGTGTCACTCAAGTGCAGGTTCAAGGGCTTGGTGTGCTGTGAGCTCCTGGATGACGCTGAAGACATTTTTAGAAAGTTCATCATTAACAGTGCAGTGTTACCTGGGGCCCACAGTGTTTAGGATCCACCACAAATACTATATTTCTTCCCAGAAGCTCAGGCTGGAAAGGTATAGATTTTTTTCCCTTTATGTCTTTAGAAAGTTTCTGTAGGGCTTATTGGTTATAGTGACCTAAATACCTTCATCAAGCCACAATTAAGTCCTTGGGACTGAGCCATGTGCCTCTATGGGTGGTAATTATAAAAGCTGGATTAATTTACCATTAAATTATTTATGTATGCATAAATATTTCAGAAGCAATTAAACCTCAGGTATTTCTTAAGGAGTAGATAAATTAATTTACATTGTGCATCACCAGTGCAATTCAGAGGAAATGTTTGACAGGAAATAGAAACCTTTGTCAAAAGGCAAAAATACATAAGTATCCTTCTTTCCGTTAATTTTCTTTGCTCTCTAAACATGCCCTGTAAAGTAATTTTGTGTGTTATTGTAATTCTTTCCAACTGCCAGAGATAATAAGTCAAAAGACATTGAGAGTTCTCTCTTGTCAATACCACAAAGTCAATCTTCTGTCTATTCTGGTATAATTTAGCTCAGTGAGAATCAACTGATTTCACAGATATTAACTTTATCGAATATACAAACGGAAGTGTTATAGGGAAAATAATTTCTCAGTGAACAGCACAGATAACTTAGCAATCAGGAAATGCAATCTCCTTTTGGTCTCAAAACTTACTCAAAGGCTGGAGCTCACTTGGAATGCACCCCCCTTCTCCCCCACAAAGCAGTGATTTACAGAAATGAAACCTGCGGGATACATATTATGCAAACGCTCTGGGGAAGTGAATCATAGCACATCCAAACTAAAATTGATGGAGCTGCAGTGAAAATAAAGTTATTAAATTTGTGGTGAAGGGGAAAATGCAAAAGGTAACACTTTTAACTGTATCTCATCCATAAAACCGATCGACTATTTCAGAAGTCCTTCCTGGAAGTCATTGCATCTTCTGCCCCTCTCACCCATCACGTATTTCCAGGTTTTATTTTAATTCATGGCTTTTTCCCATCATGCTAGTCAGGATGGAAGAGCCTCTGCTTTCATCCTAGTTCTTAAGATTCAGAGTTGACTTTTGCATTTTTTTTTGAAACTTAATTAAATTTTTTTATGGAAAGATGCAATTTTATACAAAATATTTGTTGTACAATCTCATGTTTTGAAGTACATATAATTGTGAAATGACTAAATTGAGCTAATTAGCATCTGCATTACCTCACACACTTACCTTTTGCAGGGGAGGTCAGAGTATTTCAAATCTGCTCTCAGGGATTTTCTACATAAGATATTGTTATCAACTACAGCTACCATGTTGCAACAGAGCTCTTGAACTTGTTCCTCTAATCTATTGGCAGTTTTGTATGTGTTGAACAACATCTCCCCAATCTCCAAACCCTGCTCCCAGTCTCTGGTAACCACAACTTGACTCTCTGTGTCTACCAGTTCTCCTTTTTAGAAGCCACAGACAAGTGAGATCACTTGGTATGTGTCTTTCTGTGCCTGATGTATTTCACTTAACATGATGTCTTCCAAGTGAATCCATGTAGTCTCAAATAACAGGATTTTCTTCTTTGTTGAGGCCGAGTAGTATGCCATTGTGTATATACACCACATTTTCTTTATCCATCCATCTATTGGTGGACAGTTAGGTTGATTCTTTTTTTTTATTTTTATTTTTTTTAACTTTTATTTAATGAATATAAATTTCCAAAGTACGATTTATGGATTACAATGGCTTCCCCCACATACCGTCCCTCCCACCCACTACCCTCCCCTTTCCCACTCCCTCTCCCCTTCCATTCACATCAAGATTCATTTTCGATTATCTTAATATTCAGAAGATCAGCTTAGGTTGATTCTTAAGTCCTTTTCTCTTATACACAAGGCCACCAAAGCCAGCCCTCATTCAAAGCCACTCTGATTTAATCTAATTCAGGGGTTACTTTTTAGAGTAGTTGAATATTTGACAAAATTAATTTTTTTATCTGAATCTTTTCTGACAGACACATTGAAGTATCCTAAGTAGAGAAATTGAAAGATTAGAAGACCTAAATTGAAATGAGCCACATTCTTATGTCAAAGCACATTAATGTGGGAACTACAGGGAGGCAGGGGCTCCTGGTATTACTGATTCAACAATAAAAATAATTTTTAAAGACTTATTTATTTATTTGAGAGGCAGAGTTAGAGAGAGAAAGGGAGAGATAGAGAGTGGGGTCTTTCATCTGCTGGTTCACTCCCCAAATGGCCACAATGGATGGAGCAAGGCTGATCTGATGCCAGGAACCAGGAGCTTCTTCTGAGTCTCCCACGTGGGTGCAGGGGCCCAAGTATTTGGGCCATCTTCCACTGCTTTCCCAGGCCATAAGCAGAGAACTGGATCCGAAGTGGAGCAGAGGCCAGTGTTGTGGGCATAGTGGGTAAAGCTGCTGCCTGCAGTGTTGGCATCCCATCATGGGCGCTAGCTCACGTCCTGGATGCTCCATTTCCTATCCAGCTCTCTGCTATGGCCTGAGAAAACAGAATAAGATGGCCCAAGTCCTTGGGTCCCTGCACCTGCATGGGAGACCTGGAAGAAGCTCCTGATTCCTGGCTTTGGATGGGTGCAGCTCTGGCCATTGCAGCCAACTGGAGAGTGAACCACCAGATGGGAGACCTCTCTCTTTCTCTTTCTCCTCCTTCTCTCTCTGTGTGACTTTGACTTTCAAATGAATAAATAAATCTTAAAAAGAAAAAAAAGAAGCAGGGGAGCAGCCAGGTCTCAAACCAGTGCTCATATGGATGTTGGCTCCTGCAGGTGGAGGCTGAACCTATTACACTACTGCACCAACCCTCAAAATAATTTTTGATCCAAATTGGTGTTCTGTCTGTTGTAGGTAAGCAACAAATGATGCATAATGAAGGAGTTTCAAATATACACTCTGGAATATTGGCTGTTTTGAGCATTAATCACTTGAAAAACAGCAGGTGCAAGAAGATCCTTCTGATTTCTTTTTCATTATTAAAAATAGGAGATGAAACTCCTGTGTGAAAGGTGTCTTCTCTATGAACCAATACTCCTATCAGCAAGGATGGGAATTTGAGGCTAAAGGAAATATGTACAAAATAATCCTTGGCATACAATGCTTACCTTCCAGCCACTTTTGTAAACAATGAAGTTCCTTAGCCCAGGCCTCTCTGTCTTGTCTCAGTCTCACAAGTTACCACTCTTTGTCCAATTCTGTAGATCAGTGCTTGACACTAGCTGCTTCTTTGGGTCTTTATATCCTATTGAAGGCTCCCATGCCATGTAAAATTTGCACTAAATAAGTTGGCGTGTTTCTCTTCTGTTGATCGATCCTACGTTAATTTAACTCTCAGGCCCAGCTGGGGACCTTTGAGGGTAGAGAGGCTATTTTTCCTCCTCCACAATGACAAGTCCTGATGTACTGGGCTGCACTGTGTCGGGGGTACAAGAGGAAGAGTGGGGTGTGGCAGAAACCAGCACAAAGGATGTGCCATCAGTAGAAGTCCCTGTGAGGCTGCAACACGAGGTCTTACCTTGCCTCCAGTCCATCCTCCACAGCACAGAGAGTGGCTTTGTGGAAATGCAAACTTCCTCGTACTGTACTTTGGCTTAAAATACATCTTTAGCTTCCCACTGCTCTTGGTCTAAGTGACTTTTCAAATGGACCATTGAAGGCCTGCATGATTGGGTCCTTGTTGGTGTCTCTAGATTCACCTTGTGACACATGCTATAGCCACATGGCACTTGAAAGCACCATGCCTTCTCCTGCCCCTGGTATTGCAATCCCAATCCCGTTGACTCTTACCATTCTTCAGCAAAACCTTTATTTCTGCAGGAAACACTCCACTGATCTTCATGATGTGAGGAGATTTTTCTTTCCTCTCTGGTCTAAACCTTCTGTGCAAATAATATGTTTGAAAAGCAGATAACCTTGGAAGCTAAGACAGTGTTTCCCTGGAAAGATTTTGAGACATACCTCTCTGAATCCCTGGAGATGACTGGAATGACAGAGTACTGTCTTTCCCCTCCCTGGAGGAAATTTGTCTACATTTGTCTCTCTTCTCTCCAGAGGGACAGGGAGATGGAGATCCTTGTCTGTCAAATTCAGGGTTTCTCTCTGTGCACTTTATTGCAAGATCAGGTAGCATCCATCCCTCCTGCTGTTGGACTGTGGAGATGGCACTTTGAGGAAGCAATAAAATATGAACCCCATGGCTGATGCTTTTAGTGTGAGTAAGAAGCTATCCATGTCTCTGATCCTGGAGTCTTGTATCTCCTGTCATTATTATATGTACACAATTATCAGTCTATTTTGTTAACTTCAAGTTAGACATGATTTCAGGCCTTTCACAGTTTCTGTCTTGACATATGACTTGTCACATCTCCATATCATAGCACCATAGCCACACAATTATGTCATATAGCGCAGTCAATCTTACTCATTGAATATTTTATTAATGTTTATCTTTTTGGTAGAAGGGTGGCATGTCCAATGCTTATTTCCCTATTGTGTGTCTTATTCCTCAAATAGGGCACGACAATCAGTAGACACTCCAATATTTATTTGTTGAATGTGGTGGGAGAGGTTAATTTGAGTTTAGAGGAGGAAGAAAGACTTCATAGAAAATGAGATCTTGGAAGTGGGTCTTAAAGTGAGTGAAAATAGGTAGAAACAGAGGGTGTGCATTTCTGGCAATGAGAATAACAGGCTCAATGTCAGAGCTGGTATAGTGTGGGTCTGCACCTCCAACTCCTTAAGGCTTGGATGTGAGCTGTGTCTGGGGTAATAATGACATGTAAGTCTTTGAGTAAGTACATGTGAGTTCCATGAAATGAAGTGTAGAAAGTTCTGAAGGCTAGTAGGGATGAGAGATTGATGTTAGAAATATATATTCAGGAAGGCCAAATAGAACCAAGAAGGGAAAGACTTAAATGGTGCCAGGCATTAGATGTGTTTTATTTTTTTGACACTGGCAGTGAGGAAATATATTTATATTTTAAGTCTTTTGCTGCTTTTCCTTTGAGTTCATGAAAGAAGAAGATGCTAAATGAGGATACACAGCAGACTCATAGAATGACAAATGCCCTAAACAGCACTCTGGCCTCAGAATCAGCCTTTAAGGCATTTGGATCTGGCTAAAAAGCCCATGAGAGCATTTCAGGCTTGGAAAGCCAAGACACTGGCAAAAAATGACCTACATGAAAGAAAGATCTCTGTGAGTGAGATCCCAGTGGAAAGAAGGAGCCACCAAAGAAAGAGGTACCTTTCTCTGAAAGGAGGAGAGAACTTCCACTTTGACTATGGCCTTGTCTAAATAATGTCGGAGTTTGTAGACTCAAGAGCCTTCCATAGCCTTGGCAAATCATGATAAGAGCCTCTGTGACCACTGATGTCATAAATAAGAGTATCAATTGTTAAATCAACAACAGGACTCACTGTGCACTTGCTCCCCATGTAGGACCTCTGTCCTTTATGTGTTGTACTATGAGAATTAACACTGGGCCTTGCTTTGTGGCACAGTGGGTTAATGCCCTGGCCTGAAGCACTGGCATCCCATATGGGCTACAATTCGAGACTTGGGTGCTCCACTTCTTCTTCTTCTTCTTCTTCTTCTTCTTCTTCTTCTTTTTTTTTTGACAGGCAGAGTGAACAGCGAGAGAGAGAGACAGAGAGAAAAGTCTTCCTTTTCCATTGGTTCACCCTCCAATGGCTGCTGCACCATGCTAATCCGAAGCCAGGATCCAGGTGCTTCTTCCTGGTCTCCCATGCAGGTGCAGGACCCAAGGACTTGGGCCATCCTCCACTGCACTCCCTGGGCCACAGCAGAGAGCTGGACTGGAAGAGGAGCGACTGGGACAGGATCTGGTGCCCCGACCTGGACTAGAACCCGGTGTGCTGGCACCGCAGGCAGAGGATTAGCCTATTGAGCCGTGGCGCTCTGATCCTGGCTTGTGATCCAGCTCTCTGCTATGGCCTGGGATGGCAGTAGAAGATGGCCCAAGTCCTTGGGCCCCTGTACCTATGTGAGAGACCTGGAAGAAACTCCTGGCTCTTGGCTTCAGATGGGTGCAGCTCTGGCCATTGCGGCCAATTGGGGAGTGAACCATCAGATGGAAGACCTCTCTCTCTCTCTTCCTCTCCTCTCTCTCTGTGTAACTCTGACTTTTGAATAAATAAACCAATCTCTTTTTTTAAAAAAAGAGAATTAACACTAAAACTAGTCTTCAAATAGTGCTTTATACTTTGTGTCTGTGTGGGTGCAAACTGTTAAAATCTTTACTTAGTATAGAGTTGATCTTCTGTATATAAAGATAACTTAAAATGAATCTTAATGAAGAATGGGATGGGAGAGGGAGTAGGAGGTGGGATGGTTTGGGGGTGGGAGGGCGGGTATGGGGGTAAGAACTGCTATATATCAAAAGTTGTACCTATGAAATTTATATTTATTAAATAAAAGCTTTCTATTAAAAAAAGAAAAAGCATACCGAAATCTGTTATATAAAAAAAGAAGATGCTAAATGAAGTACTGTTTCTTCTTTTGAGTTCCTAAACTGAATTAATATTGGATAATTCTAAGCCACTTTAGAACTTGGAGAAGCAAGAAAAGTATTGGGAGCCCAAGCAGATCATAACAAGAAACTATGGAAGCAAACATGAACTCTAGCTTCCCAATGAGAAGGTGGAGACTTGGGAGGAGTCTGTTAACAGTGGGCTTTCCCATTGGCAACCCCTCTTTGAGTTTTTACAGAGACATGATGCTGTCATGCTCCCCAGGGCATGATTCCTCCAGGTAAAGAATTAATGTGCAGATCGCGTTCTGATTGAATTAATGACACTTTATGTGTTTTATTTGTTCTTTTACTTTCTTTAAAAATGTAATTGGAAATTAATAAATTATCTCTCAGGAATTTTTTAAGTAGAAAAACATGAGAATATGAAATCATGTCCCAAAAATGTGTGAGGGAAATCTTTTCTCCAAAATTATCTTCAGAGATAAGATGTACAAAGATTATCTTTAATGAGATTGTCAAGAGTTAGCCCTTAGGTTTCTTTTTTTTTTAACTTTTATTTAATGAAGATAAATTTCCAAAGTACAGTACAGCTTATGGATTACAATGGCTTCCCCCCCCATAACTACCCTCCCAACCGCAACCCTCCCCTTTCCCTCTCCCTCCCCCCTTCCATTCACATCAAGATTCATTTTCAATTCTCTTTATATACAGAAGATCAGTTTAGCATATATTAAGTAAAGATTTCAACAGTTTGCACCCACATAGAAACACAAAGTGAAAAATACTGTTTGAGTACTAGCTATAGCATTAAATCACAATGTACAGCACATTAAGGACAGTGATCCTACATGAGGAGTAAGTACACAGTGACTCCTGTTGCTGACTTAACAAATTGACACTCTTGTTTATGGTGTCAGTAACCCTCTAGGCTCTTGTCATGAGTTGCCAAGGCTATGGAAGCCTTTTGAGTTCACCTACTCTGATCATATTTAGACAAGGTCATAGTCAAAGTGGAAGTTCTCTCCTCCCTTCAGAGAAAGGTACCTCCTTCTTTGATGACCTGTTCTTTTCACTGGGATCTCACTCACGGAGATCTTTCATTTAGGTGTGTGTTTGTGTTTTTTTTTTTTTTTTTTTTTTTTTGCCAGAGTGTTTTGGCTTTCCATGCCTGTAATACTCTCATGGGCTTTTCAGCCAGATCTGCATGCCTTAAGGGCTGATTCTGAGGCCAGAGTGCTGTTTAGGACATCTGCCATTCTATGAGTCTGCTGTGTATCTCGCTTCCCATGTTGGATCGTTCTCTCCCTTTTTTATTCTATCAGCTAGTATTTGCAGACACTATTCTTGTTTATGTGCTCCCTTTGGTTCTTAGTCCTATCATTACGATCAATTGTGAACAGAAATTGATCACCGGGACTAGTGAGATGGCATTGGTACATGCCACCTTGATGGGATTGAATTGGAATCCCCTGGTATGTTTCTAACTCTACCGTTTGAGGTAAGTCAGCTTGAGCATGTCCCAAATTGCACATCTCTTCCCTCTCTTATTCCCACTCTCATATTTAACAGCAATCACTTTTCAGTTAAGTTTCAACACTTGAGAATAACTGTGTATTGATTACAGTATTCAACCAAAAGTATTAAGTAGAACAAACAAAAAAAGATACTAAGAGGGATAACATATTAAGTTGTTCATCAACAGTCAGGGCAAGCCCTTAGGTTTCTTAATATTTTAGAGCCCTAATTAATGTGTGAATTCCACTGAATTTACTTACAAACTCAAGGATTCTTGGATTCACGTTAAACTGCTTGTCTACTTTACTAAGTGGTCACAGATAGCTAAACCTGAAAGTAAGGCTTTCCATTTTATGACTTCTCCATTTCTCTCCTCAATTTGTAATATTATGAGTGTGCTTGATTTGAGTCTAATGGCACTTCCTTCTTCCCTCCCTCCCCTTCTCTTCTATTGTCATTAGTCTTCTTTGGAAGTAGACTTACAATGAAACAAACTGGTTAGAGCTGTGTGTAAAAAAGTAAATAAAATCTTGAGTGAGGACCCAGGATGGAGTAGGATCATTTAGGTTCTGGTTAGGCTGCATGTGACTGAACCGTTAATAACTTTGGCTTAAATGAGATAGATGTTTACTTCTCAGATGAGATACACGTGGAAGTAGGTCATTCAGGACTAGTGTGGGAGCATGGGGTTATGATAGATTTTATTTTTCCAAGATGGCCATAAACAGTACCATCTGTTCTTTTTAAAATATTGCCTTGTCATCCCTTTCCTTCCTCCTTCCAGAAGTAAATCTGAGCCCTCTATCTTGGAAGCTGGACAGAACCTGTGATTTGTTAGAGTGCAGCAGAAGTGACGCTAGGTATCTTCTGAAGCTAGGTCATGAGAGCTACATAGGGTTTGCTGCCTTCTGTTATTGGGTCTGTCATGTTACCAGGAAGTAAAGTCTATGCTGGGAAACCATATGTTTGAACTTACACCTGCAGTTGAGATTCCAGCCAAATAACATTCAGCTCAACATACCTGAGTGAGGAAGTCTTTGAGGGACTCCAGCCTATCTGAGAAATCCTCGGTGAGAGCTGCCTTGTTGACTAGTCAACCCTTAAATCATGGGAGAGAATTACAGTACATATTGCTGTTGTTTTATGCACCAACTTCTAGGTGGTTTTTAACCAGAAATATAAGATTCAAATAAGGATTCAAGAAAGTTAGCAGTGATCCAGGCTCTTTCCATTTATCTGCTCTGTTATCTCTGACACAACACTCTGAAGCTCATGTTTTAGGTTGCTCCTGGAGCTGTGGCCACTACATCTGCATTCCAAGAGGCAGGGATGGAGTTATGTGGAGGAAAAGAACTTCTTCCCATTTCTGGATGCCCCATACACCCAGAACTTAGTAGCTAGAATTTGGTCACATTGCCCTTCAGCTGCAGGGAAGGCTGAAAATGAATATTTTATCTGTGGCTGTAATGTATTAAAAACTGGGGTGTTTGAAGAGGAAGGATATAATAGCTATTGGCTTAGACATCTGGTAGTTTCTGCTTCAAGAGCTGTCTCATGAGCTGAGGGCATGAGCTTTAGTTCACAGAAGCCGGCACTATTTTACTATATTCTAAATATCTACTGACGGTGGTTAGATGGCTTCTCTGTAACACTTTTATTGTAACTGAATTTTTGTTTTGCTCATTCTGGTATTTCTGGGTTGAAATTATAGCCAATAATTAAGAGCCCCGGGTGATTGCTGACGCCGTAAATAAGAGTGCCAATTGTTAAATCTACAATAGGAGTCACTGGGTACAGGCTCCCCACGTAGGATCTCTGTTCTTAATATGTTTTACTATGAAACTTAAAAACAACACTACTAGTCGAACAATACCCTATACCTTGTGTGGTTGTGTGAGTGCAGCCTGTTGAAATTCTTGCTTAGTATATACTAAGTTGATCTTCTGTATATGAAGGTAATTGAAAATGAAACTCGATGAAGGGCGGGATGGGAGAGGGAGTGGGGGAGGGGAGGGCCGCGGGAGGGAGGGAGGTTGCGGGGGGGAGCCACAACAACACAAAAGTTGCACTTTGTAAATTCACATTTATTAAATAATAAAAAGAAAACAAATTAAAAAAGAAATTATAGCCAATAATCAATGTCTGATAAAGTCTCCTCAAAACTTCCTAGTAGCCGGCGCCGTGGCTCAATAGGCTAATCCTCCACCTTGCGGCGCCGGCACACCGGGTTCTAGTCCCGGTTGGGGCGCCGGATTCTGTCCCGGTTGCCCCTCTTCCAGGCCAGCTCTCTGCTATGGCCAGGGAGTGCAGTGGAGGATGGCCCAGGTGCTTGGGCCCTGCACCCCATGGGAGACCAGGAAAAGCACCTGGCTCCTGGCTCCTGCCAGGATCAGCGCGGTGCGCCGGCTGCAGCGGCGGCCATTGGAGGGTGAACCAACGGCAAAGGAAGACCTTTCTCTCTGTCTCTCTCTCTCACTGTCCACTCTGCCTGTCAAAAAAAAAAAAAAAAAAAAAAAAAAAAAAAAAAAAAAACTTCCTAGTAAAATATCCATAAATAACCCCAAACAGCACACCAGAGCTATAAACCAAGGAGGAAACAAATAGAGCTCAGTCCGGATAGACTGTATTTTTACTGCAACATGCCTGGGGGAGAGTCTTGAAAAGTGTCTTGTACTTTCACATCCTCCATCCACTGAGCCCGAATATTATGGAGAGACAGAAGACTTTGATGAAGTCAGTGATTCTCTCATTCTGGGACTCTCCAGTCGTTAATCAGGTAATTCCATTTCATTTGCACAGGGATTGTCTTCTGAACCAGTAGTTTCTCTATGATGTCCCCCACACTGCTCACCCTCCTCCACTTTGGCTCCTCCCCTCTGGTATCTGTTAAGAGGTCCAGGTGCAGATTATGGCGTGATAAGATGGTGGAGGAAAGGTCATGAGGAACTGCATCCTGGGCTCTTTACTCCAGGATAGGTCCTTGTGGACAGAGCTGGGAAAAGGAAGAGAGGCCAGAACAGGGGCAGCTGAGGCGGGATCCGATGGGCATGACCCTTTATACCAACTCTATCCTGAAGCACTCAAGACACTCCTAGGAGATTTCCCAAGAGGGTGGGCACACCAACTTTATCAAGTCTAGACAACATAGAGGCGAGTGTTGAGTCCCTCAGTGCCGAGGGAGGTGATGAAGGACGCCCTCCCCTTTCTCCACTCTGCAGAAAGAGGCAAAGAGCTCTTTTCACCTAGTTAGCAGTAACAGAATTCCTTTAAACTCAAATCAGATGGAGAAAATTCATAAGCAACAATATTACCAAACTGATATCAAATACATATTTATTTTTTAAATGGTAAAGATCAAAAGTGCCTTAAGGGAGCATTTCAATGCCTTAAAAATTCTAATCTGTTGCTCCCCAACAAGTACTCCTGCAGGCCTGTGTGATGACAGTGAGGTTCAGCATGAGAACCCACAGACACTGTTAGATTTTCAATCATCAAATATTCAATTATGTTCTCAATGTTCTATTTACAAAAGCAGAGAAGCAGACATATGAAAAAAGCTTTTCCATAATAGCAATTGGTTTAAGTTTCACAGAACTGTACTCTCCTGGTAGCATTTGTTTGCTGGTGTAATTTAAGCTCCCACTAGCCAGCAACAAGAACAAATGTAGAAAATGTTGAACATTTGCTTTGGAGGGACCTGGAAACAGAGTAACATGAAATGAATTTTCCTTTTTAACCGTTAACCCCACAGTCTCTAATCACAGTGCCACAGTTCCTCTCCTCTCTCTCTGCATCCACACATTTCATTGTTATTGAGTATACTAGCTTTTGCAGTAGATCAAGGGAGATTAACTGTTATAGAATGCAGTATGGTTCACTTTATATATCACATTCACATGTTTCTACTTAGTGATGTTAAGGAAAATGATGGCAGCTAACATTTGGATTCTTACCATACGCTGGACCTGTCCTAGATGGATCAGATGCTTAATTGCTTTTAACCTCAACAACATGGGTCCAATGGGAGGTTAAGTAATGAATCTAGTTCCTACAGTCACAAGTGGTGGAGTGGAGAAATGAACCCAAGACTGACTCCACAGACTTTTCCCCAAATAGTGAGTATAATAAGTCCATTTAAAAAATCATCAGTTAACAAGAGAAGCTAGAGTTCACGTTATACTTTATGCTTTGTGAAGCATGTATCATTTGCTTCTGCTTTTCACACCAGCCCCAGGAGTAGGTATTAATGATATGGCCACAAACATAGGGATCCTCATATGAAATCCAGTGCTCCTTCCTCTGAGTCTCATTAGGCCTTGTTGCAGCACATGCTATTTGGGCTTACTCCATCCACTGAAATCTTACTGTTGCATTGTAGGCCGACTGAGGTCAATGCCAGCACCACATCTCATTCTCTGAGGGCTTTCACAAGTCATTGGAGACAATCTTCCCACATGCCTGACAGGCCTAAGTTGCCAGGTATTATAACCTGCCTGTTACCCCCTCAACTCCAAATCTGGCTGATGGAAATTCATGTATAAACATTCTAGCTCCCTCACCCTAGGTCATTCTGAGGGTATGTTCTCTGCAGCCTCCATGATTTTTTTCCCCTTGATTGATGACACATGATTTATTGTCTGGTTCTTTTACCTGTCTCAGATCTAGCTACCTCTGTGGTATTTTTCCTCTCTTAAATTCTTTGTCGTTCAAATTCTTTATCACAACTTCTATTTGGAGGATCGCAGAGAAAGACCATTTTGTATTGTGGTGTTATAGTCACCATATGCTTCATCTGACATTTCAGTTCTCCATTATTTTATCTCTTCTCTCCACAGCCACAGAGTTTCCAGGATGAAGATATAACTTTTCCTTTATGACACCTACACTCTTGTGTGATTTGCGTTTCAGTGGGATATGGCTATGGTTTGAATATTTGTCCTTTCAAGCTTGAAAGTTTAGTCCATTAAGTCTTGTGTTGATAGTGCTAAGGTGAAGGTCAATCCGATTGTGTCAAGGTGGGGCCTTGGAGAAGTGATTAGGTTGGATTAGTTCACTGGGTTGGAGATTCAGTCTTGGTGGTGGTATAAGAGCCCACACAGCCACAGAGAGATATATGTACTCTCTTTCTCTTCCCATGTGATGCCAGTACCAACTCAGGACTATGTCAGAAAGAGCACCTTCACCAGAGGCCAAATCAACATTCAGAACTGTGAGAAAAAAATATGATAAAGCAAAAAGCCCTCTTCTTTTAAATTTACATTACCTCAGATATTTTGTTGTAGCAACAAAATGCTGGCTGACACTGCTGTCAGGAGATCGACTCCCAGCCTATTTCATGGGCAGTGAGGCCCGCTCTGGGGTTAGGGCTGGGCTCATGATTCAAACTCACTGTGCGCCGTCAGCATGCACTTGCATAACCCTTAAAAAGAAATCATTCATTCTGACATTCTATTGCATGCTCACTGGTGAGTCCTGACTCTCTTTCTGTTTGATGAACTATTCCACACATGCTGTGTACTCTCCCTTTAATACCTATGTCACAGTTGGAATAATTGTTTACTTATTGCCTTAAAATGTTTGATTCAACTTGTTCAATTCAAGTTGTGTTAGGATGAAATTCAGAATAAAGTTAATCTTCGCACTCTTGTTAGGAAAAAGGAAGTCTTATTAATTTACCATTTGTATAAATAAAAAATGAGAAATACTTATCATTTGAAAGAAGTTTTACCTTTATTGCTTAGGCTATTATTTCACACCCATTTATTTACAAGGTGGACAGAACAGACTTGGGCTTTGTTACAATAATTACAAATCCTTTTTCTATTCACTAACACGGGCCTTCCAGCAGGTGGCATGGATGTTTGAATAAGTGAATAGAGAAGCAGTGTTCATTCACTGGCTAGCATGTGTGAAACATCTCTGCACTCATCTTGGTGTCATCCTGGGCTGTCTGGTTGGAACCTGGACCTTGTCCTATCATTTTATCTGGGAGTGTTCTCAGAGAAGAAAAGAGTATTAGTTAAGCACGACACATGCACCACGCCCATGCGTGTTTAATAAACACCCTTTGGGGAGCTGCCCAGCTCACAATAATTCAATGTGCTCTGATCTGCAGACAGCAACTTCTAGTTACCATGTCTGGTCTAAAATGACCCTTCTTTCTTGGCAGCAGCTGATTTTTTAAAATGGTATCTTACGAAGGAGCACTGTGCCACTTAAGCTCTCTCTCCTGGGAATTTCAGAATTTTTGAGCTACAAACACTAGACCCAGGAGTCATTAAGATTGAGTGATGTTAATTCTACCATTCCAGAAGAGTAGTTCTCAACCCCTGGCCATGCATTAAAATCAGCTAGGGAACTTTTAAAGTATATTTATTCATGGGCTCCGCCCCCAGAGATTCCAGTGTAATTTGCCTGAGTGGAGCCAGTGCCTTGCTTGTTTCTCAAGGTTACCCATGTGATTCTATTATGTAATCAAGGTTGGAAATCAATGCTCTATAGGAAATTGCCTATGAAGCTCCTAGAGCTTCACAAATCCTTCCAGTGTCCTTCTAAGAAGTTCATTCTCCTCTCCCTCTTCATTTCTCTCTGCATCTGGAAAGTCTGTATTCCTTGTTACCAAAAGAATCTTCAGTAATTGATGGTATCAGTGACAGAAGTGCCATTTTTGGAATTCTTTTGGTTCGTGGAAATATATCAATTTGCCACATGTCTATTTTGCTATAATGCATCCAGTATTTAAAAATTGCTATTTTGTTTTTTTCCAGTATTTTCTTCTTTTTTTAATTAATCCAGATATTTAATAGTGAGCTCAAACCAAAATTTCATGTGAGCATAAACATACAGCTATGCTTCCAGTGGGTTATCTATCAGTTATCACAACGAGCAACAAGGACCTGAGAGCAATGTTAGAAAACTGGCCAGAATGGAATTCTTTTTTTTTTTTTTTTTTTGACAGGCAGAGTGGACAGTGAGAAAGAGAGACAGAGAGAAAGGTCTTCCTTTGCCGTTGGTTCACCCTCCAATGGCCGCCGCGGCGCGCTGCAGCCGGCGCACCGCGCTGATCCGATGGCAGGAGCCAGGTTCTTCTCCTGGTCTCCCATGGGGTGCAGGGCCCAAGGACTTGGGTCATCCTCCACTGCACTCCCTGGCCACAGCAGAGAGCTGGCCTGGAAGAGGGGCAACCAGGACAGAATCCGGTGCCCCGACCGGGACTAGAACCCAGTGTGCCGGCGCCATAAGGCGGAGGATTAGCCTAGTGAGCCGCAGCGCCGGCCCACAGAATGGAATTCCGATCATCTCACTTGCTCTCCAGAGAGCACCATCCATTTCAAACCAGTGTCACCAATGCTGAAAGACAAGGGGAGTGAGAGGAGTGGGCCAGAGAGGTGAGCACAAGGGCCAGTGCATGGGTGATGGGGCAGAAGTATAGCTCTTGAGGAAACTGTGTTACTGCACCTAAGGACAGGGGAAAACCTGGGGCATTTAAAAAAAAAAGGCTTTTCTGTCAGCACCATACAAGTCTTACAAAGAGATGTGCAACAAGTTGTCTGTCTTAAAAGGACAGAGGCCAGAGTTTTAGGTCATTTCAACTGCAAACAGTTGACCCTTTCCATTGAGGGTTCAGCAGTGGAGTTAGTGCAGTCCAGAGGCTGAATGCTGGCTTTCCAAATACTGTTGATTTTATAGAAACTCAGCATTGTAAACAGTAGGCACCTCCTGGCTCACCTGACTGTTAGATGCAGGCCAGGCTATGCAGAGAGTGAGCCATGATGGAGTCCTACTGCTGTGGAGAGTGACGGAATCTTCCTGCACCCTGTCCTGTCTGCCGCACACATAAACTCAGAGAGTCACATGCATCCATCCTGCGTCTCCAATTCCTTCCTGTCATTGTCTTCCTCTTACTTCTTATTTGTGCTTTTTATTTTTTAAGATTTATTATTTATTTGAAATGAGGCGGGGGAAAGAGAGAGAGAAGGAGATTCTTCCATGAGTTGGCTCACTCCACAAATGTTCACAATAGCCATGGCTAAACCAGGCTGATGTCAGGAGCCAGCAACTCTATCCATGTTTCCCACATTGGTGACAGAGGTCCAAGTACTTGAGGCTTCATCTGCTGCCTCCCAGACACATTAGCAGAGAGCTCGATTGGAAGTGGAGTAGCCGGGACTTGAACTGGCACTTGAATAGGGGATGCGGGCATCCCAAGTGGTAGCTTAATCTGCTGTGCCACAGTGCCTGCCCACCTTGGAGGGTTTTAATCGCAAGGGTATAGCGAGAACTGCTTCAAGCCCACTGATTTCTAGCACATTCTTATTCAGTTTCTCCTGTTCAGGTTCTTCTAACTCTATCATGAACCCCTGCTTGTCAAAATCTTCTCTAAATCCTGCTGGTTTTGAAATAGCACTGGGATTGTCTCTAAGTTCTGGCTGGTAACCATGTCCTGCTTTCACGCCTTGACTTAACCGATGTGCCTGTTGTTGCAGGCAGCCTTCATGGCCTTGGCAGTGAACCCCGGGCTCTTGTTGTAGGTACTGGTATTAGCTAGAACTCCGGTTGACAGCACTGGCTCTGTGCCAGGTACTTCTGCCTCTTCTCGACCTCAGTGCATGAAGAGCTTCTTGTCACTTCCCCAGGACTTCTGCCCCTTCGCATCCCCTTCTGTCCTGCACCCAAGCATGGTCTCCTAGTGGCTGGGCTCACCCCTCCCTGCCGCAAAGCTTCCCAAGCCCCAAATACCATGGTTGTTGTTAGTTCCCACTACACCCATGCCAGTATTTCCTTAGAGTCCTGCATATTACCCCTAAGTTATGAATATTTGGCTTATTTAAGGTCTTAGACATTGATTCTATTCGTTTATTTTTCCTTACTGTTTTTCCTTAAAAACAGGATTAATTCATTTTATTTTTCTGGTGTACACACCCTCTGCTGGGGCCTGGGTCCTCTGCATGGAAACTGTGTGTGGTTCTTTATGAGACAGTGAGTGTCACTGAATTCCTGACAGGAACACTTGATGGACATAATCTCTTTCCAGAGGTCAGGGATCATCAGATAGCAGTAAGTCTCAGAGATGGCATCAAAAGGTGGCTTTGACAAAAATAGATAAATAAATAAATCTATCTGCCCAGGGTAGAAGTGAAGCCCATGGCTGAGGGGTAGCAGTTGTCCATACCAGCCACCAGCCCCAACTCCCAGGATGTCTGCCGGTGAGGGTGAAGAGCTCTAGCCTGAACTGCAGTGGCCTGTCACCTTGAATGGGGTGGTGTGGGGCTTGCCTTCTTGTTCCTCAGGCAGTCTCAGTTGCCAGCGCAATGGAGAGCTCATCCAGGAGGAGGGCTCCTGCGGTGTCGGTGGCTACTTGCTTGGAGCGTTGAAGATCCAAGTCGATATGCTCATTGCATAATTACCAAACCTCACACCTGTGGGATACCCCTGGGAAAGAAACCATGAACACAGATGACTAGATGGGCATGGAGAAGTGGCAGATCTGTGTGAGGGATTTGACCTTTATGTCCTAGACCAGATGGCCCTGCTTGGTCACTGAGAGCCAATCCTTGGCCTCAATCTTTCCTCTGTGAGCTCTATAGCTTGAGTGTGGCGTGAGCCCTGGCCTTGACCCTGGCCCTGGATGGTGATCTGAAGCCTTGGCGGAAGCTGCCATGGCCTCCTATCGTAGGGCCCTGAGGGCTTCATGCTGCTTCCTATTCTTGTAGCTGCCTAATTCTTGTCAGACTGGCCAGTTTGTAACTTTTGAGTATGAAGAACATGGATGGGATGCCGTGTGTGTGTGTGTGTGTGTGTGTGTGTGTGTGTTTTAGTAAAATACAGTGCCAGTCCCCACACTTTAATATACCATAAAATATCTTATTTCTCTTTTTTCTCTTCTTGGTTGTTCTTCTCTTTTCTGTTGTTTGCACCCATTTGCTCCACATGATTCCAAACTGATGAGAAAGTTAGTTTATCTGACCATCTGCATTTGCTTATTATCAGTATGAAGAACAACTGGCAATAACTTGTATTTTTTCATATCACGAAACACATATAGACCCATACACTCTCTTTCTCTCTCTCTCTCTCTCTCACACACACACACACACGTACACACACACACATACACACACTGTTGGTGTTAACTTATGCTTTTGGCATGGTGACTTTATCTGTGGCCAGCTGAGACTTCTGATACAGGACTCAGTTCTGTACACTCCCCATTTGTACTGGCCAGCTGGCATATGGTACCAAAATGGCACAAGGGTCCTATCGGTCAGTCCCAAAAGTATGCCATTCACTTAGAAATAGAATAAAAGGGAGGATTTTCTTCTTTACCTTGTTAGCAGAAAGGGCTTAGGATAATATAGTAATTGAGAAGGAGATTCATTTATTAGTGTAACTTATTTAATAGGCTTACTGAAGGCAAGGAGACCACAATGATCTTTAGTTGAAAATGCTGGCTGTGAATTGCTAGGAGGTTTGATAGTATTAGTCCTGCCTTCACATTCCACCACACAGGGTGGGGCAAAAGCTTTTGTGAATCACTTGGCTTTCTTTCTCAGCCTGATGCACGTTTGATTTTGAATTATGGTGCTTTCTTGAATCCAAGGAGATACTCACTGTTCTTCATGTCTCTAGAACTTGACATCCTTGCTAGTTCTGTTTTAGTGTTGAGGCATGATGAAATGGGCTGGGAATCCAGAGGTGACTCATTGGATCCCATTTGTATCACAAAGGGTGGCGTGCCTCCTGATTGGATAAGTAGGCTGGGATTTAATAGTAATACACTGAAAAATTGCCCTAGTATTCATCATTATGTCAAAGATGTGCAGACATCAGGAGTTATCATTCCTCTAACATTTACAACAAACAAAACCAAACACGCTCATGGCCCATCATTCTAGAACCTCCACGGTGGAGGAAGAGTTGAACTGTTCCTAGTGTGTCTGTCTTTAATTCTTGATCCTGCTTCTGCTAAATACTTATTCTCTGCCTTGCATCTCTTCTTTTGGTGACTGTCTTCCCTTCTATTTTTTTTCATTAACTCCATGTATGGATGACAACTTTGTCTTTTGTTTCCACCAATTTTCTCTTACTCAAGACAATGTGTTTAGACTATTGTACTGAAAGCTTGGAGGTTAAGAGCATGGGGATGTGTGGGTGAGGTGCTAGAGGCTGGACTGTGTCTTCCCCTCCACCCAAACTCTTTTATTTAAGATTTATTTTTATTTGTTTGAAGGGCACAATTACAGAGAGAGAGAGAGAGAGAGAGAGAGAGAGACCTTGCTTCTGCTAGTTTACTCCCTAATTGGCTGCAATCACTGGAGATGTGCCAGACTGAAGCTAGGAGCCTAGAGATTCTTCCAGGTTTCCTACGTGGGTGCAGGGGCCCAAGGACTTGGGCCATCTTCTGCTGATTTCCTGGGCACATTAGCAAGGAGCTGGATTAGAAGTAGAGTGGCTGGGACTTGAATCCGTGCCCACATGGGATGCTGGTGTCACAGGCAGTGGCTTAACCTGCTACGTCATGACGCTGGTCCCTTTACCCCAAATTCTTAAGTTGAAATCCAAACCTTCAGTACTCCAGCTTGACTGTATTCAGAGATTGGGTCTTTAAAGAGGGAACTCAAGTTAAATGAGACCGTGGTGGTGGGCCCTAATTCAACATGACCTGTGTCCTCATAAAAAGAAGAGGTGAGTGGAGCCAGCATTAAGGCACAGTGGTTTAAGCCACTGCTTCTGACTCCAGCATCTTATATTAGAGTATGGGTTAGAGCCCTGGCTGCTTTGCTTCTGATCCAGCTTCCCAATACATCTGAGAAACAGCTGATGGTGGTCCAAGTACTTGAGACATTGTCATCTGTGGGAGACCAGGATGGAGTTCCTGGCTCCTGGCTTTGGCCTGGTCTAGCCATGGTCATTGTGGCCATCTGGTGGGTGAACCAGCAGATGGAAGATCTCTTTCTCTGAATCTCTCTCCCCCTCTCTTTGTTGTTCTGCCTTATAAATATATAATTCATTAAAAAATAAGAGATTAGGACACAGACATACATAGAAAAATGACCATTGGAAGACACAGGGAGAAGATGGCCATCTACAAAGCAAGGAAAGAGGCTTCAGAAGAAACCAACTTTGCCAACAATGATCTTCCAGCTTTTGGA
Source organism: Oryctolagus cuniculus (assembly GCF_051225735.1). Classification (NCBI taxonomy): domain Eukaryota; kingdom Metazoa; phylum Chordata; class Mammalia; order Lagomorpha; family Leporidae; genus Oryctolagus; species Oryctolagus cuniculus. The sequence goes on from NC_142870.1 coordinate 102,854,410, forward strand.
TTTGTGAGGAAGTAAACTTCTGTGGTTTAAGTACCATGTCTGTGATAATTTGTATGGCAGCACTAAGAGGCTAATCTGGCGGCTATGTCAAAATAGCCCTTGGCCCAGGAAGTGCTTTACGGTTGGTTAGTCAGCCATCTTTCCTTTGGAGATCTCTTGGTTTCTGGCATCTCTCCTTCTCCTTCTACTTTTCTTCCTCCTCCTCCTTCTTAAAGAATTATTTATTTATTTTTGCAAGTCAGATTTTACAGAGAGAGAAAGAGAGAGAGATTCCATCCTCTGGTTCGCTTCCCAGATGACTGCAATGGCTGGGGCTGTGTCAGTTTCCAAAGCCAGGAGACAGCAGATTCTTCCAGGTCTCCCCTATAAGTACAGGGGTCCCAGCACTTGAGCCGTCTTCCATTGCCTTCCCAGGCACATTAGCAAGGAGCCAGATTCAGAGTGGAGCAGCTGGGACTCAAACCAGAGCCCGTATGGGATGTCGGCGCTGCAGATGGGGGCTTAACCTGCTATGCCGCAGCACTGGCCCCTCCTAGAGTTATTTCAATGATGAAATAAAAACACACAGAAGAATGCAGAGCTTCACAAATGTAAGCTGCAATTATTATGTCACCATTTCCACCAAGTAGTTCCTTAGTGGGTGGAGACAAAGGGTGATGCACTGGCGCAGGTGCCCAGATGACCTGTGTGTAAGCACCAAACAGGACCCCACCTCCTGTGATGCACATGCAGGCCAGGCACTCTCTTCATTGTGAATGAACTCTGTTTTCTTCACTTCTCAGGGCTCCTCTTGTTCAGCTGCCATAAGGCTCTTTGCAGGCCTGACAGCAGCAAAATAGATCAAGACGAAGGAGCGCTTTTAACTTGGCCTGCAGCACTGAGCTCACCTTGTCCCTCTGTCTTGCCGGAAGTTCATCTCAGCTCACAGGGGAGAAGAACAGAAAAAAGTCTGGGCAAATGTTCTGGGTAATGACAGACAATATTTGTTTATGGTGGTGTGCATATTTTGGGTGGCCTGGTATGAGTGGAAGCAGCAGGATAAAAATCAAGGATACAGAGATCTGACACTTGTCACCTTATTACAACCAACGCTAACTTTTTGTTGTTGTTACGGAGTTTTGTTAGAAATATTCTCTACAGACTGAATTGCTGGCATCAGTTCATTGCTACCTAGGACAGCCTGTGCCACTGCAAGCTCCATGGCTTGGAGAAACCCCATCTATAACTAAAAAATGATGGCTGAATCTATCAATGAGAAGTCGGCAGCCAGGAAGGTCTTATACAAGAGTACTTCAAAAAGTTCATGGAAAGAAGGAATCAAAAGGTAAGTTTATCTGGGTGTGAAACATTTTGAAATGCATGCACTTAAAGGGCCTTCAAAAAGTTCATGGGTGATGTGTCTTTCTGTACCCAAACTTATCTTCTAATTCTGTGTTCAGTGAACTTTTCGAGTTACCCCTTCTAGAGGTGTGGTTCCAGGAACAGGATGCCTCAGGCACCCAGGACAAGGGGGCTTCCAGCTGGCACCAGGCTGAGGCCCCTGGGGACATAAGTCGTGCGGCAGTGTCGATGAATTGTGGCAGCGGACCTTGATTTCATCTCCTTTGAAAGCTTTCCCTTTTATGTCTAGTTAATAAAAGGCATGGAGGAGAAAGCACCATTCAGGTCTTGACTTTTTGTCTAATGTGAATCCTTACAATTTCTCACACAGAGCTTTTAGGGGGTAGTTATTAATTACACACATTATGGATTATACAATCAATATGCCTGAATTCCTCTAAATTATCCCATAATTTGATCACAGAGTAACTCAGTTAACAAGGCAGAAATAACTTTTAAATGAAGTCTAATTACCACCCGACCCACCAGATGTCAGTTTTTCAATGCAGGTCACAGATCAAAAGGCATTTTTCACAATTGCTGGGGAGGAAAGGGTGGCTGGTAAAGAAAGTTCAGCAGCCGTGGTACATGGTTTCCCGGGGAGTGTGTTTGGGATTTGAGTAGAGAGGTAGGAACTTCATCTTCCTTTGAACAGTGCAGACTGGATGGCTGTGTGTGTGTGTGTGTGTGTGTGTGTGTGAGAGAGAGAGAGAGAGAGAGAGAGAGAAACATGTGCACTCGTCCTATTATAGTGTGTCTGGGACCCAGAAACTGCCCTAAGAGCTCAGAATACATGCTGTGCTGGACTCAATGTCCCATGGAAGGGACACTGTTTTGTGGTTAACAGAGGTGAATGTGCAGTGTCTGCTTAGAGTAAAGATCCCTGCACCTCCCCCCACTCTGCTCTCTCTCTCTCTCTCTCTCTCTCTCTCTCTCACACACAGCAATAGGATCATATGCAGAATATCAAGCAATCCAGGGGGCTATTATCACTTTCCAACAAAGCCCCTCAGTCCAATTTTAAGATAAAAGGCAAAGTCTGTCTTTGTGTCATTAATATTTCCCGATGCTACAATGCAGTGCCTCCAATGCCAGCAACGCCCTCCTTTTGTGTCATAATCCTGTCTGGTGAGGAGATGATCTAACTTGTGAATCCATGCAGTCTTCTGCAAGCAAGGGTGCTTTTTAGGAAAGCTATTTCCATCTGAATGAAAGCCCTGGCTGTAAACATGTTTGTTTTCCTAAGTGGACTCCCTTGGATACACGGACACGTGGTCTGCCTCTCAGATTTGTGGGCTGTTTGAGAGTTACCACATTTCAAAGAGGCCGAGAAGTGTGCTGAAGGCATTGTGCCTGTACAGTTGCAGGCACATGGGTCCCTTTTTAAAATTTTTATTAATGTTTATTTTATTTGAAGGGCAGAGAGACAGAGACAGTTGGAGATAGTCCATCTACTGACTCACTCCCCAAATGCCTGCAACAGCCGGTACGGGCCAGGCCAAAGCCAGGTGCCCAGACTCTAACGGGGTCTCCCACATGAGTGGTGACAGGGACTCACCTAATTGAACTATCACCTGTCACCTCCCAGGGTGTGCATTAGCAGTACACTGGATCAGAAGTGGGGAAGCCAGGACTTGAATTGACACTCTGATACAGAATGTGGCATCCAAAGCAGAATTGTAACTGCTGTGCCAGCAACTGCCTGCCCCAGGGGCTTGTGTTCTAAACACAGATTTAATACTTAAAAAAAAAAACAACCAAAAAACCCTGGGCAAGATAAATTGAGGGTCAAATATGGACGATGACACAGTTTCCCCCAGAGTTATTGTGAAGATTAAATGAAAGATTTTAATTAAAGTGGTGGCCCTGGGTAGGTCACAAGAACCTTCAGCTACCACATGAAGCATCATCAACATCATCCATCATCACAGTCGTTCGCGTCCACTCGGTTTCACAGACACAGTAAATCAGGTCCTGATCCACACTGTGTGCTTATTGCTCCTTCCCCATTTTGTCCCGTCTTCTAAACCACGTGTCCTCGTCTAGGTGTAACCTAACCTAGCCCTCACCTTCCTCTTCCCTCCCAGAGTGCACCTCAGTTCCATTCTGTGGTTGCTTAGCAACTGTTTGCTGCCCTATTTTTAAACTTTCCTTCTCTCTGCTTTTTCTCCCCAGAGAAGGCTCTGGAAGGCAGGAAGTTGCCTCATCCTTGTAAAAGTCTTTGTCCCTTCCTCATCGAATGGAGTCCATATAATAGGAGGTCAATAGTTTACTTGAATGATGAATAAAAACATGTGTAAATTGACATGTATGTTCATGTTGCTGACATATGTGGATATGGATTCACAGAAAAAAGTGTAAAAATTGGGAAAGGTCTTTGAACTCCTTTCTTTCTTTCTTTCTTTCTTTCTTTCTTTCTTTCTTTCTTTTTGTTTTTTAGAGGCAGAGTTAGACAGTGAGAGAGAGAGACAGAGAGACAGAGAGAAAAGTCTTCCTGCCGTTGGTTCACCCCCCAAATGGCTGCTGTGGCTGGCGTGCTGCGCCAATCCAAAGCCAGGAGCCAGGTGCTTCCTCCTGGTCTCCCATGGGGTGCAGGGCCCAAGCACTTGGGTCATCCTCCACTGCACCCCTGGGCCACAGCAGAGAGCTGGCCTGGAAGAGGAGCAACTGGGCAGAATCTGGCCCCCCAACCAGGACTAGAACCCGGTGTGCCGGTGCCACAGGCGGAGGATTAGCCTAGTGAGCCACGGTGCTGGTCGAACTCATTTATTTCGTCTTGAACAATAGAAAGACCTAGACCCAAAGAAACGATGGACACTTGGACCCAAGTGTGTTCCTGTTGTCAAATCTGCCCCATGTTTAGCGAAAGTCTGCATAATATCTATAGCATTTCAGGCATGACTACATAATATTTCTATTGAAGCATATTGGGTTCTTTGTATGTGAACTGCGAAAAAGTATTCCTGTAAAAGCATTATTTTAGGGATTTTAAACTTCTTTTTTAAAGAGATTTTTATTTATTTATTTGAAAGTCAGAGTTACACAGAGAAAAGGAGAGGCAGAGAGAGAGGGGTCTTCCATCCATTGGTTCACTCCCCGGATGGCTGCCACGGCTGGAGCTGCGCCGATCTGAAGCCAGGAGCCAGGAGCTTCTTCCGGGTCTCCCACGCGGGTGCAGAGGCCCAAGGATTTGGGCCATCTTCTGCTGCTTTCCCAGGCCATAGCAGAGAGCTGGATCGGAAGAGGAGCAGCCAGGTCTTGAACCGGCGCCCATATTGGATGCCGGCGTTTCAGGCCAGGGCGTTAACCTGCTGCGCCACAGCACAGGCCCCAGGAATTTAAAGCTTTTAAAATCAGAAACTACAATGTAATGTCCTTTGTGTGCTCCTTAGCGAGGGGCCTTCCAGAGACCTGCCCTGTTTCCATTCTCTCTTTCCTTCCTTTTCTTTTCCTTCCTTCCTTCCTTCCTCCCTTCCTCCCTTCCTCCCTTCCTCCCTTCCTCCCTTCCTCCCTCCCTCCTTCTTTCCTGTTTTGTTTTGTTTTGTTCAGGTCTTCTCCCCTCCTCATGGAACTCAGAGAAAGAAAGAACTCAGGTCAAAGGCTCAAGGCCAATGAGAGTAATGTGAAGCCAGCCAGCTGAGGTGGGTATGTTTCAGTCCTGTTAGTCCTCTGACCGTGGAGCCAGGAGGAGCAGTCTGTCTGATGAATGGGAAAGCTCTTCCTCCCGCTGCGGGGATCCTCCCGGAACCAATCATTCTTCCCCACTGAATGTGAACCAGGAGCATCATGCAGCCCAGATTCCTATTGGAAGCAAACTAATTCCACGAGAGGACCCAGGCTGAGGAACCAGAACACGACAACACCGAGGCCAGCAGAGCACGCCGTGAGAACACAGCGCTTTATGATGTGGTTCCGCTGGGCAGCAGCTCCACCACCCAGGGACTTCCCACTCCGTGAGATGCCCACGTCAGCTTCTGTGGTGCTCTGGGACCTGCCCAACGTTCCAAAAGATGCACTCAAGGGTAGATAGTTCCTGGCAAGTACAAACTGGCTTGCTGGCAGGCAATAAGTGTGATATCAGCTGTAATAAAATTAAAACCCTGGTAAACCCCTCCAGAGAGTTCTAAACTATTCAAGTGCATACAGTATGGTTAGAAAATTGTAGAACAGTGAGCTAAATGTCATGCCACCGTCCTAGCAATCCCAAGGACCTGTGACTATCTGAAGGCTGATGCTGAATGATGGATACCAGCTGGGTCCTAGCACTTGGTGGAACTGGAGGATTTTGCAGGTCAGATGCAGACTGGGAAGAGAAGTCAAGAATGAGGGAGGCCGGTGCCGCGGCTCGCTTGGCTAACCCTCTGCCTGTGGCCCCGGCACCCCGAGTTCTAGTCCCAGTTGGGGCACCGGGTGCTAGTCCTGGTTGCTCCTCTTCCAGTCCAGCTCTCTGCTGTGGCCTGGGAAGGCAGTGGAGGATGGCCCAGGTGCTTGGGCCCTGCACCCGCAAAGGAGACCAGGAGGAAGCACCTGGCTCCTGGCTTCGGACCAGTGCAGTGCGCCAGCCGCAGCAGCCATTTGGGGGGAGGGTGAACCAATGGAAGGAAGACTTTCTCTCTGTCTCTCTGTCTCTCTCTCACTGTCTAACTCTGCCTGTAAAAAAAAAAAAAAAGTGAGGGAGATGGGTGGGCTGTTGGCATGCACCACAGAAACAAAGCTCCTTGATTGGGTAACTGTTTGGCCTAGTGGTTATGATGCTGCTTGGGATGCCTGCATCCCATATCTCAGTGCCTGGGTTCAAGTCCTGGCCCCAGCTCTGATTCCAGATTTCTGCATTAATAGGCAGCAGGTGATGGCTCAAGCAGTTTTGTCCCTGTCACCCACGTGGGAAACCCAGATGGGAAACCCAGCTTTGGCAGGGCCTAACCCTGGCTGTTGTGGGCATTAGTGGAATAAATCAGAGGATGGAAGGTGACTGTATGCCAGCTTGTCTTTCTATCTCTCTGACTCTCAAATAAATAAATAAAAATGTAAACACTGGAATGTCTGTGAAGTTTCTGACAGACCTCTTAACTATGTTAAGATTATAGTTAATAGTAATGGTTGTGATGTTTTTGTAAAGATTTATTTATTTATTTGGAAGGCAGTGTGTGTGTGTGTGTGTGTGTGTGAGAGAGAGAGAGAGAGAGAGAGAGAGAGACTCTGAGATCTTCTGCCAGTTGATTCACTCCCTAAATCTTAAATGCCTACAATGACCAGTGGTAGGTCAGGCTGCAACCGGGAGCCAGAAACTCCACCCTGGCCTCCCACATGGGTGGCAGGAACCAGATCTGTTTGTCTTTAAACCTAGGCTACTAGACAAGATGCTGTATGACCTTAGTGTTTTCATTTTGCTCATTTATTCCTTCATTCATTTCAACAATGAATATTAAAAAATAAACAATGAATATTGATGCAGTTCCAGACACTGGTCAGATCCCAGGGGATATATCAATGAAGAGAACATGTTGCTGCTCTTGCTGAGGTTACATTCTAGCAAACGAGGAGAATCTCTGAAGAGACAAGTGAACAAATGTATGCACATGTGTGCAGCACATACACATGTAAGACATAATGTCAAAAGGAAACTGTTTTTGTGTGGTTTCCTTAAAATAAATCAACAACTAGAAAGGCAAACTGTACACCCAACATCACTAGTGCATTTCGGCTACAGGGGAAAACTTGGTCAGATTGCAAGGTTGAAGTAGCGGCTCTTGGTCAGACATTGCAATCTTTAATGCTGCCAGTAGGTGGCATTCATGCCTTATAAACATTAGAGACGCAAGCCTGCTTGGCACTTACAGCTTACAATGAGGCTTAAGTTCTTTGATTTTATAATGTTAGAGCTTCCTGTGCTATCTAATTATCTCTGTTGAATAGGTTGGTATATGAAAGACTTAATCAGTACAATTTGAAATACAGGTAATGTGGCCGTGTAATTTTCAGTGACAATTTATACAACTTTTATTTTAAGGTAGTCCTGAAAGTGTACCACTTTTTCTTGAAGCCTATGGATTATATTTATATTCATGATGAACAATTGACTGCATGATGAAAATAGGCTTATTGGAAGTGCAGCATTCTGCTAAATTATACGGCCAGAACACACTTCGGGTTGAGAATCTAATAAAGGTTTTCATGGAGAAAAATGTGATTGAAAAATAAAACCCATTCCTAGAAACCTTTTAATCAAGCTTGCAAAGTTGTTCTGCTAATTTGCATGGAATCTTTATTATTTTAAATGAAAGGGAACTCTAAAATATGTCAGGTTTAGGAAAAAAGGAAATCTGATTGAAGACTTTTGAGCAACATCCCTACATACCATCCTGCAATGTTAGAGTAAAGGGTTAACATCTGCAAGTTTGTAGCACAGGGCATCATTCTGTCCCTTTAAGTCACATAGATTTTTTGCAGTAAGCGACTGAAATCCCATGTTGAATGTAATGCAAAATCTGGCGGTGAACCAAATTTTCAAGGGTGCTTCTAGACTTGCAGCTAAGGTTGGTTAAAGGTGCAGTGGTAGGCCCTCACACACTTGCTTCTCACTCACTGGTCTACTTGCCAGCCCTTGGCCCTACTGCATTGGCTGGGAATGCTATTGGTTTCTGTTAGACTGGAAGTGCAGCATTTTTCTGAATTTCCATACGACATCTATGTTATTCTAAAACCCTCAAGTCTCTTAGTTGCACTGTGAAGACGCTATAGGTCAATGAGCATTCACAAAATAACCACGACTGTATTTATGCTGAAGACCTGAAGTTTGTCATGCTTTCTGTTCTAGATCTAACTCAGGAAAAGCTGAATTTCAAGAAGTTGCCAGAAAAAGTAAAAGCCAGCTTCATACGTGTTTGAACTGCTAGCCTATATTTTACTGTTCAATTGGTCTGAAGTTAATGTAGATGCATGTCTGGTTGATCCTTTCTTTCTCCCTTTGGGTTGATCCTTTCTTTCTCTGTTTTGTGCGACCTATGAGAACAAAAAATGGTGGTCATCCAGAATGAAATTTCACTTTTGAAATTAAAACCTGTCCTTTTTCTGTTTTCCGGGAGGGTTGCAGGAGAGCATTAAGAAGTCTTTAGTGCTCAAAGGGACTCTGTCTCTCTCAGACGCCTTCTGGGATCTTCAACAACTTTATCTGTAGCACCTGCTTCTTTGTTAAACTAGATTTAATGCACCTGTTTGCTATGTAGTATCATTTAAAAAAAATCATGCCCAGTGCCTTCCACTTTTATCCTAACCATGCCTCTGGGCTAAAAAAAAGCCCAGAATTTTTGGCTGTTATGCTTTTTAGAGCTCAGGATATAGTTTTCTTTGTCTCAGAAACCAAAGGGAAAAAAATGAAGTAAGCAAGGGCCTGGCAATAACAGCCTGTCTTTAGCTGAAATGAGAGAGGAACTAAAATTGGTAAAATTGTCTATAGAGAAGTCAGTAATTTTTCTTTGTGGTCTTGTGGCTACACTGAAGTTTTTGTTCATTTTTTTTAAAAAAAGATTTTTATTTTATTTATTTGAAAGGCAGAGTTACAGAGAGAGAGAGAGAAAGAGAGAGATCCTCCATCCACAGGCTCATTCTCCACATGGCCACAATGACCAGGGCCAGGCCAGGCTGAAGCCAGGAGCCTGGAGATTCATCTGGGTCTCACAAGGGGATGGCAGGGGCCCAAGCACTTGGATCATTTTCTGCTGCCTCCCCAAGTGCGTAAGTAGGGAGCTGGATTGGAAGTGAAGCAGCTGGGGCCTGAATGGGTGCCCATATGAGAAGCTGGCACCACAAGCAGTGGCCTAACCTGCTGTGCCATAGCGCCAGCCTCTGTGCTGAAGATTTCAGCCAAGGTATACCTGGGTAAGAAATCTTCCGGAGCATGAGGGCAGTCAATGTAAAATTCTTTGCTTTAGCGCGTTCAATGCTGATCATGGAACTCTGCGGGCAAGTGTCAGGGACAGAGGCCCTTTTGAACGTCTAGGTCAAGGTGGGTCAGAGTGGGAGAGTCTTCCACAGCGCACAGTCCAACAGACGAAAGGTGAGTCACTTGTGCAAATGGCATTTCAGCAGAGTGACAGCTAAAAAGCATAGTCTCTACTCCCTGCCTGTCCTAAGTGAATCTTTCTTGAAATAGCAGAGTGGAGAGAAAAAAAATCGACATTGTTTATAGCTTGAAAGAAAACCTTTCACAAAACCGCAGCAAAGTGGAGACCCAGCGCAGCTTTGCGAAGTGTCTGAGCGAAGACAGCATGGCTCACTGCTTCTAAATTAGATCACACATTTTCTGGCTGATGGCAGCATCTTAGTGCTCACCCTGAAGGCAAAGATCTGAACAAATTACATTTTAATATCGTAGGTTCATTTATCCCTGCTGAGATCACACAGAAGCAAAGACATACACATACATGGAAATCCACGAGGCCCAAGGGACTTGGCAGTGATGCTGTAAGTGGGAAGAGGGCAACAACAGAAATGAAAAGAAATCCCTCCCGGCTTCTGCAGCAGGTGCTCCTCCCTGCATCGCACAGGCGACCGCTTTGTGGGAGAGCACCCTCCTGGGTAAGAGGGGGGCATGACGGATTCAGGAATTAAATCCTGCCCATTGAGATGTTTACACAGTTAACCGCTTAGATCCTCACTCCCTTTCCTTTCTATATGTGTACAGAGGAAAAATGCTAGTGCTGCCATAACCTCAAATGAAACATTTTTGTGGGGAGATAAGCCCTTTGAGGGATAAAAGCAGACAAAGATAAGATGCAATCAGACGGGGGAGACTTTGTGTGCCAGGCCAAGGAGTCCATCTTGATATGATTGACAGAAGTTGGGAATCCTAGGAAGATTTTGGGAGTGAAATGATAAATATGAGAGAAGTATAGATTATGCTTATAAACAAGGATGGTGAAGGGGACACATACCATTTAGGATGCTGCTGTAATACTCCAGGCAAAGAGACCTAGGAAGGAGGAGAAGGATTATAATGGTAGAACTGGAGATAAGAAAATTGATGAAATGGTGATGATGAATTTCCACACTTGGCAACTACTTGGACCCAGCAACCCATGGGAGCGAGGAATCACAGTGCTACCAGATTTTGAGACTGAGTTACTCTCAGATTGGTGGCACTACTGATAGAAACAGGATCCACTGGGACCAAAACAGGCTTGGGAGGAGAGGAGAATTCAGTTTTCTGCATCGTGCGAGGTCCTGTGGGAGAGCCACATGTAATTTTCCACGAAGATAGTGAAAATGTGAAGCAGAGCTGTTTGGAGAGGGGAGAATTGGAACATACAAGTCAGAACATAAGAGCCAGCTTTTCTAGGGCTGTTTCTACTTCATCTAAAAATTCATTTTAATTTTGCATTTTACTGTTCAATATATATAGGTGTGTTTTTTAACATTGTTTTATACCTGAGCTTGGCAAACATTCAGTTAAAGGAAAAAAAAGCTCATGTACAACTTGACATTTATATTTAATATGGGAATATGCTTTTTTAAAAAAATTTTTAAAATGTTTTTACAGGCAGACTGGACAGTGAGAAAGAGAGAGACAGAGAGAAAGGGGGAATATGCTTTAATATGAGTTGCAGGCCAGTAATATCAACACTTGTGCATATTACTGCCTACACTCTTCCGTGGATCCTAAGGAGGATGCTTCCATGGTCACCTTTAGAAACAGAAGGGGTTGTAAAGGAGGGAGCTGAGAAAGGAGGTAAAGGGATGTGGAGACACACTGGAGACAAACTGCATTTGGGAGGAAGAAGATGGCAAAGGCGAGAGGTTGGTGAGAAGCTTCAAGCCATCAGTATTGTTGGTACTGAGGGAAGGGGTCAGGGCGTGGACAAGTCAGCACAGTCAAGCGTTCCTGAGAAGGCTCCACAGATAGTCCTCAGTTCAGGAAGGCCGAGCTGTGGGGAGAGGGATTCTAAAGGCAAAGAGGGTAGAAATCAGATTCCAAGGATTGAGAGTTCTGATGAAGAAGCAGTGTGGTGGAGAAGGTAACCCTCAATCTTCAGTGCCGGCACACCACATGGGCACCCGTTTGAGTCCCAGCTGCTCCATTTTGGATCCATCTCCCTGCTAATGAACCTAGCAAAGCATCAAAGGATGGCCCCAGTGCTTGGGCTCCTGGTCCACGTGAGAGATCTGGAAGAAGCTCCTGGCTCCTGGCTTTGGCCTGGTCCAGTCCTGGCCTTTGCGGCCATTTGGGGAGTGAACCAGAGGATGGAAAGATCTCTCTCTCTCTCCTTCCTTCTCTCTCTGTATTTCTGCCTCTCAAATAAATTAAAACAAAAGATGAAGAAGTGAGGAAGGTGAGTTCTGAGTGAAAAGATGTGCATGCTTGTAGGCTGATGAGGACCAACGAGTGTAAAAGGAAAGATGGATTCCCCAAGTGAGAGAGAGGACTCCATGCTGAGGGTGGCGGGACGGGTTAGGAGGAAAGGCTTGATTAAGCCCCCATGACATCATAGATAGTAATCACAACACCATATCCTGTCTCCTTCTTTTATTTTCAGCAGAACTACAAGGAATTCAGCACTGAAAAAAATCTGCTCTATAAAGTAATGACAAATCTGAGCTTAAACAAAAGGCAGAGCTTATGCTTAATGGAAAATGAGCTACAGAGACGCTGGTCTGCTTTGATGGAGTTGTTGTGTGCTGGGGAGAAGCAAAGCATTCCAGAGGCTCCCTCCTTGCCAATTTGGGCGATGTGTAATCCACTGACCAGCTCTGCCTTGTTTCTTTCATCTGGTAGATTATGCTAGGCCAAGCATGCTAATTTAATTATTGGTGTCCTTGCTGAGAAATGTTCACTCTTATTCTTGGGCTGAAGAACCATAATGAGAGGCATGGGTTAGGTTGGCGTTTGACTTTGCTAAAGTGCCAGGACTCCAGAATTCACATCCCGTTCCTGGAGAAAATGAAAATCTGCTTGCCAAGTTTGCTAAATGTGCACAAGACAATCTTATGTCCACTAAAGACTGGGCATACATTTCTTTTGCCAATTTGGCCAAAACAGGCATGCATATCTTTTCCAAGTTGAAGATAATGAGCAGACTTTACCCAATTCCCCAGAGGGGCAGTTCTGCACGTCAACTTACTTCTACCTCTCATCAAACATCAGAGTTAATTATAACTGATTAGGATGAGTTGGATTTGTTGACAGAATATCTAGTGTAACTAATCAACTCCAATTTTTTTTCAGAGTTAATTTTGTAAATGTATTCCAACTGAAGCAGCATGGGGCAAGAACTTTTCTTATTACAACTCTTTATCAGAATTTTGTAGATAAAATATTGTGCTGAACCCCTTTAAATTGCTCAGGCTTAGGCCTGACAAAGGGAAGAGAGGAGTTCCTGGAGGCACAGACCCGTCTTGAGAGGATGTGAGGTCATTTGCCTGTGTGATATCAAGGAACATGGTTGATCTCAGATGCCAACTCTCAAAAATTCAATAGATCTCATCTAAGGTAGCATTCTGACAGTGTCATGCCTAGAAAGCGAACTCAAAATCCACTTCTCTTAGGTGAATTACCTAATGTCCAATTCATCTCCTTGTGTTGAATGGACATACATTCCATGCTTGCATTGCGAAGTTGCAATATTGCTATTGAGACTTTTGAACTAGCAGTGATATTCCCAAAAGCAGAAATGTAACTCAAGTAATCAACAGCTTCTCTTAACAAATGTAAACATTCTGATCTCATAAAGTAATAGCAAATTAATTTAAATGAACCTCCTTTTTTTCTTTTTGTTTTCCCAAGGTCTCCCACAAGTCACCTTTCTTAGAGTTGTATCTTTAATTTTCACAATTCCATCTCCCCACCCTAAGGTGCAATTTGAGTATGTTCCTCCTCTTGACCTTCAGGGGATTTGAATAGGAAATTGTGTAACTTTTACTTTTTTTATTTGGGTTTTTCATAGTTTTACTTATTTATTTGAAAGGCAGAGTGAGAGTTAAGGAGATCTTCCATCTGCTCATTCACACCCCAAAGAGCCATAACAGCTGAGGCTGGACCAAGCTGAAGCCAGGAGCTTGGAACTCCATCTGGGTCTCCTACATGGTTGGCAGTAAGTCAAGTACTAGGAATCATCATCTGCTGCTTCCCAGGCACATTGGCATGGAGCTGGGTCAGAAACAGAGTATACAGGTATCAACCCAGCGCTTAGGTGTGGGTGGTGGGGTCCCAGGTAGCAGCTTCAAAACTGTAACACAAGCCTTCCTCATTTTTTTGAATTTTTAAAAATTTTATTTTGAGAGGGAGAGAGAGAGGGAGCAAGGGAGGGAGGGAGGGATGGAGAGAAAGAGAGAAAGAGAGAGAGAGAGAGAGAGAGAATGATAAGGGGAGTGGCAGAAACAGAAAGAGTGAAACAGAGAGAGCTCCCAGCTATTGATTCACCCAAACACACAACAGCTGGGCTGGGCTGGGCTGGGCTGGGCTGGGGCCAGAGCCAGGAGCCAGAAATACAATCCAGGTCTCCCATGTGGGTGGTAAGAACCCGATTCCTTGAATTATCACTGCTGCCTCCTTGGGGCTGTGTTAGTAGGAGTCAGGAGCTAGAGCAAGGGATCAAACCCAGGCCCCGCAATGTGCGATGTGGGCATCACAACCACTAAACTTCACGATCTTTATTTATTTTTTGTCAACTGAAATGCCATAGTCCAATTTTCAGTGGCAAGACATTTCACTGCTAAGGAAAATATTGCTTTAATCGACATTTAGTAATAACTGATATAAAGAAAGTTTAAGGTGTCATTTTTCTGATTGTTCATTTTCCCAAGCTTCTATACTTAAAATGAGTCTTACTATCCACTCCCTCCCCACATTGTTGGGTAAGTGGTCTCGTGTATAAAAAGCCAACCTCATGACCTCAGAGGTTATTATGTATATACCCATGTGAGATACAGAAAGAGCAAGGGTTCCCACAGTTAAACCTCAGAGATAGGAAGGCTGTGAACTATGTGGACTTAACCTTTGCCTATTACCATGTAAATCATTTAGTTCCAGGATGTTTGCTCTGGAGTGAGTGAAGTTTTGTATTTTCTTCTTGTTCAAATGCCCGTGAACCAGGAGGGAAACAATGATGTCTGCAAATGTCACCTCTGGTGCCTATCTGCTGAGTGCGAGGCGGCTGCTTCCTTACTCTTAAAAATTCTGAAAGCCTTGGATGTTGGTGACTTTTTTTTTTTTTTTAATATCTGATGGTAGTACACTGTAATCAGAAGAAGAGGGATGTGAGAGCTGATGCCACTTCAGTTTTCTTTAATACTAGAAAGCAGGTAAAATGAGGCAATGATGTATTTTATTTCGCTATTAAACTTCTTCAAAATAAATGTTGTTGTTGTGCTATTTATTCTGTCTATGTCTTCCTTCCCACTGCTGGTTACAGCATGCGTGGCTGGGATTTGAGACTTGATTTCCTTCAGGAATTGAAGAAGCTCTGGGTTATGATGACAATCTCCCTAGGAACACATTCTATCCAAGAATTACTATGATTTCACATGGTGAAAATAAGTTATGGCTCTCAAAACAGCAGATGATGGATGAAGGGGTAAAATCCTTACCACTACACTGCTTACTCTTCCATCTAATTTGCTTGGCATACATTTAACTTCAATAGCAATCAAATGAAGGCATAAATTTTATAAATGCGGGAGAAAAGAAATAACTAGTTTCAATGTTAATAAAAAAAAATTCCCCAAGTTTTTGAGTTCTTTTATTGCTAGCAATTGTTCTAGGTACTTTCCACATAGTAGGTGTGTTTGTAATTGCTCTTTTACAGAAGACTGTACTGAGGCCCTGGCTCCAAATATTTGAGTCTATACAGAGTCAATACAAAATAAACATTATTTTTGATAATTTGCTGAGCTAAAGACTATGCTAATATTTAATGCTTTCCGGCCGGCGCCGTGGCTCAATAGGCTAATCCTCCACCTTGCGGCGCCGGCACACCGGGTTCTAGTCCCGGTCAGGGCGCCGGATTCTGTCCTGGTTGCCCCTCTTCCAGGCCAGCTCTCTGCTATGGCCAGGGAGTGCAGTGGAGGATGGCCCAGGTGCTTGGGCCCTGCACCCCATGGGAGACCAGGAAAAGCACCTGGATCCTGGCTCCTGCCATCGGATCAGCACGGTGCGCCGGCTGCAGCGGCGGCCATTGGAGGGTGAACCAACGGCAAAAGGAAGACCTTTCTCTCTCTGTCTCTCTATCTCACTGTCCACTCTGCCTGTCAAAAAAAAAAAAAAAAAATTTAATGCTTTCCCTTAGCTATGGCAAGAATTCCTTCAGTAGTGAACACCCTGTCTCTGCATCTGACCCTGCTTTCTAGCATTCTTCCTAGGTGCTAACTACTCCTGTTTCTCCATTGCCTTCACTACTGGGCCATAAATACATCTAAGCCTCTTTATTGAGAACTCCAGACCCCCTGAGGTTAATCAGTAACTACAACCTTTAAGTTCCCTTAATCTGAAGATTCTGGAGTTTTCTCTGCTGGGCTTCTTTACGAGGACTGGTGTTCAGCCTTTGGATGGATGTGTACTGCTTAGCTGAATGAAGAGCAAATGAGTGTGGCCTGATGCACAGTGAGCCCCAGATGACAGAGCGGACCAAAGGCATAGCTGCCGTCAAGGGTATTGAGCAAGGGGCTAGTGTGGTGGCAGAGAGGGTAAAGCCGCCGCCTGCAAAGGCTGGTATCCCATACGGGCACCAGCTCTAGTCTTGGCTGCTCCACTTCCTTTTTTTTTTTTTTTTTTTTTTTTTATTTGCTTCCTCTTCCTTTTTTAAATTTTTAAATTTTTATTATTTAATAAATGTGAATTAACAAAGTGCAACTTTTGTATTGTTGTGGTTCCCCCCCAACCTCCCTCCCTCCCGCGGCCCTCCCCTCCCTCACTCCCTCTCCCATCCCGCCCTTCATCGAGTTTCATTTTCAATCACCTTCATATAAAGAAGATCAACTTAGTATGTACTAAGCAAGGATTTCAACAGGCTGCACTCACACAACCACACAAGGTATAGGGTATTGTTCGACTAGTAGTGTTGTTTTTAAGTTTCATAGTAAAACATATTAAGGACAGAGATCCTACGTGGGGAGCCTGTACCCAGTGACTCCTATTGTTGATTTAACAATTGGCACTCTTATTTATGATGTCAGCAATCACCCGAGGCTCTTGTCATGAGCTGTCTAGGCTATGGAAGCCCCTTGAGTTCACCAACTCTGAACTTGCTTAGTCAAGGCCGTATCACAGTGAAGGTTCCTTCCTCCCTTCAGAGAAAGGCGCCTCCCTCCTTGATGGCCTGTTCCTTCTGCTGGGGTCTTGTTCACCAGGATCTTTCATTTAGATTGTTTTTGCTACCATGTCGTGGCTTTCCATGCCTCTGAGACTCTCATGGGCCTTTTAGCCAGAGCCGAATGTCCCAAGGGTTGATTCTGAGGCCAGAGTGCTGTTTTGGGTGTTTGCCATTCTATGAGTCTGCTGTATGTCCTGCCTCCCCCGCAGGATCATTCTCTCTCTTTTAATTCTATCCTTCATTATTTGCTTACACTGGTCTTGTTTGTAAAATCTCTTCAACACTTACCCTATATTTTTTGATCGGTTGTGTACTTATACTTATCACTTTACCAAGTGTGCTGACATTGGTACATGCCTCCTTGATAAGACTGAGTTGAAATCCCCTGCACATTTCTAGTTCCACCATTGGAGTTAAGTCCGAGTGAGCCTGTGCCGAGCTATGTATCTCCTCCCTCTCTTATTCCCACTCCTATGTTTAACAGAGATCACTTTTCTGTTAATTTTTAAATGCCTAAGAATGATTGTGTATTGATTACAGAATTCAACCAGTGGTATTAAGTAGAACAAACCGAGCAACAACAACAACAACAACAAAATACTAAAAGGAATAAAATAGTAAGTTGTTCCTCAACAGTCTAGACAAGGGCTGATCATGTCATTGTCTCTGATAGTGTCCATTTCACTTCAGTGGGTATCATTTTAGATGCTCGTTTAGTTGCCATCAATCAGGGAGAACATACGATATTTGTTCCTTTTGGACTGGCTAATTTCACTCAGCATGATATTTTCCAGCTTCCTCCATTTTGTTGTAAATGCCCAGATTTCATTGTTTTTTACTGCTGTATAGTGTTCCATAGAGTACATATCCCATAGTTTTTTAGCCAGTCATCTGTTGATGGACATTTAGGTTGCTTTCATGTCTTAGCTATTGTGAATTGGGCTGCTCCACTTCCAATCCACCTGCCCGCTAATGCTTCTGGGGAAGCAGTGGAAGATGGCATGGGAGACCCTGAAGAAGCTCCTGGGTCCTGACTTTGGACTGGCCTAGCCTGTTGTGGCTATTTGGGAGGTGAACCAGCGGATGGAAGACCTCTCCCCTACCCCTTCCTGTAACTTTGACTTTCAAATAAATAAAATTAGTCTTTTTTTTTTTTTTTTTTTAGAAAAGGATACTGAGTGAAGGCTGAAAGTGTAAGGAACAATGCATGCAGAATGGAAAGGAGGAAGGGGTAGGGCAGTAAGGATTTGCAACCAGATTTGCAACTCCCAGGCAGGGAGTAAATTCAAAAGAGAGTCCCTAGATTTTCAGTGATGTACACAAAACACTTAAAAGCAAAGTAGTAATACTGACCAACATGTCACTGTTTAGAAAGGATTTAAATGTCTGGCTGAGAAGAAATTAGTGGTCAAAACTAAAATCACAGATTGTTTTACTTAACTGAAAGATTCTGCTGTAGAAAAATCAATTTAGCTGAAAATTTAGCAATCACATACAATACATTTTTCTTAAGGAAACATTTTGGGTTTGGACATGACCTCAAAAGCACAGGCAATGAAGGTAAAACCAGATAACGGTTTACATAAAATTAAAATGCTTCTGCATAGCAAAGCAAACAATCAATGGGGCGAGGAGTCAACCTACAGATGGGAGACAATGTTTTCATCCTAATTATCTGACAAGGGGTTACTTTTCAGAATATATGAGGAACTCAAACAATTCAAAAGCAAAAACATAGAATAATCTGATTAACAATGGGTGAAACACCTGAATAGACATTTCTCAAAAGAGGATATACAAATGGCCAACACAGATATAAAAAAGTCTCAATATCACTAATTATCAGGAAAATGCAAATAGAATCACAATGAGATATCACCTTATTCCAGTTAATACGTAGTTAAAGGGAATGTTGGAAGAAATGTAAATTAGCACAGCCATTATGAAAAAAAGCATGGAGGTTCCTCAGAAATAGAACTACCCAGTGACCTAGCAGTCCCACTACAGGGCATATATTCAAAGGGAATGAACTCAATATGTTGAAGCGATATCTGTATTTGCATAGTGATTACAGCACTCTTCACAATAGCTAAGATATAGAATCAGCCTAGGTGTCCACTGATGGATGAATAGATAAGGAAAATGTGGTATATGTACACATAAAATTTTAATCAGCCATAAAGAATGAAATTCTGTCAACTGCAGTAACAAAGATGGAGTGAGAAGACTATATGTCAAGCCAAATAAGTCAGTCTCAGAAACATGAATACTGCATGTCTTTATTTATACTTAGAAGCTAAAACGTTGATCTCAACAAAGGACAGAATAGGACAGCATTTGCCAGAGCCTGGGAAGGATATGGGGGAGGGAAGGATAGAGAGACGATGCCCAGTGCACACAGGGGTGCGATTGGATAGGAGAAATGACTTCTAATATTCTATAGCACAGTGAGATACTGTGGTTGAACATTTCAAAATAGCTTGTAGAGAGAGGATTTTGAACATTCCTTATACAAAGAATTGATATGTCTGAAGGGATAGAAAAACCAATTACCCTGATCTGATTATTATTACACGCTGTATACATATATTGAAATGTCATACTGTATGTCATAAATATCTACAATTACTCTGTGTCAAGGAAAAACATAAATTGATTTAAAAAAAGAAATCTTTCTGGGCTCTAAGTTGTGAGTAGAAACCATGGCGAGTTATTACTAATCATATCAGACTAGCTTATATCTGACTAAGGACTCTTTCGTTATTGGGTCAGTGCCTAGTCGGGGTATAATTTTTTCTGATTGTGGGATCCTACTCCCCTATCTTCCTGGAAGAGAGAAAAGAAGGTCTTGAAAATACCGTGAAACAAAGCCAAGGAGTTGGGTTATTTGCCAGTGTTGAACACAGAGAGCTGTGAGTTGCTGTTTGGACAAGATTGTATTCCATTTGCTTGAGTGGGGGCAGAGAGAATTGCTGGAGGTATGTTTGTTTAATGTAGTTGTTGTAGTCTTTGGCTTACGCTGCTTAATTTCATAGCTGTCACTTTGTCTCCTGGGAATATGGTATTTCCAGTAATTTGCAAGAATATGTGAGCTAAGCATGGACAGATTTCATGGCAGAGATGGAATGAATGCATGTGATGAGAGTATTCCACTGAAGCTCTAACCCTTTAGGACCAGAATACTGAATAACTTGTTGAAATATGTTCTGTTGGCTGTCAGCTTATTTTACAAACTGCTTTCAGACTCCTGCCAAACACACACACACACACACACACTCCACACAACATGCTAAACAACGAAATAGCAGCAAAACCCAAATGAAAATTCCAAATCTTCTGTTTACAGATACGCTTCAGCTAAAACATTTATTTCTCCCTTCCATTTACATTCTGTGTTCTACTCAAATTAATCAAGAGTTTACAGCCTGTTGTACAGTACCTTGTGAGGTGTTATTTCTTTCTTCTTCTTTTTTTTTTTTTTAAGATTTATTTATCTATTTGAAAGGCAGAGTTACAGAAAGAAAGAGGGAGAGAGAGAAAGAGAGAGAGAGAGAGAATCTTCCATCCACTGGTTCACTCCCCAAATGGTTACATTGGCCAGGGCTGGGCTGATCTGAAGCCAGGAGCCAGGTGCTTCTTCCAGGTCTCCCATGTGGTGCAGAAGCTTAAGGACTTGGGCTACCCTTTGTTGTTTTCCCAGGGGCATTAGCAGGGAGCTGGATCAGAAATGGAGCAGCCAGGATTGGTGAGAATAAGGGATGCTGGCATTGCAGGTGGTGGCTCAACCCTCATTATGCCACG
The DNA here is from genome assembly GCF_051225735.1 of Oryctolagus cuniculus. Lineage (NCBI taxonomy): Eukaryota > Metazoa > Chordata > Mammalia > Lagomorpha > Leporidae > Oryctolagus > Oryctolagus cuniculus. Next base: position 102,874,893 of record NC_142870.1, read on the forward strand.
GTGCCAGTCCCCTGAGGTGTATTTGTTATGCAAATTGCTATAGTGAACCATCCCTCTGGAGCTATTTCTGTTCATTGTAATAGGGGAAGATGCACCCTGTCTCATTCCATATAAATTCCTCTTTACAATCTATCAAATGCAGAGAGATACTAGAGATTAAATAAATGTGTTACTAATATTAATGAATGCCTGACACTCGAAATGTCTAAGAGAGTTTTTGGACATTTATAATTACACTCCCCTAATTGCTCTGGGAATTGGTGAAGAGGATGAGTGATAGGTAATGCTCCAGGCAGTTGTCTCTGCGGTACCTTGTCTCACTCATAAAATGACTTACTTCGGAAGGAGGCACAGATCAGTAAGCAGAAAAGAGAATCATCAAAAGGAAATGAATATTCAAGAGAGAAGGAGGCAAGCATTCATTTCTGACTTGTTTATTATTTGCTAAGAGTCACTTACTTTGCTGGGGACATGAAGTGTACATGCTTCCTACCTTCTAGACATTGGATTCCTGCTTTCTAGTGTGTGGTTTGAGCCAGAGATGGGTTTGGGTGGGATGATTGTCAAGCAAGGGCATCATGGTCCCCACATTGATACTGGTTGCCTTCTAATTTTTACATTTGTGGTGTTTCTTACTTTACTATGAGAGAATTTCCCAGAGGTGGATTTACATTTAGGGGCTCAGTTCAATAAGCGTGGCTGTCTGGATGAGGGTCACATATGTGATGCAGTGGGTTCTACTTGCCATCTCCCCCATACTTGAGCTCTGCCTACTGAGAATACATTCTCTGCCCTTTTAGATTCCCTGGTGCCAATCAGAAACCCCAAAGACACAATCTTGATGTTGCAATGTGGCAAGGTCAAAATCTTTAATGTCTAAAATCCTGAAAATCATAAGGTCAAAAGATCAAAATACTGAAAGCCAAAAATCCCCCAAACAAACATTCCCATGGATGGGAAAAAGACTTTATAAAAGGGATGGAAAGCTGAATTCTGGAGAAAGTGATTGGCCATAAGGTATGGCAATAATGGTAATTTCAATTTAAAAATGCATTTGGGATGGGCATTTGGCCTAGCTATTAAGATATTGGTTAGGGTGTCCCACATTAGAGTTTCTGGGTTTGAGTCCTGGCTCTGCCTCCTGTTTCTGGCTGCCTGCCTGGGAGTTAGTAGGAGATGGCTTGAGTGTTGGGTTTTCCCAACACTCAATGGATTGACATGGAGACATGGATTGAATTCTTGGTTGCTGGCTTAGACCTTGACCCAGGCCTTGCCATTGCGGGCATTTTGGTTGTAAACCACTGGATGAGAGCTCTCTGTCTCTAAATACATAAACCAATGAATAAAAGCATCATTTGTCGGCATTGGTTCTCTTGTGTTGGTGGTATCCTAAACTAAAGCCCTTCTCTTTGTTGGTGCTTCTGTGAGGAGGCATTTGGATGTTCCCTCAGTTCTAGAGTACACAGCTTTCCTGCATCTCTTCTGAGCACGGCTGGCTTCCTCCAGATGTGGGAAAGGACATGATGGCCCCGTGCCCAGCATCTATAGATGCTGCTGTTCTACTCTTTGTTCTTGTACATTTCAGGTCACTGGGAGGGAAGGACATGTCTTTTGAATGCTGAAAATTTTGTCTGGTCCCATCAGTTGCTGGTGGTGGTGACAGCATTCTAAATGTGACAAATGTCCTACGGTAATATTTGGCAGCTCTCACTGGCCTTACAAATGGATTTTTACATCTGCTTGCACTTAGCTTGCAAATAGGAAGTAAATCTTTAATAAACTGGGCTGATGGTTCCTTGCTGTGGAGTTCAAGTGTGTGGTTTATACCAGAAACAGGTTTGGGCTGAACACCTGTTATGCAAAGGCATCATGGTCCTCATAGTAGTGCTGGTTCCATTTTCCATTTTCCATTTGTGGTCTTTGTTACTTCATTATGAAAGAGTTTCCTAGAGGTAGATTTGAATATGGGAGTTTCAGCTCAGTAAGTTTGTAACCAGTAACATATTCAGATCAGTGACTTTCGCTTTTGAGGGCTTGTCAGATTGTAAGACAGGTGTCAAGCAGAGTTTATAAAGTTGTTTGTAGATAGAATAATTATGTTTCTTAAGATATATATATATATATATATATATATGGCACAATTTGTATGGTATTCCTGGTAAACTGACTTGAAGCAATATGAATACCACTCAGTGGGTGGATTCTTATTGTTTTAAATTCAGGTAATGATGTTGACTTTGTTTTTCAAGATAATCATCTTCCAAAATATGGAAGTTTTAACTATGCATGTGAGAGAAAGAGAGCAAGTGAACAAGCTGATGTGAAGAGTCGTTTCCTAGTTTGTTCATAGATTTGTTTTTAAGTTTGTTTTTCTTCTAATGAGAACATACCATAGAGGTTTTTTTCTTTTTTTTAGTAGCATTAAGATAAAAAAGGAAAAAGAGATTTCAAGTCAAACACACTGAGATTAAGTACAAGCTCTGTCATTAATGGTTGTATGATCTTGTTTAGATAAACTTATTTTTTTTTTACAAAATTTATTTATTTGTTTGAAATTCAAAGTTACACAGAAAGGAAGAGACAGAGACAGACAAACACACACACACACACACACATACACATACACAGAGATCTTCCATCCTCTGTTTCACTCCCCAAGTGGCCACAAAGGCCAGAGCTGGGCTGATCTGGAGCCAGGAGCTTCTTCTGGGTCTCCTACGTTGGTGTAGGGGCCCAAGCACTCAGACTATCCCCACTGCTTTCCCAGGCACATTAGCAGGGCACCACAACACTGGTCCCAGTTACACTTCTTAATTTATCTAGAGTGTCAGTTTACTTATGTATAAAATAAAAATATGCTATTAAAGAAAGGTGGTGAGTGTCAAATAATGTATGTTTGATATTTGCCCAGTGTTGGCGTAAGTTGGTCAGTAAGTCCTTGGTGAGTGAATGAATGCAGCCTCACCTGTGTTGAGCTGCTGTCTATGCTATTGACTACGTGAGCAATGTTTGACCTCTGGCAGAGCATCTCAGGTGTGTGCTAGTTTGGGCTACTGTGTCAAGCACTGGGGCTACAGCTATGTTAAGTTTCAGGCCCTGCCCTCCAGAAAGTCATGGGGAAGTCAAATCCACACTTCCACGGTCACAGGGTCACACAATAAGGACAATACAGAGGTGAGACCAAGCATCGACACAGTGCCTTGGATGCAGATGCTAGGTACCATCAAGTCCTAGTCTTCCACTGGTTCCCAGCCTCTTTGGCTTAGCTTAAAGTTTCCCTTGCTCTGCTTTCACTGAAACTAACTCTGAATCAAGGGAGTGGTGTAGCGGGCCCTGCAAGGGTCACTAATCACCAGAACCATGAGGTCATTTATTTGTACTATGGATAACATCTTGATACTTGGTCTTGTTTTGTGGGGTTCCTTTTTCAGGAACCTCGACCCTGATCAAAAAACAACTACCTCCTGTGTTATTTGCCAGACTGGTTGAAGCCCACTTGGCCTCCATCAGAATTCCCTAACCAATGTGGTATCACTAGTCAATCAAAGGAAGTCCACCAGCACCATTGACAATCCAGGGACCTGGACACAAGTTGAACATACACTTCTCAATCCTAGCTTCAGTCTGTAAGAACCTCTATTCCTAACCCATCAAGGATTCTGAGCATAGAGCAATAGCTACCTGGCTCCTTGCTGTGTGCTTTGCAGTAAATGTCAGTTTCTTTCCCTACCGTGGTGTCAGTAATTGGCTAGCTGTGTGTCAGGTGATCTGACCCAGTTTCAGGGGTTCTATAGTAATACCTCCACCCAGTTTTGCACACAGCAGGTATGATGAGAGTGAAGGGGGCCATCTGGGAGAACTTCGTGGAGGCAGTGACCTTTGAATTGACTACAGACGCACAAGTGTGAATCACTTTGCTTTATCAAACAAGGGGTAGGGAAGGAAAGGCGGAGCAAAGAGAAGACAATTGGGGGCTGAATTTGTATCTAATAATTGCAGATGAAAGTTTTATGGGTTAAAACATCGTCCATTCTCACGGAGCTCCTGAATTCTCCTTACTCTTCCTCAACTACACAGGAAGAGCAAAGCAGGAGGGGAAGGTCACGGGACACACCGCAGCAGGGCCATGCCTTCCATGCTTTTCATTGGGAATGGCCTCCTCTGGGAGGCAGTGCGGTCCTGCTGGATGCCCATGCCTGAGGAAGCTTTGCTGTCCATTTCACAGGGGACAAGAGCGAGGGCAAGATGGGGCAGCTTGGCAATGGTGGCACCACTGCTTTACACACACAATCTGTGTGTGGTGTGTGCATCAGCCTGTAACTAACTACACGACGACATTGCTAACCGACGTGCATGTTCCTGTAGGTCAGTGGGAAAGCATTTGAGATAGTAAGATGGCTGCCACACTGGCTCCCCCAGGCCATTTCCTGTACCCCATGATTCCAGCCATTTTCCAATCTACCCTCTTCCAATACCCCCTGGCAATTATACGCTCTCAGGGAAACCCACTCGTACCAAAAATGTGATTAAGTCTCTCACCAGATTGCAGCTCACTCTTTTGCATCCCTGGGTAGGAGATGTCCCTGCGGCTTCAATTACCAAAGTTATGCAAATGGATGCTTTCCCAGATTTCCTTTGAGTATGTGTTGCACAGGAAAAAGAAGACGCTTCGTGGAAACTGGGCATTAAAATTGCCTTGAAAATACATTTATAATTGCATATAAAACAAAATGTGTATGTGAGCTGTGTGGTTTTATTTTTAATTATCTGTTTTTTAGTAAACATTCCACTAAGATTTCAGAAATAAAATCCCACAGCCTCATAACTGAATAAATAAAATATGAGGCATAATAAAATCAGATGATATAATGCACATGAAAAATGGGACAAGGGGAATATAAATAGAAAATATATGTGGTCTTATAAAACTAACATTGTGTTCCTTGATGAAATAAATACTTCTAGAATATTATAAGCAAACAAGTTTTAAACTTTAGACATACACTCTATTATTATTTTATCTTAGGTTTTATGCCTCAACATTAATGTATTTATATTTCTTTTTGTTTTTATTAACGCACTGAAGCAGACTTCAGCTCATCCCACAAACTAAATGTAGTCCACAGATGTTATCTTTCCGTAAAGGGAAAACACATCTTATTTTGGGATATGACTACACGATTTTCAGTGAGAGGATTTTTATTGCATTAGGCTTTTTAAAAATTTCTGTGTAGCCAAACAGTCTCCAAATCGATAAAACAGCAGCAAAAATAATAAGTAATATGTAGAAAAATAGGTCAGTGGGCTTGAATTCATAGAGAAAGAGGTCTGCTCAGACAGGCGGGAGACGTGTAATTGTGGTAGTCACTGCTTGTGCTGCAAGACAGATGTTCGTGACTGATTGCTGTCCCCTTTCCCTTCCTCCTTACTTCCTGGACGCTTGTGTCAGCAAACACGGAGACGGCAAATGAGAGTTGTCTCAGCGGTTCTGAGAGGCACGGCCAAGTGAAGGTCTGGGGTTAATGGTGACTGAGCTTCCGAGTGCCATCAGGCAACGACAGGAGCAGCAAGGGAGCCAGGCGGAAGCCAGTCCCCTCACCTGGAGAGCAGGGCTGCCCCTCCCCTTCCTCTACTTGAGCAAATCAACTCAAGGTAACAAGGAGGAGAGCAAACTGACGATCACGACTCCCACGTTTGTTGACGACCTATTTGTGTCTTGGGTCACTGCAAGTACTACGTGTGGGTTCCATTAGAGCGCTTCTCCACTGAGCTTGCCAGTGGCCCTGAGAGACTCGGCTAGGCCATTTGAGATGGTGGTGGTGATGCTGCGGATGTATTTTTATTTATGGGCAATTCTGATGCATAAAGCAGTGTATCCAGGGCACAGGTTGCAAACGTACAGTTTCCAGATACATTTGTTTAGATTGCATGGTATTACTTTATGAATGTTTTTCTTTAGCACTTACAAATTCATTTCACGTTAAAAAATATTTAGAGTTCTAGATTTTTACAAATCTGAAAATCTGACACTGGGCTTCGATTCCTCCTGGCCACAGCTGGTGGAAACGAAGTGGCAGCAGAACTCAGAGAACCCATTCCCGTGTTGTATGTAGGGGGGTGTCCTGGCTTGCCAGAACCCCCTGCTCCTTGGTGTGCAACCCCCTGCCTGTTCACTCTTTCTGTTGCCTCCCTGCATGTGTGTGGACCAGTGAGTCTCGAGACAGCTGCCTACCAGATTCACCTGCAGGACTTTCGGCCTCAGCTGTGCCCGTGGAGATCTCACTGTATTAGTATGGAGTCAGGGTATTTTTAACAGTGCCTCAGGGGACCTTAATGTGCAGCCCAAGCTGAGCAGCTCTGGCCCAGGGAGCGTAGAAGTGGGGGCTAATCATTCTCCTGAGGATGCCAGCTGAGCCGTTCCTTGACATTGTGATCTCCATTAAGTAAATGGTAAATTTCTTGGTTTTTCCAGGGAGAATTGATCTCATTTTCTGTTCCTTTAAATTTCGTGGTGTTTGGGGATTGGTCGGGGCTCATGAAATGCACAGGCTGTGTCTCTGGCAGGGGTTGGAGGCAGGGGAGCTGATTTCTCCAGGGTTTCCACGTGCTGAGCCCCGCGCGCCTGCTGTTCGGATTTCCCTGACTTGTGAACCACAGTGTGTGGCGCTCAGGTTTGCTCCCTACAATCTGGCTCTCTCCCTCCCTCAGGGCTGCACAAGGTGGAGACCTTTTGGCTGAGCAAAAGGGGATGCAGCTATAGAATATGTCATGACATCAACCTTTTTAATGCCCATAGAAAGACAGGATGTCAATTTAAAGCTTCACCTGTCACTAGCTAGCATGTTCCGTCTTGCTGTGATTTATGAAACACTTCACGTTGCAATCGTGCTGGTCCATAACATCCTGGCAGCTACTTCAATAGCAAAACTTGCCACCGAAATATGGTCTCTAAGTGGAACAGAAGCTTCAGAAAGAGAATGTCACTTAATGGGTGGGTGCTATTATCATGAGCTTACAAGGAATGCTTTTCTTTGCAAGAGATGTTTTTTTCCCCACCCACAGGACTGACCCCCTGTGCAGAGCATTAGGCCAGAGAGTTCTGGTTTGCGGTTTTCTGGGCATCTTGTGAGTGAGCAAGAGTTCAAGAAGGATATGTCAGGAAGAGAAAGGAAGCTTTCATTTAAAAATTCTTTTTTAGATATTTATTTGTTTGAGGTACAGAGTTACAGACAGAGAGGGAGAGAGACAGAGAGGTCTTCCATCCGCCGGTTCACTCCCCTAAGGGCTGCAATGGCTGGAGCTGGGACAATCTGAAGTCAGGAGCTTCTTCCAGGTCTCCCAGGTGGGTGTAGGGGCCCAAGCACTTGGGCCATCTTCCACTGCTTTCCCAGGCCTCAGCAGGAAGCTGGATCAGAAGTGGAGCTGCTGCGACTTGAACCAGTGCCAGTGTTGCAGGCAGAGGCTTAACCTACTATGCCACAGTGCTGGCCCCAGCTTTCACTGGACATGAGCTAACTCAGGTGCTGTTTGCTATTCTCTGCATCTTTTGCCAGCAGACACATTGCCTGCTGGGCTATAGGGGAAGGCAGAAGGCTTTGCACAACAATGAGGATGAGCTAGTTTCATACATAATGGATTGACAGATTTAGGATGATAAAGTATGAGAAAGAGAGAGAGAGAGATCAGTTGGTGTTATATTTCAACTGTCTCAAGTACAAATCTTTCATATTAAAATACAGTGATTTTGATATCGGAATTGGCCCCCTAAAATATGAAATTGGAATGTGTCCCCCTTAAAGTTCCCCAAAAGTTCCATCTGGGTCACCATATGAAATCAGAATTTGGGGTGCCATATGATATCACCGTATGCTTAGCTTATTAACAAATTCCCAATATTAATAAGCCCATGTGGGTTCTTGCCTAATATTCAGAGAAAAATTCTGAATACTGGCATAGATAAACAAGGCAGCATAGTGCATTTTTAAGCTTTTATTCAGTGAAAAAGATGCATGTGGAGTGACGGCCCTATCTAGGAGAGAGGCAAATCTGGTTCATATTGAGTACCAGGAAGCAGCCGTGTGGAGGAGCATCTAGGCCAGGAAGCCTGGGGTAGGTGGCCCAAAGGCCACACACCCTGGAGGCGCAGGGCCATGCGGGCCCCAAATGGCAAGAAGCCAAAGAACAAAAAAAAAGGGCTGGGCACACCATGTCTCAGGTTTTTAATCCACTTTCAAAGGGGAGTGGTTAATTAACCTGATTGGCTGGTGGGTGTACAGGTGCGGCCTGATAGGGTCATGAGGTCACACAGAGGCGTGGTAAAGGCGTGGTCTTCCAGCTCACAAACCTGATCAGTTTTATTCCATATGCCTGCCTACAACAACTTCTCTAAGCCTTCTTGCTGGAGAACTTAACATTTAAGATTCCTAAACTGCTCTTTTGAAATGGGTTTGTTCTTACCTTAGACTTTGATGTTACCAGATTCCAGAGAATTCACCTAGGCTATATGAGGGCACTTAAAAGAGTTTGTGGACAATGGAATTTAAAGATAAGTTTCTTTTGGGGCCAAGAAAAATTAAGGGGCTGGCACTGTGGCATAGAAGGTTAAGCCTCCACCTGCAGTGTCAGGATATGGTGTGAGCGCTGGTTTAAATTCTGGCTGCTCCACTTCTGATCCAGCTCCCTGTTAATGTGCCTGGGAAATCAGCTAAGGATGGCCCAAGTCCTTGGGCCCCTGCACCCATGTGGGAGACCTGGAAGAAGCTCCTGGCTCTTGGCCCACCTCTGGCAGTTGCGGCCATTTGAGGAGTGAACCAGTGGATGGAAGATCAAACTCTCTCTCTCTCTCTCTCTCTCTGTATCTCTGCCTTTCAAATAAATAAATAACTTAAAAATATTGAAATCCATGCAAGTGGGGGCAGTATTCAAAAAGTTCATAAAATGCATAATATGAAAATGCTTTTTTTGTCCCAAATAAACTTACCTTTTAATTCCATTTTTCCATGAACTATTTTGAAGTCCCATCATAGTTACAGTCTAGGGACTTATTGGGGGAGGGCAGGGTAAAGATCACAGATGCAGAATTTTAAAGTGAAGTGTTGCTACTTACTAGACTTGCCTTGTGGAAAGTGAGCAGAGGGGGCACCAGCCAGGGGTGAGGAACTGCTTCATCCAGTTTTTTTGAACACATCAAAGCGACAGGCTTTCTTTTATACTCAATCTGCCCTTCAAGCTTTGCCTTGTGGTCAGCTAGGGGAAAGGACCTCCTAACACTCACCTAGGAAAAGGAGACAAAGGTACACCTAACAGGGGGAGGGAAGGTGAAGTTGCCAGACTTCCTAAAAATCTATTTGAAAGAGGTACATTTAAAAGGGGTGCTGATGATATATATTTGAAAAGATGGCAAATATACATTTGAAAAGAGGTCAGATATATATTTGAAAACAAAGGGAAGCACTGAATTTGTTCTGGAGAACAAAGAGGATGATGACATTGAAATTCTATAAAAGGGTCATGATTATACAAGGGAGTAAAATCTAAAAGCTATTTTTGGTTAGTTGACTTTTTAACAAGGTAAGAAATTCTCTGCATTATGGAGGGGTGGATTTCTTCTCGAATCCTATCTTAATCATCCTGATGATTCTCTTTTATGTCGACTGGCCCAGAGTAGTATTCAAAGAACACATTTTGATAAATGATGTTTTACTCATAGGCAGAAAAAAATTGGACTTCATCAAAATTCTGAAAGCACTTAATTATTTGATGCTAACCACTGTGGGGGATCAATTTTGCTATATCCTCTGACAGTCTTGAACTTTATCTGAGCCCTGTGTTTCCAGAAATCACTGACAGTTAAGTAATCCCACCACGTTTGTGTCCTGGAAATGGCTAACCCTTGTCAAAGAAAAATTGCACTGGACAGAGTTAAACAGGAAAGAAAGACTTTATTCAAGACGGTTGCAATAGGGGTCAAGACTATTGCAATAGTGGAGAGAGACTGAACTCAATTCTGAATATGACAAGGGCAGCCGGGGATTGATAGCCAGCGGGCAGGGTGGGAAAGTCAGTGGATGGAAAATTACCGAGAGAAGTTTGGTTGGTATCAAGGTAGGTGAATTCTTACTAAACTAGCTTGGCAGAATTTTTGCTGAACTGGGCTTAGCAAAGCCACACAAGGGGCTTAATGGACAAGAGGGTTCAGAGGAGCCTAACTTTGGTCAAGGAGGGAGTCCTGCCACCTTCAAGAGCCATCCTATGCTTGTTAATGCTGAGGTTAGCTCTCAGGCTAACTGCTAATGGTTAATTAACTATTAACAAGCAGTTAGTTCTGAACACCCGGTGTGCTGCCAGCCTGGCACCTACTCTCCTGGGACACATCAAGCAGACAGAAACAAACATTATAAATCATCAGCTTCGATTAGTAAGTGCCAATGGGGCTTTTTGCACATTCAAGTCCATTTTATCCTGGGCAACGTGGCATTCTGCTCATCCCATGACTCACTCCCGAAGGAAGACAGCATAAACACACCTGCTGCCTGCCGTCCGCCAGGCTGAAGACTCACTTCAGTCCCAGACCCCTTTCATTTCCTTTGAGAGTCCTCATTAATGAGCGGTCTCTTGATTGCAACAACCTGAAGAGAATCAGGGCCTTGGTTGTCAGGTGCAACTTGTGTTTCACAGTTTTGGTGCCATGTCTCCGGCAGGAATGGAACCCTTACTGTTGGAACCCTGTTTGCAGCCCCCCACCCCACCCCGGGGCCCACAAAGCCTCTGGGAGCCCCTTTGTGCTCTGTTTCTGAATGGCGAGTAGGACGCTGCTGTCGCTGAATTAAATCCTCAGTGGTATCTTTTGTATGAAGGGCTGCCTTTGAGATTTCCATAGGACCTCTGGAAGGATACCAGAGTTTGTTCTTTCACCTTGAGAAAAGACAGGACAAAATTAGGTTTGTTTGATATGTTGCTACTGACCAGCTGCTTGGCTAGAGTTGTCAAATCAGAAGAGATGCTTTGTCTTTTCTAGGTTAAATTTGGGTAAAATGCTAAAAACCCAAATATTTCAGCATTTGCATGCTGTTAGAGAAGATTTTAGAGAATTTTTGTGCCCTTACTGTCCATGACGTTTCTTTGCTCAGAGTGCTGAAGCTACTTCGCTTGATACCAGATAGCAGGATAATGTTGTCCTTCACACCTTCAGTTATTTTTTAAAATGCTAGCTTGGTTGTGACTTTACTTTTTTGACTTGAATCTAATATATTCTAGGGCCAGTGAGTCTTAATTGGGAATTTACATATCTTATCCATAGAATTTAATCAAAATTAAACTTGCTCAATCTCTTTATACTCTTTATAGATCCTTGGTATAATTTCACTATTTGTTTGTCATATTCATGTTATATCATGGCTCAGAATTATTTATTTGAAGACATTTTTCTCTGTAAATATTATGTTTATTATTTTCATAAATTAGATGTAATAGCTACTATTCTTTGAGAATTGCTATTACAATATTATGGATATTTTGTCAGAAAAAGTGTTTTTGGATTGACTTTGTTATCATTTTTGCATGTCATAGAAGCAACTAAGTTCCTTTGTCAACTGAATTATTTTTGTTGTCATTAGATCTTGCATTTTTGAATATTATCAGTAATAAATTAACCATTGCCATTTTGAGTCTTTCATTGCCAGAAAGTTTATGTTTTACTTTGGAGATTCCCTGAAAGTATTTGCAATCCACTGCAGGCCAGTGTGCTCCCTCTTCAACAAACGGCGCCCCACGGGAAGGCAGATGCCTGGTACTTTTGGGCTTCTTCTATTGTTTAAACAACTGTTAGACGAAACAGTGGACTGCGGTAGGAAGTCCAGAATTCTTGTTGAGAAGCAGAAGGGCTCCTGAGACTGTCAATCCAAGAGCGAGTGGAACAAGAATTCATTACAAAGTGAACTGACAAGGGATGGCTATGGTTTTTGTTTGGAATACTGTTGACAGTTTAATGTCCTACTTCTGGGTCTATAAAGAATATCCTTTTCTTTCCTCTTATGCTTTCTGTAACTCATAACAATTTAGTTGACTGTGCTTATGTAAACAGAAATGAAACAGTAATAAGAATAGCCAATTGTCAATGCTTGACCCCACCAGAACTTGCAAACTTTTATTGAGTTTTTATTTTCCAGGTGAATCAGTTACTGGCATGGGTTCCTGAAGACTTTTTCTTCTTTGTTAGTGGACATAACTGGAAGTGTGGCTTATGCAGTGAAGGCCTTATCTGGAGCCCCATGTTTGAGAATGATGCTCATTTAATCAGTCATGATCAGACATTTCTAAGGAACTGAGCTTGACTTTATCAGAGTCCTTGCTTACCAAGCCTTCTTGAGAAAACTGGCTGGATTCCTGGGCTACAGGATTCCCAGGCTTCTAAATGGGTAAGGGAGGTCACATCCAGGTGGGCCCAGAAAAGTTAGGGTATTTTGGAGACACTGAAAAAATCAAATTCAAACATATTTATAAGTAGTGCCGATGAATTTTATGGTGAGTTCTTAGTTTGGCTTTCTAGCTTCAAGAAGCTTTTAAACATACAGTCTGAGATTTCTTATGAATACTTGCAGCAAACTTATCAAGGCCTATGTAGTAAATTATCATTTTTGCTGCACTTATGTAATAGATAGACCCAATCTAAGGGGAGAAATTTTAGTTTGTGATCAGGAGTTATGCTTAGAGATTACTTTTGATCAAAGGGGAAGACTAAAGAGAGAGATGCTCTGTTTCAATGGAAAGCTGAATTGTCTGTGGCATAACCTCCTGGTTTGTCTGACTCGAAATGTTTTAGTTGTTTTTGAGCTATTTTGCATCTCCTCCTAAATGTGGTTAACAAATGGATATGTAAAGTTTTCTTATCTGAGAAGGATTTAATTGACATCCACCTCCCTGCCCCTTCCCTTTGAATACCTACTTGTAAATTGTACTTCATCCTATTGACTTGTCAAATAGGACAATCTTTACCAAATTATCAATCTGTTCATTTTCTTTCAATGGTTAGCCATAAGCTCTTTCCCCATGATCTAAAGAAGTCTTGTCAAGCTGAAATCCAGTGACTTGATATAAACCTTGAAGAAGCCACCGCCCCAGGAGAACATATGTGGATTAGATTTCTCCCTGGAAAAAGTTACGGACTGGGTCACTAAAGGAGCTTGGTGCAGTAGTAGTGTCATGTGTGCCCTTACGTGAGAGGTAACCAAAATTGTAGGCAACATCACCAAGAGCACTGGCACCCTGGCTCAAAGCTTCAAAAGAAAAGAAAAGAAAACAAAACAAAACAGCTAACCCTGCCATATAACTGAAACTTCTTCCTCTAGCAGTCTCTTGGAATCCACCAGATTGGCTATCCTCAAAGTTCAACCATGGCTTGTTGCTTTGGTACAGATTTTATATGAATTTTTTTGGCATTTCTCTTTTAAGATGACTGATCTCTAGCACTCTAAATCAACTGACCTTTGCCACCACCCTCAATAACTGGGCCAACTGATTTCTCAGGAATAACATCAATTAGAATCCTTAAGGGATTGTTTCTTAGACCCTACTTTACTTGACAAAGAGGTTATAATTGCCTATGAGTTGTGTAGTGATGAATGTTATTAATTTTAGTATTTGTTTACAGTGAATACTGACATTATTAAACAAGTGGATACAGGGGTTGGCATTGTGGCATAACAGGTCGAGCCACCATCTGCAACACTGGCATCACATATCAGCACTGGTTCAAGTCCTGTCTGCTCTGCTTCCGATCCAGCTGCCTGCTAATATGCATGGGAAAGCAGTTGGAACATTGTTTAAGAACTTGGGCCACTGCCACCCACAAGGGAGATACAGATGCAGCCCCTAGCTTCAGTCTGGCCCAGCCCTGGCTGGTGCAGTCATCTGGGGAATGAACCAGCAGATGGAAGATTCCTCTCTTGCCTTCTGTCTTCCTCTCCCTCTCTCTGTAACTCTAACTTTCAAATAAATAAACAAATCTTTCTTAAAAAAATAAATAAATGGATGCAAACAATGAACAAATTAAGGCTGTATCTTGAATACTCATAGATTTAAGGTGTCATAGACATATCACTATAGGTTTCAGGGGTATTTCTTTTCTTCTTTTTAAAAGATTTATTTATTTATTTGAAAGAGTTACACAGAGAGAGAAGGAGAGGCAGAGAGAGAGAGAGAGAGGTCTTCCATCTGCTTGTTCACTCCCCAGTTGGCTGCAATGGCCAGAGCTGTACTGATCCGAAGCCAGGAGCCAGGAGCCTCTTCCAGGTCTCCCACGTGCGTGCAGGGGCCCAAGGACTTGGGCCATCTTTCACTGCTTTCCTAGGCCGTAGCAGAGAGCTGGATCAGAAATGGAGCAGCCATGACTCGAACCGGCACCCATATGGGATGCCGGCACTGCAGGTTGTGGCTTTACCTGCTACTCCACAGTGCTGGCTTCAAGAATAATATTTTTCCTACCTGAAACCACTAAATCACTTAAACTACAATAAGCATATGATCAAAATATAAATGAGGAGAGTTACCAATAGTAATTTTTATGAAGGAGAAACAGGAAGACGTGATGAATAGGTGCAATAATTAGGGTGGTCATGGAAGGCTTCCTGGAGAGAAAGGCTAAGACCAGAGATTGCCAGCAGGCCAGCCATACACAGAACTGGGAGAAGAGCACGTCCATCCTTCTGTGATGTCCACTCAGTCTACACGTGGAGTCAGCAACGTGCTCTATGTACTCCGTAGAAGTTTTCTGCTCTGAGGCTAGTAAGTATGCTCCAGTGTTCACTTACCTCTCAGCAGTCTCTCTGATCAAGAGTCAGTTGTGTTTTATCCTAAATTCACTTATTCAATTTTGTTATTTCAATTATGCAACCTAATTAAATATTTTGTAGGAAGATTTATTTTTATGAAAATTAATGAAATGCTATGTAAAAAAATTCCCAAAAGGCAATTTAACTAAATATTTTCTATCAAATTAAGGTATGGGTAGGATAATTATCGGAGTTGGAGGAAAGTTATAAAACCATGCAAAGATTTTGAACTTGGGTAGATTCACGAGAGTCTTTATGTTTTCTCATCAATTGAAGAAGCCGAAACTGGAAGTATTTGTGCAGTATAAAAAGACAGATGATATGGAACAGTGAAAAGGGGTCTGACACCAAAAGATGGTCATGACCCTTTAACAAATGACTGGAAGACAGGTGTATATATACATTTATATTTTAGGTAAAACGAAATGTTTAAGGTATATATACATATAATTTTTATGTTTTATAACTTTAATTTTTCTTTAACTGACAACCCTCTGAGCCAATTAAGTCAAATAAAGAAGACTTTCATTGTATAATTTTTTTTCACAAAAATAAGGTCATATTATTCGTATTAGCTAGTAACCTTTTTTGCCAGTGTGCTATAGCATGAGCATTGCTCTGAGCCAGTAAATGTATTTTTTAAAAGATGCATGTATTTATTTGAAAGAGTTACAAAGAGAGGGGGAGGAGAAGAGGGGGGAGAGGAAGAGGGGAGAGAGGGGGAGAGGGGGAGGGGGAGGGGGGAGAGGGAAGGGTTAGAATCTTCCAACTGCTGGTTCACTCCCCAAATGGCCGCAATGGCCAGGGCTGGGCCAAGCTGAAGCCAGGAGCCAGGGGTTTCATCTAGGTCTCCTATGTGGGTCCACTTGGGCCATCTTCCACTGCTTTCCCAGGTGCACTAGCAGGGAGCAGATCAGAAGTGGAGCAGCTGAGATTGAACTAGCACTTGCATGGGACACTAGAGTTGCAGACGGCAGCTCAACCTGCTTTGCCACAGCGCTGGCCCCAGTAAAGTATATTTCTATACTTGGATTTTAGATGCATAATTATTTTATTATGTAACTGGACCATACTCTTTTTTTGGGCTATTTGTTGTTTCAGATACTTACATGATTCATACTCATCACCACAATGATTATCCTTATATACACATAATTGAGTACATTTTTAGTAATTTTCTTTAGAATAAATTCCTAGGAGATGAATTTCTGGGTCAAAGTCAGGCACATTTTTAAGGCCTTTGATGTGTATGATCAAATTATCCTCCAGGAGGGTGAACTGTCACAAATCTTTTGGGGGTAGATGTTTCTACAATGCTCCGAATATTTCTGAGGTCATTTGATAATCAGGCAATAAGGTATGTCCCTAATGATTATGTGCGCAGAAGTGGGCGTTTAGCCTAGCGGTTAAATGCCTGTGTCTCACACTGAGTGCCTGGGGTTGATTCCAGGTTTTGGCTCCTGACCACAGCTTCTTGCTACTGTAGACTGTGAGAGGCAGCAGGTGATGGCTTAAGTAGTTGGGTTCCTGCCACCCAAGAGGGAGACTCAGATTGGTCCCAGCCCCCAGCTTTGGCCCTGGCCTGTCCCCCTCCTGTTGCAGGCATCTGAGGAGTGAACCAGTGGATGAGACCTCTTTGTCTTTCTGCCTCTCAATAAGAAAAAAAATCCTGTGCATATTAAGGGATTCTGAATTCAGGCCTCTTGACAGACAAAACGAAACAATAAAACACAGCAGAGCAGTCCAAACACACACAGCGGAGTCATTACCATCTGGTGAAAATCTTGCTTTTGTTATTTGAAGCCTTTATTTTGAGTGGCAACCAAAGTGTCCTGGAATCTCTGAAGCATTTTGTCGTAGTATCCTCCTACTCTTTCCTTGGCAAGTGCTTATTGGCTGTCTGCACCTTTAAATTTCAGGGCTGCTTGTTGGAGAATGGGCAGCGACCTTGCTGGAAGGAGCAATCGCCTTTGTCTGCACACCTGGCTCTCTTTTTGGGGATGGCTGTGTAAAATTTGTTGCTTTCTTTTCTTTAATCTACTGTATGGTCACTTTAAATGCCATTCTTTGAAATGTCTGTTAGAGAAAATAATTACATTAGTTACAAACACCTAGACACAGCACAAGCCCTGAGTGATACAACAGTTAGAGTTCACACTTTTTCCTCTCATAGCTGTCCCTGGATGTCTTTTGAGCTGATAATTAGGTTTCCAGGGTTTTCTTTCTCATTAATGGCTCTGGTACTGTCAAAACCCCCATTGAGAGTGAGATTTATTTAAGGTAGAAATTAAATTGCAATACAGAGAGAAGAGCCAGGAATTCCAGCTACATCATCCGGTGATAACGGTATCTCTTGCAACTCTGTGCCCTGAAATGATTTAATAAGAGCCTCTTTATTGTTCCAAACTCATCTAATGACTTCCAGATTTTAAATCCTCTGTCAGTTATAATTAATTCTTCGTATTCTGTAGCTTTGACTGTAAGTGCGGGCCGTCCTCTGGAGCAGAATGACTTCCGCGTCACAGAAAGAGACTAGATTGACACTTTTGGGAAAGCTTTCTTTTGGGTTAAGGTGGTAGGCCCAGCGATGGAATCTCAAGCATTATGGGTACAAGCAAGTAGAGAGCTGGGCATGCCCTTCTGTGGAAGCTACTGGAAAGAAATGACCTAACTTGTCTTTGGGGTGTTAGAGCAGGCAGTACAGAGGAGGTGAGTCTTGTCTAGGGCCACAAAGAGTAGGTAAGGGAGGATGGGCAGAAAGAATATGATAGATGTGGGAGGATGGGATGTATCTGAGGAGCTGTGATAGGGCTGATCAGAGGGTAGTGGTGCTCAAGGATACAGAGTAGGTGAGTATCAGTGGACGGTTTGAAGGGACCAGACTGGATTCTCTCTGCAAATCTTTGCTCTTGCTGGTTCTCCCATTGCCTGCCATTACCTTCATGACATGATCTATTTTTTTTAGGTCTTTCTTGATTCATGAATGCCTATAAAAGTAGAACAAGAGTGGGAGGAATGAAGGGGAAATGGAAGTAACATTGAGTTTCCGGTGAGGACCCAAATTCTGGTCTATTTGCTTCATATACTATCCCATTTAGTTCCCGCAACAGCTCAGAAGCTAATCTTGCCTACTGCTCTTTTGTTTGTTTGTTTGTAAGGCATGGGATAAGAAAACAGAAGCTTATTTGCTGGGCAGTTGTCAGGCCACATGCCTGGCAGGTTTTCTGGGGGCAGCACCTTCAAATGTCCCAGCAAAGACATGAGCAGGGGTGAGAGAACACCGTGCTGCGTGGGGCACAGGTAGGAAATGGGGTTTTGGAGAGTAGCTGATGGCACTGCTGGTCCAGGAGTTCATAGAGTAGATGCCTGCAAATGAAATATAGGGGTAAAGGGAGGAGTGATAGAAGGAAACCAAAATAACTTGTCACAGATGTTCTGAGTGCATTTATTCATCGATTTCTTATTCATTTAATAAATATTAATTGAGCACCCACTGTGAGACCAGACAATGCTCCGGGTGGAGTGACAAGGGCATGCTTTGAGGCAGTTTGGAGTCTTGTGAAGCTGGGAACATGGATGCATTATGATTCATTGTAGAATTGCTCACATGGAGGTGTGTCTAGTGAATGGCAGTGACAGCTCTGCTTGAGTCAGGAGAGTAACATTGAGATGGAGCACAAAGAATTATGGGGAGATTTTCTGGGGAAGGGAAATGGGGAAAGGCAGTTGAAGTTGAAGAAAGGGTAAGATAAAGGCATCAATTTTCTAGGGACAGCAGTGTGTATGAGGAATGGCAGTGTGTATGTAGAATGGCAGTGTGTATGCAGAACAAGGAAGTGAGGGATGGAGGCTGGGAGCGGGTTATGGAGGGCTTTAGGAGGCAAGCTGAGGGCTGGACTTGATCCTGTAAGACTTCTAAGGAGAGAGTGAGATGACAGTAACCCAGAAGGGCACTGAGGGGCAGAGTTGAGGAAGGAAGTGACTGGAGGCAAAGAAACAAATTAGGAGGCCATGGAACGGCCATGGAAGAAATGATGTTTGTCAGTAGCAGTTGGATAAAAGGGAAGGATAGGAATTAAAAAACATCCCTCTATGTTTCTTTAGGTTTTTAAAAACTATAGAAAGAATTCATGCTTAATTGTAGAAAATTCAAATGATTATATAACTCCAATTTACTGCTATGACTCCTTCACAGAGAGTTTTCTCTGCCTATACAAACATGCACACACACATACATGTGCACACAAACACATACACATCCATACATGCACAGGCACATATCCTCATCAGTGTGGGTCAGGCATTGAGCTCACTCTCATGGAGCTCCCAGGTGTCCAGTAGGCTCAGGGGTCCAAGGACTTGGGCCATCTTCTACTGCCTTCCCAGGCTATAGCAGAGAGCTGGAACGGAAGTGGAGCAGCTGGGACTCGAATTGGTGCCCAGATGGGATACTGGCACTGCAGATAGTGACTTTACCCACTACACCACAGCTCTGGCACCAAGCATTATAAGTTCTTGAAGGCAAGAAATGTATTGTTTCCACAGCACTCAGATAATACTTGGTGCCAAGCAAGATGCTCATGAATTGTGTTGAAGGTTTTTATCCTCAAACTTTGATTAAGAAATATTTTTAAAATAATCTACTAAGAGGAGTAGAGTTACCATTTTTTTTTTTTTTTGACAGGCAGAGTGGACAGTGAGAGAGAGAGACAGAGAGAAAGGTCTTCCTTTTGCCGTTGGTTCACCCTCCAATGGCCGCCGCTGCAGCCGGCGCACCGCGCTGATCCGATGGCAGGAGCCAGGATCCAGGTGCTTTTCCTGGTCTCCCATGGGGTGCAGGGCCCAAGCACCTGGGCCATCCTCCACTGCACTCCCTGGCCATAGCAGAGAGCTGGCCTGGAAGAGGGGCAACCGGGACAGAATCCGGCGCCCCGACCGGGACTAGAACCCGGTGTGCCGGCTCCGCAAGGTGGAGGATTAGCCTATTGAGCCACGGCGCCGGCCCAGAGTTACCATTTATTTTAATGATTTTTCTCTTTTTTTGACAGGCAGAGTGGACAGTGAGAGAGAGAGAGAGACAGAGAGAAAGGTCTTCCTTTTCTGTTGGTTCACCCCACAATGGCTGCTGCGGCTGGCGCACCACACTGATCCAAAGCCAGGAGCCAGGTGCTTCTCCTGGTCTCCCATGCGGGTGCAGGGCCCAAGCGCTTGGGCCACCCTCCATTGCACTCCCTGGCCACAGCAGAGAGCTGGACTGGAAGAGGAGCAACCGGGACAGAATCCGGCGCTCCGACCGGGACTAGAACCTGGTGTGCTGGCGCCATAGGAAGAGGATTAGTCTATTGAACTGCGGTGCCAGCCAATGATTTTTCAAATGAGAAGATTGAAGTAGAAAGATTTATAATGCATACAAAACAAAAATGAGAGAAAACCTAAAGACAATTTAGCTGAGCTCTGTCCTTTTGAAAATAAGTAAACGCAAGTTCAGAGAGTTTGAGGGACTTGTCCCAGATCAACCAGGAGCCAGAGACCCAGCTACAGAGTAGAATTTAGTCTTTAGATTCTCGTGTGGGTGCTCTGCAGCTAGCTGCTTGCCTACTGGTCTAGGACATGGTTATCAGGTGTATCCTTTTCTTCCAGAAAGCCAGGGCGACTGAGTTGGCGAACTCTTCATTGACTCTAATACTGACTGAAAACATGTTCTTTAAACCCATTTTTATTTGAATATGAAAGATCTTTAGTTTCTTAATAAAAAAAGAAAATCTCCTTTATCTGTCAAGGCCTAATCAGAAAAAGAGAGCCGTGCTTGGTATTTCAAACAGAGGGGATTAGATGGAGGGACTTGGATAGATAGATACAGCGAATTTGAGAGAGCAAAAGAGAATGCTGAAGTAACCTAAGATTAAGGACTTCAGGAAGAAATGGATACCCTTGTGATCAAGTGAACCAAGCAGAACTGATGACATTCCCAGAACCTGGAGTAGGCACAGGGGCCCACGCACTGCTGCTCAGAACGTTCAGGGTGCTGGTGCTTGGGTCTCCAAGAAGGAAGTGTTTCCAGCTGGTGCTCTGATCTCCAAGTTACCTCCAGCTGGAGTTTGGATTTCCGAGGAGGGACGTGACCCAGAAGAAGCCTGGACTCCTTAGGAGGGGGGTGGGTCAGTGGGCAAACAATGTTAGTGTGGCCTGTACAGTGGTCATTGCAAGAAGCTGGAGGCTGGAGTCGTCTCTGTCCACTGTTGGGGGTGCATAGCCTTTGCTGGATGTATGTACTGTCTTTTCCCTTCTCACCTAATTCTCTGCCAGTGCAGAATCCTACTAGAGTCTAGGATCTGTGACTTGCAGAGGTCCAGCCTCATCATGACAGAGAATGGAAGGATGGATGTGGCTGCCATGATGGGAGACTAGCTGGAATGTACTCGTGCACCGCCTCCAAGGCAGATACTGGACTCCTCCAATAATTGTCTGCTCACTGCTACTCACTCTGTGAAATAAATGATTGTTCCTACTTAAGCCTCCTTAAAAGAGGAGAATGAAAGATAATATACTTAATGAGTTTCTATCCCAAAGGGAGAGTTTGACTTTTTTTTTTAGCAGTTTGGCTTTTTCAAAATTTTTAAATGAAAGACATCTTCTGCTGTCCACTGCGTGTTGTATTTGGCAGCCTTTACATATGAGTCAGTGCAGTAGATTATCTGATGCATTGTTATCTCTTCTTTGTTCACAGGTTTTACTAGAAGAATCTTTTACTCTCTCAGGAGGGTTTTCTTTTAAAAGAGATTTATTTATTTATTTGAAAGGCAGAGTTACAGAGAGGCAGAGGCAGAGGCAGAGAGAGAGAGAGAAAGAGAGAGAGAGGTCTTCCATCAGCTTGTTCATTCCCCAGATGACCTCAATGGCTGGAGCAGCACGGATCTGAAGCCAGGAGCCAGGAGCTTCTTCAGAGTCTCCCACACGGGTGCAGGGGCCCAAGGACTTGAGCCATCTCCCACTGCTTTCCCAGGCCATAGCAGAGAGCTGGATGGGAAGTGGAGCAGCCAAGACTGAATTGACACCCATGTGGGATGCTGGCGCTGCAGGTGGTGGATTTACCTGCTACGCCGTAGTGCTGGCCCCAAAGAGGGGCATTTAAAAATCAGTTCCCCAACTAAGAGGGAATAACCATTCTTTCAGTAGGACTAGGATATGGTTTTCTGAAAGAGTGTGTGTATTTTCACATTTTGTTTAGTTTCTCACTTTAAATTTTTAGCAGCTTTAATGAGGTGTGATTGACACACAGCACATTGCGCATATTTATGCATACAATGTGGCATATGTGTAGAGTGTGAAACTGTCACCACAATCAAGACAGTGGACATAAGCCTCATTCCTATTAGGTTCTGCTTCTCCCTTATTGATTTTCTCACCACTCCCTCTCCCTCCATCCCCTCCATCCCCCAACAACCACCAGTTTTCTTCCTGTCACTACATAGTCACAAGTTAAGGTAAATAAACAAGGAAAAAAAAATCCAGACTCAAAGGAAGCTAGATGCTTATCCAAACATCTGTTCTCACCTGCTATAGAATGAATGTCTGTGTGTGTCCAAAATTCATGTGTTGAAACCACCCGCCAAGGTGGGATATCAGGAGGTGGGGCCTTTGAGAGGCGACTACGTCATGGGCAAAGCTCACCTGAATGGCATTGATTCTCTCATAAAAGAGACCCAAGAGGGACCCCTCACCTCTTTCACTTGTAAGGATATGGTGAAAAGGCACCGTCTAGGAACCAGGAAACAAGCCCTTACCAGACACCAACCTGCTTGTGCCTTGCTCTTGGACTTCTCAGCTTCCAAAACTGTGAGAATGACCTGTTTGTTGTTTATGCATTATGATATTTCATTATAGCTGCCCAAGTGGATTAAGACACCAGGCTTCTTGTAAGTACATCCTGAAGTATATCCAGGAAGAGAATGGCATCTTTAGAAGATCTTTTTCCAGTCTTTCTTGTAGCTGAATCTTGCCTTGTAATTATGTTCTTGCTAATGAGATATAAGCAGAAGGGATGGATGAGACTTCTTAGAAGACTGCTTAAGGAGGCTAAGCTGGCTGGGAAAGAGGCCTTTTGCTTTTCCTTCCAATCTTCTTCCTGCTGTGAGGAGTGCATTGACAGTGGCTGGAGCCCTGCCATCCATCTTTGATTATGGGTTGACCTTGAAAACTTGAGCTCTGTACTGAGTTGGTGGAGCAGGGAGATGAGCCTGCCCCTCTGATGTCACTGTGAAGCATTCATACCCAACCTGCCCTGTTTCCATTTGGGCTTCGTTTACCTGAGAGTACGGGAAACTTCTAATTTGCTCAAGTGCCTCTTATTTTGCTTTTATTTTTATACGCACCTGACCTCATTGTAACAGAAATACTCATTCTTGTATTTTTGCCTTCTCAGAGCAGTCACAGCAAGGCCCCTTGCTTTTATTTCCATTGGAATCACATACCCAATGTAGATCTTCTTTGAAACATTTATATTTCACTTAACTCTGACAGGGAATCGGTCACTTTGCTGGGGTCAAGCCAATCTTCTCAAAAAACATTAGCAAGCAAGTTGTTACAGCAAGCTGATCCCTGAGGCTCTGACACATTAATTCCTCTGACAGAATAAACTGCTAGACATTTAAGCACCTTTTTATCTGAAGGGAATTTCATGAGGGATGATGCCTTCAACACATGCAATGGGGCAAGGGAGAATCCTTCTGAGTTCCTTTCTCAGTGTTGAAAATAAAGAAAGAATACAGATACTTCAAACCTATGGGAGGAAGGAAGTGTCATGAGGGCTAAACATGAGTGTCCCAGAGGTATTTTTCCTTTCTTGACATGGAAGTCAGTTATTCCCAGCACTGCCTTGACTTAGTGCAAAATGTTCCTGCTTGTAGCATGTGTGAAAATAGACTCCCCATTGTTGCACTGACCACCAGGTGCGAGGATCCTGGGATGCTTTTTGGTGGACTGAACCCTGAGACATATCCCCTCTCTGTCCCCTAACAAGCTTTGTCTTATAAGGCAATGTAGTTTGTGCTGTAAAATATAAACTTAATTAAGCTCTGTTAGGTGCTGTGTTCCTTGTGGAGAAGGGAAAATGGATGAACTATAATAAAGAAGAATTGGCCTCAGCAAACATTTGTGCTATTTTTCACTGGCATTTCTGGAAATTAAGCTATTAAATCAGGAGAGCAGGTCAGGCTGGTTTGATATTTATTTTTCATTCCTTGACTGCAAAATAACAAGCTTAACTTATAATGACATAAAATCAACGCCTACTGTGTTCCATTCATTAATTCTGGCGTTCTATCAAAAACATCTCCCAGGTTTGTCTAATAAGAATTTTTTTCTCCACAAAAGCCTGGTGTATATTAGTCATGATGTCATTAGATTCTAGATGCTTTAAAAGTACTTCTAGAATTCTTCACATGCCCTGCCTGGTATTTTAGTGAGAAAATGAAGCTGAGTATGTTAGAAAGCTTTGTGGTTTATCAAAAATATCTTGGCATTTTGGTGATCCTTTCCCTGTTTTTATTATTTAAAGGATATTGTAAATAGTTTACTAAAGACATAAACTATTTGTGTTCTCTGGGATATATTTATCTAAACCTTTTTTATTTTAGCTTAAACTTTCAAAGGTTGTTTCCAAATAATGTTTTCCAAAGTCTTCAATATTGTCCACCCTAGGGTATGAACTCATTCAACTTGCCGTCCTTTTTAAAAATTTTATGCAAAATTTCCTTTCATTTCCTTCGCTCAGCCACCTTCAGAAGAGACTCAGACTAGTGGTTCATTGATTTTGACGCTGAGATGAAAACTGTGCACAGTTCCCAGCATCGACTCTAGTCAGGGTTTACTGCTTAAGTCAGGAGATTGTGGTGTCTTGCAGGTTTGAGCTTTGAGCTTCAGCCAGGATGATAGAGGTTGTTTGCAATGACCATCAGGGGAAGAAAGTCTGTGTTAAGTGCAAATCCAGTGACACCATCGGGGTTGTTAAGAAACTGATCGTAGCCCAAACTGGCACCCATTGGAACAAGATTGATCCTAAAAAGAAGTGGTATACAGTTTTTAAGGACCATGCGCTGCTGGGGGACTATGAAATCCACTACAGGATCAACCTGGAGCTTTATTTCCAATAGAATGTCATTTCTTCCTTTCGCTCTGCTCTCTTGCCCTTCCATCACCCCCTAATGGGGTATGGGTGCTTGTTTTTAAACACTTGCATGAATAAAGTCCAGATGCTGAAAAAAAAGAAAGAAAATTGTGAACATTTCTGTAGAGCCTGTCTTCCCCTAGATGGAAGAATGGAGATTTGTTTATCTCCCCTTGCTCTTTTCTCACACCCAGCAAATGCTCTGCGTCCATTTGTTGAATTAATTTGAAAATAACGAAACCAGCGGATTGGCGCAGCGCCGGCCACAGTGGCCATTAGGGGAGTGAACCAACGGAAGGAAGACCTTCCTCTCTGTCTCTCTCTGTCTGTAACTCTACCTGTCAAATAAATAAATAAAAAATCTTAAAAAAAAAAGAGACCAGAAAATTGAACTTCTTTACTTGTATTTGCCAAGGCTGTGTTCACATAAAATCAGTTTGATCTAATATTTTGTCACTCACTCAAAGTTCTCCTCTGCTTGATTGTGAAGTCCCTGAGATCAGAGAAGTTCATGTGTATCCCTGTAGCCCCAGGGTCCCATACTGAGGAAAGCCAAGCAATGAACATGTATTGAGGAATTAGTGACTGACAAATATAGATTAAACTAACAAGTTAAAAATAATTCTTAGCAAGTATGCAAATGACCTCCAAATTTATTATTTGAAATCTTTTTCTTTATTTGAAAGACAGAGAAATGGACAGAGATACTCCCAACCAGGTTGGTTCTCCCCCAAATGCCTGCAACAGCTGAGGCTGGGCCAGGCTGATGCCAGGAGCCTGGACCTCATTCTGGGTCTGCCTCGTGAACGTCAGGGACCCAAGTATCTGAGTCGTCACCTGCTGCCTCCCAGAGTGCCCACATGTCTTTCTGCCCATTGTGTTCGCCCTTGTAGCTTGTGTCTGTGTTTTGTTAATTCTCATAGTTTCATTTTAGTGGGTTTTGCAATCTTTAACCAAAACTTCTCTTCTTCTCTTGGTTAATGATGGCACATCCTTTCCTCCTTCGCTTAGATGTCCCCTCTCTCGGAGCTTCCAGTGTGAGTCAGCTGCTCCCTGTGTTTCCGTGCGTTCTGTATTTCCTCGTCACCACTTGTCACCCCAGGGCACTATCTGTCTTCCCCAGCAGACTGTAATCTCAGCAAGGGCAGGGACACTGTGTGTCACAGTCCACGTTCTATCTCTGGAAGCTGGAACCTAAGGTAGTAGGTAGTGCGTGATAGGGAGTCAGAAAGGTCTGTTGACTCGTTGGGTAAAACCCCTTTTCACAGTCTTCCTAGTGCTCTGAACTCTCCCCACAATTCCTGTCGAGAGACCTGCTGCTATTTGCTATTTTCTTTGACAGCCTACACCACACCCCCAGGAGTATCCTCCTCACAGGCCTATCACGGGACTCTTTGAACTTAGCACAAGAGGCGCATTTCCAGCTAGCCTGCTGGGAAGAGAGTAACACTGGTGGAGCTCCGCTGCCGCTGTGGGACAAATCTCCCACGTGCTCCTCTGCTCCGTCTCTTCTCCCACAAGACTCACGCTTTGAAGACACATCAGAAGACCTAAATCGCCTTCTCAGTGTGCTACAGATAGATGAATAAGTCAGCTACCTCCAGCACGCTGGCTTTGCAAGCCCTGACATCTCAGCTTATCGATGGGGATGTGTTAATGCAACGTGCCACAACCGTGGTTTCATTTTTGTGCCACAGAGACTGTCTTTGCTGGTGAAACACTTTAGTCAAAACCAGCTGCAGGCATCTGGGAACTCACGGCCCAGAGGCCCAAAGATCAAAGGGAGAAATCTGTACTTGAAAAACTCCGCTTTTTAAATTAATAATAAATCCCTCAAATTAAGGAAATATTTGACATGATAAAAAAAGAATTAGTTTCACTAAAGTTAATTCTCCTTTTTTCCCTCCCAGGACTGTTTTTGACTTCCTTTGAAAGGAATATTTTCCTCTAAGTTTTCTCCTGTTTTTACTCTCTAACCATAGAACTGGGTCGCAGGGGAAAAAGAAATTCGTGCACAGCAACAGACGTACGGAGGCAGGCAGAGTGGGGAGGGCTAGAGGAGTGAGGTTTGACAGCACCTGCCTACTGCCCTGCGGCTGGCTGCAGCCCTGCATGCCCGTGACAGAGCAGAATGGCCAGCAGTGTGACAGCCCCAGTTAACCCCAGTGACAGCCTTGGCCTGGCCCCCGTGAAAGCCTGGTCTGTGGCGTCCTGAACCCTTTTTTGTTCACAGCCTAAACCTCCTTTCTGCACACTGTCAAGAACCCCCTTGCAACACCCCATCCAACTCCCCGCAACAAGTTCTGTGATGTTGTAACTTAGAACCAGCTCCAGCTGGAATTAGCCAATATAGCTGCAGGCTGAGTCCTCACGAAGATCTTTAGGTCATTATAATGTTGTTATAATAAAATTTACCATGGCTGACGCTCTCATGCTCATTACGCACTTGCTGCCATGACACAGGGACTCAGAAGTAGGTGGTCCTCAAGCCTCGCTTCCAAGTCCACCTCGTTTGAGTATTCAGTAGAGCCCCACCTCAACCAGCAGCCCTCTGCCTGCAGACTGTATGAAGGACAGCTCCAAATCCTGGCGATGGTGGAGCTTGTGTACGCTCATTCCTGAGTATGACTTTAATTTTAAGTCATTGCTTTCCTGCTTATCATTATCTTGTCTTTCCTTCAATTCATTCTCTTGTGGAAAAAATAGTTTGCTTAAATTTTTCTTGGGCATCTCCATTTTCTGTCCATTTTTTCCTCTGTTCATCTTTACCTGTATACATTGAAACAACCTCTCAGGCTTGCTCTTTGTGATACTGATCTCATTTTTATAAACGAAGTCTTTGTTTTGAACCACATTTAATTTTGACTTAGCACTTTCCGTATTTACGGAGCTAATCACTCTCTTACAGATGCACTCTGCTCTCGGCTGAGTCACCCTTCCTGTCTTTCAGCTGCTGTTTGTACTCTGCCTCTGTTTTGATGCTTCCGAGAATGCCGATCGTCTTCACTTCTAGTATCATCTTCAGAAGCAGGTGTTTGCATATTCAGGATGGTGTTTCATAGATCTTTAGTATTTTTGCTATAGTTGTATGGATTTTTGTTTCCTTATAAATTCAAAGGACTTGCCCCAGGCCCACTATTTGCCAAGGGATGCAGGCTGACATGAGCGTAGCCACATGGATGTAATTGCCATCTGCCCTTTACTTAAACTTATGGTCAGCCCAAGCCCTATAATAGGGTAAATAAATTTGTCCAGATAACCTATCTGGCTTCTCTTGCTTATCTGGTCCCTGGAATGTCCTTGTTTAATTCTGGGAATGTTAGTATGTCTGGAGAAAGTCCAGGTGTACTTAGGTTGGCTGTGGGCCTCCTTTATCTGACATACAAGTAAATTCCTCACTACTGGTTGGGGTTTCAGCATCCATTGTCTTGAGGCCTTAGACTGTTTCTGTCTGTATTTCCTCCAGTAAATTACACTTTGTGTAATCCAGGATTTGTCCTCTTTCTTCTGTATCTTGGCTTCTTCTACCTTTGGAGGCTGGTTGTTGTACACCAGGTTTTTCTATTTTATTTAAGCTTAAAGATTTGTTTTATTTATTTTAAAGGCAGGTGATCTATTTCTATATCTATCTATATCGAGAGTGAGAAAGAGATCTTCCATCCACTGGTTCACTCCCCAGATGACTGCAATGGCCAGGGCTGGGCCAGGCCTAAACCAGGAACTTGGAATTCCATTTGGATCTCCCACATGGGTGGCAGGGCCCAGGTACTTGGGTCATCCTCTGCTGCTTTGCTAGGCTCATTAGCATGGAGCTGGATGGGAAAGAGCACAGCCAGGACTCACACTGGTGATATCATACAGGATATGGCATCATAGGTAGCAGCTTTGTGAGGAAAGTTGGGAAAGAAGTTGCACCAGGGTCTAAAGCACAAATGCCATTTAAAAACAAAAGTTTGAAAAGTCTGTAAGATGGCTGGTGCCATGGCTCAATAGGCTAATCCTCCACCTGTGGCGCCAGCACCCCGGGTTCTAGTCCTAGTTGGGGTGTTGGATACTAGTCCTGGTTGCTCCTCTTCCAGTCCAGCTCTCTGCTGTGGCCCGGGAGGGCAGTGGAGGATGGCCCAGGTGCTTGGGCCCTGCACCTGCATGGGAGACCAGGAGAAGCACCTGGCTCCTGGCTTCAGATCAGTGTGGTGCGCCTGCCACAGCGCGCTAGCCGCAGTGGCCATTGGGGGGGTGAACCAATGGAAAAGGAAGACCTTTCTCTCTGTCTCTATTACTCTCCACTCTGCCTGTCAAAAAAAAAAGTCTGTAAGATTTAATAATTTTATTGTACTGATGAATGGTAGACTAGCCTGGGGCAAAGGGAGTGTTCAGTAGGAGACAACTGTGTGACAAGGAAAGCTGGGAAGACTCTGGAAGGCTCTAAAGCAGAGTGGTTTTCCTTAGTCTTGACCAAATATTTTTCATAGAAACTGGGTTAATGTCAATTCTACCCTGTAAACATCCCAATTCTGGTCATTTAATGGTTAATTTATATTTAAAGGAGAAGACTGAGATCTTGTCTGGGGTCAACCAGAGATTGAAATCCAAGAACATTTAGGAATGGCTTCTATGGTACAGGATGTGCTGTGCTTTTACAACAGAACTATTTTATTGGTAGATTAAGTACTGCATGTATATTGTCATTAGTATTAGTTCAGTCCCTTTGTGAGGCAAATGTTAACAAATGAATATGCATGAGTTATTTTGGTGGTGGAGGGGAATGCCAGTGAATTGGAAAAGGATAAAACATGAGTTGGTAGGTAGAGACTTTAGACAATGCTACAAATCTGGGACTTGTGGAAGGAGAGAGAAAAGGAAGGACTGGGTATGAGCAGTCTCAGACTGCAGTGTATTGAGACAATTTTGACCAGGGTGATGGGAAGTTCTTGAGTGAAGGCTGCTCATTAGAAGAGTTCTGCTTTGGGTCAGCTTTGATAGGCCTCATCAAGCTCATCCACTGGCTGGGAACACCTGAGCAAAATATGGCCTCAGCCTGAACATTGTGGTGGATCTGAAGAATGGTAGCTAGAGGTATCAATCATTAGGATGTGTATACCATTTACATTTGGTCCACAAAACTAATATCTAATCTATACAACAAACTTGTATGGTCAATGGTATTATCTTGATTTTATGAATGAAGATATTTTAACCCAGAAAGAATAAATAATATAAGGTCACACAATCTATAGTTAAAAATTTGAACACAGATCTATTGATACATATCAGAATTCTTTTGGTTGAAAGTAATAGAAAATAATTTTTAAGACAAATTTCTTTTTAGGATATAGTCACAATTGTTTCACAGAATTCAACCATAGGCAGACATGTGCTAGGGTGATCTAGATGCAAGAATTGGCACACAACTAGGATTCTCTCTCCATTTCTTACTTTTTTTTAATCTGTGTATTTCTTTGGGGAGAGGAGGAGAAAGAGAGAGAACTCAATTCACTAGCTTAACTCCCAAATGCCCACAACCATTAGGGCTGATATTAGAAATCAATCCCAGTCTCCCAGGTGGGTGGTTGGAACACAATTACTTGGGCAATTACTGCTTCCTCTCAGAGTCTGTATTACCAGGAAACTAGAGCCACTCAATGAACTCAAGTTCTTTGATTTGGGATATGGCCTCTTTACTGTTTTAACAGCTGGGTAAAACACCTGCCCTTCTCTCCATTTATTACATTTGCTCCTACCAGTGTAGCTCACTGTCCCTTTCTTTATTTCTCTTTCTCTCCTTTTATTCCTCCCTCCCTACCTTCCTCCTTTCCTTCCTTCCTCCCTCCCTCCCTTCTTTCCTTCCTTCCTTCCTTCCTCCCTCCCTCCCTCTCTAGATTTATTCATTTGAGAAGGCAGAGTTAGGGGTGGTTCCAAGATGGCAGAATAGGGAGGGAGCTCACTGATAGTCCAGGAAAAGATAGCTTAATAAAAGTGGAGATAGTGAAGTCTCAGGGAAGAGTTAGGGAAAAAACTGCAGAGGGAACTCTTCCAGAATTAGAGGGACACGGTGGATCTGCGTGGAGGACAAGGGCACCCAGGGCTCGGGAGTCCAACTGCCGAGAATTTTCTCCTTTATACCAGTGCTGGAAACAGAGGTGAGCCGAAACCTCAGTAGCCCAAGACACTGGCGGAAAAGCAGCAGGAAGAGCCTCGAGGGAATGAGGCTTGAAGCCCCATGGAGGAAAGTACACCAGACTAACTAGAGGAGAGAAAAGAACAAAAGGGATGGTATGGACACGATTCTCTCTCTCCACTCACCTTACAAAGGTGAGCAAGACAGAGCAGGCACCATTTTGGACATACGTAAAAGCTGCCCTTCCATCAGCAAAGCAGAAAAACCTGACTCTGGTGGGGAGAAATAATAGGAGGTTAGGACCTAGGGAATGTGTGGAGTTAATGAACTGAGACTGTGAAAAAAAACCCAAACTGAGGTTCTGTGAGAGAATGCATGGAGTACCCGAGACGTGAGTACTCTCGGGAGAGTACACAAACTTGGTAACCTTGGCAACCCAGTGAGAGACATTGCAGGGGTATCTGAGCTTACACTGAGGACTGCACAGATCCTTTGTGTGGTCCTTGGGACAGAGCAGATGAATATTATAAACCCACTGGGGATAGCGCTTAGGTACTGATTGCCATCAAGGAGAAGAGCTCAGCTGAGCGGAAGTATTTCCCTTCTGAATAAAATAGAGAGAGAGAGAGAGAGAGAGAAGATTTACCATGCCAAACCTGGGTGTGTTACCTTTGGCACACCCTTAACTCTGAAGAACTGAACAGAGCTCTCTAGCCACACCCACCACAAGCCTCTAGAGATTCACCAAAAGCAGACAGTCCACTTAATCTAGAGTCATAGTATAATGAGAAAAGCCACCACAGTGAGAAAAAAAAGAAGAAACCAAAGAATATCTCCACAATGCCAAGCAACAAATGCAGAAACTGAGGAAACAAGGAGAGGAGGCAAGATGGAATAGGAAGGGAGCACATTGATAGTCCGGGGAGAGACAGTTTAATAAAAGTGGAGATACTGCAGGTTCAAGGAAGAGTAGGGGAGGAAACAGCAGAGGAAACTCTTCCAGAACGCGTGATTCACAGTGGACCTGCGTGGAGAGTGTGGGAGCCCACAGTTTGGGACACCAGTGGCAGACTCAACACACCAGCGCTGGAACGCGAGGTGAGCCGAACCTCAATAGCCCGAGACACCGGCAGGCAAGCGGAGAGAGGAGATGAGAGGGAACGACCCCCGGGGTGGGGGGAAGTTCACGAGGCTAACTAGAAGAGAGAGAGGGAGAAAAGAAAAAAGTGACTGGTACGGACATGGGTTTCTCTCTCTCCACTCACCTCTCAAAGGCGAGCAAGACAAAGAACAGGCGCCATCTTGGACATACATCATAAGCAGAGCGACCTCAGGTCTGCACCGGCCCTGAGCCTAGCAGAAAAACCTGACTCTGGGCGGGACAAATTAACAGGAGATTAGGACCTAGTAAATTTGTGGAGCTACTGAACTGAGACTGTGAAAAAAGAGACGGTGGGGGAGAGAACTCACGGAATTCACGTGAGCACTCTCCAGAGACGCTACAATTCCGTAACTTTGGCAACCCAGTGGGAGACTGAAGGAGAATTTGAGCCCACTCTGAGGGCAGAACAGATTCCCTGTGTGGTCCTTGGGAAAGAGCTTCCAATCTCTGGCTCCTGTGGGTATATCATTTGCCTGCTAACTACCTCCAACTTTGTTCAGCTGTGTGGAATTACTTCCCTTTTGAATCAAAAAAAGAAAGAAAGAGAGAGAGAGAGATCTACCACGCCTAACCTGGGAGTGTCACCTTTGGCACAACAAACAGAGCTCTCAGGCCACACCCATCTCAAGCTGCTAAGGCTCCATCCAAAACAGACAGTCCACTTAATCTAGAGTCATAGTATAACAAGAAAAAGCACCACAATGAAGAAACCAAATATCTCCAATATGCCAAATAACAAATGCAAAAACCGAGGTAATAAAAACAAGGAAGTCACCATGATGCCCCCAAATGAAAAAGACACCCCAATTTAAGATTATGAAGATGATGACATAGAAGAAATGCAAGAAGCAGATCTCAAAAAATTGATAAGAACATTAAGAAGTTCTCAAAAACAAATTCTTGAACTACAGAAATCCTTAATGGACAAGATAGAACATCTCTCTCGTGAAAATGAAATATTAAGGAGGAATCAAAATGAAACGAAACAACTGGTACAACAGGAAACTGTGATAGTGATGAGAAATCATAATGAAGTGAAGAATTTAATAGATCAAATGAAAACACAATAGAGAGCCTTACAAACAGAATGGGTGAAGCAGAAGAGAGAATATCGGACTTAGAAGACAGAGAACAGGAAAGGATACAGTCAGACCAAAGAAAAGAAGAGGAAATTAGAAATCTAAAACATATTGTCAGGAATCTTCAGGATACTATTAAAAAACCCAACATTTGGGTTCTAGGAGTGCCTGAAGGCATGGAGAGGGAGAAAGGATTAGAAGGCCTTTTTAGTGAGATACTAGCAGAAAATTTCCTAGGTTTGGAGAAGGACAGAGAAATCCTAGTACAGGAAGCTCACAGAACCCCTAATAAACACGACCAAAAGAGATCCTCACCACAACACGTTGTAATTAAACTCTCCACAGTGAAACATAAAGAAAAGATCCTAAAATGTGCAAGAGAGAAACGTCAGATTACTCTCAGAGGATCTCCAATCAGACTCACAGCTGACTTCTCATCAGAAACCCTGCAAGCTAGGAGGGAATGGCGAGATATAGCCCAGGTACTAAGAGAGAAAAACTGCCAGCCCAGAATATTATATCCTGCAAAACTATCATTTGTGAATGAAGGTGAAATAAAGACTTTTCATAGCAAACAGAAATTGAAAGAATTTGTCGCCACTCGTCCAGCCCTGCGAAAGATGCTTAAAGATGTGTTGCACACAGAAACACAGAAACACGGTCATCAATATGAAAGAAGGTAAAGGAAGGAAACCTCACTGCAAAAGATCACAGGGAATTCAAAGCATATATTAGAACTTATCTTTGGCAAATGGCAGGGCAAAGTTACCACTTATCATTAGTCACATTGAATGTTAATGGCCTGAACCGTCCAGTTAAAAGACACAGATTGGCTGATTGGGTTAAGGAACAAAACCCATCTATTTGCTGCTTACAAGAAACACATCTTTCCAACAAAGATCCATACAGACTGAAAGTGAAAGGCTGGAAAAAGATATACCATGCCAACAGAAATGTAAAAAGAGCGGGCGTAGCCATCTTAATATCGGACAACATAAACTTTACCACAAAAACCGTTAAGAGAGACAAAGAGGGACACTACATAATGATTAAGGGATCAATTCAACAGGAAGATATAACAATTATCAATGTATATGCACCTAACCACAGGGTACCGGTTTATCTAAAAGATTTGTTAAGGGACTTAAAGGGAGACTTAGACCCCAATACAATAGTACTGGGGGACTTCAATACTCCACTCTCAGAAATAGACAGATCAACAGGACAGAAGATCAACAAGGATACAGTAGATTTAAACGACACTATAGCCCAAATGGATCTAACAGATATATACAGAACTTTCAATCCTACAGCTAAAGATTTTACATTCTTCTCAGCAGTACATGGAACCTTCTCTAGGATTGACCACATACTAGGCCATAAAGCAAGTCTCACCAAATTCAAAAGAATTAGAATCATACCATGCAGCTTCTCAGACCATAAAGGAATGAAGTTGGAAATTAGCAACTCAGGAATCCCTAGAGCATACGCAAACACATGGAGATTGAACAACATGCTCCTGAATGAACAATGGGTCATAGAAGAAATTAAAAGAGAAATCAAAAATTTTTTGGAAGTAAATGAAGATAACAGCACAACATACCAAAACTTATGGGACGCAGCTAAAGCAGTGTTAAGAGGAAAGTTTATATCAATTGGTGCCTACATCAAGAAATTGGAAAGGCACCAAATAGATGAGCTTTCAATTCACCTCAAGGATCTAGAAAACCTACAGCAAACCAGACCCAAATCTAGTAGGAGAAGAGAAATAATTAGAATCAGAGAAGAAATCAACAGGATTGAATCCAAAAAAACATTACAAAAAATCAGCCAAACGAGGAGCTGGTTTTTTGAAAAAAATAAACAAAACTGACACCCCATTGGCCCAACTAACTAAAAAAAAGAAGAGAAAAGACCCAAATCAATAAAATCAGAGATGAAACAGGAAACAACAGACACCACAGAAATAAAAAGAATCATCAGAAATTACTACAAGGACTTGTATGCCAGCAAACAGGGAAACCTATCAGAAATGGATAGATTCCTGGACACATGCAACCTACCTAAATTGAACCAGGAAGACATAGAAACCCTAAACAGACCCATAACTGAGACAGAAATTGAAACAGTAATAAAGGCCCTCCCAACAAAGAAAAGCCCAGGACCAGATGGATTCACTGCTGAATTCTACCAGACATTTAAAGAAGATCTTACTCCAATTCTTCTCAAACTATTCAGAACAATCGAAAAAGAGGGAGTCCTCCCAAATTCTTTCTATGAAGCCAGCATCACCTTAATTCCTAAGCCAGAAAAAGATGCAGCATTGAAAGAGAATTACAGATCAATATCCCTGATGAACATAGATGCAAAAATCCTCAATAAAATTCTGGCCAATAGAATGCAACAACACATCAGAAAGATCATCCACCCAGACCAAGTGGGATTTATCCCTGGTATGCAGGGATGGTTCAACATTCGCAAATCAATCAATGTGATTCACCACATTAACATACTGCAGTAGAAAAACAATATGATTATCTCAACAGATGCAGAGAAAGCATTTGATAAAATACAACACCCTTTCATGATGAAAACTCTAAGCCAACTGGGTTTGGAAGGAACATTCCTCAATACAATCAAAGCAATCTATGAAAAACCCACAGCCAACATCCTATTGAATGGGGAAAAGTTGGAAGCATTTCCACTGAGATCTGGTACCAGACAGGGATGCCCACTCTCACCACTGCTATTCAATATAGTTCTGGAAGTTCTAGCCAGAGCTATTAGGCAAGAAAAAGAAATTAAAGGGATACAAATTGGGAAGGAAGAACTCAAACTATCCCTCTTTGCAGATGATATGACTCCTTATTTAGGGGATCCAAATAACTCTACTAAGAGACTATTGGAACTCATAGAAGATTTTGGCAAAGTAGCAGGGTATAAAATCAATGCACAAAAATAAACAGCTTTGTATACACAGGCAATGCCACGGCTGAGAAAGAATTGCTAAGATGAATCCCATTTACAATAGCTACAAAAACAACCAAATACATTGGAATAAACTTAACCAACTACATCAAAGATCTCTACGATGAGAATTACAAAACCTTAAAGAAAGAAATAGAAGAGGATACCAAGAAATGGAAAAATCTTCCATGCTCATGGATTGGAAGAATCAATATCATCAAAATGTCCATTCTCCCAAAAGCAATTTATAGATTCAATGCAATACCAATCAAGATACCATTCTTTTCAGATCTGGAAATAATGATGCTGAAATTTATATGGAGACACAGGAGACCTCGAATAGCTAAAGCAATCTTGTACAACAAAAACAAAGCCGGAGGCATCACAATACCAGATTTTAGGACATACTACAGGGCAGTTACAATCAAAACAGAATGGTGCTGGTACAGAAACAGATGGATAGACCAATGGAACAGAATATAAACACCAGAAATCAACCCAAACATCTACAGCCAACTTATATTTGATCAAGGATCCAAAACCAATCCCTGGAGCAAGAACAATCTATTCAATAAATGGTGCTGGGAAAACTGGATTTCCACGTGCAGAAGCATGAAGCAAGACCCCTACCTTTGACCTTACACAAATATCCACTCAACATGGATTAAAGACCTAAATCTATGACCCGACACCATCAAATTATTAGAGACCATTGGAGAAACCCTGCAAGAAACATGTACTGGCAAAGACTTCTTGGAAAAGACCCTGGAGGCGCAGGCAGTCAAAGCCAAAATTAACAATTGAGATTACTCAAATTGAGAAGTTTCTATACTGCAAAAGAAACAGGAAAGAATGGTAAAAAACATTTGCAAATTATGCTATCGATAAAGGATTAATAACCAGCATCTACAAAGAGATCATGAAGCTCCAAAACAACAAAACAAACAACCTAATTAATAGATGTGCCAAGGTCCATAGACATTTTTCTGAAGAGGAAATCCAAATGGCCAACAGACACATGAAAACATGTTCAGGATCACTAGCCATCAAGGAAATGCCAATCAAAACC
This sequence comes from Oryctolagus cuniculus, assembly GCF_051225735.1. Lineage (NCBI taxonomy): Eukaryota > Metazoa > Chordata > Mammalia > Lagomorpha > Leporidae > Oryctolagus > Oryctolagus cuniculus. The sequence goes on from NC_142870.1 coordinate 102,912,281, forward strand.
ACAATGAGATTTCACCTCACCCCGGTTAGCATGGCTCACATACAGAAATCTACCAACAAAAGATGCTGGAGAGGATGTGGGGAAAAGGACACTAACCCATGTTGGTGGGAATGCAAATAAATTCATATTTATTTAATAAAAATTAAAAAAAAGAAAAGGCAGATTTACAGAGAGAGAGCAGAATAGACAAAGAGAGAAAAAGAGGGAGAGAGATGTCTTCCACTTGCCGTTTTAGTCCCCAAATGGCTGTAACAGCTAGGGCTGGGCCAGGCCAAAGCCAGAAGCCAGGAGCTTCTTCTGGGTCTCTCACATGGACGGCAGAACCCCAATCACTTAGGCCACCTTTTTTTTTTGTTTGTTTTGCCAGGCCATTAACAGGAAGTGGATTGGAAGTAGAGAAGCTAGAACACAAACCGGTACCCACAGGGGATGCTGGAGTAGCAGGTATCAGCCTAACCTGTTATGCCACAACGCAACTCCACTATATTTTCTGTTGCTGTAGAACTGATTTTCTTTGTGTGAGAAGAGAGGCTGTCCAAACTCTCAAGTTCAAGAGAGCATCAAGGGCTAAAGCTGGAATCACTCTCAGGAAAGGGGGTCAGGTATCTACTTCTAGACTAATTATCATGGCTGAAGTTCTGGGATCTAGGGAAGAGATTCTCTTCTGGTTGGATAGGAGAGTGATCACCTGTGATTATCATGTGAATGGCTGGGAAAGGAAAGAGAAATTACCAGCAAACGCTGGGTGTTGGGCATAAAATTCAGAAAGGATCCACTACAAGATTAATTCTCAATGTGGTGAATTCCAAACTTAATTGCAGTGAAATTTCTGTGCACATTTATTTTGAAAGGCCAGTAACAGCCTTCTTTATAGGCTGCATAGCAAGCCACATTCCTGACTTGATATGTACTTATTTCACATAAAAATCACTAACCTGGTTTTCCTATTCAAATTTACTTTTAACATGACAGAGCAAGGTAAGATATCCTGCAGACTGTGTGAGGAACTAGGAGGAGCTCACATTGCAGTTTTGACACCCATGCAAGATCCAGCCTTACTGCTTTGTGTGTCTTCCTTCTAGGGTTTTATGTGTGACCTAAAATTCCTTACCATTTTATTATGCAGGGATGCTTTGTAATGTTAGCCTTCCCGTGAATCATCCTTAGCTTTTAGGGTTCAAGAATTTTTGTGGGTAATTTTTCTCTCTGTTGTAGCATTTTTAAAATTCTGCTGGAAACTATAGGTCAAACTTTTGTCTGTGATTTATAAAGTTAATTACCTTAATGACATTTCTGCAATGTGACAGAAATGAAGAAGAAAATTCATAATATGTATCTGGAAACTTATTTTGTTATGCAACTAATATTGGAGATTCTCAACAGTTTTACTTGATTTAATTAACTTGCCTTTTCTTTTTTCCTGGAAGCTTTGCAAATTGCAAGCTTTCTAGTATTCTCAACAGACACTGCAATGATTATTATACAGGAAATTGGAGATTCTACTATCATTTTAAATGGAAAACTTCCCTAGGGTGAACTCTAAGATTTTGAACTATCTCACTTAATGTCTTAGTTTGGAAAATGTCTATGACTTTTTCTCTAAATGTAGCAGAGGGGAGTCACTCTACTGTTATGTTTAAAGGGCCAGAGAGAATCTAAATATTGGATTTTTATCTTGCTTTCCCCCCATTTGCTAATTTGTACAGTGTTTGAGCTGTTTGAGAGCACAGGTATTTGACATGGTATTCTAATTTTTCAAGCAACTTTGCAATTAAAATGTACCAGGCGGCATCTTTCTTTTATTGGTCCCTATCTTCACTTTCTGGGCCCAGGTGAGCACATAATGAAGTAAAAGAGTGTCAGAGCTCACTCCAAATCTAGTAGTAAATAAAATAGCTGCACACTCCGTATCACTGTTATGTTTTGAAAGAACTGAAATGCAGCAATGGTGTTGAAATGTTTTCAAAAGCTATGGAAGGATCCCCATCAATTCTGAGATGTTCAGAGCAGACAGATTGAATAGAGGCAGGAAGAAGTGATTGAGAAAGTATCATGTTGGTTTACTTTTTGTGATTAGTGTGTATAATGCATATGTTATCATTTTGTCATTGAGATTGACTGACTCAAAATGGGAGATGGTGGTAGTATCTCTTTTAAGGTAACAGGCATTTTGTGATGAGCTGAGGGAAGTAGTTATGTACCAAAGACACAAAGACCAATGTAGAAACTATGATTCTAGGTCATGGCTAAGAAAAATATAAACAGAATTAGAAATTATATTGTTTGGAGAATGTTCTTCAGACTTCCTGGCCACATGGAAGAAACATGCAATATGCTTTTGATAGAGTTCAGAAAGATGACCCAAATTGAAGCCATGATTGAGGGATTTCTGTAATTAAAACAAATCCACTAGAATTTCAACCTGCTAAAACTCTGAGTGCCTGCAAGCTTGTGACATTCTTGGACAAGTTGCCAATAATCGCCTGAAAAAGAAGTCATTAGGGGAGCAGTTCCTGTGGGTCTAACTCTGACATCTAGAAGGAATTTACTGGTACAGTGAAAGGAAAAGAAGTTTTCAGGGAAGCTTAAAGTTTGTATGCAATAGAGGGCAAGCCTGGCATGGTTGGCTTTTTGCCACAGACTTCAAGAGGGTAGATAGACATGTCGGAGTCCTGGGTGGGGTTCCAGACTCCTGAATTTTGCGTGGCCCAGCCCCAGCCATTAAGGTCATTTGAGTTGTGAACAGTGGATGGAAGGTCTCTTTGTTTCCCTGTCTCTCTCTCTCTCTCTCTCTCTCCCCTCTCTGTCACTTCTTTTCTCTCTGTAACTCTTTCAAATGCATACATAAATCTTAAAAAAAGGGTAGATACCAAAAAGATAATGGAAAATAGGTGTAATTTTTGGCATTCTATATCCAGGGGAAGATCACAACAGGTTTGGAAACTCTTAGAAATACAGTTCAGATACTCCATGTTATACACTGTCCATTTCATAAAAATTAGGGGGAATTCTAAAAAGAAATTAAGATATACATAGAGAACTCTTCTGTGAATCCGGAGTTCCGAAAGATGTAATATCAGTTAAACATTATAAGAAAATGCACACAACACTGGAAAAATGCATGAGAATGGTCCATATGTGTAAGAACAAAGTCCAAAAGGCTCAAGTATATTTATATTTTCAGGGAGTGCCACTGACAATAAGATAAAACTTCCTCATTATATTCAGAGCAAGAAGAATCAAGGAAGTGGCAGAATGACTACACTTGAGAAGAAGATACAGTATTATAAATTACCCAGAAGATTTCCTTGTATCATCTTTTTAAAAAATCGATCTTCATACTAAAATGAAGGAGGCAAATATTGGAATGGGAATGCAAACTCAAGGCAATTAAGGAGATGAGAGAGCATTAGCTGTGCAAAGATTTTTAATCTTCTGAAGCAAATGAATGATACCTTAGAGTACTCAGAAAATTCAAACAAATTAATTGAATTACTATTTGTTATTGCAGAGACTTTGTAAAGATTGGACAAGATGTGGGGGGTAAAAGTCAGCCAGTTATCCTAAAATTTTAAAGAAAAGTGATCTCTGTAAACATAATACCTACTTCCGTCAATATTTACCTATCCTTACCATTTATCTGTTGCAACATTTCTCCTCTTTTTTCTTCTGGTAATTTTAACACAATCTCAGATATAGGCTTTCGGCCCTAAATATATCAGTATTCACTTGAAAAATAAAAAGAATATATACATAATGACAATACCAGCAAAATGGCTTATGAAACAGTGAAAAATGGCTTACTAAAAATGAAAAATAATCAAATGGACACAAAGCCAAACTAGATTTGCTTAATTTCTTTCTTTAGGAAGACATCTTGATTTAGCAAGGAAATATAGCCAAAATGATGCAGCATTTCTGAACTTCAGAAATTTGATGACGTCTCCCTAATTGGTGGACAAGGTAGACTCATAGAAGTTGGACTCCAGGAGTCACTGTGCACTAACTTTGCATGTGGGACCTCTGTCCTCAGAGTTGTATTGTAATTATGTCTAAGTGCTCGCAAAAGATGTGCTTACAAAAGATGTCTCATTCTTGGGTGTTTCTTTAAAGTTAATTAAGTTTCTAAAAAAAAAAAAAAAAACAACCAAAGTAGTGAAACTAACTTCAAGGTGCAGTGACTTTGAACAGCCTTGTCTCGACTGCTGAGGAACAGTTTTTTTTTTTTTTTTTCTCTGTGCAAATTGTTGAACTCTTTGCTTGTATAGAGTTGATCTTCTGTCTATAAAGTTAATCGAAAATGGATCTTAGTGGAGAATGGGACTGGGAATGGGGGAGGAGGAGGAGGAAGGGTAGGAGTGTGAATGGGAGGGTGGGTATGGTGGGAAGAGTCACCATATTTCTAAAGTTGTATTTATGGAATGCATTAAGTTTGTATACCTTAAATAAAAGGCTTCTTTGGGAAGAAAATAGAAATTGGATTCCAATATTTGATGGAAGTAATGAAATCCTTTTTAATTGAAAGGAAGTTTCTATACTTAACCTTAAAGCTTTCAGTATTTTTGCCCATGAATTAGAAGGAAGTATAGGAGGTCTCCTTATGAATTTATAGATCAATGAATTATTAACTAAAAAATCTCTACCATTTGAAGGATGGACTGAATCCAATATACTGAAATTTGACAGGGATGAATGCATGGTTCTTTATCAGTTTTAAAGTATTTCTTTATTTATTTGAAAGAGTTACAGAAAGAGGAAGAGACACATAGAGAGATCTTCCATCTGCTGGTTTACTCCCCAAATGGACGCAATGGCTCAGGCTGGGCCGGGCTGAAGCCAGAAGCTCGGCTTTCTTCCCAGTCTCCCACATGGGTGGCAGGGGCCCAAGCACTTGGGCCATCTTCTGCTGCTTTTCCCAGGCCATTAGCAGGGTGCTGGGTGAGATGTAGAACAGCTGGGAGTCCTACCAGTGCCCATGTGGCATGCTGGTATTGCAGGTGGTAGCTTTACCTGCTACCCCACAACACCTAAAGAGAAAGGAGGTTTCAGTTGGCAGTGATTACTCAATTGACCAAAGGTGCGATGAAGTTTTCAAAGAAATGGGGATGTGATTTGCAGGTATCTGAGTACACATTAGGTGTCTAGAAATAGAGTTTATAACCTGGTCCTTCTCTGCCTTGGTGGAGCATTTTAAGAGAATTTGTACATACACTGAGTGGCCCAAAGATATAGAAGGGAGTGACCAAAGGGGTTAATTTGTGTCACATAAAAGAGTCTGTTGAAGGAACTGGGAATGCATAGCATGAAAATGAGAAAACTTGGGTGATGTGACAACCACCCTCTGGTATTTGAAGGTTGTCATGTGAATGTGTAATTGGACTTTTTTTGTGAAGACTCAAGTGTTAGCATTTTTATTGAGCAATAGAACTTCAAGAGAGATGGATTTTGGCTCAAGATATGGAAGAATTTTCTAATGAACAGAGCCAACTAAAGTTGAATATGTGTGATTTTATTTTATTATTTAAGTCTTTGGAAGTGCTCCAGAATCAATGTGTCATTTCTTGGGGTGTTACAGCAGGTGTCCAAGCTTTGGATGATTAAACAAAGTCTTTTTTTCATGCTTGCATTTTTAGCATTCTATGAAGCTGTTTTCAACCGCCTAACTTCAAAGAGGCCAATTTCATAGCAATCCAATCCAAAGATAATTATGTTTTAAGCCCAAAAGGCTAGGACAACTTAATAGGGAACTTGCTTGGCTTATTTTCTGTCTAGCTTGCTGGTTGGTTCACATCGAAGTGGCTTCTGATTGCTATCCTGTCTTTCTGGAAAATTCCTTTTTCTTTAAAACTCAAGCCTGTTATGGCACAGATATATCCCAATTATCAGTGGCTTTCTAAGGTCTATCTGATGGACAGGTTCTTTGACATTTGATTGACAGGAATTCAATGAAGGATCCTTTATAAGCCCCAATTCTTCTTTTTGGCTACTACGTCTGACTAGTTATAGGACTTTCCATGAAAATCCATGCTCTTTATACATTTGTAATTTTGTAATAGTCATAATTTAACTCTAGACATCATAACCTCTACAGTTACAAAGTCCTTCTCTCATAAATGAATCTATTTTGAAACCTATTTGGCTTATGGCAGGTTTGAGGTAATGGTGCAGCCATAAATGAGGTGAGCAAGAATGCAGGAAGACAAAGATTTGGGAGAATTTATGTAATGGATGGGTTGTTAAAAGAATGTATACATAGAGAATAATGGGGTTTTCAGTTCTGGGGTGGGTATTCTTTGAAATTACTCCAAATATTCTCAGATACTAGATAAGAGACTTAATGATTTAGCACTCAGACCAAACATCAGTGCTAAGAAAACAACCAAGGGATCAGATAGTGTTTATATTCGTTTGTGCCCTGGCCAGTGCTAGGCACTTTATGTTACTGTATTCAATCCCCATGGCAACTCTTGGAGGCAGGTGGTATAAAATGCAGGCAGGGAACCGGTTTAGGAGACTAACTACTTGCCCAGGAGTCCTTAGTTCCTAAACTGTGGAGCAGCAATTTATATTTATATATGCTGCCTTTCCTATCTCATGACACTGCTTCCTCTGGTGTTTGGATGGAGATGGGAAAATCTCAAGACATAACATACAGCAATAAGGCAATAGGGGGCATTCCTATTTTTTTCATCATTTTAAGCAACAAATGGTTATTTGCTTTTAATGGAAAATTTGCAAGATTAAAATATTGAGTTTCTGGAACCCTCATGAGTTCAAAGCAGACAGTTCATCTTAAGAAGCCATAAGGCACATGCAAATTTGTCGGTCATCGAATATATCGAGTAGGTAGCTCAAAGCATTCTGTAGCACATGAAACAGCAGAGGTTGTTTTTTCCTAATTCCATAGCTGCCCCTGGGATACAATGTGGCAAACTTGCTTGACCTCAGTGTTTCAGGTGATAAGATCAGATCAATAGAAGACATGTTTCTTGACCTCCAAGTACCTTGAGTTCAGTAGAATCTGCAGGAGCGGACTGCAGCTCCAGGCTCAGGGCTGGGGGAGCCTTGGGCAGCTGGTGGCATGTTGGTGGAGGGATGTGATAACACACTGCCCATCAATTCCCTCATCTCCTGATTACATTGCTTTTTAGAAGCTATCCCTAGGGTAAATCTCTTCGATTGATTTTGCTGTCAGGAGTCAGTTCAAGTTCACATAGGAAAGGAAGATTAGTACCTCACTGGTTAAGTGCTTTAGCAATTTGCCCTACATGTTAAATTATGGGCTTTATCAGCGCAAAGCTGCTTAATTTCCGGAGTAGGGTGAAAATGATACCATTTGGGCCAGCCGTTGATCTTCCCATTTCAGTCATCCGGGAGTTTGGTAGTTTGAACTTTTCTGTAAGTTTAGTAAAATCCTCCAAGTCCTGGGACTGATTTTTCAATATTGCTGGCAGCTGCTGTCCGTCTTGATAGATTGCTTGGTCATGTTACTGTGAGTTGCTGTAGAGGTTGCTTCGCTTATCTATTCCGATTTCCTTAAGTAACTTTAGGGATTTGTCAAATATGATAATAATATATTAGTGTTGCTTTCCAATTTGTGTGATTGTGTGATGCAGTATGGAACTAAAGCAGAGACAAAAACATGCAGTGATGAGTGACAGAAAAAGCCACAATCCAGATCAAAAGATTGAAATACATTATAGTGCTGTTCCCCAAATTCCTGTATCAGAGGAGAAGCAGTCTTTCTGTCCAACAGTCTTTGCTATCCTGAGACAATCCTCCATGAAACTTTGAAAAACAAAAACCTCCTTTATTTGTAAATTATTTCACCTCTCTGCAATCTCCTAACACTGTAAACTGCATGACTAACTGGACTTCTAGTTTGCAAATCAATTTTTTGGAAGGAATGGCAAACATCTCTGGTGAATTCTCTTGTTGGATATCGGAAGAGGTTTGGGGATGGTCTCCCACTGTGTCATTCTTACCTAAAAAAAATTTTGAGAAGGGTTGTGTTCACGAAAGAATCTTTTAGCCTTTATTCGAACAGCAGATTAAAGGATTTCACTCCCTGTCTCCTTGCTGATACTCATGGATTTGGGTCATTTTCTCTTCTCCTCTACGGACCTCTGTGTGCGCCAGTCTCTGACTTCCATACACCTGCCAGTTAAACAACATCTGGAAGGTGGACTAGACATGCCTAGAGGGAGACAAACAGTGTGCACATGGGCATAAGTAAGCTCAGGGTATTAGTTTATCTCAGTGTTGAGAACTCAGAAAAGATTTCCTGGAGGAAGGGTTTTCCAAACTGTAATCTGAAGGATGGATGCATAGGCACTTCCCAGGTATAGACAAAGGGCAGGGTCAGAGATTCAAGATTGAGAGAGAGGGGGAGAGAGAGGCTGATGTGAGAGAGGAACTACAAATTGTTTAGTTAGGGTTGACTGCATAAGACACAGGGGAAGGGGTAAGTGGCCAAGTTGAAGCAGGCAGAGCCTGCTGATGCAGCCCTCCCCAGTTTTCTTTCTTTACTGAAGGCTGCATTTATTCCAAAGGAAGCAAGAGCACAGAATGTATAGTTTCTAATGGAAATGATTTACCTTTATATCTCAGATGGATATTTGCAATTGGGTATGCCAGAATTTATCCTTGGGGATGAGGAGAGGGAGAGAATCATCCTTCATACTGTATTTCCTTGGACAAGAGTTAATCCTGGGCACAGTAAGCCTCAAACCAACATCTTACAATAAATCAGTCTTAGTGGTTAATCGTTTCTGAAAATCATATTCCTTATATTCTTAGAGCCGCCTATATTTCCCTATTAAACCATTTGGTTGGATCACCTCAAAATGCCATTTCTGACCACATCTCTCTCCCCCTAAAACTGTTTGTCTCTTGTAACCATGGCCTGCTGGCTCCTTTGTGGGTGGGTTCACTGTCACCTCTCCAGGTTCATTTGCTTGTTTTCCCCCTCAGGCTCCAAGCTCAAGCCTCACAGATTTTTTGAACCCTCCTGGCACAGAGGATTTGCACCTGGTGATCCCTGTGGTTGTAACATGGTCAGTTTCTTTTCTGTGTCAGGGGCTCTTTCCCAGCCATGCTCTCTGACCAACCTGGATTCCTTCCAGAACCCTTTGCTTGTCTTCATGACAGCCCTGTTTCCCAGGAGTTCATACAGAATGTGCAACCTGCTAGATGACTCTAGAACTATTTTGCCTTCATGTTGTACGTTTATTTCTGGAAATTGCCTGGTAAAAAGGAATAATCGATTAATAATTAATAATTAATAATACATGACTGCTTATGGAGAAGAGGTCCTCACTAGTCTTGTGCTTTGCCAGCTCTGCTGTCTCCCATTTCATGCAGTGACTCCTAGGTCTACTCTCACATCTTCAGCGACGTTGTGGCATCTCCTTTGTATATGCTTCTTCCTTTTTAGTAGGCTCCCATTCTTTCTCTGTCCCTTCCACCCGGGCGTTCTCCAGAGCTGAATCACTAAACCTATTCTTACCTTTCCATATAAACTTCCCATATGCTATTGGCATGTATTGCTACTATGGTTCCAGTGGGTCTCAGATATGTAGCATGTCTTTTTAACATCCATCTCTCATATGGATTCCAGTTGTGATTTTCTAACAAATGACTAAACTTTTCCCTTTGAGGTGTTGAAGAGACCTTGCCTTCTAAGGTTGCCCTCAACCTTTCTTCTATTAGCATGGCTCCTTCAGCTCATTGCCCAAGATGTCTTAGAATCAGTTATGATTTGTCCCTCTTTCTAATTTCTCCAGTTTCATCTCATACTCATCTGACCATGTGCTGTGGGAGTCCACCTGTTACATGTCTCTACTACCTCTTTTTCCCCAAGATTATATCTCACTAGTCTCCCTGCTTTAAATCTTATCTCCAGTTTGTCTATCTACATATCATCTACAATATCGTCTTTAGAATTGGCATTCCAAAAGAAACAGAAATTTGACCATGCAATAACTTTGGCTTAAACCATTGTTGGTTATTCATTTTCTTCAGAATGATGTTTATGATCTTTGGCATCAACTCTTGTTACATTGCTCTTCCACTGCTGACTCTGCCGGTCCATCCCCTCTCCCCACACTTTGGCTTGTATTGATACCTCTACCATCAGTTTCCGTTTCTTTTTCTTCTGCCTTGATAATTTCCTCAATCTTTAAATGCCACATTTCTTGTGAAATTCCCTGGAACTTCCTAGCGAGTGGCAGTGACTGCCCCCTCCTTGGTGTCGCAACAATATTTTGATATGTCTTTCTAGCACTTATCATAATAAACAAACAAGTAATTTATATGTATTTATAGATATATTTAAAGATTGATTCATTTCTTTGAAAGGCAGAATTAGAGAGTAGGAGAGATAGAAGAGAGAGATCCTCAATCCTCTGGTTCACTGCACAAAATGGCTGAAATGGCCAGGGCTGGGTCAGGCTGAAGTCAGGAGCCAGGAGTTCATCTGGGTCTTGCATGTGTGTGGCAGTGACCCAAACACTTGGGCCGTCTTCCACTGTTTCCCCACATGTGTTTTCAGGGATCTGGGTTAGAAGTGGAGCCTCTGGGACTCAAATTGATATCCATATGTGGTGCCAACGTCATAGGTGGTAGCTTAACTTGCTGACCCACAATGCTGGCCCCTATATGTGTATATATTTAATTTCAATTTTTTAAAGATTTATTTTATTTATTTGAAAGTCAGAGTTACACAGAGAGAGGAGAGTCAGAGAGAGAGAGCAAGACAGACAGAGAGAGAGAGAATCTTCTATCCGATGATAGAAGACATCCAATAGAGATGTCTTTTATCCAATGGTTCGCTCACCAATTGACCACAACAGCTGGAGATGTGCCAATCCAAAGCCAGGAGCCAGGAGCTTCTTCTGGGTCTCCCACATGGGTGCAGGGGGTCCAAGGACTTGGGTCATCTTCTACTGCTTTCCTAAGCCATAGCAGAGAGTTGGATTAGAAGTGGAACAGCCGGGTCTCGAACCGGCACCCATATGGGATGCCCGCACTGCAGGCTAAGGCATTAACCCGCTGTGCCACAGCCCCAGCCCCAAATATTTTTATTTATGTGTATATTCCTCGCACTAAATAGAAACCTTGTGAAAAGAGGAACAGTGTCTCAGTATCTTACTCAGTTTTGTGTCTCTAGAGTTTAGCACAATGTTTGGATCTCAACCACATGGTAGGAGTTTGTAACATTTTTGTAAAATTAAACTAAACAAATGGCATTTTGCATTAGATAGGCATTCTGCTGTTTAGAACATGAGAAGGAATTATTGAAAAAAGATATAAGTATTTTTAGACAGTGTTGAGTAACTATCTTGCTAAAATATTAAAAGGGGAAAGCATGGTTGACATGTGTTTGACTTAATATAAATAGCAGGTATTAATAATATCCCATTTAGAAAGCAAGAAATAGCATTTCAGAGAGGTAAGGCATACAGAGTTCTCTGCTTTTGCTTTCCTTTCAGGGCACATTGTTATTTGGCTTTAGCAGGGGGAAGGTGCCATGGTGATTTGGAAGGTGCATTGGGAGGCACTGGTTTTAGAGAAGATAAATTAATCTATAATACAGCAGTGATGTCATGACCTGGAAAACTGCTAGGGCAAATAAGTAAAAGAGTCATTTCAGGGATTACTCTACAATTGGAGCAAAATGCATTTACTTACAATTTCAATTCATGGTGTTTTCCATTGAATGATGAAATTAGTATTCAGTGATAAACGTATCTTTGGGGGGTAAATTCAATATGTGCCTAGATCCTTGGCAGTCTGATGAAGAATTTTACTGCACTCCATGTCAAGGGTTAGGCAATAAAAGCATTTAATTCTGAAGTTAAAATCCATTTCCATCAAATAGATTGCAAATAATTATATTGTAGGATCAACTCAACAATTTTCCAGTGTTAGAAAAGGTAGAATTGTAGATGTAATTTAGGTTGGGAATTTAAAATAATGATGCACATGGGATGTAACAGTTGAAATTTGAGATTTCACATGCATTTAATTTACCCAGAGAAAACATATTTGTCTAAAATTAAGTGAGTCAATGGCCAAGCCTTGGCTAAACCAAGAGAACTGACCTTAAGTTTGATACCCTTTCCAATCACCACAGTGTTGACTCTCATGTACTGGCAAAAATACTCTTCCAAAATTTCATATCTCAGGCTAGCGGCTTTTATTTTTCATCAGCTTAGAATGTCTTTTTTAAAATAGCTTTTTTACAAAAATCAAATTATTATTCTTGAATTTAAGAGCATTTATTAAATAGAAAGCTATATTTAAGTACTCATAAAATGATAAGTCAACCTGGTAAAATGTATTTTTCTCAAGAAAACTCACAGAAATATTCCCCATTAATATAAAAAGCCCATCATAACTAATACTTTCTTGATTTTTTCAAAGTAATTAACATAAAATGATTCTTATAACCAGCAAGAACAAAGTATTTCCCTGTTCAAGCAAATAAACTTAATATACATTTATGCTTTGTTCTAAGCAAAGTTATGTTTGATAAGAAAGGATTAGGTCTTCTCTACTATTGCAGTCTCTAGAACAGTCCTTGAAAAAATGATGCTTATTTGAATATTGACTCTGACCTCTTTTTACTTGAGTGAAAAAAAGTAGAAACTGAGGAGAAAAGGGAGAGGTGAAGATGGGAAAGTGGGTGATGGGAAATCAACTCTTTATTTTTCCTTTTTGAAAAAACATTTTATTGAAATCCAGTGTATATACCAAGAAATGCACATATATGTAGGCATAGATGAGTTTTTGTCCTCTAAACACATTCATAACCAAACCCAATTTAAGAAAAAAATTACTAGTACCCCAAAAGACCTTACTATAGACCCTCTCTATTTCATTTTTTTTTGTTAATTTGTCTTTTTTTAAATTTTATTTGACAGGTAGAGTTATAGACAGGGATAGAGAGAGACAGAGAGAAAGGTCTTCCTTCCGTTGGTTCACCCCAAAATGGCCGCTAAGGTCGACGCGCTGTGCTGATCCGAAGCCAGGAGCCAGGTGCTTCTCCTGGTCTCCCATGTGGGTGCAGTGCCCAAGCACTTGGGCCATCCTCCACTGTCTTCCTGGGCCACAGCAGAGAGCTGGACTGGAAGAGGAGCAGCTGGGACTAGAACCTGGCACCCAAATGGGATGCTGGTGCTGCAGGCGGAGGATTAACCAAGTGAGCCACGACGCCGGCCCCTAATTTGTCTTTTCTTTAAAAAAGATTTTTATTTATTTATTTGATAAATATAAATTTCATGAGTACAACTTTTGGATAATAGCACTTTTTCCCCCCATAACCACCATCCCACCTGCAAACCATCCCATCTCCTATTCCCTCTCCCATCCCATTATTCATTAAGATTCATTTTTAATTATCTTTATATAGAGAAGATCAACTTAGTATATATAGAGTATATATCCCATGATTTCTTTATCCAGTCTTCTGTTGGGCATTTAGGTTGATTCCATGTCTTGGCTATTGTGAATTGAGCTTCAATAAATATTGAGGTGCAGATAGCTCTTTTATTTGCCTATTTAATTTCCTTTGGGTAAATTCCAAGGAGTGGGATGGCTGGGTCGTGTGGTAGGGCTATATTCAGGTTTCTGAGGAATCTGCAAACTGTCTTCCATAGTGTCTTTACCAGTTTGCATTCCCACCAACAGTACTTTTTTTTTTTTTTTTTTTTTTTTTCCTTTTTCCCCTCATCCTCTCCAGCATCTGTTGTTGGTAGATTTCTGTATGTGAGCCATTCTAACCCTGGTGAGGTGAAACCTCATTGTAGTTTTGATTTGCATTTCCTTGATGGCTAGTGATCCTGAACATGTTTTCATGTGTCTGTTGGCCATTTGGATTTCCTCTTGAAAAATGTGTATTTAAGTCCTTGGCCCATCTCTTAAGTGGATTGTTTGTTTTGTTGTTTTAGAGTTTCTTGATCTCTTTGTAAATTCTGGTTATTAATCCTTTATCAGTTGCATAATTTGCAAATGTTTTTTTCCCATTTTGTCAGTTGCCTCTTCACTTTCCTGTTTCTTTTGCAGTATGGAAACTTCTCAATTTGATGTAATCCCAATTGTTAATTTTGGCTTTGACTGCCTGTGTCTCTGGGGTCTTTTCCAAGAAGTCTTTGACTGTGTCTTTATCTTAAAGGGTTTCTCTAGTGTTCTCTAATAATTTGATGGTGTCGGGTTGTAGATTTAGATCTTTATTCCATGTTGAGTGGATTTTTGTGTAAGGTGTAAGGTAGAGGTCCCACTTCATACTTCTGCATGTGGAAATCCAGTTTTCCCAGCACCATTTGTTGAATAGACTGTCCTTGCTCCAGGAATTGGTTTTAGATCCTCCTTGATCAAATATAAATTTGTTGTAGATGTTTGGTTTGATTTCTGCTGTTTCTATTCTATTCCATTGGTCTATCCATTTTTTTGGACAGAGTGGACAGTGAGAGAGAGAGACAGAGAGAAAGGTCTTCCTTTTCCGTTGGTTCACCCCTCAATGGCCGCTGTGGCCAGCGTGCTGCGGCCAGCGTGCTGTGGCCATCGCACCTCGCTGATCCAAAGCCAGGAGCCAGGTGTTTCTACTGGTCTCCCTGGTGGGTGCCGGGCCCAAGGACCTGGGCCATCCTCCACTGCACTCCTGGGCACAGCAGAGAGCTGGCCTGGAAGAGGAGCAGCCGGGACGGAATCTGACGTCCCGACCGGGACTAGAACCTGGTGTGCCAGCGCTGCAGGCAGAGGATTAGCCTAGTGAGCCACGGTGCCAGCCCTCTGTTTTTATCAGTACCAGGCTGTTTTGATTATCACTGCCCTGTAGTATGTCATGAAATTTGGTATTGTGATGCCCCCGGCTCTGTTTTTGTTGTACAAGATTGCTTTAGCTATTTGAGGTCCCCTGTGCCACCATATGAATTTCAGTATCATTTTTTCCAGATCTGAAAAGAATGTCTTTAGTATTTTGATTGGTATAGCATTGAATATGTAAATTGCTTTTGGAAAAATGGACATTTCGATGATATTGATTCTTCCCATCCATGAGCATGGAAGATTTTTCCATTTCTTGGTATCCTCTTCTATTTCTTTCTTTAAGGTTTTGTAATTTTCATCGTAGAGATCTTTAACGTCCTTGGTTAAGTTTATTCCAAGGTATTTGATTGTTTTTGTAGCTATTGTGAATGGGATTGATCTTAGCAATTCTTTCTCAGCCATGATGTTGTCTGTGTATTCAAGGCTGTTGATTTTTGTGTATTGATTTTACATCCTGCTACTTTACGAAACTTATCTAAGTGTTCCAATAAGTCTCTTAGTGGAGTTCTTTGGATCCCCTAAATAAAGAATCCTATCATCTGCAAAGAGGGATTGTTTGAGTTCTTCCTTCCCAATTTATATCCCTTTAATTTCTTTTTCTTGCCTAATGGCTCTGGCAAAAAATTCCAGTACCATATTTTATAGCAATAGTGAAAGTTAGCATCCCTGTCTGGTACCGGATCTAAGAGGAAATGCTTCCAGCTTTTCCCCATTCAGTAGGATGCTGGCTGTGGGTGTGTCATAAATTGCCTTGGTTTGTTGAGGAATGTTCCTTCTACACCCAATTTGCTTAGAGTTTTCATCATGAAAGGGTGTTGTATTTTATCAAGTGCATTCTCTGCATCTATTGAGTAAATCATATGGTTTTTCTTCTGCAGTTTGTTAATGTGGTATTATATATTGATCTCTGAGTGTTGAACCATCCTTTCATACCAAGGATAATTCCCACTTGGTCTGGGTAGATGATCTTTCTGATGTTGGATTCTATTGGCTAGAATTTTATTGAGGATTTTTGTGTCTATGTTCATCTGGGAAATTGGCCTGTAATTCTTTCTCTGCTGCAACTTTTTCAGGTTTAGGAATTAAGGTGCTGCTAGCTTCATAGAAAAATTTGGGAGGATTCCCTCTCTTTCATTTGTTTTGAATAGTTTGAGAAGAATTGGAACTGGAGTTAGTTCTTTAAATGTCTGGTAGAATTCAGCAATGAATCCATCCAGTTCAGGGCTTTTCTTTGTTGGGAGGGCCTTTATTACTGATTCAATTTCTGTCTTGGTTATGGATCCATTAGGTTTTCTATGTCTTCATGGTTCAATTTAGGTAGGTTGTATATGTCTTGAAATCTATCCATTTATTTTAGGTTTCCCAGTATGTTGGCATACAGCTCCATGTAGTAATTTCTGATGATTCTATATATTTCTGTGGTGTCTGTTATTACATTCCATTTTTCATCTCTAATTTTATTGATTTGGGTCTTCTCTCTCCTTTTTTTAGTTAGTTGGGTAAATGGTGTGTCAATTTTATTTATTTTTTCAAAAAACCAACTTTCGTTTTGCTGATCCTTTGTAATTTTTTTGATTCAGTTCTGTTGATTTCTTCTCTAATTTTAATTGTTTCTCTTCTACTCTTTTAGAATTTGGTTTGCTGTATTTTTTCTAGATCCTTGAAATGCATTGATAGCTCATTTATTTGGTGCCTTTCCAATTTCTTGATGTAGGCACCTATTGTTACAAACTTTCCTCTTAACACTGCTTTTGCTGTTTCCCATAAGTTTATGTATGTTGTGCTGTTATCCTCATTTACTTCCAGGAAGTTTTTTTTAACTTTTATTTAATAAATTTAAAGTACAGCTTTTGGACAGTGGCTCCCCCAGCCCATAACTTCCCTCCCACATACAACCTTCCCATCTCCCGCTCCCACTCCCATTCCATTGACATCAAGATTCATTTTCAATTATGCTTATATACAGAAGATCAATTTAGTATATATTTTTAACTTTTATTTAATGAATATAAATTTCCAAAGTTTTTGATTTCTCTTTTGATTTTGATTTCTTCTATGACCCATTTTTCATTCAGGAGCATGTTGTTCAATCTCCATGTGTTTCTGTATGCTCTAGGGATTCCTGAGTTGCTAATTTCCAACTTCATTCCTCTATGGTGTGAGCAGCTGCATCGCATGATTCTAATTCTTTTGAATTTGCTCTGACTTGCTTTATTACCTAGTTTGTGGTCAATTCTAGAGAACGTTCCATGCACTGCTGAGAAGAATGTTTATTTTGTAATTGTAGGATGAAAAGTTCTGTGAATATCTGTTATGTCTATTTTGTCTGTAGTGTTGATTAAATCTGCTATTTCCTTGTTGATTTTCTGTCTGGTTGATCTGTCCATTGCTGAAAGTGGAGCTTTGAAGTCCTCTGATACTATTGTATTAGAATCTAAGTCTCCCTTAAATCCCTTAACATATCTTAAATAGCCAAGTGGCTTGTAATTAGGTGCATAACATTTAAAATAGTTACATCTTCCTGTTGAATTGATCCCCTAGTCATTATATAGTGCCCTCTTTGTCTCTTTTAACTGTTTTTGTGTTGAAGTGTATTTTATCTGATATTAAGATTGTTATGCCAGCTCCTTTTTGGTTTCTGTTGGCATGGAATATTTTTTTCCAACCTTTCACTTTCAGTCTGCATGCACTTTTGTTGGAAAGAAGTGTTTCTTATAAGCAGCAAATAGATTGGTTTTGCTTTTTAATCCATTCAGTGCCTTTTAACTGGGGAGTTGAGGCCATTTACTTTCAATATGACTATTGATAAGTAATGACTTTGCCTTGCCATTTTTCCAAACATATTCCTAATTTTTACTTTGAACTTCCTGTGATCTCTTACTGAGAGATTTTCTTCCTTTAACTTCTTTTGTATTGATTACTGTGTTTCTGTGTGTAACACATCTTTAAGTATCTTTTGCAGGGCTGGATGAGTGGTGACAAATTCTTTCAATTTCTGTTTGTTATGAAAGGTCTTTATTTCACCTTCATTCACAAATGAGAGCTTTGCAGGATATAATATTCTAGAATGGCAGTTTTTTTTCTCTTTTTTAAAATTTTTTAAACTTTTATTTAATAAATATAAATTTCTAAAGTACAGCTTATGGATTACAATTGCTCACTCTCCCCCATAACAATTTGCACCCACACAGAATATAGAGTGTAATAGAGTGTAAAATACTGTTTGAGTACTAGTTGTAGCATTAATTCACATTGAACAACACATTAAGGACAGAGATCCTACATGAGGAGTAAGTGCACAGTGACTCCTGTTGTTGACTTAACAAGTTGACACTCTTATTTATGGCGTCAGTAATCTCCCTAGGCTCTTGTCATGAGTTGCCAAGGCTATGGAATGAGTTCGCCGACTTCGATCTTATTCCAACAGGGTCATAGTCAAAGTGGAAGTTCTCTCCTCCCTTCAGAGAAAGGTACCTCCTTCTTTGATGGCCTGTTCATTCCGCTGGGATGTCACTGGGATGTCACTTGCAGAGATCTTTCATTTAGGCATTTAGGTTTTTTTTTTTTTTTTGCCAGAGTGTCTTGACTTTCCATGCCTGAAATACTCTCTCATGGGCTCTTCAGCCAGATCCGACTGCCCTAAGGGCTGATTCTGAGGCCAGAGTGCTGTTTAGGACATCTGTCATTCTATGAGTCTGCTGTGTAGCCCACTTCCCATGTTAGATCATTCTTCCCTTTTTTATTCTATCAGTTAGTATTAGCAGACACTAGTCTTGTTTGTGTGATTCCTTTGACTCTTAGTCCTATCATTATGATCAATTGTGAACAGAAATTGATCACCTGGACTAGTGAGATGGCATTGGTACATGCCACCTTGATGGGATTGAATTAGAATCCCCTGGCACCTTTCTAATTCTACCATTTGGAGCAAGTCCGATTAAGCATGTCCCAAATTGTACATCTTCTCCCTCTCTTATTCCCACTCTTATATTTAACAGGGATCACTTTTCAGTTAAATTTAAACACCTAAGCATAATTGTGTGTTAATTAAAGAGTTCAACCAATGGTATTAAGTAGAACAGAAAAAATACTAAAAGAGATAAAGTATTAAGCTGTACATCTCCAGACTCTCTCTATAGCAACTTCCACAAATCAGAGAAAATATGAAATTTGTCTTTCTCGGTCTGGATCATTTCACTTAGAATAATGATCTCTAATTGCATCCATTTTGTTGCAGTTGTCAGGATTTAATTTTTTTTCATGGCTGAGTAATATACTATCTTGTATATTTTCTGATTTTTAAAAAATCCAATCATTAGTTGATGGATATCTAGGTTGATTTGATTTCTTAGCTAGTGTAATTGAGCTACTATAAATATGGGAGTACAGATATCCCTTTCATATGCTAATTCCAATTTCCTTTGTATATATTTCTAGAAGTGGGATAACTGGGTCATATAATAGATCTTTTTTTTTTTTTTATTTGAAAGGTAGAGTTATAGACAGGAGAGAGAGAGAGAGACAGAGAGAAAGGTCTTCCCTTTGTTGACTCACTCTTCAAATGGCTGCTATGGTGGGTGCTGCGCCAATCCGAAGCAAGGAGCCAGGTGCTTCCCCTTGGTCTCCCATGTGGGTACAGGGGCCCAAGCACCCAGGCCATCCTCCACTGCCCTCCCAGGCCAGAGCCGAGAGCTAGATTGGAAGGGGGCAACCCGGACTAGAACCCGGCGCTCATCTGATGCCGGCATCACAGGCAGAGGATTAACTAAGTGAGCCACGGTGCTGGCCCCAGTAGATCTATTTTTAATTTTCTAAGGAATTCCCATATTGCTTTCCATAATGGTTGCACAAATTTGTATTCCCTCCATAAGTGTATTATGATTCCTTTTTCTCTACATCACCAGCATTTGTTATTTTTTCACAATTATAGTTAGGATTTTAATGGTATTTAGTAAGACAAAAAGCAAAAAATCAGTAATATTATAGACTATTTGAACAATAATATCAGCCACTTCAATACAATTGACTCTTTTCATTTTTTTTTCCTCTAGAAACTGTTTATTTATATTGCACAACTGAAGACCGCTCCGGGGTGGGCCCCAGGATGGAGCCGCTGCCGGAGCCCCCTCCCCGTGCAGTGGCGGCGGTGGGGCAGGAGGAGCAGGAGCTGCTGGAGCGGGCCTTCTTCTCCTGGGCCGAATTCAGCTGCTTCTTCGACGCGTGGTGCCAGCAGCGGCTGGTGGTGTTCTCTGTCAAGAGCTCCACGCACGTGGCGCGCAGCCCCTGGGCCAGCACGCCGCCGCTCTACCTGCTCATCGACATGCTCAAGTACAACTACATGCGGCTGGTGTGCAAGGCTGTGCGCGCGCCCGGCCAGCCCGCCTTGTGCGTGAGCGCGCGCCCGCTGGGGTGGGCTGGGGGGCGGGGTCATGCGGGGGTCTCCATAGCAGGGGCTTCCAGAAAGACACTTAGACAGGGAGGCTGATGGAAGAGTCACAGAACATTCTAGAAACCGGGGATGTGGTAGGGGGGCCTCGAGGGACTGCAATGTGACCCAGTGGATCTGAGCTTCCAGAAAGACACTTATGGAGGGAGACAGATGGAAGAGTCACAGAACATTCTAGAAAGGGACACAGTGTCTGTGGGGATGCCCTGTGGCTCTGAGTGACAGGCTTCTGGAAGGACCCTTAGGAAGACAGGGAGACAGAAGGAAGTCATAGAATATTCTAGAAACCTGGAGACGTGTGGGCAGGGTGACCCAGTGGCTCTGAGCCATTGGCTTTCAGAAAGACTCTTAGGAAGACAGGGAGATAGAAGTCACAGAACATTCTAGAGGCATGGGGACACGGCAGGAGGCAGGGAGCCAGATTCTGCACACCTTGGAAGTAAGATACTGAAAACCATCGTCGGAATGGAATTGCACAGTCCCAGGCTGGGAGCTGGCGATGTTTTAGTTTGGGGGTGGGAACTGATGAGCAAGAGACAAAATCCTGCTGTTCTGGAACGTTCAGACCGGGCAGGGAGATGGTTCACAGGGGGTTTCCAGAAGGGGCGGGAGAGGGGCCTGAGTTCTGGACCACAGCCGTCCGGCCAGGGACACTCTCACTGGTTTTAAGCCAGGCTGGTCGTCCCTACAACTGTGGGTTTCAGCTCCTCTTGGCACATAGGAGGTGGTAAGGGACACATGGGACCCGCTCTGCCCTGACTTCACATTGTCACTCCCTCATCCTGCGGCCTGGCCCTATAGGTGTGTGGGTTTGAGACCCGTGGACGAGGGCACGGGCCATGCCTGCAGGCTCTGCCACACCCTGGGTGGGTGTCTTTGGGCAGTGGCTTGGTAGGTGTGGGCTTCAGTTTTCCCGTCTGTGAAATGGGTTCGTGGCAGTGCCTGCCTCAGTGCTGTTGTGAGGAGACCCTGAAATCAAGCCTAAGAGCGGCACTGAGCCCGGGGCTGTATCGGCACACTTGCCATGGCAGGTGCAGCAGCCTGCACTGGACGGCTCCTGCACATGGCCAAGGGACTTCAGCTTCCTGGACCTCAGTTTCTTGGTAAAGGGGGGTTGTGTGAGTCTCTGTCTTGTAGGTTCTGCGAGGGTTAAGTGAGCCGATCTGAAGGTACGTGAAGAAGTTCATGGAAAAATTGAAAGTTCAGTTTACATTGGTGCAAAACAAGGTTTTTCCTATGGGAAAAGTATGATGTGATGGCTGCATTCAAGATTTGGTTTTGCCCCAAAATAGGCTTTTATTATAACTCCGCTCGTGCCGTTCCGAGAGCCACTAGCCCCAAACGGGTGCCCTGGGAGCTGTTCTCGCCATCCTTGTTAGAACACTCGCTCATGGCGGGGTTACCGGTCTCGCTGGTCAGCTCCCTAATTCAGAGACAGAGATCAGAGCTGTGATCAGCAGCCGCCACCCAGAACTGCAGCGCTCGGCTCTCCCTGTGCTGACGGAACCCAGGTGGACATAATGGATACTCACCGAGCGCCTGCCGTGTGCGTGTCCTTCGGCGCTGGTTGGAACCCAGAGCTCAGAATGCAACAGGGGGATTCCAAGAAGGCAGGCAGCAAAGGGGCCAGGTTGGGGGGAGATGGCAGGCGCAGCGCCGGCTCCGGCTCCACTGCTGTGCCGCTCAGCCTTAGCCAAGCACCCGGAGGATCCTGACAGCCCACTGGGTCGAGAGGAGCTGGGCTGGGGGAAGAGGGGGTGGCACAAGGAACTCAAAGCGGAGGAACTTTGAAAAGCAGCGGAAGTGTCTTTGGAGACGGCAGCTCGGGTGTTCTCGAATGTCTGCTGTGTGCTGGCCTGTTGGCTGCCTGCCTTACGTAGTCCTCAGTCTTCCTGGAGAGGCCACTGCCGTTGTTAAACCCCTATCTCCAGATGAGAAGGCTGGGGCACAGGGTGGTTAAAAAAAATGGGTTTGAGAGTAGACGCAGCTCCCCTGCACTGGTTCGCTCCCCCAAATGCCTGCAGCAGCCAAGGGGGAAGCCAGGAGCCCAGCGCCCAGTCCAGGTCTCAGGTGTGAGGCAGAACCCAACTACGGGAGCCGACCCTGCTGCCGCCCAGGGTCTGCATTAGCAGGAAACAAGAGGCAGGAGCCAGTGTAGCCAGCGAGACCCCCGCACGCCGGTGTGGGATGCCGGCATCCTAACCAGCGTCTACCACGAGGCCGAAGGCTCACCCCATGCCCATGCCTTTTTGGAAAAATAGTTCTGTATTTGCTTTCATCTAACTGAAAGGCAGAGCAACAGAGAGGGAGCTCTTCCCTCTGCTGGTTCACTCCCCCAGTGCCTACAACAGCCAGGGCTGGGCCTGTCCAAAGTGAGGATCCAGAACTCCATCTGGGTCCCCATAGGGATCAGCAGAGGCCCAAGCACTCGAGCCGTCGTCTGCCGCCTCCCAGGATGCATGAGCAGGGAGCTGGACCAGAAGCAGAGCAGCCAGGACCTAAACAGGCTGCTGCTGTCAAGAGCTGTAGCTTGATCCGTGGACCAGTGTCCGCCCTGAGCCTGGCTCCTACCCTCCTCGTCCACTCTACTTCCTGTGTGTGTTTGAGATTTATTTATTTATTTGAAAGGCAGTTACAGAGAGGAGAGACACAGAGAGGTCTTCCATCCGCTGGTCCAGTTACAGCCAGGAGCCTGTAACTGCATCCGCATCTCCCATATGGGTGCAGCGGCCCAAGGACTTGGGCCATCCTCCACTGCTTTTCCAGGCCATAGCAGAGAGCTGGATTGGAAGTGGAGCAGCTGGGACTTAAACTGGTGCCCATAAGGGATGCCGGCCTTGTAGGCAGCAGCTTAACCCACAACACTGACTCTGTCTACTTCCCATCTTTGAATCTTGGATTATGAAAATGAGAGTGACATGTGTTTGCCCTCTGAAGATTTCTTGGTTCTAGGCACCAAAATCCATTCATCTAAGAGATTTGTTCTGAACAACAACAACAACAAAAAAACAAAAAAAAAAAAACAAACAAAAAAAACATTTGGGTTGATTCCATATCTTAGCTATTTTGAATTGAGTCATAATAAATATGGGGGTGTAGATAATTCTTTCATATGCTGATTTCATTTCCCATGAATGCATTTCCAGGAGTGGGATGGCTGGGTCACAAGGGAGGATTATATTAAGATTTCTGAGGTATCTCCATACTTGAAATCTGGTGTTGTGATACCTCTGGCTTAGTTTTTGTTGTATTAGATTTCTTTAGCTATTCAGATTCTCCTGTGTTTCCATATGAATTTCAGCATCATTTTGTCTGTAGTTGAGAAGAATGCCTTTGGTATTTTGATTGGTATCACATTGAATCTGTCAATTGCTTTCAGTTTTACGGGCATTTTGATGATCAGCATTTGGTATTTTTTGGATAATAATTTGTGGACTTTTTGAATAAGGTAATAGCTTATTTTATTTGTATTTCTCTGATTACTAGTAGTCCTGAGCACTAATATTCTATCAGCAGTCTTTTGGTTTGTCTATATAAAGGAACATGTCATCTTCAAACAGAGATAATTTGACTTCCTTCTTTCCAGTTTGCATGCCTTTGATTTATTTTGCTTGCCTAATGGTTCTGGATGAAACTTCCAGAAGTATTTGAAGAATAGTGAGCCGGAAGTGTATTGAAAAATAGTAGTAAGACAGAGCATCTTGCCTGGTTCTGGGTCTTAGAGGAAATGCTTCCAGATTTTCCCCATTCAATATGATGAAGGCTGTGTGTTTTCATATAGTGCCTTAATTGTGTTGAGGAATATTCCTTTCATACCCAATTTTTAAAGATTTATTATTTGAACCATGAAAGGATGTTGTATTTATCAATACTTTTTCTGTATCTATTGGCATAAAAAATGCTTTTTATCCTTCATTTTGTTGATGTGATGTATCATGTTTATTGATTTGCATATATTAACCATCCCTGCCTCCCTGGGATAAATCCCACTTGGTCTGGTTGGATGATATTTTTGATATGTTAATGGATTTGATTTGCTGGTGTCTTCTTGAAGATTTTTGCATCTATCTTCATTAGGGATTTTTTTTCCCATTGTATTGCTCTCTGGTTTTTAATTTTTTTTGATATTTTTTTAAACTTTTATTTAATGAATATAAATTTCCAAAGTACAGAATATGGATTACAATGGCTTCCCCCCCTATAACGTCCCTCCCACCCGCAACCCTCCCCTTATCCACTCCCTCTCCCCTTCCATTCACATCAAGATTCATTTTCTATTCTCTTTATATACAGAAGATCAGTTTAGCATACATTAAGTAAAGATTTCAACAGTTTGCTCCCACACAGAAACATAAAGTGAAAAATACTGTTTGAGTACTAGTTATAGCATTAAATCTCAATGTACAGCACACTAAGGACAAAGATCCTACATGAGGAATAAGTGCACAGTGACTCCTGTTGTTGACTTAACAAATTGACACTCTTGTTTATGGCATCAGTAATCACTCTAGGCTCTTGTCATGAGCTGCCAAGGCTATGGAAGCCCCCTGAGTTCACTGACTCTGATCATATTTAGACAAGGCCATGGTCAAAGTGGAAGTTCTCTCCTCCCTTCAGAGAAAGGTACCTCCTTCTTTGATGACCCATTCTTTCCACTGGGATCTCACTCGCAGAGATCTTTCATTTAGGTTTTTTTTTTTTTTCCCCCAGAGTGTCTTGGCTTTCCATGCCTGAAATACTCTCATGGGCATTTCAGCCAGATCCGCATGCCTTAAGGGCTCATTATGAGGCCAGAGTGCTGTTAGGACATTTGCCATTCTATGGGTCTGCTGTGTATCTCACTTCCCATGTTGGATCATTCTCTCCCTTTTTGATTCTATCAGCTAGTATTTTCAGACACTATTCTTGTTTATGTGATCCCTTTGGTTCTTAGTCCTATCATTACGATCAATTGTGAACAGAAATTGATCACTGGGACTAGTGAGATGGCATTGGTACATGCCACCTTGATGGGATTGAATTGGAATCCCCTGGTATGTTTCTAACTCCACCGTTTGAGGCAAGTCAGCTTGAGCATGTCCCGAATTGCACATCTCTTCCCTCTCTTATTCCCACTCTTATATTTAACAGTGATCACTTTTCAGTTAAGTTTCAGCACTTAAGAAGAATTGTGTATTGATTACAGTATTCAACCAAAAGTATTAAGTAGAACAAACAAACAAAATACTAAGAGGGATAACATATTAAGCTGCTCATCCACAGTCAGGGTGAGGGCTAATCAAGTCACCGTTTCTCATAGCGTTCATTTCACTTTAACAGGTTTCCTTTTTGGTGCTCAGTTAGTTGTCACGTATCCAGGAGAACAAGTGGTATTTGTCCCTTTGGGATTGGCTTATTTCACTCAGCATAATGTTTTCCAAATTCCTAACAGGGATCACTTTCCAGTTAAAATTTAAACACCTAAGAACAATTGTGTGTTAATTACAGAGTTCAACCAATGGTACTACAACAAAAACAAATAAAAAAACTAAAATGGATAAAGTATTACATTGTACATCAACCGGCAGGACAAGAGCTGATCAAGTCACTGTTTCTCATAGTGTCCATTTCACTTCAACAAGTTTCTGCTTTGGTGCTCAGTTAGTTGTCGCCAATCAGGGAGAACATATGCTATTTGTCCCTTTGGGACTGGCTTAATTCACTCAGCATGATGTTTTCCAAATTCCTCCATCTTGTTGCAAATGACTGGGTTTCGTTGTTTTTGACTGCTGTATAGTATTCTATAGAGAACATGTCCCATAATTTCTTTATCCAGTCTACTGTTCATGGGCATTTGGGTTGGTTCCAGGTCTTAGCTATTGTGAATTGAGCTGCAATAAACATTAATGTGCAGACTGCTTTTTTGTTTGCCAATTTAATTTCCTTTGGGTAAATTCCAAGGAGTGGGATGGCTGGGTTGAATGGTAAGGTTATATTCAGGTTTCTGAGGAATCTCCAGACTGACTTCCATAGTGGCTTAACCAGTTTGCATTCCCACCAACAGTGGGTTAGTGTCCCTTTTCCCCCACATCCTCTCCAGCATCTATTGTTGGTAGATTTCTGAATGCGAGCCATTCTAACTGGGTTGAGGTGGAACCTCATTGTGGTTTTGATTTGCATTTCCCTGATTGCTAGTGATCCTGAACATTTTTTTTCATGTGTCTGTTGGCCATTTGGATTTCCTCTTTTGAAAAATGTCTATTGAGGTCCTTGGCCCATCTCTTAAGTGGGTTGTTTGTTTTGATCTTGTGGAGTTTCTTGATTTCTTTGTAGATTCTGGTTATCAACCCTTTATCAGTTGCATAGTTTGCAAATATATTTTCCCATTCTGTCAGTTGTCTCTTCACTTTCCTGACTGTTTCTTTTGCAGTACAGAAACTTCACAATTTGATGCAATCCCAAATGTTAATTTTGGCTTTGACTGCCTGTGCTTCTGGGGTCTTTTCCAAGAAGTCATTGCCAGTACCTATATCTTGCAGCGTTTTTACAATGCTCTCTAATAATTTGATGGTGTCAGGTCGTAGATTTAAGTCTTTAATCCATGTTGAGTGGATTTTTGTGTAAAGTGAAAGGTAGGGGTCTTGTTTCATGATTCTGCACGTAGAAATCCAATTTTCCCAGCACCATTTGTTGAATAGACTGTCCTTACTCCAGGGATTGGTTTTGGATCCTTGATCAAATATGAGTTGGCTGTAGATATTTGGATTGATTTCTGGTGTTTCAATTCTGTTTCATTGGTCTATCCATCTGTTTCTGTACCAGTACCATGCTGTTTTGATTAAAACTGCCCTGTAGTATGTCCTGAAATCTGGTATTGTCATGCCTCCAGCTTTGTTTTTGTTGTACAAGATTGTTTTAGCTATTCGAGGTCTCCTGTGTCTCCATATAAATTTCAGCATCATTTTTTCCAGATCTGAGAAGAAGGTCTTCGGTATCTTTATTGGTATTGCATTGAATCTATAAATTGCTTTTGGGAGCATGGACATTTTGATGATATTGATTCTTCCAATCCATGAGCATGGAAGATTTTTCCATTTCTTGGTATCCTCTTTTATTTCTTTCTTTAAGGTTTTGTAATTTTCATCGTAGAGATCTTTAACGTCCTTGGTTAAGTTTATTCCAATGTATTTGGTTGTTTTTGTAGCTATTGTGAATGGGATTGATCTTAGAAGTTCTTCCTCATCCATGGCATTGTCTGTGTATACAAAGGCTGTTGATTTTTTTGGATTGATATTATACCCTGCTACTTTGCCAAAATCTTCTCTGAGTTCCAATAATCTCTTAGTAGAGTTCTTTGGATTCCCTAAATAAAGAATCATATCATCTGCAAAGAGGGATAGTTTGAGTTCTTCCTTCCCAATTTGTATCCCTTTAATTTCTTTTTCTTGCCTAATAGCTCTGGCTAGAACTTCTAGAACTATATTGAATAGCAGTGGTGAGAGTGGGCATCCCTGTCTGGTACCAGATCTCAGTGGAAATGCTTCCAACTTTTCCCCATTCAATAGGATGTTGGCTGTGGGTTTTTCATAGATTGCTTTGATTGTATAGAGGAATGTTCCTTCCAAACCCAGTTTGCTTAGAGTTTTCATCATGAACGGCTGTTGTATTTTATCAAGTGCTTTCTCAGCGTCTATTGAGATAATCATATGGTTTTTCTTCTGCAGTCTGTTAATGTGGTGAATCACATTGATTGTTTTGTGCACATTAAACCATCCCTGCATACCAGGGATAAATCCCACTTGGTCTGGGTGGATGATCTTTCTGATGTGTTGTTGCATTCTTTTGGCGAGAATTTTATTGAGGATTTTTGCATCTATGTTCATCAGGGATATTGTTGTGTAGTTCTCTTTCAATGCTGCATCTTTTTCCGGCTTAGGAATTAAGGTGATGCTGGCTTCATAGAAAGAATTTGGGAGGACTCCTTCTTTTTCGATTGTTCTGAATAGTTTGAGAAGCATTGGAGTCAGTTCTTCTTTAAATGTCTGGTAGAATTTAGCAGTGAATCCATCTGGTCCTGGGCTTTTCTTTGTTGGGAGGGCCTTTATTACTGTTTCAATTTCTGTCTCAGTTTTGGGTCTGTTTAGGTTTTCAATGTCTTCCTGGTTCAATTTAGGTAGGTTGCATGTGTCCAGGAATCTATCCATTTCTGATAGGTTTCCCTGTTTGCTGGCATACAAGTCCTTGTAGTAATTTCTGATGATTCTTTTTATTTCTGTGGTGTCTGTTGTTACATTTCCTTTTTCATCTCTGATTTTATTGATTTGGGTCTTTTCTCTTCTTTTTTTAGTTAGTTGGGCCAATGGGGTGTCAATTTTGTTTATTTTTTCAAAAAACCAGCTCCTCGTTTGGCTGATTTTTTGGAATGTTTTTCTTGATTCAATCCTGTTGATTTCTTCTCTGATTTTAATTATTTCTCTTCTCCTACTAGATTTGGGTCTGGTTTGCTGTAGGTTTTCTAGATCCTTGAGGTGAATTGAAAGCTCATCTATTTGGTGCCTTTCCAATTTCTTGATGTAGGCACCTGTTGATATAAACTTTCCTCTTAACACTGCTTTTGCTGCATCCCATAAGTTTTGGTATGTTGTGCTGTTATCCTCATTTACTTCCAGAAGATTTTTGATTTCTCTTTTAATTTCTTCTATGACCCATTGTTCATTCAGGAGCATGTTGTTCAATCTCCATGTGTTTGCATATGCTCTAGGGATTCCTGAGTTGCTAATTTCCAACTTCATTCCTTTATGGTCTGAGAAGCTGCATGGTATGATTCTAATTCTTTTGAATTTGCTGAGACTTGCTTTATGGCCTAGTATGTGGTCAATCCTAGAGAAGGTTCCATGTACTGCTGAGAAGAATGTAAAATCTTTAGCTGTAGGATTGAAAGTTCTGTATATATCTGTTAGATCCATTTGGGCTATAGTGTCGTTTAAATCTACTGTATCCTTGTTGGTCTTCTGTCCTATTGATCTGTCTATTTCTGAGAGTGGAGTATTGAAGTCCCCCAGTACTATTGTATTGGGGTCTAAGTCTCCCTTTAAGTCCCTTAACAAATCTTTTAGATAAATTGGTGCCCTGTAGTTAGGTGCATATACATTGATAATTGTTATATCTTCTTGTTGTATTGATCCCTTAATCATTATATAGTGTCCCTCTTTGTCTCTCTTTACGGTTTTTGTGGTAAAGTTTATGTTGTCCGATATTAAGATGGCTATGCCCGCTCTTTTTTTCATTTCTGTTGGCATGGTATATCTTTTTCCAGCCTTTCACTTTCAGTCTGTATGGATCTTTGTTGGAAAGATGTGTTTCTTGTAAGCAGCAAATAGATGGGTTTTGTTCCTTAACCCAATCAGCCAATTGGTGTCTTTTAACTGGACGGTTCAGGCCATTCACGTTCAATGTAACTAATGATAAGTGGTAACTTTGCCCTGCCATTTCCCAAAGATAAGTTCTAATATATGCTTTGAATTCCCTGTGATCTTTTGCTGTGAGGTTTCCTTCCTTTACCTTCTTTCATATTGATGACCGTGTTTCTGTGTGTAACACATCTTTAAGCATCTTTTGCAGGGCTGGACGAGTGGCGACAAATTCTTTCAATTTCTGTTTGCTATGAAAAGTCTTTATTTCACCTTCATTCACAAATGATAGTTTTGCAGGATATAATATTCTGGGCTGGCAGTTGTTCTCTCTTAGTACCTGGGCTATATCTCGCCATTCCCTCCTAGCTTGTAGGGTTTCTGATGAGAAGTCAGCTGTGAGTCTTATTGGAGATCCTCTGAGAGTAATCTGACGTTTCTCTCTTGCACATTTTAGGATCTTTTCTTTATGTTTCACTGTGGAGAGTTTAATCACAACGTGTTGTTGTGAGGATCTCTTTTGGTCATGTTTATTAGGGGTTCTGTGAGCTTCCTGTACTAGGATTTCTCTGTCCTTCTCCAAACCTAGGAAATTTTCTGCTAGTATCTCACTAAAAAGGCCTTCTAATCCTTTCTCCCTCTCCATGCCTTCAGGAACTCCTAGAACCCGAATGTTGGGTTTTTTAATAGTATCCTGAAGATTCCTGACAATATGTTTTAGATTTCTAATTTCCTCTTCTTTTCTTTGGTCTGACTGTATCCTTTCCTGTTCTCTGTCTTCTAAGTCCAATATTCTCTCTTCTGCTTCACCCATTCTGTTTGTAAGGCTCTCTATTGTGTTTTTCATTTGATCTATTGAATTCTTCACTTCATTATGATTTCTCGTCACTATCACAGTTTCCTGTTGTACTAGTTGTTTCGTTTCATTTTGAGTCTTCCTTAATATTTCATTTTCACGAGAGAGATGTTCTATCTTGTCCATTAAGGATTTCTGTAGTTCAAGAATTTGTTTTTGAGAACTTCTTAATGTTCTTATCAATTTTTTGAGATCTGCTTCTTGCATTTCTTCTATCTCATCATCTTCATAATCTTGAATTGGGGTGTCTTTTTCATTTGGGGGCATCATGGTGACTTCCTTGTTTTTATTACCTCAGTTTTTGCATTTGTTATTTGGCATATTGGAGATATTTGGTTTCTTCACTGTGGTGCTTTTTCTTGTTATACTATGACTCTAGATTAAGTGGACTGTCTGTTTTTGATGGAGCCTCAGAGGCTTGAGATGGGTGTGGCCTGAGAGCTCTGGTGTGCCAAAGGTGACACTCCCAGGTTAGGCGTGGTAGATCTCTCTCTCTCTCTTTCTTTCTTTTTTTGATTCAAAAGGGAAGTAATTCCACACAGCTGAACAAAGTTGGAGGCAGTTAGCAGGCAAATGATATACCCACAGGAGCCAGAGATTGGAAGCTCTTTCCCAAGGACCACACAGGGAATCTGTTCTGCCCTCAGAGTGGGCTCAAATTCTCCTTCAGTCTCCCACTGGGTTGCCAAAGTTACGGAATTGTAGCGTCTCTGGAGAGTACTCACGCGAATTCTGTGAGTTCTCCCCCCCACCGTCTCTTTTTTCATAGTCTCAGTTAAGTAGCACCACAAATTTACTAGGTCCTAATCTCCTGTTAAGTCGCCCCGCCCAGAGTCAGGTTTTTCTGCTAGGCTCAGGGCCGGTGCAGACCTGAGGTCGCTCTGCTTATGATGTATGTCCAAGATGGCGCCTGCTCTTTGTCTTGCTCGCCTTTGAGTGGTGAGCAGAGAGAGAGAAACCCATGTCCGTACCAGTCACTTTTTTCTTTTCTCCCTCTCTCTCTTCCATTTAGCCTCGTGAACTTTTCCCCCTCGGGGGTCGTTCCCTCTTGTCTCCTCTCTCCGCTTGCCTGCCGGTGTCTCGGGCTATTGAGGTTCGGCTCACCTCGCGTTCCAGCGCTGGTGTGTTGAGTCTGCTGCTGGTGTCCCAAACCGTGAACTCCCACGCTCTCCACACAGGTCCACTGTGAATCACTCATTCCGGAAGAGTTTTTCTGCTGTTTCCTCCCCTACTCTTCCTTGAACCTGCAGTATCTCCACTTTTATTAAACTGTCTCTCCCCGGACTATCAGTGTGCTCCCTTCCTATTCCGCCATCTTGCCTCCTCCCCCTGCTCTCTGGTTTTTGAAGTAAGGTAACACTGGCATCATATAGTGAGCTTGGAAATGTTCTCCTTTTCAATTATTTTGAAGAATTGACAATAGTTCTTCCTTAAATGCGTGGTGGAATTCAGCAGTGAAGCTGTCTGGTCCTGGATTTTCATTGTTGGGAGGCTCACTATTTCTGATTCAGTCTCAGTATTTCTTCTAGATTTTCTAATTTGCTCTCATTTGGCTGTTTGTATTATTTCCTAATTATTCTTTGTATTTTTGTTATCTGCTTTTTCATCTCTCATTTTATTACTTTTTGTCTTCTCCCTTTTTCAATTAACCTGGCTAATGGTTTACCAATTTTGCATATTTTCCCATAAAGCCAGCTTTTCATTTCAATGATCTTTTGTATAGTTTATTAAAATTTCTATTTTGTTCATTTCTTCTCTAATTTCTATTATTTCCATCTACTAATTTTGGGTTTTGTTTTGTTTTTGTTTTTCTAGGTCCTCAAGATGCATTTTTAGATCATTTATTTGAAACCATTTCAAGTTTTTGATGTAGGCACTTATTGCTGTAAACTTTCTTAAGACTGCTTGTGCCATGTCCCATAAGTTTGACATACTGTGTTCTCATTTTCATTTGTTTCAAGGAATTTGTCATTAGGTGAACAGTTCCTGTTGGTCTAACTCTAGCATCTAGAGGGAATTTGCTGGTAAAGTGATAGGAAAAGGAGCTTTGAGGGATGCTTAGAGTTTGTGATGACTGTGAGGGCAAGCCTGGCATGGTTGGACGTATGCCACAGACTTCAAGAGGGTAGACACTTAACGTGGAAGACCTGGGTGGAGTTCCTCCTCATTTGTATAGCGATGAGCATCCCCATCAGTCATGTGGGAGACCGGGGTTTCTCCTCAGCCAGCAAGCATATCGTGGTGCCCCTCAGAGGCTGTTCTAACATCACATCCCTGAGTTAAGCAATCCCTTGCCAAAGAGGGGGCAGAAGGAAAGCAGGGGCCGGCGCTGTGGTATAGCAGATGAAGCCACCACCTGCGGTGCCAGCATTCCATGTGGGCACCGGTTCACATCCTGGCAGCTCCACTTCCGATCCAGCTCTCTGGTATGGCCTGGGAAAGCAGTAGAGGATGGCCTAATGCTTGGGCTCCTGCACCCACGTGGGAGGCCTGGGGTAGATTCTTGGCTCTTGGCTTTGGATTGGTGCAGCTCCGGCTGTTGCAACCCTCTGTGGAGTGAATCATCGAATGGAAGATCTCTCTCTTTCTCTGCCTCTGCCTCTCTGTAACACTGCCTTTCAAATAAATGAATAAATTTTTAAAAAAAAGCAGGAAAGGAAATCCAAAATTTATTGATTCTTTAGATCACAACTGTACGGATTCATGATTTCCCTTTTGATTTCTTCTATGATCCACTGTTCATTCAGGAACATGTTGTTCAGTCTCCATATATTTGTATATTTTCCAGAATTTCTTTAGTTGGTAATTCCCAGCTTCCTTCCATTGTGGTCAGAGAAGATTCATAATATAATTTCATTTTTTTATGAATTTGCTAAGACTTATTTAAGATGCAGGACATGATCTATCATAGAGAATGTCATTCTGAAGATACCTATTAGCTCCATTTGGTCAATAGTGTAGATTAGTTCTGTTGTTTTCACATTGTTTTTATGTCTAGTTGATCTGTCCAATGATGCAAGTGGGGTGTTGTAGTCCCCCACTATTACTTCACTGGAACTTATGTCTCCCTTTAAATCCATTAACATTTGTTTTATAGAAATGAGTGCTGTGGCATTACGTGCATATGTTTAGTATAGTCATATCTTTTTGTTGAATTGGTCACTCAATCATTACATAGTGACCATATTTCTGTCTCAAAGTTTTTGTCTTAAAGTCTATTTTTTCTTGGGGCCAGTGTTGTGGTGCAGTGGGTTAAAGCCCTGGCCTGAAGCACTGGCTTCCCATATGGACGCCAGTTCGAGTCTCAGCTGCTCCTCTTCCAATCCAGCTCTCTGCTATGGCCTGAGAAAGGAGTAGAAAATGATCCAAGTCCTCTGACCCCTGCACCCACGTGGGAGACCAGGAGGAAACTCCTGGCTCCTGGCTTCAGATCGGCACAGCTCTGGTCATTGAGGCCATCTGGGGAGTGACCTCTCTCTTTGTTTCTACCTCTCTCTGTAACTCTGTCTTTCAAATAAATAAAATAAGTCTTTAAAAAAACTCTATTTTTTATTATATTCATACAACTACTCTTGCTTGCTTTTTTTTTAAGATTTATTTTACTTCTTTGAAAGGTAGAGTTAAAGAGAGAGATAGAGGGAGAGACAGAGAGAGCTCTTCCATCTACTGGTTCACTTCCCAAATGGTCACAATGGCCAGGGCTGAGTCAGGCAGAAGCCAGGAGCCAGGAGCTCCATCCAGATCTCCCACATGGATGCAGGGGACCAACAAATTTGGCTATTCTCCACTGCATTCCCAGGCACATCAGCAGGAAGCTGGATCAGAAATGGAGCAGCCAGGACATAAAACAATGCCCATATGGCATTGCAGGTACCCCTTTTTGCTTGCTTTTGATTTCTGTTTGCATGTAATATCCTTTTCTATCCTTTCACTTTCAGTCTGTGTGTATTTTTATTGGTATATATTCCTTGTAGGTAGCATGTATATTGAAAATTTTTTTTAAGATTCATTCAGCCTCTATGCATTGTTTCATTAGAGAATTTATTCCATTTACATTCAAGGTTGTCTTGGATAAGTAATGACCTGGTCCTACATGCAATATTTCCGTAAGCATTCCTACTGCTTGTTTTGAATCTCCTTTTTCTGGTATGTACATGGCTTCTAATATTCTATTGAAAAACTCATCAATGATTTCTAAGATTTCTTTCTCTAATTAAACTCATTTGTCCCTTGAAGAACCCACATTTATAGTAAACTAAACTTTTCTTACTTAATTTGTTTTTGTTTTATAAAATCAACACTTTCAAAATGTGATAGTTTCATTTCTTTTTTTTTCACAGAGGTATATGTGCTGCACTAAGGCTTATGTAATGTTCTTGAAATGGCTGAGAACTTAGTCCTCAAAGAATATTGGTGTTCTATACAAATATGTGACGTCTTCAAAAGTTTTATAGAAAATGTGTATTATGAAAAAACTGTGCATGGATTTCAAAATTTTTTGCTTCAAAAATCAACTTGTCATTTAATTCCATTTTCTACAAATTGTTTCATATAATGAAAATCACACTATTGCAAATTAACTTTTGGAATGCAGTTTGTACTTTTAAATGCCTTGTATTTTCTTGATGTTGAAGATAAAGTCTTTCTCTTTTGTCCAATTTATGGATTTTTTACATAGCTATGAAAACTATTTGTAAAAGCCAAGTCTTGATTTTTTTTTCAGATTTACTTATTTATTTGAAAGAGTTACAGAAAGGAGAGACAAAGATAGAGGGATCTTCCATCTGCTGGTTCACTCCCTAGATGGCTGCAATGGCTGGGTTTGGGCCAGTTTGAAGCCAGGATCCATGAGCTTCATCCAGGTCTCCCACATTGGGCCATCTTCCACTGCTTTTCCTTTGCCATTAGCAGGAAGCCAGATGAGAAGTGAAACATCTAGGACTTGAACAGGCACACCTACGGGATGGATGCCTGTGTTGCAGGCGATGACTTTACCTGCTGTGCCACAAAACCAGCCTCAAGGCTTAATTATTTCATTCAAAGATTCTTTTCTGTTTAATTCTAGATTATATTGTAGAAATAAAAAGTATATTAGTAGTTCTTATGTACACATGGCAGAATCTACTATGGTTCATTTAACCAGAAAAGTATTTATTGATAGCAGTAAAAAGAGACTCTCGGGTTTATTGAGAGAATGGAAGAGACATGCTCTAGTAGGTTGAGCTACTGCCAGAATCATGGCAACCAGTGAGCTACTGTCTACCAGAGGATAAAGTCGCCATTCAAGATATCATCCATATAGCTTCTGACACCAGAACCCACGAATTGTGCTAAGCTCAATGTCAGGAAAAGAGATGTCCTCATTTGCCTTATGTAAATCCTTCCTAGGTCAAAGACTACAATGAGTGCTTTTCTCTCCAACTGCCTCAGCTGTGAATCAAGGTCTTGAATAAGAATCCTTGGTTGGTGGGAGTTGCATGACATGCAGAATACTATAAGAGGATTTGGGAAATAGAATTATCCAGCACATGTGGTGTGGCATGGTCAGTGGGGGTGGGAACAGGCACTGTACCAGAAAACCCACCTCAGAGGAGGGAGATACGTGAGGATGAGCCAATGGGCTTTCCTCTCTTTGTTTTCTTGTCTTTGAATCAGGTGCTATGTTGAAAGGATTACCTATGCCCAGTACAGCATGTTACACTGGATAACAAATCAGCTCTCTCCTCAGCTGGGAATGGGTGGACTAGTTTCCTGAATGGGATGCCCTCTTTACTTTCAGTTTCACTTACACTTGTGTGGGATTTTCTTTTCTCTCTAGACAACAGTTGAAGATTTCTGGGATTATCATGGAGGCAGTTGTCTTAAAAGTGTGCTGGGGTCGGGTTGAGACTTCAGCAGCACATTGGAGGCTGTAGAATGAGGTTTATCAAAGAAGAATGGAATAATTGATCTTGCACCACAGGCCTTGGGAATTCTGAAGACTGCAGTTCTCCCCACCACAATTTTGCATACTTTCCTTTACCCTTTAAGTAGAAATGAATAAATGATTCAGATTTTTATCCTTGTATCTCTTCCTCTTCCTATGTGAAGCCACTGAGACTCTGCTGAGTTTATTGCTTGCTGGCTCCTGAATTGTGCTCTTCCCTTAAATGCATGAACACGGCCGGCGTCGCGGCTCACTAGGCTAATCCTCCGCCTTGCGGCGCTGGCACAATGGGTTCTAGTCCCGGTCGGGGTGCCAGATTCTGTCCCGGTTGCCCCTCTTCCAGGCCAGCTCTCTGCTGTGGCCCGGAAGTGCAGTGGAGGATGGCCCAAGTGCTTGGGCCCTGCACCCCATGGGAGACCAGGAGAAGCACCTGGCTCCTGCCTTCG
The DNA here is from genome assembly GCF_051225735.1 of Oryctolagus cuniculus. Lineage (NCBI taxonomy): Eukaryota > Metazoa > Chordata > Mammalia > Lagomorpha > Leporidae > Oryctolagus > Oryctolagus cuniculus. The sequence continues at coordinate 102,949,173 of NC_142870.1, forward strand.
GATTAGCGCTGTGCGCCGGCCGCAGCGCACCGGCTGCGGCGGCCATTGGAGGGTGATCCAACGGCAAAGGAAGACCTTTCTCTCTGTCTCTCTCTCTCACTGTCCACTCTGCCTGTCAAAAAAAAAAAAATGCATGAACACACCACAAAGGAATTTCCTATTTCTAAGTGTGGTTAAGTCTTAATCCCTTGAGGAAAGGCCTTCTGTGCCTTATTTGTTGTCTTTAATATTGAGGAGTTTCGGCAGCTTATTTAAATTCCCTATCCACCAATTTCTGCTCTGTAGCAGCAGAAATGTCCTGGAAGTAAGTTGGTCACTGGGGGACACTTCAGAGAAATGAGTATAATTTCTGTACTACCCAGAGACCAATAGTAAATATATGTACTAAGCATTACAATGTATTCAATAAAATAACCAGGAAAATTTAGGGGCTTAAATAACATGTTTTTCTTGGGTTGCATTTCTGGGTCTCAAAGTTTTACGTAACTGAAAATACCAATCAGCATGCCAGTTTTGGCAGATTGATCTCCAGCCATTGTTTATATAAGAAACATGTATCCAACTGCGTTTCCCAAATAGACTTGAAGTAATTTACTTTAGAGAACAACACTGCATTTAACCAAGAGCGCCGCTGTGAAGATGCTACCCATTTTCCAAGAGCGCTTTCCCGCTGACATTTACGCTCTCCTAGCTGCGAGCCCAGTAATGCCTTTACAACCCAGCTGCAGACTTTGGAGCTCACTTCCCAGATGAGCTTGATTATTCAAGTAGAATTATGTGTTCAAGGATGATTCCATCTATTGTATAAACATTAGAAAAAAACATGGCACAGAAACGAATGGACAGGCAGATTATTTAAAAAAATTTCCTACCTGAAGGACTGAAAGAGTATGACATGAGAAGTAATAAACCAGAACCTTAATCAATATTTAATGAGGGCATTTTAGAACCTTGTGGGAAAGAAAATTAAATGATGCTTCGATTTAAAAAAATTTGAAATTAATGTATATGAGGGGGTTTTCAGAAAATTCATGGAAAAGGCATATTTTGAAGATCCTAGGCACACATTTTAGATTTTTTGCACCAAAATAAACTTCTATTTTTATTGTATTTTCTGTGTACTTTTGCAAATACTCTCATATTTAAAGATAACATCCTACATCTGTTTCTGTGTAAATGACATTGTCAAAAGAACTTCACACATGTTTGTATCTTTACCAACTTGGTTTGTAGATACCCTTGGGAAACTATTATATCTTTAAAATAAGATTATTTTTGAGATGTCAGTTATTTTTAAAAATTTTCTCACCAAGCATTGAGCTCATTACCTGTATGAGGAAGTAAGTAAACAAAAACTTTTCCCGTCTCCATGGGAGGTACACTTCACTCTGGTTCAGTCATTGGGACAGCCTCTTGTGTAGCTAGCTGAGATGTAGCTGAGTAATCTGGCATTTGTTTTTCTCTTTCTATTAAGTGGATAACAAATGTGTTCTCACAACATGAGTTTCAAATATGATACAGTAAAATCAATCTCCAGTTATCTGTAAATGATTGTGTGTTACAGTTATGCCATTTGGTTCATTCACCATCCTGTCCCTCCCCTTCCCTTCCCCAACAAGTTAAGCTAGGACAGAAGGTATGTTTATTAGCTGTTGAATGGTGTGTGTGTGTATTCTATATCTAGTAAGTAAATGAGCTGCTATTTGAACCCAAGTCTCTTTAACACTAGTTTTGCCAATGGGTTTCACTGCCGGAGAACAGAAGAAAGTCTTACCTCTTCTGTGTAGTTGGAAAGACATTATCTCTTTCCAACTGGCACTTCTAGTCTTCCCATCCATTAACTTTCCACTCAGTACCTGGCCCTGTCTCTGCTAGCCTTTTCTTTATCTTTTGAATGCAATTTTCATCCCAGGTGTCACTATCTGAATTCTGTCTGGTTTTTAAGGATCCAGCGCTGAACCCCTCACCTGGTGTAGCCTGCTTGATATTCCCCAAGCAGTATAATGTCTCTTACTTTTGAACACTTATAGACATGCCTATGCCATTCTAAACAACTGTGTGACATTATGCATTTTATATCACTTAATTTTCATGAATTTGTGAATTACATATGGAATTCTCATTATATTTTAAGGACTGAGGATTCATTGATATAGAAGAAACACATGGTGTCCTGTTGTGGATTTGACAACTTAATAAATATCTTCTTTTCCTGTAATTATCCTGTTTCCTCTAAATTATGTGTAAATGCCTCATAGGGAGAGATGTTACCTCCATTCCAGAATAACGTTTGATGTTGAGAGGCTCAAGAAATAGGTATCAAATTACAGTCTCAAGTAGAGAAGCAGGTTTTTTTTTTTTTTTTCAGTCAGCACCTGCTCTATTTTTCCTTGAAGATTTTCTGACTTTGTGAGATTAATGTGGCTTTCTCTGAATGAAAACTTTTGGGTGTTTCTCTGAATGAAAACTTTTGCGTGCAGCACTGATTTAGTACCTTGAGCTACTTTGAATTACCCAACAATCTCTACCTTTATGATTGCTAGGAAAAAGTAAGGTAAAACATAAAAGAACGAGCTATAATGGCGCTTTATATCAAAGAAATGAAAAGTCTGAGAGTGGGAAGAGGAAAGTGGTATCTCCTTGCTATACAGTGACCCTAAAATGAAAAAAAAATCTGTTAGAACATCTTAGCAAGAAGGGTTTGTTAGAATGGTTCTTGGCATTACAGTGAATAATTCTAATGACCACTTGAATAACATGCTCAGTGCTATAGACAATTGTGTTGCTAATGTAGCATTAATAGCATCAGTTTTTTAAATTTATTTTTAAAGGAATACAAATGTCATAAGTACAACTTTAGGAATATAGTTATTCTTTCCACCATACCAGCCCTCTCACTCACACTCCCATTCCTCCTCCTCCTCCCTCTCCCATTCCCACTCCCATTCTCCATTAAGATTCATTTTCAATTAACTTTGTACACAGAAGACTAACTCTATACTAAGTAAAGATTTCAACAATTTACACACATGCACACAAACACACACAGAACTCTTTGAGAACTAGTTTTACAGTTAACTCTCTTTTTTTTTTATTTTTTGGACAGGCAGAGTGGACAGTGAGAGAGAGAGACAGAGAGAAAGGTCTTCCTTTTTGCCATTGGTTCATCCTCCAATGGCCGCCGCGGCCGGTGCGCTGCGGCCGGCGCACCGCGCTGATCCGATGGCAGGAGCCAGGTGCTTCTCCTGGTCTCCCATGCGGGTGCAGGGCCCAAGGATTAGAGCCATCCTCCACTGCCTTCCTGGGCCACAGCAGAGAGCTGGCCTGGAAGAGGGGCAACCGGGACAGAATCCGGCGCCCCAACCGGGACTAGAATCCGGTGTGCCGGCGCCGCAAGGCGGAGGATTAGCCTAGGGAGCCGCGGCGCCGGCCATACAGTTAACTCTTAATACAACTCATTGAGTATAGAGGTCCTGCATGGGGAGTTAGTGCACAGTGACTCCTGTTGTTAATTTAACAATTAACACTCTTGTGTATGATGTCAGTGATCACTGGAGGCTCTTGACATGAACTGTCTAGGCTATGGAAGCCTTTTGAGTCCACAAACTCCATCAGTATTTGGACAAGGCCATATGCAAAGTGAAAGTTCTCTCCTCCCTTTAGAGAAAAGTACATCCTTCTTTGATGGCCCCTTCTTGCCACTGGCATCTCACTCACAGAGATCCTTCATGTAGAACATTTTTTTCCCACAGTGTCTTGGCTTTCCATGCCTGAAAAGTAGCATTAATTTTAAAAGATGTGGTAGAGGGGCCAGAGCTGTGGCATAGAGAGTAAAGGCGCCACCTGCATTGACAGCATCCCATATAGTCCCAGCTGCTCAGGTTCCAGTCCAGCTCTCTGCTGTGGCCTGGGAAAGCAGTGGAAGATGGCTCAAGTCCTTGGGCCCCTGCACCCATGTGGGGGACCTGGAAGAAGTGCCTGGCTTCAGATTGGCACAGCTGCAGCCATTGCAGTTTATTGGGGGAATGAATCAGCAGATGGAAGACCTCTCTCTCTCTCTGCCTTGACTTCTCTCTCTGAATAACTTTGACTTTCAAATGAATAAATAAATAAATCTTTAAAGAAAGATGTGGTAGATAAAAGCCTTCTTTGGATTTATGTATATTCTGAGATTTTTTTACCATCTTTCATGGTGCAAATTTTTTGAAATTATTCTAGAGAGTGAGCTTTGTTCATTTGTGCCTCATTTGTGTGTACTGGAATTTGCTTATTGATGATGATCTTTGGTACTTGGCAATTGACCTATTGCAAAAGTAAAGGATGTGGCACAGAAGAATGTTTTCCCTCTTATCATGTGACAGTCACAGAACAGAAAGCAACTGGGTTTGCATGGAGTCCAACAAAGGTGTCTAGCTTGCATGACGAGAGGAGAGGGGTCTGAATGGTATCATTTCAAAGAATATCAGGAAGTCTTTCAGTTACTGCATGTTGTCGCCTCACCTGTTTGCTGACACCTGGAGGATATATTTATTTGTTAAACAATTATATAGGGAAGTCTTAAAATGTAGTACATCCATGGAGGGTACCACAAGGGAAAGGGTAGGAGAGACCATGGAATTTGACTATTGGGAATCTTGGCTTAGATCTTCATTAGGGGTCATTCCATTGAAAAGCACAGAATTTTCTCTAACTAGTTTCATAAAAATAAATGAAAACGTATCAGAAAGATATGAAGATCTCTAACAGTGCTGGGGTGGAGAGTAAATTTCTAAAATCTGTTTGCTATGGCAGTTTCAGAGAAAACATTTTCTATTAGTGCAGAGGTGAGATAATAGGGGTTGCCTGGTCCAGGGGCTAGAAATTCCTCTGGGACTGGAGGTAAGCCACCAGTTCAGTTTGCCTGTGACAGACTCAGATTTTTGCCTTTCATCCTTAGTGTGTTACAAATTGGCCTTTCCTTTTATATCCTGGTGTGAGGGGAGGAATATGGTCCCTCCATACTTACCAGGTTCTAACCCTTGGGACCTGTAAATGTACCTTATATGGAAAAAGGACTTTCTGTAATTAATTAATTAATTAATTTGACAGAGTTAGACAGCAAGAGAGAGAGACAGAGAGAAAGGTCTTCCTTCCGTTGGTTCACCCCCCAAATGGCCGCCACAGCCAGCACACTGCGTTGATCCGAAGCCAGGAGCCAGGTGCCAGGTGCTTCCTTCTGGTCTCCCACGCAGGTGCAGGGGCCATCCTCCACTGCCTTCTTGGTCCACAGCAGAGAGCTGGACTGGAAGAGGAGCAAGCAAGACTAGAACCCAGCGCCCATATGGGATGCTGGTGCTGCAGGTGGAGGATTAACCAAGTGAGCCATGGAGCCGGCCCCAGAAAAAGGACTTTTCTAGAAGTGATTATTAAGGGTCTTGTGGTAGAAAAGTTATCTTAGATTATCTCAGTTAATCTAAATGCATTAATAAATCTCCTTTTAAGAGAGGAGCAGAGGGAGACTCGGCAAACAAAGTTAGCATCATATGACCATGGATAAAAATGATGGCAGCTATCGAAAACTGGAAGAGGCAAGAAACGAATTCTTCCCTCCAGCCAGCAGATAGAGGTGGCTGCTACAGAGACTCTGGCTCAGCGATACTGATTGCAGTCTTCTGACTTCCAGAACTGTGGGAGAAGGAATTTCTGTTAATAACATTCTAAACAGCCAAGTTTCTTGTGATTTGTTGTGGCATTCCAAGGAAATTTACCTATCAAGCTTAGAAGACAAATTGCATGATTACTCTTCTTACAAAGAACTAGTTCCACAGGTCTTCAAAGAAGGAGGTACCTTTCTCTGAAGGGAGGAGAGAACCTCCACTTTGACTATGACCTTGTCCAAACAAGATAAGAGTCGGAGAACTCAAGGGGCTTCCATAGCCTTGGAAACTCATGACTGGAGCATAGGGAGATTACTGATGCCATAAACAGGAGTGTCAATTTGTAAAGTCAACAACAGGAGTCACTGTGCACTTACTCCTCATGTAGGATCTCTGTCCTTAATGTGCTGTACATTGAGGCTTAATGCTATAACGAGTACTCAAATAGTATATTTCACTTTGTGTTTCTATGGGGGTGCAAACTATTGAAATCTTTACTTAATGTATGTGGGGAGCAATCCGGACTAGACTAAGTTACTCGAATTAGGACTTATTCTATGCATCTGCTCTCCCACAATATGGCGCTGGGAGAGAAGTAAACAGCTTCCGCACAGCTGCCTCCAGTTCAACCAATAAACTGTAGGACTTGCTCCTGATTGGAGGAGAGCAGCGTACTCGGCGTGTGGGCAGCCGAGTTAGGATTGGCGGAGGAGGACTATAAAGGAGGAGAGAGACAACATGCACCGGGAACATCTATGGGGAACATCTAAGGGAACCCGTGCAGCCCCCGAGAGAACCGGCCGGCGGTGTGCCGCTCCCCTGCGGAAGTGGGGAATGCGGCCAGGGGGAACTGCCCTTCCACGGAGGTGGAAGGGATAGTAGCCAACCCGGGAAGAACCAGCAGCAAACCCGGGGAAGGCCGAGCAGACGAAAGAACAGCGCAGGGTCCTGTGTCGTTCCTCCACGAAGAGGGGGAGCGACAGCAGACGAAAGAACAGCGCAGGGTCCTGTGTCGTTCCTCCACGAAGAGGGGGAGCGACATAATGGTGCCGTGACTCGGATAGAAAACTTAGGAGGGAAGAAACGGGAAGAAACGGGAAGAGCTGGGAAAATATCAGAGAGAGAGACTAGCAAACAGCCTAGGGAAAAGCCGGACGAAAAAGGAGCCAGAAGAAGCTATTGAAAGCCTAGGCATAGACTCGGATACGGACTACGGGGGGAAGCTGGGAGAAATCTCTAAGGTCGAAAGCGAAAGTGAAAGCTAGAACAAACAGACTCGGACGCGGACTGTGGGGAGAGGCCAGGAGAAATGAGGGAGGAATATTGTTGGAGGAAAGCTTGGGGAAACATACCGGGTAGAGAAAAGTGTTAGGGAAATTGAAGCCGTGGGGGGCAGGCCGAGGCGGATACGAAAGCCACTTTGGGATTCTCAAGTTAGCCCGGGAATAGGGGGTGAAAAGTTGAAACCAGAAGCTGAAACGTGAGCCTGGTTGGGATCCGTCTGATTAGCCCGGGGAGCAAAGGACGGGAAGCCAAACCGTGGGGCGGAGACGTACGCTGGGTTGAATTCGCCAGGCTAGCCCGGGGAACTTAGATTGAATGCTAGTGGCGGACACGTAAGCTACGCTGTGTTACTCGCGGAAGCTGCCGCGTGCAGAGAGAGCACGGGGCGTGAATAGATAGGGAACGGGGCTGGCGCGAGGCTGTGGTTCAGACGCGAAAGGGTTAAGCGTGGAGACCGCGGAGCGCGCGAAGCCAAGCCGCGCAAAGCCGGGAAGCTGCGCAGATGAGAGAGGCGCGCGGGCTGAAGCGGCGCAGAGCCGGGAACCCGCCGGCGGGGCGAGGTGCCGGAAAGCCGCAGGGATAAGAGAAACAGAAGTTTAGAAGTAAAGTGAGAAAAATAGGAATGCTGGAAGATAGAAGTAAAATGGGAGAAATAGGAATGCCCGGAGATAGAGAAATAGAGAAATAAAAAGGCCTCCCTACAACACTGCAATGTGAGAGCTTGGATTCGGTCTGCCTAATCAAGTGAGGCGATGAGCACCTGCGGGCAGCTAGCAGCTTATGCGCCGCAGGTCACCGAAGACAGGCACGAATTAACATCAGTAAGGCTTCCCCACAATACAACCATTAGGAGGCTTGGATTCGGTCTGCCTAATTAAGGCGGTAAGCGCCAGCAAGCAGCTCGACCAGAGTATGAGCTGCAGGTCACCGAAGATAGGCACAAACCAACACTAATAAGTCTCCCCCACAATACGGCAATGAGAAGGCTTGGATTCGGTTTGCCTGATAGGTTTTGTAAACACCTGCAGGCAGTTCTAGCAGAGCAAAGCATGCGCTGCAGGGCACCGAACACAGGCACGCATCAGCGCCTAAAAACCTCCTCACAACATGGCGAAGAGAGGACCCGGATTCGGTTTGCCTGATAGGACTTGTAAGAGCCTGTGGCAACTCTAGCAAGTAGAGCAGAGTGTGTGCCGCGGGACACCGAAGACAGGCGCGTATCAACGCTAAAAAATAAAAAGAAAGGGGGATCTGTGGGGAGCAATCCGGACTAGACTAAGTTACTCGAATTAGGACTTATTCTATGCATCTGCTCTCCCACAATATGGCGCTGGGAGAGAAGTAAACAGCTTCCGCACAGCTGCCTCCAGTTCAACCAATAAACTGTAGGACTTGCTCCTGATTGGAGGAGAGCAGCGTACTCGGCGTGTGGGCAGCCGAGTTAGGATTGGCGGAGGAGGACTATAAAGGAGGAGAGAGACAACATGCACCGGGAACATCTATGGGGAACATCTAAGGGAACCCGTGCAGCCCCCGAGAGAACCGGCCGGCGGTGTGCCGCTCCCCTGCGGAAGTGGGGAATGCGGCCAGGGGGAACTGCCCTTCCACGGAGGTGGAAGGGATAGTAGCCAACCCGGGAAGAACCAGCAGCAAACCCGGGGAAGGCCGAGCAGACGAAAGAACAGCGCAGGGTCCTGTGTCGTTCCTCCACGAAGAGGGGGAGCGACAGCAGACGAAAGAACAGCGCAGGGTCCTGTGTCGTTCCTCCACGAAGAGGGGGAGCGACAATGTATACTAAACTGATCTTCTGTAAAAAAAAAAAAAAAAAGAAATTATCAATTCCCAACTTGACTCTCACTGGGATTAAACATGACAATAGGTCTGATCTGATTTCATCATCATTTAAAAAATCATCTATTATTTTTCACTTTATGTTTCTGTGTGGGAGCAAACTGTTGAAATCTTTACTTAATGTATGCTAAACTGAGCTTCTGTATATAAAGAGAATCGAAAATGAATCTTGATGTGAATGGAAGGGGAGAAGGAGTGGGAGAGGGGAGGGTTGCGGGTGGGAGGGACGTTATGGGGGGGAAGCCATTGTAATCCATAAGCTGTACTTTGGAAATTTATATTCATTAAATAAAAGTTAAAAAACAAAAAACAAAAAAAAACCCAAAGAACTAGTTCCAGAACCAGCCAAGCTGTATTACTCAATGCAGCACTGTTTCTATCTCTTACTCATTGTAGGCTGCCAAGTTTCTTCTGTATCTCTTCCTTTTCTCTCCTTGCAGGCAGACTTTTCTCTGGTTGATTTGCCAGACCCCCTTGGCAAGACTACCCTGCTCCACTTACACATACATTTGGGAAGGTCAGTGTTTGAATCTGGTTGATCCATTTTCTCAGTGAACACATTCTAATTCCCTAGGGTAGAGAGTGGGATTGGCTCAGAGCGGTCTGCAGACCAGTTCCTTTTGAGTTTGTCGTGTTTTCTTTACCTGATCAGTTGTGATTTGTGATGGCAAGGCTCACGTGCTGGAAATATGCTTGAGAGGTCCATTTGGTTGAGGGCATATAGGAGTGGTGGGGTAGTTTAACAGAAGGAAATCCTGGGCCATGGAAACCTCTCCCGAAGTGTTTGCTTATGGGAAAAAAAGACTTATCCCAGTATATATTAGGTTTTTCCAATGTTTGTGAATATTTACTTCTGGAATCAAGAGGCATTTTTAGATCAAAAAGACAGGTTTAAAATAGAAATTCCTTGCTGGTATTTTTCCTTACATATTTCATGTCTGAAGTTTTCTGAACCAAAGTTAAGAAAATATTAATTTCCTTGATTTTTTTTGACTGTCAAATCAATCCCATAATCTTTCTTTTGTAAAATTAAAATGGATTTCTTTGAAGTTTTTATTTGTTTGGTTTCCATTATGTCATCATCATTCACTCATTGAGAAATATTTTAGAAAGAGTAATGAACTTCTTAAGTTCCTGAACTGTATTTCCTTGGGGACAATATGGATACTGACTTCTTTTTTTTTTTTTTTTTGACAGGCAGAGTGGACAGTGAGAGAGAGAGACAGAGAGAAAGGTCTTCCTTTGCCGTTGGTTCACCCTCCAATGGCCGCCGCGGCCAGCGCGATGCGGCCGGCGCACCGCGCTGATCCGATGGCAGGAGCCAGGAGCCAGGTGCTTTTCCTGGTCTCCCATGGGGTGCAGGGCCCAAGCACCTGGGCCATCCTCCACTGCACTCCCTGGCCACAGCAGAGGGCTGGCCTGGAAGAGGGGCAACCGGGACAGAATCCGGCGCCCCGACCGGGACTAGAACCCGGTGTGCCGGCGCCGCTAGGCGGAGGATTAGCCTAGTGAGCCGCGGCGCCGGCCCTGGATACTGACTTCTTAATAACCATCCAATAAATGATACTTAATCCTGCTCAGATCCTCCTTGCAATCTTTTCAGAAAGTCCTGTGTGCAGTGTGAATATTCCCATATGTCTCTTACGATTACAATTATGAAATGGAGCCATCATGATAATGAATTTTGTCCCTTATCACCTTATCTTCCCTAGTTCTTTGTTTTACTCTCACCGTTTTGGGCTTGTGCTTTTTGAATGAAATCTTAACGCCTTATTTCTTGACCATGAGGTCCAACAATTTTTAGAGAATGCAGCCCATGACAATACCCAAAGCCTTTTTTATTATTGGGGAGAAATTATCACCTTGGATTTTCTCTTTTGACTTTTGTTTTTCACTTGTTCATCTGTTATAATTTATTAGCTGTATAGCAGATCTTCCTTTCTAAACTTCAATCTCATCACATATTTTATTACAAGTAACATGCTGGTGTCCTAAAGTAATGAAAAAATCACATAGTTTGGCTAAGTACAAAATGCATCAACCTAGAGTCTGATAACTAACTGATGGCTCTCTTAAAGTTACACTTCCTTTACATATATTTTTCTGATATCTAAGAATCCAGTGGTGTATCATTGTGTGGTATTTCAGTGGCCAGGAAAATAAAACCTGTAAGCTATATCATCTAAATATACTAAACCAAATTATACACCATTTGCTATCAGCCAAAGAAATAAAAGAGAAAGAAAATAACAATAACCACAGCAAAAAAACAAAATAAAACAAAACAAAAAGCTAGCCCAGAAGTTTGAGTTTTTATGTAGAAGAGGCTCATGAGCCAAGAATAAAGACATCCAAAAAAGTTATCTAGGGTTATCTGTAAAATTAGGATAATGTCTTTATGTTTCCATCTAAATAAAAACTGTAAGACTCTTAGAATCCTTATGTTAATTTGTATGAGAAACTATTTAGCACACACTTTGTAAGATATCTAGAGATACTGATATTTCAGAATACTGCAATACCAAGGCATTGTCCTAAATATCATGCATTTGTGGCTTTGAAGCTATGAGGTCAAAGTAAATCAAGGGTGGACACTGTGGCACAGTGAGTTCAGCAGCTTGGAATGCCTGCATGCTAAGATCAAGTCCTGCCTCTACTTCCAGTATAGCTTCCTGCCAATGCACCTGGGAGACAGATGATGAAGGTCAAAGTAATTGTATTCCTTTGCTGCTCATGTGGAAGACCCCAGTGGAATTCCTGGCTTCTGGCTTCAGCCTGGACTAGCCCCAGCTCTTGCAGGCATTTTTAGAATGAACCAGAGGGTAGAAGATCTCTCTTCCTCTCTCTCTCCATCTCTGTAATTCTTTCAAATAAATAAATATATAAATAAACTTGAAAATCCTAAATCTGAATGTCTTGGTATTTGCAGACAGGAGCACCCTTCTCAGAATTTAGAGTTCTGAATTGAATTTCTGGCTCTGCTACTTTGTAGCTGTAGGACCTTGGGCAGGTTACAGAATTTTCTCTGAGCCTCATTGCCTTTCCTAATTGAGGAAGCTGTAATGGATTTTCTATCTTTAATGTTACTCAGGCCTTAATGGCTTCAGGCTTGATGTAAGTCTGAATAACCAGCAACCTTAACATTTATGATTAAAATAGAATGACCCATCTTTACAATTTTTGAAGGTAACCTTATCATAGGCAGAAAAGAGAAAGATAACAATGAAATGGCAATGACTAATCTGCTATTCACATCTCACATAATGAATGATCTATGTATTGTATAATCATGAACAGCATAAGAAACAAAGAATTTTCTAATACTATCAACTAAATTCATGTGAATCATTTCATTGTGGGAATTGTGACTGTTTTCCTGATCTGATGATGAAATAGTGTCTAAGCTGTAGGGCTCTGTATGCTCAATGAAAGATCTATTACCTATGATGATAGTGTGCACACTAAGTGTAATGATTTAGATGATTGATTCTATAACACCTAATTATTATCTGTGGGCTGCTCAGAGATTCTATATTCCATGGGCATGGCCAGTCTTCTATACTTGAAATTCCTGTAGATTGTGCTGGTATCAAGTTATTCCTATAGGAACTCATTGGCATTGATCTTCTAGGGCAGCGAATGATAGTTTAAAAACAGACTTTGGCTTTTTTTGTTGCTGAGTTTGCTTTAAATGACTTTACAAACTTGTAGAGAATGTGATATATGTTACTATCTATCAGAAAATGTGTTAGCAATGTGTCAGTGAATGTTTATTTATACGCACTGCTTGCATTTACAGTGACTGTTTTATCATTTTCTCTTTATATATATTTCTGTCCTTACTAGTTCCTTCATGAACATTGATTAGTTTTAGAAAATGCATTTATATGGTTTATTTAATCAAAACATAGTCAGGGAAGCAAATAATTAAAAAGAAAGTAGCATAATTGCTAATGTGTAGAAATAGCAGAATAATTTGAATATTTATATCTAATGCTAATTTTGACACTAAACTGCATGATTTTGATAAAGTTCACTTAACTTTTTAAAATAGATTTATTAATATATTTGAAAGGCAAGGTGACAGGAAGAGGTAAAAATAGAGCCTATCTTCCATCGGCTGGGTCACTCCTCAAATGGTTGTAAAAGCCAGGACCGGGGCCAGGCCAAAGATAGGAGCCCAGAACTCCATGTCTCCCACTTTGGTGTCAGGGACTCAAATACTTGAACTATTATTATCTGCTACTTCCCCAACACATTCTCAAGGAGCTATATATTTTTTAAAAATCTTTTATTTAATAAATATAAATTTCAAAAGTAAAATTTTTGGATTATAGCACTTTTTCCCCTCATAATCTCCCTCCTACCCGCAACCATCCCATCTCCTACTCCCTCTCCCATCCCATTCTTCATTAAGATTTATTTTTAATTATCTTTATATACAGAAGATCATATTAGTATATACTAAGTAAAGATTTCAACAGTTTACACCCACACAGATACACAAAGTATAAAGTACTGTTTGAATACTAGTTATTCCGTTAATTCACATAGTACAACACATCAAAGACAGAGATCCTACATGGGGAGTAAGTGCACAGTGACTCCCATTGTTGATTTAACAATTTTTTTAAACTTTTATTTAATAAATATAACTTTACAAAGTACAACTTTTGAATTATAGAGGCTTTTCCCCCATAACTTCCTTCCCACCTGCAACCCTCCCATCTCCTACTCCCTTTCCCATCACATTCTTCATCAAGATTCATTTTCAATTATCTTTATATACAGAAGATCTACTTAGTATTTACCAAGTAAAGATTTCAACAGTTTGCACCCACACAGACACACAAAGTATAGAGTACTGTTTTAGTAGTAGTTTTACCATTAATTCACATAGTACAACACATTAAGGACATAGATTCTACATGGGGAGTAAGTGCACAGTAACTCCTGTTGTTGATTTAAAAATTGGCATTCTTATTTATAACGTCAGTAATCACCCGAGGCTCTTGTCATGAGCTGCCAAGGTTACGGAAGCCTCTTGAGTTCACAAACTCTGGCCTTACTTAGACAAGGCCATAGTCAAAGTGGAAGTTCTCTCCTCCCTTCAGAGAAAGGTACTATGTGCTATATTGTAAGCAGAGTAGCAAGACTCGAATTATCACACCAATCAGGGATGCAGGCATCTCAAGCAGGGACTTAATCTGCTATACAACACTTGCCCCCACTTAACTCTTTGAACAATAATTTTTTTATCTGAAAATGAGTATTGTAGTACCTGATCTATTTTTTTCACAGATTCTTTTGTCTTTGAAATAGCCAGTATCATTTTTATGAATGAAGAGAAATTACTGCCTGTAATTCTTTTGAATTTAAGTTATATTTAAATATATTTTTACAATATATAAGAATACAATAATGGTGGATTGTATTGGTATTAAGTTATATTAGTGACGATGAAAATACACACAATTTATATATCTGGATATACTTGATCACAAATTAGTTGATCATGGATTAATGTGAAATCAATGTTATGATGGATGTGCATACTCTGGAATTGAAAAGGTTTTGCTCATATGAAAGATATTGAAGAACTACAGCAGCACAGAAAATTGGAAATGCAAGAAAGAAACCTCAGAGACAAAGCAGTTCAGTTGTTCTCAGTCCTAGGCTAGTCCACTGTTACATTGCAATCGTGTAGATTGGGTCAGAAGACTATTGCTAACAAAGAACAATAATTTTCATTTTTAACCATGAAGGAATTACTGCTATATGATTTCCTTTTCACTAAAAACAACTGGAGAAATGGCAAAAGTATACTAGTTTGTATGGCTAAAGCATAGACATATATAGGAATTTATGGTTTATGAGTAGGAAAGTAAACAGAATGCCAATGAACAGTGACTTGATTAATTTCAGTGAAGTAGAAATTCTGGGAAATAAAACGAAGTGTGGTTGATGTCAGATCATGAAGTATTGCAAATCCAAGACCCAGCACTAATATATATATATGTTTATATATATATTTATATGGGTGTGTATGAAAGAATATATATGAAAGAATTATAGTTCATAAGGCAATAATGAAAATAAAATAGCATTTTAAAAATTTTCAACTAATCCAGAAGTCATGGGAAAATAAAAGGACAACTAGAAATAAATTGTAATAGATAAATTTAAACTATACTATGTTAGTAATTATATTATATTTAAATAATAAAATACTTGAATTAAAATGTTGCAATTGACAGGTTGCATTACAAAAGATCCAACTGAATGCATCCTAGAATGATCCAACCTAAAATACAAATACACAAAGAGATTAAAAGTAAAACACTGGACAAAATGCCATGTAAATTCTTATTATAAGAAAGTTGCTGTTGAAAATATTATATCAAATAAAAACTCTAAATGAGAAATAAAAGGTGAGGAGGGATACTTTTTTGTATATTTATTTATGGAATAATTTTAAATAATAAAATGTCCAATTTATGCAGGGTTTGGCACATGGTCCTAATAGTATGGCACCTGTGCTAGCTTGACAGAATCTCTATCTTGAGAATCAGCAAGCGTAATGCCTTTTTGAAGATAATAGTGGACTAATTCCTAGTTTACTGTATTACCCCCTTTTATTACTCAAGAACAGACTTCTATTTTTTCTTGTTTTATATTTTGGTTAATGCCTTTCTCTTGTTAGAAGAAGGAAGAAATTGAAAGTAAGGAATTTTGTATTCATTTTCCCCATGTATTATTTGAAAGCTTATCCTCATTGTAGCGTATTCACAAGATATTCTTAGGACATTTTATTTGAATCTGTCAACAAACAGAATCAAGGCAGCTTTTTATTCATATTTTGAAAAAAAATATTATTAAGAAAAATCTAAGTTATTACAGGAAAAGGAATATGACAGGTATGTATCACAGGATCTTTTTCATGAAATGAAGATTTCAAGGAGAAAACCAGAGTCGTCTATCTTTACTGTGTTTTGCTTTATTTTAAAATCCTGCCATGTATAAATGAGGCAGAAATGCAGCAACTATAGTTTTAGGTTGGGATAATTTGGTTGAGATTGTTTTATTCATGTTATCTCAATTTACTTTTTCAGTATCACTTGCAGCCAAGTTGAACTGTCCTCATTGTATGGATGAAGAAATTGGTATTGTAGGAAGTTTAGTACCTTTAGAGAGTCAAAAGGTATGGACTTATCCAGGCCAGTTAGAACATAAAACTTGTGTTTTTTAAAGATTGTACCTATGGGAAAGAAAATGAAAAACACTGGGAAATTGTGAGTCATCCAAATAATAATAAATATGGTCACCACATTAAACAATGAATCCAGACTATGTAATCATACAAAAACACTTGCAATGTCTTTTGTTTCATATGGTAGAGAACTAAGCAATGACTGTCTTCTGTGAGTTTTTTGATGTCTGTATTCAAGGAGAAGGGAGAAAAAGTAATCAAGAAACCAGCTATAATTTTAAAACATATGGCCTAGAGCCATTCTATATTTGGTCGAAGCACAGATACAGACAATCATTAGGGCCCTTCAAAAGTTGAGAGATATGCTTTATAGTAACGCCTTCCCCCACTTGTTTTCAGTATTGTACTCATAGCCTGTTTGGGTGGCTTTGTAGCCTTGGTAACAATTTAATTGTTCCATTAGAGGCAAATGGCTTTCTAAAAAATTTTGCTGGTTTCTATTATCAAGTTAGAAAAATTCATGAGAGCTCTACTGGGGCTCAGAGAATGCAATATATGATCATTAGTATGAGGTTGACTCTGATTTAAAGTCCACACTGAAGTCTCTGTGAAAAACTTGGAAAATGCAGTTGCCTTTTCACACCTCAGCATCTCTTGGGACTGGCTATGATACCCTAACTTAAAAAAAAAAACAAACAACAAACAAAAAAATTTAGAGGAATAAAAGGAAGCAGTATTTCATTTTGAAAGGATGGTGTGTAGGTTGTAAATAAAGATAGACCAGGAAAGGAATTTTTAATTATGCTTCTGAGGGAGGGTTTCTATTTATTTATTTTTAAAGGCAGCATAAGAGAGAGAGGGGAAGAGAAGGAGAAAGAGAGAGAGAGAGATCTTCCATCCACTGGTTCATGCTCCTGATGGCCACAGCAGTCAGCAGTTAATCCGGCTGAAGCCAGGAGCCAGGAGCTTCATCTGGGTCTCCCACATAAGTGACAGGGGCTGGCCCGAACACTTGAGCCGTCTTCTGCTGCCTTTCCCATATACGTTAGCATGGAGGTGGTTTGGAAGTGGGGCAGCCACAAAAAATTGGTGCCTATATGAGATGCTGGCATTGCAGGTGGTGGTTTTACCCACTATGCTATGATGCCAGCCCCTGTGCAGGGAGTTTGACAGACTTTGGACGGAAAGCTGAGGACAAGGAGAAGATGCAATTGGTATTGCCTTGGGTTTGGCAATGGGTGTTCTCAGGAGGAGTAATGCTAAGCTGTTGAATGAATGACAGCATCTGAGGTCTGCGCAACCAGCTCTGACCAAGTTTTGACAGATGGAGGCCACATTGTGTGGGAATTCCTGTATTTCCATTCCAATTTCATTTCCTTTTAGAAAGTTCAGGCAGCTGAAGTCACAGCAGCTGACCTCTGCCTGCCACCCCGGGGAGGGAAACAGTAGGCAGCAGCAGAACAAGGCTCTTTTTTTACCAGGGCTGTAGGGGACCACAGGCCTGACTGGGAAGACCTGGAGAAGGAGGTCTTGTGCTGACACTTACCATCAGCACAGAGGCGCTACCAGTCTTTGCTTTGTGTATTCCATCAGGCAACCTGGTGTGGACAGATGGCTGAGCTCAGAGTCTTTTACAACTGACAACTAGGTGACATGAGTCAGTTTTTTGACACCTGCGAACCATTTTCTTCATTCATTCAAAACTCTAACTTGTAGGGTTGTTACGAAGACTAAGATTGATACATGTAAATATTTAGTACAATGTTCAGTACAGATTAGGCCTCAATAAAGACCCTAATTACTTAACCAAATGAAATTCTTATCATATTTTTCTTTCTAGAAATTCACTTTCCCAATTGTTTTCCAAGAGGCACATGGTCTGGTGCTAACACAGTGCTGGGAATTAGAAGATAATAAAACCTCATCTCAGCTCTCAGCACATAGTCTACTCCTTTGCTGGTAGACTGTCCTTTTTCCAGGGAATGATTTTAGCTTGTTTTGTCAAAGATTACCTGATTGTACATACATAGTTGTTAATTTCTAGGTATTCTATTCCATTCTGTTGGACTACATGTATACTTTTGTGTGTCAATATTGAGCTGTTTTGATTACAGCAGCCCTGCAGTATACCTTGAAATATGGTGTTGTGATGCCTCAAGCTTTGTTTTTATTAAGATTACCTTGCCTATTCAGGATCTTTTGCTCAGATGAATTCTATGATTGTTTTTTTCCCTAGATTTGTGATTTGCTATAAATTATTAATGATAAATCTATAAGTTTCTTTGAGTAGTATGGATATTTGCTGATATTATCTTTCAATCCATGACCGTGGAAAATTTTCTTGTGTCTTTTATTTACTTTGTTAATGATTTATAGTTTTTATTATGGGCATCTTTTAAATCCTAGTTAAATTTACCCTGAGTTATTTAATAATTTTTTTTGTAGCTGCTGTGAACAGGACTGATCTTGCAAGTTCCTTTGCAGCCAGAGTGTCGCGGTATAAGAGTGCTACCGATTTTTTGTGTTGATTTTGTATCCTACAACTTTGCCAAATTTGAGAATTCCTGCCTCAAGCAGATTGGCAGCTGCATATCTACAAGGTCCCATGAGACACTGAGCACCGACAAAGGCTTGCAAGCAGCCTCATAAATAGGTAGGTAGACATAGAAAATCCTGAATCAGACACCAGATTTTAGGTGAACAGGCAGGCACAAACGTGTCAAAAGTGAAACCCTGCAGGCAGAAGATAATTTATGATCATGAAATCCTCAGACATTCCTAGAATTGCTCAACACAAAGCATTGACCAGAACTGTACCCTCCTATACCCTGTTCTCCTTTCTGGAGGAATCTGATCTCTACTACCAGATTCTTACTCTGAAGAAGGTCACTGATAGTATCCAAACTGGGGACATAGCCTTCCTCTGTAAGCTCTTATCTCAGATGGAGAGAGGCCTGAAAGGCAGTCATTATTTAAAATGACTGAATATTGGTTTCCCAAAGATGCCCACACCGCAATGCCTGGAACCTGAAAAATACATTTTATGTTGTCTGGCAAAAGGCACTTGGCAGATGTAGTTAAGATTTTAGCAATTAGAATAAAGGTTATCCTGGCTTATCTGGATGATAAACTCACATTATCCCTTAAAGGTGGAGAACCTTGACTAGAAGAGACGTACACCTTAAGAACCCTTGCTTGTAAGCTGATGGGGAGTCCAGGACCCCTAGAATTTGTTATCTGTTGGCCTCATTGCCTGGTGCTTTGCAGTAATCACCCACTTCCTTTCACTGCTACCCAGAGTCAGCGTTTGGCTTGCTTGCATACCAGACAAGCAGACTCAAGTTTGTAACGACAGTTTACAAGTAAACAGTTACCTCGTCCCATGACCACAATGGACTAAATTTAACCAACAACCCAAATGAGCTTCGAATATTTGTCCCCAGAGCCTCCAGAAAGAAATGCAGCCTGACTGGCCCCTTGTGAGATGCTAAGCCAAGGGACCAGCTGAGCTGTAGTGCACCTGAGTGTCCAATCTGAAAAATCATAAGATAATAATCCTGTCTTGTTTTAGTGGCTAATTTGTGATTTTTCATGATAGTATAACAAAAATATTAGGCTTTAGTGAAAAGGGGATACTGGTACCACTGAGTCTGAGTTACACAGTGCGTGAAGGGATATGAGCTCTCCTGTTCCTCCTTTCCTACATCCTGGACACTGCCCTAACAAATGCTATAAAAGCCTTGGCACAATGCTTCTTAGGAAGATGTTTCTTTTTGGCAACAATGCCTTCCCATTGGTTCCTTTGCTTTTTGTAAGTTGATAAACATTTATTGTGAGCAGTAGTCTCAGAGTGAGAGTAGGTTTAAGGGTGACCTGAACCTAATTGTTTCTCTCTTTATTTTAATCATAATGAACAAGACCTTAACCATTAACTGAAATTCAGTTGTTTCCTCTTGGAAGACTCCCCCTCTTTCTGTAAGGGACATGTAATTACTGTTAGAACCAGTTATCTCCTAGTGGAGTCTTTGATTCCTCTGGGTAAAGGATCATGTCATCTGCAAACAGAGACAATTTGACTTTCTCTCTTCTAGTTTGCACTCCTTTGATTTCTTTTTCTTGACTAATGGCTCTGGCTAAAACCCCTAGAACTATATTGAATAATAGTGGTAGGAGTGGGCATTATTGTCTGGTTGCTGCCTTTTCCTGTTCAATATGATTCTGGGTATGGATATGTTGCCTTGATTGCATTGAAGTATGTTTCTTCTATAACTTTTTTTTTCAATCATGAAAGCTTGTATTTTATCAATTTTTTTATCATGAAAGGATGTTTTATCAAGTGCTTTATCTGCATCTATTGAGATAATCACATTTTTTATCCTTCATTTTTTTGATGTGATATATCATGTTTATTGATTTGCATATATTGAACCATCCCTGCATCCATGGGGTAAATCCCACATGGCCCAGATGGATGATCTTTTTGATGTGTTGTTGGATTCAACTTGCTAGTATTTTGTTGAGGATTTTTTCATGTATATTCATCAGTGATATTGGAATAGAGTTCCTTCTTTTTGTGTGTGTATCATTCTCTGGTTTTGGAAATAAGGTAAAGCTGATCTCATGGAATGAGTTTGGAAGTGGTAACTCCCTTTCAATTGTTTTGGATAATTTGAGAAGAATTTGGATTAGTTCTTCCTTAAAAGTTTGGTGGAATTCGGGCCGGCGCCGTGGCTCAATAGGCTAATCCTTCACCTAGCGGCACCGGCACACTGGGTTCTAGTCCCGGTCAGGGCGCCGGATTCTGTCCCGGTTGCTCCTGTTCCAGGCCAGCTCTCTGCTGTGGCCCAGGAGTGCAGTGGAGGATGGCCCAAGTGCTTGGGCCCTGCACCCCGTGGGAGACCAGGATAAACACCTGGCTCCTGCCTTTGGATCAGCGTGGTGCGTCGGCCACAGCGCGCCAGCTGTGGCGGCCATTGGAGGGTGAACCAATGGCAAAAGGAAGACCTTTCTTTCTCTCTCTCTCTCTCGCTGTCCACTCTGCCTGTCAAAAAAAAAAAAAAAAATTGGTGGAATTCAACAGTCCTGGATTTTCTTTGTTGTATGCTCTTTATTACTGATTGAATCTCAGTGTTGTTGGTCTATTTGGTTTTCTATATCTTTGTGCTTCAATGTTGGTAAATTCTATGTGTCTAGGGCTCTATCCATTTCTTCTAGATTTTTCCAATTTGTTGTCATGCAGCTATTTCTAATAATTTCTACTTATTCTTTGTGTTTCTGTGGTATCAGTTGTAACATCTCCTTTTTCATCTCTGGCACTGTTAATTTGAGTCATCTCTCCCCCCTTTTTTTTGGTTCATTATGCCAGTGGTTTATCAGTTTTGCTTAATTTTTCAAAAAACCAGCTCTTCATTTCACTGATTTTTTGGGTCTATTTTTTATTTCTGTCTTGTTATTTCTTTTCTAATTCTTTAAAAAAGGTTTATTAATTTATTTGAAAGGCAGATTTACAGAAAGAGAGAGGGAGATCTTTCTTCTGCTGGTTCATTCACAGATGGCTGCAAAGGCCAGGGCTGGGCCAGACTAAAACAAAGGAGACAGGAACCAGGAGCTTCATCTGAGTTTCCCATGTGGGTACAGAGGTCCAAGCACTTGGGTCATCTTTTGCTGCTTTCCTAGGTGCATTATCAGTGAGCTGGATTGTAATTGGGGCAGCTAGGACTTGAACTGGCACCCACAGGGGATGTTGGCATTGCAGGTGGCAGCTTAACCCTGTATGTCACAATGCTGGCCACTTTCCTAATTTTTATTATTTCTTCCCTTCTACTAAATTTACATGTTTTTTGTTCTTGTTTTCTTTTTTAAAAATTTTATTTAAGTTATACAAGTTTAATATATACAGATTTAGTAACATAGTGGCCCTCCTCCCCACTATCCCTCCTGCCCATGCTCTAACCCTTCCTCCCCCTCCCTCTTGGATTCCCACTCTTAATTTTTACAATGACCTCTTTTCAGTACACTTAATGATCATATAGTTAACCCTACTCTAATTAAGAATTCAACAAGTATTAGGAAGAGAAAGAAAAGAAAACAAAATACAACACTGTTCCTCAATGAAAGAGACAAAGGCTATAAGCAATCATTAATTCTCAATTCTCTATTTCATTCTAATACATTCCATTTCAGGTGCTCTAAGTATAATGGTTTCCAGTTGTGACCATTTTTTTGCAAAAGACTTAATTTCATTTTTTTAACAGTTAAGTAGTAATCCATAGTGTATAATATGCTATAATTTTTTAAAAAAAATATACCATAATTTTTTTATCCAATCAACAGTTGCTGGACATCTGGGTTGATTCCATATCTTAGCTATTGTGAATTGAGCTGCAATGAACATGGGGGTACAGATAACTCTTTCATATACTGATTTCTTTTGGTTTGGGTAAATTCCCAGGACTGGGATGGTTGGGTCATATATTCAGATTTCTGAGGTATCTGCCACAGATTTCTGAGGTATCTTGCCCACAAGGTCTTTATTACTGATTCAATTTCCAGCTTGGTTATTGGTCTGTTTAGGTTTTATGTATCTTCATGACTCAATTTCAGTAGATTGTATGTGTCCAGGAGTTTATCCATTTCTTCTAGATTTCCCATTTTGTTGGCACACAGCTCTTTTCCGATGATTCTTTTTATTTCTGTGGTATCTGCTATTACATTTCCTTTTTCACTTCTGATTTTGTTGATTTTTGTTTTGCTTCTCTTTTTTTGTTAGTTGGGCCACTGATGTATCAATTTTGTTTGTTTCTTTTAAAAAAAACAGCTTTTCATTTCACTGATGTTTCATCTTTTTTTTGATTTCAACTTTATTTCTTCTCTAATTTTAATTGCTTCTTTCCTTATATTAATTTTGGGTTTGGTTTGTTATTGTTCTAAGTTCTTGAGATGTATTGATAGCTCATTTATTTGGTACCTTTCCAATTTCTTCATATAGGCACTGACTGCTATAAACTTCCTTCCTAATACTGCTTTTGCTGTATCCAATGTTTTGTCATGATATATTGTCATCTTCATTTATTTCTAGAAATTTTTTGATTTTGCTTTTGATTTCTTCAATGACCCACTGTTTATTCAGGAGCATGTTGTTTAGTCTCCATTTGTTTACATATGATTTAGAGATTCTTGAGATGTTGATTTTCAGCTTCATTCCATTGTGGTCAGAGAAGATGCATGGTATGATCTCAAATTTTTTTTTTTTGAATTTGCTGAGACTGGGTTTATAGCCTATCAGATGGTCTATTCTAGAGAAAGTTCCAGGCACTGATGAGAAGAATGTGTTTCTGCCACTGTGGGGTGAAAGGTTCTGTAGATATCTGCTAGGTCCATTTGGACTATAGTGTCAATGAACTCTGTCGTTTTCTTGCTGTTTTTTTGTCTGGTTGATCTGTTACTGAAAGTTGGGTATTGAAGTCCCCTATTGCTATTGTATTTGAGTCTATGTCTCCATTTAGGTCTATTAACATTTCTTTTAAATAGCCAAGCACCCTTTATTTGGGTGCATATACATTTATTCTAGACACATCTTCTGTTGAATTGGTCCCTTAATCATTACATAGTGTCCTTCTTTGTCTCTTTTAACAGTTTTTGTGTTAAAGTCTATTTTTTTGATCCTAGAATGGCTACACCAGCTCTTTTTTAGTTTCTGTTAGCATGGAATATCTTTTTCCATCCTTTCACTTTCAGTCTGCATGTATTTTTGTTGGTAAGATGTGTTTCTTGTAGGCAGCAAATATATGGGTTTTGTTTTTTAATCGCTTCAGCTAGTCTGTATCTTTTAACTGATAAATTGAGGCCGTGTACATTCAAGATGACTATTGACGAGTAATGACTTGGCCCTGCCATTTTACCATGAATATTCCTATTGTTTACTTTGGATTTATTTTGAAAATCTACTGGAGAATTTTATGCCTTCTTATTCTTACATAGTGATGACTATCTTTCTGTGTTTTTGTATGTAGCATATCCTTAATCATCTTTTTAAAGGATGGATGAGTAACAACAAATTCTTTCAATTTCTGTTTGTTATGGAAGGTCTTTATTTCACCTTCATTCATAAATGAAAGCTTTGCAGAGTTTAGTATTCTGGGTTGACAGTTTTTTTTTTCTTTTAAGACTTGGACTATATCATACCATTCCCTTCTAGCCTGTAGGGTTTCTGATGAGAAGTCAGCTGTGAGTCTAATTGGAGATCTTCTGATCTTGCATCCTTCACTTCTAATATTTCCTTTGGATTTCTCTTTTAAATCTAAATTTCATGGGAAAAATTTTCATTCATGTCATGTGTGGTTTTCTTTAGTCATGAATTTTCTTCTGATTGCTTTTGAGGAACCCTATGATTATTTTTTTTGAATTCCATTTCTGGCATTTCCTCAATCTCTTCATCTTCACATTCTAATACTGAAATATTATTTTGTTCCTTTGTGGGAAATGTAGTGTCTTCCTTACTCTTGTTTCTTGAATTTTTGCATTCATTTTCAGACATTTGTAGAGTTGATTTTCATTTTTTTTTCTTCTGATAGCTTTTATCTTTGAATTATCCCTCTGTGGCTTAGTGGGATGTCAGCACTTTCAGTGAATACCAAGAGGTGTGTGATGCCTGTGTTTGCCGGAGAGCTCTGGTGGGATGAGTTTTCCAGGGTAACACCCAAGTTGAGCATAGTAGATCTCAGTATTCAACTACACCCTGCACCTTTAGCTAGACCAGAAAACCTTAAGGACTGATTCTGAGGTCAGAGTGCTACTTAGCGATTATCATTCTATTATTCTGCTGTGTGGACTGCTTCTCATTTTAGAAATCCTCTTCTTTTTAATTCTTTTTATTATTTTTTACCTGACACTTAATCCTATCTATATTATCACTTTAACACTTAAAATGGTATTTTACCACCTGGATTAAGGGGATCTGGGAAACCATGGTAAGTTTTTAAACTGTACCCTTAGAAGTAAGTCCATAGGAATGTACGCAGAGCTATACAGCTTTACAGTTACAAACTTCATACACTTCATAATTACAACTTTAGGAACATGGTGATTCTTTCTACCATGCCCACCCTCCCAACTATAGTCCCACACCACTTCCTCCTTACACTCTTATTCCCACTCTAATTTTTTACTTAGACCTATTTTCAACTGACTTTATACACATATATTTAACTCTATATTAAGAGTTCAGCAAATAGTATGGAAAAAAAAAACACTGTTCCTCAACAATAGATAAAAGGGTTGTTCAAGGTATAGCATCTCAAAGTGATAATTTCACTTCAACAGATTGCCTTTTAGGTTTCTATTAGTTATCATAGGTCAGAAAACTTATAATATGTGTCTCTTTGGGAATGGCTTATTTCACTAAGAATCATGTTTCCCAGATTCATCCAGTTTGTTGTAAATGACCAGATGTCATTTTTTAATGCTGTGTAGTATTCTATGGTAAGCATATCCCATAATTTCTTTATCCAGTCTTTGTTTGATTGGCATTTGGATTGATTCCATGTATTAGCTATTGTTAATTGAGCTCCAATAAATATGGGGGTACAGACAACTCTTTGTATGATGATTTCATGTCCCTAGGGTAAATTCCCAGGAGTGGTATGGCTGGATCTTATGGTAGGTTTATATTGAGATATCTGAGATATCTCTGTACTGTGTTTTATAGTGGCTTTATCAGTTTATATTCCCAGCAACAATGGATTAGGGTATCCTTTTCCTCAATCCTCAACATTCTTTTGTTTGTTGATTTCTGTGTGAAAGCCATTCTAACAGGGGTGAGGTGAAACTTCATTGTGGTATTGACTTGTGTTTCTTTGACGGCTAGTGACCCTGAACAATTTTTCTTTTCTTTTTTTTTTAAACTTTTATTTAGTAAATATAAATTTCCAAAGTACAGTTTATGGATTACAATGGCTCCCCCCCCATAACTTCCCTCCCACTCACACCCCTCCCATCTCCTGCTACCTCTCCCATTCCATTCACATCAAGATTCATTTTCAATTATCTTTATACACAAAAGATCGATTTAGTATATATTAAGTAAAGATTTCACCAGTTTGCACCCACATAGAAACACAAAGTGTAAAATACTGTTTCATTACTAGTTATAGCATTACTTCTATTGGACAACACATTAAGGACAGATCCCACATGAGGAGTAAGTACACAGTGACTCCTGTTGTTGACTTAACAGTTTGACACTCTTGTTTATGGCCTCAATAATCTCCCTAGGCTCTAGTCATGAGTTCCAAAGGCTATGGAAGCCTTTTGAGTTTGCTGACTTCGATCTTATTCAGACAGGGTCATAGTCAAAGTGGAAGTTCTCTCCTCCCTTCAGAGAAAGCTACCTCCTTCTTTGATGGCCCTGTTCTTTCCACTGGGATCTCACTCGCAGAGATCTTTCATTTAGTTTTTTTTTTTTTTTTCCCAGAGTGTCTTGGCTTTCCATGCCTAAAATACTCTCATGGGCTCTTCAGCCATATCCAAATGCCTTAAGGGCTGATTCTGAGGCCAGAGTGCTACTTAGGACATCTGCCATTCTATGAGTCTACTGTGTATCCCGCTTCCCATGTTGGATCATTCTCTCCCTTTTTGATTCTATCAGTTAGTATTAGCAGATACTAATCTTGTTTGTGTGATCCCTTTGACTCTTAGACCTATCAGTGTGATCAATTGTGAACAGAAATTGATCACTTGGACTAGTGATATGCCATTGGTACATGCAACCTTGATGGGATTGTATTGCTGAACAATTTTTCATGTGTCTGTTGGCCATTTAGATTTCTCTTTAGAAAAATGTTTGTTTAAGTCTTTGGCCCATCTCTCTTTTTATATAGAAAGTTTTATTTAATAACTATAAATTGCATGAGTACAACTTTTGGATTATAGTGGTTCTACCTCCAATACCCATCCTCCTACACCCAAACCACCTCACCTCCTTTACATGCAGAAGATCAACTCTATACTAAGTAAAGATTTCTCCAGTTTGCACCCACACAGACACAAAAAGTATAAAGTAGTGATGACTAGTTTTAGCATTAATTCTCATACTACAACACATTAAGGACAGAGGTTCTACATGGGGAGTAAGTGCACAGTGACTCCTGTTGTTGATTTAACAACTGACACTCTTATTTATGATGTCACTGATCACCTGAGGCTCCTGTCATGAGCTGCCAAGGCTATAGAAACCTCTTGAGTCAAAAAACTGACATTATTTAGACAAAGCCATAATCAAAGTGGAAGTTCTCTCCTCCCTTAAGAGATAGGTACCTCTTTCTTTGATGGCCCCTTCTTTCCACTGGGATCTCACTCACAGAGATCTTCTAGGTAGGTCATTTTTTGACACAGTATCTTGGCTTTCCATGTCTGAATTGCTTTCATGGGCTTTTTAGCCAGATTCTCATGCCTTAAGGGCTGATTCTGAGGCCAGAGTGCTGTTTAGGACATCTGCCATTCTATGAGTCTACTGTGTGGCCTGCTTCCCATGTTGGATCATTCTCTCCTTTTTAATTCTATCAATTATTATTAGCAGACAATCGGTCTTATTTATGTGATCCCTTTGACACTTAATCCTATCTTTATGATCAGTTTTGAACTCAAACTGATCAGTTTAACCAGTAAAATGGCATTGGTACCTGCCAACTTAATGGGATTTGGAGTCCCATGGCAAGTTTTTAAGTGTTCCCTTAGGGGTAAGTCCAAGATTGTGTGCCAAACTGTACATCTCCTCCCTCTCTTATTCTGACTCTTATTTTTAACAGGATCAATTTTCAGTTGAATTTAAACACCTAAGAATAATTGTGTGTTAATTAAATAGTTCAACCAATGGTATTAAATAAAAAAGAAACTACTAAAAAAGAATAAAATAGTAAGCTGTTCCTTGGCAGTCAGGACAAGGGCTGACCAAGCCCTTGCTTCTCATAGTGTCAATTTCACTTCTACAGGTTTCCTTTTAGGTGCTCAGTTAGTAATCACAAATCAGGGAGAACATATGATATTTTTCCCTTTGGGACTGTCTTGTTCCACTCAGAATGATTTTTTCCAGATTCCTCCATTTCATTGCAAATGACCGGATTTCTTTTTTTTTTACTGCTGTATAGTATTCCATAGAGTACATATCTCATAATTTTTAAATCTAGTCTTCTGTTTTCGGGCATTTAGGTTGATTCCATGTCTTGGGTATTGTGAATTGAGCTGCAGTAGACATTGAGGTGCAGACAGCTCTTTTATTTGCCAATTTAATTTCCCTTGGGTAAATTCCGAAGAGTGGAAAGGCTGGGTTATGTGGTAGGGCTATATTTAGGTTTCTGAGGAATCTGCAAACTGTCTTCCATAGTGTCTTTACCAGTTTGTATTCCCACCAATAGTGGATCAGTGTGTGTTTTCCCCCACATTCTTGCCAGCAGCTGTTGTTTGTTGATTTCTATATGAAAGCCATTCTAACTGGGGTGAGGTGAAACCTCACTGTGGTTCTGATTTGCATTTCCCTGATTGCTTGTGATCCTGAACATTTTTCATGTGTCTGTTGGCCATTTGGATTTTCTCTTTTGAAAAATGTCTGCTTAGGTCCTTGGCCTATCTCTTAAGTGGGTTGTTTGTTTTGTTGTTTTGGAGTTTCTTGATCTCTTTGTAAATTTTGGTTATTAATCCTTTATCAGTTGCATAATTTGCAAATATTTTCTTCCATTCTGTCAGTTGCCTCTTCACTTTCCTAACTGTTTCTTTTGCAGTACAGAAACTACTCTAGTTGTTGTTATCCTGATTGTTAATTTTGGCTTTGACTGGCTGTGTCTCTGGGGTCTTTTCAAGAAGTCTTTGCCTGTGCAAATATCTTGCAGGATTTCTCTGATGTTCTCTAATAATTTGATGGTGTCAGGTCATAGATTTAGATCTTTAATACATGTTGAGTGGATTTTTGTGTAAGGTGTAAGTTAGGAGTTCTGCTTCATGCTTCTGCATGTGGAAATCCAGTTTCCCAGTCATTTGTTGAGCAGACTGCCCTTGCTCCAGGAATTGGTTTTTGCTCCTTGATCAAATATAAGTTGGTTGTAGATGTTTGGATTGATTTCTGGTGTTTCTGTTCTGTTCCATTGGTCTATCCTTCTGTTTTTGTACCAGTATCAGGCTGTTTTGATTATGACTGTCCTTTAGTTTGTCTCGAAATCTGGTATTGGTATTCAGTCTATTTCTAAACTGGATTGTTTGTCTTGATGTTGGGGAGTTTCTTGAGCTCTTTTTATATACCAGATATTAATCCTTTTTCAGTTGCATAGTTTGCAAATAATTTCTCCCATTGTGTTTGTTGCCTTTTCACTTTCCTGAGTCTTTATTTTGAAGTACAGAAACTACTCAATTTGATTTAATTCCAGTTGTCAATTTTGGCTTTGACTATCTGTGCCTCCTGTGTTTTTTTAAGAGCTCTTTTTCTGTGCCAAAGTCTTACAGGGTTTCCCTAGTTTTCTCTACTGCTTTGATATTTTCAGGTGATAGATTTGGGTCTTTAAGCTATTTTGAGTGTATTTTTGTGTAATGTTTAAGGTAGGGGTCTTGCTTCATACTTCTGCATGAAGAAATCCAGTTTTCTCAGGACCATTTGTTGAAGAGATTGTCCTTGCTCCAGGGATTGGATTTAGCTCCTTGTTCAAATATAAGTTGGTTTTAGATGCTTGGATGGATTTTTGGCTTTTCTATTCTGTTTCATTGGTCTTTCCATTTTTTTTTTGTGTGCCCATACCAGGCTGTTTTGATTATAACTAGCCTGCAGCATATCTTAAAATCTGGTATTGTGATACCTCCAGTTTCAGAGGTCCTACATGGGGAGCAAGTACACTGTGACTTGTCTTCTAAATCGGATATTCTTACTTCTGCTTCATACATGGTAAGGATTTTTGCTGCATTTTTTATTTGTTCTATTGAATTCTTCATTTCAATTATTTCATTTTAATTTCTCTTTAAGATCTCAATTTCATGGGAGAAATTTTCTTTTTTGTCATGAATGGATTTCATTAGTTCATGCATTTGCTTCTAATTATTTCTATGTAATAGTATCAATTTTTTTGAATTCCATTTCTGGCATTTCTTCAATCTCATCAGCTTCACTATCTAACATTAAAGAGTTGTGTTGTTTTAGGGGCATCATATTGTCTTCTTTATTCTTGTTTCTTGAATTGTTGCATTTGTTTTTCGCTGTGGCAGATTTTATCTTTGTACTATGCCTCTGCAGATTAGTGAGGTATCTGCTTTCAGTGAATAACTAGAGGTTTGTGGTGGGTGTGGCCAGCGAGCTCTGTTCAGTTCTTTATGGTGAAGGGTGTGCCTAAAGTGACACACATAGTTTTGGCTTGGTGTGTGTATATATATATATATATATATATATATATATATATATATATTTTATCAGAAGAGAAGTTTATTCTGCTCAGGTGAGCTCCTCTCCTCAATGGAGATCAGTGCCTGAGCACTATCACCAGTTGGTATAATATTTGTCTGCTCTGTCCCAAGGATCACACAATGGATCCATGCAGTCCTCTGTGAAAGCTCAGGTTCCACAGCAATGTCCCTCACCAGGTAACCAGTTAGCGCTGTGACTCTGGACTCCTCCACAGTGACTTCCCCAAGTCCCAGCCACACTATGAGCCCTCCCACACAGCTCAGTTTTTTCATAGTCCTGGCACACAAGCCTCTCATAGTCACAAGCACCAAGCCTCTGTCAGTTCTCCCCACCAGACTCATGAGTCTCCACTCAGCTATTTACTTGGTGTGGACATGAGCTGGCACAGCTGTTACACATCTCCAAAATGGCACCCACTCTCTATTGGATTGTTATAGGACACTGTTGCAGGGTGATCTGGGAGAGAGAAATGTGTCCCTTCTTTTTTTTCTCCTCTAGTTTGGCAGGTACACTATCCCCCACAGGTCTCCAAGCTGAATTCCCTCTAGGCTCTTCCTGCAGCTCTATCACTAGTGGCTTTGGCTGCTGTGGTCTGGTCTCATCTCCCTCTACAGTGCTGGTGCAGAGGCTCTGAACTGCTAGGGTCTTGAATTGTGGGTTCCCATGCCCTCCACATAGATCCACTGTATCCCTATAATTTACATCAAGTTTCTTCTGCCATTTTCTCCCTAACTCTTCCCTGAGACTGCACCCTCTCCACTTTTTAAAAATATTTATTTATTTATTTATTTTAAAATCAGAGTTACACAGAGAGAGAAGGAGCAGAGAGAGAGAGAGGTCTTCAAATTCTTCTTCACTCCCCAATTGTCCACAATGGCCAGAGCTGCACTGATCTGAATCCAGGAGCTTCTTCCAGGTCTCTCTCACAGGTGCAAGGACCCATGGACTTAAGCCATCTTCTGCTTTCCTAGGCCATAGCAGAGAGCTGGATCTGAAGTGGAGCTTCTGGGACTTGAACTGGCACCCATATGGGATGCCTGCACTGAAGGCAGCAGTTTTACCTGCCATGCCACTGTGCTGGCCTTTTTCCACTATTTTTAAACTGTCTTCTCCTAGACTAGAGCAGTAATCTTCCTCCCTACTCTGCCATCTTAATCCCTTCTTTGCATATACATTTAGTAAAGTCACATCTCCCTTTTGCATTGATCCCTTAATCATTATACAGTGCTCTTCTTTGTCCCTTTTAAGTTCTTGTGTTAAATCTATCTTTTTCTCACAGTAGGATGGGATGGCTCAACCACTCTTTTTTCTTCCCATTAGAATATCTTTTTTCCACCCTTTCACTTTCAGTCTGCATGTGTCTTTGTTGTGATGTGTGTTTCTTGTAGGTAGAAAATAGATGGATCTTATTTTTTAATCTCTTTAGCTTGTCTGTATCTTTTAATTGGAGAACTTAGACCATTTATATTCAAGGCTACTACAGAAGGATGATGACTTGGCTATGCTATTTTTCCATTAATATTCCTGTTGTTTGCTTTGGATTTCCTTTGAAATTTTACTGGGAGATTTTCTGGCATGAAGATATTTCATAATGATGGCTGTCTTTCTGTGTTTCTGTGTGTAGTACTTCCTTACTCATTATTTGTAAGGCTGGACGACTGGCAACAAATTCTTTCAATTTCCTTTTGTTATGGATAGTCTTTATTTCACCTTCATTCATAAATGAGAGCTTTGCCACATACAGTATTCTGGATTGACACTTTTTTCTCTTAAGACTGTGTCTCTCCATTCTTTTCCATCCATTGTTTTCTAGCCTGAAGGGTTTCTGATAAGAAGTGAGTTGTGAATCTGATTGAGGGTTCTCTGAAGGTAATTGAGAATTTTGTAGTGCATATTTTACAATATTTTACTCTTGAAATTGTAGCTATAATATGTCATGATGAAGATCTTTTTTGATCATGTCTGTTAGGAGTTCTTTGTGCCTTGTGCACTTGGCCATCCCTTTCTTTCTCCAAATTAGGTTATGT
The DNA here is from genome assembly GCF_051225735.1 of Oryctolagus cuniculus. Taxonomy (NCBI): domain Eukaryota; kingdom Metazoa; phylum Chordata; class Mammalia; order Lagomorpha; family Leporidae; genus Oryctolagus; species Oryctolagus cuniculus. The sequence goes on from NC_142870.1 coordinate 102,981,615, forward strand.
TTTCTGTAGTTATTCACTGACTAGGACTTTATAACCCATATGTTGAATGGTTTGATAGTATTGCCTTAATCTCCAACACTACTTTTATTTTTTTTTCTAATTTCTTCTTCTCCTTTTTTTTTTTTTTTCTTGGTCTGACTGAGAAATTTCCAAAGATTTTTTTTTCTAGCTTTGATATTTTTCCTTCTGCCTTGCCAAGTCTGTTGTTAAGGCTTTTTCTGTGTTTTTTATTTAATTTATTGAATCTTCATTTCTAGCATTTCAATTTATTTTTTCCTCAAAAATCTCAATATCATGGGAGAATTTTTCTTCCATGTCATATATGGATTTCTTTAACTCATGATTTTGTTTACCATTGCTTCTGAATAATCCTATGATTAATCTTTTGAATTCATTTTCAGGTATTTTATCATTGTCTTCATCTTCATTTCTAATATTGAAGTGTTTTGGTTTTTTTTGAGATTCATATTGTCTTCCTTATTCTTGTTTCTTGAGTTACTGTTTTTATTTTTAGGCATTTATAGAATTAATTGTTGTTTTTCTCCACTATTGGATTTTTTATTTTTGAACTATGCCTCTGTGACTTAGTGATGTGTCCACTCTTTCAGTGAATACCCAGAAGCATGTGCTGGGTGTGGCTAGGGGACTCTGATAAGTGCTCTAGGGTGGGACAAGTATTCAAGGTAACACCCAAGTAGGGCATCGTAGATCTCCTCCTGTCCATAGGAAGGCGGGTGTGATCACCTATTTTGCTGTAATCACACCCTCACCTCCTCTCTTCCAAAGTTACCAATGCCTGTGGTTAACCTACAGTGGATGCAACACTCACTAATGCAGCCTCATGACCACACAAAGGATCTGTGTGGTCCTCATGTGAACATAGATCCTACTACAATGAACCACCCCAGGCAGTCAGGGGGCTTTGAGCCTTTGGCATTACACTTGGTGATTTCCCAGAGACCCAGCTATATCCTGTGCCCTATTGTGCTATCACAAAGTTCCCACAGTCTCAGCACACAAATCTCCCATAGTCACGGGGTACAGAGGATCCACTCTACCCAACTAGCCTATCCTGTCCACAAAGAGATAGATGTTCCCAGAGCCAGCCCCTGTTGGTGCTCTGCCTTGGTGGTTTGAGTTCTGGAACCTGTGATATGTTGAGAAATTGGGGTGCATCAGAGCCTTATGTGGGTGCTTAGCCCTCTGTCAATCCTCTGAGGCAGACTCAAAGTCAGTGGGGAATACAGATTTTTCCCTCTTGTAAAATCTCTGGATCACATGTGTGCACCAGAGAAGCTGCTTCCACTACTTGTTGCAAAATAGAGGCTTCTCCCTACAGGTTGCCAGGTGCCCACAAGTGCTGTTGGAACCATTAATGATTTCACAATGGTGTCTTTTTCCTGCCTGGTGCTGGGCACTGTTGTTGGGGATGGATGAGAGAAACATGACCTTTTATTTGCCAGGTTAGGGATTTACACTGTCTCCCCTGAGAGCTCTGTGCCAGGCTCATTCCAAGCTCTCCCTCTGGCTTAGCACCAGAAGCATGGGCTGCTGCAGTCTGCTCTTACCTTGCTGTTGAAAGCTGGCTGAGTTTCTGCAGGCAGATCACATGCAGGAACCAAACCAGAATCTGTGTCTTGTGCTCAGAACTCTCACAGTCTCAGGGAGCAGGGGATTCACTCTTTTGCTTTGCGAGCTGCTCACCATTCCCTGACTCAGGACAGAGATGGCTACAGCCACACCTTAGCAAATTGAGACTGATACTTAAGTTGTGGTGGGGAAACAGTATAGTTTTCCTTCACAGAGTAAAGAAGTTACTCAGTCCCCTGTCAGTTCCCTTCGGCCAGACTCAAAGCCATTGAGGATCATGGGTCAAAGTTGCCAGTGGCAATCTTGTCTCACTTTGCTTGGGAAGATGGTCTTTCCCATTTGTATATGGGCTGTGAATATTTATAAGTTGCTAGTGATGCACAGCCACTCAGTGGAGGGTGGCTCCATTGAGTATCTGTTCTGTTCTGTCCATTCTTCACTAAAAATTTCTCTCAATCATTCCCCAGGAATGTGGCCCTACTATGTTTTTTCTAGTATCTGTGGCTGAAGTCAGTTCTACTTCTCCTTATTCAGTCATTCTGATTTGTCCATTGATTAAAGAAATTATATGGTGCTGGTATAGTGGCACAATGGGTTAAGTTGCTGCCTGAGATGCCAACATACCATACAAGCACTGGCTCAAGTCCCAGCTTTTCCACTTTTGATCCGGCTCCCTGCTAATGTGCTTGAGAAAGCAGTGGAAGATGGCCCAAGTACTTGATTCCCTGCCACCCATGTGCGAACCGATATGGAGTTCCTGGTTTCTGGTTCCTGGTTTATGACTTTGCCCTGGCTCAGCCCCAACCATAGTGGACCCTTGGGGAATGAACCAGTGGATGCAAGATCTCTTTCTCTCTTTCTCTTTCTTTTGCTCTCCCTCTATTACTCTGCCTTTCAGATAAATAAATAAATCTTTAAAAAAAGTATATGTTACATTACTTTTCCTAAGTTTAACTTCACCTGCTGTTAGGATGTTATGAATCAAAAGCTATGTGAGTTTCCATGCCCTTCATTGGACACTTAGGGACACAGAACCTTGAACATCTATGTAGTGATATGACATTGCACAGTTTTCACTGTGGCCATTAAAATCAAGTAGATCTCTCTCTCTTTTAGGATTTATTTATTATTTGGAAGTCAGAGTTACAGAGGGAGAGACAAAGAGAGAGATCTTCCATTCATTGGTTCACTCCTCAAATGGCCACAACAGTCAGGGCAGAGCCAGGCTGAAGCCAGGAGCCAGGAACTTCTTCCAGGCCTCCCACATGGGTGCAGGGGCCCAGGGATCTACCCCACCTTTTGCTTCCTTCCCAGGCATATTAGCAGCCAGCTTCATCAAATATGGAGCAGCCAGGACTTGAACTTGCATCCATATGGGATGGTGGCATCATAGGTAACATCTTAACTGGCATGCCACAATGCTGACCTGTCAATATCTCTTAATATCAATTTTCTGTGGCTTTTGTATGTCAGGGGCAGGTATAGTCATATCTGTGACATGATGGAGATTTTAGATCTAGGCATATTATATTCATCACACAAGTCTATATATATACACACATATATAGAATATTCATAAATATTATAGTATATATATATATATGGCTTATTTATGTGAGTTGGCAATTACATTAATTTTAAAGTGGTAACAATAACATTTCTATACAAGAGGGGCTTGGGGATCAGTTTGATTGGCAGGGGTGGTAGTAGCTGGGTAGCTCTTCCTGATGCTGCTTTTGCATGGTGAGCATGTGCTCTTTCTTCTGTTGGCTGCTTACAGAGATTGCTGCTGGGGACTGTGTTATAAAGCTTCTCCTATCACTCACATTGCTACTGCCTGTTCAGCGAAGGTATGGTGTTAGAGTGCTTTGCCCTCAGCCAGAGCAAATGATTGACTTGTATTTAGTGAACTCCTGCCCACATGATATATCACTCCCTACCCATGTCTGTGCGTGCACAGGGTGCCATAGTGTTTTGAGAAAGATTCAGCTCTGAACTTAAGCTGTTATACTTAGGAACCCTATGACATCATGGAAATACAACAAAATATTTATTGAGCACCAGTCACTAGGGAGCCAAGAAGGAAAATGACATATTATTGGTCCCATAGAACCTGTGCTTTTGGAATGAAATTGTGTTAACATTTCATTTTCTTCCTTGATGATGAATGCGGTAATAGTGATTATCTCAGGATTCTCCTGAGGATAAAATAAAATAGTGTCAGCAAAATAACACATGCAGAGCTTAGCCTGTAGTGAATTCTTACTGAATGCTAGTTACCCTCAGAATGAGTAGTATCTCAGTAATTCAGAAAACAGTGAGACTCGGGAGGATAGGAGAAATAAGGAAGGTCCAGTGATCACTTAGGGCCTGACTTGGAGGGGACTAGCATGAGGAAAGCCCAGATGCTGAGATAAGACAGAGTGGGACTGTTTGACAGTGAAGCCCCACCCTCAGTGGGGTGAGGAAGGCGCCTTGGAACACCTGGGGAGGACCTGGACTATCAGTTGTGGTGTAGAGTTTGAGAGCTAGGGAGAGGAATTCAGACTTGTTTCATGGGATGGGCTGGTTTTCTGAGCACAGGGATGGCATGACGTAACAAGCTTTCAAAATTGGTTCAACAGTGATGAGCTCAACAGATTAGCTCCACGGCCTCTGTAGCTGTGGAAAACAGATAGATGCTGAAACACATTACGAAGAATCTTTAATTTAAAGAGATATTTAGAGAATCAAATTTGATATGTTTTTCTTAATTTGATCTTCATTTTTGACTGTAAATCCAACACTAATAAAGAGAATTGAAAATTTTTGCTCTCTTAGGGTGTTATATGGAATCTCAGCAAATAGAATTTAATTTCTGACCAACCTGCTGTCTAATACCTTTTGAGACTCCCCAGTCATATTTCTACTCCTCTCCACTTGATCTGGCACAGTTGACAACAATATTTTTGATAGCTGCTTTAGCCTCCCGGGTGGAGTGTAATTGACTTGGCACTCAAATTCTCTGAAGTCTGGAAGCTTGGGGAAGACACAGGTAGCCAGAATGTCCAGCTGGTAAACATAAAGAAAGAAGCTGGTTCATTGAAATGTTCCCTTCACTGTTAAGATCTATAATTCTATGATTATGAAAAGTAACATGAATCATAAATATGGAGAGTTCTCTTGGACTTTACAGACTCACAAAGTTTGTAAGCTCTTAATTTTGTTTTGTTAAAATTTAAGCTGATATATGCTAGAGTAGACTATAGAGAAGTGTTTGAACCTTAATACTTGTGGTTACGAGTCCAATTATCAATGTCCACTAAGCTTGTCTGAAGCCTGGCTGGGTCTTTCCTCTTCACTGCTGTTGATTTGAAACTCTCTTAAACTAGTTCTTTGATCAAGGACTTGTACAGAGCAAGACTGTAACGGTTCCCACCAGAAGAGAAGACAGCTAAATTTTCTAAAAGTTTTCAGTTTTTAAAAGGACAGTGGTGATAATGGAAAGCCCATGTGGGATTGATCTTTGAAAGAGTTGTTGAGAGAAGGAAGTCAGTGTGGCAGTCCCAGACTCATAGTTTGCCTGTGAAGTGAGAAAAACTGTGTACGGGAATTGTGTGCATGGTTGACTTGCTTTTGGATCTCTCTTTTCCTCCTAACAACTTAACACTTTTTTGACAAATGCTCTCTTGGTTAAATACTGACTTATTCTCACTGAATACATCCAGGGGAACTGTGAAAAGGAACAACAGTACTCCTTTACCACAGCTCCTTGGTACAGCTCCATGTCCAAATTTTTACTGAATATTTAGCCCTTTAATTTATTTTAATTTTTAATTTTTAAATTTAATAAATATAAATTTCCAAAGTACAACTTTTGGATTATAGAGGCTCCCCCCCCCATAACCTCCCTCACACCTGCAACCATCCAATCTCCTGCTCCCTCTCCCATCCCGTTCTTCATCAAGATTCATTTTCTATTATCTTTATATACAGAACATCAATTTAGTATATACTAAGTAAAGATTTCAACAGTTTGCACCCACACAGAAACACAGAGTATAAAGTACTGTATGAGTACTAGTTATACCGTTAATTCACATAGTACAACACATTAAGGACAGAGATCCTACATGGGGAGTAAGTGCACAGTGACTCCTGTTGTTGATTTAACAACTGACACTCTTATTTTTGATGTCAATAATCACCCGAAGCTCTTGTCATGAGCTGCCAAGGTTATGGAAGCCTCTTGAATTCGCCAACTCTGATCTTATATAGACAAGGTCATAGTCAAAGTGGAAGTTCTCCCCTCCCTTCAGGGAAAGGTACCTCTTTCTTTGATGGCCCATTATTTCCACTGGGATCTCACTCACACAGATCTTTCATTTAGTTTTTTTTATTTTTTTTTTATTTTTTTATTTTTTTTGCCACAGTGTCCTGGCTTTCCATGCCTGAAATACTCTCTCATGGGCTTTTTAGCCAGATCCGCATGCCTTAAGGGCTGATTCTGAGGCCAGAGTGCTGTTTAGGACATCTGCCATTATATGAGTCTGCTGTGTATCCCGCTTCCCATGTTGGGTTGTTCTCTCCCTTTTAATTCTATCAGTTAGTAGTAGCAGACACTGGTCTTATTTATGTGATCCCTTTGACACTTAATCCTATCATTATGATCAATTATGAACTGAAACTGATCACTTTGACTAGTGAGATGGCATTGGTACATGCCACCTTAATGGGATTGATTTGGAATCCCCTGGCATGTTTCTTGCTCTACCTTTAGGGGTAAGTGAGCATTTCCTGAACTATATATCTCCTCCCTCTCTTATTCCCACGCTTATATTTAACAGGGAACATTTTTCAGTTAAATTTAAACATCTAAGAATAATTGTGGGTTAATTAAAGAGTTCAACCAATGGTATTAAGTAGAACAAAAAAGTACTAAAAGGAATAATGTATTAAGGTGTTCCTCAACAGTTAGGACAAGGGCTGATCAAGTCATTGTTTCTCATAGTGTCCCTTTAACTTCAACAGATTTCCTTTTAGGTGCTCAGTTAGTTGTCACCAATCAGGGAGAACATATGATATTTGTCCCTTTGGGATTGGCTTATTTCACTCAGCATGATGTTTTCCAGATTCCTCCATTTTGTTGCAAGTGACCAGATTTCATTTTATTTTTACTGCTATATAGTATTTTATAGAGTATATATCTCATAATTTCTTTATCTAGTCTTCTGTTTTCAGGCATTTAGGTTGATTCCATGTCTTGGCTATTGTGAATTGAGCTTCAATAAACATTGAGGTGCAGACAGCTCTTTTATTTGGCAATTTAATTTCCTTTGGGTAAATTCCAAGGAGTGGGATTAACCCTTTAATTTTATGGTTGTAAAATAATATATTTTTGGTAAAAAGCAATCCACAAAATAAAAGAAGGATATAAAGATGAAAAATGAAGCTTATCATAATCCTGGTATCCAGGTTTAAGTATCATTGCATTAGTGAATTTTTAATATATTGTATATTTGGGGCTATGCTTTATAAATTTTATGCTCTACTCTTTCCTTTAACTTTTTTTGTAAACATTGTTTCATATTATTCTAACTTCTTTCCAAATAGAGATTTTTCCATAATATGTATTTTCCATGATTTTAAAAAATATTTGAGTATTGGATTAATGTAACACATATTTTTAAGAGGTATAGGGAAGTATTTCAACATAAATACACAGTGTAAACTGATCCAACTAGGCAATTATCACTTCTACTGCCTTATCTTTTCTTTACACTGAAGCTTACCAGCCCCTCTCTTCCAATTCTTTATATAAAGTATACTGCATTACTGTGAACTGTAATCACCTTGTGTCTTTATGGAACACCAGATCCCATTATTTTTAATCCATTGTATTTTGGTACCTCCTAGCCAAAGTCCTTCTGTTTCCCCTTTCCCACCCTTCCTAGCCTCTAGTAACCACTATTTTAAATCCAGATGCATTTTAAATTCAGTGTGTAAAGATATATACACACGTCCAAATATGAGAGTAACTGTGTCCTTTTGTGTCTGGTTTATTCTGATTAATATAATAATCTCTAGTTCCATTCATTTTGTTGCAAGTTACAGAATTCCATTATTTTTTATGTTTGAATAGTATTCAGTTGTGTGTATATATATGCCATATTTTCTTTATCCATTCATTCATCAGTGGACATAAAGGTTGATTCCATATTATAGCTATTATGAATAATGTTGCAGTGAACATGAGAGTTCAGGTATCTCTTTGATATGCTGATTTTATTTGTTGTGAATGCATCCCAAGAAGTGGGATAGCTGGGTCATATGTTAGACCTATTTTTATTTATTTATTTTTAGTTTTTTGAGGAATCTCCATATTGTTTCCAAAATGACTGTACTAATTTGCATTTCATGGAGAGTGTTTATAGGTTCCCTTTTCTCTACATCCTCACTAGCAGCAGTTGATGGACCAAGTACTTGGGCCACTGCTATCCATATGGGAGATCTGGATGGAGTTCCAAGCTTCTGACTTCAACCTGGCTCAACCCTGGCTGTTGTAACCATTTGGGGAGTGAACCAGCAGACAGGGGATCTCCCTTCCTGTCTCTCCTCTTTCTTGGTCACTACAGCTTTCAAATAAATTTTTTGAAAAGTTTATTTAATTGAAAGGACAACACAAAGGGAGGAAGAGAGGAGAAGAGAAGAGAAGAGAAGAGAAGAGAAGAGAAATCGAGAGAGAGAGAGAAAGAGAAATCGAGAGAAAGAGAGAGAGAGAGCTCTTCCACCCTCTAATTCAGTCCTCGAATGCCAGGAATAGTTGGGGCTGGGCCAGATCAAAGCCAGGAGCCAAGGACTCTTTCTAAGCCTCTCATGTGGGTCACAGCTATCCAAACATTTGAGCCATCATCTGATGCCTCCCAGAGCGTACATTAGCAAGAAGCTGGATTGGTAGCAGCGGTGAGATTCAAAACTAGGCATTCCAGTTTGGAATGTGGGCATCCCAAGTGATGGCTTAACACACTGCAGCACAACACCATCCCCATATTTGTTACTTTTTGTCTTTTTGATGATAGTCATGCTCACTAGTGATACCTCATTGAGGGTTTTGTGTTTTCCTGACAGCTAGTGATATTGAGCATTTTTTCATGTATTTGTTGGCCACTTGTTTTTCTCCTTTTGAAAAATATCTGTTCATTTTTAGCCTTTTTTGTTGTTGAGTTTTTTGAATCCCATGTTTTTTCTGATTACTAATCTTGTGTCAAATGAATATTTCGCAGATAATTTTTCCAATTCTGTTGGTTGTTTCCCTATTCTATTGATTGTTTCCTTTGCTCCACAAAAGTTCTTTAGTTTGATATAGTTCCATTTGTTTATTTTTACTTTCATTGCCTTTGCTTTTGGTATCTTATACAAGAAAAGTGTTGCATATGCAAGGTCTTGAAATGTTTCTCCTGTTTTTTCTTTTTTTTTTTGGAATCCAATTTATTTTATTTTATTTTTTCCATTACAATGCCTTTATTTCTTTATTCCTGTTCCTATTCTTTTCTTTTTTCTTTTTTTAAACTTTTATTTAGTAGATATAAATTTCCAAAGTACAGTTTATGGATTACAATGGCTTTTTCCCCCCCATAACTTCCCTCCCACCCTCAACCCTCCCATCTCCTGCTCCCCCTCCCATTCCATTCACATCAAGATTCATTTTCAATTATCTTTATATACAGGAGATCAATTTGCTATATATTAAGTGAAGATTTCATCAGTTTGCCCCCACACAGAACACAAAGTGCAAAATACTGTTTGAGCACTAGTCATATCATTAATTCACATTGAACTACACATTAAGGACAGAGATCCTACATGAGGAGTAGGTACACCGTGACTCCTGTTGTTGACTTAACAAATTGACACTCTCGTTTAAGGTGTCAGCAATCTCCCCAGGCTCTAGTGATGAGTTGCCAAAGCCATGGAAGCCCCCTGATCTCGCTGACTTTGATCTTATTTCGACAAGGCCATAGTCAAAGTGGAAGATCTCTCCTCGCTTCAGAGAAAGGTACCTCCTTCTTTGGTGGCCCGTTCTTTCCACTGGGATCTCACTCGCAGAGATCTTTCATTTAGGTCCTCTTTTTTAGGTCCACATAAACAAGACTAGTGTCTGCTAATACTAACTGATAGAATAAAAAAGGGAGAGAACAACCCGACATGGGAAGCTGGGTACACAGCAGACTCATAGAATGGCAGATGTCCTATACAGCACTCTGGCCTCAGAATCAGCCCTTAAGGCATTCAGATCTGGCTGAAGAGCCCATGAGCGTATTTTAGGCATGGAAAGCAAAAACACTCTGGCAAAAAAAAAAAAAAGGACCTAAATGAAAGATTTCTTTTTTCTAGTAGTATCACATTTTAAGTCTTACATTTGGGTCTTTGACCTATTTTGAGTTGATTTTTGTATACAGTGGGACTGGTGTCTTGGTTCAGTCTTCTGCCTGTGGCTGTCATATTTTCCCAGAAATGATTCCTCAAAGTATGATTTTGATGGCTGGGAAGAGTTTTGTTGAAAATGTCATAAGGTTATATAGCTGCAAGTAAGCTTTAATCTATTATTTAATCATTTTTCAACAGAGATGGGACTGCTTCTCTGTGTCTTATCATGAACTATATCTGTATGAATCTATGATTGCTATATCCAGTTAGGTTGACTGGAAGGCCCTCACTCATGGAGGAAGATACTTTGCCACTCTATCTCATTGGACAATGTAACAGATAAGCAGCTACCAGAAGAGCCTTGTCCTGGAGGGGTGAAAGATACCTAAGGCTGAAGCTACTACATGGGATGCTTTTTTCCTCTGCTTGGATTCTCTCTCTTCATTTTTGATTTATTCCCATTTCTTTGCTTATGAAGGGAAAGTCAACTTGGACTGTGCGACTTTATTTCTTGGCCTTGAATGACAGTTCCAGATTTGCGTATACATTACAAATTGGGCCAATTAGCTTCTTGTTCTAAGACTTTGGAGTAAAACTGACAAGTCTCTTCAATAGTCTGATTACCAAAGCTGTAAATTATGCTGCTTCAGGGCTGCTTATGGCTAAGTTTACTGCAATATGGAGAAGAGAAGCAAGAAGGCAATTGAGAGTGAGTGAACAAACAGGGAGAGAAATGGAACAGAAATGTATGAGATGACAGCAATGAGCTATGAGAAATGGAGAGAGATCTGCTGTCATTTAAATAACTGTTTTGAGCTGCTTTATGGAACTTGGATCTCATGAGAAGACTAAAAATCTTTATGACAAAAAATTTCCCTTTTCCTCTTATTTGGTTCAAGCTGATTCTCTGTTGCTTGAAATCAAAGCCATTCTAACTGTTACCCTGAGAGTGACTGTAAAACTCTGCCAGATCCAGTGTATTGTTTCTGTCTGCCTTTTTTCTTGGAAAAATTCTTATCTGGATACTTCTGTTATTTTTGGCCTAATTTTTAAAAGACACACATACACATATTAAAATTTTATCTATTTATTTGAGAGGTAGAGAGAGAAGGAGAGGGAAAAGGAGGGGGGAAGAGGAAGGGAGAGGCAGGGAGGGAGAAAGAGAGGGAACTTCTATACATTGGTTCACTCCTCTAATGCTTGTGATCAGGGCTGCTGCAAGAAGCTGGGCACTCAATCCTGTGAGTGGCAGGAGCTCAATTGCTTGAGTCATCACCTGCTGCCTACCAGGGTCCATGTTAGTAGGAAGTTAGAGTCAGGAGTCAGAGCAGGGGAGATAATCCAGATATTTTGATGTGGCATGAAGGTGTCTTAACCACTAGTCTTACTGTCTGCCCCACTGGCCTAATTTTTAAAAACTTCTTTTGAATTTTCTTGTACTAGAAAAGCAGCTAAAGAAAGAAATAAAACAGAAATTTAGAGGGAGTAAAAATATCTCTAGAGGAGGGATGCTAGATCTGTGAAATTTCAAGCTAAAAGTCTTTTTATGGTGTTGGCTACAAACTTGACCACTTATCGCAGATGTAGAGAATGCTATATTTGTCATTTAGCTCAGCAAATTCCCTAAGTCTCTGAAGCACATTGGGGCCTTGAAATCAAATTTCCTTAGGAAATATGGTGCTGTGTTATGATAAAGTCCTTTAAGGATACAAATTATAATCTAGTAATTCAGACCCTTAACAAATTCTGTTTATTAAAGAATGATATGAAGTTATGATTACCTACTATGTGCAGTTTGCTGCCCTCGGTTAGCTTAAGGATACAAAAGAATTTAAGCAAAAATGTATTGTGTCCAGGAAGGGTATACTTTTTGTCATGATATTGTGTGTGTATGTGTGTATGTATGCACACATATTTGTGCCAAAAGAGGCACCATATAGGATCCTTTACATTTACTTATTAGTTTTTCTTTACATCCCATTTAAAGAAGAGAAACTGAGTGCTCTTTTCAGTTTAGAAATATCCACAATTGTGAGACTAGGATTTGAACTTGGCTATGTATGTCTTTAAAGCCCATGGTCTCACACTGTCATATGTTTTCACTGCTGCAAACTAATTGCTTGTGCAGTTAGGAAATAAAATATTCAGGAGAAAATGTAGCCAGCTCAAGGAAATAGGGATTCCATGCTCACTAACAAGGTAAGAGGTGCAGAAAACTAATATCCCAGAGATCCAGAGAAATTTGGATCTCCTAAAGGGCAGTCTTGTACAACTCCTGTATAAACTGATACTTGAACTGGTTTATAAACCAGGAAGTGCACTTAAACACAGCAAATGTGTGACACCTTCTTAGGGAACGGAGCTTGTTGGAAGTGTTGGGAGGAGCTAAGTGGCTCCTAGGAATTGTGTTAGTGTCACAGTTAGTTATTTATATTGGTTTAGCCAGGCAAGGCCGCTGGCCACTTTTATGGGGCCAGCAAAGCTAACTGCTGACTGATTTATTTAATGATTTGCCTGAGTAGACTGGGAGATGAAGGCAGGCTGGTGAAACCTGCACAGACCTTTAATTCTTATCTGCAAAGCTAATTTGGTTCTTCACAGTGAATTAAGTTTCCATTTCCCCATACACCTTGTTTCAAATTGGAGAAATGAGTGTATTTAAACAACTGCAATTCATTGTCTTGGGTTACTTCAGACTCATATCTACATGTTTTCCCTCCTTGCTTTGGTCTTAAGGACAATGTAAAGATTCAATTTCATAAGACCATGATCAGGCTACATCCTTGACTTTGAATAAATAGTAGATTTGCATGAAAATGGCAGGTGAAAGTAACATTAGCTGTTTCCATTGTAGATGTCAATGGATATATGTGACATAAATACCTCTGTGATTACTGTTCCAGGATGAGCTGTTGTATAGATATTAAAGGTAGATCTAAGCTGAGGAATTGTACTTTGAATGTTTTTTTCCCTCCTTTTTGAGGTACAGAAGCCTTTAAGAGGATTTTTTTTTTTGTAAAATCTCCAATGTGTTAATGAGCAATGACCTAAATTTTAGGTACCTGGTAATTGACACACATGGGATTTATTTTGTGAAGTAAAGGCATTGAAGTTCTGCATAAAGTAGATGGTAATCAAACATTAAACCATGGATGTAAAATCCAAAGCATAAGGCATGAATTTTTAGCTTCAAGGTTCTGGATTGCACAAAGTCTAGTGTGTAGCAGGGGCTCATCAAATGTTAGTTTCTACTTGAGTAAATATTGTTTTGCTCCACTTATTTGGTAATTAATCATTAGCTACCTCATGCTTTGGTTTATCCTGTTTTCTTGTGTTGCCTTGAGGAAGTATGTGGTAGTGATTATTTCAATCAGGATTTGAACCCTTATTGCTATGTGATTTATCTAACATCTTGCTACCTCATTAACTTTATTTGATTTTATTTTTTTATTCTCCCCCCCAACCTCCCTCCCTCCCGTGGCCCTCCCCTCTCCCACTCCCTCTCCCATCCCGCCCTTCAACAAGTTTCATTTTCAATTACCTTCATATACTGAAGATCAACTTAGTATATACTAAGCATACCTCATTCACTTTATTTATCAGGTGGATTTAATAATGACACTTACCTTGTAGGGCTCTTGTGTCAATGAAATAATTCAACATATGTAAAGTTTGTGTAACAGTAGCTGTTACTGAGTAAATAGTCAGTAAATGTTAAGTCTTATTTTTATTAACACTTCATATAGAAAAATGATCCTATAATCTTGTGTCTTCATTTTGTGAGTTCCTTGACAATGGAAACTGTGCCTTATTTTACTTATTATCCAGCATAGTTTTTGACATAATAATTAGAACATATTCATAGTATATATGTATAATATATGTAAATTTATCTATAATATATGTACTATGCATATGTATAATATATTTCAAATTGTACATGGTAAACTGAACTCATAAACTTAGACATCTGTCATCTGCATGAGAAATTTGTCATTGACTATGATCTCCTGTTTGTGGAGAATGTCATAGGTCTATTTCCAATGTATCCACTGGGACTTCAGGGCAGAATGTCCCCCACTCTGTAGTTTGAGATTAACATAATTAGACGTCAGGGTTCTTCTACAGCTATAGACTTTCTTACTCATTTTGGGAGTAGAAGAATACCTGCATAGTCTGTCCACACATCGTTAAATCACACTGTGTTCAAAGAAGCAGAAACACTTTAGAAGTGTTATACAGAGATACATTTTATTGTCTTTTCTGAGCAGTTGGGAATTTTCTCATAGCGAAGATGTTGGTGTAGTGATATACCACTCTGAAAGATAAAATTTGAACAGCAGGAAACAGAGGGTAACTTTTATGTGCTTAGGTCCAAACGTAGCTGGAATTAATCGTACAGATAAAGTAAAAGCAAAAGGAAATAAGGCAGGTTTCACAAAAATCGCTGCACATATGTCTCAGGAATGTAACATTGCATTACTTACCCATCTGACTCCAGTCTTCTTTGGAGATAAGACATCCGGTTCTACAAAAAATGCCTCAGTTCATCTCTACTCCACCAATCACATTTTGCCAAGGCATTGGGTGTGGAATCCGTAATACATCACACTTTTAAGAAGAAATAGCAAACTACACACTATTACTAAGATATTTTATATTGGTAATACATGTCCACGCTAAAGAAAAATGTAGAAGAAAATTGTCTGTCCCTCATCTCCTTCATCTTTTTTCTCCTCTCTTTGTCTCTTTTTTTCTCCTCCTCTTCCAGGTTTTTAAAAAGTGTTTTGACCCTTTTCTTTTGTGTTGGGGTCTATGGGATTTCTGTAGCTAGAAAGGACTTCAGAAATTATCCAGTTAATTTTCTTCAGATCAGTCAGAAAACAGACTCAGAAAAGAAGAACCCTTTGTTCATGGTCTTTGGCTTGTCTCAGAATACAGCTAAGACATTTCATCTTTTGTACTCCTTGTTCATTTTCATAGCAAAGTGGCCCCGAGGATCAGGTAAACATCGCATCACTTTCAGGGAACATTTCCACTGGCTTTCTATGTGTTTCTTTGTGGTTTCTGTTCTAATGACTAATGCCATAAGGATCCGGGGAGCCTGAAGGCTGGCATTTTCCTGGCTTCTTCCCACCTCTATCTGTCCTTGTGACCTTTGCTGAGTAACCCTGCTACCTGCAAGGCCTTCTCACACGCTAAGAACTGCTCTGGTTGCAGGAATGTGAGGATCCCTTCATTATTTCTGGTGCAGCCAAGGTGAAAACATTGAGGTTTTTAAATGCATTTGCTTGTTTCTGTTACCACTTTCAGTTCACATCTTCTGACTCCTCTGAATCGAAATGTCATTTCTGATGTTCATGCTTCCTTATGTAAAGGCCCCAAACAATGCTTTTTACAATGGCTTGCAACTGACAAGTGGGTGCCAGTGCTTGAGAAAGAGCGGTGAAATCAACACGTTGGTTCTCTGATATGTGCTTGTACAAATCAGATTCCTGAAAAATTTAAATGCTTTACTATATTCTCAGAGGGGCCTCTGGAATGTTGGACTTTCATCTTTGTCACTCAAAATGTAGTCACCTTCCATGAAACTTCTGTGAACACTCTGCATCAAAATGATTTCTTCTCTTGTACCCTTCGGAGCTCTTGGATACTCTTTATTTATTTATTTATTTATTTGAGAGGTAGAGTTATAGACAGTGAGAGAAAGAGACAGAGAGATCTTTTGTGTGCTGATTCACTCCCCAAATGGCTGCAACAGCTGGAGCTGAGCTGATCTGAAGCCAGGAGCCAGGTGCTTCTTCCCGGTCTCCCATTCAGGTGCAGGGGCCCAAGGACTTCGGTCATCTTCTACTGTTTTCCCAGTCTATAGCAGAGAGCTGGATCAGAAGAGGAGCAGTTGGGACTAGAACCAGCGCCCATATGGGATGCTGGCACTGCAGGTGGAGGATTAACCTGTGCCATAGCGCCAGCTCTCTTGTATACTCTTCACAGAGGATATCTGATTGAGAGACTCACTTTATATGATCTTATTTTTGTCTAAACAAGACTCATTTAAGGACAGTGTCTGTCTCAGCATCACATCCTGCATAGTGCTTTGCAAATAGTAGGAAATTGATATATAAAATGTATGGATTTTAAAGCCAATTCTTTAGGCATATCTAAATACTTTATTGTTTTTCATATAACTGAAGTTAATTGATATAACTGAAGTTAAAGATCATTCAGTTTCATGACAGGAACTTCATTATACTCAACTCAGGTTGTCATTTACTTTTTTTTTCTTGTCATACCAGTTTCCTCCCTCATCCTCCCCTTTGGAAACAGAGATTTGATTGAACAGCTCACTTAGTGTTCCCTTGTTGATGGGAAACAGGCTTTGTCCTCTGTGCTTTGCAAGGTTCTGAAAATCCAAGCATATTGGTTAGTGAGATTGGCAGATGTCCCCACAGCAGTTACAACTTCAGCATTTGTTAGGGTCTTAATGTTTGTTTCCCCCTCAAACTCATGCTGCAACTAGGTCCTTGATGTGATAATGGTCTTAGAAGGTGGAGCTATTGGGAGATGATTAAGTCATGAGGGTAGGGCCCTCATGATGTCGGGGGGGGGCGGGGGAGGTCAGGATTGGGGATTAGAGCCCTTAGGAGGGGCTGAAAAGGGTAGAGTTCCACCTCCCACCATGTGAACCAGAGAGCGGCCCCTCCTCAGACAGCAAATCCATGAGCCCCTTCGTCTTGGACTTCCCGAAACTCTAAAGCACAAAAGATTTCTGTTGTTTATAGGATATCCAATTTATGATATTTTGTTACAGCAGCATGAAGGGAATAAAGCAATGGCTAAATAATAATTTGCTTTCTTGTCACCAAATCTAATTGTCTAATAATTTTTTCCCAGCAGTACGATTATGAAAATCAATGAATGTATTTTTCAGAAAGAAATAAGAATTCTCAATAATCATTCAGTCATATCAGATTATAAATTAGGATCAAAATTCATTGAGGCACTAAATTGTTCCCAAAATCATACTTTTAAACCTTAAAATATATTTATTAAAAATCATAGGTAAATTTATGTTTTCACCTGTCATACAGGTTATGGCTGTTCTTTTTAGTCATAGGAATATGGGCTTTAAGTCTTTCAACCTGACTAACCTGAATATGTCTTAGCTCCATCACCATCTTTGACAAGGGACTCAGCAACACAAAACCATAATTTTTTCAAAGGTTATTAAGGATTTTCAGAATCAAGAGTAGGGGTAAATTCATAGTCTGTATCATTTTGTTACTTGTCCCATAGTTGCAGATTGGCTGAGGTTTGATGAAGGTTGGGAGCAGCCGGAATTGGCTCCAAACTGCTGACTAAGGCCAGGTCACCTCCATGTATTTCTTACCCTCTTTGGTCCAACAGGCAAGTCACAGCAGATTCTTCAGATGCAGATATAGAAGAAGGGCAAGTAGAAACATGGAATGCTTTTTACAGCCATCATTCAGAACAGAGACACTGTCACCTCTGCTTACTTTCTCTTAGACAAAGTGAGTTGCTTGGTCAAGCCCATCAGCAAGCCAGTGAAATATACTGTTTCTAGTGGCAGGACCTGCAAAAGTCATATTGTTAAAAAGTGAGGCTAGAAAGAGGATTATTGAGGAATTTGGAGAAACAATTTCCAGAGAGGAATTCATAAAATTCAGTGTGGAGTAAAGGAATTTTTTTGAAGAGCATTAATCAAAGTTCACTCAGTTTTTGCTGTTTCTTACTAATTTCTACTTTATTTGTTAAGTCCTGATTTATTGCCTTAAATATCAGGTTATATGGCAAGAAAATATATTTGGAATGGGAAATTTTGATCTCTCTCACATTTAAGGAAACAATGTAACAATCTATCTTGCCCATTCTATATCTTGATTATTTGCCCCCTCATATGAGTATAGTTTATTCACGCATTGCATTTTTACAACTGTTGATTGAGCACCTGTTATTTTTCCAAACAAAATCATGCAGTGTGTGTTATAAAATTGGACAAAGTGTCTAGGGGTCCTTAGATCTAGTAAGAAAGTTGACACAAAAAATGCATACATAAGTAATTATAATGATATACTATGCTTGATTCCATAGCTGTAAATCAAGCACTTTGAGGCAACAATGCTGGAAGGTTGCAATCTTCCCTTCCTCCTTTTCAGCACCCTGTAATGCCTAGCAGGTGGAGAGCAAAGTGATTTATCACAGCTGTGAGTCAGTGGGAGCAGCATCAGAAGGCTGGTCTTGGGGAACTTTTCTGTCGAGTTCTGAGGAGTAGTTTCTCCTGGTCAGAATATATTAAGTATAAAAAAGTAAGGCAATTTATACATTCAACAAATATTTACAGAGTGACTATGGTGAACCAGACATCATTTCCATTCCCAAGGTATTCCAGTGTACAGAACAGATAGATATCTTTGCCTTCAGAGAATGGGCATGCTTGCGGGGAGTTAGATAGGAAGCTAAACACAAACAACTAAATAAGAAACAATGTTGAAAGATGCTCTTCAAGGAATTATTCATCCTGTACCCTGCTGTGGTTAGGCCATTTCTCAAAGGGTCACATGAAGGTTGGAATTCTGTTCAATTGTCTCATTCTGTTATTTGACACTTTCTTGAAATTAATGATACAGAAAATGGATATGGTGGTGCTTCAGTTATATTCAGTTATACATTTTATAATGTTGAATTATTTGAAAGCATTTTTTCTTTATTTGGGAAAGAGAGAGAGAGAGAGAGAGAGAGAGAGAGATCATTTGCTGGTTCAGTCTACAAATGCTTGCAACAGTCCCCAATTAGAATTGGACCCAGGAGCTGGGAACTCAATCCAGGTGTCCCATGTGGGTAACAGGAAACCAATCACTTGAGCCATCATCTTCTGCCTTCCAAGATCTGTATTAGCATGAAGCTGGAACCAGGAGTGGAGCCTGATATCAAACCCAAGCATTCTGACATGGGACAGGGACACCATAAATACTAGAATAAACACTTTCCCATACAAAGCTTCCTTCTTTGTGTGTCTTTCCCAAGAAGTGTATTACATGATAGTAACATGTATTTCCATATATTATTTCCAGAGCCCTTCACAATGGATGTGAAGTAAAAGACTGTGGACATTTGCTACACTTGATCTTAGCCAAAAGGCCAAGAAGCGATAAGACTGTGGACACTTGCAAAAAGCTTTGAATGATGTTCTAGTTTACAGGTGCAGCAAATACAGACAGATCAGAATGTAAAAGGGCAGGAATGAAGAGTATGGAGTACTTGAGAGACAGCAAAGAATGTAGTGGAAGCTGAACTCTAACCTGAAACCTTATGATAGTTTGTGTTGTACAAAGAACAAGTAAGTATTTTATAAATAGAAGAGATTAAGAAGTAGGACACAATTTACCTAATGTCACCATGAGCACCACAACTCAACGTCACCTTCTCCCCACCAATAGGCCGGATGCATCAGGTTGTCAATCACTGTAAAAAATCAGTCATGTATAATCTATCTGCAAGTTTGCAGTTTACCTAGAAGTAGGTCTCATAGGATAGGTTTATCCAAAGGAGCCTGTGCTTTGGAGCCCTGAAACAAAATCTGAGACATTGCTTGTAATCAGTGCCACTCATGCTTGGGTTTAGTATAGCGAACCGCAGAGAGCTGCTCTTGCTGACGTGACGTCTCCTGAAGCTTTGACTCACTTCCGGCTCTTCAATTGTTCAATTTTGCAAGGGATTACTTAGCATCTGGAATGTTTGACTAATTTTGGGGCAGATAGGGAACACTTTCTTGTTCCTTGAGCACTCTAGGGTCCTGTAGAATAGAGATGCTGTAGAAAGGGAATGGGACATTATTATTATAATGAGTGAGGGTGTGGAGGGATCCAAGTGGGAATGCATATCATTATGATGAGAAGATAATTAGTGAAACATCTGTAGCCTGGACAATTCATCTAGTAATAATTACACAGAGGCTGGCTGCAAGGCAATGCGGTGTATTATATGGGATCCTGGAGGGCCACTAAACAGAGACTGCAATACTTCTGTGGGACAAGAAGAAAGGGGAAGTGAGATAACTTGCTATGCAAGAAAAACAGTGAGAGGAGACTAAGCAAATGGCATTACAGAAATGTTGCTCTTCTCTCAAATGGAAGTATTAAAAATGCAAGAAAGCTGGGAGTGCATAGTTTGTTCCATTTTAGTTTCAGTTTGAATATATTTAGGCCTGTTCCCCAAGCACCTGCTCCTTCCTGCCTTTCCTATTGCCCTTCCTACTGGAAAAAGAAAAGACCAAAACAAAACATGGAACACACTGATTGGCAATAATTCCAACAACCAGATCAGAATAATGAAGGCATAGCTGAGTGCAGTCATTTCTAAATGGATAACTGAACTAAAGTAGCAACATGGAAGCAATAGGAATGATTGAATTTGTCAATAGAAGAAAGAGAAGGTGGAATTCGTGAGGGGGCACCCAAGATAAATGTTTTCTTGGTGAAGTGATTTGGGGAAGCAAATGAGAGATAATCCAGATATCCCCAAGGTCTCCTGCAATGGGAGGCTGAGGGTGGAATGGAGCAGAGGACCACATTGCTTTTTCCTTAAATTCCAGCTAACACATCCTGAACTTTTATGCTACATGACCACAGAGGTCGGGTCTTGCCTTGAATATTTCTGAAAATCACAGGGAAGTACATGTTCCACAAATTGTTCTTGGATGATGTTTCTCTCTCCAGGTATCTGCTCTGGGCTGCTCCACTGATGGCCTCTGATCTGCTGTCCATTGTTAGAGTTCTCTCCATCCTTTTTGTATTCCAGGAGGTCACTCTGTGTTTAATGATGCTTTGTTGCAGACCTTAGGACAGCATGAGGGGATAGCAGCATCACGATGTTGGGCATCATTTTTTCTTTTTTAACACATTAGTTGTCCATTCATAGCAGGATGCTTTGTTGGCCATCTGAGCCTAGACAGGGGTCTGACACCAGACTGTCTCCTCTCTTTTACTATTCCCACTCCCATGTGTCTAAACTGAAGGCTTCTCTTTAGCTCATCTCGAGAGAGTGATGTTCAGCACTGTGATCATCTCTTGAGCAAAGTAATTTTCCTGTAGCAGAGCCAAACATTTTCTGTGTTAAATATAATACTTAACATTTCATTATGAATCTGGCACATTTGTGATAAATCTACTAGTTCAAACATTTCCTTGAATTTTAGGTAGATTGTTGCCTTTCCTTGGTTGATCAGAAAGGATCATCAATGTATCAAGCTTTCTATAACAATATAGATTTCAGCATGCACTCTAGAATATCTCCAGATACTCTTTCCTGAGGTTGCCAGGAAAGGTAGCATTTTTAAAGCCAGTTTTTTAAAATCACAATTTAATAGTTCTGCTCTCTGGTAGGCTGATTGGGTGGTGGTAGATGCTAAGACTTAAATGCTATCACATAGGCACTTCTTGTCTTTATCACACTACAGTACAACAGATGATAAAGCCATGAAATTCCAAGGTATCTACTCTTTTTTTTTGACTTTCATTTTTATTTATCCCACAGGCAACATCAAAAGAAAAGGACAATATAAAATGTGGGTAGGCACATGGAAAATCAAATTTTCTCAAACAACATTTGTGGAATTAAAACTAAATCCAATATCCTAGGAGTTAATTTACAATATGTATTGAAGAGATTAGCTTTATCCTTTAAAAATTATCTGTTTATTTGAAAGTCAAAGCTGCAGACAGAGAAGGAAAGAGAAAAAGAGAGGAGAGAGGGAGATGGAAAGAGAGAGTGTGTGTGTGAGAGAGAGAGAGAGAGAGAGAGAGAGAGATCCATCTTCCATCAACTGGTTCCCTCCCCAAATGGCTGCAATGGCCAGGACAGGGCTAGGCCTAAGCCAAGAGCCAAGAGCTTCATCTGTGTGGCAGGGGTCCAAGTACTTGGGCCATGTTCTACTGCTTTTTCGAAGCCATTAGCACACAGCTGGATTGGAAGTGGAGCAGTCAGGACGTGAACTGGCACCCATGTGGGAGGCCAGGCATTGCATGCAGTGACTCAACCTGCTGTGCTACAGGCGGCGATTTAACCTGCTGTGCCACAGTGCCAGCCCCTAGCTCATCCTTCTTTGATTCAGCACTTTCTCCCACAGAAACAAGACAGGACCTTTACCTAGGGTTTATTTATTTATTTATTTTTTAATTTTAGAGTCCTTTATTGCGGGCAGCCGAGAGTGTGCCCCAAAGAACTCTCGATCCTGAAGCCCAAAGCAACAGGGTTTATAAAGGCAAAACCCGCAAAATTGGGAAGAGAATACATGTTTGCTAACATCAAGCAGGAGTACATGGTTACTGGGGTCAAGCTGACCTAAAACCTATGTGAAATTAATGTCAATTATAATCTTGACAACACGTTATAATCTTAGCAATTTCAATTATAATCTTGACATTAATCCACATATTGGTTTAAATCATATGTAGGACATAGACAAATTACATTTTATCATTAACCCAGGTGCAGCCTATCTACTTTCAAGCTTGAGTGATCATGCTAGGGAGTTTCTGTGCTTTGCCAAGTGTGATGTAGTGGACTGCTATTGTTCAACTGTTTTATTTTTATTTTTTATTTTTTTGAAAGTTAAAATCAATTTAATCCAAATAAAACCCTAAGATGTTTATTGGTAGTAAATATATAACTTTTTTTTATTTAATAAATGTGAATTTACAAAGTGCAACTTTTGCATTGTTGTGGTCCCCCCCCCAACCTCCCTCCCTCCCGCGGCCCTCCCCTCTCCCACTCCCTCTCCCATCTTGCCCTTCATCGAGTTTCATTTTCAATTACCTTCATATACAGAAGATCAACTTAGTATATACGAAGCAAGGATTTCAACAGGCTGCACTCACACAACCGCACAAGGTATAGGGTATTGTTCGACTAGTAGTGTTGTTTTTAAGTTTCATAGTAAAACACATTAAGGACAGAGAGCCTATGTGGGGAGCCTGTACCCAGTGACTCCCGTTGTAGATTTAACAATTGGCACTCTTATTTATGATGTTAGCAATCACCCGAGACTCTTGCTATGAGCTGTCTAGGCTATGGAAGCCCCTTGAGTTCACTGACTCTGAACCTGTTTAGTCAAGGAGAAAGGCGCCTCCCTCCTTGATGGCCTGTTCCTTCTGCTGGGGTCTTGTTCACCAGGATCTTTCATTTAGATTGTTTTTGCCACTTTGTCATGGCTTTCCATGCCTGTGAGACTCTCATGGTCCCCAAGGTATCTACTCTTAAAAGTTTAGAGACTTGACTCTGCAGCTTGTCTATGTGACTACGAACAACTCACTGCATGTTACCTGTGCCACTAGATGTGGTAGCTATGCAACTGCGGACAAGTCTCTGAATCTCAAGTTTCCTCAAGAGTTTTCTGATACTTACATTCTATGACTTGTAGCCTTTTTTTTTTTAAGGTGTATTTATTTATTTGAAAGTCAGAGTTACTCAGAGAGAGGAGAGGCACAGAGAGAGAGAGAGGGATCTTCCATCCGATGGTTCACTCCCCAAATGGCTGCAATGGCTGGAGATGTACCGGTCCGAAGCCTGGAGCCAGGAGCTTCTTCCCGTCTCCCACTTGGGTGCAGGAGCCCAAGTACTTGGGCCATCTTCCACTGATCTCCCAGGCCACAGCAGAGAGCTGGATCAGAAGTGGAGCAGCTGGGACTAGAACCGGCACCCATATGGGATTCTGGTGCTTTAGGCCAGGGTGTTAACCTGCTGTGCCAAAGTGCCGGCCCACTGTATAGCCTTTAAAAAAAAAGATTTATTTTTATTTATTTGAGAGTTACAGACAGTGAGAGAAAGAGACAGAGACAGAGAGAAAGGTCTTCCTTCCATTGTTTCACTCCCCAAATGTCCACAATGGACAGAGCTGCGCCAATCCGAAGCCAGGAGCCAGATGCCTCTTCCCAGTCTCCCGTGCAGGTGCAGGGACGCAAGGACCTGGGCCATCTTCTACTGCTTTCCCAGGCCACAGCAGAGAGCTGGATTAGAAGAGGAGCAGCTGGAACTAGAGCTGGTGCCCATGTGGGATGCCAGTGCCGCAGGCAGAGGATTAACCTATTGTGCCACAGAGCCGGCTCCCCTATATAGCCTTATAACATTTCATTTGTACTTTTCATTTGGGAATTTCTGCACAGACGAAGACTACAGGTCATGTGCAATAACGTTCTTGGGTTTAGCCTTTTTCAGTGATTTTATAGCAAGAGAAACTTCTGAACTTCAACTTATAAACAAGTAATTAATCTCTGGGTTCCCAATGAAGTTAAAAGTGTTCTGAAGGCATCTATTCATTACATCTGTGTGGAATTCTGTAATTGGGAATATATCTTTAGACATCTGGGGCCATTTTGGGTATTGTAAAATTTTTATTATTATCTGGAAGGTATATTGGACTATCACACTACAATACATATTATTGTATAATATATATGTAAAATTTATTAAAATTGTCACAAGAAGATATTCTTTGCTTAATAAGATATTAAGTTACATGGAGGCATTGGTGTTCTTAAAGAAAACAAGTACACAGAAAATGTAAGAAATATAAGTTGGTTTAGTTTCATCTGTTAAATCTGACAAAAATAAGGTGAATACTAATTCAAAAGACAGTTTCATTTTCTGGACATGTATACAGGTATATCTCAGCGTGCATATCAACTTACATGCAATTCCTCATTTAAGCCTAACAATGGTTCGGGTGACGTGTGACCGAGCTGTGGTAATCTCCTGCCTCTGGTGGGAAAGCCCTCCCTGCTCTCTCGTGTGGGCCTTTTCATGCTTTCAGAACCTGCTACTCTCTCTAAGACATAGATTCACTCTAACAGATCGCATTTTCTGAGTAAACAAGTAATTGGATGAATGAGACCTGATTATTCCAATGTGAGTGAGGGGGGAGTGTTACTCAGGTAACTGTATTTGAAATTTATATCTGAACCAATAATATCTGAACTCTGGAACTTTTGCCAGCCAAGATTGAAAGAGAGGCACTGTGATGAATGAAATTAATGAAATCAACACTTCTCATTTGTTGAGCAGTTGGTATGTGCTAAGCCCTGTATCATGAATGTAACTTGCTCATATACATGGATTACTTGGTATATACTAACATTTTAATGAGACCATTATGTATAAGACAGAAAAAATATAGGATGCTTAGTTAAATTTGAAGTTCTGATTTAAAAAATGATTTTTAATGGAACTATAGGAATAAAAATTAATTTCCTTTTTCTCCTGGAATTTGTATTTCATAAGCATTCTATAATTTTAGGTGTTGGCTCTGGCAACCCGAATTATAGACTTTATCTTAATAATGCATCAACCATAGGATGTTAATTTTCCAAATGGCAGAATTGAGGAATAGAAAGATTGTGTAACTTGTCCAAGATCACACAGCCAGTAAGTGGCAAAGCAGGATAGAAATCCGGACAGCAGTGATCTTAGAGATTCTTCAGAGACTGCGACTTTAACCAGAGTATTATGCTCTCCATTCCCACCTGAGGTAGCCATAATTACTCCCATTTGATACATCAGATATCAGAGTTGGTGCAGTCATGGAACTTGTACTACGTTCCACAGCTAATAAGAGAAGCAGAGCTACGGTTTGAAGCAGTGTCTCCAGATTCTGAGCTTTTAATCCGCATCGTTCAATATAAAATTATATAACTGACTTTTTTCAAGGTGAGGGACAAATGAAGTTTTTCAGTTGTTAATATTTTCTTCCAGGGTAATATGAGACACAGGATAATGAAAAATAAATGTCCAGGGAAGGTCTAATGCCATTTGGTGTCAACAAATTATATATATTGTCACCAAGACTCCTTTTAGAGTAAGGATTTATTTCATCATTTCTAATAGCTTACGTGTTGGCATCAGAATATTTCTGTAGTTAGAGGACCTGAAGTGTAGAGAAGCTGACTCATCTCTCAGCATTTTACCTTATGCACTTGTCGACTCAGAGGATTTATTAAACATCTACAGCCCAGAGACCTTCAACGTGACTGTAGTGAAGAATTTCCTAAATATTGCCCTTGTCTACTTCATTTTGTCCTTAGAATTACCAATGGCATATTTCAAGCCTACAGAAATATGCAAGACTATTCTTTAAACTTACATTCTCACAGGATCCATCCTGACTTTATTCCAACACACTGGTTCTGGAGAAATCTAAGACACAATACAGACACAGGCTTGTCAGTAAAGAGAATTTCTTAAACAAGCAAATCAGACTATTTAACTTTTTAAAGTTAAAGTTTTTAAAGATTTGAATCATCCAAAGTAAGTCAAATGGATACATTTCCAATGACAGGTGTAGAAATTGTGCTCTCAGAATTAAATCTGCCTTATCTCCCTGTTATTTGCAACAATTGACTGTGTGAAAATCAAGTAATTATATGTTCCAATGCCTTTTGAGACGAAAGATGTGGAGAGGAAAAAATACAAGTGTGGCTCTCCTGTAGATAGCAACATAGCTTGGGTCTGAGTCCTCAGAGTGACTGAAAATGGTAGTAAATGATAGTATCTCACACTTCATGGTGACTGGGCGACCTTTGAATCTACTTTGGGTTTCATATTGTGGGCTTGATAATGATTCACTTCTAGAGCATGGGCGATGTCTGTTTAAACACTTTTTTTTTTTTAAGATTTTATTTATTTATGTGAGAGGTAGAGTTACAGACAATGAGAGAAAGAGACAGAGAGAAAGGTCTTCCATCTGTTGGTTCACTCCCCAATGGCCACAACGTCCGGAGCTGCACTGATCCGAAGCCAGGAGCCACGAGCTTCCTCCGGGTCTCCCATGCTGGTGCAGGGGCCCAAGCACTTGGGCCATCTTCTACTGCTTTCCCAGGCCATAGCAGAGAGCTGGATCAGAAATGGAATAGCCAGGTCTTGAACCACCGCCCATATGGGATGCTGGTGGCGCTTCAGGCTAGGGCGTTAACCCGCTGCACCACAGCGCTGGCCCCTGTTTAAACACTTCTAAAGGCCCACCATCTAACTCTAAGGCTTGTCTTGGGAGACTCTATACAAATCCTATGTGGATGCTTTACTTCTATCTCATGCTTCATTTGAAATAATAATTACAATACTTCACATGTTTTCATGTTTCAGACTAATAAGATGCTTACATTTATTGAGGTCTTTTATTCTCAAAAATGAGATAAGTACAGCTGGTAGCATGTTATTTGCTTATAGTTGCAGATGCTGGAGCAATAGAGGTCAGAACACTCTAGGATCAGCCTTGAAACACAGCACTGTCATTGCTGTATGATTTTGATGAGTTTAGTTTGTTGCAAGATTAGCACAGCTTGTTGCAGGAGCTTTCAGAAGAAAGTGTGCACATGACAAATTTTCTGAAAATTCCTGTTTTCTCGTGTGGAAAATAAGGCCACCTGAGACTACCTACTGAAGGATGGACTCTGAGACATGAAGAGAGCAGGTGAGGGATTTATTGTTACCCAGGCTTGAGAGTGGTAGCCAGGAGGTGGAAGCAGCCACCTCCCTCAGAGGCTCAGCTCCTTTTATCCTTGCCACACAGAGATTCTTTCCCCCAGTTTCTCTAGGTTAACAAACATGGGAAGTAAAATCTAAACCGCACACGGTGCCTGAGGCAGGGTGAGGGCTGGGCAACAGGAGTGGATGCTGCTGGGTAGATCAATGACAGGAGGAAGGGGAGTGACTTTGTGGCATCAAGGCTCCAGCAACTGAGAGGTGAGAGCATGATGCAACAGCATCTAATTGCTGGAGGTTACAAAGATAGCAGGTGGTACACAGTTTGCAAGGCAAGTGCAGCAGTTGACCTGCTTTGGAGTTTTTGCAACTGTTTGTCCTACATGTTCCTGAAGATTAGGATCCTCAAGACTGAGCGGTAGCACCACGGCTAACTCTTATGAAAATGCACCATGGGATCATTCCTCACACCAGGTAGCATCAGCCTGAAGTCAAACTTGAAGGAGGATAGTATGTTATCACACGCTTTGTGTTGTTTTTCTCTGGCCTCTGGGTCCTCCCCCACTTCAGTGTCAGATGCTCTCTTTGTGTCTTTTTAATATCCAAAGGCTCTTACTGCAAAACTCACACTATGGTCCAAAATGATGTCTCCTTTCAGTAAAAACTCCAAAACCTTCTTCTTCAGGTGATCCAGGCAGACACAAACGACCAGATAATTCCCAGCTGTACATAAATGAACACTGACACTTTCAGGAATATGTACATTTGCAAAGAGGGCACTTGAAGGCAAAGGTCCATAAAGAGAAATGAAACTTTGTCTTGTGTTTTCACTGTGATTTGTCTGGAGGTAAATTTAGTCTGCTTGGGCTTGTGATGCTTCCTGTACTTGAGAGTTCATGTCTTTCAAAAATTCCATGATATTCTGGGTTATTACCTCTTTGGATACCAGCTCCAACTTTCTCTAGTCTCTTCTCCTGGAACTCATGATAGGCATTTCTTGGATCATCTCAAGATGTTAGTATGTAGCTTGGCACATAGTAAATGCTGTATTGTTGGCAATGATGATTAACAATGATAATCTTTTTTTAAACTTTTATTTAATGAATATAAATTTCCAAAGTACAGAATATGGATTACAATGGCTTCCCCCCATAACGTCCCTCCCACCAGCAACCCTCCCCTTATCCACTCCCTCTCCCCTTCCATTCACATCAAGATTCATTTTCGTTTCTCTTTATATACCGAAGATCAGTTTAGCATACATTAAGTAAAGATTTCAACAGTTTGCTCCCACACAGAAACATAAAGTGAAAAATACTGTTTGAGTACTAGTTATAGCATTAAATCTCAATGTACAGCACACTAAGGACCAAGATCCTACATGAGGAGTAAGTGCACAGTGACTCCTGTTGTTGACTTAACAAATTGACACTCTTGTTTATGGCATCAGTAATCACCCTAGGCTCTTGTCATGAGCTGCCAAGGCTATGGAAGCCCCCTGAGTTCACTGACTCTGATCATATTTAGACAAGGCCATGGTCAAAGTGGAAGTTCTCTCCTCCCTTCAGAGAAAGATACCTCCTTCTTTGATGACCCATTCTTTCCACTGGGATCCACTGTATTGATTACAGTATTCAACCAAAAGTATTAAGTAGAACAAACAAAAAAATACTAAGAGGGATAACATATTAAGGTGCTCATCAACAGTCAGGGTGAGGGCTGATCAAGTCACCGTTTCTCATAGTGTTCATTTCACTTTAACAGGTTTCCTTTTTCTAGATTCATGTCATTATGGTTGGAAAAGATACTTGATATTATTTACAGCTTCTTAGATTTCCTAAGATTTGTCTGTGACCTAACAATGTGATCTGCCCTGCATAATGTTACATGTGTGGTTGAGAAAGCTGTGTATTCTGTTCTTGGACAAAATGTATTGCATATTATATTAGGTCCACTTGATCTAAATTGTTCTAGTTCAATGTTCCCTTATTAAATTTCAGTTCTCTCCTCCCTTCAGAGAAAGGTACCTCCTTCTTTGATGGCCCCATTCTTTCCACTGGGATCTCACTCGTGGAGATCTTTCATTTAGGTTTTTTTTTTTTTTTCCCCAGAGTGTCTTGGCTTTCCATGCATAAAATACTCTCATGGGCTTTTCAGCCGGATCCGCATGGCTTAAGGGCTGATTCTGAGGCCAGAGTGCTGTTTAGGACATCTGCCATTCTATGGGTCTGCGGTGTATCTCACTTCCCATGTTGGATCATTCTCTCCCTTTTTGATTCTATCAGCTAGTATTTTCAGACACTATTCTTGTTTATGTGATCCCTTTGGTTCTTAGTCCTATCATTACGATCAATTGTGAACAGAAATTGATCACTGGGACTAGTGAGATGGCATTGGTACATGCCACCTTGATGGGATTGAATTGGAATCCCCTGGTATGTTTCTAACTCCACCGTTTGAGGCAAGTCAGCTTGAGCATGTCCCGAATTGCACATCTCTTCCCTCTCTTATTCCCACTCTTATATTTAACAGCGATCACTTTTCAGTCAAGTTTCAGCACTTAAGAAGAATTGTGTATTGATTACAGTATTCAACCAAAAGTATTAAGTAGAACAAACAAAAAAAATACTAAGAGGGATAACATATTAAGCTGCTCATCAACAGTCAGGGTGAGGGCTGATCAAGTCACCATTTCTCATAGGATATAATAATGATAATCTAGAAATGACTATTTGGCATAGATAAAAGGTCAAGGCCAGCGACGCAGCTCAATAGGCTAATCCTCCGCCTGCGGCACCGGCACACCACGTTCTAGTCCCGGTCGGGGCGCCAAATTCTGTCCCGGTTGCTTCTCTTCCAGTCCAGCTCTCTGCTGTGGCCCGGGAGGGCAGTGGAGGATGGCCCAAGTTCTTGGGCCCTGCACCTGCGTGGGAGACCAGGAGAAGCACCTCGCTCCTGGCTTCGGATCAGCATGGTGTGCCGGCCGCAGCATGGCGGCCATTGGATGGTGAACCAACGAGATTAGGAAGACCTTTATCTCTCTCTCTCTCTCTCTCTCTCTCTCTCTCTCACAGTCCACTCTGCCCGTCAAAAAAAAAAAAAAACCTTATAAAAAAGAAAAAGGTCAAAACCATTGTGGTTATATTGACTCAGGTACAAATATATTTTGTGTGATCATGGCCAACTTACTTATACTTTTTAACCCCAATTTCCTTATTGGTAAAATAACACCTAAATCACAGAGTTTAAATAACTTGATACTTAGTAGATTCTCAATAGAAATTCATTTTTCTTTCTTTACTAAACTTGTTCTTAAAGGTTCAAGTCTTAGCAGTGTTTCCAATTCTGGCTTCCTATTAATGTGCACCCTGGCAGGTGGCACATCATGGCTCAAGAAGTTAGGTGCTTGCTACCTACATGGGAGAAGTGGTGGAGTTCCAGGCTCCTGGCTTCAGCCTGACCCAGCCCTGGCTGCTGTGGGTACTTGGGGAATGAACCAGTAGATAGATGATCTCTGTGTCTGTCAAATAATAAATAAATAAATATTTTTTGGAAAAAAAACTTGAAATAATGTCCATTTTACTTGTAAATGGAGAGTCCTTTGATTTTAAAACCCACCCAAAGGGCCAGCGCTGTGGCGTAGTGGCTTAAGCCACTGCCTGCAGTGTTGGCATCCTATATGGGCACTGGTTTGAGACCCAGCTGCTCCACTTCCAATCCAGCTCTCTACTATGGCCTGGGAAAGCAGTAAAAGATGGCCCAAGTGCTTGGACCCCTGCACCTGTGTGGGAGACCCAGAGGAAGCTCCTGGCTCCTGGCTTCAAATTAGCACAGCTCCAGCTGTTGTGACCAATTGGGGAGTGAATCATCGGATGGAAGACCTCTCTCTCTCTCTCTCTCTCTCTCTCTGCCTCTCCTCTCTGTGTAACTCTGACCTTCAAATAAATAAATAAGTCTTAACAAAAACAATCAAATACCTTGGAATAAACTTAACCAAGGACGTTAAAGATCTCTACGATGAAAATTACAAAACCTTAAAGAAAGAAATAGAAGAGGATAGCAAGAAATGGAAAAATCTTCCATGCTCATGGATTGGAAGAATCAATATCATCAAAATCTCCATTCTCCCAAAAGCAATTTCTAGATTCAATGCAATACCAATCAAGACACCGAAGACCTTCTTCTCAGATCTGGAAAAAATGGTGCTGAAATTCATATGGAGGCACAAGAGACCTCGAATAGCTAAAGCAATCTTGTACAACAAAAACAAAGCCGGAGGCATCACAATACCAGATTTCAGGACATACTACAGGGCAGTTGTAATCAAAACAGCATGGTACTGGTACAGAAACAGATGGATAGACCAATGGAACAGAATTGAAACACCAGAAATCAACCCAAACATCTACAGCCAACTTATATTTGATCAAGGATCTAAAACTAATTCCTGGAGCAAGGACAGTCTATTCAATAAATGGTGCTGGGAAAATTGGATTTCCACGTGCAGAATCATGAAGCAAGACCCCTACCTTACGCCTTACACAAAAATCCACTCAACATGGATTAAAGACCTAAATCTACGACCTGACACCATCAAGTTACTAGAGAACATTGGAGAAACCCTTCAAGATATTGGCACAGGCAAAGAATTTCTGGAAAAGACCCGGGAGGCACAGGCAGTCAAAGCCAAAATCAACTATTGGGATGGCATCAAATTGAGAAGTTTCTGTACTGCAAAAGAAACAGTCAGGAGAGTGAAGAGACAACCGACTGAATGGGAAAAAATATTTGCAAACTATGCAACAGATAAAGGGTTAATAACCAGAATCTACAAAGAGATCAAGAAACTCCACAAAAACAAAACCAACAACCCACTTAAGAGATGGGCCAAGGACCTCAATAGACATTTTTCAAAAGAGGAAATCCAAATGGCCAACAGGCACATGAAAAAATGTTCAAGGTCATTAGCAATCAGGGAAATGCAAATCAAAACCACAATGAAGTTTCACCTCACCCCGGTTAGAATGGCTCACATGCAGAAATCTACCAACAACAGATGCTGGCGAGGATGCGGGGAAAAAGGGACACTAACCCACTGTTGGTGGGAATGCAAACTGGTCAAGCCACTGTGGAAGTCAGTCTGGAGATTCCTCAGAAACCTGAAGATAACCCTACCTTTCGACCCAGCCATCCCACTCCTTGGAATTTACCCAAAGGAATTTAAATTGGCAAACAAAAAAGTAGTCTGAACCCTAATGTTTATTGCAGCTCAATTCACAATAGCTAAGACCTGGAATCAACCTAAATGCCCATCAACAGTAGACTGGATAAAGAAATTATGGGATATGTACTCTTTATTTATTTATTTATTTTAATCTTTTATTTAATGAATATAAACTTCCAAAGTACGACTCATGTGTTACAATGGCTTCCCCCCCATACCGTCCCTCCCACCCACAACCCTCCCCTTTTCCACTCCCTCTCCCCTTCCATTCACATCAAGATTCATTTTCGATTATCTTAATATACAGAAGATCAGCTTAGTATACATTAAGTAAGGATTTCAACAGTTTGCTCCCACACAGAAACATAAAGTGAAAAATAATAGATGATTTTTTTTAAATGATGATGAAATCAGATCAGACCTATTGTCATGTTTAATCCCAGTGAGAGTCAAGTTGGGAATTGATAATTTCTTTCTTTTTTTTTTTTTTTTTTTTTTTTTTTTTTTTTACAGAAGATCAGTTTAGTGTACATTAAGTAAAGATTTCAATCGTTTGCACCCCCATAGAAACACAAAGTGAAATATACTGTTTGAGTACTTGTTATAGCATTAAGCCTCAGTGTACAGCACGTTAAGGACAGAGATCCTACATGAGGAGTAAGTGCACAGTGACTCCTGTTGTTGACTTTACCAATTGACACTCCTGTTTATGGCATCAGTAATCTCCCTATGCACCAGTTATGAGTTTCCAAGGCTATGGAAGCCCCTTGAGTTCTCCGACTCTTATCTTGTTTAGACAAGGTCATAGTCAAAGTGGAGGTTCTCTCCTCCCTTCAGAGAAAGGCACCTCCCTCTTTGAAGACCTGTTCTTTCCACTGGGATCTCACTCACAGAGATCTTTTTGCCAGAGTGTCTTGGCTTTCCATGCCTGAAATACTCTCATGGGCTTTTCAGCCAGATCCGAGTGCCTTTAGGGCTGATTCTGAGGCCAGAGTGCTATTTAGGACATCCGCCATTCTATGAGTCTGCTGAGTATCTCACTTCCCATGTTGGATCACTCTCCCCTTTATTTATTCTATCGGTTGGTGTTAGCAGATACTAGACTTGTTTATGTGCTCCCTTTGACTCTTAGTCCTTTCATTATGATCAATTGTGAACTGAAATTGATCACTTGGAGTAGTGAGATGGCATTGGCACATGCCACCTTGATGGGATTGAATTGGAATCCCCTGGTATGTTTCCAACTCTACCAATTGGGGCAAGTCAGCCCGAGCATGCCCCAAATTATACATCTCTTCCCTCTCTTATTCCCACTCTTATGTTTAACAGGGATCACATTTCAGTTAATTTTCAACACTTAAGAATAACTGTGTGATAATTACAGAATTAAACCAGTCATATTAAGTAGAACAGACAAAAAAAAATACTATGAGGGATAATGTATTAAGTTGTCCATTAGCAGTCAGGGCTATGCTGATCAAGTCACCATTTCTCATAGTGTCCATTTCACTTCAGGAGGTTTCCTTTTTGGTGTTCAGTCAGTTGTCACCGATCAGGGAGAACATATGGTATTTGTCCCTTTGGGACTGGCTTACTTCACTCAGCATGATGTGTTCCAGATTCCTCCATTTTGTTGCAAATGACTGGATTTCGTTGTTTCTTACTGCGGTATAGTACTCTAAAGAATACATATCCCATTTTCTTTATCCAGTCTACCGTTGATGGGCATTTAGGTTGGTTCCAGGTCTTGGCTATTGTGAATTGTGCTGCAATAAACATTAGGGTGCAGACCGCTTTTTTGTTTATCAATTTAAACTCCTTTGGGTAAATTCCAAGGAGTGGGATGGCTGGGTGGGATATGTACTCTTTAGAATACTATACCGCAGTAAGAAACAACGAAATCCAGTCATTTGCAACAAAATGGAGGAATCTGGAACACATCATGCTGAGTGAAATAAGCCAGTCCCAAAGGGACAAATACCATATGTTCTCCCTGATCGGTGACAACTGACTGAACACCAAAAAGGAAACCTGTTGAAGTGAAATGGACACTATGGGAAACGGTGACTTGATCAGCATAGCCCTGACTGTTAATGAACAACTTAATACATTATCCCTCTTAGTAGTTTTTTTGTCTGTTCTACTTAATATGACTGGTTTAATTCTGTAATTAATACACATTTATTCTTAAGTGTTGAAAATTAACTGAAATGTGATCCCTGTTAAACATAAGAGTGGGAATAAGAGAGGGAAGAGATGTGCAATTCAGGACATGCTCAAGCTGACTTGCCCCAAATGGTAGAGTTAGAAACATACCAGGGGATTCCAATTCAATCCCATCAAGGTGGCATGTGCCAATGCCATCTCACTATTCCAAGTGATCAATTTCTGTTCACAATTGATCATAATGAAAGGACTAAGAGTCAAAGGGAGCACATAAACAAGTCTAGTACCTGCTAACACTAACCGATAGAATAAATAAAGGGGAGAGTGATCCAACATGGGAAGTGAGATACTCAGCAGACTCATAGAATGGCGGATGTCCTAAATAGCACTCTGGCCTCAGAATCAGCCCTAAAGGCATTCGGATCTGGCTGAAAAGCCCATGAGAGTATTTCAGGCATGGAAAGCCAAGACACTCTGGCAAAAGATCTCTGTGAGTGAGATCCCAGTGGAAAGAACAGGTCATCAAAGAAGGAGGTACCTTTCTCTGAAGGGAGGAGAGAACCTCCACTTTGACTATGACCTTGTCTAAACAAGATAAGAGTCGGAGAACTCAAGGGGCTTCCATAGCCTTGGAAACTCATAACTGGTGCATAGGGAGATTACTGATGCCATAGACAAGAGTGTCAATTGGTAAAGTCAACAACAGGAGTCACTGTGCACTTACTCCTCATGTAGGATCTCTATCCTTAATGTGCTGTGCATTGAGATTTAATGCTATAACGAGTACTCAAACAGTATATTTCACTTTGTGTTTCTATGGGGGTGCAAACGATTGAAATCTTTACTTAATGTACACTAAACTGATCTTCTGTAAAAAAAAAAAAAAGAAATTATCAATTCCCAACTTGACTCTCACTGGGATTAAACATGACAATAGGTCTGATCTGATTTCATCATCATTTAAAAAAAATCATCTATTATTTTTCACTTTATGTTTCTGTGTGGGAGCAAACTGTTGAAATCCTTACTTAATGTATACTAAGCTGATCTTCTGTATATTAAGATAATCGAAAATGAATCTTGATGTGAATGGAAGGGGAGAGGGAGTGGAAAAGGGGAGGGTTGTGGGTGGGAGGGACGGTATGGGGGGGAAGCCATTGTAATCCATAAGTCGTACTTTGGAAATTTATATTCATTAAATAAAAGTTAAAAAAAAGAAAAAAAAGGAAAAAATAAATAAATGTTTTTTAAAAATTTAAAAAAAACAAAAAAACAAAAAAAAATATCAAGCCATGCTGGTTCTTCACATGGAGAAATAATCATGGTTTGGTATGTAAAGCTGCATGGAGGGGGTGAATGAGATTGTTTAAGAATGTTTAGGATTCCTGTCGTGCCAGTTTGACTCCTGGCTACTCAGCTTCCAATTGAACGTCTTGCTAATGTATGCCCTAAGAAAGTAGCAGGTGACTCAAGTGCTTGGGCCCCTGTCACCCAAATGGGAGACTCACCAGATGGAGTTCCTGGCTCCTGGCTTTGGCTAGCCTAGCCCTGACAGTTGCTGGCATTTGAGGAGTGAACTAGTGAATGGAAGATCTCTTTCTCTCTCTCTCTGAGTGTGTGTGTGTGTGTGTGTTGTTCTCTGTTCATCTGTATTTCAAGGAGGTGGAAAATAAATAAGTGTAAAAAATAATATGCAGAATTTAGTTGAGCAATTTTAAACATGGGCATGGTAGAAGTGAAGATTTTTAATTAGAGATACATAATGAGCAGAATCATTGGACAGACAGGATGGGTGTGTAAATGCATAATGAGAGCTATGATTATAAAACCAGTATGAGGCCAGATTGAGAATCTCTTGTTTGGCTGGAGGATGGGTTTATACTGTAGATGTGTTGAAGACTTATGAGGAGACAGCAAGATGACCAAATTCAAGAAAGTCAACTATGGCAGCTTACAGAATGTGTTAGTGGGACAGAAAGAGAAGACAGCTATTACAGTTATCTGGGAATAAATACAAAAGGCTTGGAGCAGCAGTCATATATTGGTAATAGGACTAGAAAGGAGGAAAAAGATTAAACATTGCGTGGTGTTTGATGAGATAGCATTTGGTAATTGAATAGGAGGTTGAGGCAAAAAGAAAAATAAAAAAAACAACCCATGGTGTTGAGCCTGGGTATGATATCAAGGGTGGAAGGCTTGAACTTCCAGAGGAGGAATGCATTTATTTTTAAATATGTGAGCAATAAGATGGATGGGTGGTTCAATGCAGCTTTATGGGTCATGCTAAAATTTTTGTGGTATCCTAAACACAACAGTCAGTTTTTCCAGGTCATTGCCCATTCCATTCTTTTACTCTTTCCTGGCTAATTTCTGCATATCTTTCAAGACTCTATTTAGGTGGCATGAGAGAACCTTTTATGTCTCTACTTCCCAGTCAGGACTAGATGTGCTCCTATGAAATCCAATGAAGTCCTAATGAAACCTGCACAGAATATTCATCACCCTCTATTACAATGACCTATTTACTTGCCTTTCTCCTTCAGAGGAATGGAAATGCCTTGGTACCAAGCAGAGTATATGGTGTACAGAAGGCAACTAATAAATTACTTATTGAACAATTGAATACAAATAGAAATATCTAGCAAACTGTTAAAAATGTAGACAGTAAAGGGAATCAATTTTCTTTTTACTTTTGAATCCTAATATACAAATACAGTCCTCTGCATTTGAATAGTTGGTCTTTAGTGTCAATTTATCTGAATGCTTCCTTGACTTAAAACTAGACCTTCTATTTTAGCAACCTTTCTGAAAAGATGTAGTGCATAATCAAAAATCCTTTTGAACAATTTTCCAGGTGGAGAGCATTTTAATTCTCATCAATTCCTTCCCACCTCTAGGATTCAGTGGAGCAGTAAGACAGAAGAGTTTTTGCATTTTCACTGCTCCTTTAGGCACAAAACAATTTTCTAGCTTCAAGATATCCTAGCAAGTAATTGTTTGGTTCTGAAATAAAACTCTTTATTTTAGCAATAGTGATAAGATACCAGTAGGACAATAAAAATGAAGTCTTAATGCATCTGATGGGAGTGTGTCAGGCTGACAGGATTCCCAGAGGTGGGGAACGGAGCCAGGGCAGAGCGGACTGCCTGAAGGTCCAAGTGCAGCCATAAATGATTTCCATAAATAGCACTACAGAGTTTTTGCTGTCTTCTTGTATGTGATGCTGAAAGAGGGAAGAGGCCACTCTCCTTGGAGGGAAATGGACTTCTTTTATGTTGCTAACAAAGAGGAGCCCACTGGCAGTGCATGCCGTGACATTTACTTTGGGTTTTAAAAACACAAAGCATCACTTGGTTGGAAAAAACTGAAATTCTATGTGGATAGTGCCTGTGATATGTAAGGCAAGTTATCCTAGCTTATTAATTCTGCAACTAATAAAAAAGAAAATCTCCTCACCTAGAGAAGACAATAGATTGGCTATAGGGCAATGTCACACAGAATAAATGGATTGGGAAGCAAGATACGGAGATGCTATAGCATATGACTTTGGAGACAGAGCGGAATTGTGTCATCCTGTGTTCTGACTTTCTTACTTTACAATAGGGACAATGCAACTGTTTCTCTGGGGTCATAAGCGTTAAACACAAAAATATGCCCAACTGAGGATATATTTCTGGCAAAGAAATTCTATTAAATAGAATATTTGCTAGAATATGGAGTTCAGTTGTTAAGGCAATTCAAGGCTTAAGATAAGCCCCTTTGTTTAAATGAAAAACATTATGACCAATGGACCCATTCACAAATACAATATGAAAGACAGTGGAGGAAGAGTGAAAATTGATCTTTTTCGTCCCTTTTTTTGAACATGGTAATTGATTTTATTCATCTTTGTGTGCTAACTAGTAGTTTTTATATATTTGATAGAAAACATTTTTATTATATATTTACAAATTATATATATTTATGAAGTATAAATGATATAATTTTTGAACACAATATGTGAAGCTTAAATCCATCTAATTAACCTATCAATCCATTTTAAATATTTGACTTTCTTTTGTGATGAAAACAGTTGAGATTTAGTCTTACTGATGCTGAAATGTATAGTACTTAGCTACTAGCTATATTCACTGTGCTGTGCCATTGATCTAAAAATCAAGTATATTCCCCTTTCTAACAGAGGTTTTGTGCCTTGATTATTTCTCTCCATTTCTGAATGGAGAATTTGTTTGTTGGCTTTATGTTTTTTATAGGTTCTTCCAGATTTTTCAATATTATATTGTCAACAACAGTGGCAATTTCACTTCTTCCTTTCCTTTCCTATTTGGGTACTCCCTCCCTCCCCCACATCTTTTGATTTACTACTCTGGCAAGGACATCCTGTGTTCAATAGTAGGAAAGGGAGTGGGCATCCTTGTTTTGGATTCTAGAGGAAAATGTACCAGTATTTCACCACTGAGTATAATGTTAGCCGGTGTCTTACATATGGCACTCAGGGTATTTAAGTCCATTGCTTCTAACTGATTTGTTGAGTGTTTTTATTTATGTATTCAAAAGGCAGAATGAAACAGAGAGAGGGAGAGAAATGATCTTCCATCTGCTGGTTCACTTCCCGAATGGCCACAAGAGCTGGGGTTGTAACAGCTGTAGCCAGGAGCCTGGAACACCCTCTGGATCTCCCACAAGGGTGGCAGAGACCCAAGTACTTGGGCCATCTTTTTTTTTTTTTAAAGGTTTTTAGTTAATGAATACAAATTTCATATTTATAGCTTTTAAGGATATAGGATATAGTGTTTCTTCACCCCATTCCTGCCCTCCCAACCCACTCCCATCCTACCTCATACTCCCTTTCCCATTCTATTTTCCATTAAGATTCATTTTTAATTAACATTATATACAGAAGACCAACTTTATACTAAGTAGAGATTTCAACTATTTACACCCACATAGATACACAAAGTATAAAGCACAGTTTGAAGACAAGTTTTACCATTAATTCTCATATTACAACTCATTAAGGATAGAGGTCCAACATGGGGAGCAAGTGCACAGACTCCTGTTGTTGATTTAATAACTGACACTCTTATGTATGATGTCAGTGATCACTCGAGGCTCTTGACATGAGCTGCCCAGGCTAGGAAGCCTTTTGAATCCACAAACTCCATCGGTTTTTAGACAGGGCCATATGCAAAGTGGAAGTTCTCTCCTCCCTTCAGAGGTAAGTACATCCCTCTTTGATGTTGGGCCATCTTCAATTGCTTTCATTTCCATTTCCTTGAGATGTAACATTAAGTTATTTCTTTCTTTGCAATCTCTCTCTTTCTCTGTCCCCATAGGCATTTGTTTTTATGAACTTTCCTCTTAGAACTGCTTTTGTTTCATCCTGTAAGTTTTGGTATGTTGTATTTCCATTTTCATTTGTCTCAAGGTATTTTTAAATTTCCTTTTTTAATTTCCTCATGGACTTAACTATATGTCAGGAGCATGTTCTTTAGTTTCCTTTTATTTATAAATTTTCTCAAATTCTTCCTGTTATTGATTTCTAGATTCATGTCATTATGGTTGGAAAAGATACTTGATATTATTTACAGCTTCTTAGATTTCCTAAGATTTGTCTGTGACCTAACAATGTGATCTGCCCTGCATAATGTTACATATGTGGTTGAGAAAGCTGTGTATTCTGTTCTTGGACAAAATGTATTGCATATTATATTAGGTCCACTTGATCTAAATTGTTCTAGTTCAATGTTCCCTTATTAAATTTCAGTTTGGATTATCTGTCCAATATTGAAGGTTATGTATTGAAATCCCCTACTATGTTGGTGCTGTGGCGCAGTAGGTTACTCCTCTGACTGTGATGCCCACATCCCTTGTGGGCGCTGGTTTGAGTCCCGGCTGCTCCAGTTCCGATTCAGCTCTCTGCTATGGCCTGGGAAAACAGTAGAAGATAGCCTGGGTCCTTGGACCACTGCACCTGCTTGGAAGACCTGGAGGAAGCTCCTGAATCCTGCTTTCAGATCGGTGTAGCTCTGGCCTTTGTGGCCATTTAGGGAGTGAATCAGTGGAAGGAAGACCTTTCTCTCTGTCTCTCTATCTCTCAGTCTCTAGCTTCACTTTTCAAATTAAAAAAAAAAAAAAAGAAACCCCCTACTATCACTATATTTAAATCTTTCTCTTTCTTGATTAAA
The DNA here is from genome assembly GCF_051225735.1 of Oryctolagus cuniculus. NCBI lineage: Eukaryota > Metazoa > Chordata > Mammalia > Lagomorpha > Leporidae > Oryctolagus > Oryctolagus cuniculus. Next base: position 103,022,679 of record NC_142870.1, read on the forward strand.
TCCTCTAATATTTGCTTTATATTTTTAGATTCTCCATTACTGGTTCATGTATATTTATAATTATTACATCCTCTTGATGAATTGATCTTTTTCATCATTATGTACTGTCCTTATATGACTCTTTTTTGTGGTTTTTTAAAGATTTTTTTACTTATTTATTTGAGAGGTAGAGTTACAGACAGTGACAGGGAGAGACAGAGAGACAGGTTTTCTTTCTGTTGGTTCACTCCCCAAATGGCCGCAGTGGCTGGAGCTGCACCAATCTGTAGCCAGGAGCCAGGAGCTTCTTCCTGGTCTCCCATGTGGGTGCAGGGGCCCGAGCACTTGGGCCATCTTCTACAGCATCCCAGACCACAGCAGAGAGCTGGATTGGAAGAGTAGCAGCCGGGACTGGTACTGGCACCCATATGGTATGCTGGTGGCACAGGCAGAGGATTAACCTACTGCGCCACGGCACTGGCACCTATTTGTTTATTTTGAAAGTTAGAGTTGCAGATAGAGAGAGAGGGAGAGACAGAGAGAGATGACTCTTCCATCTGCTGGTTTACTCCCCAGATGGCCGCAATGGTTAGTGCTGGGCCAGACCAAAGCCAGGGGCCAGGAGCTTCATCCAGGCTGCCCATACAGGTGGCAGAGGCCCAAATGCTTAGGCCAAATTCTATTACTTTTCTGAGGCCATTAATAGAAGGCTCGATACATAGTGGACCAGCCAGGACACAAAACAGCACCCATGAGGGATGAGGGTGTCACAGGCAGCAGCTTAACCTGCTACACTGCTGGCATGGAATCTTTTATTTTTGTTTTGTGAAACTCCCACAGATTTTTTTTAAAGATTCATTTTATTTATTTGAAAGATCCCATAGATTTTGTTTTTGGCTTACTATGAAGCATACACAGGAAATCTTGTGTTTATAACCAACTATTTTGAACTGGTAGCTGCTTAACTTTGCAAAAATGACTCTATGTGTCTTCCTCACTCTCACTCCCTCAATGGATCGTCTCAGTTACCTGTGCCTTACAGGATGAAACAGGGATGACAACTGCAGTCATGGTAGTCTGGGTCTTTTCTACCTTGCTTTTCCCATCCTAGACTCTTTGTGAGTGTATGTGTGTGTGTGTGTGTGTTCAAGCACGCCATAGCTGCAAATAGCGAGTCTGCTGGAGGCAGAAGGGGAATGATAGATTTGAGAGTTGAGACCTCATTAACCTGTGAATCTTAGGAAGTCATCAAATTTTCTCATTATCTTTATGTATACTTTGTTTCTTTAGATTTAGTGAAGATTTTTGAAAGGAAGTGAATAATACATAACCTGATACCCAAGCATTTTGCTAGGTCACTTTTAGGAATAGTTGTAAGTTTTAGTTCACTTTATATTTTAGTTCAAATTAATTTCTTTAGCTTGATTGAACTTACTAGTCAATTTAAAGAAGGAGGAGATCAATAAGTAGCCAAGGTACTAGAGTTTAAAAATCCAGACTTAGTGTTAAGAGATAAGATAAATAGGGTGTTCCTGGAAACTTAAATTGGGGCCAGGTTGTGGGGAGCAGCCCGGACTGGACTGAGTTACTGGAATTAAGACTTATTCTATGCATCTGCTCTCCCACAATATGGCGCTGGGAGAGAAGTAAACAGCTTCCGCACAGCTGCCTCCAGTTCAACCAATTAACTGTAGGACTTGCTCCTGATTGGAGAGCAGCGTACTCGGCGTGTGGGCAGCCGAGTTAGGATTGGCGGAGGAGAGAGACGGCATGCACCAGGAACATCTATGGGGAACATCTAGCTGAAGGAACACCTGTGCAGCCCCCGAGTAGAGCCGGCTGGCGGTGTGCCGCTCCCCTGCGGAAGTGGGGAATGTGGCCAGGGGGAACTGCCCTTCCACGGAGGTGGAAGGGATAGTAGCCAACCCGGGAAGAACCAGCAGCAAACCCGGGGAGGGCCGAGCAGACGAAAAGAACAGCGCAGGGTCCTGTGTTGCTCCTCCACGAAGAGGGGGAGCGACACCAGGTGACCATGAAAATCTTCCTGGACCTTATAGAAATGACTGGGACATTCAGGGAGCACGTAATATCAGATTACTGCACAAAGCACTGGAAAGTGGAAATAGCAAAGGGAAGCATGAGGAGTTAAATAGAAGGATAAGGGTGTTGATGTTAGCACCAAAAACCCATTTTGCACAACTAAAAGATGCTAGGACCAGTATGATGCCAGCAGAGCCCTATGGGTAGTGCACAGCTTGATAAGCAGAGGTCTTTGGAGGGACAGAAGCAGGACTAAGGGAAAGACATTTTGGAAACAAATACAAGGGCACTAAATGGTAGCGGGAAGACATCAGTATTTAAGACAAGCAACTTGGTCCACAGGTAGTTTTCTGTGTAGCTAATTTATTCCTCACATGTAAACCTTGTTTCCCTCATTTATAAAGTAACCAAGTGTTAGTATCCTTTTTGCATGTTTTTTGTAAAGATGAAATAATGGATACAAGCTGTTACTATCCATGACACATAATAAGGTTAAAATGGTAGTATTATTTTTATATATATTTTTAACATTTATTTATTTATTTGAAAGGCAGTTACAGAGAGGCAGAGGCAGAGAGAGAAAGAGAGAGAAAGAGAGAGAGAGAGAGAGAGAGAGAGAGAAGTCTTCCATCGATTGGTTTACTCCTCAAATGGCTGCAACGGCTGGAGCTGGGTGGATCCGAAGCCAGGAGCCAGGTGCTTCTTTCAGGTCTTCCATATGGGTGCAGGGATCCCAGGACATAAGCCAACTTCCACTGCTTTCCCAGGCCATATCAGAGAGCTGGCTCAGAAGTAGAGCAGCCAGGACTTGAACCAGTGCCCATATGGGATTTACCCGCTATGCCACAGCACCAACCCCGCTGTTATTATATTTTATTGATTAAAAATAATTTATGGCCATACATTTGGCATAGCAGTTAAGATGCAGCTTAAGACTCACATATCAGATCAGAGTATCTGGGTTAAAGTCCTGGCCACATTTTAATTCTAGCAAACTTGCTAGTTTCCACCCTGGGAGGCAGCAGTGATGCTGCAAGTATTTGGGTCCCTGTCACCTATGTGGGAGACTCTGACTTTGGTCTGGTCTAGCCCAGGCCATTGTGGGCATTTGTGGAGTGAACCACTGGATGGGAGATCTCTCTCTTTCTTTCAAATACATTTCAAAAAGTTTAAATTTTGCAATAAGATGGTGGGTGGGTTGTGTTAATTCTCACTTGAATTTAAAGTAATAATCCCCTGAGAAGTTCCTTTGAACTGGTAGGGTTAAAATTTCATAGTGTGTCCCCTGAAAGGAGGCTTTAGGGAGGCAGGGTACACAATCTTCTGAAGCAGCCTTCTATTCTCTGAGATGAAAGGGGCATTGAATTCAGATAACGCAGTCGGACATGTCTGTTTTTGATTGTTGATAAATATTTCATTCTACATTTTAAATTCATATAGGCCACAAAATCACTGAAGATGAAAAAGAATTCAATACGAGACTGTTCTTTTGCAGGATTGTTTCTTAGAACACACTTGTTCTCGTTTTGTTCAATTGAGATTGAAGCACCTTGGCAGCTGGCCACTGACAGCTACTTCACAGCTGCAAAGAGCACACTGTGTGGATGGGTTTCTTTTTCCTCTGCTGGAGATTCTCAAATATTCCCCTTCCTGGGTGAACTAAAAAGCCATCATTATTTACTTGGCTATGTGCTTGATTTTCATCCCAAAAATATCGTCTTTAGGTTACTGTTGCTACAAAACTATATACCTTTCATTATAGTGAAGAAATGTGTAAATATTTCATTATATTTTATATATTATGGCAAAGAACTGCAAAATCTTGGAGCAAATGACAGCACAGAATTTTAATATATACATGAAGATGATACCAATTAGGAAAAGTCTGAGAACAACTGGAATTAGTTAAAAGCACAAATGTTTACACAATTGTATTACCATCCCTGATTTAGTTAGTTTCTGCAGTGCTAAGCCTTCTCTCTAAATTTCAATTATATTATTAGTAGTAGGCCATCTTCACAGTAATTGGTACACTTACTTTATCTAATGGAGTATTTTTCATCTAATTGACTCCAAATTTATCATACAAATGTCAAAGCCAAATTTTCCTATAATAACCTATTATCTCTGCAGTTCTGGCTCAGTGCCCCCACGTGAAATGGCATAATAATCATCTTGGGGAAGCTGAAGGACAGCGACTTAATTTCTCCACCTCTGATGAGAATGACAGCTGCTTCTTAAAAAGAAGAGACTTTAATATGTTTGCTTAATGTTGCTTTTCTCATCTTTAAAATGTGACAGTATCCTACTGTAAACGTGGGAATAAATATTGTTATTGACCAAGAGAATTAAGGAGGCAGTTGGGTAGTGATAAATCAAGGACAGGACTAGGAACAGGTGTGCAGGATGAAGCTCTTAGACTGGTGGAGTTGGGGCAAATCACCTTGTCTTCCTGAGTCTCATTTATCAAATGAGAGAAGGAAGAAAATGTGGAGACTCATGGGAATGTAAGAGTGGAAGATTAAATGGAAAAACCATATTATATTTCTCCAGGTACACTAAATTCAAGAGATTTAAGGTTACAGTAAGATAAAAATGTAAGGTATTATTTAGGGTGTGTTATTAAAATTTGTAATGCCTTTCTTCATCTCATGACTCTGTACCAAAGTCATTTAGCTATGCTAATATGGAGAATGCATTTTTGTGTATGATCTCCAGGGTCTTAGATAATGTTGAATTGGAAGATGTGATTGGGAGAGTTGGCAGAGAAAGGAATACCAAATTTGGGAATTTGGGAATTGGGAAACGAGGCTTCTCACTTTGGATTTCTGGATGATAAGTATCTTATGTCTCCTTGTTAATTCAATTGCAAGGAAGGCTGTAGTATACCCATTACTTTGGTTAGGTGTCTTGGCTTCTGGCTATGGCTCCAATGTTGTTTGTTAGCCACAGAGGGAAAAAACAACAACACAGTATAATCTGTTGCTCCCCATCCCTGGAAATAAAGAAGTTTGCTATGAAGAAGTGAACTGAAGGGTTATCCTTGGTGGTTACATGAAAAATTTCCCATTTCCTTCTACTCTGCCTTCAACCTTCAACCTGGTTACTGTTTCTTAATCCAAACCTTTGAATGCAGAAAAAGTTTTATACCTGCCACACTAAAAAGAAATAGGTTCTCAACCTCCAATGGGAGTAACAGGTACTTCTTAAAAAGAAGATACTTTTAATATGTTTGCTTATTTTTAAGATTTGACTCTTTCCTACTATGAACATGGTCATAAATATTGCTATTGACAATGAGAATTAAGGAGACAATGGGTTACATAGGAACAAGAACAGGAATAAGAACAGGTGGTCAGACTATAATAATTATCTGACTTCCAAAAAACATTTTGAGATACATTTCTTCAGATCTTACAAAATGCCCAAGATAAAAAAATCAATGTTGTAGGAACTCTGATAAACTAGTCACTGTGTTGAGGCAGTAAGACCTTTGATCAAATCTTATCTCATCAAGAAACTCCACAACAACCAACCAACCAACCATTTAGAGATGGGCCAAGGATTTAAATAGACATTTTTCAAAAGAGGAAATCCAAATGGCCAACAGACACATGAAAAAATGTTCAAGATCACTAGCAATCAGGGAGATGCAAATCAAAACTACAATGAGGTTTCACCTCACCCCGGTTAGAATGACTTACATACGGAAATCAACTAACAACAGATGCTGGTGAGGATGTGGGGAAAAAGGCACACTGATCCACTGTTGGTGGGAATGCAAATTGGTAAAGCTACTATGGAAGTCAGTTTGGAGATTCCTCAGAAACCTGAATATAGCCCTACCACATGACCTAGTCATCCTACAACTTGGAATTTACCCAAGGGAAATTAAATTGGCAAATAAAAGAGCTATCTGCACCTCAATGTTTACTTCAGTTCAAATCACAATAAATAGCTAAGACATGGAATCAACCTAAATGCCCAACAGAAGACTGGATAAAGAAATTATGGGATATATACTCTATAGAATACTACACAGCAGTAAAGCAAAAAAGAAATCTGGTCATTTGCAACAAAATGGAGGAATCTGGAAAACATCATGCTGAGTGAAATAAGCTAGTCCCAAAGGGACAAATATCATATGTTCTCCTTGATTTGTGATTACTAACTGAGCACCTAAAAGGAAACCTGTAGAAGTGAAAAAGACACTATGAGAAACAATGAATTGATCAGCCCTTGTCCTGAATGCTAAGGAATATTTACTATTTTATTCTTTTTAGAATTTTTTTGTTCTACTTAATAACATTGGTTGAACTCTTTAATTAACACAGAATTATTCTTAGGTGTTTAAATTCAACTGAAAATTTATCCTTGTTAAAAATAAGGGTTGGAATAAGAGAGGGAGGTGATGTACAGTTTGGTACACGTTCCCTCAGACTCACCCCTAATGGTAGAACTTGAAACATGCCATGGAACTCCAAATCCCATTAAGTTGGCAGGTACCAATGCCAATTTACTGGTTAAAGTGATCAGTTTAAGTTCAAAACTGATCATAAAGGTAGGATGAAGTGTCAAAGGGGTCACATAAATAAGACCAGTGTCTGCTAATAATGATTGATAGAATTAATAGAGAAAGACCCAGCCTGGGAAGTGGGATGCACAGCAGACTCATAGAATGGCAAATGCCCTAAACAGCACTAAGGCCTCAGAACTAGCCCTGAAGGCATTTGGATCTGGCTAAAAAGTCCATGAGAGATTCTCAGCCATGGCAAAAATGACCTAAATGAAAGATCTCTGTGAGTGAGATCCCAGTGGAAAGAACGGGGCCATGAAAGAAGGAGGTACCTTTCTCTTAAGGGAGGAGAGAAGTTTTACTTTGATTATGGCCTTGTCTAAATAATGTCAGAGTTTGTTAACTCAAGAGCCTTCTGTAATCTTGGCATCTCATGACAAGAGACTAGGGTAATTACTGATGCGATAAATAATAGTGTCAACTGTTAAATCAACAGCAGGAGTCACTGTTCACTTACTCCCCATGTAGGATCTCTGTCCTTAATGTGTGGTACTATGTAAATTAATGATAAAATTATTCAACAGTACTCTATACTTTGTGTGTCTGTGTGAGTGCAGTCTGTTAAAATCTTTGCTTAGTATATACTAAGTTGATCTTCTGTATATAAAGATAATTAAAAATGAAAATGCAGAATGGGATGGGAGAGGGAGTTGAAGATGGAACGGTTTGTGGGTGGGCACGTGTTTATGGGGGGAAAAACCACTACAATCCAAAAGTTATACAGTTTGGCACATGCTCAATCGGACTTGCCTCAGATGGTAGAGTTAGAAACATGCCATGGGATTCCAATTCAATCCCATCAAGGTGGCATGTGTCAATGCCATCTAATTAGTATAGGTGATCAGTTTCAGTTCATAATTGATCACACTGATAGGTCTAAGAGTCAAAGGGATCACACAAACAAGACTAGTGTCTGCTAATACTAACTGATATAATTAAAAAGGGAGAGAACGATCCAACATGGGAAGTGGGATACACAGCAGACTCATAGAATGGCAGATGTCCTAAACAGCACTCTGGCCTCAGAATCAGCCCCTAAGCCATTTGGATCTGGCTGAAGAGCCCATGAGAGTATTTTAGGCATGGAAAACCAAGACACTCTGGGGAAAAAAAAGAAGACCTAAATGGAAGATCTCTGCGAGTGAGATGCCAGTGGAAAGAATGGGGCCATCAAAGAAGGAGGTAGCTTTCTCTGAAGGGAGGAGAGAACTTCCACTTTGACTATGACCCTGTTGGAATAAGATCGAAGTCAGTGAACTCAAAAGGCTTCCATAGCCTTGGCAACTCATGACTAGAGCCTAGGGAGATTACTGACGCCATAAACAAGAGTGTCAAATTGTTAAGTCAACAACAGGAGTCACTGTGTACTTACTCCTCATATGGGATTTCTCCTTCGTGTGTTGTCCAATGTGAAGTAATGCTATAACTAGTACTGAAACAGTATTTTATACTTTGTGTTTCTGTGTGGGTACAAACTGATGAAATCTTTACTTAATATATGCTAAATTGATCTTTTGTGTATAAAGATAATTGAAAATGAATCTTGATGTGAATGGAATGGGAGATGAGCGGGAGATGGGAGGGGTGTGAGTGGGAGGGAAATAATGGGGGGGGAAGCCATTGTAATTCATTAACTATACTTTGGAATTTATATTTACTAAATAAAAATAAATAAAAAAAGAAAAAAAGATTGATATGAAGACACATTAGAAAAATACACACACACACATAAATATATTACATGAAACTATAATGCACAATATAAACATAAGGCATTTTCATTAATTCAGAGTCAAGAAGGAAAAAATCAGCTTTTTAGATCTCTTATATGGCTATCACTGGGAATGTGGTTAGCACTCAACTAGAAAAATTGCCCTTGAGAAAGCAATAATAAGTTCAAGACAATATTTGTTTATTTTGGCATGGAAACTAACTTCCCGATTGATAGATCTAGGAAAACATTTAATAGACAGTATTACATTTAATAGACAGTTAAATACTGAAAATCTCAATCCAGGTTTCACTGCCCACGGTAGAGAGAAACATTTTGTCCAATTATACACTTTAGATTAATGGTCATAGGTAAGATATCCCTTTCATGAAGAACGCTGTTTTTTGCTTTTGTTTTTTCTTTGATTCGTTGAATTCTTTACTTTATAAAGATTTGTGTTTTTTTTTGAAAACTTATTTAATAAATAAAAATTTCAAAAAGTATAACTTTTTTCTCATAGTTTTTTTCCTCTTTTTTTTTAACTAAGCATTTCATTCTACAATAAAAGCACAGCTTAATAACTTCATCTTCTGTGCACTTGCAAAGAATATTACTTTTACTTTTATCATTTATGTCATTACTTTTCCTTTGCTTTTGTAAATTTTTAATCCTCCCAGATCAGCAAATTTTATTGGTTTCATTCCTAATGCAATAACAGTATAATAATACTTTTGTGTATAGTGTAATAGTATTTGCCATCACAGATGCTCAATAAATATTTGTTGAGGGACGGTGTTTGGAGCAGTAGTTAAGTTGCTGCTTGGAATGCCTGCATTCCCTATCAGTGTACCTGTTTTGAGTACCAGCTCTGCTTTGGATCCAGCTTTCTGAAAGCAGCAGGTGATGGCTTGAGGAATTGGTCCCCTGCCACTCATATGGGAGACCCAGATTGACTTCTGAGCTTTTAGCTTTGGCCTGGCCCAGTGCCGTCTGTTGCAGGCATTTGGAGAGTGAATCAGAGGATGGAAGATCTTTGTCTATCTCTTCTTCTCTCTCTCACATGCCTTTCAAATAAAATGAAAAAAAAAAATGGTTGAAAGAATAAATAAACAAGTGATAAAATGCAATTAACTCCATAATTGACATTATAAATGTCAGATTATGTCACACATAATTGACATATGATGCTAAGCTGAATGAAAACTTTTCAGTCAGGTAGGAGCTGATCAAGTGTAATAGCAAACTAATGAGATTCTGTAGGGAGAAAAAACAGTGTGCTATACACAGAGTAAAGAACAGAGAAAGGAACAAGGAATGGAAAAGAGGAAAATGTGCCTATTCACAGCCATTAATCACTGAGGTTCCTGGCTAGATTTTTTTTGAAAGCATGCAAGCATACAGTGCATTTACTGAGGAATTACAAAATTGATTTCCTAATAGTGGATTTTTACAGGGGAAAAAGGGATTTAAGGGCTTTCTTCATTTGTAAGAAACACATTTAGAGTAGAAACAAGTGAGTATGAACTTGAATACATTCAATTTAGCAGTTTACAGCACTTTCTCTTGAAGCCACATACTTTGACACAGAAACACACTCTTGTATTGTTCAATTAGTGTTTCATGAATATTTATTTTTTTTGAGATACAGATTGGACCTTTAGCAAGATTGCATTATAAATTCATTTTTGAAGCTTCTTTTTGCTAGAAACCAGAGCAATAACATATAAAAGTCAACTAGATTTAAATATATCTGTGTGGATGGTCTAGGTTAGGCTGCTGAAGGAACCATAACAGTATCTCAGTAATATGAAAGAGAAAGGTTTCTTTCTTGCTTATTCTACTTTTTTATTGTAAGTTGACTCAGGGTTTTGCTCCATGATGTCCTCACCTTGATATGCAGGTGGATGGAGAAATTGCCATTTGGAGCATTGTTAGTTGGAATGACAGTGGGAAAGAGAACATGTCTAGTCCTCCATTAGTTCTGCACAGCTTCCATCTAGAGAACACGCACACCACATCTGCTTGTATTTCTTTCACCAAAGCAAATCATAAAGCATTGTATAAGATAACAAAATAAAAGAAGTGAAATCCTACCAAGTGCTGGGAAGTAGAAATGTTTGGTAGGTGAAAATAATTTTTTTAAAAAAGATTTATTTATTTATTTGAAAGGCAGAGTTACAGTGACAGAGGAAGGCAGAGAGAAAGGTCTTCCATCTGTTGGTTCATTCCCCAAATGGCCACAATGGCAAAGAACTGGGCTGATCTGAAGCCAGGAGCCAAGAGTTTCCTCTGGGTCTCCCACATAGGTGCAGAGGCCCAATCGCTTGGGCCATAATCTACTGCTTTCTCAGGCCATAAGCAGAGAGTCGGACCAGAAGTGGAGCAGTGGGGACTTGAACTCGTGCCCATATGAAATGCTGGCACTGCAGGAGGTGGCTTTACCAGCTATGCCACAGCACTGGCCCTGAAAATAATTATTATTATTATAGCATCCATGTTAAATTCAACACCATCTTCACTCTCAGATTGAATGGAAATGACTCCATGATCAGATTTAGAGAGTTAGCCAGGTGTTCAATTCTGTTGGAGTTAAAATGCATACAAAAGGCTACAAATTTGTGTGCTTAGGGAAAGGAAAAATAATCTCTGACACAGCCTAGTAATCGGGATCTGAAATAAGCCATCTTCTGGTGCTGTGATTCTATCAGCGCTCTCCAGTTACCTTCATAGGTCAAGATTCTATTCAAGGGTTCCTTGAAGAATTGGTGGAAACAATGGAAAAAACATGCAGAGTGGGGAAAAATGCTAATATTCAAGATGAGTCTGAAACCAAAATTTTATGCGCAAGAGGACAACTAGTGTTGAGATAGCTATGAAAACTGTCAACAAGAAGACAGATTTATTCTATTTGTGAAAAACAATAATGATATCATCTGAAAGAAATTTCTTTATTTAGGAGCACCAATGTGATAAATGAAGGCAAAGATTACAAAAGAGGAGAAATAATGAGCACAATTGGGTAGAAGAAGATATGAAAAAGACCCATTTTGAAATCTTCAAAATGAAAAAAAAATCAGTGAAATAAAAAACCCAACATTTAATATAAACTCAGATTGATAGTGTGGAAAAGATAATTAATGAATTGGAAGACAGTGTTCAGAAATTTATTGATAATATATTAATATAGAAAGATTTTAAAGTAAGGAAGAGCAGATAGGGTTATGGGAACATGATCGAGAGGCTTCAATATATTTTTAACAGGTTTTTCAGAATAAAAGACTAGAGGGAATGGCAAAAAACTTGTGGGAAGAGTTAAGAATTTACCAGCATTTAAAAAAGGCCTATGTCCTCAGAAAAAAAGTGCATGTGAAGAACTAAGCACAATAATTAAAAATTAACCCAAATCTGTGGGCACCACTATGATGTGGATAAATTGAATCACTTTAACAGCTGTGTTGAGAAAAGCAGATCACCTCAAGAAATGAAAGAGTAGAAAGCTGCATCATGATGGTGTCAAAGGACAGGGGGGTAAGATCCTCCTGTGTCTGAGGGGAATATTAATGTGGATCTGGGGTTCAGTGCTTACCCACACCCTCATGCAAGAAAATGGAGAAATACAGACACTTCCAGACCTGTGACGAATGGGAAGTGTCTTTGCTGCACATGGACCATCATAGAAAGAGCTACTTAAGATGCTATTGTAATAAGGAGGAATTAATCAAGAAAGGAAAGAGGTAGATTTTTTTTTTTAATGTGGGGCAGGATAGGGGAGGAATCAGAGTTCTTTAAGGTCATTGTCAGGAAGATGACACTGTTTTCAAATGTAGGGATAATAATTAAAGTACAAGTTGGAGGTCATATGTCAGTGAGAGGAAAAAGAAAGAGGAAGTCTACACCTTGGATTATTTTAATCCCTTCTTTCTTCCTCTCCTAAAATATCACAAAGACTAACTACTTTCTAATTTAAACTGAATGTGGATTCTGTTGAGATTAATGGAAGCAAATTATTGGAAGTTGGAAAATTGGGTTAGCTTTTGTATAATATCAGGTTTGTCCTATTATTTATATAGAAATAGCCCCAAGATAAATGCAGGAAAGCCTCAATTATGTGAAACAATTAGCTTACCTAAATTATTTTCTCTATAACCTTAGGGGAAAGAAGAAAATCACAAGAAAATAATCAGCATGTATTTAAAGTAGTAACTTCATTTGGGTCAATATGGATTTTATCAAGTCACCTACAATTTTTACATTTCCATTTATCTCACTCTACAATGATTACTAAAAGTGCAGAATTTCAAGTTTTCGAGAGATCAGTTATCATAGAAAAGTTCCATTATTGCTAATGTATATAATGTCCCAGGATAAGATTTGGATTCCTACTTTGAGAAAAAAGTTTATGAGAGTTTAAAATAGCAGGAACATGGCCGGCGCCGCAGCTCAATAGGCTAATCCTCCACCTGTGGTGCTGGCACCCTGGGTTCTAGTCCCGGTAGGGGTGCCAGATTCTGTCCTGATCGCTCCTCTTCCTGTCTAGCTCTCTGCTATGGCCTGGGAGTGCAGTGGAGGATGGCCCAAGTCCTTGGGCCCTGAACCCGCCTGGGAGACCAGGAGAGGCACCTGGCTCCTGGCTTCAGATCAGCGCGGTGTGCCGGCCGCAGCGCACCAGCCACAGTGGCCATTGGGGGGTGAACCAACGGCAAAGGAAGACCTTTCTCTCTGTCTCGCTCTCTCATAGTCCACTCTGCCTGTCAAAAAAAAAAAAAATAGCAGGAACACATTCTGGTTATTAGATTTAATAGATGCTTCTGCTTTGTGTAAGCAGCATAGCGTGTATGGCCTTGCAGAGAGAGTATGGCTGAAAGCTGAGAGTTCTGTGACCAAGGGGCTATGTGGGTACATACAAGTGTAACTCACTAACCTGTCTAGCCTTGATATTCTTATGCATAATATGAGGGGATTGATTAGATGAGCCTAAGGTCTCATGATTCTCAGGTCTCTGATTCGAGGATGCACCATGTTCTGGGCCTTCTGGTTAACTGAAGTTTTAGCCTGTTTCAAAAATCTCTGCTCACAGAGTGAGCCTCCTAAACTCGCGTTTCAGAGAGCTCCTTGGGCAGAGCCCTGCACATCCATGCCACATGCCTTCTTGTCAGTGATTTCCTGCCTTAAAGGGACAAGGGCTATGGGACAGTGAGCCCAGAGAGGCATGGCAAGTACAATAACAGAATGAATTCAGTGACATCATATCAGCCAATTCATGAAAAATGTTTAACAGAAAATCTCTAAGTTTGAAAAGGCAGTTTTGATGGTACCTTTATCTAAGAAAACTATGAGCAATGAGATGCATTGTTCAAGAAGATGGACCAGAGCTGTGATAATCACTTTGGCACTGAACCATATTTTCATCTGTCACATTTATCATGAAGCCATATTCAAGATCTTGATTGGAGGCTCATGCTGAGAAATACAATGAATGTAATATCTAGAAAACAAGGGAGAACAGATGTAGCTGAGTTGTATAATCCAGTGTGACACTCATTATCCTTATGAAAAGAGTAACTATCAAGCTTGCAAGATGGAAAATAGATGTAGCTGAGATGGTCAGAATTCTGCCTGGTTTTAAAAGATGTCTGTAATTTCTATACCTGGGAATATTCATTATAAAGTAGGATGTCATTATACTAGTTCCTATAACACATCAGCACCTTGTAATAGACTGTACAGCCTGACTTTCTCTTCAGCGGAGATGTTTAATTTTGTTCAAATGGTATTTCCTCGGCAACAAAGAAAAGTTACCACAGAATGAAACGGTCAGGAAATGGTTTTTCACAGATACAGACTCTTGTTTTCATGATCATACTTTAGAGATGATGAAAGTGTAACATACAAATCCTCATGAGAAGGGGAAAATGGAAGGCCTTCGCCCTTTGTGAAAGAATGTGCCATTATTTTCAGTGTATTTATTCTATTTGGAAACTTCCTTTTCTCCCCTTTCTTTGTTTCTGCTCTTTTGAATGTTGTTAGACTTGAGCGGGTGAAGTAAGTTAGTGAATCTCATCATTTCTGAGTTCTTATGCCCTTTGGTATTTGAATTTATTAAACCTTTTGTGGTATTTTGATATAAAAGAATGATTTTATTTTTCTCTGCAAACTACTTTTATTATGAAAAATTATGTGTGTTTGGGGCTTCCTCTTTGGGCCATTGCTACAGGAGTGAGATTCCTGAGAAAGAGATTATAGAAATAGACTGAAGAAAAAGCAGTCCCCGAGTCACATATTTATTTGAAACCCCAACTAACAAAGAAACTTTAATCCTTTATTCTCTGTAACAAAACCTTGAATCTTCTGTAAATACCCAATGTCAAATTTTATTTGTTTTACTAATAGAATAATGTGACTTTTCTTCATTTTTAAAAAAGATTTATTTCTGTTTTTGAGAAGTAGATTTACAGACAGAGGGAGAGACACAGAGAAAGTGACTTGCATCCTCTGATTCACTCCCTAAATGGCCAAAACAGCCTAAGCCAGGATCTTTTCGGTCTCTCAAATGGGTGCAGGATCCCAAGCACTTGGACCATCCTCTCCTGATTTCCCAGGCCATTAGCAGGGAGTGGGATTGGAAGTGGAGCAATTGGGATTTGCACTGGTGCCCATATAGGATGCTGGTGCTGCTGCAGGCAGAGGCTTAACCTATTAAGCCACAGTGCAAGCCCCAACTCCTCTTCATAATAAATATATGACTCTACTTTAGATGTATACTTCACTTTATTTATAGCAATGTCCCCATTTTTCCCCCAGAAATGTTTTATTTAAGGTATACAAACTTCATGCATTTCATAAACATAACTTTAGGAATATAGTGATTCTTCCCTCTATATCTACCCTCCTACCCATACTCCCACCCTTCTTCCTCATCCCTCTCCTATTCCCATTCTTATTTTTTATTAGATCTATTTTCAATTAAATTTATACACATAAGATAACTCTATACTAAGTAAAGATTTCAACAAATAGTAAGGAAAAAATAACTGTCCCTTAACAGTCAATAAAAGTGCTGTTCAAAGTCACTGCATCTCGAAGTGTCAATTTTACTTTTATAGACTGCATTTTTGGTGCTCTATTAGTTACCATAGATCAGGGAGAACATATGGTATTTGTCCTTTTGAGACTGGCTTATTTCACTAAGTATAATGTTTCCAGATTCATCCATTTTGTTGCAAATGTGAGGATTTCATTTTTTTAAATCACATTGTAGTACTTCACGGTGTACATATCCCATAATTTCTTTATCCAGTCTTCAGCTGACAGACATTTGGATTGATTCCATATCTTACTATTCTGAACTGAGCTGCAATAAACACGGGGGTATAGATAACTCTTGTGTTTGCTGATTTCATTTTCCTTAGGTAAATTCCCAGGAGTAGGTTGGATTATATTAAGATATTTGGTAGGATTATATTAAGATTTCTAAGATATCTCCATACTGCTTTCACAGTGGCTATACCAGTTTACATTTCCACCATCAGTGGATTAGGGTCCTTTTCCTGCATGTTGCTATCTACTCAGCCATATTGGAATCTCTCCTGATTTCTCACTCTCTCCCTCTTTTTAAAAGATTTATTTATTTGTTTTAAAGGCAGAGTTACAGAGAAGTAGAGGTAGAGGTAGAGGTAGAGGTAGAGGTAGAGGTAGAGAGAGAGAGAGAGAGAGGTCTTCTATCCACTGGTTTACTCCCCAGATGGCCACAACAGCCAAAACTGCACCAATCTGAAGCCAGGAGTCAGGAGCTTCTTCCAAGTATCCATGTGGGTGCAGAGGACCAAGGACATGGGCCATCTTCTACAGCTTTCCAAGGCTATAGCAGAGAGCTATGGATTGGAAGTGGAGCAGCTGGAACTTGAACTGGCACCCATATAGGATGCTAGCATTGCAGGCAGTGGCTTTACCCACTATGCCACATGGCTGGCTGCTTGATTTCTCTTTAAAATCTCAATTTCATGGGAAAAATTTCATGTCATGTATGGATTTTTTTCCTTAGATGGTATTTCTCTTTTAAAATTTTTTTAAATTTAATTTTTATGGGATACAAATTTCATAAGAACAACTTTAGGAATATATTTATTTTTCTCACTATATCAGACTTCCCACCCACACTTCTACCCCTCCTCCTCCCTCTCCTCTCACCAGACCTGTTTTCCATTAAGATTCATTTTCTGTTAACTTTGTACACAGAAGATCAACTCTATACTAAGTAAAGATTTCAACAATTTGTACACACACACACACACACACACAACTATTTGAGAACTGGCTTTACAGTTAACTCTCAATACAACACATTGAGGACAGAGGTGCTGCATGGGGTGTTAGTGCACAGTGACTCTTGTTAGCAATTAATGTTCTTGGGGTGGTTCCAAGATGGCAGAATAGGGAGGGAGCATACTGATCTAGTCTAGGTGAAGATAGTTTAATAAAAGTGGAGATAGCGTAGTCTCAGGGAATAGTTAAGGAAAAAATGGCAGAGGAAATTCTTCCGTAATTAGAGGGACACAGTGGACCTATGTGGAAGGCATGGGTGCCCACGACTGTGGACTCTAGCTGTTGAGAGTCTCTGTACCAGTGCTGGAAACAGAGGTGAGATGAAACCTCAGTATCTGGAGACACTGGCAGAAAAGCAGCAGGAAGAGCCTAGAGGGAACAAGGCTTGAAGCCCCATGGTGGAAAGCGCACCAGCCTAACTAGAGGAGAGAAAAAGTAAAAGGGATGGTATGGACATGATTCTCTCTCTCTAATCACCTTACAAAGGCATATGAGCTGATAGAGCGGGCACCACTTTGGAAATACATAACAGCTGTGCTGGCTGGGGGCTGCACCTGGCAATCAGCAAAACAGAAAAACATGACTCTGGTGGGGAGTAATAACAGGAGACTAAAACCTAGTGAATGTGTGGAGCTTATGAACTGGGACTGTGAAAAAAAAAAACTGAGGGTGTGTGGGAGAACTCATGGTGTAGTTGAGACTTTGAGTACTCTTGGTGGGAGACACCACAAGCTTGGGATTCCCTGGGTACCTGGTGAGAGACATTGCAGGGGAATCTAAACTTACACTGAAGACTGCACAGATCATTTGTGTGGTCCTTGGGATGGAGCAGATGAATATTATACCCACTAGAGCTAGTGCTCACGCACAGATCACCAACGAGGAGAAGAGCTCAGCTGAGCGGAATCACGTCCTTTCTGATTAAAAGAAAAAAAGAGAGATTTACGGCACCAAACCTGGGTGTGTCACCTTAGGCACACCATTAATCCTGAAGAACTGAACAGAACTCACTGGCCACACCAACCACAAGCCTCTAGAGATTCACTGAAATCAGAGAATCCACTTATATACAGAGTTGGAGTATAACGAAAAAAGACAACACAGTGGGGGAAAAAAAAGAAACCAATGAGTATCTCCACAAATGCCAAACAACAAATCCAACAACCCAAGAAAGACGAATAAGGAAGACAACATGACACTCCACAAAGAACATGACACTTCAAGACAAGATTATGAAGATGATGAGATAGAAGAAATGCAAGAAATGGAACTCAAAAAATTTATGATAAAAATACTTAAAAGTAATAAAAAAATGAATGAACTACTGAAATCCATGCAGGACATGAAAGAAAATCTCTTTCATGAAAATGAAATCTTAAGGAGGAATCAAAATAAAATGAAGAATTCAATAGAACAAGAAATTGAGATATTGAAGAGAAATCAAAATGAAATTAAGAATTCAATAGAACAAATAAAAAACACAGTTGAGAGCCTTAAAAACAGAATCTGTGAGGCAGAAGAGAAAATATCAGACTTAGAAGACAGAGCACAGGAAAGTATACAGTCAAACAAGAAAAGAAAAGGAAATTAGAAATCTAAAAAATATTGTTGGGAATCTACAAGATACTATTAAAAAACCCAACATTCGGGTTCTAGGAGTTCCTGAAGGCATGGAGAAAGAGAAAGGATTAGAAGGCCTTTTTAGTGAGATACTAGCAGAAAACTTTCTGGGTTTGGAGAAAGAAAGAGACATACAAGTACAGGAAGCACCTAGAACTCCCAATAAACATGACCAGAACAGATCCTTGCAACAACACATTTAATCAAAGTCACCACAGTGAAACATAAAGAAAAGATTCTAAAATATGCAAGAGAGAAACGTCAGATTACTCTCAGAGGATTTCACAGCAGACTTCTCATCAGAAACCCTACAGGCTAAGAAGGAATGGAAGATATAGCCCAAGTACTAAGAGAAAAAAAACCCTGCAACCCCAGAATATTATATCCTGCAAAGCTCTCATTTGTGAATGAAGGTGAAATAAAGACCTTTCATAACAAACAGAAATTGAAAGAATTTGTCACCACTCGTCCAGCCCTGCAAAAGATGCTTAAAGATGTGTTACACATAGAAACACAGAAACATGGTCATCAATATGAAAGAAGATAAAGGAAGAAAATATCTCAGTAAAAGATCACAGGAAGTTCAAACTATATATTAGAAATATCTTTGGGAAAATGGCAGGGCAAAGTCACTACTTATCAATAGTCACATTAAATGCAAACGGCCTCAACTCTCTAGTTAAAAGACACAGACAGGGTGAATGGATTAAAAAACATAACCCATATATTTGCTGCTTACAAAGAAACACATGTTTTCAACAAAGGTACATACAGACTAAAAGTGAAAAGTTGGAAAAAGATATTCCATACCAACAGAAACCAAAAAAAAAAAAAAAAAAAAAAAAGGTGGCATAGCCATCTTAACACCAGACAAAATACACTTTAATTTTTTTTTTTTTTTTTGACAGGCGCAGTGGATAGTGAGAGAGAGAGACAGAGGGAAAGGTCTTCCTTTAGCATTGGTTCACTCCCTAATGGTTGCTGTGGCTGGTGCGCTGCGACCAGCACACCCGCTGATCCGATGCCAGGAGCCAGGTGCTTCTCCTGGTCTCCCATGCGGGTGCAGGGCCCAAGGACTTGGGCCATCCTCCACTGCACTCCCGGGCCACAGCAGAGAGCTGGACTGGAAGGGGGGCAACCAGGACAGAATCTGGCGCTGTAACCAGGACTAGAACCCGGTGTGCCAGTGCCGCAGGCAGAGGATTAGCCTATTGAGCTGTGGTGCTGGCCATCAAAATACACTTTAACACAAAACCTTTTAAAAGGGACAAAGAGGGGCACTATATAATGATTAAGGGATCAATTCAACAGGAAGATGTAACTATTATAAACATACATGCACCTAATTATGGGGCAACGGGCTATTTAAAAGATATGTTAAGGGATTTAAAGGGAGACTTAGACTCCAATACAGTAGTATTGGGGGACTTCAAAGCTCCACTTTCTGCAATGGACAGATCAAGCAGACAGAAGATCAACAAGGAAACAGCAGATTTAATCAACACTATAGACCAAATGGACTTCTCATTCTACAATTGCAGAATATGCATTCTTCTCAGCAGTGCATGGAACTTTCTCTAGGACTGACCACATACTAGGCCATAAAGCAAGTCTCAGCAAATTAAAAAGAATCAAAATAATACCATGCATCTTTTCAAACCACAATGGAATGAAGCTGGAAATTAGCCACTCAGGAATCCCTAGAGCATATGAAAATACATGGAGACTAAACAACATGCTCCTGAGTGAACAATGGGCCATAGAACAAATCAAAAGAGAAATCAAAAACTTTCTGGAAGCAAATGAAGATAACAGCACAATATATAGAAACTTATGGGACGCAGCAAAAGCAGTGTTAAGAAGAAAGTTTATAGCAATAGGTACCTACATCAAGAAATTGGAAAGGCACCAAATAAATGAGCTTTTAATGCATCTCAAGGATCTAGAAAAACTACAGCAAACCAAACTCTAAATGAGTAGAAGAGAAACAATTAAAATTAGAGAAGAAATCAACAGAATTGAATAAAAATATTGCAAAATATCAGCAAAACAAAGAGCTAGTTTTTTGAAAAAATAAACAAAATTGACACATCATTGGCCCAACTAACCAAAAAAAGGAGAGAGAAGACCCAAATTAATAAAATGAGAGATGAAAATGGTAATGTTACAACAGACACCACAGAAATAAAGAGTCATCAAATTACTACAAAGAGCTATATGCGAACAAACTGGGAAATATATCAGAAATGGATAGATTCCTGGGCACATGCAACCTTCTTAAATTGAACCATGAAGATACAGAAAACGTAAACAGACCCATAACCGAGTCAGAAATTGAATCTATAATAAAGTCCCTCCCAACAAAGAAAATCCCAGGACTGGATGGATTCACTGCTGAATTCTATCAGACATTAAAGAAGAACTACCTTCAATACTTCTCAAATGATTCAAAACAATTGAAAGAGAAGAAATCCTCCAAAATTCTTTCTATGAGACTAGCATCACCTTAATTCCTAAACCTGAAAAAAATGCAGCAGAGAAAGAGAATTACAGACCAATTTCCCTGATGAACATAGATGCAAAAATCCTCAATAAAATTCTGGCCAATAGAATTCAACAACACATCAGAGAGATCATCCACCCAGACCAAGTTGGATTTATCTATGGTATGCACATTAACAAACTGCAGAAGAAAAACCATATGATTATTTCAATAGATGCAGAGAAAGCATTAGATAAAATACAACACTCTTTCAAGATGAAAACCCTAAGCAAATTGGGTATAGAAGGAACAATCCTCAATACAATCAAAGCAATTTATGAAAAACCCATGGACAGCATCATATTGAATGTTTGAAAATTTGGAAGCATTTCCACTGAATTCCAGTATCCAGCAGGGATGCCCACTCTCACCATTGCTATTCAATATAGTGCTGGAAGTTTCAGTCGGAGCCATTAGGCAAAAAAAAAAAAAAAAAAAAAAAAAAAAAAAATTAAAGGGATACAAATTGGGAAGGAAGAAGTCAAACTATCCCTCTTTTCAGACGATATGATTCTTTATTTAGGGCACCAAAGAACTCTACTAAGAGACTACTGAAACTCATAGAAGAGTTTGGTAAAGTAGTAGGATATAAAATCGATGCACAATAATCAAGAGCCTTTGTATACACAGACAATGCCATGGCTGAGAAAGAACTTCTCAGATCAATCTCATTCATAATAGCCACAAAAACAACCAAATAGCTTGGAATAAACTTAAGCAAGGATGTCAATGATTTCTATGTTGAGAATTACAAAATTTTAAAGAAAGAAATAGAAGAGGCTACCAAAAAATGGAAAAATCTTTCATGTTCATGGATTGGAATTCCCAAAAGGAATAAACAAATTCAATGTGATACCAATCAAAATACCAAAGACATTCTTTTCAGATCTGTAAAATATGATGCTGAAATTCATATGGAGGCACAGGAGACCTCAAATAGCTAAAGCTATCTTGTACAACAATGACAAAGCAGGAGGCATCACAATATCAGACTTCAGGACATACTACAGGGCAGTTGTAATCAAAACAGTATGGTACTGGTACAGAAACAGATGGATAGACCAATGGAACAGAATTGAAACACCAGAAATCAATCCAAACATCTACAGGCAACTTAAATTTGATCAAGGATTTAAAACCAATTCCTGGAGCAAGGACAGTCTATTCAACAAATGGTACTGGGAAAACTGGATTTCCACATGCAGAAGTACGAAGAAAGAACCCTACCTTATAGCTTATACAAAAATCCACTCAACATGGATTAAAGATCTAAATCTACTACCCAACACCATCAAATTAACATCAGGGAAACCCTGCAAGATATATGTACCGGCAAAGACTTCTTGGAAAAGACCCCAGAGGCACAGGCAGTCAAAGCCAAAATTAACAATTGGGATTACATCAAATTGAGAAGCTTCTGTACTGCAAAACATACAGTCAGGAAAGTGAGGAGGCAACCAACAGAATGGGAGAAAATATTTGCAAACTAGGAAACTGATAAAAGATTAATAACCAGAACCTGCAAAGAGATCAAGAAACTCCACAACAACAAAACAAACAACCCACTTAAGAGATGCACCAAGGACATAAATAGGCATTTTTTAAAAGAGGAAATACAAATGGCCAACAGACACATGAAAAAATGATCAGGATCACTAGCCCTCAGGGAAATGGAAATCAAAACCACAATAAGATTTCACCTAACCCCAGTTAGAATGGCTTTCCTACAGAAATCAACTAACAACAGATACTGGTGAGGATGTGGGGAAAAAGGCTCACTAATCCACTGTTGGTGGGAATGCAAACTGGTAAAGCCACTATGATAGACGGTTTGGAGATTCCTCAGAAACCTCTTTATAGCCCTACCACATGGCCATCCCACTCCTTGGAATTTACCCAAGGGAAATTAAATTGCGAATAAAAGAGCTATCTGCACCTCAATGTTTACTGCAGCTCTATTCGCAATAGCCAAGTCCTGGAATCAACCTAAATGCCCATCAACAGAAGACTGGATAAAAAAATTATGAGATATGTACTCTAGAGGATACTATACAGTGTTAAAAAAAATGAAATCCGGTCATTTGCAACAAAATGGAGTAATCTGCAAACATCATGCTGAGTGAAATAAGCCAATCCCAAAGGAACAAATATCATATGTTCTCCCTGATCTGTGACAGCTAACTGCATACCTTAAGGGAAACCTATAGAAGTGAAACATACACTATGAGAAACAATGACTTGCTAAGCCTTTGTCCTGACTTTGTGGAACAGCTTACTATTTTATTCTTTTTAGTATTTTCTTGTTTTCCCATTCTGTTGGTTTCCTCTTTACTTTCCTGGGTGTTTCTTTTGCAGTACAGAAGCCTCTCAATTCGATGCAATCCCAATTGTTAAATTAGGCTTGACTGCCTATGCCTCTGGAGTCTTTTCCAAGAACTCTTTGCCTCTGCCAATGTCTTGCCAGGTGTCCCCAGTGTTCTCTAATAATTTGATGGTGTTGGGTAGTAGATTTAGATCTTTAATCCATGTTGAGTGGATTTTTGTTTAATGTGTCAGGTAGTGGCCTGGCTTCATACTTCTGCATGTGAAAATCCAGTTTCCTAGGACCATAAGTTGAAGAGAGTGTCCTGTGCTTTGTCTTCTAAGTTCGATTTTCTTTCTTCTGCTTCATATGATCACTTTAACACTTAAGATGTTATTTTTATCACTTAGCTTAAGGGGATTTGTGGGGAGCAACTCGGACTAGACTAAGTTACTGGAATTAAGACTTATTCTATGCATCTGCTCTCCCACAATATGGCTCTGGGAGAGGAGAAAACAGCTTCTACACAGCTGCCTCCAGTTCAGCCAATAAACTGTAGGACTTGCTCCTGATTGGAGGAGAGCAGCGTACTCGGCGTGTGGGCAGCCGAGTTAGGATTGGCGGAAGAGGACTATAAAGGAGGAGAGAGACGGCATGCACCAGGAACATCTAAGGGGAACATCTGAAGGAACACCTGTGCAGCCCCCAAGAGAGCCGGCCGGCGGTGTGCCGCTCTTCTGCGGAAGTGGGGAAAGTGGCCAGGGGGAACCGCCCTTCCACGGAGGTGGAAGGGACAGCAGCCAACCCGGGAAGAACCAGCAGCAAACCCGGGGAGGGCCGAGCAGACGAAAGAACAGCACAGGGTCCTGTGTCGTTCCTCCACGAAGACGGGGAGCGACAGGGATTTGTTGGTCCCATGGCAAAGGCATAGTGTTTTCACAGTCCCAGCACATAAGGCTCCCACAGTCATGAGCCGAGCTGGGTGCTCTTGACAGCTCCCTGTCAATTCTCCCAGCCAGACTCAGGCATCTCCTTCTTGCTGGTTGTTGGATGTACAGACACAAGCTGGCACAGCTGTTATGTATGTCCAATATGGTGCCTGCCTTCAGTTACAGGATGCTAGGTAGTTGAGGAGATTGAAATGTGCCCTCTTTCTTGCTGTAAGTTGACAGGTACACTGTCTCCTACAGTGTTCCAAAAACTCAGGTGAGGCTCCTTCTGCAGCTCTATCACCAGTGGCTTGGACTATTGCAATCTGGTCTCACTTCACTCTCCAAAGCTGTTGTTTATGCTCTTGGTTGCTGTGGTCCAGATTTGTGCGTGTCCCCCTCCACGTATATCCCCAGTGTCCCTCTAATTTGCCTGGAGTTTCCTTTGCAGATTTCTAACTCTTCCCTGAGATTGCACTCTCTCCACTTTCTCTTAAGTATCTTCCCCTGGACTAGAGCAGTAAGCTTCCTCCCCATTCTGCCATTTTAGAATCCTGTACCCTTGTTCTAAATGTACATATTTTAATCTCTTGTCAAAAATAAATTTGAGGTTGGCGCCACGGCTCACTAGGCTAATCCTCCGCCTGCAGCACTGGCACACCGGGTTCTAGTCCCGGTCTGGGCGCCGGATTCTGTCCTGGTTGCCCCTCTTCCAGTCCAGCTCTCTGTTGTGGCCCGGGAGTGCAGTGGAGGATGGCCCAAGTCCTTGGGCCCTACACCCGCATGGGAGACCAGGAGGAAACCCCTGGATCCTGGCTTCAGATCGGTGCAGTGCACCGGCCATAGTGTGCTGGCCGTAGCAACCATTTGCGGGGTGAACCAACGACAAAGGAAGACCTTTCTCTCTGTCTCTCTCTCACTGTCTAACTCTGCCTGTCAAAAAAAAAAAAAATTGACCTAATTTACTGTTATTCTTCCTGTTTTCAGTCTGGGTTCTTGAATCATATCTGAAACGAATATTCCAGCATTTTGAAATGTGTTTACCTTTGGCTATAAGCTGTTCCCTGTCCTGCAGATCCAAACACAATTCCTGGAAAGCTGCGTGGTAAAGGAAAGTTTTTGATGACCTTCTGTATTAAAATAAAACTACTCAAGGCAATGTGTTAAAGTTTAAGGTGAGACATTTTCCAGAAACCTAGTAAATATTCTCTAGTTTCCTTCCTATTTGCAGACTTTTAATTCAATGGAAAAAACTGCATTTTAAAATGTTCTGGGTCTATGATCTTATTTCCAAATATTAGTGTTTAGTTCCTGAACTGGGCTTCTGTCTTAAACTTTTGTCTACTTTTCTATCTGAGCCTATGCTACACAGATATAAACATCCTTTTCACTGCCTCCCTTAAACTCAGAGCCTCCCATGGAATGAAAACTAGGGCTTTGTCGACTAAATCCAGGTGTCTTTCCAGTTCTCCTCATAGCCCCTCATTTCCCATTGTCTTTAACCAGGAATACAGTTAGTTTCTGGCCTGGCACCTGTGCGATCTGAATTTATGATGCTTTGCTAGAATCAGGCAGGGCTGATGTGAGCTACACATGTTCTGGGCTATTTAATGCACAGCCTCCTCCTCGTTGGGAAGATTTCTCTGCACTTCTCCCTGCCTCTGTTGTCTCTCCCCTTCCATATATGCATCATTAAAGACATAGCACTTTTGCTATGTAGCTTTATTGATTTGCCGTATGCCTCTGCAGTCAAGATAGCTCAAACAGTGGCACTCTCCTCCCAGATCAGACATTCTGAATATCTCAGTTAAAATGCACCTAGAGAGGTAGAACAAATGACTGCCAATTAGTCTCACATCCACTATTAGTAACCTATAAATAAATACTAAACTGCTTGAGTTTTGTAGGAACTTTTTCAGCACCTGTAGATAATCCCATCATTTCCTCTCTTGATTTATTAATATGTTATGTGATGGGGCCGGCGCTGTGGCATAGCAAGTAAAGTTGCCACCTGCAATGCCAGCATCCCATATGGGCACTGGTTTGAGTCCCGGTTGCTCCAATTCCAATCCAGCTCTCTGCTATGGCCTGGGAAAGCAATAGAAGATGGCCAAAGTGCTTGGGTCCGTGTACCCACATGGGAGACCTGGAAGAAGCTCCTGGTTCCTGGCTTCAGATCGGTGTAGCTCCAGCAGTTGAGGTCAATTGGGGAGTGAACCAGAGGATGGAAGACCTCTCTCTCTCTCTCTCTGCCTCTCCTTCTCTCTCTGTTCAACTCTGATTTTCATATAAATAAATAAATCTTTAAAAAAAATATGTTATATGGGGCCAACGACATGGCTCACTTGGTTAATCCTCCACCTGCGATGCTGGCATCCCATATGGGCACCGGGTTCTAGTCCCGGTTGCTCCTCTTCCAGCCCAGCTCTCTGCTGTGGCCCGGGAGGGCAGTGGAGGATGGCCCAGGCACTTGGGCCCCTGCACCCAAAAGTTGTACTTTGTAAATTTATATTTATTATATAAAAGTTAAAAAATATGTTGTATAATATTCATGGATTTCTGAATTTTGGACCAATCATGTACTCCTGGAATAAACCCTACTTGGTCCTGTGTATTTTTAATGTGGTGTTGACACTGGTACGTTAGTACTTCATTAAACATTCTTTTAGCATTGACATTTATGGTTTGTAAATTTCTTTTTAATATTTTCTTTACTTGGTTCCCAGAATTGACTTTATATTTGTTTTGCAGAGGAGTTATGGAGTTCTCCTTCCTTTACAATTCTCTGAAATAACTTGCTGGGTGGGGTTATCTGACATTTGAAGGTTTGGAATTTTGAGTCTTATCCAATTTGGAGAATTTTTCTTGGACTTTAGTTTTAAATGTTAGCTTTCTGCCACTATTTTATTTTTCATTTTCAGACACTTTCTGATAATATGTATATTATTGTCTTTGCATACATTTCCTTTTCTACTACTTTCTCTTTTTGTTACCTCTTTCTTTACATTATATTAAAACTTTCAGTTATTTGCTGCCATTTTTGATGTCTCATATAAAAAAACTCACTTCAGTTTATTCTTCCATAGGCATTTTTCAATTTATTCTTCTTTTTAAAGATTTATTTATTTGATTGAAAGGCAGAGAAAGAGTGAGAGAGAGGGAGGGGGGGGGAGGGAAAGAAAGAGAGAGAGAGAAATATCTTCTATCCACTAGTTTACTCCCCAAATGGCCGTAATAGCCAGAGCTGGGCTGATCTCAGAAGCTCAGAAGCCAGGAGCCAGGAGCTTCTTCTTCGTCTTCCATGTGGTTGGAGGGGCCCAAACACTTGGGCCATCTTCCACTGCTTTCCCAGGTACATTAGAAGGGAGCTGGATTGGAAGTGGATACTTGTATGGGATGCTGACATTACAGGTGGCAGTTTTACCTGCTACTTCACAGCCCAGTCATGCAATTTATTCTTTATCTGAAATATTTTTACTTTTCCCTAGTTGTTTCCAAATTCAGTGAATGCTAGTTTTATTTTGCTTTTTGTCCCTTTTTGAATCATTTTCTTATTAGTTTTGAATTTCTGATTTGTTTTTCACCATTTTCTTATTTATCTAGTTGATTTTTGGGGTGAATTCTCTTCTGTTTATAGGTCTGAGTTTAAAACAATTTTTATCTTATTCAGGAGCTATGCATATACTTTTTCCCCCAATTGTTCATTTTTATGGTACTGGGTATTTTCATAAGGTTCTTAATTTGAAAGTCTCCTTTCCTGTCAGGATGGCACAGTACAGATACTTTAGCAGGGCTTTCTGTTTATTTGTTTGCTCATTTCAATGATAGGGGAAGATGTGTGAGTTTTCCTGTTTTACAGTTTTGTTTTGCTTAAAAGACACTAACATTCCTCCCTTTCATATTATCTCGCCATTACCTATATTAGGGTTCTCCTGAGAAACAGATCGAAGAATGCAGAGAGGGAGATAAATAGATTTATTTTAAGGAATTGTCAACTGCGACTGCAGAGGCTTGATATGCCCGGACTCTGGTGGGGGTAGCCAGCAGGGAACAGTTGCAGAACATGCAAGGGTGGTCTGCAGGCAGAATTCCTGTTGGCGGGAAGTCAGTCTTTGTCCCTAATTCGTAACATTGAGTTATGCACTTTGAAGAGTGGTTCTTCAATTTTCTGTGTGTGGGGAGCAACTGGGAGCAACCCGGACTAGACTAAGTTACTGGAATTAAGACTTATTCTATGCATCTTCTCTCCCACAATATGGCGCTGGGAGAGGAGGAAACAGCTTCTACGCAGCTGCCTCTTGCCAACTTGAGTGATGACCTCCAGGAGGTGATCCTGCTCCTGATTGGAGGAGAGCAGCGTACTCGGCGTGTGGGCAGCCGAGTTGGGATTGGCGGAAGAGGACTATAAAGGAGGAGAGAGACAACATGCACCAGGAACATCTAAGGGGAACATCTATCTGAAGGAACACCTGTGCAGCCCCCGAGAGAGCCGGCCGGCGGTGTGCCACTCCCCTGTGGAAGTGGGGAAAGTGACCAGGGGGAACCGCCCTTCCACGGAGGTGGAAGGGACAGCAGCCAACCCGGGAAGAACCAGCAGCAAACCCGGGGAGGGCCGAGCAGACAAAAGAACAGCGCATGGTCCTGTGTCGTTCCTCCACGAAGAGGGGGAGCGACATAATGGTGCCGTGACTCGGATATGAAGCCTAGGCAGGGCTTAGTGTCGTTCCTCCACGAAGAGGGGGAGCGACACTGTCCTTTAAATCATGCTTGCTACTTTAAATGGCACCTACACCTTTAAAGCACACACTGAAATCTCAGTCATTTTATTCATGTTCTGATCTTACTGGACTCTTTCAGTGTTTACACATTTAGTGTGGATTTTTAATTTTTATTTAATTTTTATTTTTATTTGTTTGAAAGGTAGACACACACACACATACACACACGCACATGGAGAGAGAGGGAGAAGGGTTCTATCCCCTGGTTAGCTCCCCAAATGCCCACTATGGCCCTGGGCCAGGGGCTGAAGCCAGGAGCTGGAAATGCAGACCAGGTCTCTCACATGGGTAGCAGGGACCCATTGGCTAGAGTCATCACCTGCTGCCTCTCAATGTGCATATTGGCAGGAAACTGGAATTGAAGTGGAGCTAGTACTTGAATCCAGCGACTTCAATATAGGATATGGGAATTCTGAATCTAAACAGCTACAACTGAAGCCTGTCCCTGCTCTTTATAATGGTTTTTCCAAATCACCATGAACTCCTTTGCCAGTTTTCTTCACCGCTGTGTTTGTCAGTGTCCTCCTGTAAAGCGGAATCAATATACAAGTGTCTATGATATTTATCATAGGATTAGCTTACACAATTATGGAGGAAGAGAAGTCCTATAATCTGTGATTTTCACACAGAGAATGAGGGAATTCAGTGCTGTAATTCAGTCCATGTCCAAAGGCCTGAAGATAAGGGGAATTGGTGGAGTAATGTTTAGCTGAGTACAAAAGCCTGAGACTAGAAGAGGGCAGCTAGCCGCAATCTTCAAGTCCTGAGGGCGAGAGAAGATGAACTTCCAAGAAGAAGGCAGAGGTTCCAGCAAATGAAAAGAAGAATGCATGCACCTGTTTTTCACTTTTTTGTTCTGTCCCTGCCCTCAATAGACTGGATGTTGCCCCTCTTCATTCACTGGTGAGGGCAAATCTTTTCTACTCAATTTACTGAGTCAAATGCCAATCAGTTTTTGTAAACAACTCTGACACTCTAGGAAATGTTTTACCAGTTAGCTGATATCCCTTGGCATATTCATGTTGATACACAGAATTAATTATTACCCTCTCGTTGTCTTGGGTTGCCTTTTTCTACCACAACCATTTGTGGTGGAGCAGATGCAAAGAAGGAAGTGCAGAGATTGTGTGTTGGCATTTGATGATTTTCTCTTTTTACTCACAGCTGTTATGAAGTTATGCCAAGGGTGTAGTTTTGTGTATAATTTACCTTCTGCTCCTTGGTTTATCTTAAAGTTTTGGTAGGAAGTTGTTGGAAATAGGGAGCTATGCTATCATTATTATCTTCAGCAACTTGAAAGTGTATAAAATTAAGTAAATATTTGGGGTGGGTGTCTGGCGTAGCAGATAAGACAGTGCTTGGGATGCCTACATTCTGTATCAGAGTGTCTGGCTATGCTTCCAAATCCAACTTCCTTGTACATATCCTGAGAAGCAGTAGGTAAGCAGTAGGTTCAAGTACTGTGTCCCTGCCAGCCTTGTGAGACCTGGATAGGGTTCCAAGCTCCTGCCTTTAGCCTGGTCTAGCCTGGCAGTTATGGGCATTTTAGGAATAAACCAGTGAATGGAAGATTTCTCTCTCTCTCTCTGTGTCTTTCTCCTCTCTCTCTCATTCAAATAAATGTAAATGAGTAAATGAAAAAAAAATTTAAAATTACATCTTCAATAAAATTTGTGTGTGTGTTTGTGTTGTGTGTACACTCACACTGATAGGGAGATTGGGTGGAAGAGTAATAGTGTAAACATTAGCGGAAAATTGGCCAGAGTCTTTTGAATTAAATACTCTCCATGGGGTGGTTGTTTGCCCTGGTAGTTTAGGTGGTTGTTAAGATGCTTGCATTCCAAACTGGAGAACCCGGGTTTGACTCTAGCTTCTTGATAATGTAGACTCTGAAAAGAACTGAGTTATGGCTCAGCAATTGGGTTTCTTCCACCCACATGGGAGACCTTGATTGAATTCCCAGCTTTCAGCTTTGGCCTACCCCTGGCTGTTACAGACATTTGAAGGAGTGACCCAGGGGTTGGGAGCTGTTTCTGACTCTCAGTTTCTCAAGTAGATAAATAAATGAAATTTCTTAAAAATAAGTTTATTAATGAAACAATAACATAAAATAACTCTGCTCATGTAGAAGAGCACCTGATAGTCAACCATAACAGGGTGAGAACAAGGATCACTACTTAAATCTCTTACCCTGATCCCATTCATATCACAAAGCTCTTGCCATGGGTGGTAACACTTTTCAAGAATTCTTGGTGATAAGGGAAGGCAGATAGTCCTGAAATAGGCAACCAATAACCTTCCTTTCAGCCCTTCCTGTCTCCTCCTCCCTCACTTCCTGCCCTCTGCAAGAATGAGACTTAATAACCCTTCTAATCACCTCACTTGAGGTGTCATCTTATAGTCCTTGTGCTTCTCTGGCTATGGAACGGATTAAGGAACAAGGGAGAGCTAAATTCTCCAACCTGTCTGACAATCTTAAGTACTCTGGTCTGTAACTTGTGCACTGAGTCTCTCTCTCTCTCTCTCTCTCTATCTATCTTCCTGCCTCCCTCACTCCCTCCCTCTCTCTCCCCCTCTCCTTCTCCCTCTCTCTCTGTCCAAATAATAATTTGGACCCTTCTCAATTTTCCTGGTTGCTGAGTTATTTAAATATGACTTCATTTTACTTTGCTTACCTGTTCCTTATGTTCTCTGCTTATCACAGCTGCAACCAAACTCCTAATTTGTTTTTACCTTATTGAACATTTACTTCCCTTATTTATTAAGAATTGAACTTGTAATCAGCTGTTGACCATTTGGGTGAGAATGAGACCACCTGTGTCCATATAATGGTACACTAACAGTGGGCACCTGTGTCAGCAAAGCTTAACTATTTGTTCTAGGAAATTCTCATTCAGGAAGATAGGTCTGTAACCATAAATCACCTCACTGTTGACTTTGGGACATTTCTGAGAACTAATTTGTTCAGGGAAATAATTTGCTCATCGGGGTAAACAGCACTCCTATCTGGACAACACACTGCACACCTGTGCAGGCGGCTTGCTTTCCCAGCAGCAGCCAGTCAAGACTCTTTTGAAAACACTTACTTCACTGTTTCCCACTCTGAAACAATTATGTCACAATATTTGGCTAACCCTTATTTTCATTCCTTAAAAAACCTGCCCCAAATTATTTCAACCCAGAACCCCGAGTCTATGAATATCCTAGACCATGGCATCCTGAGACAGCATCAAGACTCTGTCAAGGTGTTACTAATAAAGTAGATCTAAGCAGCAGCATTCTTTGATCTACAGGTTTTCTGGTGGTCTTTGGGGGAATCAATAGGTAACAATAGGAAAACATCTCATCTGACCCAATTTAGCTATGTTGATATTCTACATTAGGCTAGGCTTTAAGCAGTTGCACTTGACTGAAAATAAGGATATTTTCTGTCTTGAGTGTGGAATACTTAGAAAAAGGGAGAAACCCTGCAAGATATAGGCACCGGCAAAGACTTCTTGGAAAAGACCCCAAAAGCACAGGCAGTCAAAGCCAAAATTAACATTTGGATTGCATCAAATTGAGAAGCTTCTGTATGGTAAAAGAAGCAGTAAGGAAAGTGAAGAGGCAACCAACAGAATGGGAAAAATATTTGCAAACTATGCAACAGATAAAGGGTTGATAACCAGAATCTACAAGGAGATCAAGAAACTCCACAACAACAAAACAAACAACCCACTTAAGAGATGGGCCAAGAACCTCAACAGACATTTTTCAAAAGAGGAAATCCAAATGGCCAACAGACACATGAAAAAAAATGTTCAGGATCACTAGCCATCAGGGAAATGCAAATCAAAACCACAATGTTTCACCTCACCCCGGTTAGAATGGCTCACATACAATAATCTACCAACAATAGATGCTGGAGAGGATGTGGGGAAAAAGGGACACTAACCCACTGTTGGTGGGAATGCAAACTGGTCAAGCCACTATGGAAGTCAGTCTGGAGATTCCTCAGAAACCTGAAGATAACCCTACCGTTCGACCCAGCCATCCCACTCCTTGGAATTTACTCAAAGGAAATTAAATTGGCAAATAAAGGAGCTGTCTGCACTTCAATGTCTACTGCAGCTCAATTCACAATAGCTAAGACCTGGAACCAACCTGCATGCCCATCAACGGTAGACTGGATAAAGAAATTATGGGATATGTACTCTATAGAATACTATACAGCAGTCAAAAACAATGAAATCCGGTTATTTGCAACAAGATGGAGGAATTTGGAAAACATGCTGAGTGAAATAAGCCAGTCCCAAAGGGACAAATATCATATGTTCTCCCTGATCGGTGACAACTAACCGAGCACCAGAAAGGAAACCTGTTGAAGTGAAATGAACACTATTTGTTAAAAAAATTATTTTTTTTGAAAGAGTTACAGAGAGAAGTACAGACGGAGAGAAAGGTCTTCCATCAGCTGGTTCACTTCCCAGCTGTAACAGCTGGAGATGTGCCTATCTGAAGCCAGGAGCTAGGAGCCAGGAGCTTCTTCCTGGTCTCCCACGTGGGTGCAGGGGTCCAAGAACTTGGGCCGTCTTCTACCACTATCCCAGGCCATAGCAGAGAGCTGGATGAGAAGAGGAGCAGACGCGACTAGAACCGGTGCCCATATGGGATGCCGGCGTTTCAGGCCAGGGCGTTAGCCTGCTGCGCCACAACATTAGTCCCAGGATAGGATTTTTAAACTTCAAAACAACTCATGTATAATTGAGTAGGTTTTAAGTGGTGGTGAAGAGATAAAGAGAAGAGGTCCATTCACCCACGGAAAGGTTTCGAATTATACCCCTAAGTATTCTACTCATAAGTTCCTTTATCCTTCCTCCTACCCCAATTAGAAGTAGGAAACCAGTCATCTAGATAATTTTCTTTCTTAAAAAGGCAAATGAGGAAATGGAAGCCAGTATTTGTTAATCAACTAGTAAATACTTATTTATCTTTAAATATGCAAATAAGTCAATATTATGGACTATTTGCTTTCTGTCCCACTCAATTCTGTCATTTTATAGTACTTTCTCTTGACCTTCTATAGACTTATTTTTATACAGAAGGAACAATTTTATGCCCACTGGGACACAATTATGCTGGTGAAATGAAAGATTGAAGCAGGGTTTATACAAATTGGTTCCATTAGGTAGTTTGGAAATGTTTTCAGTAGAGCTTTAGTATAGGAGAATTCTTCAGATGATATAATGAATCACTGAAGAAAAAAGTTGACTCTATTCTTCATATTAAATAAAATGTTGGGAAGAACCTAGAACAATTAAGGCTTCTTTTGAGAGAGGGCTCTAATACTATTGTGCTCCATTCTGCTCTTGTTTTATTTTTTATTTTATTTTATTTTTTTAAAGAATTGAGTCTTTTTTAAAAAGTCTTTATTTTATTTATTTGACAGGCAAAGTTACAGACAGTGAGAGACAGAGAGACAGAGAGAAAGGTCTTCCTTCCGTTGGTTCACTCCCCAAGTGGCCACAATGGCCAGAGACACGCCAATCCAAAGCCAGGAGCCAGGTTCTTCCTCCTTGTCTCCCACACGGGTGCAGGGGCCCAAACACTTGGGCCATCCTCCACTGCCTTCCCAGGCCACAGCAAGGAGCTGGACTGGAAGAGGAGTAACCAGGACTAATACTGGCGCCCCAACCGGGACTAGAACCTGCACCCATTTGGGATGCTGGCACTGCAGGTGGAGGATCAACCTAGTGCGCCATGGAACTGGCCCCTTGCTCTTATTTTAGTTACACTGCTCTCCAAGACCTGCCCCTTAAATTCACAGAAAAGTCAGATAAGACTTTTTAAAGATTCTATATAATAACCACTTAGCAGTAGTCTATTATCTGAATTTAGTAGATATGAAAAGTTGAGTGAGCATTAGGTTTTTAAATGTTTAATTAGATCTCATATTTAAATTATAACATGTAGTCCAGTTGGACAGAAATATGCTTTGTTAAAAAAGAGAATTCCCTATGAAGTAGGGGTAAAGTCATTAGAGTTCATTCATTCTATGTATTATATAATAAGTCATAGAAGATGGTTCTTACACTCTATGCTTTATAAAATGACACTGGAAATAATATACTTGACTCCTCTCTCACTCTCCAAATCCAATGCATCAGCAAATACTGTTGACTGCATTTGATCTTTTCATCAGTTCCACCATTCTTGCTGTGCTTCAAGCTGTCTAAGCTAGACTATTCCAATAGTCTCCTGACAAGTCTGCTTGCTTATGGCTTGGATATCTTTTCTACACAGTAACCAGAGTAATCCATTTAAAATGAAAATAAGATTATGTCATTTCTCTCATCAAAACTTGTCAATGGTTTTCTTTAAAGAATAAAATTCATTCTTTTCATACCATGATCTAAAAGAGCAATGTCATCTTACCCCTGCCTGTATCCTGAATCTCTTTCCTTACAACCCTTTCCTTCTCACTCTGTCCAGCTTCACCAGCTCCTTGCTGCTCTCTGAACACATGTTCTGCTCCAGCCTGTGGACCTTTGCACCTGCTGTTTTCTCACCCTGGAATAGTCTTTCCTCAGATACTTGCATGGCTTCTTCTCTCAGTTTCTTCAGGTTTCTGTTACAATGCCACTTCATCATAGACATCTTACCTGACTACTGTTTCAAGCACCATGCCCTGTACATTTCTATTCCATTAGTTTGCATAACAGCGTGCACTTATTACCATCTTGAAATATTCTATTGATCTGTTTATTATCTTTTCCTCACTTTGGAAAGTAAACTCCACCAAGAGCAAGAGGACATCTGTTTTGTTAATTACTCTGTTCCAAGATCTATAATGCTGTCTTGCTTATAGTTAGGTATGGCATAAATGTTGGATAAATGAGTAGACAACAAAATAATTAACTAATAATTATCATTTGACCACATTCTGTAATGACCAAAAGCTGGAATTCACTATGAACATTTGGCTATGGTGACTACAGAGTCTATTCTCATACCATTCTCACATTCTTTCTCACAGGATGACAGCCTTTAATAAATAACTTTGCCTGGACTGAAAAGACTTATTCTAACACAGTTTCAAGGGCTGTATTGCTAGTGCTACCACTTACTTATGTTTTTTGTACTAACCAATCTTGACTTCAAACTCCAGGATCACTTAGACAATGTCGAAACTTGTATTTTCTTTAAGTTTACCCTATTTTAAGTATTAGAATTAATAGTTGTTCTTGGTGATGTGACCTTTTCTATTTTGAAGCTAAAAACATTTTTTACATGTGGTGACGATAAATTTTTTCTCTAAGAATAGCATTTGTTGTGAATTTTTTATAAACAATATAATAGATATATATTTTAGATAGTATGGAACGTTCAGAAATGTAGCTTACAAAAGTAAATATTCTCCTTGTGATTTACTATCTGTCTAGGATAGTAAATTCTCCTGGGCATTTCACAGGATAACCCTTGCCACGGCTGGCGCTGCGCCGATCCGAAGCCAGGAGCCAGGCACTTCCTCCTGGTCTCCCATGTGGGTGCAGGGCCCAAGCACTTGGGCCATCCTCCACTGCCTTCCCGGGCCACAGCAGAGAGCTGGACTGGAAGAGGAGCAACCGGGACAGAACTGGCACCCCAACTGGGACTAGAACCTGGGGTGCCGGCGCCGCAGGCGGAGGATTAGCCTAGTGAGCGTGGCACTGGCCAACATTGAGACACATCTTAACCAAACCTATTAAACATCCTCCAGGTAAGAATAGCTCAAAGATCATCACTCAAAGATTTATTGCTTAATATTAAATAGGTTGCATAATATAATCTAAAATGCTCTGAGTCAATACTTTCTGAAGGCTCAGAATTCTTCTATGATATAATAAGCAATCTCAATTATTTATAAATAACATTTTAATATATTAGGTTTTCTTACAGTGGGCCACAGCTTTTATAAGCAATATCCATACATTAATGTTTTTGGAGCTCAGTGTTATTATTAGTAATAAGAACAATGTTTAAAGCTCAAAGCAATAAGTAGAAAATGCTAGGCTGAATGTTAAAAGTGATTTATTTCAGTCCTTCAGATTCATTCAAGAACTTCAACAGAGTGAAGTAATTTCAGCCACATAAAATCCATTTCTGCATTTTAAAAATGTTTATTTTTAAGAAGAAGATCCACAGTTAGTATTACAAAAAGATGATTGTTGTTATTTAAGATTTTGGCTTAAATTCAGTTTGTCAAAATATTAACAGAATAGTAGCTCCATTCTATATTTTATGATACCATATTTTCACTTTTATATGATAGAATTATTTTTATTATAATACTTATGTATTAATTCTACATAATTTATTTTCAGCATGAAATGCTAAATAACATTCCAACTAATATTTTGCATTTCAGATTTGAGCTGATTATTTGTTTGTCTTTGACATAGAGGATTTAAAGATGCTATCATCAAATAACAACCGTAGAATTAAAAATTAAGACCCCACTTCCTTTAAATTCTTCTCACTTACTGTGTGGAATAGGGCATTTAATCGCAGTGCGTACACTTCCTAATTTCTAAATTAGGGTACCTCTCCTATTCCTATGTCATAGAAACTTCAAGTGTTAGTGGGTTCAGATAAGTTGCTCCCATGCTTTCTTTTCTGTGGCTCCAAGTGCTGCCTCCTCATCACCAGTCTTCAGAGTGTCCACGGGGTTTTGAAAGGAGGAGGACGACTCCCTGACACTCTGCCACCTTCCTGGTTACACTTTGTTGCCTGACCCCACCCTTCCACTGTTTGTAATGAACCGGATGAGGGCAGAGACAGTTGGCCTAGTAAGAATGTCCAGAGACTGGAGGAACGTGATAACAACAATGAGTGCCAGGAGCCCTGTGGGCATGAGGGACGCAGACAAGGGGGTGGGGGCATATGAGGAGGAATGTGGTGTGCCTGACAATAGCCTTTTCTGGACGGTGACACTTTGGGAGGAAAGTAGAAGAATTCTTTGCCTGGAAGTGGAGACCTCTACGAGGAGGTAATAATAACTGAGGTATGCAATAATCTGATCAATCCTCATAAATCTGTGGTCAGTATCTGATTTGTCAGAAAAGGAAAAGTTCTAATCAGTAGCTTTTCTGTGTTTACTGTGTACAATATTTGATTAACATTATAATGTAAAGTGTGGATACTCCATTGTAATGTGTTTCTTTCCTTCTCATGCCTAGAATGTCACTTACATCAATATTATATGTGTATATATGATATATATATAATTATATAGCTATATTATATATGAAAATGTGAAGAGTTGTTAATTCACTGACAATTATTAGACAGGGTGCTACAACTTGCTCTCCCTTTCTTTCCCTGATTCATGATGTATTTATCCTGGACGATGAGAAAGCCTGAGTGAGACATTGATGGTTGGGGGAAAATCTGCAGCCATCAAAGGGAAGGCGTGAGAGGGTACCTGTGCCCTGAAGTGGGCTGCTGAAGACTCATAAGTCTGGACAATGCCTCTTCCTTCTCAGAAGTGTAGGGAAAAGTCCCAGAATCTTTTTGAAAAAAGATTTATTTATGTGAAAGGCAGAGTGAAAGTGGGGACGGGGGAGAGAGAGTGTGAGAGCGAGAGTGAGAGAGAGAGAGAGATCTTCCTTTAGCTAGATCACTCCCCAAATGGCCACAACAGCCAAGTCTGGGCCAGGATGCAGCCAGGAACCAGAAACTTCATCTGGGTTTCCCACTGGGGTAGCAGGGGCCATCATCCTTTCCCTTCTCAGGCATGCTAGCAGGAAGCAGAATTTTCAACTTCAGCTGGCTTTCCCATATGGGATGCCAGCATCATAAACAGTGGCTTAATGTGCTGTGCTATAACAACATAACAGTGGCTTAATGTGCTTCCTACACCCACACCTGATCTTTTAAAGAGACTTCGAAGCAACAGTGATCCTCTAAAAATGTATGTGCCGGGGTAAGGAGGTGTAGCTTTGCAGAATTGCCTCTTAAGCAGTTTATTCTTACATTCTGAACCTCTGAACTGAACTGGCTGGAATAAACTCATTTTCTCCACCTCTTCCTGGTCCTACCTCATCCCAAGAAGAGTCCAGTGTGCCTATAATTCTGTCTGGAGTCGAGGTTTCCTTGTTCATCTCTACTGCAGCCTGACTCTAAAAGTTGGCATCTACCTGGGGTCTCACTGTGACTGTGAACGTGCATCTGTGTCAGTTCAGGTCCTCAGAGCATAAACACCAAGGTGGGATTAGATCATTGTTCCAGAGGTTTATCCGGTGAACACCTGGTGAGGATAAAGGCGAAGGGTCAGGAGAAGGGAAGAGGAGGAGTCAGACTGCAGTGCTGGTCCACTGCCTGTGAAAAGAGGAGGACTGGCTAAGAGCAACAGATGCTTGTGAAAGTTTCAAGCAGGCCAATGGCATCTGTCAGAGGAGTCCCATCTCGGTAGGCATTGCTGTTCTTGTAGCACTGTGTTCATTCCTTGGTTGGGAGCAGCCTGAGAAGTTGGAGTGTGATAGGGTGGTTCCACATGAGTGGAAGTTGGAGTCTGTCCATCAGCCATGCTTCCTGCAGCAGGTTCTCCAGAAAGCAGAGTGAGGACCTGTAGGTCTCCCATCCCCAACTGCAATGGGAACATTTTGGAGAGTCCACAGTCGAGCCTGGAGTTAAACAGGAGGCTTGGTGAGGACCATTGTTCCAGTATGGAAATGTGGATGCACAATTTGTTAGAGATGAACAAGTACCTATGCTTCTTGAGTCTCAGTTTCCTCCTCTAGAAAATGGAGTTAATAATAGAGTCAGCGTCACAGAGCAGGGTTGCTGTGTTGATTAAATGAGTACGTAACATGAAAGTTTTCAGTAAGTCTATTTGTTGTCCTGTCATTATTCTCTTACTGCCCTCTCATTTCAACCTGATCTACTTCTTTCAGTTAACCGAACTGACTTTAAAATTCTGTGTCCTGGGGTGGGCACCTGGTGCAGCAATTGAGCTGCTGATAGGAATGTCCACATCCTATAATGGAGTGCTTGGGGTTAAGTTCTAGCTCTGCTCACCATTCCAGTATCCTGTTAATTTGCATCTTGAGAGTTTGCTGGTGAGGGTTTGAGTGTCTGGGTCCCTGCCTTACAGATGGGAAATCTGGAATGGATTCCTGGCTCCTGGCTTTGGTCTGGCGCAGCCTGAGTCATCCGGGGCATTTGTGGAGAAAACCAGCACATGGGGGATCTCTGTCTGTCTGTTTGTCACTGTCTTTCCACCATTAAAACAAATAAATAGGGGCTGATGTTGTGGTGTGGTGGCTTAAGCTGCCATTTGTAATACTGACATCCCATATGGGTGCCGGGTCGCTGGCCATCTGGTGAGTGAACCAGCTGATGGAAGATCTCTCTCTGTTTTTTCCTCTCTATGTAACTCAGCCTTTCAAATAAATAAAATAAATATTTAAAATAAATAAAAAATTTAAAAATTCTGTTTGAGTCTTTTCTCTTAGAGTACATGTTTAAATTTGACTCATTTAAACCCTATTGCTTTCTTTTGGTTCTTTTTTTTTCTTTTTTGTATCAGATTCAACCTCCTGATTCTTAGTTTCCCATCACCTAAAGACCCATCCCCCTCTGTTGTTTTAAAAATCTTTTTTATGCCCAACTTTATTTGTACTCATCAAGCAGAACATTTTAGCAATGAATGCCTGTTTGCACTGAATTATATATTCCATTACCTCCCAAATTCTGGCATCCATCTGCAAATGAGAAATTTCTCCCCTCGTCTTTTTATTGGATCCCAGTTGATGCTCATGTTACAGAGAGTTTGTATCTAACTTTTCAAGTCTACTGTGGGTTAAAAGACTTTATTTTTTTCTTAAAGATTTATTTATTTATTTTGAAAGTCAGCGTTGAACACACACACACACACACACACACAGAGTGAGAGAGAGAGATTTTCCACCTGCTGGCTCAGTCCCCAGCTGGCTACAACAACCAGGGCTGGTTCAGGAGCCAGAGCTGCTTCCAGATATCCCATGTAGTTGGCAGGGGCTCAAGCACTTCAGCCATCTTTACTGCTTTCCCAGGCACATTAGCAGGGAGCAGAGCAGCCAGGACTTGAACTGGTACTCCTATATGGGATGCTGGTGTCACAGGCAGCAGCTTAACCTACTGTGCCATAACACTGGCCCCAATCACCTGTTATTAACAGTATTTGGTAGAGTACCTGGTGATATTTTGGATATTTAAAGTTGCATTAGAAAAAACATTAATTTTGCCTATGGTCATTTTTGCCTCAGAACTCTAATTGAAGACACTAAGTTCCTTGATTTATGGTAAATTGACTATTAAATCTTTGATATGTGGTTCATTATTTAGTTATCTAAGAAAACAATTTTTTTGTCTGATGATGTGAGGGAGAGTACTGGGAGACAAGACTATCAAGAAAGACAGGGTCATGT
This sequence comes from Oryctolagus cuniculus, assembly GCF_051225735.1. Lineage (NCBI taxonomy): Eukaryota > Metazoa > Chordata > Mammalia > Lagomorpha > Leporidae > Oryctolagus > Oryctolagus cuniculus. The sequence continues at coordinate 103,063,906 of NC_142870.1, forward strand.
TGGGGAGAATCTTGAACTTGTACTTAGTTAAGAATGGAATGAGGAATTTACACAAATAATTTGTGTAAGGAAGTGAAATTACAGGAGTGTAATTTAGAAATGCTAGTGTCAGCACTTTGCAGGTAAAATGGAGTCATGACAGGGCATAAAAATGGCCAGAATTAGGGCAGAAGAAGCAAAGAAGGTAAAGGAAGCTAGCAATGTGAAAGGCTTTGTGGATAGAATTGAGAATGATCTTAAAGGAGAAACAAGAAAAGGAAAGTTATTCAATCTATCAGGGAAACTGATAATATTTATAGCAATAGAGGAAGTCAGTAGTAAGGATCTTTATGGGAGCATATTTTTGGTTTAGAAAAGCAGCAGAATGGTCTCTCAGAAAAACTGTAGCTATGAAATGGCCATCTTGGGTCTGAATTCCTGTATTTGGTTAGATGACCTCTAAGGGCCTCAGGGTCTACAACTATGGGGAAAAATAAGAATTTTTGATTCGAAGAGCTTTGGAATTCCTTCCAGTTCACCACTGTGAAATCTAGACTCATTTTTATTTTGAGGTTGCTCTATTATTTGGGTTCTGGAAGGAAGCCACATAAGGAAGAAATGAAATGACTCCTAAACTGAGTGTAAGACACTGACAATTGATGGCTGTTTCCAATCACAACAGAAAAGAGTGCATAGGGCTTTGGGGTTTGGGTTGCCTGATGTGAGACTTAATCTTCTACTAACTAATTGGTCTACACTCATAGGTTCTTCCTTTGTAGACTCACCTACTCTGCGGATTTTGCTTTATTCTGGCAGTGATCCCCAGTGTGGCATGTGATGATGGGGATGGCTGACAATGTGGCAATGCTGAGAGATCTCAGAGCTGTTGAGGAGACTTGGATGCAGGGAGCTTGTCAGGACTTGGCTGGATACGATTTCTGCATCCATTCTTCAGAGTAAGGAGAGCCATGGCAGCTAACGAGAATGAGCATGTGCTTCGGTGAGGAAACAGAGAGATGCGAGGACAAGATGGGCATGCATGGATTGTTGGTCAATCTCCTTTCTGGTGGCTGTCTGCTAAAGAGAATGGAGGGCAGAGTGAGTTGGTTGGAAAGCAGGTGCAGGGCTGACCTGGAGGCAGGACAGCAACGCTGGCAACACAGAATGGCTGGCTTATTTATTGTGCTACCAGGTGGCACAAGGTGCTCATAAGGTTGCTCATAAGGTTGCCACCGGGATCCAGCCCTGGAGAATAGGATCCTCTGTGGAGTGAGCGTCTCAGAAGAGGCAATAAATACTATTCCATCAATTCCTACCTGTGCTGACATTAGACTCATTTTCTAGAAAAGTCCCATCTTCCAATTTCATGAAATTGTGCTGCAAGGGAGCAAGTTAGGGGTTTTGCTTTTACTTTCTCATGGGAAGTGAGCTTCAATGTAATTGCTTTTTATTTTCATCACTGAGTAAAATACTACAAGGTCCCTAACTTCCTATAGGTGCCCAAGGCTTTCACATAGGCACTGCTTTTAATTCTAATCAATAGGAGAATAAACCCTGAAGAGTGTATTTAAGGTTTTGAACTGATTGCATCCCAAAATCAAGCAAAGAGTTTCCAGATGCTGCAATGTGCTGCATAAATTCAATAAAAATTGCCATGCTCATTAGCATCACTGCCTATTGTTATGGCCATGAACAAATTCTATCTTTCATTGCCCATTTTGCTTCAGTTCTTTGACTTAATGATCCCCATCCCAGAGAGAAACTCCATTAGCATTTGCAGATGTCAATGTAAATGTAGGAGGAAAATGCTTTAGGACATGAAATAATCAGGCAAGACCCTGGATATCTTGCTACTGGTAAAAAAATTTCAGAAGAAAAAATTAGTTTCCACTGGATGGATATATAATCCTAGAAAAATGCCAATTAAGGCTTTAGTTACTCATAATATATTAATTTGTTTATTCACTCTCTGCCTCATTCTGCAAAGAATCTGTGGAGACTTAGAACAAATGCACTTGCTATGAAATGACGAAAAGTAGAAGAGAGATAGAAAATCAGCATCAGGGAAAATAGAATAATATTATTTCGCAAATATAGCAAGTCTTCTTATTTGTCTCTGAGCTTCCTGCTAGACAGGAAGTTGATAGAGCTTTTGTTATTGGAACGTTTTAAGCATTTTCATGTATTCAGGGAAAAATTTTTTTTACTAACACCAAGATAATTTAATAAAAATACAAAGACACTACCTAAGGAATTTAGTAAATGGTCACTGAATGATACAATATATGATGGCCTAATATTTTTGTACTGATTGCAGTTACAAATACAGTATGTATGTTTCTCACAGTGATGTTAGTGGTGTAATAGTATGCAAGATCTCTCTGTCTCTCCAGCTCTGTAATTCTGCCTTTTAAACAAATAAATAAATCTTTAAAAAAAATGGCAGAATGCTTCAATTTTGAAGTTGTAATTATCTGGTACATTATTGGGTGTTCCTCTATTAGAATTTAACTGTTGTTTTTCTCATCATTGGACTAGGGTTATGGATTTTGGATCACAATGTTGAAATGTAGTTTTGTTACATCATTCAATGGTACATATAATGGCAGCTTAACCCACCCTGCCACAAAGCCATCTCCTCCAATTGTGGTTGTAATTGGCATTTCCCTGATGGCAAGTGAGCATTTGTCATAGGTTTTGTGGTAACATATTTAGTTTTCTAAGAAATATTTGTTCCTGGCACTGCTGCCTGTGATACCTTCACTCTATATGGGCACTGGTTTGTGTCCTGGCTGCTCTACTTCCCATCCAGCTTCCTGCAATGCACCTGGGAAAGCATGGCCCAAGTCCTTGGGCCCTTGCATCCATATGGGAGACCCTAATGTTGAACCTCCTGGCTCGTAGCTTCAGCCCTAGCCGTTGTGATCATTTGGGGAATGAACTGTCTGATGGAAGATCTCCTCTCTGTGCCTCCCTCTCTCTGTAACTCTGACTTTCAAATATATAAATAAATCTTTAAAAAAAGACTTATTCATTAAAAAAAGAAGTGTTTGTTTCAATCCTTTGTACATTTTTAAAATGGATTCTTTATTTTGTGGTCAATTTTTTGTGTTTTTAATATATTCTGGATATCAATCATTGTCAGATGAATAATTCGCAAATATTTTCACATTACATTGGTTGTTTCTTTACACTGTCAGTTGTTTCCATTGCTGTGCAAACTTTCTCAGTTTGAAATAATACCATTTGTCTAGTTTTGCATTTGTTGCCTGTAATTTTAGGGTTTTATAAAAAAAGAACCACTCTATAAATATGTCTCCAATTATTTCCAAATGTTTTCTTCCAGTAATTTTATTGCTTCAAGTCTTGCATTTAGTACTTTGATCCATTTTGAGTTGAGTTTTTTATAGGGTGACAGGTGGAGAGGAAATTTTTATCTTCTGCCTATAGGTAGCCAGTTTTCCCAGAACCATTTATTGAACAAACTGTCCTTTCTCCATAGTATACGTTGGCCCATTTGTATAGACTCAGCTTGCTATAGATGCATGGATTCATTTCTGGGCTTTCTATTCTGTGTGCTTGTTTTATTGCCAGAGCCATGCTGTTGTGGTTACTATAATTCTGTTGTATATTTTGAAGTCTGGTATTGTGTTTCCTCCAGCTTTGTTCTTTATGTTCACAATTTCATTGGGTATTCGGATTCTTTTAGTCTAGTTTTGGGATAGGCCCCTAATCTATGGGGAGCAAGTGCTCTCATTTATAAGGTTTAGGGCAAAGTTCCTCCCCTAACTTCACCTGCCTGCTAATAATGCACAGCACTGCTTGTGCTAGGGTGCTGGGTCACAAGGGTACTTTTCACTGCTGTAGCCTGTGCTCTGGGGGCTAGGGGTGGGGGAGACAATGTGAGTTCCTACTCTGGAGCAAGCTAACTAGCTTATTCCAGGTGGCTCCCCCGTGTGGGTGCAAACTTGTGACAACTCTGGATCCCTCCCGTAGCTAGCATTGCCAGTGTCTGGCATCTTTGGAAATGGGCTCCTGTTTACTTTGCAATGGAGATTGTTCTTGGCTGTGGGGCTGGGGTCATGGTTGCAAGGGTGTTGTTCCCCTCTTTTTACTGCCATCCAGGTCTCTGTGTTCTACGGGGTTCTCATGGTTACCTGGCTGAGCTCCAGTGTTCTCCCTCAGGCACACATGTTGAAATGCAGTTATTCACAGGTTATCTTCATTCTTCTCTGAAGGAGGAGTTAAATGCTGGGCACCTCCATTTTGCCATCTCGGAGTCTCCACTTCATTTGGAGCACCTCAGATAAAGGAGGTGCAGTCTGCTGCCCTGGAAGTGCATGAGAGAGTTGGACAAGAGAGAGGATACATTCCGGCCTCTTCTAGCTCAAGTTACTGTGGGTGTGGGTCCCGAAGTTCCCTTGTGCTCCAGTTCTTACCCCAGAGGCATGTGATGACAACTAGAGGACACACCTCCACACCAGGGCTTACATTGTAGGTGAGGAGTCCTGAAAAAAATGACTCTCTGTGTGACATTGCAGAGACACCTGTGGGGTCTCCCTGGCCTTCTGAAAGGATACAGAAAAACCTTCACTCCTGAGAATGATTCTGGGTTCTTATTCTGACTCTTTGTAATGTAAATAAATCTCTCTAGCAAAAGGTAACTATTGGTTCCATTTTTTGGAACAGGGACATCCTTCTGGCTCTAGGTCTCAGCCCTCCTTGAAATGAAAAGTTACAGTCTCCCAGAGGTAGAGCTCCTTGGGTTTCTATCTAATCAGTCTACTGGATCCAGCAAAGTGCTTGCTTTATCTCAGGTTCCAGGTTCAATACATTTGCTCAAAAACCCCAAAACTCTGTACAAATGTGAAAATATTTAGTCTATAGCTCCTTATACAGATGAGGAAAGTGAGGTACAGACAGGCTAAAATTTGGCAAAAGTTGCAAGTATTAAGGTGGGATTTCAATTGAAATATCCAAAGCTCGTGTTTCTTCCGTCAGTGGTTTTCTTCCAGAAAACATTTTCTTGTCCCTCAGGTAACCTCAGATATTTCAAGAACGTACTTGTCCTTTGACCTCCTTCTTTTGTTCACAGTCTTTTCTTGGTCTGTGCACCTCATATTTCTTCATTAGTTCTGCAGAGTTTTGCTTTTTATTGAACTCTGATATGTTTTCAGTAGTGACTTTGCATATTTCCTTGGAGTTTTGGTGCATCTCTTTAATATACCATGCTGCCATGCTTTCTAGAACTCACTAAGGTGTGGAATAGAGATCTTAGGAAAGATTAGGAGATACCAAAACCATTATTGCTGTCTCTGTTTAATGTGGATAAACAGCCCAACTTCAGTTTTAAAACATACCAGCAGTTTTCCACATGTATTTCTTTCTCGAAATCTCAATACATTTCATGCTTATTCCAACTTAATATTGGTATTCTTGTTCCTCTGAATGGTTTGTATTTATGTAACAGTAATGTTCAAGGTCAGGGTGTGAGGCCATAAATAGTTATTCTTAAGAGTGTAAAAAACTTCAATGGCATTTCCCATAATGAAGTACAAGACTGACTCTGTGGCTGACATTTTGACTAGTGCAATCTCTCCTCTCCTGCTGCTGTATAGGGGACTCAGGGAGCCTCTGCAATGTCATGAAATTTTTAACACTGCTTTAGAGGCTTTTGCACATTTCAGTTATGACTTGTATTCTGCACCACCATTGAATTCCTGACAATTACCTGATCTTGATGATTCCTGATTAACTGTGATCTGTTTTTCTTTGCTTTCAAGAATGGGGTGATAATTCAGACTCCCTTTACAGCATAAAACAGGGCTTTGAACAGCTATTGTAAATGTTCACCTGCATGCTTAATTTCCTGTGGTCACAGCATTAGAATAAAATCTCAAGAGGAAGTAACTCACCAGTCGTGGTGTAGCTGGTTCATGGAGAGTTCTTTGTCACAGGACATGAATATAGACCTGTAACTGGGGGAGTCTCTCTTTCTATAGGTGAGAGCAGGCCATAGTGGATCAGGAAGTCTTTTCAAACAGTACCTAGGCTTCCTGCAGTGACAAAGCCCTCTGGTTAGCTGCGGTGTCCATGGTGCCCGTAGCTAACACAGTTTCACTCTTTGGATCTCAGCTGTTTAGAGGACTACGTGAAGCTTTTACCCCAAGGAATCTGCAATCGTTGAACACAATGGCATTGTTGCTTTTGCTGCTGCTTCCAGTGGCTGCTGTGCTGATGGACACCTGCCTATTGTGCCTTCAATGTAGTATACTCAACACTGTTCTGACAGTGGGTGAATTGTTCGTTATTCATTTGGTTTCTGTGCCTTCCTTTTGCTAAAATTGTGACTACGCTTCATTGCCAACCTACAGTAAGGTGATCATCAATGATAACGGCTTATTTCAGATACAACTTCAGAAATCTATTTAACTAATCCTACTTTATTTGAAAATCTCATGGTTGTTGATGGTATATGATACATATGAATGGTTTTCCCAATAGAAGATCATGCACAGAAATAAAGTTAAACATGAAATGTGTCGTTTATATAGAAGAATGATTCCTTGACTATGAAAGTATATTCCTTCTTCTTGAAAGTTAAATAGAATGGCAGGAATAGATTCAGTTTAAGGAAAATGACTTACCTTGCTCACATAATTGATAATAACTCACTGCTTTAATTTAGCTTATCAGCCTGAGAAGGCTTTGCCAGTATTTTCATTTGTTTAGGGAAGGATAACAGCTGCTTCCTCATTATTTATATAGTCATTTGTTCATTCATTCATTATCAGTCAGCAAGTTCCAAGTGTTAATACACTAGGCAGGAATTGTTTTACCCAGTCCACAAAGAATTTGGATGCATGGATCTTGAATGTAGTCTATCTCATTTTACTGGAATAAATGGATGAATAAATGAATGACTTTTCCACTTGATCTTTCTGGTAATTGGTAGTTTGAATATTCAGAGAGGAGAAATGTTGGCGTGCTACTTTTGGATGAGCAGATCAGAACTCCTACATAGGATGGTAGCAACTTCCATCTACAGCATAAGAAATGATAATAATAGTAGTAATAGAAATGCCAATAATAAATGTAGAAACAATATTACAAGCCAGAGTTCTGTATAAGAGAACATTTCATTTTTCAGAGCTGCAAATTCCTACATTTAGAAAGCCAAAGCTGTCACTTCCTCATCTGCTGCAAACTTCACGATTCTTTCTTAGGATATACCCAAAGAAATATTCTTCATTGTTCCTGGTGTCTCCACAATTTTTATATTCTTATTTTGGTCTACTGTAACTAGGAGAAGAAAATGATGTATTTTGGTTGTGCTAGCGGCTTACCTGTCACATTTGTACAAATAGACCATGTAGAATGTAAGGTTCAATTTCTTGTGGGAACCTCTTATGGGCAAGACACTCTGTTGTGTTCTCTGGGGGAATGCCAAGATGGACAAGACAGGGAAATAAAGAATGTGTACAGATAACCTAATGCAAGACAACATGACTAATGCTTTGAGAGAAGGACTAAACAAGACCTGCTGTCACCCTGAAGAGAGGATATTTATTCTTGTGCTTATCGGGGAAGGATTTATGAAAAAGGAGACCTGAAACTTGAGAATCTTTAGAGCTTAGGTAGTTAGAAATCAAAGTGGAGGCAATTCAGGGCAGGGCAAACCTTATTATCAAAGATCATTTGTTCATTTGGTAAGCAAACATTTATTGGCCACTTAGAGTACATAGTTACAGTCCACAACAAATTTGTAATTTATTTGAGAAGATAGACATTTATCTAACAAAACCCATGAAATGTGATAAATTTGGTAAGAGTAGTATGTAGTAAGGGCAATGGAAGTGCAGAGAAAGCAGCAATTTATTCTGACTAGAAGAGGGAGGAGATTATATTTGATCTGCCTAGGGGGGTAAAAGGGAATTTTGTGGGCGGCAAGAGAAGGATTGGCATTTCAGAGAGAGGAAAGATCATGGACACTTGTCCAAACCAATGTTTCTCAAGATGTGTTTCTTGGGCATCCTTGGACCTGGACACTTGGTACACTTATAAATGCCAGTTCCTAGTCCCAACCCAAATGACTCGGTTATAATCTTCCTGAATCTAACCCAGCCTTTGTTTTTTCAACATGTTTCTGACCTTGGAAAAGTTGAACACTGCTTATCCATGGGTAATGTGAAGCGGCTCATTTGGGGAGTGAAGTTTGTCAACTTAAGATGTGTCTGAATACCAGAGTGACAGAAATGGGAAATAAACAGTGCCACTTACTTGTAGTGTGTCAGGAGTGGTGAGTGATAAATTTAGAAAGGTGGTTTGTACCAAATCATGAAGGGACTTGAACAACTTGACTGTTTCTCACACAATGAGGTGACCTTGAAGTTTTGTAAGTAGGTGAGTGAAGTTTATAAACCCCCCCAAATTTCCAAAGTTACCACCATGACTTTTATTTATTTATTTATTTTATTTTTTTTAAAGGCAGAGTGGACAGTGAGAGAGAGAGAGACAGAGAGAAAGGTCTTCCTTTTCTGTTGGTTCACCCCTCAGCGGCCGCTGCAGCCGGTACACTGTGCTGATCTGAAGCCAGGAACCAGGTGCTTCTGGTCTCCCATGTGGGTGCAGGGCCCAAGGACTTGGGCCATCCTCCACTGCACTCCTGGGCCACAGCAGAGAGCTGGAATGGAAGAGGAGAAACTGGGACAGAATCCGGCGCCCCGACTGGGACTAGAATCTGGTGTGCTGGCGACCCAAGCGGAGGATTAGCCTAGTGAGCTGCGGCGCCAGCCACCATGACTTTTAAATAGTAAATAAGTCACACATAGCTACTGACTGATTGCTTTTTCTCACTTATAAATATTCCAGTTTTCAGAAAATATTTAAAGAGAATCCAAATTTAGTGTCTTCTGACACTTTGGTCATTTTTGACTTTGGATGCTACCAATAAACATGTTATGGATCCTGTTTGTAATCTGTACTTAGCAACTGCCTGTGGTTGTTTACAATGCAGTCTGAATACACATGGGTTGTATTAATTTTCAGATTTTCTGAGATAATTTTCAATTGCCTTGGTCATAATATGGAGGTAATGGAGCAAATTGGCCTATAAGTGAGGAGAGGGATCCACTTGGTATAATCTAGTCTTTACCATGTGGGAGAGTTCATGCTACACTGGTAGTCTTGAATCCAGGGACTTTAGGCTGGTGGTAGTTTTGGTCTTCAAAACGTTCTGTGAACTTCTTCCTCTATGACCTGTGTGCCATTTTTCTCTTGAAGTCATTGAAATGTCCCAAACTGTTACTATGTGCCCTTGCCCATCTTCCATCCCACATTCTCCTCTGGAAATCATCCTTACCTTTTGTAGAGAAGAGCTATTTCTTACTTCAAATATGCCATGGAGTGACCCCCATCTCAGGGGTTGGAGCTGTAGCGGAACAGACAAGAAAGATGGATCAGCAGCCTGAATACTTGGGTATCCATCCAAGAGTCAATGCAGTTAACCAGGTATGCATTTTTCTGCATCTCAACCATATGAAGTTTAATCTCTGTACAACCTAAAGAGTGACAACGACTCTGTAAAATCTGTTAAGTCTGAGCTGCGGGTTGAGAAGGCAGTATAGGAATCTTTCTGTCCATTTTGGACACTTATCTCAAGAAGTTAGTATTTGGAATACTAACTGCGGGATAAAAGGTACTGTTGATATCAGTTAGGTCCATTGGTCAATAGTTGTAGATTGGTTCTGTTTGTTGATTTTCTGTCAAGTTGATCATTTATGAAACCCCCCAGTAGTACTGTAATGGAGTCTATGTCTCCTTTTAGATCCATGAACATTTTTTTAAAATACCTTGTTGTCCTGGTATTGGGTCCTGTTGAATTGATTGTTACATAGTGCCCTTCTTTGTCTCTTTTAAAGTTTTTGTGTTAAAGTCTATTCTGTCTGATATTAGGATGAGTACAGCAGCTCATTTTTGCTTTCCATTGGCATGAATATCTTTTGTCCATTCTTTCATCTTCAGTCTGCATTTATCTTTGTTGGTGATATGTGTTTCTTGTAGGCAGCAAATAGATAGATATTGTTTTTTAATTCATTCATCCATCCTATATGTTTTTTCCCCTCAAAGATTTCATAAGTACAGCTTTAGGAATTTAGCGATTCTTCCCACCATGCCTGCATGGGATGCGAATTTATGTATTTATTATTATTTAGTATTTAGTATTTATTTCTTGAATTTCTGTATTTTTAAGCATTTGTGGAAATATTTGTTGTTTTTCTTCTCTGATGTATCTCATCTTTGTACTATTACTCTGTGGCTTAGAGGAGTGTCTGCTTTTTCAGTGAATACCTAGAGGTGTGTTCTGGGTGTGGCCAGGGAGCTCTGACCAGTGCTTCAGGTTGGACGAGTATCCTGTGTGACAGTCACTTTGGATGTGGTAGATCTCTTCTATTGTCAGCAAGGGGGAGGGTATGATCACTTCTCTGTGTGTAATCACAGCTTCACCTTATATCTTCCAAGGTGATTATTACCCGGCTGTTAGTTCACAGTGGGTGCAACACTGTGTACACCCATGCTGTGTATGAACTGCATAAAATATCTTTGCAGCTCTCAGTGTAAGCATGGGTATCTTTGGAGTGACCCACCACAGGCAATCAGAGAGCTTTGGATCTCTGTTGTTGGACATAATGATTACACGATGACCCAGCTACACTCTGACTTAACATGCAGTCATAGAGTTCCCACAGTCGCAGCATACAAGGTTCTTGTAGTCACAGGTTGCAGATCTGTTTTGCACCCCTAGCCTGTCCCATCCACATAGAGAGATGAGATGGTCCCATGCCAACTACCTATGGATGTTCCACCTTGAAGTCTGAGCCCCAGATCCTGTGATATGTTGAGAGGATGGGGCACATCCTACGTGTATGCCCAGCCCCCTGTTAACCCTCCCAACCAGACCCAAAGTCAGTGTGGGATGCTGATTTTTCCCTTTGGTAAAACCCCCTGATAACATGTGCTCAAGAGCCACCACAGCCTGTTGCCAGGTGCCCTCAGGGAGGAATGGAGAGAAAGAAGCATGCTTTTCTTTCACTGGATTAGGTGGGTGCCTTGTGCCACATTAGTGCTCCAGGATGGACTCCAAGACAGTGTGATCCATAAAGCTCTCCCCATGGCAATATCACCAGTGGCATAAACTGCCAGTCTCCTGTTGCCCTGCTCTCCAAAGCTGGCATATCCTCACAGCTGTTGGTTGTGAGGGATATGTGTGTGGTGTCCACGTACATTGCTGCATTGATCCACCATGACCCTAATCCTTCTGTAAAGTTTCCCCTTCAAATTTCTCCCCAACTCTCCCCTGTGAATGATCTTTCTCTGCTTTTTTCTCTGTTGTTTTCTCCTTGTTTAAAGTAGTACATCTTTTCCCTATTCAGGCATCTTGGAATCTCTGGCACAAATCAATTTACTAAGAACATTTACATATTTGATAATCACAATAGTGTCTCACAAACTTTCAAGGGATCAGATAGTATCCCTATTTTAAGTTCGAAAAAAGAGAAACTCAGAAAAGTCAAGTGACTTCTCCAGGATCACACAGGTAAAAACTGCCTATCAATGCCTGGAAATTAGGAAGTCTGATTTTAAATCCACTCTTTTTCTACCACATAGGCCTGCAAATTAAAGTAAAGCACATTGCTGGTCAACGTGGGGAGACAATAGTCTTGGTATTTGGTGCTTTATCAGAATTTAGGCATATTTGGTCATTATCCTTCAGAGGATATTTCATATGATCCAAAGAGGATAGTTGGGAATCTGAGAACACAGTCATAGAGAAAAATCATTTACCACTTTCTCACATTAGATGAAGAACGTGGTCCTGGACTGGTAGGGTGAAGCAATTTGGCCAAGGCCAGATAGTTGATTAGAGACAAAACCAGTGCAGGAACCCTGACATTTGGCTCCTAATTCAAAAGTCTCTCTAGGTCATCTTAAAGTTTCTTACTATTGATGAGGTAGCCTAAGACTACAAAATCAAGTGTGTTATTTAACATTATCAATAAACAATAAAATTAGTGGGTTCATGAGAAAGTCTGTCTTTCCCTTTAGTAATAAGGAAAATTTTCCTCTAAGACATTTAGTCCTAAAGGCTCAAAACTATTTACAAAAGAGACAACTATATAGTTACTTGCTTTGTTAATAAGGACTGTGACATTGAGACATCCTGAAGAGGAAACACTATTTCTTTGAATATTCAGACTAAACTGGCTAATTATTGATTCATATTTGCTTACAGTAAAATGTAATACTGATTTGAGTTCCATCTGAACACATGTCACGTTGGCACAGTTCAAAGATATGAACTGTAATCCAGGAAAGAGAATACCAAATCAAATCCTGGTTGTGTCACTTATTCTTTTGTGACTTTAGGTCACAAAATAGGGATGTTGCCACAGCTGTCCTGCCTACTTTATGAAGTCATCCAAAGGAGCTCATACAATATTAATATTATATATTATAATGAGTGTGAAAGGCTGCCCTTTGTGAATTCCAGTTGTAACAAGTGATTGTTCTGAAATTCCATTTTGCTATTTACTAGAGTGAATGGAAAAGAAAAAAAGCAAAAGCTTTCCTATGCCCAAGCTTCCTGTCCATGTTTATTTCTGTGTGCTAAGGTAGTTTATATACACTGCATATAATTCGTTTTTTAAAAAAGCTTTATTTATTTATTTGAAAGACAGAGTTACAGAGAGGCAGAGGCAGAGAGAAAGAGAAGTTTTCTATTCTCTGGTTCACTCCTCAAATAGTTGCAATGGCCAGAGCTGGACTGATCTGAAGCTAGGAGGCAGGAGCTTCTTCTGGGTCTCCCAGGCAAGTGCAGGGGCCCAAGCACTTGGGCCATCCTCTACTGCTTTCCCAGCTCATAGCAGAGAGCTGCATCTGAAGTGGAGCAACTGGAACTTGAACCAGTGCCCATATGGGATGCTGGCACTGCAGGTGGTAGCATTACCTGCTATGCCATAGTGCCTGCCCCTAATTCTTAAAACAATATATTGATAAAGGTGCCATTATTTCTTTTTCACAGATATGGAATTTGAGGATAAAGTTATGTATTTGGCCATAAGGCACTTGATAAGAAAAAGATTTCAGATTTGAATTTAAGTTTTTGCTTCTTAGGTCCTTGTAGTTGAGAAGACTACTGTTCTGTCTCTTAGAAGAATTCAGGGGTCGCATGGTCCATTGGCAGACTGGCTGCAGTAACCTCCTGCAGGAACAATAGCACATCAGCAGATGTCTGATGTGGTGGCTCAGGCAGAGAAGCTGCATTGCAGGTACAGTGTCTGGGCCCAGCCAGGTCCAGGCGCTATCCATTTGACTCACCACCGCAGACCACACCTGTGTTTTTGCCTAGTTTTCTCACAGAAGCACGGTGATAAAAGCCTCCTTTTATAGCCTTTGCAAAATAAATCGAAGTGCAGTGTTTACAAAGACACTCCACTTCATCGGTCTGCTCCTAGCCTTCGAGTGCTCCAGTCCTGCAGGCACCACTTGTTTCAACAGCCTGAAGGAAAGAACCTTTTACGAAGATCAAATGAGACATTCAAAAAGAAATCTAGTTTCTTACTCCCATGGGTAGGTAAAGTAGCCTTTTATGTTTTGATTTAAATGTTGAGATTTCCTTTTTCAGACACCAGGGAGAACTAGATTTATAGTCATACCTCCTTACATGGTAGTTTCCCATTCTGCAGTTTTAGTAACCTGTAGTCAATTGTGGCCCCAAATATTACATGGAAAATTCAGAAATAAACAATCCAAAAGTTTTAAATTGCAGGTGGCAGGCTGTTTTAAGTAGCGTGATGAGATCTCTCACCATTCTGGTCCATTCCACCCAGGTTATGAATCTTCCCTTTGTCTGGTGTATCCATGCTGTATGTTCTACTCATCTACTGGTCATGTGGTGGTCATCTTGGTTACTAGATTGAGTGCTATGACACTGACAGTGCTGTGTTCCAGTAAACTTTATTTTATTTAGTAATTCTTTCTAACTCAATAGCAATGATGCTGACAATTCTGTTACAGTTTACTGTTAATCCCTTCAGGTAATTTGTTTAAAGGATATATGAAACATAAATGAATTTCATGTTTAGACCTGGGTCCCATCCCTAAGCTATCTCACATATATGAAAATATTCCAAAATTTAAAAAACTCCAAAATCTGAAATGCTTATGACATTTTAGGAAAGGATTACTGTACCTGAAGTGTTATTGGAGCTGTGAATTTACTTGGATTGATAAAGAACACAGGTTTATTTATTTTTTGCATTCTTTAAATGTTTATACTTCTGTTAACTCTAATGTACATGTCTTGGATCAACTTTCCAATTACTTCAATAGATTAGCAATGGTGAATGGCCACACAGAACATATATATGCCTTTCATTTGGAATTTCTTAGCAAGAGCCAACTTGAATTTATACCCTAGTGGGTAAGATCTCTTGCTTATATGTCTATATTCCCTTCTACTTATCTTCTATTGACTCTAAATCCTTCAATATTTTCCTCTTTAGTCCTGAATCAAAGCTAAGTATCACTTGGATTTTTTAAATTTTATTTTTAAATTTTAGATTAACATTTAACATTCTAAAGGGATATTTCTCTCTCTCTCTCTCTCTCTGTCTCTCTCTCTCTCCACACACACACACACACACACACACACAGCATAAACTAACCATATCAGGCAATTGGTCCTTCTATTAGAATATCTTTTGTTTGTGCTTGCAGCACCCTTAGTCCTATGTTCCAGTTCTTTATACAAAATACAATACTTTTTCATGAGCTATAGCATTGCAAAACAGAAGAACCCATTACATTCGCCCTATTGTATGTTGGTACCCATTATCCAACTTCTTCCTCCACTCTTCTTCCACTGTTCAAAACCTCTATTAAGTACTACTTAAAATTTTTAACTTCAGATCTATCTACCTATCTACCATCTATTATCTCTGTAATCTATATTTATATATATATATATATTATATGTAGTATTTGCATTTCTGTATCTACCTATTTCACTTAAGATAATGCTCTTTAGTTCCATTCTTCTAGCTCCAAAGATCAAGATTTCATTTTTTGTGGTGAATAAATATTTCATTGAATATATATATATATATACACACACACACACACACACATATGTCACTTTTTTTATCTGTTCATCCATCAGTGGACATGTAGGTTGATTTCACATCTTGGGTATTTTGAATCATGTTACAGTGAACATGGGGGAGCAGGAATCTCTTTCACATGCTGATTTCATTTCCTTCAGATATTTACCTGGAAATGCACTATCTGAGTCATATGATAGATCTATTTTCATTTTTTTGAGGAACTGTCCTCCATTATGATCATACTAATTTTTATACCTACCAATAGTATATTAGATTTCCTTTTCTCAACATGTTTATCACCATATGGTAGTTTTTGTCTTTTGGATAATAACCATTCTAACTGGAGAGAGATTGATACCTTTTATTTGCATTTTGCTAATGGCTAATGATATTGAACATTTTTGCATATATTGGTTAGCCATTTATATGTCTTCTTTTGAGAAATATCTGTTCAGATCCTTTGCCCATTTCTCAGCTCCCCAAATGGCTGCAGTGGCCAGAGCTGTGCCAATCCGAAGCCAGGAGGCAAGAGTCTTCTTCTGGGTTTCCAACGCCAGTGCGGGGGCCCAAGAATTGGGCCATCTTCTACTGCCTTTCCAGGCCATAGGAGAAAGCTGGATTGGAAATGGAGCAGGTGGATCTCAAACTGGTGCCCACATGGGATTCCAGCACTGCAGGCAGCAACTTTACCTGCTGTGCCACAGTGCCGGGGGCCCCTATTGATTGCTTCTTTTGCTTTGCAGATGCTTCTTAGTTTGATATAGTCTTATCTGTCTAATCTCAGCTTTTCATTTTAAATGAAAACAGGTTCAATGTTTACTGAAGAGACTTCTTTCCAACACAATACATTTTCTCCTGAAGATTCAGTAGGAAAATTCTGGCAAAGACCCGAGAACTACTTGATTACTTTGAAGTTATCATTTCCGTAACTGAGAACAACCTGAAATTCTAGGGAGAGTTGGAGATATCACAGGCCTACAAAATCATTTTCTTTTGGACAAAAGCATAGTATTTAGGAAGCTTCCATTGAGCCACTAGAGACTACCAGTTAGAGTGGTAAAGGTTTAGTATTTCATTGAAATGGACCTTAGTTATTTCTGTGAAATCCCCTAACTGAGCACAGATGGTGGTACTTTAAATCCATACAGACCTTGTCAGTACAAAGGATGACAAAGAACTTAACTATATTTGAGGTTGCCATGCTGCAGAGCATCCAATAGGGAGATTAAAGAGTTGCATGGACCATTAGCACTGTAGAAACTGAACAAATGTTTAGAGAAGAGAAATGTTGACTACTGACCTAAAGAGGAATTCTACATTTTTCTAAAGAAACCCAATAGATCTAATATGAAAGAACAGGCTAGATTTTGATCTTAATAATTCCTATTCTTTTTTATTCATTTTTTGAGCATTCATTATGTGTCTAACACCATTGTTGCACTGTGGGGAATGCTGAGGTGGATAAGTCAGATTATCGGCTTTTGCAGTTAGAAGAACAAAAATAACACCCCTTTATTTGTTTATCCTTGGAACCAATTTAAAATAAGATACAAGTATTTTAATCAAAACAGTAGCTTTATTACTGATAAAGCTTATTGGAGAACATGTACAAATCGATTTGCTAATAGTATCACTTTTAAGTCTAGACTTTTGGGCAACTCACTCTGAGTTTGGGTTAGCAGAGCAGACAAACTTAGAAATGCTATTATTTAACCAGTCATGCATTTTGAGCCCAAACTTGAAACTTTAAAAAATTTTTTTATTTATTTTTATTTATTTTTTTTTACAGGCAGGGTTAGACAGTGAGAGAGAGAGAGACAGAGAGAAAGGTCTTCCTTTTCCGTTGGTTCACCCCCCAAGTGGCTGCTGTGCCGGCAGGTTGTGGCCGGAGCACTGCACCAATCCGAAGCCAGGAGCCAGGTGCTTCTTCCTGGTCTCCCATACAGGTGCAGGGCCCATCCTCCACTGCACTCCTGGGCCACAGCAGAGAGCTGGACAGGAAGAGGAGCAACTGGGACAGAATCTGGCGTCCCAACCAGGACTAGAACCCAGGGTGCCGGTGCTGCAGGCGGAGGATTAGCCTAGTGAGCCGCGGTGCCAGCCCAAACTTGAAACTTTTTAAAAAATATTTATTTATCAAGCCGGCGCCGTGGCTCAATAGGCTAATCCTCCACCTTGCGGCGCCGGCACACCGGGTTCTAGTCCCGGTTGGGGCGCCGGATTCTGTCCCGGTTGCCCCTCTTCCAGGCCAGCTCTCTGCTATGGCCAGGGAGTGCAGTGGAGGATGGCCCAGGTGCTTGGGCCCTGCACCCCATGGGAGACCAGGAAAAGCACCTGGCTCCTGGCTCCTGCCAGGATCAGCGCGGTGCGCCCGCTGCAGCGGCGGCCATTGGAGGGTGAACCAGCGGCAAAGGAAGACCTTTCTCTCTCTGTCTCTCTCTCACTGTCCACTCTGCCTGTCAAAAAAAAAAAAAAAAAAAAAAAAAAAATTTATTTATCTATCTATTTGAAAGGTAGAGTGACAGAGACACATGCACGTGTATGTGTGTGTGCGCACACACACACACACAAACATACATGTACACAGAGATATCTTCCATCTGCTGGTACACTCCCCAATGGTCAAAATGGATGGGGCTGGGCCAGGCTGAAGCCAGTAGCCTGGATTTCCAACTGGGTCTCCTACATGGCTTGCAGGGATCCATGTATTTGGACAAACATCCACTACCTTCCCATCTACTGGATTGGAAGGGGAGCAGACAGACTTGACCAGCACTTTGATATTGAATGCTGATGACTGCCTCATCTGCCACATTACAATACCAGCCCTCAAACTGGAAATTTTTAAAATTGTTTAGCTCATTTTCATCGAATTCAGTGGCCTACCAATGAGACAATAAAGACTGAAGCCTACAGTATTGCATCAGTTGTAGTAGCCCCATGGAATTTTCAGAAGGAAAAAGATCTGAATTTAATACTCTCCAGTTTCTCCTAGCCCATGGCCTTAAGCTCTAAATTTATGGTAAAATGTTGATGTATCTGTCCAGTTCAGCCAAAGAGATTATCATATATTAGGGAAGTCCTGCTGTGGCCTTTGTAATGCCTCTCCCCCCAAGCTAGCTAGTATTGAATTTTCAGTACCTTCCTGTAATTACTGATGGGGAGTTTAGTTTTTTTCCTTAACTGGTCTTTGAAATGGTTTAGGAAGGACAGTACCTTAGACTAAAATATGCTTCCTATTTTATTCTCTTCTAAAATTTTATTCTATCAGAGGTTGTAAAATAAACCCAAATCACAAAAGCCATCATCATCAAATTAGAGATGATTCTACCTGGATATAATCTCTTTCTTGCTACTAAGTTGCGAGGAAGATGTAAAATTATTAAAAACAAAGCCTCTTGGTTCTTAATGAAGTTTGAATTTATTAAGTCCAAAAACCTACTTAAGGATATTAGTAGGTAAGCTTTGAAAGTTTTGAAACTTGATATGGACAAATAACAGGTTGTGGATTTGGACTTGTTTGTACATGTCTTTGTACATCCCTAGTTCACCTTCATGGTATTATCGATTTGTGATTTTTTTCTCCCATTATTTAGTGTATAATTATGGGTTCAGTTGTTTACATGATCTATATCTGTGTCTTTTACTTTAAGGGATCCTCCCACCAAAGAGGATAATTTATTTCCTTTTTCTTTGATCTTGAATATGGCTGTGTGACATGTTTGGCCAATTGGATGTTAGCTGTCCTGATACTGAGTCTGGAAAAAGTGCTTGAGTATTTCTGGTTTTGTTCTTGTGTTTCTTCCATTGCTTTCACTATGTTCCTAGGTTAACCTCTTGGAGAATGAGAGATATGAGGAGCACAGCTAATTCGCCCAAATTATACTGTCTAAAGTCAGATTAGATCAACCAACATCCAACTGGCACCAGACATGTGAGCAAGCCCAGCCAAGTAGAGAAGAACTGATTTGTAAGAGGTCCAGATTACATCAGAGGTCCACAGTAAGTCATTTACACTTACTGCCTTACATCATTGAGTTTTTATGGTTATGTGACATACACATATATTTTTTATGGAAATAAATAATTGATACCTCCTCTGTTTTCACCATTAGATTGTGAGTTTTCTTCCAGCAGGGATTATGAAAAGGTCATCCTTTTTCTTCCCCAATATATCTTGTATAAAGAAGGCATATGTGCTGAATTAAAGATAACATAGATAAATAAATTCTTACTATACTGTCCAAGTATAAATGACCCCAAATTTGTTTACATTTGTCTTTGAAATATGCAGTTGTTTTGTGGTTGTAGCCCATTTATTTCCACATTTGTTAGGCTAGCATTAGTGATGTTATATTACTGCATCAAACTTTGAAGAAGAGTAGATATGGAAGAAATAATGAGGCCAGAGAAAACAAATTGGTGATGAAATGAAAATGTCACTGTTGATCAGTAGCTGACCATAAGAAATAACAATCCATTGATCTTAGTTGTCCACCTCCCCCCTTTCATGATGCTGTCAACTATGAATTACAAAAAATGTTTACAGCCTCCACTTTCTTGTTATCGAAATCACTATTGTCTGATGATGAAATAGCTCAAGTTATCGTTGAGGTAAACCCAAACAGGTTATTCCTATTTGTTTACATTTTAAAAGAGCACAGATCTTCCAGTTAAAGAAGCAGAATCAAGTGGTTTAAAGTTTGTCTGCTGGTTTCCTAGTGTTGAGATGGTACAAATTTATGAAAGCTGTATTTTAAGGACAATTTATCTGTTTTTTACAGAAGCTGAAGTCTTAATAGATAGGGTATTACTTGGAAAGTTGAGGGACCACAGGGCCAGGTGTGTATAATTCCTTGCAATGTGAGGATGCACCTGGTCACAGCCTTCTTTGAACTCTCACATTGTCCACTTGATGAGTGATACGTCCATTCTAAAGTGCCACAAAAACATAGATACTACGGGTCCTGGGGGAATAATCAAGAAAGATCTGTCCCTTAAGGCAAATTATTTTTCATTTCTATTTGACAAACATTGAATTAACATTGTAAAATAAAGACATTTCAAGAGTTTCAGAGGTAGGGAGAAAGAAGTGACTTTTTAATCAGGTGTTAAGATGTACAGATTAGAAAATTTGTCTAATAATAGATTCTGAACTAAAAAATGTTGTCATGTTTTTTTGAAGTATTCTGATCTAGCAGTAACAACATTTTCCATATAGTTATTGTTTTAAATATTCATGGGAAGAGGTAGGTCATAGGTCTTTGCAAGTTTCGGATTCTTATCTAGTTGCCAATTTATCCTCGAGTTGGTTTGCATGTTTTCAGTTTGTTTGTTTTTTTTTTTTTTCCTCACTAATAAGTCATTTTATAGTGAAACTGTGCCCTATTCCTTAACCAATTTTTCAGAGCCGTAAAGAAGAATCTGTGGTTCTTATGAAAAAAATAAATTTTATTTCAACATTTTGGTGAAGGACATTGAAATGGCCTTCAGTTGTGTTCAGAGCCAGTTAAATGTCGGATTTATGTCTTAAACTAGACAGTAGTCAAATATAGCCTTCTGAGAAGAAACCTCGTATAATGAAAGGAGCATGGATTTTAGACTTAGAAAGACATGCATTCCAATCTTCACTCTGACATTTACTAATTATTCAATTATGGCTGGTTATGGAGCCTAGCTGACCCTCAGTTGCCTTTTCTGTGAAATTGTATTAACACAGGTATGATGGATTAACACAAGCGAAGTACAGTTGGCTCTCTACACCCATGGGTTCTGCGTATGCAGATTTAACTAAGGACAAGTCAAACATATTCAGAAAAAAATTACATCTATACTTAACAGGTGTAAGATTTCTGGTTATTTTTCCCTAAACAATACAATATAACAACTACCTGTACACCCTTTATATTGTATTAAGTAATATAAATAGTCTAGAGACGAGCTGAGGTATACAGAAGTTTGTGTTTAGATTATATGTAAATAACAATCCATTTTATATAGGGGCAGTAAGAATCTGTATTTTGGTATCTGTGAGGGTTTCTGGAGCCAATGCCTCATGGATACAAAGGCATTTCTACACAGATAGCAAGCATCTCTACACATTAATTCAAATTCTGAATTCAAACCACATTAAGCTTCTCCCCTTATTACCAAGCTTTTTTGGTTTTCTCATGCTTAGCTCATATAAACTGAAGACAGTCAAATAAAACCATCATTGGTTATGAAAGAAGGAAGGAAAGCCCAGGGCCCCGAATTAGTACAGATCTGTCAGGGGGTGAATAATTCTGCACTGAGCTGGACTATCTATATATCTTAATTACAGTTATATTCTCTGACTACTAGGGTTCTAGGGTTGAATTAAAGTTAATTGGTGAACATGAAACACAGAGCGACTAACTCATTAGCAAGCTCCTATCCAAGCCATCCACATCACTGTTTTTGACTCTTTAGGCTTAAGAGGTTGATGACATTTTTAAAAATGTAAGTTTTCAAGTGCTTGATGATCCCAGCTGAGCTGGATATATAATACGCTCTACCTTGGGCCTGATGAAACTGTAAAGCAGAGGCGTGACATGGGGAGTAAATCTCAACTTTCTCTGAGGAATTTGTTAAAACATACTCACACTCTAGTTACTTATACTCTGAAAAACAATTCTAATTTCAGAGCTGGATAATTCTTTTTAAATATAACACTGTTATCCATTCCATTTCCACTGAACATTGAGCAAGTGTTCAGGGATAGGGTAAAATCAGTGATTCAAAGGGGAAAGTATGCCTATAGTGAAAAATGTGAGAAGCAGTTCTTACAAAAGGAAGAGAAAGGATTCCTTCCTTATCCAATTTGTAGGGTGTGATGCAGATCTAATTTCTAGTTATTGCAGGTCATGGAAGTAAAATAATCAGATGCTTTTTTCTCCTAATTCCTTCCTTCCCCTAAAATGTTGGCCTGGGTTGTGGGAAGCCATCTCTAGATTGAAACCCTTTACTCCCTTAGCAGTCTCTGAAGTTCCATGCAGATAACCTGATCTGCTGATTTTTATTTCTGAACAGCAGTGCTGTTAGACCTGAAGGAGAGACTGCTGAGGGACTTGAATGAAGACAGAAAAATTCTATGCAGGATTCATGGTTGTATTTCACCATTTAGATTGTAAAAAACCAACCAACCTAACAAAAAAAAAAAACCAACTAAAAACAGTAAAGAGCTTTAAAGAGAAAGATAGGACTTACTGTGAGAATGTGATTCTTTTCTACAGTGGAACAAGTATGTCTAAGTGAATGAACTTTTAACTCTGGTATAAACTGATTCTTCCAGCAGAAAGTCTCTTGGTACAAAGCAAGAGTGCCTCAGGCGAAGGATTTAAGACAGAAAAAGAAGACCTTATATGCCATTTTATCCTCTCTGTTTTTATAGTTATGTCGCATTAACTTTAATGAGGCCAAATGTCTATCAAGCTTTAGAACTATATGAGAAATTTTAAGGAGAATGGTTATACATTCAATTCAGAAAAGGTACTCTGGATAGTCTGTTAGACCTTTTTTCTTATTATTAAGGTTGACTTTTTAAAATCGGAGCTTTTTAAATTTTGTGCTATGTGACACAACCTTAAAAAAAACCTTAGAAAATCCTGTGATAAAATTTTAAAGTGAAGTGTTTTGAGAAGTAAAAAGAATATGATGGGTGAAATCTTTTGACAGAAAGATGACAAGCAGGTAGACAGGAAAGAATTAAGCCTGCTAGTCGAAGAAAAAATTACCAAAAATAATATATTATATAACAATGGCCTGGGATGAGTCATTTTCTATTTATCTCTTGGTAAAAACTGCTTAATGATTACAATATTTATCCATTAATATTTTTTATTTGAAGTATAATTCAAAACCCTCTATCAATCTGCTGAAGGTTAAGGCAGGTATTTATTTTAAAATGAAAAAAAGATTGCAAATTTCCATCCCTTCTAGTCATAATATAGAAGAGATCTATAGCTGGAGACTTTCTGGGGAAACATTTGTGTGCCATGACTGCTCTTGATGCAGGCTTGTAATGATGACAAAGCCCTGTTCCTGCTAGGGAAGGAAAGCCTCTCACAGCAGATGTAGAAATTCTTTCCCAGGTAAAAGCAACCAGTGCTGTAATTTAATTCTATTCTAAGCCAATGTCTAGAATTTCAGGGGAAAGGTGAAAAATATCTCCATGATGTTCAGTAAATTAGTTTTAAAATTTGCCCATGGGGAATGAAAGGTGGTTTCTCTAGAGGGAAGCTTTAGATTACCTTTCTCGCTTCCTGACTTGGCTGAGTTTGTGACAATAGAGAATGGCATGTGGCAGAGCAATCTGGCTTCAGCTGTTCATTGTTAGGTTCAATGTGATTCCAGGACTGTATATTCAAAAAGAATTCTTCACATAGGACATATTTATTCAGCAACCATGATGTTGTTCTTCAAATTATATTATTCTGTTTTAAGTATCCAATTTGGCCAAAATATCTAGCCTCATTCCAGAAATCCAGGCAATGTGCAAACCTAATGTCTACTCACAAGTTATGAGCAGAAAGGGGATCAAGACTCAAAAACTCTGATCTCCCAATCTTCCCTGGCTACAATACTTCCCTCTGATGTGAGATTAGAGTCTGGAATATAGGCAAACGGTTTTATTTAAAACATACTCAGAGGTCTCAGTGTTTAGGCTGATTAAATATCCAGTCCACTATGTGGAAATAATTTAGTGTCTTCAGGGCTATAAATCATCCCAACACAATGTCAAAACTGAGCACATTAGGTTCCCAGAACAATGACTATGTTATACCATTTAAAAGACACTCATAATAAACCACTATCATTGACAGCATACTTACCAACTACTGAGCAATTTAATAGGCTCACTTTCTTTACATTATCTAGAAATGAGAAAACAGAGGTTTGAAAACTCTTAGGAATTTTCCCAAAGTCATGCAGTAGAGTGAGGATTAAACTCAGGGCTATCTTTTTTCAGTCTCATGTTTCACTATATCATACCACCCTCTTAATGGAGAGAGAACATAATAAAGTTCCCAAACACCCCAAACAGTAGTGAGTTAAAGTGGATTTGCTTTTCTTGTCATAGACCAGATTGAAATGTCAGTATCTGTATGGCAGCTGCATTGTACTGGGGACTCAGTTTCTGTCATGTGGCTCTGCTTTCACTGGGGTATGTAGGGATCAAGAGGGCTCATCACCGTGTCTCCTTCCAGTGCATGGAAAGCAGGCAGAGAAATGGAGGCATGGAGGTCATGTCACTTCCCTGTAAAGGCACAATCACTTTTACTCATAAGCCATTGACTTGAACTTACCCATATGGTTCATGTCCAGTTGCCAAGGAATGTGGGAAATTAAGCTTTCATTCTGAATAGCCATGAAACTAGGTAAAACCAGGCAAGCTTATCATTATGGAAAAGAAAAGTATGGGTATAGTATGGGTATAGTTATTAGAAATAAATACAGGGACTTTACATAATGGAATCTGCTATTTGCCTCATTTTAGTGAAGATTTCAAGGTCCAGAGAGATGATATAAATTAACAAATGTTACACACATGTTGGTGGCACAGTACATTCTAGAGGTCAGTTCTCCTGATCCCCAGGTCTATGCTTTATCTCTTGTATCGTATCAACTGTATAGGCTCACCACTATTAGTGAAAAAAGCAATATTCCCTGAATTACACAGGTGATTCTCAATTATGCTCATTAGCATATACACAATTCCCAGAGAACTGCAAAGATGCTTTGTACTCTCGGTCTGTGAGTCAATTTGAAAATACATACATATTTAAATATGTTTGTATATCTCAGGATGATGGTTTGGAAAAGAGATTTGCAAAAACATTTCTGCTATGGAAATGTGGTATGGGGGAATTTAGTGCAATTTTCTAACACACACAGAGAGAATGTGTTCTGGAATTTATTATACTGTACATTTCACTTGGATTGCCTGACAGATCATTGGAATTTAATTTTAATTAAAAATATTGTGCATAGCCTAGTAGTCTATAGCCTCTTACTGCCATGCAATTTTTGGAAGGCAATAGAAAATTGAAATCATTTTCGGGTGTTGAAAGTTTGTGTTCTCAGTCCATGGGCCAAGTCACAATTTACTTCTGATTTTTGAAAGACCCATGCTTTGTGAGCACACTAATTAAGAAAAAAACAGAATTTATTGTGACACATCATTAGTTTAGCGCTAGGCTGCCCCTGAAGGGAGTGGTAGTTTAGAAAATAGATTGTGCAGGAATAGTAAGCAAAAACCGAAACCAAAGTGGGACAGAGGACTAACTCTTCGAACAATCACTATGAGCTCTTCTCCATCATATGTTTCCATTCACTGAAGCACCTCCTTAGTTTTTGTGAAATGTTCATCAATGTCAAGAACAATGCTTTCTATGGATCTTGTGTTCTGTGCTTTATAAAGTGCTTGTCCATGGGAAGATATAATTTCATCTGCAAAACAATACAGTGTGGTAAGAGCAAGGGGCAGTGATTCCCATTTATACAGACAAGGAAATCAGTCATAAGTTATAACTACATGTTAATCATAGTAAAAGCAGCAAAAGCAAGTCATATTTGACTATGAATCTAGTGTTGGCATTTTGAGGACAGGGTGTTTGTAAAATTGAATGTTCCTTACATGGACATTTTCTATGAAAGTTGAAACAACATTTAGTCTAGTAGCTGAATTTTTTTTCCGAATTATTGTTTGCTGAATGCTTTACATTGCTTTACTTTTTGTTTTCTATGTGAAGTCCATTTTATAGAAGAGAATTCTAATTCTGGTAGACTGAGGTATCCATGCTAAGTTTCATTTTTCTGCCCTTCATTTCTGTTAGCATCTTTTACCATGCCCAGAGCCTCTGTTGTCCTGCTGTTTCTTACTGTAGTACCTTGTCTCTGCACTCTTTATCATTTATTCCATTTCTGTTTGGTTTAGGAATTCTACGTTGTCATCCTGTAGTCTATTAGAAAGCCTGTCCATTATCAGGAGATATGGATTAGACGTGGGTATAGCATACATCAGCATAGTCATAGATATTTATAATACATATTTGGATACTTAGTTGACCACCCTTTTGCACTGGAATGCTATAATTTGTGCAGTTATTTTGTTCAATACAAGATTTTTCCATTGAAATATAGTGAAGAGGAAAAGGGAGTTTGTTCTTTTCCTTTGGGTCCATTTATTTTTACCTTTCAAGAAATCAAACTTAGCCAGATTTATGGAGCTAGGCAAATTCTATTTCAAACACCATGAGGATTACTTTGCTAATACTATTACTGAAACTACTCCAGAATGTTTGCTGCTGAACACTTAACATGAACTTGGCTTTGCTTTGGATCTTCTTGGTCTTTTTTGGTATGATATCTTAAGATTCTAAGAGTAATTTGCTACCATGCTAAAAACTTTGAGAAGTACGAACTATTTAATTTTTGTTTGTAGCCTTAAATCAAATGACTAGACTTTTATTCTTTTTTGTTTCTTCTTTTTTTAAAAAAACTTTTTTGAGACAACATATTTTGATTTACATTATAGTCAAGGGCTTAATGCTCCAGTAGATTAAGAGTTCAACAAGTAAAAAGTAGAAAGACTATAGTTCAGATGGTCTATAAGCAAAGGCTATAATTAAATAATTAATTATATAATTAATTAAATAATAATTAAATGAAAAGATATCATTTTTACTCATATACAGTCAATTTTAGAATAATTACAGATCGTTAAAACTGCAGTAGTATATCATTCTTTTATTTATTTATTTATTTATTTTTTTGACAGGCAGAGTGGACAGTGAGAGAGACAGAGAGAAAGGTCTTCCTTTGCCGTTGGTTCACCCTCCAATGGCCGCCGCGGCCAGCGCGCTGCGGCCGGCGCACTGCGCTGATCCGATGGCAGGAGCCAGGAGCCAGGTGCTTTTCCTAGTCTCCCATGGGGTGCAGGGCCCGAGCACCTGGGCCATCCTCCACTGCACTCCCTGGCCACAGCAGAGGGCTGGCCTGGAAGAGGGGCAACCAGGACAGAATCCGGCGCCCCGACTGGGACTAGAACCCGGTGTGCCGGCGCCGCTAGGCTGAGGATTAGCCTAGTGAGCCGCGGCGCTGGCCTATATCATTCTTTTTTTTAAATATTTACTTATTTATTTGAAAGGCAGAGTTACAGAGAGGCAGAGGGAGGGAAAGAGAGAGAGAGAGAGGAGAGAGAGAGGAGAGAGAGAGAGAGGAGAGAGAGAGAGGGG
Source organism: Oryctolagus cuniculus (assembly GCF_051225735.1). NCBI lineage: Eukaryota > Metazoa > Chordata > Mammalia > Lagomorpha > Leporidae > Oryctolagus > Oryctolagus cuniculus. Next base: position 103,091,306 of record NC_142870.1, read on the forward strand.
TTTTCTATTTGCTCATTCATTCCCCAGTTGGCTGCAATGGCTGGAGCTGGGTCAATCTGAAGCCAGGAGCCAGGAGCTTCCTCCAGGTCTCCCATTTGGGTGCAGGGACCCAAGGACTTGGGCCATCTTCTACTGCTCTCCCAGGCCATAGCAGAGAGCTGGATCAGAAGAGGAGCAGCTGGGACTCGAACTGGCACCCATATGGAATGCTGGCACTGCAGGCAATGGCTTTATGCGCTACACCACAGAGCCAGCTCCAGCATATCATTAACAATTTGTTTGACAAAAATATAAGTCAAAGTTTGACAAAACTACATTTGCAGCAGTATTGTTACTTGCAGGCATTTTTGTTTGTTTAAAAATTAGTACCCAAATATATTCTTTTTTTTTAAGTATACAGTTCTAGGATCTTATTATTTGCCCCTTTTCTGTTGATGTCTCTTTTATAAAAATTGTAAAGGAATTTATTAATATATTAGATTCTGAAGGTAACAGAAAATGCATGATATTTACTACAACACAGTTCTTTTTTTTTTAAGATTTATTTTGTTCATTTTAAAGATAGAGTTACAGAGAGAGGTTGAGAGAGAGAGAGAGAGAGAGAGAGAGAGAGGCCATATGGGATGCATGTGCTATAGGCTGGGACTTTAACCCACTGTGCCACAGCGCCGGGCCCCACAACACAATTCTTATCAAATCTTACCACGTATACTCTTGATCCACTGTTTTGGTCATGTGAACTACCTTTCAAACAAGAATTAGAAGATGACTACTTTTTCATTTCTATATGTCAATAACTTCCTAAGTACAAAATGTAATAGGTCTTTTTCTCTAATGTCAGCTGGCTGGAATTCAGTCTTCAGGGAGGATCCTTAGTTTCTTCATAGTCAGAATTGAATTCCTCACTTCCCTGTTTCCCTAGTCAGGGTTCCTGGTACTCCGATGCTAACCCTGGATTCGCTGGGGACTTTCTGTATCCACCTTTGAGAAGGCTGTCTGTGTTGCACTTTGTTTTTCCACTGGAGGAGCAGCTTAAGTACCTGACTGTGGCCAAAAAGGAGGTTTTCCGGGCGATTGTAGGGTTTTTTGGAATGGCCACTTCTAGCAATATTGCCATGGTGGGAATGTGGATGCATAGAAGAAAGATCTCAGGTGGTCAAAAATGTTTTCCATTTCCTTCAAACTACCTACCCGATAAGGAGGAATTCATGTTGTAGACTAGGAATGAGAGGAATATTTTAGAGTTACATTATTTTTTGTGTATATAAGTGACTATATCTGGGTATTTTTAAGCATTTCTTTTTCTAAACTTTCAGTTTGTTGATGTTCTAAATTTTCCTTAGTACGGACAGCTCTTACTTCAGTGAATATAACTTTTTGATTTCTTTTTATGTATTTGAAAGGCAAAGTTATACACACACACACACACACACACACACACAAAGATAGATAGAGTGAGAGAGAGAGAGAGAGAGAGAGAGAGGTCTTCCATCTTCTGTTTCACTCCCCAAATTGCTGCAATAGTTGGGGCTGGGCCAGGCTGAAGCCAGGAGCCAGGAGCTTCTTCTGGGTCTCCCACATGGGTACAGGGGCCGAAGCACTTGGGCTTTTCTGCACTGCTTTCCCAGGTTCATTAGCAGAGAGCTGGATTGGAAGTGGAGTAGCTAGGCTCCATATATAGGATGCTGGCATTGCAGGCCGTGTCTTAACCTGCTATACACAGTGCCAGCCCCCAGTGAATGTAATTTGCTGATATTTTATGAAACATGAGGAGGAATAAATTATGGTCAGAATTTTTTTTGTGGCCAGATGTTTTAAGAGTATTTTCTGTATTGTAAATGAAAATATTTTAAAGAATTTAGAAATGTAAAATCTAGTATTTGATCACCAATGGTGAAGTCAGAAGCATGACCCAATGAGTAGCAGAAGTAGGGTTATTTGTAGTGCATTCTTTCATAAAAATAAAAACAAAAACAAAATAGCAGCAAAAATTTTTATATGTTGTTGTTAAAACATGAGAAGCCGGCCGGCGCCGCTGCTCACTAGGCTAATCCTCCGCCTTGCGGCGCCAGCACACCGGGTTCTAGTCCCGGTCGGGGCGCCGGATTCTGTCCCGGTTGCCCCTCTTCCAGGCCAGCTCTCTGCTGTGGCCAGGGAGTGCAGTGGAGGATGGCCCAAGTGCTTGGGCCCTGCACCCCATGGGAGACCAGGAGAAGCACCTGGCTCCTGCCATCGGATCAGAGCAGCGCGCTGGCCGCGGCGGCCATTGGATGGTGAACCAACAGCAAAGGAAGACCTTTCTCTCTGTCTCTCTGTCTCTCTCACTGTCCACTCTGCCTGTCAATAAATAAATAAATAAATAAATAAATAACATGAGAAGCCCTAAAATAACTTGTGTTGTCTCCATACAGCACCACAAAACCATAAATATAAGGCTTTTCAATAAAAGATGGCATAATTCTACTTTCGATTGTTTTAATAAATTTGTGGGTACAAAGTGGAAATCTCATAGCATGAGTGCAACATCACTTTAGATTTGGTTTCCCTTTTGTTTCTCAGGACCTGTCCTATCTGATAAGCTAGTCTATTACACATTTTCCCAGATACTTTGCAAAGAGCGACCTAACGATGGTGTGCTATTTACTTCTAATGATGTTAATTCAGCTTGAGAAGAGTTAAGATCGAAGATCAAAATGCTTGCCTTCAACTCTTGTTTTGGGGAAACAATTTGTCTCAACTTTTGTTTCCTCATCTACAAAGTAAGGGGCTTGAACCTAAACGTAACAAACCAAATTGTTTTCTACAGGGTGTGGGTGGGGCCAGCGGCCCTGGAGATGTGATGCATGTCTTCCCATCTGTACTTGAAAGAAAGAGACAAGGTGACTTTGTGTCTAAGAGAAACCGCAGCACTGAGGCCCTGAAACAATAGTTCCAAAATCTTGGTGTGTACAATGATTTCTTTCCTGGGCAACTTATTAATATTACCTACTCCTGCTACTCACTGCAGAAATACTGATCCATGAAGTCTGGCGTGATGGTTAGCAATCTGCCTATTCGGTCAGTGCCCAGATGGGTCTGACATAGATAATCCTGGACCAGACTTTGGGAATCACTGCCCACTGTGGGCGGCACAGGATCAGCAACCATAAGCTATTCATTGATAAGTGCCAATGTTTCCCCACAAGTTTGTTGAAGCTCCATCAATTCTGAGCTTAGCCAATGATTGGTTTTATTTCTGGTGAGTGCGCTTTTGGATGAAGTTTAGAGCCAGGCAGAGGGTACCTCTCAAGGAGCCGTGTTGTATCATCTCTGGAGAAAGGTGAGGGGTCTGATTCTCTCTGGCTCTGATACTGCTTACAGGTGATGTGAGCAAGCTGTCTTCTCATGGATGCTTCTCTTTTTTAATTCTAAAATGGACGTGGTTTAATACAGTTTTTTTTTTTTAAAGATTTGTTTGTTTTATATGAAAGGCAGACTTAGAGAGAGAAAGAGAGAATCTTCCATGTGCTAGTTCACTCCCCAAATGGCCACAATGGCTGGAGCTGGATTGGTCTGAAGCCAAGAGCCAGGAGCTTTTTGATGGATGCAGTTCTTGGGCTGTCTTCTGCTGCTTTCCCAGGTGCATGAGCAGGGAACTGGATTGGAAGAGGAGCAGCTGTGACTTGAACTCATATTGGATGCAGCTTTACCTGCTGTGCCACAGTGCCATCCCCAATACAGTTTTTATAGTTTCATGATGATAAATATGTAAGATCATGCATACAAAGTAGATTGCTTAGAATATAGCAATACTGAATATAAGTTACTTTTATTGAAGGCAACAGGTAAGACACATTTGACTTAGTGATTTTTTTAAGATTTATTTATTTATTTGAAGGCAGAGTTGGAGAGAGAGAGAGGAAGAGAGAAAGAGAGGTCCTCCATCAGCTGGCTTACTCCCCAGTCACAATGGCCGGAGCTATGCCAATCTTTGCCAGGAGATTCTTTTGGGTCTCCCACATGGGTGCAGGGGCCCAAACACTTGGGCCAACTTCTACTGCTTTCCCAGGCCATAGCAGAGAGCTGGATCGGAAGTGGAGCAGCTGGGACTCGAACCAGCGCTGGGATGCTGGCGCTGCAGGCCAGAGCTTTAACACGCTGTGCCACAGCGCCATCCCCATGATCTATTTTTTAGTACAATTTACCCTTACATTTTTAATTCATTCTTCAAATACCTATGACATATTTGTCTGCCATGAACAAAGCACTCTGATGTGGTGAGACTTGGTTACATGAACAGAAGAAGTAAATCTCAAAATGAATAAGGTTTTATTTTGAATTACAAGGGGTCTTCAGGCTGGTTGTGGTGGACAGATGTTAACCACGACATGTGGAAGCGGTGGGAAGAGCAGTTAACATTCAGCATGGCCTGATTCTGTGAGTCCAGCCTTAATTCCAAACTGATGAATCCTCTCCGGTCTGAACACCTGGTCCAGGGTTGTAAGGAGGGCCTCTGGGGAGCTTTCAGTAGTTCACCTACAACTTGCCAAGGTATGGTAACATAATCTGTTTATACTTTCCTGTCAAATGGTTGCATAATCCACAAAATGTTTTTTAAAATAAATTGAAATTGGATCAGTGGTTAAGACACTGCTTATGAAGTGGCCATTCCATATGAAATGCCTGGGTGTGAGTCCAGCCTCTGCCCCCAGCATCAACTTCCTGCTAAGGTGCACCCTTCCAGCAGATGGGGGCTCCAGTACGTGGATCTCTGCTGCCTATGCGGGAGATCTGTATTGAGTTCCTGGCTTCTAGCTTTGGATTGGCTCAGCTCTGGCTGCTGTGGGCATTTAGGGAGTGAAACACTGAGGAAAGATCTCTCTCTGCCTGTCAACCTTTGAAATAAAATTTTAAAAGGCATAAAAATTTGAAGAATGATCCCTCTCTCTTCATTTGTTTAAGAAATTGTTCATCAAAATTTAAAATGCTTTGTGAGTATGAAAAAGCAAAACTCTTAACCCTTTCTGATAGTTATTGCATATTTAATATATTTTCCTGACCGGTACGGTGGGAGAAGCATTTCTTTGGCTTTGCTGGTCCTCTGTCACTGGGCAGTGCCCTTCCCAATGAGAGAGCGCTGCTTTCGGTAGAGACTCAATACCTTTGCAAAACTGCTAGACTCACCACTTGAGTTAGAGACACAGACTCCAGTTTTCCCAGAAAGAAGTGATCATCTCTTTAGGTCTTTGTGAAGTAATTGTTGGAGGAAGAAAAACATGAATATAAGGTTAACTAGATCTAGGCTTTGTGATGCCTGCAGAAATCTGTAACCCAGAGGTAAAGGATTCACCTTTTATTGTGAAGGGATACAGCCCTGGCTGAAGAGCAGACACAATGACGTTAGTTAGAAACCCAGGTCCTCAGAGAGAAATAAGGGGAATCAGAACCATCACCATTTCCTGACCACTCTGCAGCCCCTGCCTGCTTCATTAGCAATGGACAACACAGTACTTCTAATTAAAAAGTCATTTAAAATAATTTGCAAAGAGCAGGGACGTGTCAAGTGTGGAATGTTCCTCATATTGGAGCACTTCAGGGCTAATGATGATGAGGCTGGCAGTTGTTGGGGACCACAGAATCTTACTTTGGCAGCTTGAAAGAGCACCTAATTAGCACCTGTAGTTCTGTTAAAAATAAAGAAAGCAAGATGAAGTCCTGGGCCAGGTAATTTTCAGTGTTGCCTTCATGTGTTCCAGGAATCCTGCTATTCTAAATAAACTAATCAATAACAAGGGAAAATCCTGTTAACAGAGCCATGAATACCTCAATGGAAATTACAAAGATAAATAACTCAGAAGCAAAGGAAGCTGCCAGATTCCCATGCAGTCATTTAAACCAATAGTAGGCATTCTCTAAGGCCAGCTTGGATTTCCCTATTTAGATTGTTAGAGAAGTTACGTGTGTGTATATAATGTACTGTCTTTCAGGGATAAAGAAGATGACAACAGCCTCTCCTTCAGAGTATCCTCATGTAAAGACTTTCGTCTCAGAAGTATCTCTGTTCAAGTGAAGAATACTGATTCTTATTCAAACTTATTTAAGCCTCAGCTTCCTCATCTGCATTATGGAAATACTGCCATGGCATTTGTTCATTCATAAAGATTTTTGAGTGCTGCTTATTATATTTTAGGCCTTGTGTAGGTTCTGAGTGTCACTGTTATAGTCACATGTACTCCCCTTGTGATAGCATTATATTGTGTGTATATATATATATAGTGTGTTATATATATATATAGTGTATTATATATAGTGTATTTTATATATATATAGTGTATTCCTTATGTGATAGTCAATGGACATGTGTGAAAATGAAGATGACTCTGAAAATTTTCATCGTTATTACTGGAAGATATGGGTTTTTAAGCCGCAGAAATTGGTGAAATCTAAAGCCTGGCAAATATCAAAATTTGGATATTCCAAATGACTGTGTTAAGGGTAGGAAATACTTTTTGTCTTCAAAGAACTCAGTTTTATTAACACTGAGGAGTTTGATCTGAATGTGCCTTGGGTCCTAAGGAATTCTCCATGATAAATTCTCAGTTGCATTAGTCATAGTCCCCTTGATGAAATAGTGTGTCTTGCTATTTTCAAAAAAATTTGAATTTCTATAATTTGTGTTGTTTAGTTAAAACTCAGACTCAAAGCATAGACATACCCTCAGTGCAGTTATTATGGACAGGGACTCATTTCTGCTTTTTGGCCTTTTAGAAAGACTTGAGGAGCAGGGAAACTGTGAGCTAATACAATGACTCAGTTAGGGCTTTCGTGCATTATCAAATCCAATTAAAACAACCAGCACTATTCTGCTTTAATGTCATCATTGATACTTGGGAAATGAGTGCCTCGTACATCCAAGGATTCATGTTGCTTGTGTTTAGTCTTCTACTGTACGTAAACTGTAGCAGGGTTGCACCAGCATCATCTGGAAAGCTCATCTCATTTAGACACAGGTTTCTGGCACCAGTCTCCGTAGTGTCTGATTCAGTAGGTCTAGGGCCTGACAATGTGCATTCTGAATATATTTTAAGTGATGTGGTGTTACTGGTTTGGATAGCACACTGTGAGAACCATAGGAAAAGAGCGAGTCAGTCTAGATTTTGTCAGGAGCTGCAATTATAGCAGTGCTAGCTCTACTCATATAATACTTGATAGCAAAAAATGCTTTCCCATATAGTTTCATTTTATCTTCCCAGTAACCCTGGGAGGTAGGCATTATTAGTTCTGATTTATAGATGAGAACTGTACTGTAACTGCTTCTGGTTTTTCTCCCCTAATAGGCTGTGAGTTCTTTGAGGCCATTCCATATCATATTCAATTTTGTATCCTCAACACATAGCAGGGTGTCTTTGCAATAAATGTTTGCAGAATGAATAAAAGGATTTGCTCTAAGTCACATAGGGAGTTTGTGGTGGAGCCCAGTTTTGAACCTGGACTCCTTAAATCTTGGTCTAGTGCTTTTTTTTTTTTCCTCTTGGGTCTACAAATCAAAAAGCAAATTTGCTCTCACACTTGGGAAAATGTAAAAGTAGTCTTTTTCTGCTTTATCTTGAAATTCTGGATTTAAAAAACTAGCTAGCCAACATGATTAAAATGTCTTTTGAATGATATGTGAACCACTGAAGTACAACACATCAGCTGTGTCTCATCCTTTTATTCTTTTCTCCTTCACTGTGACTGCTTTACTAAATGCAGGCCATACTCACTTTGTTTCTCAGGACAGTCAGAATGATTGTGCAAAATAAAACCATGGAAAATGATCTTAAACATCAATGGGAAAAGTTTCATCACTTTTTGAAAACATTTCATCACACCATTAAAGTCTCATGGCTGGTTATAAACGTATTGAGAAAAGAAAAAATCAAGCCAATGTTCATTTTGTACATTTAATTCAGAACATTAGAAGCACTGGGAATTAAAGGGTTTTGTTTCTTTGTAAAAAACCTATCAAGCACAATTTTAATAGCACTTGCCCTCTGATTATCATATAAATTATGACAAAATAAGCATCTTTTCTATGCCTTGGAAAATTGTCATAATCCTTTCAAGGTTTGGATTAGTTTCCAATGTTTTTTCCTTTACATTTTCAATGCTGTAAAATATCTGTTAGTACTTTCAATGTGAGGTTTGTTCTGGCATCACTTCCTTTGGGAAATGCCCATTCTTTTCATCTAAATTTATAATTTTCATTTAAATTTATCATTTATGTTGATAAATTAGTTTCTCTGGCTGCATCTTGAAGTCTCTTGAATGGTAGCAGAGTCAACATTCCCATGGACAGCTATTTCTTTTATATCTCTTTGGAATCTGTGTATGAACTGCAAATTTCTTTTTTTTTAATTTATTTTTAATTTAGTAAATATAAATTTTTAAAGTACAGTTAATGGATTACAATGGCTCCCCCCCCCATAATTTCCTTCCCACTCATACCCCTCCCATCTCCCGCTCCCTCTCCCATTCCATTCACATCAAGATTCATTTTCAATTATCTTTATATACAGAAGATCAAATCAGTATATATTAAGTTAAGATTTCATCAGTTTGCACCCACACAGAAACACAAAGTGTAAAATACTGTTTCAGTACTAGTTATAGCATTACTTCACATTGGACAACACATTAAGGACAGATCCCACATGAGGAGTAAGTACACAGTGACTCCTGTTGTTGACTTAACAATTTGACACTCTTGTTTATGGCGTCAGTAATCTCCCTAGGCTCTAGTCATGAGTTGCCAAGGCTATGGAAGCCTTTTGAGTTCGCCGACTTTGATCTTATTCCGACAGGGTCATAGTCAAAGTGGAAGTTCTTTCCTCCCTTCAGAGAAAGGTACCTCCTTCTTTGATGGCCCCGTTCTTTCCACCGGGATCTCACTCATGGAGATCTTCCATTTAGGTCTTTTTTTTTTTTTTTTTTTCCCAGGGTGTCTTGGCTTTCCATGCCTAAAATACTCTCATGGGCTCTTCAGCCAGATCTGAATGCCTTAAGGGCTGATTCTGAGGCCAGCAGCATCTTTTTCAGAACTATGGCTTGACCAGATAGCTTAACACTAATCAATTCATGTTGACTTATACAACAAGGGAGACAGCCTTTACTGGAAGTAAAAGGTCCTTCTTCAGTATTCTTGTAATTGCAGTTTTCTTTCAATGTGACAACTAACTTCATTGCTTTGGCCTGAATGTTAGCCAAACTGATTGGCATTTGTTTTAGATTATAGTCTTCAATTTACAACAGAAGCAAATGCTTTATTGTAGCCATCAGTAGCTTTCTGTTCCCTGTGCAATTTAAGCAATCACACGTTGAAAATTCTTAACCTTGGTTTTGTATTCACTATCCAAGCCTTCTTGCAGCCTAGGTCTTGTCTGACCTTTGCCAACACGTTCAAGTCTTCCAATCACAATCTTACTTCATCATTTGCTTCTTTGCAGCACTTTCACCTCTGTCATTCAATTTCTTCTTTTGGTATTCATTTTAGTAAAACGTCATGGGGATTCATTGCTTGCAGACAAGAAGGTAACACAACTACCCAGTTTCCTGTCTGTGTATGAACTGAAAAGCAAATGGAGCTTGATGAATGACTGACAAATGGTAAAGAAGTGATGTGGGAAGTCATTGGCCATGATGTATACTGGTTTTTATGTAGTGATGTGTGGAATGAAAGTTAACTGTGAAGTTTGTACTTTATGTATTTATTGTTCTCACAGTGAATTTTGTTTGAATTTTGAACCATGTTATTGGAAGTTTGCTACTATTTAACTAAACCATGGAAAATAAATCTTGTGTGTGTTGAAACCATAAGGATTACCTATAACTAGAAAAAGTTTATCTCCATGTCAGGCTAAAAAATATTATCATAATTTCAAAGCCCAGTTCTATTCTCAAAATAATGTCCAAAATTATCTCTAAGTTGTTTATTGAAACAATTTTCTTTCTTTTGCTTCCAGATGGACTGCTTAAATTAAGAACACCAAAGATAGACATGGGTTTTATGTGTGTGTTGATATATTATATGTATATTTCCTAAAATTTTGTTTTTATTTATTAGGGGGACGAGAGAGAGAGAGAGAGAGAGAGAGAGAGAGAGAGAAATAGATACGCAGAGCCAGAATTCCCACCTACTGGTTCACTGTCGCAAATGGCTGCAATAGCCATGGCTGAGGAAAGGCTGAAACTGAAAGCCAGGAATTCAGTTCCATTCAGGTCTCATGTATGAATGACAGGAACTCAATCATTTGCACTACCGCTACTGTATGTTAAGAACTAGGCTGCATGTCCATATATATATATATATATATATGATAGAGGTATATACACACACATACACATATATATATGATAAAGATCCATAAACTGTCTTTTTTTTAAAAATTCAATGTAACTTAAATTGACATGTAGTGATAAAATGTTTAAAAGTTGGATGGAATACATAAGGGTATGTAAAAGAACTTTTGGAAAAATGCAATTAAAAGATAAGCTTATTTCAGTGCAAAGAAATGAATTCCATGTATACTTTTTTCATAATATTCGTTCTCCATGAACTTTTTGAAGATCTCTTGTACAAGGACTATATTGAATTCTTATCATTTAAATTTGTGCTATTCTTTTTTTTAAAGACTTATTTATTACAGAGAGAGAAGGAGAGGCAACGAGAGAGAGAGAAGTCTTATCTGTTGGTTCACTCCCCAACAGCTGGAGCTGCACCGATCTGAAGCTGGGAGCCAGGAGCCAGGAGCCAGGAGCCAGGAGCCAGGAGCCAGGAGCCAGGATCTTCCTCCGGGTCCTCCCACGTGGTGCAGGGGACCAAGGACTTGGGCCATCTTCTACTGCTTTCCAGGCCATAGCAGAGAGCCAGATTGGAAGTGCAGCAGCTGGGACTTGAACTGGTGCTCATATGGGATGCCAGTGCTGCAGGCAGCAGCTTTTTACCCACTATGCCTATGCCATAGCTCTAGCCCCGGTTTGTGCTATTCTAATCCTCTTCTCATGATGTTTCTCTCCTCTGAGTATTTGAATGGTGAAATTACAAAGACAAAGGGCTCTGTCAGAGTGGATGAGCAGATTCTATTATCAAGAGGGCATTTATCTAAGTTCCTGATTTTTCCCTGTTTTCTGTTCAAGGATTTTATTCACCATACTTTGCATAGCTGTGATGGAATAGCTGAAGAAGTTTTTAGGCATTTATTTATTTAGTACTTACAACAGTGCTTGGCACCTGCTTGGCTCTCAATAAACACATATTTTATTGAATCCATACTGGGCTATCAGAACTCAAAAATAAAATAGACACTATCCTGGGCATAGAATATGTCTCTCTGATGCTGAGTCTCCAATATTGTACAATGAGAACATTAGTGGAGTTTCTAATTTTCAGTGCCTGCAAAGTGTCAGCAACTTTATTAGAACTTTGCTGACATAATTGCTTTAGTCATCTGAAGCCAAGATTGGTGATGGAGGCCCTGCTGTCAAGGTGATTACTCACATGATTGAAGAGATTGGCCAGCTGTCAGATAGGCCACTTCCTTCTTTAGGGGACTCACAGCTGTTCTTAAATTGCTGTATTTCTGTTTACACCTTAGAATATTCTATAGTAGTCCATTAGGAACCCTGTTGGTACTTTGACTGAAATCCAAACTAGCTCCATTTGAGAAGAACTGATATCTTTAAAACATTTTATCTTTCTTTCTTCAACTGTTGGGATCTTGACTACGGTGCATCTTTATCTATTAACCTGTTCTAAATTTTCACAGATGTGGTGACTTTTCTGTTTGCTTATTCAGGACCATACTTGGCTAGTTAGGTTTCTTTTTTTGTGGCAGTCACTCAGTCTTAGAAGACTTCTTACCACTTTAGTACTTTGCTTGTCCTAGTTTCCCAATTCAGAAAGAAGTTTTACCCTGTTCTTGTTTTTGGAACATGGCTGCTAGCAGTTTTGGAAAATTCCTGTCATTCTTGATTCTATTTATTACAGCCCTGTACATACAGGAAATATCCTAAGATTACTTCACCTTTTTGCTTGTTGTAACTACCAACGGGAAAGCCCTGTCTCACCTCTCCAGATTGTTGGGGGATTTAGATATGTTTGTTCAGTTCTGCCTAGAGAGGGAGATGACTAGAGAGAAGAGAGGTGGAGAGAAAGGAGCATGTCCAGATCACTTGGATGTATGGGGGAAGTGGCACCAACAATTTTGGTTGATGGGCTCTATGTTAGTGACTGCTGCCAGGAAGGTTCATTTGGCTTCACAGTCTGAGTCATTTTTACCTCGGGGCTCTTCCCACACCTCTCACTCCTTGTCACCCATCTCTTCAGTCTCGCAGGGTGCCTACGATTCCATAAAGAAACAAAGACTTAAAGATCGTATATCTGTTTTGCAAATATGAAAGCACATTTCTTTTGCGTTCACTCTACCTAAGTGACTTAATATCTTTCTGTAATATCCCAAGTAGAGTTAAATGGTCAGTGCACCATTTAATTTACTATAAGACCTAATAAGTAGTAAATTCAGCTTTGTGGGAGGTATATCCTTATGATGACATTAATACTATAGGTCTTAATTATCATATATGTTCCTATAAGGGGTTATTTAGTCAGTGGCAGGCACTACAGCAAGCTGAAAGAAATTATTAAAATCTCAGCAAAAGTCTTTTGTGTATATATCCAGTAGTGTGATTGCTGGATCACGTGGCCAGTTTATTTCTAGTTCTTTTTTTTATTTTTAAGAAATCTTCATACTATTTTCCACAGTGACTACAGCAATCTATATTCCAAACAACAGTGTATAAGTGTTACCCTTTCTCCACATCCTTGCCAGCATTTGTTCCTCTCTGTGCTTTGGATTTTAGCCATCCTGACAAGGGCAAGGTGATATCTCATTGTGGTTTTGATTTGCATTTCCTTGATGGCTAGCGATTCTGAGTACTTTTTCATATATTTGTTTGGTCATTTGTATTTCATCTTTTGAGAACTGTCTCTTACAGTCCTTTGCCCATTTCTAAACTGGATTGGCTGATTTTTTGTTGAGTTTTTAAAGTTGTTGATATGTTCAGGATATTAATCTTTTGTCAGATAGGTGGTTTACAAATATTTTTTTCCCATTCTGTTGGATGTTTCCTCACTCTATTGATCATTTCCTTTTCTGTCTCAGGTCTTAAATCTAGGTATTTTGTTCATACTGGGTCTATTTTTGTATACAGTGAGAGATATGGATCTAATTTCATGATTCTAAATATATACATCCAGTTTTTTTTAGCATCATTTGTTGAAGAAATTATCCTTACTCCACTGTATGGTCTGAGCACTTACAAAAATCAGTTGGCTGTATATATGTGGATTAATTTCTGGGCTCTTAATTCTGTTGCATTGATCCATGTATCTGTTATGTCAGTGCCATGCTGCTCCAATTACTATAGCTTTGTGTTATGCTTTGAGGTCAGGTATTGTGATGCCTCCAACTTAGTTTTTGTTTCCAAGAGATATCTGGACCATCATGTCTATAGCAGCACTGTTCACAATAGCCAAAATTTGGAATCAACCAAGGTGTCCATCTTCAGATGAATGGATGAAATATGGAATATTATTCAGCTATACAAAGAATGAAATTCTGCCCTCTGCAGCACAATGGATGTAACTTGAGGACATAATGTTGAGTGCAAAAAGCCAGACCTGGAAAGACAAATGCCTCATGTTCTGCCTTATATGTGGGAGCTAAAAGTTAAAAAAAAAAAAGGAAAGAAAAAAGAAAAAGTCTTTGTGTACCAGTATTGCTACAAATATAGTTTTGTAAAACTTTGTTTTATACCATTGTCAAGCCAATAGTCAAGAATGTTAAGAAAATACTATAGTTTAATTATCTGAGATTACCTTAAAACTTATTATATATGGGTGAAATGGTCATTTTGCCATTGAATTATTGTTTATAGCCATTGTCTGTGTTCCCTCTATGGTCTTTTTGCTTTTTGCTTGTTAAACTTCTTAATTGGTAAGGTATTAAGCCATTTAACTGTCATATAAATTTAAAATCTGTTATCTCAAAAACTAAAAAAAGGGAAAAAGAAAGAGGGAATGTGGGGAGAAAGTGGAGGGAGGGAGGGAGGTAGGAAAGAAGGGAATATTATTATATTCTTAGAATTGTATCTACAAATCACATCAAATCTGTTAAAACAAATTAAAATTATAATTAAAAATACAAAATGAAAAAGAAAAGAAAAAATAGAGCAGTATTTAAAAAGCATTTAAATAAACAAGGACTGAAGTTTGCAAACTTCATATCTGAAAACAAAGAAACAAAAAATCTCAGCAAAAGCTTTCTGAACCCTTAAAATCTGTTACATTAATTACCCTGGATCAGAAATCCCCAGTGAAAAGTAACTGAGCCTGCAGAGAGCTAGAATATTTTAATCTTAATTTCTCTAGGGCTTTGATTTTTAACAAGGGCATTTAAAAGTACATGTTCATAACGAAGCCCAAATAATCCAAGGAGAGTCCCATGAAGTTCCAGCAGCATGGCTGTGGTACGTAAATATTCTTGTGACGCGTTAGTGCTGAAACTGGGAAAGGCATGGACAGTGCTGACTGAAGTGCGAACCTCACAGTGGGGAGCGTGGGGAGCGTACCCACTGCTGCTGAACACTTGCTGGCGTCATGGATGCTCCAGGGATCACATATTCCTTACGTGTTAAGTTTGACTGAGAGCCAGACTTTACTTCAAACACTTTGCTTGTGATCAAATTTGTAGGTGAAAAATGCAGTAATTCTCTGAGAGGGCAACTTTTGAATATATTTAAGTGTATTTTCTGAATTTCCACAGTTTTGTCAAGGGCAGTTCTTTTTACCTCTTCAGGCCTCTTCTCTGGTTAGTTCTTATCCTTAGGTGTAACTGTGAGACAGAAAGTTGAGGCAAAGAAACAACGCCCACTTTAATGCTGTGCTTGGAGAACTGGCAGCCAAAGAAACGAAGCTTCTGCACAGCTGTTTGAATGCAGCTTTCAAGGATGTGTGCGATTGGAAGCAGACCGGAAGTTCATTCAACACACATTGACCTTCTTCTCTTTTACTTTTGAAAGAAAGCCCAAGAATAGAAATTCTGTTGTGGACTATCTTCAGTTTCAATTTTTTTTTCCCCTAAAGATTTATCTATTTGGAAAGCAGAGCTACAGAGAGAAAGCGATTGATCTTCCATCTGCTATTTCACTCCCTAAATGGCTGCAACTGCTGGACAGGGCCAGGCCGAAGCCAGGAGCCAGGAGCTTTCTCTGGGTGCAGAGGCCCAAGCACTTCTGCCACCCTTCACTGCTTTCCCAGGCCATGAGCAGGGAGCTGGATCAGAAGTGGAGCAGCCAGGACTTGAAAGGGCACCCATATGGGATGCCAGCGATGCCTGCTGTGGCTTAACCCATTACATCACAGTGCTGGAGCCCTCGTTCCAATTTTTTTATTTGAAAAACATTCCCTCTCCTTGAATTTAGAGATTATTTTTTCTACTGAGGATCCTAATGATAAAGAGCAAGTTACATATCTGGGGCTGCAATAAACACGTACCTCCTAGGTATCATGCAAACTGTGATGGTCTTATACATGTTTGGTGCACACCCAGGCACCAGTGGTCACCCCTAGAAACCAAGAACTCATCACTTTACCAAGAATGTCCTTGTGGATGTTAAATACTCACTGGGAAGTGGTTGACTCTGTTTTCTACCCTGGAAACTCAGCCTCTTTTCTTCTCTTATCTCCCTTAGGAATGATATTCTCTGAATCATGGCTTGGATATATACCACAGTCATGTATTTGCCTTCCTCCCTAATTTCCAAAAGGAGCAGAAGAGAAACAAGAAAAAAACCCAAGGGCATGACAGACAGACTGGTACAGGCTGATTTCATGGGCACAAGAAAGACCTGTGTTGTGGAGGTGATGGGCAGTCAGCTAAACCCAGGTATTATTGTTCTAGTATGCAGATTTAGGGCTTTAAATTTTCATCCATTCTCTTCTAATCTGCCAGATATCTTAAATCCTTCTAGGTCTCTGCTGCTTCAAGTCCTAGTGGACCAGCAGAATGTGTATCAGCCATTCAGCAATGTCGTGTCAGGCCCTGCCCAGAAGTACAATCAGATTTTAAATTTTAACAAGGTTCCAGGGTGACTCAACTTGAGAAGCTGCCCCATGGAACATCTATAGATACCTTGTTTTAGGCGAAAACCAATAAACATCAACCAAATAAACAAACAGAAAACCTCACTTAAAGTTTAGACTCATGGATCCTGGAGTGACCTCTATTTTATAGGATATTTGGACTGTAGGTAAAGTTTTGGGTGCACATAAGTAGCAGTATGTCCCTCTATACTTTGTTGTCCATGCAGCCAGAGTTCATGTCAAAAGCTCTTAGATTTAACATTTACCAACCAACTCAGGGAAGTGTGCACACTGGTCTGTTATTGCTTGGTTCAACCGTTCTTAAGGCAACACCAAGCATGCAATGTTAGGTTTGCATTAATCACATCTTTCCTTTATGGCACATCACATTTATGAAGCATTTTTTTTTAAGATTTATTTATTTACTTGAAAGTCAGAGTTACACACAGAGAGAAGGAGAGGCATAGAGAGAGAGAGAGAGAGGTCTTCCATCTGCTGGTTCACTCCCCAGCTGGCTGCAACAGCCAGAACTGTGCCGATCTGAAGCCAGGAGCCAGGAACTTCTTCCCCTCTCCTGCACAGGTGCACGGGCCCAAGGACTTGGGCCATCTTTTTTTTTTTTTTTTTTTTTTTTTTTTTTTTTTTTTGACAGGCAGAGTGGACAGTGTGAGAGAGAGACAGAGAGAAAGGTCTTCCTTTTCCATTAGTTCACCTCTCAATAGCCGTTGCGGCCGGTGCGCTGCAACTGGCACACCACACTGATCCGAAGCCAGGGCCATCCTCCACTGCACTCCCGGGCCACAGCAGAGAGCTGGACAGGAAGAGGAGCTTCCCGGACAGAATCTGGGGCCCCGACCGGGACTAGAACCCGCTGTGCCAGCGCCGCAGGCGGAGAATTAGCCTATTGAGCCATGGCGCCAGCCAGGCCATCTTTTACTGCTTTCCCAGGCCATAGCAGAGAGCCAGATTGGAAGTGGAGCAGCCGGGACTGGAACTGGTGCCCATGTAGAATGCCAGCACTTTAGGCAGCGGCTTTACCTGCTATGCCACAGCGCCGGCCCCTATGAAGCATTTTTATACCTTCTGTTCTTCACAGCAGCCCAAATTAGGTGTGAGAGGAGCCAGTGTTGCCTCTAGGTTAAAGTGAGGTCTCTGAGACTCAAAGAGGCTCAGTGATCGGTTTGTCTCCTCCTGAGGTCTGCATCACAAAGTCCAAGGCACCTCCCATCTACAGCTGCCAAGACTTTTAAAGAAAGCAGAGAGTTTCTATCAGAGCTGGTTTGCCTCTCGCGGGTTCCTGAGATAATTTCTAACGAGACAGACAAGTTATATGTGAATTTTATAAGATCTCAGACACAGGGAATACCAAGCCCAGCAGAACGTGGAGCACCAGGTGATTCCAGGCACCAGGGAGCTCTGCTGGGTAACACATTTATGTTTTCTGTGTACATGGGCACAGTGGCCTCTCAGCGTAACAAGATTCCTGGCCAGTGTTCCCCAGAGACTCCCCGCTCAGAAAACTGAATTACCACCCCTAACAGCCTCAGAGCTTGAAGTGTGGAAGCCGCTGGTGTCCCACTTTGTTTTTCCTCTCTCTTCTTTCATTTTACAACATGATTCCCTCCTACACACCACTCTTCCCCCAGTCCACCTATTCTACTTGCTTTAAGAAGCTAAAATCAATGTTTTGCTGCCCACTTGTCAGACTGTGAACTTGTTTTTATTTTCAATTCTTCCTTCCATACATGATTCTGTAGGGGGCCTACATTGTTTGTGTTTGGTACCAGAGAGAGGAGCATACAGAACTGTCTCCTAATCCTGTGTGGGAGTGTGCAGAATCATGGCATAGATTCAGGTCTGCTCTTTAGAGTTACTTGCAGTGTTTGCTGGGTAGAGCTGCTGGAAATCAATCAATTAAAGTGTCTTATTGGCAAAACGTTGAAATGTGAATCATTAGCAGGTTTTCTGATCCTTTGACCCGTACCCCCTCTAAAAGCTGATTAGAGGCTATTTTTGGTGTGCTTTCCCATCATTTAGGCATATATTTCATGCTACTCAACTTATGATAATTTGGCATGTCCAGCTAATGAATCTGTCAACATGTTGGAGCGGAGTTGAAGTAGAAAGGTTATGTCAAGTGTTTGTGGCCGTAAGGAACAACGCTGAGACTGTCCTTGAGTCAGTATGAGAGCGGTGGCTGCTGTGAAGGCTCCTTGCAAATGAAAAGCTCCTGGGAGTTCTGCCGCATATCAGACAGCACTGTTGCAATCAGAACCACCGAATGATTTCTTGGATTTGTGATGAGCCATTTTCTGTGACCCACAGGGCCCTCCTCAGAATGAAGTGTACTCTCAATGGCAAATCAGTCTTATTTTCCCTCAAGACAAGTGTGGTCAAAGGCGGGCAATTCCTACTGTTACTCTCACTGCACATATGGCCCGGAGTTTTTGCAATTTGTGAACCAAACAGCTTATTTACCTACGTTGAAGAGACCAATTCCATGCCCTGTATACAGTGGGCATTCTGAAAGTGTTGCCTGACTAATGATGTACTTTGTTTCTGGGTCAGAATTTAGAGAAGAGTTTTGTTAGCAAGGGATGTGCCATCTAAAAATTATTGCAGATATTAATAAAAATTCCAAGAAACTATGCTTTGGAAAATTATCTCGAACAGTGAGCAAAACAAATTTTCATTTAGAGAAACTTATATGAACTTGTTTTAAATCATTGCTGGGAAGAAGCTGGTGTAGGATGACCTGAGCAAAATCATGAGGTCTTCCTGTTTTTTGTTTCAC
Organism: Oryctolagus cuniculus; assembly: GCF_051225735.1. Classification (NCBI taxonomy): domain Eukaryota; kingdom Metazoa; phylum Chordata; class Mammalia; order Lagomorpha; family Leporidae; genus Oryctolagus; species Oryctolagus cuniculus. The sequence goes on from NC_142870.1 coordinate 103,110,259, forward strand.
CAAAGGTCAGGCGCCATTATGTTGGGTAAAGGTGAGGGGAAATTTTGTTTTTCTTAGGCAGTATTTTGTTGCAGAATTTCTTATGCTTCCCACTCCACACTCAGACACAAATATGAATCTGTCTCTAGATAAATTGTTAGAGACTGTGGGTCTATTGGAGTTGATAACAGTCTTTGACAAGTATGTTCAATCTCTAGAATATGATCTATGAGGCCCGGTGTGACCTTTTTCCTTGAAAAAAGTGTTTATTCGTTTAGTTGAGAGGAGAGAGAGAGAGAGAGAGAGAGAAAGAGAGAGAAAGAGAGAGAAAGAGAGAGAGAGAGAGAGATATCTATCATCTATTTGATAACTCTTCAGATAGCTGCAATGGCCAGGACCCAGCTGGGCCAAAATCAGAAGCTAGAAACTCAATTCTAGCCACTTAGGTGGATGGCAGGGATCCAACTGCAGCCCAGGGTCTGCATTAGCAGAAAGCTGAAATTGGGAACCAGAGCCAGGAGTCAAACTCAAGCCCTGCAGTGTGGAGTGAGGGGTGTCTTAAGCACTAGGACAGGAACCTACTCCAGATATGGTCTTTTCTTGCTTTGAAGCCCACTTATATCCATTCTCACTGACTCATTCACTCATTCATACACTGGCTTTCTTTCAATTCCTCAATTTTGGAGGCTTTAATCTTCTTAGATACATATTTTTCAGGAAAAAAATAGCTTTCTCACAAAGTTTTTCCAGTCCCTTAATCAGAATTAGCATCAGTTGTTGCACCATCTCAGAAATCATAATTTCCTTTATAAGCATAGTTATAAACTTGTAACTATGTGTACATTTGTTTGTGCAGTTTTTCCTATTTCAGGGTGAGATTCCAAGAGGATCTGTGCTTGTAGTCATCTTATTTCCTACACTGAACCCTGGAAGGTCAGCATTAAGATGCATGAGGATGCATCCGAATGTAATCAGGCGTAGAACGAGGAGGGCAGACGGCAGGCAGGGGTGTGGTGCTCAGCACTACATTAAAGTGCATCATAAGGGCCAAGTGCCACCTTGTCTCACAGGATTATCACAGGAATGTAATAGATGTTCCAAGCCAGACATTTAATAGGTGCTCAGCCAAATCCCATTTTCCTTGAGATATTTGGGATAGCAAATTTCTTCAAGGAGCTACTTATTGAAAGAGTAAAGCAACAAAATATTACCATATTGATATAAATTAAAACATTTCTGGTGAAAATGTCACATCTCATAATCTCTGTGTACAACAATTTGGCAATATATATCTGGAAGTACAGAAATCTTCATTTATTTGTCCCTATGCCTCTAAAAAACATCTAATTTTAATCAGAGATACAGGAAATGTTTGTATATGATGCTATTCACTACCACATTGTTACTATATGAAACTGAGAATGATTTAAACACCCAACAGTAAAGGATATGTTTAAATAATATATGTTATATCTGTATTATGGAATATTATGCAGCCATCATAAACCGTGCTTTAAAGGAACTGTTAATGTCATATAAAAATGATTATGGCAGTATTAGAAAGAGAAAACTGTAAAACTATGTGTATGTTGCTCTCAATTAATTATCAAAATGTGGGTAACGACACTAAAACTAATAAGAACTTGTCATTTATTAAATATTTTATATGTGTAGAGCGTTAGCTAAGAGATTTATGTATACTATCCGCACACATTTTGAGGTAGATACTATTGTCATTCATTGGTTTGGGGGAACTCAAGATTTAGACTTATTATTTACTGTCTTCTAGGTTCATTACTTGTTAAGTTGTATCCTGCACTTGGAGCTGGAATTTGGACTCTAATTAATCTTTCCACATCCAAGTGTGCTACATCCTCACCCATCCATTCGTTCTCTGTCTGTACTGCAGCAGATAATACATCTTGAAGCATAAATTTGATTTCTTTGATTGTGTTCCCCAGTTCTCTTATGGTAAAGACCAAAACTTTTGTCTAACTTTAAAACCTAAGCCCATAATCATGACTATTCACTCTTTTTCCATATAATAGTGTTGTGTTCTTTTTGCCCCTAGTTGAGAAACTTTTTACATTGTTCTGTATTTCTCTAGTCAATTAGCATATATTGTATTAAAATGTGAGACAGAGTGTACATGAGGGCAATGGTGATGATTTTTTTTTTCATTATCATTGCTTTTGTTTTTAAAGAAAGAAAGCCTGGAGCATGCTTGCAGCCCCAGAGGGCCCAGGATGGTGGTACATAAGGGGTCCTCTGAAGACAATGGCAAATTGAAACTACAACTATTTCACTGAAGACACAGCTGAGATCCCACCTGTGAAGTATGCAAAAAATTCTCATCCAGACCTGTCCTGACCATTGCCATTGCTGACAAGGCCAGCAGCTGCAGGGAGTACTCCCTGGAAACCACCAATGAAAAGCACTCAACAGGAAGGCAAAAACTTGGAATATGTTAATCCAACACAAGAAAGGAGAATTCACCCTTGTCTGTCTGTCTGTCTGTCTCTCCTTCTCTCTCAGAAAGAGGCTCAACTTTCACCAAGTTTAGCTCCCCAGCAGTGTTCTCATTCTCACACATGCAGGGATTTAATAATCACCGCAAATTCTCCTTTCTAGTCCAGCCCTTTGCTCCTGGGCATCCCTGCTTTATTTTGACATCCATGGAATATAATGTGATCATCTGGTTATTTATTTCTGCTGCTGGTTGATAATCAGGAAGGCAGGGGCCATACGTGTGTTTGTTTTTCATGATATCCCCTCATCTAGCAAATAGCCAGGAATATTTTAGGAATATTTATTTTATTTAATGTTTTGTGAGAGCTTGCTCCTAAATCCATATATTTGAAGCACATGAAGTTTGTTCACCCTATATAAATAAAAAATCATTGGAAAAAAAGGATTATAATAGGAAAGAAAAAGCACAGATTCTGAAGTCAGATTTCCAAGGCTCAAGACCTGTCTTCCCCATTTGGGAGTAGTGAGAATTTAGCAAGTTACTTAAACTCTGTGTGCCTTACTTTGCATTGCCTTTAAAGTGGAAAGAGCAATGCTACCACATAGGATTGTTCTGAGGGTAAAATAAGTTAGTGTACACAAATTTCTTAGAATAAAACATTCATTTTATAAGTATTTAAGTAAGCATTTTTCCTAAACATCTACAAAGATTTACTTATTTATTTGAAAGGCAGAGTGACAGAGAGAGGGGGAGACACAAAGAAATCTTGCATCAACCTGTTTACTCCCCAGATTCCCACAACAGCCAGGGCTGTGCCAGGAGGAAATCAGGAGCCAGGAACTCCATTCTAGTCTCAATTGTAGGTGTCAGAGGCCCAAGCACTAGAACCATAACCTGCTGCTTTTGTAGGTGAGTTAACAGGAAGCTGTATTGGAAGTGGCACGGCTAGGACTTGAACCAGCACTCTGATATTGCAAGTGGTGACTTAATCCACTGCCCCAAAACATGAGCCCCGTGCCCAATTTTAAAGACTGTAGATCCACAACAAATTAAAAGTCAGAATAAGTGTCATTTATATTTGTAATGGTTGAACCAATTTTTGGTTAGGTAGTCCTCTAAAAGAAATTATTGAAAAAGCTCACAGGATTGAGCTCAAATATGTCAGAGTTAGAGGAGGTTATTAAAAGGGATGCCATCTTGGGTAGATAGAGAGGAGTGGAAACTTCTGAGATAGTCTCCTGTATGGGTTGGTTGAAATTGCAGGGCTCCAAGTCATGCACTGTGTGTTTGTAGCCCTGCATAATCCATGCACAGTGTGCCAAGCACTGTTGTGACTCAAGATGATGACTAGGCATGCACTTGACCTTACAGCTCATAATTTGGAGGTGGTCGGTAATTTAACACTTCCACGAATAACAATCCTAAATCACATACATTGTTGTAAGTGCTAAACTATAGTCAAAAGAAGTGTACTGGAGAGATTAATCCCAAGCAGCAAATCCCAAGAAGCCTATTTGAGAAGACAGCCCTTGGTGGGGCCATGAAGGAAGGCTAAGATTTGAGCAGGTGCAACGGTGGCAAGAGGACAGTATAGAGAGTAGGAACAGCTGAAACAAAGGCCTGATGGCAGCGAATTGATGAACACATTTAGGAAACACAGGGCAGATCAGCCCACTAGACTGTACCATTGAATGAAACTATCATTGTTTGTATATGGGGAAAGTATGTGATCTTTATTTACGCTCATTTATTCCTGGCACAGGAGTGCAAATCTAACTTGCATGATGAAGTCTTGACTCATCTGTCTCCTTCTGCTTATCGTCTGCCTCAGTCTCTTTGTCCTTTCTCTCCCCTCAAGTTTATGCGTTCCTGGCATAAAGACTGATTGTAATTCTCCTCTAATAGGAGACAACTGGGAACTGACAAAGAGGGACTAAAAGATTGTGTAATCAAAGGCAATAAAAAGATTCATTTGAATGGGTGTCTGGCTCAGAATTCCCAAAGTGTGCCCTTCTGCAAATACAAAATAACGCATGGCTGCTTTAACGTGCTGGGCGACGTCCATTATCCTATCTGTCTTCCTTTATCATTTAAGTTCACTTCATGGGTAACCACTATTTTAAATCCATCTTTCTTTACAAGAACCATTTTCTCTTTAACTGGGACAAAGGAGTCCAAGCTTATAGCTTCCTGTGAACAGCATGAAAACCTTTTAAATTACATGGTACTGATGGATTTTCACCCTTCCTCTAAATACAATACATATGCTATCCCTGGGGTTCACTTAATGCTTCCTTACTGATGATAAAACTGCTGCTTGGCACAGATGAGGGCCAAGCACGCTGCATCACTGCACACTCTTGTTCAGATTACAGTCTAACCAATGAAGCCGAAATGGAAAGTCTAAGCCCCTGATCCTTGCAGCACACAGCGTATTAAATGTTGTGCTTGCTAATGTTTCTCCTCTTGAATGTGAAATACATTTGCTACTGCCTCCAGATCGCCGTGTCCTAAGTGGTCGAGTGATTCTGAATTGTGTACCGTGGACAAGCTGCAGAGGGCTCAGGGAGGAGGCTTTGAAAGGGAAAAGTGATGTGAATGCTGAAATGTTCTACCTCTGGGAGCTTCTGTAACGAGAAAGCCTGCTTGCTTTTGGCTGGAACAAACTTACTGTTCTTTCACTTGTCCCTTTCTGGAAATAATCCTAGCAACCAGCCTGCAGTTCTTGTGCTGGTTCTCTATGAAACTTGAAGTATGAGACATTTAACAAGAAATGTTATTAAACGAACATAAAGGAGCTTGAATTGGATTGCTGAGAGCCAAATCAACAAAACAAACCAGACTGAGGGAAGTAACTTCTTTGTTTGTTTGTTTTTGCCACAGACCATATTAAGTGTACCCAACTTGATCATCTCCAGTTGTGTTTTCCCATCCAATAGCACAGTGGTTTATAGTTTGGAAAATGCTTGCACCTACTCCATCTTATTTGTGTCTCTCTGATGTGTCAGAGACAGAGGCTGGGCAGATAACATTACCTTCAGGGACCAGTGAGGGAAACTGAGACTCAGAAAACAAATGGTTCAAGGTTACACAGTTAGTAAGAAGCAACATTGACCCTAAAAATTAGGCTTTCTGATTTAATACCCATTGATCACATTGCTTTCTAGAGGAAGCACTACTGTCCCATGGAAACCACTTTTGCAGGAGGAATCCTTCCCAGTGTTTCCCAAGAAATCTCCTACTCTCAACAGGCACAAAGCTCTATGTTTGGCTCCTACTTCATTCATTATCTGAATCACCAAATGTGGCAAGTATTGTGAATTCTCATTTTCTGCTTCTTAAATGCATTGACTTCTCAGGGTACAAACAGCTATTATATCCTTGGAACACACTGAGCATTTAGTGGACATTTATTTATTTATTTTTGCTGTTATGGTGAAAAGAACATACACATGCAAAAGGAATGTAACTTTACGTTGAGTCTTCATCTTGAAGTCAAGATGATCTGTACATTTTCCACCTGTCATTTTGGTTATCTTTAATGTCTTAACATGATGGAATGCACCATGCTTTTCTGGCAAGTCCAAATGAATAAAAACAGAATTTGGATAGTGGCCTGTAGTCTTTTCTGGGCTCTGAACATTTCTGAAAATACAATGAAAATTGTGCATTTGCATGCAAAGCCAGGATAGGGAGAGAAAAAAACCCATTCTTGGGTCCTAACTAGGGACTGTTACGTTAGGAAAAATGTTATGTTGCCTTATGGTAGCCACTTTCAAGCATAACCCAACTGCAACAAAAAGAAAAAAATTCTCACCTTCCCTGACATTCCCATTGGTTCAGTCATATTTCTTGACTTTCTCTTTCCTTCTTACAAACACCCCAATCCCTCCATCCTGTTTTGGTAAAAAGAGATAATAGCATTCACTTGAAATTTTACCTGACAATTGTTTACTGTGAGTCTACCACATGCCAGACACTGTGCCAGATACAAATTAGACGCACATCTCAGGGATGTGTGCCCCTGTCCACTGAGGACTTACAGTCTAGAATGCGTATTAAACAGGCTTTGAATTCTGCTTGCAGTGAAGCCTAAGACTTTTGAGACTGGGTTATGTTAAAATTAGGGAACAAAAATCAGTAGATGCCCTCCAGGTGGATGGGAGAAGAATGTATGGCATTGCAGCAAAGAACTTACTCGTGTATGCACAGGTTCAAGGGCAGTTGAAGAGCATAGTCCATCTAGGGTATATTGGCTGTTTCAATGGAAATGTGGAGAGGATGGCTGGGTGAGGACATTAGTTGGTGGAAAGGGAGTCAGGGCTCAAGACTGGGCCTTTGAGACAGGATAACTTATATGTTTTTGTTCTACCATTACAAAGACCCCAATTGGAGAAGCTAGTATCTGGAGAGCCTTTGTCTTGTCACAGGGTTAGAATTACTGCCACTTGCTACCACTGGCTACACAGAATTAGTTGTTGGCTATTTCCTTAACCCAGATGCTAGAAACAGAGCCATCTGAACAACAACAACAACAACAGCAACATCAACAAAAACCCCACTCATCCCTTGCTCCACGTATGAACTTGCGAAGCTCTGCCATGCATCAAGAACATTCTCTTGGACGCTGAGCATCTTAACACAGCTGTTTACAAATACTGTCAATCCACACGTAGTGGGGGAAGCCACAGAGTGATCTGTCTGGCTTCCTGAGCACTTTGAAAAAACTGCTGGTGACATGGTAGATTGACACTCCCGCTGATATTTTAAATAACAGCCAGAATCTGTTTCCAGCCGAGTGGACATAGAGTCGCTGTCTCTGATTACTTATGCGTCATCTAGCTCCGTGCTGAATCCTTGCCATTTGTCTACTTAATTCAGTGGATACAGAGGAACTACACTCTTTCAATTCATGTATTTATTCTTCACTATTGGTGGCAGGTCTGTTAGGCAAATGCCTGCATATCAGAGTCTTGTGGGTAAATGGGTCACACCTCATTGCAATCATCCTCAGCAGTGCTTTTCTCTGTAACTGGCTGTGGTGCCAACTTGCAACAGGCTTTCACACTGAGCTTTTTCTTGTCACTGTTTCACTGCCTTAGGATTCGGGGAATGCCAGCGACTACTCTGTCTCAGCTTGGAGAATGCAAGGTTCAGTTGATTCACTGTAGCTTCCTGGGGACTGTGGCAAAGATATCCTGTAGAAGTCAAAGTTCTCAGGCCTTTGGACAGCTTGCAGACGCTCTCTCAGCCCTGGCTGACACGGGAGCTAGTAGAGTTATTTTGGGTGAAGGGGATGAGGAAATAAGAACAATGCTCTGGGAAGGGTTGAGAGAAACTTTTCAGCTTGTTTGCTAAGGGGCCTTTGTTATCCGCAGGGTCACAGACTCCACACGGAGGGGTCAAGGTGGAGAGACTGCTCGAGGCTATGTTTTGGTTGAGTCTCTGCAGCCAGGGTATCACAGATGGCAGAGTAGTCAGTGGGCATAATGCAGGCCAGTGTGACTGTGGTACCTGTAACATTCAGATTAGCTTTAAAACAAGTCTACATGAGTCAGAACTTGGTTCAGCTTCCGGGGTGCAGTATTTGAAGGCATTTGGTCCTAAGTAGCCATTTTTTATTCATCAAAGTTTATTAAAAGACCAAATGACTTGGGGAAACCTCAAAAATTTTGTGTATTCCATTTTCCTTTGCCTTCTTTTGTAAAGACCATATCTAAAATACATTAAACAAATGAGATGCTATTTACTTCTTTAGCTTAGTTTTATTTTCATTTTTTGGATGATTTTTAAAAAGTTGTCATTTAATAAGTGTTTGTTATATGTTCTGACTTGTAGTAACTACTGTTACATGATCTCTTCTTTCTCAGTAGATAGGTACTATTATTTTTCACCATTTTTAGTATGAGGACATTGAAGCTTAAGGAGATTGAATAACTTATTCAGGGTTTCTTAGCCAATAATTGGTAGAGCATGAATTTAAATTCAGGTCTATCCTACTATATAACCCAAATTTGAATCCCTATGCTATATTACTTTTAGCCATATGCTCATTCACCAGTTACTATTGCTAATATTTTGCTAGTACTTTATAGGTCTTTTGAAGTAGATTTTTTTTTCAAACCATGGGTTCTGGCTCATTAGTGGGTAATGACCAGAATTTTTTTTTAATAAAATGGACTATAGTAGAATATTACAAAATATAATTTTACAATATGAGCATGCATTAATGCAATGGTGATGTATAATTTTTGAGAAACTTTTGTTTTAGGTGTATGTATGTGTATTGAATTACAATGTAAAATGCATTTATTACTGTGAGTCATGGTAAATTTAGAAAAATAATGCTATGCATGGTATAAAAGCATCTAAGACAATTTTCTTGCTGGCAAGGTATTCAGATCTCACTCAGGAGGGAGAGTAAGTATATTTTAATTAATATTGGCCAGATACACAGCTGTATATTCTTCAAGGCCGAAACATGCATACATGGACACTAGAAAAGCCATTCTCCTTCCCAATACTTACCACTTACTGTAACTTTCTCCAAACACGTGCGTGACTCTCTGAACATCTTGAGGACAGGGACATGCCTGTGGTCTGGAATACTCAGTGCTATGAGCAGAGAAGGTACTTCCTGAGTACTTATTGAATAAATGAAAGCAAAAAATGAGGGCACCCAGCCTCCTGCATAAAAAAAAAAACATTATTCTAAAATAGTACTTTTCTTTTAAGACTGGTGAGACTTATAAGTAGTTCTCTCATTTTATACCTGTTTCTTCCTTTTAAAAATGAAGTACTTTCTACTCTATGTGACAGAACCTGAATAAGCCAGCTATTTCCTGGGGAAGTGTGTAAGATGGGAATTATTGTGATGGTCTCTCGTCTATCTGAACTTAGCTTGAGGCTCCTTCCATGGGTTTTTTCAAGGTTATGACAGAAAATTTCTTTAAATATGCAATTTATCTAATATGAAGTATGTTAGACTCATAACTTTTGGTACCTGAGTATTTAATTTTAGAGCTTTGTATCAACCAATTCACTGGTATTAAATTAAAAGAAGTTAATGGTTTATGAATCAAATGTTCTTGAAAATTCTTATTTCTTTATTCTTCAACAGAATTATTCTAAGGTATTTTTGTAAAGTTCTTATGATCTTCCTAGAAACTGCCTAACACAGTTAAAAGTTTTTGCCTGAATATTTTCTGTTTAAACTTGTGTCCAGTGAATTATTTAACTAAGAATACATAAATAAAGAATTCAAACTTTAGTTTTTCAGAGGCCAAAGATTTACCTTTTAAATACTAGTGTGAAATAAGTCTGAAAAAAGAAATGAGATATGATCTACAAGCCACAATATCTGACATATTGAGAAACAGCACTTAGAAGATTTTAAAATTTTTATTTGAAAGGTGGAGGGGGGGGGGAAGGAGGAAGATGAGGCAGAAAAGGAGGAGAGGGAGGAGAGAGAATTGTTAGCTCCAGTTTGTTGGTTCACTCCCCAAATGCACACAACAGCTAAAGCTGGGCCAGGCCAAAGCCAGGATCCAGGGACTCATTCTGGATCTCCCATGTAAGTGGCAGGGATCCAATTTCTTGAGCCATCACCGGTTTGCCTCCCAGGTTGCACAGCAGGAGGAAGCTGGGGTTGAGAGCAGAGCTGGGACTCAAATCCAGGCCCTGCTGATATGGGATACTGAGGTCACAAGTGATGTGTTAGCTGCTGCACCACATGCACACCCAGGCATTTTTCTTGGCAGTGAAATGCTCTTTCTCTTCTATATTTCTGTGCATGTTTTTGTGAATTTGTTTAAAATCTTGGGCGCATACAGACCACTATTTGTAGGCCAACTGATATTACTTGAATTACTTGAAACAATTCTCAATGCTTGTTAAGGCAAAAATACTAGGCAGGCACTGCGGCTCACTAGGCTAATCCTCCACCTGTGGCGCCGGCACCCCAGGTTCTAGTTCAGGGCTGGGTTCTAGTCCTGGTTGGGGCACCAGTTCTGTTATGGTTGCTCCTCTTCCAGTCCAGCTCTCTGCTGTGGCCCGGGAGTGCAGTGGAGGATGGCCCAAGTGCTTGGGCCCTGCACCCGCATGGGAGACCAGGAGGAAGCACCTGGCTCCTGGCTTCAGATCAGCCCAGTGCACCGGCTGTAGCAGCCATTTGTGGGGTGAACTAATAGAAGGAAGACCTTCCTCTCTCTCTCTCTCACTGTCTAACTCTGCCTATCCAAAAAAAAAAAAAAAAGACAAAAATACTGCAATTCATTTTATTCTGGAACCCCTCATCACATATACAGAAATACAGTATCTTAACTTTTTAAAAACCTATGAAAATAAAAACCAAAACAACTTGTTTCTAAATGAATAAATTATTAAAAGTTTTTGTCTGAGCACTCATTGTCTGACTGGTTACTTGCTATGTCTCCTACTACTTCTGTTTGTCCAAACATCTGCTTTCCGACTTTCTTTTGGGCTTTCTACTTGTGGCAATTTGACACTCCTCATTGAAGACACTATGGCCACCACATTGCCATTGCAGTCATTGTCTTAAATCAGGCTTGTCCTCAGGCTTCCTTTAAGTTGTTCACTTTCATCTTTGCCAAGCCTGTGCCGGAGGTTTTCTGGTTCCCGTGGTTCTGCTGTTCATCTACTAGTGGAGTCTGATCAAGGTCCTGAATAGGACTTGGCCAGGTTCTATGCAGCGTGCAGTTGTGCAGGTGCGCCTCCTTGCTCTCCGCATGCACATGTTCACACAGTTAACTACTTCCCATTGTTCAGGCCTCATGTCCTGTTACCACCCTACTCAATATTTCTGACCTAAGCCCTCATTGCCTAGCTACTACTTAAAAAAGCATCTGTGATGATGTTTACTTATTTTTCAGATGACTGTATTAATGTACCTAGTTCAGATCATGGGAAAACACTGCTCCATGAGATCATTCATGGATTCACGGCTCCCTAATTTTGTTGTCCTCTCATAACCTAGAGTACTGTTATCTGAATAGTTAATGCTGTTTGTCATTGCATACAGTCCTAGCCAATGAGGAAGGGAAAGAACGTAGAGAGGCATACTCAATATGTTTTCACAGAAACAAAAGTGGCACACAACATTTTCTTTGCTATTTCCTTGGTACAACATAGTCATATGGCTATACTTCTTGAAAGAGAGGCTGGGGAATATAATTGGCTGGACACCATGTATCCGATGCAATTCTGCATCTACATAAGGGAGAGATGAATTCTTTCGTTCTGCTGGCAGTCCCTGCGGCACTCAGATGACAGTCTACCGCATGACCCTGTTTTTGATTCTTCACAGCTTCTTTTAAAGATTTATTTATTTATTTGAAAGTCAGAGTTACACAGAGAGAGAAGGAGAGGCAGAGAGAGAGAGGTTTTCCATCCGATGGTTCACTCCCCAGTAGGTCGCAACGGGCCGGAGCTGAGCCTATCCAAAGCCAGGAGCTTCTTCTGGGTCTCTCACATTGTGCAGGGTCCCGAAGACTTGGGCCATCTTCTACTGCTTTCCCAGGCCATAGCAGAGAGCTGGATCAGAAGTGGAGCAGCTGGGACTCGAACCAGCACCCACATGGGATGCTGGCACTTTAGGCAGTGGCTTTACCCACTATGCCACAGTGCCAGCCCCAACACACCCCTTTCATTATCAGAAATAATTTTTAATTAATAATTTATTTGTTTACTTAATAACTCTATAACATAATATATCTAACAGCAGAAACATATTCTAGTCTACTTATTTCTGCATCTTTAATGCTTGCAACATAGATGGTGTTCACCAGAGTTTGAAGTACCCAAGGCTGGGTACTTGCACAAGTTGAACCTTACAAGATTCTGATAAATACTGCTTCCTCTTTTGTATATTCCTAGTGATTTATATATGATAGTCAGGAACCCAAATCTGAGATTGTATAATGAATATAATTGAGTTCTTGCCTTTTTAGAAATGGCAGACCCTCATACAGAACTGGGTAGAATTTGATAACTGACTCCCTTAGAAAACATCAGAGAGTTAGATAAATGTCATCTGTTTGGAATGCTTAAACTGGGGAGTAACTTGTGGCCCAATATATTGTAGAATACTGCTGGCTGTAATGTCTTTGAAAGATAGAGGCAAGATCCCAGTTTCCATCATGGTTCATCATGGTTCACTGTGATTTTTTTTAAAATCAGATTGTGCTGTTCTGTATTGTGTGTGCCTCAGAACCTGCATGAAATGAATAGAACTTGAAGGATAAGAGTCCCCTTTGTAAGGGAGGACGGGCTGTTCTTGTCAGGTACTATGGATTATCAGTCTTTCCTATTTTGTCTGCTCATCCTTTCCATGACCTACCTCATCCTTTCCATGAGCTGCATCAACATTTCTAGATCTCAGTCTTCTACTAATTTTTATAATTTTTTCTTGGCTTACCTCAATTTCATCTGGTCGCAACCCTTCATCTTGTATTTATTTTCCACTGGTGCTTTTGATTCTGGTATTAAAATTAAATTGCAGAAAAGGAGGTTAATCTAGACTGTAATCTCCTTGTGAATAGAGACAATGTCTATGTTGACCATTAGTGTATACCCATTACCTAGAAGCACTTGTTACTTATTAGGTAAGCAAATTGTCATCAAATAACAATGAAAAAAGCATTATACTTTGAGAAAAGTGCCATGAAGGGGATATGAATATGTGGTGAAGTAGACAGGACACCCAGAGAAGAACTTGTCCAAAGGAATAAGTTTAAGACACAAAGGACCTGAAGAAGAAGTGAAAGAGATTAGAAGGACCACAGAAACAAAAGGTTCTCTCTGACTTTTGTGCTCCCTCCTTTTTCTCTGTACCATTATTCTCTGAAGGAAGTCATGGAAATTAGAATTCCTCTTCCCCAAAGCAAGCCATAAAACCCAGAAATATCATTCTGTAATATTCTCCCATCTCCCATTTCCGATAATGAAAGATGCTGTGAAGAAGGCCATGTGTGGCAGGCCTTCTGTCCTGTATCTAGAGGAAGGAATGTGACACAGAAAGACAGAAGAATCTGAGTAGACAGGCCTTGCTGATTCCCCTCAATGTGTTACCACTGAAGCACATCCTCTGTCCAATTACATTTTTTGCACAGCTGTGCGTTCTTCACTAAACTTAAGCATAAAAATACAGTTTTTCCTGGGTCACTTCTGAAGGTTCTTGTATCACATAAAATTTTGATTAAATAACTGTTATGCTTTTTTTCTTGTTAATTTTTTTTTTTTTACTTCAAGAATGTCAGCTGTAGACCATGAAATGGGCGAGGTAAATCTTTATTATACCTTTTCCCCTCTATGATGCTATTGTATAGTTACTTAAAGTACAGATTTACATGCATCAGTTTGGGTTCATATTTGGTTCCATCAAATATGATCTGCCTTCATCTGCTAGGGGTGTTATAATAAAATGCTATAAATTAGGTGACTTATCCAATAGATATGCACTGTTCACAGTCCTGGATCAAGGTGCTGGTCAATTCGACTACTTGTTGTTCTTCATTCCACTTGGTAGGCATACAACGCTTCCTTCTGGGAACTGACCCAATTTGAGATTCCTCTTCCATAAAGTTTTCACTTCCTGCATGTTCCACTGACTATGCCATTAATTTAATGTTATTTATGTCCTAGTTCTTTACTCATGTCACCAATTAGGATGTTGCTGTAATTTCTCTTCCAAACTAGGAAACTTTATAAAATAAAAGGAACTAGCAGTATGAAGTGAAATATTCCAAGAAAACTAGCTGTAGGATCAGTCAGTCTGTCTATTGGAAAGCTGCCTTCCCCAATCTTTTCCTTCATTTCCCACTCCCACCTATAATTGAGGCCTTTTCCTCCACCAAGACTGTAAAGGCTCCAGGATACAATGCAATCTTTCCATTGAACTTCTAAAAGTCAGGATAAAATGCACATTATCACAACTTTGCAAAAGTTTGATCATGTTAAAATAATTTCTTGCCATATCTTAGTTTTCCTAGTGTTTCTGACTTCCAACGTTTCCTTCCCTCTTGAGTTTGTTTATTATACCATTTATGGAATTTCCTTGTATTTCATTTTGAATAATCTGCAACAGTCTCTACTAAGTCTTTGAGTAAAATATGCAAATTAATGTATATTTCAACCAACTGTTATCCTGTTTCTGGTAACTGATGGATTACCTCCTTGCAGTCTTTCGGGTAAGAACGGAAGTCAATTTAGCTGAAGCACAGTTTTCAAGCATTTGAAAACTCTTGCATATGGCGTGCTACCAATAAGTATTTGTTGAATGAACAAATAAATTAATGAGCCAAGTTACAGTGTGTTGGCTTGTTCCTAAGTTGATAGAACATTAGGGTCGACTCCTTCCTTTTTTTTTTTTTTTTAATAAAGGAACTATCAAAAGCAATGGTGAATACGAAGTGAGTGCACTTTCTTCTTCATCCTTTCTACTGTGATTATTCTTTTAATTTGAATTGAAGAAAGCATGTGATTGCTACATACTAAGAATGTCACAAACAGCAGATTTGGTAGTTTCCTTTAAAAAATGGAGCCACAGATGGATGATATATTATGTTTGGAAATATGATTTTAGTAATTCAGCATAACCTGGATTTAAAAATTGTCAGTAAGGGATCTCTTAAACTTATTTATTGAGAAATAAGTTTGATGAACTTCAAATTTGGAAGTTTTCTGTGAACACTCTTCCGTGTTCTTCCCTGCATTGTGGGTACTTATGAGTGAAATGCTACGTATACTAGGCTTCATTGCCTGTAGGGCTCTGGGTATGCGTCAGAGTCTACTAGGAAAATACTCATGAAATATAGGTGACAGAAGGAGGCAGGGGCCATCTCCTCGTTGCTCTGATGAATTGCAGTAAGTCAGTTGGTCTGTTTACTATATGTAACTCCATGCTCTTGTGGTAGTTACCAGCCTTGTGGATTTAAAAGTAGCAGCCATAGCAGCAGCAGCAGCAGCACTAAGAACAGAAGTTTTTGTTACTGGTTTGTAGTCGGGTCAGTATGATTTTGGTGTTAGTGGTGCACCGTGGCCCCTTGATTTCTCTCCTCCTCCTAAGAATTTTGTGGGCACCTAATTCCTATATTACATTGCTGTCTAATTCAGATGCATAAAGAGTTATCTGTTTCCTAAACTTAACCTTGAACGATACTACTTTATTCAATTTTAGTATGCAACAAGATTTATTGAAGTTGTTCTTTATTTGAGCATTGAAGATGGTGATAAGGTATATAAATTTTTAGTTAATGCATTTGTAAACTATGCTATGAGAACCATTTGTTGCTGCTAAATATTTCAGTTCATAATGGAAATTTACAACTGGCCTTTCAAATGCATTTTTGGGTGAGAGAGTATGTATAATTTAAGATGTAGATGGGTAGGTAGATAGGTAGGTAGATTAGATAGATAAATAGGTAAAAAAGAGATATGTTCCTAAATTTCTGGATTACTCTTTTGGAGGGTTGTAGAAATGAGTAATTTCAGCATTTTTATATAAGAATTGAGACAATTTTTTTTTTCTTTAGAGATTTATTTATTTATTTGAAAGTCAGAGTTACAGAGAGAGTGAGACAGAGGAGAAAAAGAGCTTCCATTTTGGGTCACTCCTCATATGACTAGAATGGCCCAGGCTGGGGCATGCCAAGGCCAGGAGCCTAGAACTCTTTCGAACTCTCCCACGTGATTGACAGGGGCCCAACTACTTGAGCCATCGTCTGCTGCTCTCCCAGGCATGGTAACTTGGAGTTGGATTGGAAACAGAGCATCTGGGACTCAAATGGGTACCCATGTGGGATGCTGGCATCTCAGGTGATGGCTTAACCTGCTGTGCCACAATGCCGTTCTAAGACAATTTTATTTTAACAGAGAAGAGTAAGGGAGGCAGGTGGGGAATCTCAGAGAAGTGAGATACTTCCCAAGGTAAGTGATATACTTCCTAGGGTCAGTTAAAATCTATAGTGTTCTGAGAAATTGAAAATAAAATATAAAATGATAAATGAATGTATAGATACTAGATAGCTTCAAAATTTATTTACCTTTCTGCCTCCGTATTGGCCACTCTGATACTTTAAAAATGTTTCAAATATCAAATTTTTAACCTTTCCTTCTCTTGGGACCCTGCTTTGCTGGTATCCTGAGCAGGTGCATCCTAATGAGACTCTCTAGTCCCTTAAGTAAGGTCCTGTAACAACTTGTGCAGCTTGGGTGGAGGAAGATAATGATGTATTGAGGAGAAATTCTTACCAGGATCACATTTTGTTAGTGTCTATCCTTTGACAACCAAAAGTGAGTGCATAAAGAAGTGAAAGGAGGAGTCCTTTTGGGACATCACAAATCAGCTCTGTGAAATCTCTGCTTGTAGCAGTTGATTCTGAAGCAATTGTGTGGCTGTCCTTTTCTGGTTTAATTGTTCCTTTAGGCCAATGAGTGCTCTCTCTTTCTTGCCAGACTCTGACAAAGTTCATCCTCAAGCACTTAGCAATGTGCGGATGTCTATCTCTTCAAACAGGCTTAATGAGTAAAGGAAAAAAATGGACAAAGGGAGAAATGGGGATACATGCCACTCCACCACCCTGAAATTCCTCCTCTATTCTCAAGTTCATATGCCTGAAATGAACTATAGCTCCATAGACACTGAGCTAGGCTCAAAGATCTGTGTGCTCTAGCCTAAAAAAAAAAAAATGCTTGTTAGAATTTTTGTTTCTTCATTTCTCTTTCTTTGTCGAAAAAGCTGGGGGATAGACAGGAATGTGTTTAGAAAGTAACAAATACCAAACTTATTTGAATATATTTCCAACAAAAAGTTCAAGGTAAATGCATGTTTTCAAAACTTTGCATGAATTTTTTTGTACCAAATAAACATATCTTCTAACTATTTTCCATAAACTCTTTGAAGTACACTCATATATTCTCATTGCTTTAAAAGGTCAAAAATTGTTCTAGTTGCTTGGCATTCCTGATCATAGCAATTCCTACGGGATAATTGGATGTGATCTTTCTAAGGCTTATTCTTAGTCTCACGGAATGGCCATTTATCTCCACAATTTCCTACTCCATCTTTTTTGAATTAAACTCAGCACATTATTTTTCTTAACTCAAAGGTCAGACTTTCGATCTGATTATTTCACTAGAATTATCAGCCAATGACATCTCTATTTTTCTACAAATATTGGTTCATCTAATTTTCTTTTGTCCAAATATATCTCAAATCTAATAACTTTTAAGGTACTCTTTCTTTTAATACCAGAATTGCATTTTGATGACTTTAGCACACTTTGGAAGAGTTAGCTGATGCCATATCTGTACATTAAATGTTTTATTTCACAAATGAAATGCTTTAAGTGCTCACAAAATAACAAACATTTATACAATATACTTCCACAATATATTATAAATGATATGCATTTCTTAAATATTTGTAGCACTGAAGGAGACTCTAAGGATTATTTCTACAGTTTTTCCAAATATCTGGATAAGGAACAATGACTTCTTAGTAGGTATCAAAAATATTTGCTGTTTAGGGTGGGGGAATTTACCTTAGCTATTAAGATACCACTTCTCACATTGGCATGCCTGGGTTCAAGTCCTGTTGATGCAGACCCTGGGAGGCAGCAGGTGATGTCTGAACTAATGGGGTTCTTGTCATCCGTGTGGAGACCTAAGCTGAGTTGCCAGCTTTCAGCTCCTGGCTCCTGCTCCAGCTCAGTCTTAGCTATTGCAGACATTTGGGGAGTGAATCAACAAATGGAAACTTTCTTTGGCTCTCGTTGTCTCCCTCTCTCTGTCTGCCTCTCAAAAAATTGTAATTATTTGTTTGTTTTTATTTATTTGAAGTACACACATACAGAAGTATCTTCTATTTTCCTGGTATCTCCCCAATTGCCTGCAATAACTGGTGCTAAGCCAGGTCAAAACAAGGAAGTGGGGATTCAATCCAGGTCTCTCACATTGGTATCAGAGACCCTAAGTGCTTGAGCCATCATCTGCTGACTGTTAGGGTATACATTAATAGGAAGCAGAGTTGAGACTCAAACCTAGCACTCTGATAAGGGATATATGACACCAAAGCAGTCATAATTACTGTGCCAAAGATGCACCAATTTAATCAGTAATTTCCAACAATATATCATAGATCCCAAAGCTTCCCACCCCCCTTTGTTGTAGTTTGAAGTTTCCTATGATGTGCTCCAAGGAACGGCAGTTTTGCGGAATGTTAGTAGGTGATACATAAAAGATATCTGTGGTCAAATAAACTTTAGATGAAAAAAAATTAAATGGGCACTGTTTCCTAAGGAAGTTTCAGAAACTTAAGGCACTTCTGTGCTATTTTTTTCTCATCTAAGTGCTAACCAGGCCCAGCCTTGCTTAGCTTCGGAGATCAGATGAGATTGGGTGCATTCAGTGTTATGGCCAAAGATTTCTGTGCTCTTTTCTCTAAGAAGAGCATGGATTTCACATTTTTTCTGTTATTTGACCTCAAAATAACTTCTTTTTTTCCCACTGAACAATTTGGTGGAATTACACCTAACAAGATGTGTTTTAGAGTTGGTATATATGAAAAGATTGAGATGGATGGAACAATTTTGAATTGATTTTTTAAAAACACTTTTGTGCAATAATGAAAAGAGATGAATTGATAGGTTTCTGATGTGATCACTTATAGATATTCCTCATGGATAGCCATGACTGACAGCTTACCTTCCCACACCTCACTGAGATTCTAAATCCAACTTGCAAGCATTTGTCGTTGCTTTTATTTCTTGGTCATCCAGGGTGGAGAAGAAATCTGCCTTTCACAACTTTGGATGTTAGCAATATCAGGGGAAACTTTGATAATGGCCTACCATTATGCAATATGAAGTACAGGGTCTTCATGGCATGAAGATTTCCCCAAATCCACTCTGAAATAATGAAGCACCTGTTGCGAGTGTTTTTCAAGTGAAGTGAGTAAAAGTGTGGAATGTAGGTCCTGTTTTTGTCATATCCTGTGAGCCCTATTTCTCCATAGGACAGTCTGATGACATCTCTCATTATATGGGATTATCTTCCAAACCATGGAGTCGTAGTCCTTCACATTGTTGTCTTTGTGTCAGTTAACGCATTACAAATTAATATAGTAACTGTGTAAGAAAATACTTCAAAAGTTCATGGAAAGTAGAATTAAACAATAATACAGGGGCTATCACCTATGACTCTGGCATCCAGTATCAGAGTACCAGTTCAAATCCCAGCTGCTCTGCTTCTGATCCAGCTCCCTTCTAATATGCTTGGGAAAGCAGTAGAAGATGGCTCAAGTGCTTGGGCCCCTGCCACCCATGTGGGAGATCCAGATGGAATTTCAGGCTCCAGACCTTGGCCTGGCCCAGCCCTGTCCATTGTGGCCATTTAGGGAATGAACCAGTAGATGGATCACTCTGTGTCTCTCTGTCACTCTGCCTTTTGAATAAATAAAATAAGTAGTAAAAAAACACAAACAATATGTTCATTTTCCACAAACTTTTCAAAGCCCCTTAAATTGCATGCCTGAAGGATGTGGTTTTCTGGGGTAGGAAATTCGAAAAAAAAAAAAAAAAAAGAAGTACAAGTACTTGACAAAAATTTTAAATTTTAAAAATCTTCTCATGTGTGAAGCCTAAGATGCTCCTTGAGATGTTGCTTAGGACAGTTGAACATGGGTCTAGAGTTGAGGTAAAATTGAGTCTGGACACTCATATTTGGGAATCATAACATGATGATGTTGAAAGCATGAGATGGGTGGAATCATAGAGCTTCCATCAACAGTCAATGCTGATAGAGAAGCAGAGGCTTGAGCAGTCATCTTCAGGGTTGCACAGGTGTTTAGAGATCAGAAGCAGGAAGAGGATGTGGCCAAGGTCTTAGAAGGAAAAACAAAGGGTGTGGAATGTTCTGAAAGGCAGTTGGAGACCACGTATCAGGAAGGTGGAGAAGCGTCATGTCAAGTTCTAGAGAGTCAACTGAGATGAAGAGTAAGAACTACCCACTGGATTGGGCAATGTTGGAGCCTTGGGGGCTTTGACAAAACTGCCTTCATAATAGGGGTGCCATCTGTCCCCTACTAACCATGGGTGACTTTGTATAGATCATAAATCTCTGTTCAATGTAAGTAATAATATTGGCTTCAGCTGAAGATCGGCCCCTTCTTTCATTTGTTTTTGGAAGAAAAACTACTTGCTTAGTACATATAAACAGCTTGTTCCAAGTTTGGTGATTGCATTTAGATGAACTACAGATACAGTCAGTTTGTGTTTGTGGCTTGGAGTTTTTTCTTTAATCTTTTGATTTAAACTTTTTTTTTTTTTATGTACCCAGAAGACATGTTTGATATATGATGAAAAGCTGAGAAGTAAACACTGGAAATGAAACCCCCGATACTGACACTGAGTTTTCTCATTTTAATGAAGCTTCTTCTTTAGCACCAAAGCACCATTTCTTCAAGGATATTTTCTAGGTAATATTGTGGTAACAAATTCAACTTGATTTCAGTCATTTGAATATGATTGAGATGCTTTAATTTATATTATTCTCATTCTTAACTCTGAGAGTTGATTTTAAAAATTGCAAGACAGTAGGGTCTTACCACTGCTATCACCACCATCGCTTACTCTCTAGACAAGCCACAATTAAGGAATTAGAGTGAGCTAATTATACAGCTCAGTATTAAATATCTCCAGGAAAGGAGATTAGAAACGTACTAGGAAATTGTTAATAGCTTTTCCTGAAACATTCACTCTTTTTCTAATAAATATTGTAATTCCAATTTCAACAGAGCTGAGGTCACATGGAGCAGTCAAAAATAGCTTCTTAATACCACTTGTATATTCTATATCCACCCCACACTCATATTTTAGTCTGTGTGTCAAAATGGAGAAAGTGAGTTATGTTGTCTATCCCTTTATCCCTTTTGCTTTTGCTAAAATAAGACACCCAGACAATGAGCTAATCTTTTCAAGGCCAGCACCTAGCTGTGTCTTTGTTCCCTAATTTGCAAACCAGACCAAGGGTGTCCACTTTGTTTTATCATGTAAATGGTGGGAAATCTGATTAGGTTATTAGACTCCTTAAACAGACTCTGGATCAGTTGCCTCCTTGTTGTCCTGTAGTTACCTTCTCTCTGTGTTGTTTAAAAAGCTATATATTTGTTATCTGAATTCTGTGAGGAAGTTTAGGTTACACACATTCATGTAACCTGGAAAGTATTGGTATTACATATAGCAAACTGAAAACTTAAGCACCTTGGTCTGATATTAGCTTTTCTTCCAGCTCCTTACTACTTATCATGATGGCGCCTTTGAGTAAACCCCAAATGCAGTTTTCAAAGACAAGGAAAGCTGTGGCACTAGATAGTCGACTTAACACATTCATTTTTCTTTTTAGTTAGCTCTGAGATTATGAAATAGTTTATAAAATACAGTGTCTTTCGAATAATCAAGTAGGACTGACTTTGGACACACAGATTTTTAACCCCTGCAATTTCTAGCTTTTTTTTCTTTTTAGAAAACTTTTGAAATCGGCCATGATCCCCTAAAATTTACACTAAAATGTGACCCCTTAAAGTTCCCTAGAAATGCTATCCGGGGTGCCACATGTGCTACCAGAATTTGGGGTGCCATACGATTTCACCACGGACTTATTACTAAATCCCCGATATTAATAAGCCCAAGAGGGCTCTTGCCTAATATTTAGAGAAGAATTCTAAATACCGGCACAGATAAACGAGGCAGCATGGTACGTTTTAGGCTTTTATTTAGTGAGAAAAATGCATAGGAGAGTGCGAGCTTTATTTAAGAGAGAGAGGTGAATAGGGGTTCATACTGAGCACCAGGAACCAGCCATGTGGAAGAGCATCTAGGTCTGTATCTGGGCCAGGAAGCCTAGAGCACATGGCCCGAAGGCCATGTGCCCTGGAGGCGCGGGGCTACAGCAAGCCCCCTCCTGACAAGAGGCCAGGGAAGAAGAGCAAGCCGGGCCACACCGTGTCCCAGCTTTTAACCCACTTCCAAAGGGGAGTGGTTAATTAACCTGATTAGCTGGTGGGCACCCAGGTATAGCCAGGCAGGGGGATGAGGCCACACAGGGGCATGGTGAAGGTATCAGTTAGGGCGTGAAGTCACACAGGGGCGTGGCAAAGGCGTGGTCTTCCAGTTCACAAATCTAATCAATTTTAACCTGTATGCTGCCTACTTCACTTTTATTTAATAAATATAAATTTAGAAAGCACAACTTTTGAATTATAGCGGTTTTTCCCGCCATAACCACCCTCCCACCCACAAACCATCCCATTCACTCCCTCTCCCACCCATTCTTCATTAAGATTCATTTTTTTTTTTTTGACAGGCAGAGTGGATAGTGAGAGAGAGACAGAGAGAAAGGTCCTCCTTTTGCCGTTGGTTCACCCTCCAATGGCTGCCGCGGTCAGCGCACCGCGCTGATCCAAATCCAGGAGTCAGGTGCTTCTCCCGGTCTCCCATGGGGTGCAGGGCCCAAGCACTTGGGCCATCCTCCACTGCACTCCCTGGCCACAGCAGAGAGCTGGCCTGGAAGAGGGGCAACTGGGACAGAATCCGGCACCCCGACCGGGACTAGAACCCGGTGTGCCGGCGCCACAAGGCAGAGAGGATTAGCCTAGTGAGGCGTGGTGCCGGCCCAAGATTCATTTTTAATTATCTTTATATACAGAAGATCAACTTAGTATATACTAAGTAAAAATTTCAACAGATTGCACCCACACAGACACACAAAGTATAAAGTACTGTTTGAAGACTAGTTTTACCATTAATTCGCATAGTATAGCACATTAAGGACAGAGATCCTAGTTTTTATCATGAACACAACTTTAAAGGAGTGGGGGTATTTTGTCACTTCTTATCCTGTAGATGGCAATGTTGTACTTGAAAAATAAAGATTCCTGTGTGAAGAAAGCCTAGGCTTCCCAGAGGCAGCATTGCTTAGTGACCAGTGAACAGGAGCCTTAATGTCAATTCAGGGTATATCATTCAGAAAATATACTTCAGACAGGGAGTGTGTATGCGACAGAAGGGTATTTATGTGTGGGCATTTACATTTAAAATTGTGCATGGTTTTAGAGAATGCTTTGTTTAAAAGAGCTCTTTCCTGTTAAGTGGTCTCATTTTTCTTTTCCTAACACTTTAGTTCAGGTCTCCTACTTAGAGTTGTTTTCACATCACTGAAAGATGAAAAAAAAATTGTCATTGGTAAAACCTATGGATTTCCTTTCCTTTCCTTTTCTTTCTTTCTTTCTTTTTTTTTTTTTTTTTTTTTTTTTATTACTTAAGCCATTCAGTGAATCACTATAGAACAGGAAGGATGAAAGACAAGAACCCAGGGATAAATATACCTTGGCCTTTTCCAAGGGTGTCCAAGAGCATTCTTTCTTTTGTGGGCCTGGGACTGAGACACACGGGCAGGCCTTGTGGTAGGAGTAGAGTGCTTCCTCAAACAACTCATTTTGTTAGTCTCAATCAGTGGATGTAATTTCAAAAGCAGCCAAGAGAGAGCCAGATGAGAAAGTTTTAATTAAAATATAAACCCTCAATAAGGCAGATATGCTAAATCACTTCTAAATTAAGATGAAAAAATTCAAATGTATGTGGAAGCATGCTGAACTTCCCCAGGAAATGTAAAGTGAGAAGAACCCACTTTAGAAGCCTAGTGTTGCCTCATTTGGTCCTGAAGCTACCCTTTGCTATGAGCAGAGACTGAGAGGTGCGTGAGACTCAGAATCAGGTTTAATTCTGGCCTGTTCCCTCTTTCATGGAGTTTCTGGCACAATGACTACTGCCCAGAATCAAAATTTCTTGGAAAAGTTAATCCAAACAAAAAAAAAGCAATTATATGCTCTTTGGGAAGAATGAGGGATTTAGAACACAAATAGGCAGAGGATGTGGGAAGCATTAGCAAACGTGATTTAAAAATGTTGATGTAGAATCAGATTGGGCGCGAATGATCCTACTTAGGAATTTAATATATTCTAACCCTATTTTCACATATTTTCCCATAAAACATGCCTGCCTTTGGTGACTGAATAGTAAGTTTAGCTTTAGAACTTCCTTCCAACACATTCCATTTTATTTGTATTTGTGCTTTGGCTTTCCTGTTTTTATAAATCTGTTGACAGCATAAGAGGAGTTGTTCAGAGCACAGATGTGGGGGTTGGACAGCCCTGAGGGACACTTGGCTGGGCTGCCTCAGCCTGGAGATTTGGTAAATGAACCTCACTTTTAATGGATACAATTTTAAAAGTAACTGTAACCATTTCTTAGATATTTTGGCTCATGAGGAATATTTTTAAAGTGGTGGCTTGTGAATTTTTCTTGGGAAAATAAAAATCTCATATTACTTATTCGATAGGTATTTGGTGAAGTGAATTGTTGAAAGAAAAAAATTAATTAATTATTGAAGAAAGCTTTTTCAGTAATGTTGATATCAAAACATGTTCTGCAACTTCCCACTCTAGGATAAGGTACAAGATAGAATGACCACATTTTGGGGTTGGTGCCAAGGCTCACTTGGTTAATCCTACACCTGCAGCGCTGGCATCCCATGTGGGCACCAGGTTCTGGTCCTGGCTGCTCCTCTTCCAGTCCAGCTCTGCTGTGGCCCGGGAAGGCAGTGGAAGATGGCCCAAGTGCTTGGGCACCTGCACCCACATGGGAGACCAGGAAGAAGCACCTGGCTCCTGGCTTCGGATCAGCGCAGTGCCGGCTGTGGTGGCCATTTGGGGGGTGAACCAACGGAAGGAAGACTTTTCTCTTTGTCTCTCTCTCTATCTGAAAAAAAAAAAAAAAAAAAAAAAAAAAAAAAAAAAAAAGAAAGAATAAGAATGTAAGAATGACCACATTTCAAAGATATGTAATTAAAGCATACAAAGAAGAGGAAACACAGCAAAAGAAGGTTAGTATAATAAAAATTTGTTACAATCTGTCCAAGTGGAATCATAGACTTTCTTACTACTGAACAATATTCTAATCAAGTCCACACTAGACTCTGAACTATTCAATTCATGCATGGGAAACCACTGTGGTCTTTGCATTATGATTCAGAAAACAAGTGTGACTTCAAGCTGTATTAAAAGAAGTTAATAATTTACCTATTTGCTTGCTCTATGTGTATTATATAGTGATATATATTTTCACTTTGAAGCAGAGAGACTCCTGGAGTTCTGTTTTATGTAGTGAGTTTATAGAGCTTTGCAAAAACACTAAGAAATGTTGCTGAAGTATCCCAAAGCTGAATGTCTAAGTCTAATAAGATTTTAGATGATGCAAATCTTTGTAAATTAGGTTTTTTAAGTGAATGCTTCAGTTAATGATCACAAATAAATCTAATCCTATAAAACTTGTGGCCCAGCTGAAAAGTCTGTGATTAAAAATTGGATTCTAGATATAAATTCCTCTTCTTTTCCTAGGCACAATGTGTTTTGTGAAGTGATCTTCCAATAAAGAATGATGGATTTATATGACTCACACCTTTTAGAAGGTAACAATCTATTTGAGAGGGGAAGAGACAGAGAGAAACAGAGAGCGAGAACTACCATCTTCTAGTTCATTCCCCCAATGCTTGTAACCATCAGGGTTTGGCTGGGGCTGGGCCTGGCCAGAAGCCAGGAGCAAGCAAGAACTCAATCCTGGTTTCCCATATGGGAAGGAAACCAATTACAATGGCCCTCACCGCTACCTCTTAAAGTCTGCATTAGCAGGAAGCAGGAATCAAGAATCAGGAACTAGAATTGAACCCAGATACTGCAATGTGGGATATTAGTATCTTAACTGGCACTTTAATGGCTAGACTAAATACCCAGCCCTGGATGACTTATTTTTCAGGTAATAATGTAGGGCAATCCTTTTCACTTTTGAAATAAAGCCCTGCTTCATGTACCTACCTGATAACAAGCATATATAAACTTCTATCGACTGCGACAGTAAAACATCTCTAACATTCAGAGAATAGCTAGTAGATACCTGGTATTATGTTAAACAACTCACTTAACCCAGGAAGGTAAATACAAGAGGTCTTCAAAAAGTTCTTAGAAAATACATACTATGGAAAAACTATGCACAGATGCCAAAAAAATTTTTTTTGGCATCAAAATAAACATCTTTCAGTTCCTTTTTCCACACAGTTTTGGCAGTCCTTTTGGGTTGTTATTATCAACACCAACCTGTGGGGAGCAACTGAGACTAGACTAAGTTACGGGAATTAAGACTTATTCTATGCATCTGCTCTCCCACAATATGGCGCTGGGGAGGAGTAAACTTCTACGCAGCTGCCTCTCGCCAGCTTGACTGATAAGCTGCAGGAGCTGATCCTGCTCCTGATTGGAGGAGAGCAGCGTACTCGGTGTGTGGGTAGCAGAGTTGGGATTGGTGGAAGAGGACTATAAAGGAGGAGAGAGACAACATGCACCAGGAACATCTATCTGAAGGAACACCTGAGCAGCCCCCGAGAGAGCCGGCCGGTGGTGTGCCGCTCCTCCGTGGAAGCGGGGAAAGTGGCAGGGGGGGCTGCCCCTCCACGGAGGTGGAGGGGTCAGTAGCCAACCCGGGAAGGACCAGCAGCAAACCCGGGGAGGGCCGAGCAGACGAAAGAACAGCGCAGGGTCCAGTGTCGTTCCTCCGCGAATGGGGGAGCGATACCAACCGTATTTTAAAGAGGAACAGACTGCTGGATATGTCAAAGAACTATTCCACGGTTTCTAAACTGGAAGTGGTATTTTGGGACCTTGAGCCTGGGCAATCTGGCCAAGAACTCATAATCAAAATTGGAGTAAAAAAACTGAATAAGCCTTTCTTTCTCTCTAGTAAGCATCTTTCTATGGAATTTTTGTCAAGACTAACACAGAGAGAGTCTTTATCAAGAGTAGTGTATATCTGTGCTTCCTAGACTGAGGTGTGTTTGTTTTTCTAATTATGTTTTATATGTCTTCGGTTCCATATTTCTTCATTTGGGATGTGTTCTGTTTATCCAGAAGTTGAATTATAGCATAGGAACATTACATGCCTCCTGAATAATCCATTTTATTTTAATATAGTTGAGGAGAGAATCATTATTTTGATTGCTTGTGATTTGAGATTATGTCCGCTGGAGACAAATTAAAAATACTTGTAATTTAGAGTTCTCATCGTCTAATGTAAGCTTGAGTACCAAACACATAGCTTGGCAGTACCTTTTTTTTTAAGATTTATTATTTATTTGAGTTGTAGTTACAGAGAGAGAGAGAGAAAGAGAGAGACAGAGAGAGAAAGGTCTTCCATCTGCTAGTTCACTCCCCAAATAGCCAAAATGGTCTTCCATCTGCTAGTTCACTCCCCAAATAGCCAAAATGGCTGGAGCTAAGCCAATTTGAAGCCAGGAGCCAAGAGCTTCCTTCAGGTCTCCAATGCGGGTGGAGGGGTTCAAGCACTCCCAGACCATAAACAGAGAGCTGGATTGGAAGAGGAGCATCAGGGACACAAACTGGGGTCCACATGGGATGCTGGCACCGTGGGTGGAGGCTTAGCTTACTGCACCACAGCACTGGCCCCACTTAGCAGTATCTTGATTGCTTTAGAATTTTGCTTACTGAACTCTGTAAATGTTGTATCAGCTTTTGTAGATGGTCTGATAGAATAGGAAAGTTGTCTGTTTCATGACAGTAACTGCTTTTGTGACCTTCATTCATCACTTTGTTCAAAGCCTTTCTGAAAAATCCTTGTATTGAGTTTCTCCAATAGCCCATGCTCTGCCAGTGAGTTCCTGGACTACTGGATAAGGAGAGATATGTAATTGATTGTGCTTTCCTTTGACATAAATGGCTAAGAACTTGGAACTCAGCTTTGAAATCACTTGTTATACCCCCCATGCACACTACTATCAAGATGTTATATAAATTTTCTTCTTAGCTCTTCTGATATAGCTCTTTTAAAATCTGTTGTTATGAGTTAAACTTTAATTCATAATGAAATCCTGCTTTTCTAAAACTCTTAAAGATGATGATTT
The DNA here is from genome assembly GCF_051225735.1 of Oryctolagus cuniculus. Lineage (NCBI taxonomy): Eukaryota > Metazoa > Chordata > Mammalia > Lagomorpha > Leporidae > Oryctolagus > Oryctolagus cuniculus. Next base: position 103,138,748 of record NC_142870.1, read on the forward strand.
TCTGTTACTCAGTTTGTGCAAGTGTACATTGTTGAAGAAAAGATTATAAAAATGCAAAGTTAGTAATACCAAACTGTAGAGTAGAAACCACTTCTGAGCACACCATGACGTGGGGTAGGGGGTGTTTGAAATGAGTTGGTATCTATCTATGTCATCTGTTCTTCATGAAACTGATTCATTTCATTAGTAGAAATATATCCAGAAAGTCAATAAAGAGTACTGAGAGCATTTGTGAAACACCATTGACTTTTGCAATTGCAAGAAATCCATCTCCTTAAACATGAATTGTGTGATGCCTGTGTGTCTTCCAATACACATCTTTCCATCAAATAATTTCAATGTCAGTAAATAGAATGGAATACAAAAATTCTGTGTGTCTATTCTTCCTTCCAGAACAAAGACTCAGACTTTGCCATACCTACAGAAAGTTAATACACCTGGAAAAATTCAATACAGCTCCTTTGGCTAGAACTTTAGCTTTAGTTTACATTTTGGAAGCTATTACAAAGGTAATTTGAGTTCTTTATTTTAAAAAGCACATTATATTAATAATTGCAGGAACACATGTGAATGAAGTAATCTTTTTCAATCAAATTCTTGTGTTTTCATGGAATGCCTATTTTGTCTTTAATGGCGTGGAACCATTTTCCTCTTCCTGGAGAGGACATTATGCTTTTGCTAAATTGTAATTTTCCTCCTCAGTTGTCTCTTTCCTTTTCTGAGAGCCAGAAATGTCTTGAAAAGAAAAAATGAATACATTGATGCCATTTTCTCAGAATATGTTTCTCAGAATATGTCTAGAATGTCTTTGTGATATGGGTTTTTGTTATTATCTTTAGTTAGAACAATATTCTTTTCACTTTATTATGCATTTATTTCCTTCAGTACATTTGGTAACTGGGTTATTTTTCTTTTATGGAGAGAAAATGTAAAGTTACCAAAGGCAGAAAAAAAAGCATTTAAACTTGTCTCCTACTATGTCAACATGTAGAGTTCAGATAGATGGGTGAAAGTTTCAAGGGATCATTGGTCCATTGTAAGAAATGATTTTGTATTTAACTGTCTTGGCATTTTCATTCCTGGGGGAAGTATAATAAAGGGAGTTTCAAATTGGTCATACTGAACATATTACTCCTAAGTCTAGCAGACCACTTCAAAAAATACATGTTAAAGCCAATTCCTATTTTTCTTCTCAGATAAGCTTGAATTTCATCTTCCACATGACATTTTTTTTTAGAGTGAATCTTCCCTACCTCCAGTAGTGTCTCTGCTCCAATAGTTCCATGTATATATATCGCTATCACCACAGGTGTGACTCTCTGTTGTTAATCTTCTTTTACCCATACATACTTGCCAGTAGAATTAAATGGCTTAAGAGTAGATCCCAGAGTTATTTTATTGTATATCTCTAGCATACGGCACAGTTCCCAGCAACAACAAAGTTGAATGACTGAATGACCCCAATGAAATTTTTGTAGTCTTCCAAATGTATGACTTGAAAAGACATTTGATGGAAACCTATTTGAAAAGGTCTAATTCCTTCTGATTGCATCTTTATAGCTTCTACAAATTCATCCAAAATATCATGGTACACTATGGAATATATGTGAGCAATTGTTCTGAAATGTGCAACTAATTTGAAAATCCCTTATGGATTATGCATGCAGCTATTAGGATCACCAGGAAGATTCTTTCAAGTTTGTTGTTATGATTGAAATGACATGGGATGTCCAACTGTTTCCATTTCATTTCTTGAAGTACCAAATAGTTGTGCGGGAGTAATATGTATTTAGTTTTTTGTAATACACTCATACATGTATGCTCTATGTTCCAGCAATTCTACTCTCAGGTATATGAGACATATACCCATGAATGCATCTATAGCACTATTATGTTTTTAAAGATTTATTTATTTTACTTGAAAGTCAGAGTTACACAGAGGAGAGGCAGAGAGAGAGAGAGAGAGAGAGAGAGGTCTTCCTTCCGATGGTTCACTCCTCAATTGGCCGCAATGGCTGAAACTTCACTGATATGAAGCCAGGAGCCAGGAGCCTCCTCCCAGTGTCCCACGAGGGTGCAGGGGCCTAAGGACTTGGGCCATTTTCTACTGCTTTCCCAGGCCATAGCAGAGAGCTGGATGGGAAGTGGAGCAGCCAGGTCTCGAACTGGCGCCCATATGGGATGCTGGAGCTTCAGGCCAGGGTGTTAACCCACTGTGCCACAGCACTGACCTCAGCACTCTTATTTTTAACTGCCCTACCTTGGAAATAAACCAAACATACCTAATAATATCTTTGTATATTTCTTGTACATAAATGCAGTAAAATGCTTATTCAGCAACTAAAATGAGTGAAACGCACCCACATGCCACAACTTGGATGACACAATAGTCATGTTGCATCAAAGAACCCACACCTGAAAGAGCGTGATTCCATTGATATGAATTTCAAACACTGCCAAAATGAATTGATGATGTTGGAAGAGGAGGGGCAACTCTTGGATGTGGTGGTAGGGAGGATGGACTATTAATAGCAAGAGGGGCATGAGATGGGCTTGTAGAGTTGCTTATGTTCTGTTCCTTCCTCAGAGTGGTAATTCTTCAGGTGTATCTGATTTGTGAAGAAATTTTGAATTGTACAACTGTGATTTGTGTGCTTTTCTGTGTGTTTGTTATACCTCACCAGATATTTGAAAATGAAATAAAATCAGTACAAAAAGTCAAAAAGTGTGATTTAACATTTGCAACACCTTAAATGATATTTCCAGTCATGAATGAAAGTGTCAGCATTCTACCATTCTTACATAACTGTGTAGAATCTGGCTGTGTTACTATACAGAAGGGTTCCTGCACCTGTAGGCTTTTGGTCTTGCCATCCTTTTGATGGACCATTTCCTGACCCAAATTAAATGAAAAAGAGGTAATCACATGTCTTCTTGCCCTATGAAATAATTTCTGATCCTTTGACAAACCATTTCATCACTGTGCTGGTGAGCAGTATTCAGGACATGTTTATAAAATGGGTCAGTGATGCTTTAACAAGAAAAACCACCAAACCTGTGTACATTTTAAACTAATATGCATTTTTGCAAAAGTGCCTGTTATTTGTAGGATTATTTTTTAAAATATAAAGAACTGTTACTAGGAAAAAAGAGCACATATGTATTATTCCCTTTTCAACTCAAATTTATGTGTTCATATTCTACTGGAAGGTAGCAAATGTTAAAGTTGTAAGCAATCAACACCTGTAGAGAAACTTACAACATTTGTACTAATTAGCTTGCTCTCTCTCTCTCTCTCTCACTCTCTCTCTCTCACACACACACAGAATAAATCTGTCATTTCTTTGTCTTTCAGAGTCCTAGGGAAATATGATTTCATTAGACTCTTTTCAGGCAGGTGTGAAATGAGTCAGAAAACACAAACATTGAACAACCAGGAGCAATCTAGAAATGAGATGTTGACAAGAACGAAGGTGACTTCTAACTATATGAAAGTTTGAATAGCTACTTCTCACAAAATAAAAAATGAAGCCAGGGAAAAGTATGAAAGTGGTAATATGGCAAACGCCAATATAATCTTCGTAATTTAGTTTGGCCTTTCAGATGTGCCGTATTGCCTAGTGTGTTGAAAGGTCATTTAAGCAGAATTAATTGACTCTTTTAAATTGGATAGTCAACAAGAATTATTCAAATGCTTGGTACACTTTTTGAGCCTTAGAATTAAAACAAAGAATTTAGTCCTACTTAGAACTGACCTGGCATAAATGCTTCCAAGAATCACATAGAAAACTCAAGACAGAATTAAAAAGCTTATAAGATGACCAGGTAAACATTGTCAAAGGATGTGAGTTTCAAATGCCCAGCTTTAGAGCAGTTTGTAAGGTGATAAAGGGAAGCACAAATTTCAGCTATGGTTTCAGATGCCTACACAAAATATTGTGCTCTTAAACACAATGTTAATGTTAATGTCGCATAAAATTTTTCTCTCCAACTTGCTGAGACTTTTATGTTGATTACTCTTTTTTTCATGAAATAATTTATTTTGGTGCAAAAATTTTTAAATATGTATTTTCCATGAACTTTTTACAGATCTCTTGTATAATTCAATATTAAATATATATATTATTCAATATATTTTATGCAAGTATTATATTAAAACAAGATGAATATTTTTGTGGTCTCTACCCACTTTTCTGTTCTTTTTTTCTATGTACTTTTTTATAGAAAACATTTATTTAATAAATATAAATTTTGAAAGTACAACTTTTGGGTTATAGCACTTATTCCCCCCATAACCGCCCTCCTACCCGCATATCATCTCATCTACTCCCTCTCCCATCCCATTCTTCATTAAGATTCATTTTTAATTATCTTTATATACAGAAGATCAACTCTATACTAAATAAAGATTTTACCAGTTTGCAACCACACAGACACACAAAGTATAAAGTACTGTTTGAAGATTAGTTTTAGCATTAATTCTCATACTACAATACATTAAGAATAGAGGTCCTACATGGGGAGCAAGTGCACAGTGACTCCTGTTGCTGATTTAATATGTTGATTACTTTTATTTCAATGACAAAACCCTTTACTGGAAGGTACATGCTCTGTCTTGCTATTGGTAAGCAATGGAGCAATTTATACATTTATTTCTATTAGTGACAATTAAGATGTCTCATGGACATTATTCATGCCTGTGTGTAAAAAAAAATCCTGAATGATGGTAATATGGGAATTTTAAAAATTATTTCTTAGAAAAATATGAGATGAATAGTGTCTATTCCCATTATCAGTGGTAATGAGGATTAGGTATGATATAAACATGAAATGCTTATTTTGGTCTATGGTTTCATCCTCTTTGCTAAGACTTTTTTACTAACAGGTGACAGATGTGGTTGCCTCCTCTCCTTCTTCTTTCAACTTACTAATGAGCAATTAAATAGCCTGAAGTAGAACAATCAAAAGATCTGGAAATCCAAACACCAGGTAATCTGTTTTTGAAAAATTGAGAGTTTATGGTACTTAATTCTGTTGTTAGTCAAGAATTCCCCAAGCATCTGTCTCAGAATGGCTCTGAAAAAAGGGATATCCAATAACACTAGGACTTTCAAAGTGATCCTTACCAACTCAGGTGTAATTTACCAATATCTTTTAAAATCTCATTTTAAATGAGAGTATGTAGAAGGCATGCATCACATATGCAATTCTTTTGAGAGACTCTCATAAAATTCTGGTGTTTCAGTTTAGCTTTCCAACTCCATTCTAATGGACCAGCACTATTAATGGGTTCTCTGTTGGATGGTAATCTTCCTTAGAATTTCTGTCCTTTTGTTTTGCACTCTTTTCTTTTCTTCTTTCCATTTTTCTTTCATTTCTTCCTTTGATCTGTACATATTTATTGAGTGTTTATTCTCATGTACTGTCCTAGACTGTGGAAATGTGAAGATAAATAAAGCTAAATTTTTTTATGTAATACTATCTTCAGAGATAATAAAACATAAAAATATATGGTTACAAGGCAGTATGACTACTTCACAGGTGGAGAAATGCCTCGAGTAATTGGGAAGCATATGCAAAGGGAAGATCAGTACTGGGCAAAAGATCATTCCAGACCAAGTGAACAACAAAAGCAAGAGCAGATACCTTAGAAACAACTGCGCTGGGGCCGGTGCTGAGGCTAAGCTTTTGCCTGTGGCTCTAGCATCCCATATGGGTGCCGGTTAGAGTCCCGGCTACTCCTCTTCTGACCCAGCTCTCTGCAATGTTCTGGGAAAGCAGTAGAAGCTTGTTCAAGTGCTTGGGCCCCTGTACCTTCACAGGAGACTCAGAGGAATCTCCTGGCTCCTGGTTTCCGATTGGCCTGGCTGTGGTTGTTGCAGCCATTTGGAGAGCTGAACCAGTGGGTGGAAGACCTTTCTCTCTGTAATTTTACCTCTCAAATAAATAAATCAATATTAAAAAAAGAAACAGGCCAGCGCCGCGGCTCAATAGGCTAATCCTCCACTTAGTGGCGCCGGCACACTGGGTTCTAGTCCCGGTCAGGGCGCCGGATTCTGTCCTGGTTGCACCTCTTCCAGGCCAGCTCTCTGCTGTGGCCCGGGAGTGCAGTGGAGGATGGCCCAAGTGCTTGGGCCCTGCACACCATGGGAGACCAGGAGAAGCACCTGGCTCCTGCCTTTGGATCAGCGCGGTGCGCCGGCCGCAGCATGCCAGCCGTGGCGGCCATTGGAGGGTGAACCAACGGCAAAGGAAGACCTTTCTCTCTGTCTCTCTCTCTCACTGTCCACTCTGCCAGTCCGAAAAAAAAAAAAAGAAACAGCAGTGTCTACAAGATTTCAGGAACTCACTGAAGGGCTGTAAACAGGATCAGAATATGAACAGTTTTGCATTCCAGAGTAGCCCTCTGGTGGGGTTGTATAGAACAAAACCAGCACAAGAACTGCCTCTAGAATGAGATTAGGGAGCTGATGCAGTTTCTACATAAGACCATAGTTGTAGGGGTAAAGCATCAGTGATGGCCAAGCTGAGAGGTCAAATCAAAGATGTCTGATGGCAGCTGAGGGCAGAGTAAGGATAATGTGAACTGAGATGTGTGCATGTTGCGATTAGGTGTATTTAGGCTAAATCAGCAGCATTATCTAGCAGAGAAGTAGTTTTATGAGTCTTATGGGAAGTAGATGTGCAGAAAATACAAATTTTGGGGTTCAGAATATTTACATTTTAATTGAAACTAAGTGAGTGAAATTTCCCAGGGACTGAGCAATTGTAGTGACAAGAGACATCAATAGTGAAAGAGCATGTAGAGAAATGGATATACAAAGTAAACAGAGGGTAGACATAATGGAGTCAAGTGAAGACACTTAGACACTTGTTACTTTTTTAAAATCAAGAGAATCAGGCATCCAGGGAATGCAGAGTTCCAAAGATAGCATTTGGTTGCCATCAAGTATTTAGTGCCATTAAGTGCTATTAGTAATTTTACTAAGTATAATTGTCAGAACCGAGGATCCTGAGCAATTTGTATCCATTACAATAATCTCAAGAATTTCTGGAAGAGTAAGTATGAAAGGCAAAATCAAGTCACATCTAACCCAACAATACATTTTATTTTCAGGTAGAGTATCAGCCTCAAAATGCAATTTAGAAGTTCTACTTTAGGCTTGTAGACAGAAGTATCTTTTTTTTTTTTTTTTTGGACAGTTAGAGTTATACACAGTGAGAGAGAGAGAGAGAGAGAGAGAGAGAGAGAAAGGTCTTCCTTCCGTTGGTTCACTCCCCAAATGGCCACTATGGCCGGCGCTGTGCCGATCCGAAGCCAGGAGCCAGGTGCTTCTTCCTGGTCTCCCATGTGGGTGCAGGGCCCAAGCACTTGGGCCATCCTCCACTGCCCTCCCGGGCCACAGCAGAGAGCTGGACTGGAAGAGGAACAACCAGGACTAGAACCCGGCGCCCATATGGGATGCTGGCGCCGCAGGCAGAGGATTAACCAAGTGAGCCACGGTGCTGGCCCCCAGAGTATCTTTTAAATTAGAGTAGGTAGGCTGGAAGGTGGGATTTTTTTTTAATCTTTAAGGCTCACCCAACGTCATTGTTCTGTGTTTTATATTTTACCATTCAGATGATGAAGCAACATGCATGCAAACACAATCAGATCAAATAAAGGAGGGAAACATTTGGTTCTTCCACCGGACTGCTTCTTTACCTCTACTGTTCTATAAGAAAGTCCTTTGTAAGATGGAGGCAAGTACAGGTAATCTTCAGCTTTCTTTGAAACAGAGAGAGAAGAGTGACAGAGAGAGAGAGAATTCAAACTAAATATAACATTTAAGAAAAATAAACTAAAATCCGCTATGACTCATCAGGACATAAACTTTGCATACCACACAATACCCTAGAGCTAGACCTACTGTGCCACAAGTATCTTTGAAAGCCTGGTATGTTTCCTATATTCCTGGAAGAATATTTATGAAATGTATCCACTGGAATTTACAATGAGAAAATGAGGCAAGACATTGCTGTTCCTAGGGGTAGCACTTTTCATTGAGTGGAAGTAGTGGAAGCCAGTTTGCAATGGTCGAGAAGTGAATGGAAACTGAGAAAGCAAAGACAGAAAGTATTGGACACATTAAAACAAGTTTGGACACAAATGAAGGAAAAAAATATAGCAATAGTTTGATGAGGACTAGGGAGGGAGTTTTTCAAATTTTACTTTAAGGAAGGGAGATATTTTGTATTAGAAACTGAGTTGGAATCTCTCAGTTCTTCACTGTCTATCAGGTGTACTCTCTTCAATATTTCTTTTCATTAAACTTTGCCAGCACACTTACACTACTCTTTCATGTCTGAATTCTTTCTTGTGTGAAGAAAAGAACCCTGAGCAACTGATCCACGGTAATATATTCGGTGCCCAATGCAGGGCACTGAAGAGGACCAGTAGTGAGCTCTGAGCAACCTTGTCCTGAAGAATGCTACTTCCGGCCTTTCTCTTGCCTCGTCTACTGGTAACCAAAGTCTCATTGCCAATATTCATGGAGACAGAGGCTTGCCCTCTGTCCTTTAGCCTAGCCTCCTTGGCCTTACCTTGCCCTGTCTTTCCTGGCCAAAGTCCACCACACTCAGTCAGAAGCAGTATCCTACGAGAAGCCAAGGAAACTTACTCTCTCCTGGTCCTCTTAGCACCTGTCTTATCTGACTGTCCAGGGGCTGCCAATGCCCCTCTTCTTTGTCTCAAATGTCAGAAATAGGGGATGCGTTGAGTCTGTGTGGTAGCCAAAGCCCAGCTCCTGGCCTCAGTCGAGCTTCTCTGCTGAAGGGTGCCAGGTGCCCCCTTTCCCCTTGCTCCTTTGTTGCCATTTTGATAACATGGTTCATTTTGAACCATTCTTTTTGACCACCAACCAACCCCAACTCCTGCCTATGTTTTTCTAGACTAGAAAGAACAGGCATCCTGGCCCTTCTGACCCAAAGGATTCCCATTTTCCTGTATACTAAATTATGGAAGTTTCTCTGCCCTCCTCTTTCAGATCCTTCTGTTCTGTGGCGGGGGCCAATAGATGCCTTGTTAAACTTAAACCCCAGAGCTCTCTGCTCACTGCTGCCCTCCATTGTAGGTCCTGAGGCCCGAAGGCATGAAAGTCTGAGACTCTGCTGTACTTTCTAAAACGTGGCAAGTTGCTGAGTTATTGTGAATATCTATTTTAATTATTTTTGTCATACAGTTGTAATTCTCTAAAAATATTTCAGTTAAACTTATGGAGCTATGACTTTTAACAAAATGTGGTTCTATCTGTACTTAAATGTTTTGTCTTCTAGGCTTAAAGAATCTGATACCATGTGCTAATTCTTTTAATGAAGGTTTTTCTGTGCTGTTGTAACTGACCTAAATAATTAGAATTTTATGTGTCTTGGGGAAGGGTTTGTGTGTTTTTTTGTTTCCATTATTGAACCTTGATTACTTGGGAGAATTTAGTCTTAAAGGAATTAACATTATCTGCCTATTTTCACTGACTGATTACCTTAATTCTAATTAGACCTGCCCCACAGTTTTGGCTGAAGTGCTCAGGTTAAATGTATATTATCACATTATCAGCCTATTTTTAATTTTGACCAAATATTTTGAACCTCTGACTACGCTTTAGATTTAGAATTATAAACTGAGTATTCTGACTTCGGGTTTCCAGTTGGATCACAGGAACTATCAAAGGCTGACATGCTCAACGTGGTGAAATAACAGTTTAAGTTACATAAAATGTACTGTAGGATTATAAAATGATGGATTACATAGAGGTCCAATGTTTTATACTCTGGGATTGTCTGGGGTTAGTCACTGTTAATAGGATGCAGTCTCAAAGTTGATTTCATTCCCCCAAGGCTTTTTTTTTTTTTTTTGAGCAGTTTTTTTTTAATTCTTTTTTCATGAATATAAATTTCCAAAGTACTGCTTATGGATTACAATGGCTTCCCCCCCCCATAACTTCCCTCCCACCCGCAACCTCCCCCCTTCCATTCACATCAAGATTCATTTTCAATTCTCTTTATACACAGAAGATCAGTTTAGCATATATTAAGTAAAGATTTCAACAGTTTGCACCCACATAGAAACACAAAGTGAAAAATGCTGTTTGAGTACTAGTTATAGCATTAAATCACAATGCACAGCACATTAAGGACAGAGATCCTACATGAGGAGTAAGTGCACAGTGACTCCTGTTGTTGACTTTACAAACTGACACTCCTTTTTATGGCATCAGTAATCACCCTAGGCTCTAGTCATGAGTCGCCAAGGCTATGGACGCCTTTTGAGTTCACCAACTCTGATCATATTTAGACAAGGTCGTAGTCAAAGTGGAAGTTCTCTCCTCCCTTCAGAGAAAGGTACCTCCTTCTTTGATGACCTGTTTTTTCACTGGGATCTCACTCGCGGAGATCTTTCATGTAGGGTTTTTTTTTTTTTTTTGCCAGAGTCTCTTGGCTTTCCATGCCTGAAATACTCTCATGGGCTTTTCAGCCAGATCCGAATGCCTTTAGGGCTGATTCTGATTCTGAGGCCAGAGTGATTAATTACTCTTTTGTCTAAAGATTATGTTTTGCAGCTAACTACCCACTGCCAGTTTGTAAAGACAAAAATTTTTAGCATCTTCTTTTAGCATGTTTATGAGTTCATTTATATATTTCAATCTCTAATCCATTTGTGATATATCAGAATCTGATGTAAGAGATAATACTCTATTTGGTTTGAATTAGAGTTTTTTTGTTTATTAGTAAACCTACAGATTATCTACATACATAGTTCCATTTATTGTATAACAGTATTAGAAATCAAGGTTTTGGTTCTAGGTCTGTTGTTTGCTACTGTGGTCTCCAGGCCCTCTTATCTATCAGACTAAGACAGCCTATGCATGTTACTAAATCATACGTACATACAAATATTTCCATGCGGAAATATCTTTACCAAGCTAACACCAGTTCATATGGATGTCTTCAACTCTAATTCATTATCACATGGATCACATTTGCCTCCTCTATTTGCTTAACTCTAACTTCCTGCTCCATCATTCACTAGACTCTCACCATCCATCATCCATTTCCATGGTTGTATAGTTCCAGTATGGAAAGCATGGCTTCCAGGGGATAGAGAAAAATAACACAGGTTAGCATGGCCTCATAAAATAACTAGCCCAAATACTCTGAACATTACGTTGAGCTGACAGCAGACCCCATCAAGGGCTCCTTGGAACCTGGAATTTATGCAGGCTATTTTGACTGGAAATACTGCCTGCCTCTAACAGGTGTCAAACTAAAAGAAGAATTGGTGGGGCCTGTGTTGTGACATAGCAGGTAAAGCCTGTGACTATGATGCTGGTGTCCCATATGTGTGCCGGTTCATGTCCTAGCTGCTCCATTTCCTAACCAGCTCCCTGCTAATGGCCTGGGACAAGCAGTAGAGGATGCCCCAAGTATTTGGATCCTGCTACTCAGATGGGATACCCAAATGGAACTCCTGGCTCTTGGCTTCAGCCTGGCTCAGCCCTGGCCCTTACAGCCACTTGGGGAGTGAACAGTGGGTAGAGGACCAATCTTCCCCACTCTCCCTTGCCCCCTAACTCTGATTTTCAAATAGATAAATAAATAAATCTTTATTAAAGAAAAAGAAGCACTGGTGAACATAATTGCTGTGCATGCAGAGGTTCATTTCCTAAGAGCTGACGCCTTGGGCGCTGTTCAGGGTGGAGGAAGCAGTTTCTGAGGAGTGGAGTCAACTCTCATCCTTCAGGGAGAATGGAGCTTTGCAAGAAACTTGTACTGTACTTTGCAGGATACCGTGGCCATTTACCTGACCTCTGAAAGCATGTGTAGTTTCAAATAAGCTCTGGAAGCCCTGCCTCAGCTTGTGAGGGGAGCAGATTAAAAGTTCCTGGAGGAGCATCTGAACAAATTCAAAAGTAGCATGCACTTGCAGCTCACCTGTTTCCAAGCTGCTGCTTCAACCATGATGAAAATGTAAACACCTGGGTGACATGGGCAGTTCAGAAAGATACCAAATAATAAAACCATCACTGTGCCATAATGTAGGTCCCCAAGCCCCCTGTTTATTTTGATATGTTTATTATTTTCTTTGTTTCACTTTTTCTAGAATGTCACAAAATTAGAACCGTAGAGTATATGTTTTTTTTTTCACTTAGCAAAGAATGCATTTGAGATTTACCCATGTAATGTGTATCCTGGAAGGCAGCAGGTGATAAATTAAGTATTTGCATCCCTGTCATCCATGTGGGAGACCCAGATTGAGTTCCAGGGTCCTGGATTCTCCCTGGTTGACCCCTGTCTGTTGTGGGAATTTTTATGTCAATCAGTATATGGAACATCTCTGTGTGTCTTTCTTGTCTCTTCTTTGCCTTTCAAATAAATAAAAATATTAATTAATTAAAACATTTTAAAAATTTCATCAGCAAAACCAAGGTCACATAGCCTTTTTGCTATGTTTTCTTGAAAAAATTTAAGTTTCAAGTGTAAAGCCTAGAACTCTATGTTTAGGTCTAGGAATTAATTTTGTGAATGATTTTAAGTCTGTCTCTAGATTTGTTCTCTGGCATATAATTGTTCAGTTGTCCCTGTACCATTTTCTAAAAACAGCAGTCCTCCTTACACTGAAATGTACTCGCTCCCTTATAAAAGGAAAGTTGACTGTGTGTATATAGATTTATTTCTAAGTTGTCTTTCCTGCTCCATTGATCTTTATGTCTTTTCTTTTTCCAATATCACAATTTTGATTACTGTAACATTATGTAATCCTCTTATATTATGAGTCCTACAGATTTCTTCTTTTGCCTTTGCCATGGTAGGTCTTACATTTTTCCTATGAGCTTTAGAATCAGTTTGCTAATTTCTATAAAACAGTTGCTTGGATTTTAGTTAGGGTTGTACTGAAGCTGGGATGGACTGCAAATTTAATAGTATTGGGTCTTCTAATCCACGAACATGGAATATCTTTTTATTTATTTAGGTCTCCTTTGATTTTGCTCATTAGGGTTTTGTTGCTTGTAGATTTAGTTCTTGTAACATATTGTTAGATTTATATTTATTTCATGTTGAGGTGTGTGTTAGAAAAAATGATATAGTTTTTAAAATTTTAAATTCCAATGACTCATTGCTAAGTATAGTAGATAGAATAATGACCTCCAAAGATGTCAGCATCCTAATGTCTAGAATCTGCGAATACTGGACCTTGAAGAAGGTTTTTGGGATGGAGAGATTATCCTGAACTACTTGAGTGGGTTGATGTAGTCATTAGGACCCAGCTATGAAAGAGGGAGTGATCAGAGTCAGAGAAATAAATGTGACAATAGAAATGGATTTACAGAGGGTTTGGAGCTGCCTACTCATATCGTTAGCCCATTTCTTAGCTGGATTGCATGTTTTGTTGTTGTTGAGATTCTTAAGCTCCTTATATATCCTTGATATTAATCCTTTATCAGATGTATAGTTTGCAAATATTTTCTCCCATTCTGTCAGTTGCTTCTTTAACTTGTTGAGTGTTTCCTTTGCTGTGCAGAAGCTTCTTAGCTTGATGTAATCCCATTTGTCTATTTTTGTCTTTATTGCCTGTGCTTCTAGGGTCTTATCCAAGAAGATTTTGCCTTTGCCTATAACAATGTCATGCACTGTTTACCCTATGTTTTCTTCTAGTAATCTGATGGTTTCAGTTCTTAGATTTGGAATCCTGATCCATTGTAAGTTGATTTTTGTATAGAGTATAAGGTAGGGTTTTCTTTTATTTTTTTCATTATTTTGCATGGTGAGATCCAGTTTTCCTAATGCTATTTGTTTAAGATACTTTCATTTCTCCATGGAGTAATTTTATCTTATTCATCAAAGATTATTTGGTTGTAGATGTGTGGATTAATTTCTGGGGTCTCTAATCAATTCCACTGGTCCACATGTTTGTTCTTGTGCCAGTACCAGGTGGTTTTGATTATAACTGCCCTGAAATGTGTTTTAGAATCTGAAATTGTGATGCATCCACCTTTTTATTGTTTAGGATTGCTTTAAATTTTTCCATTTTTGAGTCATCTATATATGCATTATATATATATATATATATATATATATATATGTATAAGTGATTATTGATGTGCTTGCATTAATGCTGGCATTTGGCGTAGTGGTTAAGATGCCACTTGGAATGCTTACATCCTATATTAGAGTACCTGGTTTAAAATACCATCTCTTCTCCTGACTGTCACAAGCAATCAACTGAATATAAACTTATTTCAAAGACGATTGTGCCACAAAAATGTTGTGAGGATAATGATGCATCAGCCAGAAGAAGAGCAGATATTGATTTGACTATGTAGGTTGGAGTAAATTATTAATTATCTATTTATTAATTATTAATTAATTATTATATTTTAATATATTCTTTATCATAACCTTCCTTGGTAAGTGCAATTCTGAAAATGTATGTTGATTCTATAGCATCATCACTGTGTATTCCTTATGAGAATTTTTTTTTGACAGGCAGAGTGGACAGTGAGAGAGAGAGACAGAGAGAAAGGTCTTCCTTTTGCTGTTGGTTCACCCTCCAATGGCTGCCGAGGCCTGTGCACTGCAGCCGGCGCATCGCGCTGATCCGATGGCAGGAGCCAGGTGCTTCTCCTGGTCTCCCATGCGGGTGCAGGGCCAAGGACTTGGGCCATCCTCCACTGCACTCCCTGGCCACAGCAGAGAGCTGGCCTGGAAGAGGGGCAACCGGGACAGAATCTGGCGCCCTGACTGGGACTAGAACCCGGTGTGCCGGCACCACAGGCAGAGGATTAGCCTAGTGAGCCGCCACGCCGGCCAAGAATGTTGTTTTTAAAAGCAATAATCAGAGGACCACAGAGCTCATTAAACAATTATTAGAATTAGAGAATACTAGAAATCTGGATTACAAGGCAGCAGTAATATTATAATATTTCTACCAGATAGCAGAAAGGACATGGTCTTTATGTAAAGTGACAATTCCTCAAAAACACTTCCTTTACTTTTTGTTCTTGTAATATGCTTTCTGATTAGTTTTACTTTGGCACTTTTCTTTTGTACAGTTTTCCAAAAGGTACTGTATCTTTTATTCATATCTTTTCAGTCCTCGGATTATTCAACCTGGCTCCTAAAAGAAAAGAATATTGCCTTCCTAAGCATTTGTTCTTAGAATTGTCAAATGTAGGTAAGAAAAAAAGGCACATCATTGAAAAGACAGTTTGTCATCTTTCAGTCAATCTTCATCTCAAGGTAGAAATTTGCCGATTCTACATATAAAGATGTAACTCCTTAAGTTCTCTACCACATAGCCTCCGGAGTTGCTTCCTTCTCTGAATGGCCTTAGCACTCATTCATTCATTCCTCCCTATCTGATTGCTTGCTGTATGCCAGTCATGGGGCTAAGCTCTGTAGATATAAAGTATAAGGCATGAATGGGATTCTGACCATGATTTCAGTCTAACAGGGAAATATGAGTGAAAATAGACAGTATAATACTTATAATAGAACTTGAAATATTCTATTATGTATTGATAATAATGCAGCTATGAAGATGTTTCCTCTCTTCAGCTCTTATTTAAACCCCAAAAGTGCTTCCTGCTTTGTCTCTCAGTGTATACTACACTGATCAGTGCACAGTTCTTGCTTTTTAATTGCCTTCTTCATAAAACTTTGCTTCACTTTGCTCTTCTCTTATTTCCCTCCATCCTTCCAGCTACTTACTATGCACAGCGAGAAGGCATTTCTTCTTAACTTTGAGCTAGTGGAGGTGGGCCTTAAAACTATAGGATTCACATTATATTCATTTGAATACTAACCTAGTCACTGGAGACCTTTTAACATAAGGCATGCTTTGTAAATTCTCAATATCAAAATTCCTTCATAGGCAGAATGGAGATCATAATAGTACTACCCCATAGTATTCTTGATTGGATGAAATAATGCATAGAAGTGCCTGGCATATAATAGACACTGCACGACTAGAGATATCATTGATAACAGTACATTGGCCAGCCATTTCTTCAGTTTTTAATTTCAGACCAAATAAAATTGCTGTTATTGCTTTTATTTTTGATTGCACATGACTGCAAAGGGGGTGCTGTAGCACAGAGAAAAGAGTCCCTTAAAAAAGGCCAAAGTGGGAAGCAGGGATGAATCTCAGCTCACCAACATCTTGGAGAATGGAGGCAGTGCCTGAGTTTCCAGGGAGACTGGCTCTCAGTACCACCTGGGGATGTAGCAGCAGATCTATGTGATGGAACAGATTCAAACCTCTGGTTTTTTGACTTCAAAATCTACTTTGTTTTCTTTTTTTAAAATGTCATCCCAATGAGACAGGGGTCCAAAGAGTGCATCAACCAGGGATGCTCTGGTCAAACAATCTTAACAAGGATTGGGAGGAGAGGGGATGTGCACATGAGGCCATGAGTTGTCAACAGTTGTCCCTGGCAACAGTGATGGAGAAGAGCTAAGTTTCTTTGTGATACTACCATGTGCTTTGGTACACCCTAAGTATTGTTGGTAGAAATTAGTTTATAAGACAATTGATAACTGGAGATTTCATGATCAGTATTTGCTTTTTAAATTATGATGTGCTGATAATCCATATTTAATTTGGAGAGTATGATACTCATTTTATTTTCTTTCAGTGATGTGGTACCACGTTGTCTTAAAATTAAATGTTTTATTAGTATTTTGACATAGCATGCATTTAGTATTTATGTTATTTATTTTGTGAAGGATTGTACTCAAAGGTGTCAGGATAAAATAGAATGCAACACAATGCACTTGCTGTGCTGATCTTGGTTGAAGGACTTTTACCATTGGCTGTTCCAGTAGTCATGTGAATTCCCACAGCCTGGACTCAGAGGCAGCAGTAGAACCAGGCTCCTGTACAGCTTGAGCTTAGGAGGAGTGACAGCCAGGAATCTTCCATGAACATAAATTTATGAGGGATCATAAAAACAGATGTGGAATCTATTGCTCTTTAGTTAAGGTGTTGGGGCTTTAACTATTTAAATCATTCAGAAGGATTAGGAAATGAATTTAACCTAGTTTGTTATTTTTCCTTCCTTTTTTTTTTATGTCTTTTTAACAAGCACACCAGATTTAGAAATCCTTTCTCTGGTGATGTTTACTTCTTTTCTATTTGGGATACACTGTAAGTCTCACAGCAGTACTTGTGGCACTCCATGGCAACTCCTACCCATCACAATCCAGAAAGAAAGAAAAGGCACCTGTCTGCACGTGAAGCTTTGTCAAGACTCCGGCACAATTCCGTGTCTGCAAATGTTATAGGAGGGTGCGCAGAGAGACGCAAAGGGCATTTGTCAAATCAGGCACTCTCTATTCAATTGAGACTCTCATTTCCAGCTCTCTGCTGTGTGGTTGCCTTGAGAATAATTACGTGCAAGCACTGTTTGGATCGTGTGGTGACCTGGCCAGGGGAAGAAGATTCTGGGAACAAACAGCAGCTAAGTAGCACAAGAGCCTGCTGTCTGTTTAAATAATGCTCTGTAAATGTCTACAGGCAACCTGTCTAAACCTTAGGATTTTATTTTCTTCAGGGCCCCTGACCACCTCTTTCTATTACCAGACTGTGGAGAAGAAGCATTTGGATTTTATTTTTTAAAACCAACTTCCCATACTTCCCCAGCCACAGCCACCACCTCCACAGTTTTTTATTTTTCTTGCTGGCATTTGTAATATGTTCTATGCCATTGGTTTTCTTTCATGATTTACTAGCCATAAGCACAAGTAGAGTTTTTTATGTGCTTTACCTACTATATAAAATGTATATAAATACATTGTTTGTGCTTTTAAAGATTTTATTTTTTCATATGAATGACTTAGATGAATAGCTCTTACAGAACTTGAAAGTCTAATCTCAATTTCCTATTTTTTATTGAGTTATTAAAAAAAAAAAACAAGAAAAAAAGAAGAAAATGTTTTTCCGTTGCTCCCTGGTTGATTTCATATAGTAGGAAAGTGCAGGTGTTCACATATTTGCCTAAACTAGACAAATTTACTACATGCTCTTGTTTTGGTTGAAAACACAGAATTATTACCTTTAACTTTCAGGAAGCAAGCATTGGAGTAAAAATTTTATTTGCTAATGGGAGCTCTCCAATATCCCATAATTTTTGGAAACTGCTTGAAGGACTTTGATCCAGCATTGATGGAATTCTGCCTTCACTCTCTGTGGTACCTGGATCTCTGCTCCCTTTCATGACTTTGGAGAATTGTGGCATAGCTTTCCCTCTACTTCTCTGCCTTTTTGGATGGCTTGTCCAATTCTGTTCACTTTGTTATTTTTTAATGTCTTATTTAATGTTTACTTTCATGTGCTTTCTTTTCCAGTGTGCTAATACCCATTTGATGAGTTTCAGAATTCGGTTTGATGGCTCCAGCCCTGATATCCCCCTTGAGATCCTGGTCTACATTTTTCCATGCCTGATGAAGTTGCCACCCCAGACCTCGTCTGTCTGACCCCAAGATCACATCCTCCCTGATCCATCCTTTGACATATTGGTGTCAAAGTTGTTCTCTGATGCACTCAGGCTCCCCACAGCTTTTCTAAACTATCCCTGATTTCTATTGATTGTACTTGATTTAAAAATAATTTTAATAAAAATAATCTTATTTTAATTCTTGGGCTTTCTATGTAGGTTTGAATTCAAGGGTTTTTTTTTTTTGTTTTCTTAAAATCTATTGTCTAAACATTTTTGTTTAATTGCTTTAAATTTTCATGGAAAACCACAAAGTTCTTCAAAATATACACTTCCACATCAGTCTAAGAACCTTAATCTCGCTTCAGTCATAACGTTTCAAGTTCAGACCTACAAGAGCCACACCTTCTGGGAATGATATGAGTTATATTTGTAAAAGTCTATTTCTAAAAGTCTTAGTTTTATGTGACTTGAGTATGTTGATTTCATACAGGGCTCCAGTATGTCTTTTAGCTTTTTCACACACTGTGGGCTATAGGTAGAGTCATTATCTAAGACCTGTCATACGGCCAGTCTCAGATGGCTAACCAAGTTCAATTTTTGTAATAACCACCCAATGAATAATGATATTTTAATGGGATTTTAGTGGCAACATAAATTACCTCAGACTTAGCAAATCACACATTATGAATGTGTTAAAGAAAGAATTGCTTTTCCACTTTTAGCATGACTTTGTTATATGATGAAATAGGAACTAAAAAGCATGTGAGTACTGTAACTTTCAGAAGAAAAGTACACTTAGATATGGGCGTAATTTTTAGTGAGGTGAAAATGCTGTCAGTAAACTAATAAAATTTGATTCATTCTCCAGAAGAACATCTCTAAATAGATCTATACAACAGTAAGTACCTATTGGCTTATTTGCCTGTAGGTTCTCATAGTTTTTTGAAATGAGCCTGTGGTGATGGTTTGAGGCTAATATAATTATTTTTCCCACTACAGAAAAGGCACAGTTCCTCCAGGACTTCTGAAATGCCCTTTTATGCTCCCTTCAGGACAGTAGAATGACTGCTTTATTGCATCCATGTCCATAGGAAATGTATTCCTTTATTAGATCAAACACCACTTTCTGTGAATCAACTTGTCTCAGTCTTCGCTTTTCTTAAAAGGAAAGAGTTATAAAGACCACGGCAGGGATTTTTCATTTGGTTTGCACACTTTTGGTAAAATAACTATGTTAAAAGAAGATATAATAATAAAACTCATACAAATGTAAAATGAATACATGTCAAGGATTTTATTTAACTCATTAATTAGTGAAGAAACTGGAAAAGTTGTTAAAATCAGTTGGTACAAAGGAGACCCTAAAAAGCCAACTAATATACAAGCTCATTAAAAAGGCTGATTTAAATTTGCTTAATAGATACAAAATTGGCTTCTTCAACAGTGGAAGAGAGGAAGTCAGTTGCACTTCCACTGGACAGAATTTATTTGCATGCTTCCTATCAAGAGAAATTAGCATTACTGTTTTCTGCAAGTCACTGTGTCTCTAATGAATTATAAAATAGCTACTGACACTAAAAAGCACAAATTCCACAGAATTAGATAATGTTAGTTGTATTCTAAACAATGCATTACTTTCATTGAAGACACTCAGTGGTCCTTTGCTCTATTTAATTAGCTTTCACAATTTCCCCCAAGAATGTCCTCTTTTTTGACTAATTCTTTTAGTGGTTTTGGAGTAACACCTAATTTACATTTCAGAATAATTTTTCTTATTGCTCCCTAATTCCATCATTTCCCTTTCTCCAAGGTTAGCATGGGCAACACAGTCATAAATGTGTCCTGGAGAAGAGCATACTTCAAAATTAGAAAATGATCCTAAAGAACATCTAAACATTTGGCTCATTTGATAAAGCTGCTGTCTGAATGGAGTAAAATTGGAATAGGAGTGGAGTGTTAGATATTTCTAAATGCATATCAAAATCGTGAATTTTGAGTCACTGTATTTATTTGCTAAGTATTTTAGAGTAACGAATAGAATTATGCTCAAGCACAGGATGGGATTCAGCAGTTATATTTAAGTATTATGAAACATTAGGAAAAGTTAATGGTCAGATGGTCCGAAACAGTTCCATTATTACTACACTGATGGATTAATTCATTCACTCACTGGATAATACATTCTATAAGGGTAGGAATTCCATCCATTTTATTCAGTATTATTTCCTCAAAGCTCTGTACAAATCTGAGGTGAAGAGTGTAAGACATACTTATATATTTGTCTATTGAAATTTTAGGAAGGAATTTTTTAACCACTATTCTTTTTCTAACAACTTTTAGCCACTATTCTTTTTTTTTTTTTACATTTTATTTGACAGGTAGAGTTATAGACAGAGAGAGACAGAAAGAAAGGTCTTCCTTCCGTTGGTTCACTCCCCAAATGGCCAGCGCTGCACCCATCTGAAGCCAGGTACTTCCTCCCAGTCTCCCATGCGGGTGCAGGGGCCCAACCACTTGGACCATCCTCCACTGTCTTCTTGGGCCATAGGAGAGAGCTGGACTGGAAGAGGAGCAACCAGGACTAGAACACAGTGCCCACATGGGATGCTGACGCCGCAGGCAGAGGATTAACCAAGTGAGCCACGGTGCCGGGCCTAACCACTGTTCTTTTTCTAACAATTTTTTAGTCATAGATGCCTATGAGTAAAAAAATAAGTATGTAAGTCATCTTTTATACTGTGATTTATAAATGTTCTTAATCTTTAAAAATATATTTGAGAGAGAGGGAGGGAGGGAGAGAAGGGGAAAGAAAGAGAGAGAGAGAGAGAGAGAAAGAGAGATCCTATCCATAGATCACCCTTCAAATGCCCACAATGGGTCGAACTGGGACAGGGTCAAAGTTGGGAGCTAGGAATTCAATATATGTCTCCGTCATGGGGCTGGAATTCTACCACTTGAGTCATAGCCTGCTGTCTCTCAGGGTTTGCCTTGGGAGGAAGCTGGAGTTAGGAATCAAATCCAAGTACTTCAAAACAGGATACAGTGGCCTGAACCACTGTGCTGAATACCCACGTCCCACGATCTTTTATCAGATTTTTTCCAAAAGGAATTTCAGGCCATATGGCCCATTGACAGGAGAATTACTTGGATATACCACAAAAAGACAAATCTCTGGCCGGCGCCGCGGCTCACTAGGCTAATCCTCCGCCTAGCGGCGCTGGCACACCGGGTTCTAGTCCCGGTTGGGGCTCCGGATTCTGTCCCGGTTGCCCCTCTTCCAGGCCAGCTCTCTGCTGTGGCCAGGGAGTGCAGTGGAGGATGGCCCAGGTGCTTGGGCCCTGCACCCCATGGGAGACCAGGAAAAGCACCTGGCTCCTGGCTCCTGCCAACGGATCACCGCGGTGCGCCGGCCGCGGTGCGCCGGCCGCAGCGCGCCGGCTGCAGTGGCCATTGGAGGGTGAACCAACGGCAAAGGAAGACCTTTCTCTCTGTCTCTCTCTCTCACTGTCCACTCTGCCTGTCAAAAAATAAAAAATAAAATTAAAAAAAAAAAAAGAAACAAATCTCTGTGTCTTCTGAACTTGTGGTTAACATTATCTCCCAGTGAGATCTTCCCAGGCAGCATTCTCGGAGTCTCAAAGCCGGGATTTTAGAGTCTGCTGAGATCTGGAGCATTGGCTACAGTAACAGATGTTCCTCAGGATTGCCTAGCAGTTCTTCACCATGTTTCAGAGCCTGATCATAGGCTCCCCTTCTCTTACCGCAGCCTGAGAATAACCGCAGCTACTGATTAGTATATGCCATAACCCAGGCTAGGTACTTTATTATCTCACTTAATACTTAAAAGCATCCTGTGGAGCAAGTGAGAGGTTAAGGATGATGATTGTAATAATATAGTTAGTAGCTGGCAGAGTTCATACAGGGCTTGAATTCTGCCTGAATTCAAAGGTCTTTACCCTTTGCCACTGAACTATGTAGCCCCAAGGTCTAGAAATGATGTGAGATTAGAGCTGAGTCTGTGTTGAGTGTCTGTGGGTCTGTGTGTGTGTGTATGCATGGATCAGAATGAGACTTCCCCATATTAATTACAAAGTCAAGAAATATGTGAATTATCCATTTGGACTTATCATTCAGGCTCCTGTACAAACAAAAATTATATAGCAACTCTGACAACTGCACCCATACTTCTGTTAGCTGCAACTTGAATTTAAAGGTACAGAAAGTGATTGGGTTACGGTTTGTAGAATTATTTTCTGTTGGTGGAGCATTTGCTGCTGTAGAGGCATGGAGGAGGTTTGAAATGTGCCTAGATTCGAGAGCGGTCATTCAGTTTCACACACAGTGGCATTTTGGCCCTCTCACCCGCCCTCTACAGGAAGAGTTCAGAAATAGGTGTTATCTGCCCAAAAGTCATCCTTCAGACATTTTTATTTGCAGAACATCTTGACATTTTTCTTCTCCTCATCTTTTAAAATTTCCAATATCCTTAGCATTTAGAACTTTTTTCCGCAGATTTTCTTGCCCTAAAATGTCTACGTTTCTACTTCCTTTAGTTTTGCTTCCAATTTTGAACTCAGTGTGCTCTTCTGAAGTCATTTCCCTCCCTCTAATTAACCTGACTCCATTACACACACACACATACTCTATTCTTAGCTTCATTGTGTCATCTACATAAATTACTAAAGTTATCCCAGCTTTGTCTCAAACCTCTTTTAACACCTACTCTTCAGAGTTCTTGGTTTCTTGCCATTATTCCTGATTAGTCTCACATCTCTTCTAGTAATGACCTGGCAAGAAAATAATGTTTTTAATGTTCCTTTCACCTAATTTAATTCTTTCACCAAGAGGCCAGTATGCTCAGATCTCAGTGCCACTCTGACTTCTTTTGCTTCTCTTCTAATATCCCACTAATGTGAACTGGAAGTTAAAAATAAAAATGGATGTGTAGGAAGCTAGAATAAGTGCTATAAAGATTGATATATTTATTTAACTTTTAAAAATAGACTGCCCAATTTTGGTGGCCTAAGTGCTAAAAGGTGCCTTTGAAGTAAAAGGTAATAATTAGAAGGCATATTATAGAAAAACAACTATTCTTAGAGTTTGATTTTAAATTTTTATTTTATTTGTGATTATTCCTATACATTATTTTTATTTTTTATTGTCAAAAATAGCAAACAGGCAAAATAATAAGTATTAACTTCCATGTAGCTATCAATCAGTTTCAATTATTTGAAACTCATATCTAGTGTTCCATCTTGACTTCCACCTACTTCCTCTTTCTCCCCTGAGGGGTCTGGAAACAAATCCAAGATATCATTTCACTTTATATAAATATTTCAGTGTGTGTCCCCAGGAGAAAATATTGTAAAATAACAAAAAATTTTCCTGTAATAGTCAATGTTCCAATTTCTAAGATAATTATATATTTTATAATATGTTTGTTAGAGTCAAAAACAGGTCCATAAATTGGGTTCGTTGCTGCATTTCATCTTTTTTAATTTGTAGTTTCACATCTTTATTTTCATCAATTCATTTGAAGAAGATAGATCAATTGTCTTATACACTTTGCTACAGTTGGGATTTTGTGGACTGCATTCCTGTGTTGTCTTAATGCATTTCTTTGGTACTTATATTTTTTCTAAATCCATTATTAGATCTTCAGACTTAACCATATTCAAGTTTGATTTTATGGGAAGACTTCTTCATCCATGATCTTGTACACTCTTATCAGGAGGTAGTGATGCCTACTTGTCTCTCTGCTAGTGATGCTAGTGGCTGTTGGTTGTCACATATTAGATTGAGGAAGAAACCTAATGGATATGGTTTTCTAAATGACTCAGGCCACACATATGTTGAAATCTAGGGGCTGGTGTTTGCTGTAGTGGTTTAGTTGCTGGTTAGGATGCTTGTAGCCTATATTGGAGTGCCTGAGTTCAAGTCCCAGCTCTATTCTTGATTCTAGCTTCCTGTGAATATGCACCTTGGGAGGCAGCAAGTGATTGCTCAACACCAATATGACACCAATATGCAAGATCTCAATCGAGTTTCTGGCTCCTGGCTCTGACCTGGCTCAGTCCCAGCTATTGTGGGCCTTTGGAGAGTGAACCAGCAGGCAGGAGAATTCTTAGCTGTCTGTCTGATTGCCTGAGCACCTGTTTCTCTACCTTTAAAAAACAATATATTAAATTCTGTAGTCACCTCATGTCTTACTTGATATAAACATAGAGATTAGATTCATGTAAAGATGATAATAAATGTTACCTGTTTCAAAAATATCACTTTATTTAACGAAGTTTCCAAGGACATAGATAATCTGGGATTGCTCTACTGTCCAGTGTCAGTTTGGAATGCTTGTGTTTGGTTTTCATGGCTGAGGGTATATGTACCTACTTATGTATGGTTAGTGAAATGAACAAGTTCACAAAAAAAGAATATCATGCTTTCCTTGGTATGTGGTAATTAATATAGAATATAAAATCATAGTAATAAAAAGCATAGTAATGATATAGACATTTTGTGATATGATGTTTTTAGTCCTTGTTTCTACTCCTGTGGTCTTCCTACTTTTTAACTTGTTGAATATTATGGTTAATAGTGAATATAGCCTGCGATTATAGAGTGGATTGAAATTATATTTTTTCAAAAATTAAAGAAAAGGGCTGGCACTGTGTTGTGGTAGGTTAAGCCTCTGCCTACATCCCATATGGGTTCGGGTTCCATGTCTTGGCTGCTCCTCTTCCTATCCAGCTCTCTGCTTATGGCTGGGAAAGCAGTGGAAGATGATCCAAGTACTTGGGCCCCAGTTCCCATGTGGGAGACCCCAAAGAAGTCCTGGATCCTGGCTTTGGATCAGCTTAGCTTCAGCTGTTATGGCCATTTGGGAAGTAACCAGTAGATGGAAGACCTCTCTCTTTCTGTCTCTCCCTCTCTCTGAAACTCTGCCTCTCAAATAAAAATTTAAAAAATTAAAAGAAAAAAAGAAAGGAAGGAAGGAGGAGGATTGAGGGAGGAAGAGGGAAAGATGGAATTATGGTTATCATCTTAGCAGTGTGCCTATAAAATACATGAAATCTGTTCTCTTTATATTAATTTATGTTAATAAAAATTAAAAAAAAAGCCAGTGAGAAAGTTGACATTCTACATATAATTAAATAATAGAACTAGATGCTTGTTGTTTTTTCTTTTGTGGGGTGTGGTCTAGGTACAAGATGTGATAGGCTGTTAGCAAGAGTTACTATTGGGGGTGAGAGTTGGGAGAGGAAGGATATTTCTAAATTTCATTTTATGCTTTTCATCATGACAATATAGGTGGTAGAATCATCATTTCTGGTTTTCTTTGTACTTATATAGTCAAAAATTCATAAAATGATGAAACTGGTGAATGAATCAATAAGTGAAATTATGAAGCTATCCTAGATGTCTAGAGAGGTGGTTCCCATTCTCAACAGTGGGCATTCTTTATAGGTTTGTCACCTGGAGAGGGGAAAACAGAGCCAGGACATATCACTTACATTTATTAGCACACCAACTGGAAATTTACTGGGCACTGTAGGAAGTAAGAGGAAAGATCATGCTACATTTTAAGATTTCTAACTAACCCTACAGAGTAGAAAGGGGAAAGGATCTATCACTACTCTTCCATTCATGTCCCAGAGCACACCACCTACAGGCTTTCAAGGCTACAAGACCTCAACTGGCTTCCTAAAGCTTTCCTTGTCATCTGCCTTCAAGTTAGATCAAGGCATAATGGCCCATGTTGCTTTTCTCCCATCACAGTTCTCCCCTACACAGCTCCCTTTGTAAGGTACAGTCTCCATACTCCTTGTAACTTCTGAACATTTTTTTTTTTACGTCTTGTCTCAATGAAATCAATTCCCCCAATGACATGGCTTTCCCTTTCATCCTTCTTAAATTAGAAACTGACATGATTTCTTTCACTGACTAACCCTTTAGAGACTTGAGGTTCACTTGAACTCTCAGTTTATAGGCAGTATTTTTTCTTCTATCTTGGAAAAAAGATGATATTATAATGATTTTATTAACTATTATTTTAAATAATATTTCCATTCATTTTCCTGTAAAAGATAAATTTTTACATTATTTAAAGGATGAAACATGGTTTGAAAATTTCTGTAAAAATCCTGTGTCCCCAGTTTGTTCTAGTTGACTATTAAATGTGGGATCTGGCCAGTACAGTAGGGAGTTATGACTCCTCTCCTTGCACAAAGAGCTTATGTCCTGTGAGAGGGAAAGGGCTATAAGAGCTCTTTATTTTTTTTTAAAGAAGAGCTCTTAAAACTGGGGGAACCCATCCTTAGTGCCACTCTCCATAGGGGATTGGAGTGGGGAAAAGGTCTCATTCTTCTCGCATAGTTTCAGAAATAGAAAAAAAAAAAAATCTAACAGAGTGCTAAGATCAATGAGACCAATGTGAGAACATAAGAAAATGTGCATCACTTGTGAATATGTATAGCTTAAAATAATAGAAAATCCATATAAAAGACCTAAACATGTAGCATTTATTCTCATAAAATCAAATATCTAGAGTCAAGATTTTTCTAGTATCTAATTTCAGTTACTCAAATTATCACTAGGGATGAGTATGCTTTTTCCTCTTCTATTTGGCCATCTGACTATGTTGATCCTTTCTCTTAGGCTTACCACATCTTTATGATCTTTAAGATGCAGCAGGGATTATGTCTGCTTTGACAGAAGAAAGAAGAGCATTCAATCATATACAGTTTCCCTTACAAGAAAAAAAAATGTCACCATCTTTCTCAAGGAATCTTTGATTTATGCCATAGAGGCTATGATTATTTTCTTTTGACACTGTCAAACATGAGGGTAATTTTAAAAGTTCATGGAGAAGTGGAATCAAAAGGTAAATTTATTTTTGGTTCTCTTTTTTTTTTAACTTTTATTTAATGAATATAAATTTCCAAAGTACGACTTATGGATTACAATGGCTTCCCCCCAATACCATCCCTCCCACCCACAACCCTCCCCTTTCCCACTCCCTCTCCCCTTCCATTCACATCAAGATTCATTTTCGATTATCTTAATATACAGAAGATCAGCTTAGTATACATTAAGTAAGGATTTCAACAGTTTGCTCCCACACAGAAACATAAAGTGAAAAATAATAGATGATTTTTTTTAAATGATGATGAAATCAGATCAGACCTATTGTCATGTTTAATCCCAGTGAGAGTCAAGTTGGGAATTGATAATTTCTTTTTTTTTTTTTACAGAAGATCAGTTTAGTATGCATTAAGTAAAGATTTCAACAGTTTGCACCCCCATAGAAACACAAAGAGAAATATATTGTTTGAGTACTCTTATAGCATTAAATCTCAATGCACAGCACATTAAGGACAGAGATCCTACATGAGGAGTAAATCCACAGTGACTCCTGTTGTTGACTTTACCAATTGACACTCCTGTCTATGGCATCAGTAATCTCCCTATGCTCCAGTCATGAGTTTCCAAGGCTATGGAAGCCCTCTGAGTTCTCCGACTCTTATCTTGTTTAGACAAGGTCATAGTCAAAGTGGAGGTTCTCTCCTCCCTCAGAGAAAGGTACCTCCTTCTTTGAAGACCTGTTCTTTCCACTGGGCTCTCACTCACAGAGATCTTTTGCCAGAGTGTCTTGGCTTTCCATGCCTGAAATACTCTCATGGGCTTTTCAGCCAGATCCGAATGCCTTTAGGGCTGATTCTGAGGCCAGAGTGCTATTTAGGACATCTGCCATTCTATGAGTCTGCTGAGTATCTCACTTCCCATGTTGGATCACTCTCCCCTTTATTTATTCCATCGGTTAGTGTTAGCAGGTACTAGACTTGTTTATGTGCTCCCTTTGACTCTTAGTCCTTTCATTATGATCAATTGTGAACTGAAATTGATCACTTGGAATAGTGAGATGGCATTGGTACATGCCACCTTGATGGGATTGAATTGGAATCCCCTGGTATGTTTCTAACTCTACCATTTGGGGCAAGTCAGCTTGAGCATGTCCCAAATTATACATCTCTTCCCTCTCTTATTCCAAATCTTATGTTTAACAGGGATCACATTTCAGTAAATTTTCAACACTTAAGAATAACTGTGTATTAATTACAGAATTAAACCAGTCATATTAAGTAGAACAGACAAAAAAAACTACTAAGAGGGATAATGTATTAAGTTGTTCATTAACAGTCAGGGCTATGCTGATCAAGTCACCGTTTCCCATAGTGTCCATTTCACTTCAACAGGTTTCCTTTTTGGTGTTCAGTCAGTTGTCACCGATCAGGGAGAACATATGGTATTTGTCCCTTTGGGACTGGCTTATTTCACTCAGCATGATGTGTTCCAGATTCCTCCATTTTGTTGCAAATGACTGGATTTCGTTGTTTCTTACTGCGGTATAGTATTCTAAAGAATACATATCCCATAATTTCTTTATCCAGTCTACCGTTGATGGGCATTTAGGTTGGTTCCAGGTCTTGGCTATTGTGAATTGAGCTGCAATAAACATTAGGGTGCAGACCGCTTTTTTGTTTGCCAATTTAAATTCCTTTGGGTAAATTCCAAGGAGTGGGATGGCTGGGTCGAACGGTAGGGTTATCTTCAGGTTTCTGAGGAATCTCCAGACTGACTTCCATAGTGGCTTGACCAGTTTGCATTCCCACCAACAGTGGGTTAGTGTCCCTTTTTCCCCACATCCTCGCCAGCATCTGTTGTTGGTAGATTTCTGCATGTGAGCCATTCTAACCGGGGTGAGGTGAAACCTCATTGTGGTTTTGATTTGCATTTCCCTGATTGCTAGTGACCTTGAACATTTTTTCATGTGCCTGTTGGCCATTTGGATTTCCTCTTTTGAAAAATGTCTATTGAGGTCCTTGGCCCATCTCTTAAGTGGGTTGTTGGTTTTGTTTTTGTGGAGTTTCTTGATCTCTTTGTAGATTCTGGTTATTAACCCTTTATCTGTTGCATAATTTGCAAATATTTTTTCCCATTCTGTCGGTTGTCTCTTCACTCTCCTGACTGTTTCTTTTGCAGTGCAGAAACTTCTCAATTTGATGCAATCCCAATAGTTGATTTTGGCTTTGACTGCCTGTGCCTCCCAGGTCTTTTCCAGAAATTCTTTGCCTGTGCCAATATCTTGAAGGGTTTCTCCAATGTTCTCTAGTAACTTGATGGTGTCAGGTCGTAGATTTAGGTCTTTAATCCATGTTGAGTGGATTTTTGTGTAAGGTGTAAGGTAGGGGTCTTGCTTCATGATTCTGCACGTGGAAATCCAATTTTCCCAGCACCATTTATTGAATAGACTGTCCTTGCTCCAGGAATTAGTTTTGGATCCTTGATCAAATATAAGTTGGCTGTAGATGTTTGGGTTAATTTCTGGTGTTTCAATTCTGTTCCATTGGTCTATCCATCTGTTTTTGTACCAGTACCATGCTGTTTTGATTACAACTGCCCTGTAGTATGTCCTGAAATCTGGTATTGTGATGCCTCCGGCTTTGTTTTTTTTGTACAAGATTGCTTTAGCTATTCGAGGTCTCTTGTGCCTCCATATAAATTTCAGCACCAATTTTTCCAGATCTGAGAAGAAGGTCTTCGGTATCTTGATTGGTATTGCATTGAATCTATAAATTGCTTTTGGGAGAATGGACATTTTGATGATATTGATTCTTCCAATCCATGAGCATGGAAGATTTTTCCATTTCTTGGTATCCTCTTCTATTTCTTTCTTTAAGGTTTTGTAATTTTCATCGTAGAGATCTTTGACGTCCTTGGTTAAGTTTATTCCAAGGTATTTGATTGTTTTTGTAGCTATTGTGAATGGGATTGATCTTAGAAGTTCTTCCTCAGCCATGGCATTGTCTGTGTATACAAAGGCTGTTGATTTTTGTGCATTGATTTTATACCCTGCTACTTTGCCAAAATCTTCTATGAGTTCCAATTGTCTCTTAGTAGAGTTCTTTGGGTCCCCTAAATAAAGAATCATGTCATCTGCAAAGAGGGATAGTTTGAGTTCTTCCTTCCCAATTTGTATCCCTTTAATTTCTTTTTCTTGCCTAATAGCTCTGGCTAGAACCTCCAGAACTATATTGAATAGCAGTGGTGAGAGTGGACATCCCTGTCTGGTACCAGATCTCAGTGGAAATGCTTCCAACTTTTCCCCATTCAATAGGATGTTGGCTGTGGGTTTTTCATAGATTGCTTTGATTGTATTGAGGAATGTTCCTTCCAAACCCAGTTTGCTTAGAGTTTTCATCATGAACGGGTGTTGTATTTTATCAAATGCTTTCTCGGCATCTATTGAGATAATCATATGGTTTTTCTTCTGCAGTCTGTTAATGTGGTGTATCACATTGATTGTCTTGCGCACATTAAACCATCCCTGCATACCAGGGATAAATCCCACTTGGTCTGGGTGGATGATCTTTCTGATATGTTGTGCATTCTATTGGCGAGAATTTTATTGAGGATTTTTGCATCTATGTTCATCAGGGATATTGGTCTGTAATTCTCTTTCAGTGCTGCATCTTTTTCCGGCTTAGGAATTAAGGTGATGCTGGCTTCATAGAAAGAATTTGGGAGGATTCCCTCTTTTTCGATTGTTCTGAATAGTTTGAGAAGAATTGGAGTTAGTTCTTCTTTAAATGTCTGGTAGAATTCAGCAGTGAATCCATCTGGTCCTGGGCTTTTCTTTGTTGGGAGGGCCTTTATTACTGTTTCAATTTCTGTCTCAGTTATGGGTCAGTTTAGGTTTTCTATGTCTTCCTGGTTCAATTTAGGTAGATTGCAGGTTCTCATTTTTTTTTTTTTTGGAAAATTTTGCATAGTTTTCTCATAATACACATTTTCCATGAATGTCTTAAAGACTTCTCTATGTATGGATTTCAAATTTGTTTGCATCAAAATAAACTTACCTTTTAATTCAATTTTCACAAAATATTTGAAGTGCTCTTGGATAAGAGAAGCTTGGGTAACTGGGAGCAGTCACTGTCTCATCTGGTACTGAGGGGCATGACCGTATGAAACAGGAATCTGGTAGCAAGGGCCAGGTTGTGATGGAAGGGCAAGTGGCAGGTAGAGTTAGAGGTGAGCATGAGGGACAGCAGATCACTGTCTGACTGGTCTCCAGGTGTCTTCAAATCTTAGAATGTTTGTACTCACTGCCTATATTAAAAGATCATAAATTAAGCTCAGACTGGAGTATGAAGTCATTGTTGATTTTCACATGTACCTAAGATTATTTGGCCATGAGTGTCTGGGAGATATGTGAAAAGCAAATTCTAGATTCAAGAAAACTCTCCTGTGTTGAGCCATGAGGCTCATTTTCCTAGGAACTGTAGAGAAAGTGGTTGGGAGGTGTGGCAAAGAGCTTATTTCTTTTGTTTTTGGTACTAGTCAACCCTAATGCCTATTTCTTCTTGTCATGGGGGTGTGGTGGGAGAAGTAGCTCATTCATATGTTGCCAGTTGTGGCTATAAATTTTGTTCTAACAGACATGGATGATCTTTTCTGTTTTCACTTGCAATTCTGAAAAAAAATCAGTGACTTGGAATTCCTTATTTTAGTTAATCATAAAATAAGTTAATTTAATTAACATTGTGTTGATAGATATCAAATATGAAAAAGGTCATATGGAAAAGACAACTCTTAAACCTCACTTAAAATATGTAATTTGTAACACGGAGCACTTTAGTGTGAAAACATAACACTCTTAAGGATCTTGAATGGAAGAGCAATGAGTGCTAGCCTAGGACAAGAAGAAAAAGGCTATGTGAAAGGCTCAGAAGTCAATTTTATTCTTTTCAAGATACATTTCCACTGAGTGAACTAAAATGTCACCTTAAGTATCAGCATATTTTTAAAGAAACCCTCCAAGACCAGGGCAAATGCCCTTTTGTTTATCAGGATCTAAGTAAAGAATTTTTTTTTTTTTTTTTGAAAATGAATGATTCATACGTTCAGGATTCTATCAGATAGAACTCAAAGAGATTTGTTTAGCATCCGGATACTTCTAGAAGTCTAAAGCTATCATGAAACATTTTTTCAAAATCTAAATAACTGACAGAAAAACATCTATGTATGGGAGTTTCTTAGAAATATTTTAGGCCGGCTCCGTGGCTCAATAGGCTAATACTCCGCCTAGCGGCGCCGGCACACCGGGTTCTAGTCCTGGTTGGGGCGTCAGATTCAGTCCCGGTTGCCCTTCTTCCAGGCCAGCCCTCTGCTATGGCCCGGGGGTGCAGTGGAGGATGGCCCAGGTCCTTGGGCACTGTACCTGCATGGGAGACCAGGAGAAGCACCTGGCTCCTGGCTTCAGATCAGCGCGATGCACCAGCTGCAGCGCGCTGGCCGCAGCAGCCATTGGAGGGTGAACCAATGGCAAAAGGAAGACCTTTCTCTCTCTCTCTCTCTCTCTCTCTCACTGTCCACTCTGCCTGTCAAAAATAAAAAAAATTAAAAAAAATTTAAAAAAAGAAATATTTTAAGCAGTAAGCATATTTACATTTTCCTGATATAAAATGTCAGGACTTTGCATAAGTTAATTTCTATTCCTTGGTCCAATTTGAATAAATTATGAAATAGGGCCATGTGTGTTTTCATGAGCCAGAAACACATTTTCAAGTTCAATTGAGTATTTCTAGGTTTGGAGGCAGATTTGCTAATCTTTTTTGTGTACACCATTGCTTCTCCACCAGAGTGAAAAACTCCTGCACTGTGAGGCTCATGCTTCTGGCCTATTCTCTGTGCCATCATGAACACCAAGAAGTATTTTTGTCACCCATGAACATAGAGATAGATGCTATTTGTTAAAGTCTTAAGCATTAGGCTTAAAGTCATCATCTCCATTTTTGTCAGTTCTTTGCCTCATTTTTGTCAGTTTTCAGTTGGTTTTCCATCCATGTGTATTTCACATCTCATTTGGACATTTTGGATTCCCCATACCTAGAATACTTTCTTCTTGGCATCAAAGCCACCTCTTGATTTTTTTATGTCCAATGAAGGATTCCTTTTGGTCTCTATGTTCATGATTAAATATTGCTCCCCAGGCTTCATTCTGTGTGCCTTCCTTGGGGCATTTCATTTCTCTAATGGTGTCAATAGACAGCTATAATGGATGAAAAAAATCTGTAGCTCTAGTATAGAAATAATCTTTGAACTCAAGTTCCCAGTGAAATTTTATATTGGGTCTCTGCATTTAGAAACTGCGATGATTTGGATTAGTTTGTGTGTCCCAAAAAGTCCGTGTGGCAAAGGCTTGATCCTTGGATGGTAGAAACTTTAGGAGATAAGGCCTAGTGAGAGGTACTTAGGTCATTGGGGATGGACACATAGAAGTAATTGTCATGAGAAGGTTATTATAAAAGCCCAAGTTTGGGCCCAACCTCTCTCTTTGCTTCTTGGCTAACGACATGATCCTTCCTCTGCATGCATGCAGTCATCTGCCATGAATGAGGTTTTGCCAAAGCATGCATCATGCCATTTGGATTTAAGCCTCCAGAACTGTAAGTTAACTAAATAACAGCTTGCCTCAAGTATTTTGTTATAGTCGCAAAAACCTAATACAGAGGTCTAACAAAAGTCTCAAAAGCAGCATGTTTCTCATGCATTCATTACCTTCTACCTTGTCAATTTTCCATTGTCCAGTTCATTGGGGGAGATTAAAATTGCTTTCTTTCCTCTTTTTGAATCTTATCGTTGGCATCTGGTTCAAACCTTAAAGTTGGAAGCTATGTTTTGCTACTTCTTTTCTATAATATTTTATCTCTATAAAACCAATCCTGGGGCTGGTATTGTGGCACAGTGGGTTCACCTGTTGCCTACAATGACTGATACCCAGCATCCCATAATGAAGTGTTGTTTTGAGTGCTGGCTGCTCCTATTCAGATTCAACTCCCTGGGAAAGTAGGTGCTTGGGCCCCTGATACCTACGAGGGAGACCCAGATGGAGTTCCAAGCTCCTGGTTTTGATCTGGCTTAGCCCTGGCCATTGGGGCCATTTAGCTGATGGAAGATTGATTTTTCCCTCACCCCTTCTTCCTTTGTCTTTCCCCTTTTCTCCCTGTAACTCTGTCTTTCAAATAAATAAATAATAAGTAAATAAATAAACAAACAAACTAGTACTGTAGATTCTCCTTCCTGAATAAACCACAATATCTCTAAAATTTGCTTTATTTCTCCTAAATTTCCTGCAATTACCCATTTACAGATGATGACTATTTCAAAAACTGTATTTCAAAAACTTTGCTGCCTTCAGCTTACCTATCATCTAAGTATCTTTACTCCA
Organism: Oryctolagus cuniculus; assembly: GCF_051225735.1. NCBI lineage: Eukaryota > Metazoa > Chordata > Mammalia > Lagomorpha > Leporidae > Oryctolagus > Oryctolagus cuniculus. Next base: position 103,173,509 of record NC_142870.1, read on the forward strand.
AAAAGTAATTATAATTATTTTACTCCTCTTTGATAGTATCCCTTTTCAAAACCTGAATTCCTAATTATTTGATTACAATGCCTGGTTCTTACATCCCAGCCTCATTTCCTGCCATTCCTTTCTTTGGAAACCTCTAAGTCCCTCTCATGTTTCTTTTTTTCTCTATTCAGAACATTCTCCCATTATTGTCTGTTCCATGTAGGTTCTCAAGAGGCTGACTTCTATGTATCTTGATTTTAATTGGACCTCTCTTGGTTGTCTCTCTTAATACTCCATGACTGCTTGCCTTTTTTTTTTTCTGATTACATTTTAAGTCCAGATTGCTTTATCACTTTGTTCACCATTGCTTCTTCACTGCTCAGAAAAGTGCCTAGAATGTAGTAGACACTTGATACAAAATGTAAAGGATAAATATATCAATAGGCAGGATTGCTGAGGACTCAAGAACTCAAGTCTGGAGGTAAGTACATACACTTTGGAATTCCTTTTCCACTGTTACTGGCTCTGTGGTATTGGACATATTCTTTAATTAAAAATATATGTATACAGTGTATTTTTTTCTTTTCATGCATCTTTTCTCTGAATGACTATGCTAGGGAGGAGGTAGATCATGAACAAAAAAACAACTTATAAATAAATAAATATATCATGTTGGGAAAGTGCTATGAGGAAAATGGGTGAAGCATCACTATGTGGGACAGCAGTGGTCATTCAACATTTAAACTCTGATATCAGAGAGAAGCGAGTCGGCCACGGGAGGAGCTTGAGGAGAACATTGTTGGAGGAGGCACAGTGACTGAGAGTTCTTCAGAAATCTGTGCCTTCTTCCCTCATTTGTAAATTAGAATGGTAATAGTAACTACCACATGAGATGGCTTCAAGGTTTGAACCAGATAAGTCATGGACAGCGTCTATCCCACTAAACATGTATTAGTAATATTATGGACAGTAAAGTGGAACAGGCTGTCCTTTCATGAATGGGGTGGTCTTTAGTTATGGATATTTCACTTTGTGTGCCCACTGTCAAATCCATCTGGGCAAATCATAACAGCACCTACTAAGTGTGAGGCAGTATGATGCCTGCCTTGGAAATCTTAAGAAATATCTAGGATCTAGGGTCTTTTTTATATTTTACTTTTCATTTCTGTTGTTTATTACTGCTTCATCTCACTATCCATCCTAGAAGCTACTTCCTCATGCACACACACACACACATGCACACACACATTCACATCCCTCTTTTATTTTCCCTCTGTATGGCTGCTTGGAAATTCAGTATATGTGGCTTTTCTTGGGTGATGACCTTATAAATCATTTGAATCACAGTTGGTATTTCTGAACATTTGAAATGCTCACGGCAAGGAAGCCTTCACATTTCTGAAAGAAAGGCTGTCACAAATACTGAACTTTATTGAAAAAGAAGCCAGATGCTAATGGAAAATATAAATGTTATCCAAGAAAAGTTTTGTATTTGTATATTAAAAATATTTTTGTACCTAATAGCTTTATGTGCCTATATTTCTTTTCTTCATATAGATGTCCACTTCCAAGGAAATGATGACTGAAATGTTGGAAATGTAAAATTAATTAACAGCTTGTATAGTTCATTTGGCTCCTGCAGATTCAATAATGGCTTTATTTGTATATAACTGTGTCTGTTCCTTATGTTTGACAAGTTTGGACAAAATATCTGCTCTGCATAATTTCTGGGTTTCTGATGCTGCTGAGAAAACTGCAAGGATAAGAGGCAATGAAAGGGGAATGAAAGGCTGAAAAATGTTTTTGTGAGGGATTATGCTTTTATCTGAACTCATTGTGTGTCAATCCTGGGTTTTTATTAAAAATGAGAGGATATTTTTAGGCTAATGGCTTCCTTTATGGAAATAAAGTAAAGGAAGTGACATTTTAATTGTAATTTTTAAAGCACAAAAGTTACACCTTTAAAGATGTTTTTGTAACTTGATTGCCAAATGTCCCTCAATAATGAAATGTTGATCTAAATCTGACATCTAAAAAAAAGTCATGAAACTTACATTCATTCTTTTACCCATTATTTAATTCTTTTTATGTTTTTATCTTGTTTCTTTCTTTCTTTTTATACAAAATTATACCAAAACTACCCAAAATACTAGGGATCCTATTCTTAAACTTAAATTTTTCCTGGTAAAACCTCTATTTAATATGTATGGTATAAAATACTATTTTTAGTATGTAGTTGTAGGGCAGAGTATAAAACAAATCTCATCAAATTTACAGGTTAGTTTTCTATTTAAGAATTATCACTCTGATGTGAGAATGACTTCTTTTAATATATATGTAAACGTGTTTATACAGCATTCATAAATATAAATATATACATTGATATGTGTTTATGTGAGTATATTTCATCCTTGAGAAAACTTCCTGATTATGTGTGGGACTTCTAAATTATTTTTAAAGTGTTGTTACTATCAGATTTCCAAAGTCATAGATTGGGAATATTTGGGGAACAATTGGTACATGAAGTTTCAGAACTTAACACTGTGAAGTCTGAAGACAATTACCATGAGTAATTGTCTTTTTTAATGTGTAAATTTGTTGATTTATATAAGGAGAACACATTTCATATATTTCATAAATGCAGTTTTAAGAACATAATAATGCTTCCACCCTCTCTATTTTTTCCTTTCTTATTTTTCTTTTGATTTTTACAATATCACACTTCCAATTTACTTTATAACAACAAGCTTAATCCTCTATTAAATGAATAATTCAACAAGTAGAGAGTAGACAGACCATTGTTTCTCAGGTGTATAGACAAGGACTATAAACAATAATCAAATCTCAAGATGTCAGTTTTACTCATATGCATTATATTTCTTTGTCTTTGGAAATACCAAGTATTGGTAAACCTGTTGATAGATTCTCCGAGCATTCATTAGAACATAGGACAACAAGTACTGTTTGTTAATTCAATATTTATTAGCATCTATCAAATACCAAGAATTGCAGTTCTAGAGGAGCAACCTGTCATTGCCCTGGTTTTCAGCTGCTGTCGTGTCGCCATCTCCCCTTTCTCTTGGGATCAGCACACTCTCTCCTTACACACCTCTTAGTTTTTTGGCCTTGGTGGGCAATGGTCATGATGCCGATGGCTTCTGAGCCCATGGAACTGACAGAGTGATAAATTCATGGAGAAGCAAATGAATCATGGGAAGATCCATATGTTGATATTTGAGATGAAATAGTTGCTTTCATTTGGAGTTACTAATCTGAAATCATGTTATCTAGGATGTTTCTGTTAATGAACGCAGAAGTTTCCTGCTTTGCTTAAATTATAATCGGATTTTCTATCTCTTGGCAGCCAATTGACTTGACTAATGAAATTGTGGATGCAGAGATGAATAAAATACAATTATAGCCTTTAAGTTATTATATTTAATTAGAATGTTTATGAAACAATAGTTCATATGCAATTTGGAAGGTGTTACTTGTGGTTCCTACACAGTGAAATGGAGTCAGAGAAGAGAGAAAGTTGATTTAACAGTGCTGGAGAAGGCTTTGGAGTGGCATTTGAGCTGGGTGCTTAATTATGTTTGGGATGTCTTTAAGGTAAGACTAGCTAGAGAAGAAGGAATACTCAGCCCCAAAATATAGCATATCAAAGCATATGAACTCAGAAAAGATATGTTGTGCTCAGGCTTTTTTACTGCTGGGTAAACTGTGAAGACAAATAGATGATGGCTGGATGAGTAGAGGATTTAATGGGTTTGGTACAATTTGAAAGCTATCTACTTCTGGAAAAAATCTCTTTTAAAATACAATATCAGAGAAATTTTAAAAAATCCTGTCAAATGATAAATTAAAAAAAGTTTAAATACACAAGGATTGAAAGCTTCCTACTACTTTCCTGCTTTCCCTGTATGAAACAGCCATTTTAGAAGATCTTTCATATGCTGGCCAGAGCAATGGGTGAAGGAAGAAACTGATAAAGAGAAAAAGGACAAATTATCAGTGAAAAATAATAGGTGGATAACTGGGAAAGCAAAGAGTCCTTCTGGAAAAATGAAAGAATGGAAATGAAAAGAGTGAAGGAAAAAAAGCCAGAGAAGGCTGAATATTAAGAGTTTCTGAGCACGTTAAACACTTGATTCCAGCAGCAAAGGAGGAGACACTGTGGGTAACAATAATATTATGTGAGATAGTAGAGGAAATGCAGGATAGTTATATTTAAAACCACTGCTGTGCTCTTTAAGACTTTAAAGTTTTGAAAATTTATTTTAGAGAAAGAAACAGACACACACACACACAGACACACACATATACACACACAGTGAGAGTCACAATTTACTGGCCTGCTACACAAATGCCAGTAACAGCTGTGGCTGGGCTAGGGCCAATGCGAGGATCTAGAAACTCAATCCAGGTCTCCCACATGGGTGGCGGAACCCTGTCACTTGAGGCATCACTGCTGCCTCCCAGGACTGCATCACTAGAAAGCTAAAATCAGAGATGGAGCTGGGCATCAAACACTGGCACTCTCATGTGGGGCATATGTTCCCATCAGCATCTTAACCCCCAGGGGAAACGCTTGTCCCCACTGTGGTTTTTTTTTTTTTTATTTCACAGGTAGAGTTATAGACAATGAGAGAGCGAGAGAGAGAGAGAGAGAGAGAGAGGTCTTCCTTCCATTGGTTCACTCCCCAAATGGCTGCTATGGCCAGCGCTGCACCGATCCGAAGCCAGGAGCCAGGTGCTTCTTCCTGGTCTCCCATGGGGTGCAGGGACCCAAGAACTTGTGCCATCCTCCACTGCCCTCCTGGGCCACAGCAGAGAGCTGGACTGGAAGAGGAGCAACCAGGACTAGAACTGGTGCCCATATGGGATGCCGGTGCCACAGGCAGAGGATTAACCAAGTGAGCCATGGCACTGGCCCCCCTACTATGTGTTCTGACCATAGTTTCCCTTTGCTGCCTCTTCCAGCAATACTGTTTATTAAATGATTTTTTATCATTATTGATATGTTCCTTTTGTATGAGACATCTGATTAGGCCATCCAATTTTAATCAATATATAAAAGCAAGCAACTTCTCTATGTATCTTCAGCTTGGAAAAGATTAAGTGTGTGTTCCAAATTTTACTTTAGTTAGGCTAATGCATAGAAGGGTGTGATGGTTCATTTTATGGCAGATTGGCTGGGCCACAATGCTCAGATATGTGATCAAACACTAGACTAGATGGTGCCATGAAGGGTATTTTTAGATGCAATTAATATTTAACAAGTAGATTTTGAATAAAGCAGATTGTCTTCCATTGCAAGAATGGGCCTCACTAATAAATTGTGGAAGATTTTAAGAGAAGGAAAAAAACTCTGAAGTCCCCAGAAGAAGAGGAAATGCTGCCTTTACCCTGTCTTCTGACTTGAGCAGAAGCACCAACTTTTCCCACAGTTTAAGCTTGCTGGCCCAGCCTGCAAATCTTTGATTTGATAGCCCATCAATCATGTCAGCCTATTTCTTAAAACAAATCTCTGCTTGTCTGTCTCTGTCTCTTTGTCTCTCTCTCTCTGTATATATCACACACACACATACCCACGCACACCCCAAAGCACACCCTGTTGATTCTGTTTCTTTAAAGAACTCCAGGCAATGCAAAGTGCTAGCATCCAAAATGAGCTAATTAAGTCTATTTGAGCCTGTTTGATAGCATGTTATTAACACTATAGAATGGAAAGAAGTGAGACATGTGTTCAAGATTCAGATCCCAAGATGCTTGACCAGCTGGTCTATGTCTTATAAACATAGAGCCTTTCTGAGAAGAATGGAGACTCAGGCCCACACAAAAAGTTGGAAGAGAGAGAATTAGAGCAAGATGGGGCCAGGATGAGGGCATAGCCTAGGGGAACAAATTTCCTGAAATCAATTGATCTAAAATGTCTTCTTTCCAAACAAGAAAAGTTTCCATTTTGACATCAGAACTTTGGTCCAAGTATCATTGTTTTTGACCTTGATTACTATTAATATTTCTCTAAGGCTTAGAATTTATTGGTTGGGAAAAGAAAGTGGGAGAAAGAAGTTTTGAGTTCATTTCAAAATTCAAGGTAAAGTTTAGGTACCTGTAAGACTCAATTTCTATCATCTTTCCTAAAAAAAAGCAAAAAACAAAAAAAAAACCAAATTTTTACGATACTCTCCTGTTGTTCTTAAAATTTCTTTTGGGGACCGGCGCGTGGCTCACTTGGCTAATCCTCTGCCTGCAGTGCCGGCATCCCATGTGGGCGATGGTTCTAGTCCCGGCTGTTCCTCTTCCAGTCCAGCTCTCTGTTGTGGCCTGGGAGGGCAGTGGAGGATGGCCCAATTGCTTGGGCGCCTGCACCCGTGTGGGAGACCAGGAGGAGGCACCTGGCTCCTGGCTTCGGATGGGCGTAGCTCCGGCCATGGCGGCCATTTGTGGGGTGAACCAACAGAAGGAAGACCTTTCTCTCTGTCTCTCTGTCTCTCACTGTATAACTCTGCCTGTCAAATAAATAAATTTTTTTTCTTTTGACCCACAACACATTTTTCTGCACTGCCTTTTGCTCTGACTCCCCTTAACAACACTGCCATTACAGAATACATCAGAAAGAGTGTCAGTAATTTAGGTGCAGGAAGAAGTACTGAGTGTACTTACTGAATTCAGAGAGGTGCTCAATGTCTTTTTTGGATGAGGTATCATGTCATCTGTGAAACCTAAATCAGTAATCTAACACTACGGATGTTCTTATGATAGTTTTGAGCTTTTTAAAGACATTAAAATATATATATGAAATTGGTATGTATATGTATGGCCAACCAAACTAGATCCAGTATTAAACACGTAGAAATGGTCAAGAGAACCACCTTCCAAGAGGTACAATTTTCTAACCTATATCTCCTGTTGCATTTGGTATTAGCTTATACCCACAGTAGGAATCAAATACTTTTGGAATTAAATTTTTCAATCAAATGGTTCAAAATTTCAAAGTGATGCTGATGGTTTATATATAGTGATAAGCAAAATTATCTTCTGAATAGGAATATGTTAGGTTTCCGAATTAAAGAGCACAGCTTTTAATGAAATAAAAGAATATTTTCTATACTTTTTAATGATGTCAGCAAGCAACACATATTGCTATGCTCTCATGGATGCACTTTGGTAGTATCCCTCTATGCCCAGCTGGGGATGAGTGGCTTTATTTAGTAAAGCTCCTGAAGCAATGCTAACCAGTTATGACCTCCTCGAGAGGTAGGAACAGCAAGCAAATCTCACTGGTATTATTATTAGGGAAGAATACTGGGAAACCAATACAACAGACTCCTTTTCAAAGAAAAAATACACTCATAAATAGAAAAGTGTTTTGAGTGTGGCTGACCCTACAAAAGATTAAAACTAAAGTAAAAATAAATCAAATAGCACTTTAAAATACTTTGTTCTTCACTTGTACAATCAGTGTTCCATATATGTGCTATAAATACCAGAGTATAATTGTGTAATATATGACAACAATATGTGACATTTAAATCTATACTATGGATGTAATCCAAGTCGATATAGTAATCACTGTAGGTTCTGAGTGGAGACTATGTGTGGGGAAAGGTGCTAGGCTCCTCAAGCGTGTCCTCTGATTTATTTTCCTAACAGAGATATGAAGTAAGTTTTCTTAGCTGCATTTTTAAAAGGAGAGACGGAGACACAGTGAAGTTAAGTAACTTGATTAGAGCAAGAGAGCTAGGAAGTTTGTAGGGCAGAAAACTTGAGCCAGGTCTGTTATTCCAAAGTCTGTGCTGTTGCTGGCAGCTATTTATCATTGCTGACGTGTAAATAAATAAATAAATAAATTAGCCAAAGCAAGCCAAAAAACCTCTATATGCAACATGGTGAGTGTATTTGTTTTATTTGTTGTTCATGAAGTAAAACAAGCAAACTAAAAGAATAGCTTCTATTAAAGAAAAATTTGCCGGATGTAACAGTATATTAAAAAAAAACCCTGCAAACTAGATAAAACTACAATTTCACTTTGAGTACATTGTTGGTGACTGTTCACTGAGCTCACACAAAACAAAAAATTAGCAAATCTCAGTTTTCAAGGTCTAATATCCTTGGATATTAGCACTAAGATTATAACATGTGTTTGATTGCTCTAGAATTGAATGTATGAACCATATTGAATATGTTAAAAATTAATTAAAAACAAATTTTAGGCATTGGGAAAAGAAGAATTGTTCTAGACTGTAAGTAATGTGATGAAGTTTGAAGGGAAAACAGCCTTGGAAATATGCATTATATGTAGTTTTGACTTTTTTTTTTTTTTTTTTTTTTTTGGACAGGCAGAGTTAGACAGTGAGAGAGAGAGAGAGACAGAGAGAAAGGTCTTCCTTTTCCGTTGGTTCACCCCCGAGTGCCACCGGTGTGCTGCGGCTGGCGTGCTGCGCCAATCTGAAGCCAGGAGCCAGGGGCTTCCTCCCTCTCATGTGGGTGTAGGGGCCCAAGCACTTGGGCCATCCTCCACTGACTTCCTGAGCCACAACAGAGAGCTGGCCTGGAAGAGGGGCAACCGGGACAGAATCCGGCACCCCAACGGGGACTAGAACCTGGGGTGCCAGCGCCGCAGGTGGAGGATTAGCCTAGTGAGCCGTGGCACCGGCCCTAGTTTGACTTTGAGTAAGAGTCAAACAAAAGATTTAAGAGAGAGCATTGGAGAGTCTTCTGAGATCTCTTATTACTGGATGTAAAAAAAACCCTTGGGTTTGAGCGTTTGTTACAGTGTTTGGAGGGGCTGGTGCTGTGACGTAGTGGGCTAAGCCTCCGCCTGCAGAGCCAGCATCCCAAGTGGGAGCCAGTTCATGCCCTGGCTACTCCTCTTCAATCCAGCTCTCTGCTGCAGTCTGGTAAAGCAGTGGAGGATGGCTCAAGCACTTGGGCCCCTGCACCTGTGTGGGAAGCCTGGAGGAATCTCCTGACTCCTGGCTTCCGATCTGCTCAGCTCCAGCCATTTTCTGTCTCTCCCTCGCTCTGTCTGTAACTCTAACTCTCAAATAAATAAATAAAATCTTGAAAAAAAAAAAAAAAAAGAGTGACACTGCTTGGGATGTTCACATCCCATATTGGGAGTGTCTGGGTTTGAGCCTCAGAAATTTCCAATTCTAGGTTCTTGCTAATGCGCACCCTGGTAGTCAGCAGGTGATGGCCCAAGTATTTGGGTCCCTGCCATCCATGTGGGAGTGTAGGTTGAGTTTTTGGCTCCTGACTTCAGCCTGGCCCAGCCCCAGATATTTCAGGTATCTGTGGAGTGAAATTGTAACTGGAAGATCTCTCTCCTCTCTTTCTCTCCTTCTATCCCTCTCTTTTTACCTATCCCTTTCTGCCTTTCAAATACAGTGAAAATAAATAAAATAATTTATTAAAAACTAAAAAATACCACAAAGTCTAAAATCATGGATTTTGTGCTAAGATTATAATATGTGTTTGACATCTCTTCCTCATTTTTGACTGCTCTTATTATTTTCTGAAGGAGTATTTTCCAGGAACATAAGTATCTAATTTTACTAATCCATACTTGTCTTCTCTATGAAATCAGGTATTGTATACTACTGCTATATTTGAATTTTTTCTGAAATTGACTTTGAGCTAAGCTTATTTTCCATTCCGAATCAGACGATTGAGCTTGCTATATGACAACAGTGTAGATGGATATTATATATAGACTTCACTTTGTCTGGATATATTCTAAATTCCACAGCAAATAGAAACCATGCCACAGCAGAAACGATACTGATGGATAAATACGTCAGGCTTACAGGAGGTAAAATGCAATTGTTCTGATATGCACATTTTTTTAAATTTTTTTTTTTTTATGTTTTGACAGGCAGAGTGGACAGTGAGAGAGAGAGACAGAGAGAAAGGTCTTCCTTTGCCGTTGGTTCACCCTCCAATGGCCACCGCGGCCGGCGCGTTGTGGACGGCGCACCACGTTGATCCGATGGCAGAAGCCAGGTGCTTATCCTGGTCTCCCATGGGGTGCAGGGCTCAAGCACTTGGGTCATCCTCCACTGCCTTCCTGGGCCACAGCAGAGAGCTGGCCTGGAAGAGGGGCAACCGGGACAGAATCCGGCGCCCCGACCGGGACTAGAACCCGGTGTGCTGGCGCCGCAAGGCGGAGGATTAGCCTAGTGAGCCGCGGCGCCGGCCTCTGTTATGCACATTTATTTGATGTGTATTTATTCAACATCTACCAGCTATGAGGCACTGTCATAGGCATGTAGGATACACTAATGAATAAAATGAACTAAGTGGACTGAATGAACTAAAATCCACACCTTAAGATGTGTATCTTCTGCTAAAAGGTGTATTGTAAACATTGCAAACTACTATTCAACATACTCTTAGGCCAAATATCAGAAAAAATTTTCTGCAATGGGCCTGATAAGACATATTTTAGACTTTGGTGGCTATGGTTTCTGTTGCAACTACTCAGATCTGCTACTGTGATGTCAAAGTGTAGACAACATGTAAATGAGTGCAGTTATAGTCCAATCAAACTTTATTTACAAAAATGGGCATTGGATCTAGCTTATAGATGATCTTAGTCTAAGTGTGTGACTTGATGAGTTGGAAAGACATGAGTTGGAAAAGCACAAAAGTTACACAATTTCATTTTGCATTTGAGTAAATGAGATCTTGAGAGGTTTATTGATTAACTTCAGATAAGAAAGTAAACTAGCAGAAGCAGGGCAAGAACCTATAACTTGCATCTCCTCATAGAGTTTCTACTTTACTATTTTGCTTTTACAGCTCTGGGAGTCGTAAGAATTATACTATGGTTGTAGAAAGTATAAGAGAACATTATTATTCTTTTTCTTAAAGTCCAGATACTACTCCTTCTAAAAACTCAACCATATATTACCACTTCTACTACCAAAAACTTACCAGCATCACTGTGACCACTACAACCACCATGACCAACCTCCCTCAATGCCATCACCAATTTCACTCTCACTATTATTATCACCCACCATCATCACAATACAAGAAACAACCAAAGACCTGCACAATCACTCTCATAGTCATCAGATTGAGTTTACTTAACTTCGTCTGGGTATACAATCAAGTGTAAACATGAAAGAACTTCGGCAAGAGTTTGAGCAATTGTTTCTTATGGTGTTTGGATTTGTGCTGCTGATTAGCAAGATGGATTAGACAGCACTTCGAACTGGAGATGCATTGATAAAGAAGCAGTAATCACTTGGGTTAACCAGAAAAGCAGTCAGCTAATCATGCTTGGTTGTAAATGACTATGTCATTATCTTATTCCAGAAAACCCTTTTTAAATATTTATTTTGTTTGTTTAAAAGGCAGAGTTATGGAGGAGGAATGGGAGAGATACAGAGAAAGATGTGGCTGCAACAGCCAGGGCTGGGGGCTGGGTCAGGTTGAGGCCAGGAGCCAAGAGCTTCATCTGGGTCTCCCACGTTGGTGGAGGGGCCCAAACACTCAGGCAATCTTTCACTGCTTTCCCAGGCACATTAGCAGGGAACTGGGTCAGAAATGAAGCAACTAGGCCTTGAACCAGCACCCATTTTGGGATGCCAGTGTTGCAGGCAGCGGTTTAACTCATAGTCCCCAAGCACATTTAAAAAAAATTTCTTACGTGCATTTTTGAATTTTGTTAACAACACAGGTTTTCTACTGAAAACATATAAAATCCAGATAGGGAATAGATGAAAATTAATATCATTAATCCATATATAATTATAATTAACAATTTAGGGTGCACCTTTTTTGTGTATAAATACACATACATACAATGGCACAAATATGAGGCCATAGAATCTATTCCAATTTTAGCTAATATTTTCTTTTAACATATAGCAAACAAGTTCCATATAATAGCACCATTTTAAGGATCTCATAGACATTTCACTTTGTGATTCTGCCATAATTTATTTAATCAACTACTTATGTATTTAGATCATTTCCAATTTTTTGCTATTACTGAAAAAAATATTTATCTTTCCATATATTCTGACCACTTTTCTTTGGATTCATTTCTAGACATGGAAAATTAAATCATAAGCACATTTAAAATTTTCTTTTCAGTAATTTTTTTTGAGAGCAAGGGAGGGAGAGAGAGTGATGAGAGCGATATATCTGATCTACTCACCCATCTGCTGGTTTATTCCCCCAAAAGTCCACATAGCCCTGTTAGGCAAAACCAGGAGTCAGGGACTCAATCCAAGTCTCCAACCTGGGTGGCAGGAACTTGAGCCATCACTGCTCCTCCCTAAGGGTCTGTACTATCAGGAAACTGCAGTCAGGTGCTGGAGCAGACGCTGAGCTGAGGTGCTCTAATATGAGATGTGGGCATCTAACTGTTGGGCTAAAGACTTGCTCCCCCAGCACATTTTTTAATCTTTAAAAAATTCTTGTTAAATTACCATCAGAAAATTTGTATAAATTTTTACTCATTCACACAGCACATGAAAATATTCCCATCTCTCCTCTACCCCAAATAAAATACCCATTTAATTTACAAGTGACTCTACTGTAATGTCCAAAGCGTAATTCTGTTCTTTCTACATACAATTTATTCACATTTCCAATCATTCCAATAAACTTTTATTGAAAAGCTAGTGTGGCTAAGTCACTGTGCTGGATAGCAAAAATACAAAGATGAATAATCTATTATTTTTTGTTAAGTCAGCATCTTTTACTTGTTAAAGTCTAGGTACACGGCTACCAATTTATTTCATTAAAAAAGGTGAGGAGATATATAAATCTTGTTAGATGAGCTTTCATTGGAGAAAAACTCTTTCTATATATTGTGGTTCCAACCAAAATAAATCCATTACTGTGGGGAGCAACTCGGACTAGACTAAGTTACTGGAATTAAGACTTATTCTATGCATCTGCTCTCCCACAATATGGCGCTGAGAAGAGAGAAACAGCTTCTACACAGCTCCCTCCAGTTCAACCAACAAACTGTAGGAGCTGCTCCTGATTGGAGGAGAGCAGCGTACTCGGCGTGTGGGTAGCAGAGTTGGGATTGGTGGATGAGGACTATAAAGGAGGAGAGAGACAACATGCACCAGGAACATCTGAGGGAACACCTGTGCAGCCCCCGAGAGAGCCGGCCGGCGGTGTGCCGCTCCCCCGCGGAAGTGGGGAAAGTGGCAGGGGGAACCGCCCTTCCACGGAGGTGGAAGGGATGGTAGCCAACCCGGGAAGAACCAGCAGCAAACCCGGGGAGGGCTGAGCAGACGAAAGAACAGTGCAGGGTCCTGTGTCGTTCCTCCACGAAGACGGGGAGCGACAATTACAAATAATTTGTCAGTTTCTTGTATATATGATATAAGAATCAACATTTCCTACAACATTTAAGATTCATGCTTTAGATAAGTTAACGTAACTTCTGTCTGATCCATTTCTATCACATGTATTTATTGGACTGCTAAGAAAAAATATTAGGGCTGGCGCCGCGGCTCACTAGGCTAATCCTCCACCTGCGGCGCAGGCACCTGGGGTTCTAGTCCAGGTTGGGGCGCCGGATTCTGTCCCGGTTGCTCCTCTTCCAAGCCAGCTCTCTGCTGTGGCCCAGTAGGCAGTGGAGGCTGACCCAAGTGCTTGGGCCCTGCACCCACATGGGAGACCAGGAGGAAGCACCTGGCTCCTGGCTTCGGATTGGCACAGTGCTGCCGGTAGCAGCCACTTGGGTGGTGAACCAAGTCTCTCTCTCTCACTGTCTAACTCTGCCTGTCAAAAAGAAAAAAAAAAAAAGAAAAAAAAAGAAAAAATATTAGTAGTCATCAATAAAATACTTTCTGGCTCATAAACAAACTCTGAACTAATTATTCTGCCCCCCTCCAAAAAAAAAACCTTCTTGCCCTACTGCTCAATTAATGACATCTGTCAAGACATAACAACAACAACAAAAAGCAACACAAGTATTACTATATGAGATCATGTTGGATATCTTGAAAATAAAGCTTCATGTTGCAAAGCAAAATTAAGATTGAGGTAAATAATTGCACAGCAAAAATATTTTTTCCCTTAAATTTTGTTTTCTGCTGTATTCTCTGAGGTTGGTGAGTGGCTTCCTCAACAATCTCTTTCTTGCTTCTTGCTAAACCTGGAAAACCTTGGGCAATGTACACTGTCTTCAAATTCAATCAAATGTGGGAACTTTTTATTTCCCCATAATATCCTTTTATCTAATTCAGTTTATATCAATAACATTATTAGACTTTTGTACTGAGTTGTAGCTATTTTTTTAAATTAAAGAATTTCATAACAGCTTATACTTTTTTCATTTGGGATTTATTTATGTTCAGAAGTGAAATATAGCCGCTCATATAACAGTTAGTTTGTTCTCTCAATATATTCTTTTGCTTTTTGAATTGTGGTTGATTTTTTCTTGCATGAAACTTGCTTAAACTGTAACAATTTGTTTTTAAAATAAATCATGATAATGACTAATTTGAATTCCTTTGTTTTAAAGTGGCACTGAATCATTCTTCTGATATTTTGTTTAAAAGTAAAATAAACCATACAACATATGAAACTAGTTCTTTGATATACTTTCATTGTGTCCTCATTGTTCTAAAGTAATTTTCTGTTATATATTTCTCAATTAAAATCCAGTTGAAATTTAATATGTTCAGAAAATCATAATCATATATAACATGTAAAAGCCTTAGTCTCGGCCGGCGCTGCGGCGCAATAGGCTAATCTTCCACCTTGCGGCTCTGGCACACCGGGTTCTAGTCCCGGGGCACTCAATTCTGTCCCAGTTGCTCCTCTTCCAGGCCAGCTCTCTGCTGTGGCCAGGGAGTGCAGTGGAGGATGGCCCAAGTCCTTGGGCCCTGCACCCCATGGGAGACCAGGATAAGCACCTGGCTCCTGCCTTCGAATCAGCGTGGTGCGCTGGCCACAGCACGCCAGCCGCAGCGGCCATTGGAGGGTGAACCAACGGCAAAGGAAGACCTTTCTCTCTGTCTCTCTCTCTCACTGTCCACTCTGCCTGTCAAAAAAAAATTTTAAAAAATTAAAAAATAAAAAAAGTAAAAAAGCCTTAGTCTTCTTTTCCACTATTCTGACTTTCAAATCGCAGCTTTATGACCTAAAATGACAATCAGGGTCATCATTTACACCCTGAGTTTTAAATATGTTAATAAATAAATTAATTGAGTCAATTTCGTTGCTTTCATGTGACTTTCTTTGTTGTGAACAGAATGGTACAAGGTCAGAGTTCTTGTTCAAAACCATTACTGAGATAACTGAATTACATTAATTGTTTCATTTTTATATTCAAAATCTAAGTGAAGTTATTTTAAGTTACCTTCTTTCCTTATCTAGTCTTTAATTCAGTTGTTCATTTTGATGTGACAAAAGTTTGCTATATGTACATAAGACCCTGTGTGAGGGAAAAGCCTTTATTTTCCATATATTCACAAAGGATCTATGGTTTTGCAAAATCTCTCTTCACATCACACTCACACACACACATACACACACAGAGTTTGTTATGCAAAAGCAAATACATTTAATAACTTTTAAAAATTTCTATTTAATTCACAGTAAACTTTTTTGGGGGAAGAAGTGGTGTATATAGTGTTACATGCTTTGCTAATACATGGAGGTGTATCTGCTATCACTATAAAGACTAGGAATTTCATTACTAAAAAAAAAGAAAATCCATTTTGCTATCTCTCGGTAATCTCCTCCTCCTCTGTAATCTCTGGCAATCCTCGATCTGTCCTCTCTGCAGTAGTTCTTCCCTTTACCAGAACGCCATACAAATGAAATCACACAGTGATTAGTCTGTGGGTCTGGCTTCTTTCGCATAGCACACTGTATTTGTGTTTCATTCATGCTGTTGCACACATCAGTATTTCCTGTTTGTTGCTAAGCAGTATGACATTGAATGTCTGCACAACTCTTTTCATTAGCGGAAATAAATTTTAGTTGTTTCCAATTTTTAACAATTTTGAATGAAGCACCTTGAAACATTTGCTTACTACTATTTTTGTGAACAATAATTTAATTTCTCTTGTGTAAAGAGCTAATGTATCTGGGAAAGCAGTGGATGATGGCTCAAATACTTGTGCTTCTGTTTCTGATGTGGGCGACAGGATGGAGTTCCTAGCTCCTGGCTTGCCCAGTCCTGGTCATTTGAGAAGTGAACCAGTTGAATTAGTGGGTGGAAGGATTAATCTCTCTCTCTTTCCATCCTTTCAAATTAAAAAAAAATCCGTTTTACATCCCTACCAGCACTGTATGAGAGTTCCAGTTTTTTTTTTTTTTTTTTTTTAGATTTTATTTATTTATTTGAGAGGTAGTGTTATAGACAGAAGAGGGAGAGACAGAGTGAAAGGTCTTCCATCCATTAGTTCACTTCTGGCCCAATGGCTGGAGCTGAGCTGATCTGAAGCCGAGAGCCAGGGGCATGGAGAAGGCACCATTGTGAAATGAGAAGGGACTGTGGCTGGTGGTTCTTGTGCATGTGTGTGATCTAGGGATTTTACCAGAGGAAAAATCTATGTTCTCCACTGATTTTGAGTCTGGCTGGGAGGATTGATAGGGGGCTGGACACCCATGTGGGACTGTGAGGTGCCCCTGACTTCTCAAGATATCACAGGCTCTGGGGCTCCAGCTGCCTATGTGGAGCACTGACAGGCAGCTGGCTCTGAGAACATCTCAGGCTCTCCATTTGCAGGACAAGCTAGTAGAGTAGAGTGGGTCCTCTGTACTCTGTGACTGTGGGATCCGTGTTCCGAGACTGTGGGAATTCTGTGCCTGTATGAGAGTGTACAGGGGGGCTGGGTCTCTGGAAAATCACTATGTGTGGCTTTAGATACTCAGAGCTCCCCGATTGCCTGAGGTGGGTCATTGCAGCAGGATCCGTGCTCACATTGAGGACTGCACATATCCTTTGTGTGGCTCATGCAGAAGCATGGGTGAGTATCGTACTCACTGTAGACTAACACCTGGGCATTGGTTCACTTGGAAGAGAGGAGGTGAGTGTCTGATTACACCAGCAGAAGTGATCGTACCGTTTGTTCTGTGAGTAAGAGGAGATCTAGCACATCCAAATTGGGTGTCAGCATGGATAATCACCTGTGTCTTTCCTTTGGCTAGAGTTGGTGTGGCGTGCTGCTCTTAAGTGCTCAAACATGAGAAAGATACCCCGCTCTCAGAATCCTGTGCAGATTACCAAACATAGTAAATCTATGTGTGATCAGGGCCTGACAGTCCAGGTCCCTGTCTCACAGACAACAGTTGATGACTTAGGGAGAGAGAGCTTGGACAGTGAAAATGACAATGTAGCAAACAAGGTAGCAAACAATGTAGCAATGCATAGTCAGCCACCCACCCCCACATACCCATAGGATGAACTTAGAGGACCTCGAGGCAATAACTCATGCGAGGTCATCCCATCCGCACCCAGTGAGGATCTGCACATTTGTGGCAGTCCTCGGGCACCCCAGGCTCTCAGAGCAGCTACTAGACCCCATCTCACCCACATGTTTGTTGTTAATCTCAAAGTGGACACAAAATTCAGACCCTGGATTCCAACACCTGTAAAAAGGCTTCTGCTAACCAAGGTCGAGGATATGCTTGTGTCTTTCCAGAGTATGTGGGACAGCCCATTTGGGTACCAGCCAGAAACATCAAGCCTGCAACTGACAACCAACCAGAACCAGCTGAACAAGACTGAGAATCCGCCTTGTTGGCAGACGCACCTGCCCTATCATCCTACCCTGAGAAACTGCCCATAGCCACATCTGTTACTGTTTTATAACCTACTAGCTCTGGTCAGCCACTCGAATGGCCCACAGCCTGTGTGCAGTCATGCCATTCCTGATTACCATTGTTCCTCATTCTTACCCCTATCTGAGCAAGCACTCCTGTGGTCTCACATTTTGAGCACTGGTTAGTCAATGACGGGTAAGATCCCCTGGGGGACAACCTAAGACAGTCGCAGCTGTATCAGGAGACCACATGGAAATGGGGTCAACAATGGTATGGCCAAGAATCATGCCTCCCATTGCTCAAAAATAAATGAAAAGGGGGAAATGTGGTGGAATGAGAAGGTGAGAAGGTCATGCCAAGATGGCCACTGACAACAGAAACTGCCTGGCAACAGGCCGTGATTGGATGGCTTTGGAAACCACATGACAACAGAGCCTGACAACAGGCTGTGATTGGATGGTTTCAGAAACTGCCTGGCAACAGAGCCTGACTGGCAACAGGCTGTGATTGGATGGCTTTGGAAAATGCCTGGCAACAGGCTGTGATTGGTTAGGGCATAGACCACCCCTTTGACTGGATTGGCTGCCTTGCCTATATAAGCAGCTGTAGCAACTGAAATAAATGAGTCTGCAGGCTGCTCGCCTCAGGCCTGCTTTTACTCGACTCCTGGGGTCTGTATGGAGACTCTGTGCCTCTTGCCCCCACCACACTCCTCCTCTCAGAATGAATCCTCTCAGAAAGAAATCAACTTCAACAATCACCTACTCTGGAGCATGGACCAGATCCCCCTGGCCACACCCAGCACATGCCTCTGAGTATTCACTGAAAGAGCAGAAGCTCCACTAAGTCACAGAGGCATAGTTCAATGATAGGAGCCATCAGAGTAAAAACAAAAAGTATCTCCACAAATGCCTAAATAGAAATGCAAAAATTCAAGAAAAAAGAATAAGAGAGATGACAAGACTCCCCTCTCCCCCAAAGAACACAACACTTTAATATTAGAATATGAAGATGAAGAGACTGATAAAATGTCAGAAACAGAATTCAAAAGATTAATCATAAGATTACTCAGATGCAATGAGAAGCAAATTCACAAGTTAAAGAAATCCATATATGACATGGATGAAAAATTTTCCCATGAAATTGAGATTTAAAGAGAAATCAAAATGAAATGTTGGAAATGAAGAATTCAATACGTCAAATAAAAAATAACTAGAAAGCCTTAACAACAGATTTGATGAGGCAGAAGAAAGGATGTCTGAGCTAGAAGACAAATCTTTGGGAATTTTTCAATCAGAACAAAAGAGAAAAAAAAAAGGAAAAAGAAATTAGGAAAATTAAAGACAATGTTCCAGATTTTATGGGATACAATCAAGTGTCCCAACATATGGGTCTTAGGAGTTCCTGAGGAAGGAGAGAATGGATTAGAAGGCCTATTCAGTGAAATAATTACAGAAAACTTGCCCAGTTTGGAGAAAGAAGTGTCTAAGAACATGAGGCACATAGAACTCCTAACAGATATGACCAGAAAAGATTTTCACCACCACATGTTGTAGCCAATCTTTCAACAGTAAAACCTGAAGATTCTAAAATGTGCACAAGAGAAATTCCAGATAATTTTCAGAGGTTCTATAATTAGTCTTTCAGCTCACTTCTCATCAGAAACCCTATAGGCTAGGAGAGAATGAAGAGACATTGTCCAAGTCTTAAGAGAGAAAAAAATGTCAATCCACAATACTGTACCCTGAAAAGCTCTCATTTATGAATGAAGGTGAAATAAAGACCTTCCATAACAAACAGAAATTGAAAGAACTTGTCACCACTTGTCTGGACTTAAAAATGATGCTTAAAAATGTGCTACACACAGAGACACAGGAAAATAGTCATTATTATGAAAGAATCTGAAGGCAAAAAATCTTCCAGCAAAAGTACAAAGGAAATCCAAAGTAAACAATAGGAATATTTAAAAAAAAATTCAGGACGATGTCATTACTTATTAATAGTAACCTTGAATATAAATAGTTTAAATTCTTCAACTAAAAGATAAAGGTTGGTGGAATGGGTTAGAAAACAAGACTCATCTTATTTGCTGCCTACAAGAAACTCAGCTCACCAACAAAGATACACACAGAATGAAAGTGAAACGATGGGCAAAGTTATTCATGCTAACAGAAAGCAAAAAAAGAGCATATGTAGCCATCCTAATGTCAGACAAAATGAATTTTAACACAAAAACTGTTAAAAGAGAAAAAGAAGGACACTATGTAATGGTTAAGGCATCAATTCAACAGGAGGATGTGACTACAATAAAGGTATAAGCACCCAATATCAGGATTACTGGCTATTTAAAGAATGCTAATGGATCTAAAGGGAGACTTAGACTCCAATACAACAATAATGGGGGACTTAAACACCCAACATTCATCAATGGATAGATCAATTTGACAGAAAATCATCAAAGAAACAACAGAGATAATGAAGAATATGGACCAAATGGTCCTTACTGATATCTACACAACCTTTCATTTGACAATTGCAGAATATGCATTCTTCTCATCAGTGCATGCAACTTTCTCTATGTTAAGCTATAAACCAAGTCTCAGCCAATTAAAAACATTGAAATCATACCATGAATCTTTTCTAACACAATGGAATGAAGCTGGAAATTAACAACTCAAGAATCTCTAAAACATTTGCAAACCCATGGAGACTGAACAACTTGCTCCTGAATGAACAATGGGTCATAGATGAAAGCAAAAGATAAATAAAAAATTTTTGGAAATGAATGAAGATTAAAATACAACCTATGAAATCTTTTGGGATACAGCAAAAGCTGTGTTGAGAGGGAAATTTATAGCAATTGGTGCCACATCAAGAAATTGGAAAGGCACCAAATAAATGAGCTAACAATGCATCTCAAAGAACTAGGAAAACAACAAACCAAACACAAAATAAATGGGAGGAAAGAAATTATTAAAATTAAAGAAGAAATAAACAAAACTGAAACAAAAAAATACAAAAGTTCAGTGAAATGAAAATCTGGTTTTTTGAAAAAATAAACAAAATTGATTAGTTACCAAAAAAGAAAGAGAGAAGACCCAAATCAATACAATCAGAGATGAAAAATGAAGTGTAATGACAGACCAGCAACATAAAAAGACTCATCAGGATTTACTACAAAGATCTCGATGCAAACAATTTGGAAAATGTAGAAGAAATGGATAGACTCCTGGACACATACAATCTATCAAAATTGAGTCATAAATACATAGAAAACAATTCAAAGACAAGTTTCCTTCCTTATAAATTGAAGCTAATACTTTATGAACACCACGATTCTTTTATTAAAAAAGAGATTTATTTATTTATTTGAGGGATGGAGTTACAGACAGAGAGAGGGAGAGACAGAAAGAAAGGTCTTCCACCTGCTGTTTCACTCCCCAAAGGGTGCAACAGCCAGAGCTGGGCCAATCTGAAGCCAGGAGTCAGGAGCTTCTTTTGGGTTTCCCACATGGGTGCATGGGCCAGAGCACTTGGGTCATCTTCCACTGCTTTCCCAGACCATCAGCAGAGAGCTAGATCAGAAGAGGAACAGCTAGGATTCAAACTAGCACTGATATGGGATGCCAGTGCTGCAGGCAGAGGGGAGGCTTAGCCTACTGTTCCATGGTGCTGGCCCCCTAAGGATTCTTATAATGTGTTAATTCCAAGGTCTAAACCCCAAAGTGTCTCACCAAATCATTGTCGTTATTGTTGGTCTTTACTAGTTGCTATTTATATTGAAATAGAGCCTTCTTTCTCTTTCCACTTTCTTTCAGTAATCAAAATCATACAACAGTATAGGAGCTGAATCTTTCTTGTTGCAATTCTTGCCTCCTGTTGACCAGCTTCCCAGATACCCTATTGCAGTGCACTGTCTTCCTGCAGTGACTTCACCTTATCAATTGCCTTCTGGTGACTATCATCACCAGTGTGCTACAAGACATATATGTGCTACATACTAAATTTTACCTGCTCAGCCTGGCTCTCACTGCTATCCACTGCTCACTTCCGTTCTTTCCAAGTTAGTATTATTGTCTACTGCTCAAGTCCTGAGCTTCATACTGCAGCTTTGAAAGTCTCTCCTCTTTTCAAAGTTTTTTTTTTTAAGTTGTCAACCCTCTTTTACATCTTTAATTTATAATAAAATAAAAGTGTATCATAGATTCAATATTAGTTTCTATTTGCCTAGGCCATGAGATCTCTCAGTTAAGTATAAAAAGTTCATAATAGACTGTGTATGTAGCCTTCATTTCCTTTGGATTTAAATGACTGCTTTGAAAGTAATTTAGATTGCTTAACATATGGTATCCTCACCTTACATTTTCAGTGGAATGTGATAGAGGAAATTATGGGGTGGCAATAATTTGAACACAATTGATATTGAAACATTCCATATTCTAGAATCGTGAGTGTGTGAGGCAAAGTTGGGATATTTTATCTGTAAAACCACTGCTGAACTGTACAGAGAACTGTTGTCTCAGGTCACGTAAGACTCTTTTCATGAAAGGCCGTTTCCTTGTTTGGGAGTTGGCAATACTGCTTATATTGCTCTGTAGTGTTTTGAATACCACCATTTTCTCCCTTTGTAAAGGAAGGAGGTTTCAGAGTGCTTTGAAGTCTGTTTTTATCTTCTTTCATCTCCTTTCACTCTCAAAACTGAGGCTGTGAGAGCTGCACCATCTCCCCTTGCCTTCCCATTTGAGAGCTGTGATTTTTCAGAGGAAGAGATGGAAATGCCCTTTGATTGCTATGAAGGGGCAACTGTGACATCTTCCTGGAAAGTTGAGCACAGGGAGAGATCAAATGCTCTGATTTGAAGTCCATTGTGTGTGTTCACAGCATACGTGAGTAAAATGCGAAATTTAGAAGGACCACTTGTGTAAAAGTAAACTGAAATCCTAATGATAATAGAGTTAGAACCCAAGGAAATGACATAACATTAACTGCTATAAGATATATACTAATTATTTACCACGGAGTGTGTTGGTATTTTAATAAGCTAGAATGAACTTCCTATGCTCTTGAACTACCATAAAGTTGGTTGCCTTCTGCCTATAGTTCTGTGGAAAGTCTCTTTTGGGATCGTCTGCTACTTAACAGATATAGGTGAAGTCAGTATAGGTGCCAACTGCCCACATTATTGGATCAATGCTGATAGAATGTCAAAGAATCATATAATTAGTTCATTTGCTTGCGTAAGTTGTCAGTCTCTTACCTGCAAGAGGGTTAACAAGTGAGATTTTTAAAACAAAATTGTGCCAAATCCTCTTAAGTGTTAGGTTAGCCTGGCATGACCCATATTGCCCTTTCATTTCCATGAGCAGGGACCTTATTGCTCTTCAGTATCTGTTCTCTTTCATTTTGGGTGCTGTTATGATTGTGCTGTAGTTGGAACTTTAATTTTTATCATTCACATCACTCTGGTACTTATCAAGGCCGTACGTTGGGGCAGTAAGGTTCTGGTGTCAGGGTGAGCACAGCAGCTT
Source organism: Oryctolagus cuniculus (assembly GCF_051225735.1). NCBI lineage: Eukaryota > Metazoa > Chordata > Mammalia > Lagomorpha > Leporidae > Oryctolagus > Oryctolagus cuniculus. Next base: position 103,196,782 of record NC_142870.1, read on the forward strand.
GCTCTATCTTAGGGATTTTCTGATTGCCAGTGACAGGAATTCTATGTGACAAGTTACCAAGAGCCTTGAAGGAGGTAAGACACAGAATGAGACCCACCACTCCATTGATAAACATCTTAAAATTGAAGTTAAGATCACAGATTTTAATTTCTGCTTTTGTTAGTGATGCCTGCATTACTTAGGAGAGATTATAGAATGCAAAACATTTGAGAAACACCCAATAGTATGGATGGTGTGTGTCACACCTTTTTTATTTACTTTAACTTCTCCTGAATGTTTACTAAGTGCTCTACATATGTGAACCCTTTAGTCTTCTTATTAAGAACTCCACGAAGTTAATGCTGCACCCACTTTACAGAAAAATGACTTGAGATAAGGTATTATTTAGCTTGGGAGGCAAAAGATAAAAGGGCATTATAATTGCCTAAAGTTACACAAGTCCACACTGACTCCACTGTCCTTGCTTTAACTCAGCCCTCCAAGTAGATCATGTCTGATGAGATGGTCCTCAGGGGTAATAATACATATCATTACTTGTGCCTTCCTTCAATCTTTTAAGGTGACAGAGCTGTTGACCATGTTGCATAATGCATATGTGCTGATAGGAAAAGACTAAGGCAGATAGCTTTAAAGGTAGGCATAACAAGGTAAACTTGTAGTATTTCTTGAGGAAGAGACCCTAGTTGTTCTTTCCGAATGGTAAGAAAAGAGCATATGCTGAAATGAGATTGTAGATAACTTATTCCTCTGTCTTCTCTCCCTACTACTGTCATATTTTATTCTTCACTACTGTGCTGTCTTCACCTTCTACTTTCTAACCTCTCTTGCCATTCTTCTCTTGTCTCTGTCCTAGAAGTGATGCATGACTCTTCTGGCCCTCAACTTGGCTTTGACACTTGACTGGAATTTTGGCTCAACCAAGCAATTGCTTTGATCTCTAGCCATGCGATTTTTGTTAGCTGATTCTACTGCCTTTCCATGAGGCCACCCTTGGGATTTGAGTCAACCCTAGTATCTAGCTTTGTTTTTCTAATGCTATTCTGTCATAGATGACTATACTGCATCTTTTTCTAAAAACCAAAAAGATTTTCCAGCAAATGACCCATCACTATTACACTGATTTCCATGCTATGAGCCACAGACAAACTGTACCTTCATATAGAAGAGGAAATAAGGTCATGAGGTTAAGCTTGGTGATTAGCAAATAAGATCATAGCCACATTTCTGGCTGGCTCTGGCTGTACTACTTATCCTTGGAAGCCCTCAGCATAATTTAATGGAAATCTCGAATAGCACCCAGAAATTTTTGCTCCTCTAGCAATTTATATTCAAAGAGGGAAGCAGGGCTATCCTATTACACAAATGAAGACCAGATTAGTTTATTAATTAACTGATTTTAGGCCTCTGTCACTTACTAAATGTATGGCTTTGGGTGAATTAATTTACCTTTCTATGCCCCAATTTGGGAATGTATGTAATTATCTTGAAAGACCATGTGCACAGCAACTACTTATTAAATGTTAACTTTTATTGAGACATGAAAAGTTACTGGATGCTCAGCAATTAAGGGAAATATGTATGGTGGAAATAGACAGGAAAGCAAACAGATTTGCATTTAAATACTAGCTGAACTTCTTTGTAGCCATAAAGCCTTGTTATTTCAACTTATCTTAATGTGTTTATTTGTAACATGGGGATAATGCTACTAATGTCACCACATTTGAGTAGAGACTGGAAAGCTAAGATATATGAGCACCTATCCTAATGCTTAGCATACATCATGTAGTCAGTTAGATAGTTGTTGTAATTATTGTTGTTGATAGCAATAGCCTCTCCAGGGAAGTTTGCACTTTATCTTAAATGTATGAACACATTTAAGAGTGTGTGAGAAGGGTCATGCCATAATCATATCTACATCTTTATGACTCCTCTGCAGTTTGGGAACACATTGAGGGGAGCAGAGATGTGGACAAGATGAGAGGGTTTAGCAGTAATACAAGAAGTCTTGGCTAGAAGAATGGCAGTGTAGTCACGGGATGGCAGACTGGTTTAAGAGGTTCTTGAAGGATGGATTATTAGGTTTTGGTTCCGTATCTGAATGTTAGATATCATTGAGGCCCTCAAAGAGGCCTCTCACTTCCTCCAGCTCGAGATGTGTCAGAGGTGGGAGGGAGTCTGGAGTTGTCTTTTGAGATAACAAATGGCTGCAAATACTGTTACTGGCAACGTTTAGCTATTGTTGAGGAGCAGCTAACATGGGGTGGAGGGGGTTCATAAATTACTGGACAAGTATCTGTGAGTGCAAGTTGGAATTCCCACATTCAAGGTCAGGAGATATTTAGGTATCTTTCCTTTCAACTACTTGACAGAGAGATGTCATTGGCTGGGCACAGTTGGCTCCACAGTGAGCAGTACTCATGGGAAGGAGCTTTAACTCTCCTGTGGTTATCATTTGTCCTAGATGGGAAAGAAAATAACAGATAGACTAGATTTGTGGAGCAGCTGCTCAAGAAAGTCACAGACAGATTTCTTGCAGCCGGCTGTTAGAGGTATCAGTTTCCTGCCTTGAAACTGAACACTTTGTAGGAAGTTGAAAACAATAGAAACGCATTGAATGAAGAGCCACAAATCTCAGCTAGCTTCTTGCTAAGCGATGTGCAGGTAGCCTACAACAGCAAGCAGAAACTCCTATTTATATCTCCAAAATAAATACGAAAAAGAGAATAATGAGGTGCAAGAATATATATATATATATATATAAATATATATACATTTCTATAATTATAGCAAGAGGGAAGGAAGATGCACCATGGGTATATGTTCAGAATCAGTTACATTTTGTGTTTGATAGAGTGTTGTGCCCAGATCGTTGGATCCCCAAATGCCGCCAGAGACTCGAACACTGCAAAAGCAAGGTTTATTTCGGAAGTACAAGCTGGGGCAGGGACCCCGTCTACTCAAATGCGCAGTGGAGGGCAGAGGAAGGCCTTGAGCCGTGCTCGGGAGCCTCTTTTAAAGCAGGGTTACCTCATTGAGGGGTGGGGGTAATGGTGAATTGGTTAGGGTCACCTCTGGTATTTCCTGATCGAATGCAGGGGATTTCCTTATTTGGTGAACGCTAACGAACTGTTCTGTTGTAAGTTTCCATTTCCCCTGAGTGACACTGCTTTTACAGGAAGTGGGGCCTGCCTCTCTGAATGGAGACACTTTTTAAAAAATCTAGCTATTCCAGCCCTTCAAGAGGAATCAAGATAATCCCTTACTGATGGTTTCTGTGTTTCTTATGAACAGTTGGTCAGGACATTTGTTGAGAGGGAAGTGGGCAACATCAGGTTTAGAGATTTGAGGAAACACAGAATTTTAAAAATAGACACAGTGGAGAATAGGAAAGAGATCTGTTTACAGAAGAACTGCAGGATTGCTAGACAGCTTAAGTGTGAGGCCATGGCGTTTTAGCAGTTTCAATCTAAGTAGTTGTTTGATTTTCCTCTAACAGTGATGGAAAATCACTTAGGATATGATTAGGAAGAAAGCAGAATGATGGATGGGATTTGGGATGATCCACATTTGGGATGATCCAAGGTTGGAGTTTTATTATACGGCACTGAATTGAGTATAATTGTGGTAATAAAAGCATTTAGAATATTGTTATAAGGCTTGTAATTTGGAGTGGAATGGTCATGGGGTAATGGGAAGGAGACAGTGAAAAAGTGAAGAGTCTAAGAAATGTGGCTTAGACACCAATTGCAGAAGAAGATACCAAGGAAACACAGAAAATATTCCTGGCTGGAGAATAAGTCAACTACGCGTAGGATTTAGGACATGTGAAGTCACTTCACAGCAGGTTGATATACCAGTTCATGGTTATTTTTTTGTGGGTTCTGTCTTTTGACTTGTACCCTCTCCTTAAAGGGGCCTCTGGTTTCCTCCAGCTCCAGCTGTGTCAGAAGTGGGAGTTTGGAGTGTTTGATTGAGGAGCCAGGATGGCTGCAAATACTCAATTATTAGGTATATAAGTGAGAAACAAACAAACAGAAAGTCAGTCATGGGTTGGACATGGCTTCCTGACTCTGAGTGGTAATTAAATAGTAAACAGAATCTGCAGGAAGAGGCTGGGCTTCCCGTGACAGGTGAGAGGAAAAGGAAGAAACAAAAGTTCTCAAAGGAGTAACATGGCCTCTATTGAGGCCAACCCAGTGCCACTGTCAGTCTATATACTACCACTGCTTAGCTAACCTGTGTCTATGACTCACCCCAGGCTCACCCTCTGCAGATCCATCCCCCACGCCCAGTGTTCTGCTTGGATATGAACAACATTACTAGCTTCTCTATCTTCCACCCTGTAAGCCTCCCTGCCCTTCCTCAGAAGGTGAGGCCCCTAGGCAGTTGTGGTAGGATAAGAAAGCTTTGCTCTCAAGCCTGCTTGGACTACAAAAAGTAATCTTAAATCTTCTTCTGAGTTGTGGAGAGCAGAAACTCACAAGACCCCAGCAGTAAGAATTATTTTTAAAGATACTTTGGAGAAAGATAGTTTTGAACCACATTACATAAAAAGTTAAATTTCAAGATAAGGAATGTAGACCGTACTGTAAAACTCCAGAATAATGTCTTCTCCATTGCTCCAGTCTGCTAGTTCACTCCTCCAGGTATGTGCAATGGCCAGGATTAAGCCAAACAGAAGCTGGGAGGCATGAACCCAAGTCCTTGAGCCATCACTGCTGCTTCCCACAGTCTGTATTACCAGGAAGCTGGAGTCAGGAGCTGCAGTCACGTATCAAATCTAATAACCCTGATATGGGATACAGATGTCCTAACTGGTACACCAAACTAGCATCCTGAAAGTTAACACTTTTCCAAATTCATTAGGTGCGGCTGAATGTGTGGATTGTATATTTGTATCAACTTATAGTAATGGAAAATTGTCTAGATATTTTAGAGTTCCACTTTCATCACATCTTGTAGTTTCTTCCTAGATAATATTTCCTAGTATATTTCCGTTTTCTCCTATTATTCCGCTTTAATTCATATTCAGCCGCTATCATTTTGAATTTTTCTCTTTATTTACTTTCAGATCCCTTATCTTCTATTCTAAAAACTGTAAGTGCTTTTTTCTACTCAGTAACTTTTGTGGACGAATGTTACTCTTTGAGCTACTCGAAAATCTGTCTTCATGATCTCATTTCAATTAAATAAAAATCTCCAATTGTGAGTTTATTTCCTTATCCTTGCCCTGTCTAATTTAATTGCTCTAATTTATTACGATTGCCACATTTAGCCGGTACCACAGCTCCATAGGCTAATCCTCTGCCTGTAGCACTGGCACACCGGGTTCTAGTCCCGGTTGGGGCGCCGGATTCTGTCCCAGTTGCCCCTCTTCCAGGCCAGCTCTCTGCTGTGGCCCGGGAGTGCAGTGAAGGATGGCCCAAGTCCTTGTGTCTTGCACCTGCATGGGAGACCAGGAGAAGCACCTGGCTCCTGGCTTCAGATCAGCACGGCACACCAATGGACAAAGGAAGACCTTTTTTTCTCTCTCTCTCTCACTGTCCACTCTGCCTGTCCAAAAAAAAAAAAAAAAAAAAAAAGATTGCGACATTTACTGCATTTACTGTGCGCTCTTCAGTTGGTCATTTCCTAGTTCAGGTTTCTCACTTTCCAGTTTCCAAGGGACAATATAACTTCTGTAGTGACTTTCCCATTGTGAAATCTCAGCTGTTGATTTGAGCAGACCATGGTCAGCATCAGCCAAGTGGATGTGTATTTCTTGGTCTGAGCTGTTAGAGAAAGAACTTTAGAACCCTGTAATCAGAAAACTACCCTATCTTGCAGTATATTGCTAAAATTCCACTTTCACAAGTATGAGAACAATTGAATATACCCACGGCACCTAACTTTGCCCTTCAACTTTAATGTTTTGTCTGCTGAAATGAGATTTGAATATACAAGAGCATATCAGAAAAGTTTGTAGGGGGGCAGGTGTTGTAACACAGCTGAGTAAGCTGCTACCTGCCATGTCTGCATCTCATATGAGTGCCAGTTCGAGTCCCCTCTGCTCCACTTCCAATCCAGCTCCCTGCTAATGAACCTGGGAAAACAGTGGAAGATGGCCTAAGTGGTTGTGCCACTACCACCCATATGGGAGACCCCGATGAAGCTCCTTTCTCCTGGCTTTGGCCTGGCCCAGCACTGGCTGTTGTGGCCATTTGGGGTGTGAACTAGTGATGGAAGATCTCTCTCTGTCTCTCCCTCTCTCTGTAATTTTGCCTTTCAAATAAGTAAATCTCTAAAAAGAAGTTTGTATAAAATGGTATTAAAAGATAAGTTTCTTTTGGTGCAAACCATGATATCCATGCAGTATTTTCATAATGCACAGATTCCGTAGACTTTTTGGAGATTTCCCTTATTTCTAAATATATATGCTGACATATAAATTTCTAGGGCATACATCACAGTCAATCTAGAAGTATACGAGTGTACCTGGGCAACCCGATAACCTCCCAAAACATTGAATATTAAGTTTTGTGTGTGATTACTTATAGCATTATTTTTTCAAGAGACAGCCTCTAATTTTTTTAATGAAAATGTACTTTGATTTCTTTATTGTTGTGAAGTGACACAAGCTAATTTGGTTACACAGATCTTTTTGATTGAGAATGGGGGTAGCCGATGGAGTTTGGGGTGGTGAAAGTCAGCAGTCCCCACAATTTCACAACCAGCTTATAAGGAAATAAATCTTAGGTCAAATCCTTACACACATCAAGACATTTATTAAACGATAGAACATTAACAACCAGAGAGAAAACAGTTTACAGGACCGAGTCTGTCAGCTTGAAGAAGACCCAGCTGTCTATTCTTTTAACGCTTTGACCTCTGCACTAGATGAAAGATTCACTCAGGATAACATGACAGCACCAAGGGAGGCTGAGTTTTGATATTCATAGTCATGTTGACTTACAGTGCCTGGACATAGAGTTGCTTACTGATTAAGCTTTGATAACTTTCCTAAAATTCAGGCTATACAATATTGCATTCTTATAACTTCTTTATGGAGGGGCTAGAGAGAGGATGTCTCTCACAGTATTTTATACAATGTACATTTCTTGAATACCTTTAATTTTTATCTTTGAGAGCCCAATTCTTTCTCTCTCTCTCTTAAAAGATTTATTTATTCATTTATTTGAAAGGTAGAGTTCCGGGGGCGGGGGGGGGGGGAGAGAATGAGAGAGAGAATCTTCTATCTACCGGTTTACTCCTGAAATGGCCACAATGGCTGGCCCTGGATCAGGCTGAAGCCAGGAGCCAGGAACTCCATCTGGTTCTCCCACATGGAGGGCAGGGGCCCAATCACTTGGGTCATCACCTGCTGCTTTCCCAGGCATATTAGCAGCAAGTCGGACAGAAGTGCAGTAGCTGGGACTTGAAACCATGCTTATATGGGATGCTGGCATCACAGAGTGTGGCTTAACCGACTGTGCCACAACATTGACCCTGAGACCTCAATTCTCACATGTACCATGCTAATAAACAAGCCAATAGTTTCATTAAAAAATCTATTTCCTGGCATTTCCTATATTCAGGTGATAATCAAGATTTGGAAAACAGAGCACCAAGAATGGCCACTTTTTATTTGCATATTTATGATATAAATCTGTGTAACCACTGTTGGAGTACAGTTTATCACTAGGCAAACTGTTACTAGAGTGGAGCCATTAAGTGACTTGAACATACAGAATATATACTATCTATGCTGAAGCATTCTAAAGCTAATTACTGGTATCTATATAATTTATACATATAACACACACATACAAAATTATATTAAAATGCAAAAGCTCATATATATTCAAATTTTAGTTCAATCTTTTGTTTCTATTTTGGTACTAAGTTACCTTTCCCTTTAACCTCCCTCAATTATTTGTTTTGAAAAGATATCATGTTTTACCTCTTTTTCTGTACCTTCTTTTTCTTTTCATTTTAAAAGTTATTAAACTTTGTAACCAACTGTATTGAAATATAACTTACATGCCATAAAATTTACCTATTTAAAGTGACAATGTAATGATTTCTCATAATTTTACTGTGTTGTTCCACCATTATCATAATCTGTGGTAGAATATTTTCATCATTCTTTGTGATAGCTAATTTCCAATCTTACCCTTCATCCTAGATGATCAGTAATCTGCTTTCTTTCTCTGTGGATTTGTCTATCTTGCTTTTCTTAATAACATTCAGTGGAAATCCCTCCAAGTCAAAAGATGTGTCTATAATTCATTGTTTGGATTTCTGTACATTTTTCTATGATGTAGATATGTAATGATTTATTTGGCTCCTTCCCTATTTTTAACATTTATTTATTTATTTGAAAGGCAGAGTTACAGAGAGGTAGAGGCAGAGAGAGAGAGAGAGAGAGAGAGAGAGAGAGAGGTCTTCCAACCACTGGTTTACTCCCCAGATAGCCACAAGGGTTGGAGCTGCACTGATCCGAAGCCAAGAGCCAGGAGTTTCTTCTGGGTCTCCCATGTGGGTGCAGGGGCCCACGGACTTGGGCCATCTTCTACTGCTTTCCCAGGCCATAGCAGAGAGCCGGATCGAAAGTGGAGCATCCAGGACTCGAACCGGCTTCCATATGGGATGCCAGCACTGCAGGCAGCAGCTTTACCCGCTATGCCACAGCGCCAGCCCCAGGCAAGTTTCTATTCAATCTTCCCACCCTCCACTTTATTAACTTAGATATTCTTTTCCATCCTACTTATTATCACATTTAGATTATATTCACTATTTCCTCTATATAATTCAGTTGTTTTTGGTGAGATGGTTCAGGAACAATATTATTTATAACTAACATGTATTGATTCTTTCCCTTGATTCAGAAATATTTTGAAGTGCTCTCCCCAGAAGCATCACATAAATGATGACTTGCTGAAGTCATGCATATCTTAAACTATATTTTCTCACCTCAATCAGAAATTGATATATCATTTGGGTGTAAGATTCTTGGATTTCAATCCTTTTCTTTCAGTGGATTCCATGGGTGCTATCTCACTGGGTACTGGCCAATGTAGACTGGAAGTGAGACGTTTGGTACCAGTATGACTTTAATTTCCATTTTTGCTAAGTTATTCTTTTAGTTGGAAAATTTACAAGATTTTTCTTTTAATTTATATTCCAAGTTCAAGAAGTTTCCCAGGGTACACTTAGTTTTGTATCTTTATTCATTCATTCAGCCCTTAGTGAACTCTGAACTTGCAAACTTAGGTATCTCCTCGTTAGTAGGAAAGTTTCCTTCTCATATTTGTTTATTTGTTTTTCCTCCATCTGTTCTCATTACTCCTCCAGAACTAGTAATGTTTTCACCTCGAGTCTTCCGAATCTATCCTTTAATTCTCTTTATTTTCCTCTGTGATTTTCATCTTTGTAGTTTTCTCCATGCTGTAAGATAAAGTGAGAGTTCTCAAACTTGATCTTCTGAGTCACTAATTTGGGTCTCAGTTGTGCCTTATCTTTCCAACCCATCCATTGCATTTTTAAATAGGAAAATTACATCCTTTATTTCAGGGAACTCTACAATTTCACCTGAAAAATTCTCAAGTGTATGCCTTTCTTTTCAGATCTTAATTTATCTCCTTAATATTTCTATACCCCATGCTATCAGTTCTAGTTGTTTTTCTTGATTGATTGTCATCTCTACTTTTTCACCTGAACTGACATATTTTTTTCTTGGACTTGGTGGTCTAAGGTTGATTACAGTATTTTAAATAGCAGGACTCTTACTCCAGTACCTGCATTGTTCACACATAATTGTGTAGGTTGTCAGGCCTCCTTGGGCTGCTGGTAGATATTCTCCTTCTTGTGTAAATGTGGATTGTTAGATAGAGGAGGTTGGGTCTGACAGTTGAAGAGAAACTAATGCTGGACAGCTCCTTGCCTATATCCAGTACAGCAAGGGTTGGTGATTGACAGCTCCAGGTAATCTGTGGTTTGATAACTGTGTTCAAGCTGCCATGGGGCAGCTGTGGCTGGTTCATATGACAGCCTGGCCAGCCCATATGACAAGTCCCCTTCTGTTCACTATCCCAACTCCCTTCCTTTTCTGTGGACATCATCACCTAGGCTTCTGGAAGGACAATCTTCCCAAGACCACAACTTTTTGTTCTTGCTTCTAGGTTCTGAAGACATTGTTTTGGTTCTTGTCCAGGCATAGGAAGTAAAATTTCTCACCAATTCTTTCCACTATGACAATGACGGAGTTCAGATCTTATTTAAGCAAAACTATCTCTAAGTCTTAGTAAGCCAGAGACCAAATGAGATGTGATGTGGAATATCTGAAGAGCCAATAAAGATAGCATCATTATTTTTGGAACATAAAGTAATTGCTCCATGTGTTCTAAAGCTTTAAAAACACACCTTCTCTGAATGATGTAGGGCTCAGGAGGGATGAGAAAGCAAATGCTGTCAGACTCTGTATTCCTAATCCTTTGTCCACTGCTTTCATTAGATTTCCAAACTAGCTTGTGACCCAGAAGGGAACTGATTCTTTAGAAAATATCAATTTAAATTTTCAAAGTCTCACATTCTTCATATTTTTACTACATTTCTCTAGAAACTATTTTGTATATGAATGACAAGGTTTATTAAGATCCATATGACTGTTAGGTATCTTTCTAGTCTACCAGATAGTTGGCTTAATTTCTATACATCGTAGCTGATTTTTCTTTTCCTGCAGGCAAATCATCATGAATCTATTGCCCCATTTAGGAAAAAATACATGTATCTAATGCCTTCTGTGAGTTTTAGATCCTTAAAAGCATCTGTACCCTCCACGGCTTAGTAATATAAAACAGTGATTTTTTTTTATTTTTTTTAACTTTTATTTAATGAATATAAATTTCCAAAGTACGATTTATGGATTACAATGGCTTCCCCCCCATACCGTCCCTCCCACCCACAGCCCTCCCCTTTCCCACTCCCTCTCCCCTTCCAGTGATTTTTTTAAAAAAAGGCTTTCTATCTAGTAGCAAATATTATTGTTGGAGACTGATTTAAAATAAATAAATTCAGAAAACTTACTGAGTCTCAACACCCACACTTAAGAAATGGAAGGAACTTTAAAGATCCTCTATCCAATATCTCATTAATGCTAAGTGGGTCGTCGAATTTTACTTTAATTCCCTAGAGAGACTAACCCAATACCCCGTGGGCAGCTGATTCATTTATTGAAAATCTCTGGTAAAAAGGTCTTGCAGTAATGAGCTTTGATCAACGTCTTTGCAAACCATGACCATTGATCCCAGTTCTACCTCCTGAACATCTATTTTTGCAGAACAATACCACCCCTATAAAACCAACATTTTATCATCTAAAGAGAACCACACATGTTTACAAAGTTCTTAGGAGGTGTATATAGGTCTAATTGCTCAACAAGTAGATGCTTAATGTTATGTTAAACTGTCATGCAACTTTAACCTTGAACATTCTGAACCAGTTAGATAAGATAGGCATCCAAAACGTATCTAGTCTGAGGCAATTTCAAGTATATTAATAATTCTAGTAGAAACTTTACACATGCACCTCATAGTACACTAAACTTATTTAACATTTGAACATATTGAAGTCTAGATAAAGGAAGATTCAATAGATATTAAAAGGTGCATATCAAAGAGTAATGGAAAAATTTATAAGTGCCAGAGAGTAGCACAGATGGATTTTTAGATGCTGAAGAAACAATAAATGTAGCATCATTACCAGTTACTGCCAGGTGATACAGTACTTTGAACACCAGTCTATTCCCAATAAATCCTCTCTATAAAAAACTTGCAAACTTTTACAGAGATTAAGCCTAATTACCTAGAATTTGGTGCTATGTAGGCCCAGACCAACATGAAAAATATCAGAAAAAATAATCTTTTAAAATTCATTATTGTTTAAAATTAATAATAGTGCTAAAGTGACTCAGTTGCTGATTTATTAATTTTTTGAAGAAGGAAAATCTAATGCTAAAAGTTTAACATAACATAAAAAGTTTCTGTTCTTAAGGAATAAGTAAGAGACATTTTAAAATGTAAGAATGCGTTAATTAATGACTCTAGGTGACATGTGCTCATGTCATTAAGGGAATTTATCTGTTGAATTATTTGGGTGAAAAACCAAAAGGAACCAAAAAGCACTCCAAAGGACATTGGAGAGTAGAAGAAAAAAATAAAACTCTTCTTTGTTTCTGAAAGTGCTATAGGATGCTGATTCAAAATCCATTTTCCCTGGTGGAGATGTTACTTCTTTTAAGATGCTTAAGAGATCACTTTTCTGCTGTGTGGTTGGATGTGGGTGTAATGAAGAGCTCAATGCTATGACAACATTGTCCTTTATGATGAGCTGAGAAATATGTCTGGTCTATCTGCCCACAATTGGTGGCACACAGTATTACAAATGCCAAACTATTAAAATAGAAACACACAGAAGATTTTTATCAAAACAAATAGTTATTTTGATACTTTATGCCATCCTTGTTGGATACAACTCCTGAGGGGCTGGACTTGTTTTTATTTGTCTTTGGGTTCTCTCTACAGTATCAGGCTGAGGCCGTGGTTTATTTTCACTCTCTTACTTCCTTGAAACATTTGAAGACACTCTGGCCAGGCAGTTCAATATTTATTGAACAGAGCTGAAAGAAATCAAAATGAACAAAATACTTGTGTATGGTGGATGGTATCACAACACTTGGTACATAAACAACTATCCTCCCTTTGTGAATATAATATTTTAACTGTGAAAAGGCAACCAATTGCAATACTGTTTCTCAGTTATACTAGTAGATACAAAAATACCATGTGATTTCATTTCATCAATGCAGTGGACAAAGAAGAATTATTGTTTCTTTCACTCTGTGGCTCTGGTGAGTCCTCAGGAAGTGTAGTTGAAAAATCAATTTTCCAGGCTGAATTCTTTGCTGGTCACAGTTCAGGGATTAGAGAAATCCAATTCGAGGGAAATATTGGTCTGCCTGGAGGCTCCCTTATAGCTTATCTCCTTGAAGTGCTAAGATGGCTTCCCTTCAGGGTGATAATATATAAGTCAGGATTTTCATCTGTTAATAAAAGAACTTTCCCTCCTTGCTCTTTGTATAATAAGTGTTCAAAAACCTCTGGAGTTTTACCTTCTTTCAGAAACAAAGGATATCTGTGTTTTACTAGAGTGTATATATGTGTATCAATTGTTGTCTAGGTTCTACTAAGACCTCATGGTATGGTTGTTATTTGAAGAACTTTGATATGAAGGATTTATTGCCCATCCTTGTCCAGGAATACTACTTTCCATCCTTGTAATCTAATAGAAAATTTAGAAAACTTGATCTTAAATTAATCTTGGTAAGACTAAAGCTGTAAGGTTATCAAGAGTAAGGCTGCCTTATTAATTTGGGTTATTCTGGGTTTCAAAATCTTTCATAGACAGGGTATACTTTGTAGGGGGAATTCTGTAGATAACTATCTAGAAGGAACCAGCTGACCCCAACAGAACCCACACTCTGAATGCAAAAATTGAACAGCTTACTCTTCATGTGCAGTATTCAATCTTTGCTAGATAACTCAAATTTGCTCATTTTTTCCTTCAGAAGAAACAGCATTGACAGTGGTGGCATACTCTTGCCATATTAAGAGTATATTGCCAGCAACCTAGTGTCTAGCAAAAAAAAAAAGTTTCTCGGTAATTATTTGTTGACTAAATAAAGAAATCCATCCTAGCGTTAGAACAGTAAGCACTTAACATATAATTGATGAGAGTCTTTTGTTTTCTTTGCATATACTCGGTCCCTAAAGAACAGCTGGTTTGCAGTCCTATTGTGGGACTCTGGGCCTCGGAACTAGCATGTGGGAAGAGTAATTGCATCTTAGTATACATTTTCCCTGTAACTACAGACTTGTTGAACTGAAACGGGATTTAGAATATTTCAATGCTCTTTTTAAAATTCCAAACCCTTACTCTTCAAAGAAAGGGTAAGTTATTAGCCAAAAAGATCAAGGCAGCATTGTAGATTCATTTCTTTATTGTATTCTTAATCCTCCATTTTCTTCTCTTGCCTGACCAGCATTGTAGCTTCCCATAACCTCCAGTTTAAGGTGATGAAATCTATGATCCTCCATATGGTATAGACCTGGAAATCACACCATGGTGTTCAGTTCATCAGTGTTCCAGAAAGTGTGTAACTCAAGACATGAAATCCCTATAAGGTTTTCCATTTGGGAACCATCTGGAGCTTGGCTTTCTGGATTCTTTCTATTCTAGTAGTTTCATTGTTTTTGGTCTCTCACTGGTAACATGTTTGCTTTCTCTTCTCCTGCTCTGCTGGAAAAGCCTTTGAGATCAATCTTTTTTTCCCCCTAAAGATTTATTTAGTAACGTGACAGGCAGAGCAAGAGAGAGAGAGAGAGAGAAAGAGATATGTTTCTATCTGCAGATTCTCTCCCCAAATGCTCATAGAAGCCAGGGCTAGGCCATGCTGAAGCCAGGAGCCAGGAACTCCATCCACACCTCCCCCCGGGTGGTGGGGCCCAAACATTTGAGCCATCATTTGTTACTTTCCCAAGTGCATTAAAAGGAAGCTGGATTGGAAGGAGAGCAGCCAGGACTCAAACTGGTGCTCTGATATATGATGCCTGTATCCCAAATGGTGCCTTAACCCATTGTGCATATTAGTCCTTTAGAGCTCAATCTTGATCTTGCCAGGAGATGTATTTCCTGCAGTAATTCCTACAGATACTCTGAATTGCAATCTAGGGAAAAGGAGTTCTTCTGAAAGCTTAGCTGTCCCTGATTACTCACAAATCACCAGGGGGCCTTGCAGCCCCTTACACATTGAGATGCCTATTTGCATTAGAAACTCTGGCAATCTCTTCTGACTGGGTCAAAGTCTTGCTTCTGAAAAGTAAGTTGAAGCATTCATGCTCCAACGAAACATTCCATATTCCACAGAGTCTAACAAGGCACATGGATTAATTTCATGGGTCACTGGATGGAGAATTGTGTATTCACTGACAAATGCTATTTCTCCTGATTCTTGTGAAGTCATAGGAGTCTGCCCAGTGTGTAAATCTTTGTCTTGCTTCCAGTTGTTTGGAATGATTGTTGTTCGATTCAAGACTGCCCAGAGACACACAGTTGACTGCTGGCAGCATGAGAACTAGAACCCATCTCTCTATCAATTCATAGCGCTCTCCGTAGCAAATATGGCCTTGGCTGCTGGCAACAAAGTTTATTTAATATATAGATATAAATTATACTTCCCGGATATGTGAGTCATAAAACAGGAAAATGACAGAAAGCATCTGGCTTATTATGTTTCTTTATTGTTCAGTTTCACTGAAGAGCTTGTTTTTGAAAGAGTGGTGTTGAAGAGAATCTGCAATGAAGGGGTAATTTTGTGTTGTGTTTTGATTGAGCTGAAATATTCATCTACCTTGATTTTCAGCTCAAAAGTGCCTAAAGTGATCAGCAGCTGTTCATTCAAGAGTGCACTACCCCTCTGAATACAGAATAAAATAGATGTGTCTTTGAAATTTCACAAAGGGAGTGGGAGAAACCATGGCTTCTTTGTAGTGAAACAAACACATCCCGGCATGAGAAATCTGATCAGCACGGCCTGCTGAGTTTTCTTAATAATCAATATTCCCATTATATAAATGATTTGGCTTTTGCAATCTATTCTGTAAATTGTTCTCAGTTCTCTTTCTTGCTACTTTTATCATATGCTCTGTAGGGCCTAACATTGGCTTTAAACTTGCTTTAAAACACAGACAATCTTGTATGATATATGCAGTGTAATAAAAGAGCAAATATAACTGGATTGCTTTCTTCCCATACATCTGTCAGTAAGAAAGATATTTGCCAAAAAGAAAAATTCATTTTTCTTAAATGTTTGATGAGGAGAACAAGAATTGTTTAGAACTGTATTATCTCTTTATAAATGAGTATAGGCTCCTACACTACTGCCAGTTTCTGAACCATTCAGTGTTATAGACAGGAGCTGCCAAATTACAGCCAATGGGCCAAGTCTAGTCCCATGCTTATTTTTGTAAGTCTTATTGAAATAGAGCCACACTTATTATTTTATGTATTACCTACAGCTATATGGACTGTATGGCACACCAAGTCTCACATGTTTATTATCTGGACATTCACAGGAAAAGTTTATTGATTCTTGACATTGAACAATGATTTTTATAAAGTATTGCAGTTTCATTGGCATTAATTTTATTCTACTTCTCATCCTCTTAACCATCACTTTTTTCTTTAAACCTTTTGGTTATTCCCTAGGTAGAAATGACTTCATAGCCATGCTCAGATGTAAACATACCTATTAACTACTTTTTGTATTCTTTTGATCAAAAATACTGGTCTAAACAGTCAGAATAAAGCACATGCTTTCTCTACTAATCAGAATAAATGAGAAAATGTGTAGCTAAAGACTGATTTTACTAGATTGTTTACAAAAGTCTTATAGTTGATAAAATATATACTTTGTTTTGTGAGGTCCGGTGAGACTGGTGGCTAGCCTAGAGTCATACAATTGGCAACAATGTTATAAGCAGTGCATCTCTCTTGCTTGCATACCACTCCATCGCCAGGCAATTGTGACTTTGCTCAGTTTGTGCTTTGCTGAGCAAAACATGGTGTCTTCCTTTATGGTTGTGAGGATGCTGTGTGAAAGCCATCTCAGAAAACTGAGCAGTCTTATTTTAGAATGTTATAACTACAGGGTGTTTGTGTTAGTGGTTGGATATTTATGGTATATTCAGAATAGTCACACACTCTCTCTTTGTTGATAAATCTCAAGTGTAACGAATACACAGGGTCTGAAGGTGTTAAATATCCCAGAAAGAATTTAAATATGTGTGGAAATAAAATAATAGCAATGGTTATCGTCACTTAAACATGTCTCCTGTGACCAGTGCTTCCCAATTAATGGATTCTAACTTGTATTAACATGTAAGATCCTGTGTAGTTATGCAATGATCATCTGTAAAACATAAGAACAGTTTAAAATCTACATGCAAGCTTCCAGTTTATAGTAACCAACTTTTAAATCTTATATTTTTTTTTCCTGGTTTATTTTTTTTAACTTTTATTTAATGAATATAAATTTCCAAAGTACAGCTTATGGATTACAATGGCTCCCCCCCCCCCATAACTTCCCTCCCACTCGCAACCTTCCCCTTTCCCTCTCCCTCCGCACTTCCATTCATATCAAGATTCATTTTCAATTCTCTTTATATACAGAAGATCAGTTTAGCATATATTAAGTAAAGATTTCAACAGTTTGCACCCCCATAGAAACACAAAGTGAAAAATACTGTTTGAGTACTAGTTATAGCATTAAATCACAATGTACAGCACATTAAGGACAAAGATCCTACATTAGGAGTAAGTGCACAGTGACTCCTGTTGTTGACTTTACAAACTGACACTCTTGTTTATGGCATCAGTAGTCACCCTAGGCTCTTGTCATGAGTCACCAAGGCTATGGAAGCCTTTTGATTCACCAACTCTGATCATATTTAGACAAGGTCGTAGTCAAAGTGGAAGTTCTCTCCTCCCTTCAGAGAAAGGTACCTCCTTCTTTGATGACCTGTTCTTTTCACTGGGATCTCACTCACGGAGATCTTTCATGTAGGGTGGTGTGGTTTTTTTTTTTTTTTTTTTTTTTTTTTTCCCAGAGTGTTTTGGCGTTCCATGCCTGTAATACTCTAATGGGCTTTTCTGAGGCCAGAGTGCTGTTTAGGACATCTGCCATTCTATGGGTCTGCTGTGTATCTCGCTTCCCATGTTGGATCGTTCTCTCCCTTTTTTATTCTATCAGCTAGTATTTGCAGACACTATTCTTGTTTATGTGCTTCCTTTGGCTCTTAGTCCTATCATTATGATCAATTGTGAACAGAAATTGATCACCGGGACTAGTGAGATGGCATTGGTAAATGCCACCTTGATGGGATTGAATTGGAATCCCCTGGTATGTTTCTAACTCTACCTTTTGAGGTAATTCAGCTTGAGCATGTCTTGAATTGCACATCTCTTCCCTCTCCTACTCCCACTCTTATATTTAACAGCGATCACTTTTCAGTTAAGTTTCAACACTTGAGAATAACTGTGTATTGATTACAGTATTCAACCAAAAGTATTAAGTAGAACAAATAAACAAAAAAATACTAAGAGGGATAACGTATTAAGTTGTTCATCAACAGTCAGGGCAAGGGCTGATCAAGTCACTGTTTCTCATAGTGTTCATTTCACTTTAACAGGTTTCCTTTTTGGTGCTCAGTCAGTTGTCACCTATCAGGGAGAACATATGATATTTGTCCCTTTGGGACTGGCTTATTTCACTCAGCATAATGCTTTCCAGATTCCTAACAGGGATCACTGTTCAGTTAAAATTTAAACACCTAAGAATAATTGTGTGTTAATTACAGAGTTCAACCAATAGTACTTCCCTTCTATATTTAGTGTGCTACTTAAAGATAAGAATTAACTATTCCAACTCCCTAAAAGTTATTTTACTTTTTTACTAAAAGCAGCAATATCTTTTAAAAGTATGTGATGAATGAGAAAATATGAATGTATTTAGTATGATTGTTGAATGCCTAATAATATACCTTTGTGGTCTAAGATAACTGAGGATGGAAAAGAAGTAGGAGAAAATTCTACAAAGTGTTTAGGTGGGGGGAACACATGAATAGAAATTGATGACAATGATATCAACTCCAAGCCTTGTTTTACAATATAGAGCATCTTGAAAATTTTATGTGTACTTTATACTCACAGTGCATATTAATCTGGTCTGTATACATTTCAGGTTGTCAATAGCCACATGTGGTTAGTAGTTAGCATACTGGATAGCTTATCTTTAGACAACTCATCCTAACTATATAACACTAATCTTTGTATATTAAATCTCTTCTGATTGACAATTAGAATGTTTCCAATTATTTTGTTATTTTTATAAACTACTCTAAAATTTTTTCTTAAATATTTATTTATTTATTTTCAATTTTATTTGAAAGGCAAAGAACAGAGAGAGCTTCCCTCCACCGCTTCACTTCCCAAATAAGCAATAACCAGGACTGGTCCAGGCCACAGCCAGAAGATCAAAACTCAAATCAGGTCTCCCACATGGGTGGCAGGGACCCACATACTTGAACCATCACCTGTTGCCTTCTGTAATACGCATCAGCAGGAAGCTGGATTAGAAGCACAGGAGCTGGAACTTGAACCAGGCACTCTGATATGGGATGCGGGCATCTCAAGATGTGACCCTAATGTCCACTCCTTAAATTTGTTATACATGCATCATAATCATACTGTGTTTATACTAGTAGAACTAATGGATTAAGGGGATGTTTAATTTCAACTTTACTAGAGATGTAGTAAAATACTCTTCAAAAAATTTGCATTATTTCAGAGTTCCCATGTCACACATGTATACCAAATTTGTTAATCTCACACTTTAAAAATACAATCTGATTGATATAAAATGCAATTCCACTGTGATTTAAAAAAATATATACAGACATGATTAATAGTAGCACCAGCAACTTTATACATGCTTTCTGGCTGCTCAGTTTTTCTCTTGTATAAATTACCGGTTCTTACATTTTGGCTGATTGTTGTTGGCTTGATTTCTGTAAATAATTTCAATATTCTATATGCTGATCTTTTGCCTTCGTAGTTGCAAGTATCTTCTTGTAGATTGGGCCTTGATTTTACTCTTTTCTTTTTTTTTTTTTTTTTAGATTTATTTACTTATTTGAAAGGCAGAGTACAGAGAGGCAGAGACAGAGGCAGAGGGAGAGAGTTATTCTTTCTGCTGGTTCACTCCCCAATGGCCACGATGGCTGGAGCTGGGCTAATCAAAAGTCAGGAGCCAGGAGCTTCCTCTGGGCTCCCAAGTGGGTGCAGGGGCCCAGATATTGGGACCATCTTCCACTGCTTTCCTAGGCCATTAAGCAGAGAGCTGAATTGTTAAGTGGAACAGCCGGGACAGGAACCACTGCCCATATGGGATGCTGGCCCTGCAGGTTTGCGGCTTTACCCAGTATGCCACAGTACACGCCCCCTTTGCTTTCTTCTTTTTCTTTTTTCTTTTTTTTTTTCTTAATTAGAAATTTTATGTGTATTGATGCTAAACGTATTGGCTATTTCCTGTATAGGATATGTTTTTGCTTCTGGTTTAGCAAATGCTGTTTCATTGAAGTTTCCTATATTTTCTTCTAAAGTTTCAAATTTTTGATTTTTCTGCATTTTCTTCTTTAATGCATCTGGATTTAAATTTCATTAGATATCAAATGTATTACTTTCCAAAGGAAAACCAATTGGTCTTCATAATTTGTTGAGAGGCCCATCCAATCTCTACTAAACTATCATATATCAAGTTTCTATGTACATTTGGTCTCATTTAGGTACTTTTTCTATTTGTGTGTCATCATAGCTACTATAGCTTGATAATAAATCTGAAGATGGGACAGGTTAAAGTTCTTCATCCTGTTCTTTAGTATAGACTTAGCTAGTGTTGAGCCTTTAAATTTCCATGGAAATTTTTGATGAGTTTATCAAGTTCTGTGGAAAACTTTAGTGAAGTCTTGATTGTCATTGTAGAAAGTTGATAAATTCATTTTGATTCAATTGATAATTATAATCATTTAATGATGTCTTCCTACCTATGAGTATGCTATATATCATTATTTTTAGATTATTGAAGACATGTTACAACTACTTTTCATAGTTCCTCTCAATAAAGGGATTAGAAATATTGTTAAGTTTATTCTTAAGAGGTAATTTTTGATTTATTATTTTATGCATGCTATTATGTATATTACTACAATATTATATATATACTTTTTGAAAAATATTTATTTCTTTGCGAGGCAGAGTTATAGACAGAGAGAGGGATAAATAGAGAGAAAGGTCTCCCATCTGCTGGTTCATCCCCCAAATTTTGTGATGGCCAGAGCTGTGCCAGACCAAAACCAGGAACCAGGAGCCAGGAGTTTCTTCTGGGTTTTCCACATGGATGCAGGGTCCCATACACTTGGGCCATCTTCTGCTGCCTTCCCAGGCCATAAGCTGAGAGCTGGATAGGAAAAGGAGCAGGTAGGATATGAACTGGCACCTATATGGGGTGCCAAGGCAGAGGCTTAGCCTACTATGCTACAGTGCCAGCTCCTATATATACTTCTAAAATTACATTATCTGCGTGGGCATAAAGAAATTATTTGCTAAACTTTTACTTCCATATTATCATACCTTTTTCAGTAATTGAGAAAGGAAGCAGATACAGTTAACATAAGAGGTCGACCTAAAGAATATATGTTGGAACACTGCTTCTAGCAGTTAGAGATTATATTCCTTTTGAGTACATAAGGAAATTTCACAAAACTTTTCTATTTTACACTCTACCAACTTTTTCTTTTTGTTCATTATAAACCATTTAATTCATATATTAGATGTTAATCATAATAATCTTATCTTAATTTATGGAAATTTAGTTGTTTTTCTCAGACTTACTGGTAATATTAGATATAGCTTTGTATTATTCTAATATCATTAACTTAAATGTTCTTAGTTTACATTGTTTATTTGGTGATATTGTTGCTTATTATTTCTGTTTATTCTTATTGATGAATTTTATCTTCTACATGTTTCATTGCAACATCATGTTTATCTAGTGGTTTTATCTGTGGAAATATTATGAGATCTGGTTTGAGGGTCCCTACTCAGATATTTGCATTTGCTCTTGAGAGACAAGTATTATTCATTCAACCCTATGTTAAGTAAATTTCATCCTTTTGAGATTCTAGGACCATGCAGTTGATACACATTCATACTTCAGTCTCATTAGAGTCAAGAATTTGCCTCTGAAATTTCAGGGAGACTTTTTCTTTCACCCAGAAGTCAGGTTCAGTTGGGAGGTTTTCTGGTCATCTCTTATTTGTGTCAGCTAGTTCACTTTTTTTTAAACTTTCATTTAATAAATATAAATTTCCAAAGTACAGCTTTTGGATTACAGTGGCTTTTTCCCCCCATAACTTCCTTCCCACCCGCAACCCTCCCATCTCCCGCTCCCTCTCTCATTCCATTCATATCAAGATTCATTTTCAATTATCTTTATATACAGAAGATCAATTTAGTATATATTAACTAAATATTTCAACAGTTGTACCCACACAGAAACACAAAGTGTAAAGTACCGTTTGTACAATTCACATTGTACAACACATTAAGGACAGAGATCCTACATGGGGGGTAAGTGCACAGTGACTCCTGTTGTTGACTTAGCAAATTGACACTCTTGTTTATGGCATCAGTAATCTCCCTAGGCTCTTGTCATGAGTTTCCAAGGCTATGGAAGCCTTTTGAGTTCTCCGACTCTGATTTTATTTCGACAAGGTCATAGTCAAAGTGGAAGTTCTCTCCTCCCTTCAGAGAAAGGTACCTCCTTCTTTGATGACCCATTCTTTCCACTGGGATCTCACAGAGATCTTTCAGTTAGGTGTTTTTTTTTTTTTTTTTTTTTTTTTTTTTTTTTTTTTTTGCCAGAGTGTCTTGGCTTTCCACACCTAAAATACTCTCATGGACTTTTTAGCCAGATCCAAATGCCTTAAGGGCTGATTGCTGTTTAGGACATCTGCCATTCTGTGAGTCTGCTGTGTATCCTGCTTCCCATGTTGGATCGTTCTCTCATTTTTAATTCTATCAGTTAGTATTAGCAGACACTATTCTTGCTTCTGTGATCTTAGACCTATCAGTGTGATCAATTGTGAACTGAAACTGATCACTTGGACTAGTGAGATGGCATTGGTACATGCCACCTCGATGGGATTGAATTGGAATCCCCTGGCATGTTTCTAACTCTACCATTTGTGGCAAGTCAGATTGAGCTTGTCCCAAATTGTACATCTCCTCCTTCTCTTATTCTCACTCTTATATTTAAGAGTTCACTTAGAAAAAAAAGTCTATTCTGTAGAATATAACATGTTTATCTACTGGTTGTTATTGCAACTCTCACTTTATATGGACCTCATCTGCTATGCTTTGCCTGGTCATCAAAACCCAAGCATTTTTGTTTGCTGAGATGGTCAAATATTCCCACAGTAGTTATTTCAGCATCAATTCATTACTCTAATATCAAGTTCCCCATTTGTATTTGGTACCCATGTATTTCCCTTATTTTCTTTCTTTGTGTTTAAAAAGCTGTATATAATATTGTTTTACTTTCATGAAGATATGTAACTCCCCCAACAAAACGTCTGAAAGTGGAGCCTTGAGAACGTTTTAAAAAATGAAATTGCCAGGTCAAAGGATTTGCAATTCAGACATTTCCAAAATTCCTCCTCCCACCCTGAAGAATAATGTACAGATTTACAGCCCTGCCAGCAAAACGTGAATTTATAATTTCTATATCCACAATAAATTTTGCTGTAATTAATAAAACAATTCAACTCTTGGTATTTGTTTAATATGTGCTTTTTTGTTATTTTCAAAGGAGACCTTTCTAAAGGTCTGATTGCAAGCCATTGATTTTCATTTTCTATGTTTCTTGCTGTTAAATTGCGTCTGCTAGGAAAAAAGAAAACAAAGTAGAAGGATGAGAAATAAGTATTTAATATTCAAAGCATTTTATTCTGGAGTTGGTGTTTTGTGCTCTAGTGGTTCCTTGGCTAGGTTTTTGGATTAATATGCTCACTAAGACTCTGTGCAAAAATTTGTCAATAGCAATTTTTTTTTGACAAGTAGAGTTAGACAGTGAGCGAGAGAGACACACAGAGAGAGTTAGAAACAGTGAGAGAGAGACAAAGAGAAAGGTCTTTCTTCCATTGGTTCACCCCCTAATGGCCGCCGATCCGAAGCCAGGAGCCAGTTGCTTCCTCCCGGTCTCCCATGCGGGTGCAGGGACCCAAGCACTTGGGCCAGCCTCCACTGCCCTCCTGGGCTACAGAAGAGAGCTGGACTGGAAGAGGAGCAACCGGGACTAGTACCCGACACCCCAACTAGGACTAGAATCCGGGGTGCTGGTGCCTCAGGCAGAGGATTAGCCAAGTGAGCCATGGCGCCAGCCAATTGCAGCTATATTTTTGGATGAATAGGCTTCATAATTTTCATTAGGTTCTTGAAATGTGATCCACATATAATTAATAACCATCATATTTAATGTAATCTGATCCATTTTGGAGACTCAGATGTCAACTCATCATTGGTTTGTTTTCTTCAGAGCAGTAAGCCCAGAACGAAAATAGAGGGTACATAGTGAAGAATGAAAAATGAAAGTTTCCATGTACTTCATGGTGTTTTTGGATCCAAAATTATTAAAAATAAAAAATAATCCCTCACAGATAATATAATTTCTTCCCCCATTTTATAGATTGAATTGATTAAAAAGAAAAAAAGAAAGAATAGTTCTACATAATTTAATTGCATATAGTTCTCTTCATTTGTGAACATTAACTCTTGAATAGTCCTTAACAAATAAACAAACAAGTAGACTTAGAGAAAGACACAAACGTGTTCTAGGACAGAGTGAAGCACATAAAATCCCTTGCTTTCTTCTTCTTCCATAGTAGAATTTTATATTGAAATTTTACATTGACTTACTTTTTAAGAAAAGTGGTAGTAGTAAGGAAACGGAGGTCGCTTCCATCTTGTGAGTGAAATAATGAAGACATAGATGATGAAGAGATTTTCTAGAGAATGCAAAGAAATCACCCTAATTGAGATTGATGGAGCAGATGGCAAATGTAAGACTTCAGAGCGGTGGTGCAACTAGTTTAAATTCTAATATGTAATGTATATGAATAAATATAGTACAGCAGGTGGTTTGGTAAATGTTAGTAACCAGACTCATGGAATTCTTGTCTTTTAGTTTTAGGAAAATTATGTTACTATAGGTCAAAGTGGAAGGGTGTTCTGCCTATTGATTTACCAGATCTAGCCCTGTCATTGACTTTTCCCCCAGATAATAATCTCTCCTTAATGTTAAGATATCTATTTCTTATAAGCAATGTAGCCAATAGAATTTTGATGCTGGTATACTTCCATGATAGAATAGTTGTTAAAGAAGATGAATAATGGTAATTAACATTTCTAGCATAAAAACTTAAAGGTTTTGTTACTATAGACAAATTTTAGATGACAGTAGAAAGGAAGAGTATATTTAATGAGAATGTGAACCCTATAAGGACAAAGCCCCTTGCCTGTTTTACTCTATAATTTATCCAAACTACCCAGAATAATGCCTGTTGAATCAGAGATTATTGTTTGTTGTTGTTTATCACTGAACTCTATGGCATTTTTGGGGTCTTGGGATTGTATATGTGGATTTTTATTATTATAGCAACAATTCAATACATGGAGTCATAGAATTTGCCAGCTATACAGGACATGATGAAAAAGGTTTATACCATCCAATATCTTCATTTTGTGCTAAAGGTGATTAAAGTCCAGAGTGGCTAGCAGTCTGGTACATTTGACTTCAATCAATTGTAGAACCCATACTGAAACCCAAGATCCTCCTTCTCCATGCATTGTCAGCGCCACTCTTCAAATGGATAGAATTTAATCACAGATTCTAACTTGTTTTTTATTTGTTTATTTTTATGGAGGTAGTCACATACCCAAAATTCTTCATATAATTGTTTACAAATCAGTGCATTTTAATATTATTTTTAAACACTTGTGCAACTATCTCCACTATTACCTTCCAGAAATTTTTCATCACCTCAAAGTAAAACCCTGTATCCACCAGCCATTATTCTCAACTACTTTCAACTGCCAAACCCTGACTATGATTAACCTACTTTTTGTCTTTATGTCTGCTTATTCCAGACTTTTTATACAATTGGATTCTTACCATATGTGATTTTGAGGTCTGGATCTAACTTGTCTTCAAAATTCATCCAAATTGTTGCATGAGTCAACATTTTAATTTTAATTTTTTTGGCACTGGATAATGACCTATTGTATACAGATAGCATATTTAGATATAGATATCTGTTTATCAACTGATAGACATTGAGGATGTTTCTACTTTTTGGCTGTTCTGAACTCCATGTGAAAGTTTTTCTATGGTTGTATATTTAATTTTTTTATATATACAAAGGAACAAAACTGCCTACCATGCAGTAACTCTGTGTTGAACCATGTGAGGAGCTGCCAGATTGTTTTTCAAGTGGCTCTCCTGTTTTACACGCCTACTAGCAACACACAAGGGTTCCAATTTTCCCACATCTTATCTCATTCTTTCCCATTTCTTTCTTTAAAGTTTCTTGATGAGTTTGTTGTTTGCCTCAACTGTTATCACCACCTCAGCAGAGGGGGAGTCCAACAATGTCACTGATTGTTTTTGACAACTGCCCTCATGGAAAAGGCTGTTTTCACTGGGTGAGCTTCTGAGGTCAAGTGAAGATAATCCTTGAAAGTAAGATTTCCCCGAGAACTGTCAGACAGGTCAAATAATGGCAATTCTCTGAGAATGAGGCTTTCAAAGAGCTCCAACCCCCGTCTGGTTCTTCCAGTGACTGCTTTGCTGCTGGCTAACACTGTAATTGTGGGTTGTTGGTTTTCAAAGCTGTTATAGAGCTAGGGAGACAGCAATGGGAAGCGATTAAGTTAAAGTGCTACAAAGCTCCTTGGTCTTAACAAGATTCAGTGGTTTTCCTTGAACAGAGATTTCCCAAATGATTTCAAGGTCTTAGTTAATTTTCAGAGTTGTGAGCAATTGATTTTGACTTTTTTTTTTTTTTTTTTTTTTTTTTTTTTTTTTTTTTTTTTTGCTAATGTTCTAGTTGTTTTATGAGGGACAGGATTGGAGGAACCCTTTCTCCACCATTCCCACTGATGTCATTGCCTTAGCTGGTTTTCTAATGACCATAGCTTTAAGTCCTGGGTGGAGCCAAATGGGGAAAAGCAAAACAGAAAAGGCCTAGAAGAGAGTAGGGAGAAGGAAGGAGTTTATTATCTGGACAGTCTGGAAGAAGCAACAATATTTTGTTTACAGAGGACACTGAGCACACTCTCCTTTATGGATCTATGCCTGAAGGAACGCTCAAAAGATCACAACTGGCATGTTTTGTGATTCTGTAGCAGATTCATAATCACAAGGCAAATCTTCCTATAACAGCAAAAGAAAATGCAGCCAATCTCTTCCCTTCTTCTTTTCCCCGTGGTTTTGTTTTTAACTAAGAGTACAAAATCCAAATAAAAATACTGATCAAGTTTAAACTGTGTTTTGTTTATTAAAATCTAACCAAATGTAACAAATTGAATTCAAATCTATGGCATTAAACCACCATTTTAAGGAAGTAAACTTTAAAATAAAATATGGATTTAACTAGAATTCATAATTTCCATCTTACAAAATTGTACTGATAGGGTGAGAATCTCCCTGACAATTTACACTTTGATACCTTCTTAAAGCTCAACTCACTGCCACCTTGGAACGTGATCTAGTAAAGTAATTCCTACTAGGCTTTTAATTAATGATAATTGTCTGATCGAAAACTATTGAAGACATAATAACCTTTATGGCAGTATACTCTTCTGTGAATTACACAGCAAATTAATTTCAAGGAATATTGCTTTTCATGACATAGCTACCTTCTCCCCATAGTGTCCTCACAAGAATATTTGAAATATGGGACAAGTACTACTGACACTTGTTGGCATTTTTAGCACAAAGTTATCAGCAGAAACAATTAACCAGGCTTAAGCATAGTAAAAATAGCATAGTTAATGGAAAGACATAGCATTGGATTTCCATAAGTGTGCATTTGAATCACAAATCTATCTCTTACTAATTTTGTGACTTTTAGGAAAAATTCTTAGCCTCTGAACTTGTTTCCTTGCATCTGAGTTGGAGAAAACAATACCTACTGTGTATGAGTTTGTGGAAGTCTGTCATATCTGAACAGTGTAACTATTGTTAAGCTAGTGGTTATTAGTCTAGTGGTAGTGACTGTGGTTATAGTCCTGATCAGGGTCACCACCATTCAGTAGTACATGGTAACTAAAAGTCCCCTGGACTAAATGGCATTGAAATGTCCTTCACCTGACATGGAGGATTAAGGAGGCAGGTTGTGTTCTGGATTCCCCTACCACAGTTGTATATGTGCTCATTCACATCCAGTGCTCTCTAGCAGTCACCAGAAATATGAGTAAGGAAAGCTTCCAGGAGTCTTCAGTTAATCCACCAACTTTGGGAAATACCAGATTTCAAAGCTGAACCACATTAAAATCCACCTCTCTTGCTCATCTCTGTCTTAATTAACAGGTACAGGGAAGAGACTGTAATTGTTTTTATTTCATATATATGTATTATGTATTTTTTTTCCTTACTCCCAAAAGCTACTATTCAGCTACATGAGGGTAGAAGACGGAGCTGGCCTGAAAGAATCAGTTCTAGTCATCCTTAATATTGCTTTTCCCTATGTTGTCATCATGATAGCTACGAGATCATATTCTGTCTTCACACTACCAAGTTAAGGCCCCTCTACCAATGCTATAGTTAGAGCGTGGGGCAGATAGAAGGCTGGTATTTAAGCTGTTTACATTTTGGCACATAAATGCTGAAGATACAAAACTTTAAAGGTATTCTTCAGTGAGAATTCTTCACACTCGTAATCATCTTTAGATAATTTTCCATATGTTATTTCTGTCATATACGTAGTATTTTGCTTTTTCATTGGGTGAGATAGGGATACAGTCTGGGTTTCTTTTAAGGATTTGGGGTCTAAACAAAAAATCAGGGGCTGGAGGTGAAGAGAAAGGTATGGATCAGAGACAATTGTATAACTGAGTGGCACAAGCAAAGGCAAATTCACAGCCAGTATCATACTGAATGAACAAAAGCTGGACAGATTTCCACTGATATCCAGAATTATACAAGGATGTCAAAAGTTGCCACTACTATTCAATATATTTCTGGAAATTTTAGCCAGAGACATTGGGAAAGAAATTGCTTGCAGATGACCAGATCCTTTATATAGGAGAAACCAAAAGACTACATTAAGACACCATTAGAACTGATAGGAGAATCTAGCAAAGTTGCAGGAAATATAATCAACACACAAGTATTAATAGCATTCGTATATACTAACAATGTTCTTGCTGAGACAGAATTTATAAGTTCAGTCCATTCACAACATGAACAAAAAATTTAAATAACTTGGGAAAAACTTAACCAGGTATGTGAAAGTTCTCTACAATTAAAATCATAAAACATTGAGGAAAGAAATAAAACACACACACAAACCAATTAGAAAATCTTCCATCTTCATGTATTGGAAGAGTTAATTTCAACAAAATGTCCATACTACCAAAGCCATTTACAGATTCAACGCAATCCCAGTCAAAATGCCAAGGATTTTTTTTTTTACAGAACTAGAAAAAAATGTTAGAATTCATATGGAAACACAAAAGACCTCTAATAGTCACAACAATCTTAAACCATAAAAACGAAGTGGGAGGTATCATAATACCAGATTTCAAAGCATACTAAAGGGCCATTTTAATCAAAACATCCTGATACTGGCATAAAATTATACATGTAAATCAATGTAACAGAATATAAGCCCCAGAAATGATCCCCTGCGTCTCCAACAAACTAATTATTTACAAATTAGCTAAAATCACTCCCTGGAGAAAAAGACAGTCTCTTTAACAAATGGAGGGGAAATTGGATTTCCACATTACAGAATGTGCAGAAGTTTGAAACAAGACCCCTAGGTTACATCCTGTACAAAACTCAACTCACTGTGGATCAAGGATCTATACCGATATGGACCAATCAAATTACTAGAGGAAAACATAGTGGAAATGCTTCAGGATGCTAACTTAGGCAAGAT
Organism: Oryctolagus cuniculus; assembly: GCF_051225735.1. Lineage (NCBI taxonomy): Eukaryota > Metazoa > Chordata > Mammalia > Lagomorpha > Leporidae > Oryctolagus > Oryctolagus cuniculus. Next base: position 103,226,655 of record NC_142870.1, read on the forward strand.
TTCTTGGCTAAGACCCTGGAAGTACAGGCAATACAAAGAAAAGCAGACAAATGGGATTACAATAAGCTAAAAAGCTTCTGCACACGAAGGAAAGCATTATCAAAATGAAGAGGCAACCAACAGAATGGGAGAAAACATTTACCAACGATGCATCTGCTAAAAGATAAATATCCAGAAAATATAAAGAGCCCGGGAAACTCCACCACAAAGCAAACAATCTGGTTAAGAAGTGGACAAAGAATATGAAAACATTTTTCAAAGGATGGAATACAAATGGCCAACAGATACAGGAGAGAATGCTCAGGATCACTAGCCATCAGGGAAAAGCAAATAAAGACCACAATGAAGTACACCTTCACCCCAGCTAAAATGACTACTATCCAAAAATCAAAAAATAACAAATATTGGTGAGGTTGTACAGAAAAAGTTACTTTAATACGTTGTTGGTGGGAAAGCAAATTGTTCCAGCCATTGTGGAAAACAGTATGGAGATTTATTAGAAAAGTAAAAAAGAGATCTTTCATATGACCCACATCCCACTTCTAGGAATATATCCAAAGGAAATGAAATCAGTATATGAAAGATATATCTGCACTCCCATGTTTATAGCAGCTCAATTCATAATTGCTATGATATTTTATGATATGGAATCATCCTAGATGTCCATTAGCTGATGATTGGATAAAGAAAATGTGATATATGATATATATATATATATATATACACACACACATATGATGGATTATCACTCCACCATAAAAAGAATGAAATCCTGGCATTTATAATAAAATGAATGGAACTGGAGATCATTATGCTAAATGAATAAGCCAGTCTCAGAAAGACAAATATCACATGTTTTCTCTTATTTGTGGAAGTTAAGATTTATAGAAAGTATAAAAATTGTGTGGATGTAATACCACTTGGTAAATAGTTATCAATATTGCTTCATCAAATCATACCTTGCAAATGACTATATACCCCTTTTCCCCATGTTACTATCATTGTCATAAATCCTTCACTATGTGATATTAATATTCTTTTTTCAAGAAAAAATATGTGTTTGTATGTAATGTTAACATTTGAAGTGAATATGGCAAAATGTTAAAAAAGATGTTAAATTTTAAAACTAAACTAAAATAATTTTTAAAAGACACAAAATTGTTAGACGATAACAAGGCAAGAAACCAATAGAGAGGGGGTAGGTTTAAGAATAGAACAGATTTCAAGTGAGACTCTCAAAGTGTCTGTCTTGGGTGACATGGATTTTGCTACCCACTATATGTGAGATAGGTACTAACAAAGAAGTACTTACAAAGAAAGAGAAAAGTGTGAATTGTGGACATGCCCATGAATTGTTAAGTAATACATCTCACGAAGTAGTGGAAAAAGGAGTCTGCAGTCCTGATAAATTTGTGGGGCATTAGCGTAAATGTAGTTCCTAAGGTATGGTGGTGGCTGAGGTACTTAGAGGATTCTACATGAGAAGTATACTACCCACTGAACCTGCAGGAATGTTACCCGTTAAAGGAGTGGTAGAGGAGGACTTCATAAAAAGTTCAGGCGGGTTGTTGGAAGTATGGGGAGGCAGTCAGGAGCCAGTTGTGCAGTGGAATCCAAGGAAGGAGGAAGGTTCTAAAAGACAGGTCACTTGTGACCACGGCAAGAGTTTCCTAATTGGTATTTCTGCCTCTTGTTTTGCCATGCTCCCTAACCCTACAATGATCTCTCCAATATACAAATATATTTGTATTCTCAGGCTTGCACTTCTAAGATGTCAATAGCACTCAAACTATCATATTCACAAGATTCACCTAGGCCTCATTCATTGCCTAAGTCTAACTGTTTTATTGAAAGGTCCGTTCTGGGCATCATGCACAGACACACTAACTTATGAAGGGACTTCCCTATGAAAAAGCCAAGGTGAGGCGATGTATACTGCAAGAAAAGAATAATAGTCAAGCTCGATTGATTACACATATGGAAAGAAGGCAGACTAGAAAGCCTTTCATTGCTTTTGGTTGTTCTGCAGTAAACTGAGATGCTTGGCTCTTTCACGCTTTGCTCATCATTTTTTTTTTCCCTTAGATTTAGGCATCAGCCTCTTATTAGTGAAACTATATCTTCACTGCAGAGTCTGAACTTTGTAATGAGGTATCTAAACACAAAGAACTGAATTTTAAAGAAGGAAATCTAAAATTTCCACAATGATCAGAAGATCCTGAAATATCCAGACTTAAACTTAATCACAGTTGAAGTGCAATTAACTGGCTTTTGGTTTTCCTAAGCCTGCTTAAAAGGCAGGTAAGCTACTCTGACTGTGCTCTTAACCTTTGTGAAAGTAACAAAGCAAGATAGCTCAAGTGTCTGGAGTTCTGATTCATCACCATAAAACTGAACACCATGTATTTCTCTCCCAGGGAAGATTGCAGCCCAGCCGGGTCCAAGAGAACATACGAGCACCTTATGCTGAACACACACTTCAAGAACTGGATGGTTTTTGCCATCTGCTATGCCTCACATAGCCTCCAGTTTGAAGCTGAAGTGATGTCAGAAACTGATTTAAGCAGCTTACATATGTTGCACTGCAGGAAAAATCATTGGACTTTGGGAACTCTAAAAAACAATGTTAGGCAATTGGGGCCCATAAATGCTTAGTGTTAGTGACAAATATGCCCAGAAGCCAGAGGGGAACATTTTCCCACCTTAGATTTAAGTGTAGGTTTTCCTCCTTTGCTCGGCAAAAGAATTTTCACATTATCTTGTGTGTACCGAGAACCACATGGTCATCATTCATTATAGCAGGTAAGGTTATTTTAGTTAATCACAACCTTCTTTTGTTGCTTAAAGTTTGACAGAAAATGCCAGTGCTATTGCATACTTTGGAAAATTATTTTATGAATGTGCCGCTATTGATCATGGTTTTGGACAATTTAGATGCATTATAAATGGATAAATGGATAATTACTGACCTTCAAAATTCTTGAAGTGTTCTACATGCTTACTGAGTGATGCCCAAATGGCTCAGCTTTTCCTCCCAGGCCTTCTGTGGAGTGACCATATCCATCTTCCTAGCCTTATTTTTCCCTTCTCTCTTATACTTTCCAACACAGTGAATCTATACAATAATTCTTTAATTATGCTGGATTCTAAAAAAAAAAAACCTTTAACTCAATTTTCTAATTTTTTTTTGCCTAATTTTACTTTCCTTCATTTCCTGCTTTTCCTTATTATCTCTCCTTGTTGAGTTGATGCTCACTATCACCACTATCTTATCTATCACTAAAGCCCAGTTCCAAAACCTTCTCTCATGGATCCTTTTTTTTTTATAATGTCTTGTCACTGTCTTGTAGAACTTATCATGATTTGCTTTCTTTGTTAAGTATTAACATAATCAGAGTATTTTCAAAATCTTCTTTTAATAGATCATCCTTTCCTTCATCATTCACTTATGAGCCTTTGCCCCTGTCATGGGCATTTCAGATCTTGGTGACATGCATTTCAGAAATTCTGAATATTAAAAATAAATGAGCATCCGCAGTTGTGATAAGGAAAGCTATAGATTTTCCCATTAGTTTCAACTTTTAAGAAATGAATGATTTTTCATTTAAGCTAAAATCTTAAAATTCTCTTAGAAAAGTTATAGATGTAGCCCCTTTTGTACACGGATCAGCAATTGACTAATGATTGGCTGAACTTCCAGAGAGGCATGAGCTCTCCGATTTACACTCAACCTTCAAACCTTGTGTTTTCTGCTCCAATGCCCCCAGGCATTGAGACAAAAATCCCAGCTTAAACTTTCACCACATCTATTCTTCTTTCCCTAGACTCCTTGCACTTCTGACTTCCTTGGTTTTCTCTGCTGATAATCTTTGTCACCTTTTTATTGTCACTCCAAGCTCCTAAAGACATTGACCCATCCGTCTTACCCTCTATGTGTACAGGGGTCTTTCCTGTAACTATTCAAAGCACAGCTCACATCAGGCTGCAGGGTTTTGATGAAATGTTCCCAAGGATGGAGTAGGAAAGTTAATTTTTTAAAAAAATAATTTTTATTTGAGAGAGACGGCATTGTCCTGTAGCAGGTTAGGCCACTGCCTGCAATGCCAGCATCCCTTATGGGCGCGATTCAAGCCTCAGCGGCTCCACTTCTGATCCAGCTCCCTGGGAAAGCAGAGGAGGATGGCCTAAATCCTTGGGCCCTGCATCCACATGGGGTATGGGAAGAAACTCCTGGCTCCTGGTGTCAGATCTGCCGAGCTCTGGTCCTTGTGGTTTAAATGAGTGAGCCGGCATGGTGATAATGAAGAGAAGACTGCTTTCTTGAAAATCTGTTTTCCTGTTGTTTTAAAATGCTCTGCAGATAATGCTCCTCCTTATTGCCTGCACAGGTGAGTAAGGGAGTCGTGAGGGGGTGCTCCCGTTACTTCCCCTTCCCCTGCCCCTGTTTGCAATCTCCCCAAATGGCAATTCTCCTCGGCTCAATAGCTTTAAGAAATGAATTCTATCTGAAGAAATGAGATAAAATGCTGACAGTCCTTTAGAGATGAAAAGGAAGAATCAAATATTTGTTTATGCACTTTCCTGATTCCTGGGAGCATATGCTTTATTCCTTCGAGACAGAAATTCTGACGTATTGAGAAAGTACCTGGCCAAATCTAAACTTGTGGAGTGCTTGTTGTTTTGAATGAGGTTGAACACATGTCCTCTTTGTTCAAAATTTGTGCTTAGCTAAGAGTCATGAGATTTGTCCTCAAAAATCCTTGGGCAGGCATTCCCTGGATGTCTAGTATGCAAGTTTTTGTTAAGACTGTGTGGAGTGGGAGAGCTTGGGGTAGATGTCGTGGGTCAAAAAGTTGTGTTTCCAGCTACCCTGTTTGGCTAGCACTAAGGAAAGTTAAGATTTCATACCAAACCAACAATGAAAAGAAACCTTTGGAAGCAGGTCCCCTAGGTTTAATGCTGTCTCTGACATTACCATTGCCCAAGTTATTTAATTCTCTATTGTCCTGACTTTCTCATTCAGAAATGTTGGATACAACAGTTTGCTTCTAATGGAGTGACTATAGAGATTAAATAAGTGAGGCAAACCACTAAGGGGATACGGGAACCAGGAATTCTGTGCACTGTGATTGTGGAGTTGGTGTATACCAACTTGAATTGGCTGTACTTAGATCAAGTACACATCTCAAACACCTGTATTAATTTAGTGATTTCACTTTTAGACATAGAACCCACAGAAATTTTGCACAGCATGATAAGAAAATCAATTTCTCCCATAGGTGGAGGTGAAAACTAACATTTATACAATTACCATGTGCAGAAACTCTACATAGGTGGCCTCATTTATAGGATTACAAGAAAGGAACCTTACAAGACTATTATTTTACCTGTTTAAGAACTGGCAGAAATGATTCTCCTTAAAGGTCTATGACCTGCCCAAGGATGCTCAGCTATTGCTGGTCCAAGCTGGGATTCAAACTTTGGTGTAGTTTTCACTCCATTATGATAGTCCAGGTAGTATCTAACAAGGGTAATTATCTGTCTGTCCCACTCACCTATTGTGTTGTGGCTGAGTTCGTGTACTGTATCATGTGTTATCCCTGCCATCTTCCTTTAGTCTTTGTTGAGGTTGCAAGATTTCTCTTGCATCCTATTTCCCTCACTGCTCTGTTTAATAGCCTCTGCGTTTTTCTCACTTCACTGAAAACATTCAAAATTCCCTTTGGATATTTTTAAATAGCAGATTGAAGGATAAGAAAAATTCAGTTTAACTAATAGTGACAAATTAAAGACATTGAAATGTCAGCTATTATTTTTAAGTGGAACAAATCAACTACCTTTTCAGATGTCAGCCAGGTCAAGCTATTCATTTCCTTCCTTTTTTAAATTGACTCAGCTGAATAGAGTGTTCTGGTTTTAATGAGAGGGCTTTAGGACAAGGTCCAAGTTCATTGATTTCTGGTGTATCCATCCATTTTCTCACTTACTTTCTTAAAGATATACTATATCTCTTTAACTTTGAAAATGGAATTTAATTTTTCACTAATGTGAATAATTTCTACCCTTAGGTTAAGAACATTTATCATATGACTACATATTTTACTAATGGCTTGGTTAGTCTGTATTAAGTTTCCACGTGATGTTAACAGTCCAAATACTAATTTGATATATTTGACCTGATGACAACTTATTGCTTCAAGAACTCTATGAACTGCATAAAAACAAACAAATACTTCATCCTAGGGCATGGCTAGTTGCATAAAGATAAATTAGACATTTCATAACGTTTAGGTAATGACACAGGTGGCTCAGATTGAGTTTCATTATGGCTCACAATGAGTTTCATTATAAAGGAATAATACTGTGGCCAAAAAAAGAGGGTTGGATTAATAACAAATGCTCTTCATTTGTATTTGGTGCTGTGATCTGTGAATTATTTATGCTTCTAGGCAAAGCCTGGGAAGTATTTCAATGAAGCTTAAATTGTCAGTGTTACTTATACTTTCCCATATTTTTCCTAACTATGTCTTTCTGGATAGTACCACACATAAATATTTTCATTGTGTTATGCATTTATTTGCAATATTGATGGCACTGTAAAATGTGGGGTATTAGCACCTCTTTAACCAATGTCAGACTTAGAATTAAGATCGGAAACACCAGTGTCGTCTTTTTAGAAATATGGAGGTTATCTTTGATTATTATTCAGCTTTTGTAGCTGATGAGCCAGCTATAAGTCATACTGTAGAAAATTTATTGTCTAGAAATCATGCTACTGAATATTTTATCTTACTGGAAATGTGCAATAAAGGGGCTGCATCTTTAATCAAATACATGATGATGTTGCAGTCTCTTGGTTGGACTGTCATATTAAAATGTTGAGGTTAAGCAAAACTAAAGGCATAGCTCCTTGGGAGAGCAGTGAGTGTGTATGCAGGTGTGAATATTATTCCTCAAAGAGATTGTTTTAATCCACCTTTTATTTTAAATCTCTTAACAGCTGAAAAGGCATGTAATGTTCAGATCCCGGTTACCCTAGGCAGAGAAGCATGGTGATGCTACAGTTAGGAAGAGAGCAAAGTGAAATCAAATAATTTATGTTCATGTGTTTTCAGTTTCTCTCTTTGAGATGTGTCCAAAATCTCACAGAAAATTCAAGGAAATTTTCTGTGGAAAAACCGAAACTTTTTTTAAAGGTGTAGATCAACATTTCCTTTGTGTGTGAAGGTGCCCTCAATGTACACTGTGTCCCAAATGCCTGGTTGTATGGTGGTTGCACTTCTCTGCCCTGCCTTGACCTGGCATACAGGTGCTTGTGAGTCTTTGTGGTGTTGCAGTTTGTTTAGGCATTGGACAGAGGAAATGAGCATTTGCTGTTTGATTTGACTTCCAGTTCTGGCTTCTTTATTTACTGTTGGACATACTATCCTGATGCTTTTATTCCTTTCAGGTCTGAAAAACCATAGGAAAGGGATACTGACAGTGGTTTCACAGCAACAGCAAATCTGAAAAAACTTTAGCTGAGAAAAACCCTAGAGGGAGGTTGGAAATATGATTGAAATATTGTCAAGTCAGCATCATGCTTTGTCTTGACCTTGTATAGCTACTTTTAGTGTCAGTCTCATTGTTCTTTTACATTTTAGCCTATTGCCCTTTAAAAATCTTTCTCCTTGTATTCCTCATAAACCTGGGGTAACTTAATTGCTTATTGCAGAAGTTTTAAAAATACTATACTGAGACTTATTATTGCTGGATCACTAAAAGTAGTGGATATGGAAACCAATGCTGTTCAATGGGATAATGGGATATTTTTGATGATAAAAATAGTTTATTCTGGCACTCTCTGGTAATCACATGTGGCAATTAAGAACTTAATATGGTTAGTGTGCCCAAGGAACTCAATTGTAATTTAAAGTTAAATAGCTCTATGCAACAGATACTGTTGACACTTGACTTTTGAGCAAATTTATAATATTCCTTTAGGAATCACTTTTTAGGTGAAATTCTATATCTTATTTCATTAAAAATTGATCTAGGTCCAACATTGTGATGAAGCCAGTTACTCTGCCACTTGCTACCTAGGCATCTCAAACCGGAGTGTCAGTTTGAGTCCCTGTTGCTCTGCTTCCCAGGGAACTTTCTGCTAAAGTACATAGAAGTCAACAGAAGATAACCCAAATCTGTGGGTCCTTGCCACCCACGTGGGAGACCTGGATGGTGTTCCTGGCTCCTGCCTTTTAGCGTGGCCCTGACCTGGCTGTTGTAGCCAATTGGGGAACAAATCAGCAGATGGAAGTTATCTCTCTCTGTCTCTCCTCCATCTCTGTCACTCTGTCTTTCAAACAGACAAATAATTGATTCGTTTAACGATTAATCTAAATGCATTTATGTGTGTGTATCTATTTTTTTAATGTTTTTGGAAGTAGGTAGTGTAAGAGGCAGTAGTGACAAACACGTTTCTATCCTCATATGTATTATAATTAAGCAAAATCACATGACAAGCCTTTTTTTTGTGGGAAATGTGTTTTACCGTTAAGAATTCAAGAATTGATTACAAATGAAACCTGGTGGTCTGCTATTTCAGAACTAGGAGGAATTATAGCAACACTTCACTTACCTAGAGGTCAATGTCCTCTCCCTCTGTAAGAAGGAAAGCTTAGATGCCAGAAGGAAATGCAGACCTCCGAGTGGCCTCCAGCAAGTCCTGGAGGGCACGGACATCACTGAAGGCTTGGCTTCTTCTGTCTCACTACTTGCATGGCCACACTAGATTCATTCTTCCTGTTACAGAATGTGGGGATTTTCACTGTCCTTTAGGCTCTGCTGAAATCCCATATATGCATTAACGTCAAGTCTAAGCTCTATGTTACCCTGGCCCTTGGCCTCTGCTTCTTCAGTGCTGTATTTGCTCGATCCCTACAGTTAACAACCTAATGAAATGTCACCACACACTAAAGAAAATGCTCTAGAAAGTTTAGCCCAATTCCAATGTCAATTTCCTATCAGAAATATCATTTTCTTGGGTAAACAGGCATCATACTTGTGTAGGAAAAGATTCTTGGAGACACAAAGTGGACCAGATTTTCCATATTTCTCTGGTTATTCTTACCTGATTTCAAGTGGACCAGATGGTGCTGGCATTTTTCTTTCTTATTATAGTACTATATATAAGTTTATAAGAGTTAGCCAATATTCCTCTGTCTCCTTCCGTTTGAGAGTCTTGTCCTCAGTTGCTCCAGACTCTGAGAGCACATCATCTGCATCCAAAAGACAATCATTGAAAGCTTCACCAACTGCTTGGCTGCTGTGTCCCAGGGACTACCATCTGCTCAATTCAGGATTTGGGGATTTTCTCGGTGCTCTTATTTTACCCAGACTCCATCTGATCTGTCACTTGCAACATCTCACGCTTCAGAGTGTATGTATGAGTTAGGATTGTTTGGATTTCAAGTGGCAACATCTCAAACAGACTTGGCTCAAGCAAACGATGATGTTTTTTCAAAATATACTGAACAGAGAGCAACAATCCTGTAGGAAGCATCACAAACAAGTTAGGCCACATAAACATGAGTCCCTAGACTGAACTAACGTGGAAGGAGTCTCTCATCCTTGTGTTCTCTGTATATGGACATCATTCTTCATTCCAACTTAAGATGTTCTCTTTTTTTTGTGGGAAATTTGGCCAAGCACATAATTGACTTTCTGCATCACAAGTCCAAAAATCTTTGTATGAATCTCCTGATTAATTTACTGCTTAATACTTACTGCTTTAAGACTCTGACTTCAATTTTTGGTGATTGTGGAGAGGATGAGGGTAATGGTTAGCATCATGGAGAAATATAATCTGGTTTAAAAGAAGGAAGTTTCCACACCAAGCTGGTGGTCAGCTGGCTCCCTTTGTGCCTCATTTCTTACATCTTGGCTCTTACATCCTCCTTCTCATTCACCCACTATATATCATCTCTTCTTTTTGTCCACCAGTTTAGCCATTTTTCACTTTTAATTCCAGAACTGTGTACATGTTTTGCTTTTTATCTAGTTACTCCAACTTATTTTTCAAATATTAACTAAATTGGGACTTTTTAGAGATGATGAAGTGGATGAGACAAAGTTGAGAAATTTATGAGTAGAAAAATATAGAAATATATTCACAATAGATTATTGAAAAAATGGAATAGATAACATAAATTTAAGTTTTTTTTAAACTTTCATTTAAGAAATACAAATTTCGAAAGTACAACTTTTGGATTATAGTGGTTTTTCCCCCTATAACTTCCTTCGCACCTGCAACCATCCCATCTCCTACTCCCTCTCCCATCCCATTCTTCATTAAGATTCATTTCTAATTATCTTAATATACAGAAGATCAACTTATCATATACTAAATAAGGATTCCAACAGTTTGCACCCACACAGATACACAAAGTATAAAGTATTGCTTGAGTACTAGTTTTACCTTTAATTTGCATAGTACAACACATTAATTTCAGTATCTACTATTTTCAAGGTTGCTGTAGTCTAGAAGAAAACACAATTTCTGGGTTTGGAAACTGAAATCAAGTAGTGGTATAGATTATGGAATTAGGGAAGTAGTTCTCACTTTGTTTAGGTGGTAAAACATTTGATATTGGTGGTGCTTACTGGGCAGTTGGGAAAGTAATGAAATATTGGTCTATTAAATTGGAAGGAAATGCATATGAATCTTTGTGCTTAGTCAGATAGCAACTCATGCTAGATATTAGAACAGAAAAACTCTAAATCTATTAAAGATTAGGAAATAATTATATGAAGAAACATTTACATTGAGAACCTGCTATTCCACTTGCTTAGTATGGTTTTCTGAACTGAGAGAAAAAGTGGAAGATTTGATTTTAGTAATGGAGCATCTTGGTGGAGCTCAGTGAAAACTAGTTATTTAGGATCCAGCACTGAGTATGCTTTCCAGGAGTAACGGGGTACATTTATCACAATATGTGTTGTTTGCTCTCTGCCTTTTATCTGTAATTCTATGGAGTCAAAGTAGATAGCCTGATACTACATACAAAAAGAGACATTGGGTTCTGAACTCTGGCTATCTGCTGGAGTCACTTGAAAACTTTAACAATAAGAGTAGATGACAGATACCATCCCAGGCTATTTTAAGCACAATCCCCCCCCCCCAAGTCACTCCCCCCCTCCCCAGTTCATGCTACTGTGATATTAGTGTTGAATAACTGATAGAAAAGATAAAAAAATCATGAATATCTTAGCCTAGCAAACAAAAGTCTTGCATTATTATTCACATTTAAGGCAGTGCAATGTAATTATCTTTTATCTCAGTTTCTTTTGCTGGGAAACAAAGAAATGAGACTCAGTGAACTCATGTGTTTTTCTAGCTCTAGGACTCTTTAGATGTACTCCTGGAAATTTTCATTTTGAAATACTTATTGAAATTTGTATTTTAAAATAGAATTTTTTAAGTACATCCAATGTACTTAAAGAATAACTACAATGAAATCTTCAGCAATATAAATAATTCATGCATAGTATAATGTGTATAATGTTGGTTTTGTATGTAATTAGAGATCATATTCTGAAATTAAATCATTCAGTGTTTCCTGGTTAGGGATACTTCAACAAATTAAATAAAAAAGATAAACTCTCCCTAGTTATCATCATCATCATTGAGAGAAGATTATTTTATCAGTTCTTTCAACTCTCCTATTGTCAATGTTTCCAAGTTTCTCTATTAATTTTTTAATATTTCCCTTGAGAATGGTGAAGCTGTCATTACTTGGCCCACCTGTCAGTTTGTGGGCCACCTGAACGGTATTTCATTTGCAAAATACTGTTAGAATCATTTATCCATTCTTTCCATTGGTTTAACTGACATGCATCAATAGAGATAGAGTCAGCCTTTCATATAATTGACTGTAGGCATAACTTCATAGCATGAAATAATGGACAGAATTATTGAATTACTTGGAACTGTTCTTTCTCATTCTATCTCTTTGTATGTCAAAGCTGATTTCTGACTTAATGCAGCTGCATTTTCTGCTTCCATTGCCTGGATAAGGAAACTGATAGTCTGAGAGCCTTATTATTTGCCTAGGTCACATCACAGGTGTAACAGGTGATTGATACAGAACCGTTTTACTCTGAACTCGATAGCTCCTGGCAGTTCACCAGTGTTAAAGAAATGTTCAAATATTCAATAAACATTTAAGGAAAATCATCTCTGTGCATGGAGTTGACAGGGATATAAAGGGAATGAGATGAAGCCTCATTAGGATCCCTCTTAGGAGAAAAGATTTTTTTTTAATAACATGATCTGATTGTTACTCAGGATAGTACCTGAGGCCAAGAGACACAGGATTTGCTTGGCTTTTCTACTGTGTAAGAGGGTGGATATTGTTTGTTTTTCATGAGGAGGAGAAGGAATTAAAAATTATGGGAGAGAAAGACAAGAGGTGGATGGGGACAATGAACTACCAAAAGGTCTAGTCAAGTCTAACAAGTTCTGATTATTTAATATGAGAAGTTTCTTGCAGACATTACTATGAATCTTGGTTTCTCATCCGGAGCTCTCCAGGACAATCAGAGATGTTTGTGGAAAGCTGCAAGGCGTTCAGACACATAGGGAAGAAAGCAGCTCTGTATTCATTGCTCAAACTATGGCGATGTCTACAGGGAAGTGAGAGGTGTGGGAGAAAGTGGAGTCACACCTGAACTGTGCCATGCTCAAGGGACAATGTGCCAAATTGTCCTCAGCCTACAATATGGAACTGTGGATACATTTTTAAAAAATAAAAGCAAGATTTATTATGCTCTCCTCAAAAGTAATTGCCAATGACATAGTAGTCCAGAATGTTTCCAAATATGTCAAAGAATATCAAAATAGAAAAGTCTAGAAGTATAACAATTAAGAGCAGCTGCCTACATTATTTCCTTAGCTGATTAACACAGGTGTGCAGAGGCAGAGACATGATGGAAAAGGTCAACATTTGTACAGTTGTAAAAGATTTAAAATTCAAGGATTTAATTAACTCATTTATTTTTTCTTCTTAGACATAGTGTTTCATCCTGGTAGACTTATGAGATTGTGGAGTATTTTTTTTAATTTAATACACCTCATTTCTAACTTGGAATTAATTTATCTCAGTGTGGAAGTGCTACAATGAGCTTTATTACACTCACTGTATTTTAAATAACTACCATGGCCTGCTTTATTATTTTTGGTGATAAAATATTGCTAAATTTCTCATAATGTGCCAGGACAATGATTTGGACAAGTGAGTTGCATATTTACAAGAGATTATTCTTTTGTTTTATTGTGAAAGGTAATCTTGAATAAGTTAACAGAGCATATGCTTCTGTAGTAAGTCAGTCTCCAAAATTTAATTGTTTATAATGAATGTGCCAGGTTCTTTAGAAGATATATTGTTCTACTGTTTAAAAATATTAAGCAATTCCCAGAGCACTTAAATTCAATTTGATTTGACTAGTTCATTACAATTTTTCATTTAAACACAGACAAGAGTCTTCAGAATAATGATACTAGGCCCCAAATTTTCATCCTAAATTTAGGCCAAGTAATTAGTGTGTGTTTCCCCACAAGAAACAGGTAATTATAATGGTAAATGTCCATTGGATAAATCTTCCCAAAAGAGTGGATGTCTTATTTGTATGCTTTAACAACATTAGCATAGCTCTTGAAACCAAGATTTTAACTGCAGCTTATATACTTTCAAAATGTGGCACTTACTACTTGAATAAATTTGTCATATTTGTTTCGTATGTTTCTTCCTACAGAAATGGCACTTGAGCTAAATGCTACTTGTGTTCACCTTGGAAGAAAATCAGATGGGTATGTAATCTGGTATGAATGCACAATACAGTAGTAGATTACTTTTTTTCATGAAAAGGAACCAACAAAAGTATTTTAGGTATCAGTCAATGAGCACCCCACTTGAGGACCTCATGTTCTGCTGTGTCTGCAGTTGTGTAGTGGCTGGGGATCTGATAAGCTCCATATGAGTCTTTTCTCATTTGTCTTCTAACTTAGAAATCCATATGCAAATGACAGATAATGGAGGCACAATGTCAGAGTTGTCTTCCTCTCCTGGGAGACATTCCCTTCCCCACACATAAATGTAGTAATAGCTTATTTTCTTTGTGACAAGAGGAATATTTCCTCTGTTTAGTTTTCTGTGCACATTTTAAAAAATGAAACAAATCTTCTTTTATGGGTGATTGAAAATAAACTGATTGAATACACTGGTTGTCTTCAGCAAAGCAAACAAGTGAAATCATCTTCTGGTTTGACACATGTATCTCAGGGAGTTTTCTTGCACAGTGAGCATGCATGAGTTTCCAGATTTACAGCGAGTCCAAATCTGGACTTTGGTAAATGCTCTCCAAGAATGAAGTCTTTGAAGATGATCATTCGTCCTATGCTGGTGACCTCTCTCTTTCTGCTTCATCATATATCACTGAACAATTTTCTTTCTTTCTTTCTTTCTTTTTTTTTTTGACAGGCAGAGTTAGAGAGAGAGAGAGACAGAGAGAAAGGTCTTCCTTTTCTGTTGTGAACAATTTTCTTTTAAAACCGCTATATCATTCATTCCTGTCTATGTTTTTCAGAGTTATTTATATGTGAACATATATGAATTATACCTACCTACCATCAGAGATCCTCTGCATCATTTCTTGCAGAGAGTGATAACATTGCCTTTTCACATATTTGGTCAGACAATGTGCATTATACCTATTATTGTAGAACTGTTCCATATTGATTATAAGCTAGATATAAAAGAGTAAGCAAAGATAACCATAAGGCATAGACTGATTTATTGTTGACATATTTCTATCCTTTTATTAAGACCTAAAATAAAAAATCTACAAAAGAATTTCTGCTGACAAATATAGAGGCAGAATTTCTCATATGGTGACAAACTAGGCTGGAATTTGTTCAAGGTTGGTGCTATAAAATCTGAATTATTGATTTAGTTAGAGTTCCCTCCAAGATTATGTACTGTATGACCCTCGCTGCTTTCCTTTACACCTGAACTATCTTCAGAAGGTGTTTGTTCCTGGGTTCTACTCATGATAGATCCTTGATGAGGCACATAAAGAACTGATGTAGGTAGACTGATAAGACAGATGCCATCAATAAATGCCTTCACAAAAACACTCGCCTGTCACAAGTTAATTTGACGTAGTATTTTCTGTCAGGAGGGTGGATTAATTTTGTCCATTTTCTCCTCTTGTCGTAATTCTTGTCATGTGAATAAGAATGTATTATAAAAAAGAACATACTAGACATTATAATTCTGTGATAACTCATTTTTGTGACAAAGAATATAATGAGACCAGACAATAGTGCAAATTCATCATATTCTTACAGTGAACTTAATATTGACTTTTTGGCTTCTCCTCATGATTTCCAAGGCATGTCACTTATGGTTTTATACCAACCAAATGATTAAAGGAACCACCATTGAAAGACTTGTACTGATTACAAAAAGCCTTTTCAAAGGGAAATAATAGAACCATTTTTATTTTCTTTTTTTCCAGCTTAGAAACATGTTTAATGTATGTCTGTGATTTCATTTGATGAAGAAAGACTCCTTTATTTGATAAAGCTAGAAAATGTTATAAACTGTAAAATTAGAGTATGTTAATTATTAAGAATAGATTTATCAATAAATCATTTTAACTCATAAGGTGAAGCAAAATTTTATAATAAAGAATCGTTCTGGAGATGAGTGTTGTAGCACTGTAGGTTAACCTGCTGACGGGATGTCTGCACCCCATATAAGAGTGCCGATTTGAATCCTGTCTGCTCCCTTTCCAATACAGCTTCCTGGTATTGCACTCTGAGAGCCAGAAGATGGCTCAAGTGCAGGGACCCTTGCTACCCACATGGGAGACTTGGGTGGCGTTCTGGACTGCTGGCTTTGGTCCGGCTCAGCCCTGGCTGTTGCAGACATTTGGGGAGTGAGTCAAAGAATGAATGATATCCCTTTCTTTGCTGCTCTGACTTTTGATTAGATCAAAATAAATAAATGGTTTTTTTTTAAAGAACGCTCTGAAATGGTCCCTATATTTAGTCCCAGTAGCTAGAGAAAAGCAATCATTTTTAACACGGTCTATAGCTACGAATATCAAACTCTACTTTAGAAAGTACTTCCTTAGTGAACAGACTGTTAGTTTTTTAAATTGATCTTCATTTGTATGACCCTCACCCCAGCCCCATGGATGATTGCTTCACTTCTTTTCATGTTGAAATGAGAAAGAGTAATTATCTAAACAGCCATTCTTTTTGTACTTTAGGCAAACATTTAAACAGAAACATTGAAAATAGAATCTGTAGGAAAAATTGAAGCTGGAAGAACAGCCATGTAGTATGAATGCCATCAAAATAACACATTTGTTACCATTTCTGTACTCATTATGGTCAGTGAAAACCATACATAATCACTCTCATTCTGAGTTCACATAAATCCTCAATTTCTTTCTCGACTCAAGCTCTAGAAATGCATTGCTAATAACAGGTTTTCTCAAAATGAAGTCTATTTATGATTCTTGCTGTAAGAGTCACAATCCCTGTGCAAGGTATATGGATCATGTTAAATAAATGCTTGTTAACTGGATGATCAGATTTTCCTAATTTATGAAGAAAAAAACAACAACATAGCTGAGATCTCATTTTCCCTGAGGCATAAAGTAAGAGTGCTTTCCATCCATAAAGACATTTGCTATTGGATTCTCCTAACAGAAGGGGACAACCCGTGTTTACATGCTTGAACTCTATACACATCATGAGTATTCACATAAATATGAATTCACTCTGAGGAAAGTGAAGTGAGAAGGACTGTTAGGTATGATCTTTGCTTCCAGCCCTTTGTGAACTTGGATCTCAATTTCCTTGATTATAAATTTCTTTTAATTCTAAACTTTGTTTCTATACTTATGTACAAACCAATCATAAACCAGTAAATTTCACCTTACCTGAGTAAATGTATGTATTTGTATCTCATAGAAAAACATATGAATTTTAAAAAGGATGTATTTATTTATTTGAAAGGCAGAGTGAGTGAGTGAGAGAGATATTTCACTCTCTAAATAGCCACAGCATTCAGGTCTGGGCAGACTGAATCCAGGAGCCTAGAGCTTCACACAAGCTTCCCACAAGGGTGGTAGCAGCCTCAGGTACTTAGGTCCTCTTCTACTGCTTTCCCAGTCACATTAGCAGGAAAATGGGTTGGAAGTAGAGTAGCCAGGACTGGAACCAGAAATCTGATATGGGATGCTGGCATTGCAAGCGATGGCTTAATTTATTGCACAATGCAGGCCCACCAATAGACATTTGACTTGAATTTTTTCCATGGACCTTTGATGAGGAAGTCAAAATCCAGTGTTCACTTTCTTTATTTCCTAATTATAATTACATGCAGGAAAAGACATGTAATAGTATTCCTTTCTTTTTTACAACCTGGAAATTGTTGTTTTGTGTGTGAGTGTGTTGAAATCAGAGTGTATCTCTTCGTGAGGAGAATTTCTAGCAGAGGCAGAATCTTCAAATAAAGACCCACTGGAGTCTCTTGGTTGTCTATTGCTTTTTGAGCACAAAAGTCCTGATCTGTTGTGGATCCCTGCAAATGATGTTCATACAAGAAGCCCAAATCACCCAGTGGGGGAGAAGTTAATTGGCCAGTCTTGGAATGAATTTAACTTCTGGTTGGCAGGTGGGGTACACTGTAAAACACCACATCCAGGTTGCACTGTAATTTGTTTTTAATTACTGTGTTTGCTTGGGAGAGTCTGTAAGGTCTTCTCATTGCTCATGCCGGTATGCTAATTGACTGTTTGGAGATTTACAAACTGAGTTTTACACTGTGTCCCTTTGATAGCCTGTGGTGATCTGAATAGTGTACTATTTATTTAGCTCTTTCAAAATTTTGCATTTTAATAACTTAAATAATGATAAAACAGCAAACTTATCTCTTATTAAAATTCCCCATTTCAACTAGTAAAGACTGTAAGAATGTATTGTCCTTGAAGCTTGTCTTTGATTTCATTTTGTTTCCTGGCTTAGAAATAAAATATTTTTATGTGGAATGTTCATAGGTGTCAGCAAGTAAATACTGATTTATGTTCACACCATTATAGCCCAGGGAGATGAGAGGTGAGGTGGGTATGAGAAGAGCAGCCAAGCTGCAAGAGAAGCCAAGCAAATGGCTCACCAGGTGCCTGCCCAGCAGGAAGCATGCCCAGGGGCAGAGCCTGGGAGCTCAAAGTGGGTCAGCTGGGGTTCAGAAGTGCACAGGTGCTGGGCAAATCCGTGCTGCAACCTGGAGCAGTCATGGATCAAGCTGGGAAGGATGAGAATAGGCAGAGAGATGACCTACAAAAATCACAAGGAGATAGAATAGGGTCAATTAGAGGACTCATTAAAGGCAGGTGAGTAGAAGGTGTGCATACAAGTAGAAATGTCCATGGGAAAATTTCCAGATGTTGAACCTGAGAATAGAGATGCTACTGCTTATAATTGAGTCTACTGGGCCTCAAAGCTATTGGACTGGTAGTAAGGGACTGATATAAATGATAAAAAATCTACGAAGATGTCTGTTTATGTTTGTTGCATTTGTACTGATATAAAATTCATAACATAAAATTTTAAATATAAAATCCTGTCTGTACTTTCTGGTGTGGGGAGTGCATTTTTCTTTTTCAAATCCAGGTATTCTCTAGTTCAGCCCTTTAGGGTTTGCAATTGCCCTTGGCTATCATTGGTGCCTAATGAGTTTCATAAAATTTTTATTGAGAGATGGAACGATTATTCTTCCTGCTATTTTTTTGGGCCCAAATCTTAAAGATGTAAATTGAAGCTCTGTTCCCATAAGAACTCAACATAAGCAGCAGGAAGATGAGTTTAGAACCTATATGTGGAATTTAGGCGCCAACTCATCCTGATTGGTAATCTAAATATTTTTGTTTTACCCTATTTGGGAAGTGTGCATGGGCTGTGTTTTCTGCATAATTTTTTTAATTTTTAAATTTATTTAGTCATTGTCAATAATGTTGTAAGTAATTATCACATTAATATGCTAGTTATACAGTATTATGTGGCCAGGAATTCTGGAATTCTGATGTTACCAAAATTTCTACATCCATGTGCTCCATAATACCTATTTCCTGTGAAGATTTCAGTCCTAAATGTATGACTAAATCATTTCTTCTTTCTTTTTAATTTTTATTTAATGAATATAAATTTCCAAAGTATAGCTTATGGATTACAATGGCTTCTCCCCCCCATAACTTCCCTCCCACCCGCAACCCTCCCCTTTCTCGCTCTCTCTCCCTTTCCATTCACATCAAGATTCATTTTCAATTCTCTTTATATGCAGAAGATAAGTTTAGCATACATTAAGTAAAGATTTCAACAGTTTGCACCCACATAGAAACACAAAGTGAAAAATACTGTTTGAGTACTAGTTATAGCATTAAATCACAATGTACAGCACATTAAGGACAGAGATCCTACATGAGGAGTAAGTACACAGTGACTCCTGTTGTTGACTTTACCAATTGACACTCCTGTCTATGGCACCAGTAATTATCCAAGGCTCTTGTCATGAGTTGCCAAGGCTATGGAAGCCTTTTAAGTTCACCGACTCTGATCATATTTAGACAAGGTCATAGTCAAAGTGGAAGTTCTCTCCTCCCTTCAGAGAAAGGTACCTCCTTCTTTGATGATGATCTTAAACTGGAACTGTGCCTACTTCCTTGGTAGGGATGAGGTTGTAGAGCTGGACTGATAGTGCTTGGGATTAAGAGCCACAAGTCAGATTTCTCTGCATTCAGTTTACAGACATACCACTTACACTAGTTATGGCATGGCTCGAGTTATCTCATCTGTAAAATGGGAATAATAACAGACCTCAATTCATGGTGTTGGTGTGAAGACTACATATATTAACCTATGTAATATGCTTATAATAGCACTAGATCCAGAATAAGCATTATATTTTTTATTCTCTATACAATTATTATGATAATTATTCACTATGATCCACAGTGGAGAGGAAAAAGGAAGATGAAGGATAATGAGAGCAAATTTGTTCCTAAGGGTCAACAAATATAACATAAATAGGATGGAAAGAGAACGATGCAATATGAGCAATTTTATCTGCATTTAGATGTTTAACAGTGATTTTATTTTCTGTCCAGGTGTTTGATAACATCGTGAATATAATTTACACTTTTAACCAAATGAAGATGAAACAGTCATAGACCACACTAGAAAAAGGCTACTCGCACACAGATTGATTAATTCTCTCTGTTTTTTTAAAATTGTGAGGGTAGTAATTAACTGTGCTTTCATAACTATAATTACAAAACAATATTGACTGAGAATTCAAGATTTGTGTAATTAACACAAAATGGTAATGATGCAATCAAGCATATCATAATCTACTGACAGCCGTAAAGAAAATGTGTTCTACCAAAACAAGAAAAGAAATCTGATGAGAAAAGTGTCCATGTAGAGCCACAATGGCAAAGGAAAACTTGGATAGCCAAGTGATCCAAGTTGGTCATCCAAGAATATTGATGATTGTAATAAAGATATTACCAATATATCTTTGCTGAGTAATATGAATATAAAGCCCAAACCTGACAGCATAGTGAACAAATCTGCCTGTATAAATTTCTTCCCAGGATTGCCTTCTATTATTTTAAATCACTTTTAATCTTTCCACAATAGGAGGCTGATATTCAATTTGCAAATGCCTGAACCACACTGGCTTACTCCCTAATTTCATCTGAGAAAACCATTTTATAATCTAATATCTTAATTCCACATAGTAAAGAGTGGAAATACACAATAAAGTGTCTACAGGGGCTTTCAATATTTCATCTGGGGTGTCATATTGAACATTAAAATGCAATGTAATGGAAAGATGTGTAGAAGAGATGAAATGATGGTGTCCTGCTGAATACCATAGAGAAAAAAAAAAAAGACTGCTTCAGCTTAGAGTGCTACATCTTATTTACAGCTTCAACTAAGATCTTGACTTCAATCATGGAATCTCTAGTTAGTTTGCAGATCTGGTTTTATAAGTCTCCTGGGGGAAGGGGAAGGGAAATAGTCTCGCCTGATTGGTCCACTGATAGGAGGCTAGCTCAAAGATGCAGAAAACTAGTCAGCAATATGAAAGGTGGAATAGAAGTTTCCTAGGGATAATGTACTTGAGTGGAGGATTAGTTTCAAAAACTAAGAATTTTTGAGGACAATGGAAGGGCAAGATAATAAGCGGAGTCCTACAGAAGAAAGAAGGAAACAGCTACATTGTGAGCAAAGAGCTGGCTTAAAGCAGAAAAATCTGAACTGGATATATACTGTTTTAATTTCACAGACTAAAGATGTGAATGTGGCAATGCAGTATAGCTGTTTGTTAACAGAAATATCAGCAGAATACATGCTATGTGCAGAAAACTGTGGTTAAGGAAAAGCCAAACAAAAATTATATTTGAAAAAACTCAAGAACAGAGGCATCTAGTTCATTACATGCTTGTTGTAAGAACCATGTAAGTTATGTATTTTGGCACATATGCAAGTTTATTTATTTTTTGTGTTTATATAGTTACACTTATTTTACATTATGTGATACATTTCTTAAATGTAGTTACTGTGTTTAATATTTTGTTCAATATCCATTTTCAAGATTTAGATTACATCTGTAAAAATAGAAATGGTTTTAAAGGGTTGTTAAACGCATATGCAGAGCAGTCATTTCCATGTGAATGGATCATGTTCAGTTAAATAGATCCTGAAAGTCAAATCCTGTCAGCTTTACCTTTATTTATTCTTTTAAAGGATTTATTTATTTTATTGAAAGTCAGAGTTACACAGAGAGAGGAGGAGAGGCAGAGAGAGAGAGAGAGAGAGAGAGAGAGAGGTCTTCCATCACTGGTTCACTCCCCAACTGGCCGCAATAGCCAGAGCTGTGCCGATCTGAAGCCAGGAGCCAGGAACCTCCTCCAGGTCTCCCACGTGGGTGCAGGGGCCCAAAGACTCGGGCCATCTTCTACTGCTTTCCCAGGCCATAGCAGAGAGCTGGATCAGAAGTGGAGCAGCCGGGACTTGAACCAGGGCCCATATGGGATGCTGGTGCTTCAGGCAGTGGCTTTACTGGCTAAGCCACAGAGCAAGCCCCACAGCTCTACCTTTAAAGCAGAACCAGAGGCTGACTGCTTTTGGTCCCGCCCCTGCAGCCACTCCTGGTCTTCTAACTGGTCTCATGGCTTCCCAGCATCACAGGTGAGAGGTACTGCGGGAATGAAAGTCACATCACACCCCTCCTGTGCTCACCCCCTAAAGACTGCCACTTCACTCTGAGGAGAAGCCCCTGTGTTTCAGCCACCATGAAAAAGTTGCAGAAGCTCTGCAGAGCCTACCTTACATGGTGCAGCTTTTGTATCTGTGATATCAAAGCGTTTCTCTTCACTTCAAAGTGTAAAGAAATGTATATTTCACTGTATATTCCTTTTCACTTCAAAGATGTTGGAAGTCTTCCATTTTGCTTTCCAAGTTCTACAAACTTGAACTTAATGTCTGACACTGTATTCACTACAACTCAGTTCTACTAGAATATAGCCATTTGGTGGCTTCATGGATCTATTCATAATTGCTTGTAACCTGTTATTATCATGTGCCCTATGCCTCAATGATTTCTTTTTAAAACCTTGGCCTATTACTGCCTCCAGGTTAATAGTCCCAAACTGTCTTTTATTAGAATTATCCTTCTGAGAGTGGACTATTCAAGATAGATATGTTTGTAGGAATTTAAAGTTGTTTGTTAAATTGGGAGGATATGTGATGCAGTGCTGACTTAGAGTGACCCCAGTAGCTAAAAATGGAGGGAAATGCTTTGACTGAACTCTTTTAAGATGCTCTCACAAGGGAGAAGCAGCATTCATAATTGATGAGAATGCAACATTTTGTAAGTATTGAAACTCCTTTGAATCAGATATAGTTGTTGTCACACTTAGTTTAATTGCTGCAAAACATATATTTCAAATATTTATTTCCAAGTGAGAGTGTAAGCAGGAGAAAGAGAGAGAGAGAGAGAGAGAGAGAGAGAGAGAAGCAAAGAGACAGAGAGATATCTCTCATCCTCTGGTTCACTTCCTAAGTGCCTGTGACAGGCTGAGCTGGGCCAGGCCTAAGGTAGGAGCCAAGAGCGCAATTCAGTTTTCCCATGATGGCAGGGATACAAAATGATTCAACAATTACCTGTTGCCTCCCAGAGTATGCATTAGTAAGAAGTTGGAATTGGAAGCAGAACTAGGACATGAACCCGGGCTCACTAATACGGGGCATGGACATCCCAACCCGTGCTTTAACTGTTGAGCTAAACTCTTGCCCCTAAAATACACATTCTTGAGTTTGGCTACACAAATTTTGCTTTAGAACTGGAGTGAGGCTCAGAAATGTGTTTACTTTTTATTGAAAAGTAATCCTTACACTTTTAGATCAGAAACTCTGTTAAAAACTAGAAGACAAAAAGACAAGGTCTAGCTTTGATAAGGCACTGGATTATTACACGACCTTGGACATGTAATGTTCTATTTCTTTTCGGTTTCTTCATCCATAGTATTTGCAATTCACATTTGGATAAAAATTTTACAGACTATGAGTATCATTCTCAGGAATTGTCTGATGTAATCTTTCTAGCATTTTGCAATGCAGTTATTATTATTCTCATTTTATTGAAAAATAAATTGAAAGTCCTGTAGGATTATCACAGATCATTGACACAGGCAGCTCAGTGACAAAACCAAAATGAGAAATAATGCCACTTTTGACCCTAAACTTGCCTGTCACTGTACTTCAGATACAAAAATTGAGTGGGTTGAAACTGTATTTAAATTCCCTTGTAGTGTAATTGTGTGATTAATGCAGCCAGTTTAGACAGATACAGGGCTACTTTGAATCCACATTCCCACTGCAGCAGGGTTTAATTCTAAGAAGTTATTATTCTGGCTAAATTGATAGCTGAAGTACATTAAAAATGGAGCTAATCTTTTCTTGGTCTAAACTATTCTGTTTTATTAATCACTGGGTCACACAGATAACTTATTCAATATTCAATTCCATGACTTTTGTGGAAGGGAAGGAAAGGAGCCAACAGAAGCGAATTGACTCTCACAGTATGAAATGCCCCAAGAAGTTGTGGCAGATCTCCCCCTAGAAGACACATTGCTATTCATTTATGATTAGCAGAAGCAACAATACTTTATCTCTCCCAATCTGCATTCTGACAAAATGTGAAGTAAGACAAAAGAGTAGGAAAGATGAGAGATCAGATAGCACTTGCATTGACTGCACATCTAATAGTAGAGAATGTGTCCAGCTGTTCATAAGCAGTGGGCACAGGGTCAGAGAGCCTCTCCTTGGGCAGAGACCTGTTGACAGAAGTAGATATGCTATCTGTGCAGAGACACTGTTCCCAAGAGAACAGGAGTTAGACAAAACTGAACTGCACATGACTGTTTGTCTTTCACCTTCACTGAACAAGTAAGTTACTGTTCCTCCTTGAAATGGGTAATTAAAGAATAGGGCAAGAGGCCAGGATCATGGAGGAAAAACTCTCTTCATGATCATCAGAGAAGTAGAGATTAAACATTTCCTTGTAATTGATTACACTCCATTTGGTATGATGTCTCTTTGACTTGCAATGGAAACAGAAATCTGGAGTAGAATTTGGAGGAAAGGGTAAGAAAAAGTGGATCTTTTCTGCACCCTCATTGTCCTCATCCACAAACTTCCATTTTTTTTTTTAAACTTTTATTTAATGCATATAATTTTCCAAAGTACGACTTATGGATTACAATGGCTTCCCCCCCATACCGTCCCTCCCACCCACAACCCTCCCCTTTCCCACTCCCTCTCCCCTTCCATTCACATCAAGATTCATTTTCGATTATCTTAATATACAGAAGATCAGCTTAGTATACATTAAGTATGGATTTCAACAGTTTGCTCCCACACAGAAACATAAAGTGAAAAATAATAGATGATTTTTTTAAATGATGATGAAATCAGATCAGACCTATTGTCATGTTTAATCCCAGTGAGAGTCAAGTTGGGAATTGATAATTTCTTTTTTTTTTTTTTTTTTACAGAGGATCAGTTTAGTATGCATTAAGTAAGGATTTCAACAGTTTGCACCCCCATAGAAACACAAAGTGAAATATATTGTTTGAGTACTCGTTATAGCATTAAATCTCAATGTACAGCACATTAAGGATAGAGATCCTACATGAGGAGTAAGTGCACAGTGACTCCTGTTGTTGACTTTACCAATTGACACTCCTGTCTATGGCATCAGTAATCTCCCTATGCTCCAGTCATGAGTTTCCAAGGCTATGGAAGCCCTCTGAGTTCTCTGACTCTTATCTTGTTTAGACAAGGTCATAGATTCTGCTGGATTCACACACTACATTTCTCTTTTTAGGGGCTCCTTTGAGGAAAGCTGCCTCCCTCAAACTTGATATCCCAGCCCATTACATCCAGTTCATTTTCCCCCTCACCCACTTGTGGACATATTGTTCTCTAATATGAAAAGATCCTCATGTCCTTAGTAGACAGCAACAGAAGTGCTTTATTTTCAGGAGAGTGTACTAAGTTGAAGATTTGTCTGCTAGCACTGTTGATATTTTATTTTTAGGAATAGAGGAGCACTTAATTTGAAGGGATAGCTAGTAAACAGCATTGCACGAGATTGGCATCCTATTAAGTCTATTTAGTCAAAACTTGCTGAGTGGCATTGGCTGGAGAGAGCTCTATGGAAACCCAGGAAATAAGAACTTAGAGTGTCAGGCAACAGGGAAAATCAAATTATTGTCAGCTTGCTACAGGAACTGTATTCAAGCAAAGGTATTATGCTGTCAGTGGTAAATGTTTAAAAAGCCTTGCCTCCAAGAAAATATATTGCTTGGTTACTCCTCTAAAGCATTTTCATTTTTAATCTCAATTTCAGGATATATCCCCATTTCTGCTTCTATTTTTTCTTTCCACTGACCTCTCTTCAGAATAGACTCCTTGTTCACCAAGCACAGGAGAGTTGAGTAGAAAGCAACCTCTTTACGTTTCTAATCCAAGAACCTCCTTTTACAAAAGGAAACTGAGTCTGGGTGACATTATGTGATTTGTCTAAGGTGCCCCCACAAAGTAACCACACAGCCAGTGGTTGAACTCAGCTGCTCCAATCCCACACTGACAAGAAAAGGTCCCAGAATTACCTTCTATCATGCTATTTTCTGTTTGTTCCCTGCTATTGTCTTAGCATTGAACAGCTATCTAGTTTAAAAAATAATGCAATTTTATAACAGCTTCTAGGGTGTGTAATAGTGGAGGCTCTTGGAGACGCCTTTACAGGAAATACTTATAAGGATATTGTTGCATTGTTGATCACTCTGTGCTAGACATTATGCTAAGTGCATCATGGGTCTCATTTCCTTTAACCTTCATAACTATATTATAAGGATCTTGCAGAAGTTAAGTCTTTCAGATTATATAATGTTACAACTCATCAAATACAATTACAACTTTTACTTTAGTATCCCAGCGAAGAACATGAAGGGATTATAATTTCTCTTAAAGCAAAGATCCTGATTAATACAACTGAATCTATCAAATAGCATGAAATCCTGTGCTCTCTACTCTGTGGGTGGCAAGTGATATTGATGATAAGTGCTCATGGTGGGGCAGGTATATTGTTAAAAATAGCTGATAAGAAGTTGTTGGAGGCTTGGGCTCAGGTGAACTATTGTGTCTGTCATACTAGGTAAGACATCCAATGAGCTTTGCTGCCTTGAATGTTTGTTGAGACCACCATATTCTAGAATTGAAGCTGGGAACTTCACGGGATAGGAATGCAATGCTACCTCCTCTTATAGCACTATAGTACCCGTTGTTCAATAAGCACCCAGGTTCCATACTGGACCCTGAATTAGGTGCTTTGGACACTTACTTTTAATTTTCACAACAACTGCATCATTGCCATTTTATGTACATGGTTGCTTCAAAAAGTTCATGGAGGGCCGGCGCCGTGACTCAATAGGCTAATCCTCCGCCTTGCAGTGCGGCACACTGGGTTCTAGTCCCAGTGGGGGTGCCGGATTCTGTCCTAGTTACTCCTCTTCCATGCCAGCTCTCTGCTATGGCCCAGGAGTGCAGTGGAGGATGGCCCAAGGGCTTGGGCCCTGCACCTGCATGAGAGACCAGGAGAAGCACCTGGCTCCTGGCTTCGAATCAGCGCAGTGCGCCAGCCTCAGCGCGCTGGCTGCGGCGGCCATTGGAGGGTGAACCAACGGCAAAAGAAGACCTTTCTCTCTGTTTCTCTGTCACTATCCACTCTGCCTGTCAAAAAATAAAAAAAAAAAAAATTTAAAAAAGTTTATGGAGAATGGAATGAAAGGATTATTTGGGGTAAAAAAGATACAAAATCTGTGAACATGAGGGAATCTTCCAAAAATTTATGGGAAATGTATGTTGTGAAGAAACTATGCTCAGACTTCAAGAATTTTCCTATCAAAATAAGCTTATTTTTGATTTTAAAAAAAAATTTCTTTGAGAGCCAGAGTGGCAGAGAGAAAGAGAAACAGACAGAGAAACAGAGGGAAAGATAGCACTTCCATCCTCTTGCTTAATTTCTCAATACCCATGATGGCTGGGGTTGGATTGGGTCAAAGTTGAAGCCAGAAGCCTAGTCCAGGTCTCCCATATGGTGGCAGGGAACAAATTACTGTAGTCATGACTGCAGCCTCTCAGGGTTCACATTGTCAGGGAGCTGGAGTCAGGAGCCAGAGATGGGCATTGAATTCAGATACTCCAATGTGGGATGTAGATGTCTGAATTGGCATCTTGGCCATGAGCTTAACTCCCACCCCTAAACCTATATTTTAATTGCATTTTCCTTGAACTTTCTGAAGTGCCTTCATAGAAGAACACGGAGGCTTGAGGAAGACCTATTGCTGACATAATAGCAAGTGATGGAGCTAGCATTTGCTCCAGGTGTGGCTGGCTCAAGAGTCTATTCTCATTCTGCAGAGCAAACACCACCGTCAGCTCCTGTTAGCTCTGCCTCTTCCCACTCTGCCCCCATAGCCACTCTGTCAGTAAGAGTTTGGAACCTCCTGGCTATGACTAATAATTTGAAACAAAAATTCAGGAATTCCATCGCTGCTGGTAAAAATGGTTTCAAAGATATCCGACTTGATGGATCGATGACTGATATTCCTAGGCATACCAGTTATTTGAGTACGTCATTGAAAGAACACTTATGAGGAATTTATAAAATGAACCAAATGAGTGCTGTTGCTATGACAGTTCATGAGTGCTAAAAATGCTATTAGAAAACCAAGTTTGAGAAAGTCAAGATGAATGCAACCGGTTCAAATTGTGTGTTTTTCAGGGTTTTCATCACTGTAACAAAATACCTGAAGCATGCAGCTTCATAAAGAAATCTATTTTGGTTCACAGTTCTGGCAGTTTACAGTTCAATACTGAGTAAACCCTATTGGTTCAACCTCTAGTGAAGGTATTTTTGCTAATAGAGTCCCAAGGTGGCATTAAGCATCACAAGGCAAGAGGAAGGGAATGTGCATATTTGCCTATAACTCTATCATATCCCCCTCTTTCCTTATAACATCACCAGGGTTCAATCATGAAGGCCCAGCCCTAATGACTTAATCTAATCACTTCCCAAAGGCCCTGCCCTTCAAAATACAATTGGGTTAAATTTCCACCCTCTTAATACCATTAGCAACCTTTGGGGGCTGAACATCTGCATTACTTTGGGTAGCCCAACCATATTCAGATAGCAAATTGTTCCTCGCCTATAATTTCTGTGGTGACTAATATGGCAATGTAGATGGATCTAATGAGCACAAACAAGGAAGGATCTAGCAAATGCAATGGAAATGGATCATTTTACATTCATACAGAAATGTGTTTGGTTAAATCATCTATTCAGTTAGTGTTTATTCAATGCTTATGTGCTGAACACTGCAGTAGATACTAAGGGGGATGAAAAAATTATTAATCATTGTGCCATCTGTAAGTTTATATCCCAGCTGGGATAGAAATGCACAAACATACACAAACACACACAGAGCCCTAATTAGCATGTGTTTCATTCAGAAAAATTTTCATAAATTTCAAGGCACATGTTTGTGTGTGTGAGTATGTGTGTATATATACATATCCACATGTATGTATGTAAAGTATTCATAGCAGACCCATGAAGCAGGTATCATAAATCCTAGGTTAGAGTAAGAAACTTGGAAATGCAGCAAATGTGTTGACTTACACTCAAGTGTCTGCCTAGATTTGTGTACTCTCCACTAGTCTGCTTCCTAACAACATGTCCTTCAAGTAGGTGACATGGTACTTCAGATGTTCAGAAAATGGAGAGCCCTTGAAGGCTAGGATAGCAGGTCCTTGGTGATGAACAAGACTCAAATACACAGAAGAAGGAGAGAGAAACATTCCAAGGAGGAGACATGAGCAGAATTTCAAATATAAATATGGATAAAATGTGTTCAGGGCAATATATTAGCCAAAGTGAAAGGAGTAGAGAGCTGGTGTCAAACAAGGGTCAAAGAAGATTTAGAGAGGCAGTTGGAGTCAGATTATGGCAAACCATGGAAGCCAGTTTATCAAACTCTGACCTTCACGATGTCGGTGAACTCCCTGAGGGGCAAAGCAACATCTTGTCCCGGCCTCTCTTCTGCTTCCCTTCAGCCAAAACAAATGATTTTCTCATTTTAAAGGTCAGTTTAAGTCTTTGGAAAGGTTTCACTGACTGTAACAATGTGTATGTTCTCCCTTTCACGAATTCCTAGAGCATTAAATTTTGTTCTGCAAAATTTATCACTTAATAAGGTTCTGTACTTTGTCTTTCCTTAATTGTTCTAAGTGAGGTTTATCTTATGATTTCAGCCAAGAAATCACCTCTGGAAAGCTAGAACTATGTCTTGTTTATTAGAAGCTGTTGGGACTACCTTTGAAAATGCATATTATGAAGCAAAGAAAATAAGATTAAGAACAAAGCATCAATAGCAGGGGAAATATAAATGGTTTTGGAAGGGTAACTTGATTTGCTCTAGGTGCCAAGATGAAAGTGAACAAGGAATGTAACATATTTCTTACCCTCAACGATGAAGAAACATACCACATCTTCAGACAAGCTTCACTTGTCATGGCAATTACTTCTAAAAGATGAATCCTAACTTAATACTATGTAACCAGAGAAAAATGCAAGGTTCCAGTTGTCAATTTATTAGCCCACTGTTCAGTGACTGATATACAAAGGCAGAATTATACCCTGAATATTTCTCATTTCCCATCAAGCGTGGTGTTTGACTTTGTAGGCAAAGTGCTCCGGAGAGTCCCTGGAGGAGGAAAGGGTTTCTCTTATTGGCTGTGCTCCTCTCAGAGAGCAAGTCTGTTTGCAATAATGATAAGTGATAGAAATTGGTACGTGGGGGGTGTGAACTTGTAAGAAAGGATTTCACATAGGGAGATAAGGAAGGCTCCATTAAGAAAAGTATCCTTGAGCCAATACCTAAAGGATGAATAAGACTTAATAAGGTAAGAGAGGAAGGAATACTGTATTCACCCATCACAGCATATGCACAGATCCTATAGCAGGAATTAGTACAGTAAGTGCATGAGACACAGAGGCCTGTGTGAGTGGGCAGTAGGGAGCGAAGGGGTGATGGTATACAATGGGACTGCATAGGTAGGTGGTAGCTAGACATTGTGGAGCATCTCAGAGTTTTACTGATTTTTATATTATTTCAAGAGAATGGAGAGCCGCTGCAGGAGTTTAGTTGGAAGAAAAGAAGCTGCAGCCAATTGTTGAGGTTCATACCACAGAGAAAATCTCTCAGACAGCGCTGTAGAGAATGAACATAGAGTAGGGATGAAGGGTCAGATCCAAGTGGTATATTCAGAAAGCTATTAGGACATAATTAACTATTTTAAACCTTGAGTATTTTGCCTCAGTTTTAGCTGGTGACTGTTGTGTCGTTAAAGGAAATAATTGTTTCCCCATCTGAACTTGTATTGCAAGCCTCTGCCATGTCATCTCCCAAATATTTGTTCTTCTTTATTGACTGGGTCTGTTGCCAGCTCCTGGACGGTCTTGCTGTAAACAACTGAAGCATCCTGATACAGGATAGTAATTGCAATGTAAAATCCAAATCCTTCCCTCCAGTCACAAATTGAACATGAATTCCTAATGGCCAGGCAACTGCAGAATGTGTACTGAGGCACAGTTGAACTGAGGTTTTATATCTCCTTGATGAACAAATTGGCTTACCACACAGTCAGTCTAATTGTTTGCCTCTCAGCCAATTACTAAGACAACAGAAAATTGCAAATCTGCTTAGCCAGTCAATTTAGTCATGCCATGTAGACTTGGTAATAAAATCTCTTTCCAAGTACCTCTACAAAATGTAAACATGTAACATTTTAAAAATGTTTATTTATTTTTCCCCATCTATTTGGAAGGCAAAGCAAGAGGGAGAAGATGGGGGTAAAAGGATGACTGCAGAGGTAGGGAGAAAGAGAAGGAGACAGAAATAAAGAGAGAGAGAGAGAGAGAGAGAGAGAGAGATCCTTCAGTTCACTCCCCACATGCCCACAACATGGAAGTTTGGACTAGTTCAAAGCCAGGAACCAGGAAATTTTGTGAATCTCATTTATGTGTGGCAGGGGAGCAAGTAACTGAGCTATCATCTGTGGTTTTATAAGACGCATTAACAGGAAGATAGATCAGAAGAAGGGTAGCCAGGACCCAAACCAGATACTCTGAGATGTCAGCATCCCAAGTGGTGGCTTAACACGCTACACTAGGACACCTGCTTGAAACATGTGATATTTGAAAATCATGTTGAAGGATGTAGCAGCCATTCTTCAAATTTGTTGTGCTGACACTGATGTTGCTACATTAAAATCTTTAATTATATTGATTACCTTAAACTTAATTTATCCTGAGTTGACTTGTCAATTCAATTAGAAAACTTGAGATTGACATTTTCTCCTAAAAATTTTAGTGATGTGTGGAAGAGAGAATGATCTGTTGATCAATGAAGCTGAAGACAAATATATTCTCTCTATTTAGGTTATTCAAAAGCTGTCTCCTTTAACATTTCAAAGCTGCATTGGTGTGCAAGCTTTAACAATGACTACTGTGTGCTGCATCCTTGCTGTGGGTAAACAGGATTTCACAGCAGTAAAAACATGGAAATAAGTTAATGTCCACTACTCTATTATAACTGAAAAGCTAAAATAGAATATGTTTTTGTGGGTAATTCAGTGATTATACAGGTTCCTTTAGCAGGTTCAATTCAGCATAGTGGTGATATGAAATTTACACACAAAGAATTGTTTCTCAGAAGATATCCCACACTAGATATTTAACAGTAAGGAGGTTTACAAATAGTAAGCTCCTTAAGCAATTAAGGATGTAACAAATAGGTATGTTCACACTTCAAGTTCCATGAATTGTAGGATGTGGGAAATCATTATTTGGGAAAGTGTTATGTAGAAGTTCTACCTACTTTATTTCCTATGGTTTCAATCACCAGCTAGATTCCCATATTGCCCAAAAGTAAGCCCATTCCAGTGTCTTCTTGGTTCATTTCAGTTTGGGCAATTGATTGAATATGTTGTGCATATACTCTTAGTGCCCAAAGTCTAACCTGTCCAATTCTGAATTTAATGAAATAATCTATTCATTTTCCTGTCTATATTAACATAATTGCTCATTTTCATCTACTTTATTAAGACATTTTCTTTTGCTCTTTCCTCTCATATTTAAATAGACAAGCTGTTTCCAATATTGCCTTTGAAAAAACATTCTGAAACAGGCGCCGTGGCTCAATAGGCTAATCCTCCACCTAGCGGTGCTGGCACACTGGGTTCTAGTCCCGGTCGGGGCGCCGGATTCTGTCCCGGTTGCCCCCCTTCCAGGCCAGTTCTCTGCTGTGGCCAGGGAGTGCAGTGGAGGATGGCCCAAGTACTTGGGCCCTGCACCCCATGGGAGACCAGGATAAGTACCTGGCTCCTGCCATCGGATCAGCGCGGTGCGCCGGCAGCGGCAGCCATTGGAGGGTGAACCAATGGCAAAAGGAAGACCTTTCTCTCTATCTCTCTCTCTCTCTGTCCACTCTGCCTGTTAAAAAAAAAAAAAAAAAAAAAAAAAAAAGAAAGAAAAGAAAAAAACATTCTGAGCAGTTTTCCCATTCCACTGCAATGTCACAGTTCTGTGTGATTTTTTCCAGTAGTTTCTTATTGCCATTAACTCACTGGCTTCCTTAGTTCAGTCTCTTCTTATTCTACAATACATAGTTTAATCAGTGAAACTGAAGTTAATTTTTGGTTTATGATTCTGTGAGTTTTCATTTATGTTAACATTTCTGTAACCATCACCAGAATACAGAGAAGCTATCCCTCTAGTCTTGCTTCATAGTGAGAGATATATCCCTCCTCCCATTTCTAGTTCTTGACACATACTGCACTAAGGTTCTACTATTATTGTTTTGTCTTTCCAAGAATGTCATATAGGCTAATCCTCCACCTGCAGCGCCGGCACCCTGGGTTCTAGTCCCGGTCAGGGCACCGGATTCTGTCCCAGTTGCTCCTCTTCCAGTCTAACTCTCTGCTGTGGCCCAGGAGTGCAGTGGAGGATGGCCCAAGTGCTTGGGCCCTGCACCCCATGGCAGACCAGGAGAAGCACCTGACTCCTGGCTTTGGATCAGTGCGGTGCGCCGGCCGCAGCGTGCCGGCTGCAGCGGCCATTGTGGGGGTGAACCAATGGAAAAGGAAGACCTTTCTCTCTGTCTCTCTCCCTCTCTCTCTCACACACTGTCCACTCTGCCTGTCAAAAAAAAAAAAAAAAAAAAAAAAGAAAAGAAAGGAATGTCATATAAATGGCAGCATTATAGTTCCTTTCACTCACCATAATGCCTCTGAGATGAATCCATATTTTTTCAGGTAGTAACCATTTGTTTCTTTTCAATACTGCATAGTATTCCAGTCTGTGGCTAGGCCACAACTGTTATTTCATACAACAATTCAAGAATTTGGGGGTTTCCATTTTTTTGGTTAATGAATAAAGTTGCTGTGAATTTTTGTGTTCTACTTTGGAGAGTAAACAACTTTTTTCATTTCTTCCAGGTAAATAGCTAAAATTCCTGATAGTTTGTTAATATTAATAGGCCCAAGACTCTTTTTACTTTTAGTTATTTATTTTATTTACTTGAAATAAACAGATTCAGAGAGACAGAGAGACAGACAGAGAGATCCTTCATTCATTAGTTTATTCTAAAAATGCCTGTGACACTGGGGCCGGGCTTATCTGAAGTCAGGGTCTGGGAAACAAATTGGGGCCTCCCATGTGGAAGTTGGGAACCCAATTATCTGAGCTATTGCCTCCTGCCTCCCAGGGTACACATTAGCAGGGAGCTGGAATCTGGAGCACAGTCAAACTTGAACCCAGGCATTCTGACATGGGATGTGGGCATCCCAAGCAGTGTCTTAACTTCTAAGCCAAATTCCCACAACTAGATCCAAGATTCTTAACATTCAAGACATACAATACAGAAGACATTTCTCAACCTCTGGTGATGATATATTCTATTATTTAATGTAATTGTTAACATATCACTATTAGTCTTCAATTGCTTCCATAACAAATTTCTACCAAGTGAGTGACTTAAAGCAACACAAATTCGTTATCTTATATAGATAAGAATTCTAACTGGACTAAAGTTGAGGTGTTGGCTGATTGGCATCCCTTCCCAGAGGTTCTGGAGAAAAATCTTCTCCCAGGTTCATTCAAGTTGTTGACAAAATTCAGTTCTTGGCAGCTGTAGGACTGAGGTCCTTGTTTTCTTGCAGGCTGCAAGCTGAGGGCTATGTCTTCCAGACAGGCCCCTTATCTTTGCTGGTAGATTCACTTTCCCATGGTTCAGGGAGCAATGGAAGTCTCATGTCTCATTTTTCTTGATGCTCCTTCTGCTTTTTCCTCCATGTTTAAAGACTAACAGGATTTGATGGGACCTTACTAAACAATCTGTGACAATCTCCCCATCTCAAATTCAGCTGATTAGCACCCACAATTCCTTCTGCAGTCTTGTTTCCCTTTTTCTGTATGACATGACATGTAGAGGATTAGGATGTGAATACTTTGGGTGGGGACATTTTTCTACACACCAAACACGGCAAATGCTTTTGAAAATGTTTGTTCATTCCTTAGAGTGGAAACTACTAATAATTTACTTATTCCTCTATAGTGCTGAGTTTTATAATATTTGGCCATCAGTTGTCATTCTAAACTTGTTTTAAGAATGAATGGAGAGGGGGCAGGCATTGTGGCACAGTAGGTAATGCTAATGCTGGTATCCCATATGGGTGCTGGTTTGTGTCCCAGCTGCTTCACTTCCAATCTAGCTTCTTGCTAATTGCCTGGGACAAGCAGCGAAAGATGACCCAACTACTTGGGCCCCTGCCACCCATTTGGGGGGCCCAGTTGAAGCTCCTGGCTCCTGGCTTTGGCCTGGCTCAGCCCTGATCATTGTGCCATTTGGAGGGTGAATCAGCGGATGGAAGCTCTCTCTTACTGTCTTTCCCTATCTCTCTGTACTTTGACTTTCAAATAAATAAGTAAAAATCTTTGAAAAAAATGAATAAAAATTGGCCCCAAAGTAGAAGAATCTCAGTCCTGCTTAGCAGGTTAAGCTGCTGCTTGGGACATCAGCATCCCGTATTGGCAACAGTTTGAGTCCTGGCTGCTTTGCTTCTGATCCAGCTTCCTGCTATTGTACCTGACAAAACATCAGAAGATGACTAGCCCAAGTACTTGCATCCCTACTACCATGTAAGAAGGCAAGATGGAGTTCCTTGTTCCTGGTTTTGGTCTGGACCAGCCCAAAGAGTACAGTCATTTGGGCATTGAACCAATGGATGGAAGATCTCTCTGTCTCTTCCTCTCTCTATGTCATTTTGCCTTTCAAAAAATAATTTAATTAATAGCTAAATAAAAAAGTAATAAAATATGGAGGAATCTCAATTACCAACTAAGGAGGAATCTTATTTCAATCTTATTTTAAAAGAAACATAATTGCTGCATATTAATTATAAAACTATGACCATTGTTGTGTTTGCTTTGGTGACAAATATGAAAATGTGATTCTGTTCTCTTCATCCTTGCTTGCTTCCCTGTGGATTTTAGGCCCGGGTCTGACATGCTCAGCCTCCCAGCCATGCGGGGAAATGACATATTTCTGGCCAATGGGTTTGGTCAGGCATCTGCTGGGGAAGATTCTGGGAGGGTTTTTGCTTCTTCTTCTTAAAGGAGCAAATGCAGCCAGCAGACAGGACAACAATCCAGTTTGAAGGTCAACAGAACAGAACCTGAATAGTTTACGGCATTATTAGTCAATTAAATCAACAGTGGTGACTTGCCATATCCAAGTCTCCTATGAGAAAAGAGACCTGAGTCAGTTTTGTTGCTGGCAGTGAGTAGCATTCCAAGCCACTCTCTCTTTCTCCTTCTCTCTCTCTACACACACTCACTGATACTCACATCCTTCCTGCCCCCCCCCCACATTTGCACACACATACGAAGGATCTTTGGAAAGGTCAAGGAAAGTGCATATTATAAGAAAACTAGGCATGGATTTCAAATTTTTTGCACCAAAATAAAATTATCTTCTAAATACATTTTCACAGGCATTTAAAAAGTAGTCATGTGTTAGTGTGTGTGTGTGTGTGTGCATGTGTGCATGTGTGCATGTGTGCAGTATGTTACTGGAATGAATAATGCAAGCATTTGTAACACAATCGCTTTTTGTGTATCTAAACATAGAAAACGTACACTAACAACAGGAGGCAACAGGAATTTTTCAGTTCAGTTGGAGTCACTATCATTTATGGGCCCCTTTGTTGACTGAAATATTGTGATGTGGAGCATTTCTGTGTGTTTGTGGGTGTATTGACAAACACACACACACTGATGTTCTGCATATGTTTATTACCCTTCTTCAGTTTATCAGAAAGAAATAGACTCAAATAAAATATAAATTAGCATACTTAAATTTTTGAAGACAAAAATAATATAGGCATGGAGACAGGGATTTTAAAAAGAGCCAGAGGAAATATATCACCAACCCTTTTCCCGGGTTGTCTCTGAAACTTTGAAAATCAATATTGTGGCAAAGCCACTGGCCAGAACTGACATGGCATAAAATATCGACAATGGTTGCTGACTGTCCCTGCGATGGCCTATAGGTTCTTGCATAAAATTTCCATGGCTGACACTGTTACTCCCATCATGTGCTTGCCACTGTGGCACTTCCAAGAGTTCCTAAACAGGTCAGAAAATGGACAGCCACCTACTTCCTGGGGATCTGTGCCCTTTCCTGGCCAACTCTGCCCAAACATTACCCCACATGCCTCCAGATCACATAAAAAGATGCCCCCAAACCTCAGAGATTACAGCTCATTCTCAAATATACACTCCTGGAGAGTGGGACTTTGCTTTGTCAATGAATCTGCCACTTGTGTCCCATGCTCAAATTCTTTCTTGTGTTGAAGATAAGAACCAGGACCCATGCATCCCATGACAAAAGGGCTTGAATCTTAGTTGAACTAACCTGTGGAAAAAAAAAAAGAAAAAATATTTTAAAATGTTTATTTATTTGAAAGAGTTACAGAAGGAGAGGGACAGAGACAGAGACAAAGAGGTATCTTCCATCCACTGGTTCACTCCCCAGATGGCTGTATTGGCAAGCTCTGGGCCAGGTCAAAGTCAGGAGCCAGGAGTTCATTCAGGTCTCTCACTTGGGTGGCAGAGACCCAAACACTTGGGCCAGGTTTCACTGATTTTACTGGGCCATTAGGAAGGAGCTGGATCAGAAGTAGAGCAGTTGGGAAATGAATTGGCACCCATATGGGATACTGGTGTTGTAGGTGGCAGCTTTATTGGGTATGCCACATCACTGGCCCCAGGAGAAAATTTTAAAGAAGAAAACAGTATTCAATTAATTCTGATATTAAAAGACAAGAAAAGCTGTTCTTGGAAGGCTTTCTTTCTTATTCTCTAGAACCCACAGTGGGAAAATATTTACCAATTTGTCTTTAATCAAAAATCTGAATTAAGTCATTTAATAACTTAGATTCTACATTGCTTTAAATTCCTTGAAGAAATAAACTCACTAGGAAAATTAGTCCTACACATGTGAAAAGTATTTAGGATACTTAGGTCAGCTAGATTTAAAGTAAATTAAGATATGGGACTGGTGCTATGGTGTAGTGGGTAAAGCCACCTGGGGCACTTCATCCCATATGGGAGATTCAAGTCCCGGCTGCTCCTCTTCCCATCTAGCTCTCTACTATGGTTTGAGAAGGCAGTAGAAGATGGCCTAAGTGCTTGGACCCCTGTACCCGAAGAAAGCTCCCGGCTGCTGGCTGAGGCCATCTGGGGAGTGAACTAGTGGGTGGAAGACTTTCTCTCTGTCTCTCTCTTTCTCTGTAACTCTGACTCTCAAATAAATAAATGAACAAATATTTAAAAAAAAAAAACCAGTAAATTACTATGCAAGAAAGAAAATCTCTGAAGATTCCCGACAATATGTTTTAGATTTCTAATTTCCTCTTCTTTTCTTTGGTCTGACTTTATCCTTTCCTGTTCTCTGTCTTCTAAGTCCGATATTCTCTCTTCTGCTTCACCCATTCTGTTTGTAAGGCTCTCTATTGTGTTTTTCATTTGATCTATTGAATTCTTCACTTCAGTCACTATCACAGTTTCCTGTTGTACTAGTTGTTTCATTTCATTTTGATTCCTCCTTAATATTTCATTTTCATGAGAGAGATTTTCTATCTTGTCCATTAAGGATTTCTGTAGTTCAAGAATTTGTTTTTGAGAACTTCTTAATATTCTTATCAATTTTTTGAGATCTGCTTCTTGCATTTCTTCTATGTCATCATCTTCATAATCTTGAATTGGGGTGTCTTTTTCATTTGAGGGCTTCATGGTGACTTCCTTGTTTTTATTACCTCGGTTTTTGCATTTGTTATTTGGCATATTGGAGATATTTGGTTTCTTCACTGTGGTGCTTTTTCTTGTTATACTATGACTCTAGATTAAGTGGACTATCTGTTTTTGATGGAGCCTTAGGGCTTGAGATGGGTGTGGCCTGAGAGCTCTGTTTGGTGTGCCAAAGGTGACACTCCCAGGTTAGGCGTGGTAAACCTCTCTCTCTCTCTCTCTCTTTCTTTTTTTTTTTTTTTTTTTGATTCAAAAGGGAAGTAATTCCACACAGCTGAACGAAGTTGGAGGTAGTTAGCAGGCAAATGATATACCCACAGGAGCCAGAGATCAGAAGCTCTTTCCCAAGGACCACACAGGGAGTCTGTTCGGCCCTCAGAGTGGGCTCAAATTCTCCTTCAGTCTCCCACTGGGTTGCCAAAGTTACGGAATTGTAGTGTCTCTGGAGAGTGCTCACGTGAATTCTGTGAGTTCTCTCCCCCACCATCTCTTTTTTCACAGTCTCAGTTCAGTAGCAGCACAAATTTACTAGGTCCTAATCTCCTGTTAATTCGCCC
Organism: Oryctolagus cuniculus; assembly: GCF_051225735.1. NCBI lineage: Eukaryota > Metazoa > Chordata > Mammalia > Lagomorpha > Leporidae > Oryctolagus > Oryctolagus cuniculus. Next base: position 103,266,325 of record NC_142870.1, read on the forward strand.
CGCCCAGAGTCAGGTTTTTCTGCTAGGCTCAGGGCCGGTGCAGACCTGAAGTCGCTCTGCTTATGATGTATGTCCAAGATGGCGCCTGCTCTTTGTCTTGCTCACCCTTGAGAGGTGAGCGGAGAGAGAGAAACCCGTGTCCGTACCAGTCACCTTTTTTTTTCTCTCTCTCTTCCAGTTAGCCTGGTGAACTCCACCCCCCCCCTGCCCCGGGGGTCGTTCCCTCTAGTCTCCTCTCTCTATTGAGGTTCGGCTCACCTCGCGTTCCAGCGCTGGTGTGTTGAGTCTGCCGCTGGTGTCCCGAACTGTGGGCTCCCACGCTCTCCACGCAGGTCCGCTGTGAATCACGCGTTCTGGAAGAGTTTCTTCTGCTGTTTCCTCCCCTACTCTTTCTTGAACCTGCAGTATCTCCACTTTTATTAAACTATCTATCCCTGGACTATCAGTGTGCTCCCTTCCTATTCCGCCATCTTGCCTCCTCCATTTCCACTGAGATCTGGTACCAGACAGGGATGTCCACTCTCACCACTGCTATTCAATATAGTTCTGGAGGTTCTAGCCAGAGCTATTAGGCAAGAAAAAGAAATTAAAGGGATACAAATTGGGAAGGAAGAACTCAAACTATCCCTCTTTGCAGATGACATGATTCTTTATTTAGGGGACCCAAAGAACTCTACTAAGAGACTATTGGAACTCATAGAAGATTTTGGCAAAGTAGCAGGGTATAAAATCAATGCACAAAAATCAACAGCCTTTGTATACACAGACAATGCCATGGCTGAGGAAGAACTTCTAAGATCAATCCCATTCACAATAGCTACAAAAACAATCAAATACCTTGGAATAAACTTAACCAAGGACGTTAAAGATCTCTATGATGAAAATTACAAAACCTTAAAGAAAGAAATAGAAGAGGATACCAAGAAATGGAAAAATCTTCCATGCTCATGGATTGGAAGAATCAATATCATCAAAATGTCCATTCTCCCAAAAGCAATTTATAAATTCAATGCAGTACCAATCAAGATACCGAAGACCTTCTTCTCAGATCTGGAAAAATTGGTGCTGAAATTGATATGGAGGCACAAGAGACCTCGAATAGCTAAAGCAGTCTTGTACAACAAAAACAAAGCCGGAGGCATCACAATACCAGATTTCAGGACATACTACAGGGCAGTTGTTATCAAAAGAGCACGGTACTGGTACAGAAACAGATGGATAGACCAATGGAACAGAATTGAAACACCAGAAATCAATCCAAACATCTACAGCCAACTTATATTTGATCAAGGATCTAAAACTAATTCCTGGAGCAAGGACAGTCTATTCAATAAAAGGTGCTGGGAAAATTGGATTTCCACGTGCAGAATCATGAAGCAAGACCCCTACCTTACACCTTACACAAAAATCCACTCAACATGGATTAAAGACCTAAATCTACGACCTGACACCATCAAGTTACTAGAGAACATTGGAGAAACGCTTCAAGATATTGGCACAGGCAAAGAATTGCTGGAAAAGACCCAGGAGGCACAGGCAGTCAAAGCCAAAATCAACTATTGGGATTGCATCAAATTGAGAAGTTTCTGTACTGCAAAAGAAACAGTCAGGAGAGTGAAGAGACAACCAACAGAATGGGAAAAAATATTTGCAAACTATGCAACAGATAAAGGGTTAATAACCAGAATCTACAAAGAGATCAAGAAACTCCACAAAAACAAAACCAACAACCCACTTAAGAGATGGGCCAAGGACCTCAATGGACATTTTTCAAAAGAGGAAATCCAAATGGCCAACAGGCACATGAACAAATGTTCAAGGTCGCTAGCAATCAGGGAAATGCAAATCAAAACCACAATGAGGTTTCACCTCACCCCGGTTAGAATGGCTCACATACAGAAATCTACCAACAACAGATGCTGGCGAGGATGTGGGGAAAAAGGGACACTAACCCACTGTTGGTGGGAATGCAAACTTGTCAAGCCACTGTGGAAGTCAGTCTGGAGATTCCTCAGAAACCTGAAGATAACCCTACCGTTCGACCCAGCCATCCCACTCCTTGGAATTTACCCAAAGGAAATTAAATTGGCAAACAAAAAAGCGGTCTGCACCCTAATGTTTATTGCAGCACAATTCACAATAGCCAAGACCTGGAACCAACCTAAATGCCCATCAACGGTAGACTGGCTAAAGAAATTATGGGATATGTACTCTTTAGAATACTATACCGCAGTAAGAAACAATGAAATCTGGTCATTTGCAACAAAATGGAGGAATCTGGAACACATCATGCTGAGTGAAATAAGCCAGTCCCAAAGGGACAAATACCATATGTTCTCCCTGATCGGTGACAACTGACAGAACACCAAAAAGGAAACCTGTTGAAGTGAAATGGACACTATGGGAAATGGTGACTTGATCAGCATAGCCCTGACTGTTAATGAACAACTTAATACGTTATCCCTCTTAGTAGTTTTTTTTGTCTGTTCTACTTAATATGACTGGTTTAATTCTGTAATTATCAAACAGTTATTCTTAAGTGTTGAAAATTAACTGAAATGTGATCCCTGTTAAACATAAGAGTGGGAATAAGAGAGGGAAGAGAGGTATAATTTGGGACATGCTCAAGCTGACTTGCCCCAAATGGTAGAGTTAGAAACATACCAGGGGATTCCAATTCAATCCCATCAAGGTGGCATGTACCAATGCCATCTCACTACTCCAAGTGATCAATTTCAGTTCACAATTGATCATAATGAAAGGACTAAGAGTCAAAGGGAGCACATAAACAAGTCTAGTACCTGCTAACACTAACCGATAGAATAAATAAAGGGGAGAGTGATCCAACATGGGAAGTGAGATACTCAGCAGACTCATAGAATGGCAGATGTCCTAAATAGCACTCTGGCCTCAGAATCAGCCCTAAAGCCATTCGGATCTGGCTGAAAAGCCCATGAGAGTATTTCAGGCATGGAAAGCCAAGACACTCTGGCAAAAGATCTCTGTGAGTGAGAGCCCAGTGGAAAGAACAGGTCTTCAAAGAAGGAGGTACCTTTCTCTGAAGGGAGGAGAGAACCTCCACTTTGACTATGAGCTTGTCTAAACAAGATAAGAGTCGGAGAACTCAGAGGGCTTCCATAGCCTTGGAAACTCATGACTGGAGCATAGGGAGATTACTGATGCCATAGACAGGAGTGTCAATTGGTAAAGTCAACAGCAGGAGTCACTGTGCACTTACTCCTCATGTAGGATCTCTGTCCTTAATGTGCTGTGTATTGAGATTTAATGCTATAACGAGTACTCAAACAATATATTTCACTTTGTGTTTCTATGGGGGTGCAAACTGTTGAAATCTTTACTTAATGCATACTAAACTGATCCTCTGAAAAAAAAAAAAAAAAAGAAAAAAGAAATTATCAACTCCCAACTTGACTCTCACTGGGATTAAACATGACAATAGGTCTGATCTGATTTCATCATCATTTAAAAAAATCATCTATTATTTTTCACTTTATGTTTCTGTGTGGGAGCAAACTGTTGAAATCCTTACTTAATGTATACTAAGTTGATCTTCTGTATATTAAGATAATCGAAAATGAATCTTGATGTGAATGGAAGGGGAGAGGGAGTGGGAAAGGGGAGGTTGTGGGTGGGAGGGACGGTATGGGGGGGAAGCCATTGTAATCCATAAATCGTACTTTGGAAATTTATATTCATTATATAAAAGTTAAAAAAAAAGAACTGAGGAAAAAAAAAGAAAATCTCAGACTTCCCTAACATATATATTTACCTGTACAACTTTGTAATGAAAGGATAAAATAATTAAAAAATTTGATGGAGCTCTTCTGAAGTTTATTCTAGGTATTCAGGAATGCGATAAACTCTACCACTAACAGCTACTAAGAAAGACACCTCTGTAGAAATGATCATGAATAATGCCCAGGAAAGACGATTCTATCACTGTACTTGCAGTCCACTAACATTCTGATTTTTAGTCAGTATTAATGCCTTTGCAGCATTACAACGCTGTGTCAAATATTTCCCATGTCTTACATCATGCTGTAATCCTCAACAAATCCAGGAAATATGTGTTCTTACATTGTTTTTCCCATTGTGTAGATAAGGAAGCAGCCCCTGGAGAGATCAGGTAATCTGCTGATGGCAGCACAAATGAAGATAAAGCAAGGATTGAAAGCCCAGCAATCTGCCTGCAGGGAGAGAGCTTGTAGCTACTCCTGCTTGGTAGCAGAGTGGGGATGGCTACGTAGCCTATGTTGAGCTAATCTAGCTCAACCAGCTTGCAGACACAGCATTGCACAATCTCCAAAGGGCAAGCTGTCTAGGAGGTCTAAGCCAACGTCCTGATGGCATAACACCAAAAATACTGCAGGAAATATTGTATATTTGGTCAGAGGGAATTATTGTGGGGTTGAGGATGCTTGCGATTCGTCACTTGTTCTGGAGTCTTTCAAGGCTCTGAACTTATGTCAGTAATTTTGTATTCTTTACTCTAAAAATTCCCTCAAATCAAACAAACTTCAGACCCCCAAAACCTAGTTTATTGTAAACACATTGTTTATGTTCAGGGAATGATAACATAGTTTGAAATTACCTTAGCAATTTGGCAAGATTTAGACTGGTAAATAAATATGTCACAGTCTCCTCTCGTAATTACCAAATGTCTTGGTTTCTCCTTGATCATGTGGATAAAGTAATTAGATTAGAAAATATGTCATCATTTCTAATATTAATTAAGCTTGACAACTTTTTGTGTATCCAATATGATATGCAAATTGCTATCAATCATTTTTACATCCAAATAGCACTGATGCTAGCTGGGAATTTTATTCTGACTTCTCCACATTTATTTGAATTTTTTAATTTTCTTGAACATGAGAGGTAGCATGTATATTGTCGTGGGTTTTATGTCTTACTTATCCCTCAAGTAATCCTTTTTTTAAACGTCTTTTTAACAGCAGTTAAGGCTGCATGGAGCCACCCTTGGCGATGCACTCTCTGATGCAAGCTGCGCTTCTCATTGCTATCACCTTGCTTCCCGCCCGCCCCGCAGCCCCTGCGGGCTCCCGCCAGAACCACCTCAGTAGCTTTTCTTGGGATAACTGTGACGACGGGAAAAACCCTGTAATCGTCAACAGCCTGACGCTGGAACCTGACCCCATTGTCATTCCCGGGAATGTGACCATCGGTGCTGAGGTCAAGACCAGTGTACCCCTCGTGTCTCCTCAGAAGGTGGTATTAACTGTGGAGAAGAAAGTGGCAGGTGTCTGGATCAAGATCCCCTGCGTGGAACAGCTCGGCAGCTGCACCTATGACAACGTCTGTAATGTGCTGGACATGCTCGTTCCCCCTGGGAAGTCGTGCTCAGAGCTGCTGCACGCCGATGGGCTTCCCTGCCACTGCCCCATTAAAGAGGGTACCTACTCATTGCCCAGCCGTGTTTTCACAGTGCCTGAGATGGAGCTGCCCAACTGGCTCGTCACCGGGAACTACTACATCCAAGGCGTTCTAAGCAGTGGGGAGAAACGTCTGGCCTGCGTCAAGATCTCCGCCTCTGTAAAGGGCAAGTAGAGTGGCACAGCCACAGAACAATGAAGGGTGATGAGGAAGAGGTCCCGTTTCCTCAGTCCTGTGTTTATCGGGGCTGAATTCTAGCTCTCTGCCCTCTTCAAACCCTCAGTGCACTCACTGAGCATCCTTTGTGACACTCAGAGTTTTGTCTAGGGCAAGCAGCCCTGACCCAAGGAGGATGCATGGGGCAGTTCTTGGTTGCCCAGGATATCTATTGAGCTGGCCGCCTTGTGGACCTACCACCCGTATAGTTTCCTCTCTAAGAGCCTTGTTCATTTCCAAAGCAATCGTGGGAATGGAACTCACATGTTTGGGGCCCTCAAGTTCAGAATGACCCAACCTTGGCCTCCTGAGTTGCCTTTATGACCTCCTTTTTGTTGGTCACTGACTTAAAAGCAGGGTCTCTATGGTTCACACTAGGGCTTGTTGTGTACTGGAGAGGCAGGGCGTGTGTGATAAGGAGTCCCTTGGGGAGGCATTTAGGGATGTTCTATGTGTTTGAGATAATTTTACAAACATAGATTCCTGTAGGGCCAAGAAAGGGACATAAATGAGTGATAAGGACCACTGGAAACATATTACATTGAGACATGACTTCCATTTCTCCCTTTTGGATACAGATAAAAGATACATTGGATATGATATGTACTTGTGATGCTACTCACAGCACAACAGCACATATATGCTGATACAAGACAGTTGAGGCCCCATCTCCAGTAGGGGATAAGGACAAGGCAGTGTATCCAGTTACTGGAGGGCATATGGTATCCAGAAACACTTAGTGCCCTGCAAGAATGTTGTGTACCCAAACTGCCTTGCCAGATAGTCTTAATTTTTGCCTCTAGAGAGGCCCAAAATCCAGATTTCTAATTGAAATCTTACATTTAAAGATATTGGTACCTAATTAATTTTTTTATTATTTTTATTTATTTATTTTTTATTTTTTGACAGGCAGAGTGGACAGTGAGAGAGAGAGACAGAGAGAAAGGTCTTCTTTTGCCGTTGGTTCACCCTCCAATGGCCGCCCTGGCCGGCGTGATGTGGCCAGCGCACCGCGGCTGGCGCACCGCACTGATCCGAAGGCAGGAGCCAGGTGCTTCTCCTGGTCTGCCATGGGGTGCAGGGCCCAAGTACTTGGGCCATCCTCCACTGCACTCCCGGGCCACAGCAGAGAGCTGGCCTGGAAGAGGGGCAACCGGAACAGAATCTGGCGCCCCGACCGGGACTAGAACCTGGTATGCCGGCGCCATAAGGCGGAGGATTAGCCTAGTGAGCCGCGGCGCTGGCCGGTACCTAATTAATTTTTAAAAAATTGGGGCCAAATGGCTATATGTGGGGAAGTCTGGTCTTGGATGGCCGGTTTGGAAACCTCTGGTCCAAGACCATGTTTGGTCTTGTTCTTTAGTCTCAAGACAAATTTTCTTCTGACACCACTTGTCCCCCTGGAGAGCCAAATCCATAGTGTGTGGCCCCAAAGGAGAAGGCTTTTTTAGATTTGGGGGAGCTCTGGGCTAGCCCCTCAGATCTATGAGCTTCAGGGATCACAAACTGCCTGCTTCAGCCCCACAGTCCTATCAGGGAATGGGCAAACTATTAAAGAGTTGGGTCCACCTGTAGAATGAGGAATGGAGGAGAGGATTGTGGAATGGAGGAGAGGATTGTGGAATGGAGTGGAGAGGGCAGATTCATGTCAGGTTGCCTGAATTGTGTACCGCCCCATTACACCATGACCACTTGCAGAGCCATGGACCAGCCCCATGTTCTGGAGTTATTTGAAGCCTGGAATGACAATGCACCTTTTTTATCTGCTTAAAAAACATTCTACTTAACAAAATACTCTAGATCCTCAAGAAAATAGTTTAGTGCAATTTTCATGCAAACATCCCAGAAGAAATTCATCTGCATCTAAATGCTACAAACTAAATGGCAAATGTGTGAATAAAAGGTCTTCAGGTGACATCATCTAATATTAAGTCATAAGATAACAAATAATAAAACAATGTTGGCTTCAGGAAGACTGTTAACAAGTAGTGTACATTGCATTGGAATTAACAAGATCATATCTAACATTTGAATATTATCTGTATTTAAATCAAACTGTTGCATTAAAAATTTTGGTTGGTGGACATTGTGTATAAAATTATGGTGTTAACAATTTCAAGAAAAGAAATTTTTTTGAATTCTGGAATTAGGCATGAACATTTAATGATCCTTTCATGTTATAATGAGATAGTAAACACTTGTGGGTTAATTGTGAATCACATGTTTAACATTAAAGCCAATAAAAACCCTTGTTCACAAAGTACACATGAAATAGAACTAATGAAATTGGCTTGATTTTTGGGCATTTTTCTAAAACTTTATGCAAATCCAGTAGAGACTAGTTATGACTAGTTTAATTTATCCTCCTAATACTTGACCTGCTCTTTATCTATGGCATTTATTAACTATTTATTAGGTATTTGTGTATCAGTCATTTCTCTCTCACTGCATTTTAAGACCTTCCAATAGAACTGGAATCTGCATGTTCTTTTTGTCCTTTATTACACCTTTAGTTTTTGATGTTCAATGGATTGTTAAATAAATAGATTTTCACTTTAGTGGGAGTAAATTGAGAGACCTGCATTTGTGTGTAGAGAAGCTGAAAGAAGCTGAATTCTTTCAGCAGATAAAGCATTCATTGGCAATAAGTGAGGCATTTCAGGAGCCTCTGTTAAAATTTCCTGATCAATAATTATATTTGTCATACTGAAGGCATAGGAAGGATCGAGGCTTGAAAAGAAAAGAGCACATAGCTATTCGTTAAATAATACCAAGTTGATAGAAAAAAGAAATTTATTTACATTGATTCGTTCATTTACTCATTTAAGTTACATTTGTGAAGCATCTCCATGGGCCCTAGGAACAGCACACTACATTCACGAATTCAGTGCTCCTGAGGTGCTCACAGAGCAGGAGTCAGACTTCCGCCTGATACACAAAGTTAAAGACCAAGCAAGTCCATCTAGGTGTTTTGCTTACATTATGATTAACAAAAATGTCAACATGATTTAATGGCCTCCTTGAAGAAGTTGACTAATGTGCAGATTTTGAGCCTTCATGCTTATAAAGCATTTGTATACAAAAATGCCTCCTTGAAGCTGAGGCTAACTACATTGTAATGAAGATGATGCTGGGTCACTTGATACTTGTAGTTTCCATTAATAATCATAAAAAGTAGAGTGGCACGTGGAGTGGAACTCCAATGCTTTCAGTAAGTTAGCTTTGGTCCACTGGCACAGGCCAATCAAAACAATCAACAAGTGTGGCCTAAGCTAGATTTAAATTATCTTGGTAAAGCTAATTTGAAGGTTCTATTTATCCTGTTCATAAAGAAACCTTCTCACAGATGACAGTAGCTTTCATTTTGAGAATTTCATTTCTATCTCAGACAGCTTTTCACATTTTGAAAGTAGAAGTAAGATGGAAACCAAGTAACATTTTAAAGCTTTCTTTTAATTTATCCATAAATTTCATATTGATAATTCCAACCCTACAATCTCTGGAAATTGAAATTTAAGAATTACTGAAGAGAATCTGCAACAGTGTCAGTACCCTGGTTTCTGTGCTGTGGGTTGTGGTTGTCCAGTATTCTCAGAGTGAATATTTAGTCTGTAATCCTATATGTATACTGATAATTTTCTTTAGCTGAATGAAAACAATTTCATATATATGATATACTATTTTTTGCTATTTTTTAAACCAATGTAGACAATATTTTGAGTAATACAGAAGGAAGTTATTTTAAAATGGTTTTGAAGTCATAACAATGTTTTGATAGTATTTTTCTAATTAGTTGAATTTAAAATCTATTGACAATCACATGGAACACACGGGTGCAGGGTCCCAAGGACTTGGGTCATCTTCTACTGCTTTCTCAGGCTATAGCAGAGAGCTGGTTTGGAAGTAGAGCAGCCCAGATTCAAAATGTTGCCCATATGAGATGCTGGCACTGCGGGTAGTGGCTTAACCTGCTATGCCACAGTACCAGCCCCATGTTCATGTTTTAAAAGTAGTAGAAGTTTTGTATTTTTTTAAAGAATGCTTTATTTATTTGAAAGACAGAGCAACAGAGAGAGCTAGAGGGAGAGATAGAGAAAGAGATCTTCCAACTAGTAGTTCATTCCTCAAATAGAAAGAATGGTTAGGGCTGTGCCAGACCCAAACTAGGAGCCTGGAACTCCATCTGGGTCTCCCATGTGGGTGGCAGGGGCACAAACACTGGGTCACCTTCTGTGAACTTCCTAGGCGCATTAGCAGAGAGCTGAATCAGAAGCAAAGCAGTTGGGTCTTGAACTGGCGCTCTGATATGGTACGGCAAGCAAATTAACCATTGTGTCATAATGCTGACCTGAAATAGGAGAAACTTTAATGCCTAGAAAATGTATTGAATGAGAGATTAACTGACTGTACCAAAGATTTAGCCAAAAGTTTTCATTTTGGGGACTTAGGTAAGTACCTTTCCCAAGGGTACATTCAAAGGTGGTAGCACGTTTTATATAGGGGTACTTGTATTATTTCATGTGTGTGTCATATAAATGTATTTGATTTATGGTCTGAAAGGATCATTATGCCCAGTGCAGCCTTCTGAAACTGTATGACTGTGATTGTAGATAAGTCTTGGCTTTCCTTGAAGATCATTCACAGACACAGTTACTAGGAAATATGTGGAAAAGCGTCAACAAAGTCTCTAGTGTAGAGTGTATCAATATGTGGTCCAAGAAACTTGAATTAAAATCTCCTGGGGCATCCATTAAAATAGAGATTCTCCAGTACCATTCCAGTCCTATTGAGTCAAACTGTCTGGCAGTAGGATCTGTAGATTCTCATGTTCACTCTTCTCTCTAGTGATTCTAGCGGGCACTGAAGTTTAAGGATGACAGTAGTGGGTAGGTGGGAGAAAGGGATAAACTCACTCTTTCAGCATAGACTTTGAGGTATTTGATGATCAGTAAAAGCTAAGATCTTTCTGTATTTTATGTTTCCACTGGAAAGAGAAGGATTTAGATAGGACCCCTCCCCACCCCCTTTCTTGAGGTCATACAAGGACACACATTGCCTGAGAACGTGGAGAGTAAGCTGTATCTTACAAGCCTGTTATCTAGAGTCAATACTCTCCACACTGGCTTTCCTCTGTTACTCCTCAAGCTTCGGTCAGTCTTATTTAAGAGTTTCAGACAGCCTCAGTGGTGCAAACAGAGCAAGTTGTAAGGCACTGTTAAGGGAGGCATCATCTCCTTTGAGCATGACTGAAGTAGGAACTAATTAGTCTCAGAGGGACAAGGAGTGTTGGGGACAGAGTGCAGCCATGTAGTCCAGGTGCCTCTTCCACTAGTTTTCTTCCCCTCTGCTGGCCTTGATGGATCTGTATTTATTTATTTTCTTTTATTGAGGAGAATAGAATTCTTTCATGAAACAAGTTTAGAACAAAATATTCCCTGGTGTTCAGCTCAAAGAATCTCTCAGCTTCCCCCTGGGAAAACTCTTATTTTTTTATTATATGAAATGAGAGGAGCTGCTTTCCATGAGTCCAAACATGTCAACACTTAGAGTTGTTACAATACTCAGGAAATGGGAGGGAGTTTCTTTGTGAATTATTGTTAATGTTTATTTCTCAGAAATCAACAAGAAATTTGGTTCTAAAGAATACAAGTGGAAGAGGTAGTCTCCAAATGTTACAGAATAAACCTGGGTGGTCTACTTTAGACTAAAACTGCTGTTAAAGAAACAGGTTTAAATTGCCATTGTTCATCAAATTATTCATTTTCATATACTAAAGCTTTTAGACACTGAATTAATGAGATCCAAATCAATCTAATTGGAGCATAGGAAGCAAAGTTTAGTAAAGAAAGGATGCAAAGAAATTGCTGATAGTATAAAAGTTTACTCTGATTTAAGGAGAAATGCTTTCAAATTACAGTCAGGCCTCCCAAGACAATAATCACTGCCTTATACAAACATAGCTATTGTAAAGTTAACTTTCAAACCATTTAGATCAATCACTGTTCTTTTATTCACATTTTCAAAGCACTAGTCTGACAACACACCAGAAATCAATTGTGTTCTTTCACTTTAAATGTAGAAACAGTGACTACAGCATTATCCTTGAATTGCTTGCTTGAATTTTATGCACTGTGTAAAGATTAGAGCATGAGCAATTATCAACCATGAGTTCAGGTTTCACATGGCATGGAGTGGGTACAAATGAAGTTGCACAGTTAAAAACATCCAATGGTTGATCAATCTTAATGTTGTTTCTACATTAACCTTCTGTCTTATCATAAACCATAAACATCCATCAAAGCTTAACACAAATGCAGCTTCTTAGTCAAATATTTTTATTCTTTGAATCATATGTCACATATCTCCCATAGTATTTTATACTTGCCCTCTGCTTATTAGAATTAGTAAATAGTTATATGTATTTATGCATGTATTTTATCCTCAATTATTCTCCTGGTTCTTTTTGGTGAATGCCACGACCTTCCTGTTCCACAGCTTCTGCACCACCTAGCACACACGGCCCAATAAAGATGATCTAATGAATAAAGGCACGTATAATGCATTCAGATTGAGTTTAATTTTACATACAAGCTGGATCCAAGTGGAGTTAAGATATATGTGATGATATAGTGGGACAGATTAGCAAGAGCTCCATTAACATGAGGACTGAGCAGCCTGTAGGAAGAGGCCTCATCATAAGGGAGCAAAGAGTCTGGCAAGATGAACCTGATCCAACAACATGACCTTAGTGGTTGGAGGAGTGGGCTGACTGTGAAGAGAGCATCCAGTTAGCCACCAACCATCTCAGTCCCACTTCTCCATGGATGCAAGTGTGAGTTCTCTCACTTTAATAAACATGGAAAGGCTCTTCCCTGCATCAGCATTACTACTAGGATATCTTGTAAAGTATTGGAGATCTAAGTGGAGAAAGATATTGTTCTTCTAAACTAGACAATAAAGCAGAGCTATACAAAGTGTCATACATGGACTGGTGCCATAATGAGATAAGCTGCTTAAATAGAATGTACATCAACAAGTTATTGAGTACACTGTTTCATGCAGCTGATGTTTTTATTTCTATGGTGGCAAGATGATCTTGATGAAGGCGGAACAGTGTTCATTTCCATTCCAGCAGGACTTCCTTTCTCTTGGTAACCTGCATGTATGGATTGGCAGTTTTGAGAAACTCTGTAATACAGTCATGTTGCTTTGACATCTGAATTTCAGAGCATGCCTTGTAGTAGCGAGGATACCATTACTAGCAGACCTACAAATCAGGGGGTTTACATTGGAGGCATAAGCATGGCATTTCCCGGTGAGAACTCTGAGTTCTCAGTAGAAAAGCAGAGACATTACAGTAAGTTTGGGATAGTTTGTGAGGCTGTGTGAAATGTTTCCTGGGAACTTGCTACAGTAGTTGAGGATTAACTTGTAGTGATATAAATTGTATATAGGACATAAACAAGGATCACTGGAATGTGGATTAGTACTGTGGCTTCTTGGGTATCTTGTCTTATTATGGCCTTGTTGCTCTAGAGATACCCGGAGGATGCACTTATAGAAGCAGAAACAATTTCTTATGATAGAGTTAGGGAACAAATATTGATGAAGAGAGGAACAGTAAACAAAGAGCTAAAGAACAAATGAATGGATAGGAAGAAAGCTGAGAAATACAAGTATTAGAAGAATTAGAAAAGAAGCAGATGGATATTTTGTATCTACCTATCTAACTCCTATCCTTAAAGTCTATATTTTTTGAGAGAGACGAGCCCATTTGTTTGGTATGTATATATGTTTGCTATTAAATATGAATGTAATCATTAACAAAACAACAAAGCCTGTGGAAGTCTCTTCAATTTGTTTATTGAATAGTAATGAATAGTAATATTTCTATAAGCCTGCAAAATACATTGAATCAGTTACTGCTATTGGAATATTATCTTTTGAAATTGATGGACACATTTTCTGTCTCTAGGTTTGCGGAAACTACCAAAAGAATAACTGAATTCCCCATATCTCCAGTTATGGCCAACATGCAATATTCAAGTGCCATCACAAGGGGAACATTCTTAGGATGAAACTTGTTATCATCAATGTCACCTATGTCATCAGTAAAGGGTAGTCATCAACTGACTACAAAATAATTATTTACATGCACTGTGTGTCCTCAGGAAGTGCCTATAACTCACTATGAAAGTGGAAATGCAAGCGAAATTTTACATTTTATCATGCAAAAATAAAAACTAAATTAACTATAAATATCAGCCTTTAGATCTTTTGTGTACCTTTACATTTGTGTTGTATCTGGCACATAGTAAGTACTTAATACTCAACAAATGTAATTAAATAAATAAACACATATATTTGGATAGCTGAACTTAGTGTACACAAGGGATTAAGAATTCTGAGGCCAGGCAGGTCAGCCTCAAAACTCTCCCACTTCCTCGTCCTCCATCGCCTAGTCTGACTCCAGCTGGACCTTTGCGTAGCCCTCATATCTCTGTGGATGAGCGTGGTTGTTTCGCTAGTCACTCAGGTAGTGCTCAGGATGTTTTGGTGTACCCGAATGAGAGTAGCTGATTCTTACTTTTTTAGTGACCTCATAGACATAGTAAAATACCAGAAACCATGACAGGACTTACGTGCTCTTTGACTTACCATGGTGTTGCATCCTGATAAACCCAGGGTAAGCTGAAAATTTTGTGAGCTGGGAATGTGTTTAGTACACCTTGGCTTTGTGATACAATATACTGTAGCGTGTGGTAATTTACCCCAAAGAATGTGGTTGATTGGGAGCTGCCTCTGCCCATCATCACAGAAGACTATCGTACCACTTATTGCAAGCCCAGAGAAAGATCAATATTCAAAATTCAAAGAATAGTTTCTACTCAGTTTGTATGGCTACTGAAAATTTGTTCCTTGCCCTCAGTGCCAAATCAAAATAATGAGGACAAGATTTGAGGGAAAAGGAAAGCTTAATCTATTGACAGCTGAGGGGCCAACTGACCTTGGAGTCTCAAGAAATACCTCCCTGCTCAATGAGGGTGCCTTGGGGTTGTTAGAGAGATTGTTAGAAAGGGAAAGCAGGTCTGAATCATGAACTAACTGCAAAACTTTGGTGTCAGGCAGCAAGGCTTGTTGCTAGACTGGTGGCAAAACATTCCTTCCCTGTTTCACCATGGTGGTCCTTGGGGTCCACAGGTAGTGAGATTAGACTTAGCCTGACCGATTTGTCTCGCTCTGATTGGTTGGTATGATGGCCAATTGCTCCTCACTCAGGCAGTATGGGGGCTGCATGCAGGTGGTAGTTCTTTTCTGCCCTGGACCTGGTATTCCCCTGCCCAGACCCGGAATTTTCCTAAATGAAACCCCTGAAGACAGTACTGGCAACTAAGGTGTTATCTATTTAAGAAGAAAATGACCTCACAAGTTGGTGATTAGTGTCGCTCCCCCTCTTCGTGGAGGAACGACACAGGACCCTGCGCTGTTCTTTCGTCTGCTCGGCCCTCCCCGGGTTTGCTGCTGGTTCTTCCCGGGTTGGCTACTATCCCTTCCACCTCCGTGGAAGGGCAGTTCCCCCTGGCCGCATTCCCCACTTCCGCAGGGGAACTGCCCTTCCACGGAGGTGGAAGGGATAGTAGCCAACCCGGGAAGAACCAGCAGCAAACCCGGGGAGGGCCGAGCAGACGAAAGAACAGCGCAGGGTCCTGTGTCGTTCCTCCACGAAGAGGGGGAGCGACATAATGGTGCCGTGACTCGGATATGAAGCCTAGGCAGGGCTTAGTGTTGCTCCTCCATGAAGAGGGGGAGCGACATAATGGTGCCGTGACTCGGATAGGAAACCTAGGAGGGAAGAAGCAGGAAAATACCAGAGAGAGAGACTATCAAAGAGCCTAGGTGCCGGAAGAAGCTATTGAAAGCCTAGGCAGAGACTCGGATATGGACTGTGGGAAAGAAGTTAGGATTTAAAGTGAAAGCAAGAAGAAACTTAGACTCAGATATGGACTGCAGGTTGAAAGTGAAAGTGAAACCTGTAAGAAACTTGGACTCGGATACGAACTGTGGGGAGAAGCCAGGAGAAATGAGAGGAATATTGTTGGAAGAAAACTTAAGGAAACATACCGGGTAGAGAAAAATGTTAGGGAGGATGAAGCCGCGAGTGCAGGCCGAGGCGGAGATATAAGCCACCTTGGAATTCTTCAAGTCACCCCCGGGAGCAAGAGGTGAAGATCTGGAACCAGAGGCAGAGACGTGGGCCGCCAGGATTCGCCAGGTTAGTCCGGGGAACTTGGACTGAATGCCGGTGGTGGCGGAAACATTCGCGGAAGCCGCTGCGTGCAGAGAGAGCACGGGGCGTGAATAGATGGGGAACGCGGGGCTGGCGCGAGGCCGTGGTGCGGGCGCGAAGTGCATGGAGACCGCGGAGCGTGCGCGCAGAGCCGGGAACCCGCCGGCGGGGCGAGGCGCCGGGAAGCCGCGCAGAGCCGTGAAGCTGCTGCGGGGCGAGGTGCCGAGAAGCAGCCTCGGGGCGAGCGCCGCCGGGAAGCCGCAGGGATAAGAGAAACAGAAGTTTAGAAGTAAAAGGAGAGAAATAGGAATGCTGGAAGATAGAAGTAAAATGGGAGAAATAGGAATGCCCGGAGATAGAGAAATAGAGAAATAGAGAGGCCTCCCTACAACACTGCAATGTGAGAGCTTGGATTCGGTCTGCCTGATTAGGGAGGTGGTGAGCACCTGCGGGCGGCTAGCAGCTTATGCGCCGCAGGTCACCGAAGACAGGCACATTATCAACACCAATAAGTCACCCCACAACATGGCAATGAGAGAGCTTGGATTCGGTCTGCCTGATTAAGGCGGTAAGCACCAGCAAGCAGCTCGACCAGAGTATGAGCTGCAGGTCACCGAAGATAGGCACGAATCAACACCAATAAGCCTCCCCACAATATGGCAATGAGAAGGCTTGGATTTGGTTTGCCTGATTGTTAGGGCTTGTAAGCCCCTGCAGGCAGAGCAGAGCATGCGCTGCGGGGCACCGAACACAGGCACACATCAGCGCCTAAAAACCTCCTCACAACATGGCGAAGAGAGGACCTGGATTCGGTTTGCCTGATTGATAGGACTTGTAAGAACCTGTGGCAACTCTAGCAAGCAGAGCAGAGTGTGTGCCGCGGGACACCGAAGACAGGCGCGTATCAACGCCAAAAAATAAAAAGAAAGGGGGATCTGTGGGGAGCAACTCGGACTATACTGTTACTGGAATTAAGACTTATTCTATGCATCTGCTCTCCCACTGTGGGGAGCAACTCGGACTATATTGTTACTGGAATTAAGACTTATTCTATGCATCTGCTCTCCCACAATATGGCGCTGGGAGAGGAGAAAACAGCTTCTACACAGCTGCCTCCAGTTCAACCAATAAACTGTAGGACCTACTCCTGATTGGAGGAGAGCAGCGTACTCGGCGTGTGGGCAGCCGAGTTAGGATTGGCGGAGGAGGACTATAAAGGAGGAGAGAGACGGCATGCACCAGGAACATCTAAGGGGAACATCTAAGGGGAACACCTGTGCAGCCCCCGAGAAAGCCGGCCGGCGGTGTGCCGCTCCCCTGCGGAAGTGGGGAATGCGGCCAGGGGGAACTGCCCTTCCACGGAGGTGGAAGGGATAGTAGCCAACCCGGGAAGAACCAGCAGCAAACCCGGGGAGGGCCGAGCAGACGAAAGAACAGCGCAGGGTCCTGTGTCGTTCCTCCACGAAGACGGGGAGCGACATAATGGTGCCGTGACTCGGATATGAAGCCTAGGCAGGGTCTTGTGTCGTTCCTCCACGAAGAGGGGGAGCGACATAATGGTGCCGTGACTCGGATATGAAGCCTAGGCAGGGTCTTGTGTCGTTCCTCCACGAAGAGGGGGAGCGACATAATGGTGCCGTGACTCAGATATGAAGCCTAGGCAGGGCTTAGTGTTGCTCCTCCATGAAGAGGGGGAGCGACAATTAGAATCTTGTAAGGCCTGGGTGGACCACTCCCTCAATTCAGTGGTTAAGCAAAGGAAGGTGGTTAGTAGGTTTGACCCTGATGTTATCTGGCATGTGTGCCTATTCAAGGTGCTGTTTGGGCGCTCAGTTTCTGTATCACTTTGTACCACCATAAAGTTGAAAACTCTTAAGCAGAATGATTCTAACTGGAGACTGCCTGTAGTTTAATGACCTCATTTTATAGATGAAGAAACTGAAGTTTAGATTCCAAATCATACTATTGATTTTATTTCCTCTTAGGGTACTTGTTTACTCCAGACAGTTGTTGGTAAAAAAAATAATAATCCAATAAGCCTCCCAGGCATTTGCTACACCACTGTGTACAAAGTGATCATCAATGCAACATTCAAAACAGCTGGCTCCAATAAAATCTCCGCGTTCGTTTGCTTAATTCCAAATCCACTCTTCATTTGCTTAGTGAATTCCAAAACAGCAGATAATGTACAACCTCTATCCCAGCTTGGGACTGTGGTACAGTTTGGCAGTTTGCTGGTGGACTTCGAGCCTCTTTGTACAGTCAGATTTTGGAACTGTTTTCTGACTCTTTCACTGTGGGTTTTAGGAGGTTTTTTTTCCCCAAAACTTTACCATCTAGGAAACAAGTGCCTTACCAGCATCAATCACTTTTTAATTTCCATGCTGGTATTGGTTTCAGGGGCCTAGGCACATTCACTCAGTTCTAGGACTGAGCCCATCCTCCTTTTTGCTAGGATGCCTGTAACTTATCTTTGACATCTCTGCAATAGAGCTTAAAGTACTGACTTCAGGGTGGGTTTATGAGCAAAGCGCTGAGAGCAATTAACATTTGAGTGAAAGCTACCTGTGGATTCCCCTATTTAACAGCTGTTAAATGGAATTACTTGTCTGCCACAGACTCCAGGCTGGTGGTTTGTATGTACCCAGGTGGGAATTACAATGCACACATACAAAGTAGGGATTAAATGAATGGGATAACATAAATCAAATTGCAATTTTGAAATCCAGGCAGTAATATCAATAACTTCAGAGAAAAAGCCCATGGAGATGGATCAATATATAATATGTCAGGAACTTTCAAGGATATTTCAGTATTTAATGGCCCCAGCTCAATCCAAGCCTGAGATCCTCTGCATTATCTAAATCAAAAACAACAGAAGCACCACCAGTATCTTTCCTTGTTGGCCAACATTAATTTCCATGTTTCATGTTTGACTTTCAATTAAATGCTCACCCACATAGGTTACCTAATGTTAATGATTTTGCTCAAAACAAGAGTTTTTCCATTAATGAAGACTTTGTGCTTTGGTTTTGTTCTTTATGACTCCTATGACTCCTATTAAGAATAGATTATCACACTATGTTGCAAATGTCCAAAGTGAAGAACAAGTTAATATGTTAAAGAGACTGTACTGATTAAATAAAAAATAAAAGATATGGCAATTACTTATTGAATTTAAATGGTATAGAACAGTCCCCAAAACTCACTGGAGGGGTTCAGCACTGTGGCTTAGTGGGTAAAACTGTCGCCTGTGATGTCAGCAACCATATGGGTACCAGTTTATATCTGCACTGCTCCACTTCTGATCCAGCTCCCTGCTAATGGCCTGGGAAAAAGCGGCAGCAGAAGACAGCCCAAGTAAACTTGGGCCCCTGCCATTCACGTGGGAGACCCAGAAGAAGCTGCTGGCTCTGGGCTTTAGCCTAGCCCAGGCCTGGCGTTGCAGCCATCTGCGGAGTGAACCAGCAGATGAGAGAACTCTTTCCCTGTCTCTCCCTGTCTCTCTGTAGCTCTTTCAAATAAATAAATGTCTTAAAAGAAAAGAATCACTTCTCCAAAGTCATTTATCAAAACACAGAGAAACCTCCTGGGATGCCCCTCCCTGACAATAGGAAACTTGAATTCTTTCCCTGGACTGCTTCTATCTAATGGCAAAGTGCCCATCAAGCCCATTGAACCTAATTCCTCTAGGATAATCGTTTAAAAAAAATTAGAGTTATAAAGTCTCCAAAACCAGGTCCGCCTGCCCAATGCACAGAAAGTCAATCAATGACGTGGAAGTAGTGGAAGAAAGGAGGTGTGCACTGTAAAGCATAGAGCAAGGAGCCAGAGAACTATCATTTCATTCCCAAGCTCCTTGAAAGGTCAGGGATTTAGGTTCTTACAGACTGAATTTAGGGCTGAGAAGTGCGTGTCCAGCTCATGTCCAAGTTCCCACTTGGCTTGCTATGCTTGTGGTCCTCCTTCAATTGGTTAGCAAAATAGCATCCTTTATGGAATTGTGATGATGGCATAATGGCTCCCTTCAGTCCTGGGAGGTTACGTACAGGTGGTGCTTAGTGTCGGCTCAGGCCCAGAGTTCCTGAAAAAAAAAAAAACCCTCCAAGACCAAACATCAACCTGTTATCTATTGAGATGAACCATGGATCCAGGGACGGAGATGAGAATGCTGTAGGGCGAGCTGCACCACTCCCTCCACTCAGTAAGTAATTTTAGTAAGAGGTTGATTTTCATTCAAAAGGCAGAATGAGGACTCTTTAAGTTAACATAGGAAGGCTGAGAGGCCTTTGAGACTAGTACCTGATGCTATCTAGCATCTATGCTCAAGCACTGAATAAAGATTTGCCTTCATAAGCCATATGGAAACCAAGTTATTTATATTTCAAAGTGAAAATTTTTGCTTATTAATCTGAACCATATAGGAACTGTCAAACCACGTATTTGATCAGCAATATGTGTGTACCTACAAGACACTTCGGGATTTGAATAATCTGAAGAGACTCAAAGAATCACATATTAAAATTAAAATATTGGGGTCGGTACTGTGGTGAAGCAGGCTAAGCCTCCACCTGTGGTGCCAGCATCCCATATGGGTGCCAGTTCATATCCTGACTGCTCCTCTTCTGATCCAGCTCTCTGCTCTGGCCTGGAAAAGCAGCAGAAGATGGCCCAAGTCCAAGACCTATGTGGGAGACCTGTAAGGAGCTCCTGGATCCTGGCCTTGGATTGATTCAGCTCTGGCTGTTGCTGTCATCTGGGGAGTGAACCAGTGGATGGAAGACCTCTCTCTCTCTCTCTCTCTCTCTCTAACTCTAACTCTCAAATTAAAAAAATAACTGAAATATTTGTTATCATATTTGGCTCTGTACTAAATGTTTTGGCACAGTGTATGTTTCAATCCCTACAACAACCCACAGGGTGTTGCTAAGAACAAGCACATGTTTAGCTGTAGTGGTTGAAGCACAGAGGAGTTCTGCTCATATAATTTGTACAGGATCACAAAGCTCATAGGTTGGAAGAACTAGTATTTATACAGACGATCTGACCCTTTACCCTTAGATCTCAACCTCTCTGCACTATATTTCAGTTAAATCCTGCTCCCCACCCCCCTCAAAGATAAATCTCTGTGAAATGTGCAATTGGAATGAAATTAGAAATATGTATGTGGACTACAATACTCCCAATTGCTTAGTGGTTACATTTTGGGGTTCCATGTCAGTGGCCTCTTGCAATAGAAGAAAGAGTTGTGAAAAACATTTGAGCCTTCTGTTGTTGCACTGGATGCTACCCCTTCCTTTCAAGCCTTGTAATCTGTTTTGGTTACCATCTTGAATTGCTGTGTTTTGGCTATGAAGGTTGTTATTTTAAAGTCTTTAAAACTGATAATTAATATCGTTTAGGAAATCCTTTAAGAAAATATTTCCTCCTTCTATTTTCCCCCAAGAAAATATCAAACAATTTGCAACCTCATATGTACCACTCATGTAAATGGCACAAATTCTATTTTTCAAGATGTACAGTCTGAAAATCATGAAGTATTATATGTACCATTAATATTTTAAATTACTTTATTGCTTTAGGATTTTTAAAAAATCAAGTAGCTAGCCATTGTTATTTAGATATTTATGTGAATGCATTCTTATAGTTACCAATATATAAGTTAAAGATGAATGAAAATCTTAAAAAATATTTAGTTAGTCTGAAATTATTTTTGTGGGAATTAAACAATCCATAAATAAACCTGATTGGCAACTGCATGACTGACACCTTCTCTCATTTAATTAAAACTACAATTTTGCAAACAAAAAGAACCCATAGGATAGCCACATAACGAGACTGTAACAACCATCCAGTTGTGGAGATTCCAGGTTTAATGCAGGGTACTAATGGATTGTTTTCTCTGCACTGTTATTATTTAGAAAATTTTATTCACTTTATTCCTGTCACATCTAACCTTTGGTTTGACTAACATCAAGTGAATGATGAATAATGGAAGTGAAAGGCATGTCTTTATCTAAAATGCAAAAAGCCTATTAATAAATAAAAACATAAAATTAGGTATGAAGCAATACACATTAAATTAAGTTATTAGCAATATGCTGCTGTATATTAATTTCTAAAGCCACTAACCAGAGCTGAATAATTTACCCTCATGAAAACATCACAGACTTCCTCTGGACAAAGCTTGAGACTTTCTTCTTGCTGGGTGTCTGCCAATGGTGTTAGCTGTCAGAAAAAGGCAAAGAAATTGATGAAATGACTTCTCCAGTGCAAAATGCTTGACAAGAGAAGAAAAAGAAAACTTCCTCCCTTTAGCACTGTGTTCAGATTATCAAACTTCTTGAAATAATTTCTAGAATATATACACTTAAATTGTAATACAATATGAACATACTTCAGTTGTAAACCAAAGATTCTGAAGTAGTTACAAGTAAATTACTTTATTAAGTCTGAAAGTAATCATTTAAGAAGGGAAAGGCATGTGTTCACTGTTTGATTTAACAGAATGGGAAATAGAGATGTTCACAGGTATTCATACAGTGGCCTTGTTTGGAAATTACTGAGGTGGATTTTGAGTGGTATGATAGCACTTAAAGAGTTTAGTTATGGGGCTGGCACTGCAGTGTAGCGGGTAAAGCTGCTGCCTGCAGTGCCGGCATCCCATATGGATGCTGGTTCCAGTCTCGGCAGCTCCACTTCAGATCCAGCTCTCTGCTATGGCCTGGGAAAGCAGTAGAAGATGGCCCAAGTCCTTGGCCCTGCATCCACCTGGGAGACCTAGAAGCTCCTGGCTCCTGGCTTCGAATCAGCCCAGCTCCAGCCGTTTTGGCCATATGGGGAGTGAACCAGCAGATGGAAGACCTGTCTCTCTCTCTCTCTCTCCCCCTCATTCTCCTTCTCTCTTTCTCTCTGCCTCTCTCTGCCTTCCAAATAAATAAAAATGAAATAAATAAATGTGACAGAAATTCAAATATTTTTTGGGAAAATGAAAAAGAAGAGTTATGCTTGGAAAAGGAAGAATATCCAGGGCCTATAAGGACAGACCCACAGTTACTTAAGAATTTGAAGATACTTGTTTATGGGAAGATTTGTGATGGAGCTATGCCAGTGCTATTTCTGCCATTCATTAGATCTGTTGTAAGAAGAAGTGAAAAATATGACTGTTCATTGCCATGTCCAAAGAAAGAGATCAGTTGAACCTACCTGGGCAGTGGAGTAGTTCTTTGGAGTGCTCACTACTCAAGTGATAACCCTTGATATCTTGAGGGACAGATCTGATTGCCTTACCTAAGTTTTCTGTAGGAAGATCTAGATAGGGGTTGATTTTGTTTTTCTCTCAGTAGATTCTCCTACTAAGCTAGATTGAATCATTGCAGCTAATTTGGGATGTACTTTGTGTATTGAAATTGTACATCTATGTCTTATGTTATGTGACTTTACCATGTTACCTACTGAAGAAGGCAGAATGTTTCCTTAAATGATCCATGTTGAGCTTTGCAATGTGACTTGTGAAGGCCATGAAATGTTGTCAAAGTGAAAGTGACATGTTTTTTATGGGTCCAGATTGGTGGAATCAGGCATTTCCTCTCATCCTCCATGATCCTGTCAGCTGCTATGAAAAAAACTAATAGGTGGGTATCGGTTTAAGGAGAATGAGAGACATATGACATTCAGCTGAAACTTAACTACTGCCTGGAGTTCACTTCGTCCAATCAGAGGCAAACGCATCAAAGACAACTCATAAAAGCATACAACAATAATTGTTCACTAAAGGTCATTGAGTTTGGAGTATTTTGTTATATAACCACCTTTCATCTAGCATTCCAAGCCATCATAACTGTTGTGGATTCTTTTTAAGGGTTATCAATTATGGTCTATAAAATATGTGATTTTATTTTATAAAAAGATTAATGCAATGAAGAACATTAAAAAAATAAGGTTTTGCCGGCTGGCGCCGCGGCTCACTAGGCTAATCCTCTGCCTTGCGGCGCCGGCACACCGGGTTCTAGTCCCAGTCGGGGCGCTGGATTCTGTCCCGGTTGCCCCTCTTCCAGGCCAGCTCTCTGCTGTGGCCAGGGAGTGCAGTGGAGGATGGCCCAAGTGCTTGGGCCCTGCACCCCATGGGAGACCAGGAGAAGCACCTGGCTCCTGCCTTTGGATCAGCGCGGTGTGCCGGCCGCAGCACGCTGGCCGCAACAGCCATTGGAGGGTGAACCAACGGCAAAGGAAGACCTTTCTCTCTGTCTCTCTCTCTCACTGTCCACTCTGCCTGTCAAAATAAATAAATAAATAAATAAATAAGGTTTTGCCTTCCTTCTCCCCCTCCCCCAAAATTACCATCTTCTTGTTAGGTGAATCTTTGCAAACATATATTTTCATTTTTACATAAATTTTAAAATTTTAATTTTTTCCTGATTATTTTTATAACACAGTTTTGTTAGAAATGTCTTTCACATGGGCATTTTATTTTAGAACACAAAATAATATTTTTTACTTAAGCAGTTACATGATTGAGACCATTTTTAAGTTTCTTCACTCCGAACTCCATTTAACCATTGAACAAATTGTACTTAATAGTAGTGAAAACGAAAACTTCAAATTTTAACATGAAAATGTGGAACAACAATAAAAAAGAACAGAAAGTATCTTTATTACCAAACAGATTAACAGATACTTTCTGAGGCGTATCAAACACCTACAGCAAAAGTTGCATTCATTTGAGAGGTACCGGTACATGTTCAGTGCTGAGACTATTGTAGCACTTACAGGATATACAAAGCGGCACTAGACTACTGTGGTTCACATTTGAGAAACACAGATTTAAATTAAGCTACAATTGCCGGTTTAACATTACAGCAAACACAGTGATAATTACTCATTTCGTATTTTTTATTCTGGAACTCATATAAGCAAGTTATCATTTAAGCACATGGAATGATGTCATGTCTTCTTCCTTATAATAGTAAATTTTGTAATCTAAGTACTTTGTATCAGAGAAACTTTACCTTGCTGTACAAAGGCTCCCAAATACAGTACAGTCATAAAGTTTCTTCTTTGTAGATTCTGTTAATTTATACTTATTTTAGTACAGATAAATGTAGGACACTACTCCAGATTATTGGGCAACAAAAATGCCAGTGCGTCACTACCTACATTATAGTACGCGCACAGCACAACCACAGCCTGGGCAAGTCAAGGCCCTCACATGTCCTCCAGGTTCTTTCCTCTTCACAGGAGCTAGTTTAATGGATACTGTCAGGTCTCAACCAGTCTCAATAAGCTAGTTTTTTTTCTTACTTTTCACTAACTAGTTCAAATACAATATGTAATGTTTTAAATTTTTATAGACACCTTAGTAAAATGATCAAATACCATTAGTATTTGTCCAATAAAATACCATTAGTGGGTAAAATATTAACCAAAGAAAATGACACAAAGAATATTTTTGAGACTATTTTATTCTAGCTAGAAAAGCTATGGGATTCATAACGAACGGATATAATGACACTTTAACCCTGCTGTTTTTCAACATCAATAATAAGAGTAAATGAAGGAAGCGTAAAACACAAGAGCAGGATTTCAGGAGAAAAATCTACTGACCACTTGAATTTTGGATGCCTTAAAAGATACAAAAGGGTTCACAGTGCTTGTAAAGACTTTCACCCTTTAAGTAGTTCAAATCTTCATTTCATTTCTAATGTTATCCAGAAATAAAAAAACCTAATGCATTCAGTTAAGTATTCAAGTAATTTAAACCCAAGTATTTTCTTTTGTGGCAACAACACACTTATGGACTGAGCTTCAAAGACAGGCAAAATTAATTTAAAATAACTGATACTCTTCTGCTCAAGGACATGAGAACTGAAAACTCTGTAATCACACAAATGGCGTGTAATAAGAGAAGGAAAAAACAAGATGGTTCAATATAATCAATGTGTTCTTTTTAAAAAGATTCAAAAACAGATTGCTTTAATATGTGGCTAGATTCCCAGTAACAAGGTATTCTGAAATCTAAGGAACTACAGAAGTAAAACCAGAGTAAGTTCAATCTCCCTGTCATTTTCCCATAAATATTCCTATTGATTATTTTGGATTTCCTTTGTACTGTTACTGGGAGATTCTCTGCCTTCACCTTTCACAGTGATGACCGTGTTTCTGTGTGTCACACATCCTTAAGCATATTTTGTAAGACTGGACGGGCAGTGACAAATTCTTCAATTTCTGTTTGTTATGGAAGGCCTTTATTTCACCTTCATTCATAAGTGAGAGTTTTACAGGGTACAGTATTCTGGGTTGACAGTTTTTCTCTTAAGATTTGGCATATATCTCACCATTCTCTGCTTGCCTGTAGGATTTCTGATGAGAAGTCAGCTGAGAGTATAATTGGAGATCCTCTGAAAGTAATAAGGCATTTCTCCTGAGTACATTTTAGCATCTTTTCCTTATGGTTTACTGTGGAGAGTTTGACTACCATCTGTCATAGTGAGGATCTTTTCTGGTCATGTTATTAGGAGTTTTATGTGCTTCCTGTACTTGGCTGTCCCTTTTTTCTCCAGATTAGGGAAGTTTTCTGTAATTATTTCATTAAAAGGCCTTCTAATCCCTTCTCTCTTTCCACATCTGTAGGAACTCCTAAAACTCATATGTTGCATCGTTTGATAGTATCTCATAGATCTCTAACACTGACTTTTAGTTTCCTATTTCTTTTTTTTCTTCTTTTTTTTTTTTTTAGGTCTGACTGTAAAATTTCCAGAGATTTGTCTTCTTACTCAGATATTATTTCTTCTACCTCACTGAGTCTATTGTTAAGGCTTTCCACCACATTTGTTATTGGATCTATTGAATTCTTCATTTCCAAATTTAATATTTATTTCTCTTAAAATCTCAATTTCATGAGAAAATGTTCATTCATATCATTATGGATTTCTTTAATTCATTGATTTGATTCTGATTACTTTTAAGTATTGCTACAATCAAAAATATTTTTGAATTCTGTTTCTGGCAGTTCTTCAGTCTCTTCATTTTTACATTCTAGTATTGAAGTGTTGTTGTGTTTCTTTGGGGGTGTCATGTTGTCTTTCTTATTCTTGTTTTTTGAGTTGCTGTGTTTATTTTTGGGCACTTGTGGAGATACTTGTTGGTTGTTGTTTTTTTTTTTTTTTTTTTTTTTCCCTATGATGTGTTTTATCTTTGGACTATGCCTCTGTGGATTAGTGGAGTGTCTACTCCTTCAGTGAATACTCTGAAGCCTGTGCTGGGCGTGGCCAGGGTGTGCTCCAGGGTGAGGGCGGTGTCAAGGTGACACCCAAATTGGCCTGGTAAATTTCTTTATTATTATTATTATTATTATTATTATCAGAGGGAAGGATTACCCTGCTCTTTTTTAAGAAGTCCATTCAAACTTTTTATACATATTAAATTATTTATTATTTAGTTCTTTGTATATCCTGAGTATGTGCTTTATAACATATATGTGTTGAAAAGATTTTGTGTCAGTTTGTGAGTTTTTAAGCTTCTTCTTTAGAAGCACTACATTTTGGATTTTTATGAACTTTACTACATGATATATATTTTAATGAATTATGTTCTTAGTGATAGATCTAAGAAATCTTTGATTGGCTAACATCATAAAATTATCTCCTGTATTTTTTTCTAAAAATTTTATGTTCTAACCTCAATATTTTTTCTTTTGAGCCATTTTGATTCAATTTTATGCATGTTGTGAGGTAAGACCTAAATTTATCATTTATACAGATGGATAACCAATAGTACTAAATTTATTTGTGAAAAAGAGTTATCCTTTCTCATTGAATTGCCTTGGCAATCTTTTTGATGATACACTGACTCTAATTATAAGGGTTTATTTCTGGGCTTTCAGTCCTGTTACAACTATGAATGAGTCTATTCTTATGTTAGCACTAAG
This sequence comes from Oryctolagus cuniculus, assembly GCF_051225735.1. Lineage (NCBI taxonomy): Eukaryota > Metazoa > Chordata > Mammalia > Lagomorpha > Leporidae > Oryctolagus > Oryctolagus cuniculus. The sequence goes on from NC_142870.1 coordinate 103,294,170, forward strand.
ATATGTTGATTTCTGCAATTCCACAGTCATTTGAACGTCAGAAAACTCTTTATGCTTTAATGAATCAATTTTCTCTTATGAAACTAATGAGAGGCTTTGAACATTTTCTTCTCTGTGTAGTCTGTCTCCTTCAGGTGTTTTGTTTGTTTCCTGACATTTCCTTTCACTAAAGAAGCTTTATTCAGCTGTCTGTTAACTCTTGGTTATCTGCTCATGTTCAAAGGGGAAGAATAAAAAGCTCTTCAGAAGCTTCCAACATATAGGTGAAACTTGTGGACTTGGGGCTTCATTGTAGGATATGGTTCACTCATATTAAGAGTTTAGGGGTGGATTAAGTAATAATATATACATTCATGGATATCACTTAAAAATTCTTCATAATCAGAAATCTGCCTCTGGTTTTCTAAGTTAAGAAATAAAGAGAACATGGGGGAAAGATAGACTCATGCCGTCTTGACGAGTTTGAAATAGCCAGTTGCAGAAACAATGTATTCCCAGTTGAAGAATCATCCAATGTAAAACTCAGGCAACTGTTACAATAAAATTGTTTATATACTTCTAAATTTCTGAGATTACTTTTTCAATTTATATGTAGTCAAAGGCTTAATGCTCCACTATATAGTTTAATGAACAAAAAGCAAAATGCCTCAACTATTAAAATAACGATTCGTCATTTTTGCTTTGAAACTTCCAGGAATGTATGGTCTTTTGCTCCGCCACTTCCTTTGTGATTTGGAACCAGATACTTACCTCCTATGTGTATGTTGCATCTGAAAATAGAAACAAGGGTATCATGCCATACTGACTTAGCACAGGTTAAGGCACCCGAAACAATGCTAGAGGCAGCTGTAAGGTTTTTGTCTTTCTCCTCCTTCCTTCCTTTCTGAAAAACTTTCTCATGTTAACATTTTTAGAGTTTTTTTCATATGATTTTTTAATTTTTCAATTCGGAGCTACCAAAATATCCATGCTGGAGGATCTAGGTTCTTCAGGTTTCTTAAGTCATCTTTGACTGCTTTAAATTCTTTCACATCTGCATTTGCTGAGTTTACATCAAGCCATTTATCTCAATCAACTACTTGACTTTTCCATTTCTTGCTCTCTCTCATTTATTTATGTTTGTAAGCAAGTGGTTTGTTTCCTAAAAGCCACAGTGTCCCTGTGCTCCTCATTGTGTTCTTATGGTCCCTATTCTGAGTGGAGCTCTTGTATAAATGTTCTTAATGAATTATTTTAAGTTCCAAGTTTTTCAGTGAATCTATTTTGTTTTTCCCCCTGAGAGTTACATTTCTTAGAATTAAGGACATGTTTTGAATGATGTGTTTTTTCTGTATTTGCTTCACCAGACTTGCAAGTGTGGAAATGTAATTAAAGATAATGCACATTTTTCCACGAAATGTTAAAGAGTCCTGGCATGTGGTGCCATTTCTGCATTAGCAGTATCTCTTTTCAGGCTTTTTCCTTCACTTTGTTAGAGTGTGGGGGCTTCTGTATGAACAACTCATGATGTATAAAGTATGTACTCAATGACCTGCCCAGTGCTGCAGTTTGAATTCTGGGTGTTTTGTATTCTATCCTTGCCTTTGGACATCACAACAGGGATAGGGCCTTGAGGGAAGCTGCAGAATTGTGCTCAGTTAAGATGACCAGGATCTGTGATGTCATATGAGGTTTTGCTACTCGTACTTTCAGGATTCGCTGGTACTTTACTGAGGATTGTATTTGAGGGGGCATCTTAGGGTTCACATCATTCTTGAATCATAGAACTCCACTTCTATCGTAGAATTGGATGTTTTTCACTTCCCCTTTAAAATTTGTTCCTACTAGAATTTGTTTCTTTTAGGCTTCAGTATATCCAACTTGATTGCCTCTCCTTCAGATTTGTTGATGGTAGTGAGAATTATAATTATTTTATCTTTTCAATTGACAAATATCAGAGATTGGGTACAAGACATTAGCTTTTTGTATTTGCTCCTCCAGAATTTTGATTTCTTTTTAGCTGTTGTTTGTCAAGTCTCATGGCATTTGACATGCCTTGTTAGTTTGCTATTGATTGTACATACATGTATTTGAGTGAAAATACCATATAGTATCATGTTATCTGTGTATACATCATAAATAATGATATTATGTGGGGGCAGGCAGAGAATAACAGTCTTTGTAGATCTGGGTTTTCATTAGAGATTTAGAATTAGAGATTTTGTGAGGCTCTTTAACGTGACCATTTAAACCAGAATCTTTATGGGCATTATTTTTTGCCTCATCTCTTTTTCTCAGCACCCATTCCAATGCAATTACCACTTTTTAAGGAAATATAATGTACTTATTACGTATCTCTTAAACTCATTCATTTTCTCCAATTTCCCTTTTATTATCTTAGTGCAGCTCTCATCAAGTCTCTCCCAAATTACAAAAACTGTTCCTCACACTATATTTTTTCCAGTATGGCTTCTCTCCAGTTTGTTCCTCGAACATCTCTCCAACCCATTCCTCACAAAGCATAATAGTATTTCTGAATTCAACCTCTTCAGGTTCAGATGAATTCTGTCTTAATTTTGAGGAAACAGAAATGGCCATTGCTTACAGGGTTCAAACTAAATAGATTGTACATTGGTATAAATAGTATTCATCGTTAGCCCACATTTTTTGAACATACGATGCAAGATAATACAACAGATTTTTTGACCCCAATTTACAGCAATAGTGACGGTAGAGAAAACAACAGCAACATCAACAATGTGCTAGGCATTATGCATATATCATCTTTAATACCTTATATCCTGTGTCATAACTGCTTATTCAAAAAATAGAGAGGAAAATGGCACTGAGAAACCCAAGTGATAGCTCCAAGATTACATCTGGTAGCAATTGTAGTAATGCAGCTGATTTTTAATCTATCCGAATTTCTCAAGGTCTTTCTGCTACAGCAAACCAGAAACCTTTAATAACCTGTGAGGCCCATTTTCTTGCAAAACTAGTTTATTTTTATTAATTTGCTTGTTTTACAACAGGTATTTTTTCTAAGAACTTGACTGTCCTTCCTGAATTCAGTTAATGTCAACGTTAACAAGTATAGGCCAGTTCATGTCACAAAGTACACAGTTATTAATGCTTGCAAGAATTAAGAAAGAAGATTTCCAGCTTTTCTTTCTTTTTTTTTTTTTTTTTTGACAGGCAGAGTGGACAGTGAGAGAGAGAGAGACAGAGAGAAAGGTCTTCCTTTGCCGTTGGTTCACCTTCCAATGGCCGCCACGGCCGGCGCACCGCGCTGATCCGATGGCAGGAGCCAGGAGCCAGGAGCCAGGTGCTTTTCCTGGTCTCCCATGGGGTGCAGGGCCCAATCCAGCTTTTCTTACAAACATCATTTTTTCTCAAAATTTTATTTTTAAATTTTTATTCCATATTCATTTTTCTTCTTAGATCCATCTTCTCTCTTTAGCCAATGGTTCTTAACAGAGGGGAATTTTGTCCCTCAGGGGCTATTTGGCAATTCCTGGAGACACTTTTATTTTTAACAACTGTAGAAGTGGAAGATGCTATGACATCCAATTGACAGAAACCCACAGCAAATAATTATGTAGCCCAAAATGTCAATAGAACTAAATTGAGAGAATCTGCTCTTGACAAAGATTTTTTGCTTAGCCCAACCTTTAGTCAGATTTCTGAATCTTCTCCTAGGCTCATCTGGGCACTTGTTGTCAAGTCCAGCTTCATCAAGAATACCGCTAAAATCACATGACCAAGAGTCCCCCTACCTTCAAACCTGCTCACCCTTGTTACCTAATCAGGTTCTTCATCCTCCAGCATTCCCCAAGTGGTGTCTGATCACCCCCACCTGTCTGCAGCAAGAATCCCATTTGTTCAGTTTAGCCAGGATCCCTCTTATTCCTGCTGTTTCCTTTTAACTATTTTCCACCCTGGGAACCATCACTCTGCTCCTTGACTATAAATCACCACTTGCCCATGTTGTAAGTGGAGTTGAGCCCAATCTCTTTCCCTTACTAAAATGGTCCCTATACCTACCATTTTTCTTGAATGAAATCTCTATTATTATATTTTAGTAAGTATCACTGAATAACATTTTCTTTAATGTTTTAAACTGTGATGTAGAGATTCTTGACAATGAAAGAAAAAATCTTTTAGTGGTATAATAGAATTTTTCCAAAAGTAATTTGTGGTTTCTGTTTCTTTATTATTATTTTACATTCTTTTCTATTTTGATTGAGCTAAACTGAGTTCTGTCAAACTTAAAATAACCCAGAGCTTTATGTTGTTTTACTGCTATTTTTGTGTCACTGTGGTTTCATTTGGTTTTTTGCCAATTTTATAATTCTTATCAAAATGCTTTTATATATTTCAATATAGAATCACTGAATTTAGCTGTAATGATTACATTTTGGGAATGAACTTTGAAAAAGAGGTAAGTTGAAGAGACCATTAAAGATATGCTAGTTCCAAATTGAGGCCTTCATTTATGAAGTTCATGACTACTCATTCGATTATTATACAGATCCCATTTTCATTATCCCTGGCAGCAAGTATCTGTAAAGGAAATTAGAGAATATGTTTTGGAGGCAGTCATTTTGGCAAGAAGCCCAGAATTTGTGGTGGATAATTTTGACAGCAGAGGTCATCCTACCTGGCAATCATAGTTGGTTACCACTTTGGTCAGAGTTACTTTCATCTGTTACTCTTGAGAGAGATGATAGGGAGGAGTTCATCAAATCATTAAAATTTTTATCCTTTTCACATGGATAAATCCTAGCATTTGGTACAATTGGGGCCAATGCATTTTTGTAGATCAGGTCTTTTTGACAAGAGGGTATTAGTAAAATCATACAAATTTTTATTTCTTTTAAAATATTTAATTATTATTTTATTTACTTGACAGACACTCACGGAAAGAAAGAGATAGAAAGAAAAGTCGTGAGAGAGCTTTCCCATCTTTTAATTCTCCAAGTGCCCAAAATAGCTTGGGCTGGCCTAAAGCTGAGACCTGGAATAAAATGCAGATCTCCTACATGGATAATGACAGAAGCAATAAGCTTCAATTGCAAATTAAAGTTACTGTACATCAATGGATTTTACTTCTGGAGAGGAAAGAACCTCCCTGATCTTAGTTTTCATAGTATAAATTTGTAGCCATTGTGGAAAATCATGTGGAGATTTCTTAAAAAAAAAAAAACAAAACAAAACTAGGAATAGACTTGCCATGTGATGCAGCAATCTCACTACTGGGTATATACCCCAAAGACCTTAACACAAGGCATCAAGCAGATACCTGCACACCATGTTCATAGCAGCACTGCTCACAATAGCCAAAATTTGGAATCATTGAAAGTGTCCTTCATCAGATGAGTGGATAAAGAAAATGTAGTATATAAAACAATGGAATATTATTCTGCTATATAAAAGAATGAAATTCTACCATATGCAACAAAATAAACACAAAAATAGAGAGCATCATATTGAATGAAATAGACCAGACATGGAAAGACAAATACTTCATTCTCCCTTGCATATGGGAGCTAAAATTTAAAAAAACAAACAAAAGAAATGTCTGTGTGTATCAATGTTGCTGCAAAAATAGTTTTGTGAAACTTTATTTTATACCTTTGTCAAACCACTGGTTAATAATATTATACTACTATGGTTTAATGATGTGATTACTTTAGAATTATTGTATATGGGTGAAATGATCATTTTTCCATTCAATTGTTTATAGCCATTATCTATATTCCCACTAAACTAGGATCCTTTTGCTTTTTACTTGTTAAACTTCTTATGTGGTGAAGTATTACACCTTTCCCCAATAGTGTAAATTTAAAATATGTGGTCTCCAAAACTTAAAAAAGAAGAAAGGAAGGAGGGTGGGTGTTTTTAGAACTGTATCTACAAAGCAAATTGAATCTGTTAAAAGCTAATTAAAATAAAATAATTTAAAAAAAGATATCCATTTCATAGCATAATGATGGAAATTTGTAAACCAGTACCAACATCATGTTTATATATTGGATTTCCTGGTTGTTTTGGATTAGTCCTATAATCATACTGTGTTTCAATTTTCTCATTCATTAATATGGACAATTATTTGGTGATAAATATAAGAATTAATTTATTTAAAAGAAATACTTGGATGCTAATAAGTAAATAAGAAATGTGGTTAATATAATAGAAAACTTTTTAAAATTGAAATAAAATTCTTTGCAAAGAACTTACAAGATATTTGGGAGAGCCAAAGAAAATAATGTAAGTAGAGCGGTTGGTAAGCTCCTGAGGCTGTACATATAAGTGATCTTTGTGGCATGGAGAACTAAACTCCAAATCACGGAGGCCTGAAGGAGGCTTTCCCTGTCCTTAAGTGAGTGTCTTCCAGCTACATGGAAAATGCACTTTCAAAATATTTCCCTTCAAATTTACATAGTGTAAATTTTTTGATGTATTCTTTAATGATGGAAAAGATGTAATGTAGTAAAATCAAGTTCAGTCTGGATTCAGGATGCACCTTCTGACATGCTGATTCAATCAACTAAATAAAGGTCAAAGCGAAAATTAGTCTTGGTTCAAAACTCACACATACTTTTTCCAACAGCCTTATTCTAAGTCAGGCAAAGATAATCAAATTACTGATTTACATATTTGTTAAGTTAATTAATGTTCCCAGGATAATCCTTCAAATTAAATGAATTGACCTGTGTATAAACATAGTTACCCATCAAAGACTTGTCATAGTTATTTCAGCATGACTGATGGGGGTGAGGTCAGACCATGATTGCCCTGACTTGTGCTCTTGGAGGGCAGAGCCATGACCAATGAGAACTAAGCAGCCTCCCATGCTTCTCTGAGTGAAAGTCAATTTACTTTCTAGTCCCTTGTGGAACTGGGGCATTCTTTGTCCTGCAAACACTAGGGAGACTCAGTGCCATTATCACTCAAGGATAGACCTGGGTGTCCAATATGCAGAGATCACAAGATTTGGTTTGTCACTGTAAAGTCCTTCCTCTCAAATAGCTTAGCTTTCCTTTCTTTGCCATCTGGTGCTAAAGATGCTCTTTCCTTGGTAAGTCAAACAGGACAAGAATTATTTGTTGTGAAATACAATGATCATGTTTTGTTTTGAGTCCCAGGAATACCTGCTAATACTGAAAGCCTGTGTTTTGTATGAAGAAAAAGTCTTAACCCACATGGCATTCAATGTCTCTCTTCTCACCAGAGAACCAGTTGCACCATTATATTTTAAATCACACTGCTGAACTATTAGAATTTTTTATTTTTTTTTCATTTTGATTCTTTATTGGGATCTATACCTACCTATATCTATATAGCTAGATAAAATACATTCTCCCACTTCTTTATTTGAAAGGTTAGCATATGCAGTAAGCTCATGAAGCTGAGTAGGATGTGGAATTAGACAAAGAATAGCTTGAAGTCCTGGAAGCCTAGGCCTTAGAAGCAGGTGCACACCACATGATTAAGAGCAAATGTAATTGTGAGTAACAGGATTGTAGCAACAGAACATTAGCTTTTTGACTCATCTGAGATTGCACCTGCGTCTTTGTAGCTTAACTAGAAACTGCTTCTTTTCACAGGAACTGGATGGGTCTTTAGGAGGGATTGGTTACAAAGGAAAAGGTTAATGTGAGGCTATGACAATAAATGAAATAAAATGAACCTGCTATCTTTTAAGATGCATCTCAGATGAGGTATCAACAATAACAACACAGCAAATGTCATAATTGTAATGGAAAGCATTGGCTCAAGTTTTGGAAGATATTAGCCATCTGTGTCATCTTGTGAATTGCCTAATTTCCAAGGACTTCAGTTTCCTGAGGTTCATCAGATAAGACTTTTTTCTTGTTTTAAAATGCTGTAAGCTTAAGCTTATGACAAAGATCAAAATAATAGGCCCTGTTCAATAGTCAATGAATTTACAACTTAAAAGTAACTGGAGAAAATAATGTTGCAAATGCCAGCCAATTTGCAAAGCAAAAGTTTATATTTTGATTTAAAAAAGAAAGGTGAAATAAATGTGCAATTGAAAACCCAAGCAAGTTTGAGTTCTACTTGGGATTTAGTTTTACATTCTATCTATCTATCTATCTATCTATCTATCTATCAATCATTATAGATACATCAGTTTGAGAGGCAAACAGGGAGAAGGAGAGAAAGAAAGAGAGAAAGCTCCCATATGGTTTACTCCCAAATGTCAGCAATGGCAGAGCTGGTTCAGGCAAAAACTAGAAGCTGGGAATACAATCGAAGTCTTTCACATGGGCAGCAAGAACCCAACTATTTGAGCCATCTACACTCCCTCCCAAGGTCTGCATTAGTGGGAAGCTGGAGCCAGGCCTCACATCCCATGACTCCAGTGTGGGAAGCATGTGTCTCTGCCAACAACTTAAACACTGGACCAAATGTTCATTTCCAGACCTGCTTGTTAGGCAAAGCACTGGTCTTTCAAAAGGCAGAAAGTTGAAGTAAGCTGACAGAGCAGCAGAGAAAGTTCTCAGATTCAAAGTATTTTTCTCATTTTCTTTTATTCCTTTGGATCTTGGGAGACTATTATCTTCAAAATTTCCCTTAAATATTTAAATCGCAGAAAACATAGCACAAGTGGTTATTAGCAACTATGTTGATAACCATCTACCACGTTGCAAGGTTCATTGCTAGACAGGTCAGAATGAAATCAGATTGCTTTCAATATTTGGGAGAGAGGTGAACCGTGGGGAGCAGAGGCTTTCTACCTAAAGGAAATGGTGGTAGGGTGGGGACTGGGGGCACGATTTCAGGAGAAGCTACTTTTTGTCCATTTGTTTTTTTCCCTAAAGTATTTCCTTTTAATTTAGTACAAATGAATGTTCTTTCTCCACCTTGATGTTGAACCAAATCTTTTCTTTGAAAATATTTCTTCTATTACTTCTCGACCTTTTGGCTAAGATCAAGTGAAAATAGTTCTTCTGATTGGAGTCCATGTGATTTTTTTTCCAGTAAACTCCATTGCTATGAACTGACCATGAATACAGTTTCTACTGCTTTTATAGTTTTTCTTTTGTATTAACAAGCAATATTTGTACATCTTTATAGGGTATAATTATCATTTCATCACATGTAAATAGCGTTTCCTAATCAAGTTCAGGTAATTGAGATTTCCGTTCCCTTATCATTTCTTAATGACTGGGACCTTTGAGAATCTCTCTTCTAGTTCCTCATAAAATATAACACAGGTCTTTATGAACTATAGTCACTCCACAGTGCTGTGAAGCCCTAGAACTTATTCCTTCTGTCTGTTTAGTTCACCAAAAAGGTGAATATAAATCTGCCAAGAGAAAAAGTATTGAACACTCAGACAAACACAGAACCTTGACGCTTAATGGTAGAGTGAGATACAATGGAGAATACGAAAATACTGAAAAAAGCAAAAGTGAAGAGAATGGAATATTTTTTAAAATAAAAAGAAAATCTGCAGCAACAGAAAACAATAAAAAGTTGTAAATTTGGAGGAATCCTTCTGTATATGCTTTCGGATTCACTGAGCATTGACATGTATCATTTATTCATTCTTTTAAAATGAAAGGCAGAGGGGGGAGACAGAAATAAAGGGGGAGGGAGAAGGAGAAGGAGAAGGAGAGGGAGAGGGAGAGGGAGAGGAAGAGAGGGGGGGGGGAGAGAGAGAGAGAGAAAGAGAAAGAAGGATATCTGATCTGCTGGTTCACTCCCCATATGCCTTCCACAGCCAGGGCTGGGCCAGGCCAAAACCAAGAGCTAGGAACTCAATCTGGGTCTGCCACATTGGTGGCAGCAACCCATGTGCGTGAGCCATTATCTGCTGCCTTCCAGGGTATGCAAGCTGGAAGCTTGAATTGGGAGTGGAATTGAGACTTGAACTCAAGCACTCCAACATGGAATGTGGGTGTCTAAGCCACTGAGTCAAATACCCACTCCTGTAACTCTCCCTTTGGAAAGTCCTGGAATACAGGTCAGTGGGTAGAAGACATCTGGACAGAACCCTTCCAACAACTTCCGGATGGGACAGGTTAGGTTTGAACTTGGAGGGTGGGATTAATACCAGTAGTAAGAACTCAAAATCACAATATTTGGATTTTTTTCAAGATATCCTCCTGGGATGCTTCTCCTTTTGACAGGTACAGTAACACAGAGCCCCTCAGCTACAGCTTTGAGAGGGGTCAACTTTCTAGAAGTCAACCTTGCAAAATGTACCAGCATTTTTAAAATATCCATTGCTCTTTCACATAGTAATTATAATTATAGAAAAAATTAAGTCAGTAACCAGGTGTACACAATGTTATATGAACCAGAAACTCTAAAATGTTATTCTTAAAATTGAAAAATTGCATGTATATCAGTTTCCTAATGGTGCTACTTTGTGATGCACTACCATTTCAATACATTATTAAATGACATGGAAAATATATAAGGTGAATCAAATAAACACAAAAATATATAGAATGTGATACTATGTTCAAAAAACAAGCAATATTTAAAAGAAGACAGACCATAGCATCATGATAATAGTGATTTTGTTTGTGAGGTGAAATCATGAGTAATTTTATAGTCTGCCTGTATTTTTGTACTTTACACATTGTAGAATGCAAATCAAATAGTTTCCTAATCAGAAATGTGAAATAAACATAAATTTTAAGTGCCCACTTCACTTGGTACTATTCCAGGGAAGGATGTAGCCTTCTGAAATGCATCCCATTTTGAGCTTTTAGGTTTCAGCCAGATGCCAGGCACACTGACTGACATTTGGCGAGAAGGTTTCTTGGTTTAAAGTTCCCTTGGCCCAACTCTTAGAAGTTCATGGAACAGATGGCTTCAATTTGAAGGACGTATCTGGTAATAGACAAAGGCAAAGCTGTCCCTTTGTGCTAAAGGAAATAGGGCATTGACCAGGAGACATTTTCAGTTCTGGCATTTTTCTCTAGCTCTTTCAAACAAAGGATTTGTTGCTGAACTCTGGCTCACAGAAAGGGTAAAATCAATGTCACAGGAGTTTCTGTAGCTCATTTAAACAGCCTTGTGTTGGTTCACCTTACAGAGTATGGGCCAATAGACAAAAACTGAAGTGATCTGGAAAGGCAGTGGGTGTGCGTGTTTGTGTGGTGTAGCAGTGATGCTCCTCCGGAGATTTCCTTGTCAAGTCACCGCTTTCTGACTCTCTCATCCTTTGTGGGTGCTTAGAGGTAACAGATCTGAAGAGAGAACATTCAGGTAGCTGTGGTCAGAACCGTGTGCCACCTGTGATGAGCTCATCACGCTATCCGAACTTGTCTTGGTTCTGATGATCACACAGAAGAGGCAAAAGGAGTCTTTAACATGATTCACAGACAATGCATGGGTTTCAAAATTTTTTCACCACAATAAACTTATCTTTTAAATCCATTTCTCTATGAACTGTGTGAAATACCATCAGAGGAGGAACAATGTGGATGCCCCAAACATGAGTCTTTTTATGTTAACCTACAGCCAGCAGGAAATCCAGCTGATATCCTTGGGCCTTTACACAAATTTCTCCTGTAAGTTTCCCCAAAGTGGAATTAGCAAGATTGAGTGTTGCCTGCTGTATTTGCTACTTGTTTTACCTGTAAGTATTATGGTCATGTATTTAACATGATGGGGTGGGGGGTTGGTTGTTAATCACAGAAAACCTGAAAGGAGATAGTGCAGTTCAGTTTCTGGTGAGGTGAATCTCTATCCTCACTTAGCCTGGCTTCACCCGTTTTCTCAGTTTACTTCACTCTTGCAAACATTTCATATTCTCTTCCTACTTGTCACACTGACTAGGATAATTCCAGCACAACTTTAAACATCTCCAAATGTTTATGTCCAAATTATGAGTTATTTCTTTAAATAGGTTTATTACCAAATCTAAAATGCTTTTCTATGGATTTTCCTATTTTAATTCAATATATAGGTTTTCTCCTTTGATTTATTATCAGCTATCTATACAAATTACTCCATATTTGACCATTCTCAAAGTCATTAGGAAAGTTGAAACTAGAGAGGATGAGGTATAGGAAATTATATTGGTGATTTCTAGCTGTTCTTCATTAATCTCATTCTTGATTCTATATAGTATTTTGTATTAAACAAGATTTTCTAAGAATTTGACATACATCAAAGAAGAGTGAAAACATCAGTAGCTGGATAATTGAAAACAGCTGATTTGCGGTCTGACTTTTGAAGTCTAATTGTGTGACCTTGAAGATGTTACTTCATTTCTCTGACTGCCTCTCAAATGTCAGTGGCTGCTGCTTTACTTACTGGCCCATGCCTACTGTGAGATCAAATGGGGCATTGTGTGTGCAAAAGAACCATAAATCTCTACACAAACATAACATATCATCAATGTGAAATATTAGCCTTGGTGTCTATATGTTTCTGGAAAACTGACAAATAGTTTTATGAGCTGGGCAAGTTCTAAAAAACAACAAAGAACAAAACAAGAAAAATTCCCACAGAAACATTATCGTCCTTTTATGGAACTTTCCATTTTTAGCCAGGAGATTTTGAACTCTGATGGCAAAAGCCATGTGTCAATCATATTTATGCTCTCATTACTGGATGGAGTATCTCGCTCTCATTAGTTGCTCAGGTATGAGAAACCATAAGGGCATATATGTAGAAATGCAGCATTTTCCCATTATCATCGATTCCCACATAGAAAAGCTAAGACTTGTAGGATGAGCTGATCATATTAAATCACTCTGTCTGACTACCTGGGTGAATCATATCCAGCTGATCCACCCCATTTTCCTTGGTTTAGTTGATGATCCTCACTTGAACACCAGTCCCTATGGATACTTTGCAAGCTATTCAAAGATGAGAGAATTCTCAAGAACTTTCGTGTATAAGAGCATATGTCTCCGTGTCTATGTGACTTGCACACATGCATATTTAAAAATCTTATTGGAAAATGATAGCTTCAAAGAGATACATCATATACATTTCATATGAAGCTAATTTAGTAAAAAAAAATGGATAACATTTTGTAATCCCTAGAATGTTGACAAATGAATAAAACATTGAGGTGCAAATAACAATAGGAAGAGAACAAGAAGGGGCAGGAAGAAATACTGAGGAGCCACAAATACTAAGGTAATTCTCTATGCTGCTTTTTGCTAATGGTGCTGAAACTCATGCCGTTAAGAGAAATTCAATGTGATTTTTTGTTTTTTGAGATTTTATTCTTCTGGAAGAATCTGTCTGAAGTGAAACAAAGAGAGGGCTATTTGTTTGCTTTAATCCGGAGAAATGTCCAGCTGTCTACGGGAGCTGAAGAGAGACATCTGCGAAGGCTCTCTGTGCCAACAGGTGGCATCATTCACGCAGAAATACCTGATTAGTTATTAACATGACTACAGTGTTTAAGAACAAGTTGCAACTGTTTTAGGCAGTGCTGCTTATAAAAAATATTCCATCAAAATGTATCTAACAACACAGCAGAACATTATATATTTTGGGGGTATTGTAGTTCAATATGTGGAAGTTTTCTGCTTCAGAGAGCAAAATTTATGAGAATATTACATTTTACTTTCCAATACATTAGTACTTGTCAAAATCACATTTTAACAACAGTTGAGCAGATCAGATGTACCAGGAAGTGAAACCTGTGACAGTGATCCAATCTGTGACACTTACCTGCCCCAGTGTGTCTTTGTATGTACAAATACCTCAGTTTGAACATCAGCATTTTAGAATAATTTATACAGTATTAGAATCACAGAACCTAAAATATGTAAAATGGGCTTCCTACTCCAATTATTTTATTTTGTCGATATAAATCAATACCACAAAGTTAAAAGACTTTCCTAATGTTTCAGAACCAGCAGATAACAAAAAAGCATTCAACGTTCTGTATTTTCAGTGCCAAGTTGTCTTCCTTATACCACATTGTGTTCTTATATTTTTTGTTAAAGAATGATCATACTTTAAAACAACAGACATGTTCAATGATGAGGAACACATTGAATTATAGTGTCTTCATAAAATGGAGTAATATGAAGTCATGAAAATCGTATTTCAAGAATAACATCTAAAATGGTCATGGCATATTAAGTGAAAATACTGATTACAAAGCACACATACATTATGAACCTAGGTTTGTAAAACTTAAATTTATATAATCCAATTCAATATTATCACTTATTATCCCTGTGTGGTAATACTACAGATAATGCTTATGCACATATTAGTGTTATTTCGTTTTTTTAATTTATTTCCTTTATTTGAAAGGCAGAAATACAAAGAGAGAAGAAAAACATGTATGTGCTTACACATAGAAGAGGAGAGAGACAGGAAGAGAGAGACATATCTTTTATCTACTATTTCAGTCCCAAATTAGCCACAATAGCTGGGACTGGGCTGGCTGAAACCAGGAGTCTAGAACTCCATTCAGGTCGTCTGCATGGGTAGCAGGGGCACAACGACTCAGGCCATGTTCCACTGCTTCTCTAGGTGCATTATCAGGGAGGTGGATCAGAAGGAGACCATCTGGGGCTCAAACTAGTGCTCATTTGGCACCTCTGTACCATAGGCTGTGGCTTAACCTGCTGTGCCGTAACACTGGCTCCTCAGGGTTGTTTCTGATCAAGAGTTACATTGTTTTTATAACTAGCTAAATGAATGCATGTAAATCAAAGAGCAAGCTAAAGCTTACTTTGATCACTTGTGTGATAAGAGCATGTTATAAACAATGTACTAGAATCACATGGATATGAGTTTGTATTTTACCTGTATATGTGACTAGTGCTCTTGGAGGCTGTGTTTCCTTATCTGGGAAGTGGAATTAATACCTGCTGTACAGATTTTGGTGGTGATTGAGATCATGCATATAATGCATATGAAGTGCCTTCCTCAATGGAGACACATGCAGCCATTGAATAAATCTTGGCTCACTTCTCTTTTATGAGTTCATAAATTTTTTTAATGCAAATTGCTATGAAGTGCTATTTTCATTAAGTAGCCACAAAAATCTGATTTTTAAAATCTATTATGCTATTGTTGAAATGTCTTGCTGTCTAACAAGTGAAGATATCAAGGACAGAATATGAGTTACTGCTTGTGATATTCATGTGAGAATATAGGACAAAGGGAAGAGTGTACATACAGGGTTAAAATGCTTTAACTATTGATTCAATAGCACCAACTTCTTCAATATATCAGATACACATCCATTTTCTGGTTCTACTCTTAAGACATTAGAAACTTAACCATCCTGAATCTTTGAGGTTATTTACCTAAATCCCCCAGTATATGTGTGTGTATACACACACACACACACACACACACACATATGGTATTGAGCAACTCTAACTCATTAGCTTAATTATTTTTCTCCATTTGAGAAACAGCATGATCCAGATGTTGGATAATACCTACATGAGCTAGTAACTCATTTTATTTTAGCAATCGAGCAACTGGGTCCCATTACTGCCTTGGCACTCAGTAAAAATGTCGTGTTGCATTAATCAGGTAGACTGTACTATTAACCAGTTCTTCCACACATCTGCCATGCAATGTTAAGAGCCCTTCAGATCATCAGAGAAATGTTACGTTGTACACAGTCTGGATTTAGTGGTACACCTTTCACATATGTGAAAATTCTCCAATTAGAACCTCTGGTTTTCTATAATGGTTCTTTCTTGCACAGTATTAGAAACCAGAGAGGTGTCTATATGGAAAAACCTTCCGCTGTTTTGTTCTTTTCAAAAGTGTCAAGTGTCAAAACACCTACCCAAACAGCAGAGGAAATGAGAAAGTCAAGATGATGTTAAAAGGAAAGAGCAGAAGTGAGAGGTTTCACTGGATGGAATTCATAATGTAAAGTGAGTGAAAGCACCTTTCAACTCCCTTGTTTCACACCTGCATGATATTTTCTGTCACAAAAAGGTTCAAAATACTGTGTGGTCCAAAGAATTGGTAATGAATCCAATGAAACACCCAGTCTTCTTACCTGGGTTGCTATTTCTAATCATGCGGCTGACTGTTTAGAAGTCTGGATAAAACAGAACATATTTTTTTTCTTATAAAAGTTGCAGCTGCCTCCTGACATTCATGATGAAATATTTTCATGTTTCATTAACTTGGTGTCTACTGGGTAAATATGTGGTAGCATTTATGGCGAAAACAGGTGCTTTTGTCAAGACCCAGACATGTTTTTGTAAAATTTTGACCTAAAACGAAATGGAAAACTGAAGATGGCATTTCCTTTTCTATTATCTCCAATGTGGGTTTTGAGGAAGATATTTGAATGGTCTGAATGAAGGCTTTCCTCTCCAAAATTGGCTAAGTGACATTTTAATATATGGCCCAATTTGTTGTGCTGATAGGCTTGATACTAAAGTAACTCGGAAATGCATATTACTCTGTTCTGATGAGATAGGTAAGCAAGCTTAGACCCTTATCAAAAGGAGGCATTGATATGGGGATGTTCTCAGAAAGCAAACGTTTGCTGCATAGACTTAGTTCCACTTGGTGGACAGAGCTCTGCCTGCCACAGTTAGGTAGCCAGAAAATAGTACTTGGAACAGTGGATTGTCTCTGCCCAAAGGGAAATGCTTTTGTTTTTATCCACTTCTATTTTTCTTCTTCATGCACAGACAGGCACCAGTTTGAGGCTTGCTGACAGCAGAAACAGAGACCAACCACTGTGAGTGACATTCATTTCCCTCACAATGACCTCTTGATTTATAGTCTAACTATGCCTTTGTCTTGAATTAGCGAAAAAAGACTAGGATTGAAAATGATGAAACAGAGACTGCTGGGCTAAGAGGAGTCTCCAGGGGCTTGCGCTGTGACATAGCAGGTGAAGCCTCCGCCTGCGGTCGGTGCCAGCATCCTATGTGGATGCTGATTCGAGTCCCAGGTGCTCCACTTCTGATCCAGCTCTCTGCTGTGGCCTGGGACAAGAGTAGAAGATGGCCCGGGGCCTTGGGCCATGACAGAAGCTCCTGGCTCCTGGCTTCAGATCTGCTCAGCTTCAGCTATTGTGGCTATCTGGGGAGTGGACAAGTGGATGGAGGACCTCTCTGTCTCTCTCTCCCTCTACCTTACCTTTTCTCTTTGTGTAACTCTGTCTTTCAAATAAATAAATAAATCTTAAAAAAAAGAGGAGTCTCCAGTCATGTTACTTTGAATTAAGATGAAGTCTCCAAATCTTTACTGCTCAAAGTGTAGTGCATGGATATACAGCATTGGCATTGGCATCACCTGGGATCTGGTCAGAAATACAGAGCTCTAGTTAATACCTCAGAATCTGCACGTTAATAGGATCCTTGGGAATGTGTATGCATAGCAATGTTGAAAAGCATGGGTGCTTTGTTGAGACTCCTTTCACATACTAATGTAAAGTCTGTTTCGGAAAATGTCCCATGAGCTGAAGAGAAGAATGTATTTTCTTTTGGGATAAGTGTTTCATAATGCTTTCCATTTAGTCTGTAGCATAGTTAAACTCTAGGGTTTCATTCCTTAGTTTCAGTCTGGATGAACTGTCCAGTGAAAAGTGAGCTATTGAGGTTCCCAGCGACTACTGTGCAATCTCACTTCCCTTTAGAATCAATAGTATTTGCTTTACATACTTGGGTGGTATGGTTTTGAGTGTATTGATTTTTTTTATCATTATTTAATATGTGTCTGAAGTGAGTTTCTTGTAGGAAGCACACAGTTGAGTCTCGGTTTTTACCCATTCAGCCAGTCTATATCCTTCAATGGAATGAAATTAGTAATCAACCAGAGGAACTGTGGAAATCATTCAAATATGTGAAAATTAAACCACCTGCTCATGACCAGACAACGGATCCTTTTCACTGCTCTTATCAACATGTTCTGGGAGTGCCAACCAGGAAGGATGGTTGTTGGGCACAAAGCTACAGTTGGATAGGAAAGGTAACTTCCAATGTGGTGTAGCATGGTGAGGCATCTGATTGAATGCAACTAATTGTGTGTTTCAAAATAGCTAGTAGAGAGGATTTGGAATATTCCTAACACAAATGATGAATGGGGCGATGGGTATGCTAATTAATCTGATCATTACATATTATATACATGCGTTGAAATATCACACTGTACTCCATAAATGTAAACAACTGTGTTTGCTATGAATAAACATAGATATATTAAAAGGGAAAAACACTGGTGCATAAATAGTCATGCAAGGGTCTTACTACATTATTTGTTAAATAACACAGCCTCTAGAAACATTGGCTGATTAGAAAGCAATTATCAACTCTATTAGTCATTGTTCTCCAGGGAAATAGAACCAACAGAATGTAAATAGAAAGAAAGAGATTTATAAAGAATTAATTCAGATAAGTTTGTAGCCTAGAAAGTCTTAGGAGTTGCAGCAGTGTGCAACCCAGAGACTAAGGAGAGCTAGTGCAGTGAGAATCTGGTCTGAAACTGAAGGCAGAGAATCAAGAGACCCGATGGTGGGAGCTCCAGACCAAAGGCAGCAGGCTCGAGACCTCAGCAGAGGTAAGGTTGCATTTCCGAGCTCTGAAGGAAAGAAGACACAGATATCTCAGTGCTTGCAGTTAGCTGGGTATTTCCATTACTAGACGGACAGATCAGCATTTTTGTTCTGTTGAGGTCTCGTCTGATTGGATGAGCCCTTTCCATATTAGGAGGACAGCCTGCTTTACTCGGTCTACAGATTTAGATACTAATCTTAGCCAAAAATCCCTCACAGACACATCCAGAAAAATGTCTGACCAAACATCCGGACACCCTATAAACCAGCCAGGTTGACACCTAAAAACGTCCAAGGGTCTGTGTTGTGATGCAGTAGGTAAAGCCAACGCCTGAAGTGCCAGCATTCCACATGGTGCTGGTTCAAGTCCTGTCTGCTTCACTTTCGGATCCAGCTCCCTGCTATCATATCTAGGAAAGCAGCAGAGGATGGCCCAAGTCCTTGAGCCCTTGCACCCATGTGGGAGACCCAAAGCAAGCTCTTGGCTCCTGGCTTCAGTCTGGTCTAGTCCTGGGCATTGAGGGCGTTTGGGCAGCGGATGGAAGATCTTTCTCTCTCTGTCCCTCCTCTCTCTCTGTAACTCTGCCTTTCGAATATATAAATAAATCTTTTCAAAAACCCATCACAGAAAAGCACCTTGGAAGACACATGGTCCTGACCAATTCTGGATATTTTCCCTGTGCATTTAGCTCAGGCCACAGATAGTATCATAACTGTAACAGAATATTGTGCTCAGAAACACTTTCGAAATTTTTCCTTCTCTGTCTTCACCACCATATCCCAATAATCCCTCACTATATAGAGAACAGCAGCACTCTTTAAGAGAGAAAAGCCCTAAGAGAAAGTCTCCCATGAAGCAACTGGGTATCTTTTAGCATGGCTTACTTTAGTCTTTAGGTGTATCATGTTTCAGCTTTTCTGTCCCTACCTTATTCTATTAGAAGGAATTTCAGATATGGTTATAATAGTTTTTATATTCATCATTAACTATGGTAATTCAATTTTCCAGCTGATTTATATTACTTATAAAGTGTCATATCTATTATTAAAAACTCAAGATTGCTTACTGTGTTTCTTGCTGATCTATTAAAAAACTGGTTATGTGTGTGAGATAAGTGCTTCAGATGTGGGTGTGCTGTGACTGGAACATAATCAGTATAGTGTCATGATTGGATTGGTGGAATTTACTAGAAATTCCTTTAGGCGATAAATGATACCAATCTACAGGAGGGCAAGCTGCATCAACCTCTCTTGAATGAGTATTTTTCAATTTCTCTATTTTATAATAATATTATGTGATGGCAAAATGTGCAACAACATCTAGTTCAACAGATTTTGCCAGCAAAATCCCTGTAAGAAAATTCTAAATTTTAGGGAAAGCATACAATTTGCAATAGCATAGTTTACACAAATTTCATGTTTCTACATAAAGTCCAAACTTTCATGAACAAGAATGTCAAGTTCTGCATTCTACAATTTTTAAAAAATTTGTTCTGGCAAAAATTTTGTTTTCAGAAAGGTCTAGCACATGTGGACTCGCAAGAGCTCATCTGCCTTGGGTTGAAACTCCTCTGGTTCATAAAGTTCTTTGAATGCCAGGGTGAATTTTCTCAGAGTTCACAAAACTTATTTTTTTCCTTCCTACTTTGGGTATAAAAGCACCTAACCATCTACAGGTTCAACCAAATGCCGGTGGTTGTAGGCTTTCTAAGAATTTATTAGTAGACTTCATTGGAAGGCTGCTGGCCCTTGTCCCTTCGGGGGAATGAGAGAATTCCTGAATGATTGTAGAGATTGATTCCAAAATGTGAGCTACTCCTCTGGTTTATTAGCTGATATGTTTTATTTTCTTAATCATGAATTTGTTTATATTAGAAAAAATTTAAAACAAACTACCAGACATTAAAAAAAAACTCTGAAATTATGCTAGTCTTGAAATGTTTTCATGTGGGCACAATATGCAGGATTTGGCTGTATAGATTTAGTCAGAAAGTACTTTTCTCTTTTTGGCTGTTAATGGAATGAATGTGATATTTTCACATATCAATATTTTTGTGTTACTACTGCTTATTTTATACTACTGCTTTTCAGTAAACCTGGCTGCATTTCTTCTTTTTAATTTATCTTAATACAGCCGATCTCAAATGACTCAAATAACTTAATTCAAATGCATTTTCTCACAAAGTTCACTTATTTAAAAACAGATCATAGGCCGGTGCCGTGGCTCAATAGGCTAATCCTCCGCCTTGCGGCGCCGGAACACCAGGTTCTAGTCCCGGTCGCGGCACCGGATTCTGTCCTGGTTGCCCCTCTTCCAGGCCAGCTCTCTGCTGTGGCCAGGGAGTGCAGCGGAGGATGGCCCAAGTGCTTGGGCCCTGCACCCCATGGGAGACCAGGAGAAGCACCTGGCTCCTGCCTTCGGATAGGCGCGGTGCGCCGGCTGCAGCGTGCCGGCCGCAGCATGCCGGCCACGGCAGCCATTGGAGGGTGAACCAACGGCAAAGGAAGACCTTTCTCTCTGTCTCTTTCTCTCACTGTCCACTCTGCCTGTCAAAAAAAAACAAAACAAAACAAAACAAAACAAAACAGATCATTTATTTTCACTAGTTGGATCTCCGTTTTTTTCAGTTTTTTTTTATTTAATGAATATAAATTTCCAAAGTACAGATTATAGATTACAATGGCTTCCCCCCCCATAACATCCCTCCCACCCGCAACCCTCCCCTTTCCCACTCCCTCTCCCCTTCCATTCACATCAAGATTCATTTTCGATTCTTTATATACAGAAGATCAGTTTAGCATGCATTAAGTAAAGATTTCAACAGTTTGCTCCCACACAGAAACATAAAGTGAAAAATACTGTTTGAGTACTAGTTATAGCATTGTTTGTGATGACATGAAAGAGACTAAGAGAAATGAAATAAGGAATTTATTTTGACTATGTTTAGTATAATATCTCCATGATTTTAAAGCTGACAATAAATCGAAAATAACTTGATGAAGCTTAGTAATGCTTCATTGTACCAGTAATTTTTATTTTTATATTTAAGATAGGCAAATTAACAAACATAATTATAACCCTCCACCTCTACTTAGGAATTAGAAATTAGTCAATGATTTTGACGGCACCCAATTACTTCCCTTGTAAGAAGAAGCCATAAATACTCAGAACTGGACCCAGTAGTTGCCCTTCTTTGACCACCTGCATCAAAGCTGAGAAGGAAGGCCCAGAGGATGAAAATATCATACTGTGTGTCCTGGGAGTTACAACGAAATATGAATGGCTTGTATCAATTTATTCATATAAATTTGTGGAGATATACATATATATATATCCACAATATGGAATATAAATACAAACATATATTGTTTGCAAGTTTTTCTATTTTCATATATACATCTCTAATTCTGTTTATTATTTTAACATGGTTCAGGTACACAAAAGTAACATCGTGACTTCTTACCATAATCTCCAAAGTAGGTTCCTATTAGTTTTATATTTTATTGTATTTGGTTCTTAGCAGCATTTCTTATTCTTTATTTTTGTTGAATTTCATTTTCAAGTAATTTTTCAGAGAATGAATCATGGATAATTCATTCACTGTGTTTTTTCCTATTTGCTTTATTTTGGTTAGCAGTTTCTTTTGCTAATTTTCTTGTAGACAGAACTTGTTATAGTAAGTTATAATAGACAAGTGTGAGGCCAAGGTGTTATTTTCTCACCTTGAATGTGATTTGCTTCATCCCTATACCATCCTCCCCTGCCCATAACCCTCTGCCTTCTGGTGTTACATAGGGGATTCCTATTTGTCTGTAACATTTAAAAAATATTAATAGGGGCCGGTGCTGTCGGATAGTGGGTAAAGCCTCCATCTGCAGTGCCACCATCCCATATGGGTGTTGGTTTGAGTCCTGGCTGCTCCACTTCTGATCCAGCTCTCTGCTATGGCTTGGGATAACAGTAGAAGATGGCCCAAGTCCTTGGGCCCATGCACCCACATGGGAGATCCAGAAGAAGCTCCTGGCTCCTGGCTTCAGATTGGCATGGCTCCAGCTATTGCAGCCAATTAGGGAGTGAACCAACGGATGGAAGAACTCTTTCTTTGCCTCTCCTTCTCTCTGTGTGTAACTCTGACTTTCAAATAAATAAATAAATCTTAAAAAAATTATTCATGTAAAGAGAATAGATTTTACATATTTCACTGGTACAGTTCTAAGAAGATAACCACACTTCCTTCCCTCTCACTCATTCATTCCTTTTTTTCCTTCAATTTTTTCACCAACATGATTTCAGCCCACTCTATAATCACAGGCTTAAGGCACCACTAACCGTAATATTCAGTAAATGAAAAGTAGAAAGACGACAATTCCACAGAAGTGTAAACAAAGGCCGAAAACAACAATCAAATCACATGATATCTGTTTCTTTCCTATGTATTTTTTGTGTTTTAAGCTGATTACCTCATATCATAGAAAACATATGATTTTTGTCCCTTGGGTACTGGCTTATTTCACTAAGCATAATGGTATCCAGTTTTACCAATTTTGCTGCAAAAGACAGGATTTTATTCTTTTTTATGGATGAGTAGCATTCCATAGTGTACGTACACCACATTTCCTTTATGCAGTCATCAGTTGATGGACATCTGGGTTGATTCAATATCTTAGCTATTGTAAATTGAGGTACAACACACATGGGGCTACAAATAACTCCTTTTTTATTTTAAAGATTTATTTTTCATTTATTTGAAAGGCAGAGTTACAGACAGAGGAGGAGAGACAGAGCAAGAGAGATCTTTTATCCACTGGTTCACTCCCCAAATGGCCCCAATGGCTGAGGCTGGGCGAGTCTGAAATTAGGACCCTGGAGCTACTTCTGGGTCTCCCATGTGGGTGCAGGTCCGATACTTATATGGGATGCCGGCACTGCAGGCAGTGGCTTACCTGCTACACCACAGAGCCACCCCCTAATTTAATGTCTTTATGCTTTAATGTACTTACTTTCTTTTTTTTTTTTCTTAAATTTATTTGAAAGTCAGCATTACACAGAGAGAGGAGAGGCAGAGAGAGAGAGAGAGAGAGGTCTTCCATCTGATGGCTCACTCCCCAGATGGCTGCGACGGTCAGAGCTGTGCCAATCTGAAGACAGGAGCTTCTTCTCAGTCTCCCACGTGGATGCAGGGGCCCAAGGATTTGGGCCATCCTCCACTGTTTTCCCAGGCCATAGCAGGGAGCTGGACAGGAAGTGGGGCAGCCGGGTCTCGAACCAGCACCCATATGGGATGCCAGCGCTTCAGGTCAGGGCATTAACCCACTGTGCCACAGCGCCGGCTCCTTTAATGTACTTTCACAGAAATTTTGTCAAGCCCTTTCTCTGTGACATTAACTGGTTTTCAGCCATGGAAATTTCATCTCATAATTTTCTACCTAGTATATTTTAAAGAAATGGTTGCTATCATGTATCTATCATTCAGGGACCATACTTCTCATTTCTTTAAAAATAATATTTTGAGGGTGGACATTTGGCCTTTTGGTTAAGACACCCTGTATCAGAGTGCTCAGTGCTCAGGTTTTTTTTTTTTCCTCCCACCTGGCTCTTCTCCTGAGTTCAGCTTTCTGTTAATGTGGACCATGGGAGGCAATGGTGATGGCTCAAATAATTGGGTTCCTGCTACTTACTTAGGATAACTGGATCGAGTCAACAGTTCACAGGCAATTGGGAGTGAGGCAGCAAATGGGAGAACTTTGTGTGTCTTTCCCTGTCTCTGCCTCCCAAATAAATAAGTAAAAAGAAATTAAAGAAGTTCTGCTTTGGGGGCTGACATTGTGGCATAACAGGTAAAGTTGATACCTGAAGCCCTGGCACCCCATATGGGTCCTGATTTGAGTCCTGGCTGCTCCACTTCCACTCCAGTTTCTTGTGAATGCGCCTGGGAAAACGGTGAATGGTGGCCCTAGTGACTGGGCCCCTGCCACCCACATGGGGGTCCCAGAGGAAGCTGCTGGCTCCTGGCTTCAGGCTGGCCAAGCTTTGGCTGTTGTGACCACTGGGGGAGTGAGCCAGTAGTTGGAAATCTCTCTCTGTCTTTCTCTCTCTCTCCCTATCTGTCTCTTTCTCTGTAACTCTGCCTTTCAAAAAAATAAAATAAATCTTTAAAAAGTTCCATTTTATCATCTAGCCTTTGAGATACCATTGGTTCAATTTATATGCACAGTGTTCTCCTGCATAGTGACATTCATCCTCCTTTTTTGTGGCATAGGGAGCTGAGCAGTTATGTTTTTCTAGCATATATTTTTATAATGCAAAACATTCTCCTTTATAGTGCACAACTGTTGCCTAGTTGACATGTGAATTCTGTCTTGGGTGGCTCTGACCCAGGCTTTTATTCCATCAGATATAATGTCTCACTGTATTTTGGAACAGTTTCCTTTCTTCTTCAAAAATAGTTTGAAGACTGAGCCTTTCATGTGCTCTTTCTTTTTCTATAGCCTGCAGAATCGTCAGGGGGAGGAGGAGAATTCAGCTGTAGAGGTGTACAGTATTTACTTGGGCTATGCTCTTCTGAAAGTCTATAAAACGTATTGCTATGGAATGGTGTAATTCACATTCCCACGGGGGGACGCTCTCAGATTTTCGCCAGATAGTCACTATGTAGTCCTAGAGGCTTTCACTTCTCACATGCAGCCTTTTGTTACTTGCCTTACTTATCTATTTTTTCCCAACCATTATTTCCATTAGTCCTCAGTCACACTTAAAGACTCAAATTGGCTTTCTTTAAATGTAAGAATATAGTGAAAGAGCTTAACTTTGTCCTATTGTGTTTTATGATGTGGCTTTTCTTTGTTCAAAATCTTTTTTTCAAGGACTACACACATCTTTTAAAAATATTTATTTGAACAGCAGAGTTACAGGCTTGGAAAGAGTGAGAGATCTTCCATTCACTTGTTCCACTCTCAAAGTGGCTTCAATGTTTAGGACTGGGACAGAAGCCTATAGCCTAGAACTTCATCGGCCTCTCCCATGTGTGTGATAGGGGCCCAAGCACTTGGTCCATCACCTCCGTTTTCTTTTTTTTTTTTTTTTTTTTTTTGACAGGCAGAGTGGACTCAACTAGCTGCATTAGAATGCCAGCTGCTCTATTCGAAATCTTATCTCTCTTACTTTGATTCCCATTTGTGAAGTTGCAGGCTAGAGATAACATTTCTTTCTCTGGTTGCTGCCGGGTAGTTGTTTTACTTATAAAAATATTCTGATTTTTGTTTGTTATTTTGTTAGTTATGAGAAAGGGAGATTATTCAACCATTTTACCATATTTTCCTTCAAAATTATATTTTGCACGCCTAAATATTGAAATACAAGATTATAGTTACATAAAATCACAGTAAGTTTTCTAGCAATTACACTGAGAAACTAGCACCAAATAGGAGATGTGGGTAAATCACTTTGCCTTTTTGGGTGTGATTCCTCTTTAACAAAACTTGCACAGCTGCAGTGTTCCTGGTAACTCCTTCATTGAGTAGTTAAGTGAGAATCAGCAGACAGCATCCATGAAAATGACACATATGCAAGTAATATTCAATATTTTGAGTTGAATGTCTTTCAAAATGTCTCTAGAGCCATACTAAATTATTGATATATGCTTTTAGAATTGGTTAAGAATAAATGTTAAATAATTGTGTTTCATAATAATTATTTGGGTGTTTATTATAAAAAGATGAATGTACAGAATAAAATGAGATCTAGTGATTGGCCAAGATCGCAGGCTCCATTTCCACAGACTGGGGAAAGCTGCTTCATGTTTCATCTGCAATGGTTTTGTTTTCTGTAGCATGAACCCCTCTGAATTTAGAAGCTAGCTTTTGTTCTTCGTGGAAGATTTCAGCTTTTGGATTTTGCTTCTTTTCTTTTGCCTCACCTGCCTTCAATAAATAATACAAGGCAGTGAGTCTGTATGAGTATGGACGTCTCTGCTGACCTGGAAAGACAGTTGTCAGGTATATTTCTTTTGAGAAATATCAAGTTTTCAGTAGACAGAAGTGAAAATCAACAAGATTTTGTCCGGTGTCATGTTCTCTGGCTGCAATGTTGCAGAATGGGCATCTTAACTGCATCTGTATGCAGGCCTGGATAGCAGGGACAGGGGCTGGTGGGGAGAACGTAGAGAATGGTCCCAGGGCCAAGCTGCCAGCTCTTACCTGAGTAAAATCTGAGTTACTCCAGGGTTTTTATTCATCATGCTGCCTTATATTATCCTTAATATACAAGAACACTTCAGTTTTACCAATAATAATAACAATAAATTGGTAGCTATATTTCTTGAATGGCAATCATGATAGTAAGCTGGAAGTTACATGTATTTATTTTCAAATCCTAACACCGACACCTGAAGGTGGGTATTACCCTCACTGGAGCCATGAGGAACATGATCCCAGATTGGTCACATAAGTTGCTGTTGTCAAATATCTCAGCTCCTTAATTGTCACTCAGACGTACCTAGCTGGCAAGAATGTCTGTTCTGGTTTCTCAGGTTCTAGTTTCTCTCTAATCTATATTACTTTTTGAAAACTCAGTTGCTATGAAGTTATTTTCTTCATTCCGTGTTTTAACACATCCGAAGTTCACATCTTGTGACTGACTGTTGTCTCTAACCCTGGACTCCATCCCTGTGCAACAGTCGCCTATCTACTTCTCACTTGTGGAGTTCTTTGTTTAGAGGAGCATTGAGCCTGTGATTATAAAATGAATTCAAAGAATATCGTTGCAAAAGATTAAAGGAAAAAAAGAAAAAAAAGAAGAAGGGAGAGAAAAGAGGGGAGAGAAGAAAGTGTGATTATATTTTTGGAATCATGTCTGTGAAATTCATGAAATCTGATTTATGTATTAATAAATAAACAATGTGATAAAAATAAAATATATTAAAATGAATCTTGATGTGAATGGAAGGGGAGAGGGAGTGGGAAAGGGGAGGGTTGTGGGTGGGAGGGACGTTATGGGGGGGACGTCATTGTAATCAATATTCTGTACTTTGGAAATTTATATTCATTAAATAAAAGTTAAAAAAATATATTTAAACTTTATCAATAGGAGAAATAAATTACAAATGGAGAAATTCTATGTAAAAATTCATTCTTTTAAGATGTACAGTTCAGTGTTTTTAAATTAAATTTACAGAGCTGGGCAATGAATTAATCATAAAGTTTTAGAATATTTTATCACATCAGAAAGGAATGTTAGTGAAAAAAATGAAAAATGCACTAGCAAAAGGAAAAACAAAGGCTATTTTTTATCCCATACTCTCTCTCTCTCTCTCTCTCTCTATATATATATATATATTCAGATAGAGTTATTCTTTCATTCATTGAATCCCTGATATTTGGAGTGATGATCTTGTTTTATGCCATTCAAAGAAGTTTATGGTTTAGCACTTGACCCTGACGTACCAAACCTAACCCCTACTGGCTTCCTCCTTTCTCTACTCTAGCCATGAACTCTAATAATACACAATGACCTGCACTTTTTCAGTATCTCTGGTATTTCTGCTACTACTTTGCTGGAGGTTTCATTCACTTAAAGTGACCTTCCCAGGAGACTTTTCTCCGCTGCAGCTTGCTGACTTTTATAATAATAACTATCTTTTTTTTTTTAACCACACATGTGAATCATACTTTATAAACATCTTTATTAGCCTTTACAAGAATTATTCATACTTGTTATAAATTATTATGTATACATACATATATCTCTTTGTATGTGTCAATGTGAGTATGTGTGTGTATAACTGATCTTAAGGATACTAAAATCACAGGCAATTATGAAAGCATTGAGCTTCATGCATTTGTCCACAAACCAGGTACCTTAACATCAAAGGAATGAATTCTTTCAGACTAGCTGGCTAGAATTCAGTTATTCCTATGCAAATATGAATTGCCTATTAAGATATGAACCAAAGCAGAAAATTTAGAACAAATGTTTCAAGCTGGAGTCACTGTAAAGAAGAAGGACTTGATACTACTGGTGGCTCCCCTTCTCACTAATCCACACTCTTCCTTCACCTTGGACTTGAATCTGTCTTGTCCCGGCTTCTGCCCAGGAGCTACATAAACGTTTTACTGCTCTGAGAATCTTGGAAGGAAATAGCTGTCATGTTTATTTGCCAATCCTGTAGCTAGCTGGGTGCCTGCTGCCAGCTCAGTCCTCCAGGATTGGGCACCAGGCCCTGCCCTGTCAGTATGTGAAGTAACACAGGTCTGAGGATTGGCAAGGCCTTTTCATTAACACTGCAAAGCAATGTGACCTGGACATGCTTGTGAGGAGAAGCAAATTGTCAAACCCAGGCTCACAGATAAGAGTCCATGCCCAGCACTTTATAGGATTTATCTCATTCAATGGTTACAATAGCTGAATTGCTTAAATACCCTTGTTATATCTAATAGAAAAACTGTGATTATGCAAAATGACGTAACCAGTGTGAGTTCCTAGGTCAGTCTGGTACCACAAGTAGTATTCATTAGTTCAATGTGGTTCCCGAATTAAGTTACATGGGGATATCTATAGTGTATATAATATATAAAATTCAGTTTTTATTTGATTGTGTAATATAAGAAAGTGGATACATTTGGAATATTACTTACAATATTAACACAGAAAGATGATTTTATAATATATTCTATTAATTTAATAAAAATAAGTGCTTTAATATACATTTTAATAGAATCATTCCATGAGGTAGATATATAGCTGAAATTGAAGGGTCAGGTGAGACTGTCTTCCCTGCAGTACTTAGGTCTAATTTATTATCTGATTATATTAGTCAAACTAAAGCATCTATATATTTCAATAAAATCTATATAGCTTTCTTTGTGGAGACTATAAAATCTTTAGTAACTGCTTTTAAGCATTTAATTTTTATTTAATTGGAATCACTATGCAAATAAATGTCTCTTCTAGTATGTTAAATGTCTTTTCCTAGCTGTCGAATATGATGTTCTCTCATATAAATTTATACAGACATTCTGGGTCTATCACTATGTTTATGTGCATATATATATGAGTGTATATGTATATATATATATATACACA
This sequence comes from Oryctolagus cuniculus, assembly GCF_051225735.1. Lineage (NCBI taxonomy): Eukaryota > Metazoa > Chordata > Mammalia > Lagomorpha > Leporidae > Oryctolagus > Oryctolagus cuniculus. The sequence goes on from NC_142870.1 coordinate 103,323,740, forward strand.
CATACATACACTAGGTTTGAAATTTAGAAAGTGTACTAGTGCCCATAATTGATTCCTTTTTATCTTTCAGTAATGCTATTTTCTCCAAAAGTTTTAAGTAGATGATTTTAGGTATTCTTCTGATTTCTCTTTTCATCAAAATTAGGTGTATTACTTTAATCATTTTGATTGCATAATAGACAATACCCTGCTCTTAGATTGAGATTTTGTGGTAGATGATGATCTTGTGGAAATACTTTCTCATTTCTTGAACCTTCAATCTTGAAATTTGAGATTGTATATAAATTCAAAAGGAAGCATCATCACTTAAACCATTAATTTTCTTAGGATTGTGATAGCTTTTATGTTCTTAAGTCTACCTTCATTATTCAAAAACGTACCATTTGAGAACACTGATTGTGCTTATTAATAATTATAATCCCAGAGCTAGAGATCCTGAAACAAAAACATCTTAGGTTCTAAAAAATGTTTTCTGAATGCATAAAGAAATGAGTCAATGAAAGGAAGTATGAATAGTATATTGATAATCTGCAATTATCTATAGTCTTAGAGTTTTAAACAGTGATTACATGAACAGCAGAAAAGTTTGTCCATATCTAAGAAGAATATTACAGAACATCCTTACCCCTATTTACTAAAATGATTTCTCCCTTATTGACTGGAATTGAGAAGGAAATGAAAGTAGACATTTTTGAGCAAGTGTTCTTGGTAAATAGAATATTATACTTCCAAACACATGGAAAAAAAGTTTGAATAACTTTCTTGTTGGGTCCTTTCAATAAAAATTTGAATTCCTTTGTTTTCCCCTGCCATATAGGCCACTACAAACATGGAAACTCCTCTGTTTGTCTTGTATTTTGAAAATTTTCTTGAAACTATCTTGTACAGTTTCTTCACGGGTCTGGAAAACTGATGCCTTTCAGAGAGCATATTATGTAAACTTTCATATTTTAAAATGGATTGAGTAGTGTAGTGACAATATTTGTGGTAAAAAGTAGATTAATTTGACTATATATATTTAAAGATTTATTTATTTGAAAAGCAGAGTTACAGAGAGGCAGAGGCAGAGAGAGAAAGAGGTCTTCCATCTGCTGGTTCACTCCCTAGATAGCCACAATGGCTGGAGCTGGGCCAATCTGAAACCAGGAGCCAGGAGCTTTTTCTCCAGGTCTCCACTTGGGCCATCTTCTGCTGTTTTCTCAGACCATAGCAGAGAGCTGGATTGGAAGTGGAGCAGCCAGGACTCGAACCTGTGCCCTTATTAGATGCCAGCACTGCAGCAGCAGCTTTACCTGCTACACCACAGCATTGGCTCCAGACAATATGTTTTGAAAAGAAGACTTGGTAAGACTTGACAAAACAGATTGTGCAATAAGGAAATGGGAAGAATCAAGGATAGCACCAAGTTTGCATTATGAGCAACTGTACACATGTTGATGCCTTTTCCTGAGATAGGAAACAAAAAAGTTTTTTGGACATTAAATATTTTATACAAAGTCTAAATCTACTTTGGTCCAATATAGGATAATAGGAATTGTGTTTTTAATTCCACTTGAAACAATGGAAACAATAGTTTTCGAAACAATGGCAATCAGGCAATGAGAGACTGATACCCAAGAGACAAATAAATTAGGTGAGCTCTCCACTTTCCCCAACTAACTGTTCAGAGATTTTTCAGGTTTCTACATAAGGAGAGATAATCCAGAATTCTAAATTGGAGAGGGAGAGCTAAGAATCTGGGGAAGAAAAGACATGAAGTTAGGGAGCAGAGAGAGCTGCCGAGAAACCCTTTGGATATATATAGAAAAACCTAAGAGAATTGTCCCCAAACACAGAGATGAAAAGATGTTCATCAAAATTTGATCAAAGACATCAATAAATGTAACTGCCCATTTTAATAGACTAAAAGAAAAGTCATATCATTTAAACAGATGCAGAAAGAACATTTGGCATCTGCTATACCTTGCTGATAACAATTTCTCAATCAACTAGTCATAGAAGGAAACTCCTCAAGTTATAAAAGGCATCTAGGAAGAACCTGTGGCTAATGGCAGAGTAGATAAGATCAAGAACAAGGCCACAATGTCTGACCTTATTACTTCTTTCAACTGCTTTTTTTTTGGAGATCGAGCCAGTGCAATCATACAAGACAAGGAAATAAAGGAATCTTAAATTCAAAAGAAGGAATAAAATGCCTTCAATTCACAATCGCCAATAATATTTACACAGAAAATGCTCTTAAAATTACAAAAACTACTAAAACTAATAAGTGATTTAAATAAAATCATAAAATATAAGATCACTGTACAGAAGTAAAATAAATTTCTCAGTACTTGCAATGAATATTTAGAAACTGAAATCACAAAATCAACATCTAGACTTCCTTTTTTTTAAACGTTTATTTAATGAATATAAATTTCCCTAGACTTCTATAAAAGTATGAAGTACTTACAGACATATCTAATAAAAGGTATTCATAAGCAGAATACTAAAAAGTATAATTAAATATTTCTGAGAAATGAAAGAATACCTAAATAAATGGAGAGAGGTTGTTTGTTCATGACTTAGGATACTCACTGTTATCAAAATGTCCATTTCCTCCACGCTTATATACATTTTAAATGGAATCCCAGTCAAAATTCCATTTATTGAAGATAAGAGACAGCTCATTCTAATGTTCACAATAGCCAAAATATGGAGACAGTGATGGGATCTATCATCAAATGAACAGATAAAGAAAATGTGGTGCACACACACACATACACACAATATAATGGAATATTATTCAGCTATAAAAAGAATGAAATGGTATCATTTGCACCAAAATGATTGCAACTGGAGGAAAGAATCTTGTGTGAAATGAGTCAGCCATAGAAAAAAAAACAGTGCATGTTCTCCCTTGAAAGTAGGAGCTAAAATATTAAAAACTAACAAAAAAGAAAAGCAAGAAATTTCTCCATGTATCAATTTTTCTGCAAAAACAGTGTTTTATCAAAATTTTATTTGTCTGACAAAAAAATGCAAGGATTATATACTACTGAAATTTTAATAATTTTATGGTAATTTAAGAATTTATATGACATAAATTTAAGAATTTATATGACATAAATTTAAGAATTTATATAAATTAATTATCTTTTCATTTGATTTTTGTGTGTAGCTCTTGCCTATGTTACTGCTGAGCTATGGCCTTTTAACTTTTTATGTACTGAATTCAATAACTATTTAGTGTAATGTTAGGATTTTACTGTAATATAATCGAAAAATATTTTATCTAAGCTTTTACTGTAATATAACTGGAAAATATTTTATATAAATAACAATAAATAAAATGTTAAGCTGGAAACAGTTCATAGGTAAATTCAAAAGAAAAAATGGCCTAACAAATAAAAAAAAACATGAATCTGGAAAAGAAAAACCCATAAGAAGACATATACTGCCTGACTTTAAGATAAATTATAAAACTATGTATTCAAGATCATACTTGGTGTCAAGCTAGATAATAGATTAACAAATTAGAAAAGAGCCTAGAAACGAATCCATAGTATATGTTAACTTAGCGTACAGGGGTGAAAACTGAATTCAATAAAGGAAAATGAGCTTTTCAGCAAATGCTGATGGAACATTTGGCAATCCATATGCAAAAAAATTAACCTTGATATATTCTTTTTTTAAAGTTTTTCTTCTTTTTTTAAGATTTATTTATTTACTTGAAAGAGTTACACAGAGAGAGAGAGAGGGGGAGAGAAAGAGAGAGAGAGAGAGAGAGGTCTTCATCCAATGGTTCATTCCCCAACTGGCTGCAATGGGTGGAGCTGCACCGAACCGAAGCCAGGAGTCAGGAGGTTCTTCCAGGTCTCCCATGTGGGTGCAGGGGCCCAAGAACTTGGGCCATCTTCTCCTGCTTTCCCAGGCCATAGCAGAGAGCTGGATCAGAAGAGGAGTAGCCAGGACTCGAACCGGTGCCCATATAGGATGCTGGCACTTCAGGCCAGGGCATTAACCCGCTGAGCCACAGTGCCAGCCCCAACCTTTCTTTTTTTTTAACTTTTATTTAATGAATATAAATTTCCAAAGCACGACTTATGGATTACAATGGCTTCCCCCCCATACCGTCCCTCCCACCCACAACCCTCCCCTTTCCCACTCCCTCTCCCCTTCCATTCACATCAAGATTCATTTTCGATTATCTTAATATACAGAAGATCAGCTTAGAATACATTAAGTAAGGATTTCAACAGTTTGCTCCCACACAGAAACATAAAGTGAAAAATAATAGATGATTTTTTAAATGATAATGAAATCAGATCAGACCTATTGTCATGTTTAATCCCAGTGAGAGTCAATTGGGAATTGATAATTTCTTTTTTTTTTTTTTACAGAGGATCAGTTTAGTATGCATTAAGTAAAGCTTTCAACAGTTTGCACGCCCATAGAAACACAAAGTGAAATATACTGTTTGAGTACTCGTTATAGCATTAAATCTCGATGTACAGCACATTAAGGACAGAGATCCTACATGAGGAGTAAGTGCACAGTGACTCCTGTTGTTGACTTTACCAATTGACACTCCTGTCTATGGCATCAGTAATCTCCCTATGCTCCAGTCATGAGTTTCCAAGGCTATGGAAGCCCTCTGAGTTCTCCGACTCTTATCTTGTTTAGACAAGGTCATAGTCAAAGTGGAGGTTCTCTCCTCCCTTCAGAGAAAGGTACCTCCTTCTTTGATGACCTGTTCTTTCCACTGGGATCTCACTCACAGAGATCTTTTGCCAGAGTGTCTTGGCTTTCCATGCCTGGAATACTCTCATGGGCTTTTCAGCCAGATCCGAATGCCTTTAGGGCTGATTCTGAGGCCAGAGTGCTGTTTAGGACATCTGCCATTCTATGAGTCTGCTGAGTATCTCGCTTCCCATGTTGGATCACTCTCCCCTTTATTTATTCTATCGGTTAGTGCTAGCAGGTACTAGACTTGTTTATGTGCTCCCTTTGACTCTTAGTCCTTTCATTATGATCAACTGTGAACTGAAATTGATCACTTGGAATAGTGAGATGGCATTGGTACATGCCACCTTGATGGGATTGAATTGGAATCCCCTTGTATGTTTCTAACTCTACCATTTGGGACAAGTCAGCTTGAGCATGTCCCAAATTATACATCTCTTCCCTCTCTTATTCCCACTCTTATGTTTAACAGGGATCACATTTCAGTTAATTTTCAACACTTAAGAATAACTGTGTGATAATTACAGAATTAAACAAGTCATATTAAGTAGAACAGACAAAAAAAAATACTAAGAATGATAATGTATTAGGTTGTTCATTAACAGTCAGGGCTATGCTGATCAAGTCACCGTTTCTCATAGTGTCCATTTCACTTCAGGAGGTTTCATTTTTGGTGTTCAGTCAGTTGTCACCGATCAGGGAGAACATATGGTATTTGTCCCTTTGGGACTGGCTTACTTCACTCAGCATGATGTGTTCCAGATTCCTCCATTTTGTTGCAAATGACTGGATTTCGTTGTTTCTTACTGTGGTATAGTATTCTAAAGAATACATATCCCATAATTTCTTTATCCAGTCTGCCGTTGATGGGCATTTAGGTTGGTTCCAGGTCTTGGCTATTGTGAATTGTGCTGCGATAAACATTAGGGTGCAGACCGCTTTTTTGTTTGCCAATTTAAATTCCTTTGGGTAAATTCCAAGGAGTGGGATGGGTGGGTCGAACGGTAGGGTTATCTTCAGGATTCTGAGGAATCTCCAGACTGACTTCCATAGTGGCTTGACCAGTTTGCATTCCTACCAACAGTGGGTTAGTGTCCCTTTTTCCCCACATCCTCGCCAGCATCTGTTGTTGGTAGATTTCTGTATGTGAGCCATTCTAACCGGGGTGAGGTGAAACCTCATTGTGGTTTTGATTTGCATTTCCCTGATTGCTAGTGATCTTGAACATTTTTTCATGTGCCTGTTGGCCATTTGGATTTCCTCTTTTGAAAAATGTCTATTGAGGTCCTTGGCCCATCTCTTAAGTGGGTTGTTGGTTTTGTTTTTGTGGAGTTTCTTGATCTCTTTGTAGATTCTGGTTATTAACCCTTTATCTGTTGCATAATTTGCAAATATTTTTTCCCATTCTGTCGGTTGTCTCTTCACTCTCCTGACTGTTTCTTTTGCAGTACAGAAACTTCTCAATTTGATGCAGTCCCAATAGTTGATTTTGGCTTTGACTGCCTGTGCCTCCCGGGTCTTTTCCAGAAATTCTTTGCCTGTGCCAATATCTTGAAGGGTTTCTCCAATGTTCTCTAATAACTTGATGGTGTCAGGTCATAGATTTAAGTCTTTAATCCACGTTGAGTGGATTTTTGTGTAAGGTGTAAGGTAGGGGTCTTGCTTCATGATTCTGCGCGTGGAAATCCAGTTTTCCCAGCACCATTTATTGAATAGACTGTCCTTGCTCCAGGAATTGGTTTTAGATCCTGGGTCAAATATAAGTTGGCTGTAGATGTTTGGGTTGATTTCTGGTGTTTCAATTCTGTTCCATTGGTCTATCCATCTGTTTCTGTACCAGTACCATGCTGTTTTGATTACAACTGCTCTGTAGTATGTCCTGAAATCTGGTATTGTGATGCCTCTGGCTTTGTTTTTGTTGTACAAGATTGCTTTAGCTATTCGAGGTCTCCTGTGTCTCCATATGAATTTCAGCATCATTTTTTCTAGATCTGAGAAGAATGTCTTTGGTATCTTGATTGGGATTGCATTGAATCTATAAATTGCTTTTGGGAGAATGGACATTTTGATGGTATTGATTCTTCCAATCCATGAGCATGGAAGATTTTTCCATTTTTTGGTATCCTCTTCTATTTCTTTCTTGAAGATTTTGTAATTCTCATCGTAGAGATCTTTAACGTCCTTGGTTAAGTTTATTCCAAGGTATTTGATTGTTTTTGTAGCTATTGTGAATGGGACTGATCTTAGCAGTTCTTTCTCAGTCATGGCATTGTCTGTGTATACAAAGGCTATTGATTTTTGTGCATTGATTTTATATGCTGCCACTTTGCCAAACTCCTCTATGAGTTCCAATAGTCTCTTAGTAGAGTTCTTTGGATCCTCTAAGTACAGAATCATATCGTCTGCAAAGAGGGATAGTTTGACTTCTTCCTTCTGAAGTTGTATTCCTTTGATTTCTTTTTCTTGTCTGATGGCTCTGGCTAAAACTTCCAGAACTATGTTAAATAGCAATGGTGAGAGTGGGCATCCCTGCCTGGTGCCAGATCTCAGTGGAAATGCTTCCAACTTTTCCCCATTCAATAGGATGCTGGCTGTGGGTTTTTTATAAATTGCTTTGATTATATTGAGGAATGTTCCTTCTATACCCAGTTTGCTTAGAGTTTCCATCATGAAAGGGTGTTGAATTTTATCAAATGCTTTCTCTGCATCAATTGAGATAATCATATGGTTTTTCTTCTGCAGTCTGTTAATGTGGTGAATCACATTGATTGATTTGCGAATGTTGAACCATCCCTGCATACCAGGGATGAATCCCACTTGGTCTGGGTGGATGATTTTCCTGATGTGTTGTTATACTCTATTGGCCAGAATTTTATTGAGGATTTTTGCGTCTATGTTCATCAGGGTTACTGGTCTTTTTCTGGCTTAGGAATTAAGGTGATGCTTTCTTCATAGAAAGAATTTGGGAGGATTCCCTCTTTTTCGATTGTTCTGAATAGTTTGAGAAGAAATGGGATTAGTTCTTCTTTAAATGTCTGGTAGAATTCAGCAGTGAATCCATCTGGTCCTGGGCTTTTCTTTGTTGGGAGGGCCTTTATTACTGTTTCAATTTCTGTTTCAGTTATGGGTCAATTTAGGTTTTCTATGTCTTCATGGTTCAATTTAGACAGATTGCATGTGTCCAGGAATCTATCCATTTCTGATAGATTTTCCTGTTTGCTGGCATACAGGTCCTTGTAGTAATTTCTGATGATTCTTTTTATTTCTGTGGTGTCTGTTGTTACGTTTCCTTTTTCATCTCTGATTTTATTGATTTGGGTCTTTTCTCTTCTTTTTTTAGTTAGTTGGGCCAATGGGGTGTCAATTTTTTTTATTTTTTCAAAAAACCAGCTTCTCGCTTGGCTGATTTTTTGTAGTGTTTTTTTGGATTCAATCCTGTTAATTTCTTCTCTGGTTTTAATTATTTCTCTTCTCCTACTAGATTTGGGTTTGGTTTGCTGCAGTTTTTCTAGGTCCTTGAGATGCGCTGAAAGCTCATTTATTTGGTACCTTTCCAATTTCTTGATATAGGCACCTATTGCTATAAATTTGCCTATCAATACTGCTTTTGCTGTATCCCATAAGTTTTGATATGTTGTGTTGTTGTCTTCATTTACTTCCAGAAAGTTTTTGATTTCTCTTTTGATTTCTTGAATGACCCAGTGTTCATTCAGGAGCATGTTGTTCAATCTCCATGTGTTTGCATACTTTCTGGGGTTTCCTGAGTTGCTAATTTCCAGCTTCATTCCGCTGTGGTCTGAGAAGCTGCATGGTATGATTCTAATTCTTTTAAATTTGCTGAGACTTGCTTTATGGCCTAGTATGTGATCAATCCTAGAGAAGGTTCCATGCACTGCTGAGAAGAATGTGAAGTCTTTAGATGTAGGGTTGAAAGTTCTGTAGATATCTGTTAGATCCATTTGGGCAATAGTGTCAATTAAATCTGCTGTTTCCTTGTTGATCTTCTGTCCGGATGAGCTGTCTATTTCTGAGAGTGGAGTATTGAAGTCCCCCAGTACTATTGTATTGGAATCTAAGTCTCCCTTTAAGTCCCTTAACATATCTTTTAAATAGACCGGTGCCCTGTAATTAGGTGCATATACCTTGATAATAGTTACATCTTCCTGTTGAATTGAACCCTTAATCATTATATAGTGTCCCTCTTTGTCTCTCTTAACAGTTTTTGTATTAAAGTTTATTTTGTCTGATATTAATATGGCTACACCTGCTTTTTTTTGGTTTCTGTTGGCATGGAATATCCTTTTCCAACCTTTCACTTTCAGTCTGCATGCCTCTTTGTTAGAGAGATGTGTTTCTTGTAGGCAACAAATAGTTGAGTTGTGTTCTGTGAGCCAGGCAGCCAAACGGTGTCTTTTAACTGAAGAATTCAGACCATTAATGTTCAATGTGACTATTGATATGTAGTGACTTTGCCCTGCCATTTTCCCGAAGATATTTTCTAGTATATGCTTTTTTTTTTTTTTGACAGGCAGAGTGGACAGTGAGAGAGAGAGACAGGGAGAAAGGTCTTCCTTTGCCGTTGGTTCACCCTCCAATGGCCGCCGTGGCCGGCGCGCTGCGGCCGGCGCACCGCGCTGATCTGATGGCAGGAGCCAGGAGCCAGGTGCTTTTTCCTGGTCTCCCATGGGGTGCAGGGCCCAAGCACCTGGGCCATCCTCCACTGCACTCCCTGGCCACAGCAGAGAGCTGGCCTGGAAGAGGGGCAACCGGGACAGAATCCGGTGCCCCAACCGGGACTAGAACCCGGTGTGCCGGCGCCGCTAGGCGGAGGATTAGCCTAGTGAGCCGCAGCGCCGGCTCTCTAGTATATGCTTTGAGAAGTCTGCTGTGAGTCTGATTGGAGATCCCCTGAGAGTAATCTGATGTTTCTCTCTTGCACATTTTAGGATCTTTTCTTTATGTTTCACTATGGTAAGTTTAATTACCACATGTCGTGGTGAGGATCTCTTTTGGTCATGTTTATTGGGGGTTCTATGAGCTTCCTGTACTAGGATGTCTCTGTCCTTCTCCAAACCTGGAAAGTTCTCTGCTAGTATCTCACTAAAAAGGCCTTCTAATCCTTTCTCTCTCTCCATGCCTTCAGGAACTCCTAGAACTCGAATGTTGGTTTTTTTAATAGTATCCTGTAGATTCCCAACAATATTTTTTAGATTTCTAATTTCCTCTTCTTTTCTTTGGTTTGACTGTATGTTTTCCTGTGCTCTATCTTCTAAGTCCAATATTCTCTCTTCTGCTTCACCCATTCTCTTTTTAAGGCTTTCTAATGTGTTTGTCATTTGATCTATTGAGCTCTTCATTTCATTTTGATTTCTCTTCACTATCACACTTTCCTGTTCTACTAGTTTCTGAGTTTCATTTTGATTCTTCCTTAAAATTTCATTTTCACGAGAGAGATTTTCAATCCTGTGCAATAAGGATTTCTGTAGTTCAAGGATTTGCTTTTGAAAACTTCTAAATGTTCTTATCATAAATTTTTTGAAATCCGTATCTTGCATTTCTTCTATCTCATCATCTTCATAATCTTGGTTTGGGGAGTTTTGTTTATTTGGAGGCATCATAGTGTCATCGTTGATCTTGTTCCCTCGATTTTTGTGTTTGTTGCTTGGCATAGTTAATTCTTCTTTCGTCACTGTGCGTTTTTTTTTTAATTTTTTTTTTATTTTATACTATGTCTGTGTTAAGTGGACTGCCTGCTGTTGGAGGAGCCTTGGAGGCTTGAGATGGGTGTGGCCTGAGAGCTCTGCTTGGTTCTTCCTGGTTAAGGGTGTGCAAAGGTGACACCCTCAGGTTATTAGTGGTAAATCTCTCTCTTTTTATTTATTTATTTTATTTATTCAGGGGGTAAGTAATACCGCACGGCACTGCTGTGCAGAATTGATGGTATTTAGCTTCCAGTCTCTGGCTTCTACCCAAAGAGTCTGTGTAGGCTCCTCTGGACTCCCACTGGGCTGCCTAGGCTACTGAATTGTAGTGACTCAGTTCCTTAGCTCTCCCCTGTTGATATGTAAATCCAGAGAGGGGGCCTGCTCTTTGTCTCTTGGGAATTCTTCAAGCCTTGCAGCCTTGCAACCTTTGCAAGGTTGGGGGAGAGAGAAACCCCCAAGCTTTTTTTTTTTTCCTTCTTTCCGGTAGTGAGTTTGCTGCACTTTCCGGCCCCCCTCTAGATTCTGACCCCCGTTTCCCCGCCAATGTCTCGGGTTATTGAGCTCACCTCCCCTTCCAGCACCAATGTGTGGACTCGGAGCCCTGGACATCCCAACTCTCCCCACTGGTGTCTGTGTGACATGCACTCCCCTTCCTGCACTGGCGCGCTGACCCTGTGGCTTCCGCGGCTCGGCTTCCGCGCGGTGGGCGACCTTGTTCTCCCAGTAGGTCCTCCGATTCACAGCCACTCGATCCAGAAGAGTTTCCTCTGCAATATTTTCCTGGTTCTTTTTCTGAGGCTACCGTAACTCCCCTTTTATTAAACTAAATTTTCCCGGACTATCGGTGTGCGCCCTCACTATTCCGCCATCTTGGCTCCGCCCCCCCAGCCCCAACCTTGATATATTCTTTGCACCATATAGACAGACTTAATTTTACAATTTAGAATTATTAAACTTACAGAAAAAACTAGAATAAAATATCTGTGACCTTTTATTAGGCAAAAATTTCTTAGCTGTAACATCAAAAGCATGATCCATAAAAGCAACATTTTATGTTGGACTTCAATTCAGAGCTTTTTTACTTCAAGAGATACTGTTTAGTGACCAGAAAACAAAACTATAGCCTGAGAGAAAATAATTGCAGATCACATAGTGATAAACGACTTGCATCCAGAAAGTATGAAAAGCTCTCAAAACACAAAAATAAAGGGGGAAACATCCAAAAAAAAATGAGTACACCTTTTCTATAGTCCTAACAGTACACCAAGAAAGGTGCACAGAAGGTAGATAAGTATGTGAACATATATGATCAGTCATTTAGGAAATTATAGAATGAAACACAACTATCTACTCATTGGAATGTTTATTTATTTGTGTTTCAAAGAGTATGATTGTGCCATGTACTTGCAGAACTCTGATATAATGCTTGTGAGCATATGATATGTTACAAAAACTATGGAAAAAAATGTTGGCAATGTCTTAAACATTCAGACATACAACTCGGTCCTTTTATTCCTAGATAGTTACACAAAATAAATATAAGTGCATGTGCTTTCAAAGCCTTGTACATGAATGTTTGTAGCAACCTACAAGTGGAAATTACCTAATGTACATTAACATGTGAACATAAGCGTACTGTGGTGTATATATAAATTGGAATAATGCACAGTGATAAAAAGGAATACACTGTTGGCATATGGAGCTACATGCATGATTCCTGAAATAATATTGCTGGTTCCAGATTGCTGATAAAGTGTATACATTTCATGATTCCATTTATATAAATTTCTAGAAAGGTAAATTCTCAGGTAGAAGAAAGGCAGTCAGAGTTTCTTAGGAATATGGAGAGAAATGAGAAGAAAATGCAGAGCAATGAGAGGAGACTTTTGAGTGTGATATATGTTTATTATTTTGGTCAAGGTAATGGGTTTTAAGTGTATATTCATGTCAAAATTGATCAAATTGTATTCTTTTAATCTATTTATTTTGTGTGTCAATTACAATTGTTCTTTGATTTATAAGGGGTGTGTGTCTCAATAAATGCATTATAGATAGAAAAAGCCTAAGTCAATAATGCATTCAATAGATCAAAGCTATGGAACATCGTAACTTAGCAACACAGAACACTGTAGAACATCAGTTGTTTATCTTTGTGATTGCATGGCTGGCTAGGAGCTGCTGCAGCATCACATATTGTGCAAATATTTGCAACCCAGGGAAAGATCAAAATTCAGCAGACCAGTATTTTTACTAAATGCATATCACTTTTGTTGTAGCATCATAACGCACAAAGTTTGTAATTAGAATCTTCATGAGTTGGAACAATCTCTATATCCAAATAAAGATGTCTAAAAAAATCTAACATCTAGTTCATGTTCAGTGAATACTAGTCACTTAGTGTATTTATTTCCAGTTCTGTTAAAACCTGTATGTGTAAATATTTAAATGTCTTTTTGTACAGTAAGGATAGACAGCTTTTAAAACACATAGTTACATCCAGGGCCTCAAAAATATGAAGGCAAGTTAATAGATGGAGTACAATGTGTAATAAAAATGCAGTACCATTTAGATATCACCAACATCCAATCTGAAAGATCTTAATAAGGAACTGTTTTAAAATAAGCTTTATAATTAGGCATATTAGATAATGTTTTTGTTAGTGTTAATTTAATGAAATATATTAGAAGTGCATGATTCTTAATTATACAGTTCAATGAACTTGTACAAAGTGAACTTACTTGTATAATCAGCATCCACATAAAGATGCAGGATAGTACCAACATACCAATCTGCTCATGCTTGTCTCTTGTTGCTTCTCAGATAACCACTATTATGACTACTGTTGAATAGATTAACCATATTTTCTGAATTTTATATAAATGTGATCACATAGAAGGGCTCCTAGATTCATTTTGTATCTAGTTTCCTTCTACTCTACATTATGCTGAAGAAATTCAACCATATGGTGGAAGTTGTTTGCTAATGATCCACAATAGTATAATTGAAAATCTTTTTATCCATTGTTACAAACTGAATTGTGTCCCTCAAAAAGGTATGGTGAATTCCTAATTTTCAGTGCCTCAGAATGTTACCTTAGATGGAAATAGGATTATTGAAGATATAATTAAGATGAGGGCATTAAAGAGGACCCTGAATCAATAGCCTGACATTGTCACAAGAGAAAGGAGACAATAAAGGAGAAAGTAGAGACTCACACACGGAGAAGGCATCCCTAAGATGGTAAGGCGGAGCTTGAAGAGGTGCAATTTTACAAGCCAGGGAGCAATAAGAATAGCTGGTAGGGGCCGGCGCCGTGGCTCACTTGGTTACTCCTCTGCCTGCTGGGTCAGCATCCCATATCGGCGCCGGGTTCTAGTCCTGGTTGCTCCTCTTCCAGTCCAGCTCTCTGCTGTGGCCCGGGAGTGCAGTGGAGGATGGCCCAAGTGCTTGGGCCCCTGCACCCGCATGGGAGACCAGGAAGAAGCACCTGGCTCCTGGCTTTGGATAGGTGCAGCACCGGCCTTAGCGGCCATTTGAGGAGGGGGGTGAACCAATGGAAGGAAGACTTTTCTCTCTGTGTCTTTTTCTCACTGTCTATAACTCTACCTGTCAAATAAATAAATAGAAAAAAAAAAAAGAGAATACCTGGTAAATACAGGAAGCGAGAAGAGGCAAAGTCTCCTCTTCAGATTGCAGAGGGAGCATTGCTCTGCTGAAACCGTGATTTCAGACTTACAACCTCCAGAACTGTAAGCCAATACCTTTTTGTTTTTGTTTTTGTTTTTACTTTAAGTCACTCAACTTGAGGTTCTGCGTTATGGCAGCCCTAGGAATTAAATACACCCATTTAATATAATTGATGGACAAATACAAGTTAGGAATCTTCAGAAAGTTCATGGAAAATGCATATTAAGAAAAAAAAATCTATGCATGGGTTTCAAAATTTCTTTGTATTAAAAAAGGCTTTTAATTCCATTCTCTATGAACTTTTAAAAGTACATTGTTGTTTCCAGTTGGGTCTCACAAATAACTCTTTCTATAATATTTATTTATGGAGATATATACTTGAGAGTACTTCAAAGGAGTTCATGAAAAATGGAATTAAAAGAGGAATTTATTTTGCAAGTATCTTCACTTTGTAAAAAGGAATTGAAAGACAAGTTAATTTTGATACAAAGAAATTTTGAAATTATGCAGTTTTTTTCGAAACATGCTTTTTCTGTGAACATTTAGAATATCTTTTATGTGAGTGTGAGTGTGTATATTTGTTTTTTATTCATGTTGTCTATATTTCTAAGGAATAAGTCATGGGCTATGAGTTATGGAAATGCTTAGTTTTATATTACAATGTCTTAGCATTTTCCAAAATAGTTTCAAGTTTTATCTTCTAATTTATAGCCTGTGTAAATTTTCTTGCCCTTTGGAATTTTCATATATTTAAAAAAAAGTTCTCTGTTGGATGTGTAGTGCCATCTCTTGGTGTCCGTTTTTTTAAACTTTTATTTAGTAAGTATAAATTTCCAAAGTACAGTTTATGGATTACAGTGGCTTTTCCCCCCTATAACTTCCCTCCCACCCGCAACCCTCCCATCTCCAGCTCCCTTTCCCATTCCATTCACATCAAGTTTCATTTTCAATCTTGGTGTCTTTTTATTTGTGTTTTCCTGATGACTAATAACACTAAGCATAACAACATGATTATTGGTGCTTTCAATATTTTTTGTGTATGAAATGTTTGTTCAAGTCACTTGTCATTTTTCTTATTGATTTTATTTTTTCTCTATATATTATATATATGACTTTTTATCAGGTAGAAATTGCTATATTTCTAAATGTCTTTATCAGAGAGAAGTATTATGGAATTATTGATCTTAATGGTATATTTTGATGAATAAACGTTCTTAATTTTAATGGGATCTAGTTTATACAATTTTTCTTATATGCCTTTGAAATTTATTTAAGAATTATCTATTTGTATTAATATCATTAAGTTATTCTCCTATGTTATCAGATCACTTGAAGGGAATTGAAATTTTAACAACATTATGCCTTCTAATTCATGACATGATATAGCCTTCTGTATATTTTTATTTTGTTTAGTTGCTCTCTGAGCTGTTTCTCACTAATAAATAATTTATTCCTAATTATTTGGCATTTTGGAAAATAATAAGCATTATTGATTTTAAAATAGTGACAGTTTGATACTAATATATGGAAATAAAATTATTTTTTACATGTCAACCTTGTGTCTAATGATCTTGCTAAATTTACTTATGAATTCTAGTATTTTATCTATATATTCTATTGGATTTTCTATTTATATAATCTTATTACGTTTGTATAATGCAACATTATTGCTTCTGTTTTAATCTCCGTATCTTCATTTTCTTTCTCCTTAATGTGTTGGTTAGGACTTCAAACATAATGCTGAAGCAGTGACAGCAGACTTCTATGTCTAGTTTTAGAACACAGGAAGATGTTTTCCAATATTTCACATTATGCTTAATATTTACCATAGATTTTTTTCTGTACAACTTTGATAGAAAACAAGTTCCTTTATTCTACTAGCATTATATTTAATTTGGATGTTATTAATATAAAGGTACCTCAAAAAGTTTATGAAGATATGTATTATGAAAAAAATGCATGGATTTCCCAATACTTTTGCAGTAAAATACTTGGCATAATTCAATTTCACACAAACTTTTTGAAGTACCCTGATATTTTTCATTTTTTTTCTGTATTCATTGTTTATTTATTGTTTAATCATCTGCTTATTCATTGCTGCATTCCAGCATACACATTGGTGGGAAGCTGAAGTCAGGAGCCAGAACTGGGGCTCAAAGACAGGTGCTCTAACATGGGGCAAGGGTTTTGTAACGTCTAGACAAAGCACTCACTCTCAGAATACAGTCTTATCAGTTTCTTAATGTCTGAATCTTCCTGGATTATTGATATGGTTGTTTTGAATTTTTATTAATCTGTTTGTTAAAGTTTATTTATTATTATATAAGTACAAAATAACAAAATAATGTATTTTTAGTAAATACATTACAAATTGGATGTCTTTCCTATTTCATTGATTTTTTTCTTTTTTTGTAAAAAAGATTTATTTATTTAAATGGCAGAGTTACAGAGAGACAAAGGCAGAGAGAGAGAGAGAGAGAGAGAGAGGGAGGTCTTCCATCATCTGGTTTACTCCCAGATGGCCTCAATGGCCGGAGCTACGACGATCCGAAGCCAGGAGCCAGGAGCTTCCTCTGGGACTCCCACGCGGGTGTAGAGGCCCAAGCACTTGGGCCATCTTCTACTGCTTTCCCAGGCCATAGCAGAGAGCTGGATCAGAAGTGGAGCAGCCAGGACTAGAACCGGCGCTCATATGGGATGCCGGCACTGCAGGCAGTGGCTTTACCTACTACGCCACGGCACTGGCCCCTAATTTTTTTCCTTCAAAAAGAATTTTTCTTGCTTCCTCAGATAGAGGCACAGATAATTGCTATTCAGTCTTAAAATTTGTGTTTTAGGGGCAGCGTTGTAGTGCAATGGGCTAAGCTGCTGCTTGCAAGGCCAGCATTCCCTATGAGTACAGGTTCAAGTCTCACATCTGGCTGCTCCACTTCGGATCCATTTACCCGCTAATATGCCTGGAAAAGTGGTGCAAGACAGCCCATGCACCTGGACTCCTGCCACCTACATGGGAGACCCAGATGGAGTTCCAGGCTCCTGGTTTCAACGTGGCCCAATTCCGGCCATTGCAGCTATTAGGGGTGTGAACTACCAGATGGAAGATCTGTCTCTCTTTTCTCTCTATAAATGTCTGCATTTCAAAAAATGAATAAATCGTTAAAAAGTTACATTCTTAAGGCTTTAATTTATTTCTAAGCATGGCATTCTCGGAGTTGAAACATGACATTTCAAAATTTTTCAAATTTACGAATTAAATTTTTTTTCAACTCAATGCTTTTATTCATACTAATGTGTCAGTTCTCATTTTGGTAATTTTTGCTTTATTACTTACATGTGGTCAGAAAATATACTTTGTGCTATTTCACTCCTTTCACATTTACTTAGTATTGCTTTAGGTCCCAGCATATGGTCAGTTTAGATAAATTATCCATGTGCTCTTGAAAATAATGAGCATCCTACCATGTTCACATGTCATACTTTGTCTATTTTAATTATGTAAATTTGTCTACTTTAATGATTCATATGTCCTCTATCAAACTGTACTCATACACACAAATAAATACACATATCACACACAGATACACATGTGTGCAAAACTTTTCTGATTTCTTTCATTTGCAGAAGGTTGAAACACTCAGCATTCAACAAGGATTGTGGATTTTCGATTTTCCCTTTAAATCTTGGCAGTTTTTGTGAAGCTGCATATTTTTAACTTTTCCTTACTGCTATGACACAGCCTTTCAGGGGCCTTGACAACAGGCATTGTCACCCATTCCCCCTTTCCTTGGTGAATTTGAACCACAGTATTTGACTTCTAAGAAGTGTGAAATTACAGAAATCCCGGCTTATTTTTATAGCCTCTTAGCAGCTGCTTTCTGCTTGGTCTTGGCATTTCTTACTGCACATGCACAGCCAGGAACTGAAAACATCTTGAGGGGAAACTGTATGAGGAATGCTGGGCTCATTTTCTGATGCCGTCTGTTTTTCAGGAACTTTGGACCTCAGTTCTCCAAATCCTGGGTGCTTATAGTAATTTTTTTCAAGCCACAGGCTTTTGTTTGTTTGTTTGTTTTTAATCAAACCAACTCTTACAGTTGTTTTCAATCAAATGGTAAGCCTGATACCACTTTTGTATTACAGTCTCTGTGCCTTATTTATTTCCACTGGATTGTCACCTTCTTGGCAGATGGAATGCTGTCTTAAAAAATCTCCAGAAATCCAGTACATTGGTGTATTTTATCAATATATACATAGGAATAGCATTCTTTTGCTTTTCTTCTCAATTACTAAAAACCCCAGTAGTGCAAGCAGGATAACAGAATAGAAAAGATTAATGTTTTACAGTTGGAAATAGTTGAATTCTTAATCCATGTTTTATAGTGCAAACTGTGCAACTTAGCCAAGTTATTTAACATAACTTTGTACAAAAAGGATGATAACATTTTGCAATGCTTGCATGAAGCTGAACTGACATAACATATGTTATGTACTCAAAAATACAGTTAATTTCTTTAACTCTCCATTTAGCTTGGTAACACATGTTTTAACTGAAATAGCAAGGTCAGAATTTATTTTTTTCAAATATGAGCAGGAAGAAGAACAATGATAGGTTATTTGCACAAAGCTCCAGTTGTATAGTTTTAGCAATAGTCCACAAATGACGGGAAGTTGGTACTTGTGTGAAATTTTCAGTATTGCTTCATTTTACTCATGAACTCCAGGGAATCAGGTACAAAACTGAAGGACAACCCAGCAGAAAGGAAGTCCCCTTTCTCGCTCACCATTAGCAAAGAATTTAGATAAATTCTTTGAGAATGAAACTAAAGTTCATTCAGAAAGAACTAAAGTTCAAAAGCTAACTTGGGCCTGTGCACAGTATTATTCTTCTCTCCTTGAATCAACCTCCTTAATGTGAAGAAGGAGAAATACTCATAAGAGCTGTCCCTGCATAGCTGAGTTCAGCTTCTTTTGATCCTGCATGGAGACATTACAATCTCAGAATCGGTAAGACTGGCTGGAGAGTCCCAGAGACTTGGGTACAGGTCAAGGCTGTCACATAAACAGACCAGGTTCCTGCTGGTGAGCCCATGCAGTGGACAGGTATTGTGTCTGCAAGGTGAAGTCTTATTATATTCATCTTATCTGTGGAGTGAGATTTTTCCCTTTCTCCATAATTTATCATTAACTTCTCCACATTTATATTTTGACAACATGCTTCTGTCTGAGCTGTTACAGCAGAATCTTCGTGGCTTTAAAAACACTATTGTTCTTGAGAAAATAATCTTAGGAATTATGTAAATATAGCACTTGAAAAGAGTTAAAATCATGTACATGAGAAATAAAATATTACGGAGGCATTTATATCTCTCCTTTTCTGGATTATAGCTAAATTTGAAGCATGAATGGAAAAAATGTAAATAAGCCTTTTCTATATCAAGTAAGGAGATGAAGTGTTCAGTAGCATAGTCAGGATCTTCTCAATTTACTTTAATGCGGAGTATTAAAGTGTAATTGAAATGTTGATATTAAAATTTTTCTAAATAAAAAAGCAATAGTATTAGAGAAAATGATGAGGCAAACAGCTCTTGCCTGGGACATACCATTTACTCTTCACGATCTTCTATAGCAGATTAATGTCTCTCTAAGTGGAGTTTAATTTTCTTCTAGTCATAAATCTAAATGACCCAAACAGCCTGAGATATTCACAGCAGACTTTGAAATAATGTGGTCAATTGCGTGGGTGGCTTCTCTCTGTGCTTCTAAAAGAAGCGATAGAGCTAGAGTTACAGCACAATTTAACTCTCTTCACCTTTTCTAGCCTCTAAAAGGGAAACTTTATTTTCCGGTTTTCTTGGAGCTCTCTACGTGGTGATAGATGGAGCTATGAATGGAAGACCCCCATTTATTTTTTGTCTGCATACCAAAAAGAAACTAAATTTGTCTTCACAGACCCTGGAATATCATCCATTCATCAAAAGATACACCAAACAGTCAATCTTAGAAGTAACCACCTGATATCGATTAACTTGACAAAATAAATAGAGAAAGGATTATAGTGTGAACCTTACATCCCAGAGTAGAAGCCACAGAAACTGGAAAAAACTGGCACCTAACAACGTGACTTTTGGCTGTTTATTGGGTTATATTTTTTCCTTTTAATTTTAGGTATCTTAAAAAGCTTTCTGAATCTTCAACTCGGTAAAATATTCAAAGCTTTCTATTTTATAATTACAAAGTATTTCATCTTCACAGAAAAACAAAGAAATAATTTAGTGCAAACACCAGAATCAATTACAAACCTAGAGTAAGTCATTTCAATTTGCCAGTTTATCTTTGTGTTTATATTTCCTTTAAATTTTACAACTCTATGATAGGGGCCGGTGCTGTGCCATAGTGGATAAAGCTGCCGCCTGCAGTGCCGGCATCCCATATGGGTGCTGGTTTGAGTCCCGGCTGCTCCAACACTGATATGGCTCTCTGCTATGGCCTGGGAAAGCAGCAGAAGATGGTCCAAGTCCTTGTACCCCTGCACCCACGTAGGAGACCTGGAAGAAGCCCCTGACCCCTGGCTTCAGATCAGCAGAGCTCCAACCATTGTGGTCATCTGGGGAGTGAACCAGTGGGTAGAAGGCATCTCTCTCTCTGTCTCTGCCTCTCTGTATCTCTACCTTTTAAATAAAAAAAAAAATCTTAAAAAAAAAACCTGTAATATAGTACAGATAGAGTTTAAATACTTGGATTTTTCATTCCTGAATTCTTATCCCTTTTAATCTGGAATGTTTTTGATGTAGTGTCTTTTATTTCTATTTGAGTTTATACATCATGACAATGGTATTTATATACACATATGAATTTTTCTTTAAATATGCATATGTATTTCTGTATTTTGTGGAGAATCTGCAAAAAGTTCATACAAAGAAAGAAACTATGTATGGATTTCAAGATTTCTTACAGAGAAATAAACTTATTTTTTTCTATTTTTCAATGAATGTTTTGAAGTCCCCTGAAATGTGTCTAAACAATATATATGTATATTATATATGTATGTTGTATATTTTCAAACTTGATAAAAATGAGTCCTAATGTGCATTTTTTTCAACTTCTAGCTCAGTTATTTTACTTGTTCATATAGAGTTCCCTAATGTGTATAGATCAACTTATATATCCATTTGTTTGAAACTAGATATTTAAGCCATTGAATTTTTTTTTCTAATGCTGCAAGAAAAATTCTTGTGAGTGATTTCCTGAGAAGCCATCTAAAAGCTACTCCAGGGCATGACATGTGCTTGTGAGTAAGATGACTGGAACTAAGAGCAAACATACTTTCAGTTTTACTTTTTACTGGTACCGTAACTGATTTATATTCCCACCATCAGTAAATTAGAATTTCAGTTTCCTTGTATTCATGCCTATACTTGATATTGCATAGCTTACTTATTAATATATATTAGTTTGAGAGGTCATGAAATTCAATAAAATATATCTCCAGAAATCTTATAAATTACTTTGTTTGTCTCACATTCCCAAAGAATGTTTATCAAACCAAAATAACAACACAGTTAACGAAAGTTGACAAAAATGTGTTTGTGTAGATGTTAGTCCTATCTAAAAACCCAAGAAAAAATACACATTAACATCTTCCTTATTTTTGTGATTGTTAGATTTCCAAGGGACTACATCTATTACCAAATCCTATGTAGATTATTTTTAAAGTGAGAAATCATCGTATGGACAGTCCCTAGGAGTCCCGCCCTGACAAGCCTACTGGGGACACTGAACCAGGGTCTGCAAGGTGGTGCTTGGTTAGTGAAGACAGCTCCTTGGTTTCTCACCTTACCTCTCACTAAGCCAAAATCCTCCCCTGAGCTCTGATACACTTGGTCTCATGGACTCATTGTCCAAGCAGGTTGAGCGATTTGTTCTTCCTTGTGAGTTCATGTCATCTGGACTCATGCCATATAATTCAAAACCAAGTATAGGGGCAGAGCCAAGATGGCGGAATAGTGAGGGCGCGCACCGATAGTCCGGGAAAATTTAGTTTAATAAAAGGGGAGTTACGGTAGCCTCAGAAAAAAGAACCAGGAAAATATTGCAGAGGAAACTCTTCTGGATCGAGTGGCTGTGAATCGGAAGACCTACTGGGAGAACAAGGTCGCCCACCGTGCAGAAGTCGAGCCGCGGGAGCCGCGGGTGCCACGGAAGCCACAGGGTCTGCGCGCCAGTGCTCGAAGGGGAGTGCATGTCACACAGACAACAGCGGGGAGAGTTGGGACATCCAGGGCTCCGAGTCCACACATCGGTGCTGGAAGGGGAGGTGAGCTCAATAACCCGAGACATTGGCGGGGAAACGGGGGTCAGAATCTAGAGGGGGGCCGGAAAGTGCAGCAAACTCACTACCGGAAAGAAGGAAAAAAAAAAAGCTTAGGGGTTTCTCTTTCCCCTAACCTTGCAAAGGTTGCAAGGCTGCAAGGCTTGAAGAATTCCCAAGAGACAAAGAGCAGGCCCCCTCTCTGGATTTACATATCAACAGGGGAGAGCTAAGGAACTGAGTCACTACAATTCAGTAGCCTAGGCAGCCCAGTGGGAGTCCAGAGGAGCCTACACAGACTCTTTGGGTAGAAACCAGAGACTGGAAGCTAAATACCATCAATTCTGCACAGCCGTGCCGTGCGATATTACTTACCCCCCTGAATAAATAAAATAAATAAATAAATAAATAAAAAGAGAGAGATTTACCACTAATAACCTGAGGGTGTCACCTTTGCACACCCTTAACCAGGAAGAACCAAGCAGAGCTCTCAGGCCACACCCATCTCAAGCCTCCAAGGCTCCTCCAACAGCAGGCAGTCCACTTAACACGGACATAGTATAAAATAAAATAAAAAAATAAAAAAATAAAAAAATAAAAAAAACGCACAGTGACGAAAGAAGAATTAACTATGCCAAGCAACAAACACAAAAATCGAGGGAACAAGATCAACGATGACACTATGATGCCTCCAAATAAACAAAACACCCCAAACCAAGATTATGAAGATGATGAGATAGAAGAAATGCAAGATACGGATTTCAAAAAATTTATGATAAGAACATTTAGAAGTTTTCAAAAGCAAATCCTTGAACTACAGAAATCCTTATTGCACAGGATTGAAAATCTCTCTCGTGAAAATGAAATTTTAAGGAAGAATCAAAATGAAACGCAGAAACTAGTAGAGCAGGAAAGTGTGATAGTGAAGAGAAATCAAAATGAAATGAAGAGCTCAATAGATCAAATGACAAACACATTAGAGAGCCTTAAAAACAGAATGGGTGAAGCAGAAGAGAGAATATCAGACTTAGAAGATAGAGCACAGGAAAACATACAGTCAAACCAAAGAAAAGAAGAGGAAATTAGAAATCTAAAAAATATTGTTGGGAATCTACAGGATACTATTAAAAAAACCAACATTCGAGTTCTAGGAGTTCCTGAAGGCATGGAGAGAGAGAAAGGATTAGAAGGCCTTTTTAGTGAGATACTAGCAGAGACTATCCAGGTTTGGAGAAGGACAGAGACATCCTAGTACAGGAAGCTCATTGAACCCCCAATAAACATGACCAAAAGAGATCCTCACCACGACACGTTGTAATTAAACTCACCACAGTGAAACATAAAGAAAAGATCCTAAAATGTGCAAGAGAGAAATGTCAGATTACTCTCAGAGGATCTCCAATCATACTCAAAGCAGACTTCTCATCAGAAACACTACAGGCTAGGAGGGAATGGTAAGACATAGCACAGGTGCTAAGAGGGAAATATTGCCAGCCCAGAATATTATATCCTGCCAAGTTCTCATTTGTGAATGAAGGTGAAATAAAGACCTTTCATAGCAAAGAGAAATTGAAAGGCTTTGTGGCCACTCCTCCAGCCCTGCAAAAGATACTTAAAGATGTGCTACACTCAGAAACACAGAAACACGGCCATCAATATGAAAGAAGGGAAAGGAAGAACACCTACCAGTAAAAGAGCATGGGAAGCTCAAAGCATATACTAGAAAATATCTCCGGGAAAATGGCAGGGCAAAGTCACTATGTATCAATAGTCACATTAAACATTAATGGTCTGAATTTTCAGTTAAAATACACCGTTTGGCTGATTGGCTCAAAGAACACAACCCAACTATTTGTTGCCTACAAGAAACACATCTCTCAAACAAAGAGGCATGCAGACTGAAAGTGAAAGGTTGGAAAAGGATATTCCATGCCAACAGAAACCAAAAAATAGCAGGTGTAGCCATATTAATATCAGACAAAATAAACTTTAATACAAAAACTGTTAAGAGAGACAAAGAGGGACACTATATAATGATTAAGGGTTCAATTCAACAGGAAGATGTAACTATTATCAAGGTATATGCACCTAATTACAGGGCACCGGTCTATTTAAAAGATATGTTAAGGGACTTAAAGGGAGACTTAGATTCCAATACAATAGTACTGGGGGACTTCAATACTCCACTCTCAGAAATAGACAGCTCATCCGGACAGAAGATCAACAAGGAAACAGCAGATTTAATTGACACTATTGCCCAAATGGATCTAACAGATATCTACAGAACTCTCAACCCTATATCTACAGACTTCACATCTTCTCAGCAGTGCATGGAACCTTCTCTAGGATTGATCACATACTAGGCCATAAAGCAAGTCTCAGCAAATTTTAAAGAATTAGAATCATACCATGCAGCTTCTCAGACCACAGCAGAATGAAGCTGGAAATTAGCATCTCAGGAAATGCAAAAGAAAAACCATATGATTATCTCAATTGATGCAGAGAAAGCATTCGATAAAATTCAACACCCTTTCATGATGGAAACTCTAAGCAAACTGGGTATAGAAGGAACATTCCTCAATATAATCAAAGCAATTTATAAAAAACCCACAGCCAGCATCCTATTGAATGGGGAAAAGTTGGAAGCATTTCCACTGAGATCTGGCACCAGGCAGGGATGCCCACTCTCACCACTGCTATTTAACATAGTTCTGGAAGTTTTAGCCAGAGCCATCAGACAAGAAAAAGAAATCAAAGGAATACAACTTCAGAAGGAAGAAGTCAAACTATCCCTCTTTCCAGATGATATGATTCTGTACTTAGAGGATCCAAAGAACTCTACTAAGAGACTATTGGAACTCATAGAGGAGTTTGGCAAAGTGGCAGGATATAAAATCAATGCACAAAAATCAACAGCCTTTGTATACACAAGCAATGCCATGACTGAGAAAGAACTGCTAAGATCAGTCCCATTCACAATAGCTACAAAAACAATCAAATACCTTGGAATAAACTTAACCAAGGACGTTAAAGATCTCTACGATGAGAATTACAAAATCTTAAAGAAAGAAACAGAAGAGGATACCAAAAAATGGAAAAATCTTCCATGCTCATGGATTGGAAGAATCAACATCATCAAAATGTCCATTCTCCCAAAAGCAATTTATAGATTCAATGCAATCCCAATCAAGATACCAAACATTCTTCTCAGATCTAGAAAAAATGATGCTGAAATTCATATGCAGGCACAAGAGACCTCGAATAGCTAAAGCAATCTTGTACAACAAAAACAAAACTGGAGGCATCACAATACCAGATTTCAGGACATACTACAGGACAGTTGTAATCAAAACAGCATGGTACTGGTACAGAAATGCATGGATAGACCAATGGAACAGAATTGAAACACCAGAAATCAACCCAAACATCCACAGCCAACTTATATTTGACCCAGGATCTAAAACCAACTCCTGGAGCAAGGACAGTCTATTCAATAAATGGTGCTGGGAAAACTGGATTTCCACGTGCAGAATCATGAAGCAAGACCCCTACCTTACACCTTACACAAAAATCCACTCAACATGGATTATAGACCTAAATCTACGTCCTGACACCATCACGTTATTAGAGAACATTGGAGAAACCCTTCAAGATATTGGCACAGACAAAGAATTTCTGGAAAAGACCCGGGAGGCACAGGCAGTCAAAGCCAAAATCAACTCTTGGGATTGCATCAAATTGAGAAGTTTCTGTACTGCAAAAGAAACAGTCAGGAGAGTGAAGAGACAACCGACAGAATGGGAAAAAATATTTGCAAACTATGCAACAGATAAAGGGTTAATAACCAGAATCTACAAAGAGATCAAGAAACTCCACAAAAACAAAACCAACAACCCACTTAAGAGATGGGCCAAGGACCTCAATAGACATTTTTCAAAAGAGGAAATCCAAATGGCCAACAGGCACATGAAAAAATGTTCAAGATCACTAGCAATCAGGGAAATGCAAATCAAAACCACAATGAGGTTTCACCTCACCCCGGTTAGAATGGCTCACATACAGAAATCTACCAACAACAGATGCTGGCGAGGATGTGGGGAAAAAGGGACACTAACCCACTGTTGGTGGGAATGCAAACTGGTCAAGCCACTATGGAAGTCAGTCTGGAGATTGTTCAGAAACCTGAAGATAACCCTACCGTTCGACCCAGCCATCCCACTCCTTGGAATTTACCCAAAGGAGTTTAAATTGGCAAACAAAAAAGCGGTCTGCACCCTAATGTTTATCGCAGCACAATTCACAATAGCCAAGACCTGGAACCAACCTAAATGCCCATCAACGGTAGACTGGATAAAGAAATTATGGGATATGTATTCTTTAGAATACTATACCGCAGTAAGAAACAACAAAATCCAGTCATTTGCATGCCATAGACAGGAGTGTCAATTTGTAAAGTCAACAACAGGAGTCACTGTGCACTTACTCCTCATGTAGGATCTCTGTCCTTAATGTGTTGTACATTGAGATTTAATGCTATAACGAGTACTCAAACAATATATATTTCACTTTGTGTTTCTATGGGGGTGCAAACTGTTGAAATCTTTACTTAATGCATACTACACTGATCTTCTGTAAAAAAAAAAAAAAAAGAAAAAAAGAAACTATCAACTCCCAACTTGACTCTCACTGGGATTAAACATGACAATAGGTCTGATCTGATTTCATCATCATTTAAAAAAAATCATCTATTATTTTTCACTTTAGGTTTCTGTGTGGGAGCAAACTGTTGAAATCCTTACTTAATGTATACTAAGCTGATCTTCTGTATATTAAGATAATCGAAAATGAATCTTGATGTGAATGGAAGGGGAGAGGGAGTGGGAAAGGGGAGGTTTTGGGTGGGAGGGACGGTTTGGGGGGGAAGCCATTGTAATCCATAAGTCGTACTTTGGAAATTTATATTCATTAAAGAAAAGTTAAAAAAAAAAGAAAAAAAAACAAGTATAATACCAAATACATTAGAAACACAAGTGCCATATTATTGTCAGCCTGCTGTCTCTCAAAACGTGTCTGAGCAGAGAAATGGCACAACGATTTTATTCAAAGTAAACAAAAAAGCTTTCATTACCAAATTCGGATTTTTATCTCATTTTTGTCTTCAAAAGAGGCAAATTTCTCTGATTTATTTTTCTTTCAACATATTTCTTTTTTAAAAAATAAATTGATTCAAGAAGTGAGCACACTAACATATACGCATATACTCAGAGATGAGAGAGAGAGAGAGAGGGAGAAAGGGAGAGATGGTAACAGAGACAGAGAAATATAAATAAATACAAAAATAGAGAGCTCCTATCTACTGATACCTCCCCAGGTACCTACAACAGCTAGGATTGGGCCAAGCCAAAGGCTGGGAGCTGGAAACTCAATTCATGTCCCACACATGTATGGCAAGGACACAACTACTTTGTTCCATAACCTAATGCCTCCCAGGGTGCACATAAGTAGCAAGCTGGAACTGTGAGCTGAGCTAGGTGTCCCACTGCACACTGTAGGATGCACAAATCTTTACTGCTAGGCCACATGTCTGATGGTGGCAGAAATACATAAAAAGCTGTTGGAACTGGTAACATGGTAGATAATCAAAAATCTGGTTAAGACAGAAAATCTTGAAAAATAACACAAACTCACCTGAAATATTTTATTTTGGCTCTCAACATATAAGTCCATGTTTATTCATAACACTTTCAATAGAGTTAAGATTATTCTAAAAGCATAGATCTATGGACTGGATTTCTGTTTATTCTTTGTTGCAGAACACAATCATAGAAAGTAATCGATGCTTTCCCAGTTTAGTACTCTAGACTAGAAAAGGATTTTAAAACCACTTACAAAGAAATCTTCCACGTTGTGTTACATGTCAAAATTCAATAGAATTTTTAAAAGCAAATAATGATAACCAAGCTTTTTGAAAACAGTTAGCTAAATTTTCACAAAAACGAATGACTTTTGGAACTTACAGTTCCAGCGTACATGATATATATTTAAACAATACAATCGCCCTAACAAGTGTGTTTGCTCTCATGCGAAGCTCAAGAGCACTGTGGAGCACTGTGTTCTACCCGTGGAGCAGAAGCACTGCCTTTCCAGTGGGGATCTGTTTTGAGGGCTTGGGCGTCCAGCAGCCCTGCTCTGACAGGACAGGAAGGGGGTGCTGCACGTGGCGTTCACAAGTGTCCCTTCCACGGGAACTTCTTTTAACTGGTGGATGGAATAATGCCTCATTACACAACCCACGGCCAGCAGTTCCCTCACCAGCAAATGCGTTCTTAGCAGCAAATGTGCTGGTGCATACGTGCCTGCCTCACCACCAAGGAGCCTGACTCTGTGTCCTCTCTGGGGAAACCCAGCCTGGCTTAGATCCTGGTTCTTGACATGGAAAGCACAAACTTAATACACCACCTCAGGAGGAAACAAACTCAGAGCTTTACTCACAGCCCTCGGCGGGTAAAGAAGGCACAATGAGTTAGAAGGGCAATTCTCTGTCCTGAGCAATGTGTCAGTCAGGAAGATCAAAAACATATGGTGTCTAACTGTAGCAGTGAGAGAGACCCATGTGGGCATGTCAGGTTGGCAGGCAAATGCCTGGATGGCCCATTGAAACGCATTGGCAGGAAATCAAGGGGCCCAGTATGCAAGGAGGGAGAGATGTGTGTAAGTTGTGATCTCTGGTTACTGGCTTGAGCCATGGTATGCTGTGTAGAATCAGACCTGGTGTCAAAGGTGACTGATTCTTGTATGAGGAAGTTAAACCTGTACCCCAAACGGGTACAGAGGCAACATAGCATTGTAAACATCTACTGCAAAAGGTTCCCAGCTCAAGGAATTTAATTTTTTGTACAATTGGACAATTTATTTTTTTAAAAAAATTCATTTACTTGAAAGAGAGAGTTAGAGAGAGAGGGTGAGAGAGAGAGATCCTTCTATCTGCTGATTCACTCCTCACATGTCTGCAACTGTCAGGGCTGTGATCAGCAGAAGCCAAAAATCTATTTAGGTCTCTCACATGGGTGGCTGAGGCTCAAGTACTTGGGCCATCTTCTGTTGCTTTCCCAGACTCATTGGCAGGAAGCTGGATTGAACGTGGAGAGCCAGGACTCAGGACTCAGGACTCAGGACTCAGGACTCAAACCAGCACTCATGTAGGATGCTGGTGTCTTGGGTGGTGGCTTGACCTGCTGCACTATATGCTAGCTCCCAAATGGACAGTATTAATTAACAATCACTTTTATAGAGTAAAATATTGTAAGACAAAATCTTTCTATACTCTGGCCACTGCAAATAAGACAAAATGTGGGAATGTTTCATTGGTTTGAATCAGCCTTTCCCAAGGAAGAGAGAAGATTCAGTAAGGTATAGAAAAAGTTAAAAAAATCAAAACAAATGTTTGCCCAAGATAATTTTGTGATTCACAAGAAGAACAGAAACACAGCTCAGTATTTAGAGGTTACTGGGCTCTGGGACCAGGAAGCAAGCAGAGGTGTTTGGAGTTCAGTGTTGTGTGGTAACAAGGTCCAGACAAGTTCACACCAGACACTGAGTCTGATTAATAGCATTACATAGATTAAACATGTCGCTCCCCGTCTTCATGGGGGAACGACACTAAACCCTGCCTAGGCTTCATATCCGAGTCACGGCACCATTATGTCGCTCCCCCTCTTCGTGGAGGAGCAACACAGGACCCTGCGCTGTTCTTTCGTCTGCTCGGCCCTCCCCGGGTTTGCTGCTGGTTCTTCCCGGGTTGGCTACTATCCCTTCCACCTCCGTGGAAGGGCAGTTCCCCCTGGCCACATTCCCCACTTCCGCAGGGGAGCGGCACACCACCGGCAGGCTTTCTTGGGGGCTGCACGGGTTCCCTTAGATGTTCCCCATAGATGTTCCCGGTGCATGCCGTCTCTCTCCTCCTTTATAGTCCTCCTCCACCAATCCCAACTCGGCTGCCCACACGCCGAGCACGCTGCTCTCCTCCAATCAGGAGCAAGTCCTACAGTTTATTGGCTGAACTGGAGGCACCTGTGTAGAAGCTGTTTTCTTCTCTCCCAGCGCCATATTGTGGGAGAGCAGATGCATAGAATAAGTCTTAATTCCAGTAACTCAGTCTAGTCCGGTCTGCTCCCCACAGATCCCCCTTTCTTTTTATTTTTGGCGTTGATACGCGCCTGTCTTCGGTGTCCTGCGGCACACACTCTGCTCTACTTGCTAGAGTTGCCACAGGCTCTTACAATCAGGCAAACCGAATCTGGGTCCTCTCTTCGCCATGTTGTGAGGAGGTTTTTAGGCGCTGATGCGTGCCTGTGTTCGGTGCCCTGCAGCGCATGCTCTGGTCGAGCCTGCAGGGGCTTACAAGCCCTATCAGGCAAACCGAATCCAAGCCTTCTCATTGCCTTTTTGTGGGGAGGCCTTACTGATGTTAATTCGTGCCTGTCTTCGGTGACCTGCGGCGCATAAGCTGCTAGCTGCCGCAGGTGCTCATCGTGCTCATCGCCTCACTTAATCAGGCAGACCGAATCCAAGCTCTCACATTGCAGTGTTGTAGGGAGGCCTTTCTATTTCTCTATTTCTCTATCTCCGGGCATTCCTATTTCTCCCATTTTACTTCTATCTTCCAGCATTCCTATTTCTCTCATTTTACTTCTAAACTTCTGTTTCTCTTATCCCCGCGGTTTCCCGGCGCCCGCCCGAGGCTGCTTCTCGGCACCTCGCCCCGCGGCAGCTTCACGGCTCTGCGCGGCTTCCCGGCGCCTCGCCCCGCCAGCGCCCGCCCCGCGGCGGCTTCACAGCTCTGCGCGGCTTCCCGGCGCCTCGCCCCGCCGGCGCCCGCCCCGCGGCGGCTTCCCGGCTTTGCGCCGCTTCAGCCCGCGCTTCTCTCATCTATTCACGCCCCGTGCTCTCTCTGCACGCAGCGGCTTCCGCGAATGTTTCCGCCACCACCGGCATTCAGTCCAAGTTCCCCGGACTAACCTGGCGAATTTCAACCTGGCGGCCCACGTCTCTGCCTCTGGTTCCAGATCTTCGCCTCTTGCTCCCCGGGGTGACTTGAAGAATTCCAAGGTGGCTTATATCTCCGCCTCGGCCTGCACTCGCGGCTTCATCCTCCCTAACATTTTTCTCTACCCGGTATGTTTCCTTAAGTTTTCTTCCAACAATATTCCTCTCATTTCTCCTGGCTTCTCCCCACAGTCCGTATCCGAGTCCAAGCCTCCTCCAGGTTTCACTTTCGCTTTCAATCTCCTAGCTTCCCCGCCATAGTCCGCATCCGAGTCTATGAAAGCTTTCACTTTCGCTTTCAAATCCTGACTTCTTTCCCACAGTCCATATCCAAGTCTATGCCTAGGCTTTCAATAGCTTCTTCCGGCACCTTTCTCGTCCGGCTTTCCGCTAGGCTCTTCGCTAGTCTCTCTCTCCGGTATTTTCCCTTGGCTGTTTGCTAGTCTCTCTCTCCGATATTTTCCCAGTTCTTCCCGTTTCTTCTCTCCTAAGTTTCCTATCCGTCCTAAGTTTCCTATCCGTCCTAGGTTTCCTATCCGAGTCACGGCACCATTATGTCGCTCCCCGTCTTCATGGGGGAACGACACTAAACCCTGCCT
This sequence comes from Oryctolagus cuniculus, assembly GCF_051225735.1. Classification (NCBI taxonomy): domain Eukaryota; kingdom Metazoa; phylum Chordata; class Mammalia; order Lagomorpha; family Leporidae; genus Oryctolagus; species Oryctolagus cuniculus. The sequence continues at coordinate 103,355,809 of NC_142870.1, forward strand.
AGGCTTCATATCCGAGTCACGGCACCATTATGTCGCTCCCCCTCTTCGTGGAGGAGCAACACAGGACCCTGCACTGTTCTTTCGTCTGCTCGGCCCTCCCCGGGTTTGCTGCTGGTTCTTCCCGGGTTGGCTACTATCCCTTCCACCTCCGTGGAAGGGCAGTTCCCCCTGGCCACATTCCCCACTTCCGCAGGGGAGCGGCACACCGCCGGCAGGCTTTCTTGGGGGCTGCACGGGTTCCCTTAGATGTTCCCCATAGATGTTCCCGGTGCATGCCGTCTCTCTCCTCCTTTATAGTCCTCCTCCACCAATCCCAACTCGGCTGCCCACACGCCGAGCACGCTGCTCTCCTCCAATCAGGAGCAAGTCCTACAGTTTATTGGCTGAACTGGAGGCACCTGTGTAGAAGCTGTTTTCTTCTCTCCCAGCGCCATATTGTGGGAGAGCAGATGCATAGAATAAGTCTTAATTCCAGTAACTCAGTCTAGTCCGGTCTGCTCCCCCCAAAACAGAGTCAAGATCTAGTCGTGGTCAGCAGTTAACAAGGTTTTGAGGGCTATGTCTACTGACAGCTGGTATTGAGTTGCTGCCTAGAGAAAGGGAGAGAAGAGAAACTGAGGCAATTGGGGTACCTAGGCCTCAGGGCCCACCAACACAGAGCCTGTATTTGTGGTAACTTCAGGACACAAAGGCCCCAAACATTCATTGAGACTTGTTGCTGAAGTACGGACTTGAGAGCTATTGCTATATGATTGATTGGTGGTATAAACCAGGGAGAGCCTGTGGGAGGCAACCTGAATAATTCTCACAATGTAACATGTTGGGTTAACAAGCAGATTCTGGACTGATACAATAAGAAGCCAACCATCTAATTTGTAAGACTTTTATTTGTGGGTCCAGATATGTTTTAAATGTCCACAAATATGGAACAAAATGGAATGCACCAAATTCTTGCATTTGGGAAATGATGAGGGGAGTACGGTTGAGGTTGAGAAAGTCATAGGAAAAGGAGAAAAAAACCCAGACATTTCAATTTTCATATTTTACTTATTCAATAAATAAGATTTTTGAAGTAAACAAGGAAAAATGAAAGTGTTTACTAGCTGAATGATAGTGTATCTTGTAATCCTCTGTGTTTATCAGACAGAGAGGAAAAACATTAAAAAAAAAACCCTGCCTTTTAAACTTCAGTAATGGATAATTTACTCTGTCAAAGACCTTAACAGTGTATGTCTTTACAAGCACACTGTTCACTAAACTTAAAAAAAAAAAATCCATGGGGACCATTATGCCGCACTGAAAAGCTCCATGGACCTAATGTATCTGTTTGAAAATGTGGAGGTTTAGCATCATGGGTGAAGTATGGTAAACTTTATGTCTTTACAAGAAAAATTAGTTTACTCTTGGTTGTTGATTTTTTTAAAAAGTCCTATTTTTATGACTCTAATTTCAGTGCTTACTGAGCACAAAGGAATCTATTTCAAAGGTAAAGAAATATAGCATTTAGGTGCCAGTATTCTAGGATAGTGGGTAATGCTATACAACCTGCCACACCAGCATCCCATCTGGGCGCTAGTTCATGTCCTAGTTGCTCCATTTTTTTTAAGATGTATTTATTTACCTGAAAGTCAGAGTTACACAGAGAGAAGGAAAGGCAGAGAGAGAGGTCTTCCACCTGCTGGTTCACTCCCCAGTTGGCTGGAGCTGCACCAATCCGAATTAGGAGCCAGGAGCTTCTTCCTAGTCTCCCATGCAGGTGCAGGGGCATAAGGACTTGGGCCATCCTCCACTGCTTTCCCAAGCCACTGCAGAGAGCTGTATCAGAAGTAGAGCAGCCAGGACTTGAACCAGTGCCCATATGGGATGCCGGCACTGCAGGCGGAGGCTTTACCTGCTATGCCACAGTGCCGGCACCTGCTCCACTTCTGATCCAGCTCCCAGCTAATGGGCTGGGAAAAGCAGCAAAAGGTGGTCCAAGTGTTTGGGTCTCTACTACCCACATTGGAGCCCCAGATGGAGCTCCTGAGTCCTGGCTTCAGCCTGGCCCAGCACTGGTTGTTGTGGCTGTTTGGGGAGTGTATCAGTGGATGGAAGATCTGGCTGTCACTTCCTCTCTCTCTGAAACTCTTTCAGTGTAAACAAACAAATATTTTTTTAAAGAAATGTAGTATTCAAATACATTTCTGGAAACCCAGGTTGTCATCTGTACATACTCAGTAAAAGTTGAAAAGCAAGAGGAGACAATCTCTGGTTTGTAATACTTCATTGTGTCACAGAAACTACTACTTGATCATTCATGGAGACCAAAGAAATAATGTGTCTGTCTAAGAGATGGAAAGCGAAATAGTTGCTGGTGAGTTTTCTTATTTTTGAAAGTTTCAATTTTTTTTCAATTCTCAAAATTCTAACCCAGTTTTCATTTTTTCTAAACCCTTTCACTCATTTTCTCTTCAGTAATTATTTTTGCATACCAGCTTGTTCTAAGGTCTGCACCAGGGATTAAAAGAACCAAAGACAATCTGGAGAAGCCCAAAAATAACAACAATCACAACCTATCTCAAGTTATTTACTGTTTTCTGAAGACATAATGAAGTAGTTAATGTTTAATGTCCATGGAGAGATTTTAGAATCACGCAGAAGACTTCCTCTCAAGAGTAAGCAATCAACTAACCAAAGAAACAATCTCTGTTTCAAATGCATTTGTCACATAACATCGAGTTCATTTCGGGGAAGGTGCTAGGTGGAACCTTGCCTTTCCCTGAACATACCACTCATCACTTGTAATTACCTACTCAAGGTCACTTTCCGTTCCAGACACTGAGATCAAATGCAGAATCACAGCCTAGGTCTGATTATTCACTGCTATCCCCCAGCATTTTACGTAAGACTTGATGATTATTAGGCTTCTGGGATATATTTGTGGAATAAATGAGTGAATGTACATGTGGAATTGTATATGTGATATATTTGTGTTACTCTTGTTTTTTTATCTCTCTGACAGTGCCAAGTAATATGTTTTTAGAGCAAGACTCAAGGTGAATCATTATGAATTATTATATAATTGTAAAAATATATATGTAGATATATTAAAATATAAATATATACTTACGGACATAATTATACATGTCTACATATTTACGTCTAGGTCAGTATGAGGCAATACCATTCTGTGATGAAAGAGGTCGGGTGACCTGCCACTCCTTAGCCTCATGGCGACTGCTGAAGTCCACAGGTGTACTAGGTTATGCACCATTTCTCCCAAAGGCCCGGCTGTGGCAAAGAATGCCCGCAGTCTGGTTTCCCTTGCCTTCTTCATGGCTTGAGCACTGATGTTGTACTAACTCTGGATTTTTTTTATCGGTTTTTTTCTTTTATTTTTCTCTCTCATCCTATCTTCTTTGTTTCTCAGCACATCCTGTTGACCTTAGGTTCAGTTTTTTAATATTTCAGTTTCTCCACTATTTCCATGACTAGCACACTAGCCAAGGGCTGCCATGTTTCCTCCCAGGGTATGCCCAGAGACCTCCCATTTGTTCTTCCTGTTCTACTCTTGCACCTACTCTGCTCTTCCTCAAAAAGCCACAGGGAGCCTGTAACAGTCACTTGTGTCAATCTCCTCCTCTAACCACTCTACTAGCTTCCTTTCCCCCTTAAATTAAATGGAAAGACTTTGGTGCCCGACAGAGTCCTACATTGTCTGATCCTGGACATTTCTTTGATTTTACTTCTGTATTTTTGTTCTCTCTTTTCTTTGTGCCTAGAAATCTTTTTTTTTTCTTTAAAGATGTTTTGTTTACTTATTTGAGTGAGCTACAGACAGAGAGAGGGAGAGACAGAGAGAAAAGTCTTCTATCTGCTGGTTCACTCCCCAAAATGGCCACAATGGCCAGAGCTGAGCTGATCTGAAGCCAGAAGTCATGAGCTTCTTCCGGATCTCCCAAGTGGGTGCAGGGTCCCATGCACTTGGGCCATTTTCTACTACTTTCCCAGGCACATTAGCAGGGAGTTGGACTGGAAGAGGAGCAGCCAGGATATGAAGTGGTGCCCAGATGGAGGCTTAGCCTATTATGCCACAAAAACGGCCCCAATCTGCCTGGAAATCTTTAATTTAGAATTCTTATTGCTTCTCGGCCTTTTGTCTAAGATCAAGTGTAGAATTCTTAACTGGCTGGCGCCGTGGCTCACTTGGCTACTCCTCCGCCTGCTGCGTCAGCACCCCCGGTTCTAGTCCCGGTTGGGGCGCCGGATTCTGTCCAGGTTGCTCCTCTTCCAGTCCAGCTCTCCGCAGTGGCCCGGGAAGGCAGTAGAGGATGGCCCCAGTGCTTGGACCCTGCACCCGCATGGGAGACCAGGAGGAAGCACCTGGTTCCTGGCTTCGGATCAGTGCAGTGTGCCGGCCACAATGTGCCGGCCGTAGCGGCCACTTGTGGGGTGAACCAATGGAAAAAGGATGACCTTTCTCTCTGTCTCTCTCTCTCTCACTGTCTAACTCTTCCTGTCAAAAAAAAAAAAAAAAAGAATTCTTAACTGGCTTATTTCCACTTTTATTTATATCCTTAAGTATCATAACTGCAAACTGGCCTTCCCTGCTCTCCCTCCTAAATAGCTCACCTTGTCACTCTTGTACCGTATTACTATATATTGATCATCTATCTCAGTATCTTAAATCCTAACATAAAAGATGATGAATTACAAAGCAATAAAAGGGTGAATTTTGCCAAAACACTGATTAAGAATGATATGGTGCTAGACCTACATGGTCCATATCTGTCTCTGTCATAGCATGACTTTGTCAAATTGTTTCAATTTTCTGTGTCTCAGTTTTCTCATCCGGAAATTAGAGACAATCATTCCTACACCAAGGGAGCGTTCTGAAGACAAAATGAGCTGATCTACAAAACACACTTTTTAACAATACCAGAAACATATTGGTGAATAATTGTTACCTATTATTATGATGATGATGATGATGATGGCCCAATTATTATTATAGACTCACATTTGAAAGAAAAAAATTATTATTTATATTTGACATATCGTTTAAGGCATACAGTGTAAGAATAAAAATGCCAGTTTGGTTCTATTCATTAAAGCATACTTGGCTAATATTGATGCACTATTCTGCAAGTCACTCGAGCAGACAGAAATATCACAGGTTTGAGGGATTTCTTTGAAGTAGTTGCACCTTGTTTTCCATTTTGGGTAGATAATCTTTTACTTTGCTCTTGTAAGAAACAATTAAAAAAGACGTCAAATTTGAAAACTGTAAAATACAAACCACTTTGCAAAGAATTCACATTTATTTTTTCATCTTATATTTTAAATTTGTTTTTTTAAATATGGACAGCCTAACAAGATGCTTTGTAAAATTTCAATGTGTTGTGAAGTTTCCTCTAGCCAAATTTAATGTTGGAAACTTAGATACATATACGAACCAGAAAATAGAGCAAACTACAAGAAGTAAGATTAACTGAGAAGTGAATTTTCTAGTCTAAGTTAATTGAAAAGCATAACTGCATTGAAAGAATATTGTATTAAAAAGTAAGCATTTGGTTTAAATTAGATTGCTTTACAGTTCTATGATGTTTCTTTAAATGATTATTGATGTGTATTTTAAATTTTATTTTAATCCAACTTTCTGTACTTCAGAGTGAAGGATTTCTATGAGGAGTTTTAAGTACAGATACTTTGAAAACTTCAGAGTAACTTTTGTTTTCCCTAATTGACTTTAAATTTATTTTTTCTTTTAATCAAGTTTCTCCTTTTGAATTATTGATGTTTTTCATTTTTTTAGCAAAGGCAACCTGCTTGCTAAGATTCAATCCACAACAGCATTTGAGTAGGAATTTTAATTCCAAAGATGTATCAGTGTGTAATGGAAATTTCAATGGAGCATTAACAGCAGGAGAAATGTGGGCATGGCTGATTATACTAACACTAAACACTCACATTCCCTAAGTGAAGATCGTTCCAATTTCCATCTCGGTATAACTTGAAATAAAAATTATCCACATTTCTTCCCAAAGAAGCATCATTCATCAAACGTTTGACTATAATTCTGAATACCAACGTGTTGGCAAGGGCTTGTTTGGTTCACAGTCCCATTATCTCTAGGACTCAGAGGAAACTACACTGTAAATAACAATGCCCTCATCATGAAATCACTTCAAGCATTATCACTGCCCGACACTTTTATTGAAAATGCTAGTGATGATAAATATACTTATTGGAACTATATATATTTACCACTCAGCTATACAAGCTTTATCTGTAGTTTTCTTTCATTATTTTAAATTTCTTCTCAAAAGCAATCTCATGTGGCTTTGTTGCATAAATATTATTTCTTTTAAAATACTTTTTAAGTAGGCGTTTTGAATAGCTGCCTTTGGAAACACTGTGCAATACCTAGCCTATTCAACAGTTTGAAATACTGCATTGAGAAGTCATTTAACCTTAATCAATCATAGTTCTTGGCCACTGGAAAAAAAAAAAAAAGAGCTTAGCAACAAATCTTATTTTTATCAACCTGCGTGCCTCACAGCCCAAGCCGTGAGGCTGGTTAATGTTTGGTCACTCTGATTAAAAGCTAGTGGAGGCTGGGGATCAGGAGACACAAACGGGGCTAAATAGGAAAATCCTAAATAAGGCAAGCATTGGTCCAGATCCCATCGAGTTAACTACTTTCTGTGATTTTGCTGAGGAGAGTGTAATTGAGGAATGAGAGTGGGTTCATGTCTGGTAGGACTTACACTACTTCTTGCTTGCTGCTCTGAATATATTCCCAAATGCAGTTGACATATTTGACGACAATTGGGCTAAAACCATAAGAGCGTAAATCAAACCATGTTGACTTGTACAACATTAAAACCACAGAGAGAACAAATCAATGTTTTTCCCAATAGAAATAGGAAGGAGCTAGTATTATCCAACCTTGGGTGAAGACAGTAAAGCACTTCAAGAGTTTTACACACTAGTTTTGTATATTTAGACATAGATATCAGAAGTTGGGCTGCGAATTCAATAAACCGTCTAGTTACTCTGATTTCAGAAGACAGCCATTTGTTTACGCGGTGCTTAATGCTGAGTTGGTGAGTGCGTGGTACAGAGTGTGAGGAAGCAAAATCAATGTTAAAATGACTGTGCGGTCCCCGGGGCATCCTCACCAATCGATACCTGTGCGAACCATAGACTTTCATCTTCTTGTGGGGATCTCTTCAGAAAGTGAAACCAAGTCTTCGGAGATGCTTTCTGCTTTCCCGATGAACTACAAATTACCACTGTCAAACAAAATACTCAGATGCTCCTTTTTGGAGCTTAAACACCTTTGGAACATTATCTACCCTGGAAAATCGTTGAACGGCTAATTTTCTTTGATTGTGTATATAAAATGGGGTGGAGTCAAGACTTTTTTGCCCCAGGGCATGTTTGCTTTGCGGGTGACTGGGTATACAAACATGAGCAAACTAAGAGGCATCTGGCTAGTCAGTCTCTGTCACAGCGCGTTTGGGAAACCATGCAAGTTACCAAGTTCTGCTCCATCCCAGGTGAGCCCTGAATGAAATAACTCCATACACAGCATTCAACAAGCCAAGGCATAATTCTGAATCAAAGCTCCTAGTCTCCTTAGATGTAATTTGTACATAGAACAGTAAGTAGACCCAAATAAGTGGTTTCCCGCCTGGGGTATCTTTCCCCGATTAGTTCACGTGATGAAGAATATAAGGAGGGCCTGATGAAAGCCTCCTTGAAGTTACAGACGCTTGGATTTGGAGTGGAGACATCTATACAAGGCAGAATTTCACTCTCTTTTTCCTGCTATATTATAGTGCTCATACTCATTGCCTTTTGTGTCCATGTTTGAGCCCCTACACAAATATTAAATTAAGAATATTTTCAATGGAAAAATGTGTCTCAGGAGATTCATTTCAGAGGGAGTATTTGAATAACATTAAGGGAACCAAGCAACAATAATATGCAAATGAGATTAGTGTAGTTAGATTTTAAACCTGATGACTGTAAACAAATCCTGATAAAGAATTACTAAAATGTCTACAATATTTGGGGAAATTTGCAATTGTTCATGAAATAATTCTACTTCTGAAATATAATTAAAAGTGTTTCATTTTTTGCTTCTTAAATAAACCATCTGTTGGGAGTAAACTTAGTTTTCCTATATAACTTAACCATTAAGATCAAGCTGGCTGGCACCATGGCTCAATAGGCTAATCCTCTGCCTTGCGGCACCAGCACACCAGGTTCTAGTTCCGGTCGGGGCACCGGATTCTGTCCCGGTTGTCCCTCTTCCAGACCAGCTCTCTGCTGTGGCCCGGGAGTACAGTGGAGGATGGCCCAAGTGCTTGGGCCCTGCACCCCATAGGAGACCAGGAGAAGTACTTGGCTCCTGCCTTCGGATCAGCGTGGTTCGCCGGCCGCAGCGGCCATTGGAGGGTGAACCAACGGCAAAAGGAAGACCTTTCTCTCTGTCTCTCTCTCTCTCTCACTGTCCACTCTGCCTGTCAAAAAAAAAAAAAAAAAAAAAAAAGATCAAGCTGACTCCTTAACACTGACTCAATCTAGAAGTTTGAGGAAACTAAAACATACAGCATCTTTTTAAAAGTACTTCTATCTATATACTAATAATATGACTATTTTGCATTAATTTTAAAGAATTCTCCAACGTGTTTCATATAAAATATTTAGTTGAATATTTACAGAAAGCATACGAGATACACCATGTTTTATCATTTATCCAGGAGATGAAAATGATGTTCAGAGAGGTTAAGCGACTTCTCCATGAGACATAGTAAATTCTAACTCGAAAATAATTGCTCTGTAATGTATTCAGATTCCTGTTTTGACTATTTTCCAGTCTTTGAGCAAAGAAAACAAACCGCAGATCAACATACAACATTTTCCTTGGTGGAGTTTTCAACCAGATATGTGTTTGCAAGAAAGCATTTGCACTGAAAGAGCTAGAAATATACACACGATTATAATAAACTGTCATAAAAGCTAAATGTGATAATGAAGATCCCTTCAAAATACATACTATTTAAAATAGATAGTGAACACTATTTTGTGGAGGTATTAGAGGAGGTAATTTATAACATAAGTTGAGGAAAAAAAGTAGGTTAGTTATTCATCCAGCAGCAAAAGCCACCAAATGGGCATTTCAGGCACAAACAGAAGATGCAAGTGAAAAGAGCTCAGTAAGCAGTCTTGAGTATCTGGACCGGCGGCATGCAGTTCTGCAGTCCCGGTGTAACTGGGAAGTGAGTGAGAACTAAAAACCATCAAGAGCCTCAGAGGCTTTCCATGTCACAGTAAGGAGTTCAGATTTCACATTGGTCAACAGGGAACCATTAAAAGTTTTGAAATGTATTATAAGCCTGAACTTCATTCCCCCAAAGTGCAGCAAGCATTAGTCTTGAGCCTGGAAAGGACATTTGAAAACAAACTGTCTTGGGAATGGATAGATAAAAAGGACACAACCACTCTGCTGGAGATCCTACCCTGAAAGGAGTCAGAAAAGATAATCCATAAATTTTCAGCCTATGATGTGCAACCTGAAAAGATTGTTGCACATTTGCAAAGGATGATTAGATACTGGTTTGATGGGAGGCATACTACATCTATACATCACACACTCTAAATTCTTATTATTTATAGCCCTTATCTATTCTCTTGAGGAAAAGAGTTTTTCTATTTGCTACTTATTGAATTCTTTATTTAGCCCAGGTTTAAGTTTGTGATTATAAAGAAAATTGAAAATATATTATTGTAAAAATTAAAAGAAAAATTATAAAAGCCAGAGGGAGGGGGAAGAGAGAGAGGGAAGGTGGGAGGATAGGGTAGGAAGTATCACTATGTTATCAAAACTGTATTTATGAAATGCATGAAATTTGTTCCCTTTTTGTAAATAAAATAGGAAAAGTGCAAAAAATAACAATGAAATATGGTCTTTTGGGAAAAAAACAGTTTTTCATTCATGGATCTTTATAACACAATCTCATAGCCACTGGTCCAGGGAGCCATATTACAAACACTTGAGGTGTAACATGTTTTAAATGTAGCCATTAATTCTTGAAATGGAATTCCCTGAGGTTTTCTCCATAGGAACTCTTCCCTCTTTAAGCTCCTTCTGGTGAATGACATCACTTCTGCCCATCTGTTAAGAAGGTGTTAGAACTATGGGGAAGAAACATCAAAAAGGCAGGTGTTCTTTGCTTTCTGTAAACAAGAAATAATGTGAATGGTATTCTTAAAGAGGATAACTTTAAGATGGCAACATTTAGGAGTCAACAGAAAAAAGATAGTATGATGGCAGTATCATTTCTAGATTTTAAAGAAATCTTCATACATCTTCCACACGTGGCCGTATTAACTTACATTCCCACCAACAATTATTAAGTTTTCCTTTTGGGTAGACATGGCACAATGCATTAGCTTGTGACACCAGCATGCCATATGAGAGCTACTTGGAGTCCTGGTTGCTCTACTTGCAATCCAGCTCCCTGTTAACATGCTTGGGAAAGTAGTAGAAGATGGCCCAAGTGTTTCACCTGCTGTAAACAGGGTGCTAGGTTCAATTTGTACCAGCCATAGCCATTGCTGCCATTTGGAAAGTGAACAGCAGATGGAATTGATCTCTCTCTCTCTCTTTCTCTCTCTCTGTCTCTCCTTATCTCTATCCCTTTGTCTATCTCTCTTCCTCCATTCCTGTAATTCTGTTTTTCAAATAAAACAAGTCTTAAAGAAAAAAATAACTAGAGTTCCTCTTTCTCCCCTTTTTAAGGATGAGAAGTAGAGCCGGGACTAAAACTCAGGCACAGTGAAAGGGGATGCAGGTGTCCCAAGTGTTGGCTAAACTAGTAGACCAAAATGGCTGCCCCCAATTGACCATTCTAACACATGCATACATACGGGTATATAAATTAGGGAGCCCCACATTTAAAAAAAATTTGCAATAAACAAAACTTTTGGCCGGCACCACGGCTCAATAGGCTAATCCTCCACCTAGCAGCACCGGCACACCGGGTTCTAGTCCCAGTCGGGGTGCCAGATTCTGTCCCGGTTGCACCTCTTCCAGGGGCGGGGAGTGCTGTGGCCAGGGAGTGCAGTGGAGGATGGCCCAAGTGATTGGGCCCTGCACCCCATGGGAGACCAGGAGAAGCACCTGGCTCCTGGCATTGGATCAGCGCGATGCGCCGGCTGCAGCGCACCAGCCGCAGCAGCCATTGGAGGGTGAACCAATGGCAAAAGGAAGACCTTTCTCTCTCTCTCTCTCTCTCACTATCCTCTCTGCCTGTCAAAAAAAAAAAAAAAAAAAAGACGACAAAAAACAAAACAAAAAAAAAAACTTTTGAACTTATTCATTGAACCAGTAAGCAAATGTTCTTGTCTACATTGTAGGTTTTTTTTTTTTTTGATTGACAAAATTGTACAGGTCTATGGCATGCAACATGATGTTTTGATACATATGTATAAAGCTAGTAGAATACGAATCAACCTAGTGAATATATACATTGCCTCATATACTTATCATTTTAAAATGTGTAGTGAGAATTTTTTTAAAGATTTATTTTATTTATTTGAAAGATAGAGTTACACAGAGAAAGAGAAGAAAGACAGAGAGAGACATCTTCCATCCACTGGTTCACTCCACAGATGGCTGCAACAGCAGGGTTTGGACCAGGTTAAAGGCAGGTGCCAGGAGCTAGGAGCTTTTTCTGGGTCTCCCATGTGGGTGCAGGGGCCAAAGCACTTGGACCAGCTTCCACTGCTTTCCCAGGCATGTTAGCAGGGAACTGGTTCTAAGTGGAGCAGCCACGACACAAACCAGTGCCCATATGGAATACAGGCACTGTAGGCAGCAACTTAATCTACTATGCCACAGCATAGGCCCCGTGGTGAGAATATTTAAAATCTGCTCTCTTGACGATTTTTAATTATGCAATACATTGTTATTAACTGTAAGCAACAAGTTGTACAATGCATTACCAAATTCATTCCTTTGAAGTGGAAAACTGTATTTTGATCAATATCTCCTCAATCTCCAATCACTTCCTGCACCCTGGTAACTAACTACCATTCCATTAAGGGACATTATGTGGCAATTGTCTTTCTGTGCCTGGCTTATTTTACTTAGTATAATGTCCTTCAGATTCATTCATGTCATCTCAAAGGATAGCATTTCCTTCTTTTATATATATATATATATATATATATACACACATATATGTTTATAGGAGTGATATATGTATATATATGTGTGTGTGTGTGTGTGTGTGTGTATAGGTGTGATAGATAACTACCTAGAAATATTTCTCTGTACTGTGCTGCACCTTACCTCAGTGAGTTACTATGTTATGTCATTCCAAACTATAATCACACCCTATCATTCTATAAGATACTGCCATCATTGGTGTTATCATTCCTTAGTAGATTCTTTAGTAGTCTGAACTGGACAAGGTCATAGATTTTTTTTTAGCTTTTTCTTTTTTTTAATTAGTAAATATAAATTTACTAATTTATATTGAGAAGTAAGTACACAGTGACTCCTGTTGTTGATTTAACAATTTGACACTCTTGTTTATGTCGTCAGTAATCTCTCTAGGCTCTATTCATGAGTTGCCAAGGCTATGGAAGCCCTTTGGGTTCGCCGACTTCGATCTTATTCCGACAGGGTCATAGTCAAAGTGGAAGTTCTGTCCTCCCTTCATAGAAAGGTAGCTCCTTCTTTGATGGCCCTGTTCTTTCCACTGGGATCTCAGTTGCAGAGATCGTTCATGTAGGTCTTTTTTTTTCCAGAGTGTCTAGGCTTTCCATGCCTAAAATACTCTCATGGGCTCTTCAGCCAGATCTGAGTGACTTAAGGGCTGATTCTGAGGCCAGAGTGCTATTTAGGACATCTGCCATTCTATGAGTCTGCTGTGTCTCCTGCTTCCCATGATGGATCATTCTCTCCATTTTTGATTCTATCAATTAGTATTAGCAGACACTAGACTTGTTTGTGTGATCCCTTTGACTCTTAGACCTATCAGTGTGATCAATTGTGAACTGAAATTGATCACTTGGACAAGTGAGATGGCATTAGTACATGCCACCTTGATGGGATTGTATTGGAATCCCCTGGCACGATTCTAACTCCACCATTTGGAGCAAGTCCATTTGAGCATGTCCCAAATTGTACATCTCCTCCCTCTCTTATTCCCACTCATATATTTAACAGGGATCACTTTCAGTTAAAATTTAAACACCTAAGAATAATTGTGTGTTAACTACAGAGTTCAACCAATAGTACTAGAACAAAACACAGAAAAAATACTAAAATGGATAAAGTATTACATTGTACAACAACAGTCAGCACAAGAGCTGATCAAGTCACTGTTTCTCATAGTGTCCATTTCACTTCAACAGGTTTCCCCTTTGGTGCTCAATTAGTTGTTGCCAATCAGGGAGAACATATGATATTTGTCCCTTTGGGACTGGCTCAATTCACTCAGCATAATGTTTTCCAGATTCCTCCATCTTGTTGCAAATGACCGGGTTTCATTGTTTTTGACTGCTGTATAGTATTCGATAGAGAACATGTCCCATAATTTCTTTATCCAGTCTACTGTTGATGGGCATTTGGGTTGGTTCCAGGTATTAGCTATTGTGAATTGAGCTGCAATAAACATTAAGGTGCAGAAAGCTCTTTTATTTGCCAATTTCATTTCCTTTGGGTAAATTCCAAGGAGTGGTATGGCTGGGTTGTACGGTAGGTTTATCTTCAGGTTTCTGAGGAATCTCCAGACTGACTTCCATAGTGGCTTGACCAGTTTGCATTCCCACCAACAGTGGGTTAGTGTCCCTTTTTCCCCTCATCCTCTCCAGCATCTATTGTTGGTAGATTTCTGAATGTGAGCCTTTTTAACTGGGGTGAGGTAAAACTTATTGTGGTTTTGATTTGCATTTCCCTGATTGCTAGTGATCTTGAACATTTTTTCATGTGTCTGTTGGCCATTTGGATTTCTTCTTTTGAAAAATGTCTATTGAAGTCCTAGGCCCATCTCTTAAGTGGGGTGTTTGTTTTGATGTTGTGGAGTTTCTTGGTTTCTTTGTAGATTCTGGTTATTAACCCTTTATCTGTTGCATAATTTGCAAATATTTTTTCCCATCCTGTTGGTTGCCTCTTCACTCTCCTGACTGTTTCTTTTGCAGTACAGAAACTTCTCAATTTGATGCAATCCCAATAGTTAATTTTAGCTTTGATGGCCTGCATCTCCAGGGTCTTTTCTAGGAAGTCTTTGCCAGTACCTATATCTTGAAAGGTTTCTCCAATGCTCTCTAATAATTTGATGGGGTCAGTTTATAGATTTAAGACTTTAATCCATGTTGAGTGAATTTTTGTGTAAGGTGAAAGGTAGGGGTCTTGCTTCATGATTCTGCATGTGGAAATCCAATTTTCCCAGCACCATTTATTGGACAGATGGTCCTTACTCCAGGGATTGGTTTTGGATCCTTGATCAAATATAAGTTGGCTGTAGATGTTTGGGTTGATTTCTGGTGTTTCAATTCTGTTCCATTGGTCTATCCATCTGTTTCTGTACCTGTACCATGCTGTTTTGATTACAACTGCCCTGTAGTATGTCCTGAAATCTGGTATTGTCATGCCTCCAGCTTTGTTTTTGTTGTACAAGATTGCTTTAGCTATTCGAGGTCTCCTGTGTCTCCATATGAATTTCAGCATCATTTTTTCCAGATCTGAGAAGAAGGTCTTCGGTATCTTGGTTGGTATTGCATTGAATCTATAAATTGCTTTCGGGAGAATGGACATTTTGATGATGTTGATTCTTCCAATACATGAGCATGGAAGATTTTTCCATTTCTTGGTATCCTCTTCTATTTCTTTCTTTAAGGTTTTGTAAATTTCATCGTAAAGATTTTTAACGTCCTTGGTTAAGTTTATTCCAAGGTATTTGATTGTTTTTGTAGCTATTGTGAATGGGATTGATCTTAGAAGTTCTTCCTCAGCCATGGCATTTCCTGTGTACACAAAGGCTGTTGATTTTTGTGCATTGATTTTATATCCTGCCACTTTGCCAAACTCTTCTATGAGTTCCATAGTCTCTTAGTAGAGTTCTTTGGGTCCCCTAAATAAAGAATCATTCGTCTGCAAAGAGGGATAGTTTGAGTTCTTCCTTCCCAATTTGTATCCCTTTAATTTCTTTTTCTTGCCTAATGGCTCTAGCTAAAACTTCCAGAACTATATTGAATAGCAGTGGTGAGAGTGGGCATCCCTGCCTGGTGCCAGATCTCAGTGGAAATGCTTCCAACTTTTCCCCATTCAATAGGATGTTGGCCTCGGGTTTTTCATAAATTGCTTTGATTGTATTGAGGAATGTTCCTTCTATACCCAGTTTGCTTAAAGTTTTCATCATGAAAGGGTGTTGTATTTTATAGAATGCTTTCTCAGCATCTATTGAGATAATCATATGGTTTTTCTTCTGCAGTCTGTTAATGTGGTGTATCACACTGATAGTTTTGCAAACATTGAACCATCCCTGCATACCAGAGATAAATCCCACTTGGTCTGGGTGGTTAATCTTTCTGATATGGTGTTGCATTCTATTGGCGAGAATTTTATTGAGGATTTTTATGTCTATGTTCATCAGGGATATTGGTCTGTAATTCTCTTTCAATGCTGCACCTTTTTCCGCACTAGGAATGAAGGTGATGCTGGCTTCATAGAAAGAATTTGGGAGGATTCCCTCTTCTTTTGATTGTTCTGAACAGTTTGATAATAATTGGAGATAGTTCTTCTTTAAATGTCTGGTAGAATTCAGCAGTGAATCCATCTGGTCCTGGGCTTTTCTTTGTTGGGAGTGCCTTTATTGCCATTTCAATTTCTGTCTCAGTTATGGGTCTGTTTAGGTTTTCTATGTCTTCCTGGTTCAATTTAGGTAGGTTGCATGTGTCCAACTTCATTCCTTTATGGTCTGAGCAGCTTCATTGTATGATTCTAATTTTTTTAATTTGCTGAGACTTGCTTTATGGCCTAGTATGTGGTCAATTCTAGAGAAGATTCCATGTACTGCTGAGAAGAATGTAAATGCTTTATGTGTAGGATGAAAAGTTCTGTAGATACCTTTTAGATCCATTTGGGCTATAGTGTCATTTAAATCTACTGTCTCCTTGTTGAGCTTCTGTCCTGTTGATCTGTCTATTTCTGAGAGTGGTGTATTGAAGTCACCCAGTACTATTGTATTGGAGTCTAAGTCTCCCTTTAAGTCCCTTAACAAATCTTTTAAATAAACCAGTGCCCTTTAATTAGGTGCATATACATTGATAATTGTTATATCTTCCTGTTGAATTGATCCCTTAATCATCATATAGTGCCCCTCTTTGTCTCTCTTAACAGTTTTTGTGTTAAAGTTTATGTTGTCCGATATTAAGATGGCTATGCCCGATTTTTTTTAATTTCTGTTGGCATGGAATATCTTTTTCCAGCCTTTCACTTCCAGTCTGTATGCATCTTTGTTGGAAAGATGTGTTTCTTGTAAGCAGCAAATAGATGGGTTTTGTTCCTTAAGCCAATCAGACAATCGGTGTCTTTTAACTGGACAGTTCAAGCCATTAACGTTCAATGTGACTATTGATAAGTAGTAACTTTGCCCTGCCATTTGCCAAAGATATTTTCTAATATATGCTTTGAATTCCCTGTGATCTTTTGCTGTGAGGTTTCCTTCCTTTACCTTCTTTCATATTGATGACTGTGTTTCTATGTTTCTGTGTGCAACACATCTTTAAGCATCTTTTGCAGGGCTGGATGAGTGGCAGCAAATTCTTTCAATTTCTGTTTGCTATGATAGGTCTTTATTTCACCCTCATTCACAAATGAAAGCTTTGCAGGATATAATATTCTGGGCTGACAGTTTTTCTCTCTTAGTACCTGGGCTATGTCTCGCCATTCCCTTCTAGCTTGTAGGGTTTCTGATGAGAAATCTGCTGTGAGTCTAATTGGAGATCCTCTGAGAGTAATCTGATGTTTCTCTCTTGCACATTTTAGGATCTTTTTTTTCTGTTTCACTGTGGAGAGTTTAATTACAACGTGTTGTGGTGAGGATCTCTTTTGGTCATGTTTACTAGGGGTTCTATGAGCTTCCTGTACTAGAATGTCTCTGTCCTTCTCCAAACCTGGGAAATTTTCTGCTAATATCTCACTAAAAAGGCATTCTAATCCTTTCTCCCTCTCCATGCCTTCAGGAACTCCTAGAATCCGAATGTTGAGTTTTTTAATAGTATCCTGTGTATTTCTGACAATATTTTTTAGATTTCTAATTTCCTCTTCTTTTCTTGGTTTGACTGTATACTTTCCTGTTCTCTGTCTTCTAAGTTCGATATTCTCTCTTCTGCTTCACTCATTCTGTTTTTAAGGCTCTCTAATGTGTTTGTCATTTGATCTATTGAATTCTTCATTTCATTATGATATCTCATCACTATCACAGTTTCATGTTCTACTAGTTGCTTCATTTCATTTTGATTCCTCCTTAATATTTCATTTTCACGAGAGATTTTCTGTCCTGTCCAGTAAGGATTTCTGTAGTTCAAGAATTTGTTTTTGAGAACTTCTTAATGTTCTTATCAATTTTTTGAGGTCCACTTCTTGCATTCCTTCTATCTCGTCATCTTCATAATCTTGAATTGGGGTGTCTTTATCATTTCGGGGCATCGTAGTGTCTACCTTGTTCTTGTTACCTCGTTTTCTGCGTTTGTTTGGCATTGTGGAGATATTCTTTGGTTTCTTTGCTGTGGTGTTTTTTTTTCTCATTATACTATGACTCTAGCTTAAGTGGACTGTCTGTTTTTGATGGAGCCTTAGAGGCTTGAGATGGGTGTGGCCTGAGAGCTCTGTTTGGTTCCTCAGCATTAAGGGTGTGCCAAAGGTGACAGTCCCAGGTTAGGCATGGTAAATCTCTGTTTGTTTTTTTCTTCCTTCCTTCCTTCCTTCCTTCCTTCCTTTCTTTTCTTTTCTTTTCTTTTCTTTTCTTTTCTTTTCTTTTCTTTTCTTTTCTTTTCTTTTCTTTTCTTTTGATTCAAAAGGGAAGTAATTCCACACAGCTCACATTCCAGCGCTGGTGTGTTGAGTCTGCCACTGGTGTCCTGAAATGTGGGCTCTCACACTCTCCACGCAGGTCCACTGTGAATCACTGGTTCCAGAAGAGTTTCCTCTGCTGTTTCTTCCCCTACTTTTCGTTGAACCTGCAGTATCTCCACTTTTATTAAACTGTCTCTTCCCGGACTATCAGTGTGCTCCCTTCCTGTTCTGCCATCTTGCCGCTCTAAGGTCATAGATTTTAACAAAATAAGATTTTGTTTATATCCTTGTTTATCTATTTCTTCATTAAAATGTTTTTTGAATTGCAACTACTTAATCAACAATTTATTGTTGCCTAAATTATTCAAACTGAGTCTAGATGTGGTACAGCATTCTACCAATTGTCATGGAGGCCCAGTTCCTAACTAGTGTTTATCTGTCCCATGCTATAATAATGTAAATTATCTCTGATAGTTGAATTCAAAAGTTGAATCCTGTAAGTGTGGTTGTTTATATTGATGCAGCAAGCATAATGAATGTTTTGAGTATTCAATGACTATGATCAGTAATATTGAAGGCTCCCAAGAGCCTCTTACATGTCATGATTTTCATTGTGACTCATCAGTCTAATATTAGGACTTCACATGATACATTTCTAGTGTTGGCATTTCCCTTATGGGATATGCATGGGGAGATAAACTTGCTACTAGTTTCACAGAAACTGGTGATGAAAAAAATTCAAAATAAGGTATTTGGAAAATAAAAAAACAAAGCATAAAAAATAGAACAAATTTTGATATATGTAAGTAAGAAAAACTAAATATCTCGTGACCATCATAGATAATTTCATTAGCAAATATGTTACTAGTTTTATCTAACTAGTTTTATCTAACCAGACGTATAAAGCCAGAGAATTCTAACTGTTCTCTCTGAAAAAGAATTTTTTTGTTTTCTGAGGTTTCTTCACTTACAGGTTGTTAGGAATATGCAGTCTTCCTGGACACTCCTAAATATACTATTTGAGACAATCTGGTTGTTATTGCTTGGAAACATATTTAATATCAGTTCTTTTTTTCTTTGACAGACTGAAGTGGACAGTGAGAGAGAGAGAGAGAGAGAGAGAGAGAGAGACAGAGAGAAGGGTCTTCCTTTTACTGTTGGTTCACCCTCCAATGGCCAATACGGCCAGCAGGCTGCAGCCGGCGCACCATGCTGATCCGAAGCCAGGAGCCAGGTGCTTCTCCAGGTCTCCCATGAAGGTGCAGGGCCCAAGGAATTGAGCCATCCTCCACTGCACTCCTGGGCCACAGCAGAGAGCTGGCCTGGAAGAGGGCAACTGGGACAGAATCCGGCACCCCGACTGGGACTAGAACCTGGGATGCTGGCACTGCAGGTGGAGGATTAGCCTATTGAGCCAGGAAGTTGGCCTAATATAAGTTCTGATAAATTTTTGTGCATGGGAAACTCTATCATGCATGCTTTACATCTAGAGATCTGAATAAGTCAGGGCATAATTATTTCAGTTCCTGTGTAACTGTGTTTTTTCCTTTCCATAATTTCATCTTAGAGAGTGATTTTTTTTAACTCAACATATCTAAAATAACTAAATAGTTAAATACAAGAACATGTCTAAAATCATAGACCTCTGTCTTTTTGCATTTAGTGAAGAGAGTTTCTAAAAACATTATGCTGGCTTGTATGTTAATCTGATTTTTCTGGGAAGCAGAGTGCAAGATAGGATTAGATGTACAAGATATTTATTAGGGTGAAAAGGCTTAACAAAAGATAAAGTAGATGGGAGGAATAAATTCAAGAGATCTATTATACAACATGGTGAATATAGTTGTTAACAATGTGTTCTTGAAAATTGGTAAGAGATTTTTAGATGTTTTCATCACAAAAATGCTGTTTGAGAGATAATGTACATGCTAATTAGTTCAATGTAGCTTTTGCACTATGTATACATCCATCAAAGTTGTTTTATGTATGTGATAAAATTTATTTTGAAAAAAGTTACGTTGTGCATCTTTAAAAAGAAATGTGTTCTTTGAAGTTTAAAAGAGATAAAGAAGGTTTGGTAGAGTAACAATCAGAAGCGAGCAGCTCAGACTGTGATTCAGCCCTGACACTGCTGAATGCAGAGGGGTAAGGAAGAAAGTTGGGGTAGAAAGAGTGGAAAGAGTCTTCCAAGAAAATTGCAAGTAGCATCATGATGAGACCTTGAGCTAAATTCTCCCAGTAGGATAGTACTCTTTTTTTCACAGGAATGATCCTATATTCTTTTCGAAACTTTTTATTTAATCGGTACAAACTTTATAAGCACAACTTTAGGAATATAGTGATTATTCCTCCACATACCCGCCCCACCACCCCTACTCTCATCCCACCTCCTCCTCCCTCATCCATTCCATTCTTCATTAAGATTTGAATTTAAATAACTTTATATAAAGAAGAACATCTCTATACTAAGTAAAAATTTCAACAAATTGTACCTATACATACACAAAATATAAAGAACTGTTTGAGAAAAAGTTTTACAGTTAATTCTCATAGTACAACTCATTAAGGACAGAAGTCCTGGATGGGGGGTAAATGCACAGTGACTCCTGTTGTTAATTTAACAATTAACACTCTTATATATGAAGTCAGTGATCACCCAAGGCTCTTGACATGAGCTGCCAAGACTATGGAAGCCTTTTGAATACAAAATCTCAGTATTTAAACAAAGCCATAAGCAAAGTGGAAGTTCTCTTCTCCCCTCAGAGAAGAGTACATTCTTCTTTGATGGCCCCTTTTTTCCCTGGTGTCCCACTCACAGAGACCCTTCATGTAGGACTTTTTTTTTATTATTTTTATTTTTTTTTTGCCACGGTGTCTTGGCTTTCCATGCCTGAAATATGCTAATGGGCTTTTCAGCCAGACTAGAATGCCTTAAGGGCTGATTCTGTGGTTAGAGTGTTATTTAAAGCAGTTGTTATTCTATGAGTCTGCTGGGGGGACTGCTTCCCATGATGGAACATTCTCACCTTTTTAATTCTAGCTATTATTATTACCAGACATTTGATCACATTTGTATGATCCTTTTAACACTTAATCCTATGTATATGATCAATTATACACTTAAAATTATCACTTTAACACTTAAAATGGCATTATTACCACCCAGCTTAATGGGATTTGGAGTCCCATGGCAAATTTTTAGCTTTATTCTTTGACATAAGTCCATAAAAATGCATGCAGAACTATACAACTCCTCCCTCCCTTATTCCCACTCTTGTTTTTTACTGAGATCTATTTTCAATTTATGCACATATGATTAATTCTCTGTTAAGCAAAGAGTTCAACCAATGGTATTCAAAAGGAAAAAAATAAAAAGAACTGTTTCTTGACAATCAAAACAAGGACTATTCAAGTCATTGCTTCTCATAGTGTCAATTTCACTTTTACAGGTTTCCTTTTGGGTGCTATGTTAGTTTTCACACATCAGAGAGAACATATGGTATTTGTCCCTTTAGGATTGGCTCATTTTACTAAGTGTGATGTTTTTCAGATTCATCCATTTTGTTGCAAATGACCAGATTTCCTTTTTTTTAATTTTTAACACTGTATAGTATTTCATAGAATACATATCTCATGATTTCTTTATCCAGTACTCAGTTGATGGGCATTTAGTTTGATTCATATCTTAACTATTATGAATTGAGCTGCAATAAACACGGGGGTGCACATAACTCTTATTTGCTGATGTCATTTCCCTTGGGTAAATCCCAAGGAGTGGGATGGGTGGGTTGAATGGTAGGTCTATATTCAGATTTCTGAGGTATCTCCAAACTGTCCAATTTATATTCTCATCAATAGTGGATTAGGGTACCTTTTTCCTCACATCCTCACCAGCATTTGTTGTTTGTTGATTTTTGTTTGAAAGTGATTCTAAATAAGGTGAGGTGAAACCTCAGTGTGGTTCTGATTTACATTTCTCTGACAGCTAGTGATCCTGAGTATTTTTTTCATGTGTCTGTTGGCCATTTGGATTTCCTGTTTTGCAAAATGTCTGGGGGCCAGCACTTTAGCATAGTGCATGAAGCCGCTGCCTGCAGTGCCGGCATTCCATATGGGCGCTGGTTTGAAACTCTGCTGCTCCACTTCCGATCCAGCTCTCTTCTATAGCCTGGGAAAGCATTAGAAGATGGCTCAAGTCCTTGGGCTCCTTAACCCACATAGGAGACCCTGCAAAAGCTCCTGGCTCCTGGCTTTGTTGAAGAGACTGTCCTTGCTCCAGGGATTACTTTTAGCTCCTTGGTCAAATATAAGTTGGTTGTAGATGCTTGGATTGATTTCTGGCATTTCTATTCTGTTCCATTGGCCTGCCCATCTGTTTTTGTACCAGAACCAGGCTGTTTTGATTATAACTGCCTTGTAGTATGTATTGAAATCTGGTATTGTGATGCCTCCAGCATTATTTTTGTTGCATAAGATTGCTTTTGTTATTCAAGGTCTCCTGTGTTTCCAAATGAATTTCAAAATTATTCTTTTCTAGATCTGAGAAGAATGCCTTTACTATTTTGATTGGTATTGCATTGAATTCACAAATTGCTTTTGGAAAGCATTTTGATGATATTGATTCTTCCAATCCATGAACATGAACTTTTTTTCCATTTCTTTGTATCTTTTTCTATTTCTTTCTTTATTATTTTGTCATTCTCATCATAGAGATCTTTGAATTCCTTGGTTAAATGTTTGAGACCATTTACATTCTGGGTGACTATTTTTAAGTACTGACTTTGCCCGGCCATGTTTCCTTAAATGGTCCTGTTTTTGTATTTTGGATTTCCTTTGTACTTTTGTTGGGTCATTTTCTGTGTTCATCTTTTGTAGTGATGTTCCTGTTTCCGTATTTCTGTGTGTAGCACATCCTTGAGCATCTTTTGTGGGGCTGGGTAAGTAGTTACAAATCCTTTTAATTTCTGTTTGTTATGGACGATGCTTATTTCTCCTTCATTTATAACACGAGAGTTTTGCAGGGTACAGTATTCTGGGTTGACAGCTTTTTTCTTTTAGAACTTAGAATATATCTCGCCATTCTCTCCCTTCCTGTGGAGTTTCTGATGAGAAGTCTGCAGTGAATATAATTGGATTTCCTCTGAATATGATTTGGCGTTTCTCTTGTGCATGTTTTAAGATCTTTTCTTTATGTTTTACTGTGGAGAGTTTTACTACAATGTGTCGTGGTGAAGATCTTTTCTGATCGTGTCTATTGGGAGTTATGTGTACTTCTTGTACTTGGATGTCTCTTTCTTTCTCTAGATAGGGGATTTTTTTCTGTTATTATTTCATTAAGAAGGCCTTCTAATCCTTTCTCTCTTCCCATGCCTTCTGGAACTCCTAAGATCTGTATGTTGGGTCATTTTATAGAATTTTGTAGATCTGTGCTTTTTAATTCTCTAATTTCTTCTTTTATTTGGCCTAACTGTAATATTTCCAGAAATTTGTCTTCTAGTTCTGATATTCTTTCTTCTGTCTCACCTATTCTGTTGTTAAGGCTTTCCACTGTATTTTTTATTTGATCTATTGAATTCTTCATTTCTAGTATTTCATTCTGACTTCTCTTTAATGTCTCAATTTCTTGGGAGTGATTTTCATTTAGATTATGAATTTGCTTCTTATTGCTTCTAAGTAATCTGACAATTTTCTGAATTCTGTTTCTGGCAAATGCTCAATCTCTTCTTCACCTTCTATTATTGAAGAAATGTAGTGTTCCTTTGGGGGGCTCATAGTGTCTTCCTTATTCTTATTTAAGGTTTTTCCTATGTTTCTCAGCACTGTGCATTTTTTCTTTCTTTTTTTTTTTCTACTTGCTTTTCTCCTTAACCTGTGTCTTTGTGCTTGTGGTGAGGTTTCCCTCTGCTATGAGCTGCTATGTGCCTGTTCATAGCAAATGGAAGCACACACACCCCACCCCACCCCCCCAGCTCCTGGAGTCCTGCTCACTTCTCAATCGTGATGGGGGTGGGTACCAGCTCTGGTGCACGAAGCCCCACCTACTGGGCCTCAGCTTGCTACTCACTGGTGAATGAAATGAGCTCAAGTTTTTGATATTCAGAATTTCTCCTTGTTGTACAGCTTGTGTGGTGGGGAGAATACTACTCTGAAATGTTGTGGTTCTCATCCCTGGGAGAGGGGTGTTGTGAGGTGGCCCCTGCAATTGACGGGCGTGTGCATGTTAGGCAAATGTGGTAGCCCCCTGCTTACATTCGAAAATGTAAACAATCAATATGGCTTCTCCCAGTCTGCTGAAGGTCTGGCTTGGGGGGAGGGGTGACATAGTTGGGCAGGAACTTGCCAGACCTCTCTGTTTTTTCCCTATACCTTCTCTTTCTTCCATCATGGAACTTCAAATGCAGTTCTCCATATTCCCCCTCCTGCTGCTATCTGTAGGGCCAGGGACTCATGATTTCCCATCTAACCTGCTCCACTAGGGGGTGGTGCCAGCCTCCCCATTCTGTGTCTCTGCTGCACCTCCACCATGCCTCTGCAGCGTCCCTTTCTTATTGCTTTTTCAGCGTGGACCTGCCCAGAATTTCCCACAGGTCTATCTCTGGCTTGTATCCTCTCTCCTTTTTAACTATTTATTTTGCCCTGCATGACTCAGATCATCCTGTTGCTATACCACCATGTTGGGCAACCTGTCCCTACCCCGATCCTACATTTTAAACACTCCACTGTAGCCAGTTACTGGCTAAGAGCATTCCAGGAAATGTATCACTTTGTCATAAATATGATATTGAGGAGAGTTAGCACTCTCAGCTATGTTCCCGTATCAGGGAATCTGAGAAGTGCATTTTCATGGCCTCACATCATGGAGGGCTGTGAAGTATAAAGATAACTTGGGCATTAGACCTACATTCTACGTCTACTGCTTAGGATCTCCCTGACCTTAGGAAGCTTTTGTTAATCCATCTATAAAATGCGGGAACTAAAGAATATTCTATTTACTGTAGTTAAACAGTTCAGAGAAGCAAACAACAGAGAAAGAGCATTTGAATTTTGAAGATACAGATAAAAATATATTGAAAGGTAGGGAACAACAATTATATTAGGTTCAATTTATGAAAAAATGTGATAAAACATCAACACCACCAACCACAATGCATTTCCCTACTTTCTCTAATGAATGTCTTCAGAATAGATGTTTTTAAAATATGTTTTCTTAGTGTTTTTAACCTATCATGGAGAACCTGGTTATCATTCTCCTTCTTTATGAAATGCTTGGTTTGAGAAGGTGCTATGTCAAGTTTCACAAATTAATTGCAATGTAGCATTCTGAGCTGGAGGAAGATGACTGGAAGTCACCTCTCATTCTCTTTTTCACTCAGCTGAAGCAAAATTTGGAGTCTCTAGAATAGCATTGTGCCCTGGAGTACAGCTTGAAAACTTGAATGACATCTAGTTCATAAGTGGCTCAGCTGGCATCTCAGGCAGGGAATACATGAACCAGGCTCAGACGCAGCTGATGATTTGATGTCCAGATGTGAGGAAGGGAGGAAGGAGGCTCAAAGCATTAGCCAGAGTAGATCATAAAGGAGAACAATAGCAATGGAGAGAAATGAAAGAGAAGCCCAGCAAGATGACAAGGCAAGTTGGAAGGGGGAGAATCATTCATCTCCTGTGAATGCCCCCATGGCAGAAAGATGGATTAGTGCTGTCAGAGCTGTTATCCATTCCATCAGCTTTATTATATGGTAGAAAGCTACCTGTCACTTTCTTGGCTGCCTGCAGTGGTACAATCCTGGCTCCTTTTCTCCAATGCATGGCAAACATTGTCTATGTTTTTGTTTTGAGGCAGTTCTAATATTGGTTTGAATCACGGGTATATCCATCATATGCTTTTCCTTCAAAAAGTCATAACAAGCAGATTTTCTGTCCAGCATAGAGAGCTGATAAAACAAATGCTACTATTTATCAAGTCTAATGGATTTTTTGCAAAGGTATTATAGGAATAAAGAATAAAAAGTCATCGATGGTCTTACAATAAATACCTAATACCTTATTGCCTACTTACAAGGTAATCTTCATTTCCACAATATATGGCTCTTCAAAGACTTAAGTTGTGGTCATATGGCTTACCTGCCAGGAGATGGCAATAGTGATCTATTTCCCTATTGAACCTTATATAGGTGTTCATTCCACCAAAAATAAACAAAGTGCCAAAGTGATTGGGGTTTCCAATCCTGTTTTACAATGTAAAATTATCCATTTTAAATCCTTGAATTATTAAGTTGTTTCTAATCATTCACCATCTGATTTTACCAAAAGCATTGTCATGACAGCTTTCTTGAGACCCAAACATAATCATTTTGCTCTTCTGGAAGCAATAACACAATTTTGAAAAAAATCTACACATAAAATCAGAAATTTTACAAAAGCCATAGCCAGTGAGTTACAATCAGAAGTTTATAAAATTACACAGATTACTACTTAGACAAGGACCACTCAGTTTTTAAGGAATTGGATCAAAATCTCTTGGGTTTACTGGATAAGACTTCAGCGCTTCAGATCAGGCCAACCATTCCTACCAGAGTTCAGGGTGATACTGTCATTGTTCATCCTGAGTTAAGTTAAATATGGAACTGAAACTCTATAGGGTTTTCCATTAATGCTATATACATGTCCTGTGGTTTGACCCTGGGATCTGTAAAACTCAGTATTTTTCCTTTTTCTTTGATCTTTTGGGGAGACCAGGTATGATTGTTTTTGGTAAGCTTGTACGATCCACTTCTACTTTTTATCCTTTTATTATTAGCATATCTTTAACTCTGGGTTGGTTGATCAATTCTATTAAATTGTATTTCCATTGTAATCCATACTGAATCTCTTTTGGAAATATATCTAATTTAAGTCTTTGGAGACAATTAAGCAGTATACTCACTTTGTACAATAATTAAACCCATTCTTTGTTAGTGATAGTTTGTGGCTTTATCCATATCCTGTTGATTTTCCTAAAAAAAAAAAAAAAAAAAAAAAAAAAAAAAAAAAAAAAACCACACACACACACAACATAAAAGTCACCTTAATCTCTTACAAGTATGTGTAGGATGTCTCTGGCTACTATTTCTTATCTAGGGTATTATTAAAATAAAATATCCACATTCAGAGTGTTTTAGTAAGCATCTTCAGTTTGTTGCCCATAACATTTTTTTCCTGGTTGCTATATTTGAGTCATGTTGCTCTAGCTATTACAAGCTCTTGGTCTATTGCATGATCTACTGCAGATGGATTCCATATGGTTCTGGAGGATTCCATGCAAAGCATTTTTAGCCAGTCTGAAATAAGAGAAACATTATTTAATTAATTATGCTGCTATAATGTTTAAAAATAACACTGCATTATGTTATAGGAAGAAAGTAGAATTTCATAAATTTATATATATTAAGGCAGTACCAGAACCTGGCTTTTCAAAAAAAAAAAACAAATGAAAAATAGGTAAATTAAATTCTACAATAGATTGTTAGCTGTGTTGTCATCTGTGATTAAATGATTTTTATCAACAATTGTTTCCACATAAACCTAATACAGTTTACAATCTATATCTATTTGATTGCAAGAGTATGCTGACTAATTTACAATTAAGTATTAAAATGAATAATGTGACTTCTGGGTGTGAGTTGCATTTCCCATGCTTTTATTTTGATTTTTAATCTCCGATTAACCTAAGGAAGCTCACACCCATGTGCTGCTTACATTAAAGAAAGTATGTAGCTGAGCCAGTCTTGCAACTATTTGCCTGTCCTCACTCTTCCAAATTTTTTCTTATGTATCACAAAGAAATCTGCAGCCTCTCATTTCTATTGGTCAGAGAGGCACTTGTGGGGGTTCAAAAGGTGTGAGGAAGCCAGAATGATAATTCTCTCATCTCTTCTTTGGGCAATTTCTGTGGCCATGGCTAAATCTCTCCTGCAAAGATTTCTGCTCTGACAGATGTCCCTGGCTGCAAGGCTCCAAGGGTTAACCTCTTCAAAGACCCTCCACCCTTCAGGGGTCTCTGAGACTTCTTGTTGCTGCTCACTTCCAGGTTGCCTGACTGGTCCTTTTTGGGTTTCTCAGCCTATCCATTACCTGTGTAACCAATTGCTTGCATTACATATTCTCTGTTTTAAAATCCTAAAATGATTTCTATTTTCCAGGTAGATCATGACTATAGCATAGGATTTAGAACCAAATACACTTAGCATGGAACAATTCTGTGTGACTGTTTTGTCAGTTTATTATTTTGCATATTTTTGAAACAGTTCAAATGTGTTTTCATTTTACGTGCTGTGTTCTAAGTGCCATATGCCATGGCTGTGCTGTCTTAGAGGAAACTGTTATGCCAGAACTGAGTAAGGAAGAACATAGCAACAGAGAGGAGGAAAACAGACTATAGAGGATTCACAGGCACAACATTCAAAAATAATCAATTGCAGAATCTCCTAGGGTTTTGGAGTATCTCATCTTTCCTAAAATGTTAACATTTTACAAGATATTAAATCTACTGTATTTTAAGTTTATGCAGGAAAAAAATGTGCCACAGTAAATTAACTTTGGAGAATAAAGAGTTCAACTGAACCAAGTAGCTTTTTAAAAATAGCACTGCATGTTGGAGAATTGAATTTGTTGATGAACCTCCCACATCTCCAAGAGACTAATCTATTTTATTCCTTCAGTTCATATAGATATTTGATTTCAAGATTCATGCATTTATTTGCTCACTTAACTAATATTTATTGATCACCTAGTTTTTTAGTCACTGTTATAAGGATTTGGGATACAAGAAGAGAGAAACAAAGCTAAACATCTCAACTTAATTTGTAGTGGGGAGAGAAAGACAACAAACAGATACGTAAATTATATGGTAAGTCAGATGATAGGTACCGTGGAAAATAATAAAACTGAGAAGGAGCGCAGCGGGTGCTGGTTTTAAGGTAAAGTGTGTTGTTTTTAAACAGTGTGGTGAACAAAGGTCCCAGTGAGCAGAAGCAGCAATTCATGTGGGTCCGGATTCCTCAAGGAGAAGGTAGCAAATGCCAAATCCTTGAGGCAGAAGCATGCATGGGATTTTGGGCAACAGTAAGAAAGCGGTTCTTCATGAGGCTGGTGCATTGTAAGAGACAGCATCAATTTCAAAACAGCTTTGAAAACAAAGATTTAAAAGCAGAACAAAGCAGTAAAGCTCTGGTGTAGTCAGTGTACACATATGTTTTTAAACTAACTGGCGCGATAGCATACATTTATCTCTCAGTACCACATTTCTTGCTGGTTTGAGGCTAAGTTTTTTCACACACAGCATCTAAAGTTCTTCTAAGTTGCTAATGGCCCCTGGTTATAATGTATCACATCATGGTGACATGCTGTTTCTCATTATTTTTGCTTGTGTCTCTGCCCTCTGTACAACTGGCAATGTAATTTGGATTCACATTGAAGAATTCTAGGATTTCGTTCTGCATTTTTTATTTAGGTACACTTTTAGTTTCATTTTCCTGCTTAATTTAATTATATATTGCTGCAAGTTAAATAGCTTCTCTTCAAAGGCAGCTGGGAACTTTTGCTTTCTAACCTTACAGATACCTTTCAGATCAGTCACACCAATTCGTCCCAGCTTTGAACTGCTTCTGATACATTCAGAGATGCCTTATCTTTGTCCAAAGTCAGCAGCTGCCACTTCACAGCCCCTCCTCCATCTGGCACCTGAAAAACTTCTTTTGACATTGATTGGGAGATGCATCTCTTTTAAAAAAAACTTGAAAATATAAATGCAAAAAATATATTTGATCTCAGAACTCATTTTTCATGAGGCAACTCAAAGGACCAATATTTCATGGAGCACACTGGGAGAAATACTGATCAGGATAAATCATAATTTTTATTTATTTATTTATTTTTTTTGACAGGCAGAGTGGACAGTGAGAGAGAGAGACAGAGAGAAAGGTCTTCTTTTGCCATTGGTTCACCCTCCAAATGGCCGCCGTGGCCACTCCCATGGGGTGCAGGGCCCAAGTACTTGGGACATCCTCCACTGCACTCCCATGCCACAGCAGAGAGCTGGCCTGGAAGAGGGGCAACCAGGACAGAATCCGGCGCCCCTACTGGGACTAGAACCCGGTGTGCCGGCGCCGCAAGGCGGAGGATTAGCCTAGTGAGCTGCGGCGCCGGCCAAATCATAATATTTTTAATTTAACAGCATTTTTATAAATAGCACCTGAATGCATGATTTTTGTATAAGATGTAAACAATATAGACATGCACAAGACGAAATAAAAAGTCCTCCCCTGCCACCAGATCCACTCTTGTTCCTTTTTCCCAGGTAGCCTCTTTGGACTGTAAATGATGTGGGTTCCTCAGAGACTCTTTGAGCATTTACATGTAAATATATATCTGGATACACATGCATATGTATACAGTCTATATATTATTCATATACACATATAAATCCATATATGAGCAGATATATGTCTAAGAATGTAATGTAGACTAGAAATACAATTGATATAGAATTCAGGATAGAACCATAATTATCTACATTGCTTCTTATGAATCTTGTATACATAAGTTTCAGAAGTCTTTGTCATTGCAAAGTACTGTATATGAATTTTTAGTATGCTATCATTTGAATATACCACAAATTGTTCAACTTTTCCTTCATTAAACAATACATTTGAGAAGGGGTTTGGTATTACAAACAATGTTCTGGAGAATATCCTGTAATTACATCTTTTTATCAACAGATACTAACAACATAATTGTCCTTAAAGTACATGTGGATTTTTGGATCCAATAGAAACTGCCAGACTGTTGTCAGTCAGACCCCATAG
This sequence comes from Oryctolagus cuniculus, assembly GCF_051225735.1. Classification (NCBI taxonomy): domain Eukaryota; kingdom Metazoa; phylum Chordata; class Mammalia; order Lagomorpha; family Leporidae; genus Oryctolagus; species Oryctolagus cuniculus. Next base: position 103,386,736 of record NC_142870.1, read on the forward strand.
ACTGTATTCCTACCAACAATGTATGAAAAGGCCAATTGTTCTGAATCGCCCTCCACATTTATTCTTCAGTTTTTTAAATTTATTTTTCTAAATAATATCGGGGGAAATTTCATGTTTTAATTTTCATTTCTGATTGTTTGATATTTTGAATGCCTTTTCATTTCTTCTATAAACGTACTATGCATTTTTTGCTCGTTTTTCTATTGGGGAGTTTGCTCCTTAAAACTGATGCATAGGAATTCTTTTTCATAGAAATTCACCTTTTAAATTAGGGTACTAATATTTTCACACCCAAGTAGTCACTTGTCTTTGAACTCTGTTAGTTATTTCTTTCTGAAAGAAAGTTTTAAGTTTTAATGTGAAATGATTAACATTTTCCTGTCTTATTTTATGGGCTTTTTGTGACTCATCTTTTCAATTAGCCAGGAGATTAATTTGTATTCATTATGTGAAACAGAATGTAGTCATTAGATAACATAATTGTTGAGGAAATGAGAGAAAACAAACAAATACAAGAAACAGGAGTCAAACTTAATGGAAGTGCTTCACTCAAGGAACAACAACAGGTAATTCAAATCTAGAGGTGGGAGGTGGGTAGTTTAGATTTGCTGAGTGACTGGAAGGTCCAGTGTGGTTTGCAAGGCCTGAGAATTATTTTTATGATGTTAGTGTGAGGGGTGATCGATGGAACATTTGTATGTGCATTATTCTGAGCTGTGTGTGAAGGGGTACAAGTTACTTCTCACATGGTACACCTAAATTCAGTCACTGGGTGACAGCACATTTTCCAGCAGAGGAAATAGATTTAGTGAACTGGGTGGCGTTCTCTGCCACAGAATGTGGATTTACTTTTCTTTTGTAAATGAATAACCCATTTTCCCATGATCTTTTATAGAGCAGACCAGCTTTTGACAAAATATTGCCTTCACTATAAATATATTGACATATACCCATAATCTGTTAGAAAGGATTTAGGCCATCTTCCACTGCTTTTAAAGTATATAGCAGAGAGCTGGATCAGAAGTGGAGCAGCCAGAACTCAAAATGGTACCTATATGGGATGTTGGCACTGCAGGCAGCAGCCTTACCCACTATGCTACAGCGCTGGCCCCCCAGGGACTTATTTTTAGCTCTCATTCTACTGTGATTTCTTATTGGTGGTATATCATTCTTTTCTCATATTTTGTTGATTTTGTGTGTATTTGTCTATATGTTTGTGTGTTTTCTTTCCATGGAGTGAGAGGGGAGCTTTATACCATAATTATTTCTTTCTTGTGCTCATCCTTGACATTTTAATTCACATGATTGAAGAACTTAATATCACTGATGATAGGGCCAAGTACAGAAAGTATAAATGAATTTTTCCCTTTTTATTCAGGTGATAGGTGTGAATAAAAAATATTAATCTCCTTAACTTCCACATTCTTTTCTTTCATCGCTCTCAACCTTTCCAACATATTTGACTCAGTGTATAGTTCTCTCTGCATCATGCTTTGTCTGTCCTTGATGGGTCAGCATGCCTTTTGGTTAGAACTTTTTCTCATTTCTCCCCTAGGATTTTCACCAGGAAAACTGGTAACCCTCTGCTAGAGAAAGACCATTCTTAAGTCAAAGAAAATAGTGAAAAAGGCAAAGCTTTGATTGTTTATTCAGCCACATCTTATTGCACAAGTAATAAAATATTCTTGACCTAAAGGACATAACTTACTTATATCCTAACAGAGAGAGCAAACAATTGAATGGAATAAGTATTAGCCCAAAGGTGTTAAATATGCTTAAAAGTAACTCTTCTTAAAGCATTCTTCATGGAACATCAGCACTGGTATCTTCTGTAAGTTTGCTAGAAATATAGACTCTGAGGACCACCCCAGATCTCAGAAGTAAAAATTTCCCTAAGATCCTAAGGGATTCTCATGCACACTACAGTTTGAGAAGCACACCCAGAGTGAATCATGTTTTGTTTCATAGAGAAAACAATTGCAGACATCTCTATAAAGAGTACATATGACTTTAGGACATATGGTTGGTCATTCCTAGATCCAAAATTTTGATCACATTTTTATCTTTTATTCTATTACTTTTCTCGTCCTTTGCAACTATATCTAGCTTAATTACCTAGATCCCTGTGGGTATAAGGTAGAATGTAAATTCTCTGGAGAATTAGTTCTCTGTGATTACACACTACTGACGAATGGTAGATCTTAACCATTTGGATTTTACTTATGTTTTCGGTTTCTGGGATGGGAGTTAGAGGATTTATTCAGGTGCCATCTTCCCAGTCCCTTGCAAACTGGTTGACAATGACAAATGCCAGAGTACAATCGTTCTTTAAGTAAAGCCACTAACTTAGCAACCTGTTAGAGATATTCTCTGAAACTGTTTTCTTAAGAGTCCTTTCCCCCAAAATGAAGAGTATTTCAAATACAAGATGGAAGGCCTAGCTCCACTGCTTTTACATCATCTTAGATGGAAGAGCAATCGCAGAATTATCAAAATGGCATGCACATTATTAAACACACTTTCTTGTCTTTTAGCATGCCTTGAGACTGGAAGATTTAAAAAATGCTGAGTAAAATTTTGTATGCTTTAACCAAAATGATAATGAAATTATTGAAATTATTTTACAACGCTTTCCAAATTATTTCATCCTTGTAGTCCCAGCTAGAGACTACATATCATTGTGATGCTTGTTCTGATCATCACAGCATTTCTGAATACCAACCAAGAAGAAAACATTGGCTTGGTTAATAATTGCTTAACTCCACAGTTCCTTTTTGTATCTTGTTTACAATTTGATTACAATACCCTTGAGTACATGTTTATTTTTTTTGTATCCACATGCCTTGTACCTAAAAATTTTTCAGAGTAAATTTCTGTGGATCTTCATTAGATAACAGTTGCTTTTTAACATTTTAACTAAGGTAATTCTGTTCAAAATAGAATATGGAAGATCATTTCTGAGGATTTGGGGACCTAAACTAAAGCAGAGAATACAGCTTTGAGGAACTTATTTGACAATTTTGTGGTCTTACTGTGTCCTAAAAATTGGTGAACTCTTTAGCATTTATTTCATAACATATCCTGTTGTGTTGTTCTGTTTTCAGGCTAAAATAAAATACTCTAGGAAAATAAGTTATGGTGGAGCAGCCATGCTTCACTGTAGTCATAGCTATGGCCGTAGAAGCCAGAATAAAGTGTGATTTTTCCATTTTAGGATGTGCAGGCAACAGTGTGAGTCTAGACTCTTCCTGAGGATTTCAGGCCTCCTGTAGTTTTGCTTCAGATCATGAAATCCCTCCCTTTTAACTTTGGCTATGGTCTACTGTATTAATTTCCTAGGGCTCCCATGATGAAGTACCACACACCGGGTGCCTTACAACAACATAAACTTATTATGTCACAGTTATGGAGTTAGATGTGTAAAATCAAATAATAGGCAGGGCCTTGCTTTCTCCAAAACCTGTAGGTGTTTTGTGGGGAAACAATTCAAACCATAACATCAACAAAACTACTCTCTCTTCCAATGTATCCCATATGACTTTTCCCTTCAGATAGAAGTGCCAAATTTAACAAATACAGAAACCTCAGTTACATTTGAATTCCAGATAAAGAATAAAAAGTTTAGCATAGTTGTATCCTAAGGAACCCTTGATGTATTATTTTTTTTAAAGATTATTTTATGTAATTGATAAACAATTACTGAGAGGGGTAAAGACAGAGAGAGAGGTCTTCCATCTGCTTATTCATTCCCCAAATAGCTCCAATGGCTGGAGCTGAGCTGATCTGAAGGCAGGAGCCAGGAGCTTCACTTGGTCTCCCACGTAGGTGCAAGGGCCCAAGGACTTGAATCATCCTCTGCTGTTTTCCCAGGCAGATTATCAAGGAGGTGGATAGGAAGTAGAGCAGCTGGAACTCAAACTGGCACCCATATGGGATGCCAGTGCTGCAGGCTGGGTCTTTAACCCACTGCACCCCAGCACAGGCCCCTGCTGTATTCTTATAAAAATGTTTTTGCTTACTTGAAATTCAAATATATCTAGGATTTCATTTTGCAGCCTTGCTTCTAGGACTCCACCATTTGGTTTGCTTAAACTCATACACTGATTTTTGTATCCAAGAGTTGGCTCAAATGCCACCTACAACAAGAATTCCCTGGTTTTTCTCTGTCTGGAAGTAATTTCCCTCTCATTTGAACTGAGGCCCATGACACTGAAAACATTCAACCTTGTATTAAAATTATTTATGTATATATCTCAGCAAATCTATTAGATAGAAATTATTGGAGGGCAGAAGGCTTTTATGAATCTATTGATTCAGTATTTAGCTCAGTTCTTTGGGTTAGTAGGCATTTTTTTTTTTTTTTTGACAGGCAGAGTGGACAGTGAGAGAGAGAGAGAGAGAGAAAGGTCTTCCTTTGCCGTTGGTTCACCCTCCAATGGCCGCCGTAGCTGGAGCGCTGCGGCCAGGTCACCGCGCTGATCCGATGGCAGGAGCCAGGTGCTTCTCCTGGTCTCCCATGGGGTGCAGGGCCCAAGCACCTGGGCCATCCTCCACTGCACTCCCTGGCCACAGCAGAGAGCTGGCCTGGAAGAGGGGCAACCTGGACAGAATCCGGCGCCCCGATCGGGAGTAGAACCCGGTGTGCCGGCGCCGCAGGTGGAGGATTAGCCTAGTGAGCCGCAGCGCCGGCTGCATTGTTGTTCTTACTTTGAGTTTCTGAAATAAAACAAAAGCTACACTCCACAGCTAGAGAAGATAGAAAGACATGAAAAATAATTTCTACCCACAGTAGAACTCTGAGGCTTTTACAAAATGCTCCCTGTTTTCTAATGTGCTCCCTCCTCAGCAAACTGCTGGTTTGACCTACACTAAAACTTCATCATCAGGCATAGGCTCCCATTTCCCTGATTTATTATAAAGGATTAAAGTGCTCACTGGTATTTACTTTTGATGATTTATGCCTAGATTATATTTACAGTCAGTGTGGAAGAAATATTGAGGAGTGTATTCACACCAACATTTCTCAGAAACAGCTGGGCTAAGTGTAGATTGGCAGCACAAAATAGAAGAAGTAGGAGAGCCAGGCTCATTTTCAATAGCAATAATCACTCTCTGCATTAATATGCAAGATAGAGGTGCTCTTTGTTCATGCGTTCATTGATTTAGCCAACCAAGAGGTCATTAATCACTGAGTTAGTCAAAAACCATATTAATGTGGGTATGTATTGGGTAACACCTTCATGGTCTTTCTAATGCTAGGTACATTTCCAATCAAAATCTAATGGAATTCTGGTGTTCATGCTGAGGGACTGAACTAGTACCCTCCTTAAATTGTGTTTAAAAATTCCAATATTAAAAAAAATGTTATTTAACCTAAACTGTTCAACAGTGGGTATTATTAGATACATCCCACCTTCACATGTGATAAAAAAGAAGAAAAATAAGAAAACAGTTAGTATTTATGAATAGAGTTAAATCTTTATATTAAAGTTATAATAATAATAAATAAATAATAAAGTTAAATCTTTAAATATTATCTAAGTGTTTATGCCATTGTGAGTTTAATCTTTGCATGTTTTACTCTTTGGAAACAAAATCATCTTATATTAGAGTTTTATCATACTAACTTACAGTATGAGATGACGGTTACATCTGTACCTGTAAAGTTTTATGATAATTTATGCTATAACAGTTTCTTTTATTGTAATTAACATCTTCTAAATGTCAGCTTGGAAAACTTTTTTCCCCTACCCACCCAAAAATGATGTGTAAGAAGTGACAATTAATGTGCTAATTGAGTCTATTAGTGAGAGTACAGTCTGGGAAGAAGAGCCAGCAGAAGCACAGAGGAATGGGGGATTGGTTGTAGCAATAACAGTTTCTGCAATTGCAGGCCACACTGGAGAGGATCTGCAAAGATGAATTAGAGCATCAAGAAAAGTTGCTAATAGGATCAGTAAAGCCACAAACACCTAGTTGCTGGCACAGGACCGTAAGGTAGGGCTGAGGAAGAGGCTGGTTCTCTAAGTTTGGGCTCCTGCAGATCAGTACATGGTGAGGAAGGGGAACTGACTACAGAATGAGGGAGGGTGGAATCTGCTGGCCGTGTGCACCTCTCTGCCATGTGGTTTGTTGGGATGACTTACACAGTGGGTGGTGGCTGCATTACTTCTGACTTCCAAATCTCTTTTGGCCAACTCTGACCAAAAATACACAGGGAAGGGATGGATGGTGGCAATGCAGTTCCAGCTTAGATAAACTGAAACAGAAAAGAACCATAACAGTGGGATTGGGCGACATCTTCCTACATTCCTACTGAAAAATCTGTGTTGCCTCTGGCAGCTGAAAGTTCTAGTCCTGTAGAGATGCTGCCTAAATGCCTCTCAGAGGGGGCACACCTCCTGAAATAAGAGGCTTGGCTGCAGTTTCTGCTTATGCCAAAACAGGCCAGGGATGGGCATACCTGCTCCAAAGGAATGTGGCAGCAGGAGCAGGAGGGGGTTAATGCATATTAATTGGTACCTGGAATATTTTTGGGAATTTGTAAATTTGCATGAGCATCTAAATGCTCTGTCTTTGAAGATTTACAACACAGCTCTAATCCCTATCTTAGACCACCAGACTAAATTCCTTTTCCCAAATCCTTAAGTTGATATATAACATTGCCTACATGCCTGCTGGTTTATAGACTTGCTGGTACCCTCTAAATAGAAGTAGGAGTGCATAGCTATCCAGGGGCACACCCTTAGAATGGATGCTCTTAGAATGGGTGTCCTGTTTCCCCACTTGAAAAACTCTACATAGTACATAGTCTTCAGTTCTCCATCAGTATTGGGTGACCCTCAGCAAGTACCTTAGACAGGAGATCAATTTCCTTATTTGCTAAAGGAAGCCTTAGAGTCATTCCTAATTTTAATATTTGAAGAGAATTGTATCATATTTAGCCCACTCCTGCTAAAATTCATATAATACAGTAGAACAGATTTTGTAAAAGCATAATAAAGATTATATAGGAGTGTAATAAAACCTAGAGATACAAGTTTGGAAAGATTCATCAGTTCCTGCCAGCCCCAAAATTAGAACTGTCTACAGACACTGACTGTAATATGTAATCATAAGGGCCAACACAAAACAGAAAAAAACCACATTTGATCCCAATCTGGAGTTTGTTTATTTTCTTTCATGTCATTTCTCCCACAACTATATTTAAATTTTTTCTAAGGCACTTAAATGATTGGTTTTTCTTGCTTTGCAATTTCTTCAGTGTGTTAGATAAAAAAGGCTTTACTGGTGAAGTTAATTTCTATGTGAATTTAAAGATTAATAGGGGAAATGGTTTTAACAACACTGAAATGAAATTGTTTTTTGCAATTAAAGAACACATACATTTAACAGAATTATTTTTAGTCCAGCATTTTGATGCACCTATTATGTGACGGCCACTCTATCAGTCTGACAATGAACACACTTGTTCAAAGAGACACAAGCATGAGGCTAGCCCACCACACACATAGCCACAAGATACTTTTGTCAAGAGGAGCTGAATTCTATGAAGGATTTTGCATAAAACGTTTGAAAACAAAGAGGAAAGCGAAGAAAGGCAGTTTTGAGGAAGTGGTCCTTTTTCTTTCTTTCTTTTTTTCTTTCTTTGTTTCTTTGACAGGCAGAGTGGACAGTGAGAGAGAGTGAGAAAGGTCTTCCTTTGCCGTTGGTTCACCCTCCAGTGGCCGCTGCGGCCGGCACACCGCGCTGATCCGAAGCACCTGGTTCCCATGCGGGTGCAGGGCCCAAGCCCTTGGGCCATCCTCCACTGCACTCCCGGGCCATAGCAGAGAGCTGGTCTGGAAGAGGGGTGACCAGGACAGAATCTGGCGCCCCGACCGGGGCTAGAACCCGGTGTGCTGGCGCCGCAAGGTGGAGGATTAGCCTATTGAGCTGCGGAGCCAGCCGGTCATTTTTCTTTATTTGCTCACAGATTAATAATGTTCAAAGTAGTTATCATGATGAAGGGAATAGAATACAAAAGGAAATCTAGTCAAAAGAACATCAAATGATAAGCAGTTAGAGAAATATGATTCATTGTGGGAATGAGTACTAGGCATTGGGATAAGCACTTAATTTCATCCCAGTAAAAATCCTGTGATTTGGAACTAGACATGATCTTGGCCTACTTTAGAATGTGATGAAAAAAATGGAGAGAAGGAACAACTTTTAAAAGATATTTAGTAAGCAATTTATTATATTGATTATAAACATTGGGTTGTGAGGGATCAATTTTGGTAATTCTTTTAAAATAATTATGGATCTACATATCTTATTACATGCAAATTGCTAGTATAATCTTATTATTGTTTTGGAGTATGGTAGATTGATTTCTGTGCTGTTGAGATTCAAGAGTAGTTTAGCTCACATCACAGACACTGTAAGTAGCCAACTCTGTATCTTCACTTATTCTAATGGGGAAGGAATCCCCAGAGCTGAAAATAAAATAAAATCTTTCATTCCCATATAGTTCCTGTAGATACAGGTAAGTATATGACACAATTGTGTCAAAGGAGATATATGTTTACTGGATTTTTCTGGGAGAGTTTTAGTACCTTTTCAAGTCTATCACCTTTATTTTCTTGCTTGCAATCCAGCCACAATGTCTAGAAATGCAATACCCATTTTTTGATGACACATCAAGAGTGGCAAAATATGGGCCCAGCATTGTGGTGCAGTGAGTTAAGTTGCTGCCTACAATCCTGGTAACACTTTGGGCAGTGGTTTGAGACCCAGCTGCTCTACTTCTGATCCAGCTCCCTGCTGATGTACCTGGGAAGGCAGTAGAATATGACCCAAGTACTTGAGCTCCTGCACCCACATGGGAGACCAGGATAGAGTTCCAGACTTCAGGTTTATGCCTGGTCCAATCCCATTCATTGCCGTCATTTGGGGAGTGAACCGGTGACTGGAAGATTCTCTCTCTCTCTCACTTTCTCTCTCTCTCTCTATCTTACTCTCTCTCTGATTTGCAAATAAATACATAAGTAAATACTTTTTTTTTGACAGGCAGAGTTAGACAATGAGAGAGACAGAGAGAGAGGTCTTCCTTCCATTGGTTCACCCCTCAAATGGTCGCCACAGCTGGGGCGCTGCACCCATCCGAAGCCAGGAGCCAGGTGCTTCTCCTGGTCTCCCATGCGGGTGCAGGGCCCAAGCACTTGGGCCATCCTCCACTGCCTTCCCGGGCCACAGCAGAGAGCTGGCCTGGAAGAGGGGCAACTGGGACAGAATTTGGTGCCCCAACCGGAACTAGAACTGGAGGTACCAGTGCCGCAGGTGGAGGATTAGCCAAGTGAGCCATGGCGCCAACTAATAAATACTTTAAAAAAAAAAAAAAAAAGGATGATAAAACAGAAAGATTGAAGAAAATTGGTTGGTTGAACATCTGCACCAGCTCTCAGTTGTCACACCCAGGCCTTTTGTTATTGGCAAAATTAAATTAAAAACACTGTTTCATGCTTTTTATTCTATGTAGGTGGAAGAATTTTGACTTGTGGAAGTTATATCACCTTTCCAAAAGTAGTCTCAAATGTAGCAGATTCAGGAGGAGATAGTGATGGCAATTTTTTTCTATGTTCATTTTTCCAAGGTACTCTGACATTCTCCAGGCAACTGCATACTCTTTGGGGAAGAAAGTACCAGTAATCTGAAAAACACAAGTATTTGTGTTTTCAGTAGGTACAATTCTTTAGTAACTTATCACACTGGCAGATTTAATAAAACAAGATTAAAAGTTTTTGGCTCACTTTGTGAATTATGTTTAATGGGAGACAGAAGATAGTTGAGGTAAAAGCTTGAAGGGAAAGGGCAAAAATGCCCTAAAACATGCACTGAGTATGACTGAATTTTCCTATCTGTCAGAATATTTTCAAGAGATGTACCAATAGGCAAAGTAGAAAATGGCATTAAGATATGCCATTCTTTTCTTGAGCTGGAAAGAATACATATCCAGCAAGTGGTTAACAAGCAATTATACAATTGGCTTAAAAGATCTGGAGGTATGGATTTTTCCTGAAGACGCTTTTCAATTTTCTATTCATCTTGAAGTAGACAGAAGTTGAAAAGTAGAAGCATTTTAAAGTAGGCAGGAAAAGTCACAGAATAAGAAAAGATCACCAATGGCTTCTGTACAAGATATAATCCATTCTGTGTCGTAGTTAGAATATTCTACCCCACAGTAGTAAAATGATGTGCAAATCTGTTACAAAAACCGCAATCAAAATGAACCTAAGCAGCATGAATTAAAACAATAACAAAAAAAGATGTTCAAAAGACAGATAAATGGAGTGTTTTCAGCAAATAATGTAGGAACAGTTGGACATCTGCATGTAAAAACACATAAATCTAGACATAAACCTTAGGCCCTTCACAAAAATGAACTCAATATTGATTATGGACCTAAATGTAAAACATGAAAAAGTAAAACTTCTGGAAGACAGAAAAAAATATTCCAGGTGACCTTGGATTCGGTGATGAGCTCTTAGTTATATTTAACAACAACATTGATAAAGTATATACTATTATAATAACTTTTGCTCTGCAAAACATACTGTGAAAAGAATGAAAAGCTACACAACAGAAGAAAATATTTTCAAAACTTACACCTAAAAAAAGGATTTATATCAAAATATACAAAGAACTCTTAAAAATCAATACTAAGAAAACAAATTAATTAAAAATTGGATAAAAATTCTAAAGACTCAAATAATCAGAAATATATGTGAAGAGAAACCCAGCATAGAAATGTTGAATATCATATGTTTTGAGAGAATTGTTATAAAGTAAAACAATAGCATACCAGAAGATATCTATTAGTATAGCTAACACCCATACAATTCATAATACCAAATGTTGGTTAGGATTGTAGGTTTGGGAACTCTCAATCATGGTTGTTGAGAATATAAAAGGGTTGTAACCACATTGGGAGACAGTTTTCCAGTCTCTTACAAAACTGAACATAGCAGTTGTATTCCTAGGTATTCATTGCTTGATTTGAAAACTTATGTGCACATAAAAACTTGCACACAACTGTTTATAGTGGCTCTACTCATAATTGCCCAGATTGGAAGCAACCAAAATGTCCTTCGATAAATGAATGGAGAAGCAAACTGTGAAACCTCCACAAAATGGAGAATTATTCATTTTTAAACACAAATGAGTTACCAGCCAGTAAAGAACAAGAAGGAAAATGAAATACACATTTCTAAGTGAAGGAATCCATTTACAAGTCAACATAATATATGATTCCAACTCTATGACATTCTGTAAAAGGCAAAACTGAAGAACAGTAAGAATATCTGTGGTGGCAAAGGCTTACATGGGTGGGTGGCAGGGATGATTAAGGGGAGTACAGGGAGATTTCACATGGTAAAACTCTCCTGGATACTATAGTGGTGGATGTGTAATACTATGCAGTTGTCAAAACCATTAAACTGTCAAAACCATTAAATGCAAGATGAAGCTTAATGTAAACTGTAAACTTTCACTGACAATAATGCATAAACATTGATTCATTAAATAAAACAAATCAGCCATACCAATGCATGATATTAGCAGTGGGAAATTGTGTATGAAGAAGGAGGATATCTGAGGTTCCATACTATCTGCTCAATTTCTCTGTACACTTAAATAACTATTATATAAAATAAAGAATTATTTAATTTAAAAATCTGAATTTCAAATATTAGAGTAACAATTTCCTTTAAGTAGCACTGGTAATTTTTCAAAGGAAAGAAACTCACATTGACAACCTTAAAGCCATGTTCTTTCATTGTATTAAAATTCTTGAATGAAAACATCTAGAGGAAAGATTCATCATTACATTTTACTTTCCACAAATGAAATTACAGTCTTAGAAAAGCTGCAGGTTTCCTGAGATCCTTCAGGTAGGAACTGTTAAAGCCAAGTGCAACTGCAGTTTGTTCTCATAAATTCCAAAGCTGTCTAAACTTATCATCGTTTGCTGGTTTTAGGCGTGGGCTGTGCCCTGAACAGATCTTGCTTCACAATCTAGCGTTACCATTTCCCAGTTAGATTACCCTAAGCAAATGACTTACCTCTTAAACTTCCATGTTTTTATTCTCAAAATAACTAAACAACAGTTCTACTTGTTGAGATTATTGTAATTAAGGTTCTTTGCTCATAGTCTGTAACCATCAATATTTGATATAAAGTCTTCTGCTGTTGTCCTCATCTCCCCATCATCAACTGTACCAATGGCTTTGGGTGAATTAAGGAGCTGAGGCGCACGTGAGTAGAAAGCAGATATATAAAAGAGTCCACATTTACCCAGCGAAGACAATGACTTTCTTTTTACAAAGGAGCATAGTGCAGGGCTAGTCAGAGCTGGAGTAAGTCTGGGATCATACTATTCCTCATCCTTCTATATGGCTCAGCATTGCTCTGTGGATAAAGTCAGAGGAAAAAAATATGGAGCTATGACTTCAAAGTGGAACTATCACAAATGGATAGCTCTGGGTGTGTGTTGGAGAGAGGAGGCAAATGTGAGTCAGAAATGTTCTTTTTTCCATTTTACCCTGGTGTCATGTAGGTGTGGTAGGGAGGATTCACTAAAATAGGGTGAGAATTTTTGCTTCTGGAATTTTTAGCAGGAACTACCAGAAAAGCCTTCCCATCTTGTTGTTTCCCCATATCACAATAATGACAATCAGTTTGAAGTTCTCAGAATAATTATGAAATGAACTTAAATTTCAAAGGCATCTCAGATGTTCAGAGGGAATTACTGATATTTAAAACAATGATTCTTAGATACGTGATCACTTCATTCTACTTTGGCACCTGAATGGAAGCTATGAACAAGGACTCACAAATAGCAGATATAAATGTAAAATGAATGAATGAATGAGTAATAACTTTCCAACATTCATCCAAATAGAATTGTTTTACCATGTGTGTCCCTAGAAACACCTTTCATTCATCCACCTCTCTGGGAGAGTCTGACAATAGCTAAGTTTTCTACCAAATATCTCCGCATTTAAGAAATTATGATCCTGTTTGTGACTTCAAAACCTAATACCTGAAAGAGGCAAGAGCAAACATTCCTGATTTTCTTCTCTGAATCAAAAGGAGGAGATCCTTTCCTCTAATTCCTTTGTTAAAACTTTTAAAAAGGGACTGGGTCCCAGGCAGTGCAGAGACTGAAGCAAGATATTTGAGCAACTTGGGCTCGCTTTAGGTGTGATCATGTCATGAAAGAACCAGACAAGGTAAAAGAAGAAATATCACTTGACATAGGTGGATTTTCCTTCAATTAATAACATAAAGTGTTTCACACTAATGTAACTTAAACTTAGCTAAATAAACTTGGAACAAGCAACCAGCTTCTCAGGAATTTTTACTACATTAGTTATTTTGAGGCTTTAAGGTTCATTCATTTCCTTTGATTTTGCTTATCCAAAGTTGCATAATTTAATTTAGATGATATTGTTGTATTTTATCAATTGTTAAACATATTTTTGCATCTCTGAAATCAGATTGTATCTCATAATCAGTGTATCTTAATAATCAATACTATTTTTCTTTGTTTTTTTTTAAACTTTTATTTAATGAATATAAATTTCCAAAGTACGACTCATGGGTTACAATGGCTTCCCCCCCATAACGTCCCTCCCACCCGCAACCCTCCCCTTTCCCACTCCCTCTCCCCTTTCATTCACTTCAAGATTCATTTTCGTTTCTCTTTATATACAGAAGATCAGTTTAGCATACATTAAGTAAAGATTTTAACAGTTTGCTCCCACACAGAAACATAAAGTGAAAAATACTGTTTGAGTACTCGTTATAGCATTAAATCTCAATGTACAGCACATTAAGGACAGAGATCCTACATGAGGAGTAAGTGCACAGTGACTCCTGTTGTTGACTTAACAAATTGACACTCTTGTTTATGGCATCAGTAATCACCCTAGGCTCTTGTCATGAGCTGCCAAGGCTATGGAAGCCCCCTGAGTTCACTGACTCTGATAATTTTTAGACAAGGCCATGGTCAAAGTGGAAGTTCTCTCCTCCCTTCAGAGAAAGGTACTTCCTTTTTTGATGACCCGTTCTTTCCACTGGAATCTCACTTGCAGAGATCTTTCATTTAGTTTTTTTTTTTTTCTTTTTTTTTTTTTTTTTCCCAGAGTGTCTTGGCTTTCCATGCCTGAAATACTCTCATGGGCTTTTCAGCCAGATCCCCATGCCTTAAGGGCTGATTCTGAGGCCAGAGTACTGTTTAGGACATCTGCCATTCTATGGGTCTGCTGTGTATCTCACTTCCCATGTTGGATCGTTCTCTCCCTTTTTTATTCTATCAGCTAGTATTTGCAGACACTATTCTTGTTTATGTGATCCCTTTGGTTCTTAGTCCTATCATTATGATCAATTGTGAACAGAAATTGATCACTGGGACTAGTGAGATGGCATTGGTACATGCCGCCTCCATGGGATTGAATTGGAATCCCCTGGTATGTTTCTAACTCTACCGTTTGAGGTAAGTCAGCTTGAGCATGTCCCGAATTGCACATCTCTTCCCTCTCTTATTCCCACTCTTATATTTAACAGTGATCACTTTTCAGTTAAGTTTCAGCACTTAAGAAGAATTGTGTATTGATTACAGTATTCAAAAAAGGTATTAAGTAGAACAAACAAAAAAAATACTACGAGGGATAACATATCAAGTTGCTCATCAACAGTCAGGGTGAGGGCTGATCAAGTCACCGTTTATCATAGTGTTCATTTCACTTTAACAGGTTTCCTTTTTGGTGCTCATTTAGTTGAGACCTATCAAGGAGAACAAGTGGTATTTGTCCCTTTGGGATTGGCTTATTTCACTTAGCATAATGTTTTCCAAATTCCTAACAGGGATCGCTTTTCAGTTAAAATTTAAACACCTAAGAATAATTGTGTGTTAATTACAGAGTTCAACCAATGGTACTAGAACAAAAAAAATACTAAAATGGATAAAGTATTACATTGTACATCAACCGTCAGGACAAGAGCTGATCAAGTCACTGTTTCTCATAGTGTCCATTTCATTTCAACAAGTTTCACCCTTGCTGCTCAGTTAGTAGTCGCCGATCAGGGAGAACATATGATATTTGTCCCTTTAGGACTGGCTCAATTCACTCAGCATGATGTTTTCCAAATTCCTCCATCTTGTTACAAATGACCGGGTTTCGTTGTTTTTGACTGCTGTGTAGTATTCTATAGAGTACATGTCCCATAATTTCTTTATCCAGTCTACTGTTGATGGGCATTTGGGTTGGTTCCAGGTCTTAGCTATTGTGAATTGAGCTGCAATAAATATTAAGGTGCAGACAGCTTGTTTGTTTGCCAATTTATTTTCCTTTGGGTAAATTCCAAGGAGTGGGATGGCTGGGTTGAATGGTAGGGTTATATTCAGGTTTCAGAGAAATCTCCAAAATGACTTCCATAGTGCCTTAACCAATTTGCATTCCCACTAACAGTGGGTTAGTGTCCCTTTTTCCCCACATCCTCTCCAGCATCTATTGTTGGTAGATTTCTGAATGTGAGCCATTCTAACTGGGGTGAGGTGAAACCTCCTTGTGGTTTTGATTTGCATTTCCCTGATTGCTAGTGATCTTGAACATTTTTTCATGTGTCTGTTGGCCATTTGGATTTCCTCTTTTGAAAAATGTCTATTGAGGTCCTTGGCCCATCTCTTAAGTGGGTTGTTTGTTTTGATGTTGTGGAGTTTCTTGATTTCTTTGTAGATTGTGGTTATCAACCCTTTATCAGTTGCATAGTTTGCAAATATATTTTCCCATTCTGTCGGTTGTCTCTTCACTTTCCTGACTGTTTCTTTTGAAGTACAGAAACTTCTCAATTTGATGCAATCCCAAATGTTAATTTTGGCTTTGACTGCCTGTGCTTCTGGGGTGTTTTCCAAGAAGTCATTGCCGGTACCTATATCTTGCAGGGTTTTTCCAATGCTCTCTAATCATTTGATGGTGTCAGGTCGTAGATTTAAGTCTTTAATCCATGTTGAGTGAATTTTTGTGTAAGGTGAAAGGTAGGGGTCTTGCTTCATGATTCTGCATGTGGAAATCCAGTTTTCCCAGCACCATTTATTGGACAGATGGTCCTTACTCCAGGGATTGGTTTTGGATCCTTGATCAAATATAAGTTGGCTGTAGATGTTTGGGTTGATTTCTGGTGTTTCAATTCTGTTCCATTGGTCTATCCATCTGTTTCTGTACCTGTACCATGCTGTTTTGATTACAACTGCCCTGTAGTATGTCCTGAAATCTGGTATTGTCATGCCTCCAGCTTTGTTTTTGTTGTACAAGATTGCTTTAGCTATTCGAGGTCTCCTGTGTCTCCATATGAATTTCAGCATCATTTTTTCCAGATCTGAGAAGAAGGTCTTCGGTATCTTGATTGGTATTGCATTGAATCTATAAATTGCTTTTGGGAGAATGGACATTTTGATGATATTGATTCTTCCAATCCATGAGCATGGAAGATTTTTCCCTTTCTTGGTATCCTCTTCTATTTCTTTCTTTAAGGTTTTGTAATTTTTCATCGTAGAGATCTTTAACGTCCTTGGTTAAGTATATTCCAAGGTATTTGATTGTTTTTGTAGCTATTGTGAATGGGATTGATCTTAGAAGTTCTTCCTCAGCCGTGGCATTGCCTGTGTATACAAAGGCTGTTGATTTTTGTGCATTGATTTTATACCCTGCTACTTTGCCAAAATCTTCTATGAGTTCCAATAGTCTCCTAGTAAAGTGGCAGTTTTTCTCTCTTAGTACCTGGGCTATATCTCGCCATTCCCTCCTAGCTTGTAGGGTTTCTGATGAGAAGTCAGCTGTGAGTCTGATTGGAGATCCTCTGAGAGTAATCTTACTTTTCTATCTTGCACATTTTAGGATCTTTTCTTTATGTTTCACTGTGGAGCGTTTAATTACAACATGTCCTGGTGAGGATCTCTTTTGGTCATGTTTATTAGGGGTTCTGTGAGCTTCCTGTACTAGGATTTCTCTGTCCTTCTCCAAACCTGGGAAATTTTCTGATAATATCTCACTAAAAAGGCCTTCTAATCCTTTCTCCCTCTCCATGCCTTCAGGAACTCCTAGGACCCAAATGTTGGTTTTTTTAATAGTATCCTGAAGATTCCTGACAATATTTTTTAGATTTCTAATTTCCTCTTCTTTTCTTTGGTCTGACTGTATCCTTTCCTGTTCTCTGTCTTCTAAGTCTTCTATTCTCTCTTCTGCTTCACCCATTCTGTTTGTAAGGCTCTCTAACGTGTTTTTCATTTGATCTATTGAATTCTTCACTTCATTATGATTTCTCATCACTATCACAGTTTCCTGTTGTACTAGTTGTTTCATTTCATTTTGATTCCTCCTTAATATTTCATTTTCATGAGAGAGATTTTCTATCCTGTCCAGTAAGGATTTCTGTAGTTCAAGAATTTGTTTTTGAGAACTTCTTAATGTTCTTATCAATTTTTTGAGATCTGCTTCTTGCATTTCTTCTATCTCATCATCTTCATAATCTTGAATTGGGGTGTCTTTTTCATTTGGGGGCGTCATAGTGACTTCCTTGTTTTTATTGCTTCGGTTTTTGCATTTGTTATTTGGCATATTGGAGATATTTGGTTTCTTCACTGTGGTGATTTTTCTTTTTATACTGTGACTCTAGATTAAGTGGACTGTCTGTTTTGGATGGAGCCTTAGAGGCTTGAGATGGGTGTGGCCTGAGAGCTCTGTTTGGTGTGCCAAAGGTGACACTCCCAGGTCAGGCGTGGTA
Source organism: Oryctolagus cuniculus (assembly GCF_051225735.1). Classification (NCBI taxonomy): domain Eukaryota; kingdom Metazoa; phylum Chordata; class Mammalia; order Lagomorpha; family Leporidae; genus Oryctolagus; species Oryctolagus cuniculus. Next base: position 103,404,559 of record NC_142870.1, read on the forward strand.
GATCTCTCTCTCTCTCTTTCTTTCTTTTTTTGATTCAAAAGGGAAGTAATTCTGCACAGCTGAACGAAGTTGGAGGTAGTTATCAGGCAAATGATATACCCACAGGAGCCAGAGATTGGAAGCTCTTTCCCAAGGACCACACAGGGAATCTGTTCTGCCCTCAGAGTGGGCTCAAATTCTCCTTCAGTCTCCCACTGGGTTGCGAAAGTTATGGAATTGTAGTGTCTCTGGAAAGTACTCACGTGAATTCCATGAGTTCTGTCCCCCACCGTCTCTTTTTTCACAATCTCAGTTCAGTAGCACCACAAATTTACTAGGTCCTAATCTCCTGTTAATTCACCCTGCCCAGAGTCAGGTTTTTCTGCTAGGCTCAGGGCTGGTGCAGACCTGAGGTTGCTCTGCTTATGACGACGTATGTCCAAGATGGCGCCTGCTCTTTGTCTTGCTCGCCTTTGTGAGGTGAGCGGAGAGAGAGAAACCTGTGTCCGTATCAGTGACTTCTCTCTCTCTCTCTCTCTCTCTCTCTCTTCTAGTTAGCCTGGTGAACTTTTCCCCCCTGGGTCATTCCCTCTAGTCTCCTCTTTCCGCTTGCCTGCCGGTGTCTCGGGCTATTGAGGTTCGGCTCACCTCGCGTTCCAGTGCTGGTGTGTTGAGTCTGCCGCTGGTGTCCCGAACTGTGGGCTCCCACGCTCTCCACGCAGGTCCACTGTGAATTACTCTTTCTGGAACAGTTTCTTCTGCTGTTTCTTCCCCTACTCTTCCTTGAACCTGCAGTATCTCCACTTTTATTAAACTGTCTCTCCTTGGACTATCAGTGTGCTCCCTTCCTATTCCGCCATCTTGCCCCTCCCTTCTTTGTTTAATGACATAAAGTAATGGTGTGTTTTATATTTGAGAGTTTCAAATGCAATGAAATAAAACATAAAAGAGAAACTCAGTACTTTCCTTTCTTGCATTATAATTTCTTCAAACACTCATTAAATACGCATTTACTTAACCAGTAGCAGTACATGAACTCTTTTTTTTTTTTTAATGATGTTGTGGTTCAAGGTAAAACAGGTTTATTCTTCACAGAATGCACTTGAATCCAAAATAGGTAAGGATAAGGTAGTGGTAGTGATAGTGATAACAAGACAGTCACAGAGGATGATGATTTTGCTTTGATAAAAATTTAGTAATGGTGTGGATTTCCAAGGTAGAGAATAAAAAAGAAAGCAGTTTTTATTAGAAATCTGATGAGTTTTAGGAATCTATCAAGCATGAAGTGTTGATGTGAGCGATTAGACCTAAAGAAAGTGTCTTGGAATAGTCATACTGATCTGTATGTTACTGGCAGAAAACTAAATTGCTCAGAATAAATATCAGAAATAATATATTATATTTTTGTTAAGTAATTATGCAAAAATGACTGAAGAATAATTTCATCTGTTGAAGATTTTTGAGGAAGATTTGTTTTATGTGTTACACATTAAGGTTTTTTTTGTTTTGTTTTGTTTTGTTTTTGACAGGCAGAGTGGACAGTGAGAGAGAGAGAAAGAGAGAAAGGTCTTCCTTTTGCTGTTGCTTCACCCTCCAATGGCCGCCGTGGCCGGCGCGCTGCAGCCAGCGCACCACGCTGATCCGATGGCAAGAGCTAGGTACTTATCCTGGTCTCCCATGAGGTGCAGGGTCCAAGCACTTGGGCCATCCTCCACTGCACTCCCTGGCCATAGCAGAGAGCTGGCCTGGAAGAGGGGCAACCGGGACAGAATCTGGCGCCCCGACGGGGACTAGAACCCGGTATGCTGATGCCGCAAGGTGGAGGATTGGCCTAGTGAGCTGCAGCGCCGGCCTAAACATTAAGTTTTGTATCAAGTTCTGTGAAATTAAATTCTTCCAAGAATTTACCATAACAAAAATTTCCGTGATCTGTTGAACTATTACATTTGCTTTGATTGGATAGTATGGATATGGAATATGTTATACTGTTTTTCCTTTTGGCTATTGGGAAATTTGGAACTAAAGGTCATACCTTTTGACCCCAGATTCTGGGTGGAATGGTCTCCATCCTTTATTGCTATCTATTTTCTGGTTTTTATTTTTTATTTTTCTTATGTCTTAAAATGAATTTTGATTATTTTTGAAAGGAACATGACTCAATATTTTAGAATTCATTTTATTTTGTACTGAAAAATTAATTTGCTTTTTCTACTGTACTGAAGTAGGGTCTCAGGCATGAGTTAGAAGTTAATATTAACATGTGGAAAAGAAGATTTGCATTGTTGGTCTCCCTTTGCATGATTGGTGACAGCATTTCTTTATTCAAACTATTTTAGGAATTGAGCTCATATCATTAATGATTCAGGTGCACTAATCAAATAATAAACCCCGAATCCACATTGATTTCGATCTGTCTTCATGACACTAGGGAAAATAATCAGTGTTTGCTGAAGAAATGAGGGAAATTGGAGAGGAAATAAATGTTATTTTTAAACCTTTTTAGAATACATTACATAGCAAGGAAAAATTGACAGCTATTTTAAAGGTTATTGACAGCATCTCCTAAAAACTCACATTCTTTATTATTGATGGCAATTATGCCATAACACATTTAGATCTTTTAGTATAAAAATAATATGTTTTGATTATTTTAAGAATATTACTTATATATTACCTATCAGTGCTTAGCAAGAATTAGAAATATCTAAATTTCTTATAGAGCTCTCCTGGAGCATGCCCTAGGTGGCTGTAATAAACAATGGAACAGCTGACTTTAACAAAACTGATAGAAACAGAAGATAACCTAATTATGGTAAAAGTCATAGCCACAATCTTGAAGAACTTCCAAGGTACAAAGCACTGTGAAAACAGTCTTATACGCAGTGCTCTGCTATATCCTAGCACCTGAATCTTTATCTCTGGTTTTCAGAGGAGTTAGCTGAGTCTTGGAAAAGACAGTCAGCCTTTCTAAGTGATAGCATTTAAGCATAAGTTTTAATAACTGTGTTGTATTGACCCAAAATTCATCCTGATGTCTCCTTTTTCATTGTTCTCTAATGTAATTCATTTCGTCTATTTTATATATTAAATATTTATTAAGCCTACTTTTATGTCCTGTTTGTTATTCATCCCTAGGTCAGATTGTCTTTGTTTTATTTCTGGTTTATTGCAAAAGTCAAATATTGGTTATTTCTGACTTTGCAGAGTGAAGAAGACACCAGCTTCTATCTTCAATGGGCAATCATAAAACTGTAGAAACTAATCTCATAATGTCAATTTTGCTCATATACATTACATTTTTTGTGGCATTTTAAGATTTGACTGTTGTTCACAGCCCTTGTGAGGAACACTGGTTTCTCTACTTAGTACTTGTTGAATTGTTTATTTAGTGGAGGGTTAATTTAGTGATTATAAAATAAACTGAAAGTGTGTCATGTAAAAATTAAAAGACAAATAAGAATGGAAGGAGAAGGGATGGTGGGAGTGTGGGCAGGGGGGAGGATAGGGAGGGAAATATCTTTATGCTCTTAAATCTCTATATATGAAATACATGCCATTTGTCCACCTTATATATATTTAAAAATTCAAAAACACTCTGAAAACTATTTTTAAAAACCCAACCCAGGGCCGGCGCTGTGGCGCAGCAGGTTTAGACCCTGGCCTGAAGCGCTGGTATCCCACATGGCCACCAGTTTGAGACCTGGCTGCTCTACTTCCAATCCAGCTCTTTGCTATGGCTTGGGAAAACAGTAGAAGATGGCCCAAGTCCTTGGGCCTCTGCACCCATGCGGGAGACCCAGAGAAGCTCCTGGCTCCTGGCTTCCAATTAGCACAGCTCTGGCTGTTGTGGCTAATTGTGGAGTGAACCATCATATGGAGGACCCCCCCCCTCTCTTTCTGCCTCTCCTCTCTCTGTGTAACTCTGACTTTCAAATAAATCAACCAATCTTTATATTGAAAAAACCCAACCATTTTAGATCGCTGGAGATTGGCCAATGATTTGTTATAAACTGAGAAACACTTATTAGTGAAAACTACTAACTCTTCACTAAGGAGAGTTCAATAAGAATCCAAGGTACTCCTAATTGTACCTATATTCATTTTTATAAAATAAATAGCAAAATGATAGAAGTAAACCCAAACATCCAAATGAATACATGAAACTTGAATAGGCTAAACACCTAAATCAAATGTGGTCATTGTCACACTGCAATAAGAGTACTATCCAACTAATCTCTACCTAAAAGAGACATACAAAAGATTCAAATATCAACTAACTTGAAAATAAAAGGATAGGAAAAAGCACACCATTTACACAGTAGCCATAATGGATTGAGAATAATCACATTAATGTAGTTTAAGATAAGAAATATTACTAGAAACAAAGACTTTCATAGCATATTAATAGGAACACTTTTTTGGAAGATAATGACAGCTATACATACACGTGCATACCTAACCAAAGAACCACAAATATGTAAAACAAAAATTAACATAGTGAAAAGAGGTATATAGAATTGAACAGCACTAGTTGGAACTTCTGTACTCTTAAAAGCTGGGACATATACTAGCAGAAAATCTGCAAGGATGCAGAAGACTTAAATGTTGGTTAACCAACACTGACAGAACACTCCAACAAATAGTTGAAAACTTATTTTTCAAATGCAGACACTGAATTCTTAGACAATATGTTACGGGTATTACCACAGAAAAAGCCTAGGAATAATACCAATTATGTAGGAATATGTACCCCTAGATTCTACATTATACCTGGTAAACATACTTAGTGAAGTAAGCCAGTCCACAAATACCACATGTTCTGCCTGACCTGTGGTAATTAATACAGCACCTAAAAGGCAGTCTGTAGAAGTAAAGTTGACACTTTCAAAAGCAATGACTTGAACAGCCCTTGTCATGACATTTGAGGAACAGGTTTTTTTTTTTTTTTTAATACTTCATTGAACTCTTTTCTTAACATAGAGTTAAACACGTGTGTATAAAGTCGATTAAAAATAGATCTTAGGTAAAAATAAGAATGAAAATAAGAGGGAGAAGGAAGAGGAGTTGGGCACATGAGTGGGAGGGCGGGCATTGTTGGAAGAATCACCATGTTCCTAAAGTTGTAATTATGAAGTATATGAAGTTTGTATCTGTAAAGCTATATAGTTCCTCATATATTCCTACAGAATTTCTTCTAAGGGTACAGTTTAAAAACTTGCCATGGACCCCAAATCCCCTTAAGCTGGGTGGTAAAATACCATCTTAAGTATTAAAGTGATCAGATGGATAGGATTAAGGGTCTGCTAATAACAATAGATAGAATTAAAAAGGAGTGAATGCTCCAACATGGGAAGCAGTCCACACAGCAGACTCATAGATTGGAATCTCTTTAAATAGCACCAAGATCCCAGAATCAGCCTTTAAGGCATTCTGGTATGGCTGGAAAGCCCATGAGAGCATTTCAGGCATGGAAAGCCAATACACTGTGGCAAAAAATGTCCTACATTAAGGAGCTCTGTGGGTGAGACCCCAGCAGAAAGTGGTCATTAAAGAAGAAGGTACTTTTCTCTGAAGGCCTTGTCTCTGGCCTTATCTAAATACTGACAGAGTTGTGGATTCAAAAGGCTTCCATAGCCTAGGCAGCTCATGTCAAGAGCCTCAGGTGATCACTTATGTCATGCATAAGAGTTTTAATTTTTAAATTAGCAACAAGAGTCACTGTGCACCAACTTCCCATGCAGGACATCTGTCCTCAGGGGTTGTTTTATAACTATGTCTAAGTGCTTGCAAAAGATGTATCATTTTGGGGTGCTTCTTTAAAGTTAATTAAGTTTCTAAAAAAAGAGAGAAGTGAAATTAACTTCAAGATACACTGACTTTGAACTGCCCTTGTCCCTACTGTTGAGGAACAGTTTTTGTTTTGTTTTGTTTTGCTTTTTGTGTTATGGTTGTTTTTCTGTGCAAATTGTTGAACTCTTTAATTAGTATAGAGTTGGTCTTCTGTGTATACTGTTAATCAAAAATGGATCTTAGTGGAGAATGGGACCAGGAATGGGAGAGGGAGGAGAAGTGGGAGTGTGGTTGAGAGAGTGGGTATGGTGAGAATCATCATTATATTCCTAAAGTTGTACTTATGAAATGCATAATGTCTGTATTCCTTAAATAAAAGTTTTCTTTGGGAGGGAAAGAAATAAATTTAAAGAAGACCAAATCAAGACAACACTGAAAAATCCTACAAAACAATTCAGTGCCTTTATGACTATATGGGCATTATAATCTGTCCACCACATATGGATTTTTCTTGAAACTATTTCAACTTTCTCTAACCTTCTTTGTTCTATAAGTTATTTTTGCTTTTGCAAATTTTCCCATACATTTTCTCCTCCTGCGAATTTTTAGTATTTTCATTATTATGCCTCCCTAAATTCTAGTTGATTTTATTCTCTTTTTGTGCAAAATTCAGGATCTGTTTTGCTGCATTTATTTCAGATTTACTTTCTGCCCTTCTCTCCTTGCTTTTAAAATTTATGTTTTCTTAAAGACTGCACATGATATGGCCATTTTTTTCCTAAAGACAAATTTCAAACTAACTATGAGGACATTATCAAATCATACTGAACTGACCTATTGGCCATTTTGTTCAGTGATAATCTTCCTTACATTTCCATTATAAAGATTACTTTGTTTAAGTGGGACCTTCTTGGTGGATAGACTGTGCTTAATTCTAATCCTGACATCGAAGAACATCATAAACCTTGGCCTCCACAAAGCTTCCTCTCCCCATTTAATTAGATATTTGATTTTATCCCTATTCCTTACTCTTATTTTTCTTTTCAAAAGCAATGACTATACTGGATTTGATATCATTGAATTATTATCTTTCAAAGTATGCAGTTTTCATGTGTATTTTCTTTTAAATTATTTAAATGGTGTTGTTAAAAAAATGCCTCATCCTGTTTGTTATTTTCACTTCACAATATTTTTAGTGGCTTTCCCTGCTGTTGGATCTGGATCTACTTTGCTGTTTCTAGTTGTCAGATAGTGTACCATAGAGTCTACCCTAAATATTGTTACTGATCTTCCCTCCACTCACTGCAATAACAGGCTACTTATCTTACTATGGAAATGTTGTTTGTTCACATAGAAAATAATGGCTCTTGGCAGAGTACGGCAGGAGGCCCATTATGATTGTGTCCAAAACAAGACCTGGCTCTGTGGTACTTCTGGGTTTCCGCCTGTGAATATGTCACACTTCCAACTTGGAAAGAGTTATCTGCTTTTTATTTTTAGCTCTGTTTCCCACTAAAAATGAAATACCTCAGTATTTTTCCCTTTATCTTCAAATGAAATGTGCAGTGGATCATTCTTCCGTGTACTTATCTGAACAGAGTTCTCCAAATCCGCATTTTCCTCCTTAGTTTGTTCATTAAATATTGGTTTTCAAAAAATGTGTAGCTCCTATGCAATTTAAACAGTAAATTCTAGGAAAATTAGTGGCTCTCTTGTGCATTTCATAAGGAAGAGATAAGGAAAGTAATTTCCTCCACAAATAGGTAAGTCAAATGTCATAAAAATTTAGAAAAAAAATATTCATCAAAGGACACTGCCAACATTGGGAAATGACAGCTGGCAGAATGGGAGAAAACATTTGCAAGGCATGTATCTAATAAGGGATTAACATCTAGAATGTGTAAAGAACCCTCATAAACCAGCAACAAAAAATCAAATGACCAAAAATGCTCCAAGTTCTTAACACACAAATGAAAAGATGTTCAACATCATAGTAATTAGACAAAGTGCAAATGAAAACCATGCATTACTGCTTCACATACTTCAGGAAAGCTTTTTTTTTAAAAAAAAAATAGAAATAACAGATGGTTTTGAGGATGTGGAAGATTTAGAATCATTGTGCAGTGTCGGTAGGGATGTAAAATGGTGTAGCCCCTGTGGAAATTGGAACGGTGATTCCTTAAAAAATGAAACAAACTGCCCTTTTCTCTTCCGGTATATATCCAAAAGAATTGAAAGTAGGGATGCGAACAGATATTTGTTTACATTGCTTGTAGCAGCATTATTGAAAACAACCAAAAGTGGAAGCAACTCGAGAGCCCATCAACAGATAAACAGATAAATAAGATGCAATATTTACATATCATGGAATGTTATTCAGCCTCAAAAAGGAAGTAACTTCTGACTTATGTTAAAACATGGATCAACTTTGAAGATGTGCTGGATGAACTGAGTCCCAAAAGGACGAATAGTATATGATCCCCCTATAAGAGGTATACACAGTAGTCAAATTCATAAAATCAGAAACAAAACGAATGATTTCCAGGTAATCAGGGGAGAAGAGAATGGGGAATTAGTGTTCTATGGCTACATGCTTTCAACTGGGGGAGAGGAAATGTTCTGGAGATGGGTGGTGCTAGTCATTGCATGGCAATGTGAATATACCAAATTCTACGGAGGCATACACTTAAAATGGTAAAAATGTAAATTTTATATTAAGTACAGTTTACTACAATTTAAAAAGTGCAATTCATCTAAAATTCTGGATTTTAAAACAACTCAGGCTGCTTACATTTTTAGCAGGGGTCTTAGAAGAGGTCAGTGATAAGCTTTTATCTTTATTTTTCATGATCTCAAAGCACAGCATTTTATGCAGTTTAAATAAAAATAAACCTGTTAAATTTATGTTGACAAAAATTCATAATGATGAACTGCAGCTTCAAAGAAGTTCTAGCTTTGACATATGCTAATAATTTAATTTAAAAATCACTTTTGACTCTATAAAGCAGAATCAAGGTAATATTAATGATAATAAAACAACAGAACATTACATATTTGTGTCATTTTATTAATTTGACAAAATTATATTGTATACATTAATTGATTCAGTGATTTTGTGTGCATCAATGATTTCGTATGCCCACTGGAATGCTTCCATTCCCTGGAACAATGTCTGATATAAAGCAGAAATCAAAATTATAAAAATCTAAGAGATATTTTTGACTTATTTTGGAAGTGAAGAATTAAACAAAGAAATATAATCAGTGACTTATGAATTATGCAGATAAGTAGTAGTAATTTAAAAATCCAGTAGATAATTTTAATTCCAATTATGTGGCTATCTCAGATGAATATTTGGATATTTTCTATTGTTTTACCATTCTAAACCACTGAATATATTGCGTATTAAAATATTTGAGGAGAAATAAAATTTTGGGGTAGTGTGACTAAATGGTATTATTCATCTTCATACAACAGTAAATTGAAGATGGCAGAGAAATTGCATTACTCTGTCCTTTTATAGAGAAGTTTACAGCAACAGTAGTTGATTGCTGCTCTTTTCTCTCTGATTTACTTATCTTGCTATATTGGCAAATTTAACCATGCTTGTAGATATGAACATAATGTTAATTACCAACTCCTTTAAATATCACCAAAAAATTCAACTGGCTAAACAAAGTTAAATTTTTTAGTTCTATTTTAGTAGGAATGATATATTCCTAAAAGAGTCTCAATGATAGCTGAAAGAATAGTGCAAAGAAAAGACAGTTACAAAGTTACAGCTCTTATTCAAGTAGTTAAATATTTCTAGGCAGAAAATTGATTAAGATTCAGCCAATTTTGTGTCATAACATATTAGGGGTGGATAACAGCGAGATGAGAGTATTGACTGACTTTTGATACGTAAATTGTTGTTTCATATGCAAGCTGTTGACAGAAACATTATTTTTCAGAAGGAGAACTGTTTATCCAGATGAGCAAACTATTTTTCCTAGGCTAATTGGGTGCAGGAGTTTTCTGAAGCAATTTCATTATTATTAATCAACAGGCTTCTATTCCTAGGAAAGACTTTCCCAGAAAATATAGTTAAGTCCTAGTTGTCATAGGTGGCCTCAGACTTTGTCCTAAAACTCTGAATGAATATAGTCTTGATTCCTATTTCATACCCAAACCCTCCCAGGATTTTTTGTTGTTGTTTTGTTTTGTTTTTTTAGCCTGTGTTGAGGAAGTGATCAAAATATTCTTGGACCACTGATTAAGGTGCAGTGATTATGTAACAACTGTTTGGTGATGGTGATTGCAATCTTAAAAATATGCATAGTTTCCCATTGTTCCCCTTGGGTGATTATTTTTTAGAGTTATTTGAAGAATCAGGAGCAGTGCAATGACATTTAAGCCTCTAGCAATCACTATTGAGGAGTATGTGTAAATACTAAGAGGATGTGTATAACCAGAGTTTGTAGTCTATTTCTAATCCAGAAGCTCCGAGTATATCAAATCAAGAGAACAAAATCCATTTGTAATTTGGAGAAGTTCAGAAAAATAACTATTTAGATAGAGTTGTATTAGTTAGGGCTCTTCAGAAAAATAGACCAATCAGATGAACATATTACAGAGACAAAATATCTTTTCTTAAGGATTGGCTTAGATGGTTATGGAGGCTGACAAGTCCCCAGATCCAGAAAATGTGATGGTAAAGAGAAGCACTAAAGAACCAACAGCAGCGCAGATCTAGTGCAAGCCTGAACTGGACTCAAATACTCTGATAAGGGATTGTGGGCATCTAGCCACTAGATTAATTCCATGTCTCTCCATTGTAATTCTTGATTATCTTTGGTTCATTTATTCCATTTGGAGAGATAAGCACTGAGATTTGATTTATAGGGCAAAACCATGCAAGATACTGGAATCTGGCTCAGAGGGGTTGTCAATTTACCTTGATATAAACTCTTAAGTCTCTACCAGTTAGATGTGGGGATACATGCTGTTGCATTGTAAGTTGGACCCCTCAACTTAATTGCTATATTGGAGGGACTAACTGGAGACTAAGGAATCTGTCTTTCTTTGTAGATGGCACACTTTGAGAAGAGATCTCTTTCAAACAATATTATCTATAACAAGACAAGACTGAAGAAAGTTCCTACAAGATATTGATATGTTTGTCCTATGAAGTCACCATTGTGGATAATCTGCTCTCACTTTATGAACTACTGAGGTTTGCTTGACAGATGGATTCACTGCTTACCATCTATTCTCTTTGCTTTGAACCTCCTCACATAGATTGACCACAAAAGGTAATGACAATAGGCAGAGACAACCAATGTTGTTATGAACAACTAAACAGATGTCTACCAAAAACAAATATTTTAAAACTTAAGAAGTTAATCAAAAAATTTCTAAAGGTGGTTCTTCATTTCAGAGAAAAAATAAAGTCTAAATGTAGGAGCTCAAAGAAAATAAATAACAGCTCAGGTCCAACTCAAGGCTTGAGTGGGAATTTTACAGTCTTAAGAGAAGAGCCAAAGGTCTTTAGCTGTAATGACAATAATGGTAAAGCCAGTAGGGTTTCAACCATATCTCAGTGACATTTCCAAGACTGTCAACTGCTGACTCCTAAAGTGAAAACAAAAACATGTCAATATCACATATCAGGCTAATTTTATTGGATGCAATGCAGAAAGAAAGGGCACTATATTGACAGATTCTCACTAATTTCTCAAAAGTGACACATCAGAAACTAGTGTTTAAACACCTTTGGGTCTATTCTAAGAATTTGTGATGGGATTGATGAAGAAGAGAACTGATTAGGATTGGACAGAAAATTTGTGAAATAATAATTCAGGATTGGTAGGCAGACTGAGTTGAAGGTCCTGAGTCCAGCCTTAATAAGCTTTTGTGACATTAATAAGTTGTTTGCCTAGGTGAACAATACACTTTCCCACTAGGAGAGATGTTGCCTGGATGTGTAAACTTTTTTTCAGATGACTGGTTTCCAGGAATTTCTTGAAACAAAGAAGGAAGGTATTTATTTAATAGCTGAAAAATTCCTTTTTTCTGCTAATATGTCCACAATGGAGTTTGAGAATAGAACTGAGTCATGCACTCAATCTGTCTGAAATTCAGCAGGGATTTCAGAAGACGCAAAGTATTAATGACTGATAGAGTGTTTAATGTATGACAGTCTTCCATAATGAACACGTATTGTAGTTCCATGTCCTCTTTAATTCTTTCCATCAGTCAAGAGGTACTTTATATACATTAAAATTATTAACTCTATAAATGTTAATTTTATGATTGATCAGAAATAAATGGGATGAAAGTAGAAAACAGGAGGGACAAAGAATTGCCTGAATGCAAGAATTGTAAGCATTTAAAAATACTAATTTAGATTGCTCAGAACAATAAGCCAGAAATCGGACTGTAACATATTTCCTCAGGCCCAGAGCCCCAGGGAAAATAATCTATAGTGGTGTTCTAGGTGTTAGTCCGGCTTGCTCTTACGGAATCTCCAGGACTCCTGACATCTAACCCAGTAAGCTTTTTATGTTTGTCTGTGAGCCAAGTGCTCTCGGTTATTAAGCAGTATAATCTGCTCTTATAGATCCTGTTGGTGGGGCCTGCTGGTCAGGCTGTCTATTGCCTTTGTGGTTGATGTCCAACATGAGCGCCAACGCCAGCGGTATGCTCCGGGTCCTCTCCCTGAGCCATCAGCAGTGTGTCTTCTCATTGTTAGTGCCATGGCAGGTTGCAGTACTGATGTGCAAGGTCTTCAGTCTTCTTGCTTTTGTGTTTGTGTTACTCTCATGGTGCCCAAGTATTCTATTTATTGGTTCAAAGCCGTTATTTTAGCTTTCAGTCTGTGTAGGTTTTAAATTCTGTGGTGATCATGGCTGGGGTAAATTTAAGTATGATCATAATTTCCTCTTTTCTTTGATGACTGCAGGCTTATTACCTGGCCATACTTGCTGCCTTATTTTCCTTTAAAGAACTGTTGCTTTTTTTCCAAAATTATCTTGAGCCTGGCAAGCAGATGGACACTTGATGGTGTGCTCCACCTGTCCTCAACCATGCTACAATTTACATGAAATCCCAGGAATAATCCATGGCTTAAACAGGGATTTAAGTATCCTTTTAAAGTCAGAGGGTGCTGGGAGGGTTGCCTGGAAAGAGGTTCATTCATGAAATTTCAGAGGTGGGACATGGAGGGAAAAGCTATGAAGTAAGGTGTTGCCAGGAGTCACTGGCAATAGCAACTGAAGGAATGCAATGCCAGCAAGCAGACACTATTTCCTCAGAGTTCAGGGTCTAAGGGAAGAGGAGAGTGGGAGTGTGTGAAAGGGAAATTGGGCTTCTGGATATTAAATTTCCTCCAAAATATGGCATCAATGAGAAGCTGGGGGCTGGTTTGTGGCACAGCAAGCTACTCACTCCTACACTGGAGCACTGGCTATGCTGCGCTTCCCATCCAGCTTCCTGCTAATACACCAGGGAGGTGTTAGATGATGGGCCAAGTACTTAAGTTCCTGCCACCCAGGTGGAAGACCCAGACGGAATTCCTAGCTCTGGGCTTTGACTTAGCTCAGCCCTTGCTTCTGTGAGCATTTTGAGGAATTAATTAGCATATGGAAGGCCCCCCTATTTTTGTCTCTCCTTGTCTCCTTCTTTCTCTGTCACTCTGCCTTTCAAAATAAACATTCAAGCAAGCAAGCAAGCTGAGTAGCTGTAGGACTTTGAGAAAATGACAGTGTTTCCTTGCATTTATTAATGTTCACTTTTTAAAATTAAGGGATTTGAAAAATTTGAAAAATTAAGTGCTTTGATTCCTTTCTGTTAAACTCTACACCAAGGCCTTTATATGGTTTAAAATAGAAAATTTTTCTATTTCGATAAACCAGTTTTCTTTTCTGGTACTTTATTTGGTAGACCAGATATACAGTCATTTGGATGATATATAAAGAAACGATATGCTAAAATTAAAGGCTGTGTTTCATTTTCTATGGCTTAAGATTTAAAGACCAAATCACCTTTAATATTCTTGTGCTATAGTGAGAAAAACATCGGAGGAGACGAGCTGCTTGGAGAGGTACTGAAGATATTTCATTAAGGTATTAGAGGAGACAGGGGTATTTGAGATAAAAAACAGCTCAGATTTATATTAGCTATATTTTGTAGAAATGATACCTATATATTTTGGAGAATGAAAATTGAATTCAGGTCCTCTTAGAGCAAGGTGAGAGGAATCTGCAGCAGACCATGTCACTGGTAACACTGCCTGGGGGAAAACATTGCAGACTACACTGCTTTGAGTATGGCTTGGAGTGCTGCTGGATGAAAGGGTCTGTTAGGAAACTGGCACAGTTTTAGCCAGGTGGCCACATGGCCCAGCTACCTGAGCCAGGCTCCAACCCCATCCTAATGGGATTTACCGCTCCTGCTTCCCTGCCCGCCCTCGGGCAAAGTTTTAAAAGGGCCTGTTCCTGAACACGTGCTCTCTTGGCCCTTCTCTCTTGTGCTCTCTTGGTTGCTCTCTCTAGCCTCCTCCTTTGGTCTCTTGGCTCTCTCGGCTCCTCTCATCTCTCTTCACTCCTTGCTAGCTCCTCTCCTCTCTGTTTCTTTCTTATACTCTCTTTCTCCCTCTTTTTCCTTCACCGCCCCTTCACTCCGGTCTGTTGGATGTTCCCCAATAACCCCTTTCCCTTATTCCGGTGTTCGGTGTGTTTCGTGACAGCCTAACATTAATATATAACAGGGTGCCCACCTAACGCCATGAAAGAACAGCACCTCATTATCTGCCATACCTCCTAGAAGTTCACCAGGTGACTAGCAGGGGAAACATTATCTTAACAAGGCACATAGAGGCAGTTGTGACTATCTATCATGTGCATAGGACTAGGGGGTGTTATTAGAAGTGTAAATCTGTGGTCCCCGCTGACAGAGTCTGGTCTGGAGGGTTGGTAGGAGGGGTGGTGAAACGTAGGCCTGTGAAGTGCTCCCCTCTCCACGCTCTATCACAGGCACCTGGAATTGAGCTGCCAATATGGAGCACTGACAGGCACCAGACTCGGAAAACACATTTGCTATTTCTGTGGATGGGGCAGGCTTGCAGACTGAGAGTGGATCAACTGCTCCCTGTAACTGTGTGGTACCTGAGCTCTGAGACTGTGGAAGTTCTGTGGCTGTGGGATAGGGTATTGGGTGTGGCTGGATTTTTTTTGGCAGTCACTGTTTCTGGCTTCAGCAGCTCAGAGTTCCGAGTGCCTGGGGGCAGTTCATTGCAAAGAGTTCCATGCTCAGAGGACTGTGTGGATCCTTTGTGTGGTTCATGAACCTACATGATTGGGGTGTGTAGCCACTGTGGGCTCACCCCAGGCTTTGATTACCTTGTCAGAGAAGGTGAGACTGTGATCATGCCATTTGACATGATCATACCTTCCACTCTGCTGTCAACAGAGGAGATTTACTGCACCCAGCTTGGGTGTAACCCTAGACTCTTGCATCACACGTGAGCACTGAATGGAGAGCCCTGGCCCTACCCATCACATGCCTCTGGATATCATCTGAAGGAGCAGACACTTCATTAAACCACAGAAGCATATTTCAAAGGTATAAACAAAAGATGTACAAGTGTTTCCACATGTACCTAAAAGAAAAGTAGGAATACATGAAACATAAACAAGGAAGACAATATGATTCTCCAAAAGGAGCACAACACTGCAGCATTAGGAAGTAAAAATGAAGATATTGATGAAATGGAATTTAAAAAACGACCATAAGGTCACTCAAAAACCCAGAGAAGCAAATACCTGAGTTAAAGGAATCTCTAAATGACATGGATGAAAAATTTTGCAAAGAGATAGAGATATTTAAGAGAAATCAAATTGAAATATTAGAAATGAACAATCTGGAGCTGGTGCTGTGGTGTAAAGCCTCCACCTGCAGTGCTGACATCCTATATTGGCATTGGTTTGAGTCCCGGCTGCTCCTCTTCTGATCCAGCTCTCTGCTATGACCTGGGAAAGCAGCACAAGATGGCCCAAGACCTTGGGTGCCTGCACCCATGTGGGAGACCCAGAAGAAGCTCCTGGTTCCTGGCTTCAGATGAGTGCAGTTCCAATTGTTGTGGCCAGTTTGGGAGTGAACCAGTGGATGGAAGACTTCTCTCTCTCTCTCTCTCTCTCTCTCTCTCTCTGCCTCTTCTTTCTCTGTGAAACTCTTTCAAATAAATAAATAAATCTTTTAAAAGAAGAAATGAATTCAGTATGTCCAAGAAAATCTACATTGGAAAACCTTAATAACAGGTTTACAGAGGCAGAAGAAACAATATCCAAGTCAGAAGACAAATCTTTGGAAATATTTGGCAGACAAAAAAAAAAAAAAAAAGAGAGAGAGGTAGAAAAAATAGTGTTTTAGATTTAAGGGATAATATCAAATGGCCTAACACATGAGTCTTAGGCGTTTCTGAAAGTGTGGAAAGAAAGAATGGATTATAAGACCTATTCTGTGAAATAATGGCAGAAAATTTTGGGGACTTGGAGAAAGATAGGGATATCCAAGTACAGAAAACACATAGAACTTCTAATAGACACAATCCAAAAAAGATCTTTACCACCACACACTGTAGTCAAATTTTCAAAAGCACAACATAAAGATCCTAAAATCAAAGGATCTCCAGTTAAAATCATAGCTGACTTCTCATCAGAAACCCTACATGCTGGGAAAGAATGTTGAGATTAGTCCAAGCCTTCATAGAAAAAAAAATTGTCAACAGAGAATACTGTACCCTGGAAAGCCCTCACTTATGAATGAAGGTGAAATAAAGGCCTTATATAACAAACAGAAATTTAAATAATTTATCACCACTCATCCAGCCTTAAAAAAGGTGCTTAAGGATGTGCTACACACAGAAACACAGAAACATGGTCATCACTATAAAGAATGTGAAGTCAGAAAATCTCCTAATAAAAGTACAAAGGAAATTCAAAGCAAGCAATAGGAATATTTATGATGGCAGTCCCAAGTCAGCACTTATCATTAAAAACCTTGAATGTAAATGTCCTAAATTCTTTCTTTATAAAATACAGACTAAATGGATGAAAAAAAACCCCAATAAATTCCCTCTTTATAAAATGCAGACTGAATGGATGAAAAAAACAAGACCCATATGTTTACTAGCCACAAGAAGCACATCTCACCAAAAAGATACACACAGATGAAAAGTGAAAGTATGCAAAAAGGTATTCCATGATAACAGAAAGCAAGAACATGCAGGACTAGGCATCCTAATGTCAGACTCTAACACAAAAACTGTTAAAAGAGACAAAGCCTGTCAAAAAAAATGAGACAAAGAGGACATTATGTAATGATTAAGAGATCAATATAACAAGAAGGTGTGACTATAGTAAATGTGTATACACCAAATGCCAGGGCACATGGCTGCTTAAAACAAATGTTAATGGATCTGAAGGAGAGATAGACTCCAGTACAATAATAGTGTTGGATTGCAACACCTCACTTTCATCAACAGACAGAATATCTTGACAAAATAATCTACAAAGAAACAACAGAGCTAATCTATGGTATGAACCAAATGGACCTAGTTGATAACTATAGAACATTTCATCCCACAGCTGCAGAATACACATTATTTTCAACATAAAAAATAATGTATAGAGCTTTCTGTAGGATAGACCATGTACAAGGCCATAATGCAATCTAAGAAAATTCAAATAAATTGAAATCATGCCATTTGTCTTTTCTGACCACAATGAGATGAGGCTGAAATTAACAACTTAAGAATCTCTAGAAAATATGCAAATGCATGGAGACTGAACAACATGCTGCTGAATGAAAAATGTGCCATAGAAGAAATCAAAAGGGAAATAAAAAAATTCCTAGAAATTAATGAAGATGACAACATAACATATCAAAACTTTTGTGATATAGCAAAAGCAGTGTTAAGCAGGAAGTTTATAGCTACTAGTGCCTGCATGAAAAAATTGTAAAGGCAACAAATAAATGAACTAAAAATACATTTCAATGACCTAGAAAAAGAACAAACCAAACCCCAAATTAGTAGTAGGAAAGAAATAATTAAAATTAGGGAAGAAATAAATAAAATTGAACCAAAAATTGTACTATAAAAGATCACTGAAATGAAGAGCAGTTTTTGTTTGGAAAAAAAAAAACAAAAACAAATATTGATACAACTTTGGGCTAACAAACCAATTAAATGAGGGAGAGGGTACAAATGATTGAAATCAGAGATGAAAAAATAGATGTTTCTATTGATAACACTGAAATAAAAAGAATCATCAGGAAAAAATACAAACTGCTACTTATTAACAAATTGGAAAAATCTACAAGAAATTCATACACTTATAGACATATAGAACTGATCAAAATAGAGTCATGAAGGCATAGAAAGCATAAGTAGATCAATAACCAAGATGGAGATTTAATTAGTAATAATCTTCCCAATGAAGAAAAGCCTAAGAGGATGGCTTCACTGCTGAATTCTCCTAAACTTTTAAAGAGTTAATCCCAATTGTTCTCAAAGGGTTCCAAACATTTGAAAGGGGGTAATCCTCTCAAACGCCTTCTATAAAGCCAGCATCATCTTTTTCAAAGTTTTTTAAAAGATATTTTCAAGATACTTTAAAAATCTATTTATTTATTTGAAAGTCAGAGTTACACAGAGAAAGGAGAGGCAATGACAGAGAGAGAGGTCTTCCAATCAAAATGAAATGAAGAATTCAATAGAACAAATGAAAAACACATTTGAGAGCCTTAAAAACAGAATCAGTGAGGTAGAAGAGAGAATATTGGACTTAGAAGACAGAGCACAGGAAAGTACACAGTCAAACCAAAGAAAAAAAGAAGAAATTAGAAATCTAAAAATATTGTTGCGAATCTACAGGATACTATTAAAAACCCAGCATTTGAGTTCTAGGAGTTCTGGAAGGCATGGAGAGAGAGAAAGAATTAGAAGGCCTTTTTAGTGAGATACTAGCAGAAAACTTCCTGGGTTTGGAGAAGCAAAGAGACATCCAAGTACAAAGCACATAGAACCCCCAATAAACATGACCAAAAGAGATCCTCCTGCAACAAATTGTAATCAAACTCACCACAGTGAAACATAAAAATTCTAAAATGTGCAAGAGAGAAACATCAGATTATTCTCAGAGGAGCTCCAATCAGACTAACAACAGACTTCTCATCAGAAACCCTACAGGCTAGGAGGGAATGGCGAGACATAGACCAGGTACTAAGAGAAAAAACTGCCAGCCCAAAGCTCTCATTTGTGAATGAAGTTGAAATAAAGACCTTTCAAAGAAAACAGAAATTGAAAAAATTTGTCACCACTCGTAAAGCCCTGCAAAAGATGTGATACACACAGAAACACAGATACAACACCATCAGTACTGTGATCCCAGTAAATGATCACAGGAAGTCCAAAGCATATATTAGAAATATCTTTGGAAAAACTGCAGGGCAAAGTCACTACTTATAATAGTCACATTGAATGTAAATGGCCTCTACTCTCCAATTAAAAGACATTGACTGGATGAATGGATTAAAAAACAAAACCAATCTATTTGCTGCTTATAAGAAACACATCTTTCCAACAAAGACGAATGCAGACTGAAAGGTTGAAAAAAGATATTCCATGCCAATAGAAACCAAAAAAGTGCTGGTGAGCCATTTTAATATCAGACAACATAAACTTTAACAAAAAAACTGTTAAGAGAGACAAAGAGGGGCAGTATATAATGATTAAGGGATCAATTCAACAGGAAGATGTAGCTATTATAAACATATATGAACCTAATTAAAGGGCACCGGAGTTTATTTAAAAGATATTTTAAGGGACTTAAAGGGAGACTTAGACTCCAATACAATAGTACTGGGGGACTTCAATACTCCACTTTCAGAAATAGATCAACCAGGCAGAAGATCAACAAGGAAACAGAAGATTTAAATGACACTATAGCCCAAATGAATCTAACAGATATCTACAGAACTTTTCATCCAACACATAAAGCATTTACATTCTTCTGAGCAGTACATGGAATCTACTCTAGGATTGACCACATACTAGGCCATAAAGCAAGTCTCAGCAAATTCAAAAGAATTGAAATCATACCATGCATCTTCTCAGACCACAGTGGAATGAAGCTGGAAATTAGCAACTCCAGAATCCCTAGAGCATATGCAAACACATGGAGACTGAAGAACATGCTCTTGAATGAACACTGAGTCACAGGAGAAATTGAAAACTTTCTGGAAGTAAATGAGGACAACAGCACAACATATCAAAATTTATGGGATTCAGTAAAAGCAGTGTCAAAAGGAAAATTTATAGCAATAGGTGCATACATCAAGAAATTGGAAAGGCACCAAATAAATGAGCTTTCAATGCATCTCAAGGACCTAGAAAATCTGCAGCAAACCAGACCCAAAACTAATAGGAGAAGAGAAATAATTAAAATTGGAGAAGAAATCAAAGAATTGAATGCAAAAAAAAAAATTACAAAAGATCAGCCAAATGAAGAGCTGGCTTTTTGAAAAAATAAACAAAATTAGGCCGGCGCCGCGGCTCACTAGGCTAATCCTCCGCCTTGCGGCACCGGCACACCGGGTTCTAGTCCCTGTTGGGGCGCCGGATTCTGTCCCGGTTGCCCCTCTTCCAGGCCAGCTCTCTGCTGTGGCCAGGGAGTGCAGTGGAGGATGGCCCAAGTGCTTGGGCCCTGCACCCCATGGGAGACCAGGAAAAGCACCTGGCTCCTGGCTCCTGCCATCGGATCAACACGGTGCGCCGGCTGCAGCGCGCCGACCGCGGCAGCCATTGGAGGGTGAACCAATGGCAAAGGAAGACCTTTCTCTCTATCTCTCTCTCTCACTGTCCACTCTGCCTGTCAAAAAAAAAAAAAAAGAAAGAAAAAATAAACAAAATTGACATTCCTTTGGCTCAACTAACCAAAAAAAGAAGACAAAAAGCCCAAAACAATAAAATCAGAAATGAAAAAGGAAATGTAACAAGACACCACAGAAATAAAAAGAGTCATCAGAAATTACTACAAAGAGTTGTGTGCAAGCAAACAGAGAAATCTGTCAGAAATGGATAGATGCCTGGACACATACAACCTACCTAAATTGAACTATGAAGACACAGAAAACCTAAACAGACCCATAATGGAGACAGATACTGAATCGGTAATAAAGTCCATTCCAACAAAGAAAAGCCCAGGACCGCATGGATTCACTGCTGAATTCTACCAGACATTTAAAGAAGAACTAACTCAAATTCTTCTCAAATTATTCAGAACAATCAAAAAAAGAGGGAATCCTCCCAAATTCTTTCTATGAAGCCAGCATCACCTTAATTCCTAAGCCAGAGAAAGATGCAGCATTGAAAAGAGAAATACAGACCACTATCCCTGATGAACATAGAAGCAAAAATCCTCAATAAAATTCTGGCCAATAGAATGCAACAACATATCAGAATGATCATCCATCCAGACCAAATAGGATTTATCCCTGGTATGCAGGGATGGTTCAACGTTCGCAAATCAACCAATGTGATACAACACATTAACAAACTATAGAAGAAAAACCATATGATAATCTCAATAGATGCAGAGAAAGTGTTCTATAAAATATAACACCCTTTCATGATGAAAACTTTAAGCAAACTGGGTATAGAAGGAACATTAATCAATACAAGCAAAGCAATTTATGAAAAACTCACGGCCAGCATCCTATTGAATGGGGAAAAGTTTGGAAGCATTTCCACTGAAATCTGGTACCAGCAGGGATGCCCACTCTCACCATTGCTATTCAATATAGTTCTGGAAGTTTTAGCCAGAGCCATTAGGCAAGAAAAAAAAATTAAAGGGGTACAAATTGGGAAGGAAGAACTCAAACTATCCCTCTTTGCAGATGACATGATTCTTTATTTAGGTGATCCAAAGAACTCTACTAAGAGACTAGTGGAACTCAGAAGAGATTGGCAAACTAGCAGAATATAAAATCAATGCACAAAAATCAACAGCCTTTGTATACACAGGCAATGCCACGTCAAATATCTCTATGATGAGAATTACAAAATCTTAAAGAAAGAAATAGGCCGGCACTGCGATCAACAGGCTAATCCTCTGCCTAGCAGTGCCAGCACACCAGGTTCTAGTCCTGGTCAGGGCACCGGATTCTGTCCCAGTTGCCCCTCTTCCAGGCCAGCTCTCTGCTATGGCCCAGGAGTGCAGTGGAGGATGGCCCAAGTGCTTAGGCCCTGCATCCCATGGGAGACCAGGATAAGCACCTGGCATCTGTCCTCGGATCAGCACGGTGCGCCAGCCGCAGCACTCTGGCCGTGGCGGCCATTGGAGGGTGAACCAACGGCAAAAGGAAGACCTTTCTCTCTGTCTCTCTCTCTCTCACTGTCCACTCCGCCTGTCAAAAAATTTAAAAAAATAAATAAAAATAATAAAAAGAAAGAAATAGAAGAGGATACCAAAAAAATGGAAAAATCTTCCATGCTCATGGATTGGAAGAATCAACATCATCAAAATGTCCATTCTCCCAAAAGCAATTTATACATTCAATGCAATACCAATCAAGATACCGAAGACATTCTTCTCAGATCTGCAAAAAATGATGCTGACATTCATATGGAGGCACAGGAAACTTCGAATACCTAAAGCAATCTTGTACAACAAAAACAAAGCCAGAGGCATCACAATACCAGATTTCAGAACATACTACAGGGGAGTTGTAATCAAAACAGCATGGTACTGGTACAGAAACAGATGGATAGACCAATGGAACAGAATTGAAACACCAGAAATCAATGCAAACATCTACAGCCAACTTATATTTGATCAAGGATCTAAAACCAATTCCTGGAGCAAGGACAGTCTATTCAACAAATGGTGCTGGGAAAACTGGATTTCCAAGTGCAGAAGCATGAAGCAAGACCCCTACCCTAAACCTTACACAAAAATCAACTCCACATGGATTAAAGATCTAAATATATGACCTGACACCATGAAAGTATTAGAGAACATTGAAGAGACCCTGCAAGATATTGGCACTGGCAAAGATAGTGGCACAGGCAGTCAAAGCCAAAAACGATATATAGGGATTGCATCAAATTGAGAAGTTTCTGTACTGCAAAAGAAACAGTCAGGAAAGTGAAGAGGCAACCAACAGAATGGGAAAAAATTGCAAATTATGCAACAGAGAAAGGATTAATAACCAGAAACTACAAAGGGATCAAGAAATTCCACAATAAAACAAACAACCCACTTAAGAGATGGGCCAAGGACTTCAATAGACATTTTTAAAAAGAAGAAATCCAAATGGTCAAAAGACACATGAAAACATGTTCAGGATAACTAGCAATCAGGGAAAAGCAAATAAAAACCACAATGAGGTTTCACCTCACCCCAGTTAGAATGGCTCACATTCAGAAATCTACCAATAATAGATGCTGGAGAGGATGTGGGGAAAAAGGGACACTAACCCACTGTTGGTGGGAATGCAAACTGGTAAATCCACTTTGGAAGTCAGTTTGGAGAGCCCTCAAAAACCTGAATATAACCCTACCTTACAACCCAGCCATCCCACTCCTTGGAATTTACACAAAGGAAATTAAATTGGCAAATAAAAGAGCTGTCTACACCTTAATGTTTATTGCAGCTCAATTCAGAAGACCTGGAATCTACCTAAATGCCCATCAACAGTAGACTGGATAAAGAAATTATGGGACATGTTCTGTATAGAATACTATACAGCAGTAAAAAAAAATGAAATCTGGTCATTTGCAACAAAATGGAGGAATCTGGAACACATCATGCTGAGTGAAATAAGCCAGTCCCAAAGGGACAAATACCATATGTTCTCCCTGATCAGTGACAACTAACTGAGCACCAAAATGGAGACCTGTCAAAGTGAAATGGACACTGTGATAAAGAATGACTTGATCAGCCTTTGTCCTAACTGTCGAAGAACAGCTTACTACTTTATCCCTTTTAGTATTTTTTGTGCTACTTAATACTATTGGTTGAACTCTGTAATCAACACACATTTACTCTTAAGTGTTGAAACTTAACTGAAAAGTGATCCTGTTAAATATAAGAGTGAGAATAAGAGAAGGAGGAGATGTACAATTTGGCACATGCTTAATCGGACTTGCCCCTAATGGTAGAGTTAGATACATGCCAAGGGATTCCAATTCAATCCCTTCAAGGTGGCAGGTACCAATGTCATCTCATTAGCCAAAGTGATCAGTTTCAGTTCATAGTTGATCATAATATTGGGATCAAGGGTCAAAGGAACAAGAATAATATCTGCTAATACTAACTGATAGAATTAAAAACGAGAGAATGATCCAACATGGGAAGCAGGATACATAGCAGACTCATAGAATGGCAGATGTTCTAAACAGCACTCTGGCCTCAGAATCAGCCCTTAAGGCATTTGGGTCCAGCTAAAAAGCCCATGAGAGTATCTCAGGTATGGAAAGCGAAAACACTCTGGCAAAAATAAAAATGAATGACCTAAATGAAAGATCTCTGTGAGTGATATCCCAGTGGAAAGAATGGGCCATCAAAGGAGGAGGTACCTTTCTCTGAAGGGAGGAGAGAACTTCCACTTTGACTATGACCTTGTCTAAATAAGATTGGACTTGGTGACCTCAAAAGGCTTCCATAGCCTTGGCAGCTCATGAAAAGAGCCTCAGGTGATATCTGATGACATAAGTAAGAGTGTCAATTGGTAAATCAACAACAGGAGTCACTGTGCACTTACTCCCCATGTAGGATCTCTGTCCTTAATGTGTTGTACTATGTGAATTAACGGTATAACTAGTACTTAATCAATACTTTATACTTTGTGTTTCTGTGTGGGTGAAAACTGGTGAAATCTTTACTTAGTATATACTAAACTGATCTACTGTATATAAAGATAATTGAAAATGAATCTTGATGTGAATGGGATGGGAGAGGGAGTGGGAGATGGGATGGTTGTGGTTTGGAGGGTGGTTAAGGTGGGAAAAAGCTGCTATAATCCAAAAGTTGTACTTTGGAAATTTATATTTATTAAATAAAAGTTAAAAAAAGATCAGTCCCATTCAGATTGCTTACAAAAGTTATAAATACTTTGGGAAAAATTCAATGGAGTGGAAAGACATCTGCAATTAAAATTACAAAATCTTAAAGAAATGAAAGAAGATACACAAAAAAATGGAAAAATAATCTATTCTCATGAATTGGAAGAATAAATATTAAAATGTCCATACTACCCATATATTTTATAGATTCATTGTGTTCCTAATCAACATACCAAAGACTTTCTTTTCAGGTCTAGAAAATATTATCTAAAATTCACGTTGGAACAAGAGATACCCTGAATAGCTAAAGCAATCTTAAAAAAAAAAAAAAAAAAGCAAAAGCATCTTAAGACAACACTTCAAGACATATAACAGAACAGTTACAATAAAAACAGCCTCATTTTGGCAAAATAATATATATGTAGACCAGTAGAACACAATATGAGCCCAGATATTATCCAGGCAATTCCAACCACAAATCTTTAACAAAGGAGCTAAAATCAATCCTTGAAGAAAGGGAAGTCTCCACAAACAATGGTGCTGGGAAAATTGGACCTATGCATGCAGACGTTTGAAACAAGACCCCTACCTTACACCTGACAAAGAAATCAACTCAAAATTGATCAAACATCTAAATCTGTGGTTTGATACCTGATACCAAGAAATCCATAGAGAAAACATCAGGGAATATCTGCAAGACATTGGAACAGGCAAAGACTTCTTGGAAAACACCCCTAAAGCACAGGCAATAAAAGCAAAAATATGCAAATGGGACCCAATCATGCTAAGAATCTTCTGCACTGAAGAGAAAGCACTCAGTAAAGTGAAGAGGCAAGTGACAGAATGGGAGAAAATAATTGCTATCTATGCAACTGATGAAGTGTTAATATCCAGTATCTATTAAGAGCTCACAAAACTCAACAACAAAACAAGCAATCCACTACAAGACTGCCAAGGTTATAGTCTGTCTTTCTGAAATAAGCCTAACAAACAGTATTAATTGATCAACAGATATTTGTGGTGCTATGTTGAGAGATCTTAGTTCACATCATGAACCTGATTATCAAAAAATGACTGGTCTATATTATAAACTTCCTTATAGCTAGTGTTTCCTAGTATTTTTGGTCTGTACTTACACTTTTTCTAAAGTGCTCTGTCTGCAATGTGGAATGCTTAAACTTATTTTCATATTTTTTAGCTCCCCCCCTTTTAATGTTGCCAGCTTGATACACCTATAAAATCTAAGATCCTTTATTTATTTTCTTGAGTATGAAATAAACAAAAAACAAAATAGGGCTTATTCTGCCAAAAGGTTACCTACCAGTTTCATCATTTCTCATTTATTAACTGTCCTTGGGTTGAGAAGTAGTTGGCTAATTGAGATTTCGTTTACATACTCTGCTGATATTTGAACTCTGTTGACAGTTTGTTAAATTTATTGACTTAAAGTTCCTTGGGATATTGAAGACTCTCTGACTTAATGTTTGAAAGATAACACTCATAGCCAATTGAAACTTCTTACTTTTCACCACTTTCCCCATGAACAATTTATTGTAGCTATTTTTTTCTTGTTATGTTTTTTCTCAACCTTCTTATTCCAAACCACTGGTTGTTTCATTTGCTTAACATCTACAAACATAAGGCAGAGGAAAAATGACCCTGGAAATGCTCCAGGGACACATCTACTACAAAGCCATTCCAAGGGAATTAGCCAAAGGCCATAAATTTGGGCAGGTTTTTCTTTGGCTGCAACAAACTTTACTAGTGGTAGTGGAGTCAGCACAAGATTTATTTTCTAACAACTTTAATATTTCTTTTATGAAAGAAAGCCCTGAAATTTAGAGGGTCTATCTGTTTCTGATTCTGTACAAAAAATGAACAAGAATGCAAAGGAGTGATAAAAACGGAGTTACTCTAGAATCTTATTTTTTCACCATGCTTTGGAATGTGGGATTGTTGTTGTTGATTCTATTAACATCACAAGCATCACCCTTAGCCTACCAAAACGGAGGGGACAATAGTCCTGTGTCTGTCCTCTACTTTCAAGTGAAAATAGATGGCTGATTTAGCCTCTTGGGAATGACAGACAAAGTTTTTGGGACAATAGAACACAAGGGCACTGACTGAGATCAGAATATGACTTAGCTGCTTATCTACATGTATGTTTCACGTTAGAATCTACAGAACAATTTGTGCATGGAGGTTAGATTTTATATCTGAAAAATTAATTTTATCAGTTTATTTTTGTGTTCCACTTATGTTTTTCTGAGACAGCTAATGTTCACTTTTTCTTTATCCCAGTTGGATAAATTTGTTCTTTTTTTATATTGTAGTTATCATTTATATCATTGCCATGCATATGCAGAAAAGTTACACCAAGTTGGCTAACTTGATTGCTAAGCTTTCATCAAGTTCTAAAATTATCTTAATAAGCACCTACTTTTTAAAAAATGAGTTTTCATACACAAATTCTGAATTCTGGCCTCTGTTAAAATATCAGATGATTTCAAAACACTGGGCTAATGTATGCATATGTTTGAACATAGTCACCTGGGCTGAAAAAGAGCTTGTCCTCATGTACAAGGATTTATTACCCAGACCACTAAAATTCACATGACATTTGTTTTGCTTTACAATTTTTCAGATTAATTTCTTGCATTTCCTGTCTGGCTTCTGCAATTATTTGAATTTATGTCCTTTGATAAAGAGGACAAGAAGAGTGGCATCTAATGGGTTGTGAGTTCATTAATACCCACATTGCTTAGGGACTTGGATTTAGAATTTTGGATCAGTAATTTTACACAGGGGAAGGAAATCTCAGGGGAAGGAATTAGATAGTATATTCTAAGTTATGGGTATAAAGGATAGGCCCTATAATAAAATAATTAATGGAATTTCATCATAAAACATAAATTCACAATTCTATGTGCCATTGTCTTCATTTACAATAGTGAGAAGATCTGCAAAAATGACTGAACAGAATCATGTTAAGTTTTAAAGTCAGGGGCATTGGTCCAAAGAGGGAAATCGAACTATGAAACAGATTGTTGCATAGGAAGCATACACTTAGGATAAAGGAATTGTTTTAAATATACTTCTTTCCTTCTTCCCTCCTTCCCATCTTTTCTTCCTTTCTTCTGCCTTTCCTGATATGTATTGACATTCACCTTTGCCCATGTCTTTTTGCTAACATTGAGAATATAATGGTATTCAAAGTTCATAGGCCAATATAAATAAATATATAAAACTATGATAATTAAACAGAAGAACAATATGGTATTATGAGGATTTAATGCTATATTCTAACTTAAGTAGGCAAACTAGATGACTCTCTCATATGGACATTTAAGGTAAATCTGGAAACAAGAGTTGTTATTTATCAGGTAAAACCTGTGCAGAGGAGCATTCCTGCTAATAGGAATAGCACTCATTATAGCAGGAAAGTACAGAGCTCAGAAGGCAATTTTAAAGTGGCTAGTAACTATGGCTCGCCTGTCAGGAGCAAACAGAAAGTGTCATGACTAGGACTACTCGGTAATATATAGGCAGCCTATTAAATTTGAATTTCAAACAATTTGATTTTCAGTACTAAATCTGGATTATTCTGTTTATGTGAAATCCCAGGCATAACATGAGACTGAAGAAGAAACAGGCAGCCCAGTGAAGCATAGATTGGAATTATTTTAAAGATCTTTTATTTTATTCTCAGGCCAAAGAGAAAGAGTTTGAACAAGAGAGAGGTATGATCCAATTCATTCTTTTAAAACTTTGCTCTGCTCTACTATGGATAATGGATTAGAGGGACACAGAGGGAAGCAGAGATGTGTTAATGAGGTTGTTCAAAGAATTTAGTTTAGGAAAGGTGGTGTCTTGTCCTGGGAAGGTGGCAGTAGTGATGCAGAAAGGTGGTCTAAATCTAGTTATTTCGTGTAAATTCAAGATAATTCACCTGTGTGACATACAGTCTGTGAAGTTTCCAAGGATGATTCAAGTGTCGGAGAGAGGTCATGTACTAAACGGTAGACAAGTGAATATTTGGAGAAGTTTTTAAGGGGGATTACAGAAGCTCATATTTGTTCATGTTAAATTTGGGTTGCTTGTAGCATGTACAAGTATAGGTATCAGTTTGTCAGATGGATATGTAAGTTAGGGACTGAAAATGGCTGTGGGCTAAAAGTATAAATATGTCATCAGTTACATTATAAGAGAAGAAGTGGCTGGTTTTTATTTTCTTTGTCTTGCTATAAATTAACCTGTACCATTTATCTTGTTCTGAAAATATAGCATGTTTTTGATAAACAGTTGGGAAATAATATGGTTTACTATGCAAAATATTTAAAGAAACCTTTTAGAGTGTCCCTGTAAATGCCCATTTGTTATCTTTTGATTTTTCTTCATTCCCATTTGAAAGTGTAACCTCTTAAATTATCCACTTGTTGTGGAGAGAATTTTGGCCGAATTTCCACACTGTTCTTCTCCACTGTGTACTGTCCAGGGCGCCGGACTGAAAATGCCTGGGATACTCATGTACAAGGCTGCTTGAAGAAGGGAGAAAATAGAGACAGGGTAATTTCAATTTTTTAGAAGAATTTCATGTTAATCCTGGCCAAAAATGATTAGAAAAATGAGCGACAAGAAGATGAGCCAGCAGCTTTTCTTCCAGGGCATTCTTCCATTCCTTATAGAGCTAAAGCATAGACACATTTCACAACTATTTCTACTACTAACTCAAACACAGAGGCTGGCTTATGGTAGTTGGGTTTAGCAGAGGTAAAATTTAGAAATCTCTGAAAGTGCTGGATCCAGAGATATCATGGAGTTTGGAAGCCCAAATTCTTCCTTACTTAACATATGGAGATAAGAAGCTGCTCTGACCTTTGTGTTTTGGAAAGATAGGAGATGTCCATCCATTAAGAACCTTTAGGCTGGACATAATCACCATTTTAGAACACAAAAGTGGGAAAGATTATACACTAGTGGTAAAAGCAGTATTTTTTTTCCTCCTTACTCTCCTGGTCTTTGAGGTTAAAATGCTGAATTCTCACTGTTTTATTTATCTATACTAAAATAGTGGAAAACGTTGCAAAACATTGACTTCCTACATTTTTTTAAAATATTTTTTATGTTTCCATTATCTTTATTAAACATAAATGTTTGAGTGTATGCATTGTGGATTAGATATAATATTTTTTTTTTGACAGGCAGAGTGGACAGTGAGAGAGAGAGAGACAGAGAGAAAGGTTTTCCTTTTGCCGTTGGTTCACCCTCCAATGGCTGCCGCAGCTGGCGCGCTGCGGCCGGCGCACCGCACTGATTCATTTTTGAGCATATGATCAACACATAGTGTGGAAAATTCTTTATAAAGTAATTTATTAGTTATGTTTGAAAATACTCCTTTGACACAAGTGGGTGGCAAATTTCATATTATGTGATTTTTTTCACAGTCATATTGTGAATGAGTTGCTTGATGTGGCTTCCAAGCATTCACATGGAAATAGCATCTCTCCTTGCAGTAGCTACAGTAGGATTCCAAGTGAAACTGAAGACAACAAGCTACTAAAATTGCAGATATTCAGCAAATAATACTGTGAACATAAAAAAAAGCAAACGAAACTTCAGCTATGCATAACACTTTTTAAATCAATTTCTTATATGAAAAATCTATATATTTTGGGGAATAGAGCTATGAAAATATGAACAAATTATATTGGCTTTATGGATGAGACCACTCAAGAGGAAAGTGGAAAACAGTTTTACCTTCATTGATTTAAATCAAAATTAATCAAATCCTTACGGTAGCTGTCCATTTTTAAATTAACTAACTAAAATTCCAATACTTGATTGAAGTTTGTACTATGAAATATAGTGAGTGAGCATTTTCTTAATATATGCAATAATTTCCTTTTTCTCTTGATTTTATAAATATTTTTCTTCAATAAAGAAGGTACAAATTATGAGTATCTTGAATATTCTATATATTTCATGTCATCCATTTACATTTGTGTAGAATTTATTACTAAACCAAATAAAAAATGAATTTCTTAATCACCTCAAGATTTTGAAGTGAATTTAAAGCTGCCGGCGACTGCCATGATTTCATCAACCTTTGAACTCATTTTACATATATATCTTCTTTAATGTCTCAAGAGTGATGGATTCACATCAACATCACAGATGGTTCCATGGTCATTTTACATATATTAGGTGGCACACTTTCTCTTTCACTGAGATTAAATAACTTTGGTAAATTTTTTTATAATTCTCATACATGGTTAATTGCTTTGGGTTTCAAACTCTTAGTTTTAGAATGGTCATGCAACTAACAGGATGAAATTAAGAAGTTATTAAGTATATTTATGAATGAGAAGAAAGAATTGATTATTGATGCTTTGAAAGGAGCCCTAATGTACAATATAATGATGACAGCAGAAAAATACTATTAATAATGCTCAAAATAATGAAAATGGGGTAGAGATTTTAACAGTTCATTATTCTAATTTGAGTTTTATTTAAGCTTACATGCTTTACATGTACCTTAATGCTACGTGCTTTCCGTTTTTTTTTTTTTTTTAAGATTTTTAAAAAAATTTATTTGAAGGAGAGTTACAGAGAGGCAGAAACACAGAGAGAGAAGCCTTCCATCTGCTGGTTCACTCCCCAAATAACTGCAACAGCTGGAGTGGCAGCGATGTGAAGGCAGGAGCCAGGAGCTTCTTCTGGGGCTTCCACATGGGTACAGGAGCCCAAGGCCTTAGACCATTTTCTACTGCTTTCCCAGGCCATAGATCTGGATTGGAATTGGAGCAGCTAGGACTTGAACAGGCACCCATAAGGGATGCTGTCCCTGTGAGCAGCACCTTTACCTGCTACACATCAGCGCCGGCTCCCGCTACGTACTTTCTTATAGGATTTTCATTATAAAATGCGGAACTTGCAGTACCCACTTGAGTTCACTTTATAATCATCAGGCCTTTAAAGATCGCCTACTCGGATGTTGTTTGCCTTACAAGTGGCAAGAACTTTCTGGGTTTCTACCAGGTGAAATGATTGTAAGTGGAAAGTGGGTATGATATATCTGTTACCTGGCTTAGGATTCCATATTTTACACAATTCTAAGTATTTCTGATGTATAGAAGCTTTGGGTACATTTATATAGACCAAAGGTTACATTATATCAGAGTTAACTTCTTCTTAGCAATTATTGGATAATATATAGTGTTAATTAAACTTACTCTGTATGTTTATATTTCATTATCAAAAGAGAACAAATGGGACTTCCAGGCTCATTATTAACATACTTTCATGCTGCTTTAAATTGTATTAATAGTTTCCTGCATCTCATCTCTTTTTGAAATATCTGTATCTATTATTATTATGTTAATGCATTTTACTTGAATGATAATGATAATTTTGGCAGTTATTAGTGGTTTGCTAGGCTCTGTGAGATGCTAGTCCTCACAGTATTTTACTGGATCTGTATTATTAACATAATTTTATAGATGATGATGGATTTGTGGATGGATCCAGTTACTACATGGCAAGAGACAGAAATGCGAAGCATTACTATTTATCTCTGGTGCCTGAATTCTTTTCTATACAGCGTGTGTATAGAGACTCTTTTTCTGCCAAGGGCCATTTAGATATTTGTAACATCACTCATGGGCCATACATGATTATCAACTTAAAATTTATCTTACTTTAGTTTATTGAATTTCAAGTCCTGACTGTTGCTTTGGCATGGCCAGAACAGATTAGTTCACAGGCCTTATAGGGTCCATGAGCAGTGTGTTCCCCACCCCTTCTCTACAGCATTAGGATTCTCTACTTAAAAAGCATGCATTTTTACAGTTTGACATTCAGTATATAGATAATATCATATTTATCCACACAACAATCTCTTGAGATAAGTAGACTGGGAAGCCAAAATTCAATGTCTGTGAGATCAAGAGAGTTTAAATGTCTCTCTCAAGTTCAAATATTCAAATTTTTGTTTACATTCCAGGACTCTACCATCTATATTTTCTTCTCCTGTAATCTAAAGACCTGCTTTGTACAATGAACTAGAGAAATAAAAATGTAGAAGACACTGAGCAAATCTAGTAAAGGATCTCCAGAATGTTATAGTTCAAGTTTACATATTTACAAGTTTAATTAACAGTGCAAGGAAATATTTAATGTACATAAGAACAAAACAGGCAAAAATAGTTCAGAAGAAAGATGCATGTGAGTGGTGTGTGTGTGTGTGTGTGTGTGTGTGTGTGTGAAGGGGGGTTGTAGTATGTATGTGTGTGATAAGAGAGGTGGACTTGTGTAGAAGTTCCAGGAAGGATGACATTTAGATAGAAAATGGCAGAGATTCCACATTAGATATGGGACAGAAAATGTGAGGCATGTGACATTCTAGAAATGGTGAATGATAATATGGCCTTTATCTTTAGTAATCCTCATTGACAATCAAAAAGTACCTTTTGATTCTAACCTTTATCGAGCCATTCTTCCCAAGTATAGACACTTCTTAGAGGTGGTATTACTATGACTGAAAAATGTGAGAGGTACTACTTATGAAGGAGGAAGTTTTACTGCTGCTCACAGTTTTGGAAGTTCACAGTCCAAGACTGGATTGCACATTGGTCTGGTGTCATTTGAGGGTGACGGAGGCAGAGCAAATGCAGAAAGAATCATATGCAGAGCCAAGGAGCATGTTTATTCGGCCACCCTGATTTGATCATGGACTCTCCACCCTAACAATTTAATCCAGACAATCACTTTCTAAAGGCTCCACTTCCAGACACCATAATTGGATAAAGTTTATACCCTCTCAGCATGATTAACTTAAGACTTTGGAGTTTAAGTATCTGCATTATTTGGGGAGCCAAATCATGTTCAAACTATAGCAAAGGTTGAAAACCAGCCCCCCTTGATTTTCCTTTTTCAAGACAATTTTCCTTTTGTGATTACATAGAAGTGATTTTAAAGCATCTACCAAAAACTTCAAAATAATTGTTTACCTTTATTTTTCATTACCTGCTAGGTAAACGTAATAAGCCATTATCTATATCATCATAGGTCAAAACTCTCCATATTTCAAAATGGTGAGCATTTCATCAGCATTGTGGATTTCCTTTTCTTGCTTGTCTTTTTTTTTTTTTTTTTTTACTTTTCTGGCTATTAGATTTTTCATTTGAAAAATTGAACACCTTCTGTTTTTGACCCACTAGTAACTATTGGATAATGTTGCTTATTTTCTAAAAGTTTTTTTTTCCTTCAAAATAGTATATAGAACTATGTTTTTCTTGTAATTAATTGTAATTTTCAGCAAATTAACAAAACCATCAAAAAATTCCCTTATACAGGAGTCCATCCTTGCCCAAGAGGATTTCAAATTTATTTCTGAAGGAATAAATTTGATTTTACTTAGCATAAGTTATATTAACAGTAGGCAATGATTTGAAATTATAAATTCACCCAAACAGCCCATACAGAGTTAAAACATTCTTGCCCATGCTGTCTCAATTACTGCTTCTGACATTTCCATGTTATCAGCAAAATATGGATTTTAAAAAATGGTTGTGTTGTCTTCATAATTTTCATTTTTTTTTATTTGCTTTGTTCTGCTAACACATTCAGCTATCGGGAAAGACTTAAGTACACATATGTTTTCTTTTCTCTTTTTTTTTAAAAAAAGATTTATTTATTTATTTGAAAGTCAGAGTTACACAGAGAGAGGAGAGGCAGAGAGGGAGAGAGAGGTCTTCCAATCACTGGTTCATTCCCCAAATGGCCGCAATGGCCGGAGCTGCACCAATCTGAAGCCAGGAGCCAGAAGTTTCTTCTTGGTCACCCACATGGGTGCAGTGGCCCAAGGACTTGCACCATCTTCCACTGCTTTCCCAGGCCATAGCAGAGATCTGGATCAGAAGTGGAGCAGCTAGGTCTCGAACTGGCGCCCATATGGGATGCCGGCACTTCAGGCCAGGACATTAACCCGCTGCGCCACAGCACTGGTCCCATATGTTTTCTTTTATTCTTGTTTTTGTTGCCTCTTTGGTTGTAACCTGTTTTCTAGCTCACCATCTCTAGTTGACTTAGATAAGGAAAATAAAAGGAAAGAGCTTATCAAAAAGGAATAATTAAGCAACACACCTCAAATATGCCCAAGTCCAAAACTTTTCAAATACTAATAGGCCATTCATTATAACCACTTGTGAAAGTTTCTAAGTTCTCAATTTGAAGAGAGCATTCTTGCTCTTGAAATCAGTAGACCAAGACAAAAGTTCCGACTGCCACAAAACAGTTGTGCCTCATTTACTTTCAGTTTGTTTCTCTAGGCCTCAGTTTCTTCATCTGTAAATTTAAGAGATCAAATTTCCAAAGTGTCATAAATGCAAGATAGAGACAACGGAAGCAGCACAGAATCTCAAGCGTCACATTTCTGTAAAAGAAACAAAGCCTGTAGTTGGTTTTATGGCCTTTTTAAAGTATGTGACACTGGCTGTACACTGAGGGAATACAAAAAGTAGACTTGTGAGGATTTAGAGATGTTAGCAAATGATTGCTGCAGATTAAGACTCCGTAAAGATGCCACATATGAGTACACACTCCATTAGAGCTTTAAATGGTGCAAGGCAGTCTGACTGAATAGTTATCAAGTAAGGGAGGATGAATGGAGTAGAACATGTTTATGGTTCTGCATAATCATATTTCTACATTGCATCTTGACAACTGACTAAAGGGAATAGTTCTAATTTCTTTTCAGTACTACTGCCTCTTAATTATGCTATTGTAGACTGACAATCATATTCTTCCAACAGATGTCTGCAACTCCATTGTGGGAGTCTTAGAAGAATGATTGAAATGTGGTGCTGAGGCTGACAGAGGAACAGATTAACATGCTTAGTTGCTACATTACACTGCTTTGTCACAGGCTAGCAGAAGATGTGTTGCTGAAACCACTCCTATTTATTTCAACCATTACGGAATTCCATTTGAAGTGAACTCTATTGAAACCAGTTAGCATGATGGGATTAAGGAAACCTGAAAATAGACTGCATGGAAATTTTAATTATTTTTTGCTATTCCATTTATGTCCAATTTTACCTGTATCATCTTCCCAAAATTGGACATGTGGCATGGTGTTTGACCTGGTGGCTAAGATGCTATTTGTAGTAGAGAAAAATTTATTGGTACAAAAATTGATCATTGGGGCCAGCACTGTGGTGCAGAGGGTTAATGCCCTGGCCGGAAGCTCTGGCATCACATATGGGCACTGGTTCGAGACCTGGCTGCTCCACTTCCGATTCAGCTCTCTGCTGTGGCCTGGGCAAGCAATGGAGGATGGCCCAAGTGCTTGGGCCCCTGCACCTGTGTGGGAGACCCAGAGGAGGCTCCTGAGTCCTGGCTCCTGGCTTCAGATCGGCACAGCTCCAGCCGTTGAGGTCAATTCTGTGGTGAACCATCAGATGAAAGACCTCTCTCTGCCTCTCTTCTCTTTGTGTAACTTTGACTTTCAAATAAATAAATAAATCTTTAAAAAAAATTGATCATCATTTAATTTCCTGAAAAGTTCGTATGCTATGCTTGTACTAACATTTGCTACATTATGTTATTTGATACTGATGCTTAGAGAGGCAGATTTGTAGATGATAGCACAAGTAATAAATGGCAGGTTTGGAATGGAAATATCTGTATAGTTCTGATTTCTATGTTGTTGCATTCGCATCCTGTGGCTTGCTGCTTCCTGGCTTGTCATCTTTATCCATTAGTCTTAACACCAAAAACTACTTACCCTGCTTTTCAAAGATATTAACCCTAGTTCATGGAACTGACAGTCTGAAATGTAAAACAGATACAGTAAAGACTGAAACAAACTCGGACACTAAACACATTAAAATGCTTTCATCTTCAGTGGTAGATGGGCTAAAATGATGTCTCAGGGAGTTTCACACATTTTAGAGAAAAACATAATCAAAAGATATTAATTCTAGTACAAAAATATTTGAAAGTCATATATGCAAAGAGTGTTCAAGAATACATTGAAAATGAGTATCATGGAAGTCCTTTATGGATTGAAAAAAAATTGCAACAAAACAAACATCTTTAAATTTCATTTTCCCATGAACTTTATTTATTTGTTTATTTGAAATGCAGAGTTACAGAGAAAGATGGAGAAACAGAGACAGACAGATTGGTTCATTTCCCAAATGACTGCTGTGGCTGGGGCTGGATGGGGCCAAAGCCAGGAGTCAGGAGCTTCATCCATCTCTCCCATGAGGGTGGCAGGGACACACTCACTTGGGCCATCTTCTGCTGCTTTCCTATGTGTATTAGCAGGGAGCTGCATAGGAAGTGGAGAAGGCAGGACTTAAACTGGCACTCATATGAAGTGCTGACATAGCAGGTGGTTGGCTTAACCTGCTACTCTACAAAGTTGGTCCCTCTGAATTTTGTGAAGTATTCTCATATGTGGTGGAGGTGAGGTTTATAGCACATTTGTGAGGCAAGGGCTATCAATACAAGTGGACATATTTGTGTCAAGAGGCATCAGAGTAGAAATCCCAGCTAGATGTGTGCCTTTCCTTAAGTAATTTGATATTTTTGAATTTTCCCTTCACCTCTAAGGTGTGGATTTAAAAAAAAAAAATTCCTGTAATACAGTGAAACTGAAATTCAAATGAGCTCATCTGAGTACAAGAGAAAACTGTATCAACATGTATGAGAGATTTTAACATAATAGGGATATTGAATTTCCATGTTAAAATATTCTTGTAAACATTTTTTTTCTCTCATTTTCAGGACTTGATTTAGACACCTTGATTTTTGTATTGTGTTGGTAGTGACTGCCCCTGTTAAACACCAGCACTATCATTTTTGTTTTGTAAACTATGCAGAACATGTCTTATGGAAACAAAATTAAAATAATGGTTCAGCTCCACCCAGAACTGTCATGTTGCTACCATTAGCAAGCTATAGTAAAATGTTTGTACGGTATCAATAATGGATTACAATATAAATATTTATGGAGTGCTGTGAGATAGTTAGTTTCCATCAAGCTGGGGACATGCAAAATTGAATAGACACTGACACTAAACAAGACTTTGATTAAGTGGTTGTGGCATAATCCTTTTCCAATATTAAACAAAGACCATCTTTAACATTGTTTGAAGTAAAGTGGGTTTTGGAATTGCGGTAGTAGCATAAGTCTGCCTAACAAAATACATGTTATTTTAATGAGTTCTGAATACGGTATGGCTTTGTAAATATCTATATTCCTTCTAAATTTACATAGTAAGTAGAAAATGTTTTAAAAATATCTTTCAGGGCCAACACTGTGGTGACATAGGTTAAGCCTATGCCTGCAATGCAGGCATCCCATATGGGCAATCAGTTTGAGACCTGGCTGTTCCACTTCCTATCCAGCTCCCTGGTAATGGTCTGGGAAAGCAGTAGATGATGGCCCAAGTCCTTGAGTCCCTGCACCCACGCGGGAGACCCAGAAGCAGCTTCTGGATCCTGATTTCGGTTTTTCGGTTGAGCTCAGCTCTGGCCATTGTGGCCATTTGGGGAGTGAACCTGCTGATGAAAGTCTCTCTCTCTCTCTCTCTGTCTCTGTCTCTGTCTCTGTCTCTCTCTAACTCTCCCTTTCAAATAAATGAATAAATCTTAAAAAAGGAAAATCATGTATTTACAATGATACTCAGATATTTTAGGAGTAAGAAAGTAATGTGGCTGGCGCCGTGGCTCACTAGGCTAATCCTCTGCCTGCGGCACAGGCACACCAGGTTCTAGTCCCGGTTGGGGCACCAGATTCTGTCCTGGTTGCTCCTCTTCCTGTCCAGCTCTCTGCTGTGGCTCGGGAATGCAGTGGAGGATGGCCCAAGTTCTTGGGCCCTGTGCCCGCATGGGAGACCAGGAGAAGCACCTGGCTCTTGGCTTCGGATCAGTGCAGTGTGCCGGCCACAGCGGCCATTGGGGGGTTAACCAACGGACAAGGAGGGCCTTTCTCTCTGTCTCTCTCTCTCTCACTGTCCACTCTGCCTGTCAAAAAGAAAAAGAAAAGAAAAAAAAAAAGAAAGTAATATACTTAACATTTTGTTCCCAAATATAAATGTTGTCATATTAAGATACTCAAGTTGATATGAATGCTTTCTCCTATATTCTCCTAATGTTTGATTTTTTTCATCTGGGAAACTTTATTAAGATAGACTTCAATTCTAGGAAATTTTGTTTTAGTAGCTTTTAAGTATTAAATGACTATATACATTGTTTTAATGAGAGTGTAAGTGCAAGCATACCCCTAGACTGATTTATAAACAAATTTCTTAGAACATACAAGATGTCACGTCTGAATCAAACAATTTCTTTTGGATTGGGATCCATCTTTGTGGTATCCCTAAGAAACACTGCAAGTAAATATAAGCCCTTTCAGAATATCTCAGATTCCATGGATCATCTCTTTGATTACTGCCCATGTCCCAGGTGCCTTATTTAAAACTTGGTGTTTTATTTTTTAAGTGCTTTAAAAATAGATACAGACTTACATAAAACCCATTGGGAAGCTACTAGAATTGTTTATCCAAAACTGGACATAAGGTAAAATGACTATTTCTTGATCTTTAAAATTTCATGCTAGATCATTTTCCAATAAGCCCATCTGATGCGTACTGAGATGTAACTGCAGCTAATAATCAACAAGTGATAAGACGTGCAGATGGGTTACAACCCCTGGATAGTAGGGAGTAACTAACAGAAATGAGAAAAATTTATAATTTGACAGCTTGAAGAATCAACCTCTAAAATAATACAGCTTCATTGCTCTGTTGCAGCTAACTAGTGAACACTTCATTCAATTTGAAATTTTGCTACAATATTCCTTTCTAGCCATTTTTCCCTTCTTCTGGTTTCATCATGCATATGTTAGATAGCACTATAACAAGGGATAGCCTACACTTTGCTTGAGTAACCCTTTTATGAGTCTTATTCTCATTGTACAGATGATAAAATTGTGGCATAGCAAGTTTAAATAACTTGCCCAAATTGATACAGCTAGTAAGGGAGTACAGATGATACGATTCAATGTTACAGATTTTTCTTCCTCCAGCAAACTGGTGAGAAAAGAAGAGATTAAAGTAAGGGGAACGCATGATGTCACGAGAGGCTAACTTTGGTCTCTGGGGCTGATCAGTTCTAATATTTACTGCTCAGTGATGGGGGAACTTTTTTTTTTTTTCCAAGGGCATTTTGGATATTTATAACATCATTCACGGGCCATACAAAATTATCAGTGTAAAAACTAGCTTGCAATGCTTTTATTGAATTTTGAGTCCCACCCAGTGTTGCCTTGGCGGGGCCTTCTACAGCCCTGCTAGAAAGGATGACGTGAAAGGTTCGACATCCAGAGGTGGTCAGGATTTCCTGCAGTAATGCAAGGTGTTTGTCCTTGTGCCAAACCCTCCTTCCCCTTGTTAGAGGTAGAGGCAGAAAAAGGAGATGCTTCCACAATTTACAGAGAGGACAAAGACTAATACTCTGTTTTCTTGACAAACATTATATAGGCAATTCTTTTTATCCGTGAAAGAAGTTTAGGGTGCCAAGAGCAAAGGGACATGAGAAATGTGAGTTTGAGACAAATTATGTCCAAGATCATTGTTCTAATTAAAGTGACTTGTTTGAGTTAAACAAAGCGCAAAGTAGCAAAAAACCAACCACCCTGCTTTCCTTGCTGTCACAATACTCAGTATGCAAATTATATGAAGCAAACTTCATTTTGGCTGCTTTTTTGTGATTATCATGCTTGTCATATACTAAATTTCTCTCACTTAACTTAAAAATAGTTTGCTTGCCTATCCTAAGTATCAAGTCCAACAGTTATTTTACATCCTTTTAAGATAAACATTATTTAAGACTTGTAAAGAAATATATTTAAAAATTGATTTTTTAAAGTTCGTGATCATATAAGAGAATTTGAGGACCATCCTTCAGTTGGTGTTATTTGTAAACTGCTTTTTATTTTTAGGTAAACTGTTGACACGGTAATGCACACTTTCTTGCCTGTCATGGCAGTATAGCCATTCTACCACATCAAAAGCCCAGGGATTAAAGTTTCCATAATCAGCACTCTAGCTTTCTGAGTGTGTTTCTGTA
Source organism: Oryctolagus cuniculus (assembly GCF_051225735.1). Taxonomy (NCBI): domain Eukaryota; kingdom Metazoa; phylum Chordata; class Mammalia; order Lagomorpha; family Leporidae; genus Oryctolagus; species Oryctolagus cuniculus. Next base: position 103,445,576 of record NC_142870.1, read on the forward strand.
TGAGAACAGATATTCATGTTTCATTAACTAAGACCATCATGTTTTTATGCATTTCAAAGAGGCAATGCTTTTGTGTTTTGTTTCCAGTGACTGAAGTGCCAAAACCTTTTGTATGTGTTATTGTATAATGCACCATTATCTCCCATGAAAGCTGTGGGCCTGTGTGACACCTAGCTAAAACCGGACATTTATTTCTAGTCTGCTTACTCTTTTACAATACATGTGTACAGAGTTGGAAGAGAAAGTACCATCTGTTAGAAGCCCACACTAAAGAATTCTGAGTTCTTCAGTTTAACAAAGTTAAGAAAACCTCCCATCAGAATATCACACATCCAAGATGAAATTAAAACATTTTCATTTGTAAATATTATGTATATCATTTAGTTTGAACCAGAGAGCAACCAGAGTTCTTTGGTTGGAAACCTCTTTTGCGGTGACTCTTTCTTTTCACCTCCAGGGAATCAGGCAGGCTGCCCACAGCTTGCCTTGGCTGAGGAGGGGAAGTGTGCCACCCACCATTCAGCCTCCCGGAACCCTGGGGGACAATCAGATGCGGTGGGGAGTCTCACTTTATTGTAAAAGGGAGGTGTTTATAAAGCTGTGGAACAGAGCAGATGCGGGCAAGGGGTGGGGTGATGTGATGCAAAAGGGTTTTAGCCAATCCTATTACATCACCTCAGTGATCCTTAGGCAAAAGCGTGCCGGGGCTGGGTTGTTTACCGCCAGGGATTAGAAACTTAAAGACAGGTCTTCAAACTGGAGGCAGTCTCAGGAAGTTCCTGTAGGCCTTTCTGGATTCAGCCTCCCCCACACTGTTTACTTCCAGATAATGTGTTTTTTGTTTTTTTTTTTTCTCTTCCCTGTCAATGCTGGTATACATATACAGAAAGGAAGAAATTTTACTTAACCAGTAAACATTGAAGAAGATTTTAACTTTGTTTATTGCAAACTTGATTTGAGTAAATAATGTGGTGTAATTACTTTAAATCTTTTGCAAACAATTTAGGCAGAAACAACTGCTTTTTTAACAACTTATTAAAATCACTACTTATTTTTTGTGCTTGGACCACATGTTATAATATAAATAAATCCACAGGATAAGAAGAATAACATTTTAACTCTCTTATTAGAATAGAAAATAGGAGATTGATTACAGAGGGTGTGATTGATTTGTTTAAATATTTTAGGAGTTTTCATAGTGAAGAGGAATTAATTTCATCATGTGAAGCCCCCAAAAGATTAGAGATGCATATAATGGATGCACATAAAAGATATTTGTATTCATTCACTGGCGGAGGTTATAAAAATGGCATCCATTAACAAATGAGAAGTTAAAATGAGTGGTGCTTTTGATGTATTTAAATGTTGGTTTAGTCAATATTTTCTTGGCAAATTTGATCACAATTTGGGTAGTTTTTTTATTTTTAATTTTTTTTTAGTAAAAGCTATCCTATGAGTTTCTTGGATATATTTCACTCATTGCCAAAAATAAATAACCAATCAGTAGTTTGGTGATCTAGAAGACTGCTCTTATATGTGAAGTGTGGAATTATTGAATGAAACAAATGGATGAAACTTTGAAAGCATTTAATCCGACCCTTTAATTTTACCAATGAGGAAATGGACTTGAGAAGTGATGTCACTGGCACATATTCATAGTATTTGTGTCAGGGCTGGAATTGAAAAGCTAGATTTATGAAGTAAGTCAGATCTCTTCATTGCAAGAGTTGAAATGATGTGTGCTCTCTGCTGGCATGCCTTCGGTGACAACAAATGCTAAATTCCACTAAAGGTGTCTTGTGTGTGTGTGTGTGTGTGTGTGTGTGTGTGTGTATAAGCTTGCTCATCTATGAGCTTAACAGATTTGATCCCAGTATTCTTTTTTTCTAAATGATGTGGCTAGTACTTGGATCTTTGCCTCTTCTTCATCTTTCATCTTTTGTTGGTCCTTAATTGGAAGTCTCAAGTTTTACAGGACCTCAGACTAAACATATGTAAGCTTTTATAGCTTTTCTGGTTTCAGGTTTTTTTTTTTTTTTTTTTGTAATGTGGTACTTAAAATATACCAAGAAGTAGTACTTTTTTGTCTAGTAATACAGTGAATCTCAATATGGCTCTCCAAGTATCTCACCCACATGAATCCCAAGTACACAGGCACACACAGCCTGGATATACACAAGTGCATGCATGCACACATAAATATATACATACATATATGCACACAACTTCCATCCAAAAAAGATATTCAATTATTCTGACAGTAATAAAGATGATTGAATATTATTATCAGTGAGTAAAGGAGGGATAAAGCCATGTTCTCTAAAAAGGCATATTGAGTTATCACCCAACACACCAAAACTAAAGCCATTCTGTCAAAATGGATTCTTTGCTGTTGAGGAAACCAAATATTACTTCATATTTTTTCTCACTGCTTGTGTGACTTAATTTGTAGCATATATACATAGCTAGAAGAGTAGTCACACTTATCAGTATTATTATTGAACATAATCTGTTTGGAAAAACAGCATTTTATACAAAGATGTCTGTGAGTAAGAAGTCAAATGGTTTTATTTCTTCTCTTGGTACTTATCAGAAACCAAAATCAATATCAAGGTGTCCACTCCTGCTTATTTTTTTGTGCATATCGTGGATTTCTGAGTAGGTTACAGCCAATTTTTTACATCTGCAGCTCAATGCCTGCCAAGAATTGACCATCAATGGGCTCATTCCCAGTTTAATTGGCCACTTGCTTTTCTTTTTTTTTTTCCTTTCTGGGAACACAAGAGACCACTTGCACCTGCATGGAGCCTGATGGAGAATCAGAAAAGGAATATTTTAGCAATTCTATTTTAGTGTTTGACTCATTTTTTTCTCAGAAGGAATAAAGTGACATTGTCACATTGTAATATGCAGCGATATATTTATGATTATTTTACTTGTATTTGTAATGTAAATTTTGTTGCAAAATAAAAAGTGATTTGACTCTTCACTAACTCAGTGAATTTGTTCTTTGAATTTTAAAGGCATAATCAAAAGACTTTTGTCTAGATTGGTAATAAAAATTCATTGAAGTGCAAGTTTAACCTTGAATGCTTGGAAAACTAATGAAATAACAAGTACAAAGCAATTAGTGTACGTTTTTTGTAAGAAAAAAATAACTGATGGATACAGAGCATGACTGAGACAGGAGCAAATTTTATATATAAAATTAAATCTTATTTATATTGTGTATATTTTTCTGAATATTCAGGGTAGCATAAACATATTTAAACTCTTGGTCAGAATTTAAAAAGTTTCCATTTGTTCAACTCTGTGAGGCACATTTTTTTTTTCATCTAGAGATGCAGAAAATTAAGGAAAGCTGGGAATGTGTGGAGGTTGAAACCATGACTGTAGGAGTATTTTATTTATTAAATAATATCAATTGCAGTACATTTTTCCACTCCAAATTGTTCTATGACTCTCCATTGTTTAAAAGAGAAAGTCTATGCTGCTTATTTGTCATTCAGGGTCCTCTTTCATCTGCCTACTACCTAACTCTCTAGTATCAACTCTCATTGCTTCTTCTTATATGCTTTATAATTTAAAAATGCCAACTTATTTGCATATATATGTATTGTCCTCATTTCAGTGCCTTATAAAATTGCTGCTCTAGGCCATGGAATGCTGAAGCATTGCCAGAAGCCACTATAAGCTAGGAAGAGGTAGGGAGGAGTCTATCCTAGAGCTTTGAGTGTGAACAGGGCTCTCCCAACACTTTGATTTTACATTTCTAGTATTTGGGTCTGTGAGAATAAATTTTTGTAGCTTTTGAGCCCACAGCCTGTGGTAATTGTTATGTCAACTCTAGGAATCTAATACAACTGCTGTGTCTTTTGTGAATATTAATGGCAAGGAGGCAGGCATTTGCCATGGCCGGAGTACCTGCATCTCATATTGAAGTACTTGGTTCCAGTACCTGCTCGTCAACTTCTGATTTAGCTTCCTGCTAGTGCACACTCTGGGAGGCTACAGGAGATGGCTCAAGTGCTTGGGTCCCTATCACCCACATGAAGACCTGGACTAAATTCTGGACTCTTGGCTTTTGCATGGTCATTTGATTGTTGTGGGCAGTTGGGTAGTGAACCACTTGATGGAAGATCTGTGTGTTTGATTCTGTGCCTTCCAAACAAAATTAAAATAAATAGAAAAATTATAAAGAAAGAAAATTAATGAATAACTATAGTAGCGCAATAAAGACAAAACCTCCATAATACAGGAGATTCGTAAAGTTCTGAGCCACTTCACTAAGATAAAGATTGTGAGAAGCAAAGAGTATTACAGCCTCAATACTGACTTAGGTAAAGATACATTTATTTATTTTGAAGGCAGAGTTATAGAGAGAAGTAAAGATAGGAAGAGAAAGAGATCTTCTTTCTATCTGATGATTGACTTTCCAGATGGCTGTAATGGCTAGGGTTGGGTGAAACTAAAGCCAAAGGCCTAGAACTACATCTAACTCTCCCATGTGGGTGGCTGGTGCCCAAGCACTTGAGCCATTTTCCACCACTTTCTCGGGCACAGTAGCATGGAGCTAGATCAGCCAGGAAGCAGTTGGGTCCCAAACCAGTGTCCCTATGGAATGCCAGCACATAGGCAGTGGCTTAACATGCTGTGCCACAACACCAGCACCATCATGTCTGATTTATACCTAAAAGCATTATTTTATTAGGCAAAACTCTGAATGTGGTACTTTTTATGGGATCATAGTGTAATGGTTACTCATTTGATTTTATGGAAAGTAACTTTATATTTTAACTCTGAGATTGATTGACTTTATAGAGACCCACTAAATTTTGCTCAAAAACAGCTTGTTTCCTCATCTCATTTTTGTAATTTGTTATCAAATGCAGTTGGTAAAAACATGTAACATAACTAAACAGACAAAATCTCACCAGTTCATGCTTTCTACATCTTGTCTGAGATTCTCTCTCTCTACTATACAAGTTTATTATATACAAGGAGTCTTAAAAACATTCACGGAAAACACATATTATAAAACAGCAAAGCAGGACTAATGATTTTGGCACCCAAACAAGCTTATTTCCAAATACTATTTCTTCATAAACTTTTTGAAGTCACTTTATATGTAGTCTATCTTTTACATAATCCCTCACAATGTTTTTAGCAATTCTCTTTTAACTGTATAGCACAGGTTGTCACTTATCCATCTTTTCACCAAAATTGTCATTGCTTTCCAGTCTTTGATAATGGCCTCCTTTTTGATTATTACCTGCTTCCAAAACACCTGCCACATATTTTAGGTTATTGTTACAGAAGTGTCCTACTTGTAGATAATATATTGATTAGCTTTTGCCTCACTAACATGAGTATTGTATAACAAACCTCTACAAAGACAAGTGGTTAAAAAACTATGGAATTGTCTGGGGGCACTGTGGTTCAAGTCTGGGTTAGGCTGCGTTTTGCCCAAGGTATGCTAGGTACAAGATTTTAGTCTCATTCTTTTTTATATTCAGAGGTCATTTCATGGAAAAAGACCAAAATGTGAGAACTCACATCTAACGTTATATATCTGATCTCTGTTTGATGTCAATTATGTAAACATCCATATTCTAGCATAAGTCATAATGTTGAGTTGAAAATAAAGATCTACAAATTATATTCTACCCATAATGAGACTAAAGGAAGATACACAGAGAATCCCAGCATCAGCATAGCGGGGAGGCATACCACTCTCATGGATTTGGATAAGAATGTGTGTTAAATAATGTACTCTACACTATCGTTCTTTTCTCCCCAACTCTGTAAATATCTTCTTGTGTTTGTGTTCAGACTTTTTGGTATTATATGTCTTTACCTTGACTTCCTTTAAATTCTTTTGGATTCCAACATCTAATCATTAACAATTTTAGCAATTATGGAATTTCTAACTTTGCCTGAACTTACTATCTATATTTTCTTTCTTAATTTAGAAGAATGTTTTAACTGCTCTCTTTTTGTTTCAGGTTTTGAGATCTAGTTCCTGTTTTCATTTTTCTTCAAGTTAGTGTGTTTCTTTATGCATAAACTTTTTGAAGATTTATTTATTTATTTGAAAGTCAGAGTCACAGAGAGGGAAGAAGAGGAGGCAGATTCTCCATGTGTTGATTCACCTGTGAGTGCAATGGCTAAGGAGCAGCCAAGCTGAAGTCAGGAGTCTGGAACTCCATCCAGGTCTCCCACATGTGTGCAGGGGCACAAGTACTTGTGCCATCTTGCACTACTTTCCCAGACACATTAGCAGGGAGATGGATGGGAATTGGAGCTACCAGGACACGAACAGGTTCTGTATGGGACACTATTGTCCCATTTGGTGGTTTTACTCACTGTGCCATAATGCCAGGTCCCTGATAAACACTGTATTATATTGCTATCATCCACCTCACAAATTATATCATTGGTTCTTTGGACTTTCTGTTTAAAATATTTGCTAAATTTCAAGTTCAATTAATATATATTCATTCCAAAAATTTCTATTGGAATATTTTCCAAATATGCCTACTCAGTTTTATAGTTTCTTGCTCCATAACCATATATATATATAACACATATGTATATGGTTACAACTGTTAACTTTATACTTGGTAGTTCATAAATGAAACTCCTGACTTTTTCAAGTCTTATTTGGTATGTCTGATTAGTTGTTTCTTTGGATTTTCCCCTGATAACTCATTTCCTTGGGTATTTTGTGATTGTGAATTCATAGGTCTTAGAACTTAATTCTGTGGACACTTCTGAGACTTGTTAAAAACTGTTTCTCCAAAGAGATTCTAATTTTGTTTTCCACCTAATCCAAGGCACGGACTACTTTGATTTTCATGTTTATCTTAAAGTGTCATGAGCTTGTGCAGTTGGAATGAAAGCCTAACTCTCAATGAGGGTTAGTTCGCAGTTCAGAATTCATGAGAAAAGACAGTTTGTTTCCTTTCTGTACACAGCTAAGGTCAAAATGGGTAACTGTCACTACCATGTCATATTGCACCAAGAAATATGTTTTCGTTTTGCCCCCTGAGGCAAGAGTGAAGATTCTTGCATTAAACTTTTAAGTGATCTCTTTCTCTCCCTCTATAGGACTTACTATTTTTCAGCTTTCACTTCCAGGAGCAGTATTGCAATTCTACTGTTAACCTCTTTCAGTTAAATAATCAATTACAATTCTTTGAAAAATACTTGATGTATTCAATATGATTTACAATACCATCACAAAATATTTTATATTGGTTTGGTAGAATTGTAAAAGCAGAGTAAAAATCCTGCACTTCTACTCTTTCTACATTTAAAAACATTTAGTAATAATTTTGGGAGGCAAACTTCATTTGGTCTTTAAAAGCAATGTCCTAGAGGCTGCAATCTCAAAGGAAATTAAGTTAAAATTGACTTTAATTCTAAGGATTACCTGCTTCCTTTCTGAGGAAAGTACATGAAATTTTTCTGAAAGTTTAGAGACTGGATATCCTTATCTAAGTCTATTTGTAAATATCTCTGGAACATATTTCAAATAGTATTTCAAGCGGGTAAATAAACCTTGAATCTGGAAGTTTAAACACATCTTATTTTAGATGACTAATTGAATATCTTCTCTCACTTTGATGGATTTTTTTTTTTTGCTTTGCTCTAAATAATTTCTTAGGAAAAAGAGGTTCAAAGGCTCCTATATTTATAGCAAGAAAGACTAGATATAGTTTTTCTTTTTCAAAATTTTTATTAATATAAATGGAGCAGATTTTATGCATTCCACAGACACAGTTCCACGAAGACAATCAGACATCCCTCATTCACCTGCTTCCTCCCCAATCTCCCTCCTCCCTCCCCTCTCTTCATCAGTTTTTGCAAGAACATAATTTTAATCCACTCTATATACAGGATTAATTTATCACTCACAACATTCAACAAGTAAAAAGTAAGAAGACTACAGTTCACAAGAGCATAACTATGAGCTAAAAATGGTAATAATATCCCAAGTGACCATTTCATTTCTATACATTTTTGTTTCCATATTAACTGCCACATATCAGAGAAAGCATATGATATTTTCTTTTTGAGACTGGCTTATTCCACTCAGTATAATGGTTTCCAGTTACATTCATTTTGTTGCAAAAGATAAGATTTCATTCATTTTTATGGCTGAGTAGTATTTCTTTATCCAGTCAACAGTTAATGGAAGTTTGGGTTGATTTCATATCTTAGGTATTGTGAATTGAGTTGCAATAAATATGGGGGTTCAAATAACTCTTTCATATGCTGATTTGATTTATTTTGAGCAAATTCCCAAGAGTGGGATGGCTGGATCATATGGTAGACCTGTTTTCAGATTTCTGAGGAAACTCCATACTGTCTTCTCTAATGGTTGTATTAGTTTAATAACCACCAACAGTGGATTAGGGTACGTTTTTCCACACAGCCCCACCCACATTTATTTATTTTTAATTTTTGGATGATAGCCATTGTAACTGGGGTGACGTAAACCTCGTTGTGGTTTTTATTTGAACTTCTCTGAACTGTATACATTTTCTAAGCATCTTTCCTCTTAATGCAACTTTCATTTTGGTTAATGGAAAGACAGTTATAGAGCAATCTGAGTTAAGCATAGAATATTTTTCATGATCTAACTTGGGAAAAGTCAGCTCTAGTTGAACTGTGGTGTTTTTCTTGATTTCTCATCGAGCTTCTATAATTCCTAAAAATAAACATAAATACTCAATGGCCTTAATTAATAAGTAACCTACTATTGAGCATTTACAGAATATATAAGAAAACTAGATTTCTCATAGGTTCTTAGTTTCTAAAATATTTATTTATTTATTTATTTGAAAGTCAGAGTTACATAGAGAGAGGAGGGGCAGAGAGAGAGAGAGGGAGGTCTTCCATCCAATGGTTCACTCCCCAGTTGGCCGCAATGGCTGGAGCTGTGCCAATCTGAAGCCAGGAGCCAGAAAATTCTTCCAGGTCTCCCACACAGGTGCAGGGGCCCAAGGATCAGGGCCATCCTCCATTGCTTTCCCAAACCATAGCAGAGAGCTGGATGGGAAGTGGAGCAGCTGGGTCTCAAACCAGCACTCATATGGCGCTTCAGGCTAGGGCGTTAAGCCACTGCACCACAGCGGCAGCCCCTCTCCTAGGTTCTTATACATATTTTTCCTTTACAGGCTGGCCAGGAGCCACAGGGGTACAGCAGAAAACAAAATCATGTTTGTTTTCTTTACAACAGATCTGGTTCTTGTATGTTAATCATTAACTCTTTATGAGAGGGAGGAAAGAGATTATTTATTTATTAGTAATTTTTGTTATTCTGACCAGGTAAATTTGATCTAAAAATATTTGAGATCAAATTCTCCCTTATCTTGTAATAAAAACTCAATTTTTGATGATTAAACTTTAAGTTATTTTGATTGAATTAGATGATTTGGGTTGTTTGCGTTGTGCCATTCTTTGGCAATAGTCTAAAAGGGAAGACTGAGCCAATGACAAAGGCATAAATCCTGAACCGCACTGATCTTTACTCTTTCAGCAAATATGTGAAAGAGAACTTTAGAGGATAATATTCAAATGTTATCTAAATAAATGACAAAATTTTGATGACTATTTGGGGGTCCTCTTCTCAAAAGTGAAACACATGGCCATTGAAAAACAACCTTTTTAAAATCTGAGGTAATAACTCTAATGAGAAACTAACATAATAATTCTGAAAAAAATATATATGTATGTATTCTTGTCAATGAAATTATTTACTGAATGGATGAAAGGAATCAGGAATTAGAACAGACTTACAGAATCCTACAATAGCTCACAAGACCAACTTTTCTTCACTCTTGGAGTTAGATCCATTTTAAGAATAGCTGGTCACTTTTTTGCATAATAATTCTTATTAACTCTAAAAGATCATATTATAATATTGAAATTTTGTGTCTTAATGCTTCATGAATGTATTTCTTCATAAGATCATATTAGAATATTGAAATTTTGTGTCTTAATGCTTCATGAATGTATTTCTTCATTTCCCCCTGTAGTTGCCTACTGATATGATAGGTCCACAAAATCTACCAGAGAAATGATTTACATTTCCTGATTAGTGATTGACTTCTGTGTATTAAAGTAGCTTTCAATCAGTGATTGTCTTTAAAATGCAAATACTGTTGGAAGGCTGGATACAAAGATCTCTTATTAATATGAATGAGGCATATGGTGATTTCCTTTTGTCATTATGGATGATCCATTGCTTTGGGTGAAATAGAGGACAATTATAAAGGCAGCAAAAAAAATGCAGAAAGCATTACAGAGCCAAAACAAACTTTGCCCTTTTTTGAAGACATTGGTGAAAAATAAAACATGACTACCATTTTGAAATTTACTGACATAAGCACTAATTTTTTCCCCAAACTTAACAAAATGATTGTTGTTTATAGATAAAAACACCACACTCACTGCTACTAAATTGTGTACTTGTGATAGGAGGTCTCTGTCATTAAGTAGAACCACTTTTTAGTGGGAAGGAGATTTGCCAATCAGAATTTCAATTCCATTTATTTAATGAGCTCCAAGTAGTTAAACCTAATGGTCCATTTTCAGCCCTCGCTTTACTAGAACTATCTGCAATAGATGACACAGTTGATCATTCTTTTTGCTTTTTAAACATTTTTCTCTATTAGCTAAAGGGAAAATCGTACTCTCCTGGTTTTCCTCTACCTTAGTGGCTGCTCCTTTTCATTACACTTTACTATATGAAAATGAACAACCAAAAATGGCAGAGGGTTGTACAGCTAAGTTTTTATACTTTTCCTCTTATTAGCTACATTTATTTCAAATGTCCTGCATTCTTAAATATCATTAATATGCTGATGACTTTCAAATATATATGTATAGAATTCAAAAACCTCTTTCCCTAATTTCAGATTATCATATCAAACTACTAATACAACCTAACTATTAAGAACTATAGTAGCTACATCCTATTCATATGGTCAAAACTGTATATGCAGGGGCTGTCTTTGTGGTGCAGTGGGTTAAGCCAGCCCTTGTGTTACCAGCATCCCATATTGGAGCATGGATTCAAATCTCTGCTGCTCTATTTCCAATCCATCTTCTTGGCAATACACCTGGCAATACACCTGTGAAAGACCAGGATGGAGTTCCTGACTCCTGGTTTTGGCCCTACCCAGGTTTGGCTGTTTTGGCCCTTTAAGGAGTGAACCAGCAGACAGAAGATCTCTTTCTCCTCTTCTCTCCCTCTCCACCTCTCTCTGTCTGCTTTCTCTCAACTAAAAAAAAAATAGTTAATTAGAAAAAAAAACAAACTATGAATGTACAATCTCTTTCCCTATCCCTACACACTAATTTCCCAATATTATTTTTTGCACCTTAGCAATATGTAACTTCTCTTGCTCAAATGCTTTGTCAAATAATTATAAAAACCTGGAGTCCTTCAGCATTCCTCTTATGATGACATCTCATATCAGAAGCTCCTGTTGAGGTGTCAGAATTGTAGAATAAAAAGATAATCTCCTTCCTGCAACACCAGCATCCCATATTGGCATGCTGCTTCCAGCCCTGGCTACTCTGCCTCTGATCCACCTCCCTGCTAATGCACCTGAAAAAGAGCAGATGATAACTCAAGTACTTGGGCCCCTGCCACCCATGTGGGAGACAAATATGGAGTTCTTGGCTCTGGCTTCAGACTGGCCCAGCCCTGCCTTATGCGATTTTGGGAGTGAATCAATGATGTAAGGATGGTAACTCTCCCTCTCTCTCTCATACTCTTTATTTCTCCATTTCAAAATAGCATATAAGTAAATAAATCTTTTAAAAAGAAACTCTTGTTGAGGATACACCTAAAGTATACTTAGAATGTAATTACTTCTCCCCATATATGTAGTAACCTCCCTGATCCAAGCTACCATCTTCAGTGGCCTTGACTGTTAGACCAGGAAATTGACAGGGTTCCTTTCTCCATTTTTGATCCATGTGACCTCTTTGCTTCATAGTTATGAGAATATTTTATCTTAAGATTTCTCAACTTAAAACCCTTGTGAGTCCTAGGCAGGATAAGACAAGAAAACACATGACAGATAAGTTTTTAAAATGAAGAATTAAAGCTGTCATTGTTTGCAGATGGCATGATATAAACAAAAAGTCCAAAATACTCTACAAATAAACTATTGGAATGATTAAGTAAATAAGCATGGTTAGTATAAGAGTCTAACTTAGCATACTCATACACAGGCCAATATTAAAGGAGACAAAATCTATGCATAAAGTTGATAATATTTCCAGAAGTAAGAAACAAGATACAAAATGAAAAAAATGATTCTGTAAACCATGTAGAGGTTTCTATGGATTGAATGACCCAAAGTTATACAGACATCAATGGGTTACCAAATTCATTTGTTGATTTATCGAAGTCTCAGTATAAATTCAAACAGATGTTCGTTCTTGAGAGAGTTTGTGTTAGATGTGTATGTTAAAAATTTATACGTAAACTATAAGAATTATGTGAAAATGTAAGGCATATAGAGTACACAAAACAATCTTAAGAATGAGTAATTTGTAAATTTTTCCCTCAGAAGAGTGAAATTAATATTGGCATAAAGATGAGAAAATAATGAAACGGAACAGAAACCCCCTCTACATATTCATGGGATGGACAGGAAATTCCACTGCTGTTTATTTGGAAAAGAATATTTTTTTCAATAAATAATGCTGGCTCAATTGGATATGCATATAGAATTAAACGGAGCTGCTTCGAGTGAAAGGGGCTGCGGAGGAGGCTGCCAGACAAGGACGTCAGGGCAGGCCATAGATGTCCAGCACAGTACCCAGAGGGAGGGAGCCAAAGACAGGCTCCTTGACAATGTGCCAACACAGACACAGTCTGCCACCACCCCGGGGGCCTGGGAGAGGAGGCAGGAGTGGAGGACACCGCCCGTCTAGCCCCTGCTAAGAGCTTGAGGTCCACAGCAGAGGGCCAGAGTGGATAGAAGTCAAGGTCACTTGTTGGAAAGGGAAAAATAAAGAAGACAAAGGCAAAATACAACAGCATGAAAATACCTGTGTCCAAGGCCAAGAGCTTAAAACGTGTTAGTGTACTGTCTCTGGGCTTTCTCCACTTTGATGCTCTCCTATATTCTATTTGAATAGCTCCAGAAAAGTATATGTCCTGGTGGCTGGCTTTGGAATCTCTATCCAGCTCAAAATCATTTTTATCATTCTAAAGCTAAGAAGTAATTATTAATGCATTTGTGATGTCAGAATACTGACAACCACGTTGTCTTTAAAGTACTTCTATACACTAAAGACTATTTTAATATTTGTCATAGTTCTTGTTGGGAATGTTTTTTTTTTCTTTTTTTGACTATTTGAGAATAAAAAGTCCATTGAAAAAATAAATAGATGAACCCTGACTACCAGTAAACTCATATGCAAAATCAATCACAGATGGAATGTATATAAAGCTTCCAAACGAAAATGTAGGAGAACCTTAAAAGCTCCAAAGAATATCTTAAGTAGGATACAAAAAACTAGTTAGAAGAGAAAAGGAAGGTCTTTGGCAGACCTTTGGCAGAAGGTCTTATATGAGCGACAGCCTTTCCCTGATAACTACGTGGACCGGAGGTTCCTGGAAGAGCTCCGGAAAAATATCTATGCCCGGAAATACCAATACTGGGCTGTGGTATTTGAGACCAGTGTTGTTGAACAGCAGCTCTGCAGTGTCTGTGTTTTTGTGGTTATTTGGTGGTATATGGATGAGGGTGTTCTAGCACCTCGCTGGCTTTTTGGGACTGGCCTGGCTTCTTCATTGATTGGGTACGTTTTGTTCGATCTCATTGATGGAGGTGAAGGGCGGAAGAAGAGTGGGCGGACCCGGTGGGCTGACCTGAAGAGTGCTCTGGTTTTCATTACTTCCACTTACGATTTTTCACCAGTGCTAAAGACCCTTACAGAATCTGTCAGCGCTGACACCATCTATGCCATGTCCGTTTTCATGCTCTTAGGCCACCTAATGTTCTTTGATTATGGTGCCGATGCTGCCATTGTGTCCAGCACACTGTCCTTGAACATGGCCATCTTCGCTTCTGTCTGCCTAGCCTCACGCCTTCCCCGGTCCCTGCATGCCTTCATCATGGTAACATTTGCCATCCAGATTTTTGCCCTGGGGCCCATGTTGCAGAAGAAACTGAAGGCATGTATTCCCCGCAGTTAATGTGGGGGTCACACTGCTTTTTGCATTTTCAGCCTTGGGAGGCCTGCTGTCCATTAGTGTTGTGGGAGCCGTACTCTTTGCCCTTCTGCTGATTTCCATCTCATGTCTCTGCCCTTTCTACCTCATTCGCCTGCAGCTTTTTAAGAAAAATATTCATGGGCCTTGGGATGAAGTTGAAATCAAAGAAGACTTGTCCAGGTTCCTCAGCTAACTCGGGGACCATATTGTTAAAGCAAGCTAACAGACTAGCCTTCTAACAAATACAAAATTTGAAGGAAAAATGCCATCCTGGAAGCAGCAGGCTGATGTAAGAGAACAGAGGTCAAAAGAAAAACAGAAGCAAAAGCGTGGTGGTGAGAGTACTTGTCCTCTGTGTTATTTCGTGGATAAAAAAGCTTCCTACAGCCCTCTTGAATTATTGCCTCTCATTTACTATTCACGGTAACAAATGAAGTGATGTTTTATTAAAAAAATAACAACACATCCAAAAAAATGAGGATTGATCAAAGAGGATTGATCAAAGATCTGCCACCAAGTTGTTCATATTGATCTTATCCAGAAACTACAGCAAAACTTTAGCTTTAGTTGAAAAAAATACTTGGTTAATTCAAGTGAATTGGTTTCTGTTTTTCCTTTATTATTATTATTATTACTTATATTATTATTGCTTTGTCTAAATATTCTAGTTTTGCCATTACTTTGATTTTGGTAGATGTTAGCTGTATGTACAACACTCATTTCTTCATCAGTAATATTTTGATTATAAGGAACAAAATTCATTTAGAGTATCTTTGGCACAAAACAGGACTATTCTATTGGAAGGATACAAGAATATCACATAAATCCCACAGACAGGAAGTGAAATTGGACTAGAACCAGCGTTGGAATATTTGGATGGCGTATTTACAGTATCTTTATGCAACCCATAGACATTTCTGCTCTCACCTTTTTTCTTATTTTCCCATGGCAGTTTCTTAGATTACACACTTACATTCACTAGTCAACTGTCTAAGCTTCGTTTGTTCTAGTTGTCAGTTCCTAGCGGAAAGGATTTAATAGGACCTCAGGATCCTATCTCTAAGAGAAAGGCAGTTTTCTTACAAGAGGTAAAGGAAAAGAAAGAAAGTATATATAACCTATAGATTAAAATTGTTTGCTATATTCTTTACATTTTCTGTTTTGACCTGGTTTTAATAGGTTCTTTCATTTACTTTTGCCTACACACCTGCTTCAAATCTGCTGCTGTGTCTTGTGGACGTTTTCTGTAGAACAGCTCAGTCATTTCAAGTGGTAATAACCATTCCCCTGCTCAACGGGCTGCTCAAAGGTTCTTGGAAAAAGTCTTTCATTCCTCAACTGTTTAATAAATGGTTGTTTGGAAGATGTTATAAACATGGACTATGCAGAGCTGAATAAGACGTGGATTGTGCTCTAGCGATAATCACCTTGTGGTGGGCAGACAAGGAAACTCATAGTTAAGGAAACTGAATAGCTCTTTTTTTTCCTTCAAATACAAAACAAAAGAAAACAAGGGACAAGTTGAACCAAATGACATAACACTATTCCCCACACAAGTATGTTGTTTCTGTATTTTTAAACATATTTTTACTAACATAAGGTGAACAAATTTTATATATTTCATAGATACAGAGTTAGGAGCATAGTGATACTTCCTACTTTTATTTTATAGTGGCTTATTTGCTTTTTAATCCAAATAGATAATGTTTGACTATCATACCTAAATGTTTGAGACATATGTTTAACTGGGTAGATAATGCACACAAAATAGATAGTATTTGTATTATAATTTCCATTGTGTGTATGTATGAAAGTTTTTAATTGTATATGTATAAAATGGTGTATTTTAGGGAATTGAAATATTTTGCGATGTTAATAAATAGTGTCATTTCCTATTCATTTTATAAAAATTATAAAATTGTATAAAAGTTGAATATACAGGAGAAAGAAATTTTTTCTCATTCATTTGAGATTCAGTTACTAACAGATGCTGTATCACACCTCAAAGCTTTAGTTCTACAAATAAGGGCATAGTATCTCACAGTGCCTATTAATATTTAGTGGTAGTCCTACAAAGAAAATTATTCTCCTAAAAAATCTTAATAAACCATCAAAACCAGAAAGTTCAGTTGACACATACTATGGTCAAATCCTCAGATCTTAATTCCATTTTGCCAATTTCCCTAATGTTATAATTTATGTATGACAAAAAGATTCAATCCAGAGCACTCACTGCATTTAGTTTATTTTTTTTTTAGATTTATATATTTATTTGAAAGAGTTACACAAGGAGAGAAGGAGAGGCAGAGAGAGAGAGAGAGAGAGAGAGAGGGAAGTCTTCCATCCGCTGGTTCACTCCCCAATTGGCCACAATGACCAGAGCTGCGCCGATTTGAAGACAGGAGCCAGGAGCTTCATGTGAGTACAGGGGCCCAAGAACTTAGGTCATCTTCTACTGCTTTCCCAGGCCATAGCAGAGAGCTGGATTGGAAGTGGAGCAGTGGAGAATAGAACTGTCGCCTATATGGGATGCTGGCACTGCAGGTGGCGGCTTTACTCGCTATGCCACAGCACAAGCTTCCTGTATTTGGCTTTTATTCCTAACTAATTTGCATGCTTTCCTCAAAATTCCCTTGATTTATTGACCTTGACATTTTTGAGGCTCCAGGCTAGTTGTTTTGTGGAATGTCTTTCTATTTGGGGTTGTCTGATGTCTTTTCATGATTAAATTTCTATTACACATCTTGTAACGTCATATTACACAACATTGTTTGTTGAATATCCTTTCAGGTGGTGTCCAGTTTCAATTTGACCCAATATTTATGTTGTTCACCTGAGTAATTTATTAAAGTGATATCCATTAGGTATATCAATTTCAAAGTTATTCCTTTCTCCTTTGAAATTATTGATACATTGAGTATTACTCTGAATCTATGAAAATAATACTTTCTTTCTGAACTTTCATTTTATTCATTTTTTTCATAGCATGTACCCATGATTTTCCTTTTTTGTTCAATGGGTTGTAATCTATGGGAATTCCCATTTATTTTGGTGCTTAGATGATCTCTGAATTTGAATAGTTTGTTCTCATTAACATTTTTTTCTGTGCTTTTGACATGTTCCTACTATTCCTTGAGTATTTCCTTACTTCCTTTTTAAAAATATTTATTTATTTAATTTGAAAGGCAGAGTGATAGAGAGGGTAAGGCAAAGAGAGACAGAAGGTCTTTCATCTGCTGGTTCACTCTCCAAATGCCTGACATTTTTCAGTTTAGAATGAATGAGTAGCATAGATGATACTAGAGCTCATCAGGCACATTAACAGGAAGCTGGATCGGGAGTGTGTAGCAGTAGGGACTTGAATCAGCACTTCTTAGTTGGATGTGGGTGTCCCAAGAGGTGACCTATCTGATTGTGCCACAACACATGCCCCAGAATATTTTATTATTTTCTAAAACAAAAAATATTTCCCAGGTTCATCTTGTACTTTCATGACTGAGACCTTAAATCAGCCATACCTCCAAGGAACTCTGGTTTTCTTCCTTGATCCATCCCCTTGTGTGTTGCCAATCACCCATCGCTGCCTCTAGTTCTTTCCCTGCATGGGTGCTAGCCTCTCTTTACTGGGCTCTGATTCTCCTTCCTAAACTCTCCATCACAATGGCGTGGGATCCCTTCTCACTCAGCTAGGACCCTGGCACTTTCTGCTACATGGTTTAAACTCTGAATCCTCCAGCCATGCTCTCTGTCTTCTGCAGTGACTTGACCTTGCTCTTATTAGTTCTGATACCTTGCCCTGGACTATTGAGGGAACACTTCTTTACACCCACTGTGGATCTACTTTCTATATCCACCTAAAAGCTCCAGCGATGAAATACTCAGAAATAGAAGACATGTACTTTTAATTAGTTGACAACAATTTTGTGGGATTTTTTTGGGAAGAAAATGTTCTGCTGGCAGAGTGTAAAGAAAAAAGAAGCAGAAGACAGGATTCTTATTCTTAAGGAGCATTTCAAGGTAATTGGAGAGACAAGACAGCTCATTTTATCTTTAGAATAATTCTGTAAGGCACAGATTAGTATCCTTATCTGAGCATAGCTATTAAGAATATGAACTTATTTTCTTTGAGGGGATAATTTCTCAGCAGTTTTGGACTACTATAAATGGAACTGAAGAGAAAAAGCTAATGTAAGAAATTGGAATGCTAAGCGAATTCTAGAAAGTCACAATGACAAACTGCACTTTTTCTCTGACATTTTTCAGTTTAGAATGAATGAGTAGCATAGATGATACCCTTTAGGGAAATACAATCATATTAATTTACATCATTATAATGCTACTCTGAACCCAACAAACCAAGGAAATAACTACAATCTTCTAGCATAATAATTCTACAAACAGTCCAACTGTTTTCAATTTACAGATAGTATATCAAACTATGCAAGTGTATTTATTTGAGTGTTGGAACTATTTTTGATTGAAAATATTTAAAAACTGGATGTAATAGATAAGTTTCATATATTTGTAATTAACATGCATATGAAGGTAAGTAGAAAGGAATATTAGTGAAGAGCTGATCTCTTTGTCAGAAAAGAAAGGAAGTGAACAGTGTCTCTAGTGTGGCTGGATTTGTTCCTATCACTTGTGACAAAAACTCGATCTGACCTCTGAGACAAACTGAGTGACCTACCAGCTTATGTACCAGGAAAAGCTGTCTTCCCATTACTGAGTGTTTTTCATTCTATAATAGCAGAAGGGCCAATAGAAATTCTAACCTCAGTTCCTGGAAATTTCATTACCAGAGGAGAAAAGATGACTACCAGCGAAATTTCGAGAAAGTTCACAGAATAGATTGATTAGCAAGACATCTATCACATGTTCATATATTGTTTAATGTGATTTTTGTTGCACAGGATTGGAGTGAAGCAACTATGTTTGCCTGGTATTGGAATAGGTGCTTTGTTTCTAGAGTATGGTGTAATTCAAGCTGTCATTATTGGAAGCCCTCATTAGAGGCAATGATTAACATGTAAGTGAAATATTTCCCCCTGGAAGAGAGGAAAACTCAATTAAACAAGGAGTGAATCCATAGTTCTTGCTGAATAATCTGTTAGGAATAGAGGTACAAATAGTAGTTGGAGGTATGATTCAACAAATTATACAGACCCTTCACATATTATGCATATGTTTATAATGATGAAAAAATAGAAAATAGAAAAACATAAAATTTACAGGAAATCTATCAACTATAGTTAAATAATAAAGTTAAAAGAAGTAAAAAAATAGGTATGCGTTTACAGTATCTAATTACATGATAAAATGTTTCCTTTAGCACCAGTTGAGAGGGAATTGAAATGCAAAAAATAATAAAACTATGGGAAATTGAAAGGTGAAATTCATCAGTGAAGGAAGTTAGCTACAGTTTGCTAACTGATTCAATTTTTAGATTCAAATTTTTTTAGAAAAATTAAATAATGTCATATATTAAATTATTAACAGATTCTACGTGTCAGTTTTTATAGTGAGAAAAACCACTCTTGATGACTGTAGCTTTGAGTTTTATCTTGTTATCCAAATATCCAGTCACTGTATAACGTTAGCTGTTGGCATTGTATTTCTAACATGTGTGGGATAATAAATTGCTTAGCAAGTCCGCTTTTAATCCTACTTTTTATCCTTGAAAGATTCAGACTTACAGTTAAAGATAATACAGTATATGGGGCGGGTGCTGTGGTGTGGCGGGTAAAGCTTTGGTTTATGACACACCAGCATCCCATATGGGTACCAGTCAAGTCCTGGCTGCTCCACTTCTGATCCAGCTCCCTGCTAATGTGCTGAAGAAAGCAGCTGAAGATGGCCCAAGTCATTTGGCCTCTTCACCCAGGTGACAGATCTGGAAGAAGTCCTTGCTCCTGGCTTCAGGAGGGCGTAGCTCCAGCAGCTGCGGACATTTTGGGAGTGAACCAGCCGATAGAAGATCTCTCTCTCTCTCTCTCTCTCTCTGACTCTGTAACTCTGCCTTTCAAATAACTAAAAAATCTTTAAAAATAAAAAGATATTACAGTATATCAATCCTACCTTAGTAATAATCTTTTGTTATATTTAGAAAAATGTAGGTATACTATGTTTAAAAATTCTTGAATATTTAATATACATTGACATACTATTCAATAGAATAGTCTTGAAATTCCAGCGAGAAAATAAAACTGGGAAAGTGATTTTATTGTTTTTTCTTAATTTTAAATATGAGTCTGCTGTGTATCCCACTTCCCATGTTGGATTATTCTCTCCCTTTTTTATTCTATCAGTTAGTATTAGCAGACACTAGTCTTATTTATGTGATGCCTTTGACTCTTAGACCTGTCAGTATCATCAATTGTGAACAGAAATTGATCACTGGGACTAGTGAGATGGCATTGGTACATGCCACCTTGAAGGGATTGAATTGGAATCCCCTGGCACATTTCTAACTCCACCATTTGGGGCAAGTCAGCTTGAGCATGTCCCAAATTGTACATCTCCTCCTTCTCTTATTCCCACTCTTATATTTAACAGATATCACTTTTCAGTTAAATTTAAACACCTAAGAATGATTGTGTGTTAATTACAGAGTTCAACCAATAGTATTAAGTAGAACAAAAAAATACTAAAAGTGATAAAGTATTAACTTGTACATCAAAAGTCAGGACAAGGGCTGATCAAGTCACTGTTTCTGATAGTGTCCATTTCACTTCAACAGGGTTCCTTTTTGGTGCTCAGTTAGTTGTCACCGATCAGGAAGAACATATGATATTTGTCCCTCTGGGACTGGCTTACTTCACTCAGCATGATGTGTTCCAGATTCCTCATTTTGTTGCAAATGACAGGATTTCATTGTTTTTGACTGCTGTATAGTATTTTATAGAGTACATGTCCCATAATTTCTTTATCCAATCTACTGTTGATGGGCATTTGGTTCATTCCAGGTCTTAGCTATTGTGAATTGAGCTGCAATAAACATTAAGGTGCAGACAGCTTTTCTGTTTGCCCATTTAATTTCCTTTGGGTAAATTCTAAGGAGTTTATGGCTGGGTTGTACGAAAGGGTTATATTCAGGTTTCTGAGGAATTTCCAGACTGACTTCCATTGAACCATGAAGACATAGAAAATCTAAACAAACCCATAACTGAGACATAAATTGAAATGTTAATAAAGGTCCTCCCAACAAAGAAAAGCCCAGGACCAGATGGATTCACTGCTGAATTCTACCAGACATTTAAAGAAGAACTAATCCCATTTCTTCTGAAACTATTCAGATCAATAGAAAAGGAGGGAATCCTCCCAAATTCTTTTTATGAAGCGAACATCACCTTAATCCCTAAGATGGAAAAAGATGCAACACTGAAAGAAGTTACAGACCACTATCCCTGATGACCATAGAAGCAAAAATCCTCAATAAATTCTGGCCAATAGAATGCAAAAACACATCAGAAAGATGATCCACCCAGACCAAGTGGGATTTATCCCTGGTATGCAGGGATGGTTCAATGTGCACAAAACAATCAATGTGATACACCACATTAACAAAGAAAAACCATATGATTATCTCAATAGATGCCGAGAAAGCGTTCTATGAAATACAACACCTTTTCATGATGAAAACTCTAAGCAAACTGGGTATAGAAGGAACATCCTTCAATACAATCAAAGCAATTTATGAAAAACCCACTGCCAGCATCCTATTGAATGGGGAAAAGTTTGGTAGCATTTTCACTGAGATCTGGTACCAGACAGGGATAACCACTCTCACCACTGCTATTCAATATGGTTCTGGAAGTTCTAGCCAGAGCTATTAGGCAAGAAAAAGAAATTAAAGGGATACAAATTGGGAAGGAAGAACTCAAACTATCCCTCTTTGCAGATGATATGATTCTTTATTTAGGGGATCCAAAGAACTCTACTAAGAGACTATTGGAACTCATAGAAGTTCTATGTTTGGCAAAGTAGCAGGATATAAAATCAATGCACAAAAATCAACAGCCTTTGTATACACAGGCAATGCCACAGCTGAGAAAGAACTTGTAAGATTAATCCCATTCATGATAGGCACAAAAACAATCAAATACCTTGGAATAAACTTAACTAAGGATGTTAAAGATCTCTATGATGAAAATTACAAAATCTTTAAGAAAGAAATAGAAGAGGATACCAAAAAATGGAAAAATCTTCCATGTTCATGTATTGGAAGAATCAATATCATCAAAATGTTCATTCTCTCAAAACCAATTTATTGCGAAAATGCGATACCAATAAAGATACCAAAGACCTTCTTCTCAGATCTGGAAAAATGATGCTGAAATTCATATGGAGACACAGGAGACCTCGAATAGCTAAAGCAATCTTGTACAACAGAAACAAAGCCAGAGGCATCACAATACCAGATTTCAGGACATACTACAGGGCAGTTGTAATCAAAACAGCATGATAAGAAAAGAAAAGAAGAGAAAAAAAAAAAAACAGCATGATACTGGTATAGAAACAGATGGATAGACCAATGGAACAGAATAGAAGCACCAGAAATCAATCCAAACATCTACAGCCAACTTATATTTGATGAAGGATCTAAATCCAATTCCTGGAGCAAGGACAGTCTATTCAACAAATAGTGCTGGGAAAACTGGATTTCCACATGCAGAAGCATGAAGCAAGACCCCTACCTTTCACCTTACACAAAAATCCACTCAACATGCATTAAATATCTAAATCTATGACCTGACACCATCAAATTATTAGAGAACATTGGAGAAACCCTTCAAAATATAGGTACCGACAAAGACTTCTTGAAAAAAACCCCGGAAGCGCAGGCAGTCAAAGCCAAAATTAACATTTGGGATTGCTTCAAATTGAGATGTTTCTGTACTGCAAAAGAAACAGTCAGGAAAGTGAAGAGGCAACCGACATAATGGGAAAAAATATTTGCAAACTATGCAACAGATAAAAGGTTAATAACCAGAATCTACAAAGAAATCAAGAAACTCCACAACAACAAAACAAACAACCCACTCAAGAGATGGGCCAAGGAGCTAAATAGACATTTTTCCAAAGAGGAAGTCCAAATGGCCAACAGACACATGAAAAAATGTTCAGGATCACTAGCAATCAGGGAAATGCAAATCAAAACCACAATGAGGTTTCACCTCACCCCAGTTAGAATGTCTTACATGCAGAAATCTACCAATAACAGATGCTGGCGAGGATGTGGGGGGGGGGGGAAGGGACACTAACCCACTGTTGGTGGGAATGCAAACTGGTAGAACCCTGTACTTTATAAATAGAACAAGCCTCAGATATCTCCGAAAAGAGAAGAGGTGAATGTAGATTGTATAAGGAACTTAGGACCTAAATAATGATGCCACACCTGAGTTTCCTGGCTTTTCTTTTGTTTTATGCATACTTGTCGATGACGAAGATGATACCTGGAAACTCCAACAAGCATGGCCAAAAACAGTTTTCCAGAAAAAAAGTTGCCCTAATCTAATAAAGAATCAAAATCAGAAATGAGAAGTCTAACAAGGCAGATTTTTTTTTTTTTTTTGGACAGGCAGAGTTAGACAGTGAGAGAGAGAGACAGATAGAAAAGTCTTCCTTTTGTTGGTTCACCCCCCAAATGGCCGCTACAGCCGGTGCTGTGCTGATCCGCAGCCAGGAGCCAGGTGCTTCTCCTTGTCTCCCATGCAGGTGCAGGGCCCAAGCACTTGGGTCATCCTCCACTGCACTCCCGGGCCACAGTAGAGAGCTGGACAGAATCTGGTGCCCCAACTGGGTCTAGAACCTGGTGTGCCGGTGCCTCAGGCGGAGGATTAGCTTAGTGAGCCACGGCGCTGGCTTATACTTTATTTTTGATTGCCTTTTTATCCCTTCCTTCTTTATCCTTCTTTTCTAGGACTTTCATGACATAATTGTTAGTTATTTTGTTATATTCCATCAGATTCATTTTCTCTTCATTTTTTTCTAATTTCCCCCTGAATTTCAGATTGTGAAATTTCCATTTTTGTAACATTTTCATTATACTATTAAGATCATTTACTAAGCTTTTTATTTTGGTTAGGATATTTTTCAGTTCTGAATTCTCCTTTTGATTAGTTTATTTCTTTAATTCTTTGTTTAGGCTTAGTATTTTTATATTTGTTTCTCACATTTTATAATTGTTTTATAATGCAATTTTATCATGACTGCTTAATATCCTTATTAAATAATTCTAACATCTCTGTCAACTGGATTTTTACAAATGTTAATTTTTCTTTTCTGTCTCAATTTGAGATCTTCATATTCTTAGTAGACTGTACGATTTTAAAATTAATGCCTAGACTTTTCCATGTTACATTACAGGATAATAAATCTTATTTAAACCTTCTGGGTTAGCTGGCTTTCCCTGACACTGCTGAGACATGAGAAGCGATGCCTCTTCATTGCACCAGGTGGAAGCAGAAGTCCAGACACCTGACTGGAACTCAGGGGACACCTAAAGTGAGGGAGAGGGTTCTTTGATATTGCCGGAGTGGGTGGAAGTGCTGGTTCCCTTTGTGATATTTTGTGATGCTGAAATGTGGGTGGCCTCATTACTGGTGAATGCTGGTGAAAGTTCTGATTCTTCTTTCAGCCTCCTTTGAAATCATTATCCTGAATAGAAAGAAATCTGCCTTATTGCCACCAGATATGAGTGGCAATATCTGGTCCGATGTGTTTCAAGCCCTCAACTGAAAGAACTGAAAACTCAGAATCTTATAGTCAGAGAAAATAAAAAGGAACTCAAAACACTGTTTCAAATGAAGGAAAAGGAATAAAATTTGTTGCCAGTATACCTACATTAATGCTGTACTAAATAAAGTTTTATAATTAGAAAGGTAATGAATGGAAGTTATAAAATGAAAAAACCTTGGAACACGAGAACCGAAGAGATAATATGACAAGAAAAAAACATGTGTAAGAGCTATAGATGATTCTTTGCAATTATTGAGATTTCTCAATTGTTTTGGAAAACTGAAGAAAGGTGGTCCTAAATGTCTCCAGATGAACTATTTAGGACAATTATATATCACATAAGAGAGATTGAAATGACAGCAAGGAAAATAATGTTTCTTCATCAGGTCTAACTAGTAAAATGATAACTGTAGACTGTAGTAGATATGCTTATAGAGTTGAATAGAGTTACAAGTAAAAATGTTATATAAAGAGATACATTAAAATACATTAAAGTGGAGTTCTAAAACAGCAATCAAATAAACCATGGTAGGATATGAAAAAGGTCCTTCAAAAATTTTGCAGGAGAATGGAACTAAAAGATAGGTGTTTTGATGCAAAAGACTTTGAAGTCCATGCATAACAGTTTCAAAAACATTTTTCATAGAGAAACAAAAGTACAATGAGAAAATGAGACACTTCAAAAATAGCATGGTAGAGTTGAACCCACTCCATACTTTCCATGAGAAACTCAATAGGGGTGGTTTAAATAGTAAGTGACCAAAAACAGACATATAGAAAAATACAGAATATCAATGAAAGATGAGAGTTGGTACTATGAAAAAATAATCAGGGTGAGTGCTCAGATTAATGTTAAGATGTTAATTAAGACATCTGGGTCCCATATCTGAGTGCCTGGGTATGATGCCCTGCCCTTGTTACTGGTTCCAGCTTCCTGCCAGTGCAGACCCTCAAGTGGTTGGGTTCTTGCCACGCATGTGGGAGACCTAGACAGAGTTCCTCAATCCTGATTTAAGCCTTGCCTAGTCCTAATCATGAAAGGCAGTTGCTGAGTAAACCAGTAGATGGGAATTCTGTCTCCCAAATTAAAAAAAAAAATCTGAATAAAACAAAGGATATCATGAAAACTCTGCAGACATCAAAATGTTAATAAGGGAATAATATGAAACATTTTGTACCAATATATCTGACAGTTGGTGGTAATGGACCACTACCTCAAAAGTCAGAAGCTACCACAATTCACTTGGTATGCAGTAGGTAATTCAATATACCTATAACTATTTCTAAAATTAGAAATTTTAATTAATTTAATTAATTTAAATTAAAACCTCAAAAGAACCTTTTTCTAATCTAGATGGCTTCAGTTGAGAACTCTACCAGCCTCTAAAATAGTTAGCATCAGTTTTGTATATCCTCTTTTAGAAAACAGAGGAGGGAGTTCTTCTCAATCCATTTTGGGAAACCAGTATCATACTGACAGAAAAAGCAGACTAAGGCAGTAAAAAAAAGGAATACTAACTTTCAATATTCCTCATGAAAAGATTCACATTTTCTTAACAAAAATACTAGCAAATGGAATTCAACAATGTAAAAATGAATTTTACACCAGGTATGGCTTATTTCAAAAATGTAAAACTGGTTCAATACTCAAACATCAGCTAGTTTCACTTACTTTGTTAAAAGAAGAAAAGCTGTATAATCATAATCATCTGTGAAGAAATGTATTTTAAAGGTCAGTGCTTATTCATGATAAAAGCTATCAGTATAGATGTGGACTTCCACATCTGCACAAAAAACTGCAATGAAGATCTTACTGCTAATGTTATGCTTTGTGGTGAAATAACAACTTTTTTATCTTTAAGATTGAGGGCAAGACAAGATTCAACAGGCATCATTGCAAGATGCAAAATAATCACATAAAATCAATTGTATTTCTATGTATTAGCAATAAACACATGCACACCAAAATTAAAAATGCAATATCATTTACATTTACTCAGAAATGGTTAGGTACATGTTTAATAAATATATAAGGGATTTTTTGGATGAAAACTATATAAAGCTAATTAAAGAAATAAAGAAACATGTAAATATACCAAGAGTTATGCTATGTTCAGACACTGGAAAATATAACATAGTGAAGATGCCAATTCCCCCAAAGTTGATATATTGGTTTAATGTACTTCCTACCAAAAATCCAGCAAAAATAAATTTGTAGAAATAGAAAATCTGGTTCTAAAATTTGTACAGAAAGAGTAAGAAAGCAAAATAGGTAAAAGCAATTTCAAAATGGAACAATACATGGAAAGGAACATTTCACTTGATTTTGGAACAATGTATAGCTACAACAATCAAGCTTTTGTGTTATTGGTATAGTGATAGACATGTAAGTCAATTAGGGGATTAAAGATAGAAAAATAAATCAACATTAATAGATACAACTGATTTTCCAGAAAGACTGCCTTTCTGAGAAAGGGTGCTGGAACAATTGGACATCAATAGATTAAAACAGCAACAGCAAAAACTTTACATAAATTTCACAACTCTAGACATGACTAGATTTAGATCTAGATACACTTTGAAATATAGGACTAAGTAAAGAGTTCTTAGACTTGAAAATAAATGCTTGATCCACAGTTGGACAGACTAGATAATAAGAATGTAATAATTTATCAAAATTCAAAGTATTTTATGCGAAGAATGTTAATCAAATGATAAAAAGGAAAGCTACAGATGAGGCTAAATATATCTGACAAACAGCTACTCTTTTTAGTCGTTTTTTTTTTTTTTTTTTTTTTGACAGGCAGAGTGGACAGTGAGAGAGAGAGAGACAGAGAGAAAGGTCTTCCTTTGCTGTTGGTTCACCCTCCAATGGCCACCGTGGCCGCACGCTGTTGACAGCACACTGCGTTGATTCGAAGCCAGAAGCCAGGTGCTTCTCCTGGTCTCCCATGGGGTGCAGGGCCCAAGCACTTGGGCCATCCTCCACTGCACTCCCGGGCCATAGCAGAGAGCTGGCCTGGAAGAGGGGCAACCGGGACAGAATCCAGCACCCGGACCGGGACTAGAACCCGGTGTGCCGGCGCCGCTAGGTGGAGGATTAGCCTAGTGAGCCGCGGCGCCGACCCTGTTAGTCAGTTTTTGCTGCCACACAAAACACCTGAGTCTAGGCAATTTGAAAAGAACAGAAAATTATTTTCTCACAGATGTGGAGGCTGCACAATCCACAATCAAATTGTAAGCATCTGGTGAGAACCTTCTTGCTGTGCTTACATGGAAGAGGGGTGGAGGAGCAAGCTAGCCAAACACCGCAAGAAGCCTGTTTTGTAAGGATATTAATCATATTCAAGGGAAGAAGCCCTCATGGTCTATCATATTTTAAAGTGCCACCTGTTAATGCTATCACACTGGCCCACTTGATTTTGGAGAGGATACACTGAAATCATAGTGGCTTATATGCAGAATGTATAAGGGAATCTTGTTATAGGCTGAATTGTGTTGACTCCCTGAACTCCAGTACCTTAGAATGTGACTGTATTTAGAAATGATGTCTTTCAAGTAGAAATTAAGTTAAAATGAAGTCATAAGAATGTGTTTTAATCCAATACCACTGGTGTTCTTATAAGAAAAATAAAATTAGGATCACAACACACACAGAGGGAAAACAGTCATGTACAAGGCAAGCAAGGGGGCTTCAGAAGAAATCACACAAGAAATCTTGACCTAGTACTTTTAGCTATCAGAATTGTGAGAACGTAAATTCCTGTTTTTTAAGCCATACTCTGTGTGATACTTTGATTTGGGCAATGCATTGATTAATTTTTCTTCCAGGAACTTGTCTCCTACTAAGGTAGAAATACTAAGTGGAAATAGTGATTGTGTGCAAACCAGAACAGCTTCTTTGTTAGTGAGGGAACAAATGTTTATGCTCAGGAGTGGGCAGGCCAATACAAAGAAATCTCACTGGGAAGGGTAAAGAATGGCCCACAGAGTAGAGAGGAAAGGGAAAACAGAACAGTATCTGTAGAAGGAGAGGACTGCGCAGGAATAGGAAGGTGAAGACACTCCATTCTCATGGTGAAGTCCATGTGTTGAAGCGTGTGCGCTGAAAGAAAAAAAAATCGAATGAGCATCAAAGAAACAGGTATAGTGGCTTGATGGGAGGTCCAATGTGAAGAGACTGCTTACCATCTTCCACTCCTTTTATAGCCTTTGGGTGCAGGTTCCAGATGTGAGGTGCATTTTGGGAAATTTGACATTTTGATTGACAGGTAAGGAGTGGGGACTTCTGGCTCCTCAGACTTAACTAACTGCCATTCATCTGAATCCCACATCATTTTCTTATGGTAGACATAGAAAACCAATAACTCTCAAAACTCAATAGCAAAACAAAGAGAAAGTATCCAAATCAAGCATGCACAATATATATATAGCAGACATTTCTCCACTAGGTCTTTTGCACTTAATGACATGAAAGGAAATTTAACATCATTTACTATTAGGGAAATGCTTATCAAAATGTCAATGCAATATTACTGCACATCTACCAGAAAGGGTAAGAGAAAAAAATATTGGCATTTCCAAATGTGACATGATCTGAGAGACTTGATAACTTAAACACAACTATTCAGAAAGTAAAATTGTATAAACAGTATGGTAAACTATTTTCAGTTTCTTAAAACTAAGCCTATAAAAACTATACAATTCAGCAATGCACTTATGGACATTTCTCCCAGAGAAATGAATTACATTCACACAAAAGCCTATACAGAAAGGTTTATAGGAACTTTATTCATAATAATAAAAAAATCTGGAGCCACCATTTGTCCTTCAATTGATGGACAGAGAACAGTAGCAAATCAATACCAGAGAATATACTCAACCATAAAAAGGATTAAGCTATCAGTCTATGAAAGATCCTGAATGAATTTTCAGAATTACATCGAGTGAAAAAAAAAAGCTTACATTGAAAGAGTATGCAATTCTATAATTTCCTGGTATAATATCCTTGAGATGACAAATATATAGTGTTGGAAATTTCAACAGTGGTTGCCAAAGTAAGAAGGTGGTGGGAGCCAAAGAGAAGGAAGCATGGTTATGGAAAAGCAACATGAAGGGTACTTGTGGATATGACAGTTTCTTCTATCTTGATGCATCAATGGCAATATTCAAGTTTTGAAATTCTACTATGGTTTGGAAGATGTTACCGTGCAGGAAAACTGCATATCATTTTACATGGCTTTTTATGTTCATTGTGACATATTTTCATATTTATGAGATGGAGGCATTCTTCCTAGTGCAATAATCTTTTTGATAATGTTTTTCCATATCTAACTCCAGATTTGTTTCTATCTCATAATCACTCGGAAAGAGGGAAGAGTCTTACTTTCAGAGAGACAGAATAAACAGTTCACATAATATTTGACATTACATTTGATTGGGAAAATCTGATGGGAAAACTATTTAACTGAGCTTATCTCGTGTTTACTTAAAATTATCATCTGGTCCCAAGAAAACAATGTGATCATCTGGTTCCAATTAAAGTAATCAAGTTATGGAAGGCCAAGAGAGAAAAACTATTTCAAATCTTGGCAGGTTCTAACAAAATATCAAACTGGAAGTAGAAACATAAGCCAAGTTTTATACATTACAATTTTGTAGGCACAACATCAAATCCACTGCACACTAATTCTTCACTTGAACTGCTATTTCGAATTAATTTCCAAATATTTTCTTCCCTTTGGTAAGATTAAACTCTAACCTCAGGGGAAATTAAGAAATAGACACAACTTAAAAATGCTAAATTTTGTAAATATTCTCTAAAACTACAGACACCAATCTCATATACTACTTCCTATATTCTTAAATCTATAATGTCTGCAGAGTAACCATGAAAACCACAGAAGTTTCTCTTCTTTTGGGGCATTGCAATTGCTCATTGGTTTTGATGATCCTGTGAAAGCCATCAAGCACTGAAAGTTGGTGAAAATTTTTATGGACTCATAAACTATGGGAGTATATGATTATGTTCCTGAATCTTCCAGAGATTCCATTTGAAGGAAACTATGTTTGGTGAACACAAATCAGCTTCTGTCTTAATCAATTTCAATTTCATAGAACCCCAAAATAGTTCAATGATTTTCAATCCTGCATTCTATTCAACAAAGTGATCTGATTTTAGGTCAACATTGGACCATCCAAATAAAACCACCTTGTTCTAGAAATCCTCCTGCACTTTACTCAGTCTTTTCTTCAGGGGTTTCTTTTTAAGGCGATTTCTTTACCTAAAAGGGAAAAAATAAAGTTGGATTATTATGTGTAGCACTCCAGAGTTCAGACTGCCAAGATGCTCATATCATGATGTACTCTAATTGCCTGTCTTCCCTAAATGTCAGAAACCATAAAATACAGCAGCTCTGTGATCTCTGGTACATTGTAGATAAATTAATATTTGCTGAATGAGTGAGGGGGCAAGGAGTATAATGTAATAGGAGAAGTACACTGGGGTCTGGAGGCTAGATCTCTTCTGTATACTCTGCATTCTACCCTAGAAATGGGCTCCAAACTCTGGAGGGCATGGGATTTTTCATTTCTGACTTGATGGTTTAATTAATGATTTTTATTTCATGGATATTTAAAAATATTTGTTATAAAATGAATACATAAATACTTCTCTCTATAAAACTGAATAATAAGAAGAACAATAATAATAATAGTGGCCGGTGCTGCGGCTCACTAGGCTAATCCTCCACCTGCGGCGCCGGCACACCGGATTCTAGTCCCAGTCGGGGTGCCGGATTCTGTCTGGGTTGCCTTTCTTCCAGTCCAGCTCTCTGCTGTGGCCCAGGAGTGCAGTGGAGGATGGCCCAAGTGCTTGGGCCCTGCACCCGCATGGGAGACCAGGAGAAGCACTGGCTCCTGGCTTCGGATCAGCACGGTGTGCCGGCTGCAGCACGCTGGCTGCAGTGGCCATTGGAGGGTGAACCAATGGTAAAGGAAGACCTTTCTCTCTCTTTTTCTCTCCCTCTCACTGTCCACTCTGCCTGTCAAAAAAATTAATAATAATAGTAAAGCTCTAAATGTAAAGTTGCCTTCTCCCTCAAAAAAAAATTTATCTTGAGGTCTCTAAGTAATAGTTACACTATTATATGCTTCATATAATACAGCTCCTAACATCAGACCTCCCCAGGTCTACAACCTTAGTCCCAGTGATATTGATACACTTCCTATCTACATTATGCCTAGAGGTCCCATGCTTTTTAAAAATAATATAAAAGTGTTTTTCATGTGTATCTTCTTCTTTGGCATATAAACAAACAATAAGAAAATAAATACCCTTCTAAGGAAATAAATGTCAAGACCTTTAGAACATTCATGCCCTAAACAACCGCTGAGTCATAATGTCTATGCTATTTTCTTCTTTTGGATTATATCTAAAGTTCCCATGGCATCTTCTTAAAGAACTTTATAAAATAGATGAGATTTTCAAAGGAACCTGTTTTCATATGTATAATGTTCCCTGGGTACTGAGAAAATGTCATAACAAGAATAGAAAGATTTCATAGCTTAAATTGACAGTTTTGACTTTCTATAGATCTTAACATACACCTCTGTTTTTAAAGTTTTGATCATGTTTTTGAGTAAGAAATGTTAAAAACTATTTCCCAATCCCAATACTCTGAGTAAAATGTATATCAGACATTCTTTTACATAGTAAACCCTTCTGATACATTATTTAAAACTAAGCTATTTGTTTCAAAGGTCACAACATTCCAATAGGCTTGACATTTCTAGACCACACTAGAAAAATTAAACTTAAAAAATAGTATTCAGTAGCTACAGTTTTAAATAATCAGTTTTATGAAAGATAGGTTATATAAGCTTAAAAGGAAATGAGTAAATTTTTGTGCTGTGGGAAATTAAATCAAAGTGGCCAACATTTCACCATCTATTTGATTCTAGATGTTATTTAAATTTCCCTATTTACTTTCAATAAGTATTTTATCTTTGAATAGTTTGTGGAACTATTTTGATCATCTTTTGAAAGAGGATACTAGAGTATCGTGATCTCAGAGTAGGTTGCCTAAGATCCATCACAGACCAGAGACTTGCAGTAAAAGACGGGATGGGCACTGGGGATCCCTTCTGTTTATGACATCTCCTGTGAATGTTCTGTGGAGTCTAATGAGATCATTACACTTTTAGCATCATAGTTTCCAGCAAACGCTAATCTCAAGAGGATATTTTAGGAGATGCATTTCTCTGGGAAGAGAAACAAGAACAATCACTCATTTATACATATGATTATAGATCAGATTAGTTTTAGCTGTGCTTTTGGAAAGCTCTGAGAGAGCAAAATAAAAAAGTGGCACCTTTTATTGACAGTAAGGAATGGAGGAGTTATACATATATCTCAGCTATTGGAAGACTTCCCGAGTGAATTCTCCACAGACGCAGGCCTGTGGAATGTGTGTGTGCGTGTGCGTGTGTGTGTGTGTGTGTGAGAATATGTTGGAGGTACAAAATGCATGGTGCGAATAGGATTGGAGACATTGAAAGTTCACTTGACTATCTGATAGTCTTTGGATTGATTCTGGATTCCACTAAATGTTTTCAAAAGAAAATGATATGTTTATTTCAATATTGTGTTTGGACGCAGCAGTGAGAATAGAGTTGGGAGAATGGCACAAATGAATTCAAAGTTGTTGTGTAAGATAGGGAGAGAAGGAGATTATCATAGTGATCAGAAACAGCACTGCAGTTTCAATTGAGGCATTCAGGTTTAAATTTCCCATAAAGTGACAAAATAACTAGAATAGAAATATCTCATGTTTTTAGCAAAAAAATCGCTTATAATTGTTGGTTGATTTTGCAACATACTTCCCTGCTCCTACAAAATTAATGCCAGGTGGCAAACACTTTTTACAACCTGTTTACAAATTCAGCAAAGGATTGCACAAATGTTCTCATTTAATTTAAAATGATTGTTAATGAAACTACTTACCATAATAAGATTTAGAAAATAAAATCTGTGCAGTGTTGTGGCACAGTAGGCTCAAGTACTTGGGCCCTGCCACCCAAATGGAGGACTGACACTGAGTTGCAGGCTTCTGGCTTCAGCCTGGCCCAGTCCTCGCTATTGTAGCTATTTGAGGTGTGATCCAGCAGATGGAAAATCATTCTCTCTTTTGGCCTCTCCTTCATTCTCTGCCACTCTACCTTTTAAATAAAGAAATCCTAAGAAAAAGCTATACCTTCAATTCAAATTTCTAAATTGTTTTCTGTTAATATTTGTGAATTCAAATTTGTGATTTTCAATTGTTTTAGAAGCTACAGATTTTGGGGCACCATGCACAGGCAGGTTTTCTTCCTAAATTGTGTGTAGAATCTCTGTGTTGAAGTATAGTACATATATGTATGAATAAACATATCATATCAAACTCTTCAGAGAGTGCACAATTTTTTTTAATATTTTATTTATTTGAAAGACAGAGTTAGAGACAGAGGTGGAGACACAGAGAGAGGTCTTCCATCCGGTGGTTCACGCCCCAGATAGCTGCAACTGCCAAAGCTGCGCCGATCCCAAGCCAGGAGCCAGGAGCCAGAAGTCAGGAGCCAGGAGCTTCTTTCGGGTCTGCATGCAAGGACTTGGGACATCTTCCACTGCTTTCCCAGGCCATAGCAGAGAGCTGGACTGGAAGAGGAACAGCTGGGACTAGAACCGGCACACACATGGGATGCCAGCGCTTCAGGTCAGGGATTTTTTTTTTTTTTTGAAAAGTATATAAGATTTTTCTTTATTTACAATCAAGTTTTGTGGGCAACATAATTAAAGAAATAAATGATGTGCCCTGGCCTTTGAATTTCAGCTCCCCTGAACGTGAACACAAGTCCTCTAAGGGCAAACCGCAGAGGGGCTATGTGGGCAGGAGAGGGGAAGGCTAGAGAGGCCACCCCAGGCCTCATTCCTCACCCCCAGGCCATCACTCAATCCCCAACTGTGCAGAGAACAAAGTGAGGGAGGGGAAAATAAAGTGCAAATTAAAAAGTGATACAAACACTGGTGCTTCAGACACCCAGAACTGCAATCTAACACACAGGTAAAGAAGGGCATCTTTCCCTGGCTTTCACGGCAACTCCTGCACCGGGAAGATGGCTTCCTGGACGCGGCTTCCTGCTCTGCAGCCCGGGAGCATGGTCAGGCTGATGCAGGGTAGTGTGGCTGAGGCGTCACGCCCCTTGCCACAGCAGACGTGGTATGCAGCCGCCTTCTGAGCACGTGCCGAGAGACACAGGAGCACGTTCCTCACACCGCAGTGAATCCACCCCGGCAGGAGGTTTCCAGGCTTCCTCCTCTACTTAGAAGCCAAATGGGTGTTTATTTCTTGATCAGGAAATAGATATGCAGATGTGCTGGGGACAGTGAGTCAGAAGCTCTGAAGAACAGTTGCAGGGACATCAGGAGCTTCCGAGGGGTCAGACGTGATCTGCACAGAAGCCCTGGCCCATCCCCAGTGTCTCAGCATTAGGATGGGCCCTGGGCTGGGGTCCCATTAATCTTATGTTTAAAGCGATTTCATGGAGCAAACGAGCCCAAGGCGGGGAGCATGCATTGGGTGAGAACAGACTGGAAGGCCAGGAGAAAGCACAGAGCGAACCGACGCCTGGACAGGTCGGGTGTTTTTGGCACTGCTGTCCAGTGAGGAGACCTAGCAGGGGCCTGTGCTCCCCTGCCCAATGAGGTATGGAAGATCAGAGCTAGTAGTGTTTCCCACTGGAAGCAAGGCAGGAACCTGAACCTCTGCTGAGCGACCACAGGGTCAGACTGTTCCAGTGTGATTCTTCCAGGCCATTACAGACCTCAGTCAAGATTCTAAGAAATCCCGTTCAAAAGGCCACTGAGCCTTGGCCTGAGCCCTTCTCCGGGCAGACACACATTCACCAGGCCAGAGCTGCAGAGTCCTGTGCTTCTCCCGGGAGGTCCATCAAGGCTGTGCCCACAGCACGGCTTTGCTGCCTTTGTCCACACTGACCACGTGGAGGCCGGAGGGGGACCATGCCACCGCACTGATGCATGAGCTGTGCTGCTTTGTTAGCACCTGCTCCACTTTCCCCGTGAGCACACTCCACACGTAGAGCGAGCCGTCAGCTGAGCCTGCTGTCACGTAACTGCCATCGGGGCTGAAGACAACTCTGGTCCAGTCAGAGCCGCACTTGAATCCAGGTGCACTGAATGTCTGCTTCACAGCATTCGCTCGGAGATCAATAACTTTGAGCAGGTCGTCACGGGAGCAGCTCAGGAGCTCAGTCCTTTCTGGGTTCAAGTCCAGGGCAGTAATCTTTCCCAACAGTTCCATCTCTCTGACGATCGTCTCTGATCGGATGTCCCAGAAACGAATTTTCTTGTCAAAATGCCCACTCATTACACACTGCTCTGTTCAGACAATATCATTACAACTGGATCCTGCAAACACTGTCTTTATGCACACTTTGCTGCGCAGGTCCCAGAGTTTGAGGGTCCGGTCATGACTTCCCGACACAATCCGTGCTTTGTCCAGCAGGTGCTTGGCAGAGAGCACTTTCCCACTGTGTCCCGTGAGTGTGTGCCATAATCGATAATCATCCACAGTCCAGATTCGGCTGGCAAAATCATTGGAAGCTGCTAAGAGGTAAGAACCAGCACTATCAAATTCAATGCTGGTAATTCCAGCATTACTGCCAGACAGGGAACCCTTAAACTCACGTTTGTCTCCAAACGCTTCCCAGAGCTTTACTTTCCGGTCCATGCCTCCTGTGGCCAGTAAGCGGGAACCTGGACTGAACTGCACAGCGTTGACTTCCCCATCATGGGCATCAAAGACACATAAGGCAGTGGGTGGCACCCTCACTTCTTTACCAGACCCGGGTGAGCATCCACATGTTCCTGGGGGACTGGGGAGGAAGAGACTGGGCGTCTCGTGGCTGCCTTGCTGATGGCTCGCACGGGAGAGGTCTCCTCAGTGTGGTCAGAGGCTTCATCGACGAGGACTTCAATGTCATGGTCCTGTTCCACTGGTAGGGGCTCCTTTGCTGCTTCCGCGAGCTCCTTCTGCAGCCGGCACCGGCCCCAGCGGGCACAATTGTTAAAAGCCAACACACTCTTGTAAGAACATACTATATTTTTTAAAAATTAGATTACTGTCACCCAGAATCCTTTTTCTACCCTTCCAACAACATAGATGAAGATTACTTGTGATTTTATTTTATGTAAACAAAATAATTAGTATATACTCTTTTGTGCCTGACCTATTTATTTTGATATTATTGTGATGACCTTCTTTCTTTTTATTGTATATAATCATTGATCATTCACTCATTGCTTCTCAGTACTTCACACTCATTGCTTCTCAGGACTTCAGATTGAGTATATATATTTTTTGTTTTTTGTTCTATTGATGGATATTTGAGTAATTTCAAGCACTGAGCCATTTGAATTTGTGCTACTGTGAACATTCAAGACCCTATTTTCTGGAAAATACCTGCTTGCATTTCTTTCAGTTATATATCTACCAGTGGAATTGCTGTGTTGTAACTTATTCATTTGTTCAGTCTTGGTAGATACCAACAGATATTTCTGTGAGGATATTTCACCAATGTATACTCTTTATGAACACTATGTGAGAACCATAGTTACTCCACATATTTTCAACAGAATTTGGGAACTTTGTGTCTTTCTATGCCAGGCATTTTGGCATGTATGTGGTGACTGCTGAAGCTGAAATTTGTATTTTCCTTATGACTAGTGAAGTCAAACACCTTTTCACATTTAGTGACACTTTGAATATCTTCTTTAGTGAAGTGTTTGTATGAGTATTGCTTATTTCTCATCTTTTTATGTGGAAAAATATATCTTACTGTTGTATGGCTAGTCTTTCTACCCTTACGGCCTTCAGTTTGAAAAATCTTCATAATTTTAGTATATTTTAGTTTATAATTTATTTTCTTTGATGGTATATTCTGCGTTCTGTTTAAGAAATTTAAAAAAGTAATTAGTTTTAACAATTCAAGATAGTTTGTAGATACAATTAAAAGGATATTGCTATTGCATAGTAGGCTAAGCTTCCACCTGTGGCTCTGGCATCCCATATGGGCACCATTTCATGTCCTGGCAGCTCCTCTTCCAATCCAGCTCTCTGTTTATGGCCTGGGAAAGCAATGCAAGATGGCCCAAGTTCTTGGCCCTTGCACATGTGTGGGAATCCCGGAAGACACTCCTGGCTCCTGGCTTTGTATTTCCTCAGCTCCAGCCATTGCAGACATTTGGAGAATGAACCAGTGGAAGGAGGACCTTTCTCTCTGTCGCTTCTTCTCTCTGCCTGTAACTCTGCCTCTCAAATAAATAAAAATGTTAAAAAAATGATATAATGGGGCTGGCGCCGCGGCTCACTAGGCTAATCCTCCGCCTTGCAGCGCCGGCACACTGGGTTCTAGTCCCGGTCGGGGTGCCGGATTCTTTCCCGTTGCCCCTCTTCCAGGCCAGCTCTCTGCTGTGGCCAGGGAGTGCAGTGGAGGATGGCCCAAGTGCTTGGGCCCTGCACCCCATGGGAGACCAGAAGCACCTGGCTCCTGCCATTGGATCAGCGCGGTGTGCCAGCCGCAGCGCGCCAGCCGTGGCGGCCAGTGGAGAGTGAACCAACAGCAAAAGGAAGACCTTTATCTCTCTCTCTCTCTCTCACTGTCCACTCTGCCTGTCCAAATAAATAAATAAATAAATAAAAATAAATGATATAATGATATCCCCTTCCTCTGTCCCTCCTCCTTTCTATGAACCATTCCTTAGTTTCCTACATGATATAATGTGAGGAAGAAGACACATTGTTTCTTGGAAGGTTACAATTGGATTAGTATACTTGGTTTAAAAGACCAAATTTTGGCCCTGTGCACTTTACTTTCCCAATGTGTTTCTAGACTCTGTGTTCTGTTCTTTGATGTGTCTTTATTGATACACAAATCTCAGTGTTGATTAATGTTACTTTATAGTAGATTTCATGTCAGATAATTTAAACCCTCTGACTTTTTCTTTTTAAAGATATTTCAGCTATTCTTGACCTTTGTGTATCTGTATAGATTTTTTTCTAGCAGATTTCTGCAAAAAATCCTGATGGAATTTTTAAAAACTGAGCTTGAATTGAATTTATGGATTAACTTGATGATATTGACATCTTTAAAAAATTTTTGAATTTCACAAAACATGAACTTGGCCTATCTTTTAATCTCTTAATCTTGATTTGTGTTGTGTATTTTTGGAAGTTTTATTGCTGGATATGATTTTGTAATTTTATTTAAATGATATTTTTAAAATTTATTATTATTATTATTTTTTTTTATTTTTATTTTTATTTTATTTTTATTTTTTTATTTTTGACAGGCAGAGTGGACAGTGAGAGAGAGAGACAGAGAGAAAGGTCTTCCTTTGCCGTTGGTTCACCCTCCAATGGCCGCCGCTGCAGCCGGCGCACCGCGCTGATCCGATGGCAGGAGCCAGGAGCCAGGTGCTTTTCCTGGTCTCCCATGGGGTGCAGGGCCCAAGCACCTGGGCCATCCTCCACTGCACTCCCTGGCCATAGCAGAGAGCTGGCCTGGAAGAGGGGCAACCGGGACAGAATCCGGCGCCCCAACCGGGACTAGAACCCGGTGTGCCGGCGCCGCAAGGTGGAGGATTAGCCTATTGAGCCACGGCGCCGGCTTAAAATTTATTATTTTTATATATTGCTGGGAGATAAAATTGATTACTATATATTCATATTTAAAGACGGTTAAACTCACATGGTTTTCAATAGTTTTTCTGGAAATTATTTTGAATTTTTGAAAATTGCATTTTCTGTAAATAATCTCAAAGCCATTTCCCTTGCCTCATTAAACTGATAAATACCTATAATGCAGTTTTATACAGATGTGGTGATAGGAGGTATCCTTTTCTTGGTTTTTAGCTGCAGAGAAAGAATTCAACATTTTACAGTTGATTATCATATTTGCTACTGAAGTTTTGCAGTAGTTACTCTTTGTTAGACAAAATTTTCTTCCATAATTAGCTTCATAAATTGATTTTGTAAAATCATGAAGGGATTGGATTTTGTCAAATTTTATCTGATAGGGTAATTCTGCAATTCTCATATATATGCATCAATGTGTAAAATATCTTAATTGATTTAATAACATTAAAACAACATTTTATACCTCTAATAAACCCTATTTGTTTAAGACATACTATCCTTGTGTTTTGTCACTTCATTCAGTTTGCTATTATATTGGAAAAATTTTTGCATCCAAGTTTATGAGTTATTGGGTTATCATTATCATTTTCTATAACATCATTCTCAGGTTTCTCAATATGTTTAGGATTCTTTCCCTTTCTCTTCTCTTCTCTAGAACAGTTTGTCTAATATTAATGATATTCATCCCTTATCTAAGCAAACTGAATCAAAGGATTTGGCATGTGGACCCTGTCTGAGAATCAAGAACCTGAGGGTGGGCTGGTGCCGTGGCTCAATAGGCTAATACTCTGCCTTGTGGCGCCGGCACACTGGGTTCTAGTCCTGGTTTGGGCGCCGGATTCTTTCCCGTTGCCCCTCTTCCAGGCCAGCTCTCTGCTGTGGCCAGGGAGTGCAGTGGAGGATGGCCCAAGTGCTTGGGCCCTGTACCCCATGGGAGACCAGGAGAAGCACCTGACTTCTACCTTTAGATCAGTGCGGTTCGCTGGCTGCAGCGTGCCAGCCACGGCGGCCATTGGATGGTGAACCAACGGCAAAGGAAGACCTTTCTCTGGCTGTCTCTCTCTCTCTCTCTCACTGTCTACTCTGCCTGTCAAAAATAAATTAATAAATAAATAAATAAATAAATAAACAAAACAAACCTGAGGGTGACTTTATTGTTTGTTTAGATAAGGCTTCTACTTAGCAAGCACTATACTAAGGGAGGAAGAACAGAATGAAAAAAAAAAAACAACACAGGAATGGAAAAAGAAAAATGCTCAGGAGTTAAGGTTATTGTTTGAATTCCCAAGCAATTCTTTTGCAGTAGATTGTCCTAGAGAGCTATAAGAATACATCAGGACTTAGATATTGGTTTCAGGAGGAATGCGAAAACAAAAACAAAAACAAAAACACTATCTGCAACTTCAGACTGGCTATACTTTTCAAATTATTATGAAATGGCTGTATGTCCTTTTGTGTTCCTTAAGTTCTGTTTGCTTCAATTTTCTCATCTGTAAAGTAAGTATAGTAATAGTGCCTTTCTCATAGTAATGATTCGATTTAATATATGTACATACACATTTGTCTGATATATAAATGGTGTTCAGTGAATTGCATAAGTTTCATTGTTTTTATTAGCTATTATAGTCATAAATTCCTCAAAGATAAGGGTATATATTTTATATTTTATAGTTTTTCTTCTATCAGTGCCTCCTTGAATACTAGTACCTAATCGATACTACGTTAAATAGTATTGGAAATGAATAAATGAAAGTGTTGATATTGAGGATTCTTATTCAAAAAAGTGAGCTCTTATCAGTACTAACTATAGGATATAAATGAAGGAAAAACAGCAAATGTTTTCACATTTATAAGCCACACTGTCTGACTCAGGTCAAACAAGAATTCCCACAGTTGTGTGACACAAGTCATTTATAAGTCTTCGGATCCTCATTTTCCCCTTCAGAAGCATGGGACAGTAATTGTAGCAATCAAGAATGCTTATTATGAGAGATTAGATGGAGTAGATTTGAAATTAATTTTTAATCCAGCAAGTACTATTCTATCATGGCTCATTTAACTTGCTATTATGTGTCCCATGGTGTAAAATGGAGAAAGAAGCTCTCTAAATCTATTTCATTTCCTTCAATTTTCTATGCACTGTGTGAACAAATGGGCAAAATAACAGCACATTCAGAAATACATGTCTCATGAAGATCTGTCTCTGGCCAGGTAGCATAAATGGCAGAAGTGTCGATATTCTTTTTAAAATGACCTTTTTAAAAATGACATTTCTTCTGTTCCTTAAATGTGATCTGTCCTTGACATCTTTGATCCAAATCGTACATTGGCTTGCTTTCAGAAAGAGTTTAGTAATAAAGGAACAGATGTCTAAATCTCTATTACTCATGTTACATATTAATTATTTTAAATTATTTCTGCTATTTAGACCAGGGAAAAAAT
Source organism: Oryctolagus cuniculus (assembly GCF_051225735.1). Lineage (NCBI taxonomy): Eukaryota > Metazoa > Chordata > Mammalia > Lagomorpha > Leporidae > Oryctolagus > Oryctolagus cuniculus. The sequence continues at coordinate 103,487,762 of NC_142870.1, forward strand.
CCATAGTGAGGCTTAAAGGATTACTAATAAATATTTTTATTAATGAATAATTATATCATAATAAATTATGTTGTGTATATTATCACACAGAAAGTGATATCCACAGGAAAATAGATACTAGCATTAACAGCCATAGGAATTATCTAAAAAAAATTAGGGAGTCCTTAAAGAGCTAGACAAAGTAAGGACATATTTTGTGCCACGAAATAGAAAGTAAAACAACTGTGCTTACCAGGACGTTAAAATTCCAGTCACCAAACAAATCCTATATAAATATGATATTCTGCAATTCAGGTACAAATTATTGTGTAACAAGGAACAGAACACGAGAAAAAAATGAGACCAGAGTTGCATAAATCTCAGCTATACATCAAAAAGCTATTGTGTTACCTGTTTGCCTTTTCTTTTTATGGGCTGTTCCTGCTTATGGAGCTGTATGCAATGTTTTATTTATTTAAGCAAATGTTTATCCTTTCATTTCAAAACCTGCTGAGGAATGAATGAATTAAATAAGTTGGGAATTTCATTTAGAAGTACTAATATTGACAGTGTGCTTTTCCTATTGATTGTAGATGCTATACTTTGCTAAATGAAAATAGCACACAGACCCCATTTTAGTATTTATTGAATTTCCTTTGCTTAAAATACAGAAATCCACAAAATTGATTTTAAAATATAATGTAGCTCAAGTATATTAGTGTATTGTTTGTAAGCTAGCTTTAGATGTCCTTTCAACTTGACAGTCATTAGGTTGAACTGCTTTTTTTGTTGTTATTGTTTTGGTGTTAATGCATCTTTCAACACAGAGGGAGTTATGAATTCCTGGTGAGTTATTATATTAAAACAACAATAAAAAATTACATGCATGTATAGAAGGATATCAACAAACCAGATGGTGAATAAATTTCATCTGAAAATCAGTAATTAAAATATAATAATGGTGTATGTGAAGGTTTTGGATTTAGAAAACTTTAATCTGTTTATACTAGTTGGAATATTATATATTACAGTCATGTTGGTCATGCCATTTTTGCTTATCAATTGTTCACTGCCTAACATAGTTCTTGATATGTATTAGGTATTCAGTAAATTATTTAATTCTGATAAATAAATTTAAGCAGTCTTATTGAAAAAAGTGAAATGGAAATCTCTAGACTGAATTTAGAATGATGAAAAAAAAATCAGTGTCATTGGCTACCTCAATGCTTTGCAATTTTTTATTTAAGAATGTCACCTGTGTAAGACCAAACTTCACATTAGCTTTTGAACTCATGAACACTCATTTATTTTCATATTTTAAACTGATCCAAACAAGTATTCCATAAATGTTGCTTAATTTTTCAATTAAACTTTAATTTTAAAATAAATATATCTTCATACACAGTGGTAAAAATAGTACAGAGCGATCCTGTGTATTTTACCCAGCTTGCCAAAATGGTAACTTATTATTAAACTGTAGTGAATGTCACAAGCGAACTACTGGCATTAATAGAGTCAAGAAACAGAATGTTTCCTTCACCACAGAGGTTCCTCTGTTGCTCCTACATAAGTAAAAGCCATCTAAGGATATTCCAAAAGATTAATGGAAAATGGAATTATAGTTTATTTTGGCTCCCAAAAGTTTTGAAATGCATAGCTTTGTTTTTCATAATTCACACTCCCATGAACTTTATAAAGACTCCTTTTGTGCATGGGTTAAACGATTTTTGCAGCAAAAACAACATGTTTTAGTTCTATTTTCTATTATCTTCTGGATGTATTCTCTTATCACTCATCAAAGCCTATTCTTGATGTGCTTTTACAGATCCAGCAATGTATAGAAACATTTACCTCTAATTATGTTGTTTTACTCTCCACCATCTAGAAAATGAATGTCTCATCTAGAACCACATCAAATTGTGTTTGTGCTGTTTGGATTTTGTTCAACTTTCAAATTTGTGGACTTTTTGCTCTCAAGTTGGTGGGATTTTCAGCAATAAAGTATTTGACTACCCTTTCAACCCCACACTCTCTTTCTCTTCTTCTGGGATTCCGATGACATCAGTTTTAGATATTTTTTATATATCCACTACTGTTTAAGGCTCTGTTTATTTTTACTTTATATTCTTGGACCCTTCAACATGGTCCAGTAAGTACAATTTCTATTGCTATATATTGAGTTCTCTGTCCCTTCTAATGTGTTTTGAATTCACTTACTGGATTTTTAAAATTGTCCTATTTGGCCAAATGAATCCCATTTTTAAAGTATTCTATTTTTTGGCAGAAGTATTGTATATTCGCTTATTTCATGATTTTTCATTATATTCATTGAAATATTTCTTTTCTGGTTGCCTTAACAACTTTAACAACGTTTAAAAAGTTTAACAAAGTCTGGTAACTTCTCTGTCATCTCAGTATGACTCCAATTGGGGATTTTCCTGGTTCTTAATATGGCAAGTGATTTATGATTAAGAGCTGAATATTTGAGATATTACACTATGGGACTCTGAATCTCATTTAAACGTTCTCTTTCAAAACTTTTTTGGACACTGAACTGGTAGATGAAGAGGGGGCACCTTGCCTCATTATGGCTGGATGGTGGGCTACTTATAAAAGCAGATTCCCAGTTGGTCTCCATTACTCCTGAAGTCCCTGTGTGAGAGTGCTTCTTATTGTTGCTTGTTTCATAGCCTCCAGTGACATATGAAGCTGGTAGAGAAGAACAGTGATTGCAGTTTATGAGTGTTGAGGAAATTTTGATTCTTTTGGATCTCCTCTGATACAACTCCAGTCGGGAGTGGTAGAGACTCTTCATTACTGCAGTAAAGGGTTTAAAGACCCAGCTCCATGCTCAGCCATCCTGCCACCATCTTTAGGGAGGAGGGCTTTAAGTTACTTCATCAAGCCTGGTGAAAATGGAAGTGTAGGTTCCCCTCTGATCCTTGGCTATTCGCAGTGGGTTGGGACCACAGGTTTTTTGTTTGTTTGTTTGTTTGTTTGTTTTTTTCTGTGTGTTTGCCTGGAGAGAACAATTACTGTGTAAGGTTACCTTTCATGCTCCTTTGGTTAGACTGAGCAGGATTTTGGTTTTGCTTTAGACAGTGAAATAAATTTTTCATATTTCTAATTGCAAATGTACAGGAATTGCATAGCCACACAGTCTTAAAACTAACTTTCTCTGTGCATGATTATAGAGTTAAAAGTTACAGTTGGAGGGAAGAACTTCAACTGAGGTTCTAACATCAGCACTTGGTCCTTGTCACATACTTAAAAAGTGGGCAGCTGCAGTGGTGTGCAGGGTCGAGGGCAGCTTGGTGGATGAATGTGTATGACACAGAGGGGCTGTTTCCCGGAATGGTCTGGCTCCCACAGGCCACAGGGCTGAGGGACAAGCGTCCCTCGGTGGATGCTGCAGGAGCCGGGCTGTGTATGGACCTCTTGTCATAGTTCTCCTCTCTCTCCCTGGCCTGTCAGGAAATGTGTTCACTTTTCTGGAACTTTGGAAAGTTGTTCTATATGAATATAAAACTAGGCCAGCGCCGCGGCTCACTAGGCTAATCCTCTGCCTTGCGGCGCTGGCACACCAGGTTCTAGTCCTGGTTGGGGTGCCGGATTCTGTCCCGGTTGCCCCTTTCCCAGGCCAGCTCTCTGCTGTGGCCAGGGAGTGCAGTGGAGGATGGCCCAAGTGCTTGGGCCCTGCACCCACATGGGAGACCAGGAGAAGCACCTGGCTCCTGCCATCGGATCAGCGCGGTGCGCTGGCCGCAGTGCGCCGGCCGCGGTGGCCATTGGAGGGTGAACCAACGGCAAAGGAAGACCTTTCTCTCTCTCTCACTGACCACTCTGCCTGTCAAAAAAAACAAAAACAAAAAACAAAAAAAAAAAAACAAAAACAAAACAAAACAAAACAAAAAACCAAGAATGAATATAAAACTAAACAAACAAGGAAACAAATTGGGCTTGTTTTTTGACAGGGGAGAGGAACAGCTTTCTCCAGGAGAATCAGAATCTGGAAGGGGCCTGAGACCTGACTTTCCTCAGGAAGCAACTGTGCTTCCTTCCCGACCTCTGGTAACCCCTTAGAGCAGATTTTTTAAAAATCTGTAAGTCTGGGAGACATGAGGCAAAATATAAAATCCAAGGAATATGATTGTGTTGTTTGTTAGGTCCTAAGGTCACCAACTGGTCTACCTTCCTCTCCCTACCTTTCAGGATCCTCTTATGCTTGTTGTAAATATGTCTAGAGATTTCCATTGCACATTGTAGGAGGAATAAAAAATGCATCCACTACTTGATCTTCTTGGAATTGGAGGTCTTGGAAAGTGTTTTGAAAATAACACTCTTGAATATTCATGTGACTCCAATGACCTACTGTAGAACAAGGTTAAAAAGATTATACTGAAAGATATAGGTTTAGTCATTATTTTCACTGAAATATTTAGTGTACATATGACCACTTGGGACATTTCAATTATTTGAACTGCTATCTAACTTAATGTTCAAGAAATAAATATAGAAAAACAAACAAAAATAAATTCACCCCCCAAATTGCTGAGACTAATACAGGCTAATAGTATAAACTTCCACTACCGGTGCCGTGGTTCACTTGATTAATCCTCTGCCTGCAGCGCCAACATCCCATATAGGTGCCCGGTTCTAGCCCCAGCTGCTCCTCTTCCAGTCCAGCTCTCTGCTGTGGCCCGGGAGGGTAGTGGAGGATGGCCCAAGTGCTTGGGCCCCTGCACCCTCATGGGAGACCAGGAGGAGGACCCTGGCTACTGGCTTCGGATCAGCGCTATGGCCTGGAAATCAGTAGAAGATGACCCAAGTGTGTGGGCCTCTGCACCTACATGGGAGACCAGGAAGAACCACCTGGCTCCTGGCTTCGGATCAGTGCAGCTCTGGCTGTTGCAGCCATTTGGGGAGTGAACCAACGGAGGGAAGACCTTTCTCTCTGTCTCTTTCTCACTGTCTATAAAAAAAAAAAAAGCTTCCACTACCGATTATTGAATATGGTAACTATTGTCAGATAATTCTATACATTTCCCCCCTACATAGAATGTGCTTTCCCTCTCACTAAGCATTTCAAATCTGTTTGTTGCAGACTCGTTTTATTAACAAATGTGATTCTTCACAATGATTAACAGTTATTTACATGAACAGAATTTGGGTTTAATGCTTTCTCTGGCACTTATTTGTCTATAGCCTTCCTCTTGCCATGAATACATTTTTCCTATAGGAAAAGAAAGACATGATTTCAGATTCAATCTCATCAAGAAGTGAAGTCTTGCTGATAGTCTATTAGCTGATTGAACTTGAACAAACTGAGGATGTCAAAACTTATCAAAATAGTGTTTTGTAACTGAATATTTATGCAAAAACTATTTTTTGCCAAATTTTTAATAAAAACTATGCATTCTTTTCACACATAGGGTATGCATTTATGCATGAGAATGAAAATGGAATACACTGATTTTCCATTTTTTTTTTCTACTAATGACAATTGTCATTGAGGACTCTAGTGCCCAAGGACTATTTTGTAAGATAAAATGTTTATTTTCTGTTAGTGGGATACAACACTCCAATACTTAGAAAGATGAAAGGCAGAGCTCTCTTACTGCTCCAAACAAGAGAAGACTGTCAGGCAGGGCAACATGGGCAGTTGTACTGCAGACAGTGTCGTGGCAAGCTGGCTCAGTTTTCAGATGACACATGGCATGAGTTTAGCCTATGTCCTAGGCTCACTGTTGATTTCATATTTTGAATAATTTAGTGAAGTATGGGGCTGGGAGCTGTCCCTACTTGTTTGATACCTGGCTCTAGGATGACTAGGACTAGTGCATAGAGTTCAACAGTGTCAAAGCCCAGTGAGGGAAGTAGTTGAAGTGTGGGGTTATCAGCAACTCAGGCTGGAACTGGTCTGCTTTTAGCCACAGCTTTCAAACTCTGGGACAGGCAGCTTTCTTTTCTTTTCTTTTTCTCCTTTTCTTTTCCTCCTTTTCTTTCTTTCTTTCTTTCTTTCTTTCTTTCTTTCTTTCTTTCTTTCTTTCTTTCTCTCTCTCTCTCTCTCTCTCTCTCTCTCTCTCCCTCCCTCCCTTCCTCCCTCCTTCCCTCCCTCCCTTCCTTCCTTCCTCCCTTCCTCCCTTCCTCCCTTCCTCCCTTCCCTCCTCTTTCTCTCTTCCTTTCTTTCAATGGTATTATAAAGATCCACATAGTCCAGGAGTAGCAAGGAATGATGACAAGTGATTTGTTTTGGTTTCCTGTTGAAAAATACTAGTGTGTACATGATTGCAGTTGACAGAGATAATTATTCTAAAATGTGACTATTCTAAGTCTAAAGTAAGGCTTTAGGGACATATTTATTTATTTCTAATTGGAACTCGTGGTTGTTTGTCCTTAGTATGACAATACATTTTAATATACTGGTTAAAGAAGCAGTTAAGCCTGCATTGAGGTGTGGTGGGTAAAACTGCCACCTGTTGTGCCAGCATCCCAGATGGCCACAGGTTAGATTTTTGGCTGTTCCACTTCCCATCCAGCTGTCTAATAATGGCCTAGGAAAAGCAGCAGAAGATGGCCCAAGTACTTGGGCACCTGTCACCCATATAAGAGGCCTGGAAGACCTGGCTCCTGGCTTCAGTCTGGCTCAGCCCTGATTGCTGCAGCCATATGAGGAGTAAACTACTAGATGGAAGATTCTCTGTGTGTGTCTGTGTGTGTGTGTGCTTGTGTCTCTCCCTCTCTCTCTCTTGAACTCTGACTTTCAAATAAATAAATATTTTTTAAAAAAGAACTTGTTTAATTCCTACTACTTGTCTGAAGATTATCAGGAATATCAGTCAAAACATCAATAAAAACTTAGCATAAAAAAAGCCTATGATGAGGTCAAGTCTACTTTGAGGACAATGGAAATAAAATTAAAAGCAAATCAGAATATTTAATTATTTGAATATTTTTAATTGTCACAACTCTCCTGGGATCTCACTGAATGGGCATAGTTCTTCATAGGTTAGCTTCCTTCTAGGAAAAGCCTCTTGAAACTCTAGGATTGGATATTAAGAAGACATATTGATTTTTCTTATTTTGCATTGAATATTTGGAAAATAACTGTGTAAAGAAAATCCCCATATGACCACTCTACTATTTATATGATCAGAATGGCTATATTTTCGAAAAGGTGGTCTGCTCATTTCAATTGTCATTATGCACAAGTCTGTTGACCTAAGTAACCCCAAGAGAAAGATATACAATTAATGGAGAAGTTTGCCAGAAAAAATAGATTGATTGCATTGATGTGCACGTCATTGGTGGGTGTATATGTGGCTTTTGCTTATGTCTGATTTACCTTTGTTAATTTTTCAGTTATGAAATCCACAAAGTTTCATGTTGGCTATTCACTGTTCAAGTAACCCTTGCACTGTTTTTGTGAAAGCCAAAACTGTTGATGTTGCCCAAATTGTTAATAGTTTCCAGAAGAAGGTTCTTTTGTGTATTTGAATTAGCTGGCATGTTAGAGGTAAAGTAAAAAGGTTAAAATAAAAAAAGAATTCTAAAAAAACTGTTGACAATAAAGGCTGGTATGACTTTATTTGTACCCAATTTGTTCCTTTCATTCTTATTTGCTTTCTTACAAACTATTCCTAATGAATGAAAATGACAGCAACAGGGGTCAATGCATTAGCATAAACTCGTGTACAATCTTATGTAACTAAATGTTAGTGATCAGTGGATTCATTGTAAAATTTACAGAGAGAGACATATTTTATTTTCCTCAGAAAGTGGATATAAAATGAATTTCTTTACAGAGTTAGAAAATTTTGGTATGGTGGACAAAATAATACTATATTATAATGAATGTTCTTTATTTGTTTGTCTAGGGAATTAGATTTTCTGGTCTACAGTCCATTGCTGCAGAGAGATACCCTGGGGGACACTTCTGTTGAAAGAATAAGATGAGTTTATGAGAACATTTGAAACCATTAGGGGATTTAGATGTAGTATGCAGTGCCAGTGATTACAGTAGTTTATAGTTGAAATACACACATATATATTACTGTTATAAAATGTCTTGTGAATATTAAATCAAAACAGCTTAGATAAAATATAGATGTTACTAGACCAGATACGTGGAGTTGAAGAATATTCTTCTAACCCAAATATAATAAAGATGTTAAGCTAATTTTATTTCTTTAAATGTTATAAATATTTTCTAAGCACCCAATTTTTTAATTTTTAAAACTGTATTAATTTCCAGTGAGAATTGATTCTGACTTCTTTCTACTCCGTTAGGCCATGAATGTTACCATGTAATCACCTGACCCTCTCTGTAGGTTTGTAGTGTTAATAACTAGGACTCTTTCTTTGGGTTATAAATGTGACCCGTTGCAGCTATATGGCAACATGGTAAGACACAGGCATCCCTTATCAGAGAGTCTGGGTTTGAGTCCCGGCTTTACCTCTGAATTCACTTCCAATCATGAGAACCCTGGGAGGCAGCAGGTGATAGCAATTGTAGTTGGGTCCCTGCCATCCATGTGAGAAATGTGGGTTGAGTTTCAGGCTCCTGGCTTTGATGGAATCAAACCCTGGCTGTTGTAGGCATTTAGGGAGTGAACCAGATGTCGGAAGATATCTCTCTTGGTCTCTATGTCTGTGCTTGTCTCTCATTCTCTCTTTCTATAAAAATAATTACTTAAACTATGAGTGATGATTTAAGAAAAAATTCCCTAATGCCTTAACATGGTACAGCATCCCTCAGTGTATAGACATGCTGATTCAGTTAAGATGGTTGGACTTGGACAGACTTTTCTACTTTATTATGCAGTTAGTGATCTTGAAGTAGAAACAATTGTTTGGATTTACCATCATTCTTCTAAGACTGAGTTCAAGAAAAATTTATTCTGATGTTTGCACCCAAGTTCCTATATAATTAGAAAAGCAATCCCACCTTGCATAAAAAGGCACAAGGCAATCATATTTCCTCCTTCAATCCCTAAGGAAACATTAGTCAAGGGAACATCGTTTATATTATACTCTGCTTTCTTGCCATTCTTAGGGGAACGATCTCCATTGATAAGGCAGATTTGATCTTTCTGTGGTTATAGCTTCCTGAATGGTGTGTTGGCTTCATCTAAACCTGATGCAACATATGCACTTTGCATATCATCCTTCTGGAATTTCAATATGATCATGTTGAATAAAATTTATTTACTTTCAGTAAATTTCAAATTCTCCAGGCAGAAAATGGACTTACATTTTTTAACATTGTATTTACCACCTGACATAAACTTGTATTTCTCCATATGGAGAAGTACCTAATAATATTTTTCAAAGAAATGGATTGCACACAGCCTTGGTGCTAAGTATCATAAACTGAAAATAATTGGCACTTGCATCTCTCAACCAAACTTCTTCCTTTTGTCAACTTTGGACAACTCAGAAAATGGAGCACCCAAGAAGAAAATCAAATTGTTCACATTCATTGGGGAATTGACTTTTGAAGATTCCGTAGATTTTCAGTGAATTCTTAGAATGCTTTTAACTCGAGAATTAATGTTGTATGGAGACAAAACATGACAGAAATTTCTTTCACTATGAAATCAAGAAGGCTATTAAAGACACACCCAGAGTAGTGCTTTGTATTTTAGACAAATTTACTATGGTAGTCTGTATATTAATTAGATTTACAATGATGGATTGAAATTTATTCTGACAATACAATTATTGGGCAGCATTAAAACATTTACCTCTATTTTAGAAATTTCAAGAAATATTTGTGAAATATATACAATAATAGCAAAGAAGAATTCTAAACTTTGAAATGTGCTACTGCATATATAAAAAAATGAGTAATAAGGCTTATCTAACCAGTAGGGTATATAGATGCACCTTTATATGCTTGGCACACCTTATATTATAGTAAGATCAAAAATGCTAATGAATACATTATTTAAATATGAGTACCTGCCCACATATTTACCAATAATAAATTGAAAGAAAAGGAATGACCATTGTGAGTTACTTATATCCATGAAAATTCAAATTTGCTATATCAAGATGCTCAGCTTATCTAGTATTAGAGGGACATATTTTGATAGAAGTCTCTAAATGTATGAAAATATTACAAATTAAATTAAATTAGTAGTTTTTATTTGCAAGGTAAACTGATAGACAGTAATTCAGTGTTTGAAATACAATATAATAAAAACATAAAAAACATAGTCCAAATAATTCTAGGTGTAAACATTCCCATATTTTGCTTACACTTCCATTTTTGTTTATTATCAAGAATCTACCGGGCTAAACTGGAGTTACGTTTGTGTCCAGAGAATTGCCTGTTGAATCACTCTCGAATATGTGTTCTGGCCAATTTTCAGCATTGTAAGGATTGCCATGTTACTCATTTTGAGGATGTGTAGTATAATGATTAAGATTAATGATCTGAAAAGTAAGTATTTCTAAAAAATTCCCTATACAGCATGCCTGGACAGCATATTGATTTGTTCTTAATGTTACTCAGCATTGAACATTCCAATATCATCTTTTTGAATCTTGAAAGAGTAAAATATAATTTTCAGTCTACACGAAACATGTACAATTTCACACATAGCTAAATGATGTGGGGGCATGGAAGCAGTACCTTAGAATTGTGTATTTCCAAGACTATTCAGTAACTATTTTGTTAATGCAATCTGGAATTACATTTGTAACTGAAAGGAAAATGCAAAAACAATGAAAACCAGTTGTGCCTTTAGAAAGTGGAGCCAGATATCTCCAAGGCTTAAGCTATTATAAGGAAAAATCAGTTTGCTTATACCAACTTCCTCTATTCAAGGGAATCATTTATTTGACTTCTAGTAGTTCCCTGCTTTCCGAAGTTTCCCCTCAGTCTTGGCCTTTGATGAGCAACCACACTCCTTGCCTAGGGCACTGTGGGAAGTGAGAGTCTTGCTCCTCTGAGGTTGGCAATTTAAATGTACACTGTATTTGGCTCAAACTAATTTCTCAGATACTGTCACTAAAAAAATTTTTTTTGTTTGCATGATGCACTGTGTAATGGAAGGAGGTAGTGGTTTCTGTAGGATAGGCTAGCAATTGAATAATTCAGGCATGCAGACACAAGGAAAAAATATTGACACCATCGCAGTAAGTATAACCTTTATACTCCAGGTTTTGGAGAGATTACAAATGTGCGAATCAGTGCAAAAAATGTGTGAATTTTTTTAATATTGATTATCTTTCTGAAATTTTTATTCTAAGAACTTTACTAATTACTGTGCAATTAATTTTTCCTTATTTTCTGATTGCTTTATATTATTTTCTAAATAAGATCCCTCTAATAGTCCATCTTTTGTACTAGAGGAATAAAATGTGGCACTGTTGAAAGAAACATATTGGGCAATCTGATGGTTTTTTATGATTTGAGCTCTAGCCCTTAATAAATACAAGATATTGAACAACTTATAAGGTCTCAAATCAGTTTCCTAATCCACAAAATGAGGATGCTGTGTTAACTTACCCAGAGTGTTCTGGTGTGAACTACATAAGAAAAGCATTGTATATCTCCTAGTAATATGTCAATATAAAACATATTCAGAAAAATTAGCTTTGCCTAGCTTTAATTCATTTTACTGTTTGCTAGTGATTTTACCTAATTTAAAGGCCAAATAATCTTATAATGCTACTGCTTTTTAAAAATTTTTATTAACATAAAGAGAACAGGTTTCATGTATTTTATAGGTACAGTTCTAAGAAGATAACCAGGGGCCGGCACTGTGGTGTAGCAGTGCTAGCATACTATATGGGCGTCGGTTCCAGTCCCGGTTGCTCCACTTCCGATCCAGCTCTCTGCTATGGCCTGGGAAAGTAGTTGAAGATGGCCCAAGTCCTTGGGCCCCTGCACCCATGTGGGAGACCTGGAAGAAGCTCCTGGCTCCTGGTTTCAGATCGGTGCAGCAACTGGGGAGTGAACTAGCAGATGGAAGACTTCTCTCTCTCTCCCTCTCTTTCTCTCTCTCTCTGCCCCTCTCTCTGCCTCTCCTTCTCTCTCTGTGTAACTGTTTCAAGTAAATAAATAAATCTTAAAAAAAAACAACCATACTTCCATCTCTCTCCCCCTCTCCAGGCCCCAAAACCTTCCTTCCTTCCCTTCTTTTTTATTAAATTTTGCAAAGACATAATTTAATCCACTCTACATTCACATGCTTAATTTACTACTAACTATAATATTCTCTTCTTTTAAGATTTATTCATTTTATTTGAAAGTCAGAACTACAGAGAGAGAGAAAGAGAAAGAGAGAGAGGTTGGGGGGAGAGAGAGAGAGATCTTCCATCTGCTAGTTCACTCCCCAAATGGCCACAATGGCCATAGGTGGGTTACGCCAAAACCAGGAGCCGGGAGCTTCATCCGTGTGTCCACGTGGGTGCGGAAACCCAATGACTTGGGTTAGCTTCCACTTCTTTCCCAGGCACATTAGAATTGGAGTTGGATTAGAAGTGGAGCAGCTGGGGGACTCAAACGGCATCCATATGGGATGCCAACACTACAGACGGCAGCTTAACCCACTATGCCACAGCACCCCCCCCAGTCATAAGATTCAATAAGCAAAAGGTAGGAAGACCGCAGGAGTACAAACAATGACTAAAAACAGCAATCATATCACAAGATTTCCATTTCAGCCCTGTGCATTTTGGTATTCTATATTAACTGCCACATATCAGAGAAAACATATGATATGTAATGTGAATTTATTTAACTCTATTTGTGTTTTTGAAGCTGTCTTTCTTGGATGTTTATATTTTGCCCTTAATTGCCTTTACAAGACTTTTCCTATTCTGCCAATAAGACTTGTTTTATTATAGATTTAATGTGACCTTTATATGTTTTAATATCTCTTTTCATTTTACTTGAATACATGTTACTTACAAACATCTTAAGAGTTGAAATTATCAGCTCCACTAGACATTGTCTTCTTGTGGTGTCATCCTTAGAAAGGCATTTCTTTTTTTTTTTTTTAAGATTTTTAAAATTTATTTGAGAGGTAGAGTTTCAGACAGTGAGAGGGAGAGACAGATAGAAAGGTCTTCCTTCTGTTGGTTCACTCTCCAAATGGCTGCAACAGCCAGAGCTGCACTGATCTGAAGCCAGGAATCAGGTGCTTCTTCCTGGTCTCCCATGTGGGTGCAGAGGCCCACGTACTTGGGCCACCCTCCACTGCTTTCCAGGCCATAGCAGAGAGATTGGAAGAGGAGCAGCTGGGACTAGAATTGGCGCCATACGGGATGCCGGCACTACAGGCAGAGGATTAACCTATTGTGCCACGGCATCGGCCCCTAGAAAGGCATTTCTATCCTCAAATTTTGTATACGGTTACCTCCAGTATCCACAGGGGATTTGTCCAGGATAACTCACAGATACCACAATTACCTCCAGATTACTCATGAAGACCTAATGCAATGTAAATGTGATAAAATGCAACTGCTCGGTAATTAGTTGCTATACCCCATTGTTTAGGAATGATGACAAGAATAGAAGTCTGCATGTGTTCAGATCAGGCTTAATTTTTTTTTTCTGATATTTTCAGTCCTCATCTGGTTAAATCAACAGATGCAGAACTCGTGGATACAGAGGAACAGCATCTGTGTGTGTGTGTACTTTAATAGTATGTTGCTATAGAGCTGATGTGATAAATTTCTTTGGCTGGTGTTTTTGTCTATCATGCAGGGTGCTGCTTCAACCCATAGATAGTGGGCAAGTAGCGCCACTGCTGCTATTCCCCGAGCTGGCTTGTCATTTTTGAGTAGCACATTGTTCCTGCTTCCCAGTAGGCTGCAACCGCTGTTGCTCTTCAAGATGGCAGCTCTTCATGGGAGCATACATTCAGTCTATTAGTTCAGGTGGCCGTGTCCCTCACCAGAGTACTTGGCTTTGATTCCCAGTTCTGTCTGTTGACTCTAGCGTCCTGCCAATGCAGACCATGGGAGGTGGTGGTTATGGCTTAAGTAATTGGATTCTTGCCAGTCACAGCCCAGTTCTAGCCATCATAAGCAATTGGGAGTGAACCAACAGGAGGGCATGCTCTGACAGTCTCTCTCTTTTCATCTCTCTCATCCCTCTCCTGAAAAGGAGATATTTTTTTAAATGAAGACATTCATTTTCTTCATCTTCTGGATGTTATTTCGTTTGTCTACTCATGAGGAATTATCCAACATGCATAGGCCTGATATGCATAGGGAGTGATTACAAAAGGAGTTAGAGTTATACTGAAGCTAGAGAGCTGAGCCTAGAAATTGGATGTGTGTTCATATAACTGCTTCACTCCTTCCTGCTGCATACAGGGTGAGGTTTTCAGCCTAGTTTCTTGAAGGAAAACTGCAATTTACTTCCTAACACCATCACCACCATATTATCTGACCTATACTTCCATATTTCTTTTTGTGATCTCTTCTTTTTTATTCTTTTTCTGAACATTCACAATTCCCAGTACAGTACAAATCAAATCTCAATATCTTTAGGATCACACAAATTTAACGTCCTTGTCATGGGCTTCAATATTTTTCCTCACTCCAATTCACAATTACTCTTCAAAGGAAAGAGATATTTGTATAGGGATTAGAGATCAGGGGTGAGCTTTAAGCCCGTACATAGATGGGGCCTTTCCACTCTGGGCATGGCTTATTCTGTTGACTGAATCTACATTCAGAAACATGCTTCCAAGGCCTATGCTACGGCACAGCAAACAAAGCTGCTGCTTTGGGTTGCTCACATCCCATATCAAAGTGCTTGGGATTAAGTCCCACCTCTGCTTCTGATCCAGTATCCTGCTACTGTGCATCTTGGAAGGCAATGGATGATGTCTCAAGTACCTGGGCTCCTGCCCCTACATGAGAGATTTGGATGGAGTTTTTTGCTTCTTACTTCAGCCTGGACTGATTAGTGTAGTCTGGGGTTTGGGGAGTAAACCAGTGCTGATAGAAGATCTCTCTCTCACACTCTTTCTTTTAAATCGATTACACTTAACTTAAATATATATATATATTATTTATTTATTTATTTTTTTGCTGAGGGATTTTTTTTAAACTTTTATTTAATGAATATAAATTTCCAAAGTACGGCTTATGGATTACAATGGCTTCCCCCCCATAACGTCCCTCCCACCCACAACCCTCCCCTTTCCCACTCCCTCTCCCCTTCCATTCACATCAAGATTCATTTTCGATTCTCTTTATATACAGAAGATCAGTTTAGCATACATTAAGTAAAGATTTCAACAGTTTGCTCCCACACAGAAACATAAAGTGAAAAATAATAGATGATTTTTTTTAAATGATGATGAAATCAGATCAGACCTATTGTCATGTTTAATCCCAGTGAGAGTCAAGTTGGGAATTGATATATTCTTCTTTTTTTTTTTTTACAGAAGATCAGTTTAGTATACATTAAGTAAAGATTTCAACAGTTTGCACCCCCATAGAAACACAAAGTGAAATATATTGTTTGAGTACTCGTTATAGCATTAAGCCTCAATGTACAGCACATTAAGGACAGAGATCCTACATGAGGAGTAAGTGCACAGTGACTCCTGTTGTTGACTTTACCAATTGACACTCCTGTCTATGGCATCAGTAATCTCCCTATGCACCAGTCATGAGTTTCCAAGGCTATGGAAGCCCCTTGAATTCTTCGACTCTTATCTTGTTTAGACAAGGTCATAGTCAAAGTGGAAGTTCTCTCCTCCCTTCAGAGAAAGGTACCTCCTTCTTTGAAGACCTGTTCTTTCCACTGGGATCTCACTCACAGAGATCTTTCATTTAGGTGGGTTTTTTTTTTTTCCAGAGTGTCTTGGCTTTCCATGCCTGAAATACTCTCATGGGCTTTTCAGCCAGATCCGAATGGCTTTAGGGCTGATTCTGAGGCCAGAGTGCTGTTTAGGGCATCTGCCATTCTATGAGTCTGCTGAGTATCTCGCTTCCCATGTTGGATCACTCTCCCCTTTATTTATTCTATCGGTTAGTATTAGCAGGTACTAGACTTGTTTATGTGCTTCCTTTGACTCTTAGTCCTTTCATTATGATTAATTGTGAACTGAAATTGATCACTTGGACTAGTGAGATGGCATTGGTACATACCAGCTTGATGGGATTGAATTGGAGTCCCCTGGTATGTTTCTAACTCTACCATTTGGGGCAAGTCAGCTTGAACATGTCCCAAATTGTACATCTCTTCCCTCTCTTATTCCTACTCTTATGTTTAACAGGGATCACATTTCAGTTAATTTTCAACACTTAAGAATAACTGTGTATTAATTACAGAATTTAACCAGTCATATTAAGTAGAACAGACAAAAAAACTACTAAGAGGGATAATGTATTAAGTTGTTCATTAACAGTCAGGGCTATGCTGATCAATATATTGCTAAAAAAAGATATTGCCATGGAAATCATTTAATTCCTTTAGGAAACAACCCACTTCAAAATGACACACCCAGACTCAGTGAGTCTGTGTTTCGGTGACAAGTCATTGTCCACTGAGCTCTCCAGTCAGATGTTCTTCTCTTTGCAATGGCAGATGGAAGAGCAACCTTGTTAGTGGGTGAAAAGCAGGTAATTGGAGCTTTTGGCAGCACTTCCCAACGGCAGCATATCCACATCTGTTGCTTCATTCCCAAGAAATTTCTAGGGCTCTGTTTTGACGCTTGCTTTTTTTTTTTTAACTACATAGATGTGCATTGTCAGTATATATTTTTAGCACTGTATTTCATTCTTTTTTTTCCCCCTCTTTGGCAGATGAGTGTTGTGGAAAGAGTAGTCATCCTCTTTTTGCTATGAGTTTACTTTGCAAAGCCCTGTAAAATAACTTAAAGATTAACAGCTATGTGTCTAGCTCAATTTACCCCGCTATTTTAATATACTCATTTACATATTTAGAAGATTCTTTTTTTGGACTCTGTTCATTTGATAAATCTGGGTCTTTTCAGCTCTTCTACATTATATGCCCCAACTAGTCTCTCTATTCTGATTTCCCATTATACTTCACTCTAACTTCTTATTCTTTTTCTTATAATTATACATTCTCCCATTATTAATATAACCTCACCCTCCTGGTTTATTTCCTAACTCTGTTCTAACCAAATCATTCAAAATTCAAGTGAATTTTCATTTCTTCATTGAAGTCATGAGTATTCTCCCTCAAAAGATGAGCCTGAAATTATCATTCTAGCTCACAAGTAGTATCTCTAGCATTATAGTAATTAAGTATGGCTATATTTTACAATATCTTGAAATCTTTTGAAAACTCTTAATCTATGTAGATTTCAAGTTTATATGCTTAATAAGTGTGCATCTCTTCTGCTATAAGCAACACTGTGTTCCCCAAAATTCCCACATTAAAATCTTATCCCCTAAGGAGTGGGGAGTGGTGGACTCAAGCGGCTCATAAGGCCCAGAAAATCATTTGGTCTGGTCCTGTCAAGGCAACTGCAGGTGGGACTCAAAATTAGAAAACATCCATAGCAGGCTAATTTGATCATTTTGTATGGCCTGCAGTTGATGTTATACATATCCAAATGGCATTTAGCAGGGAAAAAGCCATGCTAGGATCTTGAATTTGACTGTTAAAGATCATTTGGTTGGGCCTCAGTTCAAGAAATCTGATGTCCATTTAAAGAGAGGAAATTAGGAAAGAGGAACACACAGAGGGAAGGTATGAGATGATTGCCATATGTAAGCAAAGGGGAGAAGACTCAGAAGAAATTCACCCTGTGGACACTTTGATCTTGGACTTCCAGCAGCTCTAGCAAACTAAAAACTTTACATCTATGTGTCCCAACCATTGTTCCATACTTTTTAACCCGTTGATGAGTGCTAAATATTTTCTACAGTGATTGGTAAATCTAAAGTTGAGTTTTATTCTGGTTCTGTTCCTATGATTTTCTAATCAGAAAAGCCACAACGAAGCTAACTACACTGACTTCATCAGTTTTTTTAATTTGCTTTACAAAATCCCAGAATTAATTTAATTAATCTTTTTGTTTATTTCTCTCATTAATGATCCAGATGCTGGTGAAGCCAAGTCTTTATGGAATCCATCTCAGAAATGTTATTAATGGCTAAGTGAACAGTCTTCTCTGGAGTCCCTTAAATGATGAACACCTGTCTCATCGTTAACTTAACAGTCTCTCATTATGATGAGCATCAGCAACATGATAATTGGTGGCTTTCTTATCATATCATTGACCTAGTGGGAATACTGGAGTAACAAGTAATTAACATTTACCTTGTCCTAAGACATTGGCTCTTAATAGGACCGAGGCATAGAATACATGAGAGTAACATTTATCCCTGATGTTGAAATTACTTTGTCAAATGATAACTAGCTATATATATATATATATATATACACAAGTTATTAAGATAATACCTATTTTTATAACTACCAAAGAAATATATCTAAAAACATTAATGCTGTTCACCAGAGTAATATATACTGGCATGGGTATGGCTACATGCTAAAATATAAAAACTCTTTTAAAAAAAGTCTCAATTGTTCTCTACATTTGCACCAGTTTTGTGTCTTCTCATTGCTACACCAGGTTGAAATGTGGACTGTGAAATTCCTTCACTCTAATTTATGTTGACAGTGTTTTTCAAGTGGTATATTTGTTTAGATATTTATAATCAGTTGTTGAATTTCTTAATTTTAAGTATTACTGCAAGAATATTTGCCAAATGTAGGATGAATATTTGGAAAAATGAGAAAAAAATGACAACAGTTCCACTGTTTTCCTATACATTAAAATAAACTCTTAAGTTGAGAAAGGAAACCTGAGAAATTACAAAATTACAAAGTAGTGAAAGTGTTAACATTCTTCTATTCTCTGGTTAAGCAGCTGCTCACCAATTTTAAGTCAAGATACTCAATGGTATCAGCTCCCATGTGGCTGTAGAGCACCACCCAATACCAATTGCCTATCTCACTTCTAGGAACTTGATACATGTGACAATTTAAGTGTAACTTAATTAACATTTAAAATTCAAAATAAATTCCCTCATTTACTTTAGCCAAAGTTTGTTTGACAATGTGCTTCAATTGGTTTCCATATTTATGATACAGAAATTGGACACTGTCATTATCACAAAAAGTCCTATTGAAAGGCATTGATGTAGAACAGTTTCTACTCTTTTATCTCCAACAAAAATTCATCAAACCTCAGTATATGACTTAATTCCCCGTTTCTCTGCTTTACATGAGATCTGATTAAAATCTGTGCTTTTTAATTATTAAATTATACAATCTAAAGTTAAAATTTCTGAAGAGTTTTATCACTACTCTGATATATGAAAATCAAATAGTGATTTTTCACTAAGTTTTATTGTAAAAAACTAACTATAAGTGATATAAAAATGTCAGGTAATACATGTTTTTTTAAGCTTTTGTTTATATGCAAAAAATGACAAAAATCTAAGTAAGTCATGAATCATATTTCCAAAAATGATAAAAGAAAAATCAGAATGTATCATTTATTCTGACATATAAACCTGAAATTAGTAGAAAACAGAATTTCTTAAACACATTATGTCATTGAGTCCAGGGAAATAAAAAACAATAAAAAGAATCAGGAGCCTTCATTGTGGTATAGTGGGTAAAGCTGCAGCCTGTGACCCAGGCATCATATATGGATACTAGTTTACATCCTGGCTGCTGCACTACTAATATAGCTCCTTGCTAATGGCCTGGGAAAGGCCATGGAATATAGCCCAGGTGTTTGGGTCCTACCACCCTATTTGAGAAACCTGCATGAAGCTCTTGGCTTCTGGCTTTGGCCTGGCTCAGCGCTGGCCATTGTGACCTTCTGGGGAGTGAACTCGAGGATGGAAGATCCCTCTCCCTCTGTCTCCCTCCCTCTCTATAACTCTTTCAATTTAAAAAAAAAATTAAAATAAGAATCAAATGTTTAAAAATGTTAATAATGGTAATTCATTATTGGACTTATAAAATCACAGAACTCTTGATTAATATATCATATACTCTGGGTTATTTCTTATCTATAGTATTTCAATTACATTTTTAAAAGCAAAATTTATGATAACATAATTCCTCATAGGCTTTTGTATATCTTTTTTTAAAATACAGAAACTTAAAACAATTGGATAAAAACACTTAAGATTTTCATTTCTTATTTTCTTTGTTCCATCATCACAACACTTTGTTACACTTATGAACTCTGGGTTGGTATAGAAGGGATTATACTATTGATTAAAGTATGGTCTTGGCAAGCCAGAAACCACCATTTCATTAGGGAACACCATGAATTCAATGATAAAAAATAGTGCCTTGTAAATATGACATAAGAGCATCATGAGCGAAGATTTTCAGAGCTTCTAAAAAAAAAAAAAATACAGATTTAGAAAAGTTCCGTGGATTGGAATTTGGCTGAAAGAGATATCAAACATCATGAAAATGTGTCTATTTGTTGGAAAATGCTGTTGAAATATGGTGTGTGTGATCAAAACTGATGAGAACTAAAGAAGAACAGGTAGACAGAAGCAGATTATGGTATTTTAAGTGCCAAAGTATTGAATTTACACTTTATTCTTGGATAAAAGAGAGACACTGGATTCTAATTTGAAACACGGAGTTAAGAAACTCAACAGTATTTTAAGTATGGAGAAGATTCTCAATCATAGGTAAAAGTAATTTCAAATATTTGATGCGAGTTGAGTAGTGACAGTTTAGCCATAAGAGAAGATACATATCGTGTCAGCCCAGATAGTTTTTTTAATCAAGAGTAAAGTATAAATCAAAAATTTATCCAGGTATTTCCTCTAATTTCCTTGAATGTAGAGAATATCCCTGTGGCATTAGAATGTCTGGCCTTCATTTACAGCTGTTTCACCTTCTGGCTGAGTATTTATGGGCTTCTTATTGAGCCTCTTTGTGCTGGTAGATAATAAATGTAATGGAGAGGTAAAATACAGACAATATACACACATAAAAGTAGATACAGAAAATATACCCACAGTAACACTCAGTAAGCAGCTAAAAACTAGCAATAAGCAATGGTGAATGTTACTACAGTGATTCTTTTATAAGACACATGTATGTTTAGTTTTGTCAGAAATTATAGGATGGATTTCTTAGACATGGGGCATAGCCTGTACTTCTTTTTTTTAATATTTTTTTATTTGAGGGTTAGAGTTACACAGAGAGAGGAGAGGCAGAGAGAGAGAGAGAGAGAGAGAGATCTTCCATCTGCTGGTTCACTCCCCAGTTTGCCCCAACAACCAAAGTTGCACCAATCTGAAGCCAGGAGCCAGGAGTCAGGAGTTTCTGCCAGGTCTCCTACTCGGGTGCAGGGGCCCAAGGACTTGGGCCATCTTCCACTGCTTTCCCAGGCCACAGCAGAGAATTGGATCGGAAGTGGGGCAGCCTGGACTGGAACTGGTGGTCATATGGGATGCTGGTACTACAGGCGGCAGCTTTACCTGGTATGCCACAGGGCTGGCCCTATAGTAATTATTAAAGTGTTAGAATAGCAAAGGCCACTTTGCAATAGTACTTTGTAGGTTATTACCTTATGAAAGCTCTATTAATCACCAGTGCTTTCCCAAATCTATTTTATACACCATTAAATGTACTCATATTGATTTAATGATTAATTGAATTATTAGTTCAATCATTTATTGTCCCAATAACACTTTCATCTATTCATTCTCATTATGCAATAAATGACATATTATGAGGGAAAGTTAATTTTGCCTAGAGTTTTAGGGTTGAATTCACAAAGAAGTTATGAGGTAGGCATCATTTAATTCTTCTCCAGGTTCATTTCACTCATCTTCTGTTGAATGGCAGGCATGCATTTAGGGTGGAATTGACACATCTCAGGCCTTTGAACCAAGCCACTGGTTATAATCTCAACATTTTTCCTACAGTGATGGGCTCAGGATTGCTCCCCTTTCTCAAACTGTGTTGAGATGAATTATATCTTATTGCTATTATATTTTAATTATTAAAAGGAAAAAAAAAGCTCTTTCTTTTTCCATTGGATAAGAAGAGAGCATGTAGGGCTTTCTGACAGCAAGTTGTGAGCCAAGAGTAGAGTTAGCTTAAGAATTTCACCAAAATCAGGAATGAGAAGTTGAGAATGGAAGAAGGTAATCCAGGTTATAATCACATTACTTGAACAAGGATAAAGTTACACTGAATGGGTTTGCCTGTAGCCCCTTCAGCAATGCAACCCAAAATATCTCCTGCAGGATTGTTCAATTTCTCAGATCTTCTATCACTAATGGTGCTGATCTATGTATTACTTCTGTTTGTTTGTAATA
This sequence comes from Oryctolagus cuniculus, assembly GCF_051225735.1. Taxonomy (NCBI): domain Eukaryota; kingdom Metazoa; phylum Chordata; class Mammalia; order Lagomorpha; family Leporidae; genus Oryctolagus; species Oryctolagus cuniculus. Next base: position 103,510,070 of record NC_142870.1, read on the forward strand.
CCTAAAGGGACTTAGGTATTTGAAATATCTAAGGGACTTACCTAAAGGGATTGTGTTTTCTCATTTGAAAATTTAAGTTTATTTATTTATTTTTTGGTTTTTTTTTTTTTTTTTTTTTTGAGAGAGAGAGAGAGAGAGAATATAGAACTTTCCAATTACTTGTTCACTTCCCGAGTGCTTTAACTGAGGAACTGGGAACCAAATCCAGGTCTCCCATGTGGATGGCAGGGATCCAACAACTTAAGCCATCATCTCCCGCCTCCCAGGATGAGCATTATCAAGAAGCTGGAGTAGAGAGTGCAGCCAGGATTTTAATACAGGCACTCTGATATGGGATGCAAGAATTTGAAGCAGTATCTTAACCATCATGCCAAAAATCCGCCACTGTTTTCTTTATGTTGTTATGTACCTTGTATTTATTCTCTGCTATTATGGACTGATCGTTTTTCCTCAAAATTCATATGTTGAAATATTAAAACCTAATTTGATCATATTGAGAGATAAGGTGTTTAGGAAGTAATAAAGTTTGCATGAAATTACAAGGGTGGAGATATTAGTCCAATTTGACTTATGTCCTTATTCGCAGAGATAGAGGCAGACACAAGGGATGTGGATGGCTAGAGTGGCTCATGGAGAAACCATGTGAGAGGACAGCCACCCATAAGCAAAGGGGGAGAGGTCTAATGAGAAGTCAAACCTGCTAACACCTTGATCTTAGACTTCCAGCCTCCAGAACTTGAAAAAATACAAATCTTCTGTTTGAGTCACCTAGTCTATGATTTCTTTAATGCTAGCCCTAGAAGACTAATATATATACGATATGTATGTTGGTATTTAAGAATGTGTCTCTGAGAGTGCCTACATAATCATCACATCTGCCATGGAGTTGGATTCTTGGAGAAGACTGGTTTAGAGATTGAATATAAAAGAAGCTACTCTTAGGAAATGTCAGGTCATAATTACTGGTGTTCATGAATGTTAAGGTAGCAACAAGTTCAAAGAAAACACAAGTATAGTAGTTTCCTAAGTGCTTTCTCCAGGGCAAGGTTATTATAAAACAGTCATTAGGATTTTTTCTCTATACTACCCATTCAAAAAGTCATATCTACCTGTTTATTTCTGTGTTTTCATTTTCAAATACTATTTCTAGGATAAAGCATATACAGAGGAGCTCATCTATATTTTGTGATCATCCTCAGAGCATATTTTATGTCTAAAGCAAAAAAAAAAAATAGAAGGCAGAGCTCTGACCATAAAGTATGCAATAAAAAAAGAAAAGCATGAAGGAGATAAAAGGAGTTTTATGCCTCTTGTGTTTGATTCATTTGGATGAAGTAATGCTTTATCCAAGGGGAGAAATAATCTTTGGCTCTTCCTAGGCGGAGATGAGATTTATGGATTAAACCAACTCAATGAATGTCATTGGTAGTATTTTGACTTGAAGGCTGTGGTTATAGTAGGTTGACCTTTGTTGTAAGTAATTCTAGGTGGACTATAAGGCTGCTATGTAGGTGACTTAGGAAAGTGAGGAAAGACTTCCGTCTGTCTTACTGATAATTAACCCCTCAATAATTTGTGCTACTGGTCCCTGGTTCAGATTACACTAAATTTCATTGTCTTGTCATTTGACTAACTCATAATTAGTTTTGTTATTTGAAAGCTCTAATTTCCACTGTTATCAAAGTTAAGTGAGAACTTACATAATCTCATATAGACTATCAGAATTTCTTGTTCAATTGTAAGCAGTACATTAAACAGCAACAGCAACAAAACAATTAGAATGGCCTGACTGATTACTAAGTTCTCTAGGAATCATGTCTTATAATGAAGACTTGAAGACTGGATAGGCTTAGTCCAAAAAACTTAGAGAAACAGAGAAAGAAAATAGATGTCTAAAGACATTATACATAGTATGGAAGAGCTAGTAGTCTGTGTGTTCTTAGCAGAATGAGTAAAAATCAAAATGCACAGGTTTCAAGGAGATAGATTTCCAATACATATAAATCCATGCTTCCTAATAAAGCCAAGTATCAGTATTCATGAAGGAAATTGTTTGTTTTATAAAAGCATTTGCCTCTGGACACAGAAATTCAAAGGAGAACAGCACAAATTTCGGTGGCACCTCTATATTTTCAACTTGTGATATATTAAAGTATGGTGTATCCCGAATGCAATGCTTCACTGTCTTTTCCACTCCACCATACTCCCCTCAAGTCTTCTTCAGACGAGTGTATGGCTGTTCTATCTCTTTTAACCTGGGAGAGTTGTCCAGACCAAGGCTCAGCAAATTATGTAGCACACTGCTAGTTTTTGCATAATTTTCCAGTAAAAAATTGCTTTTATATTTTAAATGGTTGTAAAACAAAAGAATACTATTCATAACATGTAAGAATGAAATGAAATTCAAATTATCATTTCCATAAGTAAACTTTTATTAGATCACAGCCAAACATTCATTTGTATGTTAGCTGTAGATGTTTTTCTGCTGCAATGGTGAAACTGAGCAATATTGACCAAGCTTTATATGGGCACAGAGAATAAAATATTTGTCTTCTGGCCTTCTATAAGAAAAGTTGTTTGACTCCTTATCTAGATCATTCAAGCAGGCACTTTACTGGTTACCTGACTTCTACCTTTGAACCCAGCAATCTGTTTTCCATATGACCAAAAAAGTAATCTTTTAAAAATGGAAATCAGACTATTTTTCTCCTGTGTTTAAAATTCTCCAATGACTTTTACAGAATTTTAAGTAAATATAATACTCTTGATCATGAGCTGTAATGCTTCAAATAACTGATCTTACCTAACTGGAGTTTTTCTCTCCTGTTGCATCATTAATTTATTTATATAATTCTTATTATACCATTCTCGCCCTGATCTATTAAATACGAGTCACATTTACACTTTCTCTATATTACTAAGGACTGTCACAATATCAGGCTTTTTTTTTTTTTTTTTTTTTTTTTTTACAGGCAGAGTAGACAGTGAGAGAGAGAGAGAGAGAGAGAAAGGTCTTCCTTTCCATTGGTTCACTCTCGAAATGGCCGCTACAGTCGGCGTGCTGTGCCCATCCGAAGCCAGGAGCCAGATGCTTCCTCTTGGTCTCCCATGTGGGTGCAGGGCCCAAGAACCTGGGTCATCCTCCACTGCCTTCCCGGGCCACAGCAGAGAACTAGACTGGAAGAGGAGCAACTGGGACAGAATCCGGCGCCCCAGCTGGCACTAGAACCCAGGGTGTAGGCGCCTCAGGCGGAGGATTAGCCAAGTGAGCCACGGCGCCAGCAGGCTTATTTTTTTAATAACATCTTTGCCCTCTTTTCTCTCTGCCTGGAAAGAACTTATCTTAGGAATATCAGTCAACAGTTGTCTCCCTATTATCTAGTTTACAATATAACTGTGACTTTGTCCCACCTACTTAATTTTTACCATCTTCCCTATCTTTATAAATTTAAACTCTTTTATTATAATTCTTAAACCCATTATTTTTGCCTCACCCACACGCTGGATAAGTTTTCAGACACAGAAATGTTTGATCTCATTCAATGTCTTATGTGACCTTGGAATCTATGCCAACCACTAAAGTTCAACAAATTAACAGGGACTGAAGGAAGGAGAGGGAGCTATGGCTATCTTCTTAGAATTATACCTATGAAATACTTGAAATCTGTCCTTTTTATATTAGTAAATTTTTTTTTAAAAAGATTGTTTTGAAAATGAGGTGTGATTGAAGATACAATGCAGATTTGTAAAATTATCAGAGCCTGAGTGTTTTGAAAGGGAGTTGGATTCTGACAAGATGAGGCTGAATAGAATTTTGTCCTTGTCTCTTCTTAGCCAAGAAGAGTAAATTGTCTAATATCTGTGAGTCCTTTTTATTTTCATCTGTAAATTGTATTCGAACCACTTTCTTCTTGGCAAGTATGAAAATAAACCATCTCTACACCTTTCAGGGTTGTCATCGAGGTGGTCAGTAGGTCCACAGCATGTGTGCATCCTGAGGTACAAAGTCAATTCAGGGAGATGGAGATGAGGCCTGTGCAGGCCAAGGCTTACTGACAAGAGACACTTCTGTCAGTATCATAACCTCTATTAATGACACAGCTCTCCATCTAATCATCCAGCCTCCAAATTCAGTCTTTTCAGAGTTTTCTTCTCCCATGCCCCAGAGCAACTAAGAGCATTATTTGTAGTTGCTAAAAATGTGATTTTGGAGTCAAAAATCTTGATCTTAAATATTTTTCATCTTCTTATTGGAAATGAAAACTTGCACAAGTTATTTAACCTTTAAAATCCTCCTTTTATTCACCTGTATGAGGTAGATAACATTCCGTTTATGATTACAGGCTAGTAATAATGAAGTAAAATAATCTAGTAAAGTGCTTAGCCCTGGGACCTGATGCATAACAAAGTCTCAATTAATGTTAGTGACTGTCAATATCAAGGTTAGCATAGGATTCTGATTTTATTTCTTGCTCCTGTTCCCATCCATATTTGATAATCGCTCATGTAGAGTTTATAACTTGCTAAATTTAGGTGCATTCTTAATGTCTGCCTCCCAACTAATCTTACAATTTGCTTATACATTATAGTCTCTGAAGCATCATCCTGATATCATTATACTATTTAATTACTTTTAGTTTCATATAGAATATATGCAAATTTTAGAGTCGCATTTATTTCCTTTCTCTATGGTTCTCTATCATTCTAGCTTTATCTTTTTATTCTTTTTCTGCACCTGATGCTGACACTCACCGAAATAGTCATTCTTTGGAGACTTGCCAAGTCTGTGCTATTGTTGCAATTTTCATCTGTCACCTGAATTTTACCACTTCCCATCCAATATAATTTTCAGCAAACATCACCCACTCAATAAGACTCCTTGGATACTTATTGAAGGCAAACTTCTCTTCCTTTTCACGAATTCATCTAATATTGTTCCCGAACTTCAAATGGCACTTTCTGATTTATTTATTTATTTATTTATTCATTCATTTATTGCACAAGTGCCCCTACCATAGTATACTACTCCACACAATGAGATTCTTCACTTTTTTTTCAGTATTTTATTAGTGAGGAAAGTCACCTTCATCAGGCAGAGGAGAGGCTGGGAAGGACAGGACCAGCACCCAATGAAATGTCTGCTATTATTTAAAGGAAAAATACACTCACATTTTCCATAAAATCATTTTACTGGATTTTGAACAAACTCACCACATATGCGAGAGTTCTATGCTACTTTAAACAAGAATATGGATCCAATATTACAATGCTGTTTTCCAGTACACTGGTGAAAATTTATTGAGTCATTGAAATACATAGCTACTCCAATAAATTCAAGTTTTTCTCCTTACTGATACTTCTGTATTGTTTTGTGTGAGCTGACCTGGAATGAGTGCTTCATAAAAATTATATACAGCACCATCGTGTTTCCACTATAACAACCCTTGAAATGCACTAACCCTTGATTTTTTCGTCTTTGTTACAGTGATATATGTGATTTTGACATTCTGATTAAGATAGACATCATAGAAAGCACAAAGCCCTAATGTTAAATAATATAAGAGGCAAGCAAGTAAGAAGGAGTGTCAATTTTATGACACAGACACATGACTTCTGACTCTTAGAAATAAGTGTGTGCATGCGTGAGTTTGCAGAAAAACTCTGCAGAATAGGGTTAGATAAAAACCACGCACACTTCTACTTTCATTGATGTTAATTTTTTATTGGAACCCAAGAGTGAAACAACAAAATTCAAGTTAAAGAAATACAATCAGGAATAACTGTTGGAGCCAAGGTAATCAGAGAGAGGAAAGGAAGGGGAGTTTCATCAAAAGCTCCATAACATTGTTCAGGAACACATCTGTACAATTTTACGATTGTTCTGATTTTATTTACTACTACTACTACTAGGAAAGTGTTTTTTTAATGTGCTACTTTACTCCATTGCACATACTCATCTTACTCACTTTATCTTAATCACAATAACTCAGAATAAAGGTGAACTTGATTTCTAATGGTATTTTATAAACATGCTTATGCCACATGATTTTGTTTTATTTTCTTTCATATTATGGTTTGTATTTCTCAAGATTATGAACTTGCTACTTTCAAAACACATTTTGTCCTTGTGACAGAATATATTACGAAAACACTGGAAAAGAAATATAATCATTTTGAGATAATTCACATTTTAATGGCTCTATTAAGTGTGACATTAATAGCTCATTTGAATTGATTTGCACACATGAAAACATACTTTTAATGTAACAAAGAAGAATTTGATTGCTTTATGACATTGAAGAGTATGTTTTACATAAGAAGTAAATTATTCTTTAGGTTGGTAAGCATGTATTTATTTTTAAAATAACAAATTTATTATCACTTTAGAGGAGTTATCTAGTAAAAATTTAGATCAGGAATATTCAATGCACTTTCATTTTCTATTGTGTTCAATTAATCAACTACTACTGAATAATTAAATGAAAATATAAGATATAATATATGGATATTAATATTTTCACTCATCAATAGAGATTTTTATAAGTAGATACACGAAAACATATTTTTCTTTCTAAAGTTTAATCTTATAAGATTTTTTGTTAAAAAATAGTTCATTCTCGCATTGTGAAGAAAAGAGAATCTTTCCCTGGTGTGCAGTTTATGCTTGCATTTTCTATCTAATCAGGCAAACAATTTTAATTAATTCAGACAGTCGCCTCCATGGTGTCTGTGCCCTTTAGGGACTCTTTTCATTACAGATGCAAATGTGTTCCTAAAATAATGAGAATGTCATTATCCTGCTTTGTTCATTGAGGTGGTCAGGAGGAGAACAAAAAATTCATTTGATGGTGAGGTAATTCTAATATACTGTAATGGCATTAGCTTTGGTATTTCTGGGCCTCATTTTCTTGATCATGCTCAAACAATGTTCTCCTGTGCATAACAGCAGACAGTCAGGGCAGGGATGTCAAAAACAGATTAACTCAAAAATCTTCATATCTCAACTCTCAAACATGGCTTGAAGTCTAAAAAAATTGCATTTGATGGAGAATATCATGCTTTGCTAAGACTGTGAGTTGCATAATGTTTAAAAGGATACTATAAAAACTAGGAAGCATTTTAATAAAGCATTTTGATTTTTAAGATTTTTCAAGGTTTATTTATTTGAAGGCACAGAGACAGAGACAGAGAGACAAAGAAAGATCTTCTATCTTCTGATTCACTTTCAAAATGACTACAACAACCAGGGCTGGGACAATCTGTTGCCAAGATCCAGGAATTCATTCTGGCAATGGCTCAACACTTGGGTCATCTTCCACAGCCTTCCAGACACATTAACTGGGAGTTGGATAAAGAGTGCAGCAGCCAGGACTCAAACCATCCCTTCCATATGGGATACCAGCTTCAGAAGAAGCAGCCTAGCCCACTACGCCAAAACATAGGCCCCTTATTTTTATATTTTTAATACAAGCTTATAGTTATACAATTGAATTATTATATAGTTTTATATGCTATAATGCTTGAAACCTGATTTATTTATCATTTATTCATTCATTTATCCACTAAGATCTTCTTGTGCTCCTATCTTGACCAGAGGGAAATACAGTTACAGAAAGCAGTCACCTAGAGCTTACATTATAAAGGTAATCTAAATAATGAGTTCAGGAAGGAGAGATCTGATACTTAGGCACAGAAGCAGAGTGTGTCAAAGTACAAAGGCTGAAAAGATTACCGTGCACTTGGGAAAATTCTGCCAGATTATTAAAACTTACATATCAATTGGAGATGATGCTGCAGACCTACAGGAAAGCCGTGGAAAGCCTTAAACACACAGCTTTGACTTTTCAATAGCAACAGAGAGACTTGTAGATTAAACGTTGAAAATTAATGTTGAAACATTTTACTGTTAAATGAGTTCCAATGAATCAAGTAGCTATTGTCCCAAGTGCTGTTTCTTCAATGTACCTTATAATCATTGAAATTAAAAAATGTCCTTACCAAATGCATCACCTAATTCCAATCCATGTCCTCTTTGCTTTATCCTTCATATTCCCACTACACACCTGAATTGCAAGAGTAGGTGTTATTGAGTTTCCATGGCTCTAGTCTTAAGAACAGCAAACCATTCTTTATGCTTCTGCTGGACTGATTTTCCCAAAGCATGCCTTTTATCAGGGACAATAGCTTACTAGTATCATTCACAGCAAATCTAACATTCTTTATATTTCATGACCTTTTACAATCTGTTCTCCGTTGAATCTTCCAGCGCCATCAGCTGCTATTCCTTCACAGACTGGGCTCCATCCACGCACATTTCTCTGGTCCTCTGTAGCACTGATTTCTCTGTATCCCTCCATGCTTCTATACAACCATGTTATGTTTATTCCACCATGACTCCTGTCTATGCATGCAAACTCCTTTCTTGGAAGACACAGCTGTGTTGTACTATGAGAAGTAACGGTAAAACTAGTATCCAAACTGTACTTTATACTTTGTGTGTCTGTGTGGGTGCAAACTGTTGAAATCTTTACTTAGTATATACTAAGTTAATCTTCTGTATATAAAGATAATTAAAAATGAATCTTAATGAAGAATGGGGTGGGAGAGGGAGTAGGAGATGGGATGGTTTGGGAGTGGGAGGATGGTTATGGGGGGAAAACTGCTATAATTCAAAAATTGTACTTTTGAAATTTATATTTATTAAAATTTTCTTGGGCTGGCACCACTGCTCAATAGGCTAATCCTCCACCTGCGGCGCCAACACACCGTGTTCTAGTCCCGGTTGGGGTGCTGGATCTGTCCCGGTTGCCCCCCTTCCAGGCCAGCTCTCTGCTATAGCCCGGGAGTGCAGTGGAGGATGGCCCAAGTGTTTGGGCCCTGCACCACATGGGAGACCAGGAGAAGCACCTGGCTCCTGGCTTCGGATCAGCGCCATGCGCCGGCCGCAGGGCGCCAGCTGCGGTGGCCATTGGAGGGTGAACCAATGGCAAAGGAAGACCTTTCTCTCTGTCTCTCTCTCTCACTGTCCATTCTGCCTGTCAAAAAAAATTTTTTTTCTTAAAAAAAGACACAGCCTGAATATGGTTCCTCTTTGAAATTTTCACTGATATTCAAAGGCAAAGTTGGTCCTTCTTTACCTAGAGGCCCAACAGAATTTAGACATTTCCTCAATTATAGTATCTACGTATTAAATTGTTTAAATAACTTTTTCTCCTGAACAGGATGCAGATTTCAAAGATATCTGCATCAACATCTCTCCTCTCCTAAGTCCCTGGTCTAGTGCCTGGCTTCTCCAAGAGTTGAATAAATGTGAAAAATATACAGTTAGCACATGTAAATAAGCCTTTAACTGTAATATCCACTGCTCCTTGAAAGAACTGTGGAATGTTGGTACAGATGTGGAAACTAAGCTCAGAGATCCTATTTGCTCTGTTTTCAGTTATTGTTATTAGTTAGCTGGGCTGAAAATGGAAACCAGCTTTCTAATAAAAAAAAATCCTAAGTTTCAAAGCATTAACAAAATTTTCTTTGTAAATCAATAGACTTTGGCCAGATGTTTATTACATGTAAGCACTTATATTTCAAGTAGAGACTTTCTTTTATTTTTGTATGAATGAAGCTAATGCTTTTATGATTGACATTGTGCCATTAGTCTGACTGAGAAAAAAAGATGAAAATTTAGATAATGCCCATAAAAGAATAAAGATTTCATAATGAACTTATGTATTGGGGACTTATTTTCACTAAGTCAGATTTTATCTCAATTAAGACCCTTCTTGAGGTGCTCACTTTTTGGTCACATGTATAAGGAACAATAACAAAGACATATAAAGAATTTGTTTTCACGAAAGAAAATGAGGAAAGACAAATTATTAAGTCAGAATGATAGGAATATTAAAGAAAGAATAAAATTACCATATGATCCAGAAATTCAACTCTTATACATACATTCAAAAGATTTGAAAGCAGAGATTCAAAGAGATATGTGTACACCCATGTACACAGCATTATTTTTCATAATAGCTAAAACATGAAGGCAGCTCTAATGTCCATGGATGAATGAGTAGATAAACAATTGTGATATATACATGCAGAAGAATATTATTCAGCTTTTTTTTTTTTGACAGGCAGAGTGGACAGTGAGAGAGAGAGAGAGACAGAGAGAAAGGTCTTCCTTTTCCATTGGTTCACCCCTCAATGGCCGCTGTGGCCGGAGCGCTGCGGCCGGCATGCTGGGCCAGCGTACAGCGCTGATCCAAAGCCAGGAGCAAGGTGCTTCTCTTGATCTCCCATGGGGTGGCACTCCCGGGCCACAGCAGAGAGCTGGCCTGGAAGAGGGGCAACCGGGACAGAATCCGGCGCCCTGACTGGGACTAGAACCTGGGGTGCCGGCACCGCAGGTGGAGGATTAGCCTATTGAGCCTTGGTGCTGGCCATTATTCAGCTTTAACATGAAAAATATTATTACATATGCTGAAACATAGATAAGAGTTAATGTGTAATGAAATAAGCTAATCTCCAAAAGAGAAATACTGTATTTTTCTACTTATATGAGATACTTGGAGTAGTCAAAAATTATAAAGACAGAGTAGAATGGTCTCTACCAGGATCAGGAAGAAGAGGGGAATGAGGAGTTACTATTTTTAGGGGTTTAGGGTTTCAGTTTTACACAATGAAAAGAGTTTAATAGATAGATCATGGTAATGGTTGAACAAATAATGAGTGTATTGAAAATACTGAACTGTACCCTTAATATGGGTAAAGTGATAAATTTTGTTACATGTATTTCACCAGAATTAAAAAATCATGAGAACCTAAGTGAATACTTTAACTAAGATCATGAGACTTTAGAAGATGACTATGCATATCCTTCCACTCCCTATTTGGGTGATGCCATAAATATTAGTGTTTGAATTTTATGGTCATAAAATATTACACTGAAATTTAGAAGCAAAAATTTCCCCAATAGTGATAAATTGTGTCTAAAAGTATGAAACATTTTCTTTCATTGTGCCTGATTTATAAGCAAGGAAATCTAAATAAGTTTCCCTACTGCAATAGCCTGATAAAATATTGTAATGATGAAGAAACAAACAGAATGGACATGAAAAATAACATTGAAAAAAAACCCACTAGTTGAAATGCATGATTCAATAATTATGAGAATAATACACATCATAACTACATACTCTTTTGTGATAAAAAGCTTTTCAAACATATCTACTAAAACAGGCTAATAAAACAATACAAACTTTAAAAAATCTTCATAAAAAAACTTCATAAGAATATGATCAACTAAAAAGCATATAATTGCATTTTCTGTCTTCAAAGAGAGTTCTGCAGTGATTTTTCAAAAGGGTTTCAATAAAGGAAAATATCCAAGGACAGAGAAATTTAATTCAAACAAAGAACCACTTCAATTTCACTTGCTGCTTCCCAACTTTTCTGTGATTTAAAAGCCTATTGATCTGGCATTCATCTGGCATTCATCATCAAATTCCAGCTGTTACAGGTATCTGATTTTGTTACTGAACTTGCCCGTGACTAAATGTCTAAAATCCAGCTCACCTAATGCAATTTCCTTGGTGAACCATTTTTGTTCCACCCACTTTGGCTGTGGTATGTTAGGATTCTATTGAAATAAAACACTAGGGGAAATACAAACATGGAGGACCTATGCTTTTGAATGTAAGGAATATCTTTGTGAATACTGGATCGACCTTCTTTGGAGTCAGTACTCTTTTTCCTTGCTATGACTATCTAAAATAATTAATTCAACTTGTAGAATTGATAGTATATTCATTGGTAGATATCAGGCCAAAACAGCAGATGCAGTTATTTTATATTCTATTTTTACTTCTATTAAAAAGAAAGACCTAAAATTAGTTTTTTTTTCTGATGTATTTTGAAAAAATAAAATTTTAAGCAAATATATAAATAGTAGAAACTTTTTGGGTTCCTTGCATAGCCATCTGTTAAAATGAAAAATTGATATAAATTAGCTATGCAGGACTTAGAGCAGATACTTATTACAACAAGAGTCACGTGGGAGAAAAGAGCAAATGGAATGACCACAAGGGATCCAATGTGCAGTATCTAAATACATCATAGCAAACACTTCCAAGTGCTTTCAACCTGTTTTGAAATAACATCTTCAAATATCCTGTCACCTCCATCACCTACGGCTTTGGACTTGATCCAGCTGCATGTTCCCTTTTTTGAAATAGAATATGGGAAGAAAGTAGAACTGAGCAATTCTTCACTGTAAGAGTGAGTCACAGAAATGACCTCTATTGGCACAACTTGTCTTTCATTTGCTTCTAACTAAGCTGTAAGGTCTTTGTTCTTAATTTACAGATTTGAAATTCATGAGCTTTGCAACATCTTCACATCAGGACAAATAAGCCCCCTGCTGTTGAAGTCACTTGCATAATTTATATCTTTCAAAATTGAAGTTGCACCATTGCCTCCTTTCAATTACCCTGTAGTAAGCCTTTCACCTCACTCAAAGGTCTTTACTTTTTCTTGATTCTTAAGCATTTCTAAACTTCTAACGTGCTTATTTGAATCCCTTGGGATGCTAAAATAATCTATTTTTATCTATATAATAGTTTAGAAATATGCCCTATGTTCAAAGTTAAAGTGTCACAAATGTTACTTACTTAAATGACAATATTTGTTTAAAAAGTGGTAGGATAGCATTTGAAAAAATTTGATATATTACAGGAAAATCCTTTGTATCCCTGAGTTTGCTATTAATTTTGTTGTGCTTCCACAGTGCCTTGTATATATTTTGGCCTTAACTATAAACATATTAGTATCTATTTGTTCATTTCTTTATAACTTGACCATAAGTTTTGGAAGGATTGAATACAAATATTTTGTCTGTTTATTCTTAATGTTTAGTGAATTTCTTACTTGGAACATACTGTATAATTCAGTGAGTGCTTGTTGGTCCATTTAGCAAATTTTGATGTAGAAAAGTAGATAGATGCATTTTATCATGTAAAGAAAACAGCAGTGTAGATGTTATTTTACAATCTAATTCTGGGCCAGCGCTGTGGTATAGCTGGTGAAACTGCTGCCTTCAGTGCCAGCATTCCATTTGGGCGCTGGTTCAATTCCAGGCAGCTCCACTTCCAATTCAGTGCTCTGCTATGGCCTGAGAGAGCACCCATGTGGGAGACCTGGAGCACCTGGTTCCTGGCTTCAGATAGGTGCAGCTCCAGTCATTGCGGCCAACTGGGGAGTGAACCAGAATTCTCTTTCTCTTTGCCCCTCCTTCTCTCTGTGTTACTTTGACTTTCAAATAAATAAATAAATCTTAAAAACAAAACTAATTAGATCTACTTTAGCGACTTTCACTTGAATATAATACATCTGAGTGATGAACAATGAATATCTTTTTAAAGCTAACATTGAAAAGCAGCTCACTGAAGATTTTTCTTGTTCAATTGTTACTTCTTTTATCAAAACCATTTTCCATCGTTTTGAACTTTTTAGAATTAGTGTAAATTATTCTGCACTTGAAAACCTTTCAAATATTTGAAGACAGCCATAATTTTTTATTCATCTAAACTTTAGGCTACATGGCCTCAGTTATTTTTCTTAATATAAAAAGTTTTCCAGATTCTGCACTTTCTTGTCTGCATTATTTCTTCAGTAACTTATTTTAATGTGATATTTATGTCTTTGATTAAAGTAATAAATAGACAAAAGAAAAAATTAAAAAGACAAAAATGCAAGTTTCTTATGGTCCCTCAATATTCTCTAATCAAAATTATGTATGAATTAAATACAAAGCTCTTTATTTTGCCTTTCTGTCTCACCTTATGGAGAACCCTGGTTGACACCTTAAGTTAGAATCTTCCAAAGTGAAATCTTTGCTTATTTAAACATATTCAAACATGCATGCACACACACATATATGTATATGCAGAGATATACATTTTGGAATTTTGTTTTATTTTCAAGAACAACAACAAAAGACATCTTGCTGTGTCTTTATTTTTTCACACAAAAGTTTCATCAGTCTATTTCAGTTATACTCTAATTTATCTGTGGATTTCTCAAATGTAAATTCATATATTATTCACGGTTATTAAGCATTTGCTAGGCAACAGTCACTGCATTTGGTACTTAAGATGTGTAATTTTATTTCCCCAAAAATATGAGGTGGTTAATATTCTATGTTTATATATAAAGAAACATGCTTTGAAAGACGAATTAAAGTGCTCAAGATCACTTACAGATTTTCAGTTGCATAGTTGTGTATGTATTTATTAATTTATTACTCAACTTGAATTATGAAGTATTTCAGACCAGTTTTCTAGTTATACAAATACAGTGTACATATAATTTAAATGTGGGGAAAAGGGAATAACCGAAAATAATGTTCATAACTTAGATTACAAAAAAAGCTAAGAAATGAAATTAACAATATACAAATGAATAAAAATTATGTAAGACCCATGGATGATCCCAGGCTTGATTAGATAGTCTTAGCCAACAATGAGACAATGCCAGCCATTAGGTTCATAAAGTCAATGAGATTAAAAACCAAGTTATTTTTTTAAATATGCCTAGACATAAAGAATTTGTTAAGGGTTCTTAGAAAAGGAGTCCAGATAAATATGTGGGAATACACATTTTCACAAAAAAAATATACTGACTTATTTCCAGTTTCTAATTATAATTTCTCTTGATATAGCCAATATACTGACACCAAAGATTATATCACTGAAGGTAGTTCTCCAGGAAACCACATGTTCTTGATACTCCTGCCGGCGCAGTGGCTCAACAGGCTAATCCTCCGCCTTGCTGCGCCCACACACCAGGTTCTAGTCCCAGTCGGGGCGCTGGATTCTGTCCCTGTTGCCCCTCTTCCAGGCCAGCTCTCTGCTGTGGCCAGGGAGTGCAGTGGAGGGTGGCCCAAGTGCTTGGGCCCTGCACCCCATGGGAGACCAGGAGAAGCACCTGGCTCCTGCCTTCGGATCAGCGCGATGCACCGGCTGCAGTGCGCCGGCCGCAGCAGCCATTGGAGGGTGAACCAATGGCAAAAGAAGACCTTTCTCTCTGTCTCTCTCTCTCACTGTCCACTCTGCCTGTCAAAAATAAAAAATAAAAAAAGATACTCAAAATTCTGTTTTTTTTCTTTACTGTTTGAATAGCAGATTTAAAACATATGGAGAAATTAATTATTGCAAATATTTTTGGTAATTCTCCATAACACATGCTTTTTTTCCCTCCTATTTATCTATCTAGCATAGGTGAACCTCAGATAATTATAGGGTACTAGTTAAAAATCATGAGTTATTATGAAGACAATGTTCTCTTTGGAAGTAAAGTAAAAATCAAAAAAACCTAGGAGTGGAATTGTGAGATATAAAAATCTCACTCCAACTCAATACTGTTTCTAGACTGTTTATATGTAAAGACTTTCCAATGAACAGCATGGAGGGATAATTATCTGAATTTATCTAGAAATTGTGCCTCCCTTAATATAGTCACAGTTTATTATAAGCATTTAAATATGCTGAATCTGAATTGCTTCCATCCCATTTTATTTCCATTACTTCTCCCTGGTCTTATACCCACAGGGGTAAAATTCCAATATTAGTAACTATTGCAATCTCTCAGTGGCCAGGAAGAAAACTGATGACAGACTACTACAAAATATCGTAGTAAGCAGACATTCCTGGGACCTCACAACTAAAGAAAGGGAGTAAGTCGTAAGCATACTGTTGCAGTCATTCTGCTGTCTAATGCATTTTTTACCAGAAACACGTTTCCAAGGATTATTACAAGATCAAAATCCATTAGATTTCCAACATTATGAGTCTCTTTTAGTGATAGCAACAGTTGGAAATCTTTTGCAAACCAGACTTTCCCTGCATGTCAGTGATCATAGAGCTAAATGCTGTCAATAATTGCTGTTCCTGGGGAAAAATGATGAGTGATTTGGAAAGGAATTTTTTTCCCATTCTAAGGACAAAAATGTAGTAGCCCATTTCCATCATCTGGTTAGGCATGAAGCTCAAAAAGGAAGGAAGTATGATGCAAGCTCATCTTGGGACATGCAGCAAAGAAAAGGCTCATTGGCAGTTATGCAGGCCAGAGAAGGCTTGAAACATAAACATCTATAGGTGGCACTTGTGGAAATATCATGGGCAGCAAAAACAAGAGGAGAGAACAAAACTACTAAGAGTAAATGAATATGTAAGCCAAATTTCAGAAATTACTGAGAGAATGTAGCCACTAAGATCAGCAATACTTAAAATCAGAGCAGCCAAAGTCAACCTGTTCTACTTCTGGACACAAACAATTTACCAAAACTGAGGTGTGAAGACACAGTAAACCTAAATAAACCATAACCAAGATGGAGATAGAATCCATAATAAAGACCCTCCCAACAAAGAAATTCAGGACTGGATAGCTTCACTGCTGAATTCTACCAAACTAAAAGAAGTAATCCTGGGCCAGCGCCACGGCTCACTAGGCTAATCCTCCGCCTTGTGGCGCTGGCACACCGGGTTCTAGTCCCGGTCAGGGTGCCGGATTCTGTCCCGGTTGCCCCTCTTCCAGGCCAGCTCTCTGCTGTGGCCTGGGAGTGCAGTGGAGGATGGCCCAAGTACTTGGGCCCTGCACCCCATGGAAGACCAGGATAAGTACATGCCTCCTGACATTGGATCAGCGTGGTGCGCTGGCCACAGCGCGCCAGCCGCGGCGGCCATTGGAGGGTGAACCAACGGCAAAGGAAGACCTTTCTCTCTGTCTCTCTCTCTCACTGTCCACTCTGCCTGTCAAAAAAAAAAAAAAAAAAGTAATCCTAATTCTTCTTAACCTATTCAAAACAATTGAAAATGAGGGAATCCTTCCAAACTCCTTCTATGAGGCCAGCATCACCTTAATTCCAAAACTAGGAAAAGATAATACAGAGAAAGAGAACTATAGACCAATACCTCTGATGAACATAGATACAAAAATCCTCAACAAAATACCACCTCATCAAACCCAACAGCATATCAAAAAATTAATCCAGCCAGACCAACTGAGATTTATTTCAGGAATGAAGGCATAGTTCAACATACACAAAACAATAAACATGCTATATCACATTAACAAATTGGATAAAAACCATATGACTATCTCCTAGATTCAGAGAAAGCATTTGATAAAATATAACATCATTTAATGATTAAAAACCTTAATCAAATGTGGTATAGAAGTAATATACTTCAATGTAATCTAAGCAATATATGACAAAACAGCCAGCATCCTATTGAATGTGGAAAACCTGGAAGCATTTCCACTGAGATCCTGAACCAGACAAGATGCCCACTCTCACCATTACTTTTTAATATAGTTCTGTAATTTTTAGCCAGAGCCATTAGGCAAGAAAACGAAATCAATGGAATTCAAATTAGAAAAGAGAATGTCAAATAATCCCTGTTTGCAGGTGACATGAGCCTGTATATAGCAGAACCAAAGGACTCTACTAACAGATTATTGGAACTCAAAAGAGAATTTAGCAAAGTTGCAGGCTATAAAATCAATACACAAAAATCAGCAGGCTTTGTATATACAAAAGATGTCATGGCTGAGAAAGAACTTGTAAGATAAGTGCCATTTACAATAGGCACAAAAACTTTCAAATATTTTGGGATATATTTAACCAAATGTAGTTTCCAAGGAGGAATCCAAGTTGGTGGAATAGGGAAAGGGCAGACCACTCTAGATTAGGGGAAAATGGTTTTACAAAAAAGTAGAAAAATTGCATTATCAGGGGAGAGTTGGAGGGAAAACTGCAGTGGCAATTCCCTGGAAGGGAAGATGCGGGCATGCAGCAAAGAACACAGACACAACACACAATCCCAGCAACCCAGAGCTGGAGACAGTGCCCACTTTGGAGAGCAAGGGAGAAGTAGCTATTCTGACATCAGTACCAGCTGCAGAAACTCTTGTAAGCCTGGCAAACAGCGGGGAGAAGGTGCAATTCTGTAGGGCTGAAGCAGGTGCAGGTAGCTATTGTGCATGAGCCAAGTGTGAGCCAAGGACTTTACAAGAAGGAAAAAAAATGAGATTCCCCACTGACTTTGAGTCTGGCTGGGAGGATAGGCAGGGGGCTGGGCACCCACTTATGACTGTAAGGTGCCCTCAACCCCTCAACATATCACAGACTCTGGGGCTAAAATTGCCAAGGTGGCCCTTCCACAGACGGATTCTTCTAGGAAATGCTCAGCCTCTTCATGGATGAAACAGGCCGGAGAACAGAGTGGATCCTCTGCACCCCATGACTGTTGGAGCCCCGTGTGCTGACTGTGGGAACTCTGTGCCTGCATGAGAGGGCATAGAGTGTAGCTGGGTCTCTGTGCAATCACTTGTGCAGTTCCACAGTCAGAAAGCTCCCTCATTGCCTGGGGTAGGTCGCTGCAGCAGGATCGCTGCTCACACTGAGGAATGAATAGATGTGTGTTGCACCCACTGAGGGCTAACACCTGGCCATTGATCAACTGCAAGAAGAGGGCATTGATCATTCCCACCTTTCTGTTAACAAGAGGAGATCTACCACACCTAACCTGGGTGTCATTCTGGATACTTGCTCCACCATGGAGCACTGATCAGGGGTCCCTGGCCACACCTAGCATACACCTCTTGGTAGTCACTGAAAGAGCAGACACACAACTAAGTCCCAGAGGCATAGTTCAAAGATAAAAGCCACCAGAGGAAAAAAAAACCAACAAGTATCTCCATGAACGTTTAAAAATAAACACATAAACTCAAGAAACAAGAATAAGGAAGACAACATGACACCCCCAAAGGAACAAACTACACTTTAGTACTAGAATGCGATGATGAAGAGACTGATGAAATGCCCGAAATGGAATTCAAAAGATTAATCATAAGATTACTCACAAGAAATGAGAAGCAAACAGGCTGCCCTCCTTCCTTCAGAATCTCAAATTTACCATGAGAATAGCGAGGGAGCTCTTCCTGAGCTCCCAGCTTACTGTGAAAACAGTTACCTATCCCACCCAGACAAGATGGAAAATTGTGAATCAGGCCTTTTGATGGGTTTTTGTCCCCGCCTGGTAACTACATGCCAATCTGATTTTCATTTTTTTTTTCTTTGAAATTGTACTTTAAAACCCCACTACTGCCAGTTCTTTTGGGTTCTTTCCTATCTTGGAAGCCCCGCTTCATGCCGCTCTGGCTGGAGGTCCTTGACTCTAACAAATACTTTTAAAACTCTTTGCCATCTGTTCGGAAGTTCTTCTTCCATGTGAGACAAAGAACGGAGGTAATAATGATTTCTCTGCCACCATTTTCCTGTAATAATCAATATGAAAGAATGTGAAGGCAGAAAATCTCCCAGTAAAAATACAAAGGAAATCCTATGTAAAAAAATACTTATGGAAAAATGGCAGAGCCAAGTCATTCCTTACCAATGCTAACCTTGAATGTTAATACCTAAATTCTCCAATTTAAAGATACAGACTGGATGAATGGATTAAAAAACAAGACCCAACTACTTGCTGCCCACAAGAAACACATCTCACCAACAAATACACACAGACTGAAAGTTAAAGAATGGAAAAAGAAATTTCATGCAAACACAAAGCCATGCTGAAATCAGACAAGACCCCCTAAAATTTACACTAAAATGTGGCCCTTTAAAGTTCCCCAGAAGTGCTATCTGGGGTGCCACACATGCTGCTGGAATTTGGGGTGCCATATGATTTCACCATGAGCTTATTAATAAATCCCCAATATTAATAAGCCCAAGAGGGCTCTTGCCTAATATTTAGAGAAGAATTCTAAATACCGGCACAGATAAACGAGGCAGCATGGCATGTTTTAGGCTTTTATTTAGTGAGAAAGATGCATAGGAGAGTGCGAGCTTTATTTAAGAGAGAGAGGTGAATAGGGGT